>NC_140590.1:406452763-411252763 GCF_964204655.1 Triturus cristatus
AGCGGTCCAGCTCCGGTGGGTGTGCATGAGCGGAGGAATATAAGTCAGTGTAATGAGTAACAAACTCATGCATTATAGCCCGGGTATCTCTGTGGAGGTCTCCCGAGTGTCCCCGTAATTCGAGGACGTGATTAGTAAATCGAGGCGGTCGCGTCGCCCATGCCAAGAACTTGCCCGGCCGTTCACCCTCCCCGTACCGTCGGGCCTGGAAGTATTTCCACCTGAATCGAACCTCTCTGTCCGCAGTTGCCGTATAGTCAGACAGCAGGTCTCGGAATTTGGTTTGCGCTTCAGCATCACTGGTGAACGTAGGGCGAGACTCCAGATCTCTAAGGTCGGATTCCAATTTACGGAGAGTGTTACGCAGATCTTTGAGAATGCCCCCCCCCCTTGGAAATGCACATCCCCCGAATGGTGACCTTGAAGGCCTCCCAAACCACCGCCACACTATCCACCGTCCCACCATTACGTTGGAAGAAACTCTCAATTTCCTGTGCTAGTTCAAACCGGAAGACGTCGTCTAATAGGACAGTAGGCTGCAATCTCCACGCCATCGGAGATCCAACCAAGTCCACTAAATCCACACCCATCGAGACAGGGGCATGATCGGAGTAAGTGCGGGCCAAGTGTTTCACCCAACAGAGCCTGGGAGCCAGCCCAGGGGAAATCAGGATATAATCCAATCGTGCCCAAGTGGAGTGTGCAGCCGACAGTGTGTGCCCTCAAGAGTCGTAGGGTGTCCATGGCGCCACGCATCAACCAGATGGCGATCAGTAAGGAGGCCATGGACGTAAGCCTGGGAGCGGGGTAGTGCTGAGGGCCAGGGTTCGCTCTGTCCTGTGCGGGGTCTGCAACTAGGTTGAAATCTCCCCCCCACACTAGATACGTGGAGCCAATGCGCAAAATCTCAGTCCAAAGCGCCTGGAGGCAATGCGGATCATCCGAGTTGGGGCCATAATAACAAGCTAAAGTAAGCGTATCCATACCCAGACGTCCCCAAATAACACAGTATCTGCCCTCTCTGTCGGTGCGCTCTCCTATGTACGCAAAGGGGGTATGCTTCCGAATAAGGATTGCAACGCCTCGAGAATATGTGGAGTAGGAGGAAAAAGCACGATGATCGGCCCAACGTGACGCAAACAGCGAGGGCCTGGAGGGGTCGAGGTGTGTCTCCTGAAGGAACGCTACCCCAATGTGATGTCTATCTAGGTATGCCAGAATTTGCCTACGCTTTCTAGGGTTTCCCAAGCCCCTCACATTCCACGTGAGGAAGGTGAGCTGATTAGTACGGTCCCCACCCGTTAGCAGATCACTCATAATAAATCACCAAATTCATATAGCACAACACAATGCACCCTTCGCCCCCCACATGATGCAAAGAGAACAATGCAAATGTCACTTCCTGCCAATCGGAACCATCAAATACCTTAAATCCCCAACACCCCCCTCCTCCCCCCACCCACAGCAGCATCCCAATCATGCCATCTGGATCAACCCCCTGCCCTCCTCCCCCCCCCAAAACTCCCCCATAGCAAGTACCATAAGGGTTCAACATATAACAATGAACAGTCAATGGGGTGATACCCTTGAGGGCGCAATCTAGGTGGAAACACTATGCCCCCTGAGCCATTAGAGCATACCCAGTAGGAGACCGAGCTCTCACCATGGACAGAGGGTGCTCAGCAAAGCATAACGTCCTGAAAGTCTGATGCGCCGGGGAGTAGGAGCGAGACGCCGATAGCTGCCCCCCGATACAGTTCAGGTAGGCTCACAGGCCATCATATCCAGTGTCGTATCAGCTTTCACTCGCATTAACCTACCAGTCACTGAGCCTCCGGTCCCAGCGTTGCACAACATTGGCCTGGTTCCATCAGTCCGAGGTCGGCGTGGAGGGGCGTTCAAGGTCGCGCTTCTTGACACGCTTCAGGAATTCCTCTGCTTGTTGAGGACTCGTGCAGAAGGTCTGTTTCCCCTGGTGCGTGATGCGCAAGCGGGCTGGGTATAATAGCGCATAGTCAATTTGTGCCGCCCTCAGTTTTTGCTTGACTACAATGAACTTCTTTCGTTCTTCCTGAACCACGGGGGTGAAGTCCGGGAATATAGTGAAGGAGTTGCCATCATAGGATAGG
Source organism: Triturus cristatus (assembly GCF_964204655.1). NCBI lineage: Eukaryota > Metazoa > Chordata > Amphibia > Caudata > Salamandridae > Triturus > Triturus cristatus. Next base: position 406,454,893 of record NC_140590.1, read on the forward strand.
GTCTTCTGTTCCCTCGCCGTCCGAAGGGCCGCGTCGCGGTCCCGAAAGTTCAGCAGGCGAGCAATGATGGGGCGAGGAGGAGCCCCCGGCGGTGGCCTCGAAGCTAGCGATCTATGCGCCCTTTCGACAATAAAATGAGTAGAGAGGGAATCCGTGCCCACCACTGCTCGCAGCAAGCCCTCCACATAGTCCTCCATCTTACCCGTGTCGGTGGACTCCGGTACGCCAATGATGCGTATGTTATTTCTGCGACTACGCGCCTCCAACTCCTCGTTCTTGGCTGCTATCACTCGGAGGACTTTATCCATACGTGTCACCGTAGCCGATAATTGTGTGGTTCGGTCTTCTGAATCCGAAATACGTCGCTCCGTCTCTGTGAGGCGTTCACCATGGCTATCCACCTTGTGGACTATGGAGTCCATGCGTGATTGCATAGAGTCCATCTTGTCGACGATAGTCGCCAGACTCTGCCTCATGTCCAGTAGGATGGACTTGACATCGTCCACCGGCGGAGCGGCCGACTGGGTCGACCCTCCCGCGTCTTCTCCGGGCTGGGATTTAGTGGTTTTTTTCGCCTCGAAGGTGAGACGAGGCTGACGGCTCTCCGGCTTCCCCATGCCAGTCCCGATAGCCAGACCACTGCAGGCGCGAAGTCAGAAAACTCGCGATCCAATGTGTCCGCCCGCTCCTCAATGAGCACCACCACAGGGCAACCGGGTCCTCCTCGCGGTATCACTAGGGCGACCTTCGTCTCCGGCTCCGCGCCCGGAATCAGCCCCAAACATGCGGGCAGACCGCGCACTCCCTCAGCAGGCCATCCGCCGTCAGGATTTTGGGAGCGATAGTGACCTCCGCACCCACAGCCGCCGGCAGTCAACAAGGGGGGGGCAGGGTCAGGGCGACAGAAGTCGGGGCACCCCAGAGCTCACGGCAGGCCTCTTACCTCCGCCGCAACGCCGTCCAGGCCCAGCAGGGGAGGAGCGCAACACTCCGACCAGCGCCCCCAGTCAAACAGCAACCACCGCAGTTCAGGCAGGGCGCTCTCGCGGGCGCCAACACGGACCCCTCGGTCGCAACACTCACGTCCTCTGGACCGGGGGCAGCGATGCTTCAGCCTTCTCTCCTAAGCACCAGCACCTGCCCTCCGGCTGGACAGGCAGGCCGCAAGGTCAATCAGGAGGCAGCAGGGCACAGCGGGAAGGATCGTGGAGGGCCGCTTCACACCGGGCAGGAAGCACGCGTCCTCACCGCCCAATGTCCCAACGCCAGTAGGTTCTTCAGGTATGGGCGGTAGGAAGGGTTCCGCAGCCTCCCCGCACCTCCAATGTAGGTCCGATTGTCCGGGACCCAGAGGACGCAGCCGGGCCTCTCCACCCACGTGTGCAGCACCGGCCTCTCGTAACAGTCACCGCCCGGCTCCGGCACCAGCAAGGATCGCACGCCAGTCGGCGGCCGCGACAGTGACCGTATATCCAGCAGACGCCTGGCCTCCCAGCTCCACGAGGGTCACAATCGGTGGCAGAGTTAGCAAGGCGCCTACCGAGACCCTTTCCGACAGGTTTTGCGACGTTCAGGAAGGATTATAGCAGGATTTCAGTGCTGAGCAGCGGGAGCTTCACCCAGAGGCAGCCATTCCGCCGTGCGCCACCTAGCGCCCCCATAATGCCTGAATACTTGATGCATGCTCTTGAATACTTGAAAACATACCGGTCTCACAAGTGAGACACGTCTTTACCGTGTTCATTAAATGAACCCGTCTTTATGCAACCCCCATGAAAAACTCACCGGGAAGCAGAACTTGAAGGCCTCGGACACTTGACGCTGCGCAGGGAATGGCGTATCTTTGGTGGATCTCTAGAAACCTCGGACACAGCTCTTTCGCAGGGTGGGCTCTGGGTCGGGACGATCCGCAATCCTCACCGCCTCGTATGGATGCCTGGTCGCAGTCCGTCTCCTTCGTTGGCCTGAGGGAGTTGGCGGGAAAAACCCGCGACGTGTACACTTGAAGTGCGTCACGGCTGTAGAAGGGGGCAAAACTGGACCTTCATCTCCGGCGCGTGGGGAAGGAGATTTGTCCCTATTCGGGCGCCATTAATGTCGTAAATAAAGTATTACGCACTCATAATTTCTATATGTATCAATATGATCATGCATAAAGCAAGAGGCTGAGTCTGTGGTATCAGGTTCAAAAGGGCTTTATTATACCAATAACTCGAGTTATAGGGAGAATAGTTCCATCATCACAAGGGATCAGGAAGGGTCTTCTGATCAGAATTCTCAAACTTTATTCACAGAGTACAGTATATATACATTCAATAATATACGTAAGCAGGAGTGCTTCAGGCGGAGCAAGAGAGAATGAGATAAGAGCATGTGGGTGTGTAGGTAGGCGTGAAGGTGGGCGTCCATGTGGGCGTCCACTTGATGATAATAGGTGAATGTCATAGGTGGGTGGATGCCTGGAGGGGGTTGCGTGATCAGCTGGAACTTTACTGGAACTTTGCCTTACTTGTGCTCAACTCGAACATGACGTGTAACTGACGTGGGGAAGGGCTGCTGTGCAATCGGGGAGTCTGGAAGTGAGGCCTTCAGTGTCAGGACGACCAGCACATCTTGTATTATCTGATATCTAAAGTCTGGAGCAGGGACTAATTTGTGATATAGGTTGCCCATCACCAAGAGCCAATGTGGCATCTATTTCTTCATTCACTGCGTAGGCCTTACATGGGGGCTATGGGCTTTTCACTGACGTGAGCTTTGCAATCACACAAAAAGAGACAGAAAGGCTAGGCTCTCTCCTTTGCAGACGGGTCGTGTTTATTCCTCCTTCTCCAGGCAGGAATGTGGTTCAGTTGGAGTAAGCAGATAACCGTGCTCAATACTGTCTCGGCACCTCGGACAGGGCCCCTTTGGCTGAGGCCCAAGTGTGCAAGGCCAAGGATACGCAGCTGCAGCTCTCAGAGCGTCTGAGGCCTGAAACCTCTTTTCGGCTCTGGCTGAGCCACAAACATGGGTTTTCATGAAAATGCAGGAAAACATGATGCAAAACGTGTAGGCCTCAGTGCAGATTTGTCGTTTCTCTCATGGGAGACTGGATGATGGCAGGCCACGTTATAGCATAAGCATCATGATAGACAGGCCATGGAGGGGAAATGCATGGGTTACATGCATGTGTACATAAAGCGTTGGGGGGCACATAGGGGACACATAGGTCTCACAATTTTTATTTCCTCAGGCAGGTGCCAGATGAGGGGGCGTTGGTGTGAGCGCCCAGCAAAGTTCAGTAGGTTCACCCGTGGTCCCTGTCACCTCGGGCCCCCCAAGGCTTGAGCTGGTCATCTCTCCATGTGGCCCCCATGCACGCCGGCCTCGATATTTAGCAGATGTGTTCTTTTCTCATTGTTGAGGATTGTGCTGTGTCTCCGATGTCCTGGGTAATTGTGGCCAAGATCATCGATGTAGAGGCATCCAGGAGCTGGAGTTTCACTTCCGAGTGGCCATAATGGATGCCGGCGTGGCCACGCCCCTGTGATCATCCTTCATTAATTAGACATTCATTAAGTCTTTAAGTCTGCCAGTCATCTTCATCAGCACCGTTCATTAGATCAGTAGTGATGCTTAAATTTTGAATTATGTTTAAATTATTTAATTAATTTGAATTCCGGGTTGTGGGGTTTACTGGGGAATCAGGTGGGTAGTATTTGACCAATTTCTGTATACATTGGTGTGAGTTGATTAATGCATTAACTTTCCAATTTTTCAAATAATTGTAATTAATAAAATATTATCTTATGTGCTTTCAAATAACTATTGTATTTATTTGTCTGGATTATGGGGTGTATTGAGATTTGGGGGGTGGGTAGGATTATTTTGAAAGTTCATATTAATATCTTAAATTATTATCCTAAATTTGGAATGAGTAACATTTTTAATGTTTACATGTCTTATTATTTTTTTCATTTTTTTGGGATGTGGGGTATATTGGGGGAATGGGTGGGTAGTGTGTTGTTTTTAAATATTAACGTACAACATATTTCTTTTATGCTTGTGTGTTTTGTGGTGTGCTGAGCGATAATATTAATTTTATATATGATTTATGTTATCAATTGAAAAAATGCTGTTTTGATATATTTCTTAATTTTTCAATTATTATGTTTTAAAAAAAAATATTTAGAATTTATAAAGTTTGTGTTTAAATTTATGAAATCATTTAGATCTATATTTATATTATTTGGGTGTAGTAGTGTATGCACTTTCCTCAATGTTTGTTAAGCTAGAGATAAAATAGTAAGTATGAACCCCCGCCCTTTTCCCAGTGTGTGTCCAGTGTGTGCATTTTCACAAATATTTGTTGGGCTGGAGTTCAATTAGTAGATGTTACAAACTCAATCTCTGCACTTTTCACAAAATTTGATAAACTGGAGATATACTAATAAATCAGACTCCCTGACCTATGTACACAGTTCTCCAGGAACCGTTGGACTGGAATTTGACAAGTAAATATGACCCCCCTTGTATACACTTTCCCCAACTTTTGTTTTACTTGACTTAGATTAGTATATATGACCCCACACTAAGGACCTCAAAGCAGGTGGTGGTCCAACCCCCCCAATTAGAATGTGCCCGCCGGGCTGGCGGAGAAGTACTTCATAACACTGTGGCTTGTGCTGCGGCCCTGGCAAACAGCTGCAGCACAAGCCGCAGTGTTTATTGAGCACTTTCTGCACATGCATGCACTGTGTGCCAGGCACCAGACTGGATTTATTGTATTGGGGTAGGGTAGGTGCGCTTGTCAGCGCCACTCAGTCTGCATGAGGGGCACATTTGGTGTCCCCGTGCATAGTCCAGTGCAAACCAGTCCTGGGAGCCTCTGGCTCCCGCTCTGGTGCGAAACTGGACTCAAGACATGGGAGTAACCTCCCCCCTATTAAGACCCTTCCCTAAGAGGGTTGAATCGTCCCAACCCTTTCCTTAGGGTACTTAAGGGCTTACCTGGGTGTAGGTCTCTAGATTGAGTCATGAGACAAGATTCAGATCAGACACCACTTTGTCTTCTACTGTCTGTGCACTCTGGACATTGCTGGACTTTGCTTGGGCTTGACTTCGTCTCACTTTCAGTCTGGTGCATCGTCTGTGCCTGTGCACCAAACAGGAACCTTTCAAGGTCTGTGGGCATCAAAGACACCTAAAGGGGCGTGGCTTCAGAGCCGATGAGGACGGACGTGTGAGCCGGGAGCTCCGCGCCGACCCCACCGATTATCCTGGATTGAGAGCCAAAATCGCATATTGGCGACCCGGGACTTCAGCTCGTAGGCGCTGAGGATTGTTAGAAGCAGCATCAGGCACCTTCTGATACCCGGTGCCGCACGGGGACTAGGAAGAGCGAGGATCCCGGCCTGCGCATCCACAAAATGGCGGCCACGGCGGCCGATAGTCTCTTTCGCTGAGCCTGGAGCAGCGAGTCGGACTGTGGCCCTGATGTCTGGGAGGGTCCCCCTCGGAGGGCGCCGACCGCCGCACATCCTCTGTACTGCCTGGACCTTCCGCCACGTAAGGAGTGGGAACAGCAGACTGGTGAGCGCTGCAAGTCTCCGTTTAGCTCCGGGTGAACCCGGCTGGGAGGCGGCGGCGGGAGGTTGACGGTGGAGAAGAGCTGCAGTTTGCACAGGCCCGACGAATGGAAATGCGGGGTGGACTGGGGGGTGCACCCGCTGCCTGAGTCCCGCTCAGAGGACTTTGAGGAGAGACTGACCTCGGACCTGAGACCCACCTATTGCCAGCGTGAGGAGCTCGAAAGTGGCGCTGGCGGCGAACTACCTGCGGTAATTTTGCACTCAGAGTGAGGAGTTGAACCGAGCTGCCTGTGACTGGGAGATTGCTGGGAGAGCTGAGCTGCGTTCGACCCTCGACCTGGCAAGGTATTTCCGATGCACGCAGACTGGGAGCTGGGAGTGCTGCCACGGCGCTTGGAAGGTGTGGACAGGCAGTGGGGAGCGGCCGCTAGAGGAGTGGGGGGTCATGTAGCCTGTGGTGGACTGACCAGCGGAGGCTTGCAAAGATCAGAGTGGTGCCTCTCTCGCTTGGGCTCAGCGCTGTGCTCTGGTTGGGGGTTTGGATCGGAGACCAGGTCACTGTTCGGTAGGGCCTGAGGACATTGCACCGGGGAGGAACACGGGGTCGCACCCTGGGGTTGCCCGCAGAGGCAGAAAACTGTTGAGGACATTCGGCAGTGCCTTGAACCAGCGGACGGAGGCCTTTGGATGATCGGGCAAGCGGGGGCTGTTGGGCCGTACCGGCTGAGTGGGCGGAAAGAGAGGAACCTGCGGAGGCTGCCAGGTCGGGCGGATTGAGGGGGGACTGCCCTGCGCTCCCTTGAACATTAGATGATCTGCTAGCTGGCAGAGTGGACCGTTGGGGATTCGAGGGCTGAGCAGAGAGAAAGAGTCCACTGGTGAGCAGTGGAAGGCGCAACTAGTGGTCTGGCAGGGGTACCGGCGAGTGGAAACCCCACTGAGACGAGTGCCACTTGGGGGTCGCAGCTACAGCGGACAAGGTGAGGGAGACGTAGAGGGGTTGCACCGCTGCTGGGGCCCTAATGCGCTGTGAACAATGGGGAAACCACGAGGCAGGCAAGGCAGGGCCCACCCAGAGCCGGAGAAAGAGATGGCGGAACAACGGAAGCAGGATGCTGCGGAATTGCAACCAGAGTGGCTGATGCAACAACAGATCGATCAAACACTTAAGGCCATCACAGACATCAGGGACGCCCTTCAGCAGGACATTGCACAGGTCTCACTAGGACTGGGCCTCCCTCAGGCAGATCATGCTAAGTTAATTGACCACGTAAAGCAGACTGAGTCCACATTGGAGGACCTTGAACCCACCCAGAAAGCATTGGAAACTCAGATGGGGGACGTCAATCGCTGATAGCAGATACGGGAGCAGAGGGCCGAAGATGTTGAAGGGCGAAATAGGAGGAATAATATACGAGTGGTGGGCCTACCGGAAGGTGTTTAAGGGGCAAATATGGTGGACTATCTGGAAAACTGGTTACGGACTGAGGTCGCTCCTGAGGGCTTGACCCCCTTCTATACGTTGGAAAGAGCACATAGGGTGCTGGCCCGACCATTGGCGCCTGGGAAGCCGCCCAGGCCTGTGGTGGTGCTCCTACTCCACTACAAGGACAGGGACCTGCTTCTGAACAAGGCTCGCACCGCAGGCCCGTACAGGGTGGACAATAACAATGTGATACTGTTTCCGGATTACACGATTGATGTGCAGCGCCACCGAGCCTCATTCCTAACGGTTAAGAAGGCACTCCGAGATGAAGGTATCCAATATTCGTTGATGTTTCCAGCACGCTTGAGGGTGATATTGGACGGTAAAATGTACTTTCACAACGACCCTGAGGAGGCGTAGAGTTGGTTGGAATCCTATAGAGCTGGACTTGGTGCAGCAGGGGGCTGACTGGGACAACAGACGGAGGTGCTGCGTCCACGCCGAAATAGGCGCACTAGACGACGTCGCCCTGGAGCGCAGAGACCCACAATGACTCAAACGGGGAAGGAGAGATTGGCAGCATTACAGGCTGTGACGGAAATCTCCCAAGTACGAGGAGCAGTATCGATGGAGGCGACGGACTCGGAGAAGGGGTCAGCTGGGACTGATACCGATGAGACTGACACTGGAAGTGTTCCACTGCCACATGTCACACCAGGGACCGCAGATGAGATTGCTGATGCTTGAGACTGTGAGGCTAAACCTTGAGACTTCTAGTGGGTGTTGAAGGGAGATGGACCCCATTTCTTTCTTTCTTTCAGGGTGGTGACTGAGATATGTATCAGTCGAGATGGCCGGGGCTGGGGGGTGCTAGAGGCATGCGGCTCCCTCAACCTGGGATCCCTCCGGAGACATGGAGGCTAATTTGATAGTGGGGTACGGTGCCAGAATTAAATGGTGTAGTAGACCGGATCTTCTTGGCTGTAGGGCTCCTCTCCTAGTTTCGTTCCTTAAGTGGGTCCCTGGTAGATACCAGAGGTTCCGTTGGTTTGATAGTTTGGATGGGTATTAGATTTTTAGAGCCTGTTCTGGGGAGGGGTTGTTGGGGGATTTGTTTTCTTTTGGGGTAGTTGGAACCACCGGTGAGCCAATGAAGGGAGTGCAGGTATGGATGAGGATTGCACAACACAATGGGGACATCACCTGAGTTAAAATGCATTACGTGGAATGTACGGGGGATACATACAATGCTGAGATGCCACAGGGTCCATGCTTACTTGGTGCGTAGGGGAGTACAGATTGCTTTCCTCCAGGAAACCCATGTTGACCGCGCTGAAGGCCTGGCTTTGCAGCGCAGATGGAGAGGGCAGCTTTTTTATACGAAAGGGGTACACTGATATGGGTTAGGGCTGGGGTCCCCTTCCAACCGACGCAGCAGTTAGTAGATCCAGAGGGGAGATTTGTGGCTGTAATGGGGCGCTTGAATGGAGTGGATGTGACGTTGTGCAGTGTCTATGCCCCTAATGTGGAACAGGCAACCTTTTTCGCCCGTTTGTCGGGGAAATTGGCGCCCTATTTGACTGGCCCGGTGATACTGGGTGGTGACTTCAACTCTATCACGGACACTACCATGGACAGGTCTCACCCCCGTTGCCTTAAGCACCCATACATAGACTTTCTAAAATCAGACAGGACTGGCAAGATAAGTGGGGGCTTATAGATACATGGCGAGCACATCATTTAGAGGAGCGAGACTATTCTTACTTTTCTGCACTGCATGACTTGCGAGTACGGTTGGATGCCATACTATGCGCCACGGACATTCACGCAGCAGTAGGACATAGTGAATATCTTCCAAAGACGATCTCAGATCATAATCCGTTATTGCTGGCGATACACTGGGTTCGGGAGAGACCTGTCATACCTAGCTGGAGATTACGCCCGGAGGCCTTGGAGGACCCTGTCTTCCGTGCGGAGGCACAGGCAGGCATAGAGCACTATTTCCTTGAGAATTAGGGAACGGCATCGAACTTGGCGCTGGGGTGGGATGCTTTTAGAGTGGTGGTACGGGGCTTATGCATAACTAAAATAGTGGGAGTGCGGAAGACTCTCTTGCTAGATATAGAAAAAGAGGAACAGCGCCTGCGACAGGCGGAGAGAACCCGCCCTGAAAACCCGGGAGCGCAGGAAGAAGTCTCAGCTGCGAGGGAGGGAGTAGCGACTCTAGAGAGGTTGCGCTGCTTCGACCGTAGGGCATACTTGGCGTGGGCGCATGCGGAACGGGACAAAGCGAGCACACTGCTGGCCTGGTTGGCCAACCTGGCCCCTAGGGGTACGCCCATATTGGCCTTGGCATCATCCACGGGAGCACCGGAGTATACTCAGCAAGGGATCAATGGGCTGTTTTTAGAATACTATGCGGACCTGTATAGGAGTAAGCTTCAGGCTACGGGTGACGCGCTGGAGGATTTTTTGGCGGAAACACATTTGCCGCGCCTTGAGGAGGAGAAGACGGATTCCCTAGGACAAGATATTACATTGGGAAAAATACGTGGGGCGGTCAAACATATGGCACACAATAAAACTGATGGGCTACTGATAGAGTTTTACTCGACTTATGTCGATATATTGGCCCCTAAGTTGTTGGCAGTTTTCCAGGAAGCACGGAGGTTGGGACGGTTGCCTGCCTCCACTCGAGAGGCTATCATTATCCCTCTGCTTAGCCTGGAAAGGATCCCCTGGATAGGTCGGCGTACCGCCCTTTATCTATGTTAACATTTGATTATAAAATACTCGGCTCCTTCCATATATGGTGCAGTTGGTCCATAGCGATCAGGCGGGATTTATCCCGAAACGCACCCCAGCAACTAACGTAAGACGCCTAAAAGGCGTTCGACAGTCTGGAATGGCCATACCTGTTCCGGGTACTGCGCGAGCTCGGGGAAACCTTTGTGGGATGGACGGAAATTCTTTACCGGTCAGCGACAGCCCGCGTACGGACCGGAGCGATGATTTCCCCCGCTTGTTCAGTAGGGCGGGGAATGCGACAGGGGTGCCCGCTCCCCCGGTTATTATATTACTTTAGGACGTTGCCGGTCTGGGTGCCGGGTTCCACTTTCAGGCAGCTTCGTTCCATGGCTGGGGGATTTTTATGGGGGAATGGTAGACGGCGGGTTGCACTAACCACAATAAAGCGCCCGAGAGCCGACGGGGGTATAGCAGTGCCGGACTTTGAATTATATTATTTAGCAGCCCAGTTACAGTGGCTCACACAAGCGGTAGCTCGGGAGTTCCGAGGCCCGGACGGTCCTGAAGGGCGGTGGGTTCCACGTCATATACTGTCCTTTATAATACTCCAGCAGCGGCTGCGCCTGGAGCAGCTAACTAGCAAAGAGAGGACACTGAGACTGTGCTGGAATCGGGGCCAGCGCAGAGCCGGATTCGCCCGCCCTTACGCCCCGGATATTCCGTTGGGTATGTGTACCGCCCTTCCACATGGCGGGGATTGGACGGCACTGGTTGAATGGGAGACACTGGGTGTGCCGGTGCTGGGTGACCTTTACGAAGACGGAGTCTTGTTGCCGTTTCAGGCCCTGCAGGATAGATATGACCCCCCTCAGGCGATTATTTATTGCACTCCGCCCTAATCTCGGCAATACAACGTTACTGGAAGGCGGGGCTGTCGGAACCACAGACGCCAATGACATGCCAATATGTGGTGATGGCGGCGGGAACCTTCAAGGCCATCACGTGCCTTTATAGGCGCATGCTGACTGAGGGACTAGAGCTATTGCGGGAGTTGCAGGGGAAATGGGAGGCGGACCTAGGCAAAGAGTTCCCTGAGAAGACATGGGCCCACTTAGGAGAGCCTGGTAAAGTACTAGGAATGCCAGATTCCAATTGGTTCATTTTTTTATTTTGCACAGGGTGTATTTGACTCCTGCTAAGATGAATCAAATATTTTAAAACAGATACTGCCCAGTGCCCATGTTGCAGACTGGAAGGAGCAAATTTTCAACATATGATGTGGGGTGATCCGCAGCTGGGAACTTATTGGGTGGAAGTGGTTGATCTGCTCTGTGGAATCACAGAACGTCGTGTGTAACCTGACTTGGGCACATGTTTATTACACTGGTTTCCGCATACGTCTAAAACGAAGGTGACGAGTAAGTTCGTAGATCTAGACCTATTGTTAGCTAAGAGAGAGATCACTGCGCACTGGAAATCAGCGTGAGGACCAAATCTTGGGAGGTGGAGGGAAGACTTACTCAAATGGGCGCCGAGTGAGAGTACAATCAGGCTTCAGCAGGCCGCGCGGACTAAAAATGAAAAAGCACTGGAGGCGGCGAGGGCATGGGAAGCATTGGTTGTTGGGTTACAGGTGCCTGAGACAGATTCGGAGGTCGGCTCGATCTTGGAAGCCCAAACGGGTTCGCCATGCCCCACGGGAACAGTGGAGTAACACTAGATATACCCTGTGGAGCAACTGCTGGATTCGAATAATAGTAGGTTAGCTGTACTGTTCTGCTGTTCCTGAATTAACCGTAGCAGAGGGATTAGATGTTCCCACACTTATTAGCTGCATGTTGTTAGGGCACACCGGTGGTACGGGGGTGTGGGGAGGGAGTAGGGTGTTGATTGGCTTGGTCTTTATATTATGTTATCCAGTACACATGATATTATTGGGTCTTGACTGCTGGCGGAAGCCGGATCTATAATTGAGAAGGAGAACATGCAATGATAGGACAGGAAAAGCCTGTAACCTTGTAATAGTTGATTCTACGGTCTTTCCTTCCTTTTTGGTGATGGTTCTGGGATACTGGTATACGGTGGGATGGCGGTGTTATACAATGGATGACAGTAATACTGTATTACTTGCCAGATGTTTTTTGAAAGTCAATAAAAATATATTTCAAAAATAAAATCATAGACAACTGAAGGAATCTCCTCTGGAGTGAAGCGGTATTTGCAGGCACCGCAACTAAGTCGACCGGTCTGCTGATCCTGAGCTCCTACAGACTCCGTAAGGTTCTGCAACACTGATGGTGGTTTTCCGTAGCTCCCGAGGCCTGCCCTGCCCTCCCACCAAGTTTGAGGCCAGTATCCCTCATGGGGGTTGCAATAACCAAACCCCTGTGCACTGCGTCAATTTGCAGTTGCAAAGGCTTGTTGGCTTCCTTCCAGGAATATCTTTGTGCTCCAAGTAGCCCCAACCTCAAGCACCTCCAGTGACCAGAATCTTCAGCCACACCCCATCGTGTGCACCATGGCCTGTATTTTTTGGTGAGCGGCTCGAGGTCCTCTCGTGACTCCAGAGCCCCTAGCCTGTGGCTCCATCTGAGGGTCACCTTTGTTACTTTTTGACTCCCCTGATTGCTCCGGTCCTGCCCTTACTCCCCTGCTTGTGGTGAGTCCACTGAACCTTGCTAGTCCCAATGTTGCTCCTTGTTGACTTGTTGGTGCTCCTGCCGGACACCGACCCCTCAGCACTCGACATCCTTCGTGGGACAGCTCATGCATGGTTCCTGGTCTTCCTCAGCATCGCCTGGTCCTCACAGCTGCAGAGTCAAGACCATCGTCACTCATCCTGCAACACTCGACATCGGAGGGCATTTGTCTTTCAAGTCTCCTTGTCACTCCTGAGTTACATTGACTCTGTCCCCTCTCCTTGCAGGTACCTCTCATCTAGAATCCACCTGGGATTCCACCGGACACTTTCTCCTTTTTCAGCAGCACCCCTTTCCTGAAGTCCTCCATTGGGCTCAACGGCGGTTTCCGACACCACTTCACACGTAGGCACCCTGCTTCCCTGGTGTACGTAACGTGGGTACTAGGGTATTGACGGGTGGGGTGGCTCTTCAACTTTCTGTCTTCTCCATGGCTTCTTCAGGGTCCACTTGGAAGGGTACCTAATTTTTAAAAATCCAGCTGCGACTTACCCGTAGAGTTGTACATAGCACACGGTCATATTCTCACACTGCACACGCTCTCAGTGGGGTTCCTAGTCACTCACCTTGGGTGGTTCTTTGTGTCCCCAGCGCTTCTATGTCCTCTCGACACTATATTGACCCGAATCATGGTTCTTATACCACTTTCTTAGTATATGGGTTGTCCCCCCCCCCCCCCCCCCCCCAGGGCCCACTGTGTACTCAATGCTATTTACTGTGTTTCTTTGCAAGTATTGTGTGCATTGCGATTATCTCTGGGGAGGAGATCTCTAAACGTATTAGAGAGTATTATATAATAAATACATATTTTTAGAAATACCTTGTATTGTTCTTTTTCAGTTAATCTATACTATAAGATTGCATTCTGGGAAAACAAGCTGCTTCACACTCCTTCTAGACTAAGCATGAAGGTTGCTCTCCACAGCTACCACTTAGAGAGCTTCTAAGGTTGTCTAAGACCTCTTAAATCAGCATAAGGGTTGTCCGGACTGGTGCAAGGTGCCCACTTACATTAGTGGACATCATATACCAAACCAGCTTCTCAAATTGTCCTGCTCCACCTAACTTTAGGAGCACTTTCATTTTTAAAGCTATCTTGCAGCAAAAGTGTAAAAATATGATAAAGTCTCTGAAAAATCCAAAAAGTATATTTAATTATCACTGCATTGAAAAGTATTATTTAAAAACATTCTCCCACCCCGCCCGACAACCATGCCAATAGTGAACTAAAGAGGCAAGTTAGTGGTTTTGTGCACTTTTTGGGTGACCTGGGTTCCTATTATACAAGTAAAACATTATAGTTTATTAAATCAAACTCAGGAGAAGGTTTTGTACAGTGCACATCCTGAAGTCATGTATTTCGAGGTCCTTGTATATGTGATAATGAAGAAAAAGGAGGGAAAGTGTAATAAAACTTTTGCCTAGGATCACAAAATTTGGTAAAGTGGGGAAGCCGGCATTAATAATTAAAGAGCTTATTTTTTACACCCTGTGGTGTAGTTCCATACATTTGACTCACAACAAGGACCCCGGATCTGTTGGACAACCCAGGAAACGGACCAGGTGCATAAGACTCATGATTTAGTAATACCTAGTTATGAGTATCAGTGTGGGAGATATTAATGAGTCCTGAGGAAGGTGGTCCCATTCCATGTTTTCCATCGGAAACGTGTCGATTTAACATTGAGACTAAATACGCTAAACATCTAGATGCACCACGTGAAGATTATGTCAAGTACTAGGCAGCCATGATCCAGATTAGTACTGTGCTACGACTGATGTTTTTGTCTTATGTCTTTTCTCCCATGTTTTGTCCTCTTTTGACTTACCAAAGAAAATGTACCCGGTTGAGTTTTCCTTTGTATATTGTGTTGGTTTTAAATGTATTGTGCATTGAGGATTTTATATTATGAGATGCCACGTTAAGTAGGGAATCATGTTGTGATAATTTTATAGATATATGATTTTTAGTCAAGATATGAGATTGATATATGTGATATTAAATGTTTGATACATTTTATATCGTGTAGCACTGATTTGTGGTAAAACGTGGGATACAACTTAATGTGGAACATTGAGAATGCTTATGGTTGAGTGTTTTAATTGATGTAATCTCTATTGAGTCCAAAAGGCATATTTTCTATACTTTACAAGTAATGTTTGGTACTCTATCCCTTTGGGTTGCAGGGAGGCCCTCTCGATTGACTGCAGTTTTACACCATAGATCACACCTTTTGGCCCCTGGGAAAATGTTTGAGTACCCATGCTGTAGATGATTCCCTCGTGGACTGCGGAGTGGCTGGCCCCACAATAGTGACCCAGTAGTTGAGAGACTTTGGCAGAAATGGGGGTGTAAGGTCTACCAGAATAAGGGCAACAATAGCCCACAAGAAGAATTATTTTGTGACAGACACTTTCTTATGAGTCTAAAAGGATCACACTTTAAGTAGAATACTCTAGCCCTCTCTGAGTTGGCACCTGAAGCTGCCCTTGCTCTGGCTGAGAGTCATTTGATGTGGTGGACATCATTTTTGCTGCACATAGAACCTGCAGCCACACTGTTTGGGGGGGGGGGGAGGAACGGCCATCTGGATATGGTCATTGATCGGGGCATGATGAGAGCTCGGCGGGCGCAGTTCAGATAACTGGTCACCATAAACAGATAAAACCCCACCAGCACAGGCCGCTCACAATCACCTTGCAGTGAGGCCTCCGCAGTAGGCTCATGAGGATTGGCGAGACAAATGAAACATTTGTTTTCAGGACTATTCCTGGCCAGTCATCATAAGCAGCCACGAGGGGAAGGGGGGAATTTTTCTGGGGCACTGTGCAACAATTGGATATTGAACTCTAGCAAACTCAAATATGGCATCTAACAGAGGGCGAAGGCATAGCACCATTATAGAAATGCCGGCACCCAAAGGAAGTTAAGGAGAAAAAAAGGCTAACTTGCCATGATCCCGAAGATCCTTACCAGAAAGAGAAGAGAAACATAATGCTCCAGCTCACATTTCCTAGAACATCCCTAAAGTATCTATGCTACCTGAAAGCCTGCATTTATTCCAAATGATTCCTCTGGCAGTACCAGGCACAATGTTGAAGCAGCTTTATGTGTTAACAAATAACTTCAAATGGAAGGGGACATCCCTGACAACAGCAAACAAAACACTATACCGACTACTTGCAAGGGGCTGACTGGCATTTCCGTTTGTACGCACTTGCTATCAAGCTGCCCTGCTACTGTGTCTGGTTGAATGGGAGACATCCAAGCAGTGGTGCTATGTAGACTATCTCATTGCTGCTGCTCCAATTTTATGGGTTCTGTGGATGTGTCACCATCAGAGAAGTTGAGGATTATACTCTTCTCCGGTGACCTGAGTAAACTTGTATATATGGGAAAAGGTGGGAGATCACATGGGCGTGACATCATTCCCATCCACTCCCATCTGTTTTCTCGCCACCAATAGGAAAACAAAGCTTAGAGAGATTGATGGACAGCAAGTGTGTCATGGTAGATTCACTCTTTCATAATGACCTAATAAAACCATTTGAAGACATTTAAAGAAAATATGGCCTCCAGGAAAGAAATATATATTCATATATACAAGTTAGTTACTGGGTACTTCATCCTTCAATCAAAGAAAGAGTTTCTCAACTACTCTTGACCTCGAAAAACTGGCTGGAAGATAGAATACATTACTGCCAGGTAATTACTAGTCTGTTTGAGCAACTGCGCCCTATTTCCATGGATAAAACACCCAGGCAGAAGCGGTGCTAAAGGGACTTTGTCAGGGCCACCCTTACAAAAGCTGGGAGCGACTATACGAAAGAGCCTGCAGCGCTAACAGGAGTGGAAATGTAAGAGAGACCTTTTACATAATCCTCATGTATTGGTATCATATCTGTGACAAAATATGTAGGTACGACAATTTAAACCCCAGAACATTGTTGAGCGGGTGTGAAGCTGTAAAGCACCTGAATGCATCTGGTAGAAGGTCTGGTAGAAGGTCATCAAAGAAATAGACCTGGCGTTTGAGGTTCCTACACTTAGAGATCTGGAGTGGTTCTATTGGGCCTACCGTTACAGCTATTCCGGTTAACGTGCACAAACTAGCACGTCCCGCCCTATACCCGGACACTAACTAGAAGCGAAGTTCGAACTTACCACTTAGTATATCTTATCACCCAATCACCATGACACCCAAGCAATAAGACTCAGGAGCACAGATTCTGCACAAACCCTTTTTAAGAAATATTTCTATTGCCGTAGCTCACGAGAAACCCAGGCACATCCGAACACGGCAAATGTCTACAAACATAATGTGTAACTAAACCGAGAACTCCTTCTCCCACCCTCCCTTTTTTCTCATTGCATAACTCTTAACGCTGAACACGGAACGCGATCGCTCACCCACTGTGATACTATGTAACTATAACAACCTTTCCGAAATGACGGATGTATGATTCTGAACAAATGCATAACATGACATTGGAATGTTTATTGATATACTGCATATACTATCCCCCCTTTTCCAATATGTGCTACATATGTGAAATAATGAAACACGTATGTTTTGATGGTATAATTAATATTTTAAATATGATGTATCGCCTTTCCAAACCTTATAATGCTGCTTAACTATACTGTGTACAACGACTTCTACATGTACCGGTACTTACCGATACTCATTCTCTACATACCCCCTATATATTTTGTGCGCACTTTCTACCGTAATAACTCACCTTCCCCTGCCTTGTCTTCTTCGCGCTCCATTTACCTTTCTCTTTTGCCCCCTCTTTCTCTGGCCCTTATCTCCCTCCCCACTAACCCCCTTGTCTTTGCGACATATTTACACTACCCTACATCCCTCACCACCTTGGGCCTCACTCTAAAACTACAGTCTATTTTGATCATGCACACATCTTCTGCTCTAATCACCTACTCCCTCCCCATTCTCTCACATTTATCATGGGCACTTTTTCTGTTTTAACAACCTACTCCCTCCCCACTCTCTCCTCCTTTACAAACTGTTCCACATACGCCTTACTGCTGTTATACCGTACCCACCATAACACCAACTCATTACTACATGTATCCTCTCACTGCCGGGTCTTCTGTAACAACCTTTTATTCCTTAATTGCCTTTACGATGTAATCACTAAAAATATTGTATATACACCGCACATATCACATTTCTATCACTGTGATTTTCGCCTTCTCCCACCACATGTTCCCCACTACATGATGTTTAATATCATCCATACAGCCCTGAGGAAGCCCCAGGCCGGATGGCCATGTAAAAGGGGCGAAACACGTGTTGGCTGTCACTCTTCTTCTTCCTCTGTGACTCAACGCTGTGCAAATGAGTCACAAAAATGAAAAAAAATCAGCAATTAAACATCTTCAACCTGCACACCTTGTCTTGGAATTTACTCCAGAAAAATAAAATACCTAAAGCTTGTCCAGACTTTCATTTTGAACCACTTTTGGAACTAGGGGGTTAGGGGTCCCCCCCTGTCACGGACAAGCATCATCTCTACTATTTGCTCATTTAAAATGGCTTTTAAGGGTTTGGGACCGACTACCCCTCAGTTTCCTACATGCCAAAGGACCATAGTCATGTCCCTCGCTATCTTCCAGAAAGGCTGTGGCCATTTTAGCTCCAGTACCCTAGAAAAGGGGCAGCACTTGAGCACTCGCCACGTCACCTCTTCCTGCATCTTTGTTGTCTGCCGCATAATGTATGGGAGGTCTGAGGGTGCTTCTTTTCCCATCATCAATACCGTTTGTAGTACATGGTTGCCTTAGCATCCATCAAGCTGCTGTTCTGCAAGTCGTCTGTCAGGGTGCACCAACTAACGGCATGCTCTAGGTATACCGCATAATAATATAATTCTAAGTCAGTATGGCCAAGGCCCCCCTCCTCCCTGTCCAGCTTTGAAGTTGTCAGTGTTAAGATGCTGCGTCTACGAGCCCGAACCAACATTACCAACATGGATGCCAATTCTTGGAAAGCGGCTCTGGAGATCTCACAGAGTGTGTTCTGGAGATGGTAAGGCACCACAACTTTGTCAGAGCCGCCCGCTCTTCTGATCAGCGACAGTGGTACAGTATTCCAGAGGCTATTGATTTTTTTCAGCCCTTCTTCGGACCTGCCCATTTTAAGAGCATATTTCCTCTCCCTCTGATGCGACACCATTACTCCCAGTTATCTAAATTGCTCCATTTCCCATCTCAGGCCTATATTCGGTAGAAAGGCCACAGGAGCAGGAAGGCCAATTACTGTGCAGTATTAATGCATAGCCTCACCAAACTGCTCTAATTCATTTAGCAAAACCAAAGGGGATGATAGACGGAGTGTTGAACATTGCAAGCACTCACCCAAAGTCAACTGATCTGGGTTTAATCCATCATCATTCTTTAGCTCACTCCGCCACCCCAGTTCAGACATGGCCATATGCAAATCAGTCTTGGCCCTGTGCCTCATGGGAACAGTCCAGCCCGAACTGCCAAGCCTGGACCGGAAACAAGCATCCTGGGACCGTGCTCTCCATGCCACTGGAATCAAGCTATCCTGGCTGAAGAGGGGTGAAACCCCGAAACCGGTCCTATGATGCTTGTTTCCAGTCCAGCGAGGACCTGGCTTGGCAGTTCGGGCTGGACTGTTCCCAGGAGGCACAGGGTCAAGACTGATTTGCATATGGCTGGGTTCAAACTGGAATGGCATGGTGAGCAAAAAAACGATGGATTTAGGCCCAGATCTCTGTACTGGGGTGAATGTATGACATTGTTCTCCATTCTGTCCATCAACTGTTGTTTTTGCATTTGTCACCCCGAGTGGGACGGGTATGCCCAGACGTGGGTCCTGTGCTCTCCATGCCACTGGAATCAAGCTAGCCTGGCTGAAGAGGGGTGAAACCCCGAAACCGGTCCTAGGATGCTTGTTTCCAGTCCAGGGAAGACCTGGCTTGGCAGTTCAGGCTGGACTGTTCCCATGAGGCACAGGGTCAAGACTGATTTGCATATGGCTGGGTTTAAACTGGAATGGCATGGTGAGCAAAAAAACGATGGATTTAGGCCCAGATCTCTGTACTGGGGTGAATGTATGACATTGTTCTGCATTCTGTCCATCAACTGTTGTTTTTGCATTTGTCACCCCGAGTGGGACGAGTATGACCAAACGTGGGTCCCGTGCTCTACATGCCACTGGAATCAAGCTATCCTGGCTGAAGAGGGGTGAAACCACAAAACCAGTCCTAGGATGCTTGTTTCCAGTCCAGGGAGGACCTGGCTTGGCAGTTCGGGCTGGACTGTTCCCATGAGGCACAAGGTCAAGACTGATTTGCATATGGCTGGGTTCAAACTGGAATGGCATGGTGCGCAAAAAAACGATGGATTTAGGCCCAGATCTCTGTACTGGGGTGAATGTATGACATTGTTCTGCATTCTGTCCATCAACTGTTGTTTTTGCACTAATTCATTTAGCAGCATGGGCATAGTGACGTGCGGGTCCCTCATGTAAATTAGCATGTCGCCTGCGTACAGAGATACAATATGATTCATGCTACCAATCTCTGTCCCCCAGTTGGCCAGAATCTTATTGCATGTGCATCGTAAGAGCGGTGGCGGCCAGCGCAAGCAGCAAGGTTAACAGAGGCTATCCCTGTTGGGTCCCTCTCTCCACGTTCAAGGCTTCAGACAATGCGCCCCCCACCCGCACTCTTGCTGTGGGCATTGTGTATAACAGTCTGACCTGCTCCTAAAGCGCGTGCCCAGGTCCGTGCTCTGTAGCGTTTCAAACATATAGCCTATCTCACCGTGTTGAAGGCTTTTTCTATATCTAGGGCTGCCGTAGAGTGAAGTATGTGTGTATACAACCTGCTAGTAATGATGATTTTATTGCTCAGTTGTGTTTGTGTACGAATCGCAGCACACTTGCTTCAAAATAGACTATGATTGTTTCAACAAATATATTGGAAACTTCCTTTGTGTCTTTCCTATATTTACTATGGACATTCATGAGTGAAAAATGAAAGATAATGATCTGTTTTCATGGCTCCCTTGGGGAGTGGAGGTTCATTTTCTAGGTTTCCCAAAATCACCTGCCCCTCTGGAAAGATTAGGAGTTTAGGTGAGGCACTGTGAGCATGTCGGATTTGGGCCTACATGTAATGGTCTGGTACTTATTCAGCGGGTCTCCTGAGTAGTACTTGTGTGTGCCCATGTACACCTGTCACTGGGGACATCCGTTGTGTAGGGGATATTTCCTCTACAGTATTTTAAGAAGCATTTAATGTATTCTCTTGGTTGTTTAAGCTTGAATCTTTAAAAGGATAACCCATATTTGTGTTTGAACTTTGTTTCCATTGCTGTTTTAATAATGGTGCAGCCACAGCCTATACCAATTACTGACAATTGTAGACCTGCAGTCTACGCACATGTAGATTTACATGGCTTTGGCAATGCATAGGACCACATCATTTTCCTTATTGAAGCCCACGATGCCTATTGCTTAGAAGTCTTTTATTCTTGTGTCAATTTCCCGGCTGTGGATGCTAATACACAGCCATTTCAGGAAAACACTAATGTCAATCCACTGCAACAGTACAGGATTTATGTGCTTTTTGAAGTTCCACTTTCCCATTGGGAACATCAAAATTGGTTTTGAGGTGCCCTTATAAACGTACTTCCTCCTGTACGCGTGGGTCTCCTTAGTAATGATGGGGGCACCTGGCCGGCGTTAGCTGGTTATATACCATTCCCTACTTTACAGAATTCTAATGTTAATGAGCTACAACAATTATACACTGGTCTAGTTAGACTATATAGACGCTTAACTCATTCTGTTTTGCACACCTTTGCTGGCTGTCTCTGCAAGGGCCAGCCTGGCAGGGTAAGCTCATTTGTATGCATTGCCAACCATAAGTCCTGTGATTGTTCATTCAGTTATGGGCAAAATTCCCACAACTTGTCAGGACATTCCTTGTGGATCACCAAAGAAATCCATCAATAGAAGCTGTGTTTGCCCTTACGAGACCACAAGACAAGCACAGGATATTGACTATGTGCTTACTCTATGGAGTGGTTCCCATAATAGGTGACTCCACCACTTGGGGCACAAGTCTTTCTTGCAGTCCATACCATCACACATGGTACTCTGTCTATGTCAGTCTTGTCGAAGGTGTTAAAACAAATATAGAACGTACATGGGCCAGCTGCTGCCCTGAATTTGGGTATGAAATTAATGGTAAACTTTGCTGTAGTCTCCGCAATGATCCTGCCTAATATGAAAGATGAAGCAGTTTCTCTGGCTATATGCCAGCGGCTCGCGCAGGTTGCACCGCTCTACCAAGAACACGAGCTACCTATAATTATTGCTGAAGTATATACTTCTATAGGATGCAATAATTTGGGAACCAGACCCAGTAAACCACAATTTGGCAAACCTAGTTCCGATAAGGATAATGCCAAGCAGAATCCGGAGTTTGTAAAAAAACAAATGGGGCTTACCCAAACATAAAGAAAAAGCTAAATCTCGAGGAGGGTCTCCTCCTCTGGAGTCCTCTAACAGATGCTATAATTTACGTGGTTGCCCACAGTTAAAAGCACCTGAAAGATATCAGCTTTCTGATACTTGTCCGTCTCGTTCCTTTCAGGACTCATCTGACAAACAATATGAGTGAAGAGGGCGTTCTGAACGCAGACAGGAAGAGTAGATGAAACCGAAAAGGGACTCTAAACGCTTGTCTGACATGAAGATAAAGAAGGCGGAGAAACCTCCTCCATTTAAGCCCCAATTTAAAAAAAAGAAAGTTGCAGCTATAACTGCAAAATATGCCACAAACACTGATAACTCTCGTCCTGAACAGGAGTTGGTCGGTGACTCTCCTCGACAGCGCGGCATAAGCCACTATAGTGCATTGTATTTTCCAGGACTTGCTAGTAGCGACAGCAACTGATAGCTATGTTACAGATGAAATCTCAGACATGCGCATAGCCCTTCCAGGTAGATTATATAATTAAGATATACAAACTGAGGGTGGCATATTGCGCACCATTAGAGTGATATTCTAGAAAAATGTAACTTTATCATGCAACATTCTTTTAGCGGAGTTCGATTGGCCCCCGCAGCTTCTCCAAACATACCCACAGGGTCAGGATTTATTACTCCCATCTTTTTCTGCGCTTATCCCTGACGAAGTCAAACAAACATATGTGGCAGAATGGGCTCTTGCACTAGACCAAGCTTTAGAGCGGAATCATGTTGGCTGGGATAAGGTCTCCCCTTATCATATAACACCAATATAGTACAGTTCTCAAGTGCAACCACAATATCTCATAAAACAGGTTGCTAAGGCACCTTTTAGAGAAATACTCTTCCAGTTGGAATACCAGGGAGTAATTAAACACTTTGTCTCTCAAATGAATAATCCCCTTTTTCTTGTTTTGAAACCGGATCATTCATATCACGTAGTCTTAGACTACAGATATTTAAACAGTCGTACACGCACATTTGCAATTCAAAATACACACAATACAGCACTTATAAATAATATATAGTCAGGAAAAAATATAAAACAAACTTGAACATTTCCAATGTTTTTTTCTATCAAAATATAGTGCCAGAAAGAGAAATTGGACTGCCTTCTCAGCGCTAGGTTTTCAGCATTGCTTTCCCAACTCGCTATGGAGTATAAAAACAGTCCTGGACTGTTTGCTACTCGCATAGTGTCAGTCCTACAAGATATTGGACTGGACGCATTGTCCTATGTTGATGATATGTACTTGACGGATGATAAGTTAAACAAACATTTGGCCAGGGTGGATTGCATAATTTTGGGATTCACTGAATCTGACTACATGTTCAACTTTAAGAAATTTAATATAGCATTCCTAAGTGTCCTATTTTTAAGTTACAAACTTACACATGAAGGAAAATGCCTTGCACCACACTTCCTAGAGAAGTGTGCTCTGCTGCAGCCTCCAAACACTTGATGGAAACAGTAATCCTTGTTAGGATTTCTAAATTTTGGCAGAACATACATCCCTGACCATGCACAATCCATTAAATCATTATATGAATTCATTCTGATTTTCCCAGTTCTCAATGGACATCAGATTAAGGGACATACTCAGATCACTGCAGTCTGACCTACTTGCAACACATCACTTACATACATGTGTGAATACCACAAACCTGGTCATGTGTATAATTGTTGGTGCCATTGGCATTACCTATGTCACCTTTAATGAAGGTAAAACAGTGCGTATTGCATATAAAATGCATTTAAATTTCTGTGTGGAAATGCATTTTGCATCCACCGAAAAAATATTGACTGTGGAGCAGATGGCACAAGGGAAATCCATTATTGTCGTTACTCCAGTTCCCACCTTAAAGGCTGTCACCAAGGCAAGCGTTCCTAATGCTAAAGCTTTCCATCCTAGATGGATGCAATGGGCTACATACTTCACAGCTGTTGATGTATACTTTGACCCGTCTTTACAGACACAAGAATTTTTTCAATATGTGCATGTTTATCCCATGCCCATCCATATTTTACCTCTTGAGCGGTATAAATACATTTCTTATATAGATGATTCGGTCCAACCTGCTGCAGGTACCAAGCAACAATATTCAGTGGCATGCGCCACTGTTCTTAGTGTGATGGTGGACAGAACATTCCAACCACAAAAAACTTGCACTCAGTCCTTAGGGGACTTGTACTGCGCTCTTAGCTGAACTGAAAGCCTTGTTACTTGTACTGGAACATGTGGATCCATAAATCCTCCACTTATAATGTGTGATTTGTATTATTGTGCCCAGTCTTTTAATGACAGTTTGCATTATTGGCACCACAATTGATTCAAAGATTCTAAAGGCAACACAATAAAGCATATAACGTTTTGGGTGAAGGTGGCAGACCTTAAAGATATGTTGCCACAAACTCATGTTATTCATACATTGAGTCATCAACCTGTGGGACCACACGTAGGAAATTCTTTGGCAGATGAAGGAGACAAATCTGCGACTGCAACAGTTGCTGCGACTACTCATTATTCTATGAGTTTAGACATTGATATATTAGCTGCTGTTCATGCTACACGTGATGACACCCCTTTGCCTAAGGGCTTTCTGGCTAAATTTACATATCATTTAAGTGAACAAAATCTTCCCTTTGTTACAATTCCAGAAGTTGGTGATCATTGGATTCCCAACCAAGACCGCAGGCTAGCCGTAGTGATAGCTGTGCTTGAAGGTGTTGCTTCTGCAAATGCAGGTGTGATGGCCACAATTTTATTGCTAATCAAATGGGTGGTTATTTTGGCCAGTGGACACAAATGGTTGCTATGCTCGATTTTTGAATTCCACAGCGGGGTTTAAGGCAAGTAGACCAAACCCTCGCTATTCCCATTCTCAACACACAGGAATAGTCACTACCTATTCGGTAGGGAAATTATGCTAACAATGGTTGGGAGCATTCCACACTTTCTTCAGTAAACCAACATCTTTCCCGCCTGTCGGAAGAGATGGACCTGTCTGTTTTTTTGTTGGGCCCTAAGTGTTCACATTCAAAAAGATTTATTCATGCCAATTATAATGAAATTTTGAAACTATCACAAATGGAAGCTGCTGCTGTTGTTGATAATAGTATTAACACATTGTCTTCTCACATAACAACTTGAATAACCTTGTGTTGTCTGTTATCGGTATTATGCAAATTGACGTCTTCTTTATACTTTGGGCAGTGTCAGCTAAGATCTATCATGCAGATTGGTTGGACATTTCAGGTCCTCAAAACTGTCCGCGTGCCATGACATTACCTAAATTCTACACACGCATTCTTGCCTTTCAACCTGACACGTAAATAACGACTCATGGCCTAGAAAGATGCCACTTACACAATAGTACATCTTGAGAAGTTAGAACAGCTCCCATTCACAATAGCAGAGACAGCCCCCGCGGTGTGGTTAATACATGGTGTAATATATTTTCCAATTTCAACATTTCAGTTCACAGCTTGCACGAAACAGTTCACAGTGGGTAGATATGAAGCCCTAGCAGGGAGCTTTATTCATGAATTATGGTCTTTACCATTCTCGGACCGATGTTGTCGGGCTGATAAAGAGGTTTTTCTTACTGGAAAGAAATGCAACACGTTTGTTGGTCACTCATGTGTTTGTAAGCATGTAATGCTTTGGTAGCGAATTTAGCCTGTTTTCTAAAAGGAGTACCAGCCCCTTCAATTCTTCCCCTCACTACTGGTCTTTCAAATGGAAGTGTGAGAAGGGGACGGTCCCAAGTTTTCGCTTACCGGGGGGGGGGAGTCTGCCTTGTACGCAGGACCGCGGGATCAGTGGGAGCCTCCGCACGATCTCGGAAGTCCATCGCAATATCCGCGGAGAGGATAACAGTCCCCCCTTGTCCTCTGCCTCCACAGGAACGTAACGGCGGCGCCAAGGGCGCCGAGGAAGGAGGGGTTAAACCCGGAAGCAAGCAGCCCCGGAAGTAAAAAGGGCCGGAACCCATAGAGACGAGAGGGAAGTCGATGGAGTGCGGGAAGAGTCGGGAAGCGGAGAAGAAGCAGCAAAAGAAGACGGTGGCCTAGAGGACGACGGAGCAAACACAGCGGGAAGAAGATTCCGAAGACGAGCCACGGGAAGCAGAGGAGCCCGAGGAGAAAGCCGACAGCCCCACAAAGATTTTAACGGGTCCACAACCTATCATCTCAAATAAAACCCGTCGAGTGTCACACTATATACAGCCTCCTCGTCTGATTATCCGACCTGCGCTCCCACAGGTGGTGTCAGAAGTGGGATTGACCGGAGACATGGAGGCTGTACTCAACAAAATGGCGGAAAATCAAGAGAGTTTAGGAAAGGCAATGGAGAGATTCCTCACGGTGGTGGAAGAAGACCGGGGGAAATTGCAACAAGTTATCACCGAACAAGGCCAGTCGCACGATTCTACAATGGGGAAAATCGCTGACGCTCTTGGCCAACAGAGAGGACCAAGTACGCTCCCTTCAGTAATCCTACAGAAATATGTCAGTGGGGAGGACCCTGAATATTTCTATAATAACTTTGAGAGAATGGCGTTAGCTGCAGCTTGGCCAGCCGACAAGTGGGGACAATATCTAGGTCCCTTACTATCCGGGGAGTTGCAAGCATCATACCAAGCCGCAAATATCCTGGGAGTAACACCCTACCCAGAAATAAAACAGTGTATCATGGAACGCCTAGGCATCGATGATGAAACATACAGACTGAGACTCCGACAAATCAAAGAGGGGCCTCAAGAAACGCCCAGAGCACTATATTTTAGGGTGAAAGATATGGCCGACCGATGGTTAAAACCCACCACCGCTACCAAGGAAGACATCATGGCCAAAGTTTATTTATGTTTAAAGTATTTTTATTCAAGCACGTCACATCCAAACTCCTATACAGCAACATGAGATCAGCCATTGAAAGGGAGCAAGAGTCTGGCATGACACAACATATCAATACAAACGCCCCCCACCCCTCAAATGCCCCAACGTCCCCCTAACTCCCCCCCCACCCACCCCACCCACAGTCCAGTGCGCTGCCAACACACAGCCCCTCTCCCCAAGCTGTTGGAAACTGGGCAGGAGGGTCTCGTCCCCCTCACTGAGCTGGCGCTAGCGGGCTCGTAAGCCTCAGTAGGCGAAGGTACCTCGGACAAGTAAGCTCCCTAAACTCTGTGACCAGCAACGAGTGGAATGGTTGCCACAGTTCATTAAATTGCGTCACATCCCCTGCCACCACCAAAGACAACTTCTCCATCCCCAGCACATGCCACAGCCGGTGGAGCCACCCTGTTATCGTGGGTACCGTGTCTGTACGCCAGTATATCAGGATGTTCTGCACTGCAGATCCAAGTGCAATGGCGATCTGCCTGCCCCTTCTGGACTTGAGGGGATACATTAGGTCGTTCAGGAGTCCTAGCAAAGTGTAGGCTGGGAAGCGCGAGAGCTCTATGCCGAAATGAGAATCAATTTCGTCCAGCACTTCTTTCCAGTAGCCCATTAGAAGGGGACAGTCCCAGAGAATGTGCGTGAGTGTACCCCGGAGTCCGCACCCTCGCCAGCATGTGTCTGTCTTGCTATGGTCAAACTCGTGGATCTGCTCAGGCGTATAGTACCAGTAAGTGGACACTTTAGTAAAAGTATCGGTGAGACCCATATGGTATGCTGAGTGGCGCGCCCTAAAAGAAATGTGATCCCAGTCCTTGGGGCTCAGTGTCCTCCCAAGCTCCCGTTCCCATCTCACCCTCCCTGGATTATAGAAATGTGTAGGAGGCGATTGCAGAAACTTATACAGGTCCGAGATTAGTTTCGAGTCCGATGTACGGGACAACAGCCATCTCTCACACGGTAAGAGCCTCCTATCCGCCCTCTCCCTCACCTGTGGCTGAAGGGCCCAATGCCTAACCTGCACATAACGGTACCTCTCCGTCTCGGGGAGCGAAAAGTCCAGCCGAAATTGTGTGAACGGGATGACGCCCTCGGGCCCATACAGGTGACATAATGCTCTGCAGCCCGCCTGCCGCCAATGCGTAAAGGCTCCCTTCTCCATCCCAGGAGTGAAGGCCGGATTATCCACTATCGGCGAAAGCGGCGAGGGGAATGTGGTGAGGTCGTATCTAAGGTAGGTCGCATCCCAGACCCGCAGTGGCACTCTAGTAATGAAAGAGGCGTAGAGGTTCCTAGGTCGGTGGGACCGGTGCAGGAAAGGTATCTCCTTCAGAGGCCGCCCCGCCACAGCCTGGTCCTGAAAGAGCCAATGCTTATCCGACTCCCACTTACACCATTCGACCAGGTACCGCAATTGCGTCGCCTGGAAATATTTACGAAAGTCTGGAATACCTAGACCTCCAGCGTCGGGAGACAAAAGGGAGAGGGACCTACGTAACCTAGGCTTTTTCCCCCGCCAGATGAACCGGGCCACGTCCGACTGCAACTGCTGTATCCACCCTTTAGGCGGCGGCAGCGGCAGAGCCCTGAACAAGTAAGTACCTGCGGCAAAATCGTCATCTTGACGGCAGCTATCCTGCCCAACCAGGCAAGAACGCCACGATTCCAGCGGCTGAGCTCACTCTTGATCTTGGCACCCAAGGCCAGATAGTTGGCCGACACCATAGCTGACAACGTTGGGGCAATCTGAATCCCTAAGTACGGTATTGCCTCCGAGGACCAAAGTAACGGGAACCTGTTCTGCAAATATGCCTTAGTATCAGGTGCCAGGGAAATGTCTAAAGCCACCGACTTCTCCATATTTACTTTAACGCCCGAAACCGCGCCGAACGCCGCCAGTTCTTCCATACAGGCTGGCAGCGATGTCCGGGGTGTATCCAGTGTAAAGATGACGTCATCCGCATAGAGGCTAACCGCATGGGTAAAGCCTCCCATCCGTATCCCCACCACTGCCGGCCGCGTCCGCACCCGTTGAGCGAACGGCTCCATGTAGAGGGCAATGAGCAAGGGCGAGAGCGGGCAGCCCTGCCTGGTGCCTCTCTCGATGGGGAAAGCTGCCGACGTGTGTCCGTTAACCCTGACCACCGCCGAAGGCCCTCTATAGCAATTAAGGATCATAGTACGAAACCGTTCCCCGATGCCCGCCTTCACCAGCACCTGTTCCAAAAAGGGCCAATGCACCCGATCAAACGCCTTCTCTGCGTCAACCGCGAGCATCATCCTCTCCCCCGGAACCCGGGAAGCCTTTTCTAACAGGTGGACCACTCGTTTCGTATTATCCACCGTCTGCCGCCCCGGCACGAACCCCGCCTGATCCGGGTCGACCAGGCCGGGCAGATGCAACGCCAGGCGGCGTGCCAGAATGCCAGTATAGAGTTTCAGGTCAACATTCAGGAGAGATATCGGCCGATAAGAGCCACAGCGTTTCGGATCTTTCCCCGGTTTGGGGATGACCGTGACGGATGCCCTCAGGAGGTCAGGCGTGATGGCTCCAGGTTCCGCAAAAGAGTTGAAGAGGCGTGTGAGGATAGGTGCTAACGACCCGCAGAATGTCTTATAGAAGAGGGCAGAGTAACCATCTGGGCCCGGCGCTTTGCCGTGTTTAAGTCTGGCAATGGCTGTCACTACTTCCTCTATGCTAATGGCCCTGTTCAGGTGGTCAGCCTGCCCAGGGTCTAGGGAAGGCAGAGTAACTGACTCCAGATAGGAGGTCATAGCCGGGACATCCGGCGGGTCACCCGCGTAAAGGGTTCCGTAGAACCCGTGGAACGCGGCCGCGATGCAAGCATCATCCGCTACCACCCCGCCCGCGGGATCAGAGAGCTCCCTCACCAACTGGCTCTGCCGGGCGGCCCGGAGTCTGTTGGCCAAAAGTTTGCCACAACGGTCCCCCCCAGTATAGAACGCATGGCGCAATCGGAGGGCCGCATACTCCGCTCGGTCCACATCCAGGGCGGCAAGAAGTTTCCTCGCCTCCTTAAGCTGCCGCCAAATCCTCGGGGCCCCAGTTCTATGATGGATCAACTCCAGCTCCCGGACTCTATCAGTAAGCTCATCCCTCTTTATCTTGCGCTCCCTATTTCCTGCCGCGGAGATGGACAAGAACTCCCCCCGGAGCACCGCCTTCAGCGCTGCCCATTGGGTGGCTCTAGTGGTGTCCGCGTTATCATTATGTGCCAAAAATTCCCGAAGCACCCGCTCAATACGATCCGTCACCGTTTTCCTGTGCAGTAGGGTATCCCGGAGGCGCCAGACCCTCGCCGGGGCGGCAGACGGCGGCAAGCAAAAAGAGGCCTCTACAGGGGCATGATCCGACAAGGAAATAACCCCCATGTCCACCGTGGACACCAGGGCCTGCGTCGGGGAGGTGACCAATAAATGATCAAGCCTCGCATAGGTCTTGTGCGCGTGGGAATAGTAGGAGTAATCCCTGGCAACGAGGTGTTTCTGGCGCCAGAGATCCCGAAGGTCCACCTCCGCAAGCCTAGCCTTACAACACACGGAGAATTCCCCGACTTGCGGGGAGCGCTGCACCGATCTGTCGATCACCGAGTCAAAGACCATATTAAGATCTCCCCCGAGGATAACATGCCTATCCGGCGAGGCCGAAATTTCCTCCACCGCGGACTGCAAGAACCGCTCCTGTTTATCATTGGGGCTATAAAGGGAACCTATCGTGAATGTGATGCCCCCCACCCGAAACCTGTGTGCTAACATCCTCCCTGTTATTTCTGCAAATTTGTGGATGTGTTCCCCTCCAAAGTGTCGAGCCACTAATATCGCTTCCCCGGCCGTCTTAGCAGTACCAGAAGAAAAGAACTGCGTCGGAAATTTACAAGAGCGCAGCCTATGTGTATCCTGTGGCAAAAGATGGGTTTCCTGTAGAAGGCAGATGTCCGCCCGGGTGTTTTCTAACAAGGAGAGCATCGCCCTCCGCTTAACTGGGTTGTTCAGACCCCTAACATTCAGAGTCACAATCTTAAAAGTATGTGGAGACATAGTATGAACTACGTAGCAAGGCGCAAGTGTCCTGCATGGTGACCACAGCGGAAGGGCCAAACCCCCCCCCCCTCAAATCGCAAGCTAGGCTCCCAAAAGCAGGAGGTAGCGCCTCTCTCCCCTGCGTCGCGCATCCTAGTACCAATCACCAACCTCAATGTGACCAGATCTCCCCCCACCCTCCCGTCGACCCCACACTCCACCTCTCCATGCATCTCCCCTGAAGCACCGAACAAGACAATGTGGAGAAGCGCAAACAAAACAGCAAATCCCTGCACAGCGCACTGGACAACCCCTACCCCCACCCCCAACTCCCACAACCCCCCCCCCAATACCCCAACACCCCTAACCCACCCTTGTCAAACTCAAAACCCTGTCCCCGTCCCCCCGAAAAGGAAGGCAAGGAAACCATTGTCCAAGGCCAGCCCAACGGCAAGTCTATGGAAAAAGTCTCGAAAGTGGACGTCCAGCCACAACACCACCCCCGCTCACCCCCCCACCCCCCAGGCCCCCAAACCTGCAAAAGAAGCAATGTCGGTCTCCCCCCGGAGAAGTCCTAGGCAGTCAGAGCAACCTCTTCCGCCGCCGTGTCTCGAGCGACCTCACGCACCGCATTGTCCATTTCAGCCCGGATAGTGGGCGAGTCCGGTCTCACCGAAGTGGTTGAAGATCTGCGACCGGGGACCGACCGCCAGCCATCCCGGGTAATCCGGCGTCGACGCGGATTGGGGGCATCGTCATCAGTTGCCGTGATGCCCAGGACAGTGCAGGTTTCTTGAAGGGAGCGCAGCTGATGCAGTATTCCGTTTCAGCGGAAGATAATGCGAAAAGGGTGGCCCCACGAGTATTGAACACCATGTTCCCTCAGGAAGTCAGTCACAATTTTAAAGGACTTGCGCTTCTGCAGGGTGACCACAGAAAGATCCTGGAAGAGGGCCACCCTGTGGCCTCTGAACTCCAAAGAGGGCTTAGTGCGAGCCACCCGCAGGATCCTCTCCTTCAGGGGGTAGTCTGGTAGGTAGGCCAGAAGGTCGGGGGGGGGGCGCCGCTGCCCCGCGCCGCGGGCCCACTCTATGAGCCCTATCAATCCTGATGGAAAAGGCTGTCGGCTCTCCCAGGACCTCCCGAAACAAATCCTGCAGGTAGGTGGCCGCGTCCTCTCCCTCTTCTCTGAGCGGCACGCCCCGGACCCTGACGTTGTTCCTCCGGGAACGGTTCTCGAGGTCCTCCACATGCGCCTGCAGGACAATCTGCTGGTCCCGGAGCCTGATCACTTCCTGCTGGAGCTGTGTGAGTTCCCCATCCCGGGCATGTACCGCTTCCTCCACCAACAAGACTCTTTCACCCAGGCCATCAACCTCTCTCCGGACCTCTCGCACCTCCCCCGCCACTTCCTGCTTGAGGGTCTGGAAGTCCTCCCGCAAGCAGCTGAAAAGCGACTCCAGGAATGACCTAGTCACTGGCGGCTCCCCTCCGCTCGCCCCCTGCGAGCTGCCAGCCTCACCCGGGGAGAGCCGTCCACGATCTGGCCGTGCAGTGCTCCTGCTCAACAGTTCCGGTAGGGTGCGGTCCCCCTTTCTGTTCCCTTTGCTGCCGGCCATCCTGGGCGCCGAAAGAAAGCGCACAGTCCACACCAGCGACAGCAGAGCCCACCGCACCGCCTAGCCTCCCAGCGTGAGACCGCCCTAGCTGGCCAGGCTGTCCACTCGCTCACCACCTCTTCGTGTTCCTCGGACGGCAGCTCCTGCCAGCTCTACTGCAGCGCTAGGCCGGCTGAACGTGCCATCCAGCACCCGATCGCAGCCACAGTCCTCCGCACACTGCCACGCAAGCAGCTCCCCGGGTGGGCCCAGGTCCTGTCCTTACATGGGGGCAATCAGATTCCCGCAGCCTCCACTGTCCGCCGCTGTCATCTGGGGCCCCACTGGGCCTGAGAGGCACCGCCAGGCACACCTCACCTCTAATTTGGCTGCCCCGGCGGGTTGGTCTCGCGCTTCTGGCCGGTCCAGGCAGGGCCCTCAAAGTCTTCGAAGCCGCTCCGATCCCGCCTCCGGCCGGGAAGCGGCCGTCCTCCACAACAGGGCTCCTGCGCCTCTCCCTCTCCGTCCCTCCCGCTCAGCGCCACAGCCCGAAGCTCCTCTTCCGGCCGCGCCGGTGGCCTCCGCTCCGCGCCGCAGACTCGAGTAGGCGCTCCTGCCGGACCCCACGGCACTTCCGGTCGGGTCGCTGCCTCCGAGGGTCGCGCCCCGTCGTCCACAGCCGCTGAAAATGCCTGCTGGCGCGCTGTCTTTCCCCCCTCGCGGGGTCCGCTGGCTCTCCACCGCTTCCTCCGTCGCTGGTCATCAACGACGGGGGGAGACCAGTAGCGGCGAGGGTGTTCCGGGGCCCGGGTCGGGGGAGCTCGCTGAGGCAGCGTCCTCCTACACCGCCATCTTGGCCACGCCCCCCCGCCAAAGTTTATTTAGAACAATATTTATCCTCCCTTCATCCTCCCATTCAAAAATGGGTCAGACAACATGCTCACCTGACCCTAGAGACCGCCGTAGAGATAGCCAGCACTTACAGCAGAGCTCAAGAGGCACAGAAGGGACGAGATGAGCACCCATGGAGATCAGGGATAAGTGAGACTCCTCGGCCCCCTCGAATTCCGCTGGTACGAAAGCCGGACCCTGTAACTATCGTCCCAGGTCCCCCCCCCCCTTCAGGACCCCGAGCCCTCCTGCATTTAAACCTCTGACACCCGGACCCCAATGTTTTAATTGTGGTGGAGTGGGACATATAGCCCGGTTTTGTCCTCAGAAGGAGGAACCCATGGAGATTGGCGTTGCTCGGAATTACTGCTGTCTTTCCCAGAACCAACAACCCCCTCCGTACCGCTGTGGCGTTTATATGAACGGACAATATATGACAGCATTAGCCGAGACCGGCTGCTGACAAAGCGTCATTCGGCCTCAGGATCTAGGTCGCAAGATCGGGGTTCTCGACGGAACGGTTCATATACAGTGCGTACACGGGGATACCAAGGCATACCCCACCACTCATGTTCATATACAACACGCCACGGATCCTGGCTCCGATCTCAAAGTTGGTCTTATTCCACGTCTGCCGGAGCAAATCATACTCGGAAACGACTACACACAATTGTCTGACTTACTCGCGAAGTCATCCCCGGACGAAAAGGACTGGTGGACTATCGCTCCCTTCGCACAGGACGAGAGTCCAGTATGGCCCCCCTCTAAATCTAGAAAAACAAGGAACCAAAGACGGAAAGAAAAGGGACAGCCTTTTTCCGCTTTTCCGGTACAAATAGAAGAAAATCCATGGGAGGGAGACAGAAACTTCCATGCAGCCCAGCGAGAAGACCCAGTCCTACAAGAAGCCTGGAACCGTGCCAAAGATCAGGAAGACCCTCTACACGTAGGTCCTCATTTCTTTGTCAAGAATGGCCTTTTATACAGAGGCTAAACCCGTAGACAAACCCCAGTTGTTGGTACCCACCCCATTCAGGGAGAACGTTCTCTATTTGGCACATAGTCACTTTCTGGGAGGTCATTTTGGGGAGGAGAAAACAGAACAGTTGATACTTGAGCAGTTTTATTGGCCGGGCATATACAAACAAGTAAAAACATATTGCCGTGAGTGCCCTATATGTCAAAAAAACAGTAGGTGTAGGCCCCCAAAAGCCCCGTTGCAACCTCTCCCCATAATAGAGGAACTGTTTTGTAGGATTGGAATGGATATTATAGGACCATTACTACCCTCCCATAGTGGTTGTCGCTATGTGCTAGTCCTGGTAGACTATGCCACAAGATTTCCGCAGGCCGTTGCCTTAAAACATCCCGATGCCACTAGCATAGCTAAAGCCATGATAGCAATATTTTCGCGGGTTGGATCCCCGAAGGAAATTTTGACAGACCAGGGAACCCCGTTTGTATCCAAATTAATGAAGCAAGTATGTGCCCAGTTGGGGATAAAACAGATACGAACAGCGGCATATCATCCCCAGACCAACGGTCTGGTCGAACGGTACAATGCCACCCTCAAGACGACCTTAAAAAAACTCCTTGCTCTGGAATCAAAACGATGGGAGGATATGTTACCGTTAGCGCTATATGCGATCCGGTGTAAAACCCAGAAAAGTACCGGATATTCCCCATTTGAGCTCCAGTATGGACACCAACCCCGGTCCTTACTGGACATGATGCGTGAGACCTGGGAGGCCGAACCCGACCATTCCAAACCGCTAGTAGAATACATAGAACAGCTTCGAACCCATCTGGGGCAAATACGAACGATAGTGAGGAACAATATGGAGAAAGTACAGGAATCCCAAAAGGCACAATATGACAAGAAAACAAAGAGTAGAACCTTTTCAGTGGGAGACGCGGTATTGCTCATGATGGCCTCCTCCGACCACAAACTATTAGGGAAATGGCAAGGCCCCTACATTGTGTTAGAAAGGGTGACACCCGTTACGTATAAACTAGAGCTCGATAAAAGCCGGGGAACCACCCAGATATACCATGTGAATCTCCTGAAGCGATGGGAAGGGCCCCTCCCATCCTTGGTAGGAAACGCGAGGAAGGCCACCCCATTATATGATCAATGTATTGACACTGAGTTACCCCCTGGGTTGAAGAACGAGTTAGTAACTACCTTACTCCCCCTGCAGAATATCTTCTCCTCGTCACCGGGGAGAACAACATTGGTAGAACACTCGATAAAAACAGTTGCAGGAAAAACGGTGCGACTACGTCCATAGCGAATACCTGAAGCACGTAGAACCATAATCCGAGACGAGGTACAACAAATGCTACAAATGGGTATAATAGAACCCCCCATAAGTGAATGGAATTCCCCGGTTGGCTCGGTACGTTTTTGTATCGATTTCAGAGAGGTTAATAAAATCTCGGAGTTCGACACCTATCCCCTGCCCAGGGTAGACGAGATGATAGAAAGGATCGGTAAGGCCAAGTATATTAGTACCCTTGATCTATGCAAGGGGTACTGGCAAATCCCTCTGAGACCCCAAGACAGAGAGAAGACGGCCTTCTCCACTCCTGATGGGTAGTTCCAATTTGTTGTGCTCCCTTTCGGGTTGCACGGAGCACCGGCCACCTTTCAGAGGGCTATGAATCGTATCCTACAACCGCATGAAAGGTACGCCGGGGCTTACATAGATGATATCATCATCTACAGTGAGACCTGGGAGCAACATCTAACCCACCTCTATAAGGTGATCCAGGCATTAGGCGGTCATGGTCTTAAAATCAACCCGACTAAAATCCATCTAGCGGCACAAACTGTAAGATATCTGGGATACCTGTTAGGAGAAGGAGTCATTCGCCCCCAAAACAATAAACTGGCTGCCATTTCACATATCCCCTTCCCCCGTACCACTCGTGATCTCTGGGCCTTTTTAGGACTACTGGGGTACTATAGAAGGTTTATACCCCAGTTCTCCCAGATAGCCGCCCCCCTCACCGATCTTTTACACAAATCAGTAAAGACGGAGCTAGTTTGAAAGACCCCAGTCCCGCTGTTGTCTTGTCCTTTGAAACCCTGAAATCCTCCCTGACCTCTGACACAGTGTTGTCTAGCCCCGATTACACCTTGCCCTTCATCCTCCAAACGGACGCCTCAGATCAGGGACTGGGGGCCGTCCTGTCACAGAGAACACACCAAGGGGTAGAAAAACCCATACTGTACATCAGTCGAAAATTGTACCCCAGGGAGCAGAACTACGCGGTCATCGAGAAAGAAGCCCTGGCCATCAAATGGGCCATAGACTCATTAAAGTATTATTTGGAGGGACGAGAATTCACCTTGTACACGGATCACACACCTTTAGAATGGTTGGCACGCAACAAGGGAAACAATGAAAGAGTATTGCGTTGGTTTTTATCCCTCCAACCGTACCGATTTCATACCAAACACCGTAAAGGAACTGATCAAGCGAACGTAGACTTTCTGTCTCGTTATCCTCATGAAAACCCCCCTACGGGAAGGACAGCAAGGGAAAAGGGATGTGAGAAGGGGACGGTCCCAAGTTTTCGCTTACCGGGGGGGGGTCCGCCTTGTACGCAGGACCGCGGGATCAGTGGGAGCCGATAGTTTGTTATGGCCTTCAATTCCAACTTTGCGGGCAGACTTTAACAAGCTAAGCCGATTCATAGCCTTATTGTTTCAAAAGGATGTAGCATCAACATCTGCATGAGAAACTTGAATTGTAGGTTGCAAGGGCGTCCAACGAACTACACCTCTTGTTGAACACAGATCTTCTATTACTCTTCAGCTACCTTGTGCAGCAAATTTTTTAATGCTTCCAATACCACTGGTATAGCACACTTTTTTCTATTCATTGGAACTGGCTTAGTCAGTACCTCCCAGAAAATCTTTGGAGTAATACCAGAATTTATTTATTCCTTTTTTTCCAGTGTGTTTGGGGGCATATCCTTACTATTATTCCGCATTTGTGGCATTTTTGATTTATTTTTGCTACTCCACAATGGATGTTCCATTTCGAAACCAATTGGTATTGGAACTACCACTGGTCCAGCTGTGCTGTGAATGCATAATACAACTCTTTGGAGTCTGTTTGCTCCAGGAACTGAACACTGACAGGTTAGTGTCATTCCGACCTGCCTGGTTTACCTGCTTACAACCTGTTTTACATTCTCTATGGTGCCTATTTGAATGGGTACTGGATATCTGCTTAGCTCTACAATTACCTGTTTCTGTGGACATGAACCTGTTGATGAGTCTGATAACATTTTCACAGTTGTCCCATGAGTTTGTGGCTACTTCAAGATGCATGGTACGAGTTACTCCCGCCGGTCAGCTGGGTGCTTTAGCACCAGGATTACTGAACTTTGGCTTAATAACACGGATGCAGGTCTCGAGGCTACTTCCTAAACATCAGCTGATAACCAAGATCGTGTCTGTTTTTTGGAGCTTCTAAATAGGGCAATCGCGGAATCATCGTCTGCAGAGATGGAATCCGTTCTTGTGGAAGAAATCTTGGGTGCCGCCGGTTTACCTTAATTTGGCCAAGTTTTAAAAATGCTCTTGTTATATTTTTTATGATTATTTAAAAAAAAATTGTATGACACCCTTATTAGCAACTGATTGACTTTGCTTAGCTTGTGCTTGCATTTTATTGTTTAGTTAGTCACTAAGTTACTTTCCTGACCAAGGAGGGGGTGTAGTGATTTTCCTTCTGGGCCAACTTTGGTGCTCCCTTAGTTGCACATATTAGCTGTCATAGGCTGTGTCTGCTTTGCACAGCCACACATAATATGTTTGTTTTTGTGACATGATATTGTTTTAGAAATATGTTGCATATATTATTTGTTATTCAGTGATTCTAGGGATTCAGTCTGAATATTTTGTACAAGGTCAAACAAAATGGTGTATTGTTTTCTTGTGCTCGGTCAGCAACATCTAATGTTTTTAGATATAACACAGTAGAACAACTGTAGTTTTCTAAGACAGTTCTTATCATATTAACAATGTCTCACCTCCTCGGGGGCAGAGAGGAGAATTCCAGCTGAGACACTGATCCTGGAACATGTGCAGCAGTATTGTGTAAACTGAGTTTACACGTATGATGCAGAGCACCTAACTACACACACCAGTTATGGGGTCCGGTGCTAATTCCAGAGATCACTAATATATCCCTGTACTCACATATTGAGGGTAGGCTAGGTTGGGTTAGGCCATGGGTGGGTTGTTCTTTGTATACAGCCTGCTAGTAATGCTGATTACATTGCTCAGTTGAATTTGTTTACTAATTGCAGAACACTTGCTTCCAAATAGACTACGATAGTTTCAATAAATATATTGGAAACTTCCTTCATGTCTTTCTTCTGTTTACTATGGACATGCATGAGTATGAAACAAAAGGTGATGATTTGTTTCCACGGTTCCCTTAAGCACTGGAGGTTAATTTTCTGGGTTTGCTGAAATCCCCTGCTTCTCTGGAAATGTTAGGAGTTCAGGTGGAGCACTGTGAGCTAGTAAGTTTTGGGCCTATAGGTATTAACATGGTAGAGATACTCAGTCCCTACATTCTGACGTCCTGTTATCCCGAGGCACAGTTTTGCTTCCAAGTAGAATCCCTGCAACATGAGTTCGTTGACCTTTGGTTGTAGCCTATTGGCCTATATCTAGCCCAATAGTTTAGCATCTGCATTTATCATGGAAAAATGTCTGTAGGATCCCATTTGCGCTGGATCCTTCTCAGGTCTAGGAGCCATCACTATCACTACCTACCTCATCGTGGGCAGGAGTTGAAATGCAGCGTGAGCCTCTTAATACACTTTCAATCATTTATTCATGATATAGAGTGGGAAGCATATATTAAATTTGGTAGGTAGGCTGTTGTGCCCCGGCATCTTGGTGTGCAGCATCTCCTTGAGTACCTGTGTCAGCTCTTTGTATGTGAACTCTCTGGCTAATTGCATTCGTTGCCAGCCGTGGCCCATGCAGGTAAGAGCGGTGGGGCCAGGTGGGGGGGGGTCGAAATCCCCCCCACCCAGCCCCACCCCTCTTACCTGCACAGACTGCGGCTGTTTACTGCTCCTCGGAGATCTAAGACAGTCAGCATCCCCTATGTCTCCCATCCTTCCTCCCTGCAGGTTCTTATATATATTGCCAAGTTAATGACTCAGTGCTTCTGTAATGCCCATCTGCATGTTAACCTGCATGCCATCCAACTTTGTGAGGAAGAGGATCTGCAAGTATGGAGCCTCACTAGGAAGGAGCCATGCAAAGACTCTACCAGATTTATCCCTCTCTGTGCAACCGTTGCCTGTACTCTTGTAGAGTTAATCTGTCCAATTCCCCCCATGTGGAACGGAGCACTTTGCTCACTGCCATCAAGTCTATCTGTGGGCTTGTGGTTCCCTACTTGGCAGGGCCGCCACTGCCTCCCTGTGTTGCAGCTGGTGTTTGCGCAGCTATCACTGTATTCCCAATGTTTTGCTGATGCACTCCCCCTTAGCACACATTTAAAAACTTCCCACTCCACTGACCGAGTCTGTCTTGCACCAGTACTGCTCAAAATAGACTGTCAACTGCTCCTCCATGTCTACTCTAAATTCCTCGTTCCTGTGTAATCTATGGTCAGTGGTGAATGATCACACAGATATCTACAGTGATACTGACCCTTCTCTACTCTGTACGCCACATTGCCAGTCATCAGTATGCGGTCTAGTCTGTTGTTTGTATTGTGAATTGTTGAGTGGCATGAGCACTGCCTCCTGTCTGGAAGCAGCGCTATTCATATATCAACACAAGCCAGGCTGGCCACCACCTCCCTCAACCACATGTCATATGGGGTTTTGTGTGAATGCAGGGAGTGTGCCGGTCCCGCTCACCATTCAGCATGCACCCTGGCCCATATTATTGGTATAGTTACGTATGGAGCAAGCAGCTCCATTAGTCCCCGGAAAAACTAGCCCTTATCCACATTCGGTGTGTAAACATTGACAAAACAAATCTCCTGCCCGTCTAACAGGTCATGCAGCAGTATATACATCCCCATTATATCTGCCGTCGAACGTCGGTGTTGCAAGGGTACTCCGGGTGCTATCCTCCGAGACACTTCTCGTATGTGTAAGAGTGCATCTGCCCCCTCCATTTCCTGCTCAGCTTGCCCACCTCCACATCTGTCAAATGTGTTTCTTGCAGGAAAGCCACTCTTATTGACTGCCTTTTAAGGTATGTGAGCACCCTGTATCACTTAACATGCTTGTTTATGCCCAGCACATTTCAAGTGACCATTCTCATAGAGCTTCTATTAGCGTGTGCCATTTAACCATTTGTACTGTGGGGTAAGGGGCCTCCAACCATCCCAGCGACCTGCTCAGCTATGTTCATGTCCTATGTCCCCAGTTACCATCACCATGTGTCACATTAACTCTGTCATGTGGAACAACCTTCTCCGTAAACCAGTCCCAACCTTCCCCCTGGGTAAACACTTGTGAACCTGTAAGTGCTTTTGCCTACGTTGCTCAACCCTGAAAATTGTTACATCACATGTACAGTAATTAATATTAAACAAACCCAATTTCTTATGCAAAACCTACTACTATATGTATCTGTGTGAGAGGCTCCAATCCCCCGCAAGCTAAGCGCCTCCCCACAGGAGGAGGTACGCGTTCCCACCCAGGACCAGGCACCCCTGAGGGCCCTAATCTATCTATTGTAGGGCAGCGCAATGGTCTGCTCCTGGCCCTCAGTCAACTG
Organism: Triturus cristatus; assembly: GCF_964204655.1. Classification (NCBI taxonomy): domain Eukaryota; kingdom Metazoa; phylum Chordata; class Amphibia; order Caudata; family Salamandridae; genus Triturus; species Triturus cristatus. The sequence continues at coordinate 406,496,085 of NC_140590.1, forward strand.
CACTGTCAGTCACAAATAGAAAGCTTTGGCAACTGCAGAATAACATAGCTGTATTTGGGGCATTAAGGTTATTGTGCCCCCACTCCTCGTTGCCCAGGAGAAGCCACAGATTAAAGTCCAGGAGCCTCGTTATTTGAAAATTATCCCTCAGACATGACTGTTTATTGTATTACTGCCTCCACCGCCTGGCTCCCTCCCTCCCCCTGCTGCTCTACCTCACCAGCATTCAACAATAGTTCTGTAGCACAAGGAGTGGGAGTCTCAGTCACGATTGTGCCATCCTCGCCCACCAAAATTAGTGCCCTCTGAGTGAGGGCAGTCAACTCCATCAGCATTGCACTTTAAGTTCTGTCTGTCCCTCTCAGCTGTCACCTTTTCTACACTGCAGATGGAGTACCCATTCAGCATCTCCCATCTCCAGCCGCTCCCATGCTTCCACTGGCCGTCTGAAGAAATGGGAGTGGAATCAGCAAGATATACTGTACCCCCATTGCTCTTAGTTTCTGCTCAACAGTGTCAAGTGATTTCTTCTGTTGTTGTACTCTGTGAGTGTAATCGGCAAAAAGGAGGACTGGCTGGCCCTCCCCTCACATTTGTTCTCCTCAATTTATTCTGCATATTGTAGAACAGTGTCCCTGTCTTTATAATTCAAAATTTGAGCTATGATGACCCTAGGTGGGGCCCCAGGAGGGGGTGCCGGTGCCAATGCCTGGTGCGCACGTTCCACTGCAGACATTTTGGATAGTTCTGTGATCCAGCGTTCTATATAGTGCTACGGTGTGGCCCACTCCACTCAGGCCAACAAAACCATCAGCACCTGTCTCTCCTTGCTGAGAGCCCTCCGCCAAATTCTTCCACACTTACCCAGCGAGGCAAGGCCTTTAGTGGTCCAGAGTGTAATCCTGAGCAGACTGGATTATTGTAACTCCTTGTATTTGGGTGCGCCCCAATACATTGTGCAGGGGCTACAACGAATCCAGTCTATGGCAGCCAAACTGGCACTGATTCAACAGCGCTACTCCTCTGTGCAACAGGCCCTGAGGGATCTGCATTGTCTGCCTGTAAAAGACAGAATTAATTTTAAATCCTTGGTCTTGGTCTATAAGGCCCTACACAATACTGGGCCGCTTCCTCTGCGAGAGCGCTTCTCATGGTATGAACCCAAAAGACCTCTTCGATCATCCAATAAAGGCCTAGCCTCTATCGCTAAAATCAAACTAGCTAGGATGGGAGGCAGGGCCTTCAGCACGGCAGCCGTGCGTCTCTGGAACAAGATCCCCCAGGACTTAAGGCTGGCCGGATCCTTGATGGGGTTTAGTAGAGGCCTCAAGACTTGGTTATTCGCCTTGAACAGACAGCAACCCCTTGTTTGGCTGAATTGATTACTCTTTACGTTTTTTTCCACCGTTGTCTCTGAGCGCCAGGATACCCGTTGGGTGATGGTTGCGCTATACAAATGCACTATACAATACAATACTCCACTCTCTCTGGTAATCCAACCAATCAGACATTATTTCTATGGGACCGTCCCTCTTCATCCTCCACCCTGTTGTCCATTTGGTATGGAAGGTCTGCAAGCGATTTAAACGTGTTTCTCAGGTGCGCTACCTCTGCCTGTAGTCCAGCTACCATTTGCTCAGTGTCTAATGTCCTCTCATTCATCTTGTGTAGGTCTGCTCACAACAGGGTAACTTCTGTAGACACTGAGTCTATTTTGGTTTCCAGCAGGTGCCTCATTTCCTCTATGGTCACTAAGATCTCATCCCATTGATGCAATAAGCCTGCGATGAGCTGTGAGTATCCCTCTTATTAGGTGGCTGTGTGTCCCTGTTCATGTCGGTGTACCTGTCTGTTAGACCTGTCAGCCCTTTGGGTGGTCCATCCTCATCATTATTTATTTTGTCCCACTTTTGCCTCAAACCCTGTTATAATTTTTCCTTTTTGGGAACCACCAGACTTTTTAGTGTTGATGCAGGGTCAGGGAGCCATTTTCCCTACCCCTGGAACTTCTGTCTGAGGGCCTGAGACACAAAATGGTGGCCACCCATTGTCACCTGTGACATCATCAGAACCCACTGGAGATTTCTAGAACCTTCTGCAACATTCTAGAACCTTGTGACAGAGGGAGAGGCAGTTTAGAATGTTGGGAGGCCATCTCAGAGTGGCAGTTGGCATCTGACTAGAGAGGAGAGAGGACCAGTTCAGAAGGAGGTCGGAGTAAGGCAGCAGTGGTGGAAACCAGTGCTTGGAGTGGGGTCCAGAAACCCACCCTTGATGCTAGTCCCTACTGACCAAGCCCAGCCTAGAGCCCTGTGTGGGACCAAGACCAGAAAAACCATCTTAAGGACCTAAATATTGTGAAGAGGCCTTAAAGAAGAAGACCAGCAAGCTCCTGACCTGTTTAGCGGTGTCCTCCTGGAGTCCTGACGTCGAGAAGCCTGGAGACCTGAGGCCTGAGGTGGAGAAGCGACGCTGACAGAAAGCAGACGTCGTACCCGGAGCCGTCAGAGGTCGAGAGAGGGCGCCGACGGAGGTCGTGGAGAGGCACCGGAGGTCGAGTAAGGAGTCACCTGAGGTCGAGGTGAAGCGCGCCGGAGGTCGGGAGTGGAGATCGCACTCCGGAGTCGCCGGAGATCTAGGTGAAGCGCGCCGGAGGTCGGGAGTGGAGATCGCACTCCGGAGACGCCGGAATCTGAGGTGAAGCGCGCCGGAGGTCGGGAGTGGAGGTCGCACTCCGGAGACACCCGGAAGCGGGGAGACCGTGACCCTGCGACGCCGGAAGGCGACATCGAGCCGGAGCAGCCCAGCGACTTCGAGCCGAGGCCGCCCAGCGACATCGATCCGGAACCGCCAGCGACACCGATCCGAAGCCGCCCAGCGACACCGAACCGGAGCCGCCCAGCGACATCGAGCCGGAGCCGCCTCACGACGTCGACCCGGCGCCGAGCGGAGCCGATCATCGTGAAAAGGGCAGTAAGTGGTAGAGGGGGCATCTGAGGCCCTGTGGAGCCCTAAAAGACCATTCTAGGGGCTAGAGGGGTGTTAGAACCAGCCTGGGAGTGCCAGGGGTGAACTGAGACTGGTGCAGTGACCTCTGTGAGGGGTTGTGTATTTTGGGAGAGCCAGATCCCTAGGTTACCCTTATTCTACCTCAGTTCAGGCCCAGCCTTGACCAATCTAGGTGGGACACCCCCCCATGTCATCCAAATGACCACAAGCTGTACTTGGGCATAGTAAAACCAAACTACCTCAGGAAAGTGATGTGAACTGTAATTGTCATTAATTGTGTTATTTAAGTTATTGAAGGTGCTTTATTTATTGACTGTATTTATTGTCTGACTGTATTTATTCCTGCATTGTATTTATTGTCTGACAGTATTTATTAGCCATTTGTATTTATTGCACCCCTATTTATTCCTTGCTTATTTATGACCTGATCCTATTTATTGAAACCCCACTGTGGTATTATTTATTTGACCTGCTATTTTCAAGAAAAGTCTTATGGTATTGTATGTATGTTTTGAAACCTGCAACTAAGAGAAAATAAGATAAAGACAAACTACTTTCTTTCATAATTTTTACGGTGTAGTGTCGTTTTTGGAACGGATGAACGCATGGTTATTGTGAGGGTGTGACGTACGCTTAACACGGTGCCTGACCCCCAACCGCTCGAGCCAAGCTACCATTGTGCTGGGAACCCGGTGACTGCTAACCCGGTTGCCCAGTTTCCAACATAAAATTGGTGTTCAGTGGTGGGATTGAGCTGTGCTTGCGTCCACTCGACAATAACTGTGGGTAGTCCATAGGCCTACACCGGGAGTTTTCTTCAAGCGGACTTCCTAATTTTGAGTTTTGTTTTTCCAAATTTACTTCTGGTGGTGGGAGGAGGTATTACAAAAGGTACCCCCCTGCATAGCTTCTGTAAGCAACTGTCTTCTATCCTGAGTGGGCAAAATGGAGTTTGTGTTGGAGGATGTGGAAACCTACACTGTGGCCCAACTCAGAGAGTTTTGTGAGCGAGAGGGGGTGTTTTGACCCCAAGGTGCAAAGAAGGGTGAGCTCCAAACCAGCTTGAGGGCTTGGGGGGAGGCACGACGAGAAAGTAAGGCTGAAAAGGAGGACAGGGATTGAGAGACTGACCGCGAGGGGGCTGGTTTGTACCAACCTGAGGTGGGGAACCTAGTAGAGGGGCCCAGAACACTTTCAAGGAAGGGCAGCAGTGTCTCTAGTGGCGGCTTATCAGAAGTAGAATTAACTGACCGGAGGGAGAAAAGACAGCTCACATGGAAGTTGGCGGAGCTGGAGAAAGAGAAGGAGGAACGGAGGATGGCTCACGAGTTGAGGCTCAAGGAGATAGATCTCCAGATCCTACGAGTCGGGGCACAAACTGTTCCTAATGGTGGCAACGTTACCGAGCCTTCCTTCTGGAATTGGCTCATGAAATCCCCTTGGCAGGACACCTGGGGCAAGACAAGACCTTTGCCCGGCTTGTCCCACACTTTTATTGGCCTCAGATGAAAGTGTCGTCCGACACCTACTGCCGGACGTGTGTGTCTTGCCAAGCCAGTGGGAAAACAGGGGTGAAGCTGAAAGCTCCCCTGGAACCACTTCCTGTCGTTAGCACCCCCTTTGAAAGGGTGGGCATTGACATTGTGGGTCCATTAGATCCGCCTACTACAGCTGGTCACAGGTTTATCCTGGTTCTGGTGGATCATGCCACGCGGTACCCAGAGGCCATACCTCTGAGGACCATTACTGCACCTGTTGTGGCTAGGGCCCTGATGGGAATCTTTACCCGAGTGGGTTTTCCCAAGGAAGTTGTGTCCGACAGGGGGACCAACTTCATGTCAGCATATATGCGGGCGATGTGGAAGGAGTGTGGAGTGACCTACCGGTTCACCACTCCTTACCACCCCCAGACCAATGGTCTGGTGGAGAGGTTCAATAAAACCTTGAAAGGCATGATCAGAAGTCTGCCTGAAAGCCTGCGGAGGAAATGGGACGTCCTCCTACCCTGTCTATTGTTCTCTTACAGGGAAGTGCCACAGAAGGGAGTGGGCTTCAGCCCTTTCGAGCTTTTGTATGGGCACCCTGTGCGTGGACCTCTCAGCCTGGTGAGAGACGGATGGGAAAGAACTCCCAGAAAGCTTCCCCAGGACGTGGTGAGCTACATGCTGGCCTTCCGGAGCCAAATGGCTAAGTTGTGGAAGCAAGCTTCTGACAACTTGGAAGCCAGCCAAGCAGTGATGAAGGCGTGGTATGACCACAATGCTCACCCGGTGGAGTTGGAGCCTGGCCAGAAGGTGTGGGTGATCGAACCAGGAGAGCTTAGCGCCCTCCAGGATCGCTGGTCAGGACCCTTTGAGGTGTTGGAGAAGAAGGGTAAGGCTACCTACTTGGTGGACCTGAAGACCCCTCGTCAGCCCCTACGGGTGCTGCATGCCAACCGCCTCAAACCCCACCATGAGAGGCCCGAAGTCCTATTGTTAATGGTGACTGACGGAGCAGAGGACGTGGAAAGCGAGCCTCTCCCCGACTTATTTGCGTCTCAAGAGAAGGATGGGTTGGTGGAGGGAGTGATTCTCTCCCCGTCCCTAACTCCTGAACAGCAGGAGGACTGCCGCCAGGTCCTGGGGCAGTACTCTTCGTTGTTCTCCCTTGTTCCGGGTAGGACTCACCTGTGCGTCCATGACGTGGACACAGGAGACAGCCCACCTGTGAAGTCCAAGATCTACCGGATGACAGACAAGGTGAAGGCCATCATTCACAGTGAAGTCACCAAGATGCTGGAGCTAGGAGTGATCGAACCTTCCAGCAGCCCCTGGTCCAGTCCGGTGGTATTAGTACCAAAAGCTGTACCACCGGGTGCCCAACCGGAACTGAGGTTCTGTGTGGACTACCGGGGACTGAATTCAGTAACCAAGACTGATGCTCATCCGATCCCGAGGGCGGATGAACTGATTGACCGGCTGGGAGCTGCCCAATATTTGAGTACCTTTGACCTTACATCCGGGTACTGGCAGATCTCTCTGACTGATGGAGCTAAGGAAAGGTCAGCCTTCTCCACGCCCAAGGGCCACTACCAGTTCTGCGTGATGCCCTTTGGGCTCAAGAACGCACCTGCCACGTTTCAGCGTCTGGTGAACCAGATCCTCGCCGGAATGGAGAGTTTCTCTGCTGCTTATCTGGACGACATTGCCGTCTTCAGTAACAGCTGGGAGGATCACTTGTGGCACCTGCAAACTGTTCTCCAGGCCCTGAAGCACGCTGGGTTAACGATCAAGGCCAGTAAATGCCAGATCGGGCAGGGGTCGGTAGTGTACCTTGGACACTTGGTGGGTAGGGGAGCGGTGCAACCCCTCCAGGCAAAAATCGAGGCAATCATGGCCTGGGAACCCCCCAAGACTCAGACTGAGGTCCGAGCTTTTCTGGGCCTCACAGGATATTACCGCCGCTTCGTGAAGGGGTATGGTACCATTGTGGCCCCCCTCACGGAGCTTACGTCCAAGAAACAACCTCGACGGGTAGTCTGGACGGAGGCTTGTCAGCAGGCCTTTGTGAAACTGAAGCAAGCCATGTGCGAGGCCCCGGTCTTAAGGGCCCCAGATTTTTCCAAGGAGTTCATTGTCCAGACGGATGCATCGGAACATGGCATTGGGGCAGTGTTATCGCAACTCAATGAAGAGGGTCTGGATCAACCCGTGGTCTTCCTATCCCGGAGACTACTTCCCAGGGAACAGAAGTGGAGTGCAATAGAGCGTGAAGCCTTTGCCGTGGTATGGGCTCTGAAGAAGTTGCGGACATACCTGTTTGGCTCGCACTTCCTAGTTCAGACCAACCACAGACCCCTTCGTTGGCTGATGCAGATGAAGGGGGAGAATCCCAAGTTGCTAAGGTGGTCTATCTCCCTACAGGGAATGGACTCTCAGGTGGAACATCGGCCTGGAGTGGACCACGCCAATGCAGACGGTCTCTCAAGGTATTTCCGCCTTAGTGATGAGAACTCCCAAGGGGTTGGGTAGCTCTCCCCACTTTCAGCTGGGGGGGACGCGTGTTAGACCTGTCAGCCCTTTGGGTGGTCCCCCCTCATCATTATTTATTTTGCCCCACTTTTGCCTCAAACCCTGTTATAATTTTTCCTTTTTGGGAACCACCAGACTTTTTAGTGTTGATGCAGGGTCAGGGAGCCATTTTCCCTACCCCTGGAACTTCTGTCTGAGGGCCTGAGACACAAAATGATGGCCACCCATTGTCACCTGTGACATCATCAGAACCCACTGGAGATTTCTAGAACCTTCTGCAACATTCTAGAACCTTGTGACAGAGGGAGAGGCAGTTTAGAATGTTGGGAGGCCATCTCAGAGTGGCAGTTGGCATCTGACTAGAGAGGAGAGAGGACCAGTTCAGAAGGAGGTCGGAGTAAGGCAGCAGGGGTGGAAACCAGTGCTTGGAGTGGGGTCCAGAAACCCACCCTTGATGCTAGTCCCTACTGACCAAGCCCAGCCTAGAGCCCTGTGTGGGACCAAGACCAGAAAAACCATCTTAAGGACCTAAATATTGTGAAGAGGCCTTAAAGAAGAAGACCAGCAAGCTCCTGACCTGTTTAGCGGTGTCCTCCTGGAGTCCTGACGTCGAGAAGCCTGGAGACCTGAGGCCTGAGGTGGAGAAGCGACGCTGACAGAAAGCAGACGTCGTACACGGAGCCGTCAGAGGTCGAGAGAGGGCGCCGACGGAGGTCGTGGAGAGGCACCGGAGGTCGAGTAAGGAGTCACCTGAGGTCGAGGTGAAGCGCGCCGGAGGTCGGGAGTGGAGATCGCACTCCGGAGTCGCCGGAGATCGAGGTGAAGCGCGCCGGAGGTCGGGAGTGGAGATCGCACTCCGGAGACGCCGGAATCTGAGGTGAAGCGCGCCGGAGGTCGGGAGTGGAGGTCGCACTCCGGAGACACCCGGAAGCGGGGAGACCGTGACCCTGCGACGCCGGAAGGCGACATCGAGCCGGAGCAGCCCAGCAACATCGAGCCGAGGCCGCCCAGCGACATCGATCCGGAACCGCCAGCGACACCGATCCAAAGCCGCCCAGCGACACCGAACCGGAGCCGCCCAGCGACATTGAGCCGGAGCCGCCTCACGACGTCGACCCGGCGCCGAGCGGAGCCGATCATCGTGAAAAGGGCAGTAAGTGGTAGAGGGGGCATCTGAGGCCCTGTGGAGCCCTAAAAGACCATTCTAGGGGCTAGAGGGGTGTTAGAACCAGCCTGGGAGTGCCAGGGGTGAACTGAGACTGGTGCAGTGACCTCTGTGAGGGGTTGTGTATTTTGGGAGAGCCAGATCCCTAGGTTACCCTTATTCTACCTCAGTTCAGGCCCAGCCTTGACCAATCTAGGTGGGACACCCCCCCATGTCATCCAAATGACCACAAGCTGTACTTTGGCATAGTAAAACCAAACTACCTCAGGAAAGTGATGTGAACTGTAATTGTCATTAATTGTGTTATTTAAGTTATTGAAGGTGCTTTATTTATTGACTGTATTTATTGTCTGACTGTATTTATTCCTGCATTGTATTTATTGTCTTACAGTATTTATTAGCCATTTGTATTTATTGCACCCCTATTTATTCCTTGCTTATTTATGACCTGATCCTATTTATTGAAACCCCACTGTGGTATTATTTATTTGACCTGCTATATTCAAGAAAAGTCTTATGGTATTGTATGTATGTTTTGAAACCTGCAACTAAGAGAAAATAAGATAAAGACAAACTACTTTCTTTCATAATTTTTACGGTGTAGTGTCGTTTTGGAACGGATGAACGCATGGTTATTGTGAGGGTGTGACGTACGCTTAACACGGTGCCTGACCCCCAACCGCTCGAGCCAAGCTACCATTGTGCTGGGAACCCGGTGACTGCTAACCCGGTTGCCCGGTTTCCAACACTGTCCATCTTGGTTTACTGTGTTGTGCACGCAGCCTCAGCCTGTGCAGGTGAGAGTGGTGGGGCGGTACTGCCAGGTGGGGGAGTTTTCGACGGACGATGGTGAGGGAAAATTATTTATTTCATTTTCTCTCATCATCATCCGCCAAAATTCCCCCCCCAACCCGGCCCCACCGCTCGTAACTGCACGGGCCACGGCTGTGTGCGCTGGGTCCTAACTCAGCCTATCCTGGAAAGGCACCGTAATATATATCACATGCTGGCCTTTGTGATGTATCCCAGAACGTACATCCACTTTTCTTAGCCCCAGCCACACTGTAGCTGTTGGTATGTTGCTAGAACTCTGCTTCTCTCTCAGTGTGCAGACCCCCTGTTTCCGCTGCTCTCTGGCTTTGGCACTGTGCAGGCCTCTCCCCAGCATGCGCCCCATTGTTAGGGCCTAAAATGGGGCTTGGTATCTCTCTCCTTGTCAGTAATATGTCTCCTCTTCAGCAGGGTGGGTCCCAGGCGCTTCCTCTCCTGCCCTATACTCGCCTCACTCACTCCCAATCATCCACCCGCTGTGCGGCCCGGTCCAAGCACTCACTCCAGAGCATTTCAGATCAACAGTTTGGGCACCAGGGAAGCCACAACCTCCCTGTCTCACGTCCCATTTCCAGCTGTAGGACTGTCTCTAAGGGTCACCGAAGCACCTCTAGCAGGGCCGCCGCAGGCTAGGACTGCCACTCCATGTTTCCAGTAAGGATCGGCTCGAGTTGGTATCCCTGAGCCACCAGGGTGAGTTTGTGTCCCGTGCCCCACCACCCAGCCCTGGTGCTTTGACCCCAGCCTCCCTCATCCCCGAGGCGTCACTGCTGCAGCAAAGATTGCCCGCCACTCTGACTGTGTCTGCACCACTGATTTCCCTGCGGCTCCCTTCTCCCTCCAGGCCACCGATTGGCAGGCCTTAGTACGCCAGGTGGGAGTCAGCCTGTTTTTTCATTGCCAACGTCAACAGGAAGTGGCTGTTCGCAATCCCTCTGGCAGTCTGGGTACGTTCAGGTTGTTTCGTTGTGTTAGTGTTTAGGATGTTGAAGGATTTTTGGTGATGTAACTCAGAGCACTCTAGTGCATGCTGTTAGCCATCTTGCCAGACCACCCCCCACCTCCTCAGTACTTGATGTGTAGTTTAGTTGTTGGGGGAAGGGGGAGGGTGCAGGTTAAGTGTAACATTTGTTAGCTTTTGATTTTGCCTTTTCTTATTGTGGTTAATGTGATACGCAAAGCTTACCTTGAACATCACCAACCGGTGAGTTGTAGTTTATAGTATGCAAATTAAAGAAACTTAGTTAAACAATTAGGTGAAAATATGGTTTGCTTTGTATGTAAGACTTTAATATATGTATGAAATTCACATTTAATTTCACTGGCTTTACATAAATATATATCAGTATATGTTGAGATTCAAAAACTGCACTCAGCCACTGACACTGATGAGTAAAAATGCAGCAGGCAGAATGTAATTTCCAATGACCTATCCAGAGGTAGTGAGAGTCACCATGTTTTAATTCTTACCCATATATTTTGGCACTATGAACATTCGTTATTATGTGCCTCTCTAGAGTTTCAATTCCTTCTTGCACCAAATCAGTTTTTGATAATGAGTTCCTGTGAATGAGTTGGCCATTACAGTATATTTAATTAGCAATACATTTCTAAAGGTACTTTAAGCTACCCATAGGGGCATGGCGCTATGCTACAAGGCTACACATTTCGATGCGTTTAGTCATCTCAAGCTCAGATTAATAATGCATTCTTTGCTGAATATAAACCACCCTAACTCACAAAACTATCCTAAAGGCAGTACAAACTGGATATTCCTTTCAGCCTGACTAGTGTATAACCCTGGCCACTAATCAAAGTCCCATGATATAGAGATCCCTAGCCCTTTTCTAAAGATAACAAAAAACTGCACGTATTTTATGAAGAAACTATGATCCCGGTTGTTTCTTACAGACCAAGTAAATACAATATGTCTGCACTTTTCATACAGAAGGCTCTTCATTCTCTTGAAACTTGCCTTAATGCAGATTTCCATAGTGCAGTGTTAACAGACCAAAGACTGGTTAAGACAAAAGAGGGTTAGAATAGGTCTCTCAGGTAGCTAGGTTTGTTCAGATGGTTCTGACGGATAATGGAGGCTACTTCACAATGGATCCTCTGGTAGACATGAAACCAGTGCAAGAACACTTTGGAAGGTGTAATGTGCTCTTTCTAGGACAAATTAGCAAGCAATGTAGCTGCCACATGTTGAACCTTATGGAAACCAGATGGGAGGGGAAAAAATAAATTGAGGCCATAAACAAGTTATTCGCAGGAAGTAGATCACTAACATGGTTGTTTGCACTCCTGCAATGTTGTGAGACATTGTAAGTGCCCAGGGCCAATGATACAGCTACAGTCTGATCACAGCATTTTGTTCACTGACTGAAAATGCAGGTGTAGAATGCATTCTATGGTCCTTAAGTGCTAAGTACAATGTAGATTTTCCACAGAACTTACTTCGGTGGGCTAAAAATCTGGATTTTATTAAAGACACAGAAGCTACTATTATGCAATAAATCCTTTATTGCTACCACTCAGCAGCATGTTAAAAGCTTCTAGAATAGAGAATATAGAACTTTGAACAACATTCCAATTTAAAAAAAAAAACCAGCAACCAGTTCTCTCTTCTTTTAAGTCCTGCGAAATGAAGACAAACTTTGAACTATACTAAATATTAAAGTCTTTGATAAACCAAAAATGATGAAAACCAGCTTCTTGCTTCAAAATCCTTGTTGAAGAAAAGCCGAAAAATCCAGGATGCTCCATTCAGTTTAGGCTTGACCTGTTTAAACGAGAAACAGATAGCATCATGGTTGGGCATACAATGGGCGGGATAATATTAGCCTCCGTGTCTTTAATAAAATCCAGATTTTCAGCCCACCTAGGCTGTGGAAAATCTACATTTTATGTCAAGACCCGGTGGCCAATATTATGAAAATTGAAAGCATATTAGCCAAGCATCTTGATGCACTATCAATGGGTTTGAAATAAAAACGTCTAAACAGAGAATCAGAAGACCAATCAGCACAACAAAGAATGTCTTGCAGGCTTCCACCCATGACACATGCTTTAGAAGCAGCTGCACCTCGAACTGAGTGTGCTCCAAACATACTTATATCAATACCAGCTTTCTTCATCAATTCTTTTACCCACCTCGCCAGAGTTGGAGAAGACACAGCCTTATAGGGGTGTCTAAAAGAAATGATTAATTTCTCCACTCCAGGAGGTCTTAACAACACTGTTCTTCGTTCATACTCCTTTACACAACACACCACACAAAGCTTTTCCTTTTCATCCAAATAGGGGTAAAAAATAGCAGACAAATTTGTTTTAGTTCTTCGTTTAATATGGAAACAAATACCATCTGGAGTAAAACACCTACTAGTGATTTTTAAAGCATGAACATCATAGACTCTATGGAAAGAAAGGAGGCACAGCACCATAGTTAATTTGAAGGACACATTTTTTTAAATTCAACCCCACATTGTCGTTCCAAGATTCTAGAAAAACGAGAATATGTGAAACATCCTAGAGAGTTGAATATCTAGTATCTGGGGGTTTAGCCAACCTAATGCTCTTCAAAAACCTTCTCACCATAATATCTTGTCCAACTGTAATTCCGTTCACCAGAACTTGACCCGCCGAAATGGCTGATCTATATAAATTTACTGATCTGTAAGCTAAACCCTTAGAAAACAGATCCATTAAGAAATTCAACACCTGAACTATATCTGCTGATACCGGATCCAGGTGCCTTTCCACACACCAACCATTCCATTTATTCCATGCCGATTTGTAGGTCTTCCTAGTTCCAGGTGCCCAGGATTCCTCAATGACTTTTTCTATTAGGCCATGAATCTCTCAATGAGGATCCTGTAAGATCCCTTGAAACATTGGAAGAAGTACTGGGAAATCCACACTCATCATTAACAACATAGGGTACCAAGCTTGTGAACTCCAAAATGGGGTGATCACCACCACCATCTCCCTCCATTTGCAAATCATCCCTGTAACTCTGCTGATCATTGCAAAGGAAAGGAAAGCATAGGGCTGGAGACCCCTCCAATCCTGCAGAAAAGCATCTATCCCGGCCGCCTCTGGATCCGGGTGCCAACTGAAGAACTTCTCCAGTTGAGCGTTGACTCTGTTCGCAAATAGGTCTACCTGAAATGGATCCCATAGAAGGTTCAATTTCGAGAAAACCATCCTGTCACAGGTCCAGTCGCTGGAATCGTAAACATTCCGAGAGTATCAATCTGCCACAGAATTGGACATGACTGGAATCTGTTCTGCTTGTGCATAAATGTTTCTCTCCATGCAATACTCTCAAAACACTTTCGCTAAGACTGCTAGACCCTTTGAGCGAGGCCCTCCCAATCTGTTAACATACCTCAAGGCAGAAAGGTTGTCCATCCCCAAAACTACAGAGCATCTTGCAGTCTGATGCCCAAAGCATTTTATTGCAAAGGAGCCTGCTAACAACTCTAAACAATTTATATGAAGCTTCTTTTCCTGCTCTGTCCATCTTTCGCCAGTTCTCTGCCATCCGCAGCTTGCACCCCAGCCTTCCAAACTTGCATCCGCTTCTACAATCAGATCTGCATTCATTCCAAAAATAGCACACACATTCCAGGCTTCCATATTCCTCAACCACCAAGTCAATTCCTGTTTTGCTTCTAGTGAAAGCCATACATTCTCCGAATATTTTAATCCATTCCTCAAATGAAAAGCCTTTAGACTCTGCAAGGCCATGTAGTACAAATGACCCGGAAAAATAGCCTGAATTGTGGATGACAGGAGACCAACAATGCGTTACTAACATTCTTAAATAAACACAGTTCAACCTGAAGATATTCTTTATTTCCTTTCGAATTCTTTTTAATTTCTCCTTGGGCAACTTCAACACTCCTTCTTCCGTCTCTACTACAAATCCTAAGAATTGGGTTTGCTGACTTGGTAAAAAATGAGATTTTGTCCTGTTCACCACAAAACCCAGGGACTCGAGTAAGTCTATAGCTAGTTTGGTATGCGATAGCAGAGTCCTCCTGTCTTGATCCATAATCAGTATGTTGTCCAAATATATTATCAGGCATACACCTCTCTCTCTCAGATACGCTACTACCGACCTTAGAACCTTCGTAAAGCACCATGGTGCTGACGATGGCTCGAAAGGCAAGCAAACTAACTTCCACATCTGATGTTTCCACACAAACTTTAGAAACCTTTGATGATCCATGCAAATTGGAATTGATAGGTAGGCATCCTTTAAATCCAATCGGGTCATCCAATTGCCATTCTGCAACACATCCTTTGACAAATGTATCCCCTCCATTTTGAAATGGTGGTACACCACTCAATCGTTCAGCTCTCGCAGGTTTATCACTGGAGACATACCTTTGTTCTTTTTTTCTACCAGGAAGTTGTTGCTCACAAACCCACTGAAATGGTCTCTCTCCTTTACTATCACCCATTTGTTTAATAATTCTTGCACCTCTACATCTATCAAAATCATTTGATCCTTTGGGAAAACTAGATGTCTTGGTAATACTTTTTGAAACTGGATAAGCAATAAACTCTATCCGAACCCCCTGTACAGTTTCTAATACCCAAGGGTCCCTTGTGATCTGAAACCTTGCATGATCAAATTGGGCAAGTCTGCCACCTAATTTTAAGGGGATAACAGAAAGGTCTAGACTTACCAGACAATCCTCTGAACCGCCTGTCTCCGCAACTATTTCTTCTCCTTGCTGTTTGTCTCTGCGGGTAAAATCCGCCACTGCGGAACGATTGCTGACCCTGGTAACCTCTGAAGCCACATGTAAAGGAACCTCTAGTGATGCCTTGGCCACGGCCAGGGAACCGGTTCCTTGTTCTCCCGGCCGACCCAAATACACGATTGTTGAAAACCTTTTTTATTTCTCTTTGAGATTAATGAAGTGAGCTAAAAGCCCCCACATATCTCGAAAGGTCCTTTATAAAAGCTTCTCCAAAAAGGAGACCATTAGCCGAAGGCCCTTCTTCCTTAGAAGGCAGATCTACCAGTTTCAGGTCTATTTTCAGTAAAATTCCTTTACGTCTTTCAAATGAGAGTGCAGTATTAGCGTTACCTACCAAGCAAAACACTCTCTGGATCCACTGTCGCATTTCCTCCACATCAGCATTGTTTTTGCCAACATAGGTTTCCTCAGTCATTTAAAAAAACTTAGTCAAAGGACCAAGCGTCTCTACTTTGCAACACCAACTATATCCAACAACCTATACTGACAGGACTTTAGGCCTTTATCAATCCCCTCTCTTGGGTCGCGTCCCCCTTATGGCAATAAAAGCAATGATCTTTGAATCAAGCTCTGGAGTCACCAGCACTTCAGTCTCAATAGTAGGCATTGGGCACTCGGACCTCAGTCTTACATGCACTTCTTTAGGAATCTCACTTCTGATCCAGTGCTGAATATAATCAGCCACGTGACCTGAAGGGGTCCATTCTGGTGACAGGGGATGCTTAATCATTGGAGGGTCGAACATATTTCGACCCAGGGGATCTAACAAAAAAACACTCTCCTTATTCAAATTGTGTTCCTTGTACGTCGTCTTATTGTATGACGTGTCATCCTCAGAATCAAAATCCGAAGAACAGCTAAGTTCAACCTCAGCACTTCCGGAGGATTCATCACAAATCACAGCCTTGTGTCTTCGACCCAACTTTAAGCCATCTGTATGCGGGACTTTCGTTTGCCCATCTTTGATGCCCATGGCATCTTCCTCTTGTCTGTCAATACAGAATACGTGTTCTACCATAGTAGACTTCTTTTTCTTAGAAAGTGGGATACTAGTAACCACATGCTTTCTCTTCCGAGAAGCTTTCTTCGCTGACCCATGTGCAAGTTCCGTTTCTGGTGCAGACCAGAAACATTCCTCTTCCAACCTAGAAGATTTAGCCAATAGTTCTAATTTCTTTTCCATTCTTAGAGACAGCTCTGTGGTTATTTTCTCAATTGCCTTGTTTATCCTATACTCTATGGAACCTTCACCTTGCTCCATTATACACTGTCTTAATAAACCCTAAACTCCAAAGTTTTTCAATTACCTTAAAACTACCAAAGATACTAACAACCGCCAAAGGTACAGACAAAAAATGGTATTTGAATGTAACCTAAAAGGATAAATAAATATATCCACTCAAATTAAACAAGCTCAAGCCTTATATTAAGAAATCCTATAGAGAGTATCCAGAAAATAAATAAAATTCTATTTTAAAATTGCTCAAAATCACTAAAAGCGCTGTACCATGAACCGATCGGTAACTGATCACACTCCGACAGAAATATCCTGTCAGAGCACGAACTTTCCAATCAGCCGCTATGGTAACAGCATGCTGCCAAAATAGCGTCTCATGCGTGTGTTCGCTAAGAAGTGACATCATACGCACAATAACCAGAAAGCTGAAAGACTTCAGAGAGAGCGCGCTCAACATGGAGCTTGGCAGTCTCCATCACAACGCAGGAGGGAACATTCTTATCACGAAGTTTGGCGCCATGACCTTAACACCCAAAAGGTGAGGACCAACACCCTCCTGCGGAGAGGTTTCCATGAGAACCGTTCCGCGAGACCTCACCGAGTAATACCGTTAAAAATCAACCAAATAGATGGTTAATCCGGGCTTACGAAACAAAAAAGGCCCCACACCTAAAACAGCGCATCTTAGCAACATAAGTAAAACACAGTATAGCGAAGTTTACCTACTTAAATATACTTTTTTGAAAATACTTAATATTTCTCAAAATACGATAGAGCTGCATACCAAACAACTAAAGCTACACACACATAGCCCAACTCGAAATCTCTCTCTTACAGATCGCTTTTGAACTCATACACACAGAAAATGTTTACATCTAAAATAAAGTCAATAGAGTGTAGTTATCTTCATTGAGCAGCAGCAATAAAAGAAGGGAGATAACTGGTTGCTGGGGGGTTTTATTGAATTAGAATAGTGTTTAAAGTTTTATATTCTCTATTCTAGAAGCTTTTAACATGCTGCTGAGTGGTAGCAATAAAGGATTTATTGCATAATATTGGCCTACGGGTCTTGACATAAAATCGCTATTATCTGTTTTCTAGAATGTTATACTGCAGTTGTCATCTGATTGCAAAAGCTTTAATATCACTGGAATCTTTTGTTGGCCAAAATCTACACTACTGCCATCATAATGGCGGCATTAATGTGTTTGCCAAACTGTCTGTTTTAGCAATCATGTATGTGCATCAGTGTTACATACTGCAGCTGTTACCAGCTTAGCAAAATGTATTTTTCAATCACTACGTGACTGCCAAATGTAGATGCCAGTTATGTGCTTAACAAAATGTATACTACAGTAGTCATCTGCCGTGGCTGTGTAAAGCCAGCCAAACCATACAAGGCAGCCTTCATCTACTGGACTAAATGTATATTTAAGCGGTTATCAAATGGACAGTTCTGGTCCTGCAGCCATCATCTACCGAGAACAATCCACACTGCAAACATCACGTAGGTGCTGTGATGTGCTTGCAAAACCTTTATACTACAGCTACACCTTCTACCTGCTGGACAAAATGTATACTGAAGCCATTATGAGCTTGTAAGAATTTATACTGTGGATCAGCTGCCTGCCAAGCTTGCATACTATAAAAATCATCTGCTTTGCAAAATGTATTGTTTGATCAGATTGTGGGTGTCACTTGCTGGGTTAAAGTTATACAGCAAACTTCCATGTGCTTGGCAAAATGTTATATTATGGAAGCCTACTGGTCAGATGTATCCTTCAAATACTTGCAGCTGAATAAAAATCTGCAACTGTCCAAAGTGTATATTGCATCCATCACTGGCTTGGAAATATGTATACTGGCTGTAAAATAATTATTTTGCCTTCATTACTAACTGGACTATTTTTTTACTGCTGTAACTGCCAATGTCTGAGTAATGTTTATAGTACTAAAGTCCCTGGATGGGCACAATTTACATTGCTGCATCACTGGCTGGGTGGAATCTCACATTGTTGTATGGGAAATATACTGAAGCCGTCATCTGCTGGACAAATTTACGTGTCCTCACTAAGGGCGCATATATGCTGCAGCCCCTTGTTCATGCCGCCTTGCTCTAGAGTCATGTGCACCATGGTACTCAGAAAAGGGGTGCTTACACATGTAAGAGTTCACGTACTTTACCAAGTGGACAGAATCCCGTAGTAAACCCTGTCCACAAGAATGCTGCAGCACACTGGCCCCATGTTTGCTGTGATACACTGGGCACATGTATGCTCGAGCCCTTTAGACATAGATGCTTTGGCACACTAGATGCAGCGCTGGGCACACGTACGCTGAGGTAGGCACGCAGTGCTCTCTGGCAGCGTTGGGCACACGTACGCTGAGGTAGGCACGCATTGTCATTCTGGCGCAGCCTGGGCATCATATGCACTGGTATGGTGCAGACGTCGGGCACTGTTGCAATCTGAGTGGGTACTTGCAGTCTGCTGGACGCACGGTACGTTTACAGTACACTCTGGCCCCATTTGCATGTGTATGCTGCCAAGCACAGTCTGTGTACATTTACGCTCTGGTGCTCTGCAGTTTTGCGGCTGTGTCAACCTGATGCGCCCCACCCCAAATATATTTAGAACTGTAGGTACACGTTACGGGCAGCCTTCTGAGCGCTTAATTTGTCCAATGTATGACCGCAGGCTTCTTGGCAGTCCTCCTTCTCAGCTTTCAGGACAAGCTGAGTTACCATAATTCTAAGAGGCATTTATTGGGTCTGGGAAAAGGCCTACGCAAAATGTATTTTGTGATTTACATCAGTATAGCGAAATACATACCCTGTAGTCATTTGCTTCGCAAGGCTAACAGTGCCGCTGACACCTGCTAGAGGAAGCGAAACTGCTGTCATGATGTTCTAGGCAAAATTGATATGCAGGTGTCATCTTTTCGGCAGAATTAATGGAGGTACGTCTATCGGAGCATACGTTTTTTTTACACAAGGATCGCCATCTTCTTGGCAACATTTGTAGATTTGCGGAGCAAAATGTATACTGTGGCTTAGAGTTGCTTGTCAGAATGAATGCCTTCTCACTAAGCACGATTCTACGCTGCAGCTCCCTGGGCATGCTTTCTGACGCAGTACTGTGAGCACATTTATGCTTCAGCACACTGGGCACATTCATGCTGTGACACTCTGGGGAACATCTGTGCGCTAGTACTCAGAGTACATTTATGCTGTGGTATTTTGGGAAATCCAGTCTGCTGCATGCTGGGTATATGTACCCGTGGCACTCCAATCACATTTAACGCGATCAACACATTCGTGCTGTGGCTGGCATTTTAGTCAAATTCATGTTGTGACACACTGGGCATATGTTGCCTGACCCCCAGCGACCATGACTACACACATATAGACACCTCCAACCAGTAAAATCAGTGGAATCCCTATTCAGGTTTTAATTGAGACGAGTGGGCTCGCAGACTAAAATTCATTTTGGAGCACCACCTCACCTCATTTTATTTCTCCTCACATCCCCACCACTAGGCCCCTCATTCGCACCTCACCTATACGTCTTGGGAAAAAGATCTCCGACAAAGAGCCCCTCATAGGGTGCCCATCAGGCATTGCCTGGCTGACCAGAAGCAAGCCCTATGATGAAGCTGGACACCCAAATGGGTATGTGAGGGCCCCACTTCCCAAATTGGGAGACACCCACACTCCACTACTGAGTAAGGGTGTCGTACAAACTAGCCTCCTTCTCTTCTTTCCCTACCTACAGGAACGGCATACTCCCTCGGTGCTACATTAGATTTGCTTGTCAGAATGAATGCCTTCTCACTAAGCAAGTTTTTACGCCGCAGCTCCCTGGGCATGCTTTCTGACACAGCTCCGTGAGCACATTTATGCTTCAGCACACTGGGCACATTCATGCTGTGACACTTTGGGGAACATCTGTGCGCTAGTACTCATAGTACATATATGCTGTGGTTTTGGGCACATCCAGTCTGCTGCATGCTGGGCACATGTACCCGTGGCACTCCAATCACATTTAACACAATCAACTCATTCGTGCTATGGCTGGCATTTCAGTCAAATATATGTTGTGACACACTGGGCATATGTTGCCTGGCACTCTCTGGGCACATGTACGCTGCAGCATTCTAGGTACACGCACGCACAGCACTCCGTGCATGTTTCTTTAGACACCCTGGGCACATTTATACTCGGGCCTTCTAGGACAATTAGTTCCTGATTCACCAACATAAACTTTTTGTGTAAAGTTACTGTTCTTCTGTATTTACAAACTATGATTTAATAGTAACTTTACGAGTGTGGTGGATACACTGCAGTTGGGCCGGAGAACTCCGCACATAAACAGATAGGACAGGGTTAGAATACAAGGCTAGGCATATCTTTTTATGTGCGGGGTTCTCTGCCCCAACTGCGGAGTCTCAGCAGTCGTAAAATTACTATGAAATTGTAGTTTACAAATACTGAAAGGGAATAATTTTTACACAAGTGTAAGTTTGGAGTAAACTTTCACAAACATGTAAGTTTACCTTTGTGAATCAGGCACTTGTACTGTAGTGATGCTCTAGAGCATCCTAGCTAGTTGTACCTGCATCACTCTGGGACCTATAGGCTGTGGCACTCTGGGAACCTCTATCCATAGCTTTTCACATAAAAGAATTCTATTGTGGTATTGTGGTCACTGGAGTAGTAGCCAGGGAAAATTGTTCTGCTTCAGTCATGGAAGAGGTGTGGCGCCGCAGCCAGGGCGACTGACTCTGTAATCTGGGGATCACGGTTCGATCCCTGTCGCCGGCGGCGGATTAGCCCAGCACCATGTGACTCTGGACAATAGCTTGCTTAATATTCCCGACGGCCCCCAGCGCCAAGAGACCCTTACGGGTGATTGTTCGCGCTTTACAATTGTGGATTATTATTATTATTATGGAAGGCAAGTGATGCTACAATTATGGAATCCAATTTTAACTGCATATGGATATGATGAAGGTATGCAAATGTATACTACTCACCTATGAAATCATCTAAGATGGTAATGTAGGCGATCAATAAGTGGACTTGCCTGATGGCTTGACATTATTTACAGTAGATGGACGGGAGGAGCGTCTGCTTGTTTTTACAAAAGGGATCTGGCTTATTTCAACATGGCTGGATGAAAGAGAACAAAAATGTACACAAAACTAGATGGAATGTCATAATCAGTGTATGTAATTGAGATGCAGGTTTCTGACCTATGGTGAACTTTATGCTACTTTATGCAGTTGTTTGCCTTGTCCACGAGTGTCACACTTTAGTAATTGGTTTCCTTTATTTTGTAAATGAAGGTTCTACCCTTGAGGACTGCTCCTTCTTCTGTGCTATAGCGAGAGCAAGCGGCAGCAATGGCAGACACCACACTACGTGTGGGCCACATCGGTGAGCAAAGTCCAAAAAAGGACCGACGTGAGCGTAGTGCAGCTGTCACTTAAAGGAAAGTCAGAAGACGTCCTTCAAAAAGAAAAGGGAATTTCACAAAACAAAAAGAAGTCCTGCAGCAGACATGGCTTTAAGATTTTAAATGAGCACCACATGAAGCTGGCAGAAACGGTAACAATAGTGCTTTCCATTGTGCAGTTGGTGGAAGAAGTGTTCTAATGTTGCTGATATCACAATTTTCTAATGTGCAGAAAAAAAAGACAAAAAGATACTTTTAGGGCCATAACTAAAGTCATTTGTTAATCAGAAAGCTACAACTAAGGTTGGAGAGGGTGGGTTATTAAAGGTATTTCCTTACTTCCTGATTCTACTCCAGAATGTATAAGAACATTGTAGTTCTGACAAAATGTTTATGAACACAGCAACACAGATTCATGAGGTATTAGCAAACAGGGAATCTAAATGGAAATCATTTATATAATCAGTAGGTACCCTAACAACCTTACATGTCCTGACCCCACTTTGACCAAAATTGTTCATGCTTGCAGTAGGTACAGTGTTAAGTATTCCGTTTAATAATACTTCAACGGCTGCAAAATAAGGAGGTGGTTTATTCTGCTGCATTCCATGAACTGAACAACCCTGATTGGTTAATAGAAAATTGCATCACTCTCAGGCATCTGTTGCAATTGTAGGGGCGTGTTCATGACCATGGAAATGGCGCATGCAGTTCAAAATCCCAAATTCACGGTTCCATGTTGATTTCAGCTGGATGGATGAACATTGTAATAAGAATGGGTATGTGTTAGTGTACATCTAAGTAGACCTTTTTAGTGCACTTGGAGTGAGCAGCACCATAGTTAGTGCTGGGCTAAGCATGGGAATTGGAAGGATATAGTTGGTCAGAAATGCACTGGTCATGAACAGACAGCACCAACTTTAATATGTCCAGTTAATCTAGAGCTTTGCAGACGCTCATTATAATTTAGTGTACTAGAAAGCAATAGTAAAATGGTGACCCTACTGCGTTTGAGCAAGGTGTCGCTCAAACACGAGTTTTTTCTGGCTTTGACTTTAAGAAATTAAATGTCATGAGGAATCAAGAGAACGTTTTTAATTGTGTTACTCACCTTAAAGGGAATTTTGTGGATTGAAATACGTTTGAAGAGGAGCAAATGGACCCTGACCACTCTCAAATCAACTGGGGGTCAAAGATGACTCAGTTAAAGGACCATCCTACTGGCATGAACTTATATGTTAACATGCCAGCCAAGTGTTTTGTGATTACAATTCTTAATAATTATTTTCCTTCTTGCCCTGCATACTCGTTTTGAAAGACCCTTTAAGTCTTCTTCCTTCACTTCGGTAGTGGCAGGAAGAACTGAATAGTTTGACAGGAAGATAAAGCCTGGAAAGCGTTTAAGAAAATCCTATGCAAACTGTAGTTTCATAGTGTGGCCCGAAAGGCCTGATGGAAATAAGTGTTACAGTGAACACTGAGGTTTCCAAAAAAGTCAGTGCAACTCTGGACTTATATCAATTGTTCATTGTTTTTTTCATCTTGAAATCTTGCCAGGTTATGTTGATAGGATGTGAAAGTTTGGGGAATAAATGATGCATAGAGCATTACCATGTGGTGAAATCTAGTCCACCCAGCAGAGTGACTAATTTCAGACTAGGTACGGAGCTTCAGTCCAGTGACTGTCCCACTTGGTTGCCTGTTGACGATAAAGGCACCCTGATACTATTTTAGAAACACTGCCGTACTGATGGCTAAGAAAAAACATCAGTGATAGAGGATTTACTAGTTCGAAGAGATTGACGACCATGTTCCTTGAATCCTGACACCTTCTTTGCTTCACAGAGGATATAAATGGATGGGCCATACACTATTACATTCCATCCTATTTTAGCAGCTTTCTGCTAGCTCACAGCAAGCCACGTGTCCAAAAAGGCAAGCTGGTTGGTGTGTCGAAAGATAGAGACTGTCACAATTTTAAATACAGAGAGCACAACTGACACAAATACTGACCATCTTTAATGGGATGGTTGCTCTCATAATGTGCACTTTCACTGAGTTAAAAATACACTATTGAACAAGTGTGTATACAAGGTGAACCTAATGTAATTAATAATATCTGAAAGGCTAACTATGTAATATTCATGTTCTCTACATCCTATACTAGGTATAGTATGCGATAGTTAATCAATGCTCCTGCCTGTAATTACTGGTGGAACAATGGTGCAAAGGGCTTAGTGCAGGCAAGGAAAATGGGCGTTCTGACCAAGAGGTAGTAATTTGTTTTTAACACATTCCTTTATTGATTTTAATTATTCATTCACATTCATCCAACAATAACTTAATTTGTTACATATATCAATCATGACTGTGTTAAAGAGCTCTCGCTCGTCCTAACAATGTACCTTTGTATTATAGACTCCTCTAGTAGTGGTGTTCCCTGTCCATAGGATGATGTGTACATTTTAATATGGTGGTTGTAAAGATCCTAAACGATTCATATTCCTTCCTTTATTCGTGGCTATTCCATTGAGTATGCCCATAGAGGATACTCTTTCTCGGTTGTTAGCCTCATGAGACCTTCTAATCTCGCACCTTCTTCTTTGATGTAGGTGCTGATTTTCTTACACCCTCCCCATTCCATTCTCTGAACCCAGTGAGTAATATTGCCTATGCTTCCAGGTCCTCCCCAACCTTGTTGTCCCTGCGTGAAGTGCTTCTGTGAATTTCATCAGCAAGTCCACACTTTCAAGGGTCCAGGATTGGCGTGACAGCACATGGCAGGGTAGACTCAGATGGCAAAGACCAGGTGCACAAGTAAGGTTGTTGGAGCCTTCTGTCTCTGAGGTTCAAGTTAGGAAGCCAGCCAACTAGCCCTTGGAGTCACTCTGGAGTTCTGGGTTCAAGAGATGCAGGTCCTGTCCTTGTCTCCCAGGTAGAAGGGCAGCAGGTCAGCACAGCACAACAAGGCAGCAGCACAGCAAGGCAGAAGTCCAGCAGAACAGCAATCTGGCAAAGTGATAGTCCTTCAGCAGCTCAGCATTCCTTCTTCCTTCCTGGCAGAAGTGTACTGATGTAGTGGTATCTGATGTCCAGTATGTAAACCCAGTTGTGCATTTGAAGTGGAAGAGAAACTTCTAGAGTTTTCCCTTTGAAGTCCCCAGGCCTCCAGCCTTCCCTTTCCTGACTCCAGGCTAATTACAGGGGGTATGTAGCCCTTTTTGGGGAGGCAGGATGTGGTAAATAAAATTCATTACCGGGACTTAATTTGATACGGAAACATAATAAAATAGCTCAGTAAAATGAGAGGCAGAATCCGTGGTATTAGAGGTTCGGAATGGGCTTTATTCCAATGAACGATTATAATCGGTTGCTCCAAGTTCCATCACCACGGAGGTTCAGGAAGTGAAGTACATACTTTATTGACAGGAAATGACTTTTATAGAACATACATTACAATGAAGCGAATACAGTAGGCGTAACAATTGATAAGGAAAATGACGATTCATATGCGTAACCGAAAATGGGTGTAATAAGGAGTAAAAAGGAACATAATTGGTTATGATGTCATATATAGGTGGATCTATAAGATAATACTTGGCATAGATGCGCGCGCAGCAGCATGACGTGTGATTGACGTGCAACTAGGGGGTGAAGGGGACTTGACATTTAGCTCTACATGTGGAGACGAAAAGTCTGGGGGGTCAAGTCAACCTAATCCCAAATCATATCTAACATCCTATGTTTAAAGAACTATGTTATCCACAAAAGAAGGACTCTCGGACAGAATCTATTCTATACTGACTGTGCGTGCGTGTACAAGCGTCTAAGTGTCTACACTAAATGCGAGGGGGTAGGAATATTCCATGGTAACAGGACTATGAATTACTTGCATAAAGACAGAGAAGCCGGGCCCTTTGCTCGGTAGCTGGAAGAATGTTTACTTAAACTACTAGGCAGGAATGCATTGGCTGAGGGGGAAGCAGATAACTCGGAGGTGAAATACAGTTCTTGGCAGAGAATAGGCTGATGTCAGGCTTCGTGAGCCGCGCAGAGAATGAGACAAAGTTCATGGTCACAGATGCAGGCTCAGACTGGAGTTTTCAGAGGCAGAAGGCAAGAAGAGTTCGATGACAGAATCAGGGCCTACTTGCCTGGACTGTAAAATGGCATAGGTGAACCATATAAAGCCGGTGGCTTTTCATACTTAGGAATGGAATATCCGGCCTATTCATGGCGGATCTGACAGAGGACATGTTGACGGTGGACGCACATGTGTTTGCGTCTTCATAACTGGAACTGGAGGAAACATACATGTACTTGTAACATGCACATAGAACCGTTGGGGTCCAAGATAGGGGACATATCTGACCAGAAAAATCCATATTTCCACATTCCCTCCTTGTCCCCTACTTGCCCGTCAAGAGATATCAATCTTCATTAATCCATTGATCTGTTCATATAGCATCATTTGTTCTTCTTTCTTCTTCCGGGATCTTGAATGAAAATCTTGATGTGGAATACACGATGTGGCACACAGACCACAAATCGCTGGTCCACATTGTAGACATAGACAGCAACTGAATAGTATGAGAAGGCCAACACCTAGGAAGGATAGAACTCTCCATCCCCAGGCTGATATCACACTCCAAAACCAACCGGACCAAGTCCAAGTGCCTGGGTTCTGGTGTATCTGGCTTACAATCTTATGAAGGCGAGTTATAGCTTTATATACAGATGGCGAATTTTCTGGTATGAATACGCAGCAGCTTGATCCGATGACCCTACAAGCTCCGCCCCTATCAGCCAGGATGACGTCAAGGACAAGACGATTTTGAAGCACAACAATCCGCATAGCAGACTGCTCTTCTGTTAAATTGCCTAAGGCGGAAATAGTTTCATTCACTACCGCTTCAAGGGTTCTAGTTAATCTACGTATCAGCTTACTATTAGTAACAGTACCTATATAGGGAAAGATGCCTTTATTGAAATCTGTGTATTTTTCCCATGCTGTTTCAGTGTAATCGACAATTGGGAGATCTCTCCACTCTCTGTTGTGTACTAAATGAATATTTCTATAATAATCAGGAGGAGCTAGGAAAACAGGTGGCAAAAGGAATGCAATGTAGCAGGTACCATCCCAATCTAGGGGTAGACGCATATATGCAGTCTGACCACATATAAAGTAGGAGTGGCGATAAGCTCTAAATGAAGATTTGCCTTGATCACTGAATTCTACTGTAGTAGTGCATTTACTATGGCCCATATGTATGGAACCAACTTTTCTTACACACAATTCACCTTTCGCTGGGAATACTGACATTGTTGGTAAAACTAGTTCAACTTCGGATTCGACATTTAGGATCATGAGATTAGGTGTAAAGTTACCTAATCCATATACTTCATTTTCTAGATCAGTTCCTGTTCCTTTGGGGCGACCCTCCTTGTCAGGGTAACAGACTTTGAATAAAACTAGGTTCAGATTTCCCCATACCCACTGGTCTTGGTAAACGGCTGTATCTGAGTCTATGGAATTGATTAAACTAAACCATGCTCCACAGGAGCCATTATGTGTAAACGGATGTGGAAAGAAAGGCAGGACTCCTTCATAATTCTGATAGGGAGGGAGCCGGCCACACACCCAACAATTAGTTGCATTACTAGTCTGATGGGAATGATGTAACATACTAATGAAAGTGTTATTGCGCAGCGCAAGTCTATAAGACAATTCATGCGGGGGTAAGTCACTAAAAGAATGTTCAGCAGTAACATTGTAAACGTTTCTGGCAATAGGGTAATATATGTGCAACAATATACTTGCAGTAATTATTAAAAGACTTAAGAAAAACAAGATTAATAATGTCACTATGCAATGGCTACGCAGTGATTTACAATACGCCTGTCGTTTCATCATTTTTCGCGACTGTCCATGATCCAGGTCTAGGCGATACATGTCGGAGACAGATTCAACCGCTTCACCTAGGAGAGGACTTAAACAATCAAATCGTCCGACGGCCTAGGCCTTAATTTTAGTCTATAAAGTTTTTTACTGTCGGCCTCAGCCAGAGGTAGTTTTGAGTCAATTGGTGAGGACACACGAGGTGGGCTGTTTACATCTGAAGGAAGTCCATGAAATTTCTTGATATGACTTGAATGCACCCATCCTTTCCTGCCCTCGATCTTCACGGCTGTCCTTGTGGTCAGCAGGACCAGCTGGGGTGTCTTCCACCTGGGCTCCAGCTGAGTCTTTCGGTCGAAATTCCTCACAAGGACGAGGTCCCCCGGAACTACGTCATGGGGTTTCACCTCAGTGTTGTCGGGAAAGGCTGCAGCTACCTGTGAACGACAAGATTGTAGTGCAGACATCAAGGAAGCCAAGTAATCTGTCAGCATATTACAGTCAATATCAGTTATTTTGCGTGGTATAGGCGTCCCCCACATATTTGGTGGTCTGCCGAAGATCACCTCATACGAGGATAGCCCTGTTCGAGAGTGTGCTACCATTCTCATGTAGAAGAGTGCAACTGGTAACGCTACTACCCAGTCGACACCTTTCTCTCTCCATATTTTGGACAGTCTGATTTTCAGTATCTGGTTATGTCTTTCTACGAGACCTGCTGCTTCGGGGTGTCGGACACAGTGAAATTTCCACTGATAACCTAACAGAAGTGAAACATGTTTCATTAATTCGGATGAGAACGGCTGGCCGTTATCTGAGTGAACAACACGTGGTAAACCGTATCGTGGGAAGAATTCTCGAACTAACTGTTTGGCAGTAGTCGGGGCAGTGTAATCTGAAACCGGGTATGCCTCCGTCCAGCGGGACAGAGCGCAGACAACTACGAGAACATATTTGAATCCTCGACATCGTTCCATCTGGATATAATCCATCTGGAGTACTTCAAAAGGGTGATTAGGAGGATGAAATCCACCTTGTTCTACGGGAACACTTTTTCCTGGGTTGAACTGGCAACAGATCATACAGGTACGGACCTTTTGTTTGGCTGCTGCTCGTAAATGTTTATTGAACCAAATGTGTTGAATGCTGTCTAGCATAGCTTTTTCTCCTAGATGTGCTGGACTATGTATAGTGTTAATTATAACTTGGACCATTGAATCAGGAAGGAACCACACAGACGTTTCCTTCATCATCCATCCTTGGTCCGTTTGGATCCCTCCTAATTCAGTCCACTTCTTTATTTCGTCTGGTGTAGCATGTGTCTGTATGTCAATTACGTCAAGGGTAGGATCTTTAACTGTCATACAATGTGTCGGCATCGGGACTATTGTCTTTGTCATGTCGGATGTTTGAGCTTGAGCAGTCTGTTTAGCTGTTCTGTCGGCTAGATCATTGCCTTGAGAAATGATATCAGTAACCTTCGTATGAGCCTTACATTTCATAATTGATATTGCAGTAGGTAGATGTATTGCATCTAATAAGGCATGAATGAGGGGTCCGTGCTGAATGTGGGCACCGTGGGAAGTTAAATAACCTCTCTCTCGCCATAGCACGCCGAAGTCATGTACAACTCCGAATGCATAACGTGAATCAGTGTATATGTTGACTTTTTTATTTGTGGCTTGAATACAGGCTTGTGTCAGAGCAATAAGCTCTGCGGCTTGAGCTGACAAAGTATTTATACGATTAGTTTCAATGACTTCAGTATCTGTTGTGACTGCGTAAGCAGCCACCAACTCTCCTGTATTTGTTCTCATACATGAACCATCTACATACAATGTCAGGTCTGGGTCTGACAATGGGACATCGGTTAAGTCTTGTCTAGGTTTCGTCGTTATTGTAATAACTTCAATACAGTCATGGGCTAGTGGGTCTGTTCCGGTTACTGGCAAAAGTGTGGCAGGATTCAATGTGTTACAGCGTCTGATTTCTATGTGTGGCTGAAACAATGTAAGTTCGTACCCTGTAAGTCGCGCTATAGTCAAGTGTTGTGTTTGCGTTCTATTTACAAGAACCTCTACTGCATGTGGTACTTGAACTGTCAATGGATGTCCTAACACTATGGCATCGCTCTGTCTGATTGCTAAAGCTGTCGCTGCCACTGATTTTAGGCATGCAGGCAAAGCCTGAGCTACGGGATCTAATGTACTAGAAAAATAAGCACATGGTTTGTGTGCTCCTGCTTGTTCCTGTGTGAGTACTGACAAGGCAGTACCTTCGCGTTCTGTAACAAAGAGTGTAAACTGTTTTCTGTAACATGGCGTTGCTAAAACAGGTGCTTGACATAAAGCTTTCTTTAGGCTTTCAAAAGCTTGTGTATGTTCCTGAGTCCAAGGGAGAACAGTCGATGTGGCTGCCTCCTGTGTTGTCAACTGAATGAGCGATTTTGCTAGAAATGCATATTGAGGGATCCACTGTCTACAGTATGACGTGAGGCCTATGAAAGCCCGCACCTCCTTTTGTGTCTCGGGTATTGGCATGTTAGCTATTAACTGAATGCGGTCGGGTGTAAGCTGCCTTCCCTCCTTGGACAGCGAGTGTCCAAGATAAATAACTCGCTGGACACAGAATTGCAGCTTAGAAGGGGACACCTTGTGCCCCTTTTCGGCTAGAAATTGTAAAACTGTCAGTGATGCTTTTTCACATTCCGGTTCACTTCTCGCGGTGATCAACAGATCATCGACGTATTGAAGCAGAGCAGTGTTAACTGGCATGTGGATACTGTCGAGTTCTCGTTTCAGTGCTTGGCTATAGATGCTGGGGCTTTCTGTAAATCCTTGAGGTGCGCGTGAGAATTTAAAGCTACGTCCATTTAAACTAAATCCGAACAAATATTGGCTTTCCGGATCTATTGGGACGCTGAAAAAGGCATTCTTGAGATCGATTACAGTAAAGAATGTCGCTTCGGAATCAATAGCTGTCAGTAATGACGAGATATCAGGGACCACAGGGAATTGTGGCACAATACACTTGTTTAATTCGCGCAGATCAATAACCAATCGATATACTGGCGGGGCCTTTGGATCTGTTCGTTTAAGAATCGGAATTATCGGTGAATTACATATATTGGAGTCTGTTTCTACAACTACTCCTTGGGTAATGAGCTCGTCAATGATTTGTAGTAAAGCCACTACAGCATCTGGTGGTAACTTGTATTGTCGCATTCGTGGTAGTACCACTCCTGCCTTTAATGTGACTCGATATGGTGTAATATTCATGCAACCAACATCAGTAGGGCCTTGTGCCCATAGATGTGTAGGTAAAGTCTGCAGTCGGGGATCCATGTCTCTAGACACATAATGACCTTTAAAATCACGTAAAAACAACCTTACTCCTTCCGGAGAAAAACATATTATAGCTCCTAGAGCTTTCAGTGTTTTTATTCCTAACAGATTTTCTGGACATGATATAGTAAGCAATAAATCTGTAGTTCGGGTCAAAGGTCCTATCGTAAGTGGGAGAGGCTGTGATACTTCATTAACAATAGGTTTTCCTGAAAAACCAAGGGAAATATTCTGTGAGCCTGAGAGGGGTGCCCCTGGAACTTCACTACGTTTTATGGTTGTTCGACTTGCCCCTGTATCGAGTAAAAAATTTCTGTCTTGGCCTAATAATTCACTATGTACATAAGGTCCTTCTTGATCTACAGGGATCTCGATAAGGGGTAAGTCAACTTCCCTCTCTAGGCTTGTTCATGCGTATCGTTGATAATCAGGATAGTCGTACTGTGCGGTCTGGTACAGTTGTCGTGTCGTGGTTTGTGTGGCAGCAACAGGCAGCGCTGGTGCAGCTGGCACAAACTGTA
This sequence comes from Triturus cristatus, assembly GCF_964204655.1. Lineage (NCBI taxonomy): Eukaryota > Metazoa > Chordata > Amphibia > Caudata > Salamandridae > Triturus > Triturus cristatus. The sequence goes on from NC_140590.1 coordinate 406,527,337, forward strand.
TAGACTGTTGTGAAGCTGGCATGGACTGTGCATGCTGCGGAGCTCCTTGTTCATTCTGGTCCTGTCTAGGTGGCCGTGGTCTTTCTTGTGTTTTACCTATGGCGATATTATGTTTCAAAACTGGACAATCGTGTACGTAATGACCTGGCTTTTTACAATAATTGCATGTCCCTTTTACAGGTCCTGCTGAATCACCGGAATGTGTCATACCCTTTTTATGTCCTTCAGCTGGAACTGTCTGAGAAACTAGCATTTTCATTTTCGTGTCTTTCATGCGTCTGTGTTCATGTTCTTGTTCCTCTCTAATTCTATTGTGATGGTACTGTAACATTTGTAACATTTGTGATGGAGTGTTACCTTGCCAGGTACTCTCGAATTTTAATACTCTATTCTTTACTTGGGGCAGAGCATTTTCTACTAATTTTGTTACAAACAGATGTGGGTATGATTCGCTACTTGCTTTTAGGCCACTATTTATACCAAAACATTTTTCAAATCGGGCATAGTAATCACTAGTGTCTTCATCTTGCTTCTGCTTACAGGCTGAAATTGTACCCCAATCTTCCTTTTTTGTAGTTAGTAAACGTGGCAGTACCTGTACTAATAAACCTGGTAGTGCTTTAGTTTTATCCCCGAGTCCTGCTCCTGCAGTTCGGGCCTTTTCTTCTGCTTCTAATACTGACCATTCTATCTTTTGGTCTCCTACCTCCCACTCTTTTTCCCTGAGTTTCTCATAAATGCCAGCAGGCATCAATACCTTTAATATTGTCATAATGTCGGGATAGGTATACTCTCCCATGAGTAACATGTCTTTAATTTCTCGGTGAAAACCCGCTGGATCTTTGTCATGACTGGGTACCACTTTCTTCATTTCTAACAATTCTATTTTTGATATGGGCGTATATACAAATACGCGCTTAAACTCGTTGTCCTCGCCCTTTATTGGGTGCACTTCTCGTAAGGGATTCTGTCTATCCATGTAATACGTTGTTCTTTCCTTGATGGGCAATGAGACACGGTCTGAACATACAAAAAGAATATACTGCTTTCTTGATTCTAGAATTTCTTTAATTAATTTAGTACCTGAACCTCTCCATCTATTCATAAGCAATTCAGTCAATATGTCAGGTAAGGGACCAGGGTCCGAATGCTGACTCTGATATAGTATAATGAGTTGTTGAATCATATAAATCCCAGCTAACCGCTGTTCATCTGGGGTGAGATTCAAAAATGCGCGTGCTACTGTATCATCACTATATTTTCCGGGACTGTCAACCCAATGGACAGCTGACCTGGCTAATTCTTGTTCATCCATAGAGTCGAGGAAATGATAACCCCTTCGTTCTCGGAGTAGTTTGTCGGCGGCTTGGAACGAATGCTCGTTAGACCTGATGTTAATTATAGGTATTTGGAAATTCCTGTTATTATCTGGACATATCGGACGAATCGGGTCAATAGGACATCTATTACTATTACAAGATCTTCCTTTACCTACATAGGCTATGGTGTCTGACGGTCCTGCGGGCAGTCCTGACCCTTCCTCCTCGTTTCGTTCGAACTCGTCTACCGCTAATCTTTCTTTGTGTAGGCGTTCTATTTCTTTACGGATCTTTCGGCACATGGCTATTATACAATTTTGTTTATCATGTCTACCTTCTGATATATTCTGGCTCCATCTGGTAAGAATTTGCATTGCTTCCGGGTCTACCCCCGGCCGGTCTTCATTTCTGATCACACAATTTATGAGGAAACGTAACAGTTCCCCCTGTATCTCCACTTTCTGGTATTCCATAGCTCTGTTAATACATTCTGGATCTCGCCCTGTTTGGACAAAATGGTATATTTTATCTAGATGCGCAGTCATTCCTGGTAACTTCCCTAAGTACACTGCGGCTCGTCTGATACGCAATGATGCCAGGGTCATTTCGTCCTCTTTGCCGGGCACAGGGTCATATCTGCAATCTATAAGAAGTTCCTTAAGCGTACGGGCATTTATGAGTTTGGGGGTACGTGAATGTGCTGACTCTTGAAACGTAAGTTTATTTATTCTGGGTGGCGTAGAAAAAATGTTGCTAGCACCTCCCGCAGCCCCATCTGGGGTGTCGGGTGTGAAAGGATTCGTTGAACGTGACACAGCAACTATAGGTGTGGACACAGCTATAGAAGCAGCTGTAGGAACAGATGTAGAAACAGATGTGCTTGCCGGAACTTGTGACACGATCTGTTGCTGTAGGGATACGGGTACTGGGTCTTGGCGTTGAACCTCCCTGATAGGCGGTCTATGTGGGGCGGAATTAGCATACTCGGGAGCTGCGTCATCTAAATATGAGGAAAGAAAAACATCTTCTGCGGTTCTAGGATGCCCCTTAGGATGTACCTTTATTGGAAATAATGGGGGCGGCAAGTCTTTCGGTGTTTCTGGAGTAGCTTTAGGTAATCCTTCGGCCAGAAGGGGATACATACCATTCATAAGGGCATTTCTTTGTCTGTCTACTTGTTCTGATTTCACTCGGATACCTTCCTCAATTAATAGATTTTCTCGAACTTTATTGGAATTCTCTTTACTCTTCTCCTCCTGTCTACGTGCTTTTTCTGTACGTCTATGAGATTCTTTACGCCATAACTCAACGGCATCTTTCTGTGACTGTCTGACTTTCCTTTTCCATAACTCTTCTTCTACTTTCATGATGCACTCTGCATCCCAGGTTCCCGCTGTGGGCCACCTCTGACTTTCTGGTAATTCCTTGGTGTAGTCTACCCATAAATCAAGAAATAATATAGCGTCTAAGCCATGTTTATGATACATGAAGTACCCTGGAGTGTCCCTAGGAGGAATAGGAACGGCTTCTTCGAGTACCCCTTTTCTTGTAGTGATCTGTCTTAGTTTCGAAAAGAGCGGCATATCGAGAACTGATCTGATACTTAATCTTGAACACACTTAGTACAAAAGCACAATAATGAACAACCATTCATACCACAATATGCAGGACGTTTAACACATTAAACATTAAACATTAAACATTTTTTTTAACCTTTAAAATAACCAACAATGATGATCGTCTGCATAACTAATCACCAAGCATAATTCTTTGACAATAACTAGATACTTCGGAATACTTGATATACTGCTAAACAGTACATATACACTGCTAAAACAGTGCAGACCGGATTTGTGTACCCAAACCCGTCTTGACCGGCACAACCTATGTGCACGTCAGAAATGCCTCCCCAGCAATGGTACTCACCGGGTAGCTTCGGAAACGGAAGGCCTCGGAAACTGAACTTGGACCGGACTGGACTCGACTCGACTCGTCGGAAACTGGACTCGACTTCGAACGGGTGGGCCTCTGTATACCTCGGATCTTGCTCTCTCAGCTAGGCTCTGGTCGGGATACTTCGCACTTCTCACCGCCTCGTCTGGGTGTTGATCGCAGCCTCAGTCGCCCCCGCTTGACCGGAGGGAGATACAGGAAATCCTGCTGGTACGCGTTATTGTCCGTCCAGCTGTGGCAGGAGACCGGGCCTGCAACTCACCGCCGGCGCGTGAGATGAGAAAGTGTCCCTATTCGGGCGCCATTCATGTGGTAAATAAAATTCATTACCGGGACTTAATTTGATACGGAAACATAATAAAATAGCTCAGTAAAATGAGAGGCAGAATCCGTGGTATTAGAGGTTCGGAATGGGCTTTATTCCAATGAACGATTATAATCGGTTGCTCCAAGTTCCATCACCACGGAGGTTCAGGAAGTGAAGTACATACTTTATTGACAGGAAATGACTTTTATAGAACATACATTACAATGAAGCGAATACAGTAGGCGTAACAATTGATAAGGAAAATGACGATTCATATGCGTAACCGAAAATGGGTGTAATAAGGAGTAAAAAGGAACATAATTGGTTATGATGTCATATATAGGTGGATCTATAAGATAATACTTGGCATAGATGCGCGCGCAGCAGCATGACGTGTGATTGACGTGCAACTAGGGGGTGAAGGGGACTTGACATTTAGCTCTACATGTGGAGACGAAAAGTCTGGGGGGTCAAGTCAACCTAATCCCAAATCATATCTAACATCCTATGTTTAAAGAACTATGTTATCCACAAAAGAAGGACTCTCGGACAGAATCTATTCTATACTGACTGTGCGTGCGTGTACAAGCGTCTAAGTGTCTACACTAAATGCGAGGGGGTAGGAATATTCCATGGTAACAGGACTATGAATTACTTGCATAAAGACAGAGAAGCCGGTCCCTTTGCTCGGTAGCTGGAAGAATGTTTACTTAAACTACTAGGCAGGAATGCATTGGCTGAGGGGGAAGCAGATAACTCGGAGGTGAAATACAGTTCTTGGCAGAGAATAGGCTGATGTCAGGCTTCGTGAGCCGCGCAGAGAATGAGACAAAGTTCATGGTCACAGATGCAGGCTCAGACTGGAGTTTTCAGAGGCAGAAGGCAAGAAGAGTTCGATGACAGAATCAGGGCCTACTTGCCTGGACTGTAAAATGGCATAGGTGAACCATATAAAGCCGGTGGCTTTTCATACTTAGGAATGGAATATCCGGCCTATTCATGGCGGATCTGACAGAGGACATGTTGACGGTGGACGCACATGTGTTTGCGTCTTCATAACTGGAACTGGAGGAAACATACATGTACTTGTAACATGCACATAGAACCGTTGGGGTCCAAGATAGGGGACATATCTGACCAGAAAAATCCATATTTCCACAAGGACACAGCCTATTTAGGTGTAACTGGGTCTGTGCCCTGTACCCCCTCCCATCCTGCCAGTTATGGCCCATCCATGCACATCTAAGCTCCCTATTATTGGTGGCTGTCTAGGAGGAATACACAAAGCCCAATTGTCAGCCACACCCACTCATGTGGCCAGGACAGGCTACAGGCACTAAATGACTAAGACAGGAAATGCCAGCTTTCTAAAAATAGCATTTTAAGAATTGTAATTTAAAATCCTACTTCACCATGAGTCAGGATTTTAAATTAGGTTTCCAGAGTCACCAAACATGAACTGGTTACCTATTTCCATTTGGAAATTACACTTGTAAAAGCTAATAAGGTAACATCAATGTTATCCTATGGGAGAGATAGGCCTTGCAGCACTGAAAAATTAACTTAAGAATTTTCCACTACCAGGTCATGTAAAACTTAAAAGCACATGTCCTACTTTTTAAATACATTGCACCCTGCCATCTGGGCTGTCCAGGGCCTAACCTAGGTGTGACTAATAAATATTAAAAAGCAGGGTTTGGGCCTGGCAAAAGGTTTACTTTGCCATGTTAAAATGCCAGTTTAAAACTGCACACACACAGGCTGCAATGTCAGGTCTGAGACATTTTTAAAGGACTAGTAACATGGTTTGGGTGGAACAATCAGTGCTGCAGGCCCACTAGTAGCATTTAATTTACAGGTCCTGGGCACATGTAGTGTCACTTTACTAGGAATTTGCAAGTAAATTAAATATGCCAATTGGGTATAAACCAATGTTACCATGTTTTAAGGAGGGAGCACATGCGCTTTAACACTGGTTAGCCGTGGTAAAGTGCGCAGAGTCCTAAGGCCAGCAAAAATTAGATCAGCAAAAAAGCGGGGACTAAAGCCAAAATATTTGCAAGTGACCCTGCAGAAAAGGCCAGGTCCAACACATATCAACTATTTTCCCCACCTCTCACCCAACCCACCCTGTGTAAACACCCTAGGGGTCCTATGATCTGCCAGGGTCGTCGGCTAGGGTTTCCTAGGGGAGGCCCTGTCGTCCTTGTCCTACTTTTCCCACTCTGTGTGCCAATGGGGCATGTCCCGGGTCCCTCTGCGGCACACCAACCCAAAGTTCCAGCCACGACCAAACCTCCTCTGGCACGACATGGAGGCACACTGGGTAGAGCAGGACATAAGGCAAATTTAGAGCTTACAGTTTTTGTTTCAAGTCAACAAATGTCTTTCTTTTAGTTTGGACCATCCTGGCTGGGGGTAGATTGCAATTTCATGGTTGTTGTAGCAAACATGTCCTGCCTCTCTTGCTACCCTCAGGATTGCATCCCTGTCAGTATGATTGCCCTGGGAGGAGCCCCCAGAGGAGGCCTAGCCATCAAGGCCTTATGCACCCTCTACACAGCAAACATTGGCAACAGGAACTTTGGCTTCAGTGATATTTGAATCTAGGCCTCACGGAATATTTCCGGTGTGAAGCGTTCAGCTCATTCTGGGTCTTCCATCAGTTTCAAGTTGTTGTGCCTCGAGCGGCTCTCAGTTTCCTCTACTCTATTCTGTCCTCCAGCGTCTTTTTTACCACAGTCATTCTGGACACTTGCTCTTTAAGTGTTTTCACGTTGGACTTAAGGTCTTCTATGGAATGTTCTACAGGCCTGACCATATCCTCAACCTTATGGAGGTCCATATGGAGTAAATTGACCTCCTTGGAGACAGCATCTATTTTACCCTCCAGAGCAGTTCTGGGTCCATGTACAGCTGTTAAGAGGTACTCTCTGTTAGGGTCCTTCCCTGGTCCTCCCTTTTTATCCCCATCCTAGAGGTGCTCTGCCTTTTAGGCTTAAGGGTTGCACCCTAGGCGTACTGGGTTATGGTGATAAAATGTAGGGCCGTGGCAGCTTTATCTTTGCCCATCGCAGCAACGTCTCAGCTCTGCCCCCCAATCACTTTGCATCACTCTGGGGGCCCCGAGGGCTGATCATCAATGCCAACATCCCCCTCCCACCCCCCCAAGTGGTAGCAATCACTGGCAGGGCAGTGATCCTGGGGTGCAGCAGCCAGTCCCCAAGCAAAACCAGCACCTCAGGACCCACCTTGGGTCCTCTAACAATTCCAGCGGGTGTCTAGGGGAGCATCTAGTGTATCACTTTTGTTCACTGCAGGGGGCATACATCCGAGGGATCCAGATTAAACATTGTAGGTGTCGATTAGTGTCTTGTCCAGACATATTCAAAGTGCCATGCTCCTCTCATCGACGGGCCTCATTAAGATTTCCAGGAAGCCTGAAGTTAGTCAAAATAGCTCTCTAATCAGGAGAACACTGACAATCAGGGCCCAACCATGCTGAAGCGTGCAGCAACACCGCTTTGCAACCGCCGTCTATCAAATCATCCCCTTCCAGCTTAACCAGTTCAATGTGGCCCTCTTCAGTGTGCGAGGGACTGCAGTGTAAGTCCGAGCCACACGCCACCCCCTGGTCTTGTCACGGGCACCGCTACGTACCTCCACAATTCTCTAAAAGCAGCCCACCACGGATGGGCTCCGCCGGACTCCTCCAGTCTTTGACCAAAGCAGCAGGGCGACAGGGATTGGCCATCAGGCATCCACCTCCAAGCAGCCACCTCCAGGAGCACGGCCACCGATCTACTTCACGGCAGGCCCCACCATGTAGGCCTCACCTCCAGCATTATTACCGTAGATCCGATGCAGCATCCTCAAGAATTTTGAGTCTCCACCCGAGCGATACAGTTCAGTTATGGCATTGGAGTGGTGGGGCTTCAGGGTTATCGTGCCTGGTTATGCCCCCTAAGGGAGTAAATTACAGCAATAATCAGGGCTCACTGGGCCCCATAGGTTACTTAGCTCTAGTACCCTGCACCAACTTCACCATTGATACCGACGCCGTTACCTATTATATGTTTCTTGTTATGATATACTTTGCACTTGTCTCCAAGACAGTGCCTGTAATCTGAATGCAGCGAGGTGCCTGTAAAGCACCTTGCTGCACTCAGATTACAGTGTGCTGTACAACTGCCTTAAATAAATGTAACAATTATACATGGAAATAAAATGGTTAAGTGGGGTTTAAAAGTTATGAATTTGAATATTAGTTCAGTTCAGCAAGCTTTATTCGGTATGTCGCACAACCAGAAAAGCAAAAACGAATATCAGATGAGTAAGGATCCTAAAAAACAAAGTCAACCGTACATAAAACAGTCCAGTTAATTACATGCACATCAGTTGACAGCACAATGCCTTTTCTCACATCAATTGGTTTTTGAATATATAGTGCAACATAAAAACAAATCCCTGGATCATTAAGAGTAACAAGTAATTTCATAGCATCATTGGTTGTTCTCACATTGTGTTTTTTAAAAAGTGGCTTCAAATAAAAACATCTAAAATACGATAAAAATTACAAAAAAGCATAAAGTGCATGGTGCTCTGTTTAGATTGCACATCACAAGGGCACAAGGATGTGGGCCACGTTTTCATTATAGGGAAAACGACTAGGTGATTTGCTATTCCTAGTCTCAATCTTATAAATACAAAACGATGTGAGGACTTAGTGCCTGTAGTCTTGAAAACCACTTCTATGTTCAATTGTTTTTAAAAATATATACGTGGTTTTCTTCCCTACAACTCTCATGCAGATCTCTTTTTTATGGGCCAAAAAAGTATCCTTTATCTCCTGTTTTGATAAGGTTTATCAAGTGCCCTGGATTTTTCTTAAATAATTCATTGTATAGATCAGTGATATATTTTAACCAGGGAATGCATGGACTTTTTTTCAATTGTAAATAATCCTTAATAATTGTTTGAGTAAATTTAGTTTCGTTCGTGGCTCAGATAGATCTCCAGAGCATTAATGGTCGCACAGCGATCAAATCTGATAGGTAAGTTATCCCTACTTCTTGGTGCATTATCTCTGTAGATGCGCAGAGGGGTAGACATAGAAGACATTTTAATAAAGAATTTTCTTGTTGTTGTCAAATCCGGCCACAATTGTGGCCCCACACCCCTGCCCCATGCAAAGCAATGGAAGCATATTTAGCCTTGTATATATCGATCATATCCTTTATACCGCAATATCCCAATTTTGATGCAAATTGGAAGACCCCATGTGCACTCTTTATCATCTTCGAGCGGACATTAGTTAGTTCTTGCATCCAGTTCCCATTGCTTGAATTAATTATTCCCAAATAGCAGAAATTATTACCAGTTTACACTCTGTTGCTGTCGATATAAAAGGATTTATGTTTCTTGGGTTTAGCGCCACACACCATAGTAAAAGTTCTTGTTTTATTAATTAACAATTTTCTGCTAGTAATAAAAGTTTTAAACTTGTCCATTAATCGTTGTAGGCCAACCGGGGCTCTGTAGAGAAGCACAGCATCATCTGCGTAAAGCAGAACCGGTATAGGACTGCCAGCTATTTGGGGTGCATACGCCTGCACCGATCGGAGGGCTTTGTCAACCTCATTTATAAATAGTGTAAAAAGCAATGGTGGTAAGATGCATCCCTGGCGGATACCTCTTTTAACCTCAAAATTTGGGGTGCACTCACCACGTTGCCCATTCCGAACTTTACATGTCAATGTCTCATATAACCTTGCGAGAAAAAAGATAATAGGTTCAGGAGCTCCAAGGTTAAGCAAAGCTGGCCACAGGACAGTATGATCAATGAGATCAAAAGCACTACTAAGGTCTGCAAAGCATAAATATAATCTCCCCTGCTTTGCAGATGTATATTTACCTATTAAAAGTTCTAAATTAATACATTGCTCTGTCATTCCTAGCCCTTTTCTGAAACCATATTGCACTGGGGATAGTATCTCATTCTCAGTGGCTCACTCTTCTAATCTCACCAATAACACTTTGCTCAGCACTTTAACTGATGAGTCTAAGAACAAAATGGGCCGATAACTTTTAGCTTCATATTTATATACAGATTGGCCCCATGTCGGCGGGGTACTCTCTCTGTCAATGCTAGATTAAAAACTCTGGTAAGGATGGGCCCCCATAAAACTATAGCTGCCTTATAAACATCTAGTGGGACCCCATCTGGGCCCGGTGCTTTCCCTTCCCTACTTCCGTTCAGTCCTACCTTAACCTCATCAAGTGTGATATTTAGGGGTATAACAGGCCACTTACACCGTGTTGGGTTTTGGGGTCTAGATACTTCATTATCAGATGGATTAAAAATGCTAGTAAAATGTATCAACCAAGCTTCACAGCTAACATGACATAGTAGATCTGGGAATGAGTCACATTTTAAAAATGGCGAATTAACAGTTTCCCAACATAACTTATTGTTGGCTGTGTCTGCTGCCAATGATAACTTGTCCCATGCTAGCTCCTGTAGCTCACTTTTCTTTTCTTTAAGGGCAGATTTGTAATCAAGCCGTAGATTTTTAATTAATTTAATTTTCCTAGGTTTATTATGAAGAGCCTGTTTCATTTGTTTAGAGGCCTGATCAAACCATCCCCTACTTTGTTTAGTTTTTTTCCTAGGGGGAGCAGTCAGTGTCCCTTCGATGATGTTATTCATTTTACAAAAATTAGCTAACACCTGGGTGGGATTAACATCCTCATTAAGGCAGTAGGAAATCTCTGCACCACATTTTGAAACCATATCATGTAATACTTTTACTGGGTCTATCCCCTCCCATTTGATTTGTGTTCCATTTGGTCTAATAGGGGCAATATTAACAATAGTGTCTTGATGTAATACAACTTTATTGCCCCATACAAATACTGACATTATAATACAGTTATGGTCACTGTGTGCTAACTGAGCGATCCTTGCGGTGGAACACATATGAATAAAACTTGAAGAAATTAACACATGATCAATAACAGATGTTGCATTCCTGCCTATAAAAGTTGGTATTAAACCACCGTTAGTGTAGCGGGCACACTGAAACATTTCGAGGTCGTACTTGGCCATCGTGGTGTTTAAGGCTCCTCCATAGTAAATGTAAATGTATGTGTCTTGTAAAGCGCACTGCTGCCCTGAGGCGTCCTGGCGCTGTAGACCGCTGAAGAACCCATCCTGGCTATCCCTGTGAGATGGTCCCTCCTGGGTATCTCCAAGGTGAAACCAGGCATCCCTGGCGAATGTGGGGGGCCGTTGTGGAGATGAGGCAAGCTAATGCCCAGAGTTGCCGAGTGTGATCCCTGGTTAGAGTAGGCACCGAAGCGAGAATTATCGAGTCCGCTGGCAGTGGTCCACGACCCTGCGGCTATGTGCAAAGTGTATACAGTCATCTCCTTCATCATTCTTATACCCACAGACTTTGGTCATAGACAATGGACATATTTGCATATTAAAATCCCCAACCCATATGATTGCAATATTTGTATTGATGGTGCCTAACAGGTTATCAAGCTCTTTGTTTAGTTCAAATACAATATTAATGTGAGTTGAAACGAACACATTATTGTAGTGGTTGATAATAATCACATCTCTACCATCTTTACAATACAACCACAGCATCTGAGAGTGCACTCCGATTGTAATCACTCTTTTGACAGCAACTGGTAGTTTATTTGACATGAGAATCAAAAGCCCCCCTTTCGCTCTACCTGCATTGGAAGGCACTGCCAGTAACCCATATGAAGTAAACCCTTCTATGTTAACGTGATCAGTGCACCAGGTTTCTTGTATACAAATTATGTCGTGATCATTATTAGAATCTATCTAACCTAGTGAGTCCTGTTTGTTTAGAAGGCAGGCAATGTTCCATGTAGCAATTGTATAACCATTTTCCAAGGTCTTCCCTGGTTTATCACTAGAACATTCACATTTTCTTCCTTCGTCCATACGTGTATGTGGGGTCTTTACATGTAAGCTCTTAGCGTTTAGAACAGCATTTGATTAATTAACTAATAAATTATTAACAACTGGTACCCCAGCTTCATGTTCAATTAACCCATCTCCAGTAGAGACATACTCCACGCTGGATGAACAGGCATCCCTGTGTCAAACATTAACTTGTAAAGTACTCAGGGCTTGATATCTGTTTGACACTGGTAATGTGTATTTTGGATGAGTGGGCAGAACAGGCTTCGTACAAAAAGGATCTCATTTAGTTTCCTTATGGGGTGTAAATCTTAAATGCCTGTAAAAAAAAACAAGGAGTTGTAATGATATATTCTGGTCAAATTGCAATGATGGGACTGCTCTGTCCAAGGTGTTTCTAGCCCAGCTAGGATTTCTAAAATTAATAATTTTACAATCTGCTTTGAGATTCTTGGCTAAAGGGCTGGTCCAACTTACTCTTCTTGTTAGGAGTATCTGACTTGCTCCTGCCATCGGGTATCCACAGTTCTTAGCTATCCAGTGAACCATTTTGTTTTTTAGGGTATCATGAGTCTCCCTTTGGCCCGGCTGTAGGGGGGTCACAATGACCATGACTGCAACATATGGGCAGCATTCTGGTGGTAATATTATGGATACGTCAGCTCTTCCCTCATAAGCCATGTTGGCTCTTAGCTGAGTATGTTTGATAGTTGGTCTATCCAACTCTGGCCCATCCCCTCTAATTTGGCGGGGTTGGTTATTCAGGTCTGTTGTCTTAGTGGGAAGTGATTTACTAAGTCATTACTTCCATTTTTACTCCCTGCAGGTGCTGTGTCATGGAGTCCCCAACCTATATTTCTACCTGACTCCTTGTTTATTACCTTATCAGTGGGCGCTGTTACCTGGAATGGGCGTTCAGTTGGTCCCCCCTTTGTTACGTCCCTCTTTGCCCCAGGACTGTCGCTTGTATTCCTTAGCAGACCACTAATCTTGATTACTTTGCTAGTCAGTTTATCTAATTTATCATAGAGAGGTTTTATCAAGTTTTCGATCTTTGTTGCTACAAGAGCTACAATTTGTGTAGCTTCTGAGTTTGAGAGGGTGCCTTGATCAATTAGGCTATCACATGCTTGGACTATCAAATTCTGCGTAGGTCATTTCCTGCCTTTAATACTCCCCACCATTACCTGACTCTTCTTACAGCCTCTTTTTCTTTTCGGGGTAGGTGATCCGTCAGGTATATATAGACGAGGAGGGTCAGTCTGCGTGTGAGGTTCTAGACCAGGGTCTATTATATTTTTTACCATCCTTGGCGTACCTTCTTTCTCAGTGTGGATATATTTCCTTGGTTGTATATTCTCTTCCTGGGATAATCTGCTGCCCTCAACTACCAACCCTTCCATCACCGTGCCCAGTCCAAAGGATAGGCAGCGTTCCGTTCTGTCTATTTCATCAGTGATTGCACTAAACGCACGCACTAAGAAAGAGTCAATGGTAGAGCGTGAGGTGTCGACTACCGATTTTTGCAGCTTATGCTTAACCATTTCTGTCACTTAATAGATACAATATCTTATCCCAAAATATCTTAAGGTAGGAAACTACGGAATACTGATTTGTTAAGTGTAAGACTGGGAGCACAAAGTGCATAGTGCAAGGTGCGATGCACAGACAATAAAGATTGCAAAGTACTGGGAGCTAAGAAGTAGATTCAAAGTGCCACGAGAAGATGCAAAGAGCTAGGTTCAATGTGCAAAAATACAAAATGTATAATACACAGATTAATTCCAAACACTGAAAGCCACTGAATGTTCACAAAAGCAAATTTAAAAGAGTCTAAGCTAAAACTAATATAATTATTAGAACCAAACCCAATTTAGCTGAACTGTTTGGACCTACTAAGTATTATAAAAATTGTTAAAGCACTTTTAGAAACAAATTAGTTAAAATAACTGGCTGTTGACACCTGTCGGTTTCAAGGTCTCCTTATTACAGAATGCCTTAGTTTATATTCCGTCGGGCAAAAGTTCACCAGTATTTTGGTGAGCAGGCATAAAATAGTTAGTTAGTCATAAGGGTCTTACCGCTTTTTTCGGTTCCGTTAGGCACTTATGGTCCTCACCTCACTTGGATTCCACCATGTACTGCTTAAATGTTACCAAAACACCAAAAACAGTAATATTCAATGGGAGAATAAGGCAGATTCCCAGGTACAAGGATCGTAGACCAAGGGGGGGCCCAGCCCGGCCTCGTTCGGCCGCGGATGGGCGCGGACGGGCCCACCCTTGGCCCGGGCTTTGCCCGGGAATGCCCGCGTCCCGCGCTGCAGGAGAGTTCGGCCTGTTTTCAGGCGCTCGGAGGGTGATGTCACCTCCCGCGCCGCGCCAAAGCGGAGCCTGCCGGGGCACCGAGTCCCACCCCAGCGATGTCAGCTGCTTATGAGGTGTTGCTGGGCGCCCTGGTGAAGGTAAAGTAAGCAAGCGTTGGGGCTCCAAAAGCTCTTGGTTGCGTCCCTGTTGAAGGGAAGGGTGGAAACCGAAGCAAGGATGTTGTATGGAGGTAATAATGGGATAGGTTTATTATTGTATGCGGTCCCGAAATGTAGAGATAGGTAGGTCTTTAAACAAAACAAAAAAAAACAAGCACCCTCAGTCTTGGCCGGTTCTTCGGGTGTCTTCAATGACGTCCACCACTGTAGGAGTTTTCTCTCACTTCTGTTATGGTCTGGTCAGATCCCCAAGGTTGTACTCAAAAAGAAAAAAGGCGCAGTCAATTTGCAACCGCTATTGGTTACCGTTAGCTGCCACCACACCTCGTGAGGTTTTTTTTAATAAGTGGGCTGTGCGGGAAGACAACTAAATAGTAAAAGAAAAGCAAGCAAAAAGTGGCTAGAGACAGAGTGTCAATCCACTAAAAGGAAATAATACTGGTACCAAATTTCCCATGCAATCGGGTCTCAAGGAGTTGAGGGGGTCAAAGAGACCAACAACCAGATCCCCTCCCTCCCCTCCTTCCTTCCCTCTGCCCAGGTCACGTACCGCTCTCTGCCGCAACTCTCCTGACTTGCGGTGGCTCATGCGTGTCCTCTGGGATCCACCAGTTTTCACACCACAGCTCGGGGCTGTTGAAGTCTGCTATGTCTTCCTCTTCCGTGTTTGCCTCCGCGAAGTCCACTGTGCTTCTACACTCCTTTTTAGCTCTCTCTCCGTCTCCCTCGTACGCGTTTCCTTCCTGGTCACTGGCTCTTCCTGTTCTCTTGTTCCGTCCACGGGTCCGCCTCGCGAAGCTGATTGGATGGTCTATACATCCGCTCCGCCCCTCCAAGAATCGAATCGTTCCGGGGTCGTTCTTCCAGGCTTTGCAGAGGGACGAGAGTCCATTTTTAGTGTCTGGGTTTCCCCCCTGTGTTCGTGGCCATCGTATGAGCCCTGGAGGTCAGGAATCCATAAGGAGGGGTATGATTGATGTGTTTACTGGGGTCGCTTTGGGGTGCCTCCTCACAGTCCTGCCCTGCGGGAGAGCTCAGCCTGTTTTCAGGCGCCGGGAAGGTGACGTCATCTCCTGTGCCGAAAGCGGAGTCTGCTGGGGGACCGAGTCACACCCCAGCAATGTCAGCGG
This sequence comes from Triturus cristatus, assembly GCF_964204655.1. Lineage (NCBI taxonomy): Eukaryota > Metazoa > Chordata > Amphibia > Caudata > Salamandridae > Triturus > Triturus cristatus. The sequence continues at coordinate 406,542,494 of NC_140590.1, forward strand.
GTCAGGAGGTGTCGCAGCATTGGCCCCCTGGTGAAGGTAAAGTAAGCAAGCGTTGGGGCTCCAAAAGCCCTTGAATATCTAAAAATGAAACATTTTAAAAATGCCCAGAAGAAAACCATTTATACTTCATTTACAGTAGGCAACTGTTTCAGCACCAGGATTTGTAAATCGAAAGCAGGCCTCTTGTTCCTCGTTTGGATTTACATAGTAGACACACCTGTACGGCAAAACATGCTTCTTTGTTTCTCAAATTCAGTATTTCCGAAGAGCAACATTTTTCTGTTGACGAGAAGCCTTGTATGAGACAGTGTTAACAATCAAAGATGGCAGCAATTGCTAGACGAATTACAACACCTTCTTTCAAAAAATCTAAATGGATCCAAAACTCAAAGTTCAGTTATGAACACTTTTCTGAAAACCAAACAGAAGGTAACGGAAAACTTAGAGCAAGACACAGGAAAGGAAATTGGTCATGGTACAAAGAACTGGCTACAAAGTGCTCTACTCGTGGGCTCCAGTTAATTCATATTTGTGGTTGGGATGACATTAGAGCCTAGCCCTGTTGGCTAGTTTGCAGAAGTCTTCACATCTTCAAAGGCAACAATCTCACTCGGCACTTAACCTACACAAAGATCAAGGAAAATGTTAGATTTCATCTTCTTCAAGACATTGCCTTGCAAAAATAGTATCTCGATCTATTTGCTGGCAACACCCATGGTTCCGAAACATTCCATTCTTTTTTTTTAATAATTCTTTTTATTAAACATCATCGACATAACACACCATATTGAAACATGAGCAGAAGGCAGCGTAGTTTTCAAGCTTTCGAACTGGGTCACAGAGATTCAGTGTACAATATATGACAATTAGGGGGGTGTAAGAGTCTCGTCTTCATTCAGAGGTGCAGGAGGGGTGCAAATATCTCCTCTGAATGAGTTCCAGGGCCCCCAGACCCTGTTCCATTTCTTGGGACACCCTCTAGCAACATAGACTGATTTTTCCCGGAACATGCACCAGTCTAAATCTTCCTTCCATTTACCTATTGTGGGTAGTTGGAGGGCCCCCAGTTTTGTGCTATGTTCCTCTTCGCGATCATTACTGCTAGAGTTGCCCATTGCTTAGTCTGTCGGTTCCCAAATGTTTAGGAGGCACCTGTGTGCCTCCGGCTGTAAGTCTATTGTGAGTACCTCACTGAGAGTGCGATGTATGGCATGCCAGTAAGTTTGTATGTGTTCACATTCCCGTATAATGCGGATGAAAGTGCCGTCTTCCCCACACCTACGTCTGCACTCCCCACTATCTGCCCTGCCCATACGGACCATGTGTTGTATATACTCTGTAGAATTTTGAGTTGTACTAATCGTAGTCTTGCTTGGATCACCACTTCCCTCGGGGAGGAGATCGCCTCTTGCCAGTCTTCCTTATCTAGTTCAAGGCCGTCTCTTATCTATTTCTCTTTGAGAGATTGGATCGGGTCTTCCATATTGTTAATTCGTTTTTTGTAGATCAAGGAGATCGCTTTTTTATGAAGATGGCCATCAAGTATTCTGTCCTCCAAGGGGGAGGCATCTGGGAGGGAGGACTTACTAGCAAGATGAGTTTGGAGGGCATGTCGAATTTGGAGATAGCTATAGTGTTCAGTGTCTACCAGGCTAAATTGCTGTTGGAGGAAGGCAAAAGGAAGGATTTCATCTTTAACCCAGAGATCTTTCATCTGGGAAATTCCTATAAGGTCCCATTTATCAAAGCCCCTGGTTTGCCACAGGTTCCCCAGCTTTTTGGAATTCCACAGGGATGATGCCAGGGTGAGTCTGCGGTCCCATCCCAGATGTTTGTTCATTGCATGCCATATGCGGACCGAGTGTGCGGTTGGAACTGTGAGGGGGTATTTACGGGGCCTAGAATAGAGTGCTCTACTGTAATGCCCCCCTGGGAGGAGCCATCTATCCATGGCGTATCCTGGATCGTCCAGACGACCGTATGTCCCCCGATTTATAGCTGCTAGATGGGTCGCCCAGTAATACTTTTTAATATCTGGGAGGCTGATGCCACCGTCATACCAGTTTAGGGTGAGCTTGGTTAAGGCGATTCGGGGTTTTCCATCCCATAAGTGATCTCTCTGGAGACTCTCTATCTCCTTAAAGTATGATTTGGGAACCGGATCTAATGGAAAAATTCCATTCTTAACATCAAAACATTAAAGGTTATTCTGATAACACAATTCCAAAAATCTAGATTGAAAACTACAAATATAGAGGTATATTTACATTTACACACATTGATCATTCCCTCGGGACTCAATATTAAGAGGCCATTGATGCGTCACAGGCTGGTTCGCTCTAATGTCCTTTACAAAAACAACCTGACACTGCACAGCCAATAAAAACTCAGGGGCCAAATGCTACTTGAGAACTACTTATGCATAGGTTTATACTGAGGATGTAGCAATATCCAAATAAGTTCTAGGCAGAAGCAGCTATCTCCATCTCAAGTAAAGGAAATCACCAGACATCCCCAAAATATAGTTTGTAAAATGTATGACTAATCAACTCGCCTTCAATTCCATCTTAAGTCCTTGAAACCCATAATATTCCCCACCAATGAAATACACAAGTTGACAAACGAAATTCTGACTTCTATGACTAACAACCTACATCTGTGTCTTACTTCACTCCACTATTACATGACTGGCAAAACACTGACCGTTTCTAAAACCAGTCAGCTACCTCTTATACCTTTTACCTGCTACTGTGGCCAAAGTCCCTGCATACTGGCTCAACATCATCAATACATCAGCCTTCCAGTGGGCCAAGCGTTTTTTTACCCTATGATCCCAGCATCTACTGCACTCTTTCTAGCCTTCTTTTGCCATCTCAAACAACCTGCATGTCTCGTCCCAATTAAACTTTGTTGCTGTAGACCTATGTCTTGATGGATATTAGTCAGTCCTCTCTCAGAAATGCCGTATTGAAGCACCCGTGATGCAGGCTGCTCATGGCACACTAAACATTACATGTTTAATGGCAGTGTGTGGCTTCTCGATGTGATTCTCACTGAGCTGTGTTTGACACCAAACCCTGATGACACTCACATGTTGAGTGACAGTCCTAAACTTGTTCTCCTGATTCTTACAGCATGATTCTTCGCTGGTCAAAATCGAATAAAAAGCTCTAAATTCATTCCTTTCTTATTTTCATATGCTGTCCTTTGGATCACACTTCTCTTATTGCCCTTTAACTTGCATATATGATCTCCTGGAGCAAGGACACATAGCCTGGTTATCACAGTGCACTAAGACGCCAGTGATTCGTAACTGCCCCTCAATGAAACAGCTGAGTGATCATGATGAAGATAACTAATTTTTATATATGCATAGTACTAGCAACTAAAGCTCTTTCCGGCATTGCAAATACATGTTTTACTATTATCTTGTTGAGTAGGATTAGGTTTATAGACCTGTCGAGGACCAAGGGGTGTGTTGCCCCTGACAGGACTGAACCAGTGATACTCCCTTATGTATAGATCTCGGCAGTGTGCACTAAAACGAGCTATTTAAAATACTGACAAACATTTTGCACCAGTGGAAGTGATGAACGGTATTAGATAGCTAGATTATACACTTTCGCAAGAAATTCCTGCAAGCCTCCACTAAACAAGGGTTTCTGCCTATCAGTCCCTCACCAACCAGAACTGGCTAACCTCACTAGCAGCAGATAGTCTGCATTCAAATATGAATTCCTAGATCTCTTGCTTGACTCCAATACCTTCCTCAGTCTCCATGTCAAAAACACAGCTAGAGGAGTAAAATGCAAGACCCTCTTTCAGTGTAAGGTTAAAAAAGCCAACCCATTGTATGGCCACTGCAAAGGAGTATATACAGTTATAATGTGGAGACTATCCTATGGAAATTAAATACTGATGTGACTCCAAGAGGTGGTGCAGTACACAGCCGCCATCTAATTTCACAACACCTCCGCCCTAATTATTATAGTTCTCCGCTGATGCTCAGACTGTTTTCAAGACCTCCTGTATGTCGAGCCCCTAATCATGACCATTTGATGAAACAGGTTCAGATACTCAGTTTCTCCAGGTATATCGTCTGCAAAACCTGAGGTTTTCCTGTGCTCTCCTAGCACATGTTGTACTGTTTGCGACAAATGCATCTGTCAATCGATTATTTAATGTGCAGGGCATACTGCCTAAAAACAGCATGTCCTATTAAGTAAGGCATTAAAATGAAGCCAAGCTTTGTCAAAGGTGGACAGACCCAATGTAGTGTGGTACGGTCAAAATGAAGCAATGTTTGGGAACCCACGAAGTGGGTTAAAAGGCCCCTCACACACCAACCTGGTTGGTGTCATGCTTCATCATTGGGGCCCCAACCGGGTGGCCGAATGCCCCCCGGTTGTGCTGCGACGCCTGACTACAGCGGAGCTGGTGTGGTGCAAAAATGTGATGTGGTGATGATTAAAAAATATCGCTGAGAATCCTTGCCATTAGAAGATTTATTATTGGCGGCTCAGGATATTGATTAAAAAGATATGTGATGCAACTAAATGGAGAAATAATTATCTGTTAGTTGACTATGTGGTGGGTCTACATGTTTCAGCTCACGAATAAAAGTAGTAAGGAGCTTTCGTCAGGACCAGTGTATAGTGAGTGGCAAAAGGTGATGTGCCACGTGGTGAAAAAAATTAAAAATATTAGTTACCTACACACTCGCTAAGGTGTGTGGACACAGTGTCAACACAATAGCGGACACTGCGGCGCAAACCTGTGGGAGAAAACAAGACAGCACACAAGACACATAAGAGAGTTACATTGGTGCCCTGGATTGCAGGCAACATTCAAATAGATTTTAAGTGCTGTGAATGATCAAACCTGTCTTCAGAGAACGTACCGTAGGTGACACACATACATTTGAGGTGTATCATGCTGCTATGCGAAAAGGCGGAGGCAAGACCATTAGAAATGCTAGGTAAGACGCAAAGCGCTATGTGAACCAAGGGTGCCAAGTGGTAAATAGTACGGCACTACAATAAACTAATGGTGAACTACACACGAATAGCGCCAGGTGATTATACTGGCAATGGTCGTGAAACCTCTACATGAGGTGTGTATATGGTGAGAGGCCCACTCTGCGCTAGTGGGAAGAGGCTGAATATAGCCCTTAAGCGCTAGAGGTATGAGGTGGGCACAGTCTCAAAGAAAGGAACACAATGCGCGGAACAGCAAGGGGAGGGAAAAGGGAAAAATGATAATTACACTATGGCTGAGTGAAGGCGCTATGCAGGAAGCGGGAGGGGGGCGCTTCTTACAACAATTCTGTAGGCAAAAGAAATAACAAGATTAGAATGCGAGGTAGGCAGGAAAGTAACGGTATCCAGGGTGAGCGAGTGGGAGACACCTTACTTGGTTGTGAAGCTACCATCGCCTTGCACCTACTGTGGCCTCCCGAAGTCCCGGATGCTGACGGACCCCGGGGAAGCGGAGAATAAATAGGAAGGAGCTCCATTGTGTACGTGCGTCAGTGCTGGTAAACTCGGGCGTGGCCGAGTGGACCACGCATGCGTGTGAGTGTAGCGCGAGGCTAGCGCGCATGCGCGGTAGGTAAGCAGCGGTTAGGGGCGCCTGCTCAGAGGAGCAATGGGAGTCCTGCGCGCATGCGTGGAAGATGAAAAAAGCCGCGATGGGTGTTAATTGAACCCAGGAATGCGCTGAGGCTAGAGATGCTGCGAACAACTGATAGGGCGGGAAGTTAAGCAAAAACCATGTGCCCACACGGAAGTGAGAGCCTGGTTAGGATAAAGACAGGACAAAACTAATATTTTAAATTTTTTTCACCACGTGGCACATCACCTTTTGCCACTCACTATACACTGGTCCTGACGAAAGCTCCTTACTACTTTTATTCGTGAGCTGAAACATGTAGACCCACCACATAGTCAACTAACAGATAATTATTTCTCCATTTAGTTGCATCACATATCTTTTTAATCAATATCCTGAGCCGCCAATAATAAATCTTCTAATGGCAAGGATTCTCAGCGATATTTTTTAATCATCACCACATCACATTTTTGCACCACACCAGCTCCGCTGTAGTCAGGCGTCGCAGCACAACCGGGGGGCATTCGGCCACCCGGTTGGGGCCCCAATGATGAAGCATGACACCAACCAGGTTGGTGTGTGAGGGGCCTTTTAACCCACTTCGTGGGTTCCCAAACATTGCTTCATTTTGACCGTACCACACTACATTGGGTCTGTCCACCTTTGACAAAGCTTATCTACATCCAGGGGATACGGACACAACCCCCCTTGTTTTCCCTAGCTCTCCCATTGTTCTTTACAGTTATTCGCAGCGCACAGCTGTGAGAGCAGTTTTTTCCTTACCTTGCGCAAACACCAACCCTCCCCTTTTTTTCACTATGGCTGAGAACCCTGGCTTAGGGTTCAGCATGGATGATGTCAACAATATTCTTGACAACCCCCCATTACTGGCTGACTTCAACTTGGCAACCTCGATCGCACAAACAGCTGATTGGGACAACCTGAATGAGAAAAAGCGCAACCGGATAAGAACCATACTCCACGGGGTAATTCTCACTGAATATCTGAGGAATAACACCGCGCCAAGAGGCCTGATAGTCACGAATGCCCCTCGCATCTTTCTAGAGGATCCCGTCTTTCGGAAAGATTGGGCCCAAATAGCGTGGAGATGCACTCGTGACTGGATGATTCTTATCATCCAAACATCTAAACGCCTCTCTGATGCATTCCTCATCGAAATACAAACCACGGAAACGCATTTCAAAGCCACTCTCTCCTCCTTCAAGAAAAAACTAGAGGAGACCAACAAAGAAATAAACGAATACAAAGAAGGCCTCACCCAAAGCAAAATCACCAAATTTCAAAAGGATCTCAAAAGATTCTCCTATACTAAGACCTACCCCTACGCCGCAGCGGACTACCAACCACCCAATCGGGCGGACATGTCAGGGACATCATCAGATGAAGACTCATCCGGAAGCAGCGGCTCCAGCAATAGCAGCTACCGCCGACGCCAGCAAGGCAGAGGGGGCTCCATAGGATGGCAACAACCATGGACCCCGGGACCCCGGGGACCCAACGTACTATACCCACCCATGTATCCCCCAATACACCCACAATTCGGGTATGGCTGGAACCCACCATTTGGTCCACCACCACCATACATGAACCAAAACCAACCACAGCCTTTTTTAGGAAGAGGCCGGAGAGGTCGCGGAAGGAGACGCAGAGGGAACACAGTACACTGGCAAGACGACCCTCCACAGGGAGCACAGACGAGGAGCCAAACCAGAGACTAACAACCAGGCCCGAGCACACGCTAAGTCTCATCACCAACCTCTCCCAATACATTTTAACACCCACAGAGGAAGCCATCCTTGAAAAAGGCCTCGGCTATGCACCCACGACCAAGTTGGATAAATTCAAACTACATTGCGAACTAGCTGAATTCTTTCGCAAACTAAAACTTAAGGCATTCTTCGAGAACACTCCGATTCTCCCTGACCCTAGCGACCAGGGGGACACCACCCTCCGGGTAAAATCTACATTCATGCCCCCTCCCAGCTCTATCCCACCAGAAATCTTGGTCTATGAACAAGCAGTGTTCAAGGAAATCGAAGCCCTCAAAGAACCCCACACATTCCAAAACACTAGTAGACAAGAACGGCTGGCCCTACAATCATTGAAGAACAACCCTGATATAATCATCAAACCCGCCGACAAAGGGGGAGGCACGGTAATCCTCAACAAAGAGGACTACCACCAAGAATGTCAGCGCCTACTCAATGACACTAAGAACTACGAACTGCTCACTCATGATCCCAGCATCTCACTCAAAGCGAACATTCAAACCCTAGTAGGAGAAGCTGAACAGAGTGGGCACATTTCAAAAAGTGAGGCCAAATTCCTCACCACCACCCAAGGGAAAATACCATACTTTTATACTGTTCCCAAAATCCATAAGAATAGGATCCCCCCCCCCAGGTCGCCCGATCGTTTCAGGCATCGGGTCCCTTTTGGAACCCCTCTCACGTTTCTGCGACCACTTCTTACAACCCCTGGTCCAGTCCACCAGCACGTATCTCAAAGATACTAAAGATCTACTAGGACTCTTAGCTAACATTCACTATGACCCTAACAGCTCTTTTTTGGTGTCACTGGATGTGGAAAGTCTGTACACCAGCCTCCCCCAAGATGACACCCTACGCGTACTAGAAGAGGCCCTCAATGAGACTGATTGGCAATACCACACGCCTCCCTCATTTGTACTGAAGTGCGCCACCCTCGCACTCAAAGAGAATTACTTCGAATATGAGGGCAAGCTGTACCTACAGAAGTATGGTACATCAATGGGGAGCGTTTTCGCTCCCAGCATAGCGGGCCTGTATGTTTTCAACTTCGAGACCAAACATCTGCTCAGTAACAACCAGCCACGTATCCCACAAATTAAGTTCTACAAGCGCTACATTGATGATATCCTCCTCATCTGGGAAGGATCGAGCGAATCACTCACCGCCTTCTGTGACTGGCTAAACACGTGTGACCCAAACCTACGTTTCACACACAGTTCTGACAGACACCAGACCACCTTTCTAGATCTCGACATCCATGCAGTTGCAGGAGGACTCACGAGCAAAACACATTTCAAACCCACTGCACGTAACTCCCTCCTTCACTTTTCCAGTTTCCACCCTCGGGCCCTCCGTGAAAACCTCCCGTATGGCCAATTTCTGCGACTTCGCAGAAACTGCAGTGACCCCAAAGACTACAAAATACAAGCCCAAGACCTTTGCCATAAACTGCACCAACGCGGCTACCCGAAACACATAACCAAGACCGCAAGTAAGAGGGACAGAAATCAAAACCGAGATGGTCTACTGACAACGTACCCCAAAGAACCTACCCCCCCTCCACTCACATGTGTCACCACTTACAACACGGTGACCAACAAGGTTTCCCAGATCATTAAAAAGAACTGGAAGATCCTCAACACAGGCCACCTGAAATGGGAACCTCCCCTTCTCTCAACTAAAAGAGCTAGCTCCATCAAGGACACCATAGTATCTACTAGACCAGGGGTCCCCGCCACACCTTCCAACACGGTGCTCAACGCCTGGGGCCTCCCCAACATCAAGGGGCACTACCCTTGCGGTAACTGCAGCGTATGCCATATCACAGAGACAACCAAATATCTGAACTTGGAACCTGGAAGGACATGGGAGTTACGCAAACATACCAATTGCAACACAGAGAATGTTGTATACCGGATCATATGTCCGTGCAATCTGACCTACATTGGTATGACCACCCGCAAAGTCAAAACCCGAATCTGTGAGCATCGCAGCACTATACGCTGCAAGAAAAATACCACAAAAATGACCAATCACTTCTTGGAAAAAGGCCATACGACCAACGATATGAGATGGGTCATACTCGAAGCCCTGGACAACACAACCTTCCCAACATCCAGACCCGCCTCCTGGAACAGGAACAAAGATGGATATATCGTCTTTCGAGCCACATCACTGGTTTGAACGATAATATCCCTTGGAACTGCCTGAGAAAGTCCTGACAACCTGAAACCACTTGGTTACGCCTAACCAATAGCTCGTACTCACTACATAGGCACCCCCATCTTCCGTTCTAGTTCCGGCTTATCTTGCCATCTGACATTTCGACTTTCCCACAGGCCCTGGCTCCTACTACTCAGCTGGCCTCAGATGCTCATGTCCACTCCTGTGACTCTCCCACAACACCATTCTCGTGCATTATTTAGAATTGTCCTGTCTTTATCCTAACCAGGCTCTCACTTCCGTGTGGGCACATGGTTTTTGCTTAACTTCCCGCCCTATCAGTTGTTCGCAGCATCTCTAGCCTCAGCGCATTCCTGGGTTCAATTAACACCCATCGCGGCTTTTTTCATCTTCCACGCATGCGCGCAGGACTCCCATTGCTCCTCTGAGCAGGCGCCCCTAACCGCTGGTTACCTACCGCGCATGCGCGCTAGCCTCGCGCTACACTCACACGCATGCGTGGTCCACTCGGCCACGCCCGAGTTTACCAGCACTGACGCACGTACACAATGGAGCTCCTTCCTATTTATTCTCCGCTTCCCCGGGGTCCGTCAGCATCCGGGACTTCGGGAGGCCACAGTAGGTGCAAGGCGATGGTAGCTTCACAACCAAGTAAGGTGTCTCCCACTCGCTCACCCTGGATACCGTTATTTTCCTGCCTACCTCGCATTCTAATCTTGTTATTTCTTTTGCCTACAGAATTGTTGTAAGAAGCGCCCCCCTCCCGCTTCCTGCATAGCGCCTTCACTCAGCCATAGTGTAATTATCCTTTTTCCCTTTTCCCTCCCCTTGCTGTTCCGCGCATTGTGTTCCTTTCTTTGAGACTGTGCCCACCTCATACCTCTAGCGCTTAAGGGCTATATTCAGCCTCTTCCCACTAGCGCAGAGTGGGCCTCTCACCATATACACACCTCATGTAGAGGTTTCACGACCATTGCCAGTATAATCACCTGGCGCTATTCGTGTGTAGTTCACCATTAGTTTTTGTAGTGCCGTACTATTTACCACTTGGCACCCTTAGTTCACATAGCGCTTTGCGTCTTACCTAGCATTTCTAATGGTCTTGCCTCCGCCTTTTCGCATAGCAGCATGATACACCTCAAATGTATGTGTGTCACCTACGGTACGTTCTCTGAAGACAGGTTTGATCATTCACAGCACTTAAAATCTATTTGAATGTTGCCTGCAATCCAGGGCACCAATGTAACTCTCTTATGTGTCTTGTGTGCTGTCTTGTTTTCTCCCACAGGTTTGCGCCGCAGTGTCCGCTATTGTGTTGACACTGTGTCCACACACCTTAGCGAGTGTGTAGGTAACTAATATTTTTAATTTTTTTCACCACGTGGCACATCACCTTTTGCCACTCACTATACACTGGTCCTGACGAAAGCTCCTTACTACTTTTATTCGTGAGCTGAAACATGTAGACCCACCACATAGTCAACTAACAGATAATTATTTCTCCATTTAGTTGCATCACATATCTTTTTAATCAATATCCTGAGCCGCCAATAATAAATCTTCTAATGGCAAGGATTCTCAGCGATATTTTTTAATCATCACCACATCACATTTTTGCACCACACCAGCTCCGCTGTAGTCAGGCGTCGCAGCACAACCGGGGGGCATTCGGCCACCCGGTTGGGGCCCCAATGATGAAGCATGACACCAACCAGGTTGGTGTGTGAGGGGCCTTTTAACCCACTTCGTGGGTTCCCAAACATTGCTTCATTTTGACCGTACCACACTACATTGGGTCTGTCCACCTTTGACAAAGCTTATCTACATCCAGGGGATACGGACACAACCCCCCTTGTTTTCCCTAGCTCTCCCATTGTTCTTTACAATTAAAATGAAGCCCCCAACACCACACCTGACCTGCCCTCTGCTCAACAAAACTTTAAAATAAAGAAAACAAGCATTGGCATAGCCAATAGGTCTCGCCTTTGGGACCTTATAAGTGTTTAGCCATGCAACAGTTGCATAACTAAATACTTATAAGGTCCCAAAAGCGAGACCTATTGGCTATGCCAAGTGGCCCTGCGGCCGCGAAAGTGAAAGTAATAGCGGTAAAGTGCTGCGCGCGCGCCCGCGCACATGCACTGTAGCTCTAGGCTGTCCTGGTAGCACTTTTTGGAGCCCTCTCAATAAGTCTCGCCAGACCAGCGCATGCGCTGGGTCAGGCGAGACCTAAAAAGCTTACGGAATCAATGTTCAACATATTAATCAGGTTCAGGACTGGCCTAGCAACAATGTGTTTCCTTGACCAACAAATGGTTGCTAGAACCTGCCCTGAACCTGAATAATATGTTTATTATTATTATTATTATTATTATTATGTTTCCTATATAGCGCCTGAATCGACCCCCGAAGGGGTATCTCCGCGCTTGCCTTGGGAACCCGTCCTGGCTTTTCCCTGTGAGATAGCCCCTACAGGGCATCCCCAAGGTGAAAGCCAGGCATCCCGCCGCGGGGGGCCGTTGTGGAGATTAAGCAAGCTTAATGCCCAGAGTTGCAGAGTGTGAACCCATGATTAGGTCAGGCACCGAAGCGAGAATTATCGAGTCCATGGACATTTGAGCTCAAGACCCTGCCGCGTCGGGAATTGAACCCTGGTCCCGGGTCTGACCTCTGCTTCAGGGTCTGCCTGCTCTAACCAGTGAGCCACACTTCTAGCCTTGAAGAAGGAGTACAGGAGCAAACACACCTCACAATTTTCCTTTTTTTTTCTTGTGTCACAACCACTGACATCGTGTTAGTTTTACAAACAATTCAGATCACAGATTTCACACTAGGTCCGGAAGAAGACTGGGTTCCTTTGCAGTCTACAGAAGACTTTGGCCACGTTTCTAGGGTTGTTTGCTGTTTCTCCGTAGCAATTTTTCGATTATTCCAAAGACATTTGACCCAGTGACCTGACTAATTACCAGCCAATACAAACTTGTCTAGCAAGCTTTCATCTTCTTGCTTATGTCCAATTAAGTTTTAGATAATGCAATTGCATAACATTTGCATATGCTTTATTAACAGATTATCTAAATCATTGTTTCACATCCTGTGGGACAGGCTGTCTTCTGACAAATTACTGATAATTTTTGCAACATAGGATTGGGATTGGGGACAGGGAGTATGAAAGGAATGGCTGCAAGGTGCCATTTTTTGTAACACACAACAAAATACAAATACCTGTAAGTGAACTGTACACATTCAGCAGTTAGCAAAGCAAAAATGAAGCAATTGTTTGTAATTCTGAAGTGTTATAGACGCAAACATTTTAATATAATAAATAGCATTTTTTTTGGTGATGCAGAAAAAATAAATATTCACTGAAACACGATTTCCACACATAATCATTTGTGCGCAGTATAGTTATCAGTAAAATTGTATGTCTATGCAAATTTTGTGACCATTTCGATAGAAAATATGTTGTCTGTAAGTTATAGCGAGCTACCACACGATGCTTTAGTTACATTAAAAAAATGCCTGCCTCCTGTTCATTAAAGCTAGTAGGTCACTAAGTTTGTTGTTCTAAAAATTGGGTCTTGGTTCTAAAAAGTCTGGGAAGCACTGAGCTAAAAGACTGTGAAGAGGGAAACCTGGCCATGCCGAGCCTCATTTACTTTTCAGAACTGTCAACATGTCTTCCCTGCTCTAAAAGGTAGCAGAGATTTATTTTTTCACATAAATATGGCAGATCTTATTTTGTTTAGGTCGCATATGCCATGTTAAAATGGACTCATTCCAAACCCCCACTGCCAGTCCAGGACTCTATGCTCTCATATACATTGTAATATTGAATGATACTGCAGTCAATCTCCTAGTTTCACTTCAAATTACATATTGTATGTCTGTGGATGATTCATACATATAGATGTGCAACTCTAGTATGGACAGACAGTTGTGACTCCTAGGATTCCACCTACACCTGGATGCAAAACAGCTGGCATCAGCACAATGTTCCCAAAATGAGTATACTTTCATTATTTCTAACATCAATCTCAGCCACATTCCAAAACCTCTCTCCTATTTCAAGAGGTTTGGCATGCCTTTTGTTGCTTAATGTAATCTAACAAAAAAGCTTGTGTTTGCCTTTGATGAGTATGTCTCTTGCCCCAAAGGTAGTGGGGTCGTGAAAAACGTTATGCCAAGTCCCCATGCTCAAACGTTAATTTTAGAAAATCCAAAGACAATGCCATAACCTAGGGCCGGCAGATCATGCCAATTTGGAAAGCTGTAATGGAATAGCTGCAGACCTCTTAAAAATCATGTTGAATGCCGATACAAAATCTCTCCATGGTGGATTTTCATTGTTTATCAGGACTCATTGGACAGTATATAAAGCTGCCTGTATACAAGTGTCCTCGAATAAGAAAAGTGGCTACTCTCTTAAAAGCCCTGAGAGACACAGGATTTATTAAAACTAAACTCACTTGCAAGAACTTGAGGCTCTTTGATTAAACACCCTTTAGTGCTGCACTGACTGGGGCTTTCCTCAGACCCTCTTTCTTAGATCCTCACAGGCACATGGTAAGAAACTAATTAGCAAAAAAAAGCATTCAAACAATCCAAAAGACTGGCGTAGTGAGAGCTGCTGATGGCTCCAGCAATCTGGAAACCAGGTAACATATTTCCCAATTTTAGTCTGGCAGAGGTATGTCGATCGGAAAGAGGTCTGTTGAAATCCCTACTCCAATTTCCACAGAATCCTTGGGCCAGTGTGTGATCTTGTGTGGGCAGCAGAGGTGAAGGGCAGAGCTATGTTCCTTGGTTTGCATCTCTAACGAATACAGCTTCTCAAATACTCTTTGTACAAATTCGTTTTTTTTTGTTTCTACATATTTCGTTATAATTGCTTTCTTACCTGCTAGTTACTGCAAGGTCCTTGGTTGACTTGTGCATCTCTCTAGTTGACTACTTTAAGGTCAAAAGCAGTGCAATTAGAGAAGCATTCAATCAGATTAATTACCAGTAGTTCAGGCAAATAACATCACATCCCTTGAATAATGTCCCCTTGTACACTTGAAGAAACTCTGATCTTCATGTGCTTCAATGGATCTGGTCCCAGGAGAAGTGATAATATAAATAGCCCATATGACCTCTCGTATTATTCACCAGTTATCAGATTGTTTACTAATGGCCGTAATCAAAATGAACTGAAAAGGTGATTGTTTCTCCTTTGTGAGACAAAACATTTTGGAACCCCTCAGTCCGGAGTAACTTTCATTGGATTTAATGCTGGCTTCAGATCATTGTAAAAAAAAGTACTCCTTACTCATAGATACTCAATGCAGTACCCACTGACCTAAGGACAAAATGCAATCGAGAATACCTGCACCAAAGTTTCCCATGATTCATTTTCTGAATCATAGAGCCTATAATGAATTTTCGGAATCATAGAGCCTATAATGATGAACAGAGAAGGAAGGTGAGAGAAGGAGCCTAAGTAGCAGCCCTGCAGAACTCGGCTAAGCAGCTAAGGGAACTTCCTGAGCCTTAGCCCATGAACGAGCGAGGCCCCTAGTGGACATACCTTGGATTACCATTAGGAGAGGTACTACATTAAAAGCATGGGTAAGAGCTGTTGTAGACCTATTTCGTCTATTAATAGTCATAGAATAAGCTTTCTGACCCTGATTTCCACCCGCGCATCAAAATCAAATGATCGGAAAGGCGAAAAGGATGCATTCTAGCCAAATGAATCAGAAGGGTCCATTTAATATTCAGAAAATGCCACCTTTCCTCATCTGGGAAGTAGGAGATGGAAAGAAATCTTCACCTGCAGTTCTCTTCCAGGGGATCCTCATAAGCACTTGAATATTTTCCCGCCCATGTGCAGGAACCCCAGAAAATATATAAAAATGTATATATGAAAACACACACACACACATATAAATATATATATCTATCTACATATAATAATTTTTAAAGCAATCAATGCAGCCTCCCAGAAAAACAAACACATAAAAGGCTAAGCAATGCTGTGAGACCTTGTCTTTGCACATTCACAAGCAAACCAAGAAGACCAAGAGACACTTGAACTGCCTTTAATGAACAGCCGAAAATTAGTCCTGCAAAGAAAAAGGCAGGCATTGTTAGCCCATAGGCTGCATTGGAACTTCAACAGCATAGAAAATGAAAGCAATGTAGAAACTCAAAAACTGGCTCTGTGCCTTTAAGGCAGCCATGACCCCCAGCTTCCAATCATGCCTCCGGGGTGACAGTTAGGTCAGTTGTTCTTTCCGGCTCCTTCAGTCTGGACCCTAGTTAATAAGCTCCACAGATTTTTTGACTTTTTTGTCAGAAAAAATCAACTTTTTTCACGAAACTTCATTTACTCCTGTTGGAGTAAGATATAACTTTTTTTCTGCCAGTTTGGTATTTCTTTTACTCTCAGAGATGCTTTCTCTGTTTGATCCTTGCCCTTCCTGTGGCAAAAAGAAGGCTAAAACAGATTCTCATTCTGTTTTTATTCTCTGCCTTCCGGAATCTCATGTTCCTGTGACCTGCCAACACTGCCAAAATTTGTCAAGACGCACTCTCAGGGAGGAAGAAAGGATTCGTCTTTATGGTTTCTCTGAGAAAAATAAATCTCCTACCTCTAGAGGCAGGTCTCCTGTGAGACACAGGAAGAAAGGGCCCATATCTACTTCCAGAAGCAAAGTCTGTTCTTCTACGGCATCAGGCTCCAAAATGCCTCCACCGGTGAAGAAAACGACGATGACAACCCCTTCGACGGCGGCATTGCCGTTGAGAGAACACCGGTCGACTTCGAAGACTTAAAAACACAGAGGTATGTCAATATCAGTGTCGAATCCTCCGCCACTGTCAACCCGGCGACGGTCTGTGTCGAGGAGTCATTCTCCGTTTTTGCCAGTTCATCGCCCAACGTCGAGACTCCGCTCTCTGTCGTCGCAGTCGTTTTGGCGTTTGACGTCGAGGTGCAGTCTTCCGTTGCCGTCAACCAGGCGGCGGTCAACGTCGAGGACTAGATCATCTATGATGTCGAAAAGGGGTTCGATGTCGCAGCAGACCCCTCCGTTGCAGTTCACGAGTCAGCGCTCACTGTCGAGGCCTGGATCATCTATGACGTCGAGAAGGGGTTCGACGTCGAGGCAAACTCATCTGTTGCAGCCCGCAAGACGGCGCTCAACGTCAAGGCCTAGGTCCAGAGGGGGTTCGACGTCAAGAAGACGCTCCCCATCACCTTCTCGTACTACGTCGAGGCTTTGTACTCCATTGGGTACTCCTCTCCAGACGTCGAAGCACAAGTCTCCGTCTATGGGGCATTGGTCGATGTCAAAACAGAAGGAGGCTACATGACCGATGTCGAGGCCAGGATACCCGTCAGTGGACTTAGTAGCGCATAGCCGCTCGATGTCGAGACACTCTCAGCATCAACCCATCACCCAACCTCGGTGAGGCACTGCTCTGCATCAAAGGGCCTCTCAGAGCCTTCTTTGTTGAGGGCAGGATCTCCACAGGTTATCTCAACATCGAGAAGCTCCTCTTCTCCATCTCCAGAATGGCTAGTGCAAAAATCCACTCCACAAATCACTGTTCCTCCTATACAACGAGGAGAAGAACACAGATCTCCTTCTGTTCATCTTTCTCTCAGGTGGCTCCTCCCAGTACACCACTGGCAGAAAACGACATCTGCACAGGTATAGCCGCCTCTGGATTATTCAAGTCCTCTCCATAGATCCCCTCTGGCACGTCTGGTACAGGCAGTGGATCCTTCACCTACTAATCCATCCAGGGGTCGTCAAAGGGACCAGTCTCCATCTCCATCAGTTCGCAGATCCACCTCTCATGGTCGTCACAAGAGTCGAAGGTCACCTTCTTGGTCTTCCTCCTCCACTCATTCCTCCAAGAGGGATACTCACCCACATTAACGGACAGTCCATCCTCCAAAGTATCACCTGTGGGCGACATCAAAACATTTCATGATGTGCTGGCAAGAGGGGCACAAAAGTTGAACATCGAGATGTCTGCTCCTCAGACGTCTTCGTCTGTCATTTTTGAGACTCTGCATCAGAGGTCTGTGTCGCGGCCTATGCTGCCATTGGTTCCTGGCCTCTTGCAACCAGTCATGGACATTTTTCGTGCCCCGCCAATCCTCAAAACGGCCCCGGCAAGGATCCTAAAGAAATATAGACCATCGGAGCAAGATCCTCTGTTCCTCAGGGCAGACCCCCCACCAGATTCAGTGATTATTTCTGCTGCAAAGCAGACCCACGCAGTAGCCACTTCCTCAACGGTCCCTCCGGACAAGGAGAGCAGAGCTCAAGATTCATGGGGGAGGAAAGCATGCGGCTCTGCAGCTTCATCTTTGAAGATGTATAGGGCAGCAGCCCTTTTTGGGACGTTATGATAGGGCTTTGTGGGATTCACTAGAGCATTTCATAGAAAAACTACCCAAAGAGGACTGCCAGGATTTCGTAGAGATTCTCCAGGAGGGAGCTCTCATTGCAAATCAAATGATCAGTGCGGCAGCTGATGGAGCATCTCTAGCTGCACACTCGTACTCGCATGGCATCTGTGCAAGAAGAGCCTCCTGGTTGCAGCTTACAGCCTTGAAACCGGAAGCCCAACAGCACATCTTGAACCTTCCATTTTCTGGGAATTCTCTATTTGGTTCGCACACAGATGAAGAGATGGCAAGGATGAAATCGGAACTGGACACTCTTAAGGCTGTGGGTTTAGAAAAAAGGAATTAATTCAGACGGTGGTACAGGCCTTATAATCGTAGACTGTTCCATCAGAGGGTTCAAGCCCCTCAATGGTCCCAGAGGCAGCACCACCAGTCCAAGTCTCACTATCAGGGACGTTGCCCCTCCAGGGGTAGAGGTACACCCCGACAGCCCTCCTCCACGGCCAAGAACACTGGCACGCAATGAACATTCACTTCCTCTATCGCCATTACCCACTCCGATGGGAGGAAGTATCGCCTACCATGCAGAAGAGTGGCGCAGCATTACAAATGATCTATGGATGCTGAATATACTGCAAAATGGATATGCTCTACATTTCAGTTCTCCTCCAAAATGCACTCCTCCAATAAAGACAAGAGTTCACCAACTGACGTTGTTGCGTTAAGAGTTATCCACTCTCTTACAGAAATTAGCCATAGAAGAGGTTCCTCGATCACAATGAGGAAAAGGAGTGTACTCCAGATATTTCCTGGTACAAAAGAAGTATCAAAAAGCGAGTTTCAGACCTTTTATGGATCTTCGTTTCCTCAACAAAGTCATCTGAAAAGAAAAGTTTCCCATGCTGGCGCTCCTTCAAATGTATCCCCATCTTAAGGAAGGGGATTGGATGTGCTTGATAGATCTCCAGGATGCGTACTTCCATGTTCCAATTGCTCCACGACACCGGAAGTTTCTGCGCTTCATGGTAGGCTCCAAGCATTATCAGTACAGCGTCCTATCGTTCGGCCTAAAATCTGCACCTCGATTGTTCACAAAATGCATGGCAGTAGTATCCGCTGCTCTACGTCGCTAAGGTCTATTCGTCTATCCATACCTCGAAGACTGGCTCCTAAAGAGCTCATCTCCTCAAACGATGAAAGACCACTATCGAATCTGCCTGAACTTGCTACAATGCTTGGGCCTTCATGTAAATATGGAGAAATCAATCCATCAGCCCACTCAAAGAATACATTACCTGGGTGCTACTCTGGACTCCAGCACAGGAAAAGTGTCTCCTTCGGAGGAGGGACTATTATCAATCAAGATTAAGTGCAATCATCTTCTTCAAGTTCATCAGCCCTCAGTTTGGCAGGTTGCATGGCTTCTGGGATCGATGAAATCTTGCATTTTTCTAGTCCCCATCACCAGACTGAGGATAAGACCTCTGCAGCAGGACCGGGAGGACAAATGGGATCAGACGTCGGCTCAATGGAACGACCGGATTCTACCTTCCCATGCCTCAAGATCATCCATCCCATGGTGGACTCATCGAAAAAATCTCCTGGTAGGAGTGCCTTTCCACCAACCTCCTCCAACGCAATCTTTGATTACAGACGCCTCTCTTCAGGGTTGGGAAGCACACATGGGTCTTCTGCAGACTTGGGGCAGGTGGTCGAGCAAGGAACAAGCATATCATATAAACATGCTGGAGCTACGGGCAGTGCATCTAGCCCTCAGGGCGTTCTACCCATCCATACAGTCCAAGTCCATATTGGTCCAGACGGACAACACGACCACCATGTACTACCTAAACAAGCAGGGCTAAACCCGCTCTCGCCCACTGTCCCTTGAGGCTCAGGCGATCTGGCATTGGCTCCTAGCCAGGCAGCTCTCAATCACAGCAGTCCATCTGCCAGGTGGACTCTCTAAGTTGTCACTTTGACGAGCAACTAGACTGGGTTCTACACTACGAAGTGGTGGCGTACATTTTTCAACAATAGGGTCATCCAACCATCGATCTCTTTGCGGATGAGTCAAACAAAAAATGCCTTGCCTTCGCGTCAAGATTTTACCGACCAGGATCGATAGGAAATGCGCTTTTGATCGACTGGTCAGGAACCTTTGTTTACGCTTTTCCTCCTCTTCTTCTCATCCCGACGGTCATAAACAAACTCACACGCTCCTGGATGATGATGATTCTAATAGCACCAGACTGGACACGACAGTGGTGGTACCCGAACCTTCCGATCTCTCAAGAGTGTCAGCACAGGAGGCTTCCGTGCAGACCGGACCTTCTATCCAAAATGAACGGGAGAATCCATCATCCCAACCTTCCCTCCTTGAACTTAGCAGCATGGCTCCTAAGGACCTACAGTACAGCCACCTAGGTCTTCCTCAGGACTGCATGAACATTTTGAGGGAATCCAGAAGACCTTCCACAAGACACTCCTATTCTTTTAAATGGAAAATGTTTTATCTGTGGTGTATACGCAATGGTTTCCAACTTACCAAGGGGCAAGAGGAGGTAATTTTGCCCTATCTCCTACATTTAGCCAATTCAGGTCTCCAATTTGCTTCCATTAAGGTACACCTGGCTGCCATTTCGGTGTACAGAAAGTCTCCAAATCAGCCTTCTTTCTTCCAGCTCCAGGTGGTTAAGGATTGTTTTGAAAGATTGAGGCTGCATCCGTGGTGACCCAGGAAGGAACACACAACATCCAGACTCTCCACAATCTGTAGTTTAAAGGTGCACAGAGTACACAGTCACCATGGTAGGGATACATCAATTCCTGTGGAGATGAAGAAGTACCATGAGTGGGGCCGCCATTTTAGCAAAATCTCAAGAGCTGATTTTAGGCTGAGTGGCAGGACTCAGAACTGAAAATGATTCCTTGGTACATGGAACCTGAAGAATGTCTGATGAAGGACCTCACTGGAGCTGGAGATCAGCTGTCACGCTGTTGCCCCTGGTGCTATCAGCAAGGTACTTATAATCATTTGTATGCTTGCTTTCAAGTAAATCCTAAGGAGCCATTGTTTTAATTTCCCCCATTGCTAAATTCCCTCCAACATCTGTTAGAACTGGCATAGACATTGTTAGGATGTACTACTGTTGTATACCACAACATGGTGATTTTGTGTGCATTTGTTTTATACTATATACACATAGATGTGGCAGCCTATCTCATCCAAATGATGTACTAGTGACCTCCGATAGGATGATAATGAGTTCCTCTTCCCATTTGCCTTTGTACTTATGGGTGGTGTTAGATGCTGTCATGGATAAGCTATTGTATGTACATGAAACACCCTTTCTCATCACCCCTTAATTAAAGACAGCTCTCTCATACCTTTCTCTTTGAAGTGGGTAGGCAGAACTCAGTGTTTGACGGGATCCCTAAGCATTTAGTGATTCAAGCGTACAGTGTATTCACTCTTACCGAGCCAGGAGATTTCCAAACAACCTCACCTTTCAGGGTGTTTTTAAAAGGTGTCCAGCACGCCAGGCAAGATTCCTGAGTTTTAAAGTTCCTCTCGAGTGATGAAAATATCCACATACAGTTTCAAGTGGATGATGCCAATCAAGAGAGCAGAGCCCTGTTAAAAACTTTGCTCGGTGGCTATCTCCTGTTGGACCTCTCCAGGCTAATTAGTAATACACCAATGGGAACAAAATATTATCCTCTAGTTGGAAGACCTCTGGCCAAACTGTCTGGCATAACAAGACACTTCTGCACCAAAATGTGGGTACAGTTATTGATACAATATTATCTCTTGGCTTCTGTAACAGTTTAGCAGTTCATTCTTGCCATCATCTACACTGGTTCTCCACAAAGTGCTGCCTCCTAAACCTTAGGATCAAAGGGAATGGGTAACCTGAGCTGTATCCTAAGATGTTATTAACTTTAGACCGGACTTGCAATTTCAGCTAGCAAAACGACAAAGTATTCAGAGTATGGCTGATTGCCTCACCACTAATACAACAGAGGTACAAAGAGGTAAGAGCCTTCTGCACATGACTGTCATCA
The DNA here is from genome assembly GCF_964204655.1 of Triturus cristatus. Lineage (NCBI taxonomy): Eukaryota > Metazoa > Chordata > Amphibia > Caudata > Salamandridae > Triturus > Triturus cristatus. The sequence continues at coordinate 406,564,556 of NC_140590.1, forward strand.
GCCCAACTGAAACAGTATTCAGGGAAAGACAACATCTCACCTAAACACCAAATTGACTTCTTTATCTTTCACAACAGAGTCACACCAAATGGCAGTGCTTAATGAGTCTATTCAGCAGTTCCCTTCTTACCAAAAAGCTACATAGAATATCTCAATGAGCCCTGTCTCATATCCCCTCACTTCAGTGTCCAGGTCTCTTTCTTACAGCTTCAGAAATGTGAGAAATAAAAGCCACTGTCTGGGAGCAAAGCCCTCGCCCTCCATTTTGTGCAAGACTAGGCCAGAGGCAGCCAAAATAGATCCCACTGACCTTAATTAGTCTGGCTCATGCACAGTGCATGTACCACAAATTCAACATACCGAGACATTAAACATGTACTCAGGAAGTTAGCGAAAAGGAAATTAAAGGAAAGCCCATAGAAACAGAACTTTACACGAGTAGCCAGAAGTACTCATTGATTTGGATAAAAATGTCTGGTCATACCACAAATCCTCAAAACATGGTAAGCCGCCATCACTGCTCTATAAACAAATCACAGGGACAGCAGTCCATATATTGCCTCTTCTTCTACACCTGTAACTCAATAGATCCAGTTCACAATTCTTACTAGAATTCATTGCTTTTTTTATGGAGAAAGATGAAAATTCTTGTCAAACTGTTTGTCCCTTTATCAGCTGAATACGGCCCTCAGTTGAGGTATTCATAGCCTTTTTCAAAAATGACATCTGGGAGCCAAATTTGGTGAAGCAACATTTCCATTATTCTTGCCAGATACTAGGGTTAGTTAGTGACCTTCTCGAATTCAGGAAGAATGTAAAAACCTTCATATTCCCCCCAATATTATTCACCAAATCGGCAGGACACTTTGTTTATCTCCAATGAGCAACGTGGTGAGCAAGCACTTTCCAAGACTAAATAGCATAACTCTACCAAATGTGGTATACAAAGATACTCTCGCATTTTCTCACAATTTGGCATTACGTTTATAAAGAAATGATTTTCACAGAAGTAGTTCAGAGTGCACAGCATTAGGGTGTCCTTTTCTTAATTCTATGTCAGGGCCTGGAGGCGAGGAAACGGGTCAACCGGCCCCCCAATCGCTTGTGAGAAATCAGATGATGACTCCCATGCTGTGTTGGCAGAGAAGCAACCTCTGTGGGAGCTGCCTCGGGATCTTCTGTGCCGTGGGTACCCCTAGGTGGGATAGAAGATTCCGAAACAAGCAGGGTCCTGCCATTTCTCCCTTCTAGAGGGCTAACTTCTACTGGGGGCCTGGGATTGAGAACGGCCGGCCCCAGTGAAAACCTGGGGTGTAAAGATACGCTTGACGGATGATTGTGCTTTGTCCAGCGAATTGAGAGTTGAGACAAACCTCCAGAGCTCTTTGATGAAAGGTTCACCAAGGAGCCAGCATTGCTTAAGGGGTTGTAACCACTGCTGTGCCATACCAAAAGCTTCTTCTCCAGAGGCGCAACCGCATTAGAGACTGCCTCGCAAAACGCATCGCACACTGGGAAGCAGTCTACCTCCTTCCTCAGTGTATGAATCCTCATACATTTCCAGTGCAAATTATAAGTGGAGGTACGTTTTCCTCAAGGGAAGTTTATGGAGGATAATATATGGGCTGGGGGAACCCCAGGAGTATAGGGGTAGCCAATCTGCAATCCGCTCAGTACAGAGGCTGTAAGCCTCCTAGGACACCAGCACAGCTTTTGAATTACACTGGCCAGTCATCACAACATGGGTCGATGTCCTGTCATCATTAACACCTCCGTATAAATTCAACGAATTCAACGAAATACAGGCCCCGAGGGGTGGACGTAATGACTCCAGGCTTTGTGGGGCACCCTGGTGACAGTCACAAGAACGGGAAATGCTTTGCCGCTTCTGTGACACTGCCGAACATGCATTCTGCGCTTGCAGGGATTGAGGCGCCCATGTCAGAAGATGCACGACACAAGTACACGTGCCCTATAGCGGCCGGAGGACCGCTGCACGTCTTTCCCATGGCTCCATAGAGCGTGTCACAGAGGAATTTCTTAAGCAGCCAGAAGGTGGGATGGAGCGTTCCCGCAGCCGCTAAGAAGCACGAAATGTACATGTTTACAATGTGCATGAGAAAAACACAGCGATGCAAGCAAATAACGCCAGAGTGAGCACTAAGCCAAACAGGTGAACGAGGTTCCACTAAACCCCTCCCAGGGGAGAGTCCTCTTTCCCCCCTTTGCCCACTTAACTGCGTCCCTTTTGTTGTGTTCTGGGGTGGGGACTCTGCTATGCAGCAGGTACTGGGGTGTGTGTGGGGCCTAGCGCGAGCAGCGCGCAATGAACACACAGACCCAGTGTCTCAGTTGGGCGCGAACTGCCTCTCGTTCGCCCGCCCCTTTATTTTATACAGGCGCGCTCACGTCCGTCGACGTGAGCGCAAACTACGCGTTCTCCCTTCGGCTAGAGCGCTAACTGTAACATCCCTCTCCAAGTTAGTCCTTGACAACAGTTCAAACTTTAATGCGCGGCGCATTTACTTGGCATGCAAAGTCTCGCAATCGGCTGCTGGGCCTGGGGTTTTCTCTTAGCTCATAACTCGCGGTTCCCCGAGGGATCGGGGCTTGGGTTGTTGGTGCGACCCCTTGTTCTGGTCCGCTGTCCGGGTGCTCGGTATTGCCCGGGCCGGCCCCTGGGTTGCTCTGCGGGACGGGGCCAGGCACACTCGCTGGGAGGACCCCAGAGTCAGGCTCTTCACCAACATCTGTAACTTCATGGACAACCGCGGGCCTCCTCACTACCTTGAACCATGATATGTTTCGGGTGACCAGCTCGCCTCCCCGGCGTGCCGTCACCATGATCCCCTGCCGGTCGAGTACTCTCCAGTAGTCCTTTTCGTACTGAGTCTTGAACTTTCCTCCTGGTCGCCGCTCTCTTAGAACCACCATATCCCCTGCGTGGATCTCCCTGGGCACCGCCCTTCGCGCCTTGCTGACTTTGTCGTTGCGCTCCTGGCGCCTCCGGAACGCACTCTCCGCGTCGAATGGCGGGGCTGTCCAGCCTGGGGCGACTGGTAGTCCGTCCCGGCGAGCCCCTTTGAACATCAGGGCCTATGGTGCTTGACGAGTGGAACAGTGGGGAGTGCTGCGGTACTCCCCCAGAAATCGCTGCAGTTCTTGTTCCGGGTCTGATTGTTCAGATACGGCGATGCGCAGTATTTTGTTGATGGTGCGCATGAGCCTCTCTACCTCTCCATTGGTCTGTGGCCACTGCGGGGTGATGCGCCGATGGCGGATGCCATGTGACTTTAGGAGCTCTCCGAACTCATGTTCTTGAAATGGGGGTCCGTTGTCGCTCCGCAGTTCCTCGGGGCACCCGAACATCCCAAACACTTTTTCCAGGGCGGTGCCCACGTGCGCGAATGCTGTGGACGGCAAGGCCTCAGCTAGTGGGTACTTCGAGTAACTGTCAATGATCACTAGCGTGAGTCGTCCGTCAGGTAGGCTCCCAAAGTCCACACTGATTTTCTCCCACGGTCCTCTCCCATGCTCCTCGGTGATGATAGGAGCCGGCGGTTGGGCTCCGCTGATCAACTGGCATGACTGGCAGCTGCGAAGTGCGTCGTCTACGTAGGCGTCCATGCTCGGGAACCATACTTTCTCCTTCATCCGAGCTTTCATTCTCTCCGTTCCTTGGTGTCCTTTGTGCGCCAGTTGCGTGGCTCTTGTCCTGAGGGCGGCCGGGATGACAACTCTGGAGCCTCGTATGACGAGTCCCCCTCTGGTCACACTTAGCTTGTGACACACTCTCCACATGTGTTGGAGGTCGACTCTCCCTTCATTAGACCATGAGTTCGCTGCCTGGAGAAAGTGCTGCCAGGTTCCCGCGAGTATGGTGTCCTTGACCTTGATTAGCACTGGGTCTTGTTCGGCTGCCTCCAAGATTTCTTCTAGCGTTAAGGCCCGGGGGCACGCCAGAGCAGCTACCATGTCTAGATGACCTTCGTCCTCCTCCTCCATTGGTATCGGTTGGCTATGGGTCCCGGGGTGTCGGGATAGAAAGTCTGCTGGGTTTTTAGCTCCTGGCCTGTATACCACGGTGAGGTGATACTGTTGAAGGTTGATGGCCTATCGTTCTATTCGTGGGGGTGGGTGTGGCGCCGTTCCTCGGAAGAGTGGCACTAGCGGCTGGTGGTCCGTCACCACTGTGAATGGGTGCCCGCACACATACAGATGGAAGTGACGGCAGCTCCAACGAATCGCTAGCGCCTCGCGCTCAATTTGGGAATAGCGCTTCTCCGTGTCCGTGAGGGCCTTGCTGGCGTATGCCAGGGCTGCCCACTGCCCCGGTCCCTGCTCTTGCATTAGGACTGCTCCTAGCCCTACCGGACTCGCATCTACTAGGACTTCAGTCTTCTTGCTCCGGTCAAAGTAGACCAGTGTGGTCTGATCCAATTCTGCTTTCTTGATCGCCTCAAACGCTTCCTCTTCTGTATCTGTCCATCGTCACATTACATCGGTTTTGGTGAGGTGCCTGAGAGGTTCGGCTAAAGTGGCCAAATTCGGGATGAACCGCCCACAGTAAGTGGGCATCCCCAGGAAGCTGCTGACCTCTGCCACTGACGCCGGAGCTGCGGCCGCTTTGATGGCATGTGACTTCCGGGGATCCACTTGGATGCCTTCTTTGGTGAAGACGTAGCTAAAGAATTCGATGGTTTGTCGAAATAGCTGGCACTTCTCCCGGTGCAGAGTGACACCATGTTCTTGCAGCCGTGATAGTGTGGCTCGGACGTGCCTGTAGTGTCCTTCCACCGTCTTGGAGTATATGAGGATGTCGTCACTCACGTTTAAGACACCAGGTAGCCCAAGCAGGATATCCTTGATGGTATTTTGGAAGATATCTGCTGCCGAAATTCAGGCGTTTGTATCGCCTTAGTCCTAGGTGCGTACTGAAGGTAGTAATATATCGGCTTTCCTTTGCCAAGGTGAGCTGGTGGTATCCCGCGTTCAAGTCTAGTTTGGAGAACCACCGGGCCCCGTTTAGATCAGACACAATGTCATCCACCGTCGGTGTGATGTGCCTCTCGCGCTTGATGGCTTTGTTCGGAAGCCGCATGTCTATGCACAAACGGAATTTCCCCGGTTGACGTGGTTTCTCGGCGATCACCATGGGTGATACCCACGGTGTGGGTCCGGTCACCTTCTCGATCACTCCTTGCTCCTCCAATCTCTGGAGTTCTTCCTCCACCAGCGGCCGTAGGTGGAACGGTATCCGCCTGTACCTGAGGGCTGTCAGTGCCACCGCGGGGTCGATGTGGAGGTGTATCGGTGGCCTCTTAATCTTCCCTAGCCCTGAGAATAGGTCCTTAAATGTTTCCAGCAGGTCTTCGACTTGCTTGTCCTGGATCTTCCTGAGGAATGCGATCAGCCCGAGGTCTTCGGCTGCGTGTCCGCTGAGTAGGGTGTCAACCTCGATTACGTGGATGTCACTGACTATTCCTGAGTTTTCTGCTCGCACGGCTACCGTCATCTTCCCTTTTAGCGGTAACGGTGTGTCGCTCCCGTAGGCGTAGATCTTGGCCTTGGATTGTCGGAGCTCCGGTCTCGGCCTGAGACGGCGGTACTGCTGTATGCCCATCACTGTCACGGACGCACCCGTGTCTATCACAGCGTTGACCTCTGTTTCAGCTATTAGTAGGTCGCATCGCGGCTGTGGTCGCCTGGTACTTTTCAGGGCTTTGGTGAATGATATGAGATACGTTTCTTCTCCATCCTCCGACTCTGTGCTCGAGTCCTTGTAGCCTCTAGCCTTCTCGGTCCTTGGTGTTGGTTGGGACGACAGCGACGTGTGCGAGAGCTGTCTTACCAGCTTCCTCTGCGGCTTTTCCCACTTGTTCCCACCCTTCTGCGTCTTCCGCCGGCAGACTGACGCGAAGTGGTTTTCGATCCCGCAGTTTGTGCACACTTTCCCTCTGGCTGGGCACGTCTTGAGCGGGTGGTCTTCGTACCCACAGTATCCACACAGCCGGGCTTGGGCTGGGGTTCGCCGGTCTTGGGGCCTCTGTGGTCTTACCCGCGCTCGCACCGCATCCGCCTTTTCTGTTTTCACTTCCACTTGTTTGTCTATCCCCTTCACCAGGGCCTGGTCCATTTCCTCTGCTCGTGCCGCTGACGGATCATGCGTCCTGGCCAGGACTAGGATATCGTTCATCGGGATGTTGGGTTTGCGAAGTATCAGTCCACGAAGCGTCTTGCTCCGGATCCCTAGTATTAATTGCGCCCTAATTTCCTCTTTGGCCCTGTCCCCTACGAGGTGCGTGTCCGCGAGGGCTCTTAACCGTGCATGGAAAGCATCCACTGATTCCCCTTCGCGCTGCTTCGCTTGGCGGAGTTTAAAGTGTTCATAGTCTGGATTGACCTGGGGGTCGAACTGCGCATTTAGAGCTGCCACCGCCGCCGCATAGTCATCCGGGTTCCCCGTGTTAGGCAGGTGTTTGAAAAGGAGGTATACTTCTTCCCCTGCGTAGTGGAGTAGGAGGGACCTCTTCACCGCCCCATCTGTCTCCTTTGAACCAATGAAATAGTTCTCCAGTCTGCCCAGCCAGGTCTGCCATCGCGGGGCAGCTGTCGTGGGGTCAGCGACTTAGCTGAACGGGGGCCGGACTCCTGACGGGGGGGTGATGGGGTAGCGCCCTGGCTTGGTCCGGCTGTTCTGTGTCGCTCATTGTGGCGCAGGAACCACGTGCTCGGTGCACCAGTAAAATGGCCACTGACTCCCTTGACAAACTTGTCCACTTTTATGCTGGCGCGCCGCGCCGCCTTGCTGAGCGATGCACCATTCTGACCTGCAGGGCGTCCGTTGCTCCGCCGGCTGGTGGTGTGGCCTCGCGACCTCCAGGCAGGTGTGTGTGTCTCCGGTTACTGCAGCTGTCCTCCGTAGGAGCTACTGGGCTGGTCTTGGCCTCGGAGAGCAGCGCAGGGAGGGGGTGGGGTGGGGGCCCACCCTCGTCGCCAGTGTTGTGTTCTGGGGGGGGGGGGCTCTGCTATGCAGCAGGTACTGGGGTGTTTGTGGGGCACGCCACGTGTGTGTGGGGTCTAGCGCGAGCAGCGCGCAATGAACACACGGACCCAGTGTCTCAGTCGGGCGCAAACTGCCTCTCGTTCGCCCGCCCCTTTATTTTATACAGGCGCGCTCACGTCCGTCGACGTGAGCGCAAACTACGCGTTCTCCCTTGCGCTCTAGCCAAAGGCTAGAGTGCTAACTGTAACATGTTTCACCTTTACAATACATCACTGGTAAGACTGCAGATATGCTCCCATTCCGATGGTGTCAGGGGAGGAGTAAGCATATCATTCCAGCGGGCAAAACTTCTGCCAGAATCCCTGATTTTCTCGTCCCGCACCGCCCTATAGAGTTCGGTAACTAGTCGGCGTTGTGTAGGTGCGACCAGTAGGAGCTGCGAAGAATGCAAACAAGGTGGTTTGACTGGATATGTAGTGTAGTGTGTTTTAAGTGCAATCTTCAATCTGTGCACAGTAAACTGAAATAATGGCGATGGGTTGATAATGTATTGTAGCCCTTCAGATGTAATGAAATTCCCATTGGGATAGAGGTCCTGCATTCTATCAATACCAGCCTCTTTAATCGATCAAATCGGGCTCACTTCCTGCGTCACTGAGAGTGCCGCATGATGTGCTAACGGTAAGGCCGCAGCGTATATTGGGAGCTTATCTGCGAGTTCACCGATGGATTGCCAGGCGGCAATAGTAGCGTCTAGTGAATTGATTTCGGTCTTTGGCGTGCCTCTGTGCGCGTGAGTAAGTATGCTAGCTACTGGGGTCGGGTGTGCATCGCCGTCTTCCACTGTGACATGAGGAGTAAAGGCATGCGGGTGGTACCAATAATACGCGTACTGCGCCTGAGCACAAAAATGGTATATATAGAAGTTTGGTGCATAAAATCCTCCTTGGGCATAGTCTAAGTATGTTCCAACCCACCCTAGCTTGTTTGCCATCCCATATTAAGCGGAGAAGTGAGGTTCGCACAGTGTTAAAAAAATGTTTTGACAGCTTTACAGGGATGTTGCGAAAAATATAGAAATTGCGGCAAGACTATCATCTTTATGATAGCATTGCGATCCACCAGTGACAACGGCAATGTTACCCACCTGTCTACTTGGTGTTCCAGTGCAACACATGCCTTCCCATAATTCTCCTTTACCACAACTTCTGGGCCAGATAGTGCAGTGGTTCTCGAATAAAAAGCAACATATCATCGGCTTATAGGGATGTGCCGACAGGGCGATTTATAAAATTTAGGGACGATTCCCTATGTTGTTGATGAATCACACATGCCAGATGTTCAAGTATGATGGTGAACAGTGGCGGGGAGAGAGGGCAAGCATTACGAGTACGTCTTTCAATCCGAAATGGCTCCAAGGTGAGGCCCCCCACGCGCACCCGTGCCAAAGGATCAGTGTACAATAAGCACACCCAGCTAAGAAACACTCCTGGAAACCCCATACGTTGTAGGATGTGAACCGTATAGCTCAATTCAATGGAGTCGAATGCCTTCGCTGCATCCAACATAACAGCAGCTGCGGGAAGGTCAGGGTTCAACATGTGAAACATTGCGAAGATAGTTCTTAAGTTGTGGGATGTGGATCTTTCCGGTATAAAACCAGATTGATCTGACAACACTAGACAAGACATTAGGGGTTGGAGCTTAGTAGCCAACATTTTTGCAAGTATTTTAGCGTCCAGATTAATCGAAGATAAGTGGCTATGACTGACAAAGAGATGGTGATTTATCATTTTTAAGTAATGTAATAATCAGAGCCTGCCGCAGCGAAGGTGGTAATATACCGGTATCCTGTGCCTCCGCATACATTTCTAGCAAATAGGGCGTTAAAAGTTCAACATATTCTTTGTAGAATTCGCCTGTGAGGCCATCTGGCCCCGGAGCTTTTTTATTTGGCAGGGAGTGCATCGCCGCCTTGATATCGGAATCGTCAATTGGTTGACTTAGGTACTCACGGTGGCCTTCTGCCAGCTAGGCACAGGCAATGTCAGAAAGGTATTAATTGAGAGCTGTAGGGTCAGCGCTCCCACGCGATGTATACATATTAGCGTAGCAGTCTCTGGATTGGGCGACTATATCCTGAGGCGTGAAATGTTCCCCACCCTGTGTATCCACTATTATGGTGATATGGTGATGTTCGGTGCAAAATTTGAGTCTAGTGGCTGGCTGTCGGCCTGGTCGGCCTCCCTCACCATAGGTCCGGGTGATATGTCTATGTGATAGATACCGTGTTTCAGTTTCCGCCAGTGCGTCATATTCTAAGAGCAGTTCATGAATATGAGCGAGTGCGGAAGCGCATTGTGTGGTTGTGTATTCTTTTTCAAGCTTCTCTAATGCAGTCTCTGTTCTTGCGAGTTGCTCTCTAATATCTCTCAGAATGCCCTCCGTTGTATTAATGCAGACTTCCCCTAATAGTTACCTTAAATGCTTCCCAGAGAGTGGTCGCGCTATCTACCGAGCCCACATTGAACTCAAATTATTGTTCTATGGTTTTCCTAATAGTGTCAGCATAAGTAGGATCTAGCAGGGCCTTGGCGCGAAAACGCCAGGTGAATGGGCGATGTTTATTGGTAGGGATAGCAAGACCAGCTTTGCTGGATTGTGATCAGATAATGTGCGTGGAAGAGGAACAATATCCGTAACCCAGTTATTTGCCCCTCACTCAAAAGCCAATAGTCCAAGCGGGACCAGCTGTTGTGTGTCGGTGTGGCGTGTGTAACACCTCGTGCCTCGGAATTACGGAGTCGCCAAGCGTCTACCAAACCAAATTCTAGCATGGCATCTCTAATACATTGGGCCACCTTAAGGGTACGTGTGCCCTGTGGGCTTGATGTGTCCTTACCGGGATCTAGATGGGTATTGAGATCCCCACCCCACATATTGGCAGCATCCGGCCAAGCACGTAAAGTACTGAACATTCGTATAAATACTTGTGGTTTATCTACTACAGGACCATACACATTGACAATAGTTATCAGCGACATCCCAAGTTTACCGTGCACCATAGCACATCGCCCCTCGTCATCTATGTATGCTTTAAGTGGAGTGAATGACATACCTAGTTTTAGCAGATTAAGGACCCCTCTAGCATACGATGAATACGATGAGGCCAGTTTGTACCCAGCCCATTTGGTAGCGATCTTGGCCTCTGTCAGCTTGGTCAGGTGCGTCTCCTGTATGTGAGCCCCATGTCTGTCCAGATAGGCAAAAACTTGCTGGATCTTTTTAGGGGAGTTTAGCCCACGGACGTTCCATGTCAGACATGTATACCTATCGCCCATAGGCAGGATTAAAAATAATGGGCATTAGCAAAGTGCGTATCATGGTATCATGGTATGTACGGATATAGTAGTGTGTAAATACCGTGGCCAGCCTGTTGGTACAATCACAATAAACAATCCCCACAGAACAACATTTGAACCCCCACCCACTTTAGCAGACCCAATTTGCCAAAGCCATTCCTTAGAATCAAAACATACCCCAACATGTGAAAACAAATGCAAAAGGTGATATGGGGCACACCCATTGGGGGACGTCGCGGAACAAACAACTCCCCGGTGAACAAGGGAGGTGGCCGCCAACTAGGAACATGGGCTCCCTAGACCATTAGTCCAGCGCCAGCAAACATGCCATGACATAACTAGCAGTGAAATTTCAGACAGTGCTACAACCGCAGTGTCACTGGATGGCGGTGTACAGAAAAAGGATACAGGTGCATAAGTGCAGCCACGACAACCATGTTCTATGGCAGTGTAATTACCAAACCCAGCACATCAAAGGCGCCATGCCATAGAATTCAGTGTAGGAGTATCAACAGTGTTCCTGGTAGCACCTGTGCTGCATGGCAGTCAGCGAGTCCGGAGGCAAGGTCTCGACACATGTGCATTAGTCCTCGTTATCCGATGCATCAGGAGAAACTTGTTTCTTGCGTCGGAGAGATTTGGCCAAAACCATGGCCTGCTTGGGGTTGGTGAAGATCCTGGCTTTATCATCAGTACCTATACGAATTTGAGCCAGATATAGCATGGCATAGTGGATATTTTGAGTGATCAGGAGTTTTTTCACTTGTTGAAATTCCTTTTGTGCTGCCTGCACTGTTGCCGTGAAGTCGGGATCAAATTTCCCAGATAAGTGATGGCACCCTCCTGGCGGGAAATGCGGAGCACCGCATCCAGATCCCTAAAGTTCAATAAACTGGTGATGATTGGCCTGGGTGGGGCGCCTGGGGGCGGACGAACCGCGATGGGCCCTCTCCACAATGAGCAGGTCAGAGATTTTCCGTGCCACAAATGTCCCGGAGCATATTTTCCACATAGGTTTCCAATCTGCCCACATTTGTGGATTCCGGCAGACCCATTATGCCTAAGTTATTGCGCCAGGAGCGCGCTTCAAGGTCTTCATTTTTAGCCCGAATAACCGCCAAGATCTTCTCCATGTCCGTTGTTTTAGCTGCGACCTGCTGTAGACCATCTTCGGCATCTGAAATGCATTGTTCCGCCTCGCCGATCCTGACTGCCTGTTTGTCCAGTTTAGCTGACATGTGGTCTATACAGCCATTAAGGACCTAGATTTTACCATCTATGGATTGCAGGCTAGCCTGTATAGCTGTAGAAAATCAAAAGGAACTAGCCCCACGGTCGAGGGGGATATGTGTATGTAGATATGAAGAAACAGAATAGTCTCTTTAGTCAAGGGAAACCATTTAGGTTTTTAAGAAAGGCCTCACCCACCAACCTAGTTGGTGGCATGCTTCATCATCTGCCCCCACTAGGGGTACCAAATGTACCCCAAGTGTACTGCGATGCCTGCAATTGCAGCGGAACTGGTTTATTGTCAAGGTGAGTGTGCAGTGGTGGTGTAGTGCGTGTATATTTAATAGCTGTCCCTCTGGTCCCAAAAACCAATTAGAATTATTTAATAATGGGCCATGGGCAGCATTAAAAGGAGGCAGGGGATGGCTAAGGAGGTATCAATGGCCGCCACCATCCAGTGGGGTCAACATGTTTCAGCCAGTGCCTGGAAACTGGGGCTGGCTTTCATCAGGACCAAGAAAGTGGAAGGTGAGATGACAGGTCTAACAGAGTGGGTATAGCCGTCTATGTGCGGCGCACGCTAAGGCGCTTTAACTGACAGAGGGGGTATTCCTCTTATTTCCAATCACCAAAGATTAAAGGGACAGGCTCCATAAGTCAGGAGTAGGGGTATTCTGTCACAGCTACCATTTGTAGCTGACAGAGCGGCCACACCGGTTTGCGGTATGAGCTCTGTCAGCTAAAAATGGTAGCTGTGACAGAATACCCCTACTCCTGACTAGGAGCTAGTTCCTTTTGATTTTCTACATTTGTACTCAGGGGAATTGAGAGGCCACACAGGTTTGGAGTGGAGTAAAGCAGAGTGGTGCTGAGCATAGTGTAGTAAAGTAGAGTGTAGTGCTATAAAGCAGATTGGTGTGGAGTGGAGTAAAGCAGAGTAGCGTTGAGTGTAGAAAAGCAGAGTGGCAGTGAGTGGATCAGAGTAAAGTAGGATGGTGTAAAGCAGAGTGGCCTGGAGTTGAGTTGTGTGGAGTAAAGCAGGGTGAATTTGAGTGGGGTGGAGCTAAGCAGAGAGGAATGGAGTGGAGTAAAGCAGAGTAGCGTGGAGTGGAGTAAAGCTGAATGGCGTTGTGTGGAGCGGGGTTTTGCGTAAAAAAGAGTGGCATAGCGTTGAGGGCGATGGGTATGGCATTGCATGGAGTGACATTGTACTGAGTGGTGTTGCGTGGAGTGGCATTGTGTAGATTAGAGTTGTGGTAATGTGCCTTTTCAGGGGCACACCGGTGCAGGGTTCACCCTTAAGTTTGTCCACTTGTCCTTAGACTAACAAAGAAGAGATTGGCACTGAAGCTGGAATTCAAAATAACAAGTTTATTAATCACTCATGAGTGGGACTACATCAATACAACACCCTCAGGCTCTGTAGGAGGTAGTACATGGAATACAGAAACCATGGGCCTTTTATACACAGTTTGTTGCAGAGTAAGCATGTAGTTACAAATAGAAGGTACAGGCCTACACAGGAATAGCTATCGACTAAAATGGGCAGTTGGATATCACTTAGTCAGCAAAGTGGGAGAGGAAACAGAACTGCTTACATCAGTAGGATATGATAGACAGTTACATTCTCAAACAGGTGCATTCTAGCAGCAACAGGCCTTTCTGAGCTCATACATTGCTCTGGCTCAGTACAGAAGGAGTTAACTAAGGTTGATGACTCAAGCTGAATAGAAAAGCAGGCAACAGTGAAGACGGCAGAATCACAAGGCTAACAAAATGGATAGCGCAAACAAGATGGCTTCAGCTCATCCTAACAGCAATTATTTTCGATTTCCACAGACGGCCCTTTTAGCATTAGCTGAAGACATCTCTATGATTTAGAAGGAGCATGGAAGATATCATGGACATCAATCATCATTAACTCACTGATTTCTTGGTCTGTTACTAGTCGGGCATTTACATTCTTGACATTTTGTTTAGCTGGTATACATGAGGTACAGCTAGAAGCACAAAGGGAACAGAGCATAAGGCCACATTGGATACATAGGCAGCAGATAAAAAGGATCGCAAAAAATATACATAGGGCTGACAATATCTTCCCGCCCCATACAGTAAACATAGTCCATGGCCATCCAGTCAAAGTCCATGTTCCTGAATCCTGATGGATTTCAGTGGCTATCTTGTGCAGCTTAGAAATTGCTTCAAAAACTGAAGGGGCATCGTCAAGGATGTAGACACAGCAGCTGCTCCCAATAATGCGGCATGCTCCACCACGGTCTGCCAGGATCATATCCAAAACCATCTTGTTTTGGAGCACCACAATTCTCGCAATTTGTAGTTCTTCCGTGATGTTTCCAAGTGCCATGGCTGTCTGATTGGTTACAGCCTCTTCAACAGGTGTTAAGCACCTTATTTTTCAGCTATTTAAGGCCGCACCAACCAAGAATAGTCCCAAAATAAAATCAATATACTGCTGCAATGCAGTATCAGTTTGATCCACCTCATCGTGATTTATTGTCCTCTTAAATCGGCTCTTAGAAATGTCATTATACAGTTTATAGTCTTTGTGGTAGGATGCAGGTGCCAAAAACACAGGTAGTAGCAAAAAGGACACAAAACCGCTACCTGACCACCCAATAGGTAGGTGGTATTAGCCTTCACTTCCACAAATGAAATAGGTGTTATGTGAGGACAAAAAACTACTATTGTTCATTCCAGTAATGTTCAGCACTGTAGTACAGTCACTTTTTCCCACAGCGATACTGCCAATACTGCTCACACAAAGGTCTGCTCGAGCTCTAGTAACAGCTATAACAGGAGGCCCATTACCCTTGACAGTTCGAGTGTTAGGGAAAACATAGTGCGTGGAGTAATTTCCTTGGCGATACTCCTCCATTTCCCATACAGTTCCTTTAACTTGTGTATCTCCTTCCTCATCAGGGTAACAGACTCTATTTAACTGAGCTTTAAGTCTTCCTACTTCAAAGTTGGTAATATTACCAATATGAGAAGCCCATAATAGTGCAAACCAGGCTCTGCAGGAGCCATTGTGTGAAAACGGCAAAGTAATGAAAGGCGTTCCTCCCTTTTTCTGATGAGCTGGCATCATTCCACACACCCAACAGTTGGTAATGTTCGTAGCATTATGGGTGTAATGCAACATTTGAATGAATGTATTGTTGAGATAGGACATTCTATGCTTCTGCTCATGATAAGGGAGAGTAAAATATCGGTGCTCAATGGGGACAGGAGTAGCAGCAATCAGTAGTTTCCGAGCAGGAGCTACTCCCTCTACAACCCATGTTATTGTAGCAATGATGACAAAAATCAAAGTGAGTCCAATAATGAACATACTCTTTCGATCACAGATTCTTGCAGCAGTTGATTCCTTTTCCGTAGGCATGTTCATCTTGCCGTTGAATAACGGAACAGATGGTGCCCTAAGGTCCTGGGCAGATGTTGGTTTCTTCGCTGAGGTTGAGACGGGTAGCCACTAAAAAAAGCTGGAGTTCAAAATTACAAGTTTATTAATCACGCACGAGTGGGACTACATCAATACAACACCCTCAGGCGATGTAGGAGGTAGTACATGGAATACAGAAACCATGGGCCTTTTATACACAGTTTGTTGCAGAGTAAGTATGTAGTTACAAATAGAAGGTACAGGCCTACACAGGAATAGTTATCTACTAACATGGGCAGATGGATATCACTTAGTCAGCAAAGTGGGAGGGAACACAGAACTGCTTACCAAAGTAGGATATGATAGACTGTTACATTCTCAAACAGGTGAATTCTAGCAGCTACAGGCCTTTCTGAGCTCATACATTGCTCTGGCTCAGTACAGAAGGAGTTAACTAAGGTTAATGACTCAAGCAGAATAGAAAAGCAGGCAACAGTGAAGATGGCAGAATCACAAGGCTAACAAAATGTATGTTGTAAACAAGATGGCTTCAGCTCATGCTAATAGCAAATATTTTAGAATTCCACAGAGTGGTGCAGCGTAGAGTGCAGTTGCGTGGAGTGCAGTTGTGTAGAGTGGAGTGAGGTTGCAGTTGTGTGGAGTGGCATTGCGTGGAGTGACGCTACGTGGAGCTGAGTTGCGTTGCTTTGATTGTTAGTGCTAGGAGCGGCGTTGCATATAATGGAGTGGGTTGGGTAGAGTGAAGTCAAGTTGTATAGAGTACAGCTGCATAGAGTGAATTTGCCTTGCGTGGAGTGGTGTTTAATATCCAATTCAGAACTACATTAAAGAATTGTACCTCAACTGCATAAGGAGAAATACCAAACCTGTAAAAATGTGCATAAACATTAATAGCAGTAACACAAGGTAGTGTAATTGGTTCCCTGGTTAAACCATCATAGTTATTCAGCTATCATTCTGCCTGTAAGATGGAGAAACATTGGTTCCAAAGAAACCTTTATATTAATATTATTCTTTCCCTCTAATAGGTTAAAAATCCACATAAAAGTCTGGTTTGTTAAGTATCCCCTTTAGATCAGACTTGTGAATGATGATCAATAAAATGTTTTTTTCTGCACCTTTTTATTTGTTGTTAAAGCACCAAAAGCAAAACATTCTAGAGGGGTTGATGGGATGACCTGTTTACCTGCTATTTACACAGTGAAATATTATGTTATGTCATTTAAAAGCACTTATCAAAGTGCGAGAAATGCTTGGTTTTCACTCAAAAGGGAACTGTCAGTCAGTTGTTTGTGCCAGAGCTTGTGCTACGGTTTGGGGAGATGTCTGCAGTACTTTAAAAACCGGTTGCTTGCAGTGTGGTGGCGTGGAGTTCGGTGGCGTGGAGTGTAGTGTAGTGGCATGGAGTGGAGTAAAGTGGTGTAAAGCCGAGTGACATGGAGTAAAGTGGTGTAAAGCTGAGTGACATGGAGTAAAGCAGAGTGGTGTGGATTAAAGCACAGTGGATTGGAGTATCTGTCACGGGGATGTGCCCATGGGCCCCCCCGATCCACGCATGCACTGTATGGCGGGCACTGGGGTGCCCGCCTGTTCCCGTAGAGTTCAATGGGAGTCCTAGCGAACCGAGTCCGTAAGCATATGGCTGCATCATACTCACTTGTTCGTTTAGCATGGAAAGCCCTCCGGATCCGAGTTGTACAGAGGGCTTTCCTAGCGAGATCGGAATCAGGCCCTAGGTCTAACAGGAAATCTGCCAAAAATATGTTAAAAAGTTAAAGGGCAAAAACGCATCCTTATGTTAAACCAATCATGGTTTGTATTTTTCATGACAAGGAGGTGCTGTCCCCCAGTTTGACATGGAGGTGGGTGTTTGAGTATAAGGTGATAATACTTTTCAGCAAGGGGGCGGGATGTTCCTTGCTGCTAGTTTCTGCCGTAGTATGGAGTCAAAGGCCGCTTGAAATCCACGAAAAAAATATATAGCAAGGATTTTGATTTAATTGTTTTGTCAGTCACCATTGCCAGAGCCAGTGGTTTGCAGTAGTCCTCAACCCCTTTCTAAGCCCTGTCTCATGGGGGAAACAATACAATGTTCATTTTTCCCAGGACTCAAGTTCTCTCAGCGGATGACATGCATAATATTTAGCCTATTATCCAGCAGGGAAATGTGTCCGTAGTTTCCTGGTTCCGTAACCTTTCCTCTATTATATATCGGGTGGATTATTGCAGTTTTCCAAGATTCCAGAATTTGTTCAGTAAAGATGCAGTGATTGTATAAAGGTGTGAATAGGGACACCCAATATTCAGAGTTTGTCTTTAGAGAGTTGTTGTGGTAGGCCATTTGGCCCTGGGGCCCAATTTCTTCTTCCCCTGTTAATTACGTCAACAGTCTGTTTGGTTTGCTGGTGATGCCTGTAATTTCCATGCATGAGGAGGCATGAGTTACTGTACTTCGTGAATATAATTGTTTGGTGTCAGCTGTAGTTTCAAACGCAGGGGTTCCTGCGTCCCTTGTGTTCAGTGTAATGGGCTGTGGGTGTGCTGTTCCAAGAGCACTTTGAGCCTTGATGATGTACTCTTCCAATTGGTGTGCAGCTACATTTGAGGAATTTACCACAGGGTGTTCTGGTTATTTTTATTTACTGTCTCCCAGAACTTTTCTGCATTACTTGATTTGTTAGTGTGGAAGAGTGTCGCCTAATAGTTGTTGTGGGTAGCACATCTTGTCTGTATTTCTTTTTTTAAGCCTTTCCTAAGCCTGCAATTGTATGCCTTAGGCTGGCCTCGGTCGGGTTGCTTTTGAAAGCTCTAAGCTGTTTATGAAGCTCCTTTTTAATGGACCTTATAGATAGTAGGAGCCTGCAACATAGTCTTCTGTTTCATGTAAGAATGTGTGCTCTGCATGTGTGTAAGTGGAACTCCTCGATCAGGTTCTTGATTCCCAGTTCCCAAGCCTTGCTGGGACTCAGATCATTTATGGCCCGATTTGCCATGCTCAGTTGACAGCGTTCCTCAAAATCCTGTGCTATAACACCTTTCCAATGTATTCTCTTTAGGCAGGTAGGTTGTGATACAGAGCCAGTGTCTACACTCTTCACCGGTAACAGGCTTAGCTGCAAAGTTTGTGGATTGTGGTTGATTTCTGAAGGAGCGTCTATCTTGAATGTCTCCAAGTTTTCAAACAGGAAGAGGCTCGTAAGGTGTAGTCTTTAATGGAATGCAATTCGGAGGGGTGTGAGTCAGTGTCGGAGGCTGATCCTCTCTTGCTCTTCCATTCACTGATCTGAGACCGGCATGCAAGCATATGTCCAATATCTTCAGTCCAAAAGGGTTACATCTTTTAATTGGGGGTAACATTTGATGAGGGATGTTCCAGAGGTCATCTTTAAGCAACACCAGTTAGTCTCCATAGCTGTAGGAGAATACATTTATGTTGAAGGTGCCAATCTGAAAGAGACAATTAGTTATGGATTCCTCACCTTAGAATTCACCCCGTGGGCGTTTTTTCTTCAGCATTGACCCTGCGCTTTGGTAGGTGGCATCGGTCGACTACGCGTTCGTTGTTGGGATCGTGCTCGCTGGAATGACGTTGGGGTATCTACTTATACGCCGCCCCTGATTCCAGTTCTTTCTTTTTCTGTGCCAGCCAGTATAGAGCCGGAGAGAGCGGTACATCAAGTCACTTTTTGACTCTCTTTTTGTGACTTTTTGTCGACATCTTTTCGAGTTGTCACGACTCCTGGTGCACAGGGATCTCATCTCGGCGAACCGGCTTGAAGCCTTGTAGTTCCTGCCACAAGCTGATGTTGGTGATGGACCCCCACCTCATGTGCCGATGGGATGGTGCCTGGAGTGAGACCAGGACCCAAAGCCGTGCTCCGACTGCCGGGCCATGGCCCTGAAGTCTTTGCTGGAGCAGTCCTGATAGCTTCTGGAGACCCGGCAGTCGACTCCGCACTGCTCGAGGTCCTGGTCGAGAGGGAGGTGGTAGGACCGGTCGTGCAGCCATCAGCACCACTCCTCGTCGAAGTATTCGTCTTTGGGTAAGTCAAAGCACACACAAAAAGGTGAAGAAGCACCGTCCCTCTTCACGTTTTCCCCGTCTGTCCGCCGGTCCGCCGATGCGACGTGGGTTGCGGACGGTAATTGCCCAGCTCCACCTGTGGAGCTTGTTGGGTCAGCTCCGAGCCTCCCTCCCTTTCCGGGAGCCGGAGCGACTCCTGCCCAACTTCATAGCTTTTACAAAGCCCTCCATTCCATCTTTGGGCAAACCGACTCTGCCGGCGCGCCTTCGGGCCCAGCGGACTCGGCTGGGACTTCTAGGCCTTCGATGCCAGTGGCTTCGGCTCTGGTGCTGCAGGGACCCCAGGGATACACGCCTGGATCTGGATCAGCGCCGGTCGACCTAACGACACTTCCCCCGGTGCCGAATTCATTGCCCACACCTGCGCCCCTCCGACGCCGGTTATATCCCCAAACGGAGTCGACCCCAGCCTTCCCCACGATGTGGACACGGAGCTGGACCAACAGCGGGACCTGCACCGACCGGTACCTTTGTACCCCTGTTCTCCACTGGTGTTCCCTATCACCTTGAGTGGCTACCAGAGGAGGTGAGGAGGACTGGGAGGGGTCTTTGGACCCACTGGCAGACCAGTTAGAAGAACCAGACTGGAGAGAAGAGTTGGGTGAGGACAGTGGTCTGGACACTTCTCCAGACCTTGGCATGCTTTCTTTCCCTACCGTGACTATGGAGGAGGGTGCATCAAACAGTGATGCCTTTAACTTTGAGCTTCCTCCTGACCGAGGTTCTTCACCCGGCAGCGGCCTCTTCGGAGCCCCTGCTGCCGTTCAATGAGGCCCTCACAGACATCCTTTTGGGCACATGATCCAAGGCCAAAACAGGGGCTCCTGTGAATAGGATGATTGCCTGACGACATGGCCCAGCCCGGGTGACCCCATTTTATTTTCCCAGCATCCCACCCCTGAGAGCTTGGTGGTCCAAGCCTCGACTTTCCCTACCACTCCACTTGATTGGGAATCCAAGAAGCTGGACCATCTTGGGAAGAAAATGTTTTCTTCCTCCAGCTTAGGACTGCGGTCGGTGAACACTGCATGTCTCTTGGGCCGTTCCTCCCATTCTGTGTGGGACACGGTCGCGCAGGTGCTGCCACTGTGCCTGGAGGAGGCCCGGGCCGTGCTCTCCTGTGCAGTTGCTGAAGGGAGAGACAGAGCCAAGTTCGATGTGGGCTGGACACCGCCGACTCGCTGGGAAGGACGATTTCAATGTCAGTAGCCCTGAGACGGTACTCTTGGCTGACGTCCACTGGCTTTTCGGGTGATGTCCAAGCTACACTTTTGGACATGCCCTTTTATGGCCGTCGCTTGTTTGGCAACAAAGCAGACAACGCGCTTGAGCGCTTTAAGGACTCCAGATCTTCGGGCAGGTCCTTGGGCCTTGCTTCCACCTCTCGCCTCGCGAAGTCTGCTTTTCGCACCTTTTGTGGCTACGGAAGTGGTGCCCTGCCACGTTCTGCCCAGGGCCACAGGCCTGCACAAGCTGTCCAGCCTCTGCGCGGCCGGGGACGTGTGAGCCACGGTCATGGGCCTGGGAGCCAGCGGGTGGGCCAGTCCACCAGCGTACCCTCTGCAGCAGCCTCCAAGTCCTCCTAGTCCGACCTTTCAGGGCCACTGTTCGCCAATGGAAGGCAGGATTCGCCATCACCTCCCCCACTGGCAGAACATCACGTCGGACAGGTGGGGTTTGCAGATAGTCCAAAGGGGCTACTCCCTCCTCTTCGCGACTACTCCTCCATCCATGCCACCTCAATTCCATCGCGTGTTGGAGAATCACTTGGCCCTTCTCCACCAAGAAGTTACGGCTCTCTTGGCCAAGAAGTAGGTTGTGGTTGTTATTCCCACTACTTTCTGGTGCCCACAAAGGACAAGGGCTTGCGTCCTATCTTGGATCTCAGGAACGTCAACCGCTTCCTCCGGAAGGAGAAGTTCAAAATATTGACATTGGCTCAGGTACTGTCTGTCCTCGAACCTAGAGATGGTTGTGTGGATCTTGCAAGACGCTTATTTTCACGTCCCTGTCCTGCCGGCCCACAGGCGTTACCTACGGTTCTGGTAGGCCACACGCACTTTCAGTTCACCGTGCTCACCTTTGGCCTTACCAGCGCCCCTTGGGTGTTCACGGAAGTAATGCCTGTGGTTGCGGTTCAACTGCACAGATCAGGGGTTCCAGTCTTCCCCTATTTCAATGACTCGCTGTTGAAGGCGGGCTCGCCCCAAGCTGTCATCTCCCACCTCCAGACTACGGCCGGCCTCCTGCATTCGCTGGGGTTCACCACCAACCAACGTGCCAAAGTCACACCTCATTCCCTTTTCATCAGAGCTGTTCTGGACCCAGCGCAGTTTCGGGCTTCTCCTCCCGAGCAGTGAGTCCGGTATATTCTGGCTATGATTCAGATCTTTCAGCCTCTATCTTGGGTTTTGGTCAGAATGACCCTGAGGTTACTGGGCCTCACGGCCACCTGCATCCTGCTGTTGAACTATGCTAGGTGGCATATGCGGGCTCTGCAGTGGGATCTGAAGTTTAAGTGGGCACAGCAACAGGAGAATCTTTCCTGTTGCGTCCAGGTCTCGTAGGGCACTGCACACCAATTGCAGTGGTGGCTAACGAACCAGGATTGGGTCAACTGCAGGTCCCTCTCCCTTCCGCAGCCAGAGTTCACAGTGGTGACAGATGCATCACTTCTGGGGTTGGGGGCCACATGGGAGAGGCGGAGATCAGAGGCCTCTGGTCTCCGGCGGAGTCCGGGCTCCACATCAACCTTCTGGAGCTTCAACCGATCCGTCTTGCACAAAAGGCATTCCTTGCTTCTGTCAAAGGGAGAGTAGTGCAGGTGTTCACAGACAACATGTGGTACTGCAGCAAACAGGGCGGGGTGGGGTCGAGGACCCTATGTCAGGAGGCACTTCGTCTCTGGAAGTGGCTGGAACTTCAGGGCATGTCCCTGGTGGTTCAACACCTGGCAGGTTCTCTGAACGTCAGGGCGGACGAACTCAGCCTCCAGTGCATGATGGATCACGAATGGCGTCTTCACTCGGAGGTGATGCAAGGTCTCTTTCAGCAGTATGGAGAGCCTTGGTTAGATCTATTCGCCACCGAACAGAACGGGCAAAGTCAGCAGTTCTGCACATTGGAATTTCCAAGGCGGCACTCGCTAGGCGGCGCTTTTTGTGGCGAGTGGAGATGCGGTCTTCTATACGCCTTTCCGCCCATGCCACTTCTACCCAGAGTACGGAAGATCAAGCGTGACCGGGCCCAAGTCATTCTTGTGGCCCAAGACTGTGCATGGAGAGTCTGGTATCCCAAGCTCATGCACATGGCCATCGATACTCCGGTCGCAGCAGCAGGGGACCGTGCTTTATCTGAACTTGTCCAGCCTCCTCCTCCTTGCGTGGAGATCGAGCGGGGACAGTTGACAGCTTTTGACCTTCCTCCTGAAGTCTGTAATGTCATCTTGGCCGCCAGGTGTCCCTCCACCAATACGGTATAGCCCTGTAGATGGAACAAATTTGTGGCTTGGTGTGCAGCAAAGGCTCCCCTTTCTGCCCCGTTTTCAGAGGTTCTCTCCTTCATTCTTTCTTTGGACCAGCAGGGCTCTGTTCGGTTCACTCTCAAAGACTATCTTTCATCCATTTCGGCTTCTTGATCAGCCTTCTCTTTTCAAGTACTCTATTGTTAAACATTTCCTTAAGGGCATTACTCACTTGTTTCCTCCAATTCCTTTCGTAATGCCCCAGTGGGACTTGAACCTGGTTCCGACCTACCTTATGTGCGCTCCTTTTGAGCCTCTACATAACTGTCCTCTGAGACTTCTGACTCTTAAAACTGCCTTTTTGGTTGCCATCACCTCTGCTCGCACGGTGAGTGAGCTTCAGGCTCTTTCTTCCAAACCTCCTTTCCTGGCTGTTCATCCGGACAAAGTTATCCTTCGCACTAGGCCTTCTTTCCTTCTCAAAGTGGTTACTTCTTTCCACATAGGACAGACCATCACTTTGCCCACCTTCATCCCGCCCCGCATCCTTCTAAAGAGGAAGAGAGGCTCCACCGCCTGGGTCCAAAACATGCGCTTTCATTCTATCTGGATTGCACACAACAATTCAGGGTGGATGACCAGCTCTTTATTGGCTTTGTGGGCGCCAAGAAAGGTCGGCCGTGCAAAAACGTACCATCTCTCGATGGGTCGTTCTTTGCATCAAAATCTGCTATTTCTTAAGAGAAAAATGAACCTCTGGTAGGGTTGCACGCCCATTCCACCTGGGTGACAGCAGCCACTACTGCTTTGGGACGTGGAGTCCCCCTTCATGACATCTGCCAGGCAGCTATGCGGCCATCCCTGCACATGTTCACAAAGCACTACTGTCTGGACAGCTAAGTCCGGAGAGACAGCTTCTTTGGCCGTTCTGTTCTCCAGGACTTTCTGGTGTGAACTTCGTTCGCAGACCCACCTCTGGGCTTGGTATTGCTAGGGTATCTTTTCTAAGGTGAGGAATCCATAACTAATTGTCTCTTTCAGATGAACAAGTTACTTACATTCGGTAACGATATATCTGTAAGAGACATATATTAGTTATGGATTCCTCACCGACTAGGGTAAGGGACTCCCTTTCAGGGCACTAGTTTTATGCACCCTTGGTCAGTTTCTTGCATGGCTCTGCACTTCTGGCATGGAATGTCATGTAAAGAACTTATGTCAGCGCGCACGGATGGTGTCTAAGTAGATACCGCAACATCATTCCGGTGACCACGATGCCAACGACGAGCACGAAGTCGACCGACGCCACTTACCAACGCGCAGGGGTACTGCTGAATAAAAAATTCTCCGGATCCAGTCTGACACCTAGGGGTAATTCTAAGGTGAGGAATCCATAAGTAATATATGTCTCTTACAGATATATCGTTATCGAAGGTAAGTAAGTTATTTGTTAAGATCATATGTACCTCATCATACTTTTAGCTTGGGTCAGTTATTATTGTTTCCAACTCTGTATAACCTCAAGTTTTTAAGGTAGTGCCGTGGGTGGATGTAAATGTTCATTAATATGAGCGGGCCTTGATGTCATACACCCAATTTGCAACCAGTACAGCCATAATCCAGTGTTCATATAATGCAATTTTTTCTGTGTTAACATCCAGATCTGAAGAAATATAAATATCTAGGCCACCTTTAGGTCTGCTTTTGACTTTATTTTTGGTTCAGAGGATCGGTACTACAAGTACCTGATCAGGGGGATTGATGTTATGCTCCATTTTTCCTGCAGTATTATCACGTTGAATTGCTGCTAATATGCAACCACTTCTGTGTCGTCTACCAAGTTGCACAAACCTCTTACGTTCCACAAGCAAATCTTCAGACCAATGAAGGAACTGTGCATATGCGTGGCCGGTAGTCAGTTTCCTGATCGGTTAACTAGGGCCGTGGGCAGCCATAGCCATGTGTCTCCATTTTGCTGTTTTGATACATCCAGTCTTACCTCCCTAGTGTATCTTGCAGCCTTATTGCTGTGTTTTTAGGCTGGTTATTGCTTCCCATTGCGTTTCTCATGATTGAAAAAGTCTTGTTTTAGCAACCTCTATTGTAACTCGCTATCATCGGTTCACTACTGATCTATACTAGGTACGCTTCAGTTGGATATCTTGTTGGTTTTTTTGCTCCAGTTCCTGAATTGATCCTTTTCCTGCCACATTTGACTTGCCTGTTCAGTTGCAGAACATGTTATTAAAGTTGGTTCCTTTGATTGTATGCCCCTTGGCAGGAGGAACACAGTAGATTTTATGTCTGCACTGGTTAAACATGCCAATGGCACATGGCTTCTAAGTAGTTCCGGAATATTTAATCCATTTTTTAATATATCATGGGGCCTCTCAGTACTTATTCTGTGTAGATTAGAATCTTATTTCCTGATTGAAAACCAATGCTTGAGCTTTTGGATGGAGTTAATGCCGGGTGTGGTGGCTTAGTTGACTAACATGTGCACTGTAGGGGCCTGTGTTAGACCTCATGGTCACATGTTCAAATCCTGGTTGGTCCACTCAGCCTTTCATTCTTCTGAGGTCGATAAAATGAGTACAAACAATAAACATCTGTTATTCAGCGCCAAAATGCCCACGGGTGAACGTGTGCTTCACATATACATGTTATGTTATGAGCAACACCCAGAGTTGGGTTAGTGATTGCCTCTGAAATTAGAGGTAGTGCGTCTGTGGCAAAGTTACTCTGCGGATGATGTAGAAATTCTCCACTGGGCATTTGCGGTTGATCACCTGGACAGAGAGGGCTATTTGGTAATGAGATTTGTGCAAGTGGGGATTTTGCAGGTGGCACGGTGTATTGCTTTTTCACTGTAAACTGGAACTAACCTATGCCTTTCAAGATAGAAGGATTTTCTCCTTCTTCTCCTCTCCAGCTCTTATTATCTTATTTGAAATTTCTTTAAAGCTGGATTTATTTGTGATAGTCTGTTAGCAATTCTGAAGGTGGTTCGTCTTCTTTGGGTTCACTTTCAAAAGATTACTGGCAACAGTTTATTGGACTGTAAGTCTCTGGTTCTAACTGTTCTTCAGATACAGATGCTAAATATGCTCATTCAGGTGAAGCATACTTTTTGATTGGTATTCTTTTCCTTGCTGGTCTCTGAGTCAATTTCAATAACTTCAGGCTCTTCACTGATTGGCTTTAGTGTTTTATTCTGCCAGTGCTTTCTTTTACCAGTGATTTTCAAAATCTTAATCGTTTAGGCCCTTACTTCTTCACTTATGACTACTTCTGAACCTTCTCCACTCACTAATGGAATTGATTGTTGATTAGCATTAGCAGCACGATTCACTGTGAACTGTTTTCTTCCTCTGGGGGTTCCTGCGGCTCAAATTTTCAGCTCAAATTTTCAACTGCACTATTTCACTCTCTGGATCAGAGAGTACATCTTCTTGCTGCCACTCATGTCTTTGACATTGTTAAAGCTTTTCACTCTGATCTTTGCCATGAAACCGGATACTTCTGCCGGTACCTTTACCAGGATCATCCGTCTCATCAGTAGGAACATTTATAATTGAATTACCTTCACCGGTTTCACCAATTTCAATTTCAAAATTTTCACGCCCTCTGGATTAGTGCAGCGAACCTGAGCTTTATTCAACTTTGTGAATCAATTTATGATTTCTACATATCTTCATCCACCTCTTTCGCTCTTTTCAGGTGAACAACATGGATCCACTCTGTAACTCCAGCACACTTCACAGCAGTATTGCTTACAAGTATGACATGGAAATGGCCATGCCACTGTTCCTCCAATCAATTCTTGCAAACATGCTTCTTAATGACTACCCAGTCAACAGGATTTAGTGGGTTTCTATGGTCTGTGCTGTTGCCGAATAAAACACATTTCACCATATCAGCCACACCTTTTCATCAGTTATTGAAACAAATGTAGCTGAAGGAGTTTAAGCCAATCTCCTCGCTCTGCCCATTAACACTTAATTGGGGTAGAAGACTTTAGGTCGAGGGTACTTCTGATGCTCATTAAATCAGAAGGAAGGGTATCTTGCTATTTCAAACTAGGAGAAGCACATATCTTGCCCAGTTAGTTTTTGATGGTTCCAATCATCCTCTCAACTATATCAGAAAATTGAGGAAGATAACTACAGTGGAAATTTTGGTCAGTTTGGATAATAATGATAATAATGGTTCATGAGGACACAAGACCTCTTGCCCTGCCTATTTTGCGGAAACAACAAACAATGGTTACACAACTCTTCCGCAACACCTCTCATTTTTTTGTTTGACCAATATTTTTTAAACTTGTGCACCATTGACTCCCTCCCTGCATGAATTCTGTAAATATCTACAAACTTACAAATCAGAGGGGAAACCCAGTAAACCTGAAAAACTTTCTATAGAGTACGTGAATGTTTTGTGCATCCCAAGCAAGTGAGCGGATGGCACCCAGGTAAATTAAAGCCTAAGTTAAATAAACAAGCCATCTAGAGTGTCACTCTAAAAAAGTTGCTACGTAACCAACTGATGCAGGGTTATATTAGGTCCTGAGGAAAGCTGATTGACCCTATATGGGCAGAGACACGGCTGAAAGATGTCGACATTTTAGATGTCTTGGAACATTGTATCCTGATGACATCCTACTATTCTCATCTATAAAGGGTTTAGAGGCATTTTTTTACCCACTCATACTCCCTTCAAATGTACTTCTTAGAGCTCCACTTACAAACGTATCAAGCCCGCCCATTCACATTAGGTGCCTGGGCGATGGTCCAGTGATGATGCACGCCATTGGTGGTTCCTGTAGGTGAGAAGAGAATATATATATATATATATATATATATATATATATTACCTACTGGCGGTCGCCAGTAGGTAGTTATAGTTAGGACCACGTTTCCATAGGAAATCCTCAACATTCTATTTTGAATAGCTTTGGCGCCGGTTGACGAATCCTCGCGAATTTTTCAAAATAGGTGGGGCGCTACGCTCCGCTCCTACCCTGAAAGTCTCGGGGGGATTCGTCAAGCGGGGGCTGAGATAAAAGGGGGGTCCCAAAACGCGTTTTTCCCATGCATTTTTCCATAGGACCTTTAGACAGGGCTACAGCCCGAACGGCTGAACAGAATTACTTGAAATTTGGCAGAGAGGTAGTCCTCAGGTCAAGGAAGTGCCTTTTGTTGGTTTGGTGTAAATCTGTTCAGTAGATTCTGAGAAAATAGCCTTTAAATCAATATATATATCTGAGCCAGCTTACGGTGCGCTTACGGTGCGCTTACCGTACGCGTACGGTGGCGTGCGCGAGCGCGATTCTGATTGGCTGTTACATCTAAGTAAACATTCGAATCGGTCGAAACCAGGAAGCGGCGGCCGCCATTTTCTCTCTCGCACTGTGAGGGAGGGGCTGTAAACAAAGGGAAAAAACATATAAAGGGGCTGTTTAGACAGCGCCCATGCACATAGCCATGTTAGTTGAGTCCTCAAAGATCCGCCAAGGCCAAAAACGGTAAATTTTTATTTTTTGAAAATTTCGCCGATTACGCTTACCGTACGCGTATCGTGCGCTTACGCTAAAAAATATATATAAAAAAAAAAGCACTCTCTGTGCATGGCATATTATTGTCATCACTTACAAATTAAATTTAACAGATTACCTATCACAAGGAAGCGCATAATATGTCCTCCATGTGCGCACGGTGCGTTACGTGGGCACGCGGTGCGCGTAGCGCACTGCGTGCCCACCTTGCGTGTACGGCACTAACTGCGTAAAGTGGGCGCGCGGTGCGCGAAGCGCACCGCGTGCTCACAGTGCGCGCGCGGTGCGCGAAGCGCACCGCGCACGGAACGAACTGCGTTAAGTGGGCGCGCACGCCACGAATGGCGTAAAGTAACTTAGCATTTAAAAAAACGTACAAATTCACTGAAAAAACCATAGGTTTCACACACGTTATAGTTAGGAATTAGCATTTAAAAAACCTTGCTAATTCACTGAAAAAACCATAGGTTTCACACATGTTATAGTTAGCTGGAAATTTTACTGATAAAAAACCAATGAAATTCCCCCGTTATAGTTACTGTAAGCAACTATAACTCACGCGACCGTAATCCTCTGCTGATGACATATGTGTCTTTATGAAAAAAAAAAATTTGTAATATATGTATAGCTAAAATTTAATGGAAGAAGACATGGGCAAATAAGTGTCTAAATACAGTATTAGCATCAGCAGAGGATTGCGGTCGCGTGAGTTATAGTTGCTTACAGTAACTATAACGGGGGAATTTCATTGGTTTTTTATCAGTAAAATTTCCAGCTAACTATAACATGTGTGAAACCTATGGTTTTTTCAGTGAATATATATATATATATATATATATATATATATATATATATATATATATATATATATATATATATATATATATATATATATATATATATATATATATATTCACTGAAAAAACCATAGGTTTCACACATGTTATAGTTAGCTGGACATTTCACTCGTAAAAAAACAATGAAATTCCCCTGTTATAGTTAGTTCAGATAACTATAACTCGGGCGCCCGCAATCCACTGCTCATGACGTCACATATTACATCACTCATGACATGGTCAGTGGCATCACTCATGATATCACTGATGATAGAGGGGCGGTCGCGCGAGTTATAGTTATCTGAACTAACTATAACGGGGGAATTTCATTGGTTTTTTACGAGTGAAATGTCCAGCTAACTATAACATGTGTGAAACCTATGGTTTTTTAAGTGAATTTGCAAGGTTTTTTAAATGCTAATTCCTAACTATAATGTGTGTGAAACCTATAGTTTTTTTAAGTGAATTTGTAAGGTTTTTTAAAATGCTAAGTTATGTATGTATTATTATATTTTTTATAAATTTATTTTACAATAAACTACCTATGTAAATAGTTATAGATTGACTGTATCCTGTAATATGGAATGGCTCGTTTAAAATGTTTTTTTTTAAGGTTTTTCACCCTTCGGGGTCCTTCAGGGACCCCCTGACAAAGGCTAGGGGGGTCAGGAACTCTCTACCCTGCCCCCTTTTCACGTTCTCCACCTTTCTTTTTCACTGTCACACACCAAACACACAAAATGGTGGCCGACACTTCCTGATTTCGACCGATTCGAATGTTGACAGACATGTAACCACCAATCAGAATTGCGCTCGCGCACGTTATGGTGCACGCACGGTGCGCGCTTATAGATATTCATGTACTTTTAAATGCAATTTTCTCAGGAACTACTGAACAGATTGACACCATATATGCAAAAGGCACATGCCTGACCAGAGGACTACCTCTTTGCCAAATTTCAAGTAATTCTGTTCAGCCGTTCGGGTTGTACCTTCGACTAAAGGTCCTATGGGAAAATGCGTTTTGGGACCCCCCATTTTTCTCAGCCCCTGCTTGACGAATCACCCCGAGACTTTCAGGGTAGGAGCTGAGCGGAGCGCCCCATTAGTTTTAAAAATTTCGCGAGGATTCGTCAACCGGCGCCAAAGTTATTCAAAATAGAATTTTCAGATTTCCTATGGAAACACGGTCCTAACTATAACTATATATATATTCACTGAAAAAACCATAGGTTTCACACATGTTATAGTTAGCGGAAATTTTACTGATAAAAAACCAATGAAATTCCCCCGTTATAGTTAGTGCAGGAAACTATAACTCACGCGACCGCAATCCTCTGCTGATGCTAATACTGTATTTAGACACTTATTTGCCCATGTCTTCTTCCATACATTTTTAGCTATACATATATTACAAATATTTTTTTTTCATAAAGACACATATGTCATCAGCAGAAGATTGCGGTCGCGTGAGTTATAGTTTCCTGCACTAACTATAACGGGGGAATTTCATTGGTTTTTTATCAGTAAAATTTCCGCTAACTATAACATGTGTGAAACCTATGGTTTTTTCAGTGAATTTGCAAGGTTTTTTAAATGCTAATTCCTAACTATAACGTGTGTGAAACCTATGGTTTTTTCAGTGAATTTGTACGGTTTTTTAAATGCTAAGTTACTTTACGCCATTCGTGGCGTGCGCGCCCACTTAACGCAGTTCGTTCCGTGCGCGCACGGTGCGCTTCGCGCACCGCGCGCCCACTTTACGCAGTTAGTGCCGTGCACGCACGGTGGGCACGCGGTGCGCTACGCGCACCGCGTGCCCACGTTACGCTAGATGGGCCATGTACGCACGATGCGCTTCGCGCACCGTGCGCACATGGAGGACATATTATGCGCTTCCTTGTGATAGGTAATCTGTTGAAATTTTTTGGGGAAATGCTGTGCTCTTATATGCCATGCACAAATGGTGGCCTTCGGCCACCATTTGCACACGGGGTGGAGAGAGTGGGGTTTTTTTTTTTTAAATAATTTTTTACCGTACACGTACGGTAAGCGTACGGTAAGCGTAATCGGCGAAATTTTCGAAAAATAAAAAATTACCATTTTTTGCCTTGGGGGATCTTTGAAGACTCAACTAACATGGTTATGTGCATGGGCGCTGTCTAAACAGCCCCTTTATATGTTTTTGGCATTTGTTTATCAGCTCCCCCCTCAGAGTGCGAGAGAGAAAATGGCGGCCGCCGCTTCCTGGTTTCGACCGATTCGATAGTTTACTAAGATCTAAGGGCCAATCAGAATCGCGCTCGCGCACGCCACCGTACGCGTACGGTAAGCGCACCGTAAGCGCACCGTAAGCTGGCTCAGATATATATATTGATTTAAAGGCTATTTTCTCAGAATCTACTGAACAGATTTACACCAAACCTACAAAAGGCACTTCCTTGACCTGAGGACTACCTCTCTGCCAAATTTCAAGTAATTCTGTTCAGCCGTTCGGGCTGTAGCTGTGTCTAAAGGTCCTATGGAAAAATGCATGGGAAAAACGCGTTTTGGGACCCCCCTTTTATCTCAGCCCCCGCTTGACGAATCCCCCCGAGACTTTCAGGGTAGGAGCGGAGCGTAGCGCCCACCCTATTTTGAAAAATTCGCGAGGATTCGTCAACCGGCGCCAAAGTTATTCAAAATAGAATGTTGCGGATTTCCTATGGAAACGTGGTCCTAACTATAACTACCTACTGGCGACCGCCAGTAGGTAATATGTGTGTGTACATATGTACATATATATATCTATATCCAAGAAACGTGCCGTGGGCACTAATTTACCTGGGTCCTATCCGCTCACTCGCTTGGGATACACAAAACATTCACCCACTCTATAGAAATAGTTTTTCAGGAGAACTGGGTTTCCCCTCTCATCTGTAAGTTTGTGATTGTAGTTTGGGAAGCTGAGTGCCTATTCACAGTAAGACTTCTCACTCCTTCTGACGTTTTATGTAAATATTTAGCCATACAATTCAATGTTTTTTCAGGCTGCACATATACTCAGGAGTGATGTAGAAATCCAGGTAATTCTTTTTGTAACCCAACGTTTCCAATTTCTTCCCTCTCTCTCTGGCCTTCCTCTTGGAGAGCTCTCAATTCACTTAAAGAAGGATGAATTGGATGTAATGGAAAACAACTCACAACTTCTGTGTTTACCATAGAATTTTCATTTGATCCATCTTGTTCTGATGGATACATCTGCCTGTGGATTCTTCACCTTTTGAAATCTCCCCTGCACCAGCATTCCACAGAAACTTTTTTCTAGCTCTCCCACATAGACAAGGACGTCACAATGGCATGGCTCCGCCGCGACTCCGTATGACGTCACCGGAGCCACAAGTAGACCTTGTCGGCGTGCTAACGTCTGTTCCCTTTTTTCCGCGCCGTCGACGCGTAACGGTTTTGTGGGACTGTAGGACCGGGGGTCACCAGGCCCTAAGGGGGTAGCGTGGCGCGAGCAGGTAGGCATCCAAGGGCTTACGTGTGAAGTGACCAAACAGCACACACATCCACTGAGACAGGAAACGCACACAATAATTGACACCACGCCAGTAGGTTGGATAAAACCAATCAGTTTTATCTAGATCAACATCAGGATCAAAAGCATTAACACATTAAAACCTGGCAGCACATAGCAAATCCATAGCGCTTCAAATATGGCAGTTTAACATAGCGCTGCACATAGCACTTCAATAGCGCTTCAAATGGAGCATTTTAACATAGTGCTGCACATAGCAAGTCAATCGCGCTTCAAATGGAGCATTTTAACATAGCGCTGCACATAGCAATTCACTAGCGCTTTAAAAACATGGCACTTAACTTAGCCCTGCACATAGCCATTCAATAGCGCTTTAAAACATTGCATTTACCATAGCGCTGCACATAGCAATTCAATAGCGCCCAGAAAATGGCATATAAACATAGCGCTGCACATATGGCCCCCAGGCATAATGTGGTACTCAGTGAATCAATAGCGCTTCAGATTTGGCAGTTCCACATAGCGCTTTAAAGCATGGCACTCAGCACAGAGCACTAAATCTTCTAGAACACCACAGTGCTAATCATTCTGTTCCTGGAGTACCAAATTTACAGTTCCCTAAGGCGCTCACCGGTAATCCCATTAGAGCCTTTCTTGGGGGGGGTATTACCCCGGGTCCCTTCTCCTCCTGTCTCGCCGGGCCAGAGACACAGTTAATTATTTCTTACGCGGCCGCCGGTCGGTGCGGTGCCGCTCCCAGGCGTTAGGGGGCTCCACACGGGACTCCCCCGGGGGAGGGGCGAGCCTAAGGCCTCGGTACGGCCGTCCGCCCGCCTCCCCAGGGGTGTTACCTGGCTCTTTGGTCCCTCGAGGGGTAGGCAGGCACTCCTGGAATCCTCCCGGTGACGTCTGGGTCGAGGGGGGAAGGCGCGGGGCTCCCGGTCGGGCCAGACGTGGCCGGGGAGCTCCGCGGTGGGCAATGACGATGTCGGCGATCTCCCTGCGGCTTCAGAGGCCCGCGCCCGCAGCCGCCAATGACAGCGCGGTCTGCGGGGGCGCGGCCCATTGTCCAATGGCGCAGCGGCGGGGGCGGCGTTTGGCAGTCCGCCCCTGTCAGGTGACTCCGGCCTCAGCTTCAGGGCCTTGCGCGGCCCTCGCGGGATGGCTCCAGGCCTGACGAGGCCTTGGCGGTTTTCCAGCGGTCCTTTCCGCCCTCCGACGGCAGCGACGGGGCCCCGGGCTTCTCCGCGGGCCCCGGTGACAACGTGGGTGACTTTTACGGCCCTGGGCCGCAGCGGTGAGCGATTCCTTTCTAGGGTCCCCGATGGGGGTGGCAGAAGTTAAGGGCTGGCCCCCGACTCAGGGGGTGGCGATATGTTCGGCGCCTAGCGCCCCCTTGCTCCCACGATGACGCCCCAGCTCAGGGCAGGCAGGCTGGGAGACGGCAGGCCACACGCCAGTGGCAGAACCAGCTAGAGGGGGGCTGGCAGCTGGGATTGCAGCCCTCACCAGCAGAGCACAGTCAATTAGAAATGTAGCGCTCACCGGATATAGCGCTCTCCTTCCACAGGCAGCCTGTATATAGCGCTCTCTCTCCGCAGGGACTGCAGTCAGGGTCCCACGAGGCGCTGGCTGGTTCCTGCGCCCTTGGTTGAGGGTCTCTTGAGGGGGGGAAGTTGAGTTGGTGGCTAAAGGCGGACTAACTAGTCTCTGCCGGTCGTCCCTGGGTTCTCCTCCCGACGGGCCAGATCAGTGGGTCAGTTCAGGATCCCTCACTCACTTAAAAGGCAGCGCCTAAGCCCTGTCACTTCCAGCGGCATAGGTTCCTGACTAAGCCCTACCGCCTAAAACTCCTGCGTAGGTTTCTCCAGGTCTGCTTTGCCCCAACTATAGCTCTCCCTCGCACTGTGGACAGTAGAGGGGGGTAGGTAGGCTCAGGGCCCAGCACACAGGCCCATGTGGCGGTAACCCCTGGCAGCAAGTCCCCTCTCTCTCAGGTCCACCCTTTGACTGACTGACCACATGGCAGCCCAGCTCTGCCCTTTATACGCCCCCTCACCCCACCTTCCAGACAGTGCCAGAAGCTTCTAGAAGCGTCTGGGGAGACTGGCTCTTACTGGCCTAGGGGGAGGGGTAGAGCACCCTGGGTGCCAGGCTTCCCTCCAAAATCTGGGGTTGTTGGGAAATAACCACTAGACTGTTAACCCAGCTCAGGCAGACGGCACAACCACACAGCTATGGCATCCATTTTAAGTTATATGTTTAAAATGGGGAAATTCAGTCTGCGTACACCATCACACAGCTTCAATCTTCGCATTCATTTAACAGGCGATTTCCCTTAAAAGCGAAAAATTTCAGGGAAAAAGGGCCAAGTCCAACAGGGACTCTCCATTTTCTTTACAATTACTTTGTTATCTGCTGTTTTCCTTGGTGTTGCAGTGCTATGGCGACATCAAAGAAGCCGTGTTTCAAGACCTGCAGAGAGTGTGGGGGTCATATGTCTATCACTGACCCCCATGAAGACTGTGGTGTCTTTCTTCAGACCACGACGTCGGAGGCTGCTCCAGTTGTCGGAAGATGAATCTGAAGCCTTTGAAGGAACGTGAGGCAAAGCTTTTTATGGCGAAGGCAAGAAAGGAGAAGAGGGGCCGAAAGTGGTCGAAGTCAAAATCAAAGTCGGCGAATTTACATACTTCGAAGTCGGGGAAGCATAAGAAGAAGAGAAGGCAAGGTTCACATCATCGTTCATCAAAGGATAGAGCTTCGAGGCCGCCTTCTCTGGCTTCACGACCTCGTTCTAAAGACTTCATCTCACCTTCGCCTTCTCCTTCTCCTCAAGCGACTCCGGCATACTCTCTGTCGCCGAGGGGTTCTCCGGCGCAGTCACAGACGCCAAAGGGTTCTCTGGCGCCAGGGTTATCTCTGGCACCGAGAGATACTCAGGAGCCTAGGTTGTCTTCGCCTGTGCCTACGACCTCACCTATTTTGGGTCCGACGGCCCCGGCGCTGACTCTGCCTCGGGTGGATTCAGACTCGGCCACTTATCCACCCATTCCTGGTCCTGGGTCAGACCCTTTGCATTTTCAAAATGCGATGTATGGCATGTTTGCCAGAGCAGCTTACCCTACTGGTGCACCGTCGGGCCCTGTGGGTCCGCTTGCTTTCAATTTGGGTGTCCACAACAATATGCCCAGGCACCCTTCGTGCCCTTTATGCCGACGGCGCCTTTTTGGCAGTTTCCGGCTCCAAGGTTCTCTACACCGTTTTCTCAACCTCCGGTGCCATCTAGTGGACCTTCTTCTCAGCTTCGATTGGCACCGATGCCTTCATCGGAGGCTCTTCCATCGACACTGACGCTGGTGTCTCCGGCGCTGCGCTTGGCACCGCCGGCGCCAGTCCGAAGTTACGGTCAAGAAGAGAGGCTCAGAGACTGTTGGAAGAGGAAGAATTTCAGCAGGAGGAAGCTGAAGAAGGTGAAATTGAAGAGACTGTTGATGAGTTTGAGGGCCTTCAGGAGGCGAGTGGTCTGGACACTTCCCTAGAGTGGGAGCTTTCTTCTCCAAAGGCATCTCCTCATGATGTAATGTCTTATCACGCTGTGTTCAGAAAGGCTGCTGAACTTTTAGACCTTCAATTGCCCACAGCTGAGTTCAGGTCTAATATTCATATGGAAGTTTTGCATTCCCCTTCTTCTGTGATTGAGCCTCTTTTGCCTTTTAATGAGGCTTTGACTGAGCCAATTCTTTAGGTGTGGCAGAAGCCCCTTTCTGCTCCTGCCATTTCAAGGTCAGTGGCAAGGAGGCACAGGCCTGCTCCTGGTGATCCTGCCTTTCTTTCTTCACATCCTTCACCGGAAAGTTTAGTTGTGCAGGCTTCCTTTTCTAAGTCCCACTTGCCGAGCACATTGGACAGCGGCATGTTTCCTTGCGATTACAACACCTTGGACTTATCGTTTATCTGCTAGCCTGATTACGGCTCCATTACCGGCAACATACCGGTCACACTGGACATTACTTAATGCAGTCTCCACATCGCAAATTACGGTGAGTGCATGCCTTCGCCTAGCTGTACAATACTTCATTCTAGGGTTACACCCTCAACCGCCTCACCCCGTTACAGCTAGTTGGCCTCTGCCAGTACGAATCATCAGACCCCGTGTCTGCTCATTCTGGGCTACTTCCCAGGCATTTGCTCTATTAATTAGTCCTGATGATGATCCCATAACCATGCTTGGGATAGAAACGTCGTCGACACCTACATCTTAACTCTAAACTGTAAATGTTTATATATGTGGAGTACAAGATGTATTTCTGATTGTGACTTTTGCATATTTAAATTTTTCAACCTAAAAGTCACTTTTAAGTCACTTGCCTGTGGTAAGGAAATCGGCTGATTTCCGCTTACCCTGTTACGTCCAGCTCACTCACCTTGTATGTATTATTTTGTTTTTCATTTATTGCGAATACATTTCCTGATACTGTCAATATAGACACAAACTGAGCCTATCTTGATTATGACGATATGACTACTTGTTATTGATTTTTCTTTTTAAATGGACCGCTGTCTCTTGAAATGGCTTCCTGTTCTAAGCCGTCACCAGGTTCATTTCCTCAGGCTCTTGCAGACAGAGACTCTAAAAAATTGGAACAGACTGCCAAGAAGGTCTTCTCTTGCTCCAGTATGGCGTTGAAATCCAACAATGCTACCTGCTTGTTGGGGAGCTATATTCACGCCCTATTCGATTCGGCCAAGTATTTGGCTCCCAAAGTGCCGGACAGTGATCGTGGCTCCGTTTTGGAGGTGCTGGCGGATACTTAGTCTGCAGCTTGTCAGGTCATCCAATCTGGTCTGGATACTGCTGATTCGGTGGCCAGGGTGATGGGTTCCTCTATTGCCACCAGGAGGCATACCTGGCTCAGGTCTTCGGGATTTGCGCCAGATGTGCAGGATGCACTCCTCGATCTACCGTTCGAAGGGTCCAAGCTGTTTAGAGAAAAGACTGATTCTGCGCTGCAGAGGTTTAAAGACAGTAGAGCCACTGCAAAATTTTGGGGTCTTCAGTCTCAAACCAGGGGTTTTGGATATAAAAGATAAGGTGGCTTCCTTTTGTGGCCGGCAGCAGCCTCAACAGCAACAACAGCAGAATCCTCTGTACAAATCTTACAGAGGAAAGGGCGGAGGTGGTCTGCGAGGTGCATCCCGTCAACTCTCCTCCTCCTCTTCTTCCTCTTCTGCCCCCACCACTGGTTCCACAGGAAAGCAGCTCTAGATCCCGCATCTTGGAGCATGCTGGTCTTGTAGGGTGCCGGGTATACCATTTTCTTCAAGACTGGAAATCTATCACTTCAGACCTTTGGGTTTTGAATCTTGTGGAAAATGGGTACGCCCTTCCCTTCCGGGAGTTTCCTCCTCCTTACCCTCCTCGCCAGGGCTGGTGTTCACTGGATCATTTGTTGCTTCTGTAGCAGGAAGTTCTTGACTTATAGCAGAAAGGTGCGATAGAGGTGGTTCCGGAGCAGGAAAGGGGTCAGGGATGTTACTCCTGGTATTTCCTGATTCCCAAGAAGGACGCCAGATTAAGGCCTATCCTGGACATCAGAGTCTTGAATTTTTACCTCAAACAGGAGAAATTCAAGATGTTGACCCTAGCTCAGGTTCTTCAGGCACTGCAACAAGAGGACTGGATGGTGTCGATCGACTTGCAGGATGCTTATTTTCACATTCCCATCCTGAAGTCGCATATGAAGTATCTCCGTTTTACGGTGATGTCTCAGCATTTCCAGTTTGCAGTCCTTCCGTTCGGCCTTACTTCTACGTCTCAAGTCTTCACAAAGGTGATGGTGGTGGTGGCAGCTCATCTCAGGAAGTCGGGATTCCTGTTTTCCCCTATCTGGATGACTGGCTGCTCAAAGCAAAGTCACCGGAGATGGTGCTTCATCATCTGCACTTGACAGCAGGACTGTTGTTCGACTTGGGCTTCTCGATAAAATCTCACCTGGTGCCCTCACAGTGCAACCTGTTCATAGGGGCAGTACTGGACATGGTTGTTTGTCAAGCTTTCTCGTCTCCACAGAGGATTCTTGACATTCAAGAGTTTGCTTCCTGCATTCTGCTGGTCGACCATGCATGCTGGCACATGAAGGCTCTGCAGTGGTGCCTCCGCAGGCAGTGGTTTCAGCACAATGGAGATCTCAGGGAGTTGGTCAGAATCTTCAGAGACACTGCAGCGGATCTGTCTTGGTGGAGTGTGGAGGGCAATCTGTCACAAGGAAAGCTCTTTCATCTTAATCCACTGGTGGCCACAGTAATCACAGATGCCTCCACTCTAGGGTGGGGTGCTCATCTGGGGGATCTGGAGATCAAAGGCCTTTGGTCTCCGGAGGAAAGGTTGTTTCATATCAACATTCTGGAATTGCGGGCAATATGTTTGTCTCTCAAGGCCTTTCTTCCCACCCTTTGTGGTTGGTCAGTTCAGGTCCTGACGGACAACACTACGGCGATGTGGTATATAAACAAACAGGGAGGAGTAGGGTCATATCGTCTCTGCAGAGAGGCTCTGCGACTCTGGTCCTGGGCTCGGGACCATCAGATTTGTGTTATGGCAAATTATCTGGCAGGAGTGATAAATGTTTGTGCGGACAGTCTCAGTCGGCGCTTTTCGGGTGATCACCAGTGGCGGCTTCATCCGGAGGTGGTCCATCTCATCTTCAGGATGTGGGGATTTCCTCAGTTGGACCTCTTTGCCACTCACGAGAACGCGCACTGCCAGTCGTTCTGCAGTCTCCAGGGCTGCTTTCCTGCCTAAAGTGGTTACTCCTTTCCATCTTGGGCAATCCATTACCTTACCTACCTTCTATCCTCCCCCTCACCCTTCCAAGATGGAGGAGAGACTCCATCGCCTGGATCCTAAGAGAGCTGTCAGTTTCTATCTGGACAGAATCAAGGATCTGAGACTGGATGATCAGCTCTTCGTGGGCTATGTTGGACGTATGAAGGGCAAGGCTGTTCACAACCGGACACTCTCCAGGTGAATCATCTTGTGCATCAAGATCTGCTGCGCCTTGGCCAAGAAGGAGCCTCCTGAAGGTATTAGAGCTCATTCCAACAGAGCTAAGTCTTCTTCTTCTTCTGCTTTGGCTAGAGGTGTTCCTGTTATTGACATTTGTAAGGCAGCAACTTGGGCCTCCCTCCACACCTTTGCAAAGCATTACTGCTTGGATTCGGAGGTTAGGAGGGATGGCCATTTTGCACGCTCTGTGCTTCAGGATTTTTTGGAATTAGTTGGTGGACACCGTCCTCCGGTAGTGGGACTGCTGTGGGATTCAATTTAAAAGGTGAGGAATACACAGGCAGATGTATCCTTCAGAAGAACAAGGTACTTACCTTCTGTAACACTTTTTCTAGTGGATACAGTATCTGCCTGTGGATTCCTCACTGACCCACCCACCTCCCTGTTTAGTAAAATTTAGTAAAAAAAAAAAAAGAAAAAACCTCCCTGTTGTCCACCTTCGTTTACCAAAGGAGTTATTGGTTATCTGACATGGTTGTTTCCCTATGACTTTTGATTGCGTTGTTATTGGTGTTTGAGAAATGCTTTGTTTCTTTAGCTTTCCTATTTTTCTTTATTCTGTGTGTATATTATGTATATATTGTATACTGTGTATACTCTAATTATGTTGTCGGTTCGCCTCGGAGGCACGGAAAAAATGGGTGGAACTGACATCAGCACGCTGACGAGGTCTACTTGTGGCTCCGGTGACGTCGTACGGAGTCGCGAGCGGAGCCGTGTCATTGTGACGTCGACGTGGTATAGCTAGAAAAAAGTTTCAGTGGAATGCTGGCACAAGGGAGAATTCAAAAGGTGAGGAATCCACAGGCAGATACCGTATCCACCAGAAAAGTGTTACTGAAGAGGTAAGTAACTTGTTGCTAGAATGATTCACAGTTTCATTCTCAAGTGTACTATTTCTGGCCTCCTGATCTGCATATTTATTCCCAAGTGTGACCATATCTTCTCCAGCATTATTGGTAGCACACTTGACTACAGCAACCTCTTTGACTAAAGAATATAGGGACGGTTCCTAATGAGATTTCCAAGGGATGTCATAAACCCCCCTTGTGACCACAGTCATCCAAAATCATGGACCACTCCAAACCCATATTGGCTGTCTGTATAAATTGTCACATTCAAATCCTCTGACAGGCAACACGCTCTTGTCAATGCAACCAACTCTGCCCCTTGTGGTGAAATTACAATCTGCAGCTGTGATGCTTTGAGAACTTCAGAAATGGAACCCACTTCATAAGTGGCCTTCATTGCTCCATAGTAGTCTCTTAAGCAGGAACCAGCAACAAATAGATTCAAATCAGCCATTCCAAGGGGATGTTTTTAATGTTTGCTCATGCTATAGCTCATCATCATTGTCATCACCATCATTCCTGTTTCTGTTTTCATTATTGTTTGAAACAGGAAGAAGTGCTGCAAGATTTTTTTTGATCAAGATATTCTCTGATACCAGTATGAATTACTACTGTATACAACACAGCTGGTAAATAGGCCACTGGCCTCATGACTCCTCCATGTTTCTGTGTAAGTACAGAAAGTGCACACCTGCCTCTCTCATGACAATAGAGAAAGAGCACAAGATTATAGTCAAGCATTCCAAATGAGGGTGCATTACACAAACTTTCTCTCAACACCGGAAGGGCTCTGAATATTCATGATGAAATGGCACTGGATCTTTGATATCACTTTAGGTCTTACTAAAAACTTTGCAATCAAAGACAAGTTTGGGATTCATTGAAGACAGTAGCTAACTTCTCCCACTAACATCCTCACCTCCCTCTTTGTTGTAGGAGGATTAATTTTCAGAATTGCAGAAACACGTTCTTTTAAGACTTTCCTTGTTCCTTTTTCAATGTGATAACCCAAGATAAACCACTTCTTTTTATAATCCTACATGTTTGTGGGAGAGTCTTGTGACCATTGTCATCTAAATGATTCAACAGAGTGATCCTGTCAACTTTACAATCTTTAGTAATTTTTTATTCGACCAGTAGGTCGCCTATATATTGCACCATAATTGAGTTACAGGTCAACTGCAATTTTTTTTTAACTTTCTTTGGGACATGATTATAAATCAAAAGACTTTCAATGTACCTATGTGGGATTGAACACCAAACGAGATCTTTATTCTGAAATTGAAATGTGAAAAAGTACTGACTTTCATCGTGCAAGGGGAATGGAGTAGACCACTTGGCATAAATCAATGACTATATATCATTCTGCATCCGATGGATCTGGCATAGGATTACTGCAGGATTTGGCACCACTGGACAACAGGGAATCACTATTTTATTTGATTTTCTCAGGTCTTGCACTGGTCTCTATTTTCCACTCAGTTTTTAAATCCCCATCACAAAAGAGTTACAAGGACTACAAACCACTTCTAGAAGAATTACCTGTTCAATTTTCTTTTTAATGACAAGCTTCATTCCTTCTTTTACTTCTCTTGAGAGTTTGTGCTGTTTAAATCTGTGAAAAACTGATTTTGGTTTATCCTAACAGGTTTTACACCTTTTAATAATCCTTTCTCTTTACCAGAAAAATCCCATCCTTCTTCTTTGACAGTATGTCTTAAATCAAGAGGCACAATCCCTGAGTTAGGAAATGACGGCCTTCTTTTGGCCGGGGGGTTGACACCATTTGGCCTTTGCCTCTGCGCGGAAGTGCCCATTCGATGGTGGCCTTGGCATTCCCGATGTCTAGGGCTACTACCTCGTTGCGCATCTAGTCCCGGTCAATGAGTGGTTTATGGGGGGATGGCATGATCCGGCATACCGACTTGAAGTGCACCTCTTAGGTCCTGATGGTCTTCTAGGCTAGCTTTATGGCAGCCCAATACCTATATCAACTCCCTCCTGTACCCAGTTAACACTGCTTTGCTGGAGAGCGGCTATGAGTTTCATCGGCTGGAATTGCCGCCTTACGGACATGACACTGCTATGGCAGGACACCTGGCTCAGGCAGGTGTTTGGTCTTCTGGGGTTCCCCCGTGGGATCGCATAGGGATCACATACCTGGGGAATGTTCGCGGAAGAGAAACGTTGTTCTCCTTCAAGGACATGCGAGATCAGTACAGTCTCTGCCACACACTGTTCTTTTGATATCTGCAGCTGCATTGTGCTTTGTTGATCCACCTCCAAGTAGATGCCCAGATCTCTGAATACAGTCCCTTTCAAGCCAAGCTAATCATGGGAAGATTGGGTAAAGGAGCTATATCAGCGATCTATTGCTCCCTGGTAATCAATGCTCTGGACCAATTCCTCCTCTTCCGGCAGAGGTGGGAAGGCTGGGTGGTTGAGCTTGATCATAATGACTGGAGGGAGGCACGAATGGCCCCCAGAAAGCTAGCAATTTCCTAGCTGCATTGGATGATCCAGATCAACTATCTGCACGCTACATATCTGACCCCTGAGTGGTTGCTGCAGATGGGCTGAGTGACTCAGGCCGCATGCACAAGATGCTCTTCCCTGCTGCTGACTTCTTTCATGTGGTCTGGTCCTGCCCTACTGTGTCATCTTTTTGGGATAGGTAGGGTACGAGATCTCCAGGGTGCTGGGTTGTCACATAGACTTGAGTCCCTGTGTGTCCCTGCTTGGTCTCCTAGAGGAAATTGGGGACCAAAGCAGAAAGGATCTTCAAATGAGTGGCCTCTCTAGTGGCCAAAAGGGACATCACCCGTACCTGGAAATGGCCAGAGCCCCG
This sequence comes from Triturus cristatus, assembly GCF_964204655.1. Lineage (NCBI taxonomy): Eukaryota > Metazoa > Chordata > Amphibia > Caudata > Salamandridae > Triturus > Triturus cristatus. The sequence goes on from NC_140590.1 coordinate 406,607,803, forward strand.
CCCCTCTTGCGATCTGGAGAAAGGGAGTTGACTAGTGTGCATGCCAGGAAAAACCAATATACGACGCAAGAGGTTATCCTCCAAAACACCAAAAGTTATGGGGTGGATGGTGGCCATACCATGGATTGCCGCTGGGATGAATATATTGACACTCATGACTGTAAGTGTATAATGGTATGTTCCGACACAAATGTGATACTGCTACTTACTTATTGTTGGATGATATCCAGGGCTTCCGGTTTTATGGTATTTATTTTCTTAACATTTCTGTCTGTATTTATCCATGTTAGAAATGGGATCTATGGTTGGCTAAGGCTTGCGCTAAAGCCAGGCAGAGACCACCACTCTAGTCAGGGCAAGGGAGTTACATGCCAAAGATAACCCCTGCTCACCCCCTTGGTAGCTTGGCACGAGCAGCCAGGCTTATCCCGGATGCAATGTGTAAAGCATTTGCGCAACACACAGCAACAACATACTAGGCACACCACAAAAGGAACTGCACACAAGGTTATAGCAAAAATAGCCTTTGTATTATCATAAAACACATTAGAGTAGTAATCACATAATATATATCGTGCCACCTGGCACTAGGTCATATTTACAGGAGATTATTTACACCTGGCAGGGCCCACTGGGCCACTGTCAGAACCATCACAAAGCAAATTTAGTAAAAGTAATCGTACAACCAGTAATTACTGGTAACCACTGTACTCAGCATCAGCCTGTAACATAAACCATATTATGCACAGTATCATATTAGGCGCCAAATCCATTGTATGTCAACTTCATCAGTTTAACATCTTAGACCCTAACCTCCTAAGCATCACTCACATTAGGGGTATTCTCACAGTAGGAAATAATCTCACTGACATAAACACATTATGCACATAATCTCATCCCCAAACGCATTTAAAGGCATTATTTACAGTAAAGTATCATATTTCCTAATATCATGTAAATCACTGACCCCCTGGCCAACTGGCCTTTTCAAAGGGGCTCAAATGCCCTGTGTCCAGAATGTCAGGGTTGCTGCCTGTGCAGCATAGTTCGCACGTGCGCCATTGCGCTGGGGCCGAGGAGTGCAACTCACTCCTATCTCTCCAATGCCCCCAAAGAACGGTGGCCTAAACATTGCAGCTGGCACTAAGTGCTGCGCAGCTGTAGATCACGGGAAGGCCCTGGCACCACTGTGCCTCCTATCCCACTCAGGGACTCTCTGTCCATTGTGCCGAATTCGCGGCAGCTGCTCGCGTTGGTGTGGCGCAGCTGTGGCACTGAAATGCGGGCATCGGCACCTCTGTGCCCTCGGGGTCCCCACTGGGACTCTGCATCACGGGGAATACGGCAAAAACATTGCAGCTGCCCGCAATCAGTTGGGGCAGCTGACATAGGCACTGGCCCCGGGGCAGGCACCGACAATGCGCCTCGATCTGCCCTAAGACTCTGGGGCCCTCTGCATGAAATCACCCCCTCGGTGCAGCTGCCCTCTGCGAGCGGGGCAGCTGGGGTGAAAAACTCTATGGGGCCCGGGCACCTCTGTGCCCTCACGTTGGATCGGCCTGCTGCCAGACGGGGCCGCTCAGACTGTGCCTTGCACCGGCACTACCGCAAAGAACTACCACGGAGCCCCACTCACCTGCTGGGGGCAGGACTCCTCCAGACCTCGCTCTCCTCGCTGGCACTCGACTCTTCCTCCGGTCACACTGCGGCTGCCCGCGTGGCTCCCTCTTCACCACGGGAGCCCCGCCTGGGATGTCGCTCGGTCGCGGCCTGCTCCGGCCACCTCTTTCCTTCACCCGGGCCCCCTCCTGGGACCCGGAACTTCTCACCGGAGCTCGTGGAGGCAGGGGTAGGCTCCCGTCTTCCTCAGCACGTCCCGGCGCGGGGTAGGCTCCCACCCGGGTCTTTGAATGACACTCACGCTTCCGCCCTCTTCTGCTTCCGTCTGCAGGCCCCGCCCACAACCAGGCGGGCCACGGATCGCAGTCACCTTCCTCTTCGCAGTGGCAACGAGGGGTGGGCTCCCTCATAGTTGAAAATAAATATCAAGCGGCCGTGTGGGGTGGGCACCATTTAAATAGCAAAATGAGCGGGTCGGGCACCCGCCGCTCAGGGCATTACGGGGGAATCCCTCACGCCGGGATACCCCCCATCAAGTTGAGCAGCCCAGCGCTGCAGAGCCCTCGTGCTCCACCTTGGGAAAAATAGGAAAATCTAACGTAGTGCTCACGAGGCACTAGAAGCAGGCAAAGGTCCTGCAGCAAAAGAATCAGTCCTTAGATGAAGGGGCAATGCAGGGCCCAAGGAAGCAAGCCCTCCTGGCAGCCCCCTATGGGCCCCTTCAGCAGCACGCCCCAGCAGGATCAGCACACCAGAGTACAGAACAACATTATGGGGTCACAGCCCCTTCTTTTATAAACCCTTTCTCCTTTGTGTCACAGCACAGGGCTTGGGGATACCAGTCAGAAATGGTTTAGAGGGGATTTGGAGCACTTTGTTTTGGAAGCTCCTCTTCCCCTTTGTCAGGGGTGGGGGGCTCGGCATCAGACACACCACAGGGGGGCGGAGCCAGCATTCAATAGGGAAGCACCACCCTATTCAGAGTCAGGGGGATTACCCCTACCACCACTCTTCCTCCAGGTGTCCCATTCAGCTCAGCGCTGACTCACCCTGCCCCTCCTGGAGCCACCCACACCTCTCAGCTCCTGTCAATCACAAGCCAGACATGCAATTCACATCAGGCAGGCAGACACGTAGCACACAGAAATGCCAACTTCTAAAAGTGGCATTTCTCCACCAGTCATCATAAATCTGCGCACACCATTGCGCAGGATTTATCCTCGCGAGTTCATACATACTAAACTCGACCCTGCACTCCTCTCATACCAGGAATTACCTTGGACACACTTATCCCCCATGCATTCCTATGGGAGGGCAGGCCCATCTCACCACACGTACACAGAGAGCGCATGCACTTTACACTGGACCACAGTGCTAAAGTACCTAGAGGCCTAAAACCACTACCACCATGTCAGTACTTAAGGCAAAAGTTCAGGGGTGAACCTGCCAAAAAGGGCCAAGTCCAACAATCCATATTTATTTTTATGTCATTTTATCTGTATATATCTGTATTTATTTTTGTCGCAAGCAAAAAAAGACGTTGCAGCTAGTATTTTTCCACATTTATTTAAATAGACAGTGCACACGGTTGTTATAGGTTTAGCTATATGTATATATGCGCCAAATTAAGTAAACACAATACAGTCATCTGAAAACTTTGCCACAGAGATTACTTGCAGTATTAGTGAGCTGCTGCTGTGTTACAATATTGAAAACACTGTCACTAGCCATGATTATTAAATGTAAACACATTAAGAATTTAGACAAGTGCCCCTGTGCACTTTCAGTGACCTGAAATTAGCCCACCCCCTCCGAAATTTGTATCAGCCCCACCCATCCTGAAATGTGGCTCTAGTTGCGCCGCTGCCAACTACGGTGGCCTGCAGAGGACACAACGTGACTGCAGTTTCGCCTCCGAATTCCTTTGTCACTGGCACACGAGCCTGGAAAGCACCTGCCCTCTGGGGCACAGAGCACTCACACATCATGTGTTCCCACTTTGACCCGGATTAGATGTGCCCAAAGGCGGTTTGAATTCATCGCCTTCACATTTGACACCATCGGTTGTCTCTGCATTCAGAAAACAAAGGCAGAACATTCACAAGGCGAGGGGCCTGTCACGAGTGCAAGGGCCCCTTGAGCCAAGCAGAGGGGGCCCCTCATATCAGCAGCTTCGACCTTTGCACCCATGAACCCAAGAGGGCACATTTACGTAACTTTAATGTCAGTTAAACCCTGAATTAGGAGAGAACACGTAATTTTGTGCACCACTGCGCACTACTGGCATCAGTGAAAGTATGCAATGCAGGCAGCAAACACGCGTGCCTGTCAGCACTGCTCTTCCAGAGATGGTGCTGCTGTAAGGCGCTACGAGGCAGCTGCCCGGGGTGTTACTAGGTGGGTAGCAGCAATTTGCCCCTGGAGCCACCATCCATGATCATAGGGCACATGCTTTACCTCAAGGTGCGCAAATTAATCCCCTGGTGAAATAGGCATTCCTCTTTAAGGCTGCCAGGCACAGACCTGGGCACATCATTTTTGGGTGAGGTGCTGCAAGACGTGCACCTGCCCGTGGGGGCACACGTGTGTACTCTTAGTAAAAGACACAGCAGCAATGCACTGTGTGTGTGCAAGATCAGGTGTGAATCACTAGTTCTTGCAGTGCGCACACACCTGGCTGCCTCTCTTTTGGGTGAAGTGCTGAAAGAGACAGGCGCGCAACGCCTATTGGACTCAAAGGGCTTCAGCCCCTCCCCCCCGGTCGTGTGTCAGCCCGGGCTGAGACAGTTTCCCGGGCACACAGACATACAAGCTTATCGCAGCCGCACCCGAGTACTTCACAGGTCTTTAAAAGTCAATTTACATGTTAACTAGGCGCCTACCAGAGATTAATGGCCCAGCAGGTGTTAATGTCGGTAGGCAAACTGCGCAATCGGGAAGAGGGGCGTGGCAGCCAACCCTGGGCTGGAGCACGGATTGCCAAACAATCCAAGAATCCAAGAATCCGATTTGGTTGTATTTTTCCGCTTCTATTTATAAATACAGACGGACGAAAAATATTTTTCCATCTATATTTATATGTAAAAATCTGTTTATGATGATGTTAAACCTAATAAAATGTGGTTATTAAAAACAATCAAGAGGCAAATCACCTTTGGTCAGAACTGGAAGTAGCTGAACATTTGAGTCATGTGATTTAATTTCAAACACTGAATCCTCATCTTGTGTTTCAATTGCAACACCATTTGATTTACAATAAATTACACAGTGCATCTTGCAAAGCAAGTTTCTTCCCAACAAATTTACAGAACTCGAAGCGCACAATATGAACTGATGATTAGTCTCCAGTGACCCTATTTTAAAAGGAACATCTGCTGCAACCTAATTAACAATCTTGTTTTGCTGATACTTACAACTTGCACTCCTCCAGCCCCCACATCTATGAGGAAAGAAACAAGGGGGCTGTTGACTTCACCATCAATATGTGGGCCACTTTGGTCTACCTCTAAGACTGCTTCAAGTAAGCAGTTTTCCTCCCACCCTCAGACACAGTCACTGAGAATTATTTTCTGGAGAGAATTGAGGAAAATGATTACTTAGAATCAATGGAGTCTGTTGATACCCTGCCTTTTATCGAATTCTGTTTTTCCTATTTTGCTGTATCATTGGGGCTATGGGTATATTCATGTTCCTGCATACTCTACACCAGAGCTGGTTGGGCTGAGGTTAAAGACTGTTTCAGCACATGATTTACATACCTTTGCATCTGGGAAACAAAATCATTCTTAATTTGCTATGGATTTTGTTGACATTCCTGTTTCCAATGCCAGATTTTACAACATAAATGAGCAAACAGTGCTCTTTGTTTCCATTCATTCCAGAAGTGCTACCAATTCCTCTTCCACAACCTTGCATCTGCACCATCAGATTTCTCATCTTCACACCTTGCATTGAAGACATCACATTAATTTCAGCATTGTAAGAAGTCACAAAACCCAAATCAGAACCCATGAACACATTCCTTCCATTTCTCTCAAACTGCTTCGTCTGGGCAACCATCAGTTTCTCTATGATCGTTTTGTATCATAACCAATCACTACTGTACTTAGGAAATTTTGAGATTTCATCTAAACTCCTTGTCTGCCAACATAGCACACTTATACTGTTGTATATGAGAACTTAGCTCAGGACACAAACTCATAAGAAAGGCAGAAACTAAACTGATAGCAACATTTTTCTCGTGATCTCCTACTCCACTGTGTTTCTGAAAAATCTTCATAAACCTCTCATAATAGGCATGCACTGACACTTTCAGCTCTTGTGAATATGTCAAAATCTTTTGCCCAGTTAATGTCTTTCTGTGGCATCTTCATTTTCCAATGCTCTAGCATTGCCTTATACTTATCAGCAACCACTTCAAAAGGAGCATTTTTAGGCACAAACCTATCTGATTCCTCAGTTGGCCAAGCATCAGTAACCTTACACTCATACCACAATTTTTTGGGAACTACAATCTCAAACAGTGATTCAAATCAGTCCAAACGGTTTTGAAATTGTTGTTAACCTATGCATCTCTTTGTAACACATGTCGGGTTCCTCTCACAATTTTGGCAAAAGTTCTCGTATAAGCATAAAGATCACCTCCTGATCAGGCCATCTGTATATGGAAGAGGTCTGTAATTCAAAAGATCATTTAAAAAGTTATCCTCATCATCTGAATATTGGTTTTGTTTCACTCTGATTCCCTCATCAGTTTTCTTTTTACCTGGCATCTCTTTGACTATTGCAGGGAAAACTCCCTTCAGCATCCCACTTGGCGATCTCACTTGCCTTCAAGCCATTGTCTAAATGAACCCTTCAGCTTCTTTTTCATTTTCTTTTCTCTCCTTCTCAGTAGCCATTGAATCCCATTTGTTTAATGCCAAAAACTATGTAGTTCTGGGTAATGGTTTTCCATCATTATTAATTTGTCTCAGGAAATCTAGCTTTCTAATGTTAAAGTTACCCCCTAAAGGAAACTGCTAGTCCTTGTCAGAAGAGGTATATTCAAGCCATTTAGAAATCCACATAAACTTATTTTATGCAGGCATTCGCTCAGCAGGTAATTCCTAACGTGCAGGAATGCAAGGGGCTTCAAGTTTTTTCAACACCCCACCCATCATTTTGACTGAAAACAATCCAAAAACTACACTATAAGCTAGCCAACAACAACCAATTCCAGAACGGCTGTGCCAAAGGTCAACCCGTCACAGCAGAACTCTGTGTCAGCGACCAACCAATGACAGTGCAACTCTATAATGATGTCTCACCAGTCATAGTCTGACTCCTAGGCTGACTATTCAATTACAGTGCGACTTCTTTGTGAATCAGCCTTTTTCAATGAACTTACACAAAATAAAACGTTTCTGCTCGATTTAAATAGGAGGAAAATCAGCAGGTTAGAATAAATGAATGTCGCAAACAACAGAAACAAAACCAACACCTTCACTTGACTTGTTAAACCATGTTCATACTAAGCAGACCCCTGTCTGGTGATAGTCCACTTTTCGTTAATGTATTTTCTCCTGTGCACCTAAAAGCAAGAGACACTAATCCAAATTAGACACACAAACTCCTAGAAAGGAGAATTCTGTGCCTCACAAGGCACACTATCTTTTGCAGACAAGCAAAACTTTAATATCTTGAAGTCTTGGATTTCAATGAGTTCGGTAAACAAACTAATCAACATAAATAGTCAGAAACCTTTTGACGCAAATTACAAATAAGAATAGTCATCAAAACAACAGTGATCAAATCACCAATTGAACCAAAAATCAACATAGCGTAACCAAAAGCTTCATATACTGCATAGCAATCCATCACTCAGAACAAGATTCAATACCTCAATAACACACCAAAAGCACTCCAATTCTCCAGAACTATTTAGCCCTATTCATCCTTATTTTTCAGGAACTGCACTGGGAGTCAGGTGTGCTGCAAAATCCACCAGGAGAACCCACACAGCAAATCTACTAACACTAAGTACTGGGCAAAAAAGGAAAACCAAAAGCAGAAAAGAGGTGGTCTTTAACGTGCAACTATCCTGTGCTACCAAATGCAGGGGTGATGCCCCGATAACAGTCCAAAGATGCTTATTTCTGGGCCAGAGAGGACCTGGCTTGGTAGTTCGGTCTGGACTGTTCCCATGAGGCACAGGGTCAAGACTGATTTGCTATGGCTGGGTCATAAACATGAGTGGCATGGTGGGCAAAAGATCGATGGATTTAACCCAGATTTATTGACTGGAGATAATGTTTGATTTGCTCTGCATTCTGTCCATCATCTGTGTGTCTTTTGCTTTCTTGCACTAAGGGCACTGGGTATGCCCAGATGTGGATCCCGGGCTCACTGTGTCACTGGAGTCAAGCTAGCCTGGCTAATCAGGTGTCTTTTACCAACATTGTGGGAGCAGGGTACCCTAAAACTCTAGACAACCCAAAATTCAACTCACTCAAAATGCCCACTTTACCTGAGCCGGAGACAGTGTTGAAACCTCATTTTCACAAAGTAATGTGTCCCCCTTTAAGGCACCTCCCAATACATCAAAATATTTGGAAAACAATCAGTCAGTCAGTCGTTCTTTATTCGATGATTAGAAAACACCATAAAAGCACATATATACAAACAGTTAAAAATACAATTAAATCACTACCAGAATCCTGACTGTTACTACATATATGGTAAAAAGGAAGACTAAGCAAAGCATTTCATTTGAAATAATGACGATCAAACTTTCTCTCTAGTTGCCCTCAATCGCACCGCAACTCTAATAAAATTCATAATGCTACATAGTGTCAAGGGATCAACCGCTTTTTGCAAAAAGATTAGTGCATCTTTGGCATGTGCTAATTTAGCTTGCTTTAAAATTCCTACCAGAAATCTGCGCCTAGGCATTGAATAAAAAGGACACAAGAGTACAAAATGAAGGGTGTCCTGCGGAGACCTATTGTCGCAGCCGCAGGCACCCTTCTGCTCAATCGGAAATATAAAACCTGGTGGATCAGCCAGTAAATGGGATAAAAGATTGAGCCTAAAACGGGACATTAAAAATCTATCCTGGGCGTTGTGCATGAGATAAAGATACGGCTCCATTCCCTCCGAGTTTTTTTACCAAACTATAGGCACTTACGGTACATTTAATCCCTTCAGCCTCTGCTCTGCTTGTGTTTCTCTGGGCCAAAAATGATCTCTTAATAAACGATTTATCTTGAGATACAATCGTTGTTGGTTTTAAAAATAGATCCTTACGGCCAAGGTTTTCCAAACTAATCAATACATATTTCAACCATGGTATGCTCATGCTTTTATCCCTTCCCATACAGTCGCTTATAATTTGTCTACTTAAAATCGCCTCAGGGTTTAACCAAATTTTCAGCCATGCCAAAATGGGTCTAAGTTTAACCAGATCTTCTAAATATGGCCTCCCTAGTTCACTATGGGCTATTACGGCTGGGGTACTCGGCGGTATCTTCAAAATTGAGCGTAAAATTTTGTTTTCCTCCCGCTGTAATTGCTGGATGTTTACAAAGCCCCACACTTCTGCACCATAGGTAGCCTTAGAGCAGCAAATAGAGCCATAAAGATTCATTATTTGTTCAGGGGACCATCGACCCACTCTCCACCCATAGCCTGCGATAGCACCATTGGAGGATATCAATTTGCAGCAGCGTTCCTCCACCAGGGGCTTAAATTGTAAAGAGCCATCAAATAGTAGGCCCAGATACGAGAAAGACTGTACCTTCTCTAGTGTATGGGTTCCTATTTTATAAGAGAAGTTGGTGCAGGGTTTATTGCCAGCTAACATCACGTATGATTTGCCCAGATTAACCGACAGGTCTAAGGTTTCCATAAACTTTACAAATCCGTCTATTAGAAGCTGTAAACTCTTAGGGGTGTGTGCAAGTAGGACCGCGTCATCCGCGTATAAGAGTACCGGGATGGGACGCGATCCTACGCTTGGGCAATCAGTTTTTAAGTTGATCAAGGACTTCTCCAGATTATTAATATAGAGTGAGAATAAAAAGGGGGCCAAAATGCAACCTTACCTAACCCCGCTAGTACATGGAAAAGATTCAGTCAGCCCCCCCTCCATGTTGTAGCGTACCATTGCAGAGGTGTCCCTGTGTAATTCCCTCAAGATATTAATCAATCCCAAGTCTATCCCCAAATGTGTCATCATAGTCCAGAGTTTGTCCCTGTTCACGTGATCAAAAGCGGCTGCCAGGTCCATGAACCCCAGGTAAATAGCTTCATTGCTGGCTTTAGTGTATTTCGCTACCAGCATATACAGGTTCAAGCATTGGTCACTTGTAGATCTCCCTATTCTAAAGCCGTACTGGGTGTCAGAGATGATATTGTTCTCCTCGGTCCACTCAGTAAGGCGATTTAGAATTACCCGACCCAAAATCTTAGCTGACACATCGATCAGTGAAATTGGTCGGTAACATTGTGGGTTGTCCCTGTTCCCCTTTTTAAAAATCGGGACAATTATGGCCGTGGACCAAGTTCTAGGTAGGCCAAACCTACAGGCAGCACTTATCACTCTAGTGAGTATTGGGGCCCATAGCTCAACATTACTAAGGAACAGATCCAGTGGTGTCCCGTCAGGGCCAGGGGCCTTGTTTTTTGTCAGACCCTCAATTCCCACAGTGATTTCTTTTAAAGTAAAATCTACTTCCTGCCCCTGCTTTACTGTCCCCCCCTCCTCTGGAGCGAGTACTGTTCTATAATTATATAGACCCTTGAAGTGTGTAAGCCACTGGTCCGGGAGAATATTTGTCCCAATCTCTGGGACATTGCTGTCCTGGAAACAGGGTTTATTAATTATTCTCCAGAACTCAGTAATGTCTCTCCTTTCTGCAGCCTCCCTTAGGTCAGACCATACTTCACCCTGGAGAGTTACTTTCCTTCTCTTAATCTCCTTCTTGTACGTTAGTCTACACTGGGCTACTTCTTGTTTGTCCCTTGTCCTTTTCTTAAGACTACATTTAAGTTCCCTTAAGGCGCGTGAACAGTCCTTGTCGAACCATCTCGGGCAATCAATTTTCCTTACTGGGGCACTTGATTTTAGGAGCCCGTCTACCAGGTTAGTTATTTGCCCGAATGCTTCAAGTAACGGAAGCCCCTCCACTGTAGGATCAAGGCACTCATCAATGGGAATTTTCCCCATATCCATAAGGGATTTATAGAAGTTTTCCCCATCTATTTTTGACCACCTGAGCCGCTTCCCCATATCTGTTACTCTCTGGGAGGTACTACCCGGCTGTTCCCTCCTGTGCTGGGTCAGATAAGAAAGCTCCATTACCACGGGATTATGGTCACTGAAAGGACTCCATTCGATCCCTGCGGATATGATCCTATGTTTTAGGAAACTAGATAATACGATATAGGCAATAAATGACGAGCAACCTCGCCCCTTAAAAGTGGGGGGGAGCATCCCGTCTTTGTCCAGAACCATCATGTTCATCGTATGCCCCAAATCATAGGTGTCTAAGAATTTGGTGAAGGCCATACCTTCTTGTGTATGGCCAAAGTGGGGTCCATTCTTAACTGGGCAATGTGACCATTCAGCGTCAGTGGGAAGTAAGGCTGGGCAAAGATGGCAATTAAAATCGCCCATGACTAGAATAGTAGGAGCTGGTACCCCCTTGCTAGCTTCTATCTCTTGATTTAATCTGCGGTCCAAGTCCTGAAGGAATGGATTATTTTCTCCTGAGATCCCCTTATTATAAATATTAAACACGATCAGCCTTAGCCCTTTGCCCCTATACCACACAGCCTGAAAATTCTGCGAGGACCAGGTCGTGCTTGTCCATATACCTTGAAGGTTTAGATCTACATATATGGACAGGCCTCCCCTAGCTCTGCCTGATCTTGATTTTTGGGCTGAAACGAAAAAGCATTTATACCCTGGCATTTGAAAAAGACTATTGTCAACCACTCAGGTCTCCTGTAGGCTAATTATCTGGTACTGATTTATGTACCGCCGCCACTCACAGTTATTAAATTTGTTTGCCAATCCGGCTATATTCCAGGAGATGAGTTGTAAGCCTTCTTCGATTGTATGTGTACCAGCTATACCGGCAGGATTAGGTGTTGTATTAGACAATCCTTCCATTATTCTTATGTGTCCTAATACTAACCCACTACCCAATACTGTTTGCTCGTTTCCCCTGACCCTTATCTCACTCAGGACTAGGGTATCTCCCCCCCCTGGTATAGTTGTATGTACTGGAGTTTTGGCTGTGCTCTCCCCCCTACAAATTCGTGGTGTATCAGCCTCCTCCAAAAGCCAAGGGGCTAAGGGGGCATAGTTTTGTGATGTCTCTATTCCTACCTCTTGCAGTTCCTCAAGGGTCATGTTCCTCCCTTTTCTTCCTTGACAGGGATCTGCTGTAGGTAAGGTGCTATTAAGTCAATCATTCTCCTCTAGCGATGCCAGAGGACTAAACCTATTTCTCCAACTTGGTGGTCCGAGATTCCTCGATCTAGGGCCATCACCAACGTACCCTTGGGCCCTATGGGAGTTAGGTCTCTCCATAAGTCTCCCAAATGATAAAGCATCATAAGGTGCTGCGTGCCTGGGATAAAAATATCCCAATGGCAGTGAGTTTATGCGGCTAGAATGATTTGCAGTCCCACATGCCATAATATATTCCACTACTCTCTTGTCCCTAAAATTGACTATAATACAATTGCCCACAATATCCTTACATCTAGTGCCAACCCAATCTACCCTTCTGACATTTAATATTTCCCCATTTCCATCTTCATTACTAGTCAAGGGTTTATTATTATGAAGCCAGTGTGTGACCTTGTTGTGTAAATCAAAATGTGTCTCGTTCTGGTCGCCCTTTAGTTCTGGTACACCTGCAAGAACTACTACGTAGGGGCATGCTTCCGGTGGTAGATTAATTGTAGGCAGGACACTAGGCAATATCGTAGGGACATCAGCATCGAGCTGCTTTGTTAATTGCACCTTTTCGATTCGGGGCTGTTTTGTTAGTTGCAGTGCAGATGACATTTGCTCAGATGGACCCTGGCCACTCTGTGGTGCCCTTGTATTTGAAATGGTGGCTCTATCCTGTTGCACTGAATAATTCGGTGAAGATTCGGTGAAGATGAATTGTTGAGGACCGATACCCCTATATTTAGCCCAATGTCCGTCTGCGCACAGGGAAGATCTAAATCCAAAATTTCTGGTGAGCAAAACGGCGAAATAGTCACAACTTCACTTTCTGGTCCTAGCGTTAAGACAGGGGACTCCAACGGTGGGATTAGGGACAGGCGTCTCTCTGTGCGCTCAATCTCACATAATACTGCCCCGATTGCTTTCTGCAACATGCGATCAATAGCCGTTGGCTTTGCGACTGGGGATAGGTCTATACCATTTCCTGGTGATTGTGACTGTCGCAAGGGTGGGGAATTACACTTTACTCTAGCCGAGCGAGTTTTAACCTTGCTTGCCATGTTGTTGGTGCAAGTGGTACAACAGCCAGCCAAACAGTCAATATCTTACGTGTGTTTAAGGTACCGATTTACAATGCACAGCGTTGCATGTGCAGCTCCATGTCCACAGGCAATGTTAAAAACATTTCCCTTACTTGAGGTGACAGCCACGAGGGGGGGCCCGGCTCGGCCTCCTTCGGTCCCTGACGGCCACAGACGGCCCGCCCTTTGCCCGGGCTTAGCCCGGCGCCGCCCGCGCGCGTCCCGCATAACGCGGTTCCGCAATCTGTAAATACACCCCACCGCCAGGGGGAGTGGCCGCTGGTCACAAGGTCACCCCGCTCGCCCCTGGGATGCGTAGTCCGTTCACTGGAGCTGGTGGAGGCAAAGAAGGCACCAAACAAGCCCCACGAAGCGTCTCCCGCAAAGCAGGAGGCGCGAGTTGTTAATAAAGTCCCCGATGCAGGGGGGGAGTGGCCGCTGGTCACAAGGTCACCCCGCTCGCCCCTGGGATGCGTAGTCCGTTCACTGTAGCTGGTGGCGGCAAAGAAGGCACCAAACAAGCCCCACAAAGCGTCTCCCACGAAGCGGGAGGCGCGAGTTGTTAATAAAGTCCCCGATGCAGGGGGGGAGTGGCCGCTGGTCACAAGGTCACCCCGCTCGCCCCTGGGATGCGTAGTCCGTTCACTGTAGCTGGTGGCGGCAAAGAAGGCACCAAACAAGCCCCACGAAGCGTCTCCCGCGAAGCGTGAGGAGCGAGTTGTTAATAAAGTCCCCGATGCAGGGGGGGAGTGGCCGCTGGTCACAAGGTCACCCCGCTCGCCCCTGGGATGCGTAGTCCGTTCACTGTAGCTGGTGGCGACAAAGAAGGCACCAAACAAGCCCCACGAAGCGTCTCCCACACAGTAACTGAGTTCTAGGTCAATAAAATGGTAAAGGATTTTAGTACACGGTCAAAGTTAAAGCCGTACAGAGTCAATGCCATGAAGTTTCTCAATAGAAAGGCAGCACAGAGGAGTCAAAAATCAGAATTGATTCCAAGTTCCAAATGGGGAGCAAAACGGAGAGAGTAACACACAGCATCCCTAGTAGAACAGAAAAGTCTTCTGGCTCACCCAGAAAATCGAGGATGTTTATGCAATATTTTTGCATATGAAGTTAACAGAAGCTGCAGAATCACTGTGGTGTGAGCACATGTATCACTTCATCAGCAAATCAGGGCACATGAAAAATAGGCGCCATATTACTTTTAACACCTAAGCACTATATAGGGATGCCCCTCATTATTATCTATTTATGAAAATTACCTGGTGTTTTTCCTCATGAAATTTCCAAGATTTATAGATACCCTTATAATTTTAGGTAGTTTAGTGCATAAGCCGACAGTCTGGCCATACATACTGCACATCCTGCCTATGCTACACCTCTTACAAAGACAATTCTTTTTTTTAATTTAATTTTTTTATAACATTTTGTATAGTGCAAACATGACCCAAGTAGGTATCAGAGTGCTTTAGAAAAAGGGAAGGTATGGTATAATTAAACTAACTCACATGATTACATACATGAATGAAGTAAAGGGTCTTGAGAATACACAAATTACTTCACTTGTTATCAGAGGTAATCAGCTACAGACAAAGAATGGGACTCGATTTTAGAATGTCCCAGGAAAATCCCACGGAACGCCAAATTCAAATTTATTCAACATGTGGTCATACACAGAGCATACCTAACACCACACCGACTGCAGGGTATGTATCCACACACACAACACCACTGCCCTAGATGCAAGGCAGAAGAGGCAGACCTGCTCCACATGCTATGGCAGTGCCCGGAGCTTACTGGGTTTTGGACAGAGGTGGTGACACTTACTGCTGCAGCAACAGGCGCCCCTGTGCTGTGCACGGCAGGCAATTGCTTGTTGGGCCTCACCCTGTGCACTAAAGCATTGAAGGTACAACTTCACTTCACGGACCTAGCTAGCCCTGCTCATGGCTAAACGCGCCATCACCATGCGGTGAAAAATCAGTCAACCCCTGGCCGTTACATGGCTGGCATGGGGAGGTAGTGAGAAGGGGTAGTGCGGAAAGCTCGTCCATTCGGCGAGAGGAAGCCCGCGGGTTGCGCAAAAACCTAATCTCTATGGAATGGGATGCCATCCTGGAAGCCTTCAAGTCAAGTGCGTCGGCGCCAGTTCCGGCAGCTCAAGAACAATAGGTGCTCCCCCCCACGCAGAGATCTGCCACACCTCACCCCATCTCCATTGCCCCCCTTCCTCCCTCACTGCGAACATAATGCAGCCACGCCTGTGAACCTGCCAGTTCAGAACACAAAACCATAGTATATACACACGCAAAACCGAGAGAGGGACGGCTAAATAGTAGAGATACAGCTGTTAACCGTAGGGATGCGTTAGGGCCAGTTGAGTTAAGGGAGGGGAGGAAGGGGGAGAGGAAGTTTTGGGGTAAGCTCTACTGTACTTTCTTACCCTCTCAGGTCTCTCAGCACAAGCATAATAATGTTCAGTAGCCCACTCGAGACTATAAAAGTGCAACTCAAACTTTTCGCATTGACTAGCACGACTGTAATCGATGTAAAAATGCTTGATACATTATCTGCGAAACTGAAATGACATATGTTTTTTTTTTTTAAATCAGAGGTAGTCAGATAAGAAAAGGTCTGGCATCATAAAGAGTCACAGGTATGGTTACAATCAATAAACACAGAAATGATAGCTTAGGGTAACATCTTGTTCATCAGAAAAGATTTTGCTTCTGTTTTTTGAAGGAAGCGGTAGAGGCAATTAGGTTCTGCATCTTAGTAGCGACACCCGAGAAAGCTCTGTGTCCTGTTTTGTTCTCATGGAAACAATGTGGTTTCATTAGCCGGGAGATCGCGCTTCGCGACGGTCTGCAACCACCTGATTTTTGTAGTTTTCAGGCATGCTATCTTTACTTGAATTCTTGCCTCATAAGGTAGCCAGTTCAGGGATTTTAGAGCCGGGGAAAGGTGCTTGTTCTTTTTGTTCCGGAGACAAGTCTGGCGGCCGCATTAAGGGAGGCCATTCCAGGGGCCAGTTTGTATCTTTGTATCTAGGTAGGCCGCATAGTGTGGCACTACCGTAGTCCAGTCTGGGCATCACAAGAGCTTGATCCGCATGCTTGAGGTCCTCCTGAGGGAGGTAAGGTTTAAGCTTACGTAGAATGCTCCTCTAATAATTTGCTCCCTTGGTGACTGTACTGATGGGATCCTGCATATTCAAGTGTTTGTCTAATGTAATTCCCAAGGATCTGAATTGAAGGAGACTTTGAGCAGGATTCAGGTAACTTAGTAAGTTCAGGCAAAACTCAGATTTGTCTAGGCATACAACTTGAATATATCCAAGTGGCGGCTTCAGTTATTTTCTTGAGAATTTCACTTGTGTGAGCTGCATTGGACTTTCAAGCTGAATTATGACTGGACACTAGCTGAGTGTGCAAATTCTGAATACGTGGTGCAAACACCCCATTTTGTCAATTAGTCATGTCAGTATTATCATAATGATTTTCTTACTAAAATGTTTTTATCTATTCTGCATCCTGGATTAAACCTTACCAACGTATTTTTTTGAAAAACATTGGATGCTTTTTTTAAAATAATTTAAAGTGTACCAATCGATACTTGCAACTTCCTGTTATGAATGGAGGCTAGGCTTTACTTGCTTTTACTTTGGGCCACCCACAGGGGTACATTTAATATTATTACCTCAGAGTGCAAATCTGGCTGTCATTATAGTGATATATTTTATTGCATCAGCCAGACATGACACCTTAATGAAATTTGGGGGTCTTACATTTTCCAAAGAAAAACGTTTTCAGATATTTTCCTTCTTGTTCTGGATAATGGCCAAGTTTTTATTATAGCCTTATAGCCCGCTGAGTGGGCTATACCGTCTATTCAAGGCCCGCTCCAGCATTAAAGGCCCGAGCCGAAGGTGAGGGCCTTTAACAAGGGAGCGGGACTTTAATAGCCAGGTTTAGCGCCGCTACCATGGGCTATAAGGCTATTAGAACATTCTGCCACTAGAGGGCAGAATGTTCTAACAAATAAAACAAAGGCTTCTGGGAGCCTGAGGGGATTGAAATCTCCCCGGCTTCCTGACACCTTTGTTCACAGCCACAGCGGAAGCAGGATGCATAGGTGTCAAGTGACGTCGGGAACTGCCATAGACCACAATGGAGGACTTAAGCGAAAATGCCGCTGGTGAAGAAGGTGAAAGTGTACGGTGGAATCCAAGGGTGGATTCTTGACGAGGAGTACCTCCAAGCAGAGGGGGCAGAGTCGATGCCACTCAGGAGTAACCAGGAGGCAGGGAGGGCCAATGACCACCGAGGAATGACGATGCAGGAGAGTTGACCTGACCTTGTCGCTGCAGATGTGGGGATCAAGCTATGCTGTGGAAGACCAGGAGCGTTCACAAGCTGTCCCACGTTGGAAAACAAGAGCTAGGGGGGCAGTGTCCGGAGGGTGCACTATCAAGCTTTGGCAGCAGCAACAGACCAAGAAAGCACAAGGTCCAAGGGACTCACCAAGTGCAGGAGAGTCAGAGCAGGCGCCGAGCAAGCAGGGGAGTCCACGAGAGCCAGAGAAGACCCTGAAAAGGACTCACAGGCCGACGCCACACAAGTCACAAAAGGACCTCAAGCAGCTCACCGAGAAGACAGGCCCACAGTGCAGAGGATGCTGTGAGGCCGAAGATCTTGGTAGCAGGAGGAGCTGGAGGCTGGAGCGAGCCAGAAGATCTCTGGAGAAGAGTCAACAAGGCTTGGCAACAGCAAGTCAACGTGGTGCAGAGGGGTGCTGCTTCATCGGTTTGGACGAGGTAAACTGTCTTCAAACTTGCTGAGAAGACAGTGCAGGCCTCGAGGGAGTTGCAGAACCACCACCTGTGTTGCTGAACCTTTCAGAGTCTTTGAGAAATCACGAACAGCAGACCGGTCAGCTTTGTTGCGGTGCCTGCAGACGCAGGGGAGTGACTACTTCACTCCAAGGGAGATTCGTTTGGGTGTCTTGGATGCCCACAGGCTTTAGAAAGAACCTGTAAGGAACACAGGCACCGGCAAAGCAGACGACTGGCAGAACGACTAGACCAGGAGCAGCAGGAGTCTTCCAGATGCAGTCTCGGTTCCCAAAGCAAAGCCCAAAGAAGTCCAATGTGTCCAGACGGTTGAAGATGAAGTGGTTTCGGATCTTAATCTTGTCCAACGACTAATCTGAAGAGCCACCCACAGGTATGCCCTTAAGTACCCTAAGGAAAGGGTTGGGAATAGTCAGGGAACCCTCCCATGGGTGTTGGGGGGGGGGGGGGCAGAACAGAGGGGAGGATACTCCCATGTCCTTTGTCCAGTTTAGCGTCAGAGCGGGAGCCAATGTCTCCCTGAACTAGTTCCAACTGGATTATGCAAGGAAGGCACCTAATGTGCCCTTTAAAGCAGTCTGGTGGTGCTGGCAAGTGCCCCCACCCTAGCCCAATACACTAAGTCCTGTCTGGGAGGTGGTTACACCTCCCTGTGACAGGAAACCTGTTGTTCTACCTTCCCCTGCTCGAGCCTGGCTCAGCAGCAGGAGGTCAGAATTGTGTCTGTAGTTGGCAGCAGCACTAGCTTGCTGTTGGACCCTTAAAGGCTGGTACTGGGAATATAGCGGGACTTTCTAGGGGAGCCTCCCAGTACATGGAATCTTACATCCAACACTCGAATCAGTGTTGGGGTAAGATTCCAACATGTTTGATACCAAACATCACCGGTTTCGGTGCAGCCATTATATAGTTAGACATCTTGTATTTGACTTCATGTCCACTATATGTCTAAAATAGCTGACCACTCTTACAAAGTCTGGAGAATCGACTCCTGGGTTTATAGTGGGTGTCCTGCTCACGCCAGGCACCCTCACACTTACAACCAAGCACCCTGCCTTCAGGATTGAAAGGCCTACCTTAATGGTAACTTAACATTTTTAAATGCAGTGACCTCAGATGTAAGGAAACTTATATCTGTGGTGAGTGGTGCTAACACCTGCTCACACAGGCTGCAATGGCAGGCCGGTAGTCACAGTTTGAGTGGTCTCTCATTGGTGGCATAATACATGCTGCAGCCCATGGGAGACCCCTGGTGTACCTATGCCCTGGGTCAGGGGTGTGGAATTTAATCAATTATCTACATGTCGAGGCGACAGGTTGCTTCATAAATCTACTTGTCCTGTAAAAACATCCTCTTGTCCCTTTGGTGCCACGCTGTGCAGCAACAAATTATGGCAGCATTCTCATTACATGGGAGCTCTGATAATAGACTTTCTGATTATGAAAGGGCTTATACTACAATTTACATTTATACTACAGAGGGGTTTGAATATGAGCGAGTCCCTTATTTTATCACCATTCTGCATATCTACATATTGGGGCTGGAGGTAGTTGTAAGCAATAGTCCCAGGGTTGATATGTACTTTTGAGCCTGTGCAAACATAATAACTTGCATTAGGGGTTTTCACCTGCTCTTCTCTAATCTTTTTTAATACTGAGAAAGTTTGGAAATTTACTCCTGACAAGAGCAGAAGTAAAACTTCATCCAGAGTTGGGAAAAAAGTGGTTGGAGGGAAGGTGAACTTGCAGACGCTTAACAGATTTTCACGTAAGCAAATCTACACGTGCATATTTGCTTGCGCTAAAATGCAGATCACAAATATTTTCTAGGAGTACGATTTCCTGGCCTACTTCTATAAATTCTTGTTAAGTCATGAAACCTGTAAATATGCATTGATGTAAGAACATATACTATGGGTGCAGTTTTGTGATTTTCTTTAAGAATTGGGCTCCTAATTAAGTCGGCATTAACCAAGAATTTTAGTTTTTATTAAAATTCTCTCTCTCAGCTGGCTTCACTGTGAGTGACAGCATTCTGTTCTTTCATAGGGAACATATATTGGCACACAAAGTACTTTTGTTCAGTGCCAGGAACTACCGTGGCAATGTGTGCTTTTTTGAGACCAAAAGGTATTTTTGCCAATGTTTGTTATAATGGTGAGTATCCAATAGCTATCACAACAATAACGTTTTATAAAAACCATGTCAAAACATGACACTCACTGACAAAATCAAAATGCTGACCACCAGTGTCAGACTTTTTGGCTTTGCCAGTGCTTGTTTGTTTTCCTATTTCTTATAATCTTGTTGAAACTTGTTACACTGATTCAATTATGAATACTTTTGGAAATTCTAGCACGCATCAATAGTCTCCTAAATGATGCTTCAAAGTAATGGTACCTAATATTTCACAGTAGTTTCGATTTTTTTTTTTTCCTAGATGCATATTTTTTTGTGAACATTTTATTTTGAAAGCAAAGGATCATCAATCTTGACTTCAAGCTTCTGCAGATATTTGCATCTAATTGGAGAGCATTCTGGGAGCATTGTATGTAGCCTCATATTGCTAAACGTTGCAAATGTGGGAATACATTTTTTTTACTGGAACCACTGTCAGTAGTGCAGTCCGAGCATACATTTCCTTAGAGCGCACACCCTAATAATAAAGGTTTTGCGTTAATGAACCATAAGCACAAGTTTGAACAGCATTAACATATAGATGCAAATTCTACCTTAACTGCAGACAACCCCTTACCTGCTCCATAATGTGGTACTGTGAACTGGCAGCCAAAGGGTTTGTAAAGCAGGGGGTTGGACCTACTTGTCCCATGGACAAAATAAACATGAAAACCTGTTGCCCTTGACCCCAAACAATATGTCCTGGGTGTTGGGCTAAAGGAATTCCACACCACTGCTGGGTACCCTAGTACCATATACTAGTGACTTAGAAGGGTACACTAGTAGCCAATTAGCAAGGTACCACACAGGGAGCACAGTGACTGGGGTCCTGATTAGCAGGATCCCAGTCAGACTAGTTTGAAAAACAGAGTGACACCAGCAAAAAGTGGGGGTGACCATGAAAGCAGATCCTACTTTCCTACAGCATCGGACTAGACATAGAGTTTGTCGAATGGTACCCCTTCTTTCAAGGTGGTGGAGGACATTACATCTGGCTGAGGAGCCAACCTTTTCCAGACCGCCGTGGGCAGAAATAAATGTTGCGCCCTTGCTGATGTGTCCATTGGCACTGTATTGTCCACCTAAGCGGGTCTACCTAAAATATATTGTGAATACATTTGTATAACACTATAATTTGCGGCCTCCCAAATCTGGCCACATGCAAAACCATATCTTCTTGAACAGGGTCTTCAAGCAATGACATGGAGACATTATTTAGAACTTGCTGCAAAATAGTACAATACACGCACAAACAGAGTGACTCTAGGACATAGATTTAAAATATTCCCTATTTTATTGATTTAATTATCTTTTTTATTGAGTGCCTGGGCTTCTTAATGCAGTAGTAAACCACAAATCCTGACATTGAGCACAATTCTGGCAACCATTGCCACCTCTGCTGGGATAGAGCCCTGAGCACAAAGAAAGCTGATGTTTTTGCTGCTGCTGATGAATAAAATGAAGCCGCAGGGAGCTCATTTTGTATTCACAGGTCGGCTCCTAATAGATAATATCACAGCAGTTACTGCCCTCTGAACACAGACATCTCTGCACCTCCCCAAATCATTTCAATCAATCACAGCTCAGGTCTGTCACTGGTACCAAGCTATTTGTAGGGGGTATGTGGAAGCAGGGTGTGAGAGGGAAGGACAAGGACAAGGGAAAGGGTTGATGATGTGTTAAAATTAGCACACGCAGCACATTAATAAGTGATTAAAACACTTTCAACTGAATCACTAGAGCCGCTGGACGCTGCTGTTTGCATGATTGTAATGCAGACAGCCCTGTGTGCCTCTCTGAAGATTGACACCTTGTGCCCCACTTTCTTATGGCAAAAGTCTGGCGGCCTTACAAACTACTACCTGCAAAATTTAGAGATCAATGCTGGCCTAGCAGTTATCCATGTACGTTGACAGGAACCTCTGTCATGGTGGTTCCTGTCAAGGTACAAAAAATGTTGGTGAAATACCTCATCTAATTTTGATGATTGTCCATCAAAGGTTTACAAATGTTTTGAACCAAACTCCGAAAAAATGAGGTTGTTATTTAAAAACAAAATCCTAATGACCTCCGCACCCGGGATGTTGTTTTCCCTAGGTGTGGGCGCTCATTATTTGCTTTATTCTGCCCATCAACGCCAAAAGTAAGCTTCCTGTCTGCCAAACTCTAAATCAAAACATAGTGTTTAAAACATTTTGTCAACAGGCTAGAGCTTCAGATCCCCAAAGAGGATTTTTTTTAAAAAATCTTTACTGATCTGAGACTTTTTTACAACAGCAGCCACCAACTCACCAAGCGCTTTGGTCATTTTACCTTTTGGCAAAGATTGTGTCCAAAAGCCATCTTTTGGACTGGGACACCTAGGCTCACAGGCTCACCCAGCCTGCATGGAATGGAATAATGACATGATTTGATAAAGCATTTTCTGGTTCCACTTGCCTACCATTGGTCTTCCAATGGACCTTTTAAACCCGACAGAGGTGACAGGAATTGGTCTTTGCATTCAATCAAATTTCCATTAACAGTGCAATCCATTTGGCTACTCAATGAGGACCAGGAATCGATAGCCAAGTTTGAAAAGGTTTATTACAAATTAATAATCAAGTTCAAATATACCACTCTTAAAACCATACTATAAAGGTACAGAATAACAACTGGCAGACTCAACCTCCTGAAGAAATTGAGGCGGATATTAAACCAAAAAGCAATTTGGTAATTGCGATAAACCAAACAAGACCAACATTTTAAAATATCCACAGTACAGTAATACAAATAAGACTTTAAAATGGTAGAAATAGTTCAGTTCAAAGCAAATTGCAGATGCAACACTTTTCACACAAAGTACCTTGGATGCGTTGTGCACACAAACAAAAAGGGTCACAGGGAAGGTGATGCGTAGGTTCCTTGCACTCAGCGAAGGTGATGTGTTGGTTGGATGCGTCGTGCACACAAACAAAAAGGGTCACAGGGAAGGTGATGCATAGGTTCCTTGCACTCAGCGAAGGTGATGCATTGGTTCCTTGCTCCGGGCGATGTGATGCTTTGGTTCCTTACTGCTGCGCAGGGGAGGTGATGCGTCAGTTCCTTACCAGAGGGTAGGTGATACATCGGTTTCTTACTTCGTGGGGAGGTGAAGCGGCGGTTTCGTACTGCGTCCCCCAACGATGAGACAGACTTGGCGCCTCGATGTGATGCGACGATCCGTGGGTTCTTGCTGCCGCACTGCAGGCCTTGCATCGAATCAGTGCGGTGATCTTGGACTTCAGAGAAAGGTGCACTCGATGGGGCGCGGGGCGATTTCTTGAGGTGCGGTCTGGCGCAGCGGCGATTTCTTCGGCATTACATCGGAAACAGGTGTGGATGCGTCGCGCTTCTTGAAGTTGTGTTTCTTTTCCAGCTCCCAGCAGCAAACAGCTTCCAGAGGTCTAAAACAACAGCAGGCACCTTTAAGCAGGTCAGAACTCCCAGCAAGGAAGTTCAGGGGAGCTGGTGTTGAAGCCTTTGTGTTCCTGGGACTTCAGAACATGAGGCAAGCTCAGCTTCAAGCCCTTGGAGATCCTCCTCAAGCAGGGGACACAGCAAAGTCCTTTTTCCTTTCCTTGGCAGAAAGTAGCCACTGGAGGCCAACCCCAGACAGCACAGGGGCAGTATTCCTCCTCAGCTTCTCTGGCTCTTTTCCTTGGCAAAGGTCCCTCTTGATTGCCAGAAGTGATCTAAAGTTCTGGGGTCGGGCCCCAATATTTATACGGTAAAATCCTTTGTTCTCTGGTTGCAGAGAAGCTGTTTGCCCAGTCAAAACCATTTCTGTCCTCTCTGGTGCAGCTTCCTGGCAGGAAGTGGAAAAAGCATTGTATAATGCAGACAGGGCCTATTCTGGTGCAAGAGAAATCTCCTCCCACTACTCTATGCAGGTGCTAGTGAGAACTCCCTCCCCCCCCCCCCCCCTAATCTGAATGCAGCCCAGGTGTATTCAGCCCAGCCCTGAATCATTCAGGAAAGGCAGGACACACATCAACACCCCCCTGGTGGCCGTCTGAGAGAATGAACCTTCCCACCCCTGTCACTCCAAAGCCAGACAGTCAGTACACAAACCAGCAGAGGCACACAGGATGGCTAAGCAAGAAAATACCTACTTTCTAAAAGTGGTATTTTTAAACCCAGAATGTAAAAATCGCCCTCGCTTAAAGATGCCTCTTAACATTCTGAGTTCCGGCATATCAAACTTTATTTTCCTATCTTGTTCCCATGGGCAGTAATACTCATAAGATGTTATGAGCAAACTCCCCATTCTATCCTATTGGGATAGAGAGCCTTACAATAGTGAAAAAAGAAATTGGCAGTATTTCACTATCAAGACGTGCCACACACATCAGGGCATGTCCTACTTTTCACATACACTGCACCCTGCCCACAGGGGTACCTTGGGCCTACCTTAGGGGTGACTAACATGCAGGAAAAGGGAGGGTTAGGGCCTGGCAAGTAGGTGCACTTGCCCGGTCGACATGGCAGTACCAAACTGCGCACAGACACTGCAGTGGCAGATCTGAGTTCTAGTTACAGGCTGCTTATGTGGGTGGCACAATCTAAGTGAATTGATGTGGGGAAAGGGGCGTAGAAGAGTGGGACTGTCCAAAATCCAGCTGGACACAGACAGGGGAGGATTGGGAGTCCCGGATTTTAAAGCATATTGTTATGCGAGCCAACTACAGTGGCTAGCATACTGGATCGCAGGTCACCATCTGCAAGAGATAGGTATGTCACAACATACATGGGAAAGAAGAGCGCAAAGCAGACCCTCAATAACAGCACCTCCACTATTAAAAGTGGCGCTAGTATACTGGAACAAAGCAATACACTACACTAATGGGTTGCTTCCCTACTCCCCTAACATTCCACTGCTAGGGCTCCCCACACTGTCCAGAATAATCACTACAAGGTGCATTTCTAAGTGGTCAGATGAGGGAGTGAACACAGTAGGGATGTTGTTTGTGGATAATATGCTAATGAACCATGATACGTTTGTCAGGGAACAAGGAGTCCTCAACTCTCTGTGCTTCCTCCATGCTAGCATTAGCAGATATGTAAAGAATACCCGGGCTCCAAACAGAAAGGAATCACTGATGCATGAGCTAATGCACATGCAATACCTAAAGGGCAATGGGAGACCCTTGACCAGATGGCTGTACAGGGGTATGCGAACCCATGCAGCATCCTCATTATAGGCACTTAGAGACAAATGGAATGTGGATATGGGCCGTGAATTAACAGACAAGGAGTGGGGGAAAATACTGGAATACCCAAAGAAGATATCTCGCAACACCAAGTTTAAACCCGTTCAATTCATGGTGGTACACAGAGCCTATTTGACTCCACATAGATTGAATAAAATGTTCCCAGACACTGCAGACACATGTCCCCATTACCATACACAACACACGGATTTGCTGCACATGATGTGTACATGCCCACGATTGGTACCCTTCTGGGCAACGGTGCTTAGAATACTTAACAAAGTGGCACCTGTGGTGGGAGGTTATACACTTGACTATTGCATTTTAGGATTATGTCCTAAACACAAGAAGCAGGGAGTGCAAGCCCGGTTTACCAACCTGGCATTGATCTTGGCAAAACAATCAATCACGATCCGATGGAAATCTGCATTGCCTCCAACAGCTTTGGGATGGCATAATGAGGATGTTAGATGGGGCAGACCTGAGCGTATGGAGATCAAAAGGGAGGAAAATAGAGACCTGCAAAAGAACCCTATTTGGTTAAAATGGAATGCGATGTTGGAGGGGTTTATTTCCACTGAACCTTCACTACATTGAGACTTGGTAAACTGAATAGCCTGATTATCAAATATAAGTGTGCAGCTGTGTAAAAGACCCCGCGTGTACCCAATAACGCTATGGAATGTAGGTCTAACGATCGATCAAAAGAACTACTGGATAGACCCTGATAGGCTTGCCGACTTATGACCTATGTTAATGCTAGAGTGAGTCTGGGGCAGGGAGGGGTGTGGGACGCAATCGTTAATGTTATGAGTTCAAGGGTGGCGGATGAGTAATCATCCTTTTGGTTGCATTGGGTCAATTTAAATGTATAGATATGCTCATTGTTATTAATGCTAATGTATATTTTACCAAATACACATGCCACAGTGTGAATGCTGTACCAACAATAGCAAATTCTTCAGTGATGCTGGAACTGTCACTGCAAATGCCTTTCCTTTGTGGTTTGTTGTTCTAAGAAAACTAATAAAATATGTTTTTTTTTTAAATGTGGGTGGCACAATGAGTGCTGCTAGCCCCTTAGCAACATTTGATGTACAGGCCCTGGGCACACGCAGTGCACAGTACTAGGGAATGACTAGTAAATCAGATATGCCAGTCATGGAATTACCAATCCCTAACACAATTTACAGGGAGAGCATATGCACTTTAGCACTGATCAGCAGTGGTAAAGTGCCCAGAGTCATAAAACCAACAGAAATAGGTCAGAAACAGAAGGCCAAAAAGCAAAAAGTCTAGGGATAAACCCACTGAACAAGCCAAGTCTAACAGTTCTAGTATGTGGTATTGAATTCATACTGTGTGTGACATACAGTAAATCTTTATTTTAATTGAGCTTAAGTATGGCCAAGAACTACATTTAAATGCATATACGTGTAACATAAGTGCACAGATGGTTTTAACCACAGATTCAAGTCATTATATGTTAATCATACGTTATAGCACACGTTTATGAACGTTTAATTTCATCTTCACAGAAAGTACATTATCTACTAAGAGAGGATGGTTCTTAAATTCATTAAGACTTCTTTAGTATAATCACTAATTGTACAATTAATGCCCTTTTTAATAGTAATGACAAATGAAATATTTTCATTAATCGTTGACTCAAGTAAGAAACGTACACATTCATGTCCTATATCTATTAACATTTTCTGTCAATTTGTGATGTGTAAAGAGTGAACAGAAGTAAACGTCTGCAAATCTTTGGACTACTGTATAGCTAGCAAAGAGTACGGAATGTTTCAAGATGTTGGTTAAGCTCCTGTTTAGGCGTAGTGCTTTTCTATTAATGTTTCAAAAGCCCACATAGTTCCATACAGCAGGTGAGGCATTATAAGATTATGAAGTAGGAATATTCGTTGCCTACTCTGTAAAATGCAGCATCACTTAAGCGACTCTACCTGCTTTAAGCATTTGGCTGTTTTTTTCTTTCCTATTGATCTAAGGTTATGTTGCCCAAAGCTGAGGATGGAGGAATCATATAATAAAACAAAAGCAAATGTAAGTTGAGGTTGTAGCTCAGATTTTAGAAGCAGGTCCTGGATTTTACTCTGACGCACAGTCCACGCTTTGATCTGGCAATTACTTCCATTCCCTTCCCACCTCATAGGTCAAATATCATTTGGGTGATTGTTTGGACTCAGAATTCATGTGCTGTCTCTCTGATGTAAACTTGTGCGTTATCAAAAGGTGGCCAAGTTGAGATAAAGAAAAATCAAATTCAGGCACACATGGAGCCAGCAAACTCATGCCTCAATCCATTCATTAGCACCTTCAGATCTACTGTGTCGGAAGCACCCACGGGTCTTGAAGACTTACGACTGCATGCTCTTCCTTGTGCAATCACTAACCTAACCTACTGGTTACTCACTGTAGATTGACGTCTACCAACTGTTCTGGTTTCCAAGAACTCTTGGACCTGTTATGTTAATTCCTGCTCTGATCTTGGCAATGATATGGAGCATGGATATTGGACCGTTATTTCCTGGGTCACTGGGCCCCTTTCCTGTCTTTATTTTAGTCAGCTTGATACAAATGATTATCTAAATCGTGCTGATAAAATGCCAGTTTTCATAGTTGAATTGAACAGCTGTAAAGTCTCTATGCTAAATCAGATGGTAGATCCTTGATTACATGAGATGTGCAAAGATGTAGTAGGCATGGTGAAACTAGCAGAGCCAAGCATTGGAGATCGTTTTAAGTTAACAATTTAAACATGTTTTAAAATGTCAATTCACTAAAAGAGCCTTAAACACAAGCGTTTTTTAAAAATATGAAGAAAAGTAAAACACTAAGTGTGAGAAGGTGGCCTGATATATGCTGTCCGCTAGTTCTAGTGGGCACCTTGTATCAGTCCAAACAACCCCTTATGGTGATAGGTTAAAGACAACCTTTATTGAAAGCTATCCTAGTGGTAGCTATGGAGAGCAGCCTTCAGGCTAAGTCTTGAAGGAATGTAAAGCAGCTTGTTTTACCAGTCTATAATCTCTTGAATTATCAAATGAAAGGACAACCACACCAGGTATATATTTAAAATACATGTATTTAGGTTAACACACACCACTCTAGTCTCTTTATGAGACTGGAGTTCGAAGAACTTAAGTTAAAAGATAGCAATCATCAGTAATAGCACAAATACACGTTTGGGCCCTAGGGGCGTACCAAACCATATACCAAAAAAGTGGTTTAAGAACCACGACTGGGATAGACACTAGGCCTATAGCCTGTAGAATCGCTGGGACCCCAAGGAACCACCCAAGGTAGTGACACAGGGGACCCACGGGGACTGTATGCAGTGTGAGAACACAACCGCGGGTTCCCGTTATCTTCTATGGGCAATGTCGCGGTTGGAAATTTAAAGATTAGGGACACTTCTAATCGAGTCAGGACCAAACCCTTTTGGACTTGAGAAGTTCTAGGGCTAGCACCCACGGGAGCACCGGAGTACTCGAGTTACCTCACACAGGGAAGCCGGGTGCATAGGTGTCTTTTGGTGTCGGGTCGCGTCGTTGATTGCAATGGAAGCCTGCAAAGAACTGCTGCTGCCGTGAAGAGGAGAAGTGTCCGGAGAGATCCAAGCCTGGATCTGGGATGGAAGGAACCTGAAAGCAGAGGGGACAGAGTCTGGGTCACTAGCCAGTGACCAAGGGCAGGATGGACCAATGCCCACAGATGTCGGGTGCTTCAGGTGAGTTGATGGGTGTCTTGACTCTTCAGCCACGAGGTCCAGGAGGCGTCGACGAAGTCCACGAAGTCTGTCGAGTACTGCGGTGTCGGCGACCAGAATGGACCCAACAAGCCTTGGCAACGGCAAGTCACTGGATTTAGAGAAAGGACTGCGGTGCAGACCAGCAAGGTCTGAGGGACTCACCCAGCGAGGGTAAGTCAGGGCACATCTGGAGCAACCAGGTAAGCCCAAGCAGAAAAGGACTTGCCTTCGTGGGGACCTGCTAGCCAACGGGCTACTGATCACGAAGGAGCCTCGAGCAGTCACACTTGAAGCTGGCCCACGGGTCACTCGTGGAGTGGGGGCCAACTATCTTCGGTGCAGGAGGTGCTCAAGGCTGGGGCTACTCGGAGCACAAAGCACAACTTCGAGGAGGTCCAGGAAGATAGTGTTGCTGCAAAAGATCACGGTGTCCAGGGGTCACGGTTCCACGTCACCCACGATAGCCACGGGCCTCAGCTTTGCTGTGGACTCAGGGTGGCCTCGGGGAAGTCTGGAAATTTACCTCTGGTGATGCAAAGACTTCGGCGTCCGGCGAGAGCTTCAGCGATGCAGACCGGTCAGTTGCTTCTTTGGCGCCTGCCAAGCAGGGGAGTCACTCCCTGACCCCAAGGGAGATTTCTTCAGTCTTCTAGTCAGGATAGAACGTCAAAGGTCCAGGATATATGTTGCAGAGTTTCGTCCAGGGTAATCTAAAGTCCTAGGGACTGGATTCCTATACTTATAGTAAGTTTAGGAGATGGACTAACTCTAAGGCCCCACCTATGGGTGGGCTTGGAAAGAGGGGTGGTTAAACCTATTTCCTTTGTCCAGTTTCGCGCCAGAGCAGGGGCAGGTAGCCCCTGCAACCGGTTTGAACTGGTCTATGCACAGGGACACCAAGTGTGCCCCCAGTGCAGGACTTCAAAGCACCAGGGAGTGCTCCCGCCCAGCCCCAATACACATCTGCCTGTCTGGGGAGGTGGTTACACCTCCCTTCGACAGGAAACCTATTGTCCAGGCCTCCCCTGCCGGAGTTTCGGTCAGCAGCCGGAGGCCAGACCCGTGTCTGTGGCAGAGGCATCCATTTTGTGATGCCAGGGCTCAGGAAAGTACTACTGGGTTTAGCCAGTGTGAACATGTCTCACCCTCTAGAAGGGTGGAATGCTACCCCCGCCGCCAGAATTGGCGTGAGGCGGGGGTAGTATTACAAAGCGTTTGACACCAAATATGACATGTTTTGATGCAGCCATTCCAAAGTTAGCATTTATCGCGAGTTTATAATGCACTTAAGAGTATATGGTATGCTGTATCACAGAACAGCCATAAGGAAGTATTTCCGAAGGCTGCAGAGGGGCTCAGCTCATGCTTGGGCACCCTCTCACATAAAACTAAGCACTCTGCCTTCACGATTGTTAAGGCCTGCCATAGGAGTGGCTTATAGGTTTATATGTGTCTGTATATGGTAGTGATATAGGTAGCCTATAGCATGATAAGGGGTGCAAGCACACCCTTACCCAGGCTGCAGTAGCAGACCTGTGGTGCCATTTTGGAGTGCTTCCCAGGGGTTGCATAATACATGTTGCAGCCCCTGGTAGGCCTCTGAGGTACCTATGCCCTAGGTACATAGTATACCATATACTAGGGGCTTATAAGGCACTCCAGAATCCAATTAGCTATGTACCTAATGTATATGGAAACCATTTTACAGAGAAAGCAGATAGACTGGGGCCCTGAATAGCAGGATCCTATCCAACTAAGTCATAAACCAGCAAAACACCAGGAAAAAAGTGGGGGCAACCATATAGTCAGATTCCACCTTCCTACACTAAGTATCAGTTGAATAAATAAGCTGTCAATCTGCGCTTCCCTTTCCTTTGCTTAAGTATCTGCCCTTTGCTTAGCATTAGTGGATCTAATCAGCCTCTAATGTGCAAACCAAGAATACCCACCTAATTAACATATTAATTGATCCTATATCTTTGTGAATATTCCTCAATTTTCAGGCTTCACTATAAACAGCTTTAGCGGTCTGTGGACAGACCTACTGTTACTTTTATTTTTTTATTTTTTTATCATAAGTGCTTTTTGTGACAGCAAATAGGTTTGGGTCCTATACTAAAACATCACCTGTTTTTATTATAGAGTTCACGGCCAAGTCCAAGTCCTGAGGAGAACCCCACAACCACGACAGATTCGAAACGCATTGACTTTTCGAGCATGGGCCATTTGCTTCGAGCATGGGCCATTTGCATCAGGGGTGTGCCACAAGGGAATTAGCCTAATTCTTCCCCTCCCAGGCAACACCCATATAAATGTGTGTAACCCCATCTCTTACTCACAGGCAGGACGAGTAACAGTAATTCTGACAAAAAAGAATTATGTCCGCCTAATGTTTACTCGCAAAATTAGGTTACGCAAGATAAAGGGACCCCCTCTAAGCAAAATATTTTGAGGTCAAGGAGAAGAGGGGAAAACAACAATACAATATGAAGAGGCTCCCTCGTGACCTATATTTCTTTTATCAAACTGAAAATGAATTCAACATGGGCTGAAATAGAACTGAACAGCAACAAAATCCCAAAACATGATCATATTTATAAATATTCACATTATTTATTAATTTATATTTGTTTTATCAAAACTATTTTTGTACTTTCTTTTACATATTTGTACATAGAAAATCAATATTTTAAACATCTACAAACAGTGTTGCATATTAATGACATGACATTTTCATGTGTAAACATCTTTGCATCATATACCCCCGAGTAAAAAAACAAGAATGGAACATTCATACACACTACCTCACATGCATTCCTCCTCAAATACACTCATACCACATTCATTAATGCATATATCTGGAGAGTGGGAGACAGAAAGTTGTTTTAATCTCCGCGACCAATTAAAGCAACTGCATGTAGCAGGATCTGAACAGCATTGGTCGACGCGCGTTTCTGTGGCTTAAAGAATGGATAACACCACCTTCCTCAGGACCTTAGCCAGATATCAGACCAATATTGGTACACCCAGGGGATACACAAGAGACTGTTTTTTTATTTGTGTGTCTATTTTTCTAAGTTCTTATGCCACACTCTAGATTTCTCGTATGCGCTGTGCATTAAATGAGGCATATATGCAAGTATATTTTCGGCAAAGTGATAATTCCTTATAGGATCAGTTTGTTAATATCTATGTGTTATACAGTATGACACATAGATATGAACAAACTGATCCTATAAGGAAGTATCACTTTGCCGAAAATATTCTGGAATCCTAGAAGGTAGCAGAAGTCATTCCAATACACAAGAAATGCGATAAAGCCCTCCCATGTAATTATAGGCCATTCGCTTTAATTGATTGTGCCCAGAAAATCTCTGCACACCTTCTATTGGATAGAATACAGGGCTGGATAGATGACAACAATATCTTATCCCCCTTCCAGGCTTGATTCCTCAAGAGGGTAAAGACTACTGACCTGGTCTTTCGCGTCCTTCTTTTATACTGGAAAACAGTTGTGATCAATGCAGGCAGCTTATACATTGCCTTTGTTGATTTCACATCGGCCTTTGGCTCGTCCCCCGCAAGAAACTGGCATATCCTCTCTTGTACGGGCATGCCATTGGTTATCCTGATTATCCTTATCTGCATGCATGAGTACAATTGTGCGCAGTTCCGGTGGGGGACACTTTAAATGATATTGAATAGCACCTCTCAAGTCATCCCACTAATGCACCTTCCTTGGCTGGTATCAAAATCCCAATTTTATTGTTTGCGGATGATACCCTCTTAATCTCTAAAGCCCCTAGCAGGTTACAGCAAGTCTTGCTCCTCTTTGAAGATTGCTGTATATCCCGGGGACTTGCGATCAACTCGACCAAAACTAAATTTATGAACCTCCAGAAACATAAAACCTTCAAGGGCAAACTTGAGTTGGGGGCACCCAGCTGGGCAGGGTGGATGTCTTTACCTACTTAGGAGTTACCCCTCCCTCAAATTTTGCATGGAAACCCTAAGTGGAGTTGTCACCTGTTAAAAGAAAACAAATAGGAGGTGCACTTCATGGCTCTGAACTCTGAGGCTTCTCAGATCTAACTTTACTTGCAAGCTCAAAGAACACATTTCTAAGAAGCCTGACTCGTCTTCTAGCTAGTAACCCTCTTCTCCAACTGATGCTTGATATGGGTAGGAATTCCGTTGCAAATAAGGCCAGACTTCTGTCTCAATGATTTGGAGAAGGCTATGGTCTCAACCTGAGCAGACCCCATATAGGGTGGCACTAATTGATGTTTTACAAACAGATACATATAATAAAATTCCATTGCTTTGTCAGATTGAAAAATTACTTCTATCGGCCTACGCATATTATGGGATAATCCTCTATCTGTCATTTCCATCCCAGCAGTGTCCCTAAAGAAATACTATTGGCTATGGGTTAGACAACTGGCTACCTCAGTTGCCAATTCTAGCTTAATTGGACAGCATTTAAACTTTAAATCAAATAGTCTCTTGGAGCTGTATTGGAACGCTATCACAGTCCCTCTGGACAGGAAACTCTTTCCAATTTAGAGTGGGCGCTCTTCCCCTAAAAACCTTTAATAGTAAATGGTTCCTAAACACTGATCATCTGTGCCCTACTTGTAAGATCTCCAAATAAACCATTGGCCATGTTTCTTTTGCTTATCCTGGGTGCACTGCACTGCACCTCACCAGAGATGGCTTAACCCCCACTGCAAGCTTTTGGGGACCAACAGCAGCTGGAATGCACTGAGGATTTTAAAAGGTCTGACCCAAATCTAACTTATGTCGGTGCCATTGCGGGTGGATGTGGGTGATTAGAGCAAAAGCTGTGGGAAATAATTTCACTGTTTCAAGTCTATAATATTCAACATTGGGTGCTACTGTGAATGTCACAAATTGTGTTTTAATCAATTCCATATTTTATTGATTCGTTTTCTAATAATGTGCATGCACATCAGGATCTTCCTTTTTTACCAGCACTTATTCTTCTCCTATTCGCTTTAAATTATATTTTTTACTTTTATTATCCAATTGGTTGTCCCATTGTGACTCTCATCTAAAATGTAAATGCACTTGAATGTTTTTATTGAGGTCAAATACAATCGTCCTTTGTGACGGAGACTCCCTCCCTCAGGTCTTGCCACCCCTACTCACCCTGTCCGGGGTATCCCTTCCGCTCAATCCTCCCGGCCCGGGCGCTCCATCCAGGGTTTCAACCACAGCCTCGGTGACCCCAGGAACTCCGCCCCTCTCTCTATTACAGGAGCCTATCCCGAACGACGACCCACCGGAAGGACAACCCCTGGCTCCCGGAAGTCCCTCCTCCCCGTTCCCCGCCGGAGACAGAAAAGCCGGAAGACGGGAGGCAGAAGGCGTCGGAGGATCGTGGCAGGAGAGTTCGGCAGGAGATACGACGAAAGGAGAGGACGAGAGCGGCGAACCAGAAGAGTGGTCCGAAGACTGGTGGAGTCCCCCGGAGGAGGCTGAAGAGCGGCCGTAACTCGGATGAGAGTTACGGCGGAGCCCGTGAGTACCAGCTTTCCTTCGGTATAGCACCCTAAGTGCCCGTATGTACCATAGTCTCTCTGTAGATAGATGTATATAGTCTCTCTCCTTTAGGCACCCCTTGCACCCTGGTAGGACCTATCAGTATCCGTTGTATAGCATCTCACACTTTGTAAATAATACCCCACACAACCCTTTTTCGAACACCCCTCTTTTCTTCAACTTATCCCTCTTCCTCCCCGTCCCTTTTCCTCACGCTCCCTTCCTCCTTATCACTCCCGGTGACGGTTACAGCAGCGACATAGAGCGCCCGCAGGACTAACGGCTCCCTCTGTGTTTTGTCTCACTGCCCTCCGAGGTGCCCATCCACCCTCCTACCTGTGATCGACGTCGGCGGCCTGGACGGCAGAAGAGCTTCGGTGACGACGACCGCAACCGACGGGCCCATCATCGTCTCTACGTTATCCTCCTGCTTAAGACCTGTGTACTTTCCTATTGCACGACGTGCCTTGGGCACAATAAAGTAGACTATTGCACACTATATACGGCCTCCTTGCCTGCTTTTCCAGCCCGCCGAATCCCCACGCTCACAGGTGGTGTCAGAAGTGGGATCAGCTGGAAGCATGGAGGCCGTAATAAAGAAAATGGCGGAGTCTCAGGAGCAGTTGGGTATACTGATGGAGCGGTTTTTGAAGACGGCCGAAGACGATCGAGGCCAACTCCACGATGTGTTACGGGGACAGGGGGACACCCATGAACAGGCTATGGGGAAACTGACCTCTGTGTTGGAGCACCAGAGGCCAACAACCTCCCTACCGTCAGTGGTACTTCTAAAGTACGTGCCCGGGGAGGACCCCGACTTTTTCTTTACCAATTTCGAGAGATTGGCACAGGCTGCATCGTGGCCTGCCGACCGCTGGGGTCACTACCTGGGTCCCTTATTGACCGGCGAATTACAGGCGGCGTACCAACAGGCTAACGTACAGGGTACCACACCAAATGGGGACATAAAGAAATGCATCCTTGAACGGTTGGGCATCAACGACGAAACCTATCGCAGGAAACTACGCCAAATCAAGGAGGGGCCCCAGGAAACCCCGAGAGCCCTATCATTCAGGATTAAGGACCTGGCCAATAGGTGGTTGAGACCGGAATCCTCCACCATGGAAGACGTCTTACAAAAAATATATTTGGAACAATTTCTGATGTCGTTGTTGCCCGGCACCCAAAGGTGGGTACGACAACATGCCCATCTTACCCTAGACACCGCGGTGGAAATCGCGAGTGCCTACAGTCGGGCACAGGAGACACAACGAAGTAAGGAGGATCCGCCCCACAAACTACATCTCTCCATAAGCCTCCGACCCCCCCGTCCTTCTTTCCAGAGGCGACCGGAACCACTCCCCATGCTTCCATACCCCGTACCACCCCGACCTAATAATCCCGGACCCCAGTGTTACAGTTGTGGGGGTTTTGGTCATATTGCTCGGTTGTGCCCCCATAAGGAGGAACCCATGGAGGTGGGACTCGCCAGGAACTATGTGTGTTCGGTCCCAGGCATGTCACCTCCGTCGTTCCGCTGCCCTGTAAACATCGATGGACAACCACTTATGGCCTTGGCTGACTCGGGGTGTCGACAGAGCGTTCACCGGCCCCAGCTCTTGTCTAAACCTGTGGGCCCTTCGTCTGGTACGGTCGCCATTCAATGTGTCCATGGAGACACAAAACAGTACCCCACTACCCAGGTACGAGTCCAACACCCCAAGGATCCCGGAACCACCCTCTCCGTTGGTCTTGTCCCTACTCTACCGGAACAGGCTATTCTGGGAGACAGGAGTACGCCGGTGTTTTCCCAGTGACCCTCGACGAACACCCATGGCAAACCGACAGAGAATTCAGGGCAGCCCAGCGAGAGGATCCGGTGCTACAGGAAGCATGGGCCAAGGCAGTAGACCACGAGGATCCCCTTATAGTAGGTCCCTACTTCTTTAAGAAACATGGGTTGCTGTATCGGAAGGGAGGGACCCAACAAAAACCACAACTGCTCATACCCGGTCCCTTTCGAGAGAAGGTACTCTTTCTTGCCCACAGCCACCTCCTGGGTGGACATTTCGGAGACGAGAAAACCAGCCAAGCGATCTTAGATAGGTTCTATTGGCCAGGGGTACACCAAAACGTCAAAACCTATTGCAGAGAGTGCCCGGTCTGTCAAAAACACAGTAGGTACCAGCCTCCGAGGGTACCCCTGCAACCCCTTCCCCTCATTGACGTCCCTTTCAGCAGGGTAGGTATGGACATCATAGGGCCCTTGCTGCCCTCCCGAAGTGGCTGCCGATACGCCCTCGTTATTGTGGACTACGCCACCCGCTTTCCCGAAGCCCTTCCCCTGCGACAACCCACCACCCAAAACGTTGCGAAAGCTCTCATCGCTGTGTTCTCAAGGGTAGGATTTCCCCGGGAGATCCTGACGGATCAGGGCACTCCCTTCGTCTCCACCCTTATGAAACAGGTCTGCTCCCAACTGGGGATTAAACAGATACGCACCTCGGCGTATCATCCACAAACCGATGGGTTGGTGGAGCGATACAATGCCACTTTAAAACAAACCCTAAAGAAACTATTAGGTCTGGAAGCGAAGAGGTGGGAGGACATGTTACCCCTTGCCTTATTTGCAATACGTTGTAAGACTCAGAGCAGCACAGGATATTCACCCTACGAACTGTTGTATGGCCGACCCCCTCGTTCTCTGTTGGACATGGCCCAAGAAGCCTGGGAAGCAGAACCAGATCGCACCCGTCCCCTCCCAGAATATATGGAGAACCTCAAAACCCACTTGTCTCTAATAAGGGACATCGTACACCAGAATCTCACACAGGCACAAGAGAGACAGAAGGGTCATTACGATAGAGGCACAAAACACCGGGTCTTCTCAGTGGGGGATCTGGTTCTCTTGATGATGCCCTCCTCCGACCAAAAACTCCTTGGACAATGGCAAGGCCCCTATACCATCCTTCGACAAGTAACCCCTGTCACCTACGAAGTACAACTGGACCCCGCACGGGGTACCACCCAGATTTATCACGTCAACTTACTAAAAAAATGGGAAGGTCCTCGTCCCGTCCTAGCCTGCTCTATGGGTCTGGAACCCCTTTCTTTCTCCCCTTGCATAGACCCCGCCCTACCTACGCCCCTGAGTGTAGAACTCCAGCATCGTCTCTCTCCCTTACAACAGGTGTTTTCATCTTCGCCTGGTCATACCTCCATCACAGAACACGCCATACAAACGAGTCCGGGGAAGGTGGTCCGGCAAAGGCCTTATAGGGTCCCTAAAGCCCGTAGGGCGATCATACACCAAGAAATAGAACAGATGTTAAAAATGGGCATTATAGAACCCTCTGTAAGTGACTAGAATTCTCCAATAGTGCTTGTACCCAAACCCGATGGGTCTGTTAGATTTTGTATTGATTTCCGGGAAGTCAATAAGATATCATCCTTTGACACGTACCCGTTACCCCGCGTAGACGAGATGGTCGAGCGTATAGGGAAAGCCCAGTACATATCCACTCTGGACCTTTGTAAGGGGTACTGGCAGATACCCCTCAGAAAAGAAGATTGAAAGAAAACGGCATTTTCGACCCCTGAAGGTTTATATCAGTTCCTCGTCCTCCCCTTTGGCCTCCATGGCGCACCCGCCACATTTCAACGGGCCATGAATCATATCTTACGACCTCACACTCAGTATGCAGGGGCATACCTCGACGATATAGTCATCTACAGCGACACCTGGCCACAACACTTGGAGCATCTCCACAACGTCATTTCCTCCTTGGGCTCCTACGGGTTCACGATTAACCCTGCCAAAACCACCCTAGCAGCCCAAACCGTTAAATATCTAGGATACCTCCTGGGTGAGGGCCTAATCCGGCCCCAGAGAAGCAAAACAGAAGCAATCCATTCCCTCCCCTTTCCTCAGACCAGAAAAGACTTGCGTGCCTTTCTGGGCCTTCTTGGATACTATCGAAGGTTTGTGCCTAATTTTTCCTAAAGGGCCGCCCCGCTCACTGACCTATTGAAGAAATCCACAAAAACAGAGGCCATCCTGAAAAACCTGACGCCCTTATTGTGGCATGCTTTTACAGATCTGAAGAACGCCTTGACCTCCGATCCCGTACTAGTTAGTCTGGATTATACACAACCCTTCTTACTCCAGACAGACGCTTCAGAACAGGGTTTAGGGGCAGTACTGTCGCAGAAAGACCCCGAGGGGAACGAAAAACCCATTCTCTACCTCAGCAGGAAACTGTTTCCTCGAGAAAGGAATTACGCCGTTGTGGAGAAAGAAGCCTTGGCGATTAAATGGGCGGTGGACAGCCTCCGTTACTACCTAGAAGGGCGCGACTTTACCATCTTCACAGATCACGCCCCCCTTGAGTGGATGGCCCGGAACAAAGGGCACAATGACCGTGTGCTGCGGTGGTTCCTGGCCCTCCAACCATACCGCTTCAAAACGGTACATCGAAAAGGCATAGAACAGGGTAACGCGGACTTTCTCTCTCGCTATCCACTGTCCACACCAGATACAAGAAAGACAGCTAGGGAAAGGGAATGTGACGGAGACTCCCTCCCTCAGGTCTTGCCACCCCTACTCACCCTGTCCGGGGTATCCCTTCCGCTCAATCCTCCCGGCCCGGGCGCTCCGTTCAGGGTTTCAACCACAGCCTCGGTGACCCCAGGAACCCCGCCCCTCTCTCTATTACAGGAGCCTATCCCGAACGACGACCCACCGGAAGGACAACCCCTGGCTCCCGGAAGTCCCTCCTCCCCGTTCCCCGCCGGAGACAGAAAAGCCGGAAGACGGGAGGCAGAAGGCGTCGGAGGATCGTGGCAGGAGAGTTCGGCAGGAGATACAACGAAAGGAGAGGACGAGAGCGGCGAACCAGAAGAGTGGTCCGAAGACTGGTGGAGTCCCCCGGAGGAGGCTGAAGAGCGGCCGTAACTCGGATGAGA
The DNA here is from genome assembly GCF_964204655.1 of Triturus cristatus. Lineage (NCBI taxonomy): Eukaryota > Metazoa > Chordata > Amphibia > Caudata > Salamandridae > Triturus > Triturus cristatus. The sequence continues at coordinate 406,647,518 of NC_140590.1, forward strand.
GTTACGGCGGAGCCCGTGAGTACCAGCTTTCCTTCGGTATAGCACCCTAAGTGCCCGTATGTACCATAGTCTCTCTGTAGATAGATGTATATAGTCTCTCTCCTTTAGGCACTCCTTGCACCCTGGTAGGACCTATCAGTATCCGTTGTATAGCATCTCACACTTTGTAAATAATACCCCGCACAACCCTTTTTCGAACACCCCTCTTTTCTTCAACTTATCCCTCTTCCTCCCCGTCCCTTTTCCTCACGCTCCCTTCCTCCTTATCACTCCCGGTGACGGTTACGGCAGCGACATAGAGCGCCCGCAGGACTAACGGCTCCTTCTGTGTTTTGTCTCACTGCCCTCCGAGGTGCCCATCCACCCTCCTACCTGTGATCGACGTCGACGGCCTGGACGGCAGAAGAGCTTCGGTGACGACGACCGCAACCGACGGGCCCATCATCGTCTCTACGTTATCCTCCTGCTTAAGACCTGTGTACTTTCCTATTGCACGACGTGCCTTGGGCACAATAAAGTAGACTATTGCACACTATATACGGCCTCCTTGCCTGCTTTTCCAGCCCGCCGAATCCCCACGCTCACATCCTTGTTTTATTTATGTATGCTTTTATGACTAAATCTGTCGAATAAATCTCATTTAAACTGAGCTGAACTGACCCTCTATTATTTAATGCACTGCGGAGGTCTGGGTGTAACCAGAGAGCTACAGAATTAAATCTTGGTTGTTGTAGTGGAGAATAGTGACTTGTGTACTTTTAGTGCAAGATCCAGGCCTGTGACAGAAAGTACTGTAAATATGTAAGTCATTATTTTAAACTTGCATTATACATAGTATAAGATCGACTGCTACAAAAAACTCAAAAAGGTTTAAGATAGATGGGTGCTTCTAAAATATAGATTTTAGTAATGCCCAGACAGTACATAATGCATTTTGTTAATATCAGTTCAGCTTGTAACTCCCTTGCACTACCACTCAAAAAGAATAAATCTGTGTTATCAGGATGTTTCAGGTGATTCCATCACTTAAAGCCAATTCCGACTTCTAATCACCCCTTACATCTGCAGATTAAGCAGTTGCGCACATTTGTATTTCTTTCAAGCAACCAGAGACCCTGGCAAGAAGGCTTGCTTATTGTTTAGTCAGCCTTTGGTTTCACTGCACAGGAGAGTCACTGAATGATACTTCAGCTGAAGCATTTAAACTATCGGAATGAAATCTCACAGGACGGTTGTCTTTTCACAAAAAGTAGGGGAACGGTCTTTCATAAATTAAAAAAGTTAGGGGCACGTTGCACCCCTCCGATTCTGCCCACTTTGACCTCTGCTCATCACCAACGTGATGGGTATCCTGCCCACCGTATTGTAAGTGCAGTATAATAATACAATTTTAAGAATGTGGGTGGGAAATCTGTCATGTTTGCATTAAAGTAACTTGTCCTTCAAACTCTAAATCAAGCCCTGTGATTCCTTTTGCATGATATGTTACATTTGACTTTTAGCCCTCAATAAGAGTGCATGGCCCTTCCTGATCACCTTTTCCTTGCTTTCCCCTGCTGGCCTTGCGCCTTCCGCTCCTTGTTTTAGTAATACTCCCCCACCATACTTCCTGCCCCATATGCCCCGACTAACTCCCATTCATACTGCCACCCTGGCTCCTTGCTCATTCACTGTCTCGCCACACACGGCATAATTCTCGACTCCATCACTCCTCGTCTGCCTTAGTGAGTGGAAGCCTCCATCGTAAACAAATTCCCACTGCCAGGGCTGTTGCCACGGGGGCATTTGAGGGCCGGGCCAGCCCATATTAATCTTTGCCCCCTCAAAATGACAGAGTCAGTTGGCACAGTATAGAGGTGCCGGAGTTCAGAAGGTTAATGAGCATTAAAATGCCTTTACATTTTGCTTTTATCATTTGATGCATGTTCCATGACAGGTTAAATGTCCGGATATGTCTTCTGACAAATTGCTACATATTCTTATAAAGTGATGATGTTGTTTACTTTTCTTTCTTTTACTGAGTGGACTTTGTGAACTAAAATTAGTGACAATCTTGCTGGGGTACAGACAGAGGCATGGATATACGGGGCAGGTTCGGCCTAAATTATGCAGCAATGTTTACTAAAGTATGTGGCAAGAAAACAAATGCATCTTAATGCGGCACATTTTGTGATAGTATCACTTCGTTATTTTGGCATATCTGACAGAGACATCTAGCCGCAGATTCCTTACCTTTCAATTTAACAAGCGTCAAATTGGATCCGGAAGATTGTGACATCCACCTCATTTATATAGTCACCACCCCAGCGCACACACGTCAGTTCTTTTCTTTCCGCGCCTGCTTGCGCAGATTTGTGAAGAGAGCTACCCGCAGTTACTTTTCCACAGGCTTTTTTTGACATTTTGTCAACCCCCTTTCGGTGTGTAGGTTTTTTCCTCATGTCCAAGAAAATTTCTGGTTTCAAGCCGCGCGCCGCCTGTCACCGTGCTATGTCGGTGACGGACCCGCACCCGGTTTGTCTATGATGCGTTGAGCACAACCACGGTTCGAAGTTGTGCTCTGACTCCCGGACCATGGCCCGAAAGCTTTGAGGGAGCGGTACCTAAAGCTGCTTGCGGCCTGGCACTTGGCACCACGTTGTTCTCCCCGGAGGTCACGCTCTTGGTCAAGAGAAAGGTCCGGGCACTGCTCCGGGAGTCCTAAGTCCTCCCACTCGAAGTCGTCGAGTCGGTCAGGTAAGAAGCACAAGAAGCATAAAACGTCAAAGCATGTTTTGAACTCTCCCCGTCCGTCGGCCGACGCGACTTAGGAGTCTTGGCGCTCTAGGCCCCATTCCTCTGGACCTGCACCTGGATCAGCTCTGTGCTCCCCAGCCTTTCTGGGAGTGACCCCGACACAACTCAAGGAATTTTATGATTGCATGTGCCTTATATTTGGGCAGCCTGACCCTACCGGTGCGCCTTTGGACCCCAGAGGCTCAGAGGGGGCTCCATCGGGTTCTGTGCTTGTGGCTCCTGCCCCAGTGCCGATATCCCTCCATTGGATCCAGTCATGGATCTGGACCGACACCAGTTGTGCCACTGCTACCTTCCCTGGTGCCGACCCCTATGCCGATACTCCCGACGCCATTAGCACCGCCAGCCCCATTCTCATCCCCGACAAAACGGAGCCGGATCAGCGCCTACCGACGCTGATACCAGCGCCGACAGAACCCTTAGGTTCTGGGTTAGTTCCTCAGTCTTATTCTAAAGGGCTAGGAATGGAGGAAGATTAGAAGGGGTCCCTGGACCCTTTACAAGACCAGCCTTATCAGGACATGGACTGGTAGGAGGAATTGGGTGAGGCCATTAGATTGGGTACCTCTCCAGATTTTGGCCTGCTTTGTCCACCTACCGGGGCTATGGAGGAGGTAGCATCATGCTATGGTGACGCAAAGGGCAGCTAAGTTTCTGGACCTTCAGCTCCCTTCTGTGGCACTCAAGACTCACATCTTGATGGCAGTCCTTCAGCTGGTGTCTCTTCTTTGGAACCCTTGCTGTCTTTGAATGAGGCCTTAACTGATGTCTTACTGTGAACCTGGTCAAAGTCCAGTACAGGGGCTCCTGTGAATAGGACAATTGCCCCCAGCCATCACCCTGCACCGGATGACTCAACACTCCTCACCAGCCACCCTACACCCGAGAGCTTGGTGTTCCAAGCCTCTACCTCTCAAGCTGCATTCCTTTCTGCACCCCTGGATACGGAATCCAAGAAGCCGGATATCTGGGGTGAAAGAAAGAATTCATCCGCCAGCCTGTCTCTGTGGACAGTGAACACGGCATGCTTTTTGAGCCGTTATTTCCACACTTTGAAGGGAACGGTTGCACAAGTGCTGCCACAGCGCCCTGAGGAGGCCAGGGGCATCCTCTCCCTAGCAGTTTCACATGGGAGAAATGCAGCAAAGTTCACCATTCGTTGTGGTCTCAACGCGACTGACATGCTGGGCACATCGATTTAATTGACGGCGGCTATTCGACACCACGCCTGGGTGAGGATTTCTGGTTTTTCAGGGGTATTCAGGCCTTTCTCATGGAAATACCCTTTGATGGCACCCATCTCTTCGAAGTCAAGGCAGACATGGCACTGGAGCGCGTTAAGGACTCATGGGCTATGGCCAAGTCCTTGGGCCTCTCACTGGCCAAACGTCCCCTGTCTGCTTTTTGCCCTTTTGTGGCGAAGGGGCTTTCAGCTGCACCAGCCATTACCCAGCCACAAAACTGTGCAAGTACAGCAACCTCTGCACGCCTGTGGGTGATATGAAATGAAAATTTATAGAGCGCGACTATCACCCGGGGGTATCTAGGCGGACAAAACAGGCTAAGAGGAACTGAAAGGTAGGTTATTTGCGGAAGAGCCAGGTTTTCAGATGTTTCCTAATGTCCATCAGATTTGTCTTAGATTTAAGTTTTGTTGGGAGAGCGTTCCATAGCCTGGAAGTGCAGACGTGTCAGGTGCCCCACAAGACTTACCTTTGCTTGTGAAGCAATCACGCAGAGACGACAAGAGCGCCCACCCCTGTACCAACCTGACCTCCCTTGGACAGAGAACCCAACAGGGATGAGATGGAAGCAAGGATGGGAGCCAAATAAGGACGTAGAACGGTGGTGAGTGGAATGGAGCTTGCAGGATATCCCGGGGCAACTGGAAAACAAAACAATAACCGGATTGGTAAGCTACCCCCAGGCTAGTCTGGAATATCCCTAAAACACACACAACCGTTCTTCTGCCGGGACTCACCAGTGCTTCTGTATAACACGATCTTCAGCCATCCGTGTAGTCCCAAATGAAATCCAAGAACCCAGGAGAGACTCTCCTGCGCAACGTCTTGAGAACAAAAGGGTAAGAGGTATAACACAGTGTTTATGTAGAAGCACTAACTGCGACCAAAGGATAGCGCTACTGCGCGGCTCCCCAAAATAAACAAAGTAAAGCGCTCCTGCGCTGCTTTCCCAAAAAGAAACCAATGTTAAAGCGCTCCTGCGCGGCTCCCCAAAATAAACAAAGTAAAGCGCTCCTGCGCTGCTTTCCCAAAAAGAAACCAATGTTAGAGCGCTCCTGCGCGGCCCCCACAATGAAGTACGAGTAAGGCGCTCCTGCGCTGCTCACCCAAAATGAAACGCGAGTAAAGCGCTCCTGCGCTGCTCACCCAAAGAACCACAGTTAAAGCGCTCCTGCGCTGCTTACCCAAAGACCAAATGTTAAAGCGCTCCTGCGCTGTCCCCCCAAAATGACATACGAGTAAAGCGCTCCTGCGCTGCTCACCCGAATGAAATACAAGTAAGCGCTCCTGCGCGAAGCCCAAATGCAACAAGCTGTTAGCACTCCAGCGTGGATGCCAGAGTCAAGTACGAGAGCGCTCCTGCGCGAGAAGCACCAACACCACAGATACCTTCGTGTCGGCAGCAACCAGGAACACTCCTCCGTAGCAGAAGCCTCGGAAGAATTCAAAGCACAGAGCCGGCGGGAAACGCGGTGATAAGGCGTTTCCCCCAGAAGTGCTTCCGTGACCCGCCTTTGGCAGGAAAGAACTAGACTGGGGCTCAGCTTCCACCCGGAAGTGAGAATCCCGGCAGTGTTGTGCGTGCTTCGCGGGATGTCGGGAAACGGCAAAACGCCGAGAACCCGACAAGACGATGAAGCCTCTCCCATCCCGATTGGTTTTTTTAAATCTGGGGATTACAAGATTGCCACTTGTGGATGAGCTTAGAGGACGGGAAGGAATGTAGCGCTGAAAACGCTGAATCAGGTAGTCTGGGCCAACAGCTTGTTCAGCTCCAAAGGCAATGCAGAGTACCTTTAATTGAATACATTTGTCGATAGGGAGCCACTGCAAATGAATCAAAGCTTGGGAAGCTGATTTATGTTTTGGAATGCCCATTAGAAGTCGTGCCGCGTCAATCAGCAGTGTTTGGAGCTTTTGAAGAAAACACTTTCAGATGTTGATGAAGCGAGCATTGCCATAGTCTACTTTGGAGGAAATAAGAGTTGTAACTACCCTCTTTTGTAGACTTGTTAGAATATATGGCAAGACTTTCCTTATAGTTTCTAGGATAAAAAACCATGATGAGGTAATGTGGTTTATCTGCCCTTCAAAGGATAGATTGGTGTCAATAATTAGCTCAAGATGTTTTGCTATGTTACTGGGGTAGGCAGAGTCCCCTTTCCTGGGGCCACTAGTTGTAGGACCAGAAGGATGTATTATTACCGAATAGCATGACCTCAGTCTTTGAGGAATTCAGTTTCAAACAATTGCTTCTCTTCCAATTCCCGATGTGGAGCATACAACCGGGGAACTGAGCTGCCGTGTCCCCAGGATTGTCCGTGATGGATACAACAATTTGTGTATCGTCCACATAAGAGACCAGAGAGAAGCCGAATGATCTGATCAGGTCTGCAAGTGGGGTCACATAAAGTTTCAACAAAGTGTTGCTTAGAGATGAGCCTTGGGGGACTCCACAGGGCAATGAGAAGGGTGGTGAGGTAAAATCACCAAGATAGACCGACTGGATGCGGTCTTCCAAATAGGAGGAGATGAAATTAAGTGTGTTGCCTTTGATCCCTATTGTTTCAAGGCGGTTAATTAGGAGAGCGTGGTTGACCGTATCGAATGCGGCTGACAGATCCAAAAGGATTAGAGCCACATTTGCACCGCTGTCAGTGGTTTGCCTGATTTCTTCTGTGGCAGTAATCAGTGCCAACTGGGTGCTGTGGTGAGTGCGGAAACCGAATTGTGAAGAATCTAAACTGTTAGATTTGTCTAGGAATGTGCTTAATTCCTTATTAACTCGTTTTTCAACAAGTGTAGCAGGGAATGGTAGACAGGTGATTGGTCGTTAGTTTTTGGGGCCGTCCACATCTAGATGGGTCTTTTTTAATAATGGCAGAATAGATCCTACCTTCCAGTCTTTTGGGTAATATCCTGTTTCGAATAGGCTATTAAAGATGGTCGTAAGGTGAATGGCTATCATCCTCAGGACCAGATGAGTAATTCTGGCAGGGCAAGGGTCCGATGGAGTGCCTGATTTGATCTGAGACAGTGTCATTGGTGTCTGTTCAACTGTCAAAGGCCAAAAGTGGGTTAGTGTGGAGACATTATAGACTTCCTTAGGAAATCTGCAATTTGAGTCCTTAGTTCGATTACCGTCTCGAAAAGAGTCATAGACAGTTTTAACTTTGTCTTGAAAATGAAGTGCTAATCTGTTAAAATATTGTTGATTTGTGTTTGGGTTCTTAGACTCTGGAAATTTTTATAATTTTTTGACTGTAGCGAAAAGCTCCTTAGAAGATTTTATAGCTCCTTCTATTTTGGCTATAAAGTATTCCTTTTTTACTGTAAGAATCTTCTTTTTGTAAGTCAACAGCTGTTTTTTATAGGCCTCTCAGTCAGCTGATTTATACTCAAGTCTCCATTTACGTTCAGCTCTCCTGCATTCCTGTTTTTGCATTCTAAGGTCCTTGTTGAACCAGGGTTCGGAGGGCTTAGACTTATGGCTTTGGGATTTTTTTTCTGGGGCTAGTTGATTTAATGCTATATCCAGCCATTGATAGTAATTGCGGGCTGATAAGTCTAGATCAGAGCAGATCGGAGGAGTTGAATGGATGAGGGAAGCATTAAGCTGCCCAGCGGCCATGGTATTCCACTGACGCTTCGTAGTGCTCCCCGTTTGTGGGTAAGCTGATTCTACTTTAGATAGCCCGTTTAATTCAAATATGACTGCCTTATGGTCTGACCATATCAATGGAAGGGAAGATAGCCAGTGGACCTAAGGGTTGTCTGTAAAGATACCATCTAAGAGGTGACCAGCTATGTGCGACGGACCCTGGACAGTTTTTGTTAGACCTGGCCCTGCCATATGATCCAGTAAGTTCGTGGAATCGGATCCAAAGAATTTTCCAAATGAAAATTAAAGTCCCCTAAGATAGTGAAGTCTGTAGTGTCTACTTTACATTCTATAAGATTGCCAATAGATTGAATAAAGGCGGTTCTGGAGCCAGGCGGTCGTTAGACGAGAAGTTCATTAAAAGAAGAGTGGCTGTTTACTTCAATTTTAAAATAAATAGCTTCACGTAGAGACATATTGGAGAGGGTATTCAAAATGGTTTAAAAATGTTCTCTGAATAGGATTCCCAGACTTCCGCCCTTTTTTTTCGGGGCGGTCGTGTCTGTATATCCTGAATCCTGCCGGTATTGCTCCTAGTAAGTCTGGGTCGGATGTAGAGTCTGCCCTAGTCTCAGTGATAAAAGCTAGGTTGATGCGCTGGCTCTCAATGAAGTCTGCAAACTCTAAAGCATGCTTAACAAGTGATCTGGCATTGATGAGTGTGCAGCTGTAGCTAGATTTCTGCATTTTTGGTAGCTCAGTGCAGCGCTCATGTGAGGTATTGAGTGTTAACAGGGTATCCCTGGAATAGTTAAGTTGCGCCTTGCTTTCTAGGGCCAAATTGACAGGGGGACTGGCACTGAGCGCGGGCCAGGTGCAGACAGGCGCAGCCGGGCTTGCAAATGGAGCACCCGCTGCACGCTCGGACCGGCATCTGTTTTAGTAAGCCCCTGGAGCGGAAGTTGGGAAAGGCTGGACCATCACCCTGGCAAGATGGTGACCTACAAAGGTGTAGAAATGGCAGGAAAGGAAACTGACTCTCCGCAAAAACGGAAACCGCGGCTGACCTGAGAGTCAGTGGAAAGTTTAAAAAAGCAAAGATCCCGAGTTTGTGGGAGATCAGAATGTGCAGAAATCGGCCCCCAATTGGACCGCTAAAATCAGGTGAAGTCCATAGTTAAGAATAAATAATTATTCAAGTTAAAAAAGACTATGGAGTACAAATGTAAATTATTAAAATTAAGGCGCGACTTACTAGAGCAAGTGTACGCTGCGCGCTCGGACCTGCATCTGTTTTAATAAGCCCCAGGAGCGGAAGTTGGTAAAGGCTGGACCGTCACCCTGGCAAGATAGCGGCCAGCAAAGGTGCAGAAATGGCAGGAAAGGAAACTGACTCACTCCGCGCCAACGGAAAACGCCGCGGACCGTAGAGTCAGTGGAAAGTTTTTCAAATGTTCTCTGAATAGGATTCCCAGACTTCCGCCCTTTTTTTCGGGGTGGTCGTGTCTGTATATCCTGAATCCTGCCGGTATTACTCCTAGTAAGTCTGGGTCAGATGTAGAGTCTGCCCTAGTCTCAGTGATAAAAGCTAGGTCGATGCGCTGGCTCTCAATGAAGTCTGCAAACTCTAAAGCATGCTTAACAAGTGACAAGGGTAATGGACTGCCCCAGATGGAAGGGAGAGACCACCTTAGGCAGAAAAGCAGCCCTGGTCCTGAGTACCATTCTTTCAGCATGAATGGTCAAGAACGGGGGTTTCGAACTCAGAGCTTGAAGCTCACTTACCCTCCGTGCCGAGGTAATAGCAATGAGAAAAAACATTTTGAAAGACAACAGCCTTAAGGGACACTTGTGCAAGGGCTCGAAAGGAGAACCCATAAGGTAAGTTAAGACAAGAATTAAGTCCCATTGAGGCACAATAAAAGGAGTAGGCGGAAACTTATTGGTAAGGCCCTTAAGAAATCGTAATACAATAGGCGACTTAAATAAAGACGGCTGATCCGGCAAGCAAAGGAAAGCCGGCAAAGCCAACAAATATCCCTTTACAGTAGCTACAGCAAAGCCTTGCTGAGCCAGAGAAAGAGCAAACTGAAGGATGTTGGATAAACGAGCCATCAAAGGGTCAATAGACTTCTCCCCGCACCAAAGAACAAATTTAGACCACCTATAAGAATAGATAGATTTAGTGGAATGACGTCTGGCAGACAATATTACATCTACCACATCAGGAGGGAGAGAAAAAGAATTCAGGTTGCCCCGTTCAATTTCCAGGCATGAAGGTGTAAGCTCTGGAGGTGGGGGTGTAGAACCTGCCCCTCCGACTGCGAGAGGAGGTCTGCCCTGAGAGGGAGACGGAGCGGAGGGCACGAGGAGATGTGGAGAAGATCTGTATACCACACCCTTCTTGGCCAATTCGGGGCGGTCAATATGACTTGGGCCCGGTCTTGGCGAATCTTCCTCAGAACCCGAGGAATCAAGGGTATGGGAGGAAACGCATAAAGGAGATGTGAGTCCCATCTCAACTGAAACGCATCCCCCAAAGCTCCCTGCATCGGATACTGGAGACTGCAGGAAGATGGGCAGTGAGTGTTCTCGTGAGTGGCAAACAGATCCACCCGAGGAGTTCCCCACATCCGAAAGACGTGACGAACCACCTCCGGATGGAGTTTCCACTCGTGGTCGGCAGAGAACTGCCGACTGAGACTGTCTGTACACACGTTCAGAACTCCGGCCAGATGATTTGCCATGAGACAAATCTGATGATCCTGAGCCCAGGACCAGAGACGCAGATCCTCTCTGCAGAGACAACGCGACCCCACACCTCCCTGCTTGTTGACATACCACATCATGGTAGTGTTGTCCGTCAGGACTTGAACCGTAGGGAAGGGAGGAAGACCTTGAGTGCCAAACGTATCGCCCGCAACTCCAAAAGGTTGATGTGAAGCAACCTTTCCTCTGGAGACCAAAGACCCTTGATCTCCAGATCCCCCAGATGCGCACCCCACCCTAAAGTGGATGCATCCGTTATCACTGTGGCCACAGATGGAGGCAGATGGAAGGGCTTTCCTTGAGACAGATTGCCCTTCACGCTCCACCAAGACAGATCCGCTGTAGCTTCTCTGGAGATCCTCACAGACTCCCTGAGATCTCCTTTGTGTTGATACCACTGCCTGCGGAGGCACTACTGGAGGGCCCTCATGTGCCAGCGTGCATGGTTGACCAACAGAATGCAGGAAGCAAACAGACCGAACTGACGAAGGACCTTCAGGACTGGAACGACCGCTCCATTGTAAAACAAGGGAATCATTTCCTGTATGTCGAGAATCCTTTGTGGAGGTGGGAATGCTCGACACACAGTAGTGTCCAGTACCGCCCCTACGAACAGGTTGCGCTGAGAGGGCACCAGGTGAGATTTGGGCATGTTTATCGAGAAACCCAATTTGTACAACAGCTGGGCTGTATCCTGCAGATGAAGAAGCACCTTCTCTGGCGACTCCGCTTTGATCAGCCAGTCGTCCAGATAGGGAAAACCTGGAATCCCTGAGATGGGCTGCCACCACTGCCATCACCTTGGTGAAGACTCGAGGTGCAGTAGTAAGACCAAACGAAAGGACTGCAAACTGATAATGTTGCGACCCTACCGTAAAACGGAGATACTTCCTGTGCGACTTCAGGATGGGGATGTGGAAATACGCATCCTGCAAGTCGATCGACACCATCCAGTCCTCCTGTTGCAGCGTTTGAAGAACCTGCGCAAGGGTGAGCATCTTGAACTTCTCTTGCTTCAGAAAAAGGTTCAAGATCCTGAGGTCCAGAATTGGACGTAGCCTGCCATTTTTTTTCGGAATCAGGAAATACCGGGAGTAGCATCCCTGGCCCCTCTCCTGCTCCGGAACCACCTCTATTGCACCTTTTTTTAACAACGAAAGGACTTCCTCCTGCAGGAGAAGAAGGTGGTCCTCTGAGCAAGTACCTTGACAAGGAGGGTAATTCGGAGGGAATTCCCGAAAGGGAAGGGCGTACCCATTTTCTACAAGATCTAGAACCCAAAGGTCTGAAGTGACTGATTCCCAATCTTGTAGAAAATGGGTAAGCCGGCCCCCCACAGGACCAACATGATGCAGAATGGTGGATCTCGGGCTGCTTTGCAGTGGTGGGAGGGATGGAGGAAGAGGAAGAGGCGGAGGAGAGCTGCCGACCTCGAGCACGACCTCTGATTCTGCCCCTGTAGCTCTTATACAGGGTGTTCTGTTGCTGTTGTTGCTGCTGCTGCTGGGGCTTCCTGTAGGTCCGAAAGGACGACCCTCCAAAGCCTCTGTACCTCCTAAAAGAACCCCTAGGTTGTGACTGCAGACCCAGAGATTTGACTGTGGCTTTACTTTCCTTAAATCTCTCTAGTGCAGCATCAGCCTTTTTCCAAAAAGCCCAGAACCGTCAAAAGGCAGGTCCAGAAGCGTTGCCTGCACATCAGGGGAGAACTCAGATGATTTCAGCCATGCACTCCTCCTTGTGGCAACAGAGAGCCCAGTATCCAGGCCACTCTGGATAACCTGACGTGCAGCCGCCTGAGTGTCTGACAGCACCTCATTAAAGTTCTGTCTGTCCTCATCAGATAATTTAGGGGCCAGTTGCTTAGCGGAATCCATGAGAGCATGGATATAACGGCCCAAAAGACAGGTGGCATTTGTCGATTTTAAGGCCATACTGGCCGAGGAGAAGACTTTCTTAGCTGATTAGTCAAGTTTTTTAGCATCCCTGTCTCTAGGGACCGGAGGAAAGGCACCTGAAGACCTCTTAGAGCAAGCAGCCTGAACCACCAGACTTTCCGGAGAAGGACCTAATCCTCACAACAGGCGTCAGCGGTGCTGTAACCGACTCCGACGGCGCCGTAGCCGGCGTCGAACACGGATCCGGAGGAGGAGCCGGAGTCTAACGAGGTCGAGCTATAGCCGGTGAAGATGGAAGCAGCGTCGATGTCCTCGGCGCCGGGAAATGCCAAGACGGCGTCGCCGGGAAAAAAGGCATAAAAGGAGCCTGAGCGTAGGCATGAGGAACCCCCAAATTGAAAGCCATTGGACCCATGGGACCCGAAGGTGCTCCAGAGGGGTACATCGCTCTAGTGAAGACTCCATACATCGCATTCAAATAATGCAATGAATCTTGACCCGGGCCTGGAAAGGGGGGGTATGGCTCAGACTGAGGCATAACCGGACTCGGGCCGATCGGCGCCGACGGTTAAGCCAGCGGAGTCGAAGACTCATCAGGAGCCGGATCTTCTTCAACTGGAGCCGGAGAATGAGCTGGCGTGGGAGATGGAGCCGGACCTGGAGAATGCTCCAGTGAAGCCGCAGGCGAGGTCAGGCCAACAGGAGAGGCAGGAATAGGAGACAGGAAGTCCTTACGACGTCGAGTAGGCGAAGTCAATCTCGGAGCCGCTTCTTTATCCGAACGGTGTCGAGAACCATGCCTTCTTTTTGTGCTTCTTGGACTGCGAAGCATGCCCCGACGTCGACTTCGACGCCGACCTCGACCTTGATCTGGATCGTCTTCGACCTCTCTTCTCTTTTTTCATTCTAGCAATAAACAACTTGGCTTCTCTTTCTTTTAAAGCTTTAGTACTCATCTTTCGACAGCAAGAGCATCCTTCGACGTCGTGATCCAACGACAGGCACCAGACACAGTCCTCGTGCGGATCCGTGATGGACATGTGCTTACCGCACTCCCTGCACGGCTTGAATCCGGACTTCTTTGTCGACATCTTTAACAGGAAGCAAGAAGAAAGAGAGACACCAGCAGATAAACAAAGTAACTAGCCAGAGCTACGGAGAGCCCCAGAAAACCGTTAGCGTCGACGGCGCGGAAAAAAGGGAACTGACGTCATCACGCCAACGAGGTCTTCTTATGGATCCAGTGACGTCAGCGGAGCCGTGAGCAGAGTCGTGCTTCTGTGAAGTTGTCCTCATCGGCGTGGAGAGCTACAAAAGTTTCCGAATGTTGCTGACGCAGGGGATATTCACAAGGTGAGGAATTCACAGGCAGATACTGTATCCACCAGAAAAAGCTTTACCGAAGATCAGGTTAGACCCTCACCCCCACTGCAGCCTCAGCCTCCAAACCTTCCTAGTTCAGCCCTTTCAGATCATGGGCGCCAGCTGGTGGCAGGATCAGCCATCATCTCCACCACTGGCAGAACATCCCTTTGGACAGGTGGGTTCTTCAGGTAGTCCAAATGGGCTACTCCCTCTCCTTCGAGACTACCCCTCTCCCCATGACTCCATCTTACGACCGGCTGATGGAGAATCACTTGACTTTGCTTCCGGAGGAAGACATGACTCTTGGCCAAGGGAGCCATTGAGAGGGAAAAGGGCCTGCGCTGTATCCTAGATTTGCTAGCTCACAACTTCTTCCTCAAAAAGGAAAAGTTTAAGATGCTCACTCTGGCTCAGGTCTTGTCATCCCTGGACCCAGGAGACTGGATCAAAGCTGTAGGAAAGGAGGATCTACTTTCATGGTTACCTGCACTTTTTGCAGGTGCCAATATGTTTTTTTGACTAGTCTGACAGGGCTCCTGCTAATCAAGACCTCAGTCACTGTGGTTCCTTGCTAAATTTGACATGGTAAGTACTTTAGTTCCACCAGAATTGTCTACTGGTGTCTGCCAGCAAGCTTGTGCTGCTGCCGATCCCAGACACGATGCTGCCCCCCCCGCTGCTGAGCTGCGATCAAGCAGGGGAAGGTAGAACAATAGGTTTCCTGTCACAGGGAGGTGGGACCACCTCCCAGACAGGACTTGTATATTGTGATGGGGTGGTGGCGCTTGCCAGCGTCACCAGACTGCTTTGAAGGGCACCTTTGAGGCTGTCCTTGCATACTCCAGTTGGAACCAGTTCTGGGAGCTTTGGCTCCCAGTTTGATGCAAACTGGCCAAAGACTTGGGAGTATCCTCCCCTCTTTCCAGCCCCTCCTCTAGGAGGAACCCCTGAATCGCCCTAACCCTTTTTTAAGGTATAAAAAGGCTTACCTGTTGGTGGGTCCTCTGATTCGCTGTGGGACAGGACTCAAGCCTGATACCCTGTCACTCTTCCACTGTCTGGACACCTGGACTTCGCCTGGAACCGCAACTGCATCAAGGAAGACTCCAGCTGCTCCTGGCCTCGCTGTTCTGCAAATCTTCGTCGTCTGTGTCTTTGCTTCTACCAGCATCTTCAATAGACCTGTGGGCCTCAAGGACACCCGAAATAATCCTCCTTGGAGTGAAGGAGTCACTCCTGTGCATCTGCAGGCATCTCAATGAAGTTGACCGATCTGCTGCTCCTAACGTCCCATGGACTTCGAAAGGCTCTGCTACACAGGTGGTGGTTCTGCAACTACCTCAAGGCCTGACATGCCCTCTCATCAAGTTTGAGGCCAGTATCCCTCGTCAGAACTGCTGGGACTGAATCCCTGTGCATCGCGTCGACTTGTCTTTGCCAAGGCTTGTTGGCTCTGCACTCCAGAGATATTCGGGCTACAACAAAGCTCCAACCTCCAGTGTCTTTTCCTGCCATGATCAGCTTCCTCAGCGCATCCTTTGCACCGCGGGCCTCCATCTTTTTTTCTGTTGAATTCTTTTGTTATTAAACTTTCGTCAATTGCAGTATACAATGTCACAAATGCATGTACATTGATGATGCATAGAGTACTTTAACAGTATGAGCTTGTAATTTACTAATACTCCGAAGTGTACCCCAAATTGACCGCTTTACGGTATATATCGGGCTTATTTCACCTAGTGGTGCTGCTACCATCGACCCTCTCCCTTCCCTTCCCACTGTTTTTAAATTCACCTGTATTCCACCTATCTGGACCATATTTTCCCCCATTTTCTAAGACAACCTCTGCTTTCCTATACCACTTTTTTGGCTGCACTGTACCAATCCAGATCCATCTTCCATTGGTCTACTCTCGGGGGAGACTCAACCCCAGGCCTTGGGAACATTTCTTTTGGCCACAATTGCGGCCATCATTAACCACATTTCCTGATACTTCTGCCGTGCCTGCTCCCCCGTCACACCAAATAAGCCATCTAGCCTCAAAGGGATTTCCTGTCTTATCACCACAGGCTTGACTCGGACCACCCCCTCCCATGTGTTTCTGTATAGCCAGGCATCCCTGTGGCGTAGGACCTATGCAGGATCCTTAACTGGACCAGTCTAAACCTTACTCTTACTGCTACCTCCCTTGGACTCTGTATTGCTTCATTCCAGTCATCGTCTTCCGGTAAACCAATATCCCCCTCCCATGCTTACCGCAGGGCCCTCAGCCTGTCAGGCAAATTATTCATAATTTTTTTATAGATTAGGGAGATGGCTTTGTCACATATTGGGTCCATTATTAACCGGTCTTTTAGAGGGCTGTATTCTGGTAGTTGTTCCCCTTCTCTGATGTGTCTGCGAAGTGCATGTTCTAATTGCATATATCTATATTTTTCTGTCTCTGCTAACTGGTACTCCTTCTGTAGATCTTCAAATTATATTATGGCCTGGTCTCTCCAAACATCTCCAAGATGCAATATGTCTAACAATTTCCATGTATTAAACCCTTGTAGCATACCCACTTGTAGGCTTCCATATTTGGTGATCTGCTTGAGGTCCTCTTGCAACTCCTGTGCCCCCAACCTGTGGGTTTTGTCAAGGGTCTTCTCCTACTTCATTGGGCTCACCCGCTTGCTCGGGGCCTGCTCTGACTTCCCCTGTAGTTGGTGAGTCCCTTGGACCTTGCTGGTCCCAACACTGCTCCTTCATCGTTTTTCACACCTGTTGCAGCTGCCAAGGCTGGTTAGGGCTTCCGCTGGACACCGAACCCCTGGTTCTCGACCTCCGATGTGAGACAGCTCGTGCACAGCTCCTGGACTTCCTCCGCATCGCCTGGTCCTCACAGCTACAGTGACAAGGTCACCGTCATCCCTTCTGCATCTTCTGTTATCAGTGGGCATTGCTCTTCCATGCCTCCTGGTCACCTCCGAGTGGCATAGACTCTGTCCCCTCTGTTTGCAGGTTCTTCTCTTCCAAGGATCCACCCTTGGATTCCACTGAACTCTTCCACAGTCTTCGCCTGCTGCATCTTTACTGAAGTCCTCCATTGTGGTCTATGCCGGTTTCGACATCACTTCACATCTATGCACCCGGCTTCCCTGGTGTAGGTATCCTGGGTCCTGGGGTATCTATGGGTGGGATGACTCTTCAACCTGCTGAATTTCATGGGGTTTCTTCAGGGTCCACTGGGAAGGGTCCTTCTTCAAAACTGCAACCACGACTTTCCTTATAACTTCTGTTGAGTACGCAGCTGTGTTTCCACTCTGCACACAGCCTCCGTGGAGTTCCTGGGTACTTACCATGGGTGGTTCCTTGTGTCCCTAGCTCTTCTGAGTCTTCTGGTCCAAGTCCCGACTTTGGTTACAGTTCACATTCCACTTTCTTGGTATATGGTTTGGTCTCCCCCTAGAGACCACTGTGTATTGTGCTTTCTTACCTCTTGCATTTGAAGTATTCTTGTGTATTTGTGTTGATATCTACCAATGTGTTAGTGAGTGTTGTGTAGTAAATAGACATATTTTTATAGCTACACTCTGTGGTTCTTTTTCGTTTCAACTACACTACATGATTAGATCTGCTAAAATAAGCTGCTTAACACTCCTTCAAGATAAGCCTGAAGGTTGCTCTCCTCAGCCACCACTTAGAGAGCTTTCTATGATTGTGTAAGAGCACTAAAATCACCATAAGGTTTGTCTTGATTAGTGCTTGGTGCTTCACTTAAATAAGTGTACACCAAATACTAAGCCAGCTTCCTATTGTAGCGTTGGACTTGGAGGACGCCTACATTTTCACATTCCTGTCCTGTCTGCTCATAAGTGCTACCTGCGGTTTATGGTAGGCCACGAGCACTTTCAGTTCACAGTGCTTCCCGTTGGCCTTACCAGCGCCCCTTGGGTGTTTACCAAGGTGATGCAGGTGGTTGCATGGTCATCTGCGCAGAGCAGGGGTGCCAGTCTTCCTCTGTCTTGATGATTGTGTGTTGAAGGCGAGCTCGCCTTAGGGTGTCGTCTCCCACCTCCAGACTACCGCAAACCCCTTGAAATCGCTGGGGTTGGCTATCAACGTGCCAAAGTCACACCTGACTCCCTCTCAGATGCTCCCTTTTATCTGGAAACAATGACTTTTCAGGCCTGTCTTCCTGAGTGGCGAATGAAGGATGTTCAGGCTATGATACCGATGTTTTAGCTTCTTTTCTGGACTTCGGTGAGAATGACTCTGAGGTTGCTTGGCCTCACGGCCTCCTGCATACTGCTAGTGACACACACCAGATGGCATATGCGGGCTCAGCAGTGGGACTTGAAGTGCCAGTGGGCGCAGCATCGGGGGAATCTCTCCCACATGGTCCAGATCTTGGAGGGAACGGCACAGGATCTACAGTGGTGACTGCCAACCGCGATTGGGACAAAGGCACAGCCCTCTCGCTCCCCTAAACAGATCACACAGCAGTGACAGACGCGTCTCTTCTGGGATGGGGAGGCCATCCGGGAGAGGTGGAGCTCCGAGTGATTCGCTTGGCATTGAAAGCCTTTCTTCCTTCAATCAAGGGAAAGCTGGTTCAAGTGCTGACGGACAACACCACCCACATGTGGTACTGCAACCAACAGGGCGGGATTGTGTCGTGGACCCTTTGTCAAGAGGCCCTGCGTCTTTGGACATGGCTGGAACAGCAGGGCATATCCCTGGTGGTTCAACACCTGGCAGGTTCTCTGAACGCCAAGGCAGTCAAACTCAGCCATCGATGCCTAACAGATCATGAATGGCATCTCCATCCATAGGTGGCGCAAGGTCTTTTTCAACAGTGGGGAGAGCCATGGTTAGATCTGTTTGCCTCCGCCGAGAGCGCGCTGAGTCAGCAGTTTTGCACGCTGGAGTTTCGAAGGCCACTCTAGCTTGGAGACACTTTTCGTCTCTAGTGGCAGTCCGGCCTCCTTTCTGGCAATACCAAAATGCCCAAAAAATCATTCTTGTGGCTCTGGACTGGGCAGGGAGAGTCTGGTATCCTGATCTTCTTCAACTGAGCATCGATCCTCCAAACAGAATCCCCCTTTGGGAGGATCTTCTGTTGCAGCAGCAGGGGAGGGTCCTCCACCCAAACCTTCTTGCATGGAGATTGAGCGGCGGCAGTTGATAGCATTCGACCTTCCTCACCTTTCTAATGTGCGCACCATTTGAACCTCTGCAGAATTACCCCCAGAGGCTGCTTAATATCAAAACAGCCTTTTTAGTGCCAAGTACATATTCCAGGAGGGCGAGCGAATAGCAGGCTCTCTCATCTAAGCCTCCTTACCTGACCATCTTCCCTGATAAGTTGGTGCTTCGCACTAGGGCCTGTTTCTTACTGAAAGTGGTAGCACCATTCCATGTGGAGCAATCTGCCACCTTGCCCACTTTCTTTGCTTCTCCCCACCTCTCTAAGGAAAAGGAGTGACTCTACCGTCTGGCCCCAAAAAGAGCGTTGTTGTTCTACATTTGACTACACTGAAGAGTTACAGTTGGACAACCAACTCTTCATAGGGGACACTGGATCAAAGAAAGGTCGTGTGCTGCAGGAGAAGACTATCTCGTGTTGGGTCCTCCTATGCATTAAAATTTGCTAGGGCCAAAAACCAACCCCCTGATGGCTTAGGGCTCATTCCATCAGAGCTAAGGCTGCTACCACGGCATTGCAATGTGGAGATCCAGTCCTTGACATTTGTTAGGCAGCAAAGTGGGCATCCCTGCACACTTTTACCTAGCACTACTGCCTGGACAGCCAAGTCTGCAGGGACAGACTTTTGGCTACTCTGTCCTGCAGGACTTCCTGGTTTAACTTATCCGCAGTTACTTCGCCGAAGATGGTATTGCTTGGGTATCTCTTCAAAGGCAAGGAATCTGCGTCTGACTGTCTCTATCAAATGGACTCTCTATCAGATGGAAAAGTTACTTAACTTTGGTAATGCCTCATCTGGTAGACACGATCTAGCCACATATTCCTTACCAACCCACCCATCCTCCCCACACTGCGGACTGATTTTTAGGGTAAGGGCTGTTCCCTTTCAGGGCCCTGGTTGTTCAAAACACACCAATGCCTGTGCACTTCATGGCTCCGCTCTTCTGGCATAGAAAGAAATGGAAAGTAACTGACATCAGCCCGTCGAGGTGGTGCCTATAATGGTGGCACAGATGGAGCCGACGCCTTCACTTAGAGCCGACCGACGCCACCTAGAGACAAGCAGGGGTATTGCTCGGAAAAAACTCTTGAGTATTCAGTGTGACGTCTGGGAAATTTAAAAGTAAGGAATCTGTGGCTAGATTATGTCCTTTTAGACATGTTAGCACTGTCTGGGCAAAGGTTTCGCATAATCAGTACCAGTTCCACATCTAAATACAGCTTTAAGTAACTGATAGGTGACCAGTCAGACTTTGCAAAGGACCGTCCACTGTGCCCCAGCAGGTCTATCATTGTTTTTAGTAAATTGTGCTCTGGTTGAGCTAGAAACAATATTGTTTTTTTGTTAAAATCTGCAGATTATGCAGCAGGTGATGGATTATGCGGGAAATGCAGCAAATTCATAATTATGTGGATAATGCCGCAGCTTTGCATAATTCCAGTGGCCTTGCATGCATGGAGTGCAAAAAGAAATATTATAGCATGTCCATTTGTTTATAATTCACAATAAAATGTAATACCTGTAAATTAACTGTACAAATATTTCAACATGTACCAGCAAATATGAAAGCACAAATGAAGCACATTTCGTTTCATAATTCTGAGGTGTGATGAGAACAACGATTTTTATAGGCTTAAAACAAATCTTGGTGATGCACAAATGATAAATATTGTATGGTATTGCACATTTGCATTGCGTTTATTACCTTTATATGTGACACTGATGAAATGACCTACAGGGGTAGCAAGCTACGCCACATAGGGTGGTCTATGGTTGGAAGGGTGTTGTCTTTGTTTTGCGATTGTATCTAGGAAGTGTTGCCATTTCATGCTTGATGACCATTGAGGTGAAGGTATTGTGTTATGGGAAACAGCTCATAGCAGTGTAGTGGATGATTAGGTGTGAGAGTCACAGACACAGAGTTTATGGATTGTCACTGCACTGGCTGTTTTGAACAGCTTTGCAGGTCCCTTTATGGTATCTCTTATGATTATAAGCCTCCTTAGCTGGTCACTGCACTGGGTTGTCCAATCAGATATGTTGTGGCAGATTAATGTACATTTCATGCAAAGCAACACAGTACAGCAAGATATAGCGCCTTCTTTCTGTCTCCTAGCACTGACACACTGTGCCAATGCAGGCGCCCTTGCGTCATGATTCAAGAGTGCTTGCGTTAAGAGCAGGATTGATTTTGGCAGGAAAGAAAACCTTCCTGCACAAAAACATTCCTTGGCAGCATATTACTCTTCAGAATCCAGCACACATTGAAAGAAGAATTAACTAGGAGAAATAAAGATATTTCTCTTTGTTACGCTTCACTGGGGAAGGGGTAGCATTTTGACTCATTCCCTGATTTACTAGCTGTAGTAAGTATGGGAATGTGTCAAAATCCATGGGTGGACGCATGAAAACAACCATGCTCTACCCAGGGCTGTGCGCTGCCGTGTGTTACTTTGGGCCTCATGTAGGTAGCCAAATACCGGTCGGTAACGGCCGATTTTCGGTAATTATACCGTTACCGACCGGTATTTTGGCTTTTGGTATGTAGGGGGTGAATTTCTGTATTCGGAATTTACCGAATCGGTAAAATTACCGATTCGGTAAAATTACCGAATCGGTAAAATTACCGATTCGGTAAATTCCGAATACAGAAATCAGATGTAGGGGGACTGTGTGGGTGTTGTTTGGAGTCGGTATTTACCACCAACTAATAGTTGGTGGTAAATAAAGTATGGATGTGTAAAAGCATGTGATAGC
Source organism: Triturus cristatus (assembly GCF_964204655.1). Taxonomy (NCBI): domain Eukaryota; kingdom Metazoa; phylum Chordata; class Amphibia; order Caudata; family Salamandridae; genus Triturus; species Triturus cristatus. The sequence continues at coordinate 406,669,140 of NC_140590.1, forward strand.
GCTTAGAAGTGTGCAATGTGGCAGACATACATGCCCTTAGGGCATGTATGTGTGCCACATGTGCACACATGGCCGAATCAGGGGTGCAACAGGGTGTCAATGTGACACCCTGCCACCCTTGCATGCGCTCCCCCATTACCGAATCGGTATTTACCGATTCGGTAATGAGGCATACCTTCCCATCAATGGGAAGATATGCCTCATTACCGATTCGGTAAATACCGATTCGGTAAATACCGAATTATTCCGAATCGGTAATATTTACCGACCAATTACCTACATAGCATTTACCACTTCATAAATACCGAATCGGTATGATTCGGTATTTATGAAGTGGTAAATGCAAGCCCACCTACATAAGGCCCTTTGTGTTTAGTAAACCATGCAAAGTGGCATTGCATTGCTTAGTAAATGGTAAAAATGATTTTTTTTGTCTGGGCTTCTCCACAAAAGTGACACAACCAAGTGCAAAATTTTAGTAAATCTACCCCCTAGTGTTTAGTTCTGGGACAAAGCTGGCATTGTTGGAGGGGGAAAAAAAGGGCAAGATCTGCTGGGATGTGTGTTTTTGCTTTCACCTCATATCTAAAAGTCATTGTGAGAAGTAAAGAAGCAGCCATAGTGCATAGATATTTGGGGCCTGCAGTCATGTACTAGATTAACATCCCCTGAATGACTGCAGTGTGTAAAAGATCTCTTTAGGTATTCCATGCCTGGTCATTTAGTGATGGCTAGTGTATTCACTGCAGAGTATTGGTGATAGGCAACCTCGTAGCAAATATGCCTTAGTTAAAAGTAAGAGGTGTAAATTACAGTTGGCTGATGATCGCTGAGTGTTATGGTATTAGTATTAGTGTGGGCCAGAAATGTTACGTGTGAACTTGCATACCTATACAATAGCTCGGCAAAGCATAGGTCAGCATTCCTTAACGTACCTGCTTATTGAAAGTAGTTTGTTGATTGGGTTGTTTTTAATCTCTGTATTTCTGGTAAGCTAAAGATTGAGCTTCCGGGTGTGACTGTCTTCCCCGCTTCTGTTTGGATGTGTGGTGGTGTAGTTTTCTTGGAACTAGCCATGTTTTCCAACTGTCATCTGTGTCCTGGATGCTTCAAATGCTGGCTGGTAGTTCCAGAGCTTGGTGGCTTGTAGTGAGAAAGCAAGTTGGTATGATAATAAGTGGTGCAAACCTGGAGCAAGTTGTCCCGATTTGTTTGTATTGCTTAAATTTTGCATGTAGGTAATGCAGTCTTTTATCTTGGAGGATATGTGAACAATGCAAAGTGCCTTGAGTGTCTTGCTATAGATAACCAGTGGCTTGATTGCAGGGAGCCATGTGTTCTCTTGGGTGAAGGCAAGGAAAAAGTCTTGCAGCAGCATTTTGGATGAGTTTTTTATTTTGCACATGATGAATGTGGGTGTGCCAAGGTATAAGCTGTTGGCATAGTCAAGCTTGGAGATTAGGAGTGTGAGGATGGCTTACAGCTTCTGTTGGTATTCAAGGTATGGGAGGATGCAACATAGTGTTTTCATTGTGTTGGAGGCACTTTGTTTTATGTTGTTAACATGTGGTATTAAATATAGCTCATATTCCATGCTTTTTGGTAGGTTTCTGACTTTTCGTGGTATTGCTGGAGGGGCCTCATGTCCTTAGGCCATATGGCTGTAGGCTGCTATTTCTCATTATCTGCAGGTTATTAGCTCTGTCTTTGAGGTACTTAAGGCATGTAAGGCAGAGTGTCCACCCAAGGTTGCAGCACTGATTGTGCCACCATGTGTGTGAAAAAGTGCAAAGTGGCTCCAAACCTGCCACTGCTCTCTGGAGGTGCAGTGGTAACATTGCTAGTCTGACTTTGCCATTCAAACAAATGGCAAAACCCCTACCTCCCTTAACAATATATGTAAGTCTACCCTAAGGAAGGCCTATCTAGCCCTAAGGCAGGGAGATGTATATTAAGTCAGACATATGGTTATACATATATGTCCTGACAGCCACACTTCCAAATTGTCCTTTTGGTGTGGGAGAATTAGTAGCCCCATGGGTTAACACCGGGTTACCGGCTGACCAGTCATTCCATATAACTTCTGAATTGGACTGAGATGGGTACTGTAAGGTATCAAATTGAGCGTGGCATTAAACCCGACTTGTTGACCAAGACAAATTTAAGGTCACGGTTACCAACATGCAACTTTTAGAAAGTTGCCTCTCTGTGACCCCATTTGTCCAGTGGCCTCACACAGTCACTGGCCACCAGACAGCTTTCTGTTCTCCTGGAGAGTAGTGTGAACGACTCTCCGTCTTAGGAACAATAGCAGCCAGCTACAAGGCAACGTGTCATCTCTCCAGTGCAGACAGCCACTCAGGGTGTTAGCCCAAAAGACGAGCTTCAAAGGCAAAGCTGCTTTTGGTGGGCAAATGGTGTTCACACTCTTGATGGGCTGCCTTTTGTTCAGGTAGGCAGGCTGGCAGAGGAAACCGAGAGAGGATACCAGTGCCCAAACCGTTTTTTCCATTGGCGTGTAGCCCTTGGGTAGTTACAACTCTAGGGTGGGCTACCAAGCTCCTAACATCCGAGGAGGAGTTCCGACGGGAAGAATAGTGCACTCTGTGATTGCAAGATGCCACACATAGGCAGAAAATAATCACCAAGAGAGACGTGTCCTGGTAGCCTACTGGCTAGTGACCGCATCACCCCCCCCCCCCCCCCCCCCCCCGTGCTCTTTCTGGCAATAAATGACATCCATGGCACCCTGAACCTCAGATCACACCGGAACTGGAGAAAGGAGAGGAAAAGGACTGCTCTGCTGATCCCTGGACCTGGCAAAGAGAGGCTGCACCGCCTGCTGGACTGCACATGCTGCACCTTGGGCTAGCGAAGAGAGTACTGTGCCTGTAGTTCCTGGCTTGGGGGAAAGTCATTCTCAAGACCCAGACTAAAGAAGTGACCAAAGGATCAGTCGGTTGACCCCCTGAAACCAGCACCAGGGCCAACAAAGCTCAAGTAGCCCAACTTGGCAAGTATGTAGTCACTTTGAAAGAATCACCGCTGACTGCCACTGGGTGCCCCAAGAGCCTGATCCTAAAAGTTGCACCAGAGTCAGACGGAACTGGGGGTGTCGTCCAATTCCAGATTGTTCACCCAGGAGGGACACCAGCCTCCACCAAAGAATACAGTTGGGACTGCTTTGTACAGAGACTGGTAGCCCAGCCACAGCTGGCCTTCTGCTAATGTAAAGAGGACTTCTGGAGACTGCGACCTCAGTGGCCAAAGTCGTCCCACCTGATCTGTGGACCGAGGAATAACCACAAAGAAACCCCCATCAACTGCACAGCATCCAGAGCATCCTAGAGCATCTTCCATCTCCTGCATCCGCAGCATCGAAACTGGAAAACGCTTTGGTGGCCAGGTAATTGTCCAAATTCTAAAATCCCATAGACCTTCTCTCTGTCAGATTTGGCTGCCCAAGCTGGGCCAGAATAGTCAAACCCAACTCTTACAAACTTTTCAAAAAGTTTACAGACTTTACGGTTACCAATGCGTGTTTGTGGTTAAACTGAAACGTAAGTTTTCTTTAAAAATCTGTATCTCTGGAACCTTCCTTTGGGTTTGCTCATTATAGGCTCTAAAACTTCATAAAAGTACAATCCATTTTCATAAATTGGCATTGGATTTCTTTTGTGTTGTGTGGCTTTCTTATTTTGTTGTTTGGTACAGTTAAATGCTTTACACTCCTTTGTTAAAGCTTTGCTGTTCCAAGCCATAGCTACCATAGGGTTGAGGTTAAGGTTTTAGAAATAAACTTAAACTAGACCCTAAGACAGTTTTTTCAGGTGTATTATACAGAAGACCACACAGCCATACCATACAATACACCCAAATCCTAAGAATGTTGAATAATTAAGGGGATATGACGGACCCTTGTGAAACAGTGGTACCAACACTAGCTCACTGTCACAGCTGAGAAGCCAAGAATTCAATCGGCATTAACTGAACTCCCTTCTCACCTTTAACATATGGTTTGTGAAACAAGAATTTGCTGTATGAATAGATTGCACAGGACATTGAGTCATATTGCTCTTAAGCCAGCTACTCTCATGACATTTCCTATCCCTAAGTGGGTGTCACTATGAGAAACTTCAGATTCCAGTATGACATGGTGTTTTGATAAGCCTATTGTGCTGAGACAGAGTTATCACAAGTCAAGCATGACTTACATTTGATGGACATTGCTCCATCCTGCACTGGCCTGTTGTGGAATAAAGCCTGGGGACATAATGGGCCCGATTCACAGAACTAACTTAAGACAAAATCCTAAACTTACTACCATTTTGGTATTCACAGAAAGCACTTACTCATTTCGGTATTCACAGAAGTTAGGAGTCCTAACTTTAGGACTCCTAAATGCCTTCTGTGAATACCGAAAGTCTTAAAATTAGGATTTTTCTCAGTTTAGTAGTAGTATAGTTAGGACTCCTAACTTTAGGACTCCTAAATGCCTTCTGTGAATACCGAAAGTCTTAAAATTAGGGTTTTTCTCGATTTAGTAGTAGTAAAGTTAGGACTCCTAACTTTAGGACTCCTAAATGCCTTCTGTGAATACCGAAAGCCTTAAAAGTAGGATTTTTCTCAGTTTAGTAGTAATATAGTTAGGACTCTTAACTTTAGGACTCCTAAATGCTTTTTGTGAATACCAAAAGTCTTAAAATAAGGATTTTTCTCAATTTAGTAGTAGTAAAGTTAGGACTCCTAACTTTAGGACTCCTAAATGCCTTCTGTGAATACCGAAAGCCTTAAAATTAGGATTTTTCTCAGTTTAGTAGTAGTAAAGTTAGGAGTCCTAACTTTAGGACTCCTAAACTGAGAAAAATCCTAATTTTAAGACTTTCGGTATTCACAGAAGGCATTTAGGAGTCCTAAAGTTAGAACTCCTAACTTCTGTGAATACCGAAGTGAGTAAGTGTCTTCTGTGAATACCAAAATGAGTAAGTGCCTTCTGTGAATACGAAAATGGTAGTAAGTTTAGGATTTTGTCTTAAGTTAGTTCTGTGAATCGGGCCCAATGTATCTGCTCTAGAGATTGTTATTTTCTTTTCAGGAGCAAGGTGGTTTGTTAGGTTAATGTGCCTACTGCAGATGGCTGCAAATACCCTAAGAAGCAGTAAGTAGTGTAAATCTGAAGTGACCCAAACAAGCCTGCCATGTCCCAAGGGTTGTTATAACAGACTATCTTTTTTAAATTGTTTATTACATAGATAACCATACTAGTCTCAACATGCTGAAGATTCATCTCCTTGAACCAAATATTGTGTAAACCGTAATCAGGACATGCGAGTCTGAAAATATTAGTATTATAACTGACCTCTCCAGACAGCTCCGCAGAACATCATCTAACATTTTCTGACTTTTCTATATTGTAATTTAAGATCTGTGTAGTATGAATCTGCCTTTTGAAATGTATTACCTCTTTTTAAATTCTGCTTAATCTTTGTCAAATTTATGGCCATAGCGAATAAATTGTTGTTGATGGGTCTTATGTAAGTATTGTGCTAAATGCATAATGTTTGATGAACAATTGGTTTTGTATTTTTATTGAGAGAAGTGTGGGAATGCTGGGTTGTAGGAATTTTATGGATCCTCACAGATTTCGGAATTTCCCTTCACAGAAATATCAGGAAAATCTGTGATTAACGAAAGTGTAATGTTTGCAGGGCATTCTAGATAAGAAAAGGTATTGGGATCTATGCACGCGACAGCACCCCAGTCTCCTTCAGGTACCTTGTTTTAAGAAATGTCTGGGCCTGGCAGTTTTTCCTGGGTGCCGACTGAGCCCTGACCTAAATACCACATCTACCCACGTCGCCAGAATTGGTCATTACTCAAGGGCAAATCTTGATATTTCCTTTTGTTTTAGGGATCTTACGAAGCCGCTTCTTTCACAAGTGACTCGTTAGTCCCACATGTGGGGTACTATTATTATCAGAAGAAGGAATGCTGTGGGATACGACATTTGTGGATACCCGCAGATTTCAATAGAGCGTTTTATTTTCACTTTTGTTTTGCTGTGTACCAGTGGGCATAGCGTGCTATGCAATACAGAAAAACAAAAAATCTAACTCAGGACTCGTGGGAAGCATTTCCCTCGCATGTCGAATTTGATATTGGCAAAGAAATGTTTCTGTTGTTTTACCAGAAATATTTTCTTTTCCAGTACTGTGGATGAGCTGTTGAAGTCCACTGCACTGTGAAGGTAGTGTTGTGGATTTGAGCCGGTCGCTGTCTGCCCTAAAGCAGTTAAATCCCACCAAATCCATGCAGCCTTATGTCCTGTCCAACAAAAATTTTCAAAACATTGCAGGGATATGACGGCCACATTGCACTAACTTCTTTGTTCTTTGATCGGAGAAGACTTCTTCAGTTCCAGGACTGGTAGACTTCTGGGACTGGGGAACAGCGAAAAGCACAGTGGTCAAGGAAAGGTGGCCAGTGCTGCTAATGGCTATACATGGCCAAGAGAAAGTTTCAGTTGCCATACTTGTTATATGGAGAAGAGGGCTACAGAGAGAATGAAAAATATTAGGATGTACAAAGAAGCTAGAAGAGAATATAGAAAGGAGAGTTTCTTGAAAGGGAGAGAAGACTGAGAGAAAGAAGGGAGAGCAAAGGGAAAGCGAGAGAAAGAGCAGGAGAAACAGGAATGGCAAGATTGATGCAGCTATAAACAGAAAGGGATAGTGGAAAAAAGGTTGAGTGATCCAGCAGGGACAGAGATTGGGAGAGAATAGAGAAAGTAAGAGAGAGCCTATAGGAACAAAATGAGAGCTACGTACATATAAAGAAAGGGTGATTGGAGATTTTCAGTGGAATTTATAGCTTATCATGAGTTGGTCAATACACCCGACCAAATGTAATTTCTATCTCCACTGGGACGACCACAATGATGCAGTGGTCAATAGTCTCAAAAATGTCCTCGATGACCTGGACCTCACCCAAATTTGTAACAGCCCGACACACGATAAAGGTTCAATCCTGGATATAATAATCTCTAAAAGAGATTCCATTCAGCTAGAGTCGATCCAACCCTATGACTGGTCAGACCATCATATTGTCACCTTCTTTATCAAGGAAATAGTGAAACTTAACTCAGTTCAATCCACAAGACCAAAAGTATGGAAAAGAGACCTGAAAAAAATCAACCCTAACATAGTATCATCTTCCAGCTACAACCTACTTCTACCCCCTGCAGTGTCTTCCGAAGTCCATGATCTCACCAATCACTACCTCAATTCTATGACCTCGATAATAAATGAGGTAGCCCCCCTTCAACTAAAGAGAGTCTCCATAAAAGACTCTAAGCCCTGGTACAATGGAATACTCAACGAGGACAGACGATCTCTCAGAACTTCTGAACGCACTGGAGATCAGTTCCATCCGCCACACACCTCAAGATTATAAGGAAAAAGAGAAATGCATATTACAGAAAGATCAAGCGCACTAAAGCAGACTTCTTCAGCCACCAACTAGACCAAGCAAGAAATCGCCCCAAAAAACGTTTTGATTTAATCAAGTCCCAATCTAAGGATGCACCCCAACCTCCGGAAGACATAGCTTGCCCGCAACCCAACAGTGAAGAATGTTCTGCCTTCTTTACTCAGAAGACTGACAACATCAAGAAGGACCTCCTCAATGATCTAATCTTACACTCTGGTACTTATACGAAAACCTCCCCAGCATTTCCAATTGCAGCACACCAAATCCCATCAAAGTTTGAGCTAAAAAATGACGCAGCTTGGTCATCCTTTGCTACTTACACGGAAGAAGCTATATGCAAAATACTTATTGCCCTGAACCCTGCCAATCACTTCACCGATCCTCTCCCCGCAAACGCTGTTAAAGACGTAACTCCACTGCTTCTGCCTCTCTGGACCAAGATCATAAATGGCTCACTACAACAAGATTGCATGCCTGACACCCTCAAAGTTGGACAGGTATCACCCATCCTAAAGCCACGGCCGACCCTTCGGACCTAAACAACTATCGTCCTATTTCCAATATTCCCACCTTGGCCAAACTATTAGAAAAATGTGTACACCTCCAGCTGACAAGGCATATTGATCACTGTCAAGTTCCACCTTCGGTTTCCTCGGGACTGTACTGATGCTCAAAAGGGTCCACCTCTCGACCGTCCCAAGTCCGGAATAACAAATACACGCGGACTAGTGAGACACTCAAGCGGGGGAAGGAAAGGGTAGGAACAGCAAGGAGGGAGATCTGTGGATGACACAACAAGAACACCATAACTATCTTGCTTTTAGAAACAACATACAGCCACTTGAAACACCCCTATCACTACACATGTATATGTAAGTATAGATCTACCTGTAAAGTTAAAGAAGGACGTATCAACTACCAGAAGAGAGAAGAGGGTGGTTTGCAAGCGTCCTGCCCGAACTACCAGAGAGAAGATAAACAATTATAGAAATGAAAACATGATAAAGCCTAGCAGTTTCAGGCACATGGATCCCCCTTGTGTTAGCTTTAATTTCCCCCCCAACCTACCCTATGGTCCTAAGCAGAACAGCTGGGTATGCAAAACAGAGATGACTTGATTCCCCCCTCCGTCTCTCTCCCCTAGGAAAAGAAACAAGGCGTACAACCAAATGTGAAACTTGAAGATGGCATAACGGTAATCCTTTCACTGTACAGGGTCCTAGTAGAGCGACAATAGTTCCATAGAAAAATGCACACAAGTTAATTACTGGCTCAGTATTCTGAAACAAAACCAACACTGTATATCCCAATGCTCAGTTGAAGTAACCATTAGTATACTCAGGTCACTGAGGTGATATTATAGTTGTGGAGCCTCTCTGGTTTGTACTCCACTCCAAAGCAAAAGGTTTCGACCAAGAGAAAAAACGTACTCCTGCGCCACAGTTGTATCTCAGAACAGAACAAATACTCCCTGCAGAGAGGGTAATCTCGCCAACAGGGAGTACACGCTCAGGGCAGAATGGGGGAAAGTGAAGTGCGCTACTTAACACTCCTCTGCACGAGACCAGGGAAAACAAGTCTCTTCCAGCAGAGGAGTGCCTCTCCAGTGAAGCCCCTTCCAACAGACTCAATGCTCCTCCGCATGAGACGCCGAGCGCGGCAATATCGGCCAACGGAGGAACCAAGCCCAATATCGCCGGGCAAGCCGGAAAACAGTTCCTAAACGAGCCGAGAAGCAAGGATCCGGAACGTGCATAAGGCACTCTTACCCCACCACGCTCCGTCGAGAATGGGACCACAACCTGTAGAAAATCCACCAGGATAATCGGCGGCTTCCTCGTCTCCATTCTGCCGCTATATCCGGGTCCGATGAGTGTAAAAGTCAGGTGTCACGTGACTCCCGCTCTGCATATCGGGAACTGTAGTTTGTTACCGCTACTCTGCGGCAGTCAGCGTTTACCGGCACCGAAATACCTGACAGAACATCCCCTTCACTAAGGACGCTGACTGCCACCAGGCTTGTCCGGACACCTCGTGTGGAACGTGGACACCAGGCGAGCGGCATGCACTGCCTCGACAGGTTCCCATGAGTTTTCTTCCGGACCATACCCCTTCCATGCAAAGAGATACCATAACTTCCTCCGGACCAGTTTGGAGTCAAATATCCTCTGAACTTCGTACTCAGGATCCTGCTGCACCCACACAGGCACCGGCCTTTTCTTAATCGGGCACTGGGATGGTTTCAGCAGGGACACGTGGAATACAGGGTGTATGCGAAAGTGTGCAGGCAGCTGCAGCTTCACCGCTACAGGGTTAATGTGTTTGATCATCTTGTATGGGCCTATGACTTTTGGGTTAAACACGCTGTGTTTCTTGAACCTGATATGTTTTGTAGACAGCCACGCCCTATCCCCTCGCTTGTAAGTAGGGCCTGGCCTGCGGTGTTTATCTGCCTGCGTTTTGTATCGGAGCAGGTTATCCCTTGTCTGAAGCAAGGTCCTACGAATATGCGCTAACCTCTGGTGTAAATCCGAGGTCTTGGTGTTGTGGTTGGGTAGAAGCAAAGGGGTAAAACGGGGGTGAAACCCGTATGTGCTAAAGAAAGGTGTATGTTGCGTAGAGGAGTGCTTGGCGCTATTGCACGCTATCTCAGCTAACCACAATCACTCTACCCAGGCTCCTGTGTTGTTATCGACATAACACCTAAGGAACTGCCTCAGCGTCTGGTTTAGTCTCTCAGTTTGGCCGTCGGTTTGAGGGTGGAAGCTGGTGGAAAGTGAGGAAGCTTTTTGTAATTCGGCACACCATGTTTTCCAAAAAAGGGCTGTGAACTGGGCCCCTTTGTTGGACACAATCATCTTGGGAAGGCCGTGAAGCCGGACGACGTTAGTCAGCAATAGTCGAGTGCCCGGCGGTTGGTACTTTTTTGCAGGCGATGAAGTGACCCATCTTTGATAGGTAATCGATGACCACCACTATGGCGGTACACCCTTGATCCTTGGGTAATCCCACGATGAAAGCAACGGAGAACCTTTCCCATGGTGTTTCCGGTGTGGGCAAATGTTGAAGGAGACCTTGTGTCCTACAGTGATCGGACTTCATCTGAGCACACGTGGGGCAGCTGCTGTCCCATGAGAGGACATCTGGGCGGACTGATGGCCACCAGAATTGCCGCAATACCCTCTCCAAGGTTTTCGTTCCTCCCACGTGACCTGCCCAGGGAAGATCATGACACCATTTGAAAACGGTTCTTTATAACTCCCTGGTAGGGACTAATACTTGTTGATTCTTCATCGGTACTCCTTGATGCAAACGCCACTCCTGGTGGATCTTCATCCACGTCCTCCAGGTAAACGATTGTATACCTTGTCTGGTCTTCTGTAAGAAATCCTCTGTTTGTATGGTGCACAACACCTTGTCGGGTGCAATGATGGCCCTTTCCAACGTCTCGGGGTGAAGAGCGGTGTTTTCTTGCCTGGTAAGTGCATCTGCCTTTTTATTGTCTTTGCCGGGTCGAAAAGTGTCAACAAAGTGGTATTCAGCAAAAAATAACATCCAACGGAGTTGGCGTGGTGTAAGGTGTTGAGCTGCGCGCATGAACTGGAGGTTACGGTGGTCTGAATACACTGTTACTTGATGGGAGGCACCCAACAGCCAGTGTCTCCACTCCAGAAAGGCGTCTCAAATGGCCAACAGTTCCTTCTCAGCTATGGTATAGTTCTGCTCAGCGGGATTGAGTTCCGAGACATAAATGCTATGGGGTGAAGATATCCTGTAGTTTCATGTCTTTGGGACAACACTGCCCCTATCGCAACGTCTGAAGCATCCGCTTCCACAATGAATGGTAGGTCAGGGTTGGCATGAGTGAGTACTGGAGCTGTAGTGAAGGCCTTCTTGAAGTGTTCAAACGCCATCTGGGTTTCGGCCGACCAAAGAAAAGGCGACTGTTTACGCGTCAGTCTAGTCAAGGGGTTTACCATGTCTGAAAACTGCCGGATAAACCACCTGTAAAAATTGGCAAAGCCCAAAAAGCTTTATATGTCTTTTACATTGTGCGGGCAAGGCCATTCAGTGATAGCTTTGACCTTTCTTTCTGCCATTACTTGTCCGGATGGCGTGAGCATGACTCCCAAGAACTCCACGGTGGTTACATGAAATTCGCACTTCGTTATCTTGCTAAACAACCGATGTTTCCTCAAAGCCTGCAACACGAGACACACATGCTCCCGGTGTCCTTCTTCGGTGGAGGAAAACACAAGGATGTCGTCTATGTATACTACAACGAAGTGGTCCAAGAACTCCCTAAGAACATCGTTGAGGAAGAATTGGAAAGCAGCGGGGGCGTTACACAGCCCAAACGGCATAACGAGGTACTCGAATAGCCCATACCTCGTTTTGAAGGCCGTCTTCCATTCATCGCCCTCTCGCATCCGGACCAAATGGTATGCTCCTCTGAGATCCAACTTGGTGTAGATCACTGCGGTTCTAACTTGTTCCAAAAGAACGGGGATCAGCGGTAGAGGATACTGGTTCTTAACAGTGATAGTGTTCAAAGCTCTAAAATCAATACAACACCGTAGATCTCCATTCGCCTTGGGTATGAAAAAGAGGGGAGATGCGGCAGGAGACCTGGATGGACGAATGAAACCTAACGCAAGATATTTATCCAGATACTCTCGAAGGTGTAACGGCTCCGGAGCGGTAAGAGCATATATCCTGCCACATGGAACCACTGCCCCTGGTACCAAATCAATGCGGCAATCATAGTCTCTGTGAGGAGGAAGCTCTTCAGCTTTGGTGTCACTGAACACATCTGAGTATTCCCTGTAGCATAGCGGTAGGATCACGTTCTTTTCTGCTGCAGTTGCTATATGATGTCTTAAAGCCAGTACTTGGGACGGACGGGCCTGTGGCTGATTGCAATGATTCTGGCAAAAGAGGGATCTCATGTGCAGGATTTTGTTGGACCACTCTATAGTTGGTTCATGCTTCTGTAACCACGGGAGACCCAAAATCACTCCATACTGGGGTGCCTGGATGATGTGAAATCCCAGCCATTCCTGATGGTTTTCGTCATAAGTTAGTTCATACTCAGGAGTGACATGACTGATTGGTCCTGAGTCCAATTCTTTGCCATCCACCGCATACACCAGTTCAGGGGTTTGTTTGTGGATGACTTGGACTCCCAGTCTCTTGGCTTCCTCTCAATCCATGAAGCACCCTGTTGCTCCGGAATTCACCATTGCTTTTAACGGCTTTTGTTCATGGTTGATCGTGATTTCTAGGGGAATAAAGAAATGTGCGGATTCCACAGAAGCGTATCTGCTTCCAGAAGGGATCACACGTCCGCTTGAAAAGTTCCCTTCTTGTACTCTCAAGCGCTGACGTTTTCCGTTCCCTTTTCTGCCACTACCGTGGCCACTTGGCTAGGACGTGACCGTCCATATTTCGGTTTAATAGGAAAATCCCTTAAATAGTGGCTTTTTTCCCGCAATAAAGGCAAAGGCCTTGTTTGTGCCTGTGTTCTCTTTCACTTAGGGTTAGCGATGCTCTCACCGCCTTGATTTACATGGGTTCTGATTTGGTAACTCCAGATTCTGCTTGTCGGGGGCGTTCATGCTGAGGGGCAAATCTGTCCCTACGTTTATGCTCTCCTTTTCTTTTCTTCATTCAGTGGTCTAATCGTAGAGTCAGTTCTATGAGGGCTGCACACGTCCTTGGTTGCGGATCGATTTGTGCCAAGACATCTTTCATCTCATTCTTAAGTCCTTGATAAAAGATGGCCGCTTGTTTGGATTCAGGCCAATCTGTTTCTGCTACAAGTCTTCTGAAGTTATTTAAATAACTAATAATGTCCGAACTGCCTTGTTGGAGTTCTGCCGAAAAGGTTTCAGCCCTTCGGTCAAATGTTTTTTCGAATTTCTCCCTGAATGATTCCCAGTCATACAGTAAAGGATCATCTCGTCTAACTATGGGGACAGACCATTGTGCTGCCTCACCGGCTAGATAGGAGATTAGAAAAGCCACCCTTGCCTGATTGGTTGCAAACATCTTAGGTTTACATGTGAAATGAAGCATGACCTGTGTCATAAACACTTGTACCTTATTTATATCTCCATAAAACCTTTCAGGAGGGGCTAACAGGATTTGTGACGGCATTTCGACCACCACCTGAGGGGGAGAGGGGTGTTGTGTTCCGCCTATGTCAAAAGGGTTCCTCTGCATTCGGTCAACCTTGGCCTGCAAAGCGTCTGTCTCATTACGTGAGGCAGCGAGCTCCGTTTGTACCAACGCTAGTGCAGCCATGACGTCCTCTAAGGTAGCCATGTTTTGACACCAGTACAGTCAGGAGAAGTATAATTCGTGGGCCGATTATTCAAGTTCCACCTTCGGTTTCCTCGGGACTGTACTGATGCTCAAAAGGGTCCACCTCTCAACCGTCCCAAGTCCGGAATAACAAATACACGCGGACTAGTGAGACACTCAAGCGGGGGAAGGAAAGGGTAGGAACAGCAAGGAGGGAGATCTGTGGATGACACAACAAGAACACCGTAACTATCTTGCTTTTAGAAACAACATACAGCCACTTGAAACACCCCTATCACTACACATGTATATGTAAGTATGGACCTACCTGTAAAGTAAAAGAAGGACGTATCAACTACCAGAAGAGAGAAGAGGGTGGTTTGCAAGCTTCCTGCCCGAACTACCGGAGAGAAGATAAACAATTATAGAAATGAAAATATGATAAAGCCTAGCAGTTTCAGGCACATGGATCCCCGTGTGTTAGCTTTAATTTCCCCCCCCCAAACTACCCTATGGTCTAAGCAGAACAGCTGGGTATGCAAAACAGGGATGACTTGATTCCCCCCTCCATCTCTCTCTCTCTCCTAGGAAAAGAAACAAGGCGTACAACCAAATGTAAAACTTGAAGATGGCATAACGGTAATCCTTTCACTGTACAGGGTCCTAGTAGAGCGACAATAGTTCCATAGAAAAATGCACACAAGTTAATTACTGGCTCAGTATTCTGAAACAAAACCAACACTTTATATCCCAATGCTCAGTTGAAGTAACCAATAGTATACTCAGGTCACTGAGGTGATATTATAGTTGTGGAGCCTCTCTGGTTTGTACTCCACTCCAAAGCAAAAGGTTTTGACCAAGAGAAAAAACGTACTCCTGCGCCATAGTTGTATCTCAGAACAGAACAAATACTCCCTGCAGAGAGGGTAATCTCGCCAACAGGGAGTACATGCTCAGTGCAGAATGGGGAAAAGTGAAGTGCGCTACTTAACACTCCTCTGCACGAGACCAGGGAAAACAAGTCTCTTCCAGCAGAGGAGTGCCTCTCCAGTGAAGCCCCTTCCAACAGACTCAATGCTCCTCCGCATGAGACGCCGAACACGGCAATCTCGGCCAACGGAGGAACCAAGCCCAATATCGCCGGGGAAGCCGGCCAAAGAAAACAGTTCCTAAACGAGCCGAGAAGCAAGGATCCGGAACGTGCATAAGGCACTCTTACCCCACCACGCTCCGTCGAGAATGGGACTGCAACCTGTAGAAAATCCACCAGGATAATCGGCGGCTTCCTCGTCTCCATTCTGCCGCTATATCCTGGTCTGATGAGCGTAAAAGTCACGTGTCACGTGACTCCCGCTCTGCATGTCGGGAACTGTAGTTTGTTACCGCTACTCTGCGGCAGTCAGTGTTTACCGGCACCGAAATACTTGACAGATTACTTTGACCTTCTTAACAAACACCAGTCAGGTTTCCGAGCAGATCCCAGCACTGAAACAGCCACGACACATATAATTAACGACGCACTACAAATCCTTGATCAGAATGGAAACTGTCTTCTCATCCTGCTAGACCTCTCCTCAGCCTTTGATACGGTCAAACATGAGAACCTGATAGATCTTCTGAAAAACAGAATGGGATTATCAGGGTCAGTGCTAAATTGGTTCGCCTAATTTCTCCAAAACCGGACACAACAATTGAAGGTCAACAACTCCCTGTCCAAACCCGTCCCAGTAACTTTGGGAGCCCCGCAAGGGTCCTCACTATCCCCGACATTGTTTAATCCCTCCATGGAACCACTCACCGAAATTCTACACGCGTCTAACGTGCAATATCACATTTTCGCTGATGACACACAACTATACCTTAAGATCCACACCTTAGAAGACATCAAATTGCTTAACACAACTCTTGGGAATACCCAGACATGGCTATCAGAAAACCATCTCAAATTGAATGCCCTAAAAGCCGAATTCCTCCTAATAGCTTCACCCGCCCAAGTCCCCATAATGCAAGACTGGATCAAACATCTTACGGTACTCAACGTTCAACCAACCATCGTGGATTCAGAAAAATC
Source organism: Triturus cristatus (assembly GCF_964204655.1). Lineage (NCBI taxonomy): Eukaryota > Metazoa > Chordata > Amphibia > Caudata > Salamandridae > Triturus > Triturus cristatus. Next base: position 406,685,005 of record NC_140590.1, read on the forward strand.
ACTGGGCATAACTCTTGACAGTAACCTCAATATGCAAAAACACATCAGCAATGCAACAAAGGGAGCAAACTTCCAGATAAACACACTGAGGAAGCTGAAACCCTTCCTGCCAGTCAATGACTTCAAGCAGGCAGTACAAGCTCTAGTTATCTCTAGAGTGGAGTACGGAAGTGTCTCTCTTTGTGGCCTACCCAAAGCTACGACAGCACCTCTAAGAGCTTCAATCAATGCTGCAGCGAAACTCATCACTGGTTCTTAAAGAAGCTCCCACATCTCTCCGTACCTAAAATCCTTAAATTGGCTACCTCTGGAAGCCAGAATTCATTTTAACCCCTTCGCTGCCAGGCCTTTTCCGCCTCCTGTGCCACGCCCTTTTTTGGGGTAGTGCGCGCTGAGGCCCCTGTAACTTTTTGACCACATAAGGTATCCACGCCAAATTTGCGTCCTTTTCTTCCAACATCATGGGGATTCTGAGGGTACTCAGGGTTTGTGGATTCCCCTGGAGGGGTCACAGAAATAAGCCAAAATACAGCAAAATTTAGTTTTTTTGCGGGAAAATGGGAAAACGGGCTGCAAATGAAAGCATCTGGGTTTTTCCCTGCAAGTGTTATCAAAAAAGGGTTTGTGGGGCTGAAATCACCATTTTCCCAGCTTTTAGGGGATACCAGACTTTTGTCAGAAATCCAACATTTTTTACACAGTTTTGGCATTTTTCTGAGACATAGCCTATTTTTGCTATTTTTTGTGCTTTCGACCTCCTTCCAGTTAATGGTAGAAATGGGTACAAAAGCAATAATAGATCCTGGAAAGCTATACATTTTGGAGAAGTAGACAAACTTCTGAATTCAGCAAGGGGTCATTTGTGTAGATCCATCAAGGTTTCTTTATCGGAACTAACAGTTAAATATAGGATAAATTGAAAATTTGTTGAAAAAAAAGCGCCTTTTGTGTCAACGTTTTCACCTGTAACTTCTTCTAATTTTGACAGCTCTTTGAAAGCAATATACCGTTACATCCGCTGGACATATCTGGTTGTGGGGATATATAGGACTTGTAGGTTCACCAAGAACCCGACGAACCCAGAGCCAAAAACTGAGCAGCAACTTGCAATGGTTTTTTATTATGTTCCGGGTATATAGTAATTATTCTGTAAAAATGTGTACATGGAAAAATCGGTATGAAAGACACCTATGTATTTATGAAATGGGAACAAAATATAGAGTTTAGAAACAGTAGATATTTGCACATTTCCGAAATTGGGAATACTCATACTAGCATGAGAATTATCAGTCATTTTTTAGAATGACTTCTTTTTTACACAGTGTTTTTCATTTGGAAGGCAGAAATGCATCGAAAGTCAATAGGTAATAACAGTTCCTTTACAAATCTGAATTACCCTAAGTCTCCCGATAAAAATGGTACCTCACTTGCAGGGGTAGGCATAGTGCCCATGACAGGAAATGGCTCAAAACCCAACGTGAACACACCACATTTTCCCAATGCAAAATTACCCTTTTTTAGCAAAGTGCCTAGCTGTAGTTTTCGAATTATAGCTCTGCCGGCACCTAGGGAAACCTAGCAAACCTATACATTTTTTAAAACTAGACACCCAGGGGAATCCAGGATGGGGTGACTTGACTGCCTCCCACCAGGTTCTGCTACCCAGAATCCCTTGCAAACCTAAAAAATTGCCAAAAAAACACATTTTCCCCACATTTCTGTGGTGGAAAGTTCTGGAATCTGCGTGGATCCACAAATTTCCACCCACCCCGTGTTCCCCAAAGTCTTCCGATAAAAATGGTACCTCACTTGTGTGGGTCGGCCTAGTGCCCGCGACAGGAAACGGCGCAAAACGCATCGTGGACACACCTCAATTTCGCAGTGAAAAATGAACCTTTTTTGGCAAAGTGCCTAGCTGTAGTTTTTGAACCATAGCTCTGCCGGCACCGAGCGAAACCTAGCCAACCTATACATTTTTTAAAACTAGACACCCAGGGGAATCCAGGATGGGGTGACTTGACTGCCTCCCACCAGGTTCTGTTACCCAGAATCCCTTGCAAATCTAAAAAATTGCCCAAAAAAAACACATTTTCCGCACATTTCTCTGGTGCAAAGTTCTGGAATCTGCGTGGATCCACAAATTTCCACCCACCCCGCATTCCCCAAAGTCTTCCGAGAAAATTGGTACCTCACTTGTGTGGGTCGGCCTAGTGCCCGCAACAGCAAAACGGCGCAAAACGTAACGTGGACACACCTCAATTTCACAGCGAAAAATGACCCTTTTTTGGCAAAGTGCCTAGCTGTAGTTTTTGAGCAATAGCTCTGCCGGCACCTAGGGAAACCTAGCAAACCTATACATTTTTGAAAACTAGACACCCAGGGGAATCCAGGATGGGGTGACTTGACTGCCTCCCACCAGGTTCTGTTACCCAGAATCCCTTGCAAATCTAAAAAATTGCCCAAAAAACACATTTTCCCCACATTTCTCTGGTGGAAAGTTCTGGAATCTGCGTGGATCCACAAATTTCCACCCACCCCGCATTCCCCAAAGTCTTCCAAGAAAAATGGTACCTCACTTGTGTGGGTCGGCCTAGTGCCCGCGACAGGAAACGGCGCAAAACGTAACGTGGACACACCTCAATTTCACAGCGAAAAATGACCCTTTTTTGGCAAAGTGCCTAGCTGTAGTTTTTGAACCATAGCTCTGCCGGAACCTAGGGAACCCTAGCAAACCTATACATTTTTGAACACTAGACACCCAGGGGAATCCAGGATGGGGTGACTTCACTGCCTCCCACCAGGTTCTGTTACCCAGAATCCGTTGTAAACCTAAAAAATTGCCAAAAAAACCACATTTTCCCCACATTTCTTTGGTGGAAAGTTCTGGAATCTGCGTGGATCCACAAATTTCCACCCACCCCGTGTTCCCCAAAGTCTTCCGATAAAAATGGTACCTCACTTGTGTGGGTCGGCCTAGTGCCTGCGACAGAAAACGGCACAAAACGCATCGTAAACACACCTCAATTTCGCAGTGAAAAATTAACCTTTTTTGGCAAAGTGCCTAGCTGTAGTTTTTGAACCCTAGCTCTGCCGGCACCTAGGGAAACCTATCAAACCCACACATTTCTGAAAACTAAACACCCGGGGGATTCCAGGGAGGTATGGCTTGCGTGGATCCCCCAACGTTTCCTTACCCAGAATGCCCTGCAAACCTCAAATTTAGCTGAAAAAATCAACTTTTTCACACATTTTTGTGTGGGAAAGTTGTGGCATCCCTGGGCTGACACAAATTTCCTACCACCCAGCGTTCCCCCGGGTCTCCCGATAAAAACGGTGCCTCACTCGTGTGGGAGGCCCAAGTACCCACGACAGACAAGGGCCCAAAACGTATTGAGGCGACATGAAAATTGCCTACCTCAAAACGACCTGGTTTTGCAAGGGGGGTCACCTGTGTTTTTGGCCTGGTGCTCGGCAGCCACCTAGGGGAACCTACCAAACCCACACATTTCTGAAAACTAGACACCCGGGGGATTCCAGGGAGGTATGGCTTGCGTGGATCCCCCAACGTTTCCTTACCCAGAATGCCCTGCAAACCTCAAATTTAGCAGAAAAAATCACCTTTTTCACACATTTTTGTGTGGGAAAGTTGTGGCATCACCGGGCTGACACAAATTGTTCCCCCGGGTCTCCCGATAAAAACGGTGCCTCACTCGTGTGGGAGGCCCAAGTACCCGCGACAGGCAAGGGCCCATAACGTATTGAGGCGACATGAAAATTGCCTACCTCAAAACGACCTGGTTTTGCAAGGGGGGTCACCTGGGTTTTTGGCCCGGTGCTCGGCGGCCACCTAGGAGACCCTACCAAACCCACACATTTCTGAAAACTAGACACCCGGAGGATTCCAGGGAGGTATGGCTTGCGTGGATCCCCCAATATTTCCTTACCCAGAATGCCCTGCAAACCTCAAATTTAGCTGAAAAAATCACCTTTTTCACACATTTTTGTGTGGGAAAGTTGTGGCATCCCTGGGCTGACACAAATTTCCTACCACCCAGCGTTCCCCCGGGTCTCCCGATAAAAACGGTGCCTCACTCATGTGGGAGGCCCAAGTACCCGCGACAGGCAAGGGCCCAAAACGTATTGAGGCGACATGAAAATTGCCTACCTCAAAACGACCTGGTTTTGCAAGGGGGGTCACCTGGGTGTTTGGCCCGGTGCTCGGCGGCCACCTAGGGGAACCTACCAAACCCACACCTTTCTGAAAACTAGACACCCGGGGGATTCCAGGGAGGTATGGTTTGCATGGATCCCCCAACGTGGCATCACCGGGCTGACACAAATTTCCTACCACCCAGCGTTCCCCCGGGTCTCCCGATAAAAACGGTGCCTCACTTGTGTCGGAGGCCCAAGTACCCGCGACAGGCAGAAAGACTGTGGCTATTTTTTGGGGGGGTGGGGGCATTGGTATGACCATTTTGGGCAGCCCCCACCCCCATGCATAAAAAAAGCCTGCGTACTCGCTGGCGCCTAGTGGGCTTTCTGCCCCCCCCCAGGGGGCGGATCAGGGGCCACTGCCACCATCTGCCCTCCCGGGGGGGCAGAAAGACTGGAATTTCTCTGGGGATGGGGTGGGGTATTGTCATGCCCATTTTGAGGAGCCCCTACCCCTACACTAATAAAACTAAAAATTCCATGGTTTCTAGTGGGCATCCATGGTTTCTAGTAGCCCCCAATCTGGCCCCCAGGGGGGGCCAGATTGGGGGCTACAGCTCCCATCTGCCTCCTGGGGGGCAGAAAGACTGTCATTTTTGTGGGCAGAGGGTGGGGGCATTGGCATGTCCGTTTCGGGCAGCCCACACCCTAAAAACAATTGCGCTAAAAAAAATCCCTGGTGTTTAGTGGGCTTTCTGCCCCCCCCGAAAGGGCAGATTAGGGGCCAATGCCCCATCTGCCCCCCAGGGGGGGGCAGAAAGACTGTAATAATTGGGGGGTAGGGTGAGGGCATGGGCCTGCCCGTTTTGGGCAGCCCCCACCCCTATTTTTATTTTTTTTGTAAATTCCCTGGTGTCTAGTGGTCTTTTTGCCCCCCAGGGGGGGCAGATTGGGGGCCAATGCCCCATCTGCCCCCCTGGGGGGCAGAAAGGCTGTAATGGTGGTGGGTGGGTGTGGGCATTGGCGTGCTCGTTTCGGGCAGCCCACACCCTAAAAACAATTGTGCTAAAAAAAAATCCCTGGTTTTTAGTGGGCTTTCTGCCCCCCCGAAGGGGCAGATTAGTGGCCATTGCCCCATCTGCCCCCCGGGGGGGTGCAGAAAGACTGTAATAATTGGGGGGTGGGGTGGGGGCATGGGCCTGCCCGTTTTGGGCAGCCCCCACCCCTATTTTTATTTTTTTTGTAAATTTCCTGGTGTCTAGTGGTCTTTTTGCCCCCCCGGGGGGGCAGATTGGGGGCCAATGCCCCATCTGATCTGCCCCCCAGGGGGGCAGAAAGGCTGTAATGGTGGTGGGTGGGTGGGGGCATTGGCGTGCCCGTTTCGGGCAGCCCCCACCCTAAAAAAAACTGGGAAAAAATCCCTGGTGTATAGTGGGCTTTCTGCCCCCCCGAAGGGGCAGATTAGGGGCCAATGCCCCATCTGTCCCCCAGAGGGGCAGAAAGACTGTAATTATTGGGCAGCCCCCACCCCTATTGGTATTTTTTATAAAATTCCCTGGTGTCTAGTGGGCTTTTTGCCCCCCTGGGGGGGGCAGATTGGGGGCTACTGCCCCATCTGCCCCCAGGGGGGGCAAACAGACTAAATAATGCCCAAAATATTTGGGGGGAGCAAAGGCCCCTGCCCAAGGGGCCGCTCCCCCCTTCCTGGTGTCTAGTGGGTGGATCCCTGCTTGGGGATCGCCCTCCTGTGGCGATCCCCAAGCAGGGATCCACTGGGGAGGGGTACCATTGGAAAGGGGAGATTCTCCCCTTTCCAACGATACCTCTCCCGTCTTTCTACGAGCTCAGGGGGCTGAGATAGCCCCCTGAGCACGTAGAAAGTGAAACTGAAATGAGCCTCTTGGCTCATTTCAGTTTCACTTTCACTGTAATGACGTTGGCGCGACGTGCGCGCCGATCGTTATTACAGTGAAAGGTGGGGGGGCCTCGGGAGCTGGGGAAGCTCTTCCCCAGCTCCCGAGGCTATTTTGTATGAAAGGGAATCCCTCTGGTGCCCGCACCAGAGGGATTCCCCAGGGTATGCCTCATGACGAGCTGGACTCGCCATGGGCACAGCGCGACTGTGCTCCATGACGAGTCCAGCTCGTCATGGGCATACAAAGGGTTAAAATAGCATGTTTGACACATAAAGACATACATCACAAGGCACCCAGGTATCCAGCACAGAAACTAACGATCTCTGGTGGGATCAGATCTTCAAGAAGTGCGGAAAACCTACTACTGAAACCGCAAAGATTCAACAAAAAGAAAACGTATAACCGAACCTTTTCAGGGATGGCGTCCAGAATCTGGAATGTCTTACCCCCAGAAACCAGACTTAACTCCTCTACTGCATCTTTCAAAAAGGAAGTAAAATCGATTCTCGTGGCTAAATTCACCTGAGCATGGTCTAAAGAAATTTCGAGACCAAACGTACCCTCGCTACTAACCCTTACTATGACAAGGAACCATCTAGGCAACCCAGACTCTTTATCTACCCTTTGCCTGATTCAACAGGATAGTTTGGTGTTGCACCCTACTACTTTGCTTTTACAAGATGTTATGTTTACGTGCTTTGACTTGCATTTAATTGATGTATAAAGAACTTTATTTACTGTAAAGCGCTCTGATATCCGCAAGGGTCTTGTTCGCGCTCTATAAAACTTTCGAAAAAAAAAAAAAAATAAAGCATAATTTTGCACTTTTTTCTAAAAGGGATGTATCTTAGTGTACAATACAACATTCTCTTTAAAATCCCAATCTGGTCTATCCATTGTTTTGGGCAGCCCCCACCCCTATTTTTAGTTTTTTTTGTAAATTCCCTGGTGTCTAGTGGTCTTTTTGCCCCCCCCCCCCCGGGGGGCAGATTGGGGGCCAATGCCCCATCTGCCCCCCAGGGGGGGCAGAAAGGCTGAAATGGTGGTGGGTGGGTGGGGGCATTGGCGTGCCCGTTTCGGGCAGCCCCCACCCTAAAAAAAACTGGGAAAAAATCCCTGGTGTATAGTGGGCTTTCTGCCCCCCCGAAGGGGCAGATTAGGGGCCAATGCCCCATCTGTCCCCCAGAGGGGCAGAAAGACTGTAATTATTGGGCAGCCCCCACCCCTATTGGTATTTTTTATAAAATTCCCTGGTGTCTAGTGGGCTTTTTGCCCCCCTGGGGGGGGCAGATTGGGGGCTACTGCCCCATCTGCCCCCAGGGGGGGCAGACAGACTAAATAATGCCCAAAATATTTGGGGGGAGCAAAGGCCCTTGCCCAAGGGGCCGCTCCCCCCTCCCTGGTGTCTAGTGGGTGGATCCCTGCTTGGGGATCGCCCTCCTGTGGCGATCCCCAAGCAGGGATCCACTGGGGAGGGGTACCATTGGAAAGGGGAGATTCTCCCCTTTCCAACAATACCTCTCCCGTCTTTCTACGAGCTCAGGGGGCTGAGATAGCCCCCTGAGCACGTAGAAAGTGAAACTGAAATGAGCCTCTTGGCTCATTTCAGTTTCACTTTCACTGTAATGACGTTGGCGCGACGTGCGCGCCGATCGTTATTACAGTGAAAGGTGGGGGGGCCTCGGGAGCTGGGGAAGCTCTTCCCCAGCTCCCGAGGCTATTTTGCATGAAAGGGAATCCCTCTGGTGCCCGCACCAGAGGGATTCCCCAGGGTATGCCTCATGACGAGCTGGACTCGCCATGGGCACAGCGTGACTGTGCTCCATGACGAGTCCAGCTCGTCATGGGCATACAAAGGGTTAAAATAGCATGTTTGACACATAAAGACATACATCACAAGGCACCCAGGTATCTAGCACAGAAACTAACGATCTCTGGTGGGATCAGATCTTCAAGAAGTGCGGAAAACCTACTACTGAAACCGCAAAGATTCAACAAAAAGAAAACGTATAACCGAACCTTTTCAGGGATGGCGTCCAGAATCTGGAATGTCTTACCCCCAGAAACCAGACTTAACTCCTCTACTGCATCTTTCAAAAAGGAAGTAAAATCGATTCTCGTGGCCAAATTCACCTGAGCATAGTCTAAAGAAATTTCGAGACCAAACGTACCCTCGCTACTAACCCTTACTATGACAAGGAACCATCTAGGCAACCCAGACTCTTTATCTACCCTTTGCCTGATTCAACAGGATAGTTTGGTGTTGCACCCTACTACTTTGCTTTTACAAGATGTTATGTTTACGTGCTTTGACTTGCATTTAATTGATGTATAAAGAACTTTATTTACTGTAAAGCGCTCTGATATCTGCAAGGGTCTTGTTCGCGCTCTATAAAACTTTCAAAATAAAAAAATAAATAAAGCATCATTTTGCACTTTCTTTTCTAAAAGGGATGTATCTTAGTGTACAATACAACATTCTCCTTGCATAGTGGTCTTTAAAATCCCAATCTGGTCTATCCATTGTTTCTTCACCCACATTGCTTTTTCAAATTGCTTAACAATGACACCCCCTTGTTATTTTTACTATATGTTTTTGGTGAGAAGTGCTGCCACCTTCTCTTTTGATGCGTATCAGCCATGTCTACACTTACTGGTATAGTCGCTGGAGAGTACAACCTACTTGCTGAGAAATCCAAGTTCTGTTAAGGAGGTAATTTGGCTTTCTAGTGTACACTTAAATGTGGCAGACTCTTAACGGTTTCATAACATGGGGCTTGAATTTTATCTGCACCTGTAATAATGAAGAACAGTACCTCTACAAGTAAATATTTTCCAGTTCTAGTACACATCACAGGCTCCCATGCTTTCTACATTCACCACTTAGAAAAGTGAATGCTCGTCCAAGCAATGTTAGCAAGGTAGCGGGTGCTGCCTAGAGGATTCCATTCCAGAAGTCTACTATGTGAAAGAGTAGAGAATTTCCATAATTTTGGAAGTGGACAAGTCAATAGCATCCAAATGGGAGGTACCATGCAAGCAGCATCAAAGAGAGATGTTATCACAGAGCAGCATCCTAGATGCAAACTGTGAAGCCACCACTCAGAGCCCTAGAGGTAGTGCAGCTGCCTGGCCATCTACAACTTCGCTATCTGAAGATGAAACTAGTTTCCTCAGCCAGGCCACAGGTCTCAAAGTGGTTTATCCCAGGCTCACACAATAACCTATCCTTCACCATGCCTATTTGTTTTGCTGGACAACTTTTGCACAATGCCAGTGTTGGAGCCTGCTTCAAGTCCATGCCATTTTGATGGGTGCTTTTGATCAAATGTAATTGAGCTATCCACTCTCTTTTAGTGAAATTTATTGTGGGACCTCCAAACTTCCCCTTGTAAAGTGACATTTAAATTCTATTTAGTTTTCACCTTTGTTGCAGCCTAAACCTAAGATGTTTAAAACACACTGTTTGCCACTAATTTCGTAATTGTTTTTGATGGATAATCTCCAAGCTCTCTGTAAAGTTATTTTAAATTGGTGTGGTAAATCAAAACATCACTTATGAAGTTGGTAGGGATTAGGAAACGCCACACTTTTCAAAGCAGATTACATTTCCTAAATTTACGTGCGCTAAGATTTATCTTTTCGGGCCTTCCAGGTGTAATGATTTCCTGATAAGAGTATGAGGCTAGACATCTACCACCAGAGGCAAGAGGTGTGGAAGGAAGGGCTCTGAGCTGAGGCCAGCTTATTTATTTGTAAAAAAAAAAAAAGAACTTGATCAGCTTTGCATTGCAAGCTTGAACAGTTTAGTAAATACTCCAAGTTGATAGTCAGCCTATTTAACAACTTTAAATTCTATCAATTAGAAGGGATTTAATGTAGAAGCGTGTAAAGTTGGGCTGTATAAAGTTGATTAAGTGTGCTCTAATATGCATCTTTAAAAAAATCAATTTATTCCTTTACATAGAATCACACAGTGTGCACCTGAATATCGAAACCAGAATATCAATGGCACAGAATATCTAATAGAAAATATCAAAAGGTAAATTAAGTGTAGTTTTTCTAAACCTTACTCCACAAATATGTACCTATGCAATATGTATGTCTTCAAGCTATGTAGATGTGGAGTTGGAAATAGTAAATCTATACTTCCTCTACATGCAATTACCTTTCAATAGTCTGTCCTCGATATTCCGGTAGCACGATATCTTTGGGGTCGACATTTTGTAGTACAACCACTATTATGGTAAGATTGCACCTATCGAGCACAGCTTTAATGTTTGGTCATAATTGTAGGCCATGCCCCTCTAAAATACTTCTGGCAACGGGCCTGCCCACTGCATAGACACAGCAGTCGCCATTTTTTGATTTGCAAGGCACATCTTGATGTTGCTTGCTACCAAGATGCACGTGTAAATGCTGTGCTGCGAAGGCCGTCAAAAGATGACAGCTGGCACTGCAGTCTCTCACACTGTGGCCCTCCATGGAGATGCCGTATCTCTATGCTCTGTCGACCCCCCTCCTCCCCCCCGCCCCCACACAGAGAGTGAAGGTAGCAGGACATATGTCCTTTTGTAGCAGAGTGCCACTCAACTAGCATGCACTGGCATGCCACTGACTCTTGAGCATATCACGTAACTCGTTTGTTATGAAAATTGTTGGTAAACACACATAAACTCTGCATTCTAAAGGAAGTCAGATTGTTAAATGAAGATGTGATGTGTGCTTTTTCAGGATGAAATTTACAGAACTCTAGCTGGGATTCAAACGTGTGACCTCTAGATTACCGCAGGAAGATAGCAGCTCTCTGAGCCATCCTGCTGTTTAGCAAACTTGGCAACTGTTACATGAATCAATATTTTGAAATGCTAGCACTGCATTACTTATTTTCAATGACACTGCAATTTTATAGGAAGGTGATGCATCATTTCATTGATAATGTTTGTCAGGGCACGTCCTTTGTAGTAATCCAGCTGCTCATAGGCGGAATATTTACTATTCATTGCATGGTGCGCATGTAGGAAGCTGGCTTTTTATGTAGTAGTGCCAGTCTAAATGCACACCATGCAAAAAGTCTGCACGACCCATAATTGGTTTTCAGGGCTTATTTTAGTTATCCCAAGTGCTCTATTTGTGGTAGTGTGCAGTTGTTGCAAACACACAGTCAATAAATGATGCACACACTCAAAAAGGGATCCAAGACCAATTTAGAAAAATTACACAGATTTGTATATAAATGTAGACACCAAGGGCCAGGATGTACGACCATTGGATTTAGCGCCTTGCAATTTGCGTCAAATTGCGAGTCGCAAATTGCGAGTTGCTAAATCCAATGTACAACAGTGTCTCAGACACTGTTTGCAATTCCCAATGGGGTGGCAAATTAAGAGGCTCATGAATATTAATGAGCCTCTCGCAATTTGCGAGCCCATTGGGAATGACAAGCCCTCCCAGGGGTGGTGGCCTGTTGGGCTCAGCAGACCACCATGTCTGGGACTGCTTTCAAATAAAGCCGTTTTTTTTTTAAATGCATGTTGTTCCTTCAAGGAAAACCGGATGCATTTAAAAAAAACCATTTTTTTTTAAAAGAAATGTTTCATTGCATTTTTTAGGGGCAGGTAGTGGTCAACTGCCTGCCCTTAAAAAATATTTTTAGAAACAGTCACAAAGTGGAAGAGGTCCCGTGGGGACCCTTTCCAAATTGCGTCTGCATTACCACCCTTTTGAAGAGGGTGGTAATTTGCGAGTGTTTTGCAACCGCAATTGCGGTTGAAAAACATTCATACATGGGGTTGCGGTCGCTATTAAGAAGAGAACGCCCTTTCCTAATAGCGACTCATGATTCCTAAATAGCGAGTCACAAATAAATTGCGACTCGCTATTTAGGAATTGTACATAGCTCTTTCACATTTTGCATGCGCAAATGGGTCGCAAACCCGTTTGCGCATGCAAAATAGGGTCGTACATCTGGCCCCAAGACCTTTAGAATAGGTTTCATAATTTTGGAGATATTGAGTTTACAAATAAGTAGCAAAAATACTTGAATAACGGTTATCCTTTAGGAGGAAAAACAAGCACAGCATATATATATACACTTGTGAGTCCAAGTTCGAGGTTGCCCATTTGGACTTCAAGTGCTAGGGGGCCAAGGTCCAAAGAACGACCAGCAGTTTTGGGTTACCTGCCCTGGGATGTATGGGTGCAGAGGTGCTGGTCGGGATCGTAGCCTCGAGCGCTACACTGTCGCAGTCAATTGGGCCCTGAAAACAAAGGATGCAACGAGGGATTTGGGGACAAGCCTGGGTGAACCCAAATGGGGGTTCAGGTTGTGAGGATCTCTAGGCCAAGAAAACACTGAAAGGAGCCACAGATCTGGGGTGTGGAGCTCGGGTACAGAGGTTCTTGGCTGGATGGCCACTGGAGGTCAAGACTCTCATGGTTTTCAGTTGGTTATGCAGAGGAGGAGTAAACAGGACAGCAGTGCCACTCGTCCTGGGTCTTGTCGGTACTGAAGTCCCTCAAAGTGCAGGAAGGTTTTCCACGGTGGTGGTGTCTGGGATGGATACAAATGAGCCTTGGCTTGTTGAGGTGCAGGGTGCTCCGGGAGGGTCTAGCGTCTCGAAACTTGGCAGAGAGATGGGGTTGACATCCCAGAGCCACAAAGACCTCTTCCTGGTGTGATGCTCCCTCAGTGGGCCCGATGGCCAGCAACACGGTGGACTGGGCAGAGGCGGTCAGTGCCTGTAAATGCAGGGAGACGGCTCCTCTACCCCAAGGTTTTGCTAGATGGTTGTCATAGTGTTAAGCAGTCTTCAATCAATCAATCAATCAATTAGGGGTTGGTAAAGCGCACTACTCACCCGTGAGGGTCTCAAGGCGCTGTTGGGGGGGGGGGGGGGAGGGTAGACTCCGGATCAGTCGAAAAGCCAGGTCTTGAGGTCCTTCCTGAACGTGTGGAGGGTCGGGGAGCGTCTGATGTTGACAGGGAGCTCGTTCCAGGTCTGGGCTGTGATGTAGGAGAAAGCTCTCTCACCAGCTCTGTTTCTGCAGATGCGGGGAACCTTTGCCAGGGCGAGGTCGGCGGAGCGGAGGTTCCTCTTGGGTACGTGGAAGGATACTCTCTCGTTGAGGTATTTGGGTCCTATGTTGTTGAGGGATTTGTAGGCGTGCGTGAGGAGTTTGAAAGTGACCCTCTTCTCGATGGAGAGCCAGTGTAGTGCTCGTAGGTGTTGGGTCATGTGTTCGTGATGCGGTGTCCTGAGGACAAGTCTGGCCGCGGCGTTCTGGATGGTTTGGAGTTTGTGTAGAAGAGTTCTGTCAATTCCGGCGTAGAGGGCGTTGCCGTAGTCCAGTCAGCTGGTTATGAGTGCGTGGGTGACGGTCCTTCTGCAGTCGGAGGGATCCATTTGAAGGTCTTACGGAGGATTCGAAGGCAGTTGAAGCTAGCGGAGGCGACGGCGTTGATCTGGCGGTTCATGGAGAGGGAGGAGTCAAGGATTATGCTGAGGTTCCGAGCGTGGTCTGTAGGGGTGGGAGGGTCCCCGAGGGCCACCAGGTGTTGTCCCAGGCTGAGGCGCAGGATCCAAGGATAAGGACCTCTGTCTTCTCTGAATTGAGCTTCAGACAGCTGTTTTTCATCCATGCAGTCACATTTTTCATTCCTTCCTGGAAGCAGAGTCTGGTGTCTTCGGGATTCTTCGTGAGTGAGAGGATGAGCTGGGTGTCGTCGGCATAAGATACGATGCTGAGCCCATGCTGTCTGATGATGGTGGCCAGGGGGGCCATGTAAATGTTGAAGAGTGTGAGGCTGAGTGACTATTCCTGGGGTACTCCGCAGTTGATCTCCGTGGGTTTGGAGAGGAAGGGAGGGAGTCAAATCCTCTGGGTTCTGCCGGAGAGGAAGGATTGGATCCAGTCGAGGGCGGCTCCTTGTATCCCCGCGTCGTGAAGTCTGGTTGCGAGTGTGAGGTAGGAAATGGTGTCTAAGGCTGCGGAGAGGTCCAGGAGGAAGAGGGCCGCAGTGTGACCCTGGGCGAATAGTATGCGGATGTCGTCGGTGGCGGCGAGGAGGGCAGTCTTGGTGCTGTGGTTGCTGCGGAATCCGGACTGGGAGGGGTCTAGGATGGAGTTCTCTTCGATGAAGGCGGTCAGCTGGGCGTTCACGATTCTCTCAGTCTTCCAAGTGTTGGGGAAGATGCACAGCTGTAGGACGAGTTGGGTCTTTGCAATTGTAAAGTCACCAGCAGGGTTGGCTCTTCTTTGTCCTTCTTCTGTTCCCAGGTAGTCGAATCCGTTGATCTGGTGTCAGCAGAATCCTTAAAAACTCAGTTTAGAGGTGTTCTGGGGACTGTATGCTAGTAGCCAATGGGCTACCTATCAGTGGAGTGACTAGACCGACTATATGACCACTTTCTGTATGTTTCTGTATGGGAGTGAGCATAACCCTGACCCAGAATTCTCTATTTTCACCAAAAGCAAGATGGTGAAACCCTTCTCTGGCTTTCCACTTCAGGTGACCCACCTTAGGGGTGTGCTTAGCCCTTAAGTGCAACACGCCTCTTGAGTATCTAATTTCCTGTCTGCTCTGGTGCCAAATGGGCCCCATGGCAAGGGGTAGCATTCCCCAGGTGTGGGCGGAAGGCGGGGTCGCATATCAGAGGTGGGCAAGGCTTTGAAACCTCTGGCCATGATATGTTAACTCACTAGCCATTGTGCTGCAGGAGGTGGGAACAACTTTTGCCGAACTGGCATTTGTTCTGAGCTATGAAAGTGCCGGCTCTCCCTTACAGGGGGTCCGAAACTCGTCTGTGGTGGCAGGCTGGCCAGCAGTCAGTACAAATTACTATTTTACACATAAGATGTACAGTTAAGGCATCTTTGTCATAAGGGTGGCTGTATGTTAGTCTATTAAAGATATTCTGGAAATTATATTCTCAAAGAATATGATGTAGGTTATACACACAGACACACAGCTGGATAAGGTGCTTTTAACCCACCCACTGAGATAAGTATATGGATGGTGAATGAGTTATGAGTGTGAGTGATGCTGCACCTTTCACTCGGGTTTTATTCCCCGTCAGGACCTTCGCTGTTACTTTCTTTTACTTCTGGTTTCACTTGCATTGTGGTCAGAGATGCTTCGGTCACATCTCACAAATCCTATAGAGTAGTATTTCCCAAACTGTGGGTGGTGAGCTTATTATTTAGTGGGTCGGTTCACCAAAGACCATACATTAACAAAAGATGCCCTTAAATCAAGTATTTGTCTTGTCTCACTTGCTGCACTTCGAGACAGAGGTCAAATGTCAAGCTATGTTTTCTGAAAAATTGCTGCATGGGAATAGTTTTTTTAAAAACTGCTCTGACTTTGCAGTTGGAGAAAAAAAGAACATGTCACTTATGTGATAATCTTGCTGGGGTATAGGTGTGTGAAAGGAAAGGCTGGAGGATATAATTTATTTAACACACAGCAAAATGCAAATACCTGTAAAGGGACAGTACACATTCATCAGTTAGGAGAGCAAAAATGAAACACATTTTTGGGGAATTCTGAACTGTGATAGAAACTGTGGACCTGATTCACGAAGGGCCTCCACACTCGTGGAGGAGGCACTGCAGTCGTGGGGAGTCTCCGCACTTGGGGAGGAATCTATGCAATGAGATTTCTTATCAATGAGATTCCGCACCGAGTGCGGAGACTCCCCCACTGCTGCAGGATCTCCGCCACAAGTACCGAGGCCTTTTGTGAACCAGAACCAAAGATTTTAATAGAATCAAAATAAATCAAGACTCATTGCACAAATGATAAATATACACTGAAACCGATTTCCACACATTATCATTTGTGCATAATACAGTTTTATCAGTAAAACTATATGTCTGTGCAAACTACATTGGAAAATGTACTGTCTATAAATGGCAGTGTGCTGCCACACAATGCTTTAATACAATAAAAAAAAGCATTCACCTCATGTCTTTTAAAGCTAGTTGGGTTGCGAACGTTTGTCATTTTAAAAATTGGGTTGAGGTTCTAAATAGTTTGGGAACCACTGCAGTAGAGACTACTTTAAGGCCTGCTGTCAATGCCTGTCACAGCTTCTGCTGCTGTCATATCTAGCCAATCCTGCCACTGTCACTCCTGTGATGCTGTAAGTTTCCCTGCATCTGCCTTTCACCACAATGCAGTTTAATGTCTGGTTGTTGGCCTTATTTCTGTCAGGCCCTCAGGCTTTGATAGAGCAGGCAAACACTAAAGTGTGTCGAAGGTCGCACTCTACATGGAGCCCAAAAAACTGTGCAACTACAAAGATAGAGACCTAGGGATATCATGTAGATCTTAGTTCAGTGCATATTTCTCAGTTAATCGTGGATCCAACAAATTCCTGCCATGTAGTCCAGTACTATACAAGTCGAATAGTTGTCCCTGATTTATGCTAAAGTGCCACTGTATAAATTGAAGTAAGCATCATGTCCGCATTAAGCAGTACATGGCAGGCTGAGTGTGTGCCTTCTTACCACGGTGAAAAGAAGCACGTATGTCATTGCTGTGATATGACATCATTCTTCAGAAGGCTCCTGTTAGTGGTGGGAAAATATTGCCAGGGATGAAGATAGTCTGTCGAATGGGGAGACAAAAAGAAAAAAACAAAAGGGCAATAGTGACAGAGTGATCGATAACTCTAGAAGTGAAGATGAGAAAAGTGAACAGTGCCAAAGAGAACAAAACAGTGATGAGAAGAGAGACACAGAGGATTAAATAGTGCCAGGGAAAGAGGGTGACGGAAGAATATAATGACAAAGATCAGAAACCTAAATGCCTACTATATATTTTTGTAATATATGCAGCTACCTTTAGATAGTGGTGCATGTTGCAGGTCAATGTAGAGGTGTGGCATGAGAGCCCTCTACGTGTTTGTGCTAGGAATTCAGTTCAGGGTGCGGCAAGAGCCAGAAAATTAAGAAATCCCAACTTGAATGACACTTTTACACACGCAAAGACAAAGCTGTCCTACAAGAGTTTCTCTCACCCTTCCATCCATCCTTTCACACTTTCATTCCATCCTTTCTCCTTTCTATCTATGCTTTGTAATTCCATCTATACACTTTCCTTCATTTACTTTCTTTTCACCATACCTTGCTTGCTTCCACTATTCCTCCATGTCGCTCTTCTTTTCTTTCACACTTCCACCCTTCATTCCTTTCCTCTCACCCCTTTCTTTCACCTTGTCTTTCTTTTGAGTCTCCCCTAGATAGCACCTGCGCTGTCTTGTTGAGACCTTTTTTTTCATGATTACTCTCATTTGCTAGCGTCATCTTGGCCAGCTGCTGTAGGCTTCCTTCCTGTTCATGTGCTTGTCCCTCCCTTTGGTGTAAGGACACATTACTTGTGTCCCTTCACTGCCCATTTTTGTAGATGCTACTTTTTTTTGTGTTTAACCCCTCTGCCAGAGTACATCTTTTGCAGCTGTCTCCCTCAAGTACTTCTCCCCCTTCACTGTCTGCCTCCTCAATCTGCCACCGTTTCTCCCTCCCTCCATTGTCCGGGTTGCTTACCCCACCTACTCCCTCCTTCTGTTGTTGCCTCTTTTGCTTGCCCCACCCACCCCCTTCCATTGTTGTCTCTGTTGTGTGCCCTGCCCACCCCTTCCATTGTTGCTTTCCCCCACCCCTCCTTCCGTTCTTGTTTGTTGCTTTTCCCCAACCATCCCCTATCCTCTCGTTGTTGTCCGTGTTGCTTGCCTTTCCTATATGTTCAACCTCCCTCTGTCCATGCTTACACCTACCCGCCATAACAAAAAAGCCTGTCGTTGATACTGCTGCTAGAGTCATAGCGCTTATCCCCCACCCACCAGCCATGTCGTCTTCCTCCTGTCCGCTCTCACTGTTTTCCATGTTGCACTCCCTCGTCTGCCATAACAAAAAAAAGTGTTGTGATGCGGATACTGCTGGCCACGCCATATTGCTTTTTATCCAGGATTGGATCTTCCATAGATTCACATGCTGGAATCATTCCCTTACATCGAAGTGGAAGTTCCACGGTACCATAGCAAAGCGGTATGTAATAGTATCATAGGCTATAATGGCAATAAAAGGTTAGTTTAATAGCTTATCTATGGTCTTTTTAAAAAGAACCAAACTTAAACTATGACCAATCAGGCGACAACATCCTCTAGAACATTCCCAATGGAGACTCATTTTCTCAGATGTCGTGGAAGGGAGTCTCCCTTAACTCTGCTAAGGTTTCTTCAACTATTTGGAAAATGTCACCTTGTTAGGATTCTTTTAAAAAAATGACTCTTCAGATCCTGCAGATCTTGTGGGAAGAAGAGATTGTATGTGGACGACCCACATAATGAATGCCTCTGTTGCCTTCATACTCAACATACAGTGAAGGATTGGAAGGTATGTCACACTTTTTCATCAAAAACATTGCAAGACAGGGAAGCCAGGCTTTTATTATGGCTCCAGAGGCCAGAAACAGAGTGACACTTCTGCTAAGCCTCGTTAAAGTGAAAGGTCCTACGACCAGGGGACTTTGAAAACAAAAGGAAAGCAGAAAAGACTTCCCATCATGATCCTTTTAAAATAACTCAGAAAAAGGAGAAAGCACAAAACTTCTCCTCAAAAAGTTCTTCCTCAGAGCCTACCACTCCTGCCACCAAGTGTTCAAAGCACCAGTATACCTCATCAGAACTGTCTACAATGAGACCTAAGACCCAGACCAAGGTACCGTCCACGAAGCCTTCCGCGTCGTCGACGAGCGCTACACTGACGATCAACACTGTTTCCTCCTCAAAGTCCACTTCAGCCATCAGTGCACCCATTCCGTCGACTAATATCTCAGTGTTGACACTTCCCCCAGCAAACTGTCTCCTTATCCTCCCCGCCATTTACTTGATAATTTAGATAATTCGGAAGTTGAGGGGCCAAATGGAGACGTGCATAGCCTGTCTGGATTACAAGTCAAGTATCAGGAGGACGAATATGAGGAAGAGCATTGTTTCTATGGCCATTATTATAATCCACACGCATATTTCCATGCTCCATAGTATCCGCCTCTTAAGTACAAGTACCTTTTTTGTTGGTGCAATATCAGCAGGCGATGCCTGCATAGGAGCCACACGTGCAACCCCCTCTGACGCTACATCAACATCTGACAATGACAGGGAATAGGGTGAGATTCATGACCCCCATCTGCCTCACAATGAGTGGGATGACTATGTTACCACTAGCACCTCACCCCTCGGATTCCCCTCCTTAAGACATCAGAGGTTGCCACAATTTGATGGCAAGGGCTGCAGCACAATTTTAATTGCCTATGTCTGTGAAGCAATCCGATTGCTTCCTGTATGACTTTAAGGACCAAGTCCACAAGTCTGTTAAAGCTATCCCAATAATAGATCACATTTAGGAAGAGGGCAGCTGTGGTACCACATATTGATAAGAAGTACAAAGCCCCTGGCGTTTCTCCAGCCTGCCTCATAGGGCATCCCAAAGCGGATTTGGTGTTCTCACAAGTGGCACAGCATCGTGATTTGCCCAGAATCACAGGATGTGGAGTCGACCCCGAGGCTCGAACCTTGGTTTCCCAGCTCCAAGGTCAGCAGTCTAGCCGTGAGACCACATCCTCTCCCCTGTTGAAGCACAACAACATTTTCTCAAATAAGTAAAGTACATTGATTCTGGAGTATATTTTATGGCAAATATTGGGGTTTTGTGCTCCTTCATGTGCATTGTATGACACTATAACTTCTAGAACTTGCTGAATCGATATATACATGTTAGAAAAGTGACTCAAAATGTGTTATGTACAACACAAAGCAATTCAAAACAACAGATTGAGCCAAAGAATATGGCATGTCCAATCAGATTACATTATTGTTGATTAAGTAATGTGCAAATCTGTCCCTGTAGAAAACCCTCATTCTTAAGTTTTTTCATGCCCAGGTTCTCCTAAGGTAAGGGTCTACAAACATAGGGGTGGGCCCCCAAAGAGGGCCGTAAAGGATCTCGGGGGGGGGAGTTCTGGCCAAAAGAAGCATTATGCTGATAACAGTGCTTTGTTTTAAGCGGAAAAAAAGGAGCTGTCGTAAGCTGCTCTGTAATGGGCCATCACTAACATCTTTTGCCATTTATATCCTCCACCCCCAGTTCTAATAATCACACTGTGTATACTTTTATCCGTTAGTAAGGCCTGTCTGTTTAGCAATCATGTATTTGATTGCATTTTTAAAACAGCTATAGAACTTCACTGCAATGTTTAAATAAGTCTAGACATATTTAATCATTGCCAATTAAATATCATCATTGTGAAAAACACTGAGGGAGGCCCGATGAAGACCACTGTCCTAGGAGTACACAGGCTTCCCACTTCTGTTTCCTATGAAGACCTAGGCCGCATTTTAGCGACCAGGCTTGGTAACCTAAAAGATCTGGTGTCAACCCCCACTTTAGTTACTAGAGTAGGGGTGTAATATCAGTGACTTCTGCAGGTCAGGAATGTCTCCGTAATGGGTTAGCAGTTCATGTTCCTGGTCAGAGTGAGGTAATTCAGTTTCCGATCTCGTTCGTATTTAGCCACCATTTTGTGTCTTTCTGCCATTTTGTGTTGCCCTCACTCAGGCGGCACGGTGAACGAAGAGTTGTTTTTCCTCATCCTACTGCAACGTGTCAAATAACCTCCTGCCTCTGTTTATAGCTGGTGTCAGGGTCCGGCCGACTCGACTAATCCTCGTCTGGTCTGACTGATCCCTGTTTCAACTATCTGTTGGTTCGCACCATTCTTTCCTTACTTTATCTTATCCTCTGGCCTTCGCTATTCTTTACTCGTATTCTCTCATTTCACAACTGTCCTCTAGGCCATACAAATGTGTCCTACCACCTGCAAGTCGACTTATAAACACTACCACTGATTAACTTGTGGGGAAGGGTGACAAACACAGTTGGGAGAGGGGCTTATTTGAGTTACTTAATATCTTGTTTTCACATTCTTCTCATTGGTTGACCCTGTATGCATTGGGAGTGTTCTTTGTGAATCTGTATGTTAAGAAAGATTGTGCGCCACGAAGTAAAGTGGCAGTCTCCTAAGAACATACCGAGTGTACTTCTGGGACAACTGTACTTAGCTGCAGCTAATAAACCTTATCTTCTACGCCTAACGGAGTGTCCAGTGTCTCTGTTCAACAAAGCAGGTGAACTCAGGAGATTAAGGCGTACCCTGCGCCGCCAGGCCCCTAAGGTCTTGGTTCTTCAATTGGCGCCCGAACGTGGGCCGGCTTCAGAGGTAGCAGCTCTTGCCCGAGGATCGTGAGGAGCCCCGCAGGAAAATTCTGGAGGAATCGCGAACCACGTCAAGTGACCCCTGTATGTCGAAGTGGTCCGAAGGTCTTTTGCAGCGCGGTTTCTCCTTTCTGACGGCTGCTGATGACTGCTGCCCTGACTGCCGCCCTGCTTTGGTCCCTTTGATGATGTTTGGTATCGCGAAACATTAGACGGGCCTCTGTTGGCGTAAGAAGACACTTAGTTAAGTATTGGTGGGTAGCTCCCACTATTTTTGTTTTGATTTGGGTCTTTGATTCAGCTATTGCAAAAGCCGAAGCCGAGGGGTGAGTACGTTTGTGCTATAGTATTTGATTTAACCCCTTGATGTTTGTGAACAGTCCAGTGAAATAACGATGCCTGGTCTGAATAAGTTTAGGAAGTTCTGTTTCTTTTAGTAGGGATTCCCGGCTAGAGGACTCTTGTCCGATTCCTCCGGTTGGAACTCCCACCTATGAGCTTTATTCAAAACATGGTGTCGGCCCCATCGCCTTTAATAAGGCATGGATCCGATACACGAAGAACGATGGCGTTCTACAGTGGCCACAAAATGGTAGTTTTGAGCCTGACATATTAGACAATTTGGAAGCGATATTGTTCAAAAGACAAGCCCGGCCGGCAATATTTGACTCTTTCCGCCTCTGGCGTCAGGAAGCCAAACAGAAAGAAATTAAGCAGGCAAAACGAGATAAGAAAGCACAAAATATGACGATCATACAGGCTGCCCAGCAGTTTAAAGATAATGAGATTGATAATGCAACGGAAATCTCAGAGAGACAGCATCGTATGGCAATAGATAGATGCTATCCGATAAAAGTAAGGATCTGGAGGAAGACCCTTTGATGTCTCACCTATTGAGATTGCCTCCTCCCTATGTACAAGGTGCTAATGCACCCCCGTTGTTACAACTTGTTCAGCTACCTGTTGTCCCCCCACCTGTTCAGGTTCTTCCACAATTGCCTCTTCCGGTATTGCCACCCCCACCTCTCGTGCAACCGATTCCTTTGTCCCCATCTCCTGAACCTCAATCTTCTTTGCCTTCGGCTCTCTTTAGAACTGCCAGTTCCTCTCCTGTATCGCCTAATACCTTGTCCCCTGTCCTTATGTCTAATTCTCCTACTGTGCGCAAATGAATATCTGGTTTCTTGTCCGCTTTCTTTGAGACTCTGAACATGTCTCCGGCTTTCTCTCGAAGACAGTCTCGTAGTCAACTTCCAGGTTCCGACGAACGGGTGGTATTGGACTCTTTCGCTCGCAGATGGATCGAGAAGGGTCCCCAGTATAGTGTGAAAGATATCATGACCACCTTTCATCAGTGGGAAGCGCCCACCCAGAGATATGTATTTAATGTTATGTGTGACACTCTCGCTAAAGAATAGGAGGATATGGATTTGGGTTTACTTCCCCAGGGTTTGTTGGAAGTTCAGGCTAATTTCAATAAAGGACTCATTGTAGGTTCTAAGGTTGGGGACGCCGTAAGGACACTTGTTACTTTTAGGTCGTTAGTTTATTCACAAACTTTTCTTGATTCTGACCCTGCTGTTCGGCAGACATTGAAACATTACCCAATGAGAGAGGTTCCTCCGATATGGAGGGAAGAGGTTGCGCAAGCAGGTAATAATCCAGCTATTCCCGCTCACTTCCAACGTATATGGGTACATGTGCCCTGGAAGAGATCTGATGATTTGGCGCTCAAACAATCTTTACCGGATCCCCGTAAAAACCCTGCTGGGTACTATAAAGAATTGTCTCAAACTTTTGATGCCTGTATTATGAACTTAGCGGATATTGACATGCTGATGGGAAATGTAGTCCCACAAGCGTTATGGGCTCGGATTCGTAGAGAGGATCACGCTCAAGTATTGGGTGGTACATGGAATGCTATAACTGCCTCGTATAGAGCACAAGTGGGTGGTGCTAAGCCTGATGTTTTGATCACAGAACTCCCTGGTAGGATTATTACATTAATGAAAACAATGATGCCCGCATTACGAGTTAATTGGGATAAATTAGCCGCGTGCAAACAGAAGAAAGATGAGAGTGTCTCCGATTTCTTCACTCGTTTTGAGGAGACGTTTATTGATCACAGTGGTCAGGATATGACTACGGAGGGTGGACAGCGATTATTTGTAGATAAATTCGTATTCAATTTGCTCCCCGAGTTGTCACATAAGTTAAAAGACTCTGAAAGTTCATGGGCTGTTTATTCTTCGGCTCAGATATTGGCTACTGCTCAATATTACGAAAACAGGGACAAAGAGGAAAAAGACAAGCAAGAGAAAAAGACTAAAGAATTAAAAACAAAGGTTCTTCTGCAACAAGCTTATCCTCCTCGCCCTGCTCCGCGCCAGTTTCAACAGCCTCCCCAGTTTCAGAGGGTGTTTCAAAAGCCTGAGCCCTATATTCCGCGGCCTTTGTTAGGACCCAACCAATGCGCCTATTGTAGGGAGGAAGGTCATTTTAAGAATAGCTGCCCGGTTTTATTACAGCGTAATGGAGGACTATCTACTCAACGAGGTCGTGGTGGTTCCCAGTTAGCGCCCAGTGGTAGAGGTCGAGGTATGTCGCCCCAGACACAGCGTTCCCCTCCACCTCCACATTCTATGAACTACTTTGATCAACAAAATACTCAGTCTACACAGTATTACAATGATGATTACTATGTTGAAGGTGAGAATGACGGTCTTCATGCTAACTAGGACAGCCATAGACAAAGTGAGGGAGTTGTATCGATTCCAGTAGATCAGAATGGGCCTTATGTTAATGTCACTACAATGGGTGTTTCAGAGCCATTTCTTTTAGATACTGGTGCGATGAGAAGTTCTATTATTCACTCTAAACTCCCTGGGGCACCTTTGTCTGGCTCAACAAACGTATCCGTAGGATTTTCTGGCGCCCCAGTTCATAGCCCGGTCTCTTGTCCTCTGCCTATTTCAATTGGTTTATATGATTTGGAAGCTCCGCTTCTTTTAATGACTGCTTGCGGCGAAAATCTGTTGGGTTTGGATTTATTGAAAAGACTGCATGCAACGATATATTGTTCTCCTTCTGGTGTACATCTCGTTTTGGGGCAGAAACTGGCTTCCCCAATGTATTTGTCTAAAGATCAATTTCCACCTGAATTGCTCTCTCTCCCTGCAAGACTTTGGGCTACGGGTCCAAATGATGTTGGTTGTCTTGAGATCCCACCCTATGTTGTTACCCTCAAGCCCAATGCTAAATTGCCACGCATCCCTCAATACAAAATTCCCAATGATGGTGAAAGAGCACTTTTTGCTATTATTTATGATTTGGTTCAGAAGGGTGTGGTCGAGGAGACAAGGGGAAATGTATGCAATAGTCCTGTTCTTCCGGTTCTTAAACGCACTGATCCTTCTCAGCCTCCTGTTTATCGCTTTGTTATTGATCTCCGGGAGGTTAATAAAATTGTTGTACCACAGTTTCCTGTTGTTCCAGATATCACTGCCCTGTTAACTATGATACCTGCCTCGGCAGCTTGGTTTTCTGTTATCGATCTGAAAAATGCTTTCTTCAGCATTCCCATTGCTGAAGAGAGTAGGGATATTTTTGGCTTCTCTTTAGGAGGCCGAAGTTTCCGGTTCAAGCGCGCACCCCAAGGCTATTGTGAGAGTCCCTCCATCTATAGCCAAGCTCTGAAATGCCAGCTTGATGCTTTTCCTTTGCCGCCAGGTGCTACCCTTATTCAGTATGTGGATGATTTATTGATTGCTGCTGATTTAGAGGATATTTGCAAAAACGTGACTATCCTTACAACAAACAAATGATGGACGGAATGCTGACAATGCATACATTCTCCCCCAGTCAAGAGATCTGGGTTAAATCCATCGTTCTTTTGCCCACTACACCACCCCAGTTTAGACATGGCCATATGCAAATCAGTCTTGACCCTGTGCCTCATGGGAACAGTCCAGCCCGAACTGCCAAGCCATGTCTTCCCTGGACCGGAATCAAGCATCCTAGGACCGGTTTCTGGCTATCAGCCGTCATCAGCCAGGATAGCTTGACTCCAGTGGCGTAGTGAGCACGGGTCCCACGTCTGGGAATACCCATCCCACTTAGGGCGAAAAGTGTTACAACAAACAAATGATGGACGGAATGCTGACAATGCATACATTCTCCCCCAGTCAAGAGATCTGGGTTAAATCCATCGTTCTTTTGCCCACTACACCACCCCAGTTTAGACATGGCCATATGCAAATCAGTCTTGACCCTGTGCCTCATGGGAACAGTCCAGCCCGAACTGCCAAGCCATGTCTTCCCTGGACCGGAATCAAGCATCCTAGGACCGGTTTCTGGCTATCAGCCGTCATCAGCCAGGATAGCTTGACTCCAGTGGCGTAGTGAGCACGGGTCCCACGTCTGGGAATACCCATCCCACTTAGGGCGAAAAGCGTTACAACAAACAAATGATGGACGGAATGCTGACAATGCATACATTCTCCCCCAGTCAAGAGATCTGGGTTAAATCCATCGTTCTTTTGCCCACTACACCACCCCAGTTTAGACATGGCCATATGCAAATCAGTCTTGACCCTGTGCCTCATGGGAACAGTCCAGCCCGAACTGCCAAGCCATGTCTTCCCTGGACCGGAATCAAGCATCCTAGGACCGGTTTCTGGCTATCAGCCGTCATCAGCCAGGATAGCTTGACTCCAGTGGCGTAGTGAGCACGGGTCCCACGTCTGGGAATACCCATCCCACTTAGGGCGAAAAGCGTTACAACAAACAAATGATGGACGGAATGCTGACAATGCATACATTCTCCCCCAGTCAAGAGATCTGGGTTAAATCCATCGTTCTTTTGCCCACTACACCACCCCAGTTTAGACATGGCCATATGCAAATCAGTCTTGACCCTGTGCCTCATGGGAACAGTCCAGCCCGAACTGCCAAGCCATGTCTTCCCTGGACCGGAATCAAGCATCCTAGGACCGGTTTCTGGCTATCGGCCGTCATCAGCCAGGATAGCTTGACTCCAGTGGCGTAGTGAGCACGGGTCCCACGTCTGGGAATACCCATCCCACTTAGGGCGAAAAGCGTTACAACAAACAAATGATGGACGGAATGCTGACAATGCATACATTCTCCCCCAGTCAAGAGATCTGGGTTAAATCCATCGTTCTTTTGCCCACTACACCACCCCAGTTTAGACATGGCCATATGCAAATCAGTCTTGACCCTGTGCCTCATGGGAACAGTCCAGCCCGAACTGCCAAGCCATGTCTTCCCTGGACCGGAATCAAGCATCCTAGGACCGGTTTCTGGCTATCAGCCGTCATCAGCAAGGATAGCTTGACTCCGTGGCGTAGTGAGCACGGGTCCCACGTCTGGGAATACCCATCCCACTTAGGGCGAAAAGCGTTACAACAAACAAATGATGGACGGAATGCTGACAATGCATACATTCTCCCCCAGTCAAGAGATCTGGGTTAAATCCATCGTTCTTTTGCCCACTACACCACCCCAGTTTAGACATGGCCATATGCAAATCAGTCTTGACCCTGTGCCTCATGGGAACAGTCCAGCCCGAACTGCCAAGCCATGTCTTCCCTGGACCGGAATCAAGCATCCTAGGACCGGTTTCTGGCTATCAGCCGTCATCAGCCAGGATAGCTTGACTCCAGTGGCGTAGTGAGCACGGGTCCCACGTCTGGGAATACCCATCCCACTTAGGGCGAAAAGCGTTACAACAAACAAATGATGGACGGAATGCTGACAATGCATACATTCTCCCCCAGTCAAGAGATCTGGGTTAAATCCATCGTTCTTTTGCCCACTACACCACCCCAGTTTAGACATGGCCATATGCAAATCAGTCTTGACCCTGTGCCTCATGGGAACAGTCCAGCCCGAACTGCCAAGCCATGTCTTCCCTGGACCGGAATCAAGCATCCTAGGACCGGTTTCTGGCTATCAGCCGTCATCAGCCAGGATAGCTTGACTCCAGTGGCGTAGTGAGCACGGGTCCCACGTCTGGGAATACCCATCCCACTTAGGGCGAAAAGCGTTACAACAAACAAATGATGGACAGAATGCTGACAATGCATACATTCTCCCCCAGTCAAGAGATCTGGGTTAAATCCATCGTTCTTTTGCCCACTACACCACCCCAGTTTAGACCGGTTTCTGGCTATCAGCCGTCATCAGCCAGGATAGCTTGGCAGTGGGATGGGTATTCCCAGACGTGGGACCCGTGCTCACTACGCCACTGGAGTCAAGCTATCCTGGCTGATGACGGCTGATAGCCAGAAACCGGTCCTAGGATGCTTGATTCCGGTCCAGGGAAGACATGGCTTGGCAGTTCGGGCTGGACTGTTCCCATGAGGCACAGGGTCAAGACTGATTTGCATATGGCCATGTCTAAACTGGGGTGGTGTAGTGGGCAAAAGAACGATGGATTTAACCCAGATCTCTTGACTGGGGGAGAATGTATGCATTGTCAGCATTCCGTCCATCATTTGTTTGTTGTAACGCTTTTCGCCCTAAGTGGGATGGGTATTCCCAGACGTGGGACCCGTGCTCACTACGCCACTGGAGTCAAGCTATCCTGGCTGATGACGGCTGATAGCCAGAAACCGGTCCTAGGATGCTTGATTCCGGTCCAGGGAAGACATGGCTTGGCAGTTCGGGCTGGACTGTTCCCATGAGGCACAGGGTCAAGACTGATTTGCATATGGCCATGTCTAAACTGGGGTGGTGTAGTGGGCAAAAGAACGATGGATTTAACCCAGATCTCTTGACTGGGGGAGAATGTATGCATTGTCAGCATTCCGTCCATCATTTGTTTGTTGTAACGCTTTTCGCCCTAAGTGGGATGGGTATTCCCATACGTGGGACCCGTGCTCACTACGCCACTGGAGTCAAGCTATCCTGGCTGATGACGGCTGATAGCCAGAAACCGGTCCTAGGATGCTTGATTCCGGTCCAGGGAAGACATGGCTTGGCAGTTCGGGCTGGACTGTTCCCATGAGGCACAGGGTCAAGACTGATTTGCATATGGCCATGTCTAAACTGGGGTGGTGTAGTGGGCAAAAGAACGATGGATTTAACCCAGATCTCTTGACTGGGGGAGAATGTATGCATTGTCAGCATTCCGTCCATCATTTGTTTGTTGTAACGCTTTTCGCCCTAAGTGGGATGGGTATTCCCAGACGTGGGACCCGTGCTCACTACGCCACTGGAGTCAAGCTATCCTGGCTGATGACGGCTGATAGCCAGAAACCGGTCCTAGGATGCTTGATTCCGGTCCAGGGAAGACATGGCTTGGGAGTTCGGGCTGGACTGTTCCCATGAGGCACAGGGTCAAGACTGATTTGCATATGGCCATGTCTAAACTGGGGTGGTGTAGTGGGCAAAAGAACGATGGATTTAACCCAGATCTCTTGACTGGGGGAGAATGTATGCATTGTCAGCATTCCGTCCATCATTTGT
This sequence comes from Triturus cristatus, assembly GCF_964204655.1. NCBI lineage: Eukaryota > Metazoa > Chordata > Amphibia > Caudata > Salamandridae > Triturus > Triturus cristatus. The sequence continues at coordinate 406,713,843 of NC_140590.1, forward strand.
TTGTTGTAACGCTTTTCGCCCTAAGTGGGATGGGTATTCCCAGACGTGGGACCCGTGCTCACTACACCACTGGAGTCAAGCTATCCTGGCTGATGACGGCTGATAGCCAGAAACCGGTCCTAGGATGCTTGATTCCGGTCCAGGGAAGACATGGCTTGGCAGTTCGGGCTGGACTGTTCCCATGAGGCACAGGGTCAAGACTGATTTGCATATGGCCATGTCTAAACTGGGGTGGTGTAGTGGGCAACAGAACGATGGATTTAACCCAGATCTCTTGACTGGGGGAGAATGTATGCATTGTCAGCATTCCGTCCATCATTTGTTTGTTGTAACGCTTTTCGCCCTAAGTGGGATGGGTATTCCCAGACGTGGGACCCGTGCTCACTACGCCACTGGAGTCAAGCTATCCTGGCTGATGACGGCTGATAGCCAGAAACCGGTCCTAGGATGCTTGATTCCGGTCCAGGGAAGACATGGCTTGGCAGTTCGGGCTGGACTGTTCCCATGAGGCACAGGGTCAAGACTGATTTGCATATGGCCATGTCTAAACTGGGGTGGTGTAGTGGGCAAAAGAACGATGGATTTAACCCAGATCTCTTGACTGGGGGAGAATGTATGCACTGTCAGCATTCCGTCCATCATTTGTTTGTTGTAACGCTTTTCGCCCTAAGTGGGATGGGTATTCCCAGACGTGGGACCCGTGCTCACTACGCCACTGGAGTCAAGCTATCCTGGCTGATGACGGCTGATAGCCAGAAACCGGTCCTAGGATGCTTGATTCCGGTCCAGGGAAGACATGGCTTGGCAGTTCGGGCTGGACTGTTCCCATGAGGCACAGGGTCAAGACTGATTTGCATATGGCCATGTCTAAACTGGGGTGGTGTAGTGGGCAACAGAACGATGGATTTAACCCAGATCTCTTGACTGGGGGAGAATGTATGCATTGTCAGCATTCCGTCCATCATTTGTTTGTTGTAACGCTTTTCGCCCTAAGTGGGATGGGTATTCCCAGACGTGGGACCCGTGCTCACTACGCCACTGGAGTCAAGCTATCCTGGCTGATGACGGCTGATAGCCAGAAACCGGTCCTAGGATGCTTGATTCCGGTCCAGGGAAGACATGGCTTGGCAGTTCGGGCTGGACTGTTCCCATGAGGCACAGCGTCAAGACTGATTTGCATATGGCCATGTCTAAACTGGGGTGGTGTAGTGGGCAAAAGAACGATGGATTTAACCCAGATCTCTTGACTGGGGGAGAATGTATGCATTGTCAGCATTCCGTCCATCATTTGTTTGTTGTAACGCTTTTCGCCCTAAGTGGGATGGGTATTCCCAGACGTGGGACCCGTGCTCACTAAGCCACTGGAGTCAAGCTATCCTGGCTGATGACGGCTGATAGCCAGAAACCGGTCCTAGGATGCTTGATTCCGGTCCAGGGAAGACATGGCTTGGCAGTTCGGGCTGGACTGTTCCCATGAGGCAAAGGGTCAAGACTGATTTGCATATGGCCATGTCTAAACTGGGGTGGTGTAGTGGGCAAAAGAACGATGGATTTAACCCAGATCTCTTGACTGGGGGAGAATGTATGCACTGTCAGCATTCCGTCCATCATTTGTTTGTTGTAACGCTTTTCGCCCTAAGTGGGATGGGTATTCCCAGACGTGGGACCCGTGCTCACTACGCCACTGGAGTCAAGCTATCCTGGCTGATGACGGCTGATAGCCAGAAACCGGTCCTAGGATGCTTGATTCCGGTCCAGGGAAGACATGGCTTGGCAGTTCGGGCTGGACTGTTCCCATGAGGCACAGGGTCAAGACTGATTTGCATATGGCCATGTCTAAACTGGGGTGGTGTAGTGGGCAAAAGAACGATGGATTTAACCCAGATCTCTTGACTGGGGGAGAATGTATGCATTGTCAGCATTCCGTCCATCATTTGTTTGTTGTAACGCTTTTCGCCCTAAGTGGGATGGGTATTCCCAGACGTGGGACCCGTGCTCACTACGCCACTGGAGTCAAGCTATCCTGGCTGATGACGGCTGATAGCCAGAAACCGGTCCTAGGATGCTTGATTCCGGTCCAGGGAAGACATGGCTTGGCAGTTCGGGCTGGACTGTTCCCATGAGGCACAGGGTCAAGACTGATTTGCATATAGCCATGTCTAAACTGGGGTGGTGTAGTGGGCAAAAGAACGATGGATTTAACCCAGATCTCTTGACTGGGGGAGAATGTATGCATTGTCAGCATTCCGTCCATCATTTGTTTGTTGTAACGCTTTTCGCCCTAAGTGGGATGGGTATTCCCAGACGTGGGACCCGTGCTCACTACGCCACTGGAGTCAAGCTATCCTGGCTGATGACGGCTGATAGCCAGAAACCGGTCCTAGGATGCTTGATTCCGGTCCAGGGAAGACATGGCTTGGCAGTTCGGGCTGGACTGTTCCCATGAGGCACAGGGTCAAGACTGATTTGCATATGGCCATGTCTAAACTGGGGTGGTGTAGTGGGCAAAAGAACGATGGATTTAACCCAGATCTCTTGACTGGGGGAGAATGTATGCATTGTCAGCATTCCGTCCATCATTTGTTTGTTGTAACGCTTTTCGCCCTAAGTGGGATGGGTATTCCCAGACGTGGGACCCGTGCTCACTACGCCACTGGAGTCAAGCTATCCTGGCTGATGACGGCTGATAGCCAGAAACCGGTCCTAGGATGCTTGATTCCGGTCCAGGGAAGACATGGCTTGGCAGTTCGGGCTGGACTGTTCCCATGAGGCACAGGGTCAAGACTGATTTGCATATGGCCATGTCTAAACTGGGGTGGTGTAGTGGGCAAAAGAAAGATGGATTTAACCCAGATCTCTTGACTGGGGGAGAATCTATGCATTGTCAGCATTCCGTCCATCATTTGTTTGTTGTAACGCAAAAACGTGACTATTGCACTATTGCGTCACTTGTCTGACCTTCACCATAAGGTTTCACCTTCTAAATTACAATATGCCCGCCAAGAGGTTACCTATTTAGGTCATCTCTTGTCGAAGGAGGGAAGGCGACTGACCCCAGAACGTATTCAAGCAATTGCACAAATGTCTGTGCCATCCACACAAAGAGAAGTGCGTGCCTTTCTGGGCATTACCTCTTATTGTAGACAATGGATTCCAAATTTTTCTTTGTTGGCTAAACCTTTGTTGGCACTCACTTTGAAAGACACACCCCAACCCCTCCCTTGGACTGATGAATGTCAGAAGAGTTTTTCTGATTTACGTGCTGCCCTGTGCTCTGCTCCTGTGTTGGGTACTCCGGATTACAGTAAGCCCTTCACGCTCTATGTCCATGAAAGAGAGGGTTGTGCGTTGTCAGTCTTAACACAGCGATTGGGAGACAAGCAGCGGCCATGTGCCTACTTTTCGGCTACATTAGATCCAGTAGCCAAGGCATTGCCTAGTTGTCTTAAAGCTACAGCAGCAGCAGCAATTTCTATTCGTCAATCTGCTGGAGTGGTGCTTGATAACACTCTTATTGTCATGGTACCACATGCAGTGGATACCTTGCTAAATAGGACAAAAACGCAGCATCTTACAAGCGCTCGCTTGTCTGGGTATGAACTGACGCTCTTGGCTAGTCACGTGCACATCAAACGATGTAACACTTTAAATCCGGCCACATTGTTACCTCTTCCAGAAGAGAAAGGTATTCAGGAACAACATGATTGTTTTCTCCGTACTGAGGAGGAGACCAAAGGTAGGATTGATTTGAAAGATACACCACTAATGGACCCGGATGGGATCCTATGGGTGGATGGCTCTTGTTTTAAACTCCCTAATGGTGAAACAACTTCAGCTTACGCTGTTACCACCTTGCATACAATCGTGGAGACAGCACGCATCAGACATAATTCAGCTCAGGCGGCTGAACTGATAGCTTTGACCAGAGCATGTGTGTTATCTAAGGGGAAGAGAGTGAATGTATATACCGACAGCCAGTATGCGTTTGGTGTGGCACATAGCTTTGGCCGTTTGTGGAAGGAAAGAGGATTCTTTACCTCCCACGGTACCAAAATACAGCATGGCCAGTTGGTAACTGATCTTCTTTAGTCACTTGCTTTGCCTACCCAGATAGCAATCATAAAGTGTAGTGCGCATAAGAGGATTACTGATGATGTTGGTCGTGGGAATGCTTTTGCGGATGAGGTAGCGAAAGAAACAGCCAGAGATGCAATGAGTCGCATGTATGTTGCGGGCCCTGCTAATTGGGTCAAGGAAAAAGGAATGTGTGAGGATACAATAGAAAGTGTGAGATCGATTCAAGGAGAGGCTACAGAGAAAGAGTTGAGTAAGTGGCAAGAGAGTACAGGAATGTTAGACGCGATGGGATGTTGGATAGAATTGTCAGAACATCAGCGTTGGCTGTTACCAGATGCCTATGTACTGCCTGTAGTTGCTATGGCACATGGTCCAGCCCACATCAGTGCAAAAGGAATATGTAAGCTTCTGGCTCCAGTGTGGCTGAACGAAGGGATTCCAAAATGTGCAGATAATTTAGTGAAGCATTGTATCGTTTGCTTGATGCATAATCCAGGAAAGGGAACCCCAACTCCAGCAGGTCATTTTGCTCCCCCAACATATCCTTTTGAGGTGTTGCAAATTGATTATATTCACATGGAACGATGCAACAATCTCAAATATGTTTTGGTGGTGGTGTGTGCCTTCTCCAGATGGATAGAGGCCTACCCCCTGAAAGACAACACTGCTTTGTCCACTGCCAAAGTTCTTCTGAAAGAGTTCTTCCCTAGGTTTGGTTTGCCGCGCATTGTCTGGAGTGACAATGGAAGTGAATTTGTGGGCCAAATTATGAGAAAGGTGTGTGGCGGTCTTGGGATCGTCCAAAAATTCCATGCGGCGAACCACCCCAATCAGCGGGTTTGGTAGAGGGCTATAACGGCACTCTCAAACTTAAGCTTGCAAAGGTACAGGTTAGCACGGGACTTGCCTGGCCCGATGCTTTACCTTTGGCTCTCCTTTCCACTAGAACAGCCGTACATTCTCGTTTGGGACTCAGCCCATACAAGGTTGTTTTTGGGAGCCTGGCTAATGTTTGGGGAGTCCCTCGCCCTAAAAAGTATTCTGACATACAGTATCCAATGCTGATTGATTACTTGCATGACCTCACCACTAAATTACGTGTTCTCCACCAACAGGTTCGAGACGCTTTACCAGAGGCCTCCACAGACCCAGGTCATTCTATCCAACCGGGAGACTGGGTCTGTGTGAAAAATTTTCAAAGGACAAGGAATTTGGAGCCTCGTTGGAGGGCGCCTCGACAGGTTCTTCTGGTCACGCGTACAGCAGTGAAGGTCGAAGGGAAAAAGAACTGGAACCATGGTGTGCACTGCAAAAAGGTGCCCTTGCCCTTGCCTTTTGACCAGTGGGTCCGTAAGGGTGTAGGTGATTATGAAGGCGAAAGGGTCCCTCGGTTTTACCTTTTAGTAGTGCACACCTAGATGGAGCTCGGTCTGAAAAAGAAGATGACGACGTTTTACAAGAAGCAGTACCGCCTTCGATTGAACACTACAGATCCACAGACACTATTTCAGGACCAAACTGTGCTGAACAGAACTCGATATAATTTAAGGCCTAGACTGGTCAAGGACACCTGAAATTTTCATCTCTTTCGTGACATGTATCATCTGTCCAGGTTGCAGGGTCACGATAGGAGTCTTGGTTCGTGACCTGTATAGTGGCTAGGCCCCCAGGACTTGCAGTGTCATAGGACGGCTAATAATCACAGCCAAGTGAGTAAGGAAGATTGCCGTGAGCAACAATTTTAGAGGATGGATGTCAAATTGCAGAAGAATAACAAGAAGGAAGAGATGAAAAAGAAATATTGTAAATTATTGTACAGTCAATATGGCATAACCTTGTGTGTTCTTATATTTTCTAGTATCTTATTGGCTTGTATAGGTTGGATTGTTCATGTTATGCAGCACAAATCTGTCCCTACTTCTATCTCTTTGCCTTTTCATTCTGCTATCTCCCCACACCAATTATATACGCTTCCCCAACATGAACTAATCAGGAGAACAGAATATTTTAACAATTCATTTGTCCACTTATTGAACCAACACCAATTGGTAGTCAACACAACCGACTGTTGGGTGTGTGGACTTACGCCTCATACCACAGACAAAGGGATGCCATATTTAGCCCTTCCATTTTCCTATGAAGGTTCCGCTTAGGCCTATTTTGTAATGTTCTCAAATGCATATCAGAACCGATTTAGACGTCCAGCCGGTTCATATGGTAATGGACAAGATTTTAGTCATAGTTCTCTGATAAAAGGAATAGTGGCTATGGCTAGAATTGTGGAGAATGGTAAGATTCCAGTTGATGAAAAACGGGCATACGACGCTTGGAACGTGATTCGTTACGCCACTAGCCTTACAGATAGGGTTAAACAGGGAAAATCTCCACCAATTTGGACTGTGCCTCATCAAGGTAACTTTTGTTTACAAATAAATGGCCAGACTACTGACACTGGACAAGGAAAGAGTGTTTGTTCCCATACGTACATTCACACATCTCAGAATTCACCACCGTTAGTGCCATCCCAGGGCACGTATTTTGTCTGCCACGATAGAGCCTATACGTGGCTACCGACGGATTTTTCAGGAACATGCTATATAGCCTTTCTTCTCCCCCTACATATACTGCTCCTTCGGGACATCACAGAAACAGATATGGCAGAGGGATTATTGATTCTAAAGACACGGCAGGACAAGAGGGAGGTGATTTCCTTAAAGGATTTCTTCCTTTTTGGGGCCCAATGGCCAACAGTAGAAACATGAGACAATTGGTTTGTGTTGTTGAGACTACCATAGATGTCACTGTGGGAGCCTTGATCAATCTCACAGCTGAACTTCAGGCGGATCGTCTCATGACATTGCAGAACCGGATTGCGTTGGATGTTATTCTTGCAGATCGTGGTTGAGTTTGTAAATTGATCGGATCTAGCTGTTGCATTTATATACCTGACGACGCCCCTACGGTATACCAAGCCATCTCCAAATTACATGTGATCTCCGAGTCGATTCATCAGGACGAAGGAGATTGGTCTTTGTTGGAATGGTTTTGGAGATTACTGTCCAAATGGGGATGGAAGGTATTAACATTCCTTGGAGTGATTTTGGCCATCATTTTTTCCTGTTGTCTCTGTATGCAGTGCGGGCCCGCCATCTGTGGTCTTTGTGCCACTATGTGTGTCCCAAGGCCTGTGCCACGGAAGACGAAGAGCATTAAAATGATGTTGCAGCAACAGCTTGATGACCTCATGGCCATTGATGTCGACTCAGATTAAAATGAGTCTGTGTGTCTTGCCTGAGTAATGGCAAAAGGAGGGTCTGAGGTAATTCAGTTTCCGATCTCGTTCGTATTTAGCCACCATTTTGTGTCTTTCTGCCATTTTGTGTTGCCCTCACTCAGGCGGCACGTTGAGCGAAGAGTTGTTTTTCCTCATCCTACTGCAACGTGTCAAATAACCTCCTGCCTCTGTTTATAGCTGGTGTCAGGGTCCGGCCGACTCCACTAATCCTCGTCTGGTCTTACTGATCCCTGTTTCAACTATCTGTTGGTTCGCACCATTCTTTCCTTACTTTATCTTATCCTCTGGCCTTCGCTATTCTTTACTCGTATTCTCTCATTTCACAACTGTCCTCTAGGCCATACAAATGTGTCCTGCCACCTGCAAGTCGACTTATAAACACTACCACTGATAAACTTGTGGGGAAGTGTGACAAACACAGTTGGGAGAGGGGCTTATTTGAGTTACTTATTATCTTGTTTTCACATTCTTCTCATTGGTTGACCCTGTATGCATTGGGCGTATTCTTTGTGAATCTGTATGTTATAAAAGAATGTGCGCCACGAAGTAAAGTGGCAGTCTCCTTAGAACATACCGAGTGTACTTCTGGGACAACTGTACTTAGCTGCAGCTAATAAACCTTATCTTCTACGCCTAACGGAGTGTCCCGTGTCTCTGTTCGACAAAGCAGGTGAACTCAGGAGATTAAGGCGTACCCTGCGCCGCCAGGCCCCTAAGGTATTGGTTCTTCAAGAGTAGAAATATATTGATTAAGTCATGTCCCTTGTCTGGATTGCACGTGCCATTCTCCAGACTGTTTTGCCAAGGTACTTTAACCCGATCCTGGGATGACACAATCAGTCAACAGTTCTGGTACCCATATAAAGATATGCTGTAGGCTTCAAGAAATCTACTCGCCTGTAGGAAAGTAGGATCTGCCTCTTATTTTGCCCCCACTTTTTTTTCTGATGTTTACACTGGATTCTGGCTATAGTCTGGCTGGGACCCTGCTAATCAGGGCACCAGCCTCTCTGTTCTCTCTAAACGACATGGAGTGCATATTAGGTGCACTAGTGATCGGATACTGTGGTACCTTATGAGTCCCTAGTATATGGTACCTTAGGTACCAAGGGCATAGGTACTTCACAGGCCTACCAGGGGCTGAAGCATGCATTATGCCACCCCTGGGAAGCAGACTAAATCTGACACCAAAGGCCTGCTACTGCAGACTGGGTGAGGTGGTGCTAGCACTCCTCACTGAGATATAGGTTCCCTCTATCTCTCCAGCACACACATTTAAACCTATCAGTCACCCCTAAGCCAGGCCCTATCAATCCTGAGGGCAGGGTGCTTGGTTTCTATGTGAGAGGGTGCCTCTGCCTGAGCAGGGCCCCTCTGCAGCTCTCAGAGTCCATTCTCTGGGGCTGTATGTGAATGCGGTCAAACCATATACTCTTAAGTGCATTATACCCTGCGGTAAATGCTAACTTTGGAATGGCTGCATCGAAACATGTCGTGTTTGGTGTCAAATGCTTTGGAATCATACCCCCACACCAGTAACTGGTGTGGGAGTATGATTCCACCCTTCTAGAGGGATAGACATGTAGCTACTGTGGAAACGCGGTAGAATCCTAAAGAGCCCTGGCATCACAAAATGGATGCCACCAGTCACAGACACTGGGCTGCCCTCCTGCTGATGACCGAAACTCGCAGTGGAGGAGGCCCAACAAAAGGTATCCTGTCACAGGGAGGTGTGACCACCTCCCAAACAGGGTTTAGTGTATTGGGGCTGGATGGGTGCACTCTTAGAGTTCTTTGAAGTCCTGCACTGGGGGAGCAGTAGGCACCTCTGTGCATACACCAGTTCAAACCGGCTCAGGGGCTACCTGCCCCTGCTCTGGCGTGAAACTGGACAAAGGGAAGTGGGTGTAGCCACCCACTCCCCTGACCCTCCCATAGGTGGGGTCATAGAGCTAGTCCCTCCCTTCCTTCTAGTATAAGTTAGGGAACCCTTGCCATTGCAAACTAGATATCCCTGGACGACACTCTGACGAAGAATCCCGGACCTTTGACGTTCCACTACCTCTGGAAAACTGAAGAATCTCCATTGGAGTCAAGGAGTGACTCCCCTGCTTGGCAAGCACCAAAAACTGCAACAATGGTCGCAAACTCCACCGCTCCTGCCGGAGCCCGAAGTCCTTGCAGCCCAGGAAGAGGATTTCCTGACTTCTCTAAGGCCATCGTGAGTCCCCAGCGACGCTGAGGCAAGCGGACCCCACGAGTGACGAGGAACCGCAATCCCTGGGTACCGTGCACTATTGTTGAGTGCAACCCCTTCACGACGTTCTATAAACCTGTGCTTTGGGCCACGTGTGGTCCAAGCCTCCAGCAGAGATCCCTTCAAAAATCAGAGGCCTATCCCGTCCCGAGTGACCGTGGGCCCCTGTTGAGTGGATCCTCCCGAGGCGTCTTCGCGATCCCTTGCCGGCTGGCTTGTGGGTCCCCTGAAGAGTCTTCTACAATTCCAAAGAGCTCCCCTGGTTGCTCCAGTCCTGCCCTGACTTACCCTCGCTGGGTGAGGCCCCCAGACCTTGCTTGTCTGCACCGCTGACTTTTTGTCCTTTCCACGAGACTTGTTGTTGCCATGGCTTGTTGGCTCCAATCTGGTCACCGACACCGCAGTAAGCTGCAGACTTCGTGGGACACGCCGAATCCAGCTCCTGGTCGTCGTCGACGCTTCCTGGACCTCGTGGCTGAAGAGTCAAGACACCCGTGAACTACCTGAAAACACCCGACGACTGTGGGCATTCATCTTCCTTGCCCCGAGTCTCTGCCAAGTGACTTTGAACACTGTCCCCTCTGCTTTCAGGTCTTCCTTCTTCTGAATCCAGACTTGGATTCCAAAAGACACTTCTTCTTTCTTCACAAGCAGCACGTCTTCACTGGCTCCCATTGAAAACGACGCCGTGACCCTACACCAAAAGACACCTATGCACCCGGCTTCCCTGGGTGAGGTAACTCCAGCACTACGGTGCTCCTGTGGGTGTTGGCTCTAGAACTACTTACCCTGTAAGTGACTTGCTTGTAGACTCTCCCGAAGTGCCCTTAAACTCTTAATTTCTAACCGCGACTTGCCCCATTGAAGTCTACGGCGGTTCGCGCCTGTGTTCACACACTGCATGCGTCCCCCGTGGGTCCTTTACTTACCTGCCTTGGGTGGGTTTGTGAGGCCCCAACACTTCTAAAGGCCCTAGGCCTTGTCCCTTTGCAAGTCGTTGTTCTTAAGTCTCTTTTTTAGTATATGGTCTGGTACGCCCCTAGGGCCCCAGCCATATTTGTGCTTAGTTTATTGTGAAACGTTGATTTGTACATATGTTCCTGACTTCTAATCTCATAAAGAGATTAGTAGAGAGTTGTTTAGTAATAAATACATATATACTTGATATATATACCTGTGTGGTGTCCTTTCATTTGGTGATTCAAGAGATTATGTGGTAACACAAGCTGCTTTACATTCCTCCAAGACTTAGCCTGAAGGCTGCTCTCCACAGCTACCACTAGGATAGCTTTCCTTAAAGGTTGTCTTAAACCTATCTACCATAAGAGTCGAACTGTACTGGTGCAAGGTGTCCACTTTAACTAGTGAACAGCATATACCAGGCCAACTTCTCACATCGCCCACTTGCTATGGTGAGTCAGATTTCGTCAGCACAAGCTATTTTTAGGACCTACTTGCCTGTTTTGGTGAGCTGACAAAAAACAGCTGTTCTGTTCACTCACAAAGTGAATGAGCAATAAAAATGCCTTTAAATCTTGTTTTAATCAAGTCACATTTGCTCTGCATTCGAAGACAGAGGTCAAATGCCAGTTTGTCTTCCTACATTTGCTTTACTTTCTCTGACTGCGAAGTTAAAGTGTTTTGTAAAGTCAACTGGGTGACAGGTGTGCAAAGCGTGTGAAATAAAAGGCTGTAAGGTGTCTGGCTTTTTCAAAATATTTTTCAGCAGTTATGTAGGCCCTTTTTTATATTTCCATGTGGTGAAAAAAGATTTTTATAGGATGAAAACAAATCAGAACACTTTACTTGGTGATGTGCATGTGATGAATATTTTCCTGAAACCCAATTTTCAAATGTTGTTGGTATGCTATAAAGTTTTATCAGTAAAACTGAATGTAAGTAGGAAAGTTTGTGACCATGTCAATGAAAAATGTGCTGTCTACACTACCACATCATGCTTTAGCATTATTAAAAATTAGTTTTTAAACATGAACTGAGAAATATTCCTGCCCCTGTCCTTATGACAATGCTATAAGTGAACTAAGAGGCAAGTCAAGGGTCATGTGTACCCTATATATGGTCTCTATTCCTATTATATATTAAGCAAACGTTAAGTCTATTAAATAAAAAAAAGCATTTTTTGTGAAGCAGAAATGCTGAACTCGCATATTCGAAGGTGCTCTTATATCTGATAATGAAGAAAAAATAAGCTCCATAAAATACAATATTTGCTCCCTTCTTGCAGCTCACCTTTCTCTCTCCCATTCTCTCACACTTGTTAACCCTTTTCCCTCCTCCTTTCCCACCCTTTTCTATCTCTCAGACACCTCCTCTATTATTTCCTCTTACTTCTATCTCTTGCTTTACCTCCTATGGCAATTGCAAGGATTTGTGCCTTGTGTATCACCCACTCTGGTAGCAGTGCTACACTTGCTGCTTGTATTGATAACAAGACATCGTTTGTTGGAGGATCCTCAAGATAAAACAAGCCTGTTTGACTGTAAAAAAGGTGCCAAGTAAATGTTTGGACACATTTTGAAACTGCTTTACTTGTGTGGATTCTTCTGTTTTTCCGGTATTACAGAGTATTACAGAGTTTGCAAATAGAACTGGAGCTACGTGAGTTGGTGTTATTTGGAACAGCCCAACTACCAACCCTCAAGTTAAGGACTTATCTACTAACCTCTTGGAAAACGTTTTGAATATACATCATACAACAAATAATCCCAATCTTATTGTTGCACGTGTTAAAAGTCAAGACTGATGTTACAGGCTTCATCTTGATGAAACTTGAGTAACTGTTAAGTAACTTCCATGTCAGGACCGGATGCGAGGATTATGCATTACTTTTTTCATTTTTTATTAAACTGCAAGTTCAAAGATCAAGTACAAAAACTGCAAAGTCTACGTATCCTTAGAACCACAGGGAAAGTGTCCATGTCAACCATTAACAAATCATAATATAGTTTGCATATCCATATAAATCCATGCCCCATGAAGCCCTTCCTCTTTCTTCACTGCTGGGTCAGTTAAGTCCCTCGCATGCCTTAATAACTTTTGAGTTGTAGCGTTGTCTGGGGAAGTGGGGATATAGATTACTGTTTTTGTTGCTTGCCTTAGCGTAGTTGCTTAATTGACTGTGTTTTGCCAGAATACTAACTGCTGTTCACAGGGCAGTAGGCTTCAGTCCGAGTGTGTTTGGTAGTCCGTGGGTTCCATAGGTGGATCTGTTTTGCGCTGCTCAAGGCTCCTGTGAGGCGCGTCGTGGCTCGGTGAGGACCAGCGAGGGCTGCCGTTGGTAAACTTTATTTCAGGGCGTTTTTTGTACACTAGTGCTCTCACCCTTGACTGTCTAGTCCTTTAGGGACCATGATTACTCTCCTGATCTGGCATCTGAGGAGGAATAACTCCCCCAAAGCCGCCTTCCTGCGGAGGTCGACAAGCTCCCTACACATGCCATTGCCAGAGTGCTTGCACTCCTGCAGGAAAGTGTGCCCAAATTCACGTCCCAGGTCTCTAGTGGCACTGGGATCTTAGGGGACATGGGGGCAGGGCCTTGCGGGTCCACCACATTGACATCTTGCAAGGCCCGGAAATGTGACATGGAGCACCTGGAAGGCTTCTATCGATTGTGAGAAACCTTCCTTATGAGTACATGCACGTTGACAAACGCACCCTACCGGGCTGAAGAATTCCCCGGGGATATGAGCGGCGGTGTAGCACCTGAATTTGATCCCCATTTTTCCCCCTCATCGTCGTTTTCTATCATTTGAGTGTAAGGTTCAGATATTCGACTTTCAAACCCTTCCGTTCCGCCTGTCCTCATCACCCTGGTGCTTTATGAAGCATCTTACCCGAGTGGTGGAGGCTCTCAGGACGAAGAGTATCAGGTTGATCATCTACCTCGACGATAATCTCCTGATAGACCAATCGTGCAACCAACTACTGTCGCACTTGAGCACAACTATTGCGCTCCTTTAGGCTCTAGGATTTGTCATCAACAACCAGAAGCTGGAACTGATTCCAGCACAGACCATGACCTTTCTGGTGTTCTTTATATATTCCAGGGCAGCTACTCTGAGTCTTCTGGAGCCGAAGATCCACAAGATCAAGAAAGAATTGAACAAGGTCACCAGGAGAGACAGGATCTCCTTCAGGCAGTTGGCCAGGATTGCTGGCTTATTGTCATCTTCGATTGAAGCCAACTTTGCGTGCCCTCTGCAGTACAGGGCACTTCAGTGTGTGAAGGCTACTCATCTTCGGAGGGCCTCTTCTATTCAGAACTGATTTCCTTGATGGCGGAGGCCATGACGGACCTACAGTGGTGGATAGACCATATGGAGGCATGTAATCGTCGGGCGATCTTCAAACTCTCCTGGACCTGATAATAGATCAGATGCCCAGTTGACAAGGCTGGCGCCAGATGTAGCATGCTCTTTAGTTTGCACAACAACTGCCTTAAACTTCTCACTGGATCATTCGTGATCCGACCCCTGATGAGAAACAAGGTATCATGTTGTGTGCTCCTGAGGATGAACAACACAACAGCAGTCCAAGGTATTAATCAGTTAGAACGTACCCACTCACGAGCATTGGCTTAACTGACCACGGACTTCTGGCTCTACTGTCTCCACAGACATATTTTGGTTATAGCAGAATACCTGCCGGGATCCCAGAACACTGTGGCAGATTGGAATTCCAGACATCTCAGAGATTCCAGCGACTGAACCTGGTGACTTTCCAGGCTCTGATGGTTCTGTAGGGTCCCTGCAATGTGGACCTGTTTACCTCCAGAGTGAACACCCAACTTCCCTGGTATGTCAGCTTTAGACCAGATCCCAGAGTAGTAGCAGTAGGTACCTTCCTACAGGACTGGGCGTCAGGCCAAGCATATGCGTTCCTAGTAGCTCAAGTTCGACATCAAGGGGCTTCTTAGGTCCTAGTGACACCGATCTGGAGGTCTCAGGCTTGGTCCACACACTGTTGGAACTGTTGTGGATGGCTCCAGTGTGACTTCCATCGTTCCCTGGGATCCCCATGGCCACCTCACCCTCATGCCTTGGAGGATTTCAGGCGACGATGGGAAGACGGCAGAATTTCGGATGAAGCAGAGAAACTCATCCAACAGGCTTGGCCCTTAGGGACATTAAAGAGATATAAATCTGCATGGAGAAGATGGGTTTGTTGGCATGTGGAAAGACACCTGGATCACGTGGGGATGAACATTAGAGATGTCCAGCATTCCTGGCAGAACTGCTCAGTGAGGGGCTTGCTTACTGCACAGTGAACTTCTTCAGGTCAGCCATATCAGCAGGCCATCATGCCATCAATAACATCCCTGTGGGGGATCATTCGTGGGTGTGTAAGCTGCTCAAAGGTATCAGAATGCCACCTCCCTAGAACCCAAATACTCTGGGTTATGGGATGTAAATCTAGCTCTATGTTTTCTTTCCAATTGCCAGGATAGTCAGTACCTTTCCAGGAAGGAGATTTTGGCAAATCTAACCATACTACTCTGCCTTATCTCTTGTAAGAGTGTTTTGGATGTCAGAGCCTTAGACATCACGGCAAGAGTTTTCACTTCAGATGGAGTTACTTTCACTATATCGAGAAGGACCAAAACTAATACCAGGTCAGTAATTTACCTGGCTTTTGATGGTTTTCTTAAACTTTGCGTAGTGAGATGCCTAAAGCATATGAGGAGATGACAGCAGAGGTGAGGCCGCCAGGTGAGAGACAATTATGGATTGACATCAAGAAACCGTTCAGGGTGGTTTCCTCCCCATCCATTGCCAGATGGGTAAGATGGATTATGGTGGAGGCCAGGATTGATACATACTTTTTGGAGCCCATTCAGCCAGAGGGGCTATGGCTTCCAAGCAGTCCAGGTAGGCGACAGACTAGAAGTAGTATGAATGCGGCAGATTGGTCCTCAGAGTCCACCTTCAAAAGATTTTATTTCCAACCAATTTATGACACAGCATCTTTGGAGGGAAGTAAGCTTTGAACATGCATAATCCTCACCTCCGGTCCTGACATAGAATGAAAAATGTCCTAGTTAATATGAAGGAAAGTTTCAATTCTATTAAGGATGCGGAGGCGAGGATTATCCCATCCTCAGCATCTTACGATCTGCTTTCCCGCCCCTGCTGGGTTATAGGGAGTATATCTAAATTGTGTTATGGTTTGACATACCATGTCACAGGAGGTATAACATACAGATGTGATATGGTTATTGTTGTTCTGTATTAATGTGCAATGTTTTGCATTTCATGTGGTATGATTTTATCGTAACATTGTATTTTAGGAGACGCCTTTCCTGCTTCTCAGGTGTCTAGCTCTTGAATGAGATAGTACATGTTCCCTAATTAAACAATGGGAGGATTGTATTATGGTTACTTTTTTTTTGTAACTAGTAACAGCTCATTGATTTATCACATGTCAGATTAGTTGCTCTGTTATCAGCATATGCTTAACAGAGTATGCTCTATTCATAGGTTCGGATTCCAAGATGGATCAAAGCTGCTTGAACTTAACTTCCTACAGAGAAGAAGAGGAAGGACTTAGTGTAGCATGGATTTATATGGATATGCGGACTATATTATAACTGGTTAATGGTTGTCATGGACACTTTACCTGTGGTTCATGGGATATGCAGTTTTTTTACTTGATCTTGCTTTTCAATAAAAAGTAAAGAAAGTAATGCATAATTCCTTCCTCTGTATCCTTAATAGAACTGAAACTTTCTTTCATGTTAACTGGGAAATTTTCCAGTGTTTATGACGAGCAATAATAGGAAAAATACCCCACTTCCTTAAGAAAGAAGGATTGAATAGGACGATGGCATCATGTGAAGTTATGTAACATCCTAAAGCCTTGTTTATACTAAATAGTCCTCCCACTCATTTGTTTTTTTTCCTACTTGTGCACTGGTACAGACACAGATTTAAATAGACAGGTACTTCCCTGTATTAAGTACCAGTTTGTTTTTTTATTTGAAAGCGAGAGTACCTGCACTTCTTAGCACTGTTGCAATACATTTAATTGGAGATACCTGCCAGCTCTCTGAAGCAAACAGGTACTCTAAGTAGTGATTACTTGCACTTCAATATTTCATTTAAAGCACTATGTTCTTAACCGTGTTTTAAAATGAACCACAAAGGCATTCTATTGCATCTATTGACAGTTTCTGTGTAGAGTGCTCCATAAAATAGGCCTAGGACAGACATGATTTCCAA
Source organism: Triturus cristatus (assembly GCF_964204655.1). Taxonomy (NCBI): domain Eukaryota; kingdom Metazoa; phylum Chordata; class Amphibia; order Caudata; family Salamandridae; genus Triturus; species Triturus cristatus. The sequence continues at coordinate 406,730,710 of NC_140590.1, forward strand.
ACTAATGGCCCCCTACACTTCCCCCACAGCACGGTTCTGAATTAACTTACACCTCCAGTCTCGATACACTGGGGTACCAGGCAGGGCTGCCCACTCTCCCCTCTCCTGTTTGCTTTAGCAGTGGAACCCCTAGCTATTACTATTCACCAGTCGCCAGATATAATTGTTGTACCCTTTGGGGGCCACGATATACAGTCTCCCGGTTTGTGGACAACCTAATACTCTCACTTTCCACCCCGGCTACTTCAATCCCGATACTATGTTCACTTCTCCATTCTTTTGAATTAGCTTCAGGCTTCAAGATTAACATGTCCAAGTTTCACGCTCTGAATCTCACCATTCCTGCTCAGGGTTTACAGAGACTTCAATCCATTACCCCCATACACTGGCCAGAACACTCAATCCGTTATTTAGGCCTTAATCTGACTCGTCCCTCTCCACCTGGACCCAGGCCAACTGGCCAATCTGTCGCAGAGAAGTTTGAGAAGAACTGTGATGCTGGAAAAAGCTCCCTATTACCTGGTTGGGTCGCTTTGACGTGGTAAAAATGACTCTTCTCCCTAAAATACTTTACCTCTTTCAAAGCCTGCCTACCCCGATTCATCAGGTAGGCATCCAAAGCCTCCAATGTGACCTAACCTCCTTTATTTGGGGTAAGGGTCGTCTGTGCTTCTCAAACAAAGTGCTTATGTTGCCTCGAGATCGTGGTGGTCTCGCCTGCCCTAATCTTCTGGAATATTACTAGGCAGCCCATCTTCGATACATATCTGAATGGGTAATTTGTGAGAGTGAAAAACACTGGTTTCACATGGATCGGGCAGTCGCTTGCAGACCCTTGTGGAACCTAGCCTGGCTCTCCAGAACAGCCTGACCGCACAGTGAATACATAGCAACCCCTACGAAAACAGTCCTCTGGATATGGGACAGGATTGTGATTCCTAGAGGCCTGACGAGCTTCCCCTCACCTAATACACCCATTACCCAGAATCCCATGTTCCATCCGGCTTCATAACCACACGCATTCCCAGACTGGAATCAGGGGGAATGCCGAGTTTCAAGGGCGATAAGTTTAAATCCTTTGAACAATGCAAGCAATCTTTCCATATTACTGAAGCCAACAGACTTCAAAACTACCAACTTTGCCACTAATTGCTCACCCCCAAATACGCTCAGATCGCTTACCCCCTTTGAATCCCTGGTCCGAACCTTTGAAGGCACACAGGGCCTAATATCTCGCACATACCAAGTGCTACAACACTCGCAATCCAACTGTCTCCATACATACCAAAAATAATGGATAACGGACATAGGGGAAGAGCCCTCCCCGCAAAACTGCGAACAACTATGGCGCAACATCCCTAGAATTTATAGGAGCAGTACTGAGCGTGAATCGGCATTTAAGCTAATGACTCATTGGTACTACACCCCCTCACTTCTACAGAAAATGCTTCCTGCTCTCTCCCCCCGCTGCTGAAGATGCCAGTCAGCGACCAGGGGACTTTATCCATATCTGGTGGACATTTCCACTCCTGACGGTGTTCTGGAAAGAGGTCCTAAGCCACATCAAAGACACAGTGGGGTTCCCTATCCCAAACTCCCCCTCGATAACCTTAATGAGCATACGACCAGCGCAACTCAAAGCCATGTCGCACTCTGACTGGCGCCCATCATGCAGATGCTGGGAGCTGCGAAACAATCTATAGCCCTCCATAGGAAGACAACGTCTCCTCCCCCAATCTCTGCTTGTGTTTTTGCGCCTATGGCATGTCATGGCAGTGGAACTACTGACAGCCCGTCTCACCCATACAGATACCAAATTCAAACACACCTTGCAACCACTTATAGATCATCTCTCCCAAACTGAACGTGCCCGCTACGCCCCCCCCCCACGCTGTAAGCCCTCCAACTTTTTGAGGACTCTCTCCTATCATACCCTAGAGAGATCGACCGACAGGACCCCTCGACATGGGAAACAGATGGTGGCCCCCCCTCCGTAAAAGACATGCATAAGTGAGAACGATTTCCTCAGAGCCTCCCACCACTAAAATTGGCTCGGTCCCCCTCAGACCATATATATTTCTGGTTTTCCCTGGTTCTTTTTCTCTCTTCTTAAGTGTTTCTATGTTTCACCCTAGAAGCTGAAGCTACGTTGACCACACCGGGGCCTTATTAGGCTCTCTACTCTCGCTTACCTTACGCTGCAGAACATAGATGCCTTGTTTCACTTGTATTCTGATGCTATATAGGATATTCTTCTAACCTCCATAGCACTGAAAATTTCTTTTAGTTGTACATTTGCTTAACTGTATTCAAAGTTTGCGGCTTTGTATGCTTTTATGTTCAATTCAGCAAACTAGGACTATACTTGAGGGAATATGTTTTCTTCAACACAATTAACCTGTACTCCTCCCAGTGAGACACTATTGTCAGCTGTGTACTACTTGAGGTTTGATATCTAAATTGTACATGTACGGCATATACTGGCCGATGCCCTGCCTACTTACACCACTTTCCAACTGGCTTATACCGCATTAGATGATGAATATACGATTGCTAATTATAAAAACAAAACATTCTGGGTTTATTTTCTTCAATAAACAGAGTTGAAACAAAATGGACCACAAAAATACACCACTAAAACAATCCCCGGTATCTTGAGGCTGCACTCCTCTCTGGTGAGGGCTTTCTCCTCCCGCCACACTGACTGTGCCACTAAAGTATCTTTAGACACAAGTGGCGCGCCTGTAGTTAATACCAGCAGAGCAGGAGCTCATCGGTTCACACATGCAAGTACTCCATCTTACTTCAACTTGGAGCTCGCATCACTGTCTTCACACCAACATTGTGATGCAGAACGAGACATGGCTGTCACACAGCTCCACGTAATCAAAACGCATCGATAAAGCAATTTCAATCATGAGGCAAGTCCACCATGATACAATCTCAGAACCTGCACCCTGGCGGGTGTTTATTACTTGCATCACCTTCAAAATGATGCCTTTCGCTCCTTGGTCACCTCCATACTGCGGTCCATGTAGGTAACCACGGTGGGGCGGTGTAATGGGGGATTTCGAGGGACACCCTTGAATGACTACTTCTCACACCTACGTGGCTTGCTAATACTGTTTCCAATTCATCAGGCGGGAAGTATCAAGCAGCCACCTCCTCTCCAGGCATGAGCATTAAAAAGATACTCACAACTTACGTTTCGCTGATTCACTTGATTGATGTAATGGGGACAGTGGGTCAGAAACTTGCAGACACCCTTCTCCTGAGACCGAATTATTAACAGCTGGTATTCAAATGAGAATTGCAAGTGAGTACAACATTACTAATGGTTATACCCTGTAATTTCAGATTCTCCAAAATATTAACTTGCACCTGCCTGGCGTAACAGGTTTCAAGTGAAAATACCTCTCAAACATTTACCACTATGAACTGTAATCCAATTACACTAATCCCATTTGATCCTTCCATCTTGCTGTCAGACTATTTTAGCGGCAATCTACACTCTAAATTCCAGTTATGCACTGCTGAAATCAATTCAATTTAGTATAAGTTTATTTGGTCTAAAAACAATAGGCCATAACAATATTGCACGTAGCTATAATCAGACATAAAGGTTTACAAATGATCGTACATTAAAAACAGTTAAAAAATAAGTGCACAAAGGACTTAGGTGTTCAACACTACAACAAATAATACCTCAAATAACCATACTTGAAGTGAGCAGAAAACATGCAAGTCAAAGGCAGATATCAGTGCTCCATTACAGTATTATAGGCATTGGCTACAGTTGAAAGAGCATGAAGATGAGATAGAGAGAGACCAAAAACCTCAAATAGGTCTGTCATGCCCTCCTACTATTCCCCAAAAGTAAACCCCAAATCTCTGCCAACTCTATATACTAAGCTGTGGTGAACGTAAAATTCTGACAAACTAACTCATCATGGTTTGTCTAGCCCTAAATGCTGCATTATAATAATACAACACCAAGGGTTTGGATATATCATGTTTTAGCCTAATGTTTGCACAGTGTTCCTTAACTAATGTTTTCACCTCCATCTTGGCATTTTTGGGGATACGACTGGGTTCAGTAAACCACCAGGATATACAGAGGAAACCAAGAGTATCCCTTATATAACTCAGCCATGGTATGGAGCGTGCCTCATCCAGCGTCAGGCAATCTGATATAATGTCCTTGCAGAGTTTAGCAGCGGGATTCAACCAAACACTAACCCATAATAAAAGTAGCACCAGCTGAATGCTATCCTCAATAAAAAAACATGGTTTAACTCAAGGTGGGTAATGAGATTAGTAGTGGGTGGCGGTGTACTTAGCAACTGTCACAAAACGCGGTTTTCCTCTGCTTGAAGAGAACAACATTTACTGAAACACCATACTCTAGTTCCTTAGGTGGCTACACTGATGCGCTGCGAGTTTCAGTGGTGGAAACACTGTCCCCCTAATATGTGGTCTAATGAGGTGGAAGACTGTGCCCGCAGTTTTAATTATTTTAACACTAGCCTGAGCAAGATGATGATTTCATGACCCCGTGGAACTGAAATTTAATCCTAAATAACAAAAGTTCTCAACAGTCATCATAGCATGCCCATTGATAATAATTTTATTTAGCCTCAGTCTGCATGGGCCACAGGACATGATATGCGACTTAGAATAATTGGTGTTTAGATTCAAATTGTGCATAAGGAAGCAAAACAGTCCACCTGATGTCTCAGTGCTTTTTGGGTGAGGGCTAACAATACCGCATCATCAGCATACAGTAAAGCAGGGGAAGGAGAGCCAGCAATTCTGGGTATGTCTGTGTCAGAAGTAGGTAAATGGCCTTTTAATCAGTTGATTTATAAAATAAATAATAAAGGTGCCACTTTACAACCCTGCCTCACTCCACTCTTCAGAGGGAATTCAGAAGAAAGCTCCCCAAGAGAATTTAAATGAACCCGGCTGAAAGGTCTGAATGCAGCCAGTATAATAAAAAATTCACCAAAAGGGGTCCACGCCTTGATTCAGCAACATTAACCAAAGTTTGGTTCTTTTTACAGAATCAAAGGCGGTGGAGAGATCCATGAAAGCTAAGTAGATGGGGGAGCGCTTGCCTTGGTGTACTTTGAAATGGGCAGAGCCAGATTCAGATACTGTTTGTTGGTTCCTAGTTTTGGCCGGAATCCATATTGAAAAGGGGGAGGATGTGTCAGCTGCCCATTTGACCAAACGATCATAAATTACTCTACCTATGATTTTAATAGTGCTGTTGATAAATCAAATAGGTCAATAGCACTTGGGCGACATACGGTCACCCTTTTTAAATATGGGTACAATTGTTGCGGTAGACCATGGAGGGGGAATAGTGGTAGATAGGGAAGTGTTAAATGCATTCATAATAAGGGGGCCCCAAATTTCAGGCTTGGATTTCAACAAGTCCATCGGTACCAATCTGGGCCTCGGACTTTCCCACCCTTACTGTGATGGATGGCCAACTCAACTTCCTGCAAAGTTAATAAAAGTGGGGGAGAGTTCTGCAATCTATTGAGGAGAATAACAAACATAACTGGCTCGTCCTCAGTGTGGTATATAGAGGTGAAGTGGGTAAACCAGTCCACGCCTGAGATGTTGTTTTGGAGAGGGGATTGATAGATGAATTCCTGGATCGAATTTACTTTACTAAGTCCCAGAAGGATTCACTGTCCTTTTCCTGATATGCGTATTCCAAGAGTTCCCAGTCTTGATTGTATCCCTCTCTCTTCCTGTTTTTAAGTGGAATTTTGTACTTAGTGCGTGGCTGGGAGATTTCGGTCTTATTCCTAAAGCGGGAGTTTAGGGCTATTCTCAGCATCCTGTTTGTCAGGGAACAGACCCCTTCGAACCATCTTGGGTCCGTGTTTGAAATACGAATTAGCTTGAACATCGAATCCCTGATTGTAAGTATTAGCCTATTATAGTGTGGAGCCATAGAATCATGTGCGCTCTCCGCTAAGCAGTAAAGAAATGTGTTTAAGTGTGACTTGAGTAAGGTAGCTAGTGACTCTTTTGGGTTTTTCATGCACCAAACTAGTCCTAGGCCATCCGATGTGTGATGCATAATGGAGACTAGATTACTGTAGGGCGCTCAAAGTGTTATGATCGCCCCAATCTGTAGGCAAGATCTCTCCTTTGGAGAACCAAGATATGCTGAAATCGATAAAGTGTGACAAAAGAAAGTGTACTGTGTGCTAGCTAGTACTGCCCCAATTCACAGTGTCCAAATTCTTCATCCATTTTTCATAACTAATGGGGCTTCATGGTACACACTTGATCGGGAAATTCCGGTGTGTATACTTGTTTTTTTGTCAGATGCTTACTTCCCAAATTATCACATGCTCATTCCCCATGATTTAAATGCCTCCTTCAAATCTCTGAGCATTGTCTTCCTCAACACTACCACCAACATCATCAAAACGCACCACAATCTCTGCATCCGGTAATCCTTAAGCATTTGCTGTCAACTTGATTCAAGTGGTCTCCGGACCGACATACCCCCACCAGTGATGCACGTGTAGCCCTAATGTGACTCATCAAAGTGATGGAATATCGCCCTATCACCTGGAGCCAACACATCGCCTCTTTCTAATCCAACCTCGCTATAAGCCCCATTCCTGCTTCATCTGTCATCTATGCATTACTTTCAAAAACATTCAACCATGTGCCTTAAACACAGTAAATGGTATGGCAGCCTGCTCACTGCCATTTATTTCAATTAGGCTATTGTAATTGTAAATCATGACACTAACTAAGTTGCAGTAACTTATATTGCACAATGGGGGAGAGTATGTATCCTTACGGATAGAGCAGCCGACTTTGGAACCGGGGAACTGGGTTCCAACCCTGGTGTTGGTTCAGCATCCTGTGATTCTGGGCAAATCACGTAATCTCCCCGCGCCTACCAAATAATGAATGTAACGTAACGGGGGGATCTTGCATCTTGTTTAGCTGCCGTACTCTCTGCTCCCTGGACACCGCAAATGCCGCAACTTCTTCAGCCTGCACCCCTGGTGGGACGAGGGTCCCAGGGGCACTGCGGACACATCAGCACCGCCTACCTTGCTCCATACACTCTGGGGAGAACCACAACCCCCAGAGTGCAGCTCTCCTGCCACAGCTGCCACGAGTGAGAGGGAGGCGGGCGCAACGTGCTTATAGCGCAGCCTCTCCCCCCGCGGCGTGGGGGATCTTGCATCTTGTTTACCTGCCGTACTCTCTGCTCCCTGGACACCGCAAGCGCCGCAACTTCTTCAGCCTGCACCCCTGGTGGGACCAGGGTCCCAGGTGCACTGCGGACACTTCAGCACCGCCTACCTTGCTCCATACATTCTGGGGAGAACCACAACCCCCAGAGTGCAGCTCTCCTGCCACAGCTGGCCCGAGTGAGGGGGAGGCGGGGCAACGCGCCTATAGCGCAGCTTCTCCCACCGCGGCGCGGGACGTCGCCCGGACGGAGCCCAGACCAAGGGCAGGCCCGTCTGTGCCCGTCAGGGACCGCCAGAGACTGGACTGGGCCACCCCCCTGATATCTGGTCACTGATAGCTCGTGTGGTAAGCTTAAATACTGGCATCAGAGGCTGTGTTATTAGAGTGGGTCTTATGCACTATTGAGAAGGCCTGTTTCCACATTGTTTTAATGATCTGTTGTTAGTCTTTGCTAAAATCATGAGTAAACGTAAGGGCCCTGCTGCCACGTTGGATGCCTTTATCGTCAGGGCAGAGTCTTTACTAAACCACGAGATACAAATAGCAGAAAGGCGCTTATCCCTTGATCTCGCTAACCTTCCCATAAACAGACAATTGTGTTCTCCAAAATGTATAGATACCCCGCCAGTACTACCGTTAAGACCCATAATAACGGTCCTAAATGAGGCATCCCTACCCAATATTTCTATCACTTCTCCATCTGTGGCACAAGATTAAATAAATAACACAACTAGTCCGGACATGGTACTCAGACTCCGGAGACAAAGATTGATCGTAGGGAATAAGGGGGAAGACCAACGGGAAAAAAAGAAAGCTAATCCCGTTATAAGGAAAACCAAGGTAAAGAAAGTAGGGGGGACTGCCCAAGCGGCAAAATTAAACCTTAACTTAGATTCACAAATGGTAACTAAAAAATCGGTTTGTACACAGACCGAGGCCAACTACGATCTGAATCACCTGCAAACAGAAGAATTTACCAGGAATATGGAGCGAATTATAAAAACGTCCCTAGAATCTGCGAATGAGGCTATGCTAACTCAGATCGAGCAGCGCATGAGTGAGAAATTAAGGTTATTGGAAGGGAAAATAGAACAGCTGAACACTTTTATAGGGCACTTAAAGTACAGTAATGACCCTATTTGTCCCATTGTTCAGGAGGGAGGGTCACAGCTAATACGATACCTTCTACCAACACAACTTTCACCACAAATGGAGGTTCGGGCTACATCTGATATAGGTAATGCATGTATCAGGTGCAATGTCTCTAGGGATGTCCCTATTACAAACTTTCATAACATAGCAAATAACAAAGCGGGTATAACTGAGGGTGGGACACGGGCCACCGACGGAAATCGAGGGAGCCTTGTTGACAGACCACACGAACGAATAGCCCCTGATAGACCGGGCACCCATTCTGGAAGGGCAATGACATATAGCCCAAAATGTACAGACTTAATACCAAATAGCGATGTCTTACAACTACCCCCCGCCTCATGCCCCTATGTGCTAATTTTAGCTGGAGTCCCAGTTCTAAGAAGAGATCAGAAAGAGACATGGTCCAACCTAAGGAACAAAACAGTTGATTGGCTATCAAAATTCAAACAATTTAACTCACTAAATACTGAAGACATTCTTATGGTTTGCAGGGTAGGGTGGGTGGGAGAATCCAGAAAGAATATAAATGGTGACTGTGTGGTGATAAACTTTAGACGCCCCAGATGTTTCGAATTATACTAGACACCAAAGAGGAGACCTCATTTAGGAATACCCGTGTGTGCGCACTTCCATTTGGTTATTTTTATAGACCGCCTCTCAGAAATAGCGCCAATGACGTAGACACTTTGGTTCCACTTTCAAACAGATTTGAGGGATTGTCACATCTGGATGATCTAGATTGACAACAAAAGCCTTCGCAATACAGAGTAAATACTTTGACAATCCCTGAGACGAATGACCCGATGGCTCAGCCTTCAGCTATAGATACACATAGAGCAGAAGCTTTCCCAGCTTGCGATATCGATTGCTGGGATTAATGAACCATCTAAACAGGAGGAAGTAGGGAATATCCAAAGCCCACAAGCGTCTTGCTTTGAGGCGCACCCAGACAGTCTAACAGAAAGCTATGTGTCTACTTTGCCTAATGGAAACACGGGGAATGGGCTATTGTCGACTATAGAGTTGAGTAAGCATTTGGAAGTACGTCTTACCTCCTGGAATATAGCAGGGCTAAAAAAGGAACTTAACTGACATGGCATGGAACGAATATATAGAGAGGAGCGACATTTCTCTCCTACACGAGACTTGGTCGCTGGAAACCCCCATAGAGTGGGCTTCAAGACGTTTAGTGTGGACGCAAGTCCGTCAGTTAAAGGCAGGCCTTCGGGGTGCTTGGTAATATGGATAAGGATTACCTTGGAAATTGACATCGCTCCTTTAAATATCCCATCTAAAGATATGGTGGGCTTAAAATTAGTAACAAGGGATGGCGATGCCCTATATGTAATCAATATCTATAACAGGCCAAGTCCTGCCAATAAAGAATCACCAGTGATAGAACAGCTTGATTCCTTTTTAGATACACTAGGGCCCAAACCTAGTGTAATAGTCGGTGGCGATTTTAACTGCAACTTTGAACCTGTAGTGGGCTTTGGTAATTTCCTTGAGGACGAAGACATGGCAAATAATATTCCAGTCACAGAAAGTGGTAGGGAAGTAAGGTGTACTGTAGCCTTGCCGAACCAGACGATTAAAACAAGGACGGGCGCCACTTTTGCCTACTACACTTTTTTTGCTTTCGTGAACCATTGATTTGACTCTTTTTACTGATGACAACCTAAATGAATTCATATTCTTTACAAACCTTGAGCCCTGAAGAAGTCAGATTGAGGACGAAACGCATTGGCTGTGGCTGTTCTGAACTTTTTTAAAGAACATGAATAAAGAATAATTTTTAACAATTACAAGATTGAATCAACTGCTTTTATTTGGGAGAACGACTACCTATTGAGAACTGTTCATGTTATGGATATATGCTGCAAAATATGATTTGGATGTTGATTTATTTATTATTATAGGATTGCAGGGCTATTTTGTCTATATTGTTGTAGAGTGTACAAGATTTCTTGTCTCTCTAAGTTAGGACCTAGGGGATTGTGTACTAAGCCTTTTTGCACCTGAAATTTCATTTGTGGGACGTTAGGACTAGTGCAGACACCTATGCTTTGATCCCCTTTTCTGTGTGAAATTTTGAAACTTACAATGGGTCACAGTTTAAGAGCATGCAACGGCCGTCTGCCTTCCGGTAGACCAAATGCACACACATTTTGTAGAGGCAGCTCCCAGAGTAATATAGATTATATACTGTTGTCGATAGAATTCTGGCCACACGTTCTGGATTTAAAAATAGACTCTAGAACGGAGAGCGATCATCGTCCTCTACAGCTGACATTAACTCCAAAGCCTTTTTTATCCACTCTAGTGGGCAAAAAAGATGCTAGCACTATCGAGGACGATATTATAATAACTAACAATCGACGAGCTGTAAAGTGGCCGTATATTCTAGGGAATCCACAATCTATGATAAGTATCTATACCATCTTTGCAGATACTATTACACCTTTTCTAAACCTACCAGCAGATAAAATTCCAATGTTAGAATTACACACCACTATGGTGGATGCTTTAACTCCGGTTGTAAGCAATTTACACAAAGAGAGAAATGCAGGAGTCAACTATCGGAATGACCTTGGAAATCCCTGGTACAACAAAGACTGCTGGGTAGCTATGACAGAGCTTATCCAGGCAATTACAAGTAATAATTTAACCATAATAAGGGAAAAAAGGTATAATCATAAGCGAGCACTTGAAAAAGCAAAGAAAACATGGGATGACAATATCTGGACGGGTCTAATCATTGCGGCCAAGTCCAAGGACCAGACAGGTTTCTGGAGTTTGATAGTGAAAGGAAATAAATCAGGAAGGACCCCTAAAGATTTATTTCTTGATGAAAATACTTGGGTTGCCCACTTTTCTCATTTTTATTCAGAAACCAACTGTGTGCAGTTTGTGATAACCAAAGATATGGAGACCACTACAAAGGCTGCCAACTTGCATTTTAGTCTAAAAGAAACAATACATGCAATTGAGGCAGTTGAAGCTGGGAAAGCTCCAGGACCTGACAAAATTCATGGAAATTTATTAAAACACGATATCGGTGTCTGGGGACCATATATAAACTATCTTTGCAACGCAATAGTTGCATTTTCACCGATACCGGAAACATGGAAAGGGGCAGAAATTGTCACAATTTTTAAAAAGGGTAATCGATATGATTCAGCAAACTATCGCCCTATTAGTTTGTTTGATATCATACAAAAAAAAAATTCTAGGCATATTTTAAGTTGACTAACTGAGTGGATCGAAGAGGTTAAAATACTTTCGAGATACCAAGCTGGGTTCAGAACAAAAACCAGCACAATTGACCAAGTTTGGATATTTACATGTATATGCTGGTAATGCATAAACATAAGGAAGGGCAGCTTGTACATCGCCTTTGTGGATTTAAAGGCAGCATTCGACCTGGTACCCCGGAACCAGCTGTGGGATTCACTGAAATGCTTAGGGGTGCCACTCGAACTGCTTGTACAAATAATAAGGCTCCCTGATGGAAACTTTGCTAAAGTAAGATGGGGGCCTAGGGGAGAACTTAATAAGGCGATACCAGTGAGAAGGGGTGTACGCCAGGGGTGCGTATTGGCACCCACACTCTTCTCACTTTATGTAATGATATCCCCCAATACTTAGAAGGCTGTAATAACGACTCGCCTAAGTTGGGAGGCAAGGTGGTACCAGCATTACTATTTGCTGATGATACCATCTTAATCTCGCAAATCCCAAGGGGATTGCAGTGTTTAATGGATTCATTTTATATGTATTGTACTAAGAAAGGCCTCGAAATCAATTCCAGCAAAACTAAATACATGTCAATAAATCCACATAGATCTTTGAAAAAGAATTTAGTGCTAAATAATCAGAAATTAGAGTATGTGCAAAGTTTCAATTACTTAGGCATCACATTAGACACCAAATTGACCTGGAAGCCACAACTGTAAAAAACAGGACATTTCAGAGTCTGGAGACACCGCGAACTCAGCGCTGCACCTACCTGGGCTCCGGAAAGCAGCCTGCACATCCTCTTCGCCGTGAGCTTTCCCCGCCGCCTCCTACCACCCGAGGCCGCAGTTGGTTGAAAACTACAGGCCCCAGCACCCCTCTCCGCCACGCCCACATCCGCCGGACAACGCGCCCGGAGGCGCTATTTAGAACGAGGCTCCCTCCGCGTCGCTGAGGGCGGGCCGTCTGTGGCCGTCAGAGGCCGAAGGAGGTCGGGTCGGGCCACCCCCCTTGGATGGTCAAAGGACATGTAACGTATTGAGTAAACATCTGGGTATTAGTTTCTAACTTTTGATTGTGTTAACAGTGCTTGTAAGTTAAAACAATATTCGTACACCGTCATCAATCATGGTTAAGCGGGGAGCTAAAGTGTTAGCTGATTCAGCCCGTAATACCATTGATACCTACTTAGTAAAAGCAGTTAGTGCTCTTACCGAAGAGATAGATCGGACAGAAAAAAGATTGTCTATGAGTTCAAGTACACTACTGCCAATTAATCAAGGTAATCTCAGTGATAACTCTCATCACACTACTGAAATACTCACTGCATCAATTACTTTGGAAAGGGATGACATAAATGCTAGTAGTCAATCAAAACTTTCGAATACCCCCAGATTGTCTGTTACAGAGGATAGCCCTGTCCCGCTAAAATCACCATCGGTTAACCAAAAAGGGGGGCGGAATAAACCCACAGGACAGAACATCAGATCGAAGAAAAAGTTTAAACAACTTCCTAACATTGAGCACAGGATTATAACGCGCACAAGGGCTAAACAAACTTTACTGGAAACCCCTAGTATGGAAGCAATGTTTGAAAAATTAGTGGAGCTTATCAGGCCACTACATGAAAAAGTGGATAATTTAGCCATAGAGATCCATAAATTGCAGGGATCCATTGACAAAATTGGGAAGTGTGACCCTCAAACAAAAGGTGCAGAAAGACCCGCTACACCAGAGGGTATTGCTGTTGGGAAAGCCGTTATAACTAATGTGCTCACAACTAAATCACCCACTAACCAACCACGGGGTATCTTAACTACAAGTTTGCAGACACCTTCAGAAAGGAACCTACCAGTAAAAACGACTCAGAGAGGGCAGCCTAACACAACAACGCCACCTATAGAACAAACTTGTAAGGCTAAGGATGCAAATATGTTTCCATTAAACTCCAATAACTCCCCTCTCTGCATTAATTTACCACCAGAATGCAGTGCGTATGTAGCAGTGTTGGCTAACATCCCTAAATTAAAAAATGGCCAAACGGAGAATCATGATCAACTGAAGAACAAAACCCTCCACTGGTTGTCCACTAATTGTAATTACCCTTTGGAAGGGGCCAGTCAGATTAATCTAGTACAGAGAGTGGGTTGGATAGGCCCCCTTAGGAAAAACTTCGAGGGAGATTGTATTATAATTAATTTTAAATCTTGCCAGTGGGCCAAAAATACACTTATAAATGCGCCACCACCATCAACACGGGAATTTAACATCACATTATTACCTTAAGGTTATTTCTATAGGTATTTAATGGAACCTGCCTACCCATGTAACATTGACCCTGTAAAATCCCTGAGACCTAGTCAGAAATTTCGTATCCCTACATATAATAGATTTCAGGTTTTTGACTCCTTGGAGGATATTGATTGACACATTCTGCCAAAATCCTTGTCACGGGTTATCCCTCTGCCAAACTCTAGATCTTGCACTGGGTTTCATACACGGACAGGAGTATGGGGATACGATAATCAAGTTACATGTGATTTGCCCTGTAAAGCAGTGGTCCCTCAATTGTCCTCCTTATCTAAATTTAATACAGTGGAAGTTGATAATGTGACTGCTGGAGCCCAACGGATTTCGACTACAACCTTGCCCCCCATGGCAGATCCCTTTTTAAATCCAGATATCTCCCACGAAGTTCCATTAAACGACTGTACAGTTGTTAACTGTGTTCCAAATACAGGTTACAGTGTCGTTACATGGAATATCGCAGGATTAAATAGAAAATTGGGCTCCCCTTTCTGGAGGGATTTTATTACTATAGGGTATGATATAATTTGTCTCCAGGAAACCTGGTGTGAAGAACCCATTTTTGTTGAGGGCTATTTAGCACACAGCCTGAATGCTGTGAGCTCAACTGCTGGCAGAGCCAAAGGAGGCCTTTTGCTTTTAATATCAACAAAATTAAACTCTTGTAAAATTAAAAGTTGTGTATCAGTGGACGTTTATTCTCAGGTATTATGCCTAGAGTTTGACAAAGGTAAAGATTTGTTACTGATCAATTTTTATAATAATGTATTCACTGCTGATAGAGGTAAAATCTTGACCCAGCTAGAAAAGGAAATTGAGAGAACCCAGGCATTATCAGGTCACCAGTCGATCATACTCTGGTTAGGTGACTTCAACATAAGCCCTTGCCCACTTGCCACGAGTAATTTATGTGGATTAAGAAGGGAATGTGGAAATATGGAGGAAACCGATTGTTTACACTTCCCACATTGCGCTTATGGCACTGCCTTAAATACGATGCTAGCCAAGTTTGACTTGGATATGTTAAGTTGCACGAAAAATAGTGCAAATATAAATTGCCCAACTTTCACTGGAAGAGGCGCTAATTCCCACATTGACCATATTTTACTTTCTAATGATAGTGCTTATTCCAATCTGTGTGTTAATGAGCAAACTTTAAGCGACCATAATAGCATTTCTCTATCATTGCATTGCTGGGGTAATAAACATACGGATACCAAAAATTGTATTAATCATGTCGAGGCAGTAAGACCTAATGGGTTTAGGATCAAATGGACAAAGATTGTCCCACACAAATTGTTGGAGGAGGTATTAAGGAAATGTAACAAGGAGGTAAATTATTGTCTTGATGACGAGGTGCATTCGCATATTGTACTCAATCACCTACTTACAATTAATGAAACAATCGATAACCTACTCACGAAAACATATAAAGGGAAAAAAGAAACCAACGCGGGCTGGTTTGATAAAAGCTGTACTCAGGCTCTCCATGCCTTAAAACAAGCTTTGAGCTCAAAACCTCGTAATCCCACAACTATTTAAAACTGCCGCCTTGATTACAAATCATCCCTTATCAAGAGGAAAAGAACCCTACAAGAGGAGGCATGGAACAATCTCAACCTTGCGGCAGACACAAATGATAGTAAATTATATTGGGATACCATAAATAGTCCCTTCCTCAAAAATGATATAGTGCCTGAAATAACCTCCCATGTAGACTGTAAATCGTGGATGCATCACTTTCTAAATATTTTTAATCCGGATAGGTTAATTTTAGATTCCCCCCAGGAAAACGACTATACATGGCCAAGATTACCCCTGGTTATCAGCCTAGATGAGGTCTACGAGGGTCTAAGCAATAGTAAAGGTGGTAAAGCACCCGGCCCAGATGGGGTCCCGCTGGATTTATATAAATCCGAGTTACATCTGTGGGCCCCCATTCTGACCAGATTTTTCAATGCAACAGTGGAGGGACAGATACCAATTTCTTGGGGCCAGTCTATAATTATTCCTCTTTTTAAGAAAGGCTCCAAGTCTGAGGCATGCAATTATCGCCCAATTTCCCTACTGGACGCGTCGATAAAAATCATGAGTAGAATAATTTTAAAAAGACTTGAGACCTGGGCCAAGGATAATTCGATCATATCAAAGGCACAATATGGATTTAGAAAAGGTCTGGGGACGTTGGAGCAGTGCGTTAATCTTGACCTCCTCATACATAAATATACTGTTGCAAAGGATGGCAACCTGTTCCTTTGTTTCGCAGACCTGAGTAGTGCCTTTGATCTTGTAGACCACAGTATTCTATGGGACACCCTGTTAGAACTAGGTGCCCCCAAAGAGTGTGTATATTTTTTGGCACGGCTTTACTCCGGTCTTTCATGTAAAGTTCGTTATGGTCCTCAGGGGGAATGTACACCCTTTTTTAAAGTTGCTAGAGGGATTCGTCAGGGTTGCGTCTTGGCACCGTTTTTATTCTCTTTATTTATTAATGAAATTGACTTGATTTTAAGTAAATTGCCTTCAGACGCCCCTATGATTGACGGAAGTGTTACCCCAATTTTATTATATGCAGATGACGCTGTTCTTTTATCACGAACACAGAATGGTTTACAACGTCTCATAGATAGATTCGTGCTATTTATTAATGACAGGAAACTGGTAGTCAATAAAACTAAGACCTTTGCTATGATCTGTGGAAAGAAGGTGAAATCAAAATCCACCTTCTATATTGATAAAGAGAAGATACAATTGGTCAACAGTTTCTGTTATTTGGGGATATCATTCTCAGGAGACGGGAAATGGACTAAAGAGGACGAGAACGTGAGAATGAAGATGAACAGAAATACCAGTAGTATTTTTAGATTTGCAGCTAAATTAGGGCAAAGGAGGATAAAAGATATGTTGGCTATTTACAAAGCTAGGTGTATTTCATCAGCATTGTATGGAGCAGGTGTATGGGGCCACCATCCTGTTAACCTCTTACAGAATGATGAAAATAAGTTTTTGAAGAAATTGTTATGTGCCCCCCCCCCTCAGTTCCAAATTTGCTAACTCACATGGAAGCCGGTATCGACTTCATTATGGACCTAGCTGCATTACGCCCATTATTACTCTGGCGCTCCATTTGGTCAAAAACAGAGACAATATTTACACAAACAATTATTAAAGACTGTTTGAACCTTGATAATTTGTCACGTATACCATGGCTGAGCTATATTTATTACTGGTTTAATCTTCTATTTGATTGCAATATCCGTCTGAACCCAGAAGCAGCTGCACTGATATCAAAGAAAGATATAAAACTAAAGTTTCTAGCATATAAGAACGCGGCTAGAGAGAGTCAGTCCAGTAACTTAATAACTGTTGCCTCTTACCTTGGTTTGAACCTTAGGAGAGGTTTTCAGACATATCGTGCGACTGTGACTTATAATTCTCACCGATTTGTCCTATCCCGCATAAGGCTGGGGATTGTGCACCATTTAGTCTCATTCCCGCACATGAAGATCAAACCTAATATACTGTGTCCTTGTGATAATATTTCAAAACAAAGCTGCTGTCACTTTTTATTGTTCTGTAAATTTTACTGTCATTTTAGGAAGTTTTATCTTAAACCTATCTTTTTAAAATATAAGGTTCGGTCCACCAAATCTGCAATGAGGGTCTTATTAACTTTGGAAAGCCCTGATATCTGTTTTTTTGTAGCATCATATGTACTAAAATGTATAAATATTAGGAAGTCTATAGTATGCTCTGCCTAACTCCAATCAACTTATGTACTTTCCACATTTATGTTTCGTTAAGACTTTCTTTTGTACTCTTTTGTACTTTTAAAGTTCGAGATGATTTTGGATGTACATCACATCGTTGTTATTGTTCTTATACATAGCACTTTGTGCATATTTGTAACGCACTAGACACTTTATGCGGAAACTGTAAACCTGCCACATAATATTAAGGATACTTTGTTAGCAAGTCCCAGGCTTAATTCTGAACTGTTTAAGGAAGCACACTGCACTTTAATAATGACCTTTTACACAGTCTTCTGTAATGCTCTGCATATAAGATATTTTAGTCTGCTATGTATTTCATGTGTTTTATGTTTTTCGTTCTGCTTATATGGTTGTATCTTACATACCGAATAAAGCTTTTGAACTTGAACTTGACCTGGAAGCCACAACTGTAAAAAACAGGATAATCATGCCCCAAAAATCCCTATTCTGAAGAAACATGGGGCGAGTATCTCGAAAGCAGTTTCACTCGCTTTAGAGGTATTTAAATACAAAGCTCAATCAGCCGCTCTATATGGAGCAGAAATATAGGGGCCTTACTGCAAAAAGAATTTCGAATTGGGAGAAAATAACTTCTTTCGGAAATTATTATGCCTCCCAAATAGTACACCCCTGATTCCAGCTGTTATGGATCTCAACATTAAACGAACCGATCACCATGCTCTATTATGACCTCTTTTATTCTGGGTGAGGATTTGGGCAACCCCAGAGTTATTGCACTACAAAGAAGGTCTAGAGGAGATCATGAAAATTGATCAATGTAAGGATATCCCATGGCTTAAACATGTGACAACGTGGTTGAAGAAGCTAGGCCTATCGCACTTTTGGGAAGAACCATCCCAGTTGACCATGTCGTGTAGGAACCTATTAAAGTCTTCCTTTTGGGCCTATATTAACAACAACGTGTTACATAGCTCTAGCTTGAGATCTTTAACATCAAGATTTCTCCTCTACAAAGATGTAGCACACTTTTAACCCTTTCTAGATGAGGTACGTCCACAATTAGCTAAATCCTTGTTTTTGAAATTTAGATACGGGGTTCTCCAGACAAACGCTAATAAATCTAGATGGGGTAATAACTATGGCGATAGTAGCTGTTATTGGTGCGTGTTATGTACAAAAGAGGTCAAGGAAAATGACTTACACATATTATTCTTCTGTTCCTCATACGATATCCCTAGGAAAAGATTAAACCAGTTTGTAAAAACTTGAATGTTAGACACTGTAGAGAGGCAGAACGTATACTTAAGACAGACACGTCACAATTTATTGTCTTTAGTGTAGGTAGATTCTTATTTAATGTGAACCTTATAAGAGCTAAAATTGGAATAAAGCTATAATAGCCAAGATCATGCAATTACAGCTTATACTCTTATAGACCTTTGTACTTTGCACTTTATTAATTAATGGAAGTTTTTTGGTGAACTGTGATCCTATAAAGTTCAACTCTTAGAGATGATACTAATCAAATTCTGATAATACATGATGTGCTCATGATTTGAAAACGTATGGATTTTAACATAATGTGGTTTTATTTGAAACGCCTAGCTCTTATATGATTCTTAAATGGTTTTTATTGTTTTTATTGAAGTACTAAGTTTTAATGTCATAGCAGGAATGGATCGTGTAAATGTACCCTATTGCCCTAACATGTTGTAGTAAAACTAATTGATTGACAAATTCATATCTATGGAAAAAGTGTTAAAATGTATCTTTTATGGTTGAAATTGACCGAAATAAAGGTTTGAAATGAATGTAACGTAACCGGTGCTCATGTAAAGCGCTCCAGTACTTTCCGGTCGAGTTCGCACTATATAAATCTGCCCAAAACATAAAAAATGCTCACCAACAACAAAAAAACGGCGTATTATTAATAAGTAGGCGAATGCATTTGCCAATGCTTGATGCTCAAGGCGGTGGCGGTGACAAGTATGTACACGACCTGAGCTCCAAGAATGCAGCAGACATGCGGGCGCGATCAGCTGTCTTTGACAGTGATTTCACGCGTCTGTCACCTCAAAGGACCTCTCGGACGCAAGTCTGGACTCAACAACCAATCAGCATTTAGGAATTTTATGCAGGGCACTAGGGTTGGCTCTGCCCATGCTCCAATCCCAGATCTCTACGTATCCCGCCCACTCCTATACAGCGATCTGAATATGTTCAGCCCTAGGATTGGCTGTTATGCGACCCGGAAGTATTGAGATTATCGACATATCAAGCGTTAAAAATCACTAATGGACAGCAGATATTACGTTGAAGTGGCTGGTGTTTCGTGGATCTTATGCATAACATTTCAGTGTGTGGGAGGGAGCGGTAAAAGAAAACGGAGGTACCGTGGGTGTCAAAGGGCTCCGGTGGCAGTTTATGCTTTTGATATTATTATACATTTCCGTGATCTACAATGGCAGAACTAATCAACAAATTACTACAATGAATGTAAAAGAAATGCTGCCCTGTAATTGCTCGTAAGCTTTTAAATGGGCTGAACATCAGCAGGAGTACTGGTTGATAATGGTGTAATATATCCCGAACGTTTTACATTTGACAATAGTTTAATTTTTGAGATGCCCCTTGACTATTTGCTGTAGAATTATTTGTGTTTACATGCGGATCCTCCACGAGGGCGCGGTACACATCTATTGACACTTTTGGTGAACTATATATTCTGACCAGTGTACCAAAGGCAAATCTGCCCCTAGATCAGTGCAGGAGTCTGTAATTGCTAGAAAAGTACAGTGGCATTGCTTTTCCGCGAAAACTGCCTCGGACAGCTCGAGCATGTACAGCTTTTAAACAGATCGGTGCCCCGAGTTACCACTCGATATTTCAGTCTCAGACTGTACTCCGTTTTCTTTGTTGTGTTGGAGGCGCTTGTTGTTTACTTGTATGTCTGGTGCAACATACGGATGGGGTTTTTATATCCATGAACAAAAAAACGGGGACAGCTTGTACCACTGTTGGGTCATTAGCGTTACCAAGCGGATCAGTGGGTTAATAATCTCATATAACAATCGCACATGGTGACCACAGCATCCCTCATGGGGGTCAGTGGATAGTTGCACTGAATCATCAGGGGATTCCGAGGACAGGTGGTTCCCGGAAGTATCGAAGGGCCGAAGGTACAGGAGTCAAATTCAGCCGAGAATCTGTGTTCGATATCATTGCCAGTGGACTAGGGCCTGTAAAATTGGCAGACAGTTTATTAACTGTGTTGTGAAGAAGTTTACTTTTCCTGTTATTGTAAGCGACTAAAGATGTATTATTCTTTGTTTGCAGGCCAGTCACGGTGGTTTACTAAAGAAGACTTTTTCATCTGGTGTCAGCATCGGACTCTTTGCATTTCCCATCTTTCCCTTCCATTGTTGTTCGTATTTTCCGGCAGGAGAAATGTCCGAGGCCGTGCATTATATCCACTTGCAGAACTTCAGCAAGTCCCTACTAGAGACCTTGAATGCACAGCGCCTGGGTGGGCATTTCTGTGACGTAACTGTACACATACACGATGCCACCTTACGTGCTCACCGCTGTGTATTGGCTGCTGGCAGCCCCTTTTTCCACGACAAGCTGCTTTTAGGCTACTCTGAGATTGAGGTACCACCCGTGGTACCCACACAAGTGGTCCAGCAGCTGGTGGAGTTTATGTACAGTGGTTCTCTTGTGGTGGCTCAGTCTGAAGCCTTGCAGATACTCACTGCTGCAAGCATCCTGCAGATCAAGACTGTGATTGACGAATGCACTCAGATCATCTCACAGAACCGGGCCAACAAGCCCCCATCTGCCAGCAGCGCGACTGTTTTCTACAGTAACCAAAGCCGAATCTCTGCCAATAAATCTCAGAGGCAGACAAAGGAAATCGAAGGAGCATTTACTGTTGCTCTCAGAGACTCCGATTCTCTCCCCTCTGCTCCAAAGGCCAATGAGATGGGCATAGTCACTCAGTCTGGGTCCATGACTCAGCCCCCCAAGATCCTCTGCGCCTCAGAGGTGCGTTACAAACTAAGAGATCTGCTCTCCTCTCAGCATAGACAGTTAACGGAGGTGAGAGAAGTAATGGTGCCGGAAGTGGAGCCTGTTGCCTCTAGTGACGGTGAAGGGGCATCTGTGGAGTACCTGCAGCAGGTGGAGGCCCCACCAAGCTGCCATAGCCGGAAGCAGCGCCAGCCTGTCCGACTTCAGCTGTCTGACTCCTTTCCTGTGGTAATCAAAGATGAAGAGGAAGAGGAGGACCGACCACATGAAGAAGAGGAGAAAGATGACAAAGAAGAAAGCAATACAGAAAAGCCAGAGACATTCGCGGAACCTGAGCAAATGCAAGACTTGAGCAAAGCTCAGAATACCCCTAGCAACCGGAAGGATGCCGGCGGCCCGTTGGAATTTGCAGCCGAAGGGCAAGATTTCTTCAGTAACCAAGATCTCTTCTCCGAAACCTTCATACCACCATGGCAGGGTGAGGAGGGCCTCCCAGAAGGTAGTAGGGACAGCTCGCTGGAGGATAGGGATAAATTCCACACAGACTGCAGCCTGGAAGTTCCTGCTCTGAGGACCATAGCCACATCGACCAGTGAATTCAAACCAGTCCCTCCATTCAATTCCCGTGTGTTTGAGTCCAGGGGAATCGCTTTTGTGTCTCCTGCTATCCAGCGGGAGATGAAGCCTGCTGCGCCAGCTGGTGGTGCAACAAGCACATCGAGTATTTTCCAGTTTCACATGTCTCACCCCAACCAGAGTCAGCCCGGGGTGGCTCAGGGCTTCTACAGTGTCCAACAAGAAGGTGCAACGAATCTGGTTCAGATGTGTCAGAATGTGCCTTCTGGTCCAGCACAGAATGACCCCTCCCAGAACCCTGGACCGTCTCGTAGCACAGAGCCCTCCTACGAGTGCAGCCACTGCCAGAAGACTTTCAGCTCCAGAAAAAATTACACCAAACACATGTTCATACATTCAGGTAAGAACTCCCCACCAGTTGTATAACAAGCCTCGAAAAATCATAAAAGTGTTCTAAGACCTGCAACTCCAGTGATTTCAATAATGTACTCAACCTAATTGCAATGTGCTTGACCCGTAAACTGTTTTTAAATAGTGTTATTTTATTTTACCGAGCCACCTTTTTCTCTGTTACCACATATGAGAGCGCCTTCAAATATGTGCGTTCAGCATTTCTGTGGTACAAAAACTCTTTTGTTGATTTAATAGACTATACTTTTGTTCCGTGTGTAATAATAATCTAGCCCTCTTATGGGGGTACACACAATCCCCCACTTGCCTCTTAGTTAACTAATTGCATTGACATCAGAGTGGAGACAGGAATGTTTCTCAGTTCATATTTGAAAACTCTCACTTGTAATAAATATATTAATAATAATGTGGTAGTGGACTGTCATTTACAGACAGCACATTTCCCATTGAAATGGCCACAAACGTTCCCACTAGCATGCTGTTTCACTGGTAAAACTAAATACCGTATACACAATAATGTATGGAAATTGGGTTTCAGCAAAAATATTGCACATCACCAAGTAAGATGGTCTGATTGGTTTTGATCCTATTTAAATCTTTGTTTCCATCACACAGAATTACAAAAATATTTGCTTACCTAACTACTGAAATATATTTTGAAATATTTGTACAGTTCATTTGCAAACTCTTTAAATGCTGTGTTAGAAAAAAACCTGCCATCCTACAGCATTGTATTTCACACGTCAGCACATTTGTCAGACAGTTCACTTTACAAAATCCTCTAACAAGTTAGAGAAAGAAAAGTAAACACCAACCCCCAGGGAACTTGAACTGATATTTGACCTCTGTCTTTGAATGCAGAGCAAATGTAACAATGTAAAAGCAAGAATAAAGGTATATTTATTGCTCATTCACTCTCTTAGTGAACAGAAGACCTATTAGTTGTCAGCTTGCCAGAGCAGGCCAGTAGGCCTTGAAAATAGCTCTTCCTGATAGAATCTTACTCGCCAAAGCAAGTGAGTATGTAGATATCTTGAGACCTGTATAATTTCTTTCTAAAGGAGCAAGAGAGGAGTGTAATAACTGGCTGCTTCGTTGTATCCACTTCATTTGGGAGCAATTGAAGTGGAGTAGAAGTGAGTTTTTTGTAGCTGTGTAGTATGAACAATTTGGCCATTTACCTCTAACAGTTTCAATGGACAAGGTTTTCTGAAACTGGTTTCCTTATAATGTGCGTATTTGTGTCATAACAATAAAGGAAATATAAATCAAGAACAGAACAGCTGCAGAGTGCAAGTCTTTTGCATCTTTCTCAGTGCACCTATGACCCCCCCTTCCCGCCCACCTCTTCATCTCTAGTTATACATTTAAGTCGACTGTAGGTCAGCTATTGTAGTCCCAGATTTCCTGGTCTAGCGTTGCCACTTTCATGTATGCTTATGATGAAGAAAAACTATCTGCTACCATTTTCCAAAACTGTTTAGGATCTTTAGTTGAGTAACTAAGACCATAGGTGCCCACGTGTTCTTCTCTGCTTCTTTTAAGGTTGAGCTTTCGGGACCTCTTGTGTATACTTTAGTATATACTTCTTATGTAGGGTTACAGGGAATACTTGTTTTTCATTTGTTTGTTTCAGTGTCCTTAATAAATCCTTGCTTTCTAGTGGTCAATCCTTCCTCTTTGTCCTTCCTTTTCAACAGTTGTTTACCCCTACAGAACAGTCCCCCAGTACTTGTACCCTTCCACTTGTCCCATTGTAACATCTATTTCGGGACTACTTTTCCCCTTCTCTAAGAGCATTTGACCAGAGCGCTCAATGTCTTCATGTCTTCAGTCGGTCCAGGTCTGTTTTTGAAAGAGGGCTGTAATTCATGTTCTCCTCTCATTGCATTTTCTGTGCATTCAAAGACCGAGGGCAAATGTTAGAGACTGTTTTCAGGGGGGGGGACGATTTCCACTCCCCCTTCCCTGCAACAAAGAGAATTGTGACCTCAACTATTTATAATGATTTCTAGTTACGCGTTGCCGATGCTCAGAAAAAGTTGCTACTGTTATGATTTTTAATGACTGTTGCCCCAATTTAATATGGTAGCAGCATGCACGATGAGAATCATTAACAACATGACAAAGCTGTCTTTTTTTGTAGCGCCCACTTTGAATACAGTCACCTTTTAAGGAGCTATTGTCATTTTGTTGTAGACCAGACCATGCAAGGCAGCGACTTCTAATGTGCTATCTGAGAGTGCCTTGTGTAAAAATGCTGGCACAGTACCTATCCTGTTTCTGTCATCCTGTACTTGCTTTAACGCACATTACTGCAGTTGTGATTATGACAACAAATTCAGCTCAGTGTGGTGTCTCACGGCTTGTTTACACCCTTGCGCCGCCCTCTGTTTACTGTCAGGGACTGCGCTCCCTCAGCTCCTTGTTAGGTCGAGCGCTGTTCTGGCAATCTATTGTAGGTAGAGTACGGAGGAGAAGCCCTGCCTGTATTTTTCATTGGTTTGTGTCTATGTCCTTCAGAAATGCTGCCTTCTGATTCCTTAATAGGATTTTTAGCCCCTCCTTAGTACCGCCATGTCATTTGTATCCGCCCATGGCTACCGGCCCCTTTACTTCGAGTATTACACGGTAAGCACTATATTCTTTATTAAGTTTGTCCTACTTGAGGCAGGACGACATGCTTTGTTTACATTCAGCGTTCTGTGCATGCTTTCACTTTCGGAGGTGCCGGGACCCTCGCAACCGCTTGTTTAGATATTGCTTTCTACCATCTATGCGCACCTCTGCCCCATCTGCTTTGTAGTTGTGGATTTCCGCCTTCGATTCGCACCCCACCTGCATTGTGCTGGAACACATAGCTATATGCGTG
This sequence comes from Triturus cristatus, assembly GCF_964204655.1. Taxonomy (NCBI): domain Eukaryota; kingdom Metazoa; phylum Chordata; class Amphibia; order Caudata; family Salamandridae; genus Triturus; species Triturus cristatus. The sequence goes on from NC_140590.1 coordinate 406,756,276, forward strand.
GGCGCTGTGCTTTGTTTCAGCATGGCACCCAATTTTCTGTTAAACCCTGTCTGCTTGTATCCTCTCGGTGAGCCGGTGTTTTGGCGATGTGTGCACTAACGCATAGCACCGCCAGGGGCACCCCTCTGTCCCCCCTCCCCCAAAATGCATACCCAAATAACACACACACAGACTGTTGAGTTGGGTAAAATTTGCTGCAGGTTTATTACATATTCCAATATGTAATGGGTGGGTTATCTTACGGGCGATCAAAGGGCAGGCAACCAACTGGGCCGCCTGCCCGCCTGATGAGCCGGGCAGCGCGGGAGTGTCCCCGCCTTTGCTGCCATCCAGGTGATTCTTTTCTAGGATCACGTGCCGTTGGTAACTTCTACTCACGCCCCCCCTCTCGGGGCGGAGCGTCGCATAGCAAACCCCCGGTTGTTCAGGCCCACAACCGCCCGCAGGACCAGTGGGGCGCCGACACGGCTTCCGGGACCCTCCCCTGAGGCTCCTCGGTTTTGGCTCAGGCACCCCCTATGGTGCCGCGCAGAGGTACCCTTTGTACCGGCCTGCTTCCAGATCGCCCTGTAACTCCGCCTGCAACGAAAAAAGAAACATTACAACGCTCTGAAACCCCCCCACCCGACTCCTACGCCGGGTAAGTGGTAGGGAGGGATGCGGCGTGGTGGGCGACAAAGAGGTCGCCAGGAGGGTGGGGGAAGGCTAAATAGCCTCCCCTTCCCCACAGGCGCCAGGAAGTGACGCGCTTGCGTGTCACATCCGGCCACACGAGGAGAGGGAGACACCAGTCGGCGTCCCTGCCCCCTCCCCTTGGGAGGGGGTGGGGAGGGGTGACCGGTGCCCCGACGATACTAGGGCGCCGACCGCTGAGTTGGCCCCCTGCGGGGGCCGCGGTCGGCGGCATAGCACCGCCAGGGGCACCCCTCTGTCCCCCCTCCCCCACAATGCATACCCAAATAACACACACACAGACTGTTGAGTTGGGTAAAATTTGCTGCAGGTTTATTACGTATTACAATATGTAATGGGTGGGTTATCTTACGGGCGATCCAAGGGCAGGCAACCAACTGGGCCGCCTGCCCGCCTGATGAGCCGGGGAGCGCGGAAGCGACCCCGCCTTTGCTGCCATCCAGGTGATTCTTTTCTAGGATCACGTGCCATTGGTAACTTCTACTCACGCCCCGCCTCTCGGGGCGGAGCGTCGCATAGCAAACCCCCTGGTTGTTCAGGCCCACAACCGCCTGCAGGACTAGTGGGGCGCCGACACGGCTTCCGGGACCCTCCCCTGAGGCTCCTCGGTTTTGGCTCAGGCACCCCCTATGGTGCCGCGCAGAGGTACCCTTTGTACCGGCCTGCTTCCAGATCACCCTGTAACTCCGCCACAGCCCTGGAGGCGGCTCACCGTCGCCGCCAGGGCCACCCACCACACCTTGCTCTTACCTGCACCCTCTCATCTATAACGCCTCGCTTAAGTCTAGGAGAAAGAGATCCATGCCCACCTGGGACAGGTGCACCCCATCCAAATCGAAATATCCCTTCACTTTCCCCCTGATCATCTCATGGCGTATAAAACCTAAGCCCCTTTGTTCCGTAAACTTCCGCATTGCCCCGTTGATACGTCTCCTAGAATGCTCCACTGCCTCTGCTGATTTGGCCCCCGCCAGGACCTACGTGGGATAATCTCTGACCAGATGACTTCGCACTGGCCTAAGCGCTTGCAAATCTTCCCCAGGTCTCTCTTCATGGCTAGCAGCAACAGTCTCCTTCCTAGGGTGATGAGGTCATTCCCCCCAAGGTGAATCACCAAAGTGTGGGGGAGGGTGGAGCCCTGCGAAACCAGCCTCTGCTCCAGCTTGTTCCGGAGCTCAAACCATCTGATGCCGGGGAAACCCATCCACTCAACCTGTGTGTGTGGGAAGTGCCGCATCCAGTTTCGGTGCGAGGCCCATTGGGCTGCCCTGGCAATAAATGAATGCCCGATCACCCACACCAAACACCCTAGAAAAACAAGAGACATGGTCCACACTCATGGTTATTTATTCAACAGTAGATTATCCACATAGTAACAAAATCACTACAAATCACGGCAAAACCACAAAAGGAGGGTAAGGGGGGGCCACTGTGTCAGGGCCGAACATAACGTTTGTAACAGTTCGACTCCCACCGCCCCACTTTTTTCACCTTGGCGGGCGCTAATCCAGCTAGGTGGGCCGCGGTGGCCGCTCCAATCCTGAAAGAGTGGCTGGAGTACCTCTTCTCTGGCTGGTCCAGCCCCGCCCTGGACAAGCTGGCCCTAATCATACGCTCTAACTGGTATCTGGTCACCGGAGTCTGGTCCCTGTGTACCAGTAAGTACCCCGGGGCGGGGGGGCGGCACCCCAGAAACACCTTCACCCAGTGGACTGGGCAAAACCTAGGGTCGCCAAGGGGCCAGAGAACCAAGTCAATCCCCCGCCCCACCTGGTCGGTCTTTGACCACCGGAAGCGAATGCTCAAGGAGTCAGTGACGGTCACATCTGATAGGGCTAGAGCATCCCCCGAACTGTCATGCTTAGACCTGGCCACCAGCTCGCTGATGCGAAATGCGCTGAAAAATGCTAGGCAGAAAGCAGCAGAGAACAGCGTGGCCTCATATGGAGAATAGGTGACCGCCTCAAGTACGCCCAGCATGCCCCTCAGAATGTCAAAGTCAATGGGAGCTCGGTTGTCGGGCACCCTGGGTTCGTCCCTTGCCCAACCCTTCATGGCAGCCCGGATGGCAAAAGAATTGGTGGGATCTGCCCCCCGGATAACCTGGTATCGTGGCTCACCGCCGCTAAATGGCTACCCACCCAGGAGTGACTTTTCCCCTGCTCCCTTGCCCATACGACAAATGCTCTGACTTTAATCTCCATTGTTGTCCCTGAAGTACCCAGCACCAGGGACGCCGCCCTAAAGGTTGCCATGTATGTACCATAACGTTTCCTGGTACCTGGAGCCAGTGCCCTCTCTCCCATCGCCTTCCGCTGTTGTCCCACTGCAGGATCCCCCAAAGGTGTTCCGGGAATGGGGTCATCTGAGCTCTCGCCCGCGGTCAGGCCTCCCTGAAACGGAGCCACTGAAAACGAGAAAGAGCATCAGCTGCCACATTTTTTACACCTTCAATGTGCCTGGCCTTAAACTCAACATTGGTGCGCAGGCAGACCCTAACCAATTCCCTCAACAAGCATAGTACCAGCCGGCACCTGGCTGTCTGACCGTTAATTGCCTGGACGACCGCCATGTTGTCAGACCAGAATAGGACCTTTCTGTCCGACAACGCCTCGGGCCATAGGTGCAAAGCAACTACAGTGGGGAAGAGCTCGAGTACCGTTATGTTTTTTGTGATCATGCTCTTGCGCCAAGCGTTGGGCCAAGCCTGAGCACACCAGTCCCCGCCCAAAATTGCCCCGAAGCCCTCCCTACCAGAGGCATCCGTGAATAAGCACAGCTCCTGACTGCCCACCCACGGTTGCCGCCATATCACCGCCCCATTGACCCAGGAAAGGAAGTCGTCCCACACGGCTAGGTTCTGTTTTAAACCTGAACCTAGCTTGACCCAGTGATGCTTCTTTTTCACCCCCGCCGTGGCCCTTGCTAGTCTTCGAGCGAAAACCCTCCCCATGGGGATGACCCTGGCTGCAAAATTCAGTTTTCCTAACACACATTGGATTTCGATTTTTTGCCCCTCCCAACCCTCCCCTCCCCCACCCAACAACACCCCAAAACCCCTTTCCGGCCCTGGAGGACACTCCCTATTTTCCTGGGCATACGCCCTTTGACAGCGCCCCCGCGTGCATGATTAGGAAGGAAAAAAAAAAAGTTTGTGATTGTGCTCAAGATGTGTGCGTTTGATATGCAGTACATATAAAGTACATATTAAGAAGTAAATAGAATGTAACTAATATGCGACCTATAATATGTTTCCTACCGAGTGTTTCGATGAAGCTCTTAACCTGCTCCCTGTATCTTACTACTATCTGGCTGCTACCAATGCTCTACTTCCCCCATTCACTACCAGACATTATTCTCTCTATCAGGGTATCTGCTTCCTCCACCTGACGTATAATGTGCATATGGTTACTCCACATCACACGGAGTGAAGCGGGAAACTTCAGCTGAGCACGCGCCCCCAATGAATTAAGTATTGCCACCCTCTTGCCCAGCTCCCATTGTTTAGCCGCTGTTATAGATGAGACATCGGAGCGAATCATATATGTAAATGGACTGGTAAAGGAGGATGATTTTATGTGACCTTTTTTAAGGGCCAATGATAGAATCTTTTCTTTAATGGCATAAGTTAAAAAATTCACCAATATCTTCCTTGGGTGTTCTTTGCCTAGTTTCCTCCTATATGGATCGCGATGAACCCGCTGAATATCCGCTGATAAATCCAAATACACTTCCGGGGATTCCTTCAGCACCGTCGTTTTAAGAAGGGCTATTATAAATGCCTTAATGTCAGTTCCTTCAATGTCCTCAGGCACATTCAGAAATTTTAAGTTATTCTTTCTCGTGTGATTTTCCAATCTCTCTATGTCATCCCGCATCTCTCGATTCTGCTGGGCAAGTTTATCATAAGCCACTGTAGTAGCACCTAGCGCCTCCTTAATTTTTGGCAACTCCACTTCTAATGCATCCGTCCTTGATGCAACCTCCTCCACCTTACGGGCAAGTATCTCACAGGAAGCCTGGATCGCATTCTGATTTGCTTCCGAAATAGTGAAACGTTTTCCAATGTCCTCTTTTAGCCCTAACAATAAATCCGCCAATGTACCAGGAACAGGCATTACAGCTGGAATTGTGGGGGTATTATCTGTATGAGCCACTACAGGTGTATCCTCCTTAGGTGTTACTATGGCTACGAATGAATCTTCTTTACCTAAATTATCCTCCTCAGCTATCCAACTGACCTGCTGAACCTGCTCAGCCTCCTCATTTTGAGCCACGTCTTGAATGGCCAGAGCTGAAAAACTATTCGACAGTACTATTGTTGGATGTACTGTGTCCTGTATAGGGGACAGAGTAGAGTGAGGCAGTGGGTCTATATGGTCTATTGAATTAGATGTACTGAGAATGGGGAGTATAGGAAGTAAACAGGCACTGGTGAAACTCTCCCCCTCCCTCACCACTTTACCTATCATTGTTGTAGCACTCATAGTATTTTTAGCACTTATAGTACTTATAGGCATATTGCTTGTAATACTTCCTACAATATTACTTGCAGTGCTCACAGTACTGGTAGTGGTCGCAGTGCTTATGGTATTTGCGGTACCGGTTGCTGCCATCTTTTTCCCTTGATCTGCTCCACTAAAGGATAAAACCTTATAGTTTTTCAAAAAATCGAAAATTAAGTCCTCATCGTACTCACCACGTTTTACTTTGGCGGAGTTCCCCATTGATTATACGGGGGTTTGGGCATAGGGTAAGGGGAGTATTTAATGATTAGCAACAAAGTCTCTTATATTTCCTGGAACATTAACGGGCTTCGGTGTCCGACAAGAAGATGGCTAGTCTTGAAGTATATAGAACAATCTCAGGCTAAAATAGTTCTTCTTCAAGAAACCCATTTAAGCTTTAGTGAGGGCAATGAGCTCTTTGGTAAACTGAGATGGGTAGAGGCTTTTTGTTGCTCTGGGCAGTCTGCTGTAAGTAAGGGTGTTGCAATCCTGATAAAGACTGGGATAGGTGGTATTATTAGATCAACATTAACGGATCACACAGGAAGATGGGTTATGGTTCAGTTAGATTTTAGTGGAAAACTGCAGACCATTATTTCTTATTACGGGCCCAACATAGACTATCCTACCCATCTACTTAAAGTGCAAGTCATTTTGGTCGAGGTTAGATCACCCATTATCATGAGGGGGGACTTTAATGTCCTCCTTGACCTCAGACAGGATCGCTCTAACTATTGCCAACATGTGACCGCACCACGCTCTAGGTGTGCCATGGTTAACATGATGAACGAGATCGGACTCATTGACGCTTGGAAGGTTAAAGGAGGGTCAGCCCCAGGATATACCTATTTTAGTAAAAAACATGGACACGCATCGAGATTGGATTACATTCTAATAGATAGGCAATGTTTAGAGACCTTGGAGGATATGAGAGTTCTACCTACTATTATATCGGATCACGCACCCATTATGTTCTCGGTTTTTATTAATGGGGGTTTAACCATGGCACCACCAAGATGGACTTTAAAAGGTCTGCACTACATAGTCAAAATATAGTTACATCTGTCAGAATATCTATTGACAATTATTTTATTGATAATGTTGGCTCTACTCTTCCCGAGTATGTATGGGACGCCTGGAAAGCACACATAAGAGGTCATCTTCATAGTCTAATCTGTTCGGAAAATAGGGAGGAGGCGAGGAAGTTTAAAACTCTAGAGAATAAAATAACCTCGCCAGAGAATGCTCGACTGGGTACTCAACATTGAAATTTAATACAGTTACTAGACGAGTTGGAACTCCTCAGATTAGAATATAGAGGGTTATTAGATCAAAAAATCAAGGCTCAATGGGACGTTCATGCTATGGATAACTATGAGTACGGTGAGAGAGCCGGTGCAGTTTTGGCAAGTAAGATTAGAACGGACCAGGTGCGGAACAATATAGATAGGTTAATGGTTGATGACCAGGGGAATATATCTTGCAAACAGAAAGATATGGAAGATCCTTTGCTCTCTATGTTTTCTAAACTCTACGAGGAAGAACCATCCTCCACACAGGAGAATTCCTTATGATGGCTGGAGAGTAAGGCCCTTCCTAGCTTGACAGATGAAGGCAGAATCATTCTTAATAGCCCCTTCACCGAGGAAGAGGTCAGGGATCATATAAAAAAAATTAAAAAATAACAAAGCAGCAGGACCTGATGCTCTCCCGGGTGAAATATACAAAATCTTCCAGGAGAGTTTGGTTCCAAGACTATGTGAACTATTTAACTATGTATATATTACAAAGGGTAGGATACCAGCATCCTGGAGGAAGTCTATCATTGTACTTATTAAAGCCAGGGAAGGACCCCCTTAGTGCAGACTCATATAGACCCATCTCCCTGCTAAACGCTGATTATAAAATCTTCACTAGTGTTTTGGCAGGGAGATTGGCTAAATTGGTTCCACAACTCATCAGTATGGACCAGAAAGGCTTTGTGCCTGGTATATATATTCATGAGTTGAATCTACAGCTGATAGGCAGCATAGATCTAGCGGTGACACGGTCGGAGCCCTTGGCGGTGGCCGCATACGATGCGGCGAAGGCCTTCGACCGTGTCAACTGGGGATTCCTGTGGAATGTACTGGGGGTAATGGGATTTGGTGAGACCTTTATCCAAACTATGAGAGGGTGCTATGAGGGTGCCTCGGCGGAAAGTTTACTGAATGGTCTTTTAACATCAAGCTTCAATATAGGGAGGGGCACTAGGCAGGGGTGCCCCATTTCCCCTCTTCTTTTTGACATCTATATTAAGCCGTTGGCACCAGCACTTAGGATTGACGAGACAATTACACCCTTTAAATATAAGGATTATAGCTGTAAGCTAGCCTTATATGCTGATGATCTTTTGATCTATACTAGCAACCCCGCGGAAGTACTCCCTAGGGTAGAAATGATAATGGCGGATTTCGGCCTCCACTCGGGATATCAAATAAAAAATTTGAAAACAGAAATTATGTGTTGGGGGATTGATAATTGGGAAGGTCCATGTAGCAGCCAGTTTAGATATCTGGGGATTATTATCACTCCAGATATTAGTAACATAGTTGAAATTAACATAAAGAAATTATGTAAGGATATTGATCAGTCTTTTTCCAGATGGCAGAATCTTCCCCTTACAATATATGGCCGAGTCAATTTTGTGAAAATGGTCATTCTGCCTAAGTTGACTTATTTGTTTAATTCAATACCCCTCTTTTTTTCAGATAAAATTTTGGCGAATATTCAGGGAAAGATTGGCAGTTTTATCTGGGCTAAAAAAAATTCCAGGCTATCATGGAAAAAGCTAAAAAGAAGATTATTAAAAGGGGGGCTTGCACTCCCAGATATAAATTGGTGTGCTCTATCTTTCCAGTTGAAAAATATCAGGTGTCTTCTGTCATGCCCCGATGATTCTAATTGGGAGAGAATTTTGAACATAATGGTAGGTCTAGAGGGAGGAGAGTCCGGGTTTTTATATAAATTTGGAGCAGTAAAATTTTACAAAAAAGTAAGTTTAAAGATTTTAAAATCAGCTCTCAGAGTTTGGAACAAAGTCAAAGGAAGATGGGGGATCAAATATTATTCTGAGTGTGCCCCAATTTGGGAATCTCCAGGTCAGCCCCCATGCCAAAGGGATAGCTTGTCCCTTTCCATTAGGAGAGCAGGAATAAATATATGGTCTGATTTGATAACATCAGATGGGGTTCTTCCGTGGGAGGTACTGAAATCTAGGATAGGGGATTCCCTCTCTAGGTTTAAATACATCCAACTCTGCTCTTGGTTTAAGGCCGAGAAAGAGAACATCGGAGGTAACTGGGAAATCGAGTGTGCTCTCCTTTTTTCGGGGCCCAGGAAGAAAGAAGTGGGGTTCTGGTACAGGAAAATGTTGGAAGCAGAGGAAGTGCAGTCCCCTCCACTAAATTGGGTTTGGAATTCTATGAGGCTGGAGGCTTACTCAGTTACTCTATATGATTACTCTCTTAAAATACTTATGTTAGGACTGTTTCCCTTAAAAATAATCACTTTTTACTATAAACAGGTTATACTATACACCAAAAAAACTTGCGAACTTCGTAAACCCATCCCCTTTCTGCCCAAGATGTGGGCTCATAGAAGCGGATGATATCCATATTTTCTATGATTGTTCGGCAATTGGCCCCTTCTGGGGTAGAGTGGAGAGGGCTATTGAGAGCATTTTTAAAATAAAGCTATGTTTGAACTTAGCTAGAGTCATGTTTGGTCTGGATGCAGAACTCATTGTTGAATTGAGGGAGACACAAGTCGCATTATTTTTTTGTTTTATTTTGATTGCTCGAAGAGAAATGTGTAAGATTTGGAAGGATTCCAGCCCTCCACTATATGAAAACTGGCTCCGAGCTACACTCAGAATTGCACGATTAGAATCATTTTTAACTCACAATGTAAATAGCACTGTGTGGAAACCCTTTATTGAATGGGGAATAGCAATGAGGCTGTAATAACGCAAGGTCCAATGATTAACACCATGCCTTGGTATAAAAAGGCAGGCCGGGCTGGCCCCAGGCGAAAGCAAGAACTCTGGCCCGGGGCGCCCAGGATAAGATTGGGCCATAGGAGATAATTTGCATTCGTTAGTGGTGAGATGAGGATAAAAAAAAAAAAACACACATTGGATTTCACCCAGAGTAGCCTTGTCCCTACCAAGCAAACTGTGAATATCCTGACGCAGGGCCTGTACCTTATCCGCAGGGTGTCTGGACTCACCCTTGACTGTGTCCAACTCAATGCCCAAAAATACCAAGACCTGCGCCGGACCCTCAGTCTTGCCCGGAGCTAGCGGCACACCCAAGTGTCTTGCCAAATCCTGGAAACACTGCAGTGCTCGAGCGCACTCCTGCGTGTCAGCACCCCCGATGAACAGGAAATCGTCCAGGTAGTGGGTCACTCCCTCTACCCCGTACCTGTTCGTTAGGACCCACTGGAGAAAAGAGCTGAACGCCTCAAAGTACGCGCATGACACTGAGCAACCCATAGGCATGCACCTGTCGTAGAAAACCTTGTCCTCCCACTTGAAGCCCAAGAGATGTTGGCTATCTGGGTGTACCGGCAGCAGTCTGAATGCCGACTCTATGTCTGACTTTGCCAACCATGCAGCCTTACCTGCCCTCCTGATCATGTCAACTGCTAGGTCTAGGGAACAGTAGGACACTGAGCACCTCCCCTCATCTAGCCAAAAGTTCACTGAGTCCCCTTCTGGGTACGACAAGTGTTGTATCAGCCGGAATGCCCCAGGCTCCTTCTTTGGCACCACCCCCAGGGGGGAGATTACAAAATGCGGCAGGGGAGGGTTGGCAAACAGGCCCGCCACCCTGCCCAGGGCATCCTCCTTCGCTATCTTGGACTGTATTATCTCAGTCTGGTTCCTTGCCGATTTGAGGTTCTCCGCATCCCTGCTCACGAGGGGGTCCTGGTATGGGATGCGGAAACCTTCTACGAAGCCTTCCGCAATGAGGGTCCCTTCTTTGCTGTTGTGGTACCCGTGGAGGATAGGAAGGAGGTTGGCTATGCTGATGGGTGAGGGGCCTTTTGTTCAGTCGTGCGGGGCAGGAGCCAGCCCCCTCGGGGGTGCGTCCGCAATGGGCCACCGGGCGGGGGCAAGGGGTCTGGGGGGTGGGGGGGCCTGTGCCTGCCCCAGCTTACTTGTCCTGTCTGGAAGTGGGTTGGCCAGGGCTTTCGCGCTTGGAGCATGAGGTCGCATCATGGGGGGCCCCGCACTTGCTGCAATTGTGGGCGAATCGGCACACCTTGCCCCAGGAGCATGACCCTGCGTTGAACAGCCTGCAGGTGCCATTGGACTGTGCTCTAAAACCTGGCTTGCGGCCCCTCCCCCCCCCCCCGTCCGCCTCGAAAGGGTTTCCTAGTCTGTGCCCTCCCTTCCAGCCTAGTCTCCTTGGTCTTCTCACTGTTGGGAGTGCCTGGTTTAGTTGTCGCTTCTACCACCGCGTGCCTACCCATATGCTTGACCCACAGCCTGACCTCCAGCTGATCCCACTCTAGTTCTGGGCAAATAGCCCTCTTTTTTCTGAAGTCGTAATCGTATCGGTAACACCCCATGCCCCCGCCCTTGGCAGCCTCCTCTGTGATGACACTTGCATAATGAAATAACCCTGGCCCCTCCTCAGGGAATTTTTCCATTATAACCGCTGCAATGATGGCGAAAGCCTGGCCCCAAGTGACGATGTTCTTCTCGGGCCAAGATTGGAAATGCACCTTCCTGTCCTCCTCCTTGGTGCCCATCCTCCTAGTGTCTACTCCCTCCGCCCCATGCATGAGCAGAGTGAATATGTCAATGAACTCCCTACGCCATATGCCCTCCTTGGCCACCAGGGGAACCTGACAAGCCAGGGAGCAGCGGCCAGATACTAGTGGGGCGGTGGTTACCAATGCTTTGGGCACCACAGCAGGGGATGGCGCCGCAGGGGCCCCCGCCGGCGGTACCCCCTTAGGTAGGTTTAGTATGCTTGCTGCTAGGTCTGACGCTATATCCGTTGCGGGGGTGGTCGTCGGAGGGGGAACCTCCGCCGCAGAGGTCTGCCCTCCCACAAGCGAAGGGACGCAGCCGCCGGTCCTCCAACAACGGTCGTCCCGGTGGCGCTGGACGGACTGCACGGACTGCCTACCTCCCCCCAAACATGCGTGAACGCTCCCAGCGCTGGGGCAACGCTAGGTAGGGCAGGGGCGGCGGGCCCATCCCCTGTGGGCGGCCTAACCAGCATAAAGCCCGTTCTGACCTCTGCCATGAAGCTTCTCAAGGTGTCCGAGAGCTTACCGAGGTCCTCTGACGTTGCAAATGCCACCTGGCTAGGGCAGCTGGGAGGTGAAGGAAACGGTCCGGCGCACAAGGCCAAGGGGGCCTGGGGGGGGGGGGGTGCTGCCCTGGGGGTAGCAGCGGCTCTGCCCCTCGCCAGTGGCTGCTCCGCCGGAAAATCCTTGACTGTGGGGCGACGTATCCTCTTGGACCTAGAGGGGCCGGCTTCCTCGCTGTGCTCCCGTTCGACGGGCGTGACATCACTGGCAATGCCAGAGTCGGGGGGGATGCTGGTCCTCAGCAGTTCGGTGGCCCAAGCCAATCCCTTGGTCCTGGCCAAGTCTAGAAAGGCGGCAATACGGGCGTCCTCCGAGGTGCCTGCCTGGGTCTCCTCGACTTGTGACCCCATTGTAAACAGCGATGGGGATCCCTGACTATCCATCTTAATCGGGGCAAGCACTTCGAATCTGGAAGGAGAGAAAAGATATAATTTAACGCCATGCTCCTCCCTTAGTGCTCACGTCCCTTGCTCCCTAAACCGGAAAACTGCCCCGACCCCGCCCCTGGCCCGTACTTACACTCTGAATACAAGGAGGAACGTAATGTACGGCTGTCCGGTTGTATTTCACTGGTCCCTCTGTTGTCCACGTCCCGCTCTAATCCGTCGAGCAACGCTGCTGTAACAACAAACCATTATGAGACAAAGGACACACGCCCAGGAGGGGGGGGTCCTTTCCCTCCCCCGCACTTTGCCTAGCAGCTGCTTGCACGCGCACCTATGCAACGGCCCTGTACCTGTGGACCGGACGTACATTCCCTTTTCAAGCGCGGTGATTGATCAATGTGTTACCTCATCCCGTCTCCCAAAGAAAACCATGCCCCCGATCTGCACTGTTCCTGGCCGGGGGCAAAGGGGGGACATTGCGCCTAACACGGCCTGTTTTACGCACCCTTGCTTGCGACACACGAGCTCAGGCAACGGCGGGTGTGACCTACTGTCCCTGCTGCCGGCCTCCGCAAGAGGTGCACTTTTGTTGTTTTTTGCATCTTTTATATAGTGCTAACTCGACCCAAAGGTATTGGGGCGCTGTGCATGAGCACCATATTTACATTAAATCTTCAGGCACTGGGAGCCTAATTGATTTGCCCATTCACAGGATGCGGACGCGACCCGGAGCCTCGAACCATGGTTTCCCGCCTCGAAGTCGGCAGCGCAGCCGACGGACCACATCCTCTCCCAGATTTTTTTTTTTTTTTCTAGCCCATGCGAGAACTCGCCCGGAGGAGTTGGGGCGCTGTAACTGGGCCTAAATGATTTGGTCTGGGTCGCAGCGCAGTTTCAACACGAAGGCCCTGGAGCACTGTACATGGGCCCGTGCTCGGCGTCCCCGCACGAGCTCGCACTACAGCATTCTAGCGCTGTGGATATGCACCGTCTTCACGTCCCGGGTTCTCGGGGTCACTGTGCAGTCACGGCCTGAAGGTAATCGGGCAGCTGTGTGTGCGCCTGTTTCAATACCCCTCAGGGCGCAGGAAGATCAAATGCTCCCAGCGCGAACTCGCCCAAAGTATTATGGCCCGTGCCTAGGCACCGTATTCCCTACCTGTTCCGGCTCGGGCGATTAATTGCCTCACCCAGCGAACCATTTATACCTCGATTCTGGGCACGGGAAGGCTAAGTGCTTTGCCTGGAATCGCCGCGCGAGCCCCCCGAGGATATTACGACCGATGTGCCGCTGAAACTGCGCCATGCTGCCTGTGTGTTGGGGGGTTTCTATCGGCGTACTGAGCCCTCCAGTCTGCGGTCGCGTGCCTTACACCGGGTCCGCAGTGTGCAGCCTCTGGTGAAATCAGCGAGAGCTCGCGTGGCCAGGGTCTCCCCGCCCAAAACATCCGCGTTCGCCGACTCAGTTCACGGCGAAACCTAGCGGCCACGCTTCAATGCAGGATCGGGGCCAGCCTGATTCAGCTCCCCGAGGGTATTATGGCGCTGAGCATGGGCCCCGTTTCTACGTATATGGTCAGACACCGAGAGAAATTCGGGTCTCAGAGCGCTTCACGTCGCCCCGTTGCGGACACCATATCTAGTTCGCACGGCACAGGGATATTAATATTAATGTTGCACCACCGCTGAGACCATTGCGCCACTGCCAAGCCTCAAGCCCTGGTCCCCCAGACCAAAATCGTCTGCTATGACAAGCAAGCCACCCTTCTCCACACGGGCTCGGATATTAAGTGATTTGCCCAGAATTACCGGATGCTCAGCGTCATTGCCGCGATTCAAACCCAGGTCCCAACATTCGGTGTCGACCGCCCAAGCCCTTATGCCAACTTCTCTCGATAATTGAATCACCCCGTCGTAACAGCGCGGGCTAGCCCCGACGGTCCTCGAAGCGCTGTGCAGGAGTACCCTCTTTTAAACACCTTACTGGACAAAGGGAGGATAATTGGTTTGCCCAGGGTCAAAAAGGGGGGGGGGGGCCCGACATCGAGGCAATACAAACACGCCAGCGTTAAACCCCCCCCCCCCCCCCCCCCCGCAGCCGTCATCACAACGGCGGCCGCCGGGTGCAATTACAACGGCCGCCCCCTGCTCTAATTTACCGCCCTTTCTAATCGCCACACGGACATTTATCTTGCGCCCCCTCCGCCCGTGGCAATCCGTGCCACAGGGCTCCGTCGACCTGGTACGGGACAGGGCCGGGGCGGAGTGGGTGCAGCAAGACTCACCGTTAGTTATGGATGTACGACGACGAAGCGACGACCGATGTTGCGGCGTGGTGGGCGACAAAGAGGTCGCCAGGAGGGTGGGGGAAGGCTAAATAGCCTCCCCTTCCCCACAGGGGCCAGGAAGTGACGCGCTTTCCCGTCATATCCGGCCACACGAGGAGAGGGAGACACCGGTCGGCGTCCCTGCCCCCTCCCCTTGGGAGGGGGTGGGGAGGGGTGACCGGTGCCCCGACGGTACTAGGGCGCCGACCGCTGAGTTGGCCCCCTGCGGGGGCCGCGGTCGGCGGCATCTCCACTGTTTTGTATACATTTTACGGCAGGTGCGTGCGCTGAAGGACAGACACCATCGCCCCTCGTGTAGCTGGGAAGGGATATAACCAGCCCAGTGCCTGCTCCGAGATCTTAAGGAACCCTCCCATCCCACAATCTGTCCAACCGAAGCTGCTATATCAGTTGCCAAGCAGAGACAGGCCCCTCCTAAAACAGACAACCTGGCCATGACATGATAACTTTAAAACACAGCAATATTTAAAACGTAAACAATCTTCGTTGTTTACTTTAAAATCAGCAGGGAAACTGAATGCCCTTTTCAGGATATGTTTACATCTACTTATAACAGGCAGACATTTTGTTACGTCTGATATTTCATGCTGATTTGTAAGAACCCTTTACATGGACAAACGTGTTTCAATATTTCCCAACTTTTCGTGTTCGCTTTGCTTTTTTATAGCAGCAAGTTGTGCATGGTTTTGTTTGCTTACCGTTGTGAGGCACCACATTCCGTTTGTATTGGCATGTCTGCGTGACGGTTTTGGCCCTAACAAGGGCTTTAAGTGGGATGAAAAAGCGTGGGGGTCTCTCAAAGTGGCGTGGCGGGTGTAATTAAGGGTGTAGCTTAAAAGCATGAAACCTAAAACTCTGTGCTTAGCATAGTGTGCCGCCTGACTGGTATTTTGCTGTTTTTGTCATTGTATCCACATATATAATGCAACAAATAACATTATACCGACAGCAAGCGAGGACTATTGGCTTTGTCAATAGTTGTTAGTTGTATACGAAGAAAAAACAACTATGGCTTTGTTGTGTATATATGTAATGAAAATGCTTCAGTTTTGACGTGATGAGACAGTGAAAGAACTATAATGAGTCTCTTGTGAGTTACATTAAAGGCAATGAAAGGTGGTACTGCTGCTGAGTTTTTTTTCACCCTCACAGCGAGGGCAAAAATGGAGAGCCCGATAGGGACCCGTCTCAGCAGCTGCTTTTTAGAACTACCGGCCCACTTAAAGCCCTGGCCATAGCCTTGCACTTGCGTGCTTATGAAAAGCTGCATTCTTGGCTCAGTGTTTGAATTTTTTTGCTGCAAGACATGGCAAACGTACTTAGTCAGTCCCTCAGTTCCTGACCCTGTAATGTTTAATACTTCTCTGCGGTGGCTACGCTGATAGATATCGTTTACTTATTTATTAGATTCGTATTATTTTGCATATTTCTGATTTAGGGTTTATTTTTAAATTATCTGTGCTCCCTTTACTGGCCTGTCTTCTCGTCTGCCTTCTAACTCTCCTTGTTTTGCTTCCTCTCCTTATTTTGCCACCTCACAGACATCACACACTGCTTTACCAGCTACCCTTCCCATAACTATTGACCAAACAATGCAGCCTTATTCTCGAACCACAAAACAACTCCATTGCGTTGTTTAAAATGTCAGTCCTGGTTTTTTAGGTCTCGCCTGGCGAACGCAGCACGAAGCGCTGCTATCGCCAGCGAGATCTATTGTAGCTGACTTGCCTCGGAAGGGGGACAGGAGATGGGCACGCGCAGGCTCTCGGCGGATTTGAGTTGGTGTACGCGCTTACAGCCACGCGGCGTGCACATCTCCTGTCCCCCTTCCCTCGCAAGCCAGCAAGCAGTTTCACTTTCGTCCTCACCAGCCTCATGTAATTTTTTTTTTAAATGCGCCTGGCAGGACCGTAGCAGGTGTATTGTGTGACCTTGTACAGATGTGAATCTGCTGTTTTACTGTGTTTAATGTCCGAAAAAAAACACATTTCACTAGCGGGCAGAATATTTTTCTTAATTCACTCTGACTTCTGAGTTTTCCATTACATTTGGCGTTAGGCTGCCTCTGACACCCTCAGGCAACACACTCACCTCTAGCAGAGAACCCTCAAAGTAATAACGCGTCTGATTGTTGAGCGGCGACAGCTGCCACTCTCTCTGCCCAGCCCTCTCTCGTAACACGCGATGGGATCTGGGACGCACAACAGATATTGTTCTCGGGCTCTACTTAAATTGTCGATTTACCATGAGGATTTCCTCTGTTGTCAAAGTCTCACGCGCGTTCCTACTCTTTCATAAATAATGCAGCCAAACGCGAGGTCCGCACAGGTGCATCCTGGGATGAATGCCTTATGCAAATGACGGTCAACAGGGTGGGGTTAGGTCCCTTTTGATTGGACAGATTATAAAAATGGAAATATTCCGGTGAAAGCTCACTGGCCTTTAGTGGATGGAGAGTGGTGCGGAACGGCTTGCAGGGCTGGGGCACAGTGAGTTTCATGGTAGGTGGATGCCTCTGACAGGCTGCAGGCTTATACATCTTGAAGACCAGTAGGGAGCCGTGCTAATGTCATGGGAGCCTGCCTCCTAAAAAGACAATTGGGCTGGGGCAGAGCAAGTCATGCGGCAAACTCTCTAAATGACAGCGTGGCTGGGGTAGAGCTGCTGAAAGGACAGCTGGGCTGGGACAGTGGTGTCAAGAATTCCTGTCATGCGAGGGGAGGAAAACGGTAACCAGCGAAAACGGACTACATTTCCCAGGATGCTTAGCGGTTGAGAGGTTATGTAAACAGGAGAGCTGTTACATAACTCAAGGAAAACACGCCCTTATGTAAACAGGAGAGCTGTTACATAACTCAAGGAAAACACGCCCTTATGTAAACAGGAGAGCTGTTACATAACTCAAGGAAAACACGTCCTATAACAACGCTGTCGGATATTGTGTTTACACCGACGTACCTGCTTAGTGAAGAGCAGTGTTCCGGAGTGGTGCTCCAGTAAGGCAAGAACGGAGGTAGGTCGAGTCGTTACTCCCTGGGCCGTGTCTTGCCCCATCGTCACCTGTGAAGGACCCGGAAGCTCTACCGGATAACCATTGAGCTTCGCTTTTTGACTCGGCTGAGTCAAAGCGCAGTGGCGCTTTTGCTGGTTGGAGTCGTAACTCCCAGCCCGACCAGAGATACAGGGACTGCCAGCTGTAACGCACACCAGGAGGTGTTTGCCGCGTTACAGACTCGGAAGTCCACAGGACCGATCGAGCGGCTGCTCTCGGTTCAGTCTTCTTTGCTTTTGATTGGGGTATCGGTGACGCATCACCAGGAGGTGACTCCGCGTCCCGGTGCAGTCTGAGGAAGAGGTTGAGCGGCTGCTCCCTTCAGGTGAAGACCCCGGCTGGGTGTTTCCCTGACTCCTCGATTCTCCCCAACACTCTTCGTGCCCCTCACAGCCTACCGATTGGCATTGTCGGCCATTTCATTTCTGCCCTCTGTTGGCATACGCCGGGATCGGCGTATATGTAGAGGACGGTTAGGACCATCCGTGCTGTGGGCTGGTAACGTACTTAGCCTGGAGGATTCCAGTGACTATAACCTTTGTTTATTCTTTGTATTATTTTTGCCTTCATTAAAATAACTAAACCTTCACAAGTGGTTGCGTTCTCATTATCGTGTCTGTTAAATGATCCTGAGACGTTCAGGGCGTTACAAAATATCCGACCTTAATAACACTAACTGTCTCCCGGTCGATAACAGACATGGCAACACTTGATGATGTGCTGGCTGCTTTAGCGACCGTGCAAATTGAATTGGCTGCCTCCAGGCAAGAAACAGCCGATGTAAAAGCCAGACTGGATGCTATCCAATTGGACCCGCTCACGCCCAGCACCTCCCTCACGAACCAGACCCCTGCGGTAGTAGTGGAAATGCCGGTAGCCGTCCCCTTGGCAACACCAGAGAGGTACAGTGGGGATCCTAACACAGTGCAGGTATTCCTCACACAAGTGGCGCTACATTTATCGTGCAAACCAAGGGCGTTCCCCACGAGTCAGGCTCGTGTGGCTTTCCTTATATCCTATTTGGCTGGAAACGCGGCACAATGGGCCGTACCTCTGGTGAGCAGGGACGACCCTTATGTGATTGAGGTGCTTTTCGCGAGGAATTCCTGAAGGTCTTCGACAGAAGGGCTGACTCGTACACGGCGGACCGTGAAATGCTTGAGTTGAGACAGGGATCCAACGACCTGGTGCAGTATCTCAATGCGTTCCGAAGGCTGGTTGCGGAAACCAAGTGGCCTGTTGCTAAACAGACGGCGCTCTTCCATCACGGGCTGTGCGATGAGCTCAAGGACGCCGTGGCTCATATTGACCCACAACCCAAGACATGTGAGGGCCTTATCAACCTGGTATTACGGCTGGAACATAGGCTAAGTGAAAGAAAGGGGGATCATGGGAGAAAAGGAAAATCCCTTCCATCCTATGTGACAGTGGGAAGTCCTGAAACTTCCACCGCATCCAAAGGAGAACCCATGGACATCGGCGCAATACGAGCGAGCCTCACAGCCACGGAGAAAGAGTCACGCCGTAAACAAGGATTGTGCCTATATTGTGGCAAAAAAGGCCACTACGTACGTGAATGCCCTGCCAAACCGAAGACGTCACGTTATCGGGCCAACCGGTCGGTAACAGCCGTGGTGGACGTACCGGCGGAAAACTAGAGGACTCCCAGATCAAAGAAGGGGCATCTCGGAGTCACTCATCCATCCCTTCACTTTCCAACTCGGTCACTAAGGGACAACGACACCTGTTTCTCACGGTGCACGTGGGAGTGCATGACCAGTGGATACCCGTTGTGGCCATGGTGGATTCAGGGGCCACTGGCATGTTTATGGACCACAACGAGGCATGCAGGCTAGGGCTAGTGCTTCTTCCCAAAGCTGTACCCGAAGACGTCTATGCTGTAGACGGAAGGCGATTGGTGACGGGGCCCATCGGGCAGCACACGGGGGTCCTTCCGATGAGATGTGGGAGGAACCATTTGGAACAAATCGATTTTAACATCATCCGAGCGCCCCAATATGGCGTCATATTGGGATTGCCGTGGCTACAGAAACACAACCCCTCTGTGGATTGGCCAACACATCGCATCGAACTGACGTCACCGTATTGCATCCTGCATTGTGGAATAAGAACGGAATCCCTTGACGCAGATGAGAGCGGGAGTCAGACGGTGGCTACAGCGGCAGAAAAAGATGTGGCTCTCCCCCAGGCTTATCACAGTTTTGAGGATGTATTTGATGAGGTGAAGGCGGAAGTGCTACCACCACATAGACAGTTTGACTGCCAGATCGACCTGGTGCCAGGGGCCAGCGTTCCCAGCGGCAGGCTGTATGCCCTGACGGAGCCTGAAAACGTGCATCTCCGGGGGTACCTGGATAAACTCCTCAAGCTAGGATTCATCCGCCCGTCCAAGTCTCCGGCCGCCTCGCCACTCTTCTTCATCCCGAAGGCTAATGGGGAGCTGAGAGCCTGTGTGGACTTTAGGGCATTGAATGCGATAACCGTAAAGAATCGGTACCCCTTACCTCTCATCAGTGTACTTCTGGAACAGGTCAAGAAAGCTCGTATCTACACCAAGTTGGATTTGAAAGGGGCATACCATCTGGTGCGCATGAGGGACGGAGACGAGTGGAAGACCGCCTTTAAGACCAGGTTCGGCCTTTTTGAGTACCTCGTCATGCCGTTCGGTCTGTGCAACGCCCCGGCAGCCTTTCAGTACTTTTTGAATGAGGTATTCAGAGAGGAGTTGGATATCTACGTGGTTGTATATATCGACGACATCCTCATCTATTCGTCCAGTGTGGAGGAGCACGTACACCACGTCAAAGCTGTGCTCCAAAAGCTGAGGGAAAACATGCTGTTTTGTAAACTCAGCAAGTGTGACTTCCACGTCACATCCGTGGAATTCCTCGGAGTGATGCTGAGACCAGAGGGACAGGAGATGGCAGAACGAAAGATCAAGGCGGTGAAGGAATGGCGGTGCCCCAAAGCGTGAAGGACGTCCAAAGTTTCATTGGCTTCGCCAACTTTTACAGGCGGTTTATAGATGGATTTTCAGGATTGGTGGCCCCAATCACACAGCTACTGAGGAAGTCCAAGGAGTTTGTCTGGTCCCCTGAAGCGAACAAAGCCTTTGAGGCCCTGAAAAGCGCCTTTGGTAAGGCGCCGGTGTTGGCTCACCCCGATCCGGATCTCCCCTACGTGGTGGAAGCGGACGCATCGGATGTGGCGCTGGGGGCTATCTTGTCCCAACGCAACCACGACACAGGGGTGCTTCATCCCGTTGCGTACATGTCCCGCAAACTCAACGACGCCGAACGCAACTACCATATTGCGGAGAAGGAGCTTCTCGCAATCAAGGACGCCTTCACCGAATGGAGGCATTGGTTGATGGGGGCAAGACATGTGGTATCGGTGTACACGGACCATCGGAACCTTCAGTTCATGACGGCCACAAGACACCTTTCTCCCAGACAGCTGCGGTGGATGATCTTCTTTGCGGGGTTCAACTTCCGCATCACATATCGGCCGGGGACGGAAAACCGGAAGGCGGACGCCCTGTCCCGTCAATCTGCAGTTAAGGAACCATTGCCTGCGACCGAGCATTCCATCATTTCCCCGAGGATGGTATTGGGGGTTATCCAACCGGATACTTTCCTGAGGGGAATAAAGAGAGGGATCAGGTCATTCGCATGGCGGAGGTGGCTCCTCAGTCACAGAGAATGGCAGCTGAAGGACGGGATACCCCTGAAGGGCAGGTGCCTATTGATACCCACGCCTAGGCTAAGGAAACAAGCATTCATCTGGTGCCATGACTCTCCATGCGCAGGTCATTTGGGCTTTGAAAAAACGGTGGCTAGCATGGGACGGCATTTCTGGTGGCCAACCATGAGAGTGGATGTCAGGAGGTGGGGACAGGAGTGTCCTACGTGTGCTACCATGAAGGCCGACCATGGCCGAACCCAAGGGCTCTTACATCCACTTCCGACCCCGGATAGACCATGGGATAGCATATCACTGGACTTCGTGGTGGGCCTACCGGTAGACCAGGGGATGACGGCAATACTGGTGGTGGTGGATTACTTGACGAAAATGGGGCACTTCATCCCCTGCAAGAGAGTCCCTACGGCCGGGGAATTGGCGTCACTACTCCTAAAGAATGTGGTACGACTGCATGGATTACCTGGGGTGATCGTGTCGGACCGGGGGTCGCAGTTTACTGCGCAATTCTGGAAGACTTGGTGCACTGCGCTGCATGTTAAGACCGCCCTGTCCACCAGCTACCACCCTCAAACGGACGGCCAAACCGAGCGCCTGAACCAAACGCTCAAACAGTATCTGCGATGTTTTGTGGACCAGGGCAGGGAAGAATGGGTCGACTTGCTATGGGTTGCAGAGATAGCCTATAACAACGCCACTCACAGCTCCACACAGTCATCTCCGTTCTATAGCAACTATGGCCAACATCCCAGGTTCTTGCCATTTCTACATCCGTTCAGAGAGGACAGGATTCCCGCCACAGCGGACAGGGTGGCACACATAAAAGACACGTTGATGCGCTCAAGGGCTGTCCTAATAGAGGCCAAGAGAAGATACAAGGCTGCGGCAGACAGGAAGAAAAGGCCCGGGCCACTGTACCGCACTGGAGACTACGTCTGGATATCCACAAGAAACATGAGGTTTCGAAAGAACAGTGTGTTCCATCCCAAGTACATGGGCCCCTATCGAATTACCAAGTGTATGGGTCCCGTGAACGTGAAGGTATGCTTGCCCCAGTCATTGCGGATACACCCTGTCTTTCATGTATCATTGCTCAAACCAGCACCCTCCAAGCCGTCTGGGACACCTAGGCCGGTATGCGTGGAGTCGGAGGTGGAGTATGAAGTGTCGGGCATACGGGCGTCCAAATGGCGCAGGGGGAAGCTGTGGTACCTGGTTGCGTGGAAAGGCTATGGCCCGGAGGAGCAGTCATGGGAACCGGCTGAAGGGGTTCATGCTCCGCGCTTGGTCTTCTTGTTCCATCGGCGTTTTCCTGCCAGCGCTGGACCCGTGGGGAGCCGCTGAGAGGGAGGATGTACTGTCAAGAATTCCTGTCATGCGAGGGGAGGAAAACGGTAACCAGCGAAAACGGACTACATTTCCCAGGATGCTTAGCGGTTGAGAGGTTATGTAAACAGGAGAGCTGTTACATAACTCAAGGAAAACACGCCCTTATGTAAACAGGAGAGCTGTTACATAACTCAAGGAAAACACGCCCTTATGTAAACAGGAGAGCTGTTACATAACTCAAGGAAAACACGCCCTATAAAGGGAGGAACCGGGAGGTACAACGCTGTCGGATATTGTGTTTACACCGACGTACCTGCTTAGTGAAGAGCAGTGTTCCGGAGTGGTGCTCCAGTAAGGCAAGAACGGAGGTAGGTCGAGTCGTTATTTCCTGGGCCGTGTCTTGCCCCATCGTCACCTGTGAAGGACCCGGAAGCTCTACCGGATAACCATTGAGCTTCGCTTTTTGACTCGGCTGAGTCAAAGCGCAGTGGCGCTTTTGCTGGTTGGAGTCGTAACTCCCAGCCCGACCAGAGATACAGGGACTGCCAGCTGTAACGCACACCAGGAGGTGTTTGCCGCGTTACAGACTCGGAGGTCCACAGGACCGATCGAGCGGCTGCTCTCGGTTCAGTCTTCTTTGCTTTTGATTGGGGTATCGGTGACGCATCACCAGGAGGTGACTCCGCGTCCCGGTGCAGTCTGAGGAAGAGGTTGAGCGGCTGCTCCCTTCAGGTAGAGACCCCGGCTGGGTGTTTCCCTGACTCCTCGATTCTCCCCAATGCTCTTCATGCCCCTCACAGCCTACCGATTGGCATTGTCGGCCATTTCATTTCTGCCCTCTGTTGGCATACGCCGGGATCGGCGTATATGCAGAGGACGGTTAGGACCATCCGTGCTGTGGGCTGGTAACGTACTTAGCCTGGAGGATTCCAGTGACTATAACCTTTGTTTATTCCTTGTATTATTTTTGCCTTCATTAAAATAACTAAACCTTCACAAGTGGTTGCGTTCTCATTATCGTGTCTGTTAAACGATCCTGAGACGTTCAGGGCGTTACAAGTGGCCAGTGCCTCTGCAGGGTGGCCAGTCTTTACTTATTTATTTGTTTATTTATTTGAAGAGTTTTATATAGCGCTGGCTAGACCCGTAGGTATCAGAGCGCTTTACGTGAGGATCGTTACTTTACAAGTTACAAATCATTGCGTTACAAGTTACAGGGATCAGGGTGAGCCACGTGCCAGGCTAGTGCCCGATAAAGGCAGGGGGACAGGCAGCCACATGTCAGGTTTACCTGTATGCCAGACTCTTATTGAAAGGACAAGTGTGGGTGGGGTAAAGTCAGTCATATGGCAGGGTCCCCTCGGAAGGGCTTCGGAGGAGCTGACTGGTACCTCTACAAGGCCGATAGGGGTGGATTCGTGCCAGGCACATTTCAGGGGAATGGCTTCCCGCAAAGACAACACGGTGGGCGGGTTGGAGGGGAGACCGGAAAGGCGTCCTTATGAAACCTGTTTCTAATCCCGCACACAGCCTCAGCTGTGGGCGCCACGAAGCAAAGCGCCCCGCCTCTCAGCACAAAACACGCAAGTTGAGTTCACACTAGTAACAGGCATTGCTAATGCATCGGTTTCGCCTATGTGATGAATAACGAGCGGGTCGGAGTCCGAGACGAAGAAAAGAGCTGATTTTGGTGCGTATGGATGAAAGGCTGAGTCAAGCCTGCTCAGACCAAGATGACCGTTGTTAACAGTCCAGTATCTGTAGAGGGCAGATTTACAGACAAGTAGTCCAAACATTGAGCCCATGCATTATTAGTGTGCAACGCTCCGCCCCTCCAAACCTTCAAGTGTCCCGGTCCATGCGTGAGAAAACCGCAAAGAAACAGTTCCCTGTTCAAATAAAACAGCAGCTATAAGAAAGCGTACGGTATGGATGTCCTATAACAAAACGTACGGCATGGGTGTTCTATAACATAGCGCCGTACGGTATGGATGTTCTATAACAAAGCGTACGGTATGGATGTTCTATAACATAGCGTACGGTATGGATGTTCCATAACATAGCGTACGTATGGATGTTCTATACAGTATGGATGTTCCATAACATAGCGTACGCTATGGATGTTCTATAACATAGCGTACAGTATGGATGTTCTAAAACATAGCGTATGGTATGGATGTTCCATAACATAGCGTACGGTATGGATGTTCTATAACATAGCGTACGGTATGGATGTTCCATAACATAGCGTACGGTATGGATGTTCCATAACATAGCGTACGGTATGGATGTTCTATAACATAGCGTACAGTATGGATGTTCCATAATATAGCGTACGGTATGGATGCTCTCTACGGATTGGTGCTTGTTGTAACTGTTAAGAGTCTGTGTTTGGACTCCTGACTCTACTCTGACGCATTGCCTGATCCTGAGCAGATGCACATATCACCCTAGACATAAGGCTTCTGTGGTTGGTTAGGATCATACCACTGCCGCCCGCGTTATGCAGTGATACCAGCTGGGCTGATTAATCTCTCTGTGTTTCAGAAGTGTACATTTTTCCCCATCTGAATAATTGGATTTTTCCTGCACTCTACCCTCAGCCAAACCCCGATAAGTGCACCTTCCTCACGAAGGCGCTGCTTCCAGGGATGGTCCAGGAATGCACGGCTCCTACAACACCCACCTTCTGGACATTAGATAAACTCATAAACAAGTCACCTTTTTTTGGATTGAAGAAACCGTGTCCCGCCCCACTGTAGGGAGCTCATGAACAGTCCAGCTGTTCTTGAGAAAAATATTTTTGACAAACTTCCAAAAATTGGAAACGATGACCTGCATCAGCCAGCGCGAGTATAGTAACAAACCTGGTCATTTCATAAAGCGTGCGCGACACATTTACTGTCTGTTGGCGCTAGAGGCACTTTATTTATCCACTACGGATGGAAAGCAGAGCTGGGATGGCAGTGACAGCACGTTACACAAGCATTGGCAATGCATTGGTTTTGCCAATGTGATCAGTAAAGACCTGTTTTTATCAATCATCCTCCGGGACGAAAGAAGGAGCTCCATGAAGAGGATGTGGCGCAGTGGCCACAGCTGCTGACTGCGAGCTGGGGATCTGGTTCGAGTCTCTGTGCGCAACATCCTGTGATTCTATGCAAATCACTTAATCTCTCTGGGTGGGAAATTGCGCGAAGCGCTGCTATCGCCAGCGAGATCTATTGTTGCTGACTTGCCTCGGAAGGGGGACAGGAGATGGGCACGCGCAGGCTCTCGGCGGATTTGAGTTGGTGTACGCGCTTACAGCCACGCGGCGTGCACATCTCCTGTCCCCCTTCCCTCGCAAGCCAGCAAGCTGTTTCACTTTCGTCCTCACCAGCCTCATATAATTTTTTTTTTTTAAATGCGCTCCAAGCACGTCGCGCTTTAAATGTACAACATGCAATTTTTTTTTTTTTTTTAAATGCACACGTGCGCTCCAAGCGCGGCGCGCTTTAAACGTACAGCATGCCCCACTTACCAGCTCTTGTTGCATAAGCTAAGGCTGTATCGGGGTATGCAGCTCCGGGAAGAGAAGTAACTGACTGAGGAGAACAGGTCAGTGCTGTCTCTCGAGGCTCCGAGTAGCAAACACTAATGGGATTCCTCGAGCACTTTGCCAGTGCCCTTAAGAGCTGTGGTGACGTCACGTGCACTACCTCCAGGGGAAGGATACCGGTGTCCCTGGATGTGTGCGGGCGCGCGCTCCGCGAAGGCCGGATCCGTTCAGTGCGTGCACAGAGGGCCGCGCGCGCCCCCGGTGCTTGTTCTTTTCCCACGGAAGGGCTCTCCTTGGTGCAGGGCAGGCTCCGCCCCCACAGCCCATTCCTCCTCCCCCGATGAGGAGCAGCGACGACCAGAGAAACTTGCAATGATGAGCAGGGAATGTGCAGGTTGCTGCGGGTGCAGGAGCGGGCTGAACTTTCCTGGCTCCGGGAGGCACTTCACGGCTGGGGACGTCTAGGGGCAGCCGGAGCCTCGACCCGCAGACAGACCCTACCCGCGGGCACCGCAGCTGCTCTACTCCAAGATCTGGCACCACCCAGGCTGTTCTCCTACCCCTTGAGCCTCCCTCCCTTCCTGGGATCTCCCTCCTTGGGGTCACCCACCTGGAAGCCCCAGGGCTCTCCCCGGCGGCACTGAGGCTGCTCTGGAGAGAGCCGCGGTGTACTGCGGATTGCGCTGCTCGGGCTCCCCGCGTCTGCTGCCCGAGTTGTCTGCTGGAGGATGGCGGTGAAGGGAGCATGTTCGGGCACCGGGATGCTGCTGGTGACGGCCAACGTGGGCACGCTATTCGATGATGTGAGTACCCCGATTCTCACCTTGTTTTTACCCCGCACGAGACCTGGAGCTGAACGGTGCTGTGCCATGACAACTACCGCTCCATTGTGCTGTGCTTACCCCGACGAGTCCGGGGTCAGGTCAGCAGGGTGAGAGCGACAGCTGCACTCGGGCCCTCTCACGCTGGGGGTGGGGGCGGGGGTGACATAGGGTGTGCATGTGGAGGAAGAGAGACAGTAAAAAGAAACTGCAGTTTATATATAGAGGTGTCCGTGTACAGGGAATAAATACACTGCATGTTGAAAGTGTATACCTAGGCTGAGTGTAAATTCAAACAAGCATTTGCAATGCATTAGGTCTCACATTTACACGAGTTCGAGCTATTGACATTGCAAATAACAATGCCTATTGGCATCGTCATTTACAATGCCAATAGCTTTAACTCGTGTAACTGCGAGACCTATTGCATTGCAAATGCTTGTTTCATTCAGTTTCCTTTCGTTGTGTATATATATTTCCCTCTGTGACCATCCTCATGTTATCAGTACATTTCCTTTTTTTGTTCATCCACGTATTTTTACCATACTCCCAGCGACACTTAAGATGTCATCGTTGGTCAGTTTAACAGCTTTTTACTCTTAAAATCACCCGTTTTGTTTTTTCCCTGTGCTGTGCTACCTGCAATGCAGTACCACCTGAGTGTTCCGCTTGTTCGACCTGCCTAGGGACACCTCTGGAGTTCTGGGAATCCAGATGTGCTCATTAACGAAGGCCTCAAGCAAGCCACTTGCTTCATTGTTGTTCTGGAAGCGTTTATATGTGCGTTTTAGTGTCTTTGCTTGTCTCTAACCGGAACTTTTCCAACACTTACATTTTTTAATTCAATTTTTTTTGTTTCAACCTATTGGCATTAAATAAGATTACACCCTCTTTACCCCCAAAAAATGTCCAAAGAAATCTACAATTGCAAAGAGGATTACATTCACCAGGACGATGTAAGGATATACTTACAGAAGGCCCAGGCAAAACTGTATTTTTCCAGTTCTTCTACCTGAAATTTGTAACAACAGCTGTAGGCCAGCTTGTTGGCTGTATGTGCCTGTTACAAACCTAAAATAAAAACTCAACCGTAGATTCAGATCCTGCCTCGGTGCAGTATTTGGAAGAAACGTGCATTGGCTCTGCGCCTTTAACTCTCACTTGTTACACCCCATCCCAGCTCCTCACTCTACCTTCCATGCTCTGTGCAAGCATTTTATTCTGGCTGATCTGTGTCTCTATCTGTAAACCCTGGTTCCCTATCTTTCATTCACTTTCTCGTGCTATCTTTCGAAGTGTCGCTCTGGCTCCAAATCTCGCTCTACAGTCCTCCCTCTTTCTCTCCCAATTTGCCAGTCCACACGTCTCCCAATCTCTCCCTCTTTCTCTCCTCCCTCTGTCTTTCTGTCTCACATGTCCCTATCTTTTGTCTCCTCATCTCTCTCACCTCTTTGTCTTTTCACCTTACACGTCCTTTTGACTTTTCATCCCACTCTCTCTCTTGCTCCTTCGTCTTCTTTACCTGCAGACCCATTTCCCTCTCCCTTCTCCTCTCTCTCAGCTTACCCTTTCTCCTTTGTGTCTTTTCTCCCACCTGTCTTCATATGTCTCCTTTTTAGGTCTCGCCTAGGCAGCGCGCTTGCGCTGCTCTAGGAGGGCCTTTAGGCATCGGTCTGCTCCTTTTCAAGCAAACTTGTGCTTGTGGTGGCATCCACCTTGCGGGAGCGAGCAGCGGCGCGCGTGCTAATTGGCTGCTGCTCGCTCCTGCAAGGCGGGGACCAACACAAGCACGAGTGTCCTTGAAACGAGCTGCTTCTTTTTTGAGTTCCAGCATTAGTCATTCACAGTCATTAAACACAGCGCAGCCCAAAGCGCGCGCTTGTTTACATTCGCGGTCACTTTCACTTTGTAGTCGGCTTGGGCGTTTGAGGCGAGCGCAGGAGCCATCTTTCGCGCGCTTGTTTACATTCGCGGTCACTTTCACTTTGTAGTCGGCTCGGGCGTGCTTTCATATACTTATTTATCTATTTTTTTTATCACTCTCCTTTGTAACCTGGCTTACACTGTGCCTTCTCCCACCCTCCCCACCTAACCCGGGCTCTGCTTTCCGCCACACGCACACTTTAGTGGATAAAACACAACTGAACTTAACATGACCAGGCTTTATAACTCCAAAACCCAAACGGGTGTGTTGCAAACAAAAGCATGCCTAACACTTGCACCCACTAGCCTGCTCGTTCCCTTACACATCGTGTACAATTTTCCAACAGGCTTCAAAAACATAAAGTTGACGCGGCAACCTGCATTTGGCTACAGATCACGGCACCTACGTCAAACTGGTGGCGGCGCATGCGCTGTGTTTTTTCAGACACTTACTGCTATTAAAAAAGCTAAAGCAAATCGTTGTTTCCGGTGACGAAGGCCACTGTGGGGGTCTCGCTCGCCGTCCTCCCTTCTCAGGCCCCTCTACCGGAGCTCAGCGTGCCTCGGGTGACAGGCAGCCAGCTTTAGCCGAGTGCTGGCTCCAGCCGCGCACTTCCTTGTCCTCCTGAGTCCCCGGTTATTTTCTGTTACTAAGTTACTGCAGCTCGCTCTGTGCACAGAGTTGCCTCTTCTGTGCGCCCTGCCCTGTGGGTAATCTTGTGTGGTGAGATCCACCCTGCCAGCTACCTTTAAAAATAGCCCCAGCCAGACACAACGGGGACCTGATCTGCGGTTGGGCCAGGGTCACGACCTCAGAAAGGGAGAGCTCGCAGTGTCTTCTTCGCCTGCGGGTTTGCCTGGCTGCTTATGGGCCTTCCAGCTCTGTATCCATTTCAGGTCGCACTGAGGATACAGAGAAAAACACTCGGCGTGAGATAACTCATGAAATTTCGTTCTAAAAAAGCAAGGACGCTGCTAGCATTTAACATAGAAATCCATGTTTAGTCCCCTACCCCATAGATAAGAAGAACCCTTCGGGTAAGCATTTTTTGATTGAAAATGATCAGGCCGAGTTTCCAACGCCCCCAGGTTGCCTGGTTTTATTGTATTTCACATTTTCAGTTATTTAAATAGTACTATTGTTTTTTAAAAATTTGTTTATTTATTAAACTTATACATAACAAGCAAGAAGCACATTGCTACAGTCTGACAGCAATCATTTGTGCACATGGTGAGCAGCTTAGTACAGATCAATTATAAATTAACATGTCACTGTGATCAAATACCATATTCCATACTGATGACTGTGATACATTCCCTCCCGGCTGCACCAGAGCATTACAATAGAACCATATGTGCAGGCATGGTTCAACTTAACGGTCCGTGCCTCTGCGTAGTTGTGTCACTATGGGAATTAATTAGCCGGTGTAGGGGTAGTGCATTCCCGCGTGTGGTTCTCAGTCCCATTCGAATCGGTCTTTCTGGTGGACAGGTATGTCGTGTAAAGCCCCCAAAAGTTTTTCAGGCGACTCCGGGGGGTGAGAGGAGGTTGCTGAAGCTTTGTCTGCGTACTGCAAAATAGCATGTCGTGTGACCACTGCGCCATAGTGGGTTGTGAAACCGCGGAGCCAATTAATCGCCACTCTATGCTTCGCTAGGAGAAGTTCCATGTCTACTAGCCTACGCACCCCTCTGGGGATCCGTTTGGAATATCCCTGCAGGGCTAAAGCAGGGTCTGGAGGAGTACTAAGTCAGTTATTTTCCCCAGTTCGCTGAACACCAATTCCCAAAATTTGTGAACCCTTGTGCATGACCAGGCTAAATGTAAGAAGTCTGCAGACTGTTCGTTACATCTTTCGCAGACTGGATTATCCCTCAACCCGTATCTGTGTAGCCTTTCCGGTGTGTAATATACTCTGTTTAAATATTTCAAATGGATCAGCCTGTGCCTGCCGTTTAGAGAGATACGACGTGTACTAGTGCAACAATAAGCCCACATAGAGTCATCTATCGGTTGCTGTAAGTCCCGCTGCCAGTCCAGCCTGGCTTTGGAGTACTGGTTTGCCCTGTGGAACATGGATATCTTATAAATATTGGTGACTTTCTTGCGGGGTGATTTAGCTTTAATGGTATAAGTCAATTCATGAACTCTGGGGGTTCCTGAAGGTCCTCCCCTAATATGTCGTGTAATGCATGTCTCGTCCTGTGGAATTGGAACTGTTGCAGCAAGGTACGAGGGGCCTCCAGGTGTTCTATCTCATCCCACTTTTTAGGTCTCGCCTGACCCAGCGCATGCGCTGGCCTGGCGAGACTTATTGAGAGGGCTCCAAAAAGTGCTACCAGGCCAGCCTAGAGCTACAGTGCATGTGCGCGGGCGCGCGTGCCGCGCTTTACCGCGATTACTTTCACTTTGGCGGCCACACGGCCGCTTTGATGTTTGATCGCGATCACTTTCACGGCCGCTTTGCATAGCCAATAGGTCTCGCTTTTGAGACCTTATAAGTATTTAGTTATGCAACTGTTGCATAGCTAAACACTTATAAGGTCCCAAAGGCGAGACCTATTGGCTATGCCAATGCTTGTTTACTATGCCATTAAGAAAAAGATCGCCGGCCGTCTGAATGTTCAGCGAGTTCAGTGTGCGTATCACCCCTCTATCTCTGCATGGTGGCAGCCAGAGGGCCCAGTCAAGTAGCATGACTGGGGAATACAGGGTAGCGCCAGCCTGAAGCTGTAGTAGATAATGCCAGGCGTGCCATGTTGCGTTGATGGAATCAAGTTGTTTATGTTCGGTGTCCAAGGTGGTCTGTGCCTCCTCTGCTTCCGTCAGCCTGCGCTCAGACATGTCCAGCCTCTCAGCGTGTTTGGCAAGTCTTTTGGCCATACGGGCCATTCTGTAGGATAGTGCGTCCATCTTAGTGCCAAGAGTCGAGATACCACTCTGTAGGCTCTTTTCCATCGCCACCAGCATACTTCGGATATCCTGTCACGACTCTTCTACAGGCTGCTCCTGCATTCTGGCAGCGTCTTCGGTGGAAGCGCCACGGGACTTTGACCTCTTCTGCTCAAACAATGTATTCGGTTGCGCCCTATCCACTATGCCCATCCTGGCCTCAAATAGTACGATTGTTATCCACACACAGGGCCTAAGTGCGCTCTGCGTAACAACACCGGAAGTATATATATGAATGCCATTAGTGAATAAGGGGTGGGGGTGAGAATGGGGGTGGTGGTAAGAAATATGTTCAAATGTAATAATGCCATGCACCATCGTTCCAGCGTGAACGTGGCCCTGTTGTTATATTTGCTCTCATTGATTTGGGATGCATCGGTAAAGGTTGCAGGTTAAACGGTAGATTAGTGCCTGGCACCAGAACTTCAGAAGTCCTGGAGCCGAGGTGAATGCAAAGCAATGCCTGGCTCAGCACAGTGAGCAAGTGGCCACGCCATTGAGTAGGATAAACCTGCCCCTGCTTTTCCGCCTACTTGCTGCGTGCTTTCTGTGCAGGGTCATGCAAGGACAGCGCATCGTTTGCGTAACTCTAATTTTTCCATGATTGCCCGTTTTTAATATGGTGCAGGGCACCGGGGCTTGCCTGTCTCCTGATGCCTGCCCTTGTCCAGGACAGATAGGGCAGTGACAGTGCATTCTATGCCTCAACATGGTTCATAGCATCCTCCAGACCATTTGCTCAGAGCTTGTGTCACCTGCCTTCCCCTGCCATATAATCGGACTGCGAGGGCTCATTGTATACGAAGGTCTTGCAGCCTGATAGTGTTCTGCCTGGTTTAAACTCATGGCCACGGTAGGGGGTATATTACAGCAACTGATTTGCAGAGTGTGTTGGTACATAGGTCTGAGACTCGGGATTCCCTCCTGATCTTACAGTCTGCGTTGCAAAGACACCAGGAAGGAGGGCGACACAGGCATTCTACTCAAGTTAAGCGTACACAGATAACCTTTGTCTGCCATCTTTAGCAATTGTATGCTACTTTTGTGGCGTGCACACAACAAGAACCAGTGAAGTTGTTGTGTGCGTATTGGACTATAATGTGACGGGCAGAACCAACAAGCATTGGCATAGCCACTAGGTATCGCCTTTGGGATCTTATAATTGTTTAGCCATGCAAGAGTTGATGATGTTGCACCAAGGATATTGTGCTGCATAAGTAAATACTTACAAGGTCCCAAAAGCGAGACCTATTGGCTATGCCAATGCTGGCTTCCCTAATAGGCCCACCTTTTAGTATATTTCGTCTTGCTTTTATTTCTCCTTTTGCATCAGGCCTGAAACCCATTTCCTTACCACCAGTCCAGCACGGTAAAACACAAACACTGCCCCGGACTGGACCCACCCAAGGCCTGCAGCCCCTTTCCTTACCACCCCCCCAGAGTGCCATTCCGCCACCACTGCTTACTGGAGGGAGGGCACAGACCCTCGCCTACACTGGGCGGCAATCTAGCATAGTAAGGACCAGCCAGCAGCCTGTCCACAGAGATATAAAAACAAGCATTCGTATAGCCAATAGGTCTCGCCTTTGGGACCTTATAAGTGTTTAGCCAGGAAACAGTTGATGTTGTTGCACCAATGATATTGTGCTGCATAACTAAATACTTATAAGGTCCCAAAAGCGAGACCTATTGGCTATGCCAATGCTTGTTCTCTATTGCTCTCTACATACCCATCCACCCATGTTGCCCCATCTCGCTCTCTGTCCTTAACATCTTTTTTTCTTTAAATCTGTATCTCTATTTCTCCCATCTGTGTTTTACATATCGCTCTCCCAATCCCACACACTCATCTCTCTCTTTTGTTTCTCGGTCTGCCACCGTATCTGCCTCTAGTTTCTGTGCCTGCCACCCTGTCTTCCTCTTATCTCCATCTATCCTCTGCCCCCATCAAAGCACATCAAATGTTTACATTTGCTAAAAATGTGAAATACATATTTCTTTCAAGACACCTCACAGGGGTGAGGCAAGAAACACAAGAGTGTGTGCGTGTAAATGTGTATGTGCATGCCTGCATGCATCTGTATCTGAGTGCACATATGCGTAGGTATGTATGAGTGCCTGTGTATGTGTGCTTATTTATATCTGCATGCATGTGTGAGTTAGAAAATGTATCTCCTCTTAGTAATGCGGTATATGTATGTGCATTCTTGCTTATGTGAGCATGTGTCTGTGCTTGTCTGTATGTGTGTGTAAGTGTGTGTGTATGCTTGTGTGGTTGCATCTATCTGCGTATGAGGCTGCAGCTGGCTATTTCCAAATGTGTGCATTTCTATGCATGCGTTTATGTATACGTGTTTCGTTCTATCTGTAATTGCACCTTTTGTTTGTATCTATCGGTGCATCTATTTATTTTGAAAGGTTTTTTTTATTGCTCATAAAATGCTTTACTAAAACAATATCTGTGACTCTAACTACCGGATGGGAAAAGACTAACCACATTAGTACCAGTTTAGCACTTGAATTCAACAATCAGCAACTATACGGTGCCAAATTAAACTTTAGAGCGAACATGCCAGTGCCCAGCACCACGTGTCATGCTTATTTCTTTTTGTTTGAGCTACAATGTGTTTGTTGTTGTAATCTAAGGTTATGCAGTAGGTTGTGGGCTGTGTCATGTTTGTGAAAACATAGTCCAGTTTAAAATCTTGTGGCTTCAAGAGCATATAATTCCCTAGTTACTTTTTTTCACAGCCAGCATATTACTCTAGGCCCCCGGCCCCCCATATCCTATTTCCCATTTTCTGGTTGTCTTGCGCCACAAGGTCATATGAATAGAAATCGCGCTATGCAAATACCATCACCCCACTATATACAGAAAACAACATTTAAAAAAAATTGTCATTTCTAACACCAAGGGCCTCATGTAGGTAGCCAAATACCGGTCGGTAACGGCCGATTTTCGGTAATTATACCGTTACCGACCGGTATTTTGGCCATTGGTATGTAGGGGGACAAACTTTGCTTTCGGAATTTACCGAATCGGTAAAATTACCGATTCGGTAATAATACCGAATCGGTAATGTTACCGAATCGGTAACTTTTCCGAATCGGTAATTTTACCGATTCGGTAAATTCCGAAAGCAAAATCGAGATGTAGGGGGAGTGTGTGTGTGTGTTTAAGAGTCGGTATTTACCACCAACTTATAGTTGGTGGTAAATAATGAATGTATGTGTAAATGCATTTTTACGCGCGTAGCAGTGTGCAATGTGGCATACATACATGCCCTTAGGGCATGTATGTGTGCCACATGTGCACACATGGCCGAATCAGGGGTGCAACAGGGTGTCAATGTGACACCCTGCCACCCTTGTATGTGTTCCCCCCCATTACCGAATCGGTATTTACCGATTCGGTAATGAGGCATACCTTCCCATCAATGGGAAGGTATGCCTCATTACCGAATCGGTAAATACCGATTCGGTAATTACCGACTAGTAACGATTCGGTAAAAAATACCGACTCATTACCTACATACCAGTTACCACTTCTAAAATACCGATTCGGTATCGTTCGGTATTTTAGAAGTGGTAACTGGTATGCTACCTACATGAGGCCCCAAGTGCTCTAACTTTTACAAATGCGAGACCTATTGCATTGCAAATGCTTATTTTTCTGTTCCCTCTGCAAGGGGTGAACCGGGCTCACGGTACATGTGCTTGTTTCATGAGCAGAGTGCAGCGCCAATCATGCAATTGCCGACCATGTTGTCCGCTTCTATCGAGCTAGGACAAAATTAATGTCTTCGAAGTTTTTTGTAGCAGCTCACCCCCTTCCTTCATAGAGAATTTTCTAAGTTAGACCATGTAACTAAAACCTGTTCACTGTACGGGCAAATGCTTGATAGAGAAGAAAGTAGACGCGGTCACAAGCTAATTGACTCAATGTACTACTCCCTTTTTTTTGTTAGCCTTTTTTAGTATTGCGAGTTCATTATTTTGTGCAGAAGAATTTCTTTTGCTGGAACCAGGGGTTACAAAACGATCAACCGTTCTGTAGGCCACAGTGTTTCGCAGAATGAAAATATTCAATAAAAGTTGATTTATTTCTTCATAAATACTTTCTTTTACTTTTATATTGCACAAATGGACTGCTGCTTATTTTTTTAACTTGCAGTTAGCTTCTTCCCGTGATGCTTTCTGCAGGTTATGGTCCTAGTAGTCAGCTCTGCAGCCTATTTCGTTGTCTTCAAAATCGTGCCAGCTCCCTAGAGTCATTAGAACTTGCTTGTGGGTTTCTGTGAATGTAAAGCAGCAGCAAGAACTAACTAACTCTCTGTGTTTCAACCCTGTACCAAATGCCTGGCAGCATTATTTGAGACACTGCTTCACTGATGACACCCGCTGAAACTATACTGCTTGCTCCCTCTACACAGACGAATGTGAAGCCAACTTCAAAACAGCAATGCAATCTGTTCACAAACATAAAAGTAATGGATGTAAATGCTTGAAATGGATGATAACCAAGAGGAACTGTTCTCAGTACAAAACCACATTTAATTTGTTGCTCCAATAAAGAAAATTAAGACCAATATGCACATCAATATTGTTTCCAACCTGAAAGGGACAGCCCAGCCCAGCCCAATACCCGTATATACTTGAGTTTTCCATATAATGGCACAAAGAAGAAGGAAAAAAGGGAAAAGAAACCAATTGGATATAAAAGGCTTCTAAAGATATGTGGATCGAAGAGGCTGTGTAGAAGGCCAGTATATTTATGCAGTGTTTTGAAATTGTATATAATGGTTTTTGGTTTGACTCTTGTAAGTTTTGCTTGTTCGCAACTGCTAGTAGCAGTGTCGTGATGTAGAGAACTACAATGTTTTTCTTCTGTTATTTCTTTTATTTTTTGTCTGTTATTTTAGGAAATGCTTGACCTATACACTGAATATACTGAGTTTGGTGAATTTTACTTTGTTAAAAGTTCAGATT
Organism: Triturus cristatus; assembly: GCF_964204655.1. Classification (NCBI taxonomy): domain Eukaryota; kingdom Metazoa; phylum Chordata; class Amphibia; order Caudata; family Salamandridae; genus Triturus; species Triturus cristatus. Next base: position 406,792,911 of record NC_140590.1, read on the forward strand.
TTGAACGCTCAGCACTTCTAGCCAACTGGTTTGGACCTTCTGCGATTACACCTGCTTGGTTTATTTGGTCCAGTTGCTCCCTGGATTCTCCCTTTGGTAAGAAAGTAGTTGATCCAGTGGGATTACCCCTTAAACCAGTACATAAATAGATCATTATTCACGACGACTGCAGTGATCTGCTGGTGGTGTGCTCTGTCTCTATTGTTTTAAATTAATCATTGTTGTTTGATGAGAACAGGTTTAATGATTTTAAGGAGTCTGTCACTTCGTTATGAGCAAACAAAAAGGTTTTTTGAATGCCTCCATGTTATGGTTAGGATGAGCGCATTAATTTGTAAAGTGAAAAATAATGTGTTTTGGATTTGTGAATGCAAATAGTCCTTTTTCACAAATAGCCATACTTTAATCTCCTTTAAAAAAAGATTTTAGGAGAAATTGGCAGTCACACCAGTAAGTTTTTTACGTGTTTGGATTCTGTAGCGTAATTGGAGAACAAATTGGTAGAGAAGACCAACGAAAGATGACTGACTGTTTTTACCTGTATCCATTACGTTAGTAGTATTTGGATGGGTACCTCTAAAATATTGAGTTGCAGTATAGACGTAGAAATTTTTGATTGGATCAGTAGATGTGCTAATAGTCTATATTGTATGTATAACTAGTCCTACCTTTTTTTGCCTTTCTTCTCCATAGCCTGTCTTGATATCTTTTTATTGATTTATTTTTTGCCTGCATAAAGGCAGATGACTGTCTTTTTCTCAAACCCCAAGAAGGTTGCTGGCATGTCAGAGGTTGTCATTGCAGTTAGCATGATACAGATCGTGGCTTCCGAAGGGATGCTTCTGTAGTTCTCCCATACTATAACTCTGAATCCTGGCACACTCATTGGAAATGTCAACCAAGGAATAGAAAGCAAGATGGGGGCCGCGTAGATGCTTCGCGGTGGAGCTCTCTCTCTCTTGACCCTTCTCACCCCTCTGCGCCTCTCTGGTGCCGCTGGGCTTGCTGCCGGTTGCCGGTGGGCTGGGTGTCTGGCTCAGCGGCGCCTTCCTGAATTGTCAGCGCAGTATGCTGGGCGAATTCCTGGTGCTGGGGTACGCCGCGAGTGGTTTTCTTCCATTGCCACCAGAACAGTCCTTGCACTATATGGTAGATGAGAGGGGTGCTGCCCCTGGTAACTCCATAGCGGTGGTAAAGCTAATCCCGCTCCTCAATATGCCACTCTTGGGGAGGCAGGGATTAGCAAGGACTACAGTATAGACCAGAGTGGGCCGGCGACGGCGGATCTCACAATGGACGGGGTGGACAAATTCTTCTCTCTTACAAACGGCTCAGACGCCCCTAACTCATATCTCAGTGAGACCAGCGACACTAACTCTCCAACCTCTGAATCCAGTACACTGGAAGCACCTGAGACAGCGCTCAAGTGCTCAAAACACCAGAAGGGCCTTAAAGACAACACAGACTCCCGGAGGAGGAGAGTGAAGAATTCAGTTGGCAGTGACTTGAAATGGGATTATTCCCATATAAAAAAAATACTTGAGGCTCCTGAGGAAGCTTCAGCCCTGAATGAAACAGCTTCATCCGCCTTACAGCCAGCAGGAAGCATGTCTCTAAATCCCACTTAGGTTAAATCTTGGATTCTGTCAAAGAGACATGGGTGGACTGCAAAAGGGCAAGGCAGGCTACGAAAAAGCTGGAAGGTGCCATTCAGAAGGTGGGTAAGGCATGCTCTGAGATCGGTGGGCGCCTTAGCTTTTATTGAGGACAGGACTACAGCTCTGGAGACAGATGTTGCAGCTGTTAAGGAGCAAGCTAAATCACATGCTGTCCAATTAACCGCTAGAGGACATTGAAAACCGGCAGCGCAGCAATAATCTTTGTTTTCTTGGGATTGATGAAGGCCTTGAGGGGGATGACATTTGTTCCTTCATGTTAAATCTCATAAAAAAAATACCTTCCCTGAACTTTCTGGATGGAACTTGGCATTAGAAGTCCAAAGAGTTCACCGGTTCCCGGCGGCTCGTAATAAGTCTGCCCTTCTTAGCAGAGATCCAAGCAACCGAGGGCTATTTTAGTAAATTTTGGCAACATCTTGCTGCGCCATTCGAACTTTGAGAAAGCCTGCTCGGACGCAAGAAGGACATACCTAGAATTCTCTTTCTTCGTACACCCTGACTTTTGCCATATAACTGTGGAGTGTAGGTTGCGCCTGCAACAGGTGATCCAATCATTTTTATGATACATGCTTTGAAGCAGATTTGTTGGCCCCCGCCAGACTGAAAACTATTGTTAGAGGGACCGTTAAATTCTTTGCATCCGAATTTCAAGCTAAAGAGTATTTAGGTCAAGTTCTGGTATATAGAAGCAATGTATAGCTATGGGGACCTTATTACGAATGGGTTTGATTAAGCTAATGTAAGCGATTTCTTTCTTTTTTTCCTATGGCACTTCATCTTAGAACACATATTTGGTTTGAGCGGGGGGTTACACTTGAGAGGAGTCGGGGGAGAGGCCCATGGTTCTGGCCACCGGTCTCCATCACACAGACCCGTTTGGTCTGTGTGATGCTTTTAATAGCAGGGGGGCGGGTTAGCAGGAGGGTTGGTTTCGAGGGTTTGGGAGTTTTGGGGGCCTATCAGGGAGGGGAGGGGGTCGGTTGTTTGATGGTGTGTTAATACACAGCAAGTGGTTATAAGTTTGATTATGTACTTTTTACTATCGAAAAAACAGCAGCGTTGTGAATATGAATACAGTAAGGAGAACATGTTTTAAGCACCAAATTCATGATAGACTTCAATCAATATATAAGGAGGGTCAGCAGCATGGTATTTGCTACATATTGGTGGAATACACAGTTGGTTATGACATTCCGTATGTGCAATCTCTAAACTAAGTATTGCTTCCATTAACATTTGTGGGACAAACAATAAAGGGAAAAGGAGACGGGTACAAGAGGACCATAGACTCTTAAGAGCAGATGTATATTGTCTGCAGGAAACCCACATTGCCATTAAGTACAGTGTTAAGCTGAATTCTTTAGGACTGAAAGTAGCCTGTTATACAACACAGGACACTAGGACCAAGGGGGTTTCCATTCTAGTAAAAGGAAATACTGTTACCCCTGAACGAAAGGCCTCAGACAAGCTTGGAAGATGGGTAATACTGGAGTGCAAAGTGGGCAGTGGATCCTTTACGTTATGTTCAATTTGTGCTGCAGTATTAGATGACCTTGGTCTGTTTAACTTTTTAGTAACTGAGCTCCCATCTTGGCCCGACCGTTTATAGTTTGTGAGGACTTCAATGTAAATGGCTCTAGAGGGGGGCTTTGCGGAAGGGAAGGAAGCTATGCCGGGTGCAAACCGCAATCATTTAGATCCCTGGGGAATTTGCAGAAGGAAATGGCTTGATAGATGTTTGGTCCTCTCTAAAGGCCTCCAAGCCTGGATGCACCTATTTTTCAGCCCCCATGGCAAGTTTGCCCGGTTGGACTACTTTTTGGTGTCACCTGCATTGGTTACTGGGGCCCAGGTTGAACTTTTCCCAAGAGTGTTTTTAGACCATAACCCAATTATTCTCCGGTTCTCCATTACAGGGCTTTGTCGTACATCCAGAAAATGGACCTTTAAGAGGAGTCCGTTGTTGGACCCTGAATATGTCAGACATATGAAGCCTTGGATCTGTTTTTTAGGTCTCTCCTAGCGTTGCAGCACGAATGCGCTGCCATATCTTTGCGAGGCATGCAGCATATACTGTAGTGTGGAAGCTTCATGGAAGCCCTGCCCACTCTCTGCCCATTGGCTTTTGTCTTAAATGCTGCCTTCCGATTGGTTTTAGGCTTGTTAGTCCCTCCTCATTCATCATTTGTTTCAATCCACGGCTATTGGCCCCTTTACTCCTGGCACTATTTTCTTTTAGGTCTTGCCTAGCGTTGCAGCGCGAATGCGTTGCCATCGCTTTGCGAGACATGCAGTATATACTGTAGTGTGGAAGCTTTGTGGAAGCTCCGCCCACTCTCTGCCCATTGGCTTTTGTCTTAAATGCTGCCTTCCGATTGGTGTGAGGCTTGTTAGTCCCTCATCATTCATCATTTGTATCCTTCCACGGCTAATGGTCCCTTTACTCCTAACGCTTTTTTCTTCCCTGTCTCCCCACCCCACCGCCCCTTCCCTCAGTCTGTGACTTCTCACCCTCCCCCGCCCCCCACTCCCGTTCGTGTTCTCTTGCCTGCCGGCACTTCCGTTTTCATCTTTATTATTGCCACCTTGAAATATGCGAGTTCAAGATGCGTGCTGTACAAAAACATCTCGTGTTTAATTAACTAGATTTTAATGTTACTCTAAATATAATAAGACTAGGCAACATTCGGGATATGCATGGCAACTGACACCTGTTAGTTCACAAATGGCATTGTTGTCGGCGGGAGGAGCAGCAGTGTTTTAACTCATGCTTAAAACAAGCACTTTTAATAACTTCCTCTCAATTCAGTGCTATAATCTTGTGTACTGAGGTGACGTGCTAAAGAAATGCACTTTTTTGAATTCAGAAGAGACATTATCACACATTTACATCATGTTTACTGTATGATTAACATGCCGATCATTTTCACGGATTGCCCACTGGCTCGTATACGCTCGTTTCGTTTCCGGCTGGCTCTAACTGTTAATTAATATATTGGCTCGCGCACCTCTAACAATGAGAGATGAATGGATACATGACAGTGAGCCCGGTAGATGGTAGAGAAATAGACTGGTGCAGACAAACAGAGTCTCCATTGCCTCACGTCAGAATCATCACTTTCAACAACCTGGAAATCTGCCGGCAACTCTCGCATGCCCCAACCTCATTCCCCTCACCTATTCTTAGCAGAAGCGGCAGATTCTGAGCTGTACCCGGCTGGTGCAGAGGAGCACTGCAGAGTCTGTAGAAGCGCTGGGATCCCTAGCCTCTCCGGGCGGGCACCTAAGCCTTCTGGGTGCCTTCACCCTCAGGATAAATGAATACATTTTGCTCTGTGCTTTAGTCGGCCCTCTGTGAGCACTGTCTGGTAGATAAAACTCTGTGTTAATAATCACATTCAGAGAGGTGGTTGTGTACAAACAAACAACAGCCACAATACTGTACGTTTTGAACATGTAGTCAAATACCTGCTCATCGAGTACCTCATTGGCTGATCATTCCATGGCACTACCAAAATTACATTTGGACACATTTGCTCAACTGTAAAACACTCCCTTCTATGGGTCATTAAACAACTCGGGGCTTTGGGGTTAGGTAACCTACTTTGGATGCTGTGTAAAAGAGTAAATACAAAAATCAATGCAATGAAACTAAGCAACCAGTAGTGTCTAAAACACTGTGAAAACTGTCACACATTCTGGCAGTTTGTTTAGTTAATGTCGATTTTCTCATAGATTCGAGTAAAGCACTCTTAATATCCAAGTGAAATCTGCACACTTTTAACTAAGAGCACTGGGCGACTTTTGACAACTAGGCATTGAATACATTTTCATGTACCCCCGAAGCCCCCTGCCCCCTTGGCAAACTTCATTGCCTCCCAGTGTTTGGGGGATAACCAAGACGCAGGAGAGTGAGTCAAATAGTCTAGAAAATGAAAGAGAAGCCGGGATTCGGATTCACATGCTCCAATCGCGTTGGTTAGTCTGTAAACACTACTTTTATTAATGAGTTTTGCAGTAGTAAAGCACCACGGTGTGCATGTGTGCCGACACTTCACCCATGAGATACGTGCCAAGCAATTGTTGACACAATCCACATCTTGCGTCTTTTTCAATATATTTATTACGAAGTGCAGGACCTTTCCAAGGGATTTTGCACACTACATACATTCACTCCAAAACTAAACATGTAGGTAAAAAACATTGCCATTTACAATGTAAATAACTCTAACTCACAAATGCGAGACCTATTTGCATTGCAAATGCTTGTTTTTTTTATCTGAATAGAGGGAGCTCCTCTTAAAGGAACAGTTCGGGATGCATTTAATGCTGGGGTAAGAGGGGAAACCTTGAGCTTTAGCATTATTAAACAGAAGCGGGGGTGGGAGACGGCAAGGAACTATATAAAAAGTTAAGGAACTTGGAGGCAAAATGAATTAGTGCTGTAGAAGCTGGGAAGGATCTTGCTCCCTTGTTGAACCCGATAACTGTTACCAAGGCTTGACTAAATGAATTTTCTGCCGGAAAAATAGCAGAGAAATATCTGGCTAAAGATAAGGATCGCTATGAGTACAGTGAACGCATGGGGCGCTTTCTTGCAGTTAGGGAAAGGCAACAGTGGGCTGCCGGATATATTAACAAAATAATGAATATGCAAGGTAGCATGGTTACGGATCCTGGCATGGTTAGAGACGCTGTCAGGGATTTTTATGCAGATTTTTATAAAGCCTCTCCCGCTTGCTGCCCTGTGCTCAAGACAGTGGTGACCCCAGGCAACAATTCTGCTTGAGTTCTACAAGGTGTTCTGTGCAGAAACTCAGCATGAGCTGTTTTGACTACTTAACAAAAGCAATGCTGGGGTATTGAGAATATAATTATTGTTTTTTTTTAAAAGGTAAGGACCCTACAGCTCTGGGCTCATACAGGCCAATTACATTACTTAATAGTGATGTGAAGGTCTACTCTTAAATTTTTGCCTGCCGGCTAGCTGGTGTTATAAAGCGCCTGTTGTTGGTCCGGCAGCATGGGTTCATCCCCGGTGGAGGAACCTCGGATCATGTCGAATGGGTTATTTCTTTATTCAATGCCACGAAAGTTCTTGCAAAGCCTATGTGGGTGGCCTTACTTGACACCGAAAAGGCCTTCGACTTGGTGTCGTGGGATTTCTTGTGGCAGGCTCTGGAAGTAAATGGCTTGGGTGGGACTTTATTATTGCAATACGAGCAATGTATATTAAACCCATAGCCCGCTTGCAAATAATGGGACATGAATCAGAGCCCTTCTCGATAGAAAAGGGTACGAGGCAGGGCTGTCTCCCTCTTGTTATTTGCATTATTTATTGATCTCTTTTTCAGTAGGCTGGATTCCTCTCAAAATATTCTGCCCATCAGTTTACAGGGCTGGGATACAAACATCTTGGCCTATGCTGATGATGTGGCTATAATTATCAGTGATCTGGACAGGGCTCTTAGCGTTGTTGAGAAGATTGCAGAAGACTTTGGGAGTCAGTCAGGGTTTCTGCTAAATAGGGCCAAAACTCAAGTATTGATCAATAGACATACCCCAGCCACCGATAGTAGGATTGTAGAAGAAGCTACATATTTGGGAATCTGTATTACCTCTAAAGTGGAGCGTATAATAAATTTAAATCGAACACCTATTTTAGAGAAAACTAAGAAGGACTTCACCCAGAGGGATAATTTGAAACTTTCTATAATGGGGGTGTAACCTGGTTAAAATTATGTTTCTTTCTAAAGTGCTATCCCACTGGAAGTTAATAATAAATGGTTTAATACAATTGATACACTGGTGGCAAGATTCATCTGGGCTTACAGGAAGACCAGGAGGGCTAACATTTTCATGTGCTTATCTAGGGACAGGGGCGGTGGGCACTCCCCAATTTCAGATTATATTATTTAGTGGCAGCTCTACAATGTTATAGCATATTATTTAACTGTAGGGTAGCAGAATGTGGGTCAACATGTTATGTACGCTCCATCTACGAGATTTTATTGGCAACTCAGCCCATGGCTGTTTACTTAGCAGAGATATTTCAAACGGACTCGCTTTAGGACTCAGCTTGCCGCATTTCAAAATTGGGCAAGCGTCCGGAAAAAACTGGGGGTGGGTGGATATGGCAGATCCCTTTGCTCAGGAATGAACAGCTTCCCGGCATATTTCATGATAATTGCCTATCTAGGTGGGGACGCGGGGGATGTGGCAGATTTGGAGCCCTTGTTGGGAATCTCCTTGCATCTTTTGAGGTGGTCTGCAGTAGATTTAATGTTGGGCCTCGGGATTTGTTAGAATATCTCCAGTTGCAGGATTTCCTTAAAGAGAGACTGGAGGGGGGGGGAGGGGGGTGGCAGTTGGCTGCGATCGGATTCCCCTTATGGAAATGCTGGTTAAACTGTCTCTGTTTTTATAAGTACTATTACCGGGATTTCGATAAAGCTTTGCTTGCTTACAAGTAGGAATGAATTATGAATTTGTGCTGCTCTCCTGATGTATTTTACTTGTCTTTGTGATTTTGATGGACTTTAATTTAACTTATTTATGTACACTTGCTGCTTTTGTAAAGGAAAAATGTATAAAATACATTTAAAGAAAAAAGCAAAAAAAGGAAATGTCAACCAAGAATAACCACTACGACCAGTTAGTGCATGGGTACTCACAAACATTTGCCCTGGGGCCGTATGTAAGGTCTTGGGTGCCGGGTCTGGTGGCTCAGTGGACTAATGCAGCCACTGCAGGGGCCTGTGTTCGACCTCATGCTCATAGGTTCAAATCCCGGTGGGTCAACTCAGCCTTTCATCCATCTGAGGTCGATAAAATGAATATCATTGAGTTGGGTAAATGGGTGAATGTGCGCTTGACAAATACACGTTATGTTATGTTTTTTTTTACAAAAGGACGGTGCACTCAAGGAAAAGTCTTTTCAAATATCCCAAAGGATGTTCCTTTATTCTTATTCAAATCCCAGAAAGGTCAAACTCAGCCAACGCGTTTCGTTCTTTACGAACTTCGTCAGGGCTGTAAGATAATGCAAATAAAAACATACATATATATAAAAACACATCTTATACCACATGAAGAAACACATCTTATAGACATAAGAAACACAACAACCTACATTACTAATAACACATATAAATCGTGACAATATCGTGTTTTACATATGAATGATCACACAGCACAAAGTACAAACACAAAAAATCTCACATATAGATACATTACATACAATTTTTTATATATACAAAGAAAAGACATATTAATCAAATATACGCACAAAAAAAGAATTAAAACTTTCACAAGAAACATATACATCCTGCCTCAACATATATGTTGTCTAATGTTCCAGGAGGGGAATTCCATTTAGAGTATATACATATGGAAACCCAACACATAAGTGAGTCCATAGGTATATGTTAGGGAGATGGGTCTGTATGTCTAATAAATCACGATGGTTTGTATGGCCACTACCCTATTAAATGAAAAATCTATAGTTTATATACCAATTCTTACCATAGATTTTTTAGGAAACGGACTCCACAAACTTCACCAGTGTTGCCTTCCAAGAGGTACAAACGTTCATGCAAAAAAGGTATATAACCTAGTGAAGATGAATTTTTAAGAGATTATTAAAGCCTCTTATTGGCACGGGAGACCGAGATCAGATGAGAAGATACAAATTACAAGGCTTTCCATACGAAAGCTACAACCGCCTTACCTTTCCAAGTTGCTGAAAGGTATGCGTATAAGTACGATCGTGAGTGCGTCACCAGTATTGTAAATAACAATCGGATTCTTATTTCCGTCAACCCGTATCATAGGCAAAGTTAAATCAACATTGTTGTTGTATATTTATGCCAAATGTGTTGGCTCCGTATTTCTAAAAGGAACCAAACAAAATAGAAAATTATAAAATTATCCATTCTTGGTTTTGCTTTATATCACAGACTCCAAATCCTAATCACATCTCCCAGTATTAACCTTATACGAATAAAAACGGCAGTCTATATCTCTCATTACAACTTGCGTCCATGGACTAAAAACATATAGCTCCTATGTCTGTTGGGCACCATAAAAATCGAAATCAAAATTCCAAAACACATCTCACAACAATAGTAGACAGCAAGTTATGAGCCACAGATCTCTCTATGGTTCATTGCGTAATCGTGCTTGCGGTGACCGAGCCGTCACCTAGTTTCCACCATCCACAATCACACAACAGATAAACACGATGTCTTCGTGTACCAAAAAGTGGCGATTCATGTTCGCCTGAGATTGTTTATACTATAAGCGTTATATTGATGCAAAGCCCACAACGATACTGTTACCAGCCACGCCACATCCCACCATGTGACATGGAAAAGTTAACTTAGATTAATATCCGAGGACTCGAAAATATCAAACCAATTCATCACTCTGAGTCCACTACATACCCCACTACATACATCTCGTCTCACCTTTGCAGAGCGCGCTTCTTCTGGTTACCGGCGAAACCAAGTCCCATAGGTCGGGTGTCTTATATAGGCTCCTCCCTCATACCCCGTAATGAAACCCGGAAGTATAGAGTGGCTATCAGGGAAATTAGAACATCGTTTCCACCCTATGGGCGCCATATTAGAGTGGCATATGAACATAGTGTTCTCCAAGAGATTTAAAAGGGCCAAATAAATACACAAAACGGTACAGAAATAACCGCAAGGTCCGTTCGTATACATATTTATATATATTGTTTACCGAGATATAGATCTATCGGCAATAAGATGTAATAGTATTGGTATGTTCCAGCAATATTTATTCACCATTTCGGCGCCATATTGGAATGATACACGAGAGTGGCGATATGAAGAGATATCGGAAGACCAGACATGTCTTGAACTTAATTTGGACTGAACGCGCGCTCCGTTCATGTATAATATTAACAGACGGAAGATTCTAACGGTAAAAATGTATGCTCATATGGCATTGGTGGGAAAACCACGTTAAAAAAGAGATCAAACCAGGGGAGTCCCCGAATAGAAAAAGCGACATTACTACATGGTTTGTGTAACCAAAGAAAGTATTATTACGGTGGCAGTAACCAAGAGAGCATGGTATGTCGGCCAGGGCTGATGAAAGGTAGCCTATAGCTCTTCCACGATCTCTATAATGGAGCATCATATAACAGTCAATAGTATCTGTATGTCTCGGTACCCAGTATGTTTCTATGTTTAAAAGTACAGTTAGATCCGTAAGGAGTAATTGTATATGTGATGTAATAGCTGTCCACTATGAATTCAGATTCAGATGGGATAAAAGAAATCGACTGCCCAATTGAACAAAAGATATCTATCAACATTACTACAACGCCCAACAGGGTTCTGTATGTTGAATTTTAAGTATCCATAAAATTAAAGAAGTAAGTGAGCACTAATCACAACGGCAAGGGAAGAATCAAAACAGACATAAAAAACAGACACAAACAGGCCAAGCATCAGCCTAAAATTGTATACCAATACCACTAAGTATTTAGAAATAATTCATATTTGAAGAAAAAAAAAAAAGGGGGGGGGGAATAAGGAGACATTAAATAAACAGGGAGCAAATCGATCTAATAGTACCCCCGAATGTCTCATATTCACCCGCCTACATCATAATGTGATATCCAAAACCCTAGGTCATAAGGATCGCACAACCCTAACAATATGGGTAGTTGTCAGTAAGAATGTTAAAAACCTACGGTTAGTGGAACAGCCAACTAGCTCATAAACAAACCTAATATATAGGAAGTTAAAACACCCCAATATCTTCACCTATAGGAAATAGTGCATTTCCCCATCCGTGTTATGTCCCAGACTGGTTGCTCTCAAGCGGCAAATCCATTTGGATTCATTTTGTCTAAGCAACAGATCCCTGTTGCCGCCTCTCTTGGGTTTGGGAACATGTTCAATGGCGTGAAACCAAAAACTCAAATCCTCCGGATGTTCCATGGCATAGTGGTTGGTAATCGGGTATCTAATATCATTGGTTTTTATAGCCCTCCTATGTTCTTGAATTCTCAGTTTAAGACTCCGGATGGTACTCCCGACATAAATTATACCACATTTACAACCCAAGACATACACCACATAAGTTGTGTTACAGTTTGTGAAGTTTTCAATCACAAACTGTCTCGAGCTGTTATAGCAGAAAACCGAAGTTTTGTTCTTACCCAACGGACAGATATTACATGTTCCGCAGGTAAAAAAACCTTTGGGTTTGTCTGGTAACCAAGTTTGTGTTCTTTGGGGAGTGGTTATGTAGCTCGGGCACAATGTTCTTTTTAAAGAAATACCCTTTCTGTACGTGTGTAACGCCCTGAACGTCTCAGGATCGTTTAACAGACACGACAATGAGGACGCAACCACTGGTGAAGGGTTAGTTCTTTTAATGAAGGCAAATAAAATACAAAGAACAAACAAAAGTTATAGTCACTGGAATCCTCCAGGCTAAGTACGTTACCAGCCCACAGCACGGATGGTCCTAACCGTCCTCTGCATATACGCCGATCCCGGCGTATGCCAACAGAGGGCAGAAATGAAATGGCCGACAATGCCAATCGGTAGGCTGTGAGGGGCACGAAGAGTGTTGGGGAGAATCGAGGAGTCAGGGAAACACCCAGCCGGGGTCTCTACCTGAAGGGAGCAGCCGCTCAACCTCTTCCTCAGACTACACCGGGACGCGGAGTCACCTCCTGGTGATGCGTCACCGATACCCCAATCACAAGCAAGAAGACTGAACCGAGAGCAGCCGCTCGATCGATCCTGTGGACTTCCGAGTCTGTAACGCGGCAAACACCTCCTGGTGTGCGTTACAGCTGGCAGTCCCTGTGTCTCTGGTCGGGCTGGGAGTTACGACTCCAACCAGCAAAAGCGCCACTGCGCTTGGACTCAGCCGAGTCAAAAAGCGAAGCTCAATGGTTGACCGGTAGAGCTTCCGGGTCCTTCACAGGTGACGATGGGGCAAGACACGGCCCAGGGAGTAACGACTCGACCTACCTCCGTTCTTGCCTTACTGGAGCACCACTCCTGAACACTGCTCTTCACGAAGCAGGTACGTCGGAGTAAACACAATATCCGACAGCCTTGTACCTCCCGGTTCCTCCCTTTATAGGGCGTGTTTTCCTTGAGTTATGTAACAGCTCTCCTGTTTACATAAGGGCGTGTTTCCCTTGAGTTATGTAACAGCTCTCCTGTTTACATAAGGGCGTGTTTCCCTTGAGTTATGTAACAGCTCTCCTGTTTACATAAGGGCGTGTTTCCCTTGAGTTATGTAACAGCTCTCCTGTTTACATAAGGGCGTGTTTCCCTTGTATGACAGGAATTCTTGACAGTACATCCTCCCTCTCAGCGGCTCCCCACGGGTCCAGCGCTGGCAGGAAAACGCCGATGGAACAAGGAGACCAAGCGCGGAGCATGAACCCCTTCAGCCGGTTCCCATGAATGCTCCTCCGGGCCATAGCCTTTCCATGCAACCAGGTACCACAGCTTCCCCCTGCGCCATTTGGACGCCCGTATGCCCGACACTTCATACTCCACCTCCGACTCCACGCATACCGGCCTAGGTGTCCCAGACGGCTTGGAGGGTGCTGTTTTGAGCAATGATACATGAAAGACAGGGTGTATCCGCAATGACTGGGGCAAGCACACGTTCACGGGACCCATACACTTGGTAATTCGATAGGGGCCCATGTACTTGGGATGGAACACACTGTTCTTTCGAAACCTCATGTTTCTTGTGGATATCCAGACGTAGTCTCCAGTGCGGTACAGTGGCCCGGGCCTTCTCTTCCTATCTGCCGCAGCCTTGTATCTTCTCTTGGCCTCTATTAGGACAGCCCTTGAGCGCATCAACGTGTCTTTTATGTGTGCCACCCTGTCCGCTGTGGCGGGAATCCTGTCCTCTCTGAACGGATGTAGAAATGGCAAGAACCTGGGATGTTGGCCATAGTTGCTATAGAACGGAGATGACTGTGTGGAGCTGTGAGTGGCGTTGTTATAGGCTATCTCTGCAACCCATAGCAAGTCGACCCATTCTTCCCTGCCCTGGTCCACAAAACATCGCAGATACTGTTTGAGCGTTTGGTTCAGGCGCTCGGTTTGGCCGTCCGTTTGAGGGTGGTAGCTGGTGGACAGGGCGGTCTTAACATGCAGCGCAGTGCACCAAGTCTTCCAGAATTGCGCAGTAAACTGCGACCCCCGGTCCGACACGATCACCCCAGGTAATCCATGCAGTCGTACCACATTCTTTAGGAGTAGTGACGCCAATTCCCCGGCCGTAGGGACTCTCTTGCAGGGGATGAAGTGCCCCATTTTCGTCAAGTAATCCACCACCACCAGTATTGCCGTCATCCCCTGGTCTACCGGTAGGCCCACCACGAAGTCCAGTGATATGCTATCCCATGGTCTATCCGGGGTCGGAAGTGGATGTAAGAGCCCTTGGGTTCGGCCATGGTCGGCCTTCATGGTAGCACACGTAGGACACTCCTGTCCCCACCTCCTGACATCCACTCTCATGGTTGGCCACCAGAAATGCCGTCCCATGCTAGCCACCGTTTTTTCAAAGCCCAAATGACCTGCGCATGGAGAGTCATGGCACCAGATGAATGCTTGTTTCCTTAGCCTAGGCGTGGGTATCAATAGGCACCTGCCCTTCAGGGGTATCCCGTCCTTCAGCTGCCATTCTCTGTGACTGAGGAGCCACCTCCGCCATGCGAATGACCTGATCCCTCTATTTATTCCCCTCAGGAAAGTATCCGGTTGGATAACCCCCAATACCATCCTCGGGGAAATGATGGAACGCTCGGTTGCAGGCAATGGTTCCTTAACTGCAGATTGACGGGACAGGGCGTCCGCCTTCCGGTTTTCCGTCCCCGGCCGATATGTGATGCGGAAGTTGAACCCCGCAAAGAAGATCATCCACCGCAGCTGCCTGGGAGAAAGGTGTCTAGTGGCCGTCATGAACTGTAGGTTCCGATGGTCCGTGTACACCGATACCACATGTCTTGCCCCCATCAACCAATGCCTCCATTCGGTGAAGGCGTCCTTGATTGCGAGAAGCTCCTTCTCCGCAATATGGTAGTTGCGTTCGGCGTCGTTGAGTTTGCGGGACATGTACGCAACGGGATGAAGCACCCCTGTGTCGTGGTTGCGTTGGGACAAGATAGCCCCCAGCGCCACATCCGACGCGTCCGCTTCCACCACGTAGGGGAGATCCGGATCGGGGTGAGCCAACACCGGCGCCTTACCAAAGGCGCTTTTCAGGGCCTCAAAGGCTTTGTTCGCTTCAGGGGACCAGACAAACTCCTTGGACTTCCTCAGTAGCTGTGTGATTGGGGCCACCACTCCTGAAAATCCATCTATAAACCGCCTGTAAAAGTTGGCGAAGCCAATGAAACTTTGGACGTCCTTCACGCTTTGGGGCACCGGCCATTCTTTCACCGCCTTGATCTTTCGTTCTGCCATCTCCTGTCCCTCTGGACTCAGCATCACTCCGAGGAATTCCACGGATGTGACGTGGAAGTCACACTTGCTGAGTTTACAAAACAGCATGTTTTCCCTCAGCTTTTGGAGCACAGCTTTGACGTGGTGTACGTGCTCCTCCACACTGGACGAATAGATGAGGATGTCGTCGATATATACGACCACGTAGATATCCAACTCCTCTCTGAATACCTCATTCAAAAAGTACTGAAAGGCTGCCGGGGCGTTGCACAGACCGAACGGCATGACGAGGTACTCAAAAAGGCCGAACCTGGTCTTAAAGGCGGTCTTCCACTCGTCTCCGTCCCTCATGCGCACCAGATGGTATGCCCCTTTCAAATCCAACTTGGTGTAGATACGAGCTTTCTTGACCTGTTCCAGAAGTACACTGATGAGAGGCAAGGGGTACCGATTTTTTATGGTTATCGCATTCAATGCCCTAAAGTCCACACAGGCTCTCAGCTCCCCATTAGCCTTCGGGATGAAGAAGAGTGGCGAGGCGGCCGGAGACTTGGACGGGCGGATGAATCCTAGCCTGAGGAGTTTATCCAGGTACCCCCGGAGATGCACGTTTTCAGGCTCCGTCAGGGCATACAGCCTGCCGCTGGGAACGCTGGCCCCTGGCACCAGGTCGATCTGGCAGTCAAACTGTCTATGTGGTGGTAGCACTTCCGCCTTCACCTCATCAAATACATCCTCAAAACTGTGATAAGCCTGGGGGAGAGCCACATCTTTTTCTGCCGCTGTAGCCACCGTCTGACTCCCGCTCTCATCTGCGTCAAGGGATTCCGTTCTTATTCCACAATGCAGGATGCAATACGGTGACGTCATTTCGATGCGATGTGTTGGCCAATCCACAAAGGGGTTGTGTTTCTGTAGCCACGGCAATCCCAATATGACGCCATATTGGGGCGCTCGGATGATGTTAAAATCGATTTGTTCCAAATGGTTCCTCCCATATCTCATCGGAAGGACCCCCGTGTGCTGTCCGATGGGCCCCGTCACCAATCGCCTTCCGTCTACCGCATAGACGTCTTCGGGTACTGCTTTGGGAAGAAGCACTAGCCCTAGCCTGCATGCCTCGTTGTGGTCCATAAACATGCCAGTGGCCCCTGAATCCACCATGGCCACAACGGGTATCCACTGGTCATGCACTCCCACGTGCACCGTGATAAACAGGTGTCGTTGTCCCTTAGTGACCGAGTTGGAAAGTGAAGGGATGGATGAGTGACTCCGAGATGCCCCTTCTCTGGTCTTGGAGTCCTCTAGTTTTCCGCCGGTATGTCCACCACGGCTGTTACCGACCGGTTGGCCCGATAACGTGACGTCTTCGGTTTGGCAGGGCATTCACGTACGTAGTGGCCTTTTTTGCCACAATATAGGCACAATCCTTGTTTACGGCGTGACTCTTTCTCCGTGGCTGTGAGGCTCGCTCGTATTGCGCTGATGTCCATGGGTTCTCCCTTGGATGCGGTGGAAGTTTCAGGACTTCCCACCGTCACATAGGATGGAAGGGATTTTCCTTTTCTCCCATGATCCCCCTTTCTTTCACTTAGCCTATGTTCCAGCCGTAATACCAGGTTGATAAGGCCCTCACATGTCTTGGGTTGAGGGTCAATATGAGCCACGGCGTCCTTG
Source organism: Triturus cristatus (assembly GCF_964204655.1). Classification (NCBI taxonomy): domain Eukaryota; kingdom Metazoa; phylum Chordata; class Amphibia; order Caudata; family Salamandridae; genus Triturus; species Triturus cristatus. The sequence continues at coordinate 406,809,736 of NC_140590.1, forward strand.
AGCTCATCGCACAGCCCTTGATGGAAGAGCGCCGTCTGTTTAGCAACAGGCCACTTGGTTTCCGCAACCAGCCTTCGGAACGCGTTGAGATACTGCACCAAGTCGTTGGATCCCTGTCTCAACTCAAGCATTTCACGGTCCGCCGTGTACGAGTCAGCCCTTCTGTCGAATACCTTCAGGAATTCCTCGCGAAAAGCACCCCAATCACATAAGAGGGGGTCGTCCCTGCTCACCAGAGGTACGGCCCATTGTGCCGCGTTTCCAGCCAAATAGGATATAAGGAAAGCCACACGAGCCTGACTCGTGGGGAACGCCTTTGGTTTGCACGATAAATGTAGCGCCACTTGTGTGAGGAATACCTGCACTGTGTTAGGATCCCCACTGTACCTCTCTGGTGTTGCCAAGGGGATGGCTACCGGCATTTCCACTACTACCGCAGGGGTCTGGTTCGTGAGGGAGGTGCTGGGCGTGAGCGGGTCCAATTGGGTAGCATCCAGTCTGGCTTTTACATCGGCTGTTTCTTGCCTAGAGGCAGCCACTTCAACTTGCATGGCCGCTAAAGCAGCCAGCACATCATCAAGTGTTGCCATGTCTGTTATCGACCGGGAGACAGTTAGTGTTATTAAGGTCGGATATTTTGTAACGCCCTGAACGTCTCAGGATCGTTTAACAGACACGACAATGAGGACGCAACCACTGGTGAAGGGTTAGTTCTTTTAATGAAGGCAAATAAAATACAAAGAACAAACAAAAGTTATAGTCACTGGAATCCTCCAGGCTAAGTACGTTACCAGCCCACAGCACGGATGGTCCTAACCGTCCTCTGCATATACGCCGATCCCGGCGTATGCCAACAGAGGGCAGAAATGAAATGGCCGACAATGCCAATCGGTAGGCTGTGAGGGGCACGAAGAGTGTTGGGGAGAATCGAGGAGTCAGGGAAACACCCAGCCGGGGTCTCTACCTGAAGGGAGCAGCCGCTCAACCTCTTCCTCAGACTGCACCGGGACGCGGAGTCACCTCCTGGTGATGCGTCACCGATACCCCAATCACAAGCAAGAAGACTGAACCGAGAGCAGCCGCTCGATCGATCCTGTGGACTTCCGAGTCTGTAACGCGGCAAACACCTCCTGGTGTGCGTTACAGCTGGCAGTCCCTGTGTCTCTGGTCGGGCTGGGAGTTACGACTCCAACCAGCAAAAGCGCCACTGCGCTTGGACTCAGCCGAGTCAAAAAGCGAAGCTCAATGGTTGACCGGTAGAGCTTCCGGGTCCTTCACAGGTGACGATGGGGCAAGACACGGCCCAGGGAGTAACGACTCGACCTACCTCCGTTCTTGCCTTACTGGAGCACCACTCCTAAACACTGCTCTTCACGAAGCAGGTACGTCGGAGTAAACACAATATCCGACAGCCTTGTACCTCCCGGTTCCTCCCTTTATAGGGCGTGTTTTCCTTGAGTTATGTAACAGCTCTCCTGTTTACATAAGGGCGTGTTTCCCTTGAGTTATGTAACAGCTCTCCTGTTTACATAAGGGCGTGTTTCCCTTGAGTTATGTAACAGCTCTCCTGTTTACATAAGGGCGTGTTTCCCTTGAGTTATGTAACAGCTCTCCTGTTTACATAAGGGCGTGTTTCCCTTGTATGACAGGAATTCTTGACAACGTGATGGATGGTTGGTTATTAATCACATCTCTTAAACCAGGAACTTCCATCAAGAGGTGCCAATGTTTTCTGAAGATATTGAAAATGGTGTTGCTGTGAGAAGTATACTGAGTTATAAATCTGGCTTTGGTGTCGGTAACAGGCCTTTTTGGTTTATCCTGTAGTGTCATGTTCCTACTCATCTTATTGACCCTGAGTTCTGCTTTATCCAGGGTAGCCTGATCATATCCTCTCTTAAGGAATCTGTTCTTAGTGTCAGTGATGTGTGTGTGGAACATATCTTCCTCGCTACAATTTCGTCTGACCCTCACCATTTCACCGAAGGGGATGTTTTTCTTTACAGAGTGGGGATGTGCACTGGTCGCGTGTAACACCGCGTTACACGCGGTTTCCTTCCTGTACAGATTACTATGTATTTGTCCTTGCCTAATATAGAATTGAATATCAAGGAAATTGATGTGTTCTTTATGATGCATCATAGTAAACTTGACATTGTACACGTTGGTATTCAAAAAGGATACATATTGGTCAAGTTGGTCGACAGATCCAGACCAAAGGCAGATCACGTCATCGATGTACCTCCCCCAGTACACGATGTAGTTGGTCCAGGGGGAGGCACCTCTGTTCCAGGCATGCTCCCTCTCAAACCAACCCATAAATAGGCAGGCGTACGAGGGAGCAAACCTGGAACCCATTGCAGTACCGTGTATCTGTTGGAACCATTCACCATCAAACAGGAAAAAATTATTGTCCAGGATGATGTTAATCATAGCGATAATCATCTCATTGTAGTCAAAAAATCTCGCATCCTCTCTATCCAGAAAGGATTGGACTGCCTTAATACCAAAGGTCTTATTGATACAGGTATAAAGGCTCTCTACATCTAGAGTCACAAACATCAGGTCTTCAGACCAGTCAAAATCTTTAAATTTCATTAGGATATCTTTGCTGTCCCTTACATATGAAGGTAGATTAGGGACATATTTCTGGAGCTTCAGGTCAACAAATTCTGACATTTTTTCCGTCGGTGAACCCACCCCGGAAATAATTGGTCTACCTGGAGGAAAGTTCCCACCCTTATGCACCTTTAGCAATATATAAATGCAAGGAAAATTAGGACAATTCACCCACATAAATCGGCACTCATCTTCACTGAGAAGGCCAGATTCTCTCCATTCAAGTAATTTGGCATTAATCTTCATTGTACTACTAGGAATGGGATTTTCATTGATCCTTAGATAGTGTGCCTCATTGTTCAGTTGTCTAGATACCTCCTGCATGTAGTCTTCACGGTTCATTACAACGATGTTCCCGCCTTTATCGGCCTCCCTTATAACGATATTTGTATCTTTATTCAACCTCATCAAAGCTGACCTCTCAGACACTGTGATATTGTTGGTTGTTTTGGGAGTAAATCTTTGGGGAGTTTCGATGTTATAAAACTCCTCTGTGACCCTATCATGAAAATCATCGATGTTGTGATGATAGGAGTGTGTAGGTAAAAACTTTGACTTGGGGCGTAATCCACTATCAATGCTTGCACTGTGGTTGATGTCAAGGTCTTCAAGGACAGTGGTCATATTAACCTCATCATCTGGGTTTAGAGAAAGGAGACAGTGTATGTCACGAACCTCTCGTATAGTGTGTGTACCACTACTTTGACAACCCTTCTCACCCCCAGGTTCACGAGGTCTAGTTGCAAAAAAATCCTTTAGTTTTAATGTCCTAGTGAATTTAAAAAGGTCAATGTGTAGATTTGCAAAATCACCACCTTGTGTGGGGCAGAAATTAAGACCCTTACTCAATAGATTTATTTCGTCACTATCCAAAATTTTATTTGAAAGATTTATGATTTTCAAATCAGTATTCACACTCTGACTGGTCATCGGGTATTCTATTCTCCCAAGCCCACCCATAGTTACTTCTTCACTTTGGGCACTGCACCTGACTTGTTCGGCAAGGCACCCTTTTTGATTATTCTTTGATCGCCTCCCTCCCCGCCTCTTTTTGTTTGATCTCTTTTTTGTTGGAGGCGGTTGCTTATCCTGAGGTTGGCTAGCTCTTTTTGAAAAGACGAGGTCCCCTCTTCTAAAGGGACATCAGGTAATACATTGCTTGATGTGGAACTACCCAAGGAGGAAAAAGATAGGTTGCTGTTAGAACCTGTTTCCTCACTTATGTCTCTATCATCTCTTGTTCTTTTCTTGGTCACATCCTCAGTTCCCTGTAGCCCATCAAACTTCTTGGCAAAGGTGTATATTCTGCCATTTTGGTAGTCCCTATCATCCCTTCTTATTTTACTCAATTTTTTGTTTTTCAAATACAATTGATGATCATCCATCACTTGTTTTAATATCAAGTAATTCTTCTCAATCAAATCCTTTTCATTCATACCATTGATTTCCTTTTCCAAGGTCTCAATCTCTATCTGTAGTTTCTCCCCCTTCTCTGCAGCATGTCTAACCAATATTTTCATCATCGTTGTTGATGCGCCCTCCAAATTACATTCCCATTCCTTAAGTAGATCCCCACTCAGATCTTCAAAAGTCGGGAAGATGAAGATACGGAGTCCCCTCGGAATTTTACCATTCTTCATGTACTGTTCCAAGGTGACTCCGTCCCACCACCTGCTTAACTCTTGTTTCCGCAATTTTTCTAGTTTGATAAACAAAGCTTTAAGGCTCGTAGTAGCTATATTAGTTACAGTTGTTGTGTTTTTAGAGACACTGGTCCCAAAGAGATCCATAGCCAATTCCTCACGTCCATCCTGAAATCTAGGCATGGTGTCTAAGGGAATAAAGCCCTCAACTTTAAATAATATTCATAAGATAACAAATGGAAAAGGGTGCAGAACGGTCAAACAAGTAAATGTGAACAAAAGGACCGTACGGCTGACCAATGTTAAGCACACCAAATCCCAGTTCAAAGTACAATTTCTTAGTTGGTGCAAACAAAACGTCCAGAGCAAGCCGCACTTGTGCTCTACTGGAAAACCAGATATACAAACTTTTTTTTACAAAAGGACGGTGCACTCAAGGAAAAGTCTTTTCAAATATCCCAAAGGATGTTCCTTTATTCTTATTCAAATCCCAGAAAGGTCAAACTCAGCCAACGCGTTTCGTTCTTTACGAACTTCGTCAGGGCTGTAAGATAATGCAAATAAAAACATACATATATATAAAAACACATCTTATACCACATGAAGAAACACATCTTATAGACATAAGAAACACAACAACCTACATTACAATAACACATATAAATCGTGACAATATCGTGTTTTACATATGAATGATCACACAGCACAAAGTACAAACACAAAAAATCTCACATATAGATACATTACATACAATTTTTTATATATACAAAGAAAAGACATATTAATCAAATATACGCACAAATAAAGAATTAAAACTTTCCCAAGAAGCATATACATCCTGCCTCAACATATATGTTGTCTAATGTTCCAGGAGGGGAATTCCATTTAGAGTATATACATATGGAAACCCAACACATAAGTGAGTCCATAGGTATATGTTAGGGAGATGGGTCTGTATGTCTAATAAACCCTATTAAATGAAAAATCTATAGTTTATATACCAATTCTTACCATAGATTTTTTAGGAAACGGACTCCACAAACTTCACCAGTGTTGCCTTCCAAGAGGTACAAACGTTCATGCAAAAAAGGTATATAACCTAGTGAAGATGAATTTTTAAGAGATTATTAAAGCCTCTTATTGGCACGGGAGACCGAGATCAGATGAGAAGATACAAATTACAAGGCTTTCCATACGAAAGCTACAACCGCCTTACCTTTCCAAGTTGCTGAAAGGTATGCGTATAAGTACGATCGTGAGTGCGTCACCAGTATTGTAAATAACAATCGGATTCTTATTTCCGTCAACCCGTATCATAGGCAAAGTTAAATCAACATTGTTGTTGTATATTTATGCCAAATGTGTTGGCTCCGTATTTCTAAAAGGAACCAAACAAAATAGAAAATTATATAATTATCCATTCTTGGTTTTGCTTTATATCACAGACTCCAAATCCTAATCACATCTCCCAGTATTAACCTTATACGAATAAAAACGGCAGTCTATATCTCCCATTACAACTTGCGTCCATGGACTAAAAACATATAGCTCCTATGTCTGTTGGGCACCATAAAAATCGAAATCAAAATTCCAAAACACATCTCACAACAAAAGTAGACAGCAAGTTATGAGCCACAGATCTCTCTATGGTTCATTGCGTAATCGTGCTTGCGGTGACCGAGCCGTCACCTAGTTTCCACCATCCACAATCACACAACAGATAAACACGATGTCTTCGTGTACCAAAAAGTGGCGATTCATGTTCGCCTGAGATTGTTTATACTATAAGCGTTATATTGATGCAAAGCCCACAACGATACTGTTACCAGCCACGCCACATCCCACCATGTGACATGGAAAAGTTAACTTAGATTAATATCCGAGGACTCGAAAATATCAAACCAATTCATCACTCTGAGTCCACTACATACCCCACTACATACATCTCGTCTCACCTTTGCAGAGCGCGCTTCTTCTGGTTACCGGCGAAACCAAGTCCCATAGGTCGGGTGTCTTATATAGGCTCCTCCCTCATACCCCGTAATGAAACCCGGAAGTATAGAGTGGCTATCAGGTAAATTAGAACATCGTTTCCACCCTATGGGCGCCATATTAGAGTGGTATATGAACATAGTGTTCTCCAAGAGATTTAAAAGGGCCAAATAAATACACAAAACGGTACAGAAATAACCGCAAGGTCCGTTCGTATACATATTTATATATATTGTTTACCGAGATATAGATCTATCGGCAATAAGATGTAATAGTATTGGTATGTTCCAGCAATATTTATTCACCATTTCGGCGCCATATTGGAATGATACACGAGAGTGGCGATATGAAGAGATATCGGAAGACCAGACATGTCTTGAACTTAATTTGGACTGAACGCGCGCTCCGTTCATGTATAATATTAACAGACGGAAGATTCTAACGGTAAAAATGTATGCTCATATGGCATTGGTGGGAAAACCACGTTAAAAAAGAGATCAAACCAGGGGAGTCCCCGAATAGAAAAAGCGACATTACTACATGGTTTGTGTAACCAAAGAAAGTATTATTACGGTGGCAGTAACCAAGAGAGCATGGTATGTCGGCCAGGGCTGATGAAAGGTAGCCTATAGCTCTTCCACGATCTCTATAATGGAGCATCATATAACAGTCAATAGTATCTGTATGTCTCGGTACCCAGTATGTTTCTATGTTTAAAAGTACAGTTAGATCCGTAAGGATTAATTGTATATGTGATGTAATAGCTGTCCACTATGAATTCAGATTCAGATGGGATAAAAGAAATCGACTGCCCAATTGAACAAAAGATATCTATCAACATTACTACAACGCCCAACAGGGTTCTGTATGTTGAATTTTAAGTATCCATAAAATTAAAGAAGTAAGTGAGCACTAATCACAACGGCAAGGGAAGAATCAAAACAGACATAAAAAACAGACACAAACAGGCCAAGCATCAGCCTAAAATTGTATACCAATACCACTAAGTATTTAGAAATAATTTATATTTGAAGAAAAAATAAATAAATAAATAAATAAAAGGGGGGCGGGGGGGGGGGGGAATAAGGAGACATTAACCCCTTCAGCGCTGCGCGGATTCCCCCGCGGTGCTGAAGGGTTCGAGCGCGGGCGGGGCCATGACGGAACGGTTCCGTCATGAGCACAGCTCAACCGATGCTCATGGCGGAACCGTTCCGTCATGGGCATGGAAGGGGTTAAATAAACAGGGAGCAAATCGATCTAATAGTACCCCCGAATGTCTCATATTCACCCGCCTACATCATAATGTGATATCCAAAACCCTAGGTCATAAGGATCGCACAACCCTAACAATATGGGTAGTTGTCAGTAAGAATGTTAAAAACCTACGGTTAGTGGAACAGCCAACTAGCTCATAAACAAACCTAATATATAGGAAGTTAAAACACCCCAATATCTTCACCTATAGGAAATAGTGCATTTCCCCATCCGTGTTATGTCCCAGACTGGTTGCTCTCAAGCGGCAAATCCATTTGGATTCATTTTGTCTCAGCAACAGATCCCTGTTGCCGCCTCTCTTGGGTTTGGGAACATGTTCAATGGCGTGAAACCAAAAACTCAAATCCTCCGGATGTTCCATGGCATAGTGGTTGGTAATCGGGTATCTAATATCATTGGTTTTTATAGCCCTCCTATGTTCTTGAATTCTCAGTTTAAGACTCCGGATGGTACTCCCGACATAAATTATACCACATTTACAACCCAAGACATACACCACATAAGTTGTGTTACAGTTTGTGAAGTTTTCAATCACAAACTGTCTCGAGCCGTTATGTTATGTTATGATTGAGGGCCGCACTGATGCCAGCAGCGTGGCAGTAGGGGATCTGGGTGGGTCAGGGATTATGTAAGGAGGTTTAAAAACATGTTAAATAAGCAGGCAAGCATTTATTTGCAGCTTGCCCGTTTATTGAATATTTATTTTCTGAATATTATTGCTCAGCAACTAAACAGCAGCTTGTGCTGCTGTTTACTAGGTGGGGCCGCATGTATAGGTCAAGAGGGCCGCAAGCGCCCCCCTGGCCGTACTTTGAGTATCACTGAGCTAGTATTTCAAAATTTTCATACATGGATAAGCATTCTGCAGGGAGTTCTTTTTTTTCAGCGCTGCTTTGACAAATCCATATGCCAGGAGCAAATAATGGTGCTGAGGTCGGAAGAACGTCTTCATTATTCTTACCTGACCTTCAACAGCAACTCCTGGCTGGAAGGTTTTCCATTGTGTACCCATTATCTATTTAATATCACATTCTCCATCTAGTAGTCTTCAATGTCTTAAAATTATATTGTTTTCAGCTAAAATACTGTGTAATCTTGATGGGAGAGTTTAGATTTTCATTGCAGTGTATTGCACTTTTTGTATTGTGCTTACTATCCCTATGTGGGATGCTGAAGTGCTTACCTACATGGATTACAATCTACACTGTGTAGAGTGTATGGTGGGGAGAGTCTATATTTTTGTTTTAAGTCTATGTGGGAAACGTTTTCATGTAACAAGTGATGGCTACTTAAGTATAGTTCTCATTTTATGATATCCAGCGCCTTGCAGTGTGATGGGTGAGGGTTTGTGAGAGATAGAAACGCACATTATAATTGTTTATTTACCATTTCCTGCACAAACTACCTATCCCTCTACATCTTCCTTTCTATCTATTCTGTGCAGCTCTCACCCCTATCTATTTACCATGCCACATAATTCCAATACCTAGATATACTCCTCACCACATAATTCCACAACTAACAATTCTCATACAACCCACTTAATTCAACCTCACACATCTACTACACTTCAAACCAAAACACAGGTAAGAGAAAGTAATTTACAACGCAATAGCTCTAACTTTCGCAAATGGGCGACCAGTTGCAATGCTAATGCTTTTTCTTTATTGCAGTCAGCGCCCTAAACTGCCTGCTCTATTGTCTTATGTAAACTAGATATCTCTCATTTTTTCCTACAGACCAAGACCATAAAGGCTTTCCGAATCTCTCTTCATTTGGTTATACACTTGGAATAAAGCTAAATATTTGTCCTTCTTCTTGTATTATTTCTCTTCTATATAGATATTGTGTGAACAATTTCTTCTATTTTGAATTCGTGCTATTCAACATCACACCCTTTTTTACCTTTGCATGGTCATCCTTCCCCTTTCTAACCACTATTCTTGTCTCCCAATTACAATGCCACCTTTTTCAAATATACTGTACCTTACTTAACACAGGTATGTCTCAAAACCCAGCCATTAGACTGTGCTTTAATTGGTCCTTATGCTAGGAGAGCAAAATGTGCCTTGTTTAGCAGATGATCACTATCATCCCAGTTAAGAACTTCAAGTGTTTTAATATTTATAGAAATGGCTCAGTAATCCTAATTGTTTTTGGATATCTGTTGAGGCCTCTAGTGAAGTTTGCTTGTATCAAAGCACAGTTCAACATATTTAGTCCATGGCCTTGAAAACAACTTCCAAGAATAGACCCACCCTTTAATATCTTTTTCTTCTTAATAGATTGCATAGGGTGTCATAGGTCCGTCTGCCATGGGTAATAAACCTGCTTTACCGGGCTGGTGCGAGAATTTATAAACTCTTTTTATGTTCAGATCTCCACTTACCACAAGCATCATATTATGGCGCCCTGCTTATAGTTCCTCCATATGATAAGCAAGTATTTTCAAGAATGCTTTGATGTTAATTCCTAGGATTGTTAGAAACATTAATACATATTACTTTTACCACCGGGCTGCAAGCAAGAAGGAGCACTGTCATGTTTTAACTCCCCACTGGCAGATGGAGACAATTGGGCTTAGTTTCCTCATTCACAAATGTAGATAACCCCCTTAAAGCAGTACCATATGCCTTGGTGGGGCCGGATTTCAAAACCCCTAAAACATACCATATTCGCGGGTTAGAACCGCAGGTCTCCTGCAAATCAGTTATACTACACATTTCACCAAACAGAATATATAGCCGCTTGACTATACCATCTTTCAAAACCAGATACTTTCTGATTTCCGATGTGGATTCAGGAGTAATAATGACCACCTTTTGATCCCAAGTAACTAAAACATGCTGTGAGACCTAAATCCACCCTCCTACCTTCAGTTGTACCACACACATCGTCACACTGATCCATTTTTCCATTTCTATTTTTCTATTTTCCATTTCACCACTGAGACGCTAATTCTATTCAGATTCCCATCCCTTGCTTCCCATAGGCACGTCTTCTGCCCACCCTCCTAGTCTTGCATCATAGTAATTACCCCAGAGATTAGATACTCGGTCAACACCTTATCCTAGATCTATCAGAAGCCTCACTGTCACAGTCCGTTACTGGTTCAACACCCCTAAGTGACATAAGGGTGTCCTTATCTCGTAGTCCATCTGCTACACTATTTACCATGCTACAAATCCATCGTGAATACAATTCTACAGGTGAAAATACATGGCCCTGTATATCCGTGAAAATCTATAGTTTGTTTATGTCCTTGGTGGTTAAATCCTGTAATGTTGGAATACTCAAACATATATGCAATAAATTGTCCTGAATCGAAACTGCTATTGCTTCTGAATTAATTTGATTGTCTAAACCAAATAATAGTGGACCAGTTTTCAAATGATCCTATACTCCCCATTCTACCCCTTATGATCCATACCATTTTATGTAGTCATTGGGAAATAGTGCCTACACATATCAACTAATTTTATTAGTGTACAAATAACACACAGTTGTATACGCTCATCATATTTATCTAGAAAAACAAAGATATCTGAACCTGAAGGCCAACGTTTAATTATGAATGTCCTCCACCCCCCTAAAGATTAAACCCACCTTGTGTTACCCTTCCTTTCTCCCTCATTAGTGCTTCATCAAGGAGTGAAGAACTCATATAGTGGCACAAATGCCACCATTGTCGAGGTGCCATGCTCTAAGATCTCTGGACAGTGAGTGTCTGAATCACCACACCCTTGATCTATGTAAAAAGCCCCTGTTAGCTTATCTTGGTGCCACAGACGTACATTAACCTCAATATAGGGCTGTCTTGACTGTGAAATGCCACTCTAGTAAGCGTCCCCAAATTGCTGTCAACTTCACACTAAGATGTACAAACCAATGCATGCAGCCATTTTGGTCACATAACCACTCATGTTCACATTCGGTATGAGCCTTTAGGGAAAGCTTCAGTTTTTGTGAAAATTATCTTCAGTAGGAATTTAGTTTTCTTATTAGAAAAACTCTTCTTGTAACCTAGAGGACCACCACCTATGCCAAAAACAGAATCCAACTCAGCTCCTGGCACTCAAAATACTTGCCTGTTCAATGTACCATCTCATTACTGTGTCTGATTCTAATAAACTTCTGCAAAATAATCACACTTGTGTGATGCACAAATTGGTAAATTCATTTCCCATTGCTATAGAAGATTAGAGATTTCAGGTAATAATCAAATCTACAGAAATCTAGGAAAAGCATATTAATCCTAGAACTAGTCCACTTGGACCACAAAGTATAGAATGGCAGCATTCTATGGTGCAAGTAAAACTACAAGAAAGGGGCAGTATCTTGTACTGTCTGTCTTTTAATGTATGGTAAATAACTTGGACTGCTCTCGATTTGATTCCCATCACAGAGTGCTGAACTTTGGCAAGATCATGTGGTCACCAATAAATTTCACATTCCCGATTTAAATAACACCTCCTTGCACTATGTGCGAGTGAAATTTTTACAATGATAGACTAAATTGTGATTTAAGGACTTGATAGCAGCTCTGTGTGTTTTGCTAAGCTGAAATTTGAGCTGATGCATGCTCAACCAGCAAGACAAATATGTGATAGAACCACAGTGTGCCGTGCCCTGCTAACACCTATTCTGTTAGAGTTTTTAGCCGCATATTCCTTACCTCAGAATTATCCCCAGGCGTCAGACTGGATCCGGAATCTTTTTGTGAGCAGTACCCCTGTGCGCTGGTAGGTGGCGTAATTCGGCTCTGCGTGGCGTCATCCATGCCAGAAGTGACTTTCGCTGTGCCTACTTAGGAGCCAATCGGGCGTGCTTACGTTAGTTCTTCTCTTTCCACATCAGCCAGCGTAGATCCGGGAAGAGCTACCCCTTAGTCATTTTTTTACTATGTTTTTTCTAGGTTTTGTCAAATTCCTTTTGAGGTTTACCTCCTGGTGTGGCAGGGATGTCCTCCAAGAAGGACGGCTTCAAGTCCCGCAGCGCCCGTTACCGACAGATATCCGTGACAGACCCGCACCCTGTATGCCTCTGGTGCCTCAAGCAGGATCACGACCTGAGGCCTGCTCTGACTGCCACGCTTTTTATCTGATGGCCTTGAGGAAGGTTCCGGTTGAGAGGAAGGTCTTAGACAGTCGCGCAGCCCAAGGTAGTCTCATTCGTAATCGTCAAGCCACTCGTGTTTGTCCAAGTCTCACAAGAAGAAGTCGAAGCGTGTTTCGACTTCATCTCATCTGTTAGCCAATGAGATGAGGGTACGCCTCCACTCGAGGCCTGTCTCTGTGGTTAAGCCAGAGCCTGGGTCCGCTCCATGCCTCCCTGAGTTTCCAGGAGCCGGAGTGACCCCTGCCCAATTGATAGTTTTTAATGAGGCCATGTGCCTCATCTTTTGGAGGCCATTTCCTTCTGGCGTGCCTTCAGGTGCTGTGGGTTCGGGAGGGGCCCCTACTGGATCCACGCCAGTGGCTCTGGCGCCAGTCGGGCCCCAAGGATCCACAGATGGATCGGATCAGTGCCAGTCATAGCTCCTAAACCTTCCCCGATGCCAATCCCAAGGCCAACCCTACCGGCACTGCTGGTGCCCCCCAGCAGCACCATCCCCATTCTCATCCCAGACTCCGAAATGGAGCACGGAGGGGCGTCGCCTGATCCTAGCTCTACCGCAGACTCGAGCCATGCCTTCCAGGTTGGAGCCTGAGCCCTATACTTGCGGGCTAGATCTCGGGGGGGGGATTGAAAGGGGTCGCCAAACCCTGAAGAATACCAGCCTTATTGAAGAACAAATTGACTAGGCTGAGGATCTGGGCGAAGCCAGTGGACTGGATATTTTTCCAGGTATTGGAATGCATTGTCCCCCTACTGTGGTTACAGAGGAAGGAGCTTCATTCGCAACGGTGGTGCGGAGGGCAGCTGAGATTCTGGACCTTAGCTTGCCCTCGGTGGCAGTCAAGACTAATGTCTTGATGGAAGTGCTTTAACTAGCAGTGTCCCCATCAGAACCGCTTCCCATTTTTCATGTGGCACTTACTGACGTCCTACTTGGGACTTGGTCTAAGCCTAGCACTGGGGCTTCTGTGACTAGGACGATTGCCAGCTGCCACCGCCCGCTCCAGTGGACCCAAATATCCTCACCCAACACCCTACCCTGGAGAGCTTGGTCGTCCAAGCCTCCACGTCTCACGTAAATCCTGGCGCTTTCCCTACTGCACTCCCGGACAGGGAGTCCAAGAGCCTAAACAATCTTGTAAAGAATGTGTTTTCTTTCGCCAGTCTGGCACTGCAGTCTGTGAATACCACCTGCATGTTGGGCTTCTCATCTCACGCTCTGTGGATTATGGTTGAACAGGTGCTACCAATGGTCCCGGAGGAGGCCCAGGCTGTGCTCTCCCAGGCTGTTGCTGATTGTAGGGATGCAGGAAAGTTTACCATCTGTTGTGAACTTGACACTGTTGTGTCCTGTGTTTATGTGCATGAAGCCTCTAGTGGTCCATGGCAGACTCCTTACAAGTATTAAGTAATCTGATAGGTCTGGTTAATAAAGATTGTGATAGTGCGTTCAGTTAACAGTTGCATGCTGAAGAATAAAGACGTGCAAACCAGAGCTCCGTGTGTGGTGTGGTCTGTTCCACACTCCCGGGCTGTGGAGGGTGCTACAGACACCACTAGCTCACTACGCAGAGCAGTTTTGTCGACAATGGCCTTGCGATGTCACGCCTGGGTGAGGACTACTAGCTTTTCTAGGCATGTCCAGTTCCCTTTCCTGAACATGCCCTTTGATGGCTCCCGTCTCTTCTGGAACAAGGAAGATTCGACGCTGGAGCGCTTTAAGGGCAGCAGGGCACCAGTTAGGTCCTTGGACGTTTCTATGGCCCCTTGTCACCCTAAATCCGCCTTTCGCTCTTTTTGTGCCCACGGAAGGAGCGTGCAACCAAATCTTTACCTGCCCACCCACTGCGGTGCGCAAGTCTTCCAGCATATGCATGGCCACAGTTTGTACCAGCCCGATGGGTTGGGTGGCCAGTGGTCAGGTCAGTCCACCAATCTCTCTGCAGCCGCAGCCTCCAGACAGAGGACAGAGGCTTTTGTCCTAACCTCGACCTATGCTCTTTCAATTTCTTTCTCAAATTGGTCCGTAGACCCAACACTGGAGAGGTATTGCTTGAGTATCTATTCTAAGGTAAGGAATCTGCTGCTAGAAGTCTTTATCATGTGAACAAGTTACTTGCCTTCGGTAACGCCTTATCTGGTAGAGACTCTATCTAACTGCACATTCCTTTCCGACCCTCCCATCCTCCCCGCTATGTGAACAGATTTCTTGGATTTTTCCCCTTTCAGGGCCTAGTTTTCCACACTAGTTGTCAGTGTACTTTGTGGCTCTGCGCTTCTGGCGTGGAAAGTTGTAAAAAGTAACTGACATCAGCGTGCCTAGTAAGGCACCACAAACTTCACTTCGAGCGGAAGAAACCATGCAGAGCCAAACGATGCTACCACCAGCGCGAAGGGATACTGCTCTCTAAAAATTTCCAGATCCAGTCTGATGCCTGGGGATAATTCTAAGGTAAGGAATCGGTGGCTAGATAGATTCTCTACCACATAAGGCATTACCGAAGGTAAGTAACTTGTTCGTTGAATTTGCTCCAATATAAGTGTAGCAGTTTGTTCCTCGTTGATCTGACGGATTTTTGAAGGTTGAAAAGGAAGATGTGCGATTTTGTATGAAAATCATCTTATCTCCTTTGTGTGTAGGGCATTCATACTCTTCTATAGTGCTATCAGTTCTATAGTTTATATCACATCTGTGTTGAGCATATTGATAATTTCATGCTCATTTCAGTTTTGAACTAATACTATACCAGTAAATAACTTGCGTCTCATCTCTATAGCTTATAGGTGTGGAGAATAAACCATTTGAGAAAAGAAGTAGCAGAATAAGTGCGTTGCTTGTAAAACCTCCTCAAAAGGACCTTATGCAAATTTTGTCAGGCCTTTACTATTTATGTGCTTTTGCAGATGAACCATGACATTTAGAAATACGTAGCCATTTTATGTAGTTATTGCACAGGCTCAGCTACAAATTCCTTGAGGACGAAGAGACTTGATATGTTAATATGCCTTCTGTAGATCCTAGCATTGTCAAAACTCTTAACAGCTGTTAAGGCTCCTTTCCCGGCTCAGGGCTCTGCCTTGTGGATGTATGCCAAAACGTTCATAGCTATTTCACACCTGTTGTGTTTCTGAAATCCACAGTGTTGCAGACCTTCCTCGTATGATGCTGGGCTCAGCTGTGAACCTTTGACAGCCTTCTGTTGCCGCTCTTTCACCATATAATAAGCATTAGAGTTGCTTGCTGTTCCATGGAACTCCATGGCAGTCATCTCTCTGACTCGATGCTCTGTAGAGGATGACACATTACACAGATTTATGGTCACTCCGGCATGCAATGTTCTGAGTATTCTAGAAATGTACTAGTGTAAATAGAAGTAGATTTGGGCTTTTAGCTGCTAAATTTACACTCTTTTGTATGTATTGCAGTAATTATAATTTACAGATGTCACAAATTGATTTCTCTGTGTCCCTTGAGATATGATTAGCTGCTTTCTGTGGCTCACCTGTTGGCGACATGATTGATGTGGCCCTTGTCTGCAAATCTGTAAAGTAGACCATGCTGAAGGCATATTGTGGCGTCATCGAAACTCAGCCCATAGAGAGAGCTAACCGTAACAGCACACAAACACCTCCCAAAGCCCAGCGCCCATATTTATCTGTAAGTTTCTAGATCACATCCATCATTTTTCTCCTAGCCAAAATTACTACCCCTCTTATAGTGGTTCCCTGTGTAGTATATGCCAATAGGGTATATCCAATCCTTTCCAATAGGTTTTTCCTTGACCTTTCTATTCGAGTTAGCTGTATACAGATGATATCAGCCCTATCAAATTTCCCTGGCCATCCTCTACGTAACTCCTCTTAAGATGATCATTCACGGCTGCAAACATCAATTGTAGCGATACATAATTTTCCTACCCGTGACATTTATAACTTTTTCCAGCCAACCATATGTTAAAGCAATGTCCGACAATAAACCAGGCAACCCTACCTTCCCAATGTTTGTGTCTTTGCTTTATTTTTCCTCCTCTTGTGTGTCCCGCCCCACCATCTGTCCCCCTGTGACCACCCAATCCACCCTCAGAAAACACACTGCTCCTGCTCTGTGTGAACCCCCAACCCCCTGACCATTAGTAGAAACGTGTTTCCCTCCCTTTTCAGCATACCGCAGTTACCGACCATCCTTCATATACCAGTGAAATAAGAAGAAGTAACACATGATCTAAAGATAGTACTCTAAAACTCTATAATAAAAAACACCATCATATTTATAGTAGAGACCGCTCCAAGCCCTGTAGTTCGACAACACAAATTTTGGGGTTTAGTAGCATTCAGGATTTCTAGACCCACTGGACCATCCTGTCAAGGTATTCTTTAGCCTTTATTTCAGAGGTAAAGAACCGAGTCACATATTTTAAAATTATTCTTAGTCTAACAGGGTTCATAAGATACGCATTGGTCCGTTTCTCCTCAGACAGGGTTATAAGCTGTCTGAGCCTTTAGCGTCTTTCTACAGAGACATAACAAAAGTCAGGCTCCGTTAAAAAAAGGCGAAACCCTCAAGGCTTTCGGGAGCCACCACAAGTTGCATAAGCTGGCCTCCTTAAGAAAAGTGAGAAATTATGGGCCCTTTGAATCTCTGACTCTCAGATTTAACCCTCAAGCTCCGGGAAGGCTCCCCTCAACAGTTTAACATCAAAAGACCTTCCATCTTTGCCCTCAACACATTCCTACAGGCCCAAATCTGTAAATTATTTCTCCATTGCCAATTTTCAAAATCCTCAATTTTCCACTTGATATCTGTGATCTGAGACTCTTGCATAGAGGGTTGTTTAATCACCCCCCCCCCCCAACCACGTCACCTTCCACATATCAAATGCTGCAAACCTTTGACCAATTTCCATACAGGCTTTAGATATCCTCCTGATCATCCCCTGTAGTTTCCGATTGGCCACTCTTGCTTTCCGACTGACGCACTGAGTTTCTTCATGATGTTGTATCATAGTACTGTAAATAGGATCCAGTGAGGGTAACTCTGGTGCGCATTCCAGATGAACTGCTGCATTCTGTGATGGATTCCCAGAGTCATCATTAGGTTGTTGGAATGAGACCAGACCATGGACAGCCTGCTTGGCGGTTTTCCTAGTTCTTTTTTTTGTTCTCTTCCCCGGCTAGATGTGCCAACTCTGGCTGAGTCACTCAAACCCCCTGGTGAGGCACTTAGACTACTGTCTGAGTCTCCACCAGACAAAGTACTAGTTTCACTAGTCTGACTTGAGCCATCAGACAAGGAAAATAAGTTCTCCCGAGGTGCAACAAAATCCTGGTTGGGTACCTTTTCAGTTCTGATGCACTCCTCACTACTTTCCTTATTGGCTCTAATATCTTTCCACAGATTACCATCTCGACTTGGTGCAGAGACAGTCTGATACAGTAGACACTGGTATCTGTCCCTCCCGTTAAACCAGAGCTACTAGTCCCGCGCTAAAGGGACTTAACCAAGGCCCTAAGAAGAAATACAAAAATTTAAAGAATTGTCAATTCAAAAATACAGGTGAATCTAAAGGCAATTTTGGATTGTAGTTGTGTGGTCAATTTTTGTCAGAGTGGTTCAGCAAATGCAAAGTCGTAGACCCCACAGCTGATCCACCAAAGTGGGAATGTGGCTCTAAATATACTTTAACAAAGTAAGGTACAGGGGTGTGGAATTTTCAAAATAATCTACTTGTCCATGGGACAAAATGCCACTGAGATCTACATGTCCTGTAAAATCCACTTGTCCCACCTACTCCCGTCCACACATCAAACATAAGTAGAATTCATTGCTCTTTATTTTGAGGTTGACAGGCTAAGAGGGGCCCAGTTGTAGCCCTCACTCCCTCTTCCAGCTGACAGAGCGAGGGGGTGGGGGAAGGTTCAGCACACCACTGAGTTACAGATAAGAAGGTGAGGAAAAAACAGCTTCAACCTTTTGAAATGGAAATAGAGCCATTGCGCTGCCTGTTCTCGCCTGGGTCAAGTTTCGCCTTTTCTGTTGCTGTGTGCAGATATTGTGGAAATACCCGTGGGCGGTGAGGCTTGCAGAAATGCAGTCCCTAATGCAGACCCCCTGTGCGGTTCTCTCACCTTGGGGCACAATAAAGGAGGGAAAGAATGTCTTGCTTTTAAAGGGGTATCCATGCTCTGAGCGGATGGCCTGTGCCCACAGCCACTTGCACGGTTAGGTTGTGCGCACGCACTTAAAAAATGCAGGACATTCATTTTCTTCACCCGATGGATCAATGTGAATTTTAATATGGCCTGAATACGCTTGCATAAGACTTTGAGTGCTAATAAAAGAATGGCATTTTTTTGCGGTTTTATAGAGCGCGAATTCGATCTGAAGGTATTGGAGCGCTTTACATGAGCGCCAGTTACATTTACACAAGGACTGTCACATTCATTTATTTTTCTTATTAAGTAGCACTATTAAATTGGCGCCACTGCACTGTAAATCAAATGTGTTATGCAGAGGGGACATTTGGTTGTAGAGTCCGAAAATGCGCCTTCTAATCCAAGCTCTCGTCCCCGCTTTACCAACGTGGTATAATCTGGACAACCTCTTTACCTATTAATTATCCAGTGTCCTTTTACAGTTAAAGTTAGCATTTAAGCAATCCTGGCAGCTCAAGAAAGAAACTGCAGCGCTGCGGCAGCTTAAATGAAATGCGTACAACGGACTTAATTATACACACTAAAATACTAGGCACCGGCCAATTGAGCATTTTCTCTCACAAATGGGAAAGATATCGCCCATTTGTTAGGGAAATAACCCAGTATGGCAATTCTGTGTCACACATCTGGTGTGAAAGGGGGTCCCCGGGGGTTCTAATCAGCTCTCTGCATAGCAATGGAAACGTGCGAAATTGGCATGACTTACAGCACGGCTACAATAGCAACGGTTGGTCACATCTGTTGGTACTTCAGGTGTGGAATTAACTGAATTCTGGGGCTCCCGGAGCTAGGGCACTGACGCCGAACAGCATGGGCAACAAAGACACTCTTTCCTGACATGTTATCAACAGCACAAAACGGGAGGGGGGGAAGGGAAGTTGAAATGAAAGTGCTGCTAACAGCTATATATTAATATTCAAAACCCTACAAACTGAGGCAGCGTAGTGCTGGGAGGATTTGGTAAAAGGTCACAAGCCATAATAAACACGCAGTGACTGGGCCCCAATAATAGGAACTCAGTGGGTTCATGGTCAAGCCAGGCTTGAAACCCGATAATCTTTGAAGTGCAGGCGCGCAACACCCATTGGACTCACAGGGCTTCAGCCCCCACCCGTCGCGTGTGGCAGCCCGGGATGAGACAGCTTCCCGGGCAGTCACACAGCCGCACCCGAGCAATTCACAGGTCTTTAAAAGACCATTTCCATGTTAATGAGGCCTGTTGCTGTTGTTTCACCTCTTCTACGAGCCCCTGCAGCTCCATTCTGCCTATTGCTCACCCCTTCTAAGAGCCCCTGCAGCTCCACTCTGCCTATTGCTTAAAGTTTCAGCCCCCCCGAAATTTTTTCTTAGCCCCCCCCCCCGAAATTTGGCTCTAGTTGCGCCTCTGTTGAAGTGCAATATCCACCAGGTGGAAGAGGGGGTTGGGGGGACAGGGGGTAGGGCTGCAGCCTCAAAGCACACAGATGGAACTTTCCTACCTGAACCGATAAGACAGGAGCAGCAGCGTGAAGAGCTGTAGGCTGGAAAGGCCGATCCGACTTCCCACCTTACCGTGGTTGATGCAAATGCCGCGTAAACCGGATCCTTTGGCGGGCGTCTCTGGAAGTGGAAACCAGTGATGTTTACAGTGGTCTCTGCTAGTGCTTCGGCCACAGCCCCTCCAAAACCCCACAGTCGGCTCTCGCTCACTCAACCCCGAAGCAATGAGGATCGGAAGCCGGTGGCAGCAGTGATCTCCGGGTGCCCATGGGACAGGAGGACTAGGTAGAGGCGGCGGCAGGGTCCTGCAACATAACGGGGGCCTCGTGTAAACAAGTGGGGGCAGAATGTCAATTTATTTGCGGATCCCCCGGTACTGCGGCACTGCTTTACTGTGCCCTCTGCTTCAGCGCCCCCACGTTTTATGCTCCGTCTCACGCTCCAATAGCAGGGATGAGAGCCCGCGCTTTCTGGAACCACAAGGTTACACACGGTCTCTCACAGCAGGCACACCGGTTCTATTCTAATTATGGAGCGATCTGCAAGCTGAGCAAAATATAACCCTTTTGAACACTCTACGAGTGCTATGGCGGGCATTATGCTAGTGCGCCTTATTTTACCTCGCGGCGGCCACAAACTCCTACTTGCAGAGACTGAGTGACGTTTCACTCCCTCAGCCAATCACTGTCTAGAGCCCAGTTATGGGCTGCCAGCCAATCAGAAGCCTCCAAAGGCTCCCGGCACGCTTCTCTGATTGGCTGTGAGCCCCATAGTGCTCACAGCCTGTTTCATTTACGTGATTTAATGTCTACTTGTCCGTCGGACGAAATAGACATTAAATCTTCTTGCCCACCGATAAAAACAACTTGGTTCGGGCGTCGGGCGATATGATTCCCCCACCCCTGAAGGTATAGTGTGCACAGAGTCCATTGGATCCCCAGAGCCTTTCCAGAGGCTCATGTAGATAATACTAATGCTCTCTTTTGTGGTAGTGTGGGCGAGCAGTTAGGCTAATCAGAGGGCAGTGTTAAGCATTTGTTGTACACACATAGGCAAGAATAATTACACACACTCAGTGACTAAATCCGTGACCAATGGTTTGTAAAACTATTTGTTTAATTGTATTTCTTAGAACCAAATATACTTTGTTGCAGTAAAATGCTTTATGCAATATTACTGTTTTTCAATTTGAAAAGTGGACACAGTGCATTTTTCAATCAGTATAATGTTATTCTACGGGACGAAAACACAATCAGCAATATGCAGGTAAGTAAACGATTTACAGTATTGAGTTTTTGGATGAAGAATTAGTACCAGGCAAGGTTCAGGTGAGTGACCTCACTGCTCTACTAGTGGCACTGGGGCGGCCTGGTGCAGAGTCAAACTCCGTCGCTGGTGCCAATGTTGTCCAATGGAGAAACGGGGCAATTGAAGTGGTAATATTCACAGGTAAGTAGCACAGTTTTGGAACCCAGTCTCCCTTAGTTAAGGTAAGCACAAGGAAGGCCACAAGGCAGCACCACACTTACACCTACAGGAGCAAAGGGGTGCAGAGTGCCAACCAATTGGGAATCTCAAACTTAAATAAAGGTTGGAGGCTCAGGAAGCTGGACGAAAGAAACCTAAAGATTCACAGGTAAGTTGGGATGTGCTGGAGTGTCGGGACACTGTCGGTTGATCTCCCCAAGGCCCAGGGGCTCAGGGTGCAAGGGTGTCCTTTGGCATCGGAAATCAGCTTACCAGTGCGGTAGCGGTTGGGGAGAGTCGTCATGCAGAGGCTGCACTAATTCACGTGGAGTCCGGCAGGGGTCAACCCATGAAGAACCCATGCTCAGGATTGCTGGGGAAGCTTTCTTGGACCGGGGGCCTCTTGGACTCAGGGCGTGGGGTGCAGAGGTGGTTGACTCCGTGGTTCCACAGGTAGAGCTTTGGTCTTTAAACTTGTTTTTCCTCTGGACAGGTCCACTGACCATGGGAGATCAGGAGTCTTTTTAGAAGGCAGGCAGTCATCCCAAGGTTCTGGAGTTCGCTGAGCTGCAGGACGAGTCGCTCTTCTGTAGCAGGGACTTTAAGGGCTGCAGACAGGCTGGTAGGGCTGGGGCCAGGTCAGTTAGTGTCTTCAGTCTTTGCTGCTGCACGGCTCTTCTTTGTCCTCTTCTTCGTATGTCTTAGGTAATTTGAAGAACAAGGTTCAAGGACTGCCCCCAAATACTCAGTTCATTTCATTTAGCTTTATTTTGGTTAAAAATCATAAAAGCATTTCAGCATATTAATAACATGTTACAAACCAGGATGAGTGTAATACAATAAATACAAAGTCGGACCGTCTTTGTTCATAGAAGGTGCAGGCTCAGATGTATTGTATGATCATCATACAATACCCGTGAACATCAGCGTAATCATTATACATTCCAGAGACATATAGAGCCATTCCGAACTTTGATACAATCATTTAATTGAAAAGGTGCACTTTGCGATGTAACTCTTACTGAAAAATAGAAGTCAGAAGAACATTCAATAGCAAAGACACCAAGTATACAGAAAAAAGCAACTCATTAGCAGCAGATTTGTAGATAGAAATATAAGATTCAGCTCAATCATAAAAATGATGGGCTAATAATTTAAAACTTTAAAACATTTCAACATCGTTAGACCGTAAATACTCAATGTAGGGGTGTTACAGAAATTTGAAGGTGGTAGCCAGTGGGCTACTTAAATTTAGGGTGACTATACCCTTTATATGTCCACTCTGTATGGGGAGAGGGCATACCGTAACTCTATTGGCTAAAATCCTCCAAAACATTATGGAGGATTCTCAAAGTAAGGGTTCACTTCAGCTCAGGACACCTTAGGGGTGGTCCTGGCTGAAAGGGGACACACCTCTCCTGCTTACCAATTTTCCAGCCAACTTTGCTGACAAAAATGAGGCTTGGTCAGGGGAGCAGGCATCTCCACTAGCTGGAGAGGCACTGGTCAGCATAACAAAGGACGGGAAGTCGTTGAGGCTCACCACCTGTCAATGCTGTTCCTGCTTGGGGTAGGTCTGAAGCACCTCCACCCAGAGCAGTCTTTACTTCTGACCCACAAGAGTAAAAGGCTCCCACCTCAGGGGGTCAGAGACATGTCTAGAAGTGGCAGGCTGGTGCAGACCAGTCAGGCACACACTAGTGGGTTGGTAGGTTTTCACGGGGGCCCTCTGAGGTGCCCTCTGTGTGCATTTCTTTAAAATCCAACATTTGCATCAGTGCTGCTTTATTAAGCCGAGATGTTTGATACCAAACATCTTGGAAGTCATTGAAGCCATCATGGAGCTGTGCAACTTGTAATAACAAGCTTGCAGCCCATGTACTCAGTATGGCCTCACTGTGCACTTATAATATCCGCCAGAAGATGGATGCCTTCCATCTTGAAATGGTTGTAGACAAACCAACCATTGAGTTCCCGAAGATTCAAACTCCTGACAAAAGCTGCTGCCCTTCTTCTCCACCAGTAAAATGCAGCTGAGAAACCTGTGGGGATGCGGGGCTGAGACCTCTATAGCGCCTTTTTCAAGAAGGGGGAGAATTTTGGAGGAGATAAAATCTTGTTCTCGTTGGGGAAAACAACATCACTGGAGGGGGGAGGGATTGTATCGGGAACTGTAGAGCTCCAGTTTGTAACCCTGAATGGTATCCTGAACCCAAGCATCTTAAGTGGTTGCCAAATGTGTTGGAAAGACTGATTCCTGCCCCCCACTATCACCTCTGAAAACAGAATTAATCTCACATGTTGCACCTGAGTCATGGGAGGAACCCTGAGATCCTTCATAGTGCCCTCTCCAGAAAGTATTCTTGTTTGAGTGGGGATGAGAGGGGCAGAAGGTGGGGTGTTGGGGTCTTGGTAGCCACCTACATTTTGTTGGTAATAACCTCTCTGTGGGCTTTGTTTGTGTTCACGGCCGAAGGTGTGCCCTCTAAAACATCCAGCCCTGCCAAAAACTGGACGGAAGACCTTGCCTCAGGGAACCTTGTGCCTTATACAAATGACTAAAGGTCGCTACAGATTTGTAAAGCTCTTTCAGGAAAGCTTGGTCAAACAGCAGACCTTACGCCACTGGGCCTAATTCTGAAGATGCGAGTTCAGTGAGTTTGAGCTCGAGCTTAAAGAGGTTAAAGAGGATGGACCTACCCTAGTTTTCCCTGGAAATGGCTCAGTTTACGTTGCCTAACTGGCAAATCGGTTGTTGCGCCCAGACAGAGCTGACTCCTTGGTTCAAAAGCCCAGGTCCAAGATCTTGGGTAAAGGACCGGATATGTCCAGCAATTTATCCTGACAGGAACGTCAGGCTCTATCGATCTCTTTCTTTGGATCCTTAGAATACTTTTTAATGTATGTGACGAGGGTAGCATCAACCTCAGGTGTCTCAGTGACCTTGTCCAGAATGTCAGGCCTAGGTCACTCAAAACGTAACAGAGCAAGCAAATCTTTATCAAAGGCCTGCCGAATATGTGACGGAACGTAGTCTGTCACATTCTGCGGAGGGAGCCGTACAGTAAATTTTGGATGGATAATTTCAGAGGGCTCAAATGTAAGTAGCTTGCCCTGTGGAATTAGATCTATGTTACGCTCTTTGTGTTTACTAGGGCCAGGCACATCTTCGTGGTCCGATCTCTGGTCAGAAGAAGAGCAGCAATCATCATCCTGAAATGGATAGGGTGCTGGGACGAAGAATGAGGCCCTATAGTCATGATCTGTAGTGAGAGAGTTGGCCAACCTCTCAAAGTCAGCAGCATGGAGACCTCTAGGGGCTTTGCCGCTGGTCTTGGGTTGGGAGGACAGACCGCCCTGAACATGCTGGGGAGGGGTAGACAGCTAGAGTTGCTCAGTATATCCACATTCGGGGGCACAATTGCGCTTAGCAGGGCTTTGTTAACAGAATGCTGCACCCCAACGTCCAAAGCATCTACAATGTCTTGCTCCAGAGACCTAGTCAGGTAGTCCTAATAATAACCCTCTTCGTAATATTCAGCCATAATGAAGTTGCCTGCCCAGCAGAACCAAAGCTGTCCCAGGAGGGGAAAAAGATCAAAGATTAGTAGAGGAAAACTCAATCCTCAATAAGGAGCAATCAGGAGGAGCAGTATCTCTGAGAGTACTGAAAATTCAATAATGAGTGGAGGGAGTTCCTACACAATTAACTCAAGGCAGATCCTGTGCAAATTTTCCAACCCTGTACATTAACCAGAGGCAACAGGGCATAAAATGGGAGGTGTGCACGAAGGGCTGGGACAGAGTGAAGTTTAACGTGTCTCAAGCGTTCAGTTTAAGCCTCTGATCACGGGAGGCAGACATAATGGCCTCTGTGCATGCGCGAGGATGCCCAACGTGTAAACATAAAGAGAAGAACTCTTGTCAGGCAGTCGTGTGTCCCCGCTCCCTTCTCTCGCTCCACTGAAAGAGACTAGGGTGGCGAACGCCCTTTCGGGAGGCCCAGTGTTCCCAGGGAACAAACAAACCATGTGAACCACGAAAGCATAGCGGGAATGCGTTACAAAAAATGCACAGTAACATCTGGGAATCACACCATAAAGGACGTGCGAAAACGTGCATCAAGACAAAACCATTAAGCAATAGCACAACTTCATTACGGCATAATCAGGAGTGCACTTAACTGGCTGCGAAGCAGCAAAGAAAGAGGAATCTCAAGTGATGTTGATGGGTTATATAGGGCTGGATCTCAATGGTTGATCAGGTTACAGTATGGAGTCATGGGAGATGTACTGTTTCAAACAACTTTATTGTGATTGGCTGCTGTTTTGAAGTAGTAAAGGAAAGAGAAACATAATCGGAGCCTCCAGCCCTCACCTAGAATTTGTGATGGAAAAGTTAAACTGTACGTTTTCAACAGCAAAGTGGCTAAACATCGCCCATTTCTAATACCATACATGTGGCAGCTCGAGCAGGGCCGTAGGGAACCCCCTGCTTTATCAGCTTGAGCGTGGACTCCCACTGGGCCTGATAAGCTGGTGACCTGGGTTCTCATAAACATGAATTAATTGGGAACACATAAAGAAAACAAGTTGAATAGTAGAAAATGCTAAGAGAGAAACACATTGTAAAACTATGAGCATTACAGAGAAAGATATGAAAGAAAAAGCGAGGATGAGAGATAAAAGATGGGTAGGTATAAACTGAAAAAAGAACGGAAGTCGCAAGGAAGCGTGACAGGAAGGAAGGAAACATGAAGGGAAAGATGGAAGAAAGGTGAAAAGTAGGATGAAAGGGTAAATGTTGACTGGATTAAGTGGGAGGATTGACTGGCCTAAGTGTGCATGGATGGGAGTATTGAAGACTGCACTGATGAAGAGTGAATGGAATGGATGGTTTGAAGATAGATGGATACATGAACATATAGATGAGTGAATGGCTGAAAAGATGATTGAGGCACTGGGTGGGTACCTGTAAATGTGAATGTCTGGACAGATGGGTGGACGAATAGATAAAAAGATAAATCGATGGCTAGATGGAAGGTGAGTGAAAAGAACTCCTATTAGGAAGCTTGCATTGGCTTGTTTCTCGTGCACTGTCAGATTTGAGATCTGTTTAAAGTGAGGGTCATTTAAATTTTCTGGCTACTCCCTTGAGCTCGAGATCTGTCATTGCATAGGATGCCGGGTGGCATAACGTAATTTTATGCAGTTTTGTTTTTAGGTTTTATTTATTTTCGCACACAGAGGACTGCATCCTTACTTGAGGTAAAAGGTGGTTCTTATTTGCTTTGTTTTCAGGTAGGGGAAACAGTAATATGAGACTTGTTTTTCCTTGCACTCTCTATGCCCCTCTCTTGCTCACTCGCATGGTTAATGCTAGCTAATTAACAGAACAGCTATCAACATCTGCAAACAGACTTGCTAGTCCTGGCAGATGTACTAATTTATTCCCATGGCAGCTGAGGTGAGTGTAAGAATGGGCTGAATCATTACGGACAAGAAAAGCAGTGGACACTTTCTTCTATTTATTCTGACTGAATGTGCCAAGTCCCCAAAATGGCATTGGACAAACTGCAAAGAGGATGCCAAGGGATGTATGCATCCTCCCCCAGCCTTGATTATGCAAATTATCACACCACACATGGAGCTTGGTATTACACGTCTTTATACCTCAGGGTGTAATGATTAACAGAACATTCTATATCATGAATTCCATCACCCACACACATGCACTTATGTCGTGTTCTAGGGAGTTCGTCACAAAAAAACAGACCTCACACCATACAGACCTACTAAACAAAGGACTACTTTTAGTTTCTGTCAAATACATAGATTACCAATTAGAACATTGGAATGCTAGGTGCTATATTGAAGACAATGGAGTACTCCTGGCTTCTAATGGCCAGTAGAAATACAGAGGTCCAATATTTCAATGCTTGTTCACAGCCTTTGCTGTGAACAAAAGCCCTCACGAAGCCTGAGGGGATTTCAATCCCCTCGGGCTCCGTAAGGCCTTTGTTTTACAAATTAGAACATTCTGCCCTCTAGGGGCGGAATGTCCTAATAGCCTTCGAGCACTCCGCGGTGGGTTCTGCCGAACATTAAAGGCCCGCTCCATTGTTAAAGGCCGTCTCCTTCGGCTCGGAACTTTAACGCTGGAGCGGGCCTTTAATGGGTAGTAGAGCCCCTTATAGTGGTCTCTAAGCCTATATTAGAACGTTGGAATGTTGAGAGCTCCCTAGAAGACAATGGAGTGGCTCCAGGCTTATACTGGCTGGTATAAGCCTGGAGCTCCAGCATTCCAATGTTTGTCTTTGTTTTTCTCCTTTTTTAATTTGAAACATTCTATTCTCAGTGGGTGGAATGTTCTAATAACCTTATAGCCCTTCTGTCTCGGGCTCTACTAGCTGCTAAAGTCCCTCTCCCTCGTTATAGGCCCTCACTGTTTAGGGCCTTTATCAACCTCAGTAATGGGCTATACAACTATATTCATATGCAGTGGTATTGGAACCCGTCATAATAGTACAGACAACGCAGTGCTCGAAAGGTGAATATATATTTACAACACATATAAGATGAGACGCTGTACAGCTCCCAGGATTTATTTTTACATAATTCATAATTATTCATAATAGGGTGGTGTAAAATAGTCCACAGTCCCTCTAAATATCACGTATTCATAAACCATGAGAGAGGGGTTTGTCGACATTTCAACCCAGTTTAAATGCTGGAGTCTCTTCTGGACAAAGTCATTCGACTACTGCACCTGCATTCAATGGAGCCAGAAACCAGATAAAATCATCAGTCCCAGAGCCAAGTCCTGCTATAATATGTAAAGTATCCATCTGTTCTACCACTCACCACAGTGTGAATCCTGATGTGAGGCTAATATAATGCCATCAGCGGAATTCTTTTACAATTATTTAACGGCTTAGGAGGTATGAGACCAATAAGCAATTAATTTATGTATACATCATCATAATTCACAAAAGCATGCCCCAGAGGTGTGTTTTACTTATCATGAATATAAATCCAGCATCACATGTGGTGGTCACCTTCCACAATCAGAAACCACATCACATCAACCGTGGATATCACCAATAGTGAAAAACAATCACAAGGTAAACTATTGCCATAATAGTGGCAGCTGTGTCCCAAACTGAGGTTCAATTGGTAAATCATCTTATCATCTTCAAAAGTAAGTATTGTGCAGGCGTTCATCATGAAAAAAATTAGGTCTGGGCGCATTACTTCAGAGTATCTTGCCCCCAAACTAAGGCTGCTATCACATTTCAAGATGGTGGGTGATATGGGTAGGGCTCAAATTTGATGTCCCAATCTTGTATGTATGTTGAAATGTCCTCCTGTCAATGCGTGGGTATTGCTCAGTATTCCTCACCGCATTAAAATCAGATATGAAATGGTTAACACTGGGGATCTTACTTTCGATCCGCTATGGAGAACGATTAAACACTAAAATTCTCCTTTATTTGTTTCTTAAGATGCCTCACATAGATCATACCATGTCCGATCTGCTTTTTCCCCTTTAACCTCTGCCCTATGACTTCAGTGCCTTTTCCTCAAAATCCTGACTAATTGAACACAATTGTCTGAAGTTGTTTTCACGTTGCTACAGATCAAACTATTCATCTCAACTGAGGGGCAGCGATCAACCTTGTCTTTTGAGTAGATGAAAGAGAGATTGTGTGTCATCAATGGAGTTTGTTTCTTTCTATTTTGTTTATACAGATTTCTAAAAAATTATTTGTAGTTTCTTCACTACTATTGAGTAAATAGATACACAACTGTAGCACTTTTTATAAAGAGATATTATTTGTTTGAAAATCAATTTATCCGTGCACACAATATTTGAATTTCCAGCACCTAAATTCCATTCTGCAGTCTTTTCAGTGGTAGTGATTTGTAAACAGTTAGCCCTGAAAGGAGATGGAACATTTCAGAAAAGGAAGTTGTAGAAGTGCAGTGCATGGGTCTGGCAGACAAGTCCTTGTCCATTTTTCCATTTTACCCTTTTTACACCACACAGCGTAGCTCCAATAACTTCTCAGAAGCATAGTTTCACATATGTCTGCCTTACTTTTTTGTGGAGCAGCGCCACTTGGATACACCAGGCTCACTCAAGCTGTACACTTCTATGGATTTCAAAAATATAATTTTATACTTTAGCATTCAAATCATCAGCAAATAAAATCTGAGCTACTTTTTTCCCCAATAGTTTAAAAAATAAAATCAAGAAGTAAAGACGTATTGTAGACAAAACCTGGGGCGGGGGGAGGGGTTCATAAATATTAACTAACAAGAGGAATTGTGTGTTATACTAAACCTTGTTGGGTAAACATTGTACAGAGTCATTGGATAACAATTACATAGTAAGTATCCACCTGAAAGATATTAATTGACAAGTTTCTTGCAGACAAATAATAGCTCCCTTGGAATGCAGTAATGAGGGCCTTTTTCATTTCCCTTGTGAAAGCCCGCCACATTCCAAAAATGAATCAAGAGGTTTTGGCTAGCATGAAGTTAGAGAGACAGTTAAGTATTTGCATGCATCCAGAATGCCAGGGAGCCGTGAGCAAACTGTGGGGTCTGCCCTATTCTCGTACATGACCTCTGGCTCAAAGATGGTATTGAAGGGTAGATTTACCAACCTTCCTTTTGAAATTGAAAGTACAAGTTCGAGGCATGCAAGCTTTAGATCACATGCTGTGTATAGTTCGCCATCTAGTGTTGGGTCCGGATGTTTGCACTTTGTTTTTCTTCGAAGAAGTCTTTCCAGTCACGAGGTAGGTGACTCCTCCTTTCGGTGATAGTGCACATGGGCATCGACTCCATCGTTAGATTGTTTTTTTCCAACATCGGGTTTGGATGTGTATTGCTGCGCTCCGGTTGGGCACCGTTTCTCTGACCCCTTTGAAGCGCAATCCACTACCCTCGACGGTATTGTTATCGATCGCGGTTTCCTATTCTTTGCGTATCGTCTCAACTCAAAACAACTTCGATCGGAAAACTCGTGGCGGGCCATCGACCCTACCCGCGCCAACAGTGCTAGCAGTCGATGGAACAGACTCCTTTCAAACTCTGCCTTGGGTGTCATGCTAAATTTCCACGCACCGACTTGCATGAAGTGTGCAACCTCTGCCTGTCCCCAGAACAGGACGAGAAAAACTGCGACGCGTGCTGATCGTTTCCATCGAAGAAGACGCTTCGTGACCATCGAGTTCGACGTCACGAGATGCAACATCAAAGCGGCTCCGCACCGGCCATCCTCGGTAAAGATTCCGACACAGAACATCATTCTCACGGAGCAGAGAAAGAAGAACAATATATCTTGGTGTCCGAAGCCGACTCCGACATGGAAGAAGAGGAGCAGGTTACTCCAGGTCAACGTACCGTCAGTAAAGATACCCCCTTGCCCCCTCAACAAACAAAGAAAAAGGCTCCGCCTTCAGGCCAAGGTCGGCACCGCCAAAAAGTTCCAGACGCCCCGCCCTCGGGCCCGGCACCAAAACAGCAAGAAAAGCCTTCTGGCTCAGGCTCGAGTCGGCCTCATCTTGTGGCCCAACCAACACCTTCGGCACCCAAACCAAAACATCACTCGGTGACAATCTCATTGCTACCGAAGAATCCACCTTCGGCACTGAAAGGTTTGGAACTGAAACCTTCAACGCCAAATCCGGCGAGTAAGGACAAGGACACTTCGTCTAAAGAGCCTCGGCCCGAAGCCCTGCCGTCGGTTCCGAAACAGAAAAGCTGGTTAAACCCAGATACGGAACATATCCATGCCACCCTTCCAGAAAAATGGGAAATTGACCAGCTAGAGGATTGCCACATTCCTCTCAAAAGGAAAAGTGTGGGTACTAACCCTTCTCCACCTTACATTCCACCTTCTTACCCCACTGATACCAACTTACTTATCACATCCACAAATTCACCACCACTATCACCTGACCCACAGGATGACGGGGATGGGGATGAGGATCAGGATAGGCCACAGGACATTGACCCCTGGGAGGATTATCACTCTGACCCAAACACGGATAATGACCCTGATCTATAACTGTCCATACCCTCGCCACTTAATGATAACATTGGCTATATTGAACTACTTAACAGGGCTACTCAATATCACGGGGTGGAGCTGCATAAGGAACCGTTAGATGAGGACTTTCTATTTGAGACCCTAAGTTCCACTCAGAAAGCCACTCATACACTGCCTAAGCTTAAAGGGAGGTTAAAGCACGCAGATGAAATATTCAAAGATCCTGTGAGGGCAAGCATAATTACACCTAGGGTGGATAAAAAGTATAAACCTGCACCTATTGGCCCCACTTACATCAAAGGTCAGTTCCCTTAGACTCTTTTATGGTTTCCAACGCTCACAAGAGAGCTAACTCACAAACCACAGGTGAGGCCCCTTCTCCTGACAAGGAGTCCAAGCTAATTGATGCTTTGGGCAAAAGAGTAGCTTCCCAAGCGGCCCATCATTGGCGCATTGTTAATACTCAAGCTTTGTTGGCCCGATATGATAGGGTTCATTACGATGAGCTAGAAAAGCTCATGCAATTTCTCCCTGACGAGCATAAGTCTAGGACTAATGATCTTATTCAGGAACGCAAACTCATTACTAATACTTCCATCAGATATGCCCTAGACGCAGCAGACACGGCAGCTCGTGTAGTAAACACTAACGTACTACTACGCAGGGATGCTTGGTTGAGAATCTCAGGATTCAAGCCTGAGGTGCAAACCTCCATTCTCAATCAACCGTTTGATAAAGAACAACTCTTTGGCCCAGCAGTAGAAACCTTGCTGGAGAAAATGAAAAAAGACACGGAGGTCGCAAAGTCCATGGGGGCTTTGCAGTCATCTACAAATAGGGGTTCCTTTCGTCACTCCTTTTACAGGGGTGGCTCCAAAACTGTATCCACAGAAACTCCCTCCTCCTCTTACAAGGATAACAACCAATCATCCTCATTAAGAGGCTATTTTAGAGGAGGTTTTAGAGGATACAACGGTAAGGGAAGAGGCAGAGGCAACTCCACACGCACTTGCCCTGCAAACAAACAGTGACTTCCTTCCGGTACCTCCGATCATTCCACTCCTTTCAGGGGACGTCTCTCTCAATTCCTACCTGTCTGGAATTCAGTCACCTCACACAAGTGGGTACTACAAATTATCCAATATGGTTACTGCCTAGCGCTTACAGACATTCCCCCAAATATTCCACCAAGATCACATACAATGTCACAAGAACATATCACCCTCCTCAGGCAGGAGATTTTCTCTCTGTTGGAAAAACATGCTATAGAGCCAGTCTTCTTACAGTACCAAGGGACCGGGGTATACTCCCTGTACTTCTTAATTCCCCAAAAAGACGGTTCTCTCAGGCCGATGCTAGACCTCAGAGAACTAAATCTATACATTCAGTCTGACCACTTTCATATGGTCACACTCCAGCAGGTGCCCCCACTACTTTAACAAGGTGACTTTCTATCCACTCTGGACTTAAAGGACGCCTATTTCTATATTCCCATACACCCTGCTCACCGCAATACCTCCGGTTTGTGGTAGAGGGCCAGCATTATCAATTCAAGGTCCTCCCATTCAGAGTAACTATTGCACCCAGGGTTTTCACAAAGTGCTTGGCAGTAGTCGCAGCTCATCTAAGAAGACACAAAATTCACATGTTCCCATACCTAGACGACTAACTCATAAGTAAGTACATTTTTATTGTTTGGTCAATTAAAACCTTAACAATATAAACATGTGTAAAAGTAGAAGTTTAAAACATCAAAAAGGAAAAAGATCACTTTACATCAATTTAAAAAAAAAAGAAATTAATAAAATCGTAGAATATCATTGTTTAACAAATATTTTACTACATTATTATCCTTTTTCTGAGATCAGTCCTAATAACGAACTTTTGTGAGCCTGTGCAAAAACTTTGAGAAATTTGATCAATTTACAGTTTAGTTGTGTGTCCGATGGATTTAAGCTTGCAATTATTGCGGCTCTACAGGACCTGACACCTCTGTCTTTTAAAGTTTGTCTACGAAGGGTGGCTCGAGCATTGCGGAGGTGGTTACATATACAAATAACGTGAATAAAATCTTCTTTGTGGTAACCGCAGAGTCAACATGATTTTGGCCCTTTGTATACCCAAATAGGCTGATCCGCTATTGATGGTAATTTTCCGAAGCGTATAGCCATTAATTGCTTTTTCAGGTAAATAGAAAATGTCGTGTTCAAATAATGGGCTGGTGCAAGTGACTTGTAATTGTTAATCACCATCCAAGCATGCGACCTTGTCCAGAGGATGTTTTTGTCAATTAGTAGTGAGTGAGTTTTTGCTACTTTATTTATTGTTTGTTTGAAGAATTGATATGACAGGTTTTTATTCCATAAGTCATTTGTACAGGTTATAGACAAGGATTTGTTTAGATATTGATTGTAAGGTGATTTTCTGTTATGTTCGACTTCGGTCCAGAGGGCTTTATTAATTGGTGATGTGCCCGCATTCAGTTTCAATCTGTACCAAAGCTTTATAGTGGCATATATTCTCCCTATTGTTTCATTTATTAGGCCAAATTCAAGACGAACCTGTGCTTGAGAGGCTGAACGTTCTACCTGAAAAACTTTTTTATACGTGGAAACTATTAGTTGGTTTAGAAGCTCTGCATCCTTGCCATGAAAGGTGGCACTAGCATATGTGATCGTAGGGAGAATTTTCGCCGTCATTACCGCTAGTAGTGGTTTATGTGATGGGCCTTTCAACTTTTTTGCCAGTTGACTGAAGGCGAATATAAGTGCGCTAGTTCTCTGAGTCTTGTACTTTTTTTGCTGTGTGGTTTTGGAAATTGTCTATATAACATCCCAGATATTTGTAGTTCTTTACTTCCTCTAATTGACTGCCATTAAGCCAGATGATCTGTTTACTTCTCTACTGACTTCCAATCACCATTGTTTTTGTTTTTAATGTGTTTATCTCGAGTTTGTTCTCCGAGATGTAGTCTGACATTTCATATAAGACTCTTTGAAGACCGATCTTTGTTAGACTCGTTAACACCACATCGTCAGCATACGAGAGGTGCGTGAGTGCTAGCCCACCTAGTTTCGGTGGATGAGAGTTAGTGCAGTCTAGCCTCTGTGCAAGGTCAGATGGGAACAAATTAAAGAGATGTGCGCCAAAACTCAACCCTGTTTGAGGCCTTTTGTAGTGGTTAGCTTTCTTGATAGTCTGGTGCCATCACCTATCTTAATTCTTATCCATGTATTCGAGTAGAATAATAGTATTCCCTGTAATATTCTTTCGGGAATATTCCAGGTTCACATTTTTTTCCAAAGGAGGTGACGGTCTACGCTGTCAAAGGCAGCCTTTAGATCTATATAACAGAGGTAAAGTTGTTGTTTCCTCTGTTTGCATTTGTTTGCCATTAAGGATAGGGCTAAGATGTTTGAAATTGTCCCTATACCTTGCCTGAAACCTGTCTGATTCACTGGAATAAGATTATGGCTGTCTGTCCATTCCTTAAGGTCTTCCAGAATGAGTGCAGCGTGATATTTGGCTTTGACGTCCAGGAGGGCGATTAGCCTGTAATTTGATGGATTCAGTCTGTTTCCACCTTTATAGATGGGTGTCAGTATCGAACCCTGCCAATTCGATAGAATACAATTTAGGAGCTCTATTTCGTTGTATAGTTTGAATAAATGCTTGCTCCAAAATGATCGATCATTTTTAAAAATGGCCTGTGGGATTCCATTAGGTCCTGGCGCGCCATCACCTCTGCCCTTCTTTATTATGCGTTTTATTCCGTCAAATAACAAGAAGGACTCTCTTTTCTTTGCATTTGGAGAGTTGGTGCCTATTTTTTCAGGAGTTTTAGATTTTACTTTCATTGGCTTAAGACCTAGGGCCTTTTTTCTCTTCTATGATGTTTACTATCCTCACCTGTGTTGTTTCTATCACTATCTCGTTGTATGATGGTTTCAGTTGTGTTGTTTTTCTCCGGGTGCTCCTTGGTCTTTGCCTCTAACATGTCGTGGATTGCTATATCTGTAAACTTTGTGGTTAGAAATTTAGCCCACTCATGTTCTTGAATGTTTGATGATAACTCATTCATCGGTCGTTGTAGTTTATTTATGATTTCCCAGAATGTGTCCGAGTTCGTTTTCTTAGCACTACTAAGCAGTTCGGCCCAGAATTTATTGTTGCTTGTTCTTCTTTCTTCCCATTGCTGCTTTTTATAGGTTTTCCTCAATTGCCGTAACTTGTCCCAGGCTATTTGG
Organism: Triturus cristatus; assembly: GCF_964204655.1. NCBI lineage: Eukaryota > Metazoa > Chordata > Amphibia > Caudata > Salamandridae > Triturus > Triturus cristatus. Next base: position 406,845,854 of record NC_140590.1, read on the forward strand.
TCATGACAAGTTCTTTTTAGCCTCCTAATGGCATTTTGAGTTCGTTTTTCAAATCTCTTAACCCTTTCGATGGTTTTTTAATTATTTCATTTCTGATTTTTTGTTTTTTATTCTGTTGTTGTCTGACTGTCATTAATGTGGTGAGCGCCGAGGTAAATTTTTCCCAGGCTTGGATTTTGTTTGAGGCCTCCAGTTCGCCAGCCGTTACCATCATCTTTAAATTGGACTGTAGTGTGTCTATCGTTTCGTTTGACCATTTTAAGCGTTTTAGGTCAATTGTATGGATACTTCCTTCTATTTTTGTATTCGCTTGGTGTTTGACGATTTTTAACCTGAAGTGTATGTGCTGATAGGAGTGATCACTCCTAGTTGTGTACTCTATGGAGAAGTGTGTGAGATATGGCATCAATGCTACTGAGATAGCTGTATAATCCAGTCTTGATCGAGTCTTTCCTCCATGAAAAGTGTGTTTTGGCGGGAAATCTTCCATTTATCACTCTCAGGCCAAGGAATTCCAGGGCATTAACTAGTCGCTGACCTTCAGGGTCCGATGTTGTTCTCCTTAGCTGATATTGCTGTGGGACATTCCAGTATATATTGTCGGCTGATAGCTTGTTGTCTTCATCCGGGGTGTGTATTAGATTAGAATTAAAATCCCCTGTCAGTATCATGTCCCATGTGGGGTGTGTACTCCTTATATCGGTGATTATAGTGATCAGCTGGGCATTATGAGCTGTTTTATTCCGTACTAGTGGATGTGCATATGTATTAATCAGCAGGACAGTTTTTGTTCTGCCGATAGTCCCTACGGTAAGTTTTATCAGTTGAATTTTTGGATCTGAGGAGATAATTTGCTTTGATTTAATTTTTAATGCTATGGATATATATACTGCAAGTCCTCCTTTCGGGCGTCCATAATATTTGTTTTTTATTGCAGGAACTGTGTAGTGTGTGTATTTTGGCAGGGGGAAATCTTCCTGTGCCCATGTCTCCTGCAGTGCTATTATGTCACATTTTTCCCAATTATTAGGATGCCAGCCATTTTTTTGCCCCCGCAATATTCCATGAAAGCAGCTGAATACTTCCTAAGTCTTGCTTGTCTGATGTTTCTTCCAATAGTCAACATCCTTTTGTCCTGGCATGGGTTAATTTCGGTTATTTGTCCATTCATCTTTTCTCTCTTCAACAAAGTTGGGAGGTTGTTACCTATTGGTCCTTTAAGGACTGTATGTTTATACTTGTTATTTTCTTTTTGGTTTTGTCCATACTTTTTGTTATAATCAGAATTTATGGTCAAAGGGCCTGGATAACGTGGTGCTATTGGCCTTGATAGTTTAATTCCCCAAGCTTTAAATTGCAGGTTAGTATTCATGATGAGCTGGACATCTTCTTCTGACTGCCATGTGGTAAGAGTTTGCTCTATGTTTTTTTGATTTCCCTTTGTTATAAATTCTACAGCCAGTAGGTTCGACGAATGTATGTGTTTTAGGGCTGGAATGTTTGCTGTTAATTTCAATATGTTCCCCCTGTTTAGCGTGTCATGTGGCTCTTTAGAGTCATATTCCGGTGTCATGAGTATTTGCTGTTTCGGGAGTTGATGCCGTTGCTCTATTTGTAATATTGGGTCCTCGTTCTCCTTGACGGCTATGATTTGTTTCTTTTCGTCTTTTATATTTACATATTGGATCAGATTTCCCGTTCTGATGTTTTGAGCTGGGATTTCCAATGGTGTTATGTTCTCCTGATTGATCTCTTTATTAAGATTGGTTGCTGATTGGTTGCTGATTCCTGCCCAGGGTTTCCTTGATTGTTCTCACTTCCATTAGCCAATTGTATTTTTGGTTGTCTTTTTTCAATCTGGTTAATATCTCCATCGTCGAGATCATGTGCCGCAGAGTATTCTATTTTCTTTCCTGTAGGGATGCTATTCCTGAGCGCTTCATGATTTAATTTCTCTATTTTTTCATATTCCTTTTTTGATTCTCGCCAATCAACCTCACGGGATCTTTTTATATCATGTTCGTTTTCCGGACTTCTTTGTCTATTTACAGCCTTATTGTCTGCAATTTTTCAAGCAGGAGTATTTTGTAGCGGTTGGTTCCTCTCTGTTTTTTTTAATTGTTCATCGATCTTCCGGTCTCCGTTGTTGGGAACAGTTTCTTGCCTACTTTTTTTTCTGTAACTGTGTCCTGCCAGTTTCCATTGTCTGAATCGATTGTTTATTCCCTATTTTATTCTCAATGGGTATGAATTTTATCTCTGATCCATATTTTTTTTTTCCTTTACTGTTTTCGATCTCCTTGCATCCCTCAAGATCAGTATGTGATACCCGGTTTGTATCTATTCCTTTTCCTGGTGACTGTTCGGCCTCTGCAGTTTTATCTTTATCAGCCTTTTCGAGGCTTCTACGGCTAACCGAGTCTTCATCTGAACTTGATGTTGGATTAACCTACCATATTTGTCCCGGCCGAGCAAAAGATTGAGTAAACCTTGGTGGTCTGCTGATTCGTTATTGATGCCATTTTATTCCTTGCTTTCCTGTCTTCGTTTTTTTTGTTTCCGTGATAGCTTTGGCACTCTGTTTTTTTCCTCCGAGTTCATTACTTCAGTACTTTCCGATAACTCGTCTTCACTTTCTATTTTTCGTTGAGCCTTTCTTGTTTGATCTTGCATTTCTTCTAGCTTATGGTCAGTTTTAATTTGGTTGAATTCTTCTTTTGGTGGAGGCTTACAGAGTTGCGTGGTATTAACTATGTGTTTTTTTTGGACTTCAACTTTATTATCTCTCGCTTCTAATTTTGATTTATTAAATAATATTATCTGTTCTAGTAGTACTGGTAAAAGACTCCGTTTATCAATTATTGGGCTGCAAGCACACTGAACTGAGTATTTGGATTGAGCTCTTAATATAAAGTTGTTCATATTGTCCAGTTTCGTGTTTATTCCTGCAATTCGTTGTGCTATGATGTTCATTAGATCAATTTGAATGTCCATTTTATCTGTTTGCATATTAAATGCCTTTGTAGCTGTCTGTAAAGTTTGTAATAATGTTTTAAAGAGCTCTAGGAGGCTACTTTGATCACTCATTATCTCTCCTTGTAGAGGCTGTGTTTTTTTTTCTTGTTTGAACACTTGATCTTGGTTTTCTGAGTAACCTATGTCATTTGTCAGCCTAATGGAATTATTGTTGGTGTTTTTTTGAGTGGGTTTTTGGCCTTGTGAGTCCAAATAGTTTTGTATATTATCATTTATCGTTTCCTCCATCAGGACGATTAACTCGATAGCGGACATTTGTGAAGGGTTTTTGATAAATGCAGACCTAGTAGCGTTCTGACTTAAGTCAATCTGCTCTTCAAGGTCATCTTGATCTTGGTACTTCTGATGGATTTGAGCCGATATTTTTAACCTTGTTGTCGTCTCGGTATTTTTTTTTTCAGACTTGGGAGTGGAGGACATCAAGTTAACTTGATGTAATATAAAGTTTGCGGTGGGGTAATCACATTTTTCCCTGCATCCAAACTCTTTTTGGCAGAGCTGTTGTATGTCTAGTATGCCTAATAATGTATTTTTGTGAATCGTTCTCCCTTCCTTCTTGATCTCTCTTGTGTTATCTGGTATTTTTATGATTTCACCTGGGAACAGTTCCTTGCTTAGGAGCATTTTCTCCTTTTTTTTCTTATCTGTACTGACTTCCATAGACACCACTTCTGGGTCTTCAGTTTTTAAGCTTAGCTTATTCATTTCCTCATTCGGTATTTGCGTGCTCCATGGCTGGATTAATTCAATTATGTCTTGTATCACTTTGTTTTGTAAGTTTGTTTTTTTGGTTGAGACTATAGTAGTTTTCTGAGGTGCTAATGGTGTTTTAAGGCCTAGCACCTCTGCTGATGTTGCATAAATGACTGATCCGGGATCTTTAAGAAGGGAGAATCTTGCATCAAAAGCTAACTTCCTTTTATTTTCATCCTCTTTTTTCCTGAACATTGTTATTATAGGGGATATTAGTGGACTATTTTCCTTAATATCCAAACCTTCAGTTTCCATTTTTTTATGAGCTTTTTTTGTTTACTTTGTTTTTCACTCTTAACCTTCTGTGTTGGGGTTTGCCTGACTTTACCTGATCTCATTATTTTTGGGGATTATGACTAGTCTGGTCTCTCTTTTACTTACTTCTATCTAGATCGTGTAAAGAACGAATCACATGACCCCGACTCCCATGAGGCACGTGAACATCGCGTTTTTATTAAGCTCCTCTTCTCCTCCCCATTTGAACTTGACCTTTGTGTTCTTTACACATTTGCGACTCTTACTACATAAAGAACGCTAGCGATCTCGATTTTGAATATTGTCAAGCAGCATGCTCACTTATTTGAGTGAGAGCGTTTAATCACCCACCACTAAGTATGGATGCATGTGGGTTTGATATAACCATGGACCTCGGGATATTTTTCCATAGGTCCTGTGTTTGCACTGGTGCATTGGTACTCCTTACTCTTCATGGAGTGCGCTGACACCCACTCGATTGAGTATGATGACTGGGTATGTTTTCTGTGTGAGTGGCTCTTTATCATCACTGTCAGGTGCGCGTGATTATGAGAGTCCACTGCCTCTTATTCAAGGAGGCACACTGTGAGTTGTACTATTATCTCACGCTTCACTAATCTTTTGGAAATTACAGGAGCACTTATCCCATAATGAATAATTATTACAGCTACTAGATGTATATTCTGTGATTTTGTGTTTATCTCCACAGATTTTTCCCTTTCGACGAATGGGACGAAAGGACTCCTAACCGTGAGTAGATGATTAGGTTATAGTGACCGAGGGCAGGGTACACCTTAGCGAGTGTACACCCCCCGGATCACGTTCGCTGGTCCTGACGAAAACCTGGTAGTAACAACTGATGGTTGAAACATGTAGACCGCCTTTTTGCACTATTTGTCCACTAAAAGATACTGTAGGTCAATCTAACCTAGTACGGTATCTCAATAATCTTTTTAACATTGTCCAATTGCCCTAGAATAAATAATAAAATAAAATGGGTTAAATTTGGCCAATTTTTAACCAACACCCTTTTTCTACTCACCTTCACAATCAAAATAACCAGCTCCACTGTAATCAGGTGTCGCAGCACACCTGGATGGCATTCAGCTATCCGGGTGGGACCCCAATGATGAAGCATGTCACCAACCAGGTTGGTGAGTGAGGGGTCTTTTTAAGAAAGAAATTTCCTTTCTTGTGCTCCACGTTCCAAATACCATTATGACAGGGCTCTGTCTATTGGGTATACTCCTCCTTTTTGTTTGTTGTAATATTTATAAGGGGACCAGGAGTATCCCCTCCAAAAATCTTTTTATTGCGAAAATCCCTTTCTATCCATTTTGTTTTGCATTGGTAGCAATGTATGACAGCAACGGGCGTCAGCCGGCACCCCACGGACTCACCGGATGTCCAACGGCCTTCTGATTTAGGACAGACTCCTGCCCTGGCAGTCCCTGGTGGTCCCTGGCGTAATGATGGCAGTGACGGCGTCAGTAAGCAGCAGGCAGGCAAGCTGGATGTAAGAATGTCCGGGGCCGAGGCAAAGGGCCGAGGGTGCGGGGGTGGGTACGAGCTGTTTTATATTTTGCGGCTGAATCGGTTGCTGGTTACCGCTTGTAGCTTGACGAATACCCTCAAACGCCCTTAAGTCCTCGAGTGCCGCGGTCGTTACCGGCTTCTGAACTATCAAAGGACTGCGGCAGCCTCTCCTTTCCTCTGATCTTCGGGTCTGCGGTCTACGCGGTCTGCGGTCTGTGGTCAGCGGTAAAATCAGGAGTGGAGCCTGGAGCTGACTTCGCAGCAGGAGCAGAAACTCAAGGAGTAGTATCACTGGTGTGCGCTGAGGGGCGTCCTTTTTTCTCCTGACTCATAAAAACCAGTTTGCAACAAAGCTGCGTACGCCACACTCAAAAAAACATTGCAACTGCTCCACGAACTTGGGTTCACCGTAAACCTGACCAAGTCTCATCTACAACCACCCAACATACAGGTGTATCTAGGAGCCACAATAAACACCCAAAAACCTCTAGCGTGTCCCAACCCAGCCAGAATTCCCAACATGCAGACTCTAATTTCTGTTTCGGCCCCAACACTCATTACCAGCTCGAGTGTTCATGCAGTTACTAGGAATTATGGCGTCTTGCATCCTAATTGTACCTTACGCAAGACTTCAATTGCGTCCCCTCCAAGAATGCTTAGCATGTCAATGGAACCAGGCTCAGAGTTGGTTATCAGATCTAGTGTTGGTGGACGGCTGCACCCATCGCTCTCTGAAGTGGTGGAATACAAAAAATCTTTCAAAAGGGCTGCTCTTCATTGACCCGGTTCCACAGATAGTACTAACAACAGATGCATTGCTCACTGGCTGGGGAGCTCATCTCCAAAAACATAACATTCAGGTCATGTGGACTCTGCAACAAAAGCAGCTCCGCATAAACCATCTAGAGCTGCTAGCGATTTTTCTAGCACTTAAAGCGTTTCAACTTCATCTAGTAGGCAAAGCTGGCCTAATTCGTACAGACAGCAATGTACTACATACAAAAACAGGGGGGGTGCACACTCTCTCCAGCTGTCACAACTAGCTCAGACCATCTGGTGATGGGCTATAAGTCACAAAATGTATCTCCTTGCAGAACACCTTCCAGGAGTAAACAACCAGATTGCAGATCTGCTCATTCGTCAGCGATACCAGTTCCACGAATGGGAACTCCACCCTCAGGTCCTCCTCCCATTCTTTCAAATGTGGGGCTTCCCAGACATAGATCTGTTCGCCATACACCTAAACCCAAAATGCCCAAACTTTGCATCTAGGTATCCACACCCATTGCCCAAAGGCAATGCACTATGGATGAATTGGTCAAATATATTTTCCTACGCTTTTCCGCCTCTCCCACTCATTCCATCAGTGGTTCGGAAGCTCAAACAGCAGTCCCTGACACTATTCCTAGTGGCTCCCACATGGGCCCGTCAACCCTGGTTCACAACCCTGTTGGAGTTATCAGTAGTTCCTCACCAAAAACTACATCTTACTCCCAATCTCCTCACTCAGAGCCATGGAGACATAATACATCCAGATCCCAGTCATCCCAACCTTGCGATCTGGCACCTGAAATCTTAGAGTTTGGCTACCTCAATATTCCGCCAGACTGCATGAATATCATCAAAGAAGCTAGACACCCTACCACAAGAGCATGCTATGCAGCAAAATGAGAGGTTTGTGATATACTGTAATAACAATCATTTCAACCCGCTTGATGTTTCAATACAAAACATAATTTACTATCTATTACATCTATGCTTACATCTTGCCGCAATAGCTGCGTATCTACAGAACAGACAACATCTGTCTCTTTGTTGAGTGCCTGCTAATAAAGCATTTATGGAAGGACTTAAAAAAATCATTCCTCCAAGACCTCCACCTGCTCCAATGTGGAATCTGAACACTGTTCTTACCAGGCTAATGGGTCCACCTTTTGAGCCACAGCATAGATGTGAACTGAAATTTCTCACTTGGAAGGTAGCTTTCCTCATAGCTGTCCCATCACTGAAGAGAGTGGGTGAGTTTCAGGCACTAACCATAGAAGAAAGTTCCTATCTGAAATAATTTCTGCCTTTCAATCAACCAATCTGTTGAGTTGCCTGTGTTCTTCTCTCATCCAGATTCTATGGCAAAATGTGCTATACACACCTTAGATGTTAAAAGGGCATTACTGTACAACATTGAAAGGACAAAACATTTCCGTAAGAACAAGCAACTATTTGCTTTTGCTCCACCACATAAAGGTAATTCTATATCAAAATCAGATAATGCATGGTGAATAGTCAAGTGCATTCAAACATGCTATATTAAAGCAAAATGCACATTAACAATCCCCCCTAGAGCGCACTCCACTCGCAAACTAGGGGCCTCTATGGCATTTTTTAGGAAATATACCCATATATGACATTTGCAAAGCTGCAACATGGTCTACACCTCACACATTTACAAAACAATACTGTGTAGATGTCTTAGCTAGACAGCAAGCTAGGGTGGGCCAAGCAGCTTTACGTACACTATTTCAAACAGCTGCATCAGCTACAGGTTAGCCACCACTTGGGAGATAACTGCTATATAGTCTATGCACAGCATGTGATCTACAGCTCGCATGCCTCGAACGGAAAATGCTACTTACCACAGAATGCATCTGTTTTTGGCATGTGGATCTGTAGAGTCACATTCGCCCGCCCGCCTCCCCGGGTACCTCTACCTGTTGCAGTACTATCTTACTTAGATTAACCCTGGGCGTAGTTCGCGAAGTAGCACTTCGCGAAGCTACGCAAAGTGCAGTTCGCACTACGCGTAGCACTTCGCGAACTGCGTAGTACCTTGTTCGCACTGTGCCAGATGTCGTTTTCAATGATTGCACAGTGCGGACAAGCAACCGGCACTGTGCAATCATTGAAAATGGCATCTTGCACAGTGCGAGCTGTAGTTTTCTGCTGCTCGAGTAGATTTTTACTCGAGCGGCAGCTTTCTCAACGCGAACTGGTAGTTTCTCATCGCGAGCGGTCGCGAGCATACGCGACCACTCGCAATGAGAAACCTGACCTCCTCGCGTTGGGAAGCTCGCCGGAAGGTTTATTTTCCATGCTCGCGATCGCCAACTTGATGTTGCTGATCGCGAACAAGGAAAAAGTCTTGCCGGGATGTCATTTTGCTTGCTCGCGGTCGCCAACTTGACGTTGAGGACCGCGAGCAAGCAAAAAATGACCGCAGCTCTACGCAACACTACGCTACGCGTGTTCGCACTGTGCTACGTGCAGTTCGCGTAGTGCGAAGTAGCGCGAACTTCGCAAACTACGCGAGCGTAGCGTAGTGCTTTGCCCAGGCTTAACTTAGATACAATATACATGGACATCTCTATTAACTACTCTTACTAACTCCATCATCACCCTCTGCGGCAAAACAATTTAAAGATGGAGTCGATGCCCATGCGTACTATTACCGAAAGGAGGAGTCACCTACCTCATGACTGGAAAGACTTCTTTGAAGAAAAACAAAGTGCAAACATCCGGACCCAACTCTAGATAGCGAAATATGCACAGCATGTGACTCTACAGCTCTACATGCCAAGAACAGATGCATACTGTGGTAAGTAGCATTTTCGTTATTGACTTTACCGCAAGAGTTCTGTCTTTCAGTAGTGTATGACTAAGTTTTGGGCAGTTGAAAATTCTGCTGTAATTCACAGAGGGGAGTCTTTGTTGGAGATCGATACCTGGATTTATGTAAAGTTTCTCTAGCGAAAAAAGACACAGTGTTGTAGAATATTGGAGCAACGTTTTAGACATTTTTCTTATAAAGATATATGATTTATATGGGCAAAGCGCAAATCCTTTTATCGAGGGTTTGTGTGAAGGAGGCTCAGGATCCTTTATTTTTTTAAATCAAAGACGCTCTCCATCTCCAAAAAGATGAGTGAACTCTTTTATAGATGCGGTGTTTGGAGCCTCCTACTGCCCCAACACAAGTGATGTTGGGAAATTGATGTTTGATTTTTGCGTGTGATCTATTAAAGTGAAGGAAGTGTGATACATGAATTCACTAAGGAGATGACTTGAAAAAGTATGAGATATCGCATTTAAGTTATATTAGCCAGATGTTAAGGGTAGTTGCTGCTTGTTGTGAGACAAATGGATTTGTCCCCCCCCCAACTTTTTTTTTAAAGCCATGCTGCCTGACACGCACTGCAGTACTGCATGGCTAAACATTGAGAAAGTCAACAGCTCTCAACTTGTATGCGAGACTTAAAAGCTTTGACAGTGCTTGTTTTCCATCTTTTTCACTTGATTGAAGCATCAGTTTTGTATCTGTTTATTAAAGATTGGACAACCGGGTGGCATGTTATCTTAAGCTGTAATAGTAGATTTAGTCTCTGAAAAAATATTTATAAAGAGAAAATAGTTTTAGAGTCTTCAGATTCCCTGCAAGGGGGTTTATTTGAATCCGCTATTTTAGAATGCTCTAAACCTACTTGGGTTGCCACATTTATTGTACCTCTGCCTTTCCATGGAAGATCTCCAGATCTGGGACTATAAGGGATGGTTCCGGACAGAGTCCAACAGTAGAATCCGGTCTATCAGCAAGGTTTCCAGCACCACTAGTTGAAAATATGGCGATTTGGCAATCTGGGCACCTTTAGGACAAGGGAGAGTGGATGCAGCAAATGCTCTGAGTTAAATGTTGTTTTCTCCAGCAGATTAATAATGGGTTTGAGTAGTCACTGGAGAACCTGATTGGCTTCTGAGAGTTGGATTCATTCACCTGGGAAATTAAGCAAACCTTATAAACATAGATCCGGAGTAACCGAAAGGTCACGGTGTTTGATGGAATGTTGCTTAGTGTGCTGATTAATAATATTGGGGTGCCTCTGGTATTACTAGGTAATATATTCGGAAAGGATTGAGGCAGCACAACTTCTAAATCAATGAAAGTGTAAGAAAGGGCTAAAGACGTGTTGGTTCTACCCTCAGATTTCCATCCACACTGGGAGGAAGATTCCTTGTTACCATAACTATTAGGTACAGCTGTGCTTATTATTATTTGAGTCCTCCATCTCACTCTTTGGTGGAACATGCTGGTTTAAAGCTCAAGGGGCCTCCATTTCAGTCTTGGCTTAAGTATCCTGAGTGGAGCCCGGGGTTGAGAAGCTACCTTAATGAAAGATTTTTTGACAGCGCAATTCTTTGCAAAAAATGAAAATATCGGGAAGGCCTGCAAGAGACCTCTTCCTTTAGACTTTGACTTCTTCCTTTGGGCCTTGACTTCAAATGATACCACAGTCTTATTTTAAATTATCATACCAGAGCAATTTTCTTTTTATATTTATTGATAAGTCCCTCATGTCCTGTTTTCCATGGCCGGGAATATGAATTGTTAACTGAACAGATGTGTTCTCGATTCCCTGAACAGTGCTGTTGTAACATATTTGTTAAGCACACAGACCCGCAAGCGCGCAGCCCTGTGGTCACTGTTACTATGGAATAGATTTGGGTAGCTTGATCCTTAGTGTAAAGGTACTCTGTGTATGGGATGGCTTATTGGTACATTAGAGGGGGCCTCACTGGCCTCTCAGTGGATTGAGAACAGTAATACTGCCCTCTATCTCACTTTTATAAAGATGCATACACCGCTTGTCACAGAGGGTCTGCCATCAGATGGATGGCTGCAATGCAGTAACCCTGGTTGCGATACAACCAGATGGCATTTCATCTGGTTCAAAGAATCATACTGATCCATGGTCACCTGCATTAGTCTACTACCGTCGCACTTGGAATACTACTTGGATCCTGAGAGTTGAAGAGGTTGAAGGAGGGCATGAGCATGACAAGCAGCTTTTGGAACCATAACCAAGATCCTGGCTACTCTGAGCCTCTAGTGCCTACTGCTCTTCAGACCTCTCGCATTGTATTAACTGAGTGTTCCCCAAGACGAACAATCAACCTTTGGCCTATTATTATCAGTGGCACTAAGACTCATGTTTGTGATTGTGTGACAATGAATAAATTACCTATCTTTAAAATGACCGCGTGTTTGCATTTGTGTATTTTTACTCATGATTTGCTATTTCGCTACTTACAAGTTGGCTGACTTATTCTTAACTGATGCTACCTATCGCCTCATTCAAGGTTATCAACCTATTCATGAGACCACAATTTATATCTATGAAATCTACCTGATTGAAAGAGAAGGTAGTTTGCCTCGTTTGACTTGGAATCAGGCTGCATCTTGTGTGTACACCTCCCAGACGAATCTGAAAGTGACTAAGATTATATATTTTTGCTGAGCAAAACAATTCACTTGCTTAACAATTCCTTTGGTCTGCTCTAACACCGATATAGACATTTCATTTTACCCCTGCTTGGTGGCTAATTTTAGCACCATTTCTCCAGCAGCACGTCATATGAATGCCTATTCCCATCAAGTTGCCCTCAGTCATGTATTGAACACTGTAACAGGAGCTTATAAATGGTTGCATGTCTAGAATTCAGTGTTATATTCTCTAGTGTGGGAACAGGAGGCATGTCACATTAATATTGAGTCATTTATTTTTGGCATAATTGCAAAGAGACTGAAGTGCATAGACCAGCTTCACAGATTGGCTACCAAAGGTGCTTAGTTTGAAACTAAGATTGTAGACCGGAGAAAGAGGACGAGAAAGAGAATATATAGAGACACTGTAGTAGTTGAGTGATGGTTGTATTCTGCCTTAGATACAATTTGTTGGAGGCCAATATGAAATCTGGATTGCTGTAACAATCTGCCTTTTTTTCTTTTCATCCCTTCTACAGGAGAGAAGCCTCACCAGTGCAACATCTGCTATCGCTCCTTCTCCCTGCGGGACTACCTTTTGAAGCATATGGTGACACACACTGGAGTGCGAGCTTTTCAATGCTTTATCTGTTCTAAGCGCTTCACTCAGAAAAGTTCCCTAAATGTGCACATGCGCACGCACCGACCCGAGCGCTTCCAATGTTGTATCTGCAACAAGTACTTTTCTCACCGCACATTGTTGGAGCGCCACATGACCACCCACACGGCATAATTGCTATTGGGTTCACAGAAAGCTGTGTCATTGCCCAAAATGGAAAGGGCTTGCCAAGTAAGAATTAGTTTTGGCTCAAGCGAAAAATTCAAAAAGTGGACAGCACAAGATGTTTCTTCATTGTATTGGCGAGCCAGCTATCTGTGGTCACGTACCCTACAAAAAGGTATCATGGGATGGGAGTGATTGTAAATCAAGTTCAACGCCATGCAGTGATCAGGATAGTCATTTATGGGACTGGGGCCATTTAACACTGTGATGCCCTTCTGTAAGTGGGCAGATTAGGATAGTAGGCATGGTGCTAAAGAAGAAGGTGGTATTGACATGGACAACGCTGTGGATGTTTCCACCATTGACTCTAGTTGAATTTAAAGTTGGATCTAAGAACTTGGCCACTCTAGATGACACCTGTTTTGCTTGCACTGGGTTTCCCCCCTCCTTGCACAGATCTGCAGTGTGATTTATTCCTGTTTCATATTATTCATGCTATTCCATATTATTCATGCTATTCCACACAATGGTTCACTTTTGCCTCTGCAAAGTAGCGCATTTAAGTCCCCATTGCTGTTGCGATATTGGGATTTATGCGCAGCTATCCAATTGTATAATTTTCTTTTTTTAAGCACTTTTTTTTGCTATTCTGGCACTGGGATCTCCCCACACTGCACACAGTTTTCAATTTTTTTCTGAAAATCCACTTGCCGCACATGGACTTATTCTTCCTCTTTCTGCCCAAGTATTTTTCTTTGCTGCAGACTTTGGCCCTCTGATTTAACTCCACAATATCTTCCTTGGATCCCTTCCACCTCTCTTGCTTAATTTCACAACCCCAGATCATTAAGGAATGCTGTAATATTGAAGAGGTTCAAGGGTTCTAAGGCAAAACAACATAATATTGGTCTTCTTCATCTATGGCTGTTTTCCACCCCATAGAAAACGCCTCCCTTTGCTTCTTCACTGTAAAACAGTGGTCTTCTTGCTCCATCTTTGGTCACCTTGTTAGCTTTGTAAAGAGCTGAAAAAGTTTATGCTAGATTTTCCTGCAGGTTATTATTTGTTCTCCAGTATTGGATCTTTGCCAGGTTCCCATGCTTGAAATATTCCCAGTCGTCGAAATGGGAGTCCCACGTTACCATAGAAAAGCAGTGTACAACAGTATCCTAGTCCATAATAGTAATGCAGAGTCACATTAATAGCCTATCTATGTCCGTTTAAAAACAAAAAAAGGACCATACTTGAACTATAACCAATCAGGTGACAGCATCCTCTAGAACACTCCAAACAGAGGCTGAGTCCCTCATATTTTCTACCGCACGACCAACCACTTCTAAAGCAGGATAGGTTACCTCAGCAGAGGGTCATTCTGAACCTTCTGCCGAAACTACACAGGTTAAGAAAACCTGCTACATCCCTGCGGGTATCCCCAAAAATGATTTGTCACCTAAGATGGGAACCAGTTCATTCTCATCGATGAGACTGTCAACAGATATATCGTCGACGGCGGTATCCATAGTCACCACACTATAGCGACATCGACGTTCACTACGACAGCTTCGCCCCCGATAGTATCTTTGTCGCCTTTAGGATCGATGACGATTAATTCAATAAAGATTACGACAAAGCCAACATTACCATTTACGGCGCTCCTTGTTAAGAAATCGTCGACGAAAACATCCAAAAAAGACGTGTTGATGCCGAAGTTCAGACTGTCCACGGATCCATCGCCAACATCACTACCATAGATGACAGCACCATCGACATCAACACCGTCAAAGAAAATACTATCCACGGCAGATCCATTTCTAGCATCAAGACTTCCTTCTTTCATACCGTTGTCGCTCATACCATTAAAGCACACCCAAGAAACAGTATCGCCATCTCACACTTCACCCAGTAAAGTTTCACCTATACCTCTGGATAATCTTCTAGATGACGATAAGGAGGAAGGAGACTCCTCATATAATGAGGGCACGTTCGGAGTGGCTCGTAGCCCATCAAACCTGCATATTAAATGTCAGGAAGAGGATGAGCAGGACCATCCGTATTATGAACAGCTATATGCAGAAGATCAATATGTACACCAGGAAAAATTTGTGCGATATGCTGACCAGCAATAAGTTCAGTTCTGATGCCAGCATTTCTGGTAACTAACGTACAACATGTGCTGCAGGATTATTATCGCAGAATCCCACCATCAGGGTCTGCCACCCCATTTCCACAAACACCTCATCAGAGGCAACCTCCTCCAGTACCCTCTGCCAGACATACATCACTGTTTTTTGCTACACCCTCTGACACTTTGTCAACTTTGCCTGTTCCATTTCCAGAAGCTCCAAGGGAAGATCCTCCTTTCATGGATGAAGACAGAGATGGGTGAGATCGAGGATACTGCTTCCCTTCCCAAAGAGTGGTATGATCATCAAATTCAGACGCCCTCCCCTTCTACTCCACCACCAGTGGATTCCCCACCGGTGGATATCAGTGGGTTCCATAGCATAATGGAACGGGCTGCCAAAAGATTCAAACTCTCAATAGTTTCAAAACAATCTGACTGTTTTCTCTACAGCTTCAAGGAGGAAACTAAGAAAGCAATTCGTTCTATTCCTAATGTGGGCTTTATATGGGAGGATGGTCTAAAAGTGATGAAAACTCCAGGATCGATTCCAGCAGTATTTCCTAGGCTGGATAAAACATATAAAGCACCTGAGAATCCTCGAGCTTGCCTCACCAGCCTACCAAGACCACACTCGGTAGTGTCACATGCGGACCAACGTCGCTCTAGAAATCCATCTAACCCCCCGTTCGCTCCACCAGAT
The DNA here is from genome assembly GCF_964204655.1 of Triturus cristatus. Taxonomy (NCBI): domain Eukaryota; kingdom Metazoa; phylum Chordata; class Amphibia; order Caudata; family Salamandridae; genus Triturus; species Triturus cristatus. Next base: position 406,861,296 of record NC_140590.1, read on the forward strand.
AGAGATGGGAGACTTCTAGACGGTATAGGTAAAAAAAGTCTCTACCATGGTGGCTACCACTGTTCGAGCAGCAAACTCTCTAGCAATTCTGGGGGCATTACGACTGCCAAATGTGGTCGGCCATCTCCACATACATTGACCTTTTACCGGAAGATGTCAAACTGGAGGCACAAAAGATACTGCAAGAGAGGGAGAGGATATTGACGAAAATAATGGACTGTGCCATAGATGTGTCATTTACAGGCTTTTGACAACTAGCGGGGCGGCAATCCTTGGGCATCAGGCATGGCTTAAACCTTCTTCCTTCCGCCTGGAAATTCAAACAAAGGTTATGGATATGCCATATGATGGAGTTATTGTTTGGCAAGCATGTGGACGACGCTCTTCAGTCCATCAAATCAGTCCATAATCCTTAAACAGTAGCTGAAAGATCATTGCATATGTTAGACATCAAACGGTGTCTAAAGTTTTACATACACAGGACTAATAACAAACGCAAAGCAGATCAACTGTTTGTAGCCTTCGAGAACCTCAGAAACGTGTTTCCTGTTTCTAAGCAGACTACGGTAAGATGGATGACTTCTGGCATACAATTATGTCATCAACAAGCAGGAAAGTAGTTTACTTCCAAGGTCAACGTCCATTTCACCAAAGCTGTCTCCGCATCCACAGCTCTGTTTGCACGTGTGCCCATTCAAGACATATGTCAAGCAGCAACGTGGTCTAGCAGGCACACGTTTTCTCTACACTATTGCCTTGATGTTGCAGAGAAAGCTGATGCAGCAGTTTGACAAGCAGTTCTACGATATCTGTTCCAATAAGGTGAGCCGCTATTCTTTCCAAACGTCCTCGATTTTATTCTTATGATATGTTTATCACTATAGTATTCACTGCAGCCTAGTCTGATTCAAGCTTATGAAACATCCAATACTGGAGAAGAGTTACTTACCTGTAACTTTGGTTCTCCAGTATTGGTATCTTTCATGGATTCACATGAGACCCACCCTCCTCCCTATAGAGGCTGCACTCATAGACTCAGCCTCTGTTTGAAGTGTTCCAGAGGGTGCTGTTGCCTGATTGGTTATAGTTCAAATTTGGTCCTTTTTAAAAAAAAAATGACATAAATAGGCTATTGAAGTGACTTTGTATTACCATTATGGCCTATGATACTGTTAACACTGCTTTTCTATGGTACCGTGGGACTCCCACTTCGACGATGGGGAATGATTCAAGCATGTGAATCTATGAAAGATACCAATACCGGAGAACCAAAGTTACAGGTAGCTAACTTAGATTCTCTCTCTGAAAACTCATTCAGCCTCTTCAGCAATATTTGGTGGTCAGGTAGTAAAAGCCAGTACAGAAATCTAAAAGCATAAGGTCAGGTCCATAATATTTGAAAGAGACGTGTGGACTTCATCCATTGGGGACGGCGCCTTAGTGACTCCCTCAAAGGAACTGGTTGTTTTCAAAGTGTTACTCTAATTGGAAGCATGACTCATTTTCTAGCACTGGGCTGAATTTTTTTATTTTTTTATTTTCTTTTGTCTCTAAGCCAACTGAGCAGTAAATATTGAGCACTAATGTTGTTGACTTCTCAAAGTGGGTGTGCCGGCCTAGCCATTGTTACTGTGGTCTGGAAGTCTTGCTGTACTTTCTCCATTTAACTCGTTTTTAAAATCTAGTCATGTAAATGGTTAGACAAAAAGGCAAAAGGTGTCCAGACATACAATTTAATAGTACCAACTGCAGAGTACATGTGCTTTTGCAGGAACGGTGAAATGAGTGGCAGATTAGTTCAGCCGGTGACAGCTTGCAGTGATTCGCATGGCAAAGAAGTGCAGAACTGTATGAAAAAGCCTATGTTTCAGTAAACATCCCCAGATCAAGGTATACTGACCAACACTTTCTTATTAGCATTGGAAGCACACTACAGATTGTCAGACCGGTGGGGCAGGGTCCTAAAAGGAGTCTTGATATCATAATAATGTATTGGAACTCAGCGTGATCCTCGCTTATTAATTTTTAATACTAGCCCTAACAAGTACAAAGGTATTGATTCAGACAGACTACAAAGCATTGACTTATTACTTGAGAAAACAAGGAAGAACAAGATTCCAAATTTTTGACTGAGGTTCAAGCTATTCAGAATTGGTCATTACCAAGAACTTCAACCTAAAGACCATTCATATTTGAGAAGATCTGCATCTGCAGGCAGATGGTGAGTAGAATCATCTTGGAAAGGCACAAACAGATCCTCTTTAACAACATACTCCTAACAGCTCACATATCTTAAATGACAATCACAAATCGATCCATTTGTAAACAACTAGAGCACAAACTGGTAATAGTTTATGTCCAGATATCACATTCTCACCCTCAAAGGGGATATGTTGCTGATAACCTGTTCAAAAGCTTTTTCTACACTTGTCCATCAATTCCTTTTAAAGTCAAGGTGGTAATGAAACTAAATCAATCCTGGATGAGAATGATTCAGATAGTATCAAAATGACCTAGCCAATGACAGTTCTTTAATCCAAACAACTAGACATGGTACTGCCTGCAGACCATATTTGCTGTCCATGACATGGTGCAGCTTTTCAACTTAACTTTCAGTGAACTTGGCAGCCTGGCTCTTAATTTCTTGTCATTTAAAATTACAGTCAGAGTGCACGGCTTCACTGAGAGGCAAAGGCACTATCCATCAATTTAAATCATATGGAATAGTTTTTTATCTGGCTTTGCAGACCTCCATCAACCTTGGGGCGCCAGGAAAGAGGTGGTTTCACCGAGTGGTTTATGCTTGACCTAGTCCAACTTACATTTTCAGTCGTAAGCCTGTGTGTATCAGCTATTTCCGCATATTGAAATGCTCTTTTTAAAAGTCCAGTCGGGGAATTTTCTGAAGGTCTTCAAATATTTTCCCAAATTAGTGGATCATGCCTGCCTAAATAAATTGGGACTCCCAGGCTGCAGATGCATAAAGAAACAATATAAAGTCCTTTATTGAAAGTTAACTTTTTAGGGGGTTTTCTACAGCATGACTGGAATGGATAGATCGGCTTGAGCTATTGGCACAGTTATGTCCACAGCATGCCTCCAAATCTTCTAGCTTGCTAAACATTTTTCACCTCAATAACACTCTCATTCACTTATAGTCACTGCTGCAAAAACATAAAATGGCATCAAACTAAATAATTGCAAAAGATGCCACAAAAAAATAACAACCAATCAATGCCTTATATAAGCCTGTGGGGCCCACCAGCAACATTTTTGGGGATCCACACTTATTTTTCATCATCACATATTTATAGAGAGCAAGAAAGGGACAAACAGGAAAGGTGGAAGAGAAAGACGAGAAAACTGTCACAAAGGAAGAAACCATTGAGGAGGCAAGAGGTGGATTCTAGACCACACAGCCTGGTTATTCGGCACATTAACATTGAATTGCGCCAGCCATAGGCTTCTAAGCAGAGCTTTGGGCCCGGCACTTATTATTTTAAAAATTAAGTAATGCAGCCAGCTGCAGGTTTGGGAGAAGTTTGGGCTGTGCTTCATACTCTGAGATTATCATCTACAATAGATCTCAATTTACATGCTACTAAAACAGATTCGTTTGACCAAGCATCTTTAGTGCATGGAGTAGAAGTCTTATGTCCCCGCTCAGTAGGCAGTTACCCTAAACCTGTTATGTTGATGCGGGGTATTAGGCTTGTAAAATCATTCTTATCTGTCGTTGACCAACTAAATCTGACAGATGTAGGTATAGTATTTTTAATCTCAAATTGCTGAGAAAAGTAGGCTTTTTTAACCTTCTGTCATTATGTTTTAATCATCAACGTTTATCTACATTGACTCAGGTAACACATTCTCAGCTGCAATGGGAATGTGCTTCTGATAACCTGAAATTTTATGATACAACTTAGATTTTTCTTCCCAATACAATTAGGCATGTATGTCTGTGCTTTCAGATTTTGTGAACTAACTTTGTTATTCAATCACTCTCTCCCTAAAGCTGAATGAAGGAAATGTTAAAAGTTGGTTAATTAGTCGGTGGCGGCTCCTCCGCTAAGGCGGAGGAGCGTCGCCCCACTGCTGTTCGCAGAGGGAAAAAAAGGAAAAATAAACTATTAAGTCAACGTTATTATAATTTTATTTGTTCCTGCTGCGACGTCTTGGCGGGGCAGATCTGCTCTGCTCTCAGAGCAAGGGGAGGTGTGGTGGGCACTATGCAAGTGCACATGAATAGTTGGCTGACCTGAGAGTGGCGGCCAAGCATTCATGCACACTTTGCATGTTTTGCACCCAGGGTGCATTACAGCCTGGATGGAAAACATGCCCAGGCTCCCATTTCCTGGCTGAGCATCGAACCACAGCACTGAGACCAATCATAACTCTGCATTTTAGCGTCGTGATTGGATATGGAGAGCCTTTGAGCTTCCTGCTTGCAGAGAAGCCAGGAAGAGGATGGAGAGGCGGCGTCTGGCCGGCCGGTAGATCAGTGATTTAAAAAATGTTTTTTTCTTAACCTCACCCCATCCCCCCTGCCTCCTCCTTCCCACTGCTGCTTCTCGGGAAGAGCCACCACTGTGTTTAATGCGATTGTGTTTTTTTAAGATGGGACTTTCAGTAATTGTAAAGTACCATGATACCCTGCTTTAAAAAAAACCAATGAGTTAGATCTTAGCAACTGACAAATGTTACTTAATAGGAGAACATAACAGCCAGAAGCGTAATCCGTGGGCATAATGCACAACACCCAAATCTGTCCTGCAACTTTGCAGAATATTCCAACACTAAACAATATACTAGTCCACTTCAACATTGCGGGCCACTACCCAGTATGAATCACATTAGAAAAATAGCAAGTACGACTAAATAAAATGTTAGGAAACCACTTTGTCTCCAGTCCCAGAACCTTTTTCATTTCCTGATAGCAGTTAACATAATATTATCAGTAGTCCTGTGCAACATGTCTCTCTCGGTGTCAGCAGGACAACATGTTGTCTAGTTGCTAAATCTAGTTTACTGAAGCAATTACTAACTTTCAGAATGATAATGTTGTGCAAATCTTACATACTGCCACTTTCCTTTTCAAGTGGCACTTTATGGATAATTACCTCCATTGCTCATGAAAAATGAAAAGGCCCGAGTCTCTCCTGTCGGCTTTTATTATCCTAGATTCTTAATTTTAAATCAAAATGTACATTAAATGGTTACAGCTATGATTTCTCAATAATGAAAATATTGATTTTTCTCAAGTCATCCTGTACTTAATGGAATCCCTCTGCTTACTTTGTAATCTCCCCAGTTTTGATTTATAGTATAATGGAGATTGAACTAGATCTTCCGCCCATAATAAAACTGGAATAAACATGTCATCCTCAATTCAAGACAGTCATCTTTCTTAATGAAATGTTATAATACTCTAGTCAACAGAAACCCCAGAACTTTAAAGAGCAGCTAGATCACGAAAACTCATTGGGATCACACAGTTGGAAGGAATGCGCTTTACAAATACATATTCGATAATATGTAAAGATAATGAGGTACATGCGCTTTTTTCGAGTCGTACATCATATTTTGACCTTAACATAAGATTGAGCTACGAGCTTGACACTACCTTCTTCCTCAAAGATTGCTCAAATTTTCATGCTAATGAGAATAAAATTACTTTGTTTTATTTCTAAACCTGTCATCCCCTACTGAAAAGAACTAATCAGATCACTGATTTGACAATGTAATGCTAAAGGACAGACAAACTCTTCACTAGCGTCTATCACAGTCATAAATCTATGGCGACACATGAACAATTTGGAGCATATTGGAACGTGATACATGATATACTGCTATCAAATGGTAAAATAAATTCTACCAAGACCTAGGGCTAAAGCAGTTATTAGTCTGATTAAGAACACCCCGAAAACTGATGTTTCAAGAACCTACAACCTGGAGCTCATTTAGTTGACCAAACCCCTTTACAGTCAATATCTTAAATTCCATATATATTATCCGTGCTTTTAATGGACCTGTGACCAGTACTGTCAGGTACTGGGTTCCTTCACTTCTTTATTTTGAGAGGAAGAGTACCTGCACATCTCAGCAGTGGTGCAATACTTTTAATTGGAGAGTACCAGCACTTCTCAGAAGCAGAAATGGATTCTGGTATAGGCTACCTATACTTCTTTTTTCCATTTCACTGTATATTATAGATGTCCACCATGCCATTAATCTATTAACATTTGTTTCCCACTTAAGAACATGGGGATGAGCTTGCTGTTCTGTGCTCTTGGATTTCAGTGAAGATCCCATGAATGGAGCAGGCAAAGGTGCTTACATGTAATCCTAACACAACCTCATGGAAATCTTCAAGGAGTTTGTGATCAACCAGTCCTCCTTCAAGAGAAGAAATGGACGTGGACGTCCGTATATCAATAATAGTTGACACTTAAGATAGGATTTTCTTTTCCATTTTGCTGAAATTGTTGGGCTTATGTGCCCTTTTTTGAAACATTAGCCTCCACCTACCAAGCATGGAAAAAAATTGGACCTGTTGGTGAAATGTGCCTGCAATTCTGGGGTCTCTGCCTTTCTCTTTGCCTGGCCCCTTTACATGGTAGATACAGAGCCCGTGGAGCACGCCTGAAATGCTTTCCTTCTAGCTGTTAAGAATTATGGCAGCGATCAACTTGAAGCTTCAAATAACAATTGTGAAGTGATGTGCTAGTCTCCCAAGGAGAACTGTTATATTAAGCATTGTCATAGATGAGGGACCAGGGCAGATTTAATGGCAAATCCTCTGTTCCACGTCATTCACCCCGCCCCTCCCGCGCCGCCCACAGCACCTTAATTAATAAGTGTCTCAGTTGAAAGACTGCACCTAGTCATTTTCCCAGCAGGTTCTGTGACAAGACTTTAAAACTTATTAGCTGGAATCTATAATTGGTTAGGACTTTAAGGTGCTTATTTTGAGTTTGGTGGAGCGGCCATCGGGCAAATAAATAAAAGATTTCCCGTCAGCCATTTTTAAACTGTCATTAACATCAGTGCACTCAATGCAGCAGGCGGGACACTTTTTGGCAGCAGATGTAGTACATCTGTCTAACTCTAAATAAGGCCCCTGGTTCATTGTATCATGAGTGGTGATACAAGGAACTTCTTGCTAATTTGTTTCTTTCATGGAATCCATCTACATAGCCCAGAATTTATTTCTATTAGAAAGTGTGGGTTTTGCCTGACAGAAATTTCACAAAGACATTTCACCTACCTCTAGTTGAGCTCTAATTCCGTATTTGAACTCCAAATGAACTGAGAATCCACTGCCATGGGTGTGCCTTCTGGGAAAGTTGGGATAGCCTTGTGCCTTAATAGAATAATGCAGTTTTTCCTCTAGGTAAAGTTGTACTGCCAGTTCCCTTTTTTTTTTATTTTATTTTTTTTTTTTTAGATATTTGTGCATTTTGAAAAAAGGCATTGAAAAAGTTCAGAGGCTTCTTTCTCATACTTCCTAAGAGTCTATTTGGCTTCCTCTAAAATAGTGCCTTTTGTTTGTTTGTTCAATGAAGGTCTCTGAGGTCTCTCTCACAGGCAATGATGTTAAGTGTTTATGAATTTAATGAAGATTTTCACAGTGAAGCACTAGGATTACGATTATGTAACCTTTCCTTTCCCTCCTGTTTACCCTCCCCGTTACTCATGGAAGTGTGTTGCTGCCCTTAAGTTTGAACCTTAGTACTGCAGCGTTGTAATTCATGAACATCTGGCCGTGCTCACATGTAGTGATTTGCAACACCCTTTAAAATTTTTATGATCTCCCATTCCTTTCCCAACCGCTTGTTAACCCATAGGACCCATATGACTTTCCTATACTGTGACAAGGCCTTAGTTCTTTCAGTACCCCAGAGAGCTCATCTGCAATAATAATGCTCTACCAATGCTGAGTATTTCTGATAAGAAATTGTAGTTAAGCCAAATTGTGTCTTGCCATGTTGGCCAGCGTCTGGCTAGTCCATCTATTATGCGACTTAACATGATGACTGTGATGAAAAGAAAATATTAATCCATGACATTATGCATCAACATGACCCCCCTCTCAGTGACAGACACTCTTTGAGTTAAGCCAACATTAGTTAGTTAACTTGATGGAGAGATCCTCTTAGAAGTTCTGTGTAAGTCTTCGGCCCCAGACATTTATTTTGAGCTCTCACATAATGCACTTTTAGCCTACAGAAGAGTCAGAATGGGGATGACAAATAATTACACCATACTTGTGTTGCAACCTGAGCAGACACTGTGATGTGAGAAGAGGCTCTACAGTCTGTGAGGTTAGTCTAATGTGTAGTTCTGGCACCTGCTAGCCGATCTTACTAGCACCCTGAAAGTGTGACTTGTTCTGAAGGTGACCTTTCTGACATATTGTCCATTGTTTTGTGAAGTACACCCTTTTTACCCCCATGCTTTATCTCTGCTGCATCTGTTTACACATACCGTTCTTTTTATGTCTGATCATAGAAGGTTTGAAATAAAAGTCCTGTAAATCTATTGTGTAGGATTAATATAAGTACCTTACTGTTTACTTCACATTCAGTAATACATTACATAATTGCACAGCAAAGATTAGTGCCTCATCTAGTATACCTAGTCATGTGTTCTTCTTTAGTATATAGTAGTGCTTTACATATTAAAAGCCACATGGTCATGTCTCTCATTCCCAATGATATTGATGTACCAATGCACTGTTTTTCTTCTACATCACGAATCTGACCGAATTTGTATTTAATGCTCTTGAAATGAATTCACCCCAAATCAGCTTAATTCAAGTTTGAGCCTTTTTGGCACTGTGCTGCATCTTTTATTTGTCTATTAAAATGAGCTATAACCTATTCGTTGTCAAGCAATTTTCATTTATTTTACGTTTTAATAAAGTTCATTCTTCCAGACTGAGCCAGAACGATGTCTATGGCAACAAATGTCGATGCCAGCCACCCTTATAGGGAACATAGCAACATGAAGTATCAACATTAAGCAAAGGTAGTTTTGCAGTATGAGTTTTTTATTTATGTCCTATACTTTCTTCTGTAGTTTCATGTTTCAGAATATTACAGATTGTTTTTCTTCAAAGCTGTTTGGAGCATTCTGTGAATGATTCTTGATCGCAACTCAGTTTACTGGATACAGAATTCTGCGTAGATAGTTTTTTTGCCATGGGATATGGCCACATTTTAAATTGCTCAGGCAACAGACAGTTATAAATTATTAAACCAAGCAGCCCAGCAGGACTCACGGTGGGGGAGGAAGCAGTAAAAAAGACAGCAGTAACACAACTGTGGCATTAAGAGGATGTGGGAGGAAGAATGCTGATTAAATGTAAGTAGTTAGGGCTCTGAAGTTGAACACAGAAAAACAATAACAGAGAAAGAAACCAAGAACAGATATAGAACCATGGCAGAATGAGAGAGTACTAAGCCCCTGCTCTGTGGGAGGAACAGAAGAGAGAAAGGAGGGACAAAGAGGCAGGACTGACCACTAGCAAGCACAGATTTTTTTTAGGATGCCCACGGACTAATTAAAGCAGGTCTTGAAGAGATAGCGCATGCGCTGTCTAGCTCGACCTAAACAAGAAAATGTGCTGCTGTGTAAATGTGGGGGGCATATGCTTGCAATATTGAAGCTAATCATAGCAGTGGGTATCGGTCTTGCAGAGGTATTGTAAATAGTCTATTATTGTTTTAAAGTTCCCCCAGTGGCTGCCACATTCAGAACCAATGTGTTGGCCATCTTGGAATAGTAAAACAATGATACACTGTGGACAACAGCATTCGATCTTGGTTTCCTGCTTTAGAGGAGGTCGCCATGTGGGATGAGGCTCACTGGAGATGAAAGGAGCACACTCCATTTCAGGTAAATGTGCATGTGTTCAGAAAATGCTGTCATTCATTGTGCCAGAGAGCTGATGACTGATGTGGACTGAACCATTAGCCCATGCAGTATGCTGTCATGGATGGAAGCAAATTGTAAATAACACTCGGACAGACCAGTGGCAGAACAGAGCTGAGCCAAAGGGGTGTGGGGTGTGTGTGTGGTTGTGTGTGTGTGTGTGTGTGTGTGTGACTTTAACATATGCATTTGACAATCCGCATATCAGGGGTACTGCGTTTATCATAACTTTTCATAATAAACAGATCAAATCTATGACAACAAAAATATTTTGTCCTAGTGAACCAATCTAGCTGTTATCATTGGCCTATCACCATAGCCAACTCAAACTTACTATATTGGTTATAAGCCTTCCCACAATACAACAGTCGGGTATGCCATAAGAAAATTAGAAATATGTACATTATGCAGTTGTCGAAACCATATAAAATCCCTTCTAATAGTGGCTAATACGGATAAACATAGTGTAAATAGTATAGCCCCATGAATTGTTCAGGTGGGTCACCAACATAAAAATCCTTGCCTACTAAGTTAATCTGTGAGATTCTGTGGAATAAAATACCTACTTATAGGCTTTAGCTCAGTGTAATAACAAATCGTACTAAAAAGCATATTTTTATACATACTCTTAACAATAAGTAAGGCCTACCTGCTTTGCCATAACCTTTCCCTATAAACAGATCACACTTTTTTTTTAAAAATAATTTTTATTGGTTTTCTGCAACAGAACATTATCAGCTTCTGTATTGCAACACATATCAATAGTGAGTATTCAATAACAGTAGTTTGAATGGCTTGGGCAGGATGTCCAGAAAATTCCTGCCACCGACAAGGAAGGCCCACTGCGCACAATGTAACATCACACATGTACTTATTTGAGTGCCCTTTTCCACAACTTAGATACAACATTTCTGTACATCATATGGTCCTTTTACAAACAGATCACACTTAAGGAATCAAACATAACCTTTCCTAGTTAACCAATCAGGCCTCTATCCTATATCAGTGGCTTGACACTATATACAACACGGGCCTACTGAAGTGCACATTAACTGGCAACCACCTTTCATACAGTTGTAAAATTACAAATGTGTGTAAAATTACAGCTGTCAAAATAATATACAACCTCTCGCAATAAGGCCTAACAAGAATCATCACAATGAGATTCTTGTCTTTAATGTATGCTGATTTGAAAGAGACTTCTAGCCGCAGATTCCTTACTGTTGAATTTCCCCAGGTGTCAGACTTGATCCTCAATATTTTTCGTGAGTAGTACTCCTGCCCGCTGGTAGGTGGTGTCAATCGGCTCTGCATAGCGCTGTCTGCGCTGGAATTGACATCTGCAGCACCTACATAAGTGCCACCGAGGCGCACTGACAGCAGTTCCTTTCTTTCTGCGCCAGCCAGCGCTGATCCAGAGGAGAGCTACCCCGCTGCTGGTTACAGACAGAATGTTTTTGACCTTTTGTCGACTTTTTTGAGGTATTAACTCCTGGTGTGTTGAGATGTCATCTCATAAGATACTTTTAAGCCTTGTAGCGCATTCTCATACCTCATCTGCCTGTTGTGCTTGGAGCGCGACCACGACACCAAGTCATGCCTTTATTGCCAGGCCATGGCCCGAAGGTTTTGAGGGAGCTGTCCCTGAAGCTGCTAGCAGCCGGGACGCAACTCTATGGAAATCAAGGTCCCGGTTTGGGGAAGGTCCCAGGATCGTTCACGGAGCACAAAGTCCTCTTCGTCCCATTCAAAGTCCTCTGGATACCCGGAGCACTCTTCAACTTCTACTCGTCCGTTGACTGATGAGACGATGGAGCATTGGCACTCGAGGCATGGTTCTTCGGAACCTGGGCCAACTCGGCACCTCCCCGACCTTCTGGGAGCTAGAGCGGCCCACCTCACTCCGAGTTTTAGAAGGCCATGCTTAGGAAGGTGGACCTTTCTGGCATAGATACCCCCACTTTTTGCCAGTGTCAGTGTGTTTTCACTTTAGTTCACAGCAATCCTGCTAACCAATACCCCAGTGGCAGTGGTCTCTCCTCTAAATTCGATGATAGGTACTTTGTACACCCCACAATTGGTATACTGGGGTACCACTGTAAGTCCCTAGTATATGGTACTGTGGTACCCAGAGCATTGGTACACCAGGGGTTTCTCATTGGCTGCAGCATATATTATGCCACCCAGGGGAGCCCATGCAAACGGTGTCTTCAGAGCTGCCATCACAGTCTGCATGAAAAGTTGCTTGCATCTTTCACTTTAGATAAAAGGTGTCCCTTATATCCCAGTCACTGCACTTTAAACCTATAAGTCATGCCTAAGGTAGGCCCTTTAGTCCAAGGGCGGGTGTGCCTGGTTGTAAGTGTGTGGGTATCCTTGAACGAGCTGAGGTACCCCTATTTATTTATTTATTTATTTATTTATGCGATTTTTAAAGCGCTACAAATACCCATGGGTGTCTCGGCGCTAGGAGCTATAAATGATACCAGTGAAGTGGGACTCTGGGCAGATTTAGATTGGTTTAAGAACAGTCATTGCTTTGAGAAAACAACCATGTTTTTAGCTGCTTTCTAAAGATAATCAATGTAGGACTGGATTTTATGTTAAGAGGAAGGGAGTTCCATAGTTTTGCAGCTGCAATAGTAAAGCATCTGTCTCCCCAGTTGACTTTCCTTGTTCTGGGTATATGAAGCAGATGAGCAGTGTTGGAGCGAAGCGTTCTAGAGGTTGATAAAGGCTTAAGTGACGTCCTAAGAAATTTTGGTCCCGTGGTGTTTACTGCCTTGTAGACGATACAAAGGGCCTTAAATTTCGTCCGACTTCTAACCGGAAGCCAGTGCAGCTGGTCCAAGTATCTTGAGACAGAGCTAAATTTTGGAATGCCTAGTAGAACTCTGGCTGAAGCGTTTTGTATCATTTGTAGTTTGGAAATGATTTTTTTTTTAGCATTGAGGAGGAGGGCATTGCAATAGTCAGTGCGTGAGAACACCAATGTAGAGATTAATGTTTTTCCTGTGGATGTGGGAAGATATGGGAGAAGTTTCTTTATTTTCCTTAAGATGTTAAATGATGATGAAACTACGGCGTTCACATGGTGATGGAAAGAAAGTTTGTCATCAAATATTACTCCCAGGTTTCTTACTTTACTGACTGGTTGGGGTGGGGTCCCTATTTCCTCCGGCCACCATAGAGGAGACCACAAAGGCTCCGGACTCCATTCTCAGGGCTTTGTAAGTGTGGGGCAGCCATTTTAAGATATGTAATGGACACTTGCAAGTCGCAATGTCCAACTACATAATGACTGCTCTGAACCCGGTCATGTTTGGTATCAAACATGTTGAAAACATGCAACGACACTGATTCCAAGGTTATTTGCAGGATACTATGTATTGGGGGGCTCCTTAGAGGACCCCCTAAACCTACCCGTGTAGCCTTACTAGGTCTGCCTGCCAGCCCGTCCTGCTACCGACCCTAGACAGTGTTCTGCCCCCCTGCTGATGAGCTTAACTCAGACAAGGGAAGCTGGACAAAGGATTTCCTGCGAAGGAGAGAGGTGACCACCTCTTGTGAGGGAGAGGTGTGACCGCCTCTCCTTTAGAATTAGGTGGGGTGGGGGCACTCCTGAGCGCCACCAGACTGAATTGAAGGGCACATTTGGTGCCCTTTTTGCATTAACTGGTTTTGCCCAGTTCAGGAGACCTTGGCTCCCGCTCTGGTGTGAAACTACACAAATTATTATTATTATTATTATTATTATTACTGAGTGCAAACTTGACCCGTTAGGGTATCAGAGCGCTTTACAGGAAACCTAGCATTGTACAAAAAGGCATGGAATCACCAAGGGGTATAGGATACATAAGAGATTGAAGGACACGTATTTACAAATCACATTTACTGTTACTCAAGATGAGACACTTATTTACAGATTACATTTACCATTACTCAAGACAAGATCCTAAGTTTCTGGGTGGGGTGACTAGGTTATCTGAGGGGATGCAATAGACAGACGTAGATCAGGGCCATAGTGGTGGTTGGGGGCAAAGTTTAAACGAGGAATTTACTCATAAGGAAGGTCTTGGCATCCTTTTTGAAGTGGGCCAGAGAAGAGATTTTTCTGATGTCCGGTGGGAGAGAGTTCCATATTCTTGGAGAGGCTCCAGAGAAAGCCTGATTATAAAAAAAAAAAAATCCGAAAGCGTGCAGGTTGGAGCAAGAGGTCTCTGGCAGCCCGGGAGTTTCTGATTCCTCCGGAAATCACAAGTTTCCGTGCAAGATATGCAGGCGAGTTTCAATTTAAAGGCTTGTGTGTGATGCATGCTAGCTTGAGCTGTATTCTTGCTTCAAAGGGAAGCCAGTTCAGAGCTTTCAGGTGTGGGGAAATATGGTTGAATTTCCTTGTGCCGGTAAGAAGTCTGGCTGCTGCATTGAGGCAGACTTTTAAAGGTGCCAGGGAGATCTTGGGTAAACCTGAAAGGGTAGAGCAGCCATATTCCAGTCTAGAGATGACGAGTGCTTGGAAAGCCATTTTCAAGTCAGGAGCATCAAGGAAGGGTTTCAGTTTCCTAAGGTAGCTCAGGTGGAATCTGGCTGATTTGGTCATCAAATTGATGTGGTCCCGCATGTTCAGGTTGCTGTCAAGGGTAATTCCCAGGGATTTGGCTGACTCCACGATGGTCGGTGGGCAATTTAAGGCTGTTATAGCGTTAATCCATGTTTGAATCTTGTGGTTGGTATTAAGAGGTGAAATTAGGAGAAATTCAGTTTTCATAGCGTTTAGTTTGAGATGATTGGAGGCGAGCCATTGGACAGTGAGTTTCAGGGCTTCGTTCAGGGAGAGAATCTCTTAGAGAGCTGAGGTTTTGATGTAGATCGGAGTGTCATCAGCATACATATGGTAGGAGATATTTACAGTGCGTAGCACTTCGGCAAGCGGTTCTAGGTAAAGGTTGAAGAGGGTGGGGGACAGGGTTGAACCTTGAGGGACTCCAACCATGACCGGGGAGGGTGCAGATAGGTTGCCGTTGATTAGGAATCGCTGTGATCGGTTTAGGAGGAAGGACCTAAACCATTCTAGAAGAGTGCCATCCAATCCCATCCTGAGTTTGAGGCGTTCAAGTAGTTTTTCATGGTTGACCGTGTCGAAGGCCGAGGATAGATCTAGGAGAATTAGGAGACATGTTTTGCCTTGGTCAAGGGCTTGGAGGGCATCATCAACGATATGGAGCATGGTGGTTTCAGTGCTGTTCCCAGGTCTAAATCCGGATTGGAAGTCATCGAGTAGGTGGAAGTTGTTGATGTGTTGACTTAGCTGCTGTTGCACACACCTCTACAGCACTTTGGCTAGGAGGGGGATGTTGGAGATGGGTCTGAAGTTGTCAGGGGAAGCTGGATCCAGCAATGGCTTTTTCAAAATGGGGAGGACTTGGATGGCTTTTAGAGAGTCAGGCATCGATCCCTGCCGGAGAGAGGTGCTAATTATTGCAGTCCAGCTAGGAATAATGGATTGGGCGACGGCAGCTAGACAGTTGGAAGGGAGCGGGTCATTAAAATGGTTATTTGGTTTTAAGGAAGATAGGATTTTAGAGACGGAGTCTTCGTCATAGACTTTGAAGCCAGGCCAGTGAGCTTGATTTTAGGTGGAGCCTGTTGGAGCGTTGCAGCAGGAGGAGGCAGGTCAGGAAGGGGTTGAGAGTATGTGGCGAAGTTGAGTTCGATTCTTAGGGTTATGATTTTGTCAGCGAAGAAAGAGGAGAATTCCTCAGAGGATATAAGAGACATTGGGGTTTCTTTCGATGTTTTGGCCAGTTTATTAGATTGGTGTTTCTAAAGAACAGGGTAGTATGTAACCCCTGCTCAGCTCCTCCCTAGGTAAGTGCCCAGAGCTCCTCCGGTTGGCCACTTGATTCTGCCATGTTGAATCTTGGCTGCTGGGAGCATCTGACTGGCTAGGCCAGCTGAGTTGCGTCCCTAAACCCCCCGATAGATGGGTCACCGCAGAAGAGGTCTTTTTTCTTTTTACGGTTACTTAAGGGCTCCACTAAGGGTGGGTCCTTAGATCTGTCTGGACGACATCTTCAAGAACCGACTGCCTGTCTTCCTAAGGTCGTTTAAAGACTCTTCTGCTGGTGAACACTGGAACTCTGCAGCTTCTTCGAGCCAGGACCAAAGACAAGACTGCTCTTGGCAGGAAGACTCCTGCTGCAACTTTGTCTCAATGCTCTTCAAGTTTCTGCAACTCGGTGACCGTGCATCCTCCGAGTCAGCAAGGACTCTGCATGCATCCAAGCAAGAAGGAATCACCCTTGGAGTGAAGGAGTCACTTCATCACATCCGCAGACCCCTCCTGCTGTCCCACCGACACCTCCTGGCTTTGCAACACAGGTGGTGGTTTGTTGGCTTCCCAGAGGCCTGACCAGTCTTCCCTGTAATTTGGGAGACTGTAATCCCTCGTCAGCTGACCTGAACCGCATCCCTGTGCACTGCGTCTGTTTGTCATTGCCAAGGCTTGGTGACTTTCCTGCCTGAAGATGTTCAAGCTCTAAGAAGCCTCAGCCTCCAGCAAATGGGCTCCAATGATTGCTACTGGCTCTCCTGCCTGCGGAGGGCCAGTCCTGACTTAACCCTTGTAGGGTTAGTCCCACAGGCCTTGCTGGTCTGCAACCAAGCATCTTTTGCTTCAACCCGACTGTTGCCGTTCCCCTACTTCACCCATATGCACACGGGGTTCCTGGTTCACTGGGTATCAATGGGTGGGGTGGCTGTCCAACCTCCTCTGATCTGATTGGTGTCCTCAGGGACCTTTGGGAAGGGTCCTGGAACAAGAAAATACCAACTGAACTTACCTTGTGTTATCCTAGGGACGTTTGACCCGGTATAACTACTCTGCACCCGGGCGCCTTGGGGTCCCTAGCTACTCACCTCTTGTGGTTCTCTGCTTCACCATGGCTTCTCCATCCTTGGCTACAGTCTCGTTTTGGTACCTACTTCACATAACACTTTCTTAGTATATGGTTTGGCCCCCCATAGGGCCCTTTGTGTTTTTCTATCCTACTCGCCAGTTTTTGAAGTGCTTCTGATGTGTATTGAATATCACTGGGTAGGGGATATACCAAGTTAGTTCTTAGTGTTGTGTAAATAAATACTACAGTATTTTAATAAGCACTGGTGTGATTCTTTCTTGTGTGAAAGCTTGCTAACTGACTGTAGTAAATGTACCCACTTTACACCCTCCTGAATAAGCATTAGCTGCTCTCCACAGCAACCCCTTGAGAGCTTTGGTTATCATGGACCTAAATTCTATCACTTAGGGTTGCCTGGACTCCGTGCACAGTGCCTCACCACAAGTTGGCACTATATACTGAGCTAGCCTCCTACACCATGCATCTCATTCTTAGGTTGCCCGAGTCCGTCTACGGGCCTTCAGGCCCCGCGAGGTCAGAACTGGGTCCATCTGGTTCCGCATTGGCAGCTCAGGTGGGCCACCAGGGATCCGGGCCAACGCCGGTTGTATCATCTTGACCTATCCCGCCATCTGCCTTGACGCCGTCAGTGCCCACCAGCGGCGCCATCCCCATTGTAATCCCCAACACGGAGCTGGATGGATGTATCCCAACCAGACTCGGGCGCTGGCAGGAACAACGCTTCCTTGACTGGAGCTTAAACCTTATTCCCGGGACCTAGGGCTCTGGGAGTGGTCGCTGGACCCTGAAGAATACCAGTCATACATAGAAGACCCTAATATGGATGGTCTGAGGAACTGGGTGAAGTTAGTGGAGTGGATCTTTTATCCAGAGTCTGGTATGCCTTCTCTCCCTAACGTGGCTATGGAGGAGTGAGCCTCATGCGCAATGATGGTGTGGAGGCCGGCTGATGTCCATGCCCTTCAGCTAACCTTGGTGGCAATCTAGACCAACATCTTGACAGAGGTGCTGCAACCGGGAGTCTCCTCATCGGAACCCTTACTCCTGTTCAATGATGCCCTCACTGACATCATGTTGGGGACCTGGTCCAAACCCAACTTGAGGGCTTCTGTAAATAGGGTAATCGCCTGTTGCCATCGCCCGGCACCAGGGGACCCAAACGTCCTCACCCAAGAACTTGGTGGTCCAAGCCTCGAATTCCCAGGGTGCACTCCCTAATGCTCCCTCGCAGAGGGAACCCAAAAGGCTGGGCTCTTTGGGGGAGAAAAGGTTTTCTTATGCAAGCCTAGCACTGCAGTCTGTAAACACCGCATGCCTTTTGGGTCACTACTGCTACACTCTGTGGGACACGGTTGTGCAAGTGATGCCACTGTTCCTTGAACATGCCCGGGCCCTACTTTCTCTGGCTGTTGCCAACGGGAGAGACGCACAAAGTTCACAATTAGTTGTGGATTGGGCATGACTGACTCGCTGGGCAGAGCAGTTTCATTGACAGTGGCCCTGAGGTTCCACGCCTCGTTGAGGGTGGCCAAGCTTTCCTTATGGACATGCCTTTTGATGGCACCTGTCTCTTCAGAGATGAGGCAGACTCGGCGCTGGAGCACTTTAAGGACTTGCGGGCTATGGCCAAGTTCTTGGGCTTCTCGGCTGCTCCATTTCACCCCCAGTCTGCCTTCTGCTCCTTTTATGGCTATGGAAGGGGGTTTCCAACCATGCTGAGCCACGTATGCTCCCCAGCCTCTGCATGGATGAGTGCGCAGTACCCACAGGCCTTGTGGGTCAAATAGCCAGTGGTTTGGTCCGTCCACTACCCCCGACAGCTGCAGCCTCCAAGCCTTCTTAGCCTGCCCCTTTACCACCATGGGCATCCAGTTGGCGGCAGGATTCACCTCACTGGCAGTCCATAACAGCGGACATGTGGGTCTTGCAGATTGTCTGAAGGGGCTACTCCCTCTGTTTCGCAACTACCTCCCCTCCATTCCACCATCTCACGACCAGCTGACAGAGGATCATTTGTCCTTGCTCCGCTAGGAAGTCGTTGCTCTCTTGGCCAAGGGAGCCATAGAGATAGTTTCAGGCTAGAAGTAGGCTGTGGTTGCTATTCCTGCTAGTTTCTGGTCCCCAAGAAAGGATAACATCCTATCCTAGACCTCCGAGCCCTCAACTTCTTCCTCAAAAAGAGACATTCAAGCTCAGCTCAGGTCTTGGCTACCTTTGACCCAGGAGACTGGATAGTAGCGTTGGACTTGCAGGACACCTATTTTAATGTTCCCGTCCTGCATGCCCACCGGCCCTATCTGCGGTTTTCGGTAGGCCATAAGCAGTTCACTCTGCTCCCCTTTGGGCTTACCAGCGCCCCCCCAGGTGTTCACCAAAGTGATTGCGGTGGTTGCAGCTCATCTGGGGAGATCAGGGGTGCCAGTCTTCTCCTATATCAGAGACTAGCTTTTGAAGGCGGTCTCCCCCACCAGGCTGTCGTCTCCCACCCTTTCAAACTACGGCAAACCTTCTAAATTAGCTGGGGTTAACTATCAACGTGCCGAAGTCATACCTGACTCCCTCTCAAGAAGCTCCCTTTCATCGGAGCTGTTCTGGACACAGTGCAGTGCATCTCTCTCTGGGCCGTGCTTTACATGCTACGCAGCGGTCAAAAAGCAATCTCCTAAAGGCGTGTGAGCTCATTCAACCAGAACTAAAGCTGCGACCACTACCTTAGCTCGCAGAGTTCCAGTTCTAGATATCTGCAAGGCAGCAACGTGGACTTCCCCGCACACATTCACCTAAACATTACTGTCTGGACAGTGAGGTCTAAAGATGGGCACTTTGCCCATTCGGTCCTACAGGACTTGCTTGTCCAAAATTGGTCCGCAACCCTCCTCCATGGATGGTATTGCTTGGGTATCCCTTCAAAGGTAGGGAAACTGTGGCTAGAAGTCTCTATCAGATGAACAAGTTAATTACCTTCAGTAACGCTTTATCTGGTAGAGACTATATCTAGCCCCAGATTCCTTACTGACCCACTCATCCTTCGCGCTCTGTGGACAGATTTTTAGGGTCAGGGCTGATCCCTTCCAGGGCCTTAGTTTTGGACACACCAGTGTCAGTGCGCTTCATGGCTCCACGCTTCTGGCGTGGAAAATCGTGAAATGTAACTGCCGTCAGCATGCCTGGGTGGCACCTATATAGATGCTGCGGATGACGCCACGCAGAGTCCATCAACGCCTCCTGCCAGCTCGCAGGGGTACTGCTCACAAAAAATCTTACGGATCCAGTTTGATGCCTGGGGAAATTCAAAGGTAAGGAATCTGTGGCTAGATATAGTCTCTACGAGGTATGACGTTACTGAATGCAAGTAACTTGTTCCTCACACTAAGTACATCTGGGAACTGGCTAACGTTTCGTCATAAACGGATCAAACCTATGAATTTTGGCATGACTTTCCTCAATGAACTGAAGAAGCCTTTACATTTGCTTTACACCTTACCCAGCACAGGCATGTTTAAGTGCACAAAAATAAAGCATCATGCATACAGTTATTAAATTACAAATATTTTGAAAAATACAGCTTGCATAACAATATATAACACCTTTCAGCAGGGACTAACGAGAATCCTCACAGTGAAAAGATCCAGGATTGTCAGTGTGAGGCCAACGCCAAAACCCTTGCCTAATATGATAATCTGTGAGTTTGCATGTAACAAAATATGTGTCTATAGCCTGTCACACAATGTGATAACAACTAACTGTTAAAGTCTTATTGCCTTTACAAATGCTTTTTACACTAAAGTAGTCCAAGTGTCTTTGTTACAACAGTTTGTAATAAACAGACTAGGCCTATGATTTTGGGATTACTATTTCTCAGTACACCGATCAGGTCCATTACATGTCACCATATTCAACTCTGGCCTCCAGTTTTGAGTGTAAGCTGTTACAAAAGGCAACCATTGGACCCACAGTCTTAAAATTTAGAAAGAAATACAAAGTTACCATTGGCTAAGCAAAATACTGTCTCTCCTAAAACAGCCTAACAATGATTCTCAGAGAGCAAACCTTCTATATCCATGCTTTGTCACGCAGGGTAATCAATACCAACACCATTGCCTACTATGGTCGTCTGTGAGATTCCATGTAACAAAATTCCTATTGGTAGGCTTAAATATAGAGTAATAATCAATACTGCCTATTGACTTTAACATTTGCTTTTCACAATAAATACGTAATGTCTAATGCCTTTATCATAACATTTCATAAGCAGATCAGGCCCCTAAAGCCATAATAATTGGCTTGATATCATAACCAACTTAGTCCTGTATCGAGTTTAAACTTTACCATAAGCCAGAAAATACAAGCCATCTTTTAAGTGAACGCGCAGAAATTCAACCCCAGGGATCCAGCATGTAAATGGATCCTAAGCCCCTCTCTCAGTAGTACTTTGAAAGCTCTAACTGATAAAGATGACTAGACACAGATTTCTTACCTTAGAATATTCCCCAGGCTGGATTTGGAAGTTTTGAGCAGTAGCCCCGTATACTGGTAGGTGGCTTCGATTGGCTCGGTGTCATTGTCCGCGCTGGAAATGACGTGCTGTACCTTTGTAGGCGCCACTCCACTGCGCTGATGGCAGTTATTTCCTTTCTGCTCTAGATAGCAGTGATCAAGTCATAGCTGCCCTCAGTGGTTTTTTGACTGGCTTTTTTCTCACCTTTTGTCGAACCCCTTTTTTGAGAGATTGTCTCTCTTGGTGGGACAGGCTGGTTCCAAACCATGTAGTGCCTGACAGATGTCAGTGACAGACCCACACTTGGTTTGTTTATGATGCTTGGAGAGGCACCATGGCAAGATCTGCGAGTACTGCCACGCCATGCATTGAAGGTGCTTAAGGAGTGATCTCTCAATGCCCGAAGTCAGATGATCCCGCAATGCTCAAGATCCCAGTCCCACAGATGGTCTCAATACTGTTCGCTGAGCCGCGCCTGTCGAACATTGTCCCACTAGAATTCGTCGGGGAAGTCTACTAAGTCCTACGAGCCACGAAGTCGAAGAGGTCTTCAACTTTGATGTGCCAGTCGAAGTCTTTTGATGAGGCGCAGTAGCGTTGGCACTTCAGGCCTCACACTCTGCGGAGCTAGAGTCAGCGTCCACTGTGCTCTTTCCTGGAGTGACCCCCACCCAGCTTAAAGAACTTTATGAGGCCATGCACCCCATATTTAGGCGGGCTGGGCCCTACGGGCTCGGGAGGGGCCCACACTTGATCCTCGCAATGGGTGCCTCTTCAGCGCCACTCGGGCCCCATGGATCCCAAGTTTAATCTGGAGCAGAGCTGCTGCCGAGATCTTCCTCTGTGCCCACGGCACCATCTCCATCATTATTCCCAACTCTGACACGGAGCCGGATGGGTGTTGTTCGATGCCAGTTCTGGCGCCGACCGGGACCATGCTCTCCAGATTAGAGCCTGTGCCTTTTACATTCGGCAGGCCTGGAGTGGGAGATGCATGGGAGGGGGTCTGAGGACCCTTATGGATACCAGCATCCCCTAGATGAGAATGAGGCCAACTGGTATGCTGAGCTGGAGGAGGCCAGTGGGTTAGACACCTAACGTGACATTGGCTTGGTCTCCTTTTATCGTGGCTATGGAGGAGAGATCCTCTTTCGCTGTGGAGATGAGTGGAATGGCTGAGGTTTTGGACCTCAAGCTACCCTCAAAGGCTGTCAAGACGAACGTCCCGATGAAGGTGCTTCAGCCGGCAGTCGCCCCATTCTTAACTTTCTAGATCTGAAACGTTATTCCCCTTTAATGAAACCCTTACCAATGTTCTACTCGGGGCCTGGTTAAAGTCCTGCTCTGGGGCTCCTGTGCATAGGACTATTGCCAACAGCCATCGCCCCGGGTTCTCTGGACCGCAGTTGCCTTAACCAGTACCCCACCCTTAGGATCTTGCTGGTCCAAGTCTCCACCTCTAGGGTTAACCCCGGTGTGTTCCCTACCACTCCACCGGATAGATAATCCAAGATGCTGGATACCTTTGGCAAGAGAATGTTCTCTTCTGCCAGCCTTGCACTGTGGTTGGTGAACACTGCATGTCTTTTGGTTGATATTCCCTTATGATCTGGGATTCAGTTGTACAAGTTCTGCCTATGGTCTGTGAGGAGGCCCGAGCCATATTCTCCCAAGATATTGCTGAAGGGAGAGGCACAGCATAGTTCACTATACACTGTGGACTGGTCATAGCCAACTCTCTGGGTAGAGCAATTTCAGGGTTGGTGGCCTTGCGGCGCCATGCCTGACTGAGAACCGCTGGCTTTTTAGGGGATTCTCAAGCCTCACATAAGGACATGCCCTTTGACTCTCGTCATTTTGGACAGAAAGCTGACCCAATGCTGGAGCGCTTTAAGGACAGCAGAGCGACAGCCAGATCCTTGGGCTTGTCTGTAGCCTCTTGTAATCCCCAGTCCGCCTTGCGCCCCTTTCGTGGCCACAGAAGCGGGTTCCAACAGCATCCATACCCTCCTAGCCTCAATGGCCATCAGGCTTCCCAGCTTATTCGTGTCTGAGGTTTCAGGTTCAATAGACCTCATGTATTAGACAGCCAGAGGTTAGACCAGTCCACTACTCCCGGCAGCCGCATCCTCCAAATCCCTTTAGTTTGCTCTTTGACCATCATGGGTATTCAGTGGGGGGCAGGATCACCTGCAAGACTAGTGATCAGTAACATCTGACTGTTGGGTTTTGCAAATTATCCAAAGGGGCTAATTTCTCTGCTTTGAGATCACCCCTCCACCCATGCCACCCACTTATGACTCGCTGATGGAGACCACCTTTCCTTGCTCCTTCAGGAAGTGCTGACTCTCTTTTCCAAGTGAGCCATAGTGAGGGTGCCGACATCAGAAGTAGGTCAACTATTGTCTGCCCTGGATCCAGGAGTCTGGATGATAGCATTGGACTTTCAGGATGCATATTTCTGCTTCCTTTCCTGCCTGCCCACAGACGTTACCTGTGGTTCACGCTAGGAAAAGTGCACTTTGTTTGCCATGCTGCCTTTCTGTTTAGTAGTGCCACTCGGGCGTTCACAAAAGTGATGGCAGGGGTTGCAGCTCATCTGCGGAGATCAGGGGTTCCAGTCTTTCCCTACCTCGACGATTGGCTGTTGAAAGCAGGTTCGCCCCAGGCAGTTATCTTCCACCTCCAGAATACAACAAACCTCCTGCACTCGCTGGGGTTTACTATCAACATGCCCAAGTCACATCTGACTCCCTCTCAGACACTCCTTTTCATTGGAGCTTTTCTGGACACAGTGCAGTTTTGGGCCTATCCTCCAGAGCGGCAAGTCCAGAAAATTCAGGCTCTAATACTGATGTTTCAGCCTCTATCCTAGATATTAGTGAAGATTACCCTGTGGTTGTTGGATCTCATGGCCTCCTGCATCCTGCTTGTAACTCATGTGTGTTGGCATATGCAGGCTATGCAGTGGGACCTGAAGTCCCAGTGTGCGCAGCATTAGAGGAATTTCTCTGACATGGTCCATATCTCAGAGGGAACTGCGAAAACTTTGCAGTGGTGGCTGACAAACTAGGATTGGGTTAGTGACCAACCCCTCTCCCTTCCCCAACCAGAGCTGACTGTAGTGACAAATGTGTCACTTCAGGGATGGGGAGAGGTGGAGATAAGAGGAGTCTGGTCTCTGGCGGCGTACTGGTTCCACATCAACCTATTGGAGCTGACATTGAAAATCATTCTTCCTTCGATCAATGGAAGGCAGCTGCTGGTGTTCATGGACAACACCACCGCAATGTAGTACTGCAACAATCCCAGCGAGTGGGGTCATGAACTCTTTGTCAAGAGGCCTTCCATCTCTGGAAATGGCTGGAACCACAGGGCATTTCCCTGGTGGTTCAACACGTGGCAGGCTCTCTGAACACCAGGGCGAACAAACTCACCCAAAGATACCTAGCGGATCATAAATGACATCTCTACCCGGAGGTGGTGCAAGGACCCTTTCAGCAGTAGGGAGAGCACAGAGAATGTGCGGTGTCAGCAGCTTTTCACGCTGGAGTTTCCAATGGGCTTTTCGTCTTGAATGGAGCTCTGGCCTCCTGTCCCTTTTCCTATGAAACTCCTGCACAGATTTCCCAAGAAGATCAGGAACGACTGGATCCAAGTTATTCTTGTGGCTCTGGATTGGGCACGGAGAGTCTTGTATCTCGGGCTGTTGAGCATGACCATTGGCTGCCTCTCCGAGAGGATCTTCTGCCACAGCAACAGGAGAGGTTTCTGCACCCAAACTTGCGCCCCCCTTCACCTTCATACGTGGAGATTGAGTGGCGATTGTTGCCAGCTTTCCACTTTCCTCCCTGTCAGTGATGTTATTCTGATAGCCAGATATCCCTCCGCCAAGTTAGTATATGCCTGCCATAGAAATAAGTTCATGACCTGGTGTGATTCTATCAACATTGACCCTCTTTCTGCACCTCTTTCTTTGGTTCTTCTATTTGCCCTATCGTTAGCCCAGCAGAGCTCCGCTCTAGGCACAGTTAAGTGTTGTCAGCCATTTTGGCATTTTTAACCTTCTTTATTCAAGTCACCTGTTCTGGCTAGGTTTCTTAAAGGTTTGCAGCACATGTTTCCCCTTGGCCATTCATCATGGCCCAGTGGGATGTAAGCAGTGTTCTAACCTTCTTGATGTGTGCACTCTTCCAGCCTATGCTCTATTTGCCTCTTAGGCTATTGACCTTTCAAACCTTCCTTTCTAGTGGCCATAAGATTGGCCAGAAGGGTCACCAAATAGCAGACACTCTCGGCACACCCTCCCCATACCACCTTCTACCCGGACAAGCTGGTACTTTGGACATGTATATGGACGCGCTATATAAAACCTTCAAAATAAAATCTGTTTCCTTCCTTCCAAATGTTGTAAATCTCTTCCGTGTTGACCAAAGCTTCACCATGCCTACTTTGTTTGCCTCGCGCCTCAAAAGAGGAGGAGAGACGCCACTGTCTGTACAAAAGGAGCGTTCTCGTTCTACCTTGAACACAGAGCTTTGGGTGGACAATCAACTATTTCTGTGGTACATAGGACCTAGGAAAGGGAAGGCTGAGCAGAAACGGGCCACCTCAAGATGGATAGTGCTTTGCATCAAGATCTGCTATGCACTGGCTAAGAAGCAACTCGCTGAGGTTTTGCATGCTCATTCCACCAGACCTTAGGCTGTGACCATTCCTAGACATCTGTCAGGCAGCAACGTGGGTATCCTTGCACACAGTTATCAAGAACTACTCTTTGGAAAGTCAGGTCTGTTGCAACAGGCTCTTCGTCGGTTTGGTTATGCAGGACTTTCTGGTTTAAAATCTGCTTTCTCAGTTCCATGTCTGGGTAGATATTGCTTGGGTATCTATTCTAAGGTAAGGAATCTGTGCTAGAAGTCTCTATTTAATGAACAGGTTCTTTACCTTTGGTAATGCCTTATATATTAAAGACTATCTGTTTATCATAAATTCCTTACTGCCACTCCCATCCTCCCATCTCTGCGAACCAATGGTAATGGTAATGTAAGGGACACGCTTCTCAGGGCATTCATTTTTCACGTCAGGGCTCCTGGCATGGAAAGTCCTGAAAGTAACTGACGTTATCACACACAGAGTGGTGCCTATATAGGTACTGTATCATCATCTCCGGCGTGGACAACACCTGCGCGGAGGCGAACGACACCACCAACCAACGTTTTAAGGGGTACTGCTCAAAACGTCCGGATCAACTCTGACACCTAGGGAATATTCTATGTTGAGGAATCTACAGCTATATTGTGTAAGAAAGTCCCATCTTTCTTGCATGGGATGCCCCCACCTTTTGCTGAATTGCTGAATGTTCTTTGACTGAGTGTGCCCTGGGCTCCTGCCAATCAGGTGCCGAGGGCCTATGTTCTTTCCTTAAAAACTATGCTGAAACCTAAAACCCAATTTGGCAAACCCTGGCGACATGTCAGCCCCTGGTAAATGGTACCCTAGATACCCAGGGCCTTGTGACCAGGGAAGGCCCCTAAGGGCTGCATCACTTATTGTGCCACCCTTAGTGGCCCTGTACCCTGACACAAACACACTGCCCTTGCAGGCTGAGTGTCTGGGTATAGAACAAAACAGAAAGTCGACATGGCACACATCCCTATGTGCCATGCCCACAACATACACTGCCCTGGCATACATCAGCCACCCCTCTAGCTGGGTGCCCTATGCCAGTGGTGTGGGTACAGGAGCATGAGCCCTGTGCCCCTACAGTACCCAGGTCCATTCCTGGGTACTGTAAGTGCAGTGCTGCCATTTAAGAGTATATGGTGCTGGGAGATCGTCAACACGAACTCCACAGCACCATGATGGCTCCACTAAAGACTGAGAAGTTTGGTATCAAACTTCTCGGCACATTAAACCCGCACTGATGCCAGTGCAGGATTTATTGTACAATGCACGACAGAGGGCATCTTAGAGATGCCCCCTGAACCTAACCTACAATCCACGTCTGGTCTGAGGGGCTGCCTAGGCTGCCACACAGCAGACATGTTGCTGGACCCCTGGGTAGAGAGCCATCCGCTCTCCTGGGCCTGCAACAATGCACATCCTGGGCGAGGTGCTAGGTCTCCTCCCCCAGGAGTCCCTTGCCTCAGCATACAGTAATCCCTCTTCCCAATAAGCTCAGTGGGTACCACTGACCCTTTGCTTCTGAAACAGCTTGCTGCCTCAGGCTTTCAAGAGTGGGGCAGTCTTGCTGACCCTGGCACAGCTCATCCCTAGAGGGTCTCCCTGGGCCCAAGAGTTCAACCTGGTAAGGTTCAAGCTCCATGGGCTCAGTTCCCTCTGGGGTATCCAAGTCCTCTCCCTGTGGAGAGGGGTCCTGAGTGGTCTGCTGTACAGAAGCTGGTTACCCAGTCTTCTTGCCTTTTCTCTTGGTTGGCTGGGCCATTATTTCAGGTTCCAGACCTACTTTTTCACCCTTCCTCTTGCTCTGTGCTCTAGTTTGCACACACACCAATTCAGGGATGCCCAGCATAGCTGTATGGGCCTTTAGCTCAACCTCAGCCCAGGCTGAGGTTTCCAGATCATTTGAACTTTGGAGAGACCACTACTTGTTTCAGGCCAGCAATCTCCCTCCCCCCCCCTCCCTCCCCCCAGCCTAATGTCACCGTGGCCATGGGATAACTAGTGGTGACACTGTCAGCATTGGTGACTGAGTAAGTTGTCCCAATTAAATATTCCTCGGGGGAAACCAGTGTGTCTCTCACCATAGTGACACTGGCACCTGTATCCCTCAGAGCTTCTACCCTAGTTCCATTCACTGAGGGGTACTGCAAATATTTCTTTAAGTTGGGTGGCCACACAACAACAGTGGCAAACTCCACTTCCCTCAGTGAGACTAGACTTGCCTCAATGTGTCCCCAGATTTGCTCAGGGCACACTTCTGATCTAATCTGTAGACTTGCTGCCCCAGGAGTAGCTGTACTGGGTGCCTTAAGGTCCTTGTTGTGGGGGCACGATTTATCTACAGTTAGGTGTCCTGACCTCTTACAGTTATTACACCAGGACTTTAAGGGATCAAAGTTCTTCCCCCTATAGGGTTGAGGCGCATAGGGAGTAGTTTGGGACCCACCCCCTGAACAGGTTTTTGGGGCCCTTTGTAAGACTCAGACTTTTTATCTTGGGGATTCTCACCACCTTTCCCCTGGGGAGGTTTTGTGACCACCTTCTTCTGGTCACCCCCAGTGGCTGTCTTTGTCACCCTAGTCTTGACCCAGTGGTCTGCCTTCTTTCCCAATTCTTGGGGAGAAATTAGACCTAGGTCTACCAAATGCTGATGCAACTTTTCATTTGTGCAATTACTTAATATATGTTCCTTCATGAACAAATTGTACAATCCAGTAAAATGATGCACACCATGTCCAGCTAGCCAACCATCCAGTGTCTTTACTGAGAAGTCTACAAAGTTAATCCAGGACTGGGTCTGGGTTTTGTTAGCCCTCCCTGAATCTAATTCTATACTCCTCAGTAGTGAATCCAAATCCCTCAATCAGAGTCTTCCTCATGAGGTCATAGGACCCTGCATCTGGCCCAGGGAGGGTCAGAAGCCTGTCTCTGCAGTTACCAGAGAACAGTCCCCACAGGAGTGCCCCCCAGAGAGATTTCTTTACTCTCCTTATTTCACAAGCCCGTTCAAAGGCTGTGAACCATTTGGTGATGTCATCACCTTCTTCAAATTTAGGGACAATCCCTTTGGGGATTTTAGGATCAGAAGTTTCCTCCCTATCCTTGTTTTTATTATTGCTGCCACCACTGATGGGTGCTAAACCCATCTCTCTCCTTTCTTTCTCTAGAGCCAGGAGCCTGGACTCTAGATCCAACCTTTTGGCCAGCTTTGCAAAAAAGCTGTCTTCTTCAGTGGTGGGTCCCCCAGTGAACTCTCTGGTACCTGGTTCACATGTGTGATCTCTAGGTTCCCAGATGCTGATTCTTGGATTCAAGGGTATGGGGGCCCTTTCCTCCCTAGGGATTACTGAAGGGGGGTTATTATCCTCCTCCTCCTCCTCCTCCCTGTCCTCATCTGACTGGTCATCACCATGTTCAGAGGGGTGGTCCTTAGCATACTCAGCCAAGAGCTCCTGGAGCCCTAGTTTGGTTGGATGCAGGCCCATTGGTACATTTTTAAGTTTGCATTGGGACCTCAATTCCTTGAAAGACAAGTGTAAGTAAGGTGTGAGGTCGAGCTCCTCCACCAGGTCCTGCACTAATAGCTGGGTTTCTTTGAGTCATTCTAACCTGACAGTTCTAACTCTCTACCCTGACTATAGTGACTTTTATTTTTCTAATATTCTAATGGGACTTAAGCAAGGCCCTGACAAGACTTTTAGTATTTTGGAAAAGACCAATCAGAATTCTAAAGGCAATTTTAAGAGTTATGTCGTGTGATCAGATGGTAACCAAGTAGTCCAACAAATGCAAGTTTGTATCCCACCGCTGATCCACCAATGTAGGAAAGTGGCTCTGTATATACTGTTCCCAAATCGGTACAGTGTGTACAGAGTCCACAGCCCCCAGAGGTTTGGCAGAGGCTAAAGTTAGATATAACCTTACTCTCTAAAGTGGTAGCTTGGTCGAGCAGGAAGGCAGTATCAGAGGACAGTGTAAAGCATTTGTTGTACACACTCAGTCAGCAAATGGTCTCAAACACTCAAGAACTGAACTCTAGGTCAATGGTTTGTATATAAAAATATATGGTTGCTTTATTTTAGAACCAATAATAGGTATCAAAATATACTTTCTCAGAATGAGATGCTTTAGTTAAATACTTTGCAAAAGGCAATTGACTTTTGAATGCAATAGTTACAGTTTGTTGCAATAGGTAACACAATTTCAAACACAATAATACATTGAGCTCAATGGGAATTTTAAGTTATATGCAATTGATTACATTCAGGATTACTTTTCTAACTCCAGGACTGAATCCTGGATTCAGTCCTGGGACGGTTCTTGGAAACAAGTGAGTAAATAAGTTTTAGTTACTATTATGATTTTTAAGCAATATTTTGCTATTTTAAAAGTTGACACTTAAATCTTTTTCTAATCAAATTATCAGTGTTATCCTATGGGAGGAAATTCACTTAGCAGGTAAGTGGGGTTATGGTTACTTTTTCGGCTTCAGTGTTGGATCCTGGATCCAGCACTAGTATATCACCTGTAAACAGGTGATAGATTGCTTTTAGGTTATACAGGCGATTTTTAACGAATATTTAAAAGTTTGCAAAATTGACACTTAGAAGAAATTTCACAGAAAAACAATCAATGGTTTCCTATGGTAGAAAACTGAGTTAGCGGTAAGTATGGTTTGTAATTACTTTTCAGGGTCAGTGCTGGGCACCAAGATCCAGCACTGGGATCTCTCCTAATAGCAGGTGAGTATTTCCGTTTTCGTTACTCGGTTGATTTTAGATGAATATTTTAAAGCTTAGAAACTCCACACTTAAAAGAAATTTCAAATGCAACCACTCAATGGAAGAAAAGTGAGTTATCGGCTTTTGGGTAAGTACTCAACTGGCAGAGTTAAGGTTCTGGGCATAGACTCAGGGGTCTCCCAGGGTGAGGTAAGTACAGTTGTTACACCCTCAGTGGCACAGGGTCAGCCGGGTGCAGAGTGAGTTAGGCCTAATGTTATCCTATGGAAGGCAGGGGGCGCTTGGTTGGTGGCTGCTGGCTGGCAGGCCACGCGGCTGTGGGAGCTGGGCTCCTGGTCACTTCCTCAGGGCAAATGGGGAAGTAGGTAGGAGTAGAAGTTGCACTGTCAGGGCCACTCGGGCGGCTGGGTGCAGGGTGCTTTTGAGCCGACGCGCGCTCAATGGATTGCAATGGAAAAGCTCAAGGACGAACAAAGGCTGCAAGCTCGGGGACGGAGATTCTTCACGTGTGACCACCACTTCGAGAGGTAAGTTGGGTAGTTGGAGGATAGGTAGGTACCCAGGAGTTGGGCACAGGAGGCCGCAGGGCGCAGAGGTGCCTTTTGATGTCGGGAAATCTTACCCTCTGTTGATCTAGGTTGGGGGTGGTCCCTGGTTCTGAGGCTGCAGGCGTCGTCAGGAGCGTTGAGGTGGGTTCTTGGGTGCCGGATTCGGGGTCACAGTCGCCGGGGGGACGTCCTCGGGGTCTTTGTCCAATCCAGCACAGGCCAGGCTTGCTGGTGCCGGGGTCAGTTACTTGCTTTGAGCAGTGCCACTGCTCATGAGAGTCCCAGATGCTCAGAGTCACAAGGTAGCCAGGTCCTCCGGGGTTTGTGAGGTTGCTGGCCACGGGAGATGTCGGGATTTAGCAAGAGCAGGTTCGAGGGTCGACAGGCTGGTAGGGCTGGGGCCAAAGCAGTTGGTGTCTTCCCCTTGTTAGCAGCTGCACAGCAGGTCTTCTTTCTTCTTGATCCTCTTTGCAGTTTCAGAATCTGGAATCTGAGGAAGGAAGGTTCAGGGTGCCCCTAAATACTAAATTTAGGGGTGTTACAGGTAGGTAAAAAGCAGGGACCACTGGGTCCCTTCCCTGGGGTGGGTACACCCCCTAACCTGCCACTCTCCTGTGGGAGGGGGGCAGTGGCCTAGTCCTGATTGGGCAGGGCTCCCCATCTTCAAGATGGCGTGAGCCTGGGGATGTGCTTCACCTCGCCTCCCCCACCTGATGGGTGGGGTTGGCAGAGGCTGGCACACCCCCTGTCCTTCCTTGGGGTTTCCGGCCAGTCTTCCCACCAGAAAGGGGGTTTAGAACCGGTAGGGACCAGTTGCTGGGTACAGCAAGTGGCCTGGAGAAGCTCACAAAGGCGGCATGCCTTTGAAGCTTCCCCTGAGGGTGAGGAGGGTGGTAGTGCCACAGAAGTACAGGGAGTTCCTCCTGACTTTGGCTCACGACATCCCCCTAGCTGGACATCTGGGGCAAACCAAAACTTCGGAAAGCCTAGTTAGTCACCTTTACTGGCCCCAGATGCACCAAAAGGGGAAGGAGTTTGTCAGCTCCTGTGTTACCTGTCAAGCCAGTGGGAAGACAGGTGGCCACCCAAAGGCCCCCCTAATCCCACTACCAGTGGTGGGGGTGCCCTTTGAAAGGGTAGGTGTGGACATTGTGGGTCCACTTGATCCTCCCACAGCCTCAGGGAACAAATTCATTGTAGTAGTAGTGGATCATCCTTCTAGGTACCCTGAAGCAATTCCACTTAGGACTACTACAGCTCCTGCAGTAGCTAAGGCCCTCCTGGGTGTCTTCACCAGGGTAGGGTTTCCTAAGGCGGTGGTTTCAGACAGAGGTTCCAACTTCATGTCTGCTTACCTCACACACATGTGGAAGGAGTGTGGAGTGCAGTACACGTTTACTACACCCTACCATCCACAAACCAATGGCCTTGTTGAGAGATTCAACAAGACTTTGAAAGGCATGATTATGGGACTCCCTGAAAAACTCAAAAGGAGATGGGATGTCCTGTTGCCATGCCTGCTTTTCGCTTACAGAGTAGTGCCACAGAAGGGAGTAGGTTTCTCACCCTTTGAACTTCTGTTTGGTCATCCTGTGAGGGGACCACTTTGTCTTGTAAAGGAGGGCTGGGAGAGGCCTCTCCAAGAGCCCAAACATGACATAGTGGACTATGTGCTTGGCCTAAGGTCCAGAATGGCTGTGTACACGGAAAAGGCATCCAAGAATCTTGAGGCCAGCCAGGAGCTTCAGAAACACTGGTATGACCAAAAGGTTGCACTGGTTGAATTTCAAAATGGGCAACAGGTGTGGGTTTTGGAGCCAGTGGCACGGAGGGCACTCCAAGATAAATGGAGTGGCCCTTACCCTATCCTAGAAAAAAAGAGTGAGGTCACCCACTTAGTTGACCTGGGCACTAGCAGGACACCCAAAAGGGTTATCAATGTGAAGCGCCTTAAACTCTACAATGATAGGGCTGACATCACCATGCTGATTGTGACTGATGAAGAACAGGAAGCAGAGAGTGAACCTCTCCCTGATCTCCTCTCCTACACGCCACAAGATGGGTCAGTAGATGGTGTAGTCTTTTCAGACACCCTCTCTACCCAACAGCAGGCTGACTGCAAGCAAGTCTTGCAACAGTATGCTAACCTATTTTCCCTGACCCCTGGTCTGACAAACTGGTGTACCCATGATGTGGACACCGGTGACAGTGCACCTGTCAAAAACAAAATCTATCGACAGTCAGACCAAGTTAAGGAAAGCATCAAAGCTGAAGTCAGCAAGATGCTGGAGTTAGGGGGTATTGTTCCCTCTGAGAGCCCCTGGGCTAGCCCTGTGATTCTGGTCCCCAAACCTCATCTTTTTAATCAAAGGAGGGACACGGAGCCAAGTTTATAAGGTCCTGCTCATAGGCACCAAGGAGAGTACTATGTAAGAGATTGAGCAGTTCCTGATTGGTAAAGACTATGAAGGGGGGGGGGGGGGAGAACAGGTCTTTCTTCAAAATGACCTCACACACCCCAAGGGATGTCATGCTTCATCATTTGGGCATTTGCCCCTCGTCAAGCCGGCGCTGCAATGCCTGACGGGCTCCCGAAACCGGGGCTCTTTTTCGGAGAAGCCGTAGGGTGCGTGTGGGTGTGAGGGCTGGGTAGTGCACAAAGTATGAGGTGAGTAAAATAGGTATAGAGCCGTCCTACTTAATTCAAGTGTTTATTGTTGAGGTAGCTCTAGCCTAGTTTATAAACTAAGTAGAAGCCTTTATTTAGGAGTAATGTTCCTTAAGGGCTAGTATGTGATAGAAGTGGTCAACATGTTTCGTGCCCTAGCTGCCCCATAAGGGGTCAATGCTTAAGTCAGCAAGATGCTGGAGTTAGGGGGTATTGAATCCTCTGAGAGCCCCTGGGCTAGCCCTGTGGTTTTGGTCCCCAAACCTCATCAACAGGGTGGAAATAGAGAGATGAGGTTCTGTGTGGACTATAGAGGGCTCAACTCTGTCACCAAGACAGATGCTCACCTCATTCCAAGAGCAGATGAACTGATAGATAAATTGGGAGCAGCCAAATTCCTCAGTACCTTTGACTTAACTCCAGGGTACTGGCAGATTGGCATGGCCCCAGGAGCAAAAGAGAAAACAGCATTCTCCACACCTGATGGGCATTATCAGTTCACTGTGTTGCCTTTTGGGTTAAAGAATGCCCCTGCCACCTTCCAGAGGTTGGTGAACCATGTCCTGGCTGGGTTGGAGTCCTTTAGTGCAGCTTATCTTGATGATATTGCTGTCTTTAGCACCACCTGGCAGGATCACGTGATCCACCTTGGGAAGGCTTTAGAGACTCTGCAAAATGCAGGCCTCACTATTTAGGCATCCAAATGCCAGTTAGGGCAGGGCACTGTGGTATACTTGGGCCACCTTGTAGGTGGAGGCCAGGTACAACCCTTACAACCCAAGATCCAGGCCATCCTGGACTGGGTAGCTCCAACAACCCAGACCCAAGTCAGGGCATTCCTTGGCTTGACTGGGTACTATAGGAGGTTTGTGAAGGGATATGGGCCCATTGTGACTCCCCTCACTGAACTTACCTGCAAGAAGATGCCCAAGAAGGTTAACTGGACAGTTAGTTGCCAAAAGGCTTATGACTCCCTGAAAGAAGCAATGTGCTCAGCACTAATTCTAAAAGCTCCAGATTATGCCAAGCAGTTCATAGTGTAGACTGATGCCTCTTAGCAAGGGATAGGAGCGGTCCTATCCCAGACCAATGATGAACCTGTGGTAAATATTTCATTACCGGTACTATTTTTTATGCGGTAAAGTCTAGTAAGAATAACTCAGTAAATATAAGAGGCAGAATCCGTGGTATTAGAGGTTCTAAAAGGCTTTATTCCTCTACAAAGGAATTACAGTTCGAACTGTAGGCTTCAAATTTCATCACCACGGAGGTTCAGGAAGGGAAGGCAATACATTATTGACAAGTAATGATATTTATATGAAAAGTATTACATTAAGACAGATGCAGGAGGCGTAACAGCTGATAACACAGATAATGATATACATACGTAATGAAAAAAGGCGTAAACATAGGCGTAACTAAATACGTCATTAAACATGATGTCACAAGTGGGTGGATCCATAAGAGAATCCTGCAATGTCAGCAGAAAATACTTGGCAGAGATGCGCGCGCAGCCGCATGACGTGTGATTGACGTGCAACTAGAGGGTGAAGGGGACTTGACATTTAGCTCTACATGTGGAGACAGAAGTCTGAGGGGTCATGTCAACCTAATCCCAAATCATATCTAATATCTTATGTTTAAAGAACTGTATTATCCAAAAGGAAAGGTCTCTCGGACGGAATCAATTCTATACTGACTGTTAGTGCGTGTACAAGCGTCTAAGTGTCTACATGAGATGCGAGGGGGCAGGAATCTTCCATGGTAACAGGGGCTATGAATTACTTGCATGAGGACAGTGAGGCCTGGCCCTTTGCACGGTAGCTGGAAGAATGTTTACCTAAACTACTAGACAGGAATGCATCGGATGAGGAGCGGAGCAGATAATCTTGAAGGTGAAATACAGTTTTTGGCAGGCAACAGGCTGGATCAGGCACCGTTAGCCGCGCAGGGAGTAGGACAAAGTTCATGGATACAGATGCAGGCTCGGACTGGAGCTGTCAGAGGCAGAAGGCAGGAAAAGGCTTGATGGCAGAATTCAGGGCCTACTCGCCTGAATCTGTAAAATGTGGAAAGTGAACCACATAAAGTCGGTGGCCTTTCATACTTAGGAATGGAATATCTGACCCATTCATGGCGGATCTGAAAGAGGACATGTTGACGGTGGACGCACATGTATTTGCGTCTTCATAACTGGAACTGGAGGGAACATACATGTACTTATAGCATGCACATGGAGCCGTTGGGGTCTACGATAGGGGACATAACTGATCACAAACTTCATATTTCCTCATTCCCTCCTTGTCCCCTACGGACCCTCAGGAGATATCGATCTTCATCAATCCATCGATCTGTTCATATAGCATCATTTGTTCTTCTTTCTTCTTCCAGGATCTTGAACGAAAACTTGGATGCGGGATACACGATGTGGCACACAGACCACAAATCGCTGGCCCACATTGTAGACATAAGCAGCAACTGAATAGTATGAGAAAGCCAATACCTAGGAAGGATAGGATCCTCCATCCCCAGGCTGACAACACGCTCCAGAACCAACCGGACCAAGTCCAGGTGCCTGGACTCTGGTGTATCTGGCTTATAATCTTAAGAAGGCGAGTTATGGCTTTATATACTGACGGCGAGTTTTCTGGTATGAAAACACAGCAACTTGATCCGATGACCCTACAAGCTCCGCCCCTATCGGCCAGGATGACGTCAAGGACAAGACGATTTTGAAGCACAACAATCCGCATAGCAGACTGCTCTTCTGTTAAATTGCCTAAGGCGGAAGTAGTCTCGTTCACTACTGCTTCAAGGGTTCTAGTTAATCTACGTATCAGCTTACTATTAGTGACTGTACCTATATAGGGAAAGAAACCTTTATTGAAATCTGTGTATTGCTCCCATGCCGTTTCAGTGTAATCGACAATCGGGAGATCTCTCTGCTGTCTATTGTGTACTAAATGGGTATTTCTGTGATAATCAGGAGGGGCTAGGAAAACAGGTGGCAGAAGGAATGCTATGTAACAGGTACCATCCCAATCTAGAGGTAGACGTATATATGCGGTCTGGCCACATATGAAGTAGGAATGACGGGAAGCTCTAAATGTAGACTTGCCTTGATCACTGAATCTTATTACAGTGGTACATTTACTATGGCCCATGTGTATGGAACCATTCTTTCTTACACATAATTCCCCTTTTACTGGGAATACTGACATAGCGGGCAAGATTGGCGTAGCTTCGGATTCAACATTCAGAATCAGGAGGTTAAGTGTAAAATTACCTAATCCATATACTTCATTTTCTAGATCAGTTCCTGTTCTTTTGGGAAGTCCCTCCTTGTTAGGGTAGCAGACTTTAAGCAAAACTAGGTTCAGGTTTCCCCATACCCAGTTGTCTTGATGAACTACGGGATTTGAATCTAGGGAATTAATCAAACTAAACCATTCTCCACAGGAGCCATTGTGTGTGAACGGATACGGAAAGAGGGGCAAAACTCCCTTATAGTTCTGATAGGGAGGGAGTCGGCCACATATCCAACAATTGGT
Organism: Triturus cristatus; assembly: GCF_964204655.1. Taxonomy (NCBI): domain Eukaryota; kingdom Metazoa; phylum Chordata; class Amphibia; order Caudata; family Salamandridae; genus Triturus; species Triturus cristatus. Next base: position 406,898,845 of record NC_140590.1, read on the forward strand.
AGCATTGCTGGTCTGATGGGAATGATGTAACATACTAATGAAAGTGTTGTTGCGCAGCGCAAATCTATAAGACAACTCATGCGGAGGTAATTCGCTAAAAGAATGTTCTGCGGTAACATTGTAAGCATGCTTAGAAATAGGGTAATACATATGTAACAATACACTAGAAATGATGATCAAAAGACTTAGAAAAAACAAAATTAATAATGTAACTGTGCAGTGACTACGAAGCGATTTACAGTACGCATGTTTTTTAAGCTTTATCTGTCTATTTCTCTCTCTATTTCGGTCTAGAGGATACATGTCAGAGACAAATTCAACCGATTCACCTTGGAGAGGACTTAAACAATCAAATTGTCTGACTTGCTAGACCTTAATTTCAGTTTATAGAGTTCATTTTTTGTCGGTTCAACCAAGGGGAGCTTTGAGTCTGTCTGTGAGGGAATGCAGGGCTGAGTGTTCATATCGGACGGTAGTCCATAAAATTTCTTGATATGACTCGAGTGCAACCACCCTTTACGTCCTTCAACCTTCACGGCTGTCCTTGTTGTCAGCAAGACGAGTTTGGGCGATTTCCACCTGGGCTCCAACTGGGTCTTCCGGTCGAAGTTCCTCACAAGGACCAGATCACCTGGAACCACGTCATGGGGCTTCACCTCAGTGTTATCGGGAAAAGCTGCAGCTACCTGTGAACGACAAGATTGTAGTGCAGACATCAAGGAAGCCAGGTAATCTGTCAGCATATTACAGTCAACATCAGTGATTTTACGAGGTATAGGCGTCCCCCACATATTTGGTGGTCTACCGAAGATCACCTCGTACGGGGATAGCCCTGTTCGAGAATGTGCTACCATTCTCATGTAAAAGAGCGCAACTGGTAAGGCTACTATCCAATCAACACCTTTTTCTCTACATATTTTGGACAATCTAATTTTCAGAGTTTGATTATGACGTTCCACAAGACCTGCTGCCTCGGGATGTCGAACACAGTGGAATTTCCATTGGTAACCTAACAGAAGTGAAACGTGTTTCATTAGTTCGGATGAGAATGGCTGGCCGTTATCTGAGTATACAACACGTGGTAAACCGAATCGTGGGAAGAATTCTCGAACTAGCTGTTTGGCAGTAGTCGGGGCAGTGTAATCTGAAACCGGGTAGGCTTCTGTCCAACGGGAAAGAGCACAGACAACTACGAGAACATATTTGAATCCTCGACATCGTTCCATCTGGATATAATCCATCTGGAGGACTTCAAAAGCATGATCGGGAGGTTGAAATCCACCCTGCTCTACGGGGATGCTTTTACCTGGATTATACTGACAACATATCATACAGGTACGTACTTTCTGTTTGGCTGCTGCTCGCAAGTGTTTGTTGAACCAAATGTGTTGAATACTGTCTAGCATAGCTTTTTCTCCTAGATGCGCTGGACTATGTATTGTGTTAATGATGACTTGAACCATGGAGTCGGGAAGAAACCATATAGATTTTTCCTTCGTCATCCATCCTTGATCCGTTTGGATCCCTCCTAATTCAGTCCATTTCTTTATTTCTTCTGGTGTAGCATGTGTCTGTATGTCAATTACATCAAGGGCGGGATCCTTAACTGTCATGCAATGTGTTTTGTATGAGCTTTGCATTTCATGATCGATATTGCAGTAGGTAGATGAATCGCGTCTAATAGAGCTTGAATGAGGGGTCCGTGTTGGATGTGGGCACCGTGAGAAGTTAAATAACCTCTCTCTCGCCACAGCACGCCGAAGTCATGGACGACTCCGAATGCATAACGTGAATCTGTGTATATGTTGACTTTCTTATTTTTGGCTTGAATACAGGCTTGTGTCAGAGCGATGAGCTCTGCTGCTTGAGCTGACAAAGTGTTAATACAATTTGTTTCAATGACTCCAGTGTCTGTTGTGACTGCGTAAGCGGCCACTAACTCTCCTGTACTTGTTCTCATACATGAACCATCTACATACAATGTCAGGTCTGGATCTGATAAAGGGATATCTGTCAAGTCTTGTCTGGGTTTCGTCGTGATGGTAATGACTTCAATACAATCATGTGCTAATGGATCTGTTCCATTTACGGGCAAAAGTGTGGCAGGATTTAACGTATTACAACGTCTGATTTCTATATGTGGCTGGAACAATGTTAATTCATAACCGGTGAGTCTTGCTATAGTCAAGTGTTGTGTTTGTGTGCGGTTCAAGAGAACCTCTACTGCGTGTGGTACTTGTACTGTCAATTGATGTCCTAACACTATGGCATCGCTTTGTCTGATTGCTAAAGCTGTTGCTGCCACTGATTTCAGGCACGCAGGAAGAGCCTGAGCTACTGGATCTAATGTACTAGAAAAATAAGCACATGGTTTGTGTGATCCTGCTTGTTCCTGAGTGAGTACTGACAAGGCAGTACCTTCGCGTTCTGTAACAAAGAGTGTAAACTGTTTACTGTAACATGGTGTTGCTAAAACAGGTGCTTGGCATAAAGCTTTCTTTAAGCTTTCAAAGGCATGTGTATGTTCTTGAGTCCAAGGGAGGACAGTCGATGTGGCTGCCTCCTGTGTTGTCATCTGGATGAGTGGTTTTGCTAGAAATGCATATTGAGGGATCCACTGCCTACAGTATGAAGTGAGACCTATAAAAGCCCGCACCTCCTTTTGTGTCTTGGGTGGTGGCATGTTAGCGATTAACTGGATGCGATCAGGTGTAAGCTGTCTTCCCTCCTTGGACAGCGAGTGCCCAAGGTAAACAACTTGCTGGACACAGAATTGCAGCTTAGAAGGGGACACCTTGTGCCCCTTGTCGGCCAGAAATCTTAAAACCGTCAGTGACGCTTTTTCACATTCAGGTTCGCTTCGGGCGGTGATCAGCAGATCATCGACATATTGAAGCAAGGCAGTGTTAACTGGCATGTGGATACTGTCAAGTTCTCGTTTCAGTGCTTGGCTATAGATGCTGGGGCTTTCTGTGAATCCTTGAGGAGCGCGTGTGAATTTAAAACTTCGTCCATTTAAACTGAATCCGAACAAATATTGACTTTCCGGATCTATTGGGACGCTAAAGAAAGCATTCTTGAGATCAATTACAGTGAAGAACGTTGCTTCTGAGTCAATAGCTGTTAGTAATGAAGAGATATCTGGGACCACAGGGTATTGTGGTACAATACATTTATTTAATTCGCGCAGATCAATAACTAATCGATATATTGGTGATGCTTTTGGATCCGTTCTTTTAAGAATCGGAATTATCGGGGAATTACATACATTGGAGTCGGTTTCTACAACCACTCCTTGTGCAATGAGCTCGTCAATGATTTGCAGCAAAGCCACAACAGCATCTGGTGGTAACTTGTATTGTCGCATTCGTGGTAGTACTACTCCTGTTTTTAGTGTGACTCGATATGGTGTAATGTTCATGCAACCAACATCAGTTGGGCCTTGTGCCCATAAATGTGTAGGTAAATTCTGCAGCCGGTGATCCATGTCTCTAGACACGTAGTGACCTTTGAAGTCACGTAAAAATAATCGTACTCCTTCCGGAGAACAACATATTATAGCTCCTAGAGCTTTCAATGTTTTTATACCTAACAAGTTTTCTGTACAAAAGGGGGTGGTGATGGACGGAGCATCAGAACCAATCAAACACTCACACCCAGTCGACAGATCTGGGTTTGATCCATCACCATTCTTTAGCCCACTCTGCCACCCCAGTTCAGACATGGCCATATGCAAATCAGTCTGACCCTGTGCCTCATGGGAACAGTCCAGCCCGAACTGCCAAGCCATGCCTTCCCTGGACCAGAATCAAGCTTCCTAGGACCGGTTTCTGGCATTTCAGCCGTCTTCAGCCAGGCTTGCTTGAATCCAGTGGCAAAGTGAGCAAGGGACTCACGTCTGAGCATACCCTACCAACTTATGGCGAACAAAGCAGTACAAAAGGGGGTGGTGATGGACGGAGCATCAGAACCAATCAAACACTCACACCCAGTCGACAGATCTGGGTTTGATCCATCACCATTCTTTAGCCCACTCTGCCACCCCAGTTCAGACATGGCCATATGCAAATCAGTCTGACCCTGTGCCTCATGGGAACAGTCCAGCCCGAACTGCCAAGCCATGCCTTCCCTGGACCAGAATCAAGCTTCCTAGGACCGGTTTCTGGCATTTCAGCCGTCTTCAGCCAGGCTTGCTTGAATCCAGTGGCAAAGTGAGCAAGGGACTCACGTCTGAGCATACCCTACCAACTTATGGCGAACAAAGCAGTACAAAAGGGGGTGGTGATGGACGGAGCATCAGAACCAATCAAACACTCACACCCAGTCGACAGAACTGGGTTTGATCCATCACCATTCTTTAGCCCACTCTGCCACCCCAGTTCAGACATGGCCATATGCAAATCAGTCTGACCCTGTGCCTCATGGGAACAGTCCAGCCCGAACTGCCAAGCCATGCCTTCCCTGGACCAGAATCAAGCTTCCTAGGACCGGTTTCTGGCATTTCAGCCGTCTTCAGCCAGGCTTGCTTGAATCCAGTGGCAAAGTGAGCAAGGGACTCACGTCTGAGCATACCCTACCAACTTATGGCGAACAAAGCAGTACAAAAGGGGGTGGTGATGGACGGAGCATCAGAACCAATCAAACACTCACACCCAGTCGACAGATCTGGGTTTGATCCATCACCATTCTTTAGCCCACTCTGCCACCCCAGTTCAGACATGGCCATATGCAAATCAGTCTGACCCTGTGCCTCATGGGAACAGTCCAGCCCGAACTGCCAAGCCATGCCTTCCCTGGACCAGAATCAAGCTTCCTAGGACCGGTTTCTGGCATTTCAGCCGTCTTCAGCCAGGCTTGCTTGAATCCAGTGGCAAAGTGAGCAAGGGACTCACGTCTGAGCATACCCTACCAACTTATGGCGAACAAAGCAGTACAAAAGGGGGTGGTGATGGACGGAGCATCAGAACCAATCAAACACTCACACCCAGTCGACAGACTTGCTCACTTTGCCACTGGATTCAAGCAAGTCTGGCTGAAGACGGCTGAAATGCCAGAAACCGGTCCTAGGAAGCTTGTTTCCGGTCCAGGGAAGGCATGGCTTGGCAGTTTGGGCTGGACTGTTCCCATGAGGCACAGGGTCAGACTGATTTGCATATGGCCATGTCTGAACTGGTGTGGCAGAGTGGGCTAAAGAACGGTGATGGATCAAACCCAGATCTGTTGACTGGGTGTGAGTGTTTGATTGGTTCTGATGCTCCGTCCATCACCACCCCCTTTTGTACTGCTATGTTCGCCATAAGTTGGCAGGGTATGCTCAGACGTGAGTCCCTTGCTCACTTTGCCACTGGATTCAAGCAAGTCTGGCTGAAGACGGCTGAAATGCCAGAAACCGGTCCTAGGAAGCTTGTTTCCGGTCCAGGGAAGGCATGGCTTGGCAGTTTGGGCTGGACTGTTCCCATGAGGCACAGGGTCAGACTGATTTGCATATGGCCATGTCTGAACTGGTGTGGCAGAGTGGGCTAAAGAACGGTGATGGATCAAACCCAGATCTGTTGACTGGGTGTGAGTGTTTGATTGGTTCTGATGCTCCGTCCATCACCACCCCCTTTTGTACTAACAAGTTTTCTGGACATGATTTAGTAAGCAATAAATCTGTAGTACGTGTTAATGGACCAACCGTAAGTGGAAGAGGTTGCGTTACTTCATTAATGATAGGCTTTCCTGAGAATCCAAGGGAAATATTCTGTGAGCCTGAGAGGGGTGCCCCTGGAACTTCACTGCGTCGTATTGTTGTTCTGCTTGCCCCTGTATCAAGTAAAAACTTTCTGTCTTCCCCTAATAGTTCACTATGTACATAAGGTCCCTCTTGATCTACAGGAACCTCGATAAGGGGTAAGCCAACTTCCCTCTCTAGGCTATTTCATGTGTATCGCTGGTAATCGGGATAGTCATTTTGTGCATACTGGTACATCTGTTGCGTTGTTGCTTGTGTGGCAGCACTAGGCTGCGCTTGTGGTGGTGCTACGGTCTGTTGTGGAGCTGCCTGTTGCGGAGCTGGCTGTTGCGGAGCCGGCCTAGATTGTGCTTGCTGAGGGATTTGTTGTTGATTCTGATCCTGTCTAGGTGGACGTGGTCTTTCCTGGGTTCTACCTGTGGCAATATTATGTTTCAAGACTGGACAATCGTGTATATAATGACCTTGTTGTTTACAATAGTTGCATGTCCCTTTCGTCGGACCTGCGGAATCACCTTTTTTATGACCATCAGCTGGAACTGACTGGGCAACAAGCATTTTCATTTTCGTATCTTTCATACGTCTTTGTTCATGTTCTTGTTCTTCTCTAATTCTATTGTGGTGATATTGTAACATCTGTAACATCTGTGACGGGGTGTTACCTTGCCAGGTACTCTCAAATTTCAATACTCTATTCTTAACTTGCGGAAGGGAATTTTCAACTAATTTTGTCACAAATAGATGTGGATATGACTCGCTACTTGCTTTTATGCCACTATTGATACCAAAACATTTTTCAAATCGGGAATAGAAATCACTAGTGTCTTCATCTTGCTTTTGTTTACAGGCTGAGATTGCACCCCAGTCCTCCTTTTTCGTAGTTAATAAACGTGGCAGTACCTGTACTAGTAATCCTGGTAGTGCTGTAGTCTTTTCCCCAAGCCCTGATCCTGCAGCTCGGGCCTTTTCTTCGTTTTCTAATGCTGTCCAGTCTATCTTTTGGTCTCCCACCTCCCATTCCTTTTCTTTGAGTTTCTCGTAAACACCGGCAGGCATTAACACTTTCAATATTTTCATGATGTCGGGGTAGGTATACTCTCCCATGAGTAACATGTCTTTTATCTCACGGTGGAAACCTGCTGGATCCTTGTCATGGCTGGGTACTACTTTCTTCATTTCTAATAATTCAATTTTAGTTATAGGCGTGTACACAAACACGCGTGTAAAGTTATTATCTTCACCTCTGATTGGGTGTACTTCGCGTAACGGATTCTGTCTATCTATGTGATATATTTTTCTTCCCATAGTGGGAATTGGAACGTGTTCTGGGTATGCGAAAACTATATACTGGTTTCGAAATTCTAGAATTTCTTTAATCAAATCAGTACCTGAACCTCTCCATTTATTCGTGAGTAATTCGGTCAATATGTCAGGTAAGGGTCCAGGATCGGAGTGTTGGCTTTTATATAATATAAGGAGGTGTTGAATCATGTATATACTAGCTAAACGCTGTTCGTATGGGGTAAGATTCAGAAATGTGTGTGCTAGTGCATCTTCACTGTATTTGTCGGGACAGTCAGCCCATTGTACTGCTGACCTGGCTAATTCTTGTTCATCCATGGAATCGAGCATATGGTACCCCCTTCGATCTCGGAGTAATTTATCAGCGGCTTGGAATAGGTGTTCAGGGGACCTTGTATTTAACATAGGGGTTTGAAAATGTCTGTTACATTCTGGACGTATCGGACGTATCGGATCATTAAAGCCTCTAGTATTATTATGGGGTCTTCCTCTACCTACGTACTCTATCGTATCTAATTGTTCTGGTTCTTGCTCCTCCTCTCCCTCTGATTCAATTCTGTCTGCTTCTCGTCTTTCTTTATGTATTCGTTCTACTTCCTTGCGGATCTTTCGATACATGGCGATTATACACGCCTGTCTATCATGTTTCTCGTCTGATATGTTCTGACCCCATTTGGCGAGTTTTTGCATGGTATCATGATCTGCCTCAGGCCTGTCTTGGTTCCTGATCACGCAGTTTATGAAAAAACGTAGTAGTTGTCTTTGTACATCCACCTTCTGGTATTCCATAGCTTCGTTAATACTTTCTGGGCCTCGCCCTGTTTGGACAAAGTGATATATATTGTCTAGGTGTTCAACCATTCCTGGTATCGTCATTAAATACAATGTAGCTCGTCGTATACGTAGTGATGATAGTAGCAATCTGTCCTGTTTACCTGGCACTGGATTGTATCTACAATCCACAAGGTGTTCTTTAAACATGTCGGATGTCGCTAGTTGGGGTGTACGTTGGAGTGCTAAATCTCTAAGGGTCTGTTTATTTCGCGGCGGTGTGGCAAACATGTCTGTCGTACCTCCTGTAGCACCATCTGAGGTGCTGGGCAAGAAAGGATTCGTTGGATGTAAGATAGAAATTGTAGATGCGGGAAAAACAGTAGAAACGGACGGACCTGTGGGAATGGGCGTAGGAGTTTGTTGTTGCGGGGATACAGACGGATGATCTTGACGTTGAACACCATCGTCATGCGGTGTGTGTGGTGTGGCATTAGCATATTCGGGAGCTACGTCATCTAAATAGGAGGAAAGGAAAACATCTTTTGCTGTTTTGGGATGTGCTTTTATCGGGAGCAATGGAGGTGGCAAGTCTTTTGGTATTTCCGGGGTAGCCTTAAGTAACCCTTCGGCCAGAAGAGGATACATACCATTCATAAGGGTATGTCTTTGTCTATCTAGTTGTTCTGATTTTACTTTGGTACCTTCCTCAATTAATAAATTTTCTCGGGTTTTATTCGAATTCTCCCTACCTTTCTCTTCTTGTCTGAGCGCTTTTTCTGTACGTCTATATGATTCTTTACGCCATAATTCAATGGCATCTTTCTGTGACTGTCTGGCTTTCTTTTTCCATAATTCTTCTTCTACTCTCATGATGCAATCTGCATCCCAGGTCCCCGCTGCGGGCCACCTCTGACTTTCTGGCAACTCTTTGGTGTAGTCCACCCATAAATCAAGAAATAACACGGCATCTAGGCCATGCTTATGATACATAAAGTATCCTGGAGTGTCCCTAGGTGGAATGGGAACAGCTTCTTCGAGTACCCCTTTTCTGGTTTTGATCTGTCTTAGTTTTGAAAAGAGCGGCATTTTTAGACCTTATTATTTGAACACACTTAATACAATAAATACAATAATGAACAATCATTCACACCACAATATGTAGAACGTATTAAAACATTTAACATTTAATGAACGATGATAATTAATAGAAAACTAGTTACTGACATAATACTGACACTAAATAATACTGAATTATATGCAAGACATACTAGATATACTGCTAAACAGTACAGATACACTGCTGAAACAGTGCAGACCGGATTTGTGTACCCAAACCCGTCTTGACCGGCACAATCTATGTGCACGTTTAAATGCCTCCCCGGCAATGGTACTCACCGGGTAGCGCGGAACGGAAGGCCTCGGAACTGAACTGAACTGGACCTGGACCGGACTGGACTCGACTCGACTGGACTCGGAACTTCGGAACCTGGTGGGCCCCTGTATACCTCGGATCTTGCTCTCTCAGCTAGGCTCTGGTCGGGATACTTCGCACTTCTCACCGCCTCGTCCGGGTGTTGATCGCAGCCTCAGTCGCCCCCGCTTGGCCGGAGGGAGATACAGGAAATCCTGCAGGTACGCGTTTTTGTCCGTTCAGCTGTGGCAGGAGACCGGGCCTGCAACGCACCTCCGGCGCGTGAGATGAGAAAGTGTCCCTGTTCGGGCGCCAATTTATGTGGTAAATATTTCATTACCGGTACTATTTTTTATGCGGTAAAGTCTAGTAAGAATAACTCAGTAAATATAAGAGGCAGAATCCGTGGTATTAGAGGTTCTAAAAGGCTTTATTCCTCTACAAAGGAATTACAGTTCGAACTGTAGGCTTCAAATTCCATCACCACGGAGGTTCAGGAAGGGAAGGCAATACATTATTGACAAGTAATGATATTTATATGAAAAGTATTACATTAAGACAGATGCAGGAGGCGTAACAGCTGATAACACAGATAATGATATACATACGTAATGAAAAAAGGCGTAAACATAGGCGTAACTAAATACGTCATTAAACATGATGTCACAAGTGGGTGGATCCATAAGAGAATCCTGCAATGTCAGCAGAAAATACTTGGCAGAGATGCGCGCGCAGCCGCATGACGTGTGATTGACGTGCAACTAGAGGGTGAAGGGGACTTGACATTTAGCTCTACATGTGGAGACAGAAGTCTGAGGGGTCATGTCAACCTAATCCCAAATCATATCTAATATCTTATGTTTAAAGAACTGTATTATCCAAAAGGAAAGGTCTCTCGGACGGAATCAATTCTATACTGACTGTTAGTGCGTGTACAAGCGTCTAAGTGTCTACATGAGATGCGAGGGGGCAGGAATCTTCCATGGTAACAGGGGCTATGAATTACTTGCATGAGGACAGTGAGGCCTGGCCCTTTGCACGGTAGCTGGAAGAATGTTTACCTAAACTACTAGACAGGAATGCATCGGATGAGGAGCGGAGCAGATAATCTTGAAGGTGAAATACAGTTTTTGGCAGGCAACAGGCTGGATCAGGCACCGTTAGCCGCGCAGGGAGTAGGACAAAGTTCATGGATACAGATGCAGGCTCGGACTGGAGCTGTCAGAGGCAGAAGGCAGGAAAAGGCTTGATGGCAGAATTCAGGGCCTACTCGCCTGAATCTGTAAAATGTGGAAAGTGAACCACATAAAGTCGGTGGCCTTTCATACTTAGGAATGGAATATCTGACCCATTCATGGCGGATCTGAAAGAGGACATGTTGACGGTGGACGCACATGTATTTGCGTCTTCATAACTGGAACTGGAGGGAACATACATGTACTTATAGCATGCACATGGAGCCGTTGGGGTCTACGATAGGGGACATAACTGATCACAAAATTCATATTTCCTCAAACCTGTTGCTTTTATAAGCAGGAGGCTACTCCCCAAAGAGCAGCGTTGGAGTGCCATTGAGAGGGAGGCCTTTGCTGTGGTTTGATCCCTGAAGAAGTTGAGGCCATACTTGTTTGGTACTCACTTCCTGTTTCAAACTGACCACAGACCTCTCAGATGGCTAATGCAGATGAAATGGGAAAATCCGAACTACTAAGGTGGCCCATCTACCTACAGGGAATGGACTTTGAAGTGGAACACAGACCAGGGACTGCCCATGCCAACGCAGATGGACTTTCCAGGTTCTTCCACTTGGACAATGAAGACTTCATAGGGCAAGGTTAGTCTCATCACCTTTCGTTGGGGGGGAGGGGGGAAGGGGTTGTGTGAGAAAGTGCCATCTTTCTTGCATGGTATGCCCCCACTTTTTGCTGAATTGCTGAAAGTACGTTGACTGAGTGTGCCCTGAGCTCCTGCCAATCAGGTGCCCAGGGCCTATGTTCCTTCCCTAAAAACTATGCTGAAACCTAAAACCCAATTTGGCAAACCCTGGCCACATGTCAGCCCCTGGTAAATGGTACCCTAGGTACCCAGGGCCTTGTCACCAGGGAAGGCCCCTAAGGGCTGCAGCACTTATTGTGCCACCCTTAGAGGCCCTGTACCCTGACACAAACACACAGCCCTTGCAGGCTGAGTGTCTGGGTATAGAACAAAACAGAGAGTCGACATGGCACACATCCCTGTGTGCCATGCCCAAAACATACACTGCCTGGCATACATCAGCCACCCCTCTAGCTGGGTGCCCTATGCCAGTGGTGTGGGTACAGGAGCATGAGCCCTGTGCCCCTACAGTACCCAGGTCCATTCCTGGGTACTGTAAGTGCAGTGCTGCCATTTAAGAGTATATGGTACTGGGAGATCGTCAACACGAACTCCACAGCACCATGATGGCTCCACTGAAGACTGAGAAGTTTGGTATCAAACTTCTCAGCACATTAAACCCGCACTGATGCCAGTGCAGGATTTAATGTACAATACACGACAGAGGGCATCTTAGAGATGCCCCCTGTACCTAACCTACAATCCACGTCTGGTCTGAGGGGCTGCCTAGGCTGCCACACAGCATACATGTTGCTGAACCCCTGGGTAGAGAACCATCCGCTCTCCTGGGCCTGCAACAATGCACATCCTGGGCAAGGTTCTAGGTCTCCTCCCCCAGGATGGGCAGGAGAAGCTTCAAAGGCATGCCGCCTTTGTGAGCTTCTCCAGGCCACTTGTTGTACCCAGCAACTGGCCCCTACCGGTTCTAAACCCCCTCTCTGGCAGGAAGACTGGCCGGAAACCCCAAGGAAGGTGTGCCAGCCTCTGCCAACCCCACCCCTCAGGTGGGGGAGGCGAGGTGAAGCACATCCCCGGGCTCTCGCCATCTTGAAGATGGGGAGCCCTGCCCAATCAGGACTAGGCCACTGCCCCCCTCCCACAGGAGAGTGTCAGGATAGGGGGTGTAGCCACCCCAGGGGAGGGACCCAGTGGTCCCTGCCCTTTACCTACCTATAACGCCCCTAAATTTAGTATTTAGGGGCACCCTGAACCATCCTTCCTCAGATTCCAGATTCCAAAACAGCAAAGAAGATCAAGAAGAAAGAAGACCTGCCGTGCAGCTGCTAACAAGAGGAAGACACCAACTGCTTTGGCCCCAGCCCAACCGGTCTGTCGACCCTCGAACCTGCTCCTGCTAAATCCCATCATCTCCCGTGGCCAGCAACCTCACAAACCCCGGAGGACCTGGCTACCTTGTGACTCTGAGCATCTGGGACTCCGACGAGCAGTGACACTGCTCAAAGCAAGTAACTGACCCCTGGCACCAGCCAGGAACTGCGAACCCTGCACACTCTGCACCCGCCAAGCCTGGCCTGTGCTGGAGTGGACAAGGACCCCGAGGACGTCCCCCCGGCGACTGTGACCCCGAATCCGGCACCCAAGGACCCACCTCGATGCTCCTGACGACGCCTGCAGCCTCAGAACCAGGGACCCCCCCAACCGCGATCAACAGAGGGTAAGATTTCCTGACATCAAAAGGCACCTCTGCGCCCTGCGGCCTCCTGTGCCCAACTCCTGGGTACCTACCTATCCTCCAACTACCCAACTTACCTCTCGAAGTGGTGGTCACACGTGAAGAATCTCCGTCTCCGAGCTTGCAGCCTTTGTTCGTCCTTGAGCTTTTCCATTGCAATCCATTGAGCGCCCGACAGCTCAAAAGCACCCTGCACCCAGCCGCCTGAGTGGCCCTGGCAGTGCAACTTCTACTCCTACCTACTTCCCCATTTGCCCTGAGCAAGTGACCAGGAGCCCAGCTCCCACAGCCGTGTGGCCTGCCAGTCTGCAGCCACCAACCAAGGGCCCCCTGCCTTCCATAGGATAACATTGGGCCTAACCCACTCTGCCCCCGGCTGCTCCTGTGCCAATGAGGGTGTAACAACTGTACTTACCTGACCCTGGGAGACCCCGGAGTCTATGCCCAGATCCTTAATTCTGCCAGTCGAGTACTTACCCAAAAGCCGATAACTCACTTTTCTTCCATAGGGTAATATTGACTGGTTTCACTTGAAATGTACAATACACGACAGAGGGCATCTTAGAGATGCCCCCTGTACCTAACCTACAATCCACGTCTGGTCTGAGGGGCTGCCTAGGCTGCCACACAGCATACATGTTGCTGAACCCCTGGGTAGAGAACCATCCGCTCTCCTGGGCCTGCAACAATGCACATCCTGGGCAAGGTTCTAGGTCTCCTCCCCCAGGATGGGCAGGAGAAGCTTCAAAGGCATGCCGCCTTTGTGAGCTTCTCCAGGCCACTTGTTGTACCCAGCAACTGGCCCCTACCGGTTCTAAACCCCCTCTCTGGCAGGAAGACTGGCCGGAAACCCCAAGGAAGGTGTGCCAGCCTCTGCCAACCCCACCCCTCAGGTGGGGGAGGCGAGGTGAAGCACATCCCCGGGCTCTCGCCATCTTGAAGATGGGGAGCCCTGCCCAATCAGGACTAGGCCACTGCCCCCCTCCCACAGGAGAGTGTCAGGATAGGGGGTGTAGCCACCCCAGGGGAGGGACCCAGTGGTCCCTGCCCTTTACCTACCTATAACGCCCCTAAATTTAGTATTTAGGGGCACCCTGAACCATCCTTCCTCAGATTCCAGATTCCAAAACAGCAAAGAAGATCAAGAAGAAAGAAGACCTGCCGTGCAGCTGCTAACAAGAGGAAGACACCAACTGCTTTGGCCCCAGCCCAACCGGTCTGTCGACCCTCGAACCTGCTCCTGCTAAATCCCATCATCTCCCGTGGCCAGCAACCTCACAAACCCCGGAGGACCTGGCTACCTTGTGACTCTGAGCATCTGGGACTCCGACGAGCAGTGACACTGCTCAAAGCAAGTAACTGACCCCTGGCACCAGCCAGGAACTGCGAACCCTGCACACTCTGCACCCGCCAAGCCTGGCCTGTGCTGGAGTGGACAAGGACCCCGAGGACGTCCCCCCGGCGACTGTGACCCCGAATCCGGCACCCAAGGACCCACCTCGATGCTCCTGACGACGCCTGCAGCCTCAGAACCAGGGACCCCCCCAACCGCGATCAACAGAGGGTAAGATTTCCTGACATCAAAAGGCACCTCTGCGCCCTGCGGCCTCCTGTGCCCAACTCCTGGGTACCTACCTATCCTCCAACTACCCAACTTACCTCTCGAAGTGGTGGTCACACGTGAAGAATCTCCGTCTCCGAGCTTGCAGCCTTTGTTCGTCCTTGAGCTTTTCCATTGCAATCCATTGAGCGCCCGACAGCTCAAAAGCACCCTGCACCCAGCCGCCTGAGTGGCCCTGGCAGTGCAACTTCTACTCCTACCTACTTCCCCATTTGCCCTGAGCAAGTGACCAGGAGCCCAGCTCCCACAGCCGTGTGGCCTGCCAGTCTGCAGCCACCAACCAAGGGCCCCCTGCCTTCCATAGGATAACATTGGGCCTAACCCACTCTGCCCCCGGCTGCTCCTGTGCCAATGAGGGTGTAACAACTGTACTTACCTGACCCTGGGAGACCCCTGAGTCTATGCCCAGATCCTTAATTCTGCCAGTCGAGTACTTACCCAAAAGCCGATAACTCACTTTTCTTCCATAGGGTAATATTGACTGGTTTCACTTGAAATTTTTAAGTGTGGAGTCTCTAAACTTTAAAATATTCATCTAAAATCAACCGAGTAACGAAAATGGAAATACTCACCTGCTATTAGGAGAGATCCCAGTGCTGGATCTTGGTGCCCAGCACTGACCCTGAAAAGTAATTACAAACCATACTTACCGCTAACTCAATTTTCTTCCATAGGAAACCATTGACTGTTTTTCTGTGAAATGTCTTCAGTGTCGATTTTGCAAACTTCTAAATATTCGTTACAAATCGCCTGTATAACCTAAATGCAATCTATCAACTGATTACAGGTGGTATACTAGTGCTGGATCCAGGATCCAACACTGAACCCGGAAAAGTAACCATAACCCCACTTACCTGCTAAGTGAATTTCCTCCCATAGGATAACATTGGTAATTTGATTAGAAAAAGTTTCAGTGTCAACTTTTAAAATAGCAAAATATTGCTTAAAAATCACAACAGTAACTAAAACGTATTTACTCACTTGTTTCCAAGAACTGTCCCAGGACTGAATCCAGTATCCAGTCCTGGAGTTAGAAAAGTAATTCTGAAAGTAATCAATTGCATATAACTTAAAATTCCCATTGAGCTCAATGTATTATTGTGTTTGAAATTGTGTTGTCTATTGCAACAAACTGTAACTATTGCATTCAACTGTCAATTGCCTTTTGCAAAGTATTTAACTAAAGCATCTCATTCTGCGAATGTATATTTTGATACCTATTGTTGGTTCTAAATTAAAACAACCATATATTTTTATATACAAACCATTGGCCTAGAGTTCAGTTCTTGAGTGTGTGAGACCATTTGCTGACTGATTGTGTACAACAAATGCTTTACACTGTCCTCTGATATTGCCTTACTGCTCGACCAAGCTACCACTTTAGAGAGTAAGGTTATATCTAACTTTAGCCTCTGCCAAACCTCTGGGGGCTGTGGACTCTGTACATACTGTACCTATTTGGGAACAGTATATACAGAGCCACTTTCCTACATATAGTCCCTACTAGATAATTCGTTAACAAAGGTAAGTAACTTGTTCTCTGTGTTCATCACCTAAATCCATGTAGAATAGTGTAGCCCTGCATATCCATTCTGCTCTCAAACAATGGGTGCTGGGACTGCAATACATTCCTCACGGCTGCCCTCCCATCTGTGCTGCAGCGAGAGAGTGACAAACACCATAAATTACATCGTTTTCTAAGGCACTTTTATAGCATTATATTGTTATGTGTGTGCCCCTGAATGTTCAAGTTCAGGCAGCTGGATGAATAAAATGAACATAGCTGTGAGGAGGGCAGGCATTTTTTTGTGGCAGCACATAACTTATGCCCAATCACAGAAAGTACTCCTTGCTCCCAACGTGTGGGGAGGCTAAAGCACCTCTCTAATGATGCTCACCTAATTGTCTGGCGACAGCTGCAATATAGAGCCAGACAATAAAAAGGTGTTTGAGTCAAGATTGACGAAGCAAGATTGATGACAAATACAAGAGGATGCATATAGCAGATCCACCACCATATGCCAAGCAATACAGGGTACATACTTACTGCAACATGTTATCAGAAATTTCCAGAAAGGTCTTTAAATCCCCAGGTACCCAAGAAGCTGTCTTTGAGGGGTGTTGTATCTACAGAGCTCTTAGCCTTTCTATACCTAAAACAAAAAAGTCAGCCCCTGTAGTACGTACTTAGAGTTTCGGGCATACATTTATATTTTGAAAGGGTCGACATCATCTATACCAAGAACAAGAGGAAGGGGAGGAGCAGGAGGAAGCAGGAAAAAGCCATTTCATAGACTGGAGATGATGAACTGATGGATGATTTTCCTCGCTAGGGCTTCCGCCCAGAAGGGAGAAGCTTTTACTATATAGTGGGCAGAGTCAATGTGAAGGTACTGGAGGAGGATGACTTCCTCATAGAGACTTTGTTCTATGTAACAAATAAAAAAAACACCTAAGCCATTTCTTCCTATGCTGAAAACTGTGCTTAAAAGCATCTAGGGAAATCTTAAAGACACAGTTAAGTCATACTTTGCTTGGAGAGAACGGTTAAGCCCACAACACAAGTTCTAGTGTTCATTAAGGGGCATGAATGTCTGGATTCATTGGTGATGCATACCGCCTCAAAATACATTTTAATCTCGCAACTGGGGATGGATTGTTCCCTGGCAGAGAAACCAAGTAGATGCAGAAGAATGAGGGTTGCAAGTGGTACAGCTAGCTAGTGGGGTATTGGAAATTCCAAAGTGTTACTGAGATGGAAGAACAGCTTGAACATCTTTCCAAGGTGCAATGTAAGCTAGCACAGGTTATTGTGCTGGAAAGAAAGACTGCTTTTGCTGCAAGCAGGTCCTGATTATTAGATGAGGCAGACATAGTCTGTAGTCGGGTAAATACTAGCATATTATTATAATGACATGGATGATTACGTATATTTGTGATTTGCCCCTGAAGTACAACTGCATCTCACAATGCTGCTTTTTAACAGAGCAACATTTCTTTGGGCTTGAGGTAGATGTAACACTAGAATTTGTGTTTTTTAAAGGTCACTGATTCAGCAACACGTGACCAAGAGCCAGAGGCCCTCAGAGAAAGGAGATCTCTGTAAACAACGATTCTTTGCACATTTCCTTAATCACAGTAAACCAGATTTCTCCAACAAGTTGCTTGTGAGCTGCTGGTAGTTTTTCAGCTACATGTACGTAGCTATCCTTTGTGCAGCCTGTAGGAAACTGGACTTTTGTTGTTGAAGTTATCCCGCCAATTATTGCCCCCTTTTTAGCTACTAGATGTCTATTTTCGCTCTGACAGTGCACTGAGGCCTGCTAACCAGACCTCAGTGCCAGTACTCCTTCCACAAAACAAGTTGTTGTCTAATTGTGCTACAGTTAGCTAAAGGCTTTAGCATCCCCTGTAAGTCCCTAGTAAATGGTACCCCAAGGACCTAGGGCATGAGTGCTAAAGAGGGTTCCAAAAGGCTGCAACATATCTATGCCACTGTAAGGAAACCACACAAAGATTCCACACAGACTGCCAATGCAGGCTGCGTGACATGGTGCAAACCATGAGTGAAAACATGATGTCATACTCCTGTGTACCATGCCACAGTTACTGCAGCAGGACTTTGAGAACTAAGGCAGGGTGCATTATATTTTATGTGGGGGCATATCTGCCTGAGCAGATATGCCCCTGTGATGTTAAGTTCTATTACTGGATATTGCAAGTGAGCAAGCACACCATCTTAATGTATGTTCTGGGCACTGGTCAAAATTATTTCTCCAGCTGCATAATGGCTTCACTGAAACACATGGTGTTTGGTATCAAACATCTCGTATTAATACTCCACACTGATTCCAGTAATTGATTTTTTAATACATGCACCCAGTGGATACCTTTGAGTTAACCCCTCAAACCTACCAGCCCTCTAGTGTCCTGGCTTACTAGTCCAGTTCCAGCCTGCCACCACAGATGAGTATCTGGTCCTGTGGGCTGAGAGTCCGCAGGTGGTCAGGAACAGGAAGGCAGGTAAAATAGCATTCCAAGGCACGGAGCTTCAAAGAGCCCACTGCCTTTGGTATACGAATCTGGCTTCCCTCAAGGATGAAGGGATGCCAACCCCCCTGACCAAGGCTCATTTGGCACCAGGACAGGGGGGAAGATTACTAGTCAGAGAGACGTGTCCACCCTGAGGCTAGTTGCGGATATGAAATGTAAATGTCTGCCATCTTGGTGATGGCAGAACTAGGAACTGTGGGACAGGGTAATGCCCACTTCCCACAGGAAGTGGTCATATAGGGGTGGAGTGACTTGAGGGATAAGTAGCCCATTTGCTACTACCCTACACTCCGCTAACACTTGTAAATCTAATATTTTGGGGAGCTTCTGGCACCATAAAATCTGATTGCTGCCGACCTAATACGAAGGACACAGAAGAGCTGCGAGAAGCAAGGACTGTGGAAAAGCAAATGATTTGGCGTCAACCCTGCCGGTCTGTCTGCTCTTCCTACCAGTTTGCATTAAAGTGGTCTCATCCTGCAGCTGCTGTGCCTACAAAAGCCTGGGAGAACTGCCTGCCTTCAACAAAGTCTCAGGAACTCCTGTAGAGTAGTGGCGCTGCTTCGCTTAATCTTTTAGGCTGTCCAAAAGAACTGTGAGGACTATAGATGGCCGCAAACCAGACACCGGAAAATACCTTTGCACCCGTACCCCTAGTCCGAGTTGAAGTGGACCAATGATGCCACTGTGGTCCCTGAACCCTCTAGAGACAAAGCCCACAGTAGACTCACCGACGCCACCTGCAGTGACAGTGTGCAGGCCCCCCTGTACTGTGAGTGTCTCCGGTGAAGAAAACCTGATGCGTCAGAATACCTCTGCACCCAGCTGACCTGGCCTGAGGAGAAGAGGACCAAAGGTGTCCCCACATCCTGAGCATTGTGAGACCTGAGCCCCCATGTTGGGTCAGCCGACTGGTCTCTCAGTCCTCGCTTGCAGCCTCTCCAATTTAAGTGAATGGGACACCCGAAGTCGCAGCACACATCTGCACCCAGATGCCCCGAAGCCTCCCGAGGTTACCTGTTGGTGTGGACTTGGATCTTGCCCCATAATCACCCTAGGTCCAGGAGATTGGTCCCGTAAGTTGCTGTGAAGTGCCCGAATCCAGAACATGTATTTCCCCATAGGATAACATTTGGCACCCAAAGCTGAATAGAAGCACATCTGCACCTGTTCGCCCCAATGCTGCCTGAGATTACCTGTTGGTGCTGCCTTGGACTTTGCTCCATAATCACCTTAAGTCCAGTAGATTGGTCCCATAAGTCGTTAAGTGCCCAAATGCAGTACATGTTTTCCCCTATTGGATAACATTAGCGCACCCAAAAATTGCACTTTCAACTTTTGAAAACTGTAAAAATTCATAACTTGAAAAGTACTTACTTGATTCCGATGATCTTGGTATCTAAATTCATATAAAAATATGTGTTAGTTTTATAAATTGGTGTCAGATTTCTTTACCAAGTGTGTGTCTCACTGCCTTTGTGTGTGCAATAAATGCTTAGCCACTACCCTCTGATATGCATAATTGCTCACCAACACTGTCACAAAAGAGTGCATTTGCGGTGTAATTTGTGCCTTTGTAATTCCTTTGAGGTTTGCCTGAACTCCTTACACAGTGTACCTCTTTTTGGTCCACTATAGAAAGAGCCAGCTTCCTACATAGCCCAACTTAATAAATTAGGAAGTCTTTGCTTAGTTGAATTAATATATGTAATCAAAAATGGAAAATAAGTTATTCAAGATTAAATGTATGTATTTTCAGAATTCATTTGTGTATGTTTGGGAGAAAAGGGCTGAATTTCCGAAATATTTTTGATATTTGAGTGATAAATTATGAAGCACTGTGGAAAGATTACTACCATTATTAATTTGATACAATAGCATTGCAGCTATTGCTCTCATATATTATCCATGTGGAGGCATTCCAAATAAAGCCTTTTTCTCATTACTGCTGGCAAGTCTTGTCTGATGTGGTTACAATTATAGCACTAATAAATATTAGTGGCTCTGGATGTCTTCATTGCATATAAGCAGCTTATATTACAGAAATTGTTAGAGACCCCTGCAATGCACCTCTTAGAGGAATATCAAAGTTGTTCCAATGTAGATGTATGACGGATCAACGCATGCCATTACCACACATGCCTTTACAACATAGTTTTTACAATGCATCTACCAATTTAACACACTTTTTTACCACGCATGTCATTACCACGAAAATACATAAAGTTACATTATAAGTACAGTTAGCACGCATACCACTACAATGCTAACATTTACAACGCATTATTTTGAAATATATAACATTTTAAAATAGTAGTAAAAAAATATATATTACTAGAAAATTATGCAACACACCAGAAAACAAGGCAGCACAGTATCTTTTTTATGCATATTTTCTAAAATAAACAAATATTAAAAAACACTTATAAGCATAGCGCAAACAGCTTAAGAATCACTTTAAAAAGTTTTGACATGCCTTCATTTCAACCTTGTGTATGTCGCTTGTTCCCAGCCAAGATGGCTGCTGTAATATGTGAAGAAGGTAAAAAATGAGTTGTTTTTTTTACAACAAATAAATTAATATACATTCAGTCAGAATATATACCACATTAGAAAATATATTCTGAAAACATATTTTACCGTGAATTATCGAATACCCCCCCAACAAATATAAAAACAGCCGTCCACCATTTTGTGTGGTACAATGACTTCTATCTTGACCACACACCATCGAGAACTGGAGAGAAAGAGGCACAGCCTTTTCCAAATACTGCCATCTAGGTACAGTTACTGGTGGGCAAAACTAATATTCTAACTCTGCTGAGTACTTGCCTCAGGGAACGTGCTGGACAGCGTCTGGGGACAAAATTACTATACTAAGTCTGCTGGGTACTTACCTCATGAAAGGTGCTAGACAGTGATTGGGGGACAAAATTACTGTTCTAACTCAACCAACTACTTAACCTCAGGGAAGGTTCTAGACAGTGACAGGGGGCAAAATTGCTGTTCTAACTCCATCAGGTAACTTACCTCGGGGTAGGTGCAGGACAGTGACTGAGGGGCAAATTACTAAGATATGTCCGCAAAGCACTTACCTCTTTTTCTTTCCAACAGACCTTAAAGGCAAAGACATTAAAGAAGAAAAAAAAGCAGAAACAGTGCAAAATCATCTTTTGGAAAATTCAACAGAATACAGGTTAGTTATCTTTGACAAAATACGAAATGTAAAGAAAACAGTAACAAAACCACACTTATTCTCCTGTTTTTTTCCCTTTTAAATTAAAATGAAAAATTAAGGAAGAAGCACACCACACCAGAAACCCAAAAGAATCAATCCATCAATCAGGATTTTGTAGAGCGCACTACTCACCTGTGAGGTTCTCAAGGTGCTGGAGGAGGGGGGTGTGAGCAGCTCCGTTGGGGTCAACCGAAGAGCCAGGACTTGAGGTCCTTTCTGAATTGGTGCAGTGTCGATCTTCGTCGGAGGTGATGTGGGAGTTCCTTCCAGGTCTTGGCTGCGAGGTAGGAGAAGGATCTTCCACCTGTTCTGGTCATGTAGAAACGAGGGACCGTGGCTAAGGTAAGGTTGGAGGTTTTTTTGGGCGGCAAGGAAGGAGATTTGCTCATTGAGTTTTTGGGGTCCGGTGTTGTGGATGGCTTTGTAGGTGTGTGTGAGCAGTTTGAAGGTTATTCTTCTTTCGACGGGGAGACAATGGAGGACGCAGAGGTGTTGCGTGATGTGATGTGGTCATGCCTTGGGATGTGGAGGATGAGTTTGGCTGCCGCGTTCTGGATGGACTGGAGTTTGCTGAGGGCTGCCGTGTGGCCTTGTTGGAGGAGGTTGCGGATGTCGTTAGTGGCGGCAATGAGGGCGGTCTCGGTGCTGTGGTTGCTTTGGAATCTGGTTTGAGAGGTGTCTAGGATGCTGTTGGCTTCTATAAAGTGTTCTAGCTGGGTGTTGACGGCCTTTTTGATTACTTTGGTGGCAAATGGGAGCAGAGAGATGAGCCTGAAGTTCTTGAGATCAGTCGGGTCTGCAGACAGCCTCTTTAGGAGGGGGTGACTTCGGCATGTTTCCAGTTGTCGGGGAATGTGACAGTCTCGAAGGAGCAGTTGATAGATCAGCCTAGTTTAGGGATGATGGCAGTGTCGGCCCTGTGGAAGATGTGCGGCGGGCAGGGTCAGTAGGTGCTCCGGAGTGAATGCTCTTCATTGTCTTTAAGGTGTTTTCTGTGGTGAGAGGGCTCTAGGTGAGAAGGTTCTGTTGGATGGCGTCGGTGGGGGTTGAGGCGGTATCATGGTCTTGGTCGTCGAAGAGTTTCTTGATCTTGAGGTGAAAGAAGGAGCTGAGTTTGTTGCAGAGATCTTAGGAGGGATGGATGTCGGTTGTTTTGCTGTTGGGTTTGGCGAATTTCTGTATGATGGCAAAGAGTTCGTTGAAGTTGTGGGTACTGGAGAGGATTCTGTCTTGGATGGGGTTTTTCTTTGTTGATTTGAGTTGGTGATGTGCTGTGATGGCCGCTTTGTAGCCTAAGTTTGCTTCTGGGGTTTTGCTGTTTCTCCACTTCTCCGGTTCTCGGTAGCATCGCTTGGATTTGCAGAGATCCGTGCTGAACCAGTTAGCTTTCTTGACGTGTCGTTTTGTGGTGTTCTGGAGGAGGGCAAGAGTGTTGGCGCAGTAGGCGATCCATTGGTGGAGGTTGCTTGCTGCTGTGTTGGCGTCTGTCGTAGTAGGAGGGAGAGTGCAGGTTAGGGCGGAGGTGATGTGTTCTTCAGGGACTTTGTTTCAGCTTCTGTGTGGGGGCGGAGCGTGTGCTTGTGAGCGGTGGGTTTCGTGAAGGAGAAGTGGCTGCAGTGCTGGTCTGTCCAGAGCAGTTCCGTGGTGTGGGTGAAGCAAATTTATTTTCTTCTGGTGAAAATTGTGTCGAGTGTGTGTCCTTCTGTGTCAGTGGGGGTGGAGACAAGTTGCTTCAATCCTATGTTGGTTAGGTTCTCAAGGAGGGGGGTAGTGTTGGGCTCGCTGTGATTGTCCAGGTGCAAGTTCAGGTCTCTGAGAAGTATGTAGTCCCCCGAGGTGAGGGCGTGTGGTGCGATGTGGTCGGCGATGACATTGGTGGATGTGGGGTCCAGGAGGTGTGTAGACAAGTGTTCGGTGGAGCATCGTTCTGTGGTTGGGCTGGATCTGGAAGTGGATGTGTTCCATGGGGGGCAAGGTATTGTCCAAGTTGCTGGTTGTGAGTCGGAGGGAGCTCTTGTGGTCAATTGCGAGGCCTCCTCCTGGACATGTGGGGCGGTCTTTCCTCAGGATCTTGTATCCGTCGGGGATGGTATTTGCGATGTTGGGTGCGGAGCTGGTGTTGGTCCAGGTCTCTGTGAAAAAGGCGACGTTAGGCTTATGAGTGTTGTGGAGGTCTCCGAGTTCTATCCCGTGTCTGTGCAGGGAGCACACGTTGAGGAGGATGCAGCTCAGTGGCTTATGTGCGGTTGGCGTCCGGCGTGTTGGGGGTAGCTTCCTAGGTCAGGAGGTGGGTGAAGGTGCAGCAGCAGTGGTCGGCAGGAGATTGGGTCTTGGGTGTTGCTCGGCACTGAGAGCTGGCAGTTGTTGTGGCCAGGGTTGAGTGCGTGGAGAGTGCTGTACAACAATGTTTGCAAAACCACACTGGAACAGATAAAAAACACCAACTAATTATTTTTTTTAAGAAAATATAAATTGCCAATCTAACAACTTTCTTCTCACAGAGTACAACCAATACCACTTAACTTTCCCTGTTTTTCTACAGGCAAATTAACAGTTTTTAAAATCCTTTAACAGACTGTCTAAAAAAAACATGCAAATCTTTTTTTCACACCAGACCGGTTGTTCACAACAAAAATAAATCACAATTTTAGACTATTGCTTTTACCAATTTTTGCCAGTTTCTTTCTACTGATCACTGAAACATGGAAAACAGTAAGCAGGTTAGCTATATCCTGTCTCGGAGAGGAACCAAGCGGTACAAAAGGGGGTGGTGATGGACAGAGCATCAGAACCAATCAAACACTCACACCCAGTCAGCAGATCTGGGTTTGATCCATCACCGTTCTTTGGCCCACTCTGCCACCCCAGTTCAGACATGGCCATATGCAAATCAGTCTGACCCTGTGCCTCATGGGAACAGTCCAGCCCGAACTGCCAAGCCATGCCTTCCCTGGACCGGAAACAAGCTTCCTAGGACCGGTTTCTGGCATTTCAGCCGTCGTCGGCCAGGCTTGCTTGAATCCTGTGGCAAAGTGAGCAAGGGACTCACGTCTGAGCATACCCTGCCAACTTATGGCGAACAAAGCGGTACAAAAGGGGGTGGTGATGGACAGAGCATCAGAACCAATCAAACACTCACACCCAGTCAGCAGATCTGGGTTTGATCCATCACCGTTCTTTGGCCCACTCTGCCACCCCAGTTCAGACATGGCCATATGCAAATCAGTCTGACCCTGTGCCTCATGGGAACAGTCCAGCCCGAACTGCCAAGCCATGCCTTCCCTGGACCGGAAACAAGCTTCCTAGGACCGGTTTCTGGCATTTCAGCCGTCGTCAGCCAGGCTTGCTTGAATCCTGTGGCAAAGTGAGCAAGGGACTCACGTCTGAGCATACCCTGCCAACTTATGGCGAACAAAGCGGTACAAAAGGGGGTGGTGATGGACAAAGCATCAGAACCAATCAAACACTCACACCCGGAGGAGGAGCCTAGCGCGCATCCAAGATGGTCGCGTGAGCACAGGGCTCCCCGGACCCTTGCTGCTCCTCGGAATTTATCCTGAGAATATCCTGATGTGGTTTATGGAATCTGGTAGATGAAGACCGGCTGAGCACGTATCTCTTTTCAGAACTCGAATCGGACCTGGGAATCCTGAGTTGTCGTTGTTCGAACTTTTGGGACCCACCCGACGGAGGTGCCCGGGGCGAAGGTGAACCGTGGAGCCGTGTCGTAATTGAACAACAGCGGCTGCAGTGCGGTGCCAGTGGCCGCTCTACCACTTTCGGTTTCACTTTCGGACTTCAGGGGGCTGGCCTGCGAGGGCGCTTGATGTGGCGGGGTGTTTCCTTGGCCTCTGCACGAGGCCTTGTCTCCACCTGCCACTAGTGTGCCCATCGCCTTGGGTCCCCCCGCACCGCTATCTTGTGGTCCCTGGTGAGGCGCTGGTCTGCGGTGCCGGTGCCCCTACGACTCTTGATCGGCGGTCCCCTTCGTTATCCGTGACCACATGGGGGGCAAGGGGGGCCCCGAGGGGCGTAAGACTAAGGCCTCCCTCCGCGGGGGACCGGTCCAGGCCAACAACATGGACCGCTACACTCAGGGCAGAGGGTCCCCTGGAGCGACCGCCCTTCCCCCGGATGCCGCCGGCGGTGGCACGACCGTCTCTCCGGAGCTTTCCCTGCAGGACATCATGGGCGCCATTGATGGCATCAGGGAAACCATCGCCACGCAATACGAGGCCCTGGCCCGTAAAATCGACACGGTGGCAATCGATGTCACCTTAATTCGGGCAGATCTCTCCAAAACTAACGAGAGGGTTCAGGCTCTCGATGTGCGGACCTCCACCCTTGGTGTGGATGTGTCGGACCTGCAGGCCGCGCTGGGTGACATTAAGGCGGTCAACGACCAGATGGCTCGGCGGCTGGAGGACTTCGAGGGACGGGCCCGACGCAACAACATCCGTGTCATAGGCGTACCGGAGTCCTCTGACGACCGCCCGGTTGACCTCCTGGTCGAGGAACTCATCCTCCAACAGTTGGCCCCTGCAGGCCTAAGCAAGTTCTTTGCCGTGGAGCGGGCCCATCGAGTTCCGGGCGGTCGGCCGCGGCCGGGGGCCCCCCCGAGGCCTATCGTGGCCAAACAGTTCCACTATAGAGACCGAGATGCGATTCTGCAGGCCTCACGGGTCCACGGCCCGGTTCGTCATGAGAACTCATCCATTAACTTTTATCCGGACTTTACCCAACTTGTCCAGAAACAGCGGATGGGATTCCAGGGGGTGAAGCGTCGTCTCCGTGAACTGGGCCTAAAGTACTCTATGCTCTACCCTGCAAAACTCCGAGTGGAACATGAGGATCGGACTGCCTTTTTTGACTCTCCTGTGGCCGTGAGTGACTGGCTGGACTCGCTGCCGGACAGAGGTGGCCGTCCCGGGCCCTCTGCAGGCGCCGAAGGTGACGGGTCCCCTTTGGAGTGACTTTTGGTCCTTGAATCTGCCATTTTGCACTGTTCAGCTGGGTTTTACTTCTTTTGTTCATTTTGTCTCGCTAGGACCTGTGTGGGGGGCGGGCGGGGACGGGTCCCTTTCCTCCTCCGGGGTCTTTTCGTAGAATGGGGTTAGGAGGGCGACAGGCACACTGCAAGTTGGGGGGGTTTTCTGGCCCGCAGGGGTGCTGGGTGGGGGGAGTTGGATTTGGGGGGGGGGGTTGGGGGGAGGGAGGGGTTGTTTTGCTGTGTGTTTTTCGTTTGCAGGGCGAGGTACTGATTTTTGTCCAGATTCGGGAACTGTGCTACTGAATGGGGGGCCTTTGATCTATCGGAGGGGATGGGGGGGGACGGGTTGAGGCTGATGTCATGGAACGTCAATGGGTTGGGGGACCGTATCAAACGGGGTGTAGTACTGCAGTATTTGCGCCGTCTGACTCCTGATGTGGTGTTTATCCAGGAGACGCATCTGGTTGGTAATGTTTGTCATGCAATGAACAGGGGGGGATACCGCCTCGTGGCCCATTCTGGTTTCACAACTGGTTCCAGGGGGGTGGGCATTCTCCTGCGATCCTCACTTCCGTTGGATATCACTAGGGTAATCTCGGATGACAGAGGGCGCTATGTGTGTCTGACTGGAAGGTGGGAGGGGCAGCCCCTTTCCTTGGTCTCAGTTTACGTCCCCCCGGGCCTCCAGAACTCCACCTTTGCGGACTTGGGTCGAATGCTGCTTGAACTTCCGGATAGTCTTTTGCTTATGGGCGGGGACTTTAATTCGGTGGTTTCGGGTGACCTGGATCGTCACCCACCCAGGGCCCTCCCCGCTGCCCAGGCATGGCTTGGTGGACTGCTGGAGACCTTCGGTCTGGTAGATAGTTGGAGATTAATGCATCCGAACCAATGTCAGTACACCTTTCACTCCGGGGCGCATGGGAGTCTTTCTAGGTTAGACTATTTCCTTATGCCCGCGGCACAGACTGGTCGGATACGAGAGATTAGGCACCTGGCGCGGGGTATCTCCGATCATTCCCCGCTGTGGTTGCTCTTTGACACCGAGTCGCGGTCTGCAGGGCGGATCGCTCCCATCAACCCGTGGTACCTGCGAGACCCTACGACTCGCGACAGTCTGGTTAAGGCTATGGACCAATACTTCCTTGAAAACGACGGGTCGGTGTCGTCCGCAAGGTCCCTGTGGGAAGCCTTTAAAACCGTAATCCGCGGACACGCCCTCTCCCAGATAGTGGTGGGTAAGAAGCATAAGAGTGAGGCAGTGGTGAAGCTGGAGACTGACATCTCGGGGCTGGAGTCGGCCTTGGAGACGGGTGTCACTCCGGACGGGCTCCATGCCCTCAGCCTGAAACAGTTTGAATACAGGTCTCTTGTCACTGACGCTGCCAAAACGATGTATAGGGAGCAGCAGGGTCGATTGTATGATGCCGGGGACAAGGCGGGAAAGTTGATTGCGTGGCTGGATAAGAAGGAGAGAGTGAATCGTGTGGTCCCGGAGCTGCGTGTCTCGGATGGAGTGTGTCTGACTGAGCCTGGCGAGATTGTGGAATGTTTTGCTGACCACCTCCGGGCCGTGTACTCCCCGGTGACTGATAGGGACGAGGAAGACTCTTGCCTTCTGCTGAGGGATATTGCTTTGCCCTGCCTGTCCGTCGAAGACCGTGATCAGCTGGACGCCCCCTTGTCTGTAGATGAAATTGCATCTGCGATTCGGTCCCTTCGTTCGGGCAAGGCGATGGGTCCCAACGGTCTGCCTATTGAATTATATAAGTTGCGCCCGGATAAACTCGCTCCCTTCCTCCGTCGTATGTTTCAGGAATCCCTTGAGGCAGGCTCCCTTCCTGACGACCAGCGTCTGGCTACGATAGTCGTGATCCCCAAGGACGGTAAGCCACGAGACCGCTGTGCCTCCTATAGGCCTATTTCACTGCTAAACGCAGAGCCTAAAATCCTGGCCAAAGTCCTTGCCAATCGTTTGTTGAGCGTTATCTGCGATCTGATTCATCCTGATCAATGCGGCTTCATCCCTCACCGTAACACCGCTCTTAACTTGCGGCGTCTTCACGGCGCCCTCGCCAGGGCGGCGTACCTCTCCGAACCGGCCGTGCTGGTTTCTTTAGACGCCACGATGGCCTTTGATACCATCGAGTGGCCATTCCTCTGGGCTGTCTTGACCAAATTCGGCTTTGGGGAAGGATTTCTTGGCTGGGTGAAGCTTCTTTACACGGGACCCATGGCTCAGGTGGTGGTTAATGGTCGGGTCTCTCGGCCCTTCGCTCTCAGTAGGGGTACGAGGCAGGGGTGCCCGTTGTCCCCTCTGCTCTTTGCTCTTGCCTTGGAGCCGCTCGCTGCTTGGCTCCGCTGGGAGCCCTCGCTCAGAGGGATTCGGTGGGCCCCGGGCTTCGAGGATCGGGTCTCGTTGTATGCAGACGATATTCTCCTGTATCTCACCTCGCCGCAGCAGTCGCTTAATGTTCTCTTCGATGTTCTGACTTCCTTTGGGAGAAATTCGGGTCTAACGATCAACTGGTCTAAATCCTGTGTCTATCCTATCTCCGGCGACCCTCCTCTCTTGCCGCCTCGGCTTCCGATCCAATTATCTCTGTCCGGCTTTAAATACCTGGGAATATACGTCTCGATGGACCCGGTGGCTCGCTATGAGCAGAATCTCCTGCTTCCACTTCGGCGTTTGAGGGAGGACACGGCTCGGTGGTGTAAGCTGCCCTTGTCCCCGCTGGGTCGGGCAGCGCTGTTTAAAATGATGTCCCTTCCCAGATTCCTCTATGCACTTCAGAACTCCTTCGATGTCATTCCTGTGTCCTACTTTCGGGAGGTGGAGAGCCTGCAGAGGAGACTGGTGTGGGACGGACGGGCTCGTATCGCTCTGGCAAAACTTACTCTCCCCTGGTATGACGGGGGCATCGCGCTTCCCGACATTCGCAGGTATTATTGGGCCTCACAGCTATCGGCCATTAACCATGCCACGTATGCGCCTGGCTTGAATCCGGCGTATGAGATGGATAAATTCCTGCTTCCCGGCGGAAATTATAACAGGGCACTTTACTCCAGCTCGGCTGGACGGACCCTTACGGGCCCTACTAAGATTGCGGTACGGATCTGGAGGGCGGCCAATGCAGCCATGGGCTGGAGTGAGCGATTAACATGTGCTACTCCCCTGTTTGCCTCCGACCGACTGGGAAGCCTCTGGACAACGAAGGGGTTTGAACGTTGGGACACGATTGGTATTAGTAGAGTGGGAGACTTATGGATTAAGGGTGCGGTTAAAACATTCGCGGCGCTCCAGAGCGAATACGAACTTACGGAAAGGGAGTTCTTTCGCTACGCCCAGGTTCGGCATGCCCTGCTCTCGGTTTTTGGGGAGGGGACCAAGATCCCGGCTTCTTCGCCCCTCGAGGACCGCATACTCGATGGTCATGTCCCCGACAGTACCATCTCTTTAATTTATAAAAAACTTATCAATAATCGGGCTGACCTCTTGGTGCGCCTCCGGGAGGCGTGGACGGGGGATGGGGTGGAACTGGACGACGAGGACTGGCAGTCCGCACTGTCGTCCCCCAAGGAAGTGGCCATTCCAGCCCGTCTCCGCCTGGTCCAGCTTAAGATTCTCCACCGGGTGTATGTGACGGGTCCCCGTTTGGTCTCGATGGGATTTTCTGAAGACGGGCTCTGTAAGCGGGGATGTGGGCTCAGTGCCACCTTTCTCCATATCCTTTGGGAGTGCCGCGAGGTGGCTGAATACTGGCGCCGGGTTCATGAGGTCATGGGACAAGTCACCGGGGTTGCGCTGTTGCCAGAGGTGCGTCGCTGTGTCCTGAATGTGTGGGAGCCCAATGATTATAACGCGGCTCAGACTCGGTGGGCGGCCCTGGGGAACATGATTGCCAAGAGAGATATAGCGCAGCTATGGGGTTCCCAGCGGCCTCCCACCGTGTCCGTATGGAAGGAGAACATGGACTGGTGCATGTTCAGGGAGAAGACTGTGTATGTGGCTCGTGGTAAACCGGGGGCATGGGGTAGAATCTGGGGGCAATGGAACGCGTATCGTGGAGGTATCTGTACTCCCCCCCTAGTGGACACCGATATTGCTTTGTCCCCCTGACCCTTGATGGTTCCTTGCGACTTTTGGAATAACCGACTATAGACGTTCCTCTCCCGTGACCCCCCCCCCGACCTATCATTACTCCTTCCTCCTGATAGCTATTTGAAGGTCTGAAGTAGAGTCCCCCGGAGGTAGCCTGACCCACACTTTTTGTCCTTATGCCTCGCCTTTTGTTTTTATTTGTTATTTATGTTAAACCTATGTATCCTGCTTCCCTAGGACTATCCGGAGCCGTGTACGGGACTGGGCCCCGGGAGTCGACTACTGCCTTAAGAACTGTATGATCCTTTCTGAATCTAGCGGCCGGCCCCGGTGGTTGTAGGCCCATGCTTGTAATTGATTTATTGTTCAATAAAATTTTCAAAAAAAAAAAAAAAAAAAAAACACTCACACCCAGTCAGCAGATCTGGGTTTGATCCATCACCGTTCTTTGGCCCACTCTGCCACCCCAGTTCAGACATGGCCATATGCAAATCAGTCTGACCCTGTGCCTCATGGGAACAGTCCAGCCCGAACTGCCAAGCCATGCCTTCCCTGGACCGGAAACAAGCTTCCTAGGACCGGTTTCTGGCATTTCAGCCGTCGTCAGCCAGGCTTGCTTGAATCCTGTGGCAAAGTGAGCAAGGGACTCACGTCTGAGCATACCCTGCCAACTTATGGCGAACAAAGCGGTACAAAAGGGGGTGGTGATGGACAGAGCATCAGAACCAATCAAACACTCACACCCAGTCAGCAGATCTGGGTTGGCAGGGTATGCTCAGACGTTGAGTCCCTTGCTCACTTTGCCACTGGATTCAAGCAAGCCTGGTTGAAGACGGCTGAAATGCCAGAAACCGGTCCTAGGAAGCTTGTTTCCGGTCCAGGGAAGGCATGGCTTGGCAGTTCGGGCTGGACTGTTCCCATGAGGCACAGGGTCAGACTGATTTGCATATGGCCATGTCTGAACTGGGGTGGCAGAGTGGGATAAAGAACGGTGATGGATTAAACCCAGATCTGTTGACTGGGTGTGAGTGTTTGATTGGTTCTGATGCTCCGTCCATCACCACCCCCTTTTGTACCGCTTTGTTCGCCATAAGTTGGCAGGGTATGCTCAGACGTTGAGTCCCTTGCTCACTTTGCCACTGGATTCAAGCAAGCCTGGTTGAAGACGGCTGAAATGCCAGAAACCGGTCCTAGGAAGCTTGTTTCCGGTCCAGGGAAGGCATGGCTTGGCAGTTCGGGCTGGACTGTTCCCATGAGGCACAGGGTCAGACTGATTTGCATATGGCCATGTCTGAACTGGGGTGGCAGAGTGGGCTAAAGAACGGTGATGGATTAAACCCAGATCTGTTGACTGGGTGTGAGTGTTTGATTGGTTCTGATGCTCCGTCCATCACCACCCCCTTTTGTACCGCTTTGTTCGCCATAAGTTGGCAGGGTATGCTCAGACGTTGAGTCCCTTGCTCACTTTGCCACTGGATTCAAGCAAGCCTGGTTGAAGACGGCTGAAATGCCAGAAACCGGTCCTAGGAAGCTTGTTTCTGGTCCAGGGAAGGCATGGCTTGGCAGTTCGGGCTGGACTGTTCCCATGAGGCACAGGGTCAGACTGATTTGCATATGGCCATGTCTGAACTGGGGTGGCAGAGTGGGCTAAAGAACGGTGATGGATTAAACCCAGATCTGTTGACTGGGTGTGAGTGTTTGATTGGTTCTGATGCTCCGTCCATCACCACCCCCTTTTGTACCGCTCGGAGAGGAACCAGGCTGTTGAAATGTGGAGGATATCTTTATTGTAAGGAAAGGTTGACTGAGCCCAGGATTCATTAGAGCAGTATTTTTCATCCCATAGCAAAGGCAGAACAATTACTGTAGGTGACACTGTTGAAAGGCCCACAGAACATAACCACTCTGCCTCCGCCATAGAGATCAAAATGATAGAAAATATCCAACAGATAAAAATGCTAGCATCCACCCCCAATGAACACAGTTGCTCAGTCTTGAGGGAAGTAGTCCAAAAGATCCCCATGCATGTTGGTAGTAGTATACCCACAATAGCCAATTTGAGGAGAATGGGTTACAGACCAAACCAGGCAAGTGATCCCCAAAGATCTTTAGACAACCCATAATTTAGTAACCTTTGAGAATAGTGACATTTGGACAATGGATGGGACTTTTAAATTGACACCACATCCATTCACCAAGATTTACATTATTCATGCTGACATAAACAATGCAACTGTCCCCTTAGTGTACAGCTTACTCCGAGGAGCAATCCTCAATATACACTGAATTTTGTCAGTAATAAACCAAAACAGCTTTGTGTTTTGAACCTCCTGAGTGTATGAATAAGTTTTACACATTAATTACAGAATATTTTACACAAAATGAGGAGAAACTGGCTCCACTCCTAAATTACTTCGAGGACACTTGGGTTGGCCAGCTAGGCTCCAAGAGCCTTGAATAGTCCTATAATCCAAACAGTGGAACAGAGATCCATGTAAACGGCCAACAATGGATTTACTTTGTTTTTTCAAAGAAAAAAATAAGTTCTACGTTTCAATAATTAGCAATCCACATAAGAATTTAAAAAATAAAAACAGAAAGAAATGCCTGAAGAAAACCAGCAGTTAAACCCCAAAATAACAGCCAAGGTCCCAAAAGATAGCCCCCCAAAATTTCCAGCTGTAATCCATCCACGAATCCAGAGTTTCTCCATGAATGATGTGGTCTTTTTCTACAAAGTCACTAAACAGTAAAAAAACATTGACACAAAAAAGTAAAATGTTGTTTTTATTTCAAATATGTTTTAAAAAATGTGTACCCATGATTTTTTCCCAACTTTTTATAAACCTAAAATAAAAATAAACAAACAACCGTCCCAACTTGGGCATACAAACATAACCTACAAGGGGGTGTAAATATGGTTAAAGCAACATTTAAACTACCTCCCCCTCTTTCCTCACAATAAACATAGCCACATACATGTTTAAAAAAAGTAAAGTAAATTGTTTTTCCCTGACCGCAGCTCTTTCTTGCATCCAATCTTGACCATGATGCTCCTCCAACTGACGAAACAGATGCTAAACCTCGTCAATCCTGAAAGGAAACATTTTAAAAGGACCATTTTCCTCATTAAAGTCAAGGGGAAACTTTGGCAAAATTCTTTAAAAATTATTTTAACAAAATGTTATGCTCTTTGTAAATAATCAACATGGAGTGCTTATTTATCTTTGATAATTAGATTAATAAAAATCTTTTAATATTTTAACATTTTATGTTTAATTAAAAATATTTTACACATTTCGCAAATCAATTCAACACATCATAATTAACTATGATAGCAAATAAATAGTTTATTAATGTTTAAAAAGGAATAAGGAGGTATTAAATTAATACCCTAGTATTAATACACTTCCCCACCCAATACCCCTATATCGGTTACATCCTATCTCTAAAGTATTGTGTTAGTCTGTAAAATATATTTCTAACATAATATGATTAGTAAATATGTATTTTAATATTTAAACATCAATATTCGTGTATTAAAAAAAATACCAGAGTATTGATACACTTCCCCACCCAATACCCCTATATTCCTGCATTGCTTCCCTAAAGGATTGTTTTACTCTTTTAAATAATTAAAATATATATATTATTAATATTAAATATCATATATTACAATGTATAAACATTAACACTAGGGTATTAAAAGTGATACCTAAGCATTAATACACTTCCCCACCCAGTACCCCTATACCCCTTTCATCCCATTCCTAAAGGTGTGTTGCATTAAAAAAAATATATATATATTTTAGATGGGAGGAGCTTTGCGCGCATCCAAGATGGTCGCGTGAGCACAGGGCTCCCCGGACCCTCGCCGCTCCTCGCAACTTATCCTGATGATATCCTGATTTCTTGGACAGACTTTTGAAGGCGAACCTAGACTGAGTCCATAACTCTTTCCAGAATTTGAATCGGACTTGGGCGACCGAAATTACGGCACTTTGAACTTTTGAGGCCCGCCTTGAGGCCGTGCCGAGGACTTGGTGATCTGTGGAGCCGGGGCGTAGTTGAACAACAACGGCATTGGGACCTCCTCAGTGGCCGTGTCCCCACTTTCGGTTTCA
The DNA here is from genome assembly GCF_964204655.1 of Triturus cristatus. NCBI lineage: Eukaryota > Metazoa > Chordata > Amphibia > Caudata > Salamandridae > Triturus > Triturus cristatus. The sequence goes on from NC_140590.1 coordinate 406,933,762, forward strand.
CTTTCGGTTTCTGGCGTGGTCTGCTCGAGGGCCTGTTTCGCTCGGCCAGGGACCAATCCAGCCTCCTTCTGTAGTCATCGCTGCCTTCTCATCACAGCGTACTGGGTCAAGTTGTGCCTCTCTCCGGACCCCACGAGCCAGCTTCTTGGCCGGCCAGTGCCCGACCTGCCGGCGGCCATTTTCACTCGGTCTTGTGGGCCCCTCCGGGGTGCATCTTCCACCATGGCGGGCAGGGGTGAGCCTGAAAGGCGGAAGACCAAGACGTCTCTTCGAGGGGGACAGTTCCAGACAAATGTTATGGACCGCTATACTCAAGCCAAAGGATCCCCCGGGCCTTCCAGCAGTACCCCGGATGACGCCAGAGCAGACCTATCTGCCCCTGTTGACTTGTCCCTGCAGGACATTATGGGCGCCATCACCGGCATGAAGGAGACCATCGGCCAGCAGTATGAGGCCCTGGCTCGTAAAATTGACACGGTCGCCATTGATGTCACTCTAATCAGGGCTGACCTGTCCAAAACTAATGAGAAGGTGAAGTCATTGGATTTGAAGACCTCCAGCCTCACGGCTGATGTGTCGGGACTTTTAACAGACCTTGGCTCTCTGAAATCGGCCAACGACTTGATGTCCCATCGGCTGGACGATTTTGAGAACAGGGCAAGACGCAACAACATCCGCGTCATAGGTGTTCCGGAGAATCCCGAGACTCGCTCTGTTGACCTCCTGGTTGAAGATATAATCCTTACTCATCTTGCCCCTTCTGGACTCAGCAAGTTCTTCGCTGTGGAGCATGCACATCGTGTTCCGGGCGGCAAGCCCAAGCCTGGCGCTCCCCCGAGGCCTATCGTTGCTAAACTCTTTCATTTCAGGGACCGTGATGCGATTTTGCAGGCCTCGAGGGTGCACGGCCCGGTGAAATTTGAAATCTCCTCTGTCAATTTTTTCCTGGACTTCACTCAACTTGTGCAGAGACAGAGGATGGGCTTTCAGGGGGTTAAGCAACGTCTTCGGGACCTGGGCTTGAGGTATGCTATGCTTTTCCCTACCAGGCTTCAAGTGGAATATGAGGAACGGACCTTCTTTTTTGAACGACCAGACAATGTGAGTGCCTGGTTGGATTCCCTGCCTGGCCGTGGCGATCGAGCGGGGCATCCTGGCGGTGCCGAAGGTGGTGAGCCTCCACAGAAGTGATCTTTCGGTCCCTATGCTTGATAATCGGACATTGCTCAGTTGGGTTCTACCTTTTTGTATATTTTGTCTTATAATAGTTCGTGTCTGGATGGCGGGTGGAGACGGGCCTCTCTCCTCCTCCGGGGTCTTTTTGTAGAATGGGATTGTTAGGGCGACAGGCACACTGCATTTTGGGGTGGTTTTGTTGTTTGCAGGGGTGCAGGGAGGGGGGAGTTGTAATGGGTTTTGGTTGAGGGGTTTGTGTTTTCTTTTCTCAAGGCGGCATATTGGTTCTTTCTTTGCTTCTGGTGTCCTGCTCTCTGTGGGGAGACTCCTGCTATTTTTGTGGGGATGGGGGGTAGTGGGTTGAGGTTGATATCTTGGAACGTCAATGGATTGGGGGATCGTATCAAACGGGGTGTTGTATTGCAATATTTGCGTCGTTAGACTCCTGATGTCGTACTCCTGCAGGAGACGCATTTGGTTGGCAATGTGTGTCATGCTATGAACAGGTGGGGATACCGATTGGTTGCACACTCTGGGTTCACCACTGGTTCCAGAGGGGTTGGTATTCTTGTCCGGTCTTCCCTCCCACTGGAGATTGATAAGGTCATCCTTGACGACAGAGGGCGTTATGCTGCCCTAACTGGGAGGTGGGAGGGCAAGACCCTTTCCTTGGTCACGATATATGTCCCCCCAGGCCTCCAGACCTCTACTTTCTCGGATGTCGGCCGGCTGTTGTTGGAACTCCCCGATAGTCTTTTCCTCATGGGTGGGGACTTTAACTCGGTGCTATCCAGCGATCTGGATCGTCACCCCCCCAGGGTCCTTCCTGTTTCCCAATCATGGCTCGGTGGGTTTTGGACACCTTTGGTCTGGTGGATTGCTGGAGGTTAATGCACCCGACGCAATGTCAATACACCTTCCACTCCGGGGCGCATGGGAGTCTCTCTAGGCTTGATTACTTCCTCATGCCCGCGGCCCAGTCCACCCACGTTGGCCCGGGGCATTTCAGACCACTCCCCTGTGTGGCTGCTTTTTGACACGGGGACGCAAGCCGCGGGGCGCATCGCCCCTAATAACCCTTGGCATCTGCGCAACCCCAGGACTCGCGACAGCCTCATTAAGTCGCTCGACCACTACTTCCTGGAGAACGAGGGGTCTGTCCTGTCCTCCGTGTCCCTGTGGGAAGCTTTCAAAACTGTTATTCGTGGACAGGCCCTCTCTTTAATAGCTGAGACCAAGAAAGCTAGGAATGGGGAGGTTGTGCGGCTGGAGGCTGAAATACTGGAGTTGGAGTCTGAGCTAGACTCGGGTGTCACCCAGGACAGGCTCCACGCCCTTGGCTTGAAACAGTTCGAATACAAATCCCTTGTTACTGACGCTGCCAAGACATTGTACAGGGAACAGCAAGGTAGACTCTATGATGTTGGGGATAAGGCGGGTAAACTGATGACGTGGCTTGATAAGAAGGAGAGAGTGAATCGTGTGGTCCCTGTGCTTCAGGATTCCGGTGGTGTGTGTGTGACTGACCCTGGCGAGATTGTGGAGTGTTTTGCTGATTATTTTCGTGTGGTTTACTCCCCGGTGTCCGACAGAGATGAGGTTGACTCTCGTTCCTTGTTGAGGGACATTGCGCTGCCTTGCCTGTCTGAGGAGGATCGAGAGTGCATGGATGCATCGTTGTCAGCCGACGAGATTGCTATCGCGATTCGTTCCCTTCGTACTGGTAAGGCTATGGGCCCCAACGGATTGCCTATTGAATTGTACAAATTGTGTCCGGATAAAGTCACGCCTTTTCTCCGTGATATGTTTTTGGAGTCGCGTGAGCTTGGTTCCCTCCCTAGTGACCAGCGGCTGGCCACCATAGTTGTGATTCCCAAAGAGGGCAAGCCTTGTGATCGTTGTGCCTCATACAGGCCCATTTCCCTACTGAATGCTGAACCAAAGATCCTCGCCAAGGTCCTCGCTAATCGCCTACTCGCTGTTATCTGTGACCTGATTCATCCGGATCAATCTGGTTTCATCCCGCACCGGAACACCGCTCTCAACCTGCGGCGTTTGCATGGCGTTCTCGCCAGGGCGGAGTTTCTTTCCGAGCCGGCCATCTTGGCTTCCTTGGACGCCACGATGGCCTTTGATACGATAGAATGGTCATACCTTTGGGCCACTCTGGCGAAGTTCGGTTTCGGGCCGGGATTTATTAGTTGGGTCAGACTTCTATATACGGATCCGCTGGCTCAGGTTGTTGTCAATGGGAGGGTGTCCCAGCCCTTCGCTCTCGGGAGGGGTAATAGGCAGGGGTGTCCGCTGTCCCCCCTGCTCTTTGCTCTTGCTTTAGAACCGCTCGCAGCCTGGCTCCGATGGGAACCGTCGATAATGGGCATTCAGTGGGCCCCTGGCTTTGAGGACCGAGTCTCGTTGTACGCCGACGATATTCTTTTGTACCTCACCTCCCCGCGTGAATCCCTTAATGTCCTCTTTGACGTCCTCACTTCTTTCGGGAAAAACTCCGGGCTGATCATCAACTGGTCCAAATCCTGTGTGTATGTTATTTCCGGTGACCTTCCCCCCTTGCCGACTAGGTTTCCCATTCAAATTTCGCAATCCGGTTTCAAGTACCTGGGGATCTACGTATCGTTGAACTCGGCGGTCCGCCATGAGCATAATCTCCTTCCTCCTCTCCGGCGATTAAAGTTGGACGTGGCTCGCTGGCGTAGGTTGCCGTTGTCGCCACTCGGTCGAGCGGCACTTTTTAAAATGATGTCCCTGCCCCGATTTCTTTACGCACTCCAGAACTCCTTTGATATTATTCCGGCGGCCTACTTCCGGGAGGTGGAGGGTCTACAGAGGAGACTTATTTGGGACGGTCGCGCTCGTATCGCTCTTGAAAAATTGACTCTCCCCTGGTATGACGGGGGCATCGCGCTCCCGGACATCAGGAGGTACTATTGGGCCTCCCAGCTGTCCGCTATCAACCATGCTACGTATGCACCCGGACCAAATCCGGCTTTCGAGATGGATAAATATCAGTTGCCTGGTGGCAACTTCAACAGAGCGCTCTATTCTCGGACGGCGGGGAGGAACCTAACGGGACCCACTAGGATTACAGTGCGTGCGTGGAGGGATGCCAATGTGGCCATGCATTGGAATGATCGCCTGACACGAGCGACCCCCCTGTTTGCGTCGGACGGATTGGGATGCCTCTGGACGACGAAAGGTTTTGAGAACTGGGATATGATTGGCATTAGCAGAGTGGGTGATCTCTGGGTGAAAGGGTCTGTCAAATCCTTTGCGGCGCTTCAGAGTGAGTATGAGCTGAGTGAGAGGGAGTTCTTCAGGTACGCACATGTTCGCCACACTTTGCTGTCGGTTTTCAAGGCCGGTACCACGATCCCCGTAGCTTCACCACTCGAGGACCATATACTTGATGGTCATCTGCCCGATAGTACGATTTCTTTGATTTATAAGAAGTTAATCAACAGTCGGGCGGACCTCCTCGTACATCTTCGGGAGGCATGGACCGGAGACGGGTTGGAGTTGGACAACGAGGACTGGCAGTCTGCATTGTCTTCCCCGAAAGAGGTCGCCATTCCTGCCCGTCTCCGTCTTGTCCAGCTTAAAATTCTTCACCGTGTGTATGTGACGGGTCCTCGTTTGGTTGCGATGGGTTTTTCTTTGGATGGGCTATGTAAGCGTGGCTGTGGTATGAGTGCCACCTTTCTTCATATCCTTTGGGAGTGTCGCGAGCTTGCGGCCTATTGGCGCCGTGTGCATGCGGTAATGGAGTGTGTCACTGGGGTTGCTCTGTTGCCTGAGGCTCGTCGATGTTTGCTGAACGTATGGGAGCCGAATGATTATAATGTTGCCCAGGCCCGGTGGGCGGCACTTGGGAACATGATTGCAAAGAGGGATATCGTGCAGCTTTGGGGTTCCCGACGGCCTCCCACCGTGTCAGTGTGGAAGGAGAACATGGACTGGTGTATGTTCAGGGAGAAGACGGTATATCTGGTGCGGGGCAAGCCTGGAGCGTTGGGTAGAATTTGGGGTCAGTGGAACGCCTACCGAGGTAACATTTGTACTCCCCCTTTTGAAGATACTTCTGATATTTCCCTGTCCCCCTGATCCTTGGGTTCCCTGAGTACTGTACTCTTTTCGCTGATTGTTCTGACCTCCCCGCTGCCTCTTCCCCCCCCCCCCGGTCATCTTTATTGACCTCCTGATTCTTTACCTGGTGGGGTGGGGACACCCCATCGGCGCTTGACACTGTCTAGACTGTTTCTCGCCTTGAGTTTTGTTTTTCTTTTTTGTTCGTTTTTCTTTTTTCAAAATTTAAAATATCAGTATTCTGCCTAACTTCTGCGTTGCCGAGCGTAACTTTGTAATCCTGCTGCGCCTCTGGGGATCAGTCGCTGCTTTGTGATGACACGTAATTGGCATGCATATGCTAGCGGCCGGCCCTGGTGGTTGTAGGCCCACGTTTGTACTGTTGCTTTCTGCACAATAAAGTTTTTCAAAAAAATATATATATATTTTATATAAAAAAATATGTTTACTAAACATCAATACTCACGTTTTAAAAACGTTGAAAGGTAATATTATTATTCTTTAAATAAATATACCATATACTTACCTATATATTTACCCAATAATGCGTTTACCAAAAATGCGTGCTAAAGGCATACGTGGTAAATGTATACAGCTGTAATGCGTGGTAATGACATGGAGGTAAATGGTATATGCGTGGTAATGACATGGGTAAAGATATATACTTAGTAATGAATCCGTGGTAAATGCATTGCGTGGTAAAGACTTCATTATAATGGTTGTTTTCCTTCCAAGATCAGTGAAGTGGTAGCTACAATCAAGCATGGTAATTGCATGGAATTTCTCACAGTCCCAATAACTCTTTCTCCTAAGCAATAGAAAACAAACAAAGACCAACTGTCATGGTTATTGAAGGAAATATCTGGTCGGCTACCAAAGCCAGATGCCAAGAATAGCACCAGCTGCAGAAATAGGACAAGGAGTGTACTTGGTATACTTTCTTTTTCATAGAAAGGATTTGCTATGACCCATCTCTTATTTTAAACTTTATCACTATTTGACTGCGATTCACTTCAAAATAACATCCCTTAAAGAATTCATCTGTTATTGCAACCTAAAGGCAACATGGGCACTGGGAGCTCAAGGAGGCTTTCTTCCAAATTCACATGAATACAATTCACCATAAGGGCCTAAGGTTTGTGTTAAGGGAAAAACATTAACTCTTCAAGGTCTTACCGTTTAATTTAAATTCTATGTTAGGACCGAAGGCGAGGATTAAGCTTTACTCTCTGTGCTTTATTAACACAGCAGGGTTTTTTAAAACATCTCTTTCAAAGTTGTTGAAAAAAGCAAACTAACAGTCCCATGAGTCTCCAGAAATGGATTGTAAAAACAACCAATCAGAATGCAGTGGTAGTCCATAACAGTAACCAATCGGGCTCCTCTTGTGCCTGTAATAGTCCTTCCTCAACTGTGATCCCCCACTTTCTTCGCTGCTCCCAGCCTCAATTTCAGTCGTTTCGTCCTTACTTCAATGTTTGGATGCAAGCGTGTAATCTGTTTCCATTCGTGATTGGAAAATTCTTGCCAGTGTTGACAGTGCACATCGCTGATATTCCCTCGGCTGCTAGAGCATTTTTCGGCTCCTTCCCTACTGATTATTAGTTGCCGCACTGCGGTCCTTTGCCCGCCAGGTGGCACTGTGGCTCCAGCGTCTCTGGACCCGCGATGTGCATTTCTGTCATTTACAGCACTGACAGGATTAGAATCGCGCGTCAGGTGAGGCGCCTTCCATGAGCCTTGGCTGGAGAGTGAGACCCCACTTGTGGCGTCTGTACTATGCCCAAAACAAATGACCTGATACTAGGCAGGCTGACGCCCTGTGCTCAGGGTCTGTATTGTGTGGTGACTCATGACGTCGCACTGGGGTCTGTATACTACCTAGTGACCACACGTCAGTTAAGGGAACACGGCACGCTCCTTTGTCATTAACCCCATGAAGCTATTGGCACCAGGGGGAGTGTTCCCGGGCTTAGACCCATATTGTTGCGGCTCTGCCCACTGTAAAACCTATGACTGCGCCCTCAGTCCCCAATTAGCAGCCATCTGTTTCCCCATACTACCCTAGAGAGGGGTGTGCTGCGCTAGTGACACCTGAACAGACCTATTTTCCCTTGGGTTAGGAATACATCTTAGTGCCCATGGAAGCCTCAGATGAGGTATATGAAGACCCTTTAGAATACCACCCTTGGAATCACCAGTTTTATTATGCTGTGGGTGCCTCTAACGAGCGGTAGACGAGGCCTTAGGCCCCATGTAACAGTGCCTCACACAGCTCATTGCGCGCAAGTGACTCTGGTCGCACCAGGCCCTTCACCTGTAACCCCAACTCGTCTGGATGCAGATTCCACACTGGTGAAGCATCCTCGAGAGGTTGATATTGACCTCTAAGCATTCAACCAATTAAAGCACATCTTTATGGCAAAAGAATCTCTCTGCCTCACCCCCTGTGGTCCCAGAGACCCAGCTGGTAGTCCTGGCCTCACTGTCCCCAGGCCTGCAAGATTATGACCCTCCCTCTTATGAGAAGGCAGGTTGCTCCAGACCATGGCAAGCACGCTCTTTCCAGTGGCGTACCCTCTGGGGAGCTGGAGTCCGACATGCTGACCCCAACCAGATCCTCCATCCACTGTCGGCAGAGTGGGTTCCTTGTGACAAGTTGGTGCAATATGTGGCCAACTGTCTACGCAGCCCGTTAGAGAAAGAGATTTGTAGTTGCCTAGGAGCGGTGTGCATTAGACCCAGTTTAGAGGGGAAAGTAGCCCAAACACCTGGCACAGACCCCAAGATGGCCACCTTCCTGCCCAAGTTTATTAAAGACCCTAAAAAGAGCACAGACTGATCCTTCTAGGCTTGCAAGGACAAGCTGTTAGACGCCATAGGCCTGAGAACCAAGATCCTAGACATGGCAGAGGATGCCAAGGCTTCGGGATCCATGATCTCTCCAGAGACCCTTTCGGAATGGGTGCAGAGAGCTGTTACCTTTCTAGGTAATGCCAACTGTGCACTGTCTGCCGAACGCAGATGGTCTCTGCTGATCAAATTGGACCCGAAACTTAAGGACCTTGCCATCTCCGAAGTAGAAGCAGTGGCCCAACGGGGACTCTTCGGAGAACCCTTCTTTAAAGAACTCAGAAAATTTGTGAATATGTTCACTTCCCTAGATAAGGCCCAGACTTCAATAAAGCGGGTGATCCCTTCCCGAGTTTCCCAAGGAGCCGGCCGTGGTAGGGGTTGCTCGGCGTGCCGATTTGCATCTCAACCTTACTCCAGAGGGTAAGGCTCCAGGCGAGGCTAATGCTACCAAGATAAATCCCTCTTTGCTAACTTTTACCCCACCAGGGGTCAGCGGTAATGAGAGAAAGGCTCCAGAGAACAAGCCTACAACACCAAGTCTGGTGAGTGTTCACTCTTCCTCGATGGCACAGGTGGGAGGCCAGCTGATGTCTTTTATCCACGTTTGACGTGATCTTACTTCGGACGCTTGGGAAAACGATACAAGGTTTCCAAATAGAGTTTTATGGTACCCCCTTTCAGGCGTCCAGACAGCGACAGATCCAATACTCATTAGGGGAAACAGCCCTAATAGATGTGGAGGTCCAAGCTTTGTTGTCCAAGCGTGCTATTCGGCTGGTTGCCATTCACCCCCACGGTTTTGTCAGCAACATTTTTAACGCCCCATAATAAACCTACAGTAATTCAACGAATAGTTAGTATAGCGAGATTTCAAAATGGAGGGCATTCACCTCCTGCGAGATGTTCTCTGACCATTGATTGGTTGTTGCTCCTAGACCTCAAGGACGCATATCTGGTGGTTCCCATATTCCCGCTATACGGACGTTTTCTTCAGTTTCTTTGCCGTCAAAAGGCGTTCAAATTTTCACCCATCTCCATCTTAATCACCGATCATTTTGCATTGTTTTCCATTTCCTCTAATGGTACTTTGCAGGCCCCAAGTGCCATGTGATCTAGTTGTTGTGTGCAGACAGAGGAGTGTGCAGACTGACATACAGGAATGTGGTGAATTACATCAATAACCCTGCTAAACAAGAAATCATAATTTCCTAAAATCAAATTGACTTTTACGTTGGAGTTAAACGTATCCGTCGATTTATGGGAGAAGTCGACAGCGGCACCAGTGTAATATCATTACTAGTCCGCTAAACACTTCAATAGCTGAGAGCATTCTAAACAACCAATCTCAACATCAAATAAAACAAGAAAATAAGGGTCAACACATTCCTTTTCACTACTGCAGGAAGAGAATGAAAACCTTAATATTTAGTCTGTGTCCAATAGTCCAAGTTAGGGAGATACGCTTCTGCCTTCGGATCCAAAGAGATGCTGAGCAGGTTTGTTTCAGTAGTTGCTGATGATGACAGCTGCGTTTGTAAGCCCCCGATATCAACAGACAGAACAAGAGCGAATCCTTACAACGTACGATCTCTTGTCTTTATGGGGCCATATGTTTCTAATTAGAAACACATGGCCCCATAAAGATAAGAAAGTGCTTTGCGACAGCAGCAAAGCAGGCGACCCATGTCCGGGTGGGCCGGCCCAAAAAGCGAAAGGGAGGCAACCCAAACAGCTAATTTCCAATGGCAGCCCACTGTTTACCATAAACGGCGACGCCAGCCAAAGGAAATAAGGGGCAGGGCTTCAAGCCCTTTTCTCAAACTCCTTGTTGACAATATATCTCGCCGAGCGAGTAGCGCATGAGCCGCAACGCTAGGCAAGACCTAAAAAAACATTAAAAATGAATGTGTCCTTATGTAATGCAACTGTTGCTATGTAAAGCACTCTGATACCCGATTCGGGTCAAGTACGCGCTAATTAAAACTCTTTAAAATATTTATTTTTTTAAAAGGCACACATTGACCTGTTCCTGATCAAGAGGTTGAAAAATCAATCAAAGGGGAGTTAGTGTACTTGTGCATTGTGAGTGTCGGTGATGTGAGGAAAAACACACTTTCCAAACCCACCACTACGTGGAATGAGAGCACACATCCTGTGAATCTTTAACACGACAAACTCAAAAACCAAGTGTTAACTGGAAGTAATGTTTTCCTTAAAAGGCTACATCAGCAAGTACAAAAGTGAACTAAGGCTATGGATACAATACTGCTGGGGACAAAAATGGATGAATTCCACAGAACTGGAAATCAAAGGCAAAAGTAGCCAGATGATTGAAGAGGAGGAGGCAGTTTGCTGAAGCCAGATCAGCCTAGAGTGCGGCAGGGGGCTAGATGTAGCCAGGAAGGGTAGAAGACTACAGAGATAAGCAGCATTCAAGCAGTGCCAAGAGATACTACAACGTGGAGGAGGGAGTGGTGGTGGTAGTGAAGTGGTCTGAAGAAAGTAGGGACCACCAGGATGAGGGGATCCTTTATCTAATTCAGTGAGACATTAAACAACTTAGTTTTACACCTTATGAGAATCATATTAAGTACTGTGAGAATATGAGGTAGACTGGAATGGGGTTCCACAGCCAGGGGCTGCTCTGAAGAAAGGTTGTGATGGCACTAAAGATGGAGTTCTCATAATTGACTCTGGCTAACTCCAAAATGTGTTCTACATGTTAGAAGTACTGGATCAAAGAAAAGGTTTCAGTTTATTTACAGCATGAAGCAGTTCGTTTTTTGAGTCGAGCCTTGGCAGCGGACGCGCTGCTCTGCGAGGCATGCTGTATTCGAGTACGAAGTTGAAGCTCCGCCCATTCTTAACCCATTTTTTGAATTGGCTTGTGTCATTGTTCTTTGTAAATGCCGGATTCTGATTCGTTAACTAGGATTGTTAGTCCCTCCTTAGCACCGCCTTGTCTTCATTTGTAACCTCCCATGAGGACTGGCCCTTTTACTTCTGTTGTTACACCGTATGTCTTATTTAGTCTGCAATCACTATTTCTTTAATGTGTTTCTCCTACTGCAGGCACTACATGCTTTCCGGGACAATGGCGGCCGCTTCTTTGAAGTGAAATTGGTCTCGTATTTACAAGAGTTTGAGCTGTTGGCATTGTACATGATAATGCCTTTTATTTATGTGTTAATTATCAAAATAGGTAAATAAAAGGCATTGCCATTTACAATGCCAATAGATTAAACTCTCACAAATGCGTGACCTATTGCATTGAAAATGCTTGTTTGTTTGCACAATGGGTAGGAACATGAACAGTTGGGGATCAGTCCACATACTCAGTGGCCACTAGGGGGCAAACCCTACACTGTCTAACCTTCGTAGCAAATATTTATTACATTTTGAGTTTTGTTTTGAGAAAATACTTCAATTTTCTCTTGAATGAGCTTGAAAAGATTAGCAATCATCCAATTCTGCATGTTCGAGAGGCCTCTTTAGAGCATAGATGTCCTAGGTTGAGGACATCGTGTAATGTATTTGTTTATTATATGTTTATTATATGCATATTGATGAATAGCCACGCATCTCCTTCAAGATTCTCACTGATTCCAAATTGAACAATGCAGGGTCCGTGTGGCCGTGAGCCGCACAAAGCTGGTCAGGACTCAGTGAGCTCCGGTGGCCTACCAAGACAGAATCCTTGGCCGCAGGGGCCGCTGCGGGACCCCAGACCCTCTGTGAGGGTGCCTTATCTCAGATCAAAGCTGAATCTAGGTGTCCCCCACCTTATAGACCTCCCAAGTGATGTCAAGAACTATTACAAATTCACGCCCCACTGATCCAAGATAACAGCTGAAGTTAAAGGTGAAGGCACCGGAGGGGGAGCAATGGCTGCAGCATATGGCCATGTGCACCTGCAGTGAGGGAGACCGCTTTGGGGGACGCCAGTAATGACGCTGGGGTGGCTCCTCCATTGGGTCGTGGGGGCGTCGCCCCACTGCTTTCTCGCAGTGCGAGAAGCAGAAATATAAAATGGTAAAACAACCGTTTTATGTTTCAGCTTCTCGCACTGCGACAAAGCAGAAGTGCCTGGTTGTTGGTCGGAGGGCAGTCCTACTTGAGGGCAGGGGGGAGTGGCTTGCCCACTGTTGTGGGCCCTGACTGTTTGGTCGGCCCTCTGGGGCCGACCAAAGCAGTCATGCGCACTCTCCCTTTTCTCTGTGTAGGCTGCATGCAGCCTACATAGAGAAAAGGGCCTCCCATTAGACGCATTGCAGTGTTGTGATTGGCGGAGGGGAGGGAGGCTGCCAGTGGGTGGCTTTCCTGAGAAGAGCAGCAGGAGAACACGGGAGTCAGGACCCGGCCAGGAGCTGATGCGGCGTGGGACCTGAGGGAAGGTGAGTTTTATTTTATTTTAATTAAACCCCTCCCGCCTCCCCCCCCCCTGTGAACACTCCATTTCCAACCCCCCCCCCCCCCCGCCCACCCCCCACCCCCCACCCAACATGCCGGCCGCAACTGATGAATTGTTGACAGACAGAGAAACTTTCCAGAGTGATTTTCTCTCAGGCAAATGAAGACCGGGCGGGTTTAATGACTTCTGTGTAAAGCAATGCCGTAGAATAATGAGAGACATTAGGGAATCCTGGTGTTTGGAAAATATGCTGACGTCCTGTGATGTTTTGAGAGGGTAACGAGGCTAATGTTGTTTTATCTGCTACCTTGGTGAGGACTAACATCACAATCCCTAAACCCACGCACCCTACTGTGTCTTATGCAGACTCAGAGTGAGTGTGTATGGGTGACACTACCGGGTCACAGAGCAGCATGATTCCGGCCCTGATTTTTTTTAATTTTTTTTTTACAAGCTATCCATTCCAGTCTCCAGCCACAGCAGCTGCTACAACAAGGAGTGGGGTGTTCCCATAATGGGGAAGGGAAGTTGCAATCTTTAATTACTTTTTTTTGTTTTACGTGGTCTGAATGTGACTTGGGAGCAGATAGAACCCAGAGATAAGAACTGCACCCAGACATTCATGTAAAGTGAAAGGTCAGGCTGTGCAAAAATAAGATATGAAATCGCACTCCTAAGTGTAAACAAACTATGGGCTTGGTTATTTCACTCCGTATATTATGGGTGCTAGTGGGTATCACCTCCTGATCCTGAGGTGTGTGAACTCAACGCGATAAGAACGTTCTCCAACGTGGAAAATACTACCCTCCCGGCACTCCTGGAAAAGCGTATTAATGATCAGTCTTTCAATCAAAAAGTTTTTCTCAATTTCTTTATTCTTCTTCTTGATTTTCACTTAAATCATCTGTATTCAATTCAGCAATAATGTTCACATCACATTATGTGATTTGCATGCGGCTTAACTTATTATTGACACAAAACCCCGATGCATCAAATGCAGAAACCTCTTCTATAGGAAGGGGCTGGGACTTACCCACCGAACCAGGAGGGGAAAACGCAAGAACAATGGATTTACCAATAGCGAAATCGACAAGGAGTCAGAAAATATCGTGATTAACATATCTAAACATGAATTATCATCTTTTCAAATCAAAACCTTGCAAAAAGGAACGTCTTTTGTTCCCACATCTCACTCCAATGAGTTGGAGGTTCAAATAATTTTAATTAAATTCATGAGAACCTTACATTTAAAGCATTTTTTCAAGAACATTGTCGCACAAACACGGAAGTGAAAAAGATATGCTACCTGGATTGAAACCCAAAAGTACATTCATGGCGCCCATTAGCCATAAGGATTTAGACTCATTTGAGACCGTGGTTCAACAGGAAGCTTTCAAAGCAAAAGAACAAAAAAGATCTAACCTGACACACGAGAAAGAAGGGCAATATCACAAATCGCATCGAACAAAGCTATCACCTGCTGTCAAGCGGATAAAGGGGGAGCATTAGTAATTCTTGCTACATAGTGTGGAAGCTCATGTACAAGACACTAAGACATATATGAAACTGATCTCCAACCCTACCAGAGAATTCAGTCGAAAATTATCATTGATAGTTGGGAACGCCTTAACAATGGGAACCATTTCGGAACAAGACAACAGATTTTTGTTGAAGGAGAACCCAAGTACCCCGTACTTATATATGTTTCCGAAGATTCACAAATGTTTAGAGAAACCACTATTCAGACCTATAGTCTCGACTAGGAATTCTATTCACGAACCCATTGGGAAATACATAGATCAACACCTACAACCGAGCGTGCAGAAAAGGTCTACATACCTTCGAGACACCACAGATTTTTTGATTAAACTTAATAACATCGCATTAGAGGAGTATGCTCAACCCATTTTGTACACAATGGATGTGAAATCACTATACACCTCCATTCCTCACAATCTAGGAATACAGGCTATTGAATCGTTCTTAATGGAAACTGAAATGGAGGAGGATTTAAACGTTTTTGTACTGGAGTTAGTACACTTTTCACTATATCACAGCTATTTCACATGGAACGATGAATACTATATTCAACTTTCAGGCACTTCCATGGGAAATTGTGCAGCTCCAGCATATGCAAATCTTTTCATGCACCGTTTTGAACTTGATCACATTTTATCACAAACCAGTTGGCAAGAAAACCTAATTACATTTTACAGCTACATTGATGACATCTTTTTAATTTGGAAAGGGGAACAGTCTGATCTGGACCAAGCTATCACTCTGTTGAATCCCATCGATGAAAGAATAGGATCTACTCATCAAACAAGTACAGAAAAAAATCTAATTTTTAGACGTAGAAATCAAGATAAACAACAAAAAATGAATTACCTCAGTGTTCACCAAACCCACGGATCGAAACAATCTGTTACATTTTTCTAGTTTTCACCAAATGGCCCTGAAAAAACACCTTCCATATTCACAGTTGATCAGGTTGAAAATAATCTCTTCTAACGAGGAGTTATACAATGAAAGTCGTGATAAAATGATGAACAAATTTAAACAAAGAGCTTATCCAATGACAATGATCCAAGAGGGAGTTGACAGAGTTCAAACTGAAGACCGGTCAACATTGCTTAAGATCAGAGCAAGGATCATTACCCAGGAAGAAAAATCAGTATTTGTCTCTAAGTTTTCAACTAAAAGTACAAAGGTGAAACAAATCATACGCAAATACTGGCCAGTATTACAATCTGAAATAGAATTCAACTGAATTTTTCAAAATGCTCCCATCTTCGCATATCAACGCACCAATAATCTCAAACAATTACTCAACAAAAAGATTGACCAGCAGGAAACAATATTCAGAGGAACGGTTCCGTGTCTAAATTGCAGTAATTGTAATAACATCATCAGGGGCACTACTATCACGCATCCAACACAGGGTACACCCATCAACTTGAGAGTCACATCTACCATCGACATAGTTTATTTGTTAAAATGCCCATGTGGCCTTCCGAACGTGGGTAAAACTGAACGAAAAATAAAAACACGTTTAACGAAACACTAAAGCAATATAACGACAAGAAACCAGAAATCCACTGTAGCAGCACATTTCAACTGGTTGAAAATAATATCAGTCAACTCAGATTTATGGTGCTTGAGCAGGTACCTCTAACAGAAGGGAGAGACAATAACATTTTTTACTCCAACGTGAAATCCATTGGATAAATAAACTAAATTCCATTTGCCCAAAGGGACTCAATGAACGTATGGAGTTTAATTGCCTTTTGAAAATGAACTTAGTGCTAATTCAGTAGTTTGCCGCATGTAATTTGTGATGATGATTGATGTACATTTTTTTTTTTAAAGCAGGGACTGTATTATTTCTGTTTAACCTTTTGTTCCTAAATTTTCAAGTGTTCATAACAACTTTATTGTCCCAGGGAGTACACTTTGATACGATTGGTTCATGATTTATATTTTGATTCATTCGCATTTTGTTTGGCTCTCACTAAGACAGTCACTGTAACTCATGTTTAAAAATATAATTTTATTCCTGCACTGATACTATGGGTATAACTATTCAGTATACGTTATCATTTGACATTTTTTGGGCACTTTGTACTTCTGTATCCGCGCCATGTTTCACGTTTCACTAACTCCACAGGTGACATCCTCGGACGTTTTCTATTTTTATTTCTCTTTCCGGCACTTTATTTACTTCCGGGCCATTTCGTGTTCACACGGATCGTGATCCTTATGATGGACACCAGGCTTCACCAGGTTTCACGTTTCGAGTAACGACAGGTACGCTGATCTTTGCTATCATATTTTTTCGGCACTAGGAATTCGCTTCATTGAATCAAGAAAGAGCCTTTATTCATGGCCTTCACCCGGGGAATCAAACACCTTTCTACTTTAACTTTCTGAGCACTAAGGGCCCCATTCACTGAACTAACTTAAGACAAAATCCTAAACTTACTACCATTTTGGTATTCACAGAAGGCACTTACTCATTTTGGTATTCACAGAAGGCACTTACTTATTTTGGTAGACGGCACTTACTCATTTTGGTATTCACAGAAGGCACTTTCTCATTGATGAGGAAGTGCCTTCCGTGAATACCAAAATGAGTAAGTGCCTTCTGTGTATACCATAATCAGTAAGTGCCTTCTGTGGATACCAAAATGGTAGTAAGTTTAGGATTTTGTCTTTAATTAGTTCTGTGAATCGGGCCCAATGTGTCTAACTTGACACATATCACGGTTTAAACCTTGCGTCCCTCTATTTAGTTTTCACAAGGTTGTTCTTAACAGAAGCACACTTTCTCATTTCATGAGTACTTCGTTTATTATTGCATCTTTCTAAGACGTTTTTACTAACATACACGTTTCCCTACGCGGTACTTCATCTTTCTCAGCATTCGTCGGCATTCTTGGGTTACACGGGGGCAGTTCACATTGTAAGCCCCATTCACACCACCTTTACACGTTTTTTGAGAGCACAGCACGCAGCATTGCAATAGTGACACCGTTGTTTTAAACCGTTGCTGGTAATTGTTTTTGTCACCAGGTTGCACCTTTTTCTCTAAGTTCTCACAATACATGCACAAAAAGGTATGCAGCTCTTGGATAGTTATAAAGAGTAGTATTCTCATTTCATTACAGAAATATCCCCTGAAGAAGGGCAAAGCCCGAAATGCATCGGGGTTTTGTGTCAATAATAAGTGAAGACGCATGCAAAGCATAATGTGATGTGAACATTATTGATGAATTGAATACAGATGATTTAAGTGAAAATCAAGAAGATTAATAAAGACTTTGAGAAAACTTTTTGATCGAAAGACTGATCATTAATACGCTTTTCCAGGAGGGCCGGGAGGGTGCGATTATCCTCATTGGAGAACGTTCCTATCGCGTAAAGGTCAGGCTGTTCCATTTCCTTGCACCCTTGAAACGTATAGGTGGGTGGTTGTGTCCCAAGGAACCACGAAGGTCTGGGCATCGATTGATCTGGGGATGGTGATCTAATCTGATTCACAAAGTAGCAATCCCCAGCCGAACAGCTTTGATAACTAAATGCATTTTGTCTTGCGATTGGCATCCAGCGAACAGCGTAAACCAAGCCTCTTCCATGTAGACAATATGTTTCTGACGCTCGGACGATGGATTTCAACTCTGCTGCCCACATTCCTCCAAAATGAAGGATTTGTCAGAGCTTTCTATTGTGCATGTGGCTTTTCCTGGGCAGAAAATAAATGAATAGATATTATAGATCCCCTGGGGAACAAAAGACCCTTTTATGAAAGAGGGATCATGCTACGATTACAGCCTCTGGTTTCAGAGAAGGCTCTAAAGCTATTCGAATGTAACATGCTACTGGCTAGTTTATAAAATAAAAACCATTACAAGGACTGACGCTTCTCTTGGAAGGGAGCGGAACCAGAAGGTAAGTTTAATTTAAATTATTTAATGTTGTCTTACAAAATTAGCCCCGGTTATTTCTCGAAGAATCTTGATGAAAATATTCAGCGTAAAAAGTATGTTTGTCATTGAAGTTGACTCAATAACAGGCTAGGTTCAGTGGAAATGACATCGTGTTCTCTGACTGGTCATGATCTGTAAATGCTTTGCTCATTGTTATTTCTTAGCTTTTTACTTGGGTTTTCTGAGCCTAGCGCCCACACCTCTGTGCTTACAATTATGTTGTCTCGTTATACTTTGTCAGTAGTGAGGCCTGGCAGCACAGATGTTCGAAGTCTGTTTCTATTTGAGGTTGGGAAAGATCAGATTTAACAGGTCAGGGGTGATTTTGTGGAATATGGGTTAGTTTTGTCTTGGCATCTTTGCATCTCTCTGACACGCGGTTCCATGGGTCCAGGTTGAGTCTGTCCGGAGTCTCCTGTGATTCTGGACATCTCACTTAATCTCAAAATGAATGGGTCTGTCTGTAATGCAATTGGTGATCATGTAAAGCACCCTAATACCTTCTGGTCGAGTTTGCGCCATATAAAACTGCAAAAACAAACAAACAAAAAGTTCCTGTAAAAACCTGATGCCAGCTCTCCCACATGCTGGGGTTGCCCACTACAAATGCTGCCTATTCTTGATTCCACCTAATGTCTCTCCCTTCCACCACCCAGTACTGCCTGACTGTTTAACTCACTTGTGGGTTCTTTTGCATCCCTGGTTTATACCCTTGTCTATGTTTTCTTACCTTGCTTTACTTCCGTCTTTCTCCCTTTTCTGACTTTATCACCCTTGCTCTGGGCTAAGCCTGTTGATGAAAAATAAGTAGCAGTCCCCACAAATAAAGCCAGTGCCCACCACCTGCAACCACTGGCGCAAATTAAGCAAAGCAAGCACTGATCCCATAGTATGGACTCCACATGATACCCCTGGTCTCCAACCAATAAAGCCTGAATTCACATAAGTAGCCATTTTGAAGGCAGGTGGTAGGGTTCAATATTTTAGTAGCTCCCAAAATCAGACTTCGTTGGGAATTAATTTATCTTTGGGGATCGCTAAAGTCACATATTGCATGAGGTGACACACTGAGACATACCAATTCAAAAAAGAAAACTCTTTAGAGGGATGGTGGAAATAGTAGCATAGGTGGAAAAGATACAACGCCAAGTTGGAAGAGCTAGCTAGGGATTTTGGAAGAGACATACAATGGTGAAGAAGCAAAGAAGTGGTGGTGGGAGAGACAGCTAGTATTTGAGGAAGAATCATGCAATGATCGTGGAGTAGAGAGGAAGTGATTTCTAATTACTTTATTCCAACTTGAATTCTTGTATTAGTTCATTTAAATGTATTATTATTATTATAATGTCTCAAATTTGCTTGAAAATGCACCATTTGTCCACTTTTTTCAAACTTTCTCGGGGGAGAATTCCCCCGAACCCACCGTAGGATGTTCGGGCTCGCTTGCTACGCTCGCTCGCCACAGTGCAGTATGACAATTATTTTACGCCTCACCACTTTAAATGTCACCAGCAGCCACTGGAAATGAGAAGCGGAGTCCAGTGTGAGACACCTCTGCTGGGCAACTGAGCATTAACTCGGCCCAGCGCCATCGGTCCCAAAACTTGAGGAGCAGAGTCTGAGCCTAGGAGGAGGAATATTCACCAGCAGTAGTGGGCTTTTGGAGCACTAATGGTGCCTGCAGTGAGCTAAAGCGGCGGTCACCAGGGAGGCTTCCTAGAGGGTGGTGGTAGCTGGAGTGTGCAGCTGACGGCAGAGGCCCCCACCCCTTGTTGATGAGGGAACTGGGCATGGGTCGGCCCATTTGTTATGGCGTAGATGGTGTTGCATGGGGGTGGAAATTGCGCTACTGAGTGTAAGACACCCTCCTGGTGTGACCAGGAACTAGATTGCTGGACATCGACCCAGTGGTGGTGAGTGGCGGTGAGGGGAATGGGCTGGGGTGTTCTTGCCTTTCTATGGTGGCTGGGGCACTTCGCTGGGGGTTGGTGTGTATCCCTTCCGGTATCATCATCGGGGGACATGGCTGGGATGCTGGCGAAGGCCTGAGGGGTGAGTGTAGCTGACTCCCAGGGAAGGGCCATAGTGTTCTGGCCTGCTCTGTCCCTTCATTAGAGGGACACGGCACACAGCAGAGAGAAGGGCGATGATTTTCTCGGAGTCCGATTTCAAAGTCCGGTAGGGCAAGATACTATCTCGATGTAGAGTTTTTAGTAAAAACAGGAAGCTTGGCGCTCAGACTAGTACGCATTATGTTTGTTATGCTGAGAGTAAGCACGGTGCTACCAGGTCGGGGGAAATACCCTGTAACCCCTGTGAATGTGTGAGTCGTAAAACCCACCCCAGTAATGAGAACACTGGGGTGGGCTGGTTGTTTCTTTGTTGTTGCATTATTAAATACTTTCAAACAAATATACTGGTGTTGACCACACAAATTGGTACAATACGAGACATTTCTACCATTGTTATATACCCAGAACGTGTGCCCAGGACTGTGTTCTCATCGGTAGGGCAAGATGCCCAGATGGTGGTGCATATCAAGCCAACTCGTACAGTGTGGGTGGATAGTTTTGAGATTACCGCTTGAGGATGTGGAAAGGAGGGTGGATTTGGTTGAGGAAAGGGGTTGTTCTACTATTAGACAGTGGCAATGGGTGCACAGTTTCATTAATACAGGTTATGAATGTCTCAGACTACCATACAGGGATTGACAGGGCTTGACACACAGGGACAGGCAGTCGGGTGTCTGTGGGTCCTCTCAGGTAATGTAGATGGTCTGGGGAGTAGTTTCAGGAAAGGGGTAGTAATAACATTTTTATCCAGACCTGCACCGGATATAGTATTACTACCGGAAGCCCATCTAGCCGGGAGTAGATGCAGGTTCTTCAACAGTGGTCCCTATCAACTGGTGGCACATGCAGGGTTCCCACGGGGCTCCAGGAGAGTTAGGATTCTGCTTTGCAGGTCTGTCCCATTTCAGATGGTGAAGATGGTTTTACAGGATGGGTGCAGGACCGTGGCCACAGGAATAGGCTCCCTCTTACTGTGGTATCCTGGTATCTCCCGCCAGACCTACAAACAGACGGTCTGGTACATAAGGGGAATTGGTTGATGAGTGCGCCGGATGCCTTCACGATTCTTGGGGAGGACTTTAATTTGACTGTGTGGGGTTACTTGGGTCGAGTGACACAGTCATGGATGCCGCCTAGGGTGGATACACGCCTGATGACATTTTTGTTGTCTATGGGTCTGGCGCGAACAACATCCAGACCAAAGACAGTTCTCCTATACAGCTAATGCTCTGAGATCCCTTTCCAGACTAGATTATTTGTTAGTTCCACAAGGCCAGACTGGTTAGTGCTGGAAAGTGCACTATAATTTGCCACAGGGATTCCGATCACTCCCCAATGATGGTGGCTGCCATTGTCCAGGCGGGGCAAGGAGAGGGGGATGGAGATCAGATCCCTGGGAGCTCATGGATTGTGGTTCAAGAACACAGTTGGTAAAGGAGACTGAGTTTTATTTTAATAGAAACAATGGATCAGTGTCCTCAGGGGTTCTGTTATGGGAGGCCTATGAGGTGGTGCTACAGGAACACCTAATATATCACACCGTTGGTAAGAAGAGAGAGAGTTTGTGGTTCTTGAGAGCAAATTAATGGAGGCAGAGGACCCTGGAGGAATATCGTGTGTTGTTACATCAGGAAGCCGGGACCTGCTTTTGGGCCAAACAGGGGCACGTCTATGAGTTTGGAGACAAAGTCAGAAACCTATTGGCATGGCTAGCAAGACGAGATGAGGGACAGAGGTGGATAAGAAGTCTGAAGGATAGTGATGTTGTCTTGGTGTAGATGCCGGAGGCCATCGCTCCAATGCTGGTTACGGTCATGCGAGATGTCCATAGCTTGCATGCTTCTGAGGTTGGAATGGGACTGTCGTAGTTGTCAGAGACCTCCCAATACCCTCATTGGCCAGGGAAGGTTGGAAGCCTTGTTGGGGGACATTTCGGACTCAAAGATTGCGGAGGCCCTCATCCACTTAAAAAAGAGGTGGCCCTTGCCCTGAATGGCTTCCAACCAGAGATCTTTAAATGTGTCTGGGCGCATGTGGTGTCTCACTTGAGGGAAATCTATAGGTGTGCTAAGTGGGAGGGGCAAATACAGGAGGATTTGTGTTGCACCTTGATTTCCCAATCTACAAGGAAGGGAAACCAAGGGAGGAGTGTTCATCCTGTCTCCCGATATCCCTCATCAATGTGAAGGTGAAAATATTGGCAAGGATGTTAGCAAACCGTATGGTGCAGGTAGTGGAATCCCTGGGGAAAACAGACCCGATGGGTTTTATGCCGCATAGGGCGATAGACCACAATCTCATACGGGTATTTGGCTGCCTAATGCGCAGTGGATCGATTTGGGAGCCTGCAATTATATTGTCCTTAGACACAGAGAAGGTTTTTGACTCCTGGAGTGGTCGTACTTGTGGGCACTACAAGAGAAGATGGGCTTCGGGGGTTATTTCTATGATGAATCAAATTGCTATACCAGGACCCAGTTGAGTGAGGGTGAATTGGGTGCTGTAAGTAGACATAAGGGTCAGGAGAGACATGAGACAGGGGGGCCTGTTGTCCCTGATATTTTTTGCATTGGCTCTTGAGCTGGATCTGGGGAGATACCCAAATCAGAGCCTTGACACGGTACTCGGCCTAGGAGAACACAGTATCATTCTACGCAGATGACATTTGTAGGAAAATAGGATCTACTTTTTGCTTGATGTGATGCTGTTTTTGACTAGTCTGACTGGGATCCTGCTAATCAGGACCACAGTCTATCTGCTTTTTCCTTAAACTGTTGTGTTATGTACTTAGGTACATCCCATATTGGATACTGGGGTACCCTTGTCAGTCCCTAGTATATGGTACTCATGGACCCAGGGCATTGGTACCCCAGAGGTCTCCCATCGTCTGCAGCATGCATTATGCCACCCATGAGAGACCATTCAAAACAGAACTAGAGGCCTGTCATTGCAGCCTATGTAAGCTGGTGCATGCCACTTAAAAAAGATATAGGTTTACTATATCTATGAGTCATTGCACTTAAAACCTATAAGTCACCTATCTAGCAGGCTTTTACAATTCTGAGGGCAGGGTGCTTGGTTCTAAGTGAGAGGGTGCTCCTGCATGAGCAGGACACCCCTGCAGCCTACGGAGTCCATTCTCCCGGATTGGCAGTGAAGCTGCCATATACTATATAGAGGTTCATCGCGTGACCGCATGATGACCATCTCAAAAACGGCTGCAACAAATCCTATCATGTTTGGTATCAAATATGTTGGAATCATACCCCCACACCGTAAACGTTGTGGGAGGTATGATCCCAAGCACTGGAAGAGCCCTCGGTTAGGCTCTCGGTGTTCCCGGTACCAGCCTTCTAGTCCTGGACAGCACAAAATGGTTGCTGCCGACCAGAGACACATTTCTGCCCTCCTGCTGCTGAGCCAGTCTTGTGCAGGGGAAAGCAGAACATCCTGTCACAGGTAGGTGTGACCAACTCCCAGACAGGATTTAGTATATTAGGGCTGGGTGGGTATGCTTGCCAGCGCCTGAAAGTCTGCATGTGCAGTTTTGTGAGCCGTTGGCTCGCGCTCGAAACTGGACAAAGGACATGGGAGCAACCTCCCCCCTGTCCAGACCCTTCACTGGGAGGGTCCCCTGAATCTTCCTAACCCTCTCCTTAGGGTCCTCAAGGGCTTACCTGGGTGTAGGTCCCTACATTCGTCATGGACAAGATTCAGAAGTGAAACCACTGCACTTCTACCATCTGGGCACTCTGGACTTCGTTTGGGCCTGACTTCATCTCCCTTTCAGTCTGCTGCATCATCTGTGCCTGTGCACCATACTGGATCCGTGCAGGACCTGTGGAGCATCCAAGATACTTGATGATAATCTCCCTTGAAGTGAAGGAGTCAATTCTCTGCATTTGCCGGCACCTCAACACTGCTGACCGGTCTGCTGATCCCGAGCTCCTGCGGACTCCGAAGGGTTCAACAACAAAGGTGGTGGTTATCTACATCTCTTGAGGGCCAAGTAGTCCTCTCACTAAGTTTGAGGTCAGAATACCTCGTGGGGGTGCATTAACCGAACCTCTGTGCACCACGTACTTTTGCAAGTGCATATGCTTGTTGGCTATTCTGCAACAAGTGCATTGGGATCCAAGTAGCCCCAACCTCCGGCATCTTCTTCCACCAAGATCTTTAGCCACAGCACCTTGTGGGCACTGTGGCCTGCTCCTTTTGGTGAACTGCATAAGGTCCTTTCGCGATCCCTGTGCCTCCGGCCTGTGGGTCCGATTGAGGGTCATCTTTGTTTTCCTTGGTCTTCCCTGATTGCTCGGGCCTGCCCTGACTCCCCTGCTTGTGGTGAGTCTCCTGGACCTTGCTGGTCCCAACTGTGCACCTTCTTGTTTTCTTGCATGAGTTGCATTTGCCAAAGCTGGTTGGTGCTCCCACCGGACACCGACCCGTCAGCACTCAACATCCTTCATGGGACAGCCCGCCTGGTCCTCGCAGCTGCAGAGTTAAGTTCACCGTCATCCTTCCCAAAGCACCTGACATTGGAGGGCATCCATCTTCCAAGTCTCCTGGTCACTCCAGAGTGACATAGACACTGTCCCCTCTGCTTTCAAGTGCTCTCCTTCAAGAATCCACGTTTGGATTCCTTCAGACACTTTCTCCTCTTCCAGCAGTGGCACTTTCCTGATGTCCTCCCTTAGGTTCTGTGGCGGTTTCTGTCGCCACTTCACACCTATGCACCCGGCTTCCCTGGAATAGGTAACTTGGCTATTACAGTATTCACGGGTGGGGTGGCTCTCCAACCTTCTGTCTTCCACGGGTTTACCTCAGGGTCCACTGGAAAAAGTCCCTAATCTTTAAAATTCCAATCACGACTTGCACATAGACTTGTACGGAGCCCGCGTCGTGTTCACACACTGCACATGCTCTCCGTGGGGTCTCTATCTACTTACTTTGGGTGGTTCTGTGGGTCCCCAGCAATTCTAAGTCCTCTCAACATTGTCTTGCCTCAAGTCGTGGTTCTTATACCTCTTTCTTAGTATATGGTTTGGTCCCCCCCCTGGGGCCCATTGTGTAGTAGAGCTATTTACTGTAATTTGTTTGCCAAGGTATTGTGTGCTTTGTGTCTATCTACATGTGGGAGATACTGTAACATACTAGATAGTGTTATATAATAAATGCATATTTTTATAACTACTTCTGTGGTTCAATCAATACTATGAGATTGCATTCTGGTAAAACAAGCTGCTTTGCACTCCTTCAAGACTAAGCCTGAAGGCTGCTCTCCACAGCTACCTCATCAAAAGCTTTCTAAGGTTGTCTGAGACCTCCTAAATACCCATAAGGGTTGCCTGGACTGGTGCAAGGTGCCCACTTACATTAGTACAAGAGAAAAGAGTGATTGATTCCCCTTGCAGTGAGGCACCAATTACTGACTACAGTCAAGCCGTCAGTACAACTTTGTAAAGTTTATGTAGCAACTGGGATTTCTAACTAAAAAAATTTCGTCACATCTCATGGCAAATTGAACCGTCAGGCACTTAGAAGAGGTTTCAACTATTCCTCTACACACAGGGCAGACGCACATCGCGCCGCTTTTAAGATATCAACCTTGTCCAAGTCCTGAGGAGAATCCGTGAATTGTGTGGATTCGAAACGCGTTGGCTCTTGTGAGCCCGGGGGATTGTGTATATATTGTGCCTTAAGATATGTAGTAATAATTTTTTCCTCTTGTGTAGGCAACATTGGTTTGAAGACATAACCACCGGTCTCCTGTCCTAGGCAGGAAAAATAAAAACGTCTAGTTAAGAATCTAACGTCCGCTTGGTCCCTTATGTAAAAACTAGGACTGGTGTTGTGCTTTCAATGGTAATGTTATTTCACACGATTGTCTAAGTTTGTTTCACTTGTCATTTTTGTCTTTGAATTTTTTCGTTTTTAAGTGTATGAATGTGTTTTTGTAAATGTGGTGTTCTGTAAATGTAAGGCTTCTTTTCTAAGACATGAAAAAATATTTATTTGCTTCGCTAATCTAAATAATTGAAAATAAGCTAAATAAAGCAATAAGAACCCTAGAATTGATGGTCTAGGGTATTCTCTTTAAAGTGTGCAAACTAGTCCTTCTGTACACACTCTTTTCTCTTGTATTTACAGTGATCCAATCCAGGAGGTTTTAGTACCCGAGCCTTCTTTGTTCTCACTTACATTAGCAGACATCATATACCAGGCCATCTTCTCACAACATTCTACTGTTTCTGGATGAGCATGACTGGTCTTTGCAGCGAGTCCTTGTGACATTGTGTGTCTATGAGGAATACACAGGGTGTTGTATTAATTGGAGCATATCCACTGACAGAGTGGTGCTATCTGTAGGGTCTCTTCATGGTCCTGAAGTACTTGGATATATTTGTAATGGCTGACCAAAAGCTCTTTTTCAAGACTAACTTGGGGGGAATCCTGGAGACCTATAAGCAGAACATAAGTCATTAGCGCAACCTCCCACTGTCCTTGCTATGCAGGGTGGCTTTGTTCAAAAAGATATACCTCCCCAAGTTCCTATTCGTTCTCCAGAACACACCTTATGCAGTGCTGGACAGGTTTTTCAGACAGGTAGGTGAGGGCACAAGAACCTTGCTTTGGAATGGGGGGCCCCGTATAGCCCTACGAACATTGACTAGAAAGACATAGGATGCAGGCATAGCTTTGCCAAATCTCAGGCTGTATTACTAGGCAGCTCACCTGGTTGTGGCAAATGAATGTGCTTTTTCTGGCATGAAGGTGCCATCACTTCTGACAGTTAGGAGGGCATTGGACCCAGTGGAGTACCTGCGCCACCTGCACTGCGGGGCGGGGGGGGGGTCTCGAAAGAGCTTCTATCACCGATGCCATTGGTT
This sequence comes from Triturus cristatus, assembly GCF_964204655.1. NCBI lineage: Eukaryota > Metazoa > Chordata > Amphibia > Caudata > Salamandridae > Triturus > Triturus cristatus. The sequence goes on from NC_140590.1 coordinate 406,960,751, forward strand.
TAGAATAGGGCTGAGAAAATCGTGGGATGGAAGGAGCGGGTGACGATGGCAAATCCACTGTGGGAGGTGGACACACTGAAAGGGTTCTGGAAAATTGAAGACTACAAGAAGTCGGATGTGCTGGGTATCTCAGTGGTGGGAGATGTCTGGAGAGATGGCAAATTGCTTACTTTTCCTGAATTGGAGGCTGTATATAAGTTGTCTGGTAGCCAATATCTCCGGTATTTACAGATGCAACATATTCTAAAATGCCATGGTCCAATGTTGGAGGACTTGTAGGAGGAATCCCCCTAGAATAGAGGGTACTTTTTTCTCCACTGCATGTGCATGCTGTCTCTCTGGTATATACTACTCTTTTGGCACAGAGCCTCCCTGGCGGGACCTCCGTTAGGGAACGCTGGGAAAGAAACTCAGTGTATTGGAGGATGAGACATGGGGTGAAGCCTGTCGATATCTGCTTGAGGTGGCGATCAGGGCCTATTTTTGTCTGGTCTAGCTGGTGCTCCTCTACTGAGTTTACTTCACAAGCGAACGCCTGTACATACTGGTGAGGTGCAACTCTAACCTCTGCCAGAGAGGTTGTAGCTGAAGAGGTACATTAATCCATACACTGTGGAAATGCCCATTAATAAAGAAGTACTGGTAGAGGGTGAGGGTCATGATTAAATGAGGTGTTGGAGATAGGCATGAGGCTCATGCCGCAGCTGGTCACATTTGGAATATGGGGGAAACAGACTTTGGAGAAGTATGCTCTGCTCTTCTACAATGTGGCCCTAGCGGTGGCGATGAGAGACATAGCTAGGTGCTGGGAAAGCCCGGGCCTGCCAATACTGCGGTGCAATTGGGCGGAGGAACAGGTATATAGATCTTGAGGATGCCACTGGAAGTTTGAAAGGGTCTAGCACCCCTGGAACGAAGTAGTGGTTAGTGAATAAGTGTGGTCACCCTCAGGGAAAAGAACCCTTGCGGATCCCTCTGTGCAGGTGGGTTGGATGTGGTGGAGTGGCTGAGCACTACTGTTGTCATGGGGGCTAGCACCTCTGAGTGAAGTTTCTAGATATTAAAGTTCTGAGAGTAGATAATTGTGTACAGTGGTACTGAAGGACACCTAGGCACGCACAGGAAGAGGTTTTCTGACGCCGTCTGTTGGTGGAGAGGAGTTGGTTATTTGTCGGGTGGGGACTGAGTTACAGGCTTGTTTCTACTTGTCACCAGTATAACCAGCTGCTCCTATATTTTGTGCACTGATGATGTACTATGTGTACTGTGCTGCTAAATGCCAATAAACAGATTTAAAAAAAGTAAATAATGCATGTGACAGATCATGCACCAAGTAAGAAAGACTCAAGGGCATAGGTGGAACTTCCCAGCCCGACATACTGCTTGTGATTTATCAAAAAGGAGGCAAAGCAGCTCAGGGCTTTAGTCATAACACACACACAGGTTTCAAGTACCTCAATAAGTGTTAGACCTGTCAGCCTTAGAGTAGTCTTCCCTGAGATGATTCGTCTTACCACCTAATTTTTGCTGTTCACGTTTTGACCTGTGCACCTTACCACTGCTAACCAGTGCTAAAGTGTGTGTGCCCGCTGCCTAAAACATGGGGTAATTGGCTTTTTTAATTTACGTATAAGTCCCTAGCAACATATACCCAGGGCCTGTAAATTAAATGCTACCTGTTGGCTTTCGGCACTAATTGTGCCACCCACTTAAGTAGCCCTTTAAACATGCCTCATGTCTGCCATTGCAGCCTGTTTGTGCAGTTTTAAACTGCCAATTTGACCTGCCAAAATAGGCAGTTTTTCAGGTTGAAAAATTATTTTTTGATACTTATAAGTCACCCCTGAGGTGGGCCCTAAACAGCCCAGAGGGCACGGTACAGTGTATTAAAAAGAGGTGGACATGTACTTTTAAGTCTTACATGTCCTGGTAGTGAATAACTCCTAAAAAAAATTCCATTACTGCAAGGCCAACCTCTATAACATAGTGTTACCTTATTACATTTAATAAGTGCTACCTTTCAATTGGGAGCAAGTTATTACAATTAATAAGTGCTAACTTTCAATTGAGAGCAAGAAGTAATGTCGAGTTTGGTATCTAAACAACACTCTCTAATGGCAATGTCAGATTTTAAGTAAATAAATCCTGAAAATGCCACTTGAGAAAGTTGGCATTTTCTTGTCCAAACCATTTGGTGCCTGAAGCCTGTATCCTGGGTCCCATGACTACATGTAACTGGCAGTTGGTTTTTGTGTATTGGTCCCTGTGAATGAGACAAAGGGGGAATAGGTGTTGGCAGGATGGGCCATTTTTGACTTGATAAGGGGGAAGGAGTTGTCACCTACAACACTTGCACATCACAGAGCCTCTGCCTGAGCACACTCACAAAGGGTTTGACACTAGTCTTTGTCCCCCCCAGTCAAGCTGGGGCCGGGCAGGGAGTCAGGAAATTCCAAGCACCTCTGGAGTAGAAACCTCCAGAATATTCTCCTACTTTAAAACTGGTAACAGGTTTAAAACTTGAAACTTCAGAGCGAACTCTTCAGTACACCTTTGGGCCTGTGGAAGACTCAACAGGACTGTTGCACTGTGTTGCGCTGCTCTGCAAGAAAGACTGCTACTCTTTTGCCCTGCTACCCTGCTGCCTTGCATCCTGAGTGAAAAGAACTGGAACTGCATTATTAACTCAAGGCCACCAGAGTGACTATTAGGGCTAGTTGGCTGGCCTCTTTATCTAAGCTTCAGGGAGAGAAAACCACCTTGACCCCAGTGCTTGAACTCATACTGCGGTGAGTCGTGCCTCCCCTCCCCCACAAGTGGTGTCATCTTAGTCCTGCTGCAGTGCGACACATGCCCAACGTAGGACCTTGCATGGCAGCCCACAATGCATCTTCAACATAGGGTTTTGCATCGCAAGCCCCTCATCGATGGCATCCTTGATGATGATGCAGGACTTTGCCTCACTGCCCCGCAGCTACCTCAGAACTGCCACTATGCGAAGCTCCTCCAATGCTGGACTTGGTATCCGCTGTCCCTCGTCCATTGCAGCCCCGCAGCATCCTTGAAAACTGCTGAAATGCGACGCACCTTTACGTTCCCCAACCAGAATTTCAGGTACTGTGTTCATTGAGCCTATCTTGAGTCCTCTGTCTAGCTCACACTTCATCGCGTTCAGCCTGCACTTGTTACTTTGTCCCAATCAGGTGCAAGGAGATAACCAAAGTTGGCTCTTTCTCTAGGCAAAATGTTCACTTAAATCTTTAAAGTGCATATCTGGTTATACTGATTGACTTTTGTCATTTTGGTCTTAAAATTTTCATTAAATATTGCTCTATTTTTCTAAATTGATGGGGGATTTTTCTTGTGCTGTGTTATTACTTTATTACTGTTTGAAATGCTTCATAAATACTTTTCTGGTAGAGACTTCTAGCCACGAATTCAATACTGTAGATTTATCCCCAGGCATAAGACTGGATCTGGAATATTTTTGTAAGCAGTATTCCTGCACACAGGTAGGTGGCATCGTCCGCTCCACGTGGCATCGTTGGCATCGTCTGCCCCGGAAGTGTCATCCATGTGCTCCGATGTCAGTTCTTTTCTTTTCTTTCCGTGCCAGCCAATACAGATCTGGGAAGAGATACTCCTTAGCCTCTTTTTGAATTAGCTTTTTGACAGTTTGTCGAAGTCTTTCCTGAGGTCTGATCTTCTGGTGTGGCAGGGAGGTCAAACAAGAAGTCTGGCTTCAAGCCCTGTGGCACTTGTCACCGGAAGAGGCCGATGATGGACTTGCACCATTTTTGCCTCGAACGAGACCATGACCCAAAGGCCTGCCCCAACAGCTGCACCATGCGTCCTTAGGCCTTGAGGGTGCAACCCCTCAAGTTCCCACCAGCTTGATGCGCTACGCTGCGATGCTCAGTGTTCTGGTTGAGAGGAAGGTCCTGGGAGTGTTCACAGAGTCCATAGTCTTCGTCACACTCCAAGTCACGAGTCGTTCAGAAGAGTCTTGGAGCCACAAGAAGAAAAAGAAGATGAAGCCTGCTTTGACTTAACCACATCTGTCGGCTGACGAGACAAGGGAGCGTCCCTCAAGGCCTGGCTGACTCTGCACCTCCCCACATTTCCGGGAACCAGAGTGACCCCTGCTCCAATACAAGAGTTTTATGAGGCCATGTGCATCATAATTGAGCAGCCCATTCCCTCTAGTGCCTTCAGGCCCCTGGGTTTGGGAAGGGCCCCTACTGGATCCATGCTGATGGCTCCAGCACCAGTCGTACCCCAAGAGTCTACAGATTGATTCGTATCGGCACAGGTCATGCCTTCTTGACATTCCCCGTGCCCAGCCCGGGGCCGATGCTCCCAGCGCCACCGGCGGTGCCATCCCCATTCTCATCCCTGACTCTGACATGCACTCGACATGATGCCGGCTCTGGAGCCCTGCTTTCCAGGCAGAGCCATGACTTGCAGGCAGAGCCTGGACCCTATTCCTATGAACTAAGACTCAGGGAGGAATGGGAGTGGTCGCTCGACCCTGAAAAATACACACCCTTTGTTGATTTTGGACAAGTTTGCGGACATGGGTGAAGCCAGTGGACTGGACACTTCTCCAGATACTGGCATGCTTTCTCCCCCTACCTTGGCTATGGAGGAGGGCGCGCCATTGTCGAAGGTGTTGCGAAGGGCGGCTGAGGTCTAGGACCTTAGCTTGCCCTTGGTGGCAGTACTAATGTCTTGATGGGAGAACCTCTGCCGGGAGTGTGTCTTTCTGAACCGTTGCTCCCATGTAATGAAGCACCTACTAATATCCTGCTGTGTACCTGGTCCAAGCCCAGAACAGGGGCTACTGTGAACAGGACAGTTGCTCGCCACCACTGCCCTGCTCCAGGGGACCCAAAAGTCCTCACAAAACATCCTACACTGAAGAGCTTGATGGTCTAAGCCTCCACTTCACATGTAAATCCTAGCACATTCCCAACCGCCCTGCTGGATGAGGTATCCAAGAGGCTTGGCAATATAGGCAAGAAAATGTTTTCTTCCACCAGCTTGGTATTGCGGTCGGTGAACACTGCTTGCCTTATGGGCTGTTATTCACACGCTCTGTGGGATACAGTTGAGCAGGTGCTGCCTACCGTCCTGGAGGAGGCCCTGTCTGTGCTCTCCCAGATTGTTGCAGATGAAAGGGATGCAGCTAAGATCACCATTAAATGTGGACTAAAACCCACCAACACACTAGGCAGAGCAGTTTCATCAACAGTGGCCCTACGACTCCATGCCTGGTTGAGGACTCCTCGGTTTTTAAGAGTTGTCCAGTTATCACTCATGGACATACTCTCAGATGGCTCCAGTCTCTTCGGAGACAAGGTGAATTCTTCACTGGAGTGCTTTAAGGACAGCAGAGCTATGACCAGGTCTTTGGGCCTTTCTATGGCTCCTCGTCACCCTCAATCTGCCTTTCGCTCCCTTCATGGCCACAGAAGGGACATGCAACCACGCACTTATGCGTCCAGCAACTGCCGTGCACAAGCTTTCCAGCCTCTGTGTTGCAGTGTATGTGGTTCCTACCGGCCCCTTGGGTCAGGTAGTCAGCGGTCAGGTCAGCCCACCACCCCCCAGTAGCCCCAAACCCTCCTAGTCTGCCTGTTTATCATCATGGGCACCCAGTGGGCGGCTGGATTCAACATCATCTGCCCCGCTGGCAGTCCATAACATCGGCAGGTTGATTGTGCAGATTTTCAAAGGGCGACTCCTGCCTTTTCAAAACTACCACTCCCTCCATGCCACCCACTTGTGACAGGCTGACAGAGGACCACCTATCACTTCTCTGCCAGGAAGTGTGGAACTTTTGGCCAAAGCAGCCATAGAGAGACTGCTGATGCCAGATGTAGGTTGTGGATGCTATTCTCGTAATATTCCGGTGCCCAAAAAAGACAAAGGCCTTTGTCCTATCCGCAACTTACGCAATCTCAATTATTTCCTCAAGAAGGAGAAATTCAAAGTGCTCACCCTTGCTCAAGTCTTGTCTACACTATACCCAGAAGACTGGTTGGCAGTGTTGGACTGTGGTTCACAGTGGGCCACGAGCACTTTCAGTTCGCTGTGCTCCCTTTTGGCCTCACCAGTGCCTCTTGTTGATGGCAGTGGTTGTAGTTCATCTGTGGAGATCAGGGGTGCCAGTCTTCCCCTATCTCAATCACTGGCTGTTGAAGGCAGGCTCGCCCACAGGCTCCTGTCTCTCTCCTTCAGACTATGGCAGACTTCCTGCATTCGCTGAGATTCACTATCAACATGCTGAAGTCAGACCTGACTTCCTCTCAGAAGCTCCCTTTCATCGGTGATGTTCTGGCCGCAGTGCCATTTCGAATCTATCATCTCAAGCGGTGAGTCCAGGATATTCAGGCTTTCATACCAATGTTTCAGCCTCTTTCCTAGATTTTTGTCAGACTGACTCCAAGGCTGCGGAGCCTTATGGCCTCCCTCATCCTGCTGGTGACACATGCTCGCTGGCATATGCGGGCTCTATGTAATGTAATGTAAATGTTTTTTGTATAGCACACAATTACCTGAGGTGTCTTAGCGTTAGCGGTATGTCACCAGAAAGTCAGTAAAGAGAGCTCAGGTTACTAAGCCTAACTGAGTGAATCAGTGAAGAACTAGGTTTTTAGCTGCTTCCCAAAACTGGAGAAAGTTGGATTGGGATCACAATGTCAGTAGCAAAGAGTTCCAGAGTTTCCTAGCACCAAAGGAGTAGGTCCTACCACTCCATCTAGCTTTGTGTATTTTGGGGACTGTTACCATTCTGGCTGAACTAGTACTAAGGCTGTGATTGGGAGAGTACCAGGAGAACATTTTCTGAAAATATCCTTGTCCGGTCCGATGAAGAGCCTTATGGACCGCACACAGTGCCTTAAACTTGATCTTGGGCCATATGTATCAAGCTAAATCACGTTCGCAAACGCTGAAATTTGTTTGCGATCGCAATTTAGATGTGTGCTATGTAGGTAAGTTTAAACCTACTTGCAAAATAAGGAATCGCAAAAATTGCGATTCCTTATTTTGCACAAGCATTTAGAGAATCGCAATTTGCGATTCCCTTAATGCTATGCTAGTAAGCATCGCAAATTGTGATATTGCCTCAAGGAATCGCAAATTACCACCAACTTCAAGTTGGTGGTAATTTGCAATTTCCTTTAAAAAAACACTTTTTAGCTTTTTAGGGCATGTATGTATGCCACATGTGCACACATGTACATTTCAGGGGTGCAACAGGGTGTCCTTTTGGAACCCTTGCACCCTTGAAATTGCATGCGCAATTCGCGAGTACCTATTGGGCCTCTTATCTCATAGGAATGAATGGGAAGCCATTCCTTAATTGCGACTCGCAATTTGCGAGTCGCAGTTAAGGAATGCGAGGGAATCACACAAAAATTGCTAATTGTTATATACATATCGTTTTGCGATTCTCAAATAGCGATTCGCTAAAAATCGCTATTTGAGAATCACAAATGTATCCTCTGATACATATGCCCCCTTGTTCCTAACTGGAAGCCAGTGTAGACCCTGCAACAATTGAGAGTTGGGGGCAAACTTGGGAACTTTCAGAAGCAGTCTGGTGGCTACATTTTGTAGGGATTGAAGTTTTTTCACCAGTTGCTTACGAGTGCCTTGGTACAAGGCACTGCAGTAGTCTATCCTTGAAATGACGAGTGCCACCATCACTGTTTTTGTAGTTCCAGAGGAATGAAAGGGAATATCTTCTTTAACGTCCTGAGCAAAAAAAAGGCACAAACAGGTGATTTGGTTTATTTACTCTGAGAAGCATAGTTTTGTATCAAAGATGGCTCCCAGATTCCTAGTCTCTACAGTGGAAACTGAAGTTCCAGAGCAAGCAGCATCAGGGGAATTTCTCAGACGTGGTCCAGATGTTGGAGGGAACTGCAAAGGACCTGAGGTGGTGGCTTATGATCCACGATTTGGTCAGCGGCAGACCTCTCTCCTTTCCCCAATCAGATCTGACATTAGTGACAGATGTGTCAATCCTTGGATGGGGTGGCCATCTAGGAGATTTGTAGATCAGAGGGCTCTGTTCTCCAGTAGAAACCAGAATAGACAACAACCTGTTGGAGCTCCGAGTGAGCCGATTGGCATTGAAAGCCTTTGTCCCCCCTCCATCCAGGGAAGCCTGGTGTAAGTGCTCACGGACAACTCCCCTGGCATGTGGCATTGCAACAAGGAGGGGGGTGGGGTTGTAGTCCCTTTGCCATTGGGCCCTGCATCTCTGGACATGGCTGGAACAGCAGATCATATCCTTGGTGGTTCACCATTTGGCAGGCTTTCTGAACGTGAGAGTGGACAAACTCAGATCAGAATAAGCTTTATTCGATTATTCAAAAAACAACAATAAAAGCACAAGATAATATAAAACTTGGAAAATAAAATAATTTGTACAAAAACGTAGCAGGAATTATATGACAAATTAGTTGATCATCAGAACAGAATGATTAAAAAACCATACTTTTTCTAGCAGCAATAGATTTTAGAATAAACGTAGCAGTAAAAAAACATATATCTGTCTCATTTAAAGTACACAACAGGCTCATATCAGATTTCAGAGTTCGAGTGCCGTATTTATTAAAAAGTGGTTTGAGGTAGACAATGCGCAAATGCATATAAAAATCACATGTAAGGAGAAAATGTGTAACACTCTGTTTGGTGACACCATCACATGGACAAAAAATAGTAGGATATTTTCTTATACATGGAAAAGCCACCAAATGATGAACAATACCTAATCTCAAGCGGGTCAATACGAACTGATGTGAGTTTCTGGTCACCTTTAATAGGTATTGTTGAAACCCTACAGTGTGCTCCTGAGAATAATAAAAAGCCACGGTAGCTAGCTGCATAATCTTAGGAAGACGACGTTGAGCTTTTTCCCTCAGGTAAATAAGTTTAAGTTCTGACTTAGAAATATCAGTCGCGTAATTCGGATTTTCCAAAATATTCACCTGAAATAGGTCCTTAAATGTAGATACCACATATTTTAACCAGGGGATTTGTAGGCATTTATCCAGACAAAGATAGTCCTTTATAATACTTCTATTGAACCCAGTCTCTTTCTTCATCCAGATTGATCTCTATAACATTAGAGGTCTTAGCCCTATCAGGTCAGTCAAATAGTTCAACCCCACTTCGTTATGAATTAAAACAGTGGAGGCAGACGAAGGTAAACATAATAGCTTCTTTAAAAAGACATTTTCCTCCACCCGAAGCTCTTCAATGGCCCCAAACCCCTGCTCCGTAGAGCGCGACCGAAACACATTTATTTCTGTAAACATGTAGCATATCAAATATGCGACGATCCCCCAATTTGATAGCAAATTTAAAAACGCCATAGGCGCTTTTGGACATTTTGGCCTTAACGTTTAAAATCTCTTGATGCCACATGCCATTGCTAGAAAACATAATGCCAAGGTAACAAAATGTATTCACTAAAAGAATTTTTGGGTTCTCGATATAGAAGGGTTTCATATTTCTCATTTTACGTCCACACGGTAAAATAAAAGTCTTAGAGTTATTAAGTTATAATTTCCTCCCTTTTATAAAATCAGAGAACCTATCCATTAATTTTTGTAGACCAATGGGAGTTCTTGAGAGTAGTACAGTATCGTCAGCATAAAGCAACACAGGTAGGTCCTGTCCCTCAATTTGCAGAGCATCACATTGAACCTTTTTAAGATCTGCTTCAATGGCATTAATAAAAAGAGAAAAAAGAAGGGGTGCCAACACACAGCCTTGCCTAATGCCAAGACTCACCGCAATTTGACGTGTGCATTCTCCTGCTTGACCATAGCGTATACTTGCAGATAACTTAGTATAAAGTCTTGCCAGGAAGTAGATAATAGCCTGGGGGCACCTAGATCCAATAGACTTGAACATAATAAACAGTGATCCACCAAATCAAACGCGCTACTAAGATCTGCAAAGCAGAGAAAAAGAGATCCCTGCTTTGCGCGCTTGTACTTCCCGATAATAAGATCCAGATTTATACATTGTTCCAGGGTCCCGCGGCCTTTCCTGAACCCATATTGAGATTGAGCCAGGATCTCGTTATCCTCCGCCCACTCTTCTAACCTAAATAATAATACCCGGCTCATAGTTTTTAATGATGAGTCTAAAAGGGATATGGGGCGATAATTTTTGGCTTCAGATCTGATTCCCTTTTTATATATTGGAATAATAATAGACTCCCCCCAAGTCGAGGGTATCTTTTCCACTACAGCCGCATTAAAAACATTAGATAAAACAGGGCCCCATATTATCGTATCCGCTTTATAAAGGTCGATTGGTACTCCGTCTGGACCAGGAGCTTTTCCACCTTTACTAGATCTTAAAGCAGTTACTACTTCATGGGGTGTAATATTAAGAGGGATAATAGGCCACGCAACGGCAGTAGAACTTGACATACTAGTAATATCACTACTATTAAAAATAGATGTAAAATGAAGAACCCAATTTTCCTTGCTGACTTGAGATGTAATGGTGGGTATATCGTCATTCCTTAAAAATGGGCTATTGACCATATCCCAGAAGAGCTTACTATTAGATAGCTCTGCCGCAGCGGTCAATTTCTCCCATGCTTCTTCCTGAAGTTCGCGCTTCCTACGCTTTAGCTGCTCCTTATAGGCTATTATACAGTTAGTGATAATTAATCTATTCCGAGGGCTGCACGAAAGGGCTTTCTTTAACTTTTGTAATACCTCGGTGCAGGCTTTATCAAACCATCCCCTTTCCTGCTTATGTCGCTTAACATTGGAGATGGTCAGAACTTTGATAATTTTTTCATTAATTTCACTAAAGCATTGTAAAATACCTATATAGCCGGCATTAACGTCCAAACACTTGCTTATCTCAGGTAAACAAATGGTGACAATTCTGTTCAAGTACATGTCCGAGTTGGTGACATTCCACTTAATCCTGTAGCCATTAGGTCTACATAAAACAACATCATTTACAATAGTTTCGGTCACCTGCTTCTTAGATCCCCGTATGGACAGACATGAAACGATACAGTTATGGTCACTAACAGATAGATCCAGGGTCACTGGAGTTCCACAGAAAACATTGATGTTCGCCGAGATTACTATATGATCGATTACAGTACTGGCGCTCCTACCAGTGAATGTAGGGACATGATTGCCCTGATCATCTTTTAAACTCTGCAGAACTTTTAAGTCATATTTGGCCATAACAGAGTTCAGCATCTCTCCATAAGAATTGTGTGGGAAATGGACTTCCACATCTTCACTATCGGTGGTATACCCGCAAGCCTCAACTAACGATAGATGGCAGAGAGGAATATTAAAATCACCCGTCCAAATAAAATCAAAATTAATAAGATTATCAGAGCACAATTTATACAGGGCGCCCATTAATTCCATGACCGCAAGAGAACGCGTCTGATCAAATAAGTTATTATAATAATTGATAATCAGAACATTGCGGCCATTCTCGCGTTGTAACCATAACACTTGGGAGTGGTATCCGGTCATTTCATAAGCCTTAACAACCACAGGTAATTTAATTGACAGTAATATTAAAAGGCCACCCTTTGCGCGACCCGCCAAAGATTCCTGAGCTGGTAGATTAAAAGAAACAAACCCATCTAGGTTGATTTGTTCCTTGCACCAGGTCTCCTGCATGCAAAATAAATCACAACAATCAATGAACTCCCTCCAGCCAAGAATATCCAACTTACGTTGCCACCCGGCAATATTCCAGGTGGCTAAGTAGTAGCCTAAATAAGTAGGAGTTGATTGGGAGCCAGAACAGGCATATAGAGGCTGAGGTAATGGTCCCCGTGACCTAAATGCATTCTCAATGAAAGTTGGACTAATTGGCATACTGGTAGAAATAGATTGGGGACCAGAACAATCATATAGTGACTGAAGTAGAAGTCCCGATGGCCTAAGGGCATTATCGGTAGAAATTAAACTTATTAGCTTACTAGGGCCCATATCTTCGACTACTTCCGATGAAATATCCCCGGCAAACTGGGCGGGTAGATCTATATTAGTGGCAGCCTTTTTTAAAGATAACCCCTCTAACATCGGGGCATATTTTCCAGAGCTCCCATCAGAGGTCAGAGTGGTACACCTATCTAGAGGACCCGGGGCTAATTCTCCAAAAGGCAAGATATATACCATCAGTCGCAGTCTTCCAAACCCGACAAGCCCTCAAACCGATTAAACAGAGGTGTTCTTTCGCTTAACCTTCCTAGAGGGATGCCGGGCATTAATGTACGTGGGATACTCTTATTTTGTTGTGAAGGCGAGTAAAAGAATGTAAGTGGTAATGAGTTAATGTGGGAGATCAGGTTGTTTGGGGGCCAAGCACAAATATACTCTACGGCCCTTCTATCGCTGAAATTTAAGACAATACAGTCTCCCTTCACAAATTTAGCTTGGGGACCCACCCAATCCACCCGTCGTGCAAAAATGATTTCAGCCGAAACCGACGCTGGCAACGGCCTATGTCTATTCAACCAATGAATGCACTTATATTTTAGATCCAAAAACTCCTCCCGTTTCCCATCCAATAATGACGGGACCCCCGTAAGAACAAAAACATAGGGGTCGATTCAGGCGGGAGATTTAAATATTGCCTTTGATCAGCTGGCCCAGATGATTGGATACCCCGTTGCCCTTTAGGTCTAATAGTAGAAACATTAGCAACATTACCTCCATCCCCACACCCATTCCCACCCTTCTCTCCAAATATAGCAGGTTGTGCCCCAGTGTCCGTTGAGCTAGAACGGACAACCAGGGGTGTTGGAATTACTTGGGGTAGAGAAACTACCCCTGTAGTTACTTGCAGTCCCTCTTGGTTGATTGATGTTTGTCTTGAAGCATTCTTATTGGGGTCATTTCCGTTAATGGCACTATCCCGCAAATCTACTCTAGTTTGGGATGAGGCAAAGGCTAATTCCAGGCAAGAAAGCCTATTGTCAATACGATCAAGCCTGTCCTGGATCGGTAAAACAGATTTTTTTAATACCGATTCCAGTCTATGCCAAAAATCCTCTCCCAATTTATTAAACGTATTACCTACCGGGGCCAAGGAGGAGGTCGAATCTTCGTATGGATCCCCTCCCTGGTCTAGGTCAGCGGGGGCTACGGGCACAGCTAGATTGTTATTAGGAAGGCGAAGTTTACGGTTTTTAGGCAACTTTCCTTTTTCTTTTTCCACCCCCGTTTCGTTTTAGGACCAGCCGCGGTCGGTAGTAGGAGTTCTTGCAGGGCCGTGATGTCAGGAGGGGGAGGGGCAGGGTGGGGGGTAGTAAACTATGGATTACGGAGGTTTACTGGTAAGTAAACATATAAATTAATAAAACGAATTTTGTTGCGTGCACTGCATCGCATTTGGGGATGCAGTGCACGCAACGAAATTCGTTTTATTAATTTATATGTTTACTTACCTGTAAACCTCCGTAATCCATAGTTTACTACCCCTCACCCTGCCCCTCCCCCTCCCGACGTCACCGCCCTGCAGGAACTCCTACTACCGACCGCGTCTGTTTAGGACATGTACTCTTCAGTACGGGGGCAGATGATGGTTTAGTAACAGAAGAAGATCTAGTTCTAACTGGAGACAAAAAAATAGATGGAACTAGTGGATTAATACTGTTAGGTTGGCATAAGGTCTTTCGGTTAGACATGCCTTCTTCCTCAGAAATTGGATGACACCTTTGCCTAGTTTCAAACCTTTTCTCTAGCGGAGCTAATAAACTCCTGCTACCCATCATAGACACTTCGGATATACTAGGGAACGTTGCATGCGGGGGGCTAGGGGACTTAGCAAGAGTAAATGATCCCAAGGAAGATCGCTTTTCAGCCGCTATATCCAAAGACAATCTCTTTTGAGTAAGCTCAATTTCATGGGCTAATAATGTTGATGCTCTTATAATAAAATTATCTAGTGTCCCTGATCCCTCAAAAGAGGGCCTATGGCCAGTTCTCCCCGGTAATGAGTTCATAGTTAAAAAGTTAAAGCATATAAACCAATCCCTGAAAAATTACAAATCTAAACAATAAGTTATACATGTATCTATCCCTAATGGATAATGATAGGGAATGGGCCCGTCCCGTCCTCTACCGTACTCGAACAGGCTCAAACAGGCCCGCCCTTGGCCCGGGCTTCGCCTGGCGTCCGCCCGCGCGCGTCCCGCGATGCTCAACCACAGCTGTGCGCGCCCCTTGGGCTGCTGGTTCTCGCAGTCCCGAGCCCGGAGTCAATACAGGAAAGTAGCAAAAGGTCCGATGAAACAACTATCACCGCTGCGAGCAAACTCAGTTGAAGATGCCGAGCAGGTCACAAATCAGGGCAATCATCGGTTTACTTATATGGAAAACAGTTTAATCAAAAACAACACACATGGAGACCATAAAGGGTATTACAGAAGTTTTATAAATTGCGTCATTTATAAATACCCACATTCATTTGTATGGCTGTCAAAGAAATTATAAAAAGGCGCTGTGATTCGTGACAAGGTGAATCTGGTGCTCAGTGCTGTGGTGAAGGTGTGCAATATATACAAAGTGAGATTTCATAAAATTGTCTTTTTACAAGAGGCCAGTAAGGAACAGATGTTTGAATAGCTCTGTAGAATAAATGAATTGGACTTGACACAGAGTCTTTCAACTGGTCCAGCGAATGTGTCGACGTTTCAACCCAGGGAGCATTACTATATTAGTCAATGCGGGTCTTCATCAGGACAGGGGCAATGAGGACAGCCTACGAGATAGTAAAGGTATAGGTCAAGTGTGTTGTGAGGTTACGAGCTATAAACTGTCATAGCTGGAAAGGCGGGAAACTCACCTAAGAAAGCCCATACAACTCAAGGGGGCGTGTGTATCTCTTTAAGGATTCAGACAGTAACCAGAGTGTACTGTGCAGCAAGGATTCTTCCAAACGGGGGGACCCTATTAATAAATTAAGCATAATAAGGAACCAGAAAGCTAACAAATAAATAAATAGATAGGGTACGCAAGCGCTTATTCAAAATGCTAGGCATGACTCACCCCGTGAAGGAAATTAATTCTGATCATCATTGGCAACATATGTTTTCTCCCTGTCCTTTCATTATGCCTCAGTGGGGCCTTAATCTGGTCCTGACATTCCTGATGTGCGCCCAAATGAGCCCTTGCGTAACTGTCCTCAGTTTTCTTACCATCAAGATGACCTTCCTGGTGGCAATAACATCTGCCCAGAGGGTCAGTAAGCTTCAGGCCTTGTCATCCAAGCCTCCTTATCTTAACATCTATCCAGACAAACTGGTGATTCGCAGAAGAGCTTCCTTTCTACGGAAAGTGGTCACTCCATTTCACATAGGCCAAACCATCACTCTGCCTATTTTTTACACTCTGCCTCATTCCTCCAAAGAAGAGGAGCGACTTCACTATCTGGACCCAAAAAGAGCGTTATCTTCTACCTTGGCCACACATGAGAATTCCAGGTGGATGACCAACTCTTTGTGTGTATATAGGAGCGAAGAAAGGTCGGGCTGTACTGAAGAGGGTCATCTCACAATAGATCATTGTCTGTATCAAAATCTGCTATGCATTCCCTCAAAAGCAACGCCCTGAGGGTTTGCTTGCTCATTCCACAAGAGCTAAAGCTGCCAAAACTATGTTAGCAAGCAGAGTTATGGTCCTGGACATCTTCTAGGCAGCAATGTGGGCTTTCCTGCACACTTTTACCAAACTCTGCTGTCTAGACAGTCAGGTCCATAGGTATGGGCACTTTGCCCATTCTGTCCTGCAGGCCTTCCACGTGTGAAATTGGTCTGCAAACCCACTTCCGGGGAGGTATTCGTTAAGTATTCTAATTTAAGGAATATGTGGCTGGAAGTATCTATCAGATTAACATGTTACTTACCTTTGGTAACGTCTTATGTATTAGAGACTCTATCTAGCTGCAGATTCCATACTGACCCACCCATACTCCCTTCTCGGGAAACAGATTCCTAGGGACAGGGCTTTCCTCTTTGAGAACCCTAGGTTTCCACACCTGTGGTCAGTATTCTTTGTGACTCTGCGCTTTTGGTGTGGAAAGTCGCGAAAAGTAACTGACGTTAGTTCCCTATCGCTGGCACCTATATAGGCACCGCAGATGTTACTTTTGGCGCGGATAACACCAATAACGCCATGCGGAGCTGAACACACCACCTACCAGCGCACAGGGGTACTGCTCACGAAACGTTTCTGGATCCAAGTAACTTGTTCTGCACATTACCTCTAGGTTAAACCTGACTGCTTTTTGGCCATGATACCAGAGGGTTAGGCACAGGTTAAGTTTAGGTTGCTTGTGACTTCACCAGGGCAGAAATTGTGGTTGCTGCTTCGGTAAGATTTCACCTCCCTCAAACAGTAATCCAATTTTTTACACTAGGTGATTGTCCTGCATCAGTGTACAACAGGATACACAAGCTATGCCAGGATCAAGAAATAAACTATGAGCCCCTGCCCATGGTAAGCACTAGCTATAGAAAAACTTGCGTTATTTAAAAGCATTGAGCATCTCCTTCAGAGGAACAAAATGCCCCTTTTTTTGTGAGTTTGGTCATAACTAACAACAGTACATTAACCTCCCTCGTGTCTGGAGGCGGTTCAAATATAAGTTGAATGCATATTGTATGCAAGGGAGTGGGTGCCACAGGTACCTGCTGCAAAAAGCCTGTCAGTGCTGCATGTGCCCCTGCATGTATTTCATACATGTAATGACGTGGGTGCTTGTTTTTCTGAGAAATTGTTGGCCACCAGAAATATTGTGTTTTGTCCACCAGGATGCCTAACTATTAAAGAGTCACCACACTGTGGTAAATATTTAATTACCTGTAATATTTTTTATGCGGTAAAGTCTAGTAAGAATAACTCAGTAAAAATAAGAGGCAGAATCCGTGGTATTAGAGGTTCTGAAAGGCTTTATTCCTTACAAGGAATTATGGTTCGAACCATAGGCATCAAATTCCATCACCACGAGGGTTCAGGAAGGGAAGGCAATACATTATTGACAAGTAAAGATATTTATATGAAAAGCATTACATTAAGACAGATGCAGGAGGCGTAACAGCTGATAATATAGATAATAATACACATACGTAATGTAAAAAGGCGTAAACATAGGCGTAGACTAGAAACGTCATTAAACATGATGTCACAAGTGGGTAGATCCATAAGAGAATCCTGCAATGTCAGCAGAAATACTTGGCAGAGATGCGTGCGCAGCCGCATGACGTGTGATTGACGTGCAACTAGAGGGTGTAGGGGACTTGACATTTAGCTCTACATGTGGAGACAGAAGTCTGGGGGGTCATGTCAACCTAATCCCAAATCATATCTAATATCTTATGTTTAAAGAACTGTATTATCCAAAAGGAAAGGTCTCTCGGACGGAATCTATTCTATACTGACTGTTAGTGCGTGTACAAGCGTCTAAGTGTCTACATGAGATGCGAGGGGGCAGGAATCCTCCATAGTAACCGGGGCTAGGAATTACTTGCATGAGGACAGTGAGGCCTGGCCCTTTGCTCGGTAGCTGGAAGAATGTTTACCTAAACTACTAGACAGGAATGCATCGGATGAGGAGCGGAGCAGATAATCTTGAAGGTGAAATACAGTTTTTGGCAGGCAACAGGCCGGATCAGGCACCGTTAGCCGCGCAGGGAGTAGGACAAAGTTCATGGATACAGATGCGGGCTCGGACTGGAGCTTTCAGAGGCAGAAGGCAGGAAAAGGCTTGATGGCAGAATTCAGGGCCTACTCGCCTGAACTGTAAAACATGGAAAGTGAACCACATAAAGTCGGTGGCCTTTCATATTTAGGAACGGAATATCCGACTCGTTCATGGCGGATCTGAAAGAGGACATGTTGACGGTGGACGCACATGTATTTGCGTCTTCATAACTGGAACTGGAGGGAACATACATGTACTTGTAGCATGTACATGGAGCCGTTGGGGTCTAAGATAGGGGACATAATCTGATCATAAAATTCATATTTCCTCATTCCCTCCTTGTCCCCTACGGACCCTCAGGAGATATCGATCTTCATCAATCCATCAATCTGTTCATATAGCATCATTTGTTCTTCTTTCTTCTTCCGGGATCTTGAATGAAAACTTGGATGCGGAATACACGATGTGGCACACAAACCACAAATCGCTGGCCCACATTGTAGACATAAGCAGCAACTGAATAATATGAGAAAGCCAATACCTAGGAAGGATAGAATCCTCCATCCCCAGGCTGACAACACGCTCCAGAACCAACCGGACCAAGTCCAGGTGCCTGGACTCTGGTGTATCTGGCTTATAATCTTATGAAGGCGAGTTATGGCTTTATATACTGATGGCGAGTTTTCTGGTATGAAAACACAGCAACTTGATCCGATGACCCTACAAGCTCCGCCCCTATCGGCCAGGATGACGTCAAGGACAAGACGATTTTGAAGCACAACAATCCGCATCGCAGACTGCTCCTCTGTTAAGTTGCCTAGGGCGGAATAGTCTCATTCACTACTGCTTCAAGGGTTCTAGTTAATCTACGTATCAGTTTACTATTAGTGACTGTACCTATATAGGGAAAGAAACCTTTATTGAAATCTGTGTATTGCTCCCATGCCGTTTCAGTGTAATCGACAATCGGGAGATCTCTCTGCTGTCTATTGTGTACTAAATGGGTATTTCTGTGATAGTCAGGAGGGGCTAGGAAAACAGGTGGCAGAAGGAATGCTATGTAACAGGTACCATCCCAATCTAGAGGTAAACGTATATATGCAGTCTGGCCACATATGAAGTAGGAATGACGAAAAGCTCTGAATGTAGACTTGCCTTGATCACTGAATTTTATCACAGTGGTGCATTTACTATGGCCCATGTGTATGGAACCATTCTTTCTTACACATAATTCACCTTTAACTGGAAATACTGACATAGCGGGCAAAATTGGTGTAGCTTCGGATTCAACATTCAGAATCATGAGGTTAAGTGTAAAGTTACCTAATCCATATACTTCATTTTCTAGATCAGTTCCTGTTCTTTTGGGAAGTCCCTCCTTGTTAGGGTAGCAGACTTTAAGCAAAACTAGGTTCAGGTTTCCCCATACCCAGTTGTCTTGATAAACTACGGAATTTGAATCTAGGGAATTAATCAAACTAAACCATGCTCCACAGGAGCCATTGTGTGTGAACGGATACGGAAAGAGAGGCAAAACTCCCTTATAGTTCTGATAGGGAGGGAGTCGGCCACATATCCAACAATTGGTAGCATTGTTGGTCTGATGGGAATGATGTAACATACTAATAAAAGTGTTGTTGCGCAGCGCAAATCTATAAGACAACTCATGCGGAGGTAATTCGCTAAAAGAATGTTCAGCAGTAGCATTGTAAGCACGTTTAGAAATAGGGTAATACATATGTAGCAATACACTAGAAATGATGATCAGAAGACTTAGAAAAAACAAAATTAATAATGTCACTATGCAGTGACTACGAAGCGATTTACAGTACGCATGTTTTTTAAGCTGTATCTGTCTATTTCTCTCTCTATTTCGGTCTAGAGGATACATGTCAGAGACAAATTCAACCGATTCACCTTGGAGAGGACTTAAACAATCAAATTGTCTGACTTGCTAGACCTTAGTTTCAGTTTATAGAGTTCGTTCTCCGTCCTTTCAACCAAGGGGAGCTTTGAGTCTGTCTGTGAGGGAATGCAGGGCTGAGTGTTCACATCGGACGGTAGTCCATAAAATTTTTTGATATGGCTCGAGTGCAACCACCCTTTACGTCCCTCAATCTTCACGGCTGTCCTTGTGGTCAGCAAGACGAGCTTGGGCGACTGCCACCTGGGCTCCAGCTGGGTCTTCCGGTCGAAATTCCTCACAAGAACCAGGTCACCTGGAACCACGTCATGGGGCTTCACCTCAGTGTTATCGGGAAAAGCTGCAGCTACCTGTGAACGACAAGATTGTAGTGCAGACATCAAGGAAGCCAGGTAATCTGTCAGCATATTACAGTCAACATCAGTGATTTTACGAGGTATAGGCGTCCCCCACATATTTGGTGGTCTACCGAAGATCACCTCATACGGGGACAGCCCTGTTCGAGAATGTGCTACCATTCTCATGTAAAAGAGCGCAACTGGTAAGGCTACTATCCAATCGACACCTTTTTCTCTACATACTTTGGACAATCTAATTTTCAGAGTTTGATTATGACGTTCCACGAGACCTGCTGCCTCGGGATGTCGGACACAGTGGAATTTCCATTGATAACCTAACAGAAGTGAAAAGTGTTTCATTAGTTCGGATGAGAATGGCTGGCCGTTATCTGAGTACACGATACGAGGCAAACCGTACCGTGGGAAGAATTCTCGAACCAGCTGTTTGGCAGTAGTCGGGGCAGTGTAATCTGAAACCGGGTAGGCTTCTGTCCAATGGGAAAGAGCACAGACAACTACGAGAACATATTTGAATCCTCGACATCGTTCCATCTGGATATAATCCATCTGGAGGACTTCAAAAGGGTGATCGGGAGGTTGAAATCCACCCTGCTCTACGGGAATGCTTTTACCTGGATTAAACTGACAACATATCATACAAGTACGTACTTTCTGTTTGGCTGCTGCTCGCAAGTGTTTGTTGAACCAAATGTGTTGAATGCTGTCTAGCATAGCTTTTTCTCCTAGGTGCGCTGGACTATGTATTGTGTTAATGATGACTTGAACCATGGAGTCGGGAAGAAACCATATAGATTTTCCCTTCGTCATCCATCCTTGATCCGTTTGGATCCCTCCTAATTCAGTCCATCTCTTTATTTCTTCTGGTGTAGCATGTGTCTGTATGTCAATTACATCAAGGGCGGGATCCTTAACTGTCATGCAATGTGTTGGTGTCGGAACTATTGTCTTTGTCGTGTCAGTTGTATGAGTCTGGTTCTGAGCAGTCTGTTTAGCTGTTCTGTCAGCTAGGTCGTTACCCTGGGAAATGATATCGGTAACTTTCGTATGGGCCTTGCATTTCATAATCGATATTGCAGTAGGTAGATGAATCGCGTCTAATAGAGCTTGAATGAGGGGTCCGTGTTGGATGTGGGTACCGTGAGAAGTTAAATAACCTCTCTCTCGCCACAGTACGCCGAAGTCATGGACGACTCCGAATGCATAACGTGAATCTGTGTATATGTTGACTTTCTTATTTTTGGCTTGAATACAGGCTTGTGTCAGAGCGATGAGCTCTGCTGCTTGAGCTGACAGAGTGTTAATACAATTTGTTTCGATCACTTCAGTGTCTGTTGTGACTGCGTAAGCGGCCACTAACTCTCCTGTACTTGTTCTCATACATGAACCATCTACATACAATGTTAGGTCCGGATCTGATAAAGGGATATCTGTCAAATCTTGTCTGGGTTTCGTCGTGATAGTAATGACTTCAATACAATCATGTGCTAATGGATCTGTTCCGTTTACTGGCAAAAGTGTGGCAGGGTTTAATGTATTACAACGTCTGATTTCTATGTGTGGCTGAAACAATGTTAATTCATAACCGGTGAGTCTTGCTATAGTCAAGTGTTGTGTTTGTGTGCGGTTCAAGAGAACCTCTACTGCGTGTGGTACTTGTACTGTCAATTGATGTCCTAATACTATGGCATCGCTTTGTCTGATTGCTAAAGCTGTTGCTGCCACTGATTTCAGGCACGCAGGAAGAGCCTGAGCTACGGGATCCAATGTACTAGAAAAATAAGCACATGGTTTGTGTGATCCTGCTTGTTCCTGAGTGAGTACTGACAAGGCAGTACCTTCGCGTTCTGTAACAAAGAGTGTAAAAGGCTTACTGTAACATGGTGTTGCTAAAACAGGTGCTTGGCATAAAGCTTTCTTTAAGCTTTCAAAGGCATGTGTATGTTCTTGAGTCCAAGGGAGGACAGTCGATGTGGCTGCCTCCTGTGTTGTCAACTGAATGAGTGGTTTTGCTAGAAATGCATATTGAGGGATCCACTGCCTACAGTATGAAGTGAGGCCTATAAAAGCCCGCACCTCCTTTTGTGTCTTGGGTGGTGGCATGTTAACAATTAACTGGATGCGGTCGGGTGTAAGCTGTCTTCCCTCCTTGGACAGCAAGTGCCCAAGGTAAACAACTTGCTGGACACAGAATTGCAGCTTAGAAGGGGACACCTTGTGCCCCTTGTCGGCCAGAATTTGTAAAACCGTCAGTGACGCTTCTTCACATTTACGTTCGCTTCGGGCGGTGATCAGCAGATCATCGACATATTGAAGCAGGGCAGTGTTAATTGGCATGTGGATACTGTCAAGTTCTCGTTTCAGTGCTTGGCTATAGATGCTGGGGCTTTCTGTGAATCCTTGAGGTGCGCGTGTGAATTTAAAACTTCGTCCATTTAAACTGAATCCGAACAAATATTGACTTTCCGGATCTATTGGGACGCTAAAGAAGGCATTCTTGAGATCAATTACAGTAAAGAACGTTGCTTCTGAATCAATAGCTGTCAATAATGAGGAGATATCTGGGACCACAGGGTATTGTGATACAATACATTTATTTAATTCGCGCAGATCAATAACTAATCGATATACTGGTGGTGCCTTTGGATCCGTTCTTTTAAGAATCGGAATTATCGGGGAATTACATCCATTGGAGTCGGTTTCCACAACCACTCCTTGTGCAATGAGCTCGTCAATGATTTGCAGCAAAGCCACAACAGCATCTGGTGGTAACTTGTATTGTCGCATTCGTGGCAGTACCACTCCTGTTTTTAGTGTAACTCGATATGGTGTAATGTTCATGCAACCAACATCAGTAGGGCCTTGTGCCCATAAATGTGTAGGTAAATTCTGCAGCCGGTGATCCATGTCTCTGGACACGTAGTGACCTTTGAAGTCACGTAAGAATAATCGTACTCCATCCGGAGAGCAACATATTATAGCTCCTAGAGCTTTCAATGTTTTTATACCTAACAAGTTTTCTGGACATGATTTAGTAAGCAATAAATCTGTAGTTCGTGTCAATGGACCAACCGTAAGTGGAAGGGGTTGCGATACTTCATTAATGATAGGCTTTCCTGAGAATCCAAGGGAAATATTCTGTGAGCCTGAGAGGGGTGCCCCTGGAACTTCACTGCGTCGTATAGTTGTTCTGCTTGCCCCTGTATCAAGTAAAAACTTTCTGTCTTCCCCTAATAGTTCACTATGTACATAAGGTCCCTCTTGATCTACAGGAACCTCGATAAGGGGTAAGCCAACTTCCCTCTCTAGGCTATTTCATGTGTATCGCTGATAATCGGGATAATCAGTTTGTGCGTACTGGTACATCTGTTGTGTCGTTGCTTGTGTTGCAGCAATAGGCTGCGCTTGTGGTATTGCTACAGTCTGTTGTGGAGCTGCCTGTTGCGGAGCTGGCCTAGATTGTGCATGCTGAGGGATTTGTGGTTGGTTCTGATCCTGTCTAGGTGGACGTGGTCTTTCCTGGGTTTTACCCGTGGCGATATTATGTTTCAGAACTGCACAATCGTGTATATAATGACCTTGTTGTTTACAATAGTTGCATGCCCCTTTCGCCGGACCTGCGGAATCACCCTTTTTGTGACCATCAGCTGGAACTGACTGAGCCACAAGCATTTTCATTTTCGTGTCTTTCATACGTCTTTGTTCATGTTCTTGTTCTTCTCTAATTCTATTGTGGTGATATTGTAACATCTGTAACATCTGTGACGGGGTGTTACCTTGCCAGGTACTCTCGAATTTCAATACTCTATTCTTAACTTGCGGTAGGGAATTTTCAACTAATTTTGTCACAAACAGATGTGGATATGACTCGCTACTTGCTTTTATGCCACTATTTATACCAAAACATTTTTCAAATCGGGAATAGAAATCACTAGTGTCTTCATCTTGCTTTTGTTTACAGGCTGAGATTGCATCCCAGTCCTCCTTTTTCGTAGTTAATAAACGTGGCAGTACCTGCACTAGTAATCCTGGTAGTGCTGTAGTCTTTTCCCCAAGCCCTGATCCTGCAGCTCGGGCCTTTTCTTCGTTTTCTAATGCTGTCCAATCTATCTTTTGGTCTCCCACCTCCCATTCCTTTTCTTTGAGTTTCTCGTAAATACCGGCAGGCATTAATACTTTTAATATTTTCATAATGTCGGGGTAGGTATACTCTCCCATGAGTAACATGTCTTTTATCTCACGGTGGAAACCTGCTGGATCCTTGTCATGGCTGGGTACTACTTTCTTCATTTCTAATAATTCAATTTTAGTTATAGGCGTGTACACAAACACGCGTTTAAAGGTATTATCTTCACCTCTGATTGGGTGTACTTCGCGTAAGGGATTCTGTCTATCTATGTGATACATTTTTCTTCCCATAGTGGGAACTGGAACATGTTCTGGGCATACGAAAACTATATACTGGTTTCGAAATTCTAGAATTTCTTTAATTAAATCAGTACCTGAACCTCTCCATTTATTCGTGAGTAATTCTGTCAATATGTCAGGTAGGGGTCCAGGATCGGAGTGTTGGCTTTTATATAATATAAGGAGGTGTTGAATCATGTATATACCAGCTAAACGCTGTTCGTCTGGGGTAAGGTTCAGAAACGTGTGTGCTAGTGCATCATCACTGTATTTGCCGGGACTGTCAGCCCATTGTACTGCTGACCTGGCTAATTCTTGTTCATCCATGGAATCGAGCATATGGTACCCCCTTCGGTCTCGGAGTAGTTTATCAGCAGCTTGGAATAGGTGTTCAGGAGACCTTATATTTAACATAGGGGCTTGAAAATTTCTGTTACATTCTGGACGTATCGGACGTATTGGATCATTAAAGCATCTGGTATTATTAAAAGATCTTCCTTTACCTACATAAGCCATTGTCTCTAAGTGTCCTGTGGGCATTTCTGATTCTTCGTCCTCCTCTCCCTCTGATTCATGTTGGTCTGTCTCTAATCTTTCTTTATGTATTCGTTCTACTTCTTTGCGGATCTTTCGACACATAACTACTATACATGTCTGTCTATCATGTTTCCCTTCTGATATATTCTGACCCCATTTGGTAAGTACTTGCATTTCCTTCTGCTCTACCTCAGGCCTGTCTTGGTTTCTGATCACACAGTTTATGAAGAAGCGTAACAGTTGTCTCTGTACATCCACTTTCTGGTATTCCATGGCTTCGTCAATACTTTCAGGGCCTCGCCCTGATTGGACAAAGTGATATATATTGTCTAAATGTGCCACCATTCCTGGTAGCGTCGCTAAATACCTTGAAGCTCGTCGTATACGTAGTGATGACAGCAGCATACCGTCCCGTCTACCGGGCACAGGATCATATCTACAATCCACTAGATGCTCTTTAAACATGTCGGAAGTTGCTAGTTGGGGTGTACGTTCGTATGCTAAATCTCTAAGGGATAATTTATTTCCTCGGGGTGGCGTGGCAAAAATTTCTGTCGTTCCTCCTGTCGCACCGTCTGAGGTGCTAGGCACGAAAGGATTTGTTGGATGTAAGATAGAAACTGTAGATGTGGGAAAAGCGGTAGAAACAGATGGACCTGTGGGAATGTGCGTAGGAGTTTGTGGTTGCGGGGATACAGACGGATGATCTTGGCGTTGAGCACCATCGGTAGGCGGTGTGCGTGGCGGAACATTAGCATATTCAGGAGCTACATCATCTAAATAGGAAGAAAGGAAAACATCTTTTGCTGTTTTGGGATGTGCTTTTATCGGGAGTAATGGAGGTGTCAAGTCTTTCGGTATTTCCGGGGTGGCCTGAGGTAACCCTTCGGCCAGAAGAGGATACATACCATTCATAAGGGTGTTTCTTTGTCTGTCTACTTGTTCTGCTTTTACTCGGGTACCTTCCTCAATTAATATATTTTCTCGGGCTTTATTCGAATTCTCCCTACTTTTCTCTTCCTGTCTGAGCGCCTTTTCTGTACGTCTATATGATTCTTTACGCCATAATTCAATGGCATCTTTCTGTGACTGTCTGGCTTTCTTTTTCCATAATTCATCTTCTACTCTCATGATGCAATCTGCATCCCAGGTCCCAGCTGCGGGCCACCTCTGACTTTCTGGTAAATCTTTGGTGTAGTCCACCCATAAATCAAGAAATAATACGGCATCTAGGCCATGCTTATGATACATAAAGTACCCTGGAGTGTCCCTAGGTGGAATGGGAACCGCTTCTTCGAGTACCCCTTTTCTGGTTTTGATCTGTCTTAATTTTGAAAAGAGCGGCATTTTTAGACCTTATTACTTAATCTTGAACACACTTAATACAATAAACACAATAATGAACAATCATTCACACCACAATATGTAGAACGTATTAAAACATTTAACATTTAACAGTTAACGAACAATGATAACTAATAGGAAACTAGTTACTGACATAATACTAACACTAGATAATACTGAATTATATGCAAGACATACTAGATATACTGCTAAACAGTACAGATACACTGCTGAAACAGTGCAGACCGGATTTGTGTACCCAAACCCGTCTTGACCGGCACAACCTAATGTGCACGTCTAAATGCCTCCCCGGCAACGGTACTCACCGGGTAGCACGGAACGGAAGGCCTCGGAACTGAACTGAACTGGACCGGACTGGACTGGACTCGACTCGGAACTTCGGAACCTGGTGGGCCTCTGTATACCTCGGATCTTGCTCTCTCAGCTAGGCTCTGGTGTGGGATACTTCGCACTTCTCACCGCCTCGTCTGGGTGTTGATCGCAGCCTCAGTCACCCCCGCTTGGCCGGAGGGAGATACAGGAAATCCTGCGGGTACGCGTTGTTGTCCGTCCGGCCGTGGCAGGAGACCGGGCCTGCAACGTACCTCCGGCGCGTGAGATGAGAAAGTGTCCCTGTTCGGGCGCCAATTCATGTGGTAAATATTTAATTACCTGTACTATTTTTTATGCGGTAAAGTCTAGTAAGAATAACTCAGTAAAAATAAGAGGCAGAATCCGTGGTATTAGAGGTTCTGAAAGGCTTTATTCCTTACAAGGAATTATGGTTCGAACCATAGGCATCAAATTCCATCACCACGAGGGTTCAGGAAGGGAAGGCAATACATTATTGACAAGTAAAGATATTTATATGAAAAGCATTACATTAAGACAGATGCAGGAGACGTAACAGCTGATAATATAGATAATAATACACATACGTAATGTAAAAAGGCGTAAACATAGGCGTAGACTAGAAACGTCATTAAACATGATGTCACAAGTGGGTAGATCCATAAGAGAATCCTGCAATGTCAGCAGAAATACTTGGCAGAGATGCGTGCGCAGCCGCATGACGTGTGATTGACGTGCAACTAGAGGGTGAAGGGGACTTGACATTTAGCTCTACATGTGGAGACAGAAGTCTGGGGGGTCATGTCAACCTAATCCCAAATCATATCTAATATCTTATGTTTAAAGAACTGTATTATCCAAAAGGAAAGGTCTCTCGGACGGAATCTATTCTATACTGACTGTTAGTGCGTGTACAAGCGTCTAAGTGTCTACATGAGATGCGAGGGGGCAGGAATCCTCCATAGTAACCGGGGCTAGGAATTACTTGCATGAGGACAGTGAGGCCTGGCCCTTTGCTCGGTAGCTGGAAGAATGTTTACCTAAACTACTAGACAGGAATGCATCGGATGAGGAGCGGAGCAGATAATCTTGAAGGTGAAATACAGTTTTTGGCAGGCAACAGGCCGGATCAGGCACCGTTAGCCGCGCAGGGAGTAGGACAAAGTTCATGGATACAGATGCGGGCTCGGACTGGAGCTTTCAGAGGCAGAAGGCAGGAAAAGGCTTGATGGCAGAATTCAGGGCCTACTCGCCTGAACTGTAAAACATGGAAAGTGAACCACATAAAGTCGGTGGCCTTTCATATTTAGGAACGGAATATCCGACTCGTTCATGGCGGATCTGAAAGAGGACATGTTGACGGTGGACGCACATGTATTTGCGTCTTCATAACTGGAACTGGAGGGAACATACATGTACTTGTAGCATGTACATGGAGCCGTTGGGGTCTAAGATAGGGAACATAATCTGATCATAAAATTCATATTTCCTCAACACCACTGTAGATATTGTTGCTGTAGAGGGCTGGAGGCTTTGCACAATATCCTGTTATTGCAGCACTGGGTGTCTTGTGCGCAATGTCCTTCTTCTTGTAACCTTAACTGTTTTATTTGGTCATGCTGCTCGTAAACAAGGTCAAGTCATGTGTGGCATGTCCTCCCGATGCTTTCTTTTGAGGAGTATCAGATGAATGGTCTGTCCCTGAAACTGTACAACAGCCAAACGGTGTTTTTTTCGTGCCTTGTCCAAGTTGATACAAGATTCCAAAATTATAGTCACAAAAAAATGGTGTCCTCCTCAAATACCTGGCTACAAATCCCTGACTGACTCTAAAAGCTGTAATAGTCACGATTTCCACAGTATGGAGGGCTCCTCTTGAGTAATGCTCCATTCTTCTAATACCACTTAGTTGAGATTATATCGGGGGTGGCTTCTGTGAAATCAAGACCTATGACCTGAAAAGCATCGGGGTCTGTTCAGAAAATGCAAGGCACATGTATTTGAGTGCTGCAGCAGTAGCGTCACTAGGGTTGGTGTCACCCGGTGCGGGTAACACATGGTGTCACCCCCTCACGACTTACCGCATGGACCTCCTCCGCCCTGAGTCCGCCAGTGGACACAGTTGGCAAATAACGAGACCATACAGAATCCTTAGTAACATTTTTAAATGTAGGTCCTATATTTACAAAATGTGCCTGTTAACAACAGTGTGATAATGACTCATTAATCAGGTTGTACAGTGGGCTACCTGCTAGTCAACAGTTTATTGGAATTTATAATATCATAGGTATGGTACTTTTTACTGGTGTGGTGTTCCCACTATCCAGCAACACGATATATCAGTGGTCGAAGTGGGGGGGGGAAAGTAGGGGAACTGTGGGCGGAGAATCAGACGGTGGGAATAACCCAAGGATTGGATCAGTGGGCAGAGCCAGAGGCGTGGCCAGAATGCGCAAGCATCCAAATTTTTTGTATTTGTTTGGTTTCACTGCCCAGTATTATCAACCAATGGATACACATGATTATTTACGGTTATAATGAGTTATTGACAGTAAAATGTGTTCACAAAGTTGGATATGCTTCTAATCACATAATGTCCCCAAATACGATAAAATGTGGAAGCACAAGCCATTTGTATCCGAGCCATGGAGTTTCTGTCATCAGCACGTCTCCCTTTTCCAAAACAGCAGTTCAAACATGAGTGGCTAAAAATCCTAGTTTGCAAATGTTTTCTAAATAATAATGGCTCTGCCATATTTGCCTCATAATGCAACATCTGCAGCATGATCTGACCATTTAAACTAATAAATTGTTTGTAGCTCAAACGTATCAAAAGTTAATAAAAAATGTGACTTGTGTTGCTGCGGAGTAGATGACAGTTAATAGCTCACTGTTCTATGTTAGGATTTTAACTTATAAACTGCAAGTAACAAAAGGATCTCTCTGACAAAAGCAGTAGCCCACTGGCCTATTTACATTATGTGCACTTTGTGATCTGCATGGTACATGTTCTTTGCAGCAGGTACATTAACCCTCTGAGCTACCTTTCCATGAGTCAAATCTTCCATTAGACAAAATTCCAATCTCTCTCTAGGAAGAACATTAATCACCAGTCATCATGACATTTTTATTGTTACTGAAAATTACTGGAGGCCAGGATGGAGGCAGCAAGCGCTTTTAAAACCATAATATACTTGCAAAAATGCTGCCTCCACCTAAAGTGAGCACCTGGTGCGGTCACACTGGTTGCACCGCCCTAGAGCTGGCCCTTCTTAAGGGTCCTGTGATCTCAGTGACAGGGTCACTGTTCTAGGGTGTACTGCATCATAGGCCTGCCCGCAAGACTGGAGGTGAACTTCAATATGAATAGTGGTGGACAAGCCTTGAAGGTTAACCTACACATGTTATGCTAGGGTCCACCTGCTGGTGCCACGACACCAGGGCTTCTAATGTCTTGCGAAGCCTTCTAAGGTCTAGCATGAGATAGTGCTCTCTCAGGAGAGTGGTCTGGCGGACTGGTTATTAAGGCTGAACCTGGTTCCCCAGTTCCAAATTCAGCAGCTCTGGCCATAGTGCCACATCCTCTCCCCCACTGAACACCATACTGCCCCACTGAGAAAAACTCAGACTGCCTTCAACTACAACCCAATTGTTGCCAGCTATAAACACCTGGATGCGGCTCAATTTAAATTACGCACTGGGCAAGAGCAATATGTGGCCTACAAAAAAAAGTGACAGCATCCTGGAAAAAGCAAACAATCATAGGGAATGCAAAATTAGTAGGAACAACATGGTTACCTTAACGCTTTTACACTCACTGTTCAGAAATCAGTGAGTGCTATTGCCTGAAAAGTGAAGGACATGACAACAGGGCCCTGAATGGACCCATTTCAATGGCCATTGCTTATATCCTTACAAAACGTAAGCAGTAAGGTAAAAATAAGACAACATCCTTAGATACAGAGCAGCAGTACACATTTTGTTTTTCAATCCTTACATTGCAGTACCTCCAGGATTGGTGCACTAGTTCCAAGCCCAGGGAAAACAAAGCCAAGACAACAAAAATAGCACTTCACTGGCAAACTCTGTAAAAGTGGCGCTAATGTGTTTGGGTGTGAATAAAATCAATCTGGACAGTTTGCTACCACTCTGTCTTACTTTATTTAGTTATTTATTTTACATATTTTTAAACTTTTATTCCCGATGCTGCATTTTGGAATTAAATGTCAGAAAAATACATTGATTTCCAGCAAAAGTGATTTTCTTTTTTGGATCCATTTCACAGGGAAGCAAATAGAAGAAAGGAGGGGAGACAGTGCGCGCTGCGCACAGGCACCTCCTCCTCCTAAAAGGTTAGGTTGCTCTGCGCACGCAGGCCCTGTATGTGTCATCCCATGTGAGGGTGTCACCCGGTGCGGTTCGCACCCCCATAGTGACGCCACTGTGCTGCAGAATAAGAGCTATTGCGCATTTTGTAATTAGTAACTAGAGAACCTCATCACTTACTGTGCCCAATGAAACGTATCTCCCCTTTTCAGTGTTGCTGAAAAATGATTGATGGAACCTCTGCAAACATTTTTGGACCTTAAGAAGCCTTGTACCTGCTTCCATATGGTCGATGCAGTTATTGAACTATGACGTTGTCCGTTTGTTGCCCATGTGTTTGAGAATGGGTGTTATTATAAATATAAAAGGTGGCTGAAGTCACCTGTCGCACACACTTTTATAGCTTTGTGAGCATATAATTGGCTTACAGATTTTGCAGAATAGCTTGGTGTGATAGTGGCTTTAATACAGTGTTTACTCTGTTGGTGGAATCTTTTTAAATCATTGCTCTTTCAAATCACATTACATCACCTATGAGTACAAAATGAATTGCATCACTTCAGCTGTGTGTAAAATTCTATTTTCTTCTACTTGTTATGTCGTAGTAATGTTAATGCACCATTGTTATTTCCCTTTTCCTTTCCCTTCTTAGTTTGTCTATGTTTGCCCCACCTTTGTGCGTTTCCTTAAAAATGTTGATGTGAAGTGTGTGGGAATGGGCGGCGTGTGGTTGGGATAATGGTAATTCTTCATCGTAATTGGCAATTGCATGGCAATAAAGGTGGTTTCTCTGTACCCCATCTCATGCCTTATCATCACAGCCTTTGTTTGGTGATGAGGGAGAAATCTGAAGCCTGCTAGCTGCCTACACAAGTAAGTCATTCTTTCATGCCACAATTACTGTGCCTTTTTCTCAGCGCAAGCTGCTCTGTGGTGGTTTGTCGACCCTTCTGTATGGGGATCCTTTTTCACTGGCTTTCCCACCCTGTTGTGCCTGCAATCTTCATGGTTGATCAGGTATTTCTCCTCTGGACTTGCTCCATGCGTGCGTCAACTCAATATGGGCGAATTCTCCTCACCATGATTCACCCATCAGCATATTTGACCATTCAGCTATCCATCCTCTTCAAACACATTTATTCACTCCCCCACCCATCCATCCACATCACCAATTATCATCCATCCATACATAAATACATGCATGCATACATCCACCAATCCACCCATCCTCAACTGGGAAATTACTGATTTCTGAACAATGAATGTATAAAACATGAAGGTATTCCATGACAGTGATATAGTTTTTGTTTATGTTTCACATGTTTTACTTAATCTTGCATTCCTTAAGAGTGACCACTATTTCCAGGATGCTGTATTTCTGTATTTTGTTGTGTAGCATATTTCTTGTACAGTGCATACTTTGAACTGAGCCGCGTTCAGGCATTTTTAACGGGCCACCATTGAGAGCTTTAGAGCAAAGGCTGAAGGCTGTGTCAATTTCTCATAGTGCCTGTCTGTGGGTTAAAAAGGTGTTCAGAAAACTTGGCTATCCAACCCCTGGCCTCTCTGCTGAACAATCAAAGCAAAGGTCACTTATTTAAGTTGCGATTGTGATTCTGTGAAACTGTGTGTGAAGGAGGTACACAGTTGCCAAAATATTGAGAAAGCAATTGTAAAGGAAAATACAGTGCTTACAGGTGAGTCAGTGTGTTGTGTTTGTGGGGGTTGTAAAGTGAAGTTCTCTGATTATACTGAACAAGCGGCTTCCTACGTCATTATCATATGAAATCTCTACTATTGATGTCATAACACTTTCGCAATTGTTTATCAACCTTCCTGCTTCCTCAAATTTGCTTGGAAATGCTCAATTTATCCACTCTTTTTCAAAATTTTCTCGGGGGGAGAACCCACCGTAGGTTGTTTAGGCTCGCTCTCTACGCTCTATCGCCTCAGTGCAGTACCACGATAACTTTCCGTCTCACCACTTTCAAATGTCACCAGCCGCCACTGTCATCGCTCCTTTATGCCATGCCTCCGAGATAGAGTTACAAATTGAAGGGACTGTCTGTGCTGCTCTTGTATTTTTAGTTAGTGCTTGAGTTAGCTTCCTCAAAGATGGAAAACAGCACATGTTGGCATTGATGATTTTTTTAGAGGTCCACAGATGTAATTCCTTTTTACATGCTGTACACCTATGCTCCTCTGTGCTCTCTTTGAAAGTCTGTCTGTCCTGAAAAGTCTTGCTTGGCATAGCTGATACTGTTAGATTTCAAAAGCCTAATTATACACTTCCCATGCTATCTGCCATTTGCCAGAATCTTTCCATCATCTACATCGAAGCAAAGAAAAGAGTGGAGGACCATTTTGACACTGCCTTCAGTATTATCATGGAGAGATAGAATTTTTATTATAGCTAACAAGCGCCGGTAGAGTCTGTAGAGATCTATGCAACAACCTTGGGTTTTATTAAATAAAACAAGACCAAAACATCAAACATCCAATCAGTAAAACCAGAAATATTGCATTTTAAAGATGTTAGGTAAAATAGCACCAAAAAGCACAACACGCCAACAAGGGATATCTGGTCGCACCAGACCGGGACAAAGTTGCAAGTTCAGGCCAACCACAATGGAGTGTGGGTCAGCTACAGGGAGCCAGTTTAAGTCTGCTGAACAAAGTACCTTAAATCCTGGTTGCGGAGCGTTACTTGAATCTGAGGTGTAGAAAACTTTTTGGTTACGAGTTCAGAGTCAATAACCACCTTGGATCATATAGAAATTGTCCTCCTCAGGGCCAAGACTGCAATTGTTTATCAACCTTCCTGCTTCCTCAAATTTGCTTGGAAATGCTCAATTTATCCACTCTTTTTCAAAATTTTCTCGGGGGGAGAACCCACCGTAGGTTGTTTAGGCTCGCTCTCTACGCTCTATCGCCTCAGTGCAGTACCATGATAACTTTCCGCCTCACCACTTTCAAATGTCACCAGCCACCAGTGCCATCGCTCCTTTATGCCATGCCTCCGAGATAGAGTTACAAATTGAAGGGACTGTCTGTGCTGCTCTTGTATTTTTAGTTAGTGCTTGAGTTAGCTTCCTCAAAGATGGAAAACAGCACATGTTGGCATTGATTTTTTTAGAGGTCCACAGCTGTAATTCCTTTTTATATGCTGTACACCTATGCTCCTCTGTGCTCTCTTTGAAAGTCTGTCTGTCCTGACAAGTCTTGCTTGGCATAGCTGATACTGTTAGATTTCAAAAGCCTAATTATACACTTCCCATGCTATCTGCCATTTGCCAGAATCTGTCCATCATCTACATCGAAGCAAAGAAAAGAGTGGAGGACCATTTTGACACTGCCTTCAGTATTATCATGGAGAGATAGAATTTTTATTATAGCTAACAAGCGCCGGTAGAGTCTGTAGAGATCTATGCAACAACCTTGGGTTTTATTAAATAAAACAAGACCAAAACATCAAACATCCAATCAGTAAAACCAGAAAAATTGCATTTTAAAGATGTTAGGTAAAATAGCACCAAAAAGCACAACACGCCAACAAGGGATATCTGGTCGCACCAGACCGGGACACAGTTGCAAGTTCAGGCCAACCACAATGGAGTGTGGGTCAGCTACAGGGACCCAGTTTAAGCCTGCTGAACAAAGTACCTTAAATCCTGGTTGCGGAGCGTTACTTGAATCTGAGGTGTAGAAAACTTTTTGGTTACGAGTTCAGAGTCAATAACCACCTTGGATCCTATAGAAATTGTCCTCCTCAGGGCAAAGACTGCACCAAACCCAGTAAAAAGTCTCATGGCTCCCACAGATGTGCACCCCCCACTCCCACCCACCCCTGGTCCTGTGCAATAACGGCTGCCTTTTTCATCCCTTGTTCAGCGTATTGCTATTCAGGATATTGTCCGTGCAAGAATGACAGGAGCCATGTCATCAAGATTGTTGCTGCCACATGTGTGATGCACATTTGTGATCCCCATTCACAAGCACAGCCAATCATGTCCCCAGTGTGGGCACCCCAAAAGCAATGACAGTATGCCCCTTCTAAGAGGCAGGCTACAGCAGGATGTGAGGATTCACTGCAGGAGTAAAGGTTACTGTAATTTGAGGATCAACTATAGAATTCAAGGATCTCACAGTCTACAAAACCTGGACCCAGGGAATGGTCAGGTGCGTGACTTCCCTCCCTGTTGATGAGAGGAAAACTCTACTTTAGTTCTGCTCTTTACCAGCTGAGACAGTCTACAAGGAGACACAGGGTTCATACTCTCAGATTTTTTCTGTTTGTGGCACATATTGGATCTTCTTTTTCAGCATCACTTTTTTAAAAACTTTTTTTTATTTGTTGATGATTTAAGCCATCCGGCATTAGGATATCCGTACAGAGACATCATAGTCCCGGCATAATACAATCTTAATGAGCAACAATACAATGTGATCATAACATTTCCTACATTTAGCAAAGATTGTAGTGGAAAAATCTACACATGAAGTAGACAGTACCTCCAGGACTAGAAAGAATATATTAACAGTAGATATATACATCTAGACTCTGTACCGTGCGTTTAGAGGGATAAATTCCACATAAACAAATCATCAGAACCTAACTCAATAAACAAACTCTCCCTACCTCCCTTCCAGGTCACATATATAGAAATTCTTAGGCTATGCCATATGTCACGTCATCTAACCGTTCTGAAGGTTGAGATGACACTATGCTCAGCCTAGGAGTGCCCAATTGCTGTACTACGACTTTAGCTTCATCTTGGTCTACATGAGTTTCATCCGACACCTGCGTGTCAGCAGTCTCCTCCAGGGGGACCTCGGATATTAAGATATACCAGGCTCTGGCATCTTCTTCCAATTTCTCGTCTCTCCTGACCCTCTTCATTCGGACTAATTCCGCTGTTGCCCATTCCCTCAAAACTTTGGCCCAAGCTTCCACCCTGGGAGGCCGGGAGCTCATCCAGTGTATCGCTATCCTCTTTTTGGCTAGCACTAATCCCAGTTGGAGAAATCTACGGGTAAGCTTCTTCCCCTTTGGGAAGAGGTGAAGACCCAACAGTATCTCCTTGATGGACTGGGGTAACGTCCATCCCGTGACCCGTCGCAAACGTTCCATTACGGAAGTCCAAAAAAAGTGCAGTTCTGGGCATACCCATAACATATGCAAGAAGGGGGCATCATTATAACCACGGCGGGGACACGAAGAGGGGCGATCAGGGTATATTTTATGAAGCACTCGTGGGGTCAAATACGTCTGATGAATAACATTAAATTGGATAGGTTTCAACCTAGTATCTTTTTCAGCATCTCTTGAAATAATTTCCTCACATCCATGGAACTCTTCAAAAATTGTCCTTGCATCCTCCACCGGTGCAAAGGCCTCAGCAATAAGAAGTCACTTCCAAGGGAGAGTTAAATGTATTTATTTGTATTCTTTAACTGATCCTTGCAGCAATGTACTGGAAACCATCTAGGGCCTTTACAGATATATTTACAAATCCACAGTGAACCTTTTTTTCTGTTTGGGGCCTCAAGTTGTGAAACTTTAACAACTGGGTTTAGAACATCAAATAGGAACAATATCACAACAATTTCCATGGCACTAGCAACATAAAGGTACTGTGCGCTGATACTACGAGTACTAACTATAATGCACCTGTGCTACAGTGATTCTTGGGTATTTTTCAGTTTCTGTAAAGTGTTCCAGTTTGTAAGAGGCTGCAGAACACCTGAGGGAGCCTCCATTTGATAAGACAAGCTGTGTGACTATGAGACGATATCTCTTGTGTGCCTTTTCTCATATCCCTATTCCCTTCCCCTTTCATCACCTTCAGTATCAAGCACAATATGTGATGTGTTCAGCTTGTCGACGGGCAGGAAACTTGCAGGTTACCTGTTATTTTTGCATCAACATTTGGCTCTACAGTTTAAATGTAACTTGATTTGACAAAAGTCCTCTTCATCAAAGGTGTAGGACTATGAATCAACGTAAGAGTGTCTTCATAGTCAATGAGGTTGCTGATGATGCCTTTGATAGATCACATGTAAAACCTTGTTAGTGGCAATTGTTAAGCAGATGTGGAGGTTCTTGTGGACACAGGGTAAAGAATCACCATCATCGTCACTATAGAAACTTAAAGTCACTTGCCAGTGAATGAAGAACTGTGCTGCAGTTGCATAGTGTCTAGTGTCAATGAAGGGCACAAGAACAGGCTTGACAGCGTTTTCAGAACAACATTTTGCTTCTATGGAAGATGAACTGCTGACCAAGTCTTACATTGCTAACCAGGGCATGAACATTCTGGGATGGGCCAAGCAACAGAACCTATGAATTCTAATCAACACTTGCAAAGCACTGTATGTATTTAGAATAGTAGAACACATGTTTTGAGGGTATCTAACAAAACTATGAAAAGGCTTTCAGGCATAAACTGGGCCAACTCAAGGGATTCTAACACCGCATAGTTATAAAACATGGAAAACCACTAATTAAAAAACAAGTGTGCAACTTACCATTATCAGCTCAAAAAGAAGTGAAAGTGAATCTAGACAAATGGTAGACTGATGGCATAATTGAAGCATTCGGAGCAACGCAGGATTGTCTTTTGATTCAGAGCTAGGAAAATGAATGGCGAGATAAGATTATGCATCGATCTTCATCAAATTAACTTCCAGGTGGTGATGGAGAGCCAAACATTAACCCCCATACATGAGATGGTAACTACACTGTGTGATAAACAAATCCATACTACTGTCATCTTTTCTGCCATGTATCTTCAGACTTCAAGAAACCTCATAGCTTTTATCATGCTCACCAGAGCATTTCAATCTTGCTGCATGCCCTTCGGCTTAAACTCTACCTCTGCTATGTTTCAGAAAATAATGATAACTATTTAAAGGAATGTGTGCATTTCAAGATGATGTTTTGATTTATTCTACCACTGAAAAGGATTATGCCATCAAATTGCATGAGGTTTTACAATGAATTCAGGTCAGGGGTTTGACACTGAGAAAGGAAATTTGCAAATTCATTCAATGTAGTGT
The DNA here is from genome assembly GCF_964204655.1 of Triturus cristatus. Classification (NCBI taxonomy): domain Eukaryota; kingdom Metazoa; phylum Chordata; class Amphibia; order Caudata; family Salamandridae; genus Triturus; species Triturus cristatus. The sequence continues at coordinate 406,998,785 of NC_140590.1, forward strand.
GGACTACTTAGGGCATGTTGTCAGTGCTGACTGTGACCTCCCCAAACCATCCTTGGTATGTGCCATCAAGAAGGAACCATAACCAAGCAACAAGAGCTCACTCGAGACCTTCCAGAGATTTTGCAAGTTTTATACAAGTTTCTTAAGGAATTATGCGGGGAATATGGAACCAGTAAGGAAACCGGCTGAAAAGGGGAGACTTTGAATAGTTGTGAGGATTGTGAGAGATGTATGCTAGAACTGAGTTGAAAGAGGAACTACATTTGAAGTATTTGGATGATACCTGGAATCTCTAGTAACTGTTGATGCAAGCCAAGTTGATCTTGGTGCAGTTCTAATCCCAAACGGGTATGGTGAAGACTGTCTAATAACATTTGCATCACACAAGCTGACAGGGATGTACTGTTGTGCGGTCTAGTAGCGGGCAGGGCGGAGCAAGGGAGGAAGAGGAAGGGGAGGCGCAAGGAAAGGAAGAGGCAGTTAGAGTAGGGACACTGAAGGAAGAGGTCAGAGAATAAAGAGCTGTCCCCATAGAAGACACGGTGTCCGTGATTATTGTGGGGGGGTTGCAGGGGGACACGACAGCTGGCGACGAGGGTGGGATGAGCAACAGGCTCTCCCGAACCCCAACGAGCAATCGAGTTCATCCGAGTGCAGGCGGCGAAAGAAGATGACCGGAGCGCAGACACGAGCGCGGTACGCCCAAAGCCTGAACCGGAGCCTGTGAGGTGGAGATCAGGAGAACGTGAAGACGGGGGAGGAGCCTGAACTCTGCTCGAGGTCTCCTCTCCCCGCAAGACGAGTACCCCACAAGAGAGTGATCTCCCACGTGAGAGCCCCCCCCCGCGCGCACAACGAGGAAGGCGCGTGTGCGAGTCCAAGCGGCAACAGCAGCGGTAAAGCCTACCTGTCCGGTACCTGCTGTGACCCCGGAGCTGGTGAGTGAAGCTCTGATGGTAGCGCTGCAGTAAACAGAAAGCAGCAGTGTGAGCCTCGTGTGAAGCCCGGTGCGAGCGCTACTCCGGCGGCCATCTTGAAGTCAGGCAACTCTCCTGGGACTCCCCCATTAAAGTGAGTTGGCGGCCATTTTGAAGACAGGCGCCTGGGAAGAAACAAACAAGCACAAGCAAAGCGAAGACAAATTCTCAACAAGCACGAGCAAAGCCAAGGAAACAAAAGTACGAACAAGCACGAGCAAAATCAAGACAAAGAATCAAACAAGCACGAGTAAAGCCAAGACAAAGAAACAAACAAACAAGTACGAGCAAAGCCAAGATAAAGGAACAAACAAGCACAAGCAAAGCAAAGACAAAGAAACAAACAAGCACGAGTAAAGCCAAGACAAGGAAACAAACAAGCACGAGCAAACCCGAGTCAATTGTGCAACAAAACGCAGGTGCGAACACGCAAGCTGACAGAAGTGAACTGACCCGAGCGCACAGGATCCACAATGTCGAATCAAGGATCGCCAACACGACAGGAGGCCAAGCCCATCGTCATGGGACTATCACACCTGCGCCCTCCGGAGCCCCTGACGCTTATAGTCGGTAGCAGCATGGGCCCTCGATGGGAAGAGTGGATCGAAGATTTCGAGGACTACATCAAAGGCTCCAAGGTGCTCGGGGATGAGGATCAGCTAATTGCGCTCCGCAATCTCGTGGGAAAGGATGTCAGCAAAATGATCAAAGAAATCCCCGCTGCAGATGCAGGAACGTACGCCAAAGTGCGAGAAGCTCTGGATAAGAAATTCATACACAAGAAGAATGTGGACTATGAGAGGTATGTGTTCCAGCGAGCGCGTCAAGAGAAAGATGAAATTATGGGCGCCTATATAACACGACTACGGCGGCTGGCGCGCCACTGCAATTTTGAATCGTTCTTGACAGACGACGCCATACGCTTGCGCGTCATCGACGGCTGTCAGTCGGAGACCCTCCGAAGGAAACTCTTAAAGAAGAGCCACACCCTGGGCGAAATCGAAGAACTAACGAGGGTGCACGACCAGGCCGAGGAGCAGGCCAAGTCCATGGAATCAGGGTGTACGGAACGCAAGGAACTTGTATGCCAAGTACGCACCAGTCGTCCCCGCCGAGGGTCGAAAGAGCGCGAACGGCCCGCCCGGCCATCGTCGCACCGCCGCCACCCAGGACATCGGCGGCCGGACTCCGGGAGGAGGAGCAGGCGGAGTGATCATGTGAAGAAGGCACCTGCGCGACGATGTTACAGATGTGGGTATGACTTTCCACACAGCGGAGCGTGTCCGGCCATGGGCCAACAGTGCCGCAAGTGTGGCCGAAGCCATCATTTTGAAGCCATGTGCAGGGAGTATCGCCGTGAGAAAGATAGGAACGCACCTGAGTCTTCACGAAATGGCACCCGCCGGCACCATGTGCGAGCCGTGCATGATCACCGCAAGTCATCATCAAGGTCCTCCCATTCCAGCAGGGAGTCGCGGTCATCAAGGTGGTCAAGGAGATCTCCATCTCGAGATTCTGGGTCAGCCTCAGACGAACGGGAGTACTCGGTGGAGTATGCGAACATGATTGCTGACCCCGACCAACTTAAAAAATACCCCAGACTGGACATCAGTGTAGGTGATCATAGTACGAAGTTTGTAATGGACAGTGGGGCATCTCTGAATTACATCCCAGTGACCGAATACAGGAAGATGAACCCTCGCCCCCGACTGAGCCCTGCACACGTCCGTGTCTACACCTGGATGTCCAGGAAGCCACTTCCATGCCTGGGGAAGTTTCCTACCATACTGAGACACCAAACGACATCAGTCCCAGCAGTGATACATGTCATAGAGGGGCCGGAGGCGAACTGTCTCCTCAGCCTGCCAACTGCCGAACGACTAAGACTGGTAGAAATCCTCTACCGCGTCACCAATGACAGCGACATCATCCACAAATTCCCGAAACTGTTCACAGGACTTGGGAAAATGAACAGAAGCCAGATCCGCCTTCATATCAATGACCAGGTCCGACCCGTAGCTCAACATCCTCGGAAGGTTCCCTTCCACCTACAGCAGGCCGTGGAAGACGAACTGCAGGACCTCCTGGCAGCCAACATCATCGAGCGTACCGAGGGCCCCACGCCGTGGGTGTCACCAGTGGTGATTGTCCCAAAGAAAGGAACCCCGGGGAAAGTCCGGCTATGTGTGGACATGCGCATGCCCAACACAGCTATCGAGAGAGAGCGCCACCCAGGACCCCATTTGAGTGACATGATAGCCGCCCTAAATGGCGCGCGAGTGTTTTCTAAGTTGGACCTTAACAAAGGGTATCATCAACTGGAACTCCACGAAGACTCTCGATACATTACAACGTTTGCAACGCACCTGGGGTTATTCAGATATAAAAGGCTAAACTTTGGCATATCATCAGCCGCCGAGATATTTCAAGAAGCCATCCGGCAAACTATCCATCATATCCCCAACACACTGAACTACAGTGACGACATCTTGGTGTACGGGGCAAACATTCAGGCTCATGACACAGCCTTGGACCGAGTCTGCCACGCCCTCTTGGAGGCAAATCTAACACTCAACAAAGAGAAATGCGAATTCCATCAAGCAAAGCTGAAGTTCTTTGGACATATTTTCTCTGGGGCGGGGATGAAGCCTGACCCAGAGAAAGTGAGCTCGTTGAACGACACCAAGAGCCCACGGGATGTCAGCGACATGCGGTCCTTCCTGGGAATGGCGAGCTATTGCTCACGGTACATTGAAGATTACGCCACCCTCAGTCACCCCCTCCGGAGGCTGACCAAACAAGGCCAGACATTTGAGTGGACTCCAGAGTGCGAGCGAGCCTTTCAGGACATCAAACAGGCCGTAGGAAAGGCTGACAGCTTGGCATATTTTAGCCCGGACCGCAAGACCGAAATCACAGTGGACGCTAGCCCCGTTGGTCTAGGTGCCATCCTGGCTCAATACGATAAGGACACTGACCAGCGTCACATCGTGGCCCATGCCAGCCGAAGCCTTTCCGATACAGAGAAGGCCTACTCGCAACCTGAAAAGGAGAGTCTCGCGGTAGTGTGGGCCTGTGAGCACTTCCACGTGTTCATATATGGGAAACACTTCACCATGGTGACGGACCATCAAGCACTCGTCACCATCTTTGGGAACCCGCGTTCCAAAATGCCACCTCGCATCGAACGCTGGGGACTACGTCTGCAAGAATACACATTCACCATTGTCCACAAACCGGGGAAGTCAGCCAACCCAGCTGACTACATGTCAAGACACCCCGAAGCCTCCCAACGCCCTGTTTCATCTGTAGCCGAAGAGTACATTCACTTCGTAGTGGATCAGGCACGGCCGCCGGCTGTTCCTCTCGAAGTCATCCAACAAGCCACCTCGCAGGATGAACTGCTACAAAGAGTGATCCAGAGGGTACAAGCACATCGGTGGCGACAGGACGACACACCTGAGGAGAGTGACCCGCTGAAGCGTCAAGAGCTACAGGCGTTCAGACACGTGAGTGAGGAACTATCCATCACGGCGGAGGGCCTGCTCCTGAGAGACAACAGGATTGTCATCTCACAACAACTGCGCCAGGGAGTCATCAATCTGGCGCATGAGAGCCACCGTGGGGTGGTTGCGACCAAGAGAGCTCTTCGTGAGCGTGTCTGGTTCCCGTTTCTAGACAAAATGGTGGAACTTACACTTAAGGACTGTGCGCAGTGCCAATTAGTAGGGCACAGTGACCCCCCAGCCCCGCTCCAAATGGCACCACTACCATCGGGAGTGTGGCAGGATCTAGCCATGGATTTTTACGGCCCCATGCAGTCGGGCAAGTACGTGCTGGTGATAGTTGATGAATATTCGAGATTCCCCATTGCCAGATTTGTCCCGTCCACTGGAGCAGCTACCACACTCGCTGTCCTAGATGAAGTGTTCGCAGCCTGGGGAGTACCCAAAGTGCTGAAAACGGACAATGGTCCTCCATTCAACGGGCAGGAGTTCAGTGAATTCATGAAACTGATGGATGTCCGACACCGGCGGATAACACCATTGTGGCCACAGGCCAACGGCACTGTCGAGAGATTCATGGCCACTCTCAAGAAAACATTCCAGCAGGCAGTGCTTGACAGACGAGACTTGCAAACAGCCCTCAATGATGTGCTCCGCTCATACCGAACGATGCCCCATGCCACCACAGGCAAATGTCCAGCGACACTCATGCTGGGGCACCCCGTTCGGACACGGATACCCACCTGGGAAGGAGCCTTACAACCAGTGTCTCCAGAACGCATTCATCGAGAAATAGTGGCTACTGATAGGGCTCGCAAAGAAGGCATGAAAATGTATGCTGACGGCCGGAGGCGAGCTCGGTCGCTCTCTTTCCGAGAAGGAGACTGTGTAGTGGTTAAACAGGAACAATGTAAGAAAATGGATAGTAGGTTTCGAGCAGAGCCCCTGACAGTCACTCGACAGAAAGGAACAATGTTAACCGCAGAATCAGACAGTAGGCGCATCACCCGGAATGTGTCCCACTTTCAAAAATGTAGCTCGGCTCTGCAGGAAGCGCTGGAGTCGCGGCTAGAGTCACCCAGAACTGAACAGCCTGTGCAGCGACGTGAAACTGCCGCTGACCCGGAGGGGGAAAGTGGAGGCAACACCACTGTGGCAGCAGAAGGCTGGTCTCTCAGACCACGACGAACAATTCGCCAGCCCCGACGGCTAATTGAGGAGATGTAAATATTGTGTGAGTTTTGTTCTGTTAACAAAGGGGGAGATGTACTGTTGTGCGGTCTAGTAGCGGGCAGGGCGAAGCAAGGGAGGAAGAGGAAGGGGAGGCGCAAGGAAAGGAAGAGGCAGTTAGAGTAGGGACACTGAAGGAAGAGGTCAGAGAATAAAGAGCTGTCCCCATAGAAGACACGGTGTCCGTGATTATTGTGGGGGGGTTGCAGGGGGACACGACAAGGTCCAGAGACAAGACAGTCTGTAATAGAATGTGAACTCTTAGCATGTGTACGGACCGATCTAATAACTACTGACCGCAAACTATTAGTGAATATGTTGGATAAAGAGGATTCATAGAAAGTGTTGTCACATTCTGCTAAATTAGTGAGTGTTAGAAACTGGATTACTGATTGACTGGGATGTGAGCCCTGGTCAAGCAGCAACCAAAGTCCTTTTTAGGGTAAGACGCAAGAAAACCCCAAATTAACCTGTGCTCACCCTCCGGCTGCTTGGCACAGAGTAGTCAAGCTTAACTTGAAGGCAAAGTGTAAAGTGTTTGGGCAACACTTCAAACAGTAACATGATGCCAACACCACACAAAAGGATCCCACAACAGATTTAGAAAATAGAGTAATTTTTAATAAATAAAAATAGACCAAAATATCAAACATCCAATCCGTAAAACCAGAGATATTGCATTTTTAAGATTTTAGGTAAAAGAGCACCAAAAAGCACAACGTGCCAACAAGGGATATCTGGTCGCACCAGACTGGGACAATACAATGGAGTGTGGGCCAGCTACAGGGACCCAGTTTAGGCCTGATGAACAAAGTAAGTTAAATCCTGGTTGCGGAGCATTACATGGATCTGAGGTGGAGAAGCGGCGTGTAGCTGAAGTGATGCGTCAGTTCCTAAATGCGGTGAGGCTGCGATATGAGATCATGTTGTGTCGAGTATCCTGTCAACGGAGCTTGCGATGGGAAGTCTGGATGTAGAGGATGCGGTGTGGAGCTGGCGATGCACCACTTCTGAAGAGCAGCGAGGCTGCGATGCAGAGGCAAGCATCAAGCTGCAGTTGGCGAGATATGCTAGGATGTGGCTCGGAGATGTGGACCTTCTGCACCAGGCCCAACCCATGCAACAGCGGCAATACAATGGTTCTGGACGAGCATGCACCGCTCAGCCAAGGAGATGTGTCAGTTTGTCTCAAGAAGGCGCCGCTCAGCTGAGGAGATGCATCAGTTTGGCTCAAGGATGTACCGCTCAGCAGAGAAGATGCATTGGTTCCACTAGTAAGCACCTTAGGCCCACTTATAAGGGTCCAGGACTGGGATGGTGCCACTTGTCAGGGTACACCTACAGATGGCAGAGTCTAGCTGCAGATGCAACGTTGTTGGATGCCTGTTATGTCCCTGAGGTCTCAGACCAGGAGGCCAGCCAACTAGCTTTTGGAGTCACTTTGGGTGCTGGGTTCAAGCAATGGAGATCCTGTCCTTCTCACCCAGGCAAGAGGGTAGCAGGTCAGCACACCAAAGCAGGAGTCCAGCAGAGTAGCAGTCCTTTCGGCAGCACAATAGTCTTTCTTCCTGGCAGAGTATCCAGAGGTCTAGAAGTGTACTGAAGTGATGTTGTGCGAGGTCCAATACGTATACCTAGTAGTGCCTGGGGGAGACTTCAAAGACAAGCCTTTGAGGTGCACAGGTGCCCTGCCAGCCCTAGCTCCAGACTAACAACAGGGGGACAGGACACAGCCTGTTCAGGTGTAAATGAGGCTAGGTCCAGCTGTTCCCTCCCATCCTGTTTGGCTAGCCCACCTAGTCACACCCAAGCTCCCATTTTGTGTGGCTGTCTAGGTGGAATACACAAAGCCCAACTGCCAAGTAAACCCAGTCATGTGGCCAGAGACATGCTGCAGGCATCAAGTGCCTAAGGCAAAGGAATGCCAACTTTCTAAAAGCATTTTTTTCCGATTTGTTAGTTAAAATCTGACTTCACCATAAGTTAGGATTTAAATTAGGATTCGGAGACACCAAACACGAAACAGGTATATCCTCTCATTTGAAAATTATGTTTATAAAACGTAATATAGTAATCCCAATGTTATCCTATGGGATATATAGGCCTTGCAGTAGTGAAAAACTAGTTGAAGAGCTTTTCACTGCCAGGACATGTAAAACTTGGAAATACATATCATTCTTTTTAAATACATTGCATTTTGGCTGCCCACGGGCTACCCTAAGGGTGAGTTACATGTATTAAAAAGGAAGGTTTTGGGCCTGGCAAGAGGTTTATCTGGCTAGGTCGACATGGCAGTTAAAACTGCACACAAAGGCTCTGCAATGGCATACTTGAGATATATTTATTGGCTACTTAGTGGGTGGCACAATCAGTGCTTCAGGCTCACTAGTAGCATTTAATTTAAATGCCCTGGGCACAGGTAGTACACATTAGTAGGGACGTATAAGTAAATTAAATGTGCCAATTGTGGATAAGCCAACTCTACCATGTTTTAGGGAGAGAGCACAAGCACTTTAGATGTGTTTTGCAGTGGTAAGGTGCACAGAGTCCTAAGGCCAACAAAAATGAATTGAGCAAAAAAGGGAGGAAAGCAAAAGGTTAGGGGGTGACCCTGCTGAAAGGGCCATTTCAAACAGCGTGCAAATCAGATGAATACATCTCACATGGTGGAGTTCATTCCAGGGAGAGCTTATTGGAAGATAATGGAAAAACAAACTATAGAGGATGATGTCATTTTAAGGGATGATTTATCAAAAAAGGAAATTCCCTTTTGTGCCAGATTTTCTAACATGCAATAGTTTGCACTGAACCAGAATCTGCACTTAATCAGTAAGTGTCATAACACATCTAATTTGATAAGAATTCTTTATTCCACACAATGCAAAAAAAGACCCGCTTTTGATTGCAAATAATTTAAAATACATTTAAAAAAAACATCATGATGATGTACTTAATTCACAATGTCTGTAATCACAGTTTTTCGTATACACTTTACAGTAACAAATAAACAAATACATATCATAAAATTTAAAATACAACAAAATACAATACTATATCATTGTGTTTACTCCAATACCCATATGCACATAATACATGAAACAGACCAATTAAAAGAATATATCAGTCCATTAGTCCATATGACTAATGGACTGATATATTGTTTTAATTGGTCTGTTTCATGTATTATGTGCATATGGGTATTGCTCACCAGTATACGAGTTCATGAAAAATTGGAGTGACATAATTACTGTTTCTTGGAGTAAACACAATTACGTGCAGATTCTGGTTCAGTGCACACTATTGTAAGTTAGTAAAATATGACACAAAAGGGAATTTCCTTTTTTGATAAGTGTATACTACCCGGTTCCTTTTGGTCCCACTGGGCTAAACTAGCTCATATTTTGGGAATTGTAAGGGATGACACATTGGTAATATCCATTGATTCGAGGTGCCATCTTATTGCCCTTTCTCATGAATGAGTAGTACAAAAAATGAAACTTAGGAGGGACTGTTGATGGCCATCCATGGTTTGTGATGTGAGCATGTATGTATGTGAATGGCAGATATGAGGGATCCTGACTTAACACTCAAGGTTTGGGTCAGCCTACTTACTGCTGTTAATTTACCTTTGGGCCATGTCAGAAAGTAAGTGGGGCTCTGATAGGGCCACTAAACAAATTACCCACTCTATGCCATGGTGATGATAGATCATTATTGCACTTGGAACTAATTAAAGTTTTTAGAACATCCAGCAGCTAAGGAGGGCTTATAATTCTTTAACAAATACTGTTGAGAGACAGGTTTCTCTAACTTTATGTCTGTGACAATTTTTCACAGTTGATTTCAACTGATATTTCCTGTTTCTTGAGGTAAAATGTTGTCACCCCAAAGCAAAGCATCCCTTTACCACTACCATGGTAACTAGCAGGTCGAACGTGCCAACCAGTTACTAAAAGAGACCATACGATTAGCTCTAAAAAGGGGCTTGTCTGTCATTGAGGACCTGCCTAAGCCTATACCGCACTTGTTCTCTACTTTACTAAACTAACCCACCTCCTTTGAGGTATTACATAGCAGGTTATCAGTCACCAAGCTCCACATTCATTGACTTGAGGTTGGGGAGAGTTGGAACCAACACACTAAGCATGATATGAGTGAGGTGATAAGTAAAACCATTGAGGACAAACAAAAGAGATAAAACTAAATTATAGCAAAAGAAAGTATTAATGGAGTTATAAGTGGCCACTAACCCAGCATAGTGGTGTTAAGCTTAGCAGTCCACTACAAGTGATGAGGACAAATAGTTCTGCTTTGTTGTGGGAGAATGGACATTGGTGAAATGTTTGTCATGCTGTGCTATAGTTGCATGTGATGGGGCTTACAACTCTTCTGTGATGGGCAAAGCTGCCAGTCCTGCGAATTGTAAGTTGAGTATGGATGCACTTTATGATGTTGGGTCAGCGGACCTCGTGAGCAAAGTGTGTGATGATGTACCTGGTTCTAATCGTGGCAGCTTAGATGTTCGCAATTCTCCCAGTTTGGGTTTACCTACCAAATTCAGAGTTTGCTTGATGAAAGAAACTTTTTCAAGATGAGAAGATGTGAGACTGTTGATTTTTCTACTTGGTATGTTTGAATATTTGTATTTGATAAATAAGTGAAAAAGATGATTAGACAAATTTGCCATTTACATCTATAAATAAAAATGTGATGCATGTTGCAGTCTTTAAATAATCAACTTTTTCGGCTTCGGGTGTGGACTCTTTGTAACTATTATTAAACCTTGCCTTTGAGCCTGTAGATTGTTTTCCTTTCAACTACATGCTCTTAAACGTTTTATGTAAAAAGGGAATATTTTGATAATATGGAACTATTTTATCGAATGAAAACTGCTCATTTTAGAGTCTAATAGAAAATAGATCAATAATGAGTTAATAAATGTGCCATACAATGCAGGTGTGCCAACGTGCTGGGACAAAAAATCACATACATAATTTCTAACGCACTGTTCTTTGGAACCCTGGTGATATGCATCAGGCTATATTCATTGGGTGTGAATCCGCCCTGTGTCATTAAGGCTCCTATGCTCTGTTCTCAGAGTGTTCGAGAAAAGAGTTCCATAGCTAAGTGAATGTTTGCAATTAGCCATTAAGGGCAATATTTATCAAAGGGTTGAGTCGCAATTGCACCACACAACGGGGTGCAAGTGTGATGCGGCCCTTAAGTGCTATTTATCAAGCCACACAAGGCCACCTTGTGTGGGCCTGAGTGGCATGATAAATCTGGAGTACTGCAACGCAGCACAAATTACTGCAGGGAGGAATTCCATGGCTGGCGCAACACCCATGTACTTTGATGCATTCCCAGATTTACCGGTACTGGTAGACCTGGGAATGCACCAAAATGCTTCGCCTTCCCAGGGGAGGCGTGGAGAAATATGTTTAATTCTCCTCATTTTTTCTTCTTTCTATGTGTGCTGCATTGTACAGGACACATAGAAAGGGAAAAATGCCTCAGGAGATTGTTTTTGTGCAGAAAGACGTCCCTTACCACACAAAAACATTCCTGCTTCCAACACATACACCCTAGCCCCATGGTGCAAGAGCGCCTGCATTGGCGCTAGGCAGCACATTGTGCACCAGCGCTGGGAAAAGTCAGGAATGCACCGTATTATGTTAAATATGGCTCATTCCTGCCCTTTCCCTGTCACACAGCGCAGCAAGGTGGCTTCCTGCGTTGTGTCACATATTGATAAATATGCCCCTTATTTTGACTCTGTCCTGTGTGGCTACTGCAGACAGCACCCCCTTCCAGTCCGTATGTCTGGGAAGGGACAAGGATTTACATTGCCTGTGTATGCATAGCTTAGCAAATGCAAATGACGAGTCCTTCTATCTTTTCATCTGGGCATTTATTAAAATCACATCCTGGGTGTCTTGTAAAACTGCCAGCTGTGGGAAACATGTGAAGACTGGTAGGCTTCCTTCCTTCATAGTGCACAAGACTGATCTCCAGTGGATGTCTAAATTTGGGCAGGCTGGAAGAGGAGGTTAGGTCCATGGATAGTCTCTTGCGAGGATCTATTTGTTTCCCAGAGCAATGTTTTTGGTCATCCTAAGGGGTTCTTTCTATACAAAAATATGGTCGTATCAACCATATTGCATCGATTTCAGGTGCAGCATCACTGACTTTAGTGGTCACCCATGATGCCAAGGTGGCCCCAGACACCCATGTATGGTAGGAGTAGAACTAATCATCGTCCTGATCAAATTCAGATTGACCCTCTTGGCAACAAGGGCATGAAACATGTCGACCACACGCTGCGAATCACATTTTAGCTATCACAGTACGTTGTGACCTCACATAGCACCTTGTTTTTTATTGTGTCAAGGGACCATTGCCCTATAAAGTAATCCTCGGTTCCCCTAGGCCCTTTTACTCTCACTTTTTGTCACCACCCTAGTGAAAAGCCCCCACATGCATTCATCTCACAATGTTCACAGATCAAAAGATCTACAATAAAGAAACCTTAGGCCCATCAAGCATTGCAGCGCCCGCTTGACGAGAAGCGCCCTACGGTGAAGCATGACATCCTGCCAGGTGTGTGAGGACATTAGGATCTGACCACTCGGATCCCCCGGTATCCCTTTGGTCGGACCTGTCATTCCACTTAGAATAGGGATCACATTTGCCCTAGAACGGAACTACTCCAGTTGAAGTGTCTAAATTGGGGCAGGACCAAAAAATATGCAGCATATTTCCTGCTTGTTGATCACAGCGGGCTTGAGAGTTGCTCTGAATAGCTTAAAAGGGGGCCAGTGCCAATCATGTAGTATTTTAAAGTACCTGAATTTTAATCTAATTTCTTGTAGGCCTCTGTAATGTGTTTGCAGTAAACCCTCCCATTCTTTCTCTGTATAGTTTTTCTGAAGACCTGAAATTTCTGAGAAGGTGCTCCTTTAGGGGTCGATTAGGATGGCGGAAGGCGCATGGCTGGCGGTGGCGGTCCTTCCGTACACCGACCTCGTGTTTCCCCCCGTCAAATTAGGATGGCGGGGCAAAGACCATCCGCCACAGAACCGCCACAGGCAATCCTTAGGATTGCCTGGTGGAGCGGTCCTCACCAGTTGAATTGCGGCAGTGCCTAGCAGGCACCGTCCGCCAAATTACGATGATGGATGGAGACATCCTTTCCAGTCCGTCCGCCATCCTAATGAGCCCCTTAGTTTGGAGTAAAGTTCTCCTGTTAGTGTTTCATAAAGTCCTGAAATAAGTGTATGATAGTTGTGCCATTTAACTAGATATCCATGTAGGGTGCATATCACTAAAGTAAATGGTGGTATCCCTAATTTTCCCATTAAGTAATGACTTAGTTAAGGATATTTCCAGCACCATTTTTTGATGTCTCATTCTTCTTATAGATCACGGAAAGGTCTGCTAGAGCCTTCTGCTAATACTTGTTTAATGCTCAATATTCTCTTGGAGGGCCACGTTTTCCAGGGAAGGATCTCTTTGCCTATAAGCAATTCAGTCATTATTCCATATTGAGAAATTGAGATGCATGAGACCACTTAGTTCCAGGTGCTCATATAGTTTTCTTAATGTTCAGAATGGGCTCTGAGTCATTGGTTTATCTGGGTTTCTAGTGTCCCTTTTCCACTTATATAACACATGAAGGCCTATAGAATGGTCTTATATATTTGTTTCTATAAATGCAAATCTGGAATTTCTGATGACTCAGAATTGAAGGAATAAGTTAGTTGGGAAAGTTGATGTGCAGTTTTTAATAGTTCAATATTAAGCAGTTGTAGCCCATTAGAGGTTGCCTTGGCAAATCATTTCGAAGGTGGTAATTAAAAGGTTGTTTCTCCCCAGATATAGTTTTTAAATAACAACCAACCGAGCTCAGGATTGTATGTAGAATATGTTATTGGACCATGCTGCAGAGAGTTCAGGGTGTTTCCTTTATGCAAAGTCTGAATGCATTTGATCTGTCAGGACTCCAGTATTATCTTCAACCATTCATTATATGCCTCGAAGTAATGGTCCCTCTTCTGAATGAATTTTGTCTGAGAGGCAGCCACTAGAAATTTCCAGGGCTGCAGGGTATTTTATAGTAGCAAACCAGTGCTGTATATTTAGGGCCTAATCTGATTCTCTGTATTACCTGGAACCAGTAGACCTACTCCACTCTGTCATAGGCCTTCTTACCGTTGGGGGACGGGACTGCCTTTTCCTATGTGTTATATATAGATTGCCATTGTAGTCTTGGAAGATCTTAGTATACACCAAACTTGACTTGCATTTAAAAGACGTAGCGTTAGTTTCTTCAGTCTGATTGCCAAAACCTTTGCTAATATTTTTATGGTATAGTTCCACATTGAGATGGGCCTATAGTTGGTGCAAAGAAGGGGTTCCTTGGCTTATTAAACAATTCTATGCATTGTTAAATTCTGGGCTTATGGCTGGTGTAGATATATGAACCAGGTTTGCAGGATTAGGTAAACAGACAGATGACACAATAAACTGGCTCTAAAGGGTCTTGATATGCTACTATTGGATTTCTGCTCGAACCTTCTTCCATCTTCAGGACTCCAAAGATTCATATGTTGCCTCTTCTAGTTCTGTCCTTCCGGTCGGGGACCCTCATCTTCAGTTTCCATAGTTTCCAGTCTGGTATTTCAGGCATTCTTGCTTCTATTTAGTTTCTGTGCTTCTCTGATCTATTAAGATGGGTCTTAAATGTAGTAGACAAATTATATATGGTTTTCAGCGCATTATTCGTATTTGCTGTCTCTGTGTTGTGGCTACAGGATTGATGGAGATTGTTATTTTTGTAGTTCCCCCAAGATTAAGTCCAGGGTTATAGAAGCCTGGATGTCTTATTTCTTAATATCTATAATTCCTGGGAATATTGTGTGTTAACGTTTTGTAATATGCTCAAAAGTATCTAGTTGTATGTGTTTCCCCCGTAGCTATTTTGGTTGTGCACAGAGTGAGTCTAATTATTCATTATACAGTACGCTTTATAACCTTTACGGGTATTAGAGTTCAGGAATCTGTTGTAAATTTATATTGATTAAAGGGTCATTGGACACAGTATTGCCTGCTCCCGTGTTACCAAGAAGAAAACAAACAAATATAGCTACCTCCATTTATCCGGATCACTTAAGAGATCTGCTCTGCTCTTTGATAGCTGCTCTCTAGAAGTCAATGATAGAATGTTTTATCCCCGGGGCAGGTTCCAGTAAAGCTACTATGCTGTGAGCAATGAGCATTAAGCCCACTATGCCAAAACACAACTAGTGGCCTATGTGTTTGATTGACCAAAGGTCCACCAGCTGATTCCAATGTGTTGCTGTTGTTAGATGGCTAACCGTTGGGATGTAGTGTCAGCTTCTGCACTTCCTGGTGGGTCGATCGGGATGAGCAAAGCCTGCCGGGTTGATGCCAAGCCTGGCAGATGAGGGGTGAAACCCCAAAACCGGTCCTAGGATGCTTGTTTCAATTCCAGGGAGGATCTGACTTGGCAGTTCGGGCTGGACTGTACCCATGAGGCACAGGGTCAAGACTGATTTGCATATGGCCAGGTCTAAACTAGGATGGCATGGTGAGCAAAAGACTGATGGATTTAACCCAGAACTCTTGACTGGGGGCTAATGTTTTGATTTGTTTTGCATTATGTCCATCAATTGTGTGTCTTTTGCTTTCTCGCGCTAAGTGAGCCGAGTATGCCCAGACGTGGGTCCCGGGCTCACTGTGCCCCTGGATTCAAGCTATCATGGCTGAAGACAGGTTAAACCCCGTAATGCCTGTTTCCAGTCTAGGGGGGACCTGGCTTGGCAGATCGAGCTGGACTGTTCCCATGATGCACAGGGTCAAGACTGATTTGCGTATGACCAGGTCTGAACTGGGGTGGCATGGTGAGCAAAGGAATAATGGATGTAACCCAGATCTCTTGCCTGGGAGGGAATGTTTTGATTTGTTCTGCATTCTGTCCATCAATTGTGTGTCTTTTGCTTGAGCGCTTCTTCGTGTCTTATCTACACACAGATCTATCTCTGTAGAGAGCATAATCAGTGTGATTATGTTCACAGAATCTCTTTCTATTTACCAACCAGTGCCAAATTTCAAACCTAGCCCCAGGATTTTTCTGTTTCCTAGTTCTACTTTTACTGAGAAATTTCATGACCAAAATCCAATATTTCTTGGCATTTGCAGAGATTTGGCAGCTGAGCTATCTAGAAGTCAGCATCTTGATAGTGGCTATGCCCCATTTCTTGCACTACTTTTGAAATGTTGGGGTAATGGTCTTTCTTCTTCAGGCTTGGCACTTGGTGGTAATAAAAGTGGTTTCTGTATCCACTGTCTCACAGTCCCTCATTACCCTGTGTTCCATCTCTCTGGTATATTTTTAAATATTGACGGAGTTTCATTCTCAGTAGGTCATTTGTGTTTCCCAGTGGACTGACCCGGATAATCATCTTTGCAACTATTCCTGCAATCCTGTTTCACACTGCAGACATCACTTGGCATAGTTTGTCTCCAAGTGGGCTTGCTTTGTGGGATTCCACAGTCAGATACTTTAAAAAAAAATAGAGGATTGTGATGTTTGTAGTACTATGATACACATCTGTGTGTCTGCTTTTGATACGCCTGCCTTGAAACTGAGTTCCACTTGTAGATCTGGACTGACAACCTGCTGCCGAGCCTTTCTCTACTAGTTTATGGGTTTCATGTGTACAGTGCAATATAAGAATGTACAGTTGTATCAGGAGGATATGGCCACATCTGGATCAGCATATGGCCATGCATCCGATGTGCACCATTATTAGCGGAGCGTTAATGCAGCGGATAGCCATGAACCTCCTGGCCGACATTGGAAGCGTGACAGCAATTTTTGATTTAACTCATGCTCCTTACAACTAGACTTCACCGGTCACTAAAGTAAATGCTCCCGTCACATGAAAACTACACTTTCCTTATACCACATATTTATGATGTATTGCCCCTGTAGTGACAACGTGTGGTAATTGTGGTGACTCATTTGATTCCAACAGAAGCAAAGCCTTGCTTCTTAATTTACTTGACATGAAGGGTCCATACATTTTTTAACTCTAAGCCCCTAAAACAAAAGTGGACATTTGTCAAATGTGTTTTAATAGGTTCCAGTAGAAGTGTGATGCTTGTTCAGGAGGTGACTCCATTGGACGATCCAAGGAACAGTTTGTATTGAGAGTGGTTGAAGAATCCGAAAGTGAGAGTAGAAGCACATGTTCACAATCTGCTTTGAGAGATAAGTAAGTTATGGGAGGTGCAGTACTTACTGGTGAATGTAAGGTACTTTCTGGTTAAAAGTGACATACACAAGTCATGGAATGTTAAGTATTATCTGGTGAAAAGTGCTCAATTAGTCATTTGAGGAAAAATGGTACTGGTTAGTTTTGGCCTTTGCCTATGATATGTCATAGATAGATATTTTAGGAATTTTTGTCACATCAACTTACATCCAAGGCAGAAAAATCTTTAGTAAAGTGTATGTAACAGATGATGCAATAGTGATTACGCTTGCATCCATATTCCTACAATGGCAAGAATATTTGCACGGTGGATCTGAGTCAACAATTATCATGTATTGAACCCCTTATTACTATAGGCAGTTGAATCTATATAAGATATGAATCATTCATAGAAAAAATTGAAAGATTTGACAGATTAGGTGATGCTTCAAAGAAGTTTCTTCAGGCTTATTTGGATGTAAAATATTTATTTCTCAAACATTAATGCCATTTTTACGTTGTTTCTTTTTCAATAGTGATAGCATTTTTTCAAAGGTCTTGACATAAGTTTCATGAGTCATTTTGCAGTCCCCTTGTGTTTCACCCCATAAGGTGGCATGCAAACCTGGACCTTCCTCAAGGCTGCAACAGAAAGAGAAGCGAAAGAAAAAGGAACTATGCAGTCAGGTTATGTACGAGGTAGGATACTTGTAAAAATGGTGTCACACTGTATCACGCAAAAAGAAAAACTACACATGTGCTCCTAAGATTAATTCTATGGTGTGTCAGGAGAAATCAACTGAGAAAATGAATAAAACTTAAATATGATTGTTCTGTAAATTATAAACCCGAAAAATATAGCTATTAGATAAAAAAAATTTAAATACTATTATTTAATTCTCTAGGTGCATCCATATCGAGATATTGGTGCCAACTAGCATTACCCTACAAATGTATTAGTGTAGTTTGATTCTCAGTTTAGTAATGATCCTAGAGGCACTCGTGAACAAAAGGAAAATGCTCATTGGTCAAACGTGCTTCCTAACAAGGTACATAGAGGTAGACCTAAAGCGTGTTGTCATACTATTGAATGTACATCCAATTTCAATTGTGGTGAATATTGGCATTTTTGGGAATAGAGAATCAGACACCAGAAAAACTGATTGTTTAAAGGGTGCTAAAACCATGCATCTCCAAACTGGGAGAGGATATCAGAGATACTTAGAGCAGCAGTAAACAGTCAAGAAAAAAGGGTCCCACAATGACAGATATAACCCCTTTAAATGAGCCTTATCGATCCCTGGCAAAATCTCCAGTATTCTTCTCTGCATTGCTGCTGGAAGAGGAGTCCTCAGTCTGGTGGTGTCTGTGACGGGCACCATTTTATATTGTGTTAGTATCCCAGTCCATTGTTTATGTTAGGTGAACTTCGGGCTACAATGGTGGAGCAGTATTGGGCTCCATCTTTGCCTAGTATAGGAAAAATAGGATTCTCAGATGGAATACCTTAAATAGTAGTAGTTATAACCCTGTTGTTGAGGATATCACTCCAGGAGAGAATTAATAGTCACTGTTTGAGTGGTTCTGCCAAGAGAAGAGTCCTGAATCCATTGGCATCCGGAACGGGCAGCCTATATGAATCTGATTCACAACCTAGTCTGTTAATGTTTGGGGAATGTAAAGAAGAATCCCAGAGAAAAAATTGCGGAGAAAAAATTAAGAGGAATAGAAACACAATTATGTTCTATGCTGATACCATTTTACGTAGTTCTCTAATGAAAATGAGTGTGCTGTGACCACTCTATGAGTGCATGTCAGACCCGTCTCATTTTTATTGGGGGAGTGTTGGGACTGTCATTTGACGTAGCATAGTGAATAGAGACAAAGAGAAAATGAAAAACACATTTCACTGTTTCTAAAGTCACTGCTTTTCTCATACTGCGAGATACAGACTGAGGCTGAGAGGAACATACTAGATTCTCCTAGGCAGCAATAGAAGGAACATACAAGGAAAAAATTATTTTAAGCAGCAATAATCAATTAAGTGGCCTGCTAGTATGTTCTATGATCTAAGAGAAGGTGTATACATTAGGCACATTGATACATACACTTGTATCAGCTTAACTCATTTCATCAGTTTAAATATTTAGTTCAAGTTTTCTTGTACTTGAAGAAAGAGGGATGTCTTCTTACAGCAAATTATGCAGTCCGCATCTTTGATAGGTGCCTCTTTGACAGTATCCAGTCTCAATATTAGTTCACTATGTCGTTTTCTGAGGGGCACTGCTGCAGATCGGAGCATATAAATTCTCCCTACTTCCACGGACAGAGTAAATCCACAGTCACACGCACATACTCTCATCATACGCTAGGGCCCATCACACTAACATTCATTCTATTACTCTATCCACACTGAATATATAGGAGAAATTCTAAACCATCTGCGTCTAAAGCGAGGTCAATGCGACCTAAAAGATCTGTCTTGAGTCATGATTTTAAACATTGGTAATACATTTGAAACTCAATAAACGACAGGAAATAACCACCCGACACTGAAATTCAAACAGAGATCATCTTTTATCTAAATTAGTTCAAAAGAAAGTCAATCAATAGTGAAATCATTATTCTCATAGTTACCTATTCTAGCTAAGTGTCATTTGGGTCAGGACAGGTCTCTCAGTAAAGTCTCCCGAGTCGCCGTCCTCTCAATCAGCGTCGATCCTCACGAGCATAGGTTCGGGAAGAAGTGGCCTTAGACCCTCTCTAGTCTAACATTATTTATAGGGGAAATAACGAATTGAAAGTAACAAACAAACTCTAAACGTCCGTTGAGCCGCTGAGCAGAGCGAGCAAGAAAGGATGTTGATTCGCAACATTTAGAAAATCTCCGCTCACAAAAATAAAAACACGGAAGAAGGAAACTCAAGCTAGAAAATGTTACATCTATGAATGCTCTTCCTCGGAATCATAGTGAAGCCACCGCAAGTTTATCAGAGTTCATTGTGGCTTTATTCTTCTCCAAGGGCAACTGGCAGCATGCCTGGAGCTGCTGTCCTCACGGAAACTTTTAATACAGTCAGAGGCCGAAGTCAGGTGGTTTCAAACCATGTTCAGCAAGGCCTCTCGTCACATTTCAATCACTCGAGTGCAGGCTGTAAATATCGGCCATCTTGGATTAGGCCAAAACGGACCATCTTAATTAAAAGAAATACAAAACAACGTTACTACATCGTAATGATTAAACAGTGTTAATTCCCACTAATACCCTTATGTGAATGTAATTATCTAGCTGTCTGCAACATATAAAAGCATTAAAGCACGTTATTTAAAAGCGCAAACACGAAACAAATAGCACTTTTGCAACACTTATTTAATTAATTTGCTCACCAATTTAGTTCACGTATTAATAAAGCAACATAAATGCATTCCCACGTGTAATTCTTTCATTAGTAATGTTGATTAGTAAGAGACTTTAACAAAATTAATAATTATCAATTAATTATCAGTAATTTTAATTATGACATATAACATAAACTGGAGTTTAAATCTCAATAAATTTTCAATAGAAAACCCTGCTCCAGCAATCCCCCCTTTGGTGATATATATCACCACAAAAAACCAACCCAAAAAAAAAAATTTGAGTCCCCATTTTTAGGAGAAATTGAAATGTCTTTTTACGACACTACACACCAGACTCTCTTTCATCATCCCTCTTTGACTCCAAGTAAACACTCTCCCTCAATTCTTCTAATTCTATTTCTTGTGGGTCTCTCTTTGACCTCTTTTGTTTCTTTGCAGTATTTCTTCCAATTATTCTCTTTTTCCCTCCCCTGTTTTTACAACACAAACACCCTAATCTAAGCATCAATAAAGCAACGTACTACCTATCTTAGCAATAAAACTCTTAACAGCAAGTAGCTTATTAGCCATTTTAGTCCAGATACTCTCAGCTTCCGGTGGTACTAATTCTTCATGCAAATCAGTAATATTTTTGATATAGACCTTTAGATCTCTGCTTTTGTCAGGAATGTAAGTGCAACAATGTTGAACTTTCAGCATTCCACAGACTCCACCCTCCTTGGCCAATAGAATATCAAGGGCAAGTCGATTTTGCATAGACATGGCACGTACGGCAAGCATCTCCGTATTTACCAAAAGAAACCCTCCAGCAGTACTTGTCGATAAGCGATCCACCGCTGTTGACAGTTTCCGAATTCCATATGCATTTAATGAAATTCCCACTGCTGGAATCAAAGCTCCAAAAATATCTCCTACAATTTCTGACCAAGTTTCTCTCTTAAAGCGCGTTAGTAAATTAATGTGTTCTACATCCTCTATCTTATCTATATGAAAAATCTTTGGAAAGACCAGGCCAACATAACACGTGCCATACCAATGGTCAAGCAACCTGTAATAAGCCTTATTCCCACAAATATAATACACTCCCGGGAAAATTGGATCTTCTCCACCTTTAAAACCCCATCCTGTTGCAATAAAGTATGTATCATGACACTCACTAGTCCCAACAAAATACCTATCATATTCGGATTTCTTTCTGGTAATGCATAGTTTACCCTTCTGTGGTGCATCTAAAGCCAAAGTTGGACTGGCCCCATTCCTCAACTCCTTTCCCATCTCAATATCCCATATTGTCTCACTCATTTCATATTTCCCTGCCTTTCCATGCATGCTCACTCTCCTTTTCTCTACCAAATCTAGGAAAGCCTTTTCTTCTTCTTTCAAACTGCAAGTTAAATTGTTTCTAAAAATGTAATCTAATGTTAATTCTTCTGTCTCTATAAAAATCTCACCAAAAATGTTAGCTTCTTTAGCTGGATTCACCTTTTTATTCATAGGCAATTGCCCAAAAATATTATCTTTGTTAGACATCTCATAATCTATTTTCCCTAACAAATAAAAAACACTACTTAGCACACTGCATGAAATCCCATACGTATCTGGAAGATGATGATAAGTAACTCCCTCCGAAACGGATGCAGGCAATTGCATACAAACGTAGCAATCCCTTACTTCCATTGTCTTTACGTATTCGTACAACAACTTCGAAAAAACATTGCTAGAAAAATCATTAATCGATCTATCTTTATGTATGTAAATGTTACTACTTCTAGTTGGCACTATTTTCTGTGAACCCTTCCCTATGTTAGTCATATTCTCAGTATGTATTCCAAAAGTGTCTATTGTAACCCTAAAGGTAACTAATAAAGCAAGTACACTCCATAGTAGCATTAATAATCCTGTACAGCAGCAGCACATTCTACACCATCTTTTCAAGAAGGTACATCTACTTTGATTATTTTCTGTGTTAGCCATTTTACTACTTTGGCAGTGTCTTTTGACTTAGCCTCTACTACTCCACTACTGAAACACTAGAGCACTAGATTATTTCAAACAGCTAATTTCAGATCTTCTTCTTTTCACTCTTCTCCAAGTGACTTCTTTTGTTCACTCAATTCGAATTTTCATCACTTTTCACTTCTTCTTCAGCAACATCAAATTGTATCAGATCTTCAACATCCTGAGCATCCGACTCTTCTCCAATGTCAGTTAAGATAACTTTCAGGATTCCAACAGTTTTCTCCTCCTCAACCACTTCTCGTACGGTCCCCTCTGGATTTCCTTGACTTTGTCTCTTCACCTTCAGACAGTGCCACATACGTCCATTCCGGTGACCTATACTTCTGGTTAGGTTTTCTGATTCTCTTGATCTCCTCTGGTTCTTTTGAGACCTTTTGTTTTTCACCTTTCGCTTGATTCTGACTGGACACCTCGATCACCTGTTCAGCTTTTGATGAACTTGAACTTGCACTTGCTCGTGTCAGTCTGTACCTTAGCCTCTTTATCCTGTTAGGCCAAAGATCTCCTCTTACACTCCTTTTTGATCTTACTTCTTTATTATTTCTTTCTCCGATCCAAGTTCTCTTTCTCAGAACTCGACCCTCTGATTTCTCATTCTCACTTTCATCTGATTCTGTTTCATTTGCCTCTTGTTCTTCAACAATTCTCTTTTGCTCCACAGACTTCTTCCCCACCGATTGAGATTTCCCTGCTACTGTCCCTCCTCGGGTCTCCGACACGCAATCTTCTTGCTGTCTACTTGTCCCTTCACCTAGCTTATCAAGAATGTTCCCTACACCTCCTCGGGGGTCTTCCGCAATCTGTCCCTCTCTAACTTCTACTGACCCTGCTTCTTCAGAAATAATCTCAGGTGGATTTTCAACCTCTTCATCTGATTCAGGTGTAGTCTCTGTGGAATCGCTCTTTTCTCTTCTTTCTTCTCCACTGCTTGTTGGAACTTCAGGCACTCTTACAGAATCCGATCTCTCCTCTGAGACTCTCAATGTTTCTTTTGAAGCCTCTCTTGGAAAGAAAAAAGAATCACCTGACTCTAACTCTCTTTCTCCTTCCCCCCTTTCAGGATTCTTTTTTCTTCTCACTGGTTCAGTCTCTGCATCATCACTGGAATCTGACTCTTCAAAATACTCTTTCCCAGTCCCATCCTTTGGATTTGGAACTCTTAGAGTATGACTTGCATGAACCCAGTTTTTCACACCAGCACACTTCACTGCAATTGTCGTAGTCAGAATAACTTGTCTTGGCCTACCCCACCTTGGAACCAAGCAATTTCTTCTTCTGTGCACCTTTATCCTCACCCAGTCCCCTGGACTCAGATCATGGGCTTGCTTCTTCTCAAGTGTGGTGGCGTCTTCTCCAACCTGGTGAAACACAGAATGAACTGCGTCAGCCAGGCCTTTACAGTAGTCCAAAATCATGTCATCAGTTATTGTCATCAATTTGTTGACAGGCACGAAAGCATGTCTCATCGCACGTCCCATCAATATTTCATGTGGACTCAACCCTGTTGTTCTATCTGGAGTAGACCTAATAGTCATAAGCACTAGAGGCAAGACATCAGGCCATTTCATTCCAGTGGCTAAACACATCTTACCAATTCGGTTTTTGATTGTGCCGTTCATCTGTTCAACAACACCAGAAGCCTCTGGTCTGTATGCACAATGTAGCTTCTGCTGTATGCTCAATGCTTCACAAATTAAACCCATGAGCTCATTGTAGAAGTGTCCACCTCTGTCTGACTCAATTGTCACTGGGAACCCGTACCTAGGAATCAACTCTCTTAACAGTAACTTTGCCACTGTTATTCCATAATTTCTCCTAGTCGGATAGGCCTCCACCCATCTTGAGAACAAACAGACTACCACTAGAACATACCTCAATTTATTCACTTGGGGCATTTCAATGAAATCAATCGGCATTCTGGTAAAAGGACCTCCTTCTCTGCCTATTGTTCCTAGGCTTACCACTGTCTTCTTTCCTGTATTGAACTGCTGACAAATCAAACATCTTTGACAGATGCTCTCTGCAATCAGCCTGAACTTTGCATTGTACCAGGTTTGCTTAAAGGACCTAATCATTGCGTCCCTCCCCAGATGTCCCTGACCATGATACATTCTTGCCATTGTTGATAACATTGAATTAGGCATGACTGGTCTTCCATCTCTATAGATCCAAACATGATCTGTCTCTCTTGGGGCACAACCTGCCTTTATCCAATCTCTCATTTCCTCATCTCCTGCTTCATCCTGCAACTGTTTCACTTCATCCCACGTTTCTAGGACATTAGTAAACATCACAGAACAAAAAGACATCTCCCTTTCTCGTCCCCGATTAATCAAATGATTGTTCTTAGCACAATACTGTGCTATGTCATTGGCAAAACGATTACCAAGAGTAACAAAATCATCTCCTTGTCCATGAGCAGCACATTTTACAACCGCTAATTTTTTAGGCAGCTGTATCGCCTCAAGCAACTTTCCAATCACTTCAGCATTCTTTATTGGAGCCCCACTCGACGTCAAGAAACCTCTCTGAAGCCAAAGTTGGCCAAAATCATGAACCACTCCAAATCCATACTGACTATCAGTCATCACAGTCACTCTCAGATTTTCCCAATCTTGCAAGCTTTCGTCAATGCCACCAATTCAGCCACTTGAGCAGATCTTACTCCTTTCAAAGACGAAGCTTCTATAACTTCTGAAACCTTGCACACTGCATATGCTGCACTCAGCACACCATGATCAGTTCTCAGACATGATCCATCCACAAACAGCACATGATCCCTCTCAGGTAATGGCAAATCTCTTATGTCTGGCCTGGGTTTTGTGCAGTAGTCAAGCACATCCAAACAATCATGATCAACATCATCTCCCACATTCACATTTTCAGTATCTGGCAACAGAGTTGCTGGATTCACATTTACACATCTCTCAAGAGTCACATTTGATGCTCCCAAAATGATTTTCTCATATTTAGTCAACCGACTGTGTGACATATATTGAGTTCTGCTTCTTAGCAAAAGAATTGCCACATCATGAGGTACGAATACCCGTACAGGATATCCCATTATTATACCCTCACTTTGTTCCAAGCTTCTGCATGTAGCAGCTACTGCTTTCAGGCAACCTGGCAAACCCACAGCTACGGGGTCAAGTGTTGATGAGAAGTACGCAATTGGCCTTCTCAGTTGTCCATGTTTCTGGATTAACACTGAAAGTGCACATCCATTTCTCTCACTGCAGTACAATTCAAACTCCTTCTCATAGTCTGGCATTCCCAAAGCAGGAGCTTCACACATTCTGCTCTTTAACTCTTCAAATGCTGCCATTTGTTCTGCATTCAGTTCCAATGGGTCTTTCACTTCACTTTTGGTCAACTTAATCAATGGCTTTGCTATCAGGGAGAAATTACTTATCCACTGACGACAATAACCCACCATTCCCAGAAACATCCTCACTTCTCTCTGGGTCATTGGGGCTCTCATTCCTCTGATAATTTTGATCCTGTCATCGGTCACCTTTCTCAGACCCTTTTCAATATTGTGTCCAAGATAATGCACCTCTTTCTTGCAAAATTGCAATTTGGCTGGAGATACCTTTAACCCTCCATCTGCCAGATGATTCAGTAAAGCTATGGTATCTACTTCACAAGCTTCACGTGTCTTTGATGCCACAAGTATGTCATCGATGTACTGCACTAGTACTGAGCTTTCAGGCGTGATCAAACTCTCCAATGATTTCTTCAATAACTGATTGAATATCGAAGGACTCTCTGTATACCCCTGTGGGATAAGACTCCATGCCAAAATACGCTGTCCAAACCGAAATGCAAAAATCGGCTGGCTGTCATGATGCAATGGAATTGAAAAGAAAGCAGGACACAAATCAATCACCGTGTACCATTCAGCATCATGATGAATCTGGTACAAAATCACTGAAGGATTTGGCACAATAGGACAACATGCCACCACAATTTTGTTAACTTTTCTCAAATCTTGTACAATCCTGAACTTTCCATTAGGTTTCTTTAGCCCCATTATCGGTGAATTACACGGGCTACTCAGTAACTCTCTCAAAACACCCTGTTGAATCATCTTGTCAATTATAGGGGTTATTCCCTCAATTATCTCTGGTGTCAATCTGTACTGTGGGATATTAGGATAAACAATTCCCTCTTTCACTGAAATCTTTACTGGATCTACATTATTCATCAATCCCACATCTTCTCCAGTAAAATCCCAAACCGCTGTTTTAACTGTATGTCTCAACTCTTGAGGCAAATCATCTGGATTGAACACAGCATACGTTCCAACAATCTCACTCTCTCTATTATCTAGAGTCATCCTGTACAAAACATCCTCATCTGGTGTCTCAAAAGCTATTCCATCCGGAGTACAGAAAATTGTGCAATTCATCTTACACAATAAGTCCCTACCTAACAAGTTCACTGGACTAGTGTCACAGACTACAAATCTGTGCATGTCTGAGAATTTCCCTATTCTTACCCTTACTGGTTCGGTAAGACGAGTCTTAATCTGTGTATTAGCTACACCAACCACTTGGATTGCTTCGTCCGAGAGAGGAAGATTTCTTATATCTGCTGACCTGACAGTTGATCTCGTCTCTCCTGTGTCTACCAAAAAAGTAACACTCTCCCCATTTATTTTCCCATCTACAAATGGTCCTGCCTGGTCTATTTCTAGAGTTGCACCAAGTATTCACTCTTCCTCCTCTCTTCGGCACCGTCAATAGTCCCCTTCAGACTCACTCCCCTCATTCTTTAACCAGTACTGCTGTACCAGGTTTGAACGTCTCGGTTTGTTTACCTGCTCATCATTGTAGAATCCTGAGTCCTGGTTATACTTTTGGGACCCTCTATTCTGCGGCAAGGGCAGTTTTGGCTCTTGACTCTGCTGTCTGACAACCTTCTGCTGTTGCTGCTGATGATTACACCCCTCGTTCTGCACCTGTTGATTCAATGATTTATTCTCATTACTCACTATTGGTGGATTGGTACACTCGGATCTCCAATGCCCCAATTGTCCACAGTTGTGACATGGGAACTTTTTCTTGGCCTCCTCTAGATTTCCCTTCCCTTTTCCTGCACCATATCTAGGCCTATTTCCTGGATTATTTGCTTGTTCCACCATCTGTGCTTCTTGTCTTTCAGCAACTTTCACCTGTGCCCACATTGCTTTCTCTTTCAGCTTTCTCTTTTTTGCCTCAATTTCATCACTGAAGTACTTTGCATGTCTCAAGATTTCATCAATCTTTTTACTCTGCCAATCAACTGTATGCTCTCGAATCCTTTCACTGATTTCAGGTCTCAGGCCATATACAAATCTGTATACAAAATGACTCAAATCCTTATCACCCAGGTGTTCATCTCCACTGAATTGTTTAAAAGCCAGTATCAGCCTTTCATAAAAAGCATGAACTGATTCCTTTGCTTCTTGATGTGTTCGATCTATCTTAACCCAGTCTGTCTCTTTCGGGGGTACCTTATTTTTCAGGAACACTATAACCTGTTCATACTTCTTCATAACCACTGGGTCTGGTGCTCCCGTTTTCGGATCTCTTGGGTACTCCTTAGCAGGCCAATCTACAACTATCTTACATTCTGCCCACAAGTCTGCTGGAACAATTACATCAAACAGACTATTCAGGTCAATCCACAGTACTTTTGACAATTTCACAAACCTGTCTACCTGCCTATACCACTCGACGGGCTTTTCTCTCAGTCGAGGAAAATCATTCGTAAATGATAAAATATCCTGTCTAGTCCATGGGACATGTACATATCCTCCTCCAGGAATCTCTCTCATAGGATAAGCATCCACTGTTTTCTCTTTTTCTCTCATAGGAAAAGCTGAGTAAGTCCTGTCTACTGAATCTTCCCTTTTCTTGTACCATCTATCCTTCCATTTTTCTACATTACCCCATTTTCGCAATAAGGAAATCATTTCCTTAATCTGCCCTGTTCTGCCAACACCATTTAGATTTTCAATGTCCTTATCAGAGAAATCCACCCTGTAAGGCTTCTGCAAAGCTTTCACCTTATCCATGTCAACTCCTTGTTCACTCGCTATTGCTTTTAACCTGTCATGTGTACTCTTAGCCCTCCAGGTGATACTCTTGCACATAAATAACAATTCTCCATCATGATGGTTTTTCAATATTTCTGTAGGAATTGTTCCTGCAATAAGCTCCTCCACTTCTATGCGCAACCTGGCTACATCAATTGCCTGTGAATCTTTATCCTTCTTCTGAAGAACTTTCAACCAATCATTCAAATCCTCAGCTGTTATTTCTGTAGACCTTTTCACTGCACCCACTTGTTCTGCCATCCTCTGTGGTTCCAAAATCGTTCCTCCCAAACAACCAGTATTCAATCCTGAACTAGGCTGTACATCTGATCCTCCACTACATGTGTCATGTCTCCGCTGTCTCAAATTATTTTCTCCCGTCCTCATTCCTGATTCCTCCAAAGTGCAAGAACCAACCAAACCATTTCCTACATAGGGAACTGTCAAACCATTTTCACCCATTCTTTGTTTATCAAAAATAGGCACAACCGGACCAATGGTTACAGGTACTGTAACAGCTTCTAGATTTTTCGTCAGCTCTCTAATTTTCTCAGTCAGCTCAGATGTCGTTCTGGCTAATTCTCTTGTTTTCTCATCACCGATTTGATTCTCTCTCTCTCTTTCCGTGAAAGAGCCACCACTTTTCAAATCAGGGGTCACAATCTCAGTTTTAACAATTCGTAAAGTATCTCTTATGGGAGTCACAACTGGCGTTCTCTCTTCTGGTTCTGGTCTATATGGAGGTGGTCTCTTATAAATCATGTCATCCAAGACCTCATCCTCATAATCATTAGCCCCATACCTTCTCACTTCTGCATCAGGTACCTTTTCTGCACCTTTCCTCCCTTCCGCTTCTTCAACAGTTCTCATAGGATATAATCCCTCTGACATACTAGCATCTCGCCATCTCCTCATTCGATCATGATGAGTTTCACGATCATATTTCCTCCCAAAAATATACCTATAATTGCCTCCACTCCTCTGCTTTTCTCGCTCATGCACCTCATCTTCCCATTCCACCAACGCCTCGAACTGTGTCGGCCTTGGTCTAGGCTCTCGACACATCATCTTTTCCCGTAAATTTCTCAACGCGGCCAGATTAAATGAACCATGTTCCGGGAACGCTAAAACACCATCATCCTTAGTGTACTTAGCCCAGTTGTCTAACCATATACAGGTATGATACCCATATTTCGCAACCATGAAGGATGCAGGAGTTCTTGTCGGAGGTAATAATTCACCTTCTCTAGTTATTATGTCCTTATCCTTGTCGAACCATCTTTTAATTTTACCGAACAAGGATTTCTTCTTTTTTTCCTCCGGTTGGTAATACATCTAAGCGTTTACTACAACCCTCTAGTCCTTTCCGCAACTGTACGATCTTTTGTCCAATAACAGCGCGACTCACACTAACGCACCAATCCTGGAGCGTCTACGTCACCCTGTATTTCTTCCAATCCCTACGCGGCTCACACCAACGCACCAATCCTAGCGCGAGCACTGTTCTGATCCACTGCCCAATCACAGCGCGGTCTGTATGACGTCAGTAGTCACTGCAGTCGCTTCTACTCTGTCTCCTGTCACTCGTCTACCCCTCCTTTACAAAGCCTTCTTAGTAGACTTCGTTTCAGATTCTACAAAATCTATTAGTTACAACATATAAACATCTCCATTGTCTGCTTCGCTAACCACAGAATAGTAAAGAAAATTCTTTCTCACAAGAATCCCGCTTTTCTCCAGAACAGCGCTTACCTCTGCTCCACTACGGAATTATTACTTTCGTTGACACAGTAGCACATCCCTCTACTCTGCCCTTCTAACATGCATCCATTAACTGTTTCCTCCAGGAATGCTCCAAAGAGTCTCACAATCAACTAAATGCTCATACATTCACGCACTTTCATACCAGAAGATGTAGCACATCCACACAGAATCCTGCCTTTCCCGAGAACAGCGAACAGTCAGTCCCACTACAGAATTATAACACACGTTAACCAAGCAGCGCTTACCTCTGCCCAGTCCTTCAGACAAGCTCAGAGAATACCTATTACTCCAGCGATAAGCTTTAACGGCGAACCTAACGGATCCCTGGGACTTAAGACCAGAGTTTCACAGATAACCTTCGCTACCATACGCACTCCTTTTATACTGAAGATATACCCCTAATAGTAACACACGACGATGTCACTGATTTCAAACCCAGACAATGTGACGCGCAACTTCAATTGTCATACGTACAGGGCCAACAATCCCGTCTTTCCCGAGAGCAGCACTCACTTCCCTCTGCCCTACTACGGAACCGTCACCAGCTCCCCACGTTCCAGAAGCTGTCCACACTACATAGAACTCAATACGACGACTTCAACATATAGTATTAGTACATATACCAACATCAATCAATAAATCAATAAATCAAAAGCCTATGTACAAGCAATCTATCAGATCAAGACAATAATCTAAAACCATCATACTGCTACCAGGAAACTGCTGCAGATCGGAGCATATAAATTCTCCCTACTTCCACGGACAGAGTAAATCCACAGTCACACGCACATACTCTCATCATACGCTAGGGCCCATCACACTAACATTCATTCTATTACTCTATCCACACTGAATATATAGGAGAAATTCTAAACCATCTGCGTCTAAAGCGAGGTCAATGCGACCTAAAAGATCTGTCTTGAGTCATGATTTTAAACATTGGTAATACATTTGAAACTCAATAAACGACAAGAAATAACCACCCGACACTGAAATTCAAACAGAGATCATCTTTTATCTAAATTAGTTCAAAAGAAAGTCAATCAATAGTGAAATCATTATTCTCATAGTTACCTATTCTAGCTAAGTGTCATTTGGGTCAGGACAGGTCTCTCAGTAAAGTCTCCCGAGTCGCCGTCCTCTCAATCAGCGTCGATCCTCACGAGCATAGGTTCGGGAAGAAGTGGCCTTAGACCCTCTCTAGTCTAACATTATTTATAGGGGAAATAACGAATTGAAAGTAACAAACAAACTCTAAACGTCCGTTGAGCCGCTGAGCAGAGCGAGCAAGAAAGGATGTTGATTCGCAACATTTAGAAAATCTCCGCTCACAAAAATCACAAAAATAAAAACACGGAAGAAGGAAACTCAAGCTAGAAAATGTTACATCTATGAATGCTCTTCCTCGGAATCATAGTGAAGCCACCGCAAGTTTATCAGAGTTCATTGTGGCTTTATTCTTCTCCAAGGGCAACTGGCAGCATGCCTGGAGCTGCTGTCCTCACGGAAACTTTTAATACAGTCAGAGGCCGAAGTCAGGTGGTTTCAAACCATGTTCAGCAAGGCCTCTCGTCACATTTCAATCACTCGAGTGCAGGCTGTAAATATCGGCCATCTTGGATTAGGCCAAAACGGACCATCTTAATTAAAAGAAATACAAAACAACGTTACTACATCGTAATGATTAAACAGTGTTAATTCCCACTAATACCCTTATGTGAATGTAATTATCTAGCTGTCTGCAACATATAAAAGCATTAAAGCACGTTATTTAAAAGCGCAAACACGAAACAAATAGCACTTTTGCAACACTTATTTAATTAATTTGCTCACCAATTTAGTTCACGTATTAATAAAGCAACATAAATGCATTCCCACGTGTAATTCTTTCATTAGTAATGTTGATTAGTAAGAGACTTTAACAAAATTAATAATTATCAATTAATTATCAGTAATTTTAATTATGACATATAACATAAACTGGAGTTTAAATCTCAATAAATTTTCAATAGAAAACCCTGCTCCAGCAATCCCCCCTTTGGTGATATATATCACCACAAAAAACCAACCCAAAAAAAAAAATTTGAGTCCCCATTTTTAGGAGAAATTGAAATGTCTTTTTACGACACTACACACCAGACTCTCTTTCATCATCCCTCTTTGACTCCAAGTAAACACTCTCCCTCAATTCTTCTAATTCTATTTCTTGTGGGTCTCTCTTTGACCTCTTTTGTTTCTTTGCAGTATTTCTTCCAATTATTCTCTTTTTCCCTCCCCTGTTTTTACAACACAAACACCCTAATCTAAGCATCAATAAAGCAACGTACTACCTATCTTAGCAATAAAACTCTTAACAGCAAGTAGCTTATTAGCCATTTTAGTCCAGATACTCTCAGCTTCCGGTGGTACTAATTCTTCATGCAAATCAGTAATATTTTTGATATAGACCTTTAGATCTCTGCTTTTGTCAGGAATGTAAGTGCAACAATGTTGAACTTTCAGCATTCCACAGACTCCACCCTCCTTGGCCAATAGAATATCAAGGGCAAGTCGATTTTGCATAGACATGGCACGTACGGCAAGCATCTCCGTATTTACCAAAAGAAACCCTCCAGCAGTACTTGTCGATAAGCGATCCACCGCTGTTGACAGTTTCCGAATTCCATATGCATTTAATGAAATTCCCACTGCTGGAATCAAAGCTCCAAAAATATCTCCTACAATTTCTGACCAAGTTTCTCTCTTAAAGCGCGTTAGTAAATTAATGTGTTCTACATCCTCTATCTTATCTATATGAAAAATCTTTGGAAAGACCAGGCCAACATAACACGTGCCATACCAATGGTCAAGCAACCTGTAATAAGCCTTATTCCCACAAATATAATACACTCCCGGGAAAATTGGATCTTCTCCACCTTTAAAACCCCATCCTGTTGCAATAAAGTATGTATCATGACACTCACTAGTCCCAACAAAATACCTATCATATTCGGATTTCTTTCTGGTAATGCATAGTTTACCCTTCTGTGGTGCATCTAAAGCCAAAGTTGGACTGGCCCCATTCCTCAACTCCTTTCCCATCTCAATATCCCATATTGTCTCACTCATTTCATATTTCCCTGCCTTTCCATGCATGCTCACTCTCCTTTTCTCTACCAAATCTAGGAAAGCCTTTTCTTCTTCTTTCAAACTGCAAGTTAAATTGTTTCTAAAAATGTAATCTAATGTTAATTCTTCTGTCTCTATAAAAATCTCACCAAAAATGTTAGCTTCTTTAGCTGGATTCACCTTTTTATTCATAGGCAATTGCCCAAAAATGTTATCTTTGTTAGACATCTCATAATCTATTTTCCCTAACAAATAAAAAACACTACTTAGCACACTGCATGAAATCCCATACGTATCTGGAAGATGATGATAAGTAACTCCCTCCGAAACGGATGCAGGCAATTGCATACAAACGTAGCAATCCCTTACTTCCATTGTCTTTACGTATTCGTACAACAACTTCGAAAAAACATTGCTAGAAAAATCATTAATCGATCTATCTTTATGTATGTAAATGTTACTACTTCTAGTTGGCACTATTTTCTGTGAACCCTTCCCTATGTTAGTCATATTCTCAGTATGTATTCCAAAAGTGTCTATTGTAACCCTAAAGGTAACTAATAAAGCAAGTACACTCCATAGTAGCATTAATAATCCTGTACAGCAGCAGCACATTCTACACCATCTTTTCAAGAAGGTACATCTACTTTGATTATTTTCTGTGTTAGCCATTTTACTACTTTGGCAGTGTCTTTTGACTTAGCCTCTACTACTCCACTACTGAAACACTAGAGCACTAGATTATTTCAAACAGCTAATTTCAGATCTTCTTCTTTTCACTCTTCTCCAAGTGACTTCTTTTGTTCACTCAATTCGAATTTTCATCACTTTTCACTTCTTCTTCAGCAACATCAAATTGTATCAGATCTTCAACATCCTGAGCATCCGACTCTTCTCCAATGTCAGTTAAGATAACTTTCAGGATTCCAACAGTTTTCTCCTCCTCAACCACTTCTCGTACGGTCCCCTCTGGATTTCCTTGACTTTGTCTCTTCACCTTCAGACAGTGCCACATACGTCCATTCCGGTGACCTATACTTCTGGTTAGGTTTTCTGATTCTCTTGATCTCCTCTGGTTCTTTTGAGACCTTTTGTTTTTCACCTTTCGCTTGATTCTGACTGGACACCTCGATCACCTGTTCAGCTTTTGATGAACTTGAACTTGCACTTGCTCGTGTCAGTCTGTACCTTAGCCTCTTTATCCTGTTAGGCCAAAGATCTCCTCTTACACTCCTTTTTGATCTTACTTCTTTATTATTTCTTTCTCCGATCCAAGTTCTCTTTCTCAGAACTCGACCCTCTGATTTCTCATTCTCACTTTCATCTGATTCTGTTTCATTTGCCTCTTGTTCTTCAACAATTCTCTTTTGCTCCACAGACTTCTTCCCCACCGATTGAGATTTCCCTGCTACTGTCCCTCCTCGGGTCTCCGACACGCAATCTTCTTGCTGTCTACTTGTCCCTTCACCTAGCTTATCAAGAATGTTCCCTACACCTCCTCGGGGGTCTTCCGCAATCTGTCCCTCTCTAACTTCTACTGACCCTGCTTCTTCAGAAATAATCTCAGGTGGATTTTCAACCTCTTCATCTGATTCAGGTGTAGTCTCTGTGGAATCGCTCTTTTCTCTTCTTTCTTCTCCACTGCTTGTTGGAACTTCAGGCACTCTTACAGAATCCGATCTCTCCTCTGAGACTCTCAATGTTTCTTTTGAAGCCTCTCTTGGAAAGAAAAAAGAATCACCTGACTCTAACTCTCTTTCTCCTTCCCCCCTTTCAGGATTCTTTTTTCTTCTCACTGGTTCAGTCTCTGCATCATCACTGGAATCTGACTCTTCAAAATACTCTTTCCCAGTCCCATCCTTTGGATTTGGAACTCTTAGAGTATGACTTGCATGAACCCAGTTTTTCACACCAGCACACTTCACTGCAATTGTCGTAGTCAGAATAACTTGTCTTGGCCTACCCCACCTTGGAACCAAGCAATTTCTTCTTCTGTGCACCTTTATCCTCACCCAGTCCCCTGGACTCAGATCATGGGCTTGCTTCTTCTCAAGTGTGGTGGCGTCTTCTCCAACCTGGTGAAACACAGAATGAACTGCGTCAGCCAGGCCTTTACAGTAGTCCAAAATCATGTCATCAGTTATTGTCATCAATTTGTTGACAGGCACGAAAGCATGTCTCATCGCACGTCCCATCAATATTTCATGTGGACTCAACCCTGTTGTTCTATCTGGAGTAGACCTAATAGTCATAAGCACTAGAGGCAAGACATCAGGCCATTTCATTCCAGTGGCTAAACACATCTTACCAATTCGGTTTTTGATTGTGCCGTTCATCTGTTCAACAACACCAGAAGCCTCTGGTCTGTATGCACAATGTAGCTTCTGCTGTATGCTCAATGCTTCACAAATTAAACCCATGAGCTCATTGTAGAAGTGTCCACCTCTGTCTGACTCAATTGTCACTGGGAACCCGTACCTAGGAATCAACTCTCTTAACAGTAACTTTGCCACTGTTATTCCATAATTTCTCCTAGTCGGATAGGCCTCCACCCATCTTGAGAACAAACAGACTACCACTAGAACATACCTCAATTTATTCACTTGGGGCATTTCAATGAAATCAATCGGCATTCTGGTAAAAGGACCTCCTTCTCTGCCTATTGTTCCTAGGCTTACCACTGTCTTCTTTCCTGTATTGAACTGCTGACAAATCAAACATCTTTGACAGATGCTCTCTGCAATCAGCCTGAACTTTGCATTGTACCAGGTTTGCTTAAAGGACCTAATCATTGCGTCCCTCCCCAGATGTCCCTGACCATGATACATTCTTGCCATTGTTGATAACATTGAATTAGGCATGACTGGTCTTCCATCTCTATAGATCCAAACATGATCTGTCTCTCTTGGGGCACAACCTGCCTTTATCCAATCTCTCATTTCCTCATCTCCTGCTTCATCCTGCAACTGTTTCACTTCATCCCACGTTTCTAGGACATTAGTAAACATCACAGAACAAAAAGACATCTCCCTTTCTCGTCCCCGATTAATCAAATGATTGTTCTTAGCACAATACTGTGCTATGTCATTGGCAAAACGATTACCAAGAGTAACAAAATCATCTCCTTGTCCATGAGCAGCACATTTTACAACCGCTAATTTTTTAGGCAGCTGTATCGCCTCAAGCAACTTTCCAATCACTTCAGCATTCTTTATTGGAGCCCCACTCGACGTCAAGAAACCTCTCTGAAGCCAAAGTTGGCCAAAATCATGAACCACTCCAAATCCATACTGACTATCAGTCATCACAGTCACTCTCAGATTTTCCCAATCTTGCAAGCTTTCGTCAATGCCACCAATTCAGCCACTTGAGCAGATCTTACTCCTTTCAAAGACGAAGCTTCTATAACTTCTGAAACCTTGCACACTGCATATGCTGCACTCAGCACACCATGATCAGTTCTCAGACATGATCCATCCACAAACAGCACATGATCCCTCTCAGGTAATGGCAAATCTCTTATGTCTGGCCTGGGTTTTGTGCAGTAGTCAAGCACATCCAAACAATCATGATCAACATCATCTCCCACATTCACATTTTCAGTATCTGGCAACAGAGTTGCTGGATTCACATTTACACATCTCTCAAGAGTCACATTTGATGCTCCCAAAATGATTTTCTCATATTTAGTCAACCGACTGTGTGACATATATTGAGTTCTGCTTCTTAGCAAAAGAATTGCCACATCATGAGGTACGAATACCCGTACAGGATATCCCATTATTATACCCTCACTTTGTTCCAAGCTTCTGCATGTAGCAGCTACTGCTTTCAGGCAACCTGGCAAACCCACAGCTACGGGGTCAAGTGTTGATGAGAAGTACGCAATTGGCCTTCTCAGTTGTCCATGTTTCTGGATTAACACTGAAAGTGCACATCCATTTCTCTCACTGCAGTACAATTCAAACTCCTTCTCATAGTCTGGCATTCCCAAAGCAGGAGCTTCACACATTCTGCTCTTTAACTCTTCAAATGCTGCCATTTGTTCTGCATTCAGTTCCAATGGGTCTTTCACTTCACTTTTGGTCAACTTAATCAATGGCTTTGCTATCAGGGAGAAATTACTTATCCACTGACGACAATAACCCACCATTCCCAGAAACATCCTCACTTCTCTCTGGGTCATTGGGGCTCTCATTCCTCTGATAATTTTGATCCTGTCATCGGTCACCTTTCTCAGACCCTTTTCAATATTGTGTCCAAGATAATGCACCTCTTTCTTGCAAAATTGCAATTTGGCTGGAGATACCTTTAACCCTCCATCTGCCAGATGATTCAGTAAAGCTATGGTATCTACTTCACAAGCTTCACGTGTCTTTGATGCCACAAGTATGTCATCGATGTACTGCACTAGTACTGAGCTTTCAGGCATGATCAAACTCTCCAATGATTTCTTCAATAACTGATTGAATATCGAAGGACTCTCTGTATACCCCTGTGGGATAAGACTCCATGCCAAAATACGCTGTCCAAACCGAAATGCAAAAATCGGCTGGCTGTCATGATGCAATGGAATTGAAAAGAAAGCAGGACACAAATCAATCACCGTGTACCATTCAGCATCATGATGAATCTGGTACAAAATCACTGAAGGATTTGGCACAATAGGACAACATGCCACCACAATTTTGTTAACTTTTCTCAAATCTTGTACAATCCTGAACTTTCCATTAGGTTTCTTTAGCCCCATTATCGGTGAATTACACGGGCTACTCAGTAACTCTCTCAAAACACCCTGTTGAATCATCTTGTCAATTATAGGGGTTATTCCCTCAATTATCTCTGGTGTCAATCTGTACTGTGGGATATTAGGATAAACAATTCCCTCTTTCACTGAAATCTTTACTGGATCTACATTATTCATCAATCCCACATCTTCTCCAGTAAAATCCCAAACCGCTGTTTTAACTGTATGTCTCAACTCTTGAGGCAAATCATCTGGATTGAACACAGCATATGTTCCAACAATCTCACTCTCTCTATTATCTAGAGTCATCCTGTACAAAACATCCTCATCTGGTGTCTCAAAAGCTATTCCATCCGGAGTACAGAAAATTGTGCAATTCATCTTACACAATAAGTCCCTACCTAACAAGTTCACTGGACTAGTGTCACAGACTACAAATCTGTGCATGTCTGAGAATTTCCCTATTCTTACCCTTACTGGTTCGGTAAGACGAGTCTTAATCTGTGTATTAGCTACACCAACCACTTGGATTGCTTCGTCCGAGAGAGGAAGATTTCTTATATCTGCTGACCTGACAGTTGATCTCGTCTCTCCTGTGTCTACCAAAAAAGTAACACTCTCCCCATTTATTTTCCCATCTACAAATGGTCCTGCCTGGTCTATTTCTAGAGTTGCACCAAGTATTCACTCTTCCTCCTCTCTTCGGCACCGTCAATAGTCCCCTTCAGACTCACTCCCCTCATTCTTTAACCAGTACTGCTGTACCAGGTTTGAACGTCTCGGTTTGTTTACCTGCTCATCATTGTAGAATCCTGAGTCCTGGTTATACTTTTGGGACCCTCTATTCTGCGGCAAGGGCGGTTTTGGCTCTTGACTCTGCTGTCTGACAACCTTCTGCTGTTGCTGCTGATGATTACACCCCTCGTTCTGCACCTGTTGATTCAATGATTTATTCTCATTACTCACTATTGGTGGATTGGTACACTCGGATCTCCAATGCCCCAATTGTCCACAGTTGTGACATGGGAACTTTTTCTTGGCCTCCTCTAGATTTCCCTTCCCTTTTCCTGCACCATATCTAGGCCTATTTCCTGGATTATTTGCTTGTTCCACCATCTGTGCTTCTTGTCTTTCAGCAACTTTCACCTGTGCCCACATTGCTTTCTCTTTCAGCTTTCTCTGTTTTGCCTCAATTTCATCACTGAAGTACTTTGCATGTCTCAAGATTTCATCAATCTTTTTACTCTGCCAATCAACTGTATGCTCTCGAATCCTTTCACTGATTTCAGGTCTCAGGCCATATACAAATCTGTATACAAAATGACTCAAATCCTTATCACCCAGGTGTTCATCTCCACTGAATTGTTTAAAAGCCAGTATCAGCCTTTCATAAAAAGCATGAACTGATTCCTTTGCTTCTTGATGTGTTCGATCTATCTTAACCCAGTCTGTCTCTTTCGGGGGTACCTTATTTTTCAGGAACACTATAACCTGTTCATACTTCTTCATAACCACTGGGTCTGGTGCTCCCGTTTTCGGATCTCTTGGGTACTCCTTAGCAGGCCAATCTACAACTATCTTACATTCTGCCCACAAGTCTGCTGGAACAATTACATCAAACAGACTATTCAGGTCAATCCACAGTACTTTTGACAATTTCACAAACCTGTCTACCTGCCTATACCACTCGACGGGCTTTTCTCTCAGTCGAGGAAAATCATTCGTAAATGATAAAATATCCTGTCTAGTCCATGGGACATGTACATATCCTCCTCCAGGAATCTCTCTCATAGGATAAGCATCCACTGTTTTCTCTTTTTCTCTCATAGGAAAAGCTGAGTAAGTCCTGTCTACTGAATCTTCCCTTTTCTTGTACCATCTATCCTTCCATTTTTCTACATTACCCCATTTTCGCAATAAGGAAATCATTTCCTTAATCTGCCCTGTTCTGCCAACACCATTTAGATTTTCAATGTCCTTATCAGAGAAATCCACCCTGTAAGGCTTCTGCAAAGCTTTCACCTTATCCATGTCAACTCCTTGTTCACTCGCTATTGCTTTTAACCTGTCATGTGTACTCTTAGCCCTCCAGGTGATACTCTTGCACATAAATAACAATTCTCCATCATGATGGTTTTTCAATATTTCTGTAGGAATTGTTCCTGCAATAAGCTCCTCCACTTCTATGCGCAACCTGGCTACATCAATTGCCTGTGAATCTTTATCCTTCTTCTGAAGAACTTTCAACCAATCATTCAAATCCTCAGCTGTTATTTCTGTAGACCTTTTCACTGCACCCACTTGTTCTGCCATCCTCTGTGGTTCCAAAATCGTTCCTCCCAAACAACCAGTATTCAATCCTGAACTAGGCTGTACATCTGATCCTCCACTACATGTGTCATGTCTCCGCTGTCTCAAATTATTTTCTCCCGTCCTCATTCCTGATTCCTCCAAAGTGCAAGAACCAACCAAACCATTTCCTACATAGGGAACTGTCAAACCATTTTCACCCATTCTTTGTTTATCAAAAATAGGCACAACCGGACCAATGGTTACAGGTACTGTAACAGCTTCTAGATTTTTCGTCAGCTCTCTAATTTTCTCAGTCAGCTCAGATGTCGTTCTGGCTAATTCTCTTGTTTTCTCATCACCGATTTGATTCTCTCTCTCTCTTTCCGTGAAAGAGCCACCACTTTTCAAATCAGGGGTCACAATCTCAGTTTTAACAATTCGTAAAGTATCTCTTATGGGAGTCACAACTGGCGTTCTCTCTTCTGGTTCTGGTCTATATGGAGGTGGTCTCTTATAAATCATGTCATCCAAGACCTCATCCTCATAATCATTAGCCCCATACCTTCTCACTTCTGCATCAGGTACCTTTTCTGCACCTTTCCTCCCTTCCGCTTCTTCAACAGTTCTCATAGGATATAATCCCTCTGACATACTAGCATCTCGCCATCTCCTCATTCGATCATGATGAGTTTCACGATCATATTTCCTCCCAAAAATATACCTATAATTGCCTCCACTCCTCTGCTTTTCTCGCTCATGCACCTCATCTTCCCATTCCACCAACGCCTCGAACTGTGTCGGCCTTGGTCTAGGCTCTCGACACATCATCTTTTCCCGTAAATTTCTCAACGCGGCCAGATTAAATGAACCATGTTCCGGGAACGCTAAAACACCATCATCCTTAGTGTACTTAGCCCAGTTGTCTAACCATATACAGGTATGATACCCATATTTCGCAACCATGAAGGATGCAGGAGTTCTTGTCGGAGGTAATAATTCACCTTCTCTAGTTATTATGTCCTTATCCTTGTCGAACCATCTTTTAATTTTACCGAACAAGGATTTCTTCTTTTTTTCCTCCGGTTGGTAATACATCTAAGCGTTTACTACAACCCTCTAGTCCTTTCCGCAACTGTACGATCTTTTGTCCAATAACAGCGCGACTCACACTAACGCACCAATCCTGGAGCGTCTACGTCACCCTGTATTTCTTCCAATCCCTACGCGGCTCACACCAACGCACCAATCCTAGCGCGAGCACTGTTCTGATCCACTGCCCAATCACAGCGCGGTCTGTATGACGTCAGTAGTCACTGCAGTCGCTTCTACTCTGTCTCCTGTCACTCGTCTACCCCTCCTTTACAAAGCCTTCTTAGTAGACTTCGTTTCAGATTCTACAAAATCTATTAGTTACAACATATAAACATCTCCATTGTCTGCTTCGCTAACCACAGAATAGTAAAGAAAATTCTTTCTCACAAGAATCCCGCTTTTCTCCAGAACAGCGCTTACCTCTGCTCCACTACGGAATTATTACTTTCGTTGACACAGTAGCACATCCCTCTACTCTGCCCTTCTAACATGCATCCATTAACTGTTTCCTCCAGGAATGCTCCAAAGAGTCTCACAATCAACTAAATGCTCATACATTCACGCACTTTCATACCAGAAGATGTAGCACATCCACACAGAATCCTGCCTTTCCCGAGAACAGCGAACAGTCAGTCCCACTACAGAATTATAACACACGTTAACCAAGCAGCGCTTACCTCTGCCCAGTCCTTCAGACAAGCTCAGAGAATACCTATTACTCCAGCGATAAGCTTTAACGGCGAACCTAACGGATCCCTGGGACTTAAGACCAGAGTTTCACAGATAACCTTCGCTACCATACGCACTCCTTTTATACTGAAGATATACCCCTAATAGTAACACACGACGATGTCACTGATTTCAAACCCAGACAATGTGACGCGCAACTTCAATTGTCATACGTACAGGGCCAACAATCCCGTCTTTCCCGAGAGCAGCACTCACTTCCCTCTGCCCTACTACGGAACCGTCACCAGCTCCCCACGTTCCAGAAGCTGTCCACACTACATAGAACTCAATACGACGACTTCAACATATAGTATTAGTACATATACCAACATCAATCAATAAATCAATAAATCAAAAGCCTATGTACAAGCAATCTATCAGATCAAGACAATAATCTAAAACCATCATACTGCTACCAGGAAACTGCTGCAGATCGGAGCATATAAATTCTCCCTACTTCCACGGACAGAGTAAATCCACAGTCACACGCACATACTCTCATCATACGCTAGGGCCCATCACACTAACATTCATTCTATTACTCTATCCACACTGAATATATAGGAGAAATTCTAAACCATCTGCGTCTAAAGCGAGGTCAATGCGACCTAAAAGATCTGTCTTGAGTCATGATTTTAAACATTGGTAATACATTTGAAACTCAATAAACGACAAGAAATAACCACCCGACACTGAAATTCAAACAGAGATCATCTTTTATCTAAATTAGTTCAAAAGAAAGTCAATCAATAGTGAAATCATTATTCTCATAGTTACCTATTCTAGCTAAGTGTCATTTGGGTCAGGACAGGTCTCTCAGTAAAGTCTCCCGAGTCGCCGTCCTCTCAATCAGCGTCGATCCTCACGAGCATAGGTTCGGGAAGAAGTGGCCTTAGACCCTCTCTAGTCTAACATTATTTATAGGGGAAATAACGAATTGAAAGTAACAAACAAACTCTAAACGTCCGTTGAGCCGCTGAGCAGAGCGAGCAAGAAAGGATGTTGATTCGCAACATTTAGAAAATCTCCGCTCACAAAAATCACAAAAATAAAAACACGGAAGAAGGAAACTCAAGCTAGAAAATGTTACATCTATGAATGCTCTTCCTCGGAATCATAGTGAAGCCACCGCAAGTTTATCAGAGTTCATTGTGGCTTTATTCTTCTCCAAGGGCAACTGGCAGCATGCCTGGAGCTGCTGTCCTCACGGAAACTTTTAATACAGTCAGAGGCCGAAGTCAGGTGGTTTCAAACCATGTTCAGCAAGGCCTCTCGTCACATTTCAATCACTCGAGTGCAGGCTGTAAATATCGGCCATCTTGGATTAGGCCAAAACGGACCATCTTAATTAAAAGAAATACAAAACAACGTTACTACATCGTAATGATTAAACAGTGTTAATTCCCACTAATACCCTTATGTGAATGTAATTATCTAGCCGTCTGCAACATATAAAAGCATTAAAGCACGTTATTTAAAAGCGCAAACACGAAACAAATAGCACTTTTGCAACACTTATTTAATTAATTTGCTCACCAATTTAGTTCACGTATTAATAAAGCAACATAAATGCATTCCCACGTGTAATTCTTTCATTTGTAATGTTGATTAGTAAGAGACTTTAACAAAATTAATAATTATCAATTAATTATCAGTAATTTTAATTATGACATATAACATAAACTGGAGTTTAAATCTCAATAAAATTTCAATAGAAAACCCTGCTCCAGCAGCACTCCCTGGTTGCCCCTTTGCAGATCTTTCCTAATCCTTTCAATTCTGTTGACAGTGAATGCTCATGGTTTTGATGATGTACTTCACAATGTTCAACCAAAGGTAGTGTTCTCTCTGCTTTTTGGATACTCCTATAATGTTCTTGGATCCTCTGTTTAAGTAGTTGAATAGTGATCCCCATATAAGTTGTATTACAAGGGCATGTGATCCCATTTATAACATAGGTGCCTTCACAGTTTATCCAGTCAATAATGTAGTGTTGGTGGCCATTGACGGTGCTTTCCAAGGGTTTGTATTTTCACAGTTTGCAGATGGAGTGATTTTTGCATGTACAAGAGCCTTGAGGTTATGAAGAGTTATTGACATAGTATTTGTCATAGACTGGATGCTCTCCTGAAGTTAATTTGTGGGTATGGTCGTAGCCAATTGCATCTGTGAGTTACTGCTTAGTACAGGGCAGAGTTTCTCTAGTATTCTTCTAATATGATGATGGCCATTGGACTGCTGTGTGATGAACCTAATCTGAGGTTCAATATTGGTTGATGGCTGTGTATCTTTCAAATGTTTGCTCTTGATAATTTGTTCAATTTTCTGCATGGTCTGGGCTAATGTTATTGGATTGTAGCCTCTGTTGCTTGATCTATTAATGATATAGTTGGATTGTGATGGATAATCATCCTGTTTGCGGCAATTTCTTCTTGCTTTTCAGAACTCTACTTTGGGAATATTAAGGATGGTAGTTTTAGGATGGCAGCTTGTAACACATAGAATTGAATTGGATGCTGTAGTTTTTCCATGTATTTTGCTGCATAGATATGTATTTTCTATATATATAGAATGTAAGATCTAAATATCGAATTTCCCATTTGGGGATGGATGAGTCACTTTAATGCCCCATTTGTTGCAAGCATATGTGTTTCTGATGTTGAGGG
The DNA here is from genome assembly GCF_964204655.1 of Triturus cristatus. Classification (NCBI taxonomy): domain Eukaryota; kingdom Metazoa; phylum Chordata; class Amphibia; order Caudata; family Salamandridae; genus Triturus; species Triturus cristatus. The sequence continues at coordinate 407,043,636 of NC_140590.1, forward strand.
TTCTTCTGTTTTGGTTCTTGGTGGTCTTGTTGTGGTATCTTATGCATTTAAATTTCCTAGTCGATGACTCCGTACTTCCTCGTACAAATTTACTTCCCCCCCCAGGGATTCAGAATCTGAAGTTACTGATGTTTCTAATACAGTAGATGTTTCCGTTCCTGGTTTGACATTCTCATATGTCTTGGCAAAAATATAAACGAGTCTCAGTTGGTAGTCTATTTGATCCCTGTTTGATTTCTGTTCTTTCTCTTGATAATGTCTTCCCCATATTCATCGATATCCTTATTCTTGATTTCATAATTCTTTTTTGTCATGTTGTTTCAACTGCAAGAAAAATGAGGATCTTAAGACCTCTAGGAATATGATCTGCTTCCAAATACTTCTTTAAAGAGGCACCTTCCCACCACTTGGATGTTTCTATGTTTCTATGACCACTCTTTTTTTTCCTCTGCCATTTTATTTCTGGGATTCTGAGATAAAATAAGCTTTGTCAGCCATTGCCTGATGGTATGAAATTAGACACTATTTTGTGTTTATCTTTCCAATTACCAATTTTTATGTTTAATTTCTGATATCTTTTCAGATTCTTATTTAGTAACATGAGATCCGCCACATGGTGAGCACTTTTCGGCCATAGAAACCTCTGCTTAAACATAGTGAAAACACCTTATGTATCAATGACTCACTCCAATACACATCTTAGAAGTACAATAAAATATACTCACCCCGAGGAAACTAAAGGTAGTCTTTTCATCTGTAGATACTCACCGCGGAGCTGCTACTTTTACCAGTTGTTTTTCCATTAATATGTGCATAACTTGTCTGTAGAAACTAGATGAACTACCATTGCAAGCACATTTAGCCCACAACTGCTGCTTCTAGCATACTATTGTTTCCTCTGGTGTGCTAACTTTACACATGCCTAGATTTCACTATCACTACTTGATAGCGGACTTTGTGCCTGTAAGCAGCCATCCTGTTAATTTATCCCATTTCAAATACTTACATACATCTGTCATCCTATTCATTCTAAACAACACAATATCAAGAACAAGCTCACTTTCCATACATGCCGTGTCTTAAATGTAGACTGCCAATCGTACTCACCCATCGCTTCTCACTACCCAATAATACATCTTACAAATATGCATACCCAAATAACCACATACATATTAAATGCTTATTCAGTCTCTCATTAAACATAAGAACACATTTTAATCTGGGGTTTATGCTACATAATGTTGGATTGGCAAAATTACATCACTGGCAATGCTACCTCATCATTACTCCTAAACTTGATTGAATAAGCATCACATAATCCTGGCTAAATGTATAAACCAAGTCTGTGATGGATTGTTTAGTTCCCCAAAGATTGTTTATACTTTTCTTAAAAGGACGTCTAAAAAACAGATGGAGTGATGAGCATCATTTTCAAAGTCTTTTTAAAATGCAAAGCAGTGTAAGTATCTGTATTTAACATGACTCATTTTCATAATTTTTGCACCCAGTAAAATGCAAAGTCAATTTCTTTGAACCAGCAGTTTCCACCTTTTAAGAGAAGGCCTGCTGCTGCATAGCTGGGTAATGGGTTCTAGGCTGCTTGTGTGTGAACATGTGAGCACACGCATTTTTACACAGGTGCAGCTGAGATTGTGAGACTACCATATCACTCCGCTCGGTATCTATGCACAGGTAGCCTGTCCCACAAGGGACCCTTCAGAGATTGGTACTTCATATAGGCCTTATAATCTGAATGGGTGGTCATAGTGTAGGTCTGTAGTGCTCAACTGAAAATAGTGGGTGGTTTACTGAATTACAGACTATGGATAAAATCTGTGCCAAAGTAGTTTCACCTTGCTTAGGTCTAGAGGTATAGGTGTGGTACCAATCCTAGGGTACAAATGTACCCTGGGTGCACATCCAAATTCCCTTTTGTGATATCTGTACTTCTTCTGGCACTTGAGGATTTGTCATAATTCGCTGGCTAGGCTTATAACTAGATTCCAGACCTTAGCCCCCCTCCTGAGCCAAGTTAATTACTTTGCTGGCCAGCAGGAGAATCAAATCTTCCCCACACAATAAAGCGATTTGACAGTGCTTTGGCTTGTTCCTGGGAAGCAAAGGGGTGGGAATGGAATCTGCATGTCCTAATTACCTTTCACGCTGCAAAGGTCCTGAGAAGACTAACGCACATAGAAACAAAGTAGGGGAGCCAGACCTCTGGAGCCAGTCAGAAGAAGGTCTCCCCTTTGATTTTTTGGAGGGAAGCTGTGGCAGATAGAGGCAGGTTAGAAACTTTCAATGACGTTCTTTCAGCGGACAACTTTAAGTCGCCATTTTTTAATGTCCCAGACTTCTGTACAGGAGTGTTGTGACAGGGTTGGAGTGATGGTGTGTCACCCTAGGATTGGCCAGAGGTGCTTATCTTCTAGAAATTGTGTACCAACTCTTAAAATCCCCCTGCACAAGGAAGTGACTGGAGAGAACTTCCTGGACCTGGACGCTGAAGAATTGCTCAGCTGGAAGGAGAAGCACCGAACTACACTCCAAGGATGGACATATGGAGTAGTGGACTTTAGCTGGTATCCTGGACTAAGACTGTTTCTTTAGAGCCAGGGGTGCTGGCCCTCTTACACCCTCAGAGGGACAGTAGAGTGATGTACCTGCTTGGTGGGATCCTTGAGACCTCCCCTGGAACTTCTGAGGACTGGCTCTCCAGCTATGTAACCTCCATCAGGAGGGGGCCACTGACTCAGCTGCTGACATACTGGTGCTCTGCAAGATGGCCATAGCCATGGGGCCTGGCAGGGAGAGCACTCTGCCTTGGGGCTGCTGCTGAGGGAGACCCCGGGCCCAGGAGACCTGCCAGGCTCCTTGACAGAGGACTGGTCTTGGCTGAAAGAGCAATGACAAACAGCTCCCCCAAAACTGCAATGGAAGCATGTTACATCTAGAAGAAATACTCAGTTGCGCCTTACATTGAATTGATAATGCATTATTAACAATTCCAAAATTGACAATGCAATGTTATATGATTTTAACAAAGGTCACTACAATGCTTTCAAATACATTAGCGATAATTACATGGTAAACAGTGAGTCATGCAGGCCTTAATGAATATCATTCTCAGGTGATACCATCCATAGTTATTTTCAAAGGTGTTCCATAGGTGCTGTAATGACAGATTTTTACTTTATTTAATGTGGTGACACACTAACAAAGCCAATAGGCCTGTCTTCTGATGATCACACCCACTTATATTGTGTCTAATGTAGGTGGAGAGTATTGTAGTCTTAGTATCCAAGGCTCGCTAGTAGTGTTAACTGTTAGGAGGGCGTCATCATAGATTGTAAGTAATAAAGTACCTTTTCCTTTTTTATAACAAGAAGCACTGACTGCACAATTATTTATTGTGTGTTGTTTATTGTGTACTAGCGAGCTGGGGTACTAGCCAACTCCACCTCCCCTGAGTAGGCCTTGGCTACCCTGGTTCGCTAGTAAGTACAAGAGTAATTACATCTCTCTGCAGTTCCTAGACCACTACTAATCATTCCATGCCCTGATGTTATTTTTCTGTAAACTCTTGATGGTGTACACTGTAGAGTATTTGTTTGCATCCATGTATTTATTTATTTATAAAGTTTTATATAGCGCGAACATGACCCACGGGGATATCAGAGCGCTTTACAGTATAAGAACAAAATTGGTTGAGGTAGTATACATACATTCAAAAGTGTCAATTCGTACAAAAGGAATAGAAGATATATGATTAACAAACATAGAGGACCATGATACCGCAAGACATAGTACAATATACAGTTAAAGAACCTAAGATGAGTGTGCTAGCAAACATACATATTATAACCATGATCGGATCCCAATGGATAAGAAGTGAATAGATAAACCCAAGAGAGACCCACCACTAGCTAAGCTTTACACTACATACAGTAATTGAACAGTAAGGGTACTGATATTCGTCATACATAATGAGGACTCAACCATTCCACTTGAGGTCGGCAAAAGTATTCCGATCATAAAAATGACTGTGACATCATAGAAATCAGACTTATGGTATGTATTTGTTCATTAGTAGTGTTTTTACTTCTTTTTTGAAGGCGGTAAGGGAAGTGATTCCACTAACTGCTGGAGGTAGGGAGTTCCAGATCCTTGTTGCAATCCCTGAGAAAGGTCTACAGCCGGTTCTCTTCTTATGGAAGGATTGAGGTTTCAGAAGGAGGGTGCTCGCACGTCGAAGTCGTCTGCAGCCTCCAGACCTTTCCAACTTTAAAGCCAGATAACTAGGAGTATTGTTGTGAATTGCTTTGTGTGTCATGCAGGCCACTTTAAGGTGTATTCTTGCCTCGTAGGGCAGCCAATTCAAGGCTTTCAAGGTTGGAGAGATGTGACATTTTCCCTTGGTTCCAGATACCAGTCTAGCCGCAGAATTCAATGCTGCTCTTAGCGGAGCCAGCTTGTATTTAGGAAGACCACAGAGGGTGGTGCTCCCGTAATCTAAACTGGGTAGCACAAGGGCTTGTACTGCCATTGCTTGGTTGGAAACTCTTACCAACACCTCCCATACGCTTCCCATTGAGCAGCAGATGCACAGACACTTGATGGACCACCAGATGCAGTCTGACATGGGCACGCGCTGACGAGGTCCAGCTGTTGACAGCCAACTCTTCAGAGGAGTCTCTGCAGGCCTGTTTGGTTTCAGCAATGGTTTGTTAGGAGATCGCCCACCCAACCCTCCTTCCCTCACCCCCTTGTACATCAGACCTCCAGCTGCAGCTTCCAACCCCCCACTCAGCAGGATGGACTGTTTAGAGTGCATGCAGTGAATCGAAATTGTTTAAAGTCCTGGGAAAAAAAGGATTTGCTCTTGGCTTTCTATCTCTTCTTGTATTCATAGAGTCTGCCTACATTTGTCCAATTTGAGTGATCTGTATCTGTCTGGAAACAGAATAGGCATAAATATGGACAACCCAGACAGTCTCCAAGGTCTTCCCTTAAGGCCGAGCACAGTGTTCTATGCCAAGATGGTCCTGGGCTTTTCATCTGGAACATTTACATTTCTAATTAAGAAAGCTAAATTATTGCTAATTTAGGAGTCATGGTATTTTCTAAAAACAGCACCGATTAGGACGTTACCCAATTATTTTAATTGATCCCCGCCTGCCAGTCCCTGGGCTCATGCTCAGCCTCAGGGGACTCTGCCTGGCGCTCTCCAGGGCCAGGGCTAGTGAATATGAGCCAGTTCCACAGATGCGCAGCCAGTGCATCATGCCTCGGTGCGAGCAGCACTGTCCGGAGCCCGCCTTCTACCTTCATCTGACCCATCGCTTCAGAATCACTTAGACTGTCAGGGGTGTGTGCCCTCTGAGGCTGGGGAGGTCCAGCGAGGGACCCAAGGTAAGAGTAACAATAAGAGAGATGTAAATAGTCTGACCCAAATGCATCCCTCTTAAGACTCAGTTGTTTAGTAAAACTCGGTCCTCCCGTCAAAGTGAGACTTTCTGCTTATCGAGGGTGAAATGCACACTTGACCTAATTAATCTACGGCTTTGTGCAGTGCTGATTGTTTTCTTCCAAGTAGCATTCGGCGCCCCCTTTTACCCACATCCTCAGTTCCCTTGACTGCAGGCAGGCCACAGCATCGCTTCGGATCGGGGTCCAGACCCGGCCTCTGGTAGCACAGTCTTTTCTTCTGCCTTCCTATGATCGCCGTGTCTCTTTCCTGTTCCTTGGACTCCTCCAACCATCTAACCATCCACCGCTGCATTCACCTGATAGAAAAGACTCCGTCTTTGACACGTGAATAACCTAACCAGCTAACCATCCACCGCTGCATTCACCTGATAGAAAAGACTCCATCTTTGACACGTGAATAACCTAACCAGCTGACCATCCACCACTGCATTCACCTGATAGAAAAGACTCCGTCTTTGACACGTGAATAACCTAACCAGCTAACCATCCACCACTGCATTCACCTGATAGAAAAGACTCCATCTTTGACACGTGCTGTAACCTAACCAGCTAACCATCCACCGTTGCATTCACCTGATAGAAAAGACTCCATCTTTGACACGTGCTGTAACCAAACCAGCTAACCATCCACCACTGCACTGCATTCACCTGATAGAAAAGACTCCATCTTTGACACGTGAATAACCTAACCACCTAACCATCCACCATTGCATTCACCTGATAGAAAAGACTCCATCTTTGACACGTGCTGTAACCTAACCAGCTAGCCATCCACCACTGCACTGCATTCACCTGATAGAAAGGACTCCATTTTTGACAAGTGCTGTAACCTAACCAGCTAACCATCCACCACTGCACTGCATTCACCTGATAGAAAAGACTTCATCTTTGACACGTGCTGTAACCTAACCAGCTAACCATCCACCACTGCTTTTTCCTGATAGAAAAGACTCCGTCTTTGACACGTGAATAACCTAACCAGCTAACAATCCAGCACTGCATTCACCTGATAGAAAAGACTCAATTTTTGACACGTGCTGTAACCTAACCAGCTAGCCATCCACCTCTGCACTGCATTCACCTGATAGAAAAGACTCCATTTTTGACACGTGCTGTAACCTAACCAGCTAACCATCCACCGTTGCATTCACCTGATAGAAAAGACTCCATCTTTGACACGTGCTGTAACCTAACCAGCTAGCCATCCACCACTGCACTGCATTCACCTGATAGAAAGGACTCCATTTTTGACACGTGCTGTAACCTAACCAGCTAAACATCCACCACTGCACTGCATTCACCTGATAGAAAAGACTTCATCTTTGACACGTGCTGTAACCTAACCAGCTAACCATCCACCACTGCTTTTTCATGATAGAAAAGACTCCGTCTTTGACACGTGAATAACCTAACCAGCTAACAATCCAGCACTGCATTCACCTGATAGAAAAGACTCCATTTTTGACACGTGCTGTAACCTAACCAGCTAACCATCCACCACTGCACTGCATTCACCTGATAGAAAAGACTTCATCTTTGACACGTGCTGTAACCTAACCAACTAACCATCCACCGCTGCATTCACCTGATAGAAAAGACTCCATCTTTGACACGTGCTGTAACCTAACCAGCTAGCCATCCACCACTGCACTGCATTCACCTGATAGAAAAGACTCCATCTTTGACACGTGCTGTAACCTAACCAGCTAACCATCCACCGTTGCATTCACCTGATAGAAAAGACTCCATCTTTGACACGTGCTGTAACCTAACCAGCTAACCATCCACCGCTGCATTCACCTGATAGAAAAGACTCCATCTTTGACACGTGCTGTAACCTAACCAGCTAACCATCCACCGTTGCATTCACCTGATAGAAAAGACTCCATCTTTGACACGTGCAGTAACCTAACCAGCTAGCCATCCACCATGGCATTCACCTGATAGAAAAGACTCCATCTTTGACACGTGCTGTAACCTAACCAGCTAGCCATCCACCACTGCACTGCATTCACCTGATAGAAAAGACTCCATTTTTGACACGTGCTGTAACCTAACCAGCTAACCATCCACTACTGCACTGCATTCACCTGATAGAAAAGACTTCATCTTTGACACGTGCTGTAACCGAACCAGCTAACCATCCACCACTGCTTTTTCCTGATAGAAAAGACTCCGTCTTTGACACGTGCTGTAACCTAACCAGCTAACCATTCGCCACTGCGGTCACCCGATAGAAAAGACTCCATCTTTGACACTTACTGTAACCTAACCAGCTAATCGTCCACCACTGCCTTCACCTGATAGAAAATACTCCATCTTTGACATAGGCTGTAACCTAACCAGCTAACCACCCACTCCTACAGTCACCTTGCGCCTGCATAATCGGGCTCACTTTAAGTTCTGTTCAGGAAAAGGCCTGTGAGCCAATATCATCAATCCATGTATTTGCAGGCATAGCTCCGTTTAGCTAACCACCCCATTTAGATGCTTGCTGTGCCCAGCTAAACACCCTCCGCACCCTGACCCCCGCCCAAAATGTAATGTTGAAGGGAATTTTTTAAAAGGGTCAATAGAAACAATGCAGTGGTCACTACAACAAGGAGCAGTAACTGAACACATTTTACGGCAAATAGCTACCTACAAAATCACAAGGGGGAAGAAAAAACGAAAGAAACCTGGCTTGCACGGAGCAGTGGGGGGCCTAGCTGGCACCCGAGATTCGAAGGACGTGGCTGTCCCTCCCAGCAGCTGTTTTGCTTTATGTGTCATTCAGTCTTTATTAGTACCATCAGCATCATTCACTCTCTAGTCTATTTTGACGACCTGATCGCTTGGTATCCCCTATTCTCTCTTGTCCTCTATCTCCCTCTTCTATAATTATAACTGTTGTCCCCAGTTCCCTGTATCTGATATCCTCCTTCCCATGTTTCCATCCTTTGATTTCAGTCCCCAGTTTGTCTCTCCCACTTTCTCTCTGAGCGCTCCCTACTCTCTCGCGCATCTTTTTTCACTTCTCTATTCTCTGAACTTGCAGTTGCCTTTCTTTCCCGCCTCTGGCCTTTTCCCTGTGATTATGTGATCAGTGCAGGTTTGTATCCTGTTGTGGTCTCCATCTCTCTCTGTCTCCTTCTTGTCTCTCACTTGTCCTCTGTGCCTCTCCCCAGATGGCCAGTTTTACTCACTCCTTTGCCTTACACACCTTGTTATTCAAGTCTGTCTCTCTCCAGTCCCTTTCCTCTTTCTGTACTTCTAGTGTGGGTTTCTGTGCTGTCTCCCTTTCCTATCCGATACGAGCCTCGTTTCGTCTGACTCTCGTAGGTCCTAGGCCTCTCTCTGTCCTCTCAATCTTGTCATTACCAGCCTCGTGATGTCTCCTTTCTCTGCATTCACAATCGGTGTTCTCTCCCTCTCTTCTGTACCTACATTTCTTCTCTTATTCGCTCCAACTCCTGGACCATTGATCCTTTCACTCTGCAATCCCAGCTCTCTCTGGCCTTGCCTCTTCCATTCTTAATCTAGCACCGCCCTTTATACATTCCAGTCTCTCGCTTTTAATCTTTCTCGGTCATTAACGCTCTCACCTTATTTTCTCTCTTTTTGACACTTCAGCCCTGAGTTCTCTTTCTTTCTTTTAATGTCTCAACTTCAAGTGTGGGTTCTCTCCATATTCCACGTTTTTTTCGATCCTCTCTCTGTTTACTAGTCTAGCTTTGTCATACGACAGCTGTTTTTTTCTGTCTGCAGCCGACATGCACTGATTGGCAGTGCACTTTTACGTTCTAAAGACATACTGTCTTTGGCCTTGCCCCCATAGTTTATTTTCTCTGACACAGGGGACACTTAATATGCGGCAGACTGGCAGAGGTTGGAGTGGCAGCTTTGTGGCGCTCACACCACCATACTCCCAATGAACGCCTCTCTGCATTTCTGTAATAACTCTGCCTGCTTAGTCTGTTTATTTCTCCGTTCCTTGTTTTTTTGGTGTACTTCCACGCTTCCCTTTTCTCTATCCTTCTCTATTCCTTGCTGTCGCTCGCTCCGCCATTGCATTTCCATCCTTGTATACTCTCATTTCTCGCCTAACTTCACCCATCTGCGTGCTGTATTCCACATGTTTTATCGCTACAAATGCACATTCAATAGTTTTGCCTCTTTCTGCCTTTTTCATCTCTCATTCCAGGTCAAGGTCTCTATGTCTATGCCATCTTAAGGAATTGTGGTACCCAGACCTATATCGTGGCTCCTCTTTTGCAACACCTACACTTAATCAATGGTAGAAATTGCACCTCTCAAGGTGTCCGCCATAGCACCACCCCTTCCCATATTCACATTTTCCCCTTTACTGGACTCATACCTTCCCTCAGTTTCAAAGTCTTTTCTAATGCCACTCATTGTGTCTGTCTTTGAACTCAGTTGGATATTCAAGAGAAGTCACACACTTGTATGTCAGCAGTTCTGTGCTGGATTAACAATAACTGCATTAAGTTGAATGGCGAAAAATCTGAGACTCTTGAGTGAAACTGCCTCCTTCTGGTCACTCAGCTTGTGACCTCCCGACGTTGCCCATCCTCCAGAGCCATCGTCATCTGCAAAAACACCTACAGATTTGATTTGATGGTTCCCTAGGCTTTACCCACCCAGTCGCCACAGTGTCTTCTGTGTGCATTGCCCTTCTGAGATCTTTAAGGAAAGTTCTTCCTCTCCTGCCTTTATCCCTCTGAAAGACCATGGTTCAGCTCTTACTACATGCCGTTGGACAAGAAAGTTCTTTGTAGCTTGGATTGCCACGATATCTTCAGCCACGCCTTCAAATAGTTCAAAATGCGGCCTTTAGATTATTTGTCAATGTTCCCCGACACCAGTTGATCACAAGTCATCTTTTAGAACTGCAATGGCACCCTATAGCCAAGCACTCCATTTTCAGGGCTCTTTGTTTGGTTTCCAAAGTTCTCCTGAGAAAAGTTCAGGTTATCTGTATAACCTGCTATTACACTACCAAGCTACCCCTGAGCTACACTCATCCAATCTCAACCTGTTGCCCACACCAAGAAGGCTTGGCAGGGTGGGTGTTATTTCTGTTATGTGCCCCTGCAATCCGGGCAGCCTATTGCTAGAGATTCACCTTGGTCCCTCTCAATCAGCTTTTATAATTAAAGGTAAAACCTGACTGATCTTCCTCTTGGCTTTTAATCCAGCAATTAGTGCCAGGATCCCACTTTGTGGGTAACAGCGCACTTTAGAAAATCTAATTCATTCATCTCCCTTACCCAATATCTTATGCCTCTGGCTGGATAATTAGGACTCCAATTTAGTTTCATTGGGCAAGAACCCACTGACATAAAAGGGTAAAAATGTATGTTTTCCAACGCAGAAAACAAACTGGAATGTTAATCAATAAACAGAGGACTAGTGATGCAGATTGGGGTGTACAAAATCTCCCTACTTCCACGGATAGAGTAATTTCACAGTTACACGCACATACACTCACCATACACTAGGGCCCATTTCACTAACATACACTCAAATACTCCACCAGCACTGAACCTGTGGAAAGAAAACTCCTAAACACCCCACATCTACACTGAGGTCGATAAGACCTAGTTATTGTAATTGTCATAATCTAAACAATCTATACAACAATAATCAAATAGAGTACTCAATAATCGACAAGAAATAATCACCAACACTGTATTTAAAATTATGATTCTTTATCTAAAATTAGTCAAAAGAAATTAATCAGAATAAATCATTTTCTCATAATTACCTATTCTAGCTAAATGTCAGAATGGGTCATCAGGACAAGTCTCTCAGTAGAAGTCTCCCGAGTCACCGTCCTCACAGCATCGATCCTCACCAACGCAGGTTTGGGAAGAAATGGCAAAGTGGCCTCCCACCCTCTCTAGGCTAACAATATTTATAATGAAACTTGCAATATTATAGAAACATTAAATGTTCTACACGTCCGCCGAACCGCTGAGCAGAGCGAGCAGGAAAGGATGTAGCATCGCTACATTTGGAAAATCTCCGCTCAGGAAAAATCACAAAAATAAAAAAACAGAACAGGAACTAAAAAATGTATCCTTCAACATCCACATTTCCTCAGTGCTAACACGATGACTTCAGAGTCCATTCAGTTCATTCTTTATGGCTCCTTTGTCCTCCAAGGCTATTCAAACATTTCTTGGTTCTTGGAGACTTGCCCAGCACTGCTACTGTCCTCACGGAAAGTTTTAACCAGGCGAAGACTGTGGTCAGATGATTCAACCATATTCAGCAAGGCCCTCTCATCACAAATCTTTCACTCGAGGCCAGGCTGCAAACGGCGGACATTTTATGCTAGGCCAAAATGGACCATCTTAATTAAAAGAGACAAAAACAACGTTACCACAGCATAGTGATTAAACAGTGTTAACCCCACTAATACCCTTATGTGTATGTAATTATCTAGCTTTTGCAACACAGAAAAGCATTAATTCAAAAGCGTTTCGTGCTTTAAAATAAACAGCACTCAGCAACGTTTATTTAATAAAACATGAACATTTATTAAATAGCAATATGAAAGCATTCCCTCGTGTCAGTTTTCTTCTCATTAGTTCACGTTGATAAGTTTAAACATATACACAAAACAAATAATTAATAATTTAATAATTAGTAATTTTAATTATGACAAATAGACAAACCAGAGCTTTAAAACCCAATAGATTTTCATCAGAAAATCCTGCTCCAGCAATCCCCCCTTTAGTGATTTTATCACCAAATAACCCCAAAAAAAAAATTTTGTGAAATTTAGTCCCATTTTAGGAGAAATTGGAAATGTCTTTTTCTCCTTACACAACACTACACACCAGACACTCTTTCATCATCCCTCTTTGTTTCTAAGTAGACACTCTCCCTTAATTCTTCTAATTCAATTTCTTGTGGTTCTCTTTTCAACCTTTTATTCCTCTTTTTATTATTTCTTTTAATTAATTTCTTTTTCCCTCCCCTGTTTTTACAACACAAACACACCAATCTCAATATCAATAAAGCAACAATTATACAAGTTAAAGGAAACAATATCTTACCTATAATAGTACTACCTATTTTTGCAATAAAACTCTTAACAGCAACTATTTTATTAGCTATTTTAGTAAATTAATATGTTCTACATCTTCTATTCTATCTATATGAAAGATCTTTGGAAAGACCAGGCCCACATAACACGTGCCATACCAATGGTCAGGCAACTTGTAATAAGCCTTGTTCCCACAAACATAATACACTCCTGGAAAAATTGTATCTTCTCCACCTCTGAAACCCCATCCTGTTGCAATGAAGTATGTATCATGACATTCACTAGTCCCAACAAAATATGTATCATATTGGGATTTCCCTCTTGTAATGCACAGCTTACCCTTCTGTGGTGCATCTAAAGCTAAAGTTGGACTAACCCCATTTCTCAATTCTTTTCCCATCTCAATGTCCCAAATTGTCTCACTCACTTTATATTTCCCTGCCTTTTCATGCATACTCAATCTCCTTTCCTCCACCATGTTTAGGAAAGCTTTTTCCTCTTTTTCCAAACTACAAGTTAAATTATTCTTAAAAATGTAATCTAATGTTAATTCTTCTTTCTCAATAAAAATCTCACCAAAAATGTTAGCTTCTTTAGCTGGATTCAGCTCTTTGTTCATTGGCAAGTGCCCAAAAATACTATCTTTGTTAGACATCTTATAATCTATTTTCCCCAGCAAATAAAAAACACTACTTAATACACTACAAGAAATTCCATACGTAGCTGGTAAATGGTGATAAGTAACACCCTCTGAAACGGATGCAGGTAATTGCATACAAACATAGCAATCCCTAACTTCCATTGTTTTCACAGGGGAACAACCTTTACAACGCAACTTTTACAACGCACTACCTTTACAACGTATTTTTTACAACGCATAATCCATTACAACGCATGACAGTACAACGCATGACACTACAACGCATTTTTAAAAACTACCTTTACAACGCATTCCATTACAACGCATACTACCATTACAACGCATAATATTACACTACACTATCCAACACTTACCCTACTGTTGCACCCCCTGGAGTTAGAATAGTAATTTTTACCCCTATACTATCCAACACTTACCCTACTGTTGCACCCCCTGGAGTTAGAATAGTAATTTTTACCCCTATTCTATCCAACACTTACCCTACTGTTGCACCCCCTGGAGTTAGAATAGTAATTTTTACCCCTATACTATCCAACACTTACCCTACTGTTGCACCCCCTGGAGTTAGAATAGTAATTTTTACCCCTATACTATCCAACACTTACCCTACTGTTGCACCCCCTGGAGTTAGAATAGTAATTTTTACCCCTATACTATCCAACACTTACCCTACTGTTGCACCCCCTGGAGTTAGAATAGTAATTTTTACCCCTATACTATCCAACACTTACCCTACTGTTGCACCCCCTGGAGTTAGAATAGTAATTTTTACCCCTATACTATCCAACACTTACCCTACTGATGCACCCCCTGGAGTTAGAATAGTAATTTTTACCCCTATACTATCCAACACTTACCCTACTGTTGCACCCCCTGGAGTTAGAATAGTAATTTTTACCCCTATACTATCCAACACTTACCCTACTGTTGCACCCCCTGGAGTTAGAAAAGTAACTTTTACCCCTATACTATCTAATACTTACCTTAAATGCAATTTAATATTATGCGTTGTAATGGTATGCGTTGTAAAGGTATTATGCGTTGTAATGGAAATGCGTTGTAAAGGTAGTTTTTAAAAATGCGTTGTAGTGTCATGCGTTGTAATGTCATGCGTTGTAATGGATTATGCGTTGTAAAAAATGCGTTGTAAGTGCATGCGTTGTAAAAGTGTGCGTTGTAACGTCATACATCCGTTTTCACATATTCGTATAGCAACTTTGAAAAAACATTACTAGAAAAATCATTAATTGACCTATCTTTATGCATGTAAGTATTACTAATTCTAGTTGGAACTACTTTTTGCGAACTCTTCTCTGCATTTGTCTCATTCTCAGTATGTATTTCAAATGTACCTATTGAAACTCTAAATGTAACTAATAAAGCTAAAATACCCCATAGTAGCATTAATAATCCAGTACAGCAGCAGCACATTCTACACCATCTTCTTAAGAAGGCACATCTACTTTGATTATTCTCTATGTTAGCCATTTTACTATTTTGACCTTGTCTTTTGACTTAGCCTCTACTACTCCACTACTGAAATTTCTCGAACTTTGGATTACTTCAGACAGCTGAATTTCAGACTTTCTCCTTTTCACTTTCTCCAAGTGATTTCTTCAGTTCACTCAATTTGTATATTCATCACTTTTCACTCCTTCTTCTTCAGCAACATCAAATTGTATCAGATCATCAACAACATCCTGTGCATCCGACTCTTCTCCAATGTCAGTCAGGATAACTTTTAAGATTCCAACAGATTCTTCCTTTTCCTCAACCACTTTTCTCAAGATCCCCTCCGGATTGTCTCGATTCACTGTTTCTTCTTCTCCTTCTTCAGACAGTGCCACATAAGACCATTCCGGTGATCTGTACTTTTGGTTGGGTCTTCTAATTCTCTTTATCTCCTCAGGTTCTCTTGACTCCTTTTGCTCCTTCCTTTTTACTTCGTTTTGACTCGACACTTTATTCACTTGTTCAGCTTTCGATGTATTCCCTCTTATCAGTCTGTATCTCAGCCTCTTTACTCTGTTGTTAGGCCAAAAATCTCCTCTTACAACCTTTTTCGGTCTTGTTTCTGTATTATTTCTTTCTCCAATCCAAGTTCTCTTTCTCAGAACTCGACCTTCTGATTTTCCATTCTCACTTTCATCCGATTCTGTTTCAAATGCCTCTTGTTCTTCAGCAGTTTTCTTTCGCTCCACAATCTTTTTCACCACTATTTGAGACTTCCCTACTTCTGTCCCTCCTCGGGTCTCCGACACGCAATCTTCTTGCTGTCTACTTGTCCCTTCACCTAACTTGTCAAGAATGTTCCCTACACCTCCTCGGGGGTCTTCCGCAATCTGTCCCTCTCTATCTTCTTCTGACCCTACTTCTTCAGATATAATCTCAAGTGGTTCTTCAATCTCCTCCTCTTCTGATTCAGGAGTAATTTCTGTGGAACTGCTCTTTTCTTTTCTTTTTCCTCCACTGCTTTTTGGAACTTAAGGCTCTCTTTCAGAATCTGATCCCCTTTCTGAGATTCTCAATGGTTCTCTTGAAGCCTTTTCTGCTTCTTTTCCTGAACTTTGATTTTTTCTCACTGGTTCTGGGTCTTCATCATCACTGGAATCTGACTCTTCAAAATACTCTCTACCAGTCCCATCCTTTGGGTTTGGAACTCTCAGCGTATGACTCGCATGCACCCAGTTTTTCACACCAGCACACTTCACTGCAGTTGTCGTAGTTAGAATGACTTGTCTTGGTCTTCCCCACCTTGGAACCAAGCAATTTCTTCTTCTGTGAACTTTAATCCTCACCCAGTCTCCTGGACTCAGATCATGAGCTTGCTTCTTCTCAAGTGTGGTAGCTTCTTCTCCAATCTGGTGAAACACAGAATGAACTGCGTCAGCCAGGCCTTTACAGTATCCAAAATCATGTCATCAGTTATTGTCATCAACTTATTGACAGGTACATATGCATGTCGCATTGCACGTCCCATTATGATTTCGTGCAGACTTAAACCAGTAGTTCTATCTGGAGTAGATCTAATAGTCATTAGCACTAGAGGCAAGACATCCGGCCATTTCATTCCAGTGGCTAAACACATCTTACCAATCCTGTTCTTGATTGTGCCATTTATCTGCTCAACAACACCAGAAGCCTCTGGTCTGTATGCACAATGTAGCTTCTGCTGTATGCTTAATGCTTCACAAATCAAACTCATGAGTTCATTATAGAAGTGTCCACCTCTATCAGACTCAATCGTTACCGGAAATCCGTACCTAGGAATCAACTCTCTTAACAGTAACTTTGCCACTGTTACTCCATCATTTCTCCTAGTCGGATAGGCCTCAACCCATCTTGAAAACAAACAGACTACCACTAGTACATACCTCAGTCTGTTCACTTGGGGCATTTCAATGAAATCAATCTGCATTCTTGTAAAAGGACCTCCTTCTCTACCTATTGTTCCCAGACTCACCACTGTCTTTTTCCCTGTGTTAAATTGCTGGCAAATCAAACATCTTTGACAGATACTTTCTGCAATTGTCCTGAACTTTGCATTGTACCAGGTTTGCTTAAAAGACCTAATCATCGAATCCCTTCCCAAATGTCCCTGGCCATGATACATCCTTGCCATTGCTGACAGCATGGAGTTCGGCATTACTGGTCTGCCATCTCTATAGACCCAAACATGGTCTGTCTCTCTTGGGGCACAACCTGCCTTGATCCAATCTTTCTTTTCTTCCTCCTCTGCCTCATCCTGTAACTGTTTCACTTCATCCCACGTCTCTAAGACATTAGTAAACATCACAGAACAAAAAGACATTTCACCTTCTCGTTCCCGATTAATGGACTGGTTATTCTTGGCGCAATATTGAGCAATGTCATTTGCATAACGGTTGCCCACTGTCACAAAATCATCTCCTTGTCCATGAGCAGCACATTTCACAACTGCTAATTCTTTAGGCAGCTGTATCGCCTCAAGTAATTTCCCAATCACTTCAGCATTCTTTATTGGAGTCCCACTCGACGTCAAGAAACCTCTTTGCAGCCAAAGTTGGCCAAAGTCATGCACAACTCCAAATCCATACTGACTATCAGTCATCACAGTCGTTCTCAAATCTTTCCCAATTTCACAAGCTTTTGTCAAAGCCACTAATTCAGCAACTTGCGCAGATTTCACTCCTTTCAATGATGATGCTTCCATTACTTCTGAAACCTTACACACTGCATATGCTGCACATAGCACACCCTCATCATTCCTCAGGCATGATCCATCCACAAACAACACATGATCACTCTCATGCAAGGGAAGATCCCTTATGTCTGGTCTCGGTTTTGTACAGTAATCAAGCACATCCAAACAATTGTGATCATCTTCTGTTTTCACACCCACATTTTCAATATCCGGCAACAATGTCGCTGGATTCACATTCACACATCTCTCAAGAGTCACATTTGATGCTCCCAGAATGACTTTCTCATATTTAGTCAACCGACTATGTGACATGTACTGAGTTCTGCTTCTTGTCAAAAGAATTGCCACATTATGAGGTACGAATACCCTTACAGGATATCCCATTATGATTCCCTCACTCTGTTCTAGGCTTCTGCATGTTGCAGCCACAGATTTCAGACAACCTGGTAAACCTACAGCTACAGGGTCAAGTGTCGATGAGAAGTACGCAATAGGCCTTCTCAGTAATCCATGCTTCTGAATTAACACTGAAAGTGCACATCCATTTCTCTCACTGCAATACAATTCAAATTCTTTTTCATAATCTGGTATACCCAAAGCAGGGGCTTCACACATTCTGCTTTTCAACTCTTCAAATGCTGCCATTTGTTCTCTATCTAGTTCCAATGGGTCTGTCATCTCACTTTTAGTCAGCTTAATCAGTGGCTTTGCTATCAGCGAAAAATTAATTATCGACTGACGACAATAACCCACCATTCCCAGGAACATTCTCACTTCCCTCTGGGTCTTTGGGGCCTTCATTTCCCTGATAATTTTGATCCTGTCATCAGTCACTTTTCTCAGACCTTTCTCAATATTGTGTCCAAGATAATGCACCTCTTTCTTGCAGAATTGCAATTTGGCTGGAGATACTTTTAACCCTCCATCTGCCAGATGATTCAGTAAAGCTATAGTATCTACTTCACAAGCTTCACGTGTCTTTGATGCCACAAGTAGGTCATCAATATACTGCACTTGTACTGAGTTTTCAGGCATGATCAAACTCTCCAATGACTTTTTCAATAACTGATTGAATATTGAAGGACTCTCTGTATACCCCTGTGGGATACGACACCATGCTAAAATACGCTGGCCAAATCTAAATGCAAAAATCGGCTGGCTGTCATGATGCAATGGAATTGAAAAGAAAGCATGACACAAATCAATCACTGTATACCACTCAGCATCATGTGGAATCGGATACAAAATCACTGATGGATTTGGCACAATAGGACAACATGCCACCACAATTTGATTAACTTTTCTCAAATCTTGTACAATCCTGAACTTCCCATTAGGCTTCTTTAGCCCCATTATCGGTGAATTACACGGACTACTCAGTAGTTCTCTCAGAACTCCCTGCTGAATCATTTTCTCAATTATAGGAGTTATTCCCTCAATTATTTCTGGTGTCATTTTGTACTGAGGAATGTTAGGATAAGTAATTCCCTCTTTCACTGAAATTTTCACAGGATCTACATTATTCATCAATCCCACATCCTCTCCAGTAAAATCCCAAACTGTCCTTTTCACTGTGTCTCTTAGTTCTTGAGGCAAATCCTCCGGATCAAACACAGCATATGCACCAATTAACTCACTCTCTCTATTTTCTAGAGTCATTCGGTACAAAACATCCTCATCTGGTGTTTCAAAAGCTATTCCATCCGGTGTACAAAAAATTGTACAATTCATTTTACAAAGTAGATCCCTACCTAACAGGTTCACTGGACTAGTGTCACAGACGATAAATCTGTGCATGTCTGAAAATTTCCCTATTTGTACTCTTACTGGTTCAGTAAGACGTGTCCTGATTTGTGTATTGGCTACACCAACTACTTGGATTGCTTCATCCGAGAGAGGAAGATTTCTAATATCTGTTGACCTGACAGTTGATCTTGCCGCACCTGTGTCTACCAAAAAAGTAACACCTTCTTCATTTATTTTTCCATCCACAAATGGTCCTGCCTGGTCTATTTCTAGAGTTGCACCAAGTATGCACTCTTCCTCCTCTCTTCGGCACCGTCAATAATCACCCTCAGACTCACTCCCTTCATTCTTTAACAAGTACTGTTGTACCTGGTTAGAACGCCTTGGTTTGTTTACCTGCTCATCATTGTAGAATCCCGAATCCGGATTATACTTTTGTGATCCTCTATTCTGCGGCAAGGGCGGTTTTGGCTCTTGACTCTGCTGTCTCACAACTTTCTGTTGTTGCTGCTGTTGATTATTCCCCTCGTTCTGCACCTGTTGATTTAAGGATTTTCCCTCATTATTCACTAATGGTGGATTGGTACACTCAGATCTCCAATGTCCCAGTTGGCCACAGTTGTGACATGGGAACTTTTTTTTAGCTTCCTCAAGATTCCCCTTTCCTTTCCCTGCATACCTAGGTCTATTCCCTGCATTATTCCCTGCATTATTCGCCTGTTCCACCAACTGTGCTTCCTGTCTTTCCGCAACTTTCACTTGTGCCCACATTGCTTTCTCTTTCAGCTTTCTCTGTTTTGCTTCAATTTCATCACTGAAGTATTTTGCATGTCTCAGAATCTCATCTATTTTCTTACTCTGCCAATCCACAGTATGCTCACGAATTCTTTCACTAATCTCAGGTCTCAGGCCATATACAAATCTGTATACAAAATGACTCAAATCCTTGTCACCCAGGTGTTCATCTCCACTGAATTGTTTAAACGCCAGTATCAGCCTCTCGTAAAAAGCATGAACTGATTCTTTTGCTTCCTGATGTGTTCGATCTATTTAACCCAGTCTGTCTCTTTTGGAGGTACTTTATTTTTCAGGTATACGATCACCTGCTCATACTTTCTCATTACTTCTGGATCTGGTGCTCCTGTTCTCTGATCTCTTGGATATTCCTCAGTAGGCCAACTCACAACTATTTTACACTCAGCCCACAAGTCTGCTGGAACGATTATATCAAACAGACTATTCAGGTCAATCCACAGCACTTTTGACAATTTCACGAACCTGTCTACCTGCCTATACCACTCGACGGGCTTTTCTCTCAATCGAGGGAAATCATTCGTAAATGATCAAATATCCTGTCTGGTCCATGGAACATGTACATATCCTCCTCCAGGTATTTCTCTCATAGGATAAGTATCCACTGGTTTCTCTTTTTCTCTCACAGGAAATGCTGAATAAGTCCTATCCCCTGATTCTTCTCTCTTTTTGTACCACCTATCCTTCCACTTCTCAACATCACCCCATTTTCGCAATAAAGCGATCATCTCTTTAATCTGTCCTGTTCTACCAGTACCATTCAAATTTTCAATATCTTTATCTGTGAAATCCATCCTGTAAGACTTCTGCAAAACTTTCACTTTATCAATGTCAACTCCATAGTCATTTGCTATTGCTCTTAATCTGTCATGTGTATTTCTCGCTCTCCAGGTGATATTTTTACACATAAACAACAATTCACCATCATGATGATTTTTTAGAATTTCTGTTGGAACTGTCCCTGCAACAAGCTCTTCTAATTCTACACGTAACCTAGCAACATCAATTGCTTGTGAATCTTTATCCCTCTTTTGAAGAACTTTCATCCATTCATTCAAATCTTCAGCTGTTATTTCAGTAGATTTTCTCACTGGAACCACTTTCTTCTGCGGTTCTAAAATTGGCATCCCTGAACAACTAGCTTCACCAGCATCCAGTCCTGAATTAGACTGTACCTCTAATCCTTCACTACATGTGTCATGTCTGAATTTTCCTGCCCTTTTTCCTGAATCTCCTGAAGGACCAGCCAAACTTGTCAATCTATTCCCAACATATGGAATAACCAAACCATTCTCACCCGTCCTCTGCTTATCAAAAACAGGCATAACCGGACCTATGGTTACGGGTACCGTAACAGCATCTAGATTCTTTGTCAGTTCTTTGATCTTTTCAGTCAACTCCGATGTAGTTCTGGCTAATTCTCTCGTATTTGCGCCACTGCTT
Source organism: Triturus cristatus (assembly GCF_964204655.1). Taxonomy (NCBI): domain Eukaryota; kingdom Metazoa; phylum Chordata; class Amphibia; order Caudata; family Salamandridae; genus Triturus; species Triturus cristatus. The sequence goes on from NC_140590.1 coordinate 407,065,029, forward strand.
CTATTCTCTCTTTCCCTGAAAGGATTACCACTTCTTAACTCAGGTGTCACATTTTCTGTCTCAATGATACGCACTGTATCTCTTATCGGAGAAACAACTGGTGTACTCTCTTCTGGTTCCGGTCTATATGGAGGTGGTCTTTTGTAAATCATGTCATTTAAAACCTCATCCTCATATTCATTAACTCCATACCTTCTCACTTCTGCCTCAGGAACCCTTTCTGTTCCCTCTTCAACTGTTCTCATAGGATATAATCCCTCTGACATACTAGCATCTCGCCATCTCGTCATTCGATCATGATGAGTTTCACGACCATGTCTCCTCCCGAACATATACCTATAGTTGCCTCCAGACCTCTGTTTCTCTCGCTCATGCACTTCCTCTTCCCATTCCACTAAAGCCTCGAACTGTGTCGGCCTTGGTCTTGGGTCAAGACATAACATCTTTTCCCGTAAATTTTTCAACACGGCCAGATTAAATGAACCATGTTCTGGAAATGCTAAAACTCCATCTTCCTTGGTATACCTAACCCAATTTTCCAACCATATACAGGTATGATACCCATATCTCGCAGCCATGAAGGATGCAGGCGTTTTCGATGGAGGTAATAATTCACTCTCTCTCGTTTTAACATCTTTATCCTTGTCGAACCAATTTTTAATCTTTCTGAACAAAGATTTTTTCTTTTTCTCTTCTTGGTAATACATTTTAACGTTTACCAAACTCTCTAATCCTTTCCTTAATACAACTGCACAATATGATTTTTTTAACCAATAACAGCGCGACTCACACTAACGCACCAATCCTGAAGCGTTTACATCACTAGAATAGCTCTTCCAATCCTTGCGCGGCTCACACCAACGCACCAATCTCAGCGCGAGCACTATTCTGATCTAATATCCAATCAGAGCGCGGTCTGTTTGACGTCAGCAGTCGCTGCAGTCACTTCTGTCTCCTGTCTCTTGTCACTCGTCTACCCCTCCTTTACAAAATTTCTCAGTAGACTCCGTGTCAAATTTTACAAAATCTTTTAGTTACAACATATAAACATCTCCATTGTCTGCTTCGCTAACCACAGAATAGTAAAGAAAATCTATTTCACAAGAATCCCGTTGACACAGTAGCACATCCCTCTACTCTGCCCTTCTAACATACATTCATTAATTGTTTCCTCTAGGACTTGTCCAAAGAGTCTTACAATCAACTAAATATATGAGCATTCACGCACATTCATACAAGAAAATATATAGTACATACACACAGAATCCTGCTTTTCCCGAGAACAGCGAACAATCTGCTCTACTACAGAATTATAACACACATTAACCAAGCAGCTTACCTATACTCATTTTCTCAAACAAGCTCAGTGAATACCTATTACTTCTCCCGCGATAAGCTTTAACGGCGAACCTTACGGATCCCTGGGACTTAAGACCAGAGTTTCACAGATAACCTTCACTACCATACGTACTCCTTATATACCAGAAATATTTCTAATAGTAACATACGACAATGTCACTGATTCCGATCCCAGACAATGTGACGCGTAACTTCAATTGTCACACGTTATCTTTTTCCTGCATACATACAGGACCAACAATCCCGTCTTTCCCGAGAGCAGCATATACTTCCCTCTGCCCTACTACGGAACTGCTACTAGCTCCCTAGTTCCAGAAGCACTACATATAACTCAACATGACGACTCCAACATATAGTATTAGTACATATACCAACATCAATCAATAATCAATAATCAATAAGCTAATGTACAAGCAATCTAATCAGATCAAGACAATCATCAATAACCATCCTCACTCTGCTACCAGGAAATTGATGCAGATTGGGGTGTACAAAATCTCCCTACTTCCACGGATAGAGTAATTTCACAGTTACACGCACATACACTCACCATACACTAGGGCCCATTTCACTAACATACACTCAAATACTCCACCAGCACTGAACCTGTGGAAAGAAAACTCCTAAACACCCCACATCTACACTGAGGTCGATAAGACCTAGTTATTGTAATTGTCATAATCTAAACAATCTATACAACAATAATCAAATAGAGTACTCAATAATCGACAAGAAATAATCACCAACACCGTATTTAAAATTATGATTCTTTATCTAAAATTAGTCAAAAGAAATTAATCAGAATAAATCATTTTCTCATAATTACCTATTCTAGCTAAATGTCAGAATGGGTCATCAGGACAAGTCTCTCAGTAGAAGTCTCCCGAGTCACCGTCCTCACAGCATCGATCCTCACCAACGCAGGTTTGGGAAGAAATGGCAAAGTGGCCTCCCACCCTCTCTAGGCTAACAATATTTATAATGAAACTTGCAATATTATAGAAACATTAAATGTTCTACACGTCCGCCGAACCGCTGAGCAGAGCGAGCAGGAAAGGATGTAGCATCGCTACATTTGGAAAATCTCCGCTCAGGAAAAATCACAAAAATAAAAAAACAGAACAGGAACTAAAAAATGTATCCTTCAACATCCACATTTCCTCAGTGCTAACACGATGACTTCAGAGTCCATTCAGTTAATTCTTTATGGCTCCTTTGTCCTCCAAGGCTATTCAAACATTTCTTGGTTCTTGGAGACTTGCCCAGCACTGCTACTGTCCTCACGGAAAGTTTTAACCAGGCGAAGACTGTGGTCAGATGATTCAACCATATTCAGCAAGGCCCTCTCATCACAAATCTTTCACTCGAGGCCAGGCTGCAAACGGCGGACATTTTATGCTAGGCCAAAATGGACCATCTTAATTAAAAGAGACAAAAACAACGTTACCACAGCATAGTGATTAAACAGTGTTAACCCCACTAATACCCTTATGTGTATGTAATTATCTAGCTTTTGCAACACAGAAAAGCATTAATTCAAAAGCGTTTCGTGCTTTAAAATAAACAGCACTCAGCAACGTTTATTTAATAAAACATGCACATTTATTAAATAGCAATACGAAAGCATTCCCTCGTGTCAGTTTTCTTCTCATTAGTTCACGTTGATAAGTTTAAACATATACACAAAACAAATAATTAATAATTTAATAATTAGTAATTTTAATTATGACAAATAGACAAACCAGAGCTTTAAAACCCAATAGATTTTCATCAGAAAATCCTGCTCCAGCACTAGAACAGACTATATTTGGGACTTTTGTTGAGATAATTCACATAAGATTTAGATAATTTTTCAGCTTTTCATGAGCAGCTTATAATAGCTGTTTCTATTTTACAATTTTACCGAATACTCAACCTTGTTTGTGGAAAAACTAGTTGAGGTCAACAAAAACATAAGAAAGAGAAAAAAAGGTAACCAATTAAAAGCTATGTAAAAAAAGCCATCCAAGTGTGCAATGGGAGGAAAGACAGCAAAATCCTCTAGTGTCCCAACAATCTAGGGAGTAGGGTCTGCAATGCTATCTAATCTTCCTCTGCATTTGCTAGGTACCTGACTTGGGAACAGGATAGACTTGATAAGAATCATACTTTTCAACAAATTACTGGGGTAAAATATGAAGTGTTTGTGCATTCCTCCTTATACCCCACATATGACCCAGGAATTTAGCAAGTGAGCAGGCAAAAAGTGGTCTTGCGTCAGATTTGAGGATCCGCAGGCCCAAACCATGCTCTCTGGTTCCCAGAGGCTTGTATATGGGTGTAAGCCTCCTGCCTCTTGGGCGGGGATGCGCTCGACAGGCAAAGTGGACATGTGCAGTTGATTCTTTAGGAACCAGGGCAGCTAGGGCAACACTTGGAATGCATTTGTTTCCTGGACCAAGAGCTTGTGAAGGATTTCAAAGGGTGTGTGCCAAATCGGAACTGGATATATAAATTTCTGTCCGTTGGTGACTGGATAAGATCAGGGTAGCCTTCCATGGATCTGGTCGCTTTGAAATCAACAGATTCTGCTGCTAGCCTACCCACCCCAATGTGCCTATTTTCATTCTGAGCTACCCAGCCCCAGTACAGGGCTTTCACTTGTTTTTTACTGGGCAGGACTTGGAGATTGATAATGTTCCGCTGGCCCTTGACCCCAATATTTTCGAGTAAACATTTGATGTTTTTTATCCAACTAATCTTATTAGGCACATCCAGGGAGCTAACTTCCTCAAGTGCCAGAGCATAGGATCACAGTTCAGGAGTCGATCTTATTCTCTGCCAGAAGAGCAGTGGGTGTAGTTTTGCTAAATCAGCAATGGATTTACAGCCCATATCCAGCATGAAAGGATGAAGCGGTGTGCTCGAAGGGAGTGGCTCTAAGCTTCTTAAGAACTTGTTTTCTGACATGGGTATATCATCCAGTCTTTCAAAGCCCTACAATTCGGCCCGTATAGAGCACAGCTCACCGCTTTGGATTTATAAATCTCCAGGGCGGGAGCAACAGGTTTAGTGTATGAGCAACAGTGTTCTTTCTTTAAGGCCCGACTACTTGTTTGATCTTCAGATTTGCCTTAGTTAGGAGCGACTTCCAGGACATATCTTCAGCTAGTCTAATACTAAAGTATTCGAAACTACCAACCCTCTCCAGCTGGGCATTGCCTAGTGTTGGTCGCCCTTTATATGATTTAATGCCATGTACTTTGTTTTTGTTGTGTTTATCTCTAGGCCTCTCATGTCACAAAAAGCTATGAATTGATTTAAGAGCGTCTGTAGGCCCCTTTGGTGTTTTAGATACTAAGAGGGTGTCGTACGCAAATAAGAGTTACGATTTTTTGCAGGTGGTGCTTCTGCTGGAATCACTGACAGGTATTCAACTACTTGGTTAATTTATAGTGAAAATAGGGTTTGGAGCCAAAACGCACCCTTGGCTAATGCCCCTGTTGATATTAATAGCGTCAGTAAATTGGCCTTGGGCCCCCCATCGCACCTTGGCATAATTGTCCTCATGGAGACGGATGATTAGTGACAAAATTTCCATTTGCATTCCCATGTCTTTTAGCACTTGCCAAAGGGCATTTCGAGGGACAAGATCGAATGCGGTCTTTAGGTTAATGAATGCGACATAGAGACTTTCCCTACTGATGGTCATTACCTTCTAGTATAGAAGGAGGAACCGGAAGACCTGGTCTATTGTCCCTGTCTTCTGCTGAAATGCCACTTAATAGGGGGACAATATGTTGTTATCAAATATCCAATCCTGGATCCTCACCAAAAGAGTGTGGTAGCACACCTTTTGTATACATTCATGCAGGCTTATGGGCTTGTAGTTACTTGGGAGGTTCCTCTCGACTTTCTTAAAAATAGGAATTACTTCCGCTCCTTTCCAAGAGTCAGGGATTGGAGCGCCCTCTGCAATGGCATTAGAAGGTGCCAGTATAAAGTTGGACCAATTGTCTTTATTGTGTCAGAATAAATCACCTGGAATTCCGTCAGGGCCTGGGGCCTTTGATGGAATAATTGAGTCTGTTGAAATCAGGATTTCGTTCCTAGTAAAGAGGTCCACAGATTTGGCTAAGGATATTTCAAGGGTGGGTACCTGCATAACAGAATGGTTGGAGCAGGTGCCAGTCACTAACTGAGATGTTTGCTAGCAGTGTTTGGCTCTCCTGGTCCCCCTTGCAACCAAGGACAAAAATGTTTTAGAGTCTTTGAGGGAGCATGCTTCCCCGATTTGTCTCCATTTGTCCTCATCCTACTCAGCTCTATTTAAAGCTGTTCTTAACACTCACACGGCAACCATGTTCTTTGCTTTATTTGCTGCGGTGAGCTGGCACCTTAAGACTCTACACTCATGCGAGTACCAGGATTGCTGCTTTGGTTTCCCCAATCTACGTTTTGGGCAGTGCGAGTGGGCAACAAATTGTAGGGCCAACTGTTCAAAATACTGAGCGTGGGAGTCACTAAGCAACCCCCTCCCTTCTAGATCCTCTAGCTGGGCTTCAATCTCAGACAAGTAGACTATTAGGTCCTGCTTGATAGCCTCAAGTTTCTTTTCGTCTATACAGACCCTATCCCACTTACGGTGATGTTTGTTGTTCGAAGGATGCAGCTCTTTGGTTAGAAAATGGTCGGCGGTGGATTGCCCCACGGGGATACCGGACAAAGGCTTAGAGGGTCGTGGTCACAATCAGTGGTTTTACCCACAGACATATCAATTAAAAAGTGACCACAGCCTTATGTCCAATAAAGTATCGTAAATGTGTCTCACACAGCTGGGGCTAGTAAAGGTGTTCTCCCCTCCTTTATCCGATTGATACCTCCCATTGATGGCCCTCAGTCTATATTCTAAAACAAGAGTTTTTAATTGTATAGCTTATTGAAACCACTCATTGATAGTGGGTAGATCAAGGGGAGGAACGGACCATAGTTCATCCTCCTCTTCAACTTCACAAATGTCTTCCCTATCAAGGGGCTCAAAAGTCACATTGAAATCGCCCCCCACAATCAATGAATGTAAAGTTGTCAAGAAGCTCCTCAAGAGATTGTAATGTTGCTGATCTCCCTTCCCCCCAGTGCCTCCTGCATAGATGTTGTAGATGTCAAGAGTGAAGTCTGTGTCATGCATCAGTTGAACTGAAAAATGTCAGGGCTGTTTGTAGTTCTAAAATTCTACAACGGAGCGCAATGCAGACCCATATCAGTAGTCCGCCTGATGGGCGCCCCTATTTGGAGGCAATTGCCGGACAGTGGAATGTTACATAGCCGCCATATATGTAGGTGTAAGGCTCCAGGTTTCTTGGAGGATGGAAATGGCATAATCTGATTTTCGAAAACACAGTATCTACCTTAATAAAATGGTACTGTCTTTCAGGCTGCAAAGGGGCGCTCCAGTTACAAATAACATGGATCTTCTAGTTTCCAATAGCAGAGCAATCTCTCAGATTACATCAATATTACTACAGACTCAATATTCAGGCAGTAAAGTCATAGGTTACAGGCTCATTTAGCAATCCCTAACACCTTCGCTGCTAGGACTTCCCCCTGTGCTAGGCCTTTTGTTGGCTATTTAGCATATTTCACGCTTAGGCCCTCATAACATTTTGTCCACATATGGCTACCACGCCTAATTTGCATCTTTTTCTTCAAACATCCTGGGGATTGTAAAGGAACCCAGGGTTTTTTCGATTCCCCTGGAGGGGACCGAGAAATTACCCAAAATACAGTTACATTTTTTTTGGGGGGGGGAGGGATGGGGAAAAAGGGTTGCAGAAGAAAGCATCTGTTTTTTCCCCTGCAAATGGTATCAATGAAAAGCTTGTAGTGCTAAAATCACCATCTTCCCAGCTTTCAGGAGCAGCAGACCTTTGTTGGAAAACCAACATTTTCTACATAGCTTTTGGCATTTTATTGGGGCATAGCCTATTTTTCTTATTTTTGTGTGCTTTCAACCTCCTTCCAGTTAGTGGAAGAAATGGGTGTATAATGGATCCCAGAAAGCTATACATTTCTGAAAAGTAGACAAAATTCTGAATTCGGCATGAAGTCATTTGTGTAGATGCTTCAAGGTTTTCCTAAAGAAAGTACCAGTTGAAATAAAAACAAAATTTGAAATTGAGTTGAAAAAAACAAGCATTTGTGCCTGTGTTTTCACCTGTAACTTCTTCTAAGTATGTTAGATTTTTTAAAACAATATACCGTTTTGTCCACTGGACCCTTCTGGTTGCAGAGATATATAGTACTTGAAGGTTCACCAAGAACCCGATGTACCTAGAGCCAATAACTGAGCAGCGCCTTGCAATGGTTTTTCATTGTGTACCGGGCATACAGCAATTTATTTGGTAAAATATAAAGAGTAAAAAATGGTATCTAGGAAACCCATGTATTTCCAAAATGGAAACAACAATGGAGTTTAGAAGCAGTGGTTATTTGCACATCTCCGAACTTGTGGATACCCATAGTAGCATGTGAATTAGATGGCATTTTCACAATGATGTCTTTTTTACACACTACCTTACATTTGGAATGCAGAAATGCATAGAAAGCCAATTGGATATAACACTTGTTCTGTTCTGTATTCCACGAAGTCTGCGGATAAAAGTGGCACCTCACTTGTGTGGGTAGGCCTAGTGCTTGCGACAGCAAATGGTCCAAAACGCAACATGGACACATCACATTTTTCCACTGAAAACTTGCGCTTTTTAGGTCTCGGCGGCGAAGGCTGCGCTTGCGCAGTCTCGCTCCGAGATTTAATGACTTTGAGTGACTTTGAGAAGAGGGGCTTGCACCCGCCCCTCTTCTCTCCTGTTCTCCATTGGCTGGCCTCTTAAATGCTGGCCAGCCACTGGAGAAGAGGTCCAGTCACTCCGTTGAAGCCCCGTCCTTTTCGGATCGGGGGGCGTGTTTTTTCGTTGCTTTTCGCAGGGCGTGTTTTTCTCTCCTCCAGCCAATGGCAAGAGGAGAGAAAAAGAAACACGCCCCCGAATACGAAACCGAGGCTACGTTTCTCCGAGGCAGTTCTTCTCTGCCTCGGAGAAAGGCGGTGGTGTCCCGGCGTTGCTCCCTCACCTGATCTCCTTGTTTTGCTATCGGGATCCGCACCGTGCTTTGGACGCCTTTCCCCCTTGTGCCTTCGGAGCTGGCATTTCCCCGGACTCGCAGTGATCCCGCCGGAGATGGTGTTGGTTACAGACTCCCACGCTGGCTCCTGCGTGGTGTCTCCGGTCTTGCTGTTTAGGCCCAGCTCGCCCGGCAGCCTATTGCCTTCCTCCGCCATCCTTACCGGAAGTAGATCTCGCCCGCCACCGGCTCCTAAGGCACCGGAAAACAGACAGCACAGACTGAAAATGAAACTTAGTCTGCGATTGGGTGACCAATACATGTCATTGGCTGTGGAGCCTTGTGATTGGAGGTAGGTCCTCGCCATAGTAGTTTCTGATTGGTTGGTGGAGCTTCTGTTCATTGGCTTGGGCTGTTTTACGGAGGGCGCACGTGCGGTCATTGCGTTTACACGGTGCGTGTCCCGCCCACGCAGTGAGCGACCCTCAGGCTCTCCCCGGGACTCTCAGTGACCTAGGGTGACCGCGAGACACGGGTGAAGTTCTTAATTATGTACCTGTATTAACGTATAAAAATGAGCAGTCACATCCTGTGTAGGCGGACCTTTGAAAAAACGCAGCTTTCTTACTAAAGAGTAAATTATACGGAGAAAAATGATTCGAAACTAACGTAATGTACTCTTGCCTCGTGCGAAGACAAACTACTCACATTCTCCTCTTTCTCTGACAGCTGATGTAAGCGGCCTCGTGCACCTGTTTGCAGTCCCAGCCGAACCTACCAAGCCCTGTGTCCTTCCGCGCCTCGCACAGCCCATACTAACAAACCACTTGTACATTTGGCATGTCACTCGTGATTTCTGCCCGGTTTCCTAACTTCAGGAATGTAGAAGTAGCAGATGTCCGATGTGTTGTAACTAACCACCGGCTGTGCTGAAAGAGAAGCTTCTGAGGGAGCGCCGCCTTTCTCCGGGCATTTCTAGTATCCCGTTGTTGTCTCGCGCGCTAACCTCCTCTTCACCTCGCCACAACCCGCGGCCGGAATCGTGTTTACTCTGTGGGGCTGACGTGGTTTCAGTGGCTGCTGAAAGTAAGATTTGGTTCGAGCCGCATCAGACATAACCGGCGAAACCGGTTCCTGCTCTTTTTTTGTCGCGCGACAGCACACCAGGGCATATGTATTCCTCTTCATGCTTGCAGGACGCGTACAAAGGCCCCGGAGGGGTGGGGGAGCGGGAAGGGCTGGGGCTACGCTGCTTGCAAGCTGATACGATCGAGCAGCTGTATTATTCAGTACGGCTAGTGTCATGGTACAGAACAAGCATTTACAATGCAATGGTCTCGGCATTAGTAAAGTTAGAGCTATTGGCATTGCTCATGACATCTTTTTTGTTTATGTTTTTAAAACATTTAAAGAAACGGCATTGTTATTTACAATGTCAATAGCTTAATCACTCTCAAATGCGAGACCTATTGCATTTGCACCCACACACAGATTAAGCTATTGACATTGTAAATAACAATGCCGTTTCTTTACATGTTTTAAAAACATAAACAAAAATAATGTGATGAGCAATGCCAATAGCTCTAACTTTAACAATGCCGAGACCGTTGCATTGTAAATGCTTGTTTTGCAATGTGACTAGCTATGGATTTTGGACCCTAGCTCAGCCGGCACCTAGGGAAACCTAGCATACCTGTGCATTTTTGTAAAATGGATACTCAGGGAATTCCAGAATGGGGTGGCTTGTGTGTCTTTTACTAGGTTCTGTTACCCAGAATCTCTTGCAAACATCAAACTTTGTCCCAAAAACTAATTTTCCTCACATTTCTGTGATGGACAATTCTGGAATCTGCGATGAGCCGCAAACTTCCACCAATCCAGTATTCCTCCAAGTAACCTGACAAAAATGGTACCTCGATTGTGTGGGTAGGACTAGTGCTGGCAACAGGAAATGGTCCAAACTGCAACATGGACATATCACATTTTTCCACTGAATAATGGACCCTTTTTTTTAAAATGTGTCTAGCAGTGGATTCTAGGCCCTCGCTCAGCTGGCATCTTGGGAAACACAGCAAACCTGCACATTTTTGGAAACTAGACTCCCAGGGTAACCCAGGATGGGGTGACTTGTTTGGCTCTCACCAGGTTCTGTTACACAGAATTCCTTGCAAACCTCAAACTTTGAAAATTAAACCACATTTCTGTGATGGAAAGTACTGGAATCTGTGGCGAGGCTCAAACTTCTGAAAAGGCCTAAACTTGTGCTTTCTTTACTAATGGAATCCCTGCCTGTGCTTCAGCAATAAAGAACTTTATTTGAAAGGTGACACACACATTTCTGTGCCACAGAGTGAAAACAGGAGCTCTTGAATTTCACAGACTTCAGCCAGACACTTTAATTTAGCAATTTATGTAACCCATGTGCAAGTAATTCATAGTTTGATTTAAATGTGTTTAGTTAGATGTTGTTCTCACTATGAAAATGTGACTCTAACTTGTGAAAACTGTTAAATGTGCATTAGTAGAAAATAACTTTCATTTGAATTAGCACGACATTTTATAATGTAGAAAACAGAACCAATTTGTGATTCAGCTTGGTCTGTTAGTTTCTGTTGACCTTAAAGATAAGTTTCAGTAAGTTTTCAATTTCAGAAAAGCTTCAGGGTACAGGTGGATGATGAAGCAATTGAGACAACACTTTCTTTACAAATGCGATCACACATTGCAGAATGGGTGAAATACATTTGTGAATGGAAGGGTTTTGAGAAATTAGGAGATAAGTGGGCAAGGAAACATGAAAAGAAAAAGAAACCGCCAGACCTAGCAAGGAAATAGGAGAAGAAAAATAAACCACCAGACCTAGTTGAGGAAAGCAATGAGCAGGGTGAGGGAGAAACTTTAGCTTATCCATTGAGAGAAATAATGGGAGAAGTGCATGTTCATGTACCACGGGACAAAGGTGAACTTGCAGCATTTGTAAACAAATTTCCAAAATTGAGAGACAAACCTGTGCGTACCACACAAGTTGATGGATTTCTTGAAATCTCAAATGTATTGTGGATTGATTTCAAAATGTTCTTTGACACTGCAGAGCTAATTGAATTGTGGTCTGAATGTAAAGCTGTTGTGCAAGGGCCAAGTGAGAAGACAATGAGAGAGTCTTGCACTAATGCACCATCTTCTGTTGTTATGGAGAAAAATGAAGCAGTGATTACTTTTCTGAAGGGCCGCGTTCCACCAAAAGATCTTAATTTGGTAAAGATCAAGAGAACCTCACAAGAACTAAAAGATTTGGTTAATTAATTTTGTGAAAGAGTGTGTCAGGATTTTCAACAGCACAGCAAGGGAGAGTGTACTGATGTTAGTGATATGAGATTCTTTTTGTCTCAATTTGTTATTGGATTAATGATCTTTGGTCAGATCAGTGTGTACATTCAGCAAAGTGTGGTTGGTTGGCAAAGAAAGTTGATAGATGGAATTGTGAGGATGAAGGTGAGATACAAGGTGTGGTTCCACAAGCAGGAGTACAAGGTGCTGAAGGAGGATTTGGTGTTTTACAGGACAGAGATAGAGGAGTTTTGGTTGGTTAGGAGATGAAATTGTATTAAATAAGATGCAGAATGTACCGTGGGAAGGATCTTTGCCTGTCTGGGAGATGACATATGAAATCTGCAGATGGGTGGAGGCATCCTTTTGGAGAATACTGGATTACAGTTGGAGGAAGAGAAAGTCACGCCACATGCTTTGTAACATTATTATTTGATAAACACGTTCCTAGTTAGGAGTTGGAGAGCAGAGGGGCAGAGAGGAGAGAAAAGAAGAGGAGACAGGACGCCTTCCAGAACACAGGCAGGAAGACTTTCAGAGCCCTCTGAGAGAGACAGACAGACAGAGATTTAGAGACGCAAAGCTGCAGAAGAGTTTCAGACTCCGATGCAAAAATGAAAGAGAGGGCAGAAGTGATTTATAGATGCAGTGGAGAGGGCAGACCTTTGATGGAGAGCAGAACGTAGGCAGACGTAGGCAGATTAGATGTAGGTTTAGTTCCATTCTTATTTTTGCTTTGACTAATTTGCTTTGCCAAGGCTTATTTGCTTTATTCTTTGTTTCCCTTCATGGGAGATTCTGCAATTATTCATTATTGATTGGCTTATGCTAACTCACTCTTGTTTCTTGAACTTTCAGGAGTTCTGACTGACACCTTTTGAGCCCCATTGTCTTAGAATAGGAATTAGTTCCTTTATGGAACACGCTGTTTGCAAATTATGATGCTTTATGCTAACCTAATTTTTCTGTTATCAATTCTGTAACCTGATTGATACCTGGCTACTGAATGAAGAGTCAGAGATTCTTAAATTTTGATTGGAAAATAAATCCCTTTAAAACTGCTCATAACTCTCATTATTGGCTAAAATGTTTATTTGCATTTTATGAATTGCTCATGTTTATGTAGAAGCTCCCTGGTCATAAACGGTGGCAAAGATCCATTGACCTTTAGCGGAAATCCGGGTAACGGTAATCAGAGGAAATGGTGTCACATTTCCTAGATTTTCCAAAGCGAGATTACCGTGGGATTACCGCTGCAACACTTCCACCCACCCAGCATTCACCCAAGTCTCCCGATATTAATGGTTCCTCACTTGGGTGGGTAAGCATAGGGTCATTGTCAGGAAACAGCCCGAAAGACAACATGAACAGATCAAATTATTCCCTTGAAAACTGACCCTTTTTTTGCAATGTGCCTAGCTGTGGGTTTTGGGCCCTCACTCAGCAAACCTGTACATTTTTGGGAAGCAGACACTCAGGGGAATTCAGGTTGTGGTGACTTGTGTGGCTCTAATGAGGTTCTGTTACCCAGAATCTCTTGCAAACTTCCTTTATTTGTCAGAAAACAACTTTTCCTCATTTTTCTGTGATTTCACAAAACAGATTTTTCTGCGATGGAAAGACCTGGAATCTGTGAGGAGCCACACACTTCTACCCACTGACCATCCCCCCAAGTCTCCAGATAAAAATGGTACCTCACTTGTGTGGGTAAGTCTAGTGCCCGTGATAGGAAACAGCTGCCCGTGATAGGAAACGGCCCAAAACACAACGTGGACACATCGCATTTTTTCACTGAAAACTGACCCTTTTTTTGCAATGTGTCTAGCTGTGGATTCTGGGCACTAACTCAGCTACCACCTGGGAAAACCTAGCAATCCTGTACCTTTTTGCAAACTAGTCACCCAGGGGAATCCAGGATGTGGTGACTAGTGTGGCTGTCATGAGGTTCTGTTACCCAGAATCCCTTTCAAACCTCAAACTTTGTCCAAAAAAACAAATTTTCCTCATATTTCTGTGATGGAAATTTCTGGAATCTGCAAGGAGCCACAAACTTCCACCCACTGAGCACTCCCCCAAGTCTCTCGATAAAAATGGTACCTCATTTGTTTGGCTAGGCACAGTGCCTGTGACAGGAAACTCCAAATGCAGTGTGGACACATCACATTTTCCAATGAAATCTGGACCTTTATTTGCAATGTGCCCAGCTGTGGATTTTGGGTCCTAGCTCAGCCAGCACCTAGGATAACCTAACAAACCTGTATATTTCTGAAAATAGACCCCTAGGGGAATCCAGGATGCGGTGACTTGTGTGGCCCTCCCCAAGTTCTGTTACCCTGAATCCCTTGCAAACCTCAAACTTTGAAAATAAAACCACATTTTCCTTACATTTCTGTGATGGAAAGTTCTGGAATCTGTGGCAAGCTACAAACCTCCACCCACCCAGCATTCACCCAAGTCTCCCCAAGAAAATGGTACCTCAATTGTGTGGGTAGGCCTAGTGCCCACAACAGGAAATGGCCCGAAAAACAACGTGGACACAAAACATTTTTACACACACAACGGACCCTTTTTTTCAATGTGCCTTGCTGTGGATTTTGGATCCTAGCTCATCTGCCACCTAGGGAAACCTAGCAAACCTGTACCTTTTTTCAAACTAGACACCCAGGAAAATCCAGTATGGGTTGATTTGTATGACTCTCACCAGGTTCTGTTAGCCAGAATCCCTTGCAAACCTCAAACTATGGAAAGAAAACACATTTTCCTCACATTTCTGTGATGGGAAATTCTGGAATCTGTGAGGAGCACTAACTTCCACCCACCCAGCATTCCCCAAGTCTCTTGATAAAAATGGTACCTCACTTGTGTGGGTAGGTCTAGTGCCCGTGACAGGAAATGGCCCAAAACGCAACGTGGACACATTACATTTTTGCACACAAAATGGACCCTTTTTTTTCAATGTGCCCAGCTCGTTCCAGAGGGCTCCCTGTACCTCATAGCATGGAGGATTTCAGGGCTTCATGGAGAACCCCAGGAATTTCGGAGGAAGCTATCCAGTTCATCCAGTATTTCTGGTCCACTGGCATAGCAAAGTTTCATAGGTCAGCCTGGTTGGTATGGTGCAGCTGGTGCTTGGACAGGGATTCAGATCCCCTTTTATCAAATGTGACTATGGTAGTAATTTCCTGGCTTCTTTTGCTTCTCAAGGGAAAGCCTACTCTACCATTAATACCTACAGATTGGCAATTGCACATCAGAGTAGACGGAAGACCTATAGGTGAGTATGTTTTTCTAAATCTGCTGCTCCCACGTATAATACCATGTGGGACGTGAATTTGGTTTTGCGTTTGTTTTTTTCATGGCCAGACAATGCTGACCTAACTCTTAAGCATTCATCCGCAAAGTTGACTATGCGTTTGTGTTTGGTTTCCCTCAAACATGTTTCTGATCTTAAAGTTTGGATGTATCTTCTTCCAGTTTTTCTCCTCTCAGCATTTATTTTCAGGTTACTAGACACACTGAATCTAGCTTGGTGTCAGTGCATTATCCTTTTTTCACTTATAAACCTAAGTTATACATTGGTAATTGTTTGAAGACTTATGTTTCATGAACTGCAGATCTCACAACTTCCTCCATGTCCCAACTCCTCATTTCTTTTCAGAAACCTCACAAACCTGTCTCTGCTCCCACCCTGGCCCATTGGGTTAGATTGATAATGTCCTTGGCTAGCATTAGCACAGACTCTTATGGCACCCATTCAACCAGAAGGGCTATGGACTCTAGGGCTTTCTGGGCGGATGCAGGTTTACAGGATATTCTCAGAGCTGCAGCTTGGTCAAGCGTTGATATGTTTAGAACTTTTTATTGTAAACCAATTGCTCATCCGGCTGAATCTGTTATATTATTGCTTTGAACACGCATAATATGAGCCTCTGGTCTCGTAAGAAAATGGAGATTTTCCTAGCCGTGTTGTCTGAAAGGCTAGATAATATTAAGGACACGAAGGCGAGTGCTATCCCGCCTCTGTTTCATTAACCCTCCCTGATTTAAATTTTTCTGCATCCCAGTGCCTTCAACCAGTTCTGCTATGTCAACTTAGCTCGCCCAGAGCATCTCCTTCTCTGGAAGCCTCCTTGCAGATTCCTTTCCCACTCCAGGTTTTCGGAATATGCTTCCTGTTTTCCTCCTGGATATCTTAGAGGATTTGGTGACTGATATACTAACTTTGAGTGCCCTTCTGATTTTGCACTCAGGACCACATCTTGATTGACTCTTGCAAGAAAAGAGTTGTTGCTCACAGTCAAGAAAATGATTGTGGTGCTTAATGTCCTATTGGTTATTCCACTGTGATGTAATATTTGTAGTTTTCCCCAGGGTTTTCTGGGTAATGTATTTTTTCCTTTCTTGGCTGCTATATACATTAAATGTCTTTAATAAAATCTAGCCTTTCCCACACCAAGGCTAAGAAAATCTAAATTAGAGCCACAAGTTAAAGCAATTGTATAAACTCAGATTTTAGGCAGCAGAGCCATTTCACATTACACAGATTTCATGGGTTGAGGTTTCAGACATCAGTTTGTATAATTAGCACATATATTAAGTGCTCACAGAGCATTACAGGGCAATCATTGAGAAAGCTGTGAAGTTAAGGCAGATAAGCAACAAGACAACAATAAGTGACATGATAGAATAGGGCCAAGGCTCACCAATGCATATTACAATATTTGATTTAAGTAAAGCCTTGGTTGTTATGACACGGAAGATGGCACTCTTAAAGGTAGGGATTTTCAGTGGGTTTCGCATGAGTTTCACATGTCCTATACTTAAATTAGCAAGGGAGCTTCAATTCATTTTGGATAAAAATCAATGAGAATAAGTTATGCAGTGGGCAAGTGGAAGGCTCCTTTCAGATGCCCCTTTCAAAACTTTTGAAGTATCCCCCTTGGGTTTGGTACAAATGAACAGCCATTGTAGCCGCAACTCACACACCAAATGAAATGCTCATGACCTCACACTTAATGAAACAAATGTATTTACAAATGTTGTAATCATCCTACAGATGATATTACATATCAAATTGCCTTTACCACTCTGAAAAAGATGATTATGAATTTAGTGTCATTAATTGGTTTGATTATTTGTTGTTGATAATTACCTTTCACTTTTTGGGGTTGTTATTTATAGGTATTAATATTGTGTGGTCATACCCTCATCGTATGGCCATTGGTTGTGCACAGCTGAGGAGGGGTGCTGACGGCCAAACATGTGCCAAACCCACCTGGGTGGCCAAACCGAGCTGTGCACAGTTGGCTGCAGAGCTTGACATTTGGCCTGTTACTACACCCAATCCTCCACAGATGGCCAATGCTCACATCCCACAGCCTTAGGCCTTGCACATTGAGGTTTGCTGCAGGGCCCTTCACCCAACCATTTGTGAGCGGCTAACTCTAGTTATGGGTGGGCTTTGGCGAGCCCCATAGAGTGTGCTCCCACCATGTTGTGTCTGACCAACCCCCATGTGTAGCCATTGGTCAAGCGCAGCAGTAATGCACTAAATCATTTTTCATTTTATTACAGAATTTGCAAATCCTCTGCTCAATTCAGGAATCCTGAGGCCCAGGAGGGTCCAGGGAACTCTTGCATGTGATATATGATATAACAAATAAAAATTAATTAACTGAAAAATCAATAGAGGGTAAAGTGAAGTTGTAGTTAACTATGTTGTAGCACCTTAACTCAGAAATTTACCTAAAACCTAAAAAGCCATTGTTAAAGTGTAGTTATCATTACAAATGAAAACTGAAAAAACACTCAAATTCGCATGGTGTGCTTATCAGCCTAATCCATTACTCACACGGGACAAAGAAAAACATACAGTTGACAGAATGTATTCATACTTTGCTATGTAAAAATAAACTGTGCAAAGTTTTGGAAACTCAAATACAGAGACAATGTTTACGGCAGACCAAGTGATGACAAAATAGACTAAAAGGCAAAAAAAGGCAAATGATGCAAAAGATAATATATCAGAATGCGCACCAAACATGTTGCACACATAGTAGAGGGGTGTCTGCACTAAAAGCGCTATACTATCCAAACATGCTCTGGATTAAATATGTTAGAGGGGAAGTTTCCAGAACTTAAATATTATAATTAAATAGGCCCGTAATGGTGTAAAAGGTACACGCCTATCACAGTAACTCAATGTGAATTTAAACAAATATCACATTGAGATGTGTTGAGACAGTAGGAAGGAATATGAATAAGTATTAACATATGCACTTCAAGCCAGAAAATGCAGGGCGAGTTTGCGCTTTATAAAAAACTGCAGAAATTGTGGGCCCACCCTTGGTGCAAAATTGAATATCACATTCTCTGTATACCAGAGTGGTAGTGACTGTGACCTAGATGTTACTGTGACCTATTGCATTGTTTTGTTTATAAAAAAACCCAAAAACCTTACAATCATTTAAGTGTATGTGTGGTCAAAATGAGTGCACCTTTCTGCAGGAACAGCAGTGGGCAAATTTTAAAACATACCACTTTCAGACTTGTGGATATCGTTTGAAAATGTAAAAATTATATGTAAATATATGCCCGCAAACCATGGTCATTGAAGCCATTAAAATGGTATAAGAGCATTAAACAAGGGTATGTCGTCACAGCATTAGCCATGAAAATAACTCGACATGTGTAACATGTGCTCCGTACAGACACCATACAAAGCACGCAAAAATATGCTCTTCATTTTCACTATACAAAGTATTTCCTTTGGAGAACCTGTTCAGAAGGGGTGATGCTGGGTGTTAGACCTGTCAGCCCTAGGGTAGTCTTACCCCGTTTTTCTTGCACTTGTCACCTCATTTTTGCTACCATCTGTTTGTTGGCCCTAGGTCTCTGGGCGCCTTACCACTGCCAAACAGGTGCTCTCTCCTAATAACATGGCTGCCACAGGCCCCTGCTACTGTGGAGTGGCCATTGCATACACGCACCAGTGGTTAGGAGCAGGCTGGGACATCTTGTTACTGTATCTTTGCCATCCCGCCTTTTTGTCCCATAGACCGACATGTAGAAGCTCCTGGAACCTTCCAGCCCAGGGAGGGGTTATGCTTTGCCGCCTTTACAGGAGGGTCACCTGACCTAGGGGTATAAGAGGAAAGGAGGGAAACTGAACTGGTTAGTTGGGGCACCACTGGACCTGGGGGAATCTCTGCCAGAGTACAGGCGGTTGGGCCCAGGGGAGAAACCTACACTATTGGGACTGATTGAGCTTAGGCCCTGCTGTACCCAAGTTAGATGAGGGACTCTGCCAGCCTACCGATCTTGCCCACTGAGGGGGAGCCCAGGGGACCAACTCCAGTGTGCTGCAGGGAACCATCCTGCCCTTCTATGCCTGTCAACTCAACCCCTACTCTCCCCCCAAGAACCTGCAACTGGGACCAGCCATCCACTCCCCCCAAGATAAGCGCTGTGCCACCCAGGCACTGTAAAGAAGAAGGGGACTGCCTGCTGTGGGCGCTGCTGATCAGGAGCACGAGATAATGAGCGCTGTGCCTGCTGAATCATAAGTTACCGGGCTCCTGCCACCGTCCCCCAAGCGCTGTGTAGCCTCTCAGTGCTACTTTGCCATAACATCACCGAATTGCTGCTGTACCTCCCCCTGCCTGCTATGACTTCCAAGTGCTGGGAACTCGAAGCGCTGCAAGCCATCACCGCCGCAGCCCAGGATCTAGTGGAACTACTGCTGTGCCCCTTGCATGTTGTGACTTTCAAGCGCTGTGAATGCTAAGCACTGCCCGCCCCAAATCACCACCACAGCCCGGTACCTGCGTCCTAGCGCTGTGCTCTGGAAGCGCTCATCTGCAGAGGATCACCGCTGCGGCCTGGGCGTTGTGAAATTGGGGGCGCCGCCCGCAACGATAACGTGTGTGCCTTGGTTGGGCGCTACCGCAGAGTGCGCTGTGGGCCGGAGATTCACCGCCGCGGCCCCGGCGCCTGCTGACCAAAAGCTGCATTGCCTGAGAATCACCGCTGCGGCCCCTGAAGCCTGGGTAGGGCCGCCGTGATAGTGGGAAGGCCGCGCTAAGCCCCGGAGCGTGACGTCATCGGCCGCCTCTAGTGGCAGGCGCAGCCCCATTGGTTCTGGTAGTCGCGCCCTCTGGAAGCCGCCATTCTATTGGTCCCCGCGCCCGGCCCCCATAACGCCGCAACCCCATTGGCTCCCAGGCAGAGGAGAGACATGGAAGGCCCGGAGCCACCTGTAAACGCCGACGTGGGGGCCCCAAGGAGAGCGGGGGCTCCCGATCTATCCCCGCAGGCCAGGAAAGCAGCGCAGGCCTACTGAGGCCAGAGGAGCCTCGCAGAGTCAGTGTGGCAGCCCCATGATCGCCCCTCCCCTCAGGGAACTGCCACCGGGCCCTGAAGGCCCCATTTAAGCCTAACTGTGAAACTGTTGGGGCCGGATAGGGCAGAAGACTGTTCTGTTCACTAGAATGAATTAATTGATGCTCTGAAATTACTTGTTCTGTTCACCTGAATTAATTAATTGATGCTCCGAGATCAATTGCTCTGCGTACTAGAATGCATTAATTGATGCTCTGAGATTACTTGTTCTGTTCACTAGAATGAATGAATTGATGCTCTGAGATTACCTGCGCTATTCATTTGATGGAATTTACGCTTGTTTTGTGCTGAAATGAATTACCTATTATCTTGAGATTCACTAATCCATTGACTTGAATGAACTGACTGTTGTCCTGAGGTTATCTACCCCATTGACTCGAATGAACTTAGTGTTGCCCTGAAATTATCTGCATTATTGCTGAAATGAATTGATTCGCCATGACTTGATTTAGATATAGGGTCCTGTTTTTACCAATCAACTTGGTGTGGTGTCCTTCATTGTGTGTGCATTACTGAGTCCGGGTGGGGGAGTGCTGCACAACCGCTTTACACATTGCCTTCGGGTGCCTTCCTACCTCGCGCCAAGCTACCACGTCGGAATTGGTGATCCCAGTTCTAACACCGGGGCACTCCATAGTGTTGTCAATGTCGGTTAGTCGTGCTGGATTCGAGCAACTCTTGTCATGTTTTGCTGAATGGGAGGTACATCTATCCCAGGATAGTATGTGTTTTGTTTAAATGAATGACGAGTCCTGAATGTGTGCTGTTGTGCAGAGTATTCCAGTACCATTGCTTGTCATACTCCACCTTGGTGTCATTAATCCATGCAGGTGCCAGTGTGGAGGGGAACAGAATGCTTCTCAATTAGGAGTTGAGAGCCGAAGAGTTAGGAGTTGGGAGCAGAGACATGGATTCCTTACAGCTGCTTAGGCTAGGGTTCTGCTTAGCTCCTTGGGAGAGTGACAGAGCCCACTGCATTAAGGCTCTTTAACCAACCAATGCAATGGAAATGGGTAAGATAGAAGGTCTTTATTTTGCAAATTTGTCCATATCATAAGTGTTACTCCTAGACACTAAAGTAAAAGTGTATTTTCCTATTGTGTGCAAAAGTTGGTCGCACACTGCTCGTCACACCAGCAAGTTGCCCCAAAGGACTGTCGTAAATGTAGTGGTGACGGCGGGTACGCCTATGCCACAATGTGTAAAGAGAACAGTATGTGTTGCGTTAGCCATCCCTGGACACGTGTTTCGAGGTAGTTGCCTCTCGTCAGCAGGGAGCAGGTCAGTGTAAAGGGGTGCCGTGTGGACTGCCAAAATGTAATTAAAAACAGGTCAAGTACCTCTCATGGCGCGCAGGTGCAGATCCAAGGCTCGTCAGCCCGTTGGCTCAAGGCAACTACCTCGAAACACGTGTCCAGGGATAACTAATGCGACACATACTTTTTTTTACACACCGTGGCATAGGCGTACTCGCCGTCGCCACTACATTGACCACAGTTCCTTGGGGCAACTTGCTGGTGTGACGAGCAGTGTGCGGCCAATTGAACTTGATATATTACGGCTCCCTTGAGCCACCGGGCTGACGAGTCCTGGATCAGCACCTGCGCGCCATGAGAGGTACTCTACCTGTTTTTAATTTTTGGCAGTCCACGCGGCACCCCTTTACACTTACCTGCTCCCTGCTGACGAGAGGCAACTACCTCGAAACACGTGTCCAGGGATGGCTAATGCGACACATACTTTTTTTTACACACCGTGGCATAGGCGTACTCGCCGTCGCCACTACATTGACCACAGTTCCTTGGGGCAACTTGCTGGTGTGACGAGCAGTGTGCGGCCAATTGAACTTGATATATTACGGCTCCCTTGAGCCACCGGGCTGACGAGTCCTGGATCAGCACCTGCGCGCCATGAGAGGTACTCTACCTGTTTTTAATTTTTGGCAGTCCACGCGGCACCCCTTTACACTTACCTGCTCCCTGCTGACGAGAGGCAACTACCTCGAAACACGTGTCCAGAGATGGCTAATGCAACACATACTTTTTTTTACACACCGTGGCATAGGCGTACTCGCCGTCGCCACTACATTGACCACAGTTCCTTGGGGCAACTTGCTGGTGTGACGAGCAGTGTGCGGCCAATTGAACTTGATATATTTTCCTATTGTATTTCAGCTACATCAAATATTAGCTGTCGTGGGCATTAACGTCAAAAACAAATTCTGAATAATCAAGATTTTATATTTTCATCCGCGTGCTGTGACATTTTGTCATTTCACTGCTTCATCCGTGCTTGCTGCCACTCTCTTTCTCGTTCCTGCCCATCACCCACTCCAACCGGTTGTGCTTGTATTAATTCCCTACAATCTCCACAAATCTTGGTCCTGTCTTCCTCATCATATATGTTGTTATAGGTCCTCTTCCTGTGCCGATGGCGAGGACCTGTAACTAAATGAAGGCCTTTAGCTGAATGCATAAGGCTAGAATGCTATTAGAACATTCCACACACTGAGTGTAGAATGTTCTTATATAAACAGGGATAAGTAAACATTGGACTGTTGGAACATAAGGCCTATAGCCACTGTTCACCTTTTGCCGCTCTATTTTCTGCTAAGGTGTTCTCAACATTCCATTATTTCAATATTTATTGATGTATACTCACACCGTGGGGCAAATTTACCAATTTTTTGCCCAGTGCAGTAACCACATTTTCTGCACTGTGTTGCAGGGAGAAAACAGTGCAGAGCCGTAGTCTGCTGCTAGTGTCCTCTGCTGACCAGGCACTCTAATTAGGCGTCTTGTGCGGCACACAGCCTCACACCATGGTGCAGAGGTAAATATGTCCAGCCTAGCATATGTTATGTTATTTTATATTGATTTGTATAGCTCACTAATCACTCAAGAGGGTATCCAGGTGCTTTGGGCAGGTGGATAAGTATGTGGCCCCCAAGGTTCTTATACGAAGAGCCAGGTCTTCAGCTTCTTGCGGAACTCAAGAAGTGAGTAGGAGGAGGCTCTGCTGTGTTGAGGGAGGTTGTTCAATGTCTTCGGGGCAATGTAGGAGCACAAGCAACCACCAGTTTTGCATTTGCAGATGTGAGGAATGTGTGCAAGTGAGAGTGAAGTAGAGAGTATGTGTTGGGTGGGTTGGTGAAAGTGTATGTGGCTGTTCAGATTTTCTGGCTGTGTGTTGTGTAGGGATTTGTGTGTTGTGCGCAAGAAATTTGAATTGGCTGCGGTTGTGAATGTGTTGCCAGTGAAGCTTCTTGAGGTGTGGTGTGATGTGAGTGCAGCATTGGAGCATAGGAGCTCGCGTATGAGTCTTGCAGCGTTGTTCTGAATGGTCTGGACTCTGGAGGGAGTTGTTTGGAGATTCCCGCACAGAGAGTGTGTCCATAGTCCAGCCTGCTGGTGATGAATGCTTGTGTACACTCCGTCTGGTGTTCTGAGGCAATCATATTAAGCTCTTTTGTAGCATGCGTGGGATGTGGAAGCAGGAGGTGCACACTGCGTTGACTTGAGCTGTCATGTTGAGCTTGTCATTTAAGATGATCTCTAGATTTCTTGCGTGGTCTGTGGGAGTGGGTGTTAGTCCTACCTCCGACAGCCATCAGCTGAAGTCCCATGGGGAGGTCTTGTTGCCAAAGACCAGTACTTCTGTCTTGTCGGAGTTGAGCTAAAGGCAGTTACTTCACATGTAGTCTGCTACCATGGTCATACTGAGGGTGTAGTTGATCTTTGTGCTGGTTATCTTGTCTGTCAGGGAGAGGATGAGTTGGATGTCATTGGCATAGGTGATGGCAGTGATGTTTTGTGATCCGATGATATTGGTGAGCGGTGTCATGTATATGTTGAAAAGGTTGGGGCTGAGGGATGATCACTGTTGGACTCCGCTTATCAATCTCTCGGTCTCTGATGTGAAGGGTGGCAGCCTGAGCCTTTGGGTTCTTCCTGTTCGGATTTGAGAGCAGATCCTTGTCTGCCAATCTTGTGGAGACTTCTGATGAGGGTGTTATGGGAGACAGTGTTGAAGGCCGTGGAGAGGTCAAGCAGGATGAGAGCCGCTGTTTCTTCTCAGTGCAGGATGATCAGAATGCCGTCGGTGGCGGTAATGAGTGTTGTTTCGGTGTTGTGGTTCTTTCTGAATCCTGATTGAGTGTTGTCTACAAGATAGTGAAGTTCGAGATGGATTTTGAGTTGCTTATTGATGGCCTTATCAATCACTTTGTCTGGATAGGGGAGCAAGGAGATGGGTTAGAAGTAGCTGAGTTGATTCAGTCGGCTGTGGGCTTCTTGAGGAGGGCGTTGATTTCTGCAAGTTTCTATTCAGCCATAAAAGTGACAGACATGATGGAGATGTTGATCATGTGGGTCACGGTGGTGCTAATTCATGTTCCCAGGTTGTAGGTGTAGTGGGGCATAGATCATTTAGGGCCCTTGAGTGGATGGTCCGCATGATTGCCACTGGGTTGTGTCTTGTGAGGGTTGTCTATTCGGTCAGGCAGCCATCTTGGTAGGTGGTGGGTAGGTTCAGAATGAGTTCTCTGGGGTTGGGTTGGTGTGCAAAGTTTTTTGTAGATGTTTGCGATTTTGCTGTGGTAGACGCTGGGTAGGTTGTCGCAGAGTTGTTGGGAGGCAGTTGTATTGTTGAGAGTGGATAAGGGCCAGGTGAAATCCTAACAAATGAGAAAATCTCCTTGCAGCTGTTGGCGCTTCCTGCAATGCGGTCCACTAGTGCTTTTTTCTTGGTGTCTCTTAATTGCTGGTGATAGCGTCTGAGTGCAGCCTTGCAAGTAGTTCTGTCTGTGGTGACATTGCTGGCTCTCCATTTCCACTTTAGCTGTTTACAGTGTTGTTTGGTGTCTCTGAGGTTTTATGTGTACCAGCTGGCCTGCTTGCTTTATCTACTATGCTTGTTGGATTTGAATGGTGCGAGGGAGTCCACGCAGTTTTTTGATACAGTTGTTGAAGTTGTTGATGTCCTTGTTGAGGTTGTCTGTGGGACTAGATTGATCCTTGCTGAGGGCGCTGAGCCAATCTGCTTCTGTTATTTTACCACCGTTGTAGCTTGGAATGCGGAACCTGGTAGGGGTATTGATATGGAAGTGGATGATGGAGTGGTCGGTCCATGTGAGTGGTGTGGTAGAGTTGTATTTGATGCTGTCATTTGTGGTGAAGACGAAGTCTATTGTGTGTTCTGCGGTGTGTGTTGGTTCTAGGGCAAGCTGGGTGAGCCCGATGTTTCTCAAGCTTTCGAGGAGTGCTGTAGAGTAGGTGTCGTTTCGGTCTTCTAGGTGAAAGTTGAGGTCACCAAGGAGAATGTAGGCTCTAGGGTCAGTGGTGAGTGAAGCAACATTGTTGGCAATGAGGTTGGTAAAGGTGGTTCATGTGGATGTAAAGTGATTGTTCCGTTCAGTGTGAAGTTTTTAGAGATTTGCAGCTTGAAGTGCAGGTTTTCCCCGAATGGGGTGGCGTTCTCTGTGGATGTTGTGCATTTGATGAATTCCTTGTAGATGATAGCGAATCCTCCTCTGGGCTTGTGAAGGCGGGCCTGTTGAGTGATCTTGTAGCCCACTGGGAATGTCATGGGGATGTCGGGAGCCAATGAGGGGTTGAACTAGGTCTTTGTGATGAAGAGGATGTCAGATGAGTCGCTACTCAGCAGGTCCCATATTTTGGTTTTGCATTTGCTGAGTGATCATGTGTTGAGAACCATGCATGCAAGTAGGTGTTGAGATTCAGGTTTGCTGTGGCGTGTGCAGTAGGGTGGGGGTGTAGGCATTGTTGGTGCTTGTGTGGCGTGTGTGTTGGTAGGCGGAGTGAGGGCATTGTTAGTATTTGCATGGAGGGTGTAGGTAGGTGGCTGCTGGAGAACCGGCAGTGGGTACAGGTGAAAGCTCCTACTGTGGTGTGCAGCGCAACCTAAAAAGTAAATATCAATATTTTTCTTTGTGCCTTTTTGTGACGGCAATAACCCTTAGTAAATCTGGGCCCTTAAATCTTTATTTTTCCTTCCAGCTTCATTTCAAATCATTTGTAAAAGGATTTGACACATAGATGGGTCTGAATGATGATGATGCTATCATGTTTAAATATGAAAGATAAAATTGATTGTGATTTTGATTGCTATTGGCAGATGGACATGCTTTTGCAGTGTCACTGCTAACAAAATATTCTTATTATTTTCTTTAGATAAGCTGGAGAAGCGGAAAACATGGATAATGATTCAACCACAATAACAGAATTTGTAATACGGGGATTCTCTGGTTCTGAAGAGCTACAGGGTTTACTCTTCGCTATTTTCCTATCCATTTACATGGCCACCTTTGGAGGTAACTTCATCATCATTTACATCACAATGGTGGACTCTCATCTTCAAAGCCCGATGTACTTCTTTATCCGAAATTTGTCTTTATTAGAGATATTCTACACCACGGTGACTCAACCACTGATCCTTTCCAACCTTTTGGGTAGAAAACATGTTCTTTTCTCAGGTTGTCTGATACAACTGTACATTTTCATATCCTTAGCATCTACAGAATGTTTCCTCCTTGCCCTAATGGCGTATGACCGCTACTCTGCAATATGCCGCCCTCTGCTATACCAGATGGTGATGAACAGCCATTCCTGTATACGCTTAGTGCTAAGTGTCTGGCTGGGTGGATTTCTTGCTCCAACGGTGCAGGTTTTTTTAATCTCTAGGTTATCTTTCTGTGGCAAGAATGAGATCAACTACTTTGTGTGTGATGTGGCCCCACTGTTGAAGCTAGCCTGTTCGGATACCTCAGCAAATGAGTTAGTGGCGTTCAGCATGGGGGGCTTTGTGACTTTGGGCTCTCTGGTGTGCGTCTCCATCTCATATGTCTGTATAGTTGCTCAAATCATAAGGATCCCTTCCACCTTGGGAAAGCGTAGGGCTTTCTCCACCTGTGCCTCCCACCTCACTGTGAGTGGGGTGTATTTTGGAACAGTGATCGCCATGTACGTGAGACCAACCTCCCAGTATTCTTTAGAGAGCGATCAAACTGCGGCACTGCTGTATATGATTGTTACCCCATTATTCAATCCACTCATTTACTCGTTACGCAACAAGGAGGTGAGGGACGCATTGAACAAAACAATTCTTAAAATCAGGGGGCTGAACTGGCAAATTTGTTGAGTTTTCCTGCAATTGATGTAAGGACAGTATAATTGCTTTGCTTGTTATATTGGTTGTACACTGAGCAGACGTTAATAAAAACAACATTAAAAAAAAGAATTGGCAACTTGGTCGAAATACATAAAAATATGAATTTCATCAACAACTGTTAAGCATCTTATATTACATTTGAATGGATAACAGTGGCTATTTAACAAGTGTCTCATGTTCAACGTCTTGGTGCTCTAATTTTTCAATGCTGAGTTTGTAATCTTTGGTCGATTCTCCTTTGTGAGGGACTGTCTCTTTGTGTTTAATTTGGATAATTTGAATGTCACAACTTGCAGTAATATACTGGAAGCTAAAGGCCTATGAACAATGTTAGACCTGGCACCATTGGCGTGGGTCTCCCTTCCATTTTTTGCTGTTGCCTCGTGTGTTTTTGCTGGTTATAGATGCTTTGGGCACTGTGCCACTGCTGTTCAGTGCCACAGTGCAAGTGCTTCCTATAGTAAATTAATGTATGGATTAGTGACTCCATGATTGGCTTGATTGGTTTACTTGTCAGATCATAGTATAGTGCACTGCGTGTGCCCAGGGCTTGTAACCAATGCTGCTGGTGGGCTTGCAGCACTGATTGTGCCACCCACCGGAGCAGCTTGTAAAGTGTATCTCAGGTCTGCCTTTGCAGAGCCTGTGTGCAGTCTGGTACTGCCATGCTGACTGGGCAAGTGCACCCACTTGCCAGTCCCTAAACCTTCCCTTTTATACATATTGGTCACCCCTATGGTAGGCCCAAGGGCAGGGTGCATTGTAGGTAAAAGGTAGGACATGCCCTGGTGTGAGTGGCATGTCCTAATAGTGAATTACAGCCATTTTTGTTTTTTACTATTGCAAGGCGACCTGTTCTCCATAGACCAGAATGGGCAGTTTGGTTCTGACATTTTATAATCCTAACTGACTCAGGGAACATGGTAGAAATTCGAGTTTAGTATGCCTGAGAAGTTGGTTTTAACATTGTGTGTTTGAAAATGGCACTTTTAGAAAGTAGGCATTTTCTTGTCTAACCATCCAAACCTGCCTTTGCTAGGTTGTGTATTCCTTGTCTGGATTTTGAGTGACAGGACTGGGGGATTTCAGGAGACAGGGTGGGTCAGCCCAGTGGTGAATAGAGAGATCTGCATCTTGATGGGAGGGAGGAGTTGCACCTGGGACCTGAATAGGGCTGGGCCTTCCCTCCACAATGCTGGCTCCACCTCCTATGGTGTGTCTGATGTCCCTGCCCTGCACTGTGAAAGGAAAGAAGGAGACATGTCAACAAAGTGCTCCAGGACTGACCGGAACTGGTTCGGACTAGGCAAAGGCCTCTCTGCCTTCAGAGAACAAAGGGAAAAGGAGTATAAATATTGGGACCCAGACCCAAGAACTTTAGATCACTTCTGGGAATCAAGACGAACATTTGCTGAGGAGAAGAACCAGGAAGCTGAAGGAGGAGACTACCCCAGTGCTGTGTGTTTGGGGGTTGGCCTGCAGTGGTTGCTTCATTGCCAAAGAAAGGAGAAAAGGACTGAGTGTGCTTTCTGTCAACTTGAAGAAGAATCTCCAAGGGCTTGAACTAGAGCTTGCCTCCTGCCTGAAGTCTCAGGGATACAAGACTTCACCAACCAGCTCCCCCCTGAATTCCCTTGCTGGGAACTGAAGTGCTTGTCGTTGTGCTGGGCCTTCTGACAGACTGCGTGTCGCGGGGAGCTGGAAGCGCGAAGCAACAACGAGAAGCGTGTCGCTGCCACAGCCGCTGTCATCGCATCGCCGAGGAAGCGAGTCGCCTCTGTCATCATCGCATCACCGAAGCGCGGCGCATCGCCGGAGAAGCGGGGCGCTGCCACAGAGGTCATCGTCGCATCACCGGAGAAGCGCGTCGCAGGGCTGTCGCACCTCCAAAGATCATCGAGTCGCCGCACGGCCGTCGGGCGTGTCGCATCACACCAACGTTGTCGCATCGCAACCAAGATGCCATTTTGTCGCATCGCACCGGAGAAGAGTATCGCATCGAGGTGCCAGCGTGTCGCTTCGCACCAGAGAAGAGTATCGCATCAAGGTGCCAGCGTGTCGCATCACACCGAAGATCAGTAAGAAACAGATGCATCAACTCCCCACACAGTAAGGAAGCGAGCATCAACTCCCCTGCGCAGCAGTAATGAACCAACGCATCCAATCTCCTGCATGTAAGGAACTGACGCATCACCTTCCCTGCAACCCTTTTGTTTTCTTTGCGCTACGCATCTAAGGTACATTGAGAGTAAAGTGTTGCATTTACAACTTGAGAGAACTGAGCTATTTTATAACATTTAAGAGACTATTTTTGAGTACAGTATTGTGGATTTTTGTCGTCTGGTCTTGTGTTAAGTCTATATAAAAATACTTATTTTTATAATACAACCTGCGTGGTGTCCATTTTTAGTGTTGTCACTGTATTACTGTATGTGTTCACAAATGCTTTACACACTGCTTCCGAGATAAGCCTGCCTGCTCGTGCCAAGCTACCAAGGGGGTGAGCAGGGATTATTTTAGGAGTGTAGCCCCTTACCCTGACTAGACGCAAGGGTCCCTATTTGTCACCGGTACCTACCTATGCCAACTAGAGACCCCCAAATCTTACATTGGTGGTCAGCGGTGAGGATTTGGACTTGCATTTGTGATTCATATAAAGTGATTGGTGTACACTACTAGTGAGTGCAGACCATAACGCAACCACATATTTTGAGATAATTTTTCCTTGGGACTTCTTTTCTATTTTTGATTCCTGAGACCTGCCAGTCTTTTTGCTACCATGAGCAAGTCAGCATCCATAGCATCCTGTAGACATTGTGTTGGAAGAAGAGATAATTGATACTTACACTGTGCCTAATCTCAAAGCTTTGTGCAAGAAATTTAAAATCTTTGTGAAGGGCCTCACCAAGAAGGAGGAATTGCAAAAGGCGCTGAGGGCCTGGGTGGAATCTAGGAATGCCCCTGAGCATCCTGAAGAGCCAACAGTGGAGGCAGAGGATTTAAATGAGCAGCTTGAGAGGCCAGTGGGCCTAGCTGGAGGGAAAGCACCTTCAGGGGCGGCAGCAGTGTTTCTTCCAAAGGATTGTCCCCAGGAGAGCTGGAGGACAGAGCAAAGGAGAGGATGCATAAGTTGGCGCTGGCTAGGCTCAAAATGAATGGGCAGAAAGACATAGAGAGCAAGAAAATAGAGTTGAGATGGAAGTAGAAATAAAGAAGTTAGCCTTAGAGGAAAAGAGGATGCATTTTGAGCATGAGAGAGAATTGAGGGAATTAGAACTCAAGGCCAAAAGTTTTGAGGTTCCTCCCTCTGGTGGCAGCATACCACCAGTGCAGGTAGAAGCAAGAGCTTATATCCCCAAAGATGTAGTGAAAGATCTCCACAAGAATGAGGATATTGGTCAATGGTTTAGGGTTTATGAAGCTGCAATGATGGCCCACCGGGTCCCTGAGAAGGATTGGGGAGTGGGGTTGTGGGGCCGTTTTATAAGTGATGGGAGGGTCACTTTGTTGGATTTGCCTACAGAGGAGCAGATGTCCTATACCCACATGAAGGGAGCCCTAATGTCCAGATTTGGTTTGACCCCAGAGTTATACAGGCAAAGGTTTAGAAATTGCAGAAAACTGGATTCTACCACTTGGGTAGAATATGTGTCTTTCTTTTGCAGAGCATTGGATGGTTGGGTGAAGGGTAGCAACGTGGATACGTTTTAAGCACTCTATGATTTGTTAGCATGGGAGCACTTGTCTAATAACTGTTTTCCAGAGCTACGCCAGCATCTTATTGATAGCAAGCTAACTAACCCTAGGAAGGTTGCTGAGGAGGCAGACCACTGGGTGAGCACCCGGGTCCGGAAGGATCATGTGGGAGACTTCGCCAAAGGTGGGCAGGGTCCCCAGCAGAAGAGTGGGGGGGACAAGGGTAAACAGAGGGAGTTCCAGAAAGGGCCCCAAAGTAATCCCCAAGGGAACCAACGTCAAGGTTCCCAGCCTCCCCCTGAGAAGAAGGCAGTGGCCCGACAGATAAACCTGTTCACAAGGGGCCCAGACCTGCTTTAAGTGTGGTTAGGTAGGCCACTGTTCTTATGATGCTAGATGTCCCTTGTATGGAAAAACAGCACTCATTGGTGCACCACCCCGGCCGTTGGCTAGTGTAGCCCTGGGGGAAGAGATGGGTGCCCAAGTTTGGTGGGGTCCCGCAGAGATGTCCCTTGTCTCTTTAGGAGACTGTGAAGTGGTCCCCAGGACCCAGCTGCCTGATAACACTAAGAAATACAGGCAGTGGGTGACCATAAATGGCAAGAGGGTGGAAGCTCTTAGAGACACCGGAGCCAGTGTGACAGCTGTCAGTTGTGGGCTGGTGTCTGAAGAGCTGGTAGTCCCAAATGCATTCTACCCAGTTGTTGCCACTGACAACACAGAGAGCCACTGCAAGGTGGCACAGGTTCCCTTTGAGTGGGGGGGGGGTCTCAGGGACTCTTCAAGTAGCTGTGAGGCCAGCTATGCCTGTTTAATGTCTGTTAGGTAACGATCTGGAGAGCTCCCCTTGGGCTAAGGTGGAGCGGAGAGCTCATTTAGAGATGTTGGGTTTGCCTGAGTGGGCCTGCGTGACCACTCGGTCTATGGCAGCCAGTAAGGGTGTTCAAGAGGACCTGGAGCCTGAGAAAATGGCCCATGTGCCTGCCTTTAAGAGAAGAGATAGGGGGCGCGGGAAACCGGCCTCTGAGATTCCCACGACCCAGGAGGAGCGCGGACCCTGAGGGGAATGCCCTGGAGCATACCGGGAAAGAGATTGCTGAACTGGGAGACCTGCCTGAGCTGACCCATTGGCAGCAGGAAGGAGGTCCCTCCAGGGAAGATTTCTGTGAGGAGCAGAACGAGTGCCCTTCTCTTGTGGGTTGTGGCAGCAGGCTGCAAACCAGGCAGCAGGTGATCAATCTGGATCACATTGGATCTACTGGGAGAATGGTCTCCTGTATAGTGAGCCTAAGGTTGCTGAGCCTGGGTCAGGCCATGTGCTGGTGGTACCCCAGCGCTTCAGAGCCTTCCTACTGGGGCTGGCTCATGATGTGCCTTTAGCAGGGCATTTGGGGCAGGACAAGACCTTTGAAAGGCTTGTCACCCATTTTTATTGGCCCCAAATGCACAAGAGTTCAGACACTCATTGCAGGACCTGTCAGACTTGCCAGGCAAGTGGAAAGAGCGGCAGGAAGCACAAGGCTCCTCTCCAGCCATTCCCTGTGGTCAGCACCCCCTTTGAACAGGTGGATATTGACATTGTGGGGCCACTGGACCCCAAGACAGCCATGGGCAACAGGTTCATCCTGGTCTTGGTGGACCATGCCACCCAGTACCCGGAAGCCATACCTCTGAGGACAGTGACGGCCTCGTGGTGGGACGGGCACTGATGGGAATTTTCTCACGAGTAGGATTCCCTAGAGAGGTGGTGTCTGACCGAGGTACCAACTTCATTTCTAAGTATATGAAGTCCCTGTGGCAGGAGTCTGGTGAAACCTACAAGTTCACCACTCCTTACCACCCCCAAGGAAATGGGTTGGTTGAAAGGTTCAACCGAACCCTAAAAGGCATGATAATGGGTCTTGAGGAACCTATGAGGTGTAAATGGGACGTCCTCTTACCATGCCTTGTCTTTGCATAACGTTGTGAGAAGTTGGCCTGATATATGCTGTCCACTAGTTCTAGTGGGCACCTTGTATCAGTCAAACAACCCCTTATGGTGAATTGGTTAAAGACAACCTTTATTGAAAGCTATCCTAGTGGTAGCTATGGAGAGCAGCCTTCAGGCTAAGTCTTGAAGGAATGTAAAGCAGCTTGTTTTACCAGTCTATAATCTCTTGAATGATCAAATGAAAGGACAACCACACCAGGTATATATTTAAAATGTAAATATTTAAGATAAAACACACCCCTCTAGTCTCTTTATGAGGCTAGCACCCATGGGAGAACCGGAGTACTCGTGTTACCTCACCCAGGGAAGCCGGGTGCATAGGTGTCTTTTGGTGTCGGGTCGTGTCGTCGATTACAATGGAAGCTGGCGAAGAACTGCTGCTGCCGTGAAGAGGAGAAGTGTCTGAAGAGATCCAAGCCTAGATCTAGGATGGAAGGAACCTGAAAGCAGAGGGGACAGAGTCTGGGTCACTTGCCAGTGACCGAGGGCAGGATGGACCAATACCCACAGATGTCGAGTGCTTCAGGTGAGTTGACGAGTGTCTTGGCTCTTCAGCCACGAGGTCCAGGAGGCGTCGACGAAGTCCACGAGCCGGATTCGAGCTGTCCCACGAAGTCTGTCGAGTGCTGCGGTGTCGGCGACCAGAATGGATCCAACAAGCGTTGGCAGAAGAAGGACGTCGGTGCAGACCAGCAAGGTCTGAGAGACTCACCCGGCGAGGGTAAGTCGGGGCATGTCTGGAGCAACCAGGAAAGCCCAAGCAGAATTAGAAGTTGCCTTCGTGGGGACCCACTAGCCAACGGGCTAGCGATCGCGAAGGAGCCTCAAGCGGTCGCACTGGAACCTGGACCATGGGTCACTCGTGGAGTGGAGACCAGAGATCTTCGTTGCAGTCAGTGCTCAAGGCTGGGGCTACTCGGAGCCCAAAGCAGAACTTCAGGAATACATAAGAAGTCGATGTACCAGCAATAGTACGCGGTGTCCAGGGGTCACGGTTCCTTGACACCCACGATAGCCACGGGCCTCAGCTTTGCTGTGGTCTCAGGGTAGCCTCGGGGAAGTCAGGAAATACACCTCTGAGGATGCAGAGACTTTGGCGTCCAACGGGAGCGCTGGAATTGCACACCGGACAGTTGCTTCTTTGGTGCCTGCCAAGCAGGGGAGTCACTCTTTGACTCCAAGGGAGATTTCTTCAGTCTTCCAATCAGGATAGAAAGTCAAAGGTCCAGGATATATGTTGCAAAGTTTCGTCCAGGGTAATCTAAAGTCGCAAGGACTGGGTTCCCATACTTATACTAAGTTTGGGGGTTGGACATACTCTAGGAACCCACCTTTGGGAGGGTTTGGAAAGAGGGGTGGTTACACCCATTTCCTTTGTCCAGTTTCACGCCAGAGCTGGGGCAGGTAGCCCCAGCAACCGGTTTGAACTGGACAATGCACAGGGAAATCAAGTGTGCCTGGACTTCAAAGCACCAGAGAGTGCTCCCGCCCAGCCCACCCCACATCTGCCTGTCTGGGGAGGTGGTTACACGTCCCTGGGACAGGAAACCTATTGTGCAGGCCTCCCCTGCCAGAGTTTGTCAGCAGCAGGAGGCCAGAGGCATCCATTTTGTGATGCCAGGGCTGTAGGAAGTCCTACCGGGTTAGACCAGTGTGAACATGTCTCTCCCTCTATAAGGGTGGAATGCTATCCCCGCCACCAGAACTGGCGGGGGGGGGGGGGTAGTATTCCAAAGCGTTTGACACCAAACACGACATGTTTCCGTGCAGCCATCCCAAAGTTAGCATTTACCGCGAGGTTATAGTGCACTTAAGAGTATATGGTCAGGCTGCACCACAAACAGCATCAGAGGAGGTACTCCGAACGTTGTAGAGGGCCTCTGCTCATGCAGGGGCACCCTCTCACATAAAAACCAAGCACTCTGCCTTCAGGATTGTTAAGGCCTGCCATAGGAGTGACTTATAGGTTTTATATATGTGTGCAATGGTAGTGATATAAATAGCCTATACCACTGTACGAGGTGCAAGCACACCCTTACCCAGGCTGCAGTAGCAGACCTGTGGTGCCATTTTGGAGTGCTTCCCAGGGGTGGTATAATACATGCTTCAGCCCCTGGTAGGCCTCTGAGGTACCTATGCCCTAAGTACATAGTATACTATATACTAGGGGCTTATAAGGCACTCCAGAATCCAATTAGATATGTACCTAATGTACATGGAAACCATTTTAGAGAGGAAGCAGCTAGGCTGGGGTCCTGATTAGCAGGGCCACAGCCAGACTAAGGTAAAAAAAACAGTGAAACACCAGCAAAAAGTGGGGGTGCCCATGTGAAGCAGATCCTACTCTCCTACACAACCCTCCTGAAACGCAGGGACATTAAACTAACCTTGACCAGTTCAGTCTTCATGTTCTATGTGGAAATTCCTAGAGAGTCCATCTGCATTGGCATGGTTACTCCCAGGTCTATGTTCCACTGTAAAGTCCATCCCCTGTAGGGAAATGGACCACCTAAGCAGTTTGGGGTTTTCACCCTTCATTTGTTTTAGCCATAAGAGGGGCTTATGGTCTGTCTGAACAAGGAAGTGAGTACCAAACAAGTATGGCCTCAACTTCTTCAGAGCCCAAACCACAGCAAAGGCCTCCCTCTCAATGGCTGACCAACATTTCTCTCTAGGGGTCAGCCTTCTGCTTATGAAAGCTACTGGCTGATCATGACCTTCATCATTCAATTGTGACAGTACGGCCCCTACCCCCAATTCAGATGCATGTGTTTGGACAATTAACTTCTTGGAGTAGTCAGGACTCTGCAGAATGGGAGCAGTGCACATGGCCTGCTTTAGGTCATCAAATGCCTTTTGACAGCTAGCTGTTCACTGACCCTTTTTGGGCATCTTTTTAGAAGTTAAGTCATTCAGGGGAGTCACTATAGATCCATACCCCTTGACAAATCTCCTATAGTTCCCAGTCAGGCTTAAGAAGGCTCACACCTGAGTCTGGGTAGTTGGAGCAACCCAGTCCATTATGGTCTGGATTTTGCTCTGTAATGGTTGAACCTGGCTTCCACCTACAAGGTGGCCCAGGTACACAACCTGACTCTGCCCTATCTGGTACTTAGTAGCCTTGATAGTTAGGCCTACTTTTTGCAGGGCCTCCAAATCATTCCTCAGGTGGACCAGGTGATCCTCCCAGGTGGAGCTAAAGACAGCAATATCATCTAGATGTGCTGCACTAAAGTCTTCCAGGCCTGTAAGGACTTGATTCACCAACCTTTGGAAAGTGGCAGATGCATTCTTCAAACCAAAGGCCATTACCACAAATTGATAGTATCCACTAGGGGTAGAAAATGCAGTCTTTGGCTTTGCATCATCAGCTAGTCTGATCTTCCATTAGCCAGCTGTCAGGTCAAATGTGCTTAGAAACTTGGCTGAGGCCAAAGTATCTCTCAACTCATCTGCCCTGGGGATGGGATGGGCATCAGTCCTAGTGACTGCATTGAGACCCCTGTAGTCTACACAAAACCTAATTTCTCTCTTGCCATCTGTGGTGTTAGGTTTAGGTACCGGGACTACTGGGCTAGCCCAAAGGCTAACTGAGGGTTCAATCACTCCAAAATCCAACATCTTTTGGACTTCTGTCCTTATACAGTCCCTGACATGGTCAGGTTGCTTGTAGATCTTATTCTTCACAGGTAGACTGTCCCCAGTGTCCACTTCATGAGTGCACCAGGTGGTCTGTCTTGCAGTCAGAGAAAACATATGTCTGAACTGGCTGAGAAGGTTTCTGCAGTCAGTTTGCTGCTGGGCAGTGAGGCTGCCTGCCAAGGCTACTCCATCAACTGACCCATCATCAGGGTTCTGAGAAAGCAGGTCAGGGAGTGGGTCACTCTCTTCCTCCTGTCCTTCATCAGTAGCCATGAGCAAGCCCATGTCTGCCCTGTCAACATATGGTTTAAGTCTGTTGACATGAAGTACCCTATGGGGACTCCTAGGGGTTCCAAGGTCTACCAAGTAGGTAACCTCCCTTTTCTGCTCAGCAATTGTATGGGGGCCACTCCATTTGTCCTGGAGGGCTGCTGGGGCCACAGGCTCCAACACCCACACTTTCTGTCCTGGCTGTTAAACAGTCAGTAAAGCCTTTTGGTCATGCCAGGCGTTTTGCAGGTCCTGGCTAGCCACAAGGTTTTTATTTGCCTTTTTCATGTACTCAGCCATCCTGGAGCGGAGACCAAGTACATAGTCCACTATGTCTTGCTTTGGGGGCTGAGAGGTAACTCCCATCCTTCCTTCACCAAACACAATGGACCCCTGACAGGGTGACCAAACAAAAGTTCAAATGGGCTGTAACCTACCCCCTTTTGAGGCACCTCCCTGTATGCAAATAAAAGGCAGGGCAAGAGTAGGTCCCATTTTCGCCTAAGCTTCTCTGGGAGTCCTTTAATCATGCCCATTAAGGTTTTGTTGAATCTCTCAACTAAACCATTGCATTGTGGGTGATAGGGTGTGGTGAACTTGTAGTTCACCCCACACTCCTTCCACATAGCAGTCAAGTAACTAGACATGAAGTTTGCATCCCGGTCAGATACTACCTCCTTAGGAAAGCCTACTCTTGAGAATACACTCAGGAGAGCTCTTGCCACCACAGGTGCTGTAGTGGTCCCTAGGGGAATTGCTTCTGGGTACCTGGTGGCATGATCCACCACCACCAGTATAAATCTGTGCCCAGATGCTGTTTGGGGATCCATGGGACCAACAATGTCAATCCCTACCCTTTCAAAGGGCACCCCCACCACTG
The DNA here is from genome assembly GCF_964204655.1 of Triturus cristatus. NCBI lineage: Eukaryota > Metazoa > Chordata > Amphibia > Caudata > Salamandridae > Triturus > Triturus cristatus. The sequence continues at coordinate 407,102,879 of NC_140590.1, forward strand.
GTAGTGGTATCAGGGGGGCCTTTGTAGTTCCACATGCCTTGCCACTGGCTTGGCAGGTTACACAGGAACGACAAAACTCCTTTGCGTCTTCAGACATGTGGGGCCAGTGAAAGTGAGGGACAATTCTGTCCCAAGTCTTGTTCTGGCCCAGGTGTATTGCTAGGGGAATATCATGGGCTAGTGTCAGTAGCAAGCCCCTAAACTTCAGAGGTATAACCAACCTCCTGGATGCACCAGGCTTTGGTTCTCAACTCTCTGAGTAAAGGAGTCCATCATCCCAATAAACTTTATGGGTGCCACTAGCATTCCCAGCAGCCTCATCAGCAGCTTGCTTTCTGAGGGGCTCAAGAGAGGGGCAGGTTTTCTGCTCCTGGCTCAGTTCAGACCTGGAAGGACCCCCTATCCCCAAGAACTCAACCTGGTCAGGTTCAAGCTCCTCTGGGACAGTTCCTTCTTCAGGCTCAAGATCGTCTCCCTGAGGAGACTGATCAGTATCCTGAGACAGGTGGGAAGGCTCTGCCTTAACCCTACTGCTCCTCCTCTCGTGAGGCACCTGGTCCATTTTTCCAGAATCCAGGGCCTGTTCAGCTTTAGACATTTTGGCCTGTGACCTAGTCACAGCAAAGAAATGAGCAGGGATCCCTAACATTTCTGTATGTGTCCTGAGCTCCACTTCAGCTCAAGCTGAAGTCTCCAGATCATTGCCAAGCAAGCACTGTACTGGTAGGTCTGCACTTACCACAACCTTCTTAAGGCCAGTTTCCCCTCCCCAGGAGAAGTTAACAACTGCCAGAGAATGGTCTGTTCTGACATTGCTAGCATTGGTCACTTGGTACATTTCACCAAGTATAATCTGCCCAGGATCCACAAGATCTTTTGTCACCATTGTGACACTTGCTCCTGTGTCCCTGAATGCCCAAGCTTCTACTCCATTTATCAAAGGCTGTTGTCTGTATTTGCCAAGATTACTGGGACTCACACAGGGGGACATATCCATGCCCCTATCACAGACAAGCACAGCCTGAGTAGGAACTCTGACTAGGCTAGAGTCCATCTCAGAACCCAGCGTCAACCCTACTACACCCTTATTCTGAACATTGCCACCACCTATTGTAGCTGTACTAGGGGAAACAGTTGCCTTAGGGGCAATGGTGGCTGGAGTAGATTCTTTGGACTTGGCGCAGTCACTGGTCCAGTGAGTTGTCTGTTTACAGATTTTGCACCAAGGTTTCTTTTGGTCTTTACCCTTACTTGACTGTGACTCTCCATTAGAAGAAGATTTTTGAGACCCTTGAGAAGACTTCTGGTCTTTACCCTTGTCCCCTCCCTTGTTAGAGTTCTTAGAATCCTGCTTCTTTGGTTCACCAACTTGGTTCTGCACCTTCTGCCTCACCCTGGTTCTGACCCATTTGTCTGCCTTCTTTCCCAATTCTTGGGGAGAAGTCAGATCAGAGTCTACCAGGTACTGGTGCAACAGCTGAGTTTGACAGTTATTAAAAATCTGCTCCCTCATTATCAGATTGCACAATCCTATGAAGTCACACACTTTACTGCCCAATAACCAACCTTCCAGAGCCTTAGCAGCACAGTCAACAAGGTCAACCCAGTCTTGCTGTTGTGCTTTTTGTGTGTCTCTGAACTTTAACCTGTATTGTTCAGTGGTTAGGCCAAACCCATATATCAGTGCACTTTTCAAGACCTGGTAATCATCAGCATCCTCTTCTCTTACAGTGAGGAGCTTTTCTCTACCTTTGTCTGCAAAGTAGAGCCATAAGATTGCTGCCCACTGACCTTGAGGGACCTTCTGTACTTTACAGGCCCTCTCCAAGGCAGTTATCCATTTGTGGATGTCATCCCCATTCTGGTAGGGAGGGACAATCTTACTTAGGATTCTATGGTCATAAGACCTCTCCCTATCTCTAGGGAAATTGCTGCCACCAAGGGACTCTAGTCCCTGTTTTTTACTAGCTCTGTAGAGCTCTAGAGCTTCCCTATCTAAGGCCATCTGCTGCTTTCTGAGGTTGAACTTGTCTTGCTCATACTTCAGCAGTCTCTCTCTCCTCTCCTTGGAGGTTTCCCTCCCTCTGTGAGAAGAGACAGAGGTCCCAATAGAGGAGTTAGACGGGACAGATCCCCCTTGACAGAGATCTATCCCTTATAGCCCTACTTTCAACTCTTCCTGGAGGAATAAAGGAGGGAGCATTGTTGTCATCCTCGTCGTCCTCATCCAAGAGAGCTGAGTTCACCAGATTCTGATCATTGTCATCAGTCTGGTCAGCATTAGAGGTAGGGCTAGGGGAATTTCTACCTCCAGGCCCACCCTCACCTGTTGCCCCACCCACACTGCCCACTAGGCCCTGAGATATCATCCAGCCTAGTATCTTTATGAGATGCTGGGTGGTTGGGCTTTTGCCTGTCTTCAGCTTCCTAATGGAACATAAGGCCCTAGGCTGAGCAAACGTGAGATCATCATATTTATAGGGAAGGAGCTCACTGGTTCCTGGTAGGGACCCACTGGTTCCTGGCCGGTTAGACATTACTAATGTGGTGTGGTGTATTGCATTACCTACACTAGTGTGGCCTACTAAACTATAATGAGTTGTAGAAAGGGTGTGCTATCCCTTAACACACAACTCTAAGTTCAGTAGAACTTACTGTAGCTAAACTTCATATTATATGTACCTAAGGTACCTTTAGTGGTTTTCAGTTGATCAATTCAATTGAGATTATCTGGTAAAACAATAGCAAGCTGGAATCCCACACGCTGCACATCAATGTGAGAAGTTGGCCTGATATATGCTGTCCACTAGTTCTAGTGGGCACCTTGTATCAGTCCAAACAACCCCTTATGGTGAATTGGTTAAAGACAACCTTTACTGAAAGCTATCCTAGTGGTAGCTATGGAGAGCAGCCTTCAGGCTAAGTCTTGAAGGAATGTAAAGCAGCTTGTTTTACCAGTCTATAGTCTCTTGAATGATCAAATGAAAGGACAACCACACCAGGTATATATTTAAAATATATGTATTTAAGATAAAACACACCCCTCAAGTCTCTTTATGAGGCTGGAGTTCGAAGTACTTAATTTACAAGTTAGCAATCAACAGTAATAGCACAAATACACGTTTGGGCCCTAGGGGCGTACCAAACCATATACCAATAAAGTGGTATAAGAACCACGACTGAACTAGACACTAGGCCTAGAGCATGTAGAATCGCTGGGACCCCTAGGAACCACCCAAGGTAGTGACACAGGGGACCCACGGGGGCCGTGCGCAGTGTGTAAACACAACCACGGGTTCCCGTTATCTTCTATGGGCAATGTCGCGGTTGGAAAATTAAAGATTAGGGACACTTAGAATTGAGTCAGGACCAAACCCTTTTGGACTTAGGGAGTTCTAGGGCTAGCACTTATGGGAGCAACAGAGTAGAATTCTACTAGGCGAAAGGTGGTATGAATAATAGGACAGGCGCTGCCAGAAATATTCACTGAAATTCTTATGTATTATTCTGATTAGTACGGTGCTGTAAGGAGGAGAGAACCACCAGCCTCTCCTAATCAGCAGCCTAGGCCGCAAACAATTGGCAACATAAATCCCTAGCACACGTTGATTCTAAATGTTAAGTAACACATTAGTTTAAAGGATAAGAATTATACATGAGACAACATATAAATCAGCAGCACAAATTGTGTATCTTGAAGCCTTCGATCTTTAATTCATATGTAGGTTCCTTTGATTAATATTCTTGTGACTGTTTGTGAGCCCAAAGCCAACACGTGTTTCGTCGCTTCACGTTCAATTAAAATGCAACTTTTTCAAGGCTTGATTTCCTATTTTGGGACCGTTTCAGTGTGGTGTTAATTCCGACCCACACCGGCTTCTGGCGCGATTAATTGTGGGCGGGCGGAATATTGTGATTCTTTCAGAGGATCCAAAATCATGAGCCCAGTCGAAATAGTCGATTAGGTCTTGTGGTAATCGCCCCCTCACGCCGTCTTCCAGAGTACTCGTGTTACCTCACCCAGGGAAACCGGGTGAATATGTGTCTTTTGGTGGTCGGGTCGCGTCGTCGATTACAATGGAAGCTGGAGAAGAACTGCTGCTGCCGTGAAGAGGAGAAGTGTCCGAAGAGATCCAAGCCTGGATCTAGGATGGAAGGAATCTGAAAGCAGAGAGGACAGAGTCTGGGTCACTTGCCAGTGACCGAGGGCAGGATGGACCAATACCCACAGATGTCGAGTGCTTCAGGTGAGTTGACGGGTTTCTTGACTCTTCAGCCACGAGGTCCAGGAGGCGTTGACGAAGTCCACGAGCCGGATTCGAGCTGTCCCACGAAGTCTGTCGAGTGCTGCGGTGTCGGCGACCAGAATAGACCCAACAAGCCTTGGAAACGGCAAGTCTCATGGAAAGAGAAGAAGGACGTCGGTGCAGACCAGCAAGGTCTGAGAGACTCACCCGGTGAGGTTAAGTCGGGGCACATCTGGAGCAACCAGGAAAGCCCAAGCAGAAGAGGAGTTGCCTTCGTGGGGACCCGCTAGCCAACGGGCTAGCGATCGCGAAGGAGCCTCGAGCGGTCGCACTGGAACCTGACCCACGGGTCACTTGTGGAGTGGAGGCCAGAGATCTTCGGTGCAGTCAGTGCTCAAGGCTGGGCTCAGAGCCCAAAGCAGAACTTGAGGAATACACAAGATGTCGATGTACCAGCAATAGTACATGGTGTCCAGGGGTCACGGTTCGTCGTCACCCACGATAGCCACGGGCCCCAGCTTTGCTGTGGACTCAGGGTAGCCTCAGGGAAGTCAGGAAATCCACCTCTGGGGATGCAGAGACTTCGGCGTCCAACGGGAGTTTCGGATTTGCAGACCGGACAGTTGCTTCTTTGGTGCCTGCCAAGCAGGGGAGTCACTCCTTGACTCCAAGGGAGATTTCTTCAGTCTTCTAGTCAGGATAGAAAGTCGAAGGTCCAGGATATATGTTGCAGAGTTTTGTCCAGGGTAATCTAAAGTCGCAAGGACTGGGCTCCCATACTTAAACTAAGTTTGGGGGTTGGACATACTCTAGGGAGCCATCTACGGGAGGGTTTGGAAAGAGGGGTGGTTACACCCATTTCCTTTGTCCAGTTTCGCGCCAGAGCAGGGGCAGGTAGCCCCTGCAACCAGTTTGAACTGGACGATGCACAGGGACACCAAGTGTGCCTCCAGTGCAGGACTTCAAAGCACCAGAGAGTGCTCCCGCCCAGCCCCAATACACATCTGCCTGTCTGGGGAAGTGGTTACACCTCCTTTGGACAGGAAACCTATTGTCCAGGCCTCCCCTGCCGGAGTTTCGGTCAGCAGCAGGAGGCCAGACCTGTGTCTGTGGCAGAGGCATCCATTTTGTGATGCCAGGGCTGTAGAAAGTCCTACCGGGTTAGACCAGTGTGAACATGTCTCTCCCTCTAGAAGGGTGGAATGCTACCCCTGCCGCCAGAACTGGCGGGGGGGGGTAGTATTCCAAAGCGTTTGACACCAAACACAACATGTTTCTGTGCAGCCATCCCAAAGCTAGCATTTACCGCGAGGTTATAATGCACTTAAGAGTATATGGTCAGGCTGCACCACAAACAGCATCAGAGGAGGTACTCCGAATGCTGCAGAGGGGCTCTGCTCATGCAGTGGCACCCTCTCACATAAAAACCAAGCACTCTCCCTTCAGGGTTGTTAAGGCCTACCAAAGGAGTGACTTATAGGTTTTATATATGTGTGTGCAATGGAAGTGATATAGGTAGCCTATACCACTATAAGGGGTGCAAGCACACCCTTACCCAGGCTGCAGTAGCAGACCTGTGGTGCCATTTTGGAGTACTTCCCAGGGGTGGCATAATACATGCTTCAGCCCCTGGTAGGCCTCTGAGGTACCTATGCCCTAGGTACATAGTATACCATATACTAGGGGCTTATAAGGCACTCCAGAATCCAATTAGATATGTACCTAATGTACATGGAAACCATTTTAGAGAGAAAGCAGCTAGGCTGGGGTCCTGATTAGGAGGTCAAAAAATAGTGAAACACCAGCAAAAAGTGGGGGTACCCATGTGAAACAACCGTGAGGTGCCACAGAAATCTCTAGGGTTCAGTCCCTTTGAGCCTCTCTATGGACACCCAGGGAGAGGACCTTTGAGTTTGGTCAAGGAAGGCTGGGAGCAATCTCCCAGGAAACCTCCCCAGGATGTATATAGCTACATGCTGGCCTTCAGGAACCAAACTAGGCGTTTCAGAAAACTCGCTGAGGCGAATCTGGAAGCCAGCCAGGAGGAGATGAAGCGGTGGTACGACAAGAATGCCACTCTGGTAGAGCTTCAGCCTGGTCAGAGAGTGTGGGTCATGGCCCCCGTGGAGTCCTGTGTGTTCCTGGATAAGTGGACCGGACCATTTGATGTGGTGGAGCGCAAGAGTCCGGTTACCTACTTGGTGGACTTGTGGTCTCCCAGGAACTCCTTGCGGGTCCTGCATGTCAACCGCCTGAAGCCCCACTTAGAAAGATCCGAAGTGGGCATGCTCCTAGCAACAGATGCTGGAATGGAGGAGGAGACTTAGCCTCTTCCTTACCTCCTGTCTGCAACAGAGCAAGATAGGTCAGTGGATGGAGTAAACCTCTCTTCCACCCTGACCCCTGAGCAACAGAATGACTGTCACCAGTGTCACTGATTGGTGCGTCCATGATGTAGACACTGGGGACAGTCCTCCTGTCAAGCACAAAACTTACAGTGTGACTGACAGGGTGAGAGCTTGCATCAAGGAGGAGGTCTCCAAGATGCTTGCATTGGGGGTGATTGAGTCCTCTAACAGTCCTTGGGCCAGCCCAGTGGTCTGCGTCCCAAAGGCTGCCGAACCGGGTGTCGCGCCAGAACTGCGGTTCTGTGTGGATTACCGAGGGCTCAATTCAGTCACCAGGACTGACGCGCACCCAATACCCAGAGCTGATGAGCTCATTCATCGGTTAGGGGCTGCCCGGTACCTCAGCACGTTTGACTTAACGTCTGGGTACTGGCAGATCACCTTGACTGATGGGGCAAGAGAGAGGTCAGCATTCTCCACACCAGATGGGCACTACCAATTCCGGGTTATGCCCTTTGGGATGAAGAATGCCCCTGTCACATTTCAGAGGTTGGTCAACCAGGTGTTGGTTGGACTGGGTGAGTTCAGTGCCGCCTACTTGGATGACATCGCAGTGTTCAGCGCCAGTTGGTAAGAACATCTGCGCCACCTCTGGGAAGTGTTGATGGCGCTGCGGAGAGCAGGCCTCACGATCAAGGCGAGTAAGTGCCAGATCGAGCAGGGTTCCGTGGTGTACTTTGGACACCAGGTTGGGAACGGCCAGGTGGCGCCCCTACAGCCGAAGATTTAAACCATCCCGGCTTGGGAACCAGACAGAGGTGAGAGCCTTTTTAAGACTCACCGGGTATTACAGGAGGTTTGTCAAGGGGTATGGCAGCATTGTTGCACCCATGACAGAGCTGACTTCCAGGAAGCAGCCCAAGAGAGTGATTTGGACTGACACCAGTCAGAGAGCTTTTGATGCCCTGAAGACTGCCATGTGCACGGCGCCCATGCTCCTGGAACCCAACTTCTCAAAAGAGTTTATTGTGCAAACAGATGCATCAGAGCATGGTGTGGAGGTTATTCTATCGCCAGATTAATGAAGAGGGCTTAGATCAACCTCTAGCCTTCATCAGTAGGAGGTTACTTCCACAGGAACAGAGGTGGAGTGCAATTGAGCGTGAGGCATTTGCTGTGGTCTGGGCACTGAAGAAGTTGAGACCATACTTGTTTGGGACACACTTCCGGGATCAGACAGACCACAGACCCCCCAGATGGTTGATGCAGATGACGTGTGAGAATCCAAAGCTGTTGAGGTGGTCCATTTCCCTACAGGGGATGGATTTCACAGTGGAACACCGCCCTGGTACAGAACACGCCAATGCTGATGGTCTGTCCAGATTTTTCCGCCTTAGTGATGAGAACTCCCAGGAGGTAGGATAGTTCTCCCCACATTTCAGCTGGAGGGGACACATGTTATACCTGGCACCATTGGCGTGGGTCTCCCTTCCATTTTTTGCTGTTGCCTCATGTGTTTTTGCTGGTTCTAGATGCTTTTGGCACTCTGCCACTGTTGTTCAGTGCCACAGTGCAAGTGCTTCCTATAGTAAATTAATGTATGGATCAGTTGGGGGAAGATCTGGACTCCACTGCCACCCCAAGTGCTCTGCAAAACAACCAGGAAGCTATGGGGCTTCGGAGTGCAGGCAGAAGCACGCTCTGCCTGCGGGTAACAGAGAGGCTGCAGAAGATGCCCTCACCAGCAGAAGAAAAGCACCAGGAGAGGAGAAGACCGGTACAGTGAGCCAGTAAAACTAGCTACCCGCCAAATGTGTCCTCTAAGAATCCAGGAGGCCTGTTGAAAATGTTCTTGGTGGCTAGAGCTTGCCACTAGGAGAAAAACGAGCCAAAGGTCATGACTATCGGCCCAAGGGACCCATGGTGTGCACCTTTGAAGAATGGTCCATTTTAACATGCCTTAAAGGAAAATGGAGCACATGACACTCTGCTGGGATTTCTACATATACCCCCGCGGTGAGTCACAGCATGGGTGTGGCGCATTTTATTGAATTTATTTGCTGAGGAATGCAGGCATGTGTTGGCCCCATCCCCTGAATGCCTCTTGACCCAGGGGCCCCCATCTTCCTGGGGACTGAGGCTACAAAGTCTAAATGGGGCCTGGACCCCTTAACTGGACTCAGATGCAGAGAGAGCAAGAGGACTGGCACTCAAAGGAGCCAAAAAGCAGGAAGAGTTCCACTGCGCTCATCTTTCTGCTCGTTGGGGATGCCAGAACCCCATGAAGGATTAAGGGCTCCTCGTCTGCCCCTTGTGCCTGTGTCTTGTGGGGGTGGAAATGTGAGGCTTCACATGGACAGAACAAAACAAATAATTATGTTCCCTCCATCTGCTGGAACAGGTGAAAGGTGAAAGGGGGACCTCAGAGCAGTCCGGGCAGTGTAAGAGTGGGCTTGTTGTGCTGCCCCCACATAAAATATAACATCTGTGTGACCTAAGTAGGACCAGGGCACCCACAGCCAAAAGATAAAAGAAACAAGTTGCTGTGGTCATGGCGCAGGCCCATAAAAACAGAGATCAGCCAGAATCACTCATTAATAATTCCCAGGTCTCCCAGATCATAGGATTTATGACCTGAGGAGGCGATTTCGGGTTTTATTCCATCACTATCAGGGCTGGAGCTTTAGCTCTAAAGCTTGGGATTTCAGCCACCACTAGTGCTTGTTCATCTGGCTGCATTATGTGGCCTGATGAATATAAAGAAAAGACTCTGTCACATGTCTATGGTAGATTCGAATTGGCATACTTTAGTGACACTGATTATCGACAACTATTCCAATGCTTATTGTAGCATTGAATGCATTTCAATATAGTTATTCACTGTATTGGTCTTAATGATGAGTCCTGACATGTGATTACTGTTCTATCAATATGGCGACCCCTTGACAAAGCCAATTGGCCTGACTAAAAAATAAAATGACACCCCTTTCTATTGTAATGTTTTATCTGTTATAGATAGGCGTATTGTGATTATGGGGTTCATGACCAACTAGGAGTCAAACGTGATACATGGTTCTCACCAAAGGTATTTCTATCTATCTGGTGTATATATTTGTAAGTTAACCCCTTCAGCGCTGCGCGGATTCCCCCGCGGTGCTGAAGGGTTCGAGCGCGGGCGGGGCCATGACGGAACGGTTCCGTCATGAGCACAGCTCAACCGATGCTCATGACGGAATCGTTCCGTCATGAGCATGGAAGGGGTTAATATGTAGTATTTAGTAGTGTGTGTGTGTAATAAATGTATTATCCTTTTTAAGAGAAGAAGCACTGAAGAAGCTTCTAGAGTCTGAGGAGGCAAGGTTCTGGGTTGCCCCAAAATGCTAAAATCAGGGGCGTTATAAGGGTGTGCAGGTTTGGACCAATAGGTCACTTCCTTGGGGTGAGTACACCCCCTATTATGCCAACCTTCAGTGGGAGGGGGCATGAGCCTCTCTCTGATTAGCAGTGTCCCCTCACCTTCAAGATGGAGGGGACTGAGATGTGTGCTTTACCTCGCCTCCCCCACCTGAGGGGTGGGGTTTGCAAAGGTGGGCACATCTCTCTTCCTAACTTGGTTTTCCCACCGATTCTCCTGCCCAAAGTGGGGGTCAGAATCGGGGGGGAGCAGCAAAAGGCAAGGTCAGCTAACAAAGGCAGCAGGCCTTGAAGCTTCTCTTTCATGGACTCAGCCCATCCTGGGGGAGGAGGCATGACACCTCTGCCCAGAATGGGCTTTGTTTCTGGACCCAGAAATCAGAGGCCCTCTACCCAGCGGCGCAGAAACCTGTCTGGTGGTGTCAAATGGCGGGTTGCCATTCAGAAACCATAGCAGGGCTGTTCGTTTTTTAGGGGGCCTCTCTAAGATGCCATCTGAGTGCATTTTACATTAAATACCACACTGGCATCAGTGTGGGTTTAATGTGCTGAGAAGTTTGCTACCAAACTTCTCAGGTTTCAGTAAAGCCATTATGGAGCTGTGGAGTTCGTAGTGACCAACTCCCAGCCTACATACTCTTTATAGCTTTACTGCACTTACAATGTCTAAGAATGGACTTATACACTGTAGGGATACAGTGCTCCTGCAGCTGTACCCTCACCTATGGTCTAGTGCACCCTGCTAGAGGTGTGACCTACCTAGGCCACGGGCAGTGAGTTGCAGGCATGGCACATAGGGGTGTGTGCCATGTCGACTCCTCACTTTTCTCTGCACCAAAACACACAGCTTGCAATGGCAGTGTGTGGGTATTAAAGTGCAGGGTCTCTAAGGGTGGCGCAGTAGGTGCTGCACCCCTTAGAGGTCCTACCTTGTCACAGTGCCCTTGGTACCTATGCTACCTTTTATAAGGGGCTCTCCTTTTGCCAGAGATGTGGCAATTGTGGGTACAAAGGTACAGTTTTGGGAAAGAACACAAGCCCTGGGAACCTGATTGGCAGAGACCCAGGGCACATCAAATCAAAGTGTATCAAGTGTCAGGCAAAAATTGGGGGGTAACCATGCAAAAAGGGGCACTTTCCTACACAACCCTACTCGCCAAATGAAAGAGGATGAAGCTAACCTTTACCAAGAGAGTCTTCATTGTCTAAGTGGAAAAATCTAGAATGGCCATCTGTAATGGCTATGGTCAGTTTGAACTATGAAGTGAATACCAAACAAGTATGGTCTCAGCTTCTTCAGGGACCAGACCACAGCAAATGCCTCCCTCCCAATGGTACTCTAATGCTGCTCCCTAGGGAGTAAGCTCCTGCTAATGAAAGCAACAGGCTGGTGTTGGTCTGGGATCAGGCCGCTCCTAGCCCTAACTCAGATCAGATGCATCAGTCTGCGCAATGAACTGCGTTGAGTAATCTAGAGCTAGGTGCTGAGCACATTGCCTCTTTTTGACAAATATTTTTATTGACATTTTCTGTTACAAACCAGTGATGTAGTACATTGCATTTAATATTCAATGGCTCTTACATAATGGTACATAATATTTCTCAATAGTGGTGTATTTCTGAGAGTGCTTTTTGAGGTCTCTTTTTTGCACCTTTATTCTATAACTGCATTGGTTCACACTTTACATCACAACACTCTTGTTTCAGGTGCTAGTCACTCTCCTCCAATAGCGGTTCTTCTTGCGGGGGTTCACAGAAATTGCCCCAAAACGTATTCCACTTTCCCCACACCCGAGTCCATTTTTTGGGGCAACCCCTGTGCACATATACTGATTTTTCTATTATCATTGTACCATCCATGTTCTGACACCACTGCCGGTAGCTAGGGGTTACTCTAGCACGCCAGTGTTGTGCTATATTTCGTTTTGCCAATGCCATACCCAGTGCCACCCAGTCTTGAGCTGCATGATTGAGGTCAGTAGGTTCCCAGATATTGAGCAGAACATTGCCTCTTTTAGGGTGTCAACAGCCTTTTGCCAGCTAACTGTCTAGTTCACTTTCTTGGGCATCTTGTTGGAGGTGAGTTCTGCGAGGGGTACCACAATGGATCCATACCCCTTCACAAACGTCCTGCAGTACCCAGTCAAGCCAAGGAATGCCCTGACTTAGGTCTGGGTGGGTGGAGCTTCCCAATCCAGAATTGTCTGGAGTTTGGGTTATAGTGGTTGAACCTGGCCTCCACCTTTAAGGTGGCCCAAGTATAGAACGGTTCCCTGCCCTATCTGGCATTTGGATGCCTTGATAGGTAGGCTTCAGCTTGCAGGGCCTGTAAAACCTTCCAGAGCTGGACCAGATGATCCTGCAAGGAAGAGCTAAATACAGCAACATCATCAAGATAAGCTACACTGAAGAATTCCAATCCAGCAAGGACTTGATTCATCAACCTTTGGAAGGTGTCAGGGGCATCTTTAGACCAAAGGGCATCAAAGTAAACTGATAGTGTCCATCAGGTGTGGAGAATGATGCCTTTATTTTGCTCCAGGGGCTGTGAAAATCTGCCAGTACCCTGCAGTCAAGTCAAAGGTACTGAGAAATTTGACAGCCCTTAAATTATCTATCAGTTCATCAACTCTGGGGATGAGGTGTGCATCTGTCTTGGTGACAGTATTGAGGCCTCTGTAGTCAACACAAAACCCCATTTCTCTCTTTCCACCCTGTTGAAGAGGCTTGCGGACTAGGACGACTAGGCTGACTCAATGACTCTCAGAAGGCTCAATGACCCCCACTCCAGCATCTTACTGACCTCAGCATTGGTGCTCTCCTTAACATAGTCAGACTGGAACTAGACTTTGGTTTTGACAGGCAAGCTGTCTCCAGTATCCACATCATGGGTACACCCGTGTGTCCGTCCAGGGGTTAAGGCGAAGAACTGTGCATACTGTTGCAGGACCTACCTACAATCAGCCTGCTGTTGGGCAGACAGGAATAGACAACTCCATCTACTGACCTATCCTGGAGGCTGTAAGAGAGGAGGTCAGGGAGAGGTGCACTCTCTGTCTCCTGATCCTCATCAGTAACCATCAGCAGGTTACACTAGCTCTGTCACAGAAAAGATTCAGGTGGTTCACATGTATCACCCTTTTGGGGGACCTGCTAGTGCTCATGTCTACCAAGTAGGTGACCTCACTCTTCTTTTCTAGGATAGAGTAAGGGCTACTCCATTTGACCTGGAGAGTCTTTGGTGCCACAGGCTCCAAAACGCACACCTTCTGCCCTGGTTGGAACTCCACCAGTGCAGCTTTCTCATCATACCAGAGCTTCTCAAGCTCCTGGTTGTCCCCCAGATTTTTGTAGGCTCTCTGCATGTACTCCTCCACCCTGGAACGAAGGCTTAGCACATAGTCCAGCAAATCTTGTTATGCTAGATGATGGGGTTTTTCCCATCCTTCCCTCAAAAGAGAGAGTGGGTCCCTTACCCGGTGGCCAAACAGAAGTTCAAAGGTGGTAAAACCTACTCCCTTCTGAGGGACCTCTCTGTAGGCAAAAGAGCAGGCAGGGTAACAGGACATTCCATCTCTTTTTGAGTTTTTCAGGGAGACCCATTATCATTCCTTTCAATGCCTTGTTGAATCTTTCAACAATGCCATTGGTTTGTGGGTGATATGGTGTTGTGAACGTTTAGACCACTTCACACTCTTCCCACAAGTGTGTCAAATATGCAGACATGAAGTTGGAACCTCGGTCTGATAGTACCGCCTTAAGAAACCCTACCCTGGTGAAGACACCAATGAGGGCCTTGGCTACTGCAGGGGCTGTAGTAGACCTAAGGGGAATGGCTTCAGGATACCTGGTAGCATGGTCCACTACTACCTGTATGTATGTTTCCTGAGGCTGTGGGAGGTTCAAGTGGATCCACTATAACCACACCCACCCTTTCAAAGGAAACCGCAATCTCTGTTAGTGGGATTAAGGGGGGTTTTGGGTGTCCACCTGTTTTGCCGCTGGCTTGACAGGTGACACAGGAGCTGACAAACTCCTTTACTTTGTGGGACATCTGTGGCCAATATAAGTGGTTTACAAGTCTTTCCCAAGTTTTTGTCTGGCCTAGATGTCCAGCTAGGTGGATGTCATGGGTCAATGTTAGTAAGCACTCTCTATACAACTGAGGCAGTACCACTTTCCTAGTAATACCAGGTGTGGGCTCTCTGGGCTTAGTGTACATGAGTTCATCCTCCCAATAGACCCTATGGGAGCCACTGGCATCTCCCTGCTCCTGTGCAGCAACTTGCTGCCTCAGGCTTTCAGGAGTGGGGCAGACATGCGTCCCTAGGCACTGCTGTTCACTAGAGGGTCCCCCTGGGCCCAGGAGCTCTACCTCATAAGGTTCAGGTTCCTTGGGATCAGTTTCTTCTGGGGCTGACACGTCCTCTCCCTGAGGAGAGGGGTCCTGATCCTTTTGCTGTATGGAAGCTGTTTCACCAGACTTTCTTCCTTTTCTCTTGGAAGATTGGGCCATCATTTCAGGCGTCAACTCTCCTTTTTCACCCTCTGCTAGGCATTGTGCTCTTGTTTTCACACACACTATCTCAGGGATGTTTAGCATTGCTGCATGTGTCCTTCTTTCTACCTCAACCCATGCTGAGGTCTCCTGGTCATTTCCAAGCAGACAAGGGACTGGAAGTTTTGGAGAGACCACTACCTATTTCGGGCCAGTAACCCCTCCCCAATCTAATGCTACCATATGGAGGGGATGGATTATAATGCCATTATCAGCATTTCTTACTGGGAAAGATTTCCCAGCTAGGAATTGTTCTGGGGAAACCAGTGATTCTATCACCATAGTGACATTGGCTTCTGTATCCGTCTGGGGTACCACACTTGACCCATTGATCTGGGGGTGCTGCAGGCACTTAGTTATGTTTGTGGGTAATACAGCTAGTGTTGCCAAATCTACACCACCCATGGAGACTAGTGGAGCTTCTGTGTGAGCTCTGATTTGCTCAGAGCACACCATTGATCCCATCTCGAGATTTGCCATTCCTGGGTTAGCTGGAGGTCTACTAGGGGCTTGCTTAGTGGGACAGTCAGGATTTCCAGTTTGGTGGCCCACTTTCTTACAGTGGAGGCACCGTGCCTTAGCAGGATCAAAGTTTTTCCTCTTATTACCACCAGTGGGCTCGGAAGAGCTCTTGGGCGCACCCCCCTGAACAGGTTTTTGAGGGCCTTTGGAAGACTCATGGTTTTTATCTTTGTGCTTTTCACCCTCTTTCCCCTGGGGAGGGTGTGGCGACCCCCTTCTTTTGGTAACCCCCAGTAGATGTCTTGGTCACCCTTGTCTTGAACCAGTGGTCTGCCTTTTTTCCCAATTCTTGGGGAGAAATTGGATCTAGGTTAACCAGATACTGATGCAACTTTTCATTAATACAGTTACTTAATTTGTGTTTCTTCGTAAACAAATTATAAAGTCCGTCATAATCCTGCACTTTGCTTCCAGTTAACCAGCCACTTAGTGCTTTTACTGAGTAGTCTACAAATTCCAATCAGGAGTGACTCTGGGTTTTCTGAGCCCCCCTGAATTTAATTCTGTACTCCTCAGTTGTGAGTCCAAATCCCTCAATCAGGGTGCCTTTCATGAGTTCATAAGACTCAGCCTCTGCCCCAGTAAGGGTCAGGAGTCTGTCTCTGCACTTACCAGTGAACAGGTGAACAGTTCCAAAAGGAGTGCCCCCCAGTGAGTTATTTTTATCACTTTCCTGGCCACACAAGCCCTCTCAAATGCTGTGAACCATTTGGTGATATCACCATCCTCAAATTTAGGGACAATCCCTTTGGGGATTTTAGGATAAGAAGATCCTTCCTTCTCTTTGTTTGGTACATTGCTGCCACCATTGATGGGTTCTAGGCTTATCTCTGCTCTTTCTTTTTTTTAGAGCCAGGAGCCTTGTCTCTAACTCTATTCTTTTGGCCATCCTTGCTAAAAGGTTGTCCTCTTCAGTGAAGTTGTCCTCACTGTCCTGTACAGAGTCTACCCCACCTGTGTGCGATCTAGACCCTCTACTCCCTGGTGTGGAGGGGTAGGGCACAAAGTCCCCAGATATTCAAGATAGAAGGCTGTGACCCCCCAAGCTCCCATGTGCTCCGTGGTACCGTTCTCCCACTTTGTTCAGTTTTTAGGTCTCGCCTAGCGTTGCAGCACGAATGTGCTGCCATCGCTTTGCGAAGCATGCAGTATACACTATAGTGTGGAAGTATCGTTGAGGCTCCGCCCACTATCCGGCCAATCTTCTTCATTGGCTTAGGTTATCAATGCTGCCTTCCAATTGGTTTTGAGCTTGTTAGTCCCTCCCCATGTCAGTCATTTGTATCCTTCCATGGCTACTGGCTCCTTCACTGCACAGACTACTTTCTTCCATTCCCTCCCTACCTCCCCCCTCCCTCAGTCCGTCACTACTTGGGACCCAGCCCATCCCACGCACTCCCAATCATGCGCATGTCTTCTCGCGCCCGCCCACACTCCATTTCCCGTGTACCCTTAAGCTACGTTCCTCAGCTTCACTTTTTCCTGTTCTGTGCACGTCTGCTGTCAGCTGCAGATTCAGTTTCTCTACTGTATGGAGTCTGTGTACAAACACACAAAATCCTGTTTAATAATCGATACGAGTACGAGCTGTTAACTCTGTATCAGCTCATTAGCCTGCGCGACGGGGTGAAAAAGGGGCGGAGAGTGAAAGCTGTAGTTCATTACAACACGGTCTACATTTCCCGTGCGCCCTTTAGCTACGTTCCTCAGCTTCACTTCTTCCTGTTGTGTGCCGTGATCTGCTGTCAACTGCTGCATGGCGGAAATACAAGAGCAGGTAAAGCTTGTTCTGTACCGGTATGGGGAGAAAAGTTTCTGTGTTACTTAGTTGCTCTGCTGCTATTGCCTGTATGAGCTGTCTCTTGCAATATTTTTATTTTCATTACCCTAAATTTGTATGTTTATTCGGACGGTCGCGGTACCATCTTGTAGTGAACGTATTTAATTATTTTATGTTAAACCATGCTACTTCGGTACTGGTGTCTTTTGCACTGCAAACTTCCTTGCACTGTGAGATATCCTAGAGGCCCTCGGTCTCGTCTGCACTCGTTGTCGGGTCTCAGATATTCCCTCCCGCTTCATGGCCCGCCTCGCCGCGAGCCACCGCCGCAAGCGTTCCCGTGCGTGCAGGCCGAACACCGCCCAGCTATAGGCTCTTCATAACCCCCTGTATAGGCCGTCAAGCAAAGACAGGAGAGCAATTGCACGCTGCCATTACTAATTTTACTTACAGTACCCCCGAAAGAAATCAGCAGCATTAGAGGTGACCAACAGTTCCAGGACAACTTCACCAACTGAGAGTGGTACCAAAATGCAGCCCCTGGTTTTTTATACTGTTCCTGTGACACACGGGCCATTTCCGATGTCTGGATAGCATATGCGTTTCCTGTATTCCAAGGGTCTCGCTTTGAATCCTCTTTCGAACAACATCAAATACTACCTAGTATCCTCTGTCAAATTCAGTCCAAACAGAGAATGGTTAGCAAGTTCATCTGCTGAGAAGCTTATCAAAATTTGGGGAGCATTTAATGGGAAATTTGAGAAGACTATATCTGGTCATAAATTGGGAAATCTCTGATGTTGTTTGGTCATCTGATTCCAACCTTCTTTAGTCTGCTTCTGATGACAAAACGCTAAAGTTCTGGGACGTCAGTTCGGGAAAATGCTTAAAGACCCTGAAGGGTCACAGTAACTACGTTTTCTGCTGCAACTTCAGCCTCCAGTCTAACCTCATTGTGTCAGGATCGTTTGATGAAAGTGCTAGAATTTAGTATGTGAAGACTGGAAAGTGCCTTAAGACCCTGCCAGCACACTCCGAGCCAGTGTCAGCTGTCCATTTTAATCGTGATGGCTCCTTAATAAATTCAAGTAGCTATGATGGTCTTTGCCGAATTTGGGACACTGCGTCCGACCAGTGCTTAAAAACGTTGATTCATGATGACAACCCTCCAGTGTCTTTTGTGAAATTCTCTCCAAACGGCAAATATATTATAGCAGCAACATTAGACAATACTTTAAAACTTTGGGACTACAGCAAAGGAAAGTGCCTGAAAACCTACACCTATGTATTGCATATTTGCTAACTTCTCTGTAACTGGCGGCAAGTGGATTGTTTCTGGTTCAGAAGACAACTTGGTTTACATCTGGAACCTCCAGACTAAGGAAATTGTACAGAAGCTACAGGGGTATACAGATGTTGTAATCTCAACTGCATGTCGCCCAACAGAAAACATAATTGCATCAGCCGCACTAGAGAATGACAAAACCATCAAGCTGTGTAAAAGTGACTGCTAAAATATTTCACAAACTACTTTTGGAGAACTGCAACTGATGGAAGATAACCTGTTGTGCAAAAGACGCTTCGATCAAAATCTGAAGGTTTTTCAGGTGCACTTTTGATCTGAAACTGATAAAATCTTGAGCTTGAGAAGATAAAATAAATATTCGAAGGACGTCTGGGAGAGTCTTTAGAACATCTTAATGGGTGAAGTTCAGATCTGAAGATATGAGCCACCTTCATTTTCTTCCTCCCAGTCTTCAAACCGTAGAAGTGTTTGAGGAAATGGTGTTATTGTGGGTGCGCTTACTGTACTCTGAATGGAAGCACAACCTGCAGATGAAGTTTCCATGGCTTGCATCAGTTACATTGACAGTCGACCACCCTCTTACCTTTGGTGTAGGTATGAACCCGTTTGTGAGGATGAATCTAAAGTCAACTGTGGAATTAGATATGGACACACTGAAAAAAGACTGTTTATCATGTTGTGATATCGGAATAGTTCCAGGAATATCAGGAAATGAGTACTTGTTCAACATAGTTTGCACTTGTAAGAAGATCAATTGAACGCCATGTCCTGGCGGATTTTACTTTTGCTTTCTTTTTGTGACCAAATAAAACCAATAATTTCAGTCTTCAATCAGTGCAAAACTGCCTTTCAGTTAAGATCTGCATTTTACCTGTCTGTATATTGCTTACATTTATTGCCGTGTGTGCAAATAGATGCAGTCCTAAAACATTTTACATTAAACAATACCTGCTTTGTTAAAAAAAAAAAATATATATATCCTAGATAAGCTTCCTATTCTATTAGAGAAGCATCTATCACAATTGCTTGGGTTGGCAGGCCTTGGTAAACGGGAATTCCCTTTAAGATATTGTGTCTCTTGCACCACCCCTTGAGGAATTGTTTAACTGGAATTGTAAGATTCACATTGTCTTCCAAAATGTCTTTTTATTAGGAGCAGTTGTCTTCCAGGCACTGTTGCACGGCCTCATGTGGAGAAACGCATTGGGGTCTAGGAAGATACAGGATGTCTTGGACCCCGGTAACCATACAATCGAATGTGCTGTTTGCAGCAACCAGTGACATTTCTGAAAAATGGCTCATATCCTTTCCTCCAATGTGGCTTGTACAACTAAATCACATGGAACGAAACATAAGGCTAGAGTGTCCTGGATGGGGAAGATGTCCTCAGTTTGTTATAATATGCACTTTTACATGCTGAAGCACATTAGCACTTCAATGGCCACGGTTTTTTAGCTAGGGCACAAATTGCACATTGAATAACTGGAGTCTTATGTCCTGATGGTGGTCTGTAAGTCTGAGCAGCAAGTAACCACATGGAGATGCTGTGACAAACTTCCATGACAGTAGGGTCTGCAGATTCATAAGAAGCACTGATTGACTGGTTGGAGACTACCTGGCCTTCCCGTACTACCTCAACAAAGTCCTGTCTCCTGTTTTCTGACATTTCATCGGCAGAAGAGCATTGAGCGATTCCCAAACAGCTCTGTCGTATCACCCTAAAAAAGCACCTGTAGACAATAATATTTTTTTCAAATCTTGTATTTTCAGTGATATGACCACCAAAGGCCCTGATTTTATAATAAAAACAGAGCTTTGGACTATACCATTTCCCGCTGAAAGGCAATATTTCTCTCCATGTGCTCCCAGACCTGGCGTGTCACGCAGTTTGGTGCTTACTTTCCCTCCATGTTAAAGAACAGTAGATGTTTCAGCACCCAGGCTAATGTGCTGCACAGCTAAATATATGTAAGGTCCCAAAGGTGAGACCAATTGCATTGCAAATGCTTGTTTCCATTGTATCTCCCTTACTGGCCCGTAATTCTCCCTTCTTACTGCCTGGCTTAGCATCCAGTCCTTCTCGTCGCAGCTGCATGGCAGAAGTAGTGGGTAGTGCTGCCCATTGTGTCCCCCTACCACGAGTAGCCATAATCCTCAATCAAGCAATCCTTCGCTCTTGCTCGAATTCGGTACCTGTAGCCAAACAGCACCAGGGCAGATTCCAATCGGACGTGACCGCCGCCGCCGACAGCACCAGCAGCCCAAGAGTTTCCCGGCAGCCGCAGCTGATTCCAGTTTTTTCCCCCTGAAGTTCGGGTGAGTTCGGTGTTTGGTTACTTTACTCCTCACGCTGAGATTATCCGGGCACATATTCTCCCGGACTCAGGCCACAATCTCTAGCGTATATATATTTTTTTGTGTTGAAATTTTTTATTTAATTTTATCATGAAATACAGAGTAACACAGAAATACTAAAACAATTAATTATTGATAATATTAAATACATATATTGATGATAAATATGAATCATATTATATATAAATATTAAAATGAATAAATCAGTGAGTAGATATATGGTATAAAGAACTGGATATTATACATATTATAATATATAAAATATGAATGAATCTAAATATAAAAGAGAATGATTTTGTACAAGAAAATTAAAATAATTAGATCAGAGCACAAAAATTCAAAAGGGAGGAGAAAATTGATATGAAAAGTGGAAGAAAGAAGAAAAGAAGAGAAAAGAGATAAACTGTAAAGAAGATAATAAGAGAACAGTGAGAGATAATAGAGCCAGAGGAAGGGAGGGAGGAGAAGGAGGACGGGAGTGGGGGAAATAAATTGATGAAGGATAAAGGAAAGGGAAAAAGAAAAGAAATACACAAAATATAAAATAATGAATTAGTTAATTCAAGTGTTTGCATTAGGAGAGAGAGTGGAGTTGGCATCAGTGTTACTTTCATTTTTTTTAAAAAGAAGACCAGGTCTGGAGAAATACATCAACTTGATCTTGAATGTTATAAATTGTGCGCTCATGTCGGGCTGTTTGCATCATTGCCACCAGCCATTCTTCCTGAGAGGGTGGAGAAGGAGACTTTCAATGACGCAAAATACAGATTTTAGCTGTAGCCAATGCAGTGTGTAGAAGACGTATTTGTGATTTAGAAAGTTTTGGAAAGTGTCGAAAATCATGTAGAAGGATTGTGGCAGGTGTAAATGGTAAGGATAATTGCATTGTGGAATGTAAAGTCTTGCCAACAAAGGACCAAAAGGACCTTGTTGCTGGGCAATCGCAAATGATATGAACTATGTCACAACCAGAGGTGGAACATCTCCAGCAATTAGTGTGTGAAAGCAATCCAGCTTTATGTAACTTAGTTGGTGACCAGTGCCATTCATGAAGGATTTTAAATATACAAAATTTAAGCCTTGCTTCACGAACGCCTTAATGTAATCCCTCCAGTATCTTGTCCCATTCAGAAGCAGTAAATGAAGTAGATAAACGAGATTGCCATTTATTTTGGAGAGCATACGAGAGAGATTGTGAAAATAAAGGAGACATAAAGGTTTTATAAAGACCAGCGGTCACTCCTCTAAACTTTCCCCACAGATTTAGGTAAGATAGTATTGGGGACACCTGCAACACCCAAGGGGGAGATCCCAAGTGTTTCCTCAGACATTGTTGAAGTTGAGAGTATCTAGAGGAGTGTTGTATAGGAAGATTAAATTCCTCACATAATTGAGAAAATGATTTAAAATTTCCATCATGAAGAAGTTGATCTGGGGAGTAAATACCAGCTGCTTGCCATAAAGGCCAGGATAAAGTGCGACCATTGATACGGATAGCCGAATTGTTCCAAAGAGGAGCCTTAACATGAATACGCGCGTTTGAGCCTAGTATACGATGCCCCCTTTGCCAAGATTTGTGCATGACTGATAAGATCGGATTCTTGGGATCAGAAGAACTAGTGCCACTACCATATAAAAGAGAAAGATCTGAGTTCTTGGAAAAAAGATGACGCTCAATGGAAACCCATTGTGGGACATCTTTAGTTCCTGGCAACAAATAAGAAAATTGGGAGATGTGTAGAGCAAGGGAATAGTGTTCAATGGATGGAAGACCCATACCTCCACATAACTGATGGGCTTTTAATTTTGTTATAGTAAGACGTGGTTTAGCTGAGCCCCATATAAAAATCTTAAAATCTATTAATCTAAGGGTAGCTAAAGGAATCTGGAGGGGAAGCATACCTAAAACATAGATGAAACGAGGAAGGGGGACCATTTTGATAGCTTGTACTCTACCCCAAAGAGATAAACCCAGAGCTTTCCACTTATCAAAATCCCTCTGCATTTGAGAAAGTAAAGGAGCTAAGTTATCTGCAACCATATCTTCCAAAATTCCTAGATATTTAAGATGTGAGGACTGCCAATGAAAAGGGAATCCATGAATCACTGCCCTTGTAGTGCCATTAGAAATGGGTAACGCTTCACTTTTGTCCCAATTTATTTTGTAACCCGAAAAAGAGGAGAAATCATTAATAATTTGAAGAAGGGATGGAAGAGATCGAGGAAGATTAGTAAGAATAAGAAGAATATCATCTGCATATAAATAGATTTTAGAATGTCCAATTGGGAGAGGCACACCTATAATATCATCAGATTGACGGATAGCAGCAGCAAGTGGATCTTTAGCTAAAAGAAAAAGAAGGGGGGACAACGGGCAACCCTGACTTGTTCCCCTCCGTATTGGAAATGCATTGGACAAAAAACCACCGCAATTAACCTGAGCTGAGCATTTGTCATATAATAAACGCACTTTATTGATGAATTGATCACCCAAACCAAATCTATGCATAATGGAAAAAAGGTATTCCCTCTCAATGCGGTCTAACGCTTTTTCTGCATCAAGCGAAAGGGCCAAGGTATCTTCTGAAAGATGTTTAGCAGACCACAAGGTGTGGGCCAGGGTGCGGAGATGGTTCTGAGAAGAACGCCCTGGCACAAAGCCTACTTGAGTGAAATGTATTAAAGAAGGCAGTACTTTGCGGAGTCGAGACGCCAAGATGCTAGCCAAGATTTTAATATCACAATTTGATAAAGAAATGGGATGATAGCTACAGCACAAAAGAGGGTCTTTGCCAGGTTTAGGTAGTACAGCTATAACTGCTTTATTAGAGAGGGCCCAATGATGATTCTTTATCAGCCTCAAGAAATGCAGCATGTAACGTATCAATTATACTATGACCTGCCCATCTATAAAATTCAGCAGGGAAGCCATCTTCCCCAGGAGCTTTATGATAAGGCAGAGCAGTAATGGCTTTAGAGATCTCATCTCTTGTGATTTCACCTTCAAGCAGAGCTCTACCATCATCAGAAAGACGCGGAAGACTCTCCTTCTCTAAAAAAAGAGGACATCATACCTAGGTCTATTTGACTACCTGGAGTATATAAGGATTGATAAAAGGAGGCAAATTCATTAACTATCTCTTGGGGCCTTGTAAGTATGTCACCTTGAGTCGATCGAATAGCTGGAATAGCCATTGCTGCTTCCCTTTGACGTAATTGTGCAGCTAACAACCTCCCGGCCTTCTCCCCTTGCTCGTAATGTCTTCCTTTCATCCTTTGTAAAGCAAATTCAGCTTTGGATGTAAAGAGACTATTAAGAGACATACGTGCTTGCTCCAATAACTTGCGATTATGTAAGGTAGGATCCGACGTATATAAACGGGAATAGAGTTGAATATCTCGTTCTAATTCTGTCTGCTTTGCAATATTATTCTTATTGGCAAGTGCTGCATCGCGCATTAGTTGCCCTCTAATAGTGGCTTTAGCCGCCGCCCAAACAGTTCTGCTGGAGGTGACAGAACCCTGGTTAATAGAGAGATAGTCCTGTAGATGGGATTGTAACTGAAGTTTACCCTTGGGCGTCCTGTGTCTTTGAATGCTCATACGCCAGGGTTTACGCTCTGGCCAGGATAGACCTAAATCTAAAGATAAAAGGACAGGAGAATGATCAGACAAGGCTGCTTCTAGGATACGTGATTCCGTGACTAATTGAACCGCTTTGTGCGATATCATAAAATAGTCTAAGCGGGAAAATGTACCATGTGAGGATGAGAAGAACGTATATTCTTTGTCTTGTGGATGACTAATACGCCAATGATCAACCAAACCGTTATCCGAAAATATGTCATTTAATACTGCTCTATCCGCTGCATTGGCCTTATGAAACGAACCAGTTTTATCTAAAATAGGATCTTGTACCAAATTCCAATCCCCACCAATGAGGTATTGCGAGGCATCGATTTCTGTGAGGAGGCGATTCAATTGAAGGAAAAAAGACTTTTTAGTGCCAATCAGAGCATAAATAGACCCAAGACAGATGAAAGAATTCCCAATGCGTAATTTGGCAAATACATATCGACCATCAGGATCTGACCAAGTCTTGGAGATCGGGACTGGAAGTGATCTGCGGAGAAGAATTGCAACTCCACATTTGCGTACAGTATTAGTATCATTTTTGTGAATGCTGCTGTGAATGACCTTACCCACCCAATCTCTGCAAAGTTTGTCAGATTCAATCTCATTGTCGGGAGGGGGCAGTAAGGAGCCGGAGACCAGGTCTACTGATATACGGTTTTATTCCTTTGTATTTCTTTTTTTCCATACAAGGGCTTTCTTTTGTCTAGTTCTGGGGGGGGGGAATCCGTTTTCCCTTACTCCCCACGGGGTGTCTTAGTTCCGTTCCTTGCAGGGAGGAAGTCTTCCTTTCCTGGGCAGGGGGCGGAGGTGCTTCCCTCTATCGTCGGGGCCGGTATACTTCTCCGGGGTTCTGTCCGACGTGAAAGAAAAAAAGGAGAGACAGGGAGGGGGTCAGTTCTCACTAGACAATGTATCGGGTGCTTTCCCCAAGGGACCGGGAGTGAAGGACTTCACCAAAAAAAAAGTGCTTTATACGTGCACTTATGTGCCGAATGTGAATAACGAGGGAGAGGGAGAGGGAAGGGACAACAAGGTTGTGCAGATACACGGATCAGTTGGCAAAAATGCCGTGCCTACACCTGCGCCCGCTCCCGCCTCCCCAGAGCCCTTGACAGCTGCTCCCGTACCTGGAAAAGCCACGCACCCCTTGGTACGTGGCTCGGGGATTCGCCGGGTCGTTGGCCTCCTGGCTCACCTGCCGTGGCACCGTCTTCCGACTCAGCTCCCGTCTTCCGACTCAGCTCCCGTCTTCCTCTTCTCTGCCGTCTCTGGTTTCTCCTCTCCGGTGAACACCGCTTCCTCCTTCGTGCACACCGCTGGGTTCCTTGCTCGGGTCATATATCCCACCTCCTCTCGAAGTTCCGGGTGAGTGGCCAATGAAAGAGTCATGACGTCGCGGGAGGGCTGGGCTTCCGAAAGACTCGAACTCCGGTTAAAGGGACCGTGACTCCTCTCGGGCTGAGCCCCCGGCTCCTAGTCATCCAGGTCCTCACGCCAATCTTCCTGACGGGGAGGAAACAGAAGGTTTGAAGGTGACCACCACTCGTATGTCCCCGTAGAGGTGTCACCGGGTCGGGGCCCCCCTGTCACATACCTCCCCCCTTGGACTCTCCCGATCGGGGAGAGAAGGGGATCTAGAGAGATAATCTGCCGTCCCGTTATCCTTCCCTTTTTTGTGTTGCAAGTGAAAGGAAAAGGGCTGTAGGGACAGAAACCAGCGAAGTACCCTAGGGTTTTGGGATTTATTTCTATACATCCACTGTAGCGGAGCGTGGTCGGTGTACAGGAGAAAAGGGCGGCCTTCCAAATAAAATCGCAATTTGTCTATTGCCCATTTAACGGCTAGGCACTCCCTCTCTATTGTGGAATATCTACACTCCCTGGGGAACAACTTTCGACTAATGAAGAGTATGGGGTGTTCCATCCCGTCCTCTCCCTCCTGTGACAATACTGCCCCGAGCCCAGTATTGGAAGCGTCTGTTGTGAGGATGAATTGTTTTTGGAAATTAGGGGAAATGAGAATGGGACTGGAGGTGATCAGGTGTTTCAGAGAGCGGAAAGCATCCTGCATTTCAATGGAAGGGTGTAACAGGTGTTTAGTTGGAACGTCTTTTCGTAAGAGATCTATCAGTGGTGAAGCGATGTTGGAAAACCCAGGGATAAACCGACGATAATATCCAATCAGACCCAGAAAGGATCTTAACTCTCGCTTGGAAGTTGGGAAGGGGGTGCTAGTAATGGCTCTTATTTTCTCCGCTTGAGGGGCTATCATCCCCTCACCCAAGACATAGCCGAGATATTTAACTTTGTGGAAGGCTGCCCTCGACTTCTTCGAGTTGATATGCAGTCCAGCTTGTTGGAGCGTTTGTAGGATGACCTGCAAATCTTGTAGGTGTTTTGACCATGTTGGACTGAAGATGACAATGTCATCCAAATAGGCTGAACAAAAAGATGAATGAGGCAACAGGAGGGAGTTCATTAGCCTTTGAAATGTGGCAGGAGCCCCATGCAGTCCAAAAGGCAGGACGTTAAACTCGAAGAGACCTTCATCAGTCGCGAAAGCTGTTTTCTTGCGATCTTCTTCTCTTAGGGGCACTTGCCAATAACCTTTGGTAAGGTCAAAGGTTGTGATGAACTTGGCGTCCCCTAGTTTCTCGATGAGGTCATCTACTCGGGGTATTGGGTAGGCGTCACAGTTTGAGATGGCATTCAGGGCTCGGAAGTCCATACAAAAACGGGTACTCCCATCAGGTTTCGGTACCATGACAATTGGTGATGACCAGTTGCTGTGGGATGGTCTGATCACACCCAGGCGAAGCATGTCTTGTACTTCTCTCTTGACGTCCGCTCTTCGAGCTTCGGGGATCCTGTAAGGCTTGAGTTTGACGTGCTTCCCTGGTTGAGTCTCTATGTGGTGTTCTGCAAGGGTCGTTCGACCGGGAATATCCGAGAAGATCTGGTCATATTTCCGGAAGAGTTGTTGTAGGTCTTCCTTTATGTTGTCGGTCAGATCTTCATTAACAGGAAGTTGAGACAACGTCGTGTCCCTGGAGGAGGTAGGAAGGATCAATTGGGAATCTTTCGGCGGGGGTCCTAGCCATTTTTTCAGTAAATTGATATGGAAACACTGCGTCCGAGATGGTGTCATTTGCAGTCTATATGTGGTTTTTCCAATGGTACTAATGATGGGATAGGGGCCTGACCACTTGTTCTTAAACTTTTGTGCCGTGGTTGGTAGCATGACCAGGGCCCAGTCGCCGATCTCCAATTTCCTCCAGGTTGTCCCTTTGTCGTATGCTCTCTTTTGTCGTTCTTGGCTTTTCCGTACATTACCGTGGGCCAGGTCCCGTAGCTTCCCCAGTTTGGACTTAAGGCGACATGTGTAATCCAGAAGTGACCTTCTGTCTGTGTCTGTTTCATTTTCCCAT
Source organism: Triturus cristatus (assembly GCF_964204655.1). Classification (NCBI taxonomy): domain Eukaryota; kingdom Metazoa; phylum Chordata; class Amphibia; order Caudata; family Salamandridae; genus Triturus; species Triturus cristatus. The sequence goes on from NC_140590.1 coordinate 407,130,473, forward strand.
GCGTCCTGTGTGATCTCAAGTAACGAACGAGGGGTTCTTCCATATAAAAGTTCAAAGGCGGAGCAGCCGAGGCTGCTTTGGTCCTGTGCCCGTATTACATATAGGGCTAAGGGCAAGAGTTGGTCCCATTCCTTTTTTTCCACTTCAAGCGTCTTCTTCAAAGTCCCTTTTATCGTCTTGTTATAACGCTCCACCAGTCCGTCTGTCTGTGGATGGTATACTGATGTTCTGAGATGGTCCAGGTGTAACGTCTGACATAGCTCCTTCATGAGTCTGGACGTGAACGGTGTGCCTTGATCGGTTAAGATGGCTTTTGGGAACCCCACCCTGGAAAATAGTTCAATCAATTTCTCACTAATGTTTTTAGTGGTAGGAGCTTTCAACGGGAAGGCCTCGGGAAACCTGGTAGCGTAGTCTACTATGACCAGGGCATACGTGTTACCTTTTGCAGTTTTAGGGAGGGGTCCTATCAGGTCCATGCCCACTCGTTCGAAGGGGGTTCCGATCACAGGTAATGGTTGGAGGGGAACTCTGGGGGGTCGTTGGGTGTTCCCCCTCTGGCAGATATCACAGGTTTGACAATACAGTAGTGTTTCTTTATAGATACCGGGCCAGTAGAAAAAACGTAAAAGATGTTTCGTCGTTTTTTCTGCCCCTGCATGTCCAGCGACCAGGTGGGCGTGTGAGTAGAACAGGATCTGTTCCCTGAATACTTTTGGTACTAACAACTGTAAGGGTTCTCCTTGTTTGGATTCTCTATACAATAGGTCGTTACTGATCACAAAACGAGGGTACACAGGGGTTGGAGAGTCTTGGGTCAGGTGGGCCATTTCCCAGGCATTAAATAGAGTGGAGTCATTAGCCTGAGCAAATCTAAAACTACTATCCAACACCCAGGGTTCTGCCGTAGTAAACGCCACTGGCGTTTTTTTTCTGTCAGCCGGTGTAGGACTTCCGAACGAAAATAAGAAAGAAAATGGGGATTATCAATACCTAATATTAGGTCTTCGGGAAGTGTGTCTACCACCCCCACCCTTACTGTACATGGTGCCTGTTCTTGTGTTTTTAATGTCAACTGTGCCACGGGATAGGTTTTAACGTCCCCGTGAACACATTTAACGTGGACCTTTTGTGTCTGTAGGACTTGCTCGGACCGAATGAGATTTTTCTGGACCACCGATTGCCTACACCCTGAATCTAATTGGGCCCTTATGGATTTTTCATTAACCAAAACACTTACATAGAACGATGGTCCCATCTCCGCAGTATACAACACCGCCCTGGGGATGTACCCAACCTCCATGGGTTCCTCCGCTGGTTTTCTGTGAGGACACATCCTGGCAATATGGCCCCATTCCCCGCAATCAAAACATTGGGGACCTTTCAATGGCAGGGGCTCAGTTTTACCAAAAAGGGCTTTTGGAGCCTCCATAAGAGGTTTCATTATTTTTTTTTCCGGCCTGTTGTGTAGAACACCCCCTTTTCCTATTTTTTTTTCTATGTCCCATGGCATGAGTCTTGGTTGGGCTCGAGAAAAGTTTGTCGCCACTTCTACAGCTTGTTCCACGGAGAGAGTAGGCTGCTGCCTAAGCCACCTCTGTGTACCGTACGGGAGGGCCTCTATGAATTGTTCCATGTATATTTGATTCATTATGTCTTCCTTTGTACTAGAGGCAGGTTGAAGCCATTTGTCTGCAGACGTCTTGAGCCTAAAAAAAAGAATTTTAGGGTTTTCTCCGGGGGTCCCTTTTTCTTTTCGAAAGCGGACTCGATATGCTTCGCGGTCGAGTCCAAGATGGTCCAGTATGACTTCTTTCACAATCGCATACGGGGTGTTACCGGTGTTATTGGCCACCTGGTATGAGGCCTGCGCTTCCCCACTCAGGAGTGGCGCTAGAAAGAAGGGCCATTTTTCTTCAGGCCAACGACAGGCCCTGGCCACTCTTTCGAAATTAGAGAGGAATGCGTCCGGGTCTTCTCCTGGAGTGTACTTTTGTAAGGAGACCCCGGAGTGATGCGGATGTGCGGGTCTCCCTTCTGACGGTGTAACCGTTGGGGCTGCCTGCACGACTCTTTGTATGCTGTCTATCTGTGCAGTGACGGTCTCTTTAAACGCCTCCCGATCTGCTTGAGCCAATGTCAGCTGTTGACTTACGGCCCACTCTAATTTCTCTTGTCCGACTATCAACTGTTGGACAACGGCCTCCATCACGGGCTAACTGATGGATGATGGAAAAGATCCAACTTCTGGCACCAGTTGTCGGGAGGGGGCAGTAAGGAGCCGGAGACCAGGTCTACTGATATACGGTTTTATTCCTTTGTATTTCTTTTTTTCCATACAAGGGCTTTCTTTTGTCTAGTTCTGGGGGGGGGGGGGGGGGAATCCGTTTTCCCTTACTCCCCACGGGGTGTCTTAGTTCCGTTCCTTGCAGGGAGGAAGTCTTCCTTTCCTGGGCAGGGGGCGGAGGTGCTTCCCTCTATCGTCGGGGCCGGTATACTTCTCCGGGGCTCCGTCCGACGTGAAAGAAAAAAAGGAGAGACAGGGAGGCGGTCAGTTCTCACTAGACAATGTATCGGGTGCTTTCCCCAAGGGACCGGGAGTGAAGGACTTCACCAAAAAAAAAGTGCTTTATACGTGCACTTATGTGCCGAATGTGAATAACGAGGGAGAGGGAGAGGGAAGGGACAACAAGGTTGTGCAGATACACGGATCAGTTGGCAAAAACGCCGTGCCTACACCTGCGCCCGCTCCCGCCTCCCCAGAGCCCTTGACAGCCGCTCCCGTACCTGGAAAAGCCACGCACCCCTTGGTACGTGGCTCGAGGATTCGCCGGGTCGTTTGCCTCCTGGCTCGCCTGCCGTGGCACCGTCTTCCGACTCAGCTCCCGTCTTCCTCTTCTCTGCCGTCTCTGGTTTCTCCTCTCCGGTGAACACCGCTTCCTCCTTCGTGCACACCGCTGGGTTCCTTGCTCGGGTCATATATCCCACCTCCTCTCGAAGTTCCGGGTGAGTGGCCAATGAAAGAGTCATGACGTCGCGGGAGGGCTGGGCTTCCGAAAGACTCGAACTCCGGTTAAAGGGACCGTGACTCCTCTCGGGCTGAGCCCCCGGCCCCCAGTCATCCAGGTCCTGACGCCAATCTTCCTGACGGGGAGGAAACAGAAGGTCTGAAGGTGACCACCACTCGTATGTCCCCGTAGAGGTGTCACGGGTCGGGGCCCCCCTGTCACACTCATCGTGCGTTTCTTGTAATAAAGCTATGTCTACATGTTTGGACTGTAAATAAGAAAGTACCTTCTTCCGTTTAATGTAATGAGTGAGGCCATGGACATTCCAAGTAATGGTAGATAAAGGATGAATATTAGCCATGATGGGATACAATCAAAAGGGATTGGGAATCAATGTATTAGTCATAAATGGGAAAAATAAGAGGTAGGAATACAATGGGAGGGAATAGGGCCGTATGGGAAGGGAGAGTACTCTGGTTGATAAGAAATAGAAAAGTGTAAGAAAATAAGAGTTTTACAGGTTAAGAAAGTTTAGTATATGAAAAGAAAAAGAGAAGAAAAGAAAAAGACTTATGGAATACAAACGTGATAAAGAAGCAAATAAAGTATATAATAAAGTATTGTATAGAACAATAGAAAAAGATATAAGCAAATGTAAAAGAAGGTTCTTATTGATATATATTAGAGAGATCAAAATGTTCTATGTAATCAGTATATTTCTGGATGATAAAATATAAAAGAGAATCAAAAAAATTGATATAGATTCATTACCTACAACTTTTAACCGCGGGTCTGGGCTCACTGGAGCACCACTACGAGTACAGACACCTTAAGGAGGGTGGACAATTAAAATGAATATCAGCCAGGACAATAAATTAGAAAAGCTGTAAAGAGAGTGAAAACTCCTGTGACCCAAATACATATATTAGTATGTGTTAGGAGGATAAGCACATTTCATTAAGAAACATAGATAAGAATTAAGCGGGTCTAAAAGCAATACATGAATGAGAATGAATACCAGAAGTTAAAGTAAACTATTAAAATTATCATTCATAAATACAATTCTCATAATATTTACATAATAAACGACATTTGATAACTTAAATTCATAAATAACTATAAGAAAAAACTTTGGTATTATTTAAGAAAGAATGTCAGCATTGTAAAGATGGCTAAAGAGCCTGTTCTTAAAAAGTGAGATAGTAATACATTAAAAGCACATATCATAGCGTATAACATATGACTAATGTGAAATAAAATTATAAATAATGTTTAGAATAAAATTCTTTTGATAAAGGGACTGAAATAAGATACATATTAAAATACATAGTAAGTATATCCATAAGGAAAAACACTCAGTAATATATTATAATCATCTATAATAAATATAAGTAGAACTTATTCATCTTTCTGGCTGAAGAGTAAGATGTAAGTAAACACAAGGAGTAAGCATTAACTGAACTTCAAGAGTTAGGTAAGTTGATGAAAAAATATTAACTAAGACCATTACTATGAGGATAATAAATAGGGACCCAACTCATTCTCCATCTGGAGCAGATTTTAAGGGAGATCTGGACTTATCTCTACGTTGATCTTGTGTGTTAGTAATTACAGACTGCAAGGCCGACGCTTGATCCTCGTGTGTACGAAAAGGTCGCTATGTTTCTCTACCTCGAGGATGCACATCCCCAAGGTTGCAATGCCTTTTATCTGTCGACTGTTGAGGTTGTGTAGAAATTTGACCAGACTGTTCATGAGAAATATGTTGTACATCCATATCCTGAACTGTTAAACAGTCTAGAAACTGCTGTAAGTCTTCAGGGTTGTAAAAGTCTTGTGATTCACCATTTTTAGTAAGGCGGAAGCGAGCTGGGTCAAACAGGCCATACTTGATATCCAACTTCCGCAATTGTGGTCGCATAGCTAAGAATAGTTTCCTTCTTTCGTTGGTTTCTCTCGAGAAGTCAGCTGCCATATGTATTTGATGACCATCATAGATGTAAGATCTTTGCGTGCGAGCTGATATTAGTATCTGTCTGACTTGCTCATGTCTCAGAAAACAAGCAATTAGAGGCCGTGGTCGAGAATCCAGGTTTGGTCGTGGAGGACCAACACGATGAGCACGTTGGATTTCCAATGGTGGGTCAAAAGTAGTACCAAGTAATTTGGGAAGAATTTTACATAGAAATAACGGAGCATTTTGGCAGTCAATTTTCTCCGGAAATCCAAAGAAGCGAACATTGTCTCTTCTATTGGGATCTTCCAAGTCAACAAGCTTACTGCGAAGAAGTAGAAAATCCTGGTCCCTGTTTTGTACTGAGTCAAGCCTGTTTTCCACTACAGTTAATCGCCGATCCAGCCCATCAGTTTTTTGATGAAATTGCGCAATATCCGCTCTAATGGATTTGGTTTCTGTCGTGAGGGAGGAAATGTTATTATCCATTTCTGTCAGACGGCAACTAATAGTTGAAATTTCCTGCAAAATACGATTCATAGTTGCTGCTGACTCAGCGGTTGAGTTGACCAAAGATGAAGTAGGTGGTGATGGGGGTGAACCTTTAGTAGGCATAGTGCGCAGTTGCTTATGTGTGTCTACAGGAGGAGACAATTTAGAATTTTTTTTGTAATTTTTGTGATTAGACATCTGTAAAATGTGTCCGCAGAGTGTTGAAAAAAACCAGACACAAATGAAGCGATTAACAATCAGATGCAAACAATTGAAACACGTAGGGGTTAATATGAGGGTGAAAGAGTAAACTTATCACACTTAATCCTGTAAATATTTTAGTCTCTTACCGATAATAATGACAAAAATAATCAGTCACAAATGACAATGTATGGCATCCTATGACATAAAATATTTAGTGTTTGTCACTGAAAAACAACATCAGCATAAGAAACTAGTAAGATACAAATTATAAGAAAAACAGAGCTCAATCTTCTACTGCATTGTGTATAAAATCATTAGACCTTCATAACATGCAATATAAAACTGACAGTGTGTTCACATCATTGAGCAAAAAAACGCATAATATGCCATAGAAATTCCTCATAAATAATACTTCATAGGCAGAAAGATATTTCCACTGGACAGTGAGGTGGTATTAAATGAAGATATTGCGCATTACCAACATGAAAGGGCGCTTTGAAATGAAGAGTAACAGTCTATCTGAAAGCATGTTGGAAATGAATGTCACAGGAGAGAAAGAAGTATTAGTTGACCTGTGAACTCCATTCTTGAATTTTACTCTCTGCAGTTGTTGGCAGACGAAGGTTGAAGAATATAAAAAAAAGAAAAAACAGTGAAGAACTTTAACATTTCACACATTAATGGAAGCACAAAAGGTTGTGTGTGAAGTTTCAATAGAACAGATGAGTTCTGATACTTCAGAAGTATTTGGTGAAAGAATAATTGTTCCAGTCAGAGATAACCTTGAAAAGGGTCATGTCATTGCAGGAATTAATCACAGAAGCAGAAGGCAAAGATACTTCTTACTGGCTGAGAAATATTGAAGCACTGAATGAAGAGAGCCTTTTTCCACTTTGCCCGGTAATAAAACCCTCTCAGGAATGCAGCCAGAGGGGCTCTCCGGTACGCAAGAGCCAAGGCTTCTGAGGTCTAGGACATGCTTGCCGGAGCTGAAAGTATTTCAGTCAGAATTAACCCTAAAAAGGGTTGTTCAACTCTGAAATTCAGCCACAAGTAAAAGCGCTGCTGTAGGAAGGCATAGCTGTCACAGGGGTGATCCTAGCTGAGGTGTAAAGTGCACCATCTCCGTCAAGGGTCCTTCTCGCAGTGGAGCCTCACATTCAGGCGGCCATCTTCCTTCGTGGCCAGACCACGCCCCCCTCTAGCGTATATTTTTGGGAGAATCCGTCCTGTGCTCCGATGAAATCTATCCGGAGGGTGAAAGAGGTCAGCGGTGGCCTCACTCAGGCACCATCTTGCCTCTCACCACAATCCATTTTCAGGCAGCTTCATTGGCACCACGGTACAAACAGGAGCTCTGCTGGTTTGACATAAAATATATTTTTTGTTTATGTGCATTACTTTTAACAATGCTAAGTATGTCCAAAAACAACCATGACCATGTTTTAAAATGAAACCATTAAATTCACGTAAATTAATGCTTTATCTCCTTCAAAAGTGAAATGCTTCCTTGAATATTCTGCCAGTAACGATGTTGTGCCATGACAGCCTTCACTCAGTGGTGCCAAGCCAGCTGTGGGACATCTTGGTATATGAGAACTCAATGCTATCAACATGTCTCTCTTATGTATTTATTGACTGGAATTACAGTAAAGTGAGCACTACTCAGAAAAAAATGGCACAAAAAATAAGTCTCCACTAAGAATAAAGTACTCCAAAATAGGTCTGTTAGGTATTTTTTTCTTTACTAACACTTTCTTGCTTTTTCTAGCATTCATGGGTGTGAATTGCATTTGAATGGGGTGGTGGAATTAGATTGTGTCAAAAAAAGATGTGGCTTTTTTACAAATGTGATATCCAATGTATACTGTTGCTGAAATTCTACATGCGGTGTAGACCAGTGGTTCCTAAACTTTTGGCTTCTGTAGTCCCCCAGTGAATCTCTACTGAAGGCCGTGGAGCTGCGCTTAATTAATTTCTAAGATTTGAACATCAAAACATTGCACAAATATACATACACAAATATACATAAAAAATAGACACAATAAGGAATATTTTATTTAATTCACAAACATAAAATAGGCAAAAGATTACATTTTAATAGGAAAGTTGGAATTTTTCAGTTTGTAGTTGTATTTCTAAAACATAAAGGGATATGCTATACTTCAGCATATAAGTGTCTTTTTTGCTCCAATAGCATGCTTTCTTGTCATCTGCAATCAATCAATCAATCAATCAGACCATTTGTAGAGCGGCCTACTCACCCGTAAGGGTCTCAAGGCGCTGGCGGGTGGGTTTGAAGGGTGCTGCTACTGCTCGAACAGCCAGGTCTTGAGAAGTCTCCTGAAGGTCAGCAGGTCCTGGGTCTGTCGTTGGCGGAGGGGGAGGGTGTTTCAAGTCTTGGCGGTGAGGTGGGAGAAGGATCTGCCGCTGGCAGTCGCTCGTTGGATGCGGGGGATGGTGGCGAGGGCGAGGTCAGCGGAGCGAAGCTGGCGGTTCAGGGTGTAGAAGGTGAGTCGTTCGTTGAGGTACGCTGGTCCGGCGTTGTGAAGTGCTTTGTGAGCGTAGGTGAGGAGCTTGAAGGTGATCCTCTTGTTTGACCGGGAGCCAGTGCAGGCCATTCAGTGGGCTGTGATGTGGCTGTGGATGAGGTGTGCAGAGGCATTCTGTGTGCATTGTAGTCGTTTCTGGAGTTTGGCTGAGGTTCCCACGTAGAGGGCATTGCCGTAGTCCAGCCTGCTGCTGACGAGGGCCTGGGTGATCTCCCTTCTCGTTTTGGTAGGGATCCATCTGTAGATCTTGCGCCGCATGCGGAGGGTGACGGCGTTGACTTACTGGGTCATAGACAGCGAAGCGTCCAGGATGACCCCCAGTTTGCGTGCGTGGTCGGTGGGCGTCGGTGCAGCTCCCAGTGCGGCCGGCCACCATGAGTTGTCCCAGGCGGAGAGGGTGGATCCGATGATGAGGACCACTGTCTTGTCTGAGTTTAGTGTCAGGCGGCTGTTCGTCATCCATTCGGCGATGGCCTTCATACCTTCGTGGAGGTTGGTTTTGGTGGTGGTGGGGCCCTTGGAGAGGGAGAGGATGAGCTGGGTGTCGTCGGCATATGAGATGATGTTGGGGTCGTGCGATCGGACGATCTTGGAGAGTGGTGTCATGTAGATGTTGAAGAGTGTTGGGCTGAGGGACGATCCTTGGGGTACGCCGCAGATGATCTTGGTGTCTTTAGATCGGAATGGAGGGAGGCGGACATTCTGGTTTCTGCGGTGAGGAAGGAGGAGGTCCAGTCCAGGGCTTTGTCACAGATCCCTGCGTTGTGGAGGCGAGTGCAGAGGGTGTGGTGGCAGACGGTGTCAAAGGCAGCCGAAAGGTTCAGGAGGATGAAGGCTGCTGTTTCTCCGTTGTCCAGCAGGGCTCTGATGTCGTCGGTGGCGGCGATGAGGGCTGTTTCGTTGCTGTGGTTGCTGCGGAATCTGGATTGGGACGGGTCCAGGATGTTGTTCTCTTCGAGGATGGAGGTCAGTTGCCTGTTGACAATCTTCTTGATTACTTTCGCCGGGAACAGGAGTAGAGAGATGGGCCGGAAGTTAATGAGGTCCTTGGGGTCCGGCTTGGGTTTCTTTAGTAGGGCGTTGATCTTGGTGTGCTTCCAGCTCTCCGGGAAGGTGGCCGTCTCGAAGGAGTTGTTGATGATCTTGCGGAGATGGGGTGCGATGATGGAGCTTGCTTTGTTGAAGATGTGGTGCGGGCAGGGGTCTGATGGTGAGCCGGAGTGCCCACACCCATCAGTGCTGATTCAATTGTGGCCATAAATCATCCATACTGGATTCTGTTTGCTGTATTTGTGCTGCTCACACAAATCAAAATAGGGATACCAACTTAATGTTTAGATTTGACTTTCAAATTCCGACATATTTACAGAGGGCCCGATTCACAGAACTAACTTAAGACAAAACCCTAAACTTACTACCATTTTGGTATTCACAGAAGGCACTTACTCATTTTGGTATTCACAGAAGACACTTACTCACTTCGGTATTCACAGAAGTTAGGAGTCCTAACTTTAGGACTCCTAAATGCCTTCTGTGAATACTGAAAGTCTTAAAATTAGGATTTTTCTCAGTTTAGGAGTCCTAAAATTAGGACTCCTAACTTTACTACTACTAAACTGAGAAAAATCCTAATTTTAAGGCTTTCGGTATTCACAGAAGGCATTTAGGAGTCCTAAAGTTAGGAGTCCTAACTTCTGTGAATACCGAAATGAGTAAGTGCCTTCTGTGAATACCAAAATGAGTAAGTGCCTTCTGTGAATACCAAAATGGTAGTAAGTTTAGGATTTTGTCTTAAGTTAGTTCTGTGAATTGGGCCCAATGAGTGTTAAAACTATCTGCTTTTCGTTTTGCTTTTTTATGCATATGGACTTTAGTAAGAATACCATAATGGGGGAACTGGAAGCCTGTCAAGGTCCAGCATACAAGCTCCCTAAATGTATATGTATAGAAGCGGAGTGAGCAGTTCCTAAAAGAATTATAGAAGGAAAGAGAAAAGGCAGTAGCTTGGGAGGAGTCAGGGCAAGCACATTAGGGGGATCCGATTGCTCAGAAGCAAGAGCACTCACACACCCAGATGGTGTTATGCTTCATCATCGGGCAGCTTCTCGTTAGGCTGGCACTGCAATATCCAACGGACCCCTCGAGGGGGCTCATTTCTGTTTTGTTTTTTTAAATAAGGCACCGTGATGAAGTGTAAGTGGAGGTTCTGTGTGTGTAGATTGGTGTAAGTGTGGTATAAAAATAGCTAAGAGAGACCCTCAAAGTTTTAATACATGGGGCATCTTGTTATAAATAAAAACCAAAGGGTGACTGTGTTGGAGACAATGATCTTATACAGGTGAGAACGTCAGTCAACATGTTGCGTGCCATGTAAAGTATCTGCGGATCTGGATACTTTGTCAAAATCATGTAACCTAATCTAAGTGGGGAGGTGTGGTGCAGCGGCCAGTGCAGCTGACTTCGAAGCATAGGGTTCACGGTTTGATCCCCGGCTCCGGCGGCTGCTCAGCTCAGCACCATGTGACTCTGGGCAATAGCTCACTTAATCTCCACGACGGCCCCCAGCGCCTTGAGATCCGTAAGGGTGAGTAGTTCGCGCTTTACAAATACGGATTTTTTTACTCTACCAATAATTGGGGTTCTGGTAGTGGTAATTAGCAAAGATTCCCAATCTCAAAAGTCACCCTCAAGGTGTAGGGTATACCTTATGATATCTAAAATCTGACCCAATTTGAGTAGGTAAATGGCCCCTTAATTGATGGTAGAGACAGCACTAGCTGAGGAGTGAAATGCGTTCAGCACGCTAGAAAAGCTGCGACCTACCCCTCTCTGCCACCCTGAATGGGACCATTTAATTACACAAAATGGGTTGGAGTTTAGCAATCATAATGTATACCCTAGACTTTGAGGGTGACTTTTGAGATTGGGTATTGATGCTAATTACCACTACTATAAGGAAGGCTGTGCAATGTTATTTTTTTGTAGCATAAAAAAAATGTCAATGTCTGTAAACGAACTGTGCAGATATTTCAGAATATATCTGAATTAGTAAAACACAATTGAAGCAAGTTTTTTTGTCATTCTGAAGTGATGCCATTTCGACACAGTATTGTTTGTGAGCTGTACAGTTTTATCAGTATAACTGTATGTTTGTGCAAATGTAATCGCCATTTCAACTGAAAATGTGTTGTCTGTCTGGCAACGCGCTACCACACCATGCATGTGTCACATTACACCACTCCACTTTACACCACTCAACCTTACAACACTCTTCTCCACTCTATGCCACTTTGCACCACTCCACTTTACTCAAGGCTCCCACACGCTACTCCACTTTATGACAAGCCACTCCACTCTATGACACTCCAGTCTATACCAGCCCCCCCCCTCCACTCCACGACCCATCACTCTACTCCCCTCTGCTCTATGGCACATCATTTCACTGTATGCCATTCTATGCCACGCCACTCAACTCTATGACATGCCACTCCACTCCTACACCCCTCAACTCTATGCCCCTCTATTCTACAACACTCTACTCCACTATATGCCACTCTACAACACTCTACTTCACTCTATGATGCTTTACGCAACTCCTTCTATGCCACGCCATGCCACTCTACTCCCCTCCACTACTCCACTCTATGCCACTGTATCCTATTGCATGGCACTTTACTAAACACACCACTCTTATGCCATTCCACTGTACGTCAACTCCGTTGTACCCCACTGTACTCTACAACACTTACTCCACTCTACACAACTCCCTCTACGCCACTCCACGTTACTTTACTCCACTTGATGCTACTCTACTCTACTCTATGCCACTCCACTCTATGACATTCTATTCCGCTCAACTCTGCGACACTCTACTCAACTCTATGCTCTTCCACTCTGACACTCTACTACGTCCATGACACTTCACAACACTCTACCCTACTCTACACCACTCCACAACACTCCACTTCACTCTACGATACGTGACGCCACTCCACTCTTAGCCACTCTACGTCACTTTGCACCACTCCACAACACTCTATGCCGCTCCACTCCACTTCATTTCACTCCACTCCACTCTCTTTTATGCCGCTAACTTTTAGCAATGCTGAACAGTATCCACACTGGTGTATAACATGGCTAAAACACATTGCAAAAAAAAAAATGCTTGTATAGGTGAGACCTTGGCTTTGCCAAGGCTTGTTTTTTCATAGCCTGTTCCTAGTTACATCATGATTTCTTCTATTCATTTTTCGACCATACTCTTCATTATGTTTATATTTTCTATCCACATGCAAATGAAAAAGCCCCATATTTTCTTTTACTCTGTTGCTCTTCCAGCCATACTGCTCCGGATTCCAAGTACCTTGTTCATCCCTCACGCAACCCAATAAGAAAAAAACCTCGTGTTTGGCAAATGCAGTGATGTTTGCATTTAAACATGTTACAGGCAGATTTTCTATCCCCACTGTTTCATATAGCGTTAAATACTGGTCTTGAGCTTACTTAGTGCACCCATTTTTAGGTCGAGCCTGTCTGGTTGTGAAAGAGATATTGGGGGCTAACCAAGAATTTACAAGGCTAGCAATTAGAAATTGCTTATCAATGGGTTGCTTTAGTGTCAGTCTCATTTGCTTGCTCCTTATTTGCTTCTTTTCTAGTCCCCGCTTGTCCATCTTATGTTTGTTCCACCACCAGAGCTTAGCCTCTTTACCATCTTCCAGATTAGCAGGCTTCTATCATTCCATTGCTCATTTTTAGGGAACTTTTCTTTTCTTTTTGGTTAAGCACTCCATGAAAGTTCAAGTGTTTTCCTGGTGTCTCCCTCACAATCTGTGTTATTCTTGCTTGCCTCTCTCCCGCCCAGCTATACTTATGTCCCCAGCTAGTCCCATTTGCTTCTTCCCACAAGCTTCTTCGTTGCTTCCTCCATCCTTACAATCTGCCTTATGTTCACAGTTTGCAAAAACAATGCCTTGAGAGAGAAAGCGCATTATTGCTATGTCAGATGTCTGAAAGCGCATTGAGTATACAGATGACTGAAGTATCTGTGCCTGCAACAGCATTCTGACCCTAAGTTCCGGGTAGCCCAAATCGCCAGTGCTACTGCTGCCTGGGGGACATGCTGCCACCTTGTTGAGCCTCTTGGGCCGGCCTGGGTACCATTTTTGGAAAGCAACATGTTTCCTGTGATCTAGTGACCACTTTGTAGCAGTTATAATAGTGCATTTCTGGCATGTCACTTTTAGAGGGTATTTTTCAAATGGGAGGCTAAACTTCCCACCTGCTTGCCAGTTTCGTATCATAACCCAGTCACTTTTTGGATGTCCAACTCTCTGGCTTTTTGGGCTTAGCTGGTTTTACCGTTGTTGCCTTCACACCTAAATTGACTCGCTCATCCATCCATAGGCTCAGAGGAACACAAGTATGCGTGAGGGATGACATCCCTGACAGCTCTTTTGAATAGGACATAAGCAGGTGCCCTGTTGGTAGTGCTGTGTGGGGGAATCTGTATGCACCTAAGATCTGGAAGATGACGCCCTCAAAATCCTCTTGGAATTCCACATTGATCCTGATAGTGTTGCTCAATGTTCTCATGAGACTTTCTTCTTCACCATTTGCCTGTGGCAATCAAGGCATTATCTTCTGGTGTGTTATGGCCAGCAACTTGAGAGATTCTTGAAACTCATGTCTCTGAAACAGAGGCCCACTCTTCAGTGTTTGCTGTATGCCAAAAATTGTGAATATTTTATCAAGACACCGTCTCGTTTGATCGAAGATCATGTTTGTCACCACCTCAACTAGCGAACATTTTGAGTTTACATTTGACACCACAAGCATGTGACACCCATAAGGTAAGGATCCAAAATCACCTCTCACATGTAACCAGGGCCCTTTGGAGAGATCTTCTGTGATGATGGGTGCTGGCCTGTTAGATGCTCAGCTTGCTTATCACCAGATGTACCTTGCTACAAACTCCTTCACATCAGAGTCCATGGCCAGGAACCAGACCTTCCTTCTTAGCCTTACTTTAGTGTTCGTTGCCCCATGGTGTCCAGCATGTGCCAGCAGCAGCATTTGCTGGGGAATACAATCTTATGTCCTCTCCAGAAGACTCCTCCATATGTGACGCTGAGTTCATTTCAGACATACCAGATCGCAGTAAAGTCTCACCGGTAGAGGTCATCTTGTTCACCAGCATCCCGGAGAAAATCTTTCCACTGGTTTGAGATGACTGCTGCGTAGGTCTTTTGGAGGCACAGATCCGAGTTGGTTGTGGTACCAATGTAATCGAGTTGTACCCTGCCAGGGCATACCCACTTATGCTATCCAGGCAATATAGTAGTTGGTGCCCACTCTGGGGTTTTGTGTAACATCTGACCTTGGCATCAGATACTGTGGCAGGATTGGTGCAAACTGGCTCATATCCAACGGTCAGCTGAAATGTTTAGGGCTGGAGATCCCATTTATCTATGCACAGAGCAGGGTGAGGAGCCATTCTCGAGAAGAGAGGTATTAAAGGCTTGTGATCAGTGACAACCCTGAAAGGCCGGCCATACAGGTACAGTTGGACATGGTTATATCCCCACTTGATCACCAGTGCCTCCTTTTCGATATTAGGCAACAAGGGGAGTTAGGCCCAATGGGCCAGGTTCTGACTGGGCCATATCTGAACATGTAACAGGGGGAAAGGCCAGGACCTGTTTTGTTCTGGCGTCTTTAAATTAATGCTAGACCAAACAATTTATTTTCATTTGATCTGGTACTTTATTTATACCTTTTGTTCCACTTTCTTTTAAATATTTGTTATATACTCTAAACAGAAAGAGACAATAAAGTCCTTATACAAAAAGTGCTTATGTACATGTGGTTCACAAAACATTAAACAACGATATTGTGTTTCGAATACACAATATAAACAAACATGAGTGAGAAAAATCATAAACCATACATCCTATTGTCTTGATGATCTTGTGTTACCTTTAGCATCAAGGTCTGAGTATTATTTCATATCTAAATATTATTTCATAGACATTTCAAAGAAGTTATATGCATCAACGTTTCAATTAAGAAAGAGGGAACACAGGGAAAACATTGGTGTCAAATACATGGGACTTTTCTCTATATATAGACAAAAAATAATTTCATAATTCCTCCATGTTCGTGTCCTATGTCATGATTAAGCCAACGCATTTTGAGTCTCTAATAATGAATATTTGGACTCTCATCAGGGCTCTTGATTTTTTGGCTGCACTGCTTGTTTCTAAAAACAGGTTGTATAAAGAATTGTTTTTTTAAAGAAACATATAACTTTGGCTCCCTTTTAAAATGTTAACTTTCTCTTTAGCTCTGCACACTGATAAGTATACCTGGGCAGCAGTGTGTTTTCTGTCAGCTCAGTTGTCTCTATCTGTACAGGAGAAGAGGCCACATTTTAGTGTTGTTTCTTTCTATTGTATGCATGTGCAAGTGGTTCAGTACTAAACTGTACCATGCAAATAAAAAAGCCTACCTTTTCTTCAAGCCGTAGTTGTTTAACTTCTGCCTATTTTTTGTTTCAGTTATCGACTCTGTTTAAAGGGTGACAGGCCATTAATTAAGTGAAGGCTTCGAGCTTTCGCTAATGAATATACTTAAAAAGCTTTTAGCATACCTGGAAGCTGTGTTTTCTATTAAACAGCGGGGAACTTTTCTTCGCGTAAATTTACTCACAGGAACATTTGTGAGCTGTGAACAAACATAACGCTCGCTTTACTAAAGTGTTCATTATTTAGCGGTTACTGACAGTGTTTTCAAATCCTTTGAGGCAAAGGCATACCTTTAAAAGCTTTGTGTGTGGGGTCTCATACTTGTGGTATACTTTTCAGTTAATGTGGCACGTCTTTCTGAAAAACAGAGTTTAGTTCGTGTTCAGACTGGGCTCATAATATTAGGTTGTGTTTATCTGAAAAGCGAAGCTCGGGGGCAAGCGCATTACCTTAAATTCTTCTGTTCGCTCTCATCACGTTTTTCGAAGTGAGGCGATGGCATTTCCAGTTTGAAACATCCCAGCAATGGCTTCTAGCTTTGAATCATGGGTGTTATAGTTTTTCATTACCATATTCATCCATTTGGGCTAGCAAGCTTAGGTGCAGCAGATCAGTGCATCCTGGGCATTGTAGTGCTTATATTCTTGTCAATTCTGTCATATTGTTTAAACCCACTGTGGCGCTATTAAATTTCAAAATTAAATACGCTTCTTTGCTCAGAAGCCGGTTTTCAATGTCTGTCAGTGTTTTTGAAGATTTAAAGCTTGCCAATACTGTCCATTTGAATTGCGTTTCATTGTGGCATTTTTCCACGAAGTGTTCAACCATGGGTGCCGTCAAAACTTTTTTCTTAATTCTGTAGCGGTGTTGGGTGATGCTTGTGTTGACCTGTTGGTTGGTTTTCCCTATGTAAATTTTTTTACAGGGGCAGATTATTGGTAAACTGCATTTTTTGTCTTGCAGTTTGTGAACTCAGTATGTTTCCATCTTATACTGTCGTGAACAAATTCTATATCTTCTATGGTGTTCCCACAGGCGATGCAGTTTCCACATCTTTGATGTCCTTCAATAGGCTTTAAATTCCATTGAGTCATTAAATCACTTTTGGGTTTAGGCAAAGCGGTGTCAGCTCTAATTATTTGTTGGCCAATGCTTGGATTTATTTTCCATGCAAAGAGTGGTTTGGGAAACGGGCATTCTAAGTTCTCCAATAGATGCCAGTTCTTCAAGATGGTTTGTTTAAATCTGTTCGTGTCCGGGCCATAGGTTGATACACACACTAGTCTTTCCAAGGTCTTTTTTTCTTTTACTTGGAAACAGACATTCTCTGGGTGTGAATCGGGCTCTTTTGGTTGAGTGCTTGAGCAGTTTTTTTAGCGTAACCTCTCTTTTGCATTTCTTCACAGAAGCAGGCAGCATGATCTTCGAATTCTAACGTCAAGGAACAATTCCTCCTAATTCTGAGTAGTTGCCCATATGGGAGGTTCTCTTTTAGACTCTTCGTGTGTGCGCTTTTGAAATGTAAAATTGTGTTCTTAATGCCCGTTTCCCAAACCACTCTTTGCATGGAAAAGAAATCCAAGCATTGGCCAACAAATAATTAGAGCTGACACCGCTTTGCCTAAACCCAAAAGTGATTTAATGACTCAATGGAATTTAAAGCCTATTGAAGGACATCGAAGATGTGGAAACTGCATTGCCTGTGGGAACACCATAGAAGGTACAGAATTTGTTCACGACAGTATAAGATGGAAACATACTGAGTTAACAAACTGCAAGTCAAAAAATGCAGTTTACGCAATAATCTGCCCCTGTAAAAAAATGTACATAGGGAAAACCAACCAACAGGTCAACACAAGAATCACCCAACAACGCTCCAGAATTAAGAAAAAAGTTTTGACGGCACCCATGGTTGAACACTTCGTGGAAAAATGCCACAATGAAACGCAATTCAAATGGACAGTATTGGCAAGCTTTAAATCTTCAAAAACACTGACAGACATTGAAAACCGGCTTCTGAGCAAAGAAGCGTATTTAATTTTGAAATTTAATAGCGCCACAGTGGGTTTAAACAATATGACAGAATTTACAAGAATATAAGCACTACAATGGCCAGGATGCACTGCTCTGCTGCACCTAAGCTTGCTAGCCCAAATGGATGAATATGGTAATGAAAAACTACAACACCCATGATTCAAAGCTAGAAACCATTGCTGGGATGTTTCAAACTTGAAATGCCATCGCCTCACTTCAAAAAATGTGATGAGAGCGAACAGAAGAATTTAAGGTAATGTGCTTGTCCCTGAGCTCCGCTTTTCAGATAAACACAACCTAATATTATGAGCCCAGCCTGAACACGAACTAAACTCTGTTTTTCAGAAAGACGTGCCACATTAACTGAAAAGTATATCACAAGGACGAGAGCCCACACACGAAGCTTTAAAGGTATGCCTTTGCCTCAAAGGATTTGAAAACACTGTCAGTAACCGCTAAATAATGAACACTTTAGTAAAGCGAGCGTTATGTTTGTTCACAGCTCACAAATGTTCTTGTGAGTAAATTTACGCGAAGAAAAGTTCCCCGCTGTTTAATAGAAAACACCGCTTCCAGGTATGCTAAAAGCTTTTTAAGTATATTCATTAGTGAAAGCTTGAAGTCTTCACCTAATTAATGGCCTGTCACCCTTTAAACAGAGTCGATAACTGAAACAAAAAATAGGCAGAAGTTAAACAACTACGGCTTGAAGAAAAGGTAGGCTTTTTTATTTGCATGGTACAGTTTAGTACTGAACCACTTGCACATGCATACAATAGAAAGAAACAACACTAAAATGTGGCCTCTTCTCCTGTACAGATAGAGACAACTGAGCTGACAGAAAACATACTGCTGCCCAGGTATACTCATCAGTGTGCAGAGCTAAAGAGAAAGTTAACATTTTAAAAGGGAGCCAAAGTTATATGTTTCTTTAAACATTTTTTTCTTTATACATCCTGTCTTTAGAAACAAGCAGTGCAGCCAAAAAATCAAGAGCCCTGATGAGAGTCCACATATTCATTATTAGAGACTCGAAACACGTTTGCTTAATCATGACATAGGATACGAACATGGAGGAATTATGAAATTATGTTTTGTCTATATACAGAGAAAAGTCCCTGTATTTGACACCAATGTTTTCCCTGTGTTCCCTCTTTCTTAATTGAAACGTTGATGCATATAACTTCTTTGAAATGTCTATGAAATAATATTTAGATATGAAATAATACTCAGACCTTGATGCTAAAGGTAACACAAGATCATCAAGACAATAGGATGTATGGTTTATGATTTTTCTCATTCATGTTTGTTCATATTGTGTATTCGAAACACAATATCGTTGTTTAATGTTTTGTGAACCACATGTACATGAGCACTTTCTGTAGAAGGACTTTATTGTCTCTTTCTGTTTCGAGTATATAACAAATATTTTTTAAAAAATTGAACAAAAGGTATAAATAAAGTACCAGATCAAATGAAAATAAATTGTTTGGTCTAGCGTTAATTTAAAGACGCCAAAACAAAACAGGTCCTGGCCTTTCCACCTGTTACACATACTTTTCGATATGGGCATATCTTTTCTCCCTTTCCATGAGAGCTCTGCTCATAAAAGCAATGGGTGCACAATGATTCTCATTAACATGCTGCAGAAGCGCTGCTCCTAGCCCGATTGGGTGGTGTCAACTTTGAGTTAGAACTCTTTGGTCGGGTCAAATTATGCCATGAATGTGTTTTGTAGTATGGTATGTTTGATGGCTTGGAATGCTGCTTCATCTTCTGGAACTCACATTCAAGGGATGGATGTCTTTGATAGATGACGTAGTGGGCCGACCAGATTGGGAATGAACTAGCCACAGAACATTGCAAGCCTGAGGAAACCTCTGACTTCAGAGGGGATTATTGGGATTTCTGCCTCTTTAATGTCCTCTACTTTCTCTGGGTTGACCTAGAGGTCATTGCCAAAGAAAACGTATCAGTAGAATTCCATCTCTTATCTCTAAGGAACTGGCATTTATCCTGGTGGAGTGTTAGCCCAGCTTCTCTGAAACATTCAAGAGCAGTGTATAATCATTGTAATGGCGTGTGTTAGTGGGTACATGTATCAGGATGTCATTGCTGATGTTGATGACACCTTCTACGCCAGACAGGAGTTACGCAGCTGATGAGTTTTCAAAATTGATACGGCGATACCGGCGTAGTTCAACATGGGTTGAAAAGGAGATCACATACGGGCAATCCTCATGGAGTTCTAGTTGGTGGTAGCCAGAGTAAAGATCCAGTTTAGTTTACCAAAGTGCCCCATTCAAGTCAGCAATAAGGTAATCAATGGCTGGCGTGATGAATCTTTTCTTTTGATAACTTTATTATGTGGATTCTGCCAGGCTGTTTGGGTTTGCATGCAGCTGCAATAGGTAAGACCCACGTTTGGGGCCAGATACCTTTGTCTATGACCAGCCTCCTCCGACTTTACGGCTCAACCTCAATTGCCTGGGCAAGGTGAAAAGGGACTCACCTTGTGATGCAGGGTGACAGGTGTTATGGCTGTATTGTTGTGGAGGTGGGGGCCCTCGGAGGCAGCCAAGATCTTGGCTTTTCTGGGAATAAGCATGAGGCGGGGTTGAAGGAGCCCAGATTGTGTTTTGCTAATCACATTTACTGATTCACCAGTATCAATGAGGCGTACCATGGGCATGTCACCTATTGTAATGTAGCATGTCGGTCTGGTTCGGGCAGGTTTGTCCCTATTATCTAATGTGCAGGAGATAAGGGATACTTTGTCTTCATCTCCATCTTGTTGGCCACTTTCTTTTGTTGGTTTCTTGGTTGTGTCACTCCTCAGGGAGAAGCGATGTCTTGGGCCTGCCCAATTGTGATCAACCCGTGGCATCTCGTGGCTTCATTGTCCCTTGACTGCATGGGTCCCTGCAGACCTTCGCAAAATGATTGGGTCTTTGGCAGTTCAATCCGTTTTTTCCTCTTGATGGGCAATCTTGTAGGGGATATGCCAGGAATCCGCAGCAGCTGCACATATTCTTCCCTTGTTTGGCGGAGGGTCTTGTGTCGCAAAATGGCAGCAGCCGTCTCTACCTTGATTTGTTTGGCCACTGGCTTCCTGGATAGCTTAATGAATGCCATTTCCATCTGTTTTGCCCATTTGATAGATAGTTCATGGGAGTGGGCAAGGGTGAGGATTTCATTCATTTGCATTCCAGCCCTACGTAAGATGTGGCATGGGACGGCCACTGACTGGCAGCTTTGGATTAACTGGGCCTTCAGATCTTTCTGAGATCATCATGTGGAAAGGCAGTAGCGAGTTTTCTGAGCCTGGCATAGAATGCATCAATTGACGCCACCTGACGTTGGTGAGCTTGTCGTAATTTGAACCTCTCAAAGTCTGGGTCATTTGTGGCTCAAAATAAACATTTAACGCTGTGATTGCACCATCATAGTCTGGTTCACCCCTTGTGTTGGGAAGGTTCTGGAAGAGCTTGAATATTTTCTCACTGGCGTAGTGAAGGAGTAGGGACAACAATAGCAATTTGCAGCACCGCTGATTGAGTGGTGTGGCCGGTTCCATGACTGAAACTGCATGTTTACACCCCTGGAGGTGGTGCATGTTGCTGATTGAGTGCAGCCTGTGCCCTGAATTTCTAGACATTGCTTATCAAGCAGTACTCCCAGACAGGACCAATAGAGGTGGGTGCAGTGATGACAGTGGAGGAGCTGTGGATCAGGACCAGTGGTGTTAGGCGGAGCTCACCCGGTAGGTAATTGCAGTCTAACTTAAAGGAGTTGTTATCCTGCCTGTGTGGGTGGGCTGTGCACCTGGATAGTATCGGGCCCACCCTTCGAGTCTGTGAAGCTCATGAGTATTGGGTGTCCAGGCTCATAGAAACAATCTAACTTGTATAATTAGCCCTATCGTGAACAGGTTTCTTGATGATTTGGAAGACAGGTGAGCAATAATACATCATAGAAAAATGAGATGAATGGATATTATGAAGTATGTATGGAAGACAGAGGGTGACAAGTATAAGGAAATGGGAGGCTACCCTAAATTTCACTTAGACTGGCAACATCAAGCAAAACTTTATATATAGGAGGGGCAATAAGGTTTACAACCAGTTTATGGGTATACGTTACTGTATTTACAAGTTTGAGGGTCCTGGTATAGATCAAGTACCAGGATCAGGAGATCTGGAGACTATCCTGTTTTTCCCAGACTTTGTTTTGTGTGTGGACAGCAAGTTTATTTTAATTTGCCTGCTTATTGAGCAGGTACCTGATATTTAGCTTTAGTTTTCCATAGGATTTATCATGTAGATCAATTAGATGCACAAGAGGTCCGATTTCATTCTAGAACAAAGCGTAGTAGTAGTGCTTCTCAAATTGTAGGAGATATTTTTGGTGCTATGGTTTCTTCAGTATCTATTGTTCTAAATGATTTAAAGATTAGAAATCTTTCTACACTAGTACAAACTCGCAACTAGTACAGCTGGTTCTTTGGCTATTGATAGGGAGCTGATAGCTATTGTGTCTATGGTTCTCCAGATTAGGCTTGCATTCAATTTATTAGGGAAAAGAGGGCAGAGTCTGCAAGATGCTGAAGGCTCAACAATGTTATACTTTCATACCAGATAAAAGCAAAGAGATAAGAGGGTCGGTGAAGAATATCACTGGCGCAGAAGCTGCGTTGAAGGAACTGGAAGCAACAGATGCTCTGGAAGCAGTTGGAAAGGGATTTTCCACTACTGGTGGTTTACTTGTCAATATTAGTAGTGGACTTCAAAGTTCTACATTTAGGCCTATATTGATTATGGAGATTTGCTTAATTTGTTTATTTGGTCTGGGATTTACGTACATGAGAATTAAGAAAATGGTAGTTGTGGTCAATGGCATAAAAAGGAAAAGGGATGAAATTGAGATGGAGAAAAATATTGCGAAGCTTATGATGAGGTGAAAGAGCTAGAAAAGTCTAGACATAAGACATTAAAAAGGGGGGGCATGGCCTGGCAAGATGGTCATGTAGACACATCTACCGGCGCTCTCATCGGTGAGACATGAATCCGCCAGTATCCTGAAGCACCTTGCAGCGATTCCCCCACAGAAAAGTAGAAGAAATGCCGAGAGATCGACAGGGCTCTCCCTGTGACCAACAAATATTACAGGAAGCTGCCCGGAGCGTGCATTGGGCTCCTGTGCAATTTGGCATAGCGCTCCATTTTAAGTGCCCTGACAAGGGCGGAGTGGAGAAACCTCACAGGCCCACTTCGCTCTATGTCTACAGACGTCGAGAGGTTGGCTGGGTCCCGGACCCGCTGGAGAAGAGAGCTGCTGCTGTGAGGACCAGTTGGCCAATTGCCAGTACCTCCCGACGGGTTGCTGGATGGCCAGACCCCTTCGGTGGAGGATCCAACAGCAGTAGCTTGACGATGTGTGGCGTCTTGCGGGACAAGATGGATCAGACCCTGGATTGCAGCACCGAGGCCCCCTGACACCCTGAACACAGGGCGTGGGCGAGCGAACAGCAGCGGGTTCTGGAGACCTGGTGAGAGCTGATTGCGAGCGAGAGCAGGCCTGAGGTCCCAGCGGCTCCCACTGAGGAATGCAGGTGTGACTTAGTGGTGGGCAGGCTGATCACGGCCCGTGGACCTATAGGGTGGCCATCCTACATAACTGTGTTGTCTGTCAGGGTGCCCTGCGGCATGCTTGGGGAGCGGGCTTAGGAGGGGCTTAGTGACTGGTCTCCTACGGTGGGCCCTGAAGCAAGGTGACAGTGATGAAGGATCCGTGATGTCGGCCAGCCGGCTGGCCTGTGGGCCTCGGAGTCACATAGGAGAAGTTGGGTAATCCTGGCCACAGCTTTTGGCAGGAGGCCTAGCAAGAGACTTAAAAAGAGCATACAAGACGAACAAAGGGGCAGTTCTCTGAGGTGATCCCAGGGAACTGGCCATTGAGTCTAAAAGTCAGTGACATTGCAGCTGGCAGTCCTGTGACGTCATGACCAACACTAAGGAGGTCAGGGATACGCGGCCTCCGATGGTGCCACATGTGGTGGGGGAGACGGTGAGAGGGATCGAGACGGCAGCTGACTGGGGCATGTGCAAGGGGGCTAGTCCTGAATAACTGCACTTCCTCAAGGCTACAGCTAGGACTGAGGGCCATGTGCTGCCGGGGGGCCCGGCCCTGGACAGGTGATTCCAGGGTCGCACAAGACCCATTGCTGGAGACTGGTGCTGGACCCCTGGAGTCCATAAGAACCCAGCAAAATCCCAACTGAAATATCGGGAAAATCCATGGGTGTTGGGGCTGGAGGCCCATAGGGGAGGGACGGCACCCCCTTGCTTGTAGAAATCATAGATGCTGGTGGAGAGAAGCTCTGAGTGGTGGGCTACCTGAGCCGCCCCTGGAGGGTCGTCCACTTGAAATATAACTACGTCCTTCTGGGATGGACCTGGTGGATCCCGGGACTATTGACACCCAGATACATGACCACGATGTTGAAAAATAGGGGAGGTCGAGCATCGCAGACCAACAAGATTCTAAACTATGCACAGCTCCTGCTCCCGGAGCTCCTACAGGAGACAAATATGCCAGACCACAGTGAAGAGGCGGCGAAGGCCACAAAGACAAGCCCCTCCCTGGGGGATGTACTGACATCGATCCAAACTATATGGGATGATGTGGTGCACAGAATAGGCTCCGTAGCCATTGAGGTTAATTTGCTGCACTGTGACTTGCCTAAAGTAACCGAGAGAGTGACCACCACTGAACAAAATGTGGACACGTTGCAAAGGGAGGTCCACTTTCTCAGAGACATGGTTCTTGAGCTGTAGAAAAGGGCGGTGAAACTTGAGGACCGGGCAGAGGACTCCTAGGGGAGGCCATGTAGGAATAATCTACATTTCATTGGGTTCCCTGAGAAGGCGGAGGGACCCTCAGCAGAGTTCTTCCTAGGAGAATGGATTGTCTCTGTCCTAGCTCCTAAAAGACTTTCAAAAATGTTAATGTTGAAAGAGCTCACAGGGCACTGGTCCCTCCGCCTAGACCTGGAGCGCCACCCAGGGCTATCATTGCCCAGCTTTTCAATCACCCAGATCGGGACTCTATCCTGCAACCCACACATACCAAAGGGCCATTGCTCTATGAAGGCCACCCCATTTGAATCTATCCTGATTACACACAACGGGTCCAGGATCAACAGAAAATGTTCCTTGAGGTCAAGGGATGGCTCCAAGACCTTAACCTAAAATACAGCCTTCTCTTCCCCGCTAAACTGCGAGGGAGTACAAGGGAAAAGCCCTGTTCTTTTTTTCAGTGGTGGAGGTCAGCGACTGGCTGGATTCCCAGGGACAGCTGGGTACCTGGCTAGTGCCCTCAATGGAGTCCCCCCGTTCAACAGGGTTTGGGAAGATCAGCCCGTGACCTGAGACAACTGCAGCATTGGAAAGAAGGGAGCCCGGGACGGATCTGGGTTTGCCCAGATGAGACGCTGTAGGCCTCAGAGACTGTGCCGGACTCGGATGGTGCGACTCAGAACCAGGTGGTGGGTCCCAGCTCACCTGAAGATGAAGACGGTTAGCATGGTGACACATGGCTGTCCTTGAGAGGCCCAGATAAGTGAGATGCCGGGAGTTGAGGCCAATGGGAGGGGGGCCGGACTGTTATGGAGGAGAGGATGTAGCGGGGTGGCTATATAAGGGGCGTCATTTACATGTGGGGAACATCGTTGATGGGGCTTGCTTCTTCCCCTCCTCAGAGGTTGATAATGGTGTGGGGAGCTGTAAGTCTTGGCTTTGCACTCCACCTGTTACTCAACGACTAGCATAGCACTAAGCTTGTAGAGTACTATACCACACACCGAGATAAGTATTTAGGACATTCACAACTGAAGACCATGGTAATGTGGATGTTCATTTTGGGGTTTAGTGGGGTCATTGGACGGCACCTACGATTCCTCGCTCTCTAAAATAGTGAGGCGGAAGGGGTAGCGGTACTGCCCAAGGAGAATGGGGATGTAGGGTTTTCGCAAGAGGTACTTGTTTTGAAAAGATTTGAATCGTTTCTAATGTCACTGTGTCGAATTGTAATATTTGCATTGCTGAAGGGATCCCATTGGGTACTGAGGTGGCAGGGTTGGGGAGAAAGGAGGATGCCACTATTTCTCCATGACTCACGGCTTCCACTGTAACAAAGCTGATCACATGGAATGTCATGGGTATAGCAGCATTTGAAAAACGTAGACAAGTATGGGCTATCTGAAATGTTATGGGGTAGCAATAGCAAGCCTGCAGGAGAAACACATATGGGGGTACTCATTACCATGCAAAGGACGAAGATGGAGAGGCAAGCTTTATGCTACCTCTTACTCGGAGTTTACTTGGGGGTTCCCATATGGGTGGCTCCAGGGGTCACTTTTCAATACCTACACCATGTGGCGGATCCTGAGGGGAGGTTTGTTGTTCTTCACAGTACACTGGAGGGAAGGGAAATATGTATCCTGAATGTATACAACCCCACCACTATTGACTGTCCGTCATTCTTTCCGGCAGTGCTGGTTGCAACAACTCCCTATGTAGGACCCACGATTATTATGGCAGGCGATGTTAACTGCATATTGGATAGGACATTACACCGAGAACCTCCGCGACCCGACTGCCTGGTGCTCTAAGGGACATTTTGCAGGGCATGCAGTTATGCGATGTCTGGAGGGTTTGTTACCCTACAAAAAGGTTGTTTTCCTGTCACACCCTGGAAACTGGCACTTTTAGCTGGCTAATTACTGTTTTCTCTCATGTGAGCTCTCTCCCGAGGTGGCAGGCATAACATGTTTACCCAGATATTTCTCGGGTCACCCACCTGTTTTGTTGAGTCTTGGGGAGCCTGGGAGCGTCCAGCGTTACCCTTGTGGTGCCTAAGGGCTGAGGCGTTGTTGGGTCCCCCTTAGTGGCTGCAGTCTTGCATGCCCTGTCCCTTTACTTCAAGGTAGAATTGGGGGTCGGCCTCGACCAAAGCATTTTAGTGAGAGGCCATGGAGGTAGTCCTCTGAGGTGGTCTGTATTAAAAAACCTATGGGGTGAGACGGCAGTAGAAGCACAACATGAGAGTGGAGGCTGGAGGTGAAGCTCCCTTGGGCCCCCCCCATTTAATGGAGGAGTGGTGCGCTGCCTGAGAAGCTGTATTAGAGAGCTGACATCGGTTAGAAAAGTTCACACATATGGTGTTTTTGCACCTTATTAATTGAATAACCGAGGGTGGCTATATTTACCTGTAGTGAAAGCCATACATATAACCAAAATATAATAATTGTATTCACTCATGTTAACTGTACTCATGTGTTGCCATCTTTTATGTTTCCCTAAGGCTGACATGACTTGTTAAACACAAATTGCAAAGCAGCCAGGGATCTGGAGTCGCACTGCCTGAAAAGTCACAATGGTTTCTACCAATTTCTAAGCACACTGTTGCCCACCTCAATGGCCCACTGCTTCTAGGCCATACATAACAATGATACAATCATAAACAGTGAGGCAACAATCTTAAAAACAGTTTAGACAAAGACGATTCTTGGGCCTTCAATGTTGAAGTCGAATTGTTCTTTATTGTGTCAACTCATGCAAGTGCAGCCAACGTGTTTCACCTTCAAAAAGGCTTCATCAGGGCCCTGAGAGACTTCATGGATCTACCGATGAATTCTTATTGTTTTCTTTTAGGTAATGCAGAGTCAAAGATAGGAGAACCTTTTAATTTGCAAAGCCACACCTACTGTCCCGGTGTTAGGCTAAAATGTTAAGAGGACGTATTCCAGAATTGCGCAGCTCTCTCAGGAGGCGATGGTAGGTTCACCACACAGGATCGCCTATTCAGAGAGAGTTGTGCGCATAGAAGAGCCATCTAATGCGCAGTACACAGATAACAGCCTCAGAATACATTGCAGAAGTTGAGTTATAGGCAATTGATATCTGCAGAAACAGAGGGAATGTAATAGTGTTTCAACAATGTGTGCTGCTGATGAACGTATGTACAGTGTGTTTTCTGCCATTTAATAAGGCACCACTGTGCTAGCGATTTTGGGGACATTGACAAAACAGATAAAACCACCATTTAGGTTCTCAGTCACAACATCAAAATGTTACCCTTATCGGCCCACCCTTCCATTTGTGGGTAAATGCACATTGGTGCTTTGTCAGTAATATGAATTGCCATATACATGTGCGGACAATATAATGCTTTCTCTCTTTTTATTAAAGGTATTTTGCTGTCATTGCCCTGTCTAAAAATGGGCAAGCATGTTATGGAGGATTTTTGCTGTTCACAGACAGAATGAAACGAGATGTATTTTTAGATTGAGATTACTAGAAAGCACAAGCTGTCTAGTTGCCAAAGACCTATGGTGGTCTTAGTGATCCAGCGCGTGGCCGGAAGAAAAAGAGAAAGGGACAATAAAATATATACACAACTAACCTCCCTTCGTCGCAGACCCAACGTCACACTAGCTCATTCACACACGCAGTCATTGGTGGGGCCCATAACACCAACACTCACCCGTCTCTTACTCACGAGTCTCCACACAGGATGGATGATGATTTCGCGCTGGACATGTGGGTGGGGGTACCTTATTACCTATAGGAAAGAAAAGTTATTTTACAGAATATACATTAGCATTCACCACCTATAGATTCCTAATCCCAAACATCAATGCACTCCACCCACTTGGTCGACAGACCAATTAGTTGGATTGGTTTGATGGTGATTTACTAGCTAAAACACATTTTAAGACTAAGAATCCTTTATTCTCTTTATCGAAAAACCACAAACTCATAATTTCTGTTAATCAAATATTTGTTTATCTAAATATTGTTTGCAAATAATTGCGACATTTATGATTAATCAAAGTTTAGAAGTTTAGAAATTTAGTCAAGTAATACAGATTGCCGGACATTTATATTTACCTATTCTTGCTATCTGGGTTTTTTCTCTAATTCATTTGGCTCTGCAAAACCGAATTTAGCCGTTAATTGTCCAAATAAAGCAGGCCAAAGCTCAAAGTCCAAAGGGGCATATCAACAACAACCGGCGATAATTATCGCTAAGCGCACTTAGCGCTAGGATAATTATCGCCGGCTAGCATTGATTTTTATCGCTGAGACAGCATGCTATTAGCAACGCTTATCTCAATAGCGATAAAAATCCTCACGCTAAGTGGCTAACGTGAGATTATCGCTGGAAACCCAGCGATAATCTCACGTTAGCTTGTTGATAGGGACAGACAAACTTAGCCATGATATCCTCCTTCCATAGGATATCCTGGCTAAGTCAGAACAATACCAGACGTAAAAAAGCAGCGTTAACCGCGGTTAGCGCTGCTTTTTTTGTCTCTAACAGGGTTAGCGATATTCTTGATAATAGGAGAAATGTCGCTTAGCAACATTTCTCCTATTATTTTACTCTGGAACGCCCCCTTTGCATCTCATTATAGATGCAAGGGGAAGCGTAGAGTAAAAGGGTGCTAACATGCAAATTTGCATGTTAGCACCCTGTTGTTGATAGGGTGCTAGTTTTATCTCTGCTTTTTTGGCTTTTAATGCCAAAAAAGCAGAGATAAAGCCCTTGTTGATATGCCCCAAAGTTCTTTGCTCAGCACGTTATAGTGCCAAAGATCTCCAAAGGACCAGAAATCGTGCAAGCATCTGTCATCGTCTGTGGGTCAAAGAGGGTGTGCAGTCATCGAAACTGATGAATGCCAACATAGATGTCAGGAAAATGGGTAATGGAAGACAGAGAGAATGCCCCTCCTATTCTACTGCTCTTTTGATAATAAATTTTGGGATAACATGAAACATTTTTAGGCGACGAAAGTCTGTGATTGGCTGATTGGAAAACGTCCGATTTTTATTCTATGAGGTTCCCATGGATTTTGCTTGTTCATTTCCCTAGCTGTAGTTGCCCTTATGCAACAATGTTTAAGGTTTGCTTGCATGTCCCAATTGTTCATTTAGACCAGTTTTTACTGACTGAAGTTTGGCAGTCCACCAAGATCCTATCCTTGACCGAGGACATGGTGCACAAGGGTTGTCAGGAAGTTCACAGAGCCATCCGAGTCTGCGCAGTAGGCATCGTGCTCATGAGACGGTGGCCACTTCTGAACTCGATTTCGGTCGCCATTTTAGGGTAGGCCCAAAGGTCAACTTAAGAGAAACAAACACAAAAGAATAATTAATACAAAGAAATGATGATTCTAATGTTAAACCCTCACTAATCCCTTTATATATTAGTATTTTCCTAGCATATAGCGACATTTAAAGCGATAATACTCACCATTAGGATCCAAACAGGAACGCAAACATCACATAAGCAACATAAATCATGTGATATCTATGAACACATGTACTATTATTAATATGTGTACATATTTTAGTTATTAGAGTTATTTTGCCATGCAAATAGCAATTTCACACGTGTAATTGGTGTATGTAATTGGTTGGTTTAGTATAACACAGCAATCCGTTAGTAAAATTATAATCAGTAGGTTATATAGTTAGTCTTTTCATGCAAAATAGAGGAGGTATACAAAATTTGTTCTACCTGCTCCATCAATCCCCCCTTTGGTAATTTTTTAACATCACCACACTACCTTAAATTTTGTAAAATTTGGTGAATTGAAATGAATTCAGTTCTCTTAATATTTTGTTAGATCACATGACGGTTTCTCCTGTCTCTTCTTCTCTTGTCTTTTTATACATACTCTCTTTACACTGTTCTAATTCTACCTCTTCGAATTCTCTTTCTTTTCTTTCTTTCTCTCTTTTCTTTACAGTTTCTCTTTTTATGTTATTTCGTATTTTCCTTCTTTTGCTACATAGACATCCTAATCTCAGAATTAATACTAAAATAATCACACATGTTATTGGAAATATTATTTTACCAATAAAGGTACAACCTAGTTTTAATAAAAAGTCTTTAATAGTAGAAAACCTTTTCCCAATCTTTTCCCAAATACCTTCAACCTCCAGTGGAACAATCTCCTCATGCAAATCAGTTATATTCTTTATGTATGTCTTTAAATCTTGACTTTCATCAGGAATGTAAGTACAACAATGATGAACTTTCAGCATTCCACAGACTCCATCCTCTTTTGCCAAAATTATATCAAGGGCCAGTCTATTTTGCATTACCATGGCTCTCATGGCAACCATTTAGGTATTTACCAATAAAAATCCTCCAGCAGTGCTTGTTGACAAGCGATCCACTACTGTTGATAATTTTCTCATTTTATGTGCATTCAGAGATATTCCAACTGCTGGTATCAGCACTCGAAAAATGTCTCCCACAATTTCTGACCAAGATTCTCTTCTCCTACGTGTTAGTTGTCTACCTATCTCATGTGCACCATCTTTTCCTCTTCCCACATGAAATATCTTTGGGAAAACCAGGCCTAGATAACATGTGCCATACCAATGGTCAGGTAATCGATAATAAGCTTTGTTCCCGCAGATAAAATATAATCCAGGAAAAACCGGATCATTTCCTCCTTTAAATCCCCATCCACCCTTGATTCTAGAAGTATCATGGCAATCACTTGTGCCTACAAAATAGTTATCATATGCAGTCTGATTTCTTCTAATACACAACTTCCCTTTCTGAGGCCAATCCAAAGCCATTGTTGGACTAGCTTCTCCTTTCAAATGTTTTTCCTTTTCAACATCCCAAACTGTCCTTTCTTCTTTTCCCTCAGGTACCTTCTTTTGCATTGTTAATCTCCTTTCTTCTACCATATCTAAGAAAGTCTTCTCTTCTCTTTTCAGACTACAAGTTAGATTATTTCTAAAAATTGACTCTAATGTTAATTCTTTAGTTTATAAGAAAAAATCACCTAATATTTTAGCAAGTTTTACTTTATTCAGTTTATTGACTACAGGTACTTGTGAAAATATGTTATCTACATCTGAAAAACAATATTCTAATTTCCCTATTTTGTAAAACAAACTTGCAAATACACTACAGGTTATTCCATATGTTACTGGGAGGTTTTGCTATGTCACTCCCTCAGATACAGATGCAGGCAACTGCATGCAGACGTAGCAATCCCTCACATCCATCGTCTTCACATATTCGTACAATAATTTTGAAAAAACATTGTTAGAAAAATCAGTAATGGACCTATCTTTATGTAAGTAATTTCTATCTATTTTAGTCGGATAAATCTTTTGAATCTTTTCTACATTAGTCTTATTCTCACTATGACCTTCTATTGTTTCTAATGTAACCTTAAATGAGACCATTAAAGCTAATGCACTCCACAGAAGCATTAGTAATCCTGTACAACAACAACACATTTTGCACCATCTTCTAAGGAACACACATTTAGATTTTCTACTTTCTGTGTTTGCCATTTCGGAAAATGATCAGTGTCTTTTGACTTAGCCTCTTCTACTTCACAACTAGTTTTGTCTAACCCAAGGCTCTAAGCACCTACTTGGTTCTTTTCAGTTTTATGTCTTTTTCGGTAATTTCAAGTTTCTCCTTTCAGAGCACTTTTGTCTCTTCAGTTTGGCATTTGATCATCTTTTACTTTCCTTTCACAATCTTGATTCAGAATTTCCTGAACATCCGTCTCTTCCCCAATGTCGGACAAGATAACTCTCAGGATTTCCGATTCTTCGTCTTCCTCAACCACTTCTGGTATAGTCACCTCTAGATCTCCTTGGCTGTCTGCCTCTTCTCATACTTCAGGAAGTGCCACATACGACCATTCTGGTGATTTATACTTCTGGTTAGGTTTTCTCATTCTCTTACTTTCTTCTGATGGTGTCTGTTCAACGTCTTTTGATTTCTCTCGGCTAGACACTTCATTCACTTGTTCAGCTCTAGATGAATTTACTCGTGTCAATTTGTATCTCAATCTCTTTATCTTGTTTGGCCAAATTTAATCTTTTGCTGCCTTTTTAACTTACTTCCCTTTTCATTTCTCTCAGTTCTCCATGCTCTTTTCCTCAGGACTCGACCTTCTGGTATTTCTTCGTCACTGTCCTCTGATTCAGTTCCAACTTGACTCTTACTTTCAGTAGTCTTTCTTTCCACCACTTCCTTTTTCTTACCTACTTCTGTCCCTCCTTGTGGTTCTTCCACACAATCTTCCTGCTGACTATCTGTCCCTTCTTCTACCTGGATGTATGGTTTCCCTACAACTCCTCAGGGGTCTTCCGCAAAAATCTTTCCTTCACTCTCTGTATCTGGTACCTTACCATCTATTTCTGTTATTTCAGGTGGAATTTCTCTTGAATTTTCATTTAGAACTACTTCTTTATCAAGAATTTCTTTGGCAGTCTCTTCACTGTTTTTATTTTCACTCTTATGTGCTTGTACTGGTTCAGTGTCTGATTCTGAGCTGGTGTCAGAAATCTGCAGTTTTCTTCTTAATGGAAGATTCTCTGGTGCAATAGCTAGACTTGGTTCTGACTCCCCCCTTTCAGGAGTTTGTCTTGTTCTTATTTCTTCAGCATCTGATTCAGAACTTGTATCTGATTCTTCACAGTATTCTCCTTCCTTGTTATCCACTGGATTTGGAATTCGCAAGGTGTTACTAGCATGAATCCAGTTCTTCACTCCTGCACATTTTACAGCTGTCGTCGTGGTCAGGATCACCTGACGTGGTTTACCCCACTGTGGGAGCAAACAGTTTCGTCTTCTATGCACTTTTATTCTCACCCAGCCACCTGGGCTCAGATCATGAGCTGGCTTCTTTTCAAGAGTGGTGGCATCCGATCCAACCTGATGAAACACAGAATGAACGGAATCAGCCAACCCCTTGCAATAATCCAACACCAAGTAATCAGATATAGGCAATAGCTTGTTGACTGGTATGAAAACATGTTGCATTGCTCTTCCCATTACTATCTCGGTAGGACTCAAACCTGTATTCCTGTCTGGAATAGATCTTATGGTCATGAGTACCAGAGGCAAGACATCAGGCCATTTCAAACCTGTGGCTAAACACATTTTCCCTAGTCTGTTTTTAATGGTGCCATTTACCTGTTCCACCACACCAGAAGCCTCTGGGCGATAGGCACAATGTAGTTTTTGTTGTACATTCAATGCTTCAAAAATTAATTTCATAATTTCATTATGGAAATGTTTTCCTCTATCTGACTCGATCGTGACTGGAAAACCAAACCTAGGAATGAACTCTCTCAATAACAGCTTGGCTACTGTAATTCCATCACTCCTTCTTGTTTGGTAGGCTTCCACCCATCGAGAGAACAGACAAACCATTACTAGAACATACCTCAACCTGTTGCAGGGAGGCATTTCAATGAAGTCAATCTGCATTCTCGTGAAAGGCCCTACTTCTCATCCTATAGTTCCCAGACTTACCACTGTTTTTCTTCCAGGATTGAATTGCTGACATATAAGGCATCTTTGACAAAGGCTTTCAGCTACAAGTCTAAATTTTGCATTATACCATGTCTGCTTGAAAAGTCTGATCATAGCATCTCTTTCTACATGTGCTTGTCCATGATACATCCGTGCCATGGTAGAAACCATGCTATCGGGCATAACTGGTCTTCCATCCCGATAAACCCACACATGATCTGTTTCCCGTGGTGCACATCCTGCTTTTACCCACTGTCTCATTTCCTCATCTCCTGCT
This sequence comes from Triturus cristatus, assembly GCF_964204655.1. Lineage (NCBI taxonomy): Eukaryota > Metazoa > Chordata > Amphibia > Caudata > Salamandridae > Triturus > Triturus cristatus. The sequence continues at coordinate 407,164,894 of NC_140590.1, forward strand.
TCTTTCTGTAACTGCCTCACTTCTTCCCATGTATTCAGTGTTAGTAAACAACAAGGGACATGAATTCATTTCTTTTTCTCTGCCACGATTAACCGAGTTCTGATTACGTGCACAATACTGAGCCATGTTGTTGGCAAACCGGTTGCCCGCTGAAATATAATCATTGGATTTAGTATGCGCAGCACATTTCACCACTGCTAACTGCTTAGTCAGCTGTATCATCTCAAGCAATTTTCCAACCACTTCAGCATTCCTTATAGGAGTTCCACTCGATGTCAAAAACCCTCTTTGGGACCAAATTTGCTCAAAGTCATGTACTACACCGAAGCTGTATTGACTATCGGTTATCACAGTCACTCTCACATTCTTTCCCAACGTACATGCTCTTGTTAATGCAAAAAGTTCAGCAACCTGGGCTGATTTTACTCCTTTCAAACAAGATGCTTCCAGTACAGCTGCTACTGTACATACTGCATACGCTGCACTCAGAATTCCCTCATCCGTTCTCAAGCATGATTCATCCACGAACATCACATAGTCACTTTCTGTCAAAGGTACATCTTTTATATCTGGACGTGGTTTGGTACAGAAATCAAGCACTTCCAAACAGTCATGATCCACATCATCTCTGACTTCCACATTCTCAGCATCCGGTAGCAATGTTGAAGGATTCACATTCAGACATCTCACAAGGCTCACATTTGTTGCACCTAAGATGACTTTTTCATATTTAGTCAGACGACTATGTGTCATGAACTGAGTGCGGCTCCTTGTTAAAAGGATTGCCACATCATGAGGTACAAACACTCTCACAGGATATCCCATCACAATTCCTTCACTTTGTTCAAGACTCTTACAAGTAGCTGCTACAGCTTTCAAACAACCAGGCAATGCTACAGCTACAGGGTCTAAGATAGCTGAGAAATATGCAATTGGTCTCCTCAATTTTCCGTATTTCTGTATTAACACAGAAAGTCCACATCCATTTCTTTCGCTGCAATAGGGCTCAAATTGTTTTTCATAGTCAGGCATGCCAAGAGCTGGTGCTTCACACAACCCATTTCTCAATTGTTTAAAAGCCTTCAACTCTTCTTTATTTAATTCAATGGGATCTTTTACATTGCTTCTTGTCAAGCGTACCAAAGGCTTTACAATCAGGGAAAAGTTACTGATCCACTGACGACAATATCCAACCATTCCAAGAAACATTCTCACTTCTCTTTGAGTCATTGGGGCTCTCATTCCTTTTATTATCTTGATTCTGTCTGCAGTTACTTTTCTTAATCCTTTTTCAATTTTGTGGCCCAAATATTGTACTTCTTTCTGACAGAATTGCAATTTCGATGAGGATACTTTAAGTCCTCCATCTGCCAAATGATTCAACAATGCAATGGTATCCACTACACATGCTTCTCGAGTTCTCGATGCCACAAGCAGGTCATCGATATATTGAACCAGTACCGAACTCTCAGGCATTTTTAAATCTTCTAAAGACTTTTTCAAAATCTGATTAAATATTGAGGGACTCTCTGTATACCCCTGTGGGATTCGGCACCATGCCAAAATACGTTCGCCAAACCGGAACGCAAAAATATGTTGGCTGTCAGGGTGCAATGGAATGGAAAAGAAAGCATGACACAAATCAATCACTGTGTACCATTCTGCATCGTGAGGAATCTGATACAATATCACAGATGGATTCGGTGCAATGGGACAACATGATACAACAATTTTGTTTATTTTTCTCAGATCTTGTACTATTCTAAAAGTTCCGTTAGGCTTTTTCAGACCCATAATTGGTGAACTACATGGACTGCTCATTATTTCCCTCAAAATACCTTGTTCAATCATTCTCTCTATTATAGGAGTGACTCCTGCAATTATCTCGGGTGTCAATTTGTACTGCGAAATATATGGGTAACTTACTCCTTACTTTACAGTAACTTTTACGGGATCTACATTTTTCATTAATCCCACATCTTCTCCTGTAAAATCCCATACCTCAGTTTTTACTGTCTTTTTCAATTCTTGAGGCAATGCCTCGGGGTCAAATACAGCAAATGCCTCGGTAATCATCAGGAGTCTCAAAAGCTATACCATCCGGAGTACAGAATATTGTGCAGTTCATTTTGCACAGCAAGTCTCTCCCTAACAAATTTACAGGGCTTGAATCGCACAAGACAAAACGGTGCATTTCAGAAAATTTCCCTATGTTAATTTTAACTGGTTCAGTGAGATACGTTTTTATCTGTCTGTTTGATACCCCAACTACTTGGATCGTTTCATCCGAGAGAGGAAGATTTTTAACATCAGTTGACCTAACAGTTGAACGAGTAGCACCAGTATCTACTAGGAAAGTAATGTTTTCATAATTAACCTTTCCATCCACAAAGGGGCCTGTCTGGTCTACTTCTAAAGTTGCGCCAAGTACGCACTCCTCTTCCTCCCCTCGGCACCGTCAATAACTTTCTTCTGACTCACTCTCATCGCGTTGTAACCAATACTGCGAAACAGCACTAGCGCGTGGCAGCTTAGTTACCTGTTCTTCGTTGTAGAATCCTGTCTCATTACTGTATTTCTGAGGATTTACGCTCTGTGGAAAAGGTAGTTTTGGCGCCTGATTCTGTTGGGCAACAACCTGCTGCTGTCGCTGCGGTTGACAACTCATCTCATTCTGCACCTGTGGATTCAATGATGCATTATCATCATTAGCACATGGGGGAAATTTGCACTCGGTTCTCCAATGCCCTATTCTTCCGCAATAATGACATGGCCATTTCTTTTTGGCTTCATCTAAACTAATCTGTCCTTTCCCTTTCCCAATGTTAGATTTTTGTCTCATGCCCGTACCATTTGATGTTCAATCAATTGAGCTTTTTGTCTCTCTGCCACTTTTACTTGAGCCCACATGGCTTTTTTTTTTAATTTACGCTGCTTTGCTTCAATTTCATCACTAAAATATTTTGCATGTCTCAGTACTTCATCTATCTTTTTATTTTGCCAGTCTACTGTATGCTGTTTAATAATTTCACTTACTTCAGGTCGTAACCCACACACAAATAAATATACAAAATGACTCAAATCCTTCTCACTCAAATTTTCATCACCACTGTACTGCTTAAAGGCAAGTATCAACCTCTCGTAATATGCGTGTACGGATTCCTTTGCTTCCTGATGAGTTCTATCCAATCAGCTTCTTTAGGAGGTACCTACTTGTTCATATTTTCTCATTACTTCTGGATCATGGGCACCTGTTTTTGGATCTCTAGGGTATTCTTGAGTAGGCCAACCTATTGTAATTTTACATTCTGTCCATAGATATGCTGGTACAATTATGTCAAATAAACTATTCAAATCAATCCATAGTACTTTTGATAATTTTACAAACCTGTCTACCTGCCTGTACCATTCAACTGGCTTCTCGCACAAGCGAGGAAAGTCATTGGTGAATGATAAAATATCTTGTCTGGTCCAGGGGACATGTACATAGCCTCCACCTGGAATCTCTCTCGTGGGACATTCAGTTACTACCTTTTCTTTTTCTCTTATCGGATAAGCTGTAAATGTTTTGTCTGTTGCATCGTTTTCGAAACCATCTACTTTTCCATTTGTCTACATCGCCCCATTTTCTCAGTAAAATAATTAAATCTTTAATCTGAGTTGTTCATCCTGTAGTATTCAAATTTTCAATATCTTTTTCAGAAAAGTCTACTCTGTACGGTTTTTGCAATGACTTTACCTTTTCAAAGTCAATACCCATTTCATTTGCTACTTCTTTTAATCTTTCATGTAAATTCCTTGCTCTCCATGTTATTTTTTTGCATAGAAACATTAATTCCTCATCCTGATATGCTTTTAATTTTTCGGTTGGAATAGTTCCTACTATTAATTCTTCCAAAACTATTTTCAATTTAGACCCATCTAAAGGTCTAGGCTCAGCATCTTTTTGCTGTAAACTCCTTAACCATTCACTTAATTCATCAGAAGTAGGACCTACAGGAATCATTTCATTTTGTGATTGTTCTGAGCTTTTTGGTGACCTTGGTACTGATTATGTCGTCATTATTGCTCTATTTGCTAGACTCTGATTTATTGTCAAATTTTTAGGAGTACTTTGTTCAGGAATTCCTACCGCTTGTCCCCATGAATTTTCTCTTGTACCGCTTCTTTGTATTTCATTTTCTTTATTACTGCTATAAAGAATCGTCAGACAATGCTCACTATCCTTTTGTTTATCAAAAATCGGCATCACAGGTCGTATTGTTACAGGAACAGTTACAGCTTCCATATTTTTAGTCAATTCCCTAATCTTTTCAGTTAACTCTAAAGAAGTTCTAGCTAATTCAGCTGAATTTCCATTTGCCATTTTACTAGGTTGTGTATTTTCCGTTTCTCTAAAGGGATTATTTCTTCCTACCTCATGTGGTATTGATTTAAATGTTATATTCTGTGGTGATTCTTTTACTGGGGCACTTGGTGTCAATAATGTGGAATTTGGTTGATACGGGGGTGGATTTTTATAAAACATGTCCTCAAGAACATCATCCTCCGACTCATGCATACCATACTTATACCCTTCTGATCCTGTATTATTTCTCTTTTCTGTACTTTTTCTACTAGTAGTCTCTTCAGCACTTCTCATAGGGAACATACCATCAGTCATATTTGCACTTCGCCATCTCCTCATTCTATCATCATGATTCTCTTGCCCACACGGTCTACCAAACATATATCTGTACCTTCCGCCACTCCGCTGCCGTTCTCTGTCATACATCTCATCTTCCCATTCTGTCAATGCTTCAAAGTGAGTAGGTCTAGGTCTTGGTTCTAGTTTCATCATTCTCTCTCTCAAATTCCTCAATACCGCTAAATTGAATGAACCATGTTCTGGAAATACTAAAACTCCATCATCTTTTGTATACTGTGCCCAATTGTCTAACCAAATTCATGTATGATAGCCATACTTCGCAACCATAAAGGATGCAGGTGATTTCGGTGGAGGAAGCAACTGTCCCTCTCTAGTCACAATCGGTTTGTCCTTTTCAAATAAGTTCTTGATCTTTCCGAACCAGGACTTTTTCTCTTTCTCAGGTGGATCGTAATACAAAATTTGCTGTTTTCAGTATCGCTAGATTTCTTCTACAACTATTCTGTTGTCTTATCCAATTGTAGCGTGACTCACACTAACGCACCAATCCGGAACGTCTATGTCACTTTTGCAATTCTCCAATCCCAGCGCGACTCTCACTAATGCACCAATCCGGAGCGTCTACGTCACCTTGTAATTCTCCACTCCTAGCGCGGTGCACACTAACGCACCAATCGGGAGCGTCTTCGTTCCTCGCTGACTAACCAATCCCAGCGCGGTCTTTGTGACGTCAGCTTTTCTTGCTACTCCTGCTTCTGCTGACCCCTCCTTTACAAAATTTATCTGCAAACTTTTTACATTCACTTTTTACTTAAATTCTGTTAGTAACGACATAAATACGCCACCATTATCTGTTTCACTAACAAAAGGATAGTCTTGACCTTTTTCTACAAGAATTCCGTCTTTCCCGAGAGCAGGTCAACAATCTGCCCTACTACGGAATCCTTACATCCGTTGATAAAGTAGCACTTCCCTCTACCTTACCCTTCTAGCAAGCATTAACTAACTGTTTCTCTGGAAATAAGACACCTTTCGGAGACGCACTGCTCCTGAGAAATAAAACCAGAGTTTCACAATTGAGTCGAATGCCGTTTTATTTACGCACTTTCATACGGAAAATGTAGTTCATTCACACAGAATCCTGTGTTTCCCGAGAGCAGCGTTCCTTTTGGACTCCTGTTACTTAAGACCAACATTTTCACAGGTGGCCTTCGCTACCCATACACCTCTTTCACACAAAAATATCCCTAACGGTAACACGCGACGATGTTACCAAATCGAACCCAGAAAATGCATCGTGCAACTTCAATCGTCACATGTTTTCCCCGTGTACCTACAGAGCACAATAATTCCATCTTTCCCGAGAGCAGAACTTGCCTCTGCCCTACTACGGAATCATTACATTCGACTTCCTACATCCCAGAAGTCATCAAAACAACATAGAACGCAACGCTACTCAACATAGAGTGTTAATACATGAAACAATACTTATCCAAACATCCACAATCAATAATCAATATTCCAAAATAGGAAAATCAATAAGCAATAATCAAATCTATAAGCAATATTCACCAAACCAATGCAATAAAACCATAATGTTGCTATCAGAAAACTGATCCAGCGCGAGGCCGGAAGAAAAAGAGAAAGGGACAATAAAATATATACACAACTAACCTCCCTGCGTCACAGACCCAACGTCACACTAGCTCATTCACACAAACAGTCATTGGTGGGGCCCATAACACCAACACTCTCACGTCTCTTACTCACGAGTCTGCACACAGGAGAGATGATGATTACGCGCTGGACATGTGTGGGGGGTACCTTATTACCTATAGGAAAGAAAAGTTATTTTACAGAATATACATTAGCATTCACCACCTATAGATTCCTAATCCCAAACATCAAGGCACTCCACCCACTTGGTCGACGGACCAATTAGTTGGATTGGTTGATGGTGATTTAGAACCAGCTAAAACACATTTTAAGACTCAGAATCCTTTATTCTCTTTATCGAAAAACCACAAACTCACAATTTCTGTTAATCAAATATTTGTTTATCTAAATATTGTTTGCAAATAATTTCGACATTTATGATTAATCAAAGTTTAGAAGTTTAGAAATTTAGTCAAGTAATACAGATCGCCGGACATTTATATTTACTTATTCTTGCTATCTGGGTTTTTTTCTCTAATTCATTTGGCTCTGCAAAACCGAATTTAGCCATTAATTGTCCAAATAAAGCAGGCCAAAGCTCAAAGTCCAAAGTTCTTTGCCCAGCACGTTATAGTCCCAAAGATCTCCAAAGGACCAGAAATCGTGCAAGCATCTGTCATCGTCTGTGGGTCAAAGAGGGTGAGCAGTCATCGAAACTGCCGAATGCCAGCATAGATGTCAGGAAAATGGGTAATGGAAGACAGAGAGAATGCCCCTCCTATTCTACTGCTCTTTTTATAATACATTTTGGGATAACATGAAACATTGTCTGTGATTGGCTGATTGGAAAACGTCCTATTTTTATTCTATGAAGTTCCCATGGATTTTGCTTGTTCATTTCCGTAGCTGTAGTTGCCCTTATGCAACAATGTTTAAGGTTTGCTTGCATGTCCCAATTGTTCATTTAGACCAGTTTTTACTGACTGAAGTTTGGCAGTCCACCAAGATCCTATCCTTGACCGAGGACAGGGTGCACAAGGGTTGTCAGGAAATTCACGGAGCCAACTGAGTCTGCGCAGTAGGCATCGCGCTCATGAGACGGTGGCCACTTCTGAACTCGATTTCGGTCGCCATTTTAGGGTAGGCCCAAATGTCAACTTAAGCAAAACAAACACAAAAGAATAATTAATACAAAGAAATTATGATTCTAATGTTAAACCCTCACTAATCCCTTTATATATTAGTATTTTCCTAGCATATAGCGACATTTAAAGCGATAATACTCACCATTAGGATCCAAACAGGAACACAAACATCACTAAAGCAACATAAATCATGCGATATCTATGAACACATGTACTAATATTATTTTGCGTACATATTTTAGTTATTAGTTATTTTGCCATGCAAATAGCAATTTCCCACGTGTAATTGGTGTATGTAATTGGTTGGTTTAGTATAACACAGCAATCCGAAAAATTATAATCAGTCGGTTATATAGTTAGTCTTATCATGCAAAATAGAGGAGGTATACAAAATTTGTTCTTCCTCCTCCATCAGGATATGAATATGGATATGAATTGCCATATACATGTGCGGACAATATAATGCTTTCTCTCTTTTTATTAAAGGTATTTTGCTGTCATTGCCCAGTCTAAAAATGGGCAAGCTTATTCTGGAGGATTTTTGCTGTTCACAGACAGAATGACATGAGATGTATATTTAGATTGAGATTACTAGAAAGCACACGCTGTCCAGTTGCCAAAGACCTATGGTGGTCTTAGCAAGAGCTTAGAGGGGATGCCAGCCATCCCAATCCTTACCATTGGTCAGCATTACTGTCACTCTCATTTGTTCTCTTCATTTTTGATGGCTTTCTTCGTCCCATCTTGTCCATCTTCTTTGTCCTTCTCATAGAGCACAGCCTCTTTACCATCTCTAATTGGCTGGATTATATCGCTCCTCTGCTATATTTTTTCTTTTTGGTAAAGCATTCCACAAGGGTGCATTTGTTTTCAAGGTGTCAACCTCATGTACTTCTCTTACCCCCATACTATGTGCTGCTCTCTATCACCTGTGTACTTCTGCACCCCCCCAATGCTCCGTGTGGCACTCTCCCACGTGTGCTACTCCCTGTGTTTTTCTGTTCCTCGTGTGCTCCTCCCCTCACCCTCAGTGTTGCATCCTTCCTCTTATGCTTCTTTTCTCCACCTCTCCCACCACTTTAATTTTTACTTCAACCCACCCTTGCTCCCTTAACCGGTTCTGTTGCCCACCAAACGACAAAAAAGGCTTTCAGGCTACTTTATTTTCATTTTTTTAAGTCGAACCTGAGCCAGCGCACAATCGCTGCTCTGCCAAGATCTGTGGTAGCTCAGTACGGAGAGAAGTGTCGCCCACTCCCCCTACCTTATTTTTGATTGGCTTGTGTCTTTGTCCTTCATAAATGCTGGTGTCTCATTCATTATGAGGCTTATTAGTCCCTCCTTAGTACGGCCATGTTGTCATTTTTATCCTCCCATGGTTACTGGCCCCTTTACTTAGTTGTTGCATGGTGCGTGCACTCATTTCTGTAATGAGTTTCTCCTACTGCACGCACAACGACGTGTCCAGCTGGGACAATGGCGGCACTCGTTTTCCAAGCATCGCACTTTAATTTTATCTGCAGCTTCAAAGCTGCATCTGCTCCCCAACCAGCTACCGACGCTCCTCCCATGTCTCCCGTTCATTGTGGGAGTTTAGAGTACCGGCGAGTCCCCTCGCACCGAGGTCTCTGCTCTTAACTACTTACAAGCTGCCGCTGGCACGAGACGCCCCCTTCTTTAGTAAAACACGTTTGACGGTTTGGTAAGCAGCCGTTGTCCTGCCAGACACCAGTACGGAAAAGACAAGATGCCGTGGTTACCTTCTTAAGTGTGTTATTGCGATGTTGGGTGTGTGGATACTTTGTAAGAAGGGTTGAGGTGCTTCTTAAACTACCAATGAAACCAGCTATTAATGTACCATAGATGTATGTCAAAAAAGTCTGTAAATAATGAAAATGTCAGTATTTCCATGGTCAACACAAATAACGACAAGAGTAGGCGCGCTCACATACGTGATAACACACGCACATGCACACTCTCTCTATGCAGACAGCACATTCACTTGCATGTGTATAAGCATGTAATTTATGACAACCACAACTATTCATATTACATATTATATATGTAAATGTTGTTAGATATGGTTCTCGCACATTTACTGCAGGTGCTGATACAGTATATAATTATATTCCATCTATTCGAAATTGTAAATATGTAATATAAATGTGATATATTCACGAATATTTCACATTATTCTTATCTATCGTGTGGCGCAAGGTTGTTGGGTTGGCAGATTCAGGGTTAATATGCATTTGACCTCTCGCTGACCAATGGGCACCAAACTTCCACACGGCCATTTTGTTGTTGTTACAGACACTGGTGCAGGTCGGACACTGTGGGGCTGCCTATCTCTGCCTGAACGCATGTCTGTCTATATAGCTGTCTCCCTGCGGCGGCCTGTGTGTGTCTGTCTGTGAAGACAGAAAGCCCCGTACACAAGCTTGGTAGAGCAATACAACGTGCCGAAAGATCTGTTTTATTTTATTTCACCATAAATGTTTTCAGTTTCAAGAACAAAACAAAGTTACTTCAAAAGGTGATAAACAATGAAAATAATCATGGGGTACAGTAAAATAGGAGAAAAACAGGGTTAATGCAGAGTACTTGAGTTAGACAATGTTACTTTGAGAACGTTCTAGGATAAATAGTAAAACAATTGTATAATAAATGATAGATCTTAGCTAATAAGGTCTTGCTGTAATGCAGAGTTCAGGCCCATAGTTGTTCTGATAGAGCTAGTTGGAGAGAACAGAGTCATAGCTAATGGAAATGATAGGAAAGGACTGGGTGGCAGCATTTGTTGCGGGGTGATAACAATTGAGTTAAGTCGACAGCTTCAGGTAAGAATTTGGTCATAAGGAAGATCTTAGCTTCTTTCTTGAAGGCAGAAGAAGAACTCATTCTTTTGATGTGAGGGGGAAGCGAGTTCCAGATTCTAGGGGCCGCTCCTGAGAAGGCTCTGTCATAGGTGTTCTTCTTCTGGAATAAGGGTGGTTTCAGGACTAGATCCATGGCGCTCCGCGAGGGTCTTCTTCCCCCTCAGATCTGTTTTTTACAAGGTACATGAGAGTTTTGTGTGGGATGGCTTTGTGGGTAATACAAGCCCGTTTAAGTTGAATTCTGTCTTCGAATGGAAGCCAGGTCAAAGCCTTCAGATGTAATGAGATGTGGTCACATTTCTTTGATCCTGTAAGGAGTCCTGCTGCAGTGTTGAGGCATGTATTTAAGGGAGCAGTGTAGATCTTGGGTAAGCCTGAAAGTGTAGCGCACCCACACTCGATCCTTGAAATGACTAAGGATTGTACTTTTAAGGTCAGTAGATGAAATGTATGGTTTCAATTTCCTGTGATAGCTCAAGTGAAAGCGGGCGCTTTTGGCCATCGAGTTAATGTGAGAGGCATGTTTAAGTTCTTGTCAAGAGTAATACCCAGGGATTTGGAGGAGTCAACCAGGACCGGAGTACAGTTTAGAGCAGTGATCACCTTGTTCCATTCCTTAACATCTGAGGAGCTATTAGGCGGGGAAATCAAGAGGAATTCTGTTTTTTGCAGATTGAGTTTAAGATAATTGCAGGTTAGCCAATGTAAGGTGAGCTTTAAGGAACCATCCATTGACTTCATCTCCTCCAGAGATGAGATTTTCATGTAACTCTGGCTATCATCCGCATCAGGCGTGCAACGCCCATTGGGCTCAAAGGGCTTCAACCCCCCCCATTGTGTGCGTCAGCCCTGGCTGAGACAGCTTCCCGTGCAGGCGACCGTCTTATTGCAGCCGCACCCGAGTACTTTGTAGGTCTTTAAAAGACCATTTACTTGTTAACAAGGCTTTGTTGTGTTACTACCCCTTCTTAGAGGGGGATCCGCATACATGTGGTTGGAGGTGTTAGTATGCTGGAGAGTATCAGTGAGTGGTTCGACATAAGGGTAAACACGAAAGGGGAGAGAGTAGAGCCTTGTGGATCACCAATCAAGATAGAGGAAGGTAAGGATAAACCGTGGTTGACCAAAAATCTCTGGGTTCTGTTATGCAAGAAGGATTAAACCAGTCCAACACTGTACCGGGAAGCCCCATCTTGTTTTTGAGTCTGGCTAGCAGTATTTTGTGATTAGCAGTGTCAAATGATGAAGACAATTCAAGAAGAACTAGTAGGCAGGTTTTGTTGTAATCAAGAGCCAAAAGAGCGTCATCCACTATATGAAGAATTGCAGATTTGGTATTGTGACCAGGTCTAAACCCAGATTGACAGTCATCAAGCAAATTGAATTCCTGGATGTGTTGGCTCAGCTGTTGTTTCACGCATTTTTCTAGTACTTTGGCTAAAAGAGGACTGTTGGTCAAAGTCTAAAATCATTTGGGTCGGCAGGATTCTCTGTATGTTTTTTAAGATAGGAAGGACTTTACCAGTCCTGAGGCAGTCAGGTAAGAAACCTTGAGATAAGGAAGCATTGATTATGTTGGTACAACTGGGGACGATACATTGGTGGAGTAAAGGACGGCATATGGATGGGAGGGGATCACTGTAGTGATTATTTGGATTAATGGCAAATATGGTTCTATAGTAATGTCATTGTGGTCATATAGCTTGAAGTCCGACTATTGTGCTTTGTTTTTGGACTTTGGCAATGAAGGGTGAAGAGGTTCAGGATGAAGAATATGCGAGTGGGAGAGCCCATCACCAGCTGTCAGCAGTTCAATTTCCAGGGTGTTGACTTTGGATGAGAAAAAGGAAGAGAAATCCTCGCAGCTGATTTGGGCTATGGGTGATTCATGTGAGGTTTTAGCAAGCCTGTTCGATTGATGATTTATCAGCTCAAATAGTTTACGCGGTCTATATCTTTTTTGATCTGAGAATGCTTTTGTTGCAGACGTTTCTGGTCTTTCTTAGAATCTGTAACTGGGATGATGTGGGGTGATGCCTCCATTTCCTTTCAGCTAGTCTGAGGTTTCTCCTTTTGTCATTTAGCGATCCATTGAACCATGAATTTTTATATTTATCGTGAATTCTTTTCAGTTTTAGAGGAGTGGTCAAGCTGATTATGTTAGACATTGCAGCATTATAGTGATCAGGGAGATCGTTCACATTACCCAAATTGTCTGGTGGGTGAAGCTCTCTTTCACAGCGTGCAAGTAGATTTATATTGTTTACGCTTTTGGTGTCCCATACCCAATGTTTATTTTTGAGAGGTTGCGAGGTTCTTTTTGATGAACGGTATTTAAAATGTTATGGTGTGGTGGTCTGACCAATCACATGGATAAATTGAGCTTATTTGAACAACGTTGTCTGTGGAGATGATCCAATTTAAGGTAGCACCTTTTGTATGAGTAGGGAGATACCAGGTTTGTGTGAAGGATATGTCATCCAGGAAATCTTTAAGGACATTGATTAAATTGTCTTTAGAGTCATCCCAGTGTAAATTAAAGTCACCAAGGAATATGTCATTAGAATGAAGAGACAAATTATCTGTGATGATCTCCATTAAGTGGTCCATAAACTGAGCATCCCTGCTAGGGGGATGGTAAAATGCGTGAAGTTTGCAATTTTGATTGTCAGTAGTATTAACGGAGAGGGAGAGGTATTCACAAGAATCGAGAGGGTCAGTGTGTAACGGAATAACTTGGAGGTCAGAGCGGTGAATGCATGCAATGCCTCCCCCTATTTTGTTTATTCTGTCAAGTCTTATGATATTGTAGTTGGGAGGGACCAGTAGATCCAGACAAGGGGAAGATGTAAGCCAAGATTTGGTTAGAATAGCCACATCAACTTCATGGTTAATGATGAGGTCAGCAATGTCAAAGTCGTGTTTCACAGAAGAGCGACAGTTGCTTAGCAGGCACAGTAGAGGTTTCATAGTGGTAGCATGATGAGTGTCTTAAGAGAACTGGGAGACACAGGAAATAAAGGCAATCTGGCCGGGATCGTAGTGTGGCATATTGGGATGCTCGGATGACAACTAGAGCCTCATGATCTCTTGAATCTCCAAATGCCTCTGCTCTCAGAATTCCCAGATCTTAGTCAAAGGAGGCCTCAATGTCTCACAGTCCTCCCCTTGCTCTCATCAGTGATCTCTCCAACAGGCCTCCTGCGGGCCATACCTAAATGACTAATTGTATGCTGTGCAGGCAGACGCCTATCTGATGGTACTTTCATACAAATCTCTGTTTACATAACATGCTGCAGAGGAAGGTGATTGTTATCCACAGGTACTTGAAGCAGTGACACTAGTAAGAGATTGCATCATCGTGTGCATCTGGTGGAATAAGAGGGTGGAGGATATAACTAGCTTGCAATGGGGCTGTTAGTGTTTATTGCACAAACAGCTATGGCATGATAAGAGAGAAGGGTATGTTCCTCAGACATGAGGCAGTGTGGGAAATTGGTTAGTGCAGAGGGCTATTATAGGCTCTTTCTGTGTGTGATGGTCTGGCTGGTCCAAGGTCTCTGTACATCTGTAGAAAACAGCTAGAGGTACCTTCTAGGGATAATGTTACTATGTGTTACACCATACTGAATCATTCTTGCAAGATATCTTTTCTCTCACCATTTCCAGTTTACTGTTTTCAATGTAATTGCTGCTGCCTTACTAGCAGTAGTAGACTCTATCAGACTATCTCTAGATGCTGGACCTCTGGCAATGCTGGTACTTCTTGACCTGTCAGCAGCATTTGATACCTTCTCACATTCCATCTTGATTCAACATCTCTACCAGATAGATATCAAGGGAGCAGCTCTTGACTGGTTCAAAGACTTTCTTAATGACAGGACCCAAATCGTTTCCATCGGCACCTTTCAATCAAAGATCTTTTCCTGGGCAAGGAGGTTCCACAAGGCTCCTCCGGGTCCTCTCTCCTTAACATCTATATAGCGCTCCTTGCCCATATAGTCAAGTCCTGTGGTTTCGAGATTCTTCCTGATGCAGACAACACCCCACTAGTCATCTCTTTCAGACATGATATTGAAAATTTCAAACACAGATTCATCGCCTGCATGAGGAAAATTGCCACATGGATGACCCTTAATTGTCTTAAGTTAAATGGGGACAAAACAGAGATACTTCTGTTTGGAAAAACTCAGCAATATTGGTTGGAAAAATGGTGGCCCCTGTGCTAGGCCCTGTTCCTTCTCCTAGGAAAATGGCTAGAATTTTAGGTGTCCTTCTAGATGAAAATATAGCTATGAAGGATCAGGTTATATCCACTTGTGGAACCTGTTTTGGAATGATGCGCCTCCTCAGGAGAATATTTCAGTGGCTTCTACTGAGTTCAAGAACTCATATTCAAGCACTAATCATTAGTCGTATTGAGTATAGAAATGCCCTAGTACTAGCGTCTAGTGAATCTCTTCTTTCTAATATGCAGACCATCCAGAAAACTTCTGCCCGCCTGGTCAACAAACTGCCACCAGCTGAGCCGTCGGCTCCATTCAGGGCCCTTTACTGCCTCCCTATCAGGAAAACAGCTCTGTTAATATCCTAACTATTATCTATAAGGCCACAAATGCAACAGGACCAGGATACCTAAAATCTAGAATTAGACCCTACCCCCCCAACGCATCCTGCGGTCATCCTCGGAAAACATTTTTTATCAGCCTCCACTTCTCGTTTGAAATCAAGAGGTGGTAAGGCAATGGCTGTCCTGGGGACAAAAGCCTGGAACTTCTTGCCCTCTCAACTGAGACATACACAAACGGAACCTATGTTAAAAAACTTCTAAAAACCTGGATTTTCGCATAGCGTTACAACACAAACATTTTTTTTATGTTAAAAGTGTTCCTGATAATGGAAAATCGCATTTCAGCCAGTCACTGATATTTATACATTCACAGATCGTCTGTCTGTCTGTCTGCCTGCCTGCCTGCCTGCCTGCCTGTTGGGAAATACAGATTTCTTTATCAAAATAACCCCAAATCACTCTATAAAGCTTTTACCTTTGTCAGGCCACTGGGATTAAGCAGCACTGGATGACAAATGTCGTGGCAGGGTTATATAAATGATGTAGCAAAAAAACAATTACTGTGCAGCATTCTATGCCATTGTCTGGAAATATTATTTTGCTCAATTTGAGCGGGAAACAATTTTTTTGCTGTAAGTCTGTACATTATGCACACAAACATAAACGTGGCAAATTTGGTAAGCCTTAAAATAGATGGTAAAGGTTGCTGCTACTGAACTGCACAATTCTACTGCCCGTGGCAACTGTCCATTTTTATTAAGACCAATCTAATCATGAACTGTAAACAAAACCTAAACATGTGAATTCCAGTCAGTGCCAATTGTTTGCTGCACTTTGAATTCTACAGAACATTTTGCTATCCAACAGGCACATGCATCAAGGTAGGATTTTGCGAGTCCTTAATTGCGATAATTAAGGAATCGCAATAAGGACTCGCAAAAGCCTATGCATGTAGGAATCGCTATAAAAATAGTGATACCTACACATTCCTTATTGGCGAGTCTCAAATAAGGGCCTGAATAAATGGGTAACTTCATGCGCAATTTGCGAGTACCAATTGGTACTCGCAAATTGCTCATGCAATTTCAAGGGTGCAAGGGTGTCAAAAAAGTTTTTGCAAATTACCATGAAGTTCAACTTCATGGTAATTTGCGCCCCCTAGTAGCAAAATCGCTACTTCAAAGTGGTTCTTGCATTGCATTTAAGGAATCGCAAAATGCGATTCCTTAACCCCTTCTGGGCGTTTCATTAGTGGGTGGGGTTCATGACGAGATAGTCTCGTCATGGGCACAGCGCGACCGCGCTCCATGACGAGACTATCTCGTCATGGGCACAGAAGAGGTTAAATGCAATCGCAATTTGAGAACTCGCAATTAATTGCGAATTCTCAAATTGCGAGGGCCTCGACCCTTGATGCATCGTAAAAGCTAATCACAAATGGCCGATTTTTGCGAATCGCACCGTTTGCGATCGCAAAAAGCTTTGTTGCATGTGCCAGCAAGTTATTAATAACTGAAGAACAGAAGCACATAATATTAGCAATTTATTTTAAAAAGCCCTGTCTTAGATCTGGCTTCACAGCATGCACGGAGGGCTTCAAAGGAGTAAACATATCTCATGTCCTGGTATTGGCGCTTGGTGTATCATTCTACCTCATAGAAAGTGATTTTATTACAGGGGCTATATGTTTATTACAGAAGCCATCTTGGAAAGACAGTTCCTTCTGGAACATTATGCATGTTAATCTAAAGTTTACCCACTTATGCAAATGCCAGATAGTACTTGTCAGAACTTACTTTTAAAGAAAAGCATTTTTTTGCAAAAAAGAGCAACGTGAAAGATAAAAAGTCTTTAAAGCTAAGACCCTAGAGCAGCAGTCTTCAATCTGTGGGGCACGACCCCCGGGGGAGCCGTGGAGTACTGCCCCCCCCTTATCACGCACACATCCCCCATGACTACACTCTCTCCAGACATGGCCCTAACTCCTGGACCATCCTTTACCCCCAATCTGTCTAAAAACGCCAAGAAAAACTTCAAACATAAACTACTCATTCGTAACCCTGAAACACTTATTGTTGATAACTACCTCAGTCTCTCTTCCCCCATAAAAACCAACTACATCTTCTATTACAAACTCCCCTCCAAATGGAAAAGCATTTTCCTACGTCAGCTCCCAGTTACTCACTCAATCAAAATTCCCTATGGATTTAAATGATCCACTACTCCCTCCCCAATCTTTCCAGGTGAAATCGACATCTCCATCTTCAAAACGGGTAACATCCTCATACCAGCCGCCAAATCACACCTCACCATCTTTGAGCACCACTTCAACACCTTGTCTCTCCACCTAGACAAAATTAACCCTAATCCTCCGAATACCCAATCGCTCAACACCCCCTGCTCTCTCCCTTTCCCACTACCCCTCTCTCTCCCTCCCCTGTCTTCCCTCCTACCAACACCATACTCCAAACTCCTATTCCTCACTCCCACTCCCCTGTCATCTCTACAGCCAATGCCATCTCCCAACCACCATCACCCAAACGTTCTCTCCCTTCAATGATCCCCCTCTTCCTGACAGCCCCACTGCCCACCCCCTCTCCCTACCACTTACATTCTCCAACAATCTGCCCCCCTCAACCTCTTCTTAAACAACTAACCCCTTCGTTCCCTCTTGGATGCCACAGCCTGAATCCCTACCCCTCAACCCTGGCTCTCCTATCGTACCACCTCCGGACCCACCGTCACCCTCTCCTAACCCTCCTTCACAACCACTGAATTCTCTCCATCGTTAATCCCAGGCGCAGTCCTACTTCACACTCTTTATGCACTCATATCAGCTCTATCCACATCCCCTGATTCTCAAACCTCTTGTCCTCCATCATGCCACCATCCACACCTAATTGCCTTAACTCTACTCATTCCAACACCATTGACCTCACACACCTTACACACAATTGCCCCCTGTCTACAACAAACACAATCCACTCCCTCTCACCTTCATCCTCCCCTTTAGAGATCCCCCTCTCCCCTATAACCCTGACCCTACACAACATCGAACGCAACCTCTCTTTATAGAAGAATGAACTCTCCCGACTTGGAGAAGATGTTAAATCCCTCAGCTCAGGAACCCGACTCTCGCTTGGAAATGTCCCCCACCCCAATCGTAAAATCCCCGCCAACTTCAATCGTCACCATTGGAATATTTCCCCCCTCTACAACCGTAGGTCTAGGCGTCACCGGACCTCGAACCACCTCTCCCCATCCGACCTCTCTGACCTATGCAATTCCTACCATCCTAGTACTTCAGTCAATAACCCACCCCCCCTACTACTACATCCTTGTCATTCTAGGGACCAACAGAATTCCCTCCATTCCCGCCTCCCCCAGAGCCCCCTCCTCAACTCACCTCCATACACTCCTGCCCTCCCTCCCAAAATAACCCCAATCCACTCGCCTGCATGCTTGTTAACTGCCAATCCGCCGTCCGACACTCCACTGAAATCTCCGAATCTATCCTTAGTGAATCCATTAACATTGCGTTCTCACGGAAACTTGGCTCAATGAACACTCAACGAGCATGCTTGATCTACTCACCTCCCCGGATACTCTACCCTCAGAATAGACAGACCTGATGGAATAGGAGGTGGACTGGCCATAATCTTCAAAAACGAACTGCAGCTCTCCCTTGTTAACAACTTTGGCCACTCCACCTTCGAATACCTTGAAGCTGAACTTAAAATTCTTGGCGCCCACTCTATTCATTTACATACTATCTACCACCCTCCTGGTGATCCACACCCCTTTATTGATGAACTTTCTGACTTGATTACACAATCCTCATTATCCAACTCAAAAAATCTCTTCCTTGGAGACCTCAACCTCCACTTGAATAGTACCAATGATTCCACTATCACCCTCTTCACCAACCTTCTCGAGATCAATGAACTCAAACAACTTTGTCAGTCCCCCACCCACACCAAAGGAGCCATTCTGGATGCCTTCATTACCAACAATGACTTAGCATTCCTGACCAACATCATCCCCATTGACTGGTCCGACCACCAGCTCATAATGCTCAACATTTTCATCATGCCACCTCCCCTCACCTCGAAACAAATTAAACCTATGAAATGGTCCAGAAATCTAAAACTTATCACTCCTGGCGAACTTGAGTCCAAACTACAAGCTAAACTGCTCCTCACTCCTCTCTCACAAAACGTAAAAGAGCTTACTGATCACTTTAATAAAGCCGTCACGGATGTCTTAGACCAATTGGCCTCTCCTAAACTTAAAACTCTAAGAAACATCCCTTACAAATCTTGGTTTAACCTTGAACCTAACAACAAAAGATGCTCATTAAGACTAATGGAAAGAACCTGGAGACAACATCTCTCCCACTCTAACCTGACACTCCACAGATCATCTAGATCTACATACAAAAAACACATTTTTAACGAAACGGCATCCTTCTTCGGTACACAACTCGATCGGGCCAAAAACAGACCTAGAGAACTGTTCAACATTATCCGGCACTAAACCTCCTCAGTTCCGACTAACCCTACGGCCTCAACCGCTAGATGTGAAGAAATTGCCCACTTCTTCTCGGAAAAAATTGCCAAAATTGATCAATCCTTCCACTCAGCACAGATCCCAATCGACCCCCTTCTTTCTCCTGACATCTCCTCTAATTCACACTCCTGACACCCCTAGGTCCCCCCTCATACTCTCCCCCTACCTCACCCTAACCCCTCATCACACATTCCTTCTCCTATTCCTTCCCTAAACTACACCCCACACCTTCCCACCCCTACTCCTCTCGTACCCAACCTCCCAAACTCACGACCAAAAAACAATGTCTCCTGGCAGAATTTTCTCCCTGTAACTGAGCACGAAGTCCACAGCATTATTACTAAACTAAAACCATCCTCCCATACCAAAGACCCCCTCCCGTCTAACCTTGTCCGAGACCTAAAGCACATCATCGTCCTATCTTGGACCACAATCATCAACACCTCCCTTGCTATGAGAAGTGTCCCTAGCTCCCTCCAACTTGGTCAAATCTCCCCCATTATCAAAAACGCTAATGCTGATCCTAATGACTTCAACAACCTCCGCCCCATCACTAACCTCCCCCTTCTTTCTAAAGCCCTCGAAAAATGTGTCTTGCTCCAATTAGACAACCACATTGAAAAAATGCAACCTTCTGGACCACTTACAATCAGGCTTCAGAAAAGGCTGCAGCACTGAAACTGGCATTCTAAACATTGTTGATGACATCCACCACTTCCTCGATAATGGTGACACATGTCTTCTTATCCTACTTGATCTATCCGCAGCTTTCGACACTGTTAACCACTCTGCCCTGCTTAATGTGCTATAAGATCGCTTCGGCCTCAATGGTACTACCCACAAATGGTTTGTCCGCTATCTTCAACATCAAACCCAACAAATAAAAATTCAAGACTGTCTATCAAAACCCACTCTGGTCAACCTACGAGTCCCCCAGGGATCTATTCTCTCACCCTCACTCTTTAACCTCTTTATGGAACCCCTCACCCTCATTCTAAATCAAGCTGGTATCAACTACCATCTTTATGCCAATGACACCCAACTCTATTACAAGATCAAAACACACGCTGACATCATACACCTTAATAACATCCTCACTAAAATCCAGTCCTGGTTCCCCCATTAATCCGCTCAAACTCAACCCCCAAAAAAGTGAAATCATCCTCTTCTCCCCCAAAAACAACCCTCTCCCCATTCAAACTTGGATCTCCGCCTCAATGCCCTCAACTGCTCTCTCTCCTTGTCCAACTCAGTAAAATCTCTTGGTATCTCCATCGATAACAGTCTAAACCTCAATGTCCACATCAAAGATTTGGCTAAAGGAGCCCTCTTCACTCTCCTTCATCTCAAGAAAATCAAACCCTTTCTCCCAGCTGAAGATTTTAAATTAGTGGTTCAATCCTTGGTCCTTTCATGAATCGATTACGGCAATGGCATCCTCACCGGAATCCCCAAGGTCCACCTAGCTCCACTCAAATCTGTACTCAACCTTGCAGCCAGGGTCATCACTGACTGCAAATGGTTCGACTACATTTCCCCTGCTCTCAAAATTCTAAAATGGCTCCCCATCGAAGGCAGATCCGCCTACAAAAATGCATGCATCATACACAAAGTACTCCATCAAAATGCACCACCTTACCTTGCTAATAAACTCTGCAAAGCGGGCAGCACACGACCCCTAAGAAGCACTAATGCTCTCCTCCTTGTCCCACCCCTGCTAAAAAAGAAAACCACTCAATCCCGCTCCTTCTCCGGAAATGCACCCTACATCTGGAATACCCTTCCCAAAGACCTACGATGCAACCCTTCCTACACCAGCTTTAAAAAAGATCTCAAAATTCACCTCCTCAATAAATATTGGGGGTCTCTACCTGCGCCTTAAACTCGCGCTTCCATATCTTATAGGTATTTCAACTCTTTTCTCCGAGTATCTGTTTACATGATATGTATAACCTCAAGCCTTTTGTTATTCTCTGTCTTAACTGCTGTTGATCCTATAATGATGTTGTAAATGTTGTTTTACCATATGTATCTCAGTCTTGTAAAGCGCTCTGATGTTTTTGTTATTCTTTGATGCTGTAATTCGTCTCTACCGTAACTAGCTCTATCATGTAAAGCGCTGTGATACCTCTGGGTCCAGCCAGCACTATATAAAACCTCTAAAATAAAATAAATAAATTAAATAATTAAATAAATAAATAGATAAAATAAAAATAAATAAATACATGTGTGGCTTTGCATGGCCTCATAGATATGGAGTACGACAAAGCAGCACAAGTCTCTGTGTTGCCTTACACAATGTCAAGTAGGCGTTCCATAGGCATTGCAGTGGGTGTTCCCACACAACACCAATGGATTTTGACGCTGCCCGAGATTTGTAAAACCATGTAAACCTGAGGCAGCGCAAAAACCTTATGCCTCCCCACAGCAGGTGTAATGAGGAGAAATATTTTCATTTCTCCTTGTTAGATCTCGCCTAGGCAGTGCGCATGCGCTGCATAGGAGGGTGTTAGACCTGGCACCATTGGAGTGAGTCTCCCTTCCATTTTTCGCTGTGTCTCCTTTGTTTTTGCTGGTTATAGATGCTCTGGGCGCTGTGCCACTGCCATTCAGTGCCACAGCGCAAATGCTCCCTTTGTAAAGATGACATGTGAATTCGTACATCCATGATTGGCTTATTTGGTTTACCTGTTAGTCCCTAGTAGCGTGGCCTGTGTGTGCCCAGGGCTGGTAACCCAAATGCTGCTGGTGGGCCTGCAGCGCTGGTTTGCGCCACCCACATAAGCAGCTTGTAAAGTGTGTCTCAGACCTGCCACTGCAGTGTCTGTGTGTAGTCCAGAACTGCCATCTTGGCTGTGAAGTGCACCCACTTCCCAGCCCCTGAACCTTCCCTTGGCATCCTGTATGCCACCCTTATGATAGGGTGCGTTGTATGTGTAAGGTAGGACATGCTCTAATGTGTGTAGCATGGCCTAGTAGTGAATTACACCCAATTTCGTTTTTCACTATTGTAAGGCTACCTGTTCTCCATAGGCCAGAATGGGAGGTTTTGGCTATTACATTCTATAGTCCTAACTGGCCCACAGAACATGGTAGAAAAACGAATTTAGTATGCCTGAGCTCAGAATATCTTTTAGTGAAGGTTATTTTTATATTCTGTGTTTGAAAATACCACTTTTAGAGTGTAGGCACTTTCTTGCCTAAGCCTTCCAGTTTGCTCTGCTATTATGTGTATTGGCTGTCTGGTTTTGGAGGGAGAGGGCAGGCTGAGTCCGACCTGGGTTGAATAGAGAGATCTGCCTTGGAGTGAGGGGAGGGGTAGCTCCTGCACTTGACTAGGGCTGTGCCTGGCAAGGTGAATGCTGGCTCCACCTCCCACTATGCGTCTGAAGGCAGACCCCCTCTTTCTGAAAGGAAGGATGCAGCCTGGTAAACAAAGTGCTCCAGGGCTGGGCAGAACTGGTTCTGGCTGGGTTCAGAGACTTGTGACTCCTAAGAACAAAGACTTTGGGGGTATAAATATTTGTGCCCAAACCCCTACAATTTGTATTGCTCCTGGATAACTAGAAGAACCTCTGTCCGGGTAACTACAGGAATCTGCACGAGAAGGACTGTCCTTGTGCTTGTGTGCTGTTTCTTGGACTGGCCTGCAGTGGTTACTACTGGACTTGGAAGAAGAGGAAAAGGACTTTAAAGAAACTTTTATTTTGTGGCTACAGCAATCACCCAAGGGCTAGAAGAGAGCTAGCCTCCTGCAGGAGTCTCAGGCACACCAGACTCCACCACCAGCCTCCTGTGTCCTACCAGCGAGGATTTCTATCTGCAGGTGAGGGTCCTGTGAGTTCCAGGGCCTCTAGTTCTACTGCTGAGAAAAGAGTGCTGAAAATCGTAGCTAACCCCCGTTAGCGAGCCGCTGCAGCTGGTGAACGTGAGAAAAATCGTCGCTCTGCTGTCGCCGAGCGTTCGCTAAGCCCGAAGATTATCGCATCACCCGTCAGCGGGCCTGAAAACGCCCGCTATCCCGAAGATCGTCGCATCACCTGTCTGCGGCCCTGAAAATGCCCGCTATCCCGAAGATCGTCGCAGAGCCTGTCAGCGGGTCTGAAAACGCTCGCTAACCCAAGGATTGTCGCATTGCTTGTTAGCGTGCCCCAAGCGCTCGCTAACCCCAAATCATCGCATCAAGCTCATCGCAGCGCGGACGCCGAGTGTTCGCCATTTTCCACCGCATCGCATCAGGATCGTCGCTCCCTCGCGGAGCGCCATTTTCTTCCATCGCAGCAAGATCGCACACACAACAGGATCGGTGCATCATCCTCCCTTAGCGGCAAGGATTTTATCGCATCACCGGCTTAGCGTGAAGAAGTTTGTCGCTTTCTCCTGCCCGCAACCCAGCGCATCATCCTCCCTCGCGGTAAGGATTCAACGCATCGCTGGTTAGCATGAGGAAATTTATCGCTGCAACTCCTTAGCGACATTTTTGTTGCTTTGCTACAGGATCCAGATACCTTGTGAGTAAAAGGGTCGCAGAGACCACTGCATTGAACTGAACATCATTTTGTGCATCTTGAACTATTTTTGCAGCATTTTTAAAGTAACCCTATTTTTCTAGCATTGTGGATTTTTACTGTTATTGGTCTTGTGATTAAGTCTATATAAATATACCTATTTTTTTATAACTACTTGAGTGGTGTTCATTTGTAGTGTTCCTCATTATATTACTGTTTATGGTCACACACTGCCTCTGAGATAAGCCTAGCTGCTCGAGCTACGTTACCACAGGGTTGAGCAGGGGTTGTCAAAGGGTGTAGGCTGCTTACTCTGACTTAGGAAGAAGGGTCCCCACTTGGACAGTGGCCAGCCATTGCCAACTAGAGACCCCCATTTCTAACAGAGGGCGTATGGCAATTGGTCTGGTCCTTTTCAAGCACACTCTTGCTTGTGCTGGCATCCACCTTGCGGGAGCGAGCAGTGGCGTGCATTATAATTGAAAACATATGTCTTTGGCGCCGCCGCTGCTCGCTCCCGCAAGGCAGAGGCCAGCACAAGCACGAGTGTGCTTTAAACAGCTGCTGCTTGTTTGCGTTCCAGCATTAGTCATTCACTGTGATTAAACACAGCGCGCGCCTCGCTTTTTTTTCATTCCCCCTCACTCTTTCGCTCGCACTCTCACTTTCACTCTCTCTTTATTGTCACCGGTCGCATGTGGCACAGAGACAGCAATTTGTCTTGCAATGTACTTTGTAACGACAATTGACAATAGCCTCAATATAAGGCAGACACTACTGAGCCATAAAATATCACATTATAGGTTTTCCCTCATGCACGGCTCTCTCTCCAAAGTGTCCCATCACATTCCATTTTACTGCATTGCATTATGTTTGCATGTCACTTTCCAACTACCGGCTGCGGGGCCTAAATGTCACACAGAGACAGCAATTTGTCTTACAATGTTCTTTGTAATGACAATTAACAATAGCCTCAATATAAGGCAGACACTACTGAGCCACAACGTATCACATTATAAGTTTTCCCTTGTGCACAGCTCTCTCTCCAAAGTGTCCCATCAAATTCCATTTTACTGCATTGCATTATGTTTGCATGTCACTTTCCTACTACCGGCTGCGGGGCCTAAAATGCTTGAATAACTTAAGTAGTGGCAGTACTTTATCTGCTATGATCTCAAAATAACAATCAATAATTGCTTCCATATATGGAGGAAAGATACCATAGAGCCAACCACAGAGAAATTACCAGGGCTCGTCCACGTCCACCACCACCACCACGTCCACCACCACCACCTCCACCATGTCCACCACCACGTCCACCACCACCACCACGTCCACCACCACCACCACGTCCACCACCACCACCACATCCACCACCACCATGTCCACCACCACGTCCACCACCACCACGTCCACCACCATGTCCACCACCACTAGGTCCTCCACTACCACCATGTCCACCACCACCACATCCACCACCACCACGTACACCACATCCACCACCACGTCCACCACCACCACATCCACCACCACATCCACCACCACCATGTCCACCATCACACCCACCACCACCCCGTCCACCACCACTACGTCCTCCACCACCACCACGTCCACCACCACGTCCACCACCACCACATCCACCACCACCACCACGCCCACCACCACCACGTCCACCACCACCACATCCACCACATCCACCACCACCATGTCCACCACCACCACGTCCACCATCACCATGTCCACACCACCATCACCATGTCCACAACCACCATGTCCACCACCACCACATCGACCAAAACCACGTCCACCACCACCACTACTACCAGGTCCACCACCACCATGTCTACAAACACCACGTCCACCACCACCAAGTCCACCACCACATCCACCACCACCATGTCCACCACCACGTCCACTGCGACCACGTCCACCACCACATCCACCACCACCACCACGTCCAACAACACGTCTACCACCACCACCACATCCACTACCACCACCACGTCCACCACATACACCACATCCACCACCAGGTCCACCACCACCACGTCCACCATCACCATGTCTACACCACCATCACCATGTCCACCACCACCATGTCCACCACCACCATGTCCACCACCACCATGTCCACTACTTTGTTCACCACCACCACCATGTCCACCACCACCACATCCACCAAAACCACGTCCACCACCACCACTACTACCAGGTCCTCCACCACCATGTCCACAAGCACCATGTCCACCACCCCCACCACTAAGTCCACCACCACATCCACCACCACCACATCCACCACCACCACCACCACGTCTACCACCACCACCATCATGCCTACCACCACCACGTCCACCACCCCCACCACGTCCACCACCACCAAATCCACCACCACCACCAAGTCCACCACGTCCACCACGTCCACCACGTCCACCACCACCACCACATCCACCACCACCACCACGTCCACCACCACCACGTCCACCACCACCACCACATCCACTACCACCACCACGTCCACCACCACCACATCCACCACCACCACATCCACCATGTCCACCACATCCACTATGTCCACCACCACCACATCCACCACCACCATGTCTACCACCACCATGTCTACCACCACTACGTCGTCCACCACCACCACGTCCACCACCACCACGTCCACCACCACCACGTCCACCACCAACACCAACACGTCCACCACCACGACCATGTCCACCACCACCACATCCATCACCAGGTCCACTACCACCACGTCCACCACCACGCCCACCACCACGTCCACTTCCACCACGTCCACAACCACATCCACCACCACTGCCACCATGTCCACCACCACCACATCGACCACCATGTCCACCACCACATCCACCCCCATGTCCACCACCAACACGTCCACCACCACCACCACCAAGTCCACCACCACCACATCCACCACCACCACATCCACCACCACTAAGTCCTCCACCACCACCACATCCACCACCACCACGTCCACCACCACCCCCACATCCACCACATCTACCACCACATCCACCACCACATCCACCCCATCACCATGTCCACCACCACTATGTCCACCACCACATCCACCACCACCACCGCCACATCCACCACCAGGTCCACCACCACCATGTCCACCACCACCACGTCCACCACCACCACCACGTCCACCACCACCACCACATCCACCACCAAGTCCACCACCACGTCCACCACCACCACCATGCCCACCACCACTATGTCCACCACCACATCCACCACCACAACCACCACATCCACCACCACCAGGTCTACCACCACCATGTCCACCACCACCACCACCACGTCCACCACCACCACGTCCACCACCACCACATCCACCACCACATCCACCACCATGTCCACCACCACGTCCACCACCACCACCATGCCCACCACCACTATGTCCACCACCACATCCACCATCACCACCACCATGTCCACCACCACCATGTCCACCACCACCATGTCCACCACCATCATGTCCACCACCACCACATCCACCACCACATCCACCACCACCACATCCACCACCACCATGTCCACCACCACTACGTCCTCCACCACCACCACGTCCACCACCACCACGTCCACCACCACCACCATGTCCACCACCACCACGTCCATCACATCCACCACCACATCCACTTCCACCACGTTCACCACCACCACCACAATGTCCACCACCACGTCCCCTGCCACCACGTCCACCACCACATCCACCACCACCATGTCCACCACATCCACCACCATGTCCACCACCACATCCACCCCCATGTCCACCACCAACACGTCCACCACCACTACCAAGTCCACCACCACATCCACCACCACCACCACATCCACCACCACCATGTCCACCACCACTATGACCTCCACCACCACCACGTCCACCACCACCACGTCCACCACCACCACATCCACCACCACCACATCCACCACCACATCCACCACCACGTCCACCACCACGTCCACCACCATGTCCACCACCACCACCGTGCCCACCACCACTATGTCCACCACCACATCCACCATTTCCACCACCACCGCCACATCCACCACCACCACCAGGTCCACCACCACCATGTCCACCAACACCACATCCACCACCACCATGTCCACCACCACATCCACCACCACCACCACGTCTACCACCACCACCACATCCACCACCACCATCATGTCCACCACCACCACATTCACCACCACCACGATGTCCACCACCAACATGTCCACCACCACCACCATGTCCACCACCACCATGTCCACCACCATCATGTCCACCACCACCACATCCACCACCACCACGTCCACCACCACTATGTCCACACCACCACATCCACCACCACCATGTCCACCACCACCACCACATCCACCACCCCCACCAGGTCCACCACCACCATGTCCACCAACACCACATCCACCACCACCACGTCCACCACCACATCCACCACCATCACGTCCACCACCACCACATTCACCGCCACCACGATGTCCACCACCAACATGTCGTCCACCACCACCACCACCATGTCCACCACCACCATGTCCACCACCACCATGTCCACCACCACCATGTCCACCACCACTATGTCCACACCACCACATCCACCACCACCATGTCCACCACCACCATCACATCCACCACCTCCACCACCATGTCCACCAACACCACATCCACCACCACCATGTCCACCACCAGCACCACATCCACCATGTCCACCACCACCATGTCCACCACCACCATGTCCACCACAACCATGTCCACCACAACCACGTCCACCACCACCACTACCACCATGTCCACCACCACTATGTCCTCCATCACCACCACGTCCACCACCACCACATCCATCCCCACCACCACATCCACCACCACCACATCCACCACCACCACATCCACCACCACCACATCCACCACCACGTCCACCACCACGTCCACCACCACCATCATGCCCACCACCACTATGTCCACACCACCACATCCACCACCATGTCCACCACCACCACATCCACCACCATGTCTACCACCACCACCACATCCACCACCACCATCACATCCACCACCACCACATTCACCACCACCACCATGTCCACAACCTACACGTCCACCACCACCACCATGTCCACCACCACCATGTCCACCACCACCATGTCCACCACCACCACATCCACCACCACCACTACCACCACGTGCACCACCACCACAACATCCACCAGCACCACCACCACCACCATGTCCACCACCACATCCACCGCCACATCCACCACTACCATGTCCACCACCACCACCATGTCCACCATCACGCCACCATCACCACCATGTCCACCACCACCACCACATCCACCACCACGTCCACCACCACCATGTCCACCACCACCACTAAGTCCACCACCACTATGTCCACCACCACTGTCATCCATCACCACCACGTCCACCACCACCACGTCCACCACCACCACGTCCAACACCACCACATCCACCACCACCACCACGTCCACCACCACCACCATGCCCACCACCACTATGTCCACCACCACATCCACCACCACCACCGCCACATCCACCACCATGTCCACCACCACCATGTCCACCACCACCACGTCCACCACCACCACCACGTCCACCACCATGTCCACCACCACCACCACATCCACCACCAAGTCCACCACCACGTCCACCACCACCACCATGCCCACCACCACTATGTCCACCACCACATCCACCACCACAACCACCACATCCACGACCACCAGGTCCACCACCACCATGTCCACCACCATCACATCCACCACCACCACCACGTCCACCACCACCACATCCACCACCACATCCACCACCATGTCCACCACCACGTCCACCACCACCACCATGCCCACCACCACTATGTCCACCACCACATCCACCATCACCACCGCCACATCCACCACCACCACCATGTCCACCACCACCATGTCCACCACCACCATGTCCACCACCATCATGTCCACCACCACCACATCCACCACCACATCCACCACCACCACATCCACCACCACCATGTCCACCACCACTACGTCCTCCACCACCACCATGTCCACCACCACCATGTCCACCAGCACCACGTCCACCACCACCACCACGTCCACCACCACCACGTCCATCACATCCACCACCACATCCACTTCCACCACGTTCACCACCACCACCACAATGTCCACCACCACGTCCCCTGCCACCACGTCCACCACCACATCCACCACCACCATGTCCACCACATCCACCACCATGTCCACCACCACATCCATCCCCATGTCCACCACCAACACGTCCACCACCACTACCAAGTCCACCACCACATCCACCACCACCACCACATCCACCACCACCATGTCCACCACCACTATGACCTCCACCGCCACCACGTCCACCACCACCACGTCCACCCCCACCACATCCACCACCACCACATCCACCACCACCACATCCACCACCACATCCACCACCACGTCCACCACCACGTCCACCACCATGTCCACCACCACCACCGTGCCCACCACCACTATGTCCACCACCACATCCACCATGTCCACCACCACCGCCACATCCACCACCACCACCAGGTCCACCACCACCATGTCCACCAACACCACATCCACCACCACCACGTCCACCACCACATCCACCACCACCACCACGTCTACCACCACCACCACATCCACCACCACCATCATGTCCACCACCACCACATTCACCACCACCACGATGTCCACCACCAACATGTCCACCACCACCACCATGTCCACCACCACCATGTCCACCACCATCATGTCCACCACCACCACATCCACCACCACCACGTCCACCACCACTATGTCCACACCACCACATCCACCACCACCATGTCCACCACCACCACCACATCCACCACCCCCACCAGGTCCACCACCACCATGTCCACCAACACCACATCCACCACCACCACGTCCACCACCACATCCACCACCATCACGTCCACCACCACCACATTCACCGCCACCACGATGTCCACCACCAACATGTCGTCCACCACCACCACCATGTCCACCACCACCATGTCCACCACCACCATGTCCACCACCACCATGTCCACCACCACTATGTCCACACCACCACATCCACCACCACCATGTCCACCACCACCATCACATCCACCACCTCCACCACCATGTCCACCAACACCACATCCACCACTACCATGTCTACCACCAGCACCACATCCACCACCATGTCCACCACCACCATGTCCACCACACCCATGTCCACCACAACCACGTCCACCACCACCACTACCACCATGTCCACCACCACTATGTCCTCCATCACCACCATGTCCACCACCACCACATCCATCACCACCACCACATCCACCACCACCACATCCACCACCACCACATCCACCACCACGTCCACCACCACGTCCACCACCACGTCCACCACCCCATGCCCACCACCACCATGCCCACCACCACTATGTCCACACCACCACATCCACCACCATGTCCACCACCACCACCACATCCACCACCATGTCTACCACCACCACCACCACATCCACCACCACCATCACATCCACCACCACCACATTCACCACCACCACCATGTCCACAACCTACACGTCCACCACCACCACCATGTCCACCACCACCATGTCCACCACCACCATGTCCACCACCACCACATCCACCACCACCACTACCACCACGTGCACCACCACCACAACATCCACCAGCACCACCACCACCACCATGTCCACCACCACATCCACCGCCACATCCACCACTACCATGTCCACCACCACCACCATGTCCACCATCACCCCACCATCACCACCATGTCCACCACCACCACCACATCCACCACCACGTCCACCACCACCATGTCCACCACCACCACCACGTCCACCAACACACATCCACCACCACCACCACCACGTCCATCACCACCACCACCACG
Source organism: Triturus cristatus (assembly GCF_964204655.1). NCBI lineage: Eukaryota > Metazoa > Chordata > Amphibia > Caudata > Salamandridae > Triturus > Triturus cristatus. The sequence continues at coordinate 407,196,868 of NC_140590.1, forward strand.
TCAACCACCACCACGTCCACCACCACCACCACATCCACCACTACCATGTCCACCACCACCACCCGTGACAGGTAAAGTGTCACTGGAGGGCAGGGGTAATAGGAGTGTCAACCCCGGCTGTACATGGGACATTTAAGGATGCATTGGGTGCGAGAAGACGGGAATAGGGGCTAGAAGTATTACACCAGACCCAAGATACATTTTGAAGAGGCGCAATGTCACAGGGGCTCCTGTAAAAGCAATCGCAGCATCTCTACCTCACAGTTGCATACCTGCATGAGCCACTCACTCAAAACAAGCATTGGCATAGCCAATAGGTCTCGCCTTTGGGACCTTATAAGTGTTTAGCCATGCAACACTTGATGTTGTTGCACCAAGGATATTGTGCTGGATAACTAAACATTTATAAGGTCCCAAAGGCGAGACCTATTGGCTATGCCAATGCTTGTTTTTCCTCTTTCTATGTGCGTTTCTCTTTCTAAGGGTGCTGCATTCTGCAGCACCCATAGAAAGCATTAAAACCCTCTCATAGTTCTTTTTTGCAGGAAGGTTACCCTTCCTGCACAAAAACAATCCTGCCTCTGTTGGCGTTTGGCAGCAATTTGTACTCCAATGCAGGGGAAAAGGACAGGAATGCATTATATTTCACAAATGAGGTGCATTCTTGCCCTTTCACATTGACGTAGGGCAGCGCAGTAAGAAGACTTGCGGCGATGCCCTAGGCCAATGCCTCATAAATTAGGCTCTTTGTTTTAGCCACACCTTTGACCACACCCCCACAAACACTGACGTTTGGTTTGCTAAATACTGTTTAATCTATTTCCCCAATGTAAAAATGATTTGCTGTGGGAATTGGGGGCGTTTTTGGTTGTCAATAGTTGGCAATGATGACGGTTTGAAGACCTCTGCCCTACAGTAATACTTTGTACGTTGCTCTTTTTAATTATTGAATCTCAGCGCAGTCGTTGTGACTCTTCTTTTTTGTAAAATATCTTATCTCATTATGTTGTGTTTGCATACTGTACTTAATACATTTCTCGCGTTTTCGAGAGGTGAAAGGGAGGGCGGATCTCTTCTTCTCTGTGTGCGCTCTCCTTCATACCTGGCATCTGTGTAAAGTACTGGAGCCCTACAGGTGTCTGGTCCGGATTTGCCAGGACAGTCCCAGATTTAGATCAGCTGTCCATGCAGATTCCGGCAATTTTGGCCAATGTTCCGGTTTTTAGAGTGGGTAGACTGAAAACAATGAGACACTTTTTGAGGTATTCTAAAGCTGTGCTAGCAATTGTTATAAGTAAGCAATTTAACTAACAGGTACGTTGCTGGTTTTAGAAATTACATATCACTTATATCCTAACTTAGGGAATAAGTAAAATGTAATTTCTTAGGATTCCTAAGTGCCTCTTCAGTGTTCCTATGTTGATTAGAGCTGCCAATCTTCGCTGCTCCCTCGATGTAACATTTTATTCCTTCTGTTTTAGAAAAATTTCCCTTTGTGGTTCTCAAGATCAGGTCAACTTAGACCTAGGTCCACATACTGAATAAAGAATAAAACAAACGCCATGATGGAAAGCATGTGCATCCGGGACCCCTTAATTAACATGGTTGGTCACCTGAAATGCGATTCCTATAATGAATAGACGGGAGGAGTGGCTGAATGAGAGTCCACGCATCAGATTCTCGGATTTCAACATGCTATATTCGAATAGGCCACTTGGTGGCAGCATATCCCCTTCAAAGAAATAGAACGTATCGGGATGTGTCTGTTTCGCACAAAAGCTTTCTTTACTGGTGATTGATGTCAATAGATTACTGGGGGTTCCAACCTTTTCCAGAACTAGACCTACTCATGTTTAATAAGAATCTTGCTGAGCTACTAATATTGGCATTAAATAGACCACATCACGTTGGTGGCCGCCGAATGCAAGACTGCTTGCCGTGATTTCCTCAGTGCATTAGGCAATGCATGAAAGGTTTAATCAACGTGGAATGTAAATATAATTTTGAACTTCAGTCCTTTTTCTACAAACATTTTATGATCTCGGAAAATACACACATTTCATCTTGACTATGCACTTTTCAATTCTGGAATACATATGTTATTTAATCCAAGCAATAACCTCTAATTTTGAATGTTAGATTGGCCGGTATTTTCGCTCTGGCCAGCCTGACATGCGCAGGACAGGCTTCCACATTGGGGACCATGGAGCTGCATCAGCAAAGACACAGCCCCATTGATCTTCAATGGAGCCTTGGGCCTGAATACCCCAAGTAACCCTAGCCCTGCTCCTGTGCTGCTTACTATTATATGCAGCATAAGAGCAGTGCTTGGATTGGCGGGGGAGCTGTGGTTACTGCTACGGAAGAAGGAAGTACTAGTTGGAGTGATCACCACTTTCCGAGATTAATTCAAGCATACTGTCCATCACTTTGCTGTTTGTTGGATCGTTGACGCTATGCACTGCGGTTCACTGACAAAATATCGAGGTCAAAAATATCGACCTACAAAATTATCAAGACATAAATATCTGCTGCAAAAATATTTACAACCTATACTTGAAAAGGTAAGTAAAAAATATCCCCAAAAATATAATTTTCATTAATATTGTTGCATTAAATATTGATTTTTAAATAAATATAAATTTAGATACTAAAAATAAAAATATATTGAATACTAACATTAATTTAATAAAAATGAATTATATTTCATGTATATTGTAAAAAATATAACAAAAAACATACTTTAAAAAAGTTAAACACACATATATATATATATATATATTCGCCAAAAGATTGCTTCTTACTGGATACCCAGGCCCATAGACAGCTGGTGCGTGATGCCGGCGAAGCCTCCGGCCGTAAATCCCAAAGTCATAGAACAGATGACACGCACACTCAGGAGATAACGCCAAGTTACAGGTTTAATCGGTAACGCGTTTCGACAGCAGCGGCTGTCTTGATCACACAATTTTCAATAAAGTTTCGAAACCATAAATAGCCAAACAATTGACACAAAAGAAAGTTGTTAGCAGCGTTAATTGCTGATCCACTGTGACTAACATCGCGGCCATATTGGAATGGTGAAATATAACGTTCGTACTAGATAGTATTACAATGTATATTCAAAGCATTCCACTAATTAATCGTGTAGATACTCAAAAATCAACAGAGTTTAGTTCCTCAATACATATTGTGATATGTGATCTTGGCAAACGTAAATTCTCGCACCAATAGTGGTTCATGATTAAAGAATTAACAGTTCGTTCTCTGAGGTGTATTGCCAGGGACAAAAACTAGTATATACATGGCAAACAATTTAATGCACCTTGATAGACTGAGTAAATTTACTCAGTCTATCAAGTTTTACATACATTATACAAAACGAACCACTATGGTGCATTAAATTGTTTGCCATGTATATACTAGTTTTTGTCCCTGGCAATACACCTCAGAGAACGAACTGTTAATTCTTTAATCATGAACCACTATTGGTGCGAGAATTTACGTTTGCCAAGATCACATATCACAATATGTATTGAGGAACTAAACTCTGTTGATTTTTGAGTATCTACACGATTAATTAGTGGAATGCTTTGAATATACATTGTAATACTATCTAGTACGAACGTTATATTTCACCATTCCAATATGGCCGCGATGTTAGTCACAGTGGATCAGCAATTAACGCTGCTAACAACTTTCTTTTGTGTCAATTGTTTGGCTATTTATGGTTTCGAAACTTTATTGAAAATTGTGTGATCAAGACAGCCGCTGCTGTCGAAACGCGTTACCGATTAAACCTGTAACTTGGCGTTATCTCCTGAGTGTGCGTGTCATCTGTTCTATGACTTTGATATATATATATATATATATTTGACAAATATCTAGTCAAACAATATTCGAAAACGAATAATTTAAATTATATTATAATTTAAAAATAAATAAATATTAGAATAATGTAACATATACATACCAATAACATAAATAATTAAAAAGCAAGCCACTTTAATTAAAATTAAAAAGTAAACAACATACATTTTTAAAAAACTATTTTACTAATAAAACCATTAATAATTATCAATATTATTAATTCAAATAAACCAAAACATAGTGATATAAATTAAAATAAATTATTAAATATTAAAATGAATACATATAAAATCCCCACTAAAATTTATAGAAAAATAGAGAAATTCTTATACTAATAATATATTTAGGGGTCGATTCCGATCCGGTAAAACCCGGGTACGAACCGTCGGACGGAGCGTTTTCTCCATCCGGCTCGTACCCGGGAAAACCACCTTACAAACCCGCAAGTACGATTCGTACAGAGACACCATTTCCGTACGAATCGTAAAAAACACGACCGGCTAAAATATACCCACAATTCCGATCCGGGACACCGCGTACGCGACATTCGCACGGAGTCAGGCAGCATTTTACGGACCAGCAAGTAAGATTCGTACCCACAGCACTTCGCACGGCAATATTTTTACGGGACCCAAAAAGTGCCGGAAAAGCTAAGTACGCCACGATGCATGGTGAAAAGGGGGCCCGGTATGCACCGTACCCCCATCCCTACACATCCGCACCGTACCCCCAGCCCCCCCCATGTCTGCGCCGTACCCCACCACCCATACCTGTACGCACCGTACCCCCTACCCCGTATGTACGGTGCGTACCCCCACCCCCGTATGTACGGTGCGTACCCCCACCCCTGTATGTACGGTGCGTACCCCCAGCGCGTAGCTGGGGTGGGGGTACGCACCGTACATACGGCGGTGGGGGTACGCACTGTACATACGGGGGGTGGGGGTACGCACCGTACATACAGGGGTGGGGGGTACGGTGCAGACATGGGGGGGCTGGGGTACGGCACGGACATGGGGGGGGCTGGGGGTATGGTGCGGATGTACGCGGGAGGGGTGGGAGGCTGGGGGGGGCCGTACGACTTGCACCCCTCGCCCAGGTGTGCCCGGTGTAGGGGTGGTACACAGTTAGCTCCGTACGGGAGCGTAGTGCATGCGTTTGTATATTCGGACGGACGGTACGGATCGTACTTGTGCGCTCGGACTTCAGTTTTACGACTCGTACGTAAAACTGTCCGGGGACGTGTCGTAGACTTTTCCCGATGTCGTTCGTATGTATTTTCCACGTACGAATCGTACTTGCCCGTTTGTACGGGACTTGTACGATTCGTACGTAAAAAAATACAGATATGATTCGTACGGGAATTCTTTTTTACCGGATCGGAATCGGCACCAAAATGTACTACTCCTACCTCACACAACAGTAATAAAATGGTTACATTACACAAAGCTAAAATGTACTACTCTATAATAAATGCAAAATTAGATAAGGTATTGTTTTGCAGAGTGCTAAAATTTACTATTCCCACAACAATACTAGGAAACATTTTAGACTACAGAGAGATAACATTTACTATTCCCACTCTAATAAGTGTAACAGTAGAAAAAATGTTGGATTGTTAGAGGGATACTGTTATAATTTTATATAATGGTACATTCAGTCATCCCCGCTCCCTGACCGTCTTGGTATGTGCCTAGAGATTGTTGTTGAACATTCCACAGCTGACTCCAGCTGACTGGAACCTGTGATGGTAATAAAGAAGATTCCTCAAACCACCTAGGTCTTGTCTTCTTTTGCAACAGATACATTTACTGTTCCCACTCCAATGAGTGCATAAGAAGGGAAGTTTTGGATTGTGGTGGGGTAACATTTTATATTCCCATTCCTGTCATTGCAGCAATAGGGAAAGCGTTGGATTGCGGATGGGTTAAATTGACTATTCCCACTTCACTGTGTGTAACAGTAGGGAAAGTGTTGGAAGGCTAAGGGATACAATTTACTATTTCACTCTAATGCGTGAAAAAGTAGGGAAAGTGTTGGATTCAGAGGGCTAAAATGTAATATTCCCACTCCAGTCAGTGCAACGGTGGGGAATGTGTTGGATTTCGGAAGTGTAAAATGTACTATTACCCTCCAGTAGGTGCAACAGTAGGGAAAGTGTTGAATTGCGAAGGGGTAGAATTTACAATTCCCACTCTACTGAGTGTAACAGTAGGGAAAGTGTTGTATTACAGAGGGATAACATTTACTATTCCCACGCCTATAAGTGAAAAAGTAGGGAAAGTGTTGGAATATGGAGGGATAACATTTACTATTCCCACTCCTGTCAGTTCAACAGTAGGGAAAGTGTTGGATTATGGAAGGGAAACATTTGATATTCCCACTGCAGTCAGTAATATAATTGAAACAAACAAATTCTCTGCAAAACAATAAAATATTTTCAAATTTTTTTTTTTTAAGTTTAAATATTTAAAAAACCCACAAATATATTTCATATAAAAACATTAATTAAAATAATTGCATATTATAATGTTAAATACATATCATAAATAATTACAAACATTAGCATTTTAATCCCAAAATATATCCATATAAAAAAATATTGTTACTTAAAAATAATGTATTAACAAAAAAATAATGTATTAAAAATTTTTTATTCAGTTACCGCCCCCCATATACCCCTACAAACATAATAGCAACACCTAGAACTTAACTTTAAAAAAATACGTATTTACACTATTAACAATATTTATCAACAAACTAATTATCAATAAATAAAAATTATTATTTAATTACATTTAATTTACTTTCCACAACATACCCCCACAAAATTTAGAACACTCTCCTAAAAGTTACTAAAACATTTATTACACATTGAACATAATAAATTGTAATTTTAATACTTATTATCAATTAAACAATAGTTTCTAACCTAATTAAAATTTAATTTAATTTCTACCAAATAACCAACAAACCCAAACCCACGCCCAAAATTGTATTTAGAAAAATGTCACTGCACAATTAACAATCATTAAATAAAAATATTCATAGTGATTATTTAAAATGTATTTACTTCCCACCCTTTACCCCTGTAAACCCCACAACCCACACCTAAAAAAGGATATTTCCACAAATACCATAATTATCAATTAAATAATTAATATGAATTAACAGTTAATTATTAAATATATAAATTAAATTACTTCTCAACCTGTACCCCCAAACATCCATAACCCACTACGATACTAAAAATTAAAAAAAATACTTAAATTAAATTTAACAACTACTAAAAACTTTACAAATACATTAAAAAGCATAAACAATCATTTTAAAACTTGATATTACGTAACTTAAAACGATGTTCTTGCTGATGATATTTTCGATGTCACAATATTTTTGACTCAATATTTTTGTAAGTTTCTATTTGCAACTCAATATTTTGTCTCACCACCATGCTAAACATCCAAGTGAATCTCCTCACAGAAAAAGAAAGTTTTGAGGTAAGATTCAAATTTTACAGGACAGCCACCTTTTGTGTGGCCAACCCAGTGGCATAGCCACTGTGTCATCATCCGCACTGGGTCATATCTTGTCTTTTACAGCAATTCGTCGTGGCAACATGTGGCGAAAAGTATAATATGCTGTAGTGCACAGCCAGGCCTAGGTGAGTGAGGGGACCGGGGCTATAACCAAACCTTACTTGTATGTTTTTTTAACAACTGAACTTGGTGTCAAGGGGCCATTTTCATTTCTCGCAGTGGAGCACAAAGCATCTTTGCACTGTCACCAGAATCCTCGACAACCTGGAACAAAACGAGCAGAGAGGGTAATGGAAAATGTATTCATTCAGAGCTATGTGAAAAAGGATTGCATGTAAAGCCCCCTGAATGAACAGGTTGCAAACAATGACACAAGTGACTCTATATTATTGACTGTCATTTTTTAGACTATTATTAAAACATCTATGTGGGCCCCTTTTTTCAATAGCGCCATAATGTTGGCCAGTCACTAGCTACGCGAACACCTTTTCTGACAGAGCACTGATAAACTGTTGCTAATCATAAAATGTTACGCAAACAAATGATGGTCAGAATGCTGAATGAATCAAACATTCACCCCATACAAGGGGTCTGGGTTAAATCCATTGTTCTTTTGCTCCCCATGCAACCCCAATTTAGACCTAGCCATTTGCAAATCAGTCTTGACCCTGCTTCTCATAGGAATGGTCCAACACGAACTGCCAAGCCAGGCCCTCCCTGGACCAGAAACAAGCATCCTAGTACCGGTTTCAGGGCATCACTCCTCATCAGCCAGGGAAGCGTGAATCCTGTGTCACAGTAAACAAGGGACCCACGTCCGGGCATACCCATCCCACTTAGGGCGAAAGTGCTATGCAAACAAATGATGGACAGAATGTTGAATGAATCAAACATTCACCCCAGTCAAGAGATCTGGGTTAAATCCATCATTCTTTTGCCCACCATGCCACACCAGTTTAGACCCAGCTATATGCAAACCAGTCTTCACCCTACTTCTCATGGGAACAGTCAAGCCCGAATTGCCAAGCCAAGTTCGCCCTGGATCAGAGGCAAGCATCCTAAAGCCGGTTTCAGGATAATGCCCGTCTTCAGCCAGGTTAGGTTGAATCCAGTGGCACAGTGAACAAGAGACCTATGTCTGGGCATACCCATTCCACTTAGGGTGAAAAGTGCTACACAAACAAATGATAGACAGAATGTTGAAATTCAAACATTTACCCCATACAAGAGATCTGGGTTAAATCCAGCGTTCTTTTGCTCCCCATGCCACCCCAGTTTAGACCCAGGCATATGCAAATCAGTCTTGACCCTGCTTTTCATGGGAACAGCCCAGCCCGAAATGCCAAGCCAGGACCTCTCTGGACCAGAAACAAGCATCCTAGGACCAGTTTCAGGGTATAACCTCTTATTATCCAGGCTAGCTTTAATCCAGTGACACAGTGAGCAAGGAATCCCAGGACCTCCCTGGACCAGAAACAAGCATCCTAGGACTGGTTTCCGGGTATAACCCCTCATTATCCAGGCTAGCTTGAATCCAGTGGCACAGTGAGCTAGGGACCCACGTCAGGGCATACCCATTCCACTCAGGGCAAAAAGTGGTACACAAACAAATAATGGACACAATGATGAGTGAATCAGACATTCACCCCAGTCAAGAGACCTGGGTTAAATCCATCGTTCTTTTGCTCACCATGCCACCCCAGTTTAGACCCAGCCATAGGCAAATCAGTCTTTACCCTGCTTCTCATGGGAACAGCCCAGCCCGAAATGCCAAGCCAGGACCTCTCTGGACCAGAAACAAGCATCCTAGGACCAGTTTCAGGGTATAACCTCTTATTATCCAGGCTAGCTTTAATCCAGTGACACAGTGAGCAAGGAATCCCTGTCCGGGCATACCCATCCCACTCAGGGCAAAAAGTGCTACACAAACAAATAATGGACACAATGATGAATGAATCAGACATTCAACCCAGTCAAGAGAATCTGGGTTAAATCCATCAGTATTTTGCTCACCATGCCACCCAGGTTTATACCGAGCCATATGCAAATCACTTGTGACCCTGCTTCTCATGGGAACAGACCAGTCTGAACTGCCAAGCCAGGCCCTCCCTCGGCCAGAAACAAACATCCTAGGACCCGTTTCAGGGTATCACCCCCCCCCCCCCCATCAGCCAGGCTAGCTTGTATCCAGTGGCACAGTGAGCAAGGGACCTTTATCTGGGAATACCCATCCCAGTTTAGGTGAAAAGTGCTACGCAAAATCATAATGGACAAAATGGTGAATGAATCAGACATTCACACCAGTCAAGAGATCTGGGTTAAATCCATCGTTCTTTTGCTCACCAAGCCACCTAAGTTTAGACCCAACCATATGCACATCAGTCTTGACCCTGCTCCTCAGGGGAACAGTCCAGCCCGAACTGCCAAGCCAGGCCTTTCCTGGACGAGAAACAAGCATCCTAGGAACGGTTTCAGGGTATCAACCCTCATCAGCCAGGTCAGCTTGAATCCAGTGGCCCAGTGAGCAAGGGACCTACGTCTGGGCATATCCATCCAAAACTGGGGTGGAGTACAGAGCAAAAGAACAATAAATTTAACCCAGATCTCTTGACTGGGGATGAATGTTTGATTCATTCAGCATTCCGCCCATCATTTGTTGCTGCAGTGCTAATCATAAAATCGACAGTCAGTGAAACTGTCAAATTAAATCTCCTAGAAGTCAGAAAAGCACTTCTTTGTTTACAGTGGTTCTACGGTGACGAGATAAGGAGGACACATGATGTACATTACCTGTTTAAATTAACTGTGTCAGCAGGGTGTATGGAGGCCAACCCATGAGTTCAGCCTTCAGTATAGGAGATCCTATGAAGGTCATACATTGTCAGAAAATGTAAAATGCAAATCTCCTCGCGCAACATTATTTTTCAATGAGTGGACTTGAAATTGTAGTATTTGATTGTATGTAGGGGTGGCAGGTGTCATCCTGGTTTAAACGAATTGCAGTGACTGCTCTCAAAGGCACTTTATATCTGCCTCGGGAGCTGAGCTGTCTCTTCAGACAATATACAAAGAAATGTGCATCTACACTTGTATGATCTATTAACACTAGGATGACGGGATTTCTGCATTGCCCTTTGTGGGCATAAGTAACTCACATTTGAAAAAACCCTCAGTTGGTCATAGCGCTGCGAGGCTGCCGGTGTACCATTTCCATCTTGTATCCGCATTTATGACGCTTTCGTCTTCAACTTAATTTGAACCTCCGCACCGGTTTCCTTCACTCGGCTTGGGGTCACTCGGCCTCTTCCTCTCTGGGCCCTCCCTCTTGGTGCAAACTTATTCCATGATGGAACCGTCCACTCTTCAGACATGCTTCATCCATCACTTTAGCCTTTCATAATTTCAGAGACTCAAAGACAGCGCGGATGCATCATGCTGGGTTTAGGGAAGGAGCAAATGTGGTAATGTAAGACAGACGCCCTGATGCCAATACTGTTTTTTCCTTTTGTACATGGTGTAGGAAGGTGGAATCTGACTGCATGGTTGCCCTCACTTTTTTCCTAGTGTTTTGATGGTTTTTGACTTAGTTTGGCTGGGATCCTGCCAATCAGGAACCCAGCCTATCTGCTGTCTCTTCTAAATTGATTCCATGTACTTTAGGTACACTCCAGATTGGATTCTGGGGTACCCTTATAAGTCCCTAGTATATGGTATACTATGTACCAAGTGCATAGCTACCCCAGAATCCTACCAGGGGCTACAGCATGTATTATGCCACCCCTGGGAAGCCTTCCAAAATGACACCACAGGTCTGCTACTGCAGCCTGGGTAAGGTGGTGCCTGCACCCCTTACTGAGATATAGGTTAACTATATCTCTTCTAATCACTACACATATAAACCTATGAGTCACCCCTATGGCAGGCCTTAACAATCCTGAAGGCGGGTTGCTTGGTTTTCATGTGAGAGGGTGCCCATGCATGAGCAGAGCCCCTCTGCAGCCTTTGGAATCTATCCTCCGGGGTTGTATGTGATGCAGCAATACCATATGCTCTTAAAAGTGCATTATAACCTCGCGGTAAATGCTAACTTTAAAACGGCTGCGCAGAAACATGTCGTGTTTGGTGTCAAACACTTTGTAATCATACCTCCCCACCAGTAACGGGCATGGGAGGTATGACTCCACCCTACTAGAGGGAGAAACATGACTACACCGGTACCAGCTTACACAGACCCCGGGCACCACAAAATGGATGCCTGCCAGCCACAGACACGAGTCTGCCCTCCTGCTGCTGGACGAAACTCCGGCAGGGGAAGGTTTGACAATAGGTTTCCTGTCAAAGGGAGGTGTGACCACTTCCCAGACAGGCTTTAGTGTATTGGGGCTGGGTGGGTGCACTTTGAGAGTGCTTTGAAGTCTACACTGGGAGGCACATTTGGTGTCCCTGTGCATAGTCCAGTTCAAACCAGTTACAGGAGCTACCAGCCCCTGCTCTGGCGTGAAACTGGACCAAGGACATGGGTGTAGCCACCCCTCTGTCCTGACCCTCCCATAGGTGGGTCCATAGAGTTTGTCCCACCCCTTCCTTGGGTATAAAGTAGGAACCCCTGACTACAGGACCTTAGATTTACCTGGATGAAACTCTGATACATAATCCTGGAACTTTGACGATCTACAAGGCGCTAGATGACTGAATAATCTCCCTTGGAGTACAGGAGTTACTCTCCTGCTTGGCAGGCACCAAAGACGCATCTGTACGGTTGGCATCTCCGAAGCTCCTGAGGACTCCGAAGACTTTTGCCACACAAGAGGTGGGTTTCCAAGTGTCCCCGAGGCTGACCCGTGTTCTCAGTGAACCTGAGACCTGCAGCCCTCATGGGGACCGTGCAACTGGAACCCCTGGACACCGTGACCATTTGCAGCTGCACACGTTTCCTGGCATTCCCTGAGGCTGTGCTTTGAGCTACTTGTAGTCCAGACCCTGAGCAGTAATTCCACCGAAGATCACCAGCCTACACTCCCGAATGTTCCGTGGGCTGGTTCCAAGTGTTTCCTCTTGCGGTCCATTCGCGATCCATTGTGCGTCGATTTGTGGGTCCCTGAGAAGGGTACTTGTAATTTAAGTGGGCTTTCCTGGTTGCTCCAGACGTGCCCTGACTCTCCATTGCTTGGGGAGTCACCAGGACCTTGCTGGTCCACCCCGAAGCCTTTTTACTCTCACTGCGTTGGTTGCAGTTGCCAAGGCTTGTTGGTTCCAATCCAGGAACTGACCCCCTAGCACTCAACATCCTTCGTGGACAGCTCGCCTGCGGATCCTGGTCATCGTTGACATCTCCTGGTCCTCGTGGCAGCGGAGTCAAGCTTCACCTCTTCACACCTGAGGCCCCCGACATCGGTGGGCATTCGCCTATCGTGCCCCTGGTCACTGGCTAGTGACCTAGACTCTGTCCCCTCTGCTTTCAGGTTGTTCCCATCTACGATCCAGGCTTGGATCTCCTCAGACACTTTTTCTCTTCATGGCAGCAGCACTTTGCAGCATCTCGCCATTGAAATCGACGAAGACTCCCCACACCATTTGACACCTATGCACCCGGCTTCCCTGGGTTATGTAACACGAGTACTCCAGTGCTCTTGTGGGTGCTGACCCAAGAACCTTCTAAGTCCAAAAGGGTTTGTTCCAAGTCCTCTTCTAACTGTCCTTAATCTTTAATTTTCCAACCGCGACTTTCCCATAGCATTGTACGGGGCTCGGGCCTGTGTTCATACACTGCACGCGTCCACCGTGGGTCTCCTGTGTCACTACCTTGGGTGGTTCCGTGGGGTCCCAGCAATTCTACGTGCTCTAGGCACCGTGTCTAGTCAAGTCGTGGTTCTTATACCCCTTACTTAGTATATTGTTCGGTCCCCCCTGGGGCCTATTGTATATTGTGCTATTTACTGTTGATATTTTGATTGTAACATATGTGCTTTGACCTCTAATCTCATAAAGGGATTAGTAGGGAGTGTTTAGAAATAAATGCATATATTTTATATATATACCTGGTGTGGTTCTCCTTTCATTTGGTCATTCAAGAGATTATAGACTGGTAAAACAAGCTGCTTTACATTCCTTCAAGACTTAGCCTGAAGTCCATAGCTACCACTAGGATACCTTTCAATATAGGTTATCTTTAACCTATCATCAATAAGGGTAGTTTGGACTGGTGCAAGGTGCCCACTTTAATTAGTGGACAGCATATACCAGGCCAACTTCTCACACATAGGATGTTCCTGGGTTTATTTACCCTCTGGTAGCTTGTCGCAGAGCAGTCAGGCTTATCATCGGAGGCAATGTGTAAAGGGTTTGCGCAACACACTCACACTAGTGCTTTAAATTGGCGGGTACTCGCCGGTACTAAGTACCGGCACTTCTACATTTTCTGCGTGAATGCAGGCGATTCTACCTGATCCGGGATTCCCAACGACTGAGATTTTGAGCTGGGACTTATTTTGAGTATACACCCTGTTAGACCTGGCACCTTGGCGTGAGTTTCCCTCCCACTTTTTTTTTGATGGTGTGCCTCGATTGTTTTGCTGGTGTTGTCCGCTCAGGGCACTGCGCCACGGCTAATCCGTGCCGCAGTGCAAGTGCTCCCTAGGTAAAGTGTACCTGTAATGGATGTCCATGATTGGTTTATTGGATTCACTGTCAGTCCCCAGTAAAGTGCACCAGGGGTGCCAGGGCTTGTGAATGCCAATGCTGCTGGTGGGCTTGCAGCGCTGGTTGCGCCACCCACAGAAAGCGGCTTTGTAAAGTGTGTCTAGGGTCTGCCACCGCAGACCCTGTGCGCGGTCCGGGACCGTCACGCTGACTGCGCAAGTGCCCCCACTTGCCAGTCCCTAAACCTTCCCTTACCTACATATTAGCCACCCCTCTGGTAGGCCCAAGGGCAGGGTGCATTGTAGGCATAAGGTAGGACATGCCCTGATGTGTGTGGCATGTCTTAGTAGTGAATTACAGCCATTTCCGTTCTTCACTATTGAAGGCTACCTGCTCTCCATAGGCCAGAATGGGCTGCCGGGATCACGCCAACGCTGTGACCCCAGTGGACTCAGAGAGCATGGTAGAAGTGTCAAGTTTAGTATGCCTGAACTCAGGATGATAAAATACTTCTTGTAGTCAAGTTTATTTTAATATCCTGGGTTTGTAAATACTACTTTTAGAAAGTTAGTATTTACTGACCTGACCATCTCAGTCCGCCTCTGCTGTGTGTGTGTGTGTTCTGCCTGGCAACAGTAGGAGCAGGGTGGGGGGGATCCCCAGAGACAGGTTGGCTGCCAGGTGGTGGGTAGAGAGATTACACCTGGATGGGTGGGAGGAGTACACCTTGACTCTTGAATAGACCTGTGCTCTACCACCACAAAGCCGGCGCCACCCCCTGTGGGGCGGCTGATGTCTCTGCCCTGCTGCTGAAAGGAAAGAGCAGAGTCACCATAACAAAGTGCTCCAGAACTGGACTGAGCCAGGCCTAGGCCCCCTGGCGCTAAAGAACAAAAGAATCATGGTATAAAAGTAGGAGCCTGGCTCCTAAGAAATCAGAATCCTGTTTACCACAAAGAACCTCTGCCCGACTAGAAGGAGAAGAAGACGCTGGAGGAGCTGGTCTGCTGCTTGCCTTGCTGAGAAAGGAGAGGAAGAGACTTACTGAAAAGACTTTGCTACTTTGTGCTTGAACATTCTCCAAGGGCTTGATCTGAGCTTGCCCCCTGAACTGAACCCCAGGACCAGTGGGTTCTCTGTGCTTTTGCTCGTCCTCCAATTCGAGCGGTGTGTGCATCCCGCTGGAAAAGAGACTGCGCCCCTCATCGCCCCTCCTAGGGCCGTGACACTCAGAAGCTCGCCTGCCTCAAACCCGTGAGAGCCCCGCTCCGTCCCGAGCCGCTCTCTGTCCCCGGGCCAGGCCGCCTGCATCCCTGTCACCGCCTGCCACTGGAGCGCGCTGACCGCGCTATCACCCCTTCCGCCGGAAGCCGTCCGACGACTGTGATCTACGCCGGGTCATCCAGCTGCACTGACCGTGCCCTGCGACCCCGCTTCGCTCTCCCCGGACATCTCAGGCCGCGCCGCCCCCGCTGTGGAGACCCTCCGGCACCGCCGTGCTAAAGGGTCGCTGGCCGCGCCTGCCTACGTGCCCACACCTGCTGATTGAGGACCCAAGAACACTTCCCAAGCTAAGAGTCGCACCGACCTGTGCCGACTCTCCACATCACGAAAGAAGTTCCAGTATCGGGCTCGGGGCCCGCAACGCCTTATTTCCCCGTTCGCAGGAGCCGATCTCTGGGAGTACTGGAACCACAAGTAACATTTGCGAAGAGACTACAAAGTCTCCATTTGAAGCTACGAACAAAGAACATTTGCCTGCTTTATAACCTGGTGGCCTAGCGAAAACGTTATTGGTCTTGTGATAAGTCTGCTGAGATATATATACCTATTTTTACATAAAGAATCGTATTTTTATATATATCCAAGTCTGGTGTCCGTTTCTGGGGGGATTGATGTATTTACTGTGTGTACGATTGTAAGTGCTTAACCACCAACGCCTGAGGAATCGCCTTGGCTGCTCACGCCACGCACCTAGAGGGTGAGCAAGGGTCATTCGCGAGGGGTTATCCTGCGCCCTGACGTGGAGGAGAGGGTTCCTGCTTGACACAAGGGCAACCTTGCGCCAACCAGAGATCCCCGACTCTAACATTGTTGGCAGCGGTTGGGATTTCGGATTTGCACTTGTAATTTGCATACAGTGAATTATTAATCACCAGATAGTGAGAGCAGACCAAGTAACGCAGCCACAGGTTTTCATTTTTGGAACTTTGTTGAGACATCTGCCATTACTGCAACCATGCCTGGCTCACTCTCTGCTGGAAGAGCGCTCTCCGTGATTTCTGGAATAGATGAGGTGGATTGGGAGAGACTGGAAGGTTACACAACGGAGCAATTGAAAGGCTACAGTGTAAAATTCAGAGTCCCCCATGCTGGATTCAGGAAGAAGAACCAGTACCTCAAGGCGTTGAGAGCCTGGAAGGAGTCACGAGACCCACGGAATGCGGGGGACATCGTTCCACCCGACAACCTTGAGGAACCCAGCAGAGTCCGGTCGCCAGAGGAGCTGGCAGACAGGGCAGCCGACAGGGCGCATGCAATGGAGATGGCAAAGTTGGCCGGACAAATGGAAATGGAAAAGCAGAAGTTGGCCCTGGAGGCACAACAACGCCAAATGGATCATGATATAAGATTGAAGGAGTTGGAGCTGAAGGCGAAAAGTTTGGACACCGCTCCTTCTGGTGGCAGCACTCCACCAGCGCAGGTAGAGTCCAAGGTGTACATCCCCAAAGATGTAGTAAAGGAGTATTTTAGAAAGGATGACATAGGGCAGTGGTTTAGAGCCTACGAGGTGGCCATGTCCTCACACCGGGTCCCTGAGAAAGACTGGGGAGCGGGGTTGTGGGGAAGGTTCCTTGCGGAAGGGCGGGACACACTGTTAGATTTGCCCTTAGAAGTCCAGACCTCATACCCCCATATGAAGGAAGCTTTAATGACCAGGTATGGGTTAACTCCTGAGCTATATAGACAGAGGTTCAGGGAGACCAAGAAGATCCCTGAGAGTACGTATGTGGAATATGTGACCTTTTTCTGCAGAGCGCTGGATGGTTGGGTGAAGGGTAGCAAAGTGAATGATTATCAAGGGCTGCTTGATTTAATTGCATGGGAGCACTTGTCCAGTCAATGTTTTCCTGAGCTACGCCAGCACCTGATAGATAGCAAGCTGTCCAACCCGCGGAAGCTTGCTGAGGAGGCGGACCGCTGGCTCAGCACCAGGGTCCACAAGGGTCAAGTGGGAGACTCCGCCAAAGGTGGGCAGGGTCCCCAGCAGAAGAGTGGGGGGGACAAGGGTAAACAGAAGGGGTTCCAAAAAGGCCCCCAAAGTAATTCCCAAGGGAACCAGCAGAAGGGTTCTCAGCCTCCCCCAACCCCGCAGCAGAACGGGGCCCCGACAGGTAGACCTGTTCCAAAGGGGCCCTTCAATTGTTATAGGTGTGGTGACCCGGGTCACATTGCCTCTGATCCTAAGTGTCGCCTGTTTGGTAAGACCGCACCCACTGGTGCTCCACCCCGGCAAGTAGCTAGTGTTAACTTTGGGGAGGAGGTAGCAGTCCAGGAGGGTGGGGGTCCCGGGCAGATGACCCTAGTCTCGCTAGGAGACAGTGAGATGGTCCCTGTGACCTACCTGCCCTCTAACACTAAGAAATATGGGCAAGTAGTGACCATCAATGGAAAGAAGGTTGAGGCTCTTAGAGATACAGGAGCCAGCGTGACCTCGGTGAGGCAACACCTGGTGTCTCAAGAGCAGATTGTACCCAATGCCTACTGTAGGGTTGTCAATGCTGACAACGTAGAGAGTCGTTGTCCAATGGCTCAAGTTCCCTTTGAGTGGGGGGAGGTCTCTGGTACTCTACAAGTCGCTGTGAGAACTGACATGCCTGTAGACTGTCTGCTAGGGAACGACCTGGAGAGTTCCCCTTGGGAAAAGGTGGAGAAGACCACGCATCTGAGGATGGTGGGTCTACCCGACTGGGCGTGCGTGACCACCCAGTCCATGGCAGCCAGTAGGGGTGTTGAGAGGGTCCTGGAGCCTGAGGGAGAGGTCCAGGAACCGGCCTTAGGGAGAAGGCGCAGGAGGCGCGGGAAACCGGCCCCCGAAGTTCCCACGGCCCAGGAGGAAGTAGACCCTGAGGGGGATGCTCTGGAGCCTACCGGGGAACAGATTGCCGAACTGGGAGATCTGCCTGAGCTGACCCATTGGCAGCAAGAAGGAGGTCCCTCCAGGGAGGAATTCTGCAGGGAGCAGAAAGAATGCCCTTCTCTCGTGGGTATGCGGCAACAGGCTGCGGACCAGGCCAATGGTGTTCAGGCCAAAACGCACTACGTGTACTGGGAGAGTGACCTCCTGTATTCCGAGCCTAAGGCTGCTGAACCTGGGTCAGCCCGTGTGCTGGTGGTACCCCAGAAGTTCAGAACCTTCCTACTGGGGCTGGCTCACGATGTGCCTTTAGCAGGACATTTGGGGATGGACAAGACCTATGACAGGCTTGTCACGCACTTTTACTGGCCCCAAATGCATAAGAATTCAGATTCCTACTGCAGAACCTGTCAGACTTGCCAGGCAAGTGGTAAGAGCGGAGGGAAGCACAAGGCTCCTCTGCAACCTTTCCCTGTGGTCGGTACGCCATTCCAACGAGTGGGTATTGATATTGTGGGGCCTCTGGATCCCAAGACAGCCCTGGGCAACAGGTTCATCCTGGTCTTGGTGGACCATGCCACCCGGTACCCTGAAGCCATCCCTCTGAGGACAGTGACGGCCCCCGTGGTGGGACGGGCATTGATGGGAATTTTCTCCCGAGTGGGATTCCCTCTAGAGGTGGTGAGCGACAGGGGGACCAATTTCATATCCACATATATGAAATCCCGGTGGAAGGAGTGTGGGGTAACTTACAAGTTCACCACTCCTTACCACCCCCAAGGAAATGGGTTGGTTGAGAGATTCAACCGAACCCTCAAAGGCATGATCATGGGCCTGGACGGTCCAATGAGGCGTAAGTGGGACGTCCTCTTGCCATGCCTGCTCTTCGCTTACCGAGAGGTGCCGCAGAAGTCTCTAGGGTTCAGCCCCTTTGAGCTTCTGTATGGTCACCCGGTAAGAGGACCTCTGAGTTTGGTAAAGGAAGGCTGGGAGCAATCTCCCAGGAAACCTCCCCAGAATGTATATAGTTACATGCTGGCCTTCCGAAACCAGACTCGGCGTTTCAGGCAACTTGCTGAGGCAAATCTGGAAGCCAGCCAGGAGGAGATGAAGCGGTGGTACGACCGGAATGCCACTCTGGTAGAGCTTCAACCTGGACAAAAGGTGTGGGTCTTGGCCCCAGTGGAGCCGTGTGCACTTCAGGATAAGTGGACAGGTCCATTTGAGGTTGTGGAGCGCAAAAGTCCTATCACCTACTTGGTGGACATGCAGACTCCCAGGAACCCTTTGAGGGTCCTACATGTTAACCGCCTTAAGCCCCACTTAGAGAGGACCGAAGTGGGCATGCTGCTGGCCACTGATGATGGAATGGAAGAGGAGACCGAGCCTCTTCCTGACCTCTTAGTGGCCTCTGAGAAAGATGGGTCAGTGGATGGAGTTAACCTCTCACCCACCCTGACGCCCGAACAACAGGAAGATTGCCGCCACTTGCTGGGACAGTTTTCCGACCGATTCTCCCTGGTTCCTGGTGTCACAGATTGGTGCGTCCATGATGTGGACACAGGAGACAGCTTACCGGTGAAGCACAAGGCTTACAGGGTAACTGACAGGGTCAGAGCTTGCATCAAGGAGGAGGTCTCCAAGATGCTTGCGCTAGGGGTGGTTGAGTCCTCCAGCAGTCCTTGGTCCAGCCCCGTGGTCTTGGTCCCAAAGGCTGCTGCGCCGGGAGCCACACCTGAACTCCGGTTCTGTGTGGACTACAGAGGACTCAATTCAGTAACGAAGACTGACGCGCACCCCATCCCCAGAGCTGATGAGCTCATTGATCGGCTGGGGGCTGCCCGGTTCCTCAGCACGTTTGATTTAACGTCTGGGTACTGGCAGATCGCCTTGACCGATGGGGCCAAAGAGAGGTCCGCATTCTCCACTCCAGATGGGCACTTCCAGTTCCGAGTCATGCCATTTGGAATGAAGAATGCCCCTGCCACCTTTCAGAGGTTGGTCAACCAGGTACTGGTTGGGCTGGATGCGTTCAGTGCCGCCTACCTGGATGACATCGCAGTGTTCAGTGCCACCTGGCCCGAACACCTGCACCACCTCTGGGAAGTGTTGATGGCTCTGCGCCGAGCAGGCCTCACGATCAAGGCAAGCAAGTGCCAGATCGGGCAGGGTTCCGTGGTGTACTTGGGACACCAAGTGGGGAGTGGCAAGGTGGCACCCTTGCAACCCAAAATTGAGACCATCCTGGCTTGGGAACCCCCCAAGACGCAGACCGCAGTGAGGGCCTTCCTGGGGCTCACTGGGTACTACAGGAGGTTTGTCAAGGGCTATGGAACGATCGTTGCCCCCTTGACAGAGCTGACTTCCAAGAAGCAGCCCAGGAACGTGATTTGGACTGACACCTGTCAGAAAGCTTTCGACACCCTGAAGACTGCCATGTGCACGGCGCCCGTGCTCTTGGCCCCTGACTTCTCCAAGGAATTCCTAGTACAGACAGACGCTTCAGAGCATGGTGTAGGGGCTGTTCTCTCGCAGATGACTGAGGAGGGCTGGGACCAACCCGTAGCCTTCATCAGTAGGAGGTTACTTCCACGGGAAAGTAGGTGGAGTGCAATTGAGCGAGAAGCATTTGCTGTGGTCTGGGCGCTGAAGAAGCTAAGACCCTACTTGTTTGGGTCTCACTTCCGGGTTCAGACGGACCACAGGCCCCTCAGATGGTTGATGCAAATGAGGGGTGAGAACCCGAAGCTGTTGAGGTGGTCCATCTCCCTACAGGGTATGGACTTTACGGTGGAACACCGTCCTGGTACAGATCACGCCAACGCTGACGGTCTGTCCAGGTATTTCCGCCTTAGTGACGAGGAACCCCCTGGGCAAGGGTAGTTCTCCCCACATTTCAGCTGGAGGGGACACGTGTTAGACCTGGCACCTTGGCGTGAGTTTCCCTCCCACTTTTTTTTGATGGTGTGCCTCGATTGTTTTGCTGGTGTTGTCCGCTCAGGGCACTGCGCCACGGCTAATCCGTGCCGCAGTGCAAGTGCTCCCTAGGTAAAGTGTACCTGTAATGGATGTCCATGATTGGTTTATTGGATTCACTGTCAGTCCCCAGTAAAGTGCACCAGGGGTGCCAGGGCTTGTGAATGCCAATGCTGCTGGTGGGCTTGCAGCGCTGGTTGCGCCACCCACAGAAAGCGGCTTTGTAAAGTGTGTCTAGGGTCTGCCACCGCAGACCCTGTGCGCGGTCCGGGACCGTCACGCTGACTGCGCAAGTGCCCCCACTTGCCAGTCCCTAAACCTTCCCTTACCTACATATTAGCCACCCCTCTGGTAGGCCCAAGGGCAGGGTGCATTGTAGGCATAAGGTAGGACATGCCCTGATGTGTGTGGCATGTCTTAGTAGTGAATTACAGCCATTTCCGTTCTTCACTATTGAAGGCTACCTGCTCTCCATAGGCCAGAATGGGCTGCCGGGATCACGCCAACGCTGTGACCCCATTGGACTCAGAGAGCATGGTAGAAGTGTCAAGTTTAGTATGCCTGAACTCAGGATGATAAAATACTTCTTGTAGTCAAGTTTATTTTAATATCCTGGGTTTGTAAATACTACTTTTAGAAAGTTAGTATTTACTGACCTGACCATCTCAGTCCGCCTCTGCTGTGTGTGTGTGTGTTCTGCCTGGCAACAGTAGGAGCAGGGTGGGGGGGATCCCCAGAGACAGGTTGGCTGCCAGGTGGTGGGTAGAGAGATTACACCTGGATGGGTGGGAGGAGTACACCTTGACTCTTGAATAGACCTGTGCTCTACCACCACAAAGCCGGCGCCACCCCCTGTGGGGCGGCTGATGTCTCTGCCCTGCTGCTGAAAGGAAAGAGCAGAGTCACCATAACAAAGTGCTCCAGAACTGGACTGAGCCAGGCCTAGGCCCCCTGGCGCTAAAGAACAAAAGAATCATGGTATAAAAGTAGGAGCCTGGCTCCTAAGAAATCAGAATCCTGTTTACCACAAAGAACCTCTGCCCGACTAGAAGGAGAAGAAGACGCTGGAGGAGCTGGCCTGCTGCTTGCCTTGCTGAGAAAGGAGAGGAAGAGACTTACTGAAAAGACTTTGCTACTTTGTGCTTGAACATTCTCCAAGGGCTTGATCTGAGCTTGCCCCCTGAACTGAACCCCAGGACCAGTGGGTTCTCTGTGCTTTTGCTCGTCCTCCAATTCGAGCCGTGTGTGCATCCCGCTGGAAAAGAGACTGCGCCCCTCATCGCCCCTCCTAGGGCCGTGACACTCAGAAGCTCGCCTGCCTCAAACCCGTGAGAGCCCCGCTCCGTCCCGAGCCGCTCTCTGTCCCCGGGCCAGGCCGCCTGCATCCCTGTCACCGCCTGCCACTGGAGCGCGCTGACCGCGCTATCACCCCTTCCGCCGGAAGCCGTCCGACGACTGTGATCTACGCCGGGTCATCCAGCTGCACTGACCGTGCCCTGCGACCCCGCTTCGCTCTCCCCGGACATCTCAGGCCGCGCCGCCCCCGCTGTGGAGACCCTCCGGCACCGCCGTGCTAAAGGGTCGCTGGCCGCGCCTGCCTACGTGCCCACACCTGCTGATTGAGGACCCAAGAACACTTCCCAAGCTAAGAGTCGCACCGACCTGTGCCGACTCTCCACATCACGAAAGAAGTTCCAGTATCGGGCTCGGGGCCCGCAACGCCTTATTTCCCCGTTCGCAGGAGCCGATCTCTGGGAGTACTGGAACCACAAGTAACATTTGCGAAGAGACTACAAAGTCTCCATTTGAAGCTACGAACAAAGAACATTTCCCTGCTTTATAACCTGGTGGCCTAGCGAAAACGTTATTGGTCTTGTGATAAGTCTGCTGAGATATATATACCTATTTTTACATAAAGAATCGTATTTTTATATATATCCAAGTCTGGTGTCCGTTTCTGGGGGGATTGATGTATTTACTGTGTGTACGATTGTAAGTGCTTAACCACCAACGCCTGAGGAATCGCCTTGGCTGCTCACGCCACGCACCTAGAGGGTGAGCAAGGGTCATTCGCGAGGGGTTATCCTGCGCCCTGACGTGGAGGAAAGGGTTCCTGCTTGACACAAGGGCAACCTTGCGCCAACCAGAGATCCCCGACTCTAACACACCCTTATCCTTGGGTGACTCTCCTGGGGACTACACAACGGTCCTTATGAAAAACACGCTATTTAATATATGAAGCTGTGATGAAGTTTCTTTCGTGATAGGAACGAAACGCGTTGGCTGATGACTGATTTTATTTATATGCAACTAATTTTCAGCAATTAAAAGAAGATGATGGACTGAGACTTGCTATTTCGATTTAATTTCTGGTGCACCTTCCTTTTTGAAGTTTGTCAATTTCTCTGGTTTCCAGTGGCACTAAATGGCGGCAGGTGCCGGTAGAGGATTGCACAGGACAATACATTTAATTTGACGGTGATTGAGGTGCAGAGTGTCTGGTCCGCTGCTGGTAGCTTTGTGTTTGCCAATTTTAATAATTAGGTTACCTGTACATGTTCCATTTCTCAAACGCCCAAAAAAGTATGCCGGAAAGATCTGTGCTTTATCTGATAACAGTTTGACTCATCATAAGTTAGCACAGAGGGTTCATGTGCTTGCTGCAAAACACAACATGTAACATGCTGATTGCAGATTTGTATTTTATGTACATAGACATGTGGGTTACTAGTTTTGCACGCCAATTAAATCTCAATCAAATTAAATGTGTGCCCCTGGCCAGGTCCCTTAGCACGTAGACCCCCCCCCCCCCCCCCCCCCCCCCGATTTCACCTCTCCTCCCAAGTCCCACCCCCTAGTACAAATCTCAATATGGTGAGTACCTGCACTTATTTTTTCCATTTAAAGCACTGACTCACACAGACACATAATGGACACACCACAAAAGAAACTCCACACCATATTATGTGAAATGATTAAGTATTCGTTATCGTGGGGAATGCAAGGCCACAAAAACAACATACTTTGGTAATTGCTTAGAGCATGCAATGAAGCATAGAAAATCACACCTCCCTGTAGGAAAACATGGATGCAAGAACACCTGCCCCATCTTAGCAAGGTTACTGTAACATTAATAGGCCTAGTTGAAACGAATGCCTGGGTATCATTTTATAATTGCCACGCATAATACGGTGCCCTGAGATGTATCCCTCGGTGTCCTGATATCACAAGACAAGTCAAATAGTAGAAAATATCAGGTGAATGAACATTACGTGGAATGCTCCGCATACGCCATAAACAAGCATTTGCAATGCAATAGATCACGCATTCACGAGGGTGTGGGCTATTGGCATTGTAAATAGCCAGCACCCACTCGCTGCCGTTCCCCAGTAGTGAGTGGGTAGGTATGCTGGCTGTGTTGCTTCCAAGTAAATGACACTAGGGAATTACAAGAGTCTTACCTGCCAGGTGACAATGCTGTAAATTACCGACCCAATTAGGGTTGGTCATCCTTTTACAGGTACTACACTTTAAGTTTGCTTGGGTTGGTTTATCAGGGACATATCACCAGACAACCACCTTTGTGTAGATAGATTTGTTTATATTGGTCCTGATGAATCGCTGCTAGATCGTATGACTATTAGGCGAGAAACATGTTGACCATCTGACAGAGCGCCAATCCTGAGACATTACCTCGGAGGTGCACCACCCAGTTTTTAACCAGGATAGAAGCCCTATTGATTAAAATTGCTTTGTCTGGTACTTCCATTTCCTGTCTTGGAACCTTTTGTTCATTCACTTCCACTCCGTCCATCTACACCTATAGGCCCCTCACCCCCACAGCACCAAACGGCTACTTGGAATAAAAAATCTCCGCCAAAAAGCCCCTCATAGGGTGCCCGTCAGGTATTGCAGTGCCCACCTGACGAGGAGCATGCCCTATGATGAAGCATGAATCCAGCCGGGTGTGTGAGGGCCCTAATTCCAACAGGAAGAACTACCCATTCCCCCTGTAACGTATGACCACCAAGCCCTCTTGTTCCCTTTTAACAGTTAGGAACTGCATACCCATTTGTATTAACTATTGTTGGGGCACGTATGCTGGACCTCTAAAAAGCCCCCAGCCTCCTTTTTGAGTTATTGTAAATAACAATGCCTTTTATTTATGTTTTGGGTTTTAAAACATAAATAAAAGGCATTGTCATTTACAATACTAATAGCTTAAACCCTCAATAATGCGAGACCTATTGCATTGCAAGAAAGGGCCTTATCGACCGCTTGTTAGATTGTAAATATCAGAGGAAGAGACCGGCCGGCGTGATAAATAGTGCAGTGAAGAAGATGTGTAAGTGCTGTAAATTACACAGACACATAGGTGCCGATTACGATCCGGCAAAAACCGGGTACGAACCGTCGGTCGGAGCGTTTTCTCCGTCCGACTCGTACCCGGTCGTAAGACTTCACAAACATGGAATTACGATTCGCACGGAAACACCATTTCCGTACGAATCGTAAAAAACACGACCGACGAAAATATACATACGAATGTGCTCCGGGAATGCTGCGACGTGATGTCGGGATGCTGTCAGGCAGCGTTTCACGACCCAGGAACCACGATTCGAACCGACAGCAGTCCGGACAGCAATATTTTCACGGCACCAAAAAAGTGCCGGAAAAGCGAAGTACGTCGCGAAACGACCAGAGTAGGTGGCCCGGTACGCGCCGTACCCCCCCCAGCCCCCGTACGTACGCGCCGACCCCCCCCCAGCCCCCGTACGTACGCGCCGACCCCCCCCAGCCCCCGTACATTCGAGTCGTACCCCCCGTGTATGTACACCCGTGTACGTGTCGAACCCCCCCAACCCCCCCAGCCCCCGTACGTACGCGCCGACCCCCCCAGCCCCCGTACGTTCGAGTCGTACCCCCCCGTGTATGTACACCCGTGTACATGTCGAACCCCCCCAGCCCCCCCCAGCCCCCGTACGTACGTGCCGACCCCCCCCAGCCCCCGTACGTTCGAGTCGTACCCCCCCGTAGCGCTGGGGGTACACACCGTACATACACGGGTGGGGGTACGACTCGAACGTACACGGGTGTACATACACGGGGGGGTTCGACACGTACAAGGGTGTACATACACGGGGGTTCGACACGTACAAGGGTGTACATACACGGGGGGTTTGACACGTACACGGGTGTACATACACGGGGGGTACGACACGTACACGGGTGTACATACACGGGGGTACGACTCGAACGTACACGGGTGTACATACACGGGGGTTCGACACGTACAAGGGTGTACATACACGGGGGGTTCGACACGTACAAGGGTGTACATACACGGGGGGTTCGACACGTACACGGGTGTACATACACGGGGGGGTACGACTCGAACGTACACGGGTGTACATACACGGGGGGTTCGACACGTACACGGGTGTACATACACGGGGGGGTTCGACACGTACAGGGGTGTACATACACGGGGGGGTTCGACACGTACAAGGGTGTACATACACTGGGGTACGACTCGTACAAGGGTGTACATACACGGGGGTACGACTCGAACGTACGGGGGCTGGGGGGGGGGTCGGCGCGTATGCGGGCACATGTCTCCATGGTTGCTATGGGCGTTCGGTGCGGACGGTGTTTTTTCCATACGGTTGTAACATCGGACGCACGGGATGGATCGTAATTCCTCGGTCGGACTTCACTTTTCACATTTGTACGGTAAATCGTCCGTGGACGTGTCGGACACATTTTCTGACCCGAGGACGTGTGGGGAATACTTCCCAATGCGATTCGTATGGACTTTTTACCATGTGAATCGTAATTGGCAGTTTGTACGGCACTTGTGCGATTCGTACGGTAAAAAGACCGGATACGAGTCGTACGGGGAATTTTTTTACTGGATCGTGATCGGCACCAAAGTGTGAAGTGAGAGTTACATATGATCTGAGTTATAAACACTAACAAAGCGCTCCAACACATTTCGCTCTCTGATTACACTGTCGTGGCTCAGGATGAAGAGCGGGGATGGGTATTTTCTGCCCTCTCTGTGATTTGAGTGTGCAGTGTGGCATTGTGTAATGCCATTGTTATCTTTGGCCTAATAAAAAACACTTCAGCTGTAGTAGGGCCCTGGCTTCACCTCCAGGTGCAGTGTGGGCTGTCCTTTATGGCAGGCATGGAGAGAGGGAGGGATGGTCTCGACTGCTGCTCTGGCCTGGTACAGTACCCCTGCTATTACTAGTGCGTGAGAGGCATTGGTATTGGAATTGGTGGTGGTGGTATTGGTGGTAGTGGTATTGGTATTGGTGGTGGCATTGGTGGTTTTGGTGGTGGTATTTGTGGTGGTGGTATTGGTGGCAGTATTAGTATTGGTGGTGGTGGTATTGGTGGTGGTGGTATTGGTGGAGGTGGTGGTGGTATTGGTGGTGGGATATTGGTGGTAGTGGTGCTATTGGTGGTGGTATTGGTGGTAGTGGTATTAGTATTGGTGGTGGTATTGGTATTGGTGGTGGTGGTATTGGTGGTGGTATGGGTGGTGGTGGTATTGGTGGTGATATTGGTGGTGTTGGTGGTATTGGTGGTGGTGGTATTGGTGGTGGTAGTTTTGGTGGTGGTGTAGTGGTGGTGGTATTGGTGGTATTGGTTGTGGTGGTATTGGTGGTGGTGGTATTGGAAGTGGTATTGGTGGTGGTGGTATTGGTAGTGGTGGTATTGGTGGTGGGATTTGTGGTGGTGGTATTGGTGGCGGTGGTATTGGTGTGGTGGTGGTATTTGTGGTGGTATTGGTGGTGGTGTTATTGTTGTTAATAAAACAGGCTTTTGAAAACAACCTGTCAGGTGGCTTAGTAAAGATGACATGTAACACAGATGTGCTGTTGTCAGCTTCAGCCCATTAGCACAGGATTATGTGCTACCTAGAATTCACATGAATTAATTCGCTAATCATTTCTAAATCCATTTTACTTGGTGGGGTTGAAACAGACACAAGACATTGCCGGGTTAGAGTAATTAAAAGCAGGAGCCCGTGTTACGGGTGGCTGTATACTTAAAAAAACACAAGTGGTTTCAGCTGAAGCAGCGCATGTCCGGCCTGCAGTAATAGAAACTCAATAAAGTAAATAATGCTTACTAAATAACAGGTCCCATGTAACAACCGAAGTAAAAGGACCAGTAGTCATGGGAGGTTACAAATGAAGACAAGGCCGTACTAAGGAGGGACTAACAAGCCTATTCACAAATCCGAAGGCAGCATTTACAAAAGACTATGACACAAGCCAATGAAAAATATGGGAGGAGAGTGGGCGCAGCTTCTCCCCCATTCTCTACTATAGCAGTCTCACAGAGCGAGCAGTGCATGCACGCTTCCGCTAGGCTCGACCTAAAAAACAGAGGTTGTTGCGCATCTGCGCTTCTAATATAGGTGCTATGGTAAATTCCAGAGAATGCCTAAATACATGAAAGGAGGGAGTCCGGGACCTTCTCTGAGGTCTCACCCTGTAAGACTACAGGCTCATGGGAGGGTACCCACACACTGCAGAGGCTAGCCAGGAGACCTCTTGGGGTCCCCTGTGTCTAGAATCCAAAAGAACAGGGGTTGGGATTGCTGCCGTGCCCTTCCTGCAGTGCAGTGTGGCTGCCTCTGGACAGTTTTCCTCCGGTATCGGGGCTAATGAAGCAGTGGTCTTCCTTCCTCTCCTCGGTGTCTTGTGACCCACTGTGTCCCTCAGCACGGAGCGGGGAATCCACACTGTGGTTGCCAGCAAGGTCAATGGATGGGGCCTTGTTTTTCTTGGGTTCCTGTAGTTGCTGGGCAACTTTATCATGAAGTGGGGCTTCTCTCACTGTGCCGCGGGGTTCCTTTGCAGAGTGTGGCGTTGGGGGAAGCACACAGCCCCTGAAGCCTGCACCCTCTTCACCAGAGATAAGGCTTGTAACACAGGCGAAGTTAGGCCAGTGACCGCGCTCTCCATGCGCTTGGTTGCTAAATACAGGGATCAGTACCCCACGACTCCAGGACAACACACCCTGGCAATCTGGTGAGGATGAAGAGCGCTCAACATGCGCTAGGACACGATAAAGCACTCACCACACACTACCATTAGAGTTGGGTTCAGCAGCAGCATGCAAAGTAAATCTTTTGATGCCCCTGAGATTCCCTAATAAACAGGTGGGGCAAACCAACAAGCTCTTCGGGAACACTGGGCACAGAGCAGGGAGCAGCAGACAGGTAGGCCAGCACATACGAGCAAGTGATTCAGATGGCGGTTCCCTCTGGTAGCTCAGCAGTCCTCTGGCAATGTGCAGCTCGTAGAGTCCAGTTAGACCAGAGTCAGGGAACAGCTGGCGGTAGGGCAACATGCAGAAAAGCAATCCAGTGAGTCCTTTCGGCCACCCAGCAATTAGCAGACAGCAGGGCAACAAAAAAAAAAGCAGCCCAGATGAGTCATTTAAGTGGCGCAGCTGTCCTTCTGACAGAGATTTAGTTCCAGATCCAACAGTGCTCTAAAACATGGGGTCAGATCCCCTGTATTTATACTTCAAAACTATCTTTGTTTCAGCTGTGACTTCAAATGAACCCTTTCAACCCAGCCCTTGATCCAGACATCAGTACAGGGTAAATCAGCCCTATGTGTGAGGACAGGACACAGCCCATACAAATGTAAAGTGTGAACGTCCCTCTCTCTCTTAGCCCAGAAAGACCATCAGTATGCAGAGGAATGTAGATGTATCCCTGTCACACCTAATCCTTCCTGTGTGATGGCTTTCTGGAAAGTCTGCACAAACTGTAGCTGTCACACAGGCCCAGACGTGGATTGGAGTCAAGCTGCAAAGCACAAAGAGTCATAAGCACAGATAGTAATATAAAACCCAACAACACCAGTAAGTAGGATTTATCACTACCATTCTAAACATACCAAACATGTCAACACTACTCAGTTCATATCAAGAATTACTACTTAAACACATATAAGGCAAATTCCTAATGCTAGCATATGAGAGGAGTAGGCCTTACAGTAGTGAGAAACAAAATAGGCTCTTTGTCACTACCAGGACATGTCACACAATGAAGAAACATTTCCTACCTTTTACTTACACAGCACCCTGCCCGAAGGGCTACCTAGGGTCTACCTTAGGGGTGCCCTATATGTAGTGAAAGGGGAGTTTAAGGCTTAGCAAGTAGTTTTAGATGCCAAGTCAATGTGGCAGTAAACTGCACATGCAGGCCCTGCAGTGACAGGTTTGAGACAGGTTTGAAAGGCTACGTCTGTGGGTAGCACAACCAGTTAAGCAGGTCCACTAGTATCATTTAGTTTACAGGCCGTGGGTATATAGTATACCACTGTACAAGGGACTTACATTTAAATCAAATATGACAAACAGGTGGAAACCAATCATATCATGATTAAAGGAGAGAGCACATGCACTTTACCATTGGTTAGGGGTGGTAAAATGCCCAGAGTCCTAAAACAAACAAAAAGAGGGTAGGAAAAATGGGAGGAAGAAGGTAAAAAGTTTGAGGATAACCCTGCAAAAAAGGCCATGTCCAACAATCACAGTTTATACACTGGATTATTTGTTTTACAAGCAGGTTTGGGCAGCAGAACCAAAGCTTCAAACAAATCCAATCAAGTTACCCGAGGTGTTCATGGGCACTCACATGATGTAATGCGGCTCTAACGACAGCAACAATCATCTAACACACACTACAGATTTTTAGCGCCAAAAATTGCCGCTTCCGAGTATCGAAATTAGTTTGCATTACGAAGTGCCAGCCTCCCATGGAGTGAATGAATCAGAGGATGATGTTCTTGATTACATGTTTTATAAAAATCCACCTCCGTATCGACCAGAACCAGAAATATTAACACCAAGTGCCCCAATGAAAGAAACTTTACGAATTATAAAGACAGAACCAATGTCTCAAGATTTAGAGAAAAATAATTCCATTAGAGAGGTAGAGAGGAAGTCAGAGAGTAGAATAAATGGTGAAAATTCAGCGGAATTAGCGAAGACAACCTTAGAATTAACAGAGAAAATAGGAGAACTGACTAAAAATCTGGAAGCTGTAACAGTTCCAGTGACGATAGGTCCAGTAATGCCTATTTTTGAAAAACAAAAAGATAGCGAACATTGTTTAACAGTCCCTTATAAAAGCAATAAACAGGTTGAACAGCCAAAGCTGAGCCAAAATGAAAATCCATGGAGACAGACAATAAGTATAATCGAACCAATTGTTTAAAACAATCTGTTTAGAGGCCAGAATTTTACTGAAAAGGGTATAACGACAGTGGAGTCAATATTGGAAACGCAAAAGGATTCAGAACGAGGTAATGTAGAGAAGCCAGTAGGACCATCTACAGAAGAATTAAGTGAATGGTTGAGAAGCTTGCAGAGAAAGGACAAAGAATCCCAATCAATAGATGTGGCCAAATTACGAATGGTATTAGAAGAGTTAATAGTAGGAACTATCCCCACAGAAAAATTAAAAACTTACCAAGATGAGGAATTACTATTTTTGTGCAAAAGTGTGACCTGGAGAGTGAAGAATCTGCATGAACGACTCGAAGAGGTAGCACATGAAATGGGTATAGATATTGAAAAGGTAAAGGCTTTGCAAAAACCCTATCGAATTGATTTCACTAAAAAAGAAAATGTGAACACCACAGGACGAATAAGTCAGATTAAGGAAATAATTGTCTTATTGAGGAAATGGGGAGATGTGGATAAATGGAGAAGCAGGTGGTATCGAAAACGAGATGATGCCTCAGATAAGACATTTGCAGCATTCCCTGTAAGAGAAAAAGAAAAGGTAGTAACAGAATGCCGTATGAGAGAGATTCCAGGAGGAGGATATGTGCATGTCCCATGGACAAGACAGGATATTTTGTCCTTTACAAATGATTTCCCTCGACTACGTGAAAAGCCTGTCGAGTGGTATAGACAAGTGGACAGATTTGTGAAGTTGTCTAAAGTATTATGGATTGCCCTGAATAGTCTATTTGACATAATAGTACCAGCAGATTTATGGATAGAGTGCAAGCTCATGATTAATTGGCCAACTCAGGAATACCCTAGGGATCCAAAAACAGGGGCTCCAGACCCCAAGGTAATGAAGAAATACGAACAGGTTATTGCCTTTATGAAAAACAAAGTACCTCCTAAAGAGACAGATTGGGTGAAAATTGATAGAACACATCAGGAAAGCAAAGAATCGGTACATGCATATTATGAAAGGCTGATCTTGGCCTTTAAACAGTTTAGTGGTGATGAAAATCTGAGTGAAAAGGATTTAAGTCATTTTGTATACAGATTTGTATACGGTCTACGTCCAGAAATTAGTGAGATGATAAAACAACATACTGTAGATTGGCAAAATAAGAAAATAGATGAAGTATTGAAACATGCTAAATTTTTCAGTGATGAGATTGAAGCAAAGCAGCAAAAATTAAAAGAAAAGGCTATGTGGGTACAGGTAAAGGTAGCGGAGAGGCAGGAAGCTCAATTAGCGGAACAAGCAAACAATACAGGATCAAGACAAAAATTCAGTCCTGGGAAAGGTAGAGGGAATATAGAAGAAGCTAAGGAGAAATTCCCATGCCATAATTGCGGTAGAATAGGGCATTGGAACTCCGAGTGTAAATTTCCCCCAAGTACTAACAATGAAAACCCATCACTGAATCCACAGGTGCAGAATGAGGTGAGTGGTCAACTGCAGTGACAGCAGCAGGTTGTAACACAACAGAATCAGTTGCCAAAACCACCTTTACCACAGAGCAAAAACTCTCAGAAATTTAGTCACGAAGCGGGATTCTACAATGAAGAACAGGTAAATAAGCTACCACGCGCTAGCGCTGTTTCGCAATATTGGCTACAACGCAATGAGAGTGATTCAGAAGAGGGTTATTGACGGTGCCGAAGGGAGGAAGAAGAGTGCGTACTTGGCGCAACTCTAGAAGTAGACCATACAGGCCCATTTGTAGATGGGAAGGTTAATATTGAAAATATTACTTTCCTAGTTGATACTGGTGCTACTCGATCAACTGTTAGATCAACTGATGCTAAGAATCTTCCTCTCTCAGATGAAACGATCCAAGTAGTTGGTGTATCCAACAGGCAGATTAAAACTTACCTTACAGAACCTGTGAAAGTGAGCATAGGGAAATTTTCTGAAATTCACCGCTTTGTCGTGTGTGATACCAGTCCTGTGAATTTATTAGGTAGGGATTTGTTGTGCAAAATGAACTGCACTATATTTTGTACCCCGGATGGGATAGCATTTGAGACCCCAGATGATGATATGTTGTATAAAATGACAATGGCAAACAGGGAGAAGGAGGTTACTGAAACCTATGCTGTATTTAATCCTGATGAATTACCTAAAGAATTGAAACAGTCTGTAAAAGCAGAAGTTTGAGATTTCACAGGAGAAGATGTAGGATTAATGAGAAATGTAGATCCAGTAAAAATAACATTAAAGGAAGGAATAAGTTATCCAAATGTCCCTCAATATAAATTGATACCTGAAATAATTGAAGGAGTAACTCCTGTGATTGAGAAAATGATAAAACAAGTGATAAAACAAGGAATTTTGAGAGAAATAATGAGTAGTCCAAGTAATTCACCAATAATGGGATTGAAAAAGCCTAATGGGAAGTTCAGGATAGTACAAGATCTGAGAAAGATAAACAAAATTGTTGTCATGTTGTCCCATTGTACCAAATCCATCTGTGATTTTATATCAGATTCCCCATGACACAGAATGGTATACAGTGATTGATCTATGCCATGCTTTCTTTTCCATCCCATTGCACCATGACAGTCAGCAAATTTTTGCATTTCGTTTCGGCGAGCGTATTTTGGCTTGGTGCAGTATTCCACAGGGGTATACAGAAAGCCCCTCAATATTTAATCAGCTATTGAAGAAGTCTTTGGAAAGTCTAGAAATGCCCGAAAATTCAGTGTTCGTACAATACATCGACGACCTTCTTGTGGCGTCGAAAACCCGTAAAGCTTGTGAGGTAGACACTATAGCCTTGCTAAATCATTTGGCAGATGGAGGACTAAAATTGTCACCATCAAAATTACAATTTTGTAAGAAAGAAGTACAATATTTAGGACATAACATTGAAAAAGGACTGAGAAAAATAACGATAGACAGAATCCGGATCATAAAAGGAATGAGAGCACCCATGACCCAAAGAGAAGTGAGAATGTTTCTGGGAATGGTTGGATATTGTCGTCAATGGATTAGTAAGTTTTCATTGATCGCAAAACCTTTGGTACGACTGACGATGTGAAAGATCCCATTGATTTGAACAAGGAAGATTTGGCAGCATTTAAACGATTGAGAGATGGGCTGTGTGAAGCACCTGTATTAGGTATGCCTGATTATGAGAAAGAGTTTGAGTTGTATTGCAGTGAGAGAAATGGATGTGCACTCTCTGTGCAAATACAGAAGCATGGAAAACTGAGGAGACCAATTGCATATTTTTCATCAATGCTTGACCCAGTAGTTGTAGCCCTACCTGGGTGTTTGAAAGCAGTAGCTGCTACATGCCGACGTTTGGAACAGAGGGAGTTGTGATGGGATATCCTGTGAAAGTGTTTGTACCTCATAATGTGGCGATCCTTTTAACAAGGAGTCGTACTCGGTATATGGCACATAGTCGGCTGACTAAGTATGAAAAAGTCATATTAGGTGCAAAAAATGTAAGTCTTGTGAGATGCTTGAATGTGAACCCTTCGACATTGCTGCCTGATGCTGAGAATGTGGAAGTCAGAGATGAAGCAGATCATGACTGCCTGGATGTACTTGATTTCTGTACAAAACCAAGACCTGACATAAAAGATGTACCTTTACCAGAAAGTGATTTCGTTATGTTTGTTGATGGGTCTTGTTTGAGGACAGATGATGGAGTGTTAAGTGCAGCATATGCAGTATGCACGGTTGCAGCAGTAATGGAAGCATCCTATCTGAAGGGAGTAAAATCAGCCCAAGTAGCAGAACTTGTTGCTTTGACTAGAGCATGCAAGATTGGGAAGAGTGTGAGAGTGACTGTAATAACTGACAGCCAGTACGGATTCGGTGTTGTGCATAACTTTGGCCAAATATGGCTGCAGAGAGGATTTTTGACATCAAGTGGAACTCCCATTAAGAATGCTGAAGTGGTTGGAAAATTGCTTGAGGCGATACAGCTGCCTAGGCAATTGGCTGCTGTAAAGTGTGCTGCCCACAGTCAAAGTAATAAATATGCTAATGACATGGCACAACACTGTGCACAAAATCAGAATTCCATCAATCGGGCTAAGGAAAGAGAAGTGGTTTCTTGCTCCTTGATGTTTACTAACATTGTGGGAACATGGGAAGAAGTAAGGCAATTGCAGAAAGAGGCAGGTGATGAGGAAATGAAGCAGTGGGTAAAAGCAGGATGTGCACCCAGAGAGAAGGATCATGTGTGGGTCTATCGGGATGGAAGACCAGTTATGCCTGATAGCATGATGTCTGCCATGGCACGGATGTATCATGGTCAGGGACACATATGGAGAGATGCCATGATCAGGTCATTTAAACAAACCTGGTTCAATGCAAAAATTCAGACTTGTAGTAGAAAGTCTTTTTCAGAGATGCCTAATATGTCAGCAATACACTCCTGGAAGAAAGACAGTAGTGTGTTTAGGAACAATAGGTCGAGAAGGAGGGCCTTTTACCAGAATGCAAGTGGATTTCATTGAGATGCCTCCCTGTAACAGGTTGAGGTATGTTCTAGTAATGGTCTGTCTGTTTTCTAGATGGGTAGAAGCAATCCCAATGAGGAGAAATGATGGAATGACAGTGGCAAAACTACTTTTGAGGGAATTTATCCCTAGATTTGGGTTACCAGTGACAATTGAATCAGACCGAGGAGGACGTTTCCATAATGAGATCAGAAAACTGATTTGTGAAGCATTGAATGTACGACAAATACTACATTGTGCGTACCGACCAGAGGCTTCTGGTGTGGTGGAACAGATGAATGGTACTATCAAAAACAGGATAGGGAAAATGTGTTTAGCCACAGGTATGAAGTGGCCTGATGTCTTGCCTCTGGTACTCATGACTATTAGATCAATTCCAGACAGAACTACAGGGTTAAGCCCCCAGGAAATCATCATGGGACGAGCCATGCGGCACGTGTTTATACCAGTCAACAAGCTGATGACTATAACTGATGACATGGTGTTGGAATACTGTAAAAGCCTGGCTGACGCAGTTCATTCTGTGTTTCATCAGGTTGGAGCGGATGCCACCACCCTTGAAAGGAAGACAGCCCATGATCTGAGCCCAGGGGACTGGGTGAGGATAAAAGTCCACAGTAGAAGAAACTATTTGGTTCCAAGGTGGGGAAAACCAAGACAAGTCATCTTGACCACAACAACAGCTGTAAAGTATGCTGGATTGAAAAACTGGATCCATGCAAGCCATACATTGAGAATTCCAAATCCAGTGGACAGCACAGAAAAAGAGTATTTTGATGAATCAGAATCCAGTACTGAGTCAGATGACGGAGAGCCAAAAACAAAAGAAAACCCTGAAAGGGGGGAAGCAGAACCAAGTCTAACATTTGTCCCAAGAAGTAGTTCCATGAGAAGAAGGTTACAGATTTCTGATACCAGTTCAGACTCAGGAACTGAACAAGGAGCGCAATGTTCCAGGAAAAAACAAGGAAAGAATAAAGAAAGAGACAGTGAATAGACACTAAAAGAAATTAACGAAAAGGGGGTGCCAGATGAAAGATTGAGAGAAATTCCACCTGAAACAACACATTTAGATGGACAGGTGCCAGATACAGAGAGAGAGGGAAAGATTATTGCGGAAGACCCCCGAGGAGGTGTAGGGAACTCCGACATCCAGTTAGAAGCAGGGACAAGTAGTCAGCAGGAAGATTGCGTATCGGAGATTCGAGGAGGGACAGAAGTAGGGAAAACAAAACAAGTCGTGGAAAAAGAAATTGTTGAGAGAAAAAAGCAAGTTGAAACAGAGTCAGAGGAAAGCGAAGAAGAAATACCTGAAGGTCGAGTTCTAAGAAAGAGAGCTTGGAGAACTGAAAAGAATGATAAAGGAAGTAAATTGAAAAGAGCGGCAAAGGACGACATTTGGCTGAATAAAATAAAAAGATATCGACTGACATGAGTAATTTCACCAAGGGCTGAATAGGTGAATGAAGTGACGAGTCAGGAGAAATCAAAGAAAGCAAAAGAGCAAGGAAACCTAACCAGAAGTATAAATCACCAGAATGGACGTATGTGGCCCTGCCTGAAGTAAAAAAAGAGGCGGATAGCCAAGGAAATCCAGAGGTGTATCAGAAGTGGTTGAGGAAGATGAAGAATCGGAAATCCTGAGAGTTATCTTGTCTGATATTGGAGAAGAAGCGGATGTTCAGGACATTCTGTATACAGAGCACGAAGGAAAAGTGAAAGATGATGAAATGCCAAACTGAATGAGATAAGAAACTACTGATGGAAAGACAATAAAGTACAGAAAAAGACAAAAAACTTGCAGAACCAAGTAGGTGCTTAGAGCCTTGGGTTAGAAAACCAGTTGTGAAGTAGAAGAGGCTAAGTCAAAAGACACAGTACAGTTTAGCAAAGATGACAAACATAGATAGTGGAAAAGGTAGATGTACATTTTTGAGGAGATGGTGTAAAATGTGTTGTTGTTGTACAGGATTACTAATGCTTCTGTGGAGCATACTTGCTCTCCTGATCTCATTTAAGGTTACAATAGATACAATAGAAGGACATAGTGAAAACAAACCTAATATAGAAAAGACTCAAAAGGTAGTTCCGACTAGAATAGATAAAAATTATTTACATAGAGACAGGTCTATAACTGATTTTTCTAATAATGTGTTTTGAAAATTGTTGTATGAATATGTAAAGACAATGGACATAAGGGACTGCTACGTTTGTATGCAGTTACCTGCCTCTGTATCGGAGGGAGTGACTTATCACCACCTTCCAGTAACTTATGGAATAACATGTAGTGTAATAGCTAGTTTATTTTATCAAACAGGGAAATTAGAGTATTATTTTTCAGATGTAGATACTATAGTTTCACAAGTATCATCAATTAACAAGCTAAACAAGGTAAAACCTGCAAAGGTATTAGGTGAATTTTTCTTGGAGACTAAAGAACTAACATTAGAATATATATTTAAGAACAATTTGACATGTAGTTTAAAGAAAGTGGAAAATACATTTTTAGATATGGTTGAAGAAAGGAGACTGAAAATGCAAAGAAAAGCATCTGAAGGAAAAGTGGAGAAGACGGTCTGGGATGTAGAAATGGAAAACCATCTGAAAGGAGAAGCTAGTCCAACTATGGTTTTAGATTGGCCTCAGAAAGAGACATTGCGTATTAGAAGGAATCAAACTGCATATGATAATTATTTTGTAGGTAATAGTGAGTGCCATGATACATACCGAATCATGGGTGGATGGGGATTTAAAGGTGGAAAATATCCAGTTTTTCCTGGGTTATATTTCATTTGTGGGAACAGGGCATATTATCGTTTGCCAGACCATTGGTATGGCACATGTTATGTAGGCCTGGTTTTTCCGAAGATTTCTCATATGGATAGAGGAGAAGATGGTGTACATAGTTTAGGTAGTTATTTAGCATGTAGTAAGAGAGAATCTTGGACAGAAATTGTGGGTGACATTTTTGGAACATTGATACCAGCAGTGGTAATATCTCTGAATGCAAACAAAATTAGAAGACTTTCAATAGTAGTGGATCGCTTGTCAACAAGCACCGCTGGAGGATTTTTATTAGTAAACACTGAAATGGTTGCCATGCATGCTATGGTAATGCAAAATCGACTTGCCCTTGATATATTATTGGCAAAGGAGGGTGGAGTCTGTGGAATGCTGAAAGTTCAACACAGTTGTACTTACATTCCTAACGAAAGTAAAGATTTGAACATTTATATTAAAAATATTACAGAACTGCATGACAAAATTGCACCACTGGAGGTTGAAGGTGCTTGGGAGAAGATTGGTAGGTAAAATATTATTACCATTAACAGTATTAGTAATTAGATTAGGGTGTATCTGTCGTAAAAAGAATAAAAATCAGAAAAAGTTAAAAAGAGAGAACTTAAGAAGAAAGATAAGAAACAAGAAAGAGAATTTGAAGAGATAGAACTAGAGGAAGTTAAGGAAAGTATGTACAAATCAGCAAAAAGAGAAGAGACAGGAGAAACTGAATTATGAATAAAAGCAAGAAATCACTTTGAAATTCCGTAAAAGAGATACAACATTTTTGATGGTGTGGTGATATAATCACCAAAGGGGGGATTGATGGAGCTGGTAGTACAAAATTTTGTATACCCCTCCATTTCTGCATGTTCATATTAATCCGAATAATCTATTAATTATAATGCTATTAATCTGTTTGCAGTGATATCTAATCAACCGTACTAATGAAAGAATTACATGTGGGATTTGCATTTGCATGGCTAAACTAATTTGTATACTAATTTATGTACGCATACTAATGCTAGAAAATTAGAATATTGCATGATATATGTTGCTTTTGTGATGTAATTGTAAGTCGCACCAGATGACATCACTGGGTGAATATAAACGCTTTGAATGTTGCTATTATGCTAGATAATTACATACACATAGGGGAATTAGTGAGGGTTTAACATTTTATTAGCTATTTCCATGTTTTAATTATGTTTTGTGTTTGTTTTGCTTAAGTTGACCGAGTGGGCCTTCGTAAAGATGGCTGACTTTTGACTCGACGGCCCTAGTCACCGTTCCACGAGGTTTCGGGTGAAGTGCGCCTACGCAACCGCAAGCAACAGTGGCCTCATCCTGACCCCATGCAAGATGTACTAACCAACGTCGTACTGGGAGAGTTGCCAAGACTATTAAATAAAGGACTGTCTTTAAAACCGGAACCAGCAAGTGTGATGACCTAACCATATAGACTATGTGAGAACTTCACCGAACGACCCCAAACCCACCAATCAGGACTGCCTAAAACTGATTCCTGTTACATTTTGACATTAAAATCATTATAAAAGATGGTAGAATAGTGAGCTGACACTCACGTGCAAACTTTTCTTTATCCTGACGTCATGCTGACGGAGAGGACGGTGACACTGCTGGACAGCTGTTTCCATGAATCTTTGACAGACTGAATTGCTGCCGTTTTGATGAATTAAAGATTTCCACGACTTGATTGACTTAGAGGACGACTATTAGCCAGATTAGGTAAATATGATGTTCCGCGGTTTGACTAATGATTTATTGAATTTTACAATTAATTAGATGAACGAAGTTTGATTACTAAACAAATGTGTTGGGTTGTTTATTGAAGAGACTAGATTAAGATTGAATATAAAATAAAAGAATTGAGTTACCAATAATCCAAATTCAACTAACTGATTCATCGACTAAATGGAGGGAATACCTCGAGGTTCAGAGTTTAATAAAAGTATTCAATGTATGTTTATGTAAATTAGGTTCTTTAGGTGAAAAGGTATTCCTTTCATGTCAGCGTTTGAAACATTCCTCTCTCCCGTAAAGACAGATCAATGAAGTGTGAGTGTTGGTGTTATGGGCCCCACCAATGAATGTATTGAGTGAATGTGCTAGTGCGATATATGGTCTGTGACGAAGGGAGGATATGACATTCCACGCTGCATCAAAAGCAAAATCAATTAAAGTAACCAAACTAGTTTTGAGTCATATTCTTACACCGAGTGAGGCAAGACACAAGCAATGGAGACCTGCAGTATATCGCCTGAGATAAATAAGCTTAATGTGTGATTTATGTGAAATCACACATCTAACATGGCTTACGCTTGTACAGGTGTCCGCACATCAGAACTTAATACAAGCTAGACACAGCTGGCTCGCATTTGTGCTTTTGGCAAATGCGGATTGTCATGCAAGACTGCATGGGCACCCTTAATGACATCAACATGCAACCCTTTGTAAATCCGTTGCTGCACATTTTTTTTAATTATTAGCACAACGCAGCACAGACATTCTTCATATACGTAAGGAGGCTAGTTAATATAGACCATAATATATTGAGGCTATTATAGAATCAATGCTTACAATTTTTCAAAATACTAGAAATAAATGTTTCATGGTGGTTCTAGTGCCAGTGCAAATAATTTGGCAGATACTTTATTCTAGAAGGAGTGACAAAAGAGAATACAGTTTGCCTTGCTCGATTCCATTGTTTCTGTGAGGTAAACCAGTAAATACGATACTACAGGGTATGATCGATACTTGGTGAGCATTTGCCTCCCAATACTGAGTTTGCCTGCTCGGAAGGAGGCACAAAATGGGGAATCTGGGAAACAAAAGAGTCAAAAAGTCAAAGCACAACACAATAAAAATCCTACAATCAATTTAGAACAATGGAGAAAGATGTCATGAGTACAATGACACCAAATCAACAAAAATCCAGAAGGGGAATCAGATTTTCACATTTTTTAA
Organism: Triturus cristatus; assembly: GCF_964204655.1. NCBI lineage: Eukaryota > Metazoa > Chordata > Amphibia > Caudata > Salamandridae > Triturus > Triturus cristatus. The sequence continues at coordinate 407,238,550 of NC_140590.1, forward strand.
ATGTTTAAGAAAAAAGAGCATCAAGTAAAATAAAAGCGGCAATCAGTAGTCACTATTCGTGGTTGATTGAGACCTAGGGGCTATTTCAGGCTGACTGTGATTAGTGCGGGACAGATACTTTATTTTACCCTCTAACTTAGTATCTGAATTTGAAGTCAAAGGTCTCCCTAAGGGTAAGGTTGCAGGCTTTAACCGCCAAAGCCCTTTCGACTTCCCAACAGGGTCTTGCTGAAGCCATTGGTTTAGGCGGGAAAAGCTCAGAGCTGAAGATACTCAAATTTTGAAGCTGCTGAAGTCCTTGTATCAGATGGATACTATTTGCTCATCTGCCCGGTCAAGATTGCTACCTTCAAACTTAGTCCTTTTTGTAGAACTTAAAATCTCCCAGTGGGGTAAGCCTGGAGCTGTATCCGATAAAGTCCTCTTTAAATAGGCCACTGTTGCCGCAAGCTCCTGCTGAAAATCCTGTGGTCTTGGAAGTGCAAAAATTACAGGGAGGCCCTGACCTGGCAGTTCAGTACACACTGTGCCCATAGAGAGCAGGGTCAAGTCTGATTTGCATATGGCTGGGTCCAAACTGTAATGGCATGGTGAGCAAACAAACAATGGATTTAAGCCCAGATCTCTGTACTGGGGGTGTTTTACAATGTTCAGCATTCAGTCCATCATCTTTTTGTCTTGCTTTAGTCCCTCCAATTGGGAAGGGTATGCCCAAACGTGGGTCCCGTGCTCACTATACCATTGGATTGAAGCTAGCCTTGTTGATGATGGGAGATACCACAAAACTGGTCCCAGGATGCTTGTTTCTTGCCCAGAGATGACCGGGCCTGGCAGTTTGGGCTTGACTGTTCCCATGGGGAGCAGGGTCAAGGCTGATTTGCATATGGCTGGGTCCAAACTGAAATGCCATGATGAGCAAAAAACAATGGATTTAGGCCCAGATCTCAGTACTAGGGGTGACATTTGTTCTGTGCTCACTATGCCATTGGATTCAAACTAGCATAGCTGATGAGGGGTGATACCCTGATACTGGTTCCAGGATGCCTGTTTCTGGTCTAGGGAGGACCTAACCTAGCAGTTCGGACTAGACAGTTCCCCTGGGGAGCAAGGTCAATACTGATTTGCAAATGGCTGGGTCCAAACTGGTTTGGCATGGTGAGAAACAACATGATGAGCTTAATCCAAATCTGTGACTGGGGGTGAATGTTTCACAATGTTCAGCATTCCATCCATCATATTTTTGTGTTCCTATACGAAAATCTAACAGACCAAAAGATGAAGCCTGCAAAAGAGAAATCCATTTCCTGATGGCAGAAGTATCAGCTGTGCCATCTGTGTTACCTTTGATCAGGTACCAGAGATAACATAGACAAACAGCTTCCCTGTGTTTGCTCATTGCCACTAACATGTGATAGTGAGGAAACTATTTCCTGTATTTTGATGAGCTATGCTATTGGGAAAATTACATGGACATTTTCCATGAAGTGTGAAATTCCCCAAATTCTCCCAATACATGGTAAATGATTGTTACACCCTAGGAATTACCTCATTTGCTCCTCCTGCTCTCATTCTGACAAAGTCCTAGTTTATGGCATTTTGTCATACTACAGCGCAGTAAGGCATCTTGCTGCCCTGCCCAACACCAAAGTGAAAGGGCAGGAATGCACTGTATTTAAGTAATACAGTGCATTCCTGTCCTTTCTGCCTACACTGGTGCTGTTTTGGCAGCCTAGCGCCAACTTAGGCACCCTAGCACCTTGGTGCAAGGGTGCCTCCGTTGCATGTAGGATTGTCACACCTTCCTGCAGAAAAACAAACCTACGAGGTGTTTTCCTTTTACTTTGTGTGCTGCAGAATGCAGCACACATAGAAAGAGGACAAAAATGAGGAGAAATAAACCTATTTCTCCTCGTTGTGCCTCACCTCGGAAGGTGTTCATATTTGGCGCTTACCCAGGTTTACATCACTTTGTAATTCTGGGGCAGCTTCAAATTCCATGGGTGTTGAGTGGGAAAACCCACTGCAACGCCCATGGAACGCCTCCTGTGCACAGAGTAAGGTGACTTGCGCTGCGTCGTCTTACTCATGATTTTATGAGGCCACTCAAAGGCAGAAATCACGAAAGAGGGCTAGAGGAGGTTTAGGGACCAACGGGAGCCAGCTCCCCACTCATGTATTCACGTCACAAAAGAAGCCCCGGGTCCATAGTGATAGGGAGGTCTATCATGTGACTCGAGAAGTGTCATGGTGCAAAACACAGGATTTCCCTTTTTTAGGACAGTTCCCCTCACACACCAGAGGTGTCATGCTTCATCATGGGGGTACGTCCTCGCACGAGAGACCTAGTCCTCATGCAGGCTACAACCACCTCGCTGCGAGGGAGGAGCTCAGGGATGTTTTTTGAGAGAATTGAAGGCCACTGTGTTAATACAAGACCGTCTTGTATTAACACAGTGGCCTTGAATTCTGGCACCTGCGTTACAAGCTATATTCTGCTTTTAATCCTGGCACCGGGCAGCTGAATAAAAGTTGCTTCACAGCTGACCCTGTAGCCAGTTTTAACCACCTACATCACAGCACTGTACTTCTGTCATCAAACCAAGCTCTCATAGGGTTTTAGTACACCCATCCTCCCTCTCAAAAAACATCCCTGAGCCCCTCCCTCGCAGCGAGGGGGCTGTAGCCCGTGTGAGGACTAGGTCTCTCACGCGAGGAGGTACCCCCATGATGAAGCATGACACCTCTGGTGTGTATGGGGAACTCTCCTTAAGAAGGGAAATCCCCTATTTTGTACCAAGACACTTCTCGGGCCACTCAAAGCCATGCAGGGTAGCTTTGAGTGGCTTTATAAATCTCTGTGACACGTGTACCACTTTACGTGGTGCAAAAGTGACACAGGTCTCTCATAAATATACCCCAAAGTGCTTACTGACAACTAATATAAAAGGTGCTTTGCTAAAACCCAGTAAGCAACCCAGCTGGGCCCTTCTGCAAGTAGGAGTGGTCAATGCACAGCTATTGCCGACCGGACCGCCGTTATCGAGTACGCTGCATCTCTTTCAGCAACTTCAATGTTGGATTGTTCCTTCCTAAAGAAATCTCGATTTATCCGTTGACGCATTTAATAGCCTCTACTTTATCTAGGAAAGGCCCGTTTTGAATCTAGACTCCATCGTTATCCTCTGTGGAGACTTCCCCGATCCTAGAGTGTATGAAACAATCACAAGAATTCTGCTGGCAGATCGGTGTTTTTCCCTAAATATTTGAATGGTCTCGCCGATACACGGTCGACGGCTCTCCAATTTAGAGAGCGATACCAAAGGGTTTCTACATTTTGCATAGATCTGCATCTTTCTTCTTCGATTATCAGTTTTTACATACACAGGTCCCAGCCTGCGTGTGGGGGTTTGTCTGCTACGCCCTGAGGAAGGTGGTACTCCTGGTTTGGAGTGTGTTTCACCGAAACGCGCGTCGGCGTTTTTCTTTGGGCCTACAATTCCCGCCCCTAGACTCTCCATACAGCTTGATTTCTAGCTCATTGTTACCATTTGGTTCCATTGCTAGATTTCCTTGTGATCACCTCTCTGGGAATTGGCCCTTAAAAGGCTGTTTGGCCTATGTTGAAAGATTTTTTTGGAATGGTGTTTGAATGTGAGCTGTTTGAATTTGAGTGTTTGTCCTTTGATTGAAAATCGTTCCCCCTCTTTAACATCTTTTGGTTTTCCCCCCCTGCCTGGGAACCTGTCTTTTGTGGCTTATCTTTGTATTATATTTCTGTGTTGTGAATAACTTTTAGTATGTCTTATGTACTATTGATTTTGATATAAAAAACACATAAGCAAGCAATTCAATGCTCATGATAATATGTTTCTAAATAAAAAGAAAACTTTTTTCTACTCATTGTGATTATCTTTATATTGTGGTGCACTTGTTTTTGTCTTTTCTCTTTTCTTTTGTCATTCCGTCACAATACTCTTTTTCCTTTTTCTTGAGTGCCATACCCTTTGTGGGTAAAAAATATGATACGTAGTACTTTTCAATCATAGGGGTAGAGTTATTTGTGTTGTTTTGCTTGGTGGTCAATGCACAGCACCAGCATCCCAACTCCAGGATTCACAGCATTATCAGCATAGGGTCATTTTACCACTGCATTCTTCAGCAGCTAGTTGTTTGTACTGAAAATCAAACGCTCCAGGCCCACCAAATCCAACTCCATTCCCATAAATAGTGCCTCAACGGTATTTGGACATGACTGAAATGTCAGTTCAACTACCAGAAATTAAAAGATGTAACAAATAGCAGCAGCAGCAGCAGTCGAACCGCATGAAGACCAAAATGGAAAGATTTAAAGAAAGAGTCGAATGGGCTATTTGTAAGCTGGGATTTTGTACCTTTTTACTTTCTTTCTCTCTTTGTTTTTCTGGTATATGTGCTTATTTCTGAGTCCTTCTCTGCACAGACAACTGCTGATGGTAAACCGGATTTCCACTCCAAAATACCTCTGCTAACAGGTGTTCTTCCACTCCCAAATCTCTTGCAGAAAATGTTTAAAATCCTTGCAGTGTTGCTATCCCGCTTGATTACAGCAACAACCTGTACATGAGCCTACCAAATTAATCAATTAGAAAACTTCAAAGAGTGAAGAACCATGCTGTTCATCTTCCATTTACATACATTGTTCTGTAGTCCCTTACATTAGCCCCCCCCCCGTCAAAAAACAGAAAAGAAGGTAGATGTATCGTCTATTAAGTGCTACATGGTTTAGCACGGATGTACTTGGGTTTTTCTATTCGAGTAGGACCAAGACTGATTTGAATATGGCTGGCCTCTGTCGAGTACAGGGGTGGTCATAACTTGCGTAACTCCGTGTAGCGTAATCACATGGATTTACCAAAGAATTCCTCCAGATTATGCAGAATTACACAAGAAGAGTAATGCTAGATTTAGCACTATATCTTAATGCAAAAATGACCCCTTCCATCAAAAATGGATGTGAGGATGCATTTTGTGCTAAAACATAGAGCAAAATGCAGTAGAGCACGAATAGTGAGTGCAAGTAGCTAGTCGTACTCAGTAAATGTGCTCTTGAAGTAGTATTTTTTCCGACACTTACTCCCCGCATTTAGTGCTATTTTCTTAGCACAAAAGGCGCCCTTGCTTCCAAAATGGATGCAAGGATGCATTTTCGTGCTAAGAAATAGCGCAAAATGCAGCAGAACATGAAAGGTGAGCATGAGCAGCCGCTCGCAATCTCTAAGGGCCTGATTACAACCTGCCACTCGTGTGGGCAGTGTGGCAGTCGCACGGTGGTGCCTTTGAAAAAACTTACTGCTAGCATGCACTATTTGGTTAGTGAAAAATGCACCCTTGCACCCAAATGGAGCTGGGGATGCTTTTGTGTGCTAAGAAATACTGTTAAATGCAGCAGAACACGAATAGCAATTGAGTGGTCACTCACACTTAATAAATTTGCTCTTGTAGTACGATTTTCCCCCCAAATTACGTGATTACACAGAATTGTGTAATTAGTGGTGAAACTGGGTCAAAGAGTAACACAGAATTGCCAAAATTACTCAATCACTCTGGCATAAGTGAAATTCCACCCAGGTCTAGTCTACAATGGCATAATGAGCAAAACAATGTACTGGGATATTGCCCCAAGGAATTACCAGTCGCTGAGATGAATTCATGCATTTCACCCATTGCCATTTTATTTTCTGTATTGCAAGAAGAGGCACAACATATCTACCTGGGACAGGGAGATTCAGCTAAAAAAAGCCTGTCCCTTGATCAGTGATAATTGCAGTGATAGACATTAGAAAATAACAGCGTCCTGAAGCACATGCTTCGCTTGCCTTGGTTGTGTGTTCGCTGGTAAGCCTAAATTACTGTTCTAACTCTAATCCTAGAATATTTGAGAAAAGTACTTTTAAAAAGGGTTAAAAAATTGTGGTTGCTCGAGGACTCGTTCCGCCCTACAGCATTGCTTCTTGCGACCACATTGCTGGAGCATTTTAAAAAATCAATAACGGACACCCGATATCAGTTTACAATCACGGTCGGTGAACGGAGTTTGTAATAAATGTTCAGATGCCGATCGAACGTTCCGACGATCTTCAGTTTTAATTGGCCTGACCCTAAGATGGCGACCATAGAGGATTTACGGGGCGCGCCTCACCTTCTCCTGCGGGGCAGCGCGGTTGAATCCTATAACCTGGGCAAGTATTGCTGATGCGGTGCCTGACATCTTAGTAGGAATGAGCTATTGCAAAGCCAAGCTCATATACGCAGTGATCCCCATGAGCTCCGAGCCTGACCTTAAGATAGCGCCTGTGTTTGGTAGATCTTGGCCTCTTTAACAAAAGATTTGTTTGACTGTAATCTGACCTTAAGATGATGCCCTTGTTTTCTAGACGTCTCCGCCAGTGAATATGCTAAGATGGCGCCCTGGGTGCTGAACGAAGGTGCCTGGACTCGTTGCGGGACCTCTGTTCCTGGCCGGTGGTTGCGGGGGACTCGGAGGCATCGTTCAACGGCATTCCGCTGTCGGAGGTGAGGTAATTCCCCCCCACCCCCCGGGTGCGGCCGGTGCTGAAAGCACACGGTAAAAAACACAATGGTTCGGGTGTGGCCAAAAGGTCCAATAATAAAGTGATCCTAATCTTTTATGATTAGAGAGTTGAAGATTAATTACTTTAAAGGAGCAAAAAAATTAATAATGTACATAGGGACATAAGTCAGTTCATGTGAAACATTTATTTCCACAACAATAGAATTCGGGTGCTCACACAATAAGTGAAAGAGGCGTGACGTGCAGAGTGATGGTGAAGTTTAAAATAACGGCATCGCATTGACAACAATAGTGTAAAACTCCTCAAGCAACTTTATAGAATAGGAAGAGTTTTTTGTTGTAAAGGGTCAATGGCTTTTCGATCTCAACTGTTCGACATCATCATCAGGGCATATAACGGGTGAGCAAGCTGAATCTAAAATGAGGAAAAACGGTCAAGTAAATAAGCTATAGTTTGATCCCTACATGTAGTATAATTTATACAATCAGAGGCTCCTTTTTTTAAACATAATGACATATATAAATATATATTAATCCTGAATTATTCTGTATATCATGTAACTAGCCATGCCTAGGGGTCAAGGTAGGTGTGGAAATACATGAATTAAGGCAATTACAGAAGCGAAAGACATGATTTAAAGGCAATTCGGAAGCGAAAGTCAACGATTTACATTACAAGTGGAGGAAGTATTTAAACGGTGGTGGTATTGGTGGTAGTGGTATTGGTGGTGGTAGTGGTGTGTTATTGGTGGTGGTGTTGGTGGTGGTGGTATTGGTGGTGGTGATGGTAGTGGTGTTGGTGGTGGTAATGGTGGTGGTGGTATTGGTCGTGGTAGTATTGGTGGTGGTGGTTTTGTGGTGGTATTTGTGGTGTTGGTGTTGGTGTTGGTAGTGGTGGTGTTGGTAGTGGTGGTGGTGGTATTGGTGGTGGTGGTATTGGTCGTGGTATTATTGATGGTTGTGGTATTGATGGTGGTGATGGTGGTATTGGTATTAGTGGTGATGGTGATATTGGTGGGGGTGTTGGTATTGGTGGTATTGGATGGTGATGTGGTATTGGTGGTGCTGGTATTGGTGGTGGCAGTATTGGAGGTGGTGGTATTGGTGGTGGTGTTGGTGGTATTGGTGGTGGTGGTGGCATTGGTGGTGGTAGTTTTGGTGGTGGTATTGGTGGTAGTATTGGTGGTGATGGTATCTGTGGAGGTGGTGGTATTGGTGGTAGTGGTATTGGTGGTGGTAGTGGTGGTGGTGTTGGTAGTGGCATTGGTGGTGGTGGTGGTATTCGTGGTGGTGATATTGGTGGTGGTGGTATTGGTAGTAGTGGTGGTATTGGTGGTGGTATTAGTGGTTCTATTGGTGGTTGTATTGGTGGTGGTATTGGTATTGGTGGTGGTGGTAGTGGTGGTAGTGGTGGTTGCATTGGTGGTGGTGGTATTGGTGGTAGAGGTTGTATTGGTGTTGGTGGTGGTATTGGTGGTGGTGGTATTGGTGGTGGTGGTATTGGTGGTGTTATTGCTGGTGTTGGTGGTGGTATTGCTGGTATAGGTGGTGGTACTGGTGGTGGTGGTGGGGTATTTATGGTGGTGGTTGGGGTATTTAATGGTGGTAGTTTTGGTGGTGGTGGTATTGGTATTGGTGATGTTATTGGAGGTGGTGGTTTTGTGGTGGTATTGGTGGTGTTGGTATTGGTGGTGGTATTGGTAGTATTGGCGGTGGTGGTGGTATTGGTGGTGGTGGTATTAGTGGTGGTGGTATTGGTGGTGTTGTTGGTGGTGTTGGTATTATTGGTGGTGTTGGTATTATTGGTGGTGGTGGTATTGGCGGTGGTGGTATTTGTGGTGATGGTGGTAGTGGTGGTGGTAGTGGTGGTGGTGGTGGTGGTATTGGTGGTGGTGGTATTGGTTGCAGTGGAATTGGTGGTAGTGGTATTAGTGGTGTGATATTGGTGATGGTGGTGGTATTGGTGGTGGTATTAGTGATGGTATTGGTGGTGGTATTGGTGGTGGTATTGGTGGTGGTGGTGGAATTGGTGGTATTATTGGTAATGGTGGTATTGGTGGTGGTATTGGTGGTATTGGATGGTGGTGTGGTATTGCTGGTGTTGGTATTGGTGGTATTGGTGGTGGTGGTATTGGTGGTATTCGTGGTTGTGGTGGTTTTGGTGGTGGTGGTAGTTGTATTGGTGGTATTGGTAGTGTTGATGGTGGTGGTGTTTGTGGTATTGGTGGTGGTGGTGGCATTGGTGTTGGTGATATTGGCAGTAGTGGTGGTATTGGTGGTAGTATTAGTGGTTATGGTATTGGTGGAGGTGGTGGTATTGGTGGTGGTGGTATTGGTGGTGGTGGTGGTATTGCTGGTGGTGTTGTTGTTAATAAAATAGGCTTTTGAAAACAACCCCTCAGGTGGCTTTAGTATAGATGACATGTAATACAAATGTGCTGTTGTCAGCTTCAGCCCATTAGCAGAGGATTATGTGCTACATTCAATTCACATGACTTAATTCACTAATCATTTCTAAATCCATTTTACTTGGGGGATTGAAACAGACATGAGAAAATGCCAGGTTAAAGTAATTGAAAGCAGGCGCCCGTAAATATGGGGGCGGCTGTCCTCCTTAAAAAAACATGAGCGGTTTTAGCTGAAGCAGAGCTAGTCTGGCCTGCAGTAAGAGAAACTCAATAAAGTAAATAATGCGTACAGACTAAATAACAAGTCCAGTGTAACAACTGAAGTAAAAGGGCCAGTCGCCATGGAAGGTTACAAATGAAGGCAAGGCCATACTAACGAGGGACTAACAGGCCTATTAACGAAGGCATCATTTACAAAAGGCAATGACACAAGCCAATGAAAAATATGGGAGGAGAGTGCGCGTGGCTTCTTCCCCATACTCTACTACATCAGTCTTGCAGAGTGAGCAGCACATGCGCACTGCCGCTAGGCTCGACCCTAAAGGGATTGCATGAAAAGCCAACTGAATGAACAAGTTACAGATGATGACAAAAGTGACTCTATATTCCTGCCCGTCATATTTTTTGAATTTTATGAAAACACCTACGTGGACCCATTTTTACAGTAATACCATAATGCTGTCCGATCACTAGCTACACAAACACCTTGTCTGCAGCTATTTGGACAATATACCTGGTCAGCATGTGATGCAGGTAGTTATTCCCGCAGTACCAGATTGCTCGACACCAAAAATGGTTTTATAATGAGGGCGGAGTCTTTTGTAAAGAGTAAACAGAGCACTGTTGAACTGCGGCTAATCATAAAATCGGCAGTCAGGAAAACTGTCAAATAAAATCTCCTAGAGGTCTGAAAACACTTCTTTATTTACAGTTGTTCTACAGCGACAAGAGTAGGAGGACACATGCTGTGTACGTTAGCTGTTTATATTAAGTGTGTCAGCTGGGTGAACAGAGCAATGAGTCCAACCCATGATTCCTGCCTTCAGTGTAGGCGGTCATGTGCAGGTCATATATTGTCAGAAAATTTTAAATGCCAAACTCCTCGCACAATAATTATTTTTCTGCGAGTAGACTTGAAATGGAATTATCTGACTGTGTGTAGGGGTGGCTGTTGTCATTCTGGCTTAAATTAATTGAAATGACAGCTCACAAAGGCACTTTGTCTCTGCCTCGGGCAGCTGAGCTGTCGCTTCAGACTATATACAAAGAAATGTGCATCTCCATTTGCATGATCTATTAATGCTACGATGACTGGTGTTTTGCATGGCCCTTCGTGGGCATAAGTAACTCACATTTGAAAAAACACCCAGCTAGTGATAGTGCTGCGAGGCTGCTGGTGTGCCATTTCCATCTTGTGCCCGCATTTATGGCACTGTAGTCTTGAACTTAATTGGAACCTCCGCACTAGTTTCCTTCAGTCAGCTCGGGGGCCACTTAGCCTCTTGCACTCTGTCTGGGCCGCTGTCTATCCTTCGACACCCCCACCAGACATTTCCACTCCACCCATCAGGCCTTGGCCACCATCCCGCGGAACAGGCAACTGCTTTTGGTACATGGGCCCCATATTTCAGCTATGCTGCAAAATCGGCCTGGTCACATAATCAGCCCCCCAGGGGTCCTAAACTGGCCTCCACCCATGTGGCCCACCGGGAAAATGCCCTGTGGCTTCCTCGCCAGTCCGGCCCTGCCCTGGGTGTGGCTCACGGGGAGGGTGGGGGGCAGAGGCTAGCGGGGAGACCTCATGGGGTCCCCCACATTTAGAATCCAAAAGAAAAGGGGCTGGGGCTACAGACTGCGCTCTTACTACAATGCAGTGTGGCTGTCTGTGGACAATACTGCTCTGGTGTCGGGATAATGAACAGCGGTATTCCTTCCTCTACACGAGGGCTGGGGCACTGGGGAACCACTGTGTCACTCGTCATCTAGCATGGAATCCTTGCTGTGGACATTGGCAAGGTCAAGGACCGGGCCTCGTGTTCCTTGGGCCCCTGTACTTATACTCCACAAATGTATTTGTTTCAGCTGTGACTTCAAAGGAACCCTTTCAACCCAACCCTGGCTCCAAACATCAGTATGGGGTAAATCAGCTCTTTGTGTGAGGGCAGGACACAGCCCATACAAATGTAAAGTGTGAACGCCCCTCTCTCTCTCTCTCAGCCCAGGATGACCATCAGTATGGATGCAGATGTAACCCTGTCACACCTAACCCTTCCTGTGTGATTGCTGTCTGGAAAGTCTGCACAAAGTGCAGCTTTCACCGAGGCCCAGACTTGGAGTGGAGTTAGACTGCAAAGCACAAAAAGTGATACGCACAAAGAAATGCCCACTTTCTAAAAGGATTAACTTTGGTACAAGTATTGGTCTAAATGATTACCTTTTGGTTTACAGAGTGAACTGCAGTGGAACTTTACAAAGGTATAAGTGTAGTGCGAGGAACAATTCCCGTATTGAGCAGTGCGACTGGAGAGCTTTAGATACGTGCTCATACATATCTGTTATTCACAAACCCGTGAGTATTGGGACAGACCGCGGCACCAGTTAACGCACGCAACTGTTGAGTCAAATTAAAGAAGAAAAATTAAGATTACAAGGGAAGGAGTGCATTTGTGCATCATGTTTTTTACACTTTCTAAAAGTGCCATTTCTAAAATATTATGTAAAACCCAATATTGCTACCATTCTGAACATACCAAACATGGCAACGTTACTCTGTTCATATTAGGACTTACCACTTAAACACATATAAGGGAATTTCCAATGCTAATGCTGGAGCAGGGTTTAAACCCAAACATCAGCTTATATTTCTATATGTCATAATTAAAATTACTAAGGAATAATTACTAGATATTAATTTTGTCGAGTTGAGTGTTCTGACTAATCAACCTTACTAATGAAAGAATTACACGTGGGGATGCAATCGCATGGCTCAAATTAATATGTGAACTAAGTTTGTGAGCAAATTAATTAAATACGTGTGGCTAAAGTGCTATTTGTTATGTGTTTGTGCTTTGAAATAATATGCTTTAATGCTTCTTTATGTCGCAAATGGCTAGATAAATACATACACATAAGGGTATTAGTGGGAATTAACACTGTATAATCATTACGATGTAGTAACGTTGTTTTGTGTTTCTTTTAGTTAAGATTGTCCATTTTGGCCTATCGAGAAATGGCCGACATTTACAGCCTGCATTTGAGTAGATGAAATATGGAGAGGCCTCGCTGAATATGGTTGAACATGACCTCGGCCTCTGTCTGAGCTAAAAGTTTCCGAAAGGACAGCAGCTCTGGGCTCATCGCCAGATATCCTTGGAAGAAAACGATTGCCACAAATGAACATTTTTGATAAACTTGCAGTGGCTTCACTATAATTCCGGAGAAGAGCATCCATGAATGTTGCGAATGTAGTTTGTGCTTCCTTTTTCCGTGTTTTTATTTTTGAGATATTCGAGAGCGGAGGTTTTTTCTAAATGTTGCGAGCCAACATCCTTTCCTGCTCGCTCTGCTCAACGGACGTTTAGAGCTTGTTTGTAACTTTTAATGTGTAAGTTTTAGTATAAATATAACTAGGCTAGAGAGGGTCTAAGGCCACTTCTTCCCGAACTTATGCTTGAGAGGATCGATGCTGATTGAGAGGACGGCGACTCGGGAGACTCCACTGAGAGACCTGTCCTGACCTAAATACGACATTTAGCTAGAATAGGTCATTATGAGAATAATGATTTTGCAATTGAATGACTTTCATTTGAACTAATTTAGATAAAATAACTTTTGTTTGAATTCCAGTGTCGGGTGGTTATTTCTTTGTCGGTTATTGAAATCTCAAATGTGGTTTTATTGTTTAAATCATGACTCGAGACAAATCAATTAGGTTGCATTGACCTCAGTTAGATGCAGATTGATTTAGAAGTTCTCTCGTATATTTAGTGTGGATAGAGTAATAGAATGAATGTTAGTGTGATGGGCCCTAGCGTATGGTGAGTGTATGTGCGTATGACTGTGGAAATACTCTATCCGTGGAAGTAGGGAGAATTTATAAGTTCCGATCTGCAGCACTAACCTATGAGAGGAGCAGGCCTCACAGTAGTAAGTAACAAAATAGGTTGCTTGTCACTACCAGGACATGCCACACAATAAAGGCACATGTCCTACCTTTTACTTACACAGGACCCTGCCCATAGGGCTACCTTAGGGGTGACCAACATGTAGTAATAGGGGAGTATAAGGCTTGGCAAGTAGTTTTAAATGCCAAGTCAATGTGGCAGTACACTGGGCACACAGGCCCAGCAGTGGCAGGCCTGAGGCAGGTTTGAAAGGCTACGTTTTTGGGTAGTACAAGCAGTTCTGCAGGCCCACTAGTAGCATTTAATTTAAAGGCCATAGGTATATGGTATACAAAGGGAAAGTAAATCAAATATGCCAAACAGGTGTAAACCAATCATATCATGTTTAAAGGAGAGAGCACATGCACTTTAGCATTGGTTAGCCGTAGAACAGTGCCCAGAGTCCTAAAACCAACAAAAAGAGTGTCAGAGGGGGCGTGGCTTCACCGCCGAATGGAATAGACACGAGCTAGAACAGCTCCGATTCACCCCGACATCTCCTGCAAATCTGCTACACAGATCCGCCTCAAAATTCAGCAGGACCAATATTATAACAAATGACACCAGCGAGCCAAAAACGGGAGCAATCCTGCCTGTAGTGGTGGAGCTAGGAAGAGGTGCGTGTCGCGGCCTTTCGGAGATTTAAAGCCGGGGACTTGCATGAGAGCGGGGCCGACTGCAAAGTCTTGGAGCAGAGACTGAGGCAGATGGAGAAGGAAATCGGCAGGGCCTAAATGATCGAGCCCAGTTCTGAAGAAGGAAATAATCCTCTTTGAGGTGAAGGGAAAGATATTGAGGGAGCCCGGGAGAAACGCGGTCGCGGGGACTGAAGGTCCATGAATAGTTCCTGCGGCATAAGCTCCATTGCCTGAGTGCTGCAGGAGAGAGGGTGATGCCGGGGAGTCCACAGGCTGTGCTCGCCCTATATGACGCACAAGAGAAACGGCCGAGTCAGCAGACTCGCATAGCGGTGGTAATAAATGGAGGAAGCGCGGCGGGAACTTAAATAGCCAAACCCACTGCTGAGCATACAACAGCCATAATTTCATTGTGGGCATGCAGTAGCAACGGGGACAGTGATTAATCCCACAGCGGCAGCCATAATCTTAAGGCGCGACGTGCAGGCACACTAAATACACCATTAAACAATTTTAAATCATAAATAATAAAACACAAGAGCACCTGATATATTGGGGCATAATCCAGGGCTTGCTCATAAGCGGAGGGCTGGCAGATGTGAGACCGGTCTCAAAACAGTTACGTTGTCCTGGTTTGACAAACAAGCGACATAACAAACACTGGGTCTGGCAGCTTGGACTTGAGTAGCGACCGGCACGGCGCCGACAAGACAACATTAGACCTGAGTAGAAGATCGTAATAAACCCAACAAGGATAACAATATGATCCGTGGCAGGAAACGTAGACAGATCAGGAGACACAATATATCCTGGATCTGCCTGAAGTCGCTATCGGGAGCAGTGCTGAGTGCAGGTTGATATGTTGGGATATAAGGGCCCAAAGAAATCGCTGCAGACAAAACTGGACAAATTCCCTACTCAAACAACGAATGGCCCTGATAATACCACCAAAGGCAAAGGGGCAATGTGAACAGGGCGAGAAGAGTAAAACCCTATGCTGAAAGATGTAATGGACACCATTTCGGGAGTGCACACATCACTGGAGCAGAGAATGAATTCCATCACAACGGAAGTCACTCTGATCAAAGCAGACCTGCAAAACATGAGAGAGAAAGTCAAACCCATGGAACTTCTCGCTGTGGATCTTCCAAGCAAATGCAGCAGGATTTTAAAGAATTGCAGGTCTTCTGGAAGTTGGTGGAGGATAAGCTGGATGAGTAGGAATGGAGGGCGCGAAGAAGCAACATACAAGTTATTGGAATACCTGAGAGAGGGGAGGGCCCAGCTGCAGACCTATTCATTGAAGAGCCAATAGTCAAACACCTACAACCTAAGGTCCTCATTAACTTCTTTACCACTGAAAGGGCGCACAGGGTTCCTGGTGGAAGGCCAAAACCGGGAGCACCCCTACGTCCAGTGCTTGTGAAGCTCCTGAACTTCGGAGACAGAGACAACATACTTCGCACTGCCCGAGTGGGCCCTACACTCAAGTATGAAAACAGTGAGATATCCTTCTTCCTAGACTTTACATAAAAGACAGCGAAGATCCTTCCTGGGTATCAAGAAGCAAGGCATTTGATCGAGTGTCTTGGCGGTTTTTATGGGAAAGTATGGAACTTAATAACTTTGGCCCAGGCTTCATCAAAGCCTTAAAAGCCCTTTACATTAGTCCACGGGCTAAATTATCCATTGAAGGCTTTGAGTCAGAGTTTGTAGAGGTACAGAGGGGCACTAGGCAGGGCTGTCCGTGTTCTCCGATATTATTTGCCCTAGTAATTAATCCTTTAATTTTAAAGCTCCTTAACTCCCCTCAAATACAACCAGTTAAGGTGGGCTCATACTCTACTAAAATATTAGCATACGCCGACGACATCGCTGTGCTTACAACCAAACCGGCTGACGCAGTGGCAGAAATAGAACAAATAACCCAGGTTTTTGGATTTTATTCATGGTACTCACTTAATAGAGATAAAACCATGGTTCTATGTACTAATAATACTATATATGACAGTCCCTATAAAGTCAAAAACGCTACCTATCTTGGTGTGATTATTTCTCCTGAGGTAAAAGAGATTAATTGGCTTAATTACGATCCCTTGATCAAAACAGTAAAAACAGATCTCAAGAGGGTAGATAATTTACATCTATCAATAATAGGGAGTGCGAATTACATCAAAATGAGTATATTTCCTAGAATACTTTATCTATTTCAGGCTATACCATTGATGGCCGAAGGTAGCATTGTTAAAATCTTAGATTCCACAATATCTAAATTTATATGGAATTTTGGCAAAATAAGAAGAGCATTACCACTATTAACCCTCACCCTACATAGAGGCGGCCTTGGTATCCCGAACTTGACGTTCTATCTCTGGGCGACATTACTTCAACAAATGGGCCTGCTCTTTAGAGTTAAACCGCCTAATTTACCCAACACAGACTCTTATATTCCTTCCATTTTTGAACTTGGACTAGGTGATAAATGCCAAGGGCTATTTCTGAAACAACTCGAAACGTCCTATTACAAAAAGACCAAGTTTAAGGTAATGGGAGATGCATGGAAAATTTGGAAACTTACCTCCAAACAACTAGGAATACCTAAAATAACAAGATACACCTCTCTTTGGCACAGTAAGATTATTTCAGCATCCCTGATAGATAATGTCTCTAAGAGATGGGAGAATAAGGGCATATACACATTCGGTCATTTTTTTGGACAGAATATTACTCCATTTTTCGAGGGGTTACAACAGAGATTTGATATTCCATCTACAGATTATCTAAAATATTTCCAAGTCTTTACCAGCATCCGTAATTCTAAATTTAATATTAATTTAGATAGTTTCAATTTCTTTTCTATTATTGAGAAACGAGCAACCAGGATAGGTAATCTATATGATATTCTTCTACAATCCTCTAAGGATGATCTAGATCGTGTTGAGAGATCTTGGGCACAAAAACTTGGAAATCCGGATGTAGATATTGATTATTCCCTAACCCTTTACACAACATTATTTCTAGCACCTAATCTTAAAGCACAATACTTTAAAACTATTTACGACCTTTATTTTACTCCGGCTAAACTCTTTACCTGGGGATTACGAGTAGACGATTGTTGCCCTAGATGTAAACAAGGACAGGCAAATCTAATTCACATGTTTGCTGAATGTCCAAAATTGGACAATTTACAAACATTGATTAGAGGATTCTGGACTCAGGTATTCGGGCGGAACTTTAGATCTTCCGCTACCCTATATCTCCTAGGTTACGATGAATCCTTAGGGTACAGTCTGGAGGAACAGAGGATTGTTTTCTTGGGCACTGCCGTCTTTCGTATTATTCTAGCGGCTTCTTGGAAAGACACCAATGTACCCACCTTTCAGATGTGGCTCAGCCGATTTCTCGCCATATACAAGCAGGAGATAGCTATATATAGTACAAGAGGTAGGAAAGCTAGAGCCCGGGGTACTCAGATTTGGGTCCCAATTTCCAACTGGTACTCGAAAGTAAGATCTCCCCTCTGATAAGAAAAGGTTTGACACTTTTATTTTGCATTTCTTATTTCTCACTTCAGTTGTTTATATGTACTGGGCTGTAATGATTCTGTTTTCTTCTTAGATATATTTTCTTTCTTGTTGTTTCATTAAGAAACTATTATGTCTCTAAAGAAATTGCTTGAATGAATGTTACAGATCATATTCAATAAAAAAAAAAAAAAAAAAAAAGGAAATACTCTATCCGTGGAAGTAGGGAGAATTTATAAGTTCCGATCTGCAGCAGTTTCCTGGTAGCAGTATGATGGTTTTGATTATTGTCTTGATTTGGTAGATTGCTTGTACATAGGCTTTGGATTTATTGGTTTATTGATTGATGTTGATATATGTACTAACAATATATGTTGAAGTCGTTGTATTGAGTTATATGTAGTATGTACGGCTTCTGGAACGTAGGGAGCTGGTGATGGTTCCGTAGTAGGGCAGAGGGAAGTGAGTGCTGCTCTCGGGAAAGACGGGATTGTTGGCCCTGTACGTATGCAGGGAAAAGCGTGTGACAATTGAAGTTGCGCGTCGCATTGTCTGGGTTCGGATTCAGTGACATCGTCGTGTGTTACTACTAGAGACATATTTTCTGTGTAAAAGGAGTGTGTATGGTAGCAAAGGTTATCTGTGAAATTCTGGTCTTAAGTCCCAGGGATCCGTAAGGTTCGCCGTTAAAGCTTACTGCTGGAGAAGTAACAGGTATTCTCTGAGCTTGTTTGAAGGACTGGGCAGAGGTAAGCGCTGCTTGGTTAACGTGTGATATAATTCTGTAGCAGGACAGATTGTTCGCTGTTCTCGGGAAAGTCAGGATTCTGTGTAAATGTACTACATTTTCTGGTGTGAAAGTGCGTGAACGTATGAGCATTTAGTTGATTGTGAGACTCTTTGGAGCATTCCGGGAGGAACAGTTAATGGATGCATGTTAGAAGGGCAGAGTAGAGGGATGTGCTACTGTGTCAACGAAAGTAATAATTCCGTGGTAGAGCAGAGGTAAGCGCTGTTTTAGAGAGAAGCGGGATTCTTGTGAGAAAGACCTTCCTTTACTATTCTGTGGTTAGCGAAGCAGACAATGGAGATGTTTATATGTTGTAACTAATAGATTTTGTAGAATCTGAAACAGAGTCTACCAAGAAGGCTTTGTAAAGGAAGGGTAGACGAGTGACAGGAGACAGGAGTAGAAGCGACTGCAGCGACTACTGACGTCAGAAAGACTGCGCTGTGATTGGACAGTGGGTTAGGACAGCGAAAGCGCTGTGATTGGTGCTTTGGTGTGAGCCGCGCAGGGATTGGAAGGAGTACAGGGTGACGTAGACGCTCCGGGATTGGTGCGTTAGTGTGAGTCGCGCTGTTATTGGACAAAAGATCGTACAGTTGCAGAAAGGACTAGAGAGTTGTGGTAAACGCAAAAATGTATTATCAACCGGAGGAAAAGAAGAAGAAATCCTTGTTCGGTAAAATTAAAAAGTGGTTCGACAAGGATAAGGACATAATAACTAGAGAAGGTGAATTACTACCTCCGACAAGAACCCCTGCATCCTTCATGGTTGCGAAATATGGGTATCATACCTGTATCTGGTTAGACAATTGGGCTAAGTACACTAAAGAGGATGTGTTTTAGCGTTCCCGGAACATGGTTCATTTAATCTGGCCGTGTTGAGAAATTTACGGGAGAAAATGATGTGTCTAGAGCCTACACCAAGGCCGACACAGTTCGAGGCATTGGTAGAATGGGAAGATGAGGTGCATGAGCGAGAAAAGCAGAGGAGTGGAGGTAATTATAGGTATATTTTTGGGAGGAAATATGATCGTGAAACTCATCATGATCGAATGAGGAGATGGCGAGATGCTAGTATGTCAGAGGGATTGTATCCTATGAGAACTATTGAAGAGACAGAAGGGAGGAAAGGTACGGAAAAGGTACCTAATGCCGAGTTGAGAAGGTATGGGGCTAATGATTATGAGGATGAACTCTTGGATGACATGATTTACAAGAGACCACCTCCATATAGACCAGAACCAGAGGTGAGAACACCAGATGCTACTCCAATAAGAGATACTTTGTGAATCGTTAAGACAGAAGTTGTGACACCTGATCTGAAAAGTGGTAGCTCTTTCATGGAAAGAGAGAGAGAGAGAGAGCGAGACAGAGAGAATGCAATCGGGGATGAGAAAACAAGAGAATTAGCTAGAACGACATCTGAGTTGACTGAGAAAATTAGGGAATTAACGAAGAATTTGGAAGCTGTTACAGTGCCTGTAACAATAGGTCCGGTTGTGCCTATTTTTGATAAGCAAAGAATGGGTGAAAATGGTTTGACAGTTCCATATGTAGGAAATGGACTAGTTGATTCTTCGGGAGAGTCAGGATTGAGGACAAGAGAGAATCAGTTGAGACATACCATATGTGGTGGAGAGTCAGATGTACAGTCTGATTCAGGATTGAATACTGGTTGTGTAGAAGGATCAATATTGGAACCACAGAGGATGGCAGGAAAAGTGAGTACAGTGAAAAAGTCTACAGAAATAACAGCTGAGGATTTGAATGATTGGTTGAAAGTTCTCCAAAAGAGGGATAAAGATTCTCAGGCAATTGATGTAGCTAGGTTGCGCATAGAATTGGAGGAGCTTATAGCGGGAACAATTCCTACAGAAATGCTAAAAAATCATCATGATGGAGAGTTGTTATTCATGTGTAAGAGTATCACCTGGAGGGCTAAGAGTACACATGACAGGTTAAAAGGAATAGAGAGTAAAATGGGAGTTGACATGGATAAGGTGAAAGCTTTGCAGAAACCTTACAGAGTGGACTTTTCTGATAAAGACATTGAGAATCTAAATGATGTTGGCAGAACAGGGCAGATTAAGGAAATGATTTCCTTATTGCGAAAAGGGGGTGATGTGGAAAAGTGGAAGGACAGATGGTACAAGAAAAGGGAAGATTCAGTGGATAGAACTTATTCAGCATTTCTCATGAGAGAAAAGGAAAAAACAGTGGATGCTTATCCTATGAGAGAGATTCCTGGAGGAGGATATGTACATGTTCCATGGACTAGACAGGATATATTGTCATTTACGAATGATTTCCCTCGACTGAGAGAAAAGCCCGTCGAGTGGTATAGGCAGGTAGATAGGTTTGTGAAATTATCAAAAGTGCTGTGGATTGACCTGAATAGTCTGTTTGATATAATTGTTCCAGCAGACTTGTGGGCCGAGTGTAAAATAGTTGTGGATTGGCCTGCTAAGGAATACCCGAGAGATCAAAGAACAGGAGCTCCAGACCCGGAGGTTATGAGAAAATATGAGCAGGTTATTGTGTTCCTGAAGAATAAGGTACCCCCTAAAGAGACAGATTGGGTAAAGATAGATCGAACACATCAGGAGGCAAAAGAATCAGTTCATGCTTTCTATGAAAGGTTAATACTGGCTTTCAAACAGTTCAGTGGCGATGAACATCTGGGTGATAAGGATTTGAGTCATTTTGTATACAGATTTGTATATGGCTTGAGACCTGAAATCAGTGAAATGATTCGTGAGCACACAGTCGATTGGCAGAGTAAGAAGATTGATGAGATTTTGAGACATGCAAAATACTTCAGTGATGAAATTGAGGCGAAACAAAGAAAGCTGAAGGAAAAAGCAATGTGGGCACAGGTGAAGGTTGCAGAAAGACAAGAAGCACAGCTGGTTGGACAGGCAAATAATCCAGGAAATAGGCCCAGATATGGTACAGGAAAAGGAAAGGGAAATTTAGAAGAGGCCAAAAAGAAGTTCCCATGCCACAACTGTGGACAATTGGGGCACTGGAGATCCGAGTGTACGAATCCACCATTAGTGAGTAATGAGAATAACTCATTGAATCAACAGGTGCAGAACGAGGGTTGTAATCATCAGCAGCAACAGCAGAAGGTTGTCAAGCAGCAGAATCAAGAGCCAAAACCGCCCTTGCCACAGAATAGAGGGTCTCAGAAATATAACCAGGACTCAGGATTCTACAATGATGAGCAGGTAAACAAACCGAGACGTACTAATCCAGTACAGCAATACTGGTTAAAGAATGAGGGGAGTGAGTCTGAAGGGGACTACTGACGGTGCCGAAGAGAGGAGGAAGAGTGCATACTTGGAGCAACTCTAGAAATAGACAAGGCAGGACCATTTGTAGATGGGAAAATAAATGGGGAAAGTGTTACTTTTTTAGTAGACACAGGAGCGACGAGATCAACTGTCAGGTCAGCAGATATAAGAAATCTTCCTCTCTCGGACGAAGCAATCTAAGTGGTTGGTGTAGCTAATACACAGATTAGGACACGTCTTACTGAACCAGTAAGGCTATGGATAGGGAAATTTTCGGATATGCACAGGTTTGTGGTGTGCGACACTAGTCCAGTGAATTTGTTAGGTAGGGACTTATTGTGTAAAATGAATTGCACAATTTTTTGTACTCCGGATGGAATAGCTTTTGAGACACCAGATGAGGATGTTTTGTACAGGATGACTCTAGACAATAGAGAAAGTGAGATTGTTGGAACATATGCTGTATTTAATCCAGATGTTTTGCCTCAGGAGTTGAGAAATACAGTAAAAGCAGTAGTTTGGGATTTTACTGGAGAAGATGTGGGATTGATGAATAATGTAGATCCAGTAAAGATTACAGTGAAAGAGGGAATAATTTACCCTAATATCCCACAGTACAGATTGACACCAGAGATAATTGAAGGAATAACACCTATAATAGACAAGATGATTCAGCAGGGTGTTTTGAGAGAGTTACTGAGTAGCCCATGTAATTCACCGATAATGGGGCTGAAGAAACCTAATGGGAAGTTCAGGATTGTACAAGATTTGAGAAAAGTTAACAAAATTGTGGTATCATGCTGTCCCATTGTGCCAAATCCATCAGTGATTTTGTATCAGATTCCTCATGATGCTGAATGGTACACAGTAATTGATTTGTGTCATGCTTTCTTTTCAATTCCATTGCATCATGACAGCCAGCCGATTTTTGCATTTCGGTTTGGATAGCGTATTTTGGCATGGTGCCAAATCCCACAGGGGTATACAGAGAGCCCTTCAATATTCAATAAGTTGCTAAAGAAGTCTTTGGAGAGTCTGATCATGCCTGAAAGCTCAATACTAGTACAGTATATTGATGACTTACTTGTGGCATCGAAGACACGTGAAGCTTGTGAAGTAGATACCATAGCTTTACTTAATCATCTGGCAGATGGAGGGTTAAAGGTATCTCCAGCTAAATTGCAATTTTACAAGAAAGAAGTACATTATCTTGGACACAATATTGAGAAGGGTCTGAGAAAAGTGAGCATTGACAGGATCAAAATTATCAGAGGAATGAGAGCCCCAATGACCCAGAGAGAAGTGAGAATGTTTCTGGGAATGGTGGGTTATTGTCGTCAATGGATAAGTAACTTTTCCCTGATAGCAAAGCCACTGGGTAAATTGACTAAAAGTGAGGTGAAAGACCCATTGGAACTGAATGCAGAACAAATGGCAGCATTCGAAGAATTAAAGAGCAGATAATGTGAAGCTTCTGCTCTGGGAATGCCAGACTATGAGAAGGAGTTCGAACTGTACTGTTGTGAGAGAAATGGATGTGCACTTTCAGTGTTAATCCAGAAGCATGGACGTTTGAGAAGGCCAATTGCGTACTTCTCATCAACACTTGACCCAGTAGCTGTGGGTTTGCCAGGTTGCCTGAAAGCAGTAGCTGCAACATGCAGAAGCTTGGAACAGAGTGAGGGTATAATAATGGGATATCCTGTAAGGGTATTCGTACCTCATAATGTGGCAATTCTTTTGACAAGAAGCAGAACTCAATATATGTCACATAGTCGGCTGACTAAATATGAGAAAATCATTCTGGGAGCATCAAATGTGACTCTTGAAAGATGTGTGAATGTGAATCCAGCGACATTGTTGCCAGATGCTGAGAATGTTGTCCATGATTGTTTGGATGTACTTGATTACTGTACTAAACCGAGACCAGACATAAGAGATCTGCCACTTCCTGAGAGTGATCATGTGCTGTTTGTGGATGGATCGTGTCTGAGAACAGAAGAAGGTGTGCTGAGTGCAGCATATGCGGTGTGCAAAGTTTCAGAAGTTATGGAAGCTTCATGTCTGAAAGGAGTTAAATCTGCTCAAGTGGCTGAATTGGTGGCATTGACAAAAGCTTGCAAGATTGGGAAAAATGTGAGAGTGACTGTAATGACTGATAGTCAGTACGGATTTGGAGTGGTTCATGATTTTGGCCAGCTTTGGCTCCAGAGAGGTTTCTTGACTTCGAGTGGAACTCCTATAAAGAATGCTGAAGTGATTGGGAAATTGCTTGAGGCGATACAGCTGCCTAAAGAACTAGCAGTTGTAAAGTGTGCTGCTCATGGACAGGGAGATGATTTTGTTACACTGGGTAATCGGTTCGCAAATGACATAGCACAGTATTGTGCAAAGAACAATCAGTCGATTAACAAGGGAAGAGAGAAGGAAATGTCTTTTTGTTCTGTGATGTTTACTAATGTCCTGGAAACATGGGATGAGGTGAAGCAGTTGCAGGATGAAGCAGGAGATGAGGAAATGAGAGATTGGATCAAGGCAGGTTGTGCACCAAGAGAAAAGGATCATGTTTGTATCTATAGAGATGGAAGACCAGTCATGCCAAATTCCATGTTGTCAACAATGGCAAGAATGTATCATGGCCAGGGACACCTGGGGAGGGATGCTATGATTAGGTCCTTCAAACAAACCTGGTACAATGCAAAGTTCAGGCTGATTGCAGAAAGCATCTGTCAAAGATGTTTGATTTGTCAGCAGTTCAATACTGGAAAGAAAACAGTGGTGAGCCTAGGAACAATAGGCAGAGAAGGAGGTCCTTTTACCAGAATGCAAATAGATTTCATTGAAATGCCCCAAGTCAATAGATTGAGGTATGTTCTAGTGGTAGTCGGCTTGTTTTCAAGGTGGGTGGAAGCTTATCCGACTAGGAGAAATGATGGAATAACAGTGGCCAAGTTTCTGTTAAGAAAGTTGATTCCTAGGTACGGGTTCCCAGTGACAATTGCGTCAGACCAGACAGAGGGGGACACTTCTACAATGAGCTCATGAGTTTGATTTGTGAAGCATTGAGCATACAGCAGAAGCTACATTGTGCATACAGGCCAGAGGCTTCTGGCGTTGTTGAACAGATGAACGGCACAATCAAAAACAGAATTGGTAAGATGTGTTTAGCCACTGGAATGAAATGGCCTGATGTCTTGCCTCTAGTGCTAATGACTATTAGATCTACTCCAGATAGAACTACTGGGTTGAGTCCACATGAAATATTGATGGACGTGCAATGAGACATGCATTCGTGCCTGTCAATAAGTTGATGACACTAACTGATGACATGATTTTGGATTACTGTAAAGGCCTGGCTGACGCAGTTCATTCTGTGTTTCACCAGGTTGGAGAAGACGCAACTACACTTGAAAAGAAGCAAGCCCATGATCTGAGCCCAGGGGACTGGGTGAGAATAAAAGTGCACAGAAGAAGAAATTGCTTGGTTCCAAGGTGGGGAAGGCCAAGACAAGTCATTCTGACTACAACGACTGCTGTGAAGTGTGCTGGAGTAAAGAACTGGGTTCATGCAAGTCATACTCTGAGAGTTCCAAATCCAAAGGATGGGACTGGGAAGGAGTATTTTGAAGAGTCAGATTCCAGTGATGATCCAGACACTGAAACGGTGAGAAGAAAAAAGAATCCTGAAAGGGGGGAAAGGGAGTCAGAAAGAGAGTCAGGTGATTCTTTTTTCTTACCGAGAGAGGCTCCGAGAGGAACATTGAGAACCTCGGAAGAGAGTTCAGTTTCTGGAAAAGTGCCTGAAGTTCCAACGAGCAGTGGAAAAGGAAAAGAGAAAGAAAGAAGAGAAAAGAGCAATTCCACAGAGACTACACCTGAGTCAGATGAAGAGATTGAGAATCCACCTGAGATTACTTCTGAAGAAGTAGGGTCAGAAGAAGATAGAGAGGGAGAGATTGCGGAAGACCCCCGAGGAGGTGTAGGGAACATTCCTGATAAGCTAGGTGAAGGGACAAGCAGACAGCAAGAAGATTGCGTGTCGGAGACCCGAGGAGGGACAGTAGCAGGGAAATCTCAATCGGTGGAGAGGAAGTCTGTGGAAAAGGAAAAAATCGTTGATGAACAAGAGGCAAATGAGACCGAGTCGGATGAGAGTGAGAATGAGAAATCAGAGGGTCGAGTTCTGAGAAAGAGAACTTGGATTGGAGAGAGAAACAACAGAGAAGTGAAACAGAAAAGAAGTGTGAAAGGAGATCTTTGGCCTAACAAGATAAAGAGGCTGAGAAATCGATTAACACGAGTGAATTCATCGAAAGCTGAACAGGTGAATGAGGTGTCAAGTCAGAATCAATCGAAAGAAGAAAAACAGAAAGAACCACAGAAAGAACAAAAGGAACCGGAAGAGATCAAGAGGATCAGAAAGCCCAACCAGAAGTATAGGTCACCGGAATGGACGTATGTGGCACTGTCTGAAGGAGAAGAAGAGGCAGAAAGTCAAGGAAATCCAGAGGGGACCTTACGGAGAGTGGTTGAGGAGGAGAAAACTGTTGGAATCCTGAAAGTTATCTTGACTGACATTGGAGAAGAGTCAGAGGCTCAGGATATTGAAGATCTGATACAATTTGATGTTGCTGAAGAAGAAGTGAAAAGTGATGAAAATCCAAATTGAGTGAACTAGAGAAGTCACTTGGAGGAGAGTGAAGAAGAAGAAACTGAAAATTAACAGATTGAAATAATCTAGTGTTCTAGAGAACCAGTAGTGGAGTAGCAGAGACTAAGCCAAAAGACACAGTCAAAGTAGTAAAATGGCTAACACAGTGAATAATCAAAGTAGATGTACCTTTCTGAAAAGATGGTGTAGAATGTGCTGCTGCTGTACAGGACTGTTAATACTATTATGGAGTGTACTTGCTTTATTAGTTACTTTTAGAGTTACAATAGACACTTTTGGAATACATACTGAGAATATGACTAACATAGGGAAGAGTTCACAGAAAGTAGTACCAACTAGAATTAGTAATATATACATACATAAGGATAGATCAATTAATGATTTTTCTAGTAATGTTTTTTCAAAATTATTGTATGAATACGTAAAGACAATGGAAGTAAGGGATTGCTACGTCTGTATGCAATTGCCTGCGTCTGTTTCAGAGGGAGTTACTTATCATCATCTTCCAGCTACGTATGGGATTTCATGTAGTGTGTTAAGTAGTATTTTCTATTTACTAGGGAAAATAGATTATGAGATGTCTAATAAGGATAACATTTTTGGGCAATTGCCTATGAATAAGAAACTGAATCCTGCTAAAGAAGCTAACATTTTTGGTGAGATTTTTATTGAAACAGAAGAATTAACATTAGATTACATTTTTAGAAACAATTTAACTTGTAGTTTGAAGGAGGAAGAAAAGGCTTTCCTGGACATGGTAGAGAAGAGGAGAATGAGTATGCATGAAAAGGCAGGAGGATATAAAATGAGTGAGACAGTGTGGGACATTGAGATGGGAAAGGAGTTGAAGAATGGGGCCAGTCCAACTTTGGCTTTAGATGCACCACAAAAGGGTAAACTATGCATTACCAGAAGGAAATCCCAATATGATAATCATTTTGTTGGGACTAGTGAGTGTCATGATACATACTTTATTGCAACAGGATGGGGATTTAAAGGAGAAGAGGATCCAGTTTTCCCGGGAGTGTATTATATTTGTGGGAATAGGGCTTATTACAGGTTGCCTGACCATTGGTATGGCACATGTTATGTTGGCCTGGTCTTTCCAAAGATTTTTCATATGGATAGAATAGAAGATGCAGAACAAATTAATTTACTAACACGCTTTAGGAGAGAAACTTGGTCAGAAATTGTAGGAGATATTTTTGGAGCTTTGATACCAGCAGTGGGAATTTCATTAAATGCGTATGGAATTCGGAAGCTGTCAACAGTGGTGGATCGCTTATCGACAAGTACCGCTGGAGGGTTTCTATTGGTGAATACGGAGATGGTTGCCTTACGCGCCATGTCTATGCAAAATCGACTTGCCCTTGATATTCTATTGGCAAAGGAGGGTGGAGTCTGTGGAATGCTGAAAGTTCAACATTGTTGCACTTACATTCCTGACGAAAGCAAAGATCTGAAGGTCTATATCAAAAATATTACTGATTTGCATGAAGAATTAGTACCACTGGAAGCTGAAAGTATCTGGACTAAAATGGCTAATAAGATGATTGCTGTTAAGAATTTTATTGCTAAAATAGGTAGTACCATTTTTGGTAAAATATTATTTCCATTGACATGTGTGATTGTTGCTTTATTGATACTTAGATTAGGGTGTTTATGTCGTAAAAGCAGGAGAGGTAAAAAGAAAATAATAAAAGAGAATACTGAAAAGAAACAAAAGAGGTCAAAAAGAGACCCACAACAAATAGAATTAGAAGAATTTAGAGAGAGTGTGTACTTAGAATCGAAAAGAGATGATGAAAGAGAAACTGGTGTGTAATACAACGGAAAAAAAGACATTTGAATTTCTCATAAGAAATGGAAACTAAATTTTTGGGTTGGATTTTTGTGGTGATAATATATCACCAAAGGGGGGATTGCTGGAGCAGGGTTTTCTGTTTAAACCCAAACATCAGCTTATATTTCTATATGTCATAATTAAAATTACTAAGGAATAATTACTAGATATTAATTTTGTCGAGTTGAGTGTTCTGACTAATCAACCTTACTAATGAAAGAATTACACGTGGGGATGCAATCTCATGGTTCAAATTAATATGTGAACTAAGTTGGTGAGCAAATTAATTAAATACGTGTGGCTAAAGTGCTATTTGTTATGTGTTTGTGCTTTGAAATAATATGCTTTAATGCTTCTTTATGTCGCAAATGGCTAGATAAATACATACACATAAAGGTATTAGTGGGAATTAACACAGTATAATCATTACGATGTAGTAACGTTGTTTTGTGTTTCTTTTAATTAAGATTGTCCATTTTGGCCTATCGAGAAATGGCCGACATTTACAGCCTGCATTTGAGTAGATGAAATATGGAGAGGCCTCGCTGAATATGATCGGCCTCTGTCTGAGCTAAAAGTTTCCGAAAGGACAGCAGCTCTGGGCTCATCGCCAGATATCCTTGGAAGAAAACGATTGCCACAAATGAACATTTTTGATAAACTTGCAGTGGCTTCACTATAATTCCGGAGAAGAGCATCCATGAATGTTGCGAATGTAGTTTGTGCTTCCTTTTTCCGGGTTTTTATTTTTGAGATATTCGAGAGCGGAGGTTTTTTCTAAATGTTGCGAGCCAACATCCTTTCCTGCTCGCTCTGCTCAACGGACGTTTAGAGCTTGTTTGTAATTTTTAATGTGTAAGTTTTAGTATAAATATAACTAGACTAGAGAGGGTCTAAGGCTACTTCTTCCCGAACTTATGCTTGAGAGGATCGATGCTGATTGAGAGGACGGCGACTCGGGAGACTCCACTGAGAGACCTGTCCTGACCTAAATACGACATTTAGCTAGAATAGGTCATTATGAGAATAATGATTTTGCAATTGAATGACTTTCATTTGAACTAATTTAGATAAAATAACTTTTGTTTGAATTACAGTGTCGGGTGGTTATTTCTTTGTCGTTTATTGAAATCTCAAATGTGGTTTTATTGTTTAAATCATGACTCGAGATAAATCAATTAGGTTGCATTGACCTCAGTTAGATGCAGATTGATTTAGAAGTTCTCTCATATATTTAGTGTGGATAGAGTAATAGAATGAATGTTAGTGTGATGGGCCCTAGCGTATGGTGAGTGTATGTGCGTATGACTGTGGAAATACTCTATCCGTGGAAGTAGGGAGAATTTATAAGTTCCGATCTGCAGCACTAACCTATGAGAGGAGCAGGCCTCACAGTAGTGAGAAACAAAATAGGTTGCTTGTCACTACCAGGACATGCCACACAATAAAGGCACATGTCCTACCTTTTACTTACACAGGACCCTGCCCATAGGGCTACCTTAGGGGTGACCAACATGTAGTAATAGGGGAGTATAAGGCTTGGCAAGTAGTTTTAAATGCCAAGTCAATGTGGCAGTACACTGGGCACACAGGCCCAGCAGTGGCAGGCCTGAGGCAGGTTTGAAAGGCTACGTTTTTGGGTAGTACAAGCAGTTCTGCAGGCCCACTAGTAGCATTTAATTTAAAGGCCATAGGTATATGGTATACAAAGGGAAAGTAAATCAAATATGCCAAACAGGTGTAAACCAATCATATCATGTTTAAAGGAGAGAGCACATGCACTTTAGCATTGGTTAGCCGTAGAACAGTGCCCAGAGTCCTAAAACCAACAAAAAGAGTGTCAGAGGGGGCGTGGCTTCACCGCCGAATGGAATAGACACGAGCTAGAACAGCTCCGATTCACCCCGACATCTCCTGCAAATCTGCTACACAGATCCGCCTCAAAATTCAGCAGGACCAATATTATAACAAATGACACCAGCGAGCCAAAAACGGGAGCAATCCTGCCTGTAGTGGTGGAGCTAGGAAGAGGTGCGTGTCGCGGCCTTTCGGAGATTTAAAGCCGGGGACTTGCGTGAGAGCGGGGCCGACTGCAAAGTCTTGGAGCAGAGACTGAGGCAGATGGAGAAGGAAATCGGCAGGGCCTAAATGATCGAGCCCAGTTCTGAAGAAGGAAATAATCCTCTTTGAGGTGAAGGGAAAGATATTGAGGGAGCCCGGGAGAAACGCGGTCGCGGGGACTGAAGGTCCATGAATAGTTCCTGCGGCATAAGCTCCATTGCCTGAGTGCTGCAGGAGAGAGGGTGATGCCGGGGAGTCCACAGGCTGTGCTCGCCCTATATGGCGCACAAGAGAAACGGCCGAGTCAGCAGACTCGCATAGCGGTGGTAATAAATGGAGGAAGCGCGGCTGAGCATACAACAGCCATAATTTCATTGTGGGCATGCAGTAGCAACGGGGACAGTGATTAATCCCACAGCGGCAGCCATAATCTTAAGGCGCGTCGTGCAGGCACACTAAATACACCATTAAACAATTTTAAATCAAAAATAATAAAACACAAGAGCACCTGATATATTGGGGCATAATCCAGGGCTTGCTCATAAGCGGAGGGCTGGCAGATGTGAGACCGGTCTCAAAACAGTTACGTTGTCCTGGTTTGACAAACAAGCGACATAACAAACACTGGGTCTGGCAGCTTAGACTTGAGTAGCGACCGGCACGGCGCCGACAAGACAACATTAGACCTGAGTAGAAGATCGTAATAAACCCAACAAGGATAACAATATGATCCGTGGCAGGAAACGTAGACAGATCAGGAGACACAATATATCCTGGATCTGCCTGAAGTCGCTATCGGGAGCAGTGCTGAGTGCAGGTTGATATGTTGGGATATAAGGGCCCAAAGAAATCGCTGCAGACAAAACTGGACAAATTCCCTACTCAAACAACGAATGGCCCTGATAATACCACCAAAGGCAAAGGGGCAATGTGAACAGGGCGAGAAGAGTAAAACCCTATGCTGAAAGATGTAATGGACACCATTTCGGGAGTGCACACATCACTGGAGCAGAGAATGAATTCCATCACAACGGAAGTCACTCTGATCAAAGCAGACCTGCAAAACATGAGAGAGAAAGTCAAACCCATGGAACTTCTCGCTGTGGATCTTCCAAGCAAATGCAGCAGGATTTTAAAGAATTGCAGGTCTTCTGGAAGTTGGTGGAGGATAAGCTGGATGAGTAGGAATGGAGGGCGCGAAGAAGCAACATACAAGTTATTGGAATACCTGAGAGAGGGGAGGGCCCAGCTGCAGACCTATTCATTGAAGAGCCAATAGTCAAACACCTACAACCTAAGGTCCTCATTAACTTCTTTACCACTGAAAGGGCGCACAGGGTTCCTGGTGGAAGGCCAAAACCGGGAGCACCCCTACGTCCAGTGCTTGTGAAGCTCCTGAACTTCGGAGACAGAGACAACATACTTCGCACTGCCCGAGTGGGCCCTACACTCAAGTATGAAAACAGTGAGATATCCTTCTTCCTAGACTTTACATAAAAGACAGCGAAGATCCTTCCTGGGTATCAAGAAGCAACTTTGAGAAAAGGGGCTGAAATACGCGATGCTGTTCCCCACCAGGCTTCATGTCGAGGCAGAGGGAAAAGCCTGGTTCTTCGGTAATCCAGAGGGGGCAACAGAGTGGATGGAGGGCTGGAGTCCTGCAGCAGAACATATTGCCAGAAGAGGACGAGATCCGGGTCAGACAAGACGTCCGGTTCTGTCCGAATGAATAATAATAATACATTATTTGGGGAGCGAAAGCAATGAATCCCTGCAGCTGCCATGAAGTTGAGGGGAGACAGCGCTGCTGTCGGACAATGCCACCAAAGATCACGCTAAGTGTCATACTAGTGCTTTTGAACTTCCTTGCAGATTTTTTGTAATGAATACATTAAGGGTAGATTTTGGGGTAGTAACCCCCCCCACCCCAGTGTATTCTACATTTAGTCTTCTTTTCAGGAGGACAGGCACTCTGCATAGTTGGGGCTATGGGTAGTTTCACACCCAGAGTGCAGGGGAGCAGGGAAGGGGGTTGTTGGGATTGGATTGTTTGATTTTATGTTTTAATGTTCAGTGCAGCAACATGCACAACAGATAAAGTGGTGGAATTATATAGTACCAAGCATAAAGATGGGCACACAGTGGGAGAAAAGTCTTAAAATCCTATCATGGAACGTTAATGGTTTAGGGGATACGTTGAAACAAAGTAGAGTATTATGAAGAGGCAAACACCAGAGGTTGTACTGCTTCAGGAAACACATCTCATTGGCAATACCTGAAAGGCCCTGACCAGGTGGGGATACCGGTTGATTGTACATTCAGGCTTCACCACGGGTTCCAGGGGCGTGGGCATCATGATAAGGCGCTCCTTCCCTATATCAATCAAACGTACTTGGGCAGGCACTTTGGGCAGAAACGTGGCCGTATCAGGGCAGTGGGAGAAACAACACTCAATAGCGACAATATATGTCCCACAGACTGGAAGTACAGACATTCAGAGACCTAGGTAATATCATGCTAACGTTCCCAGAAGGGACCCTGTTGGTGGGTGGAGACTTAAACTCGGTAATGTCAGGGAATATGGACCATCAACCCCCTGAAATATAGGTCCCTCACAAAGATGGCTCCCTCATTTCCTAAACGCAATGGGACTGGTCGATGCATGACGGATGCATCACCACAGTGAGACCCAAATCACCTTTCACTCAGGGGCTCCTAATAGCTTATCCCAAATTTATTATTTACTAACTTCGGCGGCCCAAACAGGAAATATCAAGGAAATTCGACACCTAGCTTGAGGTATCTCAGATCATTCACTGTTATGAGCCAGACTGACACTAGACGAGAAATGAGTGGGCAGAATAGCACCGATCAACCCCTGGTATATCCGCAATCCAACAGTCAAGAAGGAAATTTCCACGGTAATTGATCACTATTTTCGAGAGAATTAAGCTTCTGTAACCTTGGCTCAGACGCTCTGGGAAGCTTTTAAAACAGTTGTGAGGGGACATGCGATTTCCCAGATTGCAGGAATGCATAAAGAAAAGACCAAATAGCTAGTCATATTGGAGGGAGAGATTCTACATCTAGAGGAGGAAACAACGGGCATAGGGGAAATGGATAGACTTCACTCACTGAAACTCAAGAGAGAGGAATATCAAGGTATGGCTACGGATATGGCCAAACCTTTAAGTAGGGACAAAGCAGGCAGATTGTATGAATTAGGAGATAAAGCTGGGAAACTACTGGCCTGGCTGGATAAAAAAGAACTGGCAAGTCGTCCAGTTACTGAACTAATTGCGGATTTGGGAGAGGTACTAGTTGACCAGCATGAAATAGCGAGCAAATTTGCCAATTATTATTACACCACATATCAATCCCACAACACCCTACCAGAAGAAGACTCTAGAACTCTACTCTCGGATATGACACTCCCAACACTATCGACAGAAGATATGAATCTATTGGACAGTGACATAACAAATGATGAGGTTGCACAAGTCATAAGCAACCTACGATCCGGAAAGGTAATGGGCCCAAATAGCCTCTCAATCGAACTGTATAGATTGAAACCTGACAGAATTGCTCCATATTTGAGAGAAATGCTTGAGGAGAGTTGTAATGTGGGTAGACTTTCCCAGGATCAAAAGGGGGCCACATTGATAACCATACATAAAGTAGGCAAGCCCAAAATTAAGTGCTCCACATATAGACCCATCTCTTTATTAAATGCGGAGGCCAAGATTCTGGCTAAGTGGTTGGCCACTCGACTGATTCAGGTGGTCAGTAGGCTAGTTGACCCAGACCAGTCAGGATTCATACCCTTCAGAAACATCGCACTTAACCTGAGGAGGCTCAATGGAGTGCTGGGACACAAGGACACTATAAGAGAAGATGCAGTAGTGGTGTCCTTAGATGCCACAATGGCCTTTGACACTATAGAATGGCCATACCTCTTTGCAGTCTTGGGTAGGATGGGATTCGGACCAAACATTACTCATTGGGTCAAGCTTTTATATTAGGAACCTAAAGCACAAGTAGTTGTTAATAATAAAAAATCTGAAGTCTTTTTCATTGGAAGAGGGACTAGACAAGGTTGCCCACCCCCTGTGCCTGCACAGACGGACGCTCCCTCCCACTGCTGCTACCTACCTGCCTCCGCTGCCTGACGCCTGTTTGCCGCTCCTCACCACCTACCTGACGCCGCTGCCTGCATCTCGCCTCCGCCGCCTCCCAGGTACCGCCTGCTGCTTCCTGGTCGCCACCCACGCCGCTCCGTCGCTTCCCGCCGATTTTCCCGCCGTTTTCTCGGCGCCGCTGCCCCAGGCGCACACTCCCACTCCCGCCTCCTCCTTCAGTCCCGCCCCCCCTCCCTGCCCATTGGCCACCCCGCTCCCGCCTCCCGCTGACCCTCCCTCCCGGCTCCTTATTTAAGGGGACCCCGCGGGCTGGTCAGTGCGACCCCCTGTGCCTGCACAGACGGACGCTCCCTCCCACTGCTGCTACCTACCTGCCTGCCTCCGCTGCCTGACGCCTGTTTGCCGCTCCTCACCACCTACCTGACGCCGCTGCCTGCATCTCGCCTCCGCCGCCTCCCAGGTACCGCCTGCTGCTTCCTGGTCGCCATCCACGCCGCTACCTTCACTCCTCACGCCCGCTGACCACCGCCACTTACCTGGTCACTCCTTGGGCTCCGTCGCTTCCCGCCGATTTTCCCGCCGTTTTCTCGGCGCCGCTGCCCCAGGCGCACACTCCCACTCCCGCCTCCTCCTTGAGTCCCGCCCCCCCTCCCTGCCCATTGGCCACCCCGCTCCCGCCTCCCGCTGACCCTCCCTCCCGGCTCCTTATTTATGACGCCCCCTCAGCGACCGCGCAGCGGACGCGCGCAGCGGGAGCGCCGATTGAGCGCCGATGGTGCGCCAAAGGTAAGCCCGTTTGCGCCCGTCCGCGCCTGGACCGCGCCCAGCGCCAGACCCCCTGGTCCCCGCGCCCGCCAGCCCCCCCGCAGGACCTACGACTTCGCTACGCTCATCGCACTCAAAACCGCCCGAGCCCCCGGTTGCTACCGAGCGTCCCCGCGACGCACCCATGGACCCTTCGCCTGCCGATCCTGCAACTTCTCTTGCCTCCAAACAAGCACCACGCCCACCAAGACGGACAACAGCAACCACCTCAAGTGCATCCTGCTCAACACCCGCTCCGTCCACAGACACGCCGTGGAACTCTGGAACCTCCTCGACACTGCATCTCCAGACGTCGCCTTCCTCACGGAAACCTGGATGAACGACTCTTCAGCCCCCGACATCGCCATTGCCATCCCGGACGGCTACAAGATCATCAGGAAGGATCGCGTCAACCAGACCGGAGGAGGCATCGCCATCGTACACAAGAGCACCATTCGCATCTCGACTGACTCCATCGACGTATTCAACGCCGCCGAATACCTGCACTTCCAGATCCACACCGACCCCAAGACTACCCTCAGAGGCACCCTCATCTACAGACCCCCGGGAACACGCGCACAGTTCTGCGAAGACATCGCCGACTTCATCAGCCCTCACGCCCTCCCCTCCGCCGACTACATCCTCCTCGGGGACCTCAACTTCCACCTGGAGAGCAACAATGACCGCAACACCACCGCCCTGCTGGATAACCTCGCCAACCTCGGACTTCAGCAACTGGTCAACACCCCCACCCACTTCGCCGGCCACACGCTCGACCCACTCTTCTCGTCCAGCAAGCACGTCACCTTCAGCCACTCCACCGGACTTCACTGGACCGACCACAGCTGCGTCCATTTCAGCTTCAGAAAGAACACGGTCCACCATCACCCGAAGCAGGCTCCCCACAGAAACTGGAGCAAGATCACCGCCGACCAGCTCGCCACCTCCCTCAGCCAGAGCCCACCTGTCAGGACCACGGACCCTAACACAGCTGCCCTCGACCTCACGCAGTGGCTGACCTCCTGTGCCGACGACCTCGCGCCACTGAAGAACCCCCTCACCAGGCCCAGAAGCAAGAAGGCCCCCTGGTTCACTGACGAACTGAAGGACTCCAAGAAGGCCTGCCGCACCCTCGAGAAGGCCTGGCTCCTCAACAAGACCGCCGACAACAGAACAGCACTGAAACTCGCCACTCGCAGACATCACCAGCTCATCCGCACCACCAAGAAGAAATCTCTGCGGGAACGACTGGACAAGAACGCCCATGACAGCAAGGAGCTCTTCAACATCGTCAAGGAGTTCTCCAACCCCAGCACCGGCAACAACGACATCACTCCCTCACAGGACCTCTGCGACTCCCTCGCCTCGTACTTCCACCGCAAGATCGCCAACATCCACAACAGCTTCGACATTTCACCCCCGCACCCATCGGTCGTACCTTCGCACCCCGCCGCCACCCTCCAGAC
The DNA here is from genome assembly GCF_964204655.1 of Triturus cristatus. Classification (NCBI taxonomy): domain Eukaryota; kingdom Metazoa; phylum Chordata; class Amphibia; order Caudata; family Salamandridae; genus Triturus; species Triturus cristatus. The sequence goes on from NC_140590.1 coordinate 407,274,925, forward strand.
ATGGACCGAGGTGACCCCCGAAGACACGTCACGCATGATGAACACCATCCACTCCGGATCTCCGACCGACCCGTGCCCCCATCATGTTTTCAACAAGGCAGCCTCTACCATCGCACCCCACCTCCGAGACATCATCAACACCTCCTTCAACACAGCAACTTTCCCGGAGAGCTGGAAGCACGCCGAACTCAGCGCTCTGCTGAAGAAACCAACAGCGGACCCGACCGACCTCAAGAACTTCCGCCCCATCTCGCTCCTTCCTTTCCCCGCCAAAGTCATCGAGAAGGTCGTCAACAAGCAACTGGCAGCCTTCCTCGAGACGAACGGATCCCTCGACCCATCACAGTCCGGATTCAGAGCCAACCACAGCACCGAGACCGCCCTCATCGCAGCCACCGACGACATCCGAGCCCTGCTCGACAACGGCGAAACAGCGGCACTCATCCTCCTAGACCTCTCCGCAGCATTTGACACTGTCTGCCACCGCACACTAGTCCAACGCCTCAACGACACCGGCATCCAAGGGAAGGCTCTGGAATGGATCATCTCATACCTCTCCGGCAGAACACAGAGAGTACGCCTCCCTCCGTTCCGCTCCGAGGCCACCGAAGTCATCTGCGGCGTCCCGCAAGGATCGTCGCTCAGCCCCACTCTCTTCAACATCTACATGAAACCCCTCGCTGCCATCGCACGCCAACACAACCTCAACATCATTTCCTACGCCGATGACACCCAGCTAATTCTCTCCCTCACCAGAGACCCCGACACCGCCAAAGCCAGCCTGCACGAAGGGATGACAGACGTCGCTGAATGGATGAACATCAGCCGCCTGAAACTGAACACGGACAAGACAGAAGTCCTCATCCTGGGACCATCACCCTCCGCATGGGACGACTCCTGGTGGCCCCCGGCACTAGGCACCGCACCTGAACCGACGGACCACGCACGCAACTTGGGCGTCATACTGGACTCCTCCCTATCGATGACCAGACAAGTCAACGCCGTCTCCTCAGCTTGCTTCCACAACCTCCGCATGCTCCGAAAGATCTTCCGATGGATCCCAACCGAGACCAGGAAGACGGTCACCCACGCTCTCGTCACCAGCAGACTAGACTACGGAAACACCCTCTACGCCGGTACTACGGCCAAGCTTCAGAAAAGACTTCAGCGTATTCAGAACGCCTCCGCCCGACTCATCCTGGACGTCCCCCGACGCAGCCACATCTCGTGCCACCTGAGAGACCTGCACTGGCTCCCGGTCAACAAGAGGATCACGTTCAGACTCCTCACCCACGCACACAAGTCCCTCCACGACCTAGGCCCAGGGTACCTCAACAGCCGCCTCACCTTCTACACGCCCACCCGCCGGCTACGTTCCGCTAACCTCGCCCTCGCCATCGTCCCTCGCATCCAGAGAGCCACCGCTGGAGGAAGGTCATTCTCCTACCTGGCAGCTAAGACTTGGAACTCCCTACCCGTCCACCTGCGGATGACCCAGGACCACCTGGCCTTCAGGAAACAGCTCAAGACCTGGCTGTTCGAGCAGTAGCAGACCCCCTTCCCCAAGCGCCTTGAGACCCTTACGGGTGAGTAGTGCGCGATATAAGTTCCATGATTGATTGATTGATTGATTGTTACCTTTTGTGCTGACCCTGGAGCCTTTTGCAACATGGATCCGCAAAGACCCCATAATTCAAGGTCTGAAATGGGCAGAAAACTGGGGGGACCACATCTCCCTTTATGCAGACAATATTTTACTATACTTGGCTTCGCCCAGGGCATCACTGCACATAGTTCTAAATATAGTCACCAACTTTGGCAAATACTCGGGGTATGTTATTTTAATAGATTTATTGAGCGTACGAATACCCGAAGGTGTCTTGGCGCTGAAGGATGGAGTAAGCAGGTTCTTTTAAGGCACAGGTCTCTATTTCTTAAACAGCCAAGTTTTCAAGGCCTTCCTAAACACAAATAGAGTTGGAAGTGTTCTAATGGAGAAAGGGAGTGCATTATACTATTAACTGGAATAAAACACTGATATATGTGCTGAGTGGAGGGCTTCCTCCCCTGCCTTGGAGGCGCCCAGTGAGGGAAGCAAAAGAAGGATTTCAATACTTGGGGATGTATATAACAACTGACCCTAGAATCAGTTAGGAGCGCAACCTCCTGTCCCCGTTGCAAAGCTTAAAGCGAGATGTGGGAAACTGGAGGACTCTCCCACTATCGTTGTTGGGAAGAGCCGCCCTCTCTATAATGATGTCACTGCCGCGCTTCCTCTATGCTCTGCGGAACTTCCCTAACCCAGTCCCGATGGCATACTTTAAAGCAGTATAGAGTGCACAGAGAGAATTACTTTGGGAAGGGCGGTCCCGTATCTCACTTCCAAAATTGGTAACGGAATGGTATGATGGGGGTATAGGGCTCTCAGATATCAAAAAATACTAATGGGCAGCCCATCTGACTGCCATCAACCACTGCACGTATCAACACTGGGATGACCCAGGCTACAGGATGGATAAAAGGCTACCACTGGGTGGGAACTACAACTTGGCACTCTATTCTAAGCCCACACAATTTCATCTCACTGGACCCACCGGAAACTCAATATAAGTGTGTCATGCGGCCAATAAAAGTATGGGATGAGAGCGGAAAATCACACGGGCCACTCCCTTATGGGATTCAGAACAAGCATTTACAATGCAACGGTCTCGGCATTGTTAAAGTTAGAGCTATTGGCATTGCTCATGACAATGCCGTTTCTTTAAATGTTTTAAAAACAAAACATAAACAAAAATAATGTCATGAGCAATGCCAATAGCTCTAACTTTACCAATGCCGAGAGCATTGCATTGTAAATGCTTGTTTCCACGAGGTGATTGGATGGGGCCTGCACCCCGGCCCTCTGAAGCCTCATGCATGCCAGCCAGGACTCATTAGCGCTTATTTGCTAATCGTGTTAAGCGGGTGCCTTTTACAAGGCTGTTTGCGGTACGTGGCAGCATTGCTCGTGTTTGATTTCAGAACGTAATCGCTCAGCTGCTTCCTACGGTTTGGTGATTTGTTGCCAGTTTGATTTCACTGCTCTTTAAATACTGGTATGTGATTTACATAAAAGTTCAGAATTATTCACTTGCTCCAGCATAGACATAGGGCATAAGAACCACCCTGTAACTAGAACTGGAACATTTGCCACGTTGTGAAAATAGCGCTCGTGGCTTTCAGGGCACACTGTTTTGCAAGGAAATTTCCCACGCCCTTTTATAATCAGGCGGTTTATAATTGGTTGCATAGAATGCCCCGCGATGGAGGACTGCGGCAGGGTATTTTTAGGTACCGCCTGGTTGGAACTGTGGCAACAATCATTTCATTTTCACGCAACACGTTGAGCACTGAGTCGTGATGCCCAGACTTTAACCCGCCAAGCAGCCCTTTTATTTCGCACCCCGGCGTCAGGGTGAGCTGGTAGCTTTCGCTTTCCGCCGGAGTTTGCATTCCGGGCATGAGTCACTCTGAGGGGGTCCTTCTCAGTGAACAGCGAAGGGCAGGCTTGTTTGTTGCAGCACCTCCCTGGGACCTTTGTCACCAGTTCTCAACTCCTCCCTCTTAACCCCCTCCCACTTTATTGCGCACCCACGCATCAGGGTGAGCTGGTAGCTTTCGCTTTCCGCCGGAGTTTGCATTCCGGGCATGAGTCACTCTGAGGGGGTCCTTCTCAGTGAACAGCGAAGGGCAGGCTTGTTTGTTGCAGCACCTCCCTGGAACCTTTGCCACCAGTTCTCAACTCCTCTCTCTGAACCCCCTCCCACTGTTCGATACTCTTCCCCTCCGCAATTTGTGTGTCCATCTCCGCGTTTCCGAGTGGGATAGCGGATATAAATCTAGCCGGAAGAATTAACGACGGGAGATTTCTTCATGGTTAGGAAACCTTGAATACGCGTTCCGAAAATGCCACGCACAGCTTGTACCCTTTATGGAGCGGTGAAGCAAATCTTATGGAATTTCAGCGTTTAAAGAAGAAAAAAACAGAGACCTTGAAAGACTTCGGCTTGACGTGCTCTGCATTGCACGTACACCTTTAACATGGCTTTTCTTGTTGGCAAAGGACAAAAAAAAACGGAGCCACAATCGTGCACACACCAAGCCCCCCCCCCCAAAAAACAAATCATATAGGAAAGGAGACATCCTGCTAACAAACACACCACTGCCTTTCTCCGAGGCAGAGCAGAAATGCCTCGGAGAAAGGCAGCGGCGGTTTCGAATTCGGGGGCGTGTTTGTCTTTTCTCTCCTCCAGCCTGGAGGAGATAATGAGACTTTTTGCAAAAAACACGCCCCCCGATCCGAAAAGGACGGGGCCTGATCGGAATGACTGACCTCTTCTCCAATGGCTGGCCAGCATTCAAGAGGCCAGCCAATGGAGAACAGGGGAGAAGAGGGGCTGGTTCAAGCCCCTCTTCTCCAAGTCATTAAATCTCTGACTTCCGGTTCTGCCTTCGGCAGACCGGTAGTCCTCGACCTAAAAACTAGGTACCCTGCAAAAGAAGAAGGGATTTGATAAATGGGATATGATTGGGCTTTCCACGGTTGGGGACCTGTGGAGGCGGGGAGGTTGTACCATTCTCAACCCTATAACAAGAATATGAGATGGCAGACACAGAACATTTTAGATATACAGGTACGACATGCCCTGATGACGCAGATACCGAAGGGAGAGTCCCCCCCAGGAGGACTCGCCATTGGAAGATAGGCTCCTAGACGAATATATGCAAACGAAAGCGATTTCCCTATAATGCAAAAAACTGTTCAACCACTCCCTGGACCCCTTGGGGAAACTCTGGGAGAGGGACATTTCAGAACTAGATGACGACAAATGGGAGGAGGCAATGGCCTCCCCCAGAGAGGTCGCGACCTCAGCAAGACTAATATTGGTCCAAATAAAAATTATCTATAGGATATATGTGACTGGACTGACATTGGTTAAGATGGGCAGCTGAGAGGATCCGGGATGCAGGTGGCAATGTGGTCAAGAGGGTACTTTTTGACATATAATTTGGGAATGCACATATATTAAATAATACTGGAAGGGTATACACCGTGGCCTGCAAGAAGTTCTCTGGGCGTGATTCGATCTATACATCAAAAGATGCATGTTGAATATTTGGTGACCCACAGGCCTAAACAGCAAGGAAAAAACATAGGTGACATTGGACCTGATGGTTGCCAAGCGGAATGTGGCTAGACTGTGGGGTGCGAATGTGGCGCCATCAATAGAAGCCTGGAAAACGGATACGGATTGGTCTATGATGAGGGAAAAGATGGCAAATGTGGCTAGGGGCTGTCTGAAAAAGTGGTCACAGATTTGGGGCAAGTGGAACGAGTAGAGAGGTAATATATGTGTTCCGCGCGCCATCCCCTCCCCTCCGGTTCCACCCACGGTATAGAATTTGCAATATTGTAATGTCAGATATTGTTATATGCAAGCAATTTCGTCAATGTACATATATGCGACAGAAGGAATGTCATGACACCCTTTATTGCTGTGATGCGAATGTTGCACTGTTGTGTCTGAAAAATGGGAGGAAGAAGCAAAAAGTTTGGGGATAACCCTGCAAAAAAGGCCATGTCCAACAATCAGACTGTTTATACACTGGATTTTTTTTTTTGATTAGGTTCGTGCAGCAGAACCAAAGCTTCAAACAAATATATATATAATGGAGGCCCTGAGTTTCCAAATGTGTTCATGGGCCCTCACATGATGTAATGCGGCTCTAACAGCAGCAACAATCATCTTTCACACACTGCAGATTTTTAGCGCCAAAAGTTACTGCTTACAAGTATCAAAATTAGTTTGCATTACGAAGTGCCAGCCCCCCATTAATGCATGCAAAGGTGATTGGCTCATGTGACCCAGCACCAGTACCCCTTGGATTTGATGAAAGCAAAATCAATTAAATTAACCTGAACTAGTTTTGAGTCATATTCTTACACTGAGTGAAATCACACATCTAACATGGCTTACTCTTGTGCAGGTGTCCGCACATCAGAGCTTAATACAAGCTAGACACAGCTGGCTCGCCTTTGTGCTTTTGGCAAACAGGGAGTGTCATGGAAAACTATCTAACTTTGCATGTGCACCCTTGATGACATCAACATGCAACCCTTTGTAAATCCGTCACTGCACTGCACATCTTTTTTAGTCTTCGCACAACGCAGCACAGACATTCTTCCCGCACCACTCTGTTGTGAGTAGGGTAGTCAATATAGATCATAATATATTGAGGATATTATAGAATCAATGCTCACATCTTCTCAAAATACTAGAAATAAACGTTTCGTGGTGGTTCTAGTGCCAGTGCAATTAATTTGGCAGATACTTTACACCAGAAGGAATGAGAATAGAGAATACAGTTTCCCTCGCTCAAGTCCCTTTTTTCTTCCCAGGTAAACCAGTAAATATCGGTACTACAGGGTATGATCGATTCTTGGTGAGATATTGTGTCACAATATTGACTTTTCCTTCTCAGATGGAGGCACGAAATGGGGAATCCGGCCTTTCCACATTTGGAAGAAAATGGATTATTAAATTGGGGTGGATGGGAGTCCACCATGAGGAATAAGGCCACAAACTTGCTAAGTTAAAACAGAGTTTTAATTATTTAACCCTCTGGTAACTATGGCACACCGCAGAGAGTCTTAACGTAGGAAACTGTTTAAAGTATTTACCAGAAACAAAACAGTTCTAAAGTCAAAGCACAACACAATAAAAATCCTACTATCAATTTAGAACAATAAAGAATAATACAATGAGTACAATGACACCAAAATGACAAAAATCCAATAAGGGGTAACAGAGATTCACATTTTCAATAATTCCAGGAAAACGCGCACCAAGAAAAAGAAAGCAACAATCAGTAGTCGGAGGAGGAGCCTAGCGCGCAACCAAGATGGCCGCGTAGGTGCGAGGCTCCCGAGGACCTCCGCAACCTCCCACGACTATCCTGAATTTATCCTGTCTCGGATGAGGGGAATGTGTTGGTGAGCCTGAGCTGAGGTGGCACCCGTTTCCCGTTGTCAAATCGGACCTCGGACACCGGAGTGAGCACCGATTGAAGTCTGCGGCCTTCTCCTCGCCAGACCCCGGATTTGCGCTGAGGGGTGACCCAGTGACAAAGTGAACAACAGCGGCGGGCCGGGCCTGGCGAGTCGCGCACCCCGCGCTTTCGCTTTCGCACCCCCTTGCAATCACTGCAGGGTTGGGTCGCGGGGCTCCTTGTGTTGGTGTGGTCTCGCTGGGAGACTTGGCCTGCCCGCCGGCTGTGACCCACCCCGCCGATCGGGGGTGGCCCCCCCCGGAGCTTGTGGCCCTGATTGCCTGCCCTTCACGACGTGACTGGTGCGACCGGGAGACTAGTGGCCATGGCCACCAAACAAGATGGAGACCGGGCAAAGACCAAGCCGACCCGGCGTGGCACCACCCATCAGGCCAACAGTATGGACCGCTATACCCTCCAGAAGGGATCTCCCGGCGGACCGCACAAATCCCCTGAGGACCCTCCTGATGCCCCGGACCTGCCCACGGATCTGACTCTGCGGGATGTCATGGGCGCCATTGCCGAGATGAAGGCCTCGGTAGGCCAGCGGTTCGACACACTGGCACAGAAGATCGACTCGGTCCTCGTGGATGTTGGCCTGGTGAGGGCCGATCTTTCCAAGACCAACGACCGAGTTGATTCTTTGGCCCACACCGCATCGGGCCTTACTACTGATGTGGCGGCGCTACAAACAGAGGTGCGCCGGCTTAGTCAGGAGAGCGCGCTTATGGATCGGCGCCTGGAGGACTCCGAGAGTCGGGCCCGGAGAAACAACATCCGCATCATCGGAGTACCCGAGGGACGGGAGGAAGCGGCGGCGGACCTATTTGTGGAGGACCTGATCGCTACCCATCTCCAGCCACGGGGGCTGAGTAAATTCTTCGCGGTGGAGCGGGCCCACAGGGTTCCCGGGGGAAGGCCGAAGGTCGGAGCCCCTCCGCGGCCCCTCATTGCCCGGATTTTCAACTTTCGGGACAGAGACGCTATCCTCCAAGCCTCCAGACTGTTGGGGCCGGTTAAGCTTGACAACATGGAGGTGAACTTTTATCCGGATTTCACCCCAGCGGTCCAGAAGCAGAGACTGAGCTTCCAAGGCGTCAAGCGCCGTCTTCGGGACTTGAACCTTAAATACGCAATGCTCTTCCCAGCCAAGCTGCGAGTGGAGGTAGAGGGTCGCACGCACTTTTTTGATCGCCCCGAAGTGGCCGGAGACTGGCTGGACACTCTGTCTGGGGATCGTGATCTGGGGGGCGGGGGGGGCGGCGGGGGGAGACGGCACACTGGATCGGGACTGAGGGGGTGATGTTGGGCTTCACTCTGGACAAAAATGTTGCCACTCTCGATTAAGCATCTGTCTGTATAATTTCCCCTCCTCTGGAGGTTGTGTGGGGTCTCTTGGGGGTTCTCCCTCCTCCTCTAGGGGGCTTAGCTAGTTTTTATTATATATATGGGGCGACAGGCACACTGCACGTTGGGGGGGCTGTTCGGGCTCATGCAGGGGTGCAGGGAGGGGGGAGTTTTGTTGGGGTGGGTGGGTAGGGATGGGGGGGTGTTGTTCGTTTTCACCACAAGGCAAAAGTATCATTGTGCTAGCTCTATAGTGCTCTCGGGGGGACGAATGGTGGCTCTTGTCTATGATGGGGGGTAGGGAACTAACTCTTTTGTCCTGGAACGTGAATGGACTGGGGGACAGGATTAAACGTGGGGTGGTCCTGCAGTTCTTGAAGCGAATCTCGCCTGATGTAGTTTTGAGACACACCTCATTGGCAACTCCTTCTGCGCCATGAATCGGCGTGGCTATCGCCTAGTGGCCCATTCGGGCTTTACGTCTGGCTCAAGGGGTGTGGGCATCATGGTTAAGAACTCGCTTCCGCTGGAGATTGATGAGGTGCTCCATGACGACAGGGGACGTTACGCGGTCTTGGTGGGAAGGATGGAGGGCAAAGTGGTGGTTTTTGTGTCAGTATACGTCCCACCGGGGCTACAGTCGACTACCTTTGCGGACCTGGGGCGCCTCCTCCTTGGCCTTCCGGGGGGGATTCTGGTGGTGGGGGGGGATTTCAATGCGGTGGTTTCCGGGACTGTGGATCGTCACCCCCCTAGGGACCTCCCCCGGGCCCAAGCGTGGCTCTCTGGTCTATTGGACACTTTGGGATAGGTGGATTGCTGGCGTTTAAAACATCCCACGCAGTTACAGTATACCTTCCATTCGGGGGCCCATGGTAGTCTCTCACGACTAGATTATGTCCTGGTCCCGGCGGCCTATGTTGGGAGGGTGGGAGAGGTGCGCCATTTGGCACGGGGTATCTCGGACCATTCCCCGCTCCTGTTACACCTGGACCCTTTTCCGAGGGGTGAGGGTAGGGTGGTCCCGATCAATCCCTGGTACTTGCGCGACCCCACTATTCGCGCTGAATTGATTAAATCCCTCCAGCGCTACTTTGACGAGAATGTGGGGTCCGTGCCTTCGGCTGTCTCACTGTGGGAGGCATTCAAGACAGTACTACGAGGAGAGGCCCTGTCCCTCATTTCCCACACCCGGAGGCGCGAGCGGGAGGAGGTGACCCGGGTGGAAGCTGAGATAGCCGAGTTGGAGGGTAATCTAGAAAGTGGGGTGACGGATGCCGTATTGCATGTCCTCCAACTCAAGCAAGCGGCCTATAGGGCCCTCGTCACGGAGGCAGCCAGGGGCCTCAGTAGAGAGCAACAGGGGAGATTGTATGATGTGGGTGATAAGGCTGGTAAATTGATTGCGTGGCTGGACAAAAAGGAGAGAGCGAGTCGTGTAGTCCCGCTGATTGAGAAAACAGACGGTGTGTGTGTTACTGAGCCGGAAGAAATTGTCTCCTGCTTCGCGGACTATTTCCGTGGGGTGTATTCCCCGGTGTCTTCCTGCTCTGAAGAGGATTCCCGTACCCTGCTCAGGGATATCGCGCTGCCTTCCCTTTCGGAGGAGGACAGAGTGTCGTTGGACGCCGCTCCAACCTCCGACGAAATCGCCCTCGCCATACGTTCGGTCGCTTCCGGCAAGGCCATGGGTCCTAATGGTCTCCCCATCGAGTTGTACAAATTGAGACCGGATACGCTGGCACCACATCTCCGATCGATGTTCCTGGAGGCCCATTCGGTGGGCTCCCTCCCGCTGGACCAGCGTCTGGCTACAATCGTGGTTATCCACAAGGAGGGGAGACCTCGGGACCGGGTTACATCCTATCGGCCCATTTCGCTACTGAACGCGGAGCCTAAAATTCTCGCCAAGGTCCTGGCCAATCGGCTGGTCGGCGTGGTGGGCGAACTGGTTCACCAGGATCAGTCCGGCTTTATTCCCCATCGTAACACAGCTCTTAACTTGCGGCGTTTGCATGGGGTGCTTGCACGTGTTCAGTACATACGGGAGCCGGCCATTTTGGCATCCCTGGACGCCACCATGGCGTTTGATACGCTTGAATGGCCATACATCTGGGCGATGCTTGCGAAGTTTGGCTTTGGCGCAGGGTTCATCAGTTGGGTCAAATTGCTGTATTCGGGCCCATTGGCGCAGGTGGTGGTGAACGGTAGAGTATCGGCTCCGTTTGAGCTGGGCCGGGGCACGCGGCAGGGCTGCCCCTTATCGCCGCTCCTTTTTGCGCTTGCCTTGGAGCCCCTGGCAGAGTGGCTGCGGTGGGAGCCTTCCATCCGTGGTCTCCGTTGGACCCCCGAGTATGAGGACCGCGTATCCCTATACGCCGATGACATCCTCTTGTACCTAGCTTCCCCACGTAACTCACTTATAGTACTGGTTGATGTTTTGCATTCACTTGGTCGTAACTCCGGCCTTGTCATCAACTGGGCTAAATCGTGCGTGTATGTTCTCTCTGGGGAGGCGCCCATTCTCCCACGGGGCTGTCCGATCCAGATCGCCCCGCAGGGATTTCGGTACCTGGGTGTCTTCATTACTCTGGACCCGGAGGCCCGGTATGATCGGAACTTGCTTCCCCCCCTCCAGCGCCTGAAGGAAGATGTCACGCGCTGGCGGCGCTTGCCGCTCTCGCCGCTCGGCCGGGCGGCATTGTTTCAGATGATGTCTCTGCCGCGCTTCCTCTACGCTTTGCAGAATACTATGGACCCCGTCCCAGCGCGCTACTTCCGTGAGGTGGAGAGTTTGCAGCGCCGCCTGCTCTGGGACGGGAGGCCGCGTATCGCCCTGGCGAAGCTGACGCTCCCATGGTATGACGGCGGGATTGCCCTCCCGGATATCAAACGATACTATTGGGCCTCCCAGCTGGCTGCGATTAATCACGACCTGTATGGGCCCGCTTTAAACCCGGCATTCGAAATGGATAAGATGCTACTCCCGGGTGGGGACTATAATCGAGCGCTCTACTCCAGCACGCCCGACGCTCGGCTGACCGGCCCCGCGCGTGTCATGGTGTGAGTGTGGCACGCGGCTAATGTGGCGATGGGGTGGAAGGATCGTCTGACCCGGGCGTCACCACTATACGCGTCCGAGCAGTTGGGCTCCCTGTGGACCTCGAAGGGCTTCGAGAAGTGGGACATGATAGGCATTAGCAAGGTGGGGGATCTCTGGACGAGGGGAGGATTTAAAACGTTCGAGATGCTGCAGACGGAGTTCCACTTGCATGGCAGGGAGTACTTTCGGTATTTGCAGATCCGTCATGCACTGGGCTCCGTCTTCCCGGACGTTGCATCCATACCGGAGTGTTCCCCCCTTGAGGATAGAGTGCTGGATGGACACGTTCCGGACAGCACGATCTCACTGATCTACAAAAAACTGATCAATGACCGCACGGGATTGCTGATTGCCCTTCGTGAGGCTTGGGTTGCCGATGGACTGGAGCTGGACGACGAGGACTGGACCCTTGCGGTGGCCTCCCCGAAAGAGGTGGCCATACCGGCCCGCCTTCGCTTCGTCCAGCTCAAGATACTCCACAGAGTCTACATGACGGGGCCGAGGCTTCTGCGTATGGGCTATGCTGTGGACGGGTTGTGTAAGCGTGGGTGTGGCGCTTTGGGGACCTTTCTGCATATATTGTGGGAATGCCCGGAGGTGGAGCGATTCTGGCGTGGTGTGCATGAGGTCCTGCGTGTGGTTACGCATGTGGTGCTGATACCCGAAGCGAGGAGATGCCTGTTGAATGTGTGGGAACCTACCGACTACTCGGCGCCACAGACGTGGTGGGTGACTCTGGGATATATGGTGGCCAAGCGTGATATTGCTCAACTGTGGGGATCTCAGAGGTCCCCGACTGTCTCGGCCTGGAAGGAACATATGGATTGGTGCATGTTTCGGGAAAAGGTGGTGTATGTTGCGAGAGGTAAGCCTGGGACATGGGTGAAAGTCTGGGGCCCCTGGAACGCCTACCGCGGGGGAATCTGTACTCCACCGTTATTGCCCGATCCATCGCCTGCCCCATCCCCGTAGCCGACCCATCTTCCCTGTTCCGGGCATTGAGTTTTACCCAGCCCTAATCCTGATCTCTTCCCCTTCTTGATACTCCTATGGATTGGTAGGGTCCCCCTCTCAGGGGAGCACATGCTGCTATTTCTGATTGTAGATTGCCTTGTGGTTTTAGTTTTTTCTGGTTGTTATTTCAGTTTAAAATTAAACCGTATAGTGGGGTCCGGATGGTGTGGCTATCAACGCTGCTAACTCCTGTGCATCTTCCTTAGCCGCAACGCGCGCTCTACCATGTGTATCATATGCTCCCTTTGTTTACTAGCGGCCGGCCGGAAGGTTGTAGGCCCATCTTTGTATATTTTTTGAGTTTTGTAATAAACGGTTTCAAAAAAAAAAAAAAAAAAAACCATCAGTAGTCACTGTTTGTGGTTGATTTGGACCTCTGTGCTGTTTCAGGATGACTGTGATCAGCGCGGGACAGATGCTTTTTTTTTACCTTCTAACCTAGTCTCTCAAATTGAAGTCAAAGGTCTTAAGCAGAGTATGGTTGCAGGCTATAACCGCCAAAGCCCTCTCGACTTCTCAATGGGGTCCTGCTGAAGCCATTGGCTTGGGCTGGAAAAGCTCAGATCGCAAGATATTCAAATTTTGCAGCTCCCAAAGTCCTTGTGGCAGGCGGATACTATCTACCCATTTGCCCGGCCAGGATTCCTACGTTCAAAGGTTGTCCTTTTTATAGAGCTCAAAATCCCCGAGTGGGGTAACCCTAGAGATGTATCCGATGAAGTCTTCTTGAAAAAGTCTATTGTTGCTGCAAGCTCCTGATGAAGATCCAGTGGTCTTAGAAGTGTAAAAAGTACAGGGAGGCCCTGACTTGACAGTTTGGTCTGGACTGTTCCCATGGGAAGCAGGGTCAAGACTGGTTTGCATAAGGCTGGGTCCCGACTGGAATGACACGGTGAGCAAAAAACAATGGATTTAGGCCCAGATCTCTGTACTGGGGGCGAATGTTTGACAATGTTCAGCATTCCACCCATCATCATTTTGTCTTGCTTTAGTCACCCCAAGTGGGAAAGATATACCAGACATGGATCCCGTGCTCACTATGCCATTGTGATGATTGTCATGCCTCATTATGATGAGGGGTGATACCCTGAAACTGGTCTGAGGATGCTTGTCCCCGGGCCAAGGAGGATCTGGCTTGGCAGTTCAGGCTAGACTGTTACCATGGGGAGTAGGGTCAAGACTGATTTGCATATGCCTGGGTCCAAACTGGAATGGCCTGGAGAGCAACAAAAAGATGGATTTAGGCTCAGATATCTGTACTGGGGGTGAATGTTTGACAATATTCAGCATTACGTCCATCATCTTTTTGTGTTGCTATAGTCACCCCAATCGGGAGGGGTGTGCCAAGAGGTGGGTCCCGTGCTCACTATGGCATTGGATTCAAGCTAACCTGGCCTATGAGGGGTGATATCCCGAAAGTGGTCCCATGATGCTTGTTTCCTGTCCAGGGAGGTCCTGGCCTGGCAGTTTGGATAGATTGTTCCCATGGGGAGCATGGTCAAGAGTCATTTGCACATGGCTGGGTCCAACCTGGAATGGCACGGTGAGCAAAAAAACTATGCATTTAGGCCCAGATCTCTGTACTAGGGGTGACGTGGGTCCCGTGCTCACTATGCCATCGGATTCAAGCTAGCATGGCTGATGAGGGGTGATACCCCTTAAACCTGTCCCAGGATGCCTGTTTCTGGTCTAGGGAGGACCTCGCAGTGCAGGCTAGACAGTTCCCATGGGGAGCAGGGTCAAGACTGATTTGCATATGGCTGTGTCCAAACTGGGGTGGCATGGTGAGAAAAAAAATGATGGACCTAGAAAGAGGTAGTTGCATTTAGGAAATGGGAGCGGCAGCATTGGTTAGATTCAGGGTCATGGTCCGTTTCCTGAAGCCAGAAGTATCAACTATGTCATCTGTGTTACCTGTTATAAGGTACCAGAGATAACATAGACAAACAGCTTCCCTGTGTTCCTTCATTGCCACTAACATGTTATAGTGGGGAAACGATTTCCTGCAGTCTGATGTCCTTTCCATATTGGGAAAATTACATGGAAATGTTTCAAATGTGAAATTCCCAAAATTCTCACAATACGTGGTAAATGATTGTCGTACCCTAGGAATGACCTCATTTGCTCCTCAAGCTCTCATTCTGACAAAGGGCCAAGTTTATGGCATTTTGGCATAGGCCACTGCAGTAAGGCATCTTGCTGCACCGCCCTACGCCAAAGTGAAAGGGCAGGAATGCACCGCATCTAAGGAATATGGTGCATTTCTCTCCTTTCTGCCTGTGCTGGCGCCATTTCAGAAGCCTAGTGCCAACATAGGCACCCTTGCGCCCTGGCATGCAGGATTGTTTTTCTGCAGGGAGGTGCACCTGCCTGCACAGAAACAATCCTACAAAGCATTTTCCTTTTTCTTTGTGTGCTGCAGAATGCCACACACATGAAAAGAGGAAAAATCGCAGAGAAATAAACATATTTCTCCTTGTTACGCCTCACCTAGGGAGGTGTTCTGATTTGACTCATCCCCAGGTTTACATCACTTTGTAAATCTGGGGCAGCATCAAATTCCATGGGTGTTGAGTGGGAAGACCCACTGCAGTGCACATGGAATGCATCCCGTGCACAGACCAAGGTGACGCAGCATTTTGCCCTGCGTCGCCGTACTCATGATTTATGAGGCCACTCAGAGCCACGCAAGGTGACTTTGCATGGCTTCATAAATCTTTATGGAATCCACGCGCCACACATGTACCACTTCACATGGTTCAAAAGTGACGTAGGGCTCGCATAAATTAGCCCCAATGTGCTTAATGACAACTACTATAAAAGGTGCCTTTCTTTCCTCAGATGGAAACCAGTAAGCAGCCCAGCTGGGCCTTTCTGCAAGTAGCAGTGGTCAGTGCACAGCACCGGCATCCCGACTACCAGGAGAGAAGTGTCACTGCATTACAAGCGATCTCTAAATGTGCTCTTGGGTTAGGAGTTTTCTCCAACTTACTCCTAACATTTAGCACCGTTTTGTTTACTGCAAAATGCACCCTTACATCCAAAATGGACCCGGGGATGCATTTTTGTGCCAAGAAATAGCGCTAAATGCAGTAGAACATGAATAGCAAGTGTGAGTGGCCGCTTGCACTTGCTAAGTGTGCTCTTGCGGTCTGATTTCCTCCACATTACGTGAGCACATGTATTTGCGCAAATATTAGTAAAACTGGGACAAAGACTAACACAGAATTACCGGTATTACTCCAATTACTCTGCATTATTGAAATTCCGCCCAGGCCTAGTCTACAATGGCATCATGAGCAAAATAATGGAGTAGGATATTACCCCAAGAAATTACAAGTCGCTGAGATTAAACCATGCATTCCACCAAATGCCATTTTATTTTCTGCATTGCAAGAAGAGACACAACGTATCTAACTGGGACAGTGTGATTCGGCTAAAAACAGTCTGCCCCTTGATCATTGATAATTGCAGGGATAGAGATTAGAACATAACTAACAGTAGTATGGTCGGTAGCTGACCCAAATGTAAGTAGATAAAATATAAAACAAACTGGTGTCAATCAATCAAGTGGTGCTTGTATAGTCTGGGCATACCCTGCCAACCTAAGGTGAACAAAGCAAACACAAGGAGATGATGGACGGAGCGCTGAAACTTTTCAGTCAGTCACAGATCTGGGTTGAATCCATCATCGCTCTTTAGCTCACTTCACCACCCTATTTCAGACACAGCTATATGCAAATCAGTCTTGACCCTGTGCCTCATGGGTACAGACTAGCACGAACTGTCAAGTCATGTCTTCCCTGGACTGGAAACAAGCATCCTGTGACCGGTTTCAGACTAATAGCCCTCATCAGCAAGGCTAGCTTGAATCCAGTGGCAAAATGAGCAAGGGACCCGCATCTGGGCATACCTTGCCAACTTACGGCGTACAAAGCAAACACAAGGAGATGATGGACGGAGCGCTTAAGCTTTTAAGACACTCACCCCCCAGTCACAGATCTGTGTTGAATTCATCATCATTCTTTAGCTCACTTTGCGACGCCAGTTTGGAAACAGCCATATGCAAATTAGTCTTGACCCTGTGCCTCATGGGAACAGTCCAGCCCGAACTGCCAAGCCATGTCTTCTCTGGACCTGAAACAAGCATCCTGAAAAGTTTCAGAGCTACGTCCATCATCTCCTTGTCTTTGCTTGTATAGTGTGGCCTATCAGTGATAATAATGTGTCCTCGATAGGTTGTGGGGAGGAAGGCCTTGGCATGACAGAGTACCATGATTAGTCTTATTTAGCTTTGCAAGTGGTTTGGTTCTTCACTGGTTGCATGTCAGACGCCTACCATAGTAACTCTTCTGTCTCTGCTTGACTGGTTAGGACCAGGATTTTAAAAATAAAGGAAAAGTAATAAAAGTCTTTATTGACTTTATATTATAAAATAATATACAGTATTCAGCACTTGTCCCAGTTACATGAATAATCACCAATAACATTAGTTCAATCATCTTGCAACATTCTGTAAATGTGTATACAGAATCCCGATTGGTGGTTCTACCACACATCCCATATCTTATGGTATTTTATTAATCACCCCCTCAATCTGTAGACATGCTCCTCTGTTTTAGCACAACAGACCATTCCCTGAGCCCATTCTTCTAGCATGGGGCCCTGTTGGACCAACAGTGCCTGGCCATGTCCCTCCTAGCCACCAGAAAATCCAGTGCAAGGAATATCCTGATTAGTCCGCTTGACTTCTCCATAAATCCCAGTAATGTTCTCTTGGTATCTGGAACCCACAATTATGTATACGTGATCAGTATCTGAATGACTGGGCATCCCCAAATTGTGTGATAAACGTTTCTCAGTTTCTCCTTGCATCTTAAAGATCTCTGGGCTGTTCTGAGTTTCATTTTTCTTAACCATACTGGACTGTAGTATATCCTGTGTGAATATTTCAGTTGGATGAGCCTTCATTACATAGATACCACAAGCATACTAGGGACCAACTTAGCCTTTATCCCGTCCACATCCTCTAGCTCGCCCACATCCTGGGACCATCCGTCCTTTTATTTCAAGACAGGGTCTGGTAATTTATTCCCAGTGCACAGTATATCCTAGCGATACCTTTATAAGCCAAGGGCTCCATCATGACCTTGGACTTTAGTTGGTTATCGTCAGGAAGATCAGTGTGGTCTTTGGCGTGGGCCTCTAAGGCATGTTGTATCTGCATATAATGATAGAATTGTGTCTTCTGTATATTGCATATTTGCCTGAGATACTCAAATGACTGTATGTGATCCCTGTCTCCATCACACCAAGTTGCGATATGCCAATCAAATCCCTTGTATGGAAGCAAGTCAGGTGTACCATGTGTTTAAGCCTTGTGCTGTGCCACGGTGGGGCCTTCGGCCATCAACACCCCCTCCGATAAAATTCAACTAAGGACTACTTGCCAGCACTTCAGTGTCATGGGTGTCACTGGGGGAAAGTCAGGCCATATATTTGTCCTACAGAGTAAGTGAAGTATTCCAGGGTTATCAATGTCATCCATTTCTGACCCAGTGCAGTGGTCATCTAGGTTGGCATGCAGACAGTCATTAATCTGTAGCACCTGACCAGAATAGCAGTACAACTTCACATCAACAAACCTGAGGCTGCCATCATAAGGGGACAACACACAGTTTCTGCATGCTATTCTGAGCTGCTTAGCTGCCAAGAGGACCGCAGAGATTACAAACTGTTGTTATGTTTCATATAGATGCCCTAATATAGGCATAATCCTAGATGCCCTAATATAGGCATGATCCTAGTTGCCCTAATATAGGCATGCTCCTTCACCTACATTAGTTCCCTACACTACACAATAACGGGCTTTGAGGGTTGAACCTTATCTAGTCAGTGGTCTGGTTGCAGAAGGAGGGTTTTCCCCAAACAAAGGCCTCCTATAACATCTCCGATGTGCTCATACATTATGCAAGAGTATTCATGAAGGGTTCTTGGAAACAAAGCAGAAACTACATTACCTGCATAATATCTATGTACAAGGTTCATCCCTTACGTCTTCCTCAGTCCAACAATGACCTATACAAACCATACAAAGGGACAAAGAAGCCCTAGATACTTTTAGGTATAAATACACCACATCTTGCCAAGGTAAGGCAGAGGGAACCGAGACTTCCAGGCCGACACACTGACCAGAGACGCTGAGGCTCCTGAATGCGGACGCTCCAGCTGCCAACGGTCTACCACATCCCTCGCGGGGTGTCCAACTTGAGACCAGGAAGGGTTCCTACATTCCCACACTTCCAGTAATGGGGTTCGACTAAATCCTAGAGGGATTCTTGGCTTCACACCTACTCGCATGCTAGGTACACTTAGGTACATCTAGGTAGGCATCGTAGGAGTATGCACACTTTTATCATATATTTTATATACATGTATTTATTCATGCTTATTGCAAGATGGCAGAACTGTAGTATCCTTTTATATTTGCTGTACTGCTAAACATATATCTCTGCCACTGTCTGATGATTGTTGCTGCACATATATTTTACACAAGAATAACAACTGTTCAATAAATACTTATTGAAACACCCAGAATTTTTATCCTGTGTATCTCTGAGAGAAACTAAGTGAGCATGAGTGACTGAGCGAAAAGTAGAACACTGTTTCCACGATCTTGAGGGATCAGGGTTGTCATGTTCTAAGGTTGCCAGAAACTATTCTCTCCCTGATAAGAGGAGACACTAGTGGCAATGTGAGCTAGCTAATACAAAAACAGGCTAACATTCTTGGCGGGGGTGCTCAGAGTCAGTCTGCCACCAATCCTACAGTTTATGTTATCCAAACCTGCAGATCCTGTATAGGGCATATAGGGACTACATGACATGGCGCCGCCAATGTTGGTTGGGTACTTATTTAACAGTAGAATCTGAGTAGTTCAGTTGTGCTATTCTCAGAGACCCCTACTCACAAAACACCAGAGACGTCTGGAGTGGGTGGGCACAAACTCCGCCACAGCTGAGTAGGCGAGAAATCCTATATATTGGCTGTTGGTTAATCAAGCTTGAAGGACACAGTGTTCCTAAAAATTGTGTATAAACACCTTATCTTAGTTCCCGGGGAAAAGCTCTTCTTCACAAAAGGACAGAGATAATGTAATAGTAGATCTACACCTCTCAGCCGGAGAAGAAGACGCTGATGCAATACAAATTGCACCTAACTTTAGAAATACAGTCACCCGGGGGGTGGTAGCAAGCCCCAGGCAAGATGGCCGCACTGCAGTGAGGCTCTTCTGGCCGGGCTAATAATCCGACATTTTTCTGCGTACCCGCTAATCACTGGACCCCACCACCGACAGAGTTTTGTGGTGGAATCACAGGGGAACCGCTCAGTGTGCAGCAATACCAGGCTACGTTATCGAGGAGGCAGATTAGTAGTACCAAAGCTTCTGCCGCGACCTCGAGGGAGAGCAAGATGGCAGTGGCACAGGGACCTAGGACACTCTGGTGAGGAGTGGGACAGAGTGTGCTCTTGTGCCGCGAAACAGCTAAGATAGCAGCGTAATCCGGTCATTTGGGCTGCCGGAGAGCGGATGTTTGCACCTGACTGTCATCGCTCGGTGGTGGTGTGGAACAGCGCACTGCCGTTGCTAGTACAGGGTACGGATGCGGAGGTGAATACAAGTCAGAGCCAACGTACTCCTGAACATGAATCACTGAGTGCTGCGGCCGGGCCACTGTATAAATTGAAAGCCGCGGCTGCAGGAGCAGAGTGACGGGGTAGCAGAAGTCCGTTCAGTGTGGGGTGGTGAGTACGCATCCCCCTGACCCCCCTGAGTAAAGAAGCGCCAGGACTGTGGGCAGTAGGGGGTGCTACACACTCGCTGCTGTGTGTCACCTGTGGACAGCTGCTGGTACGTGTGTCCCCAGGCGCAGAGAGCGTAGACCCACGGAGTGGCGCCGGCTGTCTGTGGTGCTTAACGGACACGTGACCAGAGATCATGAAATTCCGGGTGCTCGATATTCCAGTAACTAAACCACTGGCCATAGAGATTGCGGGAATACGCTGGAGCCATTCTGCATTCAGATTCAGGTGATTGCGCATAGAGGCGGGCCCCAAGCGGAGGTTCTGGAGTGAGCCGATGGAGCCTGGCCCGTGCGTCTGTTCTGGGTTGAAGTGGTGAGCGGGTGCATCTTTGTCCTAAGCTGCATGGCTAAAGGAGTGAGGCCACTTCTGCAGAGATCAAAATAGTTGTATAAGTGGGCCATATCACCGGTAACAGTGCGGGTACCTCCAGTGGCAGGTGGGACATTAAAACGACATCTGTTGAGGCCTGTGAGGGATGTGTTACTTCGACTTCGATGTGGCTGCAAGTAGCGATTGAGCTGGCTGATGAGTGAGTTATGGGCGCCCTCTGATACACGCCTTTGCTCGAACACATAGACGCTGCCCTGGCGGCTGGCTTTTCTGACTTGAGAGTAGCACTCGGGGTGGGCCCCGGGTGTGCACTACCAAACGCGGAGGTTTGTCAGTGATCACAGGCACACTTGGAGGAAGTTGCACGGCAGGCTGTGTTGCTGCACCGGGTCCTGAACCTGCATTGCAGTGAGGAGGAACGTGTATATACGGGCAAGTCATCGACCACAGCGTCTCGCATTGGAACAGGGTCATTGTATACACTCACCTGCACATCACCATGGGTAAGGGGACAAGCAACAACCTAAACTGTCGTTTGAATCTGGAGCAGCCGCAATCACAGCCCTCCACTCTAGAGGTCACACTGCAAGCCATTCAACAGAGTTGTTGGAAATGGCCCTTTTTGCAAGGTTAGCCCCAAACGTTTAGCTTGTTCCTCCTATTTTTTTCCTGACCTGTGGTTATTGGTATAGGACTCTGGGCACTTTACCACTGCTGATCAGTCCTAAAGTGCATATGCTCTTTGTGTAAATTGTTATTGTGATTGGTTATCCAGGATTGGTATATTTGTTTACCAGTAGGTCCCTAGTAAAGTGCACTGAGTGTGCCAGGGCTGGTAATTCAAATGCTACTAGTGGGCTAGCAGCACTGATTGTGCCACAATGTCTCAGTCCTGCCACTGCAGTGCCTGCACGCAGTTTGTTAACTGCCATTTTGACCTGGCCAATGTACCCACTTGCCAGGCCTTACCCTTCCCTGTTTTTACACAGGACACCCCTATGATAGGCCCAAGGTACCCCCCTGGACAGGGTGCAGCGTATGTGAAATTTCAGACATGTACTAGTGTGGGTAACATGTCCTGATAGTGAAATACTGCCAATTTCGTTTTTCACTATTGAAAGGCTAACTTGCACTTAGGACAGAATGGGGAATGCTGTGTAACTTGTTTGCCTGCATAACTTCCCATAGGAGCGAGATAGAAAATTGGAGTCTGGTATCCCTGAACTCAGAACTTAACAACACATCTTTTAGTAAAGATGGTTTTTAAATTCTGTGTTTGAAAATAGCACTTTTAGAAAGTGGCTATTTTCTTGTTCAACCTTTCTGTGTGCCTCTGCCTGTTTGTGGATTGACGGTCTGGTTTGAGAGTGACAGGGGCTGGGGTGGCTCCAAGAGTCTGGGGGAGTCAGCACTAGGCTGAATAGGCTGATCTGCATTTGGAGTGGTGGGAGGAGTAGCATCTGGGCCTGAATAGGGCTGTGCCTGCCTTCCACAATGCTGGCTCCACCTTCTGCGGTGCGTCTGAAGACGCTGGTCCATATTCACAAAGGAAGAAGTTGTGCACTGGCAGAGTGCACCCAGAACTGGTTTGGACTGGGTCCAGGACCCCTCACACATAGAGAACAAAGACTTTTGGGGTATAAACATGAGACCTGAAACCCCTGAATTTTAGACTACTTTGGAATCAAGGAGGAACCTTTGCTGAGGAGAAGAGCTAAGGAACTGAAGGAGAAGTACTGCCCTAGTTTGTCTGGGGTTGGCCTGCAGTTGCTGTTCTGCCAAAGAAAGGAGAAGGACTTTGCTGTGTGCTGTGTCCCCTGCTTGAGGAAGGACTTTGCTGTGTGCTGTGTCCATCTGTCACCTGAAGAGAAGTCTCCAAGGGCCTGAGCGAGCTGGCCTCCTGTTGCAGAAACACAGGGATATAAAAGTTTCCGAGACTACTTCATGATCAAGAGGAATCCCTACCAAAGAAGATCAGCTGAAGAGACTGTGGAGAAGTACTGCCCTTGCTGTGTGTCTGGGGTTGGCCTGCAGTTTGCTGTTTCCACTGCGGAGAGGACCAAGGGACTTTGCTGTGTGCTGTGTCCCCGTGCTTGAAGAAGGACTTTGCTGTGTGCTGTGTCCATCCGAAGAAAAGTCTTCAAGGGCCTGAGAAGAGCTGGTCTCCTGATTGTGAAGTCCCAGGCACAAAAGGACTTCACCCCCAGCTTCCCTGAACTTCCTTGCTGGGAGTTCTGACCTGCCAGGAGGTGCCTGTAACTGTGTGGGAGGCCCTGGAGGTTGCTACGGCTGTTGGGAGCTGGGAGAAACCAAAGAAAAGCTAGAAAATCTGTTTCCGACGCTGTTGATGCCGCCGCTGTGATGGTGTGACCTGCATCGAGGCTAGGGGAGCCGCTTGTGAAGTGACGACGCCGCGTGTGGCCTGCTCTGCAGCTCTGACGCCCTACGAGGCCCCCGACGCCAGCAGTGATCAGCCGGGACTGACGCCAGCGCTCGCATGGACTCCGTGTCTTTGCCAAATGCCAGCATCCTGTTATCGTGGCGCCAATAACCACTGAGGGTGACTCGAAAGACCCACCGACGTCGCATCATCACCGGAGACGACATCGTTCTTCTTCGACACCGTACATTGTCACAACTTCATTTTTCAAGGTACTGTTGTTGGGGTTCAGTGCGCCTGATGCTGCGATCCTCACGGGCGGCGCCGTACTTTGGATTTTGTGCTGTCCTGACGTCGTGATAGCCCCAGTTGGTGCTTTTTGATTTCTACAAGCTTATTTTTGCAACAACCTTTGTAAAGACATTCTACTGAGTATCTATATGTTTGGATTTTTGTCGTTTTGGTCTTGTTTAGTTTAGATATAGATATTTTATTTTTCTAAACTGGTGTGGTGTCCATTTGTGGTGTTTCCACTGTGTTACTGTGAGTGTTGGTACAAATACTTTACACATTGCCTTTGGGATAAGCCTGTCTGCTCGTTCCAAGCTACCAAGGGGGTGAGCAGGGGTTAGCTAAAGTGTGTATCCTCCTTACCCTGACTAGAAGCAAGGGTCCCTATATGGTCAAAGGTACGTACCTCTGCCAACTAGAGACCCCCATTTCTAACAAGAGTCTACTAGCCATTAATGATAAGATTGACAGCCTGTTCCTCAGGATGGATAAAATGACGGCCATGCTAGATAAGCAGGGTGAGAGACTCACAATGGCAAAGCAAAGAATATCAGCAGTGGAGGATGAATCTTATGCTACGACGGGCCAATGCCGGGAAATGGAGAAGCTTCTGGAGGTCATCAGAGCGAAAAATGAGGACCTGGAGGTGCGCTCACGGCGATGTAATCTATGAATAATTGGTGTTCTAGAGAGTACAAATACTGGTCGCCTTGAGGACTACATTGAGGCAATGCTAAAAAAGCTGTTTGGTGCGGAGAATCTATCGCAAGTGCTGATTGTGGAATGTGCGCACCCTTCTTTGGCACCCAAGCCGCCTCCGGGTGCACCACCGCGTCCCATAATACCAAAGATCTTAAACTACAGGGATCGTGATTCGGTTCTTCGGCTGACAAGGGAAAAGCAGAACACTTGTTACCAGGGCAACATGGTGTCCTTTTTCCCTGATTTCACTATAACAGTGCAGACGGTCCGCAGGGAATATACTGAGGTAAAGAAGAAACACTGGAGATACCTTATGAAATGCTATATCCAGCCAGACTAAAGATCATGGTGGACGGCAAAGTAAAGGTGTTTCAGTCTCCGAGGGCAGCACAGGATTTCATAAGGCAGTTTTCATCTCAACAGTAAACAGCAAAGAGCAACGCGTCCCCTACACGCTCAGCATGATTGGACACGGAAGACTAATGGGTGTCTGCTTCCTCAGAAGGCATTATATCAGCATCTGTAAGGTGAGGGTGCCGCTTTCCCCTCTGGGGGATCCCTGACTGGTTGGGGGCTTCTGTTGGTGATTTGCAGGAGGCGGGGGAACTATCTGTGTTGACAAAGCAGCTGCACCTGAGACTGTAAGTGCTTAAGTTCTTCCTAACTGTTTTTGGCAAAAACCTCCTTGACAACAGTGCGTGAACTCAGGACAATGCTCTAACTTAGTTGCAATGCTTTACAATGCATAAGGGGATTGTCTTGGGGGTGGTGCTGCAGTTCACTGCAGCTTGGTACAATGTTTATATTTCTTCGATGTCGTTACGCTATTGATGGGGGTTGTTGCAATGTTATGCAATGTTCATGGCGGGCTCTGACTTTAATATGGTTTGCGGGGATCAGTTATGCAATCTAGAAATCAGGCACATTCCGAGGATCCGTGAAGTGGACATGCGGGTATGGGAGTGCCTCTGAAATTGTCAATAAGGTGTACCCGGGGGAAGTATGTGATTGCCATCTTGACCATGGTCTGGGATATAGTCCCTAGGATTTTGCTGCCGGAGGCTGACCTCACTGGGTCAGGCTTTGCATGTATAGTGGGGTCATGGGCACTGGGTGAGGCACCCTTACGCTAGCTAGCATGGCAGAATATGTAGCCTGAATAGAATTGCAAGTGTCGTGGTTCCAATAGCACTGTGCTATATTTAGGCGCAAGTGGTGTTACATCAGGGGTCAGGTTTACTACTGGTATAATAAATGTGAATGGGATATGCTACTACTGGTGGGTTGAAAGGGTTTACAAGAGGCGCAAGCATGGGTATGGCAGGTGCATGGTGATCTTTCACGGTCACACCTGCTTTGCGGGTGGGTCCAGGGTACCTGGCTGTCCTCCATGTGGGTATTCCCCAAGTTGTTTGCTAGCTTGTTGGCAATGTTTTTCGGGGCATGTCTTTGGCATGATTGGGATGCTGAAGTGGGTGGGGGTCTAGGGGGGGTGGTTTATTTGTTTTCAAAGTGTGACGCAATTGGTACAGCAGGAACATATGCCACAGAGGTTTGCAGTGCACGTAGCAGTACAAGTACAACATCTTCTTTACACAACATATGGGGATGAAGAAAAGTGACATCCATCTGTTGATCTGGAATGATAGGGGACTGAATAATCTGAAAAAGATCAGGCATGTGTTTTCCTACTTGGACATACATCATGTGCAGTTGGCTCTTTTACAGGAGATGCCCCTGACATGTGTTGGGAAGGGCAGGGTAGGAGGTCGATGGGCAATGGTAAAAGCGGCTACTTCATATTCCAGAGGGGTAATGATTCTGGTTAAAAAAAGGACACCATTCAAGTTACTATCAATGAAATCGGATCTTCTAGGGGGCTTCACGTTGGTGCAAGGAAATCTGGCGGGAAAGGTGCTTACGATTATCAACACATACGGCCCTAATGTTAATAATCCTGACTTTTTCCAATGCCTTAAAACCAAATTATTTCAAATGCAATCCGACCTAGTACTATGGGTGAGGGGTGACATGAATACATACTTAGGCTACTGGCAGAAGCGCGGACACACCTTGGGAGGGGAAACGGTCAAGCAAAGTAATACATGATATTATGCATACGTTTCACTTGAGAGATATTTGGAGAGATAGGCATCCGTAAGTTTGAGAGGGCACTTTTATGTCAGCGGTTCACAAATCATGGTCTAGACTAGACTATTGGATTTTCTCGGAGTCACTGGCGCCATGGGCAACTGGGGTTAAGCATATGCTGTGAACACTCTCAGACCATGCCCCTGTGGTGTTGGATATCAACATTCCGACCAGGCATCATCAACCATTCCAATGGCACTTGCAACCATCTTCCATGCTAGATCCGATCTTTAAGGAGGGCGTACACCAAGCCATAGAACTGTGCTCTGAAGACAATTTTGGTTCCATGGAGGAAGCAGGCACGCTTTGGGAAGCCTTTAATGCGACCATTAGAGGGAGTTGAATCGGGCTCCAGGCTTGGGTTCTAAAGGCTTTACGATCGTGTATGAAACATATTGAGGCGGAAATAATGCGCCATGAAAGGGAGTACACCCACACATTGAACATACATGAGCTGGCAAAGATCAGGCCACTAGTGACTGAATACAATGAGACGGATGAGGAAGAAATAGAACACATGTCTTGGAGCTGGAAGGCTAGATCGTGAGGGTGGTCGGCCAGGTCACACACTGGCAGGAAAACTCAAAGGGGGAAGATCTCAGGAGTACGTTACCAAGATAGCAGGGCCTGATGGAACATTTTATCATAACTCCCCAGATATTTTGGGCTGCTTCAGAGAATATTATGCCTCTCTCTATGGATCAGGGTATGATGCAGAAAGTGAGGAGATCCAAGAGTTTTTTGAGGAGATAGCGTTAGTCTGGCTCTCCAATACACAATGTGAGTACCTAATGCAATCACTTACAGTAGAGGACGTAAAAGAGGCCATAGGTTGCTACCATCCGGTAAAGCTGGGCGCTTGGAAGGACTGCCAGGGGAATTTTACAAGGAGTATGTGGATATATTGGCCTCTCATATGGTGAATATGTATAGCGAAGGTTATGAAAAAGGCTTGCTTCCACCCACTCTAAGAGAAGACTTAATCGTTACATTGCTAAAGCCCAGGTACTGGGCAGATATTTGTGAATCGTATCGCACCCTGTACTTGTTGAATATCGACACCAAAATATTCGCTAAAGTGATCGCTACTAAATTGCGCCCACTATTGCCGGTCATGGTTCTCCCGGATCAATTGGGCTTTATGCCATCTCGTTTAACATCCCACAATTTGCACATGCTGTTTGCGGTTTTACACCAATTAGACCCCGAGTACAGAGCAGCGGCGGCGGTGCTCGATGCCGCTAAGGCTTTTGATTCGGTTAGATGGGGGTATATGTTTGCCACACTACGGAGGATGGGTCTGCCATTTCCATTCTTAAGATGGATAGAAATTCTCTACTGGGCACCGACGGCGAGGGTGCAAATCAACAATTGTCACTCGCAACCCTTCAAAATCCACAAAGGGACCAGGCACGGTTGCCCATTATCTCCCATCCTCTTTGCCATCGTGATGGAGCCGTGCAACAGAGATATGCGAGAGCAGCTTTACAATTCAGCCAACGTCCCCTTATAATCTCCATGTATGCAAATGACATGGTTTTATATATCCGCGACCCAGAGGAGAATCTACATGGAATTATCCAGGCATACCTTAAATACGAACATTTATCCGGGCTCAGATTCAACTGGGGTAAATCCTCAGTTTTCCCGCTCACACCGAACACATTGCAGTTCCCGATGGAATATCTTCTGAAATGGATGACGGAGCCTGTGAGGTATTTTGGGGTTTGGGTGCACTCAGATCCAGAGACAGTGCTGAAAGAGAATTATGGTAAGGGCCTGTCCACCACAGAGGACCAAATGAATAGATGGTTGGGCTTGCTTCTCAACCTCGCGGATAGAATAGCAGTAATTAAAATCCTAATTCTCCCTCTGTTTCTGTACCTCTTCATTAATGTCCCTTTCAAGTTAACAAAGATCTTCTTCCCTCAACTTCGTTCGATATTATTACGCTTGATTTGGGCGAACAAGAAATCAAGATGTAGCTGGGGTACGTTGACCAGGCCTTATTCGCAGGGGGGATTCACAGCACCTGATCTATATTCTACTACTTGTGTGCACAGGCCCAATTTGCACACTACTGGTTCTTTCCTCCCCCGTTTACTCCGCATGTGGCGGTGGAGGCAGATGACATGGCACCTGATCCCTCGGTGGCCCTCATCTCGAAGACAAAGCCCACTCACCTGTTCAGAGACGTGTGCCCTGCAGATTGTATGGCGCAGGAGTGACGGGCAATGCGAGACGTGCAGGCAGGCAGCTTGTATATGCACCGGCTCTTCCAATAGCGCACCACCCTAAACTATCGGTCAGCCAAGAAAAAAGGACGCTGGAAACGCTGGCGGAAATGGGTCTAGTCACAATGGGAGATGTTTACCCAGAGGGTACCTTTATTCTGTTGGAGGATTTAAATGACCGACACTGCAGTGAACCAATGTCAGTTTTCGTGTATTATAGGCTGCAGGAGGCGCTAAAGGTTTTTAACGATAGACTCTCCACTGAACCAGTTGCACTAGCCTCTCTATAGACACTTCTGGCAGGACCATCACGGGGTAAGTTAGTCACCAAGGATGTACAAGGCCTTACAAGCCGATACTGCACCCACTCACAGTCCGGCACGCATATGCAGGGAACAGACACTGGGGGAGGAGTTTAGCAAGGAGGACTGGGAATTTAGCTGCGCCATGACCAAAGCGTCTGACAGCTAATTCTAATCTGCGCATTATACACTTTAAATACCTCCAACAACTGTACTATATGCCCCTTCAACTTCACAAGTATGGACTGAGGGAGGAGGCTGGTTATGAACGGTGTGGGATGCAGAAGGCTGATTTTCGGCATCTGGCTTGGGATTGTTTTAAGGTCAATGAGTTTTGGGTGCTGGTTACGCAAGCTCTAACAGACATGGTGTTGGAGACAGTGGACTGCTCACTGCGGATCTGCTTGCAAGGGCTGGTGAAGTGCCTAAAGCCAAAGAATCGGCGGCTTGTCCTGATAGCATTGTTACTAGCAAAGATGAAAGTGGCTCAAACATGGGGCAGTAAATGGGTGCCACAATTTAAATGCTGGATCAAGGACTTGGTGTTCTGCAGAGATCAGCTGGCTTGTCATCCGGAGGAACTTCCAGCCCCCTCCAGGCCCAAAGATGCCTGGTCACCTCTGACTGCCTATCTACTAGCTAGTCCTCAGGATGCAGCAGGAGTTCTATATTCACACGAGTAAAACTACAGATGTACTGTATGATACTGTGGGTTAAGGTGTTGGGCCGGCTGTATGAAACTATATACTGTTTACTACACATATGCTGTCACACGGGGGGAATGTTGTGTGCAACGCACAGATGTTATATGTCAATAAAAAAAATATATATATATATATAAAAAAAGAAATACAGTCACCCTGAGATTACTGGATAATGGGTTAACTCCTAGGGGTGGCGTAGTAGTTTTCATGATTAATGCACACAAATCAAACAAAACAGAGGTATTCTATTCGTGGGTTACATTCCCAGCAGCAAATACGAGAACACAGACATTTTACTCCTACATAGAAGGTGATGTACCAGCGGAATATTATCTGTTCGAGGATATAGAGGTTCCGCTCACATACCAGGAACGTAAATACTAGTTTAAAGGCGCCCTACCCCACACATGAAAAAGAGCAATATTAGGCCCGCTCGGAGGAGAAGGGGCAACATGGCCAATATTAGCGGCCTACACACCACATCCTGACATTGACACAATGACATCGGGAGACTTACTCATACAACATAAAGATTTCATAAAAATTTACTGAAACTTGACACAACTCATCATGAGGACTCTTACAGTCCAACCAGCAACAGTTGCAACAAATAGCACTCAAAATCAGGGTACAGCAACTAAAATTACACCACAAACATTACACACGTTAATGGGCAAAATGCCCACGAAACGTGAACAAATGCCATTCTGGGTATCTCAGAAAATAACTTAGCTCAAGGCAGTATTCCTGAATACTACCCCATATGAAAAACACAGAATGTTAACAATCTGCTTGCCTATGGGGATAACACCACAAGTAGAAGATTTTTCACTTAGGGTACAGTTTTTGCTGCCATATATACCAGGACACATGGTATTTCTTCATTAGCAGTAGTACCTGATGTATTAAGACAAACACAAAATGAGTACAGAGCAGAACCTGCCCTAAACGTAGGGATGAAGTTACTAAATAACTATGAACAGATATCAGCCATAACACTAACTAATATTAAAGGGGAAGCAGCTTCAGTGGCAATCTGCCAACGCCTAAGGGAGTTCAGTCCTTTAGAACAGGAATACGAACTACCGAAAATAATTGAAACTGCATATGCAGAATTAGGCAGAGACAGTTTGGGTGGGAAAGCTTTAAAACCACAAGTGATGGGCAATTCTGAAAAGGACACTTCTAAGCAGACTCCTACTTCTACTAAGAAGAAGTGGGATAATAAAAAACAACAACATTTAAAAAAAACAGATCTCAATCCAGAGTTCGATATCCTCCACAGTAGCCCTCTGAAAAGAGGTGTATAATCTCAGGAATAGGGTTAATATTAGGAAACCTGACAGGTATCAGGATACTGATACGAGTTCCTCTCATTCCTTTCAGGATTTATCAAAAAACTTAGAGAGAGAAAGACGGTCAGAACATAAGGAGGAGTGTACAAAGTCCAGGGACAAGCAGCACGCTCAAGACTCAAGAAGAAAAGCCAAAATCAAAACCTCGGTTTAAGAAAAAGAAAGTTGCAGGCCTGAAGATCAGACATGCCCAGAATTCTGAAGACGCAGCTTCTGAATGGCGAATGGGCTCTGATGATGCTAGACAGTGCGGCAGAAGTAACAAGAGCTCCCCAGAACCTGATGGAATTTCTGGTGACAGCAGACTTGAATGATTAAATCACGGTGAAAACACCAGATACAAGGGTGAACGTCCCACATAAATTACATGAAATAACACTCCAGATGGAGGTGGACAAGCCCAGGAAAGTTAAATGTCCGTTTTTGGAAAATCTTTCATCTGGTTATGACATCCTATTAGCAGAACAAGATTGGCCACCAGCATTCATTATGGAGTGCCCCAGGGGAGAAACGGTAATTTTTCCAGCATTCTCCGACATCGTTCCCATACATCTTAAACATACATATGTACGGGAGTGGGCAGTTGCCCTAGTTCCGGCACTATACAAAAATCATGCCGGATGGGATGAGGATTCAATCCAACATGTAATCCAGTTAAAAGTTGCGCCAAATGCACAGAGGCAATATCCTATAAAGCAAGAAGCTAAAAACAGGTCAGGGAGATCTTAGATCAACTTGAATACCAAGGGTGATTGAAACTTGCACCTCACCAATGAACAATCCTTTGTTTCCCGTATCAAAACCTGACAATACATTTCATCTAGTTTTAGATTACAGACATCTAAACACTTGCACAAAGACATTGGGTGTTGAAAATGCACATAGTGCCACATTAATGAATACAATTCAGCGGAAAAAATATATAACCACACTTGATATCTCAAATGGATTTTTATGCCAAAATATAGCATCTGAAAGCAGGTATTTGACCACATTCTCAGCAATTTCGGCGACTCCCCCAAGGGTATAGGAACAGCCCGGGGTTGTTTTCAGCCAGAGCAACAGAGTTGCTCCAAAATTTTGATGAAGAAGCATTGTCCTATGTGGATGATATTTATATGATGGATGATGAATTAAAAAGGAACTTGACCAGGGTGAGCACCATCACTATGGGATTAGCCTCTGAGGGCTACAAATTTAGTTTTAAGAACTCAAAAATAGCCCACCTCACTGTCCTGTTTTTAGGATATGAGCTTTCAAGTGAGGGGAAAAGCCGGGCAGCTAACTTTTTAGAAAATTGTGCGCTGCTTCAACCTCCAAAATCATTAAATAATTTACAATCAATACTGGGATTCCTAAATTTCAACAGAACATACATATTGGATTATACAGAAAGTGTAAAAACGTTGTACGACTTAATAAAAACTGACTTTTCAGTTAGACATTGGACACAGGAACACACAAACATCCTACGTTCACTACAAGAAGAAATGATTGCTTCCAAACACTTACAGACAGGCATAAACGTACGCAACTTAGTGACCCAAATAATAGCGGGTCAATGCGGGTACACTTACTTAACTTTCAATGAAGGCAAAACATTACCAATCGCATACAAATCACACCTGTACACAAACGCAGAAATGTGTTTCACTTTAACAGAAAAAATCCTGACAGCAGTTCAGACCGCTGTAGCAAGAGAAAGAGCCCTGGCTCACGGGAAACGCATAATCGCCGTCACCCCAGTACCAGCCTTAGAGGCTGTTACAAAGGCTAGCATTCTGAACGCAAAAGCCTTACATCTGAGATGGATACAATGGGCTAAGTCTCTTACTGCAACGGATGTTGAATACAGATTTGATCCAAGTTTAAAAACACAATCATTTCTGCAATGCGAACAAGAATATCCTCCACCAAATGAAATATTGCCTCTAGATCAGAATGACTATATGATTTACACTGACGGATCTTCTCAACTGGCCACAGGGAGTAAGCAACAATACAGCGCAGCATGTGCTATCGTTAAAGGTCGCATGCGGGATGGAAAGTTCCATTCGAGTTGCACGAAGAAGCAATCTCTAGGAGACTGCACGGCACAGTTGGCAGAGTTAAAAGCACTGATACAGGCACTTGTAAATACGGATCACGAATTCCCCACACTAATAGTGTATGATTCCTTGTACTGTGTGCAGTCATACAATGAATATTTACATAATTGGGAACAAAACGGGTTTAAAGATGCAAAAGGTGGCACAATTAAGCATAAAATGCTATGGGAACAGGTAGTTGAGTTGAAGAACGAACTACCGAGGGCTCACGTGATCCATACACTGAGTCATCAACATGATGGCGTTCACGTTGAAGGGAATTCATTGGCTGATGAAGCCGCAAAGGGGGCTATACGCACGGCTTCCGTAGCTGCAATCACTCGTTCAAAAACGAGGATAGACGGTGAGATTATGGTTGTTGTCATTGCTTCGCGCAAAGCCAGCTCAGCAGTACCAAGTTCCTGGAGCGGAGGATAGAGTAATACCAAATATGGATCGTAGGTTAGGTTTAATTCTAGCAGCACGCGAAGGGATAGGTTCTGCACATGCAGGAGTAACGGCAACTGTTTCTTTACTGAAACAATGCTATTGGTGGCCTAAAATGAGAAGGTAGACTAGAGACTATGTCTTGAACTGCGAAGTCTGTCAGCAGATAAAAGGTTCCACCGTAACACGTCCAGCACAGATCCCATTATTAGACAGTATCAGGTTGTCCGTTTGTGTGCGTCATGCTCAAGATTCCTATGGGTGTGGCACCAGCGCTTGGCTGACTCTCGAACTGTTATCAAAGATTTGTGAGTCTTTATAGGGGAATACGCAGTTGGCACGTTACATGCTGACCGTGGCCTGGCGTTTAGCTCTCGGGCTTACAAAAAAGGCCAGAGAATGTATGGGCATAGCATTGCAGTACTCCTCTCAGTACCATCCTGAGGGAAATTTAGTTGTGGAGAGGAAAAACTGGGACTTAAAGCAATCTTTAACAGCTAGGGTATTAAGCAAGGACGGTAGTGGGGTCAATCATCTATATGGGGTACAACGAGCACTCAATAACAAGCCAAGAAGTCCTCTAGGGGGTGTCACTCCATATGAGGTCCTACTTGGGACGAAAATGTGGGTACCTGATCTTGATTGTGAAGGCCATGTGGCGGATAAGAAACCATTTGATATCTATGATCGTTTGGCTGTTTTACAGGATCTAAATGAATCCAGGACACAACAAAGTAATGTCCTCCATAACCAGAGCGCCACTGAGGAAGTCAAGGCAGATACAGCAAGACCTGTCTCGATCCCAAAAGTCGGGGATCTGGTCAGAGAAAAGATAGCGGACAAAAAAGAATTGGGACCATTATAAAGAAAGCCTGTACCTATCCTAGCAATTTAAGGAACAAGAACTGAACTTTTGCCGCCTCTTGCCGGGAAAAAGGAGAAAAGATTTGTATCAATAGATTTAATCCAACCACACTATGTGTCCGATACTGAACAGTACGCCTTGTGGACTCCACAGTAGCAGACACCCTCCAGTAGCTACAATCCAAGAAGTTCAAACAGAAAGACTCATCCCATTTGAAGAGCCTCCAAAGGACTATGCAACAATGCTGTGGAACTCATTCCTCTTGAACCTGAAGTTCGACTTTAAAGTCAAACTGAAAATGACAGACAAATAGCTGTAAGATCAAATACAGATGTTTACGTCAACATGCTTCGACAAGAGCAAACTACGATTTCAACAAATCCCGATGCGATTCCTACAATTGATCGAACTGCTTGGCTATTTCATGGATCCAAGTGAACCGGAAATGACGCCAGCCCAACAAACAGGCAAGCAACAAGTCAAGAACTTTCTGCACTTTCTCAAAAAAACTTACCTGGTATCACCTTGGGTAGAACTATGGGTAATTACTGGGAAACTGTTCTTTCTTTTCTGGCTAGGCTTAGTCATAACTTTTAGTATGCTCATTAATGGACGATACCTTCAACAAAGCTCTACAGCCCAAAACCTTAATTTGATTTTAAAACCGCATCAGTCGTCACATCGTGAACAAAGAGACTTGCCATCAGTGAACATCACAGCAGTTCCTATACCGGACGGAATGGTTTGGGACAGAATTGATTTTGATATAATCGGACCGACTGAACTTTTAAAACTTTATTAGATATTTAACATTTCATTAAGTGATATTGTTACCTCCAGGACATTGTCTGATGATTGGGACTCTGAAACTGTTAATAACATGTTGTCGGATTTAGAAAAAACTGCCGCATTTCCAAACACTGAAATGTTAGAAGGTAATTCAGACTATGACTCATTGTACTGTTATCAACATTATGGTCATCATTTCCTGCACAAATCTATTTCACCTAGAAATGGTTTCATGTACCACCAGTGGGAACATTGCCCTACACCACCTAAAGGTAGTTCGCAAACATTTACAAAGAGATTTTCATATTTTTCAGGGTTTAACACTTCTGACCCGACGTCATTTTATCATAAAGTTACACAGACATCTGCACTGAAAACTACGTTGACTAACACCAAACAGATTTACTCTGCTTCCTTTATTGCCCATTTACCTGAGCAGGGTTTTGACCTATGGAAGGACACAATAGACTTAAAATCAGTCTGGGGTTCTAGGGGCTGGCAAGTCCAGGGTACAGAAGCGCTATTTAGAGCTTGCCTCATTCCACAGCAGATGATATTTCTAAATGACACTGTGCAACAGACATCCTGTCTTGGATTAGCCAAGAACAAGGACCTGAACACACCTAGATTTTCAACACCATCACTGATGGGCGGGAGCAGAATTCAACTTCTCAAGAAGGGGTAGAAGTAGAGCACATTTTACAGTACAATAGATCAGGTCCTAATTATAAAGAATGGTTGGTTTGGCCCACAGACACAAACAGGTGTCATCAATGATTCTGGGGTACTTCCGAAGGGTTTAGTATTCATAAGCCAGATCCACGTTATTTAGAAAGACAACACCCAGGGGTAGTGAAATCTTACAGTGTTGGGAAGTTGTGCCTTAATTGGCTAGAGACCTCAACACTCACAGAAGTAAAACCACACTTTTGCTCACACAAGACATGGATCTTAGGGATTTTTTACTATGTCCCAGGAAATCACATCAGAAACGCTTCATATATGCTGGTATTTATGCTGCCTATAATGAAATCTGGAAAATATCCCAACAAGAGGCCGCAGAGAGACTACAGGAAATAGACCGTATAAATCTAGAAAAATCGCTAGCAGTGGTAGACAAGGGGTTAACAACTTTGACCTCCAGGATATATTCCTTAGGCAACATTGTATCTTCTGCGCTAGACATACTGGAACAAGATTTGGCCATATTCCAACACAGGCAATCTCAGTTACGTTCTATTATGTTATTAAGCTGGATGCTGCAATCTTTGCTTGCAGGCTATGTGCCTTGGTGTTTTATCAACAGAACGTCACTGTTTTCTGAATGGCTAAACCATGGCCACATAACTTTCCCGGTCACTACTTTTCAGTTCCAATAGTGCCTTGAACAAAGGCAGGCAGGCAAATATGAACAAATGGGTAAGGAATACATTAAGGAATCTTGGGAGTTACCATACAGATTTCGATGCCGGAGTGGGGTTCGAGAAGTGTTTCTAAGCGGTACAAACTGCAAGAATGCTTTAATCAGTTCTCTCATGTGCCAGGATATTTCCCTGCACGGAGCTTGTAATGGTTCAGTAGCAAACCTGTCCTGCCACACGAAAGGGACTCCAGCTGCCGTGATTACACCAGTATTCGAGCTACTCTCGAATGGGAGTTACTTGATGCTGAATGATCAAGGTTGCTGTGGGATGCTTCCGGGCATTGCCTATCTGGGCACTGTGAACTCCAGGGTTACTTGCTGAATGCAAGTATTGTTTCCCCCAACAAGTACAGTCACGGAGGCGCCGTTATGGCCTTCACTGAATGTTTCCTTTATACAATTTGATACTCTAAGCAGACTGAAAGCCAAGCTTCTGCAGTAAACCGTACCCTTAACATCCACCCGAGAGACCTTTGATCTCTAAATCGCAAGGACCTCGAGTGAGATACAGGCACTTATACGTACAAACAGCCCCATTCATTTCACAGAAATGGTGGGTCGTATCTTTAATATGTCTGATACTAGCGGTATTGTACACCTATTTGAGACCATAGGGTCAGGACTGTTAAGCACCTTTCAGACAGTCCTCAAAGTTATCCAAAATTTTATACACTCCGTATTTGGGAGCATTTTCAGTCTTCCGCTGATCCTGTTTTTAATTGCAAGAATCCTGATTGTCATATTTCTGCTACGCAATGGACGGCCCAATTACCAACAAGATGGCAAAAGCGGTCCTGGAGCGGAAATACCATGAATGCATGGTACAGCATCTGGGCATACCTCGCCTGCGAAAACTAAGTGCCTCTTGGTTCTTGTCATTAAGAACAGTCTGGATAGACTGCATCATACCTGTTCTTCGATGCCTGATTTGCGGAGAAGAATGCATGTTGGATCTCTGTCTAACATTTTCATCAGCAACACCTTTGGACATGGATGCTATGCTGGACCCCGTAAAGGCCCATGCTCTGCGTTGTCCCCAGCATATTCCTATACTGTTGGCCGCATTCCTGGAGATTTTACAGGTGCCATTTGCTCCTGCTGGTTTAGGTGATGGCTCCTCCACAGGCATGCAGGGAACAACTACTGCACATGCTGCCCCAGAAGTGGCTGTTGGCAGCACTGAATATCATCTATGTGCAATTGACGTACTTTGTGAGGTGTTAGATTCGTCGTCTGCAGTAGCAAACTCTGATATTGTTGCATCTCCCAACCAGAACACGTAATCTCAAATTGGCTCATCTCGTGCTGGGAAAGAATTCGGCCTCTTCCTTCTTTTCATAAATAAACCCACAACATTTGGAACATTTCCTAAATTGACACTTTCACTGGGAAAATACATGGCCTTCTTCTGCTTGTAGTAATGCAACTTTTACAAATGGAAAAAATGCACTTTTTATCTGAATAGCAAATCCAGAACATCAATTTTTTAGACACATATTTTTAAATACTTTTAAATGGACACATTTTATTTTGTGCTATTTAAAAGAAATAATAGTAGTTTTCAAGCATTTATCATAGTCACCCGGTTCGGAAGAGGAGTGGGTGTTATGTTTCATATAGATGCCCTAATATAGGCATGATCCTAGATGCCCTAATATAGGTATAATCCTAGTTGCCCTAATATAGGCATGCTCCTAGATGCCCTAATATAGGCATGCTCCTTCACCTACATTAGTTCCCTACACTACACAATAACGGGCTATGAGGGTTGAACCTTATCTAGTCTGTGGTCTGGATGCAGAAGGAGGGTTTTCCCTCAACAAAGGCCTCCTATAACATCTCCGATGTGCTAATACATTATGCATGAGTATTCATGAAGGGTTATTGGAAACGAAGCAGAAACTACATCACCTGCATAATATCTATGTACAAGGTTCATCCCTTACGTCTTCCTCAGTCCAACAATGACCCATACAAACCATACAAAGGGACAAAGAAGCCCTAGATACTTTTGGGTATAAATACACCACACCTTGCCAAGGTGAGGCAGAGGAAATCAAGACTTCCAGGCTGACACACTAGAGATGCTGAGGCTCCTGAATGCAGATGCTCCAGCTGACAGCAGTCTAAGACATCCATCACGGGGTGTCCAACTTGAAACCAGGAAGGGCTCCTACATTCTCACACTTCCGGTAATGGGGTTCGACTTAATCCTAGAGGGATTCTTGGCTTCACACCTACTCACATGCTAGGTACACTTAGGTACATCTAGATAGGCATCGTAGGTGTACGCGCACTTTTATCCTGCATTTTATATTCATGTATTTATTCATGCTTATTGCAAGATGGTAGAACTGTACTATCCTTTTAAATTTGATGTACTGCTAATCATATATCTCTCCTGCTGTCTGATAATTGTTGCAGCACGTATATTTTACACAAGATTAACAACTGTTCAATAAATCCTTATTCAAACGCCCAGACTGTTTATCCTGTGTATCACTGAGAGAAACTAAGTGAGCACGAGTGACTGAGTGAAAAGTAGTACACTGTTTCCACGATCTTGAGGGATCTGGGTTGTCACGTTCTAAGGTTGCCAGAAACTATTCTCCCCCAATAAGAGGAGACACTAGTGGCACTGTGAGCTAGCTAATACAAAAACAGGCTGACATTCTCGGTGGGGGTGCCCAGAGTCAGTCTGCCACCAATCCTACAGTTTATGTTATGCAAACGCGCAGATCCTGTATAGGGCATATAGGGACTACACAACACTGTAGAGACTGCAGGGATGGATCCACGATATCATAGTGGTAATTCTGCAACATGTATAATAAGCCTGGTAGGGATATCATTTTAAACAGAGCCCCTCTGTCTACCACCAAGAGAGGCTTTCATCTATCTCTTGACTTGGTAAAATAGTGGGGCTATGTTCAGTCCCCAGGCTTGTTGCTTATTCCAAGAGACCTGCATGCCCAGGTATCTAAAATGATTTGTGGCTAATTACAATCCAGTAAAAGTTGCACTATTTACACAATCTTCATCCACCGACACATACAAGGATTTACTCCAGTGAACGCTAAATCTGTAGCATCCTCAGTATCCTAGGCACTGATGTCTCTGGGTCTTGGGCATAAAGGAGAATATCATTGGCATATAAGGAGATCTGAAGCTCTCTAGGTGTCTCCCATTGAAACCCGCTCAGTTGGCCACCATGCGGACACACTTCACCATGACAGGTACCTATTCAGCC
The DNA here is from genome assembly GCF_964204655.1 of Triturus cristatus. NCBI lineage: Eukaryota > Metazoa > Chordata > Amphibia > Caudata > Salamandridae > Triturus > Triturus cristatus. The sequence continues at coordinate 407,314,654 of NC_140590.1, forward strand.
TTACACACGCATGTGGGTCCCCATTAGTATTTGTATGTATCTGTGTTATACATGGCCGAAGTTCATACGCTCCATCATAAAGACCCAGTCTACAGAATCAAAAGCCTTCTCATAGTCTATTGACATTTGGGCCCTTTCCTTCCCATGCTTTCAGGGGCAGGCCAGTGCTTTAGCCTGGCATAAAACATTCGGGTCATAGTGAATTAGGTTACAAATTATGCATAGAAGCCTCTGTGCCAGTACTTTAGCAAATGTCTTAGTTTCAAGATTTTTCAGAGATATTGGGCGATATGAAGCATAGTCCATATAGGGCTTATCCTGCTCAAGTTTCACCACGATGAAAGCATGTCTAAGGGCGCATAGCAACATCCCTGTATGAGCGGACTCTTCATAGATCACCAACAAATGTGGTAACAGATGTGATGCAATTTTCTTTAAGCGTTTGAGTGGGAACCCATTAGGACCCAGTGCCTTACCAGTGGGCAAGTCCGCAATTGCCATAGACACTTCTTTCTCAGTCAGGGGTGGATTCAGGCTCTGGCGATCAGAATCAGAGTCAGACAGGCTAGGGATTAAGTCTTCAAAATGAGGGTTATCACAGTCGGCCAGGGGGAAGTTCTGGCAGCAAACAAGGGCCCGTAGTAAAAGGTGAACTCTTTCACAACTGGTCAGTGTCAGTGACCACCGTCTCAGAGAAAGAGTGTATTGTGTGGACTAAGCTTGGCTCCAAATTCCTGTTGGCCAACCAATTTAGGAGCTTTCCTGCTTTGTCTTCAGAATCATAGAGTTTTTACTGCAGGGACACGTGTGCCAAAGAAACAGAGTCTAGCAGCTGCTGTCTTAAATTTAGAGGGGGAAAGCTCAAAATGTCACTTTTTATCATCATCTACCTGTTTTAATTGTGCCAGTTCTAACTCATCCAAGCCTCCAATGACTCAATCCTTTTATTTTTCGCCCCCTTTGTCTTGGTTTGATAAGAGATGGCTTCTAATTTTAACACCGAGCTCATTGCTTCCCACACAGCATTGCTGGGGAGAGCACTGACCCTATGTACTTCTTAAAACAGTCCATAATGAAATCTTGTGTATACTCTGTAAATTGGATATTGGAAAGCCACCACCCCCTGAACCACCACAACCCTCTCCTGCTAGCCCCCCGATGTGTGATACTCATTTGTACAGGAGCATGATCCATTAGTGTACGCAGAAGGATGAGTGCCCTATTCATTTAACCAATGTTAGCTGTTGACACAAATAGATAATTTAGTCTAGCGACACCTGTGCGCTACCAAGCAATGTATGAGTTCTGCACCGCATCAGTGTGTCAATTACCTGACATCTGCCATGCCTAATGATTGTGCCCAGTCAGTTAATGCATGCTATGAGGGTCGAATATACACCCGGTATCCAGATCAGAGTCCTTCACGAAGTTGAAGTTGCCACCCACTATCATTATCCTCATCAGTAGTTGAAGGAGTTTTAGTCCCTGTTAGGTGCCCTCCACATGGGTGAGTGGAGAATATACTGATACAAATATCCACTTAGTTTCCCAAAGAGTACCCTCCACTGTAGTGAAGCTCCCCACCCTGTCCATGTGAATCCTTGTTATTTGTACAGGGATGTGTGTGTGAATGAAGACGGCCATGCCACAAGAGTTAGTTGCATAGTCACTAGGCTCCAGTGTAGCCATTGTGGGTTAGGATCATGCAACTGTTTTCCGATAAATGTGTCTCTTGCAGTAGGATTACCTGTGGTGGATGTTGTTTAAGATAGTGGAATACGGCTCGCTGTTTGATCTGAATATTGAACCCATTTGCATTTCATCATGTAAATTTTAATGTGTCATGGGGAGTCATATTGGTGGGTCTTTATTTTCCTTCCACGCGCTTGGACTAGGTGTGCAGTGCAGCAAATTGAACTAAAGAAAAAAAAACATAGTTAACTCTTTTCTCCAACTCACCAAACGCACACTTCCTGAACTGAAGCATCTGTCACCACTTCCCAACTCTGAACCATATAGAAAGGGAGTATAGACAAGTGAGGGCCCCTAAGAATTCTATGAAGAAGTATAACTGTAGGCGACCCATCAATACAAAAAAACACCACAAAATCAGTGCTAATAAACCAAAGATCAGTCATCACATCTCTCCCGCATTGCTTAGCCTCCAGCAGAATGAACTCCCAGAATTCACAAAAAGGATATCAAGGGCAGTTGAGGTTTCAGTGTCCAGTATCGGAGGCACTGGAGGGGAGTCCAGGTCTGCAGACCACTCATTGCACCTGTTTTCTAGAACGGTAGCAGCCTTCTCATTTATAGTCTGTCTTCCTTTCAGATCTCAGTCTTGGTCGGCAGCCTCCTTCATGTTGTCTCGCATGAAATGGAGATGCCCGACACAACAGACAGGAACCGTCCAGAGGCATGCCTCAAGGATTCCCTATTTCAAGCCAGTTCCAGATTTTCTTTTGGCCTTTCAAAGCAGTGGGTTTTTGAAAGGCGGGATTGCTTAAGTATCGCCTCCCCATCTGCGTAGTTTAGAAAGCAGTCAATGATAGGGCTCTGCAGGGTTCCAGGCGAGGCTTTAGTGCTAGAGATCGATGGGCCTATTCAATGAAAAAACACATGGACAGGGCATCCAAGTAAACATTCAAAAGTCCCAAAAACATTCAGGTGTCGCCCCGTCAGCTACCTCAGCCAGCTCTGCAAAATAAAGATTATTCCTACAGAGCCTTCCTTCAGTGTCCTCGACATGGTGCTCTAGGCAATCCACTGTTTCTTTGAGCTGTATTACATCTGAGGTTAGTTTGCGCAGCATGTCCTCTGTCGTGGAAATCCTATTTTGGGTCTCTGAAATCTGGTCTGCTATGTTCTGTAGATCTTGCTGCAGGAGTCGACTTTCAGTCCAACACCCCCCGATCTGGGTCTCCAACATAGTGCGGGTATTGCAAATGGCTTGCAAATTCTTCCCTGGTGTAATTTTAGTGTCAACAGACTGCAGTGGTTGGGTTGAAACATCAAGGCATTTCACCATGTCAGTTAGTTAGGCATATTTATTAATCATTGTCTGCTGTTCAGGTGACCCTGTAGGATGTTTCATCCCCATTTTATGATACCGGGTGAGGTCCAGGGTAGTGTGATCAAGAGCTAAGTCTTCAAAGTTCATCAACTATCAATACCCTCATATCACCCTCCTTGTGGTGGGAAGAGTGCAGGGACCAGTGAGTGACACCAGGCAGGCCCCCCAGGACAATGTGAGGCACACAGCAGCGTGTGCCAAGTCACCACGATGGAAGAGTTGCCATGCCTCTAACGCTGCCCAATGTCTATCAGTCTGTCCTATGTCCTCAACCCAATCAGGGCTCCCTGAGACCAGGTTGCCACAGGCATGCAGTGGCGGCAGATGGCCAAGTGCAGAAAGTCCAGCGCCACACAATCCCAACCAGGAAGGAAGGGGTGAGGGGAAAGTGATAAGGGCTCTACTCTTTATGTTGATGGCAACAGCATACTCTCAAAGGCCTGCTGTACAAGACCATGTCCATAGCCAGATTTTGGAGAGTAAAATGCAGGCCAAATCCACCCTGACAGTATGCCCCGCGCATCTTCTATCTTGCCTCTAGTCTTCTAGTGCTTATATGACCCAATTAGCTGATCCTCCACCGCAGCTGGAGTGCAGGCCCCACCACCAAATCTGTCTTCTCCTCCATGACTCCACGGGCCAACCAATGCTGCTCAAGTATGATCGAGGTGGAGAAACCTAGGCGCCGAGGCCCACAGCCAACCTCCGCAGCCAGTCTCTTCCAATCCAGTCCAATCCAGACAATGTTCACAGTACCCTGGTGGGGGTCATGCTGACGACTCCTGCGCCTCCAGACAAGTGGCTCCTGTTACAGGAACTCCTCCAGGGGCCACTCAATCTGAAGCGGCCCAGCAAACCCCGCTGTCAGTCTCTGCGTCTGCTTCTACTACTGGACCCACAGGTCATGTCCCTGCATGAGTGCCTTGGATATCAGGTCTGCTGCCCTCCCAGCGGTCCAGGACCCACATCCATTGCTGTCAATACCACGGGGGCTCTCTCGTTCACATTGAGGGCCTTACTGGCAGCGCTGGCCTGATGAGTTGAGTACGATGCAGGCAGATAGCGGATGCTGAGTAGAGCCGCTTTAGATCAAGTCCTCTATCCTGCACACCTGACCATGCCCCAAAATATTATTTTTTCAGCAACAACATTCCATACGTTGGTTCATTTTTTTCTTTTTACTCATTCATGTTAAGTTGTTACATTTTTCAGAGAAATTCACTGCTACCAATATACATGTAATTGTATATAACCATTATCGTGAAGTACTGGTTTTAATAACACAGTTTTTCATGCACAGAGTGGACCAGTTAGAAGAAAGGCACCAATGTCCATGAAAACACATCAAATATTCGACCAGCTCTGTGTTGTGTCAATGCTGGAAATTGAATTACAGTGACAGCACAACAAATCTCAAAATAAACTTCACAATCAGAGGGACTTTTAGTGGCTCTGTAGTATGCAGAATGATGACAAAGTCCATAGTAGTTTCCAAGAAGGTTTATTCCAAGCTGATGTAACATAAGTAGATAAAATATGAACCCCACCAGGAGCAGCTTCCCTGCTGCTCAGCCCATACACCAACTGCCTCAGGCACTCCAACATTCCACATTACATCACACATCCCAACATTCTCACAGCTACCACTCTGGCTGAGCAGCAGGATACCTCATATCTCCTTTCTTTACAAAGAAAAAGAAAGAAGAACCAACGCACATCATAAATTAACCATGAAAAGATATAGAAGAAAATACACCAGAAAGCATGAATTGAAAAGGGGAAAAACATGCATTAGAAAAGTGGGAAAAATAGGAAACGCAACCAAGAAACACCAAAAAGAAACAAAGACTAAAACACTAACACCCTTTCACACAGAAAGATAAAACCCACATCCTCCCTCACATAAATAACAAAAAGAAAACCCATGTACAAAGATACGAAAGCTGGCCAGGCAAACATAAAAATATACAAGGGTAAGAGCAACAAAGTGGAAAAAACAGAAGCAAATAGGTTGAAAGAGTGAAAATCAACTTTAGAAAACAAACAAAAGGATAGCTGCTTTAGACTCAAACAAGAGTAAGGAGGAAATTCCCCGAAAGCCAGCAAGTCCTAGGTATGGCAGCATACCTTGCAGTACATAGAAATAAAACGTTGCCGTTGACATCCTTCTTGCACAGAAGGTTAAAATAATGTAAAACACTATCACACAATAACCCTGCACAATGACAATCACCACAAAATTTTGGGTGGAAGGTGTACGGCGAAGCACACAGCATAAAATGCTACATGCAAATGAAATAGATGTGGAGAAAGACCACATAAAACATTAAAGTGTATGACAAAACATACTCGGCACAAAGTGCTACTTGCAAATGAATTGGATGTGGAGAAAGACCACATAAAACATTAAAGTGTACGGTGAACATGCACAGCACAAAGTGCTACTTGCAAATGAAGTGGATGTGGAGAAAGACCACATAAAACATTAAAATTTCCAATTAAATGAAAAGGTGTGTAACAGGGCACACAGCACAATGTGCTACATAACAGAATAGAAGCGGAGAAAACCACATAAAATATCAAAATTCCAATTAAATAAACATTCCCTCAACATTTTGAGTGAAAAGGTGTGCATCAAGACACACAGCACAATGTGCTCCATGAAATTGAATAGATGTGGAGAACCACATAAACATTAAACATTCCAACGGAATCAACATCACCTCAAAATTTTGGGTGAACAGGTATGCATCAGGGCACATAGCACAATGTGCTTCATGAAATTTAATAGAACATTTTACACTGTTAAACAAAACAACGCTGCACTTGAGTGCCACATCAAAAAACACACACTGCCAATATTAAATGCTGCAGAGCGTCTATAATGTGACAAAAGCACAGAAACAGTACCTATGAGTGAAAAGTAACAACGAGCACAATCCCACGACGGCGCCCCACTGACAGAGTAAAACTTCAGTTTCTTGGATTTGTGCTCCGTCAAACTTCAGCTTGTAACTTCCATGTTGCAGTTAGGTGAGAAAACTTAAAGCAGCGTGCGTCCCCAGACAAAATAAAGCTTCAATAACCTTTATTTAAACCGTGGTTGGCGGAAATAACATCGTGGCTGGCAAGAAAACGCTTCATTCACGCAAATGAGGCAGAAAATTCCAAGATGGCGGCACGCTTTTTCACGCTGTGCCGGGTGCCTCCCGGCATCAGCGTGCACCAAAACGACACAATGCAGCCTGAAAGATTCAAACTGGAGGTGACGTGGGGACTGTGAGGAGACAGCGCGGGACGATAAGAGTGGACAGGTAAGCGCGTGCATAGCATGGCTCGTGTGTGCCCGCTTTGAATGACAGTGATGGCGGTTGAACTGCCATTAGACGAAGGTGGAACTGGGGCCACAGTACAGCCAAAGATGAACTCACCCCAGTAATGACGAACGTAGGCACACCTAAATAGGTTGGAAAACACGAAACCACACGCCCACCACTCTGTCCCTTTGTAAAAATGTCCGTGCGGATAGATAAAATGCCGGAACTCCCCACATAGATCAGCCTGAAACTTCAACTCACCCAAACCTCCAACACGGTTAGAATGCACAAACGATCCCAGTGTGAGTTTCTGTGGCATTTTTGAAGGCACAAGACTTGAGGGCACAGCAGAGACTTAAACTGCAGTAGAAATTGGAACTGGCACAATAAAATTCCCAATCTCCTCCAGTAGATGGCAGCAGATATTTACACAGTTCCGTTGGTTTCAGATCTCACCAGCTGGCATTTGAAACACCGGTTTAGATTCCTTCTCCCCCGATCTGGGCTGTTTAATTTACTCTGTAATCTGAGCAGGAACCAATAAAATGAGGTCGAAGAATGTTACAAGTACTGGAAGCTTGCGGCAGGAAATGGCACTTTTAGACTGGATTGTGGCCATCGATGTCTCAGGAATTGCTGACAAAAGTTCAATGATAAGCAGGAGGACTTGTAAAATGAATTTGAAACTGGCACTTCAATATTGAGTTGCGGGCGACCGATGACAGGTCACTGGTGGGGCTCGTTGGTGCCAGTTAGATTGAAATCCTCCTCTAAAATGTAAAATGAAATCCTTTTGATTTTTTGAATCTTGATTGTGGGTTTATTCCTTCAGCTTCTTCAAATTCCAAACTGAAGAGACCCCACTCCTGGTACCAAAATGTAGTATGCAGAATGATGACAAAGTCCATAGTAGTTTCCAAGAAGGTTTATTCCAAGCTGATGTAACATAAGTAGATAAAATACGAACCCCACCAGGAGCAGCTTCCCTGCTGCTCAGCCCATACACCAACTGCCTCAGGCACTCCAACATTCCACATTACATCACACATCCCAACATTCTCACAGCTACCACTCTGGCTGAGCAGCAGGATACCACAGGCTCTCAAGTATAAAATCGAAGTCCGAATGCAATAGTGGTGCCTTGCGTAGATGGCGCTTGAGTTGAGAGTACCGTTGTCAGTGGTGATGGCACAATTTTCAGAGTGGGGTTGCTGACATCAGTGTTGCGTCACTGAAGTCATAGGTATTAAAGAAAATAAGTCACACAAAGCAGAAGCAGTGGCATTGCAAGGAAGATGGTGGGGGCGGTACGCCCCAGGCAGCACGAGTTTTGGGGAGGGCAGCCTCTCACCTTACCTGGGGTCATTGCGGGAATCGCCAGCACCACCTGACACCCCCTTTACCTGCGGTCGTTGCGGGAGTTGTCAGCCAGCACCCCCTCCCCCGCTCTTACATGCTGATATGGGCGGGAAACACAGAGACCGCCACGGGTGGCACTTTGGACTAGCCACGCCACTGAGCGCACGTGTATCAAATGAGCCACGCCCAATCAGCAGAAGAGTGGTAAGACTGTGATATGTAGCTGGTGGTGCACTTTGGAGCACACTGTTGCAAATATGTTCCTAAAGCATTAGTGCGCTGTTATTACCAACAGCACGTTTTCTATTGAAATGGCAGCTAAGTTTGCACAGACACATTTACTGATAAACCTAGGCAGTGCACAAACAATAACGTTTGAAAATCGGGTCACATTGAATATTTATTATTTGCCTATCACTGAGTAAAGTGTCTTGATTTGTTTTGATCCCAATAAAATATTTGTTTCCATCACACTTCGGAAAATTACAAAAGAAATTGCTTCATTTGTGCTTTCCTAACTGCTGGTCTATTTTGAAAAATTTCTGCAATTCAACTTTTGTTGTGTAAGAGAACAAATGAACATCCCATAGCCTTTCACAGTCAGCAATATTGTCATATACTTCACATTACAAAACCCTGTCACTTTTCAGTCAGAGAAAGAAAAGCAAACACCAATACCCATGTTAAAAGAGTAGGCAACAATTTGTTAGAAGACGAAGCCTAACCTTTGACCTCTGTGACAAGATTGAAACCGGATTAAAAGGCACCTTTATTGCTCATTCAACGTCTCAACTACAGCATGGTTATTTCTGGGGTGCTGCAACACAGCCACACTCCTGCTTCCAGCGCCTCGAATCCGTGGCCTCAGATATTCACCAAATGGTACCTTCCAGGGTCCATAGAGAGCACAGATAACGAGAACGTTCCGATTCCGTGAACACAGAGTAGGGCCTTGACTTTGTTGCACATAGAGAAAGATTTTTCGCTGATAATTTGTGCTCACGGTGAGTTACCATTAGTTCAAAAACCGTGGTCAACATTGTGCGCTGATGACCTAGTAACACTGTGTGAACCAACTTTGGCGGACTTTATGCAGTGATAACCTTATGAACTCTGTGTGCCAGGCCACACATCTGTTGTGTACTTTATTTCTGCAACGCCATGTGGCTGTAGGAAATAATATATTGATTTTGGAAAAATCCGGCATAGCAATCTAATTTGACCCCCTTTGCAAAAACAAAGGGGCATATCAACAAGGGCCTTATCTCTGCTTTTTTGGCTTTAAAAGCCAAAAAAGCAGAGATAAAACTAGCGCCCTATCAACAACAGGGTGCTAACACGCAAATTTGCATGTTAGCACCCTTTTACTCTACGCTTCCCCTTGCATCTCTAATGAGATGCAAAGGGGGCGTTCCAGAGTAAAATAATAGGAGAAATGTCGCTAAGCGACATTTCTCCTATTATCAAGAATGTCGCTAACCCTGTTAGAGACAAAAAAAGCAGCGCTAACCGCGGTTAACGCTGCTTTTTTACGTCTGCTAATTTTCAGACTTAGCCATGATATCCTATGGAAGGAGGATATCATGGCTAAGTTTGCCTGTCCCTATCAACAAGGTAACGTGTGATTATCGCTGGGTTTCCAGCGATAATCTCACGTTAGCCTGTTAGCGTATAGATTTTTATCGCTATTGAGATAAGCGTTGCTAATAGCACGCTATCTCAGCGATAAAAATTCACGCTAGCCGGCGATAATTATCCTCACGCTAAGAGCGCTGAGCGATAATTATCGCCGGTTGTTGTTGATATGCCCCAAAACCTGTTTGTCACAGCTTCAGACTTGGAGCCGGAGGTTGTTAATGGTACCAGGCAACCACAAACACAGAGGGGCATATCAACAACAACCGGCGATAATTATCGCTCAGCGCTCTTAGCGTGAGGATAATTATCGCCGGCTAGCGTGAATTTTTATCGCTGAGATAGCGTGCTATTAGCAACGCTTATCTCAATAGCGATAAAAATCTATACGCTAACAGGCTAACGTGAGATTATCGCTGGAAACCCAGCGATAATCACACGTTACCTTGTTGATAGGGACAGGCAAACTTAGCCATGATATCCTCCTTCCATAGGATATCATGGCTAAGTCTGAAAATTAGCAGACGTAAAAAAGCAGCGTTAACCGCGGTTAGCGCTGCTTTTTTTGTCTCTAACAGGGTTAGCGACATTCTTGATAATAGGAGAAATGTCGCTTAGCGACATTTCTCCTATTATTTTACTCTGGAACGCCCCCTTTGCATCTCATTAGAGATGCAAGGGGAAGCGTAGAGTAAAAGGGTGCTAACATGCAAATTTGCGTGTTAGCACCCTGTTGTTGATAGGGCGCTAGTTTTATCTCTGCTTTTTTGGCTTTTAAAGCCAAAAAAGCAGAGATAAAGCCCTTGTTGATATGCCCCAGAGTGACTCGATCCTAGCTCTAGTTGAACTGGACAATGTGGGCATGCCCAACATATAGGCTTCCGTGGCCGCATGTAACTTGGCAAATATTGTCTAAAATGTGCTTTAGACAGATTAAAAAAGACGATGAGGCTGGCTGGAAATGAGAAACAGATAAAGACAACAAGCATTTGCAATGCAATAGGTCTCGAGCTACTGGCATTGTAAATGACGATGTCTTTCATTCATGTGTTTTGAAAACTTGCAAGCAGTGCGTAAACATGCACTTTGTACTTATAGTCCTTACTTATGAGAAGCAAGGTTGGCAGTAAAAGATGTGCAGGCACTGCCAGCTTTGCTAGTTACAAGCAAGGACTATAAGTACAAAGTGCATGTTTACCCACCGCTTGCAGGTTTTTAAAACACCTAAATAAAAGGCAGTGTTATTTAGAATGCCAATAGCTCAAACTTTTGCATTGCAAATGATTGTTGAGGTATGAGGCAGAGGGCGGAAGCAGCCATAGGAAACAGGGACCATGATACCAGGCCATGCCTTTTAAAAGTAGGGGGGAGAGATAAATGACACTAAAGCTGGGGAGTCTAATTTAGGTCCAGTAGGGCCAGATACATGACAAATTATCAGGGAATCCAGATAAAATCAGGTGAATACAAATAACTCAAACACACAGTCAGCGGCTAGCCTAAACATCTGGCCATCTTGAATTTACTGGGAAAGCTCCTCCAGTTTTTACCTGTACTACACAGGATTTATTGGACTGAAGTAGAGTTGTGTTTTAAACTATCTGCCTCTTCCTTCAGCCAATAAATGTATTCTGGTATTGCTGAGTCACTCTTTCTAGGGTTGTGGCACTATTTTGCTAACATGATGATCGACTAAGCAGTTATGAAATACTTTTATTGGTTAAAAGAAAAGTATAAGCAAAAGTGGAGTATGTACAACATTCACACCAAATGGCTTTTTATGATGTAATAATATAATGCATGTCCGTGTTTATATAGAATCCAGTGTTCCTTCCTAAGAGCATAAGATTTAAGATAGCGAGAGAAGCTATCCCACACAGTAATAAAAATAAAACGCGTTAATAAAAAGTATGCAGACAGTCTATTCCACCGACTTCATAAGTCTAAATAAGCCCCAGTTTGTGTCAATTCTAGAAAATAAAGTTAGGTAAATTTCATTAGAAAGAAACAAATCGCGGTCACTATTATTGAATAGAGTGGTCTTGTGAATATTTGTATGGCTTGTGATCAGACATCCATACTGGCCTTTTGTTGTGATATTAGCACTTTCTAGGAGTAACATTTATAAGCTATTAATGACAAATCCCTCTTTACCACAGGAGGGAGTTTTTCATTGTGAATCCAATGATAGGAAGCATTATGAGGCAGCTCCACTGTAAGCCACTATTGCAGCGTAAAGTAATTTCAACTATTCACCCATGATAATCTATGGGAAGAGCAAACCTCATAGGAAGTGAAACTACACATGGGTATTCTTAACTACCTGGGCAGGAAACACACATGTGTACCTGACCTGCCTTTCAACAACCCTAGTTGCCCTAGCCTTAGTGGGCGTGAAATGTCCCCCTAGGAAAGGCCAGTTGTTTAAAAAGGCCAACCTGAGCTTAAGTGCAATTGCGCACACTCAGACCTACAATGACAGGCTTGATCTACGCTTAAAAACACCAGATGAGCATCACTTCCTAACGTGTGTAGGAAGGGCATGTGCACTCTCACACTAAATTAACAGTAGGAAAGTACCCAAGGCCATAAGGCCACTAAAAGAGAATCAGCAAATCCCATGTGAAAAAAGCAAAGAGTTTAGGGAAACACTACCTTGCTAAGGTATTTTCACAAATATTCTGAGACCATGTTGCCCTGGTAATTCATGAGCATTTTCTATGAAAGTGCATACCTTGCGTAGCTTTTTCACGCAAATGACTCAACACAAGTTACACTCACAAAATGCTTGCATAGTTTTCATAGCTTTTGCGAGAAATATCAGAAGTATGTGAGAAAAAAGTCTTCATAACTTTGCGCATCCCTACTTGAAATTGCTGCCTTGCATTTAATGATTCACAACATATATAGAATTAAGATGTGTCAGTTTCTATCACTGCTCGTAGAGCATTCTCCCAAGCCCCAGTACAATATTTTTGTTTGAATGACATATAAAGGGGCCTAGTCACATTTTACTCATTCACGCCTTTATGAATTGGTCCCAAAACATCTAAAATGGGAATATTGAGGGAATAATCATAAGCAATTAATACAAGCAGAAATAACTGTACTCTTTAGACTTTTACTAATAGAGAGTTGGACATTTCGGGGCTGATTCACAAACACATGTAAGAGTATGAAAAAAAGAGTACTCATTTAGTACTGCGTTCCGTACTTAAGAATGTTTTTACGAACTATTTGTCATAGAATTGTTCTGAATATAAGATGTTATGTAATTTGGGGGAGGAAACTAAAATAATTTTAACAAAGAAGAATTGTGCAGAACAAAGTCTGAAAACTAATGGTTGGGGTTCACCACCAGCTGCTGGGCTAACTTTTTCAATACTGTACTATTCTCTCTGTCATTGTTAGAGGGGAGTGATAACCTACTTATCCCAACCATTCATTTTCATTCAACTGCCATCCTTTTATTTTACTTTTGGTTTGCCAAAGAAGATAGGAAGTATCAGCAGGCTGGTTAACTTGTCATGTAATAGAAATGTTGACTTTCTTTCCAATATGCTTTACAGCTGAGTACTAAAACTATTGCCAGCAACAGAACCATTAAGGTTCACCCTAGATACCAACTTCAACATTGATAACCACAGCAAGTACCAAATGCATCCACTAAATACCATTTGTGAGTAAAACGCCAATCAAGGGGCACGAACACTGGTCATGTCTCACCCAGACACTGGAAAAACCATTCTGATTTGTCTTCTGAAATAAACCACCGCACCATGAAAAACAAAGACGAGTGACCACATAACGATTACATCTCTTAACCTCCACTGGCTCGAACTGGAACTAAGAGCTCATTTGAAAAAAGTCTGATACAGCTATTAAGCAATGTATTTCCACTAACCTATGTTTTTCGGCCTGCACACTGACTCTTTGAAAGGCTCCACATGACAGGAGAAACAAAGTGTACGTCATTTTGTAAAACCTAAAATGAAAGAAGCAACAACATCTAACAAAGCCTTTTCAGGACATGCTTCAAAGCGTTTTAAAGCTTTACAGGACACAATAGGAACTGCCTGTCTTTGCTCTCTTAAAAAAGTTTACTGACTTACTAATACTACTATGTATGTTGTTTCATAGGTCATCCCTCTGAAGAAAATGAGTTTTTACTAGGTTCTATTAATTTCCTTACATGCCTCCATTCCTTGCCATCTCGTGACAAAACCCTGCCTACAGCCTCCATTTCTGCTGACGCTCAAAACTATCACATACCCAAGTCCCCCTGTTCTTTGCAGTTAGCCAATTCATCAACAGAAAGCCATGAGACACCTATGCCCTGTGTAAACAAGCTTGTTTTTCATCTTCTGCTTCCTGCTTGGTAAACATCCTTGACACCTTGATCAGGTTATCTGGACAATGGTCTGACTGACCGAGCCTTGATCAAGCTGATTGAACAAAGATCTGAATGCCGAGCCTTGATCAAGCTGATTGAACAATGGTCTGAATGCCAAGCTTTGATCAGGTCATCAACTACAAACACCGCCTTGATCAGGTCATCAACTACAAACACCGCCTTGATCAGGTCATCAACTACAAACATCGCCTTGATCAGGTTATCAACTGCAAACACCGCCCTGATTGAACAATGGACTGAATGCCAAAAGAGTGGAGTCAAAATGTATATAAGGCTTGTTCGCTGTGGAGTAAAGCAGCAGCCTCCTGGGTTTTGTCTCTGACTAGCTCGGGACTCTGTTCCATAGCCCGGGCTATTGTAATAAAGGTGGTTCTCTCTGCAGACGAAGGTTTCCGGGTCCACTTTATTATATAAGGAGGGTAAGAGTAGACTCAGGTGATTCCTGCACCGCCAAGCCCCCACTCCTCCTTGAGGAGGGCTTTTCTTGGTTCTACACCACTTAATTCACCCAACTGTTAGAATGTAGTTTTCATTATTAAATTATGAAATCCTCTCATCTCACTCAAAAGGTTTGCTCTAAACATATTCTGCAAATAAATTATAAATAAATTAATAATGCATCAACACCATCCCATGTCACTGTGTCACTGGAACTAAGCTATTCCCAGCTGATGAGCAACCGGTTCTAGGGTTTCTTGCAGTAGCGGCCCGTGGTGGGAGTGCTGCTGGGCACTGACGTGGGGCGTAGTAAACTACGGATTATTGCTGATTAGAGGTAAATAAACATATAAATAAATAAAACGAAGTTCGTTGTGTGCGCTGCATCGCATTTGGCGATGCAGCGCGCGCAACGAAATTCGTTTTATTTATTTATATGCTTACTTACCTCTAATCAGCCATAATCCGTAGTTTACTACCCCCCACCCTGCCCCTCCCCCGCCCCACGTCAGCGCCCAGCAGCACTCCCACCATGGGCCGCTACTGCTTGCTTGTGTTCAGGTCCAGGTGAGGAAATATGAATTTTGTGATCAGTTATGTCCCCTATCGTAGACCCCAACGGCTCCATGTGCATGCTATAAGTACATGTATGTTCCCTCCAGTTCCAGTTTTGAAGACGCAAATACATGTGCGTCCACCGTCAACATGTCCTCTTTCAGATCCGCCATGAATGGGTCAGATACTCCATTCCTAAGTATGAAAGGCCACCGACTTTATGTGGTTCACTTTCCACATTTTACAGATTCAGGCGAGTAGGCCCTGAATTCTGTCATCAAGCCTTTCCCTGTCCTCTGCCTCTGAAAGCTCCAGTCTGAGCCTGCATCTGTATCCATGAACTTTGTCCTACTCCCTACGCGGCTAACGGTGCCTGATCCAGCATCTTGCCTGCCAAAAACTGTATTTCACCTTCAAGATTATCTACTCCGCTCCTCATCCGATGCATTCCTGTCTAGTAGTTTAGGTAAACATTCTTCCAGCTACCGTGCAAAGGGCCAGGCCTCGCTGTCCTCATGCAAGTAATTCATAGCCCCGTTACCATGGAATATTCCTACCCCCTCGCATCTCATGTAGACACTTAGACGCTTGTACACGCACTAACAGTCAGTATAGAATAGATTCTACTCTAGAAACCTTTCTTTTTGGATAACACAGTTCTTTAAACATAGGATATTAGATATGATTTGGGATTAGGTTGACATGACCCCCAGACTTCTGTCTCCACATGTAGAGCTAAATGTCAAGTCCCCTTCACCCTCTAGTTGCACGTCAATCACACGTCATGCGGCTGCGCGCGCATCTCTGCCAAATATTTCTGCTGACATTGCAGGATTCTTCTATGGATCCACCCACTTGTGACATCATGTATGATGACGTTTATTAAATTACACCCATATATCCGCCCCTATTAGTTACGTATGCACCTTTTATCTGTACTATCAGCTGTTACGCCTCTTGCATCTGTTTCACTGTAATGCATTTTCTATAAAACTGCTTATCTGTCAATAATGTATGCCCTTCCTTCCTGAACTTTCGTGGTGATGGAATAGAAGCCTGTAATTCGAATTACATTCCTTTGTATAGGAATAAAGCCTTTTTAACCCTCTAATACCACGGATTCTGCCTCTTATATTTACTGAGTTATTCTTCCTAGACTTTACCGCATAAAAAATAGTACCGGTAATGAAATATTTACCACATAAATTGGCGCCCGAACAGGGACACTTTCTCATCTCACGCGCCGGAGGTGCGTTGCAGGCCCGGTCTCCTGCCACAGCTGAACGGACAAAAACGCGTACCTGCAGGATTTCCTGTATCTCCCTCCGGCCAAGCGGGGGTGACTGAGGCTGCGATCAACACCCAGACGAGGCGGTGAGAAGTGCGAAGTATCCCGACCAGAGCCTAGCTGAGAGAGCAAGATCCGAGGTATACAGAGGCCCACCAGGTTCCGAAGTTCCGAGTCCAGTCAAGTCGAGTCTAGTCCGGTCCAGTTTCAGTTCCGTTCCGAGGCCTTCCGTTCCGAGCTACCCGGTGAGTACCATTACCGGGGAGGCATTTAACGTGCACATAGTCTGTGCCGGTCAAGACGGGTTTGGGTACACAAATCCGGTCTGCACTGTTTCAGCAGTGTATCTGTACTGTTTAGCAGTATATATAGTATGTCTTGCATATAAATAAGTATTACCTAGTGTCAGTATTATGTCAGTAACTAGTTTTCTATTAGTTATCATTGTTCGTTAAAAACTGTTAAATGTTAAATGTTTTAAAACGTTCTATACATTGTGGTGTGAATGACTGTTCATTATTGTATTTACTGTATTAAGTGTGTTCTAATAATAAGATCTAAAAATGCCACTCTTTTCGAAACTAAGACAGATCAAAACTAGAAAAGGGGTACTCGAAGAAGCTGTTCCTATCCCACCTAGGGACACTCCAGGGTATTTTATGTATCATAAGCATGGCCTAGATGCCGTATTATTTCTTGATTTATGGGTGGACTACACCAAGGATTTGCCAGAAAATCAGAGATGGCCCGCAGCTGGGACCTGGGATGCAGATAGCATCATGAGAGTAGAAGAAGAATTATGGAAAAAGAAAGCCAGACAGTCACAGAAAGATGCCATTGAATTATGGCGTAAAGAATCATATAGACGTACAGAAAAAGCACTCAGACAGGAAGAGAAAGGTAGAGAGAATTCAAATAAAACTCGAGAAAATCTATTACTTGAGGAAGGTACCCGAGTAAACTCAGAACAAGTAGATAGACAAAGAAACACTCTTATGAATGGTATGTATCCTCTTCTGGCCGAAGGGTTACCTAAGGCTATCCCGGAAATACCAAAAGACTTAACTTCTCCATTACTCCCGATAAAAGCACATCCCAAAACACATCCCAAAACAGCAAAGGACGTTTTCCTTTCCTCCTATTTAGATGACGTAGCTCCCGAGTATGCTAATGCTATGCCACCCACACCGCTTGCCGATGGTGTTCAACACCAAGAGCATCCGTCTGTATCCCCGCAACTACAAACTCCTACACAAGTTCCCACAGGTCCGTCCGTTTCTACAGTCTTTCCCACATCCACAATCTCTATCCTACGTCCAACGAATCCTTTCGTGCCTAGCACCACAGATGGTGCTACAGGAGGTACGACAGACATGTTTGCTACCCCGCCGAGAAATAAAGAGACCCTTAGAGATTTAGCACTCCAACGTACACCCCAATTAGCGACATCCGACATGTTTAAAGAACAACTTGTGGATTGTAGATACGATCCAGTGCCAGGTAGACAGGACAAATTGCTCATATCATCACTACGTATACGACGAGCTACATTATATTTAATGACGATACCAGGAATGGTTGAACACCTAGACAATATATATCGCTTTGTCCAAACAGGGCGAGGTCCAGAAAGTATTAACGAAGCTATGGAATACCAGAAAGTGGATGTACAAAGACAACTACTACGTTTTTTCATAAATTGTGTAATTAGGAATCAAGACAGGCCCGGGGCAGATCATGATACCATGCAAAAACTTGTCAAATGGGGTCAGAACATATCAGAAGAGAAACATGATAGACAGGCGTGTATAATCGCCATGTGTCGAAAAATCCGCAAGGAAGTAGAACGTATACATAAAGAAAGACGAGAAACAGACAGAGTAGAATCAGAAGAAGAGGAGGAGCAAGATTCAGAACAAGTGGAGACGATAGCTTACGTAGGTAGAGGAAGACCCCATAATAATACTAGAGGCTTTAATAATCAGATACGTCCAATACGTCCAGAATATAATAGGCATTTTCCAAATCCTATGTTAAATACAAAATCCCCTGAACACCTATTCCAAGCCGTTGATAAATTACTCCGAGATCGAAGGGGGTACCATATGCTCGATTCCATGGACGAACAAGAATTAGCTAGGTCAGCAGTACAATGGGCTGACAGTCCCAGCGACTACAATGATGATGTACTTGCACACACGTTTCTGAATCTTGACCCATACGAACAGCGTTTAGCTAGTATATACATGATTCAACACCTCCTTATATTATATAAAAGCCAACACTCCGATCCAGGACCCTTACCTGACATATTGTCAGAACTACTCACGAATATATGGAAAGGGTCAGGTACTGATTTGATTAAAGAGATTCTAGAATTCCGAAACCAATATTTAACTTTCGTATGCCCAGAACACGTTCCAGTTCCCATCATAGGAAGAAAAATGTATCACATAGATAGACAGAACCCGTTACGCGAAGTACACCCAATCAGAGGTGACGGTAATAACTTTACACGCGTGTTTGTGTACACGCCTATAACTAAACTAGAATTATTAGAAATGAAGAAAGTAGTACCCAGCCATGACAAGGATCCAGCAGGTTTCCACCGTGAAATAAAGGACATGTTACTCATGGGAGAGTATACCTACCCCGACATTATGAAAATATTAAAAATCCTATTACCAGCTGGTGTTTATGAGAAACTTAAAGAAAAGGAATGGGAGGTGGGAGACCAAAAGATAGATTGGACAGCATTAGAAAACGAAGAAAGGGCCCGAGCTGCAGGAGCAGGACTTGGGGAAAAGACTACAGCACTAGCAGGACTACTAGTGCAGGTACTGCCACGTTTATTAACTACGAAAAAGGAAGACTGGGGTGCAATATCAGCCTGTAAACAAAAGCCAGATGAAGACACTAGTGATTTCTATTCCCGATTTGAAAAATGTTTTGGTATAAATAGTGGCATAAAAGCCAGTAGTGAGTCATATCCACATCTGTTTGTGACAAAATTAGTTGAAAATTCCCTGCTGCAAGTCAAGAATAGAGTATTGAAATTCGAAAGTACCTGGCAAGGTAATACCCCATCACAGATGTTACAGATGTTACAATATCACCACAACAGAATAAAGGAAGAACAAGAACACGAACAAAGACGTATGAAAGATACAAAAATGAAAATGCTTGTTGCTCAGTCAGTCCCAGTTAATGGTCATCAAAAGGGTGATTCCGCAGGTCCTACAAAAGGGACATGCAACTATTGTAAACAACCAGGTCATTATATACACGATTGTCCAGTCCTGAAACATAATATTGCTACAGGTAGAACCCAGGAGAGACCACGTCCACCTAGACAGGATCAGAATCAACAACAAATCCCTCAGCATGCACAACCTAGGTTAGCTCCGCAACAACTAGCTCCGCAACAGGGAGCTCCACAACAGACCGTAGCACCACCACAAGCGCAGCCTATTGCTGCAACACAGGCAACAACACAACAGATGTATCAGTATGCACAAGCAGATTATCCCGATTATCAACGATACACATGAAATAGCCTAGAGAGGGAATTTGGCTTACCCCTTATAGAGGTTCCTGTAGACCAAGAGGGACCTTATGTACATAGTGAACTATTAGGGGAAGACAGAAAGTTTTTACTTGATACAGGGGCAAGCAGAACAACTATAAGACGCAGTAAAGTTCCAGGGGCACCCCTCTCAGGCTCACAAAATATTTCCCTAGGATTTTCAGGAAAACCTATAATAAATGACGTAACACAACCTCTTCCACTTACGATTGGTCCATTGAAATGTACTACAGATTTATTGCTTACTAAATCCTTTCCAGAAAACTTGTTAGGTATAAAAACATTGAAAGCTCTAGGAGCTATAATATGTTGTTCTCCGGAAGGAGTACGACTATTTCTATGTGACTTCAAAGGTCACTACGTGTCCAGAGACATGGATCACCGACTGCAGAATTTACCTACACATTTATGGGCACAAGGCCCCACTGATGTAGGTTGCATGAATATTACACCATATCGTGTCACACTAAAAACAGGAGTAATACTACCACGAATGCGACAATACAAGTTACCACCCGATGCTGTTGTGGCTTTGCTGCAAATCATTGACGAGCTCATTGCACAAGGAGTGGTTGTCGAAACTGACTCCAATGTGTGTAATTCCCCGATAATTCCGATTCTTAAAAGAACGGATCCAAAAGCACCACCAGTATATCGATTAGTTATTGACCTGCGCGAATTAAATAAATGTATTGTACCACAATACCCTGTGGTCCCAGATATCTCGTCATTACTAACAGCTATTGATTCAGAAGCAACGTTCTTCACTGTAATTGATCTCAAGAATGCTTTCTTTAGCGTCCCAATAGATCCGGAAAGTCAATATCTGTTCGGATTCAGTTTAAATGGACGAAGCTTTAAATTCACACGCGCACCTCAAGGATTTACAGAAAGCCCTAGCATCTATAGCCAAGCACTGAAACGAGAACTTGACAGTATCCACATGCCAGTTAACACTGCCTTGCTTCAATATGTCGATGATCTGCTGATCACCGCCCGAAGCGAACCTGAATGTGAAAAAGCGTCACTGACGGTTTTGAAATTTTTGGCTGACAAGGGACACAAGGTGTCCCCTTCTAAGCTGCAATTCTGTGTCCAGCGAGTTGTTTACCTTGGACACTCGCTGTCCAAGGAGGGAAGGCAGCTTACACCCGACCGCATCCAGTTAATTGCTAACATGTCACCACCCAAGACACAAAAGGAGGTGCGGGCTTTTATAGGCCTCACTTCATACTGTAGGCAGTGGATCCCTCAATATGCATTTCTAGCAAAACCACTCATCCAGTTGACAACACAGGAGGCAGCCACATCGACTGTCCTCCCTTGGACTCAAGAACATACACATGCCTTTGAAAGCTTAAAGAAAGCTTTATGCCAAGCACCTGTTTTAACAACACCATGTTACAGTAAACGGTTTACACTCTTTGTTACAGAACGCGAAGGTACTGCCTTGTCAGTACTCACTCAGGAACAAGCAGGATCACACAAACCATGTGCTTATTTTTCTAGTACATTAGATCCAGTAGCTCAGGCTCTTCCTGCGTGCCTGAAATCGGTGGCAGCAACAGCTTTAGCTATCAGACAAAGCGATGCCATAGTGTTAGGACATCAATTGACAGTACAAGTACCACACGCAGTAGAGGTTCTTTTGAACCGTACACAAACACAACACTTGACTATAGCGAGACTCACCGGTTACGAATTGACATTATTTCAGCCACACATAGAAATCAGACGTTGTAATACGTTAAATCCTGCCACACTGTTACCAGTGGGCGGAACAGATCCATTGACACATGATTGTGTCAAAGTCATTACTATCACGACGAAACCCAGACAAGACTTGACAGATATCCCTTTGTCAGATCCAGACTTGACATTGTATGTAGATGGGTCATGTATGAGAACAAGTACAGGAGAGTTAGTGGCCGCTTACGCAGTCACAACAGACACTGAAGTCATTGAAACAAATTGTATTAACACTTTGTCAGCTCAAGCAGCAGAGCTCATCGCTCTGACACAAGCCTGTATTCAAGCCAAAAATAAGAAAGTCAACATATACACAGATTCACGTTATGCATTCGGAGTCGTCCATGACTTCGGCGTACTGTGGCGAGAGAGAGGTTATTTAACTTCTCACGGTGCCCACATCCAACACGGACCCCTCATTCAAACCCTATTAGACGCGATCCATCTACCTACTGCAATATCGATTATGAAATGCAAAGCCCACACAAAAGTTACAGATATCATTTCTCAGGGTAATGACCTAGCTGACAGAACAGCTAAACAGACTGCTCAGAATCAGACTCACACAACTGACATGACAAAGACAATAGTTCCGACACTAACACATTGCATGACAGTTAAGGATCCCGCCCTTGATGTAATTGACATACAGACACATGCTACACCAGAAGAAATAAAGAAATGGACTGAATTAGGAGGGATCCAAACGGATCAAGGATGGATGACGAAGGAAAAATCTATATGGTTTCTTCCCGACTCCATGGTTCAAGTCATTATTAATACAATACATAGTCCAGCGCACCTAGGAGAGAAAGCTATGCTAGACAGCATTCAACACATTTGGTTCAACAAACACTTGCGAGCAGCAGCTAAACAAAAAGTTCGTACCTGTATGATATGTTGTCAGTTTAATCCAGGTAAAAGCATCCCCGTAGAGCAGGGTGGATTTCAACCTCCCGATCATGCTTTTGAAGTCCTCCAGATGGATTATATCCAGATGGAACGATGTCGAGGATTCAAATATGTTCTCGTAGTTGTCTGTGCTCTTTCCCGTTGGACAGAAGCCTACCCGGTTTCAGATTACACCGCCCCGACTACTGCCAAACAGTTAGTTCGAGAATTCTTCCCACGATACGGTTTACCACGTGTTGTCTACTCAGATAACGGCCAGCCGTTCTCATCTGAACTAATGAAACACGTTTCCCTTTTGTTAGGCTACCAATGGAAATTCCACTGTGTCCGACATCCCGAGGCAGCAGGTCTCGTGGAACGTCATAATCAAACTCTGAAAATTAGATTGTCCAAAATATGTAGAGAAAAAGGTGTCGATTGGATAGTAGCCTTACCAGTTGCGCTCTTTTACATGAGAATGGTAGCACATTCTCGAACAGGGCTATCCCCGTATGAGGTGATCTTCGGTAGACCACCAAATATGTGGGGGACGCCTATACCTCGCAAAATCACTGATGTTGACTGTAATATGCTGACAGATTACCTGGCTTCCTTGATGTCTGCACTACAATCTTGTCGTTCACAGGTAGCCGCAGCTTTTCCCGATAATACTGAGGTGAAGCCCCATGACGTGGTTCCTGGTGACCTGGTTTTGGTCAGGAATTTCGACCGGAAGACCCAACTGGATCCTAGGTGGAAGTCGCCTAAGTTGGTTCTACTGACTACAAGGACTGCCGTGAAGATTGAGGGTCGCAAAGGGTGGTTGCACTCGAGTCATATCAAGAAATTTTATGGACTACCATCCAGTGTGAATACTCAACCCTGTATTCCCCCACAGACAGACTCAAAGCTCCCCTTGGTTGAGCAATCAAAACCAGAACTTTACAAACTAAAATTGAGGTCTAGTAAGTCAGACAATTTGATTGTTTAAGTCCTCTCCAAGGTGAATCAGTTGAATTAGTCTCTGACATGTATCCTCTAGACCGGAATAGAGAAAGAAATCAACAGATGCAGCTGAAAAAGCATGCGTATTGTAAATCACTTCGTAGTCACTGCACAGTAACATTATTAATTTTGTTTTTTCTAAGTCTTCTGATCATCGTTTTCAGCGTACTATTGCATATGTATTATCCTATTTCTAAACGTGCTTACAATGTAACTGCAGAACATTCTTTTAGCGAATTACCTCCGCATGAGTTGTCCTATAGATTTGCGCTGCGCAACAACACATTCATTAGTATGTTACATCATTCCCATCAGACCAGCAATGCCACAAATTGTTGGATATGTGGCCGACTCCCTCCCTATCAGAACTATAAGGGAGTTTTGCCCCTCTTTCCATATCCGTTCACACACAATGGCTCCTGTGGAGCATGGTTTAGTTTGATTAATTCCCTAGATTCAAATTCCGCAGTTTATCAAGACAACTGGGTATGGGGAAACCTGAACCTAGTTTTGCTTAAAGTCTGCTACCCTGACAAAGAGGGACTCCCCAAAAGAACAGGAACTGATCTAGAAAATGAAGTATATGGATTAGGTAATTTTACACTTAACCTCATGATCCTGAACGTTGAATCTGAAGCTACACCAATCTTGCCCGCCATGTCAGTATTCCCAGTAAAAGGGGAATTATGTGTAAGAAAGAATGGTTCCATACACATGGGCCATAGTAAATGCACCACTGTAATAAAATTCAGTGATCAAGGCAAGTCTACATTTAGAGCTTCCCATCATTCTTACTTCATATGTGGCCAGACCGCATATATATGTCTACCTTTAGATTGGGATGGTACCTGTTACATAGCATTCCTTCTACCACCTGTTTTCCTAGCCCCTCCTGATTATCATAGAAATACCCATTTAGTACACAATAGACAACAGAGAGATCTCCCAATTGTCGATTACACTGAAACAGCATGGGAAAAATACACAGATTTCAATAAAGGGTTCTTTCCCTATATAGGTACAGTCACTAATAGTAAGCTGATACGTAGATTAACCAGAACCCTTGAAGCAGGAGTGAACGAGACTATTTCCGCCTTAGGCAATTTAACAGAAGAGCAGTCTGCTATGCGGATTGTTGTGCTTCAAAATCGTCTTGTCCTTGACGTCATCCTGGCCGATAGGGGCGGAGCTTGTAGGGTCATCGGATCAAGTTGCTGCATTTTCATACCAGAAAATTCGCCGTCAGTATATAAAGCCATAACCCGCCTTCATAAGATTATAAGCCAGATACACCAGAGTCCAGGCACCTGGACTTGGTCCGGTTGGTTCTGGGGCGTGTTGTCAGCCTGGGG
Source organism: Triturus cristatus (assembly GCF_964204655.1). Classification (NCBI taxonomy): domain Eukaryota; kingdom Metazoa; phylum Chordata; class Amphibia; order Caudata; family Salamandridae; genus Triturus; species Triturus cristatus. The sequence continues at coordinate 407,339,316 of NC_140590.1, forward strand.
ATGGAGAATCCTATCCTTCCTAGGTATTGGCTTCCTCATACTATTCAGTTGTTGCTTATGTCTACAATGTGGGCCAGCGATTTGTGGTCTGTGTGCCACATCGTGTATCCCACATCCACGTTTTCGTTCAAGATCCCGGAAGAAGAAAGAAGAACAAATGATGCTTTATGAACAGATCGATGGATTGATGAAGATCGATATCTCCTGAGGGTCCGTAGGGGACAAGGAGGGAATGAGGAAATATGAATTTTGTGATCAGTTATGTCCCCTATCGTAGACCCCAACGGCTCCATGTGCATGCTATAAGTACATGTATGTTCCCTCCAGTTCCAGTTTTGAAGACGCAAATACATGTGCGTCCACCGTCAACATGTCCTCTTTCAGATCCGCCATGAATGGGTCAGATACTCCATTCCTAAGTATGAAAGGCCACCGACTTTATGTGGTTCACTTTCCACATTTTACAGATTCAGGCGAGTAGGCCCTGAATTCTGTCATCAAGCCTTTCCCTGTCCTCTGCCTCTGAAAGCTCCAGTCTGAGCCTGCATCTGTATCCATGAACTTTGTCCTACTCCCTACGCGGCTAACGGTGCCTGATCCAGCATCTTGCCTGCCAAAAACTGTATTTCACCTTCAAGATTATCTACTCCGCTCCTCATCCGATGCATTCCTGTCTAGTAGTTTAGGTAAACATTCTTCCAGCTACCGTGCAAAGGGCCAGGCCTCGCTGTCCTCATGCAAGTAATTCATAGCCCCGTTACCATGGAATATTCCTACCCCCTCGCATCTCATGTAGACACTTAGACGCTTGTACACGCACTAACAGTCAGTATAGAATAGATTCTACTCTAGAAACCTTTCTTTTTGGATAACACAGTTCTTTAAACATAGGGTATTAGATATGATTTGGGATTAGGTTGACATGACCCCCAGACTTCTGTCTCCACATGTAGAGCTAAATGTCAAGTCCCCTTCACCCTCTAGTTGCACGTCAATCACACGTCATGCGGCTGCGCGCGCATCTCTGCCAAATATTTCTGCTGACATTGCAGGATTCTTTTATGGATCCACCCACTTGTGACGTCATATTTAATGACGTATTTTAGTTACACCCATATATCCGCCCCTATTAGTTACGTATGCACCTTTTATCTGTACTATCAGCTGTTACGCCTCTTGCATCTGTTTCACTGTAATGCATTTTCTATAAAACTGCTTATCTGTCAATAATGTATGCCCTTCCTTCCTGAACTTTCGTGGTGATGGAATAGAAGCCTGTAATTCGAATTACATTCCTTTGTATAGGAATAAAGCCTTTTTAACCCTCTAATACCACGGATTCTGCCTCTTATATTTACTGAGTTATTCTTCCTAGACTTTACCGCATAAAAAATAGTACCGGTAATGAAATATTTACCACACAGGGAGGACCTGACTTGGCAGTTCGAGGAGGACAGTTCCCATGAGGCGCAGGGTCAAGATTGATATGCATATAATGGGTCAAAACAAGGTGGCATGGTAAGCAAAAGAACGTTGGGTTGGAGTCCTACCTGGAGCAATTGCTAGTGATTAGACTTATTGCAAGCAGCCACCCATCTCCTTTTGTGTGTTTCATGTACCACCCTAAGTGGCATGGGTATGCCCAGACATGGTTCCCATGCTCACTGTGTCACTGGAACCAAGCTGTACCCAACTGATGAGCTCATACCTAGGGTGATACCCATCCTGTGTTGCTTGTGTTCTGGTTCAGGGACAACCTGGCTTCGCAGTTCGGACTGGACAGTTCCTATGCGCATATGGCTGGGTCCAAACTGAGGTGCCATGGTGAGCAAAAGAATGATGGGTTGAAGTGCTACCTCAAGCAGCAGCCAGTGGTTAGACTTATTGCAAGCAGCCTCCCATCACCTTCTGTGTCTTTGACATAATGTATTTATACAAAATGGATGACATCTGTTAAAAGTACAAACATACTACCAAACATCTAATATAACAACCATGTAAATACATAGTGAAAAAAAACATTTCATAAAGATGGTGTCCGTTGCCATAATGAAGTACCTAGAATGTAAGAAACAGTCCTTCTTTCCTTTTCCTTTAGTTTTCATCATCAGTATCCTTCTGTAAGGTGATGTTCCCAGTTACAAAAACATAAAGTTCACTCAAATTAATTTACTTGGGTCAAATCATATTCCCACCATGAATCTAGATTATTTAATAAAGATAATTAATTACCCTTTTACTCTGTAATATATATTGTAAGCCTTCATGTTTCTTTAGTTTTTTTATGTAGCCGTCAGTAGCGGTATTCTTTTTTTTCTTCTCCATTACAATTTCAGCATGACTAAGCAACAACTATATTCCTTGATGTACAATTAATTACATTGAATAGAGGTTATCAAAAACGAAAAATGATGATCCGTCATTCATTCTTTTTGGTTGGTGCGATTGCAGTTAATCCATCCTTAATAATCCCCTTTGAGTTGTTTTATTTTATGATCACTTCCTTTCTTTGGGTGGTCGACAAATTTATAAATTTAATATCTAATCTGAATAATGCCAATGTCATTTTTTATAAAGTGTCTCAGCACACTTGATTTCATATTGTGGGTACCTATTGTAAAATGTATGTTCCCCAAGTCTCAATTTCATAATTCTTGAGTTTTGCCAAACATATTTTTGTCATCATGGATATTTCAAAATATCATTCACATTATTTGTTTGACATATCACATAGTGTTTCAAATACATTTGTTTCCCAGAATTAGAAAGAGATATATGGTTACCCTTGATCCCATTGTAAGATTGAGAACACACGAACCATGGAACAATGTCTTTTCTGCATGCAGGTATACCATTTTGAATAATTGCTTTTGATGTTTCTTCTCTTTGTTGAAGATTCCTTTCACTGCTGAGCACTAACATAGCACTAACATAGTTTCTTTTAGACGGTCATCATATTTCAATATGTACCAGTGTTTGCGTATCATTCTCATTATTTTGTAACTTTGTCTGGCATATCGTATGATTAAATTATTTCTTTCATTTTGTATTGTCTTTGGGTTTATTTGTCAATTCTTTACTTCTATTTATAATTCATACTTTTTGGATAGCTTTATTAATCGAACACCTGGAATTTTCTTCACTTGAATTTCTCTCACATTTCACTTTCTCTAAACGTAGATTGAGTCTTCACGGACTGTTCTTTCAAGTCTTAATTGTTGCTGTTAGGGTCGGTTATTGTAAGAAATTGGGTTGCTGGTTGAGGAAGGCAAAACTCAACTTAAGCACAGCCAGAATTCTTGTCAGGGTGAACCACAAAAAGTCAATAATTAACCTCTGCTTCACCCTTTGGTAGCTTGGCACAAAAGCAGTCAGACTTAACTTAGAGGCAATGTGTAAAGTATTTATGCAGCACGCAAACAGTAGTAAAGTGAACACACACATTTTGAAAAATAGGGTAAAATGTAATAATTTATTTGCACTAAAATGACAAAAATCTAAACAAGAAAACTGGAGATATGCAATTTCGAAATTTAAGGTCAGCAGAGTGCCTAAAATCTCAAAGCGCCACTCGTAGGTATCTGGTCATGCTAGAATGGGTGAAAGTCACAAGTTTCGGCCGACCATGATAGAGTATGGGCCTGATACAGGGACCAAGTTACTCAAGCTGAAAAAAATTACTTCTAAAATCTATCAGGAAGCGTCCAGTTGAGGAGGCGGTTGAGGGGGCGGCTAAGAGCTGGGACAGCATTGCGGATGTTCGTTGCTATAGCACAAAGAGCAGGCCGGGCATCGAGACGGTAGTCGCTGTAGTGCAAATATTCTGTCGGGTTTGGTGGATGACTGTTGCTGGTGCTTGACATTGGCGGTCACTGTGGGCTGTCGATGCTGTAGCATTATGTGCAGATCCCATGTTGCTGGTCGTCTCTGGTGGTCACTGTAGCGTGAAGTGTCGGGTTCACTGGAGCTTTGTGCTGGCGGGCACCGCGGGTGGCAATATCTTGGCATGTGGTGGCCCCTTCAGGGTAACGAAGAGCCCAAAACATCTAAACTTCTCCGTATCTTCAGGGGCAAGTTCAACTGATTCCACACCAAGGGTCTAGGACTTGGATGGCACCTCTGGGGGATCAGGAACTCACTCCAGCAGAGGCCAGCAGGACTCAGGCAGGTATAGTTGCAGGTCCAGGCACGCATAGTTGCGTCAGGTTAGCTGGGCAGTTAAAGAGGAGCCTCTGGAGCTTGATGTGTCCCAGTAGCTCAGAACAGGAGGTCAGTCAACTGACCTGTGGAGTCACCTAGCCTGGGATGAAGACAGCAGATCCAGTCTTTCTTCTCAGCAAGCAAGGTATGCCTCAAGCAGCAGGGAAGTTTTTTAGGCAGCAGGGCAGCCCTTCTCCTGTAGTATCCACAGGTCCAAGAGTGCACTGAAGAGTGGGTTTGAGGGTCCCATATTTATACCTGGTGCCCCTTTGTAAGTGGGAGAAGCTTCCTGATATTGGCCCTACAGAGGTGTGTGGGATTTTCTGCCTCCCTTCCCTGGTCCCCTTCTGTTTGGGGGCACAATAGGGTAGTGTGAAGTTGTTTGTGTGTGAGCTGAGCCAGTGCCTTTGATGTACAAGTATGGGGGCAACAGCGTCACCCTCTTCATCCTGCCAGAGATAGCCCATCCTGCCAGTGTGATGCTGTCTGGGAGGAATATACAAAGGCCAACTGCCAACTACACCTAGTCATGAGACCTAGAAAACAGGCTGTAGGCACCAAATGGTTAGGACAAGAACATGACAACTTGGCATTTTCAGAATTGTGACTTAAAATCTGACTTTACCATTAAAGAGGGTTTTAAGTTACAATGCCTCAGACACAAAACATGATTTTCCTACTTGCGCCAATACAAAGTTATCACTATCATTAAATGTAAAAAGGTAACCCAATTTTAATCAATGGGAGAGGTAGGCCTTGCAGAAGAGAAAAACAAATTTGAGAATTTTTGAATACCAGGATATATAAAACCTAAAAACACATGTCCAACGTTTTATTTACAATGCACCTTACCCTAATGACTATTAAAGGCTTATCCTAGGGGTGACATACATACATTAAAAAGGAAGGGTTAGGCCTGGCAAAAGGCTTATTTTGGTAGGTCAAAATGGCAGTTTATAACTGCAACACAGGCTGCAATGTCAGGTTCGGGACATGCTTTAAGAGTCTACTTAAATGGGTGGCACAATCACTGCTGCAGACCCACCAGTAGCATTTAATTCTAAGGCCCTGGGTACCTGTAGTACCACTTTGCAAGAGAGTTACAAGCAAATTAAATGTGCCAATTGGGTGTCAGCCAATATTATCATGTTAAAGGAGAGAGCCCCAGCACTTTAGCACTAGTCAGCAATGGTAAAGTATGCAAAGTCCTACGGCCTACAAAACACAATTCAGCAACACAAGAGGGGTGAAGGGAAAAGGTTTGGGGAAAACAGCCTAAAGGCTGACAGGTCTAACAGTAAATCAATCAATCAAACAACCTGTACTTGTAGAGCTTGGCTTATCACCCGAGAGGGTATCCAGGCACCGTGCAGCAGGTGTCAGTCAAAGAGTCATGTCTTGAGTCCATTCCTGAAGCTGGTCAACAAGGGTGAAGTGCAGAGGTGTAGGGGAAGGCTGTTCCAGGTCTTGGCGGCAAGGTGGGTAAGAAGCATCCTCTGGTGCAGCAGTATCTGTGCGTGGTATCTGTGCGAGGGCGTTGTGAGTGGAGCGGATGTTCCAGGGTGGTCAGTTGAAATTCATGCAGTGGTTTATGTAAGCACGTCCTTGGTAGTGGAGGGCTTTGTGGGTGTGGGGCAGAAGCTTGAATTGGCACCTTTTCTGGATGGGGAGCCAGTGGAGGTCTTTTCGGTGCTGGTTGATGAGAACCCTCTTGGGCAGGTTGAGGATCAGTCTGGCAGCTGTGTTCTGGATCATCTGAAGTCTTCTCCTGAGTTCGGTGGTGGTGCCTGCATAAAGTGCATTTCCATAGTCTAGCCAGCTGGTGATGAGGGCAGTAATCAATGAGTTGTTTTAAATGGAAGCTTCTGGCATGTAGAGTATTATTTTTATCTGTGTTATAAACATTTAGGTCTGTGGTAATTTTTTATTGATAGTCTTGATGCTTGAATCCAAAAAGAATACCCGAGGATCAACTTTATTACTGGTAGATTTGACTGCATAATGGCAAGTGTTTAAATAATCTCCGAACTCAGTTGCTATTTTGTGTTTTTTTTAGATCCCAAGTATGTTGTCAATATAATATCGCAAAAAACAAAAGGAAATGATGGACGGAGTGTTGAAACATTGCAAGCACTCACCCCCAGTCAACTGATATGGGTTTAATCCATCACCGTTCTTTAGCCCACTCTGCCACCCCAGGTCAGACATGGCCATATGCAAATCAGTCTGACCCTGTGCCTCATGGGAACAGTCCAGCCCGAACTGCCAAGCCATGTCTTCCCTGGACCGGAAACAAGCTTCCCAGGACTGGTTTCTGGCATTTCAGCCGTCTTCAGCCAGGCTTGCTTGAATCCAGTGGCAAAGTGAGCAAGGGACTCACGTCTGAGCATACCCTGCCAACTTATGGCGAACAAAGCAAAAAACAAAAGGAAACTTGGCAGTTCGGGCTGGACTGTTCCCATGAGGCACAGGGTCAAGACTGATTTGCATATGGCCATGTCTGAACTGGGGTGGCGTGGTGAGCAAAATAACGATGGATTAAACCCAGATCTGTGACTGGGGGTGAATCTTTTGCCATTGTGCAACATTCCGTCCATCATCTTATGTGTTTTGCTGTTCACCCTATGTGGGAAGGGTATGCCCAGACGTGGGTCCCGTGCTACTACGCCATTGGAGTCAAGCTATCCTTGCTGATGACGGCTGATAGCCAGAAACCGGTCCTAGGATGCTTGATTCCGGTCCAGGGAAGACATGGCTTGGCAGTTCGGGCTGGACTGTTCCCATGAGGCACAGGGTCAAGATTGATTTGCATATGGCCATGTCTGAACTGGGGTGGCGTGGTGAGCAAAATAACGATGGATTAAACCCAGATCTGTGACTGGGGGTGAATGTTTTGCCATTGTGCAACATTCCGTCCATCATCTTGTGTGTTTTGCTGTTCACCCTATGTGGGAAGGGTATGCCCAGACGTGGGTCCCGTGCTCACTACGCCACTGGAGTCAAGCTATCCTGGCTGATGACGGCTGATAGCCAGAAACTGGTCCTAGGATGCTTGATTCCGGTCCAGGGAAGACATGGCTTGGCAGTTTGGGCTGGACTGTTCCCATGAGGCACAGGGTCAAGACTGATTTGCATATGGCCATGTCTGAACTGGGGTGGCGTGGTGAGCAAAATAACGATGGATTAAACCCAGATCTGTGACTGGGGTTGAATGTTTTGCCATTGTGCAACATTCCGTTCATCATCTTGTGTGTTTTGCTGTCAATATAATATCACCATTTAAATATACACTATTTCCAATTAAACAATCCTTGGGTATCAGGTTAGGGGCGACGCAAAATCAAAGTCCTACAAGGTACCAGTACCTTCTGGTGTTGTATGTAAATAAATCAAAATATTGGAGGGCACACTTCAATTCCAAATTACACAGTTCACTTGTTGAATTTCCAAAATTCATTTTCTTTATTTCTTAAAATAATCAATTCATTAACAATAACTTAATAGTGTGATGCAACCAACATGTTGTAGTGCCAACTGAGGTTTACCTCTGTTCGTGCTCTTGTTAGGTGTTAATTTTCTCCTTCTTCTTAATATTACTGGAGTTTCTATTTGTTTTCTCCTGTGGAGCACTTCTTTTATTCTTATATATACTTTGTGGTCCTACCTTTCACTTTTTCGTTTGTTGGTTCACAATTTCTCCAGTCTGGCCAATTGGTGTATTTTGTGTTACTCTCAACGTTTGTGATCAGTGTCCACCTTTGTATTATCTCCTTCTCTTTGTCCTTTAAAGAGAGGATGTGTTCTCTTTCTTTATTTTTCTACCTTTGTATATTTCCTTTTTTTTGTCCTTTAAGGAGAAGATGTGTTCTCTTTCTTATTTTTTGCCTTCTTTATTCGCCTTCCTTATTACTTCTCTCAAATCTTCTCAGTTTAATTCTTTCTTCATTTATCACCACTTGTGTTCAACATTTCTATTATTTATGCTTTCCCTCATTCATGTTCCAGCATAACCGTTCCTACTTTTCTTTCACACATTCATTGTTATTATTTGTAATTGCTTTGTTCACATCTAAGTTTTGGTTGCAATTGCAAAATGTATAAAAGGGGAAGATGTGTAGTGTTGGCTTTCCAGCATGTTCACTGCTGTCATCATTTGGAATGTGATTATGCATGATGACAGATTTAGAATGTTGGGTTCTGAGCTGGAGTCAGTTGGGAGCTTGGGACTGAGCTGGAAGGTGACAGCTCCTGGTGGGGTTTTTATCATATGGATTTACCTTAATACTTATAATTACCACCTTGTACCATCTTACTCAATAAATACCTATTCTTACAAGAACCTACGTGGACTTGATCATCATTACCATCACTACACATGTGTTTATCAGTTACATTCCATTTTTTCAATGCTGTAATTAATATAAAAAACACAATATATTATATGTCTGCATTTACAATTACCAGTGCAAAAATGAACCATTTGTAAGTTATAAATGCTGAAAGATTTCCCCATCAACGAAGGCCGTAGATTCCACCACCTATTGAGTAACTCATGAATGCATTTCAAAACCCAATTGAACCCTCTTTAGACCAATTTTTAATAAGCAATCTTCATGCACTCAACAGCACCATATTTCCCACAGGTAAAGTACATTTAGATTTCTCGTTTAACATGCTGCAATATCAATTTATTATCTCACATCCTTTTGCTTAGCTTATCAAACTGTTTTGATATCAAATTGGAATTAGCTTTCACTAATGCACTACACCTATCCATACCAACCACTTCAACATTTTTTTTAACGAGGTGGAGTACCTTTTGTATGGTCCAATGGGACTTATTCAAATATCTTTTCATTATAATACATTTATCAGATTATTCATGTCAGTATTTCTTAATCTTATTTGCACATTTCATCTTTCTCATTATTCTGGTTATAAATTATTTGTTTACTCTTTTATTTACCTCATAGTTTGCTACCTCCATGTTAGTAGATTATTAATCAGGGTGGAAGGAAGTCAACCACAAGGACTAAGGCATCAAACTTGTTAGCGTAAAACATTGTTTCAAAAATGTAAACCTTGGCTCAACAGCCTGGTGACTATGCAATAGAGCAAACATGCTTAACATAGGAACATTTGTAAAGTATCTAGCAGTAACAACACAGTTGAAAGATCAAAACACAACACGATAAAAATCCTACAGCACAAAAATAAAAGAAATGTAAAGAGAAAAATTATAGCAAAGTAATAAAACTCAAATAAGGAGAATCTGGGGTATGAATTTTGTGTGTACTGCAACAAGCGCCAAGAAAAGGCAAAGTGCTAATCAGTAGTCACTGTTCGCGGTTGATCTGGAACTAAGTGCAGTTTCAGGCCGGCCACAATGTAGCATTGATCAGATACAACAAGCGGGTTCATCCTAGTCAAAGATCTTACCTTCTTACTTAGTCTCTGAAATTAAAGTCGAAATCGTCCAGCTCGGTAAGGTTGCAGGTTGAGCATGCTAAGGTCCCCTGGAAGCTGGATAGAAATTGGACGTCGTCTCACTGAAGCTCTTGGTTTTAGCAGGAAAGCTCAAAGTGGGAGAAATTTAAATGTTGTCATCACCACAGTACTTGCACCCGGCAGATTACTTTCATGCTTTTGGCCAGTCAAGATTTCCACCTTGGGTCTTTTTTATGAAACTCAAAATCCTCCAGTAGTGCAAGTCTGAAGCTGTATTTGACGAAGTGACATCAAAATTAGACACCTTTGCCACGATGTCCCACTAATACTTTGGAGGTCTTGGAAGTCCAACAATTGTTTAAGTCCCAACTTTTCAGGACTTAGGGACAGCACTCAGGGGTCAGGACTCACTCCTGCAGAGGTCACCATAAGGGTTCAGGCCACTTTCAGTTGCTACTGGTCAGCTGGGCACTTCAGGAAAAAGGCTTCTTGTTGGTATTTGTGTCCCTGTAACCACAAAGGTGGTTAACCAATTGACCCTTGGACTCCACTTCTTAGTTCTGGTTACAGGTGGCATCAGGTCCGGGCCTTCAGGTCTCCACAAAGATCTCAAACAGCAGGTCCAGTCCTCTTCTGTTCTTCCTCAGGTCCAAATATTGTTCTGATGGGCTGTGAGTGAGGGCCCATTTTTATAGCTTTTACTGGCTAGTGGATGGGGTGGTCCCTGGACATTCCATAACCAATGAGGATATGTTCCATTAGACATACCTCCTCACTTTTGCAGCACATCCTGTTTCCCTTACTATCCCACAGTGCACTATTTCTGTCAAATCCAACAAGATAGAATTATTCTTCCCCTGAAAGGAGTATGTGTGCCAACCACTCAGCTGTGTCAAACTGGTTGTGGGACCAGCTTCCCTGTTGTGTAGTTTCCACTCTTTGGTAGGAACTGCTCTTTTGTGGTGAGCATAACCATTGGGATGGTGCCAGATTATGCACTGCCTTAGGATATGGTGTCCTATAGGCTAGCTAGCTCACAGTGTCACCATGAGTACCTCTAAACTTTGGCAGGTAGCAAATAGTTCTTTCAACCACTGAACATGAGAACCCTGATCCCCCATGATCCCCCAGGAGTCATGGAAACAGATTTGTCCTTTTGTCCAGTCACTCATGCTCTCGTACTCTCAGAGAAATATACAAGTAATACACAGTGCAGTGGTGGCTCCTCCACTAAGGCTTAAATAATAACAGAAGTTATCATTTTATTTTTCGCATCTTGCAGCCAGGTTAGGGCAGGGTGGTGTGGGGCTGGGCTCCCATGATGCCAGAGGGAGGAGGAGTGGTTGCTGCACCCTAAGTGCACATGACGGTTTTGCCGGCCGTCTTGGGCCGGACAAACTGTCACGTGTACTTAGCATGTTCTCCACCGGGCTGTAATGCACAGCCTGAGTGGAGAACATGCACAGGCTGATAGTACCCATCTGAGCGCTTTAACCACTGTGCTCAGAACAATCAGGACGCTGCTGTCATGGTGATAGTGGCATTTTGATTGGATTAGGGGAACCTGGGTGCTGCCGGGAGCCAGGAGAACAGCGAGGATGAAGAAGAGGCTGCGGCTGATGACCCGCGATAAGCAGGTAGGTCTCTTTTTTCTTTTCTAAACCCCCCCTCAAGCCCCCACCATCATTTCCTACCAGCTGCCACTGACAAAGTGGGACGTTTTCAATGTTTATGGAAGCAACGTGATTCCTGTATAGAATATATGTTCTGCAATGAACAATAGATAGAAGCAAACAAAAGTTATTATAAGTACTAGGACAGTGAACAGAATAAAACGTTCCACCATCTTGCTAAGAAAATGTATATATGCAGGCATATAAAACAATATAGAAATCTGGCTCACTCTTACTATGTGTCCCCTAACCTAGGGCATGTGTGTTCTGCTGAGAATCCCCCCCCAGCAACCAGAAGAAAAAGAATTTAAGTCCCTGCTTGGTCACAAGCTGAACACCCTTCACAGAGATATTAGCAAGCTGCTGGCCCGAAGCTTCAATGTGTAGAGACCTCACAAATGACATCAAAGCGCTCCTCTTACTAAACCTAAAAATGCTTGTTTATTCATAATGAAATGCATCCTTGAAAATCCTTAGGCAGCCCAGCATTGTTATGTTCTATAGGTAGCTGTGCTGCCTCGGCGATGAAAAATAGAATGACATTTGCACAATGTGTGTTAAGGCCTTGTACATGGAGTTCAAGGAGTCGTGATAATGGTCTCGTGAAGTGGAATCTGCAAATGAAGCAATTTCAGATAAACTAATTAAGAATTGTCACGCATGCAAATGTGTAAAAGGTTATGGTGTGAAAGAAAAAGCAAGTTAAGAAACATGTTCATTGTAAAAGATGGCAGCGTGTCTACATGGACCTAACTAAGACACATTGCATCTCCTCCAATAAGACTTGTGGCAAACTGGCTACATAGGGCCTGTGGAGCAAAAGGCTCTCTTCTCCAGGTCTCTTGTTACACTTAGCTAGGCTTCAATTCTGTGAGGTTTTTGGATTCTGGCTAACTCACAAACATATCTTCCTGTAAAAAGCCCGTAGCCATTGTGCCTGCTGTGGAGCACTTTTCAAATTTAATTAAGGGGAAGCACTGGCAGGACCATCAGCCAGCAGACTAATAGTAATTATCCTACTGGATGCTCAGGCAGGAAAATGTAATATTTTAAAAGTTAGTTTTCCTAAATATTTATTAAAAATTCATCTTCACCGTTTGTGAGAAATTGGGTTGTTGGTTGACAGGAGTGTGAGCCCTGGTCAAGCAAGAGCCACAAACCCTTGTAAGTTGAATCACAAAAAGTCACCAGATTAATCTGTGCATAACCCTGGATAGCATGACATAAAAAGCAGTCAGGTTGAGGAAATATGAATTTTTATGATCAATTGTGTCCCCTATCTTAGACCCCAACGGCTCCATGTACATGCTACAAGTACATGTATGTTCCCTCCACTTCCAGCTATGAAGACGCAAATACATTTGCGTCCAACGTTAATATGTCCTCTTTCAGATCCACCATGAATGGGTTGAATATTCCGTTCCTAAGTATGCATTGCCACCGTCTTTATATGGTGCACCTTTCACGTTTTTCAGCTCTGGCAAGTTAAGCCCTGAATTCTGCCATCAAGCTTTTCCTGCCTTCTGCCTCTGAATGCTCCAGCCTGGACCTGCATCTGTATCCATGACCTTTGTCTTACTCCCTGTGCGGCTAACGGTGCCCGGCTCGGCCTGTTGCCTGCCAAGACTGAATTTAGCCTTCAAGTTATCTGCTCCGCTCCTCGAAAATACATTCCTGTCTAGTAGTTTAGGTAAACATCCTTCAGCTGCAGAGCAAAGGGCCCGGCCTTACTGTCTCCGTGCAAGTAATTCATAGCTCCTGTTACCATGGTAGGCCCATGCTCCCTCGCATCTCATGTAGACACGTAGACGCTTATACACGCACTAGCAGTCAGTATAGGATAGCCTCTGCCCGAGAGACCTTTCCTTCCAGATAATACAGTTCCTTAAACACAAGATATTAGATACGATTTGGGATTAGGTTGTTCTGACATCCCAGACTTCTGTCTCCTCACGTAGGGCTAAATGTCAAGTCCCCTTCACCCTCCAGTTACACGTCAATCACACGTCATGCTGCTGCACGCGCATCTCTGCCATGTATTTCTGCTGACATTGCAGGATTCTCTTATGGATCCACCCACCTGTGACATCCTCATAATGACGTTTCTAAGTACACGCCCATTGTAACGCCTTTTTCATTACGTATGTGTACGTATGTGTACTCTTATCTCTCCTCTCAACTGTTACGCCTTCTGCACCTGCCTTACTGAAATGCATTGACTATATATATGATAACCTGTCAATAAAGTATGCGTTGTCCCTTCCCGAACCTTCGTGGTGACGGAATCCGATTGCCTGGTTCGAACCAATTCCTTTGTAAGGAATAAAACCCCTTTTAAAACCTCTAATATCACGGATTCTGCCTCTTATTTATTCTGAGTTATCCTTATTGAACTTTACCGCATAAATTAAGTACAGGTAATTAAAATTTACCACATAATTGGCGCCCGAATAGGGACTCCTCCCCCACCCCACGCGCCGGAGGTGCATTGCAGACCCGGTCTCCTGCCACAGCCGGACGGACAACTACGCGTACCTGCAGGATTTCCTGTACCTCCCTCAGGCCAACGGAGGTGACTGAGGCTGCGATCAACACCCAGACGAGGCGGTGAGGAGTGCGGAGGATCCCGACCAGAGCCTAGCTGAGAGAGCAAGATCCGAGGTATACAGAGGCCCACCAGGTTCCGAAGTTCCGAAGTATCCACGTCACGAGTCGAGTCGAGTCCAGTCTGGTCTAGTCCAGACCAGAGTTTCCGAGGCCTTCTGTTCCGTTCCGTGCTTCCCGGTGAGTACCGTTGCTGGGGACGCATCTAGACGTGCGCATTGGTTTGTGCCGGTCAAGACGGGTGTGGGTACACAGACCCGGTCTGCACTGTTTTAGCAGTGTATCTGTACTGTTTAGCAGTACATCCAGTATTATGCAGTTAGCTAGTTTTATTCTAATTATCATTGTTCGTTTTAAAATGTTTTAATATGTTTTAAATGTCGTGGTATGAGTGATTGTTCGATCTTCATTACTGTGTTTATTGTATTAATTGTGTTCTAGTCCGAGTCAGAATCAAGTAGCAAGGTTTAAGATGCCGTTCTTTTCAAAATTAAGACAGATAAAAACTAGAAAAGGGATACTCGAGGAAGCCGTTCCCATTCCACCTAGGGACACTCCAGGGTACTTTATGTACCATAAACATGGCCTAGATGCCGTATTATATCTCGATTTGTGGGTGGACTACACCAAGGATTTAGCAGAGAATCAGAGATGGCCCGCTGCTGGGACATGGGATGCAGATTGCATCATGAGAGTAGAAGAAGCATTATGGAAAAAGAAAGCCAGACAGTCACAGAAAGATGCCATTGAATTATGGCGTAAAGAATCGCATAGACGCACAGAGAAAGCACTCAGAAAAGAAGAGAAAAGTAGGGAGGATTCAGACAAAGCCCAAGAAAACGTATTAATTGAGGAAGGTATCCGAGCAAAAGCAGAACAAGTAGACAGACAACGAAACACTCTTATGAATGGTATGTATCCTCTTCTGGCCGAGGGTTTACCTAAGGCCACCCTGGAAGTACCGAAAGATCTGCCACCTCCATTGCTTCCGACTAAATTGCTCCCCAAGACCGCAAAGGACATTTTCCTTTCTTCCTATTTAGACGATGTAGCCCCCGAATATGTTAATGCTCCGCCGCCACGCACACCACCTGCTAACGGCGCTCGACCCCGAGATAATCTGCCCCCACTTCCGCAGCAACATACTCCTCCTTCCGTTCCAAACCTTCCGCCCGTTCCTTCACTCCTTCCTGCATCTATTCTTCCTACCTTACACCCAACGAATCCTTTTGGACCTGGCACCTCAGGAGGTGCGACAGGAGGTTTTCATACGCCACCACCAACACATCGATTGACTTATAGGGATTTAGCACACCAACGTACACCTCAAACAGCGAATTACAACATACTTAAAGAGCCTCTTACAGACTGTAGATATGATCCAGTGCCCGGTAAAGACGACAGAATGATGCTATCATCAGTACGTCTACGACGAGTTGCGAACTATTTAATGATACTACCAGGAATGGTTGATCATCTAGACAAAATATATCACTTTGTCCAAACAGGGCAAGGTCCCGAAAGTATTGGCGAGGCCATGGCATACCAGAAAGTGGACACGCAAAAACTGTTGTTACGCTTCTTCATAAACTGCCTGATAAGAAACAGAGATAGGCCTAGTGTAGACCCGGAAGAAATGAAAGCACTTAACAAATGGGGTCAGAATATAGCAGACGGAAAACATGATAAACAGAATAGTATAAAAAATATGTACCGAAGGATCCGAAAAACAGTAGAACAAATACGTGAAAGAGAACAGCCTGAAAGAGAACTAGATGCAGATAAGACTGAATCCTCGGAGGAGGAGGAACAACCAGAAACGACAACAGGACAATTACAATTACCAGCTAGAGAAATGATAGCTTATGTAGGTAAGGGAAGATCATTTAATAATTCAATGCGTCCGATACGTCCAGAAAGTAAGAGAATTTTTCAAGCAGCCATGTCAAATCCAAAGACCCCCGAACACTTATTTCAGGCTACTGATAAAATACTTCAAGAACGAATGGGGTACCATGTACTCGATTCTATGGATGAACAAGAATTAGCCAGGTCAGCAGTACAATGGGCTGACAGTTCTGATAAATATAGTGATGACGCGCTAGTACACACGTTTTTGAATCTTTCACCAGACGAACAGCGTTTAGCTGGTATGTACATGATACAACACCTCCTTATATTGTATAAAGGCCAACACTCCGATCCTGGTCCCCTACCTGATATACTGATAGAACTACTCATGAAGAAATGGAGAGGTCTAAGTACCGATCTAATTAAAGTAATTCTAGAACATCGGCACAGATACAGTGCCTTCCTGTGTCCACAGCTTGATCCAGCTCCCTCCATGGAAAGAAAAATGTATTACATAGACAGACAGAATCCCTTACGCGAAGTGCACCCAGTTAGAAATGATGATAATACTTTTAGACGCGTGTTTGTGTACACGCCCATAACTAAAATAGAACTATTGGAAATGAAAAAGTTAGTGCCTAGCCATGACAGAGATCCAGCAGGTTTTCACCGTGAAATAAAAGACATGTTACTCATGGGTGATTATACCTATCCTGACATTATGAAAATTTTAAAAGTATTATTGCCTGCCGGTATTTACGAGAAACTCAAAGAAAAAGAATGGGAGGTGGGAGAGCAAAAGATTGATTGGACTGCATTAGAAAACGAAGAAAATACCCGAACTCCAGGCCTAGGGCTTGGGGACAAAACTAAAGCGTTACCAGGATTGTTAGTACAAGTATTGCCACGTTTATTAACTACGAAAAAGGAAGACTGGGGTGCAATCTCAGCCTGCAAACAGAAACCCGATGAAGACACTAGTGATTTTTATTCCCGATTTGAAAAATGTTTTGGTATTAATAGCGGCCTGAAAGCAAGTAGCGATTCATATCCACGTCGTTTTGTAACAAAATTAGTCGAGAATTCCCTGCCCCAGGTTAAGAACAGAGTATTGAAAGTCGAGAGCACTTGGCAAGCTAATACCCCGTCACAAATGTTACAAATGTTACAGTACCACCAGAATAGAATTAGAGAAGAACAAGAACACGAACAAAGACGTATGAAAGATACGAAAATGAAAATGCTCGTTGCTCAGTCAGTTCCAGCTGACGGTCATAAAAAGGGTGCGACACAGTCCAGTAATTCAGCGGCTCCTGTTAAAGGGACATGCAACTACTGTAAACAGCCAGGTCATTATATACACGATTGTGCAGTTCTGAAACATAATATCTCTACGGGTAAAACCAAGGAGAGACCGCGTCCACCTAGACAGGATCAGATCCAACCACAAGTACCTCAGAATGTACAGCCTATGCAAGCTTCGCAACAGGCCGTAGCAGTACCACAGCCACAGCCTAGTGCCGCAACACAAAACACGACACAACAGATGTACCAGTATGCACAAAATGACTATCCCGATTATCAGCGATACACATGAAACAGCCTAGAGAGGGAGGTTGGCTTGCCTCTTATTGAGGTTCCCGTAGATCAAGAGGGTCCTTATGTACATAGTGAAGTATTAGGGAAAGACAGAAAGTTTTTAATTGATACAGGGGCAAGCAGAACAACTATAAGTCACGACGAGGTTCCAGGGGCACCCCTCTCAGGCTCACAGAATGTTTCCCTTGGATTTTCAGGAAAGCCTATTGTTAACGAAGTATCGCAACCTCTTCCTCTTGCAGTTGGTCCATTGATACGGACTACAGATTTATTGCTTACAAAATCATGCCCAGAAAACTTGTTAGGTATAAAGACACTGAAAGCTCTAGGAGCTGTAATATGTTGTTCCCCAGAAGGGGTACGATTATTTTTGCGTGACTTTAAAGGTCACTACGTATTGAAAGATATAGATCACCGGTTACAGAATGTCCCTGCACATTTATGGGCACAAGGCCCCACTGATGTAGGTTGTATGCACATTACACCATATCGAGTCACACTCAAAGCAGGAGTGGTATTACCACGAATTCGACAATACAAGTTACCTCCAGATGCTGTAGTGGCTTTGCTGCAAATCATTGACGAGCTCATTGCACAAGGAGTGGTTGTGGAAACCGACTCCAATGTATGTAATTCTCCTATCATTCCAATTCTTAAACGTACTGATCCAAATGCGCCCCCAGTTTATCGATTAATTATTGATCTGCGCGAATTGAATAAATGCATTGTACCACAGTATCCCGTGGTTCCAGATATCTCTTCATTATTGACAGCTATTGATTCAGAAGCAACGTTCTTTACTGTGATTGACCTCAAGAACGCCTTCTTTAGCGTCCCAATCGATCCGGAAAGCCAATATTTGTTCGGATTCTGTTTAAATGGACGAAGCTTCAAATTTGCACGCGCACCTCAAGGATTCACAGAAAGCCCCAGCATCTATAGCCAAGCACTGAAAAGACAACTTGACAGTATCCACATGCCTGTTAACACTACCCTGCTTCAGTATGTCGATGATCTACTGATCACCGCCCGAAGCGAGCCCGAATGTGAAAAAGCATCACTGACGGTTTTACATTTCCTGGCTGACAAGGGGCACAAGGTGTCCCCTTCGAAGCTGCAATTCTGTGTTCAGCAAGTTGTGTACCTTGGGCACTTGCTGTCTAAAAGGGGGAGACAGCTCACACCTGACCGCATCCAGTTAATTGTAAACATGTCACCACCCAAGACACAAAAGGAGGTGCGGGCCTTCATAGGCCTCACTTCGTACTGTAGACAATGGATTCCCCAATATGCATTTCTAGTAAAGCCACTCATTCAGTTGACAACCAAGGAGGCAGCGACATCGACTGTCCTCCCTTGGACTCAGGAACATACACAAGCTTTTGAAGACTTAAAGAAAGCCTTATGTCAAGCACCTGTTTTAGCGACACCATGTTACAGTAAGCCTTTTACACTTTTTGTTATAGAACGCGAAGGTACTGCCTTGTCAGTACTCACACAGGAACAAGCAGGTTCACACAAACCGTGTGCTTACTTTTCTAGCACATTAGATCCAGTAGCCCAGGCTCTGCCTACGTGCCTGAAATCAGTCGCAGCGACAGCTTTAGCGATCAGACAAAGCGACTCCATAGTATTAGGACATCAATTGACAGTGCAAGTTCCACATTCTGTGGAAGTTCTTTTAAACCGAACACAGACCCAGCACTTGACTATAGCACGACTGACAGGTTATGAATTGACATTGTTTCAGCCATACATAGAAATCAGACGCTGTAGTACATTAAATCCTGCCACACTTTTGCCATTAAGTGGAACAGACCCATTGGCACATGATTGTATTGAAGTCATTACTATTACGACGAAACCCAGACAAGACTTGACAGACATTCCATTACCAGATCCAGACCTGACACTTTATGTGGATGGTTCATGCATGAGAACAAGTACAGGAGAGTTAGTGGCCGCTTACGCAGTCACGACAGACACCGAAGTTATTGAAACGAATTGTATTGACACCTTGTCAGCTCAAGCAGCAGAGCTCATCGCTCTGACACAAGCCTGTATTCAAGCCAAAAATAAGAGAGTTAACATATACACAGATTCACGTTATGCATTCGGAGTTGTACACGACTTCGGAGTCCTCTGGCGAGAGAGAGGTTATTTAACTTCTCACGGTGCCAACATTCAACACGGCCCCCTCATTCAAGCTCTGTTAGATGCAATACATCTGCCTACTGCGATATCTATCATGAAGTGCAAGGCACATACAAAAGTCACCGATATCATTTCCCAGGGTAACGACCTGGCAGACCGAACAGCTAAGTAAACAGCACAGAATCGGACTCATGCAACTGACTTGACAAAGACAATAGTTCCGACATCGACACACTGCATGACAGTTAGGGATCCCGCCCTTGATGTAATTGACATACAGACACATGCTACACCAGAGGAAATCAAGAAATGGACTGAACTAGGAGGGATCCAAACAGATCAGGGATGGATGACGAAGGGAAAATCTACATGGTTTCTCCCCGACTCCATGGTTCAAGTTATCATTAACACAATACATAGTCCAGCGCATCTAGGAGAGAAAGCTATGTTAGACAGTATTCGAAACATCTGGTTCAATAAACACTTACGAGCAGCAGCCAAACAGAAAGTGCGTACTTGCATGATTTGTTGTCAGTTCAACCCAGGTAAAGGCATTCCTGTAGAGCAAGGTGGATTTCAACCTCCCGATCACCCTTTTGAAGTCCTCCAGATGGATTATATCCAGATGGAACGTTGTCGAGGATTCAAATATGTCCTCGTAGTTGTATGCGCACTTTCCCGTTGGACAGAAGCATATCCAGTCTCAGATTACACTGCCCCGACCACTGCCAAGCAGCTGGTTCGTGAATTCTTCCCACGGTATGGTTTGCCCCGTATCGTGTACTCAGATAATGGTCAACCATTCTCATCCGAGCTAATGAAACACATTTCACTCCTGTTAGGCTATCAATGGAAATTCCACTGTGTCCGGCATCCCGAGGCAGCAGGTCTCGTGGAGCGTCATAATCAGACTCTGAAAATACGACTTTCTAAAATCTGCAGAGAGAAAGGCGTCGACTGGATAGTAGCTTTACCAGTTGCGCTCTTTTACATGAGAATGATAGCACATTCTCGAACAGGGCTATCCCCGTACGAGGTGGTCTTCGGTAGGCCACCAAATATGTGGGGGACGCCTATACCTCGTAAAATTGTGGAAGTGTGGATTTTCCTGATCAGTTATGTCCCCTATCTTGGACCCCAACGGTTCTATGTGCATGTCACAAGTACATGTATGTTCCCTCCAGTTCCAGTTTCCAAACGCAAACAT
Organism: Triturus cristatus; assembly: GCF_964204655.1. Taxonomy (NCBI): domain Eukaryota; kingdom Metazoa; phylum Chordata; class Amphibia; order Caudata; family Salamandridae; genus Triturus; species Triturus cristatus. Next base: position 407,360,052 of record NC_140590.1, read on the forward strand.
ATGTGCGTCCACCGTCAACATGTTCTCTGTCAGATCCGCCATCAATGGGCTGGATATTCGATTCCTAAGTATGAAAGGCCACCGACTTTATATGGCTAAGTTACTCCATTTTTACAGTTCAGGCAAGTAGGCCCGATTCTGTCCTCAAAGCCTTTCCCTGCTCTCTGTCTCTGACAGCTTCAGCTTGAGCTCGCATCTGTATCCATGAACTTTGTCCTACTCCCTGTGCAGCTAACGGTGCCTGCCTCGGCCAGTTTTGCCTGCCTGCCAAGAAGCTGTATTTCACCTTCGAATTATCTACTTTGCTCTTCAGCCGATGCATTCCTGTCCAGTGATTTAGGTAAACATTTCCTCTAAGCTCACAAGCAAAGGACTCGGCCTTTCCGTCCTCCTGCAAGTAATTCATAGCCCTGTTGCCATGGAAAGTTTTCTGCCCCTCGCATCTCATATAGACACTTAGACGCTTGTACACGCACACACAGTCAGTATAGAATAGATTCTGTCCGAGAGTCTTTTCTTGTGGATAACATAGTTCTCTAAACATAGGATGTTAGATATGATTTGGGATTAGGTTGACTTGACCCCCCAGACTTCTCGTCTCCACATGTAGAGCTAAATGTCAAGTCCCCTTCACCCCCTAGTTGCACGTCAATCACACGTCATGCTGCTGCGCGCGCATCTATGTTAAGTATTATCTTATAGATCCACCTATGCATGATAATCAGAGCCAATCATGTTTCTTTCTGCTCCTTATTACGCCTAGTTTCGATTACGTACCACTATGTCATCTCTCTTATCAATTGTTACGCCTTTTGCATTCATTTCATTGTAATGTATGAACTATAAAAGTTACTTCTTGTCAATAAAGTATTGTACTTCACTTCCTGAACCCTCGTGGTGACGGAACCTGAAGGCCGCCACTCGAGTCGGCCATTTTGGAATAAAGCCCATTCAGAAAATCTCTTATACCACGGATTCTGCCTCTTGTTATTCTGAGCTATTTTACTTTATTTTAGATTCCGCATGAAATTCAGTCAAGGTAAAAAGAATATTTACCACATAATGGCGCCCGAACAGGGACACTTTCTCATCTCACGCGCCGGCGGTGCGTTGCAGGCCCGGTCTCCTGCCACAGCTGGACGGACCATAAACGCGTACCAGCAGGATTTCCTGTAAGCTCCCTCCGGTCAAGCGGGGGCGACTGAGGCTGCGATCAACCCAGACGAGGCGGTGAGAAGTGCGAAGTATCCCGACCAGAGCCTAGCTGAGAGAGCAAGATCCGAGGTATACAGAGGCCCACCAGGTTTTCGAAATCCCGATGTCCAGAGGGTCCGCTGTCCGCAGTCATCGAGTCCCGTTCATTCTCTGAGGCCTTCCGTTTCAAGGAGCTACTCGGTGAGTACCATCGCCGGGGAGGCGTGTTGACAGCACATAGGTTGTGCCGGTCAAGACGGATTTGGGTACACAAATCCGGTCTGCACTGTTTAGCAGTGTATATGTACTGTTTAGCAGTATATCAAGTATTCCGAAGTATCTAGTTATTGTCAAGAATTCTGCTTGGTGATTAGTTATGCAGACTGTCATCATTGTTGGTCATTTTTAAAGGTTAAAATGTTTAATGTTTAAATGTTTAAAGTGTTCAAATGTCTTGCATATTGTGGTATGAATGATTGTTCATTGTTCACCGTTCATTATTGTGTTTTTTCGTATTAAGTAAATTCAAGAGTAAGTATCAGATCAGTTGTCGAGATGCCGCTCTTCTCGAAGTTAAGACAGATTACTACCAGAAAAGGGGTGCTCGAAGAAGCAGTTCCTATTCCTCCTAGGGACACCCCAGGGCATTTTATGTATCACAAGCATGGCTTAGATGCCATATTGTTTCTTGATCTATGGGTAGATTATACCAAGGGATTGCCGGAAAGTCAAAGGTGGCCCGCAGCGGGAACCTGGGATGCAGAGTGCATCATGAAAGTGGAAGAAGAGTTATGGAAAAGAAAAGTCAGACAGTCACAGAAAGACGCTGTTGAGTTATGGCGTAAAGAATCTCATAGACGTACAGAAAAAGCACGTAGACAGGAAGAGAGGAGTAAAGAGAGTTCAAAGGAAGTTCAAGAAAATATATTAATTGAGGAAGGTATCCGAGTAAAATCAGAACAAGTAGATAGACAAAGAAACGCTCTTATGAGTGGTATGTATCCCCTCCTAGCCGAAGGACTACCTAAGGCTGTTCCAGAGATGCCAAAAGACTTGCCACCCCCATTATTTCCAATTAAGGTACATCCAAAAGGGCATCCCAGAACCGCAGAAGATGTTTTTCTTTCCTCATATCTAGATGACGCAGCTCCCGAGTATGCTAACCCCACACCACATAGACCGTCTGGCGGAGGGGTTCAACGTCAGGATCAGGTATCTGTCCCCGTGCAACAGCAAGTCCCGACGCGAGCTCCGGCAAGCACGTCTGTTTCCGCATCTGTCCCCGCAGTCGATTCTACAGTGGTATCGACACCTATAGTTGCTGTGTCACGTTCGACGAATCCATTCACACCCGACGCCCCTGAAGGGGCCACGGGAGGTGCAAGCAATACTTTTACGCCACCTAGAATAAATAAACTTATTTTTCAAGAATCAGCGCATTCACGTACACCCAAATTCGTAAGTGAACGTACGCTTAAGGAACTCCTTATAGATTGTAGATATGACCCGGTGGTCGGTAAAGAGGACGAAATGGTCCTGGCATCATTACGTATCAGACGAGCCGCAGAGTATTTAGCGAGGTTACCAGGAATGACTACGCATCTAGATAACATATATCATTTTGTCCAAACAGGGCGAGACCCAGAATGTATTAACAGAGCTATGGAATTCCAGAAAGTAGAGATACAGGGGGAACTGTTACGTTTCCTCATAAACTGCGTGATCAGAAATCAAGACCGTCCGGGGGTAGACCCGAATACAATGCTTATTCTTACAAGATGGAGCCAGAATATATCAGAAGGGAGACACGATAAGAAAAACTGTATAATAGCCATGTGCCGAAAAATCCGTAGAGAAATAGAACGCATTCACGAAGAAAGATTGGAAACAGACGAGTTCGAGCAAGATGAAGTCTCCGAATCAGGGAATTCCGCAAGACAGTCAGAAACCATAGCATACGTAGGCAGAGGAAGATCCTGTGATAATACTAGATGCTTTTCTGATCCCATACACTCTGTATGTCCAAATAATAGCAGAACGTATCCGACGCCTGTAATAAATTTAAAGTCTCCTGAACATCTGTTCCAAGCCGCAGATAAACTACTACGAGAACGAAGGGGTTACCACCTCCTCGATTCCATGGATGAGCAAGAATTGGCCAGATCAGCCGTTCACTGGATTGACAGTCCTGAAAAATACGGTGATGAGACCGTAGCACACACGTTTTTTAACCTTAGTGCAGATGAACAACGTTTAGCTGGAATCTATATGATTCAGCAACTCCTTATATTATATAAGAGCCAACATGCTGACCCTGGTCCTTTACCTGATATATTAACGGAACTACTCACGAACAGATGGAGAGGTTCTAGTAACAAGTTGATTAAAGAAATATTAGTGTCACGTAAACAGTATGTCCTTTTTGTAAATCCGGATTCTTTCCCGCTGCCCCGCAGAGACAGAACGCCGTATTATATGGATAGACAAAATCCCTTACGAGAAGTGCACCCAATAAAAGGCGAAGACAATGAGTTTCACCGTGTATTTGTATACACACCCATATCAAAAATTGAATTGTTAGAAATGAAGAAAATAGTACCAAGTCATGACAAAGACCCAGCGGGTTTCCACCGAGAAATTAAGGACATGTTGCTGATGGGAGAGTATACCTATCCTGATATTATGACGATATTAAAGGTGCTCTTACCTGCTGGTATTTATGAAAAACTGAAAGAAAAAGAGTGGGAAGTGGGAGACCAAAAGATAGATTGGACAGCATTAGAAACAGAAGAAAAGGCCCGAGCTGCAGGTTCAGGGCTCGGGGATAAAGTCAAAGCATTACCAGGTTTACTAGTACAAGTACTGCCACGTTTATTAACTACGAAAAAGGAAGATTGGGGTGCAATCACGGCCTGTAAACAAAAGCATGATGAAGACACAAGTGACTATTATGCCCGATTTGAAAAATGTTTTGGAATAAATAGTGGTATAAAAACAAGTAGTGAGTCGTATCCACATTTATTTGTGACAAAATTAGTAGAAAATGCATTACCTCCAGTAAAGAATAGAATATTGAAATTCGAGAGTACCTGGCAAAGTAACACTCCGTCACAAATGCTACAAATGTTACAGTATCATCACAATAGAATTAGAGATGAACAAGAACACGAACAAAGACGTATGAAAGATACAAAAATGAAAATGCTAGTGTCTCAGACAGTACCGGCTGAAGGACATAAAAAGGGTATGACACAGTCCGATTCAGCAGGACCGGTAAAAGGGACATGCAATTATTGCAAAAAGCCAGGTCATTACGTACACGATTGTCCAGTTTTAAAACACAATATCGCCATAGGTAAAACACAAGAAAGATCACGGCCACTCAGACAAGATCAGAATGAACAAGGAGCTATGCCACATTCCCAGGCCATGCCAGCCGCACAACAGCTAATACAGTTTGTGCCAGCTGCACCACCGTTGCCTGTTACTGCCACACAAACCACCACACGACAAATGTATCAGACTGCACAGTATGAATATCCTGAGTATCAGCGTTACGCATGAACCAGCCTAGAGAGGGAAGTTGACTTACCGCTTATCGAGATTCCTGTAGATCAAGAAGGACCTTATGTACATAGTGAATTATTAGGTCAAGATAGAAAATTCTTACTCGATACAGGGGCAAGTCGTACAACTATAAAACGTAGTGAAGTTCCAGGGGCACCCCTCTCAGGCTCTCAAAATGTTTCCCTTGGTTTTTCAGGAAAACCTATTGTTAACGAAGTATCACAGCCTCTTCCACTTACGATAGGACCTTTGACACGAACTACAGATTTATTGCTTACTAAATCATGCCCAGAAAATTTGTTAGGAATTAAAACTCTGAAAGCCCTAGGAGCCATAATATGTTGTTCTCCGGGAGGAATAAGGTTGTTTTTACGTGATTTTAAAGGTCACTATGTGTCTAGAGACATGGATCCCCGACTACAGACTTTACCAGCACATCTATGGGCACAAGGCCCTACTGATGTTGGTTGCATGAACATTACACCATACCGAGTTACACTCAAGGCAGGAGTGGTATTACCACGAATGCGACAATACAAGTTACCGCAAGATGCTGTAGTGGCTTTGCTGAAAATCATTGATGAGTTAATTGCCCAAGGAGTAGTTGTAGAAACAGACTCCAATGTATGTAATTCACCGATAATTCCGATTCTTAAACGAACTGACCCTACTGCTCCGCCAGTATACCGATTGGTTATTGATTTGCGGGAACTAAACAAGTGCATTGTGCCACAATTTCCTGTGGTCCCCGATATATCATCATTATTGACAGCAATTGATTCCGAAGCAACATTCTTTACTGTAATTGATCTCAAGAATGCCTTTTTTAGCGTCCCAATAGATCCGGAAAGCCAATATTTGTTCGGATTCAATTTAAATGGGCGCAGCTTTAAATTCTCACGCGCTCCCCAAGGATTCACAGAAAGCCCCAGCATCTACAGCCAAGCACTGAAACGAGAACTTGACAGTATCCACATGCCAGTCAATACTGCACTGCTTCAATATGTCGATGATCTGCTGATCACCGCGAGAAGCGAACCTGAATGTGAAAAGGCTTCTCTGACAGTTTTACATTTTCTAGCCGACAAGGGGCACAAAGTGTCTCCCTCTAAGCTGCAATTCTGTGCCCAGCGAGTTATTTATCTTGGTCACTCGCTGTCCAAGGAGGGAAGGCAGCTTACACCAGATCGCATCCAGTTAATTGCTAACATGTCAATACCCCAGACACAAAAGGAGGTGCGGGCTTTCATAGGCCTCACTTCATATTGTAGGCAGTGGATCCCTCAGTACGCATTTCTAGCAAAACCACTCATTCAGTTAACCACACAGGAGGCAGCCACATCGACTGTTCTCCCTTGGACTCAGGAACATACACAAGCTTTTGAAAGCTTAAAGGAAGCTTTATGTCAAGCACCTGTTTTAGCAACACCATGTTATAGCAAACATTTTACACTCTTTGTCACAGAACGCGAAGGTACTGCTTTGTCAGTACTCACACAGGAACAAGCAGGATCACGCAAGCCATGTGCTTATTTTTCCAGTACATTAGATCCCGTAGCTCAGGCTTTGCCCGCATGCCTGAAATCAGTGGCAGCAACAGCTTTAGCAATCAGACAAAGCGATGCCATAGTGTTAGGACATCCATTGACAGTACAAGTACCACATGCAGTAGAAGTTCTTGTGAACCGAACACAAACACAACACTTGACCATAGCAAGACTTACCGGTTATGAACTGACATTGTTTCAGCCACACATAGAGATCCGACGGTGTAATACATTGAATCCTGCTACACTATTACCCGTAATTGGAACAGACCCACTAGCTCATGATTGTGTTGAAATTATTGAAATAAAGACGAAACCTAGACAAGACTTGACAGACGTTCCATTGTTAGATCCAGACCTGACGCTGTATGTAGATGGATCGTGCATGAGAGCAAGTACAGGAAACTTAGTGGCCGCGTATGCAGTCACAACAGACACTGAAGTTATTGAGACAAATTGTATAGATACTTTGTCAGCCCAAGCAGCAGAACTTATTGCTCTAACACAAGCCTGTATTCAAGCCACAAATAAGAAAGTTAATGTATACACTGACTCACGTTATGCATTCGGAGTTGTACACGACTTCGGCGTGCTGTGGCGAGAGAGAGGTTATTTAACCTCCCATGGTGCCCACATTCAGCACGGAACCCTCATTCATGCCTTGTTAGACGCAATACATCTACCAACTGCCATATCGATTATGAAATGTAAAGCACACACGAAGGTTACTGATATCATTTCTCAAGGCAATGATTTAGCTGACAGAACAGCTAAACAGACTGCTCAGAATCGCACATTAGACATGACAAAGCCAATAGTTCAGACACCAACACAGTGTATGACAATTAAGGATCCCGCACTTGACGTAATTGACATACAGACACATGCTACTGCAGAGGAATTAAAGAAATGGACTGAACTAGGAGGGATCCAGACAGATCAGGGATGGATGACGAAGGAGAAATCTGTATGGTTTCTTCCTGACTCTATGGTCCAGGCCATTATAGCTACAATTCACAGCCCAGCGCATTTAGGAGAGAAAGCTATGCTAGATAGCATTCAACACATTTGGTTCAACAAACATTTACGAGCAGCAGCTAAACAAAAAGTCCGTACCTGTATGATATGTTGTCAGTTCAACCCAGGAAAAAGTGTTCCCGTAGAGCAGGGTGGATTCCAGACTCCTGATCATCCTTTTGAAGTGCTCCAAATGGATTATATCCAGATGGAACGATGTCGAGGATTCAAATATGTTCTGGTAGTTGTCTGCGCTCTCTCCCGATGGACTGAGGCGTACCCAGTATCAGATTACACGGCCCCGACTACTGCCAAACAGTTAGTTCGAGAATTCTTCCCGCGGTACGGTTTACCACGTGTTGTATATTCAGATAACGGCCAGCCTTTCTCATCCGAATTAATGAAACATGTCTCACTTTTGTCGGGATATCAGTGGAAATTCCACTGTGTCCGACACCCCGAGGCAGCAGGTCTCGTGGAACGACATAATCAAATTTTGAAAATCAGATTGTCTAAAATATGTAAGGAGAAAGGTGTTGACTGGATAGTAGCATTACCAGTTGCACTATTTTACATAAGAATGGTAGCACACTCTCGAACAGGGCTATCCCCGTATGAGGTGATCTTCGGAAGACCACCAAATATGTGGGGGACGCCCGTACCACGTAAAATAACTGATGTTAATTGTAATATGCTGACAGATTACTTGGCTTCCTTGATGTCTGCACTACAATCTTGTCGTTCACAGGTAACTGCAGCTTTTCCTGACAACACTGAGGTGAAACCCCATGACGTTGCTCCGGGGGATCTGGTGTTTGTGAGAAATTTTGATCGGAAGACCCAGTTGGAGCCCAGGTGGAAAGCACCGAAGCTAGTCCTGCTGACCACAAGAACAGCCGTGAAAGTTGAGGGCCGCAAGGGCTGGATACACTCCAGCCATATTAAGAAATTTCATGGACTATCCTCGGATATAGACACTGTGCCCTGCACTCCCTCACAGACTGATTCAAAACTTCCTTTTGTTGAACAGAATGACTCTCAGTGCTATAAATTAAAGCTTAGGCCCAAACAGTCGAGCAATTTGATTGTTTAAGTCCTCTCCAAGGTGAAGCGGTTGAATTGTCTCCGACATGTATCCCTTGGACCTGAGTAGAGAAAATACCCGAGAAATGTTGAAACGACAGGCGTATTGTAAATCACTGCGTAGCTACTGTATGAGGACATTATTAATTTTGTTTTTATTGAGTGTTTTAGTAATTATTACGAGTGTGATTTTGCACATATATCATCCTATTTCTAGACATGTTTATAATGTTGCTGCTGAACATTCTTTTAGCGACCTACCGCCACATGAATTATCTTATAGACTTGCGCTGCGCAATAACACTTTCATTAGCATGTTACATCATTCCCATCAGACTAGTAATGCCACCAATTGTTGGGTGTGTGGCCGACTCCCTCCCTATCAGAATAACAAAGGAGTTCTGCCTTTCTTTCCACATCCGTTCACACACAATGGCTCCTGTGGAGCATGGTTTAGTTTACTAAATTCCATAGACCCAGACACAGCAGTTTATCAACAACATTGGATATGGGGAAATCTGAATCTAGTTTTATTCAAAGTCTGTCATCCTAATAAGGAGGGTCGCCCCAGTAGAACAGGAACTGATCTAGAAAATGAAGTGTATAAATTAGGTAATTTTACACCTAATCTTATGATTCTGAATGTCAAATCCGAAGTTGAACTAATTCTGCCCACTATGTCAGTATTTTCAGTTAAGGGTGAATTATGTGTAAGAAAAGTTGGTTCCATACATATGGGCCATAGCCAATGCGTTACTACAGTAGAATATAGTGATCAAGGTAAATCTTCATTTAGAGCTTCTCGCCATTCTTACTTTATATGTGGTCAGACGGCATATATGCGTCTGCCTCTAGATTGGGATGGTACCTGTTACATAGCATTCCTTCTGCCACCTGTTTTCCTAGCTCCACCTGATTATTATCGGAATGTTCATTTAGTACACAATAGAGAGCGAAGAGATCTCCCAGTTGTCGATTATACTGAGACGGCATGGGACAAGTATGTAGATTTCAATAAAGGTATCTTTCCCTATATAGGTACAATATCAAATAGTAAGCTGATACGTAAACTAACCAAGACTCTCGAAGCTGTAGTAAACGAGACTATAGCCGCCCTAGGCAATCTGACAGAGGAACAATCAGTAATGAGAATTGTTGTTCTCCAGAATCGTCTTGTCCTTGACGTCATCCTGGCCGATAGGGGCGGAGCTTGCAGGGTCATCGGATCCAGCTGCTGCATATTCATACCAGAAAATTCGCCATCTGTATATAAAGCTATAACACGCCTTCATAAGATTGTGAGCCAGATACACGAAAATCCAGACACTTGGACGTGGTCCGGGTGGTTTTGGAGTGTGATATCAGCCTGGGGATGGAGAGTTCTATCCTTCCTAGGTATTGGCCTTCTTATGCTCTTCAGTTGTTGTTTATGCCTGCAATGTGGACCAGCGATTTGTGGTCTGTGTGCCACATCATGCATTCCATATCAAGGTTCTCGTTCAAAATGCCGGAAGAAGAAGGAAGAAGAAATGATGCTCCATGAGCAAATCGATGGAATGATGAAGATTGATATCTCTTGAAGGGCAAGTAGGGGACAAGGAGGGAATGTGGAAGTGTGGATTTTCCTGATCAGTTATGTCCCCTATCTTGGACCCCAACGGTTCTATGTGCATGTCACAAGTACATGTATGTTCCCTCCAGTTCCAGTTTCCAAACGCAAACATATGTGCGTCCACCGTCAACATGTTCTCTGTCAGATCCGCCATCAATGGGCTGGATATTCGATTCCTAAGTATGAAAGGCCACCGACTTTATATGGCTAAGTTACTCCATTTTTACAGTTCAGGCAAGTAGGCCCGATTCTGTCCTCAAAGCCTTTCCCTGCTCTCTGTCTCTGACAGCTTCAGCTTGAGCTCGCATCTGTATCCATGAACTTTGTCCTACTCCCTGTGCAGCTAACGGTGCCTGCCTCGGCCAGTTTTGCCTGCCTGCCAAGAAGCTGTATTTCACCTTCGAATTATCTACTTTGCTCTTCAGCCGATGCATTCCTGTCCAGTGATTTAGGTAAACATTTCCTCTAAGCTCACAAGCAAAGGACTCGGCCTTTCCGTCCTCCTGCAAGTAATTCATAGCCCTGTTGCCATGGAAAGTTTTCTGCCCCTCGCATCTCATATAGACACTTAGACGCTTGTACACGCACACACAGTCAGTATAGAATAGATTCTGTCCGAGAGTCTTTTCTTGTGGATAACATAGTTCTCTAAACATAGGATGTTAGATATGATTTGGGATTAGGTTGACTTGACCCCCCAGACTTCTCGTCTCCACATGTAGAGCTAAATGTCAAGTCCCCTTCACCCCCTAGTTGCACGTCAATCACACGTCATGCTGCTGCGCGCGCATCTATGTTAAGTATTATCTTATAGATCCACCTATGCATGATAATCAGAGCCAATCATGTTTCTTTCTGCTCCTTATTACGCCTAGTTTCGATTACGTACCACTATGTCATCTCTCTTATCAATTGTTACGCCTTTTGCATTCATTTCATTGTAATGTATGAACTATAAAAGTTACTTCTTGTCAATAAAGTATTGTACTTCACTTCCTGAACCCTCGTGGTGACGGAACCTGAAGGCCGCCACTCGAGTCGGCCATTTTGGAATAAAGCCCATTCAGAAAATCTCTTATACCACGGATTCTGCCTCTTGTTATTCTGAGCTATTTTACTTTATTTTAGATTCCGCATGAAATTCAGTCAAGGTAAAAAGAATATTTACCACAAAATCACCGATGTTGATTGTAATATGCTGACAGATTACCTTGCTTCCTTGATGTCTGCACTACAATCTTGCCGTTCACAGGTAGCTGCAGCCTTTCCCGACAACACCGAGGTGAAGCCCCATGAAGTGGTTCCCGGAGACTACGTATTTATAAGAAATTTCGACAGGAGGAGCCCGCTGGAGCCTCGCTGGCAAACGCCGAAATTAGTACTCCTGACCACGAGGACAGCAGTGAAGATTGAGGGTCGCAAGGGTTGGCTACATTCGAGCCATATCAAGAAATTTCATGGACTGCCTTCTGATTTGAACTCTCAGCCCTACCCTCCTCCACAGACTGACTCAAAACTCCCCCTGGTCGAGAAAACTGCTTCCCAGGAATATAAACTGAAACTAAGGTCTAGCAAGTCAGACAATTTAATTGTTTAAGTCCTCTCCTAGGTGAATCGGTTAAATTAGTCTCTGACATGTATCCTCTAGACCGAAACAGAGAGAAAGATAGACAGAAACAGCTCAAGAAACGTGCATATTGTAAATTACTTCGTAGTCACTGTATAGTGACATTATTGATTATGTTTTTTCTAAATCTTCTGATTATTGCTGCAAGTATACTGTTGCACATATACTACCCTATTTTCAAGCGTGCACATTCTGCTTCCGATGTTACTGCCGAACACTCTTTTAGCGAATTACCTCCACATGAGTTGCCCTACAGACTTGCGCTACGCAACAACACATTCATTAGCATGTTACATCACTCCCATCAGGCCAACAACGCTACAAATTGTTGGATATGTGGCCAACTCCCTCCCTACCAGAAATACAAGGGAGTTCTGCCCCTCTTTCCATATCCATTCACACGCAATGGTTCCTGTGGTGCATGGTTTAGTTTGATCAATTCTTTGGATTCAAATACCGTCGTTTACCAGGGCAACTGGGTATGGGGAAACCTGAACTTAGTTTTGCTTAAAGCCTGCTACCCTAACAAAGAGGGACTTCCCAGAAGGACAGGAACTGATCTAGAAAATGAAGTATATGGATTAGGTAACTTTACACTTAACCTCATGATTCTGAATGTTGAATCCGAAGCTGCACCAGTCTTGCCTGCTATGTCCGTATTACCAGTCAAAGGTGAATTATGTGTAAGAAAGAATGGTACAGTACACTTGGGTCATAGTAAATGTACTACTGTGATCGAATTCAGTGATCAAGGCAAGTCTACATTTAGAGCTTCCCGTCATTCCTACTTCATTTGTGGTCATACCGCATATATACGTTTACCTCTAGATTGGGATGGTACCTGTTACATTGCATTCCTTCTGCCACCTGTTTTCCTAGCCCCTCCTGATTATCATAGAAATACCCATCTAGTACACAATAGACCCCAGAGAGATCTCCCGATTGTCGACTACACTGAAACGGCATGGGAGCAATACACAGACTTCAATAAAGGTCTCTTCCCCTACATAGGTGTTGTCTCTAATAGTAAACTGATACGCAGATTAACCAGAACCCTTGAAGCAGTAGTGAATGAAACTACCTCTGCCCTAGGCAACTTAACAGAGGAGCAGTCTGCGATGCGGATTGTTGTTCTCCAAAATCGTCTTGTCCTTGACGTCATCCTGGCCGATAGGGGCGGAGCCTGTAGAGTCATCGGATCGAGCTGCTGTGTTTTCATTCCAGAAAACGCGCCATCAGTATATAAAGCCATAACTCGTCTTCATAAGATTGCAAGTCAGATACACCAGAATCCAGGCACATGGACGTGGTCCGGTTGGTTCTGGAGTGTGTTGTCAGCCTGGGGATGGAAAGTCCTATCCTTCCTAGGTATTGCCCTTCTCATAGTATTCAGTTGCTGCCTGTGTCTACAATGTGGGCCAGCAATTTGCGGCCTGTGTGCCACATCATGTATTCCACATTCAAGTTCTCATTCAAAATCCCGTAAGAAGAAAGAAGAGCAAATGATGTTACATGAACAGATTGATGGATTCCTGAGGATCGATATCTCATGAAGGGTCCGTAGGGGACAAGGAGGGAATGAGGAAATATGAATTTTTATGATCAATTGTGTCCCCTATCTTAGACCCCAACGCCTCCATGTACATGCTACAAGTACATGTATGTTCCCTCCACTTCCAGCTATGAAGACGCAAATACATTTGCGTCCAACGTTAATATGTCCTCTTTCAGATCCACCATGAATGGGTCGAATATTCCGTTCCTAAGTATGCATTGCCACCGTCTTTCTATGGTGCACCTTTCACGTTTTTCAGCTCTGGCAAGTTAAGCCCTGAATTCTGCCATCGAGCTTTTCCTGCCTTCTGCCTCTGAATGCTCCAGCCTGGACCTGCATCTGTATCCATGACCTTTGTCTTACTCCCTGTGCGGCTAACGGTGCCCGGCTCGGCCTGTTGCCTGCCAAGACTGAATTTAGCCTTCAAGTTATCTGCTCCGCTCCTCGAAAATACATTCCTGTCTAGTAGTTTAGGTAAACATCCTTCAGCTGCAGAGCAAAGGGCCCGGCCTTACTGTCTCCGTGCAAGTAATTCATAGCTCCTGTTACCATGGTAGGCCCATGCTCCCTCGCATCTCATGTAGACACGTAGACGCTTATACACGCACTAGCAGTCAGTATAGGATAGCCTCTGCCCGAGAGACCTTTCCTTCCAGATAATACAGTTCCTTAAACACAAGATATTAGATACGATTTGGGATTAGGTTGTTCTGACATCCCAGACTTCTGTCTCCTCACGTAGGGCTAAATGTCAAGTCCCCTTCACCCTCCAGTTACACGTCAATCACACGTCATGCTGCTGCACGCGCATCTCTGCCATGTATTTCTGCTGACATTGCAGGATTCTCTTATGGATCCACCCACCTGTGACATCCTCATAATGACGTTTCTAAGTACACGCCCATTGTAACGCCTTTTTCATTACGTATGTGTACGTATGTGTACTCTTATCTCTCCTCTCAACTGTTACGCCTTCTGCACCTGCCTTACTGAAATGCATTGACTATATATATGATAACCTGTCAATAAAGTATGCGTTGTCCCTTCCCGAACCTTCGTGGTGACGGAATCCGATTGCCTGGTTCGAACCAATTCCTTTGTAAGGAATAAAACCCCTTTTAAAACCTCTAATATCACGGATTCTGTCTCTTATTTATTCTGAGTTATCCTTATTGAACTTTACCGCATAAATTAAGTACAGGTAATTAAAATTTACCACAAGGTTTAACTTAGAGGCTATGTGTAAAGTATGTATTCAGTATACAAACAGCAATAAAGTGAGAACACAACACAAGAAAAATCCCAAGGCAATTAAAAAAAATAGAGTAAATTTAATACATTATTTGTCACCAAAACAACAAAAATCCAACCAGTATAACCAGAGTAATTCGTTTTTTTTGTAAAAACTAGCACCTAAAAGATTCAAGAGCCAACCGCGGACAACTAGTCATGTAAGACCGGGTCAAAGTTGAAAGTTAAGGCCGACCATGACAGAGCACGGTTCGTATACACGAAGTGGATTTGACCGAGTCAGCAATTACATTCAGAGTTAAATAAAATCTTCATGAAAAATGTCTGAGAAGGTAAAGTTCAGTGGAGCAAGGCTGCAGGAGTTGTCCGAGGAGGTAGCACTGTCATAAGATGACTTTGGATTGAAGCCACGGTGAAGATTTCTATGATCTACGCCCTGGATCTGGAAGATGGGGGAAGATTCTAGACAGTGACTTTGAAGAGCATGGAATTCCCTGCCTCCCCTGCCCTGGTTCCAAGCTGACAATGCAGGGTTGTTAGGCCCTTTGTTTGAAGGCAGATCACAGGCTATTCAGTTGTAAGCGGGCCATGCTCAACTCCCCATCCCCATCCTGTCAGCAGATGGCTCATGCAGGCACACTTAATCCCTCTTTTGTGTGACTGTCTGGGAAGAATTCACAAAGTCTGTCAGCTATAGGCACAGAAAGGGGTAAGGGCACGAAAATGCCAATTTCTAAAAGTGACATTTTCAAAATTGTAATAGAAAATCCGACTTTACCATTAAAGAGAGTTTATCATTACAATTTCATGGACACCAAACTTGACATAGCCACTAGCTCCCATTTGGAAATTACAACCTATTAAATGTAATAAGGAATCTCCAATCTATTGGCGAGGTAGGTCTCACAGTAGTGAAAAACAAATCTAGGAGTTTTTCTTTACCAGGATATGTTCATCTTAAATGCACATGTACAAACTTTCAATTAGCTAAATATAACAAGATTGGGGAGTGTAGAGGAAGGGCCTGTGTAGGCGCTGAGGTGGATACGTCCTCCACTTCAGAGTAAGTTAACAAACAAAAGGATCCACCTACAACTACATCAGACCCTCCCTTTTGCATCAAACGTTCAATTACACAGCAACCTGGCCTGTGGGTTACCTAGGGCCTTTCTTAGGGGGACTTACATGTAATAAAAGGGGAGTTTAAGGCTTGGCAAAAAAGTTTAAATGGCAAGTCAACATGTCAGTTTAAAACTGCATTCAGGCTGCAGTGGCAGGTGGGGGACATGTTTAAAGGGCTACTGAAGTGGGCAGCACAATCAGTGCTTCTGACCCAGAATAGCATTTATTTACAGGCCCTGGGTACATGTAGTGCCTCTTTACGAGGGATTTATAAGTAAATCAAATATGCCATTTGGGTATAAGCCAATTGTACCATGTTTTAAGGAGAGAGCACAAACACTTTTGCACTGGTCAGCAATGGTTAGGTGCACAGAGCCCTAAGGCCAACATAAACAAATTTAGCAAAATGTGGAGGGAAAAGGACATAAAGGTTGGGGGTGACCCTGCAGAGAGGGCCAGGTCCAACAGCATTGAATTGAATTCTTAAAACATGTTAAACCTAGTGTTTTAATTAATCCAGCAGCATATCCCAAATCAGAGATAGCAGGGTTATTTTATTCTAAAATCTATTTTTTCTCATTGGACAGACACAGCCCTTTACAGTGAAAATAGCTGTTGGGGTGAGTTACTGTAGGTACGTGTTAATACCTTCATTAAATTCACGAAACATACTTACTTATGGGTAATTTATTCATCATTTAAAAGTGCGGTTCTCGTCTGTCAAAAATGGTTATTTTGACAGGTTCGCCTGCAGATTGAAAAGCTACAGGAGTCAACCTACACAGGTAGATATGAAGCCATGTTTCCTTTGTCAGCCTAGTGAATGGCTTTACATGTGCTGCAGTCCACAAGTGACTTTTAACTTTTCAATGGCATTGGTGTATTTGCTGCACCATATACTATGGCCTTACTTAGAAGTTAAATATGCCAATAAGGAGTTAGCCAATTTTACAGTTTTTAGGGGTCAGGGCATATACACTAGGGACTGGACGAACAGCATTGCCCAGTGGGCTGAGTTAAAAAACCAACAGCATCAGTTAGAATAATTATGGGTTATCACGCAAAAATAGACACTTTCCACACTCCAGATAAACACTAATTTCTTTCAATCATTGATCTTACCAAAGCAGATCACTATGCAATAGGTCTTACATTTATGACCTATTGCATTGCAAATTCGTTTGCCATTAGGAGAGAGCCTGTTCTGCCTTTTCCTGCCTCCAAGAGCAGGCAGGACAAAGCTATTTGAGAAAATAGTGCTCTGAGGCTGTAATTAAAGTCTACAGAGCAAGAACACACGTACCAGAGGATGTCCTTATGGGAGGTTACAAAATTGGAAAAGACGGTACTAAGGAGGGACTACTAAGCCTATTAACCAATTTAAAGCCACGGTTTAAAATGGACAATGACACAAGCCAATGAAAAATATGGGCGGAGCTTCACATCCATACCTGAACACAGCATACCTTGCAGAACCGCACATACAGTGCACAGACTCAACCTAAAAAATGGTTCTAATAAAGTGTTTGTGTGTTTGTGGCTCCTGAGATATGGTTAGGCCCTTATAGATCAACATACACTTTGAAGGTTGTTGAGGTAAGCCGTATTTGTATTGCAGCATAGGGTATTTGACCAGCATATTACTCTATTCGAGAGGGGAGATGCTATCACTTTTTATAATTTATTTTATGAAAGGTACTTACAAGCTGCCAGAATCTGCATCACAAAAGTTGGAATATACATATGCCTCTCAAATGGTCCCAGAGTGCTGAATCTCAGTAGTAACTAACCTACAAAGGCTATTACTAGCTATGATTATAGGTCATTGGCAAATGCCACCCACACTGTTCCTAAAGGGAAAGCTTCATTAGCTACTACATTTACTTCATTAATTAAGGTACATGACACGTTAATTATCGTGCTGCACATTTAAGTTGCTAGACACCCACCAACGTCTCAAGCAACGGTCAAGCACAGCAGGGATATACACAGGGCTTTAAGTGGGCCGGGTCTCACCGGTGCTGAGCACAGGCAGTTTTTTAAAGGAGGTCTCGGAATGGGTCTCTATTGGGCTCTGTTTTGTGCCGTGGAACAGATGGTCCATTTTTTTCCAGACTGCAGTGACAGCAGGCACATCGATGTGCGCGTGCTTGCACTGCTCACTTCTCACTAGAGAGAAGTTAGGCATGACGTCATGCCAGGTGAGTGTTGTAGGGGAAGGGAAATCCTTTAAAGAGAGTCATTTTCTCTCCGCATTTCCCTTCTCTTTTTGAAACTCAGGAGCAGCAACATTGTCGTGCTGTCACCAGGTCTTTATAAGTGGAAGCTTTTTCAATATTATATGCAAGCCATAGTTGCTGCTTATTTATCCTATGCAACTAACAACCATTGACAAAGCCAATAGTCCTGACTTGCTGTAGGTATGAGGTTACCTGTTGTATCTTATGTCTGGATGTAATGACAGAAACAGCAAAATACAAGTCGGCTGGCACACTATGCTAAGCTCAGATTTTTTAGCCTACGTGTTTTAAGCCACACCCTTAATTACATTGACCACGCCCCTTTGAGAGACCCCCCAGTTTTTTCATCCCACTGAAAACCCTGGGTATACAGCCATGTCCTGGGCAGACGGCCATCCACAAACATGACTTTTGTAATGTTATGGCCTGCACCTTTCGAATGACATACACAAAGAGTGGGAAGCAGCATAATTGTTTGCTGTACGGTTGAGAGTCCTTCACTACCACCAAAAGTCTATACCGTTTTGAATTAGACTCCTCAGTGACAGGTGTCACCCAGAGTCTGATGGGAGAGGTGGTTTTTCGGCCTCCATTTTGCCCCCTCTGGGTGCCCCGGGGAACCTCTTTTACTTCCCTAGTCATACTGCACACTGGTTTGGTCCTCATTGCAAGGGCAAGGGATATGAGGTGTGACATCTACAGATATGACATCACAATACTTTCTCAGGACAAAGCACTGGGCTCTGCCTGTGAAGCTAGTGCCATCCCGTGAAGGTATTTAGATGGACTGATGACCTGGGACAGGACCGGACATTGAACAGCAGAATATAAACAGGTTTGTTAGGTGAATCCAATAGTCGTATTATGATTCAAGACAAGATTTAATCCATAAATAAGGAAAAGGAAGCACCGCTGGTTACACAGCTTCAAGCTCCAGCAGACCTCCCACAACTGTCGCCTCTTGGTTCATGGGACCGATCACATATTCTATTCTAGAACACTGTGATCGTGCCATGAACCAAGGATTTATAAAATAACACGCATATGATCTCGTGCATGCAAGCACGAGATAAACAAAGGAAAAGCAGGATATCACATATAACACATCTTCCCCCCTAAGGTAAAATAAACAAAAATAAAAACATTTAATACACAAATCTGTTTCTGATAAATGAAACAAAATCAGCCATCCACCCTGGTTTTCACCGCTGTCGTTTTCCAGAATCTGCATTACATTCATCATCATTGGAAACATTTACAAATTAGGCATTGCTGATAGGACAATTGACAAGATCTTCATCTTCAAAATTGTCAACTGACCTTGTTTCATCCTCAGAATTGGAATAAATACTTTTGTCCCCTTCGAGAACAGCAATTCTACTTAAATTCCAAACTTTATTATTGGTAAGTTTGACAGAGTTCTTAAGTACCTCTTTTATTTCAAAAGGTCCCATAAATTGGCTTTCCCCTTTTTTGACTTTCCAGGGTTTTTTAACTTTAACAAGCATCCCTACATTAACAATTGGATCATGTACAGACCCTCTTTTCTTATCATACCGTTCTTTATTAACATCATGATTTTTGATGAGATTTTCCTTTACAATCTGAAAATCCAAACTAGACATGGTAGACGGAGCTAACCACACAGGATTGCATTTGGTTCTAGGAAGTCTACCCCTCATTATTTCAAATGGGGAGTAACCCGTCATAGCATTAATGGAGGTTCTGTACATCCATACAGTTTTAAAAATTTGTAGTTCCCATTTATCATTTCCAATTCCCGTAACTTGGATTGCACTTTTGAGAACTCTATTAAACCTTTCAATGACACCATTACCACTTGGGTTGTACAGAGAAGTGGTACAATGAATGATGCCTACTCTATTGAAATACGCTTTAGCTTTCTTGGACAGAAATTGAACACCATTATCTGTAATTAGCCGTACTGGTAACCCCTCCGCAGTGAAGATTTCATCCAAAAACGATAAAACAGAATCAGTGTCCACTTTATCTACAATTTTGACCACCGGCCATTTAGAAAAAACATTGATGGTTGCAAGAACAAATTTAGAGTTAGGACCAACAGGACCCATAATATCCATGGCAATGGTATGCCACGGAAAATCCGGAATGTTATGTTCACCTATATTAGGTTTGAGAGTAACCAAAGTCTTATCAGCATTCGCACAAGTGATGCAATTCCTAATAATACGTTCAATGAAAACATCCATGCCCGGCCACCAAAAATTATTTTTCACTTTTTGCTTGGTTCTGACAATACCACAGTGACCCTCGTGACCGTGAGAAACGATATTATGTCTTAATTTGCATGGAGGAATGGCACGATCACCTCTTTTTAGCACACCATCTACCAAAGAAAGTTCATCCTTAATCTCCCAAAAACTTCTAAGGTCAGAATTAATGTTCTTTTTATTAGTCCAACCCGATAAAATATACCCTTCAACATTTTTTAAAATGGGATCATTTTCAACTTCTTTAAACCAAACCTTCCGGTCAATTAGTAAAAGGTCTTCATCATGCACCAAAGCTATATGATAATCATCCCACTCATTGTATGTACTTTCTCTCAGAGGTAAAGGCATTCTTGATAGAAAGTCAGCCGTTACATTATCTTTTCCAGGCACATAAACAATGGTGTAAATAAAATCCTGAAGGCGCATAGACATTCGGGCTATGCGTGCTGAAGCTTTCAACATGCCTTCTGTGGTTAAAAGGCGTACTAAAGGTTTATGGTCACTTCTAAGTAAACACTCCATGCCCCACACAAACACTCTGAAATGCTCAAGTGCCCATACGCATGCTAAAGTTTCCCTTTCTATAGTAGAATATTTCTCTTCAGCAGGTGTGAGTGCCCTGGACGCATGCGCAATGATGTGTTCATTCCCATTATTAGATTTCTGAGACAGCACAGCTCCTAAACCCTTAGAACTAGCGTCTGTAGTGATAATACTAAGGAGTGAAGGATCAAAACCTGAAAGTGCAGTTGCACCACAAATGGCTTTCTTAACATCATTAAATTCAGTCTCGCAATCCTTAGACCACAAAAATCTGCTTTTGTTTTTAATCAATTGTCTTATGTTAAATGTACGACAAGAAAAATTTGGCACATATTTTGAATAAAATTCAGTAAGACCTAAAAAAGATCTAACATCGTCCTTGGATTTGGGATGAGGAGCAGATCTAATAGCCTCAACTAAGTCATTTTTAGGTTTGACTCCCTCCTCACACAATTCGTGACCTAAATAAGTCACCGACTTCCCTCCAAATTTACATTTGGAATGTCTAATGGTCAAGCCTTGGTCAGAAAGAACTTTAAGTACGTTCTCCAATGCTGACAAATGTGACTGAGAATTACAACCAAAGACAAGAATGTCATCTTGAAAACAAATTGCATTTTTGCAATTCTTAATAATGTCCTGCATTACACGTTGGAAAATGGCTGCGGCAGACGCCAAACCAAAGGGCATTCTATTGTACCTGAAACATCCAAAAGGAGTAATGAATGCGGTGTAATCTTTGCTATTCTCATTCAATTCAATCTGGTGATACGCTGCCGATAGGTCAATCGTAGAATCTTTTTTTGCCCCCCCAACGCTGCTCAGCATTTCAGAGATGCGTGGTAAAGGAAACTGATCAATGATGATGTTGTTATTCAAATGGCGTAAATCAATGCATAATCTAATTTTCCCATTGGCACGTTTAGCAACGACGATGGGTGAAACCCACTCAGAAGACTCAATTCGCTCAATAATGCCATCTCTCACTAATGATTCTAACTCTATTTTAACTTCCTCACGGACAGCTAAAGGAATGTTGCGTGCCTTATGAATCCTTGGACATGAATCTTTTTTTAAACGGATCTCATGTTTAAAATTGTTTAATTCGCCAATATCAGTACTGTAAACACTGGGAAATTTTCATAATAAAAGTGCACTAAGGCCATTAGACTCATCAATTACCATGACTGGGTCAGGACTATTGGGGTTAAGAACAATATCTAATTTGCCCTGATAGAACCAGCTTAAGACAGATGGTCCTTTTTTTGACACGTATAATTTGGTAGTGCACTCACGATTTTTGAACCTAAAGATGAGAGTTCTATAACCCAGAATGTCAATTCTTTCACCGGAATAACCCTCTGGACTGATGTCCGTCAACTCTAGCGTGCTACCTAATTTTGGCACAAATTGCGAATTCCAAACACTCTCATTCACAATGGAGTAAGGGGGACCTGAATCAGCATACTTCTTGGTATTAACACCCCCGATAACCATATCACACACAGGTTTTTTCCTAATGACTGAATTATCAATATTCAGAATGGGATGATCTGAATCCTTAATATTGAGAAGGTAAGAACATACCTCACTGTAATCAGAGTTAGGTTCTTCGACAAAGTTTGGAATTAGCTTAGTGAGTTTTACTGCAACATCTATAACACCTCAAATTATCTTTTTGTTCATCATTCTTATTCTTGAAAGAACTAGAGGTTTTATTAGTTTTAACGTCCTGTTCTTTGAAGCGAGTTTTTGTATTAACTTTAGCAATAGTATCTTTATTGGCACTGTTAGATTCCTCCTTGACCTGCTTTGAGCTTCTGCATGACATTTCAGATTTTCTTACAATGGCTAGAATACTCTCAAGATCCGAATCCCCATTGACCCATAACCTCTCTTGGATAGTAGAATTGTTTGTGTGCATTACTACTTGATCTCTAATCAATTCCTCTTGTAAATTGCCAAACTTGCAATCTAAAGACAAGGTTTTCAAAATGGAAACATAACTATCCACTGATTCATCAGTAAGCTGTTTCCTTTGAAAGAATTTGTACTTTGAAATGACAATACAAACTTTAGGGGAACAGTAGCGATCAAAGTCTGAAATATCCTTATCAAAAACATTTCCATCACCACTGCTTTCCACTCTGGATAATTGGTTAAACGCTTTTAGACCTTCCGGACCTAAGGAATGTAAGAAAATGCCTTTTTTTTCAGGTGCTATCATTTTACCATTAGAATCCAACGTCTCAATATAGTTTATGAAATACGCTTTCCATTCAACCCAGGGCATACATGGAGAGCTACCAGCTGACCAATAAGGTTGCGGAGGGGAAAGAGTATAACCTTGTGCACACATGTTTATGTTTTACAGAAAGAAACACAGTAAATGGAAGATAGATAAATCAAATATGGTACTACAAGTACACAAGAGCAAAACAGATAATGTGCTTATATCCAAAACATACTTTAAACTGCCAAAAAAAACATTGAAGCAAAAAAACCTGAAGAAATAACACCCAAATGCTTTGTAATGCAATATTGAAAGATATGCCACACCAAAAAAATACCATATTAAACCACTAGATGGCGGAAACGGCTAAAGCAAAATTGAACAGAAAATAACATTAGTAAATTTTGCTTCGCTAATACAAACCAAACCGGAACAGAATGAATTTATAGTGTCTTCGATGGTAATTGCTTCGCATAGATGAGATGAGAAGAAGGTTTAAATCCGTCTCCTTGATCATGGTAATTGATTACAAAAAAAAACAAACGAACAATACTGAGTCAGTCAGTCAGTATGAAGAACTCCGTAGGCTGTTGAAATCCTGCCGATCTCCGTGTAACGTAGCACGTGACGTTAAGACGCACACGCCATCACCATAGTTACGTAGCCAGCGCAGGAAGAAGAAAGAACTCTGCACGGAACGACGATGGAGCTTCTGGGGTGAATTCAGTGAGTGGAGCGTTGGTTATGTTTTAAAACATAACAACTACACAGATGCTAGCCACGAGTGCTCCGCACATCTCAAAAGATCGATGTTTACACTGTAGGTTCCACACCTCTGTCTAATACGAAGAGATCGTCCACTTCCGAATTTTCTTATTTATTTCCCCGCTCCGTCTCAGTATCCGACCACTCTTAGGTACAGCACTCGAAGAAATGAAATGTTCATAGGAAACGAACATCCAATCAAAATAAACTCCCAGGAAGTTAAGCACAGTGGCTAGGAATTATGATGGAGGTTCAGTTCAAACGAGATAGTCAAAAACTGGATGATGAGCAAAAAATGCGAAGAAATTCTTGAAATTTAAAAATTCAATCCAGCTCGTAGGTTCGAAAGAAGGTGCTTCCTTAGATCGTCGCCAGTTTGTTAGGTGAATCCAATAGTCGTATTATGATTCAAGACAAGATTTAATCCATAAATAAGGAAAAGGAAGCACCGCTGGTTACACAGCTTCAAGCTCCAGCAGACCTCCCACAACTGTCGCCTCTTGGTTCATGGGACCGATCACATGTTCTATTCTAGAACACTGTGATCGTGCCATGAACCAAGGATTTATAAAATAACACGCATATGATCTCGTGCATGCAAGTACGAGATAAACAAAGGAAAAGCAGGTTATCACATATAACAACAGATAGTTTGAAATTTCATACTTCATTTAAAGAAATGTTTTCAGAGGTACATTTTTAAACCCACCTGGCATCATTGTGATTGTGTGATTTTATTTTCCCGCTACGTGTATTTCATTTTTTGTTTCGGTGAGCTTCCTTAGATCGTCGCCAGTTTGTTAGGTGAATCCAATAGTCGTATTATGATTCAAGACAAGATTTAATCCATAAATAAGGAAAAGGAAGCACCGCTGGTTACACAGCTTCAAGCTCCAGCAGACCTCCCACAACTGTCGCCTCTTGGTTCATGGGACCGATCACATGTTCTATTCTAGAACACTGTGATCGTGCCATGAACCAAGGATTTATAAAATAACACGCATATGATCTCGTGCATGCAAGTACGAGATAAACAAAGGAAAAGCAGGTTATCACATATAACAACAGATAGTTTGAAATTTCATACTTCATTTAAAGATATGTTTTCAGAGGTACATTTTTAAACCCACCTGGCATCATTGTGATTGTGTGATTTTATTTTCCCGCTACGTGTATTTCATTTTTTGTTTCGGTGATCTGCCGTTTTGTGAGGAAATGCCGTTTCCAACTCTTTTACAATTGTGCAATTATTAAAAACGTGGAAAAAAGGAAATGTTAACATCTCCCCACCTCCCAGAAAAAACAAACGAAAAATGCTTATAGCACGTATTTAGTAGTTTTCACGCACTTTTGCTGCAAAAAGTACTAACTATATTTCACTGTTGCAATTCAATTCCGTGTATTAAAAAAATGCAATTTGTAAACGCGAAGTAATCATTTTTTATTCTACAACATAAAAAATCAGCAATATATCACTGACGGCTTCCCACCTTCTGTGGTGAATTGTAAAATTTCAAAAACAGACACAACGTTTTGAGGAGGTTAGCCTTCCTTTGCCGTTGATGTTAATAGAGGGAAATTGAGAGGGGATCTAAAAAACGAAAACACCACTAAAAAAGCAACAACATTTTTGAAATTTTAAAAGGTGGACTGATCACTATTTGGCAAGCTCTGATAATTTAAAAACCCATGTCCGTTTTGAAGAAGTTTGAATACAAGCTAAAATGGCTCCCAGAAAACCAGCCTATACAGAACAAAGATAGTCCCCGCTAAAATCCCCTAACCAGATGCTACTGGATGCTGTCGACATAGGAGGAGGGCGGGCACTTCTTAAATAATCTTGTGAGAGCTGCATTTAACTCACTTTCTGAACACATGTTCACCCGACTGCATTTTTTTCTTAAACATAAACCAACAGGAAGGATTGCTGTTTTGCATTTTAAGTACAAATGGAAATGCTTCGTGAAAATGCAGTCCATGTCGGTACAAAGTTTTGTCATATGTACTTAGAAAGCAAAACAGCATTCCTTCTTGCTAGTTTATTTTAGAAATACTTTCGTCTGGTGAACTCTTTGTGTTCAGAAAGCATATTTACTGCAGCTTTAACAAGATTATTTTTAAAGTGTGCGTTTGGACACAATGTTTTTTTAATACAGTTAGGAAAAGTGTTAATTTTTACTTACATAGCAAGACGGAAATGATTACTGTTATAACACAAATGAATGCTAACAAACTCCCAACTTCTTGGCTCTTGAAGTAATTGCCGCACCAGCGTTTTAGCTGAAGCTTAAGCGCGGGTGATGGCATGGTTAAACCAGAAGTATACAAAAGATTACCAGCCAGCCATATGGAAGGAACTGGGAGGCATGAATGCTGCAATAAAATGGAAGCAGCTCCGGGTCTGAGCACCCACAGCTAACAGGAGGTTGAAAACATAATAAACTAGTCCCCTCACGAGCAAATCAACAGAACAAAACGTAATGATATTGTACTAAGTCCCTGCTCCTTGGAGGAAAAAAGAGGTACAAGGAGGCAGGACTGGCCACTAATAAGTAAGGATTTTTAGAGGACATTGAAACAAAGAAATGAGAAGCAAGGAATGGCATTTGGCCCACAGAGATATATGTATACTAAAGTATACAGGAGGTCGGACATTTACGCTCGACCTAAAAACTGATTTGTTGTATAACCGTCATTCAGTTTCCGCTGACAAAAATATGTAGATAAAAATGTAACACCTTATAGGTTTCTCCGAAATAGTTATACACTCCTGGCATTACCCGCCCATTTTCAGGCTACTGTTTCATTATCCTCCCAAAGGAATCCTAAATTTCAAAGATATCAAAAATAGTACCTTTTAGTGGTAAATTTATTCTATGAAAATGAAATTAAGGTACTACCCTGTTCGTTCTTACAGTTTCGGAATTACAGTCTCAGCCATAGTCATTGCGTCACAAAGCAGTAGCGCCATCTTAGACGGGTTTGATTTTTCAAAAAGCCTGCCAAACTTAGACTTGCGGCCTGACACAGAAATAGAATACCGAATTTCCTAATTTTTCTATCAATTCTAAATTTCCAAAACAATGCTATAACTTGTTATAATTAAGCTAAGATCATGGCAGTCGCTTTGAGAAGCATGCCACTTCCCATTTCATCAAATCTATCTATATGTAAGGCCTTACAACTCTAACTACAAAAGCAATCAGTTTTTTTCAATCCATCATGATAATGTCATTCATATTCTTTTATCTTGATCATGTTGTATTAACAACAAGCTTTCTATTTTGGGACTAGAAACCTTGGCCTCCTGGAGTTACACAGCTTAGGCACCACTATCACATTCACTATTTAAATTAAAGAATTAGCTTTATATTATATTGTCAATTTTTATTGGTATTTTACTTTATATTTGTACTAGCTTAAATGTAATCCAGAGTGAGGATATACTCCCTGACAATTTTCTTTCATCAGCCATTATAAATATATTTGTCATTCAATATTAATCTCCACTCTTTACCATGCACTTTTTTACTGGAATCCTATTTTATTAGATACACCGTTCTCTACAAAAAGTTCCAATGATCCCCACATGCCAGAATCCATAAATGGTCAGTTAAAGGAGGGTATAGAGTTGCCTGTCAATGTTGAGACACCCCAATCCACAGTATTCCATGTATTATATTGATCCAACAAGTTTCTCTGACCCTTAATCTTTATTGAACATCAATCCATCCTCTATTCTTCCTGATTCAGAGATTCTCTAATGAATGTTTTTTTAAACCTCTTTCTCACGCGAGTTGAGCCTACTTCAAATGCACACAAAGAAGAGAAAATAAATTCCACTATGCGTTGCTGAAGTAACCCTTCCTATTCAAACACTTTGCATTTAACTAAAACTGTAGTTTTCAATATGATCGAAATTAATAAATGTTTATCAGTTTATATAATTCCACCTCTCATTATAATAATGAATGTGCCATATCATTAACCATGTAATGATCCAAGACTGTCAAACTCCAGCAATGTCTCACAGAACAGATGTAGATTTAGTAGGGGAATACCTTTATTAATTGTACGTCCTAGGTCTCCTTGTTATAACTAAAAATGGAAAGTATAATTAAATATAACAAAATAACAAGATTTTCCTGTAAACTGATACACCAATTAACTGTATTCGTGTTTATTCATTGTATACAAAAATAGAGTATACAATTTGTTTACTGTGTCATTAAGAAGGAAGGTTGCTACAAGAAATATTTGCAATACCGACCTTAAACTAGACACTTTGTAAACAAGCTTTGGCAAAACCAATAGGTCTGGTTTACAAAGAAACGTGTCTCTTCATCGATTAGTGAGGGTCTGTGTCTGGTATTGTGGCTAGGTGATTGAGTTATACCACGAATGAGTCAATTGAGGATGAATGGATAAATGAAGGACTAAGTGCATGGATAATGAGTGCATGACCGTATGGCCAAATGAGTGCCTATTGATTCATTCATGGATTCATCAATCCACAGCACTACACAAATTAATTAATGAAGAGGCATTTTGAACTACAAGCCAAGCTTATTAGCTTTGCCAAAGCTTGTTATACTAGGTATCATGTTTTATTGTTTCCTGTGTTGTAGGTTGTTCACTTATTCTATAGAGAGATCATTTATTTGTTTGCAGGCAAACTGCCAGTATTTATGATTTGCCTTTATTTGTGCAGGTGCCTTTTTATATGTATTATACATAGGGCTCCCTGTTTTCCGTTTTTACGGATTTTTACAGATAAATACAGACAGATAACAATGTGCTTTCTGTCTGTATTTATTTTTAAAAGTGGATAAATACAGAAAATTGTGCTTCTTTTAAGTGACTCTACATGTTGTCTTTCATGAATTATAGGCCAGCAGCTAAGCAGATGAATAGAATGGTTAATTAAAAACAAGATGACATTTCTTTAAATAAGAAATGTGTAGTATAATGCTAGTATTTATCAATAGATGTATGGTTATGTAATATTTGGCAGCTTAAATAGCTAAAACACGGCAGACATCAAAGTAAGAGGTGCGCATCTATCAGTTAAATAGATATGGAAATGTACAGTTTTACAACTTCATTTATATGCAAAACACAAAATAAATATGGATAAATACAGATAAAATAGCCAAAAAATGAATATGGATAAATACAGACGGAAATGGCCAAAAAATAAATACCATAAAATCGGGTGCCCTAATTATACATTACATGGAAACACTTGAAATAAACAATGGAATTGATAGCTAGTTGGTTGGAGTACTAGAATGTTTTTGAAAACTAAGGTGCAAATTGCCTAAGAAAAGTGACCAGCCCCACACAAAATTTTTTTGGGCATGTACTAAGCCACTCTAAGGGCCTGATTGCGATGACGGTGGGACTGTCACCAACGGACTGTCGGTGGCGGTTCCACTGCCATCGTAATACTGATTACCACATGCCACATTAGGGTGGTGGGCGGAGAGACCGACCTCCACGGATTGTCCCTTCCCACTGGCTGTTTCATGGCAGTTAACCTGCCTTGAAAAGGCAGATGTAAAGAGACATTGGGGGCCTGTATCGGCCCCCCTCCTCCTCCCTGGCCCTGTGACATTGCCCCTGAGGGGCACCTATGGTGTCTTCCACATAGTGCAGGGATATGCGTGGGGTGCATATTTTGTACTGCGGTATGTGCTGCAGCCCGCAGCATCCGCTGCAATACAAAATATACTCTTTGCATCCGCCTGGAAGGTGGTTGCATCGTGATTCAGGATGGGGGGACTGCCAACAGTTTGTCCGGCAGTCCCGTTTCCGACCAGAATGGCGGTCGGACATAAGTCCGACCAGCATCCTAATCAGGCCCTAAATCACAAAGTCGATTTGCATGGCTTTGTGTGTACAAAGTGCTTCCTTCTATTACTTTGTGTTGGTTAGGTATTGCATGGGTGGAGCATAAGCCTTCCTATGCATCCACCCATGTATTTTAGTGCAAACTCTGATTTTCAAAGACTTGAAGACCTGGGTTTGCACCAAAATGGTGCACCTACCTGATAGGTGTAAAGTGGAGAAATATCTGTATTTCTCCTTGTTACTTCTGCATCATGCATACATGCATAGAAAGAGGAAGTTGCCTCTTAAGATTGTTTTTGTGCAGGAAGTTATTCCTTATCTCTTTAGTAGATAAGGCGTTTTTCTGCTCTCTCCCTTTCACACAAAGTAGCAAGTTGCCTTTCTGTGTTGCAAGAAATCTTAGTACATTTGCCCCTTAAGTTTTTCTAAATCATTTGAATGCTGCATGCCTTTCGCAGTTGCACTAGCAGGAATTATTAGAGCATACTGGTTTGATAGTTACAGCAGGTCTCTGGAAAACAATTATAACGTGCGGCTGTGGTGATACTGTCCCTAACAATTAGCAGGGATTTGAATGAAATTTCAAACCACAAGTGATGGGGATGAAGTCAGATGCTGGTGTGCAGGGTATCATTCCAGTGGGCATGTGCTGTGCACACCTACTTGCAGCGCGCCCTTGAGGTAAAAGTCAAGCACATCATTACTAGTGCGCGATGTTGTTCTGTAGCCTGCCCTTCGTTCCAAACATCTTAAAATCATTTATTAATGGAGCACTCGCCTCTGGGTCACCTACACTAGATAAGCTTCACCCCTGAGCCCCCAACCGCTGCATGACTTGCAACAGAAACCATAAAGCGAATCTTACATTACGAGGAGTGTATAAAGGGAAGCTACACTCAATACAGGCACTTAGCCCAGCCATTAGGGTTGTACCTCTCATAGTGGCAGCTAGAACAGACGTCAAGTCACAAATCATAAGAGGGTGACACAAATTTTCACCCAAAGTTAAGTTATTGCCACATCCGGAATCAAACCTTTAATTAAAAATGAGGTGACATAAGGGTCCTTAATGAATAAACGATGTTTACCCTGTAGAATCATACATCCACCAATGGTGAGATCTTACCATATAGACATAAAAAGTGGGCACTGCTAAGATTTGAGACCTTAAAAACAATCATGGAGGAAATCGAGACCACAGAGAAGTCACTGCCGATGACATCACAAGGGTTAGGTTGCATTGGCTTAAACCACATGGCAAACTTCTACAATCATTTATTTCACATATTTGACCGAAGCCATAATTTCGAGGACTACAATTCAAGATAGTAGAGACATGAAAGACGCATGTGTTGTAATGTTATTTCTCATCTTCTTTCTTTTTTTGACACTTCTCCCACTGTTCAGCCTGGTTGAGTGTAGAATGTGTGATGATGTCATGAATGCATGGGTTGCTTGGAGATATGGTGTGTGTCAGTTGAAGATTGCAGGCTTAGCAGCAGGGAGGCTGCTCCTGGTGGGGCTACAATACATCTACTTACCATCTTATTTACCATCTACTTGAATTGTAACTGGAACCTAACAAAGTATCATCTTGGAACCTACATCCAGTCTACATCTGGACTTCTTTATACTACGACATTTTGGCGACGATTTGAAGTAAAAAACCTGCGTGTATTTTGAACTACATTTGAACTGCTGAAGAAACCTTGACCTCTTTCAGTCTGAAGGAAACTTGAGCTTCTACCAGCCCCACCAGTGTCTTTCTCCAACTTGACAGCCTGCCTGGAGCGTTTGACCTTCATTTCAACAGAGGATTTGATCAACTCATTGGAATAATTTTATTTTATTTTCCTGTTTGCTGTGAGATACCATAATTTAATTGAGGATTGAGATACAAGGATTTGCCAAGCTTTTATTGCCTCACAGTCTTCTATCTTAAACTTCATTCTGCCAACTGTGTGCCCTTTGTGCGTATAGCTTTATGGTGCCAGCAACAGCTTATGCTGTTAATACAGTGCCCAAGAGCCGGTCGCTACTTTGCTTTGCCTGAGAGCCAGTTAAAGGTACCATTTTAAATCTTTCATGCATGTGCCCTTACCTTGTCTTTCTTTGGGGGAGCGTGGATCACTTCATTTGCGAGTTGGAGCACTTAATTTGCACGTGGAGCTGTTGTTTAGTGCTGGTCATCCGCGCATGCCGAGGAATCTTGCAGCGTCACGGATCCTGTTTGTGCTGCAGCCAGTTATGACGCTGTTCTTGCTAGATGGTTGGGAGCAGGGCTAGTCGTGCATGCTTGTGCCATGAGCCTTCCGGTGCAGCATGAACTACGTGCCGTCATCTTGGGTTTGGCAGCAGCACTTGTTCCTTTCACTTCACCCTCTGCCATCCGACGTTCTTCATTATGGCGTTACTTAAGCCGTCACACAACTGGTTATTTCTTTATGCATGACATTTGCTGGATTCATCAACCAGTTTTTCTTGTGGGAACATTTGGCTGTTACTCTCTTTGAACATTGTGACTCTTTAAAAGCGGCATTTTCTACTTTTGGGTGAGTTTATGACTGAGAGTGTGTGGAAGACTTCCTCTATGGTGGTTTTAGTGACAGAAGAAGCATGGATGCTTTGAGAGCGATCGATGACTACGGTAACTACATTATTTATTTAATTTTTTTTGTATGGCTTGTTGGCTTGCAGTCCATTGTGCATTGTTTTTTTTTTTGCATGTGTTATATTGGTGATTATTTCGTCAGGTCATTTGATGTACTTTTCTTCCACTCATGTCTGGTTAACATTCTTTTCGTCATTCTGGCACAACCTAAAAAATGTAAAGTTTCATATGTTTCTGCACTATTAGCACTTTTATATTGTTATGTGCTGTACTCATTTTATTCACTTACTGTTGAATGTGCTGTTATATATGCTGTGGATTGTACTCATAGTGCTTCACACCGAGTTTTAGGGTTATTTACCATTGTGCTGCGTGAAGAGTTTTTATGTATTGTGCGGTGTGCAGAGTTTTCTACGCGACATTTTGCTTGTTCAGGTTTACTGTGCAATTTGTGAGTTATACGGTTTGCTACCCTAGATTTTATTTTATTTTTCCTGTGGTTTTCCTGAAATATTTTGCCTTGTCAGGTGTACTGCTGAGTTTTTGCTTCATACGGTTTACTGCCTGAGACTTTCCATGTCCTGTCAGGCGTACAGCGCAGTTTTGCGTGATTGGGTTGTTTACTTGTGGTTTATTTTGCTGTTTCTGTGGGTGAGTGTATCCCAGTACAGTCTGCTTTTCTTTTACTGTGTGTGAGGTGGTGCGTTCCTCTTTACAATGTGCTTTTTACTTCAAGCATTTGCCTGAGACTTTCTTGTCCTTTTAGGCGTTCTACGCAGCCTTTGCATCATTGGGTTGATTGTTTACTATTTATTGCCTACTACGTATGTACGTTATTTGCTACTTTCTGTGTTTTGGTTCAGTCTGGTTTACAGTGCTGGTTCGCTGTGTGCTTTACGGGTTATCCATGTCCACAATTTATTTAGTTTTTTGCCGGTGATGGGATCTTATGCAGATTTTGTGGGGGTGCCTGAGACGTCAGGTGTACGAGTGTTGTACGTGTGTTGCTTGCAATATTTGTTCTTGCTTTCTTGCTGACCATAGAGTTCTGTGGTCTTGTATTTTTGTTTTTCACTGAAGTGTGTTTGTGCGGACCTATGTTGCATTTTCTGGTATTTCAAGTGGTATGTACAATATGATGTGCGGTGTGCTTTATAGCGCCGTTTTAGCATCAGTCCTTTTAGGCGTTCTACGCAGCCTTTGCATCATTGGGTTGATTATTTATGTAGCGAGGCAATTACAACCAGGAAGCTCGCAGAGGCAGTATCAGTTCCAGTTCAGAAATATTTATTTGCAGAGATCCAATAAGTTACAGGAAAATAGGGAGCCCACGGCAGAGGCAGCTGCACCATAGGGAGACAAACAGCAACTGAAAGGACTGGAATAGAACACGGCATTTGCACATTGAAAATTCTAAGCAAAACGTTCTAAATATTAAAGAAACAGTGTGTTACTTACTACATACCCCTCCACATAAACACAAAAAACGAATTCAAAACATAATCATGCAATTTAACAGGCAACTGTGGTATCTCATCTATTACTATGACCATCGCTATGGTAACTGTTGCTAGATACCTACGTGTAGTTCTAGAGTGTTGATAGAGATAGTCAGATTTACAGTGGTCTTGCTGGCTGTCAGATGTACCTGCTTACTCCTAATAAACTTCTCAACTTTATTTGATATCTTCGTGGAGTCATCATTACAGTAACCTACAAACTCGCTGATTGTGTGTAGCTGCATCATCAAATGAAGAACGTGATAAAACAGCTTGAGGAGAGTTTGAAGAAGAAGCACATGTGACTAATTCAGACCTGTCAGGTACATTAGGGAAATTTACAATGTCAAAACCAGGACCAAAAGTGAAATCGGAATTATCTTCATCCAACCTGTAAGCATAAACATTATTGAAAATCTCAACTTGAGTGTCATTAAGTTTGACAATATTGTTTTTATTCCACCATCCTCTATTTTCTAATAGAACGGAGGGTTTGGTGACTTTGGCAACACAAACAGGTAGAGAAAATTGAGACTGACCCTTGCAAAATGTATAAGGTTTCTTAATGAGAACCCAATCATTGGTTTTGAGTGCAGGAACTTGTGATCTATACAGACCATCATAAGCTTTCTTAGGAAGCAACTGCTTGGCAGCAACACCATATTTGACTACCTGGGGGTCTACTAAGATGTTCCTTCTTTGGAACAAAGTAGAACCTGCAGCTAAATCAGTAAACCATTTAGGCATGAGTTTAGACTTAGCTTCTCTACCTCTGAGGGCTTTGAAAGGTGTAACCCCAGTGGTAAAATGCGGGGTAGTGAGATAAGCCCAAACTTTCTTTTGCAAAAAATCACTTACATCAACATTGGCTGCAATAGCAGTTTGAACTCCTTCTTTGAGGAAACGATTGGCCCTCTCCACAAGGCCATTGGAGGAGGGGTTGTACAATGCTACTAGACAATATTTGATCTCAGAACTCTCTAGAAAGTGAGTGACTTGATGGGAAAGGAATGGTTGACCATTATCAGTGACAACACAATTGGGAGTGCCTTTAATATTGAAAAGACTCTGAAGGAAGGAAACAACAGTGGAGGAGTTAGCTGCTTGCACAAAAGAATAATAGATTCATTTGGAATGATAATCAACAGCAACTATGCAATGCTTCTTGTCGGAAGGTAACACAGTGAAAGGCCCTGAGAAATCCAAAGCAATCTTATCCCAGGGAAAATCAGGAAATGGAACAGGAAATAGTTTTTTTTGTGTTTGTTTTCCAGTGTTTGTGAGAGACAATACAACTTGGACAATTATCCACAAAAAGAGATACTTGTCTATCTAGACCTGGGCACCAGTAAATGTCTTTTAGTCTTCTACAAGTGGCAGAAATCCGTAAGTGGCCTTCATGAGCAATGTTTATGATTTTTTCTCTTAGGGAAATAGGAGGTACAAAAAGGCCATTCCTAACACAAACCCCGTTTTCAAAAGATAATTCCTCACTAATTTGTGCGAAACATCTTAAATCACTAGTTAGATTTTTGCTAGCAGGCCAGCTGCTTTTAATGAACAATTCTACTTTCTTGAGGGTTTCATCCAATGCCATGGCAGATGACCATTCATCTTGAGAGATACTGCCGCTACACATGGAGATAGCATCTACAAGCCCAACAACGCAATCCTTATGAAAATCATCTTCACCTTCACTACAATCAGGAAGGGGAACGTGAGAGAGGCTATCTGCCCGCACATTTTTACCTCCTTGGATGTACTTAATGGTAAGATTGTATTCTTGTAACTTGGAAATTAATTTTATTAATCTGGCAGAGGATACTGTCCACCGGCTCCCTAGAGATACCGGCACCCAGATTCGCTTTTAAACGAACACAAAAGCTTGAGGACATTCTCATACACATGAGACCTAAGACACAGAGTGCGATTGAACAGAAATCCCTAAGGGATCATACACCTGTCAAGGGCCATTATCTGTGTGCATTGTGCGTTGTGTGCCGTCAGACTACCCCACGAAGGACATAACCCTTTCTGACACCTTTGTGTGGAAGATGACAAAACACACAAATTGCAATATCACACACTGTATCAATCTCATTCTCTGCCCTTGTAATATGAAATACAAAGGTATGACCATGAGAACAGTCAAAATATGCATCACCGAGCATAAGAGCAATATCCGATGCCAACGGGTAACGACTAAACTGTATACTCATTTTAAGGAATTCAACCATCCCCCGGATACCCTCCGCTGGTTGGTACTCGAGGCCCATCCCCAGATCACTAACAAAGCATTGTTCAGGCTTGAACAGAGATGGATACATCGCCTCTCCACCGATCTACTGGGACTAAATGATGATATCCTCTGGGGGTCTCTTACTTAACGGTTGACCCAAGAGGCATACCCCACTACTCGGGCATACAGACA
Source organism: Triturus cristatus (assembly GCF_964204655.1). Classification (NCBI taxonomy): domain Eukaryota; kingdom Metazoa; phylum Chordata; class Amphibia; order Caudata; family Salamandridae; genus Triturus; species Triturus cristatus. Next base: position 407,396,057 of record NC_140590.1, read on the forward strand.
CTGTTCCGCACTACTGCACTGTTAACAGCTACTATACTCAAGCGCCTCTTTTTGTTATAGAGCTTCACTGTTTAAGAGGGGTAATGAGATATTTATTGACCATCACAAATGATTACACTATTGGGTGCTCACACAAGTCGTATACCTTACCCACTAGTCAAGTCGTATACCTTACCCACTAGTCACTGGTAGTATTTACTGACGTGACATCGCTTTAAGCTACTACACTAGTAACCATGTTTACCCTTTTTCAATACACAATGGTTGTAACAATACGGGGCTTTTTCACATTACAAGATGGCCGCAAGCTTATGTGATCAACCGCTTCCAGTTGACTGTGAGCATTATTCCCCCGAACTTTGACTGATCAATCACATACATTATGACTTAATACCATAGAGGGCAAGCGATCGCCCGATACACACACCCCAACATGGCAAACATGCTGATATTCGAGTGGGCTCTTTACCGAACCGACCCTTGGACTCATGTACTTTAATTACCCTTGATGGGGTCCCAAGGCACACTCTAAGATGGCCAACAGATTAATACAACATCCATTTCCATTCTTTTGATGCATCTGCGACGAATCACAGCAGAGGCGTGTCGTATGCCAACCACTCCCCGACCAAGCGACCGGAGGGTATAACTGCGTTGTTGAAATGCAGCAAGTTACCATCCGCTCCCGGCAGAGAGGGTAGGTCATTCCGCCTACACTGTTGGATCCAAGGTGAGTGACAGACAGATATATGATTTATACTGACCCGACATCCAGCAACGCTGGTACCCGGCGGGTCACGCTTCAGTATATAGAGGTGTGAATTTTTAAATAATTTCTCGGGTGCTTTATGTGACTGGAGAGACGTAGCGAGCGCCCGGACGCAGCGGTGCCCCCGCCTGCTAACCTGTGATTTCCCCCTGGGGTTCTGGGTTTGGTAGGGAGTGGTGGTACTGTTTCTCTTGGCAGCCCGGTCCTTCAGTTAACATATCACCAGGTCAACATGGGGAGAGATACACCATGCTAACTGAGATGCTCCCTAGCTTGTTACTAAGGGGCAGATTTACTACTTCTGACGCATCTCTGCTAATCAGCAGGGATGCGCCAGAAGAGTTGCGACGCATCTGCCCACCCGTGCGCCACCACTGATGCGCCGCATTTACAATGCGGCACACAGATGGGCAGATGTGTGTCGCATCCCCCCGCGGAAAGGCGGCGCATTGCTGGAGTTGCGTCACAAGCACGACGCAGCTCCAGCAAGGCTCGGGGTGCCCCAATGCCTAACATGCTGCGTCAATCTTTACACCTGCTTCAAGCAGGCGCAGTGTTTTGGCGCAGCATGGCCGTAAAAGTGACTGAGTGAAATCTTGTAGATTTCACTGAGCCACTTTTGGGAGGCGTTCCTGCGCCGGAAGGCCCCCCCTGTCCAGGAACGCCCACATGTGGCGCAGGGCTTTACAACATGACACATCTCCCTAGATGCATCACATTGTAAATAGCCCACAGCATGGCGCTGGCTTTCCGCCGCCGCTGCGTCACAAAAGTGACACAACGGCGGTGCAAATCTGGAGTAAGGGGCTTGTAAATTTGCCCCTAAGTATTTACTGGTTTGTGTGAGGTGGGTGATGGTGCCATATATGCGACAACCCTCACCTGGATAGTTACCTTCTGGTTTTCTTAGGGCATTACTTTTTTGACTGTCCCCAACGCCTGCCGGCTACTGTTGAGGCATTACTCCTATTAACATTTAGGTGAGTCCTTATACCACTACCGTACATAGACAGTTGTGTGAACATTTGCATCGCCGCAATTTTATCCATTTTAAATGTTTAACAAGTGAACCCCTCACTACACGGGTCATGATCATAATGTGATCAGAAATGTTCATCACTTAACACAACCTTGTTTGTTATCTGAAGTCACCTTATGACACATTATGGGTGACGCACAAATGGTTGAGAGAGAGATAGCAATGTTGTCACGATCACCATCAACATGCAGTTGTGGTTTTTAACATTTTGCTTTGTTTTTAGGTCATCCTCGGCAGCTGTAGGTAGTCAACCCACAGCATTAACCGTGGTAGGTAGGTTACCCACCTCCCACGCAGTGTAGATAGTTTTTTACTAGGTCCTGAGGAATTTCCACAGATCCTCCTGACTAAAATGGCATGAAACATGTTGACCCACTCAGAGTAGAGCGCTTTTATTGTGTATCATTACTACAGATAGTCGCCACTCTTGCATTTTAATCCAGGTGGAGAGCCATCTTGAATAAATTCACTCCTTGGACTCCCCAACCTGTTTTAACCCACTTTTCACTACATCACATTTACACTTCCTTAGGCCCCTCACTCATACTTCACCTAACGGCAAGGAACAAAAGATCTCAGTTAAAGAGCCCCTCTATGGGTGCCCGTCGGGTATTGCAGCGCCGACCCGATGAGGAGCAGAATCATATGATGAAGCATGACACCTAACGGGTTAGGTGTGTGAAGGTCCTAGTTCTGACAGGAGCAATTCCTCTCCTACGACTCATTGGATGCCCTTTACTGATAACATCATACATCATATTCTGTTACTCCTCTCTATACACATTTAAGGAACTGCATACCCTTTCTTTCATGGCTAGAGGATTTGCCCAAACCATTACCAGATAGTAAGAACCCCAAAGGTTTGTGGTCGGTGAAAACCTTGCAACTAGTGCTACAAATGTAAGTTTTCAATTTTTGAACTGCCAAGGGCTTCACGTTCTATTGTGCTATAGTTGCATTCAGTGGGTGTCAGAGCACGAGATGCAAAAGTAATGGTGTTTTCTTTTCCATCTACCCACTGTCCGAAAACGGCACCAAGACCTTACTGACTAGCATCTACAGTTACAAAGGAACTACCATTGGTAACAAATGGATGCAGAGCAGGTGCATTTAGCACAAGGAGTTTGACCTTCTTGAGGACATCTCGGAGAGTTTAAGTCCATATAAACTTTATACCTTTCGTAAGAAGACACCTCAGAGGTTGGACTAGTTGTGTGTAACCAGGAACAAACCAGGCATAGTACTCGCAGAGTCCAAGGAAAGAACATACAGCATCTTTATCGAGTGGGGAAGGAGCATTATGTATCGCATCAACATTACCAAATTTTGGTTTAATACCTTCACTAGATATCATATGTCCTAGATACTCAACCTGATTAACTAGTAGTTTACATTTTGTAGCTTTCAGAGTCATACCTTTATCTTGTAGAATGTTTAGTACTTTCTTAAGAACGTGTAAGTGTTCTTCTTTGGTCTCTGTGTGGATTAAAATGTCGTCTTGAAATGCTTGTACTTGTGGAAGGCTGCCAAAAAGGTTGTCCATCAGCTTTTGAAGGACGCTTGCGGCTGAAGCGATACCAAAAGGTAGCCTCAAATACTTAAAAGCAGCCGAGACGAGTCAGAAAAGCAGTAAGCGCTTGAAAACTCTGGGAAAGCTGGATCTGGTGGTAAGCGGAATGGAGATCAATTGTGGAGAAGAATTTGGATTTCTCATTATTTGCTAGCATTTTGTGTATATGGGGTAAAGGGTGACAATCAACTAGGATATTCTGATTAAGAGATCTTAAGTCCACACATAGCCTGAGCTCTCCTGTCCTCTTTCTCTTTAAAACCACCAGAGAAACCCACTCTGAGGCATTAATGGGAGAAATAATGCCCTCAGATTAAAGGTTAGACAGTAGCAATTTCAAATCATCTCTGACACTAAGAGGTACAGGTCTAACCTTATGCACAATTGGTACAGCATCTTTTTTTTAGCATAATAGAATGTTCATAACCTTTGACAGTACCTATGGAATTCTTAAACACATCAGGAAACAATTGTACTAAATTAGTAACAGTAGGGTGAAATTGAATAACAGATAGGATGTTGGTAGGAAGATCACCTAAAATGGAGGGAGGATCTTGTTCGGGACATAATATGATACCTAGGAGGGCAAGGTCTTTCCAGCCTATGATAGCCCTTCCTTTGACTGCTACATAAATCTTGGTTTTTGCAGATCTGTGTGGACACTCTACTTTGTCCCGGAAGTAACCCAAAAGATCGATGTCTTGTTCTCCAAAAGCTTTAGGGCTAATGTCAGGAGCTATAAGCGGTAAATCACTAGGCTACAATTTGTAAAATGTGCGATGCGCAAGAATAGTGACAGGAGCTCCTGAGTCAGCCATAGCTAAAATGGTTTTACCATCGATAGAAATGTCAACTAAAGGACCTTTTATAGGTTTGACAGAAAGTAGTGCAGGTTAAGGAACATCAATAGTAACTACAATATTTTGAAACAGGGAAACACACTCTTTAACATCAGAAGAGTCTAAGGAAATGTTTGAAACTCTAACTCGACTAGAGTTACTGTTTGGCGCAATGTGTGTACCTCCCCTGCATACAGCTTGAAAGTGACAATATTTACGGCATTTAACACGTTTTTTTTCCCAATAGCTGGACAGTTGGGATTATTTCCTATGTGGTTCTTGGATCCACAGAAAAAACAAACCAAACGGCTCCTGAAAGGTTGATTTTTGGAAAATCTTTTCTCAGAAAATAGTTTTGAGTTAAGAGCACAAACAACATTTTCATCGGAGACCAAGTTTATAGCAGCAGGATGTATGGTAGATTGTGTAGGAAAAACAGGGGTTTGGTTAGAATCAGTGGACAAAACTTTGGATGTAACAATTGACCTCTCAATGCTCTTGGCAATGTCAATCGCTTCAGCCAAAGTGGGATTGCGAGAAGTGAGTAGGCGCTGTTGAATCTTCTTGGAGTAGCAATCGAAAACAAATTGATCTCTAATATATGTATAAACAATAGGGCTAAATTCACATTTTTCAGCTAAAACTCTCAAAGTTGCCACATAATCCTCCACAGATTCTTCTGAAGATTGCTTACGCATAGCAAAATGAAACCTTTCTAAGAGGACAGTTGAGAAATCTGAATACTGTTATCCCATACGCAACTTGGTTTCCATAAAGACATTCCAAACAGTATCTTCTGATGTAGGGGCAGGAACATGTGGAAGATTGTCAAAGACCCCGCGGGTAAAAGTTCCAAGATGATTAACCAATAAAGCTAATTTCCTTGAAGGAGAATAAGCATCAGCATCTGTAGCAGTAAGGTAGTTCTCAAAGTCCCTTAGCCATTCCGTCCGCTTCAGATCGGGTTTGCCTGGCTTTAGTACAAAAGGAGCAGTTTGGATTACACCTTGGTTGTTTGCCATAGTGAGCACAAGTAATGAAACAACAGTAAGAAGCAAAAATATATAAAAGTACCACAAACATATATGATGGGTATGTGCATCACTGACCAAAACAAAACTTCAAAATGATGTAAATAAGTAATGTAATATAGTAAGTTGAACCGATGTATAAATCACCACATTGTAGGTAAAACACACAGTACAGAACATAAAATTGGTGTGTGAATCACTGTAGAGTAGATATGACAGCACAGTACACAATATTGAATTGGTGTGTGAATCACCGTAGTATTGAAAAGATGTGCAGTACAAGATGACTCACTTGTATGAAATTGTAGTTGAATAGGTGTGCGAATCACCGATAGTGGCGCCGCACACATTGATTGAAAAGAAAGGTTATGGTACCTTTTGAAAATATCAAGATCGTTGAATAGTGTACGAATCACTGCTAGAAGTGTCGCACAACAGGAGTAGACACTTGATGTTGGAGTCTGAGGGAAGACTTCTTCGTGACTCACCAAGATGGCCACCGAGTGTATGACATCTTGACGCTCCCACAATGCTAAGCAGTTCCTTACGTGCTACTGGTGATGTCAGGCAAGACCGGGGAGAACGCAGGAGGATGCAGGAAGAATGTCGGAACCTCCAGGCTTGGAACTTCTAGACTCGGCTTGGGGAATAGAAACAAAGCTGAGAGCGAGAGCTAGCGTGAGGCTGCACAGCTGTGATGATTTAAAGCACAGCGACAAACAGCAAAACATTGGAGGTGGGGCAAGTGATAAATATGATCACCCACCTCAGAAACACAACTGTCCCACGTAGGAAGTAGTCCTAATGGTCTTGATAGTAGAAGAGATAATAGTGAGGAAGGCCGGTGGGCTCCAGTAACAACAGAACAGGATGGCGGAAAAATTTGAAAATACCTCACTCCTGGTACCAAAATGTAGCGAGGCAATTGCAACCAGGAAACTCGCAGAGGCAGTATCAGTTCCAGTCCAGAAGTATTTATTTGCAGAGATCCAATAATTTAAAGGTAAATAGGGCGCCCACGGCAGAGGCAGCTGCACCATAGGGAGACAAACATCAACTGCTGTGGATGGAATAGAACATAACATTTGCACATTGAAAATTCTAAGCAAAACGTTCTAAATATTAAAGAAACAGTATGTCACTTAGTACAGTTTACTATTTATTACCTACTACGTACGTATGCTATTTTCTACATTCTGTGTTTTGGTTCGGTCTGGTTTACAGTGCTGGTTCGCTGTTTGCTTTACGGCTTATCCATGTCTACAATTTATTTTGTGTTTTGCTGGTGATGGGATCTTATGCACAGATTGTGGGGGTGCCTGAGACGTCAGGTGTACGAGTGTTGTATGTGTGTTGCTTTCAATGTTTCTTCTTGCTTTCTTGCTTACCATAGAGTTCTGTGGTCTTGCATTTTTGTTCACTGAAGTGTGTTTGTGCGTACCTATGTTGCCTTTTCTGGTATTTCAAGGGGTATGTACAATATGATGTGCGGTGTGCTTTATAGCGCCATTTTTGTGTCCCTTGGGTTTTTCCCAGGTATGTCGTTAGCTTGGACACTTTTCCTGGTAGTTTCTGGGTTGTGCGTGTATTTTTAAATTTTTTAATTTTTTACAGGTGTGCTTTTGGTGGTTGCCTGTTAGGGTATTTCTTGGCATATGTTTTTGTGATGTGTGCCTTTTATTTGTGAGAATAGGGGATGGGTGTGCGTGTGTTCTATGTTTTGCATTCTTTGGTGCCTGTCCACTTTATGCCATGTTCGTCCACCGTATCTCTCAATTGTTGTATTTACACCTTTGCATTTCTTCATTTATTGTTCTTTTACTTAGTTTCTCTCTTTTGTTGGTGTAAAGAAAGAGGATATGTTGTAATGTTATTTCTCATCTTCTTTCTTTCTTTGACACCTCTCCCACTGTTCAGCCTGGTTGAGTGTAGAATGTGTGATGATGTCATGAATACATGGGTTGCTTGGAGATTTGGTGTGTCAGTTAAAGATTGCAGGCTGAGCAGCGGGAAGGCTGCTCCTGGTGGGGCTACAATACATCTACTTACCATCTTATTTACCATCTACTTGAATTGTAACTGGAACTTAATAAAGTATCATCTTGGAACCTACATCCGGTCTACATCTGGACTTCTTTATATGTTGTAATGTTATTTCTCATCTTCTTTCTTTCTTTGACACTTCTTCCACTGTTCAGCCTGGTTGATTGTAGAATGTGTGATGATGTCATGAATGCATGGGTTGCTTGGAGATTTGGTTTGTGTCAGTTGAAGATTGCAGGCTTAGCAGCAGGGAGGCTGCTCCTGGTGGGGCTACTACAATACATCTACTTACTATCTTATTTATCATCTACTTGGATTGTAACTGGAACTTAATAAAGTATCATCTTGGAACCTACATCAGGTCTACATCTGAACTTCTTTATACTACGACAGCATGTGTGTGAATGGACAGGACCAGACCACACCTATTGCATGGCGTTAACCTGCTCAACTTATTTGTCCCTTCAGTGAGTAACTTAACTCAAACATATGCACTAATAAGGACTGGACTGTGGTAAACTTGTAAAACGTGCAACATATTGTTCAATTAACGTGTATTATGACATACTGTGTAATTCTGAAATAACATTGCCCTAACTAATTGGCGAGGAGCAATGTGTGCAAATCTGAATGTGTTAATGAATTCCCCAGTTCATGCAGCTTGTACTCTGGATAGGAGCCAAGGCATGACATTTTCCCCTCATTAAATTAAAAAAGTTACAGTACAAAATGCTAATTGGCCTTCTGAGACACTGTCATCAGACTGTTTTAGTTAATTGGTGGCCATGTTAATAGAACTCCCTGTGGTTGCCAGTTTCTTGACGCCCCGGGAGGATCCTTCCCTTCTCCCATCTGGTACCTTACTTTTATGTTGATCGTAGTTAGGAAAGATGTATTCACTCTGGGGACAATGCTGTCCTTTCTGAAACCCACTCAGGGAGCAGAAGGCGCAGACTTTGACCAATGTGTGCACCCATTAATGGCAGTAATTTATCTAGCGAAAACTAGATTCATGGCATTCCTTCCAATCTTCACATTTACTTTCTGGTTTCATCGCTGGATTGGCCATCTTTGGGAGCGATCCCCTATTTTACAATGACAACTGTAATCATCTACTGGTGGACTCTCTTGTACACCCATGAAAATTCACAGACACTCAACCCTGCTGATCTGTTGCAGACATTCTCAGACAAATAGAACGTCAGGGAACGTGGTTTATTAGTTAAAAAAAATCAAGTGACGGTTCATAGCCTCAGATTCTGCAGAGATCCTCCCAATTCAACACGCAGAGCTGGGAGCCAGAGCGTTTTCTCTTCTGGCCACCTCAAAATGGAACAATCTCACATTTGACAGTGGGCCACAACTATCAATCTGACATATATAAAACTTCCTAAATCATACATTAGAATGACTGCTGTTGTCACCAAGAAACCTTCAGGGATGAATGAGTGATACATAACATAATTCTGATTTTCTCGTCTCACTTCTCTTGTTACTTTCAGAACCTTCACAAAGTCCAGAGCCCTAGGGAGAATTTTGCTTTATAACATCTTGTCCTATTTTGCTTCCAAGCGGCAGATATGAGTAGGATTCCAATGACCCTTGTCTTGTTGCAAAATTCACGAGTTATAGGTACCAGATAATTGGTGTCTATCTATACAATTCACCAGGATTTAGAAACAAAGCAGAATGCTACCGTAATGTTCTCCTGGCATGTAATTCTTTGTGTGCGCAATTGTTGTTTTCAGTGAAAACAGCATACAGATGACTGAGACACATTTTAGTCATGCCTGTGCCTGCACGAGCCTTCAGCCGTGTCCACGGAATAAGATCAAACTCTTAAAAGACACGACAATACGTGTTTCAAGCAACTGTTTTTTAAAGTACTTCTAGAAAGGGAAACAAACAATTAGTTTATTTGGCTAGGGTACATCTTTTGTACACACAACACTCAAATTAGGCATTTAAAATGTCCTAGGAAAGTCAGTTCAAAACACAAAATGTATCCCGTCGCTATTGATTACTTTCAATGTATTATGCTTTCAGCAGCAGCAAGTATTTTGCTCTATTACACATTAAAATACTTCATTAACAAAAAAATCTTTAAAATCACACAGCAGATACAATTATAGCACACAATTAATCATGAAACTCTCCAAACACTTATAAAGAATTATCTGAAATTCGCTCACCATTTTATATATTCTCCAGTCTCTATGCAACTGCTCTAGTTTTGAGAGGGTGTCCAACTGTTTTAAACACTTTGGTGCCACAGTCCCTGAGTAAACGAATCACTGCAGATTTTGGGCCTCATTTAAAGTCTGTCAGGCGGTCGACCAGTTCAGCAGAGGCTGTGGTTTCCACCCCCCTGGTGGAGGAGGCCTACTAAATGTAGTGATCCAAATGCCAAGCTCTCTATATCTTCACTGGAGTCACCACTGCAACAGCTCCATTGAAAACACTGACCCTTTGCTGAGTGAGCGCCATGTTTGATACGTCTGCTCAGCAAATTATTTTGTTTTGCAAAAAGAGACCCCATGGTGGGAGTTTGTTCTTGCTAAACAAAAAAGAAATGGACCAAATGTGCAAATATTAGGAATACAGATTTTCTAATCGCAATTTTCTCCGAATCATAATTAGGAAATCGTTATTCCTAATGTATGAATTGCTTTTAAGTTTCATTAGTGATTTTAGCGGGTTGCAAATAGACCTACCTCATGCATATTAATGAGGTAGGGCACAATTTGCATCCCATTAAAGATCGCAGCCATCACAAGGAGCAGACCACCATGTCTGGGATAGCTTTTTCATAAAGCAATCTTTTTTTAGGTCTCGCCTAGCAGTGCAGCGCATGCGTAGCCCGCTTTGCAAGGCATGCAGTATACACTATACCGGGGGAAGCTCCGCCCACTTTCCGTCCATGTTTTTCATTGGCTTAAATCGGAAATGCTGCATTCTGATTTGTTTTCGGCTTCTTTTTCCCTCCTCCCGACAGCCATGTCGTCATTTTTCTCCTTCCATGGCTATCGCCCCCCCACACACACACGTATGCACCAGAGTAGGAACGTATCTGCGTGAGTCTAGCATAGATTTAGTACTGGAAGGGTACTCTTTCAGTACAAAATGCTATGCTTAGACTAACTTTGAATCTTTCCTACTTTGTATGTGTGCCATTTTCATTTTTAATGCCTTTCTTTCAAGTGACATTAGTTTTGGTGCAAGACCCCATCTACTATTATTAATAGATAGGGTTTTGCATCAAAAATCATTGGTGGTTGCATAGGAACGCCCATGCACCATCCATGGAGTGCCCCCTTGACGTCTCCATAAAACATTGAACACAGACACATGATAGGGAAAGATTGATTCCTGCTGAATGACTTTTTTTTTAGTTCTGTCTTTGGATACTAAATATGAGGCTATTGACCTCTTGCAGGTGTGGCTAATTACAATTAAATTGTTTGTACATATTTGTTACAGAAGTCCTGGCAATACTTCGTGGCTCATTCTAAAGCCTTGTATGATATCGCTGTTTGAGGTGACTAGTTTTTGGTACTATGAACTGCTTGGCATGAACTCTTGTGAGTTACTATAATGTTTCAAAATGTTTATGATTAACTGTGGTAGGATAACACAGGGGTCCTTACATGCTTAATAATGAAAGAGTTGAATAACTGAGCTTGCACTAATGGTGTGCACTTTCCTCTACAATTTAGACAATTCAGAGAAGGACTTTGTAAGCATTTTGAATTTGATTTGATCTGAATGGTATATTCTGGGATTTTTTCATTGAATACAGTTGAGGATTATCACAAACATTGTCATGATTCTATTGGTGGCCATTGGTAGGGAAACTATGTGGTTTTGGGAGACACTGATGTAGGATGAGATGAACTTGGTTATCTAAGAACATTTTGGAACTTGTTGTGCCTGTCAACTTATGGGACACACAGTCATATAAAGGTGTTGAGCTATTTGAATATGAATTTACAGTTAATATTACTTTGTCTGATCTAATTATAGAAAATAACAGTGGAAATATTCATTCTGCTTAAGGTGTGTGGACATCAGAAGAATGTACTCTCAATTTTAGGTGTGTTTCTTTTTTAGGACTCATTCCAGTTTCTCACTCTATTCAAAGTTCTTAACTCACTCTGGTGACAAACAACTCTCTATGCTGTTCCTCATGTGTATTGTTTTATTAAACCTAATACATGTTAAGTCTATGTATTAACTCTTTTTATTTATTACATAGAATGAGCAAAATGCACTAGGGGACACAAATATTTGGGCATGTGTGCATTGAAATTTGGGTATGAACCTTGGACTTGTGGGTGTGGGACTGCTTTGTAGCCTTTGGATATGAGATATGGACATTACAGGGTATGGTTCTATATTGCATACTCACTAACTAACCTTGGGGGATGGAATATTGTTCCTTGTATATTATATTAAGGTAATTAATATATGTAAATCTTCTATTCTGAGGAAGCAGAGGCAAAGAGTCTAGGTAAAACACATTGGCTAGAAGCTTCTAATGAAGAAACTGGAATGAAGAATTGTTTTGGGAAGAATCCTGAGAAAACTCAGATCTTATTTTATGAGTTTGCTGGGAAGGACTTTGATTAAGACCTGGGTTTTTCCTAAACTTGGGGTGTTTGGCGTGGCTGCTCTCCTTCCCTCATAAGCACCTTGGAAACACACTTAATTCACTTTGGTACTGTCACAACCCCTCCTGCGCCCTCTCTATCATGACCCCTCCCTGTGCTCTCTGTGCAGTGGTCTAGCGCATAGGGCTGATGTTGCTTTACCCCTGTGGTGCTTAATGGTGCACTATGATGCCCTGACTGATGGTCCCAAAAACCCATGATTCAATTGTGCTTGAGTATTTGCAAGCATTTCCCAGAACCCGTAATTCCATGGCCCTTGAATCTCTCCAAGAGTCTCCCAAAACCTGTGATTACATTGCGCTTGAATCTCTGCAAGCGGCCTCCAGAACACATGAACCGATAGTATAGCTGCACCTGCTGTTACCAGGGCATTGGTGTGGTTTTCCATTGAATCCCTGCAAGATTCCCCCAGAATCCAGTGAGTCAATGGCAAGCCTTGCTCCTGCTGTTTCTTGGGCCTTGGTTTTGTTTTCCATAATGCATGTTCGAGCGAAAACAATACATTTGTGTCCTGTTATTTGATTCCGATCACCAACTTGCACCTGCCCATTCTGAAGGTCAAAGATAGTGTACTAACACAAGCTTTCTCCAAGGTTCAAAAACCTTCTAGCTACATCTGTTGAGCCTTCGAAAGGGTATACAAAGGCCACAAAACCCTGAATCATGGCTTGGCTTCACTCCCTGCGGAATAAGCTTCACCCTTCCCACTCACCTGAAAATCCAGCCGGAACCGAGAAGTGCTGCCGTCTCCTTCAAGTCCATCTGAACCTGTGGTTCCTGTGGCACCAGCATCCTTGATGTCTTCCTCATCTCTCCCTCCTGCACTGCTACTCCGTACCCCCGCAACTCACTGGGTCAAAGCCTCCAGATCTTCTTAGAACTTCAGTCAAGTGGAAGAACTAGGCTACATATGAGCAAGGGTTAAATACTTTAGCTCTGTGTTTCTCTGATGTACAGTAGTGCCAAGAGAAAGCACTTTCGAGTATTTGATATATGCATCAACCTTGTGTTCAGAGTATATCCTTGGGAGTGCAAATAACTCCAACCTTTGTGCCCAGTAAATCCTTGGCAGTACAAGTAACTCCAACCTTTGTGCCAAGTGTATCCTTGGTAATGCAAGTAACTCCAACCTTTGTGCTGAGTGTATCCTTGGGAGAGCAATTAACTCCAACCTTTGTACCAAGTGTATCCTTGGTAATGCAAGTAACTCCAACCTTTGTGCTGAGTGTATCCTTGGGAGAGCAATTAACTCCAACCTTTGTACCAAGTGTATCCTTGTTAATGCAAGTAACTCCAACCTTTGTGCTGAGTGTATCCTTGAGAGAGCAAGTAACCCCAACCTTTGTTCCAAGTGCATCCTTGGGAGTGCAATTAACACTAACTTTTATTCCATGTTTATTCCTGGGAGTGACACTCACATCTGTGATTTTAGTTATTCTGCTGTCATGCTGTGCTGCTGATGAAACCTGACTGAGGTTAATGCATGTTCATTGTATGTAGACACCTGCTAGTGCACTGATGGTAACTGCCTTCTCTTGTTATTTCCAGTACATTGTGTCAATGCAAAACCAGAGGTTCTGGTCCAGTGCACATCTACCTTGCAAACGTAGAAGGTCTCAGAACTGATATATCCTGTTGTGCAGTCTCACACAGCCGCTGAGCGGATCCAAGTCTCTCTTTTCTCATTTTGTTCCAAACTCTCTCCTCAGGGACCGTGCGTGATCTAAGAAGTTTGGTCCCTTGATCTTGTGTGGCTTTGAGAGGGATAGGAAGTCCAGCATTGGCACCGTGGTTAGGAACAGGTGAGTGCATGTCAGATTCCTGCGGGGAGGTAACTTGCGCGCCGCTGACACTACTATGGACACCTACTAATCTCTCAGTATATTTTAGAGGTTTGGTTTAGTAAATGCCGTTTGTTTTTTTATTATGTAATGAGTAAACAGATCAACTTTTCAGGTCATCTTGAATCCTCTTCTACTGTTGTCTTTAAGGACTGTGAATGTTTCTATAGAGTAGCTGGAAGAAGCTGTTGATACTGCCTAGAAGATTCCGGTTGTCTGGCTCAGCTAATCTGACCTTTCAATGGACGCTGGTAAAAATGCATCAGTTTAGGCAGTATGCAGTAAAAAACCACCCCAACTGGCCATCTAAAGGATAAAGCCTGGAAGGAATCTATCAAAATGGAGCTCCTGCCAAACGTTTGGTGAAGCTGAAGCAGGATCTAAGAAGGTTAAGTATAAAAAACTTTACAGGACTCAATTAAAGTTCAGCAGCTATGTTATGTTGCATTGATTTGTATAGTGCACTAATCACCCTTGTGAGTATCCAGCAGTTAGAAAAGCAAGTCTCCTTAAAGAGAGTGTAAGATTTGAGGGAGTCTCACAGAAACTGAAGGTTTTATGGTGCATGTTGTGGCAGGACATTTTAGCAAACCTATTTTGTTATATTCTTAGACCCTCAAGAAGGAAGATTGTTCACTGTGGCGAGGTGTACTGCCATCTCTGTCAAAGAAAATTTAATAAAATAGGGACAGACAGATGCTGAGGAATGTTAGGTTCATTAAACTTTTTGTGAAAAGGTTACTGTGTGGTGATTTTACTAAATATTATGACATGTGTGAGTTCACTGGGGAAACCGAATATCATAACAAGCTTCATTATATGCAGAACATTAGTAGAATTTTTCAATAAACTTTTTAATAATGAGTACAATTTATCTATAATTGTATTGAGAGAACTAAAATTATGGGTAGAGGACCACACCGTGTAGGTAATTTCTTAAAATATTCGGCACATAGTGCGAATTAAGATCTATGGCACTAAACTCACTTGGGCACAAATAATCATAAAAAATGATAATGCATAATGTGCTGTTTTGTATACTCCGGCCTCCTGACTTCAGGAAGTCAAGCTGATGCATGTATCGGTAGGGCACACATTGTGGAGTATCGCAAGTGAGTGCTCCATCAATGAGTTGCATGGTGTGAACATGAGACAATCATTTCACAGATTGGACTGCATGCATGGGAATAGTGCATGCCACAATTGGAATAGTCACATAATGGCAAGTGATATTTCAAAAGTCAAATGCCTTGCCATAAAAAAGGAACAGGTTCACAACCTGAAAAAAACAAATAACCCCTCCTCCCCTAAAAAAAATCTACTTTTTTTGTTACAGGTCGGATCAAGAGTCGCACGTGTTTTTATTGCCATTGCATGCTTTTGATAGCACACTTTACATGAATTGACCAGCACAAATAGCTGTGATACTGGAGAGGTGATACATATTGTCAAATCACCATGATGAAAGCCCTGGACATGTTTAGGCCTGCAACAGTTGGGCTAAAACATGTTGGTTAAGGGAGGGTCATAGGACCATAGAATCCTAAATACCCCATAATATTTAGTTTTACTATCAACAACCACTCCGTAAATATAGGGATACCTTGGTGCAGTGGAGGGATTTTTAATCCATAGTTATGCCACTAGTACCTTTCTTATAAGAGCTCCCTGAAATATGGTCGAGCCCACCCTACTCTTTGGAATTCAGGGTGAACCCGATGATAAAGCATAATGAAGCATGACACTTTTAGAGTGTGTGAGGGTTATTACAAGAAAATGAATTGTCTGATGCTGCTATTGTGCTCTGGATGATGGAGGATGCCATATCCACTAGTTTTTGGGTGCCCCACATAAGATCAGTTCTGGAGTATGAACTTTAAACATCCGAGAAGACTGTAAATTTTGTCTTGTCCAGATGTTTGAGTCTTCCAGGAGTTACAAAACCTAAATCTGCCATTTCTTGTTTCAACACTTGAGAGATTGCTCCTTGGGACTATCTATTGTGAGGACGTCTTTCAAGCATGGTATCTAGTGCAATATTGAAATCCCCCACCCATTTGAGGTTACCTGTAGGCCTGGGTAAAATCTTAAGTATGCCCATTCAAGTAATTATTAATTTGACACAAAAATCCTACAGCAGAAGCACAGGAGCTGTTGTTCATGTTCTGTTGCATGTAGCACTATTCTCCTAATGCAAAATTAATACTCTGGTCCATTTTGGACGCAAATGTGCATTTGGTGCAATGAAGATAATTCTAAAATCTGTTATGCTCCTTGTGGAATACTGCATAATGTTGTATAATTTTGCTGCAATTTCCTGCAAATATGCTACAGCAAATTATGCCCACTTCTAGTTCTCGGTATCCCAATTTCTGATTCGAGTCATAAGAGTAAGTAAATACTGCTCCTGCCCCTGATTGGGTACATAGAGGGTGTTTGCCCTTTATATAAATGCATCGACATTCAACATTGTCATGCTGTGCCTTGACCTCCTGATATTGAAAATCTTTGTGTATCCCATCCTAATCCTCCTTTTTTTATTATTGTTGTAATGAATAGAGTAAAGACTATGGGCCCGATTCACAGAACTAACTTAAGACAAAATCCTAAACTTACTGCCATTTTGGTATTCACAGAAGGCACTTACTCATTTTGGTATTCACAGAAGGCACTTACTCATTTCGGTATTCACAGAAGTTAGGAGTCCTAACTTTAGGACTCCTAAATGCCTTCTGTGAATACCGAAAGCCTTAAAGTTAGGATTTTTCTCAGTTTAGTAGTAGTATAGTTAGGACTCCTAACTTTAGGACTCCTAAATGCCTTCTGTGAATACCGAAAGCCTTAAAATAAGGATTTTTCTCAATTTAGTAGTAGTAAAGTTAGGACTCCTAACTTTAGGACTCCTAAATGCCTTCTGTGAATACCGAAAGCCTTAAAATTAGGATTTTTCCCAGTTTAGTAGTAGTAAAGTTAGCAGTTCTAACTTTAGGACTCCTAAACTGAGAAAAATTCTAATTTTAAGACTTTCGGTATTCACAAAAGGCATTTAGGAGTCCTAAAGTTAGGACTCCTAACTTCTGTGAATACCGAAGTGAGTAAGTGTCTTCTGTGAATACCAAAATGAGTAAGTGCATTCTGTGAATACGAAAATAGTAGTAAGTTTAGGATTTTGTCTTAAGTTAGTTCTGTGAATCGGGCCCTATGTCTTATAGTATGGGTATGAGAAAGTTTCTGGTGGGTTTTCTCGAGATAAAAGATATCCAGAAGATCTCCCATATTTCTCTTGAGATGTTATGGTGCTTAACTGGGGAGTTAAATCACTTCACAATACGTTAGGACTTTAGCCATGAGATAGACACTGGGCATCTTCCACTAATTCAAGTGATGAGCCTGAAGCCTCTCCAAAAGAGCACTCTGAGAGACAGTCATTGGGCATTTCCTGTGAACCACAATTAGGCCCTGGTCGCCCACCTGAAGTCTCCCCACCCCTCATCTCTATCCATTTCCCCTAACCCTGTCCTCCTTTCCTTCCCCATCAAGCCTTATCGATAGAAGGGGAAGGATCCGAATCTTCCTATGTGGTGATGGGCCATGTTGTAACCTGCTAATCTCCCCCTGGCTCCTTAGCCTCCAACCACAGCTGTTTTATCACTGTCACACATGCATTGCTGATACTTTAAATAGTTAACGGAACTTGATTAGTGGTTGCATTTCAATACCATTCATCGCTGACCAAAGAGCTCTCGATTTGGTCCTCTTTTGGCCTGTTTTCTCATTCTTGTGTAAGTCACTTATCCTAGATATGAGCACTAAGGGCTTTGCTAATCCTAACTAAGGTGTAGTTTAGCACTGTGTACTGTATCTGTCACGCCCAGAGCTTGTAAAAAATGACAGTTATATTGCAAAGGTCTGAGGTTAAAGGCTGAGTCTATCTTGTATCCTTTGTCCGGAGTGATGCTCTTGCTTTCTCCCATTTTCTCTTGGTGGTCCTAGGATCTCCTGTACATCCTCCAATATGCATCTCGTGTATGACGTAGAGTCCATCTGAAACCACAAAGCGAAGGGAAAAGCCCATCTGTACAGAATGTGCCTCCAATGAAGCTCCGCAGTCACGGGTGCCAAAGTTAGGGACTTTTTCAAGATGGCTTGAGAGAGAGATCTTGGAATGGACCAATAATTTGTTCATGGAGATTAGGTGGTACGTTTGTCAATGTTCCTGGTTTCTCACATGATACTATATTTCAACTGAAAGAGCCCAATTTAGCTATGATGTCTCATGGGCTCGACCCCGGTCAGTTCCTCGGTGCGCCTACTCTGTGCACTCGCATAGTTGGGATCTCATAGGTATGGCTGTCCTTGAGCATGAAGCGCAAAAGGGATCTACAGTAGTGAACAACATCCTCCCCCCTTTCTTCATTTTCAGAAACATTCCGAATCTGCACATTCTCAAGTGATGAGAGGTATTCCAGGTCTATACGTTTTTTCCACAAGGCTTTGGTTTCTTCTTTGATTTCTTTTGACCTGGGTGTCCTGCATTTTCTCTAACTCGTGGCTCATGGCGATTATGTTATTTTCGTTAGTTGCAACCCTTTCACCCAAGGCCCGAATTTCTTTTGTGACTTCTGAAGACCAGTTGTCACGGCCGCCTTCAGGGCCTACATTTGCATTGTAACCATATTGGCTAGTGTATTGTGTAGGTCCCCCAGGCAGCTGTGCAGATCTACCTTTGTAACAGCATTCTCTGATCCTCCTTCTTAGTTGCCATATTTACTTTCTGTTGTTGTGGGAACAATCTTTCATTTGGGAGTATAGATTGGCCTCTTTTTTGCTTACAGAAATCTCCTATTCTCCTTTGTACCTTATAGCAGGTATTCATTCACACATTCACACCATGCATGTTCCAGACTGGCCCACAGTATTGTCTTCTTAGGTATTTGCTCTACTTTCCGCAGCGGAAAATAGTATTCAATTGTTCTCACGCTGACAGGTGGGGGCGACACAATTCTAGGGAGATGGGGACAGGCCCTTCAGGATTGCGCAGCTGTCACTTTCCAGGATTCACATCACCCATGAACTCAAACTAAAGCGGGGCCACCACCGGATTTGTCTTCATTAAAATGCCTCGTGTGGATTCTGAGTAGGCGGGATTCCCACTCCAAGATGTGACTGAGTCTCAATACTCTAGTCCAAGTTGTATCTTCATAAAAGGGGCGCTAGTAAGGTGCTGCCATAATAAAGTGCTTGAGCTGCGTACTCAACTCACTTTTTAATGGTAAATTCAAGACATAATCCTTGCTCTTCACTCGCCTCCGCTGCACTTGCACCGCCTGTAGAGTCTCTCCGCTGGCTCTTCTCATGCCAATCAGCTTGGCTGAAAAATTAGGCAAGGTAGGCCTTGCTTTAAATAGTGTGATCCACTTGCAGGCCTCAAGATGGCCACCACCATCTCTCTCTCGAATTCTGGGGAGGGATGCCGTCTGCAATAGGAGAACTGAGTTGTTTTTACATTATGGGTGCTGCCTCGTGAATTCCACCTCCTATGTCAGGTATTGTCAAGTGCCCCTGAAATCTCGGGATGGTCCAGCCCCGGAGCTTATCAGTCAGATGCCCTGCGTTCCCGGCCGCAGGCCACGCCCCTCTTGTGTGCCTTCTGTCACACTCCTACCCCCTTCCCTCTCTTCATCATCAGCATCGGGCACAGTCTTGGATGTGAGTGGCACTCTTGACAGGGAAAGGAATGGTGGGTTCAACATTTTGGTCTATAGGTAAGTGGTAATGAGACCCTGACATAAACCATACTGGAAAATTTCCACTGACCCCCCCATCAGTTATAGAGAGACAAATATCTGGTTGTAGTAAAGTAGTGTTTTAGCGAGTTTATTTCCAGTGTGACACAACATGGTTTAAAAATTCTGCTAAAACTTCTGGATTAATCCTTTCTTGTGACTTTACGAAACTAAATTATGTCAAACTATTTATGTGATTTTACCATAGTGAAAAACATCTTTTTTTAGCTGAAACTGAATATTTATGCACACATTTTTGTGATTTTTCCATAGTGAAAATGTTTTTTTGCTAAAACTGGACAAACGTGAACTTTACCTCATAAATTGAGAATATTTGTCACCCCGTCACATTTTAGCAAAACAATTTTTACTGTCCTAAATCTTACAATGACCTTTTCATAGCTTTTGTGACTAAAGGTCAAATGTATGTGCAAACAGTAAATACCACCAAGGGCCAAATCATCATCATAAAATATTTGGCAGTAATTACTCAAACTTACCAAAAGTTATTTTTCCTCAATATTTATTAAAAATCCATCTTCACACCATTGAATTGAATATAATTGAATACAAATAATAGTTTAATTAAAGTTTTAGCTAGTCCCATTCTCGAGATACAGCATTAATATTTTAATCTGTGATCTGGTTTTCGATATTGGACAACTGGGCATTCCACAATAAGGGAATGGTAACATTAATTTGGTACATTTCCCACTTTGAAATACAGGTTTAAAAAAAGGGTTATTTTAACAGGTCACATCGGAGGTTTTACAATACATCAATCAGGCTACAATGGTAGGCCTTAAGGGTAAACAGTCCTTACTATGAATCCGTCACCCCTCATGCAATTACAATGCGGTCGTTGTAACAATGCATACCATTACCCCAAGGCATAACAATGACTTGCAGAGGGGGGAGAAAGTGTTGGCTTTAAAATCCAACACCTTCCCTACTGTCCGCACCGACTGGAGTTGGAATAGTAAATTATACTATTCCAACATCCAGCGCCCCTCTACAGCAAGTCGTTGTTACGACTTGTGGGGTAATGGTATGCGTTGTTACAAAGCGTTTGTTGTACGACCACATTGTAACAACATGCGCGGTGACGACAAGCGTAATAAAGAGGCATATTCGGCCTGAAGCCACCATTTTCAATTGCCACACTAGTGGATGGTGAAATAAGTGCTGCAGTACACGGGTGACTGTTAACTTCATGCCGTGGGTGTATTATTGCACCACATACTACAGCCGTATAGAAAAATGAAATACGACAATTGGGGATTAACCGATTTCTCCATGCTTTAGGAGTCAGGTCACATTTCCTGGACACTGGGCAACTGTGGCGAGAAACAGCCTTTACTCCAAAGTTTTTACTTCCTATTAAATTTTACATGCAAGAGAAAACCACACATTTTAGGCTAATTAAAAAAGGGGGTTTGGGGCGTCTTCCCCCAAAATTATAAAATGTTTAAATAGTACCAAACCGGTACACGACAAAGGCAATTAATTAAATATATTAAGATTTAGGGGCATATGTATCAAATACCGTTATTGCGATTCTCAAATAGCGATTTTTAGGGAAGCTCTATTTGAGAATCGCAAAACGGGATGTAATAAAAAATTCGCAAATATTTTGCTATTCCATGGCGTTCCTTAATTGCGATTCGCAAATTGCGAATCGCAATTAAGGAATACCTTCCCATTCATTCCTATGGGCTAGGAGGCCCATAGGAATGAATGGGAAGACATTCTCAATTTGCGATTCGCAATTAGAGAATCGCAAAATGAGAATGCAATTTCAAGGGTGCTAGGGTGTCAAAAGGACACCCTGTTGCACCCCTGAAATATGTATGTGTGCGCATGTGGCGCACATACATTCCCTAAGGGTATGTAGGTACGCCACATGGCACTTTGAAAAATGCAAAAAAGTGCATTTTTCAAAGAAATCGCAAATTATCACCAACTTGAAGTTGGTGGTAATTTGTGATTCCTTAAGGCCAAATTGCACTTTTTCTGTGCTTCATACATTGCATTTAAGGAATCCCAATTTGCGATTCCTTAAATGCAATCGCAAAATAGAGAATCGCAAATTTTGCGATTCTCTAATTTGCGATGCCCTTTTGGGATGATACATCCCAAAGGCCTTTTCCCGTTCGCAAACGGGCCGATTCTGAGAATCGGCCCGTTTGCGAACGGGAAAAGGGCTTGATACATATGCCCCTTAATGTATAATTTTTAAACAGTAGGTGGCAGTGTTAGACAGTGACAGGATTTTTCAGGAACAGTAAGGTGCCAATTACGATCCGGTAAAAAAATTCCCCGTGCGACTCGTATCCGGTCTTTTTACCGTACGAATCGTACAAGTGCCGTACGAACTGGCAATCACGATTCGCATGGTAAAAAGTCCATACGAACCGCATTGGGAATATTTCCCCACATGTCCTCGGGTCGGAAAATGCGTCCGACACGTCCTCGTACGATTTACCGTACAAATGTGAAAGGTGAAGTCCGACCGAGGAATCACGATCCATCCCGTGCGTCCGAGGCCACAACCGTATGGAAAAAACACCGTCCGCACCGAACTCCCATAGCAACCATGGAGACATGTGCCCGCATATGCGCCCAACACTCCCCCCAGCCCCCGTACGTCCGACACGTACCCCCGTGTATGTACACCCCCACCCGTGTATGTACACCCCTGTACCCCTGTCGTACCCCCACCCCTGTACGTGTCGTACCACCGTCTATGTACACCCCAGTACGTTCGAGTCGTACCCCCACCCCTGTACGAGTCGTACCACCGTCTATGTACACCCCAGTATGTTCGAGTCGAACCCCCACCCCTGTACGTGTCGTATCACCGTCTATGTACACCCCAGTACGTTCGAGTCGTACCCCCACCCCTGTACGTGTCGTACCACCGTCTATGTACACCCCAGTACGTTTGAGTCGAACCCCCACCCCTGTACGTGTCGTACCACCGTCTATGTACACCCCAGTATGTTCGAGTCGTACCCCCACCCCTGTACGTGTCGTACCACCGTCTATGTACACCCCAGTACGTTCGAGTTGTACCCCCACCCCTGTACGTGTCGTACCACCGTGTACCTACACCCGAGTATGTTCGAGTCGTACCCCCACCCCTGTACGTGTCGTACCACCGTCTATGTACACCCCCCACCCCTGTACGTGTCGTACCACCGTCTATGTACACCCCCCCACCCCTGTACGTGTCGTACCACCGTCAATGTACACCCCAGTACGTTTGAGTCGTACCCCCACCCCTGTACATGTCGTACCACCGTCTATGTACACCCCCCACCCCTGTACGTGTCGTACCACCGTCTATGTACACCCCCCCACCCCTGTACGTGTCGTACCACCGTCTATGTACACCCCAGCACGTTCGAGTCGTACCCCCACCCCTGTACGAGTCGTACCACCGTCTATGTCCACCCCTGTACGTGTCGTACCACCGTGTACCTACACCCCAGTACGTTCGAGTCGTACCCCCACCCCTGTACGTGTAGTACCACCATCTATGTACACCCCCCCACCCCTGCACGTGTCGTACCACCGTCAATGTACACCCCAGTACGTTCGAGTCGAACCCCCACCCCTGGACGTGTCGTACCACTGTCTATGTACACCCCAGTACGTTCGAGTCGTACCCCCACCCCTGTACGTGTCGTACCACCGTGTACCTACACCCCAGTACGTTCGAGTCGTACCCCCACCCCTGTACGTGTCGTACCACCGTCTATGTACACCCCCCCACCCCTGTACGTGTCGTACCACCGTCAATGTACACCCCAGTACGTTCCCGTCGCACCCCCAACACAACCTCCTAAGTACGGAGCGCACCCCAGGCCCCAACATCACAACCGCATGTACGAGTCGTACCAAGCCACACACAAGGACAGCACCGTACAACCAAATAGCCCATGTACACACCGTACACACGCTCAAAACGCACGTACACAACCAGGACAAAACTAAACAACACAAGAATACACTATACGAATGGCACAAAGCCACTAAACATGGCCAAAAAACACTACAAAAACACCTTCACTGACCTGCAACTGCCAAAAACAAACAGAGGCCCAAAACACCACCACTCCTTATAACACACCCACCCAAACTTCAAACACAGCCACACCCACCCATGGACCAATAAAAAGGGCCCACACACACAAACCATGAGCCTTTGCAACAGACTCACTGCTGCCAGACACCACAGAACCATACTACAAGCTTCACCACACCTTACACTTGCACACCTTCACACAACCACCTTCACAAACACCCCCTCATCACATTCACACACACACACACCTGCACAACCACACCCACACACCCACAACCATCCACACCCCCCCACCACCATCCACACCCACACCCCTCACCATGCCCACTAACAAGAATCCAAAGTTCAGTAACCGAGAGTTGGAGGTTCTTGTTGATGAAATCCTCAGAGTCGAGCCACAGCTCTTTGGAACATTGGTCAGACAGACCAGCATGGCAGCAAAAACAGCCATGTGGCAGACCATCGTCGATGCTGTGAATGCTGTTGTGGACACCAGAAGGACCAGGCAGGAATGCCAATCCAGGTGGTACGATCTGCGGAGGAGGGTCCGAGCCAAGATGCAGGAGGAACACAACCAGGCCAACGCCACTGGAGGAGGGCCCTCCCGCAGACCCGTACACTACCAGCCCTGGGAGGAGAGGGTGATGGCCATACTGCCGGTGGAGGCAGTGGAGGGATTAGAAGGACTCCGAGACCCGGGTGAGTACACAAACAACGCACCTCACATGGGGGGAACGTCATCCACAACCAAAATCACTAACAGGCACGCAACCACCCCAAGCTATCGCATGACTCAACCACACTCCATGAACACGCACATGCCACTACCGCCACCATGCCCCATGCACCCAGCTGGACAATGTCAAGTCACAGGCCACAGAAGACAACAACACATGACACGGTAACCCGGATGGCGGGAGGGTGGGCCCCAAAAAATCACATAGTGCAACTCAGAAGCAGACAACAATGCCCTCTGCCCATATGGCCTAGGTCACAGCCAGACAAACACTGTGTCCCCACACAGGAAATACTCGCCAGCAAATGGCGGACGCCTTGCATCAACACATGGGGGTGAAGGCACTGTTTTGCACATGACAGCAGCTAATGAACAGCCAACATTGTGAAAGAGTGGCAGCACACACCACCACAGCAGCAGCGCACACACAGACACTACACCCAATGGGTGCCTGGAGATCAGAAACAAACTCACATCAACAAGCCAAGGGCCATTCAAAGATCTGCTAACAGTGTGTGCACAGGAAGCTGGGCTGAGGTGACAGAGGGTGACACACAGAGGGAGGGAGAGGGGGATAGAGAGGGAGGGAGACACAGGGAGACGGACAGAGGGAGGAGGCTGACGCACAGAGGGAGGGAGAGGGGGACAGAGAGGGAGGGAGACACAGGGACACGGACAGAGGGAGGAGGCTGACACACGGAGGGAGGGAGAGGGGGACAGAGAGGTAGGGAGACACAGGGACACGGACAGAGGGAGGAGGCTGACACACAGAGGGAGGGAGAGGGGGACAGAGAGGGAGGGAGACACAGGGACACGGACAGAGGGAGGAGGCTGACACACGGAGGGAGGGAGAGGGGGACAGAGAGGGAGGGAGACACAGGGACACGGACAGAGGGAGGAGGCTGACACACGGAGGGAGGGAGAGGGGGACAGAGAGGGAGGGAGACACAGGGACACGGACAGAGGGAGGAGGCTGACACACGGAGGGAGGGAGAGGGGGACAGAGAGGGAGGGAGACACAGGGACACGGACAGAGGGAGGAGGCTGACACACGGAGGGAGGGAGAGGGGGACAGAGAGGGAGGGAGTCACAGGGACACGGACAGAGGGAGGAGGCTGACACACGGAGGGAGGGAGAGGGGGACAGAGAGGGAGGGAGAGGGGGAGAGAGAGGGAGGGAGACACAGGGAGAGCAAATCAGCCGTGTGGTGTGTGGGAATGTCTGCTCGTCAGCAGGTAGACAGCGTGCATGTAGCCAAGGGTGGCCAGTGCCAGAACCCCCCCTCTTCTCCATAGCCAAACACAGGGCCATGTCACAACCTGTTCACAAGCACAACGACAGCTACCTGCATTATATAAGTGTGTGGATCCACTCCATGTGCACATGTACAGTGCTACACGGAAGGCGCCAATGCATGGCTCGCCACACCTGCCCACTCCACTGCTGACTGCAGTCACACTTGACGCAGCAAGTAAGACTGTGCCACACATAGTGAAAGGGGCCAAAGTGGTGCCCAAGGGACACACCCATGCACAAGTGCACTGTGAGTGGAATGCAAGACAGATCCTCATTCCAAGAGGAAAAGTGCCAACTTTGAAACTGATGAAACATGGATGTTGCATGGCCCAAAATTAACATTGTCTCTCTCACACACAGGTCAACGTCGTGGTTCACCCCCCAACACTGGGGGGGAAGACTCACAGGACCCAGATCTGCGGGAGCCCGATCCCACCGTCAGCGACGACTCTCACCACTCTGTGGACGACCCCGACTGACCTGGCACCTCTGGTGTCCAACCACCTGCAGCACCTGCGTCAGGTACAACTGTGCCAACCACCACCCCCACTCCTGCCACATCCCAGGAGACACCCAGGATCCCTGCCCCACCACCACAATGCAGCCAGGCTGGCCAGGAGGGACACGGTGTCCCGGGCACCCAGGAGGAGGCAGGCGACAACGCCAATGCCACCCCTCAGGGGTCCCGGAGACCCGATGTACCCACAAGGGCAGGCCAGGTGCAAGTGGGCAGGGGTGGTGGGAGTGGAGGACGGCGGAGGCGCGAGCCTGACCAGTTGGCTGGGGAACCGGTATTTGCCCATGTCCGTAACATCATGGACACATACCGGCAGGACACCACGGGCATGGCCCAGGTTGTGTCCATCCTCGAGGGGATCAAGACCCAGCAGGCCCAGCAACATGCCTGTCTACTGCAACACCAACGGAGGATGGAGGACAGACAGGCTGAGCAAGTGACGGTGTTCAAGGGGATTCACGATACACTCCGTCGGATGGCCGACAACATGGCCGACCCTCCCTGTGCCAGAAGGCGGAGAACATCACCACCCACAGGGAGGGAGCAGGAGGAGGAGGAGGAAACATCCGATGGAGCATCCCAGACGTCGTCACGGCCTGCTTCTGAGGGTCCCCGCAGGAGGGCGGGTCGTCCACGGAAAAGACCGTGAGGGTCGGCGCAACATCACCATCTCCCAGGACACCTGGCCTGGCACCTGGCCCACTGGAGCAACAGCATCACAGCATCAAGAGACATTCTCTGCCACATGGCCCTGCTGGTCACTGTCTGACCAATGTTGACAAAGACTGTGGCATGGACTCTGAGGATTTCAAATGGCAAGGACACCAACTCCCCTACTGAACTTTGGATTCAAAACTCCCGGAAAGCCCCTCACTTCATCCCCCCCCCCCCCAAATAAAAATTCACACCCTGAAGAGAAGATGCCTGCTGGTTGAATTATTACCTTACATGTGTGTTGTAAAGTCTAAACATGCCTGAGCTCTCTTTTGACTCCAACCATCCACACCCTGGGGCCTGAGTCTGGCACAGGACACACGGGTCACAGTGTATTAGGCAAGACAGACATGGAGCACCATACACACCCGTGATGGGCCAAACCAGCTGAGGGGGTGGCCGCACAACCGTGCTGACAGACACATTGAGTACAGCAACAGTCATGCGCAGAGGTCAGGGATCATGTCCAGGGTCCTGGGGGGCACCCAGGTATGTGTAGACAGGTGGCAGAACCATGTCCTGCAAGCTTGAGTCCGGTGGATGCAGAGAATGGGGGCCTGGCCAACGTTGGATGCATGGGGATGGCACATGTCACAATACCCACACAGTCATGGACATCATGCCCAATACACAGTCTCAGCCCACACACACAGCTTGCATCTTGCTACTCGACACATCGACACATAGCCACTATCAGGGAAAACCATGCCAGACATTCTGGATGCACCGTGGCAACACACCAGCATTGACGGAGAAGAGGCACCTTGGAGGCATAGGGACACCTTTATTAGTCATGTTTTCGGGATTGCAGAGGCAACTTGAAGTACACATGAACACATCTGGTGGAGTAACATGTGGGTCCAACACTGGCACCCCCCTTCTGCAGCACAAATGCGTGTTAGCCATGGAACTGGCACACAATTGTCGGCTAACAGCTAAACACCCACAGCTGCTCACGGAGAGACTGCCATACACCATTGATCCGCTGATGTGGAAGTCCCACACCATGTCAAGCCAATGCTAACCGTATGTGTCTGAGGGCAGTGTCACACACATTGATGCCATCATCACAATCCACTATCCCATCACTGATGACTGTCAACCAGGCAGACCATCTATTCAGGTGTACACAGTTGCATGTCGTGTCCCATGGGGATGCTACATGGCTGCAGAGGAACCAAACATCGACAGGGGCAGTGTGCATACATCGTGAACAACTGCCACACCCAATACACCCCTGATGCATCCCTTACCCTATGGAGACTTCCAAACGTGTCCGTGCCTGTAACGCTGAGTCAGCCCACGATGACGTGTCCATGAGGAATAGCAGTGCCACAACAATGCAAGCAGCAGACGGCATGCGCAAGTACCTGGGGAAGAGAGACACACAAGAAGTCAGCCACAAAAAGCACAGCCACTTGCATGTGCATTTACTTGACACATGTATGGATGACAACATGCTAGGTCACAATTATGACTGGGGAAATACAACCATCACTGCCACCATCACTCCAGTGACACACCCACACACACCTCTGACTCACGTGCCATACATGCAGGTGGAGACACACACACAACACATGCCACACGGGGACGAATGCGTGCACACTCACACACTGGTACTCACCACTAAGCAAAGAAGTCGCGTATGAGCCGAGTCCGGATGTCCTCTTGCGGCTCCACATCCTCCACATCACTAGCCCCATTGCCAAGCCCTTCGTTCTCCACGGGTGGATGGTCCTCGTCATGTTGATCCAGGATGAGTGGCACAGCTCTCTCAACTGCCATGTTGTGCAGCATGCAGCAGACCATGAAGATTTTGCAGACCTTCGCAGGGGCATATGGGAGCGCGCCGCCGGTCTTGTGGAGGCACCTAAATCGGCTCTTCAGCAGCCCAAACGTCCTCTCTATCACTCGCCTTGTCTGGCCATGGGCGGTGTTGTAGCGGAGCTGGGCCGGCGTGATGGGGTTGCGGAGAGGTGTGAGCAGCCATGGCATGTTGGGATAGCCAGCGTCCCCTACATGGGAAGCACATGGACATCGTTAGAAATGGTCAAGCGGTCGTGCTGGTAGGCTATGCAAATTACAGGACAGACAGACTGTACCCACCAACAACACATGCTCTTTCGTTGCGCAGCTGCATCATCATTTCAGGCATCCTGCTACGCCTCATGATGTAGGCATCGTGTGCTGATCCTGGAAAACGAGCACAGACATGTGAAATCACCATGTTGGACTGACACACCACAAGGGCATTGATGGAGTGGTAGTGCTTCCGATTGCGGTACGCCACCTCCCGTGCGTGTGGTGGTACCAAAGCTACATGTGTCCCATCTATGGACCCAATGACATGGGGCATCCCTCCCAGGGCATAGAATCCACGCTTGACCGCAGTCAACTGTTCAGGTGTTGGGAACTTGATGAAGTCATCCAGGTGAATCAACATGGCCTCTAAGAAATCATGCAGCACACGGCAGAACATGCTCTGGGACATGCCAACATGAGCTATGGTATTTTGAAAGGTACCCGTGGCAAGAAAATGTAGGGCAGCCATTACCTTCAGCTGGGGTGTCAGTGCCGTAGGATACCTGTGCTGCGGTTGCAGGTGTGGTGCCAGTCTCGCCGTCAACTCCAGAATCAACGGTTGGGTGAAGCGGTAGAGCCGGATGCTGTCATTCTCCTGCATGGCAGCCAAGTCCGAAATTGGTCGGGCAAGAGGCGGCGCTCTGCAGTAATTTGGAAGTGACAAGGAAGAGTGAGTGCACTACGACAACAATTCATATGTACTGAGCACATGTTAATCTGTCAATACACATATGCTACATAGGGAGTCAGGTATGTGCTACATGCCCAGGACACGTATGGATGCAAGGTGACACTCCTACCAAGACCCAGCTACACACGGAGATTGAGAACCTCCCCATGCCACGCCATGGGAATAGCTGTGTCCCAGTGCAAGTGAACAGCCAGACGCAAGACAGGAGTGACATACGCCCACACATCAGCAGAAGTAGGATGCCGATTGCAGAGACTGGTAGCGGAACACTAGAGCCACAGGTCACATGACATTACACTAGGACAGCCCACACACCTTGCCATGAAGGTGCACATGTCATGACTCACCACACATTCATTGTGAGGATGCAGACATGTCCTTGTCACGCTACTCCGTGTCCCATGCATACATGTGCACCTCACATCCGATACCACATGTGGCATGGTGTGCGGAACAGTGTGCAATGACAATCTACACACAGACACATGTTGGTTGCTGCAACGGCTGCAGCTTTTGAGGGTGCTCCAACATCAACCTGATGGGAAGCCCCCACACATACATGACATAGTCACATTGTGCACCGTGGGTAGTGACAAGTCAGGTGTGATAACCCCTGTACCGGGCATCAGGGGACACTTCCGTGTGTTGGTGTCCGTGCCATGCCAGTGACGCTCACCCCAAGTGTGCAGTACGACATGCACACATGTCAAAGGAGTCAAGGGCATGCCTGGCACACATTGCACCATCACACAGTACATCTGTAGACATCTCATCATACATCTGGTGCCTTCTCGACTCAGGAGTAATGTTCCACATCACAGGCCGTCACACCTGTGCCCCACACATGTAGTAATGCACAGACGATGCCTTGATGTCAATTAATGGACAAGTATGTCCATTCATGGACAAGTATGTCCATCCATGGACAAGTATGTCCATCCATGGACAAGTATGTCCGCCCTATCCCTACCTCTGTGCCGCCTGTCACCACTGTGATGTGTGAAAACCGCTGTACTGCTGCGAAGAGGGCCTGTGTACGTTCCCATATCTCTATGGGAGTGCTGCCGTATGTGTACCCATCGTGATGGCGAGCGTACAGGCATGTGTACAGCCCGTACCACTACGAGTAGGCATACGCAAGAACACCCATAGTGGTACGGGCCGTACACACGCCTGTACGCTCCCTATCACTATGGGTGTCCTCGCGTATGCGTACTCGTAGTGGTACGGGCCGTACACACGCCTGTACGCTCCCTATCACTATGGGTGTCCTCGCGTATGCGTACTCGTAGTGGTACGGGCCGTACACACGCCTGTACGCTCCCTATCACTATGGGTGTCCTCGCGTATGCGTACTCGTAGTGGTACGGGCCGTACACACGCCTGTACGCTCCCTATCACTATGGGTCTCCTCGCGTATGCATACACGTAGTGATAGGGAGCGTACAGGTGTGTGTACGGCCCGTACCACTACGAGTACGCATACGCGAGGACACCCATAGTGATAGGGAGCGTACAGGCGTGTGTACGGCCCGTACCACTACAAGTACGCATACGCGAGGACACCCATAGTGATAGGGAGCGTACAGGCGTGTGTACGGCCCGTACCACTACGAGTACGCATACGCGAGGACACCCATAGTGATAGTGAACGTAGGCACGCGTGTACGGTCCGTTGCAATGCATTTGGGGTGCCCTAGGGCCCCGGAACGCACCGTACCTGTGTGTGGAGCTCCAAATTACATAGGGGACACATGAGGGACAAGTATTAAGGCCTACATGCATGCTGGTTGTCATGGAGACCAAGTTCAAAATTTGAATGTGTTCTGGAAGGTGCACAGCAGTAGTCAGTTGGAATGAATCTACTTTGTTGCAATGTGTTTGTGGGGCTGACATCATGCAGGAGAATGAAACCGATAGAGAACACACAGACTGCTAGGTTTGAAGGGATTGGAGGAAACATAGGATGCAAATGTGAGTGACCAATCGCTCTGTACTCCTGTGCATGAGATGGGCCAGCAAGGCAGATATAAGGCAGCCAAGTCCCATGAGGGAGCACTTATAACAGATAACAGTTCCACTTCTGAAGCCCAATCAGACGACCTTATGACTCTTACTGCACTGAAGCGGGAATGGCTCAAAATCACACTGCATGGAGCCATGATGACGGAATACCTGAGGGCCAACATCGCCCCGAATGGGTTAATTGTAAAAAAATTTCCCCGCCTTTTTCTTGAAGATATGATCTTCAAAAAGGAATGGTCCCTGGTGTCATGGAAATGCACCAGGGATTGGTTGATTCTAATTATCAATACATCTAAGAGACTAG
Organism: Triturus cristatus; assembly: GCF_964204655.1. Classification (NCBI taxonomy): domain Eukaryota; kingdom Metazoa; phylum Chordata; class Amphibia; order Caudata; family Salamandridae; genus Triturus; species Triturus cristatus. The sequence goes on from NC_140590.1 coordinate 407,428,103, forward strand.
CTGATGCACTGTTGATCAGAATCCAGAGTGCGGAGGGGGCTGTCAAAGTCTCCCTCACCACTGCAATTTTTAAAACTAAATTGTCTGAAATCAACAATGAAATAGCAGAGAATATAGAATTTCTAATGAAACAGAAAATAACCAAACTGCAAAAAGACATAAAGAAGTTCGACAAGGAAAAGGTCTACCCTTACCTGAAGGCGGATTATACATCAACGCTTAATAGCTACTCTTCTGAAGAGGAGTCTAGTGGTTCTAGACGCAACTCCAATACGAGTAGCGACTCTAGTGGGGGCAGCTTCTCCAACAATCGGAATAGACAGAGACAACAGAACTATTCCAACTACCCAATGATCCCGTTCCAGGGACAATATCAACCGACCCCACCTTTTTGGCACTTTCCTAACTTCCAATCTGGTCCCCCTCCGCCTCCTCCTTTCTTTCAGCAAGGCCCCCCTTTTTTAGGCAGAGGTTGGGGCAGAGGAAGAGGGCGGAGAAGAGGAGACGACAAGAGAGTGCACTGGCAGGATCAACCCTCAACGTCCATGGAGACCAGGAGCCAAGCCAAGAACAAGAGACGTTAGTTGTTAACCTCTCCCCCCGTACTCTAGATGACACAGAGAGGCGGGTACTTCAAAAAGGTCTGGGCTTCGTACCTACACCAAAGGTCGATTACTTTAAAGAAATGTGTGAGATCCAGGCCTTTTTTCGCAAAGTACGTCTCAGGGCATACTTTCATGATGTACCAGAGGGTCAATGTGAAGACTCTGGCCTCCATAAACCCTCTACGTTCACCCCACACAGTGGGATGGTCCCCAATGAGGTGTTAACTTACGAACAGGCTGTTCTTAAGGATTGGAAGCAAGTCAGACCTGCTGCTACTTTCCACAATATCACCAACGAGGAAGAAGCAGCGCTACGGTCACTTAACGATGACCCCCTTATCACCATCAAACAAGCAGATAAGGGAGGCGCTACGGTAATCATGTCAACCAGTGATTACCGCACTGAATGTGAACGACAGCTTCGGGATAGGAAATACTATACTCCCATCCAAGAGGATCCCACCAACAGGCTCAAGACTTTGATCACGAGCATGGTCTTCCATGCCGAAACCCAGGGCTGGATCACGAAAAAAGAGGCAAACTTTCTAGTCACTAGCGAACCTAGAATTCCTTACTTCTATTGTCTCCCCAAAATACATAAGGTCACTAATCCGATCCCAGGGAGACCTATTGTATCCGGGATTGGTTCCCTGTTGGAACCCCTTTCTCAGTTTACCGACTACTTCCTTAAACCATTGGTCCAAGGCACCCCCTCATTCCTGAGAGACACCACTGATGTACTCAGGCTTTTAGAGGACACCCAACACCAGGGAGAAGTTGACTTCCTCATCACCCTTGATGTTGAGGCCCTCTATACAAATATTCCACAGAGGGCCACACTGGATGTTATAGAGGATGTACTGAGTAGTCTAGAATGGATATCACCCACCCCCCGCCCGTTTATCATTGAATGTGCAGCTCTAGCTCTAACAGAGAATTTTTTTGAGTTTGAAGGCCAATTATTCCATCAGATACAGGGCACCTCGATGGGGAGTACCTTTGCCCCCAGTGTGGCCTGCCTCTACATGGCAGCATTTGAGGAACGAGCCATTCACAATGAATCGAACCCTTATAGAGCTAACATCCTATTGTGGAAGAGGTTCATTGATGACATTCTGATCCTCTGGAAGGGGGACCAGTCACACTGTGATGAATTTTGCCAATGGATTAATACTCTGAATCCATATTTAAGATTTACGAGTACCATTTCTGACCACCAGCTTCCCTTTCTGGACCTCCTGATCATACTAGACGATCATAAAATGCGTACCACATTACATCGCAAACCCACTGACAGAAATAGTCTATTACATTTCAATAGCTATCATCCTGGGGCACTCAAACAAAATCTACCCTTTGGTCAATTCCTCCGTATTAGGAGGAATTGCAGCTCTGTCACTGACTTTAAAAAGGAGTCCAAAACCCTTACGAACAATCTTCTCCTGAGGGGCTATCAGAGCCGGGACATCAAGAGATCCTATAAACGTGCCCGTAACAACAATAGGGAAGGGTTACTTGAACCGAAAGAGAAAAAAACTGATGACTGCCTTACCTGTGTGATTACCTACACTCCTAACTCATCACAACTTAAGAAAATCATCAATAAACATTGGGGTATCCTCCATACCGGGGAACTTACAATACCGAACCCCCGTTTTGCTTTCAAACGCACTACTAATTTGAAGGAGAGACTGATACATACGAGACCCAAACTACCAATGAGCACCACTCAGTCCACTTTATGGAACCTTCCACCTGTCAGGGGCCATTACCCTTGTGGTTCCTGTGTGGTTTGCCCTCTAACTAAAATAACGAAGGACATCGAATTTCCCAACGGGGTCACGTGGGAATGCAGAACGCACACTAACTGTAACACTGCTTACTGCATTTACCTGATAACCTGCCCGTGCAATCTCCCCTACATAGGGATGACGACGAGACCAGTGAAGACTAGAATCATTGAGCATCGGAGTAATTTCCGTTGCAAGAAAGTGAACACTAGGATGACGAAGCACTTTAGTGAGAATAATCACTCTCCAGATTCTTTTAAGTGGGTAGTTCTCCAATCCTTTAAAAATGTTACAAAAGCAAGATTATTCACACTAGAACAAAGGTGGGTAATGAGATTATCATCCCATATTGAAGGATTGAATGAAGACATCCCCTGGAGCAGCCTCATTAATATCTGACATAGTAGACCATACCACCACTTGTCTGTCTATAGTGGATGTTCTGAACTTGGTTGAGGCTGTTATACTTAGACACTACATTACAGTAGCCTTTTGTCACTAGGTACCCTGCGATACCTTTACGTCACTTTTCTGGCATACGATGTGGTGGTGAAACGGTTGCATTGTACCGTGTTTTCGCGACCGCATTATTTAGCTTCTCTTGAACCGCGCAGTGCCGCATTTTCTAACAACTCGGACTGACACGCCCCCAACATCACAGGGTTACTATGACAACCCTTGGCTTTGACAACCTATAAAGGCTTCCCGCGTATTACTGCTGTTGATTCACGTGCCTTTCTCTCGTCACTTCCTGGTAGTGACGCGGCACGTTTTGTGACACGCAAATGTTAACACATTCTCTTTCTTATTTCTTCAACCGGAAGTATACTCCGCAGACTAGTTCTTCTCCCATCCCTCTGACGAACCAATTGGTTAGCGTGTCCTATTGGCTGAAGACCGCTTGATAATCCCCCTGTAAGATTCGAGATACGTCCCCCGAATCGGCGCGGATCTAGGGTAGGTGGGAAGGCGTCCCGTTCTTCGGACTTCTGTAAGTAACCCTGTGCAGGTCTTAGCGCCTGGGTCCTCACATTGTGTGGATTTATACGTTATACGTTGTCCGTGGAGCTTCAAAGGGAACTGTTCTCACAACAACTTTTCGCGGCTGCACTTTCTCCTTTTCCTTTATGTTCGCCGCTTTCTGTATCAATAGGACACTGTACTATCCGGTGTCTGCATCCAGCCCCAGCTCGTTGGATATCGTAGCCCTGTATTCGAGGGTGAGTGTTTTTTTCCAATTAGTTTATACCACTGTTCTGTTGCCACTGCGTACCCCCCTCATCGGGCAATCTGTAGTTTCTGCCAGAGCACTCATCACAGTGTGGGCTTGTCTTTTTAAAAAAAAACTTTTTCTTCTACTTTTAGTCCACGTCTTAAGGGTGTTCTAACTTAGCACCACCATATAGCTGAACACCTGGTTAATATTGACACTGCATGACAACCGTTGGTTGCAGTTTTTAAGATGAGATCTACAATATTTGTATTAATGCAAATGTTATTTACATGTATGTTTGTGTCCCTGTATTTTCTTTTTCAGGCGTTGTTCCTCACCTTCACTAGTTGCCACTTATTAGGGTGCTGTACGTGTGGTAAGTGCCATAGTAGTCACTACCACTACCAATAAGTGGGTGAATCACCTGGTCCTGAAGAATTGCGGTTATTTAACTAATGCAAGAAACATGTTGACCACACATTACCATAGCGTAAAACAGTCATTTTAACTGGAATATTACGCACTTTATTGTTTTTACTCTAAGAGTGGGACCCCCGTCATTTAATAAACGTTGTTATTTAGGTTTCCCACTACTCATTTTTAACACACTTCTTTCACCACACACTTCTTCACTTTAGGGCCCTCACCTGCATTCACCCACCGGCAACTATGGAATAAAGATCTCCACTAAAAGGCGCCACTGAGGTCGCCGATCGGGGATTGCAGCGCCGCCCCGATTCGGAGCAGACCCTATGATGACACTTGACATCTGGGCCACATGCTGACGACATATGACAGCTAGTTTGCCGGATGTGTGAGGGTCTTTTTCCTTAAGGAGAACTCTCCTCCTGGCTTCGGGGACACGTACATCTCTCTACTCACTATTAGCTCTTTTTAGGAACTGCATACTTCCATATCTATTCAGGAGCACTTGCCTGCACATCTTTGTATTCCACGACCCAGCTGCTGCTACTGATTCCCTGGAACCATGTCAAGGGCTGTGGAGAGGTCACAGCCATTCACCCTGGAGGAGAACATGGCTTTGGTGGATGTGATCCTCCCACGGTACCCCATGCTGTATGGGCGACCAGGTTATCAGGTGAGTTCAGTGTCCACTGGCACTTGTCCCTTTTTAGTGACTGTGACTTCTGCCATTGTGTCCAGGTGTGACACACATGCTTTGTACTGTAGGGGGGGTCCCGGGGGGGGGGGAATGCCTGATGTCTCCCAGCAGTGCCCTGAGACAGGAGGGGTGGGGGCCTATCACTCCCAGCAGTGCCCTGAGACAGGAGGGGAGTGTGCGGAGTCCTCCCAGCAGTGCCCTGAGACAGGAGGGGTGGGGGCCTATCACTCCCAGCAGTGCCCTGAGACAGGAGGGGAGTGTGCAGAGTCCTCCCAGCAGTGCCCTGAGACAGGAGGGGTGGGGGCCTATCACTCCCAGCAGTGCCCTGAGACAGGAGGGGTGGGGGCCTATCACTCCCAGCAGTGCCCTGAGACCGGAGGGGTGGGTGTGATGCACAGTGTGAGCCTGGATCATTGATTGTGTAGTTGCCCTCATTCCACCTGTGTCCTTTCAATGGCACGTACTGCTTTTGGCCTTCCCCCACAGGATCATGTCCCTATGACAAAGTTGCAATGCGTTGGATGCATACTATGCCTTGTTGTAAACAGCAAATGTGTTCTAATCTGTGTCCCCGTGACATGTGCAAGGTGTATTGATGTAGTGTCACTTGTTCATCCTCACAGGTAGACGCCTCTGCCAAGGAGCAGATATGGCTGGACGCCGTCAGCGCCGTGAGGAGTGCGGATGGTCGGAGGCGGCACCTGTCCCAGGTGAAGAAACGCTGGCAGGATATCCGGTGCTGGACGCGGAGGATCGCACGGCTCCTGCTGGGGGACTCACCTGAGAGCCACAAGAACCGCGGGCGCCGCCGTCTCTCCCACATCCAGAAACGTGTGCTGGTGGTGGTCTTTCCTGACTTGGACAGGCATCTACAGGACATGCAGCAGCCGGAAGGGGGTAGGTACATGTGTGTGTTTGTTGTGTTTCACCAGCATTTGTAAGTGCACTGTTCCATGGATACACTTCCAGGGTTTATGGTGCTGCCTCCCTTCCCCACCTTGCAATGTGTTCCCTGGTCTCTGTGTAGTCACTCCATCACAAAGTTATGTAGCCTGACACCTTCTCCAAGTGTACAATGCCTGCAGCATCATGTGTGGGGGTGGTGTGTAAGAGGTTTAGTGACCTTGCCTGTGCCCTGTCCAGTTCTGGACTTGTGGGTTCCATGTCAGTTGGCACTAATGCTGATTTCAGACATGGGAGTTAATCTCTTGAGTGCGAGGCCTTCCAGCAGGCATGTCCCATGTGGTGGCCTGTCACATGATGTGCATGAGTGTGCGTTACGCATAGTGCTGGGATGTTAGCGTGTGTTGCAGTCATTTCCATTCAGGAGCATGGAGTTGTGTGGCCACTACTGTCCCCAGGGGCATCTTTTCCTAGGTATCATGTGTGTAATCCGAGAATGCCGACAATCTCTGTGTCTACAGCATAGGTTGTGCTCTGTGCCATTGTCCCCTGGCACCATGTTTATTGACGTGAGATGTATTACAAGTGTCCACTGTCCAGCCTGACATGATTTTCCAAGTACATACTCACGGTGGCCATTGCCTGTGTGTCTTGTAGCAATCATCTGATGATGCCCATTTGTACATGATTCTTTGGACAGGCGCACCTTGGGTATTTGGTGTGCAATCTTGAATTATTGCATCCCATGTGTATTTCACCCAGACTAAGAGATGTAAGTGCTTCCTGTGTCTCCACAGATGTGTCTCATGTAGGGGGTGGGTGGGGCGGCCATGGCCTACATGTCAAGACCTGTCATCTCCTTGCTCGGACTGGCCAGTGTGTGATGTTTGTCTGGACATACACTCAAGGTGCAGCGTGCCAGTCAGGGTGGGCATGTTCTCAGTATTACCTATGCTGCATGTGCCTCTAGTTCCTGGATTTGGTCCCTGCTCATCCCAATTTCCTGCCACGCTGTGTGGTGCAGATGCAGTGCTGTATTGTCCCCAGGGCCTTGCTCCTCAGTCAGATTGCCATGTCATCTCATTTGCTATTGTGTCATGCTCTCCATAGTTTTTCCATGGCATGGTGGGTCACACAACTGTGTCTGGCAGGGCCTACGTATGTACCTTGTTTTGTAGTTGTAACTCATCCTTTGTTTCAGGCTATGCACTGTAACCTACGTAGATTGTACTCATGTGACATATGTATACAGGTGTATGATTACTTTCTGTCTCTTCACCCTGCCCACAGCATCGTCGGGGGACACGGTGGGAGACATGGACACAGACGGCGCGGAGGGACCGAGCACCAGTGCCAGCGGTGACATCGGGGCTGGCACTTCGAGTGGGACAGAGGCGGTGGAGAGTGACCCCGGGGACCTGTCGACTGGCACAACAGACTATGAAGCGGACGGGTCCGAGGATGATCACTCCGAGTGGGCGGTGGCTGCACCACCATCTGACAGCAGCCCTACATCTGGCACCGCCCCCTCCATTGCCATCAGCCGCCTCCCACGTGCTCGTGTCACTTCCCAACGTGCCCAGTCACCACATGTCTCCTTCCTGCCAGGCACCGCACCCCCTGCCCCTGTCTCCACTGCTGCCGCCAATGCTGAGTCTGTGGACATCCAGCGGCAGTTGCAGATTGGTCAGACTGCGATCCTTAATGTCCTCCATGGCCACAGCCAGGTCCTCAACAACATGGAGGCATACTTGGAGGGCATTCATTCATCGCAGGCTGACCAACGCAACTTGCTGAGGTCCATAGACTCCACACTGACTGCAGCAGTGGGTCTCCTGCAGCGCTACGTCCCACCCCCTACCCCTGCTCCTTCCACACTTCCCACTCCCATGCCTGTCCAACATACACCCAGACGTAAGCATGCACCCACCACAACAGACACAGGCACCACACCAGCAGGGAAGGTCCGCCGCACACCTCCTGACACGCACACACAGGGTGCAGTAGGCACACCCACTGGGTCGGGGGGCAAACGTGTGACACGCAGCCAGAGTGGGAGTCCGCATTCCACCCAATCCACTCCCTCCAAATCCCCTCCCCTCAGCTCTCCTGGCCACATCTCCCCCAAAGACTCCTTCATGGCCGCTCTGTCCCTGAGCCCCACAGTGACACCACCCCACAAGCGGTCAAGGAGGTCCCCGGTCAGGGTGCTTGATTCCCCCCCCCTGTCCACACCCTCCCACAGTGGCGCTGCGACCCATCCCTCTGACCCCCCCCCCCTCCTTGGGGCCTGTGGTTCCTTCGGGTGCAGGGGAGTCCCTGGAGGACCTTGCTAAGGTGTGCAGCGAAATCCTGGCCTCCGCCTTTGGCCCTGCCCCACCCCCTGTGGTGGAGTCCTCCATCCCTGCACCCACGACACCTACCCTTCACCCTCCTGTCCCTGCGGTGCCTGTTTCTTCCCCCCCACATGATGCCCTGACCCCTGTGGAAGACAACGGATTGTAACTGTGCAGGCAAGCTAGGGGACACGCATCCCACTGTGTCCCCCATCCAGCTGGGACTCCTGGACTGCCCTATGGCCTTTGTTAAAATTGGACTCACGTCATACTAGTTTTTTTCTCATGCTGAATAAAGCTATTTATTTTTGCCCTTGGAACACTCCTGCATAGCTGGCCTTGCTGTTGGTGGGGCTGCTACATGGTTGTGGGTGTTGGTCATGTGTTGGGTGTGTGGGAAATGTAGTAGTGTGCTGCTCATAGGGGGGACCCTGGGATCTGTGTGCCATCACACGGTGTTAGCTACCTTTCTCCATTCATGTAAGCAGTTGCTGCATGTTGCAATTGTCCCAAGGTGTATTCCTTCCTCTGTGTACCCTGACTTCTTCCCTGCAGGGTGTCCCCTGACTTTGGCACAGAGCTGTGTGTCCATTAGCTGGGTGTGTGACGTAGTCCTTCACCTTTGCACATGCATGCTGAGCGATGTCTCCACCTGCGTCATTCGTGGCATCCTTGGTAGTCATTGCACTTGTGTATGTGGCCTATTGACATGACTTCATGTGTACATGTTTTCTTTTCTGCGCTATGCATGCGTATACTCCCAGCCTCGAACACATGTGGTACATGTACTGCAGGGTCTTTGTGCACCTGACTGACATTTGTGGATATGGTATCTGTGACTACTCCACCCTTTGCGTTCCATGGGCACTGCTGGGAGTGATGGGCCCCCACCCCTCCTGTCTCAGGGCACTGCTGGGAGGACTCTGCACACATCCCTCCTGCGTCTGAGCACTGCTGGGAGGACTCTGCACACACCCCTCCTGTCACAGGGCACTGCTGGGAGGACTCTGCACACACCCCTCCTGTGTCTGGGCACTGCTGGGAGGACTCTGCACACACCCCTCCTGTCACAGGGCACTGCTGGGAGGACTCTGCACACACCCCTCCTGTGTCTGGGCACTGCTGGGAGGACTCTGCACACACCCCTCCTGTCACAGGGCACTGCTGGGAGGACTCTGCACACACCCCTCCTGTCTCAGGCCACTGCTGAGAGGACTCTGCACACACCCCTCCTGTCTCAGGGCACTGCTGGGAGGACTCTGCACACACTCCTCCTGTGTCTGGGCACTGCTGGGAGGACTCTGCACACACCCCTCCTGTCACAGGGCACTGCTGGGAGGACTCTGCACACACCCCTCCTGTCTCAGGGCACTGCTGGGAGGACTCTGCACACACCCCTCCTGTGTCTGGGCACTGCTGGGAGGACTCTGCACCCACCCCTCCTGTGTCTGGGCACTGCTGGGAGGACACTGCACACACCCCTCCCTTCTCAGGGCACTGCTGGGAGGACTCTGCACACACCCCTCCTGTCACAGGGCACTGCTGGGAGGACTCTGCACACACCCCGCCTGTGTCTGGGCACTGATGGGAGGACTCTGCACACACCCCTCCTGTGTCTGGGCACTGCTGGGAGGACTCTGCACACACCCCTCCTGTCTCAGGCCACTGCTGGGAGGATTCTGCACACACCCCTCCTGTCTCAGGGCACTGCTGGGAGGACTCTGCACACACCCCTCCTGTCACAGGGCACTGCTGGGAGGACTCTGCACACACCCCTCCTGTCACAGGGCACTGCTGGGAGGACTCTGCACCCACCTCTCCAATTTCACAATATGTACGCTCATGACATTCATGGATGTGGGTACGCTCCATGCATTCGAGGTGGGGGTACGTGTCGTACTTACACTGTTGGGGTGGGGCTACGCTCCATGCATTCGAGGTGAGGGTACGAGTCGTACTTACACTGTTGGGGTGGGGGTACGCTCCATACGTACGCAGGTGGGTACGGGTCGTACTTACACTGTTGGGGTGGGGGTACGCTCCATACGTACGCGGGTGTGTGTACGGGTCGTACTTACACTGTTGGGGTGGGTCTACGCTCCATACGTACGCGGGTGGGGGTACGAGTCGTACTTACACTGTTGGGGTGGGTGTACGCTCCATACGTACGCGGGTGGGGGTACGAGTCGTACTTACACTGTTGGGGTGGGGGTACGCTCCATACGTACGCGGGTGGGGGTACGAGTCGTACTTACACTGTTGTGGTGGGGGTACGCTCCATACGTACGCGGGTGTGGGTACGGGTCATACTTACGCTGTTGGGGTGGGGGTAAGCTCCATACGTACGCGGGTGTGGGTACGTGTCGTACTTACACTGTTGGGGTGGGGGGTACGCTCCATGCATACGGGGTGGGGGTAGGGTCCGTACATATCCGTCCCCACGCTATGTGATGCTTGTGCGGGCCGTACCCAGGCCTTTGCCACGTGGGTACGAGCCGTCCCGCCATTGTTGGGGTGACGTGGGTGTGGGCGTGGTTCGACTCGTACCCACGCTCTTCAGGCGTGGGTACGGGACGTACCTGTCTGGTTGTGTTGCCTGTTCGCGTCGTGACGGACTTCCGTTGTGGCGGTCGCTGGCTTATCTGGACACGCCCCCACCCCCTCATAGTGACCAGGGCCTGGGAGTCAGGTATGTCCAGGGCATGTGTGCTGTGTGACTTTGGTGGGGGGTTTGTGGCCTGCCCTGGTCCTGCCACCCCCCCCACCCCACTTTCCCCCCTCCCTTAGTTGTTCTGACCTTCTGCGGCGTCTGCGTCCGAACCTGTGGAGGAGGTCGACTGCTATGAGGGCCGGGATGACTCGTAGGTTCGGGTCCATGTCTGTCCGTCGCGTACTGGTCCTCCTTGTTCGCGTCGTCCTGTCGCGTACTGGTCCTCCTTGTTCGCGTCGTCCTGTCTGTCCGTCGCGTACTGGTACTCCTTGTTCGCGTCGTCCTGTCGCGTACTGGTCCTCCTTGTTCGCGTCGTCCTGTCTGTCCGTCGCGTACTGGTAGTCCTTGTTCGCGTCGTTCTGATTTCCCGGCAGTTTTTGGCTGCCGGAAAATATTCACCGTGCGGGATGACGTTGGTGCGAATCGTAATTCCTGGTTCGTGAATGGCAGGCTGCGAGCGTCCCGACGTCAGGTCGGCGCTTTCCTGGATCGCATTTGTATGTTTATTTTGTTCGGTCGGGGTTTTTTACGATTCGTACGGAAATGGTGTTCCCGTGCGAATCGTAATTCCATGTTTGTATATTTTGACGACCGGGTACGCGTCGGACGGAGAATATGCTCCGTCCGACGGTTCGTACCCGGTTTTTACAGGATTGTGATCGGCGCCAAAGCGTGGTAAGAGTATGCGTGGTAGTGGGATGCATGGGGAAGGTGTTTCTAATGTGACTGAATGTAAATGTGTGGAAGAGGTAGTGGTATGCATTATAAAATCGGCTATGTAAAGATGTGCATGGTTAAGTAAGGCGTGGGAATGTCATAAAACCGCTGTGGCAGTGTGCTGAGTCTAAAAACCAGCAATAAAATACGGCTCAGCAAAAGGTGAAAAATTTGGGGTAACCAGACAAAAAAGGTAAGGGTGGGTGGAGCTTGTGGAGTTGCACTACATGGAATTCCACGGAGTTGCATGAAAGCTCTGTAGAATTCCACGGAGTTACGCAAGCAGGTAGAGTTGCTCCCCTCGCCCACCCCTAGCAATCAGTTGATCGTACTTGCTGGGTCACTCAATCAGGTGAACACGTTCAGGTGTAGAGAGGTTTGGAATGCAATATTTATGCCATATAAAGCCTTATTTAAGAGTGGTGTACGAAAGAGTTGGATGTAAACAGGCCGCATGTGCTGTGCTTTCCAAGGCTCATCTGACCCTCGCCGAACAGCGGACCAGTGGAGTCTGTCCGTCCAAACTGCCTGCACTGCTTTGCTCCAGTCCAGCGGCTGCAGGCATGGGTAGTGGGTGGTGGTGGGGCAGCTCGCGGGTCACGTGGGTGTGACGGACTGGTGATCACGCATAATTAAAATAAAAAATGTACTTACCTTTCCGCCGGGTCCCCCGTCTCCACTCCTGCTCTTCTCCGGAAGCACAGCAGGCCCCACTGACCAATCACAATGGTAGGAATCCAAGCTCGCCTGACCAATCACAACACTGCAATACAGAGTTTGTGAGTGGTTGTGAGTGTTCTGGTTGGATGTTCAACTAGGGAATGGAGCCTGGGCTTGTTCTCCATGCAGGGTGTAATGCAGCCTGCATGGAGAAGGGGAAAGCGCACATGACTGATTTGGGCGGCCCGAGATGGCCGTTCAAACAGTCATTGCACACTTGAGTGGGCAAACCACTCCACCCCTGCCCTGCTCTGTGAGCAGAGCCAGCAGTGGTGTCATTGCTATAGCAAACATCTTAATAAAGGGAAGGGCTGCAGGCGCAGGTAACCATTCAGTCTACTCCGGCACAGTGTGTGCCCTAAAAAAAGGCTGGTACCATGAACTAGAGCTCACAACATGAGAGTAAAATGTAGTAAAACCAGGGAAGAGTAAAGAGAACAGACTACTTGGGACTACGAAGGAGTACAATTCATCATCACACCCGCTGCTTGGTAAAACAAGCAGTGGCATAGCATAGAGGCCCAGGGCCATATTGCAAGAAAGCAAAGTATCCCCCTCTCCATCCTGGATTAGGCACTGAATTACAGTCGTAAACCTGGTCCCACTACAGCTGCTGCACTATTCAGGCATGCACAGAAAACAAGGCATGCCTGACTCTTAACAGTAATGAGAACGGAACACAAGCAAGAACTAGGCAGGTTCCTGGTAGTGGTGGGTGCCGATAAACTCCACTACGAGGCATAGGTGGAGTTTTTGCCAAACTCTGCCCACCAAGTGGAGTGTGGAGTGACAAAAACTCAGTGAACTTGGCCGGTGGAGCAGAGTTTACTGCCACCCTTAAAAAAAGTGGAGTTCTTACAACCATGTAACATTTAGGGGTCGATTCCGATCCGTGTCGGACAGCTCTCGGAGAGCTGTTCGTAGCCTTACCTTGAGACCGATACGTACCCTTAGCCGGTCCGTCCTGTTGATGAAGTACGATGCGCATAACTGCCAAAAATCCGACCGACACGTAGGCTGTGATTCAAGCTCTATTCTCCGTCCAAGCCGTAACTTCGAACGCCGAACCGAGTCGCCCGGAAGCAGTATCCATAGCAGTTTCCGCCCTGACAAGTATGATGCGTACTTCCTACGTGCCGGACGGGTCGCCACGTACGGCACATCACAGTATCCAGAAAAGAAGCATATCAGCTACGATTTGCGCCACAACTCAATCCACGGCTACGAGATGGACCAGCTTCCAACGGGTACGAGGCGGAGCAGCAAGCAGCGTGTACGAGACGAACACATCATGAATCCCATCGCGCAGGTCATACCAGTACTCTACATCTATGACCGGATCAGGACAGACGCAGACGGTAAGTCAGACACCTACCACACAAACAAACGACATGTACCCACAAAATGGCACACACACACAGGGGATCCACATCCTGGCCACTAACAACAGCCCACCATAGGGGTTGTATGGCCAGCACCACCCCCACCCCCACCCATAGGGCTTATATTGCCCATCACCCCTGCCATCCCCACTCATAGGGGACCTGTTGCCCATCACTACTGCCACCCCCACCCAAAGGACTTATGTTGCTCATCACTCCTGCCACTCCCACGCATAGGGGACCTGTTGTCCAGCACTACTGCCACCCCTACCCATGGGGGACCTGTTGCCCAACACCCCTGCCACCCCCACTCATAGGGGACCTGTTGCCCATCACTACTGCCACCCCCACCCATAGGGCTTATGTTGCCCATCACCCCTGCCACCCCCACTGATAGGGGACCTGTTGCACATCACCCCTGCCACCCCCACTAATGGGGGACCTGTCACCCATCACTACTGACACCTCCACCCAAAGGGCTTATGTTGCCCATCACCCCTGCCACCCCCACTCATAGGGGACCTGTTGCCCAGCACTACTGCTACCCCCACCCATAGGGCTTTTGTTGCCCATCACCCCTGCCACCCCAACTCATAGGGGACCTGTTGCCCATCACCCCTGCCACACCCACTCATAGGGGACCTGTTGTTCAGCACTACTGCCACCCCCCCCATAGGGGACCTGTTGCCCATCACCCCTGCCACCCCCACTCATAGGGGACCTGTTGCCCATCACCACTGCCACCCCCACTCATAGGGCTTATGTTGTCCATCACCCCTGCCACCTCCACCCATAGGGGACCTGTTGCCCATCACCCCTGCAACCCCCACTCATAGGGGACCTGTTGCCCATCCCTACTGCCACCCCCACCCATAGGGCTTATGTTGCCCATCACCCCTGCCACCCCCACTCATAGGGGACCTGTTGCCCAGCACTACTACCACCCCCACCCATAGGGGACCTGTTGCCCATCACCCCTGCCACCGCCACTCATAGGGGACCTGTTGCCCATCACCCCTGCCACCCCACTCATAGGGGACCTGTTGCCCATCACTACTGCCACCCCCACCCAAAGGGCTTATGTTGTCCATCACCCCTGCCACCCCCACTCATAGGGGACATGTTGCCCAGCACTACTGCCACCCCTACCCATAGGGGACCTGTTGTCCATCACCCCTGCCACCCCCACTAATAGGGGACCTGTTGCCCATCACTACTGCCACCCCCACCCATAGGGCTTATGTTGCCCATCACCCCTGCCACCCACACTCAAAGGAGACCTGTTGCCATCACCCCTGCCACCCCCACTCATAGAGGACCTGTTGCCCATCACTACTGCCACACCCACCCAAAGGGCTTATGTTGCCCATCACCCCTGCCACCCCCACTCATAGGGGACCTGTTGCCCATCACCCCTGCCACACCCACTCATAGGGGACCTGTTGCCCAGCACTACTGCCACCGGCACCCACAGGGGACCTGTTGCCCATATCCCCTGCCACCCCCACTCATAGGGGACCTGTTGCCCATTACCACTGCCACCCCCACTCATAGGGCTTATGTTGCCCATCACCCCTGCCACCTCCACCCATAGGGGACCTGTTGCCCATCACCCCTGCCACCCCCACTCACAGGGGACCTGTTGCCCATCACTACTGCCACCCACACCCAAAGGGCTTATGTTGCCCATCACCCCTACCACCCCCACTCATAGGGGACCTGTTGCCCAGCACTACTGCCAACCCCACCCATAGGGGACCTGTTCCCCATCTCACCTGCCACCCCCACACATAGGGGACCTGTTTCCCATCACCCCTGCCACCCCCATTCATAGGGGACCTGTTGCCCATCACCCCTGCCACTCCTACCCATAGGGGACCTGTTGCCCATCACCCCTGCCACCCCCACTCATAGGGGACCTGTTGCCCATCACTACTGCCACCCCCACCCATAGGGCTTATGTTGCCCATCACCCCTACCTCCCCCACTCATAGGGACCTGTTGCCAATTCACCCCTGCCACACCCACTCATAGGGGACCTGTTGCCCAGCACTACTGCCACCCCCACCAATAGGGGACCTGTTGCCCATCACCCCTGCCACCCCCATTCATAGGGGACCTGTTGCCCATCACCACTGCCACCCCCACTCATAGGGCTTATGTTGCCCATCACCCCTGCCACCTCCACCCATAGGGGACCTGTTGCCCATCACCCCTGCCACCCCCACTCATAGGGGACCTGTTGCCTATCACTACTGCCACCCCCACCCATAGGGCTTATGTTGTCCATCACCCCGCCACCCCCAATCATAGTGGACCTGTTGCCCATCACCCCTGCCACCCCCACTAATAGGGAACCTGTTGCCCATCAGTACTGCCACCCCCACCCATAGGGCTTATGTTGCCCATCACCCCTACCACCCCCACTCATAGGGGACCTGTTGCCCATCACCCCTGCCACCCCCACTCATAGGGGACCTGTTGCCCATCACCACTGCCACCCCCACTCATAGGGATTATGTTGCCCATCACCCCTGCCACCTCCACCCATAGGGGACCTGTTGCCTGTTAGAAGGCGACCTCAGAGGGGCCCGGAGGGGGCCCTGACTGCCCTGAGACCCACCCTCGAAGTATCGTAGCCGGGCACTGGCGGGAGACTCCTCAGGGGAGGAACCTCGCTTCTAGGATCGTACACTCAGCACCACACGACAGAGACACCACACGAGGAGTTCTTAAGAGCAAATCTTTATCAGATCGAGTGGTAGGATCTTTATGATCAGCAAGGTAAAATATATACAAGTAGAGTGCGGGCTCACAAGGTCTTGGAGGGGGGTTCGGAGGTAGCGGGACAGTCTTTGGGGTTAGGAATCAAATGCAAGAGCGTACCCGGCGCACAGCTCACAATCCTCGAGCTGGGGGATACGCTTGTCGTCGTGGGGTCCGGCGGGACCACGAGAGTCTGTGGGAGCTGCGAGTCACTCAGCAGGGTTCAAGCACAAGTTCGGAGGTCTCACGATCTTCAGGGAGCCGCGAGTCACTCAGCAGGGCTCAAGTACAAGTTCGGAGGTCTTACGATCTTCAGGGAGCCGCGAGTCACTCAGCAGGGCTCAAGTACAAGTTCGGAGGTCTTACGATCTTCAGGGAGCCGCGAGTCACTCAGCAGGGCTCAAGTACAAGTTCGGAGGTCTTACGATCTTCAGGGAGCCGCGAGTCACTCAGCAGGGCTCAAGCACAAGTTCGGAGGTCTTACGATCTTCAGGGAGCCGCGAGTCACTCAGCAGGGCTCAAGCACAGTTCGGAGGTCTTACGATCTTCAGGGAGCCGCGAGTCACTCAGCAGGGCTCAGGTGTTTCCAAGGCGAATCTGCCGGACAGTCCCAGAGCACCACTTGTTATAGGGCGACTCCTCTTTGATGTCCGGAGTCTGTGCAGTCACCTGGGGGGTCGCTTGTTGGGGTTTCCTGCCATTGTCCTTTGATCCTTCCAGGGCCGGGTCGGGAGGAGTCCCAGACACCCAGCAGGCGTGGAGCCAGCCCTCGGGGAGGCCGGCAGGTCGATCAAAACCCACCTTCCCAGGGAAGCGCAGAGGTGTGATAGAAACTGCTCCTCCCTCTCTCATCCCAGGGGGAGCGCGATGTTCTCCAGCCGGAGTGGCGCCTCTAGGCCAGGTTCGCGCTGGGGCTGGGCGGCCATCTTGTTGCATGAAGTGGGCACGCGGGCCCGGTGTGGCCGAAAGGAGGAAGGCCACGGACGGGAAGGCGGGTTGGGTGCGTGTGAGTTCGGGTGGGAAGAATCGGCTAGGCCGTGGGTTTGGGGGCTGGTGTGAGGTGCAGGGGTCAGGTCTAGCTATGTTACGAGGGCCGGGTCTAACACGCGTCCCCCCCAGCTGAAAGCCAGAGAGAACTACCCATCCCCTTGGGGGTTCTCTTTGCTGAGGCGGAAGAACCGGGAGAGGCCATCGGCGTTGGCGTGGTCAGTCCCAGGGCGGTGTTCCACGGTGAAATCCATCCCCTGGAGGGAGATTGACCACCGCAGTAGCTTGGGGTTTTCTCCTCGCATCTGCATGAGCCATCGCAAGGGGCGATGGTCGGTTTGGACCGTGAAATGGGTGCCGAACAGGTAAGGGCGTAGTTTCTTGAGGGCCCAGACTACGGCGAACGCCTCGCGCTCGATGGTGCTCCATCTCTGTTCCCTGGGCAATAGCCTTCGGCTGAGGAAGGCTACGGGCTTGTCGAGGCCTTAGTCATTTACCTGGGAGAGGACTGCCCCGATGCCATGCTCGGAGGCATCAGTTTGTACTACAAACTCTTTGGAGTAGTCGGGGGCCTGGAGGACGGGGGCAGTACACATGGCTGCTTTCAGGGCCTCGAACGCCTCTTGGCAGGCAGGGGGCCACTGTACCTTCTTGGGCTGCTTTTTGGATGTGAGTCCCGTGAGGGGACCGACCAGGCTGCCGTAATTCCAGATAAATCTCCGGTAGTAGCCCGTGAGGCCCAGAAAGGCTCGGACCTCCGTTTGGGTCGTGGGGGGTTCCCAGGCTAGGATGGCGTCGATTTTGGGCTGTAGGGGGGCGACCTGCCCGCTTCTGACCTGGTGCCCCAGGTAGGTTACCGAACCTTGCCCAATCTGGCACTTGCTGGCTTTCACGGTGAGGCCTGCCTGGTGCAGGGCGGTCAGCACCCTCCGGAGGTGCTGGAGGTGCTCACTCCATTCGGAGCTAAAAACTGCGATATCGTCGAGATATGACGCACTGAATTTTTCCAGCCCGGCCAGGACTCTATTTACCAGTCGCTGGAAGGTGGCCGGGGCATTTTTCATCCCGAAGGGCATCACGCGAAAGCGATAGTGCCCATCCGGGGTGGAGAAGGCGGACCGCTCCTTGGCTCCCTCTGTGAGCGCAATTTGCCAGTAGCTGCAGGTGAGGTCGAAGGTGCTGAGGAACCGAGCAGCCCCGAGCCGGTCAATGAGCTCGTCGGCTCGGGGAATGGGGTGGGCATCGGCTCGGGTGACTTCATTGAGTCCCCGGTAGTCCACGCAGAAGCGGAGTTCCGGTGCGACCCCGGGGGCAGCTGCTTTCGGGACCAGGACCACGGGGCTGGCCCAGGGGCTGTCTGAGGGTTCAATCACGCCTAGGGTCAACATTTTCGAGACTTTGGCTTGGATACAGGACCGGACCCGATCAGGGACCCGGTAGGCCCGGTGTCTCACTGGCGGGCTGTCCCCAGTATCCACATCATGGACACACCAGTTGGTGACCTTGGGGACCAGGGAGAAGAGGTCCGAAAACTGCCCTAGGAGCTGGCAGCAATCCTCACGTTGCTGGGGAGTGAGAGACGGGGAGAGGTTCACTCCCTCTACGGAGCCGTCCTTCTCTTTGGTGCACTGGAGATCAGGGAGAGGATCTGACTCCTTCTCGGACCCGTCATCAGTGGCCAGTAGGAGGCTCAGCTCCGTCCGCACAAAGTGGGGCTTGAGGCGGTTCACGTGGAGAACCCGGAGGGGGTCCCGGGGGGACTGGACGTCCACCAAGTACGTGACCTGGCTCTTCCGCTCAACCACTTTGAAGAGCCCGGTCCATTTATCCTGGAGGGCGCAGGGTTTCACGGGGGCCATGACCCATACCTGCTGGCCCGGCTGAAACTCGACCAGAGTGGCGTTCTGGTCGTACCAGCGCTTCATCTCCTCCTGACTCGCCTCCAGGTTGGCCTCGGCCATCTCTCGGAACCTCCTAGTCTGATTTCGGAGGGTCAGGACGTAACGGAACACATCTCGGGGGGGCCTCGGGGCGCCGCCTCCCAGCCTTCCTGACCAGGCTGAGGGGCTCCCTGACGGGGTGCCCGTAGAGTAACTCAAAGGGGCTGAACCCCAAGGATTTCTGGGGAACTTCTCGGTATGCGAATAGGAGGCAGGGGAGCAGGATGTCCCACTTACGCCGGAGGGGCTCTTCCAGGCCCGCGATCATCCCCTTCAGAGTCCGGTTAAACCACTCTACCAGGCCGTTTCCTTGGGGGTGGTACGGGGTGGTGAACTTATAGGACACCCCGCATTGTTGCCATAAGGACTTCATGTATCGGGAGATAAAGTTGGTACCGCGATTGCTCACGACCTCGCGGGGAAAACCCATGCGGGAGAAGATTCCCATCAACGCCCGGCCCACCACGGGGGCTGTGACGGTGCGCAGGGGGATGGCCTCAGGGTAACGGGTGGCATGGTCCACCAGGACAAGGATGAACCGGTGCCCTTGGGGGGTCCAGAGGTCCTACAATGTCGATCCCGACCCGCTCAAAAGGGGTACTGACGACAGGGAAGGGTTGGAGGGGAGCCTTGCGCTTTCCTCCGCTCTTCCCACTGGCCTGGCACGTGGGGCAGGACTTGCAGTGGGCTTCTACATCTGCTTTCATTCTGGGCCAGTAGAAGTGAGTCACGAGGCGACTGTACGTTTTGTCCTGGCCCAAGTGGCCTGCGAGGGGGGACGTCGTGGGCCAAACCCAGGAGGAGGTTTCGGAAGCATAGGGGTACCACCAGCACCCGGCCGGACCCTAGCTCCACCGACTTCTGTTCGCCGTACAAAAGGTCATTCTCCCAATACACCCGGTGCGTCCCCGTCTGGTCGCCGGCGGCCTGGGCCTCTGCCTGTTGCCGGGGCCCGACCAGGGAAGGACAGGTAGCCTGCTCTCGGCAGAACTCCTCTCGGGAGGGGCCCCCTTCGTGGTGCCACTGGGCTAATTCTGGCAGATCGCCTAACTCGGTGACTTAGGGGGAGTCGGAAGGCGGGGGTTCGTCACTGGCGATCGACTCTTCTGGTGGGGGAATGTGGGGACCCTCGGCCGGGACCATCCTACCTTCAGGGGTCGGGCGTCGTCGACTTCCCTCAGGGGGGTCAGTCGAGCCGCCATGGATCGAGTGGTGGCGCACACCCACTCAGGGAGGCCCATCATCCCTAGGTGGGTCTTGCGCTCGACTTGTCTCCAGGGGGAACTTTCCAGGTCGTTCCCCAGGAGACAGTCGACGGGCTGGGAGGTTCTTACCGCGACCTTCAGTTTACCGACCACCCCTCCCCACTCAAAGGGCACCAGGGCTACCTTACATAGGCTTTCTGTGTTGTCGGCTGAAATGACAGGGCAAAATACGTTGGGGAGGACCTGGTCTTCGTGGACTTAATGGCTGAGGACACCGGTGATGCTGGCCCCGGTGTCACGGAGGGCTTCTACTTGGTGGCCATTGATCGTTACGAGCTGTCCATATTTCTTTGTGTTAGGGGGCAGGAGGCTCCCAGGGACCATCTCTCTATCTCCTAAGGATACTAGGGCTATAGCGGCGGGTTCCCACTCCTCGGCCTCCTCAACCTCCTCCTCCAGTGCTACATTGGCTATTTGTCTAGCGGGGGGTGCTGCCTGGGTTGTGCGTGG
Organism: Triturus cristatus; assembly: GCF_964204655.1. Classification (NCBI taxonomy): domain Eukaryota; kingdom Metazoa; phylum Chordata; class Amphibia; order Caudata; family Salamandridae; genus Triturus; species Triturus cristatus. The sequence continues at coordinate 407,449,010 of NC_140590.1, forward strand.
GGCCATGGGGCATTCAGGGTCGATGGCGTAATGCCCGGGCTTCTGGCAACGAAAACAAGTGATGGTTACCCGGTGCCCCCGTCTCAGGGGGGGGCCGGATACAGCTGGTGGGGGTGCCGGGAAAGGTGGAGGTTGGGACTTTGGGGGACTAGCCTGGGACTCTCTCTGCCCTCCCTGGTTTCCCCCCCCTCTCTGGCGGGGTGGTCCCTGACTGGCTCGGGGGTATTCTCCTACAGGGCCCCGGGAGACCCGGGTGTTGGTCCAGCGATCCGCCTCGACAGCCAACTTTCTTGGGTCCGTGAGCTTGCTGTCGAGCAGATGCTGGCGTAAATCCACAAAGCAGTTCGCAGCCAGGTGTTCCCACAACATAAGGTCGGTTAGTTCTTCCAGGGTGGTTACCTTGCTGCCCTTGATCCACCCATCGAAGGCGCGGCTGAAGAAATTCACATATTCCACCCAGGTGGTACCCGGGATCTTCCGGCAGTCCCGGAACCGCTGGCGGTACATCTCCGGGGTGAGGCCGTACCTCGTGAGGAGGGCCGCTTTCATGTGGTCATAAGAGGTATGCATGGAGGTGGGTAGGTCGAGCAGGGTGTCTCTCCCTTCGCTCAGGAATCGTCCCCACAACCCAGCCCCCCAATCCTTCTGCGGGACCCGATGGGAGGTCATGGCGACCTCGTAGGCCCGGAACCACTGCTGAATGTCATCATTTTTGTAATATTCTTTGACCACATCCTTGGGGATGTGGACCTTCTGCTCCGCCGGGGCGGCCGCCTCCCGGTTCCCCGGGGGCCACGCTTCTTCGCTTCTTGCTTTCAGTTCTATTTCCTTCAAGCTGCGTTTATGCTCCAGTTGAAGTCTCCTTCCCTCGTGTTCTCGTTGGAGTTTCTTCTCCTCTAGTTCTCCTTGTACTCGCAACTGTTCTACTGCTAGCTTTTTCTCGGCTAATTTCAACTCGCCCTCAATTTTGAGTTTAGCTAATTCGAGCTCATGATGGCGACTTTTTTCTCTGTCTGCGAGTTCCTCCGGGGATAGGCCCCCGTCTGGTACGAAGCCTCGCACCTGGTTGCTATTGCGTTCTCCTTGGGGGGGTCCAGCTTCGTCGTGGGGCTCCCTTGCTCCTTCTGGGCGGGAGGTCCCAGAATCCACCCAAGCTTTCAGTGCCTTTTGCATATCTTCTTTGGTGTTGAGACCAGTGGTAGCGATTTTGAGTTCCTTACAGAATTGTTTTAGTTCTTTGTGAGTGTACTCTTCCAGCTGTTCCACCTGGAACACGGCACTGGTGTCGTTTTCTGTGAGAACCATGGCGTTTCCTTCTGCCATCTTTGTCGGTAGTGCGTCAGCCGTTCACGGTACGATCTCTAGATGATGAGCCCGAATCCCGTCGCTTGCCACCAATGTTAGAAGGCGACCTCAGAGGGGCCCGGAGGGGGTCCTGACTGCCCTGAGACCCACCCTCGAAGTATCGTAGCCGGGCACTGGCGGGAGACTCCTCAGGGGAGGAACCGCGCTTCTAGGATCGTACACTCGGCACCACACGACAGAGAGACACCACACGAGGAGTTCTTAAGAGCAAATCTTTATCATATCGAGTGGTAGGATCTTTATGATCAGCAAGGCAAAATATATACAAGTAGAGCGTGGGCTCACAAGGTCTTGGAGGGGGGTTTGGAGGTAGCGGGACAGTCTTTGGGGTTAGGAATCAAATGCAGGAGCGTACCCGGCGCACAGCTCACAATCCTCGAGCTGGGGGATACGCTTGTCGTCGTGGGGTCCGGCGGGACCACAAGAGTCTTTGGGAGCTGCGAGTCACTCGGCAGGGTTCAAGCACAAGTTCGGAGGTCTTACGATCTTCAGGGAGCCGCGAGTCACTCAGCAGGGCTCAAGTACAAGTTCGGAGGTCTTACGATCTTCAGGGAGCCGCGAGTCACTCAGCAGGGCTCAAGCACAAGTTCAGAGGTCTTACGATCTTCAGGGAGCCGCGAGTCACTCAGCAGGGCTCAAGCACAAGTTCGGAGGTCTTACGATCTTCAGGGAGCCGCGAGTCACTCAGCAGGGCTCAGGTGTTTCCAAGGCGAATCTGCAGGACAGTCCCAGAGCACCCCTTGTTATAGGGCGACTCCTCTTTGATGTCCGGAGTCTGTGCAGGCAGGGGTCTTGTCACCTGGGGGGTCGCTTGTTGGGGTTTCCTGCCATTGTCCTTTGATCCTTCCAGGGCCGGGTCGGGAGGAGTCCCAGACACCCAGCAGGCGTGGAGCCAGCCCTCGGGGAGGCCGGCAGGTCGATCAAAACCCACCTTCCCAGGGAAGCGCAGAGGTGTGATAGAAACTGCTCCTCCCTCTCTCATCCCAGGGGGAGCGCGATGTTCTTCAGCCGGAGTGGCGCCTCTAGGCCAGGGTCGCGCTGGGCGGCCATCTTGTTGCATGAAGTGGGCACGCGGGCCCGGTGTGGCCGAAAGGAGGAAGGCCACGGACGGGAAGTCCGGGTTGAGTGCGTGTGAGTTCGGGTGGGAAGAATCGGCTAGGCCGTGGGTTTGGGGGCTGGTGTGAGGTGCAGGGGTCAGGTCTAGCTATGTTACGAGGGCCGGGTCGAACATTGCCCATCACCCCTGCCACCTCTACTCATAGGGGACCTGTTGCCCATCACTACTGCCACCCCCACCCATGGGGGACCTGTTGCCCAGCACTACTGCCACCCCCACTCATAGGGCTTATGTTGCCCATCACCCCTGCCACCCCCACTCATAGGGGACCTGTTGCCCAGCACTACTGCCACCCCCACCCATGGGGGACCTGTTGCCCATCACTCCTGCCACCCCCACTCATAGGGGACCTGTTGCTCATCACTACTGCCACCCCCACTCATAGGGCTTATGCTGCCCATCACCCCTGCCTCCCCCACCCATAGTGGACCTGTTGCCCAGCACTACTGCCACCCCCACTCATAGGGGACTTTTTGCCCATCACTACTGCCTCTCCCACCCAACGGGCTTATGTTGCCCATCACCCCTGTCACCCCTACTCATAGGGGACCTGTTGACCATCACTACTGCCACCCCCACTCATAGGGCTTATGTTGCCCATCACCCCTGCCACCCCCACTCATAGGGGACCTGTTGCCCAGCACTACTGCCAACCCTACCCATAGGGGACCTGTTGCCCATCACTCCTGCCACCCCCACTCATAGGGGACCTGTTGCCCATCAATACTGCCTCCCCCACCCAAAGGACTTATGTTGCCCATCACACCTGCCACCTCCACCCATAGGGGACCTGTTGCCCAGCACTACTGCCATCCCCACCCATAGGGGACCTGTTGCCCATCACCCCTGCCACCCCCACTCATAGGGGACCTTTTGCCATCACTACTGCCACCCCCACCCAAAGGGCTTATGTTGCCGATCACCCCTGCCACCCCCACTCATAGGGGACCTGTTGCCCAGCCCTACTGCCACCCCCACCCATAGGGGACCTGTTGCCCATCAACCCTGCCACCCCCACTCATAGGGGACCTGTTGCCCAACACTACTGCCACCCCCACTCATAGGGCTTATGTTGCCCATCACCCCTGCCACCCCCACTCATAGGGGACCTGTTGCCCAGCACTACTGCCACCCCCACTCATAGGGCTTATGTTGCCCAGCACTACTGCCACCCCCACCCATAGGGGCCCTGTTGCCCAGCACTACTGCCACCCCCACCCATAGGGCTTTTGTTGCCCATCACCCCTGCCACCCCCACTCATAGGGGACGTGTTGCCCATCACTACTGCCACCCCCACCCATAGGGGACCTGTTGCCTGTTGCCCAGCACTACTGCCACCCCCACCCATAGGATGGGTGATGCACCACACATCCATCATACTCCAACATTAGGTATGTCAGCAAAATACATCCCCCCTAACATCATGACAACAGTGTGTAGTCTGTGACAAATGCCCACAACAGTGATTATGACATCGAACATACAATGTAACTACCATCACATGTGTGACCAAAAAATGAGTGTGACCTACACACAAGGAGGAACTTTCCTTCCGGAGAGCTTTGAAAACCTTTCTCTTCTGTTAATACCATCTGAGTTCTGGCACTTCCTCTGCCTTCACACAAGCGCCGGGACACCCCGTTGGGGTATCTGTGCGCTATACAAGATTTCCAAATGAATAAAATAAATAAATAAATAAGGCAAGCATCACTATAGCACTGTGTCAATGTAAAAATAGCACCCCCTCACTGTGTAGATCAAAAGTTAAGTGTGGGGTTCCAAACTGCAGCAAATGTCGAGCATTGTGGTGATGGGATCTAAACCCCCTTCCTCATCACAGTGACCAAAAGGTAAGTGTCATCATGGTCAAAGCTGCAAATGCCAAACAGCATGTATGATTCCCGGTTCCAACACATGAAACACTTTTGTGGCAAACTACTGTTTGTGTCCCATACCCACAGAGATGTGGTGAGTCTAACAGTGCTGTGAAAACATAGCATACTCTCGACCATGTGCAGACAAGCACCGCACATGGGGGCTGACAATGCATACAGTGTACAATGACACAAAAGCAGAAGTGACCATCACAAAGCATACACACATCTCGAAAATAGACAAACAAATCAAAACAACCTGTGTAGACTGTAGGTGTCAGGTCACAATCTCCCATTCCATGCCAGCAATGGGGCCTAACAACCAGGATGAATGTGCAGAATGATGTGACATGACTCACAGGGACAGCAGGGTAAATCACAAAAACAGCATCCAGACAATGGCCCACAACAGCAATACCAATGCACTGGTGCAGATGCACAAACACAAACAGGCAACCTCACACTGTACATCTGACACAACATGTGTGTGTGTGTCTTAGTATCCTCAGGCAACTACACAGCACATGAGAGGGGCTGAACCACAGTGACAAAGATGTGGACAAAGTGAAATACAAAAGTAACCCATCATTGGGACTCCCTTAGTGGGCAACCAGGCATTGTAAGATGAGAGGGTGCACAACAGACACATGTGACACAAGCTGGAATGAACACAAACTAACACAGCAAGAGACTGCCACACAACAGCACTACCCCCAGGGACCAGACATTGCGGTGACACAAGCATGCATGACACCTCCACTGTGATGAAAAAGGTAGATGTCCTACAAACTGTGAAAACCAGACATGTGTCCTGTGCCACAAACGTACATCAAATCCACACAAACACAAATCACTCAGCATGGCCCATCATCCATGGACAAACGGGAGCTAGGGGCCCATCCATGCAAACATTTACATCAGTCCACCCTCAACACCACACACCCTGAACTGCACCACTGTGCATCTGTGAAGCCCACATGGACAGGTGACATTGCACATGCACCCATGACAAACACAGGAATGTTGGGAGGAACTAAGGTGCACAGACTCATCACACAAGGACAGTTTACAACCCTGGTGAATGACAGACATACTGCACAGTATGCGGTACATGGTCATGATGTCAATGCTCACGTAACCTTCAGAATGCCTGCCACAGTCCCAGGACAATGCAGAAGCCAAGGCAAACCACAAGGCACACATGCTGACACCTGCAAACATTGCAGCCCTGAACCGGACAAGTGGGAGCAGTCACACACACATACACATGCCTCAATCACTGAAAGGTATCACCTAGGGACAACTACATGATATTGTGATCAAACAAGTGCCTTTGGGACCCCTGACTGTGTCCCATCTGCGTCTGACAACATCATCACCACTCAGAACTGACAAATACCAATGAGAAAACACCAATTAACAGTAGTGTGCCATGCACCCACACATCTGGTAGCCCATGGCAAAGTTGTGGGATGAACACAGTACCACTCAGCAAGCCTAAACAACAGGACCATATCAAGGGAACACTGCCTGTGTATGAAAAGGGATGTGGACACACACACGCACATGCTCACACAACACACACCATGGGCCCAGGCTATGTCACGGAACAACACACTTACTTGAGGGGACCCAACTCCTGTGGAATCCCAGCTGCGCGAAACATAGTCACAGCACATCTCACTCATGTCAGGAGAACACTTGGTCAGTCAGCCATCAGTTACCACACAATGAAGGCTCTGGTCACAACAGCCTGGGTACGGGAGTCTCCCTTAAGTCATCTGCACATACTCAACACATATGTACAGCAAGTGTCACAGAGGACTCAGTTGCTCCTACACCAATGATGCCCACACCTGTAGGTCCAGTGGTGATGCACCCAAAGTCAGGGAAATAGACAAATTGGACAATGGGAAGCACATCATATGTGCATGTGTGCAAGCCATAGATGTGGCCATGAAATGAAATGTTCACAGATATGTCCACAAACTGTTGATCATAACACACCCAGTTAGCTGCAAAGGATGACATGGATACCGACCAGAATAGGATACATATCTCATTGGACCACATGGAGTACCTCACATCAACACCTCAGTATTCAACATTGGAAATCCAGCATTACAGGTGCAAGGTCATGCAAACATCATCAACCTAATGTACAGCTAAATCAAGTTCACAAGGATAAAGAAAAAAGCTTTATTCAGCAAATGAAAATGTAAACGTCCGTTCAAAACAAAGGCCAATGGCCAGTCCATTATCAAATGACAAGGAGTGAACTTGAGTGACAACTGTCACACGTTGCTTGCCTGCACTGCTGAGGACAGGGGACATCCCCTTTGAGGGCCATACATGGGGGCAGGCCAGGCACCACAGGGACAGGATCAGGGCGCAGCAGAAGGAGGCAGTGAAGGGGTGGTGGATGCAGGAAAGTCACTTGCGACTGCAGTGGAGCTGACTGAAGTGGTGGGTGCAGTCACAACTGTGGGGCACAAGTCAGATGGGTGGGTGCCGGCACAACTTCAGTGGGCAGGTCAGATGGAGTGGATTGGGTCCCCACTGCAGTACCCAAGTCAGACGGGGTGGTCATGGACTCCACAGCAGTGCCTAAATCCATGTGAGCGGAATGGGGTGCAGGTGAGGTCGGCAGGACAGAGGGGGGGACACGTTCCCCACATCAGTGGCACTAACCGTCTGACCGGGTGTGGAGGAGCAAGTGGTAGGGGGAGGGCCTCAGCATTTTGGGGATGGTGTATCTGTGGGTGGTGGATCCCGGGGCAGGGTGTGGCGGGGAACCTCTGGAGTGGTGGCCTGGGGGATCAAGGATGGAGACTTCATCGTGGAGCTGCGTGGCGGGGGTGGGGTCTTGCTCTTTCAGCTCCGGGGAAATTGCGGGTGGGGGCCTCAGTCTGACTGCACTTGGGGGAGGATCTCCGGGTGTGAGGGACTTCCTCTTCCCCTTGTAATCTGGATCTGCTGGGTCCATGGGGAAGAGGCCAAGGTCACAGAGGAAGAGCTTCTGGGGAGATGGGGTTGCAGGTGCGGCAAGGGAAGGGGGCTGGGAGGAAGAGGTTTCGGAGGACTGCAGAGTGGTTGTGGATGACTGTGTGCGTGTCTGCAAACCATCCCCTGTGAGTGTGGTATCAGTCCCCTGGGCTTGCTTGTGTGCACGTCTAGACCTTGGTTTGGGTGTTTGTGTGCTGCTCTTGTCTGTGGGTTTGTGAGAATGTGCAGGTGTGTGTGTGTGCTTGGGACAGGTAGGGTGCTAGGAATCGTGGATGGTTCATGGGTAGGAGGGGTGCGGGACTGATGGAGGAGGGACACTGCTGTCGTCAGGGAGGAGGCCATGGACTGATTGGTCCTCTGTTGGGCAGACATGTCCGATGAGATGCCCTCCATGAATGACACCAGTTGCGTCAACAGACTGGTGTGTGCATGGAGGACACTCAGCATTGATGTCTGCCCTACATGGATCTGTCTAAGTAAGTCCACAGACTCCTCACTCAGGGCAGCAGGGGACACAGGAGCAGGGGGTGTGGTGCCTGGCACAAAGGAGACATGCTCTAAAACACGGGAGCCTCCACGGACCTCTGGGATGGGAACTGATGAGAGGGTGGTGATGGTGGTGGTGTGGGCGGTGGCGGGGACAGCCTCACTAGCTTGGGTTTGTTGGCTGCTGACACCCGCCTCTACAAAGGAGTCATCCTCAGAGCTGCTGTGGCCCTCAGCTGGGGTGGATGGTGCTGAGGGCTCCTCGGTGTGGCTCCACTCGCCCTCCGTGCCACTGGGTCCCTCCGACTCCTCACCTTCTGTCCCTGTCAGGCTCTATGGCTCCTTCTGGTTCGTGGAGCTGTCTCCTCCTGTGGCCGTGGATGTATCTGGATAGAAATAGGAAGAAAGCGAACAACATCAGTCACCTGCACTGACTGCACACACACCACAGTGAGTACATCACATCACAGGGCAAGGCCTGGCATCATCAGCTGAACACTGCTCAAAGTGCCAACACTGTTTAGAATAAGCCAATTGTCATTCTCACCATCAACCATGGCACACATATCCCTCCTGGACCTGCACCTATATGTCTGTTGCATGTTGGATGCTAATACCCCAATGTGCCGACATGAACCACCCACACATTTGTTGGACATACAAGTGAACATGTAGGAGTATGTCAATATACACACAGCACATCTCTTGCCACTGACTCAGTACAGGTGTCCGGATGAATGGATGGGCAGAGGCTCATTTCACATGCTTGTGATGCATGCCAGCAACACACACTATGATGTTCTCATGTCCTGATAGTCAATGCCACACTGGGGAGCATGGAGCACACTTGAACACAATGCAGGATCACTCATAGAAAGTTAAATGCCATGGCACTGGCATGCATGGAAAGTCAGTCAACACTGTCTCCTGTCATAGGGGCAGGGCATCCAGACAACAGTATGCACTCTGTCACAATCATAGCTCAGGGGTAAAGCAAACTCTGCAGATGACAAGTGCACTTGCCCATCCCCTGCAAACAACATATCCAGGACCCAGGAGACCCCACATCATGCAAATCAGACATATGAGTCTCTGCGAACACAACTCCTTGTACATTAGTACATCACAGTCTGCTGTGCATGTAACCCAGCTGCCTGAAGTGCACAGTTGCATACACCATTGTGCGCTGTCAAATGATCACACACCTATATGTCACACAGGTCTTGTCTCTCACAGTCACATCTCAGATGTCCTGCTGACCCTCAAAATCATGAACACCCCAGTTGTACGTAACAGGAAGCCACACCATAATGACACAGAGGCAGACACCTGAAAGCACATGTCACTAAGCACAACCTGTAAGTTAATACACAGGAGTGGGATAACAGAGTGTTTCTAAATGCCCTTGAGTAGGCATGACTGCCTAGGTCTGCGTAAAACAGTGTTTGGCCCTGGACAGTAGTCAGGTGGCTAAGCAAGTGTGACATACTTTATATACATACTCCTGAGGCCCACAAATTGGAGTCCCCTGCTGCCTGGTTTTGTTTGAAATACGTGCAAAACAGGTAAGAGAGAAAAGGGAATTGTCATAAAAAATGGAGGGAAATACTCCTAGTCCCCTTGAGATACTTTAAACAAACAAAAGAAGGAGTACATCCGGGAGACGGATCGAAATCTCCAAATTGCTGGGAAAGGTGCACAAGGCAAGAAAAGTTTCCTTTTCTTTAGAAGACCCCCTCCCTCACCAACCTGGTTGGTGACATGCTTCATCATCGGGGTCCCACCCGGATAGCCGAGTGCCATCCAGGTGTGCTTCGACACCTGATTACAGTGGAGCAGGTAGTTTTTTGGTGCAAGTGGGTGAATAGTGGATTAAAAATAGGCCAGATATCACTCACTATGAAGATTTATTCTGGAGCGACTGACCAATCTTAAAAACATTGAGTAGATACCTTGTTTGGTTAGATTGACCAATGGTATCTAAAAGTGGGAAATAGTGTTAATAAGTGCAAAAAAACGGTCTACATGTTTCAACCTGTGTTATGGTATTGTTAGGTTTTCGTCAGGACCAAATGACGTGACCCGGGCGGTGTACAAACGCTAAGGTGTACCCTACCCTTGATCACTGTGACCTAACCATTTACTCACGGTCAGGTGTCCTGTCATCCAATTTGAAGACAGGAAGAATCTGTAAAAAACAAACACATCATTACAAGCAGACGCAATAGAACGTATGCAATTCAGTGTTTGATGTAAAAGTGCTCCTTTTACTCCCAGGTGTGTGCGTCGAGAACAAACACAACTGAAGGACTACCCCTACATTACAGTGGTAGAGGTATGTGGGTAATTCAATAACCGATTCAGTTGCTGAAAGCAATGATTATGACCCATTCATAATCGTCAAGTACAATGGGCGTAAATACGCCATTGCATGCAAATGCATTTAAGGTAATCCACAGGGTGTCATTTGTGCCTGTGAAAGAATCATACAAACCCACTCTCTTCAATCATTCATAGTGGGTGTCTCCGCTCTCAAACAAAATCGTGAGGGCGTACGTTACAAAACATGCATGCTCGTTACCACAGCGTTACAATGAGGTACGAGTTGACATAAGAGGGGAAAAAAGCGCTTACTAAAAGACGCGTAATAGCGTGCCTCATGGGAGTCGGGGTCGTGGTGCTGGCTCAGAACCCGATCTTGAGAAAATAGTGACACGAAAGATGAAATAGCGCGTTCCTCAAAGAAGAATGCAATAGATCCTGGCGCGTACTTACTTGGTGGAGTCAGTCACCGGCTGGATTGCCTACCCTATGCGACCCGTATCAGCTCCCCGAGGGCTGCCGTGTCAGAGCAACTCTGCAAGTTAAGTACAAGGCATTTCCGGGAACCGGGACGTAGGGGGCGTGGTCACGTATATCAGGTGACTAACGTGAATGGACGTGTGCACTCGGTCGGCATGGTGATGTTAGCGTGTCAGGGAAATCGTGCTTTATTAAACGGACAAGTAGCTACATGGGTATGCAAAAAGAGTGTGACGGTGACATGCCATAAAGAGAATGATGCTCATTCATATTTAGTGAACATGCAACTCAGTAGCGGAGATGCCAGGACCCGAAAACAAAGAAATAAAGGTAGAAAAGACACACAAGGGGGCGCAGTCTACTGGTTGCACACACAAGGGGGCACAGTCTACTGTTTAGTAAACAAATCTGTAAGTCTGTTTATCAAGACAGTGCGCCTTGTGTGACAATGGAACAAGCTAATGCCTCATTCAAGGGAATAGATCATACCTAATTCAGGCGTACAATAATGGAATGATTATCGGACATTTAGCGTGTGCATTCATCCTTCTGGTGTTCTGAGTAAAAGGAGTGCTTGAAGCAGGCATACATTGATACACATAAATCCAAAGGGCATCATAATGCGTGTCACTGAATCAAACCAATTACTCATTCTAGGGTGCGAATCATATCTCGATAAAGCATACACTAGTGAGATTCATAAAGGATATACTGGTTAACACTGCTTCCTAGACTGAGTAAGAGACACAAAGTCGTGTCATTATTATCTTACAGAGAGTGTTGGACAAATGATGAAGATCCAATTGGTAGAACAGTTATTAGTCATATGATGTATTATTCTCATATAAATAAATCAATATATGGATAAATGAGTGTTAAAGTTATTTTGAAAGGACTGAGTGCCACGGAATATTATCGTTCAGGCCATTTTTTGAGTGGATAGCCTATAAATCCACCTTTGCTCTATCTCAAAAAGACGTTCTTGGATTTTAGTGCCCGTTTTTATCTGTTCGATGACAGTCCATCTCATGTCATTGGTTGTGTGGTTATACTGAAGAAAATGTTCAGTGAGTCTGGTTGTCATCCTCTTACACCTTATAGTGCTGCGGTGTTCACAGATTCTTTGCTTCACCTTCATGCAGGTCATCCCTATGTAGTTCAAATTGCAAGGGCATTTTATCAAGTAGACCACATTGGTACTGTTGCAATTTGTATGAGTCCGCTGGCTCCATGTTTTGCCTGGTTCCAGTGACAGTGTTTTAGTATTGTTAGTCAGGTGGCAAACACTGCAGTTGCCACATTGATGATGTCCCACTGTATTCGGTAGGCCCCAAGCGTTGGTTATAGTGGACAGTCTTTTGGGCGTGTGTTCACCAAGGCATCTTTCAGACTCCTTGCTTTCTTAAAGGAGAATAGGGGTTTCTCCCAGTGTAGATTCCCTGTATTGATGATAGACTAATGTTTGTTGATGGATCTTGTCATGAGATTTGAAGCTGTATTATATGTGGTAAAACATGTTAATGGTATCTCATCATCAGTCTGTGTTCTATTTTCTAGGAGGGCCTCTCTGGGTTGGTTTCGTGCTCTTTTTTGGCATTTATTGAGAATTTTTTCAGGATAACCTCTGTTAGAGAGTTTGTTAGTCAGATCCCTTGCTTGTTCACGGTAGTCGGTGATTTTGCTGCAGTTGCGACGCAGTCTTAGGTATTGACCATAGGGGAGGTTTTCCCTCAGGGGCCTTGGATGAAAGCTCTCAAACCTAAGGAGGTTGTTTCTCGCACTGGGCTTTTGGTGTGTTCTCGTTTCCAGGCGGCCATTTTCCTTGGTGATGACCAAGTACAAGAATATTATAGTAGTGGGGTCCAACGTGTGGGTGAACCTCAAGTTTTGGTCACAGGTGTTGATCCATATGCAAAACTCAGGCAGAGCATGCAGAGAAAGCAGCAGTGGTAGCAGGGATGTGGTCCAGTAGCATGTAGTGCAGGCAAGTGAGCTCCCTGGGGGCCAGCTAGCCTTATATCTGTGCTGCAGAGGCAGACTCTGTGCCATGTGTCCCCAGTGATAGGTCCAACACGGTTACATTCTATGAATCTGGCCAATCCATGGAAATGTACGACTCGTACTCGTCATCCGCATCGTTCAAATCTTCACCTTCATGAAACACTTGAAATTGCAACATTTTTGTAGGCATCCAACTGAATTTCCAGCGCACAACTCGTACAAGTTTTGAATCCGCATCCGTCTCCATGACAGTCCATAGGCATTGGGTGCGCCCGGCTCGGTCAACTGACTGTACAACGCGTATTTTGAAAATACACATGCACCCGTCTCCATACGATTCAATGGCCAAGGCATACGCCTGTCTTGGACCATGCCTGCCCAACGCGCATGCATGATAGTCACCCGCGTCGGACCTCATTGCAGTCAATGGCAAAGCGTACGCACGGCTCTGTCATGAACCGTGCAATGCGTACGCATTGTCACCAGCATCAGAGCTCATTACAGTCAATGGCAAAGCGTACGCACGGCTCGGTGATGAACCGTGCAATGCGTACGCATTGTCAACCGCGCCGGACCTCATTGCAGTCAATGGCAAAGCGTACGCACGGCTCGGTCATGAAACGTGCAATGCGTACGCATTGTCAGCCGCGTCGGACCTCATTGCAGTCAATGCCAAAGCGTACGCACAGCTTGGTCATGAACCGTGCAATGCATACGCATTGTCACTCGCGTCAGAGCTCATTGGTGTGACTATTTGACGGCTTCAACACAGAATTACTTGCCAGGGCCACATGTGCACACCTACCACACTACAGCATTGGCCACACAATGTCCCATGGCATGTAAGGCTGCATTCCCTGTGTGTTGGGGGGGCAACATTTGGTTTGTTGTGTGGCACTTTTGTTCAGCCACTGCCAGGCTGTGCACGTGTTCATGGGGGCATGATCCTTTGTGTGTTGTGCACATTACCACTGTGATGTGCAACTGTACAGTAATGGGCATGAGTCATGGACACAGTTGCAGGTTGGATATGTTTAGGACATGTCACGTACACCCTGAGTCCTGGGGGTGATGGCATGTACGTCACAGTGAGACCTGTAGCCACAATTCTGAGGTGCACCCACAGTCTGTGTGCATGTTGTGTCTCAGATGTGGATTGTCAAATGTGCCCAATGGGAGACATTTCCCACATCCATGTGGTATGTGCAGCAACCTTGATGGTGTGTGTGTGTCTAAGAGACGTACATGTAGGGCCTGCAGAGACAACAGTGGCCACTACCTGTGGGACTCAGGCTTGCCTTGTGGCGTGTACGTGATACGCCATGTCATGACAGTGTCAATGTGGCAATGCAGGGACCCTGGGTATCTGCATGGCAAAGATCTGTGATGCCTGGGAGACATCAGGCCTTACTTGTCACTGTGGTGTGTGTTTGTAACGTCACAGCAGTACATAGGTCGGGTGACACAGCCCAATGATTGGCCATTGCACTACATGGGACTTATGTGGACATGTGGAATTGAGATGTGAGGTGATGGTCATGTAGGTGACATATGTGTCCATGCCCAACAGCACACACCTCAGTACATTGTGTAATGTCATGATGTATCATGTGATATTGAGCCTGGTCATGGTCACATGAGTGGATGAACCGACAATCTTTCTTTGTTCATCTCTGTTCTGCAGGGCACCAGCTGTCCATCGACCGTTCCCAGACCTTGAAACCATGCAGGAACGCGACTGCATCCAACGGCACCGCTTCACCAGGCCACTGACTGAGGAGTTGGCGGAGCAGTTGGCTCCACATCTGCTACCTGGCCGGACATACCCTACAACACTGACCCCAGAGGTGAAGGTGATGGCAGCCCTGCACTTCTTTGCTAGTGGTACCTTCCAGTACACTGTGGCTACAGCAGGTGGGATGTCGCAAACTATGTTTAATCGTGTGCTACGCGATGTCTTGGAGGGGATGTTGCATTGCCTTGACCTGTACATCAAGTTCCCAAGCCCAGCTGAACTCCCTGAAATAAAGGATGCCTTTTATACACTGGGAAGGATGCCGAACGTCATCGGATCTATTGATGGGACACATGTGGCCCTAATACCACCACAGGCACATGAACAGGCATACCAGAACAGGAAACATTTCCATTCGATCAATGCTCTGGTGGTATGTCTTGCAGACATGTGTATCACACATGTGTGTGCACGGTTCCCTGGTTCTGCGCACAATGCCTACATAATGAGGAGTAGTCGCATTGCAACACTGATGTCACAGATGTCAGATCAGCGCGCCTCGCTTGTCGGTGGGTACTGACTGTTTAACATTGTGTGTGTTTGGTAATGTTGTATTCCACACTCCTACAAAACTCAGCTAATTGTTCATTATTTTGTGTGTAGGTGACTCCGGAACTCCAACATGCCGTGGTTGCTGACACCCCTCAGGAACCCTGTGACACCAGCCGAGATGCGCTACAATGAGACACATGGTCTGAGCAGGAGGGTGATTGAGCAGACATTTGGCCTCCTGAAAAGCCGCTTTCGCTGCCTGGACAAGACCGGAGGGGCCCTCCCATATGAGCCTGCGAAGCTGTGCAAAATTATCCTTGTATGCTGCATGCTACACAACATGGCAGTGCGGAAGAAGGTGTCTCTCATCCAGGATGACGATGACCAACCTCCGCCACCTGTGGAGGATCCCAGCCTGGGCCACGATGCCAGTGATGATGAGGATGAGGGTGACGTCCGCTCGCAGCTCATCAATAACTTCTTCACCTGAATGTGATTTCACAGGGTTGTTCTGTCAATGTATGGAGTTAGCCTGGAATGTGTTGTGGCTGCTCTGTTGCTGTCTGAGTGTGTCTGTGTACCACTTGACTGGACACGTGCAGTGATGTGTCCATTCAGGTGGTGTGTACTCCACAATAGGGTAGTACTGCTAACTTGTTTCTGTGTAGGTTTCTTGTGACATGTTTTGTGCATGTGTATTGCATTTCTCTCCACTCCTGCTGTGCTTTTGACTGTGTCTTGTGTCTGTCCTTCCCAGGGAACTTTGCCTGTTGTTTGGTCAACACTGACCCCCAACACCCAGAATCCAACACCAGTGTGGGAGTAGTCAATTGCCATCAAGTGATGTGCCACACACCCCTGGACTTCAATTCTCAGACACTATGTGACCGGGTGTCCACCGTAACTTACAATTGCCTTGCAACTATTTTAGAATAAACATGTTGCTGAAGTGTAATGAACCTGTGCTATGCTTTGTTAGGTACGTTGTCTGTCTTCCCACATCTGAGTGACATTTGCTTACCTCACCTGTGGACTTGTTACCACTGACTGTGGATAGGTGTTGTGTCTGTGCATACCTATGTGTTTCAGGTCAACATCATTGTGTGGGATGAGTAACATGGCCATGGTGAGTATGTGTTGTGTTGCCATAGTGGTGTGCCTCCCTCACATGTGTCACATCACCATGACTCACCTAACGGTGGTCACATTGTTGTAGTATTTAGCATGCACTGTGTTGTTTAGCAGATCGACATCTCCATGACACACACGTTGGAATCACAACTGAGGCAAGTATGGTGTACTGGTGAGTTTATTTTCAAACATGTGTGAGGAAAGTGCACAGGATGGTGGGTGCTGTACATTGGGTTTTGAATCCAAAGTTCACATTAGAGTTGGAAGTGTTGGTAGATGAAATGTACAGAGTAAAGTCCACAGTCATCTGCTACATTGTATCAACATGAACCCTCTATGTCATGTGGGCGAGTTGTGTGCGATTTGACAAGGTGAACGGGTTGCACACAAAGAACATTGTCCAGAACAGGTTTAGAGGCCCTGGGGGATGTGCTGGAACATCTGCCTCTCACATGTTCTTCTTCGGATGACCCCTCTTCTTCTTGGGGGGGATCCTCAGGTGCAGGCCTCTGCGGTGCAGGGGCTCTCCACCAGAGTCCTCCTCCCTCCCTGTGGCACTGGCAGATGGTGTTGCAACAGATGTTGTGGCCACACAGGGAGGTGTGGACATGTTTGTGCTGATCTGGCGGAGGCATTGGAGTATGTCGCGATGCACCGCAGTAAGGGCATCCCACTTTGCCTCCATGCGGGCATGGTGGGCAGCCTGCTCCTGTTGTATGTCCTTGAGGATCCCCACTACCTGGCCAAATCCTCTGGTGCTATCCTGGTTCACATCTATGATGCGTGCTAGTTGGGGGTCATCATGCAGTCCATACCCCTCTGCAAGGCGCACCCTCTGCCTCCCACCCCCCCTATCCACACAGGCAGGACCAGCGGCAGGCCGCACAGGTGACACTGGGACCCCTTGGGTGGTGTTGCTGGTGGTGTTGGCTGTAGCTTCCGGGGGGTCCTGTGTCCCTGTGCTGTGGGTGTTCAGTAGCCTTGGTCTGTCCATGTTGGCGGGGGTGCCCTGTCGGTTTCCAGATGCTGGAGGCGTGGTTACAGGGGGTGCAGATGTTGATGCTGCTGGTGCTGCATGATGACTCACACCGGAGGGGCCGGGTTGTTCGTCGTCATCCGAAGAGGACAGAGACAGAGTCAAACCAGAGAGTTCAGTATCCACCAGAGTCTGGGACTGGGAATCCTCTTCATTTGGTGCTGTGTCCCCAGCACCAACTGTGTTTGGAAGAGACACACAATGTAAATTATGTTTCTACAGGCATCAATGGTTCACAAACATGACATATTCTACTGTACGAATGGATGCATGCCTGTACACTGCTTTTTTCCGGCTTGTCACGGACAGAGATTGATATTATTGTTGCACATTGCCCAGCCATAAAGAAACATTTCAATGTGCATGTCGAAGTGTATGCATGCCCAGCTCATGGATAGATTTGTCTGTACATGACCATTACTACTCAAGGGCCATCACGTTACTGACACAGGTGTGTCATCCCTGTACACATGTGAGCTTTAACAAGGACATACATGCTATTCCACTGGGGATATGTTGTACTATTGGGGCATGTGTTGTAGCAGAGTTTGCTAGTCTTTGTGTGCCACATTGGTGTATTGGTACGACATGGTCACAGTCCGGTATGCCTGTGATCTCTTTGGAGGAAGTTTTTTCCTACAGTGTTCCTAGTTCCCATCTCATTTCATACAAGTGATGATGTCACCATCGTTAATTAGTCTTGTGCTGAGTTTTGTATGTGCATATGTGATTTGACTTGTCAATGTTCCACATGTTGACATGGATTGGGCAAGGTAGCACTCTGGCTTTTCAATGTTCATGACAGTGAGGGCCGGTGGTGTGTGTGTTGCAGTTTGGCTGCTGTGAGTAGCATGTCTCCTCCAATGCTGTCCAGGTTTGACCTTGTGCCTACAGTGTCTATGTCAGTGAGTGGTGTGTTGTGTGAAGGATGTCTATGTTTCAGCACGATGTAGGGGTGGAATGCAGCTCACAACAGCACCAAGTGTGAATGAGACCATGCTATAGTGTCGGCTATATTGGTGGGTCCATTCCATTCACTGTCAGATGTCCCCTGTCAATGATGTATATGTGAGTTCCTGTGTGTTTCAATGTACCATATATATCGCTCTCCACATTTGTCATCTGCAAGACACACCTCTCCTGCCCGTCCAGGGGGCACCCCTGGACACTGCATCCCCAGACAATGATTTCGAACATATGGTCTCAATGGCTGTGTGTGCGCCCGAGTTTTGTTTGGTCAGTGCATATGTGTGATTGTCAGCCACATCATTTCTCAGGCCCAGTGTCAGACATCTTGTCAATCCCTTCCCACTCCCTGTGAGGTGAGCATGTTTCAGCGTGAGCTTGCTGGGCCATGTGGGTGGGTGTGGATTGTCTGTGACTGCAACTCCCATCATGCTCTTGGCTACACGCCCTTCCCAGCATGCCCATACTTCTTCCCTCTTGACTCTGCTTCCCTGTGAGGCGGTGTGACAGCAATGGCAAGATGGCTGACTGTGAAGTCCTGGTGTTTGTTGTTGCCCAGTTCCCAGCATGGCCTTGTGCTCCCCACAACAGAGCCCAGTGTCAGACATCTTGACAGTCCCTTCCCACTCCCTGTGGGGCGAGCATGTGTCAGTGTGAGCTTGCTGGGCCATGTGGGTGGGTGTGGATTGTCTGTGACTGCAACTCCCATCATGCTCTTGGCTACACCCCCTTTGCAGCATGCCCATACTTCCTACCTCTTGACTCTGCTGCCCTGTGAGGGGGTGTGAGGGCAATGACAAGATGGCTGACTGTGAAGTCCTGGTGTTTGTTGTTGCCCAGTTCCCAGCATGGCCTTGTGCTCCCCACAACAGAGCCCAGTTTCAGACATCTTGTCAGCCCCTTCCCACTCCCTGTGGGGCGAGCATGTGTCAGTGTGAGCTTGATGGGCCATGTGGGTGGGTGTGGATTGTCTGTGACCGCAACTCCCATCATGCTCTTGGCTACACCCCCTTCCCAGCATGCCCATACTTCCTCCCTCTTGACTCTGCTTCCCTGTGAGGGGGTGTGACAGCAATGGCAAGATGGCTGACTGTGAAATCCTGTTGTTTGTTTGCCTACAAGTCCAAAGAGAGCCCCTGTGCTTTACAGAGCAGCACCCAGTACGGGGTATCTTTTGCTGATATTTCACTGAGGTGTGGGTCAATGCATTCTACCCGGTGAGTTGTGTGGAGTTTGTGTTGAGGGGCGTGTGTGTCTCCACATGCTGGTAAGTATGGTCAGAGCTGTCCCACCATGAAACGTGCTGTCATTGGAGGTCGTGCAAGTTGTCTTTCAGGATGTCAGTCAGTGGTGTCCTGCTTCTGATTTCCACACAACCCCTACCAGAGCCTTGTGCTCCCCACAGCAGGACCCAGAGTCAGCCATCTTGTCAGTCATTTTCCACTCCCTATGATGTGGGCATGTTTCTGAGAGGTCTTGATGGGCCAATTTGGAGGGGGAGCATTATCTGTGACTACAAACCTCATCATGCTTTTGGATACACTCACTTCACCTGCATCCCCACTATTCCTTCCTGTCAGTCAGCTGCATTGTGAGGTAGTGTGTTTGTGGTGGCAAACAGTCTGGCAGTGTTTATTTGACTTTGTGCCACTGCCTTGCTCTATTTGTTTGTAGGTTGGTACATGTCATGACACAGTTCCAAGTCACTATGAGATGGCAGGTATTGTGTTTGTCTGACTAGCATACACATCTTGGGATGATCATCTATTGGTGACTGTGGCTTTGCTTGCGGTGCATGGTTTCACTGTCCCCTTGCCACACAATATTGGGTATGTTGTTTGTGTACTCACCAGGCTGTGGTATGTCTGTTAGACCATGGACACTCTCTGGTGGTAGGAAGTCCCGCACCTTCTCCTCCCAGGTCCTGAAGTAGACTGATTTGGCAGGAGGGCCACCGCCGATACACTGACTCAAGGCGTGATCTTTCTCAATGAGTTTCTTGACCCTCCTGCATACGTCATACCACCTGTTCTGGATATCGTTCTTTGTGCGCCTTGCTGGTGCTTGTGCGTTCACCTTGTCCACAATCTTCGCCCACATGTCTGTGACATGGGGGTCCTTTGGACCAATGTACCGAACAAATGTGGCTCTACTCTGATGATCTCGTCTACCAGAACTTCTAACTCACTATCTGTGAACTTTGGATTCTTCTTTGGGGGCATGGTGATGGGTGGTGGTGGTAAGTGATGTGTGTGTGAGGGTGCAAGTGAGGGTGGGTTAGTGTTAGTTTAGCTAGCTATATGTGTGAGTGTTTTTGGTGAGGTGCTGATGGTGTGTGAGTTGTGTGATGGGTGAGTTGTGAGTGTGTCTGTGGTTGCTGTGTGATGGTGTTTGCTGTGGCTGTGTCTCCTATTTGCAAAGGATCATTGTAGTGATTGATGTCCTTTATATAGGTGGAGTTGTGGGTGTGTCTTTGTCCCAGTTTTTAAAAAAATATTTATTTGCTTTGTCATTGCTTGTTTGGTCCTTTTTTGTCTTTTTTCCTTTGGGATTTCTAGGCATGAAGGAGACGTTCTTCTGACCGAGACTGACGCTGATGTGGGCTTGTGCGGGCTTCTCCGCCTCGTTCACGCTATCTTCTGTGTTTCATACGCGTCGGTCGCAGAGATCTCTATTACTTGCGTGTCGATCATGCGGCTTGGGCTCCATGTGAGTCGGTCTGGTTTTACATGCATTGCATCGTACTGCGTGGGTCGGACATAACGGGTACGTGTCGGTCGGGTTCATTCTGGGTTCGTGTCGGTCGGTGAAACTCGCGTCAGTTTTCCAACCGGATCACTATTTTCCCTATGGCTCGGTCGTACGGCTTGTATTCCGTATGTGTCGGTTGTAATTCACACGCGTTGCACCGTACTGCACGGGTCGTACGGCGCTGGTCCGTGTCGGTCAGTCTCCAGTCCGGGTCCGTGTAGGTCGGTACATTTTGCGACCGGAATCAGAATCGGCCCCTCAAACTATACTACTTCTGATAGCGTAGTCACTCAGTGTGCACAAAATCTGATCTTTATTCATGCAGGAAGATGTGTATTTCTACATTGTAGATAATCCACATCTGTGGCTTCCACAGTAATTCTCTCATCCACTTCGAGAGCTATTATTTCATTCAATTCTCCTGGAATGAAAGAAAATCTTTTAAGAACCAGACAGACTGAGTTGTCCACCTTATAAGATGGAGCTGGTATCTGGTGGATCTGCAAATCGTTGGTATGCTGACATCAGGGTGCCGATTCAGATCCGGGAAAAAAAATGTGCGTACGACTCGTATCCGTATATTTTCACGTACGAATCGTACAAGTACCGTACGAACTGCGAAGTACGATTCGTACGTGAAAAATACATACGAATTGCGACGGGAAAATGGTCCGAGAGGGAGCCGTAATTTTTTACGTCCGAATAGCGTCGGGAAAAGTGTCTGATAGGGAGCCGGACATTTTTACGTGCAAATCGTAAAACAGATGTCCGAGCGCGCAAGTAAGATCCGTACCGGCCGTCCGAATACACAACCGCATGTAAAAGGCCCTGTACGGAGCAAATGCTGTAGCACATATGTACACGGGTTAACTTGACTGCAACTCCCATCATGCTCTTGGCTACACCCCCTTTGCAGCATGCCCATACTTCCTACCTCTTGACTCTGCTGCCCTGTGAGGGGGTGTGAGGGCAATGACAAGATGGCTGACTGTGAAGTCCTGGTGTTTGTTGTTGCCCAGTTCCCAGCATGGCCTTGTGCTCCCCACAACAGAGCCCAGTTTCAGACATCTTGTCAGCCCCTTCCCACTCCCTGTGGGGCGAGCATGTGTCAGTGTGAGCTTGATGGGCCATGTGGGTGGGTGTGGATTGTCTGTGACCGCAACTCCCATCATGCTCTTGGCTACACCCCCTTCCCAGCATGCCCATACTTCCTCCCTCTTGACTCTGCTTCCCTGTGAGGGGGTGTGACAGCAATGGCAAGATGGCTGACTGTGAAATCCTGTTGTTTGTTTGCCTACAAGTCCAAAGAGAGCCCCTGTGCTTTACAGAGCAGCACCCAGTACGGGGTATCTTTTGCTGATATTTCACTGAGGTGTGGGTCAATGCATTCTACCCGGTGAGTTGTGTGGAGTTTGTGTTGAGGGGCGTGTGTGTCTCCACATGCTGGTAAGTATGGTCAGAGCTGTCGCACCATGAAACGTGCTGTCATTGGAGGTCGTGCAAGTTGTCTTTCAGGATGTCAGTCAGTGGTGTCCTGCTTCTGATTTCCACACAACCCCTACCAGAGCCTTGTGCTCCCCACAGCAGGACCCAGAGTCAGCCATCTTGTCAGTCATTTTCCACTCCCTATGATGTGGGCATGTTTCTGAGAGGTCTTGATGGGCCAATTTGGAGGGGGAGCATTATCTGTGACTACAAACCTCATCATGCTTTTGGATACACTCACTTCACCTGCATCCCCACTATTCCTTCCTGTCAGTCAGCTGCATTGTGAGGTAGTGTGTTTGTGGTGGCAAACAGTCTGGCAGTGTTTATTTGACTTTGTGCCACTGCCTTGCTCTATTTGTTTGTAGGTTGGTACATGTCATGACACAGTTCCAAGTCACTATGAGATGGCAGGTATTGTGTTTGTCTGACTAGCATACACATCTTGGGATGATCATCTATTGGTGACTGTGGCTTTGCTTGCGGTGCATGGTTTCACTGTCCCCTTGCCACACAATATTGGGTATGTTGTTTGTGTACTCACCAGGCTGTGGTATGTCTGTTAGACCATGGACACTCTCTGGTGGTAGGAAGTCCCGCACCTTCTCCTCCCAGGTCCTGAAGTAGACTGATTTGGCAGGAGGGCCACCGCCGATACACTGACTCAAGGCGTGATCTTTCTCAATGAGTTTCTTGACCCTCCTGCATACGTCATACCACCTGTTCTGGATATCGTTCTTTGTGCGCCTTGCTGGTGCTTGTGCGTTCACCTTGTCCACAATCCTCGCCCACATGTCTGTGACATGGGGGTCCTTTGGACCAATGTACCGAACAAATGTGGCTCTACTCTGATGATCTCGTCTACCAGAACTTCTAACTCACTATCTGTGAACTTTGGATTCTTCTTTGGGGGCATGGTGATGGGTGGTGGTGGTAAGTGATGTGTGTGTGAGGGTGCAAGTGAGGGTGGGTTAGTGTTAGTTTAGCTAGCTGTATGTGTGAGTGTTTTTGGTGAGGTGCTGATGGTGTGTGAGTTGTGTGATGGGTGAGTTGTGAGTGTGTCTGTGGTTGCTGTGTGATGGTGTTTGCTGGTGGCTGTGTCTCCTATTTGCAAAGGATCATTGTAGTGATTGATGTCCTTTATATAGGTGGAGTTGTGGGTGTGTCTTTGTCCCAGTTTTTAAAAAAATATTTATTTGCTTTGTCATTGCTTGTTTGGTCCTTTTTTGTCTTTTTTCCTTTGGGATTTCTAGGCATGAAGGAGACGTTCTTCTGACCGAGACTGACGCTGATGTGGGCTTGTGCGGGCTTCTCCGCCTCGTTCACGCTATCTTCTGTGTTTCATACGCGTCGGTCGCAGAGATCTCTTTTACTTGCGTGTCGATCATGCGGCTTGGGCTCCATGTGAGTCGGTCTGGTTTTACATGCATTGCATCGTACTGCGTGGGTCGGACATAACGGGTACGTGTCGGTCGGGTTCATTCTGGGTTCGTGTCGGTCGGTGAAACTCGCGTCAGTTTTCCAACCGGATCACTATTTTCCCTATGGCTCGGTCGTACGGCTTGTATTCCGTATGTGTCGGTTGTAATTCACACGCGTTGCACCGTACTGCACGGGTCGTACGGCGCTGGTCCGTGTCGGTCAGTCTCCAGTCCGGGTCCGTGTAGGTCGGTACATTTTGCGACCGGAATCAGAATCGGCCCCTCAAACTATACTACTTCTGATAGCGTAGTCACTCAGTGTGCACAAAATCTGATCTTTATTCATGCAGGAAGATGTGTATTTCTACATTGTAGATAATCCACATCTGTGGCTTCCACAGTAATTCTCTCATCCACTTCGAGAGCTATTATTTCATTCAATTCTCCTGGAATGAAAGAAAATCTTTTAAGAACCAGACAGACTGAGTTGTCCACCTTATAAGATGGAGCTGGTATCTGGTGGATCTGCAAATCGTTGGTATGCTGACATCAGGGTGCCGATTCAGATCCGGGAAAAAAAATGTGCGTACGACTCGTATCCGTATATTTTCACGTACGAATCGTACAAGTACCGTACGAACTGCGAAGTACGATTCGTACGTGAAAAATACATACGAATTGCGACGGGAAAATGGTCCGAGAGGGAGCCGTAATTTTTTACGTCCGAATAGCGTCGGGAAAAGTGTCTGATAGGGAGCCGGACATTTCTACGTGCAAATCGTAAAACAGATGTCCGAGCGCGCAAGTAAGATCCGTACCGGCCGTCCGAATACACAACCGCATGTAAAAGGCCCCGTACGGAGCAAATGCTGTAGCACATATGTACACGGGTTAACTTGTGCCCGGATACGAGTCGTACAGCACCCCCTCACCCCGCACATATCAGCACCATACCCCCGTATGTCAGCACCGTACCCCCCCTCCGCACCGTACCCCAACACCGTAGCCCAGCCCCGCACCTGTACGCACCGTACCCCAACACCGTAGCCCAGCCCCGTACCTGTACGCACCGTACCCCAACACCGTAGCCCAGCCCCGTACCTGTACGCACCGTCCCCCACCCCGTATGTACGCACCATACCCCGACCCCCCGTATGTACGCACCGTACCCCCAGCCCCCCCGTATGTACGTGCCGTACCCCCACCCCCGTATGTACGCGCTGTACCCCAGTACCCCCAGCCCCCCTGTATGTACGCGCCGTACCCCCACCCCCGTATGTACGTGCCGTACCCACAGCACTATGCGCTGGGGTACGGCGCATGCATACGGGGGTGGGGGTGCGGCGCGTACATACGGGGGTGGGGGTACGGCGCGTACATACGGGGGGCTGGGGGTACGGTGCGTACATACGGGGGTGGGGGTACGGTGCGTACATATGGGGTGTGGGTACGGTGCGTACATACGGGGGGTGGGGGTACAGTGCGTACATACGGGGGGGCTGGGGGTACGGTGCATACATACGGGGTGGGGGTACGGTGCGTACAGGTGCGGGGCTGTGCTACGGTGCTGGGGTACGGTGCGTACAGGTGCGGGCTGTGCTACGGTGTTGGGGTACGGCGCGTACATGCGGGGGGGCTGGGGGTATGGCGCGTACATACAGGGTGGGGGTACAGCACGTACTTGCTGGTCCGTAAAACGCTGCCTGACTCCGTGTGGACGTCGCGTACGCGCTGTCCAGGTTCGGAATTGTATGTATTTTTTAGCCGCACGTGTTTTTTACGATTTGTACGGAAATTGTATTTCTGTACGAATCGTACTTGCTGGTTTGTACGGTGGAATTCCCGGGTACGAGTCGTACAGAGAAAACGCTCCGTACAACCATTTGTACCCGGGTTTTACAGGATCGGAATCGGCACCCAGGTGTTAAACAACCTGCTTATGTATCAGAGGTATTAAACGTACGAGGGTCATTGGGAAATGTAATTTTTTGGGTGGGTTTTGCAGCACACATAGAAAAAGGAAAAAGCCTCTTATGATTGTTTTTGTGCAGGAAGGCTTCCCTTCCTGCACAAAAACAATCATCCCCTCAACGCAGGCACCCTTACACCATGGTGTAAAGGTGCCTGTGTTGGCGCACGGCAGCCCATTGTGCGCTAGCGCTGGGGAAAAGGACAGGAATGCACAGTATCTCATAGCTACGACGCATTCCTGCTCTTTTCTTTTACCGTAGGACAGTGCAGCATGGAGGCCTGAGGCCCTGCCCTACGGTAAAACCTCATAAATTAGAGCCAAAGAGTGCTGCCCACCACTACTCCAGCCAACAAATTTGACTCCATATTTCTCACAATCAGGGAAACTAGAGGGGCGCTGGAAGTCAAGATAGACACAATAGTGGCATATATAAGTTTACTTCGAGATGACCAACATAAACTAACAGAGAGAATTGTGAAAATTGAATGGGCGTTGAGCGATAGGCACCCCCTGACTGGCAACCTGAAATCGCATAGGTCAGCGCGATGAACCGACTCAGGGCACTAGAGTGCAGAGCGGAGGATGCAGAGAACAGATCCCACAGAAATAGCATTAGAATTGTGGGGTTGCTAGAGAAAGCCACATGGTGACACTACAGCATTCCTGGCAACATGATAGCATTCCTGGAAGCCTGGCTTAAAGACAGGGTAGCCCCTGAGGGCTCTCTCCCTTCTTCGCTCTGAATGGAGCCCACAGAGCCCTGGTTCAACCTCTCTACTGCCCAGAGTACCTCCATGCCCAGTGGTTTCAGGACTTCTACTTTCAGAGAACTGAACCATATCTTGAGGAGTGCCCGAGACCTCGGGGTCCTACATAAAATGATGATCTCTCCCAACTTCACATTGGCTGTACAAAAGTCGAAGGTGTCTTTCCTGGAGGCTAAAAAGCAGCTCCATGCTTTTGGACTCAAGCATGGGATGCTTTACCTTGCTAAGCTCTGGGTAGCCACCGAGGACTCTGCTTCTAGGACTAGGTTCTTTTCTGACCCACGTAAAATGTGGGATTGAATGGAGACACAGACCTGACTGGTGCAGTGAGAGGGCCCTGCTCCCACCCTGCCCCAGACGACTGCAGGGGGGATGCCTGTTGGAGGCCCAGGCCTGTCTAGACTGCCGAAAGGCAGATGTAACACACACCAAATAATATCCCACAATCTCTGTGGGCTTAACAACACAGCAAAAAAGTATACAATCCAGCCGTATTTGAGACACAGAGGGGTGCACATGGCCCACTTATAAGAAACACACTTGAACAGAAGGGAGGGTATAGCATTGAGCAAGCTGTGGAGGGGACAAATCACATTTATGGAACACTCAGCATTTGCGCGGGGAACGCTGATATGGGTAAAACCCGGAATACCATTCCAGATCCTCCAAGAGAAAACAGACTGGCAAGGGAGATACGCTATCTTTAGGGGCGATTGGTGGGCAGGGATCTCACCATTGTGCATGTATATGCCCCCATGTCAGACCAGGGAGCTTGCCTTGACACCATCTCTCATACCATCTCTGACACACTGGCCCCATTCAAGGGACTTTAACTGTGTAGCAAATATGGATCTGGAATACTTCTGTTTCTCCTTCAAGGACTCTCTTTTCAAATGAAGAAATACTCCACCTAGCAGGAACACTGAGGGCTCTGAGGACTCTGAGCACAGAACATTTTCGTTTAAATATTAAATATGTAGAAACTGCGTAGCTTAAGGAAGGTCTTGGATGTAATCTACAATTTGATCTGGTTCCCCCATTAAATTTCATATCACGGTGGAGGTATTTGGGTGCAATGTCTTAGAGTCGTGTTATGGATTAGTATGTAACATCAGTGATAGTGGTCTATCTTTCATGTAGCCTTGAAAAAGAGGCATGTAAAATACATGGAAGCGACGAAACACGTGTTGGCATTTGCATTGGCTTTTCGACTAGTCACAGTTATTGACATTAAAGAAGGATCAAGAAATGAATTAAAGACCAAAGATTCGCTTTATTATTTGTGTGGAGACTGTATATTGAAAAGTATTACTGCATTACTGTTATGTTATAAAAGTGTTGTGTGCTAGGGGATTTGTGTAATTCTCATACTGTAGCTTAGGCTGCAGAAATTAGGAGAGGTGGGTGGTTCTCTCCCCCTTTTTAGCACCACAAAAATACCAGCACCTAGGAAACTAAGTAGTGAATATTTCCAGGAGCGCCGTCCCTATAGGCCAATACCACTATCCTTGTGTCTATGCTCATGGACGCATGGCCAACCCCACAGACAGGGACTATTCTTACTTTTCTGCTCTACATGACCTTTTTGTCCACCTTGAGACATTTCTTTGCACACCAGATATGCTGGAAACAGTAGCTGATATAGAATATCTAAGAAATACAATTTCAGACCATAATCCGCTACTTCTGACCTTAGCATAGGATAGGCCGTGGACTATAGTCCCATGCTGGAAACTAAACACTGATAACTTGAACGGCCTCCTTTTCCATGCTGCCACGGGAGAAAAGATTAAACTATATGTCAAGGATAACAATAGCACCACCTCCTTGATCCATAGAGTGGGAGGTGTTCAAAAAGTGGTAAGAGGACAATGCATATCATAGACAGTGGGAGTTCACTGAACTTTGCTGTCAGACAAACAGCCCTGAGATGCCTAGAACAGGATAGACTCGAGAAACCAGAATTGCAGAGGGCAATACTGAATGCTAGCTAGAAAAAGAGTTGCAGAGAGCATTGAGCATCTCTGCTGCTTTCATTGCAAAGAATACATGGTCCATGCCCATGCACAGAGGAATAAGACTGGAACCCTACTGGTGTGGCTGGCCAATCCAACCAAGAGTGGCTCCCAAATCTTGGAACTTGACACACCAACGGGCAACAGTATTCACAAACAGGAACAAACCAATCGGTCCTTTAAGAAATACCGCCCAAAGCTCTACTCTAGCAACTGGGGACGGGGAACGGATAGTATATTACACTTCCTCGAGGAATTGCCCCTTCATGCCTTCCATTGGAAGAGGCAAAAGATTTGGGAGAATAAAATCTCAGTAGAGGAGTGTTAGACCTGTCATCATTAGGGTGGTCTTCCCCCAAGATTTTTGCCTGCTTACCTCCACTTTTTGCTAAATATATTTGTTGGCTTTAGGACTCTGAGAACCTTACCACCACTGACTAGTGCTAAAGTGCATGTGATTCTCCCCTAATTAGGTGCCAATTCCGATCCGGTAAAAACCGTGTACGAACCGTCGGACGGAGCCTTTTCTCCGTCCGACTCGTACCCGGTGCGAAATCCATCCGAAAATGCAAGTACGATTCATACGGAAACACCATTTCCGTACGAATCGAACAAAACACCGACCGAACAGAAACTAAACACAATTCCGATCCTGAAAGGCGCCGACGTGACGTCGGTACGCATCCAGCCTACGTTTCACGAACCAGGAAGTACGATTCGAACCGACGTCATCCCGCACGGTAAATATTTACCGGCTGCCAAAAACTGCCGGGAAATCAGGACGACACACGCAAGGAGCAGCTGGACGCGACGAACAGACATGGACCCGAACCTACGTGCCATCCCTGCCCTCCTAGCAGTCCACCTGGCGTACAGGAACCGACGCAGACGCCGCAGAAGGTCAGCACAACAACCAGGGGCAAAGGGGGGGGCAGGGGCAGGACACACAACACCAACACATGGTACCAAATCACACATGGCCTGGACATACCTGACCATCAGGGCCTGGACACTGCCAGGGTGTGGGGGCGAGGCCAGCAACGCAAGCGTCCGCCACAACGGAAGTGGATGGTCACGCGAACCGGTACGTACCCTACCCAGGCCGCAAGAGCGTGGGTACGGAACGTACCACGCGTCCCCCTACGTCACTCCAACAATGGCGGTACGGCCCGTACCCACGTCAGAAATGCCTTGGTACAGCTCGTACCAGCATTGCTGGGGTCATGTAGGGGTACGCGTGGTACGACCCGTAGCCACGCCCCCAAGGCCTGTGTACGGTGCGGACCCCACGGCACCGCAACAATGGGGGGACGCACCGTACCCACCCACCAAAGGCATGGGTACGGCCCGTACCCAGGCACGCAGAGCGTGGGTAGGGGTATGTATGGACCGTACCCCCACCCGTGGAAGTACGGCCCGTACCCCCACCCGTGCATGTACGCCCCGAACCCCCACCCGTGTATGTACGCACCAAACCCCCCCCCACCCGTGTATGTACGCCCCGAACCCCCACCCGTGTATGTACGCACCGAACCCCCACCCCACCCTGGTATGTATGCCCCGAACCCCCACCCGTGTATGTACGCACCGAACCCCCACCCCACCCTGGTATGTACGCCCCGAACCCCCACCCGTGTATGTACGCCCCGAACACCCACCCGTGTATGTACGCACCAAACCCCCCCCACCCGTGTATGTACGCCCCGAACCCCCACCCGTGTATGTACGCACCGAAACCTCACCCGTGTATGTACGCCCCGAACCCCCACCCGTGTATGTACGCCCCGAACACCCACCCGTGTATGTACGCACCAAACCCCCCCACCCGTGTATGTACGCCCCGAACCCCCACCCGTGTATGTACGCACCGAAACCTCACCCGTGTCTGTACGCACCGAACCCCCACCCGTGTATGTACGCCCCGAACACCCACCCATGTATGTACGCACCAAACCCCCCCCCACCCGTGTATGTACGCACCAAACCCCCACCCATGTATGTACGCACCAAACCCCCCCCCCCACCCGTGTATGTATGCCCCAAACCCCCACCCGTGTATGTACGCACCGAACCCCCACCCCACCCTGGTATGTACGCCCCGAACCCCCACCCGTGTATGTACGCACCGAACCCCCACCCCACCCTGGTATGTACGCCCCGAACCCCCACCCGTGTATGTACGCCCCGAACACCCACCCGTGTATGTACGCACCAAACCCCCCCACCCGTGTATGTACGCCCCGAACCCCCACCCGTGTATGTACGCACCGAAACCTCACCCGTGTATGTACGCACCGAACCCCCACCCGTGTATGTACGCACCAAACCCCCACCCGTGTATGTACGCACCGAACCCCCACCCGTGTATGTACGCACCAAACCCCCCCCCCACCCGTGTATGTACGCCCCGAACCCCCACCCGTGTATGTACGCACCGAAACCTCACCCGTGTATGTACGCACCGAACCCCCACCCGTGTATGTACGCACCAAACCCCCACCCGTGTATGTACGCACCGAACCCCCACCCGTGTATGTACGCACCAAACCCCCCCCCACCCGTGTATGTACGCCCCGAACCCCCACCCGTGTATGTATGCACCGAAACCTCACCCGTGTATGTACGCACCGAACCCCCACCCGTGTATGTACGCACCAAACCCCCCCACCCGTGTATGTACGCCCCGAACCCCCACCCGTGTATGTACGCACCGAAACCTCACCCGTGTATGTACGCACCGAACCCCCACCCGTGTATGTACGCACCAAACCCCCACCCGTGTATGTACGCACCGAACCCCCACCCGTGTATGTACGCACCAAACCCCCTCCCACCCGTGTATGTACGCCCCGAACCCCCACCCGTGTATGTACGCACCGAAACCACACCCGTGTATGTACGCACCGAACCCCCACCCGTGTATGTACGCACCAAACCCCTACCGAACCTGCAATAAGAATGGGGTGTGCCAAACACCCCCAGCAGTGCCCAGACATAGGAGGGGTGGGTGCAGGGTCCTCCCAGCAGTGCCCAGACACAGGAGGGGTGGGTGCAGAGTCCTCCCAGCAGTGCCCAGACACAGGAGGGGTGGGTGCAGAGTCCTCCCAGCAGTGGCCAGACACAGGAGGGGTGGGTGCAGAGTCCTCCCAGCAGTGCCCAGACACAGGAGGGGTGGGTGCCTATCACTCCCAGCAGTGCCCTGAGACAGGAGGGGTGTGTGCCTATCACTCCCAGCAGTGCCCAGACACAGGAGGGGTGGGTGCAGAGTCCTCCCAGCAGTGCCCAGACACAGGAGGGGTGTGTACCTATCACTCCCAGCAGTGCCCAGACATAGGACAATATACCCCATCAACAAGTTCAGTGACCAACAAGGGTGATACCCCAGATGCAGGCGGAGCCATCGCTGAGCCAGCATGGCTATATTGAACGGCAACCCTCACACATCCAGGAAATGTAGACACAGCACAGCACAGCATTTGGGAGACACCCTGCAGGGAAAATGGCCTGCTCCACAGAGGATGGAACACACCTTGGGACAATGTCACCATACAGTGAGAGCAAACATGACCAAATACCATTGGCAGAGACCTTTGTGATGGCACGCAGATGGCAGGGTACACCCCATGAGCAGCACACTCCAACATTTCACAGACCCCTAACACATTATCACCACCCCAACGCAGGGAGCACCAGCACCAACAGCAAGTCCAGGAAAGCATCAGTGTGCAAAACCAAAAGAAAAGGCTTTATTCAGCAGGAAAATATCTCTGAGAAAATGTCCACTATGTACAAGGGCCATGGGCCAGCCCAGCAGCAAAGTCCGGGGGGGGGGGTACACATCGGGACGTGTGTCCCCTAGCTTGCCTGCACAGTTCACAAGTCCATTTCATCCACAGAAGAGGGGGCATCAGGGGGGAGGGTGGAAACAGGCACCGCAGGGACAGGAGGGGAAAGGGTAGGTGTTGTGGGTGCAGGGAGGGATGATTCTGCCACAGGGGGGTGCCAGCGCCAAAGGTGGAGGACAGAATGGCGCTGCACACGTCGGCAAGTTCCCCCAGCGACTCCCCCGCACCCAATCCAACCACAGGCCCCAAGGAGGGGGGGGGGCAAAGGGATGGGTCGCAGCGCCACTGGGGGAGGGTGTGGACAGGGTGGGGGACTCAACTCCCCTGGCCGGGTCCCGCCTCCACCGCTTGCGGGGTGGTGTCATCCTGGGGCTGGGGGGCACACTCGCAGTGGATGATGCTGTCACCGACTGTTGGCCAGGAGAGCTAAGGGGAGTGGATTTGGAGGGAGTGGGTTGTGTGGAATGCGGACTCCCACTGTGGCTGCGTGTTCTACGTTTCCCCCCCGACCCAGTGGGTGTGCCTTCCTCACCCTGTGTGTGCGTGACAGGAGGTGTGCGCTTCGACTTCCCTGGTGGTGTGGTGCCTGTGTCTGTTGGGGTGCATGCACGCTGACGTCTGGATGTGCGTGGGACAGGCACGGGAGTGGGAATTGTGGATGGGGCAGGGGTAGGGGGTGTTACGCAGCGCTGCAGGAGATCCAGTGCTGCAGTCAGTGTGGAGTCTATGGACCTCAGCAACTGCTGTTGGTCAGACTGCGCAGCCGACATGCCCTCCATGTATGCCTCCATCTGGGTCAGCACCTGGGTGTGGGCATGGAGGACATTTAGCATCGCAGTCTGACCAACCTGCAACTGCCTCAGGATGTCCACAGACTCCGCACTCATCGCAGCAGTGGTGACAGGGGCAGGGGGTGCGGTGCCTGGCAGGAAGGAGACATGTGGGGACCGAGCACGGAGGGAAGGGCCACGAGCATGTGGGAGGCCGGTGATGGAACCTGAGGTGGCGGGGGGATGTGGAGGGCTGCCATCAGCTGGGGGGGCAGACTCCGCCACCTCTGGGAGCTCAGCCTCGGACCCGTCTGCGTCATAGTCTGTGTTGGCAGTCAACAGGTCCTCTGCCTCACTCCCTTCAGCCTCCGTGCCACTCCATGTGCCAGACAGGACAGCACTGCTGGCACTGGTGCTCAATCCCTCCTCCCGGTCCGTGCTAGTGTCTCCTTCCGTGTCCCCCGGCGATGCTGTGGGCAAGGTGAAGAGACAGGAGAAAATCAGACACCTGTACACATATGTCACATGAGTCAAATATACATAGGTCACATTGCATAGCCTGAAAAGCAACAGGAGTAACACCTACAAAACAATGTACACATGTAGGCCATGGAACACACAGTTTTTCGACCCACCATGCCACTGAGACACAATGGAGATCATGACACAACAGCAAATCACTGCACCTGAAATTTTAGAGAGGAGCCAGCCTCTGGGGACAAATGTGCACAGCACCTGCACCACACTGCGTCGTCAAAAAGGGATGAGCATGAATCATATCCATTTACTCTTGCCGCATGCTGCAAAGGCAATACATGAAACCAGGCCACACATGACTGGGTCACTGCACCTTGAGCGTATGTCCAGTCAAACATCACACACAGGCTAAACCCAGCAAGGAGGATGAAGCTTCTGACATGTAGGCCTTGTACGCACAAACCACCCACACCTGAGACAATCTCATTGAGACGGAGAAAGTATGTACAGCTCTTACTCTGGGATGAAAACACACGGCCTCCACTAATTCATGACTGTACACACACAGCCCCTGGTGGCCATGTCCACACATCATTGACAGGCAAACATCATCAGATTGTCTCAACAACACACACAGGTAATGCCCACTGTGAGTATGCACAAGCAAAATGGGTCCCCCTGTACAGTGGACACATGTAGCAACCTGTAGGTCCTAACAGTTGAGCCCAGGGTACAATGCCACCCTACCCAACCCATGGTGAAGACACAGTGAATGGCCATATTGTTGGATGACGCACATGATACCTAGGAAGAGGTGCCCCAGGGCACAGTAGTGCCCACACTCCTCCATGGTCCAGGATGGACATGACTGCAAATTAAGCAACCGTCCCTGCACTTAGCAGGCCTCCCACTCAGGCACATCATGTCAGAGGGCACACAATTGGACATGCATGCTGGAAGGCTGTACATTTTGGAGACACACCCCTATGTCGTGATTCACAATCAGTGCCAAGTGACATGGACACCACAATGACTGAAATTGGCCATGGCACACGCAAGGTCCCCATACCTGTGGCACATCACCCCCACACATGATGCTGATAGCATAGGGCACCTGCATGAACTGCCTGCCTAAATAACCTTGTGCAAGAGTGGCTACAGACAGACCAGGGAACACATGGCAAGGAGGGGAAGGGAGGGAGTGAGAACAGCACTGTGCTACTTTGTGGAGAAGTTGACGCACTGCACAATCAAACCCTGGCAGTGTATCCATGCAACTGCACACTTACATTGGCTGGGGACACACAACTGACACACATGTACCTACCCCCTTCCTGCTGCTGCTTCTCCTGTAGGCGCCTGTCCATATCGGGGAAGACAACCGCCAGCACACGCTTCTGGATGTGGGTCAGACGACGGCGCCCACGGTTCTTACGGCTCTCAGGTGAGTCCCCCAGCAGGAGCCGTGCAATCCTCCTCGTCCAGCACCGGATGTCCTGCCAGCGTTTCCTCACCTGAGACAGGCTCCGCCTCCGACCCTCTGTACCCCTCACGGCACTGACGGCTTCCCTCCAGATCTCCCCCTTGGCAATGGCCCCTACCTGTGAGGATGCAAAAGTGAGAATACATTAATCCACATGAGCAAAGACACAGAGACACACATATAGAACAATCCTCATTATGAACAGGCCATGGTATGCATGCAACTAATTGCACCTTTGTCATAGGGACATTATCCACTGTGGAAGGCCAAATGCACTACGTGCCAGTGAAAGCACACGGGTGGCATGAGGGGTACCACACACTCACTGACCAGGGATCACACTGTGCCTCACAGGCTACACCAGGATTATGTACAGCACCTCACAGCAGTCACCTGCCCCAGCACACTGATGCTACCTCAGCAGAGTACACAGACACACACAGGTACAGGACAATCACATGGCATTGCCAACTGCGGGTACACACCTCACTCTGCCCATGTGCCAGTAGACGGGGGTGTCACAGGTGTGGGGCTGGCTCAGCACGGCATGCACACAGCACTGCTCCCTGCTCACATCGGATGGCCAGGCCATATCCATCCCTCATGCTGCTTGTGTGCAACACTCCCCATATGCACTCACCCACATGACAGGGGACTAACACACACACCAATGTGCAGGGGACGAACACGGCCTTTGGACACTCACAGCACAGGTACACTGAACAAACACACATCCATGGGTACTGACACCTGTCACACTGGGGGGAACACAGGATCACATCAGGACTGTGGAAACAACATCCCCAGGAGGAGTATGCAGGCAGAATGTGGCATGCACCTTGCATTCATTGTCACAGTAGGCACTATGCAAGTGAGGAGTGCACACAGGAAACCCAGCATGCTCTGCATGGGTGACATGAGGCCTTCCACACCCTGGGACCCACTCCAAACAACAGTGCATGTCTGTCACACATGGACACAATGCCAGAAGTCACTGTCACACAAAAGGGGCACAGTCTAAGCTAGTGGAGTCTGCACTCACCTGAACCCCTGGTCGACCATACAGGCTCTGGAACTGTGGGAGGATCACATCTATGAGGGCAAGGTTCTCCTCCTGGGTGAATGGCTGTGACCTCTCCACAGTCCTGGACATGGTGCCAGAGGAATCACTATCAGCAGCAGTGGTCATGGATGAATGGATGTGCAGGCAAGTGCTCTCTCATGGGACCTGGCTGCCTTATATATGCCTGGCTGGCCTGTTCATGTATAGGAGTACAGATTGATTGGTCAGTCACATTAGCATCCTACGTTTCATCCAATCCCTTCAAACCTACCCCAGTGTGTGGCTTTGCATGGTTTCAGTTTTGATAATGATGTCAAGTCAACATCCACATTGCAACAATGTAGATTCTTTCAAACTGACTTCTGCTGTGCACCTGGTGCTCAAATTCAAAAATCTAACTCAGTCTCCATGGCAACCATCATGCATTTAGGCCCTTATACTTGTCCCTCATGTGTCCCCTATGTGTTTTCATACATTTACACACAGGTACGGTGCGTTCCACGCCCTAGGGCACCCCACAAGCAGTGATACGGACCGTACAAGCGCTTGTACGGTCCGGATCACAATATGGGCGCTGGCGTA
This sequence comes from Triturus cristatus, assembly GCF_964204655.1. Taxonomy (NCBI): domain Eukaryota; kingdom Metazoa; phylum Chordata; class Amphibia; order Caudata; family Salamandridae; genus Triturus; species Triturus cristatus. The sequence continues at coordinate 407,485,713 of NC_140590.1, forward strand.
TGCGTACGCCACAGTAGTACGGACTGTACAAGCGCTTGTACGGTCCGGATCACAATATGGGCGCTGGCGTATGCGTACGCCACAGTAGTACGGACTGTACACGCGCTTGTACGGTCCGGATCACAATATGGGCGCTGGCGTATGCGTACGCCACAGTAGTACGGACTGTACACGCGCTTGTACGGTCCGGATCACAATATGGGCGCTGGCGTATGCGTACGCCACAGTAGTACGGACTGTACACGCGCTTGTACGGTCCGGATCACAATATGGGCGCTGGCGTATGCGTACGCCACAGTAGTACGGACTGTACACGCGCTTGTACGGTCCGGATCACAATATGGGCGCTGGCGTATGCGTACGCCACAGTAGTACGGACTGTACAAGCGCTTGTACGGTCCGGATCACAATATGGGCGCTGGCGTATGCGTACGCCACAGTAGTACGGACTGTACAAGCGCTTGTACGGTCCGGATCACAATATGGGCGCTGGCGTATGCGTACGCCACAGTAGTACGGACTGTACAAGCGCGTGTACAGTCCGTACTACTGTGGCTACGCATACGCCAGCGCCCATCTTGTGATCCGGACCGTACAAGCGCGTGTACAGTCCGTACTACTGTGGCGTACGCATACGCCAGCGCCCATATTGTGATCCGGACCGTACAAGCGCGTGTACAGTCCGTACTACTGTGGCGTACGCATACGCCAGTGCCCATATTGTGATCCGGACCGTACAAGCGCGTGTACAGTCCGTACTACTTTTGCGTACGCATACGCCAGCGGCAATATTGGCACAGGGACCCTATACACGCACTCCGAGCGTATGTACGGTGCGTTTCACAACTGTCAGTGGTGACAGGCGGCACACAGACAGGAATGGAGCGGTCAGGTATTGCCAAGGGTGGACACCAATGCATTGTCTGTGCAATACCACATGTGTGTGACACAGGTGTGTCAGGATGTGATGTGGCACTTTACCCCTGAGGTGTGGGCAAAGCACATGTACGATGAGCTGTGTACACATGTCGTGTGTGATGGTGCGCATTGTACCTCACATCCCCTGCACTCCTTTGACATGTGTGCATGTCGTACACACTAGTGGAGCCATGAGTCACTTGCATGTCCCAGTCACGGACACCCGCACCTGTCCCCTGATGCCAGGTACACGGAATATTACACATGACATGTGTATGGCTGCGTTGCACGCTGCAACCATGTCATGTGTGTGGCATGTCTTTCCATGATTTTGCTGTAGGTGTGTGGTTCAATGCATCAGCAGTTGCTGCTGCCAACATGTGTCTGTGTGTCGATGGGCATGGCACACTGTTCCGCACACCAGCCCACATATGTGATTTGCCATGAGGTGTGTATGTATGCAACTACACGGAGTATCAACACAAGTACATATCCACATGCTCCCTATGTATGTTCTGTCTCGACATGTACTCCTCAAAGGCAATGTGTGTGGCCTGTCCTATTCCTATGACATGTGACCAGTGCATATCGCATCCAACAACCTGTCTGTACCATACGCATACTACTTCTGCACATGTGTGGATGTCTGTGAATCCTGTGATGCGTGTGCATGTTCACTTACACTGGCCCACAGCTAGTCTCATGCCATGTCATCGTGATCTTGCCCCCCTCCGTTAGTGGCTGTCCCTTGGTAGGAGTGTCACCTGACTGGCGTACGTGTCCAGGAAATGTGGCACAGACCTGACTCACAATGTGGCATATGTGTATTGGCTGTGTAACATGTGCTCAGTGCATTGACGATGTCGTTGTACAGTGCTCACTCTTCGGTGTTCCTTCCATTTCACTGCAGGGCTCCGCCTCTCCCTCGACGTATGCCAGACATGGCTGCCCTGCATGAACGGGACTGTATACGCCGCTACAGATTCAGCCAACGGTTGATTGATGAGTTGACTGGCCGGCTGGAAGCACAACTCCTCCCGCGCCACATGTATCCCAGTGCACTGACACCCAAGTTGAAGGTGATGGCAGCCCTACATTTCCTTGCCACGGGTACGTTCCAACATACCATTGCTGATGTCGGGGGCATGTCCCAGACGATGTTCAGCCGTGTTCTGCATGATTTCTTAGAGGCCATGTTGGTTCACCTGGATGAGTACATTAAATTCCCAAATCGTGAGCAGTTGACAGATGTCAAGCGTGAGTTCTATGCCCTGGGAGGGATGCCCCATGTCATTGGGTCCATAGATGGGACACATGTTGCGTTGGTACCACCACAGGCACAGGAGGTGGTGTATAGGAATCGCAAACATTATCACTCCATTAATGCCCTTGTGGTGTGTCTGTCCAACATGGTGATTTCACATGTCTGTGTTCGCTTTCCAGGATCAGCACACGATGCCTTCATCATGAGGCGTAGCAGGCTGCCTGAAATGATGCTGCAGCTGCGGAACGAGCGAGCATGTATTGTTGGTGGGTAGACTCTGGCAGTTAAGTGTTTGGCGTCATCTTCCAATCTCACTGCCTGTGCTGACACACTTCTGTCCATGATGTTTCCTTGTAGGGGACGCTGGCTATCCCAACATGCCATGGCTGATGACGCCTGTCCGCAACCCCAGCACGGCTGCCGAGCACCGCTACAACAACGCACATGGGCGGACCAGGAGAGTCATTGAGAGGACGTTTGGACTTCTGAAGAGCCGATTCCGGTGCCTCCATAAGACCGGCGGAGCACTCCCATATGCCCCGGTGAAGGTGTGCGAGATCATCATCGTCTGCTGCATGCTGCACAACATGGCAGTGGAGGAAGCTGTTCCACTCATACTGGATCAAGATGACCAGGACCATCCACCCGTGGAGGATGAAGGCCTTGGTGACGGGGCAAGTGATGTGGAGGAGGAGGAGGCTGTGGAGGACATGCGGAGTCGGCTCATACGCAACTTCTTTGCTTAGTGGTGAGTTCCAGTGTCTGAGTGTGCACGCATTGGGCCGTGTGTGGCATGTGTTGCAATGTGTGTGTCCATATGCATGTCTGCCAAGTGAGTCAGTGGTGTGTATTGAAGTGTCACTCGAGTGATGGCGCAATGGAAGGATGTTGTCTGAGGGTCATCATTGTCACCTGTCATGTTGACAACATGATACGTGTTGAGTACATGCTTGCGGATGTGCTCCTTTGGGCTGACTCCTTGTGTGTCTCTCTTCCACAGGTCCATGTGCATGCTGTCTGCTGGTGGCATTGTTGTGCTCCTGCTACTCCTCATGAACACAGCAACATGTGCTGATTCAGCGTCACATGCACGGGCAAGTGTTGAAATCTCCTTAGGGTAAGGGATGCCTCACGTCGTTTTGGGTGTGTGAATTGTTTGTAGTCTGTGTGCACTTCTCCGGTTCATGTGTGTTCCATTTGCATACATGTTGATCCTACATGGGGAACATGACATGGGGCAGGCTTCACCTGGAGCCATGGTCAGACTTGGTGACTGTCATGTGGCAGGGGATTGGGGATTGTGATGAGGCCATCATTGTGTGTAACACTGACCTCGGAAACATACAGGTTGCACCGGGTTGACATGGTGTGTGATTGCCCCATCAGGGCCTCAATGGTGTATAGCGGCCTCTCCGTGGCAGCAGGGGGTGTTTAGCTGTTATCCGTCACTTGTGTGCCAGGTCAATGGGATACCAGCATCTGTGTTGCAATGGGGGGTGCCAGTGTTGCTCCCACATGTTCATCCACATGACCTGTGTATGTGTTGACAGAGTATCATTGTCATTCCAACACACATGACTAATAAATTTGTCCCTCTGTCTCCAAGGTGCCTCTTCCCTGTAAATGGTGGCCTGTTGCCACTGTGCGTGCGGCATGTCTGGCATAGTTTTCATAGGTGGTGCATATGTGTCTATGTGTAGAGTGACAAGATGCTAGGGGTTTGTCAGGGAGTGGGAACTGTATTATGCACAAGATGCACAGTTCCATCCACCTCAAGGCAAGAGAGACCATCCCCCAGGGCAACTACAACATCCGTGTCGAATCCTACCCTGCAGTCTACGGACATGTGCCTTACGACTCCCATGGTACTTGTCCATATCCGGAGTGCATCTGCACAGCTCTGCTACTGCGTCGGGCAACCAGGCCACATCAACGTCCAAACGGGATGGGGGGAATGTTTCACAGCCAGCTGCAGGATGACCTTCTCGATCCACGCCCACACTCATGATGCAGCCCACAACCCCAACACAACCATGTGGCACTGTGATCCAAAACTGCATTCTGGCATCTCCATGCATCCAACCTTGGCCTAGCCACCATTCTCAACATCCGCCTGACGCAAGCATGCAGGACATTGTAGGGACACATGTCTAGACATACCTGGGAGCGGCAAGCCAGGTCACTCCACATGATCCCTGACCTCTGCGCATGACTGTTGCTCCCCTGAATGTGTCTGTAGCCACAGTTGTGCGGGAACCACTCAGCTGGTTGGGCCCAGCACAGGTGAGTATGGTACTCCATGTCTGTATCAGATGATACATTGGGACCCATGTGTGTCCTGGGCAAGACTGCGACCCCACGGTTTGGATGGTTGGAGTTAATTCTGAGATCAGGCATGCTTTGACTTTACGACACACACATGTATTGTAATAATGCAGAATCACGGCATCATCTTGTAAGTGTGATTAATTTATTTGTGGTGGGGTATGGGTTTGTGGGGATGACAAGAGGTGCACAGCGGGAGTGTAGAATCCAAAGTTCACTGGGGGAGTTGGTATCCTTGCCGTAGCAAAATGTCAGAGTCCATGCCACAGTCTTCGTCAACATAGGTCAGACAGTGACCAGCAAGTCCATGTGGCAGAGAATGTCATGTGCTGCTATTGGGCCAGAGGGCCAGGTGCCAGGCCAGGTGACCTGGGAGATGGTGATGTTCTGCTGACTCTCACAGTCTTTTTCGTGGACGACCCACCTTCCTGCGGGGACCCTCGGAAGCAGTCCGTGACGATGTCTGTGACGCTCCGTCGGATGAATCCTCCTCCTCCTGATCCCTCCCTGTGTCTGGTAATGGCCTTCGCCTGGTGCCACAGGGAGGGTTGCCCATGTTGTCGGCAATCCGACGGAGTACACCGGTCATTTGGGTTTGCACCGCCACGAGCTCAGCCTGTCTATCCTCCATCCTTCCTTGGTGTTGCAGTTGACAGGCATGTTGCTGGGACTGCAGGGTCTTCATCTCCTGGAGGGTCCCCTTGATGTCATTGAGGGTTTAAGCAATCTGGTCCATGCCCCTGGTGTCACGCCGGTATGTATCCAGGATGTTGCTGACCTGGGACACTACCGGGTCCTGAGCTGCCTGGTCAGGTTCGCGCCTCCGCCGTCCTCCACTCCCGCCACCCCTGCCCACGTGCACCTGGCCTGCCGTTGTGGGTGCATCGGGTCTCCGGGACCCCTGAGGGATGGCATCTGCGTTGCCGCCTGCCTCCTCCTGGGTGCCCGGAGGACCGTGTCCCTCCTGGGCAGACTGGCTGGGTGGTCGTGTGCGGGCAGGGCTCCTGGACGTCTCCTGGGATGTGGCAGGAATGGGGGTGGTGGTTGGCACAGTTGTACCTGACGCAGGTGCTGCAGGTGGTTGGACATCAGAGGGGCCAGGTTGGTCTGGGTCATCCACGGAGTGGTGAGAGTCATCGCTGGCGGTGGGGTCCTCATCCCGCGGAGCCTGGTCCTGTGAGACTTCCCCCCCAGTGTTGGGGGGTGTTCGTCAACGTTGACCTGTGTGTGAGAGAGACAATGTTAACAGTGTCACATGTGGCATCCATGTTTCATGCATTTCTGATTTGGCACTCTTCCTCTGGGTAGTTGGATCTGTCTTGCATTCCTCTCACAGTGCACTAATGCATGGGTATGTCCCTTGGCCACAGCTGTCAGGGCTTTACGCATGTGTGAGACACAATCTTAGTTGATGCATCTATTTGGGTACACAGTCAGCAGTGTGGTGTGCGGGCGTAGCGAGCCATGCAGAGGCGCCTTACGTGTTGCACTGTACGTGGCCAAATGGTGTTTTGCCAAGGCAATTTGATGTTGCAGGTAGGGGACTGAAGCATTTGTGACAGGGTTCTTACCGACACAGTGGGTGGGTATACTGGGTGTGTGGTTAGGTCTGTGCCTGCAGCACGGATGGACTCGTGCACAGATTGACACATGGACCGGTCTTCATCTACGGAAGGGGGGGTTTGAGGCACTGCCAGACCTGGTCTGCATGCACACAGTCCACCGGCTGACGAGTGGACATGGCCACACCACCCAAGGGTGATTTAGTCTCCCTGTGTCTCCCTTCCTCCCTCCCTCTGTCACCCTCCTCCCTCCCTCTGTCGGTCTCCCTCTGTCACCCTACTCCCTCCCTCTGTCTGTCTCCCTGTGTCCCCCTCTGTCTCCTTCCCTCTCATTCCCCCTCTCCCTCCCTCTCTTTGTCACTCTCTGTCACCTCAGGCCAGCTTCCTGAGCACACACAGTTAGCCGGTCTTTGAATGGCCATTGGCTTGTTCATGTGAGTTAGTCCCTGTTCTCCGGGCACCCATTGGGCAGTGTGTCTGAGTGTAGGCTGCTGCTGTGGCGGTGTGTGCTGAGACTCTATCAGAGCGATGCATCTTCATTGTCTGCTGTAATGTGCAAATTCTGCCTTCAGACCCATGTCATCCTGCATGGCAGCCACCATTTGCAGGCAAGACAGTACTGTGTGGGTACACACAGTTTGTATGGCTCTGCCCTGGGCCATATGGGCTGAGGGCATTGTTTTGTGCTTGTGAGTTGCTCAATGTTAGTTTTGATGCCCCCACTCCCAGCATCGACCACATCCTGTGCTGTGTTGGTGTTTTGTGTGGCCTGTGACTTGGCATGGCCCTGATTGATGCATGGGGCATGGAGGCGCTAGTGGCATGTGTGTGTTTGTGGAGTGTTGTTGTGTGCGGTGGTGGCTTGGGGGGGGTGGCATGCATGATTGATTGTGTATGGCATCCCCCCCATGTGAGGTGAGTTGTTTGTGTACTCACCAGGGTCTGGGAGTCCAGGCAGTCCGTGTAGTCCCTCCACCGCCAGCGTGGACATCACCTTCTCCTCCCAGGGATGGTATTGTACCGGTCTGGGGGGCGGCCCTCCTCCAGTGATGTTCCCCTGGTTGTGATTGTCAGTCATCTTCCTCTTGACCGTCCTCCGCAGATCGTACCACCTGGATTGGCACTCGTGCCTGGTCCTTCTGGTGGTCCCAACAGCATTCACAGAATCGACAATCCTCTGCCACATGGCCGTTTTTTCGGATATGCTGGTCTGTCTGACCAATGTCCCAAAGAGCTGTGGCTCGACTCTGAGGATTTCGTCGACAAGGATCTCCAGCTCCTCCTTTGTGAACTTTGGATTCTTGGTGGTGGACATGGCGTGGGGTGTGGGTGTGGATGGTTGTGGGGGTGTGGGTGTGGATGGTTGTGGGGGTGTGGGTGTGGATGGTTGTGGGGGTGTGGGGGTGGATGGTTGTGGGGGTGTGGGTGTGGTAGTGGAGGTGTGTGTGTGAATGTGATGAGGGGGTGTTTGTGTAGGTGGTTGTGTGAAGGTATGCAAGTGTGAGGTTCAAGTATGGTGGTGTGGGTCGTCTGTGGGCTCTGGCAGCAGTGGGTCTGTTGCAAAGGCTCATGGTTTGTGTGTGTGGTCCATTTTTATTGGTCCATTTGTGGGTGTGGCTGTGTTTGAAATTTGTGTGGGTGTGTTATGAGGAGTGATTGAGTTTTGGGCCTCTGTTTGGCAGTTTGGCAGTTGCAGGTGAGTGTATGTGATGTTTGTGGGGTTGTTGGGCATGTTTGGTGGTGTGGGGAAACTCTACTTGACTCTCCTTGTGTAAGTATGGTTTGTCCTGGTTCAGTACGTGTTTTTTTGGCGTCAGTACGGTCCGTACATGCACTGGTGGGGGTACGGTCCGTACATTCCCTGGTGGGGTGTGGGTACGGCCGTACATACACGGGTGGTGGTTCGGTGCGTACATACACGGCTGGGGTGGGGGTTCGGGGGCGTACATACACGGGTGGTGGTTCGGTGCGTACATACACGGCTGGGGGGGGGTTGGGTGCGTACATACATGGGTGGGGGTTTGGTGCGTACATACACGGCTGGGGTGGGGGTTTGGTGCGTACATACACGGGTGGGGGTTCGGGGGTGTACATACACGGGTGGTGGTTCGGGGGCGTACATACACAGCTGGGGGGGGGTTCGGGTGCGTACATACACGGGTGGGGGTTCGGTGCGTACATACACGGCTGGGGTGGGGGTTTGGTGCGTACATACACGGGTGGTGGTTCGGTGCGTACATACACGGCTGGGGGGGGGTTAGGTGCGTACATACACGGGTGGGGGTTCGGTGCGTACATACACGGGTGGGGGTTCGGGGGCGTACATACACGGCTGGGGGGGGGTTCGGGGGCGTACATACACGGGTGGTGGTTCGGTGCGTACATACACGGCTGGGGGGGGGTTCGGGGGCGTACATACACGGGTGGTGGTTCGGTGCGTACATACACGGCTGAGGGGGGTTCGGTGCGTACATACACGGGTGGGGGTTCGGTGCGTACATACACGGCTGGGGTGGGGGTTTGGTGCGTACATACACGGGTGGTGGTTCGGTGCGTACATACACGGCTGGGGTGGTGGTTCGGTGCGTACATACACGGCTGGGGGGGGGTTCGGTGCATACATACACGGGTGGGGGTTCGGTGCGTACATACACGGCTGGGGTGGGGGTTCGGTGCGTACATACACGGGTGGGGGTTTGGTGCGTACATACACGGGTGGGGGTTCGGGGGCGTACATACACGGGTGGTGGTTCGGTGCATACATACACGGCTGGGGGGGGGTTGGGTGCGTACATACACGGGTGGGGGTTCGGTGCGTACATACACGGCTGGGGGGGGTTTGGTGCGTACATACACGGGTGGGGGTTCGGGGGCGTACATACACGGGTGGTGGTTCGGTGCGTACATACACGGCTGGGGGGGGTTGGGTGCGTACATACACGGGTGGGGGCTCGGTGCGTACATACACGGCTGGGGGGGTTCGGTGCGTACATACACGGGTGGGGGTTCGGGGGCGTACATACACGGGTGGTGGTTCGGTGCGTACATACACGGCTGGGGGGGTTTGGTGCGTACATACACGGCTGGGGGTTCGGTGCGTACATACACGGCGGGGGGGGGTTTGGTGCGTACATACACGGGTGGGGGTTCGGTGCGTACATACACGGCTGGGGGGGGTTCGGTCCGTTCATACACGGGTGGGGGTTTGGTGCGTACATACACGGGTGGGGGTTCGGGGGCGTACATGCACGGGTGGGGGTTTGGTGCGTACATACACGGGTGGGGGTTCGGTGCATATATACGCGGGCGGGGGGGTGGTGGGGTGTTCGGCGCGTATGCGGGCACATGTCTCCATGGTTGCTATGGGAGTTCGGTTCGGCCGGTGTTTTTTGCGTACGGTTGTGGAATGGGGAGGACGGGAGGGATCGTACTTGCGCTGTCGGACTTTATTTTTCCGCACGGTGGGTTTTTCGACCGGGGACGTGTCGGTGACTTTTCCCGACCCGAGGACGTGTGGGGAAATCTTCCCAATGCGATTCGTATGGACTTTTTTCCGTTCGAATCGTACTTGGCAGTTTGTACGCTACTTTGACGATTCGGACGGAAATAAATCCGGATACGAGTCGGACGGGGAATTTTTTTACCGGATCGGAATTGGCACCCTAGTGTATACCTGATTGGCATATTTAGTTTGCCTATATGTCCCTTGTAGAGTAGTATGCAATATACCTAGGGCCTATAATCTAAATGCTATGAGTGGGTCTGCAGCACCGGTTGTGCAACCCACACAAGTAGCCTTTCAAACATGTCTCAGGACTGCCATTGCAATGCCTGTGTGTCCAGTGCGTGCCAAATGCATTTCAGGGCGCGCAATGAAATTTGTTTTATTTATTCATTTACTTACATTACTTCGGTTTACTACCCCCCACCTTGCCCCTCCCCGCCCCACTGCACCGTGGCACTCCCTCCACGAACCGCTACTGCTCCACTACGCCCTACTCACCCAAAGTTGTTGGGGAAGGGAGGCACTGAACCCCCAATGCACCAGACCTGCAGGTTTCTCTGCTCCATGGAATCAATGCGCAGATTGGTGTCAGCCTCTATCATGTGCTTCAAGCAGATATGACACAAACCCTCACACAGCTCAAGCAGAGGACAACTTGGTTGCCCCAATCTCTGAAGGGGACTCGATTAAAATACTAGAGATCACCCTGAAGGTGTCCTGCAATGAACGATTTAAATTAATCAACTAATACGTACTCCATCAGGCATATCTCACCCCTGACAGACCTTATACCAACTTCCTTCACACGGCGCATGAACGCCCCAGATGCCATTCAAAGGGACGGTAATGTTTCACATGGTGTGAGGCTCTCCATGGCTGACTGACTGCTAGTCGGAGGTACTCTGTTCCCTAAAAGACGCCACTGTAGCATTGAACTCTTCCCCTTGACTTGTATATTGGAGCTCTAACCCCAACCAAATGAATAAAAGTGACTTCCTATTTTATCGATCTTGCATTAATACTTGCCAAACAACGCATAACCATGTACTGGAAAACTCCCTCTGGACCACAGATCAAGGGATGGAAGGCAGACATTCCCCGATGGGAGGAAAAGAGGGGGCAGGGACGGATTGGTACTGCGGGCACTCGGGCATTGACCAAAGGGTCTCAAAGCCCTCAGTGGACTGTTTTTTCTTCTTTCCCAGTCAACAGAGTGCACTGGACAGGGAGTGTAAAGCAGCCTCACTGGGGGGCCATGTGAAATGGCTATTCAGCAATTATCAGCTGTGGCTTCTCCTTGACGCCCTGCCAAGCAGTCACTCTGATTGTGGGATGGGGAGCAGGTGATTGTGTGTCAGAATCAGCACGCCTGGGTGTCAGGTGTTGGTCAGGCCATTAAGTCTTTCTTACCTCGCCCCCCCTGGGGCCCACGCAGCGCAGAAACAGTGTTTGTTTTTGACACCTCGCCCACAGCTGTTTCCATTCAGGGCATGGTGGGCAGGGAAGAATGGGTTAATGCTGAGGTCTCGCTGTCGGGGCCAGATGATGTTGTGAACTCGGACCATCTTCACCTCAGCCTCCCTCTCACCCCCATGGATGACCCAGCAGCTATGTTTTATGCTTAATTCCCCATCCCTGCTAGGCCATTACCCTGAGGCATTGGAGAGCTGGGGAGGGCTGAGTAATTTAGTAATAGAAGGGGCCTTGCTGTTTTTCAGTTGCTCAGCTTGTAAGACATTGTCACCTTGGTCCCACTGTCCTTCCCAAGAACAATATCCTCCCACTTTTATGCTTTGCATGTGCATAGGCATATGTGGCCTGAAGGCCAGAGTTGCAGAGATTGGGAATCAAGTTTGAGTCCCAGCGTCTGCTCAACATCCTGTGATTTTGGGCAGATCACTTAATCTCCCAGACCCTTAAATAAAACATCTGATCTTGTGTACTGTAAATGGTGCTCATGAATTGTGTTCAAATAGCATTTGCCATGGGCTAAATTCACACTATATAAAACTGTCAAAAGAAAAAAACTATAATAAAATAAATAACAATTTTTTCATGCTTTATGATTCTGCAAAGGGAACATGATAATTAAAGAGTACACTTTACAGAAACACGTCTGTATTTTTTTTAACACATCCTTTTTGATGCTAATTTTCCATGTAATTCCCCTTAGTGCCTCACTGTCTGGTTCTCCTATATTGTGAAGGCTGCACTCTGACACCTAAGCCATTCCGTACCTCATGTCGGATGCACCATTTTACTTCTATGTTCTGTTTGTTATGCTGGGAGAGTTTAAGCTTGCACTAAGATAACATTTCATTTTATTAATATTTTCCAGTGACTCCCTCCTCAGTCTGCAATGGGGGATCTTGTTGGGTATTGTTTATGAATTTCCTTTCCCTGTCCAGCAGAAAGGGACACTCAGATTTCCTGCCTCACCTCTATATGGACAAACCCCTCACTCACTGCCTGCATGAGTTGGAAAAAAGCAGGCCTATAGGTTTCTGTATCACTGTTCTAACCACACCCCCATTCCCAGTCAGCCAGTAAGGCGCAGTTTCATCCCGCCTCCTGATTACCATGTCCACGCTAGCCAGGTGAGGGGCATGGAAGCACCAGGCCAGCAGCTTGCATCAGACAACTTCAAGTTTGACTTTACAGTGCCGATCACCAGGAAGAACCATTTTTAGGGATTCTTTAACCAATTTTGTGCACAATTAACTGATTAATTTTTGTGTTCTAGTCAACCTTTTAGCTGTATTTGAAGGCCTCATCCAAAATGCAGACAAGGGACTTATTTCTCTATATGCTAGCAATATTAATTAGTAAATTTTGGTTAGTTTTTGGCTGTAGTTTGTAGGTTATTCTGACTGGACTCTGTTCTAGATAATAGGCCGGAATGTTCTAACATGTGTGTGTGTTGATTTCAGGATATGTGTGTTTAATGTGATTTCTCAAAAGAGAACTGTTTGAGCCTCATTATAAGCTAGGCCCTGTTCGAGGCCTAAGCAAAATTTGCAAACTTGACACTTCTTTCTCTGAGCAGCAGGTTTGCCTTTTCCAGCATGTTGAGGTTATATGTCCTTTTTGCTGATTTTCTATCATTTTCATGGTTATTGCCATCCATAAAGGAGCTTTTCTGAAAGATAATTGCCTCGGGTCTAGTTTAAGTGCTTAAGTCTCGTTATGCCCAAACACGTGTCTCTATTCTGCGTCTGCCTGCCAGAGGAGGGCCATTTGGTATTGCACAACCTTTTCTGATTGGTTGTATTTTGTTTTCATGCATTAGGCCCAGAACGTGCTTCAGAGTTGGAGCTACAACATGTGTCTTATACATGGAAGAGCATGTGAAGAATTGTGAGAGATTGTGACACAGATGGAATATTTAAACCAATATCACTAGTTGTCTGCAGGTCACTGAAACCATGAATCTGAGAAAAGGGGGTGTTTGTTGCTTCTTCTGCATTCTTAGTGGCATTTGATACCTATTCTCTTTGGAAAAGTGAAGATTCACTTTGCAGGTTTGCAAGAGTTTTTCTATAACCATAAAGTATTACCTATATCTCTAACACTCATTATCTACCTACCCCTTCCTCTTTTATAGCAATGCTTCTGGCTATCCGATCTTTCTGTCTTTACCTTATGTCTCTCCTCATCACACCTATCACTACCTCATTTCCAGTTCTACTTCACCTCTCTCCTTACACTGTCTCTTTACCTCTCTGTTCTCCTCCTCTTTTCCCCCAGAGCTCAGTTGGTACTACTCAACAGAACTTGGGATCACTGTCTAACCAGAGTAGTGCACACAGAGAAAGAGGGGAGGTAGGACAAGGTGAGGAAGAGATATAAGGAGAAAATGATCAGATTTCGTTCAATGGAATGGTGAAAATCCTTAGAAAAGCGCATTGGTTTTAATTGTTGCTGTAAGAATGGCAATAGTAAAGACAACTAAAACTACAATTGCAATCAGAATGCCCGTGTGGTTTACTGTGATATGTTCTAGCTCACTAAACAACAACCCTTACTTTACCACTACAAATGTGAGAAATAGGCTGGTTACAAACAGAATTCCACATAAAATGCTGTTGTAATTTAATGTACACAATTCACCCGAGGAATACTTTTGGAGAATTGTTCCAAATTGTATTTTGGTATTATATTGGCTTGAACATGGGTGCTCACAAACATTTTCCCAGAAGCCAGAACGTTTGATCTGTGTTGTGACCAAGGGCCGAGCTGGTACCAGCAGTTAAGAGTAAGGTGAGTGTACGGGAAGTGAGATACATCTAGGGGCCAATTCCAATCCGGGTCGGAAAGCACTCCGACCGAATCGGATCCGGAGTGTTTTCCGACCAAGCCGGACCCCTACAGTCCGATCGAGCGAGTACGATGCGCATGTATGCTGTCGGACTCACTTCGGTCGGACTCCCATAGCAGTCAATGGGCGCCAGTTGTACAAAACGTACATGCAATCTCATTGACTGAATGGGTACGTCTTGAACAAGTGCACCCCCTACAGTGGGTACACATCGGTGCCATCCGCGCCATACATGCCTGTGTGGGGGAGACCCATGTGTCTCCCCCTGTGTGCGAGTCATACGGCTGCGGGTGTCAGGGGGTTCTACGCGGACCCCCGAAGTCTGACTCCGGGAGCTTTTGCGAGCCGGACACTCTGGCTTGCACAGGCTGTCCAATGCGTGCATCGTACTGGCTCGGTCGTGAATCACATCCATTGCACGCCACGGTTAGCCTATGACCGAGACGCACAGAGCGGTTAGGACCCGGAAATGACTCGGTCGGTGAATTTCATGTAGCTCGCATCGTACCGGCTTGCTCGTACTGCTGTACGAGTCGGGCGGAAAACACGCGTACGGCTCGTAGTTTTTCCGTCCGGATCGCGTTCGGTGCCCTTCTGACCCGGATCGGAATCGGCCCCCGAGTGTCTGAATGGCACAATGTGAAACCAAAAACGTGGGATTAATACCGGCTGTGTATCTTAATCAGACCTATGTTATCCTAGGCAATTGTTTTTTTCACTTTACAACCTGTTTCTTCAATATCACATATGAAGAACTCGAAATACAAGACTTCAGGATGGGTGCTGTACAGCACCTTCTCCTGTGTTTGATTTAATAAACTAAATTGTTGTTCATGTAAAATGGACACCCAGGTCAGCCAAAGAGTATGCATAACAACTCACTTGCCTCTTAGTACACTACTGGCATTGTTGTCAAAGTGGGGGAAGAATGAATGGTTCTGAATTCATGTTTTAAAACTATCACGTCTAAAAAAATTACTTCTCAATGCACTGATATAATTTGGTGTACTAAGGTGAAATGGTTTTGCATGTTAATGAAATACACTACTTGAATTTTGAACAGACTTTATCATGCTTTTAATATTTTGCTGCAAGATGTCTTTAAAAAATTAGGGTGTATCTCAAGTTGAATGGTGCAGAATATGGTGCAGTAATATTGTTTGCATGAATATTGTTGTTTAAAATATCAATTTTTATATTAGTGTTATGTATTTTAGTATGTCATCTAAAAGAATTGCTTTTGTTTTTAAATATATGTGTTACATTTTTATTAGTGATTAATTTGATGTTAATTAAATTTTGCGTTTTTTAGTTCAGTAGCAGTTTGTGGGATTATAGGGGAATATGGAGGGAAGTAATATAATTATAATAAATGTATTAATATTTTGTATTTATTAGTGTTTGTTTAATTTAGATTTTATAGTGTTAATTGTGGTAATTATTTTTTTATTAATTAATTATTAATTGGTCGTTAATTGTTATTAAATAATTAATTGATAATTATGTTAATTGTGTTCTATTTTTAGCAGCGGGTTGTGGGTTTATAGGGGTATAGGGTGGGAGGTAATTTAATTATGATAAATGAATTAATAATGTTTATCTATTAGAATTGATTTATTTTAGATTTTATAGTGTTAATTGTGGTAATTAACTTTTTAATGATTAATTATTAATTGGTTGATCATTATTATTAATTAATTGGTAATTATGTTAATTGCGTTATTTTGTAGGAGCGGTTTGTGGGTTTATAGGGGAAAAGGGAGTGAAGTAATTTATTTAAAATTAATTAATAATTAATTGTTAATTAATGGTAATTAAATAATTAAAAATTAATCATGGAAACTGTGTAATTAACTTGAGATGTGAGTTGTGGGGTTTATAGTGGTAAAGGGTTGGGAACTAAATTATTTTTAATTAATTAATAAGTTGTTGGTAATTGATAATAATTTAATAATTTAAAATTATTTATGAAAATTGTGTAATTATTTGTATGTGTGTATTGTGGTGTTTGTTGGGGTAGAGGGTGGAAAGTATTTTAAGTTTTATTAATTAATAATTATTTTCTCATTATTATTCATTTATTAATTAAGACATTTTTATGGTAATTGTTTACTTTTATTTTGTGTGTGGATTTTGGTTTATAGAGGTAATGTTTGGTGAGTAAATTAATTTGTATATGTTTTAATTTGATTTTTAATTAACACTTGTTTATTTGATAATTAATTATATTAATTATGGAGGTACCGTTTTTTAGAAATTTAGATGTGTGTTGTAAAATGTGTGTTGTTATAAGGTAATAAATAAAACATTGATTTTGTGTAATGCTTAATGTTTTTGATTATAATTAATTTATAATAAATATAGTAATTTGTTTGTAAAACGTTTAGATTAATACAACATAATGTTTGTTGGTAATTGTTATATTTTTTTAACATTATAATATGTTTCTGCCTTATGAATTTTTAAATATTTTTTACAATTTTTGTTTTTGTGTTATTAACATTTTTTGCATTGTAGTTGATATTTTGTTTCTTTTATTTTAACTGACTTTGTTGGGAATATTAATTTTAACCCTCCACTATCCAACACTTTCCCTACTATTGTACTCACTGGAGTGGGAAAAGTAATTTCTATCCCTCCCCTATCCAACACTTTCCCTACTGTTGCACTCACTGGAGTGGGAATAGTAAATTTGTACCCTCTGCTATCCAACACTTTCCCTACTGTTGTACTTAATGGATTGGGAACAGTGATTTTTCCCCCCGCTATCCAACACTTTCCCTACTGTTGCACTCACTGGAGTGGGAATAGTACATTTTAACACACCGCTATCCAACACTTTCCCTACTGTTGCACTCACTGGAGTGGGAATAGTACATTTTAACACTCCGCTATCCAACACTTTCCCTACTGTTGCACTCACTGGAGTGGGAATAGTACATTTTTACCTTTGCTATCCAACACTTTCTGTACTGTTGCATTCACTGGAGTCGGAATAGTAATTTTTGCCCCTCCGCTATCCAACACTTTCCCTACTGTTGCAGTAGTTGGAGAGGGAATAGTAATTTTTAGCTCTCTGCTATCCAACACTTTCCCTACTGTTGCACTCACTGGAGTGGGAATAGTACATTTTTACCCTCTGCTATCCAACACTTCCCCTACTGTTGTACTCACTGGAGTTGGAATAGTAAATTTGTATCCCTACTCTATCAAACACTTTCCCTACTATTGCAGTAGTTGCAGTAGTTGGAGTGGGAATAGTGGTTTTTACCCGTCCACTATCCAACACTTTCCCTACTGTTGCACTCATTAGAGGGGGATAGTAATTTTTACCACTCCGCTATCCAACACTTTCCCTACTGTTGTACTCACTGGAGTGGGAATAGTAAATGTTTACCCTCCGTTATCCAACACTTGTACTACTGTTGTACTCAATGGAGTGCAAAATGGAATTTTAAA
This sequence comes from Triturus cristatus, assembly GCF_964204655.1. Taxonomy (NCBI): domain Eukaryota; kingdom Metazoa; phylum Chordata; class Amphibia; order Caudata; family Salamandridae; genus Triturus; species Triturus cristatus. The sequence goes on from NC_140590.1 coordinate 407,503,064, forward strand.
AATCATTAAATATTTTTAACATTTAGTTTATAATTTGTTTTTTTAATTAGATTTTATGTTATAGGTGTATGTATATATATATATATATCTGTATTTGTTCATTTTTATATATTTATAATATTTTTAAATAAATTAAAGGTATTAGTTTATTAATTGTTTTACAGTAAATATACATTTATATATAACATTTTATATTCCTTTTCAAAGCGGGTCCTTCCGGGATTGAGCCCGATGTCAGGTGGTGCGTTAGCCGGTATGCCCTCACCGGTAATATTACTCGTATTCAAATCTCCAATAAAACGCACACTCGAAGAAATATGCTTATGAAGAAGCTAATTTATAACATTTTATATATGTGCATTTACATTTTTTAAATTAAATTCATTTATTATATTTGTGAAAATGTATATTACATCTCAATCATTTTTTTAAGTTACATTTATTATTTAATGTATTTAACATTATTTTTTATCTATAAAGAAATTGATATTTTGTACATTGATATTTTTAACATCTATATTAGTTTGCAATATTTTTGTAGTTTACATTTTAAGGATAGGATGTCGATATTTTGGCAAACAATATTTTTGTGTCCATTTTGTGTATGGGGATATTTTGGCCATCAATATATTTTTTTGTCCTCATTCACCTCAGGCATTGGTGACTTTGACCCTTGCCAAACCTCTACGACGGAGAAGACCACGGACCCCCCCACCTGGGTGGGGGGAGAGGAAAAGGCGCAGTTCATCGATATTATGTCCGTGATCCGCAGGATACCCTAGCTACTTCCTTTAGTGTTTAATAAATGCTTGCCTGTTTATTTAGCATCTTTTAATGTTAGTCCTGAGTCGAGGAATCAGCAGCCCAATGCTGCTCTTGACCAGGGGTCAGCAAGCTAAAGTGAGGAGGGCCACATGGAGCCTCTGCGCCGTACTTTGACTATCAATAGGCTAGAATGGCCGTTCTATCAGTATCACCGGTCTAAAGTGCATTCTTTGCACAGTGTTCTTACTAGAAAATGTAAAACTATAAAAATGAAATGACAAATTATGATTAGGAAATACCCACACAGCAATTGAAGTCCAGGAAGATGTATTCGTTAGTAGTTTTCCTTCTTTCTAGTTGTTCTCACTAAGCCTTAATGAATGACACAAACAACAGGAGGTTTTATCTTGTCTAGGCAAAGAAATGGAACAGGAGAAAAGAAAAGGGGGTGCTGAAAAATTACGAGAGAAGAAGAGAAGAAGGCTTGAAAGAGAAGTGAGCGATAACAAGAACATTTTCAAGATGTTTACTATGCAGACCAAAATGATGTATCACAATGACTGTACTACAGCAGCGGATCCTCTATCTTTAGGTGCAAATGTTTTGGCTATTACTTTGGGGCTCATTACTATGCCATTGTAGCGGTGCAGGGACCGCCCACCGGTAAGGTGGCGGTCCCGCTGCGTGAATTAAGATGTGCCCGCCACTATGGGGCGCTGCATCCAGGGCCCTAATCATTGTGGACGTTGCTGCTGGCTGCAGCAGTGTTCGCAATGCCAAAATGCCACATAGTGCATTTTCTTGCACAATGTGACAGGTACCACTCAGCGCCTGCCACCTTGTGCATGGAAATGTGGGGTTGCCATGGGTACCCCCCTAGTGCACATACACCCTCTCCCACACAGAGGGGGCCTGCAACGGGCCCCCAAACTCAGCCTCCATCAGCCTTTCCATGGCGGTTCTACAGCCATGGAAAGACTGGCTGATGCCAGCATTGTAATCTGGCGGGCGGTGCCTGCTAGGCACTGCCGCCATTTTACCCATGCTGACCCCTCCGCCAGGCAATCATGACGATTGCCTGTGGTGGAAGCGGGGGGGGCGGTCTTTGTGACTGCCGCTGTCTCAAAGCGATTCCCCCCGCCATCCTAATGTTGCGGGGGAAATGGGAACCAGATGGTGGAGGGACCGCCACAGCCGGTCCCTCCACCATCATAATGACCCCCTTTGTCAGAAGACTTCATTTGCAAGCAATGGTAGAAAAACATGATTCTGAAAGAATGGCTAATATAAAGTCAAAGGCAGCAGAAGTTGCTACTAAAAGTGTCACCAATAAGAACGACTTAGAAATCAGTACTTCTGGAACACTTGGAACAAATGTGGAGGAAGCAACAGAATGCAGTGCAAAGTCAACCCCAGTAGATGAAGCAACTGAATCCACTGTGTCAGGGAGATCTGCATCCATCTTATTCAATTTGCCAGAAGCTTTGATCATCTCTAAGAGCCTCATTAGGATAGCGGTCGGACTTTCTACAAGCCGGTGGTCCCGCCAGCCAAATTAGGATGTGTCCGCCACCACGGTAGTCGCAATGTTTATATTTTGTATTGCAGCGGGTGCTGCGGTCTGCAGCATACGCTACAGTACAACAAATTTACATGACACATATCCCTGACTATGTGGCAGGCATCATCCAATGCCTGCCACATGGTGCAGGGACATGTAAGGAGCCACCATAGGTGCACCCTTAAATCCAAAATTGAGGGTCATGGTTTAAGGGGGAGCTGCTGCGGCCCCCAATGTCCCTTTCCTCCAGCCTTGTAATGGCGGGTAAACCACCATGAAACAGCTGGCGGGGAGGGACATCATAATCCCTACAGCCACCATTGTAGGGATCAGGCCCTAAATTAGTCACACAGTACCACCTTGTGGCAGACTGTCACAGGCCTCACTGTTATCAATAAAGTGCCTGTGCCGAAACCACCAGCTCAAAGTAAGCACTGCTGTACAGCAAAGGAATACTGTTGACCTTTTGTAAAAAGTGCTGTTAGTGAGGATTCCAGACCAGTGAATTCACTGCAGCTTGCACACTAAGGCCCTCAATACGAGTGGCCTTGTAAGATCCCCCTTATTTTGTACTCAGGAACTACTGGTTAGGGTGTGTTTTTGTGTTGATTCCTGAATGTATTCACCAGAGTTTCACACTTTCAGCAGCTAAAATCTCTCTGTGAAGGACAAAAGTTTGCAATTCCAACGGACCCACTTATTCCTGCTACCAGGCTCATTTGAATTTACCAGCCACTTGTAACACTGGCCTCACAGATAATAATACGGATAATTACTGTTGCCTATGGTTGGAATAGAAGAAGGAACACAGGCGCCATACGCTATGGGGCATATTCTGAAGCCCCATCGCCACCACAATGTCACATTCAGTGACGTTGCGGTGGCGATAGGGGCTTAGCCCTATTCACAAGGCAGCATTAAGCCACGTTAAGTTGCTTAACGCGACTTAACCCTGCCTTGTGAATAGGGCCTCCTTCATGCTGTTTTTAGCGTGAAAGGGGCATGCAGTGGGTGTTGCGGTGGGCGTTCCACCACAACACCCATTGAGTTTGACGCTACCTCCTATTCACAAGGGCAGCGCCAAACTTAAGACCAGGAAAAATCTGGTCTTATGGTGGCGAAACGAGGAGAAATGCTTTATTTCTCCTCGTTTGTGCTTTTTCCATGTGTGCTGCCTTGTGCAAAACATATGATAAAAGCAAAATGCCATGGTTTGTTTATGTACAGGAAGGTGTCCCTTCCTGTACATAATCAAACCTTTTTTTAAATGCTGTTTTGTAACTTAGCATGAAGCAGCACACATGTAAGTTATAAACTGGCATTTAAGGTTTGTTTATGTGCAGGAAGTGACACCTTCCTGTACATAAACAAACCTCCCTGCTTGCAGACACCCTTGCACTCTGGTGCAAGGGTGCCTGCGTTGGCGCTAAATTGTGAAACGTAGCTCCATCCACTGGCGTAACGAAACTGGAGGGGCCCCCCCCACACTGCGGGGGGTTCGGTGGCCTGTGTTACGCCCCTGGCTGCATCACAGGGGAAAATGCGAGGCTGCACCATACACTTGAGAATAGGGTGCAGCCTCGTGTTTCCGAAGTGGCAGAGAGAGGCGTTAAGCCAAGATGGCTAACGCCTCTCTCCGCCACTTCCTTGAGAATATGGCCCTATATTCCTTACTCGTTGGTAGATGTCATATTCACAAACTCTAAAGTATTTCCATATGTTGGTCCTGTGCCACATTTTCTTCAAAAGAGGGAATTGCTATTTAAAAAATCTTTTCAAAATATGGATCATTTTAACGATACTTTTGCAGCTTTTTCTTTGCTACTATGCATTTATAGTAAATCAGCATTTATGGATGCATGCTTTGGTAAGCATTATAAACGCGATGTTGCTTACAATGCATAATGTTTTGCATTATGCCTACAATGTAGAAACTTTTGTACATTATTTTTTACATTATGATCCCCTGCATTTGTATGTCACCTTACAATATTAAGAAGTTGACCCGTATTTTATAAAGATGTCAGCCATCCTAGTTTCTTTGTGAATATACCCACTCTACTGTGCCGAGCTGGGATGGCTCATGGTGGGGCAGGTACGAGTTGTTGCTTTCTGGGTTCAGCAGCCTGAGGGAATCTCGGTTCTTCCAGCCGGTGAGAATCACCGAGGGAGAGAGACACACTTTTCTTACCACCACAAGTATTTTGTGGGCAAAATCAAGGAGGAGTGGTCGGGCTCGCTCCTTGTAAACTTATTTGTTGAATTATAAAACTTCTAATTAAACATTTACCACTGCGGCTTTAACCTCCAAGAACAATCTATCTGTTATTATCTTTCATGGTTTTAGGAGTAAACACAGGAAGTGACAGGAGCATGCAATCTGTCTGAACCGTGACAGCTCGACTCTTCTTTCAGCCGTCGGCGCAGTTACACCTCTCATCATTAGCCTCAGCTAAAATATTAGTCTAAACACCGAAGCACGTCTAATTCTCCCTGGACCTGGCGTAAGCGTACTCCAGTGTTTGTATTAAGTTTCATACTGTTGTGGCATTTACAATGCCTACAAGGGTTATTCCTGGAAACTGCGGGCATAATATCAAGCCATTTATCGCCACGTTAGCGGCACGAAACACGTTTTTTTATCATCCTATTATCAAGCTGTCGCTTACAAGCTTTAGCGACAGCTTTCTGGTGATCGCGGCTGCTTTTTTTAACGCCTGTATGCCAGCGATAGTTTTCGCTAATGATATGCAAAGTAGGCGTTCCTTCTGAAAATGTTATGAAAAATGTCGATAATACCACATCGCACTATTAGCAATGGTGGCCCGGAAAAGTCAAGCTAAGGCCCTTTAGCTGCAGGAACTTAAGACCAGAAGAAGATGGTCTAAAAATTGTGTTAAAGGCAGGTATATAAGGGAGAGTAGCCCAGAGCCTCATCTGAAGACCCACTAATGCCATGGAGATACTAATCATTCAGCTTGGAGCCCCATGAAGGCAACAACCACCACCGCCACTGCTGCCTCCCCCAGGACCACTACTGAGGCAGCGCCGAAGAAGACAGCGGGCCCTGCGCAGACATCCATCCAACACATCCTGAACCTGATAGCCCACAGGCTGACGGCACCAACACAGCAGATAACCAACATTCCTCCGCAGACAAAGCTGGCTGTGCTGCACATGTTGGCCTCTGGTACCTTTCAAACGACAACGGCCAGAGTCAGCGGAGTCTCACAGGCAGCCTTTTCAATCTTCCTCCCAACTGCCTTGGATGGCATACTCAGCCTAATACCCCAGCACCTTCACTTCCGCAACAATGTGAAGGAACAGATTGCGACCAAGCAAGGCTTTCACCCCATAGCCGAATTCCCGCAGGTTTTGGGGGCAATTGACTGCACACGTGTCCTATTTGTGCCCCCTGCGGACAGTGCACACATATACCGCAACAGAAAGCACACCCATTCTATGAATGTGCAGGCAATAGTGGACCACCAGGGACTGTTTGCCAATGTCACAGCCAAGTTTCCAGGGAGTGTGCATGATTCCTACATCTTCCTACAGTCCATCCTAAAACAGCGCTTCCAGGATGGCACATACGGAAATGCAGTTCTTGTTGGTAAGTACTAACTGAACACACCACACACCTCTACTCCACATACAAGCAAATCACAATTGTTAGAATGTACATGTCACAATCTCACATACAAAATGGCAATCAACATGCCCACTTACCAGACCCAACAACACATGGAACTGTGGCTAGCTATGTAGACAAACCATCCACAAAGGCTTTGACCCTCCGCCACTCATTTGCAAATGTGGGAAGAGGGGGGAACCAAGTATGTGTGACGGAGGGCCTCGATCCATAAGGAAAGTATGTACAGAAGGCCCAGTGTGTCCTTGTTGTGCTGGACAGTCGGGACTAAGCTGAGTGCAGACCTGCCCATGTGGCCATATAGTGTGTTTCCATAGTCCAGCCTGATGGCAATGACTGTGTGGGTGACTGTCTTACCTGACAATGGGGGGATCTATTTGAAAGTTGCATGGAAGACGCAGAGGCAGTTGAAGCTACTGCAGGCCACTGCGTTGACCTGTTGGTTCATGGAGAGTAAGGAGTCAAATACAGTGCCTAGGTACCTAGAGCTGGGGGTCTGCTGAAGCTGTTGTCCAACCAGGTGATGCCACATGCTGATGGTTTCGTAATGAGGATGAGGATTCATGACTCCTCTGTGTGTAGCACCCCCAGCTGTTGATCAACCATGTTGCAACTGACAGCAATCCTTCCTGGAAGCCCAGTTTGGTGTGTGGGCGTATTGTTGATGTAGAATATGAGCTTTGTGTCCTTGTAGCTGGTGATGTTTAATGGTATCTTCAATCCTGCACCAGTTCTTCTCCATGTGTCAGCAGGTGCATCTGCCATCTTTGAGGTTGTTGGTGACCGAGGTGTCATTTATTGTACGCTGTATGTTGCAGTTGCATAGTGGGGCAAGTGTGTATGCGCAGTTGGAGATACATGTCTGTAAAATGAGATCCAGCCCCATTGGTGACGACTGTAGTATTGTGGGTGTTGCTGTTGATTTTGGGGTGTAGCATCTCCTTCTTGACTGAGCTCCACTAACTTTGTGTGGGTCCGCATGTGGTCTAGGGTGGCTTGGGGTTGACCGACGAGGAAGTGTATACGTTTGTGGTCAATACATGTGCGTTTAGTGGGCTTGATGAACGGAATGATGTCCACACATGCAAAGAAGGTGTCAAAGGTGTGCCCTGCCTTGTGGCTCAGTGGGGCAAAGTATTGGGACAGTCTGATGTTGGCAAACATGTCCCAGATTGTAATGGATAATGAGTAGTCGTGGTATGTGAGTTGGAGGCTCTGCTCAGGAATGAGTACGTAGCCCAGGGAGTGCACGGCGTGGCGTCTGATGATGTTGATGGTGTGGGTGAAGCGTTCCTGTCCTCAGTGGGCCCTGCAGGCCAGGGGGCTGCTCAGTGTCGCTTTGTGGCAGCTCTGGACATGAAACTGCATGTGTAGTGCGGGTGGGTCAGGGCTAGCGGCAGCGGCAGTATCAGAACTGAACGTGATCTGTGTCTGTTGTGGCCAATTGCCAGTTAAATGTTCTCATGGCATTGATTACAAGGAGTGCGGATGAGTGCTATCTCTAGACGGTAGGAGAGCCAGGGTGCCTGTTGGTGTGTGTGTTAGGCCTGCGGATATGCTCAGATGACCTTAACATTGTTGCACAGTAGGAGTGCGAGTGATGCAACCGCGCAGTGCACACAATCAAATTGGCTCAGGGGAGGGAGGATCACTGTGAGGCAACGTAAATAGCATTGATGCTGGTAAACAGTCAGAATCGACACATGGCTAACATGAAATCCAACACAGCACAATTTACACACCACTAAACCACCAACACTAACAACATAGCCTGCATAACCAATAATGAACACATCTCTCCATCACATGTCACAGGTGATCAAGGATATGCACTCTGCCCATGGATTATGACACCCCTCCGAAACCCCACCACCCAGGCACAGAGGCAGTATACTGCGTCCCACAGACACACACGGTCCACTGTAGAGCACACATTTGGCATGCTAAAGTCACGTTTCCGTAGCCTGGACATCACAGGTGGCAGACTTTTGTACAGCCCGAAATGGTGAACAAAATCATCCTAGCATGTTGTGCATTGCACAATATAAGTGTGCACATCAATGCTCCATGGATCCAAGTGCCTGCTGCACCGGACGATGATCAGGATGATGATGAAGATGAGGCAGGTGGAGCACACCCCACAGTTAATGCAGCAGGAACTGCCAGAAGGAACAGAATAATAAACAATTTCTCCAACTGAGCATGTCACATTGTGACAGTCCCCATCAAATGTAAATCAGTGCAAAATGACCCCAATCACGGTTAGTGCCAATAAAATTGCACAACACACATACCCTGTCTGCATGTTACTATCTTGCATAAGTACATCACTCTGAAAAGAGTACGTTGCACAATAAGTGCAACTAACATCACAACACTCAAATCGTGGTGGGAATGTCTCCTCAGTACAGAGATGCTCATCAGCGTGTCAAATGTGCAAAAGTAGACTTTTCATGGTGTAAATTGTGCTACCAAAATCAAATATCGTGTGTGTCCTTTTGTGTAAATCATGAAATATAGATTGTCCTCTGTACAAAATCTTAATTGTAGGGTGTCGTTTTGGAGCAATAAGTAATTTGAGTGTGTCCGTTGTGCTAAATAATGCAATTTAGGGTGTGAAATGGGGTAAAAGATGAAAAATGGGTGTGAAATGGGCTAAAAGATGAAAAATGGGCGTGAAATGGGGTAAAAGATGAAAAATGAGTGAGAAATGGGGTAAAAGGTGAGAAATGGGCGTGAAGTATGGTAAAAGAGGCTTTTTAGGGTGTCATGTGCTATTAGCTTAGAATCTACTTCCACCTCAATAACATAAGCCTCTACGACAAATTTGTGGACCACACACTGAACGCAGCAGCCGGACCACCAGCACCCCTGAGACACCAACCAGCCCACCATCTCCAAATGGACACCAGGCATGGATGAAGACACCACCTAAACCATGAAAGGCCTCCACTAGGGGGCCCATACTGACCTCATACCCCCTCACAACTACCACAGAGCCGCATCTGCCATCGCACACGAAACACTAAGCAACATCAACACCACCTTTAAAACATGCACCTTCACAGACAAGTGGAAGTGCGCAGAAGTCATGCCCCTGCTCAAGAAGCACACAGCTGACCCCATGATCTCAAGAACTATTGACCCATCTCGCTCCTCACCTTCGCAGCCAAAGTCGCAGAGAAAACAGTCAACAGGGAACTGACAAGATTCGTCAAAGAGAACGCCATTCTCGACCCGTCACAATCCGGATTCCAAAGCAACAACAGCACTGAGACCACCCTACTTGCCACCACAGACGACATCAACACCCTCCTGGACCAAGGATACTACGCAGACCTCATCATACTCGACCTTCCAGCAGCCTTCAACAACATCTCCCACCGCACACTAGTCACCAGACTACATGACGCAGGCATCCAAGGTACACCCCTGGACTGGATCCGATCATTCCTCACTGTAAGAAGGCAAAGGATTAGACTGCCACACTTCCTCTCCGATCCCAGTACAATCACCTGCAGAGTCCCCCAGGGGTCATCACTGAGCCCGAACCTCTTTAAAACCTACATAGCCCCCCTCGTAGACATCGTCCGACAACACGACCTCAACACCCTATCCTGCGCTGACGACACCCAGCTCATCCTCTACCTCACCAAAGACCACACCACCACCTACATCAACTTCCAGAAAGGAATGCAACATGGCGTAGTCTGGATGACCAACAGCAGCATGAAGCACAGCCCTGAGAAGACAGAAGAACCCGTCCTTATGAACACCCCTTCAGCATGGGACAACACCTGGTGGCTGACGGTCCTCAGAAGACCACCTCCCCCTGCAGACCACGCTAAAAACCTCTACATCATACTCAACACATCACCCAACATGAACCAACAGGTCAACTCCGTCACCCACAGCTGCTTAAACACACTCCACATCCTCTGCAGGTCCTTCTCATGGATCCCCCCTGAGTCAAGGAAGACAGTCACCCATGCACTCATCACCAGCAGACTGTACTACGGAAACACACTCTATGCCGGAATCAACAGGTCCATACTCTGCAAACTCAAGACAATACAGAATCCTGCCGCCAGACTGGTCCTCAGCATCCCCTGGCACAAACACATCAGCCAACACCTACAATGACTCCACCGGCTAACAGAGGAGAAAATAGTCAGCTTCAACATCCTCATCTCATGCCTACAAATGCCTACACAACAAAGGACACAAATACCTCAATGACAGATTCAACTTCCACATACCCAATTTGCAAAACTCTTACTATCCGAAACCCCTCGCATCCAGAGAGCCAGAGCATGCAGAAGATCCTTCTCTTACATTGCAGCCAAGACCTGGACCGATGTACTGGCAGACATCAGACACGCCCCCTCCCTGAACACCTTCATGAAGCCCCTCAAGTGGCCAACAGATCTGCGCACCCCTTCAGCACCTCGTGACCCTCACAGGTGAATAGCACACTTACAATTCCACTGATTGATTGATTTGTTGTGAAATATGCAATTAGGGTGTCACCTGGTGCGGAAGTTGCAATTTAGGGTGTCATGTGTTGTGAAATATAATATTTAGGGTGTCATTTGTGTGACAATCAAGCATTTCATGTTGTTAGAGGTCTCTGAAATTAATTTTGCTCTGAAACTGTACATCTGTGTATGAACTTGCTCTTAGCGTGAAGATCTGGCCGCTAAGATGATTACGTGCTGCTTTTTTCATACGCCCGATGGACAAAATACATCGCTCAACACATTGTACAATACAAAATATTACTCCTAGCCTATTTGCATGCAGATTTTCACCGCTTGCTCAAAAAAAGGCCACAAATAGACAGGAAGTGATGTCTGCATGCTTCCTGTCTACTGGAGTAGTGTTTTGCACTTTCACTTTGTCTTTTGAGCACATTGCTGGTGATTGTGGAGAGTGCTGGAGGGGTTTGTGGTGTGTGCTGCAGTTTTGAGATTTGGAGAGTGTTGCTGTGTCCTGTTGATAGTGTCTGTGAAGTGTTGTGTACTGATTTTTTGTGTTTTTTGTCTCTTGTACTCAATCTTGTCGGGTGTTTGTCTTAGGGTAGCTAACTTTCTTTGTTGTTGTTGGGGATATTTTAGAGGGATCTTTTTTTGGCTGTGGGCTCACAGATGTGCAGGGAGATGCCGGCTGGGGGCAGGGAGAACAGGATGTCCGAGGGGGCATTGGGGGGCTTCCTGTGGATGATAAAATTCTACCTGCCATTGATGTTGGAGAGGGGCGGCCGTATCCTTCAAGGATACAATGTAAGGGTCCGGAAGATGAGGTGGGAGCGTGTGCAGATGCTCCAGTTCTTTGGAGTGGACAGTACCGTGCGCCAGTGGAAGCATTGCTGGCAAGACCTGCTAGCCCGGGAAGCTGACCTCCTGGACTACGTCGGAGTCATGACTGGCCTACAGGGTGGTAAGTACAAATTCCACATTTAATTGTGAATGCTTCAGCATAACAAAATTTGGACGTGTGTGACACTGGTGTCAAAGTGAGAAAAGGTTGCTGAGTGAGGTGGGAGATGTAATGCACTCACGTATAATATTGGCACATCCGAGACACAACGCTGCATCAAATTAACCAGCGTAGTGTGCTAGTCAAGTGTCACCCACTGCACTGGAGCAACACTTTGCACTGTAGTGCCATAGCTGACACACCTGCACAAAATGTGCGTGCGGGCAGAAGATTGTTCGGGTACGGTAGGGGTGACTGTACATGAACTATCCAAGGAATTGTTCATGTGAGCTGTGTGCTGGCCAAAAGGTACTGTTAAAATGCTGTCCTCATGAATTGTGGTACGTTAGCTACGCTGCCCTGTGAACATAGTTACTGTGTGACAATGTATTTTATTTAAACAAATGGTCAAAGGAAATCACCGACAACCTCTGTGAAACTGCCTTGTGCAATCTGCAGGGATGCAATCGAACAAACAGCATTTATAACATCAGGATCCAGGTAGTAATGGTGCCTTGTGGATGTCTCACACTACTTTTATGTGCATGTTAGCTAGCATTACAGTCTTGTTTGTCCCGATTCAGCATTCACAGGTTTGGTGTGAATGGCAGTCAAAGTAGACCCAATCATGTAGCCAACATGAAACGCAACACTACAGTTACGTAGCATTTTCTGTTATGGTGATGATTGGTATGAGGAATATGACACATATGATTTAACGTATGACACCAACACATATTTATGTTCTTGTCTCACAGATGGTCGGCCACCAATCACACAGGGGGACATCGACAGCTTCGAGGACCCACACGCCACTGGTGATTTTGGACATCATATATTGGCATAGTGCAGTGGCATGGATGTCTGGGTCAAATGATCAATGTTGTAGTATGCAGTATGGTTGTGTATCACATGTCCCTTGCCTACAGTGTGATGATGTATTGTGTAAGTAAGAAATGTGCACAAATCGGTAAGTGAAGTTTGAGCAATGCATTGGTTTCACAGTTGTAACTTTGCCCATCCCCAGTCAGTGATACAAATTGAAAGTAAGGTGCATATCATCGAGACGCTATCGCCAACACAACGTCACTTTCATTGAAGTTGTGTTGTCAGTAGGGGCCTAGCATCATGAGCGAATCAGCATTAATCCACTTCACGTGTATTAACGCTCCCTTTATTAATAAGGCACCCTTTCATGCTGTGTTTAGCGTGAAAGGGGAGTGCAGTAGGTGTTGTGGTAGGCGTTCCACAGCAACACCCAATGTATTTGACGCTGCCCCCTATGTATAAATGCGGCATTGATAGATGGCAGCGCACAATTTAACACCAGTGACATCCTGGTTGTAATCTTGCTAAATGAGGATGAATGCTTTTATCACATCATTTTTGCTCTTTACATGTGAGCTGCCTTGTGCAGCACACATGGGGAAAGCAAAATGACATGGTTTGTATATGTACAGGAAGGTGCCCCTTCCAGTACATACAGAACCTTTTTTTAATATTCCCTATTGTATCTTTCATGTGTGCTGCAGAAAGCAGCACACATGAAAGTTGCAACATGGTATTCTAGGATTGATTATGTGCATGAAGGAGCATCTTCCTGTACAGAAACAAACCTCCCCTGCACACAGACACCCTTGCACTCTGGTGCAAGAGTGCCTGTCTTGGCGCTGACTTGATGAACTGCACACTGTTGCTGGGGGACACACAGGCCTGCACATGGGCATTTTACATATCATAAAAACTACTGGGCAATGGTATTTTATTTAGGAATGATGGCGCCACTTAGGAGAAAAGCACAAGTATTGGTGTGAAGCTATCTATCTTTGTAACGGTGCTTTAAGGTGAGAAGAACCACCGATCTCCCCAAAACTAGCGGCCTGAGCCAACTAAACATACAAAAGAGCAATCCTCAGAACACGTTGATGGTGTCACAATAATTATAGAAGTGCGTTGCTTGAGCAAAAATTGAACACAAGCAAGTGAATTCTTATTCTTTTCTTTATTCTCTGGGTCTTCAGACAGCCAACACGTTTTTCGTCGCTTACATGGGAAATCGTCCCGTGACTTTATCAAGGCTGCAAATATTTCACTTTTAACATCCTGGCATGTATACTTGGCAACGCAGGCCAATATGATTTAAAGATGGTTTAGGGCTTCTGATGAGAGCAATGTGCACTAGCCTTCAGAGTATCAATATGCGGACTTGGCTTTTGGCACTTTTGACACATGACTAATAGAATCCCACATTTGGGTATAACTGTGAAGTATATTTTGGCATTTAGATGGACGATATACCGAATCGCGCATTACTAATATAGCAGTCTGTTGGGTGATTTAATTTTTCAAACTTAGAATATAAAGGTAAATGGCAAGCGAGGTGGCATTAGGAAAGATAACTACACGCAGATTAGTTTGAGAGGCTAGAGGTTGAAGCTGTTTAAAAAAATATAAATAACTTCTGAAGCACATGTTTTGAGATATTCCTGGGATTATTTTGTTTTAGAAACTGAGCCTGTGGGATCGTAATAGGATCTCTTGGATATATGCACTGCTGTATTGGACATCACGAGAAACTGAATCCCTTTGTGGGTTGGAATTATCACCACAAAAGAAGTAGGTGGTGAGACTTATCATAAATTCCTAATCTCAGCAGTGAGTTTGTTACTGGCCAGTCGCTGTACTGACCTTTTGGCCTTTATTTATGTACTCGACAGGCACTTCTCTAAAGAGGACATAGGTATTTACCGTGCTCAACTTAACCACGAATTGGGCTATATATAGGGTTTGGTTATAGTCACTTATCCATCACCACTCCCCAGCTATCCCTGGAATTCTCACGTCAGAAATTTCAAATCACGATCGCAGGTTTTCCTGTGATACACAATCTTTCTGATTAGTTTCCTCACAAATCTGTTGTTTTTACTCATCACTTTTGTTCTTAACTTTTCTAACTCCATCCTTGCTTTTGGGAATTTGGATATAATTTTTGTATCCTTTGCTACAAACGGGACAATTCTAGAATGGATCATGGTTGCTTATACCTTGTGCATGTCTGAACAGATCTACTGACAAGTTCTTTTTCACCCGTTTTATGTACACCCAATATTGTATCGGGTGATACATTGTTTATCTGGTTTGTTTTTTGTGCAGCCTTGATAAACTCGCTGGACGATTTCCCATGTAAGCGACAAAACATGTGTCGGCTGTCTGAAGACCCATAGAATAAAGAAAAGAACAAGAATTCACTTACTTGTGTTTAATTTGTGCTCACGCTACGCACTTCTATAATTATTGTGACACCATTTACGTGTGCTGAGGATTGCTCTATTGTACATATCTTGCAACACTGTATCACAGGAGAGGATAAGGGTGGTGCCACACACGGAGGGCCAATGCCTCCCTCCTCCGATTGCATGTACATGTCACCCTCAGTCCGGGTATGTCATGGCACCATCATTTGACACTGTCAGTCTCATTTGGTTGTGACAGTACATATATCATGCCATGCACTGTCTTATCAGTCTCCCCAGCATGTAGTCACTGATCCATGCTTCAACATTTCATTGTCCGGGTCACTCTCTGACTTCACATAGTTACGCTTGAGTGGAGGCTTCCATGTTTAAGTGATCTTGTATTACAGATGTGAATGGAGAACATTGACAAAGTCTAAAGGACTCAAAATTTCCATTGTTGGTATTTTACAGACTACATGACGCCAGCCAAACAACATGCCTTCCAGGTGAGGAAGGACCACTTCAAGCATGTAAAGAAGGTGGCAAAAGGCTAACGCAACATGGCCAAGAGGCACCAGGAGGAACGGAAGAAAGGTACATGAAAGGCGGTGCCCAAGATTGCAACAACTGGCACACAGCCCATCCCAGGCCCCTTTGGCATCAGCGGTGGGTCCCAGCCTGGACAGGTGTCACATCCCCCTCTGGCCACACCCCACCAAGGGACAGTCCCACCTTCACCTGGCGTTCAGGTGGTGCCATTTACAGTGAGGGACAGGAGGATCCTGCATGATACCAATGTGTTCCTGGCAGAGATCAGGCGAGAAATGGCTGATCTGAACAGACATATCACGGACATGAGAAAACACTTTGGACTGCCATGATGCCTGGACATGTTGGACCCCATCCCCCTCTTCTCCCTTACCCCAATGTTTAAAAATATGTTATTAAATAGTGTTAGGTTAGTTCTTTTAATTGTTAGGTAGTGTAGTTTTAGCGTAGGTTATAGTTAGTGTTAGCTTTTAAGGTAGATTTTAGATATTTATTATTATTTCGTATTTGGGGATGAGTTTCCTTTTCCTTTAGGTGGGGGTTTGATGTATTTGTTGTAAATAAGAAAAAAAAATACAAACAGATACATCTTTGTGTAGGTTAAATGTGTAGTTAGTTTATGTATAGCTTAGATATCTTTGTCCTGTCTCGTGGTGTGCATTAAGAGTGGGAGGGGGTTGATGTCTAGGATATGTTGTTGCGTGTTTAGCATTAGTTAGGGTAGATAGTTTAGGTAAGTAAGAATTTTCTAGTTAGTTTAGATTTTAGTAGTAGTTCCAGTGATCAGAATTAGTTTAGGTTAGTTCATCTTTTTACTGTTCTAATAAATGTTTACTACTTTGGACTTCTGCTTGCACTTATGTCAGGGATGATGTTGGGGAGTGTGGCTTATTCCCTTGTATGCAACTCATACCATCACTGGACAATCCATTGGAATCTGTAAGTCTGGTCATGACATGTTAGTTTGCCGGATGTATTGTGTCAGGATACCTTAGATGTGAGCACAGTGAACTTGCATGGATGACAGGGTGGCAAGTTGATTTTACGGCCTAGTCTAGGGACAGCCATTTGTGACGTTCTACATCTTCAGTGTGATTCACGGAATTGGACAGCACATTGTTGCCCATTTACAACATAACCTAGGGAGATGGCATGGAGAGGAAATACAGTTAGCTACTGTTAACCATCATGTAGATGGATGTATTCACATGGTACCACAGATTCAGTCACACACCTTCATATCAGATGCTCCTGGCGCTGAGCCCATCTACATTGCACAGACCTTGCCACACTTGCTGAGTAGTGCCAGTGTGTCAGCTTCCTTTGCAAGATAAGTTCCTGTTCATGGACGCTCAATCTCTAAATTTCTGTGTCCATTGTGAACAGCACATGGAACAACAGTGTTCCTGATTCACAAAAGTCATCTGAGAGTAAGTAATGACTTTACATTTTACAGTAGTCACAAATGGCATTTAGGAGTAGTGCAGTTAGGTATACTGATTTCACTTCTCCTAAATGCCTTTCGTGACTCACTTAACTTGACAAGTTATGATTTGGTCCCAGCTAACCTTATGGTGCAGGCACATTTTTCTGCTGCACACAAGGGGGGAAATGTTGCATTGCTCCCTGTAGTGACAGTGTCATAGACACTGGTCCCATCTGTTACTTCTGCTATTGGCTCATAGTGATGCCACCTTTAAAATGTTGGCCATGCATCTGACTATATGCTGAGTGCAGTGCACCACACATCCCTAGACACATTGCCCAATACGCTCATAGTGGTCACAGCATGAGAGGGGTCAAGTTTGGTATGCGTATTTTGTCCACAGGGAGGGGCTGACTGACGCCTGGCACTTTGGGGTGAGTCCATATTTGCAACTCTACTTCGCTGAGGCAGACATTGTGGTTATATATGTGTATGGTGGACATGTGCCCTTCCGTGTCTTCATCAATGTGAATATGGTGTGCAACATCTTGGGATATGACATGCAATGCGCACCATCACAACAGGCTTTGTCCACTCCGTAGTGTGTGAGTAGATTTGGCAAGAGGTATTTGTTTACAATTGTTAAGGGGGACACTACTTGTAGCCTGCAACAGACTTGGACATTTTGGCACACATGCCTTTTCCTTAATGGATGTTGTGCCAGGTTGGGATTTTGCTAGATTGTTGTTTTGGAGTAATGAGGGCACAGCTAGTTCACACATACCCGGCCGTTAAAACATGTTCCTTGCTCGTGTTTCCCTTGGTGTTCCTTCTGGTGAATTCAGTCTCCATACACATTTTTCAGACTTCTATACTTGATTGGTCATGGACAACACACATCTGTGTGAGTTAAATATTTTTATTTACATTCAAAAGATGAAGACTGGACCAGTGCTTGGCCGTACAAGCACACATTGCAGAGATGCCCGTTAGAGGGCCAGACAGAGTCCTTTGGTGGTAACAGGTCAAAGGGAAGAGGCAGAGTTCAGTCCGCAGGCTGATTGCAGTGTCATTGGTAAGAGAAAATAATATGGCAGTCCATGTGGAGGTCCAAGGTGATTGTTGGGGGACAGTGGAAGACAGTGCAAGTTGATTTTCCGTGGCATGATACTACAACTGGCACCAATAAGAAACAGGCCTTTTGGTGTCGATGGATGCTACTGCTTTCTCCTTAGCACAAATGCACTGTCATCCTCCACTTCGTCCTCTGATCAGTTATGTGCCTCACATGTGGGTGATGGTGTACTGGGTTTAGCACTGTGAGGCACTGACACATCAGGTGGTAGAGCTGAGGATGTAGAAGCAGCAGCAGCATTCATCAGTGCCAGACCTTGGGGCAGCAATGAAGTGATGAGCAGGTGCAGGGCATGATAGATTCCAGCTACATCGTGCTGGTGTGCAGCCCTGGCAGTCATATCTTGTGCCTGCATACGCTCCATGCTCTCCATTATCCGACTTATGTTGCCCAAATCCTGGCTGACATTGCTGGAGCCACTCTGACCAGACAGTTGTTGTTGTCTCTGAATCATGACTTCAGCAATGTCAGCCATGGACCATTGGAGAGCATCGAGCGGGCTGTGGGTGTCCATCATCTTCTGTGTGTGGTCCCTGACGGGACTCAGACACCCACATATGACCTCAAGTTTGTCCACCATCCTCTCAAACCCCACCCGCACCTGTTCAGCCATGTCCCGCTGGACCTCAAGCACACGTCGTTGGAAGGCCAAATGTGGGTCCTCGATGTCCTGGGAGCCAGCAGTGGTGGGAGGTGCTTGCTGCTATTTGGTTTGTGCAGGGGGTGGGTTGCCGCAATGCTGCTGGGTTGCCCTGCTCCTAGAGGTGGGGTGCTGAAGGAGTCTAGCAGATTTTGAAGATCTTCATGATCTATGGTGCGGTAATCATTCTCGTCATCAGTGAAGGTTGGGCCAGTCTGCTGTCCATGAGGTGATGGCTCACCCTCTGCAATGTGATAGGGGAGATACAGTTCAACAGTGTTTTTCATGTATAATCATCCATTGGATGAGTTTACAAGCAGACTGCAGGACAGGGTACATTCAGACTGTTTTAGAGGGGATGCCTATTTCATGCGGGATAGTGATAATTCGAAGGACATCACGGATGTAATGTTGTTGTGGTACATTGTCATCTCATAGTTTCCAGCTCTGACAAATGTGATTGTACAATTTCTACACACAAGCGAGAACAGTTGTGTCCTCTGTTCATTTGTGTGAGTAATGCAGTTTGTTCCACATAGTAGTCAATATTGATGAGCTCAGATTTGTATGTGTGTGCACTGCATTGTGTGATGGTGGAACCTGCAGCTTTGGTTTTGCTGACGGTTATACCTTTCAGGCAGTGAGCCTTTCACTTCTGTGTTTTTACAATGCTGAGATGTTGAAAACTGGGAGGAATATGGGTCTTGGTCAGAGTTGGGAGACTTGTGCATTGTTTGACATCAAATGTCTTGTTTACGTCACGGGTTGTATGTACACGTGGATGTGTCAGAGTGTGACCTGCTCCTTTAAGGAGGTTGTCCACACTCAGCCACTTCAGTGAGGTGGCCTGCACCATGTTAATATGCTGGGCCTGCAGGCATGCTATTCATCATACACTGTCACTTGCCTTGTCAATGTGGCTCATGGGCACGCAGCATTGTAGGGTACTGCACATGTACATGTGTTTTGTGCAAGATGAGTTATGTGTGAGGAGGGCCCCCTTTAGGCACATTGGCAATGAGAGCCTACTTGCTGTTTCGACATGTGCTGCACTATGTGGTACACATAAACATCCAGGTAGCTTTGTCTGTTTGATTTGACTTGTGTGCATGTCGTCCGTCATGTTTTATCTTGCATGCATTGCTTTCTGCCCTCCTGTTGGCTTACCTGTTGTGAGTATGGTGCACGGTGAATTTCTATTGTTGCTACTGTTTGAACAGACAGTGTCAACACCCATTGCCCTCAAGGTTGACCCCAAGTGTGGTGTGTAAGTGGTCAGTTTTCTGATGTATGTGCATTACATGATTCCTATTTATGGTGCTCAGGCCTTGTCACTGCCACCCTCACAAGAGATGCAAATGGCAGGGTGATGTGTGTTTGTGTATATGACACAGCTGGTGACATGGATGATACATGCTGTCCTGGTTCTGGTATTCAATGCCTGGCTTAGCATGTGGGTGATCACTACCTGACTGCATATTTGATCACTTACACAGTAGACTTAACAGACAGTTACGTTTAATTGCACATGATGGTGTGATGGGCAACTCACATCAGTACTGATGTGGAATGCTGTTTTCTGTATGGCAGATGTGTACACGTAGGGGTGGAGGAGTGCAATTTGACCTAATGGTTTAGGGTGCCATTTGGGCCTTTGTCATTAATTGTTGCAACTTTGCTATCCTTGCTTGTTTTCATACTTTGGTTATCATACTGCTTTACAGGCACATTGTGGTTCTGTGAGGATGTCACACAGACAAGGTATGCAGTACATATTTGTGTGACACATTCCTGCTCTGCATTGTCCACATACTGTGGTGTTGTAGGCATATCCCCCCTGCTCATTGTGTTCCATCGCCCTTTGAGTGAGGTGTGCTGTTTGTGTGCATTTTTGGATGTACATCTTTTATCCAGCGGCCCACATGGTCACTTTGCTGTGACATTGCATGTGTGTGTGGTATGCAGACTCACTAGATGCTTCCCCACTTGGTGTACACAGGACTGCATATCATGAACAGGCAAGGAGACACATTGCCTGGAAATATGGGAGGATGTCAGATTTCCCCCTTGCCTAATCACCACACATGTCCAATTCATCTGCACATGGCCACATCTCTTTGATGGAGAAATGAAGATGCACTGTGAATGTGACTCATCATGTGCATGGGTAGGCATGCCACCACCAATGTCAGCACACCTGCAACATTGTGCATGTGTGTCTGAGAGAGATGCGTCCTTGTGCAGACGATTTGTATAGGCAAGGGGGCCATTTTGCCACCCTGCCACATGTCAAGCTAATGTGCCACTTTGTCATTTGATATGGCACTTATTTAGTGGTCTGATGTTGATCTTGGACTGTGTTGGGCTTACTTTTCCGTGCATATTTCCAAGTCTGTGTGCCTGCAAATATGTGTCTTGCAATGTATTGTTTGAGTTGGGTGATATGTGTCTATGCCATCATGGACAAGGGTATCTTGGACATAATCCACAGTAATTGTGGGTATGCACTGCAATTTATTTAATTGTACATGAGTGCCATTGGGCCCATCCACCCCCATTCCCCCAGTCCTTGGTTGTTGCTCACCCTGTTGTTGTGTCTGCTCATGTTCAGCAGTGTCCTGGCCCGCAACTCCGGCCACCGTCTCCTCACTGATGACTCGGGACACCTGCTCCTCCAAATCATCCAGCTCCTCCTGTGGCGCTGGACTCCCACCTCCAGTCTGCTTTGCTGCTTTCAGGTTGGCTGCTAGTTTCTCATTGGTTTTGCACTTGGTATCATGCCAGCGCTTCTTGCAGTCGTCCACCGCCCTCCTCCTCTCTCCGACGGCATTCACCTTGGCCACAATGTCCTACCATATTTCTTTTTTTCTTGCCAATGTTACTGTGGAGGTGACACACAGTTCTTGTTGGTGTTCAATCACCTCTGCAATCAGGACCTGATTT
This sequence comes from Triturus cristatus, assembly GCF_964204655.1. Taxonomy (NCBI): domain Eukaryota; kingdom Metazoa; phylum Chordata; class Amphibia; order Caudata; family Salamandridae; genus Triturus; species Triturus cristatus. Next base: position 407,524,449 of record NC_140590.1, read on the forward strand.
TCCTGCTGGCTGAACTTGGGATTCCTCTTCTTCTTGGCCTTCATATGGGTCTCTGGCTGCTCCTCCTGGGTATTTGTGAGGCTGTTGGTGGCCTCTGCACTGGTCCCAACTTCATCCATGGCTCCTTGTGAGAAAGTGGCTCTGTATATACTGTTCCCAAATAGGTACAGGGTGTACAGAGTCCCCAGTCCCCAGAGGGTTGACAGAGGCTAAAGTTAGATATAACCTTACTCTCTAAAGTGGTAGCTTGGTCGAGCAGTAAGGCAGTATCAAAGGACAGTGTAAAGCATTTGTTGTACACACTCAGTCAGCAAATGGTCTCACACACTCAATAACTGAACTCTAGGCCAATGTTTTATATATAAAAAATATATGCTTGTTTTATTTTAGAACCAACAATGGGTATTAAAATATACTTTCTCAGTATGAGATGCTTTATATAAATACTTTTGCAATATGCAATTGACTTTTGTAAACAGTTACAAGTGGTTGCAATAGGCAACACAATTCTAAACACAATAATGCATTGAGTTCAATGGAAGTTTCAAGTTATTTGCCACAGATTACATTTAGGATTACTTTTGGAATTCCAGGTCTCAGTCCTGGGTCAGTACTTGGAATCAAGTGATAAAAGTCGACTTAATTACTGTGATGGTTTTTAGACAATATTTTACTATTTTAAAAGTTGACACTTAGAAAATATTCCATAGAAAACAGTCAATGGTTCCCTATGGGAGAAAATTCAAGTTGCAGGTATAGTATGTTCTCGTTACTTTTGTAATCCAGTACTGGGTGCCTAGACTCAGTACTGGGACCTTTATCCAAAACAGGTAAGTAATTATGTTTTCAGATATTGTACGATTTTTAATGAATATTTAAAGATTGCTGAAATTGACACAGAAGAAATTTCACAGAAAAACAGTCAATGATTTCCTATGGGAGAAAATTGGGTTACTGGTAAGTACAGTTGTAAGTATTTTTCAGAGTCAGTGCTGGGCACCAAGATCCAGCACTGGGAGCTCACCTAAGGGCAGGTGAGTATTTTTGTTTTCGTTACTCGGCTGATTTTTGGTGAATATTTTAAGTTTTGAAAAGTCCACACTTAGAAGAAATTTCAGGAAAAGCCAGTCAATGTTACCCTATGGAGAAAATTGAGTTATCGGTTTAAAGGTAAGTACTCGACTGGCAGAGTTAAGGTTCTGGGCATAGACTCAGGGGTCTCCCAGGGTCAGGTAGGTACAGTTGGTTCACCCTCAGCGGCACAAGGGCGGCCGGGTGCAGAGAGAGTTAGGCCCAATGTTATCCAATGAGAGGTAGGGGGGCCTTGGTTGGTGGCTGCTGACTAGCAGGCCACGCGGCTGTGGGAGCTGGGCTCCTGGTCACTTACTCAGGGAAAGTGAGGAAGTAGATCGGTGTAGAGGTTGCACTGCCAGGGCGACTCGGGCGGCTGGGTGCAGGGTGCTTTTGAGACTTCGGGCGCTCAATTGATTTCAATGGGAAATCTCCGGTTTAGAAAAAGACTGCAAGCTCGGGGACAAGGATTCTTCAGGTGCCACCACCACTTCGAGAGGTAAGTTGGGTAGTTGGAGGATAGGTAGGTACCCCGGGAATGGGCACAGGGGGCCGCGGGGCGCCGGGTGCAGGGGTGCCTTTTGGTGTCGGGAAATCTTACCCTCTGTTGATCGCGGTTGGGGGGGCACCTTGTTCTGAGGCTGCAGGCTTCTTCAGGAGTGTCGAGGGAGGTCCTTGGGTGCCGGACTCGGGGTCACAGTCGCCGTGGAGTCGTCCTCGTGGTCTTTGTTCACTCCGCCACAGGCCAGGCTTGGGTGGTGCAGAGTGTGCTGGGTTCGCGGTTCCGGGCTGCAGCCAGGGATTAGAAGTAGATTCTGAGTAGAGCCTCTACTCATGGGAGTCCCAGGGTTTTAGAGTCAAAAGGTAGCCAGGTCCTCCGGGGTTTGTAAGGTTGCTGGCCACAAGAGATGCCGGGTTGGAGCAGGAGCAGTTTCGAGGGTCGACAGGCCTGTAGGGCTAGGGCCAAAGCGGTTGGTGTCTTCCTCTTCTTAGCAGCTGCAGGGCAGGTCTTCTTTCTTCTAGCTCTTCTTCGGATTTTGGAATCTGGAATCTGGTGAAGGAAGGTTCAGGGTGCCCCTAAATACTAGATTTAGGGGCGTTACAGGTAGGTGAAGGGCAGGGACCAATGGGTTCCTGTCCTGGGGTGGGTACAACCCCTATCCTGCCTCTCTCCTGTGGGAGGGGGGGCCGTAGCCTAGTCCTGATAGGGTAGGGCTTCCAATCTTCAAGATGGCTAGAGCCCGGAGATGTGCTTCACCTCGCCTCCCCCACCTGAGGGGTGGGGTTGGCAGGCTGGCACATCCCCTGTCCTTATTTGGGGTTTCTGGCCAAGCTTCCCTCCAGACTGGAGGGTTGCAGTGGCCTGGGGGAGCTCACAGAGGCAGCATGCCTTTGAAGCTTCCCCCTGCCCATCCTGGGGGAGGAGATTTAATACCTCGCCCAGGATGTGCATTGTTGCAGGCCCAGGAGAGCAGGGGCTCTCCTACCCAGGGGTCCAGCAACATGTCTGCTGTGTGGCAGCCTAGGCAGCCTCAGAACAGACGTGGATTGTAGGTTAGGTTTTAGGGGGCATTCTCTAAGATGCCCTCTGGGGTGCTTGGTACATTAAATCCCACACTGGCATCAGTGTGGGTTTAATGTGCTGAGAAGTTTGATACCAAACTTCTCAGTCGTTAGTGTTGCCATTAAGATGCTGTGGAGTTCGTGTTTGACGAGCTCTAGGCACCATGTACTCTTAAATGGCAGCACTGCACTTACAGTGCCCAGGAATGGACCTGGGTACTGTAGGGGCACAGGGCTCCTGCTCCTGTGCCCACACCATTGGTATAGGGCACCCAGCTAGAGGGGTGGCGGATATTTGCCATGGCAGTGTAGGTGATGGGCATGGCACACAGGGATGTGTGCCATGTCAACTCTTTGTTTTGTCTTGCACCGAGACACCCAGCCTGCAGTGTGTGTGTGTGTAAGGGTACAGGACCTCTAAGGGTGGCACAATGAGTCCTGCAGCCCTTAGAGGCTGTCCCTGGTCACAAGGCCCTGGGTACCTAGGGTACCATTTACCAGGGGTTGACATGTGGCCAGGGATTGCCAATTTGGGTTTTGTGTGTTTAGGAAAGGAACATAGGCCCTGGGCACCTGATTGGCAGGAGCCCAGGGCACACTCAGTCAAAGTACATTCAGCAATTCAGCAAAAAGTGGGGGCATACCATGTAAGAAAGATGACACTTTCTCACACTCCTCTCCTATTTTCCATTTATTTTTACTTTTTCTGCGGGCCTTTTGTTTTGCATTTTCGCGCTGAGCGTGATAAATGCAGGCCTGGTGCCAATTAGTGATCGGATTCTGTTGCTGATTGGCCCATCGCCACTTTTTTTACGTTAGAGTGAGATTTTTTATCGCCCGTCACGCTAAATCTATCGCCGTCCATTTCCGCCGGAAAAGGAAGCTATCGCCATTTAGCGGCGTGTTGCTAATACGCCGCTTATGCGGCGATAGATTCTGGCGATCTGCGGCGATAAAATCACTCTAAACGTGAATTGCGATAAATACCCCAATTTGTTGGTAATATCCCCCTGCGAGTGTTGCAATTTTCACGGGTGTGCTGCTGCATTTTTTGTGAGTTTCAATTTCGCATGAAAAAAAATCTAGATGTTCATGTTAGAATCTCTAAGTGTACATGCGCTATCTATTATTTTTCTAGAAGGAAAATAAATAATGTTCTCATTCAGAAACGCCTTACCCCACACATCCATCAGTTTTGAAGACGTTCCTTGCACATTCCTATCTTGAAAACAGATTTATTTTCGCTCCTGGCTGCAAAAGGATTTACATATATAAATTCACGTTTTCTCAACACAAAATGTGAATTTAAATTGTTAAATAAAGCCATTGGTATGTATGCGTGTGTTAAACTTGAACTGGCCTCTCTAGCTGTGTGAATCCAGCTCTCGCTTTGTTCTGATATTTCATCTTTGTCCCGAGTTCAGGATTCGGCATCTCTGTCGTCGCCCCATGCCTCTTGCAGGGATGTCTTGTGATCTGTTGGGATTTAGAGGCACCTGGAGACCTCAGGCTGCAAACCAGGCTCTCAAAGGACGTGCTTGGCTTCAAGGCTGAATCCCAGGGCTTGGCAGAGGATGCTTAAATACCCCACCCCGAGCAGCGGAGGGCAGTATTTAAGATGCATGCCACGAAGACGTGCACCGCATATGCCTATTGGATGTGACTGAGGCACCGAAAGGCTGGGATCAACCACCGTGCACCAAGTTAGTAATATGTGTACCCCACAACTTACGTGTAGGATTACAGTAGCACTCTGAGGGATGTTTTCCTTCTTTGTGGGAATTATAATATTTAAGGCGGCACATATATGGTAGCACTGGAATGCACTTATTCAAGGATTCCAGAGAGAACATCTTGAGGAATGGTGCAAGATGACGTGCGTGAGTGAAAGACCCAGATCATTTGTGTTTAATTGCTCACTGCAGTCAGAGAAAGGAGAGTGAACCTTTACAGATATGACCCGTATCCAGACCCACACACTCGGCGCTGTTTCTGCTCCATGTTAAAAGGCATTTATAAATGACCTTAGAGTTCCATAACCTTGTAAGTGAACTCAACCTTTGGTGTGCTTACTCTATATGATCACAAAACGCATAGGTGGCTTGCAAAATTCTTATAATCTATGGCAGGGGTATTTTATCTCTTCTATATTGGTGGCTAGATAAATCCCTTCTGGATGTGAATTCCACAGTTTAAAGGCACTGCTGTAGAATGCTTAAGGTTTTTTGTGATAAATGTAATGTACAGAATGTATATAGGGTGGCCAATTTTCCATTCTCACTTCACTGGACACTTTGTGCTTGGAGACAATTTATGTGCATTGAGACATCAGAAGGCATTTTTTGGAATTGATTATGAGTCGCGGAGTGCTGTTTTCATTTCATCTGGCCCTCTTTTTAACATGGCCTTAAGTATTGATATGGCTTTGACTTTATATTATGCTTATTCAGTGTGGTTCTTAAACAAGAGATTGCTTTAAAAAAAAACAAAAAAAAAAACATGGCCCTGATGTGCAGGGAGTTTCTTCCATACACGTCAGTGCTCTTTATTGATTTCCCAGCCACATAGATAAAGCCGTGCTACTGACATGAACTAGGGGGTCTATTAGGATGGCGGGCCGACAAGCGGTGCACGGACCGACCGCCAGTGGTGCGGCGGTCCCGCACCGGCAATTAGGATGCCACCACCACCGTGACGGTGGCATCCTCTATTCCCAGCATTGTGGCGGGCGGTGCTCACAGCACAACCCGCCACAACGCTGGGAATGCACGTTGTGCATTGTCATTCACAAGGTGACAGGCACCGAGTGGTGCCTGCCACCTTTTCCGTGACAATGTAGGGGGGTACCATAGGTCCGCCCCATGTGCACCCCCTACACCCCCAATATCCTGGGGGCCCACAATGGGCCCCAGAAAGCAAATATGCACGCCGTTGCCACCACGGAAAGGCTGCTTCCCACTCCCATGCTAATATGGATGGCGGTGTCTAATATGGCGGAGGGGAAATGGGTGGCGGGCGGAGTATGATGTAGGGCGGATCGCCACCGCCATGTGGGCGGTGGTGATCCCCCCTTCATCATAATAGAACCCTTGGTTTTTATCCTGTGAAATATCACACATAAAGCGGGGTCACCTATAATCAGTGGCCTAAATAGTGTGTAGGAATTTTGAGTTTTTTTGACAAATGCTTTGCTTCTGCCAACCTCACATCTGCAAGTATGTGTGGGATAAAAATGAACTCATGCACATCAAACATTGGATGTTACTAAAAGAGACCAGTCTCATGATTTATTGATCACAATGTGCTGCAGTGGAACAGTTACTGCCCTTGGAACAAGCAGTACCATACTGCACGCTTGGCTCTTCCACTTTCAAAACCTTTTGACCTTGAGCCAATCATACTTTCTTTTACCTTCCAATATGTGAGAACTTTGAATCAGCCTTAATGGAGGAAATACACATGATTAAAATGTTTCCAGGACATGACCCTAACACACTTTTCATTCACACATGATTACGATTTGTATCACATTGTTGTGGTGTTAACCCTAATGTATTGTGATCTCACACGGTAGATCGCTTAAGCCCTAAAAGGTAAATACAACCTTTTTGTAGAAAAGGAGAATTGCCAGGTGTCACTCACTCTCCCCCAACTGAGTTAGGCTTGAGTGGGAGGGAGTGTGAGGAGTCAGTCAAGCCTGCCATAGAACCTTTCTTCCCTGATAGCATAAATAGAGCTCTGTACCGCCAACATCAAACCAGCGAGAACACACAGTGGTTGGCATTTTACTGGATGGTTATTTGCCTTACACTGTTAGTTTACAATTCATGTGCATTAGCATCATTACAAATATTGTACACAGCTCAGCGACAATTATGCAAATTTGTACAAATATTAAATAGGCCCCAGTCGTATTTCATCACACATCGAGATCCTACTAGTTTCACCTAAGTTGTACCACTCTGTTTAACAGCATGGTAAAGTAAGTTGTATTTGATATGCCAAGTCCTGCATTGACTCTGTACCTTATTACGCCTTGAAGCCTGAATTCAGAAACTCATGGTTCAGTATTTCCTCCAGCAACTGGACTAGAATGCAAAGGCAATGTTATTGTCTCCCGTGCTGCCAGGCATGAATTGCACATGGCATGGAAAATACACTTAGACGCGCCACGCACATCAATTTCAGGGCTGACCAGGCAAAGGTGACAGAGAATGGTTAGTCTTCCACTTATTGATGAAAGAAAATAGCACACTATTTAATCTGAAATTCTGTCTTTACTCACACATTTCAACTACAAAATGGATTCTAAAGATTCATGAATTCACAAATTAGTAATTTTTATATTATCTTGCACATAATGCGGACTTGGCTTATGAGTGTCCCCATGGCTGACTTGCTCTTAAGTCTGGTTTAATCTTTGTGACCAGTTTCCTGCTGGCTGGAGTTACTTCTCAACAGGATTCAATTTCTCCCTGTCAGCATCTCTAAAGGTAAACATGATTGTAACCCTGAGTTGTGCAAGACATCCTCTGTGCTGCACTGACATCTCATCGGCTCACACTAGGCTTATGTACACAGTCTGGACAAATAAACAACGACAGAGAGACAACTGCCAGGCCTGGCAAGGTCTCCCACTGAGCCACTAGTGACCCGAGCCAATTGTGACAGCCTTCATTTGCTTTGTGTGAACCAGAAAATGTGGAACATTTGGAGTTCAGCATCAGCTAAGTGCCGGGTGAGGGACAATTCTGCTGCAAATCAGGAACAACAGAACTATACCTAAAAAATAGAAATCCTGTGTTATGCAACACAGCCAATGTTTTGTACCATGGGGAATGTACTGTGGTAACAGGCACCAGGTGAAAGAGTGTAAGAGGGGTGTGATGTGAGCAAATGGTTAGGATTTCAAATAAAGCCAAGGGCTGAATTAATCCCAGATTTTAGGAGATTTCAGTAGAAGGTTTCTGGCCTTCACAGTTGATATGTGAAGGTGCACGAGATTCCTTATATACAAATTAGTTCAAGGGCTACATTTGGAGCTCAAAGTATCTCATGGGCTGTTTTACTACCACGCACCCACTGACCCCATTGTTTGAGGGTAGTTTAAAAATTGAACAGAAGGATCCACTTAGCAAGACAACTTGCTGTAGGGAATCTTAGTGGCATATTTACAAGCCCCTATCGCCACCACAACATCACTTTCAGTGACATTGTGATGGCGATCGGGGCTTGCCTTATTTACAAGGCACCGTTAAGCTACTTAACATGGCTTAACGCTGCCTTGTGAATAAGGCTCGCTTTCATGCTGTTTTCAGGGAAAACCTGGTCTTAAACAGGCAAAACGAGGAGTAATGTTTTATTCCTCCTTGTTTTTGCTGTTTCCATGTGTGCTGCCTGGTGCAACACAAATAGAAACAGCAAATTGCCTATGATTGATTATCTGCAGGAAGGTTCCCCTTCCTGCACATAAACAAACATTAAAAAAGAATGCTGTTCTGCAACTTCTATGCGTGCTGCATTAAACAGCGCCCATAGAAGCTACAAAACTGCTTTTAAAGATTGTTTATGTGCAGGAAGGGGGACTTTCCTGCACATAAGCAATCTTCCCCTCAACACAGACAGCTAAAGTTAGCGCCAGCGCAGGTGGAAACGCATGGTTGCACCATATTTTAGTAAATATGGTGCCGCCCTGCCTTACTAAAGTGGCGGAGCGTGTCGTTTGCCTTCTTGGCTTATGTTGCCACAGCCGGACATTCAACATCCTGAAATACACTTTTCATGTTTGTAGAAATCGTCATTCTTGGAGCCCTGTGGCAGGTGCAGGTACCTGAAGTGAATAATATTTGAAACAAATCTTGCTACTCTATAAAAATGTGATCAGTCACATTCAGCCTTTCTGTGTATTACAGATCCTTTTCTGTAACATTTAGAGCTAAAGTTATTGGAAAGTGACAATGTCTCTGTATAAAACACAGTAAACAGGTCTCCTCACGCTATTGATACGCCTCACCCTTACCCTGCTTGCAGACTGCATTCAGACACTGTAGGTCATCAATGGGGCGCAGTCCTTCAACAGGGAAAATCTCCTAAAGGAACTTTGGAGAATTTGTGATTCATCAAGGCTGATAAATGGACCTACACCGTGTGAAAGATAGTGGGAAATATTTTTGTATTTTAACTGAATGGCTGGGGAGTTGGAGACAATTTTGGTAGTGGTGACCTTAGCCATTATGTTAGCAGTCTATTTTCATATTTCTGTATTTCAAAGAAGTCAAATCACCATCCTACCCTGCCACGAAAGAAAAAGAAAACTAGTTTTATGCTGAAAACACAGAAACATGACTCCCAAGATTGAACAACCCTTAACAAAGCCAATAGGTCCGGCTTTATTATGTGACCGTAGGCAAACAGCATTTATAACTATCCACTTTGTTAGTGTTTGTTTACCAGTACACAAGAATAGCTCAAGTATGCAACAGCTAGTCCTGACTAAAACAAGCTTGCAGTGAGAACACACAATAAGAAACGATTGCCTAGTGAATACAACGCATATGTCAGTTAAGGAATTTAACCTGCTATGATTCAGCAAACTTTCGAGATGCCAAAGAATCCCTCAGCTTTGCAGTCCAAGAACCCCTTAGGAGGTGCAATGATACACCAAACCACCGATAGGATGAGGGGAGAGAGACATGCTCCTCCGGGCTTCACTAAAGCCGACTCAACTTACATTGTATAGAATTGGTAACAATAGGTCACAGAGACAGCTGTGTAGATCTAAAAACAGAAAGGCTAAGAGCATTTTAATGTCTTGAGGGGATGTGCATGCATGATGTAGAAAAATGTGTAAAAGATACAACTAAATGATGCTAACCTCTATGACATGCATACGTGGGTATAGTCAGGAATTTAGTGAGAAGGGCACAGAGATAGAATAGTAAGCTTAAACCACTTCCATCCTGTCCAGGAAGACCCATCAGAATGCTAATTGCCCATCAGGATGTGGATGGACCATCAGGCATACCTGGGCTCCATTAGTGCGTGGCTGTCTAGAAGGAATGCACAATGCCCAGCTGTCACCGACCCCAGATGTGTATTCAGAGACAGGCAGAGGCACATAATGGCTAAGGTAAGAAAATTCCAGCTTTCTAAAAGTGAGATTTTCAGACTTGAAACTTAAAATCCAACTTTACCGTAAGTTGTGATTTTAAATTGTGAATCCAGAGACACCAAAGTCGAAATATCTGTCTTTTCTCAATTGGAAATACACTTATAAAATGTAATAAGGCAATCCCAATGTTACCCTATGGGAGAGATATGCCTTGCAGTCGTAACAAACAAGTTGAATAGTTTTTCACTACCAGGACATGTAAAACTTAAAAGTGCATATCCAACTTGTTAAATACACTGCACCCTGCCTTTGGGTCTGTCCAGGGCCTAACTTAGGGGTGACTTATATGTATTAAAAAGGACGGTTTGGGCCAGTCAAGAGGGTTAACTTGCCAGCTTAACATGGAAGTTTAAAACTACATACACAGGCTCTGCAATGGCAGGTCTGAGACATGTTTGAAGGGCTACTGAAGTGTGTGGCACAATCAGTGCTGCAGGCCTACTAGTAGCATTTAATTTACAGGCCCTGGACACGTGTAGTGCACTTTACCAGGCACTTACAAGTAAATTAAATATGCCAATAGTGTATAAGACAAATATTACCATGTTTTAGGGAAAGATCACATGCACTTTTGCACTGGTCAACAGTGGTAAAGTGCCCAGAGTCCTAAAGCCAGCAAAAATAAAGTCAGCAAAACAGGAGGCCAGAGGGCAAAAGTCAGGGGAAGCCAGGCCTAACATTCCCCTATGTTCTGCTTTTGAGGAGCACATTCTTGAATTGGGTAAATTAATGTTTCTGCAGCACTCTAAGAGAGGGAGAGCATGGTGACAGGCATCAGATCAGACTTGTGTACAGTACAGAATGCGTGGATTTAAGGTAGAATCCATCTAAGAGATGGCAGACCTGTTTCCAGTCACAAGGAAGAAGGCACGCAGGAGAAGGCATGTGGAATAAGCAGGTATGGAGGGGGTAGGAGACAGGTGGTAAGAGTGCAGGAGGGGGAAAAGTGGGAGAGCACAGAAATTTACAAAAACTTGGCAGAGCACGTTGGGCAGAACGTGCACGAAAGAACAAAGGCACAGAAAAGTGCACAGAAGACAGTAGATGCAGGAGACCAGGGCACAAAAGACAAAACAGGCACAGAAGAAAAATGAGTACAAAAGCACAAAGACAATCTGGGCACAGAGGCAGAACAAGTAAAAAAGACAAGGCACAAAATAGGCACAAAAGACAAAAGGACTGAGCAGACCACCAAAGAGCAACAAGGAGGGCACACACGACAACAGGCCCAGATGGCCAAGCACAGGGACAGACAAGCATGGAGGACGAGTAAAAAGAGGTGGGGCCTCAATGTAAGACAGCTGAGTCCAGAAGGGCCTTAGACTGGTTGGAGGAACCTGTCACAGGTAAGTGGGAGGAGGAGCGGGGGTGCGTCTAGGGAGGGGAAAACAGCAGGAGAACACAGCGGGAGAAGGCACATTGGAGAAGGTATGCAGGAGGAGCAGGTAAGGAGAGGTGAGGAGGGAGGTGGGAAGAGCTTGGGGGAAGGAGAGAATAAGCACAAAGAATTACAGAGACTGGGCACCGAAAGATGGGCAGAAAGTGCATGAAAGCACAAAGGCATAAAAATTGGGCACAGAAGACAAACGAACACAGAGGAAAAACGAGTACAAAAGCCTAAAGGCAAAACAGGCACAGAGGCAAAATGAGTACAAAAAACAATGCACAAAAATGTGCACAAAAGACACAAGGACTTGGCAGAGCAACAAAGAGGGCATACATGACAACGGACCCAGAAGGACAATCACAGGGACAGACAAGCAAGGAAGAGGAATGCAGAGGGGTAGGGTCACAAGGCAAGACATCCAGGTATGGTTGCCCCCTCCGTGCTGCTCCCCTCCGAGGACCTACTTAACGCTGGCTACCGAAGGCCTGTCAGAGGCAAGCCCTTCATCCCTTGGACCACACCCAATGCCATGGATCCTGGTGCATCCAACTGCCACCGCTATAGCTCAGCTGACCTGCTGGTGCTCAACATTGAACTTCACCACAACCACTGTTCCCACGCCGCATGGCATCACACACAAGATCCTTTGTCTTGTGCTCACTGCTGCTTCTCTTGCAGTGTCCCTCAACACCACCCTCTGCACACACTTCACCCTGTATTCACTGCATGCTCCTTAACACCATATCCCTCTACAAGCACGCCACCAAGATCTGGGACCTCATTGAAACTCACTTCTCAGACATATTCTTCCTCCCCGAAGGCTGGCTCAGCCCGTCTTCCACCCCCACCATCGCGATGGCCATCCCCCCGGATAAAAGATCATCCTCCACAACAGGCCCCACAAGCAGGGAGGAGGCCTCACAATCACCCACAAGTTTACCATCACCTGCACTACTCTTTGAATTGACCAACTGCGCTCATGGAACACCTGCACTTCCAACTGCAGATCAGCCATTCCACGACCATCTCAGGCATTTTCGCCTACCGACCGCCAGGACTCCACATCCCCTCAACAACCTCCTCACTGACTTCATCACCCTCCTCGCCATACATAGAATGACTTCCACCTACTCGGTGACCACAACATTCATCTCGATATCCCTGTGGATCACAATGCCACTGACCTCCCAGTAAGTCTCCGCAACATCGGTCCAACACAGTTTGCACAAGGCCCAACTCATGCCGCAGGACATGCACTCAACCCAATCTTCGCATCCAGTAACAAGATCACCTTCAACTGCATCTCCCTGCTCACATGGACAGAGCACTCCCTCGTACACTTTGGCATCAATGGACCCCACTCCAACAAACCTAAACCGACCACCAAACTCAGCGGCAACTGGAGCAACATAATAGAAACAGACTGGACCCATGTGCTACAATCCAACCAACCGACCCTCACAGGCAACCTTCCCATCTCAGCACTTGGATCTCAGGCGGCGTCAACAACTTGTCTCCCTTGAAAACAAAACAGACTCACAAGACCTCAAGCATGCTATTACATCGAGGACCTCAGAGACTACAAGCGCTATTGCAAGCAGCATGCTCAGATCAAAGAAGTCAGGAAAGTGGCCCTTGAAATAAGACTATATTCCGGTACACTGACAAAGAACTCTTCAAAATAGCCAAGAAATTCAGCCACCCGACAGCCGACACCAATACGATCAGCCCCTCGCAGACCCTCTGTGACAACCTTTCAGACGTTTTCCACAACAAATCCCCAACATCTATGCCAACTTCACACCCCAACCCACCATAGGAGACATAATCATGCAGCCTCCCACCACCCCCAGGAGCACCCACCTCCTAACAAACTGAAGCCCCCTTACCACAGGCAACACCACCAGAATCATGCATACCATGCACTCAAGGTCCCTCTTAGACCCCTGCCTTCACCAGATGTACAATCTGGGAAGCATACAGATCAGTGCCATCCTTACCACCATCATCAACTCCTCCATCCTCTGCAGCTATTTCTTGCATAGCTGGAAACATGCAGGGGTCACTGCCCTGCTGAAGAAACCCTTGGCCAATCCAAAGGATCTCAGCAACTACAGGCCCATCTCGCTCCTACCTTATCCAGCCAAAGTCCTGGAGACAGAGATCAACAAGGAGCTCTGCACCCAAGTAGATAACACACACCACCTGGACTCCACCCAGTCAGGATTCCGCAGCAACTACAGCACAGTGATCACCCTCCTGGCAACTGCAGATGACATCTGCTCAATCATGGACAGAGGAGAAACGTTGCACATATCCTGCTCGACCTCTCAGCAGCATTTAACACCATCTCCCACAGCACCCTCATCACCAGACTTCAGGACTCACCTTAAGTTGGATCATCTCCTTCCTCTCCAACAGGACACACGGATTCAGACACTCCACTTTCACCTCGGAGGCCTCATGAAGCTCATCTAGGGAGTCCCCTAGAGCACCTCCCTCAGTCCGATCCTGTTCATTGTCTACATGGCACTCTCGCCTGTATCATAAGAACCCACAGCATCAACATTGTCTCCTACTCTTATGACACTCAGCTCATACTCTCTCTCACTGCTATGCACATCACCACCAGGAACAAGTTTACCACCAGCATGTCCAACTTGGCAATCTAAATGCGAGAGAACTGCCTCAAACTCATCATGGACAAAACTGAAATCCTGGGGACTCCTCCTGGTGACAACCTGACATGCCCCCCCAGATAACGCCAGAAACCATAGCATAATCCTTGATGACAAGTTCTTGTTGAACACAAAGGAAGCGCCATGATTACATCCTGCTGCCAAATCCTCAGAATGCTTCACAAATCTTCAAATGGCTCCCCATGCACACTAGATGCACGGTCACCTAGTGCCCCATCACCAGCAGTCTTGACTAAAGCAATGCACTACAAGTTGGCATCTACAACCAACTCACAAAAAGACTACATACCATCCAGAACACCACTGCCAGACTCATCTTAGACATCACCAGCAGTGCACACTTCATGCCCTACCTTGCAAAACTGTACTTGCTACCGATCCAGAAACGCCTACAAAGCCCTCCACAATGCAGGACCAGCCTACCTCAATGACCGACTCCCACTTTACCAACCCTCCAGGCATCTATGCTCCACTTTTATCTCCCTTTCACAAATCCCCTGCATCTGCAAAAGCAAGACAGGAGGATGCACTTTCTCCTTCATCACAGCCAAAAGATGGAACAAACTCCATCTACCCATCAGGACAACTGCTCCACTCCTCCACTTCCACAAGAATCTGAAGACCTGGATGTTCAACTAGGAGCACCACCACACCTATGCTCCTGCTGCAGCTCCAGGATACACTCAGGGGTGATAAGCATCTCCATTTCATAACATAACATAGCATGAATTGTTTTGTTTCAAATGTGTTAGTTCTGTTATATCAATGGAAGTACACTAAAACTACAACAGTTGATATGGAAACGTGGTGTCTTGCTCAGAAAGATTGAGGTGCAGACCAACTTTTCTCAACAAGTGTATGTATGCGTTTACTAAAGTTAAAAGCATACTGAAAGTTGTTGGATGCATCCACTAAGCAATTCCACAATATTTTGTCTGTCTTCAATGAATCCTTGACAGAAGGTTTCTCTCTGCAGCTGCTTTGGAGTCTTTTATGGCTGCATATGCAGCTGTGCATGCTGCAGTCACACCTAGATGGACTCCCTCAGTTATTTTTAGTGGTTGCTTGTAACCAGTGCATGTTTTACTGTTCCATTCATCAGTTGACTCTTAAATATTTAGTATTCCGTGCATGTCTATAGTTCACTTAACTAGCTGATGAAGGGTGACATACCCCACACCAGTCCCAGGATGCTTGTTTCCGGTCCAGGGAGGACCTGGCTTGGCAGTTCGGGCTGGACTGTTCCCATGAGGCACAGGGTCAAGACTGATTTGCATATGGCCATGTCTAAACTGGGGTGGCGTAGTGGGCAAAAGAACAATGGATTTAACCCAGATCTCTTGACTGGGGGAGAATGTCTGCATTGTCAGCATTCCGTCCATCATTTGTTTGTTGTAACGCTTTTCACCCTAAGTGGGATGGGTATTCCCAGACGTGGGACCCGTGCTCACTACGCCACTGGAGTCAAGCTATCCTGGCCGATGACAGCTGATAGCCAGAAACCGGTCCTAGGATGCTTGATTCTGGTCCAGGGAAGACATGGCTTGGCAGTTCGGGCTGGACTGTTCCCATGAGGCACAGGGTCAAGACTGATTTGCATATGGCCATGTCTGAACTGGGGTGGCATAGTTGGCAAAAGAACAATGGATTTAACACAGATCTCTTGACTGGGGGAGAATGTTTGAATAATTCAGCATTTCGTCCATCATTTGTTGCAGTTAAACTTTTTGCCCTAAGTGGGACGGGTATAACCAGACATCGGTCCCTTGCTCACTGTGCCACTGGATTCAAGCTAGCCTGGCTGATGAAGGGTGGCATACCCTGAAACAGGTCTCAGCATGCTTGTTTCCTGTCCAGGGAGGGCCTGGCTTGGCAGTTTGGTCTGGACTGTTCCCATTAGGCACAGGGTCAAGACTGATTTGCATATGGCTGGGTCCAAACTGGGGTGGCATAGTGGGCAAAAGAATGATGGATTTAACCCGGATCTCTTGACTGGGTGAAAGTCTTTGGATCATTCAGTATTCCGTCCATCATTTGTTGCAGTTACACTTTTTGCCCTAAGTGGGACGGGTATGCCCAGACATGGGTCCCTTGCTCACTGTGCCACTGGATTCAAGCTAGCCTGGCTGATGAAGGGTGACATACCCCGAAACCGGTACCAGGATGCTTGTTTCCGGCTCAGGGAGGACCTGGCTTGGCAGTTCGGTCTGAACTGTTCCCATGAGGCACAGGGTCAAGACTGATTTGCAGATGGCTGGGTCCAAACTGGGGTGGCATAGTGGGCAAAAGAACAATGGATTTAACCCAGATCTCTTGACTGGGGGAGAATGTTTGAATAATTCAGCATTCTGGCCATCATTTGTTGCAGTTACACTTTTCACCTTAAGCGGGACGGGTATGCCCATACTTGGGTTCCTTGCTCACTGTGCCACTGGTTTCAAACTAGCCTGGCTGATGAGGGGTGACATACCCCAAAACCGGTCCCAGGATGCTTGTTTCCAGTCCAGGGAGTACCTGGCTTGGCAGTTCGGTCTGGACTTTTCCCATGAGGCACAGGGTCAAGAATGATTTGCAGATAGCTGGGTCCAAACTGGGGTGTCGTAGTGGGTAAAAGAACCATGGATTTAACCCAGATCTCTTGACTAGGGGAGAATGTTTGAATCATTCAGCATTCTGTCCATCGTTTGTTGGAGTTACACTTTTTGCCCTAAGTGGGACGGGTATGCCCAGACATGGGTCCCTTGCTCACTGTGCCACTGGATTCAAGCTAGCCTGGCTGATGAAGGTGACATATGCCGAAACGAGTCCCAGGATGTTTGTTTACGGTCCAGGGAGTACTTGGCTTGGCAGTTCGGTCTTGACTGTTCCCATGAGGCACAGGGTCAAGACTGATTTTCATATGACTGGGTCCAAACTGGGGTGGAGTAGTGGGCAAAAGAACTATGGATTTAACCCGGATCTCTTGACTGGGGGAGAATGTTTGAATCATTCAGCATTCCGTCCATCATTTCTTGCAGTTACACTTTCGCCCTAAGTGGGACGGGTATGCCCAGACGTGGGTCCCTTGCTCGCTGTGCCACAGCATTCAAGCTAGCCTGGCTGATGAAGGGTGACATACCCTGAAACCGGTCTCAGGATGCTTGTTTCCGGTCAAGGGTGGACCTGGCTTGGCAGTTCGCTCTAGACTGTTCCCACGAGGCACAGGGTCACGACTGATTTGCAGATGGCTGGGTCCAAACTGGGGTGGCGTAGTGGGCAAAAGAACGATGGCTTGAACCCAGATCTCTTGACTGGGGGAGAATGTTTGAATCATTCAACATCCCATCCATCATTTGTTGCAGGTACACTTTTCACCCTAAGTGGGACGGGTATGCCCAGACGTGGGTCCCTTGCTCACTGTGCCACTGGATTCAAGCTAGCCTGGCTGATGAAGGGTGACATGCCCCGAAACCCGTACCAGGATGCTTGTTTCCGGCTCAGGGAGGACCTGGCTTGGCAGTTTGGTCTGGACTGTTCCCATGAGGCACAGGGTCAAGACTGATTTGAAGATGGCTGGGTCCAAACTGGGGTGGCATAGTGGGCAAAAGAACAAGGGATTTAACCCAGATCTCTTGACTGAGGGAGAATGTTTGAATAATTCAGCATTCCGTCCATCATTTTTTGCAGTTACACTTTTCGCCTTAAGCGGGATAGGTATGACAATACTTGGGTCCCTTGCTTACTGTGCCACTTGATTCAAACTAGCCTGGCTGATGAGGGGTGACATACCCCAAAACGGTCCCAGGATGCTTGTTTCCAGTCCAGGGAGGACCTGGCTCGGCAGTTCGGTCTGGACTGTTCCCATGAGGCACAGGGTCATGACTGATTTCCAGATGGCTGGGTCCAAACTGGGGTGGCGTAGTGGGCAAAAGAGCCATGTGTTTAACCGAGATCTCTTGACTGGGGGAGAATTTTTGAATCATTCAGCATTCCGTCCATCATTTCTTGCAGTTGCACTGTTCGCCCTAAGTGGGACGGGTATGCCCAGACATGGGTCCCTTGCTCACTGTGCCACAGCATTCAAGCTAGCCTGGCTGATGAAGGGTGACATACTCCGAAACTGGTACCAGGATGCCTGTTTCTGGCTCAGGGCCGACCTAGCTTGGCAGTTCGGTCTGGACGGTTCCCAAGCAGCACAGGGTCAAGACTGATTTGCAAATGGCTGGGTCCAACCTGGGGTGGCGTAGTGGGCAAAAGAACGATGGATTTAACCCAGATCTCTTGACTGCGGGAGAATGTTTGAATCATTCAGCATTCTGGCCATCATTTGTTGCAGTTTTATAGTTCACTTAATAGCAGCACATCTCTGCACTCTGTGGAGAATTTTACAATAGACAATAACAAATCATTAAAGCAACACAAGTGTATGTGTGAATGTATTTGTTGAAACCACACCCTCTCAGCTTTTCAAAGGTCATTTGAAGCAGTTACATCTGACTCAAAGGGACGTCTAGTTCGACTTGATGCATGGAAGCTTTCGGAGACTTCAAGCAGTTGGATCTAACTGAAGAGATACACCTAGTAACCACTTGAAATGCTGCAGTTTTGTGACAGACTTTTTAAGGCTTTTACATCTGATTTGAGGGAAATATATAGTAACAAGTCGAGGTACTGCACGTTTATGAATGTCTTGCTAGACTCAAAAAAATCAGTAATATATCTTCAACTGGCACTGAGATTTTGTTTCCTTCTACCACAGAACATAGCATTGGGTAGTATATTAGCACTGTTCCTTCATAGGCTTTCTTCAGGACTAGCAATTCAAATTTTCCTTTGCACAAATGTACCGCCGGTTAAAAATGATTCTACTAAGTGACTGCAAATGCCTCCATTTATTTCATGGTCCATAGTAATCAAGATATTAATTAAGAGGTTCGAAATTTACTCCACATTATGAACCAGTTTTGACACATTTATTTATTCTATGGAAACAAGCACAAATCTTTCTATTGACATAAGTATATATGTAAATGTATACATCGAAGCAAAACCGCTCAGTTGTGTGAAAAGCATTTCAAGCAATTGCATCTAACTTGCATTTAAGGATGTTTCTGACACTGTAGCCTTGTTTTTTTTTTTAAACCTTTATTTTTCAATTTTGTTGAACAATACAGAGAAACAATCAGCAGCCAGCGGTGTATACTGTGGAAAACGAAGTACACATAGTTCAGGTATGGCTTTAAAGTTTATATTACTGTGCATACTGGGCACACCATGCGCCACATAATACAACCAGACTCACACTGCAGGACCGTTCCATACCGCCTCTTCATCCTGACTGGGACAGGAGCCCTACCAATGTGCAATGTGCTGTCATCAGCATTGTTGATGTCCCTTGAAGCACCATCCAATTTTGGATCTAGCAGTGCGTCACACACGTCTCTCCAGCCCGATAGGTCATTGATCACTTTATCCTCTCATGTGCTGAGTTTCATATGAGTTTACTCTGCCAGAGACCACTCCAATATATCTTTCTGCCAGTGCACTATCTCGGGAACCCTTTGTTCCATTCAGGTGATGATGACCCTACGTCTGGTCAAAACCAACACCAGTAGTAAAACTTTATATCGCATCTTCCTACCTTTTGGTCATTTGACATTGCCTAGGAGGCAACCCTGGAGAGAAAGGCTTATGTGCAGGCATGTGGTCCTGGCTATGTGAGCGGCCACCTGTCACCAGAAGTCTTGAACCAGACCCCACTGCCAAGCTAAGTGCAGGAAGTCGGCACCACTGACTCCACAGCCACATAGTTCATTTTGTTCATTAACTGCCTAATCGGTTTCAGAGTCCTATCCCAAGTTCCCCATGGAATGGGCCCCTCTTCAGGACAGGCTGAACAAATCGCTGCCAGTTGAGCGCTGTTGAACTATGTACAGAACCTTTGCAGTCTCTGCTCCCTTCATCAAAAGCTCATGCAAATGATTCGCTGCAACTCTACCCATCAATAGCTATTTCTTCCAGTTCAGAGCTGGTCAGGCGATCTGACAGCATGTTAAAGGTGTGCGGCATAAGCGGGACCTCCTACCCCCAATCTTCGAATCTTTTAGCCGATGATGTCAGGCCCACCCTACTGCATCGACCTGCCCATAGGAGTGAGATAAGAATGGAGTCGAGCTGCTTAACGACCACGGTCGGGAGAGGGCAAATCGAGTTCTGCAGCACCTACAAGCACTGAGGGAGCAGTAGTACAATGTTGGCTATGGCCGTCCTGCCCATTAAGGAGAGGCCCAATGTATTCCAGAAGGCCCCTGATGTCCTTAAAGCCTCTGAGACACTGTCCACGTTTAGGAGCTGTTGGATGGGTCTGGTGCATTTCACTTGAATGTCTAATATGTAAACTGTGTCATTTCCTAACACAGACCCAAGGCTGGTAGTCAATCCACTGGTGTGCCTACTAGAAAGATGAGAGGGAATTCCAAGGACTTATTACGATTTAGACGAAGACCCCAAAAAATATAGCCAAAGTCACTGAGCAGCTGCAATAGCCGCTGCCAGGCGACCCTGGTAGAGGAGAGCTAAAACAGGACTTTGTCAGCGTATAACGATATTACATGCCACACCTCATCAATTTGTATGCCCCAGTCCTGTGGTTCCCCACCTGCCCATATGGCCAACGGCTCTATTGCAAGCGCAAACAGGAGTGGCAATAGTGGGCATCCCTGCCGTGTTCCCAAGCCTCGTGTCCATGCCTTCGAGTGGCAATGCCCAACCCGCAATCCTGAGCTCGGCTCTGTAGAGATGAGCCAGACCTAGCTGCAGAATCAAGAGCCAAAACCCACGACCTGCGGTAGCTGGATCAAATAACCTTAGGCCACAGTATTGAATGCCTTTTCCAGGGTGATTGCCACACCGCTAGCTCCTCATTATGATGTTCGGCCTCGTGTAGGACATGCGTCAGATGTCTAATGTTCATACAACACTGACTCAAAGTGGACATATAATAAAGTCTCAAGGGGCTGCAGCTTTGTTAAAGACTGTTGGTTCTGACCTAAGAGAGACTTCTAGTAATGACTTGAGGTTTTGTAGCTTTGTGAAAGGCCAAACCCAGTGGCTTTACCAATGCTGGTTTATGTGTGGTTGTGCTAACTGGTGAACAGGCGAAAGTGAGGATGAGTGAAAAAGATGAATGAATGAGTTAATGGGTGACTGACTGTGCATGGATGAATGACTGAATGAGCACATGGATGGATGCCTGTATGAATGTTTGAGTGCACAAATCAATGCATGACTGTACTCTTGGAACTCCAAGGCTAGTTGCCCTGGGCAAGAGCGGGTCTTTTGAACTTCTCCTTGAAAAAGGAGGTTCACACTCAAAGATCTAGAATGTGTCAATGCCCCCTTCCTTTTTTCGGACTGGAAAGTTTAAGGAATAACTTCATAGTCCTTTCTTAATTCACAATTCAGCTCCTTTTCGCAAATGAGACTTCTTGACACAAATGTTGGTGTTATCAGTTAACATGGCAGAGCAGATGTTGGGAATGTGAGCAGGAACTTCCTGAAATGGGAGTATGTAATAGTTATCCATAGTCTGAATGAGCCATCAATCTGAAATAATGGCCCAGTAATTTACAGCAAAAGGATTTGTGCCCCCTCGCATGTTGCTCGTGTTTAACCGATGCCGAAATAAAGTGGTTTTAAGGCAAAAACCAGAGAGGTGACGACCCATGGATTTTCCTGTATAGATGATGAAACACGTGCACCAAAAAGGCAGTGTCCAGTGAGCAAGCCAGGGTATGGTTTTGTTTGAAATGTTCCAGTGTCCAATCAGTCTAATGACCAAAAAATCTAGCGCCTTTAAATGGAATGTCTATGAAGTTTGTCTTAACATCATCTGAAAATGCAGTTGAAGCTCTCCAGGATATTTTTCAGATTGGGATTTAGAAACTTCCCTACTTCCAGGTCCTAGCGGAGCCCATCTTTGTGGTGTGTCCAGCCCTTGATGCTTCACGGTCAGCCTCAAATTGCACCTAAATTCCGGTCTACCTCGACCATTGATCATTGACTTCAATTGGCACTTTTGGCACTATATTCACATAAAGCTTTAAAACGTCAATGAATTCCAGCTTTGTTTCTGCCAAAAGGCCACGAAAGCACAATGTGTACAACTTTAAAACAATTAAAAATCACCTAGTGGAGCATATCTCAAGAACAGACGCTGCAAATGTACAAATGCATTAAAAAATGTATATGGCTGTTGTGCAAATAATTGCAAACAGGCAATAACGCCATATGATAATAAAGTGCTTAGTGACCGGAGAACAAGTACATCAGGGAGAGCTTTAACTGGGGACAGGGCAAATGATGTCTTAGAGAATCTTGAGGAGTAAAACTACATTTGGACTAGTAAGGATGGCAATACTATAAAACGTGCCTAAAATCAAGGCATCGAATGTGGACAGCATTCAGTTCATTTCAAATTCGCAAGTGAATAAAAAGGAGAACAAAAACCTCAAACAGGGTCTGTCATGTGCTCCTACAAATAAGATATTTGAGTTCAACTCTTTGTATCAGCTCGCTCCACTCGTCTAAAATTCTCAGCTAAATACGAGGGAGAAAAGAAACTTTGACACAGGGGCCATCATGTGCTCCTGCCAACAAAGCAGTAGGATTCAATAATTTTGTTTTTGGGTAGGGTGCCTGTAAGGATTCATAAATGAATAAATTAAACCAGTAGAAAAAAACTTGTTTTGATTTAGATGGTACAATAAATTGTTCTGAAGAACCAAATCAAAAATGTACGTGGGCATGCCCCTTATGAAGAGAGTGGGCAGATTTTAAAAACAAAAAGAATGTTAACAACAATACATACCTGGGTTATTTAGAAACTTGAGTAGCAGCTTCAATCTTTGAAATATCAATTGCAGTTTATAATTTGGCCAAAGACATTAAGTCCAAAAAGCATCTATCTTGGCAGACACGGATAGCTTGTTTAATCTGATTCTCCATGCCCATGTTAAAAATTTAGAAACAACAAATACAATGCACGCTTTTGCGTCATGTCTTAATATCCTAGATGCTTACCAGTAATTGGAAGTGCCCAGTAGCTTGCAAAGAGGGATAATCCATTTTTTCCAAGGGAGAATGTAACTAGAACAGAAAAAAGACAAAGTTGTGTATCTGGTTCCATTTTGTTGGATTTTTGTTGTTTTGGTGTCATTTTGAGTAATATTTTTTCTCTATTGTTTTAGAATGGAGTGGGATTTTTATTATGTTGCAATTTCAACGTTTTAACTGTTTGGTACATCTGAATGCTCTATACGTTTTCGTTAAATTAAGCCTGACTGCCCTGTGCCATTGCTACCAGGGGTTGAGCTCAGGTTTAAATAACTGAAACCTGTCACTGGACATAATAATATAGTTCCTTTATTACGTGTGGAGGACACCAATCCTCCTCAATTTATAAACCACTTATTAACTATTTGCCTGTTGAAGGAGATATGAAGTGGGGACGATTCTCTGTTTGTTGTGGGCCATGTAGGAAGCTGGCTTTTTATGTTGTACAACAAAATGAGGTACACTATGTAGAAAATCCATACAACCCTTATTGGATTACAGGGCTTAAATTAATAATCCCAAATTCCCTCTTTGTGGTAGATTGGGCGAGCAGTTTAGGTGTATCAGAGGCTAGAGTTAAGCATTTTTTGTACACTCAGAGTCAATCTATGAGACACACACTCAAGAAGAAACTCGAGATCAATTTAGAAAAATTATACAGATTTTTATATAATTTTAGACACCGTAATCATGGGAACCACGTAAGTACTTTAGACATTATAGATTTTTATAGGAAAAACAGTAGAAAAGCACAACTGTCAGATTTGGGGCATGAACCTTAAATGCAGTAATTTTTTCCTACTGGAGAAAAAGTCACTGCATAGGTGCACTTACAAACGATTCTCTGAGTTACTATTCCAGACTTAAGGTGCTTAGGGGCTAAGATCCAAAGAACTACCAGCAGTTCAGATTTACCTGCCACGGTGTGTCTGGGTACAGTGGGCTGGTCGCTATGGTAGTCTGAAACACAACTCGTTATAGCCAATGGAGAAATCTGTAACAAGAAAACGGCTGCAAGTGGGGACTTGGGGACAAGTCCAGCAGAACCCAAAGTAGGGTTTAGCTCTGGAGGATCTCTGAAGCAAGGGGGTACCATCAGTTGGCTCAGATTCAGGCTCAGGTGGAGCGGTGTTTTGTCCAGCTGGTCGCTTGCGTTGGAGAATATCTTTTCTTGGTGCCAACCTGGTGACGGAGCAAAGAGGACAGCAGGGCCATCGGTGCTCCTTCGGTGATGCTGACATCCCTCATCAGTAGCTCAGTCTTGGCAGGGTTGGGGTCTAGACTAGAAACGAAACAAGCCTTGGTTTCTGCAAGGGTTCCGGTACCCCTGGTATTGGTACTGGGGGGGGCTTCTGGAGTGTCTAGCGGCTCAGTACTTACTGGGGAGCTGGGTCTAACCTCTGTGAGCCATAAAGTATTTCTTCTAGGGCACTGCTACCTTGGTTGGCCTGGGGGTCGACAGAACACTGTACCTGGCAGATGTGGTTGGTGCCTGCAGGCTGCAGGCAAGTGGCTCTGCCACTTCAATGGAGATGCTTGCTGGTTGGCAAAGTGTTGGCCGTCCTATAAGGCTTTAGGAGGATGCACAGTTGCAGGATGAGTTGGGTCTTTGCAATTGTCAGGACAGCAGCAGGCAGGTAGGATTTGGCGCCAAATCCAGAACTGGTCCACAGTTCTTGGGATTTTCAGCTCTTCTTTTAAATACGGAATTTAGAGGCATTAAGGGCAGTGTAAGTTAGTAACCAATGGGCTACCTACCTCCGGGGTGACTATACCCCCTATATGCCTATGTCCTGGGCATAAACCTGACCCAGAGTTCCTAGTTCCACTGCAAACAAGATGGTGAACTCTTCTTTCATTGTTCACTTCAGGTAGCCCACCTTATAATGAGACTAGCCTGAGAATGAACACACCTTCTGACTAGCTAATTTTCCCACCTGCCTGGTGCCAAATGGGCCTGAGGGCAAGGGGTGGCATTTTCCATGTCTATGGGTATCTGGCCTTGATATGCTAAAACATTACCATCCTGCTGGAGGAGGTGTGAACACTTTCCTCATGGGCAGGCTTTTTTTTCTGGCCTCTGTGAGTGTGGGCTCTCATCTGCAGGGAGTCAGAAACTAATCTGTGGATGCAGGATGGATGATACCAGTCAGCCAGGACACTAGACCGGTAGGTATTCAAGGAACACCTCTAAGGTGCCCTCTGGATGCATGTCATAATAAATCTAGAATTGGCAACACTACAGATTTATTTAGACAAGATGTTTGATACCAAACATCATGGGTTTCAGTAAAGCCATCATGTAGCTGGGGAACAGTGCCCAGTACCTATCTTGAAGATGGCTTCCTGAACACTTGCAATGCCGTGGCAATGGAACCAGACATCACAGGGGTATATATGCATATATGCTCATGTAGATATTTCCTTACATATAAAATAATGCACCCTGCCTCAGAGCTCAAAGTCCTGATGTAAGGGTGACTTACATATAGTATATACAGTGGTTGGGCATGGCAAACAGAGAGTTCACCATTTCATGCAACCTGCTATAGGAGTCTGCATAGATTTGGGTGTGGGTCCCTAAGGGTGGCACAATAAATGCTGCAGCCCTTAGTGACTCTCTTTAGTACCCATGTCCTAGGTACCAGTGGCACCATTTACTAGGGACCTATAGGGATGCTAAGGGCCTTTCCAGTTGGGATACAATTGAACATGCAGTTTGTATTAGGGAAAGAGCACTGGCAATGGGGCATGGTTATCAGGGACTCAGTGCACTTCAGTCAAAAAATATCAGTACCAGTGGCAAAAGTGGGGGTGGGGGGTGATCATCACAAAAAATGGGCACTTTCCTACAAGCCACATATTCCTTAAGGGAACTGCCGCTTTGCTTGAGGCAAAAGTACCAGAAGTAGATATCATGAGGAACAATAACATCCGATTCAGATAAGTGTACAAGTGAACTGTACAAATCAGAAACGTTTGAACAGTAACAATTGAACAGAGATGTGGATCTGTGTTGACGGGTGCAGAAAAATTAGGCTGATGTTAGCATGCCCTATACAGATCCAGGATGTCTCAGCCAAGGGAAGTTCAGCAACTGGCTGGAGGCATGCAGCGCCTACTGGGAGCCATTGTAAGTTCTCTTGTTCCAGTCTGGTGCTAAGCAGTATTCATATAGACAGAAGTATCAATGATGCTTTGCTGTTGCAGAGGGGATTTGCAAACACCTTTGCATAGGCTTTAGAGACTCAGTGTTGTTTAAAAAAAAAGGGCAGCATGGCTATATAGATGTGCCAAATTTAACAGATGATAGTCATTAGTTATAGTGATGTGCATCAAGATGGATGATGCCTTGTCAATGAAAGCGCAGGTCAAGTCAGTCGTAGTATCCTGCTTTGGTCTCCTGCAGATGCTCATAAATTTCCTGCCCCTCTTCCCTCTTGACCACAGTAAGACCGTTGTCCAGGCCCTTATTGTTTCCAGACTGGAGTATGACAATGTCCTATATTTAGGCCTTCTGTAATACCTGCTAAATTGATTGCAGGTGGTCCAGAATGCGGCAGCCGGGGCGGTCCTCTTGCTCAAACCCAGAACCCATATTTCATCTCACCTGAAAGCCCTACACTGGCTACCCGTAGGAAAGAGAATCTGTTTCGAGACTTTAGTTCTCGCCTTCAAGGTATTGCAGGGCACCAGTGCACAATACCTTAGAAAGAGAGTCACACATTACGCACCCCGCAGAACCTTGAGGTCATCCTCACTGTATCTGGTTTCCATCCCCTAGATATGCCGCGCCCGCACAGGAGGCCTCTCCTTCCAAGTGCAGGTTGCACATGCATGGAACCTCCTCCCTGTCACATTCAGACATCTGGCGGATGTACCCACTTTTAGGAAGATGATCAAAACTTGGCTCTTCCGAAACCTACCCTAGGTTCCCCCGCCCAGGAGGGACAGCAGCAGACCGGTTTGAGGTTTCTTCAACACCGGTAACACTCTTCCCTGAGTATCTTTGTGCTTTAAAAATCATCTTTCATTCATTTATTCATCAAGATCCAGCTCTCCTTCCCCATTGAGTAATTCCAATAGTGCAGGGGGGGAGGGTGGGGTTGGTCCACTTAATGAGGTTTAGACCTACTTAGCCTCTGTGTTAGTATACTTGTAGATAGGGTTAGGTGTATCTACCCAAGAGAATGGAAAATAGTCGGAGTCTCTGGTTTATCTCTTTGAGATTTCTGTTTTATTTGTAGTTGTCGACACAATGCTACTTCAAACGTAAATAATACCAGCAGGCGGTTTCTCACATTAGTAATATTCTGTGGGCAGCCGAATCATGTTTTGCCACCAAAACGGCTCGCTAGCCTGAGGTTCTCTCAAGCCTCTTTCTATAGAATATATATTCCAGCAATTAATTATCCTTTCCGCAATCATAGATCATAAGGTTAAAATCCCGGGAAACAGTTCGTCTGATGTGAGCACATCGTATGAGCTGTTCCCGGGACTTGACCCGTTACCGAACTACATCAAGAACGACAAACAACTTTCGCTTTTGCAGTGAGACAGGCACACGCACACCATTTGATGGTGTTAACCAGCTTGTTTCTTTATATCATGGAAAGGATAAACCGCAACACCTTTTGACAATCACTGTTGTCTTGATCACGAGTAAGAACTTGTGAGTGACAAACGACTTTTAACAGCATTGTGCATATTAGTGACAATAGACAAAGGACTACAGAGATAAGTTACACAACACAGTGGAGACTTTTTGCTTTCATTTATCGGGCTCTCACACCTGAACACTAGCTGCAATTGAAGTTACCTTAGGGCACAAGGTATAGTTACTTAAGATAACTATAAATATTACTGCTGAATTGTTATGGTTTCCTATGTGTAAAATCTGAAACTAACTATATTGTTCCTATAACCTTTGTTTTTTTTCAGTGAATTTTGAAGGATTTTATAATTCTATTTTCTAACTATAAGGTCCCTGTAACCTTTCAGTGACTTTCTATGTTATTTATTAACTTAAGGTAATATTTAATTACCATACATTAATCCAACCACCCCTGCACGTGACCGATTCAGCCAACCCCACACTGTGTGTGGCCTTCAAACATGCACAGCGAGGGTTGGCTGAACGGCCTGGTCTGCAGCCAGGCCCTGTAGCCAAACCCCTACATGCAGCCAACCCCCTACATGCACCCAACCCCACACCTCAAATGGTCGTGTGCAGTGGGAGTTTGGCTGCTGCAGCCAGCCCAACACTGCATTGGGCATTAGGCCATGCGCAGCAGTATGCTGGCCACAAACACAGCAACCCGCGGTATCTTCCAGGGCTGCTATTGGCCCAGTGACCCCCATGCCCTTGGTGCATTTTTGCTGGGCCACACAGCCCCCTCTCTGGGCCGATGTTGGCATGGGGACCCCAGGGCCAGTCACATTTTGTGGGGTAGGGGCCATATATCCCCTTCCCTGGGCTGACTTTGGTCCCAGGGACCCTATCCCCCATGGCCCAGTGCATTTTGTTATGGGAGGGTGTTTGTAGCCCCATGCCCGGGCCGTTTTTGGCACCGGGACCATATTCCCTCAGGCTCACCACTATATTTACAGGAGAGGAGGCACTCACTCAGTTGAGGCGATGCATCGTTTTTTACAGAAACCCGCTGCAATACACACTAGTCTGAGAACACAATTGCAATAGGTGCCCCCACCAATACTAGTGGGAGCACCTCAGGCAAGGCTAGGACACACAGATGGCAGAGTCCAGCAGCACCAGCAAGATTTCAGGAAGTATTTTGTGCCCATGCGACTTCAGAAAACAGGAGGCAAGCAAGCACACCCTTGGAGTCACTCTGGGTTCAAGTGAGATTATTCCAGTCCTTGTTCCCAGGAGGGCAGAGATCAGCAGGGCAGCTCAACAAAGCAGAGAAGCAGTTCCTCAGATTGGTCAATCAAAGAAAAGTAGAAATGCTTACAGCACAGCAGTCTTTACTCCAGCAGACGTCCTCCCAGGTTCAGTAGTGTACTGATTTGGTAGGGTTATACTCAAACATGCCTTTAATGTAGGGGGTGACTTCAAAGGAATTCTCTGAAGTTCACAAGGATCACTTTCAACCGAGTCCTGTCTGCAAGTCTATCTGTGGGGGGTAATCAGCCCTTTGTATGAGGACAGGCCACAGCCTTTTCAGATGTAAGTGTGAGCCACCTCTCCCCCTTCCTGTAGAGGTAGGCTAGCAGAATGCAGATGAATGCAGATGAGTGCTTAGAATACAGATGGACCTTACCTCACTGTGTGTGTGGCTGTCTAGAGGGAAAGCACTACGTGTAGGAGTCACCCAGCTCAGACATGTATTGGAGAGAAGCTGCAGCCACTCAGAATAAAATAGCAATGTCAAATCCAACTTTACCACTTAAAAGGATTTATCATTACCATTCCAAAGCTATGAAACATGATTTAACTACTCCTTTCTAATTAGAAATTGCAGCTTAAAAGTGTTTTAAGAATTCCCAATTATAGTCTCTGAGAGGAGTAGGCCTCACAGTAGTGAACAATGAATTTTGCTTTTTGTCATCACCAGAACAGGTACATCTTAGAAGAACCTCATGCCTTTTAGTTACACAGCGCCCTGCCCTTAGGGTTACTTAGGACCTATTATAGGGGTGACTTATGTGTAATAAAAGGTAAGTTTCAGGCTTGGTAAGTGTTTTAAATGCCAAGTCGAAGTCGCTGTAAACTGCTGCACACACAGGCCTTGCAATTGCTGGCCTGAAACAGGTTTGGGAGGCTACTTGTGTTGGTGGCACAGTCAGTGCTTCAGTCCCACTAATAGCATTTGGATTCCAGGCCCTGGGTATATGGTGTACCACTTTACAAGGAACTTACAGGTAAACTAAATATTCCAATCAGGTATATACCAATGTCACCATGTTTTAAGGGGAGAAGCACATGCACTTTAGTACTGGTTAGCAGTGCCAAAGTGCTCAGAGTCCTAAAGCCAACAAAATAAATTCAGAAAAAAGAGGCAGAGGAAGGCAAAAAGTTTGGGGCAACCCTACAAAGATACCATTTCCAACAGTGGCAAAGTAATTTTAAAACTTCTGTGAATATTCATCAAACGCCACCAAAGTTATTAGCAAAACAAAAAATGCTCAGTCTACGGAAAGTAGGTCCTAACTATAGCTACCTCCTGGCAAACGTCAGCATGTAATATATATGTAGGAACCACCAAAATGCATCAGCCATATTTTCCCGCACTTTGGTGAGTACTGAATGGCAAACGAATATATGTATCATGTAAACGAATATCATGTGTTGCTCTCTTCTTTACGTCAAGTATGAAAGAGTTTCTCGTGGATATATATATATATATACATATATATATTCCACACGAAATGTTATAGTTAGCTCACTTAACTATAACAGCTGAGTTTACTGGTTTTGGAAGAGTGAAATCTGAGCCTAACTATGACATCCCTTAAACCTTTGTTTTTCAGTGAATATATATCTATATAGGCTCAGATCTCACTGTTACAAAACCAGTGAAATTCAGCTGTTATGGTTAACTGAGCTAACTATAAAATTTGCCCCCGCAAGGCACTGCTTGTGACCTCATATATTGCACCACTCATGACATGGTCAATGATGTCACTGATAACATAACTCTTGACATCTCAAATGAGATCATGCATTATAGTTACCTTAGGGCATGAGTAATGGTTACTTGAGAAAACTCTAACTGTAATAGCTGAATTTCTGTGGTTTCGCGTGTGTAAATTCGGAATCTAACCATAACATCCCTGCAACCTTTGTTTTTCTAGTGTATGTGTAAGGTTTTTTAAATTTTCTTTCTTTCTATAATGTACCTGTAACCTTTGTTTTTTCAGTGAATTTCTATTTTTTTTTAAAGATGGTTGGGGTTTGGTGGCCAGGCCCTGCAGCCACTCTGTTCATGGCCTTTGGCCATGTGCCATGGAGAGTGTGCCACAGGGCCTGGCTCACAACCAGGCCCTCTGGCTAACCACACACACGCACCCAACTCTGGCCGTGCTCGATGGGGACTCAGGAAGGCTGAGTACCACCCCCACCCCAACATCCTGCTTAAGAGAGCACCACCCTGCCCCACAGCTCTTTTGTTCCCATATCTGGCAGGAATACACAAAACACCAGAGAACTATTCATAGTCCAGTCACGTGACTTTGGACACTGGCAGAAAGTCACATTTGGTTTATGCAGAACCATGGCAACTTTCTAAAAGAGGCATTACAAAATGGTAACTTAAAATTTGATTTTAACCTTAAAGGATTTAAAAAGACGATTCATTTAAGTGTCAATAGCATTTCTTAATGTGGGCCCAATCTGATATCATCACCAATTAAGGGGCCGATTACGATGTTGTTCGGAAAGGCTCCGAACGTTATTCAGTTTTGCAGAATCCTATTCGGAACCCTTATTTCGGAACAAATCCTTCACAATTCCCTATGACCGATTACCATGCACGAAACTGTTCGAGCAGTCCGAATCGTTTCCGAAAGGCATTTGGACAGCTTAAGTCTTTCAGGGCCGATTTGTACAGCTCTATGGACATGGTTCCATGTCCGATTCAGACAGCTGTTCTGAATCGGTCTGCCTGACATGAATCAGCTGTTGGAATCTGTCTATGAGGAGCCCTATGCGTGCCCCCCTTCACCCGGAAGTGTACGAATGGGGCCTGTGGAGGTACCTAAGGGACCCCTCTTCCCAACCATGCACAATGTTGCAGGCACCATGGGGTGCCCGCCATAGGGTTCAAGGTTTTCCCCAATCACCCCTTTTTCAATGGACACCTGTGTTCTTGTTTAGAATACAGGCTCCCATTGAAGTCAATGCGAGTCCAACTGAACGATGTTGGGAAGCATCGTAATCAGTCATCTGGACTCGCATGACCCAATTCATCCTGAAACGAGTACGAGAACAATTAGTTCGGAACAATTTCCAAACAACATTGTAATTAGGCCTGGGCGGCAAATTCCGTTCCATTCCGTTTCGCGAAATTTTTGCTTGTTCGCGTTCTCAAAATGCATGTTCGCGAGATATTTCTCCTCGAGCACGCAAACAGCAATTGCGAACAGGAAAAAAGCATCGCGAACAAGCAATTCCGCGTGTTCGCGGAATTTCTGCGTGTTCGCGGAGATTTTTTACCGTTTCGCGGAGATTTGCGTAACGCAATTCCGCAAATTCCGCCCACCCCTAATTGTAATCAGTGTAATAAGGTAACCCAGTATTGGTCTATGGGAGAGATAGACTTATAGTAGTGAAAAACAACTTTAGGAGTTTTTCCTTACTAGAACATGTAAAACTTAATCCCACATATACTATTTTTTAAATACCATGCACCCTGTCCTATGAGCTTTTAGGGCAGACCTTAAGGGTGACTCATCTCTCTTAAACAGAAAGGTTTAGGCCTGGCAAAAGGTTTCTTTGTTCGGTATAAATGACCGTTTAAAACTGCACTAAAGGCTGCAGTGCAGGCCTGCGACATGTGTTAAAATGCTACTTTAGTGGGCGGCACAGTGAGTGCTGCAGCCCACTAGTAGCATTTATTTTACAGGCCCTGGATACATGTAGTACCATATACTAGGGACTTACCAGTAAATGAAATGTACCAAGAAGCTGTAGGACAATTTTACATTATTTTAGGGAGAGAGCCCAAGCACTTTACCACTGCATAGTTGAGAAAAATGCACAGAGGCTTAAAACGCAACAAAACCCTATTCAGCACAAAAAGGGAAGAATGTGAGGTGACCCTGCAGACAGGGCCATGTCTAACAGGGCACCACAGCCCTGGGTGATGGGTATCCTACTTCCACTCTCCATTCTGCCATCTCAGTTGCGGTATTCTGAGGCTGGTCTCTTAGCCCAGGGTCTGTACCCTGAAGCTTAACAGGTCCACTGCAAGTGAGAAGTTCCAGAGGGGAAACCCCCCCCCCCCAATGGATGACCCTCTGTGTCTTTCAGGGCCCTGCTTGGTGCATGTCTCCTGTCATATGTCTCTGTAACAGCACAGGCAGCACCTATAGGTCAGAAGTGGCCTTAACAAGGTCATTTTTGGGATACTCTTCTCTCAGAGCGGGTAACCGATGATCCACTGATACCCCCACTGTTGAATTCCCCCAACCCCTACCCCTTTCTCTTAATCTTGGCCTCCGTACTCTCCATTTGCAACATTACCCCCAAAAAACTGAGCTTTTGGGGTGCCTTGGGCAGCCACCTTACTCAGCTCTTCTGTCACTGGTGGTAGCTAATTTTCCAGGATACTGTCAATTGCCATCTGGGGATTGACAGTGACCCTCCTATGGGCCACCCCCCTGATTGGCTACCCCATTGCAAGGAGATCAGAGCCATATGGGAAGACAAAGTCCCTCCCTCATGCCTGTTTACCCTGCATACCTTTTCTCATAGATAATGCTCTGGGAAAATCAGTCTTTACACCACCATGGTCTGACTGGCCCAGGCAGTGGCAGGGAGACTATTCACTGTGATCTGATGGAAGCAACGACTTCCACCCTAAGAAATCACAAGCTCAACCACTGGGTGCACTTTCCAACTAAGGAATATTAAGACATGTTATGTTATATTAATAGGAACTTTTATAGCGCTTGTTCACCAACGGTTTCTTGGCGCTGGAGGAGTGCTCTATCTTCTGCTCCTAAGGCTGTCTTCCACTCTAAGCCTGAGGAGTGCTACTTGCAGGGTGCTTCCTGGAACGGACAGAGCCCCCATGCCTGTTTCCTAACTGAAGATGGTCAAAGCACTTTAGTTGAAAAAAGGATGCCCTGGGTTCTCTTCCATCATAACCTTCCCCTTATTCTCAGAACTGTCATGGCACTTCTCCCCCACCCCCACCTTGTTTTGGGACTCTTTTGGGGCTTTGCCTGTTATACCCTGTACCTCCTCCTTACTTTGCTGCGGGGAACTTGAACCACCCTTCTTGTGGCCCCTCCTGAGTACCCTTTTTGGCACTCTGGTACTGATTGAGGGGCCAGCTTCATTTCCAAGCTCTCTGGGCACAGTGAGCGTAGAGTCAATAAGGTGTTGGTGTAACTCTGTAAAGCTGTTTCTGAGCAAGTTCTCTCTCATAAATAGATTGCAGAGTCCCTCATAGTCAATCACTTTGCTGCTCTTCACCCAACCATATCATACCTTACTGGAGAGATCCACAAAGTCAACCTAGGACTGGGGAGGCAACATTGGCTATCCCTGACCTGCAAGTGGTATTACTCTGGGGTAAGACCAAACTTGGCAACAAGGATGTCTTTAATGGGTTAATACTCATCCTGTCTGCGATATCCAGGGCCAAATGGGTATCACTCCTGGTGACTGTCATATGCTTTTAAAAGACTGCCCCCAAAAACTCCCTCTGAGACCCTGTGCATTCACAAGGCCACCGCATAGGCCTCAAACCACTTGTCAATGTCATACTCTAGCTCTAAGCTAGATCTTCAGGGATGTGGACCTTTTTATCTCTTCTAGGAACATCTGTGCCACTGCCACCATCTTGTGACTCACTTCATTAGTCAACAACATGTTCTTCTCCTTCAGAGCCAACATTGTTTCTTCTAGGGCTCTTGTTGCTACAGCCGTAGCTTTCCTCCCCCCCCATGCATGGCCAGCTTTTTCTCCTCTATGGCCAGCTTTTTTCCTCCACGCCCAGTATGCCCAGTTACAGTTGAAGCTTCAGGGCCCTCTTGGCTTGTCTGTCTTCCAACTCTGACTGGGTCGGGGAGCAGGTGGAGGCCAAGCTCCCTGCTCTGGGCAAGGCAGGTGATCTGACAACTGTAGGCTCATCCTTTTTTTTGCACTGGAGCCCATGGTGGGTCATCCATTTTCTGCCTCTACTCTTTCTTCCTCCATCCTCCCTTCCTCCTCTGAGCTATCCTCCTCTTGCTCCTATATGTGATCCTGTAGCAAACAGACCTCCTTTCAGGCTCTGAGTGCTATTTGGTATTCCACTTTTTTAGCTCTTTTTGCCAGTTTCAGTTCTCTTTCCTTGCAGAGCTTTTTCAGTTCTGTTATGTTGAAACTCTCAATGTTGCTCAGGTTCATTCAATTCGTAAAAAACACAGGCGCAGAAAACAATTAGAGTGTAGGGGTGCATCAAAAACTGCCAAACTTAAAAAATCCATGGTAAATTAAAAAAATCTATTTTGATCTCAGATTAGAAGGTATTTTTAGTTTTACACTAATCACTGAGTGCAACTGGGCAAACACAAGTACTGAATCCCACCGCTGCAACCATTGTAAAACATTGGAGTATTAGTTGGGGCGGGAAGGGTGAGAACCCTCCTCAAATAATAATCGCAATCATTGCCAGGGAGTACCACTACAGTCACTAAATAAACCTGCGCCCAACCCTCTAGCAGCTTTGAACAGAGCAGTCAGACTTAACTTGACAGCAATGTGTAAGATATTAATGCAGCACTCAAAACAGTAATAAAGTGAAAAAAGAAGAAAAATTCCAAACAAGTTTAAAAAATAGAGACTATTTTAGTAAATATTATGACACCAAAACAACAAAAGCCCAACAAGTAGAACCGAAGCTATACATTTTTTGAGTTTGAATTAAAATAGCTCCAAAAAGCACAACGCACAAAGCAGCCCACCCAGGTATCTAGTCATGCTAGACTGGATCAAAGTCAAAAGTTAAGCCCGGCTGCAATGGATCGCCAGTTAGATATAGGGAATAGGTTCATGCCAGTAGAAAGTTTCCTTTGATTTACAAACATTTATGGAGAAAAAGTGGTCCCTAAGAGTCCCTGGTGGAGCAAGCTACAAGCTAGATCCAAAGCAGGTTTCAACAACAGTGAACTGCTGGAGAATAAGGTCCTTGTGTGGTTATTGACAAAAGTAGAAACGTTCTGAGCAAATGAAGTCTGAAGTCTGTGTCCAGGAAAGCCTAGACATTGCTTGAATGCTGCTCAGCATTGCTCCTGGTGAAACCCTCTACCTTTGGACTTAGAAATTTTCTGGAAGTTAGATCTTCTTCAGAAGGGCAAATTAGCAAGGTGAGGTTTACTGGCAAATCAACATTGCAAAAATTTGACAAAAGTCCCACTTCTTGCAATTTGGGGACAAGAGGAGTACACTCTAACACCAGCCATGGTTCCAGGGTCTGGGGGGGCACCACGTGGGGGGTTATTACTCACACCAACAGAGGCTAGCAGCAGGGTCCAGGGCAGGCC
Source organism: Triturus cristatus (assembly GCF_964204655.1). NCBI lineage: Eukaryota > Metazoa > Chordata > Amphibia > Caudata > Salamandridae > Triturus > Triturus cristatus. Next base: position 407,560,651 of record NC_140590.1, read on the forward strand.
CTGTTGGAACTGGTGAGCTGAACAGTTGCAGGGAGATATGAATCTTGTTTTTCTCTGTCTCTCAAACAGGAGGTCAACCAACTAACCACTGGAGTCACTTGTAGGGTCTTGGGTTAAAGACAGGCAGGTCCAGTCTTTCCTCAGGTTCTCCAGACAGCAGGGCAGTCCTTCTTCTGATTTGTCACAGGTTCAGGACTGCTCTGGGAAGGTGTCTGTTGGGTGCACTTTTTTGGCCTGTGCCTGCCTGTGGGTTGACGTCAATCCTTTGCCCATTCCCATAAGCAGTTCTGGTCATGTCCTCCCCTTCCATTGGGATTCGTGCCAGCCTGACTAGAGAGACAAAAGGGCGGAGAGGGCAGGCCTACGTATAAGCTTCATCTACCAGTTCCAGGTTTGACATTTGTGAAACTCAGAAAGTATCTGGACAGAGCCCATAGGCCATTCTGTCAAGGGAGGAGACCCTCTACCAACATCCAGAGCCCTTTGCTCACTGTATGGGAGCAGTACACATCTCATCACAGCAGCGCTATCAAGGGTCATGTGACTTACTTTTCATAACTGAATCATGGCTAGGGGAAGATATGGCACCGGTACTGCATGAAGCTGTTCCACCAGGATATTAAACTGTAACACAAAATAGTACGAGCAAATAAGGAGTCTGCGTAGCCGTCATATTTAAAAGAGACAACGAATCTCACCAAAGCTGAGGATGTTTCTTTACAGGGTTGTGAGGACCTGCATGTTATGTTAAAATATTTCAAAAGCGCCTGGCTGCCCCGGCAACGGGCGTCCCAGTGATAACAGTCTAGTATAGTGGGAGGCAAGGGCAGTGATTAGAAAATAGCCAAGTCTTCTCAGTCCTTATAAAATCCAGTGATCAGAGATGCTGCAGATAGACGGAGGTAGAGAGTTCCAAAGGGCAGGCGCCAATGCTTTAAACGAGCGGCCATGCGCTCTGGCCCTGGGTACCCGTGGCACTCGGGCCAGATGCAGGTCTGCTGCGAGCAAGGCGCGGGTGGGTACATAAGGAGAGCATATAGTGCTCAAAATCCCAGGGCAAAGGCCCAAAAAGATCTTATGGATAATACAGAACGCTTTAAGTAAATTCTCTGTGCAATTGGCAGCCAGTGTAACTGCAGAAGGAGGTCATAGATGTGGCAGTGCTTGGGGAGTGGAAACAGAGCACACGCTGCCGTGTTCTGGACAAGTTGGAGCCTTTTGATCACTGATTTGTTGGAGCCTAAGAGCAACGCGTTGCAATGGCCTAATCTAGCCATGACAATGGATTGGACGATCAACTATGGGTTGTGAGGCTCAAAAAGTCCTAGGATAGGCTTAAGGCCACCAAGTCATCCGAAACAAGTGCCTGCCCCTGATTTAGCATGTGCCTCAAAGGAGAGGGCACTATCCACCCATACTCCTAGGTTCTTGACCACAGATTTAGGCAAGGGGGGTGTACCAAGTGCAGGGGGCCACCACTGGCTGCCCCAGAGATGGGAGTCCCTGCCCACCAAGAGGACTTCAGATTTGGTGGAATTCAGTTGGAGGTAGTTGTTGGCCATCCAATGAGAGATAGCAGTTAGATCTTCCTGAGATTACGCTGAGTCCTGACTGGGGTTGCTAGAAAAAGTAAGCACCAGCTAAATGTCATCCACATATGACACCAAGGAGATGTCCCGGACTTTGGCCAACCAAGCTATAGGTCGGATGTGGTAAATAGACATAATATCGAAAAAAAAATATCGAATGGACAGAAAATCGAGTTTTTAAAATAGAATGGACAGAATATCGAATTGCCAAAATATAGTGGTGAAGAATATCGAAAATCAGGTAAGAAATATCGATTTCAATAATATAGAAGTAAGTAATATCTACAGTCATAATATAGTTGTTAAAAATATCGAATTTTTTATAGTGTTTTAAGTGTTAGTATATGTGTTAAAAGTATGTATTAATATTGGAATGTATGTTAGAATATTTTTAAAGTAGTGAATTTTATGTTATTTTATTTTTGTGTAATTTAATTCCGTAACGGGTTGTGGGTTTATAGGGGAGTAGGGTGGAAAGTAATTTAATTATAGTACATTAAATAATAATGTATAGGAATTATTAATTATTTTTAATTTAATTTAGCGTTTTACTTCTGTAGCGGTTTGTGGGTTTATAGGGGAATAGGGTGGGAAGTAATTTAATTGTTATTAGTTAATTATTAATTGGTATTGAAAATTAATTGGTTGTTGATTAATTATTAATTGGTAAATAAATTGTATTAATTGGTAATTAATTTGTATTAATTGTTTAATTGATAATTATGTTAATTGTAATCATTTAATATTTGTAGTGGGTAGTGTGTTTATAGGGGAATATGGTGGGAAGTAATATAAATGTAAATAATTCATTATTTAATTAATTTGTGTATATTGTTAATTAATATATCTTTAATTTAATTTTGTGTTTTACTTCTGTAGCGGGTTGTGGGTTTATAGGGGAATAGGGTGGGAAGTAATTTAATTGTTATTAGTTAATTATTAATTGGTATTGAAAATTAATTGGTTGTTGATTAATTATTAATTGGTAAATAATTTGTATTAATTGGTAATTAATTTGTATTAATTGTTTAATTGATAATTATGTTAATTGTATTCATTTAATATTTGTAGCGGGTAGTGTGTTTATAGGGGAATATGGTGGGAAGTAATATAATTGTTAAAAATTAATTATTTAAATAATTTGTGTATATCGTTAATCAATATATTATTAATTAATTATTAATTGGTAATATTTGCATTTATTAATGTTTGTTATTGAAAAAAAATTGGTTGTTAATTAATTATTAATAGGTAATTAATTAAACAAAAATGTATTGGTATTTATACATAATCAATTATTAAATCTTGTGTGATTGGTAATTAATTGTAATACTTGTTTTGGTATTAATAATTAATACAATTTAAAAAAAATATTAATTTATTATTTTCCCTACTATTGCACTTACTTGAGTGGGAATAGTAATTTTTACCCCTATGCTATCCAATGCTTTCCCTATTATTGCACTCTCTGGAGTGGGAATAGTAATTTTTACCCTCCCGCTATCCAACGCTTTCCCTACTGTTGCATTCTCTGGAGTGGGAATAGTAATTTTTACCCTACCGCTATCCAATGCTTTCCCTACTGTTGCACTCACTGGAGTGGGAATAGTAAATTTGACCCTCCCGCTATCCAACGCTTTCCCTACTGTTGCACTCTCTGGAGTGGGAATAGTAATTTTTATCCCTACGCTATCCAATGCTTTCCCTACTGTTGCACTCTCTGGAGTGGGAATAGTAATTTTTACCCCTACGCTATCCAACGCTTTCCCTACTGTTGCACTCTCTGGAGTGGGAATAGTAATGTTTTATCCCTACGCTATCCAATGCTTTCCCTACTGTTGCACTCTCTGGAGTGGGAATAGTAATTTTTACCCCTACGCTATCCAACGCTTTCCCTACTGTTGCACTCACTGGAGTGGGAATAGTAAATTTTATCCTCCTGCTATCCAACTCTTTCCCTACTGTTGCACTCTCTGGAGTGGGAATAGTAATTTTTATCCCTACGCTATCCAACGCTTTCCCTACTGTTGCACTCTTTGGAGTGGGAATAGTAATTTTTACCCCTACGCCATTTGACCTTTTCTCTACTGTTGTAATCACTGGAGTGGGAATAGTAAATTTTGAACTCCCGCTATCCAACGCTTTCCCTACTGTTGCACTCTCTGGAGTGGGAATAGTAATTTTTATCCCTACGCTATCCAACGCTTTGCCTACTGTTGCACTCTCTGGAGTGGGATTAGTAGTTTTTATCCCTACTCTATCCAATGCTTTCCCTACTGTTGCACTCTTTGGAATGGGAATAGTAAATTTTACCCTCCCGCTATCCAACGCTTTCCCTACTGTTGCACTCTCTGGAGTGGGAATAGTAATTTTTACCCCTACGCTATCCAATGCTTTCCCTATTATTGCACTCTCTGGAGTGGGAATAGTAATTTTTACCCCCCGCTATCCAACGCTTTCCCTACTGTTGCATTCTCTGGAGTGGGAATAGTAATTTTTACCCTACCGCTATCCAACGCTTTCCCTTCTGTTGCACTCACTGGAGTGGGAATAGTAAATTTTACCCTCCCGCTATCCAACGCTTTCCCTACTGTTGCACTCTCTGGAGTGGGAATAGTAATTTTTACCCCTACGCTATTCAATGATTTCCCTATTATTGCACTCTCTGGAGTGGGAATAGTAATTTTTACTCTCCCGCTATCCAACGCTTTCCCTACTGTTGCATTCTCTGGAGTGGGAATAGTAATTTTTACCCTTCCGCTATCCAACGCTTTCCCTACTATTGCACTTACTGGAGTGGTAATAGTAAATTTTACCCGCCCGCTATCCTACGCAGAAAACATTGAATATTTTTAATTAATATTACGTTAATATATATGTATTAATTATTTTTTTTACTTACATTAATTATTTATTAATTTTAATGTTATTTAAGTATTTTTAGGTATGTGTCAGTTAATTATATGTATTATTTCATTAATTTTACATTACTTTTAAAACATTTTAAAAATTCGATATTTTGACTAACTATATTATTTACAACGACATTTTGGTATCTATATTTTTGTACTTTCCTGTTTGGAGATAGGGATTCGATATTTTGGTATTCTATATTTTGGCATCGATATTATGTCAGTGATCCCTGACGTAGACATTAAATAATGTAGGGCTCAATGTTGAACCCTGGGGGAAACCACAGCATAGCGGGTGGGTGAGGGAGGAAAAAGGGGGGGGGGACGATGACTTGAAATGTCCGGTCGGCCAGAAAGGACGAGAACCAGGGGAGGGCCTGCCATCTATGCCGATCTCCCTCAGCCGGTATAGCAAGATCTTGTGGGCAACCGTGTCTAAGGCCACACTCAGGTCAAGCAGAATCAGTGCCAAGGTTCTTCTCTCATCCAAAGAAGCCCATAGCTGCTCCATAACCACCAGCAAAGCCTACTCTGTACTATGTTGAGGCCAGAAAACATTTTGAGATAGATCCAGTATCAAATTAACTTCCAGGTATTGACTTAAAATAGTGTTGACATATGATTCTGGGATTTTAGCGAGGAATGGGAGCAGAGATTGGCCGGAAATGTTCAGGTTTGGACACCTCCAGTGTTGGTTTTTTCAACAATGGAACAACTTGTTGCCATGATTTGGAATAGACGCCGAAGATAAAGATGGATTGATCAGCTCCAAGCACTCAAGTAGGAGACGTTGTTGGAATATTAAAAAAAGGTCAGATTTCAGAGGATCATCTGGAGACCCATACTTTACCTTGACAAACAGAGCTTTCAGGGCTTCAGGGGAGATAGGAGAAAATGAGGAAAGGGAATGGGTCTCAAGGTCAAAGAGGGATTTCCGCCCAGGGCAGGGAGAAGTATTCCCAGGGCAAAAACCACTGTAGATACGCTCAACCTTATTAATGAAGACTTTAGCCTGTACTTCACACTGCAATTTAGAAGATATGGTGCTGTCAGGGACACAAGTTGATTTTTACCATCTCTTTCAAGAGTGTAAAAATAGTTTTGGTAGGGTTGCTACTGGTATTGATCATATTGACATAGTGTTCACCCATGGACTTGTGGACCAGTTTATGGTACGCTTTAATCGCGGTTCTATACCGTACTTAAGCTGTGAGGTCATAGGACCATCTCCATATCCATTCTAGGACTTTACAGTTCTTCCTTGCTAGTGTTAATGACTCATCAAACCAGGCATTGGCCCGAGCGCGTTTGGGGCATACAATTATCCAGTGCTTGAGTGACCCAACCCAGGAAGGATTTGTTGGCTGCTTTTATATTAGCGGGTCGTTCTGGGAGCTTAGGACAACATTGAAGGTGGCTGGGTCCAGTTTATGCAAAAACAACAGTTGATGGACAGAATGCAGAACAATGTCATACATTCACCCCAGTACAGAGATCTGGGCCTAAATCCATCGTTTTTTTGCTCACCATGCGGTTCCAGTTTGTGCCTCATGGGTACAGTCCAGCCCGAATTGCCAAGCCAGGTCCTCCCTGGACTGGAAATAAGCATCCAAGGACCGGTTTCGGGGTTTCACCCCTCTTCAGCCAGGATAGCTTGATTCCAGTGGCATGGAGAGCACGGGACCCAAGTCTGGGTATACCCTTCCCACTCGGGGTGACAAAACGGTGATGGATTAAACCCAGATCAGTTGACTGGGGGTGAGTGCTTGAAATGTTCAACACTCCGTCCATCATTTCCTTTGGTTTTGCTTTGTTCGCCGTAAGTTTGCAGGGTATGCTCAGACGTGAGTCCCTTGCTCACTTTGCCACTGGATTCAAGCAAGCCTGGCTGAAGACGGCTGAAATGCCAGAAACCGGTCCTAGGAAGCTTGTTTCCGGTCCAGGGAAGACAGGGCTTGGCAGTTCGGGCTGGACTGTTCCCATGAGGCACAGGATCAGACTGATTTGCAGATGGCCATGTCTGAACTGGGGTGGCAGAGTGGGCTAAAGAACGGTGATGGATTAAACCCAGATCAGTTGATTGGGGGTGAGTGCTTGCAATGTTCAACACTCCGTCCATCATTTCCTTTGGTTTTGCTTTGTTCGCCATAAGTTGGCAGGGTATGCTCAGACGTGAGTCCCTTGCTCACTTTGCCACTGGATTCAAGCAAGCCTGGCTGAAGACGGCTGAAATGCCAGAAACCGGTCCTAGGAAGCTTGTTTCGGGTCCAGGGAAGACATGGTTTGGCAGTTCGGGCTGGACTGTTCCCATGAGGCACAGGGTCAGACGGATTTGCATATGGCCATGTCTGAACTGGGGTGGCAGAGTGGGCTAAAGAACGGTGATGGATTAAACCCAGATAAGTTGACTGGGGGTGAGTGCTTGCAATGTTCAACACTCCGTCCATCATTTCCTTTGGTTTTGCCTGGGTCCAGTTTATGCCATGGACATTTAATTGAGGCGTTGCGATGAGGTTGTGATTTGGGGAGATGAGGGAGTGATCAATCCAGGACTTTTGAAGGGGGCCTGCACCTCTAGGGACTAAAGATTCAAGAAGACTGGGTCAAGGAGATTACCAGCTAGGTGTGTCGGCTACGGGACCAGTTGCAGCAGTTGTCTGGCTGCCATATCCCCAAGGAAGTTGATGATGTCAGACGCCTCTTGTGACTCCAAGTGAAGGTTCAGGTCACCTATAACGTTAAAGTTGGCTGTCTGAAGCACTAGTGGGTGACAGCATAAGCTAGGGCTTCTCTAAAAGCTTTTGATGGGCCAGGCAGGCAGAAGATGAGTATCCCAGATAATGTGAAATTGTCTGTCACCGCAATTTTGAATAGTGCGCATTCACAGTTGGAAATATCTTTTGGGATAAGGCTACAAGGGTAAGCAACTTTGTGTATGATTGCATTGCCCCACCCCCCCTCTCCCAGCAGCTCTATTCAAGTTGTTCATGGCATAGCCGGCGGGAAGGACCAAGTCAGGTATAGCAACAGAGTCCTTGGAGAGCCACATCTCCGTAAAGAATAAAACATCAGGGGACCCTTCATGTAGGAGGTAAAATACCTGTGCATAGCGATTGGCCAAAGAGTGGCAGTTTAGGCTGCAGATTTTATAATCCTTTGCATTGGGGTAGAAGCTACAAAGTGCAGGCAAGGGCTGACCTCAAAGTTGCACTAATTACAGTAAGAGGGGCATGCAGCAGGGGGCCAGTTGTGTTTCCCAGAAGGAGCTTCAGAGCGTAGAGCAAACAAAGCTTCACACGGGTAAACTAACCGGTAGGGTAGTGGGGGAGCAGAGTGCCTGGCTCCTGGCGATGTACAGGCATGTCAGATGCAATCCTACTCCAACCTTTTCATGTTACTTTCTCCTTCTCTACAGACCTAAACCTAGTAATGTAACCTTTCCAGACACATTGCTAGACACAATTTCTAACCTTATTTCACATATACTCAAGCCTAGGCCTCCTTGGTGACCTTAACATATGGCTTGAGAAACCTAATATGCCACATACTGAAACCATTGTCAGCTCTCCTAGACACACACAACCTACAACAGCTAATTTCCAATCCTGCACACATTGCTGGACACAGATTAGATATCATCTTCGCCAATCCAGACTTAGTCACATTCCAAAGGATTACTCCAGTCAGATGTTCAGACCACAACCATGCTGCTGTTATGAACCCCAGTGTGCCCCAATATAGGCATAGGTAGCTACACAACCTTTTACCTACATCTGTCCTACCATTGTTCTACATAATGGGTCTGATGCTGACCTTTTACCTAGTTAGGTGCAGCATGACTGTCAAGTGGTTTTCTCCGAAAACTAGCCTTACGTATTATGCATGAGGCTTCTCAGTATCACAGCAGGATTACCATCTTCTGCATATTAACACTGTATAAGGGTCACCTCTATCATCATCCTTGCAAGACGAGCCTAAAACTACACTTCTAGGTAAAACCCCTGAGGGTACTGTTCGAGTATATAAGCACTAGATCTTAGCTGGGCAAGTGGGAGGAGAAAAAGACTTTCATGCTGACTCACTGACGCATGACACTGAGGTTCCTTCATGCAGACACTCTAGCACGCAGTGGTCTGACATCACTCACAGGGTGTCCTTCTTGAGACCAAGACGGGGTTCTTTGCTCTCCTACATCAGGTAATGGGGTTGACTCTATCCTAATGGGATTCTTGGCTATATACCTACATACATGCTAGGTACACTGAGGTACATCTAGTTAGGGTTTGCAGCATAGGAGTACACATTGTTACTGTAATGTATCTATATGCCTGCATATGTCCATCGTTTTAGCACTATGGTAGAATTCTACCTTTTCTGTACTCTACTGGTGTTCATAATAGTATATATCTGTTTCTGTCTAATAGTTGTTGCAGCACACATATTTTACACTAGAATGACGCTGGTTCAATACATGCTTATTAAAAATGTCACAACCATATATTCTGTGTATGTCTCTGAGACAAAGTGAGCACAAGTGACTGAGTGAAAAGTACCGTACTGTTTCCACGATCCCGAGGGGTCAGGGTTGTTATGTTCGATAGTTGCCAGAAACTGTTCGATCCTTGTTAAGAGGGGTTCATAGTGGCACTGTGAGCAAGCTGGTCTACAGACTTACATATCCTTTGGGGGGTCTGGAATCAGTCTGGACACAAAACCCTTAGTTTATGTTGTCCAAAAGCGCAGATGCTATATAGATTTGTAGGTACTACATGACTTGGTGCCACCAACGTTGGTTTGGTTCTTCTTTAACAGTCAAATCTGAGTAGTTCAGTTGTGCTTTCTCAGAGACCTCTACTCACATTTACCCAGAGACGTATGGAGTGGGAAGTGAAAAATCCACCACAGCTGAGTAGGTATATCCTTTGTATCGGCTGTAGGTTTGTTCAAGCTTGAAGGATTATAGTTTCCTACATTATGCGACCACTTCAAGGACCCACTCCCACCTCCCATTTTCAAAGAATTAATAGCTGCCATCCTCCTCTTATGGTCAAAGATTGTTAACGCTTCGGTATTGCAAGGCACTATCCCGGACTGCCTAAAAGCAGCACAGGTAACCCCACCCCATTCTAAAAAAACGAACGCAGACAGTGCGGACCTCAACAACTGCCGCCCCATCTCAAACATCCCCACACTGGCTAAACTCCTGAAAAAGTGTGTGCAATCGCAACTCAGCATGCACATTTATAAATTCCAAGTCTTGGACCACCATCAATCTGGCTTTCGGTGTGGGCACAGCACAGAATTTGCACTCATTCACAATATGGATGACATTTTAAAAATGCTAGACCAAAAGGATTCTTGCTTTCTGATTCTCCTTGACCTATCATCTTCCTTTGACACTGTTAAGCACAACAAACGTCTTTCCATTCTTGAACACAGGATGCGCCTTTCAGGGACTGTGCTGCAATAGTGTCCTTTGTTCCTACACAAGAGATCTCAACGAGTCAAGTTGAATCATTCCCTCTCTCAGCCCTCTACAGCAACCATGGGGGTTCCTCAAGTCACCCATACTCTTCAATTTATTCTTGGATCCTCTAGCAAACGCTCTAAACCCAGCAAGCATTTTTTTTCATATGTATGCGGATGACACCCAACTATATCTGAAAATCAACTCCCTAGAAGACTTCATTACACTCAACTCTACCCTGTTGAACACGCAAAACTGGCTCACAGAGAACCACCTCTTGCTCAACACCTCCAAAACAGAATTCCTCCTCATCTCTTCCCCGAATCACACTCCCAAGATCGACCTCTGAATGAAACATCTCCCAGTTTTCAACTGCCCTCCCCACATTATTGAGTCTGCAAAATCCCTCGGAATCACAATAGACATGCACTTGAACATGAAGAATCATATAAGCAATGCAACCAAATGAGCCCAATACCAGATGAGTTTACTAAGGAATCTGAAACCATTCCTCCCACAGGATGACTTTAAGCAGGCAGTGCAATCTCTAGTGCTCCCAAGGCTAGACTATGGGAGTACCACGCTTTATGGCTTTCCCAGAGCCTGGCCCCGCTAAGAGCTTCCTTTAATTCTGCAGCTAGATTGATTACCGGTACAAAAAGAAATGATAATATATCCCAAGCCTTGAAAACCCTAAACTGGCTACCTTACAGAGCAAGACTACAGCTCAAGAGTGCCTGCTTGACTCACAAAACCTTACACTTCAAGACCCCCATTTATCTGTCTCAAAAGCTAGACTTATCGGGGAGTTGCAGATCATCACGTATTGCAAGTTCACTGCTTCTGAAACCACAGATCTTCCACAAAAAGAGAACGAGTCACAGAGCCTTCTCAGGCATTGCCCGAAATATCCAAAATTTGCTTCCACCGGAGGTCCGTTGAATCTCATCCACCACTTTGACAAAGGAAGTGAAAAAATGCTAAAGAACAAGTATCTTCCCTAAAGAGCCTTGGCTGACTGCTTATTTCCATGTCCACTCTTCTGATGCCATGATTGTTTACTACATTGTTGGTCATCTGGGTAGACAACGGTGCCACTCTATACTCATATTTGTAACAAACCTTCTTTTCCCTCAACTGTATCCTTACTATCCTAAATGTCAAGCGCTCTGATACTCGAGTGTGTCTTATTGACACTATACAAAACTTTATAAATAAAAATAAAAATATGCATAAAACCTTATCTTAGAGTCCTTGAAACTTTCCCTAACAATGTCTTTGTCAAAGATAACGCAGCAACAGCATTACATGCAAATGCAGAGACAGAGCAGGAAGGTGCAATAAACATTTCAGAAAATGTCCGAAATGCACTTGCTGCAAATTAGACAATTTTGGGCTGCCAGCACTAGGGGGGACCGTAACATTCGTGATTGAGCACACGAATCATTCAGTACAGTGGTATTCTATTCATGGGTTAAATTTTCACCTGAAGATGCACGCTAATTCAATTCATTCTTATACTTCGGATGAAATACCAGAAGAATACTGTCCATACGAGGACATAAAAGTTCCGCTCACATAACAAAAGCCTATAAATTGGTTTAAAGACACCCTCCCACACACCACAGAAAAAGTGATAGCTGGTCCACTTAGCAGAGACGGAGCAACTTGGCCAGTTCTGGCTGCTTACACACCGCATCCAGAAGTTAACACATTATCAATATCAGACTTACGTCCACATCACAATCTGACACAGTTCATTATGAGAAAACTCCCACTTCAACCCACAAGGGTTACCCCGGCAGGTCAACTACAAGGCGCCGGTTCTGGCTGCTTACACACCGCATCCAGAAGTTGACACATTGCCAATAGCAGACTTACGTCCACAACACAAAGAAATAATAGAACTTTACAGAAATCTAACACAGTTCTTTATGAGAACACTCACACTTCAGCCCACAAGGCTGACCCTTGGCCAACTACAAGGGACCGCAACTAAAATTACCCCACGAACACTGAATGCAGTTATGGGAAGAATGCCCACTAAACATGAGCAAATGCCATTCTAGATAGCACAGAAAATAGTACTGTTAGGGGCAGTGTTTATACACATAGGCTCACAAGAAAAACACAGCATTTTGACAATCTGCTTGCCAATGGGGATAGCTCCCCCCGATAGAGGATTGTACCACTTGGGCTACAGTCTTCTGTGCCATCTATAACAGGGCTCATGACACCCCTTCAATGGCAGTGATACCAGAAGTATTAAGGCAAATACAGAATATATATGGAGCAGAACCTGCTCTAAACTTAAGGATGAAATTAATAGGCAATATTTCTCAGGTATCTACAATTCTGTTAGCTAACATAAAAGGGGAGTCAGTAGCGGTGGCTATACGCCAACGCCTGAGGGAATGCAATCCTGCACAACAAGAACGAGATTTATCAAAGCTACTGAATTAGCTAGACCTATGTAACCACAAGTATTGGGAATTCCTAAAAAGGATAACAATGAGCAAACACAAGATCCTACTAAAAAGAAATCGGATAATAAGCAGCAGAAAAATAAGCAAAATGCATCACAATCATGGGGTGGATCTCCTCAACTTGAGCCCTTCGAAAGGAGGTATAGCCTTAGAAACCGTGATAACATTAAGAAACCTGACAGGTATCAGGATACTGATACACATTCCGCTCATTCATTTCAGGGTTAACAAAGAAGATTCGAGAGGGAAGGAAGGTCAGAAAACAGATCAGAAGAGTTAGCCAAGCCAAGAGACACACATCGCACTTCAGACTATAATATAAAAAAAGAAAGATAAACAAAAATCAAAACCTCAATTTAAAAAGAAGAAAGTAGCAGGCCTTAAAATAAGAAATGCAGAGGATGCTAAGGACTCAACTTCTGAACGGGGAATGGGCACTGATGATGCTAGACAGTGCAGCAGAAGTAACAATAGCTTGCCAGAACCTGATGGAATTTCTGGAGACAGTTGTATTGAATGAATACATACCGGTGGAGACTCCAGATAGTAGGGCTAGTGTCCAACATTGTTTGTATGAAATATCACTCCATATGGAGGGGTACATACCGAGGAAAGTTAAAGGTCTCTTTTGCCAGAACCTGTCCTTTCGATATGACATTCTTTTAGCAGAAAAAATTGCCAGCCTTAGTTTGTTATAGACTGCCCAATGGGAGAAACAGTTATTTTACCAGCCTTCTTTGAACTCGTTCCAGAATCACTAAAACATTTATACGCGCAGGAGTGGGCGGTAGTATTAGCTCCTGTGTTAATCCGCAATCATGTAGGGTGGGATGCTGAGTCACCTCACTATGAAATCCCAATAAAAACTACTCCTAGACCACAGAGAATGTACCCAATAAAACATGAATCAAAAAAACAAGTCAGGGAGATCTTAGATCAACTTGAATACCAAGGTGTAATAGAAAATTGTACCTCCTTCATGAACAATCCTTTGTTTCCCATTGTGAAACCCAACAATTAATAAGTCTAGTTTTAGACTACAGACATTTGAACACATGCACAAAAACATTTGCAGTACAAAATGCTCACAGTGCTGCATTACTGAATAACATTGTGCGGAAAAAATATAAAACAACACTATATATCTGAAATGGATTCTTTTGCCAAAATGTACCACCTGAGAGCAGATATTTAACAGCCTTCTCAGCCCTAGGCTCTCAAGTCAATTTTGTAGACTGCCCCAAGGGTATAAGAATAGACCAGGGTTGTTCTCAGCAAGAGAATCAGAGTTACTTCAAAATGTTGATAAGGAGGCATTGTCCTATGTAGATGATATGTATCTAACAGACGATGAACTATTGGATCATTTGGCCAGGGTTAACAACATAACTTTTGGTTTCGGCTCTGAGGGCCACAAATTTAAATTTTACAAACTAAAAAATTGCCCATCTCAATGTCCTATTTTTGGGATATGAGCTTTCAAGTGAAGGGAAAAACCTTGCAGCAAACGTTTTAGAAAGGTGTCCGTTGCTACAACCTCCAAAGAACTTCGCGAACAAACAGCAAAGCCTTGCCAAAAGGTTTTCCACTAAAGTACTCCTACAAGTTAGATGCACAAAATATACCCTATGCTCAAATTCCTGGAGTGGGGGATAGGGTAATACCAAACATGGATCGCAGACCAGATTTAACAAAAGCAGCACACGAGGGTCTTGGCTTAGCACACGCAGGCATCACTGCAACAGTCTCATTGTTGTAACAACGTTATTGGTGGTAGGTCTAAACAAACAGATACATGCATTTTTCCTTAAGTGCAACATCTATCAGCAGATGAAGGGTTCCACCATAGCATGTCCACAACAAAAACCACTACTGATTTCAGACAAACCTCTCATGTGTCTATTTAGACCACTGCATCCCCCTACAATATGATGGGGTTTACAAGTACATCTTGGTGGCAGTGGATTCATGCTCTAGATTACTGTGGGTTTGGCCTCAGCACTTGGCTGACGACCAAACTGTTATAAGGATTTTAGAGACTTCATAGGGACATACGCAGTTTGCACATTACATTCTGACCATTGCCCCGCGTTCAGCTCTCGACCCTACAAGAAAGCCTTTGGGAGTTTGGATGTGGCATTGCGGTACTCCTCCCGTATCATCCTGAGGGAAATTTGATTGTGGAAAAGAAAAACTGGGACTTGAAGCCATCCTTAACAGCAAGGTTATTAGGCTTGGGTAGCAGTTGGAACAATCACCTATATGGGGTCCAGAGGGCACTTATTAACATGCCAAGAAGCTCTTTAGGAGGCCGTACTCCATACAAGATCCTGTTTGGGTCAAGAATGTGGGTACCCGACCTCGATGGTGGCAGCACAGTGCGGGGACCTAGTCAGGGAAAAGATTATGGACAAAAAAGAATTTGGGCCATCATACAGAATGCCTGTACCTGTCCTGGCTGGCGAAGGAACAAGAACAGTACTTCTTCCGCCTGCTGCCGGCAAAAAAGAAAAGAGATTAATCTCTATTGATCTGATCAAACCACACTATGTGGCTGATACTCAATAGCAGTCCACGTGGGCTCCTAGGTAGCAGGAGGCTCAGACATAAAGACTAATTATGTTTGAAAAGTCTACTCTGCAAATTAAAGGAGTTGCCAATAATGGAATGGAACTTGTGCCTATTGAAATTGAATGCAAATGAAACACAGATTTCAATTCGGCCTAATACCAACATCTATGTGAATATGTCTCACAATGAGTCATCTGCCAGTTCAACATAACCTGCTGAGCTACCAAAGATAGACCGAACAGCATCTGGCTACTTCATTGATTATGATACCTTCTCTCTGGTTCCGAGTGAACCCGAGTCACCGCCAGATTCTGTTTCCCACAAAGAAAAGTATATAACATCTACCTTTGGCTGAAAAAGACTTATTTTGTTTCTTTCTGGCTACAGCTCAGGATTGCAATTGGTCTACTCTTCCTAGTCCTTTGGATAGGTGTAGTGTCTGTCTTTTTCCTGATCCTGAATGGACAGTATCTCCCAGAACGCTCCGCAGTACAACATGTGAACTTGGTCCTGAAACCTGATACGTTCTCTCATTGTGAAAAAAGAGACCTGTCCTTTGTAAACATTTCAGAAGTTCTGGTTCCTGAAGGAATAGTTTGGGAAAATGTTTCCTATGATGTATTTAGTCCCACTGAACTTTTGAAAATACCACATGTATTTAAAATTTCTTTGAATGATATCATCACCTCCAGTACATTCTCTGAAAATTGGGACTTTGAAACTGTGAATAGCCTGCTGTCTGATTTAGAACAATGTACTGCTTTTTCAAAAAATGAATTGTATGATGAAACATCAGATTTTGACACCAAGTATTGATATTAACACTATGGTCACCATTTCTTGCACAAGACAAGTATTCTACATAATGTTTTTACTTACCATCAATGAGAACATTGCCCAACACCACCAAAAGGTAGTTCACAAACGTTCGCACAAACGTTTGCTCATTTTTCTGGGTTGAACACTTCAGACCCGACCTCATATTATTATAAGGTTACACCTACACCTACAAAGAAAAATATGCTCACCAACACAAAACAGATATACTCTGCTTCCTTTATTTCCCAGTGGTCTTTACAAGGTTTTGACTTTTGGAGAGACACTATAGACACAAAATTTGCCGGGAGGACTAAAGATTGGCAGGTTCATGGAACTGGGGTGTTATTTAGAGCATGCATTATACCACAGCAAATTATCTTTCTGAACGATACAGTGCAACAACCTTCATGTCTTGGACTAGCCAAGATTAAGGACTTGAAAACACCTCAGATTCCCTTGCTTTCACAGTTTGAGGGATGGCAAAATTCTACAACAAGTAGTGAGAATACACTTGATGATTTTACACATGGGGGTTCATACAGTTCTTCAGACCCCAAGTGGAAGGGATGGTTAGTTTGGCCTATCGACACAAATTAATATCAGTCAAGACTCAAGGGCACTGCTGAAGGATTCAGTATCCATAGGCCTGACCAACTACTATGTACAATGAGAACATCGAGGGTGGTGACATCCTACAGTGTTAGGAAGTTATGCCTAGATTGGCTGAAAACCTCAACACTTTCCCATGTGAAACAACACTTGTCATTACTTTCAGATTACATGGATCTGAGGGATTTGTGGCTAATTCGCCGGAAACCACATCGT
Organism: Triturus cristatus; assembly: GCF_964204655.1. NCBI lineage: Eukaryota > Metazoa > Chordata > Amphibia > Caudata > Salamandridae > Triturus > Triturus cristatus. The sequence goes on from NC_140590.1 coordinate 407,577,320, forward strand.
AAAGCCTTCTTATACGCCATTTACAACAAAGTTTGGAAAATCTCTCAACAGGAAGCTGCAGAGAGGTTATGGGAAATTGATAGGGTTAACCTAGAATAGGCTTTGACAGTGGTCGACAATGGCATGACCACACTAACATCCAGGATTTATTCATTGGGCAACATTGTGTCTTCTGCTATAGATATAATGGAACAGGATCTGTCCATCCTACAACATGGGCAATCACAGTTACGATCCTTCTATTATTAAGTTGGACGCTAGAATCATTGAGCTCTGGTTACGTGCCCTGGTGATATATTAACCGAACGTCGCTGTGTCCTGCTTATAATTTAACAACAAGGCAGACAACAATGGCACAGAGAGATGCAAAGTATACAAAGCTTCACCTTGAAAAATTGGACCAATTAGCTTTCACCATAGCTGAGTCACCATCCACAGAATTATTAATCCATGGCCATATAACATTGCCAGTAACAACATTCCAATTGCAATTCTGCCTAGAGTACCATCAAGTAGGCAAGTATGAAGCGTTAGGGAAGGAATACATCCATGAATCCTGGGAGTTACCTTACAGATTTAGATGCAGTAATGGGGACACTGAAGTTTTTCTCAACGGTTCAGACTGCGAGAATTTGTTAAGGGGGCCTCTAATTTGTCAGGAGATTATGCTTCACGGAGTTTGCAATGCTTCGGTTGCAAACCTATCTTGCCACTTGAAAGGATCCCCGGCTGCCATCATTCATCCAATGTTCAAACTGCACTCAAATGGGAGTTACTTAATGCTGAATGATCAAGCTTTTTGTGGGATGCTGCCAGGCACTGCATATCTGATCAAAGTAAGTTCCAGGGTTATTTCCAACACAAGACACCACAATTCACCCCAACTAAAATCATCCTACCCTCAACTACATATCAACCTTGGAACAAGCTGAATTTGGAGTAACTAGAAAACCTGCTTACCTCCAACACAGATCTGGTCACTATCAATTCTGTATAAACACCCTATGGATGACTTAGAAAGCTTTTGATGATTTTATTCCTCTGAAAATATCTATGCACAGCAAAAGAAAACACCCCCCTTGGATTAATGCGGAATGAAAAAACTAATTACTATGTTTCCACACAACTGGCTCAAAACAAAGAACACTCAAGAGAAGATATGCATACTCACAGACACAGCATGAACATTAAGAAGGCAAAATAAATATACCATTCCACCAAATCCACAATGCAAAGCATGCCAATAAAGAATTTGATAACATACTCAGAAGCCAAACTGCACAGAAATTACCAATCCTATTTTTCAAGACTCTTGTGACAAACTGGCAAATCATTACACAATTAAAGCAAACATGTTGGATTCTTACTTAACCCCTTGCATGCCCGCCCCTTTCCCCGCCCAGTGCCGCGCTTTTTATTAGCGGGCGGAGTTCATGACGAGCTGGACTCGTCATGGGCACAGCGCCACCGCAGCCCATGACGAGTCCAGCTCGTCATGGGCACTGAAGGGGTTAAAGAACAAATAAACCAATAGCCCCAACCTGTATCCAACAAAACCCTGCAAACAAAGGCAAACAAAGCCTCTAAAGTCCTTTAAAGAACTATCATAGACTGCATTTCTGGATCTTGTCAAAGCGAGCAAGCCAGTAGGCTGCCCCTCTGACCCTTGTCCACCTAAAATCTTCAAAAACATTCTACTTTCAAAATCAATGGTCATCCTAGTTAGAACACTCATCAACGACAGGAGTTTCCTCAGAAGACTTAAAAAGGCACATATATGCTCTTTCTTAAAAAACAATAATCAGGACAATGAAGACCCCTACAACTGAATACCCATATCAAACGGATCATTCCTCGTAATACTTATAGAACTAACAGCTTTCCCCAGATGTCACAGTTCACTGAAGACAATTCCATACTTTCCAATTTTCAAACTTGATTTTGTCCAGGAAGAGGTACTGAATCTGCCCTAATATCTATCTAGGATGATCTTAAAAGCATAGTAGACCAGAACGGGGCTATTTCTCTTCTTCTCTTGGACCTTCAAGCAGCCTTTGACACAGCGGATCATGACACACCAATCCAAAGACTTGAAGAAGCCGGAATGGAGGGCACGTGTCTCACTTGTCTCACATCGTACCTAAGAAAAGAACACAGATTATACATATTCCTCCATTCTCTTCTAAACATAGAGCGTTAAAGCAAGAGACCCTCTCGGCCTAATTATCTTAACAATGCTTTTAAGCATCTAATTAAATGACTGTCAGATCTGGGCAATGGTTTTGACTTCACCTATTATAACTACCCAGATAACACGGATACTTGTGCAAGTAGAAAGTGCAAATGACAAATCTCCAGTTTTGTCCGGGCTGTTGAGTTAGAGATGACATGGAGCCACCAAAAAATAAAATGCCCCCAAAACTGAAATACTCACATGTGGTGACTGGAAAACATATGACCCTCTCTAAGCCTGGCCTGAAGATCTAGGACTACCACCAAAAATATCTAAGGAAGTAAGAAACCTTGTATTTACCATGGATGTCAATCTGTCAATGAATACACAAGTGGATAAGGTAGCTAAATCAAGCTTTCTCACAATAAAAACACCGTGACACATCAGCACCTAGGATTCTCCACAAGGATTGAGGGTCTCTTTTGTCCTATCAAAATTTGATTGCGCTAATGGTGTGTATCACGGCTCACCTTTATCAACTATGAGAAGATTACAGAGAATTCAGAACACTGCCTCTGGACTCCTCCTACATATTAGGCCCGTGTGAAAAACCCCACTCCACTCGCGGAGTTTTGGGAATTTGGGCACTCTGTGGCAGAGTGTGGAGTTCCTGGATTCCACCTTCCGGCACAAAGCGGAGTGTCTGTTTCCATTTGAGTGCTCGAAATTTAGTTTGTTACTCGTGAGTGAGCGCCACAATATTTTCAGGCCTCTAGCGAGCCGTGCAAGATTTTGTGCCTGCTTGCACAGCTTCCAGCCGTGACGGCCCCAGTATAGTGCTAATAACGGACTCACCTTGAGTAGCTTTTCCCCTCGAGAAGCAGCTAAATCTACTGTAAAAGAAGTTTTTGAGTGGATTTTCTCCTCCAACAGACCATTAAAGTTGTTTTTTAGTGTGAGAAACCTTTTTTCTTTTTTTTTTCCAAATGGAAGTAAGTACCCCTGAGACTCCAACTTCCTGTTCCTGCTCAGCAGGGTCCTCCTAGTGCTTTGTCCATCTGCTGGTCACTTACATTTGTATTTGGAGCTGGAAGGACCACTCTCTTTATCTACTGAGTATGTATAATTTGATTTAAGGACTTTGTTTTTGAACATGCGGGAGCCTCGGTTGTTGTGGGGGAGGGGCACCATTGCATTCACCAATGTGCTGGGGTTCAGCACACCCATCAGCAGTTTATGCACCATTGGGCCAATATCCTGGATCGGAAGATGGACCTACTTCATCTGCTGGGCATCCAGGTTGCGGAGCTTGGTGAGTACTAGTCATTTTTACTAATTTTGTTGTGTCCTTTCCTATAATGCCAATTTCTTTATTCAAATAGCATGCTATTCACACTCAGAGGTAAGCTAAATTCACATAACTCAATGTTACGAAAATTATGTGATCCAATTTGACTGAGCCAGCTGCTTAGGGCTACCTCGTTCTGCTTGTTGCTCTAGGCGCTCGCTTGGGCTGCTTATTCAAGAAATTATGCTGACTCCTCTGTTGTCCTCTCACTAAGATAGTGGTACTGTGGTAGTTGTAGTGATATATTATCAGAGAGATTTCCTTGTCTTTCTTTGTATGCAGTTTGTGCAGTCCCAAGCAACCGTCCAGTGGTTCAGTATGCAAAATATGCATCTATGCATTGAAAAAGGAAACTGACTGAGTTAGCCCATTAAAGGGGGTGCCATTTATGAAGCAAATATCATTTGTTGCAATACATTAGTATTTCCAAATGTAATGTAGGCAGTTCGAAATAGGGCTTAGTTAAGGTTTTAGAAATTAGGACTAGGTCGACTCGATAATAAAGGCAATCTGGTTTAGAAAAGCATAATGCCAATATGTTACTGCATTTGCCTTTCAAAATATTTTCTATGAGATTAACTGTATCACTAATCTATTTTTGTTATCTTCATTATTTCTCTCATCAGCATCCAAGGGCAAGAAGAGGGTATTAGAGAGTCGGGCAGAGTCGGGTGCCACCACCAGTGTCGCAGCAGGTGGAAGTTACACCGCCAGCACCATTGCTGCGGCAGACTTCTCTGCTGGCTTCAATACGTTCTTGTTAATATTATTACATTTTGCCTGTAATTCTGCAGTTACGCCACCTTCCTGACCCCTAAGGATCACAGGGGACTCACTCCCCCAACTGTCATAGTACCAAGAGGTGCAATGGCTGAAACGTCCCCAACAGGGTGGGCCCTCTATCCACCATGCTAAAGGCGCTCTGAATACACAATCATCTTGCCTGCGATTCATCTGGCACGCCACCTTCCTGATCCTTAAAGATCATAGGGGTCTCACTCCCCCAAAGGTCACCACGCCAGGAGGTGCTGATGCTGACACTTGCCTGAGTGGGCGGGTCCTCCATCGACAACGCAAAAGGTGCTCTGAATTCCCGCAGCACCCGGGCCAAGAGCAGACTCTTCCAAGCCCGTCAGATGCCAGAAGAGGCTGAACTGAGCTGAGCCAACTCTCGCAATAAGGTACTGTAGTTTGCCAATTTGTCTTCTTGTTGACTGCTCAATAAGTTTTCAAGTTGACTGAGAGAAATATTGCCTACTTGATTCTTCATATACATGCTTAACATCTGCATCCATCAAAATCAGGCTACACCTTGACTCATGGCACATATTCTCTTGACTATGAGGAAAAGAAAGGCCGTGGAGGGAGGGAAAGGGGCAGCAAAAACAAAGAAATGTAATAAAATTAAAATATCTGCTGGGGACAACTGTATATTAGATGATATAGATAATCTTCTCTCAGAGTGTGAACACTTTTTTGAATTTACAGACCATCCTAACCCCCAGGCCCCTCCTACGAATATTATACAGAACCAGAGGAAGATCCCCTTGATGTTTAAAAAATCCAGATCTTTACTGAAGTGCAACCAAAGTTTAAAGAAGTAAAACCCTGAGTACACCCAGATATCGGATCCATTTGGACCTCTGAAGAATTACTTGCTGGTCTTCCGGCCTCTAGGAGTCATACGGCCCAACACCAATTTCCTATGGGTGGTGTTTAGGTTGCTCACCTATCTGTCCTGATGAAGACCCCGTCTTAAGGAAAGATCAGCCTGCCCCCCATTCTGAGGTTGCAACTTCGACATCTATAACCATATCCACTTGTACTGGAAATACTATCCATGTTTTAACTAATTTAAAAAATATAGGGTGTATCATAAGATTGTGAATGATAGTCTTACGAGGAAGTTCCAGCCAGGTATTCTCTTATTCATTTGTATACATTTTCTGTATATATTGTATATTGGCACTCAACTCTCGCCCCTTCTTGGCCTTTACACAAGCACTTTCCTTATCACCTTCCTATTTATCATTCACCATTGAACAACTTCTTTATGTGTAAGAGATCTTTACAAATGCATTTGTTATTTAAAATTTATGATAAAACTGTGAATTCATTCGCATTTCGAGTCTGTGTTGCTAATTTTTGGATACTAGAGAAAAGCATTTCAGTTGGGACCAATTGTGTTTTGTATCATTTCAGGACAAAGAGGGTGAAGCTTGTTTTCTTAATCCAGCAAGGCTAAAGATTGGTTCCAATAATAAGACATGTACTTTTAATTTAGAGACAAAGAACTAATGGTATTAAGACTTGTTGTGCTGTAGTGATTCTGGGCTCACTTATGGGTGAGTAGGGTACCATACTTCATCACGCAGACTACATATGGCTGTTTTGGCTTCTTCACATTGATCGATGGAGGGTTAAGGGGGATGGTTGGGGGAGAGGGTGTGTGGGTTGCATAGGGGTGGGTCAGAGTGGGCGATGTGGAAAATGAGGAGGTTGGAGGTAGGGAGGAGAAAACTAAGGAGGAAAATATTAAAGTGAATCAGAAATTAGCAGCTGGGGTGATTATGCGAGTGCGAGTGCTAACCGCTATGGGTAAAGGGGATTCTCAGGTGTGGATGGAAGGAAGAAAAACTATGATTTTGGAGGAATATCTTATCAAAACACATATCCCAGTCACTAAGTAATATTTATAGGCAACCTTAGGATATTGTTAACAGACCTGCACCACACAGAGTCCCATACCAGGGGAGAGGCTATCTTAACGAGAGGGAATCTATTTGCTATTAAGAGGAGTAGCTCTGATGATCTTGGGATATGGGTGATAGCTGAATGCCAGGTATTGGGGCATAAATTTACCATCAGTTCAATATATGGGTCCAACATTGAAGATGCTGAAGTCATCTAGTTTTTGGGAAAATAATTGGCTTTATGGCCCATGCCTTTTGTTATATGCTTGGATCTGTATTGCCACATGGACCTGGTTTTAGTCATCATTATATTCCCATGTTGGATGTAAGCCTAAGGTTTTTAAGGCATTGTATCATTGTATGGTATAACATGGGCTAACAGATGCACAGGCGGTTTTTAATAGTCCTGATCCTGGTTTCACTTATATTTCTTTTCTTCATAGAAAGTATGCTACACTAGGCTATTTCTTGGTCTTGGTCTCAATTGTTCAGTCTTTGATAACTTCCAGTCGATCTAAAATCAAAACATTATATAATTTGCTATTAGATTAGTGGATGATATACAACTGCAATCGGTGAATTAGGCAAGAAGACTGGAGATAAATGCAATGACGTCTTTTTTCAGACTTCTTTGAATTCAGGCTATAAGATATTATGGCCTGCAATATTGAAGAGTCAACATATAAAACAATCTACAATTCATATTATACCATGGATAAACTGTTTAGGTGAGGTAGAATACTTGATTCTACTTCTCCTTGCTGTGGACTTAGCGATGCTGACATTGTACACGTTTTCCACTTGTAGTAGAACTTTTGGAGGAAAATTGCTGATTTTTGGGCACCATCTTAAGAACTCAGATTCTACTCACTCAACATTTAATAGTAGATACTCAATACATAACAGATACAGCTACACTTTACCAAATTTTTGTGGTCATTGCAGTTGAACGTATCAGTATTACAGCAAATTTGTTAAAACTGGAGAAACCAGTTTATGGTCCCTGGTTATCTAGATTCTTAATGATATATTTGTTTGAATAGAATTTGTATCAATGTAAGGGTAAATAAGAAAGGGCTTGGGGAGCCAGGATATGGACACCAGTGTTGAACTGGCAATACATGATTCATTTGTTATTGTTTTTTTCAAACAATGCTGCAGGCAAACATTATAGCTGATGTTTGCTATGTATTTCATGATCACTTTCTTTTTAATGGCAGGTATACTGTAATATTTTCTCAGACTGGTAATGAACTAATGGTTTTGATTATGAAAGGACAATGTTATGTAGCTATCGTCCAGCAGCGATTGTCAGGAAATTAATGATGTACTTTAAATCAGGAATATCTATGAGTATGGGAGCGTGGCTAACCGCCAAGCATGACGGCCGCAGCTTAATGGAGCTCTTGGCTGGGACCCACATATCCTGTTTGTGCAGCGGAGCCTGGGGACAACTCTACTGCGCTCTCCCCCCTTATGAGATGGTGAGGCGGAGGAAATCGCTTGGCTTCAGCACTGGCTCCGGAGGTGCCACGATCGTGCGAGGAGAGCCTTGGTACTCCGCCGCTGGGCTCCCTGGCCTGACGACACCGTGAGACGCGGCCTGCTGTAGACCGACTTCCGTAGCCTGCCCGCTGGTCGAGTTGCGGTGCGGATCTTCAAGAAGACATGGTTTTCCCCTACTGAACTTACCCGAGGGGGCGCCTACCGGCGAGCGATGCCAGGCGTAACTGCCCTTGGGCCGGAGGGTTTGGGCGTCTTGCCCGAGAGAGATGAAGCACTTTCTCTGCCATGCCTGGGATTACCCCGGAGGCCGCTGATGACACACAGGGTTCTACAGGGGCGACAAAACTACGGTGCCTAACTTCTCGGGGACTGCGGCCCCCCGGTAGTGCCTACACACAGCCAAGTGGAGTGCTGCCCTCACGAGTCGGGACAACTGAGCCGCTGGGCCTTTGGAGGTGGCGGCGAGTCTTCTGCTACCCAGCGGGTGATCGGCGTTTTGCCTTGATGCGACCAGTGGGTCTTCCCTGTGGGGCGGGCCTGCTCTCTCTTGGCTCTCCCCCTCCCTTGTTAAATTGGCATGCACTCCGGTGATACACACCTACTGACGCCTGAGTGGGCCACAGCGTTTGCCGGATGCCTGGAAGGTCTGGAATCCTCCGCGATCTTATTACAGCACTACCCCCCATTCACATAACAGAGAGGCCCGGACCCTTGTGGCTGATCGGTAGTGAGACCTTATTGCTACACCACTTCTACCGACGTACCATTTGGGAGCCGGCAAGTTACGACGGTGTGGGCTGACTTCCAAGGCCTAGATTTGACTATCTATTGGGGTACTTCATTCATCTGAGCCCTTTCGGGCACCATTCTGCTGACCGTAAGTTTATCCACCCTGCAATTTAATTGTAATGTATCCCTTATTGGTGCACAGTCTTGCCTCCGTCACCTTCCATCTGGGGTTGCCTGGACTGTTTGCTATGGCGTTGTGGCCCCCGCTTTGCTTCTGACTATGCCGGAGTCGCGGTGTAGGCTGGCGGGCTGTCGCACGTGGCTGCCTGTGAACCTTTGTGTGTTGCAAGCTGGGACGTGGGTCGCTGGCTGGCTGTTCTGTACCGCGCCTGCCCTCCCGTTGAGACCCGATCAATCTTCCATTGCACAGGCCGGGTGTGGTTCCTATAACCTGGAGCATCACCGGTTGGGGTAGCTGGTCCGCCTTTTGTTCCACTTGTATGGTCATGGTCCCATTGCAACCCGAATTAATTACTGCATTGGTCTCTTCTCCATTAGTTTATCTTGGGGCGTCCCCTTTTAATTCCAATACAATGTCACAGTCATTGCAATGGGGCATACAAAGGGGAGGCAACCTGACGTGCCAACCATGGAAGTGTCAATCCAGAGGGACCTTGATGAGGCCTCTCAAACATCCTCAATAAGCTGTGTCCTGCCGACGGCCTTGTTGCCCCCTCCTGATAAGCTGGACCAAATCCTTCTTGAAATCAGGGAATCCTGTCAATCACTTGAGCAACAACTTGGCACGCTTGCCACTGGCCTTACCCTCCTGCGTGCTGACCATAGTAAACTTTCTGACACGGTCAGAGACCATGCACAGACATTGTTAGACCTTGTACCACAGCATAGGGAACAAGCTGACCAGTTGTCACAAATGCAAAAGTAATTGACTACCCTGTAAGACAGAGTTGAAGATGCAGAGGGATGGGCCAGATGCAATAATGTTCGCATTATTGAACTGCCGGAATGTTTGGAGGGCCCCAACGCGGCCTAGTTTGTCGAACAATGGCTAAGGGAATACGTAGCCCTGGAAGGCCTTTCTTCCTTCTTCTGTGTGGAGCGGGCACATCGAATCCCTATGGGCAGGTCAACAGCTGGAAAACTGCCCAGACCACTTATAGCCCGTATCCTCAACTATAGGGACCGTGATCATTTGCTGCAAAAAGCCCATGAAAATGCTCCCATACAATGTGAAAATACGGATCTCTCTTTATCCGAACTATACGGTGCAGGTGAAACGTCAAAGAGCCTCCTACCAACCACTTAAACGGAAACGTCAGTCCCTCAGCCTACAGTATGCCCTGTTATTTCCTGCACGTCTGAAAATTATCCACAATCAGAAATCCCACTTCTTTGATGACCCTGAAACAGCAAATGCTTGGCTTGAGACTACTCTACCTTCCCAGGCTCTGGACAATATAGATCAACAACTGCGATGTGCTAAGACACAAACAAACAGACCTAGGTCCGCCGCAGCAGAGCACAGCAAACTCTGTCCACTAACAAACCAACACTGGGGCAGGCCCTGTTGGAGCAGGAATCGGCACTAGTGGTAGCTTCCTCTCTGCGTGACCCCGTGCGGGTCACATCCCTGGAACAATCTGATGATAACACGCTGCTGTCAGTCTCCGAGAGCAATGATATCCTGTTCCCTACGATACCCCCTCAGATTGTAAAGGACCTTTTTAGCTGATGCTGTGGTTGGGCCCTATGACTCTCTCATAATCAAGGCCTTAATCTTATCTAATGAAGGGAAGTAAGATATCACTGTGTTCATAATCTATGTTTTTCTTCCCAGGTTTCCGTTCAGTATCACTTACTATAGGGTCCCGCCATGAGTGTAACTCTGTAGGTACTTGTTTACGCAGGATCTGTATAGGTACGTCCCCGGAACAATCTGATGATAACACGCTGCTGTCGGACTCCAAGAGCAATGATATCCTGTTCCCTATGATAACCCCTCAGGTTGTAAAGGACCTTTTTAGCTGACGCTGTGGTTGGGCCCTATGACTCTCTCATAATCAAGGCCTTAATCTTATCTAATGAAGGGAAGTAAGATATCACTGTGTTCATAATCTATGTTTTTCTTCCCAGGTTTCCGTTCAGTATCACTTACTATAGGGTCCCGCCATGAGTGTAACTCTGTAGGTACTTGTTTACGCAGGCTCTGTATAGGTACTACCCCCCCTGCAGTTACTGCAATGTATAATCGTTTGGAATTAGTACGTTTTAGCACATGTTTGGACCAACATAGTTTGACAGTTGGCCCTAGTATTGGGTTTTATGGTTCATGCAGGGTTTATTGGTTCCTGGTCCAGCTGGTATTACCTAACATATTGTATTCTACCTATGTACCTAGAGCAATTATTTGTATTGGTTTGATCCGACATGGCAGGGTTAGGTAAATATATACTACTGACATGGAATGTGCGGGGCATGAGGTCAGTCCACAAGCGACACAGAATGTATGCCCAATTGAATAGGCGAAAAGTCCAAATAGCTCTTATTCAGGAAACACACTTAATGAATTTGGAAGTCAGTAAATTGCATAAAAAATGGAAAGGCCAGATTTTTAACACCTCTTACTCTGCCTTCGCAAGAGGGTCACTTATTTGGTTTCGGAATGGGGTACTCTTTGTGTTAATGGAACAAAGGATAGATACAGCAGGGCGTTATGTACTCTTATTAGGCAAACTAGATGGTATCCCAATAGTCATCTGCAGTGTGTACGCTCCCAAATATGAGCAGAATATTTTTCTCAGTATCCTAAACACAACACTAATGGATTGGGTGGGATGCCCCTGGGTCATTGGCGGAGACGTTAGCTCTGTATTGGACGTCTGCTTAAATCGTTCTCACCCCCCGATCAGAGGTGCTGCAACCACCAAAAATGCAGACTTCCTGCATGCTTGGGCCATAGGTTGGACAATACAAGATGTATGGAGTATACTATATCCCAATAGCCGGGAATACTCATTCTACTCCCCTTCTCACCAATTACACACCAGGATAGGCCGAATTATTTGTTCCATGCACTTACTATCCCAGGTTGTTGAATCTACCTACCTTGGGAAGACACTGTCTGACCATAACCCACTAGAAATTCTCCTGGAATGGGGGAGGGTTTCCACTCCGATCCCAACTTGTCTTCTATGGCCACAAACCCTTGAGGACCAGGTTTTTAGAAACACATTAGGTACAGCCATTACTAATTACTTCACAGAAAATGACAAATCCGTCTCCTCCCGCTTAATTGAGTGGGATGCATTTAAAACTGTGATTAGAGGCACAGCAATAGGGGCTACCGTAGGGGCTCATCAGAAACGCACAAGAGCCTAGCTTCGGTGGAGAACTCTCTCCATAACCTACAGACTGTAGCCATTACTCATCCATCTCAGCAGGCGCAGCTACAAGAAGCCAGAATTAAACATGCGGAACTCCTTGAACGACTTCGGCTAATAGATTATAGCACATACACGCAGTATAGTCACAAAGAGGCAAATAAATCAGGGACTCTATTGGCACGTCTTACACGTGATGTTCCCTCCCCTGTACTGATAACAGAAATCTCCCTCCCGGATGGTACTGTCGTCTCTACTAAGGCAGATATCAATCTGGCATTTCGTACATACTACAGAAACCTGTATTGCGCCCCAGCGGCTGCTTCCCATGAACACTTAGTCACCTTCTTGGATGACCTCACATTCCCTAAATTATCAACAGTTGCTCAATCAGAATTGGAAGCCCCTATCACTCAACTTGACATTAAGGACGCCATTAAGGACCTCCCCAGAAACAAAACTCCTGGTCTGGATGGTTTACCTGCAGACTTTTATTCGACGTATGCTGTGCAATTCACCCCACGATTAGAAAACCTCTACAAAACTGCGCTGGAGAAACATAGGGCCCGATTCACAGAACTAACTTAAGACAAAATCCTAAACTTACTACCATTTTGGTATTCACAGAAGGCACTTACTCATTTTGGTATTCACAGGAGGCACTTACTCATTTCGGTATTCACAGAAGTTAGGAGTCCTAACTTTAGGACTCCTAAATGGCTTCTGTGAATACCTAAAGTCTTGAAATTAGGATTTTTCACAGTTTAGTAGTAGTATAGTTAGGACTCCTAACTTTAGGACTCCTAAATGCCTTCTGTGAATATCGAAAGTCTTAAAATTAGGATTTTTCTCAATTTAGTAGTAGTAAAGTTAGGACTCCTAACTTTAAGACTCCTAAATGCCTTCTGTGAATACCGAAAGCCTTAAAATTATGATTTTTCTCAGTTTAGTAGTAGTAAAGTTAGGAGTCCTAACTTTAGCTCTCCTAAACTGAGAAAAGTCCTAATTTTGAGACTTTCGGTATTCACAGAATGCATTTAGGAGTCCTAAAGTTAGGACTCCTAACTTCTGTGAATACCGAAGTGAGTAAGTGTCTTCTGTGAATACCAAAAGGAGTAAGTGCCTTCTGTGAATACGAAAATGGTAGTAAGTTTAGGATTTTGTCTTAAGTTAGTTCTGTGAATCGGGCCCATACTCTTTCCTTGACAACTATTTAAAGCGCTAGTTACTTCTCTCCCCAAACCCAATGGAGATCCACGCAACATGTCAGGCTACCGCCCCTTTCATTGTTATCCACTGAGTATAAAATACTCAGTAAAATCTTGACCAAGTGCCTCCTTCCCTACCTCCCAAAACTTATCCACACTGACCAATGTGGCTGCAGTACTTCCCTAAATATCAGACGGCTCCATTATATAATGGAATCTGCAGAGGACCTTTCTCGCACGACAGGTGTTTGACACACTCGATTTGAATTATATGTTGACTTATATGGAAAAGCTTGGTATCCCCAGAGGTTACTTGCAGTGGGTTGAACTATTATATTCCGCTCCTACAGCTCGGGCCAGGACTGGTTCTCATATTTCTTCGGTTTACTCTATAGCCAGGGGTACACGGCAAGGATGCCCCTTGTCGCTGTTGCTGTTTGTTTTAGCATTAGAACCCCTACTCATTAAACCGCGCCATGGATCGGGGGATTATACTCAATAACACCACACATTTAGTGTCCACATACGCAGATTACATTAATTTATATCTCAACGATCTTACTGCAAGCCTGGAACCTGTCTCGTACATATTTAAACACTTTGAACGGATATCGGGCCTGGCCATTAACGAAAATAATTCATTTGCTTTCTATATGCGCTATAAGGATGCCCCAGATTCTGTACCTTTTGGTGACTTATAATTAACAACCGCCCGGACACCTTTAAGTATCTAGGTATACAAATAAATAGAACCTCCCACGACCTTATAGATGGCAATTTGCTGAAGGCTATTAGATCACTCCGGAGCCAGGTTTCTTTTTGGACCTCGCTGCCCCTGTCGGGGATGGGCAGAATAGCCATTTCTAAAATGGTGATGCTTCCTTGTCTCTTATATTTTTTTTACCAACCTGTCGATCATTACCCCGACCCAAATTTTTCATGCACTTGATACACTCCTATTAGAACTTATTTGGGGCAAGGGACGCAGGACGGTCTGCCTCGCCAAGTTACAGCTGCGACCTGAGGAGGGAGGACTCCGTGCTCCGGATTTCTGAGCTTACTGCATGGCCAGTCAATTGCATTGGTTACCTTATTGGATAGCGGGGCGACACATTCAGGAGATTGGTTATACATCTCAGCTTCATGACTGAGGTATCCTTCACACTTTGCTCTTGCCCCAAACTAGGATTTCACCTACAGTTCCCCCCTTGCATTACTGTACTGGAAGAAGATACTTCAATACACCAAAAGGCCCCCCCCCCCCCCATGCTCTCCTAACATCCCCTTGCTTGGGATACCAACTACTACTGGATTAACCTTGAAAAGAGCTTTGTCCCCATGGGCTCGGGAAGGTGTGTCAACAATTGGAGCATTGTTCATTGAGGGCATGCTAGCAGATCATGATCATTTTATTCGTACTCAAAGGGCCTCTCTGACACTCTTTCTTCTACAAACAGCTAGCTATCTCTCATTACATCAAACTCCGTTGGTCCCCTGACGGGATTGAACCCCCTAAGCATGAACTAGTATATGCAATATACCTAATGGGAAGGGGACGCCACCTTACACGCTGGCTATACAGAGGTATTCGAACACACTCACGGATATTATTAATGCCACTCCGAGTTAAGTGGTCGCTGGAGCTGGGAAGGGAAATGACAGACAAGGAATGGTCCTCTGTTTTAGAATTTCCTAAGAAAGTGTCCTGCAACGCTAAATTTAAATACATACAATACATGATATTACATAGGGCATACCGCACACCACATCCCTTAATCATATACTTCCTAACACACAACTCACTTGCCCTAGGTGTCAGGAAGCAGATGCAGATCTACTTCATATGCGTGGGGGTGCCCGCGTTTGCGCATATACTGGCAAACAATTAGTTACAGAGTGCAGGAAGTCACCAATATGGTTGTCTGGTCATCGGCAGAAAGTTGTCTGCTGGGACTGCATAAACGCCCCAAGAGACAGACGGTCCAGTACAGATTTGCCGACTTGGCCGTACTCATAGCAAAACGTGCCATCAAAATGCGGTGGAAATCTTCTTCTTCCCCTACACCCATCTCATGGCAAACTGAAATGATCCGCCGGGGTACTGCAGAGAGTAGTATTATTAGGCAGGAAGAGTTTTGCGGACTGCGTAAGATTCCTATTTCTCTGGAATGGGATCACATGCTTGAAACATTTAAAGCCATAGATATACTAACTCCTCCAGCATCGCAGAACGGACCCATCCCACCCTCACCTCCCGCATCCCCAGGAGCTGGACTGACTGCTACCCAGTAATGCTGTATTACTTTATGTCTCGAATGGACTAGGGATATATACATGCATATGCTTTGAAACTGTTTGTTTTTCACTGAATGGATACAATCTTTCCTGTGTTACGCTATAAATTAGTGGACCAGTGAACAAGAGGGGAGGGGGAGGTTCTTTGTTTTTGTTTTAGTATGGCAATGTATAGTTCGTTGGATAACCACGAGTTTTCTAATACTTGGATATTTCTTTATATCATTGACTTGACAATTCCTTATCTTTTGCTCCTTAGACAAAATGTCCCTGTATTGATGAGAGTTCTTGTATACGAATATCCATAATGTCACTTATACTTTGGAGATAATATGTGTACTTATGATTGTTACCTCTTAATAACTCTTTGTCATTTGGATAGAATATGAGTCATAGATACTATGTTGATTAAAAACTCAATAAAAATGTGTTTTAAAAAAATAGGGATATCTATGAGTATGTATTTGTACTGTTTGTTAAGAGCTAGAATTTGTTTGGTATATAATAGATTCATTTGTCTTTGATCATATGGTTTCTAATGCAATTTAATGAATAAATATATATTTGATATCCTTTACTCCCAAAGTACATTTTTGAAAAACTCTGCTAAACACAGAAGAAATCAAGAGCACAAACCAAACACAACTATTGCACACAATAAAAACATTCATTACTAATCTACTGACTGTTAAACTCTAATCTTTGGTTTACAGAGTAGCGTGCTACTCTCTGCAATGCGTTTCACTGCCTTGTCAGAGATAGTAAGTGCTATATAAATACAATTTACACTTGTACATGTCCTACTTTTATATACCATGCACTCAGCCATGTGGGCTTTTAAGGCCTACATTAGCGATGAGTTTCAACTAATAAAATGGGAGGTGTAGTCCTGGAAAAAGGTTCATTTTGCTAGGTCGAAATGGTTGTTTAAAACTGGATGCCCAGGCTGCTGTGGCAAGCCTAGAGACATGACTTACAGGGCTACTGCAGTGGGTAGCACAATGAGTGCTTCAGACCAGTAGTAACATTTAATTTACCGACCCTAGGTACAGGTATTACCATATACTAGGGACATACAAGTAAATTAAATGTGCCAATTAAATGTGTATCAATATTACCTTGTCTACAGAGGGGAGTGCCAACACTATACCACTGGTTAGCAGGAGTAAACTGCCAAGAGTTTTACAGCCAAATAAATTTGGTTCAGATAAAACATAAAAAATCTCAGGTGACCCTGCAGGAGTATTAAATGTCCAACAATTTTCTTCAATTATTCCTTTGTCAATTGCTTCTTTCCACATGTCTTTCCTTATGTTGAGTGGAGTTGAGTGGAGAAGTGTGGCTCAATGGTTAGAGTGGCAGACCCTGATGCAGAGGTCTGGCCCGGGAACAGGGTTCAATTCCCTCCTTGGCGGGTCATGGGCTCAATTTCCTCAGACCTGTTATTTCTTGCCTCGGTGCCTATTCTAATCATGGGTCCCACTCTGCAACTCTGGGCAATAGCTTGCTTAATCTCCACAACGGCCCCAACAGCGCTGGGATGCCTGGCTTCACCTTGGGGGTGCCCAGGAGTGGACATTTCACAGAGAAAAGCCAGGAGGAGTTCCACAGCGGTATGAGTACAGAGCCAGGACACCCTAGGGTAACAGTGCGCTATACAAGTACAACACATTTACATGTTGAGTCTTTCTTTTTTGGTTTCTTTCACATCTTATTCCTTCTTTTCACTTAACTTCAACCGTGCTTTAACCTCTGATGTGAATAAAATAATGTAATTAACATCCCACTGCTTAAGACCCTTTAAGAAAAGGCCAGTATGCTTGGAAATGCAGGTAGAAGGTCAGAAGTGTGTAATAAGTTCATAGATTATTTTCCTGTGGTAAATCATTCATCATGCATGATGCTGACAATTAACACTCTATTTATGTTGCAGAGACATAGTCTTACAAAATGGAAAATAAAAACAAGACAAACGTCAAAGAGTTTATTATCATGGGTTTCCCCAACCTGGACCACATCCAAAATGTACTTTTCATACTTCTGCTTTTCACTTACCTGCTCATCATCACAGGAAACACAGTTGTGTTCTCTGTCATCAGGCTCAGTCCAGCTCTGCAGTCACCTATGTATTTTTATATCTGTGTTTTATCTTTCCTCGAGATCTGGTACACAGCTGTGACAATACCAAAAATGTTGGCCAACCTCATAGCAGAAAAGAAGAGCATCTCCTTTATTGGCTGCCTCCTGCAGATATATTTTTTCCAGTCCCTAGGAGTCACAGAAGCATCGCTCCTTACCGTTATGGCGTATGACCGCTACCTAGCCATTTGCAATCCTTTGCTCTACTCAACCATCATGACATCTACATTTTCAATTAAGTTGGCTGTCAGCTGTTGGCTTTGCAGTTTTCTTTACCCAGTGACTGAGATTATTTTAATGTCAAAGCTGCCTTTCTGTGGCCCAAATCAAATCGAGCACATTTTCTGTGACTTGCACCCATTGATGAGCTTGGCTTGCACTGATACCTCACTCAGTATCTCTGTGGAGTTTGCTCTTAACTCTTGTGTGGTCATTGGTACCATGTTCTTCATTCTTTTTTCCTACATAAAGATCATCAGAGTTATTTTACAAATCCGTAGTTCAGAGGGGAGACAGAAGGCATTTTCTACTTGTGCGACACACCTCATAGTAGTCTTCATATTTTTTGGGAGTGTAGGTTTTATGTATATTCGACTCACAAAGAGCTATGGTGTACACTATGATAAGTCACTGGCTGTGGTGTATTCTGTATTGACACCACTTGTCAATCCAATTATCTACAGTCTAAGAAACAAAGAAATTAGACACGCAATACAAAAGATTCTTCATCAAAATCTTTCCTTCATCTAAAATGCTACAGTGTTGTAAATTACCTCATTATTAGGGTTTCAGGTATGGAACTACAAAACAGGATATTGTATCCCAATTCTTTATATTTTCGAAACAATTGTGATCAAAGATTTGAAGACAGAGACTGAATTGAATTCTATGGCAGTGGTAGCCACAAACCACCAAAGCACATTTTACAATAGCCTTCCAAATACCAACTAGAGATGCAGAATAAAATCTGGACCTCAGCTGTTAAACTGCTCATGTGACAAGTGATTGTGTTCTTTTTCTTCATCTGCTTTGCAGGCTTGAAACCCCTCTGCTTCTGCTGCAAGATTACCCAACAGACATCTTTCTTCCATCAAATACCTGCCGCTGAAGGCCATCCCACCCTTTTCCAACTCCTTTAACCAGGGTGATTGAGGCTTTACAGCATCAGCGTCACAACTCTGGCACAGTCATCCCATTCAACTCAGGGCTGATGCAATTCTCTTCTAAATCAGCAAGAGAGTAAAACATGCCCACTGAGTTAATAGTTTGCCACCCAGTTGGTGGACACTTTTTCCCTTCGAAATAGCTCCTGGTTCCATAGCGGTGCCAGCTTTGACGAAACATAAATGTGATGACGCGTCTGCCATGCCATGTCACTGATATTTTTCATAGAACATATCACCAAGTGAAGATCCGTCTTTCAACATAAACATAACTAGTGTCCCTCATGTTTTTGAAGTGTTGTCTAAGCTTGTGGAGTACTTTTCTGGACTTTTGGACCCCCAAATCAGCGACAAAAGCTATAGTGGTGTCTGGGTCACTCTGAGGTCCTGATTATTAGGTGGTTGGTATATTCTGATGCATGGGTAAACACCTGATTATTCATGGGTAAGATTTTTCGAGTTGGTAGGTGTTTTAACCCATCTGATAACAATCAGATGCATTAAATACCTTGTGTCATGAAATTTTGACAGGTCAAGACTACCAAAATTTTCCGGAGCAATATCATACAGTATTTACTATACCATGTGTATTGTGGGACGTTAAACACCCAAATATGCATGATATTCCCCACCAACTCGTAAAAGGTGTTATTAATTGCACCCAATTGCACTACTGCTGTCAGTGACGAGTCCAGGGACCTCAGCAACATGCGTTGGTCAGACATCGCTGATGACATGCCCTCCATGTACGACACCATCTGGGTCAGCAGTCTGGTGTGGCCATGGGGGACAGTCAAGATCGATGTCTGCCCAACCTGCAACTGCCGCTGAATGTCCACAGACTCAGCAGTGAGGGCAGCAGGGGAGACAGGGGCAGGGGGTGTGGTGCCTGGCACGAAGGAGAGACGTTGTTGCCCTACACCAGAGGTCTTCAAACTTTTGGATGCCGAGACCCCCTGTCAACATTTTGAGGCGTAAGGCACCCTCCTGACAAAAAATTCTAAACCTGTAGCCAGGGCTACTGGAATTATGAGGCAGGTGAGGACCAAATTACGCGACAGGCTTGACTAAATTGTGTGGGAAGAAAATGTAAATGAGGTTATGTGATGCCGCGTATTTTGGGATAGCATTGCTTTATTATGACATTTTTTACACACAGTAACACTAAGGAAATATTTCACCCAATCAGTCCCTGTTTATAACCAAAATACAGCAATTATCATCAGAAACATTTCTAGTCAACCTTTGTGAAGGGCCTTCCACTCTGCAGGAATACGTGCTGCCACATTAGAAGCTCACCTGGCCCTGGCCGGGAGAAGCAGGGGTCCCTTAAAACCCTGGCGGTTTTGTGCAGAGCTAGGCATTTTACCCATGCAGCTTTCCTCTCACCCCCTCCCTTCCATCCCTCTCTCCTCTCCTCACCCCGGATCCCTCTCTCACTTTGCAGGCCATTTTCTTTCACCCCTTTTTACAATTTCTGAACTCTCCCCATTCAACCTCTCACTTCACCTTTAATCACCTCTTGCCATTCTTTCTTTTCACTGCCCTCATCTCGAACAGTCTTTTGCATTTATCTCATTTCCTCTTTGGCCCTGTAACCTCCCGTGCCCCCCAGCACTTCTCATTCACCTCGTCTCTCCATTCAAATTTTTGTCTATTTGTATCTTACACCTCTCCAGTCCCCCCATTCATCTTTCACATCTCCCCTTTGTTCTAACAGAAGCCCTCACCTTTGGCTCACACTCACTTCTTGCGTGTTCACACTTCTCTTCAGCAATTCACATTTCTCCTCATCCCTGACCTCTTCAATCAAATTCTCTCACTCCCTTACTGTCCTCTCTCATCCTCTCATCTCTCCTCGCCAAGCATATGGGTCGGACCCGTATGCTCCTCTCGGCATGTGCCACTCTGCTTATTGTTCCCTAATTCAAGAAGGCATGAGTTGTCTGTCTCGCTGTTTTGATGCAGGCCGCGCAGTTATGGAACGCGCACCCTCCTTTGCTTCGCTCCGCCAAGAATCTATTATCCTTTAGGAAGATATAAAAACCTTTCTCTATGCTCTGTAGGTCACCTCATTTGGCTGGTTCTCCTTCCCCTTCTGTGTGTTTCTCATTTGCCTTCAGGCAGCAGATGGTTATTAGCCCCAGGACATCTTTTGGTAACAGTAGAGCTCTACAAATGTAAATAATAATAGGCAGAAGCAGGGGATTCACTAGACCAGAACTTCGGAGGGGGGTGCTAACACTCCCAGCCAGGGCTGGTTCTAACACTGGTCGCACACCGTGCAACAGTGTTTTTTGATGCCCCACCCCCGTTTCCTCCTTCTCCATGAATTCCTTCACTGCCACTCACCAACAATGCACCTCATCTCTCTATAGCACCTTTCTGACAAACATTTCATTTTTTTATAGCGCTACTCATAGTTTACTCACACTCATTTCTGTGATCTGCATGGTACATGTTCAATGTAGCAGGCACCTTAACCCTCTGCACTGTGTGGGTGACAAGAGTGCCCATGTGAGTGCACGGTGAGCGATGCAACAGTGTGAGAGTAGGGCAAGAGGAGTGACTGCAGGGTGAGTGAGGTGGCGGATGAATTTACGTGCGGATGCAAGTTCAGAATGGGATAAATGAATGTATGATTACTGATGGGCTTGTTTGATTGAGTTGCATATTGAGCAGTGAGGGGGACAGGTGAGTGAAGTGTCACATGAGTGCAGGATGAGTAGTGTACTTGTGTGACTGCAGGGTGAGGCATAGGGTGAACAGCGCAAATGCATTGTGAGTGCAGAGTGATCACTGTGAGTGCAGGGTGAGCGGGTGAATGGTGTGAGTGCATGGTGATCAGTGTGAGTGCATTGTGATTGCTGTGAGTGCAGGGTGAGAGTGAAAGTGAAGGGCGAGAATGAGGAATGAGTTGTCTGAATGCAGGTGCATTCCCAGACCCATGAAGTAACTCAGCATGTTATTGACGGCGGGGTAGAGTTTAAGACCTAAGTTAAACTATTTCGGCATTAATCGGGGATCTAGGGTGAAGAAAATAAATAATGTGCTGATCCTGCAACAAACTTACAGTCCTATTGATTAGGGTTGCCAGCAGATTATTTTGATGGCCAAGTCGGTACAAAAATAAGCAATCACCTAAAGCTGTATTTTCAGCACTTATCTGTGCATACTTTAAACAGCAAATATAAATAGAAAGCACTTTTAATTGTGTTCTAGGGCTGCCTGAATGATACTGATAATTAAAGAGAACAAAGACAGAAAATTCACATAACGAATGCTTACATACTTTTTTATTTATAAGTCTATTTAGTGTTAAGAGGAGATCTTTGCAGGCTCTTTAAACAAAACACGGCGGGCATTTTTCTTTTGGCTACCCTACTTTATATTCCTTTTCAATAAATGCATTCTCACACTACAGCAGTAAATGTAAAATACCAATGTATGGAATAGGCGGAGTGGGGACCCAGGGGGTACTGGAACCCAGAAAAAAACAAGGGGCCCGATTCACAGAACTAACTTAAGACAAAATCCTAAACTTACTACCATTTTGGTATTCACAGAAGGCACTTACTCATTTTGGTATTCACAGAAGGCACTTACTCATTTCGGTATTCACAGAAGTTAGGAGTCCTAACTTTAGGACTCCTAAATGCCTTCTGTGAATACCGAAAGTCTTAAAATTAGGATTTTTCTCCGTTTAGTAGTAGTATAGTTAGGACTCCTAACTTTAGGACTCCTAAATGCCTTCTATGAATACCGAAAGTCTTAAAATTAGGTTTTTTCTCAATTTAATAGTCCTAAGTCTAAATTTAGGACTACTAAATTGAGAAAAATCCTAATTTTAAGACTTTCGGTATTCACAGAAGGCATTTAGGAGTCCTAAAGTTAGGAGTCCTAACTATACTACTACTAAACTGAGAAAAATCCTAACTTTAAGACTTTCGGTATTCACAGAAGGCATTTAGGAGTCCTAAAGTTAGGACTCCTAAACTTAGGACTACTAAATTGAGAAAAATCCTAATTTTAAGACTTTCGGTATTCACAGAAGGCATTTAGGAGTCCTAAAGTTAGGAGTCCTAACTATACTACTACTAAACTGAGAAAAATCCTAATTTTATGACTTTCGGTATTCACAGAAGGCATTTAGGAGTCCTAAAGTTAGGACTCCTAACTTCTGTGAATACCGAAATGAGTAAGTGCCTTCTGTGAATACCGAAATGAGTAAGTGCCTTCTGTGAATACCAAAATGAGTAAGTGCCTTCTGTGAATACCAAAATGGTAGTAAGTTTAGGATTTTATCTTAAGTTAGTTCTGTGAATCGGGCCCTAAGCCTCCAGACACTGCCCAGACCCCATCAGCTCGAGTTGCACTGCAGCACCCGGGCTGAGACACATGACGGGGGAAGAGGGGCCCTGAAGCCCTTGGGCTTGGGCAGAAGTGTGACTGGGAAGGCGCGACCCCCTTTGCATCGCTCCACGGTCCCCCTGGGGGTCACGCCCCACAGTTTGAAGACCCCTGCCCTACACGGACAGAAGGGACCCGAGCAAGTGGGAGGGCGGTGATGGGAATGGAGCGGGCGGTGACAGTTGTAGTGCTGCTGCCAGCTGTTGGAGCCGCCTCCGCCCCCTCAGGGAGTTCAGCCTCGGACCCGTCTGCGTCATAGTCGGTGTTGGTACTACCCAGGTCCTCCGCCGCACTCCCCTCGCCCTCCGTGCCACTTGATGCTGCCGATTCGCCAGGAGTGGTGGCACTGGTGCTGGATCCCTCCTCCACGTCCATGCAGGTGTCTCCCTCAGTGTCCCCCGATGATGCTGTGGGCAAGTTGAAGAGACAGGAAATAATCAGTCACCTGTGTACATCTGACACATGAGTCAAAACTAAATAGGTCACAGTGCATATCATGAAAAGCATCATGAGGAACATCTAGAATACCCAGCACATATGTAAGCCCTGCACTCCCCAGTTGGTTCACCCAACATGCCCCCTGAAATAATGAAAATCAGGACACCATAGCAAATAACTGGATATCCAATTATACAGAGAAGCTAGTGTCTGTGAACAGTGGAGCACAGGCAGACCATGACGGCATGCCACCTCCTGGTCACTGTGAACGAAATAGTATTGGAGCACCCAATGCCAAATAGCAGACGCCAATGCTGAAGGGGTCCCCACACTCATAGACCTGTGAGTACTGTAGAAGAGCAAATGTAATACTATCTGATCGATTGGGAAGCACACAAATTTACACAATTGACATATTTGGAATGTGTGAATGTACCACCTGTGGAACAGAACACACATGTGCATGAATATCAGAAGTCACACAAGGAGGTGCACACAAAACTACATTTACACAGTCATAGTATGAGCTGCCCGCCTAATGCCAAGAAGCCAATGTTAAGAAGAAATGTGGTATCAGGAAGTACACATACATGGCACCACGGTAGTCGGGATGACTTGACACCGGTAAGTTGCCTTCAGCAACAACCAAGGACTAACCCAAATGCTAACACACTGTGGGAACATGGATATGTATAAATCCTAAACAACATTTGGCCTGCAATGTGACCATGTTCTAATTGTGCCAGCGTGTTCCACAAAAGTGTAAAAGTGGTACTTATGCACTCCCTTGGGAGACATCTGTCATGCATGCACATCATTGTCCTTCACAAAAATCAAAGTGAAGCATATAAACAATTGGGACATGTTGACAAGTGTAGTGAGTGCCAGGGCACATGCCTTCTTGAATAACAACTTAAACCATGCCACCTGCCACATGGCCATCCGTACCATGATGACACAGTTGGCAACACATCTGACACACTACCTGTCATGTGGAGTGGCACACATGTCCAGACACAGGACAATGCATTAGCAAATGGCCCTGAAATTGTGTTGAAATAAGGAGCACCTGCACTGAGGAGACACCCTGATGTGAACGAAGAATGTCCACACAGATGTGAGCACACACAGACCAAACCACATAGGATCTGGAGCACACACCCGTGCCAATAATGGATGAGCAGGAAACATTTTTTTTACTTGTGACACATGCTGCAAAGCACAAACATGACACCCTGCACAACATGCCTGGGTCACTGCACGTTGAGTGCCTGTCTGGACATTCATCACACACTGGTAAGACCTGGCAAGGAGACATAAGGTATGGACATGTAGTCCTTGCCCGCAAAAACAACCCATACCTGAGACAATGTGATTGAGACAGCTCAAAAAGTGACACCTGTCAATATGGTTTTACTAAAAAGTGCATCAGGAAATCCTAAATGTACTCCACATAACCTCGTGAGGCTGCCAACACATATTTGTGACACAAAACCTCAACACATTGTTGTACATAGACACACAGGCACTGGCCAGTGTGAGGATGCAGAAGCAAAATGGGGTCAGCCTGTACAATGGGCACATGTAGCACACTTTAGATAAATACAAATGAGGCCAGGGAACAATGCCACAGAGGGAAAACTATGCTGAACACATTGAGAATGGGCACAGTGTTGAATGACACACATGATACCAAGGCAAGGGTGTCTTAGGGTACTGAAGTGGGCACACTGCTCCATGGGCCTGGAATTATCTGTGTGTAACATGAGCTACCGTCCCGGCACTATGCATATCTCCCACTCATGCACATCATGTCTGAGGCCACAACATCGGTCATGCATGTTGCAAGTCTGTTCATTTGAACACTCACACTCCTATGTTGAGACTCAGCATCAGTGCCAACTGATATGGACCCCCAAATGACTGAACAGGACAGGGCACAGGCAAGGTAACAACACATGTCTCCGACCCCACCCCCACATGATGCGGACAGCAATGTGACCTTGGATTGACCGCCAGCCTAGATGACCATGTGCAATAGTGATTACACACAGACCAGGGAACGCATGTCAAGGAGGGGAAAGGAGGAGGAACAGCAGCGGATGACTTTGGGTAACAGAAAATGCAATGCACATATTAACCCTGCCAGTGTATCCATGCGACTGGGCACTTCCCAAAGCTGGTGACACACAACAAACACACATGTACCTACCCCCTTGCTGCTGCTGCATCGTCTGTAACCGCCTATCCATGTCAGGGAACACCACTGCCAGGACACGCTTCACTTGGTGGGTCAGGCGCCGTGGCGCCGGGCGTGGTGGTGAGTCCCCCAGCAGGACCCGTGTCGTACTGAAAATTCTGGACCCGTGTTATAAACATCGTCGTATCATGACGATTTTGGTATCAGCAGACCGCAAATGATTAGGATACTATGCACAAGCATTTTCGCCATATTCGGGTGAAGAAATCACCCTGAAATCATAGTTTCCGTTCTGATCCCTCGGTTTCCATTGTACGGCAGCTATTTTGTGATTGCCCTCACATAGGCCAATGACTAGGCCAAAAATCGAGTCTGAAGGACACGTACACCTTTGCTGACTCCTCTGTGACCTGGGCAAGCTGACTCCACTGCCTGAAGCCAAAACCTGTTCGGCCAGTTCCTTTCCCAGTGGCCGAATGCGATTAGTATCAAAGCACAACATATCATAAAACCTTTCATCACACACAAACCATGCCTAATCTTACACACACCTGTCCCTGTTTCTTACTTTATGACTTGCTTTACGAGGAGGAGGTGCCCGTTTTTATTGGGGGTCCGTCGATATCTGATGAAAGTACCGGGCCTTGCCGGGTAATTGATTGAGGGCTGGACAAACTGCAATATGGGCTTGTCATCCTGACTCTGCTTTTTATTTATAGTGAAAATATGTGAATGGTCAACTGTAAAATAAGGAATGTTTGCCTAAAGCATAATATTTTGTATAAAAGAGAAGGCTGGCTTTGTAAGGTTGAGCAGTCTCCTGAGAATATACACCGTGTTGTACTTCTAGGATACCTGTTACTGGTTGCAGCCAATAAAAACGATCTTTGACTTCACCAAGAAGACTCTGTGTTTCTGTAGTCTGAAACAGGAAGAACTCGAAGTCTTAGGGTGTGTTCCCTGGCACCGCTGGGTTCTGAAAAACCCAGTACTTCAGTTGGCACCCAACGTGGGGCGATTTCAGCGGTACCGGTCCAAGCCAGAGGTTCTTGAGGAGCTTCGTGTGAAAATTCTGGAGGAAGGCCGCCACTTCATCGACCCCTGTATGTCGACGTGGTCCGAAAGTCTTTGCTGCGAGGTGCCCCGCTTCCCGACGGCTACGAAGGACTGCTGCCCTGACTATCGCCCTGTTTTGGACCCTTGATGATTGGTAGAGCGAAACGATAGACGAGTCTTCTGGTGACGTCATTGATATCTCAGTTAAGTATAAGTGGAGCGTCTCCCAGTCCTTAGTTTGGTTCTTAGTTTGGTATCCCCTTGGGATCTTTGATTTGGAACTTGCAAGTACCAAAGCCGAGGGACTTGTGTATTCACGAGACTATCGTATTCGATAATCCTTTGAAGTTTGAAGCTAGACTAGAGAGCGAAGATGCCTGGTCTTAGCAGACTTGGAAATTTGTTTTGTCTTGGTTGTCATAGGGATTCCCGATTGGAGGACTCGTGTCCGGTTCCTCCGATTGGAACTCCAACCTATGAGCTCTATGTAAAACATGGTGTAGGCCCTATCACATATAATGAAGTATGGATCCGATACACCAGGAAAGATGGTGCTTTAAAATGGCCCCAATGTGGTAGTTTTGACACAGAGATTCTGGATAATCTGGAGGTTAAACTTTTTAAGAAGAAAGCCCGGCCGGCGATGTTTGACTCTTTCCGCCTATGGCGTAAGGAAGCCAAACAGAAGGAAATTAAATTAGCAAAGAGAAATAAGAGAGAAAAGGGTATGTCGATAATGCAAGCTGCTATGCAGTTTAAAGATAATGAAGAAGAACAGATGAGTGAGCAGTTGCACAGGCAACGTAAAATGGTGATTGATAAATGTTATCCAGTTTTGCCGCTTCTTCAGCAAGATGCAGCAAAAGAAATTGAGAAAGATCCTTTAATGTCACACTTGTTGAGTTTGCCACCCCCTTATGCGCAGAGTGCTACAGCACCACCGCAACCTTTAGTTGTGCAACCCCCAAATATTGTGCCTCAGGTTCTTCCACAGCCGTCAGCTCCTCTTCAGTTGGCTCCTACTCCTATGGCGCAGCCCCCTCTAGGGCCGCCGACTTCGCTACCTGCTTCATCTGTACCTCCTACGACTTTGTCTACTACACCGACTGCCTCTTCTGGTGTTCTTCCTGATACTGCCTCTGCGTCTGCATCTGCGTCTGCCTTGCCTCCCTCTGTTTTTTCTCCTGTCCTCTTGTCGACTTCTCCTTCTATCCGACAGAGAATGACTGACACTGTTGCTAGCATTATATTTCCTCTCTTCGGGTCAGCTGGTGTGACCCCTAATTCGGAACGTAAGCAGTCGCGTAGTCAACTGCCTGATTCTCGAGAGAGAGAAGCGTTTGACCATATGGCGCGTAAATGGGTTACTTTCCCTTTTAAATATGATGTAGAGTTTGTTATGGATGTCTTCCGTCAATGGGAAGCACCGAAACAAAGATACGTTTTTGAGAAAATGTGTACTTTCCTTTGTGAGGAATTGGAGGATAATGAGTTAGAAACAAATCCGCCTGAGTTGTGTCGTGTACGGTTTGAGTTTTCAAAGGGCACGATTGTGGGTTCCGACGTTGAGAAAGCAGTTGCGACGCTGTTGTCCTTTAGAAATAAAGATCTTTCCCAGTCACTGTTTGAGCCTGACTCCTCAGTTAAGAAAAATGTGCGACAGTACCCAATGAGAGAAGTCCCTCCGGTATGGAAGGAAGCCGTTGCGGCTGATGCCGTTAATCACATTGTTGCTGCTCCAGCTCATTTTCAGCATGTTTGGGTACATGTTCCTTGGAAGCGAGCTGAAGTTTTAGCCCTTAAGCAGACTTTGCCTGACCCCCGTAAAAACCCTGCAGGATATTATAAGGAATTATCACAGACTGCAGACTCATGCATTATGAATTTAGCTGACATAGACATGTTATTTGGGAATGTTGTTCCACAGCCTTTGTAGGGATTGATTCGCCATACAGATCATGCGCAAGAGTTAGGTGACACATGGGCTAATATTAGTACTGCAAATGATAGACAAGTTGGTGGTGCCAAGCCTGAGCCTTTGGTAGCAGAACTTCCTGCTAGGATCATTACTTACATGAAGACTTTAATGCCTGCGATGCGAGTGAATTGGGATAAATTGTCTGCGTGTAAGCAGAAGAAAGATGAAACAGTGTCTGATTTCTTCACCAGGTTTGAGGAAACGTTTATCGACCACAGTGGTCAAGATATGAGTACAGAAGGTGGTCAACGGTTGTTCGTTGACAAGTTTGTGCACAATTTGCTTCCCGAGCTGTGTAGGAAATTGAAAGATTCAGAGAGTTCTTGGGCCGTTTCCTCTTCAGCACAAATATTGGCTACTGCACAGTACTACGAAAATAGGGATAAAGATGAGAAGGATAGAGCAGAAAAGAAAACTAAAGAATTGAAGACGAAGGTTCTTTTACAACAGGCGTATCCGCCATGTGGTGGTCAGAGTAACTATCAGCAACCTCAACAGTTTCAGAGAAACTCGCAAAGGTTCGAGTATTCTCAACCACGGGTTCCTGTAGGTCCCAATCAGTGTTCATAATGTAAAGTAGAGGGTCATTTCAAGTATAGTTGTCCTATTTTGTTACAGCGTGCGAATGGTATTTCTGGCGCAAGAGGTCGAGGTGTTCAACAAGCTCCTAGAGGTAGAGGACGTGGAAGTGTCCCCCAGAACGCGCGTTCCCTTCCGTCCCAGAATTCAATGAATAGTTTTGACCAGCAAAATAACGCGTCTGGTAGGACGGCTCAGTATTATGCTGATGACTACTATGCAGAAGATGAGAATATGGAAGGTAATGATTGCTAGGACAGCCATAGACAAAGAGAGGGAGTTGTTTCAGTTCCAGTAGATCAGAGTGGACCTTATGTTAAGGTGATTACATCAGGTGTGTCAGAGCCTTTTCTGTTGGATACTGGTGCAACAAAGAGTTCTATTATGCACTCAAAGCTCCCTGGCGCACCTTTGTCTGGCGAGACGAATGTTTCAGTAGGTTTTTCTGGCGCCCCGGTTAGGAACCCGATTTCTAGTCCTATGTCCCTTTCTGTTGGACCTTGAAAATTGGAAGCACCCCTTATTCTGACGACAGGTTGTGGTGAAAACTTGTTAGGATTGGATTTGTTGAAAAGATTGTATGCAACATTATATTGTTCTCCTTCGGGAGTACAACTTACACTGGGTAGGAAAGTGATCTCTCCAATGTATTTGTCGAAGGATAAACTTCCGACAGAATTGTCGTTTCTTCCTGATATTCTTTGGGCTACTGGTCCTAATGATGTGGGTCTTTTGGAAATACCGCCATATGTTGTGACGTTGAAAGCCAATGTTAAATTGCCACGCATTCCCCAATACAAGATCTCAAGTGAAGGTGAAAAGGCGTTATTAGCGATCATTTATGATTTGATTGAAAAAGATGTAATTGAAGAGACAAGAGGCAACGTTTGTAATAGTCCTGTTCTGCCTGTTTTGAAACGTACTGACCCTTCTCAGCTACCTGTTTACAGGTTCGTGATTGATCTTAGAGAGGTCAATAAAATAGTTGTGCCACAGTTTCCAGTTGTTCCTGATATCACTGCCCTATTGACTATGATTCCAGCTTCCGCCACCTGGTTCTCGGTGATTGACTTGAAGAATGCTTTCTTCAGCATCCCGATTGCCGAGGAGAGCAGGGATATTTTTGGCTTCAGTTTAGGAGGCCGAAGCTTCCGCTTCAAACGTGCTCCTCAAGGCTACTGCGAAAGTCCATCAATATATAGTCAGGCTTTAAAAACACAACTTGATGCAATTGTTTTACCTGATGGCGCTACCCTTGTTCAGTACGTCGATGATTTGCTAATCACTGCAGATACTGAAAAGATTTGTAAAGAAGCCACCTTGTCGTTGTTGCGTCATTTGTCCGATTTAAATCACAAAGAGTCTCTTTCAAAACTGCAATATTGTCGACAAGAAGTGACCTACTTAGGTCATCTCTTATCGAAGGAGGGAAGGAAACTGACCCCAGAAAGAATTCAGGCAATTGCAAAATTGAGTGTGCCAAGGACACAGAGAGAAGTACATGCTTTCTTGGGCATTACATCATACTGCAGACAGTGGATACCGAATTTTTCTTTGCTGCCCAAACCTTTGGTAGCTTTGACCTGTAAAGATACACCGAATCTCGTTCCATGGTCTGAAGATTGTCAGAAAAGTTTTTCCGAATTGCGTGATGCATTATGTTCGGCTCCTGTGTTGGGTACCCCCGACTACAGTAAGCCCTTTACACTGTATGTCCATGAGAACGAGGGTTGTGCATTGTCAGTGCTGACACAGTCCTTTGGAAACAAGCAGCATCCATGCGCGTATTTTTCATCGACTTTGGATCCGGTAGCTAAAGCATTGCCGAGTTGTTTGAGAGCCACAGCGGCAGCAGCTGTTTCTATTCGACAGTCTGCTGGGTTAGTGATGAATAATATGTTGATTGTGATGGTTCCACATGCAGTAGACACGTTGTTAAACAGGACCAAGACACAGCACTTAACTAGTGCTCGATTGTCAGGTTACGAGTTAACACTGTTAGCGAGCCATGTGCACATAAAGAGGTGCAATACGTTGAATCCAGCCACGTTATTGCCAATTTCAGTAGAGACAGATGATGTTGAACAGCATGATTGTTTTCTCAGGACAGAAGAAGAAACGAAAGGGAGAATAGATCTTAAAGATACTCCTCTTGTAAAGTGTGATGGCACCTTATGGGTGGATGGTTCATGCTTCAAGCTTCCGAATGGTGATACGACTGCAGAATATGCTGTCACGATTTTGCATACGATTGTTGAAGCTGCACGTATACCACATAATTCAGCTCAGGCAGCAGAGTTGATTGCACTTACGAGAGCGTGTGTGTTATCGAAAGGAATGAAAGTGACCATATATACCGACAGCCAGTATGCGTTTGGTGTGGCTCATAGTTTTGGACGATTGTGGAAAGAACGTGGGTTCCTGACTTCGCATGGAGCTAAGATTCAGCATGGTCAGTTGGTGAATGAACTTCTTGAGTCACTGACCTTGCCATTACAAGTTGCGATTGTGAAATGCAGTGCACACAAGAAGGTGACTGATGATGTTGGTCGTGGTAATGCATTTGCTGATGAAATCGCAAGAGAAACAGCAAAAGATGTGATGAATCGAATGTATGTTGAAGGCCCTGCAAGATGGGTTGGTGACGTTGGAATGTGTGAAGATACGATAGAGAGTGTGAAGTCTCTTCAAGCTGAAGCTTCAGAGAAAGATTTGAATGTGTGGAGGGAAAGTACGGGTAAATTGGATGAAAATGGTTGTTGGGTTGACTTGTCAGAACATCAGCGATGGTTGTTACCCGATGCGTATGTGCTTGCAGTGGTGACAATGGCTCATGGAATGGCCCATATCAGTGTGAAAGGGATTTGTAAGTTGTTGGCTCCAGTATGGCAAAATGCTGGAATTCCTAAATGTGCAGAGAATGTGGTCAAGAATTGCATGGTGTGTCTGAAATACAATCCTGGTAGGGGAACCCCAACTCCAGCTGGTCATTTTGCGCCTCCAACGTATCCGTTTGAGGTTTTGCTGCTAGATTTCATCCACATGGAGAGGTGCAACAATTTGAAATACGTACTCATTGTTGTTTGTGCCTTTTCAAGATGGGTAGAAGCATATCCCTTAAAAGACAACACTGCCTTATCCACAGCTAAAGCCCTTGCCAAAGAATTCTTCCCTAGGTTTGGAATGCCGAGAATGGTCTGGAGTGATAATGGGAGTGAATTTGTGGGTCGAGTGATGAAGAAAGTATGTGAAGGGCTAGGTATCCAGCAAAAATTTCACGCTGCAAATCACCCCCAATCAGCTGGACTAGTAGCGTGCTATAATGGCACTCTCAAATTGAAGTTGGCAAAGATACAAGCGAGCTCTGGTCTTAAATGGCCTGACGCTCTGCCTTTAGCACTCCTATCAACAAGAATGACTGTGCATTCGCGAGTGGGACTTAGTCCCTATGAACTTGTGTTCGGCCGCCCGGCCAACATATGGGGAGTGCCAAGGCCGACAAAATTTAGTGAGATCGAACACCCTGTACTGCTTGATTATCTGTATGAATTGACGGCTAAATTGCGTGTTTTACAGCAACAGGTTCACGATACTCTGCCTCTGATCTCTGAAGCTCCTGGATCATGGGTGCTGGTCAAAAATTTCCAACGGACAAGCAATGACCAGCCCCGCTGGACCTGCCCCCATCTCGTCCTTCTCTCAACAAGATCAGCTGTTCGAGTGGAAGGGAAAAAGAACTGGATCCACGGCGTACACTGCAAGAGGGTCCCTTTGCCTCTACCGTATGACCGTTGGGTCCAGGAGGGGATCGCTGACTCTGAGACTGAGACCGTGCCTCGTTTTCTGCCTTTTAGTGACGCACGTGTAAAAGGAACACTTTCTGAGCAAGAAAGTGACAGTATTTTGCAAGAAGCTGTGCCACCGTCAATTCGATTGAACACTACAGAGCCTGAATTTTTGTTCCAGGACCAGACAGTACCTGGAAAAACTCGCTACAATCTGAGGGCGAGAACTATGGACAAATAAAAAACTCCTTTTCTTTGCTATTTTTGAAAGTGCAGCTCTCTCATCTGGGAAACTTTCTTATTTTTGATTTTTCGAACCGCCATCCGGGTTCAGCTGTAGGGTCGTGGTTGCCCAAGTCTTTGGAGTGCAGCTGAAGACGTTAGGTCAACAGTTCTGGTCGGTCTAAGGGAGTTGCCCTGACAGAAGCATTCCTTAGCATAGAACACCCTACCACCACGAGCAGCAATTAGAGAGGATGGAGTTTTTTTGAGAATGAGAGACCTGCCAAACAGATGAACTTTAAAGCCAGAATATGTATAATGATGACAAAGAAACGATTTTTGATATTATGTATTTTCATGTTGCTTAGTGTATTGACGTTTTTAATAGGATATGTTTTATTCTCTTTTCAAGTGACATTTGCACCCACTACACAGCCCATTCCTCCTTCTACTGTTTCCTCGCATTCTTTTCACCCTCTGCCTGAACACGAGTCTGCTAGAAGATTAGAATTTGTCAATAATTCATTCATTCAGCTTCTACACCAACACCAATTAGTAGTTAACACAACTAACTGTTGGGTGTGTGGTCTTATGCCTCATACTACTGATAAAGATATCCCTTATCTGATCCTGCCTTTCAGCCATAATGGTTCTGTGTGGGCATATAGAACGATATTTATATACTCCCATGAAGCCAACCCCCTACGTTCTGTGAAAGATAATGCTAAGAATAGTGCTCTAGTTAAGGGCATAGTAGATATGATTAGGGAAGATATTTCCTATGAGACTATCCCGAGAGATGAGACACTAGCATATATTGGGTGGAACATAACAGGATATGGAGTTACTCTGAGTGAGAACCAGCGAGCAAAGAGATCCTCCCCGATTTGGATTGTACCCCATCAGGGTCACCTATGTCTGCAAGGTAATGGCAAGAATCCCAGAGCTCAGTTAGGGAGAAGTATCTGCACTGAAACATATGTTTTTACGTCTCAGACTTCCCCTCCGTTCTTAGCAGCTAAGGGTACCTATTTCATCTGCCACAATAGAGCCTATACATGGTTGCCCCCTGACTTCTCAGGCACATGTTTTGTTTCGTTCCTGTTGCCTCCCACCTACACGGCTGTGGCAGATTACCATAAGACAAGGATAGTTAGAGGTGTCATCAGTAAAGAAGACACTGCAGGACAAGAACTTGGAGATTTCGTAAAGGGTTTTCTGCCGTTTTGGTGGACTATGGTTAACAGCAGGAACATAAGGCAATTGACAAGGGTTGTTGAATCCACGGTAGATGAAACCGCCGGTGCCCTTGGTAATTTGACTGCTGAGCTCCAGTCGGATCGCCTTATGACTCTTCAGAACAGGGTCGCATTAGACGTCATACTTGCAGACCGAGGTGGGGTATGTACAGTGATCCAATCAAGTTGCTGTGTTTTCATTCCAGATAACGCTCCGACAGTTTACCAGGCCATTTCCAAATTGCATAAGATCTCCGAATCTATCCATGTGGATGAAGGAGATTGGTCATTGATGGGGTGGTTCTGGGAACTGATATCCGCCTGAGGATGGAAGATTCTGATAGTCATTGGGATGATCTTAGCCATTCTTTTCCTGTTCTGTCTGTGTGTACAGTGTGCTCCTGCAATATGTGGCCTCTGTGCTACATCGTGTGTAAGGAAACCTGTATCAAGAGACAAGCTAAGTAATAGGATGATGCTACAGCAACATCTCAACGACTTTGTGAATATAGACCTGGATTCAGACCTAGACTCAGATTAACGTGAGGATAGGTTGGTTATTGCCTATGTAAGGGCAAAAGGAGGGTCTGTGGTACTGAAAATTCTGGACCCGTGTTATAAACATCGTCGTATCATGACGATTTTGGTATCAGCAGACTGCAAATGATTAGGATACTATGCACAAGCATTTTCGCCATATTCGGGTGAAGAAATCACCCTGAAATCATAGTTTCCGTTCTGAACCCTCGGTTTCTATTGTACGGCAGCCATTTTGTGATTGCCCTCATATAGGCCACTGACTAGGCCAAAAATCGAGTCTGAAGGACACGTACACCTTTGCTGACTCCTCTGTGACCTGGGCAAGCTGACTCCACTGCCTGAAGCCAAAACCTGTTCGGCCAGTTCCTTTCCCAGTGGCCGAATGAGATTAGTATCAAGGCACAACATATCATAAAACCTTTCATCACACACAAACCATGCCTAATCTCACACACACCTGTCCCTGTTTCTTACTTTATGACTTGCTTTACGAGGAGGAGGTGCCCGTTTTTATTGGGGGTCTGTCGATATCTGATGAAAGTACCGGGCCTTGCCGGGTAATTGATTGAGGGCTGGACAAACTGAAATATGGGCTTGTCATCCTGACTCTGCTTTTTCTTTGTAGTGAAAATATGTGAATGGTCAACTGTAAAATAAGGAATGTTTGCCTAAAGCATAATATTTTGTATAAAAGAGA
Source organism: Triturus cristatus (assembly GCF_964204655.1). NCBI lineage: Eukaryota > Metazoa > Chordata > Amphibia > Caudata > Salamandridae > Triturus > Triturus cristatus. Next base: position 407,613,118 of record NC_140590.1, read on the forward strand.
AGGCTGGCTTTGTAAGGTTGAGCAGTCTCCTGAGAATATACACCGTGTTGTACTTCTAGGATACCTGTTACTGGTTGCAGCCAATAAAAACGATCTTTGACTTCACCAAGAAGACTCTGTGTTTCTGTAGTCTGAAACAGGAAGAACTCGAAGTATTAGAGTGTGTTCCCTGGCACCGCTGGGTTCTGAAAAACCCAGTACTTCACCCGGGCGATCCACCTGGTCCAGCACCGGATGTCCTGCCAGCGTTTCCTCACCTGTGCCAGGCGCCGACTGCGACCCTCCACAGATCTCACGGCCCTGACGGCCCGCTTCCATATCTCCCCCTTGGCGTAGGCAGTTACCTGTGAGGATGACAAAGTGAGACAACATCACTACACCTGCTCCATGTCACAGAGACACACATTTGAACATCTTTGATATGTTGAACAGGACATAGTATGCTGCCAACAAATAGCACCTTTGTCATAGGGACATTAGGCTCTGTGGAAGCCCCAATGCACTACATGGCATTGAAAGTACACAGGTGGCATGAGGGGTGCGACACACTCCCTGATCATGGCACATACTGGACATCACAAGCAACACAAAGCTGATGGCCAGCACCTCCAAGCAGTCACATGCCCCAGGCCACTGACCCAACAACAGCAGACTACACAGACACACACAGGCACAGATCATTCACCTGCCAGTGGCAACAGCCGATACAAACCTCACTCTGCACATGTGCCCCTTGCCTGGGGGGTGTCACAGGCGTGGGGCTAGCTCAGCAAGTCAGACACACAGCACGGATCACTTCTCACATCAGATGGGTCGAGCTGTTGCCTCCTCCATGCAGCTGTGGTGCAACACTCCACATAGACACTCACCCACATGACAAGGAACATTCACACACATCAATGTCCAGATCATTTGGACACTTTCACCACAGCTCCACTCAACTCACACACATCTGTGGGTACAGTCACCTGTCACACAGGGGGAACACTGAATCACCTCAGGACTATAGAACAAGAAGGGCCAAGAGGATTAGCTATGCTGAATGTGCCATGCAGCATGCAGTGAATGTCACAGTAAGCACAATGCAAGTGAGGAGTGCACACATGCACCACATCATGCTCTGCATGACAGACATGAGCCATCCCCCCCGGGACCCACTCTAAACAACATTTCATGTCTGTCACACCTGGACACAATGCCAGAAGTGCCAGTCACAAAACAGAAGGGGCACAGTCAAAGGTAGCGGAGTCAGCACTCACCTGCTCCCCTGGTCTACCATACAGGCTGGGGTACTGTGGGAGGATGACATCCAGCAACGCCTCATTCTCTTCCAGTGTGAATGGCTGGGCCCTCTCCACAGTCCTTGACATGGTGCCAGAGGAATCACAAGCAGCAGCAGTGGTGTTGAATCAAAGGTTGTGCAGGCAAGTGCCCTCTCATGGGTTCTGCCTGACTTATATCTGCCTTGCTGGCCTATTTCAGTAACAGGAGTGCAGAGTGATTGGTCAGACTCCTTTGCATCCTACGTTTCCTCCAATCCCTTTAAACATACACCAGTGACAGCATTAGCATTTTTTCAAATTTGCAGCATCATGTCAAGTCAACAACCACTTTGCAACAATGTATAATGTGGCCAACTTCTTTTTCCAGGCCACATGATGGAAACATTTGATCTTCAAACTGGGTATCCATGACAACCAGCATGCATGTAGGCCTTAATACTTGTCCCTTATGTGTCCCCATTGTAAATTTCAAATCCCCGCACAGGTACGGTGCGTTTCACACGTACCCCTAGGGCACCACTACTCTAGTGCTACGGGCCGTACAGGCGTGTGTACGGCCCGTAGCACTATGGTAGTGTTGCCGTAGGAGTACGCCATAGTGCTACGGGCCAGTCACACGTGTGGACGGCCCGTAGCACTATGGTAGTGTTGGTGTAGGCGTACGCCATAGTGCTACGGGCTGTACTCACGCGGGTACGGCCCGTATCTCTATGTCCTACGCCTACGGCAACACTACCATAGGGATACGACCCCTACACACGCGTGTACGGCCCGTATCTCTATGGCGTATGCCTACGCCAACACTACCATAGTGCTACGGGCCGTACACACGCGGGTACGGCCCGTATCTCTATGGCGTACGCCTACGGCAACACTACCATAGGGATACGACCCCTACACACGCGTGTACGGCCCGTATCTCTATAGCGTATGCCTACACCAACACTACCATAGTGCTACGGGCCGTACACACGCGGGTATGGCCCGTAGCACTATGGCGTATGCCTACGCCAACACTACCATAGTGCTACGGGCCCTACACGCGCGTGTACGGGCCGTATCTCCATGGCGTACGCCTACGGCGACACTCCCATAGGGATAGGACCAGTGTGTACACGTACGTGTGTACGGTCCGTACACACACGCGTACTCCTACCCAAACCCCATATAGTGATACGACCGTACCCACGCCCTCAGAGCGTGTGTACGGTGCGTTTCACAGCTTCCACTGGTGATAGGAGGCGCACAGGAGAGGAATGGAGGTGTCTGACTCGCACACGGATGGACATCAAGTCATTGTCAGTGCAGTGCTTCATGTGTAGGGCCTAGGTGTGTCAGGCAGTGAGCTGGCACATGTCTCCTCATGTTTTAACCCAATAGTTGTGTGATGACCTGTGTACATAAGTCATGTGTGATGGGGCACTATGTGGCGCACTTCCCCATCACACCTTTTACATGTGTGCATGTAGTTCAAACTTGCCAAGCACTGCATCACTGGCATGGCACAGTCACCAACACCCGTAACTGTCCCCTGATGCCAGGTACACGGATGATGACACCTGACATCTCACTACCAGCGTGCCCCGATGTGACTATGTCATGTGTGTGTCATGTGTTCCCATGATCTTGCTGTTGGTGTTCCGTCAATGGCATCTGCTGTAGCTGCATCCAACATGTGTCTGTGTGTAGATGCCCATGTCACACTATTACGCACACCAGGACACATGTGGAATAACACGTAACGTGTGTCTGTATGCATCGAACAGGGACTTGCGAGCTTAGGACATATCTGCGTAGTCTCAATGTCTGTGTGATCATTTTTGACATGTACCCCTTCATGGCAAGGTGTGTGGTCTGTCCTTTTTCCATGACATGTGACCTGTGCGTCTAGCTTGCCGGCAGCTGTCTGTATGAGATAACATCCTTCAAATGCACATATGTGGATGTATGTCACTCCTGTAATGTGTCTGGCTGTTCACTCACACTGGCCCACAGCTACTTTCATGGCATGTCATGTAGACCTTGACAATCCACGTTTGTAGCTGGCTCTTGGTAGGAGTATCACCTGGCTGGCATACGTGTGCAGGATGTATTGCACAGACCAGACTCTGTATGTAGCATATGTGTATTAGCTGTTGAACATGTGCTCAGTTCATTGACATTGGTGTAGTAATGTACTCAATCTTCGTTGATCCTTCCAAATTTCTGCAGGGCACCGCCTCTCCCCCGACCAATGCCAGACTTGGCTGCCATGAGAGAACGTGACTACATATGCCGCTACAGATTCCCCGAACAGTTAATTGTGGACCTGACAAACAGGCTGGCCCCACACCTTCAACCGCGACACAGTTATCCGACTGCGCTGACCCCCAAGATGAAGGTGATGTCAGCCCTACATTTCTTTGCCACCGGTACTTTTCAATTGACCATAGCTGATGTGGGTGGCATGTCCCAGACCATGTTCAGCCGTGTCCTGCATGATGTTTTAGAAGCCATGTTGGAGCACCTAGATGAATTCATCCATTTTCCAACTCCTGAGCAGTTGACAGGTATCAAGGGTGAGTTCTATGCCCTGGGAGGGATGCCCCATGTAATTGGGTCAATTGATGGGACACATGTGGCTTTGGTACCACCACAGGCACAGGAGGTCGCCTTTCGTAACCGTTAACATTACCACTCCATTAATGCCCTTGTGGTGTGTCTTGCTAACATGGTGATTTCCCATGTCTGTGCACGTTTTCCAGGGTCACATCATGAGGCGTAGCAGGGTGCCAGAAATGATGCTGCAGCTGCACAAAGAACGAGCATGTCTTGTTGGTGGTAGACTCTGTTTGTCCAGTATTCAGCGGTATCTTAGTATGTGACGGCATCTCCTGACCCACTTCTTTACATGATGTTTCCATGTAGGGGACTCTGGCTATCCCAACATTCCATGGCTGGTGACGCCTCTCCACAACCCGAGAACAGCTGCAGATCACCGTTACAACAACGCCCATGGGCAGACCAGGCGAGTGATTGAGAGGACGTTTGGCCTCCTGAAGAGCCGATTCCGTTGCCTCCACAAAACCGGCGGGTCCTTCCCATATGCACCGGTGAAGGTCTGCAAAATCTTCCTTGTGTTCTGCATGCTGCACAACATGGCAGTGGAGAAAGCTGTGCCACTCATTCTGGATCCCAATGAGCAGGAACATCCACCCGTGGAGGATGACGGCCTTGGTCACGAGGCAAGTGAGGAGGAGGAGGAGGAGGAGGAGGAGGAGGAGGAGGACATCCGGAGTCAGCTCATACGCAACTTCTTCTCATAATGGTGAGTCCCTGGGTCTGAGTGTGCACGCTTTGAGCCTTGTGTGGCATGTGTTGCAATGTGTGTGCTAAGTGACTTTGAGGTGTGTGCTGATGTGTCACTCGAGTGCTGATGTCATTCCACACATTTTAGCTGACACACTCAATTGACAACTAGCATGGTGTCAACCTTATTCATGTAGAGTACATGACCATGCATGCGGATGACTATGTTTTTCTTGAATTCTTGTGTGTCTCTCATCCCCAGGTATTTGCGCATGCTGTCTGCTTGTGGCATCGTTGTGCTCCTGCTATTCCTCATGAGTATTGCAACGTGTGCTGAATCAGCATTACAAAGCATTACAAAGCGGCACAAAATAGGGTGGTGATGGACGGAGCATCAGAACCAATCAAACACTCACACCCAGTCAACAGATCTGGGTTTGATCCATCACCGTTCTTTAGCCCACTCTGCCACCCCAGTTCATACTGAAATGCCAGAAACAGATCTGTTGACTGGGTGTGAGTGTTTGATTGGTTCTGATGCTCCGGCCATCACCACCCCCTTTTGTACCGCTTTGTTCGCCATAAGTTGGCAGGGTATGCTCAGACGTGAGTCCCTTGCTCACTTTGCCACTGGATTCAAGCAAGCCTGGCTGAAGACAGCTGAAATGCCAGAAACCGGTCCTAGGAAGCTTGTTTCCGGTCCAGGGAAGGCATGGCTTGGCAGTTCGGGCTGGACTGTTCCCATGAGGCACAGGGTCAGACTGATTTGCATATGGCCATATCTGAACTGGGGTGTCAGAGTGGGCTAAAGAATGGTGATGGATTAAACCCAGATCTGTTGACTGGGTGTGAGTGTTTGATTGGTTCTGATGCTCCGTCCATCACCACCCCCTTTTGTACCGCTTTGTTCGCCATAAGTTGGCAGGGTATGCTCAGACGTGAGTCCCTTGCTCACTTTGCCACTGGATTCAAGCAAGCCTGGCTGAAGATGGCTGAAATATCCGAAACCGGTCCTAGGAAGCTTGTTTCCGGTCCAGGGAAGGCATGGCTTGGCAGTTCGTGCTGGACTGTTCCCATGAGGCACAGGGTCAGACTGATTTGCATATGGCCATGTCTGAACTGGGGTGGCAGAGTGGGCTAAAGAACGGTGATGGATTAAACCCAGATCTGTTGACTGGGTGTGAGTGTTTGATAGGTTCTGATGCTCCGTCCATCACCACCCCCTTTTGTACCGCTTTGTTCGCCATAAGTTGGCAGGGTATGCTCAGACGTGAGTCCCTTGCTCACTTTGCCACTGGATTCAAGCAAGCCTAGCTGAAGACGGCTGAAATGCCAGAAACCGGTCCTAGGAAGCTTGTTTCCGGTCCAGGAAAGGCATGGCTTGGCAGTTTAGGCTGGACTGTTCCCATGAGGCACAGGGTCAGACTGATTTGCATATGGCCATGTCTGAACTGGGGTGTCAGAGTGGGCTAAAGAACGGTGATGGATTAAACCCAGATCTGTTGACTGGGTGTGAGTGTTTGATTGGTTCTGATGCTCCGTCCATCACCACCCCCGTTTGTACCGAATCAGCGTTACATGCACGGACATGGTGAAAAGTCTCCTTTGGTTAAGGATTGCAGCAAGGCTTTTTGGGTGTGGTAGTTGTTTGTAATGTGTGGGCACTGCTCCTGTGCAGGTTTTGTTACTATGCATACATGTCGACTCACCATGGGGCACATGACATGTAGCATGACTCACATGAATTGATAGTCACACTTCGCGACAGTCATCTGTTATGGGATTGTGGATTTTGATGAAGGCATCAATGTGTGTACAACTTCCCTCGGAAACATATGGGAGGCTACGGGTGGACATATTGCGGGACATCCCCATAAGAGGCTCAATGGGGAATTGCAGCCTCTCCGTGTGCAGCAGGGGATGTTTGGCTCACCCCCTTCACTTGTGTGCCACTCCCATGGATTGACAGCATCTGTGGTGCGAAGGGGGTGTCCAGTGTAGGTCCCACATGTTAATCCAAAAGACCTGTGAGTCTGTTAATATTGATGCATTTCCATAGGTGTGAGCCTGAGTAATGAAGGTGTTCCTCAGCCTCCAAGGTGCCTCATCTCTGTCAATGCAGGTCTCTTGCCACTGTGCATGTGCCATCTCTGGCATGGTTGTCAAGGATTGTGCATATGAGTAGATTAGCAACCTGCATGCTGTTCTACATGTATTTGATTCTCTATTGTGCAAGAAGTCCATGGCTGTGTATGTGTTTTGGTATGTTGGTCCCCACAACGGGCCGTCGACACCTTCTGGGGTGTGTTTCCTGTGAGCAGCTTGGCCTTCAGTTTCATGATCCGGTGTCAGTCATCTTTGGGGATTGTGCATCCTTTGTCTCTGGGTGTGCCATTGAAAACCGGTCACTCCTTCCTTGACATACACCTGTTGCAGTAGTCCTTTCTGACATCCTAGTCTTTGTGTGGAAATTGTGGCATAGTTCCCAGGACATGCCGCCTGCTGTTGCAGCCACTGCAGCAAGGGCACACGAAGTTTCCTGATTTGGCAACACACACACATCAGTGATGCTCCTCCCTTCCTCCATCAACCCATTCATTTGGCTGTCATCAGCTTGTATGTGCCACAGTTGTGGCCGCGCAGTCCCAAAGGCTGGACCATCTGCACATGCAACGTGCACATTGCATGAGCCTCATGTCCTTGCATGACCCACATCACACTACAGTCTGATGTTGCAGCCACCCTCCAAGCAATGTCCATCCACACATCTGCCGCCAGGCATACACTAAGCGCACACACAACACCTTTGCATGATGAGTTTGCAACTCTGACTGCCTACACAGCGCTGCCACGCCTTCCAGGCCATGTAACACCCACCAGGTCATGTCCCTCCTACTCCCCACCGGCTCTGTACCCCGGCAAGGCCATGGGAGTGGGACTCAAGGCTTCTGCATGTAGTATGCTGTCATTGTGAGGCACATGGCACAGGTATCATCTCTCAGCGTGTCAATCTACAATGTGTCCAGGACCCCCCTCTCCACCATCACATGTGCACACAACCTCATCATCAACTCGTATGCTATTGACAGCCAGGTGCTCCTCACCCTCACCAAGGACGCAGACATTGCCAGTTCCAATATTCTATATTGCATGAGATCCATTGATGAATGGCAGAACAGCAGCCACCTGAGGCTGGACTTGTACAGGACTGAGGTCAACATCTGAGGATTGTCCCCTTACAGCTGGGTCAACTGCTTGTGTCCCACCCGCAGAAGCCCCGCAAAAGCACCCAGTGTCCATGCACACAAGATGGTGTGCATCATGGATTGCTTGCTCACATTTGCCATGGTAATCACCAGCATCTGTGCCTCACACTGCAACAACCTCTGCATTATGCACATGATCTCCAGATAGATCCACTCCAAGGAAAGACGGACCAACCCCCAGGTCCACGACAACATCCGTGTCAAATACTGCCCTGCCCTCTACGGGGCAGCCACATCCAAACTCCCAGGACACTTGTCCACATCCAGGCTGCATCTGCACACCTCAGCTGCAACATCCCGCGCCCCAGCCACATCACCGTCCAGCAGAGATAGCTGCAATGGATCACTGTGTGCTGCAGGATGACCTTCAGACTCCCCACCCACACTCAGGAGGCAGGCCACAACCCCGACCCAACACCAACCTTGTACCACTGTCATCCGAGAACCTGTAGTGCCATCTCCGTGCATCCAACCTTGACCTGGCCACCATTCTTCAGATCCACCGTACTCCAGCATGCAGGACATCGTTCTCCCACCTGGGAACACATACCTGGGACTCCCTCCCCGGGAACCTCCGAATGAGGCATGACCTCTACGCCTTAATGATACTCTTCCAAAAAAGTCTGTCCGCACAGTATTGCATGCACCCCCTCAGCAGCTTGAGGCCATCACAGGTGAGTATTGTGCTCCATGTCTGCATTGAATGATACATTGTGACCTATGTGTGTCCTGTACCAGACTTCGATCCCAGGGTATGGATGTGTGGAGTTAGTTCAACACTCAGGCATAGTTTGACATTTACACACACATATGTTGGAGAATAATGCCAAATGACAGCAACATCTCATGACAAAATAAAGTATTTATTTTTGGTGGGGTAAGTCTTTTGGTAGATGAAGTAAGGTGCTCTACCGGGTGCATAGAATCCAAAGTTCACTGGGGGAGATGGCATCCTTGTCAGTTGGAGTCATCAGAGTCCAGACCAGTGTTGGTCATCATTGGTCAGACTGTGACCAGCAAGTCCATGTGGCAGAGAATGTAATTGGGTGAGGTGGTGCTGTTGCGCCAGAGGGCCAGGTGCCAGGCCAGGTGACCTGGGAGATGTGGATGGTCCGCTGACTCTCACGGTCTTTTCCGTGGACGACCCACCTTCCTTCGGGGACCCTCAGATGCAGGCCTTGACGATGTCTGTGATGCTCCGTTGGACGAATCCTCCTCCTCCTCCCTCCCTGTGGCTGGTGGTGGTCTTCGCCTGGTGGCACAGGGAGGGTTGCCCATGTTGTCGGCGATCCGACGGACTGATCGGCTCATGTCCGTTTGCACCGCCAGGAGCTCAGCCAGTGTTGCCTCCATCCGTCCTTGGTGTTGTTGTTGACTGGCATGTTGCTCGGCCTGCAGGTTCTTCATTTCGTCGAGGGTCCCCTTCATCTCTGTGAGGCTCGAAACTACCTGGCTGATGCCCCTGGTGTCACGCCGGTATGTGTCTAGGATGTGGCGTATGTGTGACATACCGGTTCCCTCAGCTGCCTGGTCAGGTTCTCGCCTCCGCCTGCCTCCACTCCCACCACCCCTGCCCACACGAGCCTGGCCTGCCGTTGTGGGAACATCGGGTCTACGGGACCCCTGAAGGATGGCATTAGCTGGGTTGTCTGCCTCCTCCTGGGTGCCCGGAGAACCTTGTCCCTCCTGGTCAGACTGGCTGTGTTGTTCAGTGCGAGCAGGGCTCTTGGGTGTCTCCTGGGATGTGGCAGGTATGGGGGTGGGGGTTGGCACAGATGTACCTGACGCAGGTGCTGCAGGGGCTTGGGCACCAGAGGGGCCAGGTTGGTCGGGGTCATCCACGGAGTGGTCAGAGTCGTCGCTGCCGGTGGGATCATCTTCACACTGAGCCTGGGACTGTGATTGTTCCCCCCCATTGTTGGGGGGAGGTCGATGACGTTGCCCTGTGTGTGAGAGAGAGACAATGTTAATGCTGTTTCATGCCACATCCATGTTTCATACATATTCAAGTTGTCACAGTTCCCCCAGGTAGTTGGATGTGCCTAGCATTCGTCTCAATGTACACTTGGGGATGGGTATGTTGCGGGGGACAGATTGATATGTTCTCCTGAGTGTTTGACCAGTATATTTTGGGCTAGGATGCTTATTTGGCTATGGATTGGTCTTGTAGTGTCACATGTCCATTGTGGGAGTGGGTAGATCGGTTGCCTGCCCCGGGGGTGTGTGCTTGTGTGAGGGTGTGTGTGTGACCGGGCCTGCTGTTGTGTATAGTGTGATTTGTCATTGGGTTTCGCAGGTGATGTGTCTGTCCGGGGAACAACATTTACAACGCAACTTTTACAACGCACTACACTTACAACGCATTTTTTACAACGCAACATCCATTACAACGCATTCCATTACATAGCATGACACTACAACGCATTTTTAAAAACTACCTTTACAACGCATTCCATTACATCGCATACTACCTTTACAACGTATACCATTACAACGCATAATATTACACTACACTGTCCAACACTTACCCTACTGTTGCACCCCCTGGAGTTAGAATAGTAATTTTTACCCCTATACTATCCAACACTTACCCTACTGTTGCACCCCCTGGAGTTAGCAATTTTTACCCCTATACTATCCAACACTTACCCTACTGTTGCACCCCCTGGAGTTAGAATAGTAATTTTTACCCCTATACTATCCAACACTTACCCTACTGTTGCACACCCTGGAGTTAGAATAGTAATTTTTACCCCTATACTATCCAACACTTTCCCTACTGTTGCACCCCCTGGAGTTAGAATAGTAATTTTTACCCCTATACTATCCAACACTTACCCTACTGTTGCACCCCCTGGAGTTAGAATAGTAATTTTTACCCCTATACTATCCAACACTTACCCTACTGTTGCACCCCCTGGAGTTAGAATAGTAATTTTTACCCCTATACTATCCAACACTTTCCCTACTGTTGCACCCCCTGGAGTTAGAATAGTAATTTTTACCCCTATACTATCCAACACTTACCCTACTGTTGCACCCCCTGGAGTTAGAAAAGTAATTTTTACCCCTATACTATCTAATACTTACCTTAAATGCAATTTAATATTATGCGTTGTAATGGTATGCGTTGTAAAGGTAGTATGCGATGTAATGGAATGCGTTGTAAAGGTAGTTTTTAAAAATGCGTTGTAGTGTCATGCTATGTAATGGAATGCGTTGTAATGGATGTTGCGTTGTAAAAAATGCGGTGTAAGTGCATGCGTTGTAAAAGTGTGCGTTGTAACGACATACATCCGTCTGTCCCCTCATGGTGCATGCTGGCATGACAGTGAGTGTGAGTTCCTGTGCTAGATATCTGAGCTAGTGGAGTTGGTGTTTGAGTGTACAGTGGTCACAGGAGGGCCTTGTGCTGCATACAGCAGGGCCAAGTGTCAGCTACCTTGTCAGTACTTTGCCAGTCCCTGTGCATTGGGCATGGTATGTACCTAGGCCATATGGGCTGAGGGCATTGGTGTCTGCTTCTGAGTTGCACAATGGGTTGTGTGAGCCCCACCCTCCCAGCATCCCGGACATCCAGTCTTGGGTTTGTGGTTGGTGTGGCCTGGGACATGGCATTGCCTTTATTTGTGAATGGGGCATGGAGACGTTAGTGGCATGAGTGAGGTTTTTGAGTGTGGTTGTGTGCGGTGAGTGCTTGGGGGAAGTGGCGTGCATTTGGTGTGTTTGTGGTGTGGATGGCATTCCCCCCATTTTACGTGAGTTGTTTGTGTACTCACCAGGTTCTGCGACTCCTTCGACTCCGTGTACTCCCACCGGCGGAAGCATGGCCATCACCTTCTCCTCCCAGAGATGGTAATGTACGGGTCTGCGGGGCAGCCCGCCTCCAGTGATGTTACACTGGGCGTATTCCTCGTTCATTTTCCTCTTAAATGCCCTGCGCAGATCGTACCACCTGGCTTGGCATTCATGCCTGGTCTTTCAGATGGGCGCAACAGCATTCACCTTATCGACAATCCTCTGCCACTGGCTTGTTTTTTGGGCTGTGCTGGTCGGTCTGACCAATGTTCCAAACAGCTGTGGCTCGACTCTGATGACTTCGTTGATGAGGAGGTCCAGCTCCGCCCTTGTGAGCTTTGGATTCTTGTCTGTGGGCATGGTGTGGGGTGTGGGTGTGGATGGTTGTGGCTGTGTGGGTGTGAATGTGACGGTGTGTGTGTGAATGTGAAGAGGGGGTGTTTGTGAATGAGGTTGTGTGAAGGTGTGTAAGTTAAGGTGTAGTTAAGGTGTCAGTAAGGTGCAGTTGTTTGTCTGTGGGGTCTGTCAGCAGTGGGTCTGTTGCAAAGGCTCATGGGTTGTGTGTGTGGGCCCTTTTTATTGGTCCATTTGTGGGTGTGGCTGGGTTTGAATTCGTGGTGGGTGTGTTATAAGAGGTGGTTGTGATTTAGGGCCTCTGTTTGCCTGTTTGGATGTGCCAGGTCAGTCATAGAGATGTATTTTGTCATGTTGACATGTTTTGAGGTGTTGTGCGAGTTGAATTGACCCTCCTTGTGCTGTTTTACAGTGTCCTGGTTCTGTACGAGTATTTTTCGTGTAGGTAAGGTCCGTACATATGCGATGCTGGTTGAGGGTGCTGGGGTACGGTGTTGGGGTACGGTGCGTACAGGTGCAGGGCTGTGCTAGGGTGTTGGGGTACAGTGCGTACAGGTACGGGCCTGGGCTACGGTGTTGGGTTACGGTGCTTACAGGTACGGGGCTGGGAGACGGGCCTGGGGTGCGGCGCGTACAGGTGGGGAGCTGGGGTACGGTCCTGGGGTACGGGGCGTACAGGTGCGGGGCTGGGAGACAGGCCTGGGGTGCGGCGCGTACAGGTGCGGGGCTGTGCTACGGTGTTGGGGTACGGTGCGTACTGGTGCGGGGATGTGCTATGGTGTGTACAGGTGCGGGGATGTGCTAGGGTGTTGGGGCACGGTGCGTACAGGTGCGGGGCTGTGCTACGGTGTTGGGGTACAGTGCGTACAGGTGCGGGGAGGTGCTAGGGTGTTGGGGTATGGTGCGTACAGGTGCGGGGCTGTGCTAGGGTGTTGGGGTATGGTGCGTACAGGTACGGGGCTGGGCTATGGTGTTGGGGTACGGTGCGTACAGGTACGGGGCTGTTCTACGGTGTTGGGGTACGGTGCGTACACGTACGGGGCTGGGCTACGGTGTTGGGGTACGGTGCGTACAGGTACGGGGCTGGGAGACGGGCCTGGGGTGCGGCGCGTACAGGTGGGGGGCTGGAGTACAGTCCTGGGGTACAGGGCATACAGGTGTGGGGCTGGGAGACGGGCCTGGGGTGTGGCACGTACAGGTGGGGGGCTGGGGTACAGTCCTGGGGTACGGGGCATACAGGTGCGGGGCTGGGAGACGGGCCTGGGGTGTGGCGCATACAGGTGGGGGGCTGGGGTAAGGTCCTGGGGTATGGGGCGTACAGGTGCGGGGCCGGGAGACGGGCCTGGGGTGCAGCGCGTACAGGTGCGGGGCTGTGCTACGGTGTTGGGGATGGTGCGGAGGGGGGTACGGTGCTGACATACGGGGGTACGGTACTGACATGTGCGGGGTGAGGGGGGCTGTACGACTCGTATCCGGGCACAAGTTTACCCGTGTACATGTGTGCTACAGCGTTTGCTCCGTACGGGGCCTTTTACATGCGGTTGTGTATTCGGACGGGCGGTGCGGATCGTACTTGCGCGCTCGGACTTCTGTTTTACGATTTGCACGTAAAAATGTCCGGCTCCCTATCGGACACTTTTCCAGACGCTATTCGGACGTAAAAATTTACGCCTCCCTCTCGGATCATTTTCCCGACGCAATTCGTATGTATTTTTCACGTACGAATCGTACTTGGCAGTTTGTACAGTACTTGTTCGATTCATACGTGAAAATATACGGATACGAGTCGTACGCAAATTTTTTTACCCGGATCGGAATCGGCACCTAAATGTACTGATTATTTTTTATATATTTATATTTGTTTAATTGAGATGTTATAGTGTGTGTTTTGCATATCATAGTGTTAAAGTGTCTGTGGTCAATTAATATTTATTAGGTTCATTTATATTAATAATATTTTTCAAACTCATCATTAATTATGCTAATTTTGGAAAAAATTGAATAAGAAATGTTGAAGTGTTTTGTTATTGGTGAGGTGTTATAGGGTAGGAAATACAATAAAATTCATTTATGCAGTAATTAATTTTTTATTTGTAAATATTTTCTAGTTTAAAAGAATTTTATTTTATAAATGTATTTATTATTTTATATTATATATTATTTGTAGGTTTTTGTATATGTAATTAATAAGATAATATTTTTAATGTTTATATATTTAATATATTTGATTTTTCATTTCTAAATATTGTTTATTTTTTATGATTTTTATCATTCTTTCTATTTTTGTTTTAACTGTTTGAGTTTGAATAGCAATTTTTGTCTCTTCACGATCCAACACTTTCCCTACTGTTGCACTCACTGGAGTAGGAGTAGTAATTTTTACTCCTCTGCTTTACAACACTTTCCCTAGGGTTGCATTCACTGGAGTGGGAATAAAATGTTTTGCCCCTTTGCTCTCCAACAGTTATTCTACTGTTGCATTCATTGGCGTTGGAATAATAATTTTTACCCCTCCGCTATCCAACACTTCCACTACTATTGCAGCCTTTGGAGTGGGAATAGTAATTTTTACTCCTCCACTATCCAATACTTTCCCTAATGTTGAATTCTTTGGAGTGGGAATAGTAATTTTTTCCCCTCTGCTATCCAAAACTTTCCCTACTGTTGCTCTAACTGGAGTGGGAATATTAATTTTTATCCCTCCGCTATCGAACACTTTCCCTACTGTTGCACTCACTGGAGTGGGAATAGTAAATTTTACCTCTCCACTAGCCAACACTTTCCCTACTGTTGCATTCACTGGAGTTGGAATAATAATTTTTTCCCCCCTCCCCTATCAAACACTTTCCCTACCGTTTCGCTCACTGGAGTGGGAATAGTAATTTTTACCCCTCCGCTATCCAACACTTTCCCTACTGTTGCATTCTATGGAGTGTACATAGTAATTTTTACTCCTTTGCTATCCAATAATGTCTCTACTGTTGCATTCTTTGGAGTGGGAATAGTAATTTTTTCCTCTCCGCTATCCAACTGTTGCTCTCACAGGAGTGGGAATAGTAATATTTACCCCTCCGTTATCCAACACTTTCTGTTGCATTCACTGGAGTTGGAATAGTAAATTTAATTATTTCGCTATTTCGCTTTCCCCACTGTTGCACTGATTGTATTGGGAAATGTAAGTTAAAATATTTTCTAATAGTTTAATGTTTTAAATTATTGTAGAATCATTTTATATTTTAAAATATTTATAAATATATGTTTTATTTTTATATAATTTTAAAGTTTTAAATAAATTTAACATATTAGTTTATTAATTATTTTAAAGTAAATATATATGTATGAATAAATTATTATGTTTGGGTGTTTATTTTTTTAATTAAGTTTATTTGTTGTATTTTGTTGAAATGCATATTACATTTAATTTAGTTTGTTAAAATTAATATTAATATTTAATATATTTGATATATATTATTTTATATATATTTAAATCGATATTTTTTACATCTATATTTTTTACATCAATATTTTTGATTCAATATTTTTTGTACTTGTGTAGGTATGGAAGTCGATAGTTTTGCATTCTATATTTTTTTCTCAATATTTTTAACATCAATATTTTTGTCATCGATATTCTATCAGTGAACCGGCATCAAGTGGTGCTACAGTGTCAGCTGCATCATGAAGAAAAAACTCAGGCCTGCTTTTAATTCTGTAAAAACATGATGTAACACAAGTGCGAGCCATTTTACTGCATCAGCAAAGTGGCAATAGCCCAGGTCTTTCACCTTCCATGGGGCCCTCTGGGAAACAGAACTTTCTCTCTCTACCTCACTTCAGTCCTATTCCAATTCCAAAAAACTTTATTGCGATTTGGTTGATTCATAAAAGTACAATAAAAAACAGTTCATTTAAAAATACATATTCCTGCTAATATAAAAATGCATAATAAAAAACAAAATGTCATATTAGTTGATCAGAAGACAGCCCCCTATTTAATCCGAAAGGTCAATCGTTGTTGTTACTTATTAGTTTCCTGCGAATTAGCCACATTGCAAACAAAAATTTAGAAACTGCAGCCACAACAACTGAGTTTAAGTCACTTCGCAAGATCCTAAAGAAATCGAGATAACTCCTAGTACCCAAATTTAAACATAATTGTATAATCCATTTTTTCTGAAAATACCGACATATGCGGGGCAAAATAGCACAACATGAATCGTAGTTTCTAGTTCAGATAAACAACCAGGGCAAATATGCTGGGAACCACCCACCCATCGATCAGTAAAAGAATAAAGGGGGAGGGTTCCATATCTGAACTGTAGATACAGCTTCTTTGCTAAAATGGGTTGGATAGCATCGTGAGCGTAGTGAGATTTAACATCGAGGAAAGCGTCTGTCAGACTGGATAGTCTGACTGAACTATAAGCTTTCGTTAGGAAGTAATCTTTAAAGGTTAAAGCAAGGTTTTCTTTAGAAATACCTAGAGTAGAAACCTCTGGGTTAACCCAGAGATGCGCAAGACCAATATGAACTAAGGTCTGCCTGACATATTGGAGCCAAGGAATCTTATCGGCCCCAAGTAAACCCAGGATTACTTTCAATTCGTCTCTGTAACATGCCAGCTCAGGTGTACTCCAGAGCCTTTTCCAGTACATCACTGGTCTAGTGGCAACGACCTCGGAGATGGGGCGGATGTTAAGATCCAACCTCAGTGGCATAAGCGGCGTGTTAGTTGGAAGGGATACGAGTTTCCTCATAAAAGTATTTTCAGTGGTGACCAAATCATTTACATGGGAATGACCCCACAGTTCGGCCCCGTACAATGTAGAAGATCGAGATTGCACCCGGTAAATTTCTAAGGGAGCACTTATGATTTTTGTACGACAGTTATTATGGACTTTTAGGATGCCCCCCACAGCCTGGTTAAGTTTTAAGTTTGCCTTACGCATTTGTGGTGACCAGCCCATTTTATCATTCAGGGTCAAAACTAGATACTCGAAAGTATTAACCCGATCCAAAGCAATACCTTCCATTTTAGGATGCGGATAGGTAGAGGGTTTTACATTGAAGGCCATATACTTCGTTTTACCTATATTGACCACCAAGTTTCTCTTTTTGCAGAAATTGGAAAACTGATCCAACACCCGCTGCATACCCATTGGGGATTTTGACAGCAGCAGGGTGTCGTCGGCAAACATAAGAGCAGGGTATTTTCTAGTGGCCAATTTAGGTGCATCTATGTCAGGTGAGTCCAGTAGATCAGCAATAAGCCCGTTAAGAAAGAGAGAGAACAGGGTTGGGGCAAGGACACATCCCTGTCGTACTCCCTTTTCAACAGGGAAGGGTCCAGTCAAATTGCCATGTTTTCCATAACGGACTCTAGCATAAGTCTCATCGTGAAGAATCTTCAATTGGTAGCATAGATATGGCGGGGCCCCCATGACTAAGAGTAGGTTCCATAACTGATTACGATCCACCATATCAAAAGCGGATTTCAAATCCACAAAAATCATATATAAACTCCCCCCATCCAGTATAACATTTTTCCAGTGAAGCATCTGGAGCCTAAATAATTGGTCCATAGTTGACATTTTGGGCCTGAATCCTGCTTGTAGTGGGGTTAGTATGTCTTCCTCTTCTATCCAATTCAAAAGCCGTTGCAAGACAAGCCTGGAATAGATTTTTTGGCTCACATCTATTAGGCTTATGGGCCTATAGTTACCTGGATCAAGGGGAGATCCCTTTTTAAAGATGGGGATAATTTCCGCACCCTTCCAGGTTGATGGTACCGGTGAACCTTGTAAAATGGCATTGAAGAGGATTTGAAGATAAGGGGCCCAGATCTTCGGTTCGTCCTTATATAGATCCCCGGGAATACGATCTAACCCTGGGGCCTTATTTACTTGAAGCTGATCCAAAGCCAGATCAACTTCTGAAAGGGTCCAGGGAGGGACGAGCCAGGAGGGATCCCTATCTAGTAAAGTGGCAGGGGGGTCAACAGTCCTGATTGTATTAGTCGAATATAAATTTTCAAAATGAAAAGCCCAGGCATCTTCAGAGATGTTTGGGTCAATCGGGGAGATACCCTCCGGTTTCCCAAAGTGGACAAGGTTCCAGAATGATCTTAGATCTTTTGCCACAAGAGCTAATCTCATAGCAGCCCATCTTTCCTCTTCCCACTCAGTCTTGGCAGTTTGAATTAACTTTCTATAGACCCGCCTGGCGTCCCGGATATGTGAAGGAATGCCCCCCTAATGGCCTGTAGTAAATCCTGTTTAGCCAACCTGTAACCCTTTGTAAACCAGGAATTTTTGTTACCCGACTTCATTGCTTTAACTGTTCCAGTGGTGTAGAAAGAGCCACTCAATACTTTTACGAGGTCCTTATGGATTTTAACCAGGTCCGTGGTTCCATCAGCTGCAGTATTGTTAATATCACATTCAAACACCATATCAAGCAGGGGGAGTATTTTTAAGTACAAGCTGGCTATCGCAGTGTCTGACTGTTTAATGGTTTGCCAGCGAATCCTCTTCCCCCCTTGTATAGCTCTTAGATTATCTGCTGGAAGAGTAACCATATCTGTCCCCGTGCTCAATAGGTGAAAATTTAATACTGCTATCAGGGGGTCATGGTCGCTTTCGGTTCGCCTAGTTAGCTTAAAGTCCAGCACATGGGGCCATAGGTCTAGACTAACCATAACATAATCAATCACAGTTTCGTGACCCATACCCCTGTACGTTGGTTGACCTGGTATATCTCCACTAAAGCGACCATTACACGCTCTCATGGAGAAAGCGTACGTGAGGGAGGTAAGCTGGAGTACCAGAGGGGTCCACTGTTTAGCAGGGTACATACTAGTGGATGGTATTAATCTAGCCTCGTCTTCCTCAAGTGTAAGCGAGGTTACTCCAGGCAGAGGCTCAAAGTGGCAATTGAAGTCTCCTCCAATCATCAACACGACGTCGCCTGGAAGTAATTCCAAAAGGGTTGACAAGGAATCAAGGGTGGGTGATGAACCACCACCACGAGTTGGACGAGAATAAATATTAATAAGTGCAATCTTGGGAGTCTTTTTATGGGACAGAAGAATGCATATTATATCATTACAATTCGTTTCAACCCTTTTAATATTAAAACCAAGGTGAGTACCCACCCAAACACACAGACCCCCCGAAGGTCTCCCCCGGAGGCCTTTTATAGCAGGGTGCATGAAAGTGATGTACCCCAGTCTATGAATAGATTCGGTTGACCATGTTTCCTGAAATAAGCAAATCCCAAAGGGGTCCATAAAGTAACACCACTCTGGATTGCAGGTATTAGAAGCTAGGCCTGCAATGTTCCAGCTAAGAACTTGAAGCTGGCGATCAGAATCAGGAAGAAGCTCAGTAAGGTTAGATTGAGTGGTTAAGGTGTCAATAGTTGCAGTTTGAGTCACAGGGACAGCCTTCAGAGCCGAAAGTTGGGCGTGGACATCCCCCATAAGACCTAAAGGATTGGGGGAAGTAAATTCAACTACCAAAGGTACAGAGGCCACAGAAGTGGGCACTTGTGAGTCTCCATAGCCTCCCTTAGCACCGGTCTCATCTACAGTGTGTGTGAGGGAAGGTAAACAACTAGCTTGGGTATCTAGTCATTCTACCTCATCCAACAGGCTAAACCTATTATGGGTAGGAAACCCCAAAACTCCATTAACAGGTTGCCTACCCCACATTCCCTCATTATATTGCTCTCTGTCAGCATAATTATATGACGGAGCGAGGGGCCTTAGGCATGGGAAAGGGAGTTTAGTGGACGGGGGTAGAAATAACCTAAAGGAAGCGTTTTAATGTTAGAAGGAGGATTATCAAAGGCGGGGCTACAAATGTGGTCAACCACCTCATGTGCTTGAAAATTAACAATGACACAATCACCACCCACATTTTTATGTCTATGGCCCACCCAACCAACTCTTCTAACAAATAAAATGGATGACCGTACGTTCGTAGGCAGGGGTCTATTAGCATTCAACCAGAACATCACTTTATTTTTAAGTTCCTGAAAGGAATCTGGTCTCTTAGAAGTCAATTTAGG
The DNA here is from genome assembly GCF_964204655.1 of Triturus cristatus. Taxonomy (NCBI): domain Eukaryota; kingdom Metazoa; phylum Chordata; class Amphibia; order Caudata; family Salamandridae; genus Triturus; species Triturus cristatus. The sequence continues at coordinate 407,633,177 of NC_140590.1, forward strand.
AACATTAGTCAAGACAACCACGTAGGGGGCGCTTTCGGGGGGAAGGTCAATCCGTGGAAATTCCAGGAGGATCTGTACAAGGAATATCTGTCTGATGGATGCCAGCAGTCATATTGTTGGCAGCTGGTTTCTGTAAAACAGGCCCCCGTCTATGGCTCTGATGAGAATTGCATGCAGCTCCCCGATGTTGCGTCGACTGGGTATTAGTTAAGACTTCTGGGGTTGTTAGATCTTCTGGAGTATTAACCTGGGTTCGACATGAGAGTAGACGTGAAATAGTAGATTGTATGTTTTCATCATATTTCAGTATTGCTGTCTCCAGAGCAACCAACCTCTTTTCTATAGCGCCCAATCTAAGCTCGAGCGGCTGCATGGCTATGACTAGTACTGTAGACATTTTCCCAAGTAGCAAGTCTATATCAAAAGGTGGAGAGGCTACATCTGGGGAATGGTGCTCTGAGCAGATTAGGTTGGTAGTGGCTGTAGATACGGTCAAAGAAGAGTCCAGAATATCAGGGTTAGGATTCTGGATTTTATTCCTTCTGCGTTTTGGTGATAGCTCGTTTTGTTTCCTTTTGGGAATGGTACCAGTAACCCGAACCGGAGCCACAGAGTCAATGGCAAAGCCAGATACCTCAACGGGAACATTTCCAGGCATAACTGCAAATTCATCAGTAGAAACAGTGGATAAGGTTGGTGGACGAAGCTCGCCGTTAGTAGTAGCCAGGATGGGCATAATAGCAGGAGGAATAACAGGAGAGCGACTAGATGCGATAGAACCCAGTGACGAGCGTTTGGAAAAAGATGGATCCAAAGACAGGCGACGCTCAGTAATAGCGATTTCGTGCTCAAGTATGGAGGCTGCTCTTACGATAAATTTGTCCAGCGAACCAGCAACATGATCAGTGGGGCCTGTTTTCAGGCCCCTTTTATTCACCATTATTCTCCTGTAAAATAGGACAAACTTAAATATACTCACGAAACTGGAGCACTAAGAGGGTATGGCCGGACCGGACCCACTCGGGCACGAACGGGCATAAACGGGCCCGCCCTTGGCCCGGGCTTCGCCCGCGCTGCGGAAATGAATGGGCGGAAGGATATAGTCACAGCAAGGGGCGGGTCCAGAGGAAGAGGCAGGCAGCAGCTGCAGGAAGTGAAGGGCTGCTGGACCTCGCAGTCCTCGGAGCGGGATTCACAGGCAGCAAAGGTCAGTTTCTCCACGAGCGGCTCCCGCGAAGCGGGGGCCGCGAGTTTTAAACCTGTGTCCAGGGGCGGGTCCAGAGGAAGAGGCAGGCAGCAGCAGCAGGAAGTGAAGGGCTGCTGGACCTCGCAGTCCTCGGAGCGGGATTCACAGGCAGCAAAGGTCAGTTTCTCCACGAGCGGCTCCCGCGAAGCGGGGGCCGCGAGTTTTAAACCTGTGTCCAGGGGCGGGTCCAGAGGAAGAGGCAGGCAGCAGCAGCAGGAAGTGAAGGGCTGCTGGACCTCGCAGTCCTCGGAGCGGGATTCAAAGGCAGCAAAGGTCAGTTTCTCCACGAGCGGTGCCCGCGAAGCGGGGGCCGCGAGTTTTAAACCTGTGTCCAGGGGCGGGTCCAGAGGAAGAGGCAGGCAGCAGCAGCAGGAAGTGAAGGGCTGCTGGACCTCGCAGTCCTCGGAGCGGGATTCACAGGCAGCAAAGGTCAGTTTCTCCACGAGCGTCTGTTTCGGTATTTCAACCTCTCCCCTTCTCTATGCCTACCTCAAACTCTGACTGTCCCTCTTTGCCCAGTGCAATCTTAAATTTTTTTGGGGGTCCTGGAAAAACATTTTTTGTGTGATCCCACTTTTGAAAGTTTGTTAGGCATAATATGGGTTTAAACTCACAGAAAATGTGTAATAAAAGCCGAAATTGTACTGTGTAGTGGCCCCCAAACCATATCATACCCAGAACCCTCAAAATCCGCCAGAAGATATACAAGGCTCCCAGTGAGTGAAGTGAGGGGCCTGAGCCTTGTGGCAAAGACCCCCCCCCCAGCTTCTCACTTCTTGTGGCAACCCTGACCCACCCTCAAACAGCAGATACCATGATTTTAACAGGAGCATTAAACAAGCATTTGCAATACAATTGGTTTCGCCTATGGGACCTTATATATATTTAGCTATGCAGCACATTAGCCTGGGTGATGAAACATCTACAGTTCTTTAACATGGAGGGAAAGTAAGCACCAAACTGCGTGACACACCAGGTATGGGAACACATGGAGAGAAATATTGTCTTTCAGTGGGAAATGGTATGGTCCAAAGCTCTGTTTTTAATATAAAATCGAGCCTTTGGTGGTCATTTCACTGAAAACACAAGATTTGACAAAAATATTATTGTCTACGTGTGCTCATGGAAGACAATTTCTATGGACTGAAATCTAGAGAATGGTAAAGTGATTCTGGTATTTTACTGACCTCTGCAAGTTCTTTTCTATCAAGAAAGCTAAATAGAGGCAGTTGCCAGAAAAATTAAAAAAAGAAAGTAACTCAGCAAAAAGCAATTCTGGTATTTTACTGACCTCTACTGGTTGTTTTTTATCAAGACAGTTAACTAGAGGCAGTTGAACAGAAAATAAAGTTCGGAAGCAGACAAGTCCTAGGACTGATCTCCAGAGCCCACAAATTACATAAACATATAAGTATCCAACGCAATCCAGTTTACAGTTGTTGCTTTGTTTCCTCCTCTTCCTCCGCGCCCTCGACCTCTGCCCGGGCTTTCGCTGTTTGCTTGTATATTCTGTGCTCTTCCTTTCGCCATGAGTGTAAATTCCATTAAAATTCGATCTTTAAGCAGGGCTCGTCAACAGCAGTCTACAAGACAACCCAGTGGGAATGCTAACAAGGGGGAAGAAGGCCAAAATATGAAGGAGACAATGACTGTGGTAAACCTTTCTGATTACACTTTGTCTAAAACTGAACTTGAAGTATTGTCGTTGGGGTTGTCCTTTTGTCCATCTTCCAAGTTCAATTACACAGAAACACGCATTGATTTATTTAATTTTGTTAGGAAGTTAAAGTTAAAAAAATGGTTTGCAAACATTAAGACACCTAACATTGAGAATGTGAGAGCTGATCCCTCAATATTAACAACACATAATATTGACACTTTGCATACGGTTTATGAACTTGGGAATGTTGAATCTTTTATTGATGATCCATTTTTAAACCTAATCAATACAGGTATTGATATTGGGATAAGTGCTGGGACGCATTTTAAACCAAAGTCCATTTTTTTACCCTGTATCAACAATGATGCCATTAATTGTTTTGAGAGAGGGATGATCAATGATTTGAAAAGAATTCAAAAGAAAAATTCAAATGTTGCACAAAATATGGATAAAAAAACATAGAGAAGCATTACAGAATCTAGAAGACCGGAGAGATATTGTAATAAAAAAATCTGACAAGGGAGGAAATGTGGTCATCTGGCCTCTCCAGATGTATTTAAAGGAAGGTGAAACTCAATTGGCAGATAGTAAAAAATACTGTCTTACTACCAAAAATGCATATGATGTTGCAAACAAACAAGTGATAGACAGGTTAACTGACTGGCGAGATCAAGGCATATTAGAATGGGATGAATTCCTATTCTTATTATGCAAAGATCCAAAAATTCCAATATTGTATTTATTGCCTAAAATTCATAAAAATGTAAGATGTCCACCAGGCAGACCCATTGTGTCCTCAAGAGGTAGTTCTCTTGAGAATATATCAAAGTACGTTTACTATTTTTTGCAGCCTCTAGTGCAAGGATTACCCTCTTATATTAAAGACACAGGGGATTTTTTGAAAATCATTAATGATATTATGTGGGAAGACAGTTACCTATTAATGAGTATGGATGTATGCAGTTTATATACCAGCATTCCCCAGAATCAAGGTATTGATGCATGTAGATACTTCCTTAAGGGAAGATCTTTGTCTTTTTTGTTACACACAGAAATGATATTAGAAATGATCTCAATGTGTCTCAAAAACAATTTTTTTTTTTCTGTTCAACAAACTGATATACAGACAGACCCAGGGGACGGCGATGGGAAGCTGCTTCGCCCCCAGCTTTGCAGGTTTATATCTCGGCTGGTGAGAGGAGCAGATTGTCAGAAACATCAGACAATATCATGACCACGTCGTCCTCTGGGTGAGATACATTGACGATATCTTTTGCATATGGAAGGGCACAGAAACTCAGGCACAGAATTTTGTTTCAGATTTGAACAATAACACATTGAATTTACAATTCACCAGTGAAACTAACAAAAACTTTATTGAGTTTCTGGATCTACGATTGGAAATTCATGATAAAAAGATATGTAGTAAATTATTCAGAAAAACAACAGCTGGTAACAGTTTGCTACACGCCACGAGCTGCCATCCTAAGAATTTGATAAATAGCATTCCATTTGGTGAATTGTTACGCGCCAAAAGAAATTGCAGCACAGAAGAGAATTATGCACTGGAAGAAAAGGTGATGAATCAAAGATTTGTAGAACGTGGCTACAGTAAAGCTACCATTAATTCAGCTATTGAAAGAGTAGCTAAAATAAAAAGAGAAGACATGTTCATAAGAAAAGAAAGGGTGGAAACTAATGAACAGCTACGATTCATCACAACCTATCACAACCAAGCTTGGGATGTAAGAAAAAGTCTGAACAAATATTAGGAAATTTTAAAAACTGATATCGATCTTAAAGAAAAGATAGGTATACATCCCTCCATCACGTTTAGGAAAGCTAAATCCCTAAGAGATGTTCTGATGACCAGTACAATAAAAGAAACCAAGAAACGAAATGTGATACAAGGTTTCTTTCCTTGCAAAAAGTGCAAAGCATGCAAATTCAGTCAAAGCTGTAAGACTGTGAAATTAAATAATGAAAAACCAGCGTACAAAATTTCGAAGCATTTGACATGTGATACTGAATATGCAATTTATGCACTTAAATGTCCATGTAACCAATTTTATATTGGAAGTACCATCCACAAAGTAAAGAAAAGGATTCTAGAACATTTTAGGGCTGTAAAGAATAATGACAAGCAATATCCGGTAGCCCGCCATTTCTGTCAGAAACACAACCAAAATGTCAATCTTCTGAAATTCATGGTGTTGGATTGTGTTCCCCTTAGGGAAAGGGGGGGGGCAATCGAACATTGGAATTGAGGAAGATGGAATCGAAAATGATTATTAAATATGACACCATGTGCCCCATAGGTTTGAATCAGGATGAGGAAATGTCAATACATTTAAGATGAATTTTGTCCAAATACTGCAATTGTCGTAACATGTTTTTAAGGGTTTTTAAAGTTTTATTAATTTTGACACACAGCAGTCTTCCTAGTTAACAGTAATTTTTGGTTTGTTGCAGGACTGAAGAAGATAAAAACAAGCAGTTGTAGCACTCTGAATAGATGTAAAGAAGACACCACACTAATATGATTATCACTCACTGGAGTTATAACAATTTATGTTTTTATATTTTATACAAACACCCACTTGGGTTGCAATGTCATATATATTTTTTTTCATAGAAATGAAGTTGAAACATATATTTATGTTTGGTGTCAATATTGATAAGTGAATTACATTCTCTGCTTTGTTTATATACTGAATACGATGAAATTGAACTATAACTTTATTGCAACAATGTAGCAGAGAAAATGTTTTCTATGTTTACTAAACGTTGATGTAATACGGAGGCTGCACCTTTAAATGTATCACTTGAACTTTGAATCCCCGCCCGTGATCAAGGAGTGATTGAAACTCCGAAACGCGTAGGGATATCCGTTGAATAAAGCACGTCTTGAAACTGAGGCCACGGCACCAGTGAGTTTTCTTTACAACTGTAAACTGGATTGCGTTGGAAATTGTTGGGAGTGGCATCCTGGCCGTGTTGCCCGCCGTCGAAGTGGCTTTGGTGTGCCGAACGATACGTTGGAAAACATATAAGTATATACAAAAGTATATACAAGAGGTCTCGAATGTTAGACCTAAACACATCAGATGCTGTACATAGAGCAGCAATATGTTGTGTCGGCTGTTGAAAGCACAATGCGATGGGAGGGAAATGGGAACATGTAATTTGCTAACAACATTAAAATGTATATCATTACAAAATTTACAGAGTGCAGATGTTGTGATATTAAGTGATTTGCTCTGAACGACATTTATTTTCAATCAAGTGCCAGAACCTGGGTAAATCCGTGTCTCCAAGATCCCCGGTAAGCAATTAAACATTTCACTAAATTAATCCGTGAGATATATCCCTATTAACCGGAATGTGTATTTCTCTACCACAGCTTTTTAATTGGTTAACATACTGTCCTAGGTCACCAGTTACAAAAATAAAGAAATAAGATAAATGTTGTTGATGTCTCCTCTTGCCACTAATATTCTTGCTTCATTCATTCCTCAATAAATCATACGCAATCTTTCAGTCTGCTTCTTTTTTTTTTTTTTTGGCAGAGTTTTATATAGCGCGAACTTGACCCGAATCCAATCAGGTATCAGAGCGCTTTACATAGCACCAGTTACGTTACATTAGGAAACACATTCATTCTTTGTTAGGCACGGGGAGATTAAGTGATTTGCTCAGAATCACAGGATGTTCAGTGTCATTACCAAGACTCAAACCCAATTCCCCAGGTCCGAGGTCGAGCACCCCAGCTTGGAATGTGTATTCGAGTATTAATTTAGTTTTCATCTAGAAGTTAGGAGTGTCACTTTTTCTTGATGCTATTAGGTATTCTCTTAGGTGTGGATTTCTTGGTTAGCTGTGGTTTCATTGTATACATCTAATATAGAATAAACCTCATTATTATTAAATTTCGGAACCATGCGTTATGCACACTGCATACGTGAACATCCTCAGGGCCGTATTTGATTATGTTTGTATGTGCCCTCGTGCGATGGTATGTATTTTAGCTCTGCACTTGCGGGCCTTTGCAATGCTGAGTAAATAGTTGCTATATTTTTAGTTCCAGGCTTGTCCAGCAAAACTGTGTTCCTACATTTGCTTCTTATGTCAACACAGATAACAACTCCTGCCACATTATCCCTTGACTTTATCGCAGCAGAATGAGTGTCATGACAAGAAAAGACCTACTCACAGGAATCCTCTACATTTAACAATATGTTTTAGAATCTTTCAACTCCATGGGGATTTAATCACCCGACCTTTCAGTCTGGACAACTAGTTTGTTTGCTTTTGAGTCAGACACAACAATACAGCAGGCTTGTCAATAATATACATTGAAAGAGTGACATAAAAGAAGACCACATGCTCAAGATTATCCAATAGTGCTGCTTTTGTCTAATTAGTCTCTTTCTTTGTTGTTTGACTTCCACATGTTTGAGATTAGCTGTGGAGAGATCCTGCACCATCTTCTATTCACTAGTTTCTAAGTACTTAATTAGTAAGGATGGGTCTTGCCCTGCAGGCTTGTATCCTGAAGACTCTGGATTCCTCTCATGACTGACTGAGGCACACAAGGTTTGCTGCACCTCTTGCTGAGTGGATTAGAAATTGTTTTCCAGTTCTGTTCCTCCTTTGTGGAAGGGGTGGTAGGATCCTATTGTGCATTTCCTCCACTCTTCTCTTAATTTCCTTTATCAAAATTCTCGCATCCTGAGGGTAACGGTAGTAAGGGTAGAGGATTCAGATCAAGGATAACTACCTGATAAACTCTGATAGATGCCATTGATTTGGGTGGGTTTTTTTAAACATGTATGGAACCGAGACCTTGCTGTCCATGTTCAATGTCCCTTTCATCCTCCCTCATTTATTGAATTAATTTTTTATTTGTAAAGTTTAATATAGTGTGAGCATGACCCCGAGGGTATCAGAGTGCTTTACAATGTGTCACAAAGGTAGAAACAGTAACAGGCAACCAAAATCGAGAGCTAACTGAGATGTGGTGAGTTCCAACAAAGGCAAGAGTTTAATAACAGGAGCAATTTGTCACAAAAATATACAAGATCCTAAGAGGTCAGTACTGTACATGGGTATAGCAAGTGTAGGCAAATGTTGAAGGCTACTGAGGAGAAAGAGCCTTAGAGCAAGAACTTGCTCTAAGTAGCCCTTTGACTTCCTTTTTAAATGATTTCAGGGGGCAGGGAGTTCCAGATGCTTGGGGTAATACCCTGTTGTATGGATTCTGCACAAATACAGAACTATGCGCAGGAATTTGGGGCCTTGGCATATAGGGACTGAGTCTTCCTACCACCTTAGTAACCACGTGCCCAGGACCGACTAGCTATAGTGTCTCACTTGCTCCCCTACTCACTCACAGAGACAAAAATGATCAGACACCCCAGACCACAACACTCCCAGATCTCTCAGGAATCGCGGTAACAAGACACACCCTTTCGCTCGCACTCTTGTACTTGTCCACAATAAGATCTGACAGAGACACGAAACAGTTTAAAATATTTATTTTAACTGACGTGCCCTAACATGCAGTATACGTGCCACAAACAAGCAGGAAAATGCATAGTACAAATATAGCATAACAGCTAGCCCAGAAATCATGAAGGGAGATGTCATCATAGAAAGGCCATAGAGCCTAACCTCCCTCCCCTTGCTAAGAAGCAGTATTATTATTTAGTAGAAGATCTCTGGGATTGTCAGCAGACTCCACACCATAGCCTATAGATGGTAGATCTACATCGTAGGTGCTGTCTCCAAGTGTGTGTCACCTATTTGTGTATCCCACTAAAAACCAAAGTACGTTGTCCAAACAACAGCTGCATCTGTATGTTTTGTCTAAGGGCTAAGGCCTGGCCAGAACAAAATAACAAGGGGCATTGTTGTTCGACCTTGCATATAATGTTCTGTCAAAATCCTAGGACCATGCAGAGAGTGAACAAAGGAATGAGTTCTCAAGTGAAAGCAGCCATAGAAAATTTTGCAAAAAATCAGCGGTAAGCAGAGGCAAAGCGACTCAGTGGTATTCCAATTAGGATAATTATGAAGCAAAAAAAAAGTTTATTATAAGGTTTTATTTTTTTAAACAATTTTGCCAATCGGGTGCTCAAAAAAGTAATCCATTCATAGTTAATCTTCGGAGACAGAAAAGAGCGATGCCATGAACTCCAGAATGTTGTCCATCCCTTCCATAGTAAAAAGGTATGCCATCCAGTTAAGTAGGTTGAACGAGCACACCTGCTCCTGATATCCAGAGGCCATTAGGAGCATCACAGGGCAACTTGCGCTAACTTCGACTCCGATCTATGAGGTGCTGCTCAGGAGCACAGATACTGAAGTCTGACCTTGGTCCAAGTAGAGGATCGCACATCAAACGCCTACCCACCGCACATTCCTGGTCATGGACCTTCAACGGACCCATTAACTGATTGTAATCCGGGGTAGTGTGTGTGGTATTGGAGAGGCAGACATCCAGGGCCCATTAAAGGGCACCGGAGGCAGTGAAACACAGGTTGCATGCAGGTGAAGTAGGCATAACTGAAGGTCAGCCAATAGTCAATGGCAAAAGTCTTCACTGGCTTCGAACCAAAAAGCTGCTGCATTCGATCACGGTACAGGTGCAACTGGACCGGATATGGCAGCTCCACAGATCAAGCAGCCATTGCGAAGCAATAATAGGAGAACAAGAATGCCACAAATCAACTGGAGCACCAGGGGAAACCCTCCGAAGGTGCTGGAAAAAATAGAATGGATAAAGGCCGGTATTACTATAAATAAATTCTGAAAGGAGGAAACAAGACCGGATCCCGCAAGTTTAAAAAAGTGGGCAAGGCCCTCTGTATCAGACGCATTAAATATTTGGTGTATTAATTCTCCAAAATGGAGTGGGAGATTCATATTTAACAGTGAGTGAATCTCACTTGCGGTTCTCGTCTCTCGAGCTGACGTGAGGGCCACTTCTTGTTGAAACAATAGCACTTTGAGTGCTTAGCTTATTGAAACCTGTTTTCAAAGTTGGAATGGAAGGCCAAAGAGAACTATCTACAATCCCATGCGGGGATATAAACAGGACATTGCTGCAACATGTAACTTGTTGGGAAACAGCTACTATATACGGGTTGCCAGCCCGTAAGCCGCAGCAGCTGTGGTTATTCAAAATAAGATAACTTCCATTAGAAAGCAAAGTTAGCATAGGAATAATAGATGGGACATAGGTACCTTTTAAAAAACAAGCCCCATTAGGGGCTGAAACGTTCCAGGCGCCGTGGAGTTTACCTTGTTTACAGGTTAGGGAATGTCCTACTGTGGAATCGCAATCCTCCCCTGTAAGGAAAACCTCCTTATCCACACGGTGACATCTAAAGGTGAAAGTCAAAGTTCATAATTCATGAATATAGCTACTGCCGAAGGGCTCCTATCTACCAACCGGATAATGTTTCCTGCAGGCTACTATAAACTGAAAAAGTGAGATAGGCAGTGAAATAACTTCATGTATTAATCAGACAGCTGAATTGGTCTCTGCCTCAGAAAATGGTACCTGTTCTAATTGTTCAATATGTAACAATGTGTATGTGGCATCCTTCATTAACATTAATTTCTAGGAGGAGCCTAGCGCGCAACCAAGATGGCCGCGTAGGTGCGAGGCTCCTGAGGACCTCCGCAACCTCCTACATTTATCCTGAATTCCTCCTGCCTCGATTGAGGGGACTGTGTCGGTGAGCCTGAGCTGAGGTGGAACCCGTTTTCCGTTCTCGAATTGGACCTCGGGTGCCGGAGTGAGCACCGATTGAGGTTTGCGGCCTTCTTCTCGCCGAACCCCGGATTTGCGTTGGGGGGTGACCCAGTGGCAAAGTGAACAACAGCGGCGGGCCGGGCCTGGCGAGTCGCGTACCCCGCACTTTCGCTTTCGCTTTCTCGCCGTTTCTGCAAGTGAGATCGCGGAGCCTTTTGTGTTGGTGTGGCCTCGCTGGGGGACCCGGCCTGCCTGCCTGCTGTGGCCCGCCCCGCCGATCTGGGGTGGCCCCCCCGGAGCTCGTGGCCCTGATTGCCTGCCCTCTACGACGTTGCTGGTTCGATTGTGGGACCAGCGGCGATGGCCACGAAACAAGATGGGGATCGGTCAAAGACCAAGTCGACCCGACGTGGCACCGTCCATCCGGCCAACAGCATGGACCGCTATACCCTCCAGAGGGGATCTCCCGGCGGACCGCACAAGTCCCCTGAGGGCCCTTCTGATGCCCTGGACTTGCCCACGGATTTGACTCTCCACGACGTCATGGGCGCCATTTCCGAGATGAAGGCCTCGGTGGGCCAGCGGTTCGACACCCTGGCACAGAAGATCGATGCGGTCCTTGTAGACGTTGGCCTGGTGAGGGCCGATCTTTCCAAGACCAACGATCGAGTTGACTCTTTGGCCCACACCGCATCGGGCCTTACGACTGAGGTGGCGGCACTACAACTGGAGGTACGCCGGCTAAGTCAGGCGAGCGCACTTATGGATCGGCGCCTCGAGGATTCCGAGAGTCGGGCCCGGAGGAATAACGTCCGCATCATCGGAGTGCCCGAGGGACGGGAGGAAGCGGCGGCGGATCTATTTGTGGAGGACCTGATTGCTACCCATCTCCAGCCTCGGGGCCTGAGTAAATTTTTTGCTGTGGAGAGGGCCCACAGGGTTCCCGGGGGAAGGCCGAAGGTCGGAGCCCCTCCGCGACCTCTCATTGCCCGGATTTTTAACTTTCGGGACAGAGACGCTATCCTGCAAGCTTCCAGACTACATGGGCCGGTTAAGTTGGACAATATGGAGGTGAACTTTTACCCTGATTTCACCCAGGCGGTCCAGAAGCAAAGACTGAGCTTCCTCGGCGTTAAACGCCGACTCCGGGACCTGAACTTAAAGTACGCCATGCTCTTCCCGGCCAAGCTGCGAGTGGAGGTGGATGGTCGCACGCACTTTTTTGATCGTCCCGAAGTGGCCGGGGACTGGCTGGACACTCTGTCTGGGGATCGTGATCGAGATGGCGGGGGGGGCGGCGGGAGGAGGCGGCCCACTGGATCGGGACTGAGGGGTCAATTGGGCCTCACTCTGGACGAATACGCTGCTACTTTCGATCAAGCGTCTGTCTTTGTACATTCCCCTCCCATGGAGGTTGTGTGGGGTCCAGAAGGGGTACTCTTTCCTCCTCTAGGGGGTCTAGTTAGTTTCTTTTATAGGGGCGACAGGCACACTGCAAGTTGGGGGGGCTGTCCGGGCTCATGCAGGGGTGCAGGGTGGGGGGAGTTTTGTTGGAATGGGTGGGTTGGGGTGGGGTGTTGTTCGTTTCCACCACAAGGCAAACGTATCTTTGTGTTATCTCTACAGTGCTCTCTGGGGGACGAGTGATGACTTCTGTTTATGATGGGGGGTAGGGGACTGAGTTTGTTGTCCTGGAATGTTAATGGACTGGGTGACAGGATCAAACGAGGTGTGGTCCTGCAGTTCTTGAAGCGAACTTCGCCCGATATAGTTTTTCTGCAGGAGACGCACCTCATTGGCAACTCCTTTTGCGCTATGAATCGACGGGGCTACCGCCTTGTGGCCCATGCGGGCTTCACGTCCGGTTCAAGGGGTGTGGGCATTATGGTTAAAAACTCGCTCCCGTTGGAGATTGATGAGGTGCGCCATGACGATAGGGGACGTTACACGGTTTTGGTCGGCAGACTGGAGGGCAGAGTGATCGTTTTTGTGTCAGTATATGTCCCACCGGGGCTGCAGACGACCACCTTTGCGGACCTGGGGCAGCTCCTCCTTGGCCTTCCGGAGGGGATTCTAGTGGTGGGGGGGTTTTTAATGCTGTAGTTTCCGGAACTGTGGATCGTCACCCCCCTAGGGATCTCCCCCGGGCCCAAGAGTGGTTATCTGGCCTCTTGGATACCCTGGGGCTGGTGGATTGTTGGCGTCTAAAACATCCCACGCAGCTACAGTACACCTTCCATTCAGGGGCCCATGGTAGTCTCTCACGGCTAGATTATGTCCTGGTCCCAGCAGCTTATGTAGGGAGGGTGGGAGAGGTGCGCCATTTGGCACGGGGTATTTCGGACCACTCTCCGCTCTTGTTGCACTTTGATGTTTTTCCGAGGGGAGAGGGTAGAGGGGCCCCGATCAATCCCTGGTACCTGCGTGACCCCACCATTCGCGCAGAGTTGATTAAATCCCTTAAGCGCTATTTTGACGAGAATGTGGGGTCTGTGTCTTCGGCGGTCTCACTGTGGGAGGCGTTCAAGACAGTACTCCGAGGAGAAGCCCTGTCCCTTATTTCCCACTCCCGGAGGCGCGAGCGGGAGGAGGTGACCCGTGTTGAAGCTGAGATAACCGAGTTGGAGGAGGATCTAGAACGTGGGGTGATGGAGGATAAATTACATATTCTCCAACTCAAGCAAGCGGCCTATAAGGCCCTTGTCACGGAGGCGGCCAGGGGCCTCAGTAGAGAGCAACAGGGGAGACTGTATGATGTGGGTGATAAGGCTGGTAAATTTATTGCGTGGCTGGATAAAAAAGAGAGAGCGAGTCGTGTTGTCCCGTTGATTGAGAAAATGAATGGTGTGTGTGTCACTGAACCGGAGGAAATTGTCTCCTGCTTCGCGGACTATTTCCGTGGGGTATATTCCCCAGTGTCTTCCCGCTCTGAAGAGGATTCCCATGCCCTGCTCAGAGATATCGCGCTGCCTTCCCTTTCTGAGGAGGACAGAGTGTTGTTGGACGCCGCTCCAACCTCCGAAGAAATTGCCCTCGCCATACGCTTGGTCGCTTCTGGCAAGGCCATGGGTCCTAATGGTCTTCCCATCGAGTTGTATAAGCTGCGACCGGATACGCTGGCGCCGCATCTCCGCGCTATGTTCCTTGCGGCCCACTCGGTGGGTTCCCTCCCGCTAGACCAGCGTCTGGCTACCATCGTGGTTATCCACAAGGAGGGGAGGCCACGGGACCGGGTCACATCCTATCGACCCATTTTGTTATTGAATGCGGAGCCCAAAATTCTCACCAAGGTTCTGGCCAATCGGCTGGTCGGCGTGGTGTGTGACTTGGTCCACCAGGACCAGTCCGGCTTTATTCCCCATCGTAACACAGCGCTTAACCTGCGGCGTTTGCATGGGGTGCTCGCACGTGTCCCGTTCATGCGGGAGCCGGCCATCTTGGCATCCTTGGACGCCACTATGGCGTTTGACACACTTGAATGGCCATATATTTGGGCGACGCTCGCGAAATTTGGGTTTGGCCCAGGGTTTATCAGGTTTATCAGTTTGAGTTGGGCAGGGGCACGCGGCAGGGCTGCCCGTTATCGCCGCTTCTTTGTGCTTGCCTTGGAGCCCCTGGCGGAGTGGCTGCGGTGGGTCTCCGCTGGACCCCCGAGTATGAGGACCGCGTGTCTCTATATGCTGACGATATTCTCCTGTACCTGGCTTCCCCACGTAAGTCACTGATAGTACTGGTTGATGTATTGCACTCATTTGGTCGTAACTCCGGCCTTGTCATCAACTGGGCTAAATCGTGCGTGTATGTTCTCTCTGGGGAGGCTCCTATCCTTCCGCGGGGCTGTCCTATCCAGATCGCCCCGCAGGGATTTAGGTACCTGGGTATCTTCATCACCCTAGACGCGGAGGCCCGGTATGATCGAAACCTGCTGCCCCCCCTCCAGCGCCTGAAGGAGGATGTCGTGCGTTGGCGGCGTTTGCCGCTCTCACCGCTCGGCCGGGCGGCATTGTTTAAGATGATGTCGCTGCCGCGTTTCCTGTACGCTCTGCAGAATACAATGGACCTCGTCCCGGCGCGCTACTTCCGCGAGGTGGAGAGCTTGCAACGCCGCCTGTTCTGGGACGGGAGACCGCGTATCGCCCTGGCGAAGCTGACGCTCCCGTGGTATGACGGGGGGATTGCCCTCCCGGATATTAAACGGTATTATTGGGCCTCCCAGCTGGCTGCGATTAATCATGGCCTATATGGGCCCGCCCTAAACCCGGCCTTTGAAATGGATAAGATGCTACTGCCGGGTGGTGACTATAATCGAGCGCTCTACTCCAGCTCGCTCGACGCACGTCTTACGGGCCCCACGCGTGTCATGGTAAGAGTGTGGCACGCGGCTAATGTAGCGATGGGATGGAAGGATCGTTTGACCCGGGCGTCACCACTGTACGCATCTGAGCAGTTGGGCTCCCTGTGGACCTCGAAGGGCTTCGAGAAGTGGGACATGATAGGCATTAGCAGGGTGGGGATCTCTGGACGAGGGGGGGGATTCAAAACGTTCGGGATGCTGCAGACGGAATTCCAGTTGCAAGACAGGGAGTACTTTCGGTATATGCAGATCCGTCATGCACTATGCTCCGCCTTCCCGGACGTTGCCTCCATCCCGGAGTACTCCCCTCTGGAAGATAGAGTGCTGGATGGACATGTTCCGGAAAGCACGATCTCGTTAATCTATAAAAAACTGATCAATGACCGCGTGGGATTGCTGCTTGATCTTCGCGAGGCTTGGGTTGCCGATGGATTGGAGCTGGACGACGAGGACTGGGTCTCTGCGGTGGCCTCCCCGAAAGAGGTGGCCATACCGGCCCGCCTTCGCTTCGTCCAGCTCAAGATACTCCATAGGGTCTACATAACGGGGCCAAGGCTATTGCGAATGGGCTATGCTGTGGACGGGTTGTGTAAGCGTGGGTGTGGTTCTTTGGGGACCTTTCTTCATATTTGGTGGGAATGCCCAGAGGTGGAGCGATTCTGGCGCGGTGTGCATGAGGTCCTGCGGGTGGTTACGCGTGTGCCGCTGCTGCCCGAAGCGAGGAGATGTCTGTTGAACGTGTGGGAACCAACCGACTATTCGGCGCCACAGACGTGGTGGGTGACTCTGGGATATATGGTGGCCAAGCGCGATATTGCTCAACTGTGGGGTTCCCAGAGGCCCCCGACTGTTTCGGCCTGGAAGGAAAATATGGACTGGTGCATGTTTCGGGAATAGGTGGTGTATGTAGCGAGAGGTAAGCCTGGGACATGGGTGAAAGTGTGGGGCCCCTGGAACGCCTACCATGGTGGAATCTGCGCCCCGCCGTTATTGCCCGATCCATCGCCTGCCCCGTCCCCTTAGCCGGTTTAGCTCTCCGGTACCGGGCACTGAGTCCACCCAGTCCCTGTTCTGACCTTCTCCCCCACCTTGATACTCCTATGGTTTGGTAGGGCCCCCTTCTAGGGGAGCACATGTTGCTGTTTTCGATCGTGGGTTGCCTTGTGGTTGGATTTTGTTTGTTGTTATTTATGTTTAAAAGAAACCGTCATGTGGGGTCCGCATGGTGTGGCCATCAACGCGGCTAACTCCTGTATGTCTCCCTTTGCCGCTGCCTGCGTTCTACTGTGTGTATCTTATGCTCCTCTTGTTTGCTAGCGGCCGGCCTGAAGGTTGTAGGCCCATCTTTGTATATTTTTTTAACTTTGTAATAAACGGTTTAAAAAAAAAAAAAAAACATTAATTTCTATTTATCAGTCAAATTAAATGGCAAAAACAGTGCAGAAGCATTCAGATAATCCCACAGTACTTTTCCACTTATGAACTTTTGTAACGTCCATGCAAATTGCATTATAGAAGGAAACTGATGTTGGCCATGATGCAAAACAGACACTTTATGTTGAACAATGTCAATGACTGATGATACAATATTATCCAATGTATATCTACAAGAAGACAGTGAATTATTGTTGTTGTCAATTTTGTACAGGTGGACCACTGCTTCCATTTGCAATAGCTTCTAAAATTCATTATAGGCTGCATAGACAAAACTTTTTGATTGAGGGGACTTTGGACCCAAAAGGAAACCAGCCAGATCAATGTCACCTGAGAAGACAGAAAGGTGATGTTTGCAAATGACAGTGTGGAATGTTTCAACCCCATTGCTGAAACAAATTACCCACTGAGAATGTGGTGACCGTATGGGAATGCGGAAAACGTGGATCAGATCTACTTTGTGTAAACACCTGTGTAGTATTCAGAAAGCGTACTTGACATGCATTGGATTTCGTTGGCCACAATATCCATCCCAAGGGGTCAACAGTGGAAGAGTTAAGTGTGTCATTCTGAAACATGACAGCTAAGTCTTCAATTTTATAGTTGGTATATGTTTGCCATGTGTCATAAGGGGCCAATGATGGAATTGAGGGCATATTTAGATTTTTGGCAGTGGCTAAACCAAAACAAGCAGTCTGTTGTACCGTCACATTTAAAACTATTTAATTGAGACGGTATTAGACATGCACAATGCAATGATTCTGTGCCCTGCACTTGACAATTTTTGGTACCCCAAATGGATTTCAAATCAATCGTGTCCTTCCAATATTCATAACCATTCCCAAACAAATAATTTATGAAGGACAAGGAATAAACTAAATTTGTGTGGGTCAACATGAATTTAGTGCAGGTGGTATCATCAGTTTATAAAAATAGGACTGAGGGGCAGAAAGATTGTAACCAGAAAAATGCATACATTTACTCTGTTGGGTTCTTGAACTCACCTGCAAAGGTGTTGGGCAATGATCCCATTGGATAAAATTAAAAAATGGTCCCAGAGTGTTGGTCTTATGTAAAACATGATGGCCATAATGTTGCTAACAGAACAAATTGGCATAGTTTGCAGAATTTAAATATAAACCTTCAGTGTCAAAAGCAGTATAATATTTCAAGTCAGAGAACAATGAATGAACAGCATGATTATCCCAGTCATCAGAGAGTATGTCAGGCAAAACCACATAACCTAAAGAAACGTGGAAAATGTATGGAATGTTCAAAGGTTCCGTCGGGCCATGGATATCGTATGGTACTTTATCCCAAACAATGTCATCAACAACTGTGAATGCTGAAATATTAACTAGGGCTTGATCTCGTTTAATTTTGTGAGACGAGGTGTGTGGGGTCAGAACACAATCAACCAAGTTCACAGCAGGTAAGTAATGGCCATTAATCAAGAGATAAAACACAGTCTCGAACTCAATCCACATGAAAAGGAACACCATTGTCAGTACCATCCAGACATATGTCCATGGGGAACTAGGTAAGTCTTTTTGAACCAGGAGATTAAAATACTGGTACGTGTAGGGGGTTCTGTTACAGATGATGATGATGTAGATGTTTCAGAAGAAAAGCTAGTAAGGTCCATATAGCAACCACTGGACCCCAGCTGAAACAACAGTGGTTGTGATTCAGTAGAAGGTGAATGGACTGTACCTTCAGGAATGTCAATTAGCACCTCAACGGGAGGAGAAGCACACTCACTATCTACAGTTGTGCAATATAGAAGGTAAAACAGATAATAAATCAATTGAATTTTCCATCTCCGCCGCCATTCGCTGGGGAGTAGCCGAAGAAACAGAAGACATCAGATTTATTGAAAGATCCGGGCGTGGAAAGCTGGGAGGCATACTCAACTATATGTTGTAGCTTGACATGTTCGATGGAAATGCCACGATTCTCCTTTCGACCATGTAGTGGAGGCAGAATCACTGTACGGGTGACTTTTAAGCCAAGGACTCAGACCGGTGCACGGTAGGATGGGCCAAATTCTTTTTTGTTCTTCACCTTTTCTTGGACCAGATCTTCAGCTTTAGGAAGCCAGCCAGGAACAGGAATCAGCACTGCTGCATCTGTAGAAGAGGGCAAATGGGCTTTCGCTTGTGAATCACAAGCTTTTTGGAGATCCTGTAACATACCACAATGGTTATCTACATCAAAGGTTGTGGCAGCCACCACAACACCTAGACCATCAAGGTCTGGCACAAACATTTTAATGCCAAAGAGCATTTTCTATGGGGTGCGCCCACCCAGAGATCTTCTTGGGAGATTATTAAGAGAACATTGGACTCCGTAAAGATGAGTCAGCCAGCCCCTGCCAGTACCTAAAACCCTAGCGATTAAAGATTGCTTTAAGTCACGGTTTATCAGCTCCACAACAGAATTGTCCTGAGGCCGATATGGAGATGAGAATTGCACATAAACACCCCCAGAGACGTCATCGCATTCCAGTGAGCCTTGGAGGCAAACACAGGAACTTGAACAGAATGGAAGGTACCACAGGCAAATCGCCCAACAAAGACACGCAAATCTTTTATAACAGGTCGAGTGTCAGCATTGCGTTGCAGCCAAACCAAAAGGAATCTAGTGCACCAATTCACTGCAACCAAGATGTTTTTAAAAGCAGTATCGGATGCCGAAGGACTGCAGTGATCAAGATAAATGGAACCAAAAGGTTGATTTGAAATGTAAAGTTTTATGTGGGGTGGACGTGCAATAGTAGAAGGCCTCATTTGTTGACAAATGTCACAAGAGAGAACATATTTACATGCTTGTTGATATAAACCACGCCACCAAAAACGTTGCTGTAAATGTGAAATTGTCGCAGTTACTCCGACATGGGCAGAAGCCATGCCTTCATGAGCGGCAACGATCAAATAAAGTCTGGTGTCCTCGTTGGGAATCAGCCAATCCCCAACAGACGGAATAGTTGCAAATTGAACTTGATTGGAAGACAAGTGATATGTATAACGTGAAGGAAAAACCTTAGGGGAACTCCGTCCCCTCCTTCATCGCAGCTAAAGCCGCCAAAATATCATCATCAATTTTAGTCATAGACCTAGTGACTGTTGCTACTGAATATGTGGCTACTGCTGATTTGGCTGCCTCATCAGCCAGCGGATTACTAACAGCATGTGATCCCACATGCTGATGGCCCAAAGTATTAAAAACATGTGGCAAACGTTCCTTAAGGGCAGCCATCTGAATCCAAAGTGTTTTATGCTTAATTGCGCTACCTTTAGAATCACAAAAATCATTTTGTGTCCAGAAGAACAAGTTGTCATTGAAGGATTGTACACAGTAAAATGAACCACACACTACAAGTGTAGGAACCTCTGAATCAGCATATTCCAGAGCTAAAACCAAAGCATGTAGCTCTGCCAATTGAGCCGTGCAATCACTAAGAGACTGTGCGTGCACCAAGGAGGATTTAAATTCCCAGCCACAATTGTGCAGGCTGCAGAATAAGCATGATTAGAATCAATGGCCAGGTATGCAGATCCATCAGTGTAAATAATGCATTTGTACTGATCAATCGGGAGTAACACTAAAGGAGGAGGATGAACATGTTCATACTTTAAAAACTCTTGTGTTTGGAAAGAAGGATCAAAGATAAAGTTGACACTCCAGGGCTATTCTTATATCCCATAGGCAATCTCGCATATCGGCGCTGATTGCCCAATGCACTGAATGTTGTCAAATCACAGCTGTCAGGAACCAAAGAGTGGCTGAAAAATCCATTGGAAATATCCAAGGTGGTTTTGTATTTTTTGCAAACACTGTTATTAACTAATGCAGAGCTATGTGTGTTCTGAACCGCCAAGGTACGAACATGACTGTTCAACTGTAATCTAAAACTATACCATGTGAACCATCCGGTTTCAATATCGGAAAAGGAGGATTATTCTTCGATGAAACACAGGGTTCAATCACACCCTGATATTCTAATTGGGTCAAGATTTCACTTACGCCTTAGTGCCTCGTTTGACTGGATACTGTGGTTGGGGCTGGGGTGTAGAACGCAAAGGAATAACATGACGTGAAAAACTGGGTAGAATAACATCTTCCCCTCTAAGGAAACTAGGACAGAAGGGGGAGGCCAATCAACCTCCGCCAATAAAATACCATAAGAAGAAGTGAGATTTTCCGAAAACATTGCTTTTATTGGGCGTTTAATATCACCTTCAATATGGAGGCTTACTTCATAAAGCCCATCAGGAGGGGCAAATAGAGTGTCAGCTGTTTCTACTGAAATTAAAGTATCAGTTGCTTTTGCCTTCAGATGCTGGCAGAGTGTCTACCCCACTATGGTAACCTCTGCTGCGCTGTCGAGGAGGGTTACCGCCCAACTCCTGTCGAGGAGCAGGGTTCTCACCACCTGAGGCATACTTTGCAGTCAAAGCGGCAACTTGTTCCTTCTGAAACTGGGGGAGATATTGAGCTGGTTCCTCCTGTTTGACTTTGAGATCAAACTGGCGCTGCGGCTCACGTCTAGCTTGCACAGACTCACCTTGTCTGCCGAATTGTTGAGCCGACGGTTCCTGGAACCTCTCGTGTGTCTTAATTTTAGAGCGATCACGCAAATCATATCTACGTTCCAAAGAGTCAGGTATAGGCGAACCTGCACATGAACGAGACTTCTGTTGTTGCTGCCGCTGATTTCTGTTCCAAGCCTTTTTATGAAAGACTGGACGACCTTCCTTTTCAGGAGGGGACTTAATTGGTGGTTGACTAAACGGTTGAATGCCTCAGCTATTTTGACCTAAAGATATATATAGATCCGCTATGATAATCGGCAACAGCAGTTGCCGATCTACTTTTGCCACTGCCACTAGGTGTTGGCGTACTTGTAAGCAAACTGCTTCATTTTTAATGTTGGCCAGAATCATATCGGAGACAATAGGGAATATTCCCACTAACTTAGTCTCCAAATCGAGGGCTGGACCAGCCCTGTGTTCATCTTGTACCTTTTTCAGAACGCTTGGTAGAACGGTCATCGAGGGGGTGCCAAAGCACAGTATATACACTGAAGCAAACACCGTCCCCCAGGTGGTGCAGTCAGCTAAAGCAGGATGCAGACCACTCAGCAAACTCATTGGATCCTATGTGGAAAAACAGATTCAAGTTGCTAAAAGTTTTGAGAAAGACAAAATGGCAAGTCATCACGATTTTGAGGACATTTGCCCCTCACAGAGTTAATCATGATGGGACTAATGACAAGACCACCACCATATCCTGATGGGTGAGGTGCGGCTCTAGCCAGAGCCACTTGAATAGCATGTAATATGAATTGTATCACACTTCTGTGTATGTGTATCAGTGATACATGTAACTGATGTAGCTCTGTGAGTGTAACAGTAAGATAGTTCAGAGTTGGTGTAAAACCAGCCAAAACTGGCCATGTGGCCCCATTCAATAGATAGGGGCCCATTCTAACAGAAGTAACAGGGTAGGGAAGGGCACCATTAAAACAAATGGTATGCTCCCAGGCTGTCAATGGAACTTCAAGTAATGCACAAGGACGATAAGCATGAGGAGCCGCAGCTCCCGTGTATTCATGAAGCAAATTATCATTCCCATCCACCACGGGGAATGTAACCCAAGAATAAAAAACTTAGAAGCAAAAAGCAGGGTATGCTTCGACAACAAAAATAATATTAACCTCTGCTACGGGGACTAAACGTTGAGTCAAGAAAGCTGTAATCGCCACGCGGTAGCGCAAAATAGGGTAAATAAAAACCTTTTAAAATTCGAGCTTGAAAAACCTATAAAGATACAATTATAGGAGGCTAAGTTCCCCCCACCACGGACATCTCTGGAAACCGGTGAGAGGGGTTTGTGGAAAAGCATAAGAGCTACTCAGGGGTCCTGTGAATAAGTTTCAGACCAAACATTGGTGGCACCATTTTGCAGGGATTCTGCACAAATACAAAACTATGAGCAGGAATAGGGTACCTTGGCAAATAGGGACTGGGTATTCCTACCACCTTAGTGCCCACGAGCCCAGGACCGACTAGCTATAGTGTCTAACTTGCTCTCCTACTCACTCACAGAGAGACAAAGGATTAGACACCCCAGAACACAACACTCCCAGATCTCTCAGGAATTGCAGTAACAAGACACACCCTTTCGCTTGCACTCTTGTACTTGTCCACAATAAGATCTGATAGAGACACAAAACAGTTTAAAATATTTATTATAACTGACGTGCCTTAACATGCATTATACATGCCACAACAAGTAGGAAAATGCATAGTACAAATACAGTCAGCATAGCGGCTATTCCATAAATCATGAAGGGAGATGTCATCATAGAAAGACCATAGAGTATAACCTCCCTTCCTTTGCTAAGAAGCAGTATTATTATATTTGAAAAGATCTCTGGGCTTTGTCAGCAGACCCCATACCTTAGCCTATAGATGGTAGATGTACATTGTAAGTGCAGTCTTACTCTTCTCCCTGGAAAGGTCCCGCTCCAAGTGTGTGTTACCAATTCATGTATCCCACTAAAAACCACATTTGGTTGTCCAAACAACAGCTGCATCGGCATGTTTTGTCTAAGGGCTGAGGCCTGGCCAGAACAAAATAACAAGGGTATTGTTGTTCGACCTTGCACATAATGTTCAGTAAAAATCCCAGGAACATGTAGTGAGTCAACACAGCAATGAGTGCTCATGTGAAAGCAGCCATAGAAAATATTGCAAAATATAAAGACATGTAGTAACGTGTTCAAAGCAGCAGGCAAGCTGCAATGCACTCATTCTAACTTAGTGAAGATGACAGTGCCCCTATGGGCAACCTGACAACCCGAGAAAGCTCGATTGTAAGCAATAAAGTGCTAGAGCTTCTGGAAGATCTACAGCCACCAGATATCTCAAATGTTTGTGCTAGGTTTAATGGAGTGTTAAGATGTAGGGCTTTATGGGTTGTTCATGCGATTTTTCACTCAATCCTTGCTTCAAATGGGAGCCAATTTAGAGAGAGTAGATCTGGAGTAATGTAGTTGTATCTTTTGGATACTGTGATTAGCCTTGTAGCAGAGTTAAAGGAGACCCTTAAGGGGGCCAGCGTGGACATAGGTAGACCAACGACGGTTGTGCTACCATAGTCCGACCTGGAAATGACTAGGGCTTGAACCACTGCTTTGAAGTCATCGACAGAGAGGAAGGGTATTATTTTTCTTATGATGTTCATTTGGAAGTTGCCACCTTTAGTGACAGAGCTGATGTGCTCCTACATATTTAGGTTCTTGTCAAGGGTTATTAAAAGTGATCTTGTGGAATCTATAATGTGTGGAAGGTAGTTGAGAGCAATCAGTTGCTTCATCCATTCTCCGATATCAGATGATTGTTTGGGAGGGACAAGTCAGAGGAATTATATTTTTTGTGCATTTAGTTAGAAATGGTTGCATGTAAGCCAGTTTTGAGTTTTTTAGAGAGTAGAGTTAAGAAATGGCGTATCTTCAGGGGAAGAGATTTTCAAGTATAATTGGGTGTCATCAACGTACATTTTATAGTAAATATTGGATAACTTTAGGATTCCTATCAGTGGCTCTATGAACAGGTTAAAGAGGGTGTGTGAGAGCGTTGATTCCTGCGGAACCTCCAGTGTGACACGTAAGGAAGCAGAAAGGGAGTGGTTTACCTTGATTCTTTGAGATCTGTTGTATAGGAAGGCAATTAACCAAATCAGGACGGACCCTGATATTCCCACCCTCTGTTCTAAAAGGTTAAGGAGTCTGTTGTATTTAACGATGTCAAAAGCTGATGATAGATCAAGGATTTATTTTGATACAGCATTTTTAGTGCATCATTTATGTGAGATGAGTTTCCAGCCACTCACCTGAAATACAGGATCGTCTGCAGGGGCGATGATAGGTCCTCAACCCACCTATGACAACTCTCAGCGCTACTGAAGGAACAGGAGCCCTGGCAGTTGTTGCAAGAAGGAAGGGGATTTGGGACGAGAGAGCGAAGAGAGAGAAAGAGAGAGAGAGTGTTAGAGAGAGAGAAAAGGAACACTGCCACCATCCACCACCTGGACCAGCCAAGCTCCGTTGTCACCGGAAGGCAGATGTAGCGCTTGTTATATGCCTTAAGAAAATAAGAGAAAGTATTACTCACTAGGTTTCATAAGTGCAATTCTGAACAGGTATCTCTATGTGAATCAGAATTACCTTTTAGATCAAAATGTGCATTCAGCAACATAAAAGTAAACAGTTGAACAGTTTGATGCAGGCATCATTTTCTTAGGAAGGTTATTTGCATTAACAGAACAGATATCTGGATCCTCATTAGCATGAACACTAAAACATAAAAATATCTGTATTAACTGATTGGAATACTTTCAATACACTGAGCATGCTTTTGGTAATTTGTGAAATGGTGTTTACGTTATTTGTCACCTTTACATACACTTTTCTCTGCAATAAACCTAAAGGACATATAACTAAATCTGTTAATTAAACAAACATGTATGTGTACATTGAATGGGAAATATCTTTCATCTTGTAAGCGCCAGTCTCAAAAAGCAAATAAAGTTACTCCCGGCACTTTTCACACACCAAGAGTGAAAGTCAAAGTCATCCGATACTCTTCAGTCCCGGTACAAAGAATGCTAAGTTTTTTTTAAAGTACATGTTCAAAGAATGCTAAGTGTCTTTAAACTACACGTTCACTTAGCTTAATGAATTTTCCGGCTCGAAAATGCAGGTACAAAGAATGCTAAGTGTTTTTAAAGTACACGTTCACTTAGCTTAATGGTTTACTTAGCTTAATGATTAACTTAGCTTAACGAAGTGTCCGACTAGAGAATGCAGGTCTCCAAGGAAATAGCATGCTTCCAGACGTGTTGACTCTGAAGTTGACTGACGCGCAGGAACAAGAATGCAAAGACAGCCAAAGATGAAACCGGATCAGACGCATGTCTCGGAGTAAAAAGCCAAGCAGAAACAGCTGCTGGGCGAAGCTATTTATAGCTAAACAGATGGGCGTTTACCGAACGTGCTGAACAACGTTGTGACTTCACGTTGTTCAGTTACCAGAAGGTTCTCTGTTACCTTAATGATAACAATACTCATATTAAACGGACATGGGTGCTGATCAAAGGCAGAAATAAAAGGCTGCTTTATGTTTTCCACATGGCAGTTCACAAGGAAACAAATAACAATAAAACTAAGGCATAAAAGGAATGATAATGCCATAGCATAAGCAACAAGTTTGAACAGGATATACAAGTGATGAAGTTCATAATTATGTTAATACATGATTTAACCTGTACCCATAAGGATGGCTGTAGACAACACAGGCCTGACATGGATTCCGGACAGTCCTCCCCCTTAAAACTCATGACACTGGCTTTGGTTTGGAGGAGTTTAGTTGGTGGAATCGCCGAACCAGTCTAGGGGCGTGAACCGCGGAAGCAGGCTTCCATGAATTTTCCTCAGGTTTATGACCTTTCCATGCTAATAAATAATGTAAAATGCCTTGTATCCTTTTTGAATCCACTACCTTGGCCACTTCAAATTCCCATTCTCCATTAACTTTAATGGGAGGAGTTGGTGGGCCTTCACGAGTAGTGGGTACAAAAGGTTGTATCAAAGAAACATGAAAAACTGGGTGTCTTTGGTAATCAGTAGGAAGAGCCAGCTCTACGGTGATGGGATGAATCAATTTAGTGATTTTGAATGGACCTAGAAATCTTGGATGCAATTTACAGGACCCCGCAAGACGTAGGTTCTTGGTACTGAGCCATACGTGGTCTTCTATGGCATAGTGAGGAGATCATTGTCTGTGTTTGTCTGCCTGACTCTTCATTTGTTGTTGACACTTTGCTAGGTAGTGTTTGACTTGTGTCTGAATATGTGTTAGGTGTTTATGATGATCATTTACTGCAGGGACTGGCTCAGGATTTGCCATTGGTATGATGGGGAGCATGCGAGGATGGTAACCATATAACCAGTGGAAAAGAGAAACTCCTGTAGCAGAGAGCACAGTGTTGTTGTACACCAACTCCACCATGGGTAATGCTCTGTCCCATTCGGTTGTCCACGTAGTCATGAAACAGCGTAAGAGTTGTTCCACTGTTTGATTAAGTCTTTCTGTCTGTCCATCAGTTTGGGGGTGATAGGCAGAAGATAGACTGACATCAATATTTATAGATGAACAAAAACGACGCCAAAACTTAGAAACAACCTGTGGGGCCCTATCAGAGATAATTGTTGTAGGCAATCCATGTGCTTTGACAATATGATGTATGAACAAGTTTGTTATTTCTTTGACAGATGGCAAGGGAAGAAAATGTGCCATTTTAGTTAAGTAATCAACTACCACCCAAATGGTAGAATAACCATTAGATTCAGGGAGGTTAGTAACAAAATCCATAATTAACGTATGCCAAGGTGCAGGTGGTATGGGCATAGGTTGTAAAAACCCTGCAGGAGCCGTATGCGAGTCTTTAGATTGTGTACAGGTCAGACAAGTGTGAACATAACTGTTTCTATCAGGGATCAATGTTGGCCACCAGAAATCTCATTGGCATAATTGCAGGTTTTTTTTAGGACCAGGATGCCCTGCTAGGATGGTATCATGGACCCAATGAAACACGGTATCATGTAATTCCTGAGTAGGGATGTATAAACAATTTTTAAAATACAAAAGACCTTATCTTTTACTGGTTTCTGGAGGTGTTTTTTTTTCTTGAGCTTTTTGAACCTTCGTGATAAACTCCTGAGGGGCACAAAGAGCAACTATTTTGTGTTCCGGAATAATGGGAGTAGATGTAATAGTGGTATTTTCAGGGATAGGATAACTTAGTCAAGATAAAGTATCAGATTTCAGTTGTTCTTTACCTGGTCTGTAAGTAATTATAAAATAGAAATTCATGTAAAATGAAAGCCAACGTAATTGACGTGGTGTCAAGACTTTTACATTTTGGTAGAATTGTAAATTTCGATGGTCGGAATAAATGGTTACAGTATGATGGGCTCCTAGTAAATAGTGGCGCCAATCTTGGAATGCCAGTTTAATAGCCAGTAATTCACTCTCGGCGACTGTATAGTTTTGTTCTGCTGGCAAGAGCTTTTTAGAAAAATAAGCTACAGGATGTAAATGCCCGGTATCTGGATCTCTCTGAGAGAGGATTCCTCCGACGGCTATTTGGGAGGCGTCAGCTTCCACAAAAAACAGCTGTGTAGGATCAGGATGGCGCAAGATAGGTGCCTTAGTAAAGGCTGTTTTCAGCGTCTGTAATGCTTGTTCTGCTGCTGAGGACCATTCACACTGAACCCACTTTTTAAGTAATTGTGTAAGTGGAGAAACTACCGAAGAAAACTGGGGAACAAAACGTCGGTAGAAATTTGCAAAGCCCAGGAATCGTTGAATATCTTTCACTATTTCTGGGGTTTTCCATCTTAAAACAGCTTGTATCTTTGATTGGTCCATAGCTATACCATCAGGTGATATGACATATCCTCTGAATTCTATGTTAGTAGCATGGAAGACACACTTGTCTAATTTAGCAAACAGATGATGTTCTCATTCACTGTAACACTGCCCGAACATGCTCAATGTGCTTTTCAGTGGAGGATGAATAGATCAAAATATCATCAATGTAACAAATCACACAGACATCCCAAAAAATCATGCAAGACCTCATTAAAAAAAATTTAAATGCTGCGGGCGCATTGCACAACCCAAATGGGATCACTGTATATTCAAAAAATCTAAATTTAGCTTAAAAGGCGGTCTTCCATTCATCTCTGTCCTTTACTCTAATAAGGTGGTATGCTCCCCGCAAATCCAATTTGGTAAAAATCGTTGAATTTTGTACTTGATCCAGTAAGACCGGTATCAAGGGCAGAGGGTATCTGTTTTTTATCGTGACCTTGTTAATGGCGCTATAATCGATACAAGCACGAAGTTCATGGTTCTTTTTCTGGACAAAAAAGAGTAGAGAACTAACAGGAGATGTGGCATGTCTTATGAACCCTTTTAATAGTAAATCATCCAGATATTCTTTTAAATATTGAGTCTCTGGTTCTCACAAAGCATAGACTCGACTACACGGTAACGAGGCTCAAGGGACCAAGTCAATTCGGCAGTCGTAGGACCGATGCGGAGGCAATTGATTCGCTTGTGTTTCCGAAAACACCTCGTGAAATTCCTCATATATGGTAAATAGGGACTCCGAGCCTGTTTCTACTGGTATGGGTTCAGGAGTTTTGAATGTTGAAGCAAAATGTAGCAGTGTACTTGGTAGTTGTCTGTCAGTATAACATGTATGGTGACAATAAGGAGAATCTAACATGACCATGCATTTCACCCCATCTATCTTTGCATTGTGTAGTTGAAGCCATGGGATGCCCAAGATGGTGCCAAACACTGGAGTGTCTATAAGGTCAAAATGAATTAGTTCAGAATGTCCATCGGCACAAATCATCATTATGGGTGTTGTCTGATGGAGAATCAAACCAGAAGATAACTCAGACCCGTCCACCGCCCTAACTGGCTCAGGGGTTTCTTTTCATATTACGGGAATATTCAAGGTTTTTGCCAATCCAATGTCAATTAAATTCCCCGTTACTCCAGAATCCAATGGAATTGGTATGACTTTCCGTATTTGGGTAGCAAAGAGCACGGGCACAATCAACGTAAGGTGACATGGAGTTGACGTCATAGTATTAGCCAAGTATTGACATGAGGCCTGTTTGAGTGAACTGCTCGGTAAGGGGCCCTCTATCCTTATCGGGCCAGTGCGTTTTCCGACAATGATGACTCTGTCACATCCATCAAACCTA
Organism: Triturus cristatus; assembly: GCF_964204655.1. Classification (NCBI taxonomy): domain Eukaryota; kingdom Metazoa; phylum Chordata; class Amphibia; order Caudata; family Salamandridae; genus Triturus; species Triturus cristatus. The sequence continues at coordinate 407,662,486 of NC_140590.1, forward strand.
TTGTCTTTCGTGTAGTTGTTTTTGCAGAACAATCCCATGCAAAATGCCCAGGACGACCGCAATATAGACATACATTTAAACAACATCTACGATCTTTCTTATCTTTTGAAAGCGGACCTTTAACACCACCGATCTGCATCGGTTCGGGTGAGTCAGAGGAAGAACTAACTCTAGGGGATTCATTTTTCTCATGTTTTACCACAACCACCCGTGAAATATCACCACGAGCCTCATTCATTCCTCCAGACGATGATCCAATCGGATAACCACATCAATAAATTCAGCGCAATCAGAAGGGGATCTACAATTTGAGCTAGAACGTCCTTTAGCTTATCTCGAAGGCCACAATAAAAAAGCAAGGTTCTCTTTTCTTCGGGCCATTCGGTTTCTACAATTAATCTATTGAAGGAAGTAATGTACGTTAATAAATCTTTATTTCCCTGACGTAAATTCCGTAACTCATTGTCACTGGCCTGAATAAATTGGTGTTTAGCGAATAGTTTGCGCATTGTGTCTTTAAAATGCCGTATATCCTGTAATACTGGATCGTTCCGGTCTACAAACGGAATGAACCATGTAGCAGCAGTTCCTCCGAGATATGAAAGGATAAAAGCCACCTTGACGGCGTCATCAGGGAACGCAGAGGGCCGATAAAGAAAGTGTAATTGATTCATGAAGATATCATACTTAGTTTGATGTCCAAAAAATTGTTCGGGGGTGCCAAAGGAATAGGAGTTGGTGTGGTGACAGTAACATTCACTGGTTGAACCCCCGCTGTGTCTGTGCTTGTGGAGGAAAACTGAAAACGTGGTGGATTAATTACTGTCTTTGATCTAACTGTGGTGTTATCCCAAGGGGATTCTCGAGGTTTATAGCGCTGTAGTTCACATTGTAAGGTCTGATTCTTCTGTCGTAAATTAGCTACTTCTCGTTGTAGCTCTACTAAGGCCTAAGATAGTTCATGTAAGGGAACAACATCATCACCGGGGTTATCCATCGCCCAGGTAGACTTTAATGTTGTGGCTTGGCTTTATTTGAGATGAGTTTCCAGCCACTCACCTGAAATACTGGATTGTCTGCAGGGGCGATGATAGTTCCTCAACCCACCTACGACAACTCTCAGTGCTACTGAAGGAACAGGAGCCCTGGCAGTTGTTCCAAGAGGGAAGGGGATTTGGGACGAGAGAGAGAGAGAGAGAGAGAAAAGGAACACTGCCACCATCCGCCACTTGGACCAGCCAAGCTCTGTTGTTACCGGAAGGCAGATGTAGCGCTTGTTATATGCCTTAAGAAAATAAGAGAACGTATTACTCACTAGGTTTCATAAGAGCAATTCTGAACAGGTATCTCTATGTGAATCAGAATTACCTTTTAGATCAATATGTACATTCAGCAACATAAAAGTAAACAGTTGAACAGTTTGCTGCAGGCATCATTTTCTCAGGACGGTTATTTGCATTCACAGAACAGATATCTGGATCCTCATTAGCATGAATACTAAAACATATAAATATCTCTCTTAACTGATTGGTATACTTTCAATACACTGAGCATGCTTTTGGCAAATTGTGAAATGGTGTTTGCATTATTTCTCCCCTTTACATACACTTTTCTCTGCAATAAACCTAAAGGACCTATAACTAAATCCGTTAATTAAACAAACTTGTATTTGTACATTGAATGCCAGAAAGGGAAACATCTTTCATCTTGTAAGCGCCAGTCTCAAAAACCAAATAAAATTACTCCCGGCACTTTTCACACGCCAAGAGTGAAAGTCAAAGTCATCCGATACTCTTCAGTCTCGGTACAAAGAATGGTAAGTTTTTTTTTAAAGTACATGTTCAAAGAATGCTGAGTATTTTTAAAGTACACGTTCACTTAGCTCAGTGAAGTGTCCCGCTCGAGAATGCAGGTACAAAGAATTCTAGGTGTTTTTAAAGTACACGTTCACTTAGCTTAATGGTTCACTTAGCTTAATGAAGTGTCCGGCTAGAGAATGCAGGTCTCCAGGGAAACAGCATGCTTTCCAGACGTGTTGACTCTGAAGTTGATTGACGCGCAGGAACAGGAATGCAAAGACTGCCAAAGATGATACAGGATCAGACGCACGTCGTGGAGACAAGCCAAGCAGAAACAGCTGCTGGGTGAAGCTATTTATAGCTAAACAGACGGGCGTTTACCGAACGTGCTAAACAACGTTGCGTCTTCACGTTGTTCAGTTCCAGGAGGTTCTCGGTTTCCTCAATGATAACAATACCTATATAAAAGGGACATGGGTCCCGGTCAAAGGCCGAAATAAAAGGCTGCTTTATGTTTTCCCCATGGCAGTTCAAAAGGAAACAAATAACAATAAAATTAAGATAATGCCATAGCATAAGCAACAAGTTTGAACAGGATACACAAGTGATGTCGTGCACAATTATGTTAATACATGATTTAACCTGTACCCATAAGGATGTCTGCAGACAACACAGGCCTGACATGGATTCCTGACAATTTACTATGTGCATTAGGGCCGATTCAGTGCTGTGGCCTTGCTGAAAGCCCGATTGGAATTGGTCTAACAATTACAATTGTTCTATGTGATTGTCTAGTTTCTCCAGTAGATTAGCCAGGGTCGGAATGGTAGTGATTTGGCAGAAGGTATTTAGGTCCATATAATCTTCCCTGGGTTTCCTAATCAGAAGAGTTATCTGACTTTAAGCAGTCTGGGATAGTGCATTGATGTAAAGAGGCATTAACAATCTTGGCCCGGAGTGGTAGTTCAGACAATTTGAAGCCATTAAAGAAATTCGATGGCAGCCGGTCATTGAAGTGGCTTGAGTTTTTCAGCGCTGTGAGAATTTTGAGAATGTAATTTTCTCCATAAAATTTGAAAGAGCTCCACACTGTTTTGTTTTTATGGGAAAGCCATAAGAGAGGCTTCATGGTCAAGGGTGGGGAGAGAGGCTGGGATGTGGAGAATTCAGAACAAGCTTCCAAGCTGTTCTTAGCTCAATTTCATTAATTTGTTTTAATTCCTGGAAGAATGAGGCAGAATCTTTGCAGTTGGTTCATCCGGGGGGGCCGAATTGGGATAACTATTAGATTGAAGTTTGACCAGCTTGAATATCTTTTTGGGTGGATTTCTACCTTTGTCAGGCTAATTTCTGAAGAAGTTTGCTTTTGATCTTCGGATGTGTTTGTTATAAGTGTGTTTCATCTCAGTGATCTCAGCTTCTTCAGTTGATCAAGGGACGTCGAGAATCTCAATTAAAGTTGAGCCCTTCTCAAATTGTGTCTTTCTGCATTAAGTTTACTATAATACCAAAGTTTAGAATTTTTGGTGGACACTCTATTTAGCTGGAGAGGCCCAATGGAGACCAGAATGTTTGTCGTGGAATTGTTCTAATGGTTTGTGAGTTCGTGGACATCCAGCAATTCTGCCAGAGGAGGTAAAATGATGTTGCTAATTATGGTTAAATAATTCAGATTCACATTTCTTACATTTATTTTCCAGTGTATAGGTATCTTTGGTCGGGCCTTATTAATTATCATCAGTTCAGTGACGAGGAAGGTGATGCATGGGTGGTCGGTCCACTCACAGGGGATGATGGATTCAAGGAGAATGGAATTGGGCTTCGCTATGATTGGAGGTAGGGTTGCACTTTTGTTGTGAGTAGGACTGCCGCAAATTTGGATCAGGCTGAGGGCCTTCTAGGCAGGCTTTTAGGCTGATCACTGCAGGGACATTCTGATCATTCCAGTTGAGGTTGAAATCACCAAGGAGGATCTGGGGCAGTGCTGTCCCTAGCTGGAGGAGACGATTTTCATGAATTGTTCAAGGAACGATAAGTTATGTCGTAGCAGATGATAGATTGTGTGCAGTTTGCATAATGATCTGTTGTTACTTGCAATGTCGATGCAAAGGTATTCACATGAGGAAAGAGCTGTTTCACTGCAAGATTGTTGCAGTGGATGCAGGCGATACCTCCCCCTGTTTTGTCAGTTCTGTCCAGTCTTATGATGTCATGACCAGGAGGAACTAGATGGTCAATGAGAGGTGAGGAGGAATTGTTAAGCCATGTTTCAGTAAGCTAAGGAGTGGTTTTCCATCCTGGGTGAGGAGAAATAGGGATTGTGGAGATCCATTTGGTAGGGACATGTGAAGGTTGCTTAGTGAGGGAGGAGGTCGATTGGGCCTGTACATTACAGAACTTTCTAAGATTCCTGTTAGGCCAATCTTATTTGTGAGCTCCAAGGTGATGTTGATAAGGATGTGTAAATCATCCTTAAGTTGATGTAAGTCCTATGAAATCTCATCAAGTCTGGATTCAAGTGAAGTGTGGGAGGGCGCTGTCATGGATTGTGAGAGGGGGCCCAGGGAACCAGTGCCCAAGAATGTGGTGTTGGGGTAACTCTGATCATGGCGATCCAACTGAGAAGTGGGTGGGTTGGCAACAGAGAGGCGGGGTTAATCTCCGAGGCTGAATTTGAATGGTCATTCATTCAATTAGTCTTTATTCGACTCACACAGTGTACCATTAAAGCGTACATCACAACAGCATATTATAAAATCCAGAAACAATAATATTAAAAAAGAGTCAAAGTTTAACATACAGCAAGTCATGCTTTTCTTCTAGTTAATACAGCCTTGAGAATCCTTGGTAGTACCACACATGTAAACAAATTAGGAAGTAATTGCAAGTACAAAAGCGCCGGCCTACATTCATAAAAATGTTGGGATTTCATTAGGGGTACAATAAAAGATCTCCTCAGAGTGGTGTACAATTTACCAAAAGAACAATATGTGAATCGTTGATCGTTTAGACATATTGTCGCAGGGACAAAGTATTAATTGTACAACAAGGGGTATGCAGTTCCTGAGGGGACGGGACAGACAGGTCTTTTTTCGTGATGCCCCCACATGTCATGCTTTATCATTGGGCTTTACTCCTCATCGGGCCGGCGCTGCAATGCCCAACGGGCTCACCGTAAACGGGGCTCTTTGGCGCAGATCTTTTTTGAAGAAGCTGTGGGGTGCATGCGGGTGTGAGGGCAGAGGTGGTGTAGTGCACAGGAAGTGGATTAAAATAAGTCTGGAGCAGTCCTATTCAAAAAAGGTTTAATGGTTAAGGTAGTTCCAGCTTAATTAAAAGTGCGTGGATGCCTTATGTGGATGTAATGTTCCTAGAGGGATATCCTTGTGAAATGGGTCGACATGTTTCGTGCCCTTGTCTCTCCTAATGAGTCGTGTGGCACTTCTTCAGGACCCAAGTGAATGAGTGGTGCACTACTAGAAGTCTGGTTCCAAATTTGTTGGGTAGTAACCAGACAACATGGAATGGCTCCCTAGTAGACCTATACTGGGCAGAGGGAGACCTGTAAGGGGGGCAAGAGAGAAGGAGGGGAAAAAAAAGGGAAAAAAAAAGAGAGACACGAACAATGAAAATTAAAAACCTGTGTAGACAGGGGGTGTCTCTGTTGGGTAAAAAGGCTTATGCGCATGGCTGAGTGATGGTTGAGTGATGGTGTAATTGAACATGCACAAATAAGCGTGTATGGGCGTTGTGGAGTGCCAAATACTGGTACTTATGTGGTAGTGAGGGCCACTAGTAATGGCCGGTGCTTATTACTTGTCTCTTGCGTCGTGTCCTTTTGTCAGGAGGAAGGATGCCTAAGTAAATACGTAATTGGTTAGGTAAAGCTCCTGTCCAGTTAGAGGAAACCTCTTTAGCCAACATACGATATTATCGTGTGATTCCAATGGATGTGCAGACGGGGGAGCCCTCATCCGAGGTGAGGGGCTTTATGTAGCAGAAATAGTAATCATGGGAATCCAGGGAAATACGCCGGATGATGGTGGTGCTTAACTACGTGGTAAAAGTAGGCACAATCGTATTGTGCCTGGGTTGAGGTTTACACCATAGCTTACCGGTAATGCTAGCCGGCCAATGCTGGGAAACAATACTTGATTATACCGCGTGTTGCCGGGAAACCAGAAGGGATTGAGGACGTGGTATGAGCTAGAGACTAATGAAGTATTGGATAATACAGTCTAAGCATGCACTCCACACAATTTGTGCTGATAAAAACAAGAGAAAATGCATTTTTATGCGATTAATGGCCGAAATGACAGCCTAGCAGTTGGTAACACCTGAGAACGGGCATTCAATCGCCAAAGCTACTCAACCCCAATATAGTGGTCTCTGGCCTGATGGGGGAAGTAACAGAGCACGTTGTTGCTCTGAAGCTAAAAGGAAGGAAGAAAGGAATAACCCGGTTTACAATGCAGTTGGTTACACAAGCTTACCTGAGAGTTCAAACAAACAACGGAGTTGCATACTCACTGCTGGGTGGACAGAAACTAGCTGTGATCCTACCCTCACTCTGGGCCCCGTGACATCTTCTTCTGGGTAGGCGTATTTGAGCCAAAACGTGTTTGAAAAAGCTGGTGCGCTAACCTTGAGGCCATGATGGTTGTGGCAGACAAATACATCGGAAGTGGAGCGTGTTTAAAGGCTGAATCACTAACCTTGCCTAGCAGGTAGTAAGTGTCAGGAAAAAACTTTATTAAGTATGTGTGAGGACAAAATACATCGGGAGTCGAGCGTGTTAAGAGACTGATACTATAACTTTGCCTAACATGTAGGAAGTGTCAGAGGAAACTTAAAAGAGTGTATGTGGGGGGCGCAATGTGCCATGGAGAGATGCCCGGTAGTGATGGTGGTGCATGTGGCTAATGTTCCTTGATCATGTGTATAACGATTAGGTAAACACGAAACTAGTTGTTTAATACTACGTGCTTATAATGCATGAGCCATGAGTTAATCGCCATTTACAATTCATAGTGTATGGTTACTAGATCTGCAGAAGGCCCCTTAGTAATTGTCAGATCAGTGTAAGGAGGCTTGTCTGATGCCAAATTGCTTGTGATGCCCATGGCAAGAGATGTATCAGATCTATTTCAGTCAGGAGGCTTGGGATATATACAGATCTGGTGCTCTATGGTGGGATGTGTCAAATGTAGCAAGTTACATAATGGGGGCAGTATTTCTTAGTCACGGTTGGTCTTTAGCGATTAAGTTCCACCCAGGGGATATTGTCATTGAGCCCCTTGATGTGGGAGGACAGTTTGAACACGCGGCATTGTTCTTTTCGGAAGAGTGCTTCTTTTGTGATGTTTTTGCATAATTCCAAGATGGTCCAACTGAGATCATTGGGTGTGTGGTGTGCTTCTACATAGTGAGTACACATCTTGGTGTTGTTTTTTTTACACCTGATGTTACTCCTATGTTCGCTAATCCTAGTTTTTACCGGTCGGGTTGTCATGCTAATGTACTGGCGCCGGCAGGGGCATGTGATCAGATACACGCAATTGCTATTATTGCAATTGGTGTGTTTGTTTTGCTTCCAAATCCATGTGTCCGTCAGTGCGATAGTTTTTGTTGCCTTTGTGAGTGGGCATGCAACACATTGCCCGCAGGGGTAGTGACCCGTGACGGGTGGGAAATCCCAGAGTGTGTTAGAGGGTGTGGTGTGCTGTTTTGGTCAAGTGTTAATCAGCAGGTTTTTGATGTTTGCTGTGCATTTAAAGGCAAACCTGGATTTGCTGAATGCTTGTTCCCCCTGGTTGTCAGGAAGGGCCTGTCTGTTGGTGTTTTGGGCTCTTTTTTGGGCATTTTTGATTTGGATTTGCTTGATATTGTATTCATGTTAAATTTGTGCTTAGTTCGGATGACTGTCTCTTAAAGTCTTCCATATTGCTGCAGTTTCTGCGTAAGTGCAGAAATTATCCATAGGAGAGATTTTCCCTGAGGGCTTTCGGATGGAAACTCTGGTAGAGTAGTGGACAGTGGCTGTCTGTGGGTTTTTTGTAGGTGGTAATGATCAGTTTGTCTTATTGTTTTATGATAAGGAGGTCCAAAAAGGGGTTTTCAGAAACAGAGCTGTTGGCTGTGAAGGTGAGGTATGGGTTGAGACTGTTGATCCACACAAGGATGTCATCTATGTAGCGTCGCCACAATTGGACATTATCCCTGTAGGGGTTCGTGTTGGTAAGCACATATTTGCCCTCAAACTCTGACATGTAGAGACATGCCAGGCTTGGGGCAAAAGTACTACCCCTAGAGGTACCATGGGTTTGGTGAAAGAGACTGTATTCAAATTGAAAAAAGTTTTCAGTGAGTGCGATATGGGCAAATTCCATGATGAAAGTAATGGGGGTAGGTGAGGTCCAAGTGCCGCTATGCAGGATGGATTCCACCACCTCAAGTGTATCTTGCTGAGGGATATTGGTGTAAAGGGCCTCTACGTCTAGAGTTAGTAGAACATCAGGTACCGGCCCTCTTGATTGGTAGTTTCGATCAGTTTTAGGACATCCCTGGTGTCCTGGAGAAAAGTGGGTGTAGTGTGGACCAAAGGTTGGAAAAAATGGTCGCAGAACTTGGAGAGTGGATCAAGAACCGACCCTATGCCTGATACGATTGGTCTGCCAGGAGGTGGGTTTACTCCTTTGTGTATTTTGTGCAGCGTGTAAAAGTAGGGTAGTCTGGGGTTGTTGTTGGTAAGAAAGTCCGCTTCATTTTTTGTAATCCACCCTTGGATGAGGGCTGCGGAGACCATAGAGTTGATCTGGTTCATTAGACGTGGTTTTGGGTCTTCAGTGAGGGGTGTGTAGTAGCGCTCGTTGTGTAATTGGTGTAGACATTCATTTCTATAGTCGATTGTCGCCATAATCACGATTGCTCCCCTTTTATCAGCCTCCTTGATGGTGATCGTGGGGTTGTTGACTAAGAGTTTGATTGCCTCTGATTCGGTTTTGGAAGTATTCATGAAGGTGGACATTGTCCGTTTTTCTCTGGTGGGACCATATTGGAGGTCGGCATGAAGGTGAATGGTTTACGCAATCCCATGTCATCAGGTGTGGGAGCTGGTTGGTTTCCAAAGTAGGCTTTTAGCCGTATGTTCCTGAAAAGACTCTGGAGTTCACAGTGGGTGCGGAAGTCATCAGTGCTCGGTGTGGGAACAAAACCCAACCTGCATTTGAGTATGTTGGTTTCTGTCTGGGTTAGTTGTCTCTCTGAGAGGTTCACGATTAATTTTTCTTCTCTAGATGGCTCTGTAGTTCCATTTGCATTTGTTGCGTTTGATCCTGCCATTGGGCCTGTTTTTGTTGTTCTTCCCTTCTTCTTTTTCGGCCACGCCCTCTGCCCCAGAGTATTAATTCCCTTGACCAATTGTTAAGACTTGGAAAAGACGTCAAGCAATGAAATATGTCTAGTCTAAAACATGGTAAAACAAATCTATCTTGTGCATTAAAAATATTAAAAATGTATGGTTGCATTGAGCATATAATCAAGACCATTTGATTATGCTGTACAGATAGTTTGACGAATTCCATGGAGAGTCTCAGATCCTCCAAGTGGTTTAGACCCTCTGGGCCCGATTCACAAAAGTTATCTGAGACAAAATCCTAACATTACGACTTTCGGTATTCACAAAAGGCATTTAGTAGTAGTAAAGCTAACTTTAGGATTCCTAACTTCACTACTACTTAACTGTCTTTCCCAATAAAAATGTTGCACATGTTATTGGAGCTTGTGTCTACTTTCATTGCGAAAGTTTTGCTAATATTAATTCTCAGCCCCAGGTTCTACATAAAGTGCACAAAACAATCAAGAAGATGCTGCAGGGCCAGTGGGGTACGTGCCACGAGTACTGCATCATCCGCATAAAGTAGGACGGGTATTGGGCATTGCTTGATCTGTGGCAGATCCCGACATTAATTAGCAAGAGAGTCACCTAGCTTGTTAATAAACAAGTTGAATAAAAAAGGTGCGAGCACACATCCTTGGCGAACTCCCTTTTCAATATTAAAAGAACGTGTACATTCGTTCTTTGATACCGAAATGAACCCTGGCACAACTGGTGGAGTATAAATATCTCAGAAGATTAATAATAGTATGGTCAATACCCATAGAGGTCATAACAGACCAAAGCTTGTCGTGAAGAACACAATCAAAAGTGGTTGACAAGATTTAAATTAATAGCTGGGTCCATGGTCCCTATTCCTTTTCGAAATCCATACTGTAAATCCGACATAATATCATTGCAATCTATTTAAGATTATACGACCCACAACCTTGACTAGAGAATCTAGCAAGGAGATGGGTCTGTAGTTAGCAGGGCAGTTGCGGTCTCCTTTTTTTAAAATAGGTACAATATGGGACTCAGACCATGTAGAAGGAAGCCCTACACTCTGGCATGATCTAAAAACAAGGGTCAAGAGCCGGCTCCAGAGCTCCACAGTGGCCTTAAACAAATCGATAGGGATCCCATCAGGCCCTGGTGCTTTACCTCACTTGCTCGATCGTATAGCCAGGGTGACCTCTTTCAAAGTAAAATTAAGACCATATCAATCGTACACCAAAGTGGAGGATGAAGTGTCCACCGACACTGCCGATATATAGTGCTATTACTGTCACACTTTGTAGTATCGGAGTATAATTTAGAATAGTGTGATACCCAAACCTCCTCATTCACTGCCATCTCTATTTTAGGTTTATTATCCTTACGAAAAAAGGGTGAATCTACTACATGCCAAAATGTGATAGTATCATTGTTACGGCTGGCATCATAGAATTTATTCCAAGCCTCTGCTTTCAGACTTCTTTTACAGTTTTTTATTGTACAACCGTCTCCTATGCTGGACTTCCAAGTAATTCCTAGGTGTACTCTTTAGAGCCAGTTTTAAGTTTTTATGTGCCTCTGAGCATGCATAGTCAAACCAGGGCTTCCTATTTACTTTGCTACCTTTCCGCTTTGAAGGTAGGCCTACTTTAATTGCCTTGGTGATTCTATCAAATGACTCCATAATAACAGATGACCCTGCTGAGTCATCCAGACATACGTCGAAGGCCCTTCTTTGTTGGTAAACTAGTTGCTCTAGGAAACCATTCGGTTCGATCATAGACCGCCTTAGGGTGTAACCATTGGTTTGCGACAATTCTATGTTCTCTACTGACATAGTGTGACAGACCCCTTAATCTTTTAATCAGCAAATGTTAAGTATTAGACTCTGCGCGAAGTGATCACTCATAGCTATATCGTGGCTTGTAAAATCATTGACTAAAACTGAGGATCGGTTAGGAAAAAGTATATAATCAATGACACTCTTGACCCTGCTGCCATCATAAGTAAAAGGAACCACAACTGGTCTACTACCAAATTCATTGCTGTAACCCAGATCAAATTTGCAAATAAGTCCATTAAGTTTTTCACCGTAATCAGAGTGTAAAACATGGGTAACAACATCATTTGATGGGGAAGTGAAACCACAGATCTTGCTAGAAGCAATTTTGCACAGTTTGATGCTAAAATCCCCTCACCACACCAAAATGTTATCTCCTTTCCCCTTAGTAGTTAAAGCTTCTAGATCAGAGTTGATTTGATCCAGGACAGACAATAAATCGGAATCGTAAGCATTATTATAAAAACTTACTAAGATCAAGTGTGTGGAGCCTGAAAGCTCAGCAATTTGGTAATAGATGTTAGGGAGTTTTACACTTACAGTAGAAGATATTAATTCATTTGACACATAAATGCAAATGCCTCTCTTAGGTCTGCCATATCTTGATGGAACAGCTGACAAATTAAATGTTTTATAACCATTCAGGTGGGTAGGTTCCACGACCCATGTTTCCTGTAGACAAAAAATGTTAAAACCAGTCACAAAATCTAACCATTCAGGTAAACTAATCTTACTACGAAGCCCCCCACATTCCGACATAAGATGTTAATTATACTTGAGTCTGAAGTTGTACAATCCAAATTTATCTCATCCCTCAACACAATCTTCTCCATAGGTCTTTGTACGTCCGTAATGCCCCCCTCTGACAGTAAGGTTGTAGCAGGCCTTAGTGGTGTAGAGACATGTTTGTAAGCAGGGACTCCTGACATTAAATCAGCCTGTAGTCAGTCTACCCCCACGAGGTTGGAGAAACAATCACATCTGTTAGATGTAGAAATATTATACATGGAGGGACATGGTTTATTTGGATGTGAAAATGGTAATTGAAAGCCTGGGCATGGTAGGGAATCTCAGGAGTCAGCTGACTAGCCATATGTAGGGGGTCTGTAAAAAGACAAACGGTAATACTGAAATTTGATTTGTATTTAAGTTTTTCCTGCCCTGATTGTGCTGACTAGTGCTGGGGATTTGAAAGTACCACACAATCACCCTGGAACACTTTGGGGCCCCTACCAACCCACCCTATCCGTCTTACTATCTTGAAGTCTACAAAGAGGGATCCCCCCATGTTGACCTCAGAATTCAACCGATTAAGAGAGTGGTTTCTCAATGAGTCCCAAGATTCTTGTAAAGGGGCATCTAAGGTCGAGACATTGGCCAGCATAATCACATATGGGGTAGCGGCGGGGGAAGATCTAATTGATCATTAACATGCATAGGCTTAGTGTGGTGGGTAGCGTGAGTGGAGGAGAATCCCCCCAAGGAGGTGCCAGGTTTGTTGGCTAATGGTGTCACTTCATCATTATATCTATGTGTAGCTTTAGCGTGGGATGCGTAGTTGATACTCGTCTAGTATGGGACTCAGGTTTCACTAAAGCAGGTTGTTGGGGCAGGAGAGTTATAGAGGCACTAGAGGTTATACCATCAGTATTATCCCTAACACGATCGATGAATCCACTGTGAGGGTTTACTGCACCTAGATGCTCTGTGTAACTTAGCACAGCTCATTCAAGAGCTTTCAATCGGTTAGTAAGACTACCAACAGAGGTCTTTATGAGGTCAGTCTGGACATGGACAGATGACACCAGTGAAGTACAGTCCAAAGGCACAGAAGATACCAACCTATTGGCATTTCTAAGGGGCTTTATGGTTGCTGCCGCCTTCTGCACTGGAGGTGTCTTCTTATCTTTAATTGGTCCGCCAGGTCGAGCCCTAATGAGTTCATCAGGGCAGTTCCTTGGAGTCTTTAGGAGTTTAGGTGAAGGTGGGTGATTGAAGTGCCCGGTGAAAATAGATTGTACACAGCCTCGTTACTGATTTTGTTAAAAAAAACAGCTCCCTCGGTCTGCGCTACTGATGGTTGAACTGCATTTGGGGAGATTGAACTAAGAGCTACTGGCTCAAGGACATTCTCCGAGCAGCTAGTTAAGATCTCCTCCACACGTAAAATTTGCTTCTCTATTGCCCCCATTGCCCCTGTTGTATAATTCATAATGAACTGTCTTGACTTTGGTTGGGACGTTGCTACTGCAGAGCTCGGATGTTTCCTTTTCCCCATTTTCGTATTGCACACCTCTAGTTGGAGCCAAGGATTGCTCCTCGATGGGAAACTGTGTAGCTGCATGGTCTTCATGAGGTGCAAAGCCAAGAGGGGGCCTCTTCCTGCTGCTGACAGGCCCGCCCTTGGCCCGGGCGTGTCCCACACCGCAGGAGCCCAAGGCTGCCTTGATGCGCCCCTGGCACCAGGGGAATGGCGTTGGCGCCTCCTGGCACGTTGCGTGGTGGGGGATGCGGTCCCCATGAGGATTGGTGCTGCAGTGGAAAGAAAGATCAATTACGGGCTTGAATGGTAAATGGGAAGTGTAGGAAAGCTAGAAAAATGAGAGTAGGGGTGTTTGGGAGATGATGGGCAAGTGGAGGTCAAAGTGCTACAAGCGTGGTTGAGTATTGCTGTGTTTGTCGCTAAGGGGGAGACGTGTGGTGAAACTCAGTCTGGCGATTCACAGGGGGGAGCTAATGCTTCAACATAGGAGGTGAAGAGTTAGTGGTATGTAATTTGGTCGCTGTGGTGGGGAGAGGAGGTAAGAGGTGTGGAGCACTGAAAGTATAGCTTATAAGCAGTTACACTATTTCAGAATAGTGTGTGTAAACTGATGGACTATGGTGGGGATGGGAGGAGGCATAATGATTGTTGATAACCGCATTTTTGATGTTAGAGAAACTTTCTTTGAATAGAACAAGGCTGGGGTGTTAGGACTGCATGAGGATAATGCCATTGTTATAAAGGGAGACGGTAGCGTCTGCTCTGTAAGTGGGAGAGGGAGCTACAACACTTAGGCTGTGGGAAGTTTTCCTAGACGATGTGATAAGGAGCAGTGAGTTAAAGGCTTTCCTCCATTGTGCTCGTCTTTTCGTGTAAAGGAAAATATCTTTTGTAGTGGTTTCTTTTTTAAAGCAGAAGTAAGGATCAGAGATTAGAGTTTTTGGACGTGCCTTAAGGAGTTTGTGTTTTAGAATTTTGGATGCATTTTTATTTAGATTGGGAGAGTAGATGATTTTATAGGCATTGTAGCCGGTCAACTCCAGATTTGTGTCCAGTATTCTTTAGTGGTTAGGATCTATATCAGAGCAAAAAGCTAAGAACTGGATAGGGGGGTGGATGGTGTGAGAAGATAGGAAAACAAGTCATCATCTGGCATAATACGTCAGATGGAGAATAACCAGTACCTGGATCATAAAAGAAGCCGCTGTGAATTGTTTATGGTTCAGACTTTCAAAATGAATAGTGGTCAGTAATGAGATACTGGAGGGAGGTCAGGGAAGAGAGTGAGAAGTCAGATACCTAATTATATAGTCTGAGGAATTTGAGTAATTACTGGCTGCAAAGTATTCGACTTCCTTAAAACTGCGAATATGAAAGATTGAAACTAGCAGGATTGTCAATTTGCCTCATGCAATATGGCCACCTTGCTTATCAGTATATAAATTGGTAGGAAGAGAGCCTAGAAGATGGGGGAAAACAAGAGAACACCACTCCAAGATGTCCGCCACTTTTTCCTTTCAGTCCACTTTCAAACATCACTAATTATGTCTACAGCCATTTTGGAATTTACAGGTTAATGGAGGTGTACTGAGCAAAAGAAAGAAAGCATTGAAAATGGCTCTTGGATCTCTCACATCAACAGTTCAATTTTAAATAATGAGAGCAGGTTCTGGAGGCCACCGGAGCTAATTAGAGGAATCTCCTTGCCTCAGCGCATGCTTCAATCCAGTGGCTCATGCTCCGAACCTCTCACACTTCGCCGACTATCATTGTGGTCAATAGAGTTCATAACTAATTATCGCTTGTTTGTTTTGAAAGCTACATATTCCTTTCTCCCTCAGTAAGTGCTGCACATGCTGCTTTCATCAACTTCCAATGGGATCAGAAGAGATCACAGCTCCTCAGCGCTCGTTCCCGTCATAGTGGTGAACATTCCTTTCTTTCTCAGTACATGCCTCACAGTTCTGAATGAGCTGACATTCAGATGGGTCAATAGTGTCCACAGCTCCTCAATGTTCGTTCAATTTCCAATGGTATATATCTCACCTTTCTCCCTCAACACAGTGCTACTCACGGTCCCCTCCTTCCGATCGTCGATCGCCACAACTATCGATGCTCGTCCGCCGGCATCATCTTTGCTGCGTTTTAGTTTTTGCATGCAGAGCTTCAACATTTGTTTAAAACAAGCATTTGCAATGCAATAGGTCTCTCATTTCCGAGAGTTTGAGCTTTTAGCATTGTAAATGATAATCACTTTTATTTATGTGCTGTTTATAAAACAGATCAATAAAAGGCATTGTCATTTATAATGCAAATATCTTAAACTCTCACAAATGCGAAACCTATTGCATTGCAAATGCCAGTTCTGTGCTATAAAATTAGGAGTGTGTGTGTCCTGTGCAGCAGGCAGGACAAAGCTATTTGAGAAAATAGTGCTCAGAAGCTGTAATTAAAGTCTACCGAGTAACAACACTCGTAACAATAACTGGTGAACTTGGAATTACACCTGATACAATGGGGCTCTGCAATTTGGCTTTGTAACTTCCGTTTGGCTGTGGTTTTAATGTTTTATAAAATGTGCACATCTCTTTGTACGCACCTGAACTTTACATGATCTTCCCTATCAGCTGGAGTTATTATTTCTGCCCAGGCTGATCAGGTTGCCTCGACTGGTTTTAATGTTTACTTCGTTGGCAATGTTTCGATGCTGTGAGGGTTCACTTATGATGGTCTTCTATGTATGTTTAATTTTTGTCTTTTCTGGCCTGGTTGGCTGAATAAAGCTCTTTTTTAATTGACTCTGATCCAGCCCACAAACTGTAGGGTGCACTCAAAGTCAAAGTAGCAGCACTTCATTAAGAAAGGGAGAGTAGCAGCACTTGATTAAGAAGGGGAGAGTAGTAGCACTTTATTAAGAAAGAGAGTAGCAGCACTGTATTAAGAAAGGGAGAGTAGCAGCACTTCATTAAGAGAAGCAGCATTTCATTAAACAGAGTAGCAGCACTTCATTAAACAGAGTAGCAGCACTTCATTAAACAGAGAAGCAGCACTTCATTAAGAAAGGGAGAGTAGCAGCACTTAATTAAGAAAGGGAGAGTAGCAGCACTTCATTAAGAAAGGGAGAGTAGCAGCACTTCATTAAGAAGAGTAGCAGCACTTCATTAAGAAAGGGAGAGTACAGCACTTCATTAAGAAAGGGAGAGTAGCAGCACTTCATTAAGAAAGAGTGGGACAGTCAATAAACACACCTTTATATTTCCAAATGGAGTTCTGATTATAAGCAATGGGGAGAGTACGTGCCCTTACGGCTAGGGTGGTCGACCTCACGCTGGGGATCTGGGTTCGTGTCTCGGCAGGGACTCAACATCCTGTGATTCTGGGCAAATCACTTAATGTCCCCGCGCCTGACTAAAATTAATGATGAATGTATCCATTGGTAACGCATCTGGTGCTTATGTAAAGTGCTCCGATACTTTCGGGTCAAGTTACCGCAAGATAAAACCCCGGGGGGGGGAGGGGGGGTTCAGGGTGAGGAGGGTTCGGGGGTGGGGGGTCATCTCTCTTAAAATGCGAACGTGCCAAGATGTACTGTTTATGAAGAAGCCTGGGTGGGCCGAAGGAGTCACTGGGGTATGATGCAAGACAATCACCCGTTAAATACACCAATAAATTCCATGGAGGCCTTTGAAGTTCCCAGGTGCGGGACCATGCCCAAGAGCACACAAGTGAGAAACAGAGGGAGGCGGCTGCCAGCTGGGATCCGACAGCTTCTGGACCCTAAACAGACACATCAAGCTTGCATGCAGGAAACGACCGACAACATTTAATCGCCATCCTCAGTTCAAAACATCACTAAAGGCGCTGGAACTGCTAGAAACTAAAAATAACAAGCATTGGCCGCACGCGCGCCTCGCGCTTAAAGTTTTTTTAAAAAAAAGAAAAAAAAGACAAGCCCGGCGGAGCATGGCGCGCGCGCGCTTGGGGGCGGGGGAGCGCATTCCAGGCGGGGGAGCGGACCCTTTGAAGTGCTCCCAAAAGGCGGGTTGCATGGCGGCACGATGCGCGTGATTGTGCGCGTGCTAGCAATGCAATATGCTTTTTGGGAGCACTTTTCAAACCCGCTTTCTATAGTCTCGCTTTGCGATCGCTTACGCGATAGCAAGGTCGAGACCTAAAAATATCTGAAAAGGGGCTTAGAGCCCACACATTACTTACCTACTTACCATTGGTTTACTCCCATGTTTCCTTGCTTCCTATTGACCAGCTCCCTCTTGCCTTCGGCTTCCTCCTAGGCTTGGACTCTTCATCCTGCCATGGACCATGGACCATCTACATCCTCCTGTGCCCAAAGTTCTTCCACTTCCCGCAACCTTCTTCAGGTACTCTTTTTTTACTTTTTAACAATCAATCTGACAGAATGTATGTCCCTGCAGTCTATCTCCCTCCCAATGATCTCCTCCCACTGTTACTGCTCCCTCATGTTGCTTTACCTTGCCTTCCTCACTCTCATTGTTCACCACCTCCCCACCCTCCTCCCGCTGCCCGTGATTACTTTAAAACCTTGCTGTCACTTTCACCCACTCACACCCCTACATGTGTTGTTTTTCAATTCAATTTTTTCGATTTTTTTTAAGGATCTGTTTTAGACCTATCATTCTTGCCGTGGTTTCCCCTGACGTTTTGCTTTGCACCTCCTGTTTTTGCTGACTTTGTTTTTTCTGGCTTTAGGACTCTGGGCATTGTACCGCTGCTGACCAGTGTTAAAGTGCATGTGATTGCCACTTAAAACATGGTAACAGTGGCTTATCCTTTAAACTAACTTTTATTTACCTCCTTAAAGGTCAGGATGGGCTCGACCGTAATCAAGGAAGCTCTTTCTATAGAAATATTTGAGTGTCCCTTTATTAGTGGGGTGAATGGGAAAGGTTAAAAAAGACAATGTTAAGGGACTATTGGGATTTAATGGTCCTATGGCCATTACGGTGCTAACATGTATCTGCCTACTCTACTAGGCAAACACAGTCCTGGGCATTTTTTTAAGGTGGGATTGTTTTCCTTATGCTCACCCGATGATTTATTTCTTAAAACAATCAATCAGGCATGCATTTCTAAGTTATTCAGCATGCAGATGGCAGTGAGTACTTGACAAATTAGAGGCAAATACAAAAAGGGAAACAAAACAATTATTTCTGTTAGTGTAGGGTGGAATTCGTGTAGCATGCAGATCAATCCACATTTGAGTGTATATTCATTTTTTATATATACAACCAACCTGCATTTTATGTGCAGGTCCATTGCCCATGTCGCATTCCATAGATGGCGACGTGTCATCATACTTTAGTTTCACAGTTATGACTACCCTAGAACATTTCCATACACATCAGTTTTAGTGTTCTAGGATATGCCAAAGAACAAGCGTTGATCAGGAGGGAGAACTGTGGGAATGTATGCATAATAAGTGAACACAAAGTATGTAATATAACTTTCCCAGGCGGTTATTCGTATAGGCCCCACAGGAAGCAGAGCGGAAATAGGCCCTGTAGTCACACTCTGTGGTCCAAGGTGTGATTGGTAAGAAAAAGACTAGGTGTGGACTAGGTGTGGACATCACCAAAGAAAACACAAACATATAGGGCCATATGTAGGTAAATTACATTTACCGATTCTTAAATACCGAATTTTACCGATTCGGTATTTATGAATCGGTAAATGTAATGTAGGTAAAATATTACCGAATTGGTCAGTGTCGGTATTTTAGAATCGGTATTTACCGATTCGGTAATGGCAACTGGCTTCCCATTCATTCCTATGGGCCTGGAGGCCCATAGGAATGAATGGGAAGCCAGTTGCCATTACCGAATCGGTAAATACCGAATCGGTAATGGGGGAGGCATCATCATGGGTGGCAGGGTGTCACATTGACACCCTGTTGCACCCCTGATTCGTGCATGTGTGCACATGTGGCACACATACATGCCCTAAGGGCATGTATGTCTGCCACATTGCACACTTCAAAGTGCACAAAAATGCTTTTTTACAGCTAATCGTCATTTACCACCAACTAAAAGTTGGTGGTAAATGACGAATCCCCACACCAACCACACACTCCCCCTACATATCATTTCAGGATTCGGTATTTACCGAATCGGTAAAATTACCGAATCGGTAATATTACCGATTCGGTAATTTTACAGATTCGGTAAATACCGAATCATGAAATTCTCCCCCTACATCTCAAAAGCCAAAATACCGGTCGGTAACGGTATAATTACCGAAAATCGGCCGTTACCGACCGGTATTTGGCTTCCTACATGAGGCCCATAGTGAATACATTCATCAGTCATACTGATAGAGACATAAACAAACATGATTAAGGTGGGAAAATGTTCCACTAACCATCCATATACCTACTGAGTCTGTGCATATCCAGCTCTTGGTACAAGTGTGAAGCTTAGCAGGAGGTTTTTATCCCCCTCTTTTACAGCTCAGCTGTAGGTAATTTGTGGTAAGGATTGCTATTCAGTGCGGCGTGTGTGCAGTGACTTTGTGCTTACAATGCCCGGTGCTGGTGTGCTCATGCAAAATGATTTTAGGGCCAGACGCTGGGTGAATAACTTCAGTTGGTGCTCTGCAGAGCCTGTGTGATGAGTTTTAAAATGCCATGTCGACCTGGCAATTTAACTCTCTTTCTAGGCCAAAACCTATCTTTTGAATACATATAAGTGCATATGGTCGGCCTTTGACAGCCTAAGGGCAGGATGCAGTGTATTATAAAAGCAGAATATGTACTTTTAAGTTTTACATGTCTTGGTAGTGAAAAACTCTTTAAATCATTTTTCTCTACTGCAAGGCCTATCTGTCCTATAGGTTAACATCGGCGTTACCTTAATACATTGGGCCCTCAAGTTTGGTGTCTCTGAAATCATACTTTAAAATCACAACTTATGGTGAAGTTGGATTTTAAATTGTAATTCTGAAAATGCCATTTTTAGAAAGTTGGCATTTTCTGACTTTAGTCATTTTGGGCCATATGTAGGTAGCTAAATACCGGCCGGTAACAGCTGAAAATCGGTAATTTTCCCGTTACCGACCGGTATTTAGCCCTTTGTAATGTAGGAGGCAGGTTTTAAGGATTCGGTAATTTACCGATTCCTTATTTTAAGGAATCGGCAAAATACCGAATCCTTAAAAGCTATGTAGGAGGCACTCAAGTGAGTGCATTTTTGCATTCAGGATTCGTTATTTACCATCAACTACAAGTTGGTGGTAAATACCGAATACCTTTAAGAAAGCAATAATTTGCTTTTCTCAAGGTGCCATGTGGCAGGCATGTATGTGCGCCACATGAGCACACATGCACGATTCAGGGGTGCAACGGGGTGTCAATGTGACACCCTGCCACCCTTGAATATGCTCCCCTTATTACCGATTCGGTATTTACCGAATCGGTAATAGTGAATGGCTTCCCATTCATTCCTATGGGCCTCCAGGCCCATAGGAAGGAATGGGAAGGTGATTTCTTATTACCGAATCGATATAACCGATTCGGTAATAACGAATATTACCGATTAGGTATTTTTTACCGAATTATTAGCTACATATGAAATACCGATTCCTAAATACCGAATCGGTAAAATTCGGTATTTAGGAATCGGTATTTCATATTTACCTACATCGGGCCCTTTGTGCCTTCTACTTGTCTCTGTAAACACATCTGGGGTGGGCGACAGCTGGGATTTGTGGATTCCTTCTAGACAGCCACACATAAAGAGAATTTAGGCTTGACTGGTGGACCATCCACATCCTGATGAGCCATTCCGGGCAGGATGAAAGTGAGGAGCTGATCTTTACACCTGAATAGGGTGTGTCCTGTACCACCACAAAGGGCTGCTACCCCCTTTAGTGTGTCTGGAGCCAGGACAGGAAGGGCGGGTACTCTGTGCACTTCAAAGGCCTCTTTTTGAAGTCTCCTTCACTTTAAAAGCAGAATAGGGTAGAAGTTGTCACCACCAACTTAGTACACTTATGGGCCCGTGGCTACTCTGCCAGAAAGAAGGATTGCGGTGCTGTTATAAGGACTGTCATTCTGTTGAACTGCTACTCTGCTGTACTCCTACTTTGCTTTGCTGAACTGCTGTCTGCTGCCCTTTTGCCTGGGATTGAGAAGGATTGGACCTGCATCTCTCCAACACAGAAACAAAGTGACTCAGAGGGCTTGTCTGCTTGGCTCCTGTTCTGAAGTCTCAGGGACATCAATGCATCAAAGACCTCTGACCATCCTGCTACAGCACCTGCACACTGCAGTCTGTGAGTCTTGCCCTTGCAAGTGGTGCCAATACAGTCCTGGGACCATGGAAGTGGGTATAAAGTGCTGCTCCAGCAGAAATCCATGCATTGATGCCATTGGAACGGCACATCTCCATCAAAGCCAATGCATCACTGCTGCAAGATTTGAGGACAGCGCATTGCCAACTGTGCAGTGCATTACCTCTATTCCCGATGTATCTCCAACTTTGCCCGGCTCGGAGCCCATGCATCGCCTATATCCTAAGGATCGATGCTGAGGCATCCCCTCCTTTGCTCCTTGCGTTATTGATGTCGACGCAACCACAAACCAAGGTCATCGGGCCAAGGCTGGTCCCAGTATCAAACCAGCGCTACATTGCGATCAGTCTGAACATTTGGATTTGACCTGGTCTAGCGCTACCAGATAGCGCTGGTTGGCGCTTTATGCTATTATGTGCTGCATATCAGTTTAATCTTTAAAGATTAATGACTCTGGTTCTACTAATTGAATTTTTTTCATTTTGGACATATTTTGTTCAATAAATTAAGCTCTATTTTTCTAATTGGGTGTTGTATATTTTTGAGCTGTGTTTTCACTGTTTTACAGTTTGAAGCGTTGCACAAATACTTTATACATTGTCTCTTAAGATAAGCCTGAGTGCTCTGTGCAAAGCTACCAGAGGGTGAACACAGGTTAATTAAGGGTAGTTATTTGTTCATCTAGCCTAGTCATTGCCCTACCATAGTTTTCCCTAATGACCAGGTCGGGGTCTCTATGTATCCAAACCCCTAAATATTTCACCGGGTCAGTTTGCCACTTCAAGGGGTAATCTAGTTCCGGCTGCGTCGTGACTGGCGTCAGTGGTATAACCACTGATTTGTCCCAATTAATTCTCAACCCAGCGTAGTGCTCAAAGCGGATATATTCTCTAATGAGATTGTTTAAATGTATACTGGGATGACGCGTAAACAACACCATGTCGTCCGCGTACAAGGATATATTAAGGGGGCATGGGCTAAACTGCAGGGCAGCTTCCCTATGACACTGACGTATCCTGCAGGCAAGAGGTTCCAGGATCAAAGTGAACAAGATCGGTGACAGCGGGCAGCCCTGTCTCGTCCCTCTTTTCACCTCAAAAGGGTCGGAGATTTGTCCGTTCATCTTTATTCTAGCTGTGGGGCCGTGATATAAAATCTCTATCCATCTGATAAACCGTTCCGGGAACCCCATCCTATGTAGTACTGTAAACATAAATGGCCATTCCACCGAATCGAAAGCCTTTGCAGCGTCCAACAGTGCTGCCGGCAATTCTGGGTCCAAGTGATGGTACAAGGCAAAAATAGTGCGTATATTTTGGTTTGTGGACCTAGTGGGTACAAATCCCGATTGATCAGGCTGTACCAGCATCTCCTATAGGAGCTGTATACGAGTCGCTATAACTTTGGCCAGAATCTTTGCATCCATATTTATCAGTGACAGGGGATGGTAGGATTCGCACCGCGACGTATCTTTCTCTGGATTGGGGAATGTCACTAAGAGTGCTTCCTTCAATGACATTGGGAGCGTACCTTCCTCATATGCTTCCTCGTACATTTCTGCTAAATGTGGTATTAATGTATCTTTGTACTTTTTATAAAACTCCGCAGGGAGACCGTCTAGCCCAGGAGCTTTACCATTCGGTAATGAGTTTATTGCATCCACGAATTCATCTTTTATAATGTGATGGCTAAGAAACTTGCGGTGTGCATCTGAGAGCCACACCAGAGCTACGTCCTGAAGATAGCGATTAATTTCTTCTACTGTAGTGCTTGTCTGTTGTTTGTAAAGCTCTGAGTAGAAATTTCTGAAACAGTTTGATATGGACGTAGTATCATACAGCATTTGGTCTGTGTCATCTCTAATCTGTGTTATGTACGACGCTGTGTATGAGGGTCGTATCTTACTCGATAATGCTCTTCCCGGTCTACCGCCCTCCCCGTAGCTTCGCGCTGTATATCGTTGTGATTTGTATTTTATCTCGTCCGTAGCATATTTTTGGTACTCGTCCATTTTTTTCCCTAATCCGGGCCAATAGGGCTGGAGTATGGGTCTGTATGTGTTCCTCTTCCAGTGTACATATATCCTTTTCTAATTTATGGAGTTGCTGTTGGATATCCTTTAGAATCCCAGCCTGTTTGTTAATGTAATGGCCTCGAATCGTCACCTTAAAAGCTTCCCACAGTGTCCCTGCACTCCTGACCAACCCAACATTAAGCTCAAAATATTCAACTATTGCCTGTCGCAGCTCAGTGTGGAAAACGTGATCCAGTAGTGCACTTCCCTGTAGTCTCCATGTGAAATGCCTGGGTATATATGTGGGGATGTCCAACAGTAGACTAACCGGGGAGTGGTCTGATAATGTCTTAGGAAGATGTTCCACCTCGCGTGTCCATGTGCATGCCTCTGCCGTAAGCAACCAGTAGTCTATTCTGGACCATGTGTTGTGTGTCGTAGATGTACATGTGCCCTCCCTACAATCCCTGTGTCTCAGCCTCCACACATCTGCCATTCCCCATGTACTCATACCTTCCCTTACCACTTTAGCTGCTTGTTTGCCATATCTTTCATTGCCTGTCAATCTGTCTATTGCTGGGTCTAGACAGGCATTGAAATCCCCCCCCCCCCATATTATTGGCGCGCTAGGGAATTCTCTAAGATTGGCCCATATTTCCGCATAGAACCCTGGATCGTCTGTATTTGGGCCACAGGAAGTAATAATTGTTAGTACAGTGCCTCCGAAATTACCCTGCACCATAACATATCGGCCTTGGTCATCGGTCAGCGCTTTGAGTAGTCGGAAAGGGGTGTTCCGTCTAATTAACAGTAATATCCCCCTAGCATACGTGGAATACGATGATGCTATACGATACGCGGCCCATCTGGTGCCCACCCTCATTTCAGTCGTTGGGATAAGGTGTGTTTCCTGGAGACACGCTACATCAACACCATGTCTGTCAAGATATGCCAGTACCTTGCGTATTTTCTGTGGGTTTTGCAGACCCCATATATTCCATGTCAGCAGCTTCAATTTCCGAGTCTGCGTTCTAGTATTAGCCATTCGTAAATACCCTCAACTGAAAGTATTGTATTCTGCATATGTTACATGTGTATATCTTTTGATACAGAAAGGTCCTCCTATTGCCAATCAGACATTTTCCTACGTCCCCTCTCCCCACCCCCTCCCACTCCGCCCTGTCCCCAACTGCGGAGCCAATCCCAATCTGTTGAACCAATAAAAAAAGAAAAAAAAAAACCCTGCACCCAAAAAAAATATATGAAAAAAAAGAAATGAAAAACCCCTAACGTGAACTAGTGTGGTATACACGTAAGGGCGGCGATTGCCAGCCCGTTGCCTGTGGGCTGTCCCCACACTGGCAATGCCCAGATAGAATAAAAAAAAACACACACATCTAAGCTAAGCACCAAAAATGCCACATTAAAAGCAAGGATATGTTCAGTGAGCCCCGCGTAGCAGAATAATGACTGTAGAATAAAGCGGAGTTTAAGCATACAGTAAAAAAAAAACCCCATACAACATATTACTGGTTTGTTTAAAGTTTGATGGTGGCTAACTTATCTGCGCCGTGTGTTTGTTCTTCCAGAGTTCGTCCCACTGCAGCCAGTTCCCCCCATATAGCAATTGAACTATGAGACCAGCATCCAATCATACACCATCCATCGACCCGAAATAGTAGTTAGTAAATCCCACTATCCTGTTCCATCTCAAGCACTGCAAGTCCATCCTACAAGGTGATTTCGGCCGGTGACCACCTCTGTGTCTGATCACTCAACGTCTGAAGTTGTGGGTTGCTCCTCCATCTCCCCTCTTGGGGATCTTCTTCTGGACTGTGCATGGTCTTTCTGTTGTAGAAATGTTTGCGCTTCTTTGGGGTCAGTATAGATTTTTGTCTTCCCTTCATCTGTGATCTTAAGCCGTGCCGGGTACAGCATTGCATATGGGATCTGGAGATCCCTCAGTTTCAGTTTAATTATATAATGTACATTTTTAAAACAAGATCTGTTACCCTATCTCACAGTGTGAATATATTATGCATGCACACTGCATTAATAAAACAATATGCACTCCAGTACATTTCTTTATGGCAGTATGGCGTCCTTCACAGTGCTTGATGGTGTACTGAGCGCTGCAGTACTTCACAACAGTGCTCAATGATGGGGTAGTGGCTTCAGTCCCCAGTGCATGATGGCAGTGCATTATGCAGACCCTCCAGGATTTCGCGATTTCGTGATTTGCCAAAAAATCGCAAAATCAACAGTTTTGTAAAAATGGGGTGATTTTTACAAAACTGCCCGCGAAATTTTTCTCAATTCACAACTTTTGGGAAATGAGGACCTCTTGTGGCCATCTCCTTGAAGTGCTCACTTTGACTGACTCAGTCACAGACAATCATAAGTTTCTCGGCAGCCCCCTGACTCATGGAATGACCAAGGACCTGCGTATGGCAGGCCAGCACGACCAGACAAAGGAGAGGGGTCCAGGGGAGAGGTCTGTGGCTCTCGGGCTTGAGGTGAAGGCAGCCTGGAAGGGGAAGGGGAGTTGAGTACAAAAGTCCATATGAAGAAGCTACACGAGTTTTGGGCAATTAGTCAAACATGGCAACACTGTGTCACGCTGGAGCATTAACAGGGATTTCTGCCCCAAGCGTTAATTTTATGCTCCCTGTACTCAATTATGTCCTTGCAAAAGCCGTTTTGTTTTTTTCTTCAAAGTAATTAGAAGTCATTCGCGCTTTAAGACTATGAAAAAGAATGGATTTTTGTAGACAGTTTGTTTTCAGGCACCTCGTCTTTACTGACCAGACTACACACAAACTCCCCCTATTTCAATCCACCCGTTACACCTACTCACGCCAGGGAATCCAGGTGAACTGCTCATGCTCAATGGGGAATTTCGATGGCGCCGGTCTTGTAATGGCCGTGTTCAGTTTTGGAGGTATTTGGGCTAGAAGCCTTGCCCCCACCAGCACCTCATAGGTAGGCAACTTGTGGACTTGCCTAGTGGGACTCGCTAAATCTGCCTACTCCTGTCTCCCTAGTCTAAAGTCCTTTATCGGACTATATCCTGCCACTCGTTTAAACACATAAATTCCAGGGAACAACCACTGTGTAGCAAGAAAACCCTAGATGTTCACCCAGGGAAGCAGCATCTGTAATTTGGGGTTGGGCTTCCCTACAACCTGTGCTCAGACAAACATCGTCTGCATCAGAAAAGCTGTGCTGCTCTTTCCTGCAACATGTTTTTGGTTTACCCTTTGTTTCTAAATGCAGAGTAAAAAAAAATCATGGATGTCCATCGGAGACACTTAAGATGTTTTGATGCCACACCTACAGAAAGCTTTAGCTATTGTCCTACTGACCTGCTGTCAACACCACCAACACACACAGAGCAGGCCTTCAGTAAGCCCAGGGCTCATGGCTTTCTTGCTGATCTCAGTTTCTGGCCAATGCCATGGAGTTCTTCCCTATTCTTGGGACTGTCCCATCCCTGGAACACCCCTGTACATGGTTTCTGAATGAACAGTTGATTTAGCCTCCAAAGCTGATGAGGTGAGACTTGTCTTTTTTTGCACTCTATGGAAGTACATGGCTTTCCTCCCTCTCCTGCCCACTCAACTTATCCCCCACTTTCCTGCTCCTCTTTTGGTCCATTTCCTTTTAACAACGTTTTGTTTTTGTTTTTTTGTGACTGCTTGTGTAAGTGCCCAGCACTGCTGCTGAGCTGTTCGCCTCCCAGTCTGTTGCTCGCTGCTTCTCCCATTCCCAACCCTTAAATAAAAAAAAGTTTCAATTTCCTCTGATAGGACCCAGCAGCTGCACGCTTTTCTCTTTGTTCAGAAATGGCAACCAGCCATATTTAAGGGTAAATGGAAAAATGGCAACCAAAAAGCCATGATTTACATCCATCATTACATTGTATCCCTTTCTCACGGGCCAGGCTCAGTTATTTATGCACAAACATGTGCTTGTGGTCACTGTCCGCATCATTTAAGGTGAAGTGCATGCCTGGTCGGGCTGCTGCACTTCAATGGAATTGCAAACACCATCTAAAATCTTTAGCAAATTATCTACAACAAATACCTCCTGCGCCACAGGATCTTGGCACCGCACGTAGAAGTAACATTTATTGGAGCAGGGGAAAAAAGAAAAATAGGAGACCAAAAGGGGACAAGAAAATAAAAGCTTGTGGGCAGCCGCAGCATTGGTTGGGGATTCAATATCTGGTCCTAGACTGCTTTGGATGAAGCCATGGAAACTAGACTCCACTCAAAGAGGGCTACTTAAAAAATTACATTTTAGAGGATCAAAACTATTTGGTAATGTACTTGATGGTGCAAAAAGGAGCGGAAGAGTAAAAAATCCTCAAACCTTTTAAGCTGGGGTCTAGAAAGTAATCCTTTATGTTCAAGCGTCCTCTCCAAAATCTTCAGGACAAGATTCCCTTTTGAGGCCAGGTTATGTTTGCTCAAGTCCACCTATGGGGACTGGACCAGGTAAGCAGGGGGTGACCTCCCTATGCAGGCTGTCTCACTTATTTGGATCAGTCACTACGATCCTGTGCCGTAGGGAGCCTGAGGAAGAGGTGTCCTGCCTCCCGGATCCAGGAAGCAGCGGTGCCCCGGCAGGGGTGCATACATGGGCGCTAGAACATCCCAGGGAGCTCCCTCCTATGAGGTTAGGACTGGAGCTGTGCTTCTGTAGAGCTACAGACACTTTAAACATGCGTAATTCAAAGTAGAATACTCTGCTAAAACAGTTTCCGTTGATTTCAGGCTGAAAATGAATGATTATGAGTAACATAAAGTGCTGCAAAATGTCTGCTAAATTTCCATATTTGTGCCGCAACATTTCCATATTTGTGCCGCTAAATTTGCTAATCCATGCCGCAATATCCTGGGGGGTCTGATTATGCTTGAATCCCTGGTGCGTGCTGGTATCAGGGGGTCTCCCGCTGACTGCAGCCCACCACGTAGCAATGAGTGGAATGCAGGGATCACCTATAAGAAGGGTTATTTTTTAAAAGCATAAGAATTTGAAACATGTAAAAACCCAAGACACAGAAGGGGCTCGGTGTGGACTGTACCAGAAGATACGTACGTCTGTCATTGTGCAACATCGCTGAAATTACATAAAACATCGTAACAGCACAGCGTTCAGCCACGGCCGTGACGCCCATGAGCTGGAGAGGCCAGTTACTTTCACATACTCCATATGAGCAAAGCGATCATCACACATCCAGGCAGGCCTCTGTGTGGCTCTCAAAGGCTGGAAGGGCTGGGGTAGAGTCTGTCACATCATGTATGCGGCTGAGGCTCTCAAACGCTGGAAGGGCTGGTGCGGAGTCTGTCACCTGTCAGGTCTGTGGCTCTGAAAGCCTGGAAGGGCTGATGCAGAGTCTGTCACCTGTCAGGTCTGTGGCTCTGAAAGCCTGGAAGGGCTGATGCAGAGTCTGTCACCTGTCAGGTCTGTGGCTCTCAAAGGCTGGAAGGGCTGGGCAAAAGTGAATCACATATCTGACTGGTGTCTATGACGGTAGGGCTGGGGTAGGGTGGGTCCTCCGACCGTCAGTCCACTTCCACTGATAGGCCAGAAGCCAGGCCTGTGGCATAGTCAGCCT
This sequence comes from Triturus cristatus, assembly GCF_964204655.1. Taxonomy (NCBI): domain Eukaryota; kingdom Metazoa; phylum Chordata; class Amphibia; order Caudata; family Salamandridae; genus Triturus; species Triturus cristatus. The sequence continues at coordinate 407,691,722 of NC_140590.1, forward strand.
AGATACAGCCAGTTCCAATAAAACGCCAGCCGGCCTGGGGCAGGGCTCGTCATATCTTTCTGAGAGGGGCCTGGTTTGAAACAGAGTCAGTCACATGTCAGTTAAGTTGACTACAAGAGCAGTGTGACCCAGAGATTAGACAGGGACTTTGGCCTCTGCAAGCCCCGCCCCTGCAGGCAGGACTTTAACTCCTTAGAGGCCAGAGCTCGTGGGAGCAGCATTAAATGGGTCCTGGAGAGAGACACCCCCAGGGAGAGATACTGGCCAGGTGCCCACCTCGCAGGAGGGTGGACGTGGCGCTCCTGAAACAGGGCCTCAGGCGGGCAGAGTGCCTGGCCTGACACAGTGAAACTGGGGGCGGCCTATACACGGCTCAAAGGCGGCGGCCCACTGTGCTTGCATGTGTCATACTATTACGAGCAACGGGGTTCCAGCTTATCTCAAGTGTGGTTGATCTTGGGCAATTACCCGCATTCCTCGTGTCCAAGAATAATCGGCTGCAGCTGGTAGTGCTTGGAAAGCAGCAATTCGTGTACCAAACCCTATACAACGTGCGCCAAGTTTTTTTGACGCCTCACAACAGTACCTAACACTAACACACCCTACAAAGGCACTCTTAACATACAATAAAGTACATATTTAGTGGCGTTACAGAGCATGGCACAGAGCGCCTTTCAATAGAATTCGGCATCATATACAATAACATACAGTGACGTAAGGTACAGCAATCTAACATAAAACTCCATACACGTACAGGAACATACAATAACATAACAGCATGACACACATTCATCGCAATACCTATAGCTTGAAAAATAATGAAATAGTGATCAAAAGTGTAACACAATAACACAAATGGTGATATCTCACGGTATCACATGCAATGCCTTTAATAACATGCAGTGCTATCACATACAATAGCAATAGGTACAGTAACACGAGCATAAAAAAGTGTCCCGCAATGTAACATACAATAGCATATAAGCAGTGCTCCCCAACACGAAGGCACGAAATTCGCTGTCTTCACCGTGACGACACACATTCCCTAAAATGAGCACAGACCACCACTAGAGCAGCACACCCTGGGTTAGTGAAGGGTGGCCCCTGCAATCATTGCACGACCATGGTGAAAATGGCGAACACAGTAGTGTGTAAAACAACATAACATGCAACCTATGCAAATCTATGCGTAGCCAGGTCATTGAACCCCCCTACTCCTCCACGCGTAGAGAGGCTGGCCCCATCTGTGCGGACACTGCCCGTGGGCTGGCCCGAAGTACCCCCTGTGCCCTGCACCTCGGATTTGGCCCCATCCCCTCGGAGCGGTGTCACCTGGAGCTCAGACTCCACCACCTCGGTTACCTTGTGGTGTTTATCTTGGTTGAAAAAATGTAGTCACTATATGACAGCCATTTTGACTCCAGGCACTCCTGCCCTTTAGTCTGTCTGTGAAAATGAATGTCTTGTTCTATTCCTGAGAAACTGGTATTTCTGGATGGCTTTCTACTCCGCCCTGTGAAAAGGTCGGATGTCAATGCATGGCATGTACGCCTTCCACCCCCATCACCCCTAACCACAGTCATGGTTACAGCATGTTCGTGGAGCAAGGTGTCTGCGACCTTGACTCTAAGTCTGCTAGCTTCATACCTTTGGTAATTGATGGTGAAAATAAGCACAGACTCAAAAGGAATGGGGCTTAAGCTTATCAAAGTGCTACCCCTGGCAACAAGGCAGTTGAAATATGTGAAGGTAAAGAGATAACGGCCTGTAAGAACTTCTACCAAGCCAAAGGCCCTTTACCCATCAAGGGGATTATACCGCATTTATACATTTACAGCCCCTTTAGACATCTCGACTGGCACATTCTAAGAATTAAAAGCAATATTCTTCCACTTCCGCCTACGAGTCACCTACTGGGCCTCAGATTTTCAAGGGTTTTCTGTCACTGTTGCTCACATAACTTTGTAATTTTCATGATGACGGCCCTCGTATGAAATGCCAATTGGGTCGATGCGTTAACTTTTTTCAAGTGGAACGATGCGACTGACACCTCACCAAACCTTTGAATTTTCCAAGGAAAAGATCTCCTCACCATTTGGACCGTTTCTAGTCTGACTGTGCTTAACGCATTTTAGTACTGTAAACTGCCTTACATATCACATAATGAGCACTAAAGCATCGCATGCTCTGATCTTTATTCTCTTAACATGTTTTTGTTTAAGCTACTTTTCTCATTCGATCGTACAAAAAAGACTGCGGGATTCGCAGCTAATGCATGGAGAGAGCTCGCGCTCAAACTGTTTTGATGCAATATTGCTGTTGATGTAACTTCAGTGGCACGTGCTTTCGCTTTTAGAGGCCGACTGAAATACATATTTTATAATCTAATTTTCACAGCAATGAAACGAATCGAAAGGACCAATTCATCTTTAAAATCTTGAGCTCACTTTCTTTGTTAGTACCACAGATGACAGTTAATGCTTTTAAAGTTGTTGTACTTGCGCTTGCAGATGCCAGGAAGATAGTGTGACTTTTGAAGATTGGCGTAAGGAGCCGATCCGTACTTACAGAAAAGCACTCTACGACTTACTGCTAGTTTATACATATTTTGTGCCAAAATGTGCGTACTTTATTCAGATTTAATTTTGGATCAAATTGTAAACAGACATCCTTTCCTTTCCGGCCATTTTTGCATCAGTCGCGGCTCGCGTTCCAATACTAGAGGGGGGAGGGGGGGGGGGGTTTGGGGGTCACGTGCGGCGCGGGGGAGATTAAAATAAAGCTGCAGCATTAAGCAAACTAAACTTACCGGGTCTGCGCCGCCTCTGCGTCCTCCTGGGCAGGGATCCGACTCCCGTGGTTGGCGCCTTGGCAAGTACCCCCTGCGTCTCAGCCAATCCAGACGCTGCTCCAGCAGCAGCGCCAGGTTTGGCTTGAGCAGTAGTGTGCATGTTCTGTTTAGGGCTTAACATTTTTTGCGACCAGCCCGAACATACGCACTAGGCTGCTCATTAGAAGAGCAGCATGGAGCAACCCTCGCACTTCTAATAAGCAGCGCTTAGTGCGCATGTTTGGGCTGGTCGTGAAATTTTTAAGCCCTAAACAGAGCATGCGCACACTTGGTGTGCGCTCCGCTGACCACCTGATGTTATTGTGGATGTCATCATGATTGATGACTCATCAGACACTTGTAGCCTTGCAGCTGAACTCCTGTCGTACTGCCCCACCCCCTTCAGAGCTGACTGCCTCCGGCTCTGGCGGCCTGGGATGATTGCATTACAAATGTGAGTCAGAGAGTCAGAGAGAGTGACGGCAACGCTGTTAGTGGGGCAACTCCCAAGCACCCTAATGGACACACCGCCCCTGTTCGGTTTGCATGTTGGGTGTCCTCTGGATTTTCTCCTGCTCCCTCCATATTGCTCAGCAGTTGACTCTGTTATGCAGGTGTTTTCAGTTTCCGTTGCACTGGTGTCCAATGTTCAAGTGGTTGCCAGCACCAAGCATTCCGTGCGGGCTGGCTTACACTCACCCCACACACATCCAGCACAGGCGTCACTGTACATGTGGCCCTGCCAATAAAGGGGCCGGGCGCACGTGACCGTAGCCAGTTCAACATGATATCTGCGTGTGTCCCTGTCCTCTTGTTGTATGCATGAGGGCCCTGGGCCCTACGACATTGCATTGTGCTGTGAACAGCGGACGCAGACATGTCACCACAGGCAGCGGGTTACAGCTTGGACAAGTAGCTTTGTCGTCACCCACTAAATTCGTAAGGAGAGTGGCCTGAGCCGTCGCATGCAGAGCCAATGTGGGTGTGTGACTGCTATTTGCGTGCCCCTGGACATGGTTCTGTACTGGGAATGTGCATCTGCCTATGGCAGTGTGGGTCTCCTTTTTGGGGTGTGGGTGGTCCCCAGCACGACCCCCTACATTACCCAAACCCCACTGCACTACCCTAAACCCTAAAATACTACCCCAGCACGACCCCTTACACTACACAAACACCACTGCACTACTCTAAACTCCAAAACTACCCCCTACACTACACAAACACCATTGAACTACACTGAACCCTAAATCTACCCCATCACGACCCCCTACACTACACAAACAAAACTGTACTACACTAGACCCTAAAACACCACCCCCAGCACATCCCCTACACTACACAAACACCACTGCACTACCCTAAACCCTAAAACACTACCCCCAGCACGACCCGAACACCACTGCACTACCCTAAAGGCTAAAACACTACCCCCAGCACGACCCTCTACAATACGCAAACACCACTGCACTGCCCTAAACCCTAAAACACTGCACTCAGCATGACCCCCTACACTACACAAACACCACTGCACTACCCTAAACCCTAAAACACTACCCCCAGCACTACCCCTACACTACACAAACACCATTGCACTACAGTAAACCTTAAATCTTCCCCACACGACCCCTTACACTACCCAAACACCACTGCACTACCCTAAACCCTAAAACACTACCCCCAGCACTACCCCTACACTACACAAACACCATTGCACTACCCTAAACCTTAAATCTTCCCCACACGACCCCTTACACTACCCAAACACCACTGCAGTACCCTAAACCCTAAAACACTACCCCCCAGTATGACCCACTACACTACCCAAACACCACTGCGCTATCCTAAACCCTAAAACACTACCCCCGGCACAACCCCCTACACACTACCCAAACACCACTATGCTACCCTAAACCCTAAAACACTACACCAGGCACGACCCCCTACACTACACAAACACCACTGCGCTTCCCTAAACCCTAAAACACTGCCCCCAGCACGGCCCCTACACTACCCAAACACCACTGTGCTGCCCTAAACCCTAATAGTCAAAATAAAGGGTAAACCCATATAAAGTCACTGGGACCTGGGTATAGAGCAGTATGAGAACAGTGGTCCCAGCATACAGAATCATTCAATACAAAGCATTTAGAAAAACAATGCACCAAGAAACCTTTTAAAGAAGTTCAAATGCCCATTTAATCACATTGAACAATTATAATTTGTTTTACTGAGGTTCATAGTAAAGGCAACATTTTGGGTATCATAACAGTGCCCAGAAAAAGGGGGAGGAGGAGTAAGGAGGTGAGTGATAAAGTGTAGGATTTGGAAGGAAGTGAGTACAAAGATAAATACATTCAGAACACAATCAAATTGATCGGCAAAATTAAATCTCTGCCGTATTTACATCCAGATCAAATCATGATTCAAATATCTACAATTCTGAGAAAAGCCATATATATAGAGAGGATCACAGTACATCCTGAACTAGTGATAATATTGGCAAAGATGTTGTGTCGACGTTTCGACCCCTTAAGGCATGTAGGTACTCATTGCGACCTTACGGGATGGGGTCTTCATCAGGACTGGGGTGCATGTGGAGGGGGGGGTGGGTGTGGGCACCTAAAAAACAAAATTAAACGAGCGTAAGGCTAATGAATCTATAAGAACGGGGAAGAAATTAATTACAATAATTTACAAAAGTTACCCTATCTGTCAAAAGACAGGACTCTAAGACGTCGAAGGATCGTCAAAGGTAGAGGGTATCAACCTCCCAGAAGGTAACGACAGAAGCGGGAAGAGGGGTATCCACCTAAAACCGAATGGGTAAATTAGTGGATAAAGTGGAGATAAATTACCAAACAAAGGCGCTCAAGGAATAAGCGCATAACTTACTATGCCGCAGAAAGGCTTTGCTGTCGAGTTAAATCCGGAGGCTCTCAGTATTCAGCACTCCCGGAATAATTTCCAATTCATTATGGACAAGGCAGTTGGGGACTAATCGCCGCTGTTTCGCCGTCAGGGAATTTATCTGAGAAGGAGGGGAGGGGGGGAGAGGATTAAGCAAACGGAAGTAAGGGAGGACCTGCATAAGTCAACAAAACATGAATGAAAGCACAGGGGTCCAGCTACGGGGAGCTAGTGAGAAAAACTCGTGTCTTTTATACGTGCGTGGCCAGCAAGATCACGAAGGTATCGTACTCGGAAGAATGCGAAACCGAGGGTACTAAGCATGATGAAGAATACCCAACCGGTCCCGTCACTGAAGATAATGCGACGAAGGACCGCTTGGACCAGCGCAAGAATAAAATCTAATACTGAGCGGCTTAAATCTAAGGGCAACGCAGCAAATAAGGGAAAGCAGTACAGTCGCCAGACGAATAAACAGACAGCCTGCACAGAGCAATCCAACAGTAAATTAACGGGGAGCTAACAGGATGCTCTTACCCTGCTTCTCCGGTCCCGTTTGAAAGGTGAAAGGGGAAGCGAGCCGAATGATCGTGGGTTTACTTAAGACGCGAGATCATCACGTGATCTCCGTTACTGTGCTGGCGCTAAATGCCGGTTGCTTAACGTAATGGAAAAAAGACTTTGGTTGGAGGAATAACGGGAACGGTGGACAGAGTTCCGTGGTTGGCATATTCCTCTAAGTGGTAAAAGAAAGGCCTAGTGTGACTCAAGTAAAACCATCAAACATGAGCTAAGGGTATGTATATACTAGTGAAGGCAACAAAAAGTATAAGTTGTCATTATGCAGCGTATATATATCAGTCAAAAATTAACAAATGTCTGGTAAAGTTTACATATTGTCATACCACATAGTAAAATAGTTCATACAGAAAGTAAATGACATAAGTAAACATTAGTGTAAAATGACAACCAATGATTAAAGGGGGTTTCATTCTGGAATTAGGAGGCGATACAGCAAGGTATTACATATCTGTAAAAGGAACATGGAAGTTAGATTCGAAGGACTGCTAACTGGGCGTAGCTACCATCAAGTTCATTCAATCCATTAATTACAGTGTCCAATTTAGTCATCCATTTAGATTCTCTTACATTAAGGATAGCTGATAGATTGCCGCCCCTGGGGCCCACTTTTACCTTTTCTAACACCAACCATTTAAGATCATCAGGCTTGTGATTTTTTAAGACACAGTGTTCAACAAGGGGAGCACCCACTACATTACACCGGATACGGCTGTGGTGTTGCAGAATGCGGGACTTGACCTTCTGTTGTGTCTGTCCAATTTAGAGTAGTCCACATGGGCAACTGATACCACAGATTACATTTGTAGAGTTACAATTGGTAAATGAGCTCAAAGTGATCAAATGTTCTTTGTAGCAGAAAATTTTTGTCGTGACAGTTGTTTCACAGGCCTTACAATGACCACACTTAAAATGCCCCATCACTGGGGGCAGGCTCCAAAGTTCTTGGATGGTTGGTGCTGTTGTTGTTTCAAGGAAAGACTGGACTACATAGTCCTTCACACTTCTGGCTTTCTTGAAAGAATGCATAGGTGGAATGTGTTGGTCGATGTCATCGGCTACCAGTTTCCAGTGTTGATTAATCACTTTCTTGATTGCGTTGCTCCGTGTTGAAAAGGTAGTAACACAAATCATTCTCTGCAATGACGCGTCTTGTCTGACCTTGGGTGTTAGCAGAGTTTCTCTCGGGTTATACCAAGCCCTCTTACGTGCTTTCTTGACCAGCCTCCTTGGGTAACCCCTAGTTGTTAGTCGGTTACTGAGATCTTCAGATTCTTTAAAATAGTCATCCTTTTTTGTGCAGTTTCTGCGGATCCTCAAAAACTGGCCAAAAGGTAAATTATCCCTTAAGCCACGCGGATGGTGGCTGTTGTATCTTAGTAGGGAGTTGCGTTCGGTAGGTTTGCGATACAGTGTTGTGTGGAGTTTGTTGTCCTCACTGTAAATCTTGATATCCAGGAAAGCAAGTTCATTGGCATCAGAGTGTATGGTGAACTGAATGTTATCGTTGCAATGATTAAGCCATTCATGAAAGTCCGCCAGATCCACCGCGTCACCATTCCAAATCATGAGAATATCATCGATGTAACGTCTCCACAAATTGATCTTGCCAGAGAATGGATTATTATTAAAGATGAACAACCGTTCAAAATGATCCATATAGATTATTGCTAAATCTGGAGCAAAGGCTGCTCCCATGGCTACGCCCTTAGTTTGGACGTAGTAGTCTCCTTGGAAAACAAAGAAATTCTTATTCATAGCAATCGTCAAGAGTGAGATTATAAACTCTGTTGGAACTCTCATAGGGGATGGTCGTGTGTCAAGAACTTCACTAATCACGGCCAAGGCAGGTATCTGGGGAATACTGGTGTACAGGGACACGATGTCACAGGTCACCAATAACTGGGCGTTGGAATCAAAGGCTAATTGATCAACCAGGTTGATCGTCTGCATCGTGTCCCTTAGATAAGCTTCTGTATTCTCCGCCAGTGGTTTCAGAAAAACATCCACATACTTGCATAAAGGTTCCAAGATGGAGCCACATCCTGACACGATTGGACGTCCAGGTGGTTTATGGAGATCTTTATGTATTTTGGGCAAAGTGTATATGGTAGGTAAACGGGGATGTTTCTGGTTGAGATAGTCAAACTCAAGTTTACTCAGAATACCTTGCCCATAAGCTTCAGAAGTGACTTGTAGGATTTCCTCTGCGAGGTCATTAGTTGGGTCGGATCGTAGTTTAGAATAACTAACTCCATCTTGGAGCTGTCTCAAAATTTCATCTTTGTACGCTGATGTATCCTGGATAACGATGGCCCCACCTTTGTCGGCAGCCTTTATAACAATGTCTTTGTTGTTCTTCAATTTGGTAAGGGCCGGCCTTTCCAATTTACTAGTATTCGGGATGGTGTATTTGCGAGTTGCTAGTAATTTCATGACGTCAGTTAATACCATGCTCTCGTATGCCAAGATTTTGCTGGTCATTGCATTGGTGGGTGGAACAAAGGTGGAGGGGACCCTCAATCCTGTAACTGAATGTGGTAAAGTAGACAGGGAATCTTTAAAGAAGTATCTCAAACGAATCTTCCTGAAGAAGGCATGCAGTTCAACCCTTGTATCAAAGTCATTTGGATGAGCTGTGGGTATGAAAGAAAGCCCTTTGGATAGAATGCGTTCCTCGTCTTCAGATAGTGTGTACGATGAGATATTCACCAATGGGTTCTCCTTTTCTACCATCTGTATACTTTTCTTCTCGTTGATATTTCTCCGTGGTTCTCCGTCCGGGAACGCACCTGCTTCCCTGCAGATGCCCGGCCCCTCTCCCAGTTCGTAGTGTTGGATTGGCGGCCTCTCTGTGGCCCCCTCTGCCAGGTACCTCGTCCTCTGGGGGGTCTCCATTGGCCTTCCTCTAAAAAAGAAGGAGGGTAGTAGACTTGTGGAGGATACCAATTGTCGTGATAGCTCTGGTCAGAGCTGGTGGATGGTTGCTCGTTGTCACTACCAGAGCTGAGAGAAAAGTTTGAGAAGGTAGTAAAATTTCTTCTGCCTCTGTAAGAGCCTCTACCCCTGCCTGTGAATCTCCCTTGGGTATCTTGCTTGTAGTAATCCTCGTTAAGGTAGGGGTAAGTATTCTTTTTCTCGTAGAAGCGAATGTCCTTAGCAAGTTTATCCAACTTCTTGCTCTGAGTTGTTAGTTCGAAATCTTTTAAGGTTTTGGTCAAGTTGACCAGGGCCTCCTTTGCATTGGTTAAGGTAGAATCCGCTGCAATCTCCTGTTTGAGGGAAGCAATTTCTCTCAGTAGTGTTTGTACCTGTTCAGCTGCAGTTTCAACTCCCAGAACCATCCAATGGCGCGAGGCGTTGTTGGCAACAAAACTGAAGCCTTCCTTAAATTTGGGTATGATAAGGTGGCACGTTTGGAACGTCTTGAGAAAAAGCTAATACGTACCCGCCTTCATGGCCATTTACTCAGTAAATACCTTCAGGCTAATGTGATACCTGTGGGACTTCAGATAAAAAACGAACCAGCAATTTTTGTTGACATACCCAAATTTATACTTACTTACCCCTACCTTAACGAGGATTACTACAAGCAAGATACCCAAGGGAGATTCACAGGCAGGGGTAGAGGCTCTTACAGAGGCAGAAGAAATTTTACTACCTTCTCAAACTCTTCTCTCAGCTCTGGTAGTGACAACGAGCAACCATCCACCAGCTCTGACCAGAGCTATCACGACAATTGGTATCCTCCACAAGTCTACTACCCTCCTTCTTTTTTAGAGGAAGGCCAATGGAGACCCCCCAGAGGACGAGGTACCTGGCAGAGGGGGCCACAGAGAGGCCGCCAATCCAACACTACGAACTGGGAGAGGGGCCGGGCATCTGCAGGGAAGCAGGTGCGTTCCCAGACGGAGAACCACGGAGAAATATCAACGAGAAGAAAAGTATACAGATGGTAGAAAAGGAGAACCCATTGGTGAATATCTCATCGTACACACTATCTGAAGACGAGGAACGCATTCTATCCAAAGGGCTTTCTTTCATACCCACAGCTCATCCAAATGACTTTGATACAAGGGTTGAACTGCATGCCTTCTTCAGGAAGATTCGTTTGAGATACTTCTTTAATCCCTGTCTACTTTACCACATTCAGTTACAGGATTGAGGGTCCCCTCCACCTTTGTTCCACCCACCAATGCAATGACCAGCAAAATCTTGGCATACGAGAGCATGGTATTAACTGACGTCATGAAATTACTAGCAACTCGCAAATACACCATCCCGAATACTAGTAAATTGGAAAGGGCGGCCCTTACCAAATTGAAGAACAACAAAGACATTGTTATAAAGGCTGCCGACAAAGGTGGGGCCATCGTTATCCAGGATACATCAGCGTACAAAGATGAAATTTTGAGACAGCTCCAAGATGGAGTTAGTTATTCTAAACTACGATCCGACCCAACTAATGACCTCGCAGAGGAAATCCTACAAGTCACTTCTGAAGCTTATGGGCAAGGTATTCTGAGTAAACTTGAGTTTGACTATCTCAACCAGAAACATCCCCGTTTACCTACCATATACACTTTGCCCAAAATACATAAAGATCTCCACAAACCACCTGGACGTCCAATCGTGTCAGGATGTGGCTCCATCTTGGAACTTTTATGCAAGTATGTGGATGTTTTTCTGAAACCACTGGCGGAGAATACAGAAGCTTATCTAAGGGACACGATGCAGACGATCAACCTGGTTGATCAATTAGCCTTTGATTCCAACGCCCAGTTATTGGTGACCTGTGACATCGTGTCCCTGTACACCAGTATTCCCCAGATACCTGCCTTGGCCGTGATTAGTGAAGTTCTTGACACACGACCATCCCCTATGAGAGTTCCAACAGAGTTTATAATCTCACTCTTGACGATTGCTATGAATAAGAATTTCTTTGTTTTCCAAGGAGACTACTACGTCCAAACTAAGGGCGTAGCCATGGGAGCAGCCTTTGCTCCAGATTTAGCAATAATCTATATGGATCATTTTGAACGGTTGTTCATCTTTAATAATAATCCATTCTCTGGCAAGATCAATTTTTGGAGACGTTACATCGATGATATTCTCATGATTTGGAATGGTGACGCGGTGGATCTGGCGGACTTTCATGAATGGCTTAATCATTGCAACGATAACATTCAGTTCACCATACACTCTGATGCCAATGAACTTGCTTTCCTGGATATCAAGATTTACAGTGAGGACAACAAACTCCACACAACACTGTATCGCAAACCTACCGAACGCAACTCCCTACTAAGATACAACAGCCACCATCCGCGTGGCTTAAGGGATAATTTACCTTTTGGCCAGTTTTTGAGGATCCGCAGAAACTGCACAAAAAAGGATGACTATTTTAAAGAATCTGAAGATCTCAGTAACCGACTAACAACTAGGGGTTACCCGAGGAGGCTGGTCAAGAAAGCACGTAAGAGGGCTTGGTATAACCCGAGAGAAACTCTGCTAACACCCAAGGTCAGACAAGACGCGTCATTGCAGAGAATGATTTGTGTTACTACCTTTTCAACACGGAGCAACGCAATCAAGAAAGTGATTAATCAACACTGGAAACTGGTAGCCGATGACATCGACCAACACATTCCACCTATGCATTCTTTCAAGAAAGCCAGAAGTGTGAAGGACTATGTAGTCCAGTCTTTCCTTGAAACAACAACAGCACCAACCATCCAAGAACTTTGGAGCCTGCCCCCAGTGATGGGGCATTTTAAGTGTGGTCATTGTAAGGCCTGTGAAACAACTGTCACGACAAAAATTTTCTGCTACAAAGAACATTTGATCACTTTGAGCTCATTTACCAATTGTAACTCTACAAATGTAATCTATGGTATCAGTTGCCCATGTGGACTACTCTACATTGGACAGACACAACAGAAGGTCAAGTCCCGCATTCTGCAACACCACAGCCGTATCCGGTGTAATGTAGTGGGTGCTCCCCTTGTTGAACACTGTGTCTTAAAAAATCACAAGCCTGATGATCTTAAATGGTTGGTGTTAGAAAAGGTAAAAGTGGGCCCCAGGGGCGGCAATCTATCAGCTATCCTTAATGTAAGAGAATCTAAATGGATGACTAAATTGGACACTGTAATTAATGGATTGAATGAACTTGATGGTAGCTACGCCCAGTTAGCAGTCCTTCGAATCTAACTTCCATGTTCCTTTTACAGATATGTAATACCTTGCTGTATCGCCTCCTAATTCCAGAATGAAACCCCCTTTAATCATTGGTTGTCATTTTACACTAATGTTTACTTATGTCATTTACTTTCTGTATGAACTATTTTACTATGTGGTATGACAATATGTAAACTTTACCAGACATTTGTTAATTTTTGACTGATATATATACGCTGCATAATGACTACTTATACTTTTTGTTGCCTTCACTAGTATATACATACCCTTAGCTCATGTTTGATGGTTTTACTTGAGTCACACTAGGCCTTTCTTTTACCACTTAGAGGAATATGCCAACCACGGAACTCTGTCCACCGTTCCCGTTATTCCTCCAACCAAAGTCTTTTTTCCATTACGTTAAGCAACCGGCATTTAGCGCCAGCACAGTAACGGAGATCACGTGATGATCTCGCGTCTTAAGTAAACCCACGATCATTCGGCTCGCTTCCCCTTTCACCTTTCAAACGGGACCGGAGAAGCAGGGTAAGAGCATCCTGTTAGCTCCCCGTTAATTTACTGTTGTATTGCTCTGTGCAGGTTGTCTGTTTATTCGTCTGGCGACTGTACTGCTTTCCCTTATTTGCTGCGTTGCCCTTAGATTTAAGCCGCTCAGTATTAGATTTTATTCTTGCGCTGGTCCAAGCGGTCCTTCGTCGCATTATCTTCAGTGACGGGACCGGTTGGGTATTCTTCATCATGCTTAGTACCCTCGGTTTCGCATTCTTCCGAGTACGATACCTTCGTGATCTTGCTGGCCACGCGCGTATAAAAGACACGAGTTTTTCTCACTAGCTCCCCGTAGCTGGACCCCTGTGCTTTCATTCATGTTTTGTTGACTTATGCAGGTCCTCCCTTACTTCCGTTTGCTTAATCCTCTCCCCCCCTCCCCTCCTTCTCAGATTAATTCCCTGACGGCGAAACAGCGGCGATTAGTCCCCAACTGCCTTGTCCATAATGAATTGGAAATTATTCCGGGAGTGCTGAATACTGAGAGCCTCCGGATTTAACTCGACAGCAAAGCCTTTCTGCGGCATAGTAAGTTATGCGCTTATTCCTTGAGCGCCTTTGTTTGGTAATTTATCTCCACTTTATCCACTAATTTACCCATTCGATTTTAGGTGGATACCCCTCTTCCCGCTTCTGTCGTTACCTTCTGGGAGGTTGATACCCTCTACCTTTGACGATCCTTCGACGTCTTAGAGTCCTGTCTTTTGACAGATAGGGTAACTTTTGTAAATTATTGTAATTAATTTCTTCCCCGTTCTTATAGATTCATTAGCCTTACGCTCGTTTAATTTTGTTTTTTAGGTGCCCACACCCACCCCCCCTCCACATGCACCCCAGTCCTGATGAAGACCCCATCCCGTAAGGTCGCAATGAGTACCTACATGCCTTAAGGGGTCAAAACGTCGACACAACATCTTTGCCAATATTATCACTAGTTCAGGATGTACTGTGATCCTCTCTATATATATCTTTTCTCAGAATTGTAGATATTTGAATCATGATTTGATCTGGATGTAAATACGGTAGAGATTTAATTTTGCCGATCAATTTGACTGTGTTCTGAATGTATTTATCTTTGTACTCACTTCCTTCCAAATCCTACACTTTATCACTCACCTCCTTACTCCTCCTCCCCCTTTTTCTGGGCACTGTTATGATACCCAAAATGTTGCCTTTACTATGAACCTCAGTAAAACAAATTATAATTGTTCAATGTGATTAAATGGGCATTTGAACTTCTTTAAAAGGTTTCTTGGTGCATTGTTTTTCTAAATGCTTTGTATTGAATGATTCTGTATGCTGGGACCACTGTTCTCATACTGCCCTAAACCCTAAAACACTACCCTCAGCACGACCTCCTACACTACCCAAACACAACTGTGCTACCCTAAACCCTAAAACACTACCCCCAGCACGACGCACTACACTACCCAAACACCACTGCGCTGCCCTAAACCCTAAAACACTACCCCCAGCACGACCCCCTACACTACCCAAACACCACTGCGCTACCCTAAACCCTAAAACACTACCCCCAGCACGACCCCCTACACTGCCCAAACACAACTGCGCAACCCTAAACCCTAAAACCCTATCCCCAGCACGACCCCCTATACTACCCAAACACCACTGCGCTACCCTAAAACACTACCCCAGCATGACCCCCTACACTACCCAAACACCACTGCGCTACCATAAATCCTAAACACTACCCCAGCACGACCCCCTACACTACCCAAACAGCTCTGCACTACCCTAAACCCTAAAACACTCCCCCAGCATGACCCCCTACAGTACCCAAACACCACTGCACTACCCTAAACCCTAAAAACACTACCCCAGCACGAACTCGCAAACACTACACAAACACCACTGCACTACCCAAAATCCTGAATCTACCCCCAACACGACCCCCTACACTACCCAAACACCACTGCACTACACTAAACCCTAAAACACTACCCCCTACACTACACAAACACCACTGCACTACCCTAAACCCTAAAACACTACCCCAGCATGACCCCCTACACTACACAAACACCACTGCACTACCCTTAACCCTAAATCTACTCCCAGCACAACCCCCTACTCTACACAAACACCACTGCACTACCCTTAACCCTAAATCTACCCCCAGCACAACCCCCTACACTACACAAACACCACTGCGCTACCCTAAACCCTAAAACACTACCCCCGGCACGACCCCCTACACCACCCAAACACCACTGTGCTACCCTAAACCCTAAAACACTACCCCCGGCACGACCCCCTACACTACCCACACACCACTGTGCTACTCTAAATCCTAACACACTACACCAAGCACAACCCCCTACACTAGACAAACACCACTGCGCTTCCCGAAACCCTAAAACACTACCCCCAGCACGACCCCCTACACTACCCAAACACCACTGCGCTACCCTAAACCCTAAAACACTACCTCCAGCACGAACCCTACACTACCCAAACCCCACTGCGCTACCCTAAACCCTAAAACACTACCCCCAGCATGATGCGCTACACTACCCAAACACCACTGCGCTACCCTAAACCCTAAAACACTACCCCCAGCACACCTACACTACTCAAACACCACTGCGCTACCCTAAACCCTAAAACACTACCCCCTACACTACACAAACACCACTGCACTACCCTAAACCCTAAAACACTACCCCAGCACAACCCCCTACGCTACACAAACACCACTGCACTACCCTAAACCCGACGTCTACCCCTAGCACAACGCCCTACACTACCCAAACACCACTGTACTACCCTAAATCCTAAAACACTACCCCAGAATGACCCCCTACACTACACAAACACCACTGCACTACCCTTAACCCTAAATCTACTCCCAGCACAACCCCCTACTCTACACAAACACCACTGCACTACCCTAAACCCTAAATCTACTCCCAGCACAACCCCCCACACTACACAAACACCACTGCGCTACCCTAAACCCTAAAACACTACCCCCGGCATGACCCCCTACACCACCCAAACACCACTGTGCTACCCTAAACCCAAAAACACTACCCCCGGCATGACCCCCTACACTACCCACACACCACTGCGCTACTCTAAACCCTAAAACACTACACCAGGCACGACCCCCTACACTACACAAACACCACTGCGCTTACCTAAACCCTAAAACACTACCCCCAGCACGACCCCCTACACTACCCAAACACCACTGCGCTACCCTAAACCCTAAAACACTACCTCCAGCACAAACCCTACACGACCCAAATACCACTGCGCTACCCTAAACCCTAAAACACTACCCCCAGCATGACGCGCTACACTACCCAAACACCACTGCACTACCTTAAACCCTAAAACACTACCCCCAGCACAACCCCCTACACTACCCAAACACCACTACGCTACCCTAAACCCTAAACACTACCCCAGCATGACCCCCTACACTACCCAAACACCTCTGCACTACCCTAAACCCTAAAACACTACCCCAGCACAACCCCCTACAGTATCCCGCAAAGACCGCGCCCACGGAATCGGAGGGGGAATAGCCATCGTCCACAAATCCACACTGCAGGTCTACACCTTCGCAGACGCCCCTCTCAACTCCGCCAAACACCTCCACTTCCGGATCCACACCAACCCCAACACCACCCTCAGAGGAACACTTGTTTACAGACCTCCAGGACCCAGGGCCCCGTTCAACGACGCCATCGCAGACCTCGCTAGCACCCACGCACTCCCCTCCACGGACTACATCCTCCTCGGTGACCTAAACTTCCATCTCGAGAACAACAACGACACCAACACCGCCACCTTGACTGCCAACCTCGCCAACCTCGGATTTCGACAACTCGTCACCGTACCCACCCACGCCGCCGGCCACACGCTCGACCCCATCTTCTCCACAAGCACCCACATCGCTTTCAACCACACCACCGAACTCCACTGGACCGACCACCGCTGCATCCACTTCACATTCAAGAAGGCAACCACATACCACCGCACCCAACAGCTGCCCCGTCGCTGCTGGGGCAAAGTCACCAAGGATCAGCTAACCTCAGCCCTCACCCTGAACCCACCAAGCAACCCCACCGACCCAGACGCCGCCGCCCGGAACCTCAGACAATGGATCGAAGACTGCGCCAACACTCTTGCCCCGCTTAAGAAACCTCCCATCAACCACCCCATCAAGAAAGCCGCCTGGTACACCAAGGAACTCCGGGACTCCAAACGCGCATGCCAGAAGCTGGAAAAAGCATGGCTCCATGACCGCACATCTGACAACCACACTGCCTTCAAAGACGCCACTCGCAGACATCACCAACTCATCAGAACAGCCAAAAGGTCATCCTTCAGAACCCGCCTCGACAACAACGCACACAACTGCAAAGAACTCTTTACCATCGTGAAAGAGCTCGCCATCCCCAGCGCCAACACCAACGACATCCCGCCCTCACAAGAACTGTGCGACTCCCTGGCCACCTTCTTTCACCGCAAAATTATCGACATCCACGACAGCTTCAACGTGTCGCCCGGCCAGGCCAGGCCATGGCAGACCCCATCCCGAACAACATCAACCTACTAACCTCCTGGGCTCACGTTAGCGACACTGACACACACAAGACTATGAACTCCATCCACTCAGGATCGCCAGCAGACCCCTGCCCTCACCACGTGTTCAACAAAGCAGACACCACCATCGCACCCCAACTACGGAAGGTCATCAACATCTCCTTCGACACAGCAACATTCCCGGAAAGCTGGAAACACGCCGAAATCAACGCTCACCTCAAGAAGCCCAAAGTGGACCCCAAAGACCTCAAGAACTACAGGCCCATCTCCCTGCTCCCCTTCCCAGCGAAAGTCATCGAGAAGATCGCCAACATACAGCTGACCCGCCACCTCGAAGACAACAATCTTCTAGATCCGTCGCAATCCGGATTCAGACGGAACCACAGCACCGAGACAGCCCTCATCGCCGCCACAGACGACATCCGACACCAACTAGACAATGGCAAAACCTCTACCCTCATCCTCCTGGACCTATTAGCCGCCTTCGACACGGTCTGCCACCGCACACTAAGAACACGCCTCCAAGAAGCCGGAATTCGGGACAAAGCACTGGACTGGACCTTCTCATTCCTCTTCGGCAGAACCCAGAGAGTCCGCCTCCCACCCTACAGAGCCGAAGCAACCGACCTCATCTGCGGCGTTCCCCAGGGCTCATCCCTCCGCCCGACTCTATTCAACATCTACATGGCCCCCCTCGCACAAGTGGCCCGCCAACACGACCTGAACATCATCTCCTACGCTGACGATACCCAGCTCATCCTCTCCCTCACCAAGGACCCGCACACCGCCAAGACCAACCTACACGAGGGTATGAAGGCCGTCGCCAAATGGATGAGGAATTGCCGCCTGAAGCTGAACTCAGATAAGACGGAAGTCCTCATCCTCGGCCCTACCCCTTCCGCCTGGAACGACTCCTGGTGGCCAACTACGCTAGGAGCAGCACCAACACCCACAGACCACGCACGCAACTTGGGATTCATCCTCGACTCCTCCCTCTCCATGTCCAAACAGGTCAACGCCGTCTCCTCCTCCTGTTTCAACACCCTCCGCATGCTCCGCAGGATCTACAAGTGGATCCCAATCGAAACCAGAAGAACGGTGACCCAAGCTCTCGTCAGCAGCCGGCTAGACTACGGCAACGCACTCTACGTTGGAATCCCAACCAAACACCTACAGCGACTACAACGCATCCAGAACGCCTCAGCCCGCCTGATCCTCAACCTCCCACGTCACAGCAACATCACCCCCCACCTAAGAGACCTGCACTAGCTCCCCGTCAACAAGAGGATCACCTTCAAACTCCTCACCCATGCACACAAAGCACTCCATAACTCCGGACCAACATACTTGAACAGCAGACTCAACTTCTACACCCCCACCCGCCTGCTCCGCTCCACAAGCCTCACCCTCGCCGCCGTCCCCCGAATCCAATGCACCAACTCCCTCCCCATCCACCTGCGACAGACCCAGGACCTGCTCACCTTCAGGAGGCTCCTCAAGACATGGCTCTTCGAGCAGTAGCAGCGGACCCCACCCCACCCTCAGCGCCTTTAGACCCCCACGGGTGTGTAGTGCGCTTTATAAGTACTGTGATTGATTGCTTGATTGATCCAAACACCACTGCACTACCCTAAACCCTAAAAACACTACCCCAGCACGAACCCGCAAACACTACACAAACACCAATGCACAACCCTAAACCCTAAATCTACCCCCAGCACAACCTCCTATACTACCCAAACACCACTGCACTACCCAAAACCCTAAATCTACCCCCAGCACTACCCCCTACACTACCCACACACCACTACACTACAGTAAACCCTAAAACACTACCCCCTACACTACACAAACACCACTGCACTACCCTAAACCCTAAGTCTACCCCTAGCACAATGCCTTACACCACCCAAACACCACTGCACTACCCTAAGCCCTAAAACCCTACCCCAGCGCGACCCCCTACACTACACAAACACCACTGCACTACCCTAAACCCTAAATCTAACCCAGCATGACCCCCTACTCTACACAAACACCAGTGCACTACCCTAAACCCTAAATCTACCCCCAGCACAACCCCTACACTGCACAAACACCACTGCACTACCCTAAACCCTAAAACACTACCCCAGCACAACCCCTACACTAACCAAACACCGCTGCACTACCCCAAACCCTAAAACATTACCCCCAGCACGACCGCCTACACTATATAAACACCACTGCACTACCCTTAACCCTAAAAAACTACCCTCTACACTACACAAACACCACTGCACTACCCTAAACCCTAAAACCCTACCCCCAGCACGACCCCCTATACTACACAAACACCATTGCACTACCCTAAACCTTAAATCTACCCTCAGCACAACCCCCTACACTACCCAAACACCACTGCACTACCCTAAACCCTAAAACACTACCCCCTACACTACACAAACACCACTGCACTACCCTAAACCCTAAAACACTACCCCCAGCATGACCCCTACACTACCCAAATACCACTGCACTACCATAAACCCTAAAACACTACCCCCAGCACGACCCCTTACACTACCCAAACACCACTGCGCTACCCTAAACCCTAAAACACTACCCCCAGCATGACCCACTACACTACCCAAACACCACTGCGCTACCCTAAACCCTAAAACACTACCCCAGCACAACCCCTACACTACCCAAACACCGCTGCACTACCCCAAACCCTAAAACATTACCCCCAGCACGACCGCCTACACTATATAAACACCACTGCACTACCCTTAACCCTAAAAAACTACCCTCTACACTACACAAACACCACTGCACTACCCTAAACCCTAAAACCCTACCCCCAGCACGACCCCCTATACTACACAAACACCATTGCACTACCCTAAACCTTAAATCTACCCTCAGCACAACCCCCTACACTACCCAAACACCACTGCACTACCCTAAACCCTAAAACACTACCCCCTACACTACACAAACACCACTGCACTACCCTAAACCCTAAAACACTACCCCCAGCATGACCCCTACACTACCCAAATACCACTGCACTACCATAAACCCTAAAACACTACCCCCAGCATGACCCCTACACTACCCAAATACCACTGCACTACCATAAACCCTAAAACACTACCCCCAGCACGACCCCTTACACTACCCAAACACCACTGCGCTACCCTAAACCCTAAAACACTACCCCCAGCATGACCCACTACACTACCCAAACACCACTGCGCTACCCTAAACCCTAAAACACTACCCCCGGCACAACCCTCTACACTACCCAAACACCACTGTGCTACCCTAAACCCTAAAACACTACCCCCGGCACGACCCCCTACACTACCCAAACACCACTGCGCTACCCAAAACCCTAAAACACTATACCAGGCACGACCCCCTACACTACACAAACACCACTGCGCTTCCCTAAACCCTAAAACACTGCCCCCAGCACGGCCCATACACTACCCAAACACCACTGTGCTGCCCTAAACCTTAAAACACTACCCCCAGCACAACCTCCTATACTACACAAATACCACTGCACTACCCTAAACCCTAAAACACTACCCTAGCACGACCCCCTACATGATGAGGAATTTATGCAGTGCCTCGTTTGGTATCCTCCTTTACAAAGATATCTGTTTGCAGTTTCACGTTTTCGCTTTTAGCATAGTTTGTTTCCGTGCCTCTAGACTGAGGAAAAGTATTTCACTAGAGCGATGTCACATAATTGAGCCCTCCATTCAGGCCTATGAAAGTGCCTCAGTCCTTTTTCAAAGGTTTGTCACTGGTATTTCTGCAGGCAGTTTGTGCAAATGTAGACATTATTCAGAACATGCTAAGCAGTAGCACAGTTGAACTCTGATAGATCGCTCGCCACTCAAACGGTAAGGCAGGTATAACAAGCATTTGCAATGCAATAGGTCTCGCATTTATACGAGTTTGAGTTATTGGCATTGTAAATGACAATGCTTTTTGTTTAAGTTTGGCAACATACATAAAAGGCACTGTCATTTACAATGCCAATAGCACAAACTCGTATAAAAGCGAGATCTATTGCTTTGCAAATGCTTGTTTAAGTGTTACCACTTGATCACCCTATAGCTAAAACCCGGTGAAAGTGTGGTGTTAGACTGAATGACGAACTAATGGTATATCAACCCGTGTGTGTAAAACCTTGGTAAGGTTAGACCAGGAAGTACCTCCAATGCGGTTAAAGCACTGTAATTCTGCAAGTAAAACACTCTGCGTAAATTTGCAGTCTAACTCGGATTACCAAGTGATTAGTAACGTAAACAACAAAAACAGCATCTCTCTAATGCCGAAGTCTTGCCACTATATCAGTAAAGAGCACGATCTACGGAAGGTAAAAGATGGGAATGAGTATCATGAGAGCGCATGTATACGTGGCCCCGAACACCAGGAATTAAACGAGCGTCTGCTTACCAGAAGATCGTCATTTAACGTCCCGATTCTATGAAAGAGAAAGTCTATGTAAATAATCTGTGTAACTCTAGGCCGTAACGGAGGAACTGAAATGCAGTGCTTAATTCCTAAACAACTCCCCGCTCTTGCCTTCAAACGTTCCGTGCGCGAGAAAGCCACGTGACCACTGGAAGGCGTGTGCACGTCAAGACGTGTGGGAATTTTCTTTTATAAGGAAGGAAAGTGATCATACAAGCCTATGCAACTTTATTGAAAGGTGACAACCACCTTATTTTACACAAAACAAAGAAGCCAATCAACCATGATACGAAATCGGGGTGTCAATCTAGTACCCCTTCAAAGTAACACATGCTTAAAACGTGAAAAATATACTCGTGCATCTTTGTAGATAAACATGCTTACTAAGTGAAAAAACGCAACCATGAAACA
This sequence comes from Triturus cristatus, assembly GCF_964204655.1. Lineage (NCBI taxonomy): Eukaryota > Metazoa > Chordata > Amphibia > Caudata > Salamandridae > Triturus > Triturus cristatus. Next base: position 407,714,256 of record NC_140590.1, read on the forward strand.
GAGAATCAAAACTAAGAAATAAAAAAAATAAGTCGAAATCCAAAGTTTGCGGCATGAGACAGCTTGATAATGGCTGTGCCAGGGACTGGGAGCAAGGAGAAGGTAGGGATTGAAAATTGAGTGGGCTTTAGAGAGAAGGAGGGAGGGAAGAAGAAAGCAGAAGGTGCGAATTTGAACATAACAGCTGCCCACTTTGGAAGTGGAGTACTAGGATTGGCTCCAAATCCAGTGGTTCTGAAAAAAATCGCTTTACCTCCCCACCCCGTGCCTAAACAGGAATGTGACCATGAGTCATGTAAAACAGCAGAAAAATAGACGTGGTAATTTTATGTACGAGAATGCGGCAATACTGAACGTTTTACCTTGCATGTAGTATATTCTTGGAAATGGCATACTTAAGTAAATGTCTGTACTGTGTTAAAGTTAACCAGACTCTAGTAGACTGGCTAACCATTGAGTTCAGAATGTGGAAAAACGTGGAAGCTCTGTGCTTGTTAGTTGGACGAAGTCCCTCTCAAATATGGCCGCCATGTAAAGGAGGCTTCCTTAGTCCTCTTTCCATTATGAACATCCCGCCCTCGCTCTGCGTCCTCGGCAGCAGCAACGATCGTCCAACACTGGTTGTTGCTGTGACGTTTGCAGGTGAGAGAAGAGGCGGCAATATTATAAAACCAGTAGGCGATGTGCGATTACGGGGTATGAGCAAATAATGATGAAAAGTGCAATATATAATAAAAGAAAACGAGGCCTGATGGGCACAGAAAACATGTATTGCGCACACGGCAGCAGCAACGATCGTCCAACACTGGTTGTTGCTGTGGCGTTTGCAGGTGAGAGAAGAGGCGGCAATATTATAAAACCAGTAGGCGATGTGCGATTACGGGGTATGAGCAAATAATGATGAAAAGTGCAATATATAATAAAAGAAAACGAGGCCTGATGGGCACAGAAAACATGTATTGCGCAAGAGACAGAAAGTAAATAACAGCGGCATGTGATAAAAGCAAAAGGATGGGACGGTGTATAATTAAAACAAGAAGGGCTGGGCGAGAAGGGAGGGGGGAATGCCAGCAACAGAGGAGCCCGCGAAAGTGAAAGTGATCGTGATTACGATCGCTACAGAGGAAAGACACATGGCGCTGCGCGCGTGCACGTTCACGTGCACTGTAGCTTTAGGCCACGGCAGCACTTTGAAAAGCCCAGTTATAAAATGTCTCTTCGAGCCTTTGGCTCGCGAGACCTAAAAAGGGGCATGGCCTCGGACCACCTCTCTGCAACGCAGCTCTGTGGCGCTTGCTGGAGGTACCTGGTGGGCTAGTTGGTCGTCAGGGACCCTCAGGATTCAAGGGGACTTAATCCTCAAACTTACAACGCACCAGGGGGCGTGTTTGCACAGTGGTGCAGGGAGGGGGCGGGCCTGATCAACCAAGTGTGCAAACGCGCCCCCTGGCTCCACCAGGATGGAGTGAAAGAAATAAAAGCCCATAAGTTCCACAGAGATAAGATGAACTATGCGCGTGGCCAAATTTATACCTTTGCAAAGAGGTTTGAAAATATGCGTAGACAATGACAAAGCTAAGTAAACCAAGTACGTAAGGAGTTATCACTAAGACACAGGGACCGAATCGGAGGGTGAATGGAGAGTGGCACATGGAGAAAGACCAAGTACAAGCCTACAGGAGTAATGGTGTTTTTTTTGCACAGACCGGAGAACAAACCACAAACCAAAGAGGCAACCCCAGCAAAGAGGGAACGTCAACAAAGGAGAGGCGGGAAAGGGCAACGACCAGGTAATCCAAGGGAAGGGTGACAAGGAACAACAAGAAATGAGTGAAAACATCAGAACGTTAATTAATTTAACTAATAATAAATTGGACAGTGATGATGAACGTATACTATCTTTGGTCCGCTCTTTATGCACGGTTTCAGGTTTCAATTATGCGCAGGCAAGAGTGGATCTCTACAAGTTTATACGTAAACTAAGATTAAAGCAATTTTTCTGTATGAAACCTGAAACTAGCGAAAGTAGAACAAGCAATGAACGAACTGTGGAAGGACTAACGGTTAATGATGCCTGAGGGTTGGGGATACTCCTAACATTAGAGGAACCTCCGGGAAGTAATGACACTAATGAAATTGAACTACTGGAAAATGCAGGGATTGACATTGGGGAAGGAGGCAATACTGACTTCAGAGTGCAATCCAGGTTCCTACCACTGAACATGAATGATGGCATTGAAGTATTTTCCGATTTGTTGATCAATGATTTAAGAAGAATACAAAGAAAGTCTAATGTTAAAACTAGAGCAGCGGAACATCAAGACAAAATATTTAGACGTGTTATTAACAAATTGAGTAATGCGGAGAACTGTGTGGTGAGACTCTCGGACAAAGGGGGGAATGTGGTCCTTTAGGACAAAATAATGTACATGCAACAATTGAATGATAGATCTTGTTATTCAAGGATAGGTAGGGCCGAATATGACAGGGTTAAAGAGATATTCCTGAGACAGTTAATTGAATGGAGAAAAGCTTGTCTATTGAATTGGGATGAATGGAAATCTTTAAGTAAAAATGCCCCTAAAATTCCTATTTTTATCTCATCCCAAAAATACAAAAGGACGAAGATAAGACACCAGGCAGACCTATTGTGGCAGCAATGGATAGTTTGTTTGAAAATACATCCACATACATTGACAGATTCTTACAACCCATTGTTAGGGACTTGCCGTCTTATGTAAAAGACACTACTGAGTTCCTCAAAATAATTTTTGACGTAATTTGGGATGATGACTTGCTGATGATAACCCTCGATGTGACGTATTTATACACCAGCATTAGGCACAAGGATGGGTAAGACGCTACTAAGTATTACTTGAGAGCAAGCTCTATTAAGTTCTACAAACACAATGAGATGCTATTGAAGATGATGGAGTGGTGCCTTACAACATCTTTTGGCTTAATGGGAAACTATTCCTGCAATTGCAAGGAACTTCAATGGGAACCTGCTTCGCCCCCAGCTTTGCTAATTTTCATATGGGCTGGTGCGAGGAGCAGGTGCTCAACAGACCATAACTCAAAGAATGGGCAGATCCCATAATTTTATGGGTAAGGTATATAGATGATGTCTTCTTGCTATGGAAAGGGATGAGACATAGGCTAGGGCCTTTGTTAAGAAGATAAACGATAATTCGTTGAATCTCAAATTTACCTGTGAAATTAGCAATAAGGAAATGGATTTTCCAGATGTCCATCTGAAAACGAGTGCCAGGAACATTAACACCACCCTATATAGAAAACCAAAAGCAGGTAACAGCATCCTGCATGCGAATAGTTTCCATCCACATGCCCTCAAACAAAGTATTCCCTATGGAGAATTATTAAGAGCAAGGCGCATATGCAACACAGAGGAGAAATATGAACTAACAGAAAAAGATATACGCAGAAAGTTGCAGCAGGGAGGTTACACACAAGAAACATTGCAGCAGGCACACAGGAAAGTCATTCAAAAGAAAAGAGAAGATATCCTATTCTCTAAGGTTCAAAGTAAGCAGAACAGTGAAAGAAAAAAAGAGGGAGTAAGGTTCATAACCACATATAATGAAAAACATGGCCTACTGAGGAAAGTCCTAATTAAACACTGGCACCTTATTACAAACGACCCGGTAGTGGGGAAAGATTTTCCAAAAAGATCACAGATCATGTATAGAAAAGCTAAGTCCATGAGAGACTTATTTCGCAGCACAGATCTTAGAATCCAAAGATTCGGTTAAGGAACTGTTTAAGACAGTGACTACATTGGCTTCTCCTAAACCTAATCCGATCCAACCTAATCAGCAGTTATGTGAAAATCTGGCTAATTTCTTTCTGTCCAAGGTAGAACGTATATTTGAGGTTTTTACCAAGGGAAGCCCTAGCTCTCTAGAAATGTGGAGGGAAGGCCCTAGGTCAGAGGAAGGCACCGGCCTTACCTTTGATCAATTCCGGCCCATCTCTATCCTAGGCACTCAAAATGGTCTGATGGAAGCTAACTCAGGCTCTCCCTTTGATCCCTGCCCATGCAGGGTTGCCAAGCTGGCCTCTGGCCCGATAGGGATCAGGCTCACGAGCATATTTAACCTTATGTTCACATCTGGTCTTTTTCCAAGACAGTGGAAACTGGCCTCAATTTTACCACTCCTAAAAAAGGCAAATTTGCCATCTGACGATCCCAATAGCTTTCGCCCAATCGCCAGGTTATCCCTCCCGGCCAAATTGGTTGAAAAATTTATGAATAAGCAACTCTCTCTCTTCTTGGCCGACACCCAAGCATTTGACCCCACTCAATACGGTTTCAGGCCAGGCCATAGCACGGAGTCAGCCTTGATTAAGGCGACGGAAGAAATTAGAGAGGCAGTGGATCAGGGAGGGAAAGCAGCATTGATCCTGCTCGACCTGTCGGCAGCTTTCGACACGGTCCACCATTCCTTACTCCTGAACCGTTTAAAAACATGTGGTATCGTTGGAAAAGCCTGAGACCTCATTAAATCCTTTCTTGCGGATAGGAGACAAGTGGTTACCTTAGGGGATTTTCAGTCTAAGCCCTTCTCCACACCTTGTGGTGTCCCCCAGGGGTCTTCACTTAGTCCCACCCTTTTTAACGTGTACGTGAGCACGTTGGCACCAGTTATTGGCGCTTATGGATTTGGCATCACGTCATACGCAGACGACACTCAAATTGTGGTCTCTCTGACGCCGGGAGGGGAGACTAACACTGAAGAGCGTCTGCGTGATTGTATGTCAGCAGTTGGGAGCTGGATGGCTGAGAACTGCCTCAAATTAAACTCAGACAAAACCGAGGTCCTTCTCTTCGGCAACATCTCTAATTTTTGGACACCAGCTTGCTGGCCAGACTCTCTGGGTAAGCTTCCAATTCCGGTTGCAAAAGCAAAAACCTCTGCATTATTCTGGATGATAGACTGACTTTGGATTACCACATTAAGGAGGTCACTTCCAAAACCAGATACACTATTAGGATGCTGAGTAAAGTGCTACCCCTGTTACCCCAAGACAGCAGACATATTGTGGTCAGGGGTCTGGTACTTGCTAGACTGGATTATTGTAATGGACTTTTTCTCAATGCTCAATGTAGGGCATTGAGTAAACTCCAGATCCTTCAGAATGCCGCAGTCCGTCTTCTCATGGGCAACTCCAGATTTACGTCTGCATCCCAGGGAAGAAAAACACTGCACTGGCTCCCGGTCAAGAGCCGAATCCGGTTTAAGGCGTTAACCTTGACCTTTAAGGCTCTGCATGGTTTAGGTCCAGAATTTCTGAAGAACAGATTACACTGGTATGTGCCAGGGAGATGTCTTTGTTCGAAATCTGCCAACCTGGCTCATGTCCCACGCATTAGGAAAGCGCGTTGGGGAGGCAGGAGCTTCATATACGGGGCTGCCAAAGCCTGGAATGATCTTCCATCATACCTTAGGACTATGACGGATCTCCTATTATTCAGAAGGGAACTAAAGACCTGGCTGTTCCGGAATGAATAGGTCCAGGTATTCATATTGTTGCTCCTAACCCAAATCCTCCCAGTTCATGACAGCGCCAGGACACCTCCGGGTATTTGCCGCGCTATACAAAATTCAATAACATAACATAACATAACATTAGTTAAGAATGAGGTAGTGACCACAGTATCGACTTGGCTTAAACCTCAGCCAGGTTTTAAGAAATGCAGTAAGTGCAAGGCGTTTGAAAATGGGGTGAACCAGGCAAAAATACAAACACATTTAGGAAAAACATTAAATATCAAACAAAATCTTACCTGCAAGACTGACTTTGCTGTATATTCACTAAGTTGCCCATGTTCTAAACAATATATTGGAAGTACTATTCTTCCAGGGCACAAACACATACTGCAGCATTTGAGAGCCATCAAAAACCAGGATCCAAGTTACCCAGTGGCCCGGCATTTTTACCAAATGCATGGTGGGGACCACAAATTGCTAAAGAATAGAGTCATAGACATTGTACCAAACAAAAAGAGGGATGGTGACAGGGAGAAGGAACTCCGGAGATAGGAGTCCATGTACATCCTTGAGATGGACAGTAAGGAGACAAAGGGCTTATATATAGATGAGAAACTGTACAAACATCTCTAACCACCAACCCCTACCATATTGAGAGATTCACAAAACGTTTTTATTTCAAATTCTGTTTATTGAGTTTTTAGATTGAGACAGAAATTCAACACATATGCAACAGGTGTCAAGCTGGGCCAAGATTTATAGAAATCACATAAAGGTTACAGCTTGTTTACAAGTTCTGTGGCATGAAAAACCCTAATGAAAAGTACATTCATAACATGTTGCATTTGGGTTTTTGTGACCTTCCGCCAATCCACCCTCCGGGACGAGGGACATTTTAAGGAAACTTAACATTACTAAAACTAAACAACAAAACTATGATGTCATGGTGCAAGAAATAAAAATTAAGTGGACATGAGGGATGGAAGCTTGAGCCCAAGACGCGGTCTCCACCTAGGAGCTAACTGCCTCCTGTGATGCTGTAACATTGAATATGGAACAGATTAAGGGCCCTTAGCCTTGGGGCGCACTCCGTCAGCGGAAGCCCTTCTGACCAGTGGCTCACCAGCGTTGACCATATATATTCAAATCCTTTTCTGGTGTTGTCTACAACGTCGGATGTGCTCTCCAGAGCCAACGCCCTCCATAGCCGCGCACACCAATGGGTTAAAGACGGTGCCTCTTGTTTTTTCCATGCGGCAGCTACTGCCATTTTAGCTGCCCCCAAGCAGAGCCACATGACGGACCTATCACTTTGTGTCTGATGTTTCAGGGTTGTGTCCCGCACCCCTAATAAGGTGTGTTCCAGGGTATGGGGAATGGGGTACCCTAACATGAGTATGATTTGAGACAAGATCTCTTTCCAAAAAGGCCGTATGGAGGAGCAGTTCCACCAGTTATGACGAAAGTCGCCCAAAAGACCACATCCCCTCCAGCATCTATCCGAGGTGTTGGGGAAGATCTTATGCAGTTTCTGGGGATACAAGTATCAGTCATACATGATTTTGTAGTGCGCCTCCATTAGGTACATCGAGCTGTTACATTTTACTATCTCGCTACTTAAATGCTCCCACTGTTTGTCCACCAAAGGAGTGTCTAAAAGTGCATCCCAGCTTTTGAATCGCGGGGTCGCATTGGGGCTCAGAGCTTGTATGAGACCATACAGAAAGGAGATGCATCCCCTGGAGGAGGAACGAGACTGAGCAAACTTCTCTATGGGGAGCAGGTCCCTTGTGGCGGCCAGCCGCACCAGGGGCTGTTGTACCCAATATTTAAGCTGCAAATAGTGGAATTCCTCCTTGGCAGTTAGTGAGTATTGTTTCATACATTCTGGAAAGGTGAGAATCTCCCCTTTCTCAAAGAGGTGGGAAATCGTGAGACAACTCCCCTCCCGCCAAGCTTCAAAGGGTCCCTCTTGTAGCACAGGAGGGAAGGCCGCATTAAAATGTATGGGCGTGTAAAGAGATGGGAAGGTGGTCAGCTGCAACCTCCTAGTGAGGTCATCCCATACCTTTAATGTGGTGGATGTGGGCGTACTGACGTAGGCTTTAGGCGGTCTATCGTGTTTTGGCTTCCATAATAGCTCCCATATGGTGCGGCCAGTTATCTGCCTGTCCATATGAAGCCAGTGCTTCTCAGAGGCCCGCAACGACCATTCTGTGATTACGCGCAACTGAGCCGCCCTGTAGTATCCCTCAAAGTCCGGCAGTGCCAGCCCCCCCTCCCACCGTGGCAGCATGAGCAGGCGATAGGGCAAACATGCTCTCTTCCCCTGCCAAATAAATTTGATAAGCATTTGACACAGCTCCTTAAAGAGGCCTTTTTCCACTGGAATCGGTAGCCCCTGAAAGAGAGTCCGCCTCCCCCCGTTCCGGTCCGAGGCCTCCGAGATCATCTGCGGCTTCCCACAGGGATCCTCCCTCAGCCCGACGCTGTTCAGCGTCTACATGGCACCACTAGCACGCATTGCCCGACAGCACGACTTCAACATAATCTCCTACGCTGACGACACGCAGCTGATACTCCCCCTCACCAAGAACCTCTCACCGCCAAATCCAACCTCCACCAGGGAATACAGGCCGTCACCGACTGGATGAAGGAAAGCCGACTTAAGCTGAACTCAGACAAGACGGAGATCCTCATCCTCAGCATGGGACGACTCCTGGTGGCCCGCATCACTGGGGACCTCCCCGATCCCTACCGACCACGCACGCAACCTGGGAGTCTTCCACGACTCAAAACTCACCATGACCAAACAAGTCAACGCAGTCTCCTCCACCTGCTTCAACACCCTCTGCATGCTCCGCAAGATCTACAGATGGATCCCGAAAAACACAAGGAAAACAGTCACCCAGGCCCTAGTCAGCAGCAGACTCGACTACGGAAATGCCCTCTATGCAAGAGCCTCGTCCAAGCTCATCAACAGACTACAAAGAATCCAGAACGCTTCGGCATGCCTGATCCTCGATGTCCCGCGCCGCAACCACATCACCCCCCACCTGAGGAACCTGCACTGGCTCCCCGTCGACAGAAGAATCTCCTTCAAGCTCCTGATCCACGCACACAAGGCACTCCACAAAACCGGCCCAGCCTATCTCAACAATCGACTCTCCTTCTACATACCCAACAGGAAACTCCGCTCCACTGACTACGCCCTGGCCACGGTCCCGCGCATCCGTAGAACCACTTACTGAGGCAGGTCCTTCTCCCACCGTGCCGCCAAGACGTGGAACACCCTCCCCCTCTACCTACGACAAACCAAAGACCTGCTGACCTTCAGGAGACAACTCAAGACCTGGCTTTTCGACCAGTAGCAGCAGCACCCCCCCTCAGTGCGCTTTACAAATTAACTGATTGATTGATTGATAAAGCAATCGAGGGAGCACGTTCATTTTAACGGCGTTAATCCTGCCCAGCCATGTAATGTATGCTGCACTCCATTTGCCCAGGCCTATTTTCAATTGGCGTGGAAGGGGTGGGAAATTGTAGAGGTCTGAGATCCAGGGGGTAAGCTTGATACCTAAGTAGGTAATCTCCTTAGTTGTGCATCGAAATAGTGACTCATTTTCCACTCATCGCCATTCCTCTCTAGAGAGGGTCAGATTAAGTAAGAAGGACTTGGTCAGATTGATCTTAAACCCCGCTGCCTGCTCAAACAGCGCCAGCTCCTCCTGAATGGCCGGAAGAGAGGTCAAGGCTTCTGTGACTGGGAGAAGCACGTCATCAGCAAAGAGAGATATCTTATGATCATCTGTGCCAAATCGCAGTCCCCATATGTCTGGATTTTCTCTAATTTTATGCGCTAAGGGCTCTATACTTAAGGCGAAGAGGTGAGGGGACAGCGGGCATCCCTGTCTTGTTCCTCGCACCAAGCTAAAAGAGGGGGAAGCAGTTCCATTGATCAGGACTCAGGAGCTAGGAAAGTGATAATTGGCGCGAATCATCCCAATTAAAGCCTTGTTAAATCCAAAGCGCTGAAGCACTTGGAACATAAAGGACCAATCCACGTGATCAAATGCTTTCTCCGCGTCTAGCGAGAGAAGAGCCGCTGGGATGTTTTTCTTCTGGTCTGGGCCTTCTCGATTAAATGTATGATGCGCCGCAAATTGTCATGGGTTTGCCATCCCTTGATAATCCGGACTGGTCCGCGTCAATAAGGTCCGCGAGCACAGATTCGAGGAGAATAGACAAGATTTTGGAATAAATCTTGGCGTCGAGATTCAGAAAGGCGATCGGGTGGTAGGAGGAACACACTGTAGGATCCTTCCCCAGCTTGGGAATTACCACCACAAGAGCCTCTACCATGGAGGGGGTGACCTGCTGTGTAGAAGCGATGACATAAATGAGGTTGTTAAAAAGGGGACTAGTTCCGGAGCGAAGGTGCGGCAAAAGTGAGCTGTGAATCCATCCGGCCCTGGAGCTTTTTGTAGTTTAAGTGCATCAATCGCCTGCTGCACCTCCTCAGGGATAATGGGTTTAGCCATATCCTCATTAGTGTTGGACGGGACCTGTGGGAGGTCTAAGGGTTCCAGGTACCCCGTTTGGTCTTGCACTTGTGGGTGCTCTGAGGTGTAAAGAGTCTGGTAAAACTCTTCAAAGGCCTGCGCCTTCCCCTCATCTGTCTTATGTGAGACGCCTGCGCCATCTACTATGAGTTTTATGCATTCCCTTTCCTGTTTGGCACTGAGCTGGCATGCGAGTAGAGACCCCACTTGTTCCCTCCCTCATATCCCCTAGCCTGGAGACGTAAGATGTATTTTTCCGCCCTGTTAGTATATATGGCCTGCAACTTCCCTTTGAGGACGGTAACTTTCCTCAACGCCAGAGCCGTGAGACTGTCTTGTGCACCTGTTCCGCGGCCTGTAGTTCTCTTTCTAGCATGAGGCGCTCCTCTCGCTGCTGTGTTCTCAGGGTAGGGGCCGATTCGATGCATTTACCCCGGACTACTACTTTGAGTGCGTCCCAGGTGATGGCATGCGAGGTGAGTTTGGGATAATTCTGCTAAAAAAAATCTTTAATGGTTTGCCTAAGCACATCTCGCAATACCCTGTCCCTGCAAAGGAAGTTGGGGAAGTACCGACGCATGTGCTTTGAGCGTGGGTTCGGCCAGGTGAGGGTCAGCTCGAGGGGGACATGGTCAGACAGGCATATTGGGTGGAAGTGTGTTTGTATTACCGAGGAGAGCAGAGATTGGCTCACAAATATGTGGTCGATCCAGGAGTATGTCCTGTGGGAGTGGAAGTGGGAGAAGAAAGAATAGTCGTGAACGGTGTGGTTATTGTCCCTCCACACATCCACCAGGATGCCCTGTGTGGGTGAGTCATGTCCAGTCCTTTATCCCAAATGAGGTTGCAATCCCCCATTAGGAGTATGTCTCATTGCGCAAAACTTCCCAAGGCTATTAGGAAGGAGAGTATGTAGTCCTGTTGACCCGTGTTTGGTACATAAAGAACTGCAAACGTGCACTGCCTGCCCCTTAAATCCTCCTTGACCATAATGTACCTCCCTGCTTTGTCTGCTTTGGTGTCTTGGGACTAGAACGGAACCCCCGCGTGGAAAAGTAGTGACACCCCATTAAAAGGCATGGGAGGATCTAAATATGACAGGGTAGGCTTTATGCTTCAGATGGTACTCCTTGGATTTTTTGAGGTGAGTTTCTTGGAGTACCGCCACTTGAATATTATGATAGAGTAAATATTTCTGAAGGCGTTGTCGCTTGTTAGGGGAGTTTGGGCCCCGGACATTCCAGGTTGTGGTCCAGACTGCCATAGCTATCTGGATGGGACCATGCCTCCCACCTGAGCTGATGTTGTACCCAAACCTCCCTTTCCCCTCCGTCCTAGCAAATGAAGAGCGTAAAAAAGGCACCATGACATCTAACTAGCTTAACAAAACAACATAAACAATAAAATTGAGTGTAGAGGATCCCTATCGTAGAGGGGAACCTCCATATCAGAACAAAATCGACGAACATAACCATTCCCGTTCCCCCTACCCCCATCTTATCATCATTAAGGCATATGAATAGAGATAGTATATTGCCCCTCAAATTCTGTCACTTTTCTGAGCATTTGAGATGTCATCAGTGATGTCATGAATGATGTCACTGGCCATGTCATGAGTGATATAATATGTGACATCATCAGCAGTGCATTGCGGGCGCGCAAGTTATAGTTAGCTGAACTAACTATAACGGGGGAATTTCTATGGTTTTGTACGAGTGAAATGTCCAACTAACTATAACGCCCCTGAAACCTATGGTTTTTTCAGTGAATTTCTAAGGTTTTTTTTTTTTTATAAACAATTTTTTTATTGTTGTAACAGAATGCAACCACCATTGCTTCGACATTACATAATACCAATATTGACGCAGTACATTTGGAAGAGCACATACATTGCAATCAGGCCCCTCCTTCCTCCAGTGAGTACAGTATATTGTGTGGATGAAACAAGCTACTCCACGGCACCCAGCCATTTGCCCCACACCCTCTGGTATTTCTTAGGACAACCCCGTGCCTCGTACATGGATTTCTCTTGTGCCGCACACCAATCCACCTCCCTTCTCCATCCATCAGAACTTGGAGGTGTAGGACGTTTCCAGGAGGTGGCTATATCCCGTTTTGCCACAACCATGGCTGTATTATAGAATAATTTCTCATTCCTGGACCCGTCAAGTCCGTCTGTAATCCCTAAAATGGCGTGGCGTGGATCGTGGGGAACCTCCCACCCCAGGACCTTGGACAGCTCAGTTTCAATCTCTCCCCAGAACTGCGCCAGTCGGGGGCATGCCCATACCATGTGGAAGAAATGGGCTGGGTCTTAGCCGCATCATGTGCATGAGGGGGATGGGGAGAGGCCAGCTCGATGCAGGTGCTGTGGGGTTAGGTAGACAGTGTGTATGTAGTATAATTGAATCAGGCGGAGTTTGGCGGATGCAGTGAGTGTCCTGGGTGACATGAGAGCATCACGCCAGTCCACCTCGTCCAGGGGGCCCACCCACCCCACCCATTGTTCCGAAGAAGGTCAAGCGAGGTCGAGGTGTTGTTGACCAGCGTCTTGTAAATACGGGAAATACCCCCCTCCCCAGGTCGCCCAACATGGTCTGTGCTTCAGGGGGACTATATTCAGGGATCCTAGTCTCCTCGGGCAAGTGTACGTGGAGGGCATGCCGCATTTGTAAATATTTATAAAACTGTGATGAGTGGAGGGAATATTTGGATTGGAGGTCCTTAAAGGAGCGCATATGGCCGTTCGCCCACACATCACCAAGCTGAGAGATACCGATAAGATCCCACTGTCGGAACCCCTGCAGCCCACTAACCTCCCGGAGCCAGGTACCGTGCCATAGAGGCATGTGCTGAGTGAGTTTGCGCGTCCATTTGGTATGCCGTAAAGCAGTCCGCCAGGCCAAAAGCACGGAGCGTGTGATGTCACGCAAGGAGGACGGGAGGGATTCTCCATACATTAAGGATTGAATTCGGGGCAGGCCGAGTTCACTTAGCTCAAGCTTATAGGCTGGATCTGACCAACCCTCATTGAACCAGTCATGAATACACAACAGACGAGTTGCCAAGTCCCCATGACCCCATCAAATGTTGGAATCTGACAGGTACGCAACGCCATCCTGGCCCTCCCTCCCCCCATAGGAATTTAGCAGACATAGTGTCAATCTCCCGAAACCACACCCGTGGAAAGCAAAAGGGGGTATTTTGAAGGACGTAGAGAAATCTGGGAAGAATCAGCATTTTAAACAAGGCTACCCTCCCCAGGGGTTCAACGGCAATGTCTGCCATCTGTGGAGATCCGCCCCAGCATTCTTCACAAGCGGGGTGATGTTGAGAGACCATCCCAGTTTCGGTGGGAGCGTGACCCATATCCCGAGATATTTAAAGGACTGACTTCGAAGCGGTATCCTAGACTGCCAGTCGAAGCATTCTCTGGAGAGATGGAGCGGAGGCCAGAGGTTTGCCCAAAGGAATGCAGAATCTGAAGACAGCGGGGACCCGAATGAGCAGGGTCGGTTAAGGAAAGCAAGACATCATCCGCATAAAGAGCGATCTTATCCAGTTCAGAGTTGGGCCACTCCCACCCCCGAACGAGACTCTTGGACCGAATCAGGGCTGCTAGGGGTTCCATCGCCAAGGGCCGAGAGGGGGCATCCCTGTCTCGTTCCCCATTGGATGGGGAAAACGCTAAGAGAGAACCCCATTGACCAGGAAGCGTGCCTGGGGCCAGGTATACAGTACCCCCACCAGCTGACGGAAGTGCGGGCCAAAGCCCATCACTACCAACACGTGGTCCATGTACTTCCAGTCTACGGAATCGAACGCCTTCTCAAAATCAATGAAAAGGAGTGCCAAATAAGGAGAAAGGACTTGTCGGTGAGCCAGGGCCAGGTGCAGCCGTCGGAGGCAGTGTCTGGTGTCTCGCTGGGGCATAAAACCACACTGGTCCGGATGGACCAACGTGGTAAGGTAGGGCTTCAGCCGTTGGGCGAGAATCGCCGCGTACACTTTGACGTCTGTGTTAATAAGGGAGATGGGACGATAGTCAGCACAGTGGGGAGATGGTGGTTGGGACTTTGGAAGGACAACGATAGTGATCATATCTGTTTCGGGTGGGAAGGAACCTCTCTTCAGGGCCTCGGCATACAGGTCCGCGATGTGGGCATAAGGGCCTCACGGTACGTTGTGTAGGTTGTGTACGTTGTGTAGTACTCCTGGGGGAGACCGCCCGGGCCAGGGGTCTTACCCGACGAGGTGGACGTGATGGCTTTGCTAATCTCGTCGTGCGAGATAGAGCGGTCAAGGTCAGCTTGGGCATTAGAGTCTAGCTGAGGGAGGAGGCCACCTGTCTCGCGGAGCGTCAGAGTCGGGATCCGTTTGGCATAGAGTTGGCGGTAGAAGGCGGAGAACGCACCGGCTATAGCCACCGGGGACTGCTGCATCGACCCCCCTTGATCCAATATCTCTGGTGTATGTGGCAAGCCTATGTAGGATCGTGCCGTTTTTATCACCCCACCCATAAACCCTGGCTACGGGAGATCTCCACAGGAGCTTGGCTGCTTCCAGCGAGAGTTGCTTGATTTCGCTCCGAATACTCGTGAGGCACCACTCCAGAGTCGCGTCACCATCCATGGAGGGGGAGCACTCAGGGCGCAAGGCCTGTGCCTCCAGTGAAGTGATCTGCAACAATTGAGCCCGACGCCGCCGCTGGACATGACCCTTGGCGAAGCCCCGAATTGTGGCCTTACCCGCCTCCCAGAGTACCCGGGGATGGAACAGAACCTGCGTTAGTGGCGAAGTAGTCCTTCAGCTCCACTCCCACGCCTTTTGGAATTCCTTGTCTTGAAGAAACCAGGCATTCAACCGCCACATGGGGCGGGAGTGGGGGGAGGAGTCCCGGTATGAAGGAGCAGCGGAGAGTGGTCAGAGATACCTCGGAAGTTTGCGGACATCTTGGATTATGGAGCAGTCCGTAGACGGGATAAAGATTAAGTCTATGCGCGCTTGCGTGTGGTAAGCATCAGAGGTGTGCGTGAACTGTTAAGCGCGTGGATGCCAGATCTGCCATGCGTCGCAGAGGCCAAGGGTTTCAGCCCAGTTTGTTAGTTGTCTCGCCTGGGCCATCCTGGAAGTGGACGGGGTCCCCGTCGTATCGACAAACAGGGAGGAGACCGCGTTAAAGTCCCCGCCGATGACGGTGGGCCCCAGGGGGAGGGTGGGTAGCAGGGCGGTGGATAGTTTTAGAGTCGCGGCAAGTATCGAGGGGGGTGAGTACATGGATACAAGGTTAAGGGGGGTGCCCCAGTGAGTACCACAAACAATCACGAATGTGCCTTGTGGGTCATGAATAACTTGTGTCAGCACAAAGGGGAGGGTATGCTTCAATAGTATGGCTATGCCTCGAGAACCTTGGGCTAAGCCTGAGTGCCAAACCCTGTCATAACCATAACGCGCCAGAAAGCGGCAGTGATTACCCATTAGATGAGTCTCTTGAAGCAGAAGCGCATCTATGTTGAGGCGTTGTGCGTAGTGTAATATGGCCGTTCGCTAATGGCGGTCTAAAAGGCCATTGACGTTCCATGATATGATATGGAGGGCTGCTTTCGGGGATGGAATATCACTCATGGAGGCTGGAGATCGTTACAATGGCTCATTGGGCCTTGGAGAGCCAGTGGCAAGTGCGAGGCTGGTAGCAGACATGAAAGTGCGCTGTGGGAAGGACCATGTGTATTGGAATCATATACCAAGGAGTCCAAGTATCGAGTGAGCGGTTGTGCAGCAAAACAACATAAAACAATACTAAACATTGGGAGCGCCCATTCCTGACTCCCCACAACATCATAGAAAATGCCCCCCCAACCGAACCCGCCCCCCACCCTATACTTCGGGAACGGAAGCATCTGTCGACCCCTTTGGTACTAAACCAAACTAAAACGTTTGTATTGGTTGCATGGAGGACCCCTCCAAAAGAACGGATAATCAGTACATGGGCTTTAACATTGTAGACACTCATAAAGACATGCCAATGGTCTAACGACCGCTACCCCCGTCATGGTGGACAAACGTTAAGTTTGAACTATGTTGCCATTAAAGAGTAGGTGCACGGGAAAGGTCTGAGTCTGCCTGGGCCATCAGTAGAGACCTGCCCGTTGAGGTCTCGGAGGAGCGATGCCTGTTGCAGGGTGGAGAGCCCGACCGGCTGGAGGAGTCCCTAGGATCTGGAGCTGCTGCACTCAAGGACCGGAGCACCGATGTTCGTGACTGGTGCCCCCTGCATGCCCGCGTCCGACGCCGGCGCTGGCCTCCCGGCGATCTCTGTCCTTCGGGCCGCGACTCCCTGCGTTCCGGGGAGGAGGCGCGTTGTTGGCGGAGAGGGCGTTCTTCAGTCAGCCATGTCCAAGCCACCTGAGGTCCAGGTAAAATTGATGTCATCAGGCATCCTTGGTTCCCCTTGACGCTCCGAACCTCCGCACAGATATCCACCAGGCTGTGAGTCGAAATGGCAGTGCAAACGGCTCTCCGTGAAGTCACAAGCTGCACCTGGCAGCATCCCTGGCGTCGCCTTTAACAAAGGTGGGCAGGAGTTATATGTATATATTCACTGAAAAAACCATAGGTTTCAGATATGTTATAGTTAGAAATTAGTATTTAAAAAATCTTAGAAATTCACTGAAAAAACCATAGGTTTCAGGGACGTTATAGTTAGCTGGACATTTCACTCTTACAAAACCATAGAAATTCCACCGTTATAGTTAGTTCAGCTAACTATAACTCGCGCACCCGCAATGTACTGCTCATGACGTCACATATTAAATCATTCATGACATGGTCAGTGACATCACTGATGACATCTCAAATGACATCACTGATGACATCATCCACATGAAGATCTGATGCACCTCCCCAAATTCTAATATAACCTTTGATACACCCACTGTAAAATACAGACTACCATTTTCAAAATCATTGACACACGAATACCAGTTAATACATAAGCACTCATGGATTCCTAGGTCTACACACACATCCACTCAGTCGTCCATATAATCACTCATACATGCAGTCACTCATCAATACAACACAATCATATGTAGTCATACACCTATACAGACACTCACACAACACCAATCATCCATTCAGTTACCCACACACCTAGTTAGTCATGCTAAGAATCAATCACACTCCCATTTACTCACCTATACAATTATACACACACCACCTCACTTATTCAGACAGATACTAACGCATACTTACTCTCTTATATAATCAGTGATACAAGTACACACTCATGCATAAAGCCAGTCTCACAATCACTGACTATCATGTAAAGTCATTTATATACTTCAAATCTCACATACACTGCCTTTTACATATGTAGTTACTAGGACATATACCACTGAGAAATCTATTCACTCACCAACACACCCATACACACACTCATGCACCCATACAGCTGTTTCGACATGTACTCTTGAACCAATACACTCAGTGAATCAACCACTCACAAATCTATGCACAGAGTCACACACCTCCCACCCACCCACACACACACTCAATCTCCCCAAATAATACTCAGACAACCAATCAATAACCTATATAGACACTCATGTAGCTACTGACCAACGCATGCAGCAGCTTGCACAACAACAGACAGTCTGATACAGACATTCACACAGTTTAGTCACTAACCCATGCATTCAGTATATTATGGGTTTATTATGGCAAAATCAAGATGCGTTTCTGGCGAGATCTTGGTCCCATGACCTTCTGCCAGTTCCTCATATATTTAAAGACACAGTGATGTGCACGACACAGCATGCAGTGAACGACATAAACAAAATACTTTGGTGAGTTCACATGAAAAAGAAAGTATCACTGTTAATATCACAGTTACTTGAGAATAGCGTTTTTTAATCGATACAGTGGTATATAAACCATAATTGCTTGTACAATAAATGTCTGTCTGCATGATTTAATGTGTTATATTGTAACTACTGGATCATGGGTATAGTACCCCTATGTCCCGTGAAGAAAACGTCAGTTACCCAGGTTGAAATACCCTATAACTCTAAAAAGTGTTCACAACAGTAAGTTTGCAGATAACCTGATAGCAAGTTGTGTGTTAGACCTGCGGTTTTATGGTGAGGAGGATGGGGGAGTGTGTGTGTTGCGGCTGGTAGGGACTGGAGGCTGTCTTAGTTGGTGATGGTTCACATGAATCGTGCACCCAGTGCTTTATCTAGATCCCTAACTACACTGTGTGTTGATCCTTAAGCCCTGTCTGGATGATAGATCATGTGGAGGTACGCCATAATCGATATGAGGTGCTGTATATGCCTGTACCTATAACGTGACCAAAAGTAATGGAGAGATGACAGATCCAGGGAACATACTTCAATCTCCTGTGCTCTTAGCAATATCTTGCTGGCTATACTCCTTCTGTGATGTTTGACCAATCTGTTAAAAAATATGAAAGACAGAGACTGTTAGTAACATTATTCCACCTACCCCATAGATTCATCATAGTATATTACTTCAAAATTCATTTGATACCATAACAACAGGATTTGACATTTGCAATGACAATTTCGCAACACATAAAATATTGTTTTTGGTACTTCACGGAAACAGTATTATACTCAGAGCAGACATCAAAGATAATTGTGAACTCAATAGTACTTACGAACTTACAAGTGAAATTTAAAATAGAGACTGTGTAGTCTCACTGAATAGGAACTGATTGGGTTGGGTGTCGGGAAGCGTCACATATTTTACAGGTGTACGTATAATTCCTCATCATTGTTCATTCCTGTGGGGAACATGCTGCCTGACAATAGGATCAGTCTCGACTCGAGTCTGCGTAATGCTAATACTTGGTTACCTCCTCTTGGGTGCTTTGGGATCGTAGCAAGACCAAAGTATTTGTGTTTCGTCTAATCGCCCTCATGTGCCTCATTGAAATGTCTGGATGTGCTGTAACTAAAGTCGCGGTTAGTTACCACTCTCCAATGCTCCAGGATTCTTTTCTTGACTGCGAATGTTGTCGATCCGACATACCATTTCCACATGGACATGTAATGGCATAGACCACGAAATCTGTCCCACTCGTAATGGGCCTGTTTATTTTCCATTTCCTCTCAGATCTCTGTAGTGACACTTCCCTCACATTTTCACTGTGGCTCCAAAACACACAATCGAAAAAGAAAATGAACAAAAACATACAATATCATCAATTAATACCTAAGCTTCAAAAAAATTACAATATCATCATCCGAGGCTCAGATAAAGGTGGCAACGTGGTTTTATGGAAGAGACAAGATTATCTTGAGGAGGCACTGTCCCAACTGAATGCCAGGGAATGTTACCGCACAAGCAACTTCCTGGCACTAAGGGCAATATACGGTGAATTCTACGGCAAACTTGTGGCTTGGAGAAGTGCGGAGCTTCTGACGAACGATGAATATAAGTTTATTAGAAATGACAACCCCAAGGTACCGAATATTTATTTCATTCCAAAAATCCACAAAAATGCAAAAAAGCCACCAGGATGGCCGATTATATCGGCACAGAATAGCCTACTAGAAAATGCTTCCGTTTAAGTAGACTACTTTCTACAAGATCTCGTTAAAAAACTACCATCCTACATAAGAGATACAAGTGATTTTATCTCGAAAATGAAGGATTTTGTGTGGAAGGGAAATTATTTGTTAATGACTCTCAATGTGGTGTCACTATACACATGTATTAACCACAAAGACGGACTACGTACCCTGGAATTCTATTTAAGAACTGATGAGACTGTTTTATCCCCACACAGCGCAATGTTGATGAGTATGATTAGCCTTTGCCTTTATAACAATGTATTTTTATGTGACAAAATGTATTATCAACAAATGCGCGGAGTAGCAATGGGAGCCAGCTTCTCCCCCAGCTATGCCTGTTTTTTTATGGGCTGGTGGGAGAAGCTGGTCTTGGGGATGGCACACAATGAATACATGGAGAACAATTTTAAAGCATATTTCGTTTTATAGATGAATGGTTCATTGTATGGGAAGGAACTGTGGAAAAAGCAGATTAATTTTTAGCTGCTATTAACATGAATGATATGAATTTAAAATTCACCACCACCATTAGTGAGAAAAATGTTCATTATTTAGATGTAGAAATGTACATAGCGGATAACAACATTGAACTAGAATTTATAGAAAATAGACAGTGGGCAATTCAGTGTTGCATTCTACTAGCTTCCATCCCCGACATCTAATCGAGAGCATTCCCTATGGAAAAATGACCAGAATAAAGAGAGTATGCAGTAACCTGTCAGATTTAGCAGCTGCACAACTGGAAAGTAAAAAGAGATTTCTGGAAAGAGGATACTCTAGGAAGACAATAGAGGCAGCCATTACTAAATCCAATACTAAAAACAGATCCCTCTTACTACAAACTAAAAAGAAAAGAGAAGAAAATGTAGAGCGACCGGTACCAGAAGTTAGGTTGATTCTAGCATATAGTGCCCAACAACGAGAAATAAAGAAAATCATGCAACGTAACTGACCAATTGTAAAAAGTGACCCAGTTATTGGTGATATTATTCAATGCACTTTTTGGGTGACATACAAGAGAGCTCCGTCCATGCATAACAGCTTAGAAAGTAGCAGCCCAGAATTCAAGGAGCAAAGAAAATGGTGGCTACAAAATGGATTTACCAAATGTAAAAACTGTAAGGCATGCCAATATGGAGTCATTACCAAGACCTACAGATTAGCATTTAGTGAAAAAGTTTTAAATATTAACAAACCACTAAATTGCAAAACTGAATATGTCATCTATATCCTAGAGTGCTCTTGCAACCTTAAATATGTGGGCAGCGCTAAGCTCCCTGCCCACAAGAGAATTCTGCAACATATCAGGATGATCAATAATAACGATCACACATACCCGGATGCAAGACACTTTAAGGAAATACACCAAAATAACCTATAAGATTTCTCATACTATTTGATTGCATCTATTCCTCTGAACAGGAGAGGAGGAGATAGAGAGGGGCAGTTGAGAAAGCTGGAAACTAGATATATTCTTAACTTTGACAGCAGGGCCCCAGGGGGTTTGAATACAATCGAGGATCTGTATACATGTCTGTAAATCAAATACTATTTAAGTGTACGCCGAAGGCAATTTAATACTCTATTCAATATTTAAATGGAGAGTGATATAAAATGATTAGCTGAACCCAGTGAGGCCGCCTAACCGAACAAAACCACAGATAAAGTGGTTTTTTAACTTTCACTCTGAAAGAAAATTAGTAAAAAGACAGATCAAACAAACAAGGTTTTCTTTTTCAATATGGTTATGGGATGTGCACTTTTACCTTTTGTATTGCGCAGCATTTGCACTTTATTGAAACAGTTCAAAGAGATGGCAATAGACTAAGTTTAGGCAGAGCTGATAAGGGGCTTTGACTCGTGCAAAGACAAGTGGAAAGTAAAGGAAAAAAATGTGTTTAATTGCGCGAAATCTATGCATTTATGCTCCAATTGTGATCGCCAAAATGAATTTGCTGACCTCCAAAAAACGATTTGGATAAACCAATAATTGATTTTTAAGTGAATTATTATGTATTTATATATTTATTCTACTGAAATGTATGAGAATTAAGTGTTTTTAACAATAATCATTTTTATTGACACTGTTTTTTACTCATGAATAACATTTTTTAGACTTTTATCATGAAGTTATAAATGTGGTATTACATAGAGGACCAGGGAATTACGCATTGGGTTAAGCAATTAACAGCCTCATGCATCAAGCCATAATCCAGTCGGTAAAATACCGATTAGCTAATAGCTCCCGGTATTGAGTTAAAAATACCCAATCCCAATGCATCAACCCAAAAGCAAAAATCGCTATTTAAGGAATCCTTAAATAGCGATTCCTTAAATAGCGATAGCATTTAAGGAATCCCAAATTGAGATTCCTTAATTTAAGGAATCTCAATTTGGGATTCCTTAAATGCAATGCATGAAAGTTAAAAAATGAGCGAATTCGCTAATAGGGGGAGCAAATTACCATGAAGATGAACTGCATGGTAATTTGCTAAAAGTATGAAAAATGCACTTTTGTGCATTTTTCAAAGTTCATGTTGCGCACACAGATGCCCTTAGAGCATGTGTGTGTGCAACATATGTGCACAGATCAATTTCAGGGGTGCAATAGGGTGTCATTTTGACACCCTTGCACCCTTGAAATTGCATGAGCAATTTGCGAGAACCTACGGGTACTCGCTATTTGCTCATGCAATCTCCAATTCATTCCTATGGGCCTGGAGGCCCATAGGAATGATTGTGATGGCATTCCTTAATTGCTACTCGCAATTTGCTAGTAGCAATTAAGGAAAGTTAAGGAATCGCTATTTGAATATCGATTCCTACATGCATAGCCTTTTTCTATTCCTTATTAGCGATTCCTTATTTTTCGCTAATAAGGAATCGCAAATGGCATTGTTGATGCATGTGCCCCTAAGTTGGGCCATATTTTCGCTTTTTCCTTTAATCATTTTAGGAGATTAGACCCTTTGTAGATGCAAGGATGTATTAAGCTTATTTATTTATAAATAATATAAGATTGTAGTATTTTTTCTATGCCTATCGCCATCCTCTGATTGAATTTTGCACATGTCACTTTAAAAGGGGTGAAAGTAACTATGAGCGTTGTCATGTGATCAAGGTCCGGCTGGACCAAAACACGTTATGGCCAACAACGAATAAAATTAAATAAGCATCCATCTTGTGGTCTGTGCCTGCTTTTCCATGACGTGAAGCGGTTGGGAGAGAAAGCAGAGGAATTGTGTGTATATATATATATATATATATATATATATTACCTACTGGCGGTCGCCAGTAGGTAGTTATAGTTAGGACCACGTTTCCATAGGAAATCCGCAACATTCTATTTTGAATAACTTTGGCGCCGGTCGACGAATCCTCGCAAATTTTTCAAAATAGGTGGGGCGCTACGCTCCGCTCCTACCCTGAAAGTCTCGGGGGGATTCGTCAAGCTGGGGCTGAGATAAAAGGGGGGTCCCAAAACGCGTTTTTCCCATGCATTTTTCCATAGGACCTTTAGACAGGGCTACAGCCCGAACGGCTGAACAGAATTACTTGAAATTTGGCAGAGAGGTAGTCCTCAGGTCAAGGAAGTGCCTTTTGTAGGTTTGGTGTAAATCTGTTCAGTAGATTCTGAGAAAATGTGCGCTTACGGTACGCTTACCGTACGCGTACGGTGGCGTGCGCGAGCGCGGTTCTGATTGGCTCTTAGATCTTAGTAAACATTCGAATCGGCCAAAACCAGGAAGCGGCGGCCGCCATTTTCTCTCTCGCACTGAGAGTGATAATGAAAATACAAAGCACAAAAACATGTAAAGGGGCTGTTTAGACAGCTCCCACACACATAGCCAAGGTGGGGGGGTCCCCAAAGATCCCCCAAGGCCAAAAACGGAATTTTTTTTTTTTCGCTAATTTTGCCGATTACGCTTACCGTACGCGTACGGTAAAAAATTACATAAAAAAAAAAATTATCCACACTCTCCCCACCCCGTGTGCAATTGGTGGCCGAAGGCCACCAAATGTGCATGGCTTATAATTGAAGAGAAAAACTATAATATTTAAAAAAAAAAAAAAAAAAAAAAATTATCCACACTCTGTCCACCCCGTGTGCAAATGGTGCCCGAAGTGCACCATTTGTGCATGGCTTATAAAAATTACGAAAAATTAAAATATTACCTTTCAAAACGAAGTGCATCATATGTCCTCCATGTGCGCACGGTGCGCGGAGCGCATCGTGCGTACATGGCCCATCTAGCGTAACGTGGGCACGCGGTGCACGTAGCGCACCGCGTGCCCACCGTGCGTGCACGGCACTAACTGCGTAAAGTGGGCGCGCGGTGCGCGAAGCGCACCGCGTGCTTACTGTGCGCGCACGGTGCGCGAAGCGCACCGTGCGCGCACGGAACGAACTGCGTTAAGTGGGCGCGCACGCCACGAATGGCGTAAAGTAACTTAGCATTTAAAAAATCGTACAAATTCACTGAAAAAACCATAGGTTTCACACACGTTATAGTTAGGAATTAGCATTTAAAAAACCTTGCAAATTCACTGAAAAAACCATAGGTTTCACACATGTTATAGTTAGCGGAAATTTTACTGATAAAAAACCAATGAAATTCCCCCGTTATAGTTAGTGCAGGCAACTATAACTCACGCGACCGCAATCTTCTGCTGATGACATATGTGTCTTTATGAAAAAAAATTATTTGTAATATATGTATAGCTAAAAATGTATGGAAGAAGACATGGGCAAATAAGTGTCTAAATACAGTATTAGCATCAGCAGAGGATTGCGGTATTCCTGGGCATCAAGCAGAGGGGCACCCCTGACCAATGGGGCACAGGGTGGCACCCAGATATATGACAGCTACCTCCAAAGTGCGGCATATTCTTCTCCCAGAAGGCACTATTCTTCCAAAATCCAAAATGGAGAAACTTTTTCCAGAAGGATAAGATCCGGCTAAGCCATCCCACTGGTGTGGCTAAGTTTCGTTAACACTCCCCTTCCAACCCCTCTGCTAAACTAAATACAGGTTTTCCTGTCTGGCTGGGGAGTGCAGGATGTGGGGTGAGCCTGTGCTACCCTAATTTCTCATTCCTTCTTTGAAGACCAGCTTGGCTACTCCATCCTGCCTTTTGCTCTGCAGCTTGCAGTACTCATCCCACAGAAAACCCTGTGGGGCATATTTACAAGGGAAGTGGTGGAATGAGGCATTAGCCTTCTTGGCTTAACGCCTCACTCTGCCACTTCAGAACCACAGGGCTGCACCATATTTACAAAAACATGGTGTAGCCCTGAGTTTCCCCCTGCACTGGTGATAAACTTAGCAGCCTAGCACCAACGCAGGCACCATTGCACCATAGTGCAAGGGTCTCTGCGTTCAGGGGAAGATTGTTTATGTACAGGAAGGTCCCGCTTCCTGCACATAAACAATCTTTAAATGCCGTTTTGTAACTTCGACTTGTGCTGCTTAATGCATAGAAGTTACAAAATAGCATTATTTTTAAATGATTGTTTAGTACATAAATAATCATTGGCCTTTTGCTGTTTCCATGTGTGCGGCACAACGCAGCACATATGAAAACAGCCAAATGAGGAGAAATTAAACATTTCTCCTCGTTGCACAAGGATAAAACTGGGTTTTCCCTGGTCTTAATTTTGGTGCTTCCCCATATTTACGCCACCCTTGTAAATATGTGGCAGCGTCAAAATCAATAGGTGTTGTGGTGGAACGTCCACAGCAACACCAATTACCCTCCCCTTTCACGCTTAGCATAGCGTGAAAGGGGGCCTTATTTACAAGGCAGCGTTAAGTCACGTTAAGTGAGTTAACGTTGCCTTGCAAATGAGGCGTAGCCCCTATTGCCACAGGAACGTCGTAAAATGTGATGTTCCAGTGTTGATAGGGATTAGCAAATATGCCCCTTTGTCTCTAGTCAGGCCACTTCATAGCTCATCTAGACAGCTTGGCTCAGCCTAGCAGAGGCTGAGGCTCACAAATCAGTGCAGGGCTGCTGGAAGGCTGGATTTTGGCTTACAGAAAATAATGTTCTATAACTTCTTTTCTGTGATAGATATAATACATCTAATAGTGGCAAGTTGTTGGAATTATTCTAACTATTATTTTAATGCTTTGAAGCATATTTTTAGCTCCTTTCTTTAAATAGTTACACTTTAATAAAGTATTCCCATGTTAGCCTATAGTGCCATGGTGCCACAATGGGGAAAACGAAATTGGTAGTTCTCCCTCACCAGTGCATATAAACATCTTTTATAATGTCCCTCTAGATAGTTACAAGGCACCCAACCCCTGGGGCACCTAGGGGAGACCTTAGGAGTGACTTACATGTACAAATAAGTTAGTTTGAGACTTTGTAAGTACCTTTTATTCCAAAGTCGAATTTGCACATAATTTCAATTTAAAAGTAGGCCTGGGTGGAGATCGAAAAGTTTTTCTCCGTGGAACTCTGTGAAGTGCCTCAACACTCCGTGTTCCGCAGAGTTCTGCAAGTGGCGTAGTCTATTAAGTCGCGCTGCTTACACTTATTTTAAGTGCCTGGAGTTTGTCCCGCACTGTAAATTCAGCATGAACAGCACTCCATGTCGCCTAATCGCAAGTGGCAGGTTTCTCAAGTGGAGTGGTTGCGACCTGACCCGACCGCCTACATTGAGAAATCTCACAGGGCTGAAGTCTAGCTTGCATTTGTTTCTCGCAAGTGCTTGCCAACTTAACATTGGCGAGCATAGAATGAAAAATCTTTGCTCCCCGCCACTTTACAGAGTTTTTTAGAACTCCACGTGGAGCGCACAGTGTGTAAAACTCTGCAAACTCCGCCAGCAGAGTGGAATTCTTCATCCACCCCTATTTAAATGCAACCTGCAAGGCAGGACTGGCTTTTAAAATGGCAGCAGGCACCACAGCAGTGAACATTTAACTTGCATAAAAACTATTGGGCCTCTAGAACTACATGCCTGCTAGGGACCTACAAGTAGGTTGTGAGTACCAATTGTAATTCTACCTAATTACCATGTACTTTTTAAACAGAGCACAGGCCCTGGGTCTTTTTAGCAGAGCCCAGGGTGCAGTCAGAGTCAGAAAACCAGCATCTAATAGTTATAAATGGGGCAAATATAGGGGGGGACACTGCAAACATGTCCTGGTTTCACACACTGATGCTTGCCTCAAAGACATTCTGATGTAAATGGCATCTTGTTGATTCTGATGACATTGCAAGGGTGAGGGTGGGCCAGACATGTGAGATTTCCAAAGGCGTTTTCCACCTTGTCTTCTCCCGGAGCAAAACTCCAAGAACAGTGCTGCATCTCCACCCTTCATCACCCTTATCACCTCATATTGCTCGGCTTAGTCTCAGGCCTCCTTTGGTTCATTCAATAATAATATATGTTGATTAGCAATAACCTTTAATTTAGCAGGAAACAGGAGAACATATGATAGGGCCCTTATGCAGAGTTTTTGTATAACTTCCGTGAAGCTGGCTTCGTGGTACCACACTCACGTGTGTACTCTAAGAATATCATGACCTTTCCCAAACCAATTTCAATATGTCTCTCTTGGTGAGCCTGCAGAATTATTAGACCGGGTCTCCATAATTGCAGATCTCTGCTTTCACTGGTCTGGGTTGTGCTCCAATTGGGTGTAGCTTGCAGGGACACAGTGAACTCTCTCAATTTTAAATTAGGATGATGTGGGGGCACCCAGTCAGACACCTAGGACTCTAGGTAGTGAGCTGAGGGCCCAGCTTAATCAGGTTGATCACCACTCCCTCATGGTTCCAGATATGGGCTTGGGTTGTTACCCAGGTCAAACAAGATTACTTTAGAAGCCATCCCAGAGTCATTGGATGATCATTCAACTACTGTAGAAGTGATTTTCACATCATCAGACATCATCAAGCTCTTGAAGTCATCAGCAGACTGTAGAAACTAGGCCTGATGATTTGAGGATGATGTGCAAATGACTTCTTGATTTCTTCACAAGGTGGTTTTGTTCCTGAGGACTAGAGGATGATTTGAAAATTACTTTCTGATTACTTCACAAAACAACATTGTTCCTGATGATTTGAGAATGAGTACCTGATTACACAAGTTTTTTAATACATGCAAATAGGAATCGCAGTAGTTATTCCGCAGTGCACTGCTGGGGGCCATTACAGTGACGTAAGTACATTGAGAGCAACTTTACATTGCAGTTTGTTACATTCAAAGTGCTTTTATTTTGCATTCCTAAAGTTAAAGTGTTTTTTAATTCATTCTAAAATTGTAAATTATTATTTTGCACAGTAATTTCACCTACAGCCTAGCACGTGTATATATATATAAACTCCTTTTTTTGAACCCTGGACTGTACACTTGTACTTCAAACACCCTTCATTACCTCCTAAAAATTCAATTGTGTAAAAAAAAAATTAATCGGAGATAGATGAGGTAAAGGTAATATGACAATATTTTATTAAATATAGCACGGCACTTTGTAACATTAGAAAAAGAAGGGTAAAATATAGCTGTTTGTAATATGGGGGATTTTTTTATAATTTATTAATTTTCTCACATTTTAGGCACTTGAATAAGTGGTCCATTCAACATAATAAGCATTAGGCTATACCGGTCCTCTATTGCATTTAAGCAAACTATTCTGAAAAAATATTCAACATTTATAATGGGACTGGTAAATGTCTTACAATACATAATTTAGAAACTAAGCATTTATGCAAACTATTACATTTGGATTATGTTTTTTGGTATATACATGTGCTGTACAATAGTGTGTTGCTAACTTAGTATTATCTGTATTTATATATTTATATTATATGACTGTTAGCTACATTACTTGTTCAAGCATTTATGCCATTATTATTCAAGCTTTCGTAAGCATCATGCAAATCATGTCTTTTATGTCTATGAATTGTTTGATTGGACACTGTCACTTTAAATAGATTGAGCACACAAAGTAATGCTGTCATGTGATCAAGGCAGGGAGCTGTCGAAACGCGTCATGGCGACATGCTAAAGAAATAAAATAGAAAACCAGCACTTATCTTGGGTCCACTCTCGTTTGTTGTTTGGAGAAACTTGGTGAGACGAGACTGTTTCATATATTCACCGGCTTGGCTTTCCCCGGTGTTGTGGACCCCCTCCCCGTGAAGTTGGCTCTGCGGTTGGTAAAGTCACTGCTTGGTGGAATCCGGCGGACCTCGAGGCTTCGAGCAAACCGGCGTCCCGGAAGCGACCAGAAAAGGAACCGGCAACGGAAACGCGGAGCCCACTGCTGATGCGGAATTCTATCCGGGAAGGAGGTGACAAGCGTGGAGTCGAGCTCTTCGAATTGGGTATACTCGGAGGAGTGGTGCTCAGCGAGGGGGCGGCAGCGCACTGTTCGTCTCACAAACCCGGAGAGTAATTGAAAAGCAAACAAAGCAGCAGGAGGGGAGGCGTGCATCCGAGGAGCCTGCCACCAGGATCATTGTATTATTCGATAAGGCGTCCTAACGGAACTGATTTGAACATTATTATTTTCTTTTCAAATGTCCGCCGCAGCGTTACGGAATCGAGAAACAGCCGCAGAGGAGATGTTTTCAGACTCTCCGGTAACAACGCAGCTTATTGACAAAGGTCTAAAGGAGAAATATCGCATTTTGGAGAAATTAATGCGTCAAGAACAGGCTAAGTGGTGGGAGTCGAAATCTTTACAGCGGTATCTAGATGTGGGGAGGATACCCAGGGGGCTGAGAATAATGATTGCCCCAAGTTACGACACCCCAAACCCCCGAATGATGGCCGAGTGGGCGGAAACGAATCTAGAGTCATCGCGTAAATTGGTCCAGATATTGGTGAAATATGCGGATATCGATCGTGGTGAGCTTCAAACAAAAATAGATGCCCTAGACGCCGAAATAAAAACTATTGGTGATTCCCAGCAAAGGACGAAGTTACACGAGGATATGGTGTCAAGACTCAGTAAGGAGGAGGAAAAAATCAAGCAAAGAAAGACTTTTAAATTTCGCAGAGACAAGGATGATTATGCAAGCGGCCAGATTTTTACATTTGCACGTAAATTCGATGCCTACAGGTTAGCAACAATAAATAAGCAGGGGCAAAGTTCAACCAGTAATCTAATGGTAGTCAACACTCCCTCAACATCGGACATGAGTTCCGCAGTAGAAAGTGGATCAGACACGGAGGGTAGAGCAAACTGTGCAATTAAACCTACATTGGGGGAAGAACTGGATTATCTAAGGAGAAGCAGAAGGGAAACGCTGCACCCCCGAAACCAACCGGCAAAAAACGAAGAACTGAGAGCCGAAAACAACGGAGGAAAGCAGCCCGAGAACGCCGCCAACAGGCGCCAAACTCGGGGACGAGGTCGGGGTGGATGGAGGAAGAAATAAAGATAAAAAGTTCAACGAAGACCCCACCCGGGGGAACCTCAGACCATGACCATAATCAACTTGGCCCAGATAGATCTGACACGGGCAGAGGAACAATTGCTCTCTTTGGGTCTCTCATTCTGTCCTGAGTCGAATTTTGATTATCCTCAGACTCGGGCTGATATTTACAAATTCATCCGTAAATTAAAGTTAAAAAAGTTCCATGCTTTACGCCCCCAAATATCCGGAACAGAAATCGGGGTTATCCCCAATAATGACAATAATAGCATGTCTGATTTAATGGTTGCTGACCTTGACACACTAAGAACAATCCAGGAATTGGCACAAGAGGCTAACAGTAACATGAATGAATTTGATGAAGGTTGTATGGAAACGAACAATGAAACCAGGCAATCACCAGGAATGGGTACTGGGTCTAAACCGGACACACCGTTCAAAAGACAATCAAAATTCACTCCCATTATGCCAAGAGATTCTGTGGATGTTTTTAACGAGCAGGTTGTGGCACAGGTGAAAAAACTGCATTTGAATATTAACAAGACCAAAAGAAAAATAACAAATCATGAGAGAAAATACAATCAACTTATCGAGAAATTGAAGAAGGAGAGCCAGGTCGTTATTAGGAATTCTGATAAAGGAGGGAACATTGTGTTATGGCCATTAAAGCAATATCTGGAGGAAGCCTATTCTCAGTTAAATGACACTAACTGTTATCGAAGGAGCACTCCAACCAAATATAAATCTGTGCAGAATCTTCTTTTCTCTAAATTACTAGCATGGAAGAGCATGGGTCTATTGAACATGGAGGAGTACAAGTATTTGAAGAAAGAGTATCCCATAACGCCGTCATTGTATTTTATCCCAAAAATACATAAGAACATCAACAAACCACCAGGAAGGCCCATAATATCGGCCTGTGATGGACTTTTGGAAAATGTGTCTCGGTATATTGACTACTTTTTACAGGATCACGTTAAAAATTTAAAGTCATTTGTACAAGACACCAGTGATTTTATTAGAAAAGTAGCTGATATAAAATGGCAAAAGGGTTGGTACTTAATAGCTCTTGACGTTTCCTCCCTATACACGTGCATAAAAAACGCAGACGGTCTTAAAGCCGTGGAATACTTTTTAGCCAATAGACCTCTTAAATTTGCACGACACAATACAATGTTGTTGGACATGCTGGCATTTTGTTTGGAAAATAACCTATTCATGTTTAAAAATCAAATGTTTCAACAAATACAGGGTGTAGCCATGGGGGCCAGCTTTTCCCCCAGTTATGCCTGTTTATTCATGGGGTGGTGGGAGGAGCTGGTCCTCATGAGAAAGCATGAATTTGTATTTATGAATAATGTCGTCTCTTGGCTTAGATTCATAGATGATTTGTTTGTTATATGGAGTGGATCGGAGAATGAGGCACATGAATTTGTGGCATCTTTGAATAATAACGATGTGAATTTGCAATTTACCTCCAATGTTAGCAAGACAAATATAACCTTTTTAGACGTACAAATCAACATAGTAAATGACAACATGACTACATCCCTATATCGCAAGGATACGGCAGGGAACACTATGTTGCATGCATCCAGTGCACACCCTCCACATCTAATACAAAGCATCCCATACGGAGAAATGCTGCGTATTCGTAGGGTCTGTAGTGAGGATCACGACTTGCAAGAGAAACAGCTAGAAAGTAAAAAGCGATTCCTAGAAAGAGGATACAGGAGTGTATCTATTGACAATGCTATAGTCAAATCTAGGAAACGCTCCAGACAAGATTTACTTAAGGTAGATAGCAAATCACAGATAGCGAGCAGAAGTAAAGGGGAGATGGATAAGGAACCAACTAGATTGATACTAACTTACTCCAGGCAGGAACAACAGCTGCGAACCATTATTAGAAGGAATTGGCCTATAGTCCGGGATGACCCAGTAATTGGAGCAACGCTCCCTAAGCATCCGGCTATAACTTACAGAAAATCATTTTCAATGGCCAATGCTCTGGTTCGGAAAAACCCTGAAGAGCAACAGCAGACAGGATGGTTAGTGGCCAGGAATGGTTTCTTCAAATGCTCTAGCTGTAAAGCATGTCAGTATGGCATAAATAAAACCTCATACAACACTGCGTTCAGTAGCAAAGCCTTTGATATAAAACAACATTTGACATGTCGGACGGAATTTGCAATCTATGTTTTGCAATGTAGCTGCAATCTATCATATATAGGCAGCACTAAGTTATCTGTCCACAAACGCATTCTGCAACACACAAGGGCCATCGTTAACAATGACCCAAGTTACCCGGTAGCGAGGCACTTTAAATCGCATCATGATAGTAATCTTAAATATCTGAAATATTTTGTCATTGATCCTATCCCTCCTCTAAAAAGAGGAGGTGATCGGGAACACAAACTAAGGCGCCTTGAAACAAAATACATTTTAGAAATGGATACAAAGCAGCCGGGGGGCCTCAACACCAGTGAGGATTTGCACACCTATTTAGATTAAGAATGATATCATTGGCATCATCTATAACAAACATAACAAACATATACATTATATACCCATGGTTTTTAATCAAACGTTTACTGAGTTTTGTGACCTTTTATCCTCTATGTATTTTCTTCCTTTTATGCTGCTTTTATATTGTAAAGTTAGAAAGATTTTATGGAGTAGATTTTAGTAATTGAATTGTATTTATTAACATTTTATGTATTTAATATTTATATACATATTTATATTAATTTTAAAGTACAATAGTGGGAATCAATTGCTCTAAAATACATCCATAAACTCCTTTTTTTGAACCCTGGACTGTACACTTGTACTTCAAACACCCTTCATTACCTCCTAAAAATTGAATTGTGTAAAAAAAATTAATCGGAGATAGATGAGGTAAAGGTAATATGACAATATTTTATTAAATATAGCACGGGCACTTTATAACATTAGAAAAAGAAGGGTAAAATATAGCTGTTTGTAATATGGGGGATTTTTTTATAATTTATTAATTTTCTCACATTTTAGGCACTTGAATAAGTGGTCCATTCAACATAATAAGCATTAGGCTATACCGGTCCTCTATTGCATTTAAGCAAACTATTCTGAAAAAATATTCAACATTTATAATGGGACTGGTAAATGTCTTACAATACATAATTTAGAAACTAAGCATTTATGCAAACTATTACATTTCGATTATGTTTTTTGGTATATACATGTGCTGTACAATAGTGTGTTGCTAACTTAGTATTATCTGTATGTATATATTTATATTATATGACTGTTAGCTACATTACTTGTTCAAGCATTTATGCCATTATTATTCAAGCTTTCGTAAGCATCATGCAAATCATGTCTTTTATGTCTATGAATTGTTTGATTGGACACTGTCACTTTAAATAGATTGAGCACACGAAGTAATGCTGTCATGTGATCAAGGAAGGGAGCTGTCGAAACGCATCATGGCGACATGCTAAAGAAATAAAATAGAAAACCAGCACTTATCTTGGGTCCACTCTCGTTTGTTGTTTGGAGAAACTTAGTGAGACGAGACTGTTTCATATATATATATATATATATATATATATATATATATTCACTTAAAAAACCATAGGTTTCACACATGTTATAGTTAGCTGGACATTCCACTCGTAAAAAACCAATGAAATTCCCCCGTTATAGTTAGTGCAGGCAACTATAACTCACAGGACCGCAATCCTCTGCTGATGACGTCAGATATTACATCACTGATGACATATGTGTCTTTATGAAAAATAAATATTTGTAATATATATATAGCTAAAGATTAATGGAAGAAGACATGGGTAAATAAGTGTCTAAAAACAGTGATGTAATATCTGACTACTCACTTTCTACTACTCTCTACTACTCTACTACTCTCTACTACTAACTCTCTACTACTCACTCTCTACTACTCTCTACCACTCACTCTCTACTACTCTACTACTCACTCTCTACTACTCTCTACTACTCTCTCTCTACTACTCTCTCTCTCTACTACTTACTCTCTACTACTCTCTCTACTACTCACTCTCTACTACTCACTCTCTACTACTCTCTACTACTCTCTACTACTCACTCTCAACTACTCACTCTACTACTCTCTCTACTACTCACTCTACTACTCACTCTACTACTCTCTACCACTCACTCTCTACTACTCTCTCTCTCTACTACTCACTCTCTACTACTCACTCTACTACTCTCTGCTACTCTCTACTACTCTCTCTGCTACTCACTTTCTACTACTCTCTACTACTCACTCTCTACTACTCACTCTCTACTACTCACTCTCTACTACTCTACTACTCTCTACTACTCTCTCTACTACTCACTCTCTACTACTCACCCTCTACTACTCTCTACTACTCTCTCTCTACTACACACTCTCTACTACTTGCTCTCTACTACTCACTCTACTACTCACTCTACTACTCACTCTCTACTACTCTCTACTACTCCCTACTACTCACTCTACTACTCACTCTCTACTACTCTCTACTACTCACTCTCTACTTCTCCACTACTCTCTACTACTCACTCTGTACTACTCTCTACTACTCTCTCTACTACTCTCTACTACTCACTCTCTCTACTACTTTCTCTCTACTACTCATTCTCTACTACTCACTCTCTACTACTCACTCTCTACTACTCTCTCTCTACTACTCTCTACTACTCACTCTCTACTACTCACTCTCTACTACTCTCTACTACTCACTCTACTACTCATTCTCTACTACTCATTCTCTACTACTCTCTCTCTGCTACTCAGTCTCCACTACTCACTCTCTACTACTCTCTACTACTCACTCTCTAATACTCACTCTCTACTACTCCCTCTACTACTCACTCTCTACTACTCTCTACTACACCCTCTACTACTCACTCTCTACTACTCTCTACTACTCTCTACTTCTCACTCGCTACTACTCTCTACTACTCACTACTACTCTCTCCTACTCACTCTCTGCTACTCTCTCTACTACTCTC
Source organism: Triturus cristatus (assembly GCF_964204655.1). Taxonomy (NCBI): domain Eukaryota; kingdom Metazoa; phylum Chordata; class Amphibia; order Caudata; family Salamandridae; genus Triturus; species Triturus cristatus. Next base: position 407,749,359 of record NC_140590.1, read on the forward strand.
TACTACGCTCTCTACTACTCTCTCTCTACTCTCTACTCTCTATTACTCATCCTCTACTCTCTACCTCTCTACCTTTCTCTACCTCCCTCTCTACCTCTACCTCTCTACCTCTACCTCTCTACCTCTACCTCTACCTCTCTACCTCTACCTCTCTACCTCTACGTCTCTACCTCTACATCTCTACCTCTCTACCTCTCTCTACCTCTCTCCACACGCACACATATGCACATATATGCATTTATATATATGTATGTGTATATATATATATACATACATATATAAACATATATATAATCTGCATATCTATATAAATACAAATATAAATGCATGCATACATATACAGATATGCATGTTATTTACATGAAATTTTGAAAAACACTAATAAAAGCAAAGCTAAAAAGCCACCTAATTACAAACAGAATTGCTTTAACTTAAACGAGGGCGAGACCTATTGCATTTTCAATGCTTGTTTACTTTGGTTCCATCAAGAAGGCATTCAGATGTGACACATTTGCCATAAATTCTGAATGGTAGCACTCTAGTTCCTCATTAGATCACTGTAGTAAAGCTACTGCTCACCAGGGAAGTCTGCTGCTGGTATTCAAAGTGCATGTTTCAGTCTGCATGTCAGAACTTTTTAATGAAATAGAAGAGGATTTGAGAAGTCAAAATGTGCCCCAAGTTTTCTTTCTGCAGCACTAGTCATAATTTCTATGGCAAAATGAACCCCCTCATTTTGTTCCTTTGCAAATTAAATGTTTTAAATGTTACCACTTTATTCCAATCAAGATGGCTGCAGGTGTGCCATACCTTTGTCATAAGTAAGACTGTTATCGCTCTAGTTGTTCTTTAAAACACTCTGGGATTTCTGTCATTGGGCTATACTTGGGCTACATCTCGGTGATATTTGTGCTACATTTGGGCTCTTTTGTCTTTGGTGGCCATCTTGGGAGACTTGTTATGAAGTTTCCTAATTTCCTCATTTACTGCAGTCTCCTCAGTAGGCATACTGTCAGTTTTTTTACTTTGATTCAATGAAGAAGGCATTCAGATGTGTCACAGATTTGCCATAAATTCAGAATGTTAGCACTCTAGTTGCTCATTAGATCACTGTAGTAAAGCTACTGCTCACCAGGGAAGTCTGCTGCTGGTATTGAAAGTGCATGTTTCAGTCTGCATGTCAGAATTCTTTAATGAAATAGAAGAGGATTTGAGAAGTCACTCAAAATGTGCCCTAATTTTTCTTTCTGCAGCACTAATCATACATTCTATTGCAAAATGAACCCTCTCATTTTGTTCCTTTTTAAATTAAATGTTTTAAATGTTACCACTTTATTCCAATCAAGATGGCTTCAGGTGTGCCATACCTTTGTCATAAGTAAGACTGTTAGCGCTCCAGTTGTTCTTTGGAACACTCTGGGAAGCTGCAGTAGAACACAAAGGAATCAACTGACAGTCTCTGCCCTTGTTGGATGTACATGTTTTACTGGGAATGTCAGACTTCATTCTCACATGACTGAGAAAGATAATGTGAATTTACAGAAAATATGCTCTCAGTTTAGCTTATAGATCACCTTCCAAACCTCTGTGGGAAAAGCATGTGAAAATAGTTTTCTCTCAAACCTGATTCATGATATCCCAGCAGAAGGCTTTTTCACATGGTAAAATCACCTTAGAACATACTACAATTCCTAAAATGAGTATGGTACCATCAACAAATGATTTATAATGTAACTAAAGTCTTAAAACCTTCTATTAACTGCAATGCTTTTTAATGAGGTTCTATCATGTATATTGGTCCCAAGATGGCTGCCAACACTTCTTGGATGAAGTGCTGACAGCCAATCAGATCTCACAATGAGATATGTGGTTAGGCTCCGCCCAGATATGTATATGATTTTACTTTTGATTTTCTCAGGAACTACTAAACGGATTTACACCATATATGCAAAAGGCACATGCCTGACCTGAGGACTACCTCTTTGCCAAATTTCAAGTAATTCTGTTCAGCCGTTCTGGCTGTAGCTGTGTCTAAAGGTCCTATGGAAAAATGCATGGGGAAAACGCGTTTTGGGAGCCCCCTTTTTTCTCGGCCCCCGCTTGACGAATTACCCCGAGACTTTCAGGGTAGGAGCTGAACGGAACGCCCCATTAGTTTTGAAAATTTCGCGAGGATTCGTCAACCGGCGCCAAAGTTATTCAAAATAGAATTTTGAGATTTCTTATGGAAACTAGGTTGTAACTATAACTATCTACTGGCGACCGCCAGTAGATTATATATATATATATATATATTACCTACTGGCGGTCGCCAGTAGGTAGTTATAGTTAGGACCACGTTTCCATAGGAAATCCGCAACATTCTATTTTGAATAACTTTGGCGCCGGTCGACGAATCCTCGCGAATTTTTCAAAATAGGTGGGGCGCTACGCTCCGCTCCTACCCTGAAAGTCTCGGGGGGATTCGTCAAGCGGGGGCTGAGATAAAAGGGGGTCCCAAAACGCGTTTTTCCCATGCATTTTTCCATAGGACCTTTAGACAGGGGCTACAGCCCGAACGGCTGAACAGAATTACTAGAAATTTGGCAGAGAGGTAGTCCTCAGGTCAAGGAAGTGCCTTTTGTAGGTTTGGTGTAAATCTGTTCAGTAGATTCTGAGAAAATAGCCTTTAAATCAATATATATATCTGAGCCAGCTTACGGTGCGCTTACGGTACGCTTACCGTACGCGTACGGTGGCGTGCGCGAGCGCGATTCTGATTGGCTCTTAGATCTTAGTAAACATTCGAATCGGCCGGAACCAGGAAGCGGCGGCCGCCATTTTCTCTCTCGCACTGAGAGTGATGTTTAAAATATAAAGCACAAAAACATGTAAAGGGGCTGTTTAGACAGCTCCCACACACATAGCAATGTTGAGGGAGTCCCCAAAGATCCCCCAAGGCCAAAAACGGAATTTTTATTTTTTCGCTAATTTCGCTGATTACGCTTACCGTACGCGTACGGTAAAAATTTATAAAAAAAAAAAAATTATCCACACTCTCCCCACCCCGTGTGCAATTGGCGCCCGAAGGGCACCAATTGTGCATGGCTAATTAATGATGAGTTAAACTAAAATATTTAAAAAAATAATAATAAAAAAAAATTTTTTCCACACTCTCTCCACCCCGTGTGCAAATGGTGCCCGAAGGGCACCATTTGTGCATGGATTATAACATATACGAAAAATTAAAATATTACCTTTCAAAACGAAGTGCATCATATGTCCTCCATGTGCGCACGGTGCGCGAAGCGCATCGTGCGTACATGGCCCATCTAGCGTAACGTGGGCACGCGGTGCGCGTAGCGCACCGCGTGCCCACCGTGCGTGCACGGCACTAACTGCGTAAAGTGGGCGCGCGGTGCGTGAAGCGCACCGCGTGCTCACCGTGCGCGCATGGAACGAACTGCGTTAAGTGGGCGCGCACGCCACGAATGGCGTAAAGTAACTTAGCATTTAAAAAACCGTACAAATTCACTGAAAAAACCATAGGTTTCACACACGTTATAGTTAGGAATTAGCATTTAAAAAACCTTGCAAATTCACTGAAAAAATCATAGGTTTCACACATGTTATAGTTAGCGGAAATTTTACTGATAAAAAACCAATGAAATTCCCCCGTTATAGTTAGTGCAGGCAACTATAACTCACGCGACCGCAATCTTCTGCTGATGACATATGTGTCTTTATGAAAAAAAAATATTTGTAATATATGTATAGCTAAAAATGTATGGAAGAAGACATGGGCAAATAAGTGTCTAAATACAGTATTAGCATCAGCAGAGGATTGCAGTCGCGTGAGTTATAGTTGCCTGCACTAACTATAACGGGGAAATTTCATTGGCTTTTTATCAGTAAAATTTCCGCTAACTATAACATGTGTGAAACCTATGGTTTTTTCAGTGAATATATATATATATATATCCAAGTAAAAGAAACGCCCATTTGAGGAGCCACAGAGGAAAGTTGAATGCCTTTAATGCAGGAAATTGGCAGCATAGTCTAACAACCGTGTCTTTCTTCCAAATTACAACCCAACGCGCTTCGAACGTGAAAGTTCTTGCTCACGGGTTCAGGAAGTGCAGTGGCAGTGCTGATTAGGAACACCTTGATAAGTAGACTTGGCTCCGCCTCCGTTAGTGAGTGCTGCTGGGCATGCTGGAGCCTGTAGTTCTGCCTCGTTTTCCCCAGTGGGGTCTGCCAACAAACAACAAAGTAATCCAAAGTAAAAACCTCAGTAGGTGAAGGTGGACTCAGTGATAACATGCGTGCTCTTATTTCTCAGTCCTGCACGCAGCCTTTCCCCTCTATGCGCTCGAAGTTTCCCAGCGCGCGATCTGCCCTAGATTCGGCAGCGGGCTTCCTCGCGACCGGACAAGGCCGCTTAACATCCAAGTAAAAGAAACGCCCACTGCACTTCCTGAACCCGTGAGCAAGAACTTTCACGTTCGAAACGCGTTGGGTTGTAATTTGGAAGAAAGACACGGTTGTTAGACTATGCTGCCAATTTCCTGCATTAAAGGCATTCAACTTTCCTCTGTGGCTCCTCAAATGGGCGTTTCTTTTACTTGGATGTTAAGCGGCCTTGTCCGGTCGCGAGGAAGCCCGCTGCCGAATCTAGGGCAGATCGAGCGCTGGGAAACTTCGAGCGCATAGAGGGGAAAGGCTGCGTGCAGGACTGAGAAATAAGAGCACGCATGTTATCACTGAGTCCACCTTCACCTACTGAGGTTTTTACTTTGGATTACTTTGTTGTTTGTTGGCAGACCCCACTGGGGAAAACGAGGCAGAACTACAGGCTCCAGCATGCCCAGCAGCACTCACTAACGGAGGCGGAGCCAAGTCTACTTATCAAGGTGTTCCTAATCAGCACTGCCACTGCACTTCCTGAACCCGTGAGCAAGAACTTTCACGTTCGAAACGCGTTGGGTTGTAATTTGGAAGAAAGACACGGTTGTTAGACTATGCTGCCAATTTCCTGCATTAAAGGCATTCAACTTTCCTCTGTGGCTCCTCAAATGGGCGTTTCTTTTACTTGGATGTTAAGCGGCCTTGTCCGGTCGTGAGGAAGCCCGCTGCCGAATCTAGGGAAGATCGAGCGCTGGGAAACTTCGAGCGCATAGAGGGGAAAGGCTGCGTGCAGGACTGAGAAATAAGAGCACGCATGTTATCACTGAGTCCACCTTCACCTACTGAGGTTTTTACTTTGGATTACTTTGTTGTTTGTTGGCAGACACCACTGGGGAAAACGAGGCAGAACTACAGGCTCCAGCATGCCCAGCAGCACTCACTAACGGAGGCGGAGCCAAGTCTACTTATCAAGGTGTTCCTAATCAGCACTGCCACTGCACTTCCTGAACCCGTGAGCAAGAACTTTCACGTTCGAAACGCGTTGGGTTGTAATTTGGAAGAAAGACACGGTTGTTAGACTATGCTGCCAATTTCCTGCATTAAAGGCATTCAACTTTCCTCTGTGGCTCCTCAAATGGGCGTTTCTTTTACTTGGATGTTAAGCGGCCTTGTCCGGTCGCGAGGAAGCCCGCTGCCGAATCTAGGGCAGATTGAGCGCTGGGAAACTTCGAGCGCATAGAGGGGAAAGGCTGCGTGCAGGACTGAGAAATAAGAGCACGCATGTTATCACTGAGTCCACCTTCACCTACTGAGGTTTTTACTTTGGATTACTTTGTTGTTTGTTGGCAGACCCCACTGGGGAAAACGAGGCAGAACTTCAGGCTCCAGCATGCCCAGCAGCACTCACTAACGGAGGCGGAGCCAAGTCTACTTATCAAGGTGTTCCTAATCAGCACTGCCACTGCACTTCCTGAACCCGTGAGCAAGAACTTTCACGTTCGAAACGCGTTGGGTTGTAATTTGGAAGAAAGACACGGTTGTTAGACTATGCTGCCAATTTCCTGCATTAAAGGCATTCAACTTTCCTCTGTGGCTCCTCAAATGGGCGTTTCTTTTACTTGGATGTTAAGCGGCCTTGTCCGGTCGCGAGGAAGCCCACTGCCGAATCTAGGGCAGATCGAGCGCTGGCAAACTTCGAGCGCATAGAGGGGAAAGGCTGCGTGCAGGACTGAGAAATAAGAGCACGCATGTTATCACTGAGTCCACCTTCACCTACTGAGGTTTTTACTTTGGATTACTTTGTTGTTTGTTGGCAGACACCACTGGGGAAAACGAGTCAGAACTACAGGCTCCAGCATGCCCAGCAGCACTCACTAACGGAGGCGGAGCCAAGTCTACTTATCAAGGTGTTCCTAATCAGCACTGCCACTGCACTTCCTGAACCCGTGAGCAAGAACTTTCACGTTCGAAACGCGTTGGGTTGTAATTTGGAAGAAAGACACAGTTGTTAGACTATGCTGCCAATTTCCTGCATTAAAGACATTCAACTTTCCTCTGTGGCTCCTCAAATGGGCGTTTCTTTTACTTGGATGTTAAGCGGCCTTGTCCGGTCGCGAGGAAGCCCGCTGCCGAATCTAGGGCAGATCGAGCGCTGGGAAACGTCGAGCGCATAGAGGGGAAAGGCTGCGTGCAGGACTGAGAAATAAGAGCACGCATGTTATCACTGAGTCCACCTTCACCTACTGAGGTTTTTACTTTGGATTACTTTGTTGTTTGTTGGCAGACCCCACTGGGGAAAACGAGGAAGAACTACAGGCTCCAGCATGCCCAGCAGCACTCACTAACGGAGGCGGAGCCAAGTCTACTTATCAAGGTGTTCCTAATCAGCACTGCCACTGCACTTCCTGAACCCGTGAGCAAGAACTTTCACGCTCGAAACGCGTTGGGTTGTAATTTGGAAGAAAGACACGGTTGTTAGACTATGCTGCCAATTTCCGGCATTAAAGGCATTCAACTTTCCTCTGTGGCTCCTCAAATGGGCGTTTCTTTTACTTGGATGTTAAGCGGCCTTGTCCGGTCGCGAGGAAGCCCGCTGCCGAATCTAGGGCAGATCGAGCGCTGGGAAACTTCGAGCGCATAGTGGGGAAAGGCTGCGTGCAGGACTGAGAAATAAGAGCACGCATGTTATCACTGAGTCCACCTTCACCTACTGAGGTTTTTACTTTGGATTACTTTGTTGTTTGTTGGCAGACCCCACTGGGGAAAACGAGGCAGAACTACAGGCTCCAGCATGCCCAGCAGCACTCACTAACGGAGGCGGAGCCAAGTCTACTTATCAAGGTGTTCCTAATCAGCACTGCCACTGCACTTCCTGAACCCGTGAGCAAGAACTTTCACGTTCGAAACGCGTTGGGTTGTAACTTGGAAGAAAGACACGGTTGTAAGACTATGCTGCCAATTTCCTGCATTAAAGGCATTCAACTTTCCTCTGTGGCTCCTCAAATGGGCGTTTCTTTTACTTGGATGTTAAGCGGCCTTGTCCGGTCGCGAGGAAGCCCGCTTCCGAATCTAGGGCAGATCGAGCGCTGGGAAACTTCGAGCGCATAGAGGGGAAAGGCTGCGTGCAGGACTGAGAAATAAGAGCACGCATTTTATCACTGAGTCCACCTTCACCTACTGAGGTTTTTACTTTGGATTACTTTGTTGTTTGTTGGCAGACCCCACTGGGGAAAACGAGGCAGAACTACAGGCTCCAGCATGCCCAGCAGCACTCACTAACGGAGGCGGAGCCAAGTCTACTTATCAAGGTGTTCCTAATCAGCACTGCCACTGCACTTCCTGAACCCGTGAGCAAGAACTTTCACGTTCGAAACGCGTTGGGTTGTAATTTGGAAGAAAGACACGGTTGTTAGACTATGCTGCCAATTTCCTGCATTAAAGGCATTCAACTTTCCTCTGTGGCTCCTCAAATGGGCGTTTCTTTTACTTGGATGTTAAGCGGCCTTGTCCGGTCGCGAGGAAGCCTGCTGCCGAATCTAGGGCAGATCGAGCGCTGGGAAACTTCGAGCGCATAGAGGGGAAAGGCTGCGTGCAGGACTGAGAAATAAGAGCACGCATGTTATCACTGAGTCCACCTTCACCTACTGAGGTTTTTACTTTGGATTACTTTGTTGTTTGTTGGCAGACCCCACTGGGGAAAACGAGGCAGAACTACAGGCTCCAGCATGCCCAGCAGCACTCACTAACGGAGGCGGAGCCAAGTCTACTTATCAAGGTGTTCCTAATCAGCACTGCCACTGCACTTCCTGAACCCGTGAGCAAGAACTTTCACGTTCGAAACGCGTTGGGTTGTAATTTGGAAGAAAGACACGGTTGTTAGACTATGCTGCCAATTTCCTGCATTAAAGGCATTCAACTTTCCTCTGTGGCTCCTCAAATGGGCGTTTCTTTTACTTGGATGTTAAGCGGCCTTGTCCGGTCGCGAGGAAGCCCGCTGCCGAATCTAGGGCAGATCGAGCGCTGGGAAACTTCGAGCGCATAGAGGGGAAAGGCTGCGTGCAGGACTGAGAAATAAGAGCACGCATGTTATCACTGAGTCCACCTTCACCTACTGAGGTTTTTACTTTGGATTACTTTGTTGTTTGTTGGCAGACCCCACTGGGGAAAACGAGGAAGAACTACAGGCTCCAGCATGCCCAGCAGCACTCACTAACGGAGGCGGAGCCAAGTCTACTTATCAAGGTGTTCCTACTCAGCACTGCCACTGCACTTCCTGAACCCGTGAGCAAGAACTTTCACGCTCGAAACGCGTTGGGTTGTAATTTGGAAGAAAGACACGGTTGTTAGACTATGCTGCCAATTTCCTGCATTAAAGGCATTCAACTTTCCTCTGTGGCTCCTCAAATGGGCGTTTCTTTTACTTGGATGTTAAGCGGCCTTGTCCGGTCGCGAGGAAGCCCGCTGCCGAATCTAGGGCAGATCGAGCGCTGGGAAACTTCGAGCGCATAGAGGGGAAAGGCTGCGTGCAGGACTGAGAAATAAGAGCACGCATGTTATCACTGAGTCCACCTTCACCTACTGAGGTTTTTACTTTGGATTACTTTGTTGTTTGTTGGCAGACCCCACTGGGGAAAACGAGGCAGAACTACAGGCTCCAGCATGCCCAGCAGCACTCACTAACGGAGGCGGAGCCAAGTCTACTTATCAAGGTGTTCCTAATCAGCACTGCCACTGCACTTCCTGAACCCGTGAGCAAGAACTTTCACGTTCGAAACGCGTTGGGTTGTAACTTGGAAGAAAGACACGGTTGTTAGACTATGCTGCCAATTTCCTGCATTAAAGGCATTCAACTTTCCGCTGTGGCTCCTCAAATGGGCGTTTCTTTTACTTGGATGTTAAGCGGCCTTGTCCGGTCGCGAGGAAGCCCGCTGCCAAATCTAGGGCAGATCGAGCGCTGGGAAACTTCGAGCGCATAGAGGGGAAAGGCTGCGTGCAGGACTGAGAAATAAGAGCACGCATGTTATCACTGAGTCCACCTTCACCTACTGAGGTTTTTACTTTGGATTACTTTGTTGTTTGTTGGCAGACCCCACTGGGGAAAACGAGGCAGAACTACAGGCTCCAGCATGCCCAGCAGCACTCACTAACGGAGGCGGAGCCAAGTCTACTTATCAAGGTGTTCCTAATCAGCACTGCCACTGCACTTCCTGAACCCGTGAGCAAGAACTTTCACGTTCGAAACGCGTTGGGTTGTAATTTGGAAGAAAGACACGGCTGTTAGACTATGCTGCCAATTTCCTGCATTAAAGGCATTCAACTTTCCTCTGTGGCTCCTCAAATGGGCGTTTCTTTTACTTGGATGTTAAGCGGCCTTGTCCGGTCGCGAGGAAGCCCGCTGCCGAATCTAGGGCAGATCGAGCGCTGGGAAACTTCGAGCGCATAGAGGGGAAAGGCTGCGTGCAGGACTGAGAAATAAGAGCACGCATGTTATCACTGAGTCCACCTTCACCTACTGAGGTTTTTACTTTGGATTACTTTGTTGTTTGTTGGCAGACCCCACTGGGGAAAACGAGGCAGAACTACAGGCTCCAGCATGCCCAGCAGCACTCACTAACGGAGGCGGAGCCAAGTCTACTTATCAAGGTGTTCCTAATCAGCACTGCCACTGCACTTCCTGAACCCGTGAGCAAGAACTTTCACGTTCGAAACGCGTCGGGTTGTAATTTGGAAGAAAGACACGGTTGTTAGACTATGCTGCCAATTTCCTGCATTAAAGGCATTCAACTTTCCTCTGTGGCTCCTCAAATGGGCGTTTCTTTTACTTGGATGTTAAGCGGCCTTGTCCGGTCGCGAGGAAGCCCGCTGCCGAATCTAGGGCAGATCGAGCGCTGGGAAACTTCGAGCGCATAGAGGGGAAAGGCTGCGTGCAGGACTGAGAAATAAGAGCACGCATGTTATCACTGAGTCCACCTTCACCTACTGAGGTTTTTACTTTGGATTACTTTGTTGTTTGTTGGCAGACCCCACTGGGGAAAACGTGGCAGAACTACAGGCTCCAGCATGCCCAGCAGCACTTACTAACGGAGGCGGAGCCAAGTCTACTTATCAAGGTGTTCCTAATCAGCACTGCCACTGCACTTCCTGAACCCGTGAGCAAGAACTTTCACGTTCGAAACGCGTTGGGTTGTAATTTGGAAGAAAGACACGGTTGTTAGACTATGCTGCCAATTTCCTGCATTAAAGGCATTCAACTTTCCTCTGTGGCTCCTCAAATGGGCGTTTCTTTTACTTGGATGTTAAGCGGCCTTGTCCGGTCGCGAGGAAGCCCGCTGCCGAATCTAGGGCAGATCGAGCGCTGGGAAACTTCGAGCGCATAGAGGGGAAAGGCTGCGTGCAGCACTGAGAAATAAGAGCACGCATGTTATCACTGAGTCCACCTTCACCTACTGAGGTTTTTACTTTGGATTACTTTGTTGTTTGTTGGCAGACACCACTGGGGAAAACGAGGCAGAACTACAGGCTCCAGCATGCCCAGCAGCACTCACTAACGGAGGCGGAGCCAAGTCTACTTATCAAGGTGTTCCTAATCAGCACTGCCACTGCACTTCCTAAACCTGTGAGCAAGAACTTTCACGTTCGAAACGCGTTGGGTTGTAATTTGGAAGAAAGACACGGTTGTTAGACTATGCTGCCAATTTCCTGCATTAAAGGCATTCAACTTTCCTCTGTAGCTCCACAAATGGGCGTTTCTTTTACTTGGATGTTAAGCGGCCTTGTCCGGTCGCGAGGAAGCCCGCTGCCGAATCTAGGGCAGATCGAGCGCTGGGAAACTTCGAGCGCATAGAGGGGAAAGGCTGCGTGCAGGACTGAGAAATAAGAGCACGCATGTTATCACTGAGTCCACCTTCACCTACTGAGGTTTTTACTTTGGATTACTTTGTTGTTTGTTGGCAGACCCCACTGGGGAAAACGAGGCAGAACTACAGGCTCCAGCATGCCCAGCAGCACTCACTAACGGAGGCGGAGCCAAGTCTACTTATCAAGGTGTTCCTAATCAGCACTGCCACTGCACTTCCTGAACCCGTGAGCAAGAACTTTCACGTTCGAAACGCGTTGGGTTGTAATTTGGAAGAAAGACACGGTTGTTAGACTATGCTGCCAATTTCCTGCATTAAAGGCATTCAACTTTCCTCTGTGGCTCCTCAAATGGGCGTTTCTTTTACTTGGATGTTAAGCGGCCTTGTCCGGTCGCGAGGAAGCCCGCTGCCGAATCTAGGGCAGATCGAGCGCTGGGAAACTTCGAGCGCATAGAGGGGAAAGGCTGCGTGCAGGACTGAGAAATAAGAGCACGCATGTTATCACTGAGTCCACCTTCACCTACTGAGGTTTTTACTTTGGATTACTTTGTTGTTTGTTGGCAGACCCCACTGGGGAAAACGAGGCAGAACTACAGGCTCCAGCATGCCCAGCAGCACTCACTAACGGAGGCGGAGCCAAGTCTACTTATCAAGGTGTTCCTAATCAGCACTGCCACTGCACTTCCTGAACCCGTGAGCAAGAACTTTCACGTTCGAAACGCGTTGGGTTGTAATTTGGAAGAAAGACACGGTTGTTAGACTATGCTGCCAATTTCCTGCATTAAAGGCATTCAACTTTCCTCTGTGGCTCCTCAAATGGGCGTTTCTTTTACTTGGATGTTAAGCGGCCTTGTCCGGTCGCGAGGAAGCCCGCTGCCAAATCTAGGGCAGATCGAGCGCTGGGAAACTTCGAGCGCATAGAGGGGAAAGGCTGCGTGCAGGACTGAGAAATAAGAGCACGCATGTTATCACTGAGTCCATCTTCACCTACTGAGGTTTTTACTTTGGATTACTTTGTTGTTTGTTGGCAGACCCCACTGGGGAAAACGAGGCAGATCTACAGGCTCCAGCATGCCCAGCAGCACTCACTAACGGAGGCGGAGCCAAGTCTACTTATCAAGGTGTTCCTAATCAGCACTGCCACTGCACTTCCTGAACCCGTGAGCAAGAACTTTCACGTTCGAAACGCGTTGGGTTGTAATTTGGAAGAAAGACACGGTTGTTAGACTATGCTGCCAATTTCCTGCATTAAAGGCATTCAACTTTCCTCTGTGGCTCCTCAAATGGGCGTTTCTTTTACTTGGATGTTAAGCGGCCTTGTCCGGTCGCGAGGAAGCCCGCTGCCGAATCTAGGGCAGATCGAGCGCTGGGAAACTTCGAGCGCATAGAGGGGAAAGGCTGCGTGCAGGACTGAGAAATAAGAGCACGCATGTTATCACTGAGTCCACCTTCACCTACTGAGGTTTTTACTTTGGATTACTTTGTTGTTTGTTGGCAGACACCACTGGGGAAAACGAGTCAGAACTACAGGCTCCAGCATGCCCAGCAGCACTCACTAACGGAGGCGGAGCCAAGTCTACTTATCAAGGTGTTCCTAATCAGCACTGCCACTGCACTTCCTGAACCCGTGAGCAAGAACTTTCACGTTCGAAACGCGTTGGGTTGTAATTTGGAAGGAAGACACGGTTGTTAGACTATGCTGCCAATTTCCTGCATTAAAGGCATTCAACTTTCCTCTGTAGCTCCACAAATGGGCGTTTCTTTTACTTGGATGTTAAGCGGCCTTGTCCGGTCGCGAGGAAGCCCGCTGCCGAATCTAGGGCAGATCGAGCGCTGGGAAACTTCGAGCGCATAGAGGGGAAAGGCTGCGTGCAGGACTGAGAAATAAGAGCACGCATGTTATCACTGAGTCCACCTTCACCTACTGAGGTTTTTACTTTGGATTACTTTGTTGTTTGTTGGCAGACCCCACTGGGGAAAACGAGGCAGAACTACAGGCTCCAGCATGCCCAGCAGCACTCACTAACGGAGGCGGAGCCAAGTCTACTTATCAAGGTGTTCCTAATCAGCACTGCCACTGCACTTCCTGAACCCGTGAGCAAGAACTTTCACGTTCGAAACGCGTTGGGTTGTAATTTGGAAGAAAGACACGGTTGTTAGACTATGCTGCCAATTTCCTGCATTAAAGGCATTCAACTTTCCTCTGTGGCTCCTCAAATGGGCGTTTCTTTTACTTGGATGTTAAGCGGCCTTGTCCGGTCGCGAGGAAGCCCGCTGCCAAATCTAGGGCAGATCGAGCGCTGGGAAACTTCGAGCGCATAGAGGGGAAAGGCTGCGTGCAGGACTGAGAAATAAGAGCACGCATGTTATCACTGAGTCCACCTTCACCTACTGAGGTTTTTACTTTGGATTACTTTGTTGTTTGTTGGCAGACCCCACTGGGGAAAACGAGGCAGAACTACAGGCTCCAGCATGCCCAGCAGCACTCACTAACGGAGGCGGAGCCAAGTCTACTTATCAAGGTGTTCCTAATCAGCACTGCCACTGCACTTCCTGAACCCGTGAGCAAGAACTTTCACGTTCGAAACGCGTTGGGTTGTAATTTGGAAGAAAGACACGGTTGTTAGACTATGCTGCCAATTTCCTGCATTAAAGGCATTCAACTTTCCTCTGTGGCTCCTCAAATGGGCGTTTCTTTTACTTGGATGTTAAGCGGCCTTGTCCGGTCGCGAGGAAGCCCGCTGCCAAATCTAGGGCAGATCGAGCGCTGGGAAACTTCGAGCGCATAGAGGGGAAAGGCTGCGTGCAGGACTGAGAAATAAGAGCACGCATGTTATCACTGAGTCCACCTTCACCTACTGAGGTTTTTACTTTGGATTACTTTGTTGTTTGTTGGCAGACCCCACTGTGGAAAACGAGGCAGAACTACAGGCTCCAGCATGCCCAGCAGCACTCACTAACGGAGGCGGAGCCAAGTCTACTTATCAAGGTGTTCCTAATCAGCACTGCCACTGCACTTCCTGAACCCGTGAGCAAGAACTTTCACGTTCGAAACGCGTTGGGTTGTAATTTGGAAGAAAGACACGGTTGTTAGACTATGCTGCCAATTTCCTGCATTAAAGGCATTCAACTTTCCTCTGTGGCTCCTCAAATGGGCGTTTCTTTTACTTGGATGTTAAGCGGCCTTGTCCGGTCGCGAGGAAGCCCGCTGCCAAATCTAGGGCAGATTGAGCGCTGGGAAACTTCGAGCGCATAGAGGGGAAAGGCTGCGTGCAGGACTGAGAAATAAGAGCACGCATGTTATCACTGAGTCCATCTTCACCTACTGAGGTTTTTACTTTGGATTACTTTGTTGTTTGTTGGCAGACCCCACTGGGGAAAACGAGGCAGAACTACAGGCTCCAGCATGCCCAGCATCACTCACTAACGGAGGCGGAGCCAAGTCTACTTATCAAGGTGTTCCTAATCAGCACTGCCACTGCACTTCCTGAACCCGTGAAAAGAACTTTCACGTTCGAAACGCGTTGGGTTGTAATTTGGAAGAAAGACACGGTTGTGAGACTATGCTGCCAATTTCCTGCATTAAAGGCATTCAACTTTCCTCTGTGGCTCCTCAAATGGGCGTTTCTTTTACTTGGATGTTAAGCGGCCTTGTCCGGTCGCGAGGAAGCCCGCTGCCGAATCTAGGGCAGATCGAGCGCTGGGAAACTTCGAGCGCATAGAGGGGAAAGGCTGCGTGCAGGACTGAGAAATAAGAGCACGCATGTTATCACTGAGTCCACCTTCACCTACTGAGGTTTTTACTTTGGATTACTTTGTTGTTTGTTGGCAGACACCACTGGGGAAAACGAGTCAGAACTACAGGCTCCAGCATGCCCAGCAGCACTCACTAACGGAGGCGGAGCCAAGTCTACTTATCAAGGTGTTCCTAATCAGCACTGCCACTGCACTTCCTGAACCCGTGAGCAAGAACTTTCACGTTCGAAACGCGTTGGGTTGTAATTTGGAAGGAAGACACGGTTGTTAGACTATGCTGCCAATTTCCTGCATTAAAGGCATTCAACTTTCCTCTGTAGCTCCACAAATGGGCGTTTCTTTTACTTGGATGTTAAGCGGCCTTGTCCGGTCGCGAGGAAGCCCGCTGCCGAATCTAGGGCAGATCGAGCGCTGGGAAACTTCGAGCGCATAGAGGGGAAAGGCTGCGTGCAGGACTGAGAAATAAGAGCACGCATGTTATCACTGAGTCCACCTTCACCTACTGAGGTTTTTACTTTGGATTACTTTGTTGTTTGTTGGCAGACCCCACTGGGGAAAACGTGGCAGAACTACAGGCTCCAGCATGCCCAGCAGCACTTACTAACGGAGGCGGAGCCAAGTCTACTTATCAAGGTGTTCCTAATCAGCACTGCCACTGCACTTCCTGAACCCGTGAGCAAGAACTTTCACGTTCGAAACGCGTTGGGTTGTAATTTGGAAGAAAGACACGGTTGTTAGACTATGCTGCCAATTTCCTGCATTAAAGGCATTCAACTTTCCTCTGTGGCTCCTCAAATGGGCGTTTCTTTTACTTGGATGTTAAGCGGCCTTGTCCGGTCGCGAGGAAGCCCGCTGCCGAATCTAGGGCAGATCGAGCGCTGGGAAACTTCGAGCGCATAGAGGGGAAAGGCTGCGTGCAGGACTGAGAAATAAGAGCACGCATGTTATCACTGAGTCCACCTTCACCTACTGAGGTTTTTACTTTGGATTACTTTGTTGTTTGTTGGCAGACACCACTGGGGAAAACGAGGCAGAACTACAGGCTCCAGCATGCCCAGCAGCACTCACTAACGGAGGCGGAGCCAAGTCTACTTATCAAGGTGTTCCTAATCAGCACTGCCACTGCACTTCCTAAACCCGTGAGCAAGAACTTTCACGTTCGAAACGCGTTGGGTTGTAATTTGGAAGAAAGACACGGTTGTTAGACTATGCTGCCAATTTCCTGCATTAAAGGCATTCAACTTTCCTCTGTAGCTCCACAAATGGGCGTTTCTTTTACTTGGATGTTAAGCGGCCTTGTCCGGTCGCGAGGAAGCCCGCTGCCGAATCTAGGGCAGATCGAGCGCTGGGAAACTTCGAGCGCATAGAGGGGAAAGGCTGCGTGCAGGACTGAGAAATAAGAGCACGCATGTTATCACTGAGTCCACCTTCACCTACTGAGGTTTTTACTTTGGATTACTTTGTTGTTTGTTGGCAGACCCCACTGGGGAAAACGAGGCAGAACTACAGGCTCCAGCATGCCCAGCAGCACTCACTAACGGAGGCGGAGCCAAGTCTACTTATCAAGGTGTTCCTAATCAGCACTGCCACTGCACTTCCTGAACCCGTGAGCAAGAACTTTCACGTTCGAAACGCGTTGGGTTGTAATTTGGAAGAAAGACACGGTTGTTAGACTATGCTGCCAATTTCCTGCATTAAAGGCATTCAACTTTCCTCTGTGGCTCCTCAAATGGGCGTTTCTTTTACTTGGATGTTAAGCGGCCTTGTCCGGTCGCGAGGAAGCCCGCTGCCGAATCTAGGGCAGATCGAGCGCTGGGAAACTTCGAGCGCATAGAGGGGAAAGGCTGCGTGCAGGACTGAGAAATAAGAGCACGCATGTTATCACTGAGTCCACCTTCACCTACTGAGGTTTTTACTTTGGATTACTTTGTTGTTTGTTGGCAGACCCCACTGGGGAAAACGAGGCAGAACTACAGGCTCCAGCATGCCCAGCAGCACTCACTAACGGAGGCGGAGCCAAGTCTACTTATCAAGGTGTTCCTAATCAGCACTGCCACTGCACTTCCTGAACCCGTGAGCAAGAACTTTCACGTTCGAAACGCGTTGGGTTGTAATTTGGAAGAAAGACACGGTTGTTAGACTATGCTGCCAATTTCCTGCATTAAAGGCATTCAACTTTCCTCTGTGGCTCCTCAAATGGGCGTTTCTTTTACTTGGATGTTAAGCGGCCTTGTCCGGTCGCGAGGAAGCCCGCTGCCAAATCTAGGGCAGATCGAGCGCTGGGAAACTTCGAGCGCATAGAGGGGAAAGGCTGCGTGCAGGACTGAGAAATAAGAGCACGCATGTTATCACTGAGTTCATCTTCACCTACTGAGGTTTTTACTTTGGATTACTTTGTTGTTTGTTGGCAGACCCCACTGGGGAAAACGAGGCAGATCTACAGGCTCCAGCATGCCCAGCAGCACTCACTAACGGAGGCGGAGCCAAGTCTACTTATCAAGGTGTTCCTAATCAGCACTGCCACTGCACTTCCTGAACCCGTGAGCAAGAACTTTCACGTTCGAAACGCGTTGGGTTGTAATTTGGAAGAAAGACACGGTTGTTAGACTATGCTGCCAATTTCCTGCATTAAAGGCATTCAACTTTCCTCTGTGGCTCCTCAAATGGGCGTTTCTTTTACTTGGATGTTAAGCGGCCTTGTCCGGTCGCGAGGAAGCCCGCTGCCGAATCTAGGGCAGATCGAGCGCTGGGAAACTTCGAGCGCATAGAGGGGAAAGGCTGCGTGCAGGACTGAGAAATAAGAGCACGCATGTTATCACTGAGTCCACCTTCACCTACTGAGGTTTTTACTTTGGATTACTTTGTTGTTTGTTGGCAGACACCACTGGGGAAAACGAGTCAGAACTACAGGCTCCAGCATGCCCAGCAGCACTCACTAACGGAGGCGGAGCCAAGTCTACTTATCAAGGTGTTCCTAATCAGCACTGCCACTGCACTTCCTGAACCCGTGAGCAAGAACTTTCACGTTCGAAACGCGTTGGGTTGTAATTTGGAAGGAAGACACGGTTGTTAGACTATGCTGCCAATTTCCTGCATTAAAGGCATTCAACTTTCCTCTGTAGCTCCACAAATGGGCGTTTCTTTTACTTGGATGTTAAGCGGCCTTGTCCGGTCGCGAGGAAGCCCGCTGCCGAATCTAGGGCAGATCGAGCGCTGGGAAACTTCGAGCGCATAGAGGGGAAAGGCTGCGTGCAGGACTGAGAAATAAGAGCACGCATGTTATCACTGAGTCCACCTTCACCTACTGAGGTTTTTACTTTGGATTACTTTGTTGTTTGTTGGCAGACCCCACTGGGGAAAACGAGGCAGAACTACAGGCTCCAGCATGCCCAGCAGCACTCACTAATGGAGGCGGAGCCAAGTCTACTTATCAAGGTGTTCCTAATCAGCACTGCCACTGCACTTCCTGAACCCGTGAGCAAGAACTTTCACGTTCGAAACGCGTTGGGTTGTAATTTGGAAGAAAGACACGGTTGTTAGACTATGCTGCCAATTTCCTGCATTAAAGGCATTCAACTTTCCTCTGTGGCTCCTCAAATGGGCGTTTCTTTTACTTGGATGTTAAGCGGCCTTGTCCGGTCGCGAGGAAGCCCGCTGCCGAATCTAGGGCAGATCGAGCGCTGGGAAACTTCGAGCGCATAGAGGGGAAAGGCTGCGTGCAGGACTGAGAAATAAGAGCACGCATGTTATCACTGAGTCCACCTTCACCTACTGAGGTTTTTACTTTGGATTACTTTGTTGTTTGTTGGCAGACCCCACTGGGGAAAACGAGGCAGAACTACAGGCTCCAGCATGCCCAGCAGCACTCACTAACGGAGGCGGAGCCAAGTCTACTTATCAAGGTGTTCCTAATCAGCACTGCCACTGCACTTCCTGAACCCGTGAGCAAGAACTTTCACGTTCGAAACGCGTTGGGTTGTAATTTGGAAGAAAGACACGGTTGTTAGACTATGCTGCCAATTTCCTGCATTAAAGGCATTCAACTTTCCTCTGTGGCTCCTCAAATGGGCGTTTCTTTTACTTGGATGTTAAGCGGCCTTGTCCGGTCGCGAGGAAGCCCGCTGCCAAATCTAGGGCAGATCGAGCGCTGGGAAACTTCGAGCGCATAGAGGGGAAAGGCTGCGTGCAGGACTGAGAAATAAGAGCACGCATGTTATCACTGAGTCCACCTTCACCTACTGAGGTTTTTACTTTGGATTACTTTGTTGTTTGTTGGCAGACCCCACTGAGGAAAACGAGGCAGAACTACAGGCTCCAGCATGCCCAGCAGCACTCACTAACGGAGGCGGAGCCAAGTCTACTTATCAAGGTGTTCCTAATCAGCACTGCCACTGCACTTCCTGAACCCGTGAGCAAGAACTTTCACGTTCGAAACGCGTTGGGTTGTAATTTGGAAGAAAGACACGGTTGTTAGACTATGCTGCCAATTTCCTGCATTAAAGGCATTCAACTTTCCTCTGTGGCTCCTCAAATGGGCGTTTCTTTTACTTGGATGTTAAGCGGCCTTGTCCGGTCGCGAGGAAGCCCGCTGCCAAATCTAGGGCAGATCGAGCGCTGGGAAACTTCGAGCGCATAGAGGGGAAAGGCTGCATGCAGGACTGAGAAATAAGAGCACGCATGTTATCACTGAGTCCACCTTCACCTACTGAGGTTTTTACTTTGGATTACTTTGTTGTTTGTTGGCAGACCCCACTGTGGAAAACGAGGCAGAACTACAGGCTCCAGCATGCCCAGCAGCACTCACTAACGGAGGCGGAGCCAAGTCTACTTATCAAGGTGTTCCTAATCAGCACTGCCACTGCACTTCCTGAACCCGTGAGCAAGAACTTTCACGTTCGAAACGCGTTGGGTTGTAATTTGGAAGAAAGACACGGTTGTTAGACTATGCTGCCAATTTCCTGCATTAAAGGCATTCAACTTTCCTCTGTGGCTCCTCAAATGGGCGTTTCTTTTACTTGGATGTTAAGCGGCCTTGTCCGGTCGCGAGGAAGCCCGCTGCCAAATCTAGGGCAGATCGAGCGCTGGGAAACTTCGAGCGCATAGAGGGGAAAGGCTGCGTGCAGGACTGAGAAATAAGAGCACGCATGTTATCACTGAGTCCATCTTCACCTACTGAGGTTTTTACTTTGGATTACTTTGTTGTTTGTTGGCAGACCCCACTGGGGAAAACGAGGCAGAACTACAGGCTCCAGCATGCCCAGCAGCACTCACTAACGGAGGCGGAGCCAAGTCTACTTATCAAGGTGTTCCTAATCAGCACTGCCACTGCACTTCCTGAACCCGTGAGCAAGAACTTTCACGTTCGAAACGCGTTGGGTTGTAATTTGGAAGAAAGACACGGTTGTGAGACTATGCTGCCAATTTCCTGCATTAAAGGCATTCAACTTTCCTCTGTGGCTCCTCAAATGGGCGTTTCTTTTACTTGGATGTTAAGCGGCCTTGTCCGGTCGCGAGGAAGCCCGCTGCCGAATCTAGGGCAGATCGAGCGCTGGGAAACTTCGAGCGCATAGAGGGGAAAGGCTGCGTGCAGGACTGAGAAATAAGAGCACGCATGTTATCACTGAGTCCACCTTCACCTACTGAGGTTTTTACTTTGGATTACTTTGTTGTTTGTTGGCAGACACCACTGGGGAAAACGAGTCAGAACTACAGGCTCCAGCATGCCCAGCAGCACTCACTAACGGAGGCGTAGCCAAGTCTACTTATCAAGGTGTTCCTAATCAGCACTGCCACTGCACTTCCTGAACCCGTGAGCAAGAACTTTCACGTTCGAAACGCGTTGGGTTGTAATTTGGAAGGAAGACACGGTTGTTAGACTATGCTGCCAATTTCCTGCATTAAAGGCATTCAACTTTCCTCTGTAGCTCCACAAATGGGCGTTTCTTTTACTTGGATGTTAAGCGGCCTTGTCCGGTCGCGAGGAAGCCCGCTGCCGAATCTAGGGCAGATCGAGCGCTGGGAAACTTCGAGCGCATAGAGGGGAAAGGCTGCGTGCAGGACTGAGAAATAAGAGCACGCATGTTATCACTGAGTCCACCTTCACCTACTGAGGTTTTTACTTTGGATTACTTTGTTGTTTGTTGGCAGACCCCACTGGGGAAAACGAGGCAGAACTACAGGCTCCAACATGCCCAGCAGCACTCACTAACGGAGGCGGAGCCAAGTCTACTTATCAAGGTGTTCCTAATCAGCACTGCCACTGCACTTCCTGAACCCGTGAGCAAGAACTTTCACGTTCGAAACGCGTTGGGTTGTAATTTGGAAGAAAGACACGGTTGTTAGACTATGCTGCCAATTTCCTGCATTAAAGGCATTCAACTTTCCTCTGTGGCTCCTCAAATGGGCGTTTCTTTTACTTGGATGTTAAGCGGCCTTGTCCGGTCGCGAGGAAGCCCGCTGCCGAATCTAGGGCAGATCGAGCGCTGGGAAACTTCGAGCGCATAGAGGGGAAAGGCTGCGTGCAGGACTGAGAAATAAGAGCACGCATGTTATCACTGAGTCCACCTTCACCTACTGAGGTTTTTACTTTGGATTACTTTGTTGTTTGTTGGCAGACCCCACTGGGGAAAACGAGGCAGAACTACAGGCTCCAGCATGCCCAGCAGCACTCACTAACGGAGGCGGAGCCAAGTCTACTTATCAAGGTGTTCCTAATCAGCACTGCCACTGCACTTCCTGAACCCGTGAGCAAGAACTTTCACGTTCGAAACGCGTTGAGTTGTAATTTGGAAGAAAGACACGGTTGTTAGACTATGCTGCCAATTTCCTGCATTAAAGGCATTCAACTTTCCTCTGTGGCTCCTCAAATGGGCGTTTCTTTTACTTGGATGTTAAGCGGCCTTGTCCGGTCGCGAGGAAGCCCGCTGCCAAATCTAGGGCAGATCGAGCGCTGGGAAACTTCGAGCGCATAGAGGGGAAAGGCTGCGTGCAGGACTGAGAAATAAGAGCACGCATGTTATCACTGAGTCCACCTTCACCTACTGAGGTTTTTACTTTGGATTACTTTGTTGTTTGTTGGCAGACCCCACTGAGGAAAACGAGGCAGAACTACAGGCTCCAGCATGCCCAGCAGCACTCACTAACGGAGGCGGAGCCAAGTCTACTTATCAAGGTGTTCCTAATCAGCACTGCCACTGCACTTCCTGAACCCGTGAGCAAGAACTTTCACGTTCGAAACGCGTTGGGTTGTAATTTGGAAGAAAGACACGGTTGTTAGACTATGCTGCCAATTTCCTGCATTAAAGGCATTCAACTTTCCTCTGTGGCTCCTCAAATGGGCGTTTCTTTTACTTGGATGTTAAGCGGCCTTGTCCGGTCGCGAGGAAGCCCGCTGCCAAATCTAGGGCAGATCGAGCGCTGGGAAACTTCTAGCGCATAGAGGGGAAAGGCTGCGTGCAGGACTGAGAAATAAGAGCACGCATGTTATCACTGAGTCCACCTTCACCTACTGAGGTTTTTACTTTGGATTACTTTGTTGTTTGTTGGCAGACCCCACTGGGGAAAACGAGGCAGAACTACAGGCTCCAGCATGCCCAGCAGCACTCACTAACGGAGGCGGAGCCAAGTCTACTTATCAAGGTGTTCCTAATCAGCACTGCCACTGCACTTCCTGAACCCGTGAGCAAGAACTTTCATGTTCGAAACGCGTTGGGTTGTAATTTGGAAGAAAGACACGGTTGTTAGACTATGCTGCCAATTTCCTGCATTAAAGGCATTCAACTTTCCTCTGTGGCTCCTCAAATGGGCGTTTCTTTTACTTGGATGTTAAGCGGCCTTGTCCGGTCGCGAGGAAGCCCGCTGCCGAATCTAGGGCAGATCGAGCGCTGGGAAACTTCGAGCGCATAGAGGGGAAAGGCTGCGTGCAGGACTGAGAAATAAGAGCACTCATGTTATCACTGAGTCCACCTTCACCTACTGAGGTTTTTACTTTGGATTACTTTGTTGTTTGTTGGCAGACACCACTGGGGAAAACGAGGCAGAACTACAGGCTCCAGCATGCCCAGCAGCACTCACTAACGGAGGCGGAGCCAAGTCTACTTATCAAGGTGTTCCTAATCAGCACTGCCACTGCACTTCCTGAACCCGTGAGCAAGAACTTTCACGTTCGAAACGCGTTGGGTTGTAATTTGGAAGGAAGACACGGTTGTTAGACTATGCTGCCAATTTCCTGCATTAAAGGCATTCAACTTTCCTCTGTAGCTCCACAAATGGGCGTTTCTTTTACTTGGATGTTAAGCGGCCTTGTCCGGTCGCGAGGAAGCCCGCTGCCGAATCTAGGGCAGATCGAGCGCTGGGAAACTTCGAGCGCATAGAGGGGAAAGGCTGCGTGCAGGACTGAGAAATAAGAGCACGCATGTTATCACTGAGTCCACCTTCACCTACTGAGGTTTTTACTTTGGATTACTTTGTTGTTTGTTGGCAGACCCCACTGGGGAAAACGAGGCAGAACTACAGGCTCCAGCATGCCCAGCAGCACTCACTAACGGAGGCGGAGCCAAGTCTACTTATCAAGGTGTTCCTAATCAGCACTGCCACTGCACTTCCTGAACCCGTGAGCAAGAACTTTCACGTTCGAAACGCGTTGGGTTGTAATTTGGAAGAAAGACACGGTTGTTAGACTATGCTGCCAATTTCCTGCATTAAAGGCATTCAACTTTCCTCTGTGGCTCCTCAAATGGGCGTTTCTTTTACTTGGATGTTAAGCGGCCTTGTCCGGTCGCGAGGAAGCCCGCTGCCGAATCTAGGGCAGATCGAGCGCTGGGAAACTTCGAGCGCATAGAGGGGAAAGGCTGCGTGCAGGACTGAGAAATAAGAGCACGCATGTTATCACTGAGTCCACCTTCACCTACTGAGGTTTTTACTTTGGATTACTTTGTTGTTTGTTGGCAGACCCCACTGGGGAAAACGAGGCAGAACTACAGGCTCCAGCATGCCCAGCAGCACTCACTAACGGAGGCGGAGCCAAGTCTACTTATCAAGGTGTTCCTAATCAGCACTGCCACTGCACTTCCTGAACCCGTGAGCAAGAACTTTCACGTTCGAAACGCGTTGGGTTGTAATTTGGAAGAAAGACACGGTTGTTAGACTATGCTGCCAATTTCCTGCATTAAAGGCATTCAACTTTCCTCTGTGGCTCCTCAAATGGGCGTTTCTTTTACTTGGATGTTAAGCGGCCTTGTCCGGTCGCGAGGAAGCCCGCTGCCAAATCTAGGGCAGATCGAGCGCTGGGAAACTTCGAGCGCATAGAGGGGAAAGGCTGCGTGCAGGACTGAGAAATAAGAGCACGCATGTTATCACTGAGTCCACCTTCACCTACTGAGGTTTTTACTTTGGATTACTTTGTTGTTTGTTGGCAGACCCCACTGAGGAAAACGAGGCAGAACTACAGGCTCCAGCATGCCCAGCAGCACTCACTAACGGAGGCGGAGCCAAGTCTACTTATCAAGGTGTTCCTAATCAGCACTGCCACTGCACTTCCTGAACCCGTGAGCAAGAACTTTCACGTTCGAAACGCGTTGGGTTGTAATTTGGAAGAAAGACACGGTTGTTAGACTATGCTGCCAATTTCCTGCATTAAAGGCATTCAACTTTCCTCTGTGGCTCCTCAAATGGCCGTTTCTTTTACTTGGATATATATATATATATATATATATATATGTATATATATATATATATATATATATATATATATATATATATATATATATATATATATATTCACTTAAAAAACCATAGGTTTCAGGCACGTTATAGTTAGGAATTGGCATTTAAAAAACCTTAGAATTTCACAGAAAAAAACATAGGTTTCAGGGATGTTATAGTTAGTTGGACATTTCACTCGAACAAAACCATAGAAATTCCCCCGCATCAGTGATGTAATTTGAGATGTCATCAGTGATGTCATCAGTTATGTCACTGACCATGTCATGAGTGATGTAATGTCTGACGTCATCAGCAGTGCATTGCGGGGGCACGAGTTATAGTTAGCTGAACTAACTATAACGGGGGATTTTCTATGGTTTTGTACGAGTGAAATGTCAAGCTAACGATAACACCCCTGAAACCTATGTTTTTTTCTGCGAATTTCTAAGGTTTTTTTAAATGCTAATTCCTAACTATAATATGCCTGAAACCTATGTTTTTTTAAGTGAATATCAAAGGTTTTCTGTATGCTAATTTCTAACTATGCCTACAGAGATATGAGATGTGAAGAAAGTAGAAAAAACAAACAGAAAGAAGAAAGAAAAATGAAGAAAGAAGCTACAGAAGTCCTCAAAGACAAAGAAAAGTGCCGGAAGATGTAAGACGTGCAGAAAGAACAAACAGATGAGGAGAAAGAGTCTTTGTTGCAAAATCATCCTGTACCCTCAACTTTTTCAGATGGGTACTGGTGGTAACTGACTCTGACTAACCAGTCCTAGAGCCAGCGCTTTGCTAAAAGACACTTAGAATACAGTTAAAACACCTACATACACTAGGGAACACTATGCGTTGGGGTACCCCTGTTATTAGCATGACCTCCTCTGTAAGCCCCTAGTTTTATAATACCTGTGCCCCATAGGGCACAGGTATTATAAAACTACCTCTTAAAATGCGCCACAGGGCACGTTTGCACACTGGTGAAGGGAGGGGGGGACTGAGCTTACGTGTGCAAACACGCCCTATGGCCCTTTTAATTTGGGTGATAAAATCCCCTTGAATCCTGAGTTTCCCTTGGGTACAACTAGCCCATCAGGTATCTCTAGTTAGCACCACAGAGCTGCCTTGCAGAGAAAATGGGCACGGCCTGGACCACCTCTCTACAACGCAGCACAGTGGTGCTTACTGTAAGCACCTGGTGGACTAGTTGGCCCCATGGGCCCTCAGGATTGAATGGGAATTATTTCCCCAACTTAAAATGCGCCACAGGGTGTGGTTGCACACGTCACCACAGGCCCCGTCCCCTCCCTTCACCACTGTGTAAACCCGCCCTGTGGCCGTTCTAAGTTGAGAGATTAAGTCCTCTTGAATCCTAAGGGTCCCTAGGGTCAAACTACCCCACTAGTTACCTCCAGTAAGCACCACAGAGCTGCTCTCCAGAGAGGTGTAAAAAGTGGCGTGGCCTCTGGACACCTGTCTGCAACGCAGCTCCCTGGTGCATATTGGAGATACCTGTTGGGCTAGTTGGCCCTCAGGGACCCTCAGTATTAAAAAAGAGTTTATCCCCCAACTTAACACGCGCCACGGGGCGCGTTTGCACAGTGGTGAAGGAAGGAGGCGTGGCCTGAAGTGACGTGTCGGCAAACACACCCTGTGGCACGGTTTAAATTGGGGAATTAATTCCTCCTCAATCCTGAGTGTCCCTGGGGCCAACTAGCCCACCAGGTACCTCCAGTATGCGCCAGAGAGCTGCCTTTCAGAGAGGTGTTCAGAGGCCACACCCCTTTTTACAACACTCTGCAACGCAGCCCCCTGGCGCATACTGGAGGTTTCTGGTGGGCTAGTTGGCCCCCAGGGACCCCCAGTATTCAAGGGGAATTCGTTCCCCATCCGCAAGCGCGCCAGGGGGCGCGTTTGCAGTGTGCTGAAATGAGGGGGCGTGGCCTAGGGGGTCAGGGTGTTTCTACCCTGCCCCCTTTTTGCGTTCTGCACATTTTTTCGTCTCTTTTCTTGTGCCTCGGTTCTACCGAGGCACAAGATGGCTGCCAACACTTCCTGGTTTGGAGTGTTGACAGCCAATTAGCATACAGCCCGTGATCGGCAGGGTGCGCGGATCCACCGCGCCCATAGATATATCTATGATTTTACTTTTGATTTTTCAGGAACTACTGAACGGATTTACACCATTTAAGCAAAAGGCACGAGTGTGAACCAAGGGCTACCTTTTTGCCAAATTTGGTGTAATTCCGTTCAGCAGTTCGGGCTGTAGCTGCGACTAACAGTCCCTATGGAAAATTGCATGGGGAAAACACATTTTGGGACCCCCCTTTTATCTCGGCCCCGCTTGACCAATCACCCCGAGACTTTCAGGATAGGAGCGGACCGGAGCAGGCCACGAGTTTTGAAAATTATGCGAAGATTCGTCAACCGGCGCCAAAGTTATTCCAAATAGAATGTTGCGGATTTCCTGTGGAAAATAACTACAACTACCTACTGGCGACTTGTTCGTGGGCTGGTGGGAGGAGCAGGTGGCCTGGGCGGAGACCAATGCATGTTGGACTCAAAGAGTCATTTGTTGGACAAGATACATTGATGATTTGTTCATTGTTTTTAATGGAACTGAACAAATGGCAAATGATTATGTTGAAGTACTTAACAACAATGACCTTAACCTTAGGTTCACAGGGGATATCAGTAATGAATGTGTGAACTACTTGGACTTAGTGGTGTTCCCCATGGAAGGTAGACTGTGCACTCGTTTGCATAGAAAACCGACCGCGGGGAATTCTGTATTGCATGCCCGGAGTTGCCATTTTGAGAAGACCATAAGTAGTATACCCTATGGTGAACTCCTTAGGATTAAGCGGAATTGCTCCCTAGATAGTGACTATCAAGCAGCAGCGAGAGAAAGCATGAATAGGTTCAAGCAAAGAGGTTATCATCAGGACATCCTGAATGAGGCTGTCAGAAAAGCAGAAATGAAGTCTAGACTTGATTTGATTGAAAGTGAGGATCACATCACCAGACCAGCAAGTAAGATTGACAACAAATTCAGGATAATTATAGATTATTCTGAGGATGCTCAGGTTATCAGAAACATACTAAGAAGGAATTGGTATATCCTAAAAACGTATTCAATTTTAGGAAAAGACATACCTAAGGCACCACTACTGACATTTAGAAGAGCTAGAACGCTACGTGATGACCTAGTACAAAGCCACTGTAACAAAGAGAGGATAACACCACCCTTTGGGAGAATAACTGGTTTTTATCCGTGCTTAAAATGCAGGGCTTGTAAAAACAGCAAGAAAACAACACATTACAAAGTCCCAGGTCTCAAGTCTCCCAGAAAGATCAATAAACTGATGAATTGTAATACCAGTTTCACAGTTTACTGCCTGGTTTGCCCCTGTGGTTTATACTACATAGGGAGCACCATTCACCCAACCAAGGTACGCATTTTGGAACATATGAGGGCTATTCACAATAAGGATGTGTCATATCCAGTGGCAAGACACTTCGAATCCCTTCACCAGAGCAATAGGGATTTATTAAGTTTTTTCTGCCTGGATCATGTGCCACTAAATGTTAGAGGGGGTGACAGACAGTTACAATTAAGGAAACTTGAATCCAGGTATATCATTGATGTACAGACCAAAATGCCACTTGGTCTGAATAGTGGGGAGGAGTTGGCTGTCCACCTGTAGTTTGAAGTATCTGTATATTGATCTAGATCATGCTGTATTATTATTATTTTTATTGAAATTGTTTTTCAACATATGACAGAACAAAACCCATCCAGGGTGTGATGTTTTGAAAGGCCCATCCAGGGCAGAATTGTATCGCAAATAGAGAAGTTTGTTTGCATGTTTAGTAATGGCCGCCAATGTGGACTGAATTAAGTCCTATGTTGTTGTCTATGTTTGTAAATGGAGTATTTATGTCCACTGCGAAGTTGTTGCCTCTAGCAATTGACGAAGGCGATAGCTGAAACGCGTTTTGCTGTAAGCTGGTCCAATAAAGTAAAATTGGACAACTGTTCCCGTGAGTGCTGGTGCCTTTGTACCCGGAGCTTTGACTGAGTGCGGTGTCCGTCGCCGCAGAGAAAGCACCCGACCGCGAGTGAAGGGGCGTGACGGAAAAGTGAGCCAGATATATATATATATATATATACACACACACACATATATATATGTAGTGTGTGTACACACACACACATGCACGTGTGTATTTGTTCATTGCTATATCATTATGATTCATTTAAATTACTAGAGCCTTAAATGTATTGCAAATCCCCAAAATATGTAATATCTAAATAGTAATGTAGTAGCACAACTTTACAATTTCTTTTTAACTAATCATTTTAGGTACTCTTAAAAAACATAATATATGTGGCTCTTATATAAGGAATACACAGTTCCACAATATTATGTATGGCAGTTATATTAAAAATAATATAATTCAGGTAAAGCGTTGAAACAACGTATTGGTATTGCTCAACTTCCCCATATTAAATCACTTAACCTCCCTGTTCCTAAAACAAATTGCAACATCAGTCTTTCAAGTGCAAAAATATCTTGTTCTTAAGCGCTCTGATGTCTTTTGAACAAGTTTGCGCTATAAACTGCTATAAACTGCACTTAAATGCTTTACTTCCGACGCAAATGAAAATGTGTGGTGTCTTACCTGCTCCTACAATTATTAGCTCAAACAAGAAAAATAAAAAGGCGTCTAACGATGGTGTGCACATCCGCAGAGAATTTGATGTTTGTGTGTGGGTATAAATTAGGAACAGGTTGACTTTGCCAATGCTTGGTGTCCGCCAGGTTAATTGCACCATACATTTGTTGTAGTCCCTTCTCTGTTTCTTTTGTCCATGTTTTTCATCGGAACGGAAGCGGAAGTGCAGTCTGAGTGGGACCGAGGGCGAGGAGCAGAGAGAAAGAGTTGCTGTGCCGGGCGGGCAGTACCAATGATTGGAATTTGGTGCTGTGTTCGCTACAGAGGAGACGGAGAAAACATGCTTCTATTTTGTTGGTATTTTTTCGGGGAATGGAAACGGGGGAGAGGCGTGTGTGATTTCCAGCCTCTCTCTTCAACCCTTTGGTATTTTGGGCAAGAGCGGGAGCCCGCCATTTAAATGCAGCTATTAGATGTAGTGTTTTATTTGACGGGAGAGGTGAATATGGAGTTAAATGTATTCAAGAGGTCTGCCTCTCCATTGGGATCTTTAACAAACATGCTTTCTTTCTAAGAGATGGGCCCCTCAAACATTTGGACTTGCATGTGAGGCTTTGTTTGGAGCCCTGCACGGACTGTTAAACGGAGCACTTCCATGGAGGGGTAGAGACATGGGTGCCAGATTCGAGTCTCAGCGCTCGCTCAAACTCCCGTGATTCTGGGCAA
The DNA here is from genome assembly GCF_964204655.1 of Triturus cristatus. Classification (NCBI taxonomy): domain Eukaryota; kingdom Metazoa; phylum Chordata; class Amphibia; order Caudata; family Salamandridae; genus Triturus; species Triturus cristatus. The sequence goes on from NC_140590.1 coordinate 407,779,463, forward strand.
AGCATTTAATTTCCTCGTGCCTAAAAAAACATTAAATTAATGTTTCCTTGGGTAATGTAACTAAGCGCTTCAACACTTTCGGGTCGAGTTCGCGCTATATAAAACTGTTTCTCAACCAAACAATTTCTCCTCTCATTAACTTTCTAATTGCACCACCGAGCTCCATACGTCTTATTTGCGTTCCAGTCTACCCTCGTGTATCCCGCTTGGAGACTGGTTTAATAGATCCTGGAAAAACCCCTTTCCGGTTTGGTCGCCTGTACTGTACCTTTATTTAACTCTCGATATTTATGTAGCTGAATACTAGATTCTTGTTGCTGAAACCGCTTGCTCTAAACAACACAACATGGTCTGCAAAAAAGAAACTTAAGGCCATTACATCTTGGGCGACTTTGGGTAATCTGGCAGCCTTACCCGCACGATGTTTCTCAGCTGGAGGTATAGGGTGCTGCTGGGTGTGCATAGCAGTGTGGTAACGTGACAAGTAATCAAGTGCTCTTTGGTCAGCGACGGGAGAAAACCTTTCAACTCTCCCGAATTTTGGCGGGTGTCACGCTTTTTGTACTTTTAGTAACCCTCCTGACAAACAAAATGATAGACCGTAATATGGTCACCCGTTATCAAAATTTCATCACCCTCCAAAAAAGTGTCCATTCCTAATTTACCTTAAAAGGATCGCCCTCTTAAACGACTAAATTCGCCTCATTTTGAAGTCAAGAAGTTGCCAGGTATGCAGACAACTGTCGACCAAAGGGTAAGTAAATATTTCAGCTGGAATGCGCTGCTGTGGGTGTAAAGCTACCCATTGGCAAGGCCCCGCATCAGCTGGCAGCTCACTTTGTTTCCTCCCGATACCGTAGTGTTCTTACGTGAATTTTAGCTGTTGAAAGCAGTTGAAATCTCCAAGAGACATATTGGGGGAAACGTGGAAACCGGGACGGCAATACTGATTCCCATAGGTTAATTCACAAAATCCTGTAAAAACTGTTGTTTTGCCGCCACTGAAATGACCAAGATCAATGTTGCTGCTAATTAAAAATTTGCGAACATACGTGACAAGAATTTTCAATTCTATTAAGGACTACGGAGGCGAGGATTATGCTTTCTCATTTCTTTGCTTTATTCAGCAGCCAATCAGATTTCTTATATTTAAAAAACTACAAATCCCAAGAGCACCCAGTGCCAACAACAACAACCATAGAGTCCATCCTATAATATGTCCTGACGAGGTAAGCACTTCCTCTTTCTTTGCGTAAACAACATACCACAAAACCAATTCAGTCCGAACTCCCACTTGAACAGTAAAACCTGGAGGAAGAGTTCTTCACAACCAATCGACATTTCCATCTTCAAACATGAAGGCGAATCCTCGGTATCTGGCAAAACCGCAGGTAGCCGCAACGAACTCAGAAGAGGACATTCCCTGTCAAAAACTCTGAAGAGGGTAGAACCATCACTTGCCATCCGAACCTGAAACAGAAATAAGAATCCGTAACACCGGAAACTTACAGAGTGAAAATTGAATCAATAGCCACAAGGGAGGGAAAAAATATTCATACACTACAAACATTACAAAATATCACATATCAACATAATTACCATCGGGTGGGATAATCCTCGCCTCCGTAGTCCTTAATAGAATTGAAAATTCTTGTCACGTATGTCCGCAATTATGCTTGTTCAAAGCCGTGCCACCACAACTGACGCAACATCCAGAATAGGTTTATAATAGAAAGTCTTAAACGTAATTTCAGCTGACCAATCCGCAGCATTCATTATGTCTGATAGAGTCACACCCATGGAAAAGGACTTGGAGGCCATTGCCCCACGTACAGAATGAGCACCAAATCTGGAAACATCAATGCCTGCTTCACTCATGAGCCAGCGGACCCATCTAGACAAGGTGGCTGGAGTCACTGGTCTGAAAGGCTTTTGTACTGCAATCAACAGTTGACCATGTAAGTCAGATCTGAATTCAAGTGTACTTACCTCATACGCCTTAAGACAACGGACAACACACAATTTAGGATTGTCCGGAAAAGCCAGGTAGGACACTGAAGTGGAATTACTCTTAGTACGCCGGCATTTAGTAAACGTCACGCCTTCAGGGGAAAATTGACGTCCTGCTAGATCTGGAGCGTGGATGTCCGAAACTCTTTTACACAAAACCAAACATAATAACATCGCCAGTTTTGCCGAGAGTTGTTTTCGTGACAGATATTTGTTATCTGGCCAGGATTCCAAAAACCGAAGGACCACTGAAACATCCCAAAGGGCCGTATATCTAGGTCTTGGCGGCTTCACCAACCAAATACCACGAAATAATTTACACACTAGAGGATGTTCCCCCACTGACTTACCATTTACCTGGGCATGCCCAGCCGAGATAGCAGACTGGAAATTATTAACCGTTCTATACGCTAATCCCGATGACGCTAAGGAGGCCAGGAAATTCACAACTATGGAGACAGATGCTGTAGCGGGATCGGTGTTCCGTTGAACACCAGCTACACCATCTATTCCATGCTGATGAATATCGTTTATGTGTATTGGCAGACCATGCCTCATTAATGAACTTGTGAGCGTCTCTCCAAATACTTGGGATCGCCCATCTGTCCCTAAAACTCGCCAGGCCACCAGAGGATGTTGTCCCGATTCTACCAAAGGATGGGGATTCTTCTGAGGGTCCAGCAAAAGACTCCATCTCTGCGGAAGAAGGAGGGGTGTTGCACACGACATCTCCAGTACTGACGGGAACCACACTTGCGCCCTCCACAAAGGAGTTATTAGAATCAACTCCGCCTGTTGACGTCTGGTCTGAGCCAACACCCTGGGTATCATCGCAAATGGTGGAAATGCATAACTCAGAGTCTGGGGCCACGATTGAAGGAAAGCGTCCGAGGATATCGCCTCCGGATCCGGACGCCAACTGTAAAATTTTGGAAGTTGGTGATTGAGATGCGATGCGAACAAGTCCAGATGACACGGACCCCATAATATGTTCAGGGCTCGGAACACTCGCGGATGGAGCCTCCAATCGCTGAGGTCTCTTAGATAACGAGAGTGCCAGTCGGCTACCTCGTTGCTGCGTCCCGGGAGATATTCCACTACCACAGAAATTCTGTGAAGAAGGCAATAATGCCAAAAGTCTTTGGCTATTTCTGTCAGTATTTGGGAACGAGTCCCCCCTAGTTTGTTGACATATCGGACTGCCGAGACGTTGTCCATTCGCAGAAGGATGCAACAATCCGTCTTGTGAGGGGAAAGACTGCGAATAGCGAACGAACCTGCCAGTAGCTCCAAGCAATTGATGTGAAGAGACAGCTCTTCCTGGGACCAACGACCTCCCGTGGATATCGAGCCGCAGCGGGCTCCCCAGCCCCACTGGCTGGCATCCGACTCGATTACAACTTCGGGACTGGACCCGAAAATGGCTCTGCCGTTCCACGACTCCATGTGATCGAGCCACCACAGCATCTCCCACCTCGCTTCCTCTGAAAGAGGAATCTTCTCTGCATATCCGAGGCCTTTGCGGAGGTGCCGGATTTTCAGGCGTTGGAGAGCCCGGTAATGAAGCGGGCCTGGTAAGATGTCTTGAATGGAGGAGGCAAGGAGCCCCACAATCCGAGCTACGGAACGCAACGATACGACTTGTTTTGCTCAACACCGAACGTAATTCTTTCTTGATGGTTCTGATCTTCTGAGAAGGGAGAAGCTGGCAGCTCCGAGAGTCTATTCGGAATCCTAGAAACTCTATAGACTGTGTGGGAGATAACACGGATTTCTGAGGACTCACTAAAAACCCCAAGTCCTGCAGGAGAGAGATCGACCATTCCAAATGCTGGCTCAGCAAGCGCGGGCAGCGTGCCATGAGAATGATGTCGTCCAAGTAGACGATTAACCGCACCCCGCACCCCGCGCGCTCTCAACGACTCCACCACAAGACGCAGCAATTTCATGAAGCACCAATGTGCTGACGAAAGGCCAATGGTAAGAACCGCGTACTCGTAACAAACGCCTGCCCAGATGTATTGGAGAAAATGCCGGTGAGGGGCGAAAATAGGGACTGAAATGTATAAGTCGAGACGCACCATCCAATCCCCTTCCTGTAAGAGGTCGCGCAACAGATGGATACCTTCCATCTTGAAATGGCTATAAATGATCCAGGCGTTGAAATCCCTTAGGTTCAAGACCAGCCAGGACCCGCCCCCTTTTTTCTCTACGAGTAAGACATTGCTGACAAAGCCTCGGGAATGTATCTGGGACTTGACAATGGTCCTTTCTGTAGGAGAGCGGCTATTTCTTCTGCAATAAAATTCCGCTCGAGTCGGGAAAAATATATTGGAGGGGGAATAGGGCCCTGGGAGGGTGTGTCGTACATCTCCAGCTTGTAGCCTTGTACTGTCTCTAAGATCCAGGGATCTTGCGAGAGCGCCTGCCAATTTTGAAGAAAAAATTGAATGCGACCCCCCAACCTGACCTCGGAAGCTAAAATCAGTCTCACCTGAATTTCCGGTGTCGTGTTGACTGTTTGAATTGCCACTGTTGTTGGTGATATTGCTGATACTGGCCTCGTGGGGCTTCTGAATTACCCCGGCCGAACGATCGCCCTCTGTATCGTCCAGCCCTGCCGAAAACCTGACGGAATGCTTTCTTCAGGGATTCCTGCGCGTTATCCAAGCCACTGAACATGGCCACAAACTTGGTCAGCTCCTTGAGGAACGGTTGACCGAATAAAAGACCCTGGGCCACGGGACCCGCTTCCGATGTTGAGAGCTCTGCCAGTTTTGGGTCTAGTTAAAGAGCGTGGAGCGCCGTCGCTCTGAAGATATGGCACAGTTCGCATTACCCACTTGACATATCGCGCGCGGAGCCCAGCCTATGAGTTCATCCGGGTCAACAGAGGATCCGCTTTCCTTGGCCCTAAAGCCAAGTTCCAAGATTTTTGTTAGGGGCCCAGAGAGATCCAACAACTTATCTTGGCATGACCGCCAGGCGCGGTCAATGCCTTTCTTTGGATTGTTTGAATATTTACGAAGATAAGTGAGCATTGAGGGATCCATTTCAGGGGTGTCTGCCACTTTCGCTGTTAGCTCCGGCCGAGGACATTCGGAACGCAGTCGCGCCCTGACCTCCTTATCATGGGGGCGGTGGAGATGCGACTGTACATAGTCTGCAACCTCCTGAGATGGAAACCACGCCGAGGAATTGGGATGGATGATATCGGTGGGCTCAAAGGTAAGGACCCTGGGCTGAGGAGACGATTCGACATGATGCTCCTTCCGCTTTTTTTGGCAGGCTGAGCTGCCTCTTCCTTATCGGAATCACGGTCGGAATCCGTATTGCCCGTCTCTCCATAGAGAGAGTCTGCAGGATCTGCTTGCGATGATGGGGACTGGTCCCGTGCTAGAGAATCCGCAAGCCACGCAAAATCCTCCTTGTGTGGATTTTTCTCTTTGGAGGAAGCCGTTTTGGGGGGAGCAGTAGTGGATGGAATCCATCCCTGCTGCATTGCGTATTTATTAAGGTGGCGTTTTAATGGCGCAATCGCTTTAACCAGAGACGTATTTACGGACTTCTGGACTCCCTTGTCCAAAGCCTCCACAATGTCCTGCTCCAGAGAATCCGAATGATCCTCCTCGTAGTAGTCATCATCATAGATGTAATCAGCCATAGTATCCAACCAGGTCAGTAAAAGTACAGATATATATAGGCAAACGTGAAGTTGTGAATGTTTGCACACCAAGCTGAATCACCCAAGAGGAATAACCTCAACCAAAGTCCACCGTGGGACACTCCAGGGGGAGAGGCGGACCCCAGGCAAGCCAGGAGCTACACTGCTCTGAAAATATATGCATTAGGTGGAGGGAGGGCTTGCCAGTCACCCCTCTAGGCAAAGCCTATGCGTATTGTACAGCCCTCAGCTCAGACACGCATCGGACGTAATTGGGGGCGAAAATCGGGCACAAAATAATATTCACAGGGATTTTAGCGCGCAAAAACGCTCATCGGTATTCAAACAGGCACTCAAAATGGCCACCGCGCATGCGTGGTGCGGCCGCCCGAGAAACAATGAAAAGAGGACTCGCCCCCGAACTCCCGCTCCACCGAAGGACTGCAGCGGGCGCGATGCGCCCTGCAGGGGAGGCTGAAGCGCTCCCGAACTGAGAAAACACACCGCGCCTCCCGCGCAGCGAACTGCGGGATACACGAGCCAAGTGAGAACCAATACCCCATGCAAAGCGCAGAAACCTAGAATAAGCAATGGCAATAAAGATAGAACCACCGTAAATCGGTTGCTTTGTAGCGCACGTCAAATAACATCCACTGGAAAACCTCACAAGCACACAAAACATACAGAGGAGGAGAAAGGCACTTAACTGGCTGCGGAGCAGCAAAGAAAGAGGAAGTGCTTACCTCGTCAGGACATATTATAGGATGGACTCTATGGTGGTTGTTGTCGGCACTGGGTGCTCTTGGGATTTGTAGTTTTTTAAATATAAGAAATCTGATTGGCTGCTGAATAAAGCAAAGAAATGAGAAAGCATAATCGGAGCCTCCGGTTTTGACATAGAATTCAGAGGGCGGGGAAGTAAAAGGGATTATTCAGGTCACTCCAATGACAGCCGGAGTCATTCAATTTCAACCTTCTGGAAATTAATACAAATTTAACAGATTTATTGAAAGGGAGGGGCAGACAGAGACAGGGTAGAGAAAAAAAGGAGGAAGAGTGGGAGAAAAGGAAATAGAGAGCACCTCTTGTGTGTCCTTTATGAGCTAATTCTGCACCCCCTTTCCTCTGTACAGAGCATCTTTGCTTTGTTGCTAGGTTTACTCTATATAAATGCTGCCTTCCCCCCCCCACACACACATAAAAAGAAGCGGTGCTATTAATCCTAACACCTATTACTTTGGCGTGCCCAAGACAAAACAAACCAATGGCCTGGAGAGCCATACTCTCTGCTCATAACATATATTGTGGGTGACAGCTCACATTCCTCCAGTTCCTTACGCTGAGCATAAATACATAATGAATTTAATTAATCCACCGAATGAAAGGGCCTCGGCTAGCCAGCCACCTTTACTTGGTTAGCTTTCCCGCTGTCAGGAACAGAACATCGTATTTGAAATAGGTTTTATTTCACTGAAAAATATAATAAAGGTGTTTAAAGAAATCGAGCTGCTCCGACGCTGCAAATGTTTGAAGGTGTGTTGTGCTATAAAAAAATCTGCACATTAGAATGCATTCCCCCGGGGGACTTCTCAGGACCAAGCCTACAATCAGGAGAATAGGGGATTTAGAGAATATATCTGGAAACGAGGAGAGAAGTCTTTGGCACTTCCCTTTATGCACTAAAAAAAGCAATCTCCAATTGTCACTGTCTTGCAAAAAGTTACTCATAAAAGAAAATCTGTAAAGCCTTAGAATAAAGGCGCAAACAAATTACTCTTCTGAGACGCCAGCACCTCTGCTGAAATACTCCGTTATTTATCTGCTGGAGGCAGAGGTTGCAAAGCATAATCCCTGACAGCCTCAGTTTCCCGTAGAATTAAGTGAAGAGCACGGATTGCATTGGACGCAAACTGAAAATTAAATAAAAACATAATACAAAAATGATTAATTTGCTACATGTTGTGGCAAAAGAATTCAGATCGCTTACACACTTGGCGCCTGCAGTCATGAAACACACAAAATAGGTGTGATTCATCATTTACCGCGCGGAGATGCACTCGCGCCAAACCAGTGCCTGTGTTCTCGAAAGGCGGGGCCGGGATCGGCCCTGCCGCAAATATGGCGGGGCACCGACCCCCTCCTCCCCTCGCCCTTGTGTGTCGGTCGAGCGGCGCTGACCACCGCGTCATCATGACGCGGTGGGCGCGACGTGCGTTCGATTGGTCCACAATGGTGACCTATGGCCCGGAAGCGGTTAATGCGCTTCCGGGTCATGGGTGAGTTAGGGGGGCTGGGGGTCAGACCAGTTAGAACTGGTTTGACCCCAGGTACGAGCTTAAAGGGCGGGGGAGCGCGGGACTCTGTCTCTTTGTCCCGCGCTCTTACAGCACCTGGTCACAGCCCTCTAGGAGGCTGCTTAACTGTTTTGTTTCTTTCTTCTCCTCTGCAGGTTCGCTTCATTTACTGGTAGTGCTGGTGTCGGGTATCCTGGTTGCTGTTCGTGATTCCTGCGGGGCGGCTGGCGGTTGATATCGTCCTGGGTGCGGCGCCCGGAGGCTGGTTCGCGTGTCGGACAGGGGAGCTGAGGCATCGGTGTGCCCTGGTGCGCGGAAGGTCCCGGTTCGAGATCGGGCTGAGACGCGGTAGAGAGGCTTGTGATCCCTGGTGAACGGCGCGCGCACGCACCGATAAGGTACTCGTTTTCGGGGGGAGGGTGCCTGCGGGTTGCGTGTAGCGGCGGGGCTGGTTTTTGTAAACGTTATTCACGTGAAAAATACTCGTTAATAGCCAGTGGAGCTCACACGCACGTTGATTGCAGGTTACAGTGGGATTGTAATAAATAGTTTATTATTGTGAAGGCAGAGTCAAGGTTGGTGAGGGGTATTAAGGAAACATTCATCTACTGAGGTTCTTGGGGGATGCATTGGTGATTTCAAAGGACGGTGGTTTTTAGAAGGTATTACTCGCAGGGCCACAGGCTCAATTTCTAGGTGGGCTACTTCAGATACCAGCTCCTGTGAGGACCTGGAAACGCATGAGAATTATAATATCAGTCGACTAAGGTATTAATTTTTTTTTAAAAAGTTTGCGCATTTTGCGTAATTACATTGTTACCTTATCCTGTTTCAGGTGAGCGTTTCAGTGGGGCAGGGACAGTGTTTGTAGTATTGTATTATCATTTGCCCAGGTTTATGCTGAACATTTGTGGTATTCTGTCTGCAATATTGTGATTATTGTATTACGCTAAGGCTGTGTCGCTTGTGTTGTTCCAGGTTAAGGTGCGAAGGGAGTTAAAGTTGGGTGAAGGGGATTCGAAAGAAAGCGCAAGGGTCAGAGCATAGGATGTCAGGGAAGCGGGGGGCCAAGCGTTCGCGCATGGAGCATATGCTAGAGGCAATGATGCGTAAGATGGCGACTATGGATAGGAGATGGGGTAAGGTGGAGCAAATTGGCCATAGCTTGGCTGAGCTTAGGCAGAAGGTTGAGGAGCAGGGTGGGCCGTCCGGAAGGCCTAAGCGAAAAATAGTACCCCCAAAACCGAGGGGAGAATTGGAGGCTCTCCCTAAGAGGGTTAGATCGAAGAAGGGTAAGGTTCAGGATCCAAAAGTAGTGGAACCTCTTGAGGCACCGGGGGAGGGTGGTCCGTCTGGGCTCCCAGTAGTGCCAGATACTCCAGATTTAGTACCCAGCATCCCGGGATCAGTAGTACCAGTACCTGCACCAGTTCCTGTCGCCCCAGTGATTGAGCCGGTTGTTCTTAGCATCATCCCGGTAGTGCCCTCAACAAGCCCCAATGTTCCCGTATTGAACCCAGTGGCCCCGGTACCATCACCAGTAAGGGGAGGGCAGGTCCCGGTGGAGTTAGCCACTCAAATAGCGGCAGTGCTTCCATGGTTCGGAAAGGGGGGGGTTTTGCCTTTGGCGGCGGGAACCGATCCCCTGGCAGAGGCACAAAGAATGGTGGTAAAGATCATGGCGGCTCCGGGCATTGAACAGAGCTTGGGCGCGGTGAAGGCCCAGCAAGCACAGCCAGGGCCACAGGAAAGCGACAGTGGAAAAGCCGGGACGCCAGAGCCAGCGGGTAAGGAGCTGGCTTTACCATTGTTGGGCGCCGGGGTGTTACCTTCTAGGAAGGAATATTTAGCGCGCCATGTTGCAAAGGATGTGAAAGAATTGATTTGGGCTGGGGCGTATGTTAATATGTTTTCCTTGCTGGTGGATAACAGGGAAATGGAGTATGCGAAGAGACAGAAGGATTGGATGCTTCCTAGTGAGTGGCGGGCGGAAATGTCTAGATTTAGGGTTGAGGAGACATTGACAAATTGGATAAGGGCATTTTCTGTGTATATGGCCATAGTTGCTGAGCGTACACCTAATATGCAGGCGGAAATGGCATGTTATCAGAGCAGGGTGGCAATGACGCATGATAAATACGGGGGTGTGGGTTGGAAGGAGTATGACATGAACTTCAGGAAGGCTAAAGAGTTTGACCCTTCACTAACATGGGACAGGGTGGATTCTATTTCTTGGTTTGATCAGTTTGCCCCCGGGCAGATGGGCAGCACAGCTCAGACTTGGGGCAAGGCCCACATTTCACAGCCTCATCAGCCTTTTCGGACAGGGCCCCCCGGGGCGGCGGCGTCGGCCACTGAGAAAGGTGGAAGGCGAAAGGGAGTGTGCTGGGACTTCAATAGAAAGTCCTGTACTAGAGCCCAGGGCACCTGTAAATTCAGGCATGCATGTGCCATATGTAATCACCCCTCTCACCCAGAGTCAAAATGGCTTAAGAAGGGGAACAACTTCTCAGGGCCAAAAGGGGGTAAAAAACAAGAGTGAGGTGGAAATTCACAACAAAACGCACTCGCCCATTGATGTCTTGGCTATGAATCCTTGGTTAAATCGGTATCCAGATCATGCTACAGCTAGGATGCTGCAGGAAGGGTTTTTGTATGGTTTTAGGATACCAGTGGGGGATTACAAAGGGACAGCGGAGTGCAAAAATCAATTGTCTGTCAGAGCTAACACACAGGTTGTGGTGCAAAAGATTAAGAAGGAATTGGGCTTAGGGAGAATAGTGGGCCCATTTGACGTTCCCCCGGTGTTTAATTTTGTCTGTTCTCCCCTAGGGGTGGTACCAAAAAAGGAGGAGGGGGAGTTTAGATTGATTCATAATCTATCAGCACCCAGAGGCAAGTCATTGAATGATGCCATTAATGAAGAACTTTGCAGTGTAACATATGCATCCTTTGATCAGGCTGTAGAGATGTTGAGGGTGTTGGGCCCGGGGGCCTGGCTGGCGAAATCTGATATTGAATCTGCATTTCGACTCTTGCCAGTGCATCCTTTAGATCATCATTTGCTGGGTTTCTCATTCAAAGGTCAGTTTTACATGGATAGGTGCATGCCTATGGGTTGTTCAATCTCCTGTGCTTATTTTGAGAAATTTAGTTCGTTTTTGGAATGGGTTTTCAGACAAGTTACAGGACATCATTTTGTGATGCATTATCTCGATGATTTCCTCTTTCTGGGACCGGCGGGCTCTCAGGAATGTTTGGTTGCCTTGGAGGAATTCTGTGCCCTCATGCACACATTTGGGGTCCCCCTGGCTCAGGGGAAGACAGTGGGGCCAACGAACAAAATTGAGTTCCTAGGCTTCGAAATTGATTTGGTACAGGGTTGTTTTAGGTTGCCAGAACAAAAGATAAGGAAATTCCGTGCTGCATTGCAGCAGTGTTTGTTAAAAGACAAAGTGACATTACACCAATTGCAGCAAGTGGTAGGCCAGTTGAATTTTGCACTACGGGTGATACCCATCGCTCGGCCATTTTCCCGTTCCATTTCTCAGGCTATGGCAGGCTTACACGAAAAACACCATCACACGCGATTGTCATCTGAGGTTCGCCAGGACATGCGGATTTGGATAGCATTCCTGGAGGGTTTCAATGGCAGAGTGGTGTGGCCCTGTCCTCCCATTACTTCGGCTGCCTTAGGTCTATGGACTGACGCTGCGGGTAGTGTGGGATTTGGTGCCATACTTGGGAACAAGTGGGTGGCTCAGCCGTGGCCAGGGTGGTGGTGTGAGAGGGGTTTAACTGCTAACATAGGTTTTTTGGAATTGTTTCCCATCTGGGTTGCGTTAACGGTATGGCCCCAGGATCTGCAGAACCAGTCTGTAATTTTTTGGTCGGATAACATGACAGTTGTTGAATCCATGAATCAACAGGCAGCAAGATGTAGAATGATTCTTCGCCTGTTGAAAGAGATAGTGCTGTTACGTATGAAATTAAATGTACAGTTTAAGGCTAAGCATGTCCCAGGAGTGCGGAATAATGCTGCTGACGCACTCTCTCGCTTCAAGATGCAGGTTTTCAGGGATCATCTGCCATCTGCGGAGGTGACATCATCACACTTTCCAGAAGTTCTTTGGCAGATTGGTGCCCCCAACTACAGAACCTCGTGGCTGCTAGCCTAGCTCCAGGGACCCGGAAAGCTTATGAAGTGGCGTTTGGGTCCTACAGTTCTTTTTTGGGTCACGATTGGGAGGAGAGATGGCATACGTCAGGAGCATTCCTCTCGTTTTTAGACAGCTTACACAAGGGGGGGCGCACGGTTGCGGCTGCCAGGCGACATGTAGCGGCAGTTTCCTTCTTTGCGCAGATTAGTGACACTGTGGAAATATGGATTTTTATGGTCAGTTATGTCCCCTATCTTGGACCCCAACGGTTTCATGTATAAACCATGAGTACATGTATGTTTTCTCCAGTTCCAGTTATGAAGACGCAAACACATGTGCGTCCACCGTCAACATGTCCTCTTTCAGATCCGCCATGAATGGGCCGGATATTCTATTCCTAAGTATGAAAGGCCACCGGCTTTATATGGTTCACTTATCCCATTTTACAGTTCAGGCGAGTAGGCCCTGATTCTGCCATCAAGCCTTTTCTGCCTTCTGCCTCTGAAAGCTCCAGTCTGAGCTCGCATCTGTACCCATGAACTTTGTCCTACTCCCTGCGCGGCTAACGGTGCCTGACTCCAGCCTGTTGCCTGCCAAAAACTGTATTTCACCTTCAAGATTATCTGTTCTGCTCCGCTCCCTATCCAATACATTCCTGTCTAGTAGTTTAAGTAAACATTCTCCCAGCTACCGAGCAAAGGGCCCGGCTTCTCTGTCTTCATGCAAGTAATTCATAGCCCTATTACTATGGAAGATTTCTGCCCTCGCATCTAGTGTAGACACTTGGACGCTTGTACACGCACTAACGGTCAGTATAGTCAGTATAGAATAAGATTCTATCCTAAGAGTCCTTTCTTTTTGGATAACACAGTTCTTTAAACATAGGATATTAGATATGATTTGGGATTAGGTTGACATAACCCCAGACTTCTGTCTCCACATGTAGAGCTAAATGTCAAGTCCCCTTCACCCCCTAGTTGCACGTCAATCACACGTCATGCTGCTGCGCGCGCATCTCTGCCAAGTATTTCTGCTGACATTGCGAAATTCTTTCATGGAACCACCCATTTATGACATCATATCTGATGACGTTCTTTAGTTACGCCCAGTTACACCCACTTTAGTTACGCATGGATGTTTTATCTTAGTTATCAAATATTACGCCTCCTGCATCTGTTTCACTGTAATGCCTATTGTATAAAAATGATTACTTGTCAATAAAGTGGGGTTCCTTCACTTCCTGAACCTTCGTGGTGATGGAATATGGAGTCCTCAATTCGAATTGATTTTGGAATAAAGCCCGTTCCGAACCTCTAATACCACGGATTCTGCCTCTTATTTTACTGAGCTATTATTATAGATTTTCCGCATCAAATTAAGTTCCGGTAATTAAATTATTTACCACATATATGGCGCCCGAACAGGGACACTTTCTCATCTCACGCGCCGGAGGTGCGTTGCAGGCCCGGTCCCCTGTCACAGCTGGACGGACAGCAACGCGTACCCACAGGATTTCCTGTATCTCCCTCCTGCCGAGCGGGGGTAACTGAGGCTGCGATCAACACCCAGACGAGGCGGTGAGAAGTGCGAAGTATCCCGACCAGAGCCTAGCTGAGAGAGCAAGATCCGAGGTATACAGAGGCCCACCAGTTCCGAAGTTCCGAAGTTCCGAAGTTCCGAAGTATCGAGTCGAGTCCAGTCCGGTCCGAGTTCAGTTCAGTTCAGTTCCGAGGCCTTCCGTTCCGAGCTACCCGGTGAGTACCATTGTCGGGGAGGCGTTCTGACGTGCACATAGGTTGTGCCGGTCAAGACGGGTTTGGGTACACAAATCCGGTCTGCGCTGTTTCAGCAGTGCATCTGTACTGTTTAGCAGTATATCAAGTATTTGTAGTATATAATTCAGAATTACCTAGTTAGTGCCGAGTATTATGCTTAGTAACTAATTCCCTAGATGGCCATCATTGTTGTTCATTAAATGTTAAATGTTAAAAATGTTTTAAACACGTTTCTGCATATTGTGGTGTGAATGACTGTTCATTATTGTGTTTTTGTTGTATTAAACGTGTTCAAAATTAGGTATCAGATCAGTTTTCAATATGCCGCTCTTTTCGAAATTAAGACAGATAAAAACCAGAAAAGGGGTACTCGAAGAAGCTGTTCCCATTCCCCCTAGGGACACTCCAGGGTACTTCATGTATCATAAACATGGCCTAGACGCCATATTATTTCTTGATTTATGGGTAGACTACACCAAGGAATTACCAGAAAGTCAGAGGTGGCCCGCAGCTGGGACCTGGGATGCAGATTGCATCGTGAAAGTAGAGGAAGAATTATGGAAAAAGAAAGCTAGACAATGACAGAAAGACGCCATTGAATTATGGCGTAAAGAATCGTATAGACGTACAGAAAAAGCACGTAGACAGGAAGAGAAGAGTAAGGAGAATTCAAATAAAGTTCGAGAAAATATATTAATTGAAGAAGGTACTCGAGTAAAATCAGAACAAGTAGACAGACAACGAAATGCCCTTATGAATGGTATGTATCCTCTTCTGGCCGAAGGATTACCTAAGGCTACTCCGGAGATACCAAAAGACTTGCCACCCCCATTGTTTCCGATAAAAGTACATCCCAAAGGGCATCCCAGAACCGCAGAAGATGTTTTTCTTTCCTCTTATTAAGACGACGCAGCTCCCGAGTATGCTAATGCTGCGCCACATAGACCGCCTGCAGAGGGGGTTCAACGCCAAGACCCTCTTCCGTCTGTACCTCCGCAACAGCAAACTCCGACACAAGTTCAGGCAAGCACATCTGCTTCGACATCTGTATCCACACCTATAGTTGCTATATCACGTTCGACGAATCCTTTCACATCCAGCACCCCAGGTGGGGCTACCGGAGGTACATCAAACATTTTTTCCACGCCACCCAGAGTAAATAAACTTTCCTTTCAAGAATTAGCCCACCAACGTACGCCCAAACTAGTAACTCCCAACACGCTCAAGGAACTTCTAATAGATTGTAGATATGACCCTGTGCCCGGAAAAGGGGACGAAATGATGCTAGCATCATTACGTATCCGACGAGCTGCAATATATTTAGGGAAGCTACCAGGAATGACTACACACTTAGAAAATATATATCACTTTGTTCAGTCAGGGCGAGATTCTGAGAGTATTAACAGAGCCATGGAGTACCAAAAAGTGGAAATACAGGGGGAACTGTTACGTTTCCTCATAAATTGTGTGATCAGAAATGAAGACCGACCAGGGGTAAATCCGAAAGAAATGCAAATTCTTACCACATGGAGTCAGAATATATCAGAGGGGAGACATGATAAACGATCATGTATAGTAGCTATGTGCCGAAAGATCCGCAAAGAAATAGAACGAATACACGAAGAAAGATTAACAGTAGACGAACCTGAACAAACCGAGGAGGAGGAAGAATTAGAACTGCCCACAGGACAGTTAGAAACCATGGCCTATGTAGGTAGAGGAAGATCTTGCAATAATACTAGATGCTTCACTGATCCGATACGTCCGGTACGTCCAGATAATAGCAGAAATTTCCAAACTCCTATAATAAATATAAGGTCCCCCGAACATTCGTTCCAAGCCGCTGACAAATTACTCCGAGAACGAAGGGGTTATCATATACTCGATTCTATGGACGAACAAGAATTAGCCAGGTCAGCCGTTCATTGGGTTGATAGTCCCGGAAAATATAGTGATGATACATTAGCACACACGTTTTTGAACCTCGCCCCAGATGAACAGCGTTTAGCTGGTATCTATATGATTCAACAACTCCTTATATTATATAAAAGCCAACACTCCGACCCTGGTCCCTTACCTGATATATTGACTAAATTACTCACGAATAAATGGAGAGGTTCAGGTACTGAGCTAATTAGAGAAATACTAGAATGCAGAAAGCAGTACATTCTTTTTGTATGTCCCGAACATGTTTCACTGCCCATCAAGGAAAGAACGACGTATTATATGGATAGACAGAATCCCTTACGCGAAGTGCATCCGATAAAAGGTGATGACAATCAGTTTAAACGTGTGTTTGTATACACACCAATATCTAAAATAGAACTATTGGAAATGAAGAAGGTGGTACCCAGTCATGACAAAGACCCAGCGGGTTTCCACCGAGAAATAAAAGACATGTTACTCATGGGAGAATATACCTACCCCGACATTATGACAATATTGAAGGTATTAATGCCTGCGGGCATTTATGAAAAACTCAAGGAAAAGGATTGGGAGGTGGGAGACCAAAAGATAGATTGGACAGCATTAGAAAACGAAGAAAAAGCTCGAGGTCCAGGTGCAGGGCTTGGGGAGAAGACCAAAACACTACCAGGTTTACTAGTACAGGTACTGCCACGTTTATTAACTACGAAAAAGGAAGACTGGGGTGCAATGTCAGCCTGTAAACAAAAACCAGACGAGGACACTAGTGATTTCTATGCCCGATTCGAAAAATGTTTTGGTATAAATAGTGGAATAAAAGCAAGTAGCGAATCGTATCCACATCTGTTTGTGACAAAGTTAGTTGAAAATTCTTTGCCCCAAGTTAAGAATAGAGTATTGAAATTCGAGAGTACCTGGCAAGGTAACACTCCGTCACAAATGTTACAAATGTTACAGTACCATCACAATAGAATTAGAGAGGAACAAGAACATGAACAAAGACGCATGAAAGACACGAAAATGAAAATGCTAGTTTCCCAGACAGTTCCAGCTGACGGTCATAAAAAGGGTATGACACAGTCCAGTGTTTCAACAGGTCCTGTAAAAGGGACATGCAACTATTGTAAACAGCCAGGCCATTATGTACACGATTGTCCAGTTTTAAAACATAATATCGCCACAGGTAATACAAAAGAAAGACCACGGCCACTTAGACAGGATCAGAACCAACAAGGAGCTACGCAGCATGCACAGTCCATGCCAGCTCCGCAACAGTCTATGCCAGCTCCACCACCACAGCCTATTGCTGCCACACAAACAACGACACGACAGATGTACCAGACCGCACAGTATGACTATCCTGATTATCAACGATACTCATGAAACAGCCTAGAGAGGGAAGTTGGCTTACCCCTTATTGAGGTCCCTGTAGATCAAGAAGGACCTTATGTACACAGTGAACTATTAGGCCAAGATAGAAAATTTTTACTTGATACAGGGGCAAGCCGAACAACAATAAAACGTAGTGAAGTTCCAGGGGCACCCCTCTCAGGCTCACAGAATATTTCCCTTGGCTTTTCAGGAAAACATATCGTTAACGAAGTATCACAGCCTCTTCCCCTTACGATTGGTCCCTTGACACGAACTACAGATTTATTGCTTACTAAATCATGCCCAGAAAACCTGTTAGGTATAAAAACTTTGAAAGCTCTAGGAGCTATAATATGTTGTTCTCCGGAAGGAGTAAGATTGTTTTTACGTGAGTTCAAAGGGCACTATGTGTCCCGAGACATGGATCACCGACTGCAGACTTTACCCACACATTTATGGGCACAAGGCCCTACAGATGTTGGTTGCATGAACATTACACCATATCGAGTCACACTAAAGGCAGGAGTGGTACTACCACGAATGCGACAATACAAGTTACCACCAGATGCTGTAGTGGCTTTACTGCAAATCATTGACGAACTTATTACCCAAGGAGTGGTTGTGGAAACAGACTCCAATGTATGTAATTCACCGATAATTCCGATTCTTAAACGAACTGATCCAAAGGCCCCGCCAGTATATCGATTGGTTATTGATCTGCGCGAATTAAATAAATGTATTGTACCACAATACCCCGTAGTTCCAGACATTTCTTCATTACTGACAGCTATTGATTCCGAAGCAACATTCTTTACTGTAATTGATCTCAAGAATGCCTTTTTCAGCGTCCCAATAGATCCGGAAAGCCAATACTTGTTCGGATTTAGTTTAAATGGACGAAGCTTTAAATTCACACGCGCACCCCAAGGATTCACAGAAAGCCCCAGCATCTATAGCCAAGCACTGAAACGAGAACTTGACAGTATACACATGCCAGTCAACACTGCCCTGCTTCAATATGTCGATGATCTGCTGATCACCGCTAGAAGCGAACCTGAATGTGAAAAAGCCTCACTGACGGTTTTACAATTTTTGGCCGAAAAGGGGCACAAGGTGTCCCCTTCTAAGCTGCAATTCTGTGTCCAGCGAGTTGTTTACCTTGGTCACTCGCTGTCCAAGGAGGGAAGGCAGCTTACACCAGATCGCATCCAGTTAATTGCTAACATACCAATACCCAAGACACAAAAGGAGGTGCGGGCTTTTATAGGCCTCACTTCATATTGTAGGCAGTGGATCCCTCAGTATGCATTTCTAGCAAAACCACTCATTCAGTTGACAACACAGGAGGCAGCCACATCGACTGTCCTCCCTTGGACTCAGGAACATACACAAGCTTTTGAAAGCCTAAAGAAAGCTTTATGTCAAGCACCCGTTTTAGCAACACCATGTTACTATAAACATTTTACACTCTTTGTTACAGAACGCGAAGGTACTGCTTTGTCAGTACTCACACAGGAACAAGCAGGATCACACAAACTGTGTGCTTATTTTTCTAGTACATTAGATCCCGTAGCTCAGGCTCTGCCTGCGTGCCTGAAATCAGTGGCAGCAACAGCTTTAGCAATCAGACAAAGCGATGCCATAGTGTTAGGACACCAATTGACAGTACAAGTACCACATGCAGTAGAGGTTCTCTTGAACCGCACACAGACACAACACTTGACTATAGCACGACTCACTGGTTACGAATTAACATTGTTTCAGCCACATATAGAAATCAGACGTTGTAGTACATTGAATCCTGCCACACTGTTACCAGTAAACGGAACAGACCCACTTGCACATGATTGTATTGAAGTTATCACTATCACGACGAAACCTAGACAAGACTTGACAGACGTCCCATTGTCAGATCCAGACCTGACGTTGTATGTAGATGGGTCATGTATGAGAACAAGTACAGGAGAGTTAGTGGCCGCGTATGCAGTCACAACAGATACTGAAGTTATTGAAACAAATCGCATAAATACCTTGTCCGCTCAAGTAGCAGAGCTCGTCGCTCTGACACAAGCCTGTATTCAAGCTACGAATAAAAAAGTCAACATATATACTGATTCACGTTATGCATTCGGAGTTGTACATGACTTCGGCGTGCTGTGGCGAGAGAGAGGTTATTTAACTTCTCACGGTACCCACATTCAGCACGGACCCCTCATTCATGCCTTACTAGATGCAATACATCTACCCACTGCAATATCAATTATGAAATGTAAAGCTCATACGAAAGTTACTGATATCATTTCCCAAGGCAATGATTTAGCTGACAGAACAGCTAAACAGACTGCTCAAACCCACACATCTGACATGACAAAGACAATAGTTCCGACACCAACACATTGCATGACGGTTAAGGATCCCGCTCTTGACGTAAGTGACATACAGACACATGCTACACCAGATGAAATAAAGAAATGGACTGAATTAGGGGGGACCCAAACGGATCAAGGATGGATGACGAAGGAAAAATCTGTGTGGTTCCTTCCTGATTCAATGGTCCAAGTTATCATTAACACTGTACATAGTCCAGCGCACCTAGGAGAAAAAGCTATGCTAGACAGCATTCAACACATTTGGTTCAACAAACATTTACGAGCAGCAGCTAAACAAAAAGTCCGTACCTGTATGATCTGTTGTCAGTTTAACCCAGGTAAAAGCATTCCCGTAGAACAGGGTGGATTTCAGCCTCCTGATCACTCTTTTGAAGTCCTCCAGATGGATTATATCCAGATGGAACGATGTCGAGGATTCAAATATGTTCTCGTAGTTGTCTGTGCTCTTTCCCGTTGGACAGAGGCATACCCGGTTTCAGATTACACTGCCTCGACTACTGCCAAACAGTTGGTTCGAGAATTCTTCCCACGATACGGTTTACACTTTTGTTAGGCTATCAGTGGAGATTTCACTGTGTCCGACACCCCGAGGCAGCAGGTCTCGTGGAACGACATAATCAAACTCTGAAAATTAGATTGTCCAAAATATGTAGAGAGAAAGGTGTCGACCGGGTAGTAGCCTTACCAGTTGCACTCTTTTACATGAGAATGGTAGCGCACTCTCGAACAGGGCTATCCCCTTATGAGGTGGTCTTTGGTAGACCACCAAATATGTGGGGGACGCCTATACCACGAAAAATAACTGATGTTGACTGTAACATGCTGACAGATTACTTGGCTTCCTTGATGTCTGCACTACAATCTTGTCGTTCACAGGTAGCTGCAGCCTTTCCCGACAACACCGAGGTGAAACCCCATGACGTAATTCCAGGGGATTTGGTGTTAGTGAGGAACTTTGACCGGAAGTCTCAGCTGGATCCTAGGTCGAGATCGCCTCAACTCGTACTGTTAACCACGAGGACAGCCGTGAAGATCGAAGGTCGAAAAGGCTGGATACATTCAAGTCATATCAAGAAATTTCATGGACTACCGTCCGATGTAAATGACACACCTTGCGTGTCTTCACCGATTGACTCAAAGCTTCCTTTGGTTGAACTGAATGACAAAGAACAATACAGACTAAAATTAAGGTCTACCAAGTCAGACAATTTGATTGTTTAAGTCCTCTCCAAGGTGAATCGGTCGAATTTGTCCCTGACATGAATCCCCTAGACCTGAATAGAGAGAGACACCGAAGGAAGCGAATGAAACAACATGCGTACTATAAATCACTGCGTAGTCATTGCACAGTGACGTTATTAATTTTGTTTTTCTTATGTCTTTTAATAATAGCTGCAAGTATATTGTTGCACATATATTATCCTATTTCTAAACATGTTTATAATGTTACTGCTGAACATTCTTTTAGTGAATTTCCCCCGCATGAGTTGTCATATAGATTTGCGCTGCGCAATAACACTTTTATTAGTATGTTACATCATTCCCATCAGGTTAGCAATGCTACAAATTGTTGGATATGTGGCCGACTCCCTCCCTATCAGAACTATAAAGGAATTCTGCCTCTCTTCCCATACCCGTTCACACACAATGGCTCCTGTGGAGCATGGTTTAGTCTAATTAATTCCCAAGATTCGAATTCCGCAGTTTATCAAGACAACTGGGTATGGGGAAACCTGAACTTAGTTTTACTCAAAGTCTGCTACCCTGACAAGAAGGGACTTCCCAAAGGAACAGGAACTGATCTAGAAAATGAAGTATATGGATTAGGTAATTTCACGCTTAATCTCATGATCCTGAATGTTGAATCTGAAGCTGCACCAATTTTGCCCGCTATGTCAGTGTTTCCAGTTAAAGGTGAATTGTGTATAAAAAAGAATGGCTCCACACACATGGGCCACAGTAAATGCACCACTGTAATAGAATTCAGTGATCAAGGCAAATCTACATTTAGAGCCTCTCGCCATTCCTACTTCATATGTGGTCCGACTGCATATATACGTCTGCCTCTAGATTGGGATGGTACCTGCTACATTGGATTCCTTTTGCCACCTGTTTTCCTAGCTCCTCCTGATTATCATAGAAATACTCATTTAGTACACAATAGAGAACGGAGAGATCTCCCAATAGTCGATTACACTGAGACAGCATGGGAAAAATACACAGATTTCAATAAAGGTCTCTTTCCCTATATAGGTACAGTTACCAATAGTAAGCTGATACGTAGATTAACCAGAACCCTTGAAGCAGTAGTGAACGAAACTATTTCCGCCTTAGGCAATTTAACAGAAGAGCAGTCTGCTATGCGGATTGTTGTGCTTCAAAATCGTCTTGTCCTTGACGTCATCCTGGCCGATAGGGGCGGAGCTTGTAGGGTCATCGGATCAAGCTGTTGCATTTTCATACCAGAAAATTCGCCATCTGTATATAAAGCCATAACTCGCCTTCATAAGATTGTAAGCCAGATACACCAGAATCCAGGCACCTGGACTTGGTCCAGTTGGTTTTGGAGTGTATTATCTACCTTTGGATGGAGGGTCCTATCCTTCCTAGGTATTGGCTTTCTCATACTATTCAGTTGCTGTTTATGCCTACAATGTGGACCAGCGATCTGTGGTCTGTGTGCCACATCGTGTATTCCACCACCAAGATTTCATTCATCCTGGAAGAAGAAAGAAGAGCAAATGATGCTATATGATCAGATCAACGGATTGATGAAGATTGATATCTCTTAAGGGCAAGTAGGGGACAAGGAGGGAATGTGGAAATATGGATTTTTATGGTCAGTTATGTCCCCTATCTTGGACCCCAACGGTTTCATGTATAAACCATGAGTACATGTATGTTTTCTCCAGTTCCAGTTATGAAGACGCAAACACATGTGCGTCCACCGTCATCATGTCCTCTTTCAGATCCGCCATGAATGGGCCGGATATTCTATTCCTAAGTATGAAAGGCCACCGGCTTTATATGGTTCACTTATCCCATTTTACAGTTCAGGCGAGTAGGCCCTGATTCTGCCATCAAGCCTTTTCTGCCTTCTGCCTCTGAAAGCTCCAGTCTGAGCTCGCATCTGTACCCATGAACTTTGTCCTACTCCCTGCGCGGCTAACGGTGCCTGACTCCAGCCTGTTGCCTGCCAAAAACTGTATTTCACCTTCAAGATTATCTGTTCTGCTCCGCTCCCTATCCAATACATTCCTGTCTAGTAGTTTAAGTAAACATTCTCCCAGCTACCGAGCAAAGGGCCCGGCTTCTCTGTCTTCATGCAAGTAATTCATAGCCCTATTACTATGGAAGATTTCTGCCCTCGCATCTAGTGTAGACACTTGGACGCTTGTACACGCACTAACGGTCAGTATAGTCAGTATAGAATAAGATTCTATCCTAAGAGTCCTTTCTTTTTGGATAACACAGTTCTTTAAACATAGGATATTAGATATGATTTGGGATTAGGTTGACATAACCCCAGACTTCTGTCTCCACATGTAGAGCTAAATGTCAAGTCCCCTTCACCCCCTAGTTGCACGTCAATCACACGTCATGCTGCTGCGCGCGCATCTCTGCCAAGTATTTCTGCTGACATTGCGAAATTCTTTCATGGAACCACCCATTTATGACATCATATCTGATGACGTTCTTTAGTTACGCCCAGTTACACCCACTTTAGTTACGCATGGATGTTTTATCTTAGTTATCAAATATTACGCCTCCTGCATCTGTTTCACTGTAATGCCTATTGTATAAAAATGATTACTTGTCAATAAAGTGGGGTTCCTTCACTTCCTGAACCTTCGTGGTGATGGAATATGGAGTCCTCAATTCGAATTGATTTTGGAATAAAGCCCGTTCCGAACCTCTAATACCACGGATTCTGCCTCTTATTTTACTGAGCTATTATTATAGATTTTCCGCATCAAATTAAGTTCCGGTAATTAAATTATTTACCACAACACGAACGATCCCACAAAGAGTTTCATCGTGAGGAAGGCATTGAAGGGGTGGCGACGAATCCAGGGTGGGGTTCTTGACACCAGGCAGCCGATAGGGTTGGCGCGGCTGAGCGCACTGCTGTCAGCGCTGGGTGCTATCTGCAGTTCGGTGGTGGAGACTCTATTATTCAGAGCTGCCTTTGCATTGGCTTTCTATGGGGCATTTAGAGTGGGTGAATTGGTGGCTCGAAACAAGCAGGACAGGCAGGGTGGCCTCTTAATGGAGCATGTAAAGATACAAGGTGATATTTTGCTGTTGACCATCCAAAAATCAAAAACAGATCAGGATGCGCGGGGTGAAGGGGTGGTACTGCATAGAGCACTGAACAACCCGTGTTGCCCAGTAATGCATTTGGAAAACTTCCTCAGTGTGAGGGGCAGCGCGTTGGGTGGAGCATTATTAGTACATGCAGACGGTACACCACTTACCAGGTACCAGTTCAAAATGGTGTTAGATATGGCAATCACCAGGGCAGGCATGGATCCAAGTGTTTTTGGAACACATTCTTTTAGGATAGGGGCTGCCACTGAGGCGACGGCTAGGGGGTTGCATCCCAGTAAGGTACAGAAGATTGGGCGATGGGTTTCCAACAGTTATAAGCGTTATGTGCGGCTGCACATGTTGTGAGGGCACATTAAAATGGTGTTACTGATGCCTCTCTGTCTGTCGTTTGCTTCACAGTTTCTCAATCCTGTCACGCAGGGGGGGAACTGCCATCTTGCCAGCAACAACGTTCTACGCAAGAATCAGCACAACTACAGGTCTCAGGGACGTGGAATGTGTGGATTGTGGGGCATTCATATGTTCGGCGTATGAAATCTGTTTTTCTTGCAGGTGACTATAGGAAACGGGCAGAACAGAAGGGGTTCACAGTATCTTTTCATGGATAGGGGGGCCTTTGCCTTAGTCACTTTAGGGGTTTTATGACCGATCTGCTGAAAAAACACAATCCTTCTCCCTCTATCGTTATTTTACACCTGGGGGGCAATGACTTGGTCAGGTTGGGCAGGAGGGTTTTATTTGAGAGCATTATCTCTGAGATTGGTTGGTTAGCCAAGGTGTGCCAAGGGGCTTACATAGTTTGGTCACACATGGTACCCAGATTTAAGTGGAGAGGGGGGGACTCTGTGAGAGCTTTGAACCACTCGGTAAAGAGGGTCAATAATAAAATAGGGAAATTGTTCCGATCTTCCAAGTTACAGTGCATCGCACATGGGTGTGTTAGGGGGGAACTGTGCTTCTTAAAAGACGGGGTACACTTGACTAAGGTGGGTAATGACTTGATGTTAGAGAATTTCATGGCTTGGCTAGGGGGTCTGAGGGAAGGGGCATGACCTTTCTGAGGGATGGTTTGGGGGGGGCCAGATAGTCGGGCAACTATGCTGGCCTGTGGCGGTAAGGTCATGACTAGTGAGCAGTAAATTTAAGGTCCTTAGGGGGCACCCTCATTCTCGGATGGGGTCGCCCAGGGGGAGGGACAAGGGGTCTCTCCTATAACTCCAGGGGCGGTACATCCGGTTGGCTGGATGGGTGCGGCGAAGGGGGGGAGTCACGCTTTCTTTTAGGCTGGTTGGCCACCCCGCACTGGCATGGACGTCATTAAATGGCGCAGAGTGCAAGACCCCCCATATTGGCGTGGAGTTTAGTTAACGTATGGGGGTAACCGGGAGGGGGAAGTACCCTCTCGGTAAGCGGGCCCCCTGCGCATGCGCAACCCTACGGGGGGGCGCGGTTAAATTGATAAGGATCTGACACCAGTTAATGACCTTGCCGTAGGCCCAAATAGGATACACAGAAAGTAATTAATGTATGATTATGATCTTGATGTTAGATTCGGATAGGAAAACTATGTATTAGTGATATGTTAAGGTTAGCCATCTGAAATCTGTGCATTTATATTGTAATCAAACGTCGTGTTATGTTTCTGCGTATAAAATGTAAATAATGTTTATCTCTTAAAATTTTAATTTGTTTTCATATTTTAATAAATACGGCCGGGGGTTGTTCGACCCCCGCCTCCAAAAAGTCATTATCTCTTCATGTCCCTCATTTCAAATGTGTTTATGTCCAGGGGGGGGGGGAGGGGGAAATTCGGTAGTCCCTGCCCATATCGAAAGGCGGGGCCGGGATCGGCCCCGCCGCAAATATGGCGGGGCACCGACCCCCTCCTCCCCTCGCCCTTGTGTGTCGGTCGAGCGGCGCTGACCACCGCGTCATCATGACGCGGTGGGCGCGACGTGCGTTCGATTGGTCCACAATGGTGACCTATGGCCCGGAAGCGGTTAATGCGCTTCCGGGTCATGGGTGAGTTAGGGGGGCTGGGGGTCAGACCAGTTAGAACTGGTTTGACCCCAGGTACGAGCTTAAAGGGCGGGGGAGCGCGGGACTCTGTCTCTTTGTCCCGCGCTCTTACAGCACCTGGTCGCAGCCCTCTAGGAAGCTGCTTAACTGTTTTGTTTCCCCACCCTCCATCCCCTGTTGCAAGTTATTTAATGGCTGTTGTAAGTGACGGTGTTGTTCCTTCCTTAGGCGTTTTTTCCCGCTTGCAGGTCTTCAATCGTCGTATTTATTGCTATTCCTTAGTCAGGCGGTAAGGTCATGACTAGTGAGCAGTAAATTTAAGGTCCTTAGGGGGC
Source organism: Triturus cristatus (assembly GCF_964204655.1). NCBI lineage: Eukaryota > Metazoa > Chordata > Amphibia > Caudata > Salamandridae > Triturus > Triturus cristatus. The sequence continues at coordinate 407,805,739 of NC_140590.1, forward strand.
GGCATCATTCTCGGATGGGGTCGCCCAGGGGGAGGGACAAGGGGTCTCTCCTATAACTCCAGGGGCGGTACATCCGGTTGGCTGGATGGGTGCGGGGAAGGGGGGGAGTCACGCTTTCTTTTAGGCTGGTTGGCCACCCCGCACTGGCATGGACGTCATTAAATGGCGCAGAGTGCAAGACCCCCCATATTGGCGTGGAGTTCAGTTAACGTATGGGGGTAACCGGGAGGGGGAAGTACCCTCTCGGTAAGCGGGCCCCCTACGCATGCGCAACCCTACGGGGGGCGCGGTTAAATTGATAAGGATCTGACACCAGTTAATGACCTTGCCGTAGGCCCAAATAGGATACGCAGAAAGTAATTAATGTATGATTATGATCTTGATGTTAGATTCGGATAGGAAAACTATGTATTAGTGATATGTTAAGGTTAGCCATCTGAAATCTGTGCATTTATATTGTAATCAAACCTCGTGTTATGTTTCTGCGTATAAAATGTAAATAATGTTTATCTCTTAAAATTTTAATTTGTTTTCATATTTTAATAAATACGGCCGGGGGTTGTTCGACCCCCGCCTCCAAAAAGTCATTATCTCTTCATGTCCCTCATTTCAAATGAGTTTATGTCCAGGGGGGGGGGAGGGGGAAATTCGGTAGTCCCTGCCCATATCGATCTGGTCATAGAGGTGCACTGAGATCTATCCAAAGCGAACTCGACAAGACTGAAAATGATGAATTGGCTGCCAAAATAAAATGATGGAATCCCCATAAATGATAAATACGAAAGTTTAACTTTGGGACTGCGTTTGTCTAAACCACGCCCCAAAATGCAGATAACTACTCTGCGAACACCGCACGCCTGCTCAACCGAAACCAGTGCAGTGCTTAATCTGAGGGGTGCGTTGATTTCTGGGACCAGCAGGTGAGCCAACAAAGAGAGCTGACCCAGTTGAGACAGGAGATGGTCTAGCTCTTAGAGCGCATACACGAGTGCCTTGAAAATATTGTACATGTAAATCAGACAACAATGATGCTACAATCTGATAAAAGGATTTTCAAATTCCAGATAAGTGTATTTCTTTAACCTGCGTAAACATTTTCCATTAGAATGTCACTGCATAAATATCATTGCATAGATGAGTATTTATTAAAAGTAGCACGAACAGAGAAAACGTCCTTCCTACACCTTGATAACAATGCTATAGGGGAGCTTTGAGGCAACTCTGTTGTCATGTGCACCTTTTATATGTATGTGACCTCGATTCTTATTATACATACTGCAACACTGAAGTTAACTAAATCAAACAGGAGTGGTTTTTGTGACGCAACGTATTTGACAGTGCGCTCTCTCGTGATAATGAACCAAAGGTATTTTCTCAGGATCACACAATTTGTTTAAGTGGAGAAGACGGGATTGATTCCGGTTTCATAATTTCACACTGCGCAATTCAGCCACTAGATGGTTATCTCGTTTTCCCATCAAAGATGAATGCATCTGCACAGTTTGGAGCAGGTTGGTTGGGTCTTTACCTGCCTCTCCTATCCCAGGACTCTGAACTCCTGCCTTCAAAAGGAAAGATGCGACCTGCATGTTAAAGTAGCAGAGCACACAAATACTTGGGTTATTTTCAACAGCTCCACCAATCAACATACATCTTTGGTTTCCAAATGTCTGATTTATTCCTCTGGGAAAAAAAGAGGTACCTTTAGTGTTAGTCCTTCATTCGCAGCTGAACAGGTCTGGATTAAAATGCCCTTCCAAGTCTAAATCCACACCATTAATTGGTGATTTCATATTTATTTCCACTAAGGTGTGCATGAATCAGTAGATAGTGAACGAGAGGCCGACACACAAGCCTTACACAAAGACTTATGGGCAGAGTTACAATAACTGGCGCATCCCTGCATATCAGCAGAAATGTGCCAGTTATTGTGCGTCACGGCTCCGCCACCATGGATGCGCCGCATTTACAATGTGGCGCACCATGGGGCAAAAATGGACAGATGCGTGATGCATCTGCTGCCGTAAAGGCGGCGCATTGCTGGAGTTGCGTCGCAAGCGCGATGCAGCACCAGCAAGGCTCAGGGGTGCCCTATCTTTAAAGTGCTGCGTCAATCCTTACGCAGGGTTTTGACGCAGCATGGCCTTAAAAGTGGCTGAGTGAAATCTTGTAGATTTCACTCAACCAATTTTAGGAGGCGTTTCTGCGCCGGAACGCCTACATGTGGCGCAGGGCTTTACAACGTGACGCATCTCCCAGATCCGTCATGTTGTAAGTACCCCGCACCATGACGCTGGCTTTGTGCCGCCGTTGCGTCACAAAAGTGATGCAACGGCGGCGTAAAAGAGGCGCAAGTGCTTGTAAATCTGCCCCTTGGTGTGTAGGAAATTCGTAATAAGTGTATGTTTTTTTAATTGTGTCAGCATACAACCTGTCCATCAACGAGCACAAGCACAGAAAACAATCAAGGGAGACGTTTAGACAATAAAAAGTACAGCGTTTACATTCTAATGCGGCTTTTTCAATATGCAAATGGTGCATATTGTATTTGTATGCAGAAGGGAAATTATTAATTCTGTAGATTTCTTTTGACTCAGTTAGAGGTTTTCAAAATCTGGGTAAAACAGAAGGGTTTAAGAACGATATACAGATGGCATAGTTTTAAATTCAAGGTCAGAACTGTCACAATATTTATAATATAGCCTTGTAGCCCGCCGTAGCGGGCTATACCGGCTGTTAAAGGCCCGCTGCAGCGTTAAAGGCCCGAGCCGAAGGCGAGGGACTTTAACAAAGCAGAGGGACTTTAAAAGCCGGTATAGCCCTGCTACGAAGGGCTATAAGGCTATTAGAACATTCTGCCACTAGAGGGCAGAATGTTCTAACAAAACAAAGCCTTCAGGGAGCGCGAGGGGATTGAAATCCCCTCAGGCTCACTGAAGCCTTTGTTCACAGCCAGAGCTGTGAACAAAGACACATTGGAATGTTGGAGCTCTGGGCTTATACCAGTCATTATAAGCCCGGAGCACTCCATTGTTTTCAATGGAGCTCCCAACATTCCAATGTTCTAATATAGCCTTATAGCCCGCCGTAGCGGGCTATACCGGCTATTAAAGGCCCGCTGCAGCGTTAAAGGCCCGAGCCGAAGGCGAGGGACTTTAACTAACGCAGCGGGACTTTAATAGCGGTATAGCCCTGCTACGAAGGGCTATAAGGCTATTAGAACATTCTGCCACTAGAGGGCAGAATGTTCTTACAAAACGAAGCCTTCAGGGAGCGCGAGGGGATTCAAATCCCCTCAGGCTCCCTGAAGTCTTTGTTCACAGCCAGAGCTGTGAACAAAGACACATTGGAATGTTGGTGCTCCGGGCTTATACCAGCCATTATAAGCCCGGAGCGCTCCATTGTTTTCAATGGAGCTCCCAACATTCCAATGTTCTAATATAGCCTTATAGCCCGCCGTAGCGGGCTATACTGGCTGTTAAAGGCCCGCTGCAGCGTTAAAGGCCCGAGCCGAAGGCGAGGGACTTTCACAAAGCAGAGGGACTTTAAAAGCCGGTATAGCCCTGCTACGAAGGGCTATAAGGCTATTAGAACAATCTGCCACTAGAGGGCAGAATGTTCTAACAAAACAAAGCCTTCAGGGAGCGCGAGGGGATTCAAATCCCCTCAGGCTCCCTGAAGTCTTTGTTCACAGCCAGAGCTGTGAACAAAGACACATTGGAATGTTGGTGCTCCGGGCTTATACCAGCCATTATAAGCCTGGAGCGCTCCATTGTTTTCAATGGAGCTCCCAACATTCCAATGTTCTAATAGTTATTAAAAGTCCAATGGTACAGTATTTGTTCTTGGAAGATCCGTAAGCAGAACACAAAGGGGTTATACTACAAAGGATAACCGAGTACCGTAAATAGAAAAGACTTGCAGACAATATTCTCTCTTCCTTTTGGTTTTACAAAGCTTCATGAGTGGCTATTCAAACATGTAGTCACTCGATAATTTAAACTACAGAGCCCACCAGCCACACTGTAATGAGTGGATATTTTGACCAGACAGCACTGAGTCTGAGGCATCAACCCCTGCCCGAGCCCATGACAACTCAAGAACTGCTTGTGTTCCTTGAAGCTTAACCTGCACAGACAGGGCTAAATCCCATTCAGCCCAGTGGGCATTGCGCCCCTTTCAGCTGCACATTACAATGCAGGGGTCATTAGTGTGTCCGTTTTTCACACTTAATAAAATCACAGCTTTCTGGAAGTTGCTTATAGGTGGGCCCACCGTTACATTTGTTTAACAGTACGATCAGGTCACTAGTGCCCTTCCATTTCAGGTGCTTTCCAGCAGTTTTAAGATCTTCTTAGAGTTTCTTGTTGCTCAAATGGGTGTAATTTCTGATATTTATGTTTCACTCATCTTCATTGCTTGATTTTGTTCGTGAGAAAGTGTCACTCATAGTCGTTAAATGTCACTCATAATTGCACTGAAATTATGGAAATGTCACACATAAGCAATCTGAAACCTTGTCAGCTATGCACTGATGAGTCTTTCCTCATCCGCAGCAATGCTTTCAAGTGCCCAGGGACTATTTACAGTTAGCCGCACTCATACATCTTCTTAATTGGGTAGAAATCGGATGTGCAGCTTACTGTGAACAGTAGTGATTGCTGTAACGGAGGCTTGTATGGAACAGATATCCCCCAACCCAACATCCACACTTGCAATGTGCTGACACTGCCATACCTGTCCCTTCACAAAGCCAAAAAAAACTTCTCCAACAACCACGTAATGCTTAGGTCATTATGGTACCAGTAGTTACTGGTTGTGTTTTATATTTGCGTTTATTTACCTGTTCTGATGGTTCTGACCGTGGCCCGATTGGCCTGTTCCTGTATATAATTGCCTGGGAATATTGCCTAGTGCCAGTTGGCACAGTGTAAATGTGCGATTATGTTTCTAATGTGTTTTATGATAATACAAAGGCTATTTTTGATATAACCTTGTGTGGAGTTTCTTTTGTAGGCGTCTCTCTCCCAGTTGTCTCCTGCAGTCTACCCAAAGGACTCACGTCCACTTCTCCCAGGAGTACTAATCGGGGAACTGCTGCTGTCTACATGAGGGGAAAAGCAAGGCAGCCTGGAGCACCATTTGGCGTCATGACAGCAGTAAAAGGTAATCTAGAAAAACATTTTAGGCTCTGAGTGCCTGAGGGAGTAGTTTTGCTCCCATTGCCAACACTGGTGATATGCTGACCCTCACATAATGGTTTTCCTTGGCAACTAGGCAACCATTGCATGATACCCAACCTTTGGAAAACTTAGTCCCAGTCACAAAAAGGGTCATTCTTTACCATATGTGAGCACGCATGGTATGTTGGCTACTTCCGTTCTGCAACCATTAAAATATGCATTTCAGCTGTTGCAGAGTTAAAACTGACATTTGCTGTGGCAGCGCACAGTTAATTATGTTTATAAAGCGAAAGGAAAAAAAATTACCTTTTAAATTGCACGAGAGGGGAGGCAAGTCAGGGCGGTGGCCCAAATAATTATTTTTATATTGGAAAAAGTGTGTATAAAAGCAAAAAGTAACCCTTTGTATTGTGATGCTGTCCTTCTGTAACTCCACTAGCCCCTGCTCCTGGTATTAGGGCTGCTTCACTGAACGCAAACCAAAAAACGTGACACTATTTATTGTTCTTTTGTCCCCCTAAACGTTACTGTGTAACATAGGCTAGTTCTGTGGGTGAAGCCAGAGTATGAAGCACGGATCAGTGACCCCTTATAAATGTGAGCTTGTGTGTCTGGCACAGATCAGTGCTCCACATCTAGTGTATGTAGCATGAATTAAATGTGTTCTATGCAGCTAAGCACTGGTATATTGTATTTGAGCCTATATTATGCACCTTCGACCAGGGCCCTGCTTTTTCTTAGCCTGGTTATGCAGCATGGCTGAGAGTCCACATCTTTGTGTGGCTGGTTCTGCAGAATAGGCAGTGGCCCTTTTTTGTGAGCTTGGTTATTCACCTTATGGTAAAAGAAGTTATCTGTATAATTGCAAAAAACAATGAGAGGGACTAACCTTAACAAATGCCACTGACGCACTTAATTAGACTCCAAAAATAAACATCCTAGTTAATACTAGGCAAAAAACATTTTCCTAGATAGGATGTAATATGAAAAATCTACACAAAAAGGTGCTGGGTCAGATAAGTATAAAGCGTCTCCTTAAGATATCAGGAAACTAACTTACATCTATTTTCTCTTTATATCCAGCCCGTGTTAAATAAGGGAAACAAAAGAATAATCGTTTTTCCACTCTCAGTGGATCAGATAAATCAGATAAGTAACTATGTCCTTCTAACCATATATAACATCATCATCCTGCCATATACCTGATAGACGAGGATTCTTTGGTTAAATATATCTTTCTTCTCTCATTGTATTCTGTACTGGACGAGAGGCTGAAGAAACTCTGGCACGAAGAAGCATAGCTACACATGCAGGTACCTCCAACGAGGGAACATGGATGTGGACAGGAACCCGGAGGAAGAGATCAAAGACCTGTAAGAGGAAGACCCACGTGAAGGAGCCGTAACATGTCAGAGACGTCCATCAAGGTACCGCGAATTCCCGACTGCTGGACAACAGGACCCGAGCAGGTAAGTCGACAACACAAAGGGAGTGCGGGAAATGCTAGGCAGATCTGTGACTGAACGCGAACCACGTTCTTGTCATGGACTGACCAATTTATCCGCACTTGACTCCACCCAGCTCCCTGTCTTCAATAGGAGCGGGTGTGACTGACAATGCCCGCACCCTGCTCTCCTTGAGCCTTGTTCTGTCTAATGCTGGGTGTTTAGAGACTTGTTTTTTGTGAACCAGCTTTTGTGTCATAGATTATGGCCATCTTCAGTATTACCTGTTTTAGATGCTGAAAGGAGGATGTAGAATGGATCCTTGTTCAACGAATTTGAAATGCTTTGATAGTTATGGAACAGATAGATCACTGGTATCCTGGAAAGCTGTCACTCTGCCCTGATAGTATTTCCAGTGGTGAAGGGGCTTGGTGCCACAGTCATGCAACTGTAAAGGGACAACATTGAATCAGTCAACTGTTAAATGCCGTACTTGTCACTTCCTCAAGCTGGAAAAGAACACACAGGATATCTCTCTCCTGTCTCTGGATGTCTTAGACGTCTATTTCTGACCTGCACCATCACTTGGCCATGTGAAAGCCACTGCAACCGTGCCTGTGCATTGAGATTCTGTCTTACAAAAATGTTTGAACCCTTGCAACGATAATATTACCTTTCTCATGCTACCTTGGCAAAAATATTAAAGTATGTCCATGTGCTAATATATAGTGAACACCTAGTTTTTCCAAGTTTTTCTCAGCCAGTAAGACTAAGCAACTTACAACCAGAAAAAAGGAATAGCAACTGGTGACCTGACATTATATATACATTGTCTGGAACACAGAGTTGTGCTCTGTTCCTTATAATCATGAGTCCATTAAGTTATGTGGTCAGTGCCCCATTCTGCATGGTGGTGAACAGTGCCATGGGGAAAACTTGCCTTGCTCTGCTCTTACTAAGCATGGCCTCATGGCTCTGTTTGCACTTATCAACTGGTATTGGGGGATTCTATTGCCCAAGCAGAACCACACCCAGCCACTACTGGCACAAATTCCACTCTGATCTAGGACTATGAAAATACATGAATATACATACAGTGTTAAAATATATGTTTGCATATGTGGTCCTGGATCATATTATTGTACACTGACTCCTTCACACTTAACTAACAGCCGTCTGCAAAAGAGCAATGGGTGAGGGGTTGTAACTCATTGAGAATTTGCGCTACAAATGACATGCAAATCTGGCGCATAGCCTTGAGTTGGGATTTAATTTCAGCTCTCCCAATAATTAGATCAGTTTCCCTGTTCCTAACATTTGGTTTTAAGGTCTTATTTGAATTTCTGGTCAGTATGGTAATTTGTTAGACTGTTTTCCAAATAAGAATACTGTAAGTAGAGTTCAGGCTCAACATGGCTGCCTCCATAATGGTTTTGTAAATGAAATCTGGTATTGATTGCTTTCTGTTTACAGAGGAAAACAGAAAGCGTCTGGTGAACAGCGGCGGTTTCTTCACTTGGACAGGTGAGTCTTCTTTCTTTACCTCCTGCCCACCACTTCATCAATGCCTTGCTCTCACCATTACCTCTTTGATCAAGTAACCTTAATGTTAAACTTATGAACCCTTGTAACCATATCTCATCGGGCACACTATATGAAATAAAAGGATTGGAACATTTTAAATGCAGCCCAGTCCTATTAAAAACCTAAAATAGTGGTGTTAACATGATACTGATGTATGTTCATTTCTTTTTCCTCCAGACTCTATGAAGTCTATGTGCAGGGATGAAGGCTGGCCATCACTAGACAACAGAACTATGAGAAGGAAGCTGGCTATCAAGATAGATTTGCAATGCTGGAAGAGGACTAAAGAAAACTCTGAATCTAAAAACAAACATTGAAGTTGCTGGCTTTCATCCTTTTTGTTCTTTTTGCAGTATTCTGGCATTCCTTCCCCTCTTGAACAGTGTCCTGGACTATCTTTATGTTCTCTTGTTCAGTATCCTGGCTCCTGTGGGGCCAAAAGTGTGTTTTAGAGCAATATAATTACATGTTAACACATCCCCTTTGATGCTTTTTCATTTAACCATTACCTTTTTCAGTCTTTTGCCACTGGTCACCACATTAAACAGCTTCAGATAATGCTCTGTACCTCAAAGTAAGGCAAGTCCCAGTGAGTCAGGTGTATGGGAGTAGCTGCACAAGTTGTTAATCTTATCTGAATGCAAAGTATAACATTGTTGAAGCCACTACTCTTGTATGCATATGGTATTTCTACAGCACAAAGCTAGCCGAAAGGAATGTTTCTGAGATTTATTTTGTACAGTGCCCGCATCTTACGGTAGACTTTTAAAAAGTAATCTTTCCAGAGCAAGAGAATATTGATCTTATAATTGGGACAAGATTTATGGAAGTTTTTTTTTTGGTTTGCTTATGTTTTATAATGCTGATGGGACGCAAAATCTTTTCAGGATTTATAAATGAAAGCAAATTGGTATTTGGTACAACACTCATCCACATTGGGAAAAGTTTTCAGGTTTTTCTAGGCATAGTATTTTTTGTACTGCAAGGGGGCCCTTCCAGTACAAAACCTAAGCTAGACTCTCGCAGACACCTTTGCACCATAGTGCAAATGTGTGTGCATGGTGTTGGACTGCCTAATGGTGCAAGGGAGAGGGGTAGACATGGCACTTTCCTGCTCTCACCCTGTGATGCAACGCAGCAAATTTGGGTGTTGCGCTGCGTTAAGTGACACTTTTGTAAATCTAGGTCTTACTTTAGAACTCATGGCATTGCAAATAATTCATGGTATTGTATAAAGAAGGCATATTGCATCCAAGAGGCCTGTTTTTGACAGGAAGGTTCATTGAGGAGGTGATCCTCTAAATATTTCCCTACCAGCAAATCCATATTCCTAAACTAATAGTGGGACCCTGCAAGGGAATACTGGTAGTCGGCTAATGTGCTTGTAACATGGAATTTTTAAGGTGTAATCCAGCCCGTAATGATTTATTAGTGATCCACAGCCACTCTAATTTATTCATTAAATCACCTGGGAGCTATCTACACTTGGCCTGCCATTGCCATAAAATCCTGCAAGAGTATATCATAACCATCTTAAAGACCTTATGTAGTAATGGTCTAGTAATCCATGCTCATTCTGTAGTTGTCCTAATATAATCCTAAATAATCTATACTCATTTTTGAGTTAGCATTAAATCATCCTGGAGTAATCCACAATCATCCTTAAATTGTCTGGAGCCCATCCTGGAGTAATACACACTCATCCCAAAGTCGTCAATTAGTATTTGTTGCGTTGTACAAGGTAATCACTCCCTGCCAGTGGAAGTCATCGGAACATCATCCTAGAGTAGTTTTTGTGATTACAGTACAAGTCATCCCATTTAAATATTTTCCCCTGTAGGCATACTTCAGGATGGTTTGGAATGACGTCCCCAGATAATTACTAACCCTGGGCGTAGTTCGCGTAGTCGCGCTTCGCGAAGCTTCGCGAAGATGTCATTGCACTACGCGACCTTCGCGAAGCTTCGCGAGCTTGCGTAGTTGCTTGTGAAAACCTGTTCGCGATGGCTTTTTCTTGTTCGCGAGCGCGGTAAGCATGTTCGGGGAACTGTTTGCATGCTCGGGGGATATATCTCGCGATCTTACCCATGCGGTCGCCAATGGGCGCGGCCATCTTGTTTTTCTATAGTCCCGCCCGCTCGCGATGCCTTATTTCCTGTTCCGGGTCGCGGATAGCGTGTTCGCGATGTGCATTGACGTGTTCGGGAGCGCATTTTACTTGTTCGCGATAAATTGTACATGTTCGCGAGAAATATCGCGCGAACTTACCCACGCGGTCGCGAATGGGCGCGGCCATCTTGTTTTTCACTCTATGCCATGTTTCTGGGCCTACTTTTGTATACTCCCTTTATCTCAGCAATCCTTTGTCTTTAAAGCCTTTTTCCTGACTTTTTTTAGTTATTATCTATCTCTTTGTTTGCCTCAGTTTATATTTTGCATTTTATTTCTACTTTTACTGTGTTTTTGTTACTTTTATAAAGTTCTTTCTATCTTCTTCCCCCTAACTTTTTTTCCCCTTCGGACTTTTCTTTTCCGCCTCCCACCCACCCCAGAACCATGGCCAAGGGCACACCAAGTCCCAAGGGCAAGGGACCTGCAGGCGCAGAGAAGCGCCGCCTGCCTTGCGGCAGAATGCGTCCTGCAGGGGTGCAGGCCCGGCAACTGTTTGGGGAGGAGGAGGTGGCGGCTCTTGTTTTTTTCATCCAGCGCCTCCTCCCCTTGACCTTGGCAGCAGGCGGCAGGCCCGGCTCCGGGTACGCTACCCAGGAGCGGCACCGTCGGTGGGCGAAGGTGCGCCGGGCCGTGTTCCGGTGCACTGGGATCCGGCGCACCCACAACCAGCTAGCTCACCGGTGGTCCGACATCCTGGACCGGGAGCAGGACCTGTTGGACCTGCTAGGTGTCGAGGTCATCGGGCTTGGTGAGTAACTGATTGTGTATATTAAATTAGATGAACAACAAGATTACTGCTGCGTGCCAAGCGTTGCTGGTATTACGTTCCAAAAAGCAAAATGTTCTTTGATTTAAGGACCCAGGTGCACGGTGGTACTCTTACTTGTTTGCAACGTAGTTTGCGCTAGCTTGTGCTGATGCTGATTATGTAAGAGTTTACTTTACAGAACTGAAGTTAGGTAATGCGATTTGCTAGAGAGACTCTAGTCCTTCCATTGTCCTACTGTGAAATAGTGGTGGATGGATATTGGATACTAGGTTTAGTTTGTTAGTAGTAGTTACTAATTGTTTTATGCGGTCTGCGTGACGCATCCTCTGTCACTGAGTGCTGCTTACCCCAGTCCTCCGTCGAACCTTTTGTACTTTGTTTAGTGTGTGGTAGGCTTAGCATGGTCAGTCAGTAGCAGAACTAGATCAGCATTATGCAACCAACCCACAATTTGTTGTATGTATGCACTAATGTATGCAACTATGCATGTGTCCTCCATCTCATCATCTATGCATTTGATGGCTGAAAAAAATTGAAGTGCAGACTTAGTGAACAATTGGCCCGTCTGGAATAGGTGGTGTAGGTCAGGTGGTACTTACTAGGCTTTGTTAGTATTTGGAATCAGAATGATCAAGGAACACTGGAGTGTTCATAAATAAGTAGACGATCCGTAAATGCACTAGGAAGCAGCCAGTAGTCGATCCATCTGATTAGATAGGTCAATTTTATTGCACTTGTTGTTTCCTAAAATGTTCTTTGACTTATTGTTTTTCCAAATGATTTATTATTTTTCTCACAGCACTCCTTAATGTTGGTCTCTTTCTTTATTATATTTTACATGATCATCAGCACCACCCAGGGGCAAGAAGACGGGGTCGGAGTCGGCGGGAGAACCCCAGGACCTCTCCTCTACTGAGGCTCCTGCAGCTGGCCCCAGTAAGTCCTCCATTGGTTAGATTGACATTTATATTTCCCTAAATGTTATGTTACTGCATCTTTTTTTTCCCAAACTCTAAATTATGGTTCCACTTTCTGAATCTCTTTTTTACAAAAGCTTACTTCTTTGACCTTGACTATCTGTTTACTAATTCTGTTTATCCCTGCCTCGAAGTTGCTTCTAACTCCCTCTGCTATGACTCTCTGTGCTACTAATACTACTACTACTATTACTATTATTACTCTGTGTGTAGCGAAGCTTGCACAGTTGCCCACTCTTTAATAGAAGGTTTTCTTTGCAACAATAAAACTCTGATTGACCAATAGCTCTAGCCACTGGGTCCTGTCCTTTGGGTTGTCCTCTTCAAGTCTTCTCAATGTTGAGGCTTTGACAATTACCACAAACAAAATGCCCAACCAGATATTTGACTAGTATTTTTGATCGGATAGTACATGATACTACTATTGTCTAGGATTCTGCAGAGCCACATACAGAACTATGCACAACAAAATAGGATGGTGCTGATGGGAGGTTGGATCTTACTGATCACACCTCAGTCCGAAAAACCCAGGATCCCCTAACAGACTAGCTATAGTGTCTCACATTAGGGTCCCACTCCCGACCCCCCCACGAAGACGATACACAATGTTGATGATGACGGAGACAGAGACAATCCAGAACATAATAACAAACACCATTTTGCTCACACACTTGTGTAAGTCCACTCCACCACACCAAATACCACAGAGTCTATGTGTAAGTTCAAAAGGTTTATTTGAAACAAGTATCAAACTCTGTACATCGTTAATATGAAATTTAATTTACGACAGCCATAGTCAATAAGCCAGCAAAAAGCCTAACATTAAAACAGTAAACATTTACAAGTGCATGATTGACAACAAGAACAAGAGCCAAGATCTTTATAATTGTGGAAGATCCCTCACCGTAGAACGTAGAAATACTGGTTACATCATCTTGCATCCACTATGCTCTGTAAATCTCTGGTTTGTAGAAGGGAATCTTTCGCCTATGATATATGAGAAAAACGCTGCGAGTTAGCCGTTAGATAGTATACTGGTGAATGATGCTAGCATTTTGCAGTCATGCCAAAAAGTGTAACATGTATGTGTGATGGCTAAGCAATACAAACTAAACAAAGTCAATATGTTGTTTTTTTTTCGACCTCTTCACTTGTACGCAACAGTCAAGCGGCCTTAAAGGCATCTACTGCACATGTCAATACGCTGGCAGGTATAATATGCACCAAAAGAGTAGTAGTCGACATGATGAATCTAAAAGGGTTACTCATGGCTCAGGCTAACTTTCAAAAGAGTAGAGTAGGACTAGATGACCCTAGGAAGTGGAACCATATCCTACTAGTGTCTGTCTACTGACTGTACTTACTGTCTAGTGCTGATGTATGTTGCATCGCATTAACTTTTTGTTTAATGTTCCAAGTGAACACTTAAAATAGGGGGAGGTTTACAGGCATCTAAAAAATTTTTGATGCTTTTTTCTAGGCACACTACCATCCACCAGTGCCGTCGGGGCCAGCGATGCGGCCATTCCGGAGGGGGCAGGCGAACTGGCGGCACCTGCAGGAGACACAGGGCCCAGGGGGGATCCAGCAGCAGTGGCCGGCGTCGGTAAGTTATATTCATTACTTCTTGACATTACAGCTAGATGGAACTGTGTTCACTATTTCACTGTACTGTGCGACATTATACAACGGTTGAAGAAGACACCCTTTACGTAGCATTACCAGCGTGAGTAGAGTAACCAATGGCCTCTTCTATTTGACTCCAAAATCAGCTGTGAATGTTTTATGGAGAAGACAAACTCAGATCAGATGACCTTCATGGATGTGTTGAACATAGAGGGAAAGCACTAAGGGTGGAAGGACGGGCGAGAAAAACAATATGAGTGACCGGCAGAGAAGGATATGTTGTTGGAAGCATGTATAGGAGTCTGATAGTAATAAGATCAGATGCATGGGTTGTTGAAGGATGGGTGGAAGGTGAAAGAATGCCTGCCTGGGTGGGCGACACAGTATGGGTGGATAGTACTAGATAGCAAGAATCAGCGGTGTTTTTGGTTCAAACTCAAAGCCAAGGCAAGGAAGGAAGGAGCAGAAGCATGGGTGTTTGTTGGTGAAACCAACTAAGGTTTGTTAAGAGATATATACAAAAGGATAGACGTTTACTTTAATGGATGTATGCCTGGATGTACTATCACCAAGAGACAGTATAGGTGGAAAGTGTCACTGGAGATTCTTACTTTGAAGAAAATGTAACAGAAACTGCGCGACAGTAGCAAAGCCTAGAGGAATCAAGGTAGTATTATGAGCATACAGTACACTTGCAGTAGTTTGCAAGCACGTCATATATTATCAAGCGGAAACCCCTTCCTCCCACTCTGGGGGCCACTCCCTACCTATTATTATTAATGTATTTTCGATTGGGGCAGCCAGCCTGCAAAGGGTGGCCTATCTGTTTAATGTTTATGTATATTGGTTACACAAGCAATGAAAGCAAAGTACCCTCTGCAGTAGCGGTTGGTGGTGGGATTGTTGGCGGGCGGCGACATGGGGAGGGGACGGGTGGGTGGCACTGGCGAGTAAACTGTGTATTACTGTTACGGCCAAATACAGGTAATCAACATAAAAATAAATAAAACTATTTTCAAGGTGCGCACTGCACCGCCGAATGCGATGCAGTGTGTGCTACTGTGTGCAGCAATGTTTTTTTTTTATGTATTCTTTAATTACCTGTGAATGTCCTTAATCCATCGTTTACTATCCCCACCCTGCACCTTCCCACGTCACCGACCGGCAGCACTCCCACCACCGACCTGATGTCGTATATCGTATTAGCACTAGCAGCATCTATAATATGAATATAAGCAATGATCGTTGGATCCGATAAATAAATAATCAGCCTTTTTGTAGTACCCATGGTAGGGTGTAAGTGAAATTGTGCATGCCATTTGCCCTCATGTAACAGAGTATGACCAGTGCCAACGGCCGTAAGGCGTCAGACAAAAAGATGAGCTTCCCCACCTGCAGACAGTAGTAGTAAATAAAAGTAACGTGAGTCTGCATCATCATGTGGCTCATATCTGTTTCTCTTGGGTGCAAGCTTAGCTGATGGACCTGGCATGCCGCCTACAACAAGGTTATGTAATTGGGCTAAACTACAGATAAGAACAGCACGACTGGTGTACCGCAGTACATACATAGTACGATTATATTTATAAATAATGTCTGAAATGGTCACAAATGTTAGAGTCCAAGGAAGTAGGATTAGAGATACTTACCCCAGCACCAAATCCCAAATGTTATGAACTGTGCTTGCTAGTGATACTTTGACACTATGTGTTGAATGATTTTAGTGTTCCTGTTTTGCTAAGAGTATTGGCTCCAACATGTTCTTTTTCTTTTTTGATATAGATGATACTCCTTCCAATAAACCATCAAGGAAGGAGTTGGCCGCTAGGGCCCGGCGCCGGAAACTGGAGGCCATCTGCGAGCAATATCGCCGGCTGGTGGCTCAGGAGGAGGAGGAGGAGGAGGCGGCTGAAGCTGCAGCCTCCTCCAATGCCCCGGGCCCCAGTCAGGCCCGGCCTCCACTTTCACGGCGCCGTGGTCCGGCATTTGCCCGCCGCCGCGCCTTGATTTCCAGCACTGCTGCCCCCCACCCTGGAAGCAACTTTAGGGCATTTCGCCGCCAGCTGCTCCGCCGGATGGCCCGCTGGGAGGAGAACATGGAGGAGCGGGTCAAGATCCTGGTGGACAAACACCTTAAGGCCCGCCGACAATAGAGGACCTCGCCGTTTGCCCCTTTTTTAATTCCTTTTGTTGGTGGGTGGGTTTGTGGGCGTTGGGGATTTCAACGGACATTGGGACTTTGGACTTTCGTTTCGTTGGGGTTAGGGAGGGGGGTGGGTTAGGTCAGAGCGGGATAGTTTATTTTTGTTAGGGGATATTAAAAATATACTTACTATTTATTTATATGATGTTAATGTTTTTTGTGGTGGGTTACAGTTTTCCGAATTCAATGTAAGTTACATGGTTGTTTACTTTGTTTCCGTGCTGCTGCATGCCCACAGCCACTGTTTGATTTAAAAGATCTGCCGATTTTGTAACACACAAACCGATAGATGCAGTACCCCTCACTGAGTTATTTTTAATTGTCATAGTACTGTCAGTCTCTCCTCCTAGTCCATACCTCCCACCAAACTTATCTTACCTGTGATTGATGATGAAGTTCGGCACACTGATGGCTGCATGGTTGGTTTCCCAAATTGACGGAGTAGATGCCATTATAGTGGTGGTAGTAGTAGACACTGGCAATAGCGTTTGAAAAAAGAAAGAGAAAGTCACTTGACTGAGACTCAGGGAGGAGGAGTGGAACAGAACACAAAGTAAACTACAGCATGGGTGGTCAAGCAGAAGAAGATCCTTGCCCTGCCTTAGTTGAAATTCAATTAGTGTTGCTTTCACCACATCTGCCCCAGCAAGCGTGTGATCAATTGGTGTACATAGTCATCACATCACACCTCAATATAAATCACACAGCCCGGGGGAAGAGGGTTAGGGATTGATGATTGGATGGGAAGTGGGGTTTTGGGAAAGGTTTGAGAAAGAAAAACAGACAATATGCATGGACACAACAAAAGTAAAACACAATCTTGTAAGACGACCATGATCCATTATCAAAGAAATCAAAGTATGAAGTGAGAGAAAGCAAATGCATGCATGCTGAGGAGGATAACTTGATGGTTAATGAGATAATGAGTTGTACTATAACTACTATGACCCAATGAGACAGTACAGTCAGGGACGAAATTGAAATTTGCCTTGCCTGTCTGACGCCCTCAGAGCTCAGACCGAACCCAATTACCTGCTCTACCGGGCTTACTTTCATTTTTCAAGCTAGCTAAGGAAACTAAAAAAAAGTTGGATCAATTAACAAACAAACCACAACACACAGTCGTAATGATTAAAGAGAAAAAAGCAAGCAAATAAATGTAAAGACGAATGAGGATACTAAAGTTACTGTATTATCCTGGTCCAAATGAGGAGTTGCATCATTCTCGTCATTCTTCTTGGTCCTCCCTTCCATGGACACTCCGCACATCAATCTTGGGTATCACTGCCTGCCTGATGCGTATTGGTAAGGTACGTGTGAGTCGTTTCTCCCACTGTAGCACAGGGTAAAGGGCCGGCCGGCCTGTAAGTGTAGATGGAAAAACAAACGGGGTATTGAAAAATTACAGCCTTTACAACAATAAACTCAATTACAGTGGAGTGCAAGACAACACTCTGGAGAGAACACTTTCAGACTGAGGCAGCTTGGATAGGCTACATAGTGTGTCTACTCTACAGCAAGCATTAAGGTACAACAACAACGGGACAGGATTCAGGAGCCAGCACAGCCACAGAACAGGAGAACCGCGGCACAGGCCAGGCACCCTACCCCTTACTTACATTTTGACCGAGCCAGAGAAATGTCAAATGCACTGCAGCAACCTAGAATTTTCCCAATGAAGTGACTAAATCAATGCGCCACTGTCCGTCATACCACTACACTCTACTCCAGTCCACACCACTACAAGGACATCTAGCCTAGGTCTGCTGTGGTTCTTGTTCAAACTTTTTACCTTTTATGTCAGCCCATGAAAAGCCTGATGCGTATTGGTAAGGTACGTGTGAGTCGTTTCTCCCACTGTAGCACAGGGTAAAGGCCGGCCTGTAAGTGTAAATGGAAAAACAAACGGGGTATTGAAAAATTACAGCCTTTACAACAATAAACTCAATTACAGTGGAGTGCAAGACAACACTCTGGAGAGAACACTTTCAGACTGAGGCAGCTTGGATAGGCTACATAGTGTGTCTACTCTACAGCAAGCATTAAGGTACAACAACAACGGGACAGGATTCAGGAGCCAGCACAGCCACAGAACAGGAGAACCGCGGCACAGGCCAGGCACCCTACCCCTTACTTACATTTTGACCGAGCCAGAGAAATGTCAAATGCACTGCAGCAACCTAGAATTTTCCCAATGAAGTGACTAAATCAATGCGCCACTGTCCGTCATACCACTACACTCTACTCCAGTCCACACCACTACAAGGACATCTAGCCTAGGTCTGCTGTGGTTCTTGTTCAAACTTTTTACCTTTTATGTCAGCCCATGAAAAGCCTGATGCGTATTGGTAAGGTACGTGTGAGTCGTTTCTCCCACTGTAGCACAGGGTAAAGGCCGGCCTGTAAGTGTAAATGGAAAAACAAACGGGGTATTGAAAAATTACAGCCTTTACAACAATAAACTCAATTACAGTGGAGTGCAAGACAACACTCTGGAGAGAACACTTTCAGACTGAGGCAGCTTGGATAGGCTACATAGTGTGTCTACTCTACAGCAAGCATTAAGGTACAACAACAACGGGACAGGATTCAGGAGCCAGCACAGCCACAGAACAGGAGAACCGCGGCACAGGCCAGGCACCCTACCCCTTACTTACATTTTGACCGAGCCAGAGAAATGTCAAATGCACTGCAGCAACCTAGAATTTTCCCAATGAAGTGACTAAATCAATGCGCCACTGTCCGTCATACCACTACACTCTACTCCAGTCCACACCACTACAAGGACATCTAGCCTAGGTCTGCTGTGGTTCTTGTTCAAACTTTTTACCTTTTATGTCAGCCCATGAAAAGCCTGATGCGTATTGGTAAGGTACGTGTGAGTCGTTTCTCCCACTGTAGCACAGGGTAAAGGCCGGCCTGTAAGTGTAAATGGAAAAACAAACGGGGTATTGAAAAATTACAGCCTTTACAACAATAAACTCAATTACAGTGGAGTGCAAGACAACACTCTGGAGAGAACACTTTCAGACTGAGGCAGCTTGGATAGGCTACATAGTGTGTCTACTCTACAGCAAGCATTAAGGTACAACAACAACGGGACAGGATTCAGGAGCCAGCACAGCCACAGAACAGGAGAACCGCGGCACAGGCCAGGCACCCTACCCCTTACTTACATTTTGACCGAGCCAGAGAAATGTCAAATGCACTGCAGCAACCTAGAATTTTCCCAATGAAGTGACTAAATCAATGCGCCACTGTCCGTCATACCACTACACTCTACTCCAGTCCACACCACTACACGGACATCTAGCCTAGGTCTGCTGTGGTTCTTGTTCAAACTTTTTACCTTTTATGTCAGCCCATGAAACGCCGTTATTCCATAAATTTTCTCCAATCCAACTGACTGTGTGCAAAGATAGTATGCTCAGCATCCTCAATGATGGTGACCGTGTGGTACGTATTCTCCAACACCAACTCAGTCTGTAGTGACTGATTAAGTTTATAATATATTCCATATTACCAAATTGCAACGGATATTGGCCGGCACCTGCAGTGGTAGGAGTACAATGTGGTCATTATTAAACAGCAAGGAAACATTAACTGTCACCACACCTGAGTCACTTGTACTTTGTCGGTAAACTAGTATAGTTCTACTTCATGGCATGCACAATTCTTCGTAGTCAGCCAGCATCCAATGCAATGCATGCCACCATCATTCACAATAATCACTCATTACCTGTCTTGGTGTTCTCTTTGGCTGTCTGATCTGATGCCTGCCTAGCCTTCTGCCAGTCAGTGATGAGTTTCTTTCGGATTGGAAACAAAATGGAATATAGGTGGAGTCACGTTTCACTTCTTATGGAGGGACTGTTAGAGGCAACATGTATTGTACTATTCTCCATCTCCATCCAATGTCTGACTTGCTTGAAATGTACTTAGGGAGAGTAAGGAACATGGAGCAGGACCCTGAGGAGTGGAGTGGACAGTTATGCACAGACGTGCAACTCCAATAGGGAAATAAAAAAAGGAGACTGTTGATGGCTTTGTTGTGAATGTAGATTTTGAACCAGAAAAACAGATACACACAGTCACACACAAATAAAGGAAGGGAGAACAATTTGAAAGCCTAGTTGTCAGGGAAGAGGAGCTCGTCCTCAAACTCTGGTGGTTCAGACAGCAGTACGTCTAACAATCCACTACTTATGTCATCAAAGTCACTTTCCTCTTCCTCCTGTGATTCACGTATTTTGTACTCCGGTGGTATAAAGTGTTGATTCATTTTGATCATGGTTAACCTCTCAACACTTTTGGGCGAGAGACTGGTCCTTTTGACAGTAACAATGGCACCAGCAGCACTGAAAACACGCTCTGAAGAGACACTTGCAACAGGGCAAGCCACATACTTTATCGCCAGCCTGCTGAGCACTGGCCATTGGCTTCTTTTCCCATACCAATACACCAATGGGCTTTGCTCCATGTAGACCTCTGTTGTGTCATCTAGATAGGCCTGAACCATCCGCTCAATGTTCAGGGGTGCTCCGATTTCCTGGGCCTCTTTTGCCTTTGCATCAGTCATTGATGTGCAATACCCTTTCCGTAGAAACCAATCACCTGCCGTTTTTGGAAATGTGCCTGATGATCCTGTTGGTGCTGTTGATGTTATTGCTGCTGGCAGTGTTGACTGCTGGGAGGCAAACGCACTGCTCTTGGCTTCTGAAGTAGAACTTCGTTCTGGGTGCCCTGCAGTACTTTTTCTGACCTGGAGGGGCGGGCCTTTAATGAAGATCCTTTCGTTTTCAAACTCAGTGGTTTCCTCAGCTATCCAAGTTTTGTACTGGGCAACATTCACTTCTGAAAAAGGAATGACTTCATTACTGCGCAGCAATAATTTGTAACGTGGATCCAAAATTGAGGCAGTAATGTAATGTGGATCTGACAGAATGTTATTTTGAAGCCTTGTATTGTGAGATAAGCGAGTGGATAAGGTGTCTGCCAAAGAATGTGCTTCTACTTTGTCATCCACATCTGCGTACATTTCTGCCACATCCTTCAGCTGTTGCTCTAGCATGTACAACAATGGGATAGCTTGGCCCATAGTACAGTCCTCCCGGCTCACTTCACGGGTGAAGACCTCAAAAGGAAGTAGCATCTCTGTCAGGCTTTTGACAAGGTCCCATTGGGTCATCTCAACTCTCATGCCTTTCACTGTAGGATCCCCTGACCTTTTCATGACATAAGCATTAAGTGGTATGTACTGCTCAAACAGACGCTCAACCATGTAATACGTTGAGTTCCAACGTGTTGGCACCTCTTGGATGAGTGCTTTGACTGGCATTTTATGCTCACGTTGAATCACCCTCAGCTCCTTCCGGGCTTTAAAAGAATGGTTGAAATGTGTGCATATTCTTCTGCAGGTGGTCAGTAAGCTGCTGACTTTGCTTTCATTTTTCAGAAAGTCTTGCACAACAATGTTAATGCAGTGTGCCAAACATGGCACCCTGAAATACCCACCATCTTTCATGGCCCGAACTACATTACTGCCATTGTCCGTGGCAACAAAACCAATGGTAAGACCTCTTGGTCGCAGCCACTCCAACACCTTGCTGTTAAACTCATCCAAAATGTTAGCAGCAGTATGAGATTTCTCCATTGCAAACATGGCTACAGTTGCATGTTTGCGAGTGTCTTTAAAAATCTCAGCGGTGTCAACAACGCCGTCAGATATCTTATCTTTAACACCCGAAAAAGAGACCCAGTGTGCAGTGATGCACATGTAATCAGTGGCTTGGCAACTGGTCCACATGTCTGTTGTCAGGTGTATACTCTGAACAGCACTCTGTTTTAAGGCTTTTCCAAGCAATTCCAGCACGTCGTGATGTAGTGCTGGAACAGCAACTCTTGCAAAATAGTAGCGGCTGGGAACTTTCCATTTTGGGCAGATGGTGGTCACAAACTCAAGAAAACCCACCCCTTCAACAAAAGAAAAAGGGAGAAGGTCCAGTGCTAACATTTTTGCCAGCTTAGCATTGTACAAACGTGCTATTGGGTGATTGCGTTCGTACTGCCCCTCCGGCCTACTAAACATGCTAAGAATGGTAGGCTGCATGGTATTCCTTCCTGTGGTCGACGTCGCACTTTTTGGCCCAGCAGTACTCCTTGGTGTCTCAGGCTGGCTCTTACTCTTGTGCCAATGAGATGTGGCTGAGGATGTGGGCGTTACCACTGCAGTGCTGGGGACAGGGCTACTTTGTGTACCACTAGCACAGAGAATGTCTCCCTCTTCTTCCTGTTCCACCGTGAGCGGACTTTCTACTCGTTTATGCCCAACAGCAATGGTTCCAGTTTTGATGAGCCTAAGGTGCTCCTCCCACTGGATTGCGTGGTGTTTTTTCAGATGGGTCATTTGGCCTCCGGTACCATAGTTTGTACCAAGCTTTCCACGGCTAACAGAGGAATGACAAACGGAGCATACAGCAATGTTCTCCTCCTTTGGGCTAACCGTAAAGTAGTCCCACACTGGGGAGCTTAACTTTTGTCTCCTGCTGGAGGTGCCACTCCCACTTCCAATGCCGGATGAACTGGAGGGTGTGTGTTGAATTTGACTCTGTGCAGGACCACTACCTACTTCTGCTGAGGTGGTGCTTGTTGTGCTGGATGTAGGACGCTGCCGGCCCTTTGCTAATGTAAATATGGAAGCTGGAGGTCGTGTTGGTGTTACCTGTGTTGGAGGTATGCGTGCTACATCCCTCGCATCCATTTTGGATAATGTAAAAATGTTGCTCTCCATCTCCTCAGGCCCGGGAGTGATGTTTGTGATGACTGGCTCATCATCATCATCATCAACCTGCTCTTCTACATCAACATCCATAAGTGTAAGGCTTTCTGGAACCTTCCTTTTGCCATGCCTGCTCTTGTGATGTGTTTCCCTCTCAGACTCTGTTTGTGGCTTCCAAGTGACATCTAGATCATCAGAAGGGGGGCTTGGTGAAGAACTTGATGTACTAACCCTCCTTTTCCTTGCTGGGGATTTAAAAGCCAATGCAACTTCTAAAGGAGTGGCTTCCTCTTCTTCCTCTGCATGAGGCTCAATTTCCTGAACTGCCCCTACTTCAGGAGGAACAGCTACTATTGCGGGCGGTAGCTGCGGCTGTTGACCACTTATCTGCTGTGTTGATGATGTTCCCTCCTGCGTTGATTGTGTACTACTTTGAGATAGCGATAAGTTTAGTTCAGGCTCAGCATCACTGCTTTCTACCATAAGGCTGGCTACCTCTTCCACACTCATCTGCTTGGGCATGGGTTGGTGGGTTGGGCCCACTGATGTGGAGGTGCTGCCCCCAGCTTGCCCCCCCGACACCGCTGCTGCAGGCCTCATTTTTGTTGAACCAAAAAAGGTTTTGGGAGGCACACCAGACTTAAGTGACACTTCCTTCTTCTTCTGTTCCTTCTTCTCCATGGCAACTTTCTTGGTACCGGAGGACCTGCTACCTGCTTTCTTTGGGGGCATCTTCAACAGATGTCAAAACAGCACTCAGTTGCACAAGTTGCAGAGATGCCTGGTCAGGTCACTGACACGTCACGTTGTGTACACTACAGCAGCAGGACGTCGGTCTGGCACCACAACAGTGGATGATGATGACACACCTCTGTCTTTTGTGCACCTAAAAGCAAAAAAGCCAGAAGAACATCAGTCAAAAGATCCATAATATAATATATAATTTATTAGTGTCTCGTGGGTGGTCATCACAATTATTAAATTTCATGCAGTCAGTGAACAACATCAACAGTATAGCCAGCCATTAAGAGACTGACAAGGCCAGGGATCCTGTTGTATTTGTACTGTGTAGTGTACACTTAGGAAGAAGAATAGCAAGGAAAAAAAACCCGCCGTGATGATTGCTGAGTTGTACCCCTGGGCCTACTGTACGACTAGGCCACAAGTTTGGACGCCTATGGCAAAGGCACAATGCATGCCTTCCTAAAATGGCCGCCACACACATGCTCAGCCCCCCCACCACAATAACACACAAAAAGTGATTGGAAAGGACAGGAAGAGGAAGTTGTAGTGTCTGTGGAACTTAATCCCTCTCATAAAAATGTTTTCCAGACAAATAACAGCTTCTCCCTGCTCCAAACCTACAGCTCAATGACAGCCTGAGGAGTTTTTTGTGCAGAAATGCACAAAAAAGCGTTTTCGAGAAGGGTCTATGTTGCTCGCGAGATATTGTTTGCCAGATTGCAAAAGCTGCGTGTTCGGGATCGCGAACTGTACAAAAAGGCTTTCTCGCGTGCGCGAACACGCATATTGCGAGCGCAAAAATGACAAAAACTGTAAGTCCGCGTTGTCGCGCTGTGCAGAGTTACCGAAAGTTCGCGAGCTGAATCCCTTGCCTTAAATGCAGGCCAAAATAGCCCAATTTGTTTAGCACACACCCAAAAAATGCTATTGCACCCCAAACACACCTTTTGCAACAAAATCCAAAGCCATCCATGGAGTAAAGGAAAATCACCAGACAACACCAACTGTACATTTAAAATCACGCACCACAGCTTGGAGGCTGACTACCTCTGGGCCTAGTGGAAGACTACTAGGCCACAAGCTTGGAACCGGATGGCAAAAGGAAGCACACTGCTTGGATGGCTTCACAAAATGGCCGCCACACACCCACAACAACCACAAGAAATGGGAGACAGTCAATGGACGCCTATGGCAAAGGCACAATGCAAGCCTTCCTAAAATGGCCGTTCGCGAGCTGAATCCCTTGCCTTACATGCAGGCCAAAATAGCCCAATTTGTTTAGCACACACCCAAAAAATGCTATTGCACCCCAAACACACCTTTTGCAACAAAATCCAAAGCCATCCATGGAGTAAAGGAAAATCAATCACCAGACAACACCAACTGTACATTTAAAATCACGCACCACAGCTTGGAGGCTGACTACCTCTGGGCCTAGTGGAAGACTACTAGGCCACAAGCTTGGAACCGGATGGCAAAAGCAAGCACACTGCTTGGATGGCTTCACAAAATGGCCGCCACACACCCACAACAACCACAAGAAATGGGAGACAGTCAATGGACGCCTATGGCAAAGGCACAATGCATGCCTTCCTAAAATGGCCGCCACACACATGCTCAGCCCCCCCACCACAATAACACACAAAAAGTGATTGGAAAGGACAGGAAGAGGAAGTTGTAGTGTCTGTGGAACTTAATCCCTCTCATAAAAATGTTTTCCAGACAAATAACAGCTTCTCCCTGCTCCAAACCTACAGCTCAATGACAGCCTGAGGACTTTTTTGTGCAGAAATGCACAAAAAAGCGTTTTCGAGAAGGGTCTATGTTGCTCGCGAGATATTGTTTGCCAGATTGCAAAAGCTGCATGTTCGGGATCGCGAACTGTACAAAAAGGCTTTCTCGCGTGCGCGAACACGCATATTGCGAGCGCAAAAATGACGAAAACTGTAAGTCCGCGTTGTCGCGCTGTGCAGAGTTACCGAAAGTTCACGAGCTGAATCCCTTGCCTTAAATGCAGGCCAAAATAGCCCAATTTGTTTAGCACACACCCAAAAAATGCTATTGCACCCCAAACACACCTTTTGCAACAAAATCCAAAGCCATCCATGGAGTAAAGGAAAATCACCAGACAACACCAACTGTACATTTAAAATCACGCACCACAGCTTGGAGGCTGACTACCTCTGGGCCTAGTGGAAGACTACTAGGCCACAAGCTTGGAACCGGATGGCAAAAGCAAGCACACTGCTTGGATGGCTTCACAAAATGGCCGCCACACACCCACAACAACCACAAGAAATGGGAGACAGTCAATGGACGCCTATGGCAAAGGCACAATGCATGCCTTCCTAAAATGGCCGCCACACACATGCTCAGCCCCCCCACCACAATAACACACAAAAAGTGATTGGAAAGGACAGGAAGAGGAAGTTGTAGTGTCTGTGGAACTTAATCCCTCTCATAAAAATGTTTTCCAGACAAATAACAGCTTCTCCCTGCTCCAAACCTACAGCTCAATGACAGCCTGAGGAGTTTTTTGTGCAGAAATGCACAAAAAAGCGTTTTCGAGAAGGGTCTATGTTGCTCGCGAGATATTGTTTGCCAGATTGCAAAAGCTGCGTGTTCGGGATCGCGAACTGTACAAAAAGGCTTTCTCGCGTGCGCGAACACGCATATTGCGAGCGCAAAAATGACGAAAACTGTAAGTCCGCGTTGTCGCGCTGTGCAGAGTTACCGAAAGTTCGCGAGCTGAATCCCTTGCCTTAAATGCAGGCCAAAATAGCCCAATTTGTTTAGCACACACCCAAAAAATGCTATTGCACCCCAAACACACCTTTTGCAACAAAATCCAAAGCCATCCATGGAGTAAAGGAAAATCACCAGACAACACCAACTGTACATTTAAAATCACGCACCACAGCTTGGAGGCTGACTACCTCTGGGCCTAGTGGAAGACTACTAGGCCACAAGCACACACATCCAACAAAGGTAAATCACACACACACACCAACAGTGAAATACACCACAGCCACGTTTAGCATTTCAATCCTATGCCATCCATGCCCTACATGATGTAGAAATTCTACAGACACCACAAAACATGGACCCATGGGTACCCTACTGGCTGAAATTGCAGAGAAAAACAACTAGGCCCATATTGAAAGTAGTACAGGCCACCCACCACAACAATAATTTTTAAAAACAATAAAAATCCCAGAAAAATGTAGGTACATCCAAGCCCCAATGAAACAAAAACACCAATTCTCCAACTTACTTGTCGTAAATTAAATCTCAAATCAAAAATTCCTCAAATAAATCCAAAAAAATGGTGTGATGCAGCAGACAGACACAAAAAGTGATCCTTCCAGCTCCAAATCCAAATGAAAGTGAACAACACATGCACAAAGCACGTGGGAGGAGCCTGCTGGACAGGAACAGGAAGTTGTAGTCAGGGGCACTTCCTTCCTCTTGAAAAAAAAGTGTTAAAAAAATTAAAGGACTCTTTCTTACACAAAGACTACAGCAAGATCACAATCTGAGGAGTTTTCTGAGCAAAATGATCATTTTAGAGAAGGTTTTATGAAGCTCGCGAGATATTCTTTGCCAGATTGCAGTTTTTCCATGTTCGGGATCGCGATCTTACCAAAACAGCCGCCGGAAGTCAAGGTAAGACATTACCGCGCGCGCGAGAATGAATATTGAGCGCGCGAGGAAGCAAATTTACTACGCTACGCGCTAGATTGCGTAGCAATCTGCAACTTCGCGCTCTACGCGAAGCGCGAAGTTACCAAAACTTCGCAAGCTCCGCGAACGGAGCGTAGTTCAACGCCCAGGCTTAATTACAGGAATAGCTCAGCTGAAGTCATCAGATGGCTTCAGAATGACTCCAGAATGATCTTCCTTTTTGACCAGGGTAGGGTCCTTGGCTGCACTGTGTCGCGAGTGCATGCATTCAAGAGCTTAGCGATCTAGCAGGGAACAAAGAAAACACCAATACCTCTCAGAGTTTGTCTTCTCCGATGTCGACATGGAACACTTCTGGACCCGGAAGACGATCGACGGGGAGACAGGGAGACAGAAGACTACAATTCCCATGAACCTCTACTGTGATCCGACGAGCGACGTAAGGGGCAGAGCCTCGTATTTAATGGATTAATTCACGTTACTCCATGTCGGAAATTTTGTATTCATGCTCCAGTTCCTGATAACCTGAGACGCTTAATTTCTGGTGCTGTAAAGATGCCTGCGCCCCACTCATTTATACAAGATCCCTGCTCCGGAAGTCTGACACTTTCCTAGTAACTCTGCTGTTCTGATTCCAATATATTTTGAGTTTCTCCTCCATTGGCGAGAATGCTTTAGGAGGACCCATGCGGAGTGGGAAAACTTTGAAAACTTTAAACACTTCTTAAGAAACAAGCGTGCAGGTCTGAATCAGGTACTTGCCGGCTTACGATGAACCTGTATCTGTTTTATGGTAGAACGAAGAACCGTTTCTTGATAGACTATTTAGACTGTTTGAGTGGACAAGATACACTAACCGTGAGAGGTCCTCACGACAAACTTATTTACCTATTTTTATTTTGTTACAAAGTCTATACACTCAATCGCTACTACTAGTAGATGTTTATTTCAGTTATTCTTTTTTTATTAGTTCTATCTTTATTATCCTTAACAGGGGGTGATGTGGAAGCAGTTTGTTGGGAGTCCCTAGTTCCTCCCCCTGTGATGCTTAATGAATCAAGACAAGGGTAGGTTACGTTATGTAGAAAAGTAAGGAAGAGTAGTATCAGTAATCGTTTGTCACCCATGTCTTCACAGATCTCCCTCCTTGCAGTTTCCTTCCTATCCTTTCCTCACTTGATCATCCCGCTGATCTGAGCGATTACCGCCATCAGACTTGGGGCTATCAAGGCGTGGGCCCTTCTGAGCATCAAACCGATTCTGAGGATACAACAGCCTGACACACTGGGAGGATCTGAGGGATTAGGACTAGTTCTCTGTCCCTCCCCGTCCGTGTTCCTCAGTCTCCACCTTTCCCGATGTGTCGTGTTAGTGAGTTGTTGGAGGGGGGCAAGGAGATGCAGGTCGTCCTGTTCCTCACAGCAGGAGCAGCTGCTCCATTTGAGCAGAGGAGCATCACCCCACCAACCAAAATGCCCCAAAAAGCCCCAGAGATGAAAACCAAAATGGTAATAAGGTTAATTTATTACCATTTTATTTTTTATTCACCCATCCCCAACTGAGTGTCAGGATGGGGCGGGGCTTGCTGATTGACAGCAGCTGAGAGGTGGGTGGGCTGCCTGGGCACTTCAAAGTGTGCATGTCCCTCTGGCCGGCCGTCTTTTGACGGCCAACCAGACATGCACACTTTGAAACTTCTCTAACACAGTGCCTTTGGGATCGCCGAGAGAGGCCACTCCCTCCAATCCTGGCACTGCTGTCATGCTGGTTAACAGCATGACAGCAGTGCCAGAATTGGTTAGCAGAGTTGTTGAGGGTCTCACCCTGGAGGAAGAGTCAAGAAGGAAGAAAACCGGACAAGAGTGAGGAGGAGATTCGTGCAGGTACGTGACTATTTCTTTTATTTATTTAATGTGTTATTGTCAGGTCTGATGATCCAATATAACCTTTTAAATGGGTGACATGTGAAACTTAATTTACATGGTTATGCTCCTGAGGCTAGTAATTAAACTAACATTGTCTGCACAGGTCTTCATGTTTCTGTAATAAACTCCAGCTCTTATCGTCTCTGGACTCCGTTGGCTTCAAGAATCTAGGGTCACTTTTAGTGCTTTTGACCTATCACGTCACTTTTACCGGCTCTTCATTGTTGCCCACAGCGGGTGCTGCCTGGCATAAAGTTCTCTGAACTTTCACCCATCCTTGTAATCACCCAGTGTCTTCTGTGCCTAACAAACAAGAATGAATGTGAGCTTGTGTAATGTAACTGGTATTCATGTAAAGCAGTCCAATACCTTCAGGTCGAGTTTGCGCTAACTAAACTGCAAAAATAAATGGTTGCATGAGGATTGGTGAGGTGATCCCTAGATGTGCACGAGGTACCATCTCAAAGAGCTCACCCCACACTACCAGCACTTCTGAGTGCCGTGGAAAGGAAGAAAGGAAAAATGCTGCAGAGAGAGGACATTTCTTCTTTCTGGTTGCTTCACTCCCTGCTAAGTTCTTCCCTACTGCTGGTAACTTTACCCAACCACTCCCCATTCCTCCTCACAGCTTTATCTATTGCTGTTAGTCTCCCTGGTCTCTTGGCTTCAGGTCGCTTGAATTCAGCCTTGTTCTCGGAGGTGCTAGTAACCCCTCTCTTCGATGGCCAGCAGGTCATTTTTCGAGTTTTTGCCCAATATTACATACTTTAAGCGGGAAAACCCCAATTTATTCACAAATGGAAATAGTGAACGGCCTTCAAAAAATGCTGTACCATGCCCCCCTAACGCTCACCCCAAAGGGCAAAGTCATCCTTCCCACTCTGAAACTTCACCAGCCGCCACTGCCTCTCAGTGAGGCAGTGGGGGTCCTGCTCACTGTCTGCTAAATTGCTTTTGGTGAGGCAAACAATGTAGAGGGGCCTGGGTCCTCTATGGTCCTTGCAAAGAATCTGGGTCCCTCCCTCATTCGGCCATCAGGGTTGGAGGATGAAGCCTCTCAGTTGGCTCTAAATTGCAATCAGTTGCAATCCTCCCGCACCTCAACAATCAGCCGCTATTTTGTGGGCCTGGTCGGGGTGCGTTATACATGAACATTCCTCAAACTGAAGCACGTAGAATAATTCACCAGTTCCGTACAGTTCATTTCATCACCTAATGTGACGATTGAAAGGCTCTGGTATGGGAGCCTCATGTGCCCCAAGCATCGCTAATCTATATGTAGGCTCATTTGAGGAAAAACATATTTACAAGAATGCAAAATATTTATTACTGGTCTCTTATATTGACAATATCTTCTTTACATGGAAAGGGTCAGATGAAGATTTCAATGGATTCCTTATGTTGAATAACTTAGGTGATCCTAATTTGAAGTTTACACGTCGTTTCCTTGATGTGGCAAGCATTCTTTATTCCTCTCTATATATATTTTGATTTTGAGTTGTTTTGAAGGGGAAAAGTCTGGCACTTCTGTCTTTTGAACTTAGAAGAATAAAGAATAAAGAAATATGCTAAATAAACCCCTTATACGTTCAGAATAGAATATTAAATCTGAAATATAATGCTTGTATCTATTCAAAGAAAATTAAGCTGTCATGGAGAGTTCAGTTCAATAGCTTGGATGATTTTTGCAGTGTCCAGTTTAAATAAAAGATGTTTAACAATTGTTTATGACAGTGTTTCCCAAACTGTGGGTCGGGTCGCGAGTCAATATTTGGTGAGTTACAAAAGTTCAAGCAACAAATAAAGATGCTTTCAAATTCTGCACTTCAAAGACAGGGGTCACATGTCAGGCTATGTCTCCTGGCAAATTACTGATTATTTTTCTAACAAGAGGATTGGTGTTTACAAACTTCTCTCACTTTGCAGTCAGAGAAGTAAGTGAAATATGTGACAATCTTGCTGGGATCAGGGAGTGCGGAAGGCAAGGCTGGAGGATGTCATTATTTTGTCACACACAACACTATATAAATACTTGTAAATAAACTGCACACATTCCGCAGTTAGCAAAGCAAAAATGAAGCACATTTGTTTGTAATTCTGAGGAGTGATGGAAACAAAGAAAACACATCAAAATACTTTATGGTGATGCTCAAATCATAAATATTCACTAAAGCCCAATGTTCGCACATTATCATTTGTGTGGAATAAGGATTCATCAGTAAATCAGTATGTTTGTGCAAATTTAATGCCCATTTAAATGAAATTGGGTTGCCTCTGAATGAAAATGTGCTTCTACAGGACGCTTTAGTTACATTAATAAATCGCTTGCCTTATGTCCATTAACGCTAGGTGGGTTGTGAATGTTTTTC
This sequence comes from Triturus cristatus, assembly GCF_964204655.1. Taxonomy (NCBI): domain Eukaryota; kingdom Metazoa; phylum Chordata; class Amphibia; order Caudata; family Salamandridae; genus Triturus; species Triturus cristatus. The sequence goes on from NC_140590.1 coordinate 407,837,198, forward strand.
TTTCTAATAATTGGGTTGTGGTTCTAAAAAGTGTGAGATTCACTGTTTGAGGTTATAGGTATGATATTTTTGGCACACAATATTGCCCAAAGCACGTTGTGGGAACTTTATATATTATTATGCCTAATGCATGTTGTTGTCACAAGGAGAATCAATGCAATGTTTATATCAATTTTCCTTTTTATGCCATATACCTCGACTGTATGATCTTATGTAAGCTCTGGACATAATAAGTTATTTGACTAGGCAAGCAGAAAATAACATTCATAGAAAATAGAGAATAGTGGAGCACTCATCATGCATGAATACCTACTACCATAACTGTTATAAGTCCATTTGTATGTTCATTGTAGTATATACAACATAAATAATACTTCGATAAAAAATAGGTGATAAGTCCTTAGTTTACTTGTGGTAACCAACGGCATGCCGTGTAGCCTGTTCCTTGTCCAAAATATGTGTAAGCAAGTAAGTGAATTAAGGACTTATCACGTTCCTTACCAACACTAGGGGTCTACATCCTCAGTTCATATCCCAAGGAGGAACCAGCCATTAATAGCTATCTACTCATACGATTTGGATGGCATAGTCAAGAGCTTTTCAGTCACATTATTATGTTTGCAATTGGAATCTATTGACAAGGTCCTATGGCCGGGATATTTCTTCTCTCCGTTTTAAACAAAGCATGAGTAACCAGTACTTACTGGCTGGAGACAATTCTATTTGGAAAAAGCCTTGAAAATGTCCTATAAAGGTCTAAACACGTCTGCTGAGACCGTTCTTGAGGATATATATCTAGAAATCCTCGCCAAACAATTATACCTGCAACTAAGTGACTGATAAATAACTGAGTTTGGATTAAAGATATGATGTGTAATCCTTATGTGATACTGATTTGTAGTTAAAAGAAAACAATTACGGTAGTAGGTATTCATACACGAGGAGTGTTCCACTGTTCTATATTTTCTGTGTATAACTGACTTGGGAAGTTTCTTGGGTTCAGTTTCACACATCATGGCAACAGGTGTGTTATAGTGTCAGAGCACCACTGTTGGGTTATTCTACAGAGCTCAATATAAGAGGGATGTCCGACTAAGGAATCACTCTCTTAGGTCACAAAATAATGTTCCACTTGCTCATAAGAAAAACTGCTGAATCTGAAGTATGAAATGTACTGAAGTATCGAATATTTTGCAAATATACTGTTAGTTTGGGATTTTATTGAATGCGACTCTCAGGTCCTTGTAATGGAAACATAATGGTTGTAAAATATTGATTTTGTTCATTGTATATGTTTTTGTACAATACCCCTGTGTCGTTTGATGAGATTCAAGCTTCTGTCTAATTTCATTGATCAAATTTGTTATATGGCCCGGAAAAAGATGGAACAGTCTGCAACTCCCTCGCCTCCTACTTCCACAACAAGATCGCGGACATACACAACAGCTTCAGCACTCAACAGACGCACGCCACGACCGAACCACCCTCCGCGCCTGCACCCCGATCAGCACCGAAGACACCGTCCGCACGATGAACTCCATCCACTCCGGATCTCCTACCGACCCCTGCCCTCACCACGTCTTCAACAAGGCCGACGCTGTCATCGCACCCCACCTGCGGGACATCATCAACACCTCCTTCGACACCGCTTCCTTCCCGGAGAGCTGGAAGCACGCCGAACTCAGCGCTCTACTAAAGAAGCCATCAGCCGACCCCACCGACCTCAAGAACTACCGCCCCATCTCGCTGCTCCTGTTTCCTGCAAAAGTCATCGAGAAGACTGTCAATAAGCAGCTGGCTGCCTTCCTCGAAACGAACGGTTCCCTCGACCTCTCGCAGTCTGGCTTCCGGGCCAACCACAGCACCGAGACCGCCCTGATCGCAGCCACCGATGACATCCGAGCACTGCTTGACAACGGAGAAACAGCAGCCCTCATCCTCCTAGACCTCTCCGCGGCCTTCGACACTGTCTGCCACCGTACACTAGTGCAGCGACTCAGCAACGTCGGAATCCAGGAGAAGGCTCTGGAGTGGATCATCTCCTTCCTCGCCGGAAGGACACAGAGAGTCCGCCTACCCCCGTTCAGATCTGAAGCCACCGAAGTCATCTGCGGCGTTCCTCAAGGCTCCTCGCTCAGTCCAACCCTCTTCAACGTCTACATGAGCCCCCTCGCAGACATCGCACGCCAGCACAACCTCAACATCATCTCCTACGCCGACGACACCCAGCTGATTCTCTCCCTCACCAACGACCCCGCCACCGCCAGAGCCAACCTTCACGAAGGGATGAAAGAGGTAGCCGAATGGATGAAGAACAGCCGCTTGAAACTGAACTCGGACAAGACGGAAGTCCTCATCCTGGGATCCTCACCCTCCGCCTGGGACGACTCCTGGTGGCCCCCCGCCCTAGGCAGCGCACCCAAACCAACAGACCACGCACGCAACCTGGGCTTCATCCTGGACTCCTCCCTCTCCATGACCAGACAAGTCAACGCCGTCTCCTCGTCGTGCTTCAACATCCTGCGCATGCTACGTAAGATCTTCCGGTGGATCCCCACCGAGACCAGGAAGACGGTCACCCAGGCCCTCGTCACCAGCCGTCTGGACTACGGCAACTCCCTCTACGCCGGAACCACCGCCAAACTCCAGAAGAGACTCCAGCGGATCCAGAACGCCTCAGCACGACTCATCCTGGACATCCCCCGTCGCAGCAACATCTCCGGACACCTGAGAGACCTGCACTGGCTCCCGGTCAACAAGAGAATCACCTTCCGACTCCTCACCCACGCACACAAAGCCCTACACAACCAAGGCCCAGTATACCTCAACAGCCGCCTCAACTTCTACGCTCCCAAACGCCAGCTTCGATCGACCGGCCACGCCCTCGCCGCCGTCCCCCGCATCCGAAGAGCCACCACAGGGGGACGGTCCTTCTCCTACCTCGCCGCCAAGACATGGAACTCCCTCCCGACCCACCTCCTCCTGACCCAGGACCACCTCGCCTTCAGGAAGCAACTCAAGACCTGGCTGTTCGAGCAGTAGCGGACCCCCCTCCCCCAGCGCCTTGAGACTCTCTGGGTGAGTAGTGCGCTATATAAATGCTTTGATTGATTGATTGATTGATTGGAAATTTTCACAGAAACGTGCGTTGACGTTTTTAGATGTCGACTGTTGGCAGCCTGTGAAAGAAAAAAAATAATTAATTGCCACTTTCCTTGTGGCTAGGATTTGCTCTGCATTTCAGGGCTTTTGTTTTTAATACCTAATGGAGTTTTTGGAGTACATATAACGGTCTTCATGTTTGGGCCTAATGTCCATGATATCCTTGAATAGATTTATAAAGAATGTAAGCATGATAAGTGTATTAGATTGAATAAAGTGATTTTTGTAATACAACTTGTGAGTCAACATTATCAATGAATGCGAATAGATTATTTACAGAGTTTAGGAAACAGACTTTGCAAATTAGCTAAAGAGCATATAGGGTTTGAAGAGACAGCCGTTATGTTGTGCAAGGTTTGCCCAAACCCCTCAGTTGTTTTTCCAAGGAGGACCTAGTTGGAGCCATCAGGTAATCCCTTGAATTATGTGCATTTTTCACTTTGGGTGATATGAGCTTAAGAAGCTGTGAAAGCCTTCAGGGTCCGTGATGATGTTCCCTTGATTGTTGAAAATGCACTGCTGCAAGTGCTATGATTGTGTAGAACATTTATGTGTGGTAGGGATCTCTAAGCTGTGTGCATAACTAGAGCAGGTATCCAAGGTCCAAACTCTGATTCATGACTGATACTGGTGGAAACAGACTCTGACAGCGCCCTGGGCTTTGCCAACTGATTAAAAGTGCATATGGTAATTAGGGGTAATTACAATTGGCACCGACAACCTACCTGTAAGTCCCTACTATATGATAGGGCATGTAGGTTGGGAGGCCCAGCAGATTTGAAGCACTTAAGTGCGCACCGCTGTGTTGCCTGATGACATTTTCAAAGGCATCACTGCATTACAAGCTGTTTTTAGATTGAAATTACATGCACATTCGACTTTGCATTTAAAGGCACTTCAAAAGTATTAAGCAATCTTCTTTTTACATATAAATCACCGCTAAGGTCTACCCTAGGTGCCCCCAGCTTAGGGTGTCATTTAGAAACTCACTAACTGAGGGCATTTTTAGCATGCGTTTTCTTTAATCAATCTCTATCTGATCTCCCTGATCTGTTTGAGAGCTTCTGTTCTGTCCCACCTAAATTATGGCATTAGCATTGCCCTTAATCGCTCTTTCCAGTAACACTGTTTGATTAGCACAGCATGAGTGATTTGTAGCAACCTATTAATGCTCTAGAAATTAGAAAGAAAGCAGCTTTTAACTCCAGAGCCAGCCCTGACTGTCCTCAATAATGGTTTTAAGAGTGAACACCCTGGGTCACCAGCCTCACCTACACTGAGTGAACCATGGCAGCCAAGTCTCTGCTTGAATTCCTGTAGATACACTATTAGTAGGAACTCTGAATCACTTCCAGGTCCTGGACAGCATTGTCAAGAGACAGTCAGCATTTACCCGCACAGATTTCCTTCTGCATTTGGAGTAAGATTCAAACTTCTTTGGTATTCTCATAGGTTTCAATTCCTGGGAAGCTGTCCTGTCCCAGTTCTCACAGAAGTGCTCCTGCGATTAATTGCTGATTCCCTTTTCACATACTGAAAGACAGACCTATACATTTGCTCATGCAAAAAACTCAAGAGAAGCACAGATGCCCTTACTAATTGTTTTGTCCAGGAGGTGAACGTTTTTCTCAGGTAAGCAAGCCCCTTCTTATACATCCCCACCAATGTTTGAGGGTATTTAATTTCTATTACCGCCCTAGACCGGAGTAAATCTCAGACAATTGCCAGTGTTAATGGCCTGAGTAAAACTCATATCTCTGTATTCGTGCACCAACTTTCGAGGCCAACCTCTCTCTGGAACACTCACTCTCTGTCCACGGGAAAAGTCTTCCATGTAGGAGTACACCGAAATCATGTGATTGCACATGTGAGTAATACATTTGCAAGTGTAAATTTAAAGATTTAGAAACACAAAAGGTGAGTTTGCACTCTTAAACCAATCCATTTTTGCATGTAAACTGAGCCTGACCAGCCGAATAGCTTTGTGAATAAAACACCCTGCCTTGAATATGTCTTAATCTGCAACTCACTATTCATTTGGGTCGGAAGGGATCTAAGTATGTCCTGTGATCTGTTGGGATTCGGGACACACCCAGAGGCCTTTGAGGAAACCAGACCCTCAAAGGACTTGCTTGATTACAAGGCTGAGTCCCAAAGCTTGTTAGAGACTGCTTAAATATCCTATGTCGATCAGGGAAGGTAGGAATTGATTTAAACGCAGAGAAGACGCGTAAGCAGCCACGTGCCTATCGAACCCGACGTCCTCACCAAGACCGTGCACCTAGTTAGCAGCATCTGCAGTTCACAACCAAAACCTATGTCGGAGCGTTCGTGGGAAGTCGGGGCATTTTGCTATATGTAAAGATGCACAGTCTTTGCATTGGATATTTGTGACTATACCTGACACCTATACAATCATTCTGGAGAGAACGCTCTTGGCGGATGGGTGTAAGTGAAACGCCACAGGAATGTAAATCTTATATTTTATCGTGGCCAGAGAAAGGTGTATTTTGAGAAATGTGACCACTTTCCACACAAACACTTTGAATCCATTTTCTGACTCACTAAGAACACTTGTTTGCCAGCCACCCTGCATTCTTTTGGGTTTCTAAGCCCTGAGGAAGTAAACTAGATTCGGAACAAGTACCTTCTGGGGGGGACGCTTAAACACGAGTAAATTCATTGGATGCATATATATATACCTTACGGAGGCGAAGCAGCGTTTCCATTTAGAAGTTAGTATGACGCTGGTGATAAAGATGTAAATACAGATAAGGAGTATAAGAGGTGATGGATGTTCAATGGAATGTGGTATCAGAATACTGTATGCAGAGATATCCTCTGACATCAATATAGCCTAAATATCGTCTAGAAAAAATCCCCCATTTGGAGTTAATAGAAATCTGCCCCCAATGGTGGGACACGCTGTTTTGAATGCGCTCCTGACTCACTGGCTCCGCACCTACATGGCATGGTTTCATTTTTGAAGGGCAACGATCATTTTACTGAATGATTTTGTGCATTTGCAGGCTATTCAGATGAGCACTACACAAAGTCTGAGCATTATCAAGGCAAAACTCAAGCATTAAACCGCTGAAATGGCCTGATGGTGGAAAGAAGGTACGGGATCATCTTTTTTCAGGGTGTGGGGTTGTACGTAGCCGCTCTCCACCACCTGCTGACATGGTCCAATACCTTCAGGATTATCCTGATTTATGTCTCTTTAAAGTCAGATATTTTCGTCTTAAAAAGACGGTATTGTAAAGAAGCAATCTCTTTCCCTGCACTGCTAACCCGGATGTAAAGATGGTGTTCATCACTTTAATAATGGTATCCAATGGGGTATAGATTGATATTACTCGATTGTGAGGCTCTATGTACCTTTAAAAGTGCTGGAGATATCAGAGATCCCTGAGGAACTTTACTGGTGATCAGAGAGGAGTGGAGAGATAGAAAAGTATCAAACTAATTTACAAAGCCAATGCACTGCGTTACTTTTTTTGACGCACCTCTTGCGCAGGGTGCCTGCCCATATTTACAAGCCCAGGTAAAGTCACTCCATATGGCTTTTCATGGCCTTGGAAATATTGACCCTTTTCATGCATTAATCTGTGGGAAAAGGGCATTCCATGGGTGTGGCTGTGGATGTTCCCACGCAACATCCATGGAACCTAACAAGTTTTGTAAAGCTGGGAATGCGTCAGAATCCTACATCTCCCCAGGGAAGCCACAGGAGAGGCGCAATGAGGAGAAATGTTTTAATTTTTCCTCCTTGGATAGAGAGAGGAAAATGCCATCAATTATTGTTTTTGTGCAAGAAGGTGTCCCTTCCTGCACAAAAACAATCATACCCGCAGTGCAGATACCCTTGCAACATGATGCAAGGGTGCCTGCGCAGGCACATGCCAGCCAATTGTGCGCCAGCACAGGGGAAAGCACATGGATGCGTTGTATTCTTGTTCATACGACGCATCTCTGTGCTTTTAAAATGATACAAAACAAATGCCGCAGTCCAGTGCCGTAAGCCATTCTGCGTTATTTGTTTTGTAAATGAGGCCCTACGTCTTGATCTGCTGAGACACGTAAGCTAAAAACCATGTAAACCACTTCCGAGCAGAAGAAGCAGCATTGACAACCGTGGTCAGTCGAGTAAGAAGGCTGGTATGTTCCTTGGCATCAAAGGCCACAAACTGGTCCAGCAGGAGAAATAATATTGCCTGATCTTCATCGACCAATTTCAGAGCATCAACATCAACATGTTGGTGTAGATTTGATTTCTTCAATAAAGGTACCACCACTTCTACACAAAAGTTGGGAACTGAACCAGTGGGAAAGGCCAGGATTGATGAGAATAGCCCAAGGGGAGCAATGTAGGGAGATACACTTTACAGACCCGAAAAGCTCCAGAGTATCTTGTCATCAAGCACAGCGCCCAGAAAAGAGATGAGCGAGTCGCCGTGGGACGCTAGCTAGATATGAATGAACGAACGGATGGTAAAGGTTGAATATGGGAATGCAGGAGGGTCCACCAAGTCAGAACAATATATATTGAATGGTGTGACCAGGTGGACGACAGGCAGCCAAACCCTCATAGAGGTGGGAATATTCCCACCCTATTCTTGCTGAATTTGCATTGCTGCTGCTGAAGTTGCTATTTAATGGCGTTCTTATCATTCACTCACTCCAAGCTGCCTAGCCTTCTGTTTTTCGTAGTGTCGGCTTGATCTGCAGAGCAGGTATGTGATAAAGAGAATACACTTGAAAGTGATTCAATAAAATATTTTTTAAGAAGAGGCAGGAACCACAATGAAAAAAGGTCACAACAAGGGCACGTTTTTAAAAGTGATACATACGGCTCCATATGAATGTGTGCTGGAGGTCAGTTCCACAGTCTAAAGGCATTGCTTGGTTATGTTTTTTTAGATTATTTTAATTAATGTACTGCCGAGCAGAACTGATGGATTACATAAAGAGTAGAGTTTATCAGCTGTGTCTCCCAGAGATTAACTTATTGCATAGTACTGAGCCAATACCTGGTAACAGTTAATGTCATTTCCTTCTAGGTCCTGGCTGCCGTCACGTGTGCCCGCTATCAGGGTCGCATCCTGCCGCTCTCGTGCTTTAACATTGGCACATCACTAAATTCAAAGGGCACGCAGCCCATGCTTTTTTGGTAGGTAAACTTGTTCAACCAAATTATTCTCTTGCTTGTGGTTAGTAATACAGGGGCATATTTATCATACTGTCACGGCGATGCTGCGAGCCACCTTGCTGCGCTGCCTGCGTGAAAGGGCGGGAATGCGCTGTATTTAACATAAGACGTTGCATTCCTATCCTTTTCCATGCACTGGTTCACTTTTGGCACCCTTGTACGCAGGATTGGTTTTATGCAGTAAGGGACACCTTCCTGCACAAAAAGAATCATGAGAGACATTTTCCTCTTTCTGTTTGTGCTGCTTCTGCTATTTCTCTTCGTTACGCCTCCACCCATGGAACGCCTCCCCAGGGCACAGTAACGCAAGGCAGCGATTTGCGCTGCCATGCGTTACTCCAGATTTATCAAGCCATGCAGGGGCACCCAAGGTGGCCTTCCGTGGCTTGATAAATCTGGCATTAATGTTGTGTCACCCTTGTACCCCCTTGCGTGGGGCAAGGGCGATGCAACATTATGATAAAAATGGGTTACAGTATTGACATATTATTTAAAAAAGTGCTGAAAATAATTACCTACAAACTGTTTGTGCACAATCTACTACATCTCTTGTATAATTTAGGCATATTTATTATCTGTCTGCTTTTCTCCGAGTACTCTTTTCGCTTTACTAAACTCTGGTATAACAATATTCAAATTTCACTGATGCGGAATGGCGCTAGAGCTTCCGATTCATAGATAACAGGCATTTATCAGAAGTTATTGTTTGCTGAAGTGAGTTTGGGACTTCACAATGGGCATCTGTCTGTACTCTCCAACTACGTCTGTGAGGTTGTATTCTACGAATAATAATATCTCTACTGGGTAACGCAGCATCGCCGCACACTACACTGTGATGACCCAAAGGCTACCCTCCCTTGGGCAGGAGCTATGTTTCTTTGGCTCTCTGCACTCTCAGCCAGTGGACCCAAACCCTCTGTCTCATGCACCAACTGCCCAATTATTACAGAGGCACAAGAATCGTCAGGGCTTCTGCTCATGCACTGGTTACGATAGCTGAGCATTTCATTTCAAAATAATATTTAAATCTAAGAACTGGAACACTATGAAAAATGATCGATATTTGCTTAGACTAAGCCCCACCCCCACAAAAGGGTTTTGATGGCTCTTCACTAGTGCAGTTGTGAGGCACCATTACTGTTTGGCAATTACTTTCCGTTGAATGCATGTTGATTTATAAAGCACAGATCTGACTTCAGAGCAATGAAGTGATGATCAGACCAACGAACGGTGGAGGGGGGTTCAGGTCAGGGGGTAGGTCTCTTCAGAGGGGTCCAGGATTCGGCCAGGGCTACTCTTGAGATCTACTGGTAAGAGTTCACATTAGTTCTTGTTTTGAGGAGGAAGCAACAGATAGAAAGGTAAAATCTGAATAAAAAATATAGTTGGAGCAAGAAGTCAAGAACAAAACAACTTCTAGCACAAAACCTTCAATAAACTAGACACAAGTTATTGATTAACTTACAGTTAAAAAGATCAGAATCAGAGTAAGCAGAATTGCTGGTGATTCACATTTGTTGCAAAAGTATTTGTTCGTTCGTTAATATATATTTTTATTTGGCGAGTTTTGCTATAAAAAAAATGCCACAATATAACATACAATTAAAAAGTCAATTACACAAACAGCATGACCTTAGAAACTGTATAAAATTCAATAAAATCCTGATAAAAAGTACTGTGGGAGCTGTGCCACTCTATTAAAGAATTCCTAGTTCACCACCAAGTAGGAAAAGGGTCACATATGCATATATACATTTCTACATTCATATGGACTTCCAGGGTTCAAAAATATTCTCACGTCATATATTAAAATAATTTTCCTATTACCCGTTCATTCATCGACTTCTGTATTGCAATTAAAAATCTTCCTATTGCACAGGACACATTTAAAAATCTCATATTTATCAATAGACTAAGTGCTTGTTCCCTACTTTCAGTTTTATAGACAATAACAAGAGGTTTTAAAAATTCTTTCCGTTCTTCTAAGAACCACAAACAATCCATCAAAATATGTGGGCCACTGCATTTTACTTGTAATCCACATGTGCACATACCCTGTTTGTTTGTCATTGCAGATTTTATCTTCCGATCTACGTTATATGGGTTCAGGCCAACTCTAAATTTCAAAAGAGTATTTCTAAGCTTCGGGTTAGGCATGGCCTCGTCAAGGGGAACATATGATCGTTAGTCCACCCATTTACCAGGAACTGGGTGGACGGTTTGCTCCCCAGGTAACGTAGGCCTTCTTCTCGGGCCTTAGTCTTGATGATAGCCCATAACACCTGCTTGGAAATCTTCTGCCCTGATTTCAATTGATCTGGTTCTAAGGAGAGTTTAGCACATAACTTATCTAACTTTTGTCTAGCTGCAGACGCCCAATTCAGTTCGCTTTCCTCTAGTTCTCTTTTACAAAGGTTTGATATTTTGGGGGGTCCTTTTCTATTCATTCTCTGCCAGAGGTTCAGTGAAGCTTGCAATCCCCGAAAATTCCACGCTGTAAATTGACATTCTACTCTTACAGCCTGTATCAAAGTTGACAGAGGGAGACCAAGAAGCTGTTTCACGCATTTACCCTCTTCTAAATTCCAATCCAGTTTGCCACCTACTAATAAGACCTCTGCACTGTATTGGAATTGTGGGCAGACCATTGCATTAAAAGCTGATAGGATTTAGCCGCAGGGAAGGGCTTCCATACTTCTGCTTAAATTGTTCAAGGCCCCATACTGAAGAGTGAGCCTTTGCTTTTAATGATTGTATGTGATCCCTCCAATTTAACTTACTGTCGATCCACATACTGATATATATTTATATTTGTCCACTTCTTCAACTGTGACCTCTCCCAACTTCCAATAAAAAGAACTCTTTCTTTCACCCAACACCATTATTTTAGTCTTTTCTAAATTAACCGTGAGGCTTTTTTTAGGCAATAGTCGTGAAAAGTGTCCAGTTTTTTTGCAGGCTCAATTTTGTCATGTCTGTTATCACTAAATCATCTGCGGATAGTAGACATAATATATGGGTCCCCCCTATCTTAGGATTTAGTCCACCAGCCTCATTCAGTATATTTGGTAAGTCAGAGAGGAACAAAGAGAATAACAAAGGGGCCAAAACACAGCCCTGCCGTAATCCATTCTTTATCTGAATTCTTTTAGATAAGGTTCCAAGGGTATCCAAAATTACCCTGGCACAGTTCTGTGAATGCATTTCCTGAATTAATGAAAGTACTGTTTTGTTGATTCCGAGCTTTGCCAGCATAGTCCACAGCAGATTGAGATGTACTGAGTTGATGGCGGCTCGGAAATCAACAAAACAGCAGAACAGATTGCTTCACACTTCCATTGCCTTTTTTGCCATTGCCCATAAACTAAGGCAATGGTCTATGGTTGAGTGGCCGTCCTTGAACCCACCTTGCTCCATTGGTATCAAATTGTACTGTTCTTCCTAGGACTTCAATATGCCTAACAATATCTTAGAGAATACCTTCTCCCCCACATCCAACAGGCTTATAAGACGATAATTCGGAGGCAGTGTGGCGTCCTCCTTTTTAAATTCTAAATATCATTACTTATAAAATCCACATTCAGTGAATTGCATTGCCTTTTAGTAGAGAGCAGGAAACCTGCTTAATGCTTGTTGAAGCTAAATATTCTCTTGGAAAGAACTAAATCTTTCTTGAACAGTGCATTGAACATTCACCTCACAACTAACACTCTGATCAAACAACATGTGTATGGGTGATTTTAATCTCTACTGAGGTAATTCGACAAAAAAATACAATACTTAAAATATTGATCAAAATTTGCTCAGATCGCAGGCCTCAACCTTTCTTTACATTCACTCTCTTGATAGAAAGCACTAATCTCAGAACTGACCACAATTCATTCATGGAATCCTACAAACAGCTCCTTGCCCCTAACAAACAAAATACATGGATAGCAGAGCAATCAGACATTGATACTCTCTAACATTAAATGAACAGAAAAAACAAACTCGAGCCTTAGAAAGACCGTGGTGATGTACTCCAGTGTCCCCCCTTGTCACTAAGCTCAACACAATGAGAAAACAAATAAAAATAAAATAGTATTTTTGAAATTAAAGTTACTTGAATTAAATGATACTGACTTTGCTAACAATAGGACAAGAATATAATTTGAGGTAGTCCATCAAGTCTTGAACCCATATCCACAGTATTGCTTGATGACGCACCAATAAAATGCGAAAAATGTGCCAACATCTAAAAACAAACTTTTAGGGCTTGATATAGAGTTTGGCGGGTAGGTATTCTGTCACAAACATGACAGAAATCGTGTTTACCTTACTACATGTGCAATTAAGAAGCAATGTACTTTTAATAATGCAGGTGGGCTATATGCACGTTCATGCTGAAGTACCCAACCCCAAAATTCTAAATCAGCCCTCATATCTCCCCCTTCTTTTATATTCACATCTGTTTCCACTATCAGTCACCTGGGCCCTCATTATGAGTCTGTTGGAATAGGGTTGGGTATTTACCACATGTGATAAATGCCATTATCCCGTGTTGAGGTATTTACTTCATGTGTTAATTCCTTCAATTTCTATTTGTTAAAGGAAAGTGGTGGATAACATGTGATATTGGTTTTTAACACACCAAATTCTGAATTTTTCTTTTTTTGACAGGCATTTCTCCACCCCTGATAAACTTCGATAGGGTTGTCCTGCCAGAATTTATCAGGAGAAAACTCAGAGTATCTTCTAATTATCACACAACTCGCTATTTGGATCCCTGTTCAAACATGTGTTTGCAAAGGGATCAAATTTAGCCCTAACCTCGTTATGAGGGCCATAGACTAAATGTGAGCCAGGAAAACATTGGACATTGCCAGAATTATCACCATCTTGAAACCTTTGAGCTATTACTTCTCCTGTGCCCTTCGCCCCCCAAATCATTCGGTGATTACTTGAGTGTCTGCTGGACTAGCCTTTTGAACTCTTCTCTCTCTGACTAATTGAACCACGTATAAGACACAACACAGATATAGACAAATGTAACATCTATTAATTCATAACAGGTCCACCATTTCTGCCAGCGTTTTTGAGAACTGTGCTGATTGCTAACCAAAGAGCAAGAACCGTCTTGATGAGCAGCAATCAATTTTCCAGCCAGGATTTAGTACAGAAACTGATGAGCTTCACATAGTTGACTACACTCTTATCATCCTCTGCCAATGACTTCTGCCTCTTAATTGCATTAGATGTGGCCATGGTATTTGATACCATTGACCACAAAACTACTTCTCAACCCTATGGAACATTGATTGAGCATACAAGGCCAAGTATCTGAAAGGAATTAGATATTTTTAAACCGACCTCTACACTAAATGGAGTCAAAAGCTGGGTGCCTCATCATTGTTGCAGAGTAAACACTAAACAACTTCAAATCTCCATGTTTTATCTTGATGACAGATTACAGATACAAAGTCATATTCTAATGTTCTTCAAGAATGGCCAGCACAAGCTTCAACTTCAAAAAAGTATAGCAAGTGTATTCCTGAGACTGACATGACGTTTACTATACAGCCCCTGGTCTAGCTGCTGACAAGACATGACTAAGGAATTACCTTTTGTGCAGACCTGCCTGATATCTGACATGCCACTTCCTGAAAAGCTCTAAAGTCAGCTGCTAGATTTGCCTAAAGAACCCAAAATATGAAAACATTGCCTCTATCTTGATCATCCCCAATGGATTTCAGTCAATACCAGGTGCCTTTACATGCAAATCAACATGCCTGATTAATAATGCTATCCACACTGACACCTTCATTTACCTGGCCTTGAAACTTACCATTATAAAAATCTCCTGAGCGACTTGTACTTGACCTAGTAGATGTCCTTGGATTTGCACTAAATATTTCCTGGTGCGACTTTTTCTTGCCCTCTGTCACACTTACCCAACTACTTTGCCTACTACATTTTGTAATGGATTTTCAAAAAACCCAACAAAATCTGTTACAAGTAGGCTGTCAAGTATACGCATGCATACACAGTGACCAATTTAAGAATGGGTTGGCTTTGCCAATGCTTTTGAGGCAAAGCCAAAAGTAGTACAGGAGCCAGGTAGCATGCCATGGAAGGGTTGGTGGTGGGGCCACATCCCGCAATGCGGGAGTGGGGTGGGCTGGTAGGGCACAGAGACAGTGCAGGAGGGCAGCAGAACAGTGGAGAGGTTCCCCTAGAGGACTAAGAGCCCCCTGCAACTTCACACAAAATGCTGCCAGGGCTTTAAGGACGGCTGGCACAGCCAATGTCAACTCTTAAAAACCAATAAAATGCCAAAGGGGCTATTCAAAAGCCCACTCTCTGAACAGTATGTGTGTATGTCTGATTATGTGTGTTGTACTTTATTGATAACGTGCAGTCTTTTACAGCTGTCTGTAGGTAAAACCAAAAACACTGGAAAAATAGTACATCCCGCCAGTGCCCTGCAATGTCTGGCATTCTGAGAGGAAAGTCATCTTGTTGAGAAAACATGCTGCAAACCACCAAGTATGTCCTTGTGAAATCTTAAGAGGATTTTGAGCAGTCGCAGTAAAAATGAATGAAGCTGAAGTCAAGGTAAGGAGGTTCCACAAACACAGCAGCAAGAACGACAAGAAAGACATATGATGCTGCTGGTCTTTATTTTACTACTGTTCGGGGCTAAAGTACAAATACTACTTGAAGTGGAGGTGTCCCTCTAATGATCGCAGTGCATGGGCACCCTACTGCTGGTGTTGCCATGCAGGTCACGGCAAGCACCAGACATAAATTGCTTACATTGTAAAAATGGGTGAGAGTGTCAGCGTGGAATAAATAGGGGTATTCATAATACACACTGTGAAATAGAGCGGGATACGAAGTCTGACTGACAAAAAGAGTTTAAAAACGTCTTTTTTCCACAGGTGGATCACGAGTTAGCAATAGTGCAGCTCTAAAAATCGTGGAAAGAGTACTCAATACCACCCCGTTTGGTATAGTGGAGGCTGGTATGAATGCCCTCGGCCTCTACATGGTAAATACCTCCAATTGAAACGAGTAATTGGTGTGTAATAGACTTGACTATGAATACATGTGGTTGGTCCGTTTTTATCTACAATAGAATAGAAATTGGCTATTCTGTTTTCTTTTCTGTTTTTAACAGCCCTTCCGCAACATAAAAGCATTTGTCCAGTGAGGTGCTTGATTGAAACCCTATGCCCTGATGAATTTGCCAGAACAAAGATAAGTGGCAATGAAACATGTTGGCCTTCCGTATAAAGGTTAGCAACATCGAGTGCTTTTATTTTGAGTAGACTCACCAGTTTGAATAAAGAGGGTTACTTTCAGTGAGTTTCTAACTCAATTTTAAATATTGCTTGGGACATCTGGTTCTTCGCAATACACGGGCTTCTTTCTTTGATGGGCACAGTAAAAATCTTTTCTTTCTTGATCTGTTTCCTTTTTCTTTTCAATGGTCACTAGTTTCCTGACTCTTGTGAGTGGGCAACCGATGATGATAAAACGTGGGCATACTGGCGAGAACCGGCTGGTAGCCTCCCTGGTGTTGCGTACGTGAGGTGCCCTCTCACTCTCACTTTCATTTTTCTGAGGTTTCTTTACCTGTTTATTGTGGAGGAGTGATTGTCAGGTAATGGAGGGTTGCTATACTGGTTTTTTCTGAAATTAAAGAGGGCTAGGACTACATTAATTTGGATGCAATACCAGAAACTGAGGGGAAATAATTATTCCCATTAGTTGTGTAGTTCCTAAGTAAAATTGTGAATCCTCTTGGTGCCAAGCCTTTTTTGGTTTTATAAATTGCTTACAGCCATTATGAATTTCAACATAGAGGCAGTGTACTTTGGATTCCTCAGAAGCTAGTACTTTGTGAAGTGATTCCTCCATTGCCTAGGTGTCAGGCTACCGCTTGGATTCAGGGGTTGTTTTTCTTTATGGAAAAAGATCTCAGTGCGCAGTACTTCATCTGAGCATCAGATGATCCCACTGCGTGTCTGCGAGTGTGACTGCTGTGTCATTTTTGTGTGGGAGTTCTAGCTCAGATGTCTGATGCCAGACATACTCAGTAGAAGTGCCTAAGTCTGATGTGTCCCACAGCTGATTCTGTGCAGCATGGCTACAAACCATTGCAACACCAATAGGTCGACAAAGGCGAACCGTGTTGGATTTACCAAAGCTTGTTATCTAAGACACCCAGTTCTGGTTGGTTAGTGTACATTGGGTGTGGAAGTTGGGTGGGTCAGAAATTGGCCAGATCGTAAATAAGATGGGAAGAGTTTGGTGATTTGCAATGAGTGCACATAAAGCTGCACTGTGAAGCAGTTCTACCCTATATATGAAGGGTTTGGTGGACCAGAGGAAATGAACTGGCCAGGAAGCTAAGGAGATTGTGATGTTTGAAATGGTAGAGGTCGGATTCGGAGGTCCACATTATGGAACATTGAAAGGAAAAAGGATGTGATTAATATGTGTGGTCTGGAGTGGCAAGCATGCGAAGGGACAAAAACGTACCACTGAAAAGTAGAATGATGGAGTGACAGTGGGTGTGGGCTGTGGGTCAAGAAAATCTAGTGTTCTGTGGAAGGGGGTGTGGAACCTTGTCCCACTGGAGCATAAAGACTGGCAAGACTCAGGAAGAGGTGGGGAGTTTTGGGGTTGGGAAGAAGAGAAGTTGTCAGATTCGGGGCGACTAAGATGTTGGTTTCGTGATGGGGCCACAATGTACAGATCAGGTGTTGTGTCCCAAAGAGGTGAGAATGCATAAGTGAAACTACTTCAAAAAGCACTGGCCTCAAAGCAGGAGGGGCATCTCCCACTTGCACTCAAGGAAATAGTAACTCAATATAATCACTCTTGATAAATTGTTTTATCAATGAACTTTATTGAGATTGGAAATTGTTCTTCAGTATTATCATTCGTTACTTCTTCATAGCCATGATTCCCATTAGATTATTTGTTTGACATTCATTATGCCCAATACATTTCGGGCGATTAGCCGTTCTTCAGGGGCTTAATTCTGAAATGTAGAGGAAACTCGGGTTCAATACATGTTACAGATTCAAAGAATGATGCTGTACTAGTAAAAACTATGAACAGTGAAAATTGCTCAGGCGTGCACAAAGTGCTGGAACAGATGTATCAACCAAATTCCCCAGAATTCGAATTGCAAGAGTGCTAAACCGTTAGGAACACAAGTGCGATCCAGGAGTATCACATGAAAAGAGTGCTCAAAACCACAAAGATTCTTCTAAGACGGCGGCACGAACGAAAAAAAAATGTGTAAATGACTGGTAAACCAATGCACACACGGAGAAAATATGCCATCACGTATTAATAAAGTTGAATGGAACTGAAAACATGGAAGAAAAACCGGAGTGGAACTACTGCCATTCATGGATAGTTAGTGGAAATGGGTAGAGAGCGGAGATGGGATGCACATTTTGGGTGCACAGGGAGGTGGAGTAGTGTAATGGACAGAAGATACAGGCACCACCAAAGGTACATTAGCGTGGTTTTGTTATGACTTGAAGGTTTCAGGCGGAAAGAGAACCTTTGAGGCAGAAGTAGTGTGCAGCTTGGCTTATGAGTGAATGCAGTTACTACAATTCAGTCTCTCTGTCTCTGAGAGGCGCTATGCATAAACCAACTGCACCCTCTAAATCACCACCATGCATGCAATTTCAATTTTAAACACATTAGAAAACGTGCATTTTCTTACACAAAGACGCATCCATTAATGTGCTTTAAGTATTTGCAAAATCCTTGCATCCATTATGCAATGCTATGAATGTTACTATTCCTCAGCAATGGATTCTCTCTTTTAGGACTTGTCAGAGCATGGCATTACACACAACTGTGACTAATCTTGTGAAGTCTAGTGACTCTGCCTTTGGGCTTGTTGCCACCTAGAGCTGCTTATAAACTATCATAACCTGAAGATCTTTGTCCATGGACTCATGGTTGAACCTTTTTATATCCACACACTTCACATTTTGCTGATCAATTACTGTTGTGCTTCTGCCAGAACCTGTCTCCTGTTCCAATACAGCTTGTTGCCAATTCTCATAGCCCTGCATTGCATTTGCTTTACTCTCATACCTGCTTTGTCTATGTGAGAAATTGTCCCTTTTTGCGTAGTCACCGAGCAACTGCTGTCTAGTCCCCAGAGTATGCGCTCTGACCCCTAAAACAAGTAGAAATTGGCTAATCTCTCATTGACATATTTATTTCCCTTATATGGTCATAGTCTATGGTATAGAAAATAATACTATGGCATGAAAAGGTAAATGTCACCTGTGGGCTGCAGCCCTTATTGTTTCTTCCACTAGTATGACAAAGGAAAACATATTTGAGGCGTACCTTTGCAGCCTGACTGCAGCAATCTAAAACATGCAGTGTGACCTGTTAAAATGGCCTTTTTCGACAAGTAAAAATCTCCCTTTTAAATATTAGTAAATGACCCCTAAGTAGGCCTTGTAGCTGGGGGGGGGGGGGGGGGGGGTGAGTAAACTCTGCAAGATTTCGTTTGAATTATGCAAGGAGAATAATTCCGCATTTAGCAATATTTCTTAGCGCAAAAATGCCCCCTCATGTCTAGTCAGATTTTTGAAAGCCTTTTTAGGAAAATAAACTTTTAGAAAGTTACACTTTACAAAGAAATGGACTCCATGGATTAGTTGACCTTTTGCGTGACTACAGGGACACAGCAAGCTGCAAGAGGCCTTTTTCCCTAAAGTGCCCACCTGACCTGCAGCAACTGGACATGGAATGGACCCTGCTGTTCGCCTCTGCCTAACACCCTGTGAGTCTCTAAGTGTATCCCCTAAGGCCCTGGGGCCTTAGAAGTGTACTACTTTGGAGGCTGTTTGGGAACCCCGGAGAAAGTTAGGAAACCTTTGAAAACGTTTCCTCAGGACCAATTTTCAAAACTTTTTTCACTTTCAAACTTTCACTGGGACCAATCCACTTGGTGTGGCTTACACAAGCGACATCATGATTGGGCTGAAGTTACACCTTTGTACTTGTCTACTGTGTCTAATGACTATCATCAGCACTTTACACTTTTTCTTCTTAAGTCTTTTAAAAATTCATGTGTCTGGTTCCCCTGGTTGGAACTCTGTTGTTTTGGTGTAATTTTGCATATTTAAATGTTCCTTACTTTTATAAATTGTAGTGAAATTTTTACTGTGTTGTGTCTTTGCCTGTTTAACTGTTTGGGTACTTTTAAATGCTTTGCATATTTTCTCTAAGTTAAGCCTGTCCACTCTCAGCTAGAGCTATCAGGGTATGAGGTCAGGTTTAAATTAGTGAAACTTTTGACCGAACTAAGGGGCATATTATCAAGCACGGCGTTAACATTATCGCCGCTTTAGCGGCAGAAAACTGCCGCTAAAGCGGCGATGATGGGCTTGATAATATGCCACAGAGGATTCCCATAGAAGCCCATGTTGACACAAGAACATGGGCTTCTATGGGAATTCTCAAGGGCATATTATCAAGCCCATTATCGCCGCTTTAGCGGCAGTTTTCTGCCGCTAAAGCGGCGATAATGTTAATGCCGTTTCTTGATAATATGCCCCCTAATAAGATAGCAACTTTGCTACCTGTGATGGACATCAATCCACTCCAATTAATTATTCACTTTCTCAGTCTACAATGAGGTGCAGGCTGTGGGCTGCTCCCTCTCTAATTTGTTCCTAGTTTGCTCCTTCTGTTGCCATTTCCATTGGCTTCCTCTCTTGTATAACTGTTTCATATGCATTTTCTCGGTCCATTGCTCCTATATCTGTACCAAGTCTCTCTATCTTTGCTCCTTGTAATGGTTTTCACTTGCTTGAATTTCCTCTCTCGTAATCTCTAGTTACCTTGCAGTACTTTTCTCTTGCGTGTTACAAATTCCAGTCTCTTTATGGTTTTCCTGAAGTATTTAGTCTTTAACTTTCCATGTCGAGCGTGTTACAGTCCAGTTCCTAGTATCTTTGTGCTTGTCCTGCCTTGTTCTGTTCTTCCCCCAGTTTTCCTCAGTACTTTGTTCTGTATGAAAAATGTTGGACTTGAGTGTGGCCCGAGCAATTAGTTGTGTATGAGATTAATTCAACCATTCCATCTATCACCTTGTTGTTGTAGTTGCTGTCTTAAGTGAGGCAGGTATTCCTAGATGTTGGCCTTGTGCTCACTGTGTCACTGGAACCAAGATACACAAGATTGAATAACCCCAATCAGGGAGAACCCAGTCTTGGGTTGCTTGTGTTGCAGTTCATTAAGGATCTGGCCTGGAAGATTTGGCTTGATTATTCCTATGGTAGCAGAGTTTTTAGACTTGACATTCTTGGTGTGGTCACCCCCCAAACCTTTTGCCTTCACCCCTCCTGTTTTCTGAATTTGATTCGTAGGCATTAGAACTTAGGGCACTTTTTCTCTGCTGCCCAGTGGTAAAATGCTTGTGCTCTCTCCCTAAAACATGATAAATATGGTCTGCACCTGATTGGAACATTGCATTTACTTACAAGTCCCTAATATATGGTACTACATGGTACCCAGTGTCTGTAAGTAAGAGCTACTACTGGGCATGCAACACCTCAGTGTGCCATCCAACTAAAGTAACACTTGAAAACCTGTCTCAAGCCTGACGTTGCAGCCTGTAGTGCAGTTTTAAACTGTCATTTTACCTTGGCAAAACAATACCTTTTGCCAGGCCTAGTCGTTCCTTTTTAATACATCTACGTCTCTCCAAAGGTAGGTCCTAAAGACCCATAGAACGAGTTGCATTGCATTTATAAAGTAAGACATGTAATTGTAATTGTAATTGCATTTATATAGCACTTACTACCCCTGATAAGGCATCAAGTGCTTTTTCAGCGAGTAGCACGCTACTGTGAATTTGTTATATGTAATGAAAAAGGTTAGTGGAGGGATAGAAGAGGGAAGGGTTTGCATCTATATAGTACTTGCTACCCCTGATGAGGTGTTGAATCACTTTCGGCAGGTAGCACGCTACTCTGGAACCCAAGCAGAATTTACGGGGAATTAGTATATGGAAATATGAAATTAATTTGAGCGGTGGACATGTTAGTCTGCTAGTTGGACTGAAAAGGAGAGTGGATGGACAGAAGAGGGGAGGGTCTAGAAAGTGTTTTTTTAGCTCATAGCAGTAGGAGGAGGTTTGGGATGAGCAAAGGAGAGGAGGGGGGGAGAGTCAGAGGGAAGGGTTCGGAAAGGCTTGTTTGGGAGATCTGAATAGTAAAAGAGGTTTGAGATAATTAAAGAAGGGGTAGAGGAGGGAAGAGTCTAGAACAGGTTAATTTGGAATTCATAGTAGTAGAATGGGGTTTGGGATGGGTCAGAGAGTGGAGGTAGAGATATATTGAGAGAGGTATAGCGTGAGAAATAGGGTAGTGCATTGGAGATGCTGTATGATTATGTTTTACATGTCCTGGTAGTGAAAAAATCCCACATTTGTTTTTCACTGCTGTAAGGTCTACCTCTACCATTAGATAACTTTAGGGTACCTTATTACATTTAATCATTGCCAACCAGGAGCAGGTAGAAATGTCATATTTAGACTGAAATAAATAGTAATTTAAAATCCTCTACAATGGTAAAGTTGGACTTTAAGTCACAATTCTGAAAAGGCCACTTTTAGAATGTTGGCATTTTCTAGCCCTATACATATGTACTTCTGCCAGTGTCCTAGGTCATATGATTTTAAATGGCTCTGTTTTGGGGCTTTGTGTATTTCTCCCAAACAGTGAGACAAATGGGGACCAGGTGTGTACAGGATGGGTCATCCCGGCTGTTAGAACCGGTGGTCTCTAGTTGGCAGAGGTATACACTTCTGACAAATAGGGACCAACCAATTCTAGTCAGGGAAAGGGGATTACACACTCAGATAACCCCTGCTACCCCCTTGGTAGCTTGGCAGAGCAGACAGGCTTATCTCAGAGGCAGTGTGTTAAGCATTTATGACCACATACAGTAATCAAGTGAATACACTACAGATGGACACGACACAGAAGTTATTATAAAAATAGTATTTTTATATAAGGCTTAGCACAAGACCAAATAACGACAAAAATATACCACAGTCTTAATAAATACTCTTTGGAAGGAAAAATAATAGTTCAAGTAAGGTTTCTTCTTGGCAAATAGTTCTTTAGCAAAGTATTCTTCTGAGCACAGTTCTCTGGCAACAAGGTAACCCCCACAGGAGTCACACGACGTCGAGTCTACAAGATTCCCAAGGTTCGGCGTCGACCGCGAGGAGCGCTACGTCGAGCCTGGAGTTGCAACAGACCCCACAAGTACAGTACCTTGAGAAACGAAGAAAACGATGATCCACGGCGTCGAGATGTCGGCGTCGAGGTCGGCGTCGATCGTGCCTCGGAGTCGGGTCAATCCGCAGCGATGTCGAGGGATGTCGGGCCGGAGCAGCGCTCACGGCGTCGAGAAGGGCGTCGAGTCGATGCGATCAGCAGCGGCGTCGGGACGGGGTCGCTTGGAGGTGGAGCCGATACTCACTCCTCACTGGCGTCGATACCGGCGTCGAGACGGGGTCACTTGGAGCCGGGGCCGATACCCACTGCTTACTGGCGTTGCTGCTGGCGTCGATCGGGCCCAGCGGCCGGCGTCGAAGGCTCGGGACACTGGAGCCGTTACTCACGATGTCGAGCTGGATTCGGCAGCGTCGGCGGCGTCGAGACTGCAGATTTTCCCTTGTGTACTGGAAACAACACTTTCCAGCAATTCAGCAAATGGTGAAGTCCTTTGGCCCTGTGACTTCAGCAGGAGACTGGCACTCTTCCAGCCCTTGGAGATTTCCTAGCAAGTGTTCAGAGAGTACACACCAAGTTCCTCTCTCCTTGTTCCTTGGCAAAAATAAAGAAGCAGCTTTCAGGTTCCTCCACAGCAAAACAGCACTCTGGCAGAAAGGGGAGGCAAGTCCTTAGATCAGCAGGCTTCTTGTCCTTGGTACAGGTTTCCTTGTCAGAAGTGATCTGAGTTCTTGGTTCAGGGGTCCTTCTCTTATACCCCTTTTTCCCTTTGTTCCCTTTGTCCAAGCAGGGAGATTCCCACCAGCTCAGGTTTGTTGTGGGTGTTGCCAGGCAGAGGCACCTGGCCTATTCACTGAGCAGGGCAGAGTCCTCAGCTGCCCAGCAGGAGGCGGAGCCAGTATTGTCACTGGCAGGAGCAGGGCTATCAGTCGCCCAGCAGGAGGCGGAGCCAGTATTGTGTCAGGCAGGGCAGGCTACTCTTCCCTCACTCTATGTGTAAACGCCCCATTCACCCCACACTGACTCATTCAGACCTCTGGAGCCACCCAGCCCCTGACACACACACCAAACCAGCAGAGACCGGTAGATAGTTGGACAAGAAAATAGCCACTTTCTAAAAGTGCTATTTTCAAACATAGAATTTAAAAACCATCCATCCTAAAGGGTGTGTTATTAAATTCTGAGTTCAGGGATACTAAACTCGACTTGCTACCATGCTCCCTGAGTCAGATAGATTATAATGGAGTTAATAATCAGTCTGCCCAGTCTGGCCTATTGGAGGCAGGTAGCCCTTCAATAGTGAAAAACGAAAATGGCTGTAATTCACTATTAGGTCATGCTACACACATCAGGGCATGACCTACCTTTTACCAACAATGCACCCTGCCCTAGGGCCTACCATAGAGGTGTCTGAAATGTGGCAAAGTGAAGGTTTAGAGACTGGCAAGTAGGTTTCCTTGCCAAGTCGACATGGCAGTCAGGGACTGCACGCAGGCGCTGCGGTGGCAGGCCTGAGACACATTTTACACGCTGCTTCTGTGGGTGGCACAACCAGTGCTGCAAGCCCACCAGCAGCAATTAACTTACACGCCCTTGGCACACGCAGTGCACTAGACTAGGGTCTGAACAGTAAGTCAACCAAGCCAATCATGGTAACACCAATCAATGTAACAATTTAACATAGGGGGCACTTGCACTGTGGCACTGATCAGCAGTGGCACAGTGCCCAAAGCAATAATCCAGCAAAAACATTGTAAACAGAGGAGGCAAACAGAAAAAAATGGAGGAGAGACTCATGCCAATGATGCCAGGTCTAACACCGGCAGAATGGCTGGGGCGGAACTGTCCCCAACCCCACTTACACTTCAGAAGGCTTGCTCCAGCGCACACAAAGGAACCCAACTCTGTCATCACCCCAGACTACTTGGAGCCTTGACTGGGTAAGGGAAGAACTTTCAAGTAGCAGATGTGGCATAGTATAGGAAAGTCCCTATATGTCAAAGGTTGGCACCAGATATAAATATTGGACCCACAGAACACCTCTTCAGTGTGCTCCTGAACTTGTGAAAGACTTCATAAGGACTGTCTGGACCCCCAAAGGACAGCCCTGCTGCCATTAGAGGACGGTGCTGCTGCTTGAAACCCTGCCTTGCTACTTGAAAGTGAAATGGGCCATCTCCTTGAATTTACTATTGGAAGTGACTCATGGGTCTAATTGGCTGGCCTCCTGTTTGAGCTACAGGAACATAACAAGCTCCTGAGGCCTTGAACTCTGTACCTGGCCTCTGATGGAGTGAGTCCTAACCTCCCATGCGCCCCTCCCCCACCCTCAGGTCCTAGACACTTATAAGTGGTTTTAGAGGTGCTGCTCTTACCTAACCCTAAAACTTAGAACTTAGAAAACATTTCACTAAAATGTGCCCTGAGAGCTGACAGAAGACTAGAACCTACTACCTGTCAGCCAATCTGCTCAAGGGGCATCGTAAGTTGGTCTGAGTTTGCGGTAGCAAATAAATCCTGTTCAGTGGGACCTTATAGCAAAGGTATCCAACCTCAACCCTTGTCAGCTACCGTCTGCAGCTTTGTTCCACTGGAGATTTTCGACTTCCAAACAAGTGTCAAAGTCCAAAGGTGAAAATCTTCACTGGAACATCATCGGCGGCTCCACAACAATGATGCTTCCTCCTCAGAAATAACCAGTTGACTTGCCCCGCTGAACTCTACTTACTTGGGAGATTTTCTTCGAAATTTCTTCTGAGTCTAAAGGTAAGCTGAGACCAGGTCTAATCGAACTCATGTATCCGACCCGCCCTCCATCGTGGTCGGCCTTAACTTTTTACTTTGCCCCGATCCTCTGCTGCCAGACACCTGTGGTTGGTCGGTTGATTTTTTCGTTGTTATTTTGAAATTCATAACACGGGCTTCAGTGATTGGACTTGAATAATTTTGGTGTCATTTATTAATTTAATTATACTCTAGCTTTCTAATTTGGTTTGGGATATTTCTTGTGTTGTGTTCTTACTGGCTGTGTGCTTCCAAAATGCTTTACACATTTCCTCTAAGATACGCCTGACTAATTTTGTGCCAAGCTACCAGAGGGTAAGCACAGGTTCATTTATTGACTTTTGTGGTTCACCCTGACAAAGATTATAGTTGTTATCTGTGTTGAGCTTCCAACATCTCTGCATATTGGCCCAATCTCTTACAAGGGACTGATTTGCATATGCCCATGTCCAAACTGAGGTGGTATGATGGGTGAAAAAAGACGGACTGGTCTGTGGCCCCTAACGATTGCCTGTGTCTTAAATGAATTCAAGAACATCGTCCGTCACCTTCTTGTTGTTGCTGCAGTTGCCACGCTAAGTGCAAGGTGTATGCGCAGACATAGTCCTATATTCACTGTGCTACTGGAGCCAAGTGACACCCAACTGAAGAGCCTCAATCAGGGCAAAACCAGTTTTGTGTTTCCATTCAGTGAGGATGTTGTAGTTAGATTCTCACACCAGAGATAGATAAGAATAGTAGTTTATTAGGAGCACAGAGAAGCGTTGGCAATCCCACCAGAAATCAGCTTACAGTGGTCATACTCCAGAACCTAGCTGTGTCACTAAGCATAGCAACATCAGAATGGTATAAGTGTTCCATTCTTAAAGTAACATAGCACCTCTCATGTAACCAACCAATTTAAGATTACAACACATCCCCCTTCCTTACATAAGGAGAAAAAAAACATGAATATTAACATAAAGAAACATTAATAAACAAGATTAAAGCATATCTGAAATTGATGTAACCACTAAACATTTGATCACAAATCATCATTATCCCCGCTCCTCCATCTTAACACATGTATTATGAATCCCTACATACATAATCTTGTAAGTATCTAGGTGCACATCTTAACCTTTCAGGCCTAACCCTATTGGTACTGTTGTCACCACAATCACTGGGTGTAGTTTCAGTAACCCTTCCACTAGCCTCTCCATCACTCACGAGGAAATGGGGATTAAACCTCTCACCCTCATTACCACAAGCAGTCCCATCACCTAGTTTTTTCTTCTTATAAAATGCCACCCTTCTCAAATTCCAATTTTCCCCATTGTAAAGCGTAACATGTCTACTATGGACAAATTTCACTTTATACGGTCCACAAAACTTGGTAAATCCAGCACAGATACGTCCCGGTTTCACCTTCACCCAATCATTAGGTTCTATGTTTGTCTTATGCGTCAGATCTTTGCCTACCCCTTTATCATCACCACCCAGGCTAGCTAAGCCCAAACATTCTTTCATCCAAGCAGGAACCTAATTGGTACTAGCCACACGCCCCCTCATAACAACAAATGGAATTTTCCCAGAAACTGTATTTTCTGTCGTACGATACGCCCATACCAAATCATCAACCATGTTTTCCACATCCTTCCTGCTTGCCACAGCCAATTGTATCACTCCTTTTATCATACGATTAGCCCTCTCAACCATACCATTCTCCTGTGGGTTGTACAGAGATGTTTTATTATGCACAATCCCACAGGACTCCATAAATGAAGTCATTTCAGTTGAAATTAGTTGAGTACCATTATCAGTGACTAATTTAACAGGATAGCCTTCCTCCCTAAAAACTTCAGATAAGATGTTTATAGTGCTTTTAGTGGTTATTTCCTTAACAAACCTTACAACCAGCCACTTTGATGTGACATCCACCATGATTATCCCAAACTTAAGATTGCAATTCATGCTGGAAAATGAACCTATGAAATCCAAACAAACTGTGTGCCACGGTAATTCAGGATCTACTACAATTTTACCCAAATTCAATTGATTACCCACTTTTAATCTTTTCTCACTCTCAAAACACTCTGCACAAGACTCAACCCAATCAGAAATTTCCCTGTCCATAACTGGCCACCAAAAGTGTTCTCTTATCTTCTTCTTTGTAAGAGACTGACCCATGTGACCCTCATGAGCGAGTTTAAATAACACAAATCTCATGTCTAACGGAGGAACAATTTTGTCTTCCTTCATTATAATATTAGCTTCACTATCAGCAATAGACAAGTCTTCAAGAACCTTTAGAAAAGGTCTTACCGCAATGGGGAGGGTACTCTCCCTTCTACCCCCTTTCACTATTAAATCTCTCACTACTTTTAAACTCTCATCTTTGTCCATACTAGCATTCCATTGTTTCTCGTCAATAGCACCATTAGTCCACCCCACCATTTCAACAATTGTAGCTACAGCACCCTCACATTGAAAAGACTCAACGTTTGACTTATCTACTTCCTCCCAAGGTAAAGGAAACCTTGATAACCCATCAGCTTGGCAATTTCTCCATCCAGCAATATATTCAATTCTGTATAAGTACTCCTGTAAATGAGCAGCTAACCTAGCCAGCCTTGCAGAACCTTTATTCGCACCTCCAGGAGACAAAATTTTTATAAGTGGTTTGTGATCCGTCTCCAATGTGAACTGAAAACCCCATAAGTACATCCTAAAATACTCAGCACCCCACGCCGCAGCCAAAGCTTCTTTCTCTATCACTGAGTAATTTCTTTCAGAGCCAGTAAGGGACCTTGAGTCAAAGGCAACCGTTTTCCTTTCTGAACCATGAACCTGTGCTAAAACCGCACCAATCCCCACCGCACTAGCGTCCACAGTCAAAATTGACCTCAACTTCGTATCAAACGGAGTCAGAATCTTTGCATCACAAATTTCTTTCTTGACCTTTTCAAAAGCAAGTTGTTGATCGATGGACCATACATATTTGTGTCCTTTTCTAAGAAGAGCCTTAATAACCTCTGTTTTCCCTGCAAAATTATGCACAAATTTTGCATAATATTCTATTAGACCCAGGAATGACCTTAGTTGGTCTTTGTCTGACGGAGCCGGAGCTTTCTTTATGGCCTCCAACAAATCTCTCTTTGGCTTAATTCCACTAGCTGACAATGTATACCCTAAATATTCTACCTCTTCCACCGCAAATTTGCACTTTTCTTTCTTTAAAGTTAAGCCTGCATTATCCATTTTCTCTAAAACTTCCTTAAGTACAAGATTATGATGCTCTTTTGTGTCTCCAAACACCAGCACATCATCCTGAAAGTAGACTACATTCTTTGTACCTTTCAACACTGACCCCATCATCCTCTGAAACACCCCAGCAGCGGACGCCAAGCCAAACGGCATCCTGGTAAACTGGAATATTCCCTCAGTAGTTATAAACGCTGTCAATGGTTTGGACTCCTCATGCAATTTGATTTGATGATATGCACTGCGTAAATCCAATTTAGAAAAATACCTTCCACCTTTTAATGACAAAATCAATTCATTTATATTAGGCAGTGGAAACGTATCTACTACAATATTCTGATTTAACGTGCGCAAGTCCACACAGAACCTGTAACTACCATCAGGTTTGCTCGTGATCACAACCGGTGAAACCCATCTGGATGTTTCAATTTGTTCAATAATGCCTTGCTCACTCATTTCATCAAGCATACGTTTAACCTCTTGTCTGGCAATAATTGGAACCCTTCTAACTCTGTGTTGAATAGGAACAGCATCTGGCTTGAGTATTATCTTATGAACATACCCTTTGAGTTCCCCGATCCCTTCAGAAAAAAGGTTCGTCATACTTTCAACAATTCTCTCCGTCGTGATTTCATCTACCACCATTACCTGTTGTTTCGCCCTGGGATTTAGGATGATATGAAGATCATACTGATGTGCCCAACCTAAAATTGGTGGACCACTGCGTGCCACGTACACTTTACCTTTCACGCACCTTCCCTGATACACTATGTCAGTGAGCATGTACCCCACAATATCTATCCTTTCCCCTTGATATCCTCCTGGATTTATATCTTTAGGAAGTAACATTACCTCTGGCCAGTTTTCCTCATAAATTGCTTGAGGGATAATTGTCCAGAAAGACCCTGAATCCACCATTAACTCAGTGTCTTTTCCATGTATTTGAAATATCGCTTTGGGTCTTAGTTTCCTTCCCAATGCCATAGTCAAATCATCCTCTTCGACACATAATATCTTATTCAGACCTTTTTCTACACATGTTGTCACCACCTTGTCACCATTATTTTGTACAATTGCTACCTTTGGTCTACTGTTTGTTTTGCACATTTTGTAGAAGTGACCTTTACGTCCACATTTTTTACACACTTTATCAAGAGCATAACACCTCTTGTAGTCAGCCATGTGGTATGTACTTCCACATCTTGTGCACATTTTCTCATGCGTTTTGTTATACTCTGGATTCCCTTCAGAGTTGTTATTAAACTTTTTAGAGGGTATCACACTCCTCCCACTAGACTCATTGTTCCTGTTGCTGCTTACAGCAGCCACATCCTCTTGTATCACATTCGTCGTACTTGTCGTACTCTCTTTCTTTTCCATTTCTTTCATACATGTCTCTGACTGTTCCACCACCTTGGCTATATCAATGGCATTACCTAACGTTGGATTTTTTGCTGCCCACAATCTCTCTTGCATTTTTTTGTTGCAACATTGCACAATAAGCTGGTCTCTAATCATCTCATCCCTCATCGCGCCAAAATGACACTTAAGAGATAACTCACGTAAACGTGTGACAAACTGATCAATCGTTTCAGCGCATCTTTGGGGTTGCGTATAAAACTTATGCCTACACATTACAATGTTCACTTCTTTAGCATACTGTTTCCTTAATCTCTCTTTTGCTTCATTATAAACATTCGTAATTACTCTACCTTCACCATCTGTACCCACAGGTAGGAATCTAAAGGCATGCTGTCCTTCTTTCCCCAAAGTGCTTAATAACAATGCTTTTTTCCTTTCGGCATTAAAATCTTTCCCATCTAGTGCTATTATATAATTTTCAAAAATATCAATCCATTCATCCCATTCTATGGGAGGATCACCTGGTTGTTGTAGGAATAATGGTGGTGGTACTACAGTACTCCCCTCCATAGTCTATGACTAACTGTTTTAATGCAACTTCCTAACGAAAATTGTTATTTATATATATACTTTTTTTTTTATGATCACAGCCCAAATTGATCACCTGCAGTGTGAGCAAGCAAACCAACCAATTTCTATAGCCAGATGCACTCTAATTACCCCAGAAACGTATTTACACTTTTACTATTTCTATATACCTAAATATGTATACTAACTGGTGCCACCACAATTCGCCAAGCCTAAAAAAAAAATTGCACTCAAAGCGTATTCAGTGTCTGAGAAAATGACATTAATGTTCCTTCCCCTTTTTTTTGTTATAATCGTGTATTGTCAATGTTCTTTAAGATAATTACTCTCCCTTCTCAGCGCGTTGATATTCTGTCCCTTCGTCGAGAAGCGCACTCCGTAATTACTTCCGCGTTAACTCCTTAGTTCGTTGCCTTGGTAACTGAAGAATACGTACATCAACAAAGGGCACGCTGCGCCAGTGAGCGTAATGATGTAGATTTTCTGATGACACCACGGCGTGAAGACGTAGTGATGCAAACCCTTTGCTGACGCACAACAACCAACACAGACGTCGATCCCGATCGCGTTCCACCAGTCTCCCGAACAGATGGCGTCTTTCAAAATGCTTCACACGCACTCGTCAATGTCGGGATGTCCTCGCGTGGTATACCCCAACGGTAAAGTGCACGTTCACTGTGTTTCCTTTTGAAAGTTCAAACGCTCACCTTAATTTTTTGATTTAATCCGCATAAGTAACTTCAATAGAACAATGTCTCACGTTGAATACACAAAGTTTTGGTCCATTACACGCCTAAATTCCCTTCAATCTTTCTTCAACGTTGAAGGATTGCAGTGTGTCCATCCATATCTTGGCTATCACGATATTTACTCCATTTTTTCTCGTTGGTTTTTCCAATTATTTTGCACGCAAATGTGGATTCTTCTTTTACCAATTGAACCACAGGTTCACTCTGTGCTCCCTTGACTCTTTTCCTTCTTCTCTACACCAAATCTTTTTCTATTCAATCTTCATGGTTCAAGATTTGTCTTCCTTGTTTGAGGTGTAGCTAAATCGTCGCAATTTGTTGTAGTTAGATTCTCACACCAGAGATAGATAAGAATAGTAGTTTATTAGAAGCACAGAGAAGCGTTGGCAATCCCACCAGAAATCATCTTACAGTGGTCATACTCCAGAA
Organism: Triturus cristatus; assembly: GCF_964204655.1. Taxonomy (NCBI): domain Eukaryota; kingdom Metazoa; phylum Chordata; class Amphibia; order Caudata; family Salamandridae; genus Triturus; species Triturus cristatus. The sequence goes on from NC_140590.1 coordinate 407,869,012, forward strand.
CCTAGCTGTGTCACTAAGCATAGCAACATCAGAATGGTATAAGTGTTCCATACTTAAAGTAACATAGCACCTCTCATGTAACCAACCAATTTAAGATTACAACAGAGGACCTGGCCTGGCAGTTCAGGCTGGACTGTTACTATTGGAGCAAGGTCAAGACTGATTTGAAATTAACTGAGTCCAAAGTTGAGGTGCCAGGGTGGGGAAAACAATGGACTGGAATGCAGCCCTGAGCAATTGTCAGGGGCTGAGAATCATTCAAGCATTACATTGATCACATTGTTGTTGCTGCTGCCGCACTAAGGGGCCGATTACGATGAGGTCGGAACGGCTCTTGTAATCAGCCGGTCGGATTCCTTTCTGACCGGCCCATTATGATGGAGTCAGTAGGAAAGGAATGCGAGGGGTCATTCCAACTGACTTCTGACGGGCTCGGAGAGCCCGTGTGTCAGTCGGAATGCTTTCAGTAATCCCAAGGGCGGCTCTTTCCACCCGAGGGATTACGATGTTGGGTGGAGACAGCCTTTCTGTTCTGGCCTTTCTGACACAGAAATGCCATCAAACTCGACTTTAGGGTCCCCCAACATGTTCCGCTTTGGTGCACAGCCTCATGTTGGAGGCCGAGCCCCCCTGTTAATCCCTGCACCTAGTGGTAGGCACCTTGAGGTGCCTGCCACGGGGTGCAGAGATGAACTTCTATTGTAAAGTACAGGAGTGCGACTGAACAGTGTTTGGTCACATCCGAATTAGTCGGTCGGGTCCCTCGACCGAGACGATTTCGGGCGGAGGAAACTCTGCCTGCCATCGTAATAGGGCCCTAAGTTTGACAGGTATGCACAGATGTGGTTCCCTTGCTGAATGTGCCACTAGAACCAAGCTATAGCTGACTGAAAAGCCCCAATCAGGACATAACGGGTCTTGGGTTACTTATGTTCTGAGGAGGTCTTGGCCTGGCAATTCGGGCTGGACTGTTCCTATTAGAGCTGGGTGAAGACTGATTTACATATTCCTGGATTCAAACTGAGGTGTCAAGGTGGGCAAAAAACAATGGATTGTCATGTGGCCTAATGGATAGTCAATGGCTGAGATTATTTCAAGCATGCCATTGATCATCTGTTGTTGCTGTATATTTTAGCACAGCTCTTGTCTTGCTAGAGGCATGCTTGTATTCCAGTTTCTTCATCTTTATCTTTGCTTGTTTACTTACAGCTGTTTTCTCACACCTGCTCACCTTTCATTTCTCTTAGACCCAGGGGAGCCTATTCACAATCTGCATCTTGGAGTACATTTATTCTACACTAGTACTTCCAAACGTACTACAAAATGCTATTCACAAACCTTCAAGTGTAAATCTCCACCTCCATTTCTCGTATCTTCTCTATGGGGAGATCCTAACACATGTAAGTTTATTACTTAGCTGTAAATGTGGGAGGCACCAGGGGGAGTGGCTGGAATAAGAGGGGTTTCGGGAAGATTAAGGAGTCGTTTAGGGAGGATTAGGTAGGAGTCTAGTGAGGGACATGCACCCACCCACAAAAAACGTAAGTCTATTGCTGTTCACAAACTGCACTTTAGAAGTTCCTAAAGCCAAAAAGAGACCAACAACAACAGTAAATTACTTCAGCTCAGAACTTTGCCTTAATATTAAACATAAACATATTTTTACCATTTTATTGAGTTAAATAGACTTTTTTTGTACTCTTCCATATACTTTGCCATTCCAAGACTCCACAGTCAGGGTGGAGATTTCCCTATGGTAAACTATAGGAACAAGTTAAAAAGTGTATTAAACTTATAATAAATTAGTAAAAATATTTTACATTTACATCAGTGGTATGTCCAACATCTGAGGCAGCGGTCTGACCACCGGATTAGGATACCAGCGATCGGAGTGCATCAGACAGGGGAAAGACCACCGCCTCCAACAGGCTAAAGGAGCCCATCAGGCGGTGAGCGGATCCTAATCCATACAATGGAGGCACTGCCTAAGGAGGCACTGCCGTAGGGATTAGGATGTCAGTTTCTGACAACCTTTTCATGGCAGTCCAACCACCATGAAAAGGCTGTCAGAAAGTGACTTTGGAGGCCCTCTTCTCCCATGGGCTTCGCCTATGTGGCCCGGGGGGGGGGGGCACATGTGGTGCCCCCTCAAACATCCATGCACCGTGTGCAAGGCACCAAATGGTGCCTGACACACGGTGCATGGATGTTTAAAACATGTCCTTTTCTACTGCAGCTTGTGCTGTGGCCCTTTGCCGGGCTGAAGCACAGGCCGCAATAGAAAATGGCATGTTTCCAACTGCCTAAAAGATGGTCAAATCATAATGTTTTGGGTAGATCCACCAACCACATGTCGGGTGGTCTCAATCATGATACGATGGTGGTAATGAGGGCCAAAATGTGGGAGAGATAAGGAGGAGTGACTGGAAAACGGGGAATACTCACTACAAAATTGGAAGGGTTCAGGGAAAAATAAGGATGGATTTTTGAAAAAAGACAAGCTCCTATAAACACCCATCCACATTAGAGGCCTTTGCTTTTCAGAAACTACGTTTCTCAAGTGACCAATACCGTCAAGGTGACAAAACAGTAGTACATTTTCGTCTGCACAGCCTTGGAGTAAATCAAGCACCACACATGGCCACCCAAATGCGATGCACTACCATAAAAAACATAAAGGAAGCAGGGCCTTAAAATAACACCTCATAGGAAATAAATGTAAATAAATAAAAATATTTAAATTTTTAAAACGTATATAAATATTGTTTAATGGTAAAAATAGAAATGATTATTACAAAAGGTTTAGAATTAAATAACACATTTAGTATACAATATTCAAATTAAATTAAACTTTCCAACTTGTGTTTAAATATTTTTTTTAATTTAAATTAACATTAACATTAAAGATGCCTTTTACTAACATTGAACACATATTGAATGAAAATAAGAATTCACATATGGTTGGGATTTGTTTTTAAAATTATTCTTTAAAAATATAATTTATAGATTGTACTGTTGTAATAATGAATTGTGTGAGTTCAAGGGTTATAAATATTTTAAATAATTTTACATTTATATTGTACATTAAAATATTTGTAATGATGTTTTAAAAGAATAATAAACTTTACAATTTGTTCCTATTTTTTCCCATGTGATGATCTCTGACCCAGTGGCGGAGATCTTCACCACTGTTTGAACAGTCATTGGTCATAACTTTACACTCGTAAATCATGTGTTAGGAGGCTCCCCAAGGGGTGGAGACACCTAAGTCTATATTTAGGTCTAAATCGATGCACAGAAATGGTGAATAACAAGAAAATGTAGATTTAGACCCTGCTATAGTAATCAATGTACACAAGTACATCTGCATGTGTATATTTACTTTTGTGAATGGGGCCTAATCTTTCTAAGTCTCAGAATTCAAGGTGGCATATGTGTTGCTATTTGTTAAAGATAAAACCAGTATCTCCCTCTGCTGGGATAGCAGATGTTTCCTCTGGCCTCTCTTTTCTTCACTGCATAGATTGGTTTTGTCTAACTGTTATATCACAGCCTTACCCAACTTGGCCAGTGAAGGGGCACATGAGTGTTCAATGATAAAGTAATGGGGGTGACTCTTAGCTATCAGCATGTCCAGATTCTAAATTTCAACACTGCCTTATTGGTTTAGCATATTTTAAACAACACCCAAAAACACCTTTCAGAATTGGGTATGTCACAATGCGCTGTAATATTATGATGCAAATTAATAGTTTTCAGTGGACAAATCATTGCTTGCTTTAGACACATTGTTTAGGGGCTCAGAGGAAGTACTCCTTCAGACCAAGATATAAACAACAGTGCAATTAACGGACAGGTGTAGAGGAGCAGGGAATCACCAGAAAATAGGTGAAAGCATGGTAGGAAACTAGGAATATGATAGAGAAGGCAAGGCAACCCTAATGTGTACAGGTAGGAAGAGGAGTCAATAACTGGACAGATACCCTGGGTTAATGCCACAGTTAAGACTCAGAATTTCCCATAGAAATAATGAAATTCCATGTCTTTGTACAGATTATTCTTACATATAAATATTCTGCAAGTCTCAAAAAATGGGGACAGCAAACATGATTCTCTAATGCAAGAGCATGCCACTATGGATCCAACTAGAAACATAGGGGCCTATTTACGACTAAAGTAGAGGAGCATGGGGTTAAGCCAAGAAGGCTAACACTGTGCTCCGTCACTTTAGAATTGCTGGGTTGCACCGTATTTACAACAATACGGTGCAGCCCTGTGTTTTTCCCTGTGCTGGTGCTAAATTTAGATGCCTAGCGCCAATGCAGGCACCCTTGCACGAAGGGCATTGTGGGAATGATTGCTTATGTGCAGGAAGGTGTCCCTTCCTGCACATAAACAATCATAAATGGCGATTTGTAACTTCTATGTGTGCAGCACACATAGAATCTGCAACTTGTCATTTTTAAAATTATTGTATATGTGCAGGAAGGGACACATCCTGTAGCGATAGGTGCTGGTAAATATTTGCAGTAGTTGGGGTTCCTAAGAAAACAGGAACATCACCTATTACCAATAAAGGCACTTAAGGCAACATATTACTCCAGAAAAAGGATGGAAAAGGGATTGGACAGATTGTCTTTCGGAATTAAAGAGCCACTCTATATACAGAAGAAATGCTGTTAAACAGAGGTGAGAACAAATTAGAATATTTACCAAAATACATCATTTGAGTTCCCCTTTTATCTCTGCAAGGAGGTACCGGTGCTGGCATTAATGGTTCCCTCCATTCCTCTCCTTGAGTTGAGAGGAATTAACAATTATTCCAAAGGGAATGGGCCATAATATGTCGCCCTAAAATACTAGATCTATTTGTGCTTTTTTTCCCCCATTCTGGGGAAATAACATGCCCAACTTCACATACATTTATCACTTGGGTTTTTCTGTGTTGGAGGTAGAGGGAGGACAGAGGCCTTTTACCTTCAGGGGTGATAACGCTCTCTTGTTTGCCCATGCTGCAGCTTGTGGATAGGTGGGGTTGGGTACAGCAGTTGTCCACAGCTCTGCTGAGTAATCCAGGCCCAGTCTGGGCCCAGAATAGGCTCAGATAAAATGTACATTATGTTGTTGTAGTGGTGGGAATTTTTTGTTATACTTGTTATGCAAAATTCCTAAATGTATGACATTATGCTATAGTGCGTAATTATGTCACAGTTTGTAGCAAAATTATAGTACAGGAGAGCAGGAACAAAGTGAACAACCAGAACATGTGCAACATTTGTTTGTGTTAATTGTGTTTTTCCCACTATTTGCTAGTTTGAAATGTGTTCTTGTGTCAAAAATCGACGCAAGGATATATTTTATACTAATATATAATGCTAAATGATGGATTTGCAATTCTCACAATGCTGCGTATTTCGCAAAATTTGCCCAAATCTTTGCTTAATTACAATAAAACAAACAACGTGCCTAGCCCAGTCTGGAGGTTACAGACCTGAAAAGTCTGGGCCGGACGACAGCAAGAAACTTGTCGTTGTCCATGCTGTGAGAAGGTGGCCTGATATATGCTGTCCACTAGTTCTAGTGGGCACCTTGTATCAGTCCAAACAACCCCTTATGGTGATAGGTTAAAGACAAACCTTATTGAAATCTATCCTAGTGGTAGCTATGGAGAGCAGCCTTCTGGCTAAGTCTTGAAGGAATGTAAAGCAGCTTGTTTTACCAGTCTATAATCTCTTGAATGATCAAATGAAAGGACAACCACACCAGGTATATATTCAAAATATATGTATTTAAGATAAAACACATCCCTCTAGTCTCTTTATGAGACTGGAGTTCAAAGTACTTAGTTTACAAGTGAGCAAGCATCAGTAATAGCACAAATACACGTTTGGGCCCTAGGGGCGTACCAAACCATATACCAAAAAAGTGGTATAAGAACCACAACTGGAATAGACACTAGGACTATAGCCTGTAGAATTGCTGGGACCCAAAGGAACCACCCAAGGTAGTGACACAGGGGACCCACGGGGACTGTATGCAGTGTGTAAACACAACCGCGGGTTCCTGTTATCTTCTATGGGCAATGTCGCGGTTGGAAATTTAAATATTAGGGACACTTCTAATCAAGTCTGGACCAAACCCTTTTGGACTTAAAAAGTTCTAGGGCTAGCACCCACGTGAGCACTGGAGTACTCGAGTTATCTCACCCAGGGAAGCCGGGTGCATAGGTGTCTTCTGGTGTTGGGTCGCGTTGTCGATTTCAATGGAAGCCTGCAAAGAACTGCTGCTGTCGTGAAGAGGAGAAGTGTCCGTAGAGATCCAAGCCCGGATCTATGAAGGAAGGAACCTGAAAGCAGAGGGGACAGAGTCTGGGTCACTTGCCAGTGGCCGAGGGCAGGATGGACCAATGCCCACAGATGTCGGGTGCTCCAGGTGAGTTGATGGGTGTCTTGACTCTTCAGCCACGAGGTCCAGGAGGCGTTGACGAAGTTCACAAGCTGGATTCGTGCTGTCCCACAAAGTCTGTCAAGTGCTGCGGTGTCGGCGACCAGAATGGACCCAACAAGCCTTGGCAACGGCAAGTCACTGGAATTCAGAGAAAGGACTGCGGTGCAGACCAGCAAGGTCTGAGGGACTCACCCAGCAAGGGTAAGTCAGGGCACGTCTGGAGCAATCAGGAAAGCCCAAGTAGAAAAGGAGTTGCCTTCGTGGAGACCTACTAGCCAATGGGCTAGTGATTGCGAAGGAGCCTTGAGCGGTTGCACTTGAAGCTGGCCCACGGGTCACTCGTAGAGTGGGAGCCAACAATCTGGAAGGGATCAGTGCTCACGGGAAGAAGGGCAGATTTAGGATGCCTGGACGGCGTCGTAGGATGTCAGCTGTACAGGGCTGATCGTAAAATCATCCGGTGGAAGAGAGAGGGGGGAGTTAGTTGTTGAATGTTCATTGCAGGGTCGGAGCCCCGATCCACTGCACAGGAACCTGGTGGAATCCTAGGTAGGGCGTTCAAAGCGAGGGATTGAATCCAAAGAAATCCGGGGGACAAGTATCGCCGGGCCGCCACGGACGTGTGCGGGTTTCAGCCAGTGTCTCGAGACACCAGATGATTTTACTCGTACGATCAGCCCTGTACAACTGACGTCCTACGACGCCGTCCAGCTATCCTAAATCGGCCCTTCTTCCCGCGAGCACTGATCCCTTCGTGCCACAGCACTCATCAATTTGGCTACCCGGTCCTGATGATGATCCTAACTTGAAAGGATCGAAACGCCGTTGTTAGATCTGGGGGTCTCTAGTTGGCAGGGTAGGTACCTCTGTCCAAGTAGGGACCCTTGCTTCTAGTCAGGGAAAGGGGGATACACTGTTAAGATAACCCCTGCTCACCCTCTAGGTAGCTTGGCCTGAGCAGTCTAGGCTATCAAAGGCAATGTGTAAAGTATTTGTACCAACACTCACAGTAACACAGTGAAAACACCACAGATTTACTCCACACCAGTTTTAGAAAAATAATGTATCTTTACTAAAATCTTCACAAGACCAAATACTACAGACAAACCAACATACAATTAAAAAGATTACTTTAAAGATAGTTCAAGAGTTTGCAGAAAGTACTCCAGGATGTAAAAGTCAGTGTCCTGCACAATGCGACTCTCAATGCACAAAATGCGACACTTTCGTGCCCAACAGTACCTGTAGTTGCGATAAGGTTCCCAAAAGCTATAACAAGGAAGATGGCAAAGGCGATGCGATGCTCCTGAGATCCTGGGGAGGCTTTGCAGCAGCCCTGCTTCACGCAGCAGAGGTGGATGCGCCGGCTCCGATCTGTAGGGGGAGGATGCGATGACTTTGGCTTTCGTTGCGTAGGTTTCTTAGGGGGAAGCTTCACGCACAGGTTCGATGCGACACGCTTCGATGTGGCACGATGCGCGGCGCAGCGTTGACTTCCGGCGCCGCAACTCTCGATGCGCCACGGAACGGGACTCTGCGTCGACGCACACGATGACTGGAGACTTTCCCGCACCGGCAGTGGTGCGGCTCGCAAACTGGTTCTGCGACGACCCTTGCAATGTCAGGAGTCTTCACGCTTCGGGGCGATGCTCGACACACTCGGCGATGCGGGGACCCTGCGTGTTGCGATGGTGCCGCGATGAAATTTTCCACGCACTCTCGTTCTTGCGACACGCAATCGGATGATGCGCTGGGTACCAGTTACTCTTTTCACGCTTCTGCTTCCCAGCTCCCAAAACACAGCAAAACGACCTCCTGAGGCCCCAAGACTGGGCAAGCACTCCAAGGCAGGTCAGAACTCCTTCAGCAGAGTTCCAGGGGAGCTGGTGGTGAAGTCCTTTTGTTCCTGGGACTTCTTAACAGGGAGCCAGCACTTCTCAGGCCCTTGGAGATCAGAATCAAAAGAAGGGGACACAGCAAAGTCCTTCCCCTCTCCTTGGCAGCAAAGCAAAACAGCAAGCAGGCAGTCTTCTCCTCTTCAGTCCTTTTCAGCTTTCTCCTTGGCAGAGGTTTCTTCTTAGTTCCAAAGTGATCTAAAGTTTAGGTGTCTGGGGTCCTCTTCTTATACCCCTCCAAGTCTTTGTCTCTCTTTGTTTCAGTGGGGGGATTCCCCTGCTCAAACCGGTTCCTGGATGTGCTCTGCCCTGGAGCACCCGGTTTCTTTCAGAGTGAGGGGCAGAGTCGTTAGACGCTCAACAGGAGGTGGAGCCTTCTTTGTGCTGGCAGAGGCAGAGTCCTCAGCCTGGCCAGCAGGGGTTGGAGCCAGCATTGTGCTGGCAGAGGCAGCCCTACTCAAACCCAGGGGCTACTCCTCCCACCCATCTAAAGCAGATCTCCCTATTCACCCTGCTGCTGACTCATCCAGACTCCTGGAGCCACCTAGCCCATCACATGACACCAGTCAGCCAATCTGCACACAGGCACACAGGAAGGTTAAACAGGAGAATAGCTACTTTCTAAAAAGTGCTATTCTCACACAGTGAATTTAAAAACCATCTTGCTAAAAAGATGTATAATTAAATTCTGAACACAAAGATACCAAACTTGGATTTTCTATCTTGCCCTTATGGGAAGATAGGCATGTAAACAGCCTCCCCCATTCTATCCTATGGGCAAGATAGCCTCTCAGCAGTGAAAAACGAAAATGGCTGTAATTCACTACCAGGGCATGTTACACACCTCAGTACATGCCCTACCTTTCAGATACACTGCACCCAGCCCAGAGGGGTACCTAGGGCCACCATAGGGATGCCTGACATGTACAGAAAGGGAAGGATACGGCCTGGTCAGTGGGTGCACTGGCCAGGTCGACATGGCAGTCCTGGACTGCACATAGGCACTGCAAGCAGGCCTAAGACATCATTTTAGAGCTACTCCTGTGGGTGGCACAATCAGTGCTGCAGCCCACTAGTAGCATTTGAATCACCAGCCCTGGCACACTCAGTGCACTTTACTAGGGGCTAACAGGTGAAACAAATATACCAATCATGGATAACCAATCAATATAACAATTTACACACAGAACATCTGCACTTTAGCACTGATCAGCAGTGGTAAAGTGCCCAGAGTCCTATTGCCAACAACCACGGGTCAGAAAAAATAAAGGAGGAAGAAGCAAAAAGTTTGGGGATAACCCTGCAAAAAGGGCCGTTTCCAACAGCCGTCAACCCTCTCACATCAGCAAAAATCCTTTGGCGCACACCGTACTTTGGTTCTCTGAATCGCTGAAAATTATAGCCTACCTACTCGAAATAATCATTATGTGAACCAATAATTCTGTATATATTGTATGTTACGCTTCACCTTGCGCCCTGCGCTATGTTTTCCTCACGTTGTCACTTGCGCCGTCACGTCTTGTCACGAGCACAATGTGCACTTTTTTCTTTTGGGTTGCCACTGCATACATGCTTAACAGTGCTGTTACAACTGTTATGTATATTCCAGTCTTCTAAATATATGATGCCTAAGAGCACATTCAGCAAATAATTTGGAGAGGAAATGCCAAGCGTGTCGACTAAAAACAATAGAAAAGCAAGACAGCTACTGTGTCCGATCACCACTTACCAGGATTAGCTGTTACCCACAAAGACCGCTCAGCACAGCCTGGTAACTCTCCAAAGAGGAACGAGCCAATCCTAGTGTGGCTCAGCACGCATTGGAGGAAAAGTCGCCTGTGTGGAGGCATGAGCTGAAGTGTCGACACAGATCACTGTAACCCTGTTGGCAGCCTATTGGGCATAGGAAACCAACACATACTCTGAGGAGTTGTGTGGTAGTCTCATGCTTCCTTCATGGGCAGCTGCCTGTCTCTAAGTGGCACATGGGAGACCAAGGGAGGTGTACCCGTTGGAAGTCCACATTGTGTGGGGTCACCCCCTCCCGAGGGCTTACCTGGGAGGGCCCTAAATCTTGTTGGTCTGGGAGCACTTGTTTGATTGGTCGGATCCTCGATGGAGGTCCAGATGAACTGTTGCCATGAGGAAGCCCTTTAAATTACTGCATTATCACTAGTAGGTGCGCAAATGCCCTAGCGCACTACTCTGTACTATCAGAACATTTAGTCAGCGAGCCAGGAGTGAGTGCCATAATCCTGCTAATGGATGGGCAAGACGTCCAGGGATCCATGTGCTCGTACTGTATTGATGTGTTTATCCTGAAACTCTAGGAGTTAGGTACTACTAGTAATGTATGGTGAGTCATGTTTTCTCTCTCACACCTAACTGCTACATTTTATGCCCTGATTTATGACTTATGTTGTTTTATGCATTGCATTGCATTGACAGGATAATGAGTATTATGTCAGGAGGTACATTAAGTGTGCAGTGATGGGGTTTTCATGAAGTGTTTAACATAGAAGTCTTTACTTTATTGCACTAACTATGATGTTATGAAACTTGCCTAATTGGCAAAGTGACTATTGGTTCATGTTGTTTTGGTCTATGTTTATATGCAATACAGATCTACATTTGTATATACTACTGTGTGGTTTCTCTTTTGTGGTGTATTTATTGTGTCACTGGTGCATGTATATGTTGCGCACAGGCTTTACACATTGCCTCTGGGGTAGGCCTGACTGCTCTGTCAAGCTACCAAGGAGGTGAGCAGGGGTTATCCTGGGTGTGTAGCTCCCTTACCCTGAATACAGTGGTGGGTTCTGCCTGGCTTAGGTGCATACCCTAGCCAACCAGAAAACCCATTTCTAGAAATTGGTTGCTTGGTTTTCATGAATACTTCTTAATGCATTCTGGAATCTGTAGTTGAGGGAAACAAGTGTAGCTTTTTAAATGTATACAAGATTTAAATAGCATTCAGCAGAAGCTATTTCCTTGAGTTATAAGGTAATTTCCAATCTTCAATTGGTCCATGCACACAGAAGTATTAAGACGGAACTGCAACACACTTAGAAAAAGTCAGCGGTGTTTGAAATGCAGATGGAAGTTCAGACTTGTGAAAAATGTTTACAATACATTTTTCTGTAATTTACCATTCTTCATGTAAGTAAGTTAATAATCACATTTTTTTTGCAGACACAAAAAGCAAGAAAAATGGAAAGCAGAAACCAGTCACGGGTCACAGAGTTTATTATTGTCGGGTTTCCCAATCTCGAGCATGTAGAAAGTTTACTTTTCATACTTTTGCTTCTCACTTACCTGCTCATCATCACAGGAAACATAGTAGTGTTCTTTGTCATCAGGCTCAGTCCAGCTCTGCAGTTACCCATGTATTTTTTCATCAGTGTTTTATCTTTCCTCGAGATCTGGTACACAGCTGTAACAATACCAAAAATGTTGGCCAACCTCATAGTGTCCAAGAAGAGCATCTCCTTCATTGGCTGCCTGTTGCAGATTTATTTTTTCCAGTCCTTGGGAATTACAGAAACATTGCTACTTACTGTTATGGCGTACGACCGATACCTGGCCATTTGCAATCCTTTGCTCTATTCAGCTATCATGACGTCCACGTTTTCAGTGAAGCTGACTGCCAGTTGTTGGCTTTGTGGTTTTGTTTACCCAGTCACTGAGATTATTTTAATTTCAAAGATGCCTTTCTGTGGCCCGAATCACATTGAACATATCTTTTGTGACTTGCACCCACTGATGAGCTTGGCTTGCACTGAAACCTCACTCAGTATCTCTGTAGGCTTTGCTCTCAACTCTTCTATGGTAATGGCCACTATAATCTTCATTCTTTTTTCATACATAAAAATCATCCGAGTTATTTTACAAATCCAAAGTTCAGAGGGGAGGCAGAAGGCATTTTCTACTTGTGCTGCTCACCTTATAGTGGTCTTCCTGTTTTTCGGCAGTGTAAGTTTCATGTATGTTCGACTTACAAAGAGCTATGGTGTTCACTATGATAAGTCGCTGGCTGTGGTTTATTCTGTCTTGACACCACTTGTGAATCCAATTATCTACAGCCTAAGGAACAAAGAAATTAGACACGCGATACAAAAGATCCTTCATCAAAATTTACCCTCCACCCAAAATGGTGCAGTGTTGCAAATAACTTTAATTGTTGGCTAATATAAGACCATGCCTTTTCTAAACAATTCTTACCAGAGACTTAAATGTAAAGTTTAAGCTTTGGTGTGGTGGTGAGTAAAATATGCTATCATATTCTACTTTGGGCTCCTCATCATCACATCTAGAATCATAAGTTAGCTTTTGAAATTCCCACCGGACTAATTAACACAATGGGCACGCCAGGCATAAATCCTTGTTCCCCAGGTGTAGTCAGAATAACTTTCAAATCATACACATTTGTAAGGGCTTTGTAGGTTGGACCACCTGTGTCTCTGCAAGATCACCCAAGAAATCCCCTGCAAACCCCTTTGTTCTACCACTGCCTTCAGCCTAACGCCTCCAAACCTTCTTCTAACTTCATCAGCACAGGAGGCAGAGTATATTCAACGCAAGCATCAAAGTTCCGGAAATGCCCTCCTAATCAGCTCAGTATAAGGATCATTCTTTCTGCTTTGAGTAATTGAGTAAATATATTTCTCTTTTTTGAACAGCCTAATTTATTGTATGTTGGGCCCAGTCACAGCCAGTCTGCAATTTTTAGAGCTTGTAACCCAGTTATGTTTTTTTCCCCAAATCTGCTCCCAGGACCAAAGCTAGAGCCACTTTGGGGTTACTAACATAATGGCAAGTCCATCATATCATGTGGCAGGGTGAACTTACATCCACTTATAGTGTTTTATGAAGAAAGATTGCCAAAGCAGGAGATGACCTTTAGTAAAAACTTAACTAATACCGCCCAAGAGTTGGAAATGTCCTCCAAGTGCTTGAATTCGGTACCCTGATGGAAATAGTTCAGAAGGCCCATCCTTAATTCTGCTCCCCTTCAATAGTTTATTCTCCAAACACTTTCCAGAGAATGAAGACCACGGTAAATCAACTGTTCCCCCAACCTCCAAATGAGATGGAGTACCCAAGAAAATGGTGACTGGAAAAGCTGCAATTGTAGGTGGGTCTACCATTGCTGTTGTTCTTTAAATAAGGCCGTAAAGGAGGGCAGAAACATGAGTTCTGTCAAAACAAAGTGGACTGAATTCCCATCTGCCATCTCATTGGAACCTCGCCCACATCTAGAGGATGCCAGTTTGTGTAGTAATAGGAAGTGAAACTGCCATTGGCTCTGCCATCAGAAAGACTTAGCAGAACTTGTACTGATACTAATGGCTTTGGTAGAAGCTCCCCAATAAAAAGCATCTATCTCACCGTCATTTCCATTGGTATCCCAACTGTCCGAGTCCACCTTCGAAACCACATAAGAGGCAACAGTTTAGCATACTGTTGTCCTTCTACCGCTTGGCAGTGGCACTGCCATGCTGTTTCACCCATTAACAGCTCCTGCCATACATGCAGGTGCGAGTCCAGTTGAAAGCCCCACAAAAGGAGTCTTGCTCCCACCCTAAGAACTTCCTTTAAAACAGGGTGGTAATGGGACTTCTGCTCTTCTCTCCAACTACCTCCTCATTTATGAGGTGGAAGTTTGTGGAGATTCCAATAGTGGATTTGCTGCTGGCCCGGCAATCAAGAATACCCTTTTGTGAGAAATGGTACTGATAGAAAAAACATCAAACGGGCTACCCAAAATAAAGCGGTCTGTCTATCATTTAAGTTACCATCCTTTCTGTCTGGAACCATGATTGAATCCACAATGTTTATGGATAGAAAAGGTTTTACAAGGCTGGGAGAAAGCGTTTGTAATGTCCATAGGTGGTTGAAGCTCTTAGTGTCCTGGAGCTTAAATGTAAAGGACAGGTCTACAGTGCATGCAAGAAATTACCGGAATTACAACACATATTTCTTTATTGTGATAAAAATAAAACAGAGCAAGCAGCATATCAAAAGCTCGAAGACAATCAAGACAATTGCCATTTCAACTGACTAGGCCTCTTGCTAGAAAATGTTCAGCTGGAGCAAGGAGCTAAAGTTCACAGAAAGTCAACCTTATCTATATATATTGACTGGAAAAAATGGCTACAGGGATGTTTGGATGTTATAGTTAGGTTCAGACTTTATACACACACAAAATCATAGAAATTCAGCAGTTATAGTTATATCAAGTAAATGTAACTCGTGCCCTAACATAACTATCTCGCACCCCCACCATGCACAGTTTTCTTCAATAATTCAACTGCAAATGTTGAGTGATATTATTACTGATGTCATAGAAGATGTAATGTGTTGTATGATATGTGGGGTAATTAGCAGTGTATGGTGAGGGCGCGAGTTATAGTTGCCTTTGGGAATGAGTTATAGTTACTTGAGATAACTATTACTGCTAAATTTCAATGGTTTTGTGTGTTTAAAATCTGGACCTAACTATAATGTCCATGCAACCTTTGTTTTTTCACTGAATTCCTAAGATTTTTATAATGCTATTTCCTAACTATAACATCCCTGTAAACCTAGTTTTTTCAGTGAATTTCTATGTTTTTTAATACTATTTCCTAACTATACATCCCTGTAACCTTTGTTTTTTTAGTGAATTTCACAATTTTTTTTAAATTTAAAGGGTACTTAGGGTACTAGGATTTGACCTATAAGTTCAATGTATTAATATACCTTTTCACAAATTAATAAACACATGTTATTCCCACATTCATTCTAATTATATCTTTTCAAACAAAAAAATGTATATAGTTTTTCTATAAATGCAATGCACTAAGTTTTTCTTTTTTTGAAATTCCTTTTATGGATCCTGCAAATCCGTTGTGAATCCTCGGACAAATGCGGGGTCTACCAGTTATATTGCACACATTCAATTCTTAAACAACAACACATTTAATACAAACATATGCTATTGCAATTTCTATAAGCGCATCACCGCCTGTGTGTGGGTGTATGAGTGGCTGTGTGAGTGACTGTGTGGGTGTGTGAATGGCTAAATGGGTATATTAGTGGCTGTGTGGATGTGCTAGTGTGCAAGTGGGCGTGTGAGTTGCTGTATGGGTGTGTGAGTGGCTGTGTGGGTGTGTAAGTGGGTGTGTGAGTGGCTGTGTGGGTCTGTCAGTAGGTGTTTGAGTGGTTTTGTGAGTGAGTGTTTGTGTGGGTATTAAGTGGGTGTGTCAGTGAGCAACTGTGTGAGGAAGTGTGTGGGTCTGAGAGTGGGTGTATGTGTTTTTTATTGGGGTCTGAATCCGTGGATCCACCTGAATCTGTGAGAATCCTGATTAATACAGGTAGATCTGCAGATCCGCATGTACTGAATGAGTAGCACACCAAGAGTCCCTGACATAGCACTGGCACACTGGATCTTGTATTTTAAAAAGTAGTGGCATACTGGATCTTGTATTTTTTTAGGTACTGGTGCGCTCGATCTTATATTTCAAAAGTACTGGCACGACCAATATAGAGAAGGGAGACCTTGATTTCAGGTGACGTTAACCTTGCATGGATCCTAAGCCCTGGGACCTATAGAAACAAAGGGAATGGAAGTCTAAAGCCTGTTAGAACAGAGGCACATTACAGGACCAAAAATCCCAAACAACCTAGATGCATGTCTTCTTTGTGTCCAGACACAACCCCATCCCAAACGCCCCTGCTCCAGCTGTAAAAGCATTGACAAGGGTGTGGTGAAGGATAAAGAGGGAGGAAGCATTATCTTCCTAATACTTACCACTTTTTTCATTTCTTTGAGACTCTGGGTGGCGCTATCTTAAAGGAAGGGCCCTGTAAAAAGGAAAGAAGACCATTACTGACCGATTTATCAGTTACCATCCTCATCACAGGTTTCTTTCTTTACGCAGCATCATTAATAAATGTGACCATTCAGAACTCTATCCAGCTTCCGTGTTTATATATCCACCCAGTTCTTCCACACATGCAGATTGTTATATTGAGCAAACTGCATGATAGCATGCAGTTCATTGAATCCAAGTTATTGAACTCCAATAACATTAAGCATGTTGTGTAGAGTTCCATAGATAAGTAAGTATTCTCTATGTCTTTTATCACCTCAAAGTAGTCTTTCCTTTATTTCAGTGTTGTCAAGTGTTCCTGAATATTTCCTTTCCTTCTATCATTCAGGTTCCACTGAGGTCCACCGACTTGTTAGAGCAGTTTTAAGAAGACACATGCTGTGATCCTCAACTCAACCCAACCCCAAAGTCACAATCTCACACTTGAAGAGGAACACAGACGGGCCACTGCCCACTGAAAGAATAGCAGAAGAATCCTTTTTGACAATGGGTGTGTAAATCGGGTGGTCACTCACTGATAAACGTAAAGGCATTGCACACAGTTTTGTACTGAAAACCATCAGAAAAGACACAGACATGTACCAGGAGAACCGCATGGAGGCAAAATTCACTTGGTAAACAGGAACAACATGCATTGTTCCACACATTGGTAGGGCCATCAGATGCAAAATGCAGCATCTCATGTTCATGTGAGTTACCAGCCGCAGTAATCATAGTCTCCACCAAACCACCACAAGGCAAACAGCCATAGCCTGATTGATAATCCCAAACAGAAAGATAAATACATATAATCCAGAAGATTGGCATACAAGCAGGGCCGGACTGGCCGTAGTGGGCACCGGGCAATCCCCCGGTGTGCCGCACAGGTGGGGGGCGGTTTTGGGCCTCTGGGGGCCGTTTTTGTTACAGGGCCGTTTCTGCAGCATAGCTGCAAAATCGCCTTGGAACAAAATCGGCCGAAAACTGGGACCTGCAAAGAGCTCGGCGGCACCCCTAAGCCCTGGGGGGGGGCGACCGAGCACTTTGCCAGGGCCGGTTTTGGTTCCCAGTCTGGCCCTGCATACAAGGATACTCTCCCAAATAGTTCCGGTCCTTACTCACTGGAAGAACCCAAAGGGTCAGGCTGCCACCCTTCACATTAGGGACCAAGGAATTTATATGCAGTTCTTCCACAAATGCAGATTGTTATATTGGGCAAACTGCCTGATAGCATGCAGTTCATTGAATCCAAGTTAATGAACCCCAATAACATCAAGCATGTTGTGTAGAGTTCCATAGATAATTTTAGGTAATTCACGTTCCTGTTGTAAAAGAGTGAAATACCTCTGGCGTTGGCGTACTGCGACTGCTGCTGCCTCCCCTTTATGTTTGCTAATATTATAGCTGATACCTGGGCAAAATTACCTAATAGTTTCATCCCTTCGTTCAGAGCAGGTTCTGCTCCATTATCCTTCTGTATTTGTCTTAATACATCTGGTATTACTGCTAATGAAGGGATACCATAGGTTTCTGGTATGTATGACAGCGAAAACTGTGCCCCAAGAGGTACAATCCTCTATCTGGGTAGCTATCCCATTGGCAAGGAGATTGTTAGCATTCTTTGTTTTTCCTGAGGGCTTTTGTGTGGAAATACTGCCTCTAGCTGTGTTATTTTTTGAGCCATCCAGAATGGCATGTTTTCACATTTAGTAGGCATTTTACCCATAACTGTGTGTAGTGTTTGAGGTGTTATTTTAGTTGTAGATCCCTGAATTTGTCCTGCTTGTGTAGCCCATGCTGACTGAAGCGTGAGTGTTCTCATCACACACTTTGTCAGGTTTCTGTGAAGTTTTATTATTTCTTTATGAAGTGGACGTAAGTCTGCTACTGCCATTGTGTCAATGTCTGGATGTTGTGTGTAGGCCGCTAGGACTGGTCAAGTCGCTCCATCTCTTCCGAGCGGACCGAGTGTCACTTTTTCTTTTGTGTGTGGGAGGGTGCCCTTAAACCAGTTTATATGCTCCTGGTAGGTGATGGGAATTTCAATGTCCTCGTACGGGCAGTATTCGCCTGGTGTTTCATCCTCACTATAAGAATGAAATGTATTTGATCGTGCATCTGCTTGTGGGAATATAACCCATGAATAGAATATCTCTGTTCTATATGATTTGTGTGCTTTAATCACATATGTGACTGTGCCACCCCTAGCTGTGACTCCATAGTTTCCAAGGTTTAAAGTAAGGGCAGTTCTAACATTTTCTAAAATGTTGATTTCCCCTTCTTGTTCTTCCTCCCTAGTTGCAGAATGTTGTGCTGGTGCAACGGCATCTTCGTCAGCCATTATTTTGAAGAAGAATTTTTTTTCAAGGAAACTGAAATAAGGTTTTATGCACATTAGGAACAATTTGTCCTTCAAGCTTGATAAACCTACAGCCAGTACACAGGATATGCATACTCAGCTGTGGCGGATAGCTCCCTTCCCACTCCAGATGTCTCTGGGGAAATGTGAGTAGGGGTCTCTGAGAATAGCACAACTGAATTACTCAGATTTGACCGTTAAATAAGTACCAAACCAACATTGGACGCCATGTCGTGTAGTTCCTATAAACCTATGTAGGATCTGCACGTTTAGACAACCTACAAAGTAGGATTGGTGTACCGACTGATTCTAGACATCTCTACTGTGATGTTTGCCTGTATACCAGCTAGCTCACAGTGCCACTAGAAACCCCTCTTACCAGTGAGAGAATAGTTCTTGGCAACTATCGAACATGACAACTCTGTCCCATCAGGGATCGTGGAAACAGTGCGATACTTTTTGCTCAGTCACTCACGCTCACTTTGTCTCAGAGAGATACACAGAATAAACGGTGGGGATGTTTTCCAATAAGCATTTATTGAACCAGCATCATTCTAGTGTAAAATAAGTGTGCTGAAACAACCATCAGACATAAACAGATATACATTATTATAAGCACCAACAGGGTGAAAGGATGGTTGATTTCTACCATAGTGCTAAGACAATGAATACAGGCAGGTATTAAAATACATGACAGTAAAAATGTGTACTCCTATGAATCGAGCCTATCTAGATGTACCTAAGTGTACCTAGCATGTATGTGGGTGTGTAGCCAAGAATCCCTCTTGGGTAAAGTCAACCCCATTAACTGAAGTGAGAGACTGTGGGACCCCGTCTTGGTCTCGAGATGGACCCCCCACAATGGATGTCAGACCAAAGCGAGCTGGAGTGTCTGGGTGCAGGAACCTCAGCGTCTCGCGTCAGTGCGTCAGCATGGAAGTCCTTTCCTCCTCTGTCTAGCTCAGCAAGATATGGTGTTTATATACCCAAAGTGGTACCCTCAGGGCAATGATCCCTCTAATTTTTTATCTATGTGGGCGGCAGTGAAAGATCTCTGTAGGCTGCTGCATATGTTGTGTGCACCAATGAACTGATCATGACTGTGAGCCAGCGCTCAGCTATATAAATCAATGGCACTTACCACTCCAAACATTTGTTACAACAAGAGTGAAAACAGGTGCATTTCACACATATTGATACCAGTATGGGATATTGATGTTTCCCCAGGAAAACATTGGTGAGAGTTAATGAGCAAGTGGTCAGCGATAAGTTAAGAAAAATTGCTGTATTGCAGTTGATTATTGAGTGAACTTGACAAGATGGATGATCTGATAGAATTGTGCCTGGAAGGGAATGATGATGGACATGTATAACGTTTGCCTAAAAAGAAAATATAGAATGATATTCAAAGGAAGATGGGGAGGTGACTTGTATGAGAGCGGGGATGGTTTTAAGAATCAAACTGAGGAGGATACTAACTACTCCACCTTGCAGTTGTTGATATGGCAACGTTTCTATGCATATTGGTAAGTGTGATTGAATCCTTGTAATTGACCCAGATTTATTATTGGCACAGCTATGAAGTGGGGTTTGTGAGACCGAAAATAGTCAGTGGTATGGACATTTGATTTCATGAAAGATCGAGCCCACAAAGCCAAAGTGACTAAGAGTTCATTAGAGGTGAAAACTCACTGGTTTGGTGGAGTGTATCAGTGGGTATATGAGATTGCTAGTTCTGGGTGTAAGGATGCATTGTTGTGAGTGATCATAGAATTGCTAAGTGTTAGTGAAGAGGAATGGCAATGTGGGTTAGTGAATAATATGGTAGACCGTATAAACCTTAGATTTTAGGAAGCATAGGGCATAGACATAGGAAAGATAGAATTATGGCCAGTGACATGGTGGAAGGAGATGAGGTTTTGATAATGAATAAAATCATAAGTAAGGCATTAGATGTCCCCAGAAGATGAACACTGTAAGGATGCTTCTCTTAAAAATGTAATTATTAGCAAAAATACAGCAGCATTCACAATGGGCAAAAAATATCAACTTTCAATTTGTATGGTATGTGATTTAACACTTGAACAAAAGGTCCATTTAGAATCAGCAAAAACAAAAAGGTTAACAGGACTCATAAGGTTCAAATATGAATATTTATTGCCTAAGCTGTGAGTAATGACAAGGAGCTATATGGTTTTTCAAGTTCGGTAACAAAAAGGACATTGCACTGCTAATAAAGTAGCAAGGGGCACAGCTATTGAAAATAAACATTATGCAGATACCTGTAGATTATACTCCCTTTTCAGTGCAAATGCTTATATTCAAAGCAATTTTACAAACAGAGATATGGAGATGAACACTTAAAAGGTAAGAAACAAGATTAGAGGTCAGTGGCTGGAGGCGGAGTCTTTTGAAAGGAGGACCATCCAAAACAGGTTCTGTTGCATGAGACAAAAGATGCACTTGTGGTGAAGAGAGTTTATTGTGCAGTGAAAATGCTGCAACAACAACATGTTCTTCAGTCTTCCAACATGCCAAAGTAAATTTGTGTTTGACTGGCAAAATATTAAAATTCTGGTTGGAGGGAGAAATGAATGATTTAGAATTATATATAGAAAGCTAATACAAAAGGCAATAAAAAATAAAAAAGGACAAGGCCGGGATTGATATGTGGCTTTTCATAGTATAAGAAAGGTTGCCCTTAGTTGTGTATCCTAAAAATGAATCGCTATTTCCTCGACACCACAGAGTTGTGCAAGAAGAGGGGAAAAAAGAGAATAGCACACAACTTGACACTGATCCTCTTCCCTTGTATAACCTATTCAGCAGCATCTTTGCCACCCTTTCCTGCATCCAAGATGCTAAGGTCACAAGGTGCATGAGTTGTAGTCTGCGCACAAAGTAAGATGTGCAGTTTTACAGGGACAGTTTAAAACAAATATTTATGTACAGTTATGTAGATATAGATTGTGGGTGCAATGGCAAGGACATGTTGAGCACACAATCCCTTACAGGGTGGGTATAATGAATGAAATCCACACAGCAGCGATTACCTGGATCTCTCTTCTTTAATGCGTGCAGCGAGATGTCACAATATTTCCTATCACCACAATTTAACTGGATGGTCAATGTATTCTGCTGGACAGGCGTACATGCTCTAAAATTGCTGGGACTTTCATATTAACAACAATCCAAGATCTTGCGTGCCTTAGAGCCCAGAGTTCTGGGGAGTGGGAAGGGCGGTGATAACTTTCTGCGCAAAATTGGATAACGGGTCAGAAAGTTTTACAATTGCGCATAAATCATTGGCTTGAATATAGCATGTAAATGTAAACAGCCTACATTAATAAACACTACTTACCACACTCTAGCCCAGTTTTGACTGGCCCCAATGGTGTTACACGTGGCATTCGGGCCAGTACATTGAAAGCAACACTTCATGTAATAATATCTCCTTTGCTGAGGGTTGGAGGTTTCCACAGGCACTTACTTGTTCTTGTGACCCGGCTGCTGGTACCGCAAGTGGAGAGGGCCTCAATTAGCAGCAATGTGGGCGTTAGTTAGCTAATCCTACAAATCTATTTGCTTAAAAAAAAAACACCACATCTACACCTTGCCGACTGTACCATGAGTGCTGTCCTTCCTGTTGCATAAGGTTTACACTTGAAGTGACTGACTGAAACCCAGACTTATTAGCCTTTCTGAGTCACCAGATATATAGTCCTACTAGCCAATGCGATTCATTAGGTTTACATTTGACAAGTCATCTTGTTGATAAAGGAGACAAACTTGTTGTTGATGCCTTTAATCTGCTCTTTCCCTATGGAGCAGATCTGGTCTATGTGAGGAGAGAATGAAGTCAAGGGTGATCTGGGTCACTCCCTGTCCGTTACTAGCCAGGGTCAAGGCACTGGTGTATCTCTATAACGTAAGCTGACAGCCGACCACTTTGCTGCTGGGAGGCTGGACGAGGACCCCTTCTGTTGAAGCATAGTGGATCCTGTAGAGAATAATCTCAGGGTCACCATCTACACCCCTTCCCTCACTCATTGTTCAGCTCCTGCAGAGCCCTCACCCTCTCAATCCTTATAGATAGAGCAACTTTATGGCTAACAAATCAAACACCAGAGTTTTTTATACATCAGAGATCATGCACTTTGTAGTTTAAGGTGTTCTCATAAGTGATAATGTACAAGGATTCTCTGTGAAATACAGTATTGCGAAGGATCACACATTTTGGACAAGCTGGAAAGCTGAGATTGAACCCAGATTTTCCAGCTGCACAATGAGCAATTCAGTTGAGGTCTTGGCATATCTCTCTGCCATCAAATGGTAACTCATTGAGTTTAATTCTTGGAGGATGAAATTAATGTTTGGGCGAGAGGCATAATCCAAATTCTATTTCAGGAACGTTTCCAGATTGCAAATCTGATTGGGCAATGCAAACCATGCTCCAGTACATAACAGTGCTTAACAACGAACACAGACTACGTTACATGTTTTTTTTAACATTGTTGTGATTCACAGGAATGCGAGCAGCCAGTGCGTGGATTTCAAGCCCAGCTCACAAAAATACACAGTGGGGAGCTGTATGTACCAGGCCTAATAAACAGCCGAGCAGACCTTTAAACGTGCCAATAAACCTGAAATTAGTATAAAATAATGTGGTATCCCAGGTAAGGATCAGTGCCACTGCCACCAATACATGCCCCCTTCATGCGTCATGGCCCGGAAGCTACTGCTGCATACCTTGCAGGCCCCCACCTCCGACACCAATAGAGAGCAAGCGGCATGTGTAGAGGCAGCCTGCGCAGTGGTCTGCGATGTGGTCTGCGATGTGCATCATAGTACAATAGCTGCGGCTGTTAAATGGTCTCACGTGGAGCTGTCATGTGCGTGCTTTGTGAGAGTGAGTGCGCGCTGGAAAAAGACAGTGTGCACGCGCACGCAAGCGCGCATGCTACAGGGAACAATGTTTTAGGGGTTCTACCTTGCTGTGTCATGTCGGATTTAGGATGACGGAAGGAATGACCCTTATTCATAGTTCTTATGCAGGAGATGGTAGTCCTGCTGAGTTTCCAATAATCCTCCTGCATAAGGGATGAGGCTAGTTTTCAGGGAAAAAGCCATGTCATGAAAGCAGTACCGTAACTAGGTATAAGGTTAGTCCCAAGAACCGTTATGTAGTGTAATGGTAGGGGACAATATAGGTGAAAGGTTAGGTGACTACCTTAGCCTATATTGGGGTACCTATATGAAACATAACATTAGGACCAACACTTACAGACCACAGAAGAAATCTAGTGATCATCCCCTGCTTCCACATCCTATGCATGCTGCAAGAAATCTTCAAATGGTGGCCTCAGACGGACCATCACTCAAGCACTCATCACCAGCGGAGTATGCCAGAATCTCCAAACAATTCCTACACAGACTCTAGACCATCCAGAACACAGTTGCAAGACTCATACTTGACCTCCCATGCCGTGACCATATCATACTACACCTCAAGAAGCTCCACTGGCTCCCCATTTACAAGAGCAGCTAATTCAAACTTCTCACGCACACAGACAAAAACCTACACAACACAGGACCAGAATACCGCAACAGACCTATACACTTTCACCAACTCATCAGAGACCTATGCTCTGCCTCACGCATTCCCCACATCTGAAAAAACAAACCTGGAGGTCGCTCATTCTCCTGCATTGCACCCAAGTCATAGTACGACCTCCCTCAACACACCAGAGCCTACTACTCATTTCTTGAGTTCTTTAGCGCACTATACAAATCAATGTAGCATAACATAACAACCATAAAGGCCAAACAAGACGATAAAGATAGAATGGCGCAGAAATGGGGGAGGAAACTGGATATAATAGAAGAGTGTTTTCATGTGTCTTTAGAGCTGGGTCAGAATATTTTATGTTCGGCACCCCTACAGGCGCAACATTATAAAACTATTTATCATCTCTATCACACTCCAGCGAGAATTGCTCAGTGGGGAGGAATCTCGGGAATTAGATGCCCGAGATGTGGAAGCTTAGAGGCTGATTTGACTCACATGCTTGCAACATGTACCCATTTGCAGTCCATCCAAAAGAATATCGAGGAATTTTTATTTAGAGTATTAGCTGTAGAAATAACTTTATCTCCGTCGATAATTCTGCTTGGGGTTAATCATAATGATATACACATGAAGGGGGGATACTTCTTATTTGTTGCTATGGCAGTATTAAGACTATGCATAACTTCAGCCTGGCTAGATCCTATATCCCCATCGTATCATCAATGGTTTGCTCGATTATTGGCAATATATAATCTAGAGAATGCTATATATGCTAGAAAAGGGAAAAGAGGGAGAATATTAGGAAGGAAAATTTGGGACCCATTAAAGAAATGGAAAGAGGATCCTACCTGACTCCCTATTGAAGTTTTCAAGTAGTGAGAGTATTTTATAAAGATATTGTGTATAGCAATAATATTTTTTTTCTCCTGTGTATTGTTTTGTATATTATTTCATTTCAAATGTGTTGTGCCCTGTGTATAACTTCATAAACTTATAAATAAAATTTAAAAAAAAAAAAAAAAAAAAAAAAAAAAAAAAACAACCATAAAATGAGCAGTCTCAACAAACAGGCAGAATCCTTTTCAATGCAATCCAGGAGTCATAGGCTCTGATCTTAAAGACAAAAGTAATAAAATAACAAACAAATGCAGGCTTGTTGCAGGTCCAGATGCAACTCATTGCCAGAAGGCACTGATAAAGTACATTGAAAGTATTGTAGTGGTGCAAGTTCACCATAACCACCAGGGTATTATGTAGGAAGGGTTTTTTTAGATTTATTGAGACAGCATGTATAATGCGTATTATATCAAGTGAACACATCAAGGAACAAATGATTATGTACACAAAAAATGCAGAATGGTTCATTCAAGAATCATAGAAATGTAGGATACCACAAGTCTGCAAGTTATACTGGAGTTTGTATATTTGTCTGATGATTTTTCACTAGTTTGGGCAAGAGCACTGAAGTCATGTTATTTTTGAGAGAGTGCTCTGAAGGGCTCATTTTGGTAGCCTAGGTTATAGGCATTTGAAAAGTACAGGATGATTTTATTTTCATTTATGAACAACAATATATCAACAAAAGTAGTGTGTCTGGGGACCTTGAGAGAAAAGAGGACAGTAATGAGAAGGGGCTTTGAAATACTAAAACTTGATCCCTCTGATGTCTTACCTTGGGCTTGCCATGTCAAATCTTGGCTAAGCACACTTTAGGGTTGATAGATAATGAACAGAACCCATCTCCTTAACATCATTCTCTAAAGACACACTGAAAAATGATATTGGGAGTATGTAGTGGGCCAGATTCAAGTGGATGAACAAGGGGGAAGTCTTACAGCCAAATGTTTGGAATTTAAACCTCTACCCATATTAGGGGCATTTGTTGATGAAATATGCCCCCCCCCTTAGCAAAGAGCCTCTAAGTGAAATTATGGGTTGGTACTCTTAGAATTTAAAACCATTACATCTAGGTGGCCTCTGGATCAATCTCCTAGCACTTTACCTTTGTTGTGCAAATGCTAGAAACAGAAAATATACTAAATTTAGTGTGCTTCTGTCCACTCTACCTCGCAGTTAGGAGGCAATGGATCCAACCAATATGTGTCTATTTGGGCTTGCGACATTATCCCCCAACCATGAGGATTGTCCAATTTGATACTTATTTGCCCATTGTGTTCTCCCTAAGAAGGTTAATGTATAATGTTGGATTATTAGAAAACAGCAAAGACTGGCACTATAGGCAATTTTCTACTGCAGTTAGAGATTTAAATATTGGTTGACAATGTGTCCTATTAACTGGTGTACTGTTAATAAAGAACTGCACTATTTTATGTGCACATGATTTTTTAGACTTCTAAAATATTTACTCTGTGATGTATGGCATTATTCATATCATGTATTTATTTATCTGTGGGTTTTATGGAGTTTCATTCTCAAAATAAACCACATCTGAGAAATCTGAGACGGGGGGTGGTGGGAAATATGGTCTAAACTTTTGACACTTACTTAAAGAATAAGATGGTGTTGGACCTGACCCTTTTTGGAAAGTCTCCACTAGATTTTTACCTTCTGTTGCTGAACCCGTTTTTGTTGGCATTAGGACTCTGTGCACTTTTTCCTGCTAACCAGTGGTAAAGTGCTTCTGCTCTCCCCTTAAAACATGGTAAGGTTAGCCTACACCTAATTGGCACATTTCATGTACTTCATGCCGCTAGTATATGGTACTACATGTACCCAGGGTCAGTAAATTAAATGCTGCAAGTGAACAGCAGCGTCCCATCCTTGAGGAGAGGGGCTCCACCCCTATCTTTTTCCCCACAGTGAAGTGTGCCTGTCAGGCTCAGCAAAAACCTTGTTCAGGACAGACAGCCAGGCACTATACATGCACTAAATGCACAAAGTCTTGGCTGTTGGAATGGAACTCTGTCGGGCTGAAAATCCCAATGTGACCTCCCCAGCCCAGCAAAGTGCCTGGAGTACCCCCCCTCATGAAAAGGAGGGGGTATAACTGATAGGCTTGGACCTGGGCGCATCAATTTTAAGCTTGACTGACACTTTGTCACAGATTGGGGTGGGGTCAGCATGTCTCACTGACCCGATCTCACTCTCCTGACTAGTCAGGGACTGCTGGCTCCTCTCATTGGCTGGCTAAAGGTCAACAAAAGAGAAGTGTTAGCACTCCTAACCCTGCTCAAACCTCTGAGGCTTCTCTCCTGCCACCCATGATGAGGTAGATGATACATTTTATATTTGTATTGCTTGGTGCATGCGTATGTGTGCCTATGTATGAATGCATGTGTATTTGTGAGTGCTGTGAATGGGTGTGTTTGCTTGTGAATGCATGGGTGTGAGTGAGTGTGCAGATGTGTGTGTATGACCTCTACACCACCCTTATCCTCAAATTGCCAGCCACCATTGAAAGTGGGCCTGCAGCACTCAGTGTGCCACCCAGTGAAGTAGCCTTTTAAAACCAAATTACATAAATTCCTTTTAGATACTGTTGTGTGTGTGAAAGGCAAATTGGCGCTTCAAACAAGATTCCACATGAGTTATTTAGTGAAATTATAAATCACAAGCGGTGCTATCAATACAGGGAACACCACCCAAAATCCCAAAAGGCTCTTTCATAGATTGATGAAAACAATTAATATTATTGATGCACACGCTATTAGACCAAGTATTGACAATAAGAATAAATCATCCAGTAGTGACTTCTGTTCTTCTTATTTACTCACAAAAGATTCTTCCAATCCCAACGCGTTTCGTCGTTTGAAAGGATTAACCCATACGACTTCCTCAGGGCTGGAAGCAACACAAATGTCAATTGTTGAAAATTGTAACATTAATTATCGTACAGATACATACCCCAAAATTGTGAGATAGTGCAGAGGAATCACAAGGTGCTAAATAATATTGGTCATATACAGACAAGTGCTCTGTGAGTATACAAGTATATGAAAGTTGTTAACTCATAAACATGTGGAAAAGATCACTCTCTACAAATTCACTATAAGTAGTCCAAATCAATTCCTATAATCACATAATTTGTTACCAATTATTGATTCACTCACCAACCCTAGTGAGTAACATGCTCTGTGCGTCAAGCGAACATATATAAAAGAAAATCTGTACCTCTCTTCCTGAGTAAATAATAATCTGTAATTGTAAAAATTATATGCAATTACTAATTGCGTCACACATGAGGCAAGGCAAACCAATGCACTATTAAAATCACTGAAGACAAATATCTAAACCTTCAAATGTCTTGTTTAACTGCAAGCAGTGTCCTCCGAGAAATAGAGGTCCTACAGACAAAAGAATCCTATAATTACTCACACCACTAGAAGTAGTCCAGCACCCATGAATATTAACACGACTACAAACCCAACTCACCTTAAGCAACTCCGAAAACCCGAGTACAGGTAACGAGTACTCCACAATGTGGCTACTTCCGTATATACGAAAGAGTTGAGATCAAGAAGGTGACTAATCCCATAGCTTCAAACATGGGCGCCATGTTTGAATGACGTTAAACCTCATTTATCTAGTGCTATCAATACATTCACCTACCCAAGAACGCCACCATAAATTATAATATCAGTAAAAAACATAAGTATAAATAACCCATTACTGGTAGGTGTGAGTATCTGCATTTTATCTCGTATACGGCCAAATCTCTATTTTGTTGCTACATCCTTCATATATTTCGATATGATCACAGAATAAAAAAATAAAAATAAAATAAACAGAGCGCCATTAGACATTAAGCAATGAAAAATTACTATATAAACATTAATAATGAAAAGAAAAACGGTGTCTACAGATACCATTAAAAACAATCACACGTCAATGGACTACAAAGGGTGTGATAAACGTTTATAGAACAAGTACCTCTAACCAGTCTAGAATTATGACACTATGGGGCATATCAACAAGGGCTTTATCTCTGCTTTTTTGGCTTTAAAAGCCAAAAAAGCAGAGATAAAACTAGCACCCTATCAACAACAGGGTGCTAACACGCAAATTTGCATGTTAGCACCCTTTTACTCTACGCTTCCCCTTGCATCTCTAATGAGATGCAAAGGGGGCGTTCCAGAGAAAAATAATAGGAGAAATGTCGCTAAGCGACATTTCTCCTATTATCAAGAATGTCGCTAACCCTGTTAGAGACAAAAAAAGCAGCGCTAACCGCGGTTAACGCTGCTTTTTTACGTCTGCTAATTTTCAGACTTAGCCATGATATCCTATGGAAGGAGGATATCATGGCTAAGTTTGCCTGTCCCTATCAACAAGGTAACGTGTGATTATCGCTGGGTTTCCAGCGATAATCTCACGTTAGCCTGTTAGCGTGTAGATTTTTATCGCTATTGAGATAAGCGTTGCTAATAGCACGCTATCTCAGCGATAAAAATTCACGCTAGCCGGCGATAATTATCCTCACGCTAAGACCGTTGAGCGATAATTATCGCCGGTTGTTGTTGATATGCCCCAATTATGCCAAACAATATATTGCAAGTTTATAATAATCAACGTATAAACTACAAAAGAGGTTAGAGTATCAAAACTACATGTACTTTAACCATTTGTATCAACCAATTCACTTCTGTAAAGCTCATAATTATTAATATACAACCCTGATACTGGTTCAAAAAACATTATCTAGATTGTGACAGAAATATACAGTATTATCAAGATAAACAGTTCCAAAACAATATGCCCATATGTGACAGACATATAAAGTGAATATAGATTTGTAAATAACTCTATACAGAAATGCCCAGTCTGTCTAACACAATAGAGGGTGTATTCGTTATTGTTATAACGAAAGTATGATAGTCTGTCATAATAAAGGATTATGTAGAGCAATATGCCCCCATACAACTAAAGTGTCCCTTTTTTATACATTTCAAGTAAGCACTGTGTACACAAATAATCAGGCTACCTATCGGACTGGAAATTATATTTCACGTATTTCTATTATTAATCTCCCAAGAAGTACTGTAGCTCCTGATCAAAATTAAGATCATCCTCCACGGCCCTCAAATGCATGATCCACCTTGCCTCATGTCTGCGCAATTTCAGCTCTCTATTTCCACCACGTGGATCTGGTCTAACATGTTCAATGCCGTAAAATTGAAAAGATTTGGTCGGACCTTGCACTTGACAGTTGTAGACATGTTCAGCAATAGGATATCTCGCATCATAATTTTTAATCGCTCTCATGTGTTCGCTAACACGATCTTTTAGAGTCCTGATTGTACTACCTATATAGATTCTTTCACATTTGCACAATATAACATACACCACATATTTAGTGCTACAGCTTATATTCGAAAGAATATTGTACATACGACCATGCTTATCCTTAAACTGTTTTGTTTTATCTTTGGCATATTTACACATGCCACAATGTCCACATTTAAAAAAACCCTTAGTAAATTGCATTAACCAAGACTCTTGCTTCTTGTCAGAAGGGTAACTAGGACTTAGCAAGGATTCTAAAGTCCTACTCCTACGAAATGTGATCTGCGGTTTGTCCATCAAAAATTCTCGCAGAGTCCTGTCAGCTTGCAAGATATGCCGAAGTGTATTTAGACTCTTGCGTAAAGTAACACTGATCGGAGTATGATCTGTGATCATTCTAATGGGTGGTATGTTCGATATACTAGTTCGGCTAGGCATTAAGGTGGATGGCCGTTTGATCTTTAACACTCTATGTTTGGCTGAAACAATATCATGTTTTGAATAACCCCTTTGGGAAAATCTTCTCTCCATGTCCTCAATACATTTGACAAATTGTTCATTTTCACTGCAATTACGCCGAGCTCTTACCATTTCTCCAAATGGGATCGCTCTTATCTGAAGTCGGGGGTGTGCACTGTCCGCATGTAAAATAGCATTACACGATGTGGGTTTACAATACATATTACTATGAATCTTATTGTCTTTGATATACAACTCTACACATCCAAGAATACCACTTTTAATGCACTTGCAAATGTTATAAATTTCATTTTCAATTCATTATTGTTAAGATAAGCAATACATTCTTGTAGCATCTCTTGAGTCCCTGTCCAAATCATAAGGCAATCATCTATATAACGCCCCCAATATAGGATGTAATCATGCCATTTACTACCTGATGAGCCTCATATCACCTTTTCTTCCAACCAGCGCATAAATAAATTGGCGTACGCCGGTGAAAATTTTGAGCCCATGGCTACTCCTTGAATCTGCTTGAACCAATCTTTTTTGAAAAGAAAGAAATCGTTGTCTAATATCAGTTCAATCATGGTCAGTAACATTTGGGTATGCTCCCAATGGCTAGCCGGTCTTTTAGACAAGAAATGCTGAATAGCTTGTAAACCCAGATCGTTCGGTATATTGGTATATAGTGATACCACATCAAGTGTTACCAACAACATACCAGTCTCCCAAAAAACATCTCCCAATATATTTAGAATATGCCTAGTATCTTTGATATAGGAAGGCAAGTTAATGACCAATGGTTGCAAAAATAAATCAACATATTGGGATAGGCGTTCCGTAGGTCCCCCAATACCTGACACAATTGGCCTCCCCGGTGGAAAAGGGAGGTCTTTGTGGATTTTCGGCAAAGTGTACAGACAAGGATAGCGAGGGCGATTGACCTTCAAATACAAAAATTCATCATCATCTAATAGGTGATTATCATGCCAGTTTTTCAACAGTCCATTGATCTTGGTTGTAAGAGAAAACACAGGGTTATGTGCAATCTTCTGATAACACTGTACATTATTCAATTGTGAGTATATTTCCTGTTCATAATCAATTGTATTCATTACAACCAAATTACCACCTTTATCCGCTTTTCTAATAATCACATCAGGGTCATCTACTAAGGTTCTTAATGCATTTCTTTCATGTACCGTTAAATTCTCTTTCTGATGTCTAAAAAGAGATTTAGTGTTTTGCAGATGTTTATCCAGATCATTAGTAACCAAAGTGTGAAATATTTCAATGTTATTGCCACTAACAAGATTCGGAGACCACCGAGATTTCTCTTTAAGGCCACTAGATATCGAAAAGTCTGGTCTGATATCTAAATCTGAAAGAACCCTCCCTATCGTGACTGGATCCTCCTCCATTTCTGTAATTGAAAGTAACATCATAGTATCCTGTATATCCTTGATTGATATTGCATTAGACAATGGATTATTCATTGATGATACAGTTTCTTTATTAGGTTTGGGATTCAATGCAAAACATTTTTTCAATTTTAGACGCCTCACAAATTTGAATAAATCAATTTTAGTGTCACTGATGTCCCCTCTTAAATATGGACAAAATCCCAAACCTTTTTTCAGTAACATGATCATTTCTTCTGTAAGTGTCCTGTCTGATATCTTCAATGTGGAAAGACCACGCACTCCGATACTTGAATTGAATCTACTCCAGTTAGGGCGTGCTTTCGAGGAAAACGCCTCCTAAACCACGGCGCAATTATAAACTAGAATGTGCACTAATCCGAATGGGTAGTGTCCCTCTACGCACAGCCAAAGGGCAACAAAGTTGCAAAGTTTCAAGGAAAGTTCCAATGTACAGTTTTATTGTCAAACGTTTAATCAATGTTCAATTCCACGTTGTATTCACGGGATTGTAACATAAGCACTATAATTCAACGCAGGACTTTTTATGCGCTCAATG
Source organism: Triturus cristatus (assembly GCF_964204655.1). NCBI lineage: Eukaryota > Metazoa > Chordata > Amphibia > Caudata > Salamandridae > Triturus > Triturus cristatus. Next base: position 407,901,823 of record NC_140590.1, read on the forward strand.
CATTTCGGGTCACGCACGACCCTTCATCAGGAGAAGTCCTAAAAGAATTCAAAAGGAGAGTTTTAACGACCTACTCGAATCTAAAGCTATCGATAAAGTAAACAAAAATCCACCGGTTTAGAAAAAAGGTCCAAAATGCAGTGATATTAAACGTAAAGAAAACGTGGTTGGTCTTAGGAAGAGGGGAAACCCGGTTTAGAAAAAAAGGTCCGGAATGCAATGATATTGAACGTAGAGAAAACGTGGTTTGGTCGTAAGAAGAGGGGAGACCCTTCGACAAATCCCAAAGAATAAAGGGTTTTCAAAAGACAAACATAAAGTGATTAGTTGGTCTTGTGACAAGAGCATATGAATAAAGTATGTGAAAAAACGATATTTGACAGCGATAGAAAACTTCAAGTCAACCCGTTATAGAAACCGCTTGTGCAAGAAGAAGAATTTACGTGAAGCATTATGAGAGACCCAATAATTTACATTTTAGAAAAAAGCATACCTGAAAGATAGGAAATCAAAAGTCTCAAACGTCCAAAGGACGAACGGCATATACGCGTGTAGTCTAACACCAACACCTGTGGTGGATAGTAAAGAGTGAGAAAGGAACACGCTAATGTACGTAACGTGAAGGATAGAAAGAGAAGAGGGGTTAAAGGATAAATAATCCTAACGGCAGCCATATTGAAATGGAGTCATAACATAGCAATATTAATGCGAAATTATTATTACAATGGGTAAAGAAAGAAGGAAAAAGGTTAAAGGGGTCCTGAAAGTATGAAAAGTAAGGCGTGAAAAGTGAAAAATGCAAGAATTTAAAAATGTAAAGACAGAAAAAAAGGGAGAGCAAAAACGAGAGTTTGCTGATAATGATATCTTAACCACTTCGACCTCCCCACCTACTAATACTTCTGATCTTTCTTGTCCCAGGATTGCGTTTTCATCCCTGTTCTGTGTCCATCTGCTACCGCTCCTGTTACCCCTCCTTGTTTTCTTATGTTATCTGTTCTTTTGTTCAGCTCTCGATTCCCCCTTTTGATACGATTCACCTCCTGTAGGAAAGATGAATTCCCCAAAGGGTAAACCTGTCTTCCCTCAGCTCCAGACCCCCCTTCCACATCGCTACCACTAGTAGGTACTGTGTTTAAAGAAGTATTGCTTGAACTAGTAGACTGTGGTTGAGGAATCTGTTTACTCTTGTCAACAGGGATAAGGTAGTCATATTTCTTAGAAAAACTAAAAACCCTGCCACTATTATAATTAGGCCTGGGCGAAGCACTACGCTACGCTCGCGTAGTTTGCGAAGTTCGCGCTACTTCGCGCTACGCGAACTGCACGTAGCACAGTGCGAACACGCGTAGCGTAGTGTTGCGTAGTGCTGCGGTCATTTTTTGCTTGCTCGCGGTCCTCAACGTCAAGTTGGCGACCGCGAGCAAGCAAAATGACATCCTGGCGAGACTTTTTCCTTGTTCGCGATCGCGAGCATGGAAAATAATCCTCCCGGCGAGATTCCCAACGCGAGAAGGTCAGGTTTCTCATTGCGAGGGGTCGCGTATGCTCGCGACCGCTCGCGATGAGAAACTACCAGTTCGCGTTGAGAAAGCTGCAGCTCGAGTAAAAATCTACTCGAGCAGCAGAAAACTACAGCTCGCACTGTGCAAGATGCCATTTTCAATGATTGCACAGTGCCGGTTGCTTGTCCGCACTGTGCAATCATTGAAAACAACATCTTGCACAGTGCGAACATGTTACTTCGCAGTTCGCGAAGTGCTACGCGTAGCTCGCGTAGTGCGAACTTCACTTTGCGTAGCTTCGCGAAGTGCTACTTCGCGAACTACGCCCACCCTTAATTATAATCCACCTCATCCCTCTTCAGCTTCCGTGCCTTACGCTGTTTAATGTCATTCTGATGGTTCAAAAGTACCCCTTTAAGAATTTCGTAGTTCTTAGCTGTCACTTCTGGCTTATTCAAAGACACAATTTCCCCCTCTAATTGTGCAATTTCAGACTGTAATTTCTGTACCTTCCTTTCAGCATTTTCAATGAGAATTTCCATTAATTTCATAGAACTTGATGTCAGAATCTGCAGAACTCCTCAGGATCCGGGTGGTGATATAGAGGTCCACCTCCAGATCTCCCCGGGCTCCAACCAGAAGGTTACAGAGCCCAGAGGTGATCAGGTGAGGGAAGGGATAGGGGTAGGGATCAGCGGGGATTTGATTCTGAAACGAGAAAACAATAACAAACAAAACTATATATATCTACAGTCTACTCTCTTTCGGTCTCACTAAAGCATTAGGCTACCAGAGGTATAAATGTAAGGACATCACTTCCCCTGAGTATGCACACAAAGTCCCCCCACAGTTGACTCGCCACATTCCTCTGTTTAGAGCCCACCAGTGTTGCCCACTCCTTGCCCTACTGCGTATCCCCTTGTGTTTGGTCCTCCAAGGATCTTGCAACAGACCCTTGATTCCTCTCTCTCAGGGGGCCAAGTCACGGTTTTGACTACGTATCGGCTTCCGCGGTGGAGACACCGCCGCCAGGGGTCGCTACGTTGTAGCGCTCCTTCACTCCGGTGATATCAACACGCTAGGTATTCTAAAGTCTCGTTCCCCCCTTGTGCCGATAAGCTCTCTCCCAGAGCTGTGTGTTCCAGAATTAGACTCTAAGTCCCCGCTCCTCTGAGGGCGTATAATCAAAGTAACAGCTCCTCCGAGCTAAGAAAACACCACAGCAAGCTCCTTTGAGCTAAAACGATACTCCGCTCAAGCGAGCGTGAAACACCCACTGATGTCCCAAACAAAGCTCTATGGAGCTTTAACTTCCATACGCTCCGGTGAGCGTGAGGTCACGGCTCCTTTTGGCCCCTTGGAGTCCTGTAAACTCCGGAAAGCGGTTCTCAAGGTCCGCCAGGAACGATTCCCTGGGTAGCTCAGCCGAGCTCCGACCCTCTCACCTGCTTCCCTGTTGGTTGACTCCGAACTCTGCAACGCCTCTCCCCGCCTGGTCGCCAAGCTCCGAGGGACGGGGAAAGTGTAGTCCTCGGTATTCCTTCCGGATGCGCGATCCACTCCCTGCCTCGCCGGGACGCCGAGCTGCGAACGGCGAACAAGGGTTCCCTTCGGATTCAAAATAACGCACTGTCCTGACGTGCGTGACGGACTTAAGTAGCCGCCCACTTCCTGGTTCCGGGGTTGTTGGGACTTGTAGTCCTGTGACGCTAGGTAGGCGCCTTGGGTCCCGATTCCTCACACTTGAAGTGAGTTCTTTCTCCCAAATGACAAGGAGGTCTTCGTCCAGATCATCATATGTCGGGATGATCTCAGAACGGAGGCCCCTAGGAATTCTATTAAGTTTCATGTACTGTTTTAGTGTGGCACCATCCCACCACTTTGACATCTCTGACCGTTTAAGTCTTTCAAGTTTAACGAACTTGTCGCGCAATCCTTCATTTTTTGGCTGATTAGTAATGTGAACTGCCTGTGTCACCGTACTCCCTCTGCACAGGTTATCAAAGAGTTCAGCTGGTAGTCTATCTCTATCTAAATTGTCACTCATTGTATTTAAATAAGTATATTGTGCTTGTTGTGCTGCCCTACCAAATTGCTATTAGATACTGTTGTGGGTGTGAAAGGCAAATTGGTGCTTCAAACAAGATTCCACATGAGTTATTTAGTGAAATTATAAATCACAAGCTGTGCTATCAATACAGGGAACACCACCCAAAATCCCAAAAGGCTCAATCATATATTGATGAAAACAATTAATATTATTGATGCACACGCTATTAGACCAAGTATTGACAATAAGAATAAATCATCCAGTAGTGACTTCTGTTCTTCTTGTTTATTCACAAAAGATTCTTCCAATCCCAACGCGTTTCGTCGTTTGAAGGGATTAACCCATACGACTTCCTCAGGGCTGGAAGCAACACAAATGTCAATTGTTGAAAATTGTAACATTATTTATCGTACAGATACATACCCCAAAATTGTGAGATAGTGCAGAGGAATCACAAGGTGCTAAATAATATTGGTCATATACAGACAAGTGCTCTGTGAGTATACAAGTATATGAAAGTTGTTAACTCATAAACATGTGGAAAAGATCACTCTCTACAAATTCACTATAAATAGTCCAAATCAATTCCTATAATCACATAATTTGTTACCAATTATTGATTCACTCACCAACCCTAGTGAGTAACATGCTCTGTGCGTCAAGCGAACATATATAAAAGAAAATCTGTACCTCTCTTCCTGAGTAAATAATAATCTGTAATTGTAAAAATTATATGCAATTACTAATTGCGTCACACATGAGGCAAGGCAAACCAATGCACTATTAAAATCACTGAAGACAAATATCTAAACCTTCCAATGTCTTGTTTAACTGCAAGCAGTGTCCTCCGAGAAATAGAAACTGGTACGTAACCCTAGAGGTAATATTCACAAATTAAGTATAAAGACATAGATTGAAGCTAACCACCAACACGCGGGTTAATAAATATCTATTCTTACCTCAAATATGATGTCCAATAGTAATATTAATTCTATTACGTTGTCACTTCAAAGAATATAGTTCTACGCAAACCAAGGGATATCTGGACGAAATTCACAACCATCTGAAAAGGTGATATATACCAAACTGTATCAATATGCTAGTCACAAAGCCCGCCGATTTTAACAGCAAGCTACGCGCAAGCCACACTCTTACCCAATTCACGGTGATGCCTCGTTCAAACGAGTTTATTTCAGCAAAAAGTCCCGGTTATACGAGGACCTACAGACAAAAGAATCCTATAATTACTCACACCACTAGAAGTAGTCCAGGACCCATGAATATTAACACGACTACAAACCCAACTCACCTTAAGCAACTCCGAAAACCCGAGTACAGGTAACGAGTACTCCACAATGTGGCTACTTCCGTATATACGAAAGAGTAGAGATCAAGAAGGTGACTAATCCCATAGCTTCAAACATGGGCGCCATGTTTGAATGACGTTAAACCTCATATATCTAGTGCTATCAATACATTCACCTACCCAAGAACGCCACCATAAAGTATAATATCAGTAAAAAACATAAGTATAAATAACCCACTCATAAAATTCCAATTTTTTTTGTGGATCCTGCCTAGTGTTTATTCCTGTGGCTCTCTGACTTTATACTGTGAACCTATTAGTTTTCACACAGCGTGTCCATGTTTTAAATGTTAATACTATGATATTCAGAAAATGGTGGATCTTCACCATCATACTGATTCTTTCCACCATAAACTTCTCAACCTACCATTAGTGTCGGGGGTAAGTTTGTGCATGGTTACAAAATTACATTTGCATGTAGCAAAACGTAAGTTTTCATGCATTTTCCTGACATAAATTCCTTTTCTACTAACTAATAATTGCTACAACTGAGTCGCTCTGCATCCGCATCGTGACTCTTCATATTACATTGAAAGAGATAGTATATATATATATATATATATATATATATATATATATATATATATATATATATATATATATATATATTCACTGGGAAAAAAAACAAAGGTTAAAGTAACGTTATAGTTAGGTGCATTTCTCAGTGAAAACATTAACATTTAAACAAAAAAAACACCTAAAATTGTCAGACATAGTTAGGAGCACTAACTATAACTTGCACCCCGGCCATGGACTGCTTTTTTCCTCACATATGACATCACTCATGACATGTTCTATGCCATCATTTATGACACCAGTGATGACATCTCAAATAACATCATTGATGACATCACTGATGACCTCATCCAAGCTTGTGTTTCCCATATTGCTCTATAAATTACTATGGAATTAGAGGCCTGACAGTAAGTACAAAATAGCTCAAGAGAATATCAGCTATTATTAGTACCATCATCGGTAGAACTCCCTTAGGTGCTGAAAACAACCATCATGTACAACATTGACCCTATTCCACACATTTTGCAGTTAGCATAGTTCATAATAACAATATAACTTTATATTGCGCTTGAAATTCAAATTAAGGAGACCTTTTCAAAATTGATGTCTCTCTATCCTCACGCTGACTTGGTATATTCTAATATACGTCAAAGGCAAAAATGGCACTGGCCAAAAGAGTTTTTCCTAAGAATGAGGAATCCCAGAAGCATGTCAATAAAAGAGTTTCTGCATTTCTTCGTGACCATGGCATGTGCTCTATATATCATAACACAATCTTTTTGATATGCCAGTTGTCTATAGGTGAGATGGAGTACACTTCGCTGCTGAAGGGAACATGATCTTCTTCAATAACATCAAGGAATGCATCCAGTTCTATGTGTAACTGAACACTACACACTAGAAACACAAGGCTCTTGTCAGAGCCACCCTATTACTACATTATATTATTGCTTGTTGTAAATATTTTATTTTTAGGAAACTGACACCTAAGAGTGGGAGCACCCAAATGCCTGCATCCACCTGTATATTTGCCCGACTTTCGTGAGAGTCTTGGGAGCTCAAACACTTAGAATAAATCTCATGGATAAAAGTCCTGTTTTCCTGGGTGTCGGTAGTAGAGCATGCAAACACATACGTTTCTATGCTGAGACCTCTCTCTTCAGTCAGATTTTCTCTCCCCCTTCCTACTTTTTTATGATCCCGCAAGAGTCTCATGCGATCGTAAAAGATTTTAGGGGATAGAAATGACACTCTTTTTGATTACACTACTTCTACTTTATAGTTCCTGCTATTGGGGTATAGGGTGACAGTGGCATCTCCATTCAGAGCTTTCCAGAGTATAACAGGAGTGTACAGTAGTTACATCAAGGTGACCAGTGTGTAGAGTAGGGTGTAAAAAGACACTATCACTCTACTCATATCTTTCCCCAGGCTCAGCGGTATGCATAGTATTGTGCAGAAGGTACTCGCCTCACACGTAAGACCTATGTATTACATAGCAAGTATTAGCGGTACTTGCCTCTCCACTGAGATCTCTCCTCATGTCAATAACCATCTATAATATGGCGTAGAAATGGATTTGGCTGTCCAATGACACCTTGCCCCAGAATGAAACACATACACAGTAGTGTAGGGAAACATTCTCCTCTCCACTAACACCTATCTCCAGGGGAACATGGATGTGCAGTATGGTGTGGGCAACGAGTGGCCATTCAGCTGACACCTCTCCCTAGAGCAAAAAGGATACACAGTACTGTCTGTAAAGGAAGTGGCCTGTCCACTAACACATCCCCTGAGGATGACAGGTGTCTATAGCACTCTTTGAGAAAAACTTACCTCTCTGCTCATAGCTCTTCCCATGCTGACAGGTATACATAGTAGATATTCAAGTAAGGTGTTGGGAAGAGGTGACCGCTATGCTAAAAAGCCTATCTTGCATAACAACTATAGAGACTAGGGTGTCCTATCAAATCAAACATCTTTCCAGGCTAACACATGTATGAAGTAGGCAATGGATAGAGACTGCTCTCTCTGCTCATACCTTTATTGGGATGAATGTTCATAGTATGGTATAAAATGAAGTAGCCTCTCTGCTGAGAATTGCCTCTTGGATAACTAGTCTGCATATTTGATTGTGAGGGCACAATCTCCCTATGAGGACAAGCATGTGCAGTAGGGTATAGACAGAGATAGACCTTTCCACTGAAACTTCTCTCCAGAGTCACAAACACATATAGTAACATGTGAAAAGAGCTCCCCTCTCTACTATCACACCTGCAACAGCTGATAGCAGCACATTGTAGAGTATGAAGATGCACTGGTCTCTGTGTCAAGACCTCTCTCTTGTATGAGAGGTATCTATACGGCAGTGTGGACAATGACTGATCTCTCTACTGAGACCTCACTGTTGCATGACAAGTCAACGTTCTAGGGTACTCAAATAAGTGAATTCTCCATTACCAACTCTTTGTATCATAAAAAATATTTATTGTACTGTATAGACACATATATATGCAGGAGAACTTCTGCACTTCCTAAAGATGGAACTGGCAGTTTTAGTCAACATTACAATACTGTAATAATATTAAACTCTATTACAGCTATTAAATAAACAAATCAGTAGTAACAAACTTTTTTATTACAATAACACAATTTAACAACATCACACAACTACAACACCTACATTAATAAACTTTTTTAGCAACTGTACAATAAACAAAATAATCAACTTCAATCAACTATAATACCTTCGTCAGATTATGATGAGCAGCCTGGTGTAGTTGCAGTACCTCAGCCTGCCAATGAATATTTGTTTTTTTTATATAAAGCCAGGTGTTCACAAAGGATAGCTCAGGCAGAGTTAGCTTGCGATGTAAAACTGAATTGCTTGTTATGTGCTTCCAAATATTTTCAATCTGGATACACTGTGTCTGCTCAGGTACTTACTGTTGAACAACACTATAACCCTGCTTCACTTAATAAGGCTCTGTTTTTTACTGCTCATGTAAGCAGATCATTTTTTCATTAGAGACAAGTAGACCTGCACAGGACACTGTTGTGCATGACAACAAATGATCTCCTAGGCAATAAGAACATAATCACTTCTTTAATCAATAGTGTTTCCCTGTTTTGCACACAGTTATTCTTTCGTTTTTTTGAAAAGTGATCACACAACAGAAATCTGTGGCAATGGATGTAAAATTTCGCCAATATGCGATAACCTTCAACACTATGAGAATAGCAACATCAATCTGGAAAAGTAGAGAGGAAAGTGCCCCAGGTCCCAACAGCATCCCAGCATCAGTTTGCAAACATGACATCAATTATTGGTCCGAAGCTCTGAAAAATCTGTTTAATTGCTGCATATTCAGTGAATCCATTCCTGGTAAGGTTCAAACTTACATCCCATTCATAACAAGCATTGGCATAGCCAATATGTCTCACTTTTTGGACTTTGTAAGTATTTAGCCATGCATCACATTATCCTAAGTGTGAAGCCAATAATTCTTGGCAACCCAAGAGCTATTGACATTGTCTTTGTCAATAACTTTGGGCCTGTCTTTAGTAGGGGTGGGCAGAATTTGCGTAGTCGCGCTACGCAAAGCTCCGCGAAACTGTAAAAAATCTGCGTGTGCATGCAGAGTTCCGCGAACACGCAGAATTGCTTGTTCCGCCCGTTCACGATGCTTTTTCATGTTCGCGAATGCTGTTTGCGCTCTCGGGGAATATCTCACGACACGCATTTTGAAAGCACGAAGAAGCAAAAACTTCCGCGGATTTGGCAATTCCGCGTTCTCTGCGGAACGCAAAATTACCCAAATTCCGCACATCCGCGAGCGGAACGGAATTTACCGCCCAGGCCTAGTCTTTAGGCAATACAAATCTTAGTTGCAAATGCATTGATTGCACAACAGCAATTCATTTAGGATCTACAAGAATAACAGGTAATTTGTAAGTGAATATCCTGGTATTGGTTGCTTCCTTTTTATTTTATTTTGTTCACATTTTTTACTAAACAACAACACCACATTTCCATTCACAGTTTCGTAGAAATGATTCACAATACATAATCAAAATTGCAATGGTCACCATTCAACAGTCTATTCCTGTCATTGTGAGAAAACAATTTCTAGGGTGTTGTAGGATCTTCCAAAGAGAGAACAACAGGGGGTGCACATATATTACCACGGTAGTTATTCCATTTGCTCCATACTCCATATGTCAATACATTTTTGGGGGCACCCTCTTGAGACATACACAAACTTCTCACGCAACATACACCAGTCAAAGTCTGCTTTCCAGCCTTTAACCGTGGGTGCAGCCGTGGCCGATTCCTCCTTTTTGATAACAGTCCGTTTGATGAAACGAGACCCAACATTATGACCAAAGCTACCAGTTCTCCAAAAGTCAGTCAGTCAAAGTACTTTATTTCGATAAATCAATATCATAAAAAGACAAGGGAACAAAATATGTACACTCAAACAAAAGTAAATATTTGTCTTATATTCATTCGATCATAATATACACATAAATACTAAAATAGATACATGTGATAAAATTCGAACCTAAGTATGTGTTAAAAAGAGGTCAGTTAAGATAAAATCAACTGTACAAGCGTTTACATAAAATCAATAAAAAACTTTCTTGGAGTGATCAATAACAATGTGCAAAATACAGTTCAACGCAATTAGAGACCCTAGTTCAGAGAGATGTCATTCGACAACCTTTTCTTAACTCTGATAGCTCCCACTAAAAAGTTAGCAACGTGGAAGGTTATCCTTGGTGTCTGTAATAGCTGTAAGAAAAGGAGTGCGGGCTTAACCTGTATGAACCCAGCCTCTTTAAGGATTGGAAACAAATATTTCCTTCTTAATGCCATGAAATGCTCACAGAACATCAAAAAGTGCAAAGTGTTCTGGGTCGAAAAGTTGTCGCAGTTACATGGCAGGGCATTTTCGGGAGAACACCAAGTTGGAAAGTGACCCAAAGATAAGTGGATCAGGTTTAGCCGAAATCGGGTTAAGAGAAAGCGGTGATAAGGCAGGTTAACGAAAGTTAAATATGGTTCTGGGCCAGCATGGCTACTCAGGATAATGCCCGCCCTTACCATAGGTTTCTCCAATTCTGTTTGTTCCCTGGCTAAACGTAACGTATCTCCCATCAGAGCTTTAATCTGGACTAGGTCTTTTGCAGTTATTGTGGACGGGGATGAGTAAAGGTCTGATCTCCCAACCTTGGATAGACTGTTTTTAATATAGGCTAACCACGGTATTTTGCATGCTCTATCTGACTGCATGCAGTCTTTTAGGATGGTATGGTTGAGCGGAATTTCCTGGTTCAGCCAGATCCTCAACCAAGCCAGGACAGGGGCCATTTTTATCAGGTCAGAGATATAACCCATGCCTAGTTCAGAGTGTACAATATAAGTAGGAGTTGACTGGGGGACGGAAAGGACTGTTCTTAGAAATTTATTTTCAGTAATCTGAATGCTTTCCGTTGAGCAAAAACCCCAAATGGCACTACCATATGTTGCCACCGCTAAACTTTTGGCTTCATAAATTTTTAGCAGAGTGACAATCGGTCTTGCTCCTAATTTTTTTATAAAACACTGGAGAGCAGAAGAAGATCTGGCAAGAGCAATATTTCTACTTTTTATATTCGGCCCCCAGCTACCTTTTTCATCAAATATTATGCCTAGATATGGGAAGGTGGCTACTCTACAAAGCTCTTGTTTCCCACAGAAGAATGTTTTTGAAGGCCTGTTATTCGTAACCCTGCCCATGATCATAATTTGAGATTTTTTGGCATTGATCTTTAGGTCCAGGGAACTCATAAATGCCTCAAAAGCATTCAATAGCCTTTGGAGACCCATACCAGTACGAGAGAGCAAAACGGCGTCATCCGCGTATAGGAGAACTGGAATACCAAGTTCACCTATACGTGGGACATCGAGAGTTGCCGCTTTGAGGGAGGGTTCCAAGGCATTTATGTAAATTGTGAACAGAAGGGGTGCCAGGATACATCCCTGCCTCACCTCTCTTTCTGACTTAAAGTGGTTGGTGCATCGCCCTTCCGTGGTTACTCTAACCGCAGCTGTTAAGTTAGAGTGGAGATCAGCTAGAAGACAAACTAAAGCCCTGTCCAATCCTAAGTTAAGCAAGATGTTCCACAATTTGGAGCGGTTAACAAAATCGAAGGCAGATGAGAGGTCCATGAACCCCAGGTACATGAGCCCCTCTCTAGCCTTCGTATATTTTTCGACCAATAGGTGTAAGTTAAGACTTTGATCGATTGTGCTCCTTTTGGGTCTAAAACCGTACTGGACGTTAGATAGTACCCCTTTCTCGGTTATCCATTCATTCAACCTAGAGAGGATAACCCTACCCAAGATCTTCACCGAGGAATCGATTAAAGATATCGGTCTGTAACAGGATGGATCTTGCCTGTTACCCTTTTTAAAGACCGGTATGATGATCGATTTTTTCCATGAATTCGGAATTTTATCGGTGATAAGAACATTAAAAACGATACATAGAATTTTAGACCAAAATTTAGGTGCATGTTTAAAAACATCTCCAGGAATCCCATCAGGGCCTGGGGCTTTATTTTTCGGGGACAAGTCAATTGCTCGTTCCACTTCTGCCGATGCAAAAATGACAATTTGCCTAGTGGAACACAAAACCCCTCCTTCTACTCCTAAGGGGGCAACGATAATATCAGTGCCAGTGGAATCTGTATAGATCTCACTAAAGTGTTTAATCCATCCCTCATCGGGGATGTTAGCCTCAAGAGGGGTATGTGGGTCCTCCGAAAAAAGTGGCTGATTTATAATGTTCCAAAAGAGGCCACTATTGTTTAGTGTTAATGGGTCCAGTAGCTGCGCTAAGGCATTATCTTTTAGATCCCTCTTCCTCTCTAGAATAGTTTTCTTATATATAGACCTTGCACTTACTATGTCCGCACGAATTTTGGGGGTAGCCTTAAGGGCTTTTAATAGGTCCCCGTGCGCATTAGAACATTTCTTGTCAAACCATCTTTTACCCATGGACACCATCGAGCTAGGTTTTTTCTGGAGACTACGGTCAATTTCTATACAAATGTTATCAAAGGCTGCTATGACCTCGTTGCATTCAGTTCTGTTTGTTAGACAAATTGCAACTTCATCCTCGGTCCTGTGCAACACCTCCTTAAAGAAACTTTCAGGAACTATTTTTGCCCATTTTACCCTGCGATTTTGATCTTTTGCCACAAGATTAGCTCCCCCTCTACCTTTAGCTGATTTAAGGGAGAATACATTGGCAAACAATAGCTCTAGAAGAACCGGATTATGGTCACTAAAAACTGATACCTCCGTATAATATTTGATAACATTACACAACAAACATGAAGTCAAAAATATATAGTATATAATGGTACCCTTGTCATTTCCTTTAAAAGAGGGGGTTCTATTATTTCCATCCCCACAGGCTGATTCATATAAATTCCATCTGGCTAGAAAAATTTCTAGAAGTTCACCACGCCTGGTATGCTCAAAATGCACTGGGGAGGAGAAGGGGGGGACGTCAACCTCCTGACTAGTGCATGGTAAAGGGCATGGATGTATATTAAAATCCCCCAATAATATTAATTCGTATGTATGAGCATTAGTACTATAGGCTGACATAAATTTATCCAGTACATCAAGATTATGACTGGTGCAATCATTAGCATTAGAATTATAAAAATTAACAAAGAGAATCTTGGCCTTATCATTCGAAGCAAGTTCAACGATCAGACAATTTTCAGAGCCAGATGAACGTTGGGTAAGTATCCCTTTTATGTCTAGTTTAAATAAAGTTAACAGGCCCCCTTTGGGTCGACCAGCCACGCTGCTAATAGCTGGAATGCAGAAGCAGCAGTAGCCATCCAGGGAAAAGCTATTCGTCACGTCCCATGTCTCTTGTAACGCAATGATGTCAAATGCATTAAGTGACGATAGCCAGTCCGAGTTCCCCATTTTATTCTTGATACCAGCAATGTTCCAAGTGGCGATTTTAAGAGATGGAGCTGATAACTCGGATGGCTTGCTGGTTGCATCAGGGAGTCAATCATTTTCCTCCAATGAGGACAAAGCAGAGTAACGGTTAGAAATGGGAAAAATGTGATCCCACTGCCTGTTAGGTGGCTGCTGGCCATAAAAATCCCCATCATTTAAGTGCATAGGAACTCTCAGTGGCATGTTAATAGGACAGCCAGGCCCACCCCTGGTGATGTCATTTCCATAATGCTCACGCGAGTGGGGCTGTCGCTGCTGGGTACTGATCAGATGACTATAAAAGTATCCAAGAGGTCTAACAGCAACTGAGTTATCCTGATTGGGTAAAGAGGCGGCTCTTAGGAGGACGGTAGCCACGTGTTGAGGGTATTTAAAGTTGATTATAATACAATCCCCCCTTGTGGTTTTCCTTCCACACCCAATCCAGCCTACTCTACGAGTAGATATTATATCGTTTGAAAAAGCCAGCGGAAAACCACATTTTTTATTCAGCCAGGCAAGTGATTTATTTTTTAAGGCATCATGAGTTTCCTGCCTAGAATTCGACATACAGGAGTCAACCTCAGGGACGTTGATCAGTACCACTGTGTAAGGAACACACTGTGGTGGGAGGTTTACAACATTGTTTCTCCTGTATTTATTAAACCCCGGCGCTTCACCCTCGGCTAAGTTCATCTGGGTGTTCTGTGAACTTTTTTCTGCTAAGTGTGGTTGTTGTTGAGTAGGTACTGAGACTGGTGGGATAGCCCCTAATGGATGTGGTAATAAAGGGGGTGGCAAGGCGATTACAGGCTGACAAGTCTGACTACTACCCCCAGAGCCCCCCGGATCTCCCTCACAGATATTAACAGTGGGATGAAAAATGGATTCCGATGAGTTATGGCCCAAGGGTGCAGACAGGTCGGGTTGGGGGGTTATCAAAGAAGGAAAACGGGACAGGTGGGAATCCAAGAGGCCTTTCAGACTGTTTACCTCTGAAGAGACTTGGTCTAACTTCTCCAGCAAAGGTCTAAGCATTAACTCTAGTTTGGACTCTAAAGTTGAAACCAAGAGATCTATAAGGGCCGGATGGAGAGTACTCCCTTCAGCTTTATTAATGACCTCAGGGGTATCGTGTGGAGACTCAGATGTAACCCCCCTACTTGATTGTGCAGAGCCTTGTTTTTTGGGCTTTCGGGTACCATCCTCTTAACTGGAGCCTTCCTACAAGCACGCACCCTTCTATGCGCGGGAGATGGAGATGGAATGTCCTTAGAACAAGATGCTACACACTGGGGGGAAATTGGACTGCTGAACCTGACTACTCCTGAGGCGGAAGCCGGGAGTCCACCATTTTTAAAACTTTGTATTTTCTGTGTCACCTTGTTCGCCGAATGTATTGCTTTTAAGCCTCACTCACTCACCTGGCTTGTCTAGAAACGAGCATCAGGAACCCCCTAAACAGCGCTTCTCGCTGCAACACATTCCTGGCAGAATCACTTGCCTGCCGCCATTGACGGCGAGGTCACGAGGACACGCCCACCTTAGGCCACGCCCACCGCTCTGCCGAGTATAAGACTCCGCTCGCAGCGCCACGAAAACAGAACCTGACTACTCCTGAGGCGGAAGCCGGGAGTCCACCATTTTTAAAACTTTGTATTTTCTGTGTCACCTTGTTCGCCGAATGTATTGCTTTTAAGCCTCACTCACTCACCTGGCTTGTCCAGAAACGAGCATCAGAAACCCCCTAAACAGCGCTTCTCGCTGCAACATATTCCTGGCAGAATCACTTGCCTGCCGCCATTGACGGCGAGGTCACGAGGACACGCCCACCTTAGGCCACGCCCACCGCTCTGCCGAGTATAAGACTCCGCTCGCAGCGCCACGAAAACAGAACCTGACTACTCCTGAGACGGAAGCCGGGAGTCCACCATTTTTAAAACTTTGTATTTTCTGTGTCACCTTGTTCGCCGAATGTATTGCTTTTAAGCCTCACTCACTCACCTGGCTTGTCCAGAAACGAGCATCAGGAACCCCCTAAACAGCGCTTCTCGCTGCAACACATTCCTGGCAGAATCACTTGCCTGCCGCCATTGACGGCGAGGTCACGAGGACACGCCCACCTTAGGCCACGCCTCCCCCTTTCCTTGATATGTGCCTGTATAGGAAGCGCAGCGGACGAGCGCAGCGGGAGCGCCGGTTTCGCGCCGAAGGCGCGCCTAAGGCAAGCCCGTCTGCGCCCGTCATCGCCAAGACATCGCCTCTCGCCAGTCCCCCTGCACAAAATCCCTCACTTCGAGTCAGCTATGACAGAAATCATCTCCACGCACTAAACGCCAAAACTATATGCAACAAGCTCGAAGGCCACCTCGGACTAACTACACTCCAGTGTGAATCCTGTAACTTTGCAACGCCTCTGCCCAGCCTGGTAAGTGGTACAGCAGCGACACCCAAACTACCCTCCCTCCGGGTTCTGCAACTGAATGTTAGATCTCTTGTAAAACACCATGCAGAAGTCAACACTCTCATTATGGACGAAAATCCTGATGTTCTGTTCATATGTGAAACCTGGCTCCATAACGATCAAACCAGCATTTTAAATCTCACGCTGCCTAACGGTTTCTCCATGAAACTGGTTAATAGAGACTCTAGAGGTGGAGGAATAGCCGTTGTGTACAAAACCATATACAACTGCTCCTTCATCAAAGAAGATATCTGGGGCTGCGAATGCGCACGCTTCAAGATTGCCACCTGCCCGCAATTCACTCTCTCTGGCCTTTACGTCTATCGGCCTCCTGGCCCCTCTGCCAGGTTTATTGAGGAACTCTTGGAACTTGCTCATACCTTGGCAATCTCCTCCCCCAACTTTACCATCCTGGGTGACCTCAATCTTCACTTCGACTCCACCACTGACCCCACCATCAAAAACCTGCTAGCCGACATCACGGCATTGCAGCTAAACCCCTTGGTTCACTCCCCCACCCACACCGCTGGGCACTTACTGGATCCCGTTTTCTCGAACCTATCGGAAGTCACGGCTGATCCCCCTGAACCCATAGGCTGGACTGACCACTTTCTTGTCAAACTTACTATTATGGCAAAAAAACCACCCCCCAAAAGCATGGCCAACTCCTGCCACAAACGACCTTGGCATAAACTCATCTCCGGAGACCTCATCAGCCATCTAGGTGAATTCCACCCCCCCGAGGAGAATAGGGATATTAATACAGTTTACGCCGCCTTCCACGAATGGATAGTCACAGGGCTCGATGCCTTAATTCCGCCCAAATTGACCAAAACCCGCAGCTCCCCCTCTAACCCATGGTACAACGATTCACTTAAAATGTTACGGAAAGAGTGCAAAAAAGCCGAACGCGAGTGGAGGAAAGAATACTTAGATACTAACAAAACCCTCTATCTATCTAAACTTCGCATCTACCACAAGGCGATTCGCACTACTCGAGCCTCTTTTTACGCAAAGGAAATCGAATGCAGTTCGAACCCCACCAAAACCATCTTCAACCTAGTCCAAAACCTGCAGAACATCCCCAATCCAGGCTCCTGCATCACCTCCCTGAAACAATGCGAGGACCTTGCCACCTTTTTCACTGAAAAAGTGAGGAAGATCTACGAATCCTTTCCACAGGACGATGCTACGCACCATAGCATTCCCCATTCAACGGCAGAGACATCTAAACTGCTAAGAATACCCGATATATCCCTAGACGACCTCGCTAAACTATGTAGACAGGTCAAGTCTGGTTCCCCAGCAGACCCCATGCGACCGTCCAAATTCTTGGAATCGCTTGACTTCTTTCTCCCCCCGCTTGCCAAAATACTCAACCTTTCCTTTTCCTCAGCGGTGGTTCCCACTTGTTGGAAATCTGCTTGGGTTTCACCCATCATTAAAAAACCCGCACTGGATCCCAATAAACCAGAAAACTTCCGACCTATTTCCCTGCTCCCCTGGACGTCAAAACTAGCTGAAGCACACGTCAACAAAATACTATCCCACCACATGCAGCAAAACCATATCCTGGACCCTTCCCAAAACGGCTTCAGACCAGGTCATAGTACTGAGTCGGCTCTGCTAACCACCACGGAGCACCTTCGAGGAATCCTAGACGCCGGTCAAAGTGCCGCGCTGATCCTGCTGGATCTTAGCGCGGCCTTTGACACGGTCTCACACAACATCTTGCTGAAACGACTTGAGGCCATTGGGATTGGCGATTTAGCCCTTGATTGGTTTCAGTCCTTCTTAAAGGACAGATCCTTCCAAGTCTCAGCCCCCCCCTACATCTCTCATCCCCACTCCATCGGGCAAGGAGTCCCCCAGGGGTCGGCACTTAGCCCATCCTTATTCAACCTATACGTTCAGCCTCTCGCAGTGGTGGCAAAAGAGTGGGACCTTACGCTGGTGTCGTACGCTGACGACACACAGCTGGTTATTACACTCTCTGAAGGTCCCTCATCTTCGGCAACCAAATTCAGAGACGGCCTCGCGGCAGTCGCACAGTGGATGACACTCAACTGCCTGCAGCTAAACGCCGGGAAAACGGAGGTCCTCCTCCTGGGAAAAAACCCCGCCCTTTGGAACAATCATTGGTGGCCCGCTGTGCTTGGCCCCACTCCCGTGCCAAAAGAAGTCGTCAAAAACCTAGGAGTCTGGCTCGACCCTTCACTTAACTTTCAGTCCCACACAAAGAAAGTGGCAGCCACGTGTGTGGGTCTCATGAGGAGCCTCTACCCCATACTTGGATTCTTTAACTCCAAAACCCGTCAACTCATCATGCAAGCCATGATTCTTGCCCGGCTAGATTATGCCAATGTCCTGCTCTTAGGAGCAAACAAAGCTGAACTTGCAAGACTGCAGCGTATCCAGAACTCGGCCGCCAGAGCTGTGGTTGGTCTCCCACGCAGGTGCTCTGCCAGAACCACCATTCGCAATTTGCACTGGCTGCCTGTGGAATCTCGGATCCAATTTAAAACCCTGACCACGGCTTTTAAGATTCTCAAATCCGAATGCCCTGAACTCCTACGCCCACTTTTGACACCATACACGCCCCAGCGCAACTTGCGTTCTCTGGGACAACACCTCGTGATGGTCCCCCGAACTAAGCTCTGCAGACAGGGTGGACGTTCCTTCAAAGTCCTAGGAGCTAAGCTATGGAACTCACTGCCGCCACACATCCGTGCCCAAACCAATCTGATCGCTTTCCGGAAAGCACTTAAGACCCATCTCTTCTCTGTCATCTAATTCCTCTGCTGGTTCCCCCCTCCCCTCTGGTATTGGTTAGGTCAGCGCCGGGACGCTCCGTTGCTGGGGCAGCTGTTTGCGCTTAACAAATAAATAACATAACATAACATTTAAGGGTACATGCTCCTCCATACTTTCAACGTTTACCAGGTCATTTGTCATGTCTATATCAGCGATATTAATATTATCGCAACTATTTTCTAGAACAAGAGGTCTTATATTAGGAGTGATAGACCTTGTTGGTGAAGTTTCTGGGCTCAATCTGCCCAGGGAGAGTCTCCTGTCTTTGTTGATCTTGTTTACCACTTTCACAAGATAATTGTCCATAGTCCTGTTATCACTTGTGGCAGGTAATTTAGTAGACCTAAGCTTCGACATCAAGGCAGACAACAATTAAGACTTACACGTGAATAAAATGGCAGGGTCTTCACCTGGTGTTCAGACTATCATACAATCAGCGCACCCAACTACAAGGTATGTAATCCACAACAATGCCAATGTTCAATAGGTAGCCTACTTAAAAGTCCAGAACCCAGTGAGCTTGGACAGGATCCGTGGCCCAGCCCGGCCTCTTCCGGCCCCGGACGGCCACAGACGGTCCCGCCCTTGTCCCGGGCTTCTCCCGGCGCCACCCGCGCGCTACCCGCGACGCGGGGGTCAAGGACCGTTAAGTAGCGCCTCCGGGCGCGCTGGCGGCGTGTTTCCGGCCCCAGTTCTCCAAAAGTTAAGTAGCTCTGTACTGCTTCCCTTTTCTCCAGTGTCGCAAATGTGAGCATGAAGACTCACTGGCAAATGGGAGATGGTATGAAAAGCTGCACACATGGCGTGTAAAGACATAGGATCCCTGTAACTCAATTACAGGGCAACACAAGAGTAATCAAAGGGCAAATTCCAGGCTTCGACAGCTGTGTAATGAAGCCTCCTTCCAGTCTCCCTGTGAGAGGTGATTTTAGGTGATCATGATCAACAGTTTCGTAGAATGGTGCTTTTAATCAATTAATTTGTGAGGCTTGAAAAGCCTTTCATATTAGGCCTGGCACTGCATCCTAAAACCATACAAAGTACTCCAACACCCTCTGGGGCATAGTTCACATTTTTAAAAACCTCAAAAAAGAAATCAGAATACATATATAAATAAAGATAATGCTTCCTGGAGATCCCAGCCAACAGTTTCAGGAGCATTCTTTGCCCCTGAATCATTTATCACAGTTTACAAACGTGCTGATAAGTTTGGCACACACTATATCCAAGGCCCTGGCCATTCGGTGTCGCAAGGCATTAGATGCCCGTCTGCTGTTACAGGGCTTTACCTTTCATATGGGGATCTTGCTGACAGTCAGGAGAGTAGTTTGGGACAATCTTGAGATGTTAGACAGTAGGACAGCACTGTAATGCCTGAATAAAGAACATGAAACATTCTGTCACACAGACAAAATATTCCTACAGCTATTTGTGCCTGCATAGCATTCAAGTGCATGGCTCTGTTGTGTACTTTGCCAACATAAATGCTTTGTATTAAAACCTTTGGTGTTTTGTTGCCTCTGATTACATGTATGCTGCAATCTGTGGGATCCAGCACAATCCCTGTAAGTTGCCAGGTGCGCATCAGCTGAAAACACAAATAAAATCTCAGCTAAAATAGAAAAATATACTCTTGTTTCTGGAGGCAGGGATTGGGGGGTTGGGTTTGGGGGAAGGTGCAACCCAGGCCAATCCTGTCAAGAGATCAATATTATTTGCCTGTTCTACTACCTCTCCACCATGAGGCTTCTGCAAACTAACACTACACCACAAACTTATGTCATCATATGTTGTCCAATTTACTATACCAGCTGGTCTATACTCCATTCCTAGGTTTTTATGTATGGACATCCTATTTCTTAGACCCATTTTTAAATCTGGAAGTAAGGCGCAGCTTAAACTGCAAAAATAAAGCTCCTACCGGAATGTCACACCATAAGGCACCCACTGTCGAGATATAATGCTGATAAACACTGTGCCGCTGGTGACATCTTTTAGTATGTCCAAATACTGAAAATATAGCAGCAGGTTATGTGACGGTCGATGGCATTAGAAAACACCTACATTTCACATATAAAACTACAGGTTAACCTGGCAGCAGCCGATAAACTGGTATAGGGCATCAAAAGTCTGCAAGAGAAAGGGACAGCATACGTAGCAGCCCAGAAACAATCTTAGCCACCGTCACGAAAGAGATAAAGGATCTGTGAGGTCTGTTTAATGTGTTGATCCATAGAATACCTGGGCAAGTTGGGGCTGTGGGTAGTGGCATGATTTACAAAGCCGACCCCCTGGACTTGTCAGTGGGCAGAGGAGAAGTAATGTGTTGATGTTCGGGTTGTAAACTGTATTGGTCTAGAAAGAAGGGGGGTAGCAGTGCTGATCTTGACAGCGCTACTTCCAATAGGAATTACTCAGACAATGAGAATCTTTCCTTCTATACTTTCCTGCTCTTCAAGGATCTCCTCCTGCTGTCAGCAGGCATCCCAGCTCGTACAGCCCGGGCAGCACCACGTGACCGGAGATCCGGTTTCAGTCAGGGGACCCTATCCTAGTGGTGGAGCAGGTAAAACGAAAATTTGGTATACCTTCTCTATTTGCATGAAAAATACTAATTGCGTAATTAATTTGCATATTAACCTGTATTAACTGTTTGCAGTGGTATAACTAACCAACATTGCACCTTGATAAACACGAATTACACGCTGGACTAAATGCTAATTGCATGGCTAAATAACTGTGATGAATAACTGAGGTACGCATATTAACAATAGAAGGTGTTGTGATAGAAATTGCAAGATTTATGTTGTTTTGTAATGGTTGGCGTTCCTGGTATAGCAGAATAGTGAGTATTATCGCTTTAAATGTTGCTATAAGCTAGGAAAAAACTGATATATAATGGGATTAGTGTGGGTTTAAACATTAGAATCTTCATTTCAGTATATTAATTACCCTTTATGTTTGTTTTGCTTAAATTGGCATTCGGGCCTACTAGGCCATGATGTTAAAAATGGAGTTCGAAGTGGCCACCGTCGTGTGAGCGTGATGTCTACTACGCAGACTCAGATGGCTCTGAAGATCTCCAGGCGTCCTCCGAGCAGAGCACAGTGTTCCTCGTCAAGGATAGGAACGTGGAGGACTGCCAGAATTCAGCTAGTGTGAATGACAGAGGAAAACAATGACCACCTATACTTAGAGGTCAACATGTTGATACTTCGGACCTTTTCGCATGAGAACTTTATAAGCTAAAATAATGACATAGTCGTTTCCCTGAGAACCCAGGACCATGAGAACAGAGGACCATATTGCAAATTTGAGGGGCTTAGCCAATCAGAGTGTTTAGATTTTCTAAATTGTTGCCGATTACTTTAGAAATTATTATAAAAGGGGAACTGCAGAAGAGGGTAGAGACTAGTGCGTTCCAGAAGGGTGTCCCGAACTTGCATGATCGATTTGCTTGCACGATTGCCTGGTCCTTTCGATATCTTTGGGACTGTGTCGTGCCGAGCGAAAGAACTTTTCCGGACCTATTTCAGTATTAGCCTGCATTCGATTGGGACGATTTCACCCGAAGGGATTTGATTTATGCAGAGCTAACAGGGTTTGAGAAAGGGTCACCGATATCAAGATTAAGGTAAATATAATTGTCATGCTAAATTGTGTTGAATAATCAAATTTGAACTCTGTGTTGACTGAAATGATGATTATGCAAATGAAAGCAAATTAATTAGATAAACTAAACATTGATTAACAGAAAATGAGTTTGTGATTCTTTAGGTAAGGTATTGATTAAAGATTCCGAAGCTTTAATGTGTTTTAGCTGGTTCTAAATCACCATCAACCAGTCCAACTAATTGGTCCGTCGACCAAGTGGTGGAGTGCCTTGATGCTAAGGTTAGGATTCTATAGGTACTGATGTAAATATGTACATACTGTAATGAATTTCCTTTCCTATAGGTAATAAGGTACGCTGACATGTCCAGCGCTTCTCTTCCTCCTGTGTGCAGATTAGAGTAAGACGTATGAGTGTTGGTGTTATGGGCCCCTCCAATTAATGCATGCGTGAATGAGTCTGTGCGATGACGGGTCTGTGACGCAGGGAGGATATGTAAATTTGCCCTTTTTCGCTCTAGCAGTTTTTTCTGGTAGCAGAGTTATGGTTTTGTTGCATTGGTTTGGTGATTATTGATTATTGATTGCGGATGTTTGATGATTTATGTACTAACATTCTATGTTGAGTCGTGTCGCGTTCTATGTTGCTTTTGAAGACTTCCGGGATGTAGGAAGTTGGATGCCCTGTAGGTGCACGGGGAGAACGTGTGGCAAGTGAAGTTGCACGGTGTATTGTCTTGTTGCCCTGTAGGTACACAGGGAAAACGTGTGGCGATTGGAGTCGCACGACGCATTGTCTGGGTTCGATTTGATATCATCGTCGTATGTTATCATTAGGGAAATTTCTGTGTGAAAGTGCATGAGGGCAATAGCAACAGGTTCTCCCGTGAAACTCTGGCCTTAATTCTCAGGAGCAGTGTAGTCTCCACATGTGAATTATACCCAGAGAAACGGTTAGCATTTGTGCTTGTTAGCAGGGTAAGGTAGAGGGAAGTGCTACTTTATCGGCGAAACTGAATAATTCTGTGGAAGGGCAGAGGTAAGCGCTGCTCTCGAGAAATACAGGATTCTTGTGTAATTGGACAACACTATCTCTTTGTTTAGCGGAACAGGCAATGGTGGTGTTTTTTATTTCATTACTAACAGATTCTGATTAAAAGAAAACGTAAGAAAGGTTTGCCGATAAATTTTGTAAAGGAGCAGACAGCAGAAGCAGGAGTAGCGAGAAAAGCTGACGTCAGGAAGGTCGCGCTGGGATTGGCTAGCCATAAAGAGACGAGGTTTTCAAGGATTGGTTTGTTGGTGTACGCCGCGCTAGGAGTGGAGAATTGCCAGGGTGACGCAGACGCCCCTGATTGGTGCGTTAGTGTGAGTCGCGCTGGGATTGGAAAGTTTCAAGAGTAACGTAGACGCTCCTGATTGGTGCGTTGGTATGAGTCGCGCTATTATTGGACAGTCAACAGAATAGTCGTAGAGGAGTGATTCAAGAAATCTAGCGACACAGTATAAGGAAAATGATGTATTACGATCCACCAGAGAAAGAGAAAAAAATCATGGTTTGGGAAAATCAAGAACCTATTTAAAAAGGATAAGCCAATTGTGACTAGGGAAGGACAGATACTTCTCACACCAAAATCGCACGCATCATTTATGGTGGCGAAATATGGGTATCATACATGTATTTGGCTAGATAATTGGGCAAAGTGTACCAAAGAAGATGGAGTCTTAGCATTTCTAGAAAGTGGTTCCTTTAGTTTGGCTGTATTAAGAAATTTAAGAGCAAGAATGATGAGATTAGAACCGAGACCTACACCTACTCAGTTTGAAGCTTTAACAGAATGGGAAGATGAGATGTATGAAAGAGAGTGACAGCGGAGTGGCAGAAGGTACAAATACATGTTTGGGAGACCGTGTGGACAGGAAAGTCATGATGACAGGATAAGGAGATGGCGGAGTGCAAACATGGCCGATGGGATGTTCCCTTTGAGAAACGATGAAGAGACTTGTAGTAGAAAGTGTACAGAGAAAAGAAACAATACAGGGTCAGAAGGGTACAAGTATGGTGTGAATGAGTCGGAGGATGATGTGCTCGAGGACATGTTTTATAAGAATCCTCCCCCGTATCAAGCAAACTCCACGTTACTGCCACCAGTGCGCCAGTAAAAGAAGCACCACAAAATAAGACTTTTGAGCAAACGTTTATAAGAATCCTCCCCCGTATCAACCAAACTCCACGTTACTGACACTGAGTGCGCCAGTAAAAGAAGCACCACAAAATAAGACTTTTGAGCAAACGCCACCTGATGTAGCGAAAAATAATGCATGTAGAGAATCTGAAACTACACAACCCGTTAGGATGGTAAATGAAAATTCAGCTGAATTAGCTAGAACTACTCTGGAATTAACTGAGAAAAGTAGGGAATTGACCAAAAATATGGAAGCCGTAACTGTTCCTGTAATGATAGGACCAGTGATGCTTGTCTTTGATAAACAGAAAGATAGTGATCATTGTTTAACGATTCCTTACAATAGTAATAAACAAATTGAGTCTGGAAAAAGAGATTCAGGAGAGAATCCATGGGGAAAATTGGTAGGAACTTCCGGGTTAAGTACTCCTAAAAATCTGACGATGAATCAAAGTTCAGCAAGTAAAACGCTGATGACAACAAAATCGGCACCAGAGTCCCCAGAAAGAAGTATAGAACGAGCAAGGAATGAAACAATTCCTGTATGTAGAAACAATCGCAATGGACCGCACTCCGCTAGCCCCTCCTCCGGGTCGCCCCTGGGGAATCTGGTACATGGAGTTCTTGAGTGGTTCACCCAAGTGGGTGCAAGTAAGTACTTGTTAGACTGATGATCTCTAGACCCGATACATGTCCCGGGTTTTAGAATATCGCCCGAGACATGGCTCGGGTTTCGGGATAACTTCCCTCATCAGTAGAGAAAATAGTTAGGGGTGGAAGAGAGGGCCGCCAAACAACCGTCAAAGGCCTCAATGCCCGCACAGGCACGCAGGTGCGTCGTCCAGGAGCTCGTCAGCTCAAAGCTCGAGGGAGCCAATTTTTAGAAACAATCGCAATGGACCGCACTCCGCTAGCCCCTCCTCCGGGTCGCCCTTGGGGAATCTGGTACATGGAGTTCTTGAGTGGTTCACCCAAGTGGGTGCAAGTAAGTACTTGTTAGACTGATGATCTCTAGACCCGAGACTCCCTCGAGTCATTGGACTGACGAGTCCTGGACCAGCACCTGCGCGCCATGAGAGGTATTTGACCTGCTTTTCAACTTTGGCAGTCCACGTGGCACCCCTTACACTTACCTGCTCCCTGCTGGCGAGAGGCAATTACCTCGAAACACGTGTCCAGGGATGGATATATGCAGTATATACTCTTTTTTACACATTGTGGCATAGGCGTACTCGCCGACGCCACTATATTGTCCACAGTTCCTTGGGGCAATTTGCTGGTGTGACGAGCAGTGTGCAGCCAATGGAATCTGATATAATACGACTCCCTCGAGTCATTGGACTGACGAGTCCTGGACCAGCACCTGCGCGCCATGAGAGGTATTTGACCTGCTTTTAAACTTTGGCAGTCCACGCGGCACCCCTTACACTTACCTGCACCCTGCTGACGAGAGGCAATTACCTCGAAACACGTGTCCAGGGATGGATATATGCAGTATATACTCTTTTTTACACATTGTGGCATAGGCGTACTCGCCGACACCACTATATTGTCCACAGTTCCTTGGGGCAATTTGCTGGTGTGACGAGCAGTGTGCGGCCAATGGAATCTGATATAATACGACTCCCTCGAGTCATTGGACTGACGAGTCCTGGACCAGCACCTGCGCGCCATGAGAGGTATTTGACCTGCTTTTAAACTTTGGCAGTCCACGCGGCACCCCTTACACTTACCTGCTCCCAGCTGACGAGAGGCAATTACCTCGAAACATGTGTCCAGGGATGGATATATGCAGTATATACTCTTTTTTACACATTGTGGCATAGGCGTACTCGCCGACGCCACTACATTGTCCACAGTTCCTTGGGGCAATTTGCTGGTGTGACGAGCAGTGTGCGGCCAATGGAATCTGATATAATACGACTCCCTCGAGTCATTGGACTGACGAGTCCTGGACCAGCACCTGCGCGCCATGAGAGGTCTTTGACCTGCTTTTAAACTTTGGCAGTCCACGCGGCACCCCTTACACTTACCTGCTCCCTGCTGACGAGAGGCAATTACCTCGAAACACGTGTCCAGGGATGGATATATGCAGTATATACTCTTTTTTTACACATTGTGGCATAGGCGTACTCGCCGACGCCACTACATTGTCCACAGTTCCTTGGGGCAATTTGCTGGTGTGACGAGCAGTGTGCGGCCTCTGGAATCTGATATAATACGACTCCCTCGAGTCATTGGACTGACGAGTCCTGGACCAGCACCTGCGCGCCATGAGAGGTATTTGACCTGCTTTTAAACTTTGGCAGTCCACGCGGCACCCCTTACACTTACCTGCTCCCTGCTGACGAGAGGCAATTACCTCGAAACACGTGTCCAGGGATGGATATATGCAGTATATACTCTTTTTTACACATTGTGGCATAAGCGTACTCGCCGACGCCACTACATTGTCCACAGTTCCTTGGGGCAATTTGCTGGTGTGACGAGCAGTGTGCGGCCAATGGAATCTGATATAATACGACTCCCTCAAGTCATTGGACTGACGAGTCCTGGACCAGCACCTGCGCGCCATGAGAGGTATTTGACCTGCTTTTAAACTTTGGCAGTCCACGCGGCACCCCTTACACTTACCTGCTCCCTGCTGACAAGAGGCAATTACCTCGAAACACGTGTCCAGGGATGGATATATGCAGTATATACTCTTTTTTACACATTGTGACATAGGCGTACTCGCCGACGCCACTACATTGTCCACAGTTCCTTGGGGCAATTTGCTGGTGTGACGAGCAGTGTGCGGCCAATGGAATCTGATATAATACGACTCCCTTGAGTCATTGGACTGACGAGTCCTGGACCAGCACCTGCGCGCCATGAGAGGTATTTGACCTGCTTTTAAACTTTGGCAGTCCACGCGGCACCCCTTACACTTACCTGCTCCCTGCTGACGAGAGGCAATTACCTCGAAACACGTGTCCAGGGATGGATATATGCAGTATATACTCTTTTTTACACATTGTGGCATAGGCGTACTCGCCAACGCCACTACATTGTCCACAGTTCCTTGGGGCAATTTGCTGGTGGGACGAGCAGTGTGCGGCCAATGGAATCTGATATAATACGACTCCCTCGAGTCATTGGACTGACGAGTCCTGGACCAGCACCTGCGCGCCATGAGAGGTATTTGACCTGCTTTTAAACTTTGGCAGTCCACGCGGCACCCCTTACACTTACCTGCTCCCTGCTGTCGAGAGGCAATTACCTCGAAACACGTGTCCAGGGATGGATATATGCAGTATATACTCTTTTTTACACATTGTGGCATAGGCGTACTCGCCGACGCCACTACATTGTCCACAGTTCCTTGGGGCAATTTGCTGGTGTGACGAGCAGTGTGCGGCCAATGGAATCTGATATAATACGACTCCCTCGAGTCATTGGACTGAAGAGTCCTGGACCAGCACCTGCGCGCCATGAGAGGTATTTGACCTGCTTTTAAACTTTGGCAGTCCACGCGGCACCCCTTACACTTACCTGCTCCCTGCTGACGAGAGGCAATTACCTCGAAACACGTGTCCAGGGATGGATATATGCAGTATATACTCTTTTTTACACATTGTGGCATAGGCGTACTCGCCGACGCCACTACATTGTCCACAGTTCCTTGGGGCAATTTGCTGGTGTGACGAGCAGTGTGCGGCCAATGGAATCTGATATAATACGACTCCCTCGAGTCATTGGACTGACGAGTCCTGGACCAGCACCTGCGCGCCATGAGAGGTATTTGACCTGCTTTTAAACTTTGGCAGTCCACGCGGCACCCCTTACACTTACCTGCTCCCTGCTGACGAGAGGCAATTACCTCGAAACACGTGTCCAGGGATGGATATATGCAGTATATACTCTTTTTTACACATTGTGGCATAGGCGTACTCGCCGACGCCACTACATTGTCCACAGTTCCTTGGGGCAATTTGCTGGTGTGACGAGCAGTGTGCGGCCAATGGAATCTAATTCCTGTATGTCCCACTTCTGATGAACTAAGCGATTGGTTAAGGAGTTTACAGCGAAAAGATGCAGAACCTCAACCTTTAGATGTGGCAAAATTAAAAATAACTTTGGAGGAATTAATAGTAGGGACTATTCCAACTGAAAAATTAAAAGCATATCAGGATGAAGAGCTAATGTTCCTACGTAAAAGTATAACTTGGAGAGCAAGAAGTTTGCATGAGGAATTGGAAGAAGTGGCGAGTGAAATGTGTATTGATTTTGAAAGAATAAAATCGTTACAGAAACAATATAGAGTAAATTTCTCTGAAAAAGATATTGAGAATTTGAATACCGCAGGAAGATTGACTCAAATTAAAGAACTGATTGCATTGCTAAGGAAATGGGGTGATGTGGATAGATGGAAGTGTAGGTGGTTTCGGAAAAGAGACGATGCAACAGATAAGACTTTTTCAGCTATTCCAGTAAGAGAAAAAGAGGTTGTAGCCACGGAATGCTCTATGAGGGAGATTCCAAGAGGAGGTTATGTACATGTTCCTTGGACAAGACAGGATATTTTGTCATTTACAAACGACTTACCCAGGCTCCGTGAGAAGCCTGTGGAGTGGTATCGACAGGTAGAAAGGTTTGTTAAATTATCTAAGGTACTATGGATAGATTTGAATGGTCTGTTCGATATAATTGTGCTGACAGATCTATGGGCGGAACGTAAAATCACAATAGGTTGGCCCACTCAAGAATACCCTACGGATCCTAAAACAGGTACCCCTGATCCGGAAGTAATGAGAAAATATGAACAGGTAATTACTTTCTTGAAAAATAAAGTACCTCCAAAAGAAACTGATTGACTGAAAATTGATAGAACTCACCAGGAAGTAAAATAATCTGTACATGCCTATTATGAGAGATTGTTATTGACTTTTAAGCAATACAGTGGTGATGAAAAATTGAGTGAGAAATATTTAAGTCATTTTGTATATCGATTTGTGTATGGGTTGAGACCTGAAGTAAGCGAAATGATTAAACAGCATACTGTGGATTGGCAAAATAAAAAGATTGATGAAGTATTGAGGCATGCGAAAAATGTTAGTGATGAAATTGAAGCCAAGCAACGTAAGCTAAAAGAGAAGGCCATGTGGGCTCAGGTTAAGGTAGCGGAAAAACAGGAAGCCCAACTGATTGAACAAGCAAATGGCATGGGCCATGTAAGACAAAAACCTAATATTGGACAGATTAGTTTAGATGAAGCCAAGAAGAAGTGGCCATGTCATAACTGCGAAAAGGTAGGGTATTGGAAGTACGAGTGTAAATTGCCCCCAAGTGCTAATGGCGATAATGCATCATTAAATCCACAGGTGCAGAATGAGGTGAGTTGTCAACCGCAGCGATAGCAGCAGGTTGTTGCCCTACAGTGTCAGGTGCCAAAGCCACCTTTTCCACAGAGCGTAAACCCTCAGAGATACAGTAATGAGACAGGATTCTACACCTAGGAACAGGTAACTAAGCTACCGCGTGCTAGTGCTGTTTCGCAGTATTGGCTGCAACGCGATGAGAGTGAGTCAGAAGAGAGTTATTGACAGTGCCGAGGAGAGGAAGAAGAGTGCGTACCTGCCGCAACTCTAGAAGTAGACCAGACAGGCCCTTTTGTGGACAGAAAGATAAATGATGAAAATATTACTTTCCTAGTAGATACTGGTGCTACTCGTTCAACTGTTAGATCAGCTGACATCAAGAATCTTCCTCTCTCGGATGACACAATCCAAGTAGTTGGAGTCTCAAACAGACAGATAAAAACATATCTTACTGAACCAGTTAAAGTTAAAATAGGGAAATTCTCTGACATGCGCTGCTTTGTCGTGCGCGATACCAGCCCTGTGGATTTGTTGGGGAGGGATTTATTGTGTAAAATGAATTGTGCGATTTTCTGTACTCCTGATGGCATAGCTTTTGAAACTCCTGATGAGGATGTACTATACAAAATTACCATGGCCAATATGGAACCCAAGGTTACTGAGGCATTTGACCCAGAAGAATTGCCTCAGGATTTGAAGAAAACGGTGAAACCCGAGGTGTGGGATTTCACAGGAGAAGACATGGGATTGATGAGAAACGTAGATCCCGTAAAAATAACTGTAAAAGAAGGAATAAGTTACCCAAATATTCCCCAGTATAAATTGACACCCGAAGAAATTGCAGGAGTGACTCATATCGTAGACAAGATGATTGAACAAGATATTTTGAAAGAGATAATGAGTAGTCCATGTAATTCACCAATCATGGGTCTAAAAAAGCCTAACGAAACTTTCAGGATAGAACAAGACCTGAGAAAAGTGAATAAAATTGTTGTACCATGTTGTCCCATCGTACCAAACCCTTCAGTGATTCTGTATCAGATTCCTCATGATGCAGAATGATACACAGTCATTGACCTGTGTCATGCTTTCTTTTCCATCCCATTGCACCCGGACAGCCAACAGATTTTTGCATTCCAGTTCGGTGAATGTACTTTGGCATGGTGCCGAATCCCACAGAGGTATACAGAAAGTCCATCGATATTCAATCAGATTTTGAAGAAGTCCCTGGAAGATTTAAAAATGCCTGAAAGCTCAGTACTAGTCCAATACATCGATGACCTACTGGTGGCATTGAGGTCCCGAGAAGCCTGTGTAGTAGATACTGTTGCGTTACTGAATCATTTGGCCAATGACGGATTTAAGGTATACCCATCGAAATTACAATGTTCCAAAAAGGAAGTACAATATTTAGGGCATACATTTGAGAAAGGGCTTAGAAAGGTGACTACAGACAGGATCAGGATAATCAAGGGAATGAGAGCACCAATGACTCAAAGAGTGGTGAGAATGTTTCTTGGAATGGTTGGATACTGCCATCAGTGGATCAGCAACTTTTCACTGATTGCAAAGCCTTTGGTGCAATTGACGAAGAGTGATGTGAAAGACCCCCTTGAATTGAACAAGGAAGAGTTGAAGGCTTTTAAACAATTAAGAGACAGCTTGTGTGAAGCCCCAGCTCTTGGAATGCCTGACTATGAAAAAGAGTTGGAGCTCTACTGCAGTGAGAGAGATGTGTGTGCGCTTTCTGTGTTGGTACAGAAACATGGAAAATTGAGACGACCAATTGCATATTTTTCGGCTGTACTGGATCCTGTAGCTGTGGCATTGCCTGGTTGTTTGAAAGCAGTGGCTGCTACTTGTAAGAGCTTGGAACAGAGTGAAGGAATTGTGATGGGATATCCTGTGAGAGTGTTTGTACCTCATGATGTGGCGATCCTTTTAACTAGGAGTCACACCCAGTTTATGACGCATAGTCGTCTATCTAAGTATGAGAAAGTCATCTTGGGTGCCACAAATGTGAGTCTTGTGAGGTGTCTCAATGTGAACCCATTTACATTGTTGCCTGATGCTGAAAATGTAAAAATGAAGGATGGCGTGGATCATGATTGTCTGGAAGTGCTTGACTTTTGCACCAAGCCATGCCCTGACATAAAAGATGTGCCTCTGAAAGAAAGTGACTATGTGATGTTTGTGGATGAGTCATGTTTGAGAACAGACGAGGGGATTTTGAGTGCAGCATATGCAGTGTCCACTGTAGCGGCTGTATTGGAGGCGTCTTGCCTGAAAGGAGTGAGATCAGCCCAGGTTGCTGAACTGTTTGCATTAACAAGGGCATGCAAATTGGGGAAGGATCTGAGAGTCACTGTGATTACCGATAGTCAGTATGCGTTCGGAGTGGTACATGACTTTGGGCAGATATGGACCCAAAGAGGGTTCTTGACATCGAGTGGAACTCCTATAAGGAATGTTGAGGTGGTTGGGAAATTGCTTGAGGTGATACAGCTGCCTGAGCAATTGGCAGTAGTAAAATGTGCTGCCCACTCGAAGACTGCTGACTATATGTCGGTGGGGATCGAGTTCGCAAACGACATAGCGCAATATTGTGCGCGCAACCAGAATTCGGTCAATCGAGGCAGGGAAAAGGAAATTAATTCATGTCCCTTACTTTTTACTAACACTGTGAATACGTGAGAAGAGGTGAGAGAGTTACAGGAAGAGGCAAGAGATGAGGAAAGGAAACAGTGGATAAAATCAGGATGCGCACACCGAGAGACAGACCAAGTTTGGGTTTATCGAGATGGAAGACCAGTCATGCCTGATAGCATGGTCTCTACCATGGCACGGATGTACCATGGACAGGCACATGTAGGAAGGGATGCTATGATCAGGCTTTTCAAACAGACATGGTATAATGCCAAGTTTCGGCTTGTGGCTGAGAGCCTTTGTCAAAGATGTCTTATATGTCAGCAATACAATCCAGGAAGAAAAACAGTGGTGAGTCTGGGAACAATAGGACGGGAAGGAGGTCCCTTCACCAGAATGCAGATTGATTTCATTGAAATGCCCCCATGTAATCGGCTAAGGTATGTTCTAGTAGTAGTTTGTTTGTTTTCACGTTCGGTGGAAGCGTACCCGACTAGAAGGAGTAATGGAATTACAGTAGCTGAACTCCTATTGAGAGAATTAATTCCCAGATTTGGTTTTCCAGTTATGATCGAGTCAGATAGAGGGAAACATTTTCAGAATGAAATCATGAAATTGATTTGTGAAGCATTGACTGTGCAGCAGAAATTGCATTGTGCCTATCGTCCAGAGGCTTCTGGAGTGGTGGAACAAGTAAATGGCACCATTAAAAATAGATTGGGAAAAATGTGTTTGGCCACAGGTTTGAAATGGCCTGATGTCTTGCCTCTAGTGCTCATGACTATTAGATCTATCCCTGATAGGAATACTGGACTGAGTCCCCATGAGATTGTTATGGGTAGAGCGATGAGACATGTTTTCATTCCTGTCAACAAACTACTGCCAATATCTGATGACTTCATGTTGGATTATTGGATCGGATGCAACCACTCTTGAAAAGAAGCCAGCTCATGATTTAAGTCCAGGAGACTGGGTAAGAATCAAAGTGCATAGAAGAAGAAATTGTCTGGTCCCACGGTGGGGAAAACCACGTCAGATGATTTTGACCAAGACGATGGCTGTGAAATGTGCTAGGGTAAAGAATTGGATTCATGCGAGTCATACTCTGCGAATCCCTAGTCCAGTGAATAGACCTGAAGAAGAATATTTGGAAGAATCTGATACCAAGAGCAAGACCAACTCCGAGTAGGGGAGAGTTGGAACCAAGTCAAATTACAGAACCAGAGAATTTGTCATTAAGAAGGTGGTTGGAGATTTCTGATACTAGCTCAGAGTCAGATACTGAACAAGTGAAAGTATAGGAAAAGGTAAAAGAGAATATTGAAGAAACTGTCAAGGAAACTCTCAATAGAGAAGCTCCACATGCAAGTCCAAGAGAAATTCCACCTGAGGTCACAGAAGTAGAAGGTGAGGTGTTAGATATAGAGAGTGAGGGTAAGATTGTTG
This sequence comes from Triturus cristatus, assembly GCF_964204655.1. Taxonomy (NCBI): domain Eukaryota; kingdom Metazoa; phylum Chordata; class Amphibia; order Caudata; family Salamandridae; genus Triturus; species Triturus cristatus. The sequence continues at coordinate 407,935,802 of NC_140590.1, forward strand.
CGGAAGACCCCCTAGGAGGTGTAGGGAAACCACACATCCAGGCAGAAGAAGGGACAGTTTGTCAGCAGGAAGATTGCGTGGAAGAAACACAAGGAGGGACAACTATAGATAGGGAACAGGAAGTTGTGAAAGAAAAATCAACAGAAGGTAGGAATCACCCTGAGACCGAATTCGAAGATAGTGAAGGAGAAATACAAGAGGGACGAGTCTTGAGAAAGAGAGCTTGGAAAGCCGAGAGAGGTGAAAAGGGAAATAAGTTGAAAAGGCCAGCAAAGGAGGAAATTTGGCCAAACAAAATAAAAAGACTGAGATATCGATTGACACGAGTGAAGTCATCTAAAGCAGAACAAGTGAATGAAGTGTCCAGCCAAGAAAATTCTGAGGACACTAATCAGACACCCGTGAAGAAGGAAAAACGAACTAAGAAGCCCAACCAGAAGTATAAGTCACCAGAATGGACATATGTGGCACTTCCTAAAGTACAAGGGGAAGCAGACAGCCAAGAAAGTCTAGGGGTGGCTATACCGGAAGTGGTTGAGGAAGAAGGAGATTCAGAAATCCTGAGAGTTATCTTGTCTGATATCGGAGAAGAGACAGATGTTCAGGAAATTCTGAACCAAGATTGTGAAAACACAGTGAAAGACGATCAAATGCCAGACTGAAGTGACAAGAAGAAGTTGCAGAGAGATTGAATTACTAAATAAGGCATATACCCGAAAAGAACCAAGTAGGCGCTCAGAGCCTTGGGTTTAGACAAAAAGCTAGTTGTGAGTAAACGAGGCTAAGTCAAAAGACACTGATCATTTCCGAAATGGCAAACACAGAGGGTAGAAAGTCTACGTTTGTGTTCCTTCGAAGATGGTGCAAGGTGTGTTGTTGTTGTACAGGATTACTAATGCTTCTGTGTAGTATATTGGCTTTAATAATTTCATTTAAGGTAACGCTCGAAACAGTAGAGGGTCATACGGAGAACCAGACTAATATAGGTAAAATTCAGGATACCCATGTAACTAGATTGATAGACAGAACTGATTTGCATAAGGATAGGTCTATAACAGATTTTTCTAATAATGTGTTTTCGAAATTATTGTATGAATATGTGAAGACTATGGCTGTTAGAGATTGTTATGTTTGTATGCAATTACCTGCATCGGTGTCAGAAGGGGTTACATATCACCACCTTCCTGTGACCTATGGAATAACATGTAGTGTATTAATTAGTTTATTTTACAAGACAGGAAAATTAGAATACTATTTCTCTGATGTAGATAACATGTTCTCACAAGTACCTGTAGTTCCTGAATTGAATAAGATAAAACCTGGTAAAGTTTTAGGTGAATATTTCTTAGAAACTAGATAATTAACTTTAGAAGCAGTATTTAAGATTAATCTCACTTGTAGTCTGAAGAGGGAAGAAAATACCTTTTTGGACATGGTGGAAGAAAGGAGAATTAAGATGCAAAGAAAGATACCGGAGGGAAAAGGAGAGAAGACAGTTTGTGACATAGAAAGAGAAAAACATTTAAAGGGAGAAATCAGTCCAGCTATGTCTTTAGATTGACCTCAGAGAGGGAAATTGTTTATCAGAAGAAATGAAACTGTGAATGATAACTATTTTATAGGCGCGAGTGAATGCCGTGATACATATAGTATCATGGGAGGATGGGGATATAAAGGAGGAAATCATCCGGTATTTCCTGGATTATATTTTTATCTGCGGGAACAAAGTTTATTATCGGTTGCTGGACCATTGGTATGGCACATGTTCCCTAAGCATGTTCTCCCCAAAGATATTTCATGTGGTAAGGGAAAAAGATGGTGCGCATGAGATAGGTAGACAACTAACACATAGAAGGAGGGAAAGTTGGTCTGAAATTGTAGTGGATATTTTTGGAGCACTGATACCAGCCGTTAGAATATCTCTGAATGCACATAAAATCAGAAAATTGTCTATAGTAGTGGATCACTTATCGACAAACACTGCTGGAGGGTTCTTACTGGTAAATACCGAAATGGTAGCCATGAGAGCCATGGTTATGCAAAATCGACTTGCCCTTGATATCATTTTGGCAAAAGAGGGAGGAGTCTGTGGAATGCTGAAAGTGCAACATTCTTGTACTTATATTCCTGACGAGAGTCAAGATTTAAAGAAATATATTAAAAATATAACTGACTTGCATGAGGAAATTGTTCCATTGGAGGTTAAAAGTGTTTGGGAGAAGATTGGTAAAGGGTTTTCTACTATTAAAAACTTCTTAATAAAATTAGGTAGTTCATTTATAGGTGAGATTCTAATTCCGGTAACTTGTGTGGTAATACTAGTATTAATTTCAAGATTAGGGTGTGTATGTATAAAAAGAAGAAAATTACAAAATAAAATAAAAAGAGAAGTCGCTAAGAAAAGAGAGAAAGAAAGAAAGGAAAGAGAAATGGGAGATATAGAACTGGAAGAATGGAAAGAAAATATGTATAAGAAAACAAGAGAGGATGAGATGGGGGAAACAATGATGTGACGTAACCAAATGTAGGAGAACTGAATTCATTTCCGTAAAATTTTAACAAAAATTTTGTGGGATTTGTGGTGATATTAAAAATCACCAAAGGGGAAACTGGTGGAGCAGGTGAACCGAAAATTGTGTATACCTTCTCTATTTTACATGAAAAATACTAATTGCGTAATCAATTTACATATTGAATTGTATTAACTGTTTGCAGTGGTATAACTAACCAACATTGCACCTTGATAAACACGAATTACACGCGGGACTAAATGCTAATTGCATGGCAAAATAACTTTGATGACTAACTGAGGTACGCATATTAACAATAGAAGGTGTCGTGATAGAAATTGCATGATTTATGTTGTTTTGTAAATGGTTGGCGTTCCTGGTATAGCAGAATAGTGAGTATTATCACTGTAAATGTTGCTATAAGCTAGGAAAACACTATTATCTAATGGGATTAGTGTGGGTTTAAACATTAGAATCTTCATTTAAGTATATTATTTACCCTTTATGTTTGTTTGCTTAAGTTGGCATTCGGGCCTGCTAGGCCATGATATTCAAAATGGAGTTCGGAAGTGGCCACCGTCGTGTGAGCGCGATGTCTACTGCGTAGACTCGGATGGCTCTGAAGATCTCCAGGCGTCCTTCAAACAGAGCACAGTGTTCCTCGTCAAGGATAGGAACGTGGAGGACTGCCAGAATTTAGCTAGTGTGAATGACAGAGGAAAACAATAACCACCTATACTTAGAGGTCAAAATGTTGATACTTCGGACCTTTTCGCATGAGAACTTTATAAGCTAAAAGAATGACATAGTCGTTTCCCTGAGAACCCAGGACCATGAGAACGTAGGACCATATTGCAAATTTGAGGGGCTTAGCCAATCAGAGTGTTTAGATTTTATAAAATGTTGCTGATTACTTTAGAAATTATTATAAAAGGGGAACTGTAGAAGTGGGTAGAGACTAGTGCGTTCCAGAAGGGTGTCCCGAACTTGCGTAATCGATTTGCTTGCACGATTCCCTGGTCCTTTGGATATCTTTGGGACTGTGTCGTGCCGAGCGAAATAACTTTTCTGGACTTATTTGGGTATTAGGCTGCATTCAATTGGGACGATTTCACCTGAAGGGATTTAATTTATGCAGATCTAACAGGGTTTGAGAAAGGGTCACCAATATCAAGATTTAGGTAAATATAATTGTCATGCTAAATTGTGTTGAATAATCAAGTTTGAACTCTGTGTTGACTAAAATGCTGATTATGCAAATGAAAGCAAATTAATTAGATAAACTAAACATTGGTTAACAGAAAATGAGTTTGTGATTCTTTAAGTAAGGTATTGATTAAAGATTCCGAAGCTTTAATGTGTTTTAGCTGGTTCTAAATCACCATCAACCAGTCCAACTAATTGGTCGGTCGACCAAGTGGTGGAGTGCCTTGATGCTAAGGTTAGGATTCTATAGGTACTGATGTAAATATGTACATACTGTAATGAATTTCCTTTCCTATAGGTAATAAGGTACCACCACATGTCCAGTGCTTCTCTTCCTCCTGTGTGCAGATTAGAGTGAGACGTATGAGTGTTGGTGTTATGGGCCCCACCAATGAATGCATGCGTGAATGAGTCTGTGCGAATACGGGTCTGTGACGCAGGGAGGATATGTAAATTTGCCCTTTTTTGCTGGAGCACTAGGCATAGAGAAAGGACTACGGATGATCAATAGCTGTGGTATAACAGGAGTTCTGGTGTCCCAACAAGACTGACTTCAGCTCATAAATGGGACCAGACAATGCAGGCCGAGACCGGGCCATGCACAAATGTTTGACTTTTAGGGGCCCAGTCACTTTATGAAGCCAACCATCTAAGGCATCGCTGGCAGCTGGAAATGAAACAAGGCAGCTGCTGTGCTGGCAGGCTCAGGACAGCCCGCAAATGAGCCACCCCCGGCAATTGGCATCAGTGAGGTACTGCTGGCCTCCCACCCTGCTTAGGAAAGCCAGGGGCAACGACGGATAGAGCGGGGCCTCATTAACCTGAGCCAGGTTCCAGGGTAGGTGAGGTGCAATCCCTAATCACGTTGGGTGATGCTAGCACCCTGTGATATAGAGGATTAGGACACAAGTGAGGTTGTATTTATTACTTCTTCCAATGCTAAATTTTCACATTTTTATATTTTCACCGCTTTGGAATCCATTTAATTGAATGCAGTAGCACTAATCTTTATAGGTCCTGATGAAAGCCTTGGGCCACAATCCCGTGAAGGCTGAAACATGTTGACCCTCATTCAACAGTGACCAGTTGGCACTGCTTGTTATATATTTTCTGTTTACACACCTTTTTAATAGAGATGTGTAGTAATGAGTGAAGTATATCGTACTCTTTACACAATCTCTTTTTAAATTTCACTTTTTTCTTTGCACTGCACTTCTTCTGTCTGGTGGTCACAGTTTGTCACGTGACTTTTGGACTTTTCTTTATCAACCCACATGAGCAAGAGAGCCTTACACTAACGAGGTAGTCTCTATGACGAGGAGGCATACCTCGGCTCTTAGTGGAGACCACATGATATAAACTGATTGTGAGAGGTGACTTTGCTCTCAACTTTGGTCTCTTTGGTTGAGTCGGTTTGATGGTTTTCCGTGCTCTGCCCTGACAATGTTTGGGTTTGATATTTCACACACCACTTTTTCTTTTCTTTAATCTTGTGCTGTCTACCGATAGACCCCCTATTCTGTTGTGTTTATACAGGTACTGCTGGCTGCCTGGGTGCACGGGTGCAGCTGATGGTCAGTCAATTGACTGACAATGTCACTGCTTTGACTTTCTCCTTGGCATGGCAGGGCTCAGAAATCAATTAACATTCGCAGGCAGGCAGCAGTTAGCATTTACCTTACAGCCCCCACAGCGCAGGCGGTCCGGGAGTCGCTGTAAGCAGCACTGGGGAGGACCGAGCACCATGAAACAAGAGATGGTAACAAGAGCTGATGATTGTTGGCCTGAAGCAGCCAGCGGGAAGTCGCGGAGCTTTGGCTGACGTAAATTCCAAGACAGGAGGAGGGGCCATCTCGCGCTGGGCCAGTAGGAACCATGAACATTGGCTGGCCAAATAAAATAAACAATGGGTGAAATCTCCTGGGCACAAAAGGCAGAAAAAATGAAAGCAATAGACCAATAGAAAGCCAGCATTTCAGACTTGCATTATAAAGAACCAATGGCAAGCCATGGGTTTGATTAAAGCCCATATTGTAGATACATCAGATCTTGCAAAGCAGCACATGCTCGCTGAATCTAAGCTCGGCCTAAAAAAGGTCCCATCTTGCTTCCCGACATCTACAGATGCATCTCACTGCTGGATGTTAAGGCAAAATATTTTGTGTCACTCCTGTTGGAGGATTTAGAAGAATGGGCAGCTACAAACAATATGCTGCCTTTCAACCAAACTGGTTTTAGAACACTGTCTGGCACCAATGAAAACCTTATGGCCGTTAGGATGCTTGCAGCAAAACAAATTAAGAAGAAGGAACGGCTTCATTGTTGTTTTATAGACTATAGCAAGGCTGTCGACCATGTTAATCGCCAACTTCAGTGGTCCAAACTCATAGCCTGGCAAATCCCGGAACCACTACTACGAGGCCTTCTGCTGCTCTATTCTAATACATGGGCCAAAGTAAAACTGGGATCTCACACAGCTGTTTCTGATAAAATAAGTATTAGCACCAGCTCTTTTTAATTTGTACATGAGTGACCTGATACCATCATTAAACAGAGCAATTGGTCGTGCACCAAAATTAGCAAATCAGTATATCATCTTGCTCTTTTATGCGGACGATGTTGTTCTTTTAAGCCATACTTCGATGGAGCTCCAAAGACCGTTAGATGTTTTATATAATCACTGCTGTGCAAATGATATGACAAAATCGTAACTTTTTGGACGGAAAAAGATAAAACGATGCCATTGGCACCTCAACAACCATCATCTGACTATATAGAATAAATATAAATATTTGGGATGCTGGCTAGATGACAAGGGAGGTCCCTTACTACACCTAAATTCATTCAAACCTAAATTGGCTGCATTACAATCTGCCTTTTGTATGATTTTTAAAAGCACAAAAAAGTTCTCCTTTGAATCAATGCTGGCAAACTCATTCCAATGCTGGCACACGGGACAGAGACTTTCCCAGGGAAATTGGGTGCCTCCCTGAACAGCTCACAGAGTACAGTATTTAGATCACTTTTCAAATTACCGCATAACACCTCTCCAGCCCAGATTAGAATACAATTTGCATTAAGTGACCAACTAATTATTCAGAGGGCTTGTATCTTGAAGTGCATGCACTCAGCATGTGTAGCAGAGCCTGGATTGTTGAAAAATCTCATTTGGTTGGAAGTTTTGGTCGCCAACAGCTCATGTCAATCAAACATTTGGGCCTACCCCCTTTCTGACGTACTGGAGCTAATAAATGCAGCAGATCTGTGGAACTTAAAACTACTGCATCAACAGTTCTAAGCAGCCGTGAACAGAAAGGTAACATTTTTATCTTTTGCATCAGATCACCGGGCTTTCGCCAAAAGAGAACATGCTTTAGTCCGCACCAGCTATGCCAGAAGAGGGTCCTATAAATACATTGTGGAACAGTTTTCACCATATTATAAAGTAAAATTCTGCCAAGTCCGGATGGGCTGTTTTTTTATCAATATTCTGACTACCCCCATTGGCATGTAAACCTGACACTAAAACATGCATACTATGCGGCCTGTTTCAGGAATATTTATCACACCTGCTCTGCATCTGTCCTACTCTCCTGAAGGATCATATAAGATTTCTCTGGCATCTGCTGATTAAAGAGGGGTCAGGGACACTTCCAGCGGCTGTTAATTATGTCTTGCACAATGCTCAGCCACAGGCGATTCCCAAACTTATAAATTTTTTTGGACATAGCAGACAATTAATTAAGGAAAAGAACATTGGGGCAGATTTAAAAGCCCCGTGCGCCACTTTTGCATCGCTATTGCGTCACTGTTGTGACGCAGCTGCGGCTCAAAGCTAGCGGCATGCTGCGACAGATTTACAACGTGACACATCTAGGGAGATGCGTCACGTTGTAAAGCCCTGTGCCACATTAAACCCGCATCAGGTTTAATGTATGCAAGGTGGGCGTTACGTCGGAAAAAGCGTTGGAAAAGTGACTGCGTGAAATCTACAAGATTTCACACAGTCACTTTTCCGACGCTGATGCGTCAAATCCTTACGCCTGCTTCGAGCAGGCGTAAGGCGTGACGCACCATGTTAGGGATAGGGCAGGTTGGAACAGTGCTGGAGTTGCGTCCCGCTTGCGACACAACTTCAGCACTGCGCCAACCTTACGCCAGCAGATGCGTCACGCATCTGCTTGTCCTTGCGCCACGATGCACCGCATTGTAAATGCGGCGCATCTGCGGTGGCGCAAGGGCAAACTTGCGTGACGCATCTTCCCTGGCGCATCCCTGCTGATTTGCAGAGATGCGCCAGGGAACGTAAATCTGCCCCATTGTTTTAAAGGCTGCAGTGTCTAAGGGTGAGCTTTTAGAGCTACAATTACAAATTATGCAGCCAAGAAGTCTTTTATAGATTACTTGTTTTATTCAGACCACAGTTTTTCATCAACCACACTGCTAACACAAAAACACCAGGGCATATTATCAAGGATGGCGTTAAACATTATCGCTGGTTTAGCGGCAGAAAACTGCCACTAAAGCTGCGATAATGGGCTTGATAATATGCCGCAGAGAATTCCCATAGAAGCCCATGTTCTGGTGTGAACCTGGGCTTCTATGGGAATTCTCAAGGGCATATTATCAAGCCCATTATCGCCGCTTTAGCTGCAGTTTTCTGCCGCTAAACCGGCGATAATTTTAACGCCGTCCTTGATAATATGCCTCACCGAGAGTTAATGGAAATAATTGGCTCGTTTATATGTTTCGATTCTTCAAGATTTTATTCTCTGTTTATTAATGATGTGCTTAAATTATATGGCTGCAATTAGAAAAGCGCATTGACTATCATGTTATGTTTACCTCAAGGGGTGCTGCAATGTTATCACCTTTAGTGAAAACTATCTGCCTTTCATGTTATCGAAAATGCACATTTTACACAGCACAAGTTTTTTTTATCAAAACGCTCTCTAAAACAACTGCTCTAAATGGATTGATTGAACCTGTACGATTGAGAAGCTGGATTTCTGCGATTAATTTTTAACACAACATGGCTACAATTATGTGATGATTTTTCTGCCTATCTTTTTATGGCACTTTAATGGAACTTGATTGTCTAAATAAAGTATTTTTTTATTTGATTTAAAAGTGAACACCTTTTCTTTTTCCACTCTAGATATATTTTTGACATGGTACTTTTCTTTTTCACAATCTGGTTATTCAATTTTTCTCCTATAAAAAGACAAAATAACCAGAAAATTAAAACTTACATATTGGTCAATAATTGATAACAGTGATTCATTACTTTATTCTCTAAACTTTTCCACATCTTTTACCCACAATCACATTTTTATATCTAGGGTATCACTAATGTATGGGCCGAACCAAACCAGGCCCGCTAGATAGCGGTGGCAAGGGCCTCAGGTTTCTAAGGAAGTTCCCACCCCCCAACATGAGGCAGACAAGGGCTTTTGACCACTCCAACCAGCGATGCGGGAGCCTTCGCAGCCCCCTGTCTGTGACAGGCCCTCACGGCTCTCAATATCTGGCAGGCGCTCCTCTCCTGAGTCGGGCCACGGGTGAATTCAACACAGAGGGAGGCGGGAGCTCGGGACAAGCCACATCCACTCACTAGTGACGCCCCCAAGTTCCGTCACCTTTATGGCGTATGAGTATCACACCCTGGGGCACTCGTTTCGGTTTAAGTATCACACCTAGGAACACAGTCATATTCCTCGGGTATGAGTATTACATTCAGGAGAATAGTCACACAATTTGGTTTAGTCTCTGTAGCGCAGTCTTGTTGTCTGCTAATGAGTCTTGGGTCCTGGAGAGGGGTCTCACACTTTCTGATAGTTATTATTGCACCCTGGAGCTCAGTCGCGTTTACTTAGTAAGAGTATCACACCCTGGAGTGCAGTCTCACTCGTTTTGGTGTATCTATCAAACACTGGAGCACAGTCTTATTCATTCAGCATTATTATAAACCCCTTGGAAACCATCTCACTCATTAGCACTTTCTCACAATGTGATCCTCAAACTCTAAAGCAGAGTTAGTAATTGCATGTAAATCATGCACTATGAACCAGTGACTCGCTCATTGGGTGTCTAATACACTCTAGGACAATCTCACTCTTGAGCACTGACTTTAGTGCAGACTACCCTAAGAACAAAAATGTTCTGCTTGAAGCTTAACTTGCAGCCCCGGATCGCAATCCTGCTGTCAGCTGTGGTCAGGTCTCTTGTACCGGCATCCTCTGGGCTTGTCCTGCATCCCACAGCAGCAGGACGCGAGGAGGTACCACGTGCAGCCCTGAGTGCGAGGACAATTGCTCTTAATTGAGATAAATGGCCGCAGTGCACTGTGAGCGATTTTTGTGCTACAGTGTGTGTTTTTTTCCAACAGAAGAATATTGACTTTCCCCGGCCTTAATTCTTCATTAAATGTCAGAGGCCGGTTCACTTGATTGCTTCAGAAATCCCCTCTGTTTAGTAATCTAGCGGCGCCTTTGGGAGAGCCTTAAAGGGAACAGCTGTAATATGCCTTATTATCTTAAGCAGAATTACATCGTTATTCACTTGTGAAAAGAGGTTCGTCCGATTACGCACTGTGTATTAGGATATGATGTGGCATTATGCGCATATTGTTCAAAGAATTTGACATTCTCATCTGCGTAGTCTGAGGTAATTTTTGAGAATGCTTGTCTTTTTCTTCTGCAGGCTATGATGGTAACGTATGCGTTACTTCCCCATATCGGAATGTGTGCATGTGAAAGGCAGTAATCAGCAATGTTGTCACTCTGTAAAGAGCCCATGCTATAGCTATTGTGGTCCACACTTTGAGACAATACCAGCTTTCTATTTTCAATAATTTAAGTAGATTGTCCACCGTGGTGGCAATTTCCATGATCAGTCCACAATGTTGCATCTACTTGTTTTGATCTCCTTTTCTATGGTGACACTCACATCCCTACAGTGGATAACACAGCCTTGTTGTCAACTACGTATGGGCACTTCTATATGTGTAGATTTCTGTGGTTATCACTATATATTTCTTTTACTGTAGCCTTCCCATTCTAGGTACCCTAGATTCAGTAGATTGTATATAAACCCTTCACTAATGTATATCATTTTAGTTGATAAAGGATTTCTTCATTGTGCACAACTTCAGCACAAATACTCTTTTTGGTCTGTGAGCAAGAGTACCAGCCTTACCCCATTTCACGGGAACTTAAGCAGCACACGTTGCTGACCAGGAAGGCCAGGGCACAGACTGTTTTTATGGCGAGAGTGCTGAACAGGTAAGCAGATGTTAGAAAAATGTGAACAGAACCACGGCAAGCAAAGATAGAAGGTTTCAGTTTTATTTTTACCTATTTCCCATTCCAGTTAAACATTAGTTTATGCAGAAAAGGCTTCTGTAACAGGTTTTGGGTTAACGTACTATCTGTTTTAATGTTTTGTGCTTTTCACCTATTCGTTGATGCTTGCAGATAAAATGAGCACCACCAAGTGGGGTGATAGCAAAATGTGTGAGGCAAATTTGTGCTTTATTAAAACTTCTGGGGCCATATGTAGGTAGCATACAATTTACCACTTCTTAAATACCGAACTTTACCGATTCGGTATTTAAGAAGTGGTAACTTGTATGTAGGTAATCAGTCGGTAAATATTACCGATTCGGAATGGGTCGGTAATTTAGAATCGGTATTTACCAATTCGGTAATGGTAACTGGCTACCCATTGATTCCTATGGGCCAGGAGGCCCATAGGAATCAATGGGAAGCCAGTTACCATTACTGAATCGGTAAATACCGATTCGGTAATGGGGGGAGTACAATCAAGGGTGGCAGGGTGTCACAGTGACACCCTGTTGCACCCCTGATTCCTGCATGTGTGCACATGTGGCGCACATACATGCCCTAAGGGCATGTATGTCTGCCACATTGCACACTTCAAAGTGCACAAAAATGCTTTTTCACAGCTATTCGTCATTTACCACCAACTTTTAGTTGGTGGTAAATAACGAATCCCCACACCAACGACACACTCCCCCTACATCTCATTTCCGGATTCTGTATTTACCGAATCGGTAAAATTACCGATTCGGTAATTTTACTGATTCGGTAAATTACCGAATCCTGAAATGTGCCCCCTACATACCAAAAGCCTAAATACCGGTCGGTAACGGGATATTTACCGAAAATCGCCCGTTACCGACCGGTATTAGGCTTCCTACATATGGCCCCTGGTGTTGTTAGTCAAACAGTGCTTTATCCTAAAACAAAGTAAGTGAAGTGGCCAGTAGAAGCGACATGTTTCACTTGCTGATATTTTGTTGTTACAGCTATGGTCTTAGCACTAGAAGTCAAGGGTAAAAAATATTTTAATCTTTTACAAACTTCTGGTATACTGACTATGACTTGGACAATGCTTTTTTTCGCTTGGATACTAGTATATGCCAGGTTCCTTTGTTGTCACTTACTCCATATCTTTAGAACTGAAGCAGAATTTAAATAGATGCTGTGCGATCGCATCCAACTACAGGCCCATTTCCTTGCTGCCTTTCTATTCGAAGGTCACGGAGAAGTACGTCAACTCCGTGCTAACAGACTTTATAGAAGGTAACCATGTGCTTCATGACAGCCAGTCGGGCTTCTGAGCCACTCTTAGTACAGAAACAGCCCTATTGGAGGTCTCTGAAACTATTAAAGCTCAAGTGGACAAAGGGGGTAGCGCTGTCTTAATATTGCTGGATCTTTCCGTGGCCTTTGACACCATGCCCCATAACCGGCTTCTGCATAGGTTGGCAGAGTGTAGTGTTGGGGGCACGGTGTACAATTGGTTTGCTTCCTTCCTTTCAGGCGACAACAGGAAATCTGGTCTCCACCATTTTCAGCTACTATTACCCCAATGCAAGTAGGGGTCCCGCAGGGCTCTGTCTTGAGCCCCACCCTTTTTAATATATATATGGCCCCACTTGCTCATTTGGCAGAGCGGCATGGAGCAAAGATTATTTCCTATGCCAACGATACGCAACTCCTATTAACTTGTGATAAAGGAGCGAGTTTTCGCGGTTGGGAGATAAAGGAATGTTTATCTGAGGTCTTCGCTTGTCTGCGACGGAACCAGCTCAAATGTAATTCAGAAAAATCAGAAATCATTTTTTTCGGCTGCACCCCAAATGTGGACTGGAATGCATGGTGGCCCAGCGATATGTCCCCTCCTTCGGCCCCAGTCAGTATGGTTAAAAATCTAGGAGTTAAGCTGGACTCTAGTCTTGCGATGAAGGCCCAAATTCAAGCGGTCGCCGGCACCTACTTTGGCTTGATAAGAATGGTAAAGAATGTTCTTCCTCTTCTCCCATTGGAATCCTGTAGGATCGTTGTGCAAGCCTAAATCACATCTAGGCTGGACTACGTGAACATCTTGTATCTGGGGCTGCCTGAGTATTTGCTCAATCAGCTGCAGGTTGAGCACAGTCAGGAAGTTTCCTTCCTAAGAGCTATCACATCACCGGTGTATGGTGGTTCTGCTGTTGTTTGCTGCAGCTGTCTTTTAATCATTGATAGGTCGATTAGTTATGAAGTGTTATTGCTGTAGCCAGCATTCTTGTCGAAGCATTTGGCTGGTGTTATGGTTTCTTGCCTTCCCATTTCATGGTATGTTGTGAGTACATTAACTCTCCATCAGCACAAAACATTTTTGCTCCCTCTGTCGCTTTGTCATGTTCTTCATTATGTTGAGTCTCAAATGTCAGAGCAAGAGGCGCACGTGCCTGTGTATGTCTGTATGTGTGTGTTATGGTATGTGCGACTGTATGTGTGTGTATTTGTGCTTTTTTGTACGTGATGCTTTTTTTTTGTTTTTACAATGCGCTTAATGCATGTGTTGATGGTCTATGAATGTTCCTAATTTTGTCTGAAAATGTAATGAAGAAACAGGATGGGGAACTCATTTTCTGGGGATCACTCTCTTTGTTAAGTGGGGAAACTGAGATTAGAAGGTTAATGCAGTTTATTTTCAGCAGGACTTCAGCTATAAACATAAACTCTGTAGCGGGCTGTATGTGTGTTTGCAGCTCTAGTCTCTGTGCTTCTAAGATGTTCATGCTCACTCGCTGCGCTCGCCGTGGTGCACTCCGACAGAAAGTTTACGGCACACCACTTTCAAATGTCACCAGTTGCCACTGCTTGTTGATATCACTTTACATTCTAATCTCTACTTCTTACAAGCTAAATGTAGAATTCTACACCAATACAAACAGCTTTTCACTCGGTAAGCACATAGAATAAGTTTACAGCAGTGCACTTACTGACACCTCTCAACAAAGTTCATAAAATATATGATTGAATACCTGAACTCGGAGCTGTTTCTTAAATGCAGTTGAAAACACCAGTCTCTTTCATCTCCAAACTTAGGGGCCGATTACAATGGCGGGCGGATCGCCCCCCACCGGGCCAGCGGTGGTCACAGCCGGCCCGGCGGGGGAGATCCGCCCGCCATCCTGACTGTAAAGACCCCCGCCATATTATGATGGCTGAGTGGTCCGCGGCGGACGGAAAGACCGTCTGCCGCTTTTCTGCCTGTCGAATCGTGGTTTAATACGGTGCCATCCATTTTACGATGCAGGCTGTGATCAGCATTTCCATGGCTGCATTGCCGCCATGGAAAGGCTGGTGGTTCCTGCTGTTGGGGGCCTGTTGCGGGCCCCCATGGTATTGGGGGGGTGGGGGGTGCACATGGTACCCCCCTGCGTTTGCATGTATAATGTGGCAGGCACCGAGCAGTGCCTGTCACATTGTGCATGTAAAAGCACAACATGTATTTTTTACATTGCTGTGGGTGCTGCTTGCAGCACCACCCGCCGCAATGTAAAATATACAGGATGCGCCCGCCACACTGGTGGGCGCACCATAGTTTGTATGGTGGGACCGCCACAACTATTGTGGGCGGTCCCTTTTGCAGCTGCGCCACCATTGTAATTGGCCCCTAAGTCTCATCTGCTGAGCACAACTCAAACAGACTTTCTTCTTCTCCCAAGCACCAAAGACAATCAGAGCTATCTCTGGCTCTGCAGCCAATCACATAATTTCTTCCACCTTGTAATAAGAATGCTAATTATTGGTTGAGTTTGGCTCTTTTTTCCTACTTCTCCCCAAAAGATCTCCTAAGATTCTCATGGGATCGTAAAACACCTTGTGGCAGGCCAAGTAATGTTCGATGTGGATCTTGTGTGAGTCTTGCTGGATCTAAAGAGCCTCATGCAGCAAGCTTCATTGCCAGAAGCTTGCATTTTGCTTTTTTAGGACAGTCTCGAGATTGTAACAGTATTCTAGGGAAATAGAAGTATATAGAAAGGACTAGCCTCTCCAATGACAACCCTCTCATGCATAATGGGTGTTCATACTAGGGTGTGAGGAGGGACTGCCCTCTCCTTTCAAACCTCCCTCTCCAATGATAGGTATGCATAGTAGGGTGTGTGGTGGAACTGGCATTTCTGCTGAGACCCCTCTCTTGGATGACGGGTGTGCATATTAGGAAGTGGGAAGGGACTGGCCTCTCCGCTCAGACCTCTCTCTCAGATGAAGGGTGTGCGTTGTAGTGAGTGGGAAGGAACTGGCCTCTCATTTCAAACCTCTCTCATGCATTAACAGGTGTGCGTAGTAGGGTTTGTGGATGGACTGCCCTCTCCTTTCAGACCTCTCTCTCAGATAACGGGTGTGCATAGTAGGGTGTGTACATAGACAACCCTTTCCTTCAAGACCTTTATCTCAGATGACAGATGTGCGTTGTAAGGTGTGTGGATGCACTGGCCTCTCCATTGAAACCTCTATCTCAGATGACAAATGTACATACTAGGGTGTGAGGAGGGACTGTCCTCTCCTTTCAGACCTCTCTCTCGGATGACAGGCATGCATAGTAGGGTGTGTGGAGGGACTGGTTTCTCCATTGCGACCCATTTCATAATGAGGACAGGTGTGCATAATAGGGTGTGGAAAGAGCCTTAATTCTACTGACAACTCTTCTCAAGCCTATGGGCCTAAATAGTAGACTCAGATAAGCACCATCTTCACTAAGACTCCTTCCTACAGTAACAAGTGTGCATACCTTAGTGTATTCAAAGATCACCTACTCCTTCCTGTTTTTCAAAATCCAACGAGTCTTGTGAGAACGTAAACATTTTTGGAAAAAGAATTAACCTTCTACTCATCAGTGTACTTATGCCTTACACACTTCCTCTTAATAACAAGCACAACAATGTGCATCTCTACTAAGAGTGTGTTGCGTACTCACATACTCGCTTTTACTATTCACAATCACGCAAGAGGCTAGCAAGATCATAATTTCTTTTTTTTTTAAACAATGTACATTTATTTTTATCAAAGCAGTTATGTCTTAGAGACCTCTCCAAATCTATTGGGACAGGATGCCTTTCTGCTGCCTGTTATACAGTTTTTTAACTTCATTTCCAAAACACCCGCTATTTTTCTCAGTACACAGTAATGGCGACCATTTCATTTCTAAATTTCCAACAGCTAGCCAATCAGAGTTCATGCGAGAGTGTGAAGGTTCATGGGAAAAATGGGCCTCTCACCCAATCACAGGGCTCCATTTGTTAATCTGCGCTCTCATGGGATGCTAGTGAGACTGTCGCGAGCCCACCCGTCCAAATATCAATATTGTTTTACCCTTAATATCTCAAAAAATACTGAATGGATTTACACCAAAGTGCAAATTTGCAGACCAAGATGTAGCTTCCTGTCGTATTTGGTGTAATTCCTTTCAGCAGTTTTTACTATAGCCTTGTCTAAAGAAGTCTATGGAAAATGCATGGGGATTTTGTACTTTGAAACCCCTTTTTTTCTTTTTCTCGCTTGACAAATCACCCCGACACTTTCCAGAAAGAAGCTGAGGTGGATTCACTTTTTGGGGCAAAGTTTAGTGAAATGAAATATTTATAAAGCGCGCGGATACTCACAAGGATTGTCCCGGCGCTAATCTCGAGACAGAAACCTCATGTAGAATCACCCCACCAGTAGTTATTATTGGAACAGCCATTTTTTAAGCTGTTTCCTGAAAATCAGCAGGTCCTGAGCCTGCCTCAGATATAGAGGTAATTTATTCCACAAATGGGCCGCTTGAACCTGGAATGACCAACCTCCAATCCGAGATTTTGTGATCTTAGGAATCACCATAAGTGATTGCTTAGAGGATCTAAGGACCCGTTGAGGCTGGTAACATTGGATCCTATTCCTCAGGTATACTGCACCCGTATCATGGAAGGCCCGATAAGCAAGCACTAATGCCTTAAACTGAACCCTCTTTCTCACCGGGAGCCAGTGTAGAGCCTTCAGGTGAGGTGACATATGTGTTCTGGTGTTTACCATAAGAATAGCTCTGGCAGCAGCGTTCTGCACAACCTGCAGCCGATTGAGCAAATACTCAGGCAGCCCCAGATACAAGATGTTCACGTAGTCCAGCCTAGATGTGATTAAGGCTTGCACAACGATTTTACAGGATTCCATCGGGAGAAGAGGAAGAACATTCTTTACCATTCTTAGCAAGCCAAAGCAGGTGCCGGTGACCGCTTGAATTTGAGCCTTCATCGCAAGACTCGAGTCCAGCTTGACTCCTAGATTTGTAACCATACTGACTAGGGCTGAAGGAGGGAATATATTGCTGGGCCACCATGCATTCCAGTCCACATTTGGGGTGCAGCCGAAAAAAATGATTTCTGATTTTTCTGAATTACATTTGAGCTGGTTCCGTCGCAGCCAAGCGAAGACCTCAGATAAACATTCCTTTATCTCCCAACCGCGAAAACTCGCTCCTTTATCACAAGTGAACAGGAGTTGCGTATCGTTGGCATAGGAAATAATCTTTGCTCCATGTCGCTCTGCCAAATGATCAAGAGGGGCCATATATATATTCAAAAGGGTAGGGCTCAAGACAGAGCCCTGCGGGACCCCTACTTGCATTGGGGTAATAGTAGCTGAAAATGGCGGCGACCATATTTCCTGTTGCCGCTCCGAAAGGAAGGAAGCAAACCAATTGTACACCGTGCCCTCAACACCACACTCTGCTAACCTATGCAGAAGCCGGTCATGGGGCATGGTGTCAAAGGCCGCGGAAAGATCCAGCAATATTAAGACAGCGTTACCCCCTTTGTCCATTTGAGCTTTAATAGTTTCAGAGACCTCCAATAGTGCTGTTTCTGTACTAAGAGTGGCTCTGAAGCCCGACTGGCTGTCATGAAGCACATGGTTACCTTCTAAAAAGTCTGTGAGCACGGAGTTGACATACTTCTCTGAGACATTCAAATAGAAAGGAAACAAGGAAATGGGCCTGTAGTTGGATGCGATCGCAGGATCTGCTGTGGGTTTTTTCAGCAGAGGGATAATTTTGGCCCTTTTCAAACAACTGGGTTCTGTTCCATGTCCAAGAGATGAGTTAAGAACTAAATTGACTCCCGGGTTTAGAGGTTCCACAATCTTCTTCAGAATACTTGCTGGGCAAGGGTCGGACGGAGAGCCCGACTTCAGGGTGGTCATAATGTCCAGAGATTTTTCTAGGGAGATGGGAGGAAATAGGGAGTGTGCATAGCTCGACCCCGGTGGCAGGACACCCAATGTCGTATCTGCTTCAGGTGTGCCCGTAATGGCAAACGATTGTTGGATCAGGTGGATTTTGTCATGGAAAAAACATGCCATCTGATGGACCTAACTAAGGGTAGGATAAAAACCTTGCTTACAGCACTGAGAGATGTGAAATCTTTAACAATTTTAAATATTTCTTTACTTTTATTCGCCGCCCCTTTTATTTTTAAGGTTAAAAAAAATTATTTTCGACCCGGACATCGTTAAAATAGGCTTTCAAAGCTTGCTTATAAATAGCTCGATCCGTGGGATTATACTTGGTATTCCAGACTCTTTCTAGGCGTTTGCAGACACTTCTACTTTCCCTAAGTGTCACTGTAAACCACGGTGCGGAAGCACGGTTGCT
This sequence comes from Triturus cristatus, assembly GCF_964204655.1. Classification (NCBI taxonomy): domain Eukaryota; kingdom Metazoa; phylum Chordata; class Amphibia; order Caudata; family Salamandridae; genus Triturus; species Triturus cristatus. Next base: position 407,954,506 of record NC_140590.1, read on the forward strand.
TGTGGCTTTCCGTGTTTTATAAGGCGCCAATACCCTAACCTGATCTTCAAGCCATTGCTATAGACCAGGAGCGTCAATTCCAGGATTTCCACTAACGGGAATCGGGTGCTTCCCCAGGGCACTCTCTAGACTGTCAGACATAACCTGATTGAAAGGTCTAAAAGTAGCAGGATGGAGCATCTCCCTATGATGAGCTTGAGCTGCAAACTTCGGAAATTTAAAGCTTAAGAGAAAGTGATCTGACCATACCAATGGTTGGGGAGCTTTGTCAAACAGGGACAAAGCTATTAGCAAACCCAAAAACGCTCCATCTATGGTTAGGCAGACCTAACTATAACTACCTAGTGGCAACCGCCACTAGGTAATGTAGAGGTATTTATTTAATGCAATGCTATCTGGTATACTTCGTGATGTCAAGGTTTGGGACTGGTGAGGAACACGTTGATGGTACAACCAGTAGCACGTGTGGAAGTTTACTTAGATGTTATGTGCATGCTGTCCATGTTTTGCACAATTGCTTGTGTGCAGCTATACTAAAAGTCAGTGGCCTAAATGTTAAGAATCAAACTGAAGAAGGAATGATAGATGTCAAAAGATGCACTAGGTCCAGGAGAATGTAGCAGAAAAACACGGCAGGCCCAATAACCTTTTGAACCGGAGAAATTATAATATAACAAAAAAGTGATTAAGTTGAGCCAGTGAAAGTAGTTCACTATAGTATTAATTTGAATTACTCAGGAAATGCCCCAGACCCTGGGTATACTGATAGGAACAAAAACAAATGCATATAAAAAGGTTGTTTGTAAGTCTCCAGACAGAGGGCATACAAAAGTAAACTGAATGAAAAATATAACAAACCATTTATTACAATAATTACATCACATTTGTAGCATATATTTCTGAAAAAATTATGTAGTGTAAAAATTAGGTGCGGTTGGTAGGGTAAGGTACAATAGGCATTGGTAAAAACAGTTAAGTTGAAATGAGCAATAGTCTGCTGAGAGAATATGATCTCACGTGATGTAATACAAGTGTAACTTCAATAGATATTAGTCATCTAGATTGTAACTACTTGAACAGAAGTGCATGTTTCTAGGAAGTCAATGTTTTGTCTAGGGCCATCATCGGGACAGTGACAAAAGCCTGTTACAAAAAAACCTGAAAAGACAATGAAAAATAAGTCACCCTAGAGAATGAACTTTAAACACCAAAGATTTCTGGTGGAAGAGGTGGGGTGCTCGGAAACCCAACGAATATATGGGGGCTGGGGTCTAGGACTATGGTAGGGAAAGATTCAAGGAATGTGTCTGGAGAGTGGTTTTGGATTATTCAAGTTATGGAAGACAATCAACAAGGTATAACTGCAACAAATGATGGATGGAATGCTGAATGATTCAAACATTCTCCCCAGTCACGAGATCTGGGTTAAATCCATTGTTATTTTGCTTACTACGCCACCCCAGTTTGGACCCAGCCATATGCAAATCAGTCTTGATCCTGTGCCTCCTGGGAACAGTCCAGACCGAACTGCCAAGCCAGGTCCTCCCTGGACCGTAAACAAGCATCCTGGGACCGGTTTCGGGGTATGTCACCGCTCATCAGCCAGGCTAGCTTGAATCCAGTGGCACAGTGAGCAAGTAACCCACGTCTGGGCATACCCATCCCACTTAGGGCGAAAAGTGTAACTGCAAAAAATGATGGACGGAATGCTGAATGATTCAAACGTTCTCCCCCAATCAAGAGATCTGGGTTAAATCCATCGTTATTTTGCCCACTAGGCCACCCCAGGTTGGACCCAGCCATATGCAAATCAGCCTTGACCCTGTGCCTCCTGGGAACAGTCCAGACCGAGCTGCCAAGCCAGGTCCTCCCTGGACCGGAAACAAGCATCCATGGACCGGTTTCGGGGTATGTCAACCTTCATCAGCCAGGCTAGCTTGAATCCAGTAGCACAGTGAGCAAGGGACCCATGTCTGGGCATGCCCATCCCACTCAATCAACAAGGTGCATAGTTATTAAGGAGGTGTCTAAAGGATTTATTATGTGGACACGTTCTCTGTAGGTGAATTGAATTTGTTTAATGAGCGCCACACCTCTTTCTTGGCCAGGGACCTGGTTCTAAGAGTGGATATTGTTGCCATTTAGGAGGGTAACCAAAATGGCTTAGATTAGAAAGACATTTTTATTTCAGTGTGAGTAGATTGTGTTAGAGGAGGTTGGAGTGCAAAAGGCTGCTGAAGAGGGCACTTATGTCGGTTTTTGGCATAATTGGCAAGGCATCATTGATTGATTGTGAGAAAGGCTCTTCATCGTAGGGTGATGTGTTTGGTAAGCAATTTCTTTGAGTGAGTAGAAACACATCAAAAGTAGACAGATGTTACAGATCCCCTTTACTGGTTGATGGTCATGAAACATTGGGCATCTCATACAATCAACTGGGTGAGCATGAGACTTCCATTGATATCTGTATAAGACCAAGGTAGAAAGAGGGACAGGGGGTGGATTGAAAAGAAGTCAGTTTGGGGTGTTGAAAAAATGTTCTGTTCTAATGAGATCCAATATAATATTGTAAGAGCTATTTATAGTCAATAAGGTTTGAGTATCAACTTTTCATACTTCAATCCCTGTCTGACACTTTTGTGCTCTCAGTGATCTGGTGTATAACCTTCTTTCATATGATGATTGGTGGTGCATTGGGTGTGACATGTAAGGACCCCATGAGATTGATTTGTTTTGCTCAGTAGATTGGTTTGCATAGAGCTTGCCCATCCTGGGATAAAGAGAAGTCCGTTCAAGCAAAGAAAGTATTTCTTAAATTGGGACAATATTGAAAATACACTCATGGTGCAGAGGGCAGAAGCTGCTTACGTAGAATCAGTGTTTTTTTTCAAATTAATGAACTCATGTTTACCTCATTTTTCAGTGGGCTAAATTCCTGGACTAAAGGCTATTAAAAGGGACTGTGATGGGATTGACTCCTTCTGACAGGATGCATATGTATTATGTAAGGGAGCATTTGCCATGTTTGTGAGGGTCCATGTCTGTCACTGTCATGGTGGCATAACCTATCACAGTGCCGCAGTAAATGCTTGGCTTCACACATACGAGGCTTTCTAATGTCCAGTTTAGGGAGGACAATGTGTGCATTGGTATTTTTATTTTTTTATTAACTTTTTAACCCCTTCAGTGCCCGCCCCTTTCCCCGCCCTGTGCCGGCCGTTGTATTAGCGGGCGGGGTTTATGACGAGCTGGTCTCGTCATGGGCACAGTGCAACCGCGGCCCATGACGAGACCAGCTCGTCATGGGCATTGAAGAGGTTAAAACATGTTCGACCCCTAGATCAACCCTTAGATCAACATGTATGAAAATTGAATCTGCCTTCATTTGCACATTGACAACACCAGAAACACTTAGGTATTGAATCGCTATCATATTTAGAGTTTTTGAACGTGATGAATCAGTTTATCTGGATTAGAATTTGTTAAGGAAGGAATATGAAACAATACAAACCTAATATCAGATTTCCAGGCCCAATGCATTATGAGCTGTGAGGCCGTGACAGCTTTCTTTACCCTGAGGGCAGGATAGTTTCAGAGATCCTGGTTCCAAACCAGCATTGGACCATGCAGTCCCCAGTGGCCTGCAGCTGTCTGGTGCTGGTTACAGGAGCAGCTGGCTGTGACACACACATTTCCCTTCAGCCTACCTCCACTGGGTGTTTTCACACCACATCACTTCCTTGTGGAGGCCAATAATTGGAAATATCAACTGAACTTTGCATACTTTAGGTTCTAGGGGGATTAAGTCACATGAGCACTGGAGGGGATAAAATCTGGTGCTGAAACTAATTGAGAGCCATACCAGAATGTCTGGGTGCTCCTATGGACAGATGTACACGGCGAGAGGCACAGCGTGCGTTCAACAGGTTAGAGGAAGGATGTCTGCAGTTCAAAGCATTAGGTCTATCTCTTTAGCATGATCCTGGAAATAGCCATCTTGCGCCTCTTTTATATTTCAGGTGGTTTCTCTCTTCTAGCAGCAACAAGAAGAGCCGCCTAATGGCCTGGGCCAAATAGTAACCTTTTTATGAATTTCCTCTCATCCAATCTTTGCAGCGTGCAACACCGAGAAGGTGAGTTGAGCCTTCATTTCCTCTTCCCGTTTTATACGGATCTCTGTATTGTTAGGTATCAAAAAATAAATAACAATGAATAGGAATCTCCCAAAAAAATTGTAAGAAGAGCGGCAGAAATGTCAAAAAAGCACTTTAGTTTTTGCACATTTTCCCACCAGTCCCACCATCTGACCAGTTCAATAACACGTCACAAGTGGCACGCGCAGGGGCGTAACACAGGCCCCCGCAGCCACCGCTGTGCGGGGGGGGGGGGGCCTTGAGTTGCAGGGGGCCCCCTCAGCAAGATAATCAGGCCCAAGAACTCCGGATAAAACCCGGAGTGGGGGCCCCTTCGTGTACGTGGCAGGGGGGGGGGGGGGGGGCCTCAACTTTCGTTACGCCACTGGGCACGCGGCTGAACTGCACGGAATGAGCTGCGCCTGCTCCACTTCAAAGCTCACGACAAAACGGTGTAGAAATGTATCCTACAATTGAGAATTTCTGGGGCAGATTTACAAGCCCCTTGCGCCACTGTTGCGTCACTTTTCCTATGTTAAATGTAACGCAAAAGTGGCTCAAGGGGCTTGTAAATCTGCCCCTCTGTATTTTGCGCTTTCAGGCTGTTTTCGTTTGTACTAATATAAAAACTAATTAAAAATACTGATTAAGTGGGCTTCCGCACTAAACAGACATGCTTGTACGAAGTATCTCTTGGGTACTATCAACGGGCCACAACGGTCTTTCTAGATCAGAAACTATATCAGCGGGTTATTCGAGGTGCAGCGTAAGAATGTCCTTCCTGTGTAACTCGTAGTTCTGTAGGTGCATTTGTATCAAATCATGAGGGGGTGCGGCGTTACGGCCAAAGATGCCGACTTTGGAGCGAGGGAAGCACGTTCGAGTTTCGGCGTCGACTCAACATCTTGTGATTCTGGGCAAGCCATTTTTATCTCCCCCTGCGTAAACAATGAATGTATCCGGTGGTAATGTAATCGGTGCTTATGTGAAGCGCTCCAATACCTTTGGGTCGAGTTGGTGCTATGTAATACTGCAACAAAAGAAAAAAAAAAAGAAACTCTGAGCAGAACTCCTAAGCCCGCCTCTATATTACTGCTAGAAATTGTATAGGGCGCTAACTTGGCTCGAAAACATTTGAGCGCTATCCAGAATAACCAGGATAGAATACACATTTTTAGGTCTGTCATTAGCCAAAACTTTTTGATTTTTATCAAAACAAATTACCCTTATTTAAAGGGAATTTCAGCCAGCTTTCTTCATCTATTGGTCTGTTGATTTGTCATTAACATTTTGTTTCCCACCTCTACAGCATACAACTTGAGGCAGTGGGTCAGTCCACTTCAGGGCCTAGATAACATCACTTGGAGTGACTGCATTTTGCTCTTTCAGAAGGAGCATGTCCACACAAGCTAATTTCCTTCTGTGCCAATGTTTTTTTAGATGTATTACTTTGATGTTGTCTATGTCTTTAGATTCTGATAAAACAACAGGCCGCTATACCAGAGGTGTCCACAGGTCACATTTCATGCTTTATCACTTCCTGTCTCCTGACAATGCTGTTGTAAATTTCTTTTGGAGAATCTGCAGGAATTTTACAGCATAACAGCTGCGACCCCTAACTAGTCTTAAATGACGTCCATGGCAACATGCCACCCAATATTTTGCCATTGGCTGACTTCACTAAGAGTTGCAGCATCTTGCATCAATTAATTTTTTTAGATTGACAAACAACCGGCAGTTTCCCAAACAATAAAGTTTTGCAAAAGCCATGACAAAACAAAACAGGAATTGACAAAAGGCTAGCTGACAAACCAGACCTATTCGCTGTGCCAATGCTTGTTTAAGATACTGAATTAAGATTAATGGCCTGATTTAGGGGCATATTAACAGCCAGGCGATAAAATTATCGCCGCTTTAGCGGCAGAAAACTGCCGCTAAAACGGCGATAATGGGCTTGATAATATGCTCTATGGAATTCCAATTGAAGCCCATGTTAGACGTCCTTCATATCTAACATGGGCTTCAATTGGAATTCCATAGAGCATATTATCAAGCCCATTATCGCCGGTTTAGCGGCAGTTTTCTGCAGCTAACGCGGCGATAATTTTATCGCCTGGCTTGTTAATATGCCCCTTAGATACTAGCAGATGGAATACTCAATCACAAACATGACGGATATCCTGTTTGCCATAGTAGAAGTGCGATAGGATATAACGTACTTCTGATCCGGCGGTCAGGATATCCATACCGTTTGTGATGGAGCATCCCTCTGCCAAAATCTAAAGCATACCCTAAGTGCCTTGACCAGAACCACAGGGTGTTGAGCCGACAAAGGGCCAGAAGTCAGGTCCTTCGATCCAACCAAAGTCAGCAGCTGCAACTGCGAGGCCACATCCGTTGCATGAAAAGTCGCCGCTAATGATACCTACTACTTTGTTGGAGAGAATCAATCACATCTGCGTTTTAATTATTAATTTAGCCAACACATATTTCTTTCCAGTGATAGCACTTTTCAAATGTGATGGTTTGCCTGTTCACAACATTTCTGTAGTCATTGCCATTTTAAGCTGTGAGAAATATGTGACTGGTAAAATAATGATTTTAAACCTATTAGCTGTACAACACCATCAATATGTTGTTGCACTTTGATTGGCCCCTAGCTGGTAAATACCTACCACTTAGATTTCATCGAAAGAAGCTGAGACACAGCTCTTCACAGTCACACATCACCTGTTGCTTTGCCTTGTTACCATAATATCTGTTCTTGAAGACATATGCTAACCTGGCTCTCAGTGTGTGCCAGCAGTGAGCCCCGCCCTGCTGGACGATGCAGGTAACCCCCCACGCTTACGTGCTCAGCAGGTTGAGTGCATAGATGAAAACGGCTTCTGACTCTCCCACTACAATTGTAGAACTAAAAGGGACCAGAAATCCCTCTTCATCATTCCTTGAGTTTTAAATATGTATTTAGGTCGATGGACATGTATTTACACTGCACAGGCACTCATCCTGTTTTAAAATAGCTGCATCAATATTTAGATAAGCACATAGAACAAGGGGTTACAGTTTCAAGAAATTGATTCATTGTTGCCTTATTTGCAATACTTCCATTTTCTACTTTATGTTACAGTATGTCAAATTGACAATAGAAACCCATCATGCTTTCAAACCGGTAACATCATTCATATGTACAGACAAAGCCGACTGGCATTTGGTTATTTATCTTTCTATATACCTGTATGGATCCACACATGCGTTTAGCCTACATAGTAAGGCCTAAACCATAGCGTGGGCTAAAGCATCCATCACATTAGAACAGTCAACACAGCAGCAGGTGCAGCATGATACAGAAATAGGAAGAGAAGGGATGAAGCAGTTCCTCCTTTTGGCTTACACCCCCTGGGGGAATGTTGTCTAATGCTGGCTGGAGTTTGATGTTAACCCCTCAATGACATGTCTATTTTTATGTGACCCCAGTAACAACGTTTGACATATTTCAAAATGCTGTTATCATTTATTTTCAATGTAGCAATCTATAAGAGAAGGATGTATATGTGTATTCATTTCTTGTTTTGAAGCGCACATGGAGAGAAAAATGACAAATAAATTGGGCACTTGGAAAATGATAACCATGTGTGCTTTTGAAGCAGGACACAGTGGATTTGGAGGAACATAGTCAGAGATCAAGGACCTCACTTCCTGCTTTGACAACTTGCAACACATCTTGCCAAAAGCTTTTTCTTTAACCAAAGCCCTGCTCATGTAACTGATCTCCAAAAATGTTTTTGGCGTGAAGGTCAATGTCTTCCGCCGTCCCATGGTCTGCCACGCGTTGCTCGCTTCCTCGTTTGTTCAGGCGTGGTCCTCGACTCTAGTCCTATGAACTAGGACAATGACATTTGAAACAACGCTCCCAATTTAGATGGATGGCTTCATACTTTCTGAGCTAGAAATTGTGTTCTGCTAATGTAATTCATATAGCACTGTATTGTCATTAGTGTGGTGTCGCAGCGCTGTTGGTTTCTGTACCTTGACACCCAGGTCCTGAGGATTCCATCATAAACCAGAGTCTGTTTTCTGTTTGAGCAGGATCATCAGTAGAGTACATATACTTTAACCTTTCTCCCACTTAACATTCCTCCCTCGCAGTGCAACTTAAAAGGGAAATTAGATGCCCCAATTTCCAATACAATTTCGATGTAGGCGTACCCTAATCATGCCTTAAAAGCACTTACATTTGTCCTATGCATGTTTCTGGTGTTTAAAGAATAACTATAATCCTCTACGACCATATACATAAATACCAGTGAACAGTTCATTTTAAGCATACCATAACACCAATTGTAGTCCTTAACATTTTAGTAATAAATAGTTAAGAAATTCTTACCCTCATTCCCAATGTGTTTACTTCATACAGAACTGTTATTCCAAATTACAGTCAATTCACCAATGTCTTACTTTCATAAAGTAATATATTAAAAAATGCAGTCTTATTGTTATAAGTTTCGTAGTACTAAAATGGTAAGAGGGTATAAAAGCCAACAGATGCTTGAACAATGATAACAACAGTGTCTGGTTGACAACAACACACGTGATTGAATGGCAGAATCTCGAACACTAGGAGGTGATGTGACTTTACATAGCCTTAAAGCTGTAGAAGCAGCCTAGTTACTGTGTAGGATGAAAAGCAGTTTAAACTATTTTAATCTAGTTTTCATTTATAATGGTCACTCTTTTTAAAAAACCAATCATGAAGATCTCAGCTAACGGAGAAAATCCAACTAGGGCAAGTTCCTACTTTACCTACCCATTTGGTTTTCAAGCTAATACTTTTTCACTTAGAGGCCCCCAGTATTTAGGGTATGTCTTGCAGGTGCACAGTTAGTCAAGTTGGTCAACACCTAAGGTGATGATATTTTAGTGAACTTCTTATTGCCAAACAACATACCTTTTATACCTTTCGAGTAATATTACGTTTATTTGCTGTTTGCCACTTAATACCCACTTTGCCCACAACAATTGAGATGAGCTTAGTAGATGGACATCTTTCAAATCTTAATGGACGTCCCTATTGTTGCTTTCCCACAAATCATGTAAAGTGTGGTCAGGGCGCTGTCCCATAGCCCAGACACCAACACCAACACTGTTTTTGAAGCCAATCTATTTCCTTATGCTTTTTTTATCGACAGGAGTCTGTCTATCGACAAAACAATAGTGGCAGCAGGTCCGCCATGTATGCAGCCCTCAATCATGTTTTATTTTCTCGCATTAAGTGAAAAGGACGTATACAAAATGCAATTTCACATGGGCTATAACTTTACACAGAATCATTCTGCACTTTTGCATTTCACTTATTTTTGTCTTTCCACCAAGTCGCTTTCAAGTAGATTCTCAGACATATGTTACTTTGAACAGACTCTAAACTAGATGGGTCACAGTGAAAAAATAACACAATACACAAATATTATAATCTCTGGCAGTATACAACAGAGGAATATTCATCTTACATGTTCATACAGCAGTGCTACCACTCAGTTTATGGAGACCTTAAAGGTGGGATGGCAGGCAATCTGCATCAGTCTTACAAGCTAGGATCCCAGACAGCATTCGTGATTATCATCGAAATATCAGCATCAAATATATATTTGAAAATGCTGAAATTTTGTCCCCATACATTAGCTTGTTAGTTTATGAAAATAACTAAATTTTATCATATAATGCAAGCTTTTTCTGGTAAAACAGCTATATTTTATGCATTTAAACTTCCCTTTGGTGTCCACATTTTCCTTACAAGGGGGACATTTGGTCCTCGGTCCCCATACTTTGGTCCTACTTTCCACAATGCACTTTGGCAAGGCAAATGATATACACTGCAATATGCTGCTTTCTTTTGGGAATGTTGGAGAAGACCCAAGCCCAAACATTATACACGTGCTTTATGGCGATGGCAGAACTGAGTGCTTTCTATGAAGCTAATTAGACTTAAATGGAGGTTTTTAGGTCTCACCTATGCAGCGCACATGCGCTGATTAGGAAGACCTTTAGCAATCAATTCAGTTTGTGTCCCAAAAACGTGCACGTGTTGCATTGCTTTTAATGGCAACGCGTGCACGTTTGGCGATTCACTTGCGGGAGTGAGCTTTAAAACAATCTGGTTTTAATTAACATATGGTTCCTGCTCACTCCCGCAAGGAAAACAGGCCCAGGCCCCCTCCTCTCTCCCCTCCCCCTGCTGCCTCCTACTCTTTCAGCGCAAGGCGCGCTCGCCGTTTTTTTTTACTTTGAGCGCGAGTCATGCGCGCTTGTCATGTTTGATGGCGATCTTCACATATGGTGCCTCGTTAGTTGTGGTTATCCTATTTCCTAGTACATCAGCAGAAGAGATTAATAGTGGTTTTCAGCAATATTCTTAGTTGCTCTCTTTGATCAATCCATTTTATTCATGTTATATTAACGATGCGTTGTGCATGCCCCTTCGTTGTTTACTGCATGTGCACGTTCTGTGTTTGTTAGTTTAGAAATGCTGTCCATGTAGTTAAATCAAGGGAAACGACATTGAACAGATTTTTGGGGGTTTCCATGCAGAGCTTAAAATAGCATCTCTAATTAGTTGCGTACAGGAGGAAATGCTTGCTTGAAACGCATGTTCTGTTCATTTTCTGTCACTGCTTTTATAGTACAAATAAACTGCCGAATTTTAAGCTGCCCTTCCCATTACTTTCCATGTTACATGTGGGGTCTCTGTTTGAGCGCCCACTAACAAGCCGACTTTTGTCAGGTGGTGGGTGGGACGGGGTTGGGTGGAAGCCCCTTTTTGGAACCAAACCTGTTCAGGGTGGTAATAATGTGGTGAAGTTGCTTAGTGAATACACGCACAAACCGCATAGTGGATGGTGACCGGAGCTATGGGGTCTGTTGCTGTCTGTGCGGTCAGATTTTCTTCCGACCAGCTGTGTTCGCATCCTGCTGTCTGTGTCTGACTGTGTGAGTGAATTCTGCAGCTTAGGTTGGACAGTGTGTATCTGCACTGCAGCATGCCGGGCTGCGTGCACCTTGGTCTGCCCGCTAGGTACAACACACCTTATGCACTCTGTGCTGAGCATCCTGTACTGTGTGCCAAGGTCTGTGCGCCCTACATTTTATATTGGGCTGTATGTTTACCGTGCAGTGTGTACGAGGCAGTATGTGTGCGAACTGTAATCAGTAGGGAGCTGTTCTCCAAAAGGTTTTGAACTGTCTGTGTACTCTGTGACGCGCTGTTTGTGCATCGGGTACTGTTTGCTAGACACACACACGTCCTGTACTGTTGAGCTGTTTGTATGAATTGCACCCTCGTTACTGAGTAGTACGAGCCAAGCCTAGGGCGTGTGATTGTCCTACATCTTGTACATGAGTATGTGTACCTCAGGCACGCCGTCCTAGGTTGTATGTGCATTATGCACTCGATGATGGCCTGCATGCTCCACTGCATTCTATGCGTTGCTGTACATATATGTCCTGTGCGCTTTGCTGCTGGTCCCTTACATCCAGCTGTCTGTGATGAGCTGTGTGTAGGGGTCCCTATACTGTTTATGGAGCAGGTGAGCCTTTGCAGGGGCTGTGGCAGGTGGTCTGGGCACAAGGGCTCAGCGGCTGGGGGCCGTGGGAGTACGGGCATGTTCTAGGGGGGCGAAAGGTGCAGTGGTATACTTAACGTGTCATACACTGCTGTTGAGTTTCATACGCGGAAGAAAGCCATCTCAGTGACTTGGGGGCATATCAACAACAACCGGCAATAATTATCTCTAAGCGCTCTTAGCGTGAGGATAATTATCGCCGGCTAGCGTGAATTTTTATCGCTGAGATAGCGTGCTATTAGCAACGCTTATCTCAATAGCGATAAAAATCCTCACGCTAACAGGCTAACGTGAGATTATCGCTGGAAACCCAGCGATAATCTCACGTTACCTTGTTGATAGGGACAGGCAAACTTAGCCACAATATCCTCCTTCCATAGGATATCATGGTGAAGTCTGAAAATTAGCAGACGTAAAAACGCGGCGTTAACCGCGGTTAGCGCTGCTTTTTTTGTCTCTAACAGGGTTAGCGACATTCTTGATAATAGGAGAAATGTCGCTTAGCGACATTTCTCCTATTATTTTACTCTGGAACGCCCCCTTTGCATCTCATTAGAGATGCAAGGGGAAGCGTAGAGTAAAAGGGTGCTAACATGCACACAGAGCGCTAGTTTTATCTCTCCTTTTTTGGCTTTTAAAGCCAAAAAAGCAGAGATAAAGCCCTTGTTGATATGCCCCTTGTTCCTTACTCAATACAGCCAGCCCTCTTTAAGGGAGGTGGCCTAAACACATCCTTTTTGTCATGTTAATTCCCTGCATGCACTTTTGGCTCGTGCCACGGCAAGTTCAAGCACTGTTCACCTCAGGTATTGGCGGTGGGGCGTCACCTAGGGGAGTGACAAGTGTGGCGGTCCTCAGCATGAGACAATTCGAAACATCAAGCTATAGCTATGGTGTGTCAAAACAGCGCAAATGCACTCCTTTTAGCATCGCACACTGGCAGTGCAGTTAAGATCTCAGCTACTGCTAAGCTCTGTGAATTGGATATGATATTAGAACATTTTCTGAAATGAATACTGTTATCGGTCCGCTGCGTTCACAAACGAGCCTTGCCTAGAATACTGTAAGGTTTCATAATTTTGATGTTAGGTATTTGCAAATGAACCTGCTATCGAGGGCAGCACTGGCTTACCGAGTTTCTGTAAAATGTACACGTCTTCATGTGTCTCACATGGAAATTATGCAAAACAAAATGTCACTTTCCAAAAAACTCACCTATTGGTGTAAAAGAGGCCACGGGGTGCAGTCCCCCAGAAGAACCACGCTGCACCTCCAGATAGCTGCAACTCTATACATTTGTATCACCATAAGGTGTTAGAAGTGCAGTTTGTGCTAGTATTGCGGCTGTTTCAAGAAACCCTTGTATTGCGCAGTCTGTGCCCTCACGCGCACACGCACATACACTATAACACACTGCCAGCCGTGCATGCACAACGAACATCATTTCAATCAAGACGGGATTTCAGTGCTGTTGTGTCTAATCATGTGGGAAGTGCTATTGACGAATATAAACGCAATTATGTTTTTAAAGCTGTTTTTCTAGCTCCTCACTCCTGTGATTAGGGTATGGCTCTACTAACCACCATTTTACTGCACTACAACATATCTTAAAGATATTGTCAAAGCCAATAGCTCTGGCTAAACACTTATAAGGTCCCAAGGGCGAGACCTATTGGCTATGCCATTGCTTGTTTTCCGTTGTTATTGCGGCTGTTGCTGTGCAGTGAAATATTGGAGCCACGAGGCCAACAGATAGCTGGTTATACTTTCTAAATAGAGATGCTTTCCACTCTCTCAGTGCCACTCTGGCAATCACATGTACATCATCATCGTTAACAATGCTAGTGGCACTGACAACAGGCCTCTTTAATGTTAAGTAAATTGATGCAGTGCTTAGAGGCGCTTTACACCATGTCAGCACTTTTTCAAAATGTTAGTAAATAACCCCTTTGAATTTTCCATATTACCTTGGTGCTGAGGACCAGGAGCCAAGTCCTTACCATTATCTGAAGGGGGGGCTTGAAGAAGTTGAGGGATTTTGTATGTTTTACCCTGGAGGTGATGGGAAAGATGAGAGTGGTGATGAAGCAGCGCAGCTGTCTTCTCAGTTGATGCCTCAGGTGTGACTGATTTTTCGGTTTCTTCGTGGCAGCTACACATTTTTTAGATGCCATCTTCTTATATTAAGCTAAGATCCAGGACCAGAGTAGGAGCTATGTCTCGTTCTACCTCCAGCCAAGAAGACATAAGAAGGCAGTCTGTAGGACTTACACATTGTGGTGATGCAATACAAAACATAAGCAATACAATGTATACTTACTACACTTTGTATTTTAGAAGTAGTCATACAGGTTTTTCAATTAACAAACAGTCTGATAGTTACTTGGTTTCCAACCACACCTTCAAAGAACCCTACGGTAAAAAAGGGGTCGCTGACAGAATATCAACAGACCGAATATCGACCTACAAGAATATCGAATACAGAATATCGGTGGACAGAATATCGACATCCTATCTCTACAAAGGTAAGTACAAAAATACAGAAACCAAAATATCGTTGTTTAAAATATCGTTGCTTCAAATATCGTTTAAAAAAAAAATCTTTAAAATAATATAACATTAAATAATAAATATAATTAATAAAAACAGAATTATTTAAAAAAATTAAAACTGATAAACAATAAATGTAATATAAAAAATGTAAACATACATTTTTTATATATATGTTAACTTAATATTAATAAATATTTATTTTATTTAAATTATAAATACATGTATATACATAATCCTGTAATATAAATAAATACAAAAAAAAATATTAATTTTTTTTTTTTGTAGAAACATTATTTTACCCTACATCAACTATAACAGTAGGGAAAGTGTTGGTTAGCGGAGGGGAATAATTTACCATTCCCACTCCATGGAGTGTTACACTCCATGGAGTGGTAGGGAAAGTGTTGGATAGCAGAGGGGTTAAAATTACTATTCCCACTCCAGTAATTGCAACAATAGGGAAAGTGTTGGATAGGGGGAGGGTACAATTACTATTCCCACTCCAGCAAATGCAACAGTAGGGAAAGTGTTGGATAGAGGGTGGGTACAAATTAATATTCCCACCCCAGTGAGTGCAACAGTAGGGAAAGTGTTGGATAGTGGAGAGGTATAAATTAATATTCAAACTCCAACAAGAGTAATAGTAGGGAAAGTGTTGGATAGTGGAGGGGTAACATTTACTATTCCTACTCCAGTGAGTGCAACAGTAGGTAAAGTGTTGGATAGCGGGTGGGTAAAAATTACTATTCCTACTCCAGTGAGTGCAACAGTACCGAAAGTGTTGGATAGCAGAAAGGTATAAATTAATATTCCCACTCCAACAAGTGTAACAGTAGGGAGAGTGGTGGTTAGTGGAGGGGTAACATTTACTATTCCTTCTCCAGTGAGTGCAACAGTAGGGAAAGTGTTGGATAGCGGAGGGAAATAATTTACTATTCCCACTCTAGCAAGTGCATGAGTAGGGAAAGGGTTGGATAGTGGGAGGGAATAATTTACTATTCCCCCTCCAGCAAAATAATAAACATTAATTAACAAATACTTATATAATAAAAAATTATTTACCTCTCACCTAATACCCCTATAAATAACACCACCACTGTTGTAAAACATGACACAATTAACATAATTGCTTAATAATGAATTAATTAACTAATAGCAATAAACAATACAATTAAAATCAATGAGCAATAAATTATTTCATACTATTAAGACTCTAAAATAACAATAAATAAATATTATCTGAAAAAAGTAAAAATTATATTAATTTTTAATTACTGGCCACACTACTTCCCTCTAAATACACAACTCACTCATACAAAATGGACACAATTTACATATTTACCAATTATTAACCAATGCATATCTAATAAATAGCAAATTAAATAACACAATTAACGATATGATATGTTAAAAACACAAATATTAATTAATACAAATTATTAATTAATTAATTGTAATTCAAATTCCACCCTACTCCCTTAAAAACCCACAACCGGCTCCTAAAAAAAACCACAATTAACACATGTACCAATTAATTATTGATTAATAATAACCAATTAATAACTAATTAATAGCAAATCAACACAATTAACAATATAAATTATTGAATACAAAGTATTAATTAATTACCCTTATTAATGAATTAATTTTAATTAAATTCCTTCCCACCCTATTCCCCTATAAACCCACAACCTGCTAGGGAACTAAAACGCAATATTTAATTTGTTAAAAAATTTATAATTTCTAAAAATGTATTAAAAAATATACTATAATTAAATCCACTTCTCATCCTACTTCCCTATGAACCCACAACCCGCTACGGAACTAAAATACGCAAAATGTACTTAACATAAAATTAATTGCTTTAAAAAATTTCAAAGATACATTACAAAAATAAACTATAATTGTAACACATATACTAAAATACAGGACACTAAAATAAATGTCGAAATTATTAACAACAATATTTTGACTAACGATATTACTGACTTCGATATTAAAAAAAACTATATTTCTTACCTGCATGTAGATATTCTGGTCGACAATATTCTTGCAAGTCGATATTGTGTCACATCGATATTTAAACATTGATATTACGGCATATCGATATTTAAATATGGATAATATGACTCTATACCGTAAAAAAGGCATCATATGGGCAAGTATTAGGAAAGCACTGGGCTCAAGGCACATGTGGCACCACCATCTACCACAACCTAGACACTGGCAGAATGATACATTAGGAAAATGCAGAGAAACCATCGAAAATGTTTCTGGGCACGACCTACCTTATTACTTTCAGGACTCCAGTGGAAAACTGGGAGAATACAGAAAAATGTGGGAAATATCTGTGGGCATGCCAGCCTCCCTTACTACGGCGAGAACCCTACTAGAAACACTGGAAAAAAACAGACACATCAGGGAAATTTACTGGATATCACACCCCATTTAGCATTCACAATACCAATGCAACATCACAGGAATATTGCAATAAAAATGTGTGGTTAATCCATCGATGGCTAACCTGAGAAACAGTGGAAGCAATGCAGGGAAATCTGCAAAAATATCAGTGGGCCTCCCGAGGCCCCTACCTCATCCAAAACCCCAGCAGGAAAACTGGAGAACATGAAGATAAATTGAGGACAGTGTATATAGACATCACAAGTCTTTAATCACACCAAGGAATACAGCACAACTGCAGAAGAAAATGTTCAAAAATCGGAGGAAATTCGGTGAGAACCCCAGCAACCGCTGCTACACTCCCAGAAGCTCCCAGAAGCACTTGAAAAAAGGCAGAAAATCCAGAGACACGTATATGGACATCTTAATGTTCCTACCACATCAAGGATCCCGACAGAAACAAAGAAAATAAAGCTGAATCATCAAGAAGATATCTCTGGGTCCCCCAGCAATCCTTACTACAAGCAGGACCCAAACAGGAAAACCGAAACAAAATGTAGAAAGGCCAAGGGCAATGCAAGGCCCTACCATTCTCAGGATTCCAGAAGGCTCCCTGGAAAAATGGCATATCATTTGAAGAAGTTTATCAAGAAGCACTTGCAAGAGTCAAAAAAGGTTGCTTGGTCAATCAAGCAGATAAAGACAATACACTCATGTTACTCAATGGCTGCCTGGAATAGTAAACATAATAAAGAGTGCACAAGGTGGGCAAAATAGACAACCATGGTCTGCCCCTCTATTTGAGCACCAGGGGCATTGCCCCCCTATTTATGTGCCCACCCGCAGCCCCAGTATTATACATAAAATGAATATGGAATAACTTTTTTTTGTGGCCGCATCTGAGCTTTTTATCGGCTGCGGGTTGGGTTTCTGCAGGATGAGTTAGGAGGGCAGGGTGTGCGGGTTGGGCTTTAAAATGATTGGCAGCACACTAAAAGTTCAGGTTAACTGGGTCAACACATCCTCTTCAAAGTGCGCATGTTGGGTTGGACGTCTTCCCTTCGCCAACCAGCCTGATATGAGCACTCAATGCCTCTTCTAATGAGTGCTATGTTAGCTTGCCGGGCCAATCCTGTTTCAGGACACACCATAAGGTGCCGATTACGATCCGGTAAAAAAATTCCCCATACGACTCTTATCCGGTCTTTTTACCGTACGAATCGTACAAGTGCCGTACAAACTGCCAATTACGATTCGCATGGGAAAAAGTCCATACGAATCGCATTGGGAATTATTCCCCACACGTCCTCGGGTCGGAAAATGTGTCCGACACGTCCACGGACGATTTACCGTACAAATGTGAAAAGTGAAGTCCGACCGCGGAATTACGATCCATCCCGTGCGTCCGATGTTACAACCGTATGGAAAAAACACCGTCCGCACCGAACTCCCATAGCAACCATGGAGACATGTGCCCGCATACGCGCCCAACACTCCCCCCAGCCCTCCTATGTACGCGCCGACCCCCCCAGCCCCCGTACGTACGCGCCGACCCCCCCCAGCCCCCGTACGTTCGAGTCATACCCCCACCCGTGTATGTACACCCGTGTACGTGTCGTACCCCCGTGTATGTACACCCGTGTACGTGTTGTACCCCACGTGTATGTACACCCGTGTACGTGTCGAACCCCCCTGTATGTACACCCGTGTACGTTCGAGTCGTACCCCCACCCGTGTATGTACGGTGCGTACCCCCAACGGGTGTACATACACGGGGGGTACGACTCGAACGTACACGGGTGTACATACACGGGTGGGGGTACGACTCGAACGTACACGGGTGTACATACAGGGGGGGTTCGACACGTACACGGGTGTACATACATGGGGGGTACGACTCGAACGTACACGGGTGTACATACAGGGGGGTTTCGACACGTACACGGGTGTACATACACGGGGGGTACGACACGTACACGGGTGTACATACACGGGGGGTACGACTCGAACGTACACGGGTGTACATACACGGGTGGGGGTACGACTCGAACGTACACGGGTGTACATACAGGGGGGGTTCGACACGTACACGGGTGTACATACACGGGGGGTACGACTCGAACGTACACGGGTGTACATACACGGGTGGGGGTACGACTCGAACGTACACGGGTGTACATACAGGGGGGGTTCGACACGTACACGGGTGTACATACATGGGGGTACGACTCGAACGTACACGGGTGTACATACAGGGGGGTTTCGACACGTACACGGGTGTACATACACGGGGGGTACGACACGTACACGGGTGTACATACACGGGGGGTACGACTCGAACGTACACGGGTGTACATACACGGGTGGGGGTACGACTCGAACGTACACGGGTGTACATACAGGGGGGGTTCGACACGTACACGGGTGTACATACACGGGGGGTACGACTCGAACGTACACGGGTGTACATACAGGGGGGGTTCGACACGTACACGGGTGTACATACACGGGGGGTACAACACGTACACGGGTGTACATACACGGGGGGTACGACTCGAACGTACACGGGTGTACATACACGGGTGGGGGTACGACTCGAACGTACACGGGTGTACATACAGGGGGGGTTTGACACGTACACGGGTGTACATACACGGGGGGGTACGACTCGAACGTACACGGGTGTACATACACAGGTGGGGGTACGACTCGAACGTACGGGCGCTGGGGGGGGTCAGCGCGTACATACGGGGGCTGGGGGGGGTACGGCGCGTACCGGGCCACCTACTCTGGTCGTTTCACGCCGTACTTCGCTTTTCCGGAACTTTTTGGGTGCCGTGAAAATATTGCCGTCCGGACTGCTGTTGGTTCGAATCGTACTTCCTGGGTCGTGAAACGCTGCCTGAAAGCGTCCCGACGTCACGTCGCAGCATTCCCGGATCAGATTCGTATGTATCTTTTCGTCGGTCGGTGTTTTTTACGATTCGTACGGAAATGGTGTTTCCATGCGAATCGTAATTCCATGTTTGTAAAGTTTTACGACCAGGTACGAGTCGGACGGAGAAAACGCTCCGACCGACGGTTCGTTCCCGGTTTTTACCGGATCGTAATCGGCACCTAAGTCTCTAATCTAGTGGTCAGGACATGGCCAATCACTGCATGACTATCTTATTCTGCCATGCAGTGATTGGCCATTTCTATCTTCTGCTCTTCGTTCTTTGTGAGCAGCTCACCACATTGTTCAGAATGATGAAGTTTAGAAATTCTCAATCGCTCACAAGCTGAAAGGGAAAGGCAGACTTAAGAGTCAGGGTGCCAGCCGTGGTGTGAAAAAATAAAAATCATGGTAAAAAGATGGGCTCAATTACCACCAGGTCCCTTGAGTCCTCGTCCCATTCATTAACAAAGTGGAGATAATCATCTCCCTGACAGAAAAAAAGAAAAGAGGAATGCTGGGACCCTAACCCTTGCCATCCCACTGGGAGTACATAAACAGTGCTTACCCAGCATTCCGCCTGTTCTTTTTTCTGTCCGTCGGCAGAATTGGGATGTGGATGCTGGTGCTGCTCCTTCTGGGCTTGAGTGGCTTTCTTCCTTGGTTGTTCCTGGTCTGACTGCCAGGCTGTGCGGTCAGGGTGTCTGGTGCTCTGCCTCCCGGCCTGCTGAGCTTGCTGGGAGGCTTGGTTTTCCCGGTCCGGCTCTTGCTTGCTGGCCGGCCCTTTGCAGCTGGTGCGCCGGCCTCCCGAGTCCTTCCGGGTTGCTGGGCTCGTCTTCCTGGTGCTTGGCAGGGTGGAAGTCGAGCTGTGTTTCCTGGTTGCCCTGCCTTCCTGTTTCCCCCTGCCCTGGCGGGGGGGTGTTTGGGCGCCTTGGGCTGGCTGCAACTGCATGATGACGCGATAGAAGGGGGGGCTTGTTCCTGTTTCCACCCCCCCGGTGAGTCCCGCATAGCAGTTTCTTTTTTCCCTTTCTGCCCTTGCGCCTTGTGCCTGCCAAGGTCGCGGACATGCTGTCTCTCCTGTTGTTACCCTGCCTTACATGGCGGCTTGGCTCTCAGTACCTGCTTGTAATAAGGTTGATGTGCTTACGGCTTCCTTCGTTCAACCAGACCGCTTCTCTACTTTACGCTGCTGCCTCGAGCCCGCAGCCATGGTCATGCTGTGTGGGGTCCGGCAGTCCATGCTCGGACTGTGGGCGGTACACGCTGCTGGTGACTTCTGTGCCCTGGGTAGAGTGGGTGTGTTTTCCACCTTTGCTGGTACGGGGGTGGCTCTAGGGTCCTCGATGGGTCTGGCTCTGCTGTTGCGGGTCCTTGCCGCACGTTCCTGCTGCTGCCATGCCTGGGGGCTCATGGTGCTGTTTTTCCTTGGTTTCTTGCCAAGGGGGGTGGGGGCGTGCTCGGGCTGCCCGCTGCTCTGCCTTCTGGGGGCTGACTATGGCCTGGTGGTTGCGGTCTGTTGCTCCTGTGGTTTCTGGGGTCACCTTTTGGGCATTGATTTTTTTCTGGATGCCTGTTGCTTCATGCTGTGGAGGGGGATGTGGTGTGCTGGCCGGCTTTGGTGCTGGGGTTGCTGGTTCAGTTTCAGCATCAGCATCAGCTCCCCTTCCTGTGTTTCTGGTGACTCGTTTTCTCTTCGAGGGCCTGCCGTGGTAGACTGTGTCCTTCCCTGGGGCTCTTGCTTTGGCCGCTGTTGCCTCTTGGGTGCCTGTGGTCAGCCATGGCCTGGATAGGGCGTGCTACCGGGCAAGTGACGTGGGGCGGGGGAGGGGCAGGGTGGGGGATGTAAAATGCAGCATACGGCCGATTTCAGGTAAGTAACGGAAAAAATAAATAAAACGAATTTTGATGCGTCCGCTGCATCGCATTTGGCGATGCAGTGCACGCAATGAATTATTTTTTTTTTTACCCTTACTTACCTGAAATCGGCCGTAAGCTGCATTTTACAACCCCCCACCTTGTCCCTCCCCCGCCCAATGTCACTGCCCCGGTAGCACGCCCTATACAGGCCGTGGCTGCCTGTGGTGTGTGCCGGCCGCTGCTGGCTCCCGTTTTGCTCGGTGAGTTCATGCATTGCTTCTTTGTGTGCTGTGGCTTCTGGGCAGTTGACTCCCCTACTGCCCTCTATGGTTGCCGCCCATGTGCGGATGGGCCTGGCTCCTACCGTGCTTTAGCTTGGCTCAGGTTCCCTCAGGTCCTGGCCGAGTCCCTCCTTGTGGTGGCTTCTGCCTGCTGCCCTTGCTCTTTCTTTCTGGTCCTGGTCTTTTGCGATGTTTTCTTTGTGTCGGTGGCGTTCTGGCTCCTCTGTCCGGGTCTGCATCGGTCTGTGGAAGTGGGACCTTGTTCCTGTTTCTGGCCCCCCCGGGTGTTTCCTCGTGGCTGGTACTGGTTCCTCTGTGTGTTGTTGCTGGCTCCCTGCTTTCGCTCTGGTTGCCTTGTGCTCCTCCTGTAGTTCCCTTTTTGGGCTTGTTCTTCTTTCTTTGTTGTGGGGTTTGTCTTTTTGTGGGATGAGGGGGCCTTGTTCTGTTTCTGTGGGCCTGCCTCCTCCAGGTGCGGGCCGTGTGGAGGTTTTGGCCTCCTGGGTCGTCCACGTGTGGTGGCGTCTGGCCTCTTCTGTCTTGGCTTTGATGCTGGCACTAAAGGTTCCTTGGCTTGTCCTCCTGGGTGTCCTGCTTCCTCACCTGGTTGCTTTCCTTGCCGCTCCTGTGCCGCGCTTTCCTCTTGCGGTGGTCCTTTGGCCATCCCTTCCTTTGCTTCCGTCTTCCTCTTGGGGTGTGTCTGCACTCTGAGTGTTCTGTTCCAGTGGTTCCCTGGCTGGGTGCCTGTCTGGGTTGGCGGGGGCTGTGGTCTCTGGCCCCTCTGTGTCTGGTTTTGGGCTGGGTTTTTGCTGCCTTGTCTGCCCCTGGTTTTGCCTGGTTGCTGGGTGTGGTGCTGGTTTGGGTCTGGTTCTTCCCGGTTTTGCGGCCGTTCCTCCCTGTCGGCCCTGGTCTCGTCTGCTCTCTGCAGTTCTGTGGCGTGGGGTCTGCTTGGTGCCTGGCTGGGTCTCCGCATGGGCTGTCTGGGTGCGGTTGGTTGTTTGTTGTGTCCAACTGGGGTTGCCTCGGGCCATGGTGTTTCTGGGGCCCTTTTTCTTCATCGGGCTCTCCCTGCCTCCGACTGGGTTTTGCCTGCTGGTCCCTGGTCTGTTCTGGTCTCGGCCCTTTTGTTTTGGTGAGTTGGGCTGGTTTGTGTCCTGCTTGTGTGGGCCTGGGTGGTCGGGTGATCTTGGCTTCTGCTGCCCGCTGTTCTCCTCTGCTCGGTTGGGTTTGGGCTTTGGCCAGGTCCTGTGGCCTCTGGCTGTGTAGTCTCTGTCTGTGGGTGGCGGTTCCTTCAGTGGTCGTTTACTGGCTCTTGCTGGGGTGGGCTGGTTTTGCCCCTTGTGGCATGGGCCTCCCCTTTCTGTCTGCGCTGGTCTTCTGACTGTGCGGCTGTTCCTGTCCTCCCTGCATGCCCCCCCCCTTTTTTTTACTGTGGTCCGCTCTCTTTGGCTGTCTGTCTCTCTATGCCTCTCCTCCCTCTGTTCGGGTGGGGCAGTCGCTGGGTGTTTGTCTTGCCCCTTGGGTTGCCTGCCTGCTTGTCTGCTGTTTTCCCGGGCTGGTTGCTGTGGTTTGGGGGTGTGGTTGGGGACTTTGTGCCTCTAGCTCCTCTGGCCCTTCCTGGCCTTTGCTTTCGCCTGTCCTGCAGGACCATTTCGTGTTTGGGGCCTTCCCAGGTTGTGGGTTGGGCCGCTGGGTCCTTCGGGTTGAGCGGGTTGCTTTGCTTCGGCCCTGGCTTCCCATCTGCTTGGCGCTCTGTTGTCTGGGTTCTGCCCTGGAGGTTGTGTTTTCTCCTGCTCCTGCCCTCCCGTGGTGGGTGCTGAGCTGTGGTGTTTGTGGACCTGTGCGGTATGCCGTCCTGTCCCGGCTTCTGTTGCCTCTCTGTTTTGGCTGGTTTAGGAGGTTCGTTTTCCTCCCCTCGGGGTCGGGGGTTTTGGGCTGTTGGCTCTGTTCCGTCCCTTCTGGGTCTGTGCAGGTTCCAGGTTGTTGGTCCCCGGTCTTTGCTGGCCTGTCTGTTGTTTTGTTGGTTGTCTGCCTGGTATCTTTTGGGGCGTCTCTGGCTGGCTTCTTCTTCTGCCCTGGTCTTTGTGGCCTTGGGGGTTGGCCTCAACCACTCCTGCTGCTCTGGCGTTTCCTGTCAGTCCCTAGTTTGGTTGGGGCCTTGTTCCTTGTGGGACATTTGGCCTCCTGGTATTCTGGTCTCTTGCTCTTCCCCTGTCCTTTTCGGTTTGGTTGGGGTCTGGCTGTCTGGTCCTCTTGGTTTCTGTCGGAGTCTGGTTCTGTTGAGTTCTTGGGCCTGCTCCCTCCTGGGTCTGTGGGCCTTGTGGGGTGGCGTTCCTGGGGACGTCTTCCTATTTCCCCAGCTTTCCTGTGTGTGCCTTTGCCTATGCTGGCTCTTGGCCGGTTCCTTGGCTCTCGCAGTGGCTCCACCTCCCTGTTGGGGTGCTTGGTGGTTGTCGTTTGGCCACTCTGGTGGTTGTTGCTGGTCTTTCTTTCCTGAGGCCTGGTCCTCCTCTGTGGGGTTTCGGCTTTGTCCTCTGGGCTCTCTGGGGGCCTGGTCTTTCTTGTTTGGGGGGTGGGGTTGGCTGGTGCCTGGCTGGTGCTTCCCTCCTTCTTGGTTTGGTCTGGCCCATTTTCGCCCTTTGTGCTTGGTCGCCTTCCTTTCTTCCCCTTTTGGGGCTGTTTCGGTGTCCCTTTGTCTGTCGGGGCTTCCCTTCTTTCTTGTTGGGGCTCGCTCTATGTTTGTTTGTACTGCTGCGGGGTCCTGTGTACCTGCCTGGTGGTGCTGGGCTTGTCGGCCTCTTTGTCCGGTGCGCTCTTTGGTCGTGTCCTCTTGGGGCTTCTTCTCTGCTCCACTGCGGTCCGGGGTGTTGGTTTCTTTGGCACCTGTTTCCCTTCTGGGGCTTTGCCTTTGGGGTCTCTTTGGGGGGCCTCCTTTTCGCCTTCCTTTTTGGCCTGGTTGCCTTAGGCGTGCTCTCCCCCGTTTGGCGGGTTGGGGTTTCCCTTTGGTTGGCCTGGGTCCTCTGTGTCCTGTTTCTCTGGTTGGCTGCCTCCTTGCTGTCGCCTTCGGTTTTCCTTGGTTCCAGTTTCCAGTCCTTGGTGGTTTCCCTGCTGGCCTGTTCTGGCTTGCTGGGCGGTTGGGTCGGTGGGGGTCTTCTTCTGAGTGTGGCCTCCTCACTGTGTTTTTTGTTGTGGGTGACCTTTGTTGAGGTTTTTAGGTCTCGCCTACGCAGCGCGCATGCATAGGAGAGAGACCTAATGCCATCGGCACAGATTTGGGGACAAAAACGTGCATGCGTTGCATTGCTTGCAATGGCAACGCGTGCACGTCTGGCGATTTCCTTGCGGGAGCGCGCGGCGCCATATGGTGGCAAGGGAATCTCAAAGGGCCCCTGCCCTGCGCAAAAAGTAAACAAGCATTGGCATAGCCAATAGGTCTCGCTTTTGGGACCTTATTGGTATGTTTACTTTTGCTATAATCGCGGCACGTAAAGTGTGGGTGCCGCGATTATAGCAAAAGTAAAGAAATAGATGTTTGTTTCTATTTCTTTACTTTTGCTATAATCGCGGCACCCGCGCTTTACGTGCCGCGATTATAGCAAAAGTAAATATACTTATAAGGTCCCAAAAGCGAGACCTATTGGCTATGCCAATGCTTTTTATTGGTGTGTTCTCCACCCTCCTTGTTCCCGGTGTGCCCCTGGTCTGTGCTGGATGCCCTCTGTGGGTTGTCCTTTTCCTCGGCTTGGTCATCTCCTGTTTGTTTTGATGGGTGCGGCCCTGCTTTGGTGGGGTGCTTTCCTGTCTGGTTGCTCTGCGAGTTGTTTCCTGTGGTTCTACCTTTTTGCTTCTTATTGGATTGCTGCCTTTGGTGTGGTTTCCTGGGTGTGCTTTAGGGTTTGGAAGGCCGGGTTTTCTGCTTTGGTATTCTCCACTTTGTTAATGAATTAGACGAGGACATTAGGGACCTGGGGTAATGCTCTATTACTTACCGGTAATCTTCATTACTCCGGGTCCCGTTGTGCTCGTCTCATTCATACGCCCTGCCCTCCCTCCCAGATGTCTGGCCTTTCTGTGGGGACTTGGAATGCTGGGTAAGTACTGTTTATGTACTCCCAGTGGGAGGGGCAAGTGTTAGGGTCCCAGCATTCCTCTTTTCTTTTTTCTGTTGGGGAGATGATTATCTCCACTTTGTTAATGAATGGGACAAGGACAACGGGACCCAGAGTAATGAAGATTACCGGTGAGTAATAGAGCATTATTTGTCAAGATAACCAAGACTTAGTCCTGAGACTGGGACCGCCTCCATCTTATTTTTGATAATTTGTTTTATAATGTCTGTGCGTGCTGCTTTCAAACCCACAGTGCATAAATATCATAGGTAACAAGGCTTTGTGACTCAAGACTAATCAGACAGTGTGATTACTATACCTATGAAATGTGGCTGGCAGACAATCATAATTGCGCATCATCCCTGGAGCTTTCCCAACACCATGCCAGTGTTTAATCAAATGAGCACCATTTACTGTCACCAGTAGTTACACGAATGAAAGCATGGTGGCACAGTTGGGCTGGCACCCTCTTGTCTCTCACAAAGATGTTTACATTTATTTATTTTCATCTGAGCTCAGAAAAAGCTGTTGTTAAAACAAAATCCATTAAAAAAAGAATGCCAAGGAGAGAGGATGTGTCTGATCCTGTCCTGCTTTTATTCACTGCTAGTGCTCAGCCTAGTTTGCTATTACCATCTTTTCCTCCTACAGCCAGTAGCCGCTGACAGTTGTTCTTTCTGTGTTGCATCAAATTTCATATTCTGGTTGAATGGCAGCAGTTGTTGGAGACAAAGTATAAGATGTTAAAATAATGAGTTGAAGACAGCGGTGGGATATTGTTTAACTATGGTTGTGGCCTGTGTGAGTGACAAGAGGGCTACTAATACTTTGAGCTCAAAGACTCGACAAACAATGTTGTTTCCAAATGCCAACCTGAGGGTGTTTCTATTCTATCCTGTCATAATAACTTTTCACATATTTATCTACTTATAAGTTTAAAATTCATCAACTTTATTTATGAAGAGGAAAGTCGAAGACCTTTTAAGTTTTCTGCATAAAATGCTAACATACTGCTATTGATTTATGAGGTCTTCTGCTTAAAAATATGAATAAATTAAAATATTTAAATTTCAGCATGGATGTGCGTGTGCAAAGTCACCATTTGACAACTCCCTTTTAAAAAACAATTCTCAGGGGGGAGTGATGTTGGGCTTGTTTCACTCAACTGCTGCACAACACTGATCCGCAACGTTTACGCCTCACTACTTTCACATTTCACCAGCCACCACTGTAGACAACATACAGATTAAAAAGCACTGTAAAAAAATGCCTTGTTTTGTATGGTCACCCCACTTTTTTCTGGACTGAGGCTAATGTTCTTTTTTTAATCTATACGCTGGAACACTGCTAACGAGGCCCCAGTGCATATTCCCCTAAAACATGTACAATTTGGCTGCAATCTTGACTAACATATGTAACTTACCTAGAGGCTCCTACTATATTGCACAAAAGTGTACCCAGGGACTATAAGTTCAATGTCACTAGTGAACTGCAGCACATAATGGGTTACTACTGAGGTGACAATGCAAAGCAGGATGTACTCAATGCAGGATGCAGCACCACTGCGTAGCAGATGCGCTCAGCATGGGCGCAACATTGGCATGCTGAAGGTGCACCAAAGCCATACCCGTCTGTGCTCATCTGTGCCTGGACTGTGCCCAACACCACGACACGTGGCCCTCCTGCCCCCGAAGACACACCAACAACAAGCCTTGACCCTGGACGCCACAACAAACACTGCCACTGGGCCGACCTATGCTCCATGGTAGGACAGTTCACCTGCAACCACTACCACTTCACCTGCAGCAGCCCACACACCAGCCCACCGACCAGCCCCACCCCAAACACACCACCGACACCACCTGAACAAAAACACCAACTTGCATGCACTCTTCTCAACACTAGCTCACTATGCAAACACACCACTGAGATTTGGGACCTCCTCCCTACCTCACATGTGATGTCCTCTTCATCACTAAGGCCTGGCTCCACCCCACTTCCATGCCAAGCATTGCCTCCGCAATACCTGATGGATACAAATCACTAACTGCAACCCCATCAACAAGCCTGGCAGAGGGATCACCATCATACACAAGGAATCCATCCAATGCATCACCACAAATGGCAACCCCATCCCAGACATGGAACATCTCTATTTCCAACTCCAAACAGCCACCAAATGCACCCTCACCTAGCGTTCCAGGACCACGTCATGACTTCAGCAAACTTCATTGCTGACTTCATCGCTACCCTCGCCATAGACTCCAACAACTACATTTTCCTCAGTGTCCTCAACTTCCATCTTGATGACCAAAATGACATCAACACTACCAGCCTACTTGACAGCATGAACAACTTCACCAAAAGTGTAGCTCACATCGGCAACAACACCAACAGAAGGTCCACCACGCAGGCTAGCTGGTACACCGAAGACCTCAGAACCTCTAAGCAACACTGTAAACAAGTGGAAAGGAGATGGCACACCAGCAAGGACACGACCAAGAAGACTGCCTTCAAGACAGCCCTCAACATTTACCACAGACAGTTGAGAGAATCACAGAAAAAGGCCGTAACCTCATGCATAAATCAAGCTCCAATAACAACAAAGAACTCTTCAACATTGTCAAAGAGTTCTCCAGCCCCTCAGCTGCAACAAGCAACATTACCCCGTGTTAGACCTGACATCCTTAGGATGGTCTTTCCCTCAACGTTTTGCCTTTTGCCTTTAATTTTTGCTGATGAAGGGTGAGAATCCAAAATTGATGAGGTGGTCCATTTCCCTACAGGATATGGACTTCAGGGTGGAACACAGACCAGGGGTAGACTACGCCAATGCTTTTGGTCTGTTCAGGTTTTTTCGCCTTAGTGATGAGAACTCCCCAGAGTCTGGGTAGGTTTCCCCACTTTCAGCTGTTAGACCCGTCATCCTTAGGGTGGCCGTTCCCCCTAAGCTTTTGCCTCTCTTTTTTGCTGATTCTATTTGTTGACCTTAGGACTTGGAAGACTTTGCCACTGCTAACCAGTGCTAAAGTGCATGTGCTTCTCCCCTAAACATGACATTGGTGTATACCTGATTGGCATATATTGTTGTACTGGTAAGTCCCTTATAAGGGAGTGACCATATACCCATGCCCTGTACTTCAAATGCTAATAGTTGGCTGCAGCACTGATTGTGCCACCCACAGAAGTAGCCTTTCAAACCTGTCTCAGGCTTGCCACTGCATTGCCTGTGTGTGCAGTTCACTGTCACTTCGACTTGGCCTTTAAAACTACTTGCCAGGCCTTAAACTTAACTTTTATTACATATAAGCCACCCCAAGGTAGGCCCTAAATAACCCTAAGGGCATGTAAGTAAAAGATAGGAAATACCCAGATGTTTTGCGTGTTCACTACTGTAAGGCCTACCCCTCTCGTAGGCCAGCATTGGGAATTCCTTAATATACTTTTAGGCTGTAATTCCTGATCAGACAGGAGTAGCTTTTTCATGTTTGATAGGTTTGGAATGGTAATGATAAATCCTCCTAATTGGTGAAGTTGGTTTTAACATGACTGTTTTAGAAATGCCACTTTTAGAAAATGTGAACATTTTTCTGGACATACTGCTCTATGTGCCTGACAACCTGTCTCCAATAAACATCTGGGCTGTATGACAGCAACACTTTGTGAATTCCCTCTAGACAGCCACACTCAGATGAAGGGCAGGGTTTGTCTGAGAACTCATCTAAATTTATCTGCATTCTGATGGCCTTCCTGGACAGGAAGAGGGAGAGGTGGCTTACACTTAAATCTGAATAGGCTGTGTCTTGTCCTCACACAAAGCACTGACTTACCCCCAGGGTTAGCCTGACAGACAGGACTGGGTTGACAGGGATCCTTCTACACTTCAAAGAGTTCCTTTAAAGTCACCCCCACATCAAAGGCACTATGGAATTAGTACTGGGTCTCTGACCCCCTGAAATCAGATACTTCTGAAGCTTGAACTGAACCTCTGTCAGAAGGACTGCTAAGCTACTTGTAGTACTCAAATGGACTGATTTTCTGGAAGGACTGCTTTTCTGCTTGTTACCCTGCTGCCTGCTTCTCCCCGACTCTGCTGGTAGGAGAGCTAGACTTTGCCTCCCCTCCAAGTGATCTCTGAGGGCTTGCTGGCTTGCCTCCTGTTTTCTGAAGCCTCAGGGACACAAAATACTTCATATAATTCTGCTGGTGTTGATGGACTCTGCCTTCTGTGAGTCCTACCTTTGCCTGAGGTGCCCCCTCCAAACCGTGGGCCTCAGAACTGGGCTCTGAAGCTGTTTATATTACCTACAGCTCCTGGGCCCCTGAAATAAAGCTTTTGCGTTCTTCGTGACTACTCACTTTAAGGATCAGTGTTAGCTGCCACAACATTGACTCCTCTCACAGCAAGCATCGCTGCTCATGACCACGAGGTCCCGTCTGCCATCTGTGATGCCTTCCAACTCTTCGTGCCTGCGAACGGATTTCTTGGCTCAGCTTGAGAAGGTAAAATTTCAGCAGGACCTGTTGGAACTGTACCCGACCTGCGCTTCTTCGCGGTTGGCCTGAACTTGCCTGGATTTACCCTGGTCTATCGAGACCTAAAGTATCCTTTTGGCACTATTGACTTCTACGCTCTGTTTTTGGTTTAGTCTTTGAAAATTCATAACTCCGGTAGTACTTTTATTTTTATCATTGTGATCTTGTTTTATTAATAAAAATGTCATCTATACGTTTAAACCTAAGTGGAGTCTTTTTGAGGTGTATTCATGGTGTTACTGTGTGTGTGTGTTGCACAAATACTTTACACACTGCCCTTTGCAGATAGGCTATGTGCCAAGGTACCACAGGGTGAGCACATAATATATTATTGTGTTATAGTATAGTCAGCTTATCCTGACTAGAGTGGTGGTTTCTGCCTGGCCTGGGTGCATCCCCAAACCAACCAGGAATCCCATTTCTGACACCCCCTCACAGGAACTCTGCGACAAACTTGAATAATTCTTCCACAACAAGATTGTCAACATCTACTGAAACTTCAAACCCCAGTCCAAGGCCACCGACTTCTTCAAACAACACAATTACCCCGTAACCATCACAGACATCTGACTAACCAAATGGTGCCAAAGGACACCGCTTTCATCATGAACTCAGTCGATTCAGGGGCCCCTAGTTGACTAGAGCACCTAGAAGTCAATGCCCTACTAAAGAAACCATCAGCATACCCTGGAAAATTCAACAACTACTGACTGATCTCCCTGCTCACGTTCCCGGCTCAATTATTAGACAAAGCCATGAACCAACAACTCTCCACACATCTGGAGTGGGAACCTCCTACTCAATTTTTCCCAATCCGGATTCCGACCACCACCACAGCACCGTGACTGCCCTCATTGCAGCTACCGATGACATCCAAGTCCTACTCAAATGAGGAGAGACTGTGGCTCTGATTCTCCTAGACCTCTCACAAGCCTTCGATACGGTCTTCCACCACACACTCATCACAAGGCTACACAACATAGGCATCCAAGGAGCTGCTCTCAGATGGATTGCCTCTTTCTTCAGCAGGAGAACACAAAAAGTCTACCTTCCCCTTCACCCAAGGAAATCATCTGCGAAGTACCCCAAAGGATCCTTGCTCAGCCTCACACTCTTCAACACTTATATGACACCACTGGGCAGCATTGCAAAAACCCACGTACTCGTAACAAAATAGAAAACCTCCCTCTTGACCTATATTTCTTTGTTACCAGCTAGCTTCAAAATAGTGGGTCATTTCCTGTTGCATGACGTATCTCAAAGAACGTTTGTGGATGGTCAGACGGCGGGCGAATGATTGCAGTAACAGGAGAGATACTCTAACTCAGATGCTAAGTCGGACTCAGGGACGTCAGCCACTAGTGATTGAGGATTGACCAATCTGTTGGGTCAGTGTTAGACCAAGTCGAAGTAACCCGGATTGGGAAAATAACATGTCAGTGGTGACGCATATCAGAAGCCGCTATTTATGAGAGCCTAGACCTCATCTGTGTACTGAACAGTGCCGTAGAAGAGTCTTTGTAGGAGCGTAGGTAAATCCATAGGAGGAACAGCTAGATACCAACCGAGAGCACTATACCATTTTAATAAGCTCGATCTGAGAAATTACCCCCATGAACATATAGGTGCTGTCCTCATTTCTCAACACTCCAGCTGGAGTGACGCACTGCAGTCCTGCTGGACCAGGGCTAATAGATCCCCCAATCTCCACTTGTAACAAATTATGAAATTATTGATCCTGATGAAGATGGAAATCATCAATAATCTCCATTGAAACGTAGGTCGATCGGATGGTGTGACATCCCAGTCACCAGCACAGCCATTGAGGGTTGATATCTCACCCCTTGTGATTCCATTTGTGTATGCAGTGTTGTACTGGGATGTGTATGAGTGTGTGTAGTATGTGTCAGGGATACGAATGACGAGTACGTGGATGAGATGTGAGTATGGGGTTGTATCGGGATGAGATTTGATTTGGGACAAAATGGCAATTAACTATATATGGGACTGACAAACAATATATTGATACTAAAATCAAATTGATCATGTATATATTCTGTTTTGTAAACGATGAGCAATGTTCAACATATGTATCATGATGAAAAAAAGATGTTTCCTGCTTTTCAACTAAATAATAAAAAAACAAAATGAATTTTGAATTATAAACAATGTTTTGAGATAAGTTGTGTAACAGGAAATGACCCACTATTTTGATGCTAGCTGGTAGCAAAGAAATATAGGTCAAGTGGGAGGTTTTCTATGTTGCTACTGTTTATTCCCCTTTACTCCCAGACCTTCATAGGTATTTTTTAGGGGGGCACCTTTCATATTTAGAAAACTCACGTACTCAACATCATATCCTACACCAATGATACACAACTCATCCTCTCCCCCTCTAAAGACACCACAAACACCAAGACCAACTTCCACAACTGCATGACAACTGGATCAATGTCAACTACCTGAAGCTCAACTCAGACAAGACAGAGGTACTGATTTTTAGTAACAAAAGGTCCTCATGGGATGCATCTTGGTGACTCTCAGAACTCGGACCTAACCCTACCCCAACTGACCACACTAGGAAAGTAGCCATCATTTTCAACAACAAGCTAACCATGACGACTCAGGTCAACTCTGTCTCCTCCTCCTGCTTCTTTATCTCCTGCATGCTTTGTTAGATATTCAAATGGCTACCCCAAATCTTAGGACACACCATCACCTAGGCCCTCATCTCCAGCTGACTGGACTACGGCAACACTCTCTAAGCAGGGATTGCAGCTCACCTTCTCTGACGACTACAGACCATACAGAACACTGCAGCCAGACTCGTCCTGGATTTCTCTAGACGAACCCACATCTCCCCCTATCACAGAGAACTCCACTGGCTCCCTGTACAGAAAATATTAAGTTCAAGCTCCTTGACAACCCCACATTGTTGCTGCAGCCAGCTAGGAGCCAGGGCGGTGAAGCAGGAGATTCCATGAACTTCAAAGACACTGTCTAGAAGCTTCTCCCACCTTCCAGAACCAGGGCACCAGGGTATAAAAAGGGGACCTCAGACACCAATTGTTCAGTAATCTTCTAGACCTATGGAAGAAGGACTTCTGAGAGGACTGTCACTCTGATAGACTGCTGCTCGGTAAGAACTGCTACTCTGCTCTGCTGACCTGCTTCCTGCTGCCCTCTTGCCTGAATGAGAATGACTGAACCTGCATCTCTTGACCCATAACCCAGAGTGACTCCAAAGACTAGTTGGCTAGCCTTCTGATCTAAAGCCTCAGGGATATACCAGGCATCTAACAACCTTACACCTGCACCTTGACTCAGTCATCTGTTAGTCTTCTCTGCAAAGTGGTGCTTCTCCAGTCCTGGACACTTGGAAGTGGGCCTAAGGCGCTTGACAGCCTCTCTGTATTCAGTGGAACTGATGAATCTCCTCTGATGTGGGGCACAACTCAGACCAGAACCTTTGCATCTCTGCAGCTGTGTGGATTGGGCTTATTCCTAATCATCTGCATCCCACACTCTTCAGAACATTCACTGTGCAACTTTTTCGGAAAGTGGGTTTCTGTTACAGTAACCCTCCCACTTTTTGCCAGAACTACTGATGCACTTTGACTTGATGTATCCTGGGTCCCTGCTATTCAGGCTACCAGGGCTTGTGTTCTTTCCCCTAAACTGTACCAAACCCAATTAGCTCTCTCTGGCCACAGGTCAGCCCCTGGAAAATGGTACCCCAGGTACCCAAGGAACTGTGACCAGGGAAAGTCTCTAAGGCCGCAGCACTTATTGTGCCACCCATAGAGGTCCTGTACCTTTATACTTCTGGTGCAGAACAAAGTGAAGAGTGAACATGGCACACATCCCTGTGTGCCAAGCCTACAACCTATTGCCTCTAGCTGGGTGCACTACACCAGTGGTGAGGGTACAGGTGCATGAGCCCTGTACCCCTACAGTGTCTAAGTCCATTCTTAGACACTGTAAGTGCAGTGCTGCCATTACAAGTATATGGTGCTGGCAGCTTGTCATTACGAACTCCACAGCACCATAATGGCTACACTGAAAACTGAGAAGTTAGGTATCAAACTTCTCAGCACATTAAACCCACAATGATGCCCGTGTCAGATTTGATGAAAAATGCACACAGAGGGCATCTTAGAGATGCCCCCTGAAAAACGATCAGCCTCTGGTGGAATCCCTGACTGGTACACACCAGCCTGCCACCACAAGACATGTTTCTGGACCTCTAGGGTGAGAGCCTTCGCTCCCTGAACCCAGAAACAAAGCCTTTCCTGGGCGGAGGCGTTCACACCTCCCCCAGGCCAGGAAGAGCCATCTGTGGCAGGGGAGCTTCAAAAGCCTGGCAGCCTTTGTAATGCGACCCCCAGCCTCTCCTTCTATCAGGAGCAGGCCCCCTTCTTGTCTCCCCTCCTTTTCAGCTGGAAGACAGGCAGGAACAACTAGCCAGCCCAGACGGTGTGCCCACCTCTGCGAAGTCCACCCCTCAGGTGGGGGAGGTGAGGTGAAACCCTCTCTTCAGTGCTCGCCATCTTGCAGATGGCAGGCACTCCCCAATCAGGATTAGGGATTGTGCTCACTACCCCACGTGGGCTGAGCACACCCCGGATGTAGTTACCCTAAGGTCAGTAGCCCATTGGCTACTGACCTCGAGACCCCTAAACACCCCCTAAATACAGTATTTAAGGGGCAGCCCTGAACCAAGAAAGCAGATTCCCACAACCTAAGAAGAAAAAGGATGAAAGAAGACGCCCAGCAGAGGCGACTGCAGAGAACAAATGACTTGGCCCCAGCCTACCGGCCCGTCTGCAGTTTCCGGAGATCCTGCACCAGAAATCGTCCTGTCCTGCAGCCAGTGACCTCCAGAACCATGGGGATGACTGACTGCCTTCAACAAAGACCGGATCTCCTGTGAACAGCAGCTCTGTTCAAAAGAAGCACCAAACAAAGACTCCGAGCCTGCTGAGGAAAAAGAAACCCGACGCCTGGAACCAACATTGCACCCGTCGCCTACAACCCGAGTTCAAATGGCCCATTGGTCCCAGTGAGGTCCCCCAGTGCTCCAGAGTCCGAGTCCACCATATGTTGACCCTCCAAGACTCCCCGACGTCGCCTGCAGTCTCTGCACGGAGACCCCCCAACCGTGAGTGGCCCAGTAAGGTGAAATCCGACATCCCCTGCATCCAGCCACCCTGCCACCTGGAGAAAGGAACCCGAGGTGCACCTACGTCCCGGAGCCCTCCAACTTACCTGCTCAGCTGTTGGTTCCTCCAGGAAGTCTTTCTGGACTGAGCCTGCAGCTCAAAACCAAAACGAAAATCCCTATTGAAAACAACAGGGCACCCGACACCAAAACAGCACTCTGCACCCGGCCGCCCCAGTGCCACTGAGGGTGCACCTTTTATGCTGGCTTGTTTCCCCAATTG
Organism: Triturus cristatus; assembly: GCF_964204655.1. Taxonomy (NCBI): domain Eukaryota; kingdom Metazoa; phylum Chordata; class Amphibia; order Caudata; family Salamandridae; genus Triturus; species Triturus cristatus. Next base: position 407,990,370 of record NC_140590.1, read on the forward strand.
CCCTGAGCTAAAGTCCATGAGCTCTGCTCCTCCCACAGCCAAGTGGTCTGCTCGTCAGCAGCCACCAACCGGAGGTCCCCTATCCCCCATTGGATAACATTGGGCCTCAACACTCTGCACCCGGCGCCCTAGTGCGATCACTGACCCTGGGGGACCCCTGAGTCTACCCCAGAACCTCAACTCCCACTACCAAATACTTACCTCAAAACCAATAACCATATTTTACTCTATAGGATAACATTGACTGTTTTTCTTGGAAACGTTCTTAAGTGTGGAGTTTGAAAACCTAAAGAAATTCCTTAAAATTACACTGTTTAACAAAAACGATTTTACGTACCTGTTTGCAGGAAATGTCCCAGAGTAGTATCCAGTAATCCAAAAATTAACTTACCTGGTATTTTACCGAAAATCCAATTCAAGTCTATGTACTGTATTTGCAAATCATTGCATTTCTCTGAAACAATACTGTAAGTCAAATCAAAGTACATTTACTATTGCAATCCAAACTGTTTTACAAACTGCATTACTACTGTAAATTATTTATTGCTTACCTGTGCCAGGCTTGCTTGGTACTCGAAAATAAAATAACTAAAAGAATATTTTTATGCAAAAACAATTGGTCTGAATTTCAGTCTTTGAGTGTATTGTTCATTTGCTGACTGGGTGTGTACAACAAATGCTTAACACTGTCCTCTGATACTGCCTTGCTACTCGACCACACTACCACACTACCACAAACAGCGAGATAGGTTCTATCTAACTTTACCTCTGCCTACCTTTGGGGTTTCACTGGACTCTGTGCACACTATACCTCACTTTGTTATAGTATATACAGAGACAGCTTCCTACAGCAACACATCCTCAATGCAGGTTCTCGCATCCCTCATTGAGGGATGCCTTCAACGGCGAAGTAGGACTCTGCTTTGCAGCCTCTCAGCTCTTCAGAACCGACGTTTCGCCCCAACTGTGCACAGCATCCTTGACACCAGACTTCGCATCACGGGCCCCGTCGAAGTACTCCTCGACAATGATGCAGGCCCTTGCATTGCAACCTCACTGTATCATTGAACTGACGCACCGCCTCAGCTGTGTGACGCATCTTCTATGCGGATCCACACAGCACTCTGCAACCCAGGATTTATGGTACTTTTGTTCTGCTGGCCTAACTGGGTCACTGTAGCTGGCCTGCGCTCCATTGCAGTCGGTTTGAACTTGTGACTTTGTTCAGATCTAGTGTAGCCAGAAACCCACAGTTGGCACTTTATGCTTTCTGGTGCCAAGCTTACTAAAATCCATAAAATTTAATATCTTTGGTTCAACTGATTGGATATTTGTCATTTTGGTCTTGTTTTATTCATTAAAAAGTACTCTGTTATATAAACTCTATATGCTCCTGAAAAGCAGCAGCCTTCTGAAGGGGATGACTTGACCCCTGAGTTGGAGCTCCATGCCAGAACAGGGAGCAGTATATCTTTCCGCAGTTTGTCCTCAGAGGAGCTGGCGGAAAGGAGGGAGAAGAGAGAGTTCAGGCTAGAGATTGCCAAGCTCAGAAGAAGAAACTGGCCATGGAAGAGAAACTAGCTTAGGAGTGTTTGACTCATGAAAGGAGCCCTAAGGAGCTGGAACTGAAAGCAAAGCATGCAGATTCCAGCAGCATTGGTGGCAGCATACCTGCAAGGTCTGAAGGAGACAGAAAGGCCCGCATCCCCAAGGATCTGATGCCCAGTTATGTGGTGGAAGACCATACTTGCAAATGGTTTTCTGCCTACAAGGTAGCCCTCAGGATTCACAAGATCCCAGAAGAGTACTGGGGGGAATGGTTTGTGGAAACATGCTTACAGTGGAGTGGAATACACTTCTTACCTTGGAGGCTGGAGACCAAACCAGGTACACCGGTATGAAAGCCATCTTGATCACTAAGTTTGGGCTGGCCCCTGGAAAGTGCAGTCAGAGGTTCAGGGACAGCCAGAAGCTCCGCAGCTAGTCCTGGGAAAATGTTGTGGACTACTCTAGCATGGCACTAAAGGGTTGGATGCGGAACAGCAAAGTTAATGACTACATTGGGTTGTGATATCTAATTTTGAGTGAGCACATGCTCAGTATATGCTTTCAAGAGCTGCACCAGCTCCTAGTAGACAGTAAGATAACTGGCCCAAGAAAGCTTGCTATGGAGGCGGACCTCTGGGCGAGCATTAGAGTGTCTAAAAAGGAACCTAGGGAGTGATACCAAGAAGGGTGGTTGAGGTTACCCCCAGCAGAGGGAGGTGGAGGTGAAAGATTACCCAGACAAGTCCCAGAGTAAAGGGGAAGAAAAGGGTTCCCATGTCCCATCTGAGATGCAGTGGTGTGGTTCTGGTGGGCAGTGGCCCAGAGAACCACATTTCCAACCTTGCTCTTTGAGTGTTCAAAGTTAGGAAACATGAGGGAGACTCTGTCTGTCCAAAGAAACCACTAACTGGTGGGATCTCTACAGGGGTGGTAATATGGATTTAGGGGTAAGTAGTCCCCAGGGGAAGGTCACAGACCATGTTATGATCTCCTTTAGCTGGGTGATAGATTCAGATGGTAAGCTGTGATCCGTGAGGGTGGACAGCAGGACTAGCCCGACCATGATATTTGAAAGGCTAGTTACTCCAGAGCAGTACACCGGTTATCGGTTTGGGGTAGCTCAGGCCCATGGGCAGGACTTTTTCCACTCCTGGCCCTAGGTATCCCAGGAGTGGTTAGCCCCAGATGCCCCTAGACTGAACTCTGGGGAATAAGATGCCTCCGGTGCCAGGAGAACTGAGAGGGGTGGCCACTGACAGTTCAGTTTCTAGGGGTATCACTCCCAAGAAGAGAGTATGTGAATCCAGATCGAGGGGCAGGGTGAGGGAGGACTCACACCTGTCCACTGTTCAGCCTCATTGTACAGACCCTGGCTTGAGTGGCCAGTTTCAGGATACCACCCCTGGACTGGTGAGAGGTGGAGTGATAGAACGGTGCCTAACACCCGGGTATGTTGCCCCCCTCCACTCTGAGAAGCATCAGAGGTCATAGAACCCTCAGGAAACCACAGGGAACTCCTTGCCGGCCCCGGTGAGCAGCCAAAATATCGAAACTAAAATATCTACCTACACTAATATCGAGTTTTAAATATCGAAGGGACAGAATATCGATGTCAATAATATCTATGGACAGAATATCGATCCTAAGGTAAGTATTTTAATATCGATGTTAGTAATATCGAAGTTAGTAATATCGACATCAAATATATCGATTTTACTAATATTGATGTTACTAATATCGATATTTATATTATTGGTATGTATTTTATTATGTATTTAATATGTATGTGTTATATGTTTTTAGTTAAGTGTTCTACTGGTTTTAACATATATGTATACAATTTTTATATGTTAACAATGGTTTTTTAAGTCAATTTTGTGTTTTAGTACCGTAGCGGGTTGTGGGTTTATAGGGGAATAGGGTGGGAAGTAATTTAATTATTTGGAATTAATTATACATTTTTAGGAATTATAAATTAATTTAAATTAATTTTTGCGTTTAAATTCTGTAGCGGGTTGTGGGTTTATAGGGGAATAGAGTGGGAAGTAGTTTAATTATATGGAATTAATTATACATTTTTAGGAATTATAAATTGATTGTAATAAATTTTTGCGTTTAAGTTCTGTAGCGGGTTGTGGGTTTATAGGGGAATAGGGCGGGAAGTAATTTAATTGTAATTAATTAATAATTTATTTTCATTTATTGGTATTGATAATTATATTATTGTTAATTAAGTATTAATTGGTAATTCATTTTTATTAATTGGCAATTAGTTTTAATTAGTTGATTAATTGATAATTATGTTAAGTGTATTATTTTATTAGTGGATTTTGTCGTGCTTTTATAGGGGAATAGTGTTGGAAGTAATTGAAATCTAATTAAGTAATTATTAAATTAGTTGTTGGGTATTGATAATTAATTAATTGGACATTAATTATTAATTGGTAAATATTTTAAATTATAATATTTTGGTTATTAAAAATAATTAATTGTTGATTAATCATTAATTGGGAATTAAATATAATTAAATATTATGCATTGATATTTCTAATTAATATATTAATAAGTAATTATTAATTGGTAATTAATGTGTAATATTTATTATTTTGGCGTATGAAAAATATTTAATAGTTCAATATTTTTAAATTGGTAATTAATGTTTCATAATTATTATTTTGCGGTATATATTTTTTTAAATTGTTACATATATTTTAATTGGTATTTACTTTTTAATAATTCATATGTTTTTAGTTATGAAAAATATTTTATCGTTTAATATTTATTATTTGGTAATTAATATTTATTAATTATTATTTATTGGTACTTATTATTAATGTATTGTTAATTAATTATTCTTTGGTAGTTATGTTTGTAATAATTATTTATTGGTATTTGTAAATAATTTTGAGTTATTTAATAATTAAATCACTAATTATTTTAAATAATTATTTAATTTATAACTGTGTTATTTGTAACTTCTACGCTATCCAACACTTTCCCTACTGTTGCACCCTCTGGAGTTGGAATAGTACATTTTATCCCTACGCTATCCAACACTTTCCGTACTGTTGCATTCTCTGGAGTTGGAATAGTAATTTTTACCCCTGCGCTATCTAACACTTTCCCTACTGTTGCACTCTCTGGAGTTGGAATAGTAATTTTTACCCCTACGCTATCCAACACTTTCCCTTCTGTTGCACTCTTTGGATTTGGAATAGTAATTTTTACCCCTTCGCTATCCAACACTTTCCCTACTGTTGCACTCTGTGGAGTTGGAATAGTAATTTTTACCCCTACACTATCCAACACTTTCCCTACTGTTGCACTCTCTGGAGTGGGAATAGTAATTTTTACCCCTACGCTATCCAACACTTTCCCTACTGTTGCACTCTCTGGAGTTGGAATAGTAATTTTTACCCCCTACGCTATCCAACACTTTCCCTACTGTTGCACTCTCTGGAGTTGGAAGAGTAATTTTTACCCCTACGCTATCCAACACTTTCCCTACTGTTGCACTCTCTGGAGTTGGAATAGTAATTTTTACCCTTACGCTATCCAACACTTTTCCTACTGTTGCACTCTCTGGAGTTGGAATAGTAATTTGTACCCCTACGCTATCCAACACTTTCCCTACTGTTGCACTCTCTGGAGTTGGAATAGTAATTTTTACCCTTACGCTATCCAACACTTTCCCTACTGTTGCACTCTCTGGAGTTGGAATAGTAATTTGTACCCCTACGCTATCCAACACTTTCCCTACTGTTGCACTCTGTGGAGTGGGAATAGTAATTTTTACCCCTACGCTATCCAACACTTTCCCTACTGTTGCACTCTGTGGAGTTGGAATAGTAATTCTTACCCCTACGCTATCCAACACTTTCCCTACTGTTGCACTCTCTGGAGTGGGAATAGTAATTTTTAGCCCTACGCTATCCAACACTTTCCCTACTGTTGCACTCTGTGGAGTTGGAATAGTCATTTTTACCCCTATGCTATCCAACACTTTCCTTACTGTTGCACTCTCTGGAGTGGGAATAGTAATTTTTACCCCTACGCTATCCAACACTTTCCCTACTGTTGCACTCTTTGGAGTTGGAATAGTCATTTTTACCCCTACGCTATTCAACACTTTCCTTACTGTTGCACTCCCTGCAGTGGGTATAGTAATTTATACCTGTACGTTATCCAACACTTTCCCTATTGTTACACTCCCTGGAGTGGAAATAGTAATTTTTAGCTCTACGCTATCCAACATTTTCTTTACTGTTTTTTTTGGAGCTGGAGTAGTAGTTTTATTGTCGGTGCTATTTAATATTTTTTGTATTATTTAGCTAATGTAATATATAATTAATTTTAACAATATTCAAATTAAATGTAATTTTTTAAATGTGTTATATATAATTATTTAATTTTTATTCATGTTATTGTTTTATGTGTATGATGTATTTGCAATTTATAATAATTTTTAACAAGTTATAAATTATTAAAACAATTATTAAAATGTATTATTAAGTAAGTATATATATTATATATTATATGTATATGTTTAATTAATGTTTTATTACATTATATATATTAATTATTAATTTTAAACATTATAAAATATATTTAATTATGTTTATTTTATTTATAAGTCTTTTTGGTTTATTTTACATATTTTTTTAACTAAAAAATACATTATATTTTTAATAACGATATTTTTGACATTCTATATTTTATTTTCGATATTTTTGTACTTACCATGTTGTAGATAGGATCTCGATATTCTTGTCATCGATATTTTTGTGTCGATATTTTTGTAGGTCGATTTTCTGTCCGTCGATATTCTGTCAGACATTTGCCGGCCCCAAGGCTTGGAGGAAGATGTACCTAATATCCCCGTATGGAGCCTACACCTGGCATTAAATGGCCTGGGTCCTGGCTCCTGACCCTGACAACTGTCAGCGGCCTCTGTTGGTTGCTGTCCTTACGAGCAGAATTTTCCTTGGGTTAGGTGCAGAAGTCTGATCTAAGGGGTGGAATGGGCAACATCACATTGTTGACCATAATGGTACTGTCTGCCTACTTGGGTGCATATGTGATCAAGGTAAGGTTGGTGATGAACAGATAGGGTCCACAAGTGAGGAGACAGGGTGTACTTTGGTCATTTCAGTGGTGTAAGTGAGCGTTGACAGAGGGGTCAATCTGGATTCAGAAGGACAGACAACTGGCAAGTGCCCCTGCAGCAGAGAGCTATTGTGTGCATTCTATTGCCTAAGCATGGAATTCAATCAAGGTATTGAAAATGTCTTCCCTGGTTTTAGGCTGGAGAAGGATGCTGTTGGACCTGGCCCTTCCTGCTGGCCATCCCCAGACTTTTTGCCTTCCCCATCCTATTTTTGCTTAGTTGTTTTTTGTTGGCCTTATGATGCATCACGAAGTTTCAGTCCGGAGGAGACTGCGAGCTGCAATGCAAGGTCCCGTGCCGGGGATGTGTCGCGCAGCTGTTCCCATGTGGAGTGAGGCGATACATCGTGCTGCATCGGTTCTGCTGGGACCACAGCTGGGCTGCCATAGCACCTTCAGGCCCACTTCCAAGGGTCCCAGACTGGGTTGGCACCACTTGGTAGGCAGGACTCTCCACTGGCAGAGTCCTGGTTCTGGGTACAGGGTTGTTGGAGCATGTTCTGGTCCTAAGGTTCTGATCAGGAGGCCAGCCAACAAGCCCTTGGAGTCACTCTGGTGGTCCTGGGTTCAAGATGCATGCAGTCCAGCTCTTCTCACTCAGGCAGGTGGGCAACACTGCAATGCAACAGAGTGGAAGTCCTTCTTACAGCAAATAACACAGCAGTCTTTCTTCTGAGTCTTCCACAGGTCCAGATGTGTACTAAAGAGTTGGGTATAAGGGTCCATTATTTATACCTGGATCCCACTTTGAAGGAGGAGAAGGTTCTGGAGGTTACCATCTCCTGAGGTATCAGGTAACCCTTCTTTCCTGCCCTGTCCCCAACTTTCTAAAAGTGACAATTTTCAGAATTGTGACTGAAAATCAAGTTTACCATTAAAGAGGGCTTTAAATTATTATTCTTTCAGCAGCAAACTTGACCTGTCCACCTGCTCTCAAGTGAAAGTTATCACTTATTGAACGTAATAAGGAAACCCAACGCTGTCGTAAGAGAGAAGTTGGCCTTGCAGAAGTGCAAAACAAATGTAAGAATTTTTCACTACTAGGACATAGGGCCTACACCAAGGGTGTCTGATATATATTAAAAACAAGGTTTGAGTCTGGCAAAAGGTTTATTTTGCTTGGTCTAAAGGAAAATTTAAAAACTGCACACACATGCTGCAAAGGCAGGCCTCAGCCATGTTTAAAGGGGCTACTTAAGTGGGTGGCACAGTCAGTGCTGCAGGCCAATTAGCCGCATTGTAAGGCCAGCAAAAATGACATCAGCAAACTATGGAGAAGGAAGACAAACGTTTTGGGGAAGACCACCCAAAGGCTGACAAATCTAACAGGAAATATTCACTCCTTTGAAATTCTGCTTTATCATAATTTAATTTGTGGTCATAGCAAACAAACTGCTGTTATGAGGTCCTATTTAATTAATGTCTTAAATGCTTAATACTTTGTGAACATTTGGGATAACGTTTTTATTGAGAGAAGCGTGGGAATGCTAAGTGGCAGGAATTTAATGGATCACCACAGATTCTGGCATTTTCTTTCACATAAATATGAGGAAAATCTGTAATCTAGCCAAAGTTTGGTGTTTGCAGGACATTCTGGGTATGAGGAGATATTGGGATCCACACAAGCCACAACACCCCAGACTACCCAAGGAGCCTCATTTTCAGAAATGTCTGAGCCTGGCAGGTTTTCATGGTTGTCAACCAAGCACTGGCTTCAATACCGCAGATACTCACATAGCCAGCATAGGTCAATTTGCAAGGCAAAATCTTGTTGTTTTATTGTGTCTTAGGGGGCCTAGGGAGCCTGTCCTTTCAGGAGCAATAGCCCAGTCACAAAAGTGGGGTACTATTGTTATCAAGAGAAGTGTAGGAATGCTGTGAAATTTGTGGATCTTTGCAGGGTCCAGTAGCTTGGCCTGTTTTCACTTTTCTGTTGCTGTGAAATGTCAGCTCGCACAGCATACTGCGCAATACACCACAACAAAAAATATAAGTCAGGGCTCTAAGAAACATTTCTCATGTGTCTCAACTTGGAATTCAGACAAAAAAATGTTGCTTCTGTTTTTACCAGAAACATTTTCTTTTCCTGTACTGTGGATGACCCAGTGAAGGTAGTGTGGTGGCCAGAAAATCAAAGGGGTGGGGAGCCTCTATAACACCTTTCCAAACTAGGAATTCCTTAAGATTTTTAAAGAGACTCTCAATAGTGGCATGCTTCATTATCTGGTCCATAATCAAGATCCCTAGTGACATATTTACAAGGCCCCGGTGTCACCAGAGCATCACTTTTGTTGATGCTCTGGTGGTGCACAATACTGAACCATATTTGCAAGGCCACGCAAAGCCACCCTGCATGGCTTATCATGGCCATGTAAATATGGCCCACTTTCACCCATACTCTGCATGCAATGGGGGTTCCATGGGTGTTGCTGTGGGTGTTCCCACGCAACTCTCATGGACAAAGGTGCTGCTAATGGCCATGCACAGCCAAGAGAACATTTCAGTTGCTATACATGGTCTATTGAGAAGAGTGCTAGAGATAGAATAAAAAATATTGAATAATACAGAGAAGCTATAGATTAGAGATTCTAGAAAAGAAGAGAAGCTTGAGAGAAGAAAGGGGAGTAAATAGTAGAAGCAAAGGAGAGAGAAGGAGAGACAGGATTCGGAAGGTAGATGCAACAACAAATAGAATAAGGTAGTGGTCAAAAGAAAGAGAGAGGCGTCAGGGACAGCGATTAAGAAATGAGGACAGAATAGAGAAAGAAAGAGCAGTCCTAATGGAACAAAATGAGAGCTAGATACATGTGTTAAAAAGGGAATTGGAAATTATTTTAATGCATATCAGCCATGTCTGCGTTTGCTGTTGTAGTCACTGCAAAGTACAACCTACTTGCTAAGAAGTTCAAGTTTGGTTAAGGAAGTGATTTGGCTTTTTAGTGTACATTTAAATATGGCAGTCTCCTAACTATTTCAGGACATGAAGCTTGACTTTTATCTGTATCTGTAGTAATGCCAAACATACCTCTGAAAGTAAATATATCCCATTTCTAGCACACATGGCAGGCTTCCATGCTTTCTATTCACCACTCTGAAAAGTGCATGCTCGCCCCAGCAATGTTAGTCACACAGAGGGTGCCCCCTTGAGGATTCTATGCAGAGTCTACTGCATATGAAGCAGGGAAGAATGTCCATCTTTCCAGAAGTGGGGGACTTTGTAGCATTCAAATGGAAGATACCATGCAAGCAGCATCAAAGAGAGATGTTATCACAGAGCAAGATCCTTGTTGCAAACTCTGAAACCACCACTCAGAGCTTTAGAGTCAGTACTGCTGCTTACTCATCTGTGGCTCCTATAAATGGAGATGGAACTAACATCCTTAGCCAGGCTACAGGCCTTAAATGGACCCTCACCTACTCACACAATTACCTATCCTTTACCATGCGTATCTGTCATGCTAGTGGATGTCTAACAAAGGTCTTCTTTTGTACAATACTTTTTGCATAACCTTTCTATTAACTTTAAGGGTGTATACCAATGCTGGAACCTGCATCAAGTCCAGGCAGTTTTGTCTGGTGCTTTTAACCAAATGCAATTGAACTATCTATCTTTTGTCAAAACCTTTTAGTGAGATTCATTGTGGGACCTATCCAACTTCCCCTGTAAAATGACATCTAAATTATATTTAGTTTTCACCATTGTTGTAGCCCTAAAATGTTTTAAAATATACTGTTCACTACCAATTTCCCAAAATGTTCTTGATGAACACACTCTAAGCTCTCTGTAAAGTTAGTTTAAATTAGTGGGCAGTTCAATAAAACTTCACTTACAAAGTTGGGTGGAATTGGGAAACTCCATACTTTACAGAGCAGGTAAAGTTTCCTAACTTTACATGAGATAAGGTTCATCCTTTCCGGCCTTCCAGTTGTTACGATTTACTGATGCAGGGTGTCCCAAGCAGAGCATTCTCCAGCCAAAAAATGTTTAGTGTGGAGGCTGGACATCAACCACCTGAGGTAAGAGGTGTGGGATGGAGGGCTCTGAGCTGAGGCCAGCTTTTTGTATGTAGAAATACAGAACTTCATAAGCTTTGCATTTCACAAATCTTGAACAGTTCAGTAAATACACAAAGTTGAGTCAACCCACCTTACAACTTTACCACCCCCTACTTAAAATTCCATCTAATTCATACAATTTAAAGTTGGATTGTGGAAAGTTGATTGAGTGTGTGTTAATATGTACCTTACACAAATCATGTATTCCTTCACTTAGAATCACACGGTGTCCACCCAGAATATTGATGGTACGGAATATTGAATCCAAAATATTGACAGACTGTGTTTTAATAACTTATCCCACATATATACACCTATGCACTACATATATTATGCACTATATATATTTTTAAGGGATGTATATGGGGACTAAGGAATAGTAAATCTATACTTCCTTCTATGCACTTACCTTTGGATATTCTTTCTTCAATATTCTTGCACCACACTATTATGTGGGTTGATATTTAGTAGCACAACCAGTATTTAGAAAAGAATGCACATATAGAACACAGCTTTATAGTTTGGTCATACATGAGGGTCATGCCCCCTAAGGATATACTTCTGGCTGTGGGCCTGGAAACAAGTATCCTGAGAGCTGCCTGGCCCTGATGCTAGATTCCCACAATTCTACTTTTTCACAAAAAACGCCTTCTCCATTGTACCAGCTCTCAATTCATCCATTCTGTTTATAAAACCCTGCATCTCCAGTGCCAAATTAGGACACGATGCGAGCCTTGGGGCTGGCAGCTTCAGCAAATCAAGTCCAGGTGAAAGGGATTCATTAGGCTGAGACACTATCTGTTGTGAGGTACCTACTGGGGGAATGATCACCGGATATGGACGATTCTACCTCATGTCTTACTCTGAAGTGCTGGCCTACAAATGTTTTTATGTACATAGCCAGAAATGACTCAGGGGCCATGGGAAAAAAACCTAGGTCTTTCCACCCTCTTAATCGATTAATTAAATGGAAATCTGGTTGGTGCATGGTGCTTTTTTAGGTTTTGCCCGCACAACGCTTGCACTGTGCTTGAGAAATCTTTTGTTTTTAATATAAACTTGAAAGGGACTTACATCCTGCCTCCTCTCTTTCCTGGCTTCTCATTGGTTTCTATGCATGCCGCTTACATTTCCTCCATTTCTATTGGCTGCAGCATATTTTCCTGCATTTACCAATGCTTGTTTCTTGTCTCCTTCTTTTATCAGTTTCCCATTAGAGAAATACTGTTAACATTCGTATTGGTGGAACTTTATTTTCATACAGTTTTGCCTTTTACTATTGCAGCATATTTCTATAACAATGTATCACCCAAATAAGTGATTTGCATAGAATCATAGGATGTTACCAGCACCTGAGAAGAACTGGGATTCGAGTCTCTGGCCGCTGCGCCATATCCTCTCCACTCTCGTGTTATTTGTCAGGGAGCTCTTTCCTTCTGCCAGATCATGATTGATGAAAACAGCTCTTTATTCACTACATGGGCGGCGAAACTGTTGCTTTACCAATGCTTGTTTTACACGGCTTGCATCTTGCAAACCCCGATTTTCCCCTCTTCTTTTTGGATTTACCTTTTTTTTGGGAACTGCTTTAGTGCATCTCACTTGCATTTTTCTACACAAGCCTGCTGTATCCCTTGTATATTCCATGTACCACTCCTGCCGCTCAGTGATATGGTGTTTGGATGTCAATTCCAGAGCCTCTAATTTGAAGGGATACCATACGGAAGATACCTGACAGTCCACTGCTGCATAAGACGACAGCCGGGCCCGGGACTGGTACTAGGGGCACCGGGGATTGGGTGCTTGCTGATGTATTTGACTGTTGTGTCTTCTTAGCTCACGGCTCATATCGGAAGGTGTTGGTTTTCCTTATGTTGTGGCATTCAGTGGTGTATCTAGCCCCTGGCCGACCCATGGCGGTCCCTGCGTTTGCCGCCCCGGGGGGCCGCAGTGAAGAGCGGGGGGGTGGTGATTTTTCATCATTGAGGAGTGGGGGTGCTCGCTATTGCCACCCTGAGACAGCAGGTAAGCGCGGGGAGGCCGCCGCCCTCAAAACCGGTGCCGCACGGGAAGGACAACCCCCCCTATCTACGCCACAGGTGGCATTTGAGGCAGAAAACAGCCTAAAGCTCGAATTTGTGCAAGTTCTGCTGTCCTGATGATCCGATGAATGGACATGCTCAAATCGCTAGACGCGCTTGACGGCTGTGGACGGGCATGGCCAGGCCAGGAAAAAGAGGGGGAGCTGATATTCAAGCAACACACATCCTCCAAGTACAGTGCAGGTGCAGTGACAATGGGGCTTGCCTCTCCTGCTGGAGGACACCTTCATTGAATCAAAATATCGATGCGATTTGTCTCCTCTACTCCCATTTCTCCATTAAAATATTTCTTAAGGCAGGGATGTTCGCAAATGTTGGCATGTATGCAATAAAGTTAATATTGTTGCAAGCCTGCTTGTTGTTTCATGCCTTTTATTTAAGACATGTTACATCTGGCTAAAACAGCACACCCTTTCTGTGTCACCTCAAACCACGTACAGTTTACATCAAACGCTGCACAAACGCAGGAAACCTTGGGGCTTATTTACCAGCCCATTACGCCGCCAGTGGGCGACTTTTTTTGACGCACTGGCAGCGCAAAGGGGGTGCCCATAATTACAAGGTCACGTAAAGTCACCCTGGCTGACTTTTCATGGCCTTGTAAATAAGGACCCCTTTCACGCATTACTCTGTGTGAAAGGGGCCTTCCATGGGTGTTGCAGAGGGTGTTCCCACGCAACATCCATGGAACCTGACACAGGGGAGGTGTAGGAGTGGCGCAACAAGGAGAAATACTTAAACACTTTTATTTCTCTTCGTTTTTTTCTCTTTCTATGAATGCTGTATTCGACAGCACGCATAGAAAGAGGAACGTGCAATTAATGATTGTTTTTGAGCAAGAAGGTGTCCCTTCCTGAGCAAAAACAATCATCCCTGCAGCGCAGGCACCCTTGCAAAATGACGCAAGGGGGCCAGTGCTGGAGCATGGCAGCCAATTGTGCACCAGTGCAGGGGAAAGCACAAGGATGCATCGTGTTGTTGTTAATACAGCGCATCCTTGTGCTTTCAAAATGATGCAGTACAGTGCATCTAAATGGCACCTCATTTGCATTCATTGGATAGATTCTTTAAGGATGCCACTTTACAAGAGTTCATGTCTCTGCAGTTGGTGCATTTTCCCACTGAGTTGTCTCCCTCTCTAGCAATGTACATTTTTTTGTGTAGTAGACCAGAATTTGGTGATTTCTAAAGGAGTGATAAGTGCACACGTGCTTTGAATTTTTTCTAAGAAGCATTTTTGTGATTCATCTGAGCTGCCATGCATTCACTATAAAAGCACTGTAAAGCAGTGTAGTCTGGTGGGTTCAGCACCCCCTCTCAGGTATCATTGAGTTACACTCAGGACCGAAGGTCAGATTTTAGGTGTGCTAGCTCAATCGTCATTTCTTCCTAAACTGATAAAATGAGAACCATTCACTTATCTCGTAATAGCGCCTGTTATTTGATTCGATCCACTTTGTAAGGTATGTGATATATCAATATCCTTTTATGATGACCAATTTGTGGGGGTTCACTGAGCTGTCCACGAGCAGATTTTTTTTTTTTTAAGTGTTACTTTTTAGCCTTAACAAGTGTGTACTTGAAATGCAGCACCTCCGGAAGACTATAGTTGTCCTCTTAGCACTATAGACTGCACGGTTCGCGTGCAAGGCACTCCTTTCATCAAATATCTGAATGTACTAGGGGCTAGTGTGTGAAGGCGGGAAGGGGGGGCGATTATTCGCACTACATAGAATACTGACTGACGTAAAAACATAGCATTTGCAACAGTTACTTGTGAATAGTTGTGCATAATAAATTGTTTTCATAGAGCTGCTGCTCCCAATCTGGGGTAATGGAGGCATTTTATGGCCAAGCACAATGATTCAGCGTCAGGATGAGATGTCGAGCTCGCCTTCAGACCTGCAGGTTGCACACAAATCTCAACTGAATTCACTCACTCAGCAGATTAAGAAATATAGGGGCATATTTGCAACAGGCAGCGATAATTATCGCTGACCTTGTAGACCGCATTCTTTTCTATCGCTGAAATATTTCGCCAGGCTAGCGTTGTATTAACAACGCTTAGCGCCATGGCGATGTATATTCCAGCAATAGAGCCTTTTTCCATGGAACATCGCTGGTTTTCCAGTGATGTTCCATGTAAAACGGCGATATGCTTGATGATACGACCCTGTGGTCGTATCGCATGAATCCACCTCTTTTTTTTTTTTGCAAAAACAATTTTTACTCATGAATCCACCTCTCATGTTAGGTATGCCTTAATCAGGAATTTAACAGACATTAAATTCCTGCGTTAAGGCATACTTAGCGTGATTAAAATAATCGCTTTCCCGCATTGTAAATATTGCGAAGCTGCCTTCGCGATATTTACCCATGTTGATTCCACAGACACGCCTACTTTGCATCTCATTAGTGAGGCGAAGTTAGGCATGCTGAAAACGGGAGCAAAATCAGCAAAACACGCAATAGCGTGTCTTTGCTGCTAAGGCGATAAAATTATCGTCGATTTTTGGCCAAAAACGGCCGCAAAAGCGGCGATAATTTTTTAGCGCTGCATTGTTAATATTCCCCATAGTGTAGTAGGTGGATGCATCTCCTCATGAAAATGTGCACGTGCGCACACAGATTTCGAGGCTGTGGAGGAGGAGAAATAATAGTTCGACGACTCATTCAATATTTACCAAATATCTGGACAATAAGAACATCTTTACTTACAGCGTCACAAAGTGGCAAGTTTGCACACCAAGCACAACTTAATGCACTTTATAACCATATTTGACTTAGAATAAGTCTACATGTTTCATACCAAGTTTTGTCTCTTTTTTTTATTTCGTAATGTGTTGTAGTGGGGGGTGGGAGGGAAAATGCCACACGGGTAACAGGAGGATCTAGGATTGGAGTGAATAAGCAGACAACAGAAGGGTGGGGGTGAGAAGGAAGAAACAACACAGTCACAGACAATGGAGTAGGTTGGAGGGAAGATGCAACATGGACAACAGGGAAGAAGAATGAAAAATAGTACCTCAATCAGCGCAGACAGCCGATGGTCACTAATCAAGATGAAGTAGTCAGTACTTGGTTCATGCTCCAGGTGAAAGAAGAAGTGAAGCCAAAATCCACTGGTCAATTAGGAGGCAGCTAGGGGTGGGTGGAATTTGCGAAATTCACTTTCGCAAACTATCGCGAAAATGTTAAAAATCTCCACAAACACGCAGAAATATCGTAATATTTTCTGCGCGATCACGGCTCGCCAACTTACCCATGCGGTTGCTCACGGGTGCGAGATCTCAATCATCTCATACTCTCGCGGTGCATGATCGCGAGAAGAAAGACGTGATCGCGTGACGAATGACGTGATCGCGGGACAAATGACGTTAATGCGGGCGCGAACTGTCGCGAGACAGCGCAAATGGCTACCAACAATCCAACATCTCGTGGAGAACGCGACCGGATCAGGAAAACTTGTCGGCGAACGCGGGGATTCAGGTAAGGCGATCGCGCGCACGTGAGAATGTATTTTTTTACTGCGCGAGCAAGAACAAAATTTCCGGTAAGTTGCGGATTGCAGAACTTTTGACATTTTCAAGCTCTCCGCGGAACGCGAAAATGTCAAATTATCGCAATTTCCGCGAGCGGAACGGAATTTTAGCCCAGGCCTAGAGGCAGCAAAAACAGCGAAACTAAGCCAATGAATAGTACAAATGGGCAGGCTCCAAGCCCCTTGGAGTAGACAAGATGTCTTGCATGCAAAGCACATGCGCTAGCACTCGCGCTGTCACTGGTGGTACTTAGAAATGGGTGTGCAAGAAAATGTTGTCATAACTTTACCTGTTGAAAAAATACCAAACGATTTGTAATCCTAGCAGATAATACTTTTAGGAAACCTTTTGAAATAGTGAAGGGATGTCTTGCGTATCATCGTATCAAATGAAGAATGAGCCCATTGCACTGAACTCGTGACAGTGAAGATAGCAGTGCTGAGTATTCGGCCCAAGGAGAGGGTGTTGGTGGTGGCCATCCTGTATGTGGAGAAGAGCTACAGTCTTGTTTGACCAGAAGAACTTGTCTGATGTTTTGGACACTGAATCTGATCCTCCCAACCTGTTGCCCTGTTGCTCCCATGCTGGAGTCAAACATGTAAAAAAGAAGTTGACTGGAGAGCGAGCGCTGGCCAGACTCGGTCACTAGCAGAAGGTACAGTTTGTTAGATAATCCCAAAAAGCGCCCTTGACAGCTTGCTGCCCATATGGGATCAAAGATACCCTCAGGTATGGGGTGAAGAAAAAGAATTAAATTAAATTAAATTTGAATAATAAACATAAAAGTTACATTAATGTTTACATTAAACAATGTTGTTTAATTATTTAATAATACAATAATAAATACGTTCCATTTTTAGATTTGTTAACATGAAATTGATTTTATTTATTTTCATTTCTAATCACTTAAAATAATGTAATTTAAGGTGACATCATTTCTTATGGGGTTTTATTTTAAGCTCCTGTCCATTATTTTCTGTGGGTGCGTGTTGAAGTACCAGTGGTTGGCCATGTCTGCTGGACTTACTACGTTTTTTTTCCTAAGCAGTACTTTAGAAGAACAGTTTGGAAATAGCATTTTGTAGTACGTTTTGTAGCACTATTGAACAACAACAAAACGTACTATAAAATGCAGTTAGTGAATCAGGCTCCAAGAGTTCCTAAGAATAGCCAAGTCAAGTTAAAAAAAAAATTGCTATTTGATTTTTGAAAATTCTTCGAATAAACAAAGAACTCTTAAAAACTCATGCTTACAAGTTGCATTTCTTACAATAGGCAATACGATCATCAGACTCATGCATTTAAATAATTATTATCTGTTTTCAATGCGGGCAAGTCAGCAGAGGAGTTGTCTGACTCCTCTATAGAATTAAACTGCTGTAAGACTTCCACCCAACAATTCCCAAAGTGCATGTGCAAAGTTATTCAAGTAGTTTCAATTCATTTCAGACATGCACGCCGTAGAGGAGCAGCAAACAAGACTAAGAGGAAGGGACATAGTTAAACAATTAAGGGGCATATTCTCAAGGACTTATCGCCGAGTTAGCAGCACTTTATTGCAGCCAAAGTGGCGATAGATTTATCGCCGTATTCACACGGCAACTAATGCTAATGAGATGCAGAGTAGGCGTTCCCGTGCAAAAAGCAGCAACAACATCTCTTCGCAACATTCTCAACGACCAGCCATATCAGCGATAAGATCACAAAACATGCAATAAGGCAGATTAGCAGCAGGGAATTAACTCCTGCTCTTTCCTGGTATTAAGTAGGACGATAACCTGCACCAGAAATGGGAGCCCAGCCCACAGCCACACCAGAAGAACAACAGATGCCATGGAGCTACTGATCATGCAGCTCGGACACCCATCCCACAACACCCACCACCACCCCCCCAAGACTCCATCCGGGGCCCTACCCCTGGCACCCCTCCCCCCCGGACAAAGATATTTTACATCAACTTTACGAAATCATGGACAAAACAATTCACCTGATGTCGCATAATTACAACAATTAACATTTATGTGTGGCCAGAAACAGGAGAATCATTCATTCATCTTTGAATTTCCAACCAAAATAATTTATTCAAATTAAACTCAAAACAACTATTTGGAAAAGTCATGACGGGTCTTCTCTGGACAATCTGTAAGTCACAGCCTGCAAGACAAAATTCAAGATAAGAAGGTGTGTCATGTGCTCATCAAAGGACAGAGAGAGAAAGAGAGAGAGAAAGAAAGGGAGAGAGAGAGAGCGTGAAAGGAAGAGAGAGAGAGAAAGAGAGAGAGAGAGAGAGAGAAAGAGAGGGAAAGAGAGAGATAGTGAAAGGAAGGGAGGGAGAGAGAGAAAGAGAAAGAGCAAGAAAGTGAGAGAGAAAGTGAGAGAAAGAGAGAGAAAGCGAGGGAGAAAGAGAGAGAGAGAGTGAAAGGAAGAGAGTGAGAGAGAGAAAGAGGCAGGGAGAGAGAACGAGACAGAAAGAGAGAGAGAGAGACAGTGAAAGGAAAAGAGGGAGAGGGTCTCCAACCATGTGCCGGTATACATCACCGCTTGCCCACCCCTGCGCTCACAGGCTGCTGCACCCCAGCCCCTCCCACCGCCCAGCAGTGATTGCCCGCCCCTGCGCACCCAGGCCTCACTGCTCACCTTCCGCCACGTCATGTCTCCAAGAGGGCCCCCCATATGCCTTTGCAAGCTCCAAGCCCAGGGCCCGCAACCTTGGCAGCCTCCACATCATGCAGACCCACACCGCGGGCCACCAGGTCAAACAGGTGATTCTGGGTCTTGATTTCGTAATGGCAGAGATCATATCAGTGCACACGGCATCATCGCAGGCTCCACACCGCTCAGCTCTTTAGGTGCCACTAACTCTGTGAACCGTGAGGCAACGCCACATGGCGGTTGGCCCATGCTGCCCACTGGCTCAGGCCTCCACTGCGGTCCAGCAGGGCTCACACAAATCCTTACCAGTCCGGACCGCCAGGACCGCACATCATCGCAGGCTGCACACCCGCTCAGCACTTAAGGTGTCCCTAACTCAGTGCACCGAAAGTCACCGTGCCGTGGCAGTAGCCGGCCGCAGTGTATCCGGTGCCACCAACTCTGTGCAACGCAAATCATGGGCACTTTCTGATTGATTCTCGTGATATGCCAGGCGGACGGAGCCATATCACCTCCTGCAGTGGGGAAGAACTGGGACACGTAGCGTCGTCGTCCCCCCTTTATACGTAAGCCGAGTGGGCTAGGTCGGCATACACCAGGCCAGTGTAGGGGTGTGAATAATTATCCCTGGGCTCTGGGCGTTGTTCATTTCTGGGCTGGACAGGAAACCAACTGATGCATGTGTCTCTGTTGCTGTGTCGGCGCCACACAGCTCGACATTGACAATGTTGCATGCACCCGGAGGGAGGCCGCGCACAAAGGGATTGTACAAGGTGCGCAAGGTGGCTCAGGCTCTTGGCTCATACATGCCAACTGTTGTGTGTGTATCGCTATTGGCTGCACCATAAGCCTAAGGCTTAGCCTCAATTGCAGCACGAAAGCAACATCACTTTTCCAGAATGCAAGCAGTAGTCATACTAACATTAGGGATGAATGCTCCTTTGTCTCAATACATAAGGCGGAAGGACATCTGCACCTCCGACCTTGGTCTTGCATGCGGCAGGCACCCCCTGAGAAAGATACCGTAGCAGATGATGACGACTCCCTAACTAAGCACAGCGGTAATGAAAGACCAAAGTATTCACACCCCACACACAGAAGTCCTTGCTCGAGGTACTCTTGCATGGAATGCCCTTGACACTTACGTACACAACAACCCATATGTCCAAACCTTGCACATACATATGACTCATTGCTCCGAGCTGTGGCATATTATCCACATAACTGCCGCAGATCAGAAGAGTACGGGTTCTACGAGATCCACCAACGCAATGGCAGAACATCCCGGGCACATGCACAATGCCTGTCACGTGGAACTCTACCGTGACTGAATGCTGCCTGTTAATGTCGGATGCATTGGTCTGCATGTTGTGGCCCTTGACTTGCCCGTACTGACACGCACATGCTAATTAAGTCTACGCAAATTCACTAGTGTTCAACTGTGATGAGTGTTGATTAGAATGGCAAATCGTGTGCCTCAATGATCATTGTCCGTACACAGTGAGGGACTGACTGACGCATTTCTGCAGCACTGTGTGCCACTGACACATCAGGGCCCGGAGATGTGTGTGTAGAAGTACCAGCAGCATTCATCAGAGACTGCCTTAGTGGCAGCAATGCGATGATGAGGATCTGCAGAGCATGGAAGATACCAACAACTTTTCGCTGGTGTACATCCTTGGCAGCCATTCTTTCCACATGCATCTGCTCTATGTTCTCCATTATCCTCAGCATCTGTGCCAACTCTCGGCTGTCATCGCTGAGGCCACTCTGACTAGACAGTTGTTCTCCTCTCAGAGTCATGACTCCAGCGATGTCGGGCATGGATGGTTGGACATCATGGAGCAAACTGTGG
This sequence comes from Triturus cristatus, assembly GCF_964204655.1. Taxonomy (NCBI): domain Eukaryota; kingdom Metazoa; phylum Chordata; class Amphibia; order Caudata; family Salamandridae; genus Triturus; species Triturus cristatus. Next base: position 408,011,291 of record NC_140590.1, read on the forward strand.
GTGTCAGTTACGGCGTGTAAGTGGTCCCTGATGTGACTTAGACACCCACGTATGTCATCTAGTTTGGCTGCCTTGAGGTCGAACCCCACCCGCACCTGTTCAGCCACCTCCTTCTGGCAGTCTAACACCTGGCCTTGGAATGCAATGTGTTCTGCGGTGAGGTGCTGGGAGCCAGCCGTGGTGGTGGGTGCTTCCTGCTGTGTGGTCTGTGCAGGGGGTGGGGTCTCCTCAATGCAGCTGGGCTGCCCTGCTCCTGGAGGTGGGATGCCGTAGCTGTCCATGTCAGTGTCCAGGGCATCGGTGTCGAAGGTGTGGAGGTCCTCTTCATCATCACTGATGAGTTGTCTGGTCTGCTCTGCAGGAGGTGTCGATTGTCCCTCTGCAATGTGATGGCAAGATGTATTTTAACATTGTGTTGCCATGTATGTTGACGCATTCTTCAAGTTTCCATACAGACTGCATGACAATGTACATTGTGACTGTTTGAGCTGACTATTTGATGTGGAACAGTGGACATTTGAACTAAATCACGGATGTGAGGTTGTACACGTACATAATCTTCTCACAGTTTCCTGCTATGCCAGATGCGATTGGCCAGTTTCTACGCACAAGCAGAACCAGTTGTGTACTCTGTTCTGTAGTGAAAGTGTTGTACTTTGTACCACATTGACGTCATTGTTGATGTGCTGTTATTGCTATGTGTGTGTGCTGCATTGTGGGAGAGTCACCCATTCAGCTGTGATTTTGCTCCCCCTTATCCCTTTGAGGCAGTATGCCTTTGACTTCTGTGCTTCTACAGTGCTGAGATGTTGCAGACTTCGCTATTTTTGTCTCTTGTTCGGATTTTGGACTCTTGGGCATGGTTTATCCGCAGATGTGTTGTTGACGTCAGGGGTTGTTTGTGCACGTGGATGTTTCAGATTGTGACCTGCTCCTTTCCGGATGTGTTCAATACTCAGCCATCTCAGTGTTGTTGCGTGCACCATGTCAAGATAATTGGACTGCAGCCATGCTATTCATCATGCAGTGTCTCTTGCATTTTCGGTGTGGCTCACAGACACGCAGATTTGCCAGTTTTAACACGTGTGCATGGGTTGGATGTGAGATTGGTGCTGTGTAGGGAGGGACCCCTTTGTGCCCATAGTGGACGGGGGCCTACTTGCTGTTTGTATGTTTACTGCAGTGTTCCAAGGGGATCAGGGACATGATCCAGAGTCATTGAGGGTGTGCAGTGTGCTCTACTTAATTGTGCATGTGTGCCATTGTGCCCATCTCCCCCGTTCCCCCAGTCCCTGTTCGGTACTCACCCTGGTGCTTTTGTGTCAGGTCATGTCGAGCACTGTCCGGACCCCCAACTCCTGCCACCGTCTCCCCACTGATGACTGTGGACACCCTTTCCTCCATCTCATCCAGCTCCTTGTGTTCCGCTGGACTGCCACCTCCAGTCTGCATTGCTGCCTGATGGTTGTCAGCGAGTTTCTTCTTGGTTTAGCGCTTCGCATCATTCCAGCACCTCGTGACCTCTCCAATTGTCCTCTTCCTCACTCTGACTGCATTCACCTTGTACAGGATGGACTGCCATATTGCATTTTTATTTGCCAATGACACATTGGAGGTGACGAACAGTTGTTTGTGGTGTTTTATCACCTCCATGATGATGATCCTGTTTTCCTGCGGACTGAACCTCGTCTTCCTTGTCTTCTTCTCCTTGCCCTTCGTGACCCTGAGGTCCCAGGCTGGTCCTCCTGGGGGCTTGTGGGGTTCTGGTCGTCCTCTGTACTTGCTCCGGCTTCCTCCATGGTGCTGCGGAGTTAAAATTATTTTGTTTGCGTTTTTCAGTGTTTTTATAGTGCATTTTCCCGTATGACGCATGGGAATTGCAGGCCTGTCGCTGGTTATTGCTGATTTTTTAATCGCGGTTGGCCACATCGCAAAATTTTTCGCATCCGTGTTTTGTGTTTTTTTGCCGTCATGGTAATTTTATCGCGGTTATTTGATGCGTTAGCGTGAGACTATCGCATGGTACCACCGTGTTGAGAATACAACGTTAACATGGCGTTATTTTCCTGCGATAGACTGCGATGTGCAGAGTTGCGTTAAGCTAATTTTACAATAATTATCACACGTTCTTGAGAATATCCCCCTGAGAACATAAGTAATTTTGCCCAATAGGTTAGCTAGCTGTAGTGAGCCTAAAATGACTGTGGGAGAATATGGCCAAAGAATTGAATCTGGAGTGCCCACAGTAAAATGTAAGTCAAGCACTGCACTTTTATTAAAAGGTGAACTGCTTTCTAATAGATTTTTGCGGCTCTCAGCTATTATAAAAATGTAATAAATCGGCATGTGAGTTGAATGTTTACACACGTCATACGTTATTTTTTATCATGGGCTGCCTGCAAGATCTTGTGTGGAGAGTGTTAAACAATGGTTTTAACAGACGATTTCTCTCTTCCTTAAATGCCGGACATGTGAATAGGATATGCTTGGCTAACCCATGATGGTGACACAGAAGGAGCGCGACTTTGCTATGAGTGCACGTCCCCATGGTGGAGCGCAGTCTTTTGAGGGAAAGCAGTCAAATCTGTAAAGCAGGAGCCTCCTTTTAAAGTCAATGAGAATGATTGGCAATAGCTAGTGATTTAAAGGAATTTATCACAAACCAGGCATGAGAATGGGAGAAGAAAGCAATTTTACTCTCCGGGTACGATGCTTTTTTGCCAGAGATAGCCTTTTCTAAAAAGATTGTGACTTATCAGCACTTGACAATAATCCTGGAGCTGGAGCTGATTGATGGATTTGGTAAGAAACTGCATCCAACAATTGACTTTGGCTTGGGAACTAGTTGAAATTTACTTACAGACGTAATATCTTAATGAATTTTAATTTGAAGATTTTATTTTGTGCATAAGTTTGACGACGGCCAGTTTCTTTACTGCAACTTACCTAAGTCTAGCCTGATTTGGCTCTGAGCTGAATGCGATGGAAGGGAAAATATTTTGCTATTAATGAATTCAAACGTAATGCTGTCCCAGTTGGAAGAAATGCGAGGCCATAGGTTAGTACGCATTCCAGCTTACTTTGGATGGCTTTCAATTAATAAATCACTCAATCAGTACTTGTAAAGCGGACTATTCACCCGAGGGGTATCCAGGTGCTGCGAGTTGTGTGGCTTCTCGAACAGCCAGGTCTTGAGCCCACTCCTGAAATCAGCGAGGGAGGTAGAAGTTCGGATGTGGAAGGGTAGGTCGTTCCAGGCTTCGGCTCAGAGGTGGGGGACAGAACGTCCTCTGGCTCGGGTTTAATGGATGCGGGGGACCATGGCAAGGGCCAGTTAGGCATACAGCAGGTGGCTGGTGGGCTGGTGGAAGGTCAGTTGGTTGCTCAAGAATTCTGGCCCTTGTTGCAGAGGCCTTTGTATGCGTGTGTGAGCAGCTTCAAGTAGCAGCTCTTCTTGACTGGGAGCCAGTGCAGGGTACGGGGGTGTGGGGTGTTGTGAGATCATCTGGGCAGGTCCAGGATGATTCTTGCTGCTGCGGTCTGGATTTTTTGGAGGCACATAAGGAGAAGAGTGGTTGTTCTGGCGTAGAGGGCTTTCCTGTATTCAAGTTGACTGGTGATGAGGGCATGAGTGAGGGTTCATCTGGTGTTGGTTGGGCTACATATGGATCATTCTGAGGGTGTTGAAGCAGGTAGAGGGCGACAAATTGACCTGCCGTCTCCTGGAGAGCTCGCTGTTGAGGATGATTCTGGGGTTGCAGAAATTGGTGGAGCGGGTGGGTGCTGGTTGGAGGGCCACCAGGAGTCATCTCACAGTGAGGAGGGTCTTCCAAAGAGAAGAACTTCAATTTTGACAGTCTTGAGTTTGAGGTAGTTGGATCTCATCAAGTCGGCAACATCGGTCATGGTGTTCTGGACATTTGCTCTGGTGTTGTCCATGTCTTCGCCGAGGGACAGTATGAGCTGGGTGTCATCAGTGCAGAAGATGTTGAGACGTGGCTGCAAGCGATGGGTGCAAGGGGAGTCATGTAGATGTTGAACAGTGTGGGGCTGAGTGAGGAGCCCTAGGGTACGTCGCAGATGATGCTCTTGGGGTTGGAGGTGTAGGGCAGGAGAAGGATTCTCTGAGTGCGTCCGAGGAGACAAGAGGATACCAGCTTGATGGAGTTACTGTAGATGCCCATGTGGTAAAGTCTTTGCATGAGGAGGTGGTGTTAGGCGTCAAAGGCTGCTGAAAGGTCGAGGAGGATCAGGGCCAGCGGCGGCTCCTCCATTATGACGGAGGAACATTGCCCCGCCTGCTCGAGTGCTGCAGGCACACACATTATTAATAAAATGGTAATAAGTACCATTTTATTATAATGTGGCTGATTAGTGCAAGTGCACTATTACTTCAGCTCCCTGCCAGTGCGCATATTAGATGGGCTGGCTGTCTACAACTGGCCAATCTGACCTGCGCACTTCTAAGCCTGCAATTCCAGGGCTGTGAAACAGCCAAAGGATTGCAACCACAGGCCCACTGCCATAAAACGAGCGCTGGGTTATCCTGCTCCAGCCAATCCTGGAGCTGTGCTGCAGCTCAAGGATTGATTGGTTACATTTTTCCATAAGGGAGGAAGTCCTTTCCTTTCTGCCAGACCACCCCTAGTCACCGCCGAGGAGAGCAGAGGAGCAACTGGACCTGCATGCCAGCGCAACAGATATGGTGAGTATATTGGGCATGGCGCCTCATCATATTTTAATATTGCCGTCCGCTACTGATCAGGGCAGCTGACTCACTGCGGTCAAGGATGGCTCTGACATGATTTTCAACAATGGTTCAAATAAAGGGCCCTGCAGATGAACATATGATTTCTCAAGAGCAGCGGTTAGGTGCTATAGCTTTTAATTGTAAGGAGGCTTTATGAACATTAAGTGATCACCGGCTGTCACAAACGAAGCCCAGATATTTATAGATTGACTTTCCAGGAGTTTAAAGTCCAAGCACTTTTTTCCCTTGGTCTTTCTGATTCCACCATCATGATTTGTGCTTTGTCTAACTTAGGGGGTCATTATGATGGTGAAAGGACAGCCACCGCCGGGCCGGCGGTGGCGGTCCTTCCGCCATCACACAGGAAATTCCCACAGCCAAATTAGGATGGCCGTGGGAATCCCAATGTGTCCATTGCGGTCCTTCCGCCATCACACAGGAATTTCCCACCGCCAAATTAGGATGACGGTGGGAATCCCAATGTGTCCTTGGTGGACGGAAAGCCTGTCTGCCACGGTTCCGCAAAGAGGTCCTTTTTCGACCTGCCTTGTGGAACCAGGACACAGGGCAGCATTGCAGCGCTGCCTTGCAGGCACCGCCATAGGGATTACGGAATCCCTTCCCACCTGTCTTTTTGCAGCGGTCATCCAGCCGCAAAAAAGGCAGGTGGGTATTGGTTTGGGGCCCGTTGCGGGCCCCCCTTGTGGGGGGGGAGTGTCGCTGCACTGGGGGGTACCCATGGTACCCAACCTTATTTCCATGCACCAAGTGGTAGGCACCGCATGGTGCCTGCCACGTAGTGCAGGGAAATGCTGTTCACGCACTTTTAACGTTGCGTGTGGTGCTGCAGCCAGCAGCACCACCTGAAATGTTAAAAGCCCAGGATGGGCCCGCCAGTATGGCGGGCGTATCCTAATTGCAGTGATGAAACCGCTGCATGTCTGGCGGGCAGTCCCAGCACCGCTACGATGGCGGGTCCACCCGCCATCATAATGAGCTCCTTAATTTCCAAATCATTTGCTTTACAATAAGTCCCTAGGGTATCCAATAAGTGTTGCAGGCCTTTGGGGGTCCAACTTATTTATTGTATTTTATAATGCTCGAGCATGACCATCACTATATCAGAGTGCTGTACAACGAGAGAGCTGATGAGGGTTGCAGTACAGTAAGAACATCTGTCAATTAAGCTACGCTGTACATAGAATTTGAAGAGCACGGTACAATCTAAAATACAATAATATCAAATAGGGTGAAATGACAGTTTCAAAATAGTTTTATTATGCCACATGTTTTTCTAGTAGTACAGCTTTTACTTCCTTCTTCCTTCTTGAAAAGCCTGTGAGAGGTCCTTGCTTTTGTCGAGGGTGGTAGGGAGTTTCAAATTCTTGAGGCATGTCCCGTGAAAGTGCGGCCCTGTTTTATTTTTAAGCTGCTGGTTGAGCCAGACTGTGTAGGCAACGGCTGGGTCGGGTCATGGCAGATGAGGTGGAGTGATGTGGACTGCTGAATGCGCATGCTGGTTTGGCAGACCGACTTAGGCTGACCAAACAGACATGCACAGTTAGGTTTCTCCAATACAGCTTATTGCATGGCCAGGTTGGAGAAACAGCACAGACTCCCTGTGTCTGAGCGAGCATTAAACCAGCCCGCTCAGAACAATCCACGAGCTGGTCTCATGCTTGATAATAGCATGAGAGCATGCCTAGTCTCTGATGCTATTCCAAGGACTTCTGGGAGCAGGAAGCAGAGGAGCCATGAGCCGTGCACGACCTAAGAGTGTTGCGCTTCCATAGTCCATTCTTGAGAGCACTAGAGATTGCACCATTGTTTTGAGGTCTCCTAGTGCTATGAAGGGTTTTATTTTTCTTAGAAGGTGCAGATGTAGGTTAGAGCTTCTGGTTGCAGCTTGTATGTGAGCTCTCATCTTTAGATTTGAGTCTAGTGTGATGCTCAGCGATTTTATGAAGTCACAGATGGTTGGGGTGCATCTTAGCGATTTGATGTTAAGAGAGTAGGGTTGAAGTTGTTGGGATCTAAAGGGTGAGGCAAAATGAGTGAATTTAGTTTTCAGCGGATTTAGTTTTAGATGATTGTGTGCCCGCCAGACCTGTGTTTTTCTCAGGGAATCATCTAGTCTCCAGATATCCTCTTGAGAAGAGAGTTTGATGTAGAGCTGAGTGTCATCAGCATACATGTGGTATGAGATTTTCAATTGTATAAGGATTTCACTGAGTGGTTCCATGTATAGTTTGAAGAGCGGGGGTGAGATTGTAGACCCTTGTGGAATGCCCCTGTTGATGTCTGCTACATTCGATAGGGTGGTGCCTATTTTGACACTTGTTGATTCCGCAAGAAGGAGGTGAATGAGTTAAGAATGGCCCCTCATAGGCCCATTCTGAGTTTAGGAGTTTCTCTGAGGTGTTTGTGGCTGACCGTTTTGAGCGCTGCTGATAAATCTAAAAGTATTAGGAGACAGGATTCGTTTTGGTTGAGTGGTGTTTGCATATCACCTAAGATGTTTATAATGGCGACTCTGTATTGTGCCCAGGCCTGAAACCTGATAGGTGTTTGTCTAATAGGTCAAAATTCTTGATGTGTTCACACAGCTGATCGTGGGCGCATTTGTCTATCAATTTAGCAAGGAAAGGCAGACTGAATACTGATCGGAAGTTGTTCAAGACTTTCTGGTCATGCCCATATTTTTAGTAGAGGAGATACTTGGCCCATATTCAGATATTCTGAGAGGGATTCTTGTTCAAGAGTTGAATTTACGATTTTCGTCCATAAGGAAGTGACGGCTTGGGGGATCTCTTTCAGTAGTTGGGAGGGAATTGGATAGACAAAATGTTTTGAAGGTTTCATTGCTTAAATGATTTTCTGGAATTCCCCCTTAGACAGAGATCTGAAACTCAAGGCTCAATTTTTTCTTTGGGGTGTGTTGAGTATTCTTGCTGTGTGCTGTGAGAGTGGGGTTGATGGATTCCCTAGGTTGTGTACTGGCTTGGCTCAGAATAGAGTTGCTAATGTTTGAGATTTTATCTTTAAAGAAAGTGGAAAAGGCGTTAAAGGTGTGCGTCGAGTTGTTTGCACTTGCAGGTTCTGCAAGGTTTTCTGATTGTTGTTTTATTATGTCAAAGAGTTTTCTGGGTCTGTTCTTCACTCCCTGTAGTTGAGATCTGATCAATGTTGTTTTGGCATTCAAGATAGCCTTTTTGTGTGAGATAATGTGCATTCTCAGCAGTTTGAGGTGGGCAGTCTTTAGGTCCTTTCTCCAAAGTCGGTCCATATGTCTTAGTTGTCATCTTTCATTGTTTATATTTTGGTTGAACTAAGAAACAAAAGAGAGAGCGAGGTCTATGAACTGGGTGCATCCCTTTCCCCTACTTAATACTCAAAAGCAACGTCCATGAGGCATTTTAGCCTCACCACACTTTTTTTTGAGCACCAGTCACACAAAAACAAAGAACCCGCTCTGTAATTCAGACGTCGAAGCACAGCTGTGCTGCACTCGGCTGCCCAGCTGGGAATCCAATGATGAAGCATGCCACCAACTAGCTTGGTGGGTGAGGGTTCTTTTTCAGAACCCTAGTGGTTCATGGCACTCCAAGATTTATAAAAGAGTCGTCCTTGCTTAAGGATTCTTCTGTGGGTCTGTCCACATTGTTTTTGAGTATGTTTTGGTTGAACCACAGTACTGAAGGTTTTTCCTTTTGCCTTTTTTATAAATGTGATGGAGCTGCCTTCTGAACTATGTTGTTCATACTGCTTTAGTAGAGGTACGTCAGTTTTTGAACCAATGTTTGGTCCGTCTGACATGCCAAGGAGGTTTGGCACAGCCCCACCAGTTCTATTCTGTTTATGTGGATATAATCCCTCACCCATGTTTTTTCCCTTCTTGTTTGACCCTTGAATTTTGTTTCTTGAGCAGAGTTTCAGAAAATAAATTGATAGTGGTCTGATCAGTCTGTTGGTTGGATGTCTTACTCATCAGCACTGTGTTGTCTGCGTAGTGCATAATGGGCAAATGTAATTGGGCTATGTTGGGAGCATTGACTGTTGTATATTCAAAATGTTTGCCAAATTCCACAAAAACAGATTGAGGAAGATGGGGGCTAAAACACAGCCTTGTTTTAGCCCGCTAAGTGTTGGAATGTAAAAATAAATTGCCCTGCAATTGCTGATCTTGCTGATCTTGATGCTGACCCATGTGTCTGAATATAGGAGCCAAATATCTTTAAGAATGTGTAAAGGGATACAGAGGCTAGTCACTTTAACTGAGAGGCTTGCAACAAGCCTAAAGTTCTCATTAATATGACGGGGAGTGGGCACCTAGCTTGAGAGAAGTGGGCACCTGGGTGGTGGGTGTTGTGTTTGGGCCTGAGGAAGAGCCCAAGCCAAGCTACAAGATGCTGTGAGGCATAAGCATAGTGACTCCAACACAGCTTCCTCAAATGGTGCTGCTGATTCTCGCACTTACCTCATGTGGATGTCTTAGACATTGATTATGCTCCAGATGGCAGGGTTCTGCTAGTTCTAAGCTCCTCATGCTCCATAAACTGTGAGTTGCACACCAGGTAAAGCGTTGCTCACCTCCAAAGAACTCAGGTGCTGCCTGCAACAACATTGAACTAAACAAGACTATGACGAAGGTACTCTACAATCCTGGGAAAACCAAGGAAAGAGGGAAGTGAAGAAATCTCCACTAACAGGGGGGAACTATTCCTGTGCACTGGCCCATGACCCTGTCAGTATTTTCAAGAGACTCTTCAGATACCAAACCTTTGCAAAGGGGATTCCGAGGGACTGATTACAGGACTGTTGCACAAAGAATGCATTAGGACATTTTTCCCTCCATAACATTAGAGGCTTCTCTTCCGGACTCTTTGAAAGGAGCTGATACTACCCAGTATAATTTGCTGCTGCTGAAATACTATGTTCACTATATGTTTTGAAGAAAAACCTTATTTATTCAAAGAACAAGCATTTGCTGGACATCGATTTATTCATTTGTATTGCTTTTCTTATTGAGGTTAGTCATTTAGACCCGGGAGGGTTGTACTCCATTCTGCCAGGGCATATTTGGACATCACCACGTGCCTGCCACCTGCCACTGTATAATATATTTATACCATGGTATTGTTTTATAAATATTGTCCAATAACACTTTATAATAACTATTCTAATAACTGTATACTTACACACTTACAATTTACCATCACCATCACCAAATTATTCTAAATAGTTTACTTTTAATTTACCTCTTAATGCACACACCACTTATGCACACGCTACATTTTCTTTTAGACTGGGGTTGTTACTTTATACTAAGAGTTCCTGTGACGGAACAGGAAGGTTCTTAAATTGGACTATGCTGCATATGTAAATTTAAATGTATGTAGAAGGCATTAGAGTTCGAGTACGCACACACAAATTGATAAAATTAGAAAATGACAGGGTAGCAACATTGTTGGCTAGCAGAAGCTGATACGCATCTTTAAAAAGAGAGGTTATAATGCCGAAGCTTGAGGTTGCTATTTCAAGTATAGAGATAATTCTTAGTATACATATATATATTCACTGAAAAAACCATAGGTTTGAGGGACGTTATAGTTAGTTGAACATTTCACTCATACAAATCTAGAGAGATTTGAACATTATAGTTAGTAGAGCTAACTATAACTCGTGCCCCTGCAATGCACTGCTGTTGACATCACGTATTACATCACTCATGACATGGTCAGTGACATCACTGATGACATCACTGATGACATCTCAAATGACATCACTGATGACATCATCCAGTGAATGTGTGTTTCTGTAAAGTTTAAATATATTTTATATACGTTAATGTGAAGGTGTATTGAATAATGTGTTGGTGTATAAGTGTGTGGGTGGAGGATGTAATAGGTGTGTGACTGACTGTATAAGTTACATGTGTTTTACTGAATGCATGGGTTAGTGACTAAACTGTGTGAATGTCTGTATCAGTCTCTCAGTTGTTGTGTAAGCTGCTGCATGGATTGATGATTAAGTACATGACTGTCTCTATGGGTTACTTATTAGTTACATGAGTATGTGTATGGGTGCCTCAGTGTTTGTGTGTGGGTGGGTGGGTGGTGGGTGACTTTCTGCCTACATGTTAGAAGTGATAATTTACTGGGTGTATGGGTTCAATAGTGCATGTGGAAATAGCTGTAGAGGTGAGTGATTGTGTGTATCAGTGTATTGGTGAGTTAATGTATGTCTCACTAGTATATGTGTGAGTAACTACATATGTAAAAGGCAGTATATGTGAGTGTTGGAGTATATAAATGACTATATGTGAAAGTGAGTAATTGTGAGAGTGGCTGTATAAATGAGGGTGTGCTTGTGTCAGTGATTGTATAAGAGAGTAAGTATATGTTAGTATCTGTGGGAATAGGTTAGATGGTGAATGTATAACTGTATATATAAGTAAATGGCACTGATATTGATTCTTTACATGATTAGCTAGGTGTGTCAATAACTCTGTGGATGAGCGACGGTGTATGAGTGTTTGTATAGGTGTATGAATACATATAATAGTGCTGTATTGATGAGTGACTGCATGTATGAGTAACTGTATGGGTGAATTAATGAATGTGTGTGTATAGCTAGGAATTAGTCAGTGGGTATATAGTAACTGCTATTGATTTGTCTGTGGTTTTGAAAATGGTAGTCTGTATTTTAGAGTGGGTATATCAAAGGATATATTAGGGTGTGAGGAGGTGCATCAGATTATCACGTGGATGATGTCATCAGTGATGTCATTTGAGATGTCATCAGTAAAGTCATCAGTGATGTCACTGACCATGTCATGAGTGATGTAATATGAGATGTCATCAGCAGTGCATTGCGGGGGCGGGAGTTATAGTTAGCTCTACTAACTATAACGTTCAAATTTCTCTGGTTTTGTACAAGTGAAATGTTCAACTAACTATAACGTCCCTGAAACCTATGTTTTTTTCGTTCATTTCTAAGGTTTTTTAAATGCTAATTTCTAACTATAAAGTCCCTGAAACCTAAAGTTTTTTCTGTGAATTTCAAAGGTTTTTTAAATGCTAATTTCTAAATATAATGTTTATTAAACCTATAGTTTTTCCAGTGATCTTAAATTATCATTCTATTCTCAATCTGGTGAAAAAAGCCGATATCGCCAGTTTTCAAGCAATAGCTTCCACAAAAAAGAGCAACAACTAACGCTAATAATATGCAGAGTAGGCGTTCCTGTGCAAAAATAACACGAAAACACCACTTCCCGATATTTTAAACAGGCAACCGAATCTGCAGTGCAATCCAAAAACAGGCGATAAGCTGTGTTAGCAGTAGGAATGTAACATCTGCCTTTTACTGGCCAGCCCGGAATCACATCTGAAGACCAACACATGTCATGGAGCTACTGATCATGCACCTCCCACACCAAAGAAGGCCACAAAACCCACTGCCACCACCTTCATGACCTCCCCCTGGACCACCCCCCCACTACCACCGAGGCAGCACACAACAGGACAGCGAACCTTCAAAAAATGGCATGCCCCTCAGCCACACAGTAGCTGAATGTTGCGAGATGTGGCAACCAAACATGTGTGAAGGACGCTAGTCACTCCCAATAATAATGCACACAATACCAAGTGTAGAGGTGATGTGCTGGACAGACCTCACTATGCAGAGCACAAACCTCTCCATGTGTACATATAATGCTGGTGCTTGTAGAGTTGTGGACAGTGGGCGCAACCATGTTACCTCAGGCAGTGGGGAAGATCTCGGTCATGTACCTGTGTCGTCATCCCCTGTAAGCAGAAGCGCAGTGGGCTGGTCCAACGTACGCCACTCCAAAGTAGAAGTGTGAATAAATAGGCCGGGGCTCTGGGCGTGGTTCACTTGTGTGAAGGCCAATGCGTCTGCCAGAGCGGCGGTCTTCACCCTTCCACATGGCTGCCGCCATGATCGCGGGCCTCCTCGACACAGGCCCCCTGCGAACACAGCAGCACAGCACCGCAGAGTTATGTCTGCACACACTACTGCCTTCGATCTACACTGCAGACAGCAGGGCTCACAATTCAGATGGAATCACGATTGCAGATGACGTAGTCCAGTAGGCAAGACACATTGCTCCCATTGTGGCCAGTCCAGACCGTGCATCATCGCAGGCTGCATACATGCTGAGCGCCAGAGGTACCACTAACTCAGTGCACCACTAGTCAATGCCACGTGGCCTTATTAAGGAAGAATTCATTAGACACAAGACATTGCTACCAGTGAGGCCCACCCGGACCACCCATCATCATAGGGTACACACACACTGAGTGCTTCAGGTGCCACTAACTCACTGGATCACAAGTCACCGCCACGTGGCCTTACTGAGGCAGAATTCATTAGACAAAAGCCATTACTACCAGTGCGGCCCACCCGGACCACGCATCATCGCAGGCTCCGCACACACTGAATACTTCTGATGCCACTAACTGTGCAGCTCAACTCAATGCCACATGGCTGTGGGCCCTTGCTGACAGCTGCCTCTCGCCTACACTGCGGTCAGCACGGCTCACAATTAAAATTGAGTCTTAATTCATTAATTACAGAGTCCAGTAGGCAACTAACTACAACGTCCCTGAAACCCACACAATAGCCTTTCAGTATCCTTGCTTCAAGAACTTTTTTGATATCAATTATACCTTTAGTACAATGACCAAATTCATCTTGCATGTCCAAAGGAACACTGAATAGCAGTCTACACTGCGGCCAGCAGAGCTCACAGTTCGAATTCAGTCTTGATTCATTAATTTCAGAGTACAGTAGAAAACTATAACGTCCCCAAAACCTACACATTTCGACAATGTATTCCATACATATTTCATCTTTAGTTACCTACACTGCGGTCAGCAGAGCTCACAATTTACATTGAGACATGATTTATTAATGGGAGACAGAATTGTACTCTATGTCTTTGGATTTTGTCAAGAGGGAGTGACAAAAAGCATTCCTCGATGTCTGTGCTGATTACTGCCTTCCATCTACATTGCAGACTGCACGGCTCACAATTCAGATCGAGTTGCGATTGCAGATGATGCAGTCCAGTAGGCAACAGACATTGCTACCAGTGCGGCCCTCCTGGACCATGCATAATCGCCAGCCGTGCACATGCAGAATGCTTCTGATGCCCCTACCTCAGTGCACCACAACTCATGGACCCTTTATGATGGAATCTTTTGTGTATTATTTCACATCTGGTGCCCCTAACTTAGTGCAGCACAAGTCATGTACCCTTTACGATTGAATCTCTGTGTGTGATCAGATGAGTACTGTTGTACTTATTGCCAGCACCAACCATTCCCTGAGGGCTGACTTACATTCACCCCACACGCATCCAGCACAGACGTCACTGGACATGTGACCCTGGTAACAAAAAGGGGCCGAGCGCACATGCCCGTACCCAGTTCCACTATCTATCTTACTGTGTCTGTGTGTTCATTATGAAGGCATGGTGCTGCCCCTGGGCCCTACTACTTTACATTCTGCTGTTGACAGCACTCGCAACCATGTTACCTCTGGCAGTGGGGAAAACTTTGGTTATGTAACTTTGTCTCGGTCATTGTATAAATACATAGGTAGAGACTGGATCATTAGAGTAGTGCAAGGAGAGTGTATAGTGAATTTATAAGTGCTTCAGAATTGGCAGAGTGATTGGATACGTACATATGTTGGCAGAGCCTAACCCTTGAGCATGGGCATGGATCTAATTGGCTGCCCGTCATGTGCCAAAAACAGAAATTTGGGCTTTGCATGGCCCTGTATTGCTACAGCTGCAACACTCCACTGAATGTGCAATAGACATTCATATCCACTCAGATATGTCATGTGCACGATCTTTCATGTGTGGAAATATGGAAGAATGTAGGGTCAGTGATACCCCTACCTTCCATGTTGGCCATTTTTTAGGACTTGGGTCACAGGGTGACACATTGGCGCTTGCGGCCCGGGTGGCGGCAGCACTACAACAGGGACACCCACATCAGTTGATTCCTCATACAGCCCAGGACGGAACCACGCCCAGAGCTCCAGAGTCATTGTTCACAGCCTCACACAGGACCAGCCCAATCTGCTTACGCATACAGAGAGGGACAACAACGCTACATTGCCCAGATTTTCATTGTAGCGATCTGCTGCTCTCAGGTCTAGTTGTTAGTACGCCACAGCTACTCCCTGGCGGCTGGTTTACACCTACACCACACCCATCAAGCACAGGCGTCACAGGATACGTGACCCTGCCAATAAAAAGGACCGGGCGCACGTGCTCCACGCCATTTCCATTTCAGACTTGATGTACCAGATGCACTGTGGCCGGCACATGCACACCGCCACGGGATGGTGACTCGGTGCACTGAGGTAGGGGCACTGTAAGTGCTGAGCGGGTATGCAGCCTGTGATGATGTCCCGTTCCAGTGGTCCGGACAGGTCAGGTTTTTTGTACCTGCTGGACCGCAGTGTAGGCCTGAGCCATCGACCAGCGGGGGCCTACCACCATGTGGCGTGGCCTCACTGGTCACAGAGTTAGCGGCACCGCAAGATGTGCAACCTGTGATGATGGCAGGTGGACTGGTATGTCCTCTGACATGGTAAAATTAAGACACAGCACCAAATGTGAGACCTGGTGGCCTGCAGAGTGGGGCTGCATGAGGTGGAGTCTGCCCTGTCTGCGGAAAGGTGAGCAGTGAGGCCTGGGTGCGCAGCGGTGGGCAGACACATCTGGGAGGAGGAAGTGGATGTGATGCAGCAGCCTGGGTGCGCAGCGGCAGGCAGACATCTCTGGGCAGTGGAAGTGGATGGGGTGCAGTAGCCTGGATGCACAAAGGTGGGACAGCGATTTAGGCATGCGCAGTCATATGTACTCTGCCATTACTGATTCTGGACTATGTTTCAGATGAGTGAGCTTGAGGGCTTCACTATGTCCCGGGATGTGGGTGGAGACACACTGGTGGCGGAAAGGTGAGCTGTGAGGGTTTTGTCCACAGTGTGGGACCTCACTGTCCCTCTCCATCTCTTCCTTTCTCTCCCTCACTCTCTTTCACTCTCTCTTCCTCTCTCTCTCACTCTTCTTCTGTTTCTCTCTTCCTCTTTCTCACACTGTTTCTCTCTTTCTCTCTCTCTTCCTCTCTCTCACTGTTTCGCACTCTTTCCTCTCTCACTCTTTCTCTCTTCCTCATTGTCTTCCTCTAACTCTTTCTTTTTTTCTCTCTCTCTCTTCCTCTCTCTCTCTCTCTCTCTCTCTCTCTCTCTCTCTCTCTCTCTCTCTCCTTTGATGAACACATGACGCACAATCTTATCTTGCTTTTTGTCCTGGGATGATGCGTGGCCATCCTGGCAATCAACACCCACCCTGAATTGTGAGCTTGGCTTAATGCCGTGTATTCAACGGCTGAGGAGGTTGCTTCCGTGCGTTGCGGACCCTCTTACACAAATGCCAGTGGTGGAAGGTGAACAGAGAGGCTTGTTTCCGCAGCAGTGGGAAGTCACCTCTGGGCGGTGGGAGTGGATAGTGTGCAGCAGCCTGGGTGCACAAGAGCGGGCAGACACCTCTAGGCAGTGTGAGTGGATGGGGTACAGCAGTCTGGTTGAGCAGGAACGGGCAGTCACCTCCGGGCACTGGGAGTGGATGGGGTTTAGCAGCCTGGGTGCACAGCCGCAGGCAGACACCTCTGGGCAGTTTGAGTGGATGGGGTACAGCAGCCTGAGTGCACAGGGCTGACAGATACCTCTGGGCAGCGGGAGTCCATGGGGTGCAGCAGCCTGGGTGCACAGGGGCGAAATAGAAAATTCCGTGTGTGCACTTGTATGTACTCTGCCATTACTGATTCTATACTATGTTTCAGATGACTAAACTTGAGGGCTGCACTATTTCCCGGCATGTGGTTGGAGACACACCGGTGGCAGAAAGGTGAGCTGTGAGGATTTTCTCCTCAGTGTCAACACTTACTCTCCCTCTCTATCTCTTCCTTTCTGTCACTCACTCACTCTTTCTCTCTCTCACTCTCTATCTCTTCCTTTCTCTCTCTCACACTCTTTCTCTCTCTCTTCCTCTCTCTCAATCTTTCTTTCTCTGTCTCTTTCTCTCTCTCTCACTCTTCCTCTTTCTCACACTGTTTCTCTCTTCCTCTCTCTCACTGTTTCTCTCTCTCTTCCTCCCTCTCTCACTCTTTCTCTGTCTTCCTCTCACTCTTTCTTTCTCTCTCTCTCTCTTCTTCTCTCTCTCTTTCTCTTTCTCTCTATCTCCTTTGATGGACGCATGACACACAATCTTATCTTGCTTTTTGTCTGGTAGGCCTGCGATGATGCGTGGCCATCCTGGCAATCAACACCACCCTGAATTGTGAGCTCGGCTTGACCGCGTGTATGCAACGGCTGAGGAGGTTGCTTCGGCACATGGTGGACCCTCTTACACAAACACTGGTGGTGGAAGGTGAGCAGAGAGGCTTGTTTCCGCAGCAGTGGGCAGTCACCTCTGGGTGGTGGGAGTGGATAGTGTGAAGCAACCTCGGTGCACAAGAGCTGGAAGACACCTATGAGCAGTGGAAGTGGATGGGGTGCAGCAGCCTGGGTGCACAGGAGCGGGCAGACACCTCTAGGCAGTGTGGGCCCGATTCACAGAATTAACTTAAGACAAAATCCTATACTTACTACTTTTGGTATTCACAGAATGCACTTACTACTTTTGGTATTCACAGTTGCACTTACTACTTTTGGTATTCACAGAATGGATTTACGACTACTAACTTTACGTCCGCACTCGGGCCGAGCTTCCAGGCCAAAGGCGGAGCTTCCGGCCCGGAGGTGGGGATTCCGGCTGCTGGCGGAGATTTAGGGGCATATGTATGAAAGGAAAAATTAGTCGCAAACGCTGCAAATCGCTAAAAACAGCGCTTGCGACTGATTTTTCGCACTTTCATATGTATGACACACTTCCACACAGAAAACTAAGAAATCGCTAAATTAGCGATTTCTTAGGCTGTGAAACATGTAAACTGCGAATTTCCTTGCGAATACTTAATTTGCGATTTCTTAGCTGAGCGAAAATCGCTAACAAGAAATCGCAAACTAAGAAATCGCAAGCACATGAATGAAAAAGTCGCAAATTGCGAATTTACGAAAATCGCTATTTAAGAAATCGCTATTAACACTAATTGCTTGCAGGTGGTAAACTGGTGCAAGGTACTTAAACCACCCCACAATGCAACAGACCCACCCACAATGGCAGCAATGTTCGTGATAGCCAGGAGGGTGCGCATTCGGGCCCTTGCTCAGAGGAGAATGAGACAGGAACGTATATTCAGGCTGCGCATCACTCTGTTCCAGCACACTGAAGAGGATATCTATGACAAGTACAGACTGCACCCACAGACCATAATGGACCTGATTGAGGAGCTGAAACCCTACTTGGAGCACCCTACACGCAGGACACAAACAATTCCCACACATGTGCAGGACTGAACTGACTAAACGAGACAAATCCCCAGCAAGGACCTACTTAATGGAATCATTGGACATCCTGGGTCTAACAGAACTGTGGGAGTCTCCAACTGACGCCGGTACCTTCAAAAGAGTGGTAACCAAAGTCACCAAGGCGATCTCGTTAATAGAGGACAAGGCAATCTTAGCCAAGAGAGAGCATGGATGGGTGGCTCTGAAAGACTACACAACTCTCAAACCACAACAGTATCTAACAATGGGACTCACATACAAAACAAAAAACAAGTTCCTTAACCTCCGCCTAGGTAACATACCCATAACGCCACACCTAGCACCCTGGAAAAGGGATAAAACGTACATCTTTGCAGACTATGCCTTTCTGGTAAGGAGGATCTTATACACATTATTTGTATTTGCAAAAACCTTATGGACATAAGGCGTTCCTTGTTTCAGGCCCTTTGGAATCAGAGGAGGATAACCAGCTGCAGACAGGCTGTGCTGCTCTGTTTTAACCCCACGGAAATCCAACTGAATTGCAGAACAACAACATTTTTTGATATAGTGGCGGGCAGACTCAAAGAAAAAACGGGACATTAACAGACTCAGAC
This sequence comes from Triturus cristatus, assembly GCF_964204655.1. Lineage (NCBI taxonomy): Eukaryota > Metazoa > Chordata > Amphibia > Caudata > Salamandridae > Triturus > Triturus cristatus. Next base: position 408,030,131 of record NC_140590.1, read on the forward strand.
TATGACCTTTAATACTTTTAAAGATTTTAAACAAGCAGACATTTCACTCCTTTTCGCTCTTCTTAAACCCAAACTTTTAGCAATATTATTATTTTATTAAATGTGAGTTTTTATTAACTGTGCAATAAACTAAACCTTAAACCTTAAACCACACATGTGCAGGTCCTGTGCTCCCTGCACCTCCTGGCGCCAGGGAGTTTCCAATAGCGGAGGTTGGTGGGGTGTCACAGAGTGCACTTTCGCGTTTCTTCCATGCCTTCCTATTTGCAATGCTACAGAGGCTCTCTCACATCACATTTACTTCCCCACCACCCAACAGGCATTACAGCAAACAAAACTGGACTTCTACCACATTGCACGTTTCCCCCACGTCATTGGCTGCATCGACGGGACCCATGTGGCCATCACACCCCCAGCAGCAACTGAATATGTCTACAGGAATCGGAAATGATAACATTTCCTCAACATACAGATTGTGTGCAACGCAAAGTATCTCATCACAGACATCGTACCCAAATACCCCGGCAGTACACATGACTCTTTCATCTTCAGACACAGTGGAATACACAGACGTCTGAGTGCTGGAGAGTTTGGGGAGGGGTACCTGCTAGGTAAATACATGGCACACATCAATACATCCACTACATCACTTGAGGGGGGGGGCATTGACTTACCTTTTGTGTTTGTCCATTCAGGTGACAGTACCTATGCAGTGCGCGACTTCATCCTGACCCCATATCTGGATCCTGCAAATGCAAGTGAGAGGAACTACAACAGGGCACACAGATCTACACGCTGCGTCATTGAGCATACCTTTGGAATCCTGAAGAGCCGCTTCAGGTGCCTGCATAAAAGCGGAGGCGCACTGCAATACAGCCCTGAGACCTGCTGTAAAATCGTGGCAAGCTGTGCAATGCTACATAACATGGCAACGAGGAAAGGCACCACAATTGATGTGACAGATACAGACACATCGGATGACGAGCGTCCTGCTCCCCCTGCCAGACCAGCATCAGGAGTCGGTGCAGCTGCTGGACGCCAGAGACGGACTGAGATCACACAAAACTACTTCTAGGTGAGTAATGATGAAAAAAGACAAAAATAGCCTGATAATGTGTTAAGTGTTTATTCACACTTCACATAGAAGAAATTATAGCTGTCCCCAGCACATGTTGTGCACACAGTTCAGGTAATGCACAAGTAATCGTGCATACAGCAGTTTAGGGTTAATGCACCTGTGTTGCAGTGAGTGTCACCGCACATGTTCACCTCCTTCGGTGACGTCCAGGCTGAGTGCCCCCCATGGTGTTCCCTTGGCCTGCACCCTGTCTGGCACTGCGGCGTCTTTCCCCTGGCAAGGTGGGAGTGATGCTGCTACGACTTGAGGTGTCCTCACTCTTGGCAGAGGTCATGAGTGCGCTGCCACCAGCATTGGCCATCTGCAGCTGCTCCACAGCAGTGGTCACCTGCGCAAGTTCACACGGGCAATATCCTGGCATCAGTGTGCCATCTCAACCTGCATAGTTACGCATCTGCATGTTAGGGTGCTGGTGGTGGTGCAGAGGCGGTTCACCGGCTTGGTGTAATTTTGTAGGAGTGCATTGGCACATCGGCCAGCCCTGTCATTTGCGGCTTGGTTTTGCCTCAAAGTGTCACACAGCTCATGGATTGCCCCTGCCATGGCCACGAAGCCCTCCCCCATGTTCTTGTGGTCCTTGTGTATGCGGCATAGCTGCCGATTAATTGACCGCAGTGCTTTGCTTTGCAGGCGCTGTTCCTGCAGCATGTCCTGTTCCAGGCCTGCGAACACGGATCCCACAGCTTCAGTCGCAGTGCTGCTCCTGGGCCTTGATCTGCATGTGTCCTGCGGTGTACTCCTTGGCCTTTGTGTCTCATGGATGGGCATGTGTGACACACCCTGACTCCCCTCTCTCCTGTCGGTGTCATTACCCTGTGGCAGGTAATTCATCCTCAAATGGAGGCAGTGGGGGCACATGTGCACGCTTCCTGTGCTGGATTGGCTGCTGCTCAGTGTCATCACTGGAGTCCGCTGGGTGTGCAGGCTCCTCACCCTCTGCGCTGTCTTCTTGGGCCCTGGTATGTGCTGTGGATGTAAAGGGGACTACATGAGTTTGTGTTATTGTCTGCATGTGGCAATCAATAAAGTTCCAACAGTTTTTCTTGGCTAACCTCTGACACTGTATCATTCACTTATCCCCAACCCACATGTTGCATTTAATTTTTTTTGTCTCATGGACACACTGTCAGACACAGTACTACGAGTCCCATGATGCATTGCTGGGTGTGCTGTAAGACCTGGGCTGGAATGACATTTTGGGAGTTGACTATGCGCATTTGGGGAAGTGTGCATGGGATGGGGAGGAGTGCAGATTGATTTTGCATGCATCTTACCTTGACTGCTGGATGCAGGGTCAGAGCTGTCTATGTCAGCCACACCACCAACGCTCTCAGGCAGGAGAGTAGACTCCACGAGCTCCTCATGGGGGGTTGGCTGCTCTGCAGTGGATGGTCCTCCTCCAGTCTGATTAGCGTCCTTCAGTCTGGCTGCCACCCTCTCCTTGGACCTCTGGCGCATGTCGTACCACCGCTTGTGCAGCTCTTCAATGGTACGTGTGGTGACTCCCACTGCATTCACCTTGTTCTGTATTTCAAGCCATATTTTCCTCTTCCTGGCCTCTGGGACACGCAGTGCCTTCTTGCTGAAGAGGAGCTCATGGCTGCAGACCATCTCCTCAATGAGGACCTCCTGCTCCTTTTCAGAGAACTTATGCTTTCTCTTCCTTTTCTCAGCATCCTTGCCCTGCTTTTCTGTGGTGGAATCCATTGCTGGTTGCACTCTCCTTGGATGCCTCCTCTCACTCCCCAAGCAGCCTCTGGGTGTGGCTCAGGTGAGCAGGTGCAGGAAATCACTCCAGTTTCCTGGTTGTGATGTCATCAGGCTGCACCTGGATTGCAGGTTCCCGTTTTTGCGATTTCTTAATTAGCAAATTTTGCAATTAAGAAATCGCAAAACGGGTGTCTGAGAATAATTTGCGATTTTTAAGAAATCGCAATTTATTTGCGATTTATATTTTACATCCCGCTTAGCGAATCTCAATTTACAAATCGCTAAATTTCGCAAATAGGATTCGCTAAACGGAATTTTGATACATATGCCCCTTAGCCATGGCCAAAATCTCCACCTCTGGGCCGGAAGCTCCTCCTCTGGGCCGGAAGCTCTGCTTCCGGGCCAGAAACCCCGCCTCCGGGCGGAAGCCCCGCCTCCGGGCCAGAATTTCCGCCCTGAGTGCGGACGTGAAGTTAGTAGTCGTAAATCCATTCTGTGAATACCAAAAGTAGTAAGTGCATTCTGTAAATACCAAAAGTAGTAAGTGCATTCTGTGAATACCAAAAGTAGTAAGTTTAGGATTTTGTCTTAAGTTAATTCTGTGAATTGGGCCCTGTGAGTGAATGGGGTGCAGCAGTCTGGTTACACAGCAGCGGGCAGACACCTCTGGGCAGTGGGAGGGGATGGGGTACAGCAACCTGGGTCCGCAGAGGCAGGAAGACACCTCTGGGTGGCAGGTGTTGATGGGGTGCAGCAGCCTGAGTGCGCAGGCGGACAGACACCTCTGGGCAGTGGGAGTCAACGGGGTGCAGCAGCCTGGGTGTGCATGGGTGAAACAGATAATTACCCATTTGCAGATTTATGTACTCTGCCATTACTGATTCTATACTATGTTTCAGATGACTAAACTTGAGGGCTGCACTATGTCCTGGCACGTGGTTGGATACACACCAGTGGCAGAAAGGTGAGCTGTGAGGATTTTCTCCACAGTGTCAACACTCCCTCTCCCTCTCCATCTCTTCCTTTCTGTCACTCACACTCTTTCTCTCTCTCACTCTCTATCTCTTCCTTTCTCTCTCCATACACTTTTTCTCTTTCTGTCTCTTCCTCTCTCTCATTCTTTCTTTCTCTCTCTCTTCCTCTCTCTCACCCTGTTTCTCTCTTTCTCTCTCTCTTCCCTGTATCTCACTCTTTCTCTCTCTCTTCCTCTCTCTCTCTCTCACTCTTTCTTTCTTTCTCTCTCTCTCTTCCTCTCTCTCACTCTTTCTCTCTTTCTCTCGCTCTCCTTTGATGGACGCATGACGCACATTCTTATCTTTCTTTTTGTCTTGCATGTTGTGATTCACAAATTGTCAAGGGATGACACACCATGCCTGTACCTACTTTTATTTTGTTGTTTTGTTTAAATAAAATGTTTTATATGTAAATCCATAGATGACTGAGACTCTTATTTCTCTAACCTCAAATGCATGTTCTTAATTCTAATTATGTGACATCAGCCAATTTGTTACATTCCAGATTTCCTAAAGTTGCTCTCACATTTGTTTGTGGGGGGTGGCTGTAGGAGAGTAGGATCACATGGGTACCCCCACTTTTTGCTGGTGTTTAACTGTTTTTTTACCTTAGTCTGGCTGTGGCCCTGCTAATCAGGACCCCAGCCTAGCTGCTTCCTCTCTAAAATGGTTTTCATGTACATTAGGTACATTTCTAATTGGATTCTGGAGTGCCTTATAAGCCCCTAGTATGTGGTATACTATGTACCTAGGGCATAGGTACCTCAGAGGCCTACCAGGGGCTGAAGCATGTATTAGGCCACCCTTGGGAAGCACTCCAAAATGACACCACAGGTCTGCTACTGTAGCCTGGGTAAGGTGGTGCTTGCACCCCTTACAGTGGTATAGGCTACCTATATCCACCTATATATACAAACACGTATAAACCTATGAGTCACTCCTATGGCAGGCCTTGACAATCCTCAAGGCAGAGTGCTTGGTTTTTTTGTGAGAGGGTGCCCAAACATGAGCTGAGCCCCTCTGCAGCTTTCGTAAATACTTCCTTATGGCTGTTCTGTGATACAGCTATACCATATACTCTTAAGTGCATTATAACCTCCCGGTAAATGCTAACTTTGGAATGGCTGCATCAAAACATGTTGTGTTTGGTGTCAAACGCTTTGGAATACTACCCCCCCCTCGCCAGAGTCCTGGACCCGAGCATCACAAAATGGATGCCACTGTCACAGACACGAGTCTGGCCTCCTGCTGCTGACTGAAACTCCGGCAGGGGAGGCCTGGACAATAGGTTTCAGGTACACCTCCCCAGACAGGCTTTAGTGTATTGGGGCAGGGTGGGTGCATTCAATGAATGCTTTTCAGACACTGCCTGGGGCACACAAGGTGTCCCTGTGCATACCCCAGTTCAAACCGGTTCCATGGGCGCTCAGCCAGTGCTCTAGCGTGAAACTTGGCAAAGGGGAAGGGGTGTAACCACCCCCTCCCCAGGTCCTCCCATAGGTGGGACCTTAGAGTTAGTCCAACCCCTAAACTTAGTATAAGTATAGGAACCCATTCCCTAGGACTTCAGATTACCCTGGACGAAACTCTGCAACAGATATCCTGGACCTTCGACATTCTATTTCAACTAGAAGACTGAAGAAATCTCCCTTGGGGTCAAGGAGTGAGTCCCCTGCTTGGCAGACACCAAAGAAGCAACTGACCAGTCTGCATCGCTGAAGCTCCCGCCGGATGCCAAAGTCTTTGCATCACCAGAGGTGAATTTCCAGACTTTCCTGAGGCTACCCTGTGTCCAAAGCTAAGCTGAGGCCCGTGGCTATCGTGGGTGATGTGGAACCATGACCCATGGACACCGTGAACTTTTGCAGCACCATCATCTTCCTGGAAGTTGTGCTTTTGGCTACGAAAAGCCCCAGCCTGCACCAAAGATTTCTGGCCTCCACTCCACGAGTGACCCGTGGGCTAGTTTCAAGTGTGACTGCTCAAGGCTCCTTTGCGGTCGCTAGCCCGTTGGCTAGTGGGTCCCCACGAAGACAACTCCTCTTCTGATTGGGCTTTCCTGGTTTCTCCAGATGTGCCCTGACTTGGCTTGGATCGCTCCGGACACTTCTCCTCTTCACGGCAGCAGCACTTCCTGAGCAGCTTCCATTGAAATCGATGACGCGACCCGACACCAAAAGACACCTATGCACCTGGCTTTCCAGGGTGAGGTAACACGAGTACTCCGGTGCTCCCATGTGTGCTAGCCCTAGAACTGTCTCTGTCCAAAAGGGTTTGGTCCTGAGTCATTTTCTAGTGTCCCTAATCTTAAAATTTCCAACGCGACATTGCCCATAGAAACTAACGGGAACCCGCGGCTGTGTTCTCACACTGCACACGTGGGTCTCCTGTGTCACTACCTTGGGTGGTCCCTTGGGGTCCCAGCGATTCTACAGGCTCTAGGCCTAGTGACTAGTTCAGTCATGGTTCTTACACCACTTTTTTGGTATATGGTTTGGTACGCCCCTAGAGCCTAAACGTGTATTTGTGCTTTTACTGTTGAATACTGACTTGTGAAGGGGGGGATGGCATACAAGGGGCTTGTGCCGGGGGTGTCAGAGCAGTGTTGGGTGTCTGAGCTGCATGATCGTTGGCTCCATTGCATCTGTTGTCATTCAGGTGTGGCTCTGGGCTGGGCTCCCTTTCATGTTGCAAGTTGTAGTCTGACTTTACACCAGCTCAGAGCAGGTGTAAACTTACTACTTCTAGCACACCTTATCCGTGTTTTGTACTCTCTTCAAAGATCTTGCTGGTGTTTGAGAAACTTGCAAAGTGATGTGTTCGCTGCATTTTGCACGGGTACGCCTACTCTACATCTCATTTGCAATATTTGCCGGGGTCATCCGTGACAATGGTTTTTGAGGCTGCTATCGCTGGTAAACTGGTGATATGGGCTGTTTGCTCCAGCTTGTGAATGGTGCGTTACATTTATCACCATTTTGGTTGCGATAAAGTGCCGTTAACTCTGCGATGTGTCCTTCAGAATATACCCATCGGTGTTTAAAAGACTTAAGATGTACTCGAGTGTCGTGCTGAGAGCCATGCAAAAAACAAACGAGTAGAGAGCCACCCCGAGGACCCCATCCCCCGGGGCCTGGCCTCACCGTTGGGGACCGTGGGGGGAGCCCCAATGCCCCCACGGTCCCGCCGGCTCCCCGCATCCTGCAGGAGCAGGCATTGCTTTTCCACACGGGGAGCTGCTGACATGCAGCTCCCCGTGTGGAAAAGCAATCAGCTTTGGATTTTGGAAACAAGAGCAGGTTTCCCTGCTCCCACTTCCAAAATCCAAAGCAAGTTTGTTATGACAGGTCCGTAGCCACGCGACTCCCGCCCTGTCATAGCAAACAGCAGTGTCCCGGGGGTGGGCACCCCGGGACACTGCAGGAGCCGGCCCTGGGGCGTGGTGGTCCCCAGGGCCATCAAGGGCTCCAGGAGGAGGGCCGCGTGCCCCCTCCCAACATGAGTGAAGCCCCGGGGAGGTGGTGGTCCTCGGGGCTGTGGGGTCCCCAGCGGGCCCCCGGTAATATTTTTTAAGAAATGTCCCTGGGACCTAGCCCACCCGGGGTCCTCATTAAAATAAAATGCGGGAACCCGAGCTTCATTGTTTTTTAAACAATTTCAGCGGAATTCACGACCTCAGCGCATATTGTGCCAAAATTGATTTTAAAAACAATGCTTTTTTTGGCCCGGAGGGTCCTTCTGGGACCCCCTGAGCAGGCCTAGGGGGTCAGGGTGTTTCTACCCTGCCCCCTTCTCTTGTTTTATATTTTTGTTTCTCTGTTTTCTGGTGACTCACTTCTACCGAGTCACAAGATGGCTGCCAACACTTCCTGGTCTGGAGTGTTGACAGCCAATTAGAATGAAGCTCTTGGTCGTGGCAGACAATTAGAATGAAGCTCGTGGTGGGGAGGGTTGACGACTCCACCGCTGCCCTAGATATTGAAACTTCTTTTTTTTTAATTTCTCAGCAACTACTGAACGGATTTACACCATTTAAAAAAAAGGTCACTTTCTGAACCAATCACTACCTTTTTGCCAAATTTGGGGTAATTCCGTTTAGCAGTTTCAGCTGTAGCCTTGCCCAAAGTTTCCTATGGAAATTGATTTTTTGACTCTTATCTTTTGAATTTCTCAAAAATTACTGAATGAATTTACCCCATTTAAAAAAAAGGTCGCTTTCTTAACCAAGCTCTACCTTTTTGCCAAATTTGGGGTAATTCCATTCAGCAGTTCGGCCTGTAGCCCGTCTGGAAATTAACAAGGAGAAAATGCATTTTGGGACCCCCCTTTTTTCTGAGCCCCCGCTTGACAAATCACCCCCAAACTTTCAGGATAGGAGCTGCCCTGGATAGACATTTTTTGGGGAGAATTTCGTGAAGATTCATCAAACGACGCCAAAGTTATTAGCAAATCAAAAAAATGCTTTTCCTATGGAAACTAGGTTCTAACTATAAATTCCTACTGGCAACCGCCAGTAGGTAAAATATATATACATATTCACTGAAAAAACCATAGGTTTCACACATGTTATAGTTAGCTGGACATTTCACTCGTAAAAACGTGTATTTGTGCTTTTACTGTTGAATACTGACTTGTAACTTAAGTACTTCGAACTCTAACCTCATAAAGAGACTAGAGTGGTGTGTTTTATCTTAAATACATATATTTTAAATATATACCTGGTGTGGTTGTCCTTTCATTTGATCATTCAAGAGATTATAGACTGGTAAAATAAGCTGCTTTACATTCCTTCAAGACTTAGCCTGAAGGCTGCTCTCCATAGCTACCACTAGGATAGCTTTCAATAAAGGTTGTATTTAACCTATACCAATAAGGGGTTGTTTGGACTGATACAGGGTGCCCACTAGAACTAGTGGACAGCATATATCAGGCCAACTTCTCACAGTGGCGGTGAAGGGGGGATGGCATACAAGGGGCTTGTGCCGGGGGTGTCAGAGCAGTGTTGGGTGTCTGAGCTGCATGATCGTTGGCTCCATTGCATCTGTTGTCATTCAGGTGTGTCTCTGGGCTGGGCTCCCTTTCATGTTGCAAGTTGTAGTCTGACTTTACACCAGCTCAGAGCAGGTGTAAACCTACTACTTCTAACACACCTTATCCCTGTTTTGTACTCTCTTCAAAGATCTTGCTGGTGTTTGAGAAACTTGCAAAGTGATGTGTTCGCTGCTTTTTGCACGGGTACGCCTACTCTACATCTCATTTGCAATATTTGCCGGGGTCATCCGTGACAATGGTTTTTGAGGCTGCTATCGCTGGTAAACTGGTGATATTGGCTGTTTGCTCCAGCTTGTGAATGGTGCGTTACATTTATCACCATTTTGGTTGCAATAAAGTGCCGTTAACTCTGCGATGTGGCCTTCAGAATATACCCATCGGTGTTTAAAAGACTTAAGATGTACTCGAGTGCCGTGCTGAGAGCCATGCAAAAAACAAACGAGTAGAGAGCCACCCCGAGGACCCCATCCCCCGGGGCCTGGCCTCACCGGTGGGGACCGTGGGGGGAGCCCCAATGCCCCCACGGTCCCGCCGGCTCCCCGCGTCCTGCAGGAGCAGGCATTGCTTTTCCACACGGGGAGCTGCTGACATGCAGCTCCCCGTGTGGAAAAGCAATCAACTTTGGATTTTGGAAACAAGAGCAGGTTTCTCTGCTCCCACTTCCAAAATCCAAAGCAAGTTTGTTATGACAGGTCCGTAGCCACGCGACTCCCGCCCTGTCATAGCAAACAGCAGTGTCCCGAGGGTGGGCACCCCGGGACACTGCAGGAGCCGGCCCTGGGGGGTGGTGGTCCCCAGGGCCATCAAGGGCTCCAGGAGGAGGGCCGCGTGCCCCCTCCCAACATGAGTGAAGCCCCGGGGAGGTGGTGGTCCCCGGGGATGTGGGGTCCCCAGCGGGCCCCCGGTAATATTTTTTAAGAAATGTCCCTGGGACCTAGCCCACCCGGCGTCCTCATTAAAATAAAATGCGGGAACACAAGCTTCATTGTTTTTTATGGTTTAAATGTTTTTATTGAGGGATAGCTCAAAGAACATCAGGTCAAAGAACATACAGGGAGACCCAAGTGCCTCTTACAATGCTAGAACAACCATCTAGGCCCTCGTCAGTCCTCCGTTCCCCGAAGTGTGCTCGAACTGAATGATCATACACTAGACCACAACTTACCACTGTAAACCCCCATTTCCCACCAAACCCACCCCCCCAAATAACTCAACCCCCCGCCTTCCCTCAAGCCCCTTCCCCTCCTCCCGCGCTCCACAGCACGCCCAAGGCCCGCGAGATTTAATGTCCGCCCCCATCGGAAGTCTCTGCAATGCGTAACAACTTTAAATATCGGGGACACGTAACTTCCCTAAATTCTGAGGTCAAGAGTGATAAAAAGGGATGCCACAATTCCCTGCACCTAACTCCCTCCCCAGCAAAGGTGAGCGCCAATTTTTCCATACCCAGGACATACCACAATCGGTGGAGCCATCCCACAAAGGTCAGCAGCTGAGGTGTGCGCCAGTGTGCAAGTATATTTTGTATAGCAGACCCCAACGCGATGGCCATCAATCGGCCTCTGCGGGAGCGTAATGGGTATGTCAGAGGGTTGGGCAGACCCAAGAGCACATAAGCAGGGAAGCGTGATATCTCTGTCTCGAAGTGCTTATCCACTTCGTCCAGCACCAGTTTCCAGAAGGGTTGGAGGTGGGGACAGTCCCATAATAGGTGTGTGAGGCTACCCAGTTGCCCGCAACCCCTCCAGCACGTCGCCTCCCTAGAGTGGTCCATCGCATGTATGCGCTCCGGCGTATAATACCAATACGTCACTACTTTTGTGAGGGTCTCCGTGAGCCCCATATGATAAGCCGAATGTCGTGCCCTGTAATAGATGTCCTCCCATTCTTTATGAGTCAGGGTTCTTCCCAGTTCTCGTTCCCATCGGAGTCTGTGCGCATTGTATGTGTGCTTGTGTGTAATCTGCAACTGTTTATAAAGGTCTGAGACTAGGCGTCTGTCGGATGTACGAGTAATAAGCAATCGTTCGTAGGGGGAAAGGCGCCGCTCCGCCCCCGAGCGGACCTGCGGCTGAAGCGCCCAGTGCCGTACCTGCATATACTGTAACCGCTCCACCTCCGGCAGCTGGAAATCCCTCCGCAAAGAAGCGAACGAGGTCACCCCCCCTCTCCATAAACATGACACAGGGACCGACAGCCCGCTGCCTTCCAGCTCGAAAAAGCAGCCTCTTCCAGTCCTGGGGTGAAATCGGGGTTGCCGATCAGCGGGGAAAATGGGGACGGGAATGATGTGAGTTTGTGTGTGACATTAGTGGCGTCCCATACCTCCAGGGGGACCCGCGTAATATAGGAGTCATATAGGTTAGGCGGCCGATGCGCCCTGCGCAATAAGGGGATGTCCTGTAGCGGTCTCGCAGCCACCGCCTGATCTTGAAATAGCCAATGCTTCTCTGACTCCCATCTACTCCACTCCACTAAATATCGCAGCTGAGCTGCCCAAAAGTAGAGTCCCAAATCTGGAATCCCCAACCCGCCCTCCTCCGGGGCCAGAACTCCCAGCGCCCGCCGCATCCGCGGTTTCCTCCCATTCCAGATAAACCGAGCCAGATCTGACTGCATCACCCGAATCCATCCCGCCGGTGGACGAAGAGGTATAGTGCGAAAGAAATAGAGAATCTGCGGGAGGATGGTCATCTTAACCGCCGCAATCCTGCCCAACCACGAGAGGGGATAATGCCGCCATCTGTTGAGGTCCCGGCGGATCCTGTCGCGTAGCTGTGCATAGTTCGTCTGCACTATCTGGGAAAGCGATGGGGCTAGTTGGATCCCTAGATAGGGTATCGTGTCCGCTGCCCAGCGAATGGGGAGCCGGGATTGCAAATGCTCACGGGTGGACCACGCCAACGACAGATCCAGGGCCAGGGATTTCTCAGCGTTCACCTAAAATCCGGCCGCTCGTGCAAACGCCTCCAGTTCTGCACAGCACGCTGGGAGGGCAGGGCCCGGATCAGATAAGGACAGCAGTACATCGTCCGCATACAAGCTGATTGTGTGAACGAAGCCCCTGAACCGGATGCCGGTGATCTCTGGGTTCTGCCGCACTCTCTGGGCCAGAGGCTCCATATAGAGGGCGAAGAGGAGGGGGGACAGCGGGCATCCCTGCCTCGTGCCCCTCTCAATGTGGAATCTGGAAGACGTGCATCCATTCACTCGAACCGTGGCCGTGGGATATCTATAACAGTTAAGGACCAGCGTGCGAAAGCGGTCGCCAATTCCAGCCCTCCCCAGTACCTGCTCTAAGAATGGCCAATGAACCCGGTCGAACGCCTTTTCGGCATCAATGGCAAGCATGATATATTCCCCCGGTACCCGTGTGGCCTTCTCTATAAGATGCAGTATCCGCTTAGTGTTATCAGACGTTTGCGTCTCGGGGATGAAGCCTGCTTGGTCCGGGTTCGTGAGCCCCGGCATAAGAGGGCAGAGGCGCGAGGCCAGTATCCCCGTATAGAGCTTAAGATCCACATTGAGGAGTGAGATCGGGCGGTAGGAGCCACATTGCGCACTGTACTTGCCCAGCTTGGGAATCACTGCTATCGACGCCTCCAAGAGGTCGCCTGGGATAGCTCCTTGAGCGGCAAAGGAGTTGAACAGCTTGGTGAGGAAGGGGGCCAACAGCGAGCCAAATTTCTTATAAAAGAGAGCGGGAAAACTGTCTGGACCCGGGGCTTTCCCCAGTTTAAGCCGCGAAATGGCGGACACGACTTCGTCCATATGAATGCTTCTGTCGAGGTGTTCGGCCTGCTCAGGTGACAAAGCCGGTAAATCCACCGAGTCCAGGAAGGCCTCCCCCTCTGCCTGAGCCAACGGGGCCTCCGCATACAGAGATGCATAAAAGTCGCGGAACGCCTCCGCAATAGCGCTATCGTCCGTTGCTGTTGAGCCGTCCGCCCTAGAAATCCGTTTAAGAGCCTGACGTTGACGCACCTCTCTGAGCTTATGAGCCAAAAGCCGCCCACACCGATCCCCTCCTGCATAGTAGGCGTGTTTCAGCCGCAGTACCGCGTACTCCGCCCTGTCTTGGTCCAGCGCTGTCAGCTGTTGGCGAGCCGCTTTAAGTTGCCGCCATACTCTCGGAGCCACCGTTCTCTGGTGTATGCGTTCCAACTCCCTCACCTGGTGCGTAAGCTCTTCCCTCTTGCGGCCGTCCGCCGCCGAGATAGAAATGAACTCCCCTCGGAGGACTGCCTTTAGCGCCGCCCATTGCGTAGCCAGCGAAGTGTCTGTGTTGTCGTTATGTGTATGATACTCCTGGATGGTGCGCTTAATGCGCTGAAGGACCTCGTCGCGTTGCAAGAGGTCATCTCTGAGACGCCACACCCTAGAGGGACGTGGTATTGGTGGGAGAGTGAAAACAGCAGTCACCGGGGCATGATCCGATAAGGACACCACCCCTATGTCCGCCGCCGTCGCAAGAGCTCTCAGCGATGCAGAGACTAATAGGTAATCTAATCGGGCATAAGTCTTGTGTGCATTGGAGTAATAGGAGTACTCCCTATCGCGGGGATGCAGGGATCGCCAGAGGTCGTCCAGCCCCAAGTCCCGCAAGCGCGCAAGCCCCTCCGCAGTAATGGCCCCAGTTTGATGTGAGCGCTGACCGGATCGGTCCCGAACAGTCTCGAACACCAAGTCAAGATCCCCCCCTATAATGATATGGCGGTCTGGTGTGGTTGTGGATTCTGTGAGTGCAGAATGCAAAAATCGCTCGGGACCCTCGTTCAGGGCGTAGATGGAGCTAACAGTGAATGGTATCCCCCCAAGAGCGAGACGATAGGTCAGAAGGCGTCCCCTGATCTCAGCCACTTTGTGGAGGACCCCCCCCGAAATCGCTGTGCCACTAGTATCGCCACTCCAGCAGTCTTAGTTGGGCCGGAGGAAAAAAACTGGGTGGGGAACCTCCGGGACCAAAGACGGTGACAGTCGCGCGCCAGCAGATGAGTTTCCTGCAGGAGACAGAGATCCGCTTGGGAATTTTCCAAATAAGATAGGACAGCCTTACGTTTGACTGGGTTGTTAAGACCCCGGACATTCAGGGTCAGTATTTTAAGTGTAGTGGGTGGCATGATGGGTAACACATGGGGAACCCCGCCGCGGAGCAGCAGCACCGGCAGGGGCCCTAGGCCTTCGGAGCGGCAGCGGGACAGGGACGTGGAAGTGCAAGTGAAGATTCAGGCTGTGCAGGAAAGACGAGCACGGGGCCCCCAACCTCCTCCCACCCCAACAAACCCCCTCAAAACTAAAAAAAGAAAAACCCAAACCAAGAAAACTGTAACCATATAGTCCGTCGCATGCCTGCGACTGGCAAAAAGTCATTGGGGAACGTCCATCAATCATGGAAGGAAGCCTCCCTCCTGCCAAGGATCCAGATGCAAGAAAAGACATATATCAGGTACCGTGCTTGACCAGATCAGGCATTCTGCGAGCCCGGAAGTTCCGTTGACACAGCTTCCAACGCCGACTGACGCCCCTTCGTGACCTCAGCAGGTGGCGGTTTTTGAAAACGGCATCTACAACCCTGCTGCCTCCAGTGAGGCCCAGCCTGTCCCGCGCCGGAAGCGGCGGCCCCCTCTCCCCCTCCTTCCTCGGGGAGGGTCACCCCCAGCAAGCCGGCAGCCTCGGACAGAGGGCGCAGCTGGTAGAGTTTGTCGTCCTTACGAAAGACCAAACGGAAGGGGCGACCCCAGCTATAAGGGATGTTGTTGTGCTGGAGGTGCGCCGTGATAGGTCTGAACAGGCGCCGTTTTTGCAGCGTGAGAGCAGACAGGTCCTGAAATAGCACCGGCTTGTGATCTCGAAAGTGTAGGGGTTGCATACGGCGTGCTTTTTGCATGATCATTTCCTTGGTAAGGTATTCCTGCACGCATACCAGGATATCCGGCGGGGACGCCGACGAGGCCCTAGGGGGACCCACTCTGTGCGCTCGATCTATCCCCAGGCTCGTGTCCAGTGGGCGCTCCAAGATGTGATTGAACAGCTCCCGCGAGTAGGCGAACAGGTCCCTCGTGTCGTCGGTCACTTTCACGCCTCTAATTCGGATGTTATGACGACGGGAGCGATTCTCGAGGTCATCAAGATGTACCTGTAGGTCCACCTGCTGGTCATGCAGGCGGATAACCTCCTGCTGGAGATTTGCGATTTCCTCGTCCTTGCCATCACTCTTGCCCTCTAGGTCCGCCACTCTTTCGCCAATACTGTCCACATCGCGGCGGACTTCCTTGAGCTCAGACGTGAACTCCTGTCGGAAAGTTTGAATGTCGTCCCTCAGAGCAGCGAACATGGACTCCAAGAAGGCCTTAGTAATAGGCTCCGAGCCCTCAGCGTCCATCGTCCCCTTGCCAGAGCCCCCGGCAGCCGCTGTCGCAGCCATCAGACCGCCCCGGGGACTTGGAGAACAAATCCTTGATATTCTTGTCCTGTCGTTTCTTGTGCGTGGCCATGTCGCGGCCCGCAATTCTCTGCGTGTTCCCGGAGAATGCTCCCCCGCAGGACAGCCACCCAATCGAGGCTCGGCAGGAGGCCCAAGCCCGGGGATCAGCTCCTCAACCCAGGGGATCCCCGTATGCCCAACGGGCTTTTGCGTCTATCCTCTGCCTCGGGAAGGGCGCCGGTAGAGCAGGAAGGCAACCAGCCCGCTCCACCTGGCCGCGGCCGCGAGCTCCGGGCCCCGTATCTCCCCCGCAGGCAGCCTGTAAAGTCCAATCGTAGCAAGGCCCGGCACAGGTCACGGGCTCCCTCAACACCTCATTCAGCCCCATCCACCTCGTGATGGGGTCCGGCACAACCCCGAAGACCAGGGGACCCAGCCGAGCACAGGGTCACAGCCCCCAGGGATCCCGGAGCGCTCCAACCGACCCCCAGGAGAAGCCAGGCGCTCCGCCAGTCTCAATCACTGCTGCAAACCTCCGGGAGGCGAGGACTCTTCGCAGCCCCCCTCCGTTGTGCTACACTGCGGCCTTCCAGCTAGGGCCCGCTCCGCCGAGCGCAGCCACTCCCATTCAGCAGGGCCAATTCCCGCTGTCCAGCCCGATCCATCCGCCGGCAGGCAATCCCCGATCTCCACCAGCTTGTGCCACACTTCTGCTACTCCGGGGATAGGGGCACCCTCAGGCCGTCCGTAGGCGCCTCAGGCCCAGCCATGCAGGCCCCCCCACCGGCCCCGAGCGGCCCGGTCCTCCGTGCCCCCAGCCGCCGAGCCGGTGTTCACCATGCGGCGGGGTCGTGTCGTTCAGGTGCTCACCGATTCATGGGTCACCAGTGGGCTCCGCTCCCCGCTCTCTGTGCACTCTCGAGCGCCCAGCAGGCCACCCCCTGTCCGGCGCCACCCCCACCTCCAGGGCGGCGGGTCCAATCAACGTGACAGCAGATCTCCGCTACAGACTCCTGGGCCCCCGCACCACTCCGGGGGGCACTCTCACTGCTCACCGCCAGTCACAGGCCGCGTCCGCCGCCACACAGCAGATTCCACGCCCGCACCGCGCTCCCCAGCGCGGCCTCCCTCCTGCCGCTCTCCGTCACTGTCGACTCGCGGCCAGAAAGCTCCCAGCCTCCGGGCACCACCTCGCTCTCGGTGAAGTCGCGGGTCTCCGGACTCCGAAAAATCGGCACTTTCAGCGCTATTAACGGCCCAATGGCCGGTGCTATACAGGATCCTGGTGGGAGCTCCGGAGCAGGACGTCTGCTCACTCCGCCATCTTGGCTCCGCCCCCCCTTCATTGTTTTTTAAACAATTTCAGTGGAATTCGCGACCTCAGCGCATATTGTGGCAAAATTGATTTTAAAAACAATGTTTTTTTTGGCCCTGAGGGCCTTCTGGGACCCCCTGAGCAGGCCTAGGGAGTCAGGGTGTTTCTACCCTGCCCCCTTCTCTTGTTTTATATTTTTGTTTCTCTGTTTTCTGGTGACTCACTTCTACCGAGTCACAAGATGGCTGCCAACACTTCCTGGTCTGGAGTGTTGACAGCCAATTAGAATGAAGCTCTTGGTCATGGCAGACAATTAGAATGAAGCTCGTGGTGGGGAGGGTTGACGACTCCACCGCTGCCCTAGATATTGAAACTTCTATTTTTTGAATTTCTCAGCAACTACTGAATGGATTTACACCATTTAAAAAAAAGGTCACTTTCTGAACCAATCACTACCTTTTTGCCAAATTTGGGGTAATTCCGTTCAGCAGTTTCAGCTGTAGCCTTGGCCAAAGTTTCCTATGGAAATTGATTTTTTGACTCTTATCTTATGAATTTCTCAAAAATTACTGAATGGATTTACCCCATTTAAAAAAAAAGGTCGCTTTCTTAACCAAGCTCTACCTTTTTGCTAAATTTGGGGTAATTCCCCCTGTAGCAGTTCGGCCTGTAGCCCGTCTGGAAATTAACAAGGAGAAAATGCATTTTGGGACCCCCTTTTTTCTGAGCCCCTGCTTGACAAATCACCCCCAAACTTTCAGGATAGGGGCTGACCTGGATAGACATTTTTTTGGGAGCATTTCGCGAAGATTCATCAAACGACGCCAAAGTTATTAGCAAATCAAAAAATGCTTTTCCTATGGAAACTAGGTTCTAACTATAAATTCCTACTGGCAACCGCCAGTAGGTATACATATTCACTGAAAAAACCATAGGTTTCACACATGTTATAGTTAGCTGGACATTTCACTCGTAAAAAAACAATGAAATTCTCCCGTTATAGTTAGTTCAGCTAACTATAACTCACGCGCCCGCAATCCACTGCTGATGACGTCACATATTACATCACTCATGACATGGTCAGTGACATCACTCATGACATCACTGATGACATCTCAAATGACATCACTGATGTCATCACTGATGACATCATCCATTGAGTATGTGTTTCTGAACAATTGTAATATGTTTAATATACATAGGGAAAGGCCTGTTGAAGAATGAGTGGGTGTACAAGTGTGTAAATGGATGATTTTCTGTGGTGCGTAACTGACTCTATAAGTGAGTCATTAAATGTATCTTACTGCAGACTAGTGAATAAACTGTGTAAATGTCTGTATGTGTCTGTATGTCGGTGTATAAGTGGCAGCATGGTTTTGTGAAAAGCTATATGAGTGTCTATATGAGTTATTGATTGCTTGTCTCAGTATCTGTATGGGTGCCTGAGTGTTTGTGTGGCTAGGGTCTGTGTGACTCTGTGCATAGATGTGTGACTGGGTGATTCTATGGGTGCATGGTTTTAAGAGTGCATCTGTGATGGACTGTATGGTTGAGTGAGTGTATGTATGGGTGTGTTAGGGATTGAATGTATATCTCAGTGGTACATTTGTGACTAACTACATATGTGAAAGGCAGTATATGTGCGTGTAAGAGTATATAAGTGGGTAGATGTGAGAGTGTGTGATTGTGAGAGTGACTGTATGGATGAGTGTGTGCTTGCATCAATGATTCTATAAGAGCGTAAGAATGTGATACTATTTTTATGAGTAAGTGAACTTGAGTGTGTATAACCACATAGGTGAGTAAATGGGAGTGTGATTATTTGCATGACTGAGTAGGTGTGAGAGTACCTCTATGGATGATTGGTAGTGTGTGAGTGTCTATATAGGTGTATAAAAGCATATGATAGTTTTGTATGTTGTGACTGTAAGTATGAGTGACTGTACAGGTGAATGAGTGGAGGTGTATGTAGACCTAAGAGTTAATAAGTGGCTATGTAGTTATTGGTATTGCAGTATGTATGGTTTTGAGAATGGAACTCTTAAATTTTGAGTCGGTGTATCAAAGGTTATATTAGGGTGTGAGAAGATGTGGTAATTTATCACATGGATGACGTCTTCAGTGATTTCATCAGTGATGTAATTTGAGATGTCACGGTCCTAACTATAACTATCTACTGGCGACCACCAGTAGATAATTAAAAAACAAAGGTTACAGGGATTTTATAGTTAGGAAATAGAATTGAAAAAACCTTAGAAATTTACTGAAAAAAACAAAGGTTACCATAGGAAGAGTTATTGTAGAAATTACCAGTTTGATATCAAACCATGGAAAGTTGCTTATCTAGGTGGCAGAGAAGCGGTAGGTCACCGCTGCATCAGTGCACTGGAAACCTTTTGTCCCACAGCTAGCGGGTCAGTAACTTACTGAACTTAGACCGGGTTTTAGTTATCCCCAGGTATACTTTACTGTGAGGATTTGGTTGTATGATTGGGGTACATTTTACTAATGCTACATACATTTTTCTCAACCACAAGTAGTTCAGATAACAAATGAAAAGTAGCATTCAATTCTATACAGGATTATCTGTTACAAAATCAACAGACGGTTAAACTTTTCTCCAGGAATAGATCAAGTAGTCATGATGTGACGAATAAAAGTTATTCAGTAGTCTTGCGAGTTGCTTTGATTCCAATTTTGTTCACAAAATGCCAATTTGACAGAAGCAATCCATTCGGCCCAGCCAACGCGTTTTGTCCCTGTAGGACTTCATCAGGGCCTGAAATCTAAAACATACATATCACCAATGATGTTTTATACATACAATTTGTACTACACTGCCCATTCACCCGTTAACCATTTTCCCACAACGATCATTAAAACACATCCCAGCAAGACTCCCTACCTATATACATACTAATATAATCCATTCACTGGGTATTTCCACCATCCCAGTATGAGTCATAGTCCATATGCAATAAAAATTAATACATTATTAGAATTCAATTCTTGAATTCATCACCCAATTGTTTCCAATGGTCTAACCGCCCCCAGTGATCCATTATTCACAGACATTTGCCCTCTGTATAAAGATCAGGTAATCATCTCAAAATAATTAAATTTACAAATGTATTAGATAATCAGTGGCCTAACATCCCACAAAGTTCCCATCATTAGAGGACATTTGGCCTGTGTGTCGAGATCAGGTGACAGTGGTCTTACATCCCATTAAGTAACCATTATTAGAGACATTTGGCCGTGTATGGAGATTGGGTAATATCATGATATCCTTGCAAACCCCTCTCTCCCAATTCAAGAACACACCGTTTAAAAAAAATTATTTTTAAGGATAAATATAATCTATATTGTCCTCCTTTTTCCCAGGTAAAAATCCCCAGCCTGAAAATTGTATCACTCACTTGATCAATATCCCAATGTTGTCATCCACCCAGTGTTGGCTCCTGCTATCTCATAAATACTCATAGATACAATTTTGTATCACTAGATGGCGTGTTGCGCTCCCATCTTATCAATAACAAAAGGATTTAGTTCAGTAGCCTATTTAATACCCTCAATGACAAAATTCTCTTCATCAAACAAATATATAGATTCAATGACCCCCATACGTTTCTAACCAACCCTCAATTACAGAAAAAAAAATAATTATTACAACAAAGATATCAATTTCCTTTAGTCTATTACAAAAATTCCTTTCCAAAAAAGAGTTAGCTAGTGCCACATTACAATTGAGCCCCAAGCGCTATTGGACCTCACTTCCACCAAACCGTGGGTTTAAGAACACCACTAAAGTATCCTCCAGTCAATAGTCTAGGCAATCTACCCAGGGCGATATCCTTCCCACTACTGACATTAATCCTTTCTGCTTCCTGGTTTGTATGTCTTATGAGTTCACGCCTAGTTTTCAGGTTATCTAAGCCACCTTATTTATACCTGTTTCTCAACCAATCACAACCTTATGAGAAACCTGTTCCCTCTCTAGTCCATTATATAAATGTACCAATCACATCACTTGTTTCATCAAAGCCAAAATCCATGCAAATATTAAAGAGTGTCGACCACCCATATTTATGCTCAGACCCTCATTCTGGCCAATCAATGCCACACCGGACCAGAGCGGAAACACTGCATTATACTAGGAGTAGCTATCCTTCAATCCGATGCCAACATCAACAATTTGAACCTCAAGTGTCTTTTATTGAGTGTGTCTTTAAATCACTTAAA
The DNA here is from genome assembly GCF_964204655.1 of Triturus cristatus. NCBI lineage: Eukaryota > Metazoa > Chordata > Amphibia > Caudata > Salamandridae > Triturus > Triturus cristatus. Next base: position 408,051,025 of record NC_140590.1, read on the forward strand.
GGCGGAGACCTCCATAGGATATCCTGTCACATGATCTCTGACTCTTCTTCCAGCCAATCACAGGTCCGCCAGACCAGAGACGAAACCCTGTGTTCTACTAAGACTAGTTATCCTCCAATCCGATGCCGGTATCAACAATTTGAATCTCCAATGTCTTTTATGTGTGTCCTTAAGTGTAACCTTTACTCTAGCCAATCACAGGTCATGTTTGTCTCCATCTAGCTATTGGTATTTGATCATTTGCTTTGTTTCCACTTAAGCATTCTCGTAAGCACATTGCCCTAACCAAATACACAAAGTTGGAGAAACGACTAATTTATCAACCTCCACGGAAGAAAACAGTGTCAGATGCACATCTCTGCTCCACTGGGCTATCTTGGTGACTATTTAGCACAACACATAGCTTCTCTTTTGAAAAGTAGGCAAATTATCTTTGTGCAGATTGCACAAGGTGCTACCTCCACACTAACCCTCACCTGAGGAAGACAAGGTTGACCAGAGCGACCTCAGGCCAGGAATGCATGCCTTTCAGAGATCCAGCAGGACTTTGTGCATCATTCAGTAATGTCGCAATTGCTGCTAACAAATTGATGAGAATTCATGTGGATGCCCAGAGGCAGTGCCTGTGACTCACCCATGGCTTAAGCAAAAGGCATTTACCAACATTATCTTCAATTTATAGGCATCCTCGGCACAAGTTGTGATAGGAAATTACCCCGACCCGAAGACTTATCTCAGCCTTTATTGTTTTTAACAAACAGGCAGGGCTTGCTGTTGTTTCAACCATCTATTCAGATGAACTAACCCCTAAGCAAATGTTGTCCCCCTAGCCAGCCTAGACTAAGACTAGTCCACATTTACAATATTTTTGCAGCCTAGAAGTGGTTTTCTTCCTACACATGTCATAATTGGGAAACAGGGTGCGGGGGGAGGGGTCATCCTCAACTTTCCAATATAAGATGTTTTAGGGGTGTTTGACCCTCCCCTGGGTCTCTCAGTTTGATCAACTCCTTCTGCTCCTCAATGCAAGTCTTTGGGTCTAATAGAGCAGAGACAAATATTTACAAATGCAATAGGTTATTTCTGGGGAGGCCCAAGCCAAATGAATCAATGACCAAAAATGTGCCCAAATCGAGATGACAGTAAAAACATCGGTGAAGGTAGAGTAGGAGGTGGGAGAGTCCTAGGAGGGACAGGTCTGGGAGCCCAGGCAGGGGCTGGCACAGCACTGATGCCATTGTCATCTGGGAGCTGAGAGAGGTGCGGGCAGCACGCTGCTATCACCTCAGACCCCAGAAAGATGCTGAGAGTACAGTACTGGAAACAAGGAGCGGCTTGTGGTGCATTAATGGGAGCCCTGGTGTCTCCTGGCAGGTACCAGGCTTTCCCCACACACCCTCAGCTTAGGGGTGCGGGCGGCAAAGTCCATCTGAGACATAAAGTGGCACTGCTCCCTGATACTGCAGTGCCAAGTGTCCTGATACACAGAGCACCAGGCATCGAGACATGCCGACAGGAAGCACAGACAAGAGACTTTAGAGTATCATGTATCATGGAGTGGAGTGGTGTGGCATCTCATAGACTGTTGTAGTGTGGAGTGGAGTGGCGAAGAGTGGGGGGCATAGAGTGGTGTGTTGTAGAGGGTAGTAGCGTAGAATGGAGTACTATGCCGTAGAGTGGAGTGCCCTGCTGTAGAGATCTTACAGGGGAGTGGCATGTTTTAGTGTGGAGTGGCGTGGAGTATAGTAGAGTGGAATAGAGTGTCACAGAGTAGAGTGGCATGCCGTAAAGTTCAGTGGCGTGTGTAGAGATGGAGGTAATGATGTATATTTTTCAATCTTCTTATAATATCTTGAATAGGTGTAGGAAAGTGCTTCTTATGGTTACCCCCACTTTTTGCTTGATCTGATGCTGCTTTTGACTAGTCTGACTGGGATCCTGCTAATCAGGACCCCGGTCTATCTGCTTTCTCCCTAAACTGTTTGTTCAGTACCTAGGTACATTCCAGATTGGATACTGGGGTACCCTTGTCAGTCCCTAGTATATGGTACCCATGTACCCAGGGCATAGGTACCACAGAGGTCTCCCTTGGGCTGAAGCATGCATTATGCCACCAATGAGAGACCATTCAAAATGGAACTACAGGGCTGCCATTGAAACCTGTGTATGTTGGTGCATGCACCACTTACTAAAGATATAGGTTTACTATATCTAAGGGTCAATGCACTTAAAACCTATAAGTCACCCCATAGAAGGCTTTTACAATCCTGAGGGCAGGGTGCTTGGTTCTAAGCGAGAGGGTGCCCCTGCAGGAGCAGAACATCCCTGCAGTCTTCGGAGTCTATTCTCTCATGCTGTCAGTGAAGCAGCCATATCCTATATAGAGGGGCACTGTGTAATTGTGCGATGACCATCTGGGAAACGGCTGTTATGAATCCTATCATGTTTGGTATCAAACATGTTGGCATCATACCTCCCACACAATAAACGGTGTGGGAGAGTTTATTACAAGCACCGGGAGAGCCCTCCTTTAGGCTCTCAGTGTTCCTGGTACCAGCCTTCTAGTCCCGGACAGCTCAAAATGATTGCTGCTGACCAAAGACACATTTCTGCCCTCCTGATGCTGAGTCAAGCTCGAGCAGGGGAAGGCAGAACAATAGGCTTCCTGTCACAGGAAGGTGTGACCACCTAAAACCTTCACAGAGGCCCGAACTGTCCTCTCACCCAGTTTGAGGTCAGAATCCCTCATGGGAGCTGCATTAACCGATCCTCTGTGCACCGTGTACTTTTGCAAGTGCATATGCTTGTTGGCATGTTTGCGACAAGTGCATTGGGCTCCAAGTAGCCCCAGCCTCCGGCAACTGGTCCTTGCAGCTGCTGAGTCAAGGTCACTGTCATCCTTCCTGAATCACCCGACATTGGAGGGCATTCATCTTCCAGGTCTCCTGGTCACCCCTGAGTGACATTGACTCTATCCCCTCTGCTTTCATCCATGTTTGGATTCCTCCAGACACTTTCTTCTCTTCCAGCAGTGGCATTTCCTTAAGTCCTCCATTGGGTTTGACTGTTATTTCTGACACCCACTTCACACCTTTGCACCCGGCTTCCCTGGGATAGGTAACTTGGGTACCATGGTATCCTCTGGTGGGGTGGCTCTCCAACCTTCTGTCTTCCATGGGGGTTTCATCAAGGACCACTGGGAAGGGTCCCTAATCTTTAAAATTCCAACAGCGACTTGCATATAGACTTGTACGGAACAACTAGGCATGTTGTCACACTTGCACACGCTCTCCGTGTGGTCCCTATCTACTAACCTTTTTTTTTTTTTTATATTTTATTTTTTGTATTTAAAACAAAACATACAGCTGTGTTCCAAAGAGCGGCACTGAGGATACAGAGCATCATGGGCGATACATAGAAGGCTCGGAGGAGGAACAGGTATTACAATACAGGCAGTAGTGGCTTGAACAACATTACAAAATCAATGTAAAACAGCATCTAGGTATCTACCCATAGAGGTCATCGCATGGCGTACAGATCCCGGGGGGGGAACCCCTCATTCAACACTACACACACTAATATCACACCACGCCAGTCGGATTGGAGACCCACAACCTCTGCGCCAACAGTACCATCCCACCATGGCAGCAGCCACGGGCAGCTACCCCCCCAAGCACCAGAGGTCCCCAGCACTAGATTACTCAGCCGACAGCATGCCGTCCGTGGCAGACGCCCCAGCTAGGAGATAGCATCGCAGCGGAGCCCAAATGTCCGTGGGCCGTGACGTTGGCAGCATAAGCTCAGAGTACGTACAGATCTGGTCTTGACAGTATACAAGATCCCGCATCCAGTCTGTATAGGCTCTACATAGCCCAGTAGGGCCAGGAGAGGGGAGGGCATCAACACTATGTTGATCATCTTTGAGAGCGCTTCAAACACCTGGCACCAATAGCGGTGCACTGCTTCACACGACCACGCTAGGTGAAGAAAGTCCGCACCAGGAGCCCAGCATCTTTCGCATCTATCATCCTCACGGAGCTGATAGCTGCGAAGTCTGGCCGGTGTGTAGTATAGCCTGTGAATGTATTTGTAATGAATAATTCTGAGCCGGCTACTGTAGGAGACGCGGTCCGTCTGCATTAAGCAGAATTGCCACTGTTTATCCGTCAACGGGGCCTGCAACTCTCGGTCCCATTTCTCCCTGGCTGCCAACTGCGGCGCCTGTGTGGAGGAGTGTACCGATCGGTATATTTTGGAAACGAGCTTGGCCGGAGTTTCATCACTCAGTATGCGGTGCAGCGGAGCCATACGCGGGGGTTCCTGGGGGAAGCTGGGCATGAGTGCCCTCAGCCCCTGCCGGAGTCGGAGGTAGAGAAAAACATCGAGGGGAATAGGCTGAATGCTGGCATACAAATGCTCCATGGACCGGAATGCGCCATTGTGGTACAGGTCCCCCCACGTCTCCACATGTATAGTGTGAAGTAACTTCCGGAAACCCACCTCCTGCAACAGGGGCATGCTTGGGTGGTAAACAAGAGGCAAGAGTGGCGCGTACACCAGGTCAAGCCCTAGAGTGGCAGCCAACTGATTCCATGCAGTCACCGTGCTAATCAATGTCGTGGGCGTCTTGTCTCTGCCCTTCACTGGGATGTACAACGCTCCCTCTATAGGAATGGGGTGTGCCAGCCAGTGTTCGGCTGCAAGCTGCGGCATATATCTAGGCTGTCGTACCCAGAAGTAAGCATAATGCGCCTGGGCTGCCTGATAATAGAGATCAAAGTTGGGAATGCCAAATCCTCCCTGATCATAGGGCTTAATAAGGATCTCCCACTTGAGCCGGGGCGACTTACCGCCCCACACCAGTCTGATGAGTTCCGAGCGGAGTTGTCGAAAAAAAAAAAGGCACCAGGATGAAAGGGAATATTCAGAAAGAGGTACAGCAGTTGCGGCAAGATTACCATCTTAATCAATGATGACCTGCCAGCCATGGAGAGGGGCAGAGCGATCCACCGAGTAATGCAATCCGTAATGCGGGACATCGCCGTCCCATAGTTAGCCCTCAGGAGCTCATCCCTGTTTTTTTCAATACGGATGCCCAGATATTTAAAGTCCCCCTCACACCAGGCAAGGGGGAAGTCAAGCCCAAATCGCCCAGTGGAGGCTGTCAGGGGGAACAAACAAGACTTGCTCCAGTTGATCTGAATACCAGAAATCATGCCAAACCGAATAAATTCCCGGAGGATCGGGTTGAGATTATCCTTAGGGTCGCGCACGTAGAGGGTGATATCATCAGCGTACATGGATATTAATATCTGCCTCTGGAAGCACCTCAGCGCTTTGTCACGATGGTGTTGCCGCAATTTGGCCGCCATAGGCTCCATGGCCAGAGCAAACAGCAGGGGAGAAAGGGGGCATCCCTGTCTGGTGCCCCTGGTAATAGGGAACGCAGAGGAAAGCTGGCCGTTCACCAGAACTTTGGCCGTAGGAGTGGTGTATAATAACTTAATCCATGAGATAAATACGCTCGGGAATCCCATGCGCCCCAACACTTGGAACAAGTAGTCCCATTCAAGGGAGTCAAAAGCCTTCGTGGCATCCAGGAACACGGCGGCCATAGGCAGGTCCTCATGCACAGAGTTAAGGATCGAGAAGAAAGTGCGCAGATTATGGGACGTAGCCCTACCTGGCACAAACCCGGCCTGATCGGGCAGTATCAGGTTAGGGAGTAACAGATTAATGCGAGTGGCTATGAGCTTGGCTAGGATTTTCACATCACAATTAAGCAGGGAGAGAGGCCGGTAGGAGTCGCAGTCATTAGCCTCCTTTCCCGGTTTAAGGAGCGACGTGATGAGGGCCATGCGCATCGAAGGGGGGAGGTGGCCCACCTCTAACGCATCTTCATAGACCTCTCTCAACACCGGCGCCATAAAGTCAATGTAGGTTTTGTAGAATTCGATTGGTATCCCGTCCAGTCCAGCGGTCTTGCCCGACCTCATGTGCATGATGGCCTCCCGCACCTCGTCCAGTTCAAAGGGGGAGCTCAGAAACTCTCTTTGCGCATCGCTAAGCCACCCCAGGGACACATCCTCCAGGTAGCCATGCAATTGGAGCTCCCCAGCCCTAGTCGACGCGTAGAGCACATGATAGTGTGCCACAAACGCGTTGAGAATGTGCGCAGTATCACTGTACAATGTGCCGTCCGCCCCAACAATCTCCATGATAGTATTAGACGGTCGCACTAGCCTCATGGTCGCTGCCAGGGCCTTCCCTGGCCTCTCGCCCTCACCATAACTCCGGGCGACCCAATATTTGCCTCTAACTTTTGTTTCCCGAGCGGCTTCAGCAGTATATTCTGTGATTTTGTCCCGAATACTTGCCAACGTAGCATCATCAGGATTGGCAGCCAGCGACGTCTCCAGCGTCCGAAGGTCAGTCTCCAAGGTGCGCAGGCGCGCCGTAATACTCTTCAGGACACCCGACCCCTTGGCAATACACAGACCCCGCAAGGTCACCTTGAATGCATCCCAAATAGTCTCAACGTCCCGCACGGAGTCCTTGTTGCGCTCAAAGAAAGCCAAGCTTTCCTCATGCAGCTCCTCCTGAAAAGGGACATCGAGGAGCATCATGGGCTGCAGACGCCAGGCCGCCAGTGGGGTCCGAGGTCAGCAGCTCTCAGGGTAACGCGTACTGGCGCGTGATCCAAGAAGGTTCTCGGAAGGTGTCGTGCCCCAACCAACGCCACATGAAATTGTGGGGCCAGGAAGACATAGTCGAGCCGAGCCCAGGAGCGCGCCTGCGCCGTGAAGTGAGTACCCTCCCGGACCTCTGCATGGAGGTGTCTCCATGTATCAATAAGGCTATGCTCTGCTACGATCTCCAAAAGCGCCCCCCGGGACCGCGTATAATGATGTGGGGCCGGGTGGGACCTGTCCAACGTCGGATTAAGTGTGATATTGAAATCTCCCCCCCATATGAGGTGCTGTGTGCCCACACCCACTATATCTGCACCGAGGTCAGCAAAGACGGCCGGGTCGTCCACATTGGGACCATAGAAGCAAGCCAGAGTAACCACTCTACGTCCTAGTCTACCCCACATCAGGCAGTACCTGCCTTGAGCATCACTTTTTGTACCCAACAGAATGAAGGGGGTGCCCTTTTTAACCAATATGGCAACACCTCGAGAGTATGATGAGTAGGAAGAAAAGGCAGAGTATTTCGCCCACCTACCAGCAAAGGTAGGGGCAGACTGCGCCCTGAAGTGGGTCTCCTGAAGAAATGCAATGTGTACTGCATGGCGATCTAAATAAGAGAGGATGTGTCTCCATTTTCTAGGGTCACCCAGGCCTCTGATGTTCCATGTAAGTATGTTCAAGTCAGTGTCCCCCATAGACAGGTCAATACAAAACAGGAATACAGTGCACTGGTAAAGGGCCCCCGCCCACATATCCCCCTCCAGCCGTGCACGCCTCCCGCTCTACACAGCACGTGCCCAGACACCATCGTTCCGCAGTCTACATAGCAGTCAAGCCAAGACAGTATCCACCTCCAATAAGTGCGTGCACTCCACGCCCCACCTGGGGACCTAGTCGCGAGCACACAGTCAAAACCTTTGTCAATTCTGTGGACGGTAACGCCCTGAACACAGCTGCTTCCAACATTGACACAACAACAATAAACACCCCTGATCTCCCACCCAACCCAGCTGTCTGCACCAACATATACCCCGCACAAAGCACAATTACAGATCGATCAGGAGGAGTGGAACACCCAATCCCACAGAGCCCTGAACTGGGAACCCTCCCCTCCACCCAGGAACCAGCCCCGCAGTGCAGCATCCCCAGACTGGTGAGCAGAGCACGAATCCCAGGGGGGGGCAGCCCTCCCAGCGCACCTAGTGCGCAGCCATGCAACACAGGAGGTCAACCTTCCACCACTCCTACAGCCACACGCCCCTCTGGCACGGCCGGCAAAAAGGACCATAGTAACTGGGGACCTGGCATCCAACCCAGGGGCAGCAGTGCGATCCCCCCCTGAAGGGCAACCAGGTTCAGTAAGGCTGACACACCCCGCACCGCACCAAGGAGCCTAGCAGCAAGCCAAGTGGGCTCACAGTTTCTGCGTAGCAGTCCAGCCAGAAGTATACATATCAGAGCCCCCAGAGAGAGCTCCGCACCCCCCATGAGCACCGACCTAGCAGCTCCCGGGAAGGGAAATAAGGAACTCAGCAAGGCCCCAAAACCCACTACCCCACCCTCCTCCCACTGAAGCAGCCCCAACTTGCCAGAAAACACTACCCACCCCCCACCCGACATTGCCATCAAAAAGCTCAACAGGAGCAACCAAGTCCGTTTAGTCAATGGGGTATACCCTACGGGGGTCATCCAGGGGGCACACATATCCACCCGCTACTGCCCACTCCCCATTATAGTCACAGGAGGAGGGGGAAGGGTGGTGCCTGGAATACATTACCGATCACCGACCAGCACACGACCAGGACAGTCTTGATCAGTCTAGACGCCGCCCATCAAGCGGGTGCACGGGACGGGCCACCAGGGAAAGGTAGAGGAGCCGCACACTAGTGCAAGGGAAAGACCCCAGTGACCCGCAGGCTAGCAGTCAATGTTCCTTTCCCCTGAGCAGCATCGTCTTCATCAGGCCGTGCGTCCCGCATCCTTCGCTGGGTCTTCAGGAAGTCCTCCACTTGTTGCGGGTTCGTGAAGAAATGTTGCTTCGCCTGATGGGTGACTCGCAGCTTCGCCGGGTAAAGCAACGCGTAATCAATTTGGAGGGCACGGAGCTTTTTCTTAACATCAACGAATTTGCAGCGCTGTTCCTGAACAACAGGCGTGAAGTCTGGGTAAATGGTGAAGCTGACACCTTCGCATGAAAGGTTCTGGTTCATACGCGCAGCTCGCAGCGCAGCATCACGATCTCGGTAGTTTAGGAGCCGCGCGATGATGGGCCTAGGCGGGGCACCCGGACGAGGTCATGGCCCAAGTGAGCGGTGAGCTCTCTCCACGATGAACTGTTTAGAGAAAGTCTCCGAGCCAATAGAGGCCTGGAGTATCCTCTTCACATATTCTTCCATGCGCCCTGTATTGGTGGATTCTGGCACACCCACCACGCGAATATTATTACGCCGGCTGCGGGCCTCCAACTCCTCGTTCTTAGCAGCAATGATCCGCAGAACACTGTCCATTTTCATAAGCTGCGTAGAATGGGAAGCAGTTGTGTCATCATTATCAGAGATCCGCCGTTCAACCTGAGTGAGACGCTCCTCGTGGGCATCAATTTTCTGTGCAAACGCATCCATGCGTGAAGAAAGGCGGTCCACCTTGTCCACTACGGTGGCAAAGCCCTGTCTCATCTCCCGTATCATCTGTTGAAGGTCCGATGGCGGAGAGGCCATGTCCGCGTCAGTCGCCGGAGGGCCCTGTGCGCCCCCTTCATCCTGCGCACTCCGCAGCCCCGACTTAGCAATTGGGGCAGCAAATGACAATTTTGATTGCTTATTGTCATGTTTGCCCATTGCGGGCCCGCCGAGGGGAGCCGCCGCCCACCACAAGGGAGCCGAGGTCGCCCCCGCCACAGGCAGGACAGGAGCAGAGGACCCCAGGGGCAGCTCAGCCCCTGCCGGTGGTGGAACAGATGATGGACCAGTCAGGCACCTCGGGAGGTCTCCAGGAAGGGAGCTCTTCGTCAATCCACGCCATCACCGGGGCAGCGCCGGCCAGCCCACCCCGCCGAACAACCGCCACCCACACACTGGAAGGATGTAGCTCCGCGGCAAGGTCACCCCACAACAGGAACAACAGCAAGCCATACCTCAGGGGGGCCCTCAGGCCAGCGATCTCAACCCACGGACAAGAGTGGGGGGATGCGGGGGGGGGCCCGGAGTAAGCCACAGGGGACCCCAGCAGTGGTCAGGTCTCTCTCGGTGCAGCCGCTGCATGCGTCGCGCCCCGGGCCACGTCGTCGCACCTCGTCCCCGGACTCAAGCACTCCCAGGCCAAACAGCCCCGATGCAGTGGCGGTGCAGTGCCACCCACGACAGACTTCAGTGCCCCCTCACAGCGAACACAACAGGAGGGCCACCCTTCAACCTGGGCACCAATGCACAGGAAGCCAGAGATTCGGATCAACTCAGCGTGACATAGGCAACAGCCAGCAGGTAGAGGAACAGCGCCGGGGGGGGGGGCGGCCATCCAGCAGCACCCCAAGCGGCACGATCAGTCCAAGGAGGGGGGGGCGGCGTTTCACCCCCCGTGCAGCTCAGAGAACCCCCACCAGCTGCTAGCACACCCCAACACGGGATCACAGGTCTCCTCGCTCCGCAACTTGGCCCTGATCAAACGCTTGGCGGGGGGGCAATCCAGGCATAGGCTGAGACTCGTGCCCCTTCGTTGCCTGCCACCTCCCGCCTTCGAGCAGTCAACGCGATTTGCGCTCCTGAGGGCACCGTGGCAGCAACGGACATGCCGGGGCCCACCTGCCTCGTGTCACGCACCGGGATCGCATAGCTCCAGAGCCCGGCCGCACACACCACCATGCAGCAGCCAGGGGCACGGTACGACTTTCGGCGCCTCTTACTCCGCCTCCGGTGATCACAAAGCTCCCAAACTTCAGGCGGAGCTGCAGGGGGACAACAGCAACATCTACACCCGGTCGCGGTCCGGTAGGCGGTCAGATAAGCAGGATAAATTCAGGATTGCATGTCCAGGCTGCAGGGGCCTCACATGAGCGCGGCCATACTGCGTGCGCGCCCTCTAGCGCCCCCCCCCTATCTACTAACCTTGGGTGGTTCTGTGGGTCCCCAGCAATTCTACGTCCTCTCGACATTGTCCTGACTCAAGTTGTGGTTCTTATACTACCTTCTTAGTATATGGTTTGGTCCCCCCTGGGGTCCACTGTGTATTAGTGCTATTTACTGTGATTTCTTTGCTAAAGTATTATGTGCCTTGTTTCTATCTCTATGTAGGAGATACTGTAACGTACTAGAGAGTATTCTATAATAAATATATATTTTTATACATACTTTGTGTGGTTCCTTTTCATTTAATCTATACTAAAACATTGCATCCTGGTAAAACAAGCTGCTTTACACTCTTTCAAGACTAAGCCTGAAGGCTGCTCTCCACAGCTAACACTTGGATAGCTTTTTAAGGTTGTCTGAGACCTCTTAAATCACCGTAAGTGTTGTCTGGACTGGTGCAAGGTGCCCACTTACATTAGTGGACATCATATATCATACTAACCTCTCACAATAAGAAATACAGTTGTATTACTTCCAGACAGTCAGCAGAGTCTCCATGGGTGTTGGTGTTATTTAATAGTACTGGGCTGTGTCTATATCCCACTTTATGTTAATAACCAATCACGCAATGCTTTACTTGCTAATTTTATTTCTGGTCTAGTTTTCTATTGGTTTTCATTGTTATGATACCAGATAGGTGCATTTAAATGCCTTTCTAAACTTTTAACCTTCATTGCTGCAGACGACTATATTTGATTATCTCATTTTGTTATTTTGGTAGTATTATGCTGCATTAATAGCACAATTTGTATTGAAAACAATAATTGTCCTTTCAAAATGCAGTTGTTGATATTATGTACTTTCCTAATGGCCAATCATTTAACTTTATATATCGTTGTTTTTCTTCCTCCTTGTTCCTCATTCTTGTATGGCATTATATGTGCAAGATGGTTAGGGTTTGACTTGTTGGACACAGTTTATGTTTTTGGGCCAGAGAACATGCCTATAAAGCATATGTTGAAAATGATATAGGTTTGAAAGGAGTTGAAATAACATGGTTAGGTAAGAGAGATTGAAAATGAAACCATTTACTCGCTCTAGTTTCCTCTGCTTGAGAATGTGGCCATTCCCACTTTATGGTTATCCACTGTGGTGGCAATGATATAGGACAATTAACTGGAGTTAGACTGGAAATTTAGATGAAGGAGACATTTTCTATCTTAATGTCTATGTTTTCAAACACACATTTTGTGTTCTCTGATATTAGTAAGAGACAAAATATGTAAGTGGTGCTACAAAGTTTGAAGTCTCAAAGATATGTCAAGAAGACAGTGCCGTTCAAATGGGGGTTGTAGGGTGCACACCTTTTTCTTCTAGTTTATTTAAAGATTTCATTTTTGTCCGTAGTTATCCTCGTTTGCTTGCTTGTCGGTGAGATGCCATACCCAAAAAGGCACCTGTATTCGTAACGACATGGATAGAAGGGGCAACATCTTGCCCCAAACCGACCGCACAGCAATGATGCACCACTCTGGCAGACAATTCATGTTCTTCATCTATTATTAAACCAATGTTTAACCACGTAATCCATTCTCTGTATGTTTTTCTTCATTCAACATTCTCTCCAATCCACACGAGGGATATTGTGCCATTTTCAAGTTTCTAATGTAAAAGCTGTGCCCATCCGGAGCTCTTGCTCAAACACGACAAGAGCAAGAATTCATCCAAAGCAGCGTTTATTATGAAAGACCAATGCATTTCAAGCCCCAAGTGCCCTTCATCAGGGAGCACTATAAACAACAATAAAACAAATATTCATTACCATCACAACAATGCTTAACATCTTTCTTCATCACCATGAATCAATGTAAAATATAACATTTATTACATCTCCCTCGCTCATTTCCTTCATTGAGCCCCTTATGGAGAACGATATAGATGTTGCCCCTGTTTTCATGAAAAGCTAGTCTTCCTTCCTAACAAATTGCCAACAATACCTTCTGTTCTGTACAACAAACATTTACCCCTCTTTTGGATGTGATTTACTTTTTAAAATACCATGTTGCTCAATTCTTACTTTATATGCTCAATCTGTCCAACTCATATGATCCTCAAACCCACATCCCCGTCATCACACCCTCTCTCTCCACTGGTTACCATACGCTCCTCTGCATTCTGCCTACATTTGTCGCACTCCCTGCTAATCACCCAACCTCTCTTATCATCAATCACCTCCTAGCAGTCATACTTCCGAATCTATTCAGATACAGTCTCTCACCATTCTCTTGTGGTTACTCACACCAACACCACCTATCCTGAAGTAAACTCATCTATAATTACAACACATTTGTACTCACCCATTCATGCTATTTCCACACACACGCTCATTATTTTTGCCAAATGGAACACTCCGTTCACAGCCATCTACCCAGTCATCAATCTAATAAATTCACATACCTGCTTCAAACGCTCACGCTAATCCGTCACCATCTTAGTTTCAGTAAATGTTTGTACAGCCTTTGATCCCACCCTTATTTAAAACCATACCTCTTTAGTCTACACCTCCTAATTAGGGCGCTAATTACCTTTTTCCCACCATGAAAACACTCCCAGAATTGCCTACAAATTAAATCAAACTGCATTACCCATAATGCAATATACCCGAACATTGAAACATGAGTATTGCTATTTCGAATTCAACATTATCACTTTTAGTTATGTATCGAGCCTCATTGTGTCATACTGAGTATCAGCAAATGAATATTAGTTTTCAGTCCTTCACCACACATACAAACTCAGTTTCTTACTCGAACCCTGTTGTTGCTCCGTTTGTGTGGATAGTCATGTCTATTTCTCTGTTCCTCCTTTTTAACTTGGGGGTGCTACCCCACTTTGGGTTAAATCTCATAAATGTTCAAATGGGGTTTGTAGGGTGCACACCTTTTTCTTCTAGTTTATTTAAAGATTTCATTTTTGTCCGTAATTATCCTGGTTTGCGTGCTTGTTGGTGAGATGCCTTACCCAAAAGGCACCCGTATTCGTAACGACATGGATAGAAGGGGCAAAATCTTGCCCCAAACCGACCGCACAGCAATGATGCGCCACTCTGGCAGACAGTTCATGTTCTTCATCCATTTGTAAACCAGTGTTTAACCACGTAATCCATTCTCTGTATGTTTTTCTTTCATTAAACATTTTCTTCAATCCACACGCTGAATATTGTGCCAGCGACGTTTACGCGCTTCCGCGATGCGTCATCTGCGTCTATGACGCGGTAGGTGCGCGGATCCCGCGAAGTATTTAACATTTAAAAAAACATATGTATGTATTAATTGAAGACAAACTCTAAACTAGTCTTAAAACTAAAATATTTTTACATCTAATCCTATAATTTTTTTTTAATTCAATTTTGCGGATGCGCGCTGGGTGCATGCTGCATAAGCGCAGGGTGCGCGAATCCCATGTGACCTGCAAAAAAAGAGATTTGATTGGTTCATTACACTTCCTCTTCCACCCATTTCAATCATTCTTCTTTGACCTTATTTAGAGCACCATCTCTTTGGAGAGAAGAAGATTTTTTAGACTAAGTTTACACTTAGCTCTAACTTTTTTCAACCAAAAATGGCTTCAGGGCAGCAGCCATCACCTGCATCACCTCATACTTCTGAGGATGAATTTTTGCCGGAGGCACCACCCAAAAAACGTTTTTCTTCAGTGGTATGGAAATGTTTTACTTTTCCAGAGGGGCAGAATAAGACCAATGCCACCTTGGTCACGTGCAAGATTTGCAAAAGAGTCCTGTCGCGAGGGGATCCTAACAAGAAATACTCTTGCGGCACGGCAAGTATGATGAAGCACATGAGGACCCTTCAACCGAACAATCTTGCACAAGAAGAGTGCCGACGGATGAGAAACACTCCTGCTCCTGCGCCATCCACCTCATCGCAGCCGAGACATCAAGAGTGCATCCATCAGCCCAAACCTTGGACATCCGTCCTCAATTTTAATTTTTGCACTAAGTGCAATAAGACGTTGTGCTATGGTGAGCAGTCGATCGATCTGATCTGCCGCCAGCAAGAAAGTCACATTTACTAGTTTTTTGTTCCCTGAAGTTCAATGTTTGGTTTCTCCTGGGTTTTTTTTTTGCAGAAAAACCAAAACAATTTAAAAATTGTTCAGAAAACCCCCCAAAAAATATAAAAGAAGAAAGAAGAAAAAAAAAGTTCTTGTAAGAACTAACTTTCCTGGTTTAAAAAAAGAGCTACATTTATTTGTTAGTGTTAGTTTAGATGAATGTATGTGTAGTACGTAATTGACTTAATGAATGCATTAGTAGCGTATGGTGAATGTATAAGTGCAGAAGTATGAGGAAGTGCTGCAGCATCACACAGTAACCTCTTTAACTGCAGTGTGCTCTAGTGCTTCCGAAGCACAGGGATGCAACATATGTACATAAATATGTTGCAAATCTATGCTTCTCTCTGCACGGCTGCTTAAACTACAGACATGTGGTGACACAGGCACCCTTGCACCATAGTGCAAGGATATCTGTGTCATGTGCTATTTTTTTTTCTACAGGAAGACACACCTTCCTGCACAAAAACAATGAGAAAATGCATGTTTCTCCTTCAATGTATGCTGAACATTTCAGCATGCATTGAAGATATAAAAATGTGGAGAAATTAAAACAATTCTCCTTGTTGTGCTTTCCTACACCAATTTTAGAATGGTGCAGCATTCACACACATATCAAGATTTATGATTTCTGATAAATCTAGACATGTGTCTTGTTCTATGAGTATTAAGTGCAATCATGCACAGCAACACTTATAGAACACCCTTTCAACACAAAGTGGTGTGCATGATAAGGTTATATTTACATGGAGTATAAAAAGTGCACAGAGTGCCTTTTCCTCTCTTTGTAAATATGAAAGAGTATCTTGCACAATAACTATGTTACAAAGAGTGTCATATTTCCGTTTTTAAATATCACTGCGAATGATAGAAGGTAAGCACAGAGTTTTGTTTGCAAAGATGTTCAAAGAATAATGATTGAAATGATTGCGGTCCTTCAATAGCTAAAATGGGAAATATTATGAACCTCTCAAATCTCTTTTTTTGCAGGTCACATGATATCTGATTATGGTCAGATTTCAAAACTACATAAACAGAGTGTTTTTAGAAACGTGTTTCAACTTTGTAGCTTCTTGCAGACCTCTTCATTCTGCATATTGAGACTTAGTTAAACTTACCTTCACAGTAATAGGAATAAAAAATGGTATAATTTTTTTTCTGTTTTTCATTCAAATATAAATTCATTTAAATTGCTTATTTTAAAATTTGGATCTGTGAAAGAAAAGGAAAAAAAAATATAACATGCAATAATAAATTTTTTACAACACAGCATAACTTCCACAAAGTAATTTTTTTGCCTTTTTTGCTGTTCTCAGAATATATTAAATTTCACTAAAAATAGTGATTTCAATCGTACTCATCACTTAACAGCGGGCAAAAAAAACACAATCTCAAAGATTGTTAAAAAAAACCCAACATGCCATTCTCAAAATACAAATCACAGATATATACAATGCACACAGCTAACACATTTTTTTAACTTTAATTTCCAAAAACTGTAAATGATGTCGCTTTAAAATATTCACCAAATCTAAAGATGAATTTTTGGAGGATGCACCACGCCCACAACGTTTTCCTTCAGTGATGTGGAAATGTTCTACTTTTCTCGAGGGGCAAACAAAGACCAATGCCACCTTTCTCATGCACAAGATTTTCAAAAGAGTTCTTTTACGAGGGGATCCTAACAAAAAATACTCATGCGGCACAGCAAGTATGATGAAACACCTAAGGACCCTTCATCCAAACAATCTTGCACGAGAAGAGTGCAAACAGATGAGAAACACTCCTGTTCTGTATCTGTAAAAAATAATCACAAATAAATGTATATTAATAACTTTCAAAATTATACTATTCCATTACTGTACAAACACATTTTATATAAATACTGACTAAGAAACTATAGCCCTGAACCACAAGTGTGACGATGGTTAAAACACTACATGCATAGTGCATACTACGTTAAAGCAGTTCATGCCCTAAAGCCTACCTCACTAAAACACTACATGCTAACTGACTAAATGATTACAGTACTATAAGGAGACACACTGGGTGAGTGACAGGGTGTTTGCTAGAAGTGTTTGAATACTAACTAGGGAATTGAAGGTGTCAAGTCAAAAAATACTTTTATTGATTCTTTAAAAATTATAAAAGGATGGCAAACCATCATAAAATACTGGTTCTGAACATTAAATGAGCAGGTGTATATAAACAATATTGTTAATAAAAAATTCATCATTTTTTTTTTTTAAAACATTGATCAGGAAGAAAACCATAAAAAAACCATGATCACAGTAAAGGGTCAGTCAACGCGTTGTATAATTGCTTCTTGGCATGAGGAAATTTTGTCCAATTCTTTTGCTGCTGTTTTCCAGAATTTTATGGCGGAACAGGCTAGTGGAGTAGAGAGCCCTCCAAGACACCTAATGACAGCAGCTCTACATGTTCTGATCTGTTCTTTCCTTAAGATCTCCCGAAGAATGGATTTGCGTTTTTTTAATAAAAAAGGGCATATGCATAATAAATAATAGTGACTCCTCCCCTTGACAGCAAAGGCAACATTCCTTCGATGGCCATACGAATTTCCATTGCGGGGTTAAATCCTTTGAGGGGAATGATCCCAGTCTTAGCAACATCAGGTAATGCTTTTTATGGTAAGAGATATGTTCAGGCAGGTACCGTTGCGGTTTTAGCCTCTGATATGTCTGTATCACAGCCCAAGCGTGGTATTTTTTTGAAAAAGTCTTTTTATCAGTTAGTAGAGAGTTCCTCTTAATTGCGGAATTCACCGCATTTTTAAATCTAGAATACATTACTGGTGTTGACCAGGCCTCCTCTAGCTGTAATGCCGACAAGGATTCCTGCAGGATTCTCGTCGTCGAGTTAGCTTGTCGAGCTTGACTTTCAATCTCAACCCAAGAACGATGGGCTAGAGTATTGTCTTCTGCCTCCCTCATCCTCCAGTAGTACTTCACTAAAGCACCTTGTCTGGCCATGATCTGGTTTTTTAATCCAAATTTCTAAACGGATTTGGTCTTGTGAGATATGTGACGGGATTGAAAACAGTCTTTTGAAAAATACGGATTGTGCTGTATTTAAGGTGGTTGCATCTTTGGTATTCAAGATTTCTGAGCCATACGAGATGGAGGGTAAACATTTTGCGGCTATCACATATAGCAGGTGACTGGTAGAACAACCTAAGAGCTTTTTTTTCAAGACTTTGAAGGCGAACAACAGTTGTTTTGCTTTTAAACTTCCTTGTTCCACGTGTTGTATAAAGTTTAGCTTGCTATCTAGCAAGAAGCCTGGATATTTGTAAGAGGTAACGCGGGCCAATGGTTGTTCGCCCAATTTCCAGGAGAAGGTATACCTGGATGATGTTTTATTATGTTTTGAAAAACGCATTACTTTAGTCTTTTGGTGATTGATCGTAAGTTGGTTTGAGGTGGTGTAGGCTCCTAGTCCCGTGATCAGTTTTTGCAGGCCAGCTGGTGTTTGTGCTAGCAGTACTATGTAATCTGCGTACTGAAGGCATGGCGTTGGTATTTTGCCCAATTTTGGGGGGTCAGCTGGAATTGACTGAAGGCATTTGTCAAGATCTGAAGTGAAAATTTTGAACAAACAAGGCGCTAATACGCAACCTTGTTTTAGCCCGTTTAGTGTTGGGATCTTGCCGGTGACCCTTGACCCGTCTCCTTTCTTGATTTGCACCCAGGTATAAGAATACAGGTTGATAATGGCCTCCAAGAGTCTAGACGGGACCCCCCAGGCCTGCATCTTAGCCCATAGAGAGGCTCTTGAAACTTTGTCGACGGCCGCCTTAAGGTCCACGAAGCTGGCGTACAGGGGCCTTGATTTTACGAAGGCCTGAATAGCTAAGAGAGTGACCGCAGAAATGTTCGTTAGGGTGCCCATCGCCGCCCGAAATCCGGTTTGCGTGGGAGGTATTTGGTTTTTGAGACTAACCCAGGCCTCTAGTTCTACTAAGAGGTTAGATGCGTAAATTTTCACCTCTACATCTATCAACGCGATCAGTCTGTAGTTAGAGGGGTCCAAACGGGGACCCGACTTGTAGATTGGATTAAGGATACTTCCTCTCCAGGACTCTGGGATCAAACAATCTGCTGTAACTTTAGAAAAAAGAGGAGTCAGGACTTGGGACCAGAATGCAGGGTCATGTCGAAACAGGGCATTTGGTAGGGCGTTCGGACCTGGGGCTCCCTCCGATTTTAGGTTCTTTATGATTTTTAGCACTTGAATTTCTGTGAACAACACTGAATCCCCAGGTGGTTCGAGGGTATTGATACCATTAACTTGGTCTCGGCCTCCTGCCTCCTTCACTATTAGTGCTTCACAGTTTGGAGCCGATCGAGGTACAGCTCCGTTGTATAGGAGTTCGAAGTGGGCTCTCCATGTGGCCTCCAGTATATCCGAATGATGACGTTGATTCCGGCCATTGGTTAGTTGGTTTATTTGTTCCCAAAAAAGCCTGGAATCCCCCAATTTGCAGGCGTAATGGAGTTTGGCCCAAATATGTTCTTGATGCTCTTTTTTTGTGAGTTTTATGTCATTTTTTAGCTGTTTTCTAGTTTTTGCGATTAACGGCATAAGTTCCTGGTGGCATTCTGGTCCCCGAGATCGTAATTGTCTGAGGTATTTGTTTAGTTGTTGTTTTTGTTTCCTCAGATTATTGTTGAGCCAGACAGCCCCTTTTGAATTTCCAGCTTTGCGGGCATGGGTATTTTTTGAAAATATATTGTTAATTTCAAAAGTAAAAAACTCCCAAGCTTTTATGGTTAGTGTTTCGGGATGGTATAAGTGTTTGCAATGGCCTTGATGTTGTTCTTATTCCAGCGAAGACGTTTTAAATTATAGCATTGTGTTAAAGATGATAGCGCATTTACTTTCGCTGAGATTTTGAAAGCTATTAATAATGTAAAAGATTGTGGCTGATGATCACTTTCCGCCCTATCTTTTATCTGAAAATTCGTGATGTGTGGAAAAAGGTCGTAATCTGTAAAGGTGTAGTCTATAGTAGAGCGTGTTTTTTGTGTAACCCTGGTGTATGCTGCAGGCCGGTCGGCCGGGCCTTGGCCATTGAGTATGTACATTGAAAGGTCTTTCAAGCGAAATGCGCAATTCTTGCCAGAAGTATCCTGTCGGTTGGGGGCTTGTATAGGCCCCTTTGTTCCCTTACTCCTATCGTATAGTAAATTCATATTAAAGTCGCCCGACAGAATAAGTTTAGAATCTGAATAGGCAAGTTTTAATGTTTTTTTGAGGTAATTAGTTGTTCAATTCTTAACTTCTTTAGTTTAGATGCAGGGAGAATATAAATGTTGAGGATGAGCAGGGTATAGGTCTCCGGGACGTCTATTTTGACGCACAACATCCAGGAGCAATCTAAATCTACAATGGAAGCCTGCCATGGAATTTCTGTAGAAATAAAAGTAGAGAGACCTCCTTTTGCTCTTCCATATTTGTTGGCTCTCTTAGCGGGGGTTCAGAAATTCCTTAAAACCTATTACGGGGGATGGGGTTGTCTGCCAAGATTCTTGAAAAAGGAGAATGTTATATTGTGTAATAAAATCCATAAAATCTGGGTCTTCTAATTTTGGATGAAGGCCGTGCACATTCCAGGAGCATATGTTACATCCTTTGTGTGAGTGGGAGGCTTGTGTTGAAGATGTTCATGCGTTTCCCAAGGATGTGCCTTCTCTATTTAATACCCAAGGTGTCGAAAGCTTGCCAACTTCAGGGTACTCAAGAGTGATAGTAATTTTCCTGGCCTGGTGCTCTTTATCCCTCGTTTGACTTTGATAATCTGGGCCTTTTGCCCCTTTTAGGAGACTCGTGGTATTAGGGAGTGGTTGTAATGGGCTGGGATAACGCGGGGGAATTATCTTTTTTAACTCTATTCCCCATTTGGCAAATGTGTCCTTCTGCTGCCAAATAAGGTCGACATGCATTTTATTGGAAAATGTGGCTATTGTAACTTCATGACCGGTGGAACTCAGGTTTTGATTAAATTCAATACTTTCGATGTCGTTAGTGTTTATGTTATTTAGGGATGGGAGAGCTTGGAATAATTTTAGCAAGAAATTTCTATTTAATATGTCATGCATTCCCCCTGAGACATATTGTGGATTGAAGATGACTTTGTTATTAACTGGGGGATCGTACTCCAAATCATTATCCAAGATCTTTTCCGTATATTTCACCACCATTGGCTCTCGTGGGGTCTGAGATGGATCTCGAGGTTCTGATTTGTTTTTTTGTTGGTGGTTTGCGCCTCCCCCATTTGTTTCCACTGGTCACCTTACGTAGGTACCGTTTTTTTCTACCGAGGTCGACGCGCCCTGGTTTATTTTCCTTTCTGCCGACTTGAGGCATCTCACTGATACTTGTGTTGCCTGAGTTTTAGAATTGTATTTTCCCTTCCCAGCTCCAGATTTGAAGAAGCTGTATAATTTCCTTGGCGGAGGCGACTCCCTTAGGTTTTGGTTCGAGGTATTGAACATGATAGGTGAATTTGGGGGAAAAGTTGATTGCACCTTGGGGGTTACCGCTTCCGTACTGCTATGGGTTACGATAACTTCTTGCGATGTTCTATTTTGAATTGATGTTGCCAGGGACTGATCTGATACCTTGCTTGGGCTTTCTGGATTTTCTCAGACGTTTACGTTCCCGCTTTGATAGAATCGTAGGGGCTTTAGCTGTCTTTCAAATTATTCAAATCAAATCAAATCAAAATTTTCTTTATTCGGCTCTCCAAAGACAGTCATAAAAGATACAAATACAAATACACAATAAAAATACATATTAAAAAAAAAAAAACATTAATTTAAAAATTCATATTGTGTTGTATTTCGTCGCTGACACAAATAATCACAATAATATCAATTCACGGATTTAAGGTTGCAATACGAGAAAAGTGTCTGGGTAAGAAAACAGCTGGTAAATTGGTACAATTCATTTAACTATGAAATCGGGGATAGGTTAAATCAGCCTAAATTCTGTCTATGGCGCATGATGTTCTGTAAAAAGTTAGAGACGATGTAAACCAGCCCCTCCCCCTCAAGAGACTGTAAAAACAGTAAAGCTGGGCGACAAGTACGGAAGCCCAAGCGTTTTAGTAGGGGGATTAGTAATTTCCTCCGCTGATCTGTATAATATTTACAGAAAAGGATGGTGTGAATTGTAGACTGGGAGGAACTCCCGTCACAGGGGCAAGATGGAAGTGTTTTAGCCCAATTATTTCTCAGCGGGAAAACCACTAGGCGGTGAAAGTGATTCAGTCTAAACCTTACCAAAAGGAACAGCTCATAAGAAGTGGTACTATAGGTTAGGTAAGGCTGGATCCCAAAAACCGTCTGGACTGTTAAACTGTGCCTAACTGTTTGCTTCATGACCTCTGAGTTAACTCTTAGGTCTTCAAGATGGTTATAACAGAGATTGTAGAAGGCCTTTCTTGTTAACTCCTGAATCGTAGAAGGGTCATGATAATATTTTTCTAGCCCTAGATCAATTAAAAAGTTTTTAACATAGGATAACCACCTAGATCTATGAGCATTGTCAAGGTCCTTGCAGTCTTGAATAATTTTTTGAGTAAAGATTGTTTTTTCTGATGACCATATTCGGTACCATAATAAAAGAGGCTGGATTCTTGCCAGGTCTATCACATACGGTAGGCCTAGTTCCAAGTGGTAGGAGTAGTTTGCGGCTGAGGTTGGCAGGGCGAGAAGGTATCTCAGAAAACTGTTCTCTATTGTCTGTATAGGGGCCACTGTTGCGTGGCCCCATACGCCCGCACCGTATAAAGCCACTGGTATGCATTTGGCTTTATAGATTTTTACCATTTCCGCAGGTGCTTTTTTCCCCAGTTTCCTGGAGAAACTCACAAATGCGGAGGTGGTTCTCGCGAACTGGAGTTTTCTTACTTCAACTGCCGGTTTCCAGGTTAGTTTTTTATCAATCATGACACCTAAATACGGATATTTATCAGTGATTGCTAAACTTTCTTTATTCAGGTAAATTGATCTGGTTTTATTCTTCTTGCTAACACCAGCCTTCATAACGAAGGTTTTCCCTATGTTGACCTTAAGGTCCAGACTGGCCATAAAAAGAGCGTAGCTATTTAAAGCCCTCTGAAGTTCATTTGGGGTGCGAGCCAGTATCACCGCGTCGTCCGCATACAAAAGAGCTGGTATGCGGCGGTCGGCTACCATGGGAAGGTCCTGGGCTCCTCTCAGCATCTCACCCTCCAGACCATTGGTGTAAAGGGTGAATAAGAATGGAGCCAGGACACAACCTTGTCTCACCCCCTTTTCTACCCCAAAGGATGCAGTGAGTTCGCCACTAATACCGAATCTTACTCTGGCATTTGCATCCGCATAAAGTTCTCTCATGAAGGTGACTGCAGTCTGATCCATCCCTAGATCTAATAGGATGGATCAGAGTTTAGAGTGGCTAACGCAGTCGAATGCAGCTGACAGGTCTACATAGACCATATAGAGTGCTCCGGCCTTAATGTTAACATATTTGTCTATCAGAAGTGATAGATTCAGGGCCTGATCTATGGTCCCCAGGCCTTCACGGAACCCATATTGTAGGTCGGATAAGATGTTATTATCCGCTGCCCACTCCTGCAGACGATCGAGCATTATCCGACCCATCATTTTCCCTGTTGAATCCAACAGGGAGATGGGGCGGTAGCAGGAGACTGAGTTCCTGTCCCCTTTCTTGAAGATCGGTACTAGGATAGATTTTTTCCAGGATTCCGGAATACCAGTGGAACACAGAGTGTTGAAGACTCTAGTTAAGAGAGGAATCCAGAGTTCGCTATGGGTTTTATAAAAATCTATTGGGACCCCATCGGGCCCCGGGGCCATCCCTGCTTTGCTTGCATTTAAAGCCCGAGTAACCTGGTCAAGTGTAATAGATATATCAATGGGGAAAGGCGAGGGCTCTTGACAGTGAAGGACATTGTTGCAGACGTCTGTTGGTAATGAATCAATCGTAAAAATTCTTGAAAAGTGATCTACCCAGTCCTTTTCATCTATAGCAACCTCTACTCTAGGGAAACTACCCTTGTCAGTAAGAAAAGGGGTTTTTACCACTTTCCAAAAAGTGGTATTATTATTACTAAAACAACTCTCATGCAGTTCATCCCAGAGTTGTTTTTTTAACTCCGATTTCCTTTCCTTTATGGCAAGATTATAGGCCCTCCTCAGTTTGGATATTTCTATGGAATCCCTGACTGTTTTACGCAAAGCGGATTTTAATTTAGAATAGGCCGCTGTGCATGTGTGGTTAAACCAGTGCTTTCTATTTTTTGTAGAATGCGTCTTTTTAGCCATAAGAACTTGTTTAACCACCTGAATCACAGTGCCAAAGTTGGTAATAACGTCTGCGTCAGAGGTGGTCAAATCAAGGCGATTCGTAATAGACGAATATGCTCTGGTGACCACAGTTTTTACAATTTCAATTGGGTCAACTAGGGCCCATTTCAGAGAATAACCGTTTAATCTGGATAGTTCTAGGTGGTGTTGATCCAGAAGGCTAGGAATTTTAGGATTGGGCCTATTAGGAAGGTATAGTATAATGCTGATAGGGTAATAATCACTCAGTGCAATCTGGTGAATGTGAAAAATAGTGTCCCTCTTTGTAGCGGCATTGGAAAGCAGGATGTAATCAATGGTAGAGTTACATCCCCTCCCGTGATAAGTAGGGGCCGGAAGTGCGTTTAAGTTATGTAAGTTATTCGCAATTCCCATGTCCAGATTGAACATAGTTTCATTTAAGGAACTACCTAGAGTTGAGTGTGTAAAATGAGAAATGGGATTGTCAACCTCATCATTTAAATCGCATAGAAATTGATTGGGAGCGGCGCAAATGGTCTGGTTAAAATCACCGCCCCAAATAATGGTCACCTCTCTGGCTATTTTCTTAATAAAAGATGTTCTTAAAGAGGAGATGGAATTCATTATTTCCAATGCTACTCGGTCAGAAAGATTATTATAATAATTGTACTACATACCAAGAAATTCTAGGGTCTAGTCACATATCCATAGTATACATGAAACGATCATACTCCTTAGTTAAGGATGCGTCAGTAAACCACAATGGGAATGGAAAGAGTGCTTATGGGGTCACCTAAGGGCAGATCCCTTTAAGGACGTAATCCCTCACTCACCAAAGGTGACATGCTTCATCATAGGGACTCTCCTCCCAAAGGAAACACCTAGTTCCTTTGAGGGCTACAACTCTCTCACTGTGAGAGAGGAGCTCAGGGATGTTTTAATTGAGTATATGGGTATTATAAAACCCCCTATAATGAGTCAAACGTGTGAGTGAGAAAAAGCAGCGCAAAGGAAAAATCTACCAAGTGTGAGGAAGTGAATAAATGTTAAAACTGGCTATTAGGCTATAGAGGTCAGTTTAATCAGGATATGCCTAATGTCAGGATTAAAAGAGCAATGTACACACGGTATGGATTTAAACCGTTGTGGTGTGTTGACGAATGGTCGACATGTTTCAGCCGTATTGATCATTGATTAGATCGGGCTTTCATCAGGACCTAAACATATGCTGCTGCTGTGAAAAACTAATACAGTGTAAAAGGATATCCACAAAAACCAAACTCTGGTGTTCCAGTGGAAAAGTTTCATCAAACCTAAGGGATGACAAAGAAGAGGGGGGAGAAACATAATAAACATCAGTCAAGTCTGAGTGTCCAAAAATGTATGAAATGACTAAGAGACATTGGACCTGCTAAGGTCAAACCCATAAGTAACAAAGAAACTCTTACCCGTGACAAGCTGGGTGTGAGACCTCACCTATTACCTGGCAACCGCTCAGGAAGGGAGCACCGCTCTATAATAGACAGAAGAAGAGCGAACTAAGTTTAAAAGTCCATAGGTGTGGCCACTATTAGAATGCAAGGATCCTTGTGTGAACAAGGACATCTGCAAATAAACGAACACCATCTGGAGATCAACAAGGACAGGGACCCATTAGAAATAACTGGAGAGTTCATGGCTCTAGTAACTATTGTCAAATACTCAATTAAAAAGCAAACGGCTGTGGAACCACAAATGACATCGCCTCTCTCAATGATTGAACAGGGGAAAAGTATAAATAAGGGAGAATTTAACCCCAGCAAGGAGAAAGGAGAAGCCGTGTGTCAGTTTGCAAAACCTCGTGTTACGAGGTACACACTAAATCAAAAGCAAAAATCTCAGCTGAAAATATCCGTGTGGCAGACGGGGCAAAGAGAAGAAACCAGACAAGAACGGTGGCTATGGAAGACCATCGCAGCGGTCTTACCTGTCCGTCGGTACTTCAAGGCAGCGTGAGCCTGCTGCCGGAGGTGACCGAACAATGATAGGGACGGCGTTTATATCCCAAATCTCCTACGAAGTTAATGGGTTCTGGGTGATACTAATTAGACTGAAGCCAAGCCCTATAGATAGACGCGCTTGCTCAGATCAATGCATTACTGACAGAGCCTTCTGCGCAAGACTACGACGCTTACGCTACACTCCGCGCATGCGTGTTCCTTAAAATGAAGCTTACTAATGCCCACACCTGGGTATGGCCACGGATAGCGTGAAACGAACGCACATAAGTCAAAAAATGCGTTTATTGAGAGAAATATGTTATAGTCACAGAGACACTCGCTATAAAATCATTAAACACATGTAACAATCAATGTATTAAGCAAAAGCACAGCCCCATGGATGAACGCGCATGCTCAGATCAAAAACCGCACTGACAGAGCCTTCTGTGCAAGACTGCAACGCTTACGCTACACTCTGCGCATGCGTGTACCTCAAAGTGAAGCTTACTTCTGCCCACACCCGGGTATGGCTACAGATATAAGAGAAAAATAGGGACAGCATGAAACGAGTGCACATAAGTCAAAATGCGTCCATAAAAGGAATAAAGACACTCGCTGTGAAATCTTTAAACACATGTAACAATCAATGTGTGGGTGAATGCATAACGTGCATGTGATCTGTCCGATGATTATGAAAACCGACTAGGTAGCATAACAACAGTCATCTCTTATTGGCAGAATCATCAAGAAGGTGGAGTCAAATGGTCAAAGATGTCATAACTGAGCTACAGAATTCCAAAGTGTGGAGAGACATCTCAAACCCTTTGAAAAAATGATCATGTATATGTGTATGTAGTACAGGATCCACATTACAGGGAAACCCACGGAATTTCGTCATTGAGACCTGACTCGTAACTGTTCAGCTTATAGATCCAACGTTGCTCTTTCTTAAACAAGAAAGTAGCAATATCAGTAATATGTGAGGGGATAAAGGGTTGTTCAAGTACCGTCCAGTGTAGCTCTTGTGGTGAATGTTGTACTGTGACAAAGTGCTGGGTCAATTTTGTAGATGTTTTTTTGCAACGGATGGTACTCTTGTGTTCCAATATCCTTGTTTTGACTCGTCTAGTAGTCATACCAACATATTGAAGAGAACATGGACAGGTAATGAGATAAATTACATTACTGCTATTACAGTTGGTATGGCTCGTGAGAGTCCATGGTCTGGATGTCCCTATGTTGATCTCAGTGGTATGCTTGGTGTGTGCACAAGCAGCACAATTACCACAGGGAAAATGTCCACGTACAGATGGAAGATGCCAAAGTGTGTGTTGCTGTATATCAGACACCTCACGCGGGCGAGTGTGTACCAGTCTATCCTTAATGTTCGAGCTACGTTTGAATGCAAACAGGGGACGCTCGAGTGGTGTATTGCCAATGTTCAAAATCTTCCAGTTAGATAGGATGCATTTCTTTATCTGGCTGGAAAAACTGCAAAATGTGTTTACACACGTAAGTCTCTTAGTGGCTTCCTTCTCGTATTTGGGTTCCAATAGGGCAGCCCTGTTGTTGTTGGCTGCACGTTTTAATGATTGTTTGACCAGTCTTTTAGGATATTGTCTCACCAACAATTGACCGGCTAGTTCGTGTGCGTGATCTTTATATTTGGCCATTGTAGTGCAATTCCTCTTGATACGCAAAAATTGGCCAAATGGCAAATTTTGGCGTAAAGATTTAGGGTGGAAACTATCATATCGTAACAAGGAATTCTTTGCCATTGGGTTTCTGAATAATTCAGTACTAAGACCCTCGTCTGTGGGGGAAATCAGAATGTCAAGAAAAGGTAGACATGCTTTGCTGAATTCGCATGTAAAACGAAGAAACTCATTTTGACTATTAAGCCAAATTTTGAACTCTGTGATAGACGATTCAGGGCCAGACCAAACTACAAGCACATCGTCAATATAACGCTTCCAACACCGTATGTGTTTGCTAAATGGGTTGAGAGCGCTAAAGACATGTTTCTGTTCAAAGCTATGCATGTACAGATTGGCAAGGCTGAGGGCAAAAACAGAACCCATCGAGGTACCGGACACTTGGAGAAAGAGTCGGTCCTCAAATTTAAAGAAGTTCTCTTTCATCGCAATCCGGGCACAATTGGTGATGAAGGAAACTGGGGTGATAGAGTCAAGTTCTTTTTCACGCAGCAAGGTCTCTATAGTGGCAAGAGTCTCAGCCTGCGGAATGCAGGTATAAAGTGACTCTACGTCAAATGAGACGAGAAAGTCTTCATCTTTGTTGAACTCAATGGTCTCAATTAAGTTCAGAACATGTTTGGTATCCCTCAAATATGTCGGCATATCTAAGACTAAGGGTTGTAAAAAATGATCCACAAAAGTGGATAGAGGTTCAAGTAAAGACCCCAGTCCGGATATGATAGGACGCCCAGGAGGGGGTCTCTGTGTCTTATGTACCTTAGGTAAGGTATAAAAGTAGGGAATGATAGGATGACTCTTAACCAAAAATTTGGCTTCTTGACCGGTAACCCAACCATTGGTCAGTGCTTCTTCAACCATGATTTTAATTTCAAGTTGTAATCTTGTGGTAGGATCTTCACGAAGTGGTTTGTAGAATAGCGTATTGCCAAGTTGTCGTAAACATTCTGAACGATATTGGGAGGTATCCATCACAACGATGGCACCGCCCTTGTCAGCGGGTTTAATCGTGATCGATGAATCTGTCGCTAGTGACTGCATGGCAAGTTGATCTCTTTTGCTCAGATTCTGATATCGCCTGGTCTTGTTGGTACAGATGTTAGAGACTTGTGTAGTGACTGCTTTCTCAAATGTCAAAACTTGAGAAGGGACTTGGTTGGACAAAGGATTGAACGTAGATTTATCTCTAAGGCCAGTGTTAGTGTTGAGAACCTCCGTATTGTCAAGAGGTTTATCTCTGAAGAAAAACTCAAGCCGTATCTTGCGGAAGAATTGTGCTAATTCTTGTCTGATTTGAAAAGCATCTCCGCCAAAAGTAGGCACAAACCCTAGGCCTTTATTCAAAAGGGCTTGTTGATCCGTGGTGAGCATGTGACTGCTCAGGTTGACGACTATAGCGTCTCATTGGTGGAGTTCGCTGTTGCTTCCGTCATACTCCTGGTGGAGTGGGCCGGGGGGTTGTCTGCCCAGTGGACCTGCGTCCTCTGGTTCCGACGTTTCCCTGCTTAATACATTGATTGTTACATGTGTTTAATGATTTTATAGCGAGTGTCTCTGTGACTATAACATATTTCTCTCAATGAACGCATTTTTTGACTTATGTGCGTTCGTTTCACGCTATCCGTGGCCATACCCAGGTGTGGGCATTAGTAAGCTTCATTTTAAGGAACACGCATGCGCGGAGTGTAGCGTAAGCGTCGTAGTCTTGCGCAGAAGGCTCTGTCAGTAATGCATTGATCTGAGCAAGCGCGTCTATCTATGGGGCTTGGCTTCAGTCTAATTAGTATCACCTTGAACCCATTAACTTCGTAGGAGATTTGGGATATAAACGCCGTCCCTATCATTGTTCGGTCACCTCCGGCAGCAGGCTCACGCTGCCTTGAAGTACCGACGGACAGGTAAGACCGCTGCGATGGTCTTCCATAGCCACCGTTCTTGTCTGGTTTCTTCTCTTTGCCCCGTCTGCCACACGGATATTTTCAGCTGAGATTTTTGCTTTTGATTTAGTGTGTACCTCGTAACACGAGCTTTTGCAAACTGACACACGGCTTCTCCTTTCTCCTTGCTGGGGTTAAATTCTCCCTTATTTATACTTTTCCCCTGTTTAATCATTGAGAGAGGCGATGTCATTTGTGGTTCCACAGCCGTTTGCTTTTTAATTGAGTATTTGACAATAGTTACTAGAGCCATGAACTCTCCAGTTATTTCTAATGGGTCCCTGTCCTTGTTGATCTCCAGATGGTGTTCGTTTATTTGCAGATGTCCTTGTTCACACAAGGATCCTTGCATTCTAATAGTGGCCACACCTATGGACTTTTAAACTTAGTTCGCTCTTCTTCTGTCTATTATAGAGCGGTGCTCCCTTCCTGAGCGGTTGCCAGGTAATAGGTGAGGTCTCACACCCAGCTTGTCACGGGTAAGAGTTTCTTTGTTACTTATGGGTTTGACCTTAGCAGGTCCAATGTCTCTTAGTCATTTCATACATTTTTGGACACTCAGACTTGACTGATGTTTATTATGTTTCTCCCCCCTCTTCTTTGTCATCCCTTAGGTTTGATGAAACTTTTCCACTGGAACACCAGAGTTTGGTTTTTGTGGATATCCTTTTACACTGTATTAGTTTTTCACAGCAGCAGCATATGTTTAGGTCCTAATGAAAGCCCGATCTAATCAATGATCAATACGGCTGAAACATGTCGACCATTCGTCAACACACCACAACGGTTTAAATCCATACCGTGTGTACATTGCTCTTTTAATCCTGACATTAGGCATATCCTGATTAAACTGACCTCTATAGCCTAATAGCCAGTTTTAACATTTATTCACTTCCTCACACTTGGTAGATTTTTCCTTTGCGCTGCTTTTTCTCACTCACACGTTTGACTCATTATAGGGGGTTTTATAATACCCATACACTCAATTAAAACATCCCTGAGCTCCTCTCTCACAGTGAGAGAGTTGTAGCCCTCAAAGGAACTAGGTGTTTCCTTTGGGAGGAGAGTCCCTATGATGAAGCATGTCACCTTTGGTGAGTGAGGGATTACGTCCTTAAAGGGATCTGCCCTTAGGTGACCCCATAAGCACTCTTTCCATTCCCATTGTGGTTTACTGACGCATCCTTAACTAAGGAGTATGATCGTTTCATGTATACTATGGATATGTGACTAGACCCTAGAATTTCTTGGTATGTAGTACGTTTGTTAGGGGACGTAATTCGTAGTGGTCTTTAAAATCTGTCCCTTGAACCCCCCTCCCTTGAACTGTTGTAGTTTTAGAGTATTATAATAATTGACCAAGAGGAAAGTATCTCTTGTATTTAATGTAAAGCTAAAAAGCTGGAAGTTAGGGTCGAGTTTTATAGTCCTTATTTCATCCAGCTTGATCAAATTTGATATGTAGGTGGTTAGTCCACCCTTAGCCCTGCCAGAATTAGAGGGTTGGGCAGGTGAAAAGTATGTTCTATAACCATTCAAATGAGTCGCTGTTGTCAGCCATGTCTCCTGTAAACACAAAATGTTAAAATTTACAATAAAATTAGTCCAAACGTCATTTTCTAGTTTGGAGCGTAGACCCGCTACGTTCCAAAATACAACCGCTAATTTTAATTTGGTTGAATTAAGATCTTGTGTAACTTTAGGGTGTAATAGGGGAGTCGTGGATATCGTCGATACGTCTATTAGTTGGGGGTCAGTACTTAATGGCAACTGTAGCGAGATCTTAGTGTTTGGTACAGTATGGATTGATGAAAGAAGACAGGGGTCGCTATTTAATTGTGCCTTCGTTATGCCACTAGAAGGGCTCCAAGTGTGAAGGCTGATTGCTACACGAGCGCTGGTCGCGCTATCATCTAGCTCGGACAACTGGTCTTTTTATCTCCCTTTTGCCCATCTTTGTTCATTTTGGTTTTTTAACCCCTGCTTTTACTGCCGCTATATTGGGCTTGCTGTCCTCTTACCTGCATTTAAATCAGGAAAACACACCGCCATTTGGTGGGTCCGGGTTCCGGGGCGGATTTCTTTTGCGGGCGCCATCTTTGGTTGGGCTGAGTGTGTGTGGGCGCGGGCGCCATCTTGGAGCGTCCCGACGCTCGAGTGGATGTGGGAGACGCCTATTTAAGGCGGACTCGTTTTTCAGGCTCTCTGCTGATTGCTACACGAGCGCTGGTCGCGCTATCATCTAGCTCGGACAACTGGTCTTTTTATCTCCCTTTTGCCCATCTTTGTTCATTTTGGTTTTTTAACCCCTGCTTTTACTGCCGCTATATTGGGCTTGCTGTCCTCTTACCTGCATTTAAATCAGGAAAACACACCGCCATTTGGTGGGTCCGGGTTCCGGGGCGGATTTCTTTTGCGGGCGCCATCTTTGGTTGGGCTGAGTGTGTGTGGGCGCGGGCGCCATCTTGGAGCGTCCCGACGCTCGAGTGGATGTGGGAGACGCCTATTTAAGGCGGACTCGTCCGCGCAGCGGTATCGCGCAGCGGGACGCCGTTCGCTTAGCCGG
Organism: Triturus cristatus; assembly: GCF_964204655.1. NCBI lineage: Eukaryota > Metazoa > Chordata > Amphibia > Caudata > Salamandridae > Triturus > Triturus cristatus. The sequence continues at coordinate 408,083,468 of NC_140590.1, forward strand.
AGTCGTGCCAGAGTCCTGCCCGTCTGCGCCCGTCAGCGTCCCGGAGGCGTTTGAGGCGACGGGCAGGACGCGGCCATTCGGCTCGAGTTAGCTTGCTTTTTATGAGCACTATGCTACACTACTCGGGTCCGGAACTTCGGTCTTGGCAGTACACAAATGGTTTCTGCCGGACGGTTTTTCCTGCTCGCCACAAGGGCAAGCATTGCTGCCCTGAGGGTGGCTGGCGCCCGCAGAAACATCTTGGCGATGCGCCACAGAAGGCGGCGGTTTGCGCTAAACATCTGGGCCTACTGCTCAACACTCGATCTCTGGGCCGGCACGCTCTGGATGTTTTTGATTTGCTAGAGTCAGAAAAACCCTTGTTCCTAATGCTCACCGAGACGTGGCTCGGCGAGGCGTCCAACCCAGATATTGCCACTGCTATCCCGCCCGAGTATAACATCTTCAGGCAGGATAGGCCGAAGGGGCGTGGAGGTGGGGTGGCATTAATAGTCAACAAAATGGTCACCTGCACCATCATTCCATCGGACGCGATCAAGGATTGCGAATCCCTTGCCTTCGCCATTGTCCTTTCACCACACCAATCGATGAAGGGTCTTCTAGTCTATCGGCCGCCAGGGCCCATGGGCTCTTTTTTTGAAGAGTTCCAGTCGGTGACCTCTTCTTTGTTACTTACATCAGAACATTGCATTGTCGCCGGGGACTTCAACGTCCATACGGACGTGGAAACGGATCCCGATGCGATGAAAATGTTGGAGGTCACAGCCCCTATGGGCCTGGTTCCCTATCATGTTGGGCCGACCCATGAGAAGGGACATACCCTGGATTTGACCTTCTCTACGACCCCTATAGAGATGTTGGCCCCCACCCAGGTGCTTTGGTCTGACCACAGGCTGGTGAGATTTTATCTCTCAGATGCTGGGAAGCCTGCCGGTGTCCCCCGGCAGACTGCCGTGGGATTCAGGCCACTTCACCGGATTACTCCGGAACTGTTGGCACAGTCCTGCGCCGATCACCCCTGTGCCTTAACTGGGAACTTAGAGGAGGATGTGGAGCGTTTGCAGGTCTGGCTCTCAGAGAGGCTCAATGATCTTGCTCCTCTGAGACCCCTCCGCAAACCCGAAAAAGGTGCTTCTGCCCCTTGGTTTACGGAAGCATTGGCGGCCTCTCGTCGGCAATGCAAGGTAGCGGAAAGAGCATGGCGCGTGAAATACGACGCGACGGCGAAACTCACCTACAGGTCTCTGGCGAACATCCTCGCGGAGAAGAGGGCTTATTTTGCTAGAAAAATTGAAGCCGCTTCCAACTCCTGTAAGGAGCTTTTCGCCATTGTGCGGGAGTTTACAGCCTCTCGCGCAGCGCCTGCCCAGACCCCCCCTCCTGCGCCTTGGGTCAGGGCGATTGCGGATTTTTTCACCTCTAAGATCCAGCGGATCCAGGACTCCTTCCTTGTGTTGGATCCTGAGGTACCAGGTCGGGCGGAGAATGCCGCTGTTACCCGACCGAACGCCGGTGTGGCCTTGGCAGCTTTCCCTCCTCTCTCGCTGACAGCTTCATGTGACCTGATGGTGGGACTAAAGTCAGGTTCCCCTCGGGATGCCTGCCCCGCAAAATTTCTGGCTAAAATGGCAGCTGTCATTAATCCACTCGTGAACCCCCTGTTGAACTGTTCTCTTGCACAGGGTGTGGTTCCCCAGTCCTGGAAGCAGGCAATGATTATTCCCCTGCTTAAAAAGCCTGGTCTGGATGTGGAGGTGTTAGCGAATTATAGACCTATCTCGCTCCTGCCGGCTTTGGCGAAGGTCATTGAAAAGCACGTGCAGAAGGTGCTTGCCGATTACTTGGAGGCCCACGACCTACTGCACCCTACACAGTCGGGTTTCCGCGCCAATCTTAGCACCGAAACAGCCCTCCTGGAAGTCTCGGAGGCGATAAAGGAGGTGCTGGATTCGGGTGGGAGAGCGATGCTGGTGATGTTAGACCTGTCGGCGGCCTTTGACTCCGTCCCTCATGAGGGTCTGCTTGCTAGACTCTCAGAGATTGGTCTTCGAGGGACGGTGCTCCAGTGGTTTCGATCTTTCCTGGCAGGCCGTCGACAATCGGTCTGGGCTTCTGCTTGCTCCGCCGAGATGTCGCCATTGGGTGTCGGAGTTCCTCAGGGCTCTGTCCTGAGCCCAACTCTATTTAATATCTTCATGACCCCTCTGGCGGCCCTGGCGGAGTCTTTCGGGGCCCAGATCGTTTCTTACGCCGATGACACCCAGCTCCTCTTCACCTGTGAGAGGGGTGCGGACTTCGATGGAGGTAGGATCCAGGGTTGCCTTGAGGCTGTGTTTCAGTGGTTCCATCATAACAGCCTCAAGTGCAACTCGGATAAATCCGAGGTCCTCTTTTTTGGGTGCAGCTCGGACCCGGACTGGAAAGTGTGGTGGCCTGAGAACATGTTTCCACCAGCAAGTTCGTCCCAGGTAGCTAAAAACCTTGGGATTAAGATCGACAATGGCCTCACACTACGCTCGCAGGTAATCGGTCTCACAGGCACCTGCTTTGGCTTACTCCGGATGCTTCGCAAGTTCCTTCCCTTGTTATCGGAGGAACATAGGAAGATAACGGTGCAGGCGATGATAGGCTCGAGAATAGACTATTCCAACGTCCTCTATCTCGGCCTGCCAGAATACCTGCTTCAACGATTACAGGTTTTTCAGAATTCGGCAGCACGTGCTATTTTTGGACTATCTCGCCGTGCCAGAGCCTCGGGCCTTTTGGAGGCTCTGCACTGGCTTCCTGTCCGGAAGCGGATAGTTTTTAAAACTCTCACCTTGGCACACAAAGCCTTGCACACATCTGGAGCAAAATATCTTCAGAAAAGGCTGTCCTTTTACCGTCCTGCCAGATCGCTTAGGTCTGAAGCCTTGTTTCTTGCTGCAGTGCCCCGCGTGAAGAGAGCTCGCATCGGTGGCCGCTCCTTTAAATTATTAGCGCCTCAGCTGTGGAACAAATTGCATGTGTCCCTGCGCAGCACCCCTAACTTGTTGGCCTTTAGGAAGGGGCTTAAAACTTGGCTTTTCACTTCTTAGTTTCAGGTCCTATCCGGTTTCCTCTTTTTCTGTTTTTGTTCATTTTTCCTGTTGTGTTTTGAGATTAGTGTGCAATTCAAAGCGTCGGGACACTCTTTCGAGTAGCCGCACGCTATACAAAAAACCTGTATAACATAACATAACATAACATAACCTCCCAAAGAAAGTCAGTCAACGTCCTCTAATCCTCTAAGAGGGTGAAAACGATTGGAAATAGGGAGGTTAAAATTAAGAGACCCTATTTGGGGCCGTATAAGCATTCTAGACAATATTGGGTTCCTAGTTTGTGACTGTGGGTAAAAATAGGTCAAGTCATGGGTTCTTATGATGCTCTGGCATTGGGGTTGAAACCAATTAGTTATATGCGTGGTGGTCCTGTAGTCTCTAAAATTAACAATAATTACATCGCCTTCAATGTCCTTTGGCCGTGGGCCGACCCAACCAAGTCTACGGACATTCAGGATTTTGCCATTGATGTTAGGAGGTAGAGGCCTATTCTGTCGCAACCAATACATGACTTTATTTTTTAAATCGTAGTAACCCTCCTTCTTCCCTGGTTCCAATGCTGGGACTCCTGTCAGAAGTACGATGTAAGGGACCGCCTCTGGGGGGAGATCTATGTGCTGACAGTTAGCGCCGTAAGTATTACCCGGGGCGGTAACAACAGGAACATTGTATGAATTAAGGTCAGGGCCATTAGTTTGAGGAATTAAAGTTTTGTGGCCGTGGTCTAATTCAGTATTGTTCTTTCGATTTAATGACGGATTAATTGGATTTGGTAAAGATGGTGAAATTTTTGCTTTGGTTGGGTCTGGGCCTGGTTGTTTGTCGTCTATCACTGAAAGTGAATTAGAATAAGTGATGGTATTTTGGGGTGCCGCTATGTTCAGGAGTAGGTCTTTTATCTGATCTGTATTTTGTGCAACCAACTTCTCTATTGACCCAAGTTGTTTCGTCATACCCTTTGATCTTTCCAGGAGTAACTCCAGTCGACCCACAATTTCATTAATTAATGATTCGCAATTGTGGCATTCCGACTGGGTTTCAGAGTCATGTGGTTGAGTGACATCAGTGGGGAGAGGAATCACAGTATTATTATCCACTTGGTTAGACTTAGTATTACCAGGTGGGTTTGTCTTACTATGTTTCTTTACTCCCTTCTTTCCTTTTTTCAAAGGGGGGGACCTCCGCTAGTTATTCTCTTTCCCTTGTTTTTTGTAAACTCTCAGTGATGGTAATAATAGTGGCCCTTGAAGACTGTGGGCCTGATGGTATAGTATCAGAGGGAAAGTTAACGTGAGAGCTAGAAGCGGGCGGTGTTAAGTGTGTGCGGGATTGTGTCACAGAGTCAATGTCTCGTATGAGCGAAGAAGATCCAAAAACAGTCCGAGGATTGTTTATTATTATTTTTTTTTTTAAACCGTTTATTACAAAGTTCAAAGAATATACAAAGATGGGCCTACAACCTTCAGGCCGGACGCTAGCAAACAAGAGGAGCATAAGATACACACAGTAGAACGCAGGCTGCGGCAAAGGGAAACGTACAGGAGTTAGCCGCGTTGATGGCCACACCATCCGGACCCCACATGACGGTTTCTTTTAAACATAGATAACAACAAACAAAATCAAACCACAAGGCAACCCACGATCGAAAACAGCAGCATGTGCTCCCCTAGAAGGGGGACCCTACCAATCCATAGGAGTATCAAGGGGGGGGGAGAAGGTCAGAACAGGGACTGGGTGGACTCAGTGCCCGGTACCGGAGAGCTAAACCGGCTAAGGGGACGGGGCAGGCGATGGATCGGGCAATAACGCCGGGGCACAGATTCCCCCACGGTAGGCGTTCCAGGGGCCCCATACTTTCACCCATGTCCCAGGCTTTCCTCTCGCTACATACACCACCTTTTCCCGAAACATGCACCAGTCCATATTTTCCTTCCAGGCCGAAACAGTCGGGGACCTCTGGGAACCCCACAGTTGAGCAATATCGCGCTTGGCCACCATATATCCCAGAGTCACCCACCACGTCTGTGGCGCCGAATAGTCGGTTGGTTCCCACACGTTCAACAGGCATCTCCTCGCTTCGGGCAGCAGCGGCACACGCGTAACCACCCGCAGGACCTCATGCACACCACGCCAGAATCGCTCCACCTCTGGGCATTCCCACAAAATATGAATAAAGGTCCCCAAAGAACCACACCCACGCTTACACAACCCGTCCACAGCATAGCCCATACGCAATAGCCTTGGCCCCGTCATGTAGACCCTATGGAGTATCTTGAGCTGGACGAAGCGAAGGCGGGCCGGTATGGCCACCTCTTTCGGGGAGGCCACCGCAGAGACCCAGTCCTCGTCGTTCAGCTCCAATCCATCGGCAACCCAAGCCTCGCGAAGATCAAGCAGCAATCCCGCGCGGTCATTGATCAGTTTTTTATAAATTAACGAGATCGTGCTTTCCGGTACATGTCCATCCAGCACTCTATCCTCCAGAGGGGAGTACTCCGGGATGGAGGCGACGTCCGGGAAGGCGGAGCATAGTGCATGACGGATCTGCATATACCGAAAGTATTCCCTGTCTTGCAACTGGAATTCTGTCTGCAGCATCCCGAACGTTTTGAACCCCCCCATCGTCCAGAGATCCCCCACCCTGCTGATGCCTATCATGTCCCACTTCTCGAAGCCCTTCGAGGTCCACAGGGAGCCCAACTGCTCAGATGCGTACAGTGGTGACGCCCGGGTCAAACGATCCTTCCACCCCATCGCTACATTAGCCGCGTGCCACACTCGTACCATGACACGCGTGGGGCCCGTCAGACGTGCGTCGAGCGAGCTGGAGTAGAGCGCTCGATTATAGTCACCACCCGGCAGTAGCATCTTATCCATTTCAAAGGCCGGGTTTAGGGCGGGCCCGTATAGGCCGTGATTAATCGCAGCCAGCTGGGAGGCCCAATAATACCGTTTAATATCCGGGAGGGCAATCCCCCCGTCATACCACGGGAGCGTCAGCTTCGCCAGGGCGATACGCGGTCTCCCGTCCCAGAACAGGCGGCGTTGCAAACTCTCCACCTCGCGGAAGTAGCGCGCCGGGACGAGGTCCATTGTATTCTGCAGAGCGTACAGGAAACGCAGCAGCGACATCATCTTAAACAATGCCGCCCGGCCGAGCGGCGAGAGCGGCAAACGCCGCCAACGCGCGACATCCTCCTTCAGGCGCTGGAGGGGGGGTAGCAGGTTTCGATCATACCGGGCCTCCGCGTCTAGGGTGATGAAGATACCCAGGTACCTAAATCCCTGCGGGGCGATCTGGATAGGACAGCCCCGCGGAAGGATAGGAGCCTCCCCAGAGAGAACATACACGCACGATTTAGCCCAGTTGATGACAAGGCCGGAGTTACGACCAAATGATTGCAATACATCAACCAGTACTATCAGTGATTTATGTGGGGAAGCCAGGTACAGGAGAATATCGTCAGCATATAGAGACACGCGATCCTCATACTCGGGGGTCCAGCGGAGACCACGAATAGAAGGTTCCCACCGCAACCACTCCGCCAGGGGCTCCAAGGCAAGCGCAAAAAGGAGCGGCGATAACGGGCAGCCCTGCCGCGTGCCCCTGCCCAACTCAAACGGAGCCGACACTCTACCGTTCACAACCACCTGTGCCAGTGGGCCAGAGTACAACAATTTAACCCAGCTGATAAACCCTGGGCCAAACCCAAATTTCGCGAGCGTCGCCCAAATATATGGCCATTCAAGTGTGTCAAACGCCATAGTGGCGTCCAAGGATGCCAAGATGGCCGGCTCCCGTATGAACGGGACACGTGCGAGCACCCCATGCAAACGCCGCAGGTTAAGCGCTGTGTTACGATGGGGAATAAAGCCGGACTGGTCCTGGTGGACCAAGTCACACACCACGCCGACCAGCCGATTGGCCAAAACCTTGGCGAGAATTTTGGGCTCCGCATTCAATAACGAAATGGGTCGATAGGATGTAACCCGGTCCCGTGGCCTCCCCTCCTTGTGGATAACCACGATGGTAGCCAGACGCTGGTCTAGCGGGAGGGAACCCACCGAGTGGGCCGCAAGGAACATAGCACGGAGATGCGGCGCCAGCGTATCCGGTCGCAGCTTATACAACTCGATGGGAAGACCATTAGGACCCATGGCCTTGCCGGAAGCGACCGAGCGTATGGCAAGGGCAATTTCTTCGGAGGTTGGAGCGGCGTCCAACAACACTCTGTCCTCCTCCGAAAGGGAAGGCAGCGCGATATCTCTGAGCAGGGCATGGGAATCTTCTTCAGAGCGGGAAGTCACTGGGGAATACACCCCACGGAAATAGTCCGCGAAGCAGGAGACAATTTCCTCCGGTTCAGTGACACACACACCATTCGCTTTCTCAATCAACGGGACAACTCAACTCGCTCTCTCTTTTTTATCCAGCCACGCAATCAATTTACCAGCCTTATCACCCACATCATACAGTCTCCCCTGTTGCTCTCTACTGAGGCCCCTGGCCGCCTCCGTGACGAGGGCCTTATAGGCCGCTTGCTTGAGTTGGAGAACATGTAATTTGTCATCCGTCACCCCACATTCTAGATCACCCTCCAACTCGGTTATCTCAGCTTCAATACGGGTCACCTCCTCCCGCTCGCACCTCCGGGAGTGGGAAATAAGGGACAGGGCCTCTCCTCGGAGTACTGTCTTGAACGCCTCCCACAGTGAGACCGCTGATGACACAGACCCCACATTCTCGTCAAAATAGCGCTTAAGGGATTTAATCAGCTCTGCGCGAATGGTGGGGTCACGCAGGTACCAGGGATTGATCGGGGCCACTCTACCCTCTCCCCTCGGCAAAAGATCAAAGTGCAACAAGAGCGGGGAGTGGTCCGAAATGCCCCGTGCCAAATGGCGCACCTCTCCCACCCTCCCCACATAAGCCGCTGGGACCAGGACATCATCTAGCCGTGAGAGACTACCATGAGCCCCTGAATGGAAGGTGTACTGTAGCTGCGTGGGATGTTTTAAACGCCAACAATCCACCAGCCCCAGGGTATCCAAGAGGCCAGATAACCATGCTTGGGCCCGGGGGAGATCCCTAGGGGCTGACGATCCACAGTTCCGGAAACTACAGCATTAAAATCCCCCCCCACCAATAGAATCCCCTCCGGAAGGCCAAGGAGGAGGCGCCCCTGGTCCGCAAAGGTGGTCGTCTGCAGCCCCGGTGGGACATATACTGACACAAAAACGACCACTCTGCCCTCCAGTCTGCCCACCAAAACCGTGTAATGTCCCCTATCGTCATGGCGCACCTCATCAATCTCCAACGGGAGCGAGTTTTTAACCATAATGCCCACACCCCTTGAACCAGACGTGAAGCCCGAATGGGCCACAAGGCGGTAGCCCCGTCGATTCATAGCGCAAAAGGAGTTGCCAATGAGGTGCGTCTCCTGCAGAAAAACTATATCGGGCGAAGTTCGCTTCAAGAACTGCAGGACCACACCTCGTTTTATTCTGTCCCCCAGTCCATTAACATTCCAGGACAACAAACTCAGTCCCCTACCCCCCATCGTAAACAGAAGTCATCACTCGTCCCCCAGAGAGCACTGTAGAGATAACACAATGATACGTTTGCCTTGTGGTGTAAACGAACAACACCCCACCCCAACCCACCCACTCCAACAAAACTCCCCCCTCCCTGCACCCCTGCATGAGCCCGGACAGCCCCCCCAACTTGCAGTGTGCCTGTCGCCCCTATAGAATGAAACTAGCTAGACCCCCTAGAGGAGGAAAGAGTACCCCTTCTAGACCCCACACAACCTCCATGGGAGGGGAATGTACAAAGACAGACGCTTGATCGAAAGTAGCATCGTATTCATCCAGAGTGAGGCCCAATATTGACCCCTCAGTCCCGATCCCGTGGGCCGTCTCCTCCCGCCGCCCCCCCCACCATCTCGATCACGATCCCCAGACAGAGTGTCCAGCCAGTCCCCAGCTGCTTCGGGACGATCAAAAAAGTGCGTGCGACCATCCACCTCCACTCGCAGCTTGGCCGGGAAGAGCATGGCGTACTTTAAGTTCAGGTCCCGGAGTCGGCGTTTAACGCCCAGGAAGCTCAGTCTTTGCTTCTGGACCGCTTGGGTAAAATCAGGGTAAAAGTTCACCTCCATATTTTCCAGCTTAACCGGCCCATGTAGTCTGGAAGCTTGCAGGATAGCGTCTCTGTCCCGAAAGTTAAAAATCCGGGCAATGAGAGGTCGCGGAGGGGCTCCGACCTTCGGCCTTCCCCCGGGAACCCTGTCGGCCCTCTCCACAGCAAAAAATTTACTCAGTCCCCGAGGCTGGAGATGGGTAGCGATCAGATCCTCCACAAATAGATCCGCTGCCGCTTCCTCCCATCCCTCGGGTACTCCGATGATGCGGATGTTATTCCTCCGGGCCCGACTCTCGGAATCCTCGAGGCGCCGATCCATAAGTGCGCTCGCCTGACTTAGCCGGCGGACCTCCAGTTGTAGTGCCACCACCTCAGTCGTAAGGCCCGATGCGGTGTGGGCCAAAGAATCAACTCGATCGTTGGTCTTGGAAAGATCGGCCCTCACCAGGCCAACATCCACAAGGACCGCGTCGATCTTCTGTGCCAGGGTATCGAACCGCTGGCCCACCGAGGCATTCATCTCGGAAATGGCGCCCATGACGTCGTGGAGAGTCAGATCCGTGGGCAAGTCCGGGGCATCAGAAGGGCCCTCAGGGGACTAGTGCGGTCCGCCAGGAGATCCCCTCTGGAGGGTACAGCGGTCCATGCTGTTGGCCGGATGGACGGTGCCACGTCGGGTCGACTTGGTCTTTGACCGATCCCCATCTTGTTTCGTGGCCATGGCCGCTGGTCCCACAATCGCACCAGTAACGCCGTAGAGGGCAGGCAATCAGGGCCACGAGCTCCGGGGGGGCCACCCCAGATCGGCGGGGTGGGCCACAGCAGGCAGGCAGGCAGGGTCCCCCAGCGAGGCCACACCAACACAAAGGCTCCGCGATCCCACTTGCAGAGACGGCGAGAAAGCGAAAGCGAAAGTGCGGGGTACGCGACTCGCCAGGCCCGGCCCGCCGTTGTTGTTCACTTTGCCACTGGGTCACCCCCCAACGCAAATCCGGGGTTCGGTGAGAAGAAGGCCGCAAACTTCAATCGGTGCTCACTCCGGCACCCGAGGTCCGATTCGAGAACGGAAAACGGGTTCCACCTCAGCTCAGGCTCACCAACACAGTCCCCTCAATCGAGGCAGGATGAATTCAGGATAAATGTAGGAGGTTGCGGAGGTCCTCGGGAGCCTCGCACCTACGCGGCCATCTTGGTTGCGCGCTAGGCTCCTCCTCTCCGAGGATTGTTTATTAAACAAGGAAGGGGCGGTACGAGAACCGGAGAGACAGCCATCTGGATAGGTCCAAGCGAAGAGCGTTTACCGTGCAAATGTTCGGCCGAGAGACGTCGCTCCACCAAGGCGATCTCATTCTCAAGGACTGAAGCGGCCCTTGTAATGAAGTTATCCAACGTACCTCGCACTGTGCCTCCCAGCAATGATGTTCTACTTTTGGGAGTGCGTGATGTCATAGTGGTGATTTAATAAGGCAGCTATACGCACTTGTGGGAGTTATAAATGTCAATGGCCGATTTTTGGGCAGTGTAAAATCATGGACAAGGATAGATGAAATGATGGCAGTCAGCATGCACGTAGTTTTAAACTGTACCTTACGTGAAGCTGCGCAGATGTCAGAGAGTGGGACTGCCTTTTGCCCGGGCTTAGCCCGCGCGCGGTCCCGCGACGCGGGAGTCACGGAGATCTTTTGTGCGCCTCCTGGCGCGAAAACGGCGTCGGCGGCTCCCCTGCCGCTAAGGATGCTGGGGAGTGTAGTCCCGTCCCCACTCCGCGGCCGCAGATGGTATTAGCGGCGGCGGGGGACGGAAACGCAGCAAAGAGAAGAGTGTCAGTGGCGTGGAGCGGCAGAAACCCAGGCAAGTCCACAGGTGCAAAGCAGAACCCGCTCTGCCAAAGTCACGGCGATCTTTTGTGCAACTCCTGGCGCGAAAACGGCGTCGGCGGCTCCCCTGCCGCTAAGGATGCTGGGGAGTGTAGTCCCGTCCCCACTCCGCGGCCGCAGATGGTATTAGCGGCGGCGGGGGACGGAAACGCAGCACAGAGAAGAGTGTCAGTGGCGTGCAGCGGCAGAAACCCAGGCAAGTCCACAGGTGCAAAGCAGAACCCCAAATTATTCATTATGTTGATCTTGAGATGGACAATCCTGGGCGCTTAAGTTGTCGGGAACACTTGGTAGATTAAGTATAGGTACAGTTGACTCAATGAATTTAATCTGTATGGGTGTTGATTCTCTTACGCTACTTTTTTGGCCTACGGAAGGATTTGGACATTCTAGGTTAAAACCCTTGGTGGCTACGTTTTCTTGATCTGATGTTTTTATTTCATCATTATTAGTTGGGATTGTAGGGCTAGTTGCAACTTCCCTTGTTGTGTTCAGTAATTCAGTAAGTATGGTTGGAACTGAGGCTAGTTTGTCAATTATTCGGGTACAATGGCAATGGCACATTTGGAAAGTAGTTTCCCGATCTTGCTGTACCTTCAGGATCATCTCATTGAAACTTTGCAGTTTTTGTTCGACCCCTTGAACATGAATTGCAAGGATATTTAGAAGGTCTACTTGAGTATCTAATTTATCTGCATGTAAAATCATTGCTTTACCAATTGTATCCATTGTACTTAGCAAGTGGGGCCATACAGAGAATGTTGATGAAGCTGAGTTAGCACTGTGGTCCGAATGGGGCAATTGCCCTGAGGGTGGTTCGCTTAAACGAACTGGGGAGTTGATGGGTGATGCCTTTTTTTGGTTTTGTGATATCTTGAAGGCTGATCCCGTGTAGTTTGAATGGTAATTCGATGTATCATTTTGTTTATCCGGCCAAGGGTATTCTGCCATTTCCGACGAGTGGGAGAATGGGTCGACAGGGACTTGGATGTCAAAACTTAATTTGGCTATCCCCTGACTAGTGGGGTTATCGCCCTCCTTCTGTGGATCGGACGTGCCCGTAGGACTGAGAGTGATTTTATTGTACTGGTTTTTTGAGTTACTTTTGCTGTGGTGATTGGCTTTGTCACTGTGACCATTATGACCACAGTATCCTGGTGGAGTTTGATGTTCTTGAGACTGGTATGGAGTATCCGGGTGAGAGTGAGATTGATGGTAATGAATTAGAACCTCAGTTACCTTGGAATTTTTCCTTTGCTGAACCTCCAGGGGAGGGAGTTTTTTGCAAGATGGTTGTTGGAGGCTCTGGTTTTCTTGATTTTCAGCACCCAAGATGACTGAACCCGCATATTTCTTTTCTTTCCGTTCTGTCTCAGTATTTATTGTGTTTCTATCCCCTGGTGGGGACAGGTTTGATTCTTTTTTAATTGGTGAAGCTTTATCGGTTTTTATTGAATTAGTATAATTGATTGCTTTCATGACATGACGACTCCGAATTTCCTCCGTTGTTTTGGTAGCTACTTTTATGAAGTCCGTTATCAATGCCCGTTTGCTGCTATTTGGACAGGAGTTATGCCTATTTAAGGTCGTGCGGTTTGCCTTCTTACTATTGATGCACTTAGCTTGTGAGGCTGCCTCTGTGGAAGTTGTTTCTATTGTTTCCAAAGTTTTTACCATAAGGTTTGGTACGTCGATTGTTGGTCCGCACTCATGCCGTACTCCTCCTGCTTCGATGATATCTGTTACATCTTTGCCCTCTATATTTTGTGTGCCCAAATCTGCCGAGGACTTATCAGAAGGATTACACATTTAAGCTGTGGTATTGGTCAAAGTTCCTTCCTGGTCCTCGTCTTTTCCATTTTTGGCTGGGGGTGGGGGTTGTTCTTCTTTCTTATCCCTTCCTATTATTTTCCCTGACCGCATATCTGTTTTTTGTCGATTATATGGGCCGACACTCTAACAGACTGTAGAGTCTAACTAGCAGCGGCTAACAGTTTTGGCAGTTTTTGGAACAAAGCAGAGTATTACAGAGTGTTTGCTTTTAGGAGAGAGAGACCACCAGATATGCTATTTTAAATTTTTATGAGCTTGGACGCTTTTAAGAATTGAGAGTTAGGATAACTAATTTGCTTAACTACAATCATACGCCAGAGGGCGGTCCCACAATGTGACGTAGCTTCTACTTTTATTTACAGTTTTATTTACAGTTACTTTCTGACCCCAGCTCTCTTTGCGCTCTTTGCTCACCTCTGCTCTTCCTCAATCCATGGCTTTCCTGGGGCCTTTAGCTCACACACTCCCCTGGGCTGCTCTTGTGGCTTGCTCCTTGCTTTTTACTCCAGTAACTTCCCCCTCGCTTCCTCTCCTGCTGCTGCTGCTGCAGGGGAATCACTGCTCCCCACCTGCTTGCCGCTTCAGCTTACGCCACCTCCTGACGCTATGGGGGAAATGCTTGAGGGCTCCCTCGTCCACAATGTTACTGCCTGCCAGCCGCCGACACCAGCTGGAACCAAATCAAGCTGCTCCTGTGCAGGCTGCTCCTGTGCAGCTCAGATTCGGTGATAGCAGTAGGCGGCGGGCGGCGGCGGTGAAGACAGCAAAGTCACGGGCACCACCGGCGAGGGAGATCCTCCAGCAGCGCCCCGATGCCTGATGCCCGGGCGGCAGGCGTAAGTTTTCAAAATAAATTACGGAGCAAAGCAGGGCTGGGCGTCTGGCGTCCAGAGCTCCGCTCGACCCCAGCGAACTACAAAACCCGGCAAATGGAGCGTCAGTGTCAGCGGCACTCCCGTAGCTCGCCCGCACCACCGCTCATTCGGGGGTCAGTCGGGGCTATTTCTTGATCACCCGCAGATTTTCCGCCTCACAGCGGCTCTCCACCACCACTCATGCGGTGCTCTGAACCTCCCGAGCCCAGAAGCCCAACCTCTGCTCTCCGCGTACCGCTGTCCCGCTGCTCGGCCTCCTGCCGCAGTGCTCTATGCGCTCTGTGCTCCGCTCTGCAGACTGCGCCCGTCAACACAACTGTGTAAGTGATTAGAGGACTGCATCCATACTGCATAGGCATTTAAAGCAGTCCATGTGCTAAGGCCTGGCTCGCTGCATGACTACTTGGGTACTGACTGAATGATTAGAGTACAGCAAGGAGAGTGCCTAGGTGAATTTATAAGTGCTAGGCTTTTCGCACAGGGAATGGATTAGTACTTGGTACTGAATGGGTCACTAGAGTAGTGCAAAGGCAGTGACAAGATGTTTGCTGGACTGTATGGATACTGACTAGGAAATTGAAAGTGTGAAAGACAAGTGTCTAAGGGGTTAGAAGACTGCATACATAGTGGATAGGGGTTTGAAGCAGTCCATGTGCTAAGGCCTGGCTCAGTGCATGAATACTTAGGCACTGACTGAATGATTAGAGTACTGCAAAGATAGTATCTTGGTGAATTTATAAGTGTTTGAGTTTTCGCACAGTGAATGGATTAGCACAAGATGCTGAATGGGTCACTAGAGGACTGCAAATGGAGTGACAGGGTGGTTCCTGGAAGTGTATGGATACTGACTAGGGAATTGAAGGTGTAAAAGACAAGTGTATAGTATGTTAGAACACTACATGCATACTGCATAGACATTTGAAGCAGTCTATTTGGTACTTAGAAACTGACTAAATCATCAGACTACTTCTAGGACAGTGCTTGGGTAAAACTTTTACATTTTCAGTTCTGCCACAGTGAAGAGAATAGTACATGGTACTGCACCTTTGTGTCAAACCCTGACTCATTTTATCAATTCATAAGCAAAGACTAGCTTCTAATGCTACTAAAACTTGACAACATGAAAGGTTTTAAAAGAGTTATCTGCTAAAAAATACACGATGTTACCAAATGCTTCTCTCTCAGTGGTTCCCAAATGCACACAGACTCACAGTGTCATTCTAGACAACAACCACTATACCTAGGAGTTTACCAAAAATCATTCACTACTGTGGAAGTGGTAAGGGAACTGCACACAATCTTCATACTTCAGGACTGCACTTTTGTGTCAAAGCCTGACTCATTAAATCAAAGCATAAGCAAAGACTGGCTTCTAATGCTACTAAAACTTGACAACATGACCGGTTTTAAAACAGTTATCTGTCAGCAAATACACGATGTTACCAAATGCTTCTCTCACAATCCTTACCCAAATGCACACAGACTCACAGTGTGATTTTAGACAAGCAACACTATCCTAGGAGTTAACCAAAACTCATTCACTAGTCTAGAAGAGTTAATGGTACTGCACACAATCTACATATTTAAGTACAGCACATCAGTGTCAAAGCATGACTCATTTAATCAACGCATAAGCAAAGACTGGATTCTAATGCTACTAAAACTTCACAACATGACAGGTTTTAAAACAGTTATCTGTCAGCAAATACATGATGTTACCAAATGCTTCTCTTACAGTGATCCCAAATACACACTAACTCACAGTGTGATTCTAGACAAGCACCACTATCCCTAGGAGTTTACCAAAACTCATTCACTACAGTGCAAGTGGTAAGGGAACTGCACACAATCTACATATTTCAGGACTGCACTTTTCTGTCAAAGCCTGACTCATTTAATCAAAGCATAAGCCATAACTGTCTTCTAATGCTACTAAAACTTCACAACATGACAGGTTAAAACAGTTATCTGTCAGCAAATACACGATGTTACCAAATGCTTCTCTCACAGTGGTTCCCAAATGCACACATACTCACTGTGTGATTCTAGACAAACAACACTATCCCTTGCACTATACCAAAACACATTTCTTCATCTTGAAGAAGTACTACATTTTAGTATAGAAACATAACATAACTCATTTCACAAATTCATAAACAATGACTGGTTTCTAATTCTACCAAAATATAAAAACAGCACAGTTATCTGTCTGCAAACACATGAAAAACACAAATGCTTATCACAGAATGGTTTCTACATGCACACACACTGTCAATAAGATTGTAGAGAAAAAAGTACTCCCTACACTTTAGCAGGAGAAATACATTAGTCTGATTAAAATCAAAATAGTCTACATAAATAACTCATCTTTCAAGGTCTTTTGTAGATTAAGAAGTATATCAGTCACTCACCATATTTTCTTTTACAGAATCTCTGCACTGTGCACCTCTCTGCAAAAACAAAGAATGGAAAAGTTTCCCTTTCATTTTCCACACATATACAGGTAAACATCAAATCACAATCCTTCACACATAAACTCAAAAGCAAACACACATTTCTATTGGTTAAACATTTCAACCCTTTCCAACTGAAATACATTTCAACCCTTCCCCCAATCTGCCTTCTGCCTGTTACCATAGAAACAGGTCATGGAACACTGCACTGAGCACACAGGTCAGAAGTCCAGCACACAATGTTGCTACACAAGAGAGGAAGTGTGCTTCACTTTTCAACATATCAGCTAATCATATATAATGTTCCTTACAATCTGTTTTTGTTAACCAATAAGAATCATACCTTTAAAAAACAGAAATATACACCCTACCTTTCAGTGTACAAAGTAGTCATAAACCAATGATTTCTTGCCTTTTTAAAAAAAAAGTTCTGTGGATCCGCGCACCCAATGCGATAGGATGCTTGCACCGTGCGCCATTTCGCCGTTTAAAAAAAAAGGGAGCACCAGGCGGTCCTTCTGAGACCCCCTAAGCACCTCTAGAGGGTCAGAGTATTTCCACTCTGCCCCCTTTATATGTTTTACACACTTATTCCCCTTGCTTCTTCAGCCTCGCTACTACCGAGGCAGAAAATGGCCGCCAACAGTTCCTGGTTTCGAATACAGAGAGACACTCGACAGCCAATTAGCATTCAGCGCGCAATCGGGAGGGTGCGTGCTCGGTTCGGGGAGGTTGCGCGCACGGTGCGGGTAGGGTCCGCGGATCCTCCCGGCCATAGATATTTATGTACTTTTAACTCTAATTTTCTCAGGAACTACTGAACGGATTCACACCATTTATGCAAAAGGCACGAGTCTGAACTGAGGACTACCTCTTTGCCAAATTTGGTGTCATTCCGTTCAGCGGTTCGGGCTGTAGCTGCGACAACAGATCCTATGGGAATTTGTATGGGGAAAACGCGTTTTGGGACCCCCCTTTTTTCTCTGCCCCCGCTTGATGAATCACCACGAAACTTTCAGGGTAGGAGCGGAGCAGATCTGGCCAAAAGTTTGGAAAATTTCGCGAGGATTCGTCAACCGGCGCCAGACTTATTGGGAATAGAATGTTGCGGATTTCCTATGGAAAATAGGTCCTAACTATAACTATCTACTGGCGACCGCCAGTAGATAATATATATATATATATATATATATACACACACACACACAAAAATACCTGTCAGTCACCAGTAGGTAGTTATAGTTAGGACCCAGTTTTCATAGGAATTTTGTTTTTTGACTTGCCTATAACTTTGGCGTCATATCGTCACATGACCAATCTTCATGAAATTTTCACAAAAAAGTGTCATGGTAGCTTCTGGTTGTCATGGAAGGTTTCGGGGTGATCCGTGCAATGGGGACTGAGAATTGGTGGCAAAATAAGGTTGCGTTTGTTTTTGTAATGTTAATTTCCATAGTAACCTTTAGCCACACCTATATCCCGAACCGCTCAACGGACTTACACCAAATTTGGCAGGGAGGTAGATGTTGGTTCAAGGAAGTGACGTTTGATTAATTGGTGTAAATCCATTCACAAGTTGTTGAGAAATTTAGGTTTTAAACTATAGTAATATCTCTGTTTGTGGATATTTTGCTGAGGTTTCACAATGAATCCTGAATGCAAGCTCCAATGGGAATGCTCTGATTGGCTGGACGAAACCTGAACAGAAAGTTGCGGTCACTGTTTTATCTATCGGGAATGGTTCCCGGGGCTGAACATTTGTGTGAAATACCACATAAGCGGCCCCAAATAACTGCAAAAACTGAAAATAGGCTTGAAAGATGGTTTTTAAAGAAACTTAGTACAAAAACATGAGTTTAAACATGCTTTGAAAGAAGTATGTATATAGTAATATGTGTAGTGCAATGTTCACAGTGAATTTTTTTACATATTATTTTGGGATGTGTTGGTGGCCACTGAATGTCTGCTTTCATTTTCCATTTTTGCGACGTGTCCGAAGGCATTGCAACGTAGTTGCGAAGATCCCAAAAAACGGAAGAAAAAAAACACTTTAGAAACAAACATCACAATATTTCGGGCATTGGGTGACTCTGAGAAAAGCTGCTGTGTTTTTTGTGTGTATATGTCTTCTATACTTAAGACCAGATGCAGAGTGTCAGGTTACTTAGAAGCACCCTGTTGCCTTCATCTGTACAGTGCACTCCATCACGTCAATAAATTCCATGCATGTCAAAACACACATTGTTGTTATAGATACAGCCCATGCAATGGTCTCTGAGGAATGCAGGAACAGTTTTATTGCCATGTTTCCTGGGTTTGTCAATCTGTAGACAGAATTGATTTTACAACTTCCATTTCTGTCTTTGGCATACATTAGAGTACACCAAGCTAGTGTGAGGAAAAAGCAACATCAGTTCTGTAAAGGTTTCTTTCATTAGGATTTCCAGCCCTACCCCAGTCAATGTGCCTAGCTCATTGCCACCACAGTGGACAATCACAAGGAAGGTTACAGGGCTTGTTATAGTTAGGAATTAAAAGTTAAAAAAGTCCTTTAGAAATTCACTGAAATAAATAAATAATAACCACTTATAGAATCTACTCATACAGCCACTCACACATTCTGTCACACATAGAGCTATTCGCACACCTAGTCATTCATTCATAAAGTCAATCACACAGCCACTTACTCACCTATATAGTTATAAACACATCAAGTCACTTATTCATAAAGATACTAACACATACTCACTCACCTATAGAGCCACTGACAAAAGCACACACTCACCCATACAGCCACTCTCACACCCACTCACGCACACATACAGTCACTTATATACTCCAACACTCACCTATACTGCCTTTCACATATGCAGTTACTCACCCATATACCACTGGCACATCCATTCACTCACCGATACAGCCATACACACATTCACTCACCCATACAGACCCTCACGGATGCACTCATGAACTTATGCAGCCACTGACTCACCCATTCACTCAACCATGCAGGAAGTCACACACCTCCTCAACTACCCACACAGACACTCATACACCCATACAGGTACTCATACAACCAATCAATAACCCATACAGCCACTCTTGTACCTACTCCTCAACCCATACGAACAATTACACACCAACTGACAGACTGATACAGACATTCACACAAATGATTCACTCACCCATACATTCACTGAGACGTGTAATCACTTGCTTATACAGTCAGTCACACACCCACTAAATCATCCATACAGGCACTCATACAGCCACTGATTTATCAATACACCTTGGTGTGTGTTTATGTGTGTATATATATATATGTAACACACAATTTTCGTCATTTGAAAAAAATGCCAGGACACCTTGGAAATGCAGTGCAAATAATACTGACTGCACCAGCAACGCGTTTCAGCTTTCGCCTTGGTCACGCTGAGGGTCACGCAGTAACAGTATCTTTTTTTATTTCTTTAGTGCAATAAACATAGTGAAAGGACAAGTGTATTATACATTGAATTTCACTCAAAAAACATGTCGGTCATCTTGGTACTGTTAAGTATTCATTAGTAATGCTTATAAACACCTATACTTGTAAATACAAAGCAAGGCAAAACAAAGCAACACAAAACAAAACGCCATTTAGCCCCAGTGGGTTAATATATCTTGTATATGTGTTTCTCATATATTTGTTCAACAAACGATTCAGCCCCAGTGGGCGTTTAATTCCACAGTACTGTGTCAAATACTTGGCCTGAATTTGAGAACAATACACCTCACCTGAAAATGTACAAAAATAAATGTTAGTGATAATGAAAAACTGTTAAAAAGCAGACAATGTAAACAATAATTGCAATAACTCTTAAAAAAGACTTTTCACTTTACAATTCATTAGCAATATTTAACTACAAATTGAAGATAACCACATTGCTGATTATTATTTTGATTTAATAACGTAGATGTACTGCTAACTCTTCACTCAAATTTAATCCCAAAGGGGTCATAGTTTCCAGATCAATAATATATCTAGATTCTAACTGGCGTAATGTCAATTGTCTATTTCCACCCCTTGCCTTGATAGGAACCGCATCAATGACCACCATTCTCAACAGTTTTTCATTCTGAAAATGAGGCTCAAAGAAATGTTGAGCGACCGGATATTGCCTGTTGTTATGTAGTATCGCTCTGACATTTTTCAATACTCGTTTCTTTGCACAATGAATTGTACTCCCGATATAGGCCTTATTGCAAGGACAGATCAATGCATAAATGCAATATGTGGTATTGCATGTTAGGGCTTTTTTGATTTTAAATTCCCTCTCACTGCTTGCTATAATAAGTGTAGTGCAGTCAATGCTATTGCTGCAAGCCTTGCATTTTTTGCAACATCGAAAGCCTGATCGGCTAGTGCAAATCCTATCATCCTTACTAGTCACATATTTAGGGCACATTTTGTCTCGAAGTGATTTGCTTTCCTGAAAGGTGATCTGCGGACAGCTGTTAAGATGTTTCTGGAGATTAACATCAGTTAACAAGACATGCCAATTCTTTTTCAGTATTTGGCGTATATCTTGAGCTTGCCCCGAGTAAGTGGTGAACAACTTCAATGTTTCAACATCAGTTTTACGATTTTTTGGATGTAATAGTTCTGTGCGAGTTACTAATTCCACTCTATTGCATGCCTCTGATATAGTTCTATCGTTGTATCCTCTTTCTTTGAAACGATGGATCATAGTTTCCTTCTCCTTTGTATAGGAGCTTTCTGAACTACAATTACGTTTACCGCGTAATAGTTCTCCATAAGGGATACTATAAATAAGTTTCCGAGGATGAGCACTCGCAGCATTTAGAATACTGCTCCCTGCAATAATCTTTCGAAACAGTCGTGTCTAAATGGAATTATCCACAATTTTCACCATCACATCCTAAAATTAAATTTCAGTCTTGCTTATATGTTTTGTCAAAGCGATGTTATACTGATTATCATTAAGCTTAATAATAAACCTTTTGGCTGACTCAATATCACCATTCCATATGATGAAAATGTCGTCAATGAACCGGAGCCACAGGGCGCAGCGATCAAAATCTGGGATTGATGACACTACCTGCTCCTCCCACCAGCCCATCACCAAATTGGCGTAGCTGGGGGCAAAGCAGGTTCCCATCGCTGTGCCCTGTGACTGCCGGTAAATGACATCGTCAAACATGAAAAAATTGTTTGTCAAGCAGAATTGAATCATTGCCAGAATGATTTCAGAGTGTGACCATAATGAAATCGAACGAGTTTTCGAATAGTGTCTAACTGCTTGTAAATTTATGATGAATGCATGTATATAAATTGCATACATCAAGGGTAACCAAGATGTAATTAGGTTCCCAATGGATGCCATTAATGATTGTCAGAAAATGAGTTGTATCCCTTAGATAAGTTGGTAAACTGACCACAAGTTTACCAACTTATCTGAGGGATACAACTCATTTTCTGACAATCATCGATGACTTTTTCATCATATGGAATGGTGATATTGAGTCAGCCAAAAGGTTTAATATTAAGCTTAATGAGAATCAGTATAACATTGCTTTGACAAAACATATAAGCAAGACTGAAATTGAATTTTTGGATGTGATGGTGAAAATTGTGGATAATTCCATTCAGACACGACTGTTTCGAAAGATTATAGTAGGGACCAGTATTCTAAATGCTGCGAGTGCTCATCCTCGGAAACTTGTTTATAGTATCCCTTATGGAGAACTATTACGCGCTAAACGTAATTGTAGTTCAGAAAGCTCCTATACAAAGGAGAAGGAAACTATGATCCATTGTTTCAAAGAAAGAGGATACAACAATAGAACTATATCAGAGGCATGCAATAGAGTGGAATTAGTAACTCGCACAGAACTATTACATCCAAAAAATCGTCAAACTGATGCTGAAACATTGAGGTTTATCACCACTTACTCGGGGCAAGCTCAAGATATTCGCCAAATACTGAAAAAGAATTGGCATGTCTTGTTAACTGATGTTAATCTCCAGAAACATCTTAACAGCTGTCCGCAGATCACCTTTCAGAAAAGCAAATCACTTCGAGATGAAATGTGCCCTAACTATGTGACAAGTAAGGATGATAGGATTTGCACTAGCCGATCAGGCTTTCGATGTTGCAAAAAATGCAAGGCTTGCAGCAATAGCATTGACTGCACTACACTTATTATAGCAAGCAGTGAGAGAGAATTTAAAATCAAAAAAGCCCTAACATGCAATACCACATTATGCATTGATCTGTTCTTGCAATAAGGCCTATATCGGGAGTACAATTCATTGTGCAAAGAAACGAGTATTGGAACATGTCAGAGCGATACGACATAACAACAGGCAATATCCGGTCGCTCGACATTTCTTTGAGCATCATTTTCAGAATGAAAAACTGTTGAGAATGGTGGTCATTGATGCGGTTCCAATCAAGGCAAGGGGTGGAAATAGACAATTGACATTACGCCAGTTAGAATCTAGATATAATATTGATCTGGAAACTATGACCCCTTTGGGATTAAATTCGAGTGAAGAGTTAGCGGTACATCTATGTTATTAAATCAAAATTATAATCAGCAATGTGGTTATCTTCAATTTGTAGTTAAATATTGCTAATGAACTGTAAAGTGAAAAGTCTTTTTTTAAAGTTATTGTAATTATTGTTTAAATTGTCTGCTTTTTAACAGTTTTTCATTATCACTAATATTTATTTTTGTACATTTTCAGGTGAGGTGTATTGTTCTCAAATTCAGGCCAGGTATTTGACACAGTACTGTGGAATTCAACGCCCACTGGGGCTGAATCGTTTGTTGAACAAATATATGAGAAACACACATACAAGATATATTAGCCCACTGGGGCTAAATGGTGTTTTGTTTTGTTTTGCTTTGTTTGCCTTGCTTTGTATTTACAAGTATAGGTGTTTATACGCATTACTAATGAATACTTAACAGTACCAAGATGGCCGACATGTTTTTTGAGTGAAATTCAATGTATAATACACTTGTCCTTTCACTGTGTTTATTGCACTAAAGAAATAAAAAAGATACTGTTACTGCGTGACCCTCAGCGTGACCAAGGCAAAAGCTGAAACGCGTTGCTGGTGCAGTCAGTATTATTTGCACTGCATTTCCAAGGTGTCCTGGCATTTTTTTCAAATAACGAAAATTGGGTGTTACATATTGCAGGGTGCCGATACCCTAAGCAAGGACCGCCCTAACAGACAGCTTCCACCAATATCGGGATCTGCACATCTATCTATATATATATTCAATGAAAAAACCAAAGGTTTCACACATGTTATAGTTAGCTGGACATTTCACTCGTAAAAAACCAATGAAATTCCCCCGTTATAGTTAGTTCAGCTAACTATAACTCGCGCGCCCGCAATGCACTACTGATGACGTCACATATTACATCACTCATGACATGGTCACTGACATCACTCATGACATCACTGATGACATCTCAAATGACATCACTGATGACATCACTGATGACATCATCCAGTGAATGTGTGTATTTCTGAAAATTAAATATGTTTAATATATGTATATCTCAAGGTCAATGAAAGAATAAATGGGTATATAAGTGTCTAAATGGATGCTTTGTTTTTGAAAAATGTATTGTGTATCTGACTGATTAAGTGTATCATACTGAATACATGGCTTACTGAGTAATGTTTAAATATGAAAATATCTGTATCAGTCTCTCACTTTGTGTATAAGTGGCTGCATGCGTTGGTGAGTAGCTTCTTGGGTGTCTATATAGGTTATTAGTTGTTTTTTTGAGTATCAGACTGAGTGTCTGTATGGTTCAGTGGGGGGTATTATGTAGTGCATAGGTGCATGAATGAGTGATTCACTCTTTGTATGTGTTGAAGACAGCATGTATGCAGGACTGTATGGGTGGATGAGTGTGTGTATGGGTGTGTTAGTGAGTGAATGACTGTCTCAATAGTGTCTTTATGAGTAACTACATATCTATTAAACTAGTATATGTGACTATTGGTGTATATAAGTGAGTATATGTGGGAGTGAGAGATTGAAAGAGTTCCTGTATGAATAAGTATGTGTTTCTATAAGTGATTGTTTATAAGACTAAGTATGTGTAATTTTCTGTAGAAGTAAGTGTGGTGGTGTGTGTATAACTGTATAAGCTAATAAATGTATGTTTGTTTCTTTATTAGCATGAGTGAGTATGTGTGAGTAACTCTATGGATGAGTGGCATTGTGTAACAGGATGTGTAGGTGTATGAGTACATATGATGAGTGAGTGCATGTATGAGTGACTGTATAGGACTGTTGGTGAATGAGTGGATGTGTATGTGGTTCTTAGAATTACTTAAGAGGTTCTTGTAACTGGTATTGGTATGTCCATTGTTTTAAAAATTTTAGTCTCTATTTTTGAATGTGTGTATCAAAGGATATATTAGGGGAAGAGGAGGTCTGCCGCTCTATCACAAGGAAGATGTCATCAGTGATGTCATCAGTGATGTCATTTGAGATGTCATCAGTG
Source organism: Triturus cristatus (assembly GCF_964204655.1). NCBI lineage: Eukaryota > Metazoa > Chordata > Amphibia > Caudata > Salamandridae > Triturus > Triturus cristatus. The sequence goes on from NC_140590.1 coordinate 408,108,279, forward strand.
ATGTCACGAGTGATGTCAGTGACCATGTCATGAGTGATGTAATATGTGACGTCATCAGTAGTGCATTGCGGGCGCGCGAGTTATAGTTAGCTGAACTAACTATAACGGGGGAATTTCATTGGTTTTTTACATGTGAAATGTCCAGCTAACTATAACATGTGTGAAACCTTTGTTTTTTTCATTGAATTTGCAAGGTTTTTTAAATGCTAATTCCTAACTATAACGTGTGTGAAACCCATGGTTTTTTCAGTGAATTTGCAAGGTTTTTTAAATGCTAATTCCTAACTATAACGTGTGTGAAACCCATGGTTTTTTCAGTGAATTTGCAAGGTTTTTTAAATGCTAATTCTTTTTTTTTTTTTTTTTTTTCAATTTTTTTAACATATTTTAATTTTAATTTTCTATCCTTTTTTAAAGACTATGGTTAAATTTTAAAAATTCTACAATATATATTTTTTTTTTACCATTTTTTTAAAATAAACAGGTAAGATTTATTAGTATAACATAGTGTTTTTTTCCCCTTTTTTTTTTTTTTATTATTTTTTTAACGTGCGCGTACGGTAAGTGCACGTTTTGCTTTCATTACGTTAGATTTCTACGCTGTTTGCGTTCATTTACGCAATTTGCGTAGACGTACGTCACGCGCGCGCAGCGCGTAACGCGTACGCTGCACGCGCATGTTACGCGGAAGTGAAGGGGCGTGCCTGTTTTGCGCATGCTCGCGTGCGCGTGTCTTTTTTACGCGCATGCGTACTTTTACCGTAAGCGCTCTGTAAGCGTAACGTACGCGCACGGTGGGTCATGTGATCATGAAACACAACTTTTGATTGGTTGAAACTACTTTCAGTTCTAGAACTCTCCTACACCACACCCATTCCCCTCATTTCTGCTTGTGATCCCTTAGGAGAAGGAGCTGAGTTGTCTTTGTGATACGATGGCAGAACAGCAGAACTCTTCTGAGAGTGAGGCTAGCAGCACTACCTTGAGGCAGAGAAGGAGGAAACAAAAGAGCTCTTTCATATGGGAGTATTTTTCTTTTCCAGAGGACAAGAAAAAGGTAAATGCACCCTTAGTGACTTGTAAGCTTTGTGGCCGTGTACTTTCAAGAGGGAATTCCAACAAGAAGTATTCCTTCGGGAATCACACCATGTTGAGACACCTTCAAGATGTACACGGTAGGACACATGCTCGACATACTGAAGGTAACCCTTCAGTAAGTCAACCAAGCACATCCACAGCAGCTCAGCCTGGTCCATCATCTGCAGGGCCGAGTCCATCTTCGGTAGGTCAGCTGAGCCCTTCATCTGTGGGGGGAGCATCTCCTTTTTCTCGTCCTCTGGAAACCAACCATCGGTTTGCGAGGGTTTTAATTCGGTGCGCCACTTGTCATGATCTAATTTGTCATAGGGAGACCAGTGTTGGCCTAGTGAACAATTTAATAGATCAGCACATTTGTCGTACCGACTAATATTCCCATTCTTTCTTTCCTCTGTCCCTGCATGAACACAACGGCTCTTTTAAGAGCCAACCTTACCTTTTAACTTTTTTTTATATTTTTTTTAAAAATGTTTTTATTTTTTTTTTACCGTACGGTACGCGTAATTTTTTCTTTTTTTTTTTAAAAACCTAAAAATCAATTATCACATTACAAGGTCCTTGAGAGACTACAATGAAAAACTGAAAATGTGATTGTGGAGAAGTGGAAAAAAGGGACCATGAAATTTTTGACTTACCATACCCACTCAAAAAATTATTTGTTAATTTAAATTTAATTTTAATTGCTTTAAAAATGGTTCAAGTTTTTGAAAATTTTCTATCTCAATCTGAAAAAAAAGAAAAAAGTATTAATATTTAATAAAACATTTTATAATACAGTACACATATTTACATATTTTCCCCAAAAAATGTTTGCCTTTTTTTTTGCTGTTTTCAGAATATATTGCATTTCACTATAAATTGTGAAAGCAATTGCATTCATCATTTAACAGCGGGCAAAAAAAAAATAACAATCTCAAAGATTGTTTTAAAAAAGCCCAGAATCTCTTTTAACTTAAACATAACATTATAGAAATGCATAATATTCTTAAAAAATATCATCTAATATCAATACTTATTTCTTTAAAATACCGTCTGACATTTTTGTTTCAGAAGTATAATCCCAAAAATATTATATCTCAAATAACTCCACAATACATATGGTTCCATTTCCTTTAGGCCAAATAGTAATTTTAAAATTATTTTTTGATTAAATTTCCAATGTTAATCCAATAAAATTCCAAAGTTTAAATTGTACAGATCTCACCGATTCTCTGTAACATTTTGGTTTCCGAAAGATTAATTAATAATTAAATAGGTCCACAATACAATTGTTTACCTTTCCTCATGGCCAAATAGTAATTTTAAAAATCTTTTTTGAATAAATTTCCAATGGCAATCCAATAACATTCCAAAATTTAAATTGTGCAGATGTTACCGATTTTGTCTAAATTTTTGGTTTTCCAAAGTTTCATTAAAAATTTAAAAAGTCCACATTGCAATTGGTTACCTTTCCATTAGGCCAAATGATAATTTGTAAAATCATTTTTTTTTTAAATTCCAATGGTAATCCAATAAAATGGTAAAATTGTTTTGTACAGATCTTGCCAAGTCTCTCTAAAATTTTGGTTTCAGGAAGATTAGATAGGAATTTGCTAAATCAAAAGGCAAACGTTGCTTGAAAATCAATTTTGAATCATTACACAGTGTCCAGCCTTTTTCACATTTAAGATAAACTGTGTAATGTCCAGAAGTAACAGTAGGTCCTTCATGGAAAATTATTGCAACTGTTACAAAAGTTTTTCCTGAAATTGATAATTGCTGTCCTGTAAACTTCTTTATTAAAGTATCTAATTTTGACCCATCAGCTTTACATCGTTGCATCATTAAAATTACATATTGTCCGTATTCCTTTAAAATTAACGTTGAAAACATTTCAGATTTACATTCACTGCATTCCATGCTATGATTAGCATCTTTAACTAATTTAGCAAAAGTAACTGTTTTACTTTCTGGCAATGTTAAATAAATAAACCTTTCAGAATCAACATTAGAGCCACATATATTATAACAGTTTTCACAACTATGTTCCCATTTATAAGAGAGACCAAACAAATTTTCAATGGGAACCCCTTCTTCTTCCAGTACCTGAAGAAAAAACATCAAGAATTCCTGTGCGTCTTGCTGTACATTTTGAGAAAACTGTGTTCGTCCTGAACATACATCTAAAAGTTTTCTAATTTCAGTAGCACTTTCTATTTGAGTTTTATCATTACTCAGCTTTTGAAAAAGGAGACTCAACTCAGAACAGAATCTTTTTCCCTGATTTACTATTATCTGCTCTTGCACACTTTCCAGATAAAATGCAACATTCAGCACTACATTAGCGTAGCAGTTGACACCAGAGCTATTTTCAAAATGACATCCTACAACCTCTTCTTCATTTTCCTTTTTCTTTTTGCTTGCAATTACATCACTTCTCTTTTTTTCCTCCTCTCTACATCTTCATTACAGATACTCTCATTTCTCCTTTTACGAGAAACTACACGTTTCTCCAACACAGGATACTGACCTAAATGAGGAGCATAGGTTCTTCTTATCTATTATACTCCTTTACACAATTTGTATCAGCACTAACTTTTGAGTCATCAAAGTCTATCATGAATAAACCAGATAATGTTTTCACTCGTGACAAAGCTACATAAGCCATACCTTCTTTGAACACAGTTGAACCAATGTTCACAAAAGCACAATCTACAGTCAATCCTTGAGACTTGTGAATAGTTACAGCATATGCTAGAGAAAACGGAAACTGCTTCCTACGTACATATAAGTCTTTCACAAGCATGAAACGAACTGAACAACGACAAATATCTTTAACTTCTTCTATCTGATCAAATTTTATTTTTAAACATTCAATTCCATCTTTTTTCTGATAATTAATAAAACCCACAACTCTTCCCATAGCTCCATTAACTAAATCTTTTTCAACATCCAAATTTCTCCTTAAAAATACTCTACAGTTCATGCAAACATATAGATTTTTTTCTAATCCAGCTGTTTTGGAAATGTTCTTCTCTAGTGAATCCAATTTATTTTTCAGTGTGCCTGTTAATGTGATAGTAATTCTTCCATCCTCAATTTTGTCCACTGCTTCCAATTTCCTGATATCTTCCTTTTTCAATTTTAAAAGCTCCTCATTGAATATTGAGCATTCACGTAGAGTTGGCATTAAGCAGATGACACTTTTCTTTTCTGCAATGTTCTTGTATATCTTCTCTGCAACTATTTCTTCCTTTGGAAATAAATTATGTAGCAGCCGACTCTGTAATGCTTTTTTGCCAACTTCTGTGAGTAGTCCAATCCTGATATCTTTCAGAATACTTCCATATTCTTCATCGTTTGCTTGCCTCATATTAGTAGTAAGTTCCTTGTACTCAAAGAAGGACCAAATATTTGCATTACCGATGCTTCCCAATGACTTCTTTGTGTCTTCATGTGTCACAGTATTAAACACTGGTTGTCCTTAAACTGGAGTAAGCTGTAGAAGATCCCCAAAAACTATGACATGTTTTCCACCAAATAACATGTCATAGTCTGTCCTTAGAATTTGCTGCATTCTTAAATGCACAAAGGCAAGCATTAAGTTTGATACCATGCTCACCTCATCAATAATGAGAACTTGCATCTTCTTCAATACTCTTGAAACTTCCAAGCATGCTTCTCCAGTTAGCTTGTTGTATTGTATTTTGTTCTCATGCTCCACTGGTAACATTAGCAAACGATGTAAGGTAATTCCTTTTATGTTATATGCTGCTAACCCAGTTGGAGCAGTAACCACACAAGACAAAGTAGAATCAGTTTTTTGCTGTAGGTAGCTTCTGATGACTTTTATTAGGAAACTTTTTCCAGTTCCAGCTTGTCCGCTTACATACATCCTGATTGGATGAAATGATGTGCATGAGCACTCTTTTTTTTCATGTAGAAATCCGTGATCAATTTTGTTTCTGATCTCTTCATAAATTTGTTGCTGCTCTTCGTTCAGTTGTCTTTCCAAATTTTGTAAGTCTATAAATTCTTCTTGAGCTTGATTCATAGCCGTTTCCACTTCATTCATGGCTATTGATGCTTCATTTTCAACGATTGGTTGTCCTAGGGGATCTTGACTGAGTGTTCCTGAACTTTGGCTGTCCTGAGAACTGTCTCTAGCTACTTCTGCTGCAATTGTAGTTTCCTGTTCAATTTCTTCATTTAACATTTGCAGATAAGTTGTGAATGTATTGCATTGTATGCTGTCTTTGCAAGCATTAAATGAATCTTCATAGCTTTGAAATTCTCCCAGTTGTTCATCCTCTGAACGCCATGGTTTAAACAGCTGTAAAAGAGCCAAGTAGTAAAATTCCTTTTTGTCAGTAGTGTCGCAACTCAGCTTCCGGTGATTTATCAAACTTCCTTTTGTTTGCTTCACCAAACATCCTTCCTCACCAATGACTTTATATTTTCCATTTTTGATGTCTTCTGCGGCTTTCCGTGAATAAATGTAGTTCTGCAGCAATTCATAGAGACACATGTTCTCCAGATGTTGACTTCTCTTGGGATAATATGTGTCCAACATGTTTGATTTCAAAATATCTGTACTTTCTGGGTCATTCTCGGCCAAATATTCAATTTCTCCAACAGATTTCAGTACCCGATTTCTCATTGCTGCAAGGCCTAAACTTGCCCAAATTATTCTTCTTGATTTCGAGTAGAGACTTGCAGATGATAACCTATCTGAACATTCGTAGGATCCAATTTCTCGATGCGATAACATCTTTAAACTGAAACTGTACAGCTTCTTACTGACAGTCTTCTCGTGAGAAATCTCTTCCCACATTTCTTTCAATTCAGTTTTTTCAGATTTAGTAATGTAAGACGTTACATATCGAGCAACAGCAATGGGATTGTCAGCTACATACTGTATATCCATGTTAGCATTCCACATGGATAAAATGACTGGGTTGTAGTCATTTATATTTTTTGATTCTTCTTTTCTTTTTAGGTTGTAGGTATTCTTAGGTGATTTTCTTGTGATAGTATGTCTCACAGATGACATAAAACTGTTTACTCTTCCATTTGAAAGAACAGGTCTAGGAAATCCAAATCGACATTTAGTGTAGTATTTATCTTTGCTCTTGTATTTCCGTCGACAGTATTTTCCACACCGATGACTTTGGAAACGTAAAACTTGCTCCTTTAACTTTTTCTCTTCTGTGCTTTTTGGTATAGCACATGTTGCATATTCTTCAATGTAAGATAACACTGCTTCATCAGTATCTGTTCCAAACTTTGGGGCATCCTTGATCCACAACAGCATATGAATATGAGGAGCACCTCTTGCCTGGTACTCTTTTCTCCAAAAGAAATCCACTACTTCTCCTAGAGGTGGATTTTTTTTATTGCAGATGAAGGACATCATAGCCTCAAATCTATGATTGAAATATCTGCAAACATTAACCGGATTCAATGAGCACAGTTCTCCTGCTGTCTTGTATTCGATGTTTTTAATGTTTGAATTTGCCTCTCGTAGAAAATCCAGTAAATCATCCCAAGCGTACTCAGCACAGCTTAGGGTAAGGAACCATGTTGGTGTTCCTAAATTTAGTAACATGCATTTTAATTCACCATGGCGTCGGTACCAATATTCATTTGTCCCATGCTGACAAGCCATCAGATTGATCAGTTGTGTTTCCAAATGATCATCTCGGTGCTGCACTTTCTCCATAAAATCCTTAGCAGACACATTTTGTAAATGTACTCCACTTTTTAAAATGTGATTTACTGCATAAGATAGTGCAGACAAGTCGCTTTCAAATAAAAGATGGAACAAATAAGGAATACTTTGTCGAAATCTGGGATCTTCAGCATATAGTCTTGTAGTCCGATACTCAGAAGCTGGAATCTGTTCTGGACGTTCATCGTATCGTCCTCCTTTTCCTTTAGGAAACAGCTGGGGAAAACATCGAGCTCCCAAGCTCTCCTCCCATACACTCACGGGAGTTCCTTTTGCTTTCTTCATCTGAAACAGATCAATATTGTCTCCCATAACTTCTTTTGAATGAAGAGGATGTATGCTAAAATGTTCATAAATTTCTTCTTCCTTTGACTTGTCCACTTTTTCAATTTGTCCAGTTGGTGTTTCTGTGTCTTCTTGTAAATCTTCTTCTTCTTCTTCTATATAAATTGATTCATACCATTTGTTATTCCTTTTCAAATACAAATTTGCTCTTTGTACTTTCCGTACATCTACCAGCTCCTGCCAAATCTTCCTATTCTTTGTAGGTACACCATTAACCAGAATAACTCATGGTTCAGTTTCCAAAGTATCCGCATCAATAGTTTCCATATTTTTTTTCAAATCCAAGGGCAAATACACCACTCTACCATTTAAACCTCTCAGTAAATCTGAAGGAGGTAATTTACCAGTTTTGGGCTCCATACGTACTATGGTCTGGAACGGATGAACACATTGAATAAGTATAGACTCATATGTATTTAATTCAGAAAGTTCAGCAGGAATAGCATCCAATTCTAAATTATAATGTACAGCTCTGGTCGGCATTCTATTTTCCTCTAACTTGTTGTAACAGTATTTACAAATACGCTGATCTTCACCCAATTCAAAACAATTTTCTAGAAATATATATGTGGCAAAATCTTTCCACTTATAATTATCTTCATTTTCACTCTTTCTGTAGAGATCAACATTCCTAGTTTGTTTTCTATAATGAGTTCTGCGGCAACAAATACAAGTAATATTTGGTCTTTCATTAGAGATTTTTTCAAATTTTGTTATGTGATCATTAAATGTCTTACTTACAGAGGGTTCTACATTGTCTTCCACTTCTTCCTCATTTACTGTGTCCTTTTCTGCACTGTTTTGTTCAGGACCAAAGTAACAAAACTGAATTTCATCAACAACCTTCTCTACATCTGATACCGATCCACGGAACAGAGCCCTATTCAATTCATCTAACTTTATTGCTGGACTTTTAGCAAAATACAACCGTCTCACAAACTTTCTCATTTCAGTATGATGAACAGCCAGCATCCTAAAATGATGGAAAACACTATTACACACTTTTCTAGATAGACAAGCCAGAGAATGACCCTGCAAACCAGTATTCTCTCTCACTCTGCATGGATCTAGACTTTGAAGCACCTTAATCTTCTGTTTTACACTTTTTTTACTATATTCTCTTAGAAACTCACGAAATTTATCAATAGATTCCTGACGCACAGTGCAAATACTACTACAATTCCAAGTGTACACTGGGGCTTTAGGACGTCTCCCCATAGCCTCATCCGCCATCACTTGTACCTCATCTCTTGGAACCATTATCTCCTTCTCCATTATGCAACCATTTTTCACTTCATAAGCACGACCTCTGGTGTCAACTGCATGCAGCAAACTATTACTTTGAAAATAACTCTCTTCATTAAAAAAAGGTTCACTACTTGAACTATGCATCCATTTTCCTAAAAACACTTTACAAAAGTTTGTTCTGTTGACTACTCTTTTCCTTTTGCTTTGTGATTTCAGTACATTAACCATTTTATCTAATGTACGCATCCTATTCAAAATTAAAATGAATAGTTTCCTTTTTAATTCTAATGCCTTTGCTGCAATGGCTTCAATTTCTTTTTTTCTCTTGTAATATTTTGCCTTTTGCTTATATTTCTTCACATCCTTTATCAAATTGGACATAACTCTTCTCTGAAACATTTTTCTACGTATCTCTTTAAACGCTGTTTTTCTGTTTAAGTTAATCTTTATTGTTGCAGAAGGTATATTTGCATTAACTAAATTCTCAATTTTTTCCTGTTTTTTTCTATTGAAAACATTCTTTCCAGTACAGACATTTTGTACATTTTTCCTTTTTTTGAAGATGTTCTTTAAAAAATCTTTTGTCTGCTTACCAGAAGATTTGTTCTTTTTCCCAACATGAGCATCTCCAACTAACTTAGGTCCTCCAGTTGTCTTCAAATATAGGTTTTTTTTGTGGTCTTTCTTTAGTCTGGATTTTGTAGGCATCTTAAATTTTGTTCACTGCTCTTCAGCAATACCTGAAAAAAACTAAAAAAAAATTCCTTTATTTTATTAAAATCCTAATAGAATGTTGCGGATTACTACATTTTTTATAATCTTTTCAAATATTAAAATACTAAGTACCCCTTTCCTATAAATGAAAATCACAATAACACCTTCACAAATTAAATATCTAAAAACAATTCCTGTATGCACACAGAGTCATGCTTTGAAATTAGGCAGAAAACGAAATTTCTTTGCCAATTGCAAAGCATACTTTCTACTACTTTTTTGGCAAGTGATAAGTACTTTTACAGTCTGACACATTTTGAATCCACTTTTCAGATTCTGAAAACAGCACATGTCCAAACAGCTTTTTCAGACCACCAACATGTGTAACCTGGGTGACTGACTACACTCCAGCAAGGGCAACCAGCCTTAGTGATGCTGAATGTATTTGCATTACTGATTAAAACCTCAAACCCCACTCGGTTGTGAATACTGTGCATGTTTCCACAGGATAAACAGCTGGTGTGTGCTAAGAGTTTGCTTCTGCACAAAAAAATAGGTCCCCCTTTCCATCTAATGCAAATGTAAAATCACCAGAGCAATACGCAATAAATCTCTGCCTGTAATTCCTCTTTGTACACAGAGTCATGTTTACATATTAGTCAGAATTCGCAATTTCTTTGCCAATTTGAAAGCACACTTACTACTCTTTTTTTTGGCAAGTGATAAACACTTTTACAGTCTGACACATTTTGAATCCACTTTTTAGATTCTGATAAAAGCACATGTCCAAACAACATTTTCAGACCAGCAACATGTGTAACCTGGGTGACTGACTACACTCCAGCAAGGGCAACCAGCCTTAGTGATGCTGAATGTATTTGCATTACTGACTGCAACCTCAAACCCCACTCGGTTGTGAATACTGTGCTTGATTCCACAGGATAAGCAGCTGGTTGTGTGCTAAGAGTCTGCTTCTGCATAAAAAAATAACACCCCCTTTCCATCTAATGCAAATGTAAAATCACCAGAGCAATACCAAACAGCTTTCTCTGACCAGCAACATGTGTAACCTGGGTGACTGACTACACTCCAGCAAGGGCAACCAGCGTTAGTGATGCTGAATATATTTGCATTACTAAGTGCAACCTCAAACCCCACTCGGTTGTGAATACTGTGCATGATTCCACAGGATAAGCAGCTGGCTGTGTGCTAAGAGTCTGCTTCTGCATAAAAAAAATAGTTCCCCCTTTCCTACTTATGCAAATGTAAATTCACCAAAGCAATACGCAATAAATCTATGCCTGTAATTCCTCTTTGCACACAGAGTCATGGTTATTTAGGCAGAAAACGAAATTTCTTTGCCAATTTGAAAGCACACTTACTACTCTTTTTTTTGGCAAGTGATAAGTACTTTTACAGACTGACACATTTTGAATCCACTTTTCAGATTCTGATAAAAGCACATGTCCAAACTGCTTTTTCAGACCAGCACCATGTGTAACCTGGGTGACTGACTACACTCCAGCAAGGGCAACCAGCCTTAGTGATGCTGAATGTATTTGCATTACTGACTGAAACCTCAAACCCCACTCGGTTGTGAATACTGTGCATGATTCCACAGGATAAGCAGCTGGGTGTGTGCTAAGAGTCTGCTTCTGCACAAAAAAATGGCTCCCCCTTTCCATCTAATGCAAATGTAAAATCACCAGAGCAATACGCAATAAATCTCTGCCTGTAATTCCTATTTACACACAGAGTCATGTTTTCACATTAGTCACAAAACGAAATTTCTTTGCCAATTTGAAAGCACACTTACTACTCTTTTTTTTGGCAAGTGATAAACACTTTTACAGACTGACACATTATGAATCCACTTTTCAGATTCTGATAAAAGCATATGTCCAAACTGCTTTTTCAGACCAGCACTATGTGTAACCTGGGTGACTGACTACACTCCAGCAAGGGCAACCAGCCTTAGTGATGCTGAATGTATTTGCATTACTGACTGAAACCTCAAACCCCACTCGGTTGTCAATACTATGCATGATTCCACAGGATAAGCAGCTGGCTGTGTACTAAGAGTCTGCTTCTGCATAAAAAAATACCTCCCCCTTTCCAACTAATACAAATGTAAAATCACCAGAGCAATACGCAATAAATCTCTGCCTGTAATTCCTATTTACACACAGAGTCATGTTTTCACAATAGTCACAAAACGAAATTTCTTTGCCAATTTGAAAGCACACTTACTACTCTTTTTTTTGGCAAGTGATAAGTACTTTTACAGACTGACACATTATGAATCCACTTTTCAGATTCTGATAAAAGCTCATGTCCAAACTGCTTTTTAAGACCAGCACCCTGTGTAACCTGGGTGACTGACTACACTCCAGCAAGGGCAACCAGCCTTAGTGATGCTGAATGTATTTGCATTACTGACTGAAACCTCAAACCCCACTCGGTTGTGAATACTATGCATGATTCCACAGGATAAGCAGCTGGCTGTGTGCTAAGAGTCTGCTTCTGCATACAAAAAAATGGCTCCCCCTTTACATCTAATGCAAATGTAAAATCACCAGAGCAATACGCAATAAATCTCTGCCTGTAATTCCTATTTGCACACAGAGTCATGTTTTCATATTAGTCACAAAACGAAATTTCTTTGCCAATTTGAAAGCACACTTACTACTCTTTTTTTTTGGCAAGTGATAAACACTTTTACAGACTGACACATTTTGAATCCACTTTTCAGATTCTGAAAACAGCACATGTCCAAACTGCTTTTTGAAACCAGCACCATGTGTAACCTGGGTGACTGACTACACTCCAGCAAGGGCAACCAGCCTTAGTGAGGCTGAATGTATTTGCATTACTAACTGAAACCTCAAACCCCACTCGGTTGTGAATACTATCCATGATTCCACAGGATAACCAGCTGGCTGTGTGCTAAGAGTCTGCTTCTGCATAAAAAAATACCTCCCCCTTTCCATCTAATGCAAATGTAAAATCACCAGAGCAATACCAAACAGCTTTCTGAGACCAGCAACATGTGTAACCTGGGTGACTGACTACACTCCAGCAAGGGCAACCAGCCTCACTGATGCTGAATGTATTTGCATTACTGAGTGCAACCTCAAACCCTTAAAGTATTCCTTATTTTTACCAGTACACCTTAATTTTTCGTGAAAACATAGTCCATATTATTTTACATGTTCCTCACATTTAAATTTCTCCCAAAACAGAAAATAATAAACACAACTTCAACAAAAGGAATTCCAATTCTATTATTCATTTCTTAATTTACCATATACATCCCCTCTCAAACTCTAAACTCACCTTTAAAATTAGTTAATTGTAAAAGAAATGTGGCACTCAAACAGCAGATTATCAGAGCCAGGATCTCTGTTCTGTACACCTCTCTCCTCTCAGCAGAACCAGATAATGGCAAACTTTCCCTCTCTTTTTCCACACATATACATGTTAATTTCAAATCTCAGTGCTTCCCCCTTTTTTTCAAATGTAATCACACATTTCTATTGGTTGAAAACCAACCCTTTTCCAAAAGTACCCTTCCCCCAACTTGACTTCTGCCTAGTACCCTTCCCCCAACTTGACTTCTGCCTGCTACCATAGCAACAGCTCATGGAACACTGCTGTGTGGAGTTAGGTCAGAAGTTCGCCACACAATGTTTCATTTCCAAAGAGCTGGAGTGCTTGACTTTTCAAACCTAACAGCAAATCCATAGTACTGTTCTTTGGTAACACATTTTTCTGTACCAATACAAAACATGCTTCTATAAATTTACACATACAGCCTAGTTTTTATTCTAGAATGGTATGAAACAGCCAATCAGTTCTTTTTTTTTATAAAAAAAATATGTATGCCTCCATTTCCAAACTGTCTTTCATTTCTTTTTACCATTCTACTGAATTACACCTCCTGAGTGCATCCAGTTCTCCTTTGAAGATGTTCACAGTGTGGATTGTAGGGCACAGCTATGTCTTCTGGAGTGAAAAGTATGCAGAGAAAACAGATATGGTGAGAGACGTTGCTTTGCCAAATGTAGACATTAAATGGATTGGTCAGAGAGGGTTAAAGTGGCACCAATTGATGCCATTGGTGAAATCCTTCATGCAAATCCAACACCCTGACCTCATAATAGTGCACTGTGGTGGCAATGACCTAGGCACTTTGACTGGGGTAGGTCTGGAAATGCTTATGAAGGAGACCTTTGCACAACTGTTTTCACTTTTCCCTAAAACTGCCTTTGTGTTTTCTAACATATGCCAAAGGCAAAAATGGAACTGGTCCAATCATTTTTGTCCACAGATTGACAAAGCAAGAAAGCACGTCAACAAATCTGTTTCTGCTTTCCTCCGTGACTATGGTATGGGTTCCATTTACCACAACAACTTGCGTTACGACATGCAAGACATTTATAGAGGAGATGGTGTACACTTCACTGATGAAGGGAACAGAGTCTTCCTCTTGAACCTTAGACTCTGCATCGGTACTTACTTGTAGGTACTAATAAAAAATCACTTCATAAACACAACGGCTCTTTTTAGAGCCCCCTAATATCTAAACACTTAAATCTGCATTTCATTTCTTTTTTTATTTTTTTTTACCGTACGCGTACGGTGAGCTTACCGTACGCGTACCCCGCGATTTTTTTTAAAATCAATAAATGTTTTCTTTGTACTTTTCTGTCCTTCTTTGACCCCCTTACAAATGTTAGGGGGTCTGTAACTCTCTTCCTTGCCCCCTTTTCAAGTTATCACCCTTTTTTTTCTGAGTGAAATACACAAAATGGCGGCCGCCGCTTCCTGGTTTCGACCGATTCGAATGTTTACTAAGATCTAAGAGCCAATCAGATTCGCGCTCGCGCACGTCACCGTACGCGTACGGTAAGCGCACCGTAAGCGCACCGTAAGCTGGCTCAGATATATATATTGATTTAAAGGCTATTTTCTCAAAATCTACTGAACAGATTTACACCAAACCTACAAAAGGCACTTCCTTGACCTGAGGACTACCTCTCTGCCAAATTTCAAGTAATTCTGTTCAGCCGTTCGGGCTGTAGCTGTGTCTAAAGGTCCTATGGAAAAATGCATGGGAAAAACGCGTTTTGGGACCCCCCTTTTATCTCAGCTCCCGCTTGACGAATCCCCCCGAGACTTTCTGGGTAGGAGCGGAGCGTAGCGCCCCACCTATTTTGAAAATTTCGCGAGGATTCGTCGCCCGGCGCCAAAGTTATTCCAAATAGAATGTTGCGGATTTCCTATGGAAACAGGGTCCTAACTATAACTACCTACTGGCGACCGCCAGTAGGTAATATATATATATATATATATATGTATATATATATATATATATATATATATATATATATATATATATATATATATATATCCGCTCCCAACCTCGCGCTGATGAAGCACTCGCGGGAGTGAGTTCAGAAGTTGATTTTATTTACGAACTCAAAACCAGATGCGTTTCGGCTGTCGCCTTCTTCGGTGTAAAACCGGGGCGCTGGAAACGGCCATCTTTTATGTCACAGTAGTTCTGATTTCCCGACAGGGGTATCAATACAGTAGAGGGACCAACTGTCTTACAAATTCATTGCCATCTTACAACATGTTAATCCAGTGCTTCTAGATATTTTCTGCACTCGCATTTTCTGTTATTCGGCCCATTTTTCTCATTTTATCACAAAAACATGTTTGCATGCATGTAAAACTCGCTCATATGTTATCCAGTCTCAAATGAGAATATGGATATACAGTGTCTTATGAGTGCTTCATCTCCTACTTCCGTACTTTATCAGCGCGAGGTTGGGAGCGGATATTATAGTGGGTGCACCCCCGCTTAGAAGCACCCGTCCACGAGTGCATGGAGCAGGTGTATTTTGGAGCGAAGATATATATATATATATATATATATATATATATATATGTATGTATGTATGTATGTATGTATGTATGTATGTATATATATATATATATATATATATATATATATATATATATATATATATATATATATATATATATATATATATATATATATATATATATATATATATATGCCAACTAGAGTTGCCTGCAAATGAGGGAGCCCACAGAGGTAAGTTCAATTTGCCATCTTTATTGGAGAAATACAGGCGGGACCCTGAATGCCTCGTGCAAAATGAAAGTCCTTTCCGACGCGTTTCTTGCTTAGCAGCACTTCTTCCAGGGTTGGCCTTTACTACAGAATGAATGCCTTGGCGATTTCTTCTGGCACCTGAATCTAATCTCAATGCATCCTGCCCAGATGGGCGTGGCCACCTGCATGGCCTACTGGTTCTCGTAGTGCCGTTATTCTCCTCTAGTGAGTTGCCATGACTTCATCCCTAATGCCGATTGAACACCAAGTGGGTTGCAGTAAGCAGAACGGCTGTCCTGTCTGTCCGTGACTTCCCCCATCGGCAAACTCTCCTTAAACTGACACGTAGTTTGACACATCAGCAGGACTGCACACCCCCTGTGAACCCAGCGGCACAGCACCGCAGACTTATGTCTGTACAGACTACTGCTTTTGATCTACACTGCGGACAGCAGGCCTCACAATTCAGATGGAGTAGCGATTGCAGATGACGCAGTGCAGTATGCAAGATATATTGCTCCCAGTGCGGCCCTCTTGGACCACGCATCATTGCAGGGTGCGCACACGCTGAGTACTTCAGGTGCCACTAACTCAGTGCACCATAAGTCATCGCAAGGAAGAGTGAACAGTTTTATGTCAGCAGTGAGGCATACTATCACTCGAAAATCGAATTGAGGCAGAATTCAATAGACAAAAGACATTGGTCTGAGTTTGGCCCCTCCCAGACCACGCATCATCGCAGGGTACATACACGCTGAGCACCAAAGGTACTACTGACTCACTGCACCATAAGTCATCGCCACGTGGCCGTATTGAAGCAGAATTCAATAGGCAAAACATAGCTCCGAGTGCGGCCCCTCCAGACCACGCATCATCGCAGGATACGTACACGCTCAGTGCCAAAGGTACTACTATCTCAGTGCACCATAACTCATCGCCATGTGGCCTTATTAAGGCAGAATTCAATAGACAAAAGACATTGGTCTGAGTGCGGCCCCCCTGGACCACGCATCATTGCAGGGTACATACACGCTGAGCGCCAAAGGTACTACTAACTCAGTGCACCATAAGTCATCGCAAGAAAGAGTGAACAGTTTTATGTCAGCAGTGAGGCATACTTTCACTCGAAAATCACCCAAAAATACTTATAATATAAAAAGAACAGAACAATCGAAGTACATTAATAATTACAATCCGGTGATTTTGAAGATGTAGAATGCAAATATGGACATACAATATGTTGCAGATAACTGAATTGCTGTTTCTCGCTATGTCACGTCATATATTACCAAGTCTGAGAAGACAGAATTGAAAGAAATGTGGAAAGAAATTTCACAGGAGAAGACACTTAGCAAAAAATTGTACAGCTTCAGCTTGAAGATGCTTTTACATCGAGAAATTAAATCCTACGAATGTTCGGATTGATAGACATCTGCAAGTTTATATTCAAAGTCAAGAGGAATCATCTGGATAAATCTAGATCTTGCTGTGGCATGAAATCGAGTTTTGAAATCTGTACAAGAAATTGAATACTTGGCACTGAATGAACCAGAAAGTACAGATATTCTGAAATCAAATATGTTGGATACATACTATCCAAATAGAAATCCATACCTGGAAAACATATGTCTATATGAAATACTACAACATTATAGTTTTAAAAAAAATGTAACAGAAAAAATAAATGAAGGAAAATACGCTTTAATTGGATCTGAAGGATGTTTGGTAAGCATGACAAAGGAAATTTGATTAATCACAGGAAATTAAGTTGTGATACTCCAGATAAAAGAGAGTTTTTCTATTTAGCTCTTCTGCAACTCTTCAAACCTTGGCGGACTGAAATGGAATGGATTTTGACTGCAAGAAGATTCTTTCAATGCATATAAAGATAGCATTGAATGTACAATGTTTCCAAATTATCTACAAATGTTGAACGAAGAGATTAATCAAGAAAGAACTATTGCAGCTGAAATTGCTAGAGATAGTTCTCAAGATAGTCAGTGTTAGTGCAGCACAAATCATTGACCCTTCATGATTAAATCTCTGTGTCTGATCTAATAATTACTGTTGTTCTTGTTGCCAGCACCAACTATTCCCGGAGGGTTGGCTTACAATCACCCCACATGCATCCACCACAGACGTCACTGGACATGTGACCCTGGTAATAAAAAGGAGTCGGGCGCATGTGCCCGTACCCAGTTCCACTATCTATCTGTGTCCGTGTGTTCATCATGCTGCCCCTAGGCCCTACCACATTACATAGTGCTCTGGACAGCATATGCAACCATCTTACCTTTCACAGTGGGGGAAAACTTTAGTTATGTAACTTTGTCTCGGTCATTGTACAAGTACGTACGGAGAGACTGCATCATTAGAGTACTGCAAGCAGAGTGTATAGTGAATTTATAAGTGCGTGAGGATCGTCGCAGTGATTGTATAAGTACAGATGTTGGCGCAGCCTAACTCCGACAATGAGATTGTCTCTAATTGGCTGCCCTCCATGTTCCAAAAACTGAAAGTTCAACTTTCCATGGCCCTGTATTGCTACAGCTGCGACACTCCACTGAATGTGCAATAAACATTCATATCCACAGAGATGTCTCATGTCCACCATCTTTCTTGTGTGGAACTATGGATGAATATAGGGTCAGTAATTCCCCGTACCTTTCATGTTGGCCATATTGTTGGACTTGGCTCACAGAGTGACACTTTGGCTTTTGCTACCCGAGTGACGGTAGCACTCCAACACGGACACCCGCATCCAGTGTTGACAGATTTTTTAAGCTTTCTATAGCCCAAAGCCAACCCAAAAGTAGCCCAAAGTAGCCAATATTGCTACTTTAAGGAAGGAGGGGCAGGGACAGCGTCAAGCAGGCAGTGAATGCATTGGAATTGATATTGCAGCAGGAAGCCAAGTAAATATTTGTCTAATAAAGCGCTTTAGCGACATTTTGGTTGCTTTGCTACAGAATCCAGGTATCTTGTGAGTAAAAGGGTCGCAGAGCCCACTGCCTTGAACTGAACTCCTCTTTGCACACTTTGAACTATTTTTGCAGCCTTTCAAGAGTAACCCTATTTTCTAGTATTGTGGATTTTTACTGTCATTGGTCTTGTGTTAAGTCTATATATAAAGATACTTATTTTTTATAACTACTTGTGTGGCGTCCCTTTGTAGTGTTCTTCACTGTGTTACTGTGTATGGTTATAAATGCTTCACACACTCCCTCTTAGATAAGCCTAGCTACTCGTGCTACATTACCACAGGGTTGAGCAGGGGTTATCAAAGGGTGTAGTCTGCTTACTCTGACTTAGGAAGAAGGGTCCATACTTGGACAGTGGCCAGCCATTGCCAACTAGAGACCCCCATTTCTAACATATACTATCTTTCAGATAACTAAACTTGAGGGTGCAGTTTGTCCCAGCACGTGGTTGGAGACACACCGATTTTCTCCAGTGTCAACACTCCCTCTCCATCTCTTCCTTTCTCTCTCTCTCACATTTTCTCTCTTTCTCTGTCTCTTCCTCTCTCCCTCATTCTTTATTTCTCTCACTTCCTCTCTCTCTCTCTCTCTCTCTCTTTCTCTCTCTCACACTGTTTGTCTCTCTTTTCCTCTCTCTCACACTGTTTCTTTCTCTCTTCCTTGTATCTAACTCTTTCTTTCTTTCTTTCTTTCTTTCTTTCTTTCTTTCTTTCTTTCTTTCTTTCTTTCTTTCTTTCTTTCTTTCTTTCTTTCTTTTTTCTCTCTTCCTCTCTCTCACTCTTCCTCTCTCTCACTCTTTCTCTCTCTCTCTCCCCTCTCTTTCTCTCTCTGTCTCTGTCGTTCTCTCTCTCTCTCTCTTCTCTCTCACACTGTTTCTCTCTTTCTCTCTTCCTTGTATCTCTTTCTCTCTCTCACTCTTTCTCTGTCTTCCTCTCTGTCTTCCTCTTTCTCTCACTCTTTCTCTCTCTTCCTCTCTCTCACACTGTTTCTCTCTTTCTATCTTCCTTGAATCTCACTCTTCCTCTATTTCTCTCTCCTTTGCTGGACGCATAACGCACCATCTTATTTTTCTTGTCGAGGGATGACACGCCATGGCTGTATATAGTTTTATTTTACACACATAGTTTTATTTGTTGTTGTTTTGTTTTAATAAAATGTTTTATATGTAAATCTATACATTACTAAGATTCCTATTTGTCGAACCTCTCGAGCATCTTTTTTATTAAAACTGCAACACCAGCCGATTTGTTAGGCTCCACATTTAAAAATGTTCCTGTCATATTTGTTTGTGTTGGGTGAGCGGGGATGGCGGACAAGCAGCTGCTGCTTGGGGATGTCGGAGTACTGTTGGGTGTCTGACCTGCATCATCGTTGCCTCCATTGGATGTCTTCTCAGAGACCTGCAAACCGGCGGCCTGGCTCTTAAAAGTGCGGGCCCGAGAAGTCGCACCGGAAGAACTGCAAGCCCACCAGTGGTTCGCAGAGGGAGACTTGCGGGCCCAAGAAGGTTGTTGATGGTATGCTAGTGATGTGGGAAGAGGGTGCGTTACCTGCTGATGTGGGGAGAGGCAGCGTAAAAGGGATATCACTCGCAATCAGAGATCTGGTATGTTTTCAGCAATACCTCGGACAGATGCCAGCTGACGGACTGAATCACAAAATGGCTTTTCAATGCTCATATAGTAAGACTTATGAACAGTTCGCACCCAGGCTCACAGAGGGACAACTGCGGTCCGTCCGCTTGACTCACAGAGGCAGAACTACGAGCCGACCGCTCCCAAAGGAACAGCAGCTAGTCACCCCTAAACTTTCAAGATAGGAGCTGATCAAAAAAAGAGAGACTTTTTGGAAAATTTCATAAAGAATCGTCAAACGACGCCAAAGTTATAAGCAGATGGAGAGCTCCAAAAGGGGGGGCCGCGCAACCCCCTCCCAACATGAGTGAAGCCCCGAGACTACGGGGACCCCAGCGGGCACTCGCAGCCCCAGCGAGCCCCCGCTATTATTTTTAAGAAATGCCCCCGGGACCTACCCACCCGGGGTCTCATTAAAATAAAACATGAGAACCCGCGACCCCAGCGCAAATTATGCTGATTTTGACCAGGCCTAGGGGGTCAGGGTGTTTCTACTCTGCCCCCTTCTCTTGTTTTCTACCTTTGTTTCTCTGTTTTCTAGCGACTCGCTTCTGCCGAGCCACATGATGGCTGCCAACACTTCCTGGTTTAGAGTGTTGGCAGCCAATCACAGTGAAGCTCGTGCAGGGGACATAGGTTCTGCACAGATATCAAAACTTTTATTTTTCTAATTTCTCAGCAACTACTGAACAGATTTACACCATTTAAAAAAAGGTCGCTTTCTGACCCACTCACTACCTTTGTGCCAAATTTGGGGTAATTCCGTTCAGCAGTTCGGGCTGTAGCTCGTCCCAAAATTTCCTATGGAAATTAACATGGGGAAAACGTGTTTAGGGATCCCCCTTTTTTCTCAGCCTCCACTTGATGAATCACCCCCAAATTGTCAAGATAGGAGCTAACCTAAGAAGTGCAACTTTTTGGAAAATTTCATAAAGATTTGTTAAACAACGCCAAAGTTATTAGCAAATCAAAACATGCTTTTCCTATGGAAACTAGGTTGTAACTATAACTACATACTAGCGGATATCTATATATATATCTCCAAACAAAAGGTTGCCCTGATGAAAATGCCACACACTTGGAGAGGTTTACTCATTTTAATGCAGGTTGCAGAGACAGACAGCCCCCCAATGTAAGGCATATTAAACTTGCCAAAGGCGTTTTGGACAGCACTCTGTCCTTGGTCACTGGCACTGAAACAAGTTCACGGCTGCCATTAGGCAACAACTATTAAATACAGAGTACCGCCCCAGTGGGCATGTGCCCCAAGGCCTGCTGGTACTCTAAGTCACCCATATTAAATCGACAGTGGGTGCTAGCCATGAGTTGCTAAATACAATTAAAAAGTCTTTCACCCATGTGGATTCCTTCGAATTGAGGCTCACTGCATGCGCTGCCATACTTGCATCAAACAATATTGGCTCTCCAGTCCTCTTCGCGTGCCGAGTTTACAGTGCTGCAGGTCTGCTCTTAATTAGCGGGGTGTTTTTGCGGTTAGGCTTGACAATCAATATCCAGATAAAAAGGTTGCCCTGATGAAAACGCCACACACTTGGAGAGGTTTACTCCTTTTAATGAAGGTTGCAGACACAGGCAGTCCACCAATTCAAGGCATATCAAACATGCCAAACGCGTTTCGGACAGCACTCCGTCTTCGGTCACTGGCACTCAAACAAGTTCACAGCTGCCATTAGAGAACAACTACTAAATACAGAGTCCCGCCCCAGTGGGCATGTGCCCCAACGCCTGCTGGTACTCAGAGTGCCCCATATTAAATCCACAGTGGGTGCTGCCGTGAGTTGCTAAATACAATTAAAAAGTCTTTTACCCATGTGGGTTCCTTCGAATTCAGGCTCACTGCATGCGCTGCAATACTTGAATCACACAGTAACGGGCTCTCCAGTCCTCTTCCCATTCCGAGTTTACAATGCCGCAGGTCCACTCTTAAGCAGCGGGGCGGTTTCGTGGTTAGGCTTGCTGCTCAATATAAAAAAAAAGGTTACCCTGAGCCATGAGAGAAGCTCCACTGCACTTGTGCAGTCCAGCTATGATGTCAACCGACGTTGCAGCATTTGGGACAGGTATCGCCAATGGAAGATTCCACAAGCATGACACACGGCGGTCTGTGTTATCGCAACCCACTTGGGATCAGAAATGAATTTGTTTTGAGAGAATGCACAGCAACTCACAAGAGGATAAAAGAGGCACTACAGTTACCAACAGGCCACATGGGTGGCGTGAATATACTTTTGAAAGTGGTGTTGTAAGAAACTGCCGAGCCTTTACTCAGTATAATGCCCCCAGCCCATGAGGAAATGATGTTGAGCACGAAACGTATTGGGCAGGACTTTGAAATTCAGCAAGGCACGTCTGCTGTTTTGTACATTGCTATCATTCATTAAAGATTTGCCGTAAGAAATTTACCTGTGTGAGCCACTCTCTTAGCAGGCAACTTGTTTGTTGGGATATATGCGGTACAGCCTGAGCCGTGAGAGAAGCTAGGCTGCACTCGTGCAGTTCAGCTACGACGCCAACCGACATCACAGCATTTGGGACAGGTATCGCCGTGGAAGATTTCACAAGCATGACACACGGCGGTCTATGCCACCGCAACACTCTTGGGATCAGAAATGAATTAATTTTGAGAGAATGCACGGCACCTCACAAGAGAATAACAAAGGCACTGCAGTTACCAACAGGTCACGCGGGTGGCCAGGCCCACCTGGGCGGGGGTGAATATATTTTTTAAACTGGTGTTGTAAGAAACTGCTGAGCCTTCACTCAGTATGATGACCGCAGCCCAAGGGGAAGTGATGTTGAGCACAAAACGCGTTGGGCAGGACTTTGAAATTCAGAGAGGCACGTCTGCTGTTTTGTACATTGCTATCATCCATTAAAGATTTGGCGTAAGAAATTAATCTTTGTGAGGCACTCTCTTAGCAGGCAACTTGTTTGTTGGGATATATGCGGTACAGCCTTAGCCACAAGAGAAGCTACGCTGCACTCATGCAGTCGAGCTACGACTCCAACTGACATCAAAGCACTTGGGACAAGCATCGCCGATGGAAGATTTCACAAGCATGACACACAGCAGTCTAGGTTACCGCAACACCTTTGGGATCAGAAATGAATTAATTTTGAGAGAATGCATGGAAGCTCACAAGAGGATAACAGAGGCACTACAGATACCAACAGGCCACTCGGGTGGCCACACCCACCTGGGCGGGGGTGAATATATTTTTGAAACTGGTGTTGTAAGAAACTGCCGAGCCTTTACTAAGTATAATGCCCCCAGCCCATGAGGAAATGATGTTGAGCACGAAACGTGTTGGGCAGGACTTTGAAATTCAGCAAGGCACGTCTGCTGTTTTGTACATTGCTATCATTCATTCAAGATTTGCCGTAAGAAATGTACCTGTGTGAGCCACTCTCTTAGCAGGCAACTTGTTTATTGGGATATATGCGGTACAGCCTGAGCCGTGAGAGAAGCTAGGCTGCACTCGTGCAGTTCAGCTACGATGCCAACCGACATCACAGCATTTGGGACAGGTATCGCCGTGGAAGATTTCACAAGCATGACACACGGCGGTCTATGCCACCGCAACACTCTTGGGATCAGAAATGAATTAATTTTGAGAGCATGCACGGCACCTCACAAGAGAATAACAAAGGCACGGCAGTTACCAACAGGTCACGGGGTGGCCAGGCCCACCTGGGCGGGGGTGAATATATTTTTTTAACTGGTGTTGTAAGAAACTGCTGAGCCTTCACTCAGTATGATGACCGCAGCCCAAGGGGAAGTAATGTTGAGCACGAAACGCATTGGGCAGGACTTTGAAATTCAGAGAGGCACGGCTGCTGTTTTGTACATTGCTATCATCCATTAAAGATTTGGCGTAAGAAATTAATCTTTGTGAGGCATTCTCTTAGCAGGCAACTTGTTTGTTGGGGTGTATGCGGTACAGCCTTAGCCACGAGAGAAGCTACGCTGCACTCATGCAGTCGAGCTACGATTCCAACTGACATCAAAGCACTTGGGACAGGCATCGCCGATGGAAGATTTCACGAGCATGACACACAGCAGTCTAGGTTAAC
The DNA here is from genome assembly GCF_964204655.1 of Triturus cristatus. Classification (NCBI taxonomy): domain Eukaryota; kingdom Metazoa; phylum Chordata; class Amphibia; order Caudata; family Salamandridae; genus Triturus; species Triturus cristatus. The sequence goes on from NC_140590.1 coordinate 408,132,252, forward strand.
GCGACACCTTTGGGATCAGAAATGAATTAATTTTGAGAGAATGCACGGCAGCTCACAAGAGAATAACAGAGGCACTACAGATACCAACAGGCCACTCGGGTGGCCACACCCACCTGGGCGGGGGTGAATATATTTATGAAACTGGTGCTGTAAGAAACTGTCGAGACTTCACTCAGTATGATGCCAGCAGCCCCTGAGGATGTGCTGTTGAGCACGAAACGCGTTGGGCAGGACTTTGAAATTCAGCGAGGCACGTCTGCTGTTTTGTACATTGCTATCATCCATTAAAGATTTGGCGTAAGAATTTTCCAGTGTGAGGCACTCTCTTAGCAGGCAACTTGATTGTTGGGATATACGCGATACAGCTTGAGCTGTGAGAGAAGCTCCGCTGCACTTGTGCAGTCCAGCTATTTCACCAACCGACGTCGCAGCATTTCGGACAGATATCGCTGATGGAAGATTTCACAAGCATGACACACAGCAGTCTGTGTTACCGCAACCCTCTTGGGATCAGAAATGAATTAATTTTGAGATAATGCACGGCAACTCACAAGAGGATAACAGAGGCACTACAGTTACCAACAGGCCACGCGGGTGGCCAGACCCATGTGGGCAGGGGTGACTATACTTTTGAAAGTGGTTTTCTAAGAAACTGCCGAGCCTTCACTCAGTATGATGCCCCCAGCCCATGAGGAAGTGATGTTGTGCACGAAATGCGTTGGGCAGGACTGTGAAATTCAGCAAGGCAAGTCTGTTGTTTTGTACATTGCTATTATCCATTAAAGATTTGATGTAAGAAATTTACCTGTGTGAGCCACTCTCTTCGCAGGCAACTTGTTTGTTGGGATATATGCGGTACAGCTTAAGCTGCAAGAGAAGCTCTGCTGCACTCTTTTAGTCGAGCTATGATGCCAAAGGATGTCGCAGCATTTGAGACAGGTATCGCCGATGGAAGATTTCACGAGCATGACACACGGCGGTCTGTGTTACCGCAACCCACTTGGGATCAGAAATGAATTAATTTTGAGAGAATGCACGGCAACTCACAAGAGGATAACAGAGGCACTACAATTACCAGCAGGCCACGTGGGTGGCCACGCCCACCCGGGCGGGGTTGAATATATTTTTGAAACCGGTGCTGTAAGAAACTGCTGAGCCTTCACTCAGTATGATGCCCGCAGACCATGAGGAAGTGCTGTTGAGCACAAAACGCGTTGGGCAGAACTTTGAAATTCAGTGAGGTACGCCTGCTGTTTTGTACATTGCTATCATCCATTAAAGATTTGGCGTAAGAGATTTACCTGTGTGAGGCACTCTCTTAGCAGGCAACTTGTTTGTTTGAATATATGCGGTACAGCCTGAGCCGCGAGAGAAGCTCCGCTGCACCCGTGCAGTCCAGCTACGATGCCAACTGACGTTGCAGCATTTGAGACAGGTATCGCCGATGGAAGATTTCATGAGCATGACACACGGAGGTCTAGGTTACCGCAACCCACTTGGGATCAGAAATGAATTAAGTTTTAGAGAATGCACGGCAGCTCACAAGAGGATAAGAGAGGCACTACAGTTTCCAACTGGCCAATCGGGTGGCCACGCCCACCTGGGCAGGGAAGAATATATTTTTGAAACTGGTGCTGTAAGAAACTGTAGAACCTTCACTCAGTATGATGCCCGCAGCCCATGAGGAAGTGCTGTTGAGAATGAAACGTGTTGGGCAGGACTTTGAAATTCAGCGAGGCACGTCTGCTGTTTCGTACATTGCTATCATCTATTAAAGATTTGTCGTAAGAACTTTACCTGTGCGAGGCACTCTCTTAGCAGGCAACTTGTTTGTTAGGATATATGCGGTACAGCCTGAGCCGCTAGGGAAGCTCCGCTGCACTCGTGCAGTCCAGCTACGATGCCAACTGACGTCGCAGCATTTGAGACAGATATCGCTGATGGAAGATTTCACGAGCAAGACACATGACGGTCTCTGCTACCACAACCCACTTGGGATCAGAAATGAATACATTTTGAGAGATTTGCTCGGCAACTCACAAGAGGATAACAGAGGCACTACAGTTACCAACAGGCCACGTGGGTGGCCATGCCCACCTGGGGGGGGGGGGTGAATATATTTTTGAAACTGGTGCTGTAAGAAACTGCCGATCCTTCACTCAGTATGATGCCCTCAGCCCATGATGAAGTGCTTTTGAGCCCGAAACGCGTTGGGCAGGACTTTGAATTTCATCGAGGCACGTCTGCTGTTTTGTACATTATTATCATCCATTAAAGATTTGGCGTAAGAAATTTTCCAGTGTGAGGCACTCTCTTAGCAGGCAACTTGTTTGTTGGGTTATATGCGGTATAGCCTGAGCCGCGAGAGAAGCTCCTCTGCACTCGTGCAGTCCAGCTACGACACCAATCGACGGCGCAGCATTTGGGACAGGTATCGCCGATGGAAGATTTCACGAGCATGATACGCGGCGGTTTGCGTTACCGCTACCCACTTGGGATCAGAAATTAATTAATTTTGAGAGAGTGCACGGCAACTCAAAAGAGGATAACAGAGGCGCTGCAGTTACCAACAGCCCGCGCTCTTGGCCACGCCCACCTGAGCGGGGGTGCATATATTTTTGAAACTGGTGCTGTAAGAAACTGCCGAGCTTTCACTCAGCATGATGCCCGCAGACCATGAGGAAGTACTGCTGAGCACAAAACGCTTTGGGCAGGACTTTGAAGTTCAGTGAGGCACGTCTGCTCTTTTGCACATTGCTATCACCCATTAAAGATTTGGCATAAGAGATTTACCTGTGTGAGGCACTCTCTTAGCAGGCAACTTGTTTGTTGAGATATATGCGGTACAGCCTGAGCCGCGAGAGAAGCTCCGCTGCACATGTGAAGTCCAGCTACAATGCCAACTGACGTCGCAGCATTTGAGACAGTTATCGCGGATGGAAGATTTCACAAGCATGACACATGGAGGTCTGTGTTACCGTAACCCTCTTGGGATCAGAAATGAATTAATTTTGAGAGAATGCACGGCAACTCACAAGAGGATAACAGAGGCACTACAGTTACCAACAGGCCACGCAGGTGACCATGCTCATCTAGGCTGGGATGAATATATTTTTGAAACTGGTGCTGTAAGAAACTGCCGAGCCTTCACCCAGTATGATGCCCGCAGCCCATGAGGAAGTGCTGTTGAGCACGAAACGCGTTGGGCAGGACTTTGAAATTCAGAGAGGCACGTCTGCTGTTTTGTACATTGCTATCAACAATCAAAGATTTGGCGTAAGAAATTTTCCAGTGTGAGGCACTCTCTTAACAAGCAACTTGTTTGTTGGGATATATGCGTTAAGGCATGAGCCGCAAGAGAAGCTCCGCTGAACTCGTGCAGTCCAGCTACGACGCCAAATGACGTCCCAGCATTTGAGACAGGTATCGCCGTTGGAAGATTTCAGGATCATGACAGACAGCGGTCTGTGTTACCGCAACCCACTTGGAATCAGAAATTAATTAATTGTGAGAGAATGCACAGCAACTCACAAGAGGATAACAGAGGCACTACGGTTTTCCAACAGGCCACGCGGGTGGCCACGCCCACCTGGGCGGGGGTGAATATATTTTTTAAACTGGTGCTGTAAGAAACTGGCGAACCTTCACTCAGTATAATGCCCGCAGCCGATGAGGTAGTCCTGTTGAGCACGAAACGCGTTGGGCAGGACTTTAAAATTCAGCGAGGCACGTCTGCTGTTTTATACAATGCTATCATCCTTTAAAGATTTGGTGTAAGAAATTTACCTGTGTGAGGGACTTTCTTAGCAGGCAACTTGTTTGTTGCGATATATACGGTACAGCCTGAGCCGCGAGAGAAGCTCCGCTGCACTAGTGCAGTCCAGCTACGATGCTAACTGACGTCACAGCATTTGAGACAGGTATCGCCGATGGAAGATTTCACGAGCAAGACACGCGGCGGTCTGTGTTACCGCAACCCATTTGGGATCAGAACTGAATTAATTTTGAAAGAATGCACAGCAACTCACAAGAGGATAACAGAGGCACTACAGATACAAACAGGCCACGCGGGTGGCCAGGCCTGCCTGGGCGGGGGTGAATATATTTTTGAAACTGGTGCTGTAAGAAACTGCCGAACCTTCACTCAGTATGATGCCAGCAGCCCATGAGGAAGTGCTGTTGAGCATGAAACGCGTTGGGCAGGACTTTGAAATTTTGTGAGGCACGTCTGCTGTTTTGTACATTGCTATCACCCATTAAAGATTTGGCATAAGAGATTTACCTGTGTGAGGCACTCTTTTAGCAGGCAACTTGTTCGTTGGGATATATGCGGTACAGCCTGACCCACGAGAGAAGCTCCGCTGCACTCCTGCAGTCCAGCTACGATGCTAACTGACGTCGCAGCATTTGAGACAGGTATCGCCGATGGAAGATTTCACGAGCATGACACATGGAGGTCTGTGTTACCGCAATCCACTTGGGATCAGAATTGAATTAATTTTGAGAGAATGCACGGCAACTCACAAGAGGATAACAGAGGCACTACAGTTACCAACAGGTCACACGGGTGGTAACGCCCACCTGGGTGGGGTGAATATATTTTTTAAACTAGTGCTGTAAGAAACTGCCAAGCCTTCACTCAGTATAATGACCGCAGCCCCTGAGGAAGTGCGGTGGAGCACGAAACGCATTGGCCAGAACTTTGAAATTCAGCGAGGCACGTCTGCTGTTTCGTACATTGCTCTCATCCATTAAAGGTTTGTCGTAAGAAATTTTCCTTTGGGAGGCACTCTCTTAGCAGGCAACTTGTTTGTTGGGATATCTCCGGTACAGCCTGAGCTGCGAGAGAAGTTCTGCTGCACTTGTGCAGTCTAGCTACGAAACCAACCGACATCGCAGCATTTGGGATAAGTATCGCCGATGGAAGATGTCACAAGCATGACACACGGCGGTCTGTGTTACGGTAACCCACTTGGGAGCTGAAATTAAATTAATTTTGAGAGAATGCACGGCAAATCAAAAGAGGATAACAGAGGCACTACGGTTACCAACAGGCCACGTGGGTGGCCATGCCCACCTGGGCGGGGATGAATATATTTTTGAAACTGGTGCTGTAAGAAACTGCCGATCCTTCACTCAATATGATGCCCTCAGCCCATGATGAAGTGCTGTTGAGCACGAAACTCGTTGGGCAGGATTTTGGAATTCAGCAAGGGACGTCTGCTGTTTTGTACATTGCTATCATCCATTAAAGATTTGGCGTAACAAATTTTCCAGTGTGAGGCACTCTCTTAGCAAGCAACTTGTTTTTTGGGATATATGCATTACAGCCTGAGCCGCAAGAGAAGCTACGCTGCACTCGTGCAGCCCAGCTATGACGCCAACCAACGTCGCAGCATTTGGGACAGGTATCGCCGATGGAAGATTTCATGACCATGACACACGGCGGTCTGTGTTACCGCAACCCACTTGGGATCAGAAATGAATTAATTGTGAGACAACGCACGGCAACTCAGAAGAGGATAACAGAGGCACTACTGTTACCAACAGGCCATGTGGGTGGCCACGCCCACCTGGGTGGGGGTGAATACATTTTTTAAACTGGTACTGTAAGAAACTGCTGAACCTTCACCCTGTATGATGGCCGCAGCCATGAGGTAGTCCTGTTGAGCACGTAAAGCGTTGGCCAGGACTTTAAAATTCAGCGAGGCACGTCTGCTGTTTTATACATTGCTATCATCCATGACAGATTTGGTGTAAGAAATTTACCTGAGTGAGGGACTTTCTTAGTAGGCAACTTGTTTGTTGGGATATATGCGGTACAGCCTCAGCCGCGAGAGAAGCTCCGCTGCACTCGTGCCGTCCAGATACCACGCCAACCGACGTTACATCACTTGGGACAGGTATCGCCGATAGAAGACTTCACGAACATGACACACGGCGGTCCGTGTTACTGCAACCCACTTAGGATCAGAAATGAATTAAGTTTGAGAGAATGCATGGCAACTCACAAGAGGATGACAGAGGCACTACAGTTACCAACAGGCCACAAGGGTGGCTACGCCCACCTGGTCAGGGGTGAATATACTTTTGAAACTGGTGCTGTAAGAAACTGCTGAGCCTTAACTCAGTATGATGCCCGTAGCCCATGAGGAAGTGCTGTTGAGCTAAACGGGTTTAGCAGGACTTTGAAATTCAGCGAGGCACGTCTGCTGTTTTGTACATTGCTATCATCCATTAAAGATTTGTCGCAAGAGATTTGCCTGTGTGAGGCACTCTCTTAGCATGCAACTTGTTTGTTAGGATGTATGCGGTACAGCCTGAGCCGCGAGGGAAGCTCCGCTGCACTCGTACAGTCCAGATACCACGCCAAACGACGTCGCAGCACTTGGGATAGGTATCGCCGATAGAAGACTTCACGAGCATGACACACGGCGGTCTGTGTTACCGCAACCCACTTGAGAGCAGAAATTAAATTAATTTTGAGAGAATGCACGGCAACTCACAAGAGGATAACAGAGGCACTACAGTTTCCAACAGGCCACGCGGGTAGCCACGCGCCCCTGGGAGGGAGTGAATATATTTTTTAAACTAGTGCTGTAAGAAACTGCAGTGCCTTCACTCAGTATGATGCCCGCAGCCCATGAGGAACTGCTGTTGAGCACGAAACGCGTTGGGCAGGAACTTTGAAATTGAGCGAGGCACTTCTGCTGTTTTGTACATTGCCATCATCCATTAAAGATTTGGCGTAAGAAATTTACCTGTGTGAGGCACTCTCTTAGCAGGCAACTTGTTTGTTGGCATATATATATATAAATAAATATATTTAAAAAACACAAATATATATATTATGATATATATATATATATATATATATATATATATATATATATATTCACTTAAAAATACATAGGTTTCACACATGTTATAGTTAGGTAGATATTTCACTTGTAAAAAACCAATGAAATTCCCCCGTTATAGTTAGTTCAGATAACTATAACTCGCGTGCCCTCAATCCTGCTCATGACGTCAAATATTACATCACTCATGACATGGTCAGTGGCATCACTCATGGCATCACTCATGACATCATCCTTGTGATAGAGTGGCGGTCGCACGAGTTATAGTTATGTGAACTAACTATAACCGGGGAATTTCATTGGTTTTACATTTTTTTATGGTTTTTCACCGTACGCGCACGGTGCGCGCACCCCTGCAAATTTTTGTTTAAAAAAATTACAATGTTTTTTTCTGCCTTAGGGGTCCTTCAGGAACCCCCTGACAAAGGCTAGGGGTCAGGAACTCTCTACCCTGCCCCCTTTTCACGTTCGTCACCTTCCTTTTTCACTCTCGCACTGAAAACAAACAAAATGGCGGCCGACACTTCCTGATTTCGACCGATTCGAACGTTCACTGACATGTAACCACCAATCAGAATTACGCTCGCGCACGTTAGGGTGCGCGCACCGTGCGTGCACGGTGCGCGCACGGTGCGCGGCTATAGATATTTATGTGCTTTAACTGCAATTTTTGCAGTAACTACTGAACAGATTGACTCCATATATGCAAAAGGCACATCCCTGACCTGAGGACTACCTCTCTGCCAAATTTCAAGTAATTCTGTTCAGCCGTTCGGGCTGTACCTTCGACTAAAGGTCCTATGGGAAAATGCATGGGGAAAACGTGTTTTGGGACCCCCCTTTTTTCTCGGCCCCCGCTTGACGAATCCCCCCGAGACTTTCAGGGTAGGAACTGAGCGGAGCGCCCCATTAGTTTTGAAAATTTTGCGAGGATTCATCAACCGGCGCCAAAGTTATTCAAAATAGAATTTTGAGATTTCCTATGGAAACACGGTCCTAACTATAACTATCTACTGGCGAGGGGAGCCGAAACGTTATGGCGACAGTTTTGCGAACAAGCTAATAAATTTGCACGAAGGAACTGGTCCGTGTCTGTGATTTCTGGGTCTGAGGCTACAAGGATTCAGCCACGCCTGGGGAGCAGTTTTGACGGATATATATATATATATATATATATTACCTACTGGCGGTCGCCAGTAGGTAGTTATAGTTAGGACCACGTTTCCATAGGAAATCCGCAACATTCTATTTTGCATAACTTTTGCGCCGGTCGACGAATCCTCGCAAATTTTTCAAAATAGGTGGGGCGCTACGCTCCGCTCCTACCCTGAAAGTCTCGGGGGGTTTCTTCAAGCGGGGGCTGAGGTAAAAGGGGGGTCCCAAAACGCGTTTTTCCCATGCATTTTTCCATAGGACCTTTAGACACAGCTACAGCCCGAACGGCTGAACAAAATTACTTGAAATTTGGCAGAGAGGTAGTCCTCAGGTCGAGGAAGTGCCTTTTGTAGGTTTGGTGTAAATCTGTTCAGTAGATTCTGAGAAAATAGCCTTTAAATCAATATATATATATCTGAGCCAGCTTACGGTGCGCTTACCGTACGCGTACGGTGACGTGCGCGAGCGCGATTCTGATTGGCTGTTAGATCTTAGTAAACATTCGAATCGTTCCAAACCAGGAAGCGGCGTCCGCCATTTTCTCTCTCGCACTCTGACGGGGAGAGGATAAACAAAGGCCAAAAACATATAAAGGGACTGGTTAGACAGCTCCTAACCACCTGGCTTTGATGTATGTGTCCCCAAAGTACCTCCTAGGCCAAAAAATCTTTTTTTTTTTACGAAAAATCGCCGATTACGCTTACCGTACGCGTACGGTAAAAATATCTTAGATCTTAGTAAACATTCGAATCGGCCGAAACCAGGAAGCGGCGGCCGCCATTTTCTCTCTCGCACTCTGAGTAGGGCAGCATAAATGAAGCCCAAAAATGGGTAAAGGGGCAGTATATTGAAATAATAATCACCCAGCAATGATATACGGGCCCCCAAACAACCCACAAGGCCAAAAAATATATTTATTTTTTTTTCGAAAAATCGCCGATTACGCTTACCGTACGCGTACGGTAAAAAAAAAAAAAAAAAAAAAAAAGTATCCACACTCTCCCCACCCCATGTGCAAATGGTGCCCGAAGGGCACCATTTGTGCATGGCTTATGAAATAATTGAAATTAATAAACAAAACATTTCACAACGATGCGCATAATATGACCCCATGTGCGCACGGTGCGCGAAGCGCATCGTGCGTACATGGCCCATCTCGCATAATGTGGGCACGCGGTGCGCGCAGCGCACCGCGTGACCACCGTGCGTGCATGGCACTAACTGCGTAAAGTGGGCGCGCGGTGCGCCAAGCGCACCGCATGCTCACCGTGCGCGCACGGAACGAACTGCGTTAAGTGGGCGCGCACGCCACGAATGGCGCAAAGTAAGTTAGCATTTAAAAAAACGTACAAATTCACTGAAAAAACCATAGGTTTCACACACGTTATAGTTAGGAATTAGCATTTAAAAAACCTTGCAAATTCACGGAAAAAACCATAGGTTTCACACATGTTATAGTTAGCTGTACATTTTACCGATAAAAAAACAATGAAATTCCCCCTTTATAGTTACTGTAGGCAACTATAACTCACGCGACCGTAATCCTCTGCTGATGACATATGTGTCTTTATGAAAAAAAAATATTTTTAATATATGTATAGCTAAAATTTAATGGAAGAAGACATGGGCAAATAAGTGTCTAAATACAGTATTAGCATCAGCAGAGGATTGCGGTCGCGTGAGTTATAGTTGCCTACAGTAACTATAACGGGGGAATTTCATTGGTTTTTTATCAGTAAAATGTACAGCTAACTATAACATGTGTGAAACCTATGGTTTTTTCAGTGAATATATATATATGTATATATTACCTACTGGTGGTCGCCAGTAGGTAGTTATAGTTAGGATCGTGTTTCCATAGGATATCCGCAACATTCTATTTAGAATAACTTTGGCGCAGATTGACGAATCCTGGCGAAATTTTCAAAATAGGTGGGGCGCTCTGCTCCGCTCCTACCCTGAAAGTCTCGGGGGGATTCGTCAAGCGGGGGCTGAGAAAAAGGGGGGGTCCCAAAACGTGTTTTTCCCATGCATTTTTCCATAGGACCTTTAGTCCAAGCTACAGCCCGAATGGCTGAACAGAATTACTTGAAATTTGGCAGAGAGGTAGTCCTCAGGTTAGGGATGTGCCTTTTGTAGGTCTGGTGTAAATGTGTTCAGTATTTGCTGAAAAAAATAGCATTTAAATCAATATATATCTATAGGCGCGCTCCGAGCGCGTACGGTAAGCTTACCGTACGCGCATGCTGCCATGCGCGAGGTTAATTCTGATTGGTGGTTACATGACTGTAAACATTCGAATCGGTCGAAATCAGGAAGTGTCGGCCTCCATTTTGTGTGTCTCACACTGATAAACAAAGGAGTAGAACGTGGAAAGGGGGCAACGAATAAAGTTGCAGACCCCCTAGCGTTTGTCAGGGGGTCCAAGAAGGCCATACAAGTATGAAAAATACATTTAATTTTTTTTTTTTTTAATCGCGGGTTGCGCGTACGGTAAGCTTACCGTACGCGTACGGTAGAAAATAAAAAAAAAGAAGAAAAAAACAAATTTAAGTGTTAAGATATTAGGGGGCTCTAAAAAGAGCCGTTGTGTTCATTGAGTGTTTTTTGGTACCTACAAGTAAGTACCGATGCAGAGTCTAAAGTTCAAGAGGAAGACTCTGTTTCCTTCATCATTGAAATGTACACCGTCTCCTCTATAAATGTCTTGCATGTTGTAACGCAAGTTGTTGTGGTATATAGAACCCATACCATAGTCTCTGAGGAAAGCAGAAACAGATTTGTTGACGTGCTTTCTTGCTTTGTCAATCTGCGGACAAAATTGGTTGGACCAGTTCCACTTTTGCCTTTGGCATATGTTAGAATATACAAAGGCAGATTGAGGAAAAAGCGACATCAATTGCACAAAGGTGTCCTTAATAAGCATTTCCAGACCTACACCAGTTAAAGTGCCTAGGTCATTTCCACCACAGTGCACAATAATAAGGTTAGGCTGTGGGAGATGTAGAAAGGTTTTCACCAAAGGCATTAATTGGTGCCACTTTAACCCTCTCTGACCAATCCATTTAATGTCAACATTTGGCAAAGCAAGGTCTCTCACCATACCTCTTTTTTCTGCAAATTTTTCACTCCAGAAGACATAGCTATGACCTACAATCCACACTGTGAACATCTTTCAAGGAGATCTGGATGCACTCAGAAGGTGTCTTTCAGTAGAATGGCAATATGAAAAGAAAGATAGATGTAAAATGGAGGCTAACATACTTTTTTTTTTTTTAAAGAACTGATTGGCTGATTCAAACCATTTTACAGTTAAAACTAGGCTGTATGTTTAGATTTTTACAAGCATGTTTCGTATTGGCTCAGAAAAATGTGTACCCACAGAACATTACTTTGGATTTGCTGTTAGGTTTGAAAAGTCAAGCACTCTTGCTCTTTGGATTAGAAACATTGTGTGCTGAACTTCTGACCTCTCTGCCCACGCCAGTGTTCCATGACCTGTTGCTATGGTAGCAGGCAGAAGTCATGTTGGGGGGAAGGGATCATTTGGAAAAGGGTTGAAATTTGCAACCTATAGAAATGTGTGATTCATGACACATGCAGCTCTAATGTTGATTCAGAAAGGTTTATCTATTTAACATTGCCAGAGACTAAATCAGTGACTTTTAGTAAATTAGTTAAAGATGCCAATCACAACATGGAATGTTCTAAATGTAAATCAGACATGTTTTCAACGTTATTTTTAAAGAAATATGGACAGTATGTAATTTTAATGATGCAACGTTGCAGAGCTGATGGAACAAAATTGGACACTTTAATAAAGAAATTTACAGGACAGCAATTATCAATTTCTGGAAAAACTTTTGTCACAGTTGCAATAATTTTCCATGATGGACCTATTGTAACTTCTGGTCATTACACAGTTTTTCTTAAATGTGAAAAAGGCTGGACACTGTGTAATGATTCTCAATTGGTTTTCAAGCAACGTTTGCCTTTTGATTTAGCAAATTCCTATTTAATTTTTCTGAAACAAAAATTTTAGACAGAAATTGCAACATCTGTACAAAACATTATTACAATTTAATTGGATTACCATTGGAAATGACATCAAAAAATATTTTAAAAATTACCATTTGGCCTAAAGGAAAGGTAATAATTTGCATTGTGGACTTCTTTGACACAAATTATTTGGAGGATTATGCTTATGCAACACAATTTTCAGACGATATTTACTGGAATTAGTTATTGTTCTTAGGTGAGATTTTTATTGCAAATGTTACATTTCTATTACGGTATGTTTTAGTGAGAAGAGATTCTGGGCTTTTTTTAAACAATCTTTCAGATTGTTTTTTTTTTTTTGCCCGCTGTTAAGTGATGAATGCAATTGCTTTTACGATTTACAGTGAAATGCAATATATTCTGAAAACAGCAAAAAACGGGCAAAAAAATGTTTGTTGAAATATGAAAATATGTGCACTGTATTCTAAAATGTATTGTAAAATATTAATACCTTTTTCTTTTTTTACAGATTAAGAAAGGAAAAATATAAAAAATTAACTTCTTTATATAAAGTTAAATAAATCACTTATTTTTAATTAAGTTATTTTCATTGTCAGGTAAGTGTGAAATTTCTGGAATTATCACACATTTACTTTAATGCTCACTTTTTTTCACTACTCTTCTCTATGCTTTTCTCATTTCTGTAGTAGTCCCTCAAGGACCTTGTAGGGTGTGTAAAATTTTTTTGTTTAAAAAAAAAAAAAAAAAAATGCGCGTACGGTAAAAAAAAAGTCATTTAAAATTTTTTTTAAAAAGTTAAGAGGTAAGGTTGGCTCTTAAAAGAACCGTTGTGTTCATAAAGGGAAAGAGGAAAGAAAGAATGGGAATACTAACAAGGACCACAGATGTGCTGGTCTATCCTATTGTTTATGAGGGAAACACTGGTCTCCGCATGAACAATAAGGCCATGACATCTTGTGCACCTCATTGCAACCCTCCCAAAACGAGGGTTTATATCCAGAGGAGCAGAAAACGGTGATGCTCCCACCGCAGAGGAAGGGCTCAGCTGAGCTGCCGAAGATGTACTCTGCTGAGCTTCTGCAGGTGTGCTCGGGTGACTTACTGGAGATGTTTCTCCAGTATGTTGAGCATAAGTCCTGGGATGTTTATCCTTAATGTGTCTAACCATAGAGTGATTTCCAAAGGAATACTTCTTCCTTGGATTCCCTCTAGATAAGACACGCTCACAAAGTGAGCAGGTGACTAAAGGGGCATTTACCTTTTTCTGCCCCTCTGGATAGGTAAAATATTCCCAAGAAGTCTTTTGTTTCCTCCTTCTCTCTCTGATGATGCTGCTACCAGGCTCACTCTCAGAAGAGGACTGCTGTTCTGCCATCGTATCACAAAGACAACTCAGCTCCTTCTCCTAAGGCGTCACAAGCAGTCATGAGGGGAATGGGTGTGGTGTAGGAAGGTTCTAGAACTGAAAGTAGTTTAAACCAATCAAAAGTGTTGTTTCTTGATCACATGACCAACCGTGCGCGTACGTTACGCTTACGGAGCGCTTACGGAGCGCTTACGGTAAAAGTACGCATGCGCGTACAAAAGACAAGCGCACGCGCGCATGCGCATAACAGGCACCCTCAAACACTTCCGCGTAACATGCTCGCGCGCGTACGCGTGTCAAGTATGCGCTTACGCGTCGCGTACGCAGTACGGACGTCTACGCAAATTGCGTAACCATACGCAAACAGAGTAGAAATATTACGAACATAAAGCAAAACGTGCGCTTACGGTAAGCTTACCGTACGCGCACGGTAAAAAAAAATTAAAAAAAAAAAAAAATGGAAAAAAGATTCACTATGTTATACTACTATATCTTACCTGTTTTTTTTTAAAAAAGGTGTAAATTTATATATTGCAGAATGCATTAAATTTTACCATAGTGTTTAAAAGGAAAAAAAAGTTTTAAAAAAAATGTAAAAAACTTTGCAAAGAGAAAAAAAAAAAGAAATGTTTCACACACTTTAAATATAAGAATTAGCATTTAACAAACCATACAAATTCACTGAAAAAACCATGGGTTTCACACACGTTATAGTTAGGAATTAGCATTTAAAAAACCTTGCAAATTCAGTGAAAAAACCATAGGTTTCACAGACGTTATAGTTAGCTGGACATTTCACTCATAAAAAACCAATGAAATTCCCCCGTTATAGTTAGTTAAGCTAACTATAACTCGCGCACCCGCAATCCACTGCTGATGACGTCACATATAACATCACTCATGACATGGTCACTGACATCACTCATGACATCACTGATGACATCTCAAATGACATCACTGATGACATCATCCTTGTGATAGAGTGGCAGTCCTCCTCTCACCCTAATATAACAATTGATAAACACATTCAAAAATAGAGACTAAAAATTAACAAAATATTGGAAATACCAATACCAGTTACAACAACCTCTTCAGAAATTCTAAGATCCACATACACATCCACTCATTCACCAATAGTCCTATACAGTCACTCATACATGTACACACTCATATGTACTTATACACCTATACATCCTGTTACACAATGCCACTCATCCATAGAGTTAGTCACACACATAGTCACTCATGCTAATAAAGAATCAAACATACATTTACTTGCATATACACTTATACACACACCACCACACTTACTTCTACGGAAACTTACACATACTTAGTCTTTTAAACAATCACTTATAGAAAGATATACTTATTCATACAGGAACAATTTCAAACTCTCACTCTCACATATACTCACTTATATACACCAATAGTCACATATACTAGTTTAAAACATAAGTAGTTACTCATAAAGACACTGTTGAGAAAGTCATTCACTCACTAACACACCTTTACACATACTCATCCACCCATACAATCCTGCACACTGTCTTCAACACATACAGTTAGTCAATCATTCATGCACCTGTGCACTACGTAATACCCCCTACCGAACCATGAAGACACTCAGACTGATACTCAAAAACCAACTAATAACCTATATAGACACCCATGTACCTACTCACCAACCCATGCAGCCACTTATACACAAAGTGAGAGACTGATACAGATATTTACATATTTAAACATTACTCACTAAGCCATGTATTCACTATGATACACTTTATCAATCAGTTACACAAAAAAATTCCTAAAAAAATCATCCATTTAGACACGTATATACCCATTTATTCTTCCATCGACCTTGAGATACACATATATAAAACCTATTTAATTTTCAGAAAAAGACACATTCACTGGATGATGTCATCAGTGATGTCATCAGTGATGTCATTTGAGATGTCATCAATGATGTCATGAGTGATGTCAGTGACCATGTCATGAGTGATGTTATATGTGACGTCATCAGCAGTGGATTGCGGGTGCGCGAGTTATAGTTAGCTTAACTAACTATAACGGGGGAATTTCATTGTTTTTTTACGAGTGAAATGTCCAGCTAACTATAACGTCTGTGAAACCTATGGTTTTTTCACTGAATTATATATATATATATATATCATAAAGAAACCTTCAAAAAGAAGACAGGTCGCACTCACAGGAAAGTTATAGTTCCTCTAATTCCTGAGGTTGTAATTCATAAGGGCCAGTTTTAACAAAATACCATACTCGTTTCGGTCTCACCGGTGAACAAGGTCTCTGCAGGGATATGGAGCACTGGGAGAAAAAAAGAATTAGTGGGTATCTGGAACCATCAGAATGATTAAATAAGAACAAAAAAATGTAGCAATAGAAGCATAACAGCCATATTCTCTCAAGGAACCCCTACAGACAAATAATATGTTAAGCTACACTGAGAAGAAATTGTCCTTTGGTGTCAGCCATGTAAGAATAAAACACGTCCAATCAGAAAGCATGGTGAAAGAACTAAGCCCTAGGCATTGGGTAAACACAAATAGGAAGGAAAGCAGTTAACCTGTAGCACAAGGTTGAAAGAGACAAAAAAGGCATTCAATGCGCTTAAAATAAAGGGGAAATTATTGGATACAATGGTGCCTGCAATGGGCAGAAAAAATCCTGACACATCAAAAAGAGATTGCTATGAGTAGTTCTGTGAATGTAAATAACTTTAGTAGTGGAAGGACAGAAGTCATTCAGAACACTGCAGGTCGAAATACCTCTGCACAAGACAAATACATGAATAGGGAAGAAAGACATTTTAACAGGAGAAGGCAAATGAGTCAGACAACAAAAGCCATCCAATTGAACAAATTTTGTTGTAAAAGCATGATTGGTAAAGGTATATGCGGAAAAAGATCACACCAAAGCCCCCCCCTCTGATCCTTAAAACCAGCCCAGCAATCTATCCGCCCTAGCCCTGAAAATTACCCCGCCCCAACCCTGAGCCCTAAAGCCAGACCCCAGCCCAAAAAACTATGCTTTCCCCTTCACCCTGAGCCCTAAAACTCGCCCCAGCACTAAAACTACCCCAACCCCAGCCTGCCTCCAGCCCTAAAGACTAACCCGACCCCCACCCCAGCTCTATTTACCAAGCCGTGTTCCCATCCTTCCATTCCCGATCTTTCCTGTTCCTTTCCATGCCCTTCCACTTACTGCCTTAACCACACATACACATGGTTAAGGCTCATGCATTGTTAAGGCAAGCGTTGTTCCGCTTTCATTGAAACGGCACGTGTGGTTAAGCCTGCATTGTTAATGCTGCCTCCCATCCAGATTTCCATTGCATTTACCCATGAATGCTATTGGCCCTTAAAGCAGCACAGAAAATTGTAAACTTTTAAATGCAAGTAAAACTCTAACAAATAACTCTAGTGCTATACAAAGGTTTAATCAGCGAAAGCCTGTCTTAAATTATGATCATCTAGTATTTAAACTTAAAAGATGCGCTCACCAGTTTAAAACTCTGGCAATGAAAACCCCAAAGTAGCAATATTGATTTACTATTTTTAAGTTAAAGTTGTTGGTCATCCACCTATAGTTTATCTTGGCAGTAAAAATGCCATAATGTTGCTATTGGATTCTCTCACCGCTAATTTGACACATTTACGCAATTCAAGCCTTCCGAAAAGGCTCTGTAGACCAACAGCTGTAAGTGATAGTAAAATCAAGTCATTTGCATAAATCAAACTTCCAATGTTCACTTGACCCATTGTAGGTGGCTATCTTTTTTCACTTCAGGCAGAGCTTGTGGTGAGTCAAACATATAAAAGAAAAATAACAGGAGTGCCACAATGATCCCCTGTGATTAGGAGAAAATATCTTTGGCCAAAGGCTGAGACGTTGTGGAATTTGATCCTAATCCATGTCTCCGAGGTGTTACATCTATTTCAATCCAATGCCCACACACATATACACATAGACACACATACAGGTATGCACGAGCACACCTCCACGCGCACACACACGCACACACACACACACCTATATTATTAACAAAAATTAATATCTTTATTAATGAGTATAAATTAGCATTATTTTATAAATTATAAATGGTGATTGATTTAGTGAAATGTAGATTAGGGATCTTTCATAGATCAATAAGCTTCCCCATTACGACCGATTGGTCCAGAGACATGTGCAGGTGCCCATGTGCTGATGTTTCCCAACAATCAACATTGCACGTTCTTTTATTCTGTACATTTTATTATGTACAACGAAAAAGATGATTCTTACCAATCCTAAAGTCACTCGGCCTCAGAAAATGTTGTTCTGCATTTATAGCATTGCAATCCCTAATGAATGAATATTTTATAAGGTCGCTATCTGCATTTTTTATTTATTTAATCAAATGTAGGAAAATTATTTTAATATGAATTTTTCATAATATGTAACTTTTCATTCATGTACAACTGGTAGCCACAGGAAGGTATTTTAATTCAAATTTCGGATTTTTTTTAAAAAATGTTCTCAAATGTGATTATCAAACTATGAAAAGTTTATTGGTTCTTTAAAAAGTTAGTGCATATTACCCTGTGTTTTGCTGATCGATTTTTATATACATTACATTTACGTGATGCTACTATTTTGGAATGTTTCATTAAACTTTGCTATATGTTTACTCTCTATAAAGTCTTATTATCCAAGGATCTGAATGGAAAGAAGGAACAAAACGATGGTCACTGAATTTATCCTCCTTGGCCTTTCTGACCGACCTGATTTGCAAGTATTGCTCTTTGTGATATTCCTGAAAATGTATCTGATCACTGTGCTTGGGAACAGTGTCATCATTCGAGCAATCAGCATAACTCCTCAGCTGCACACTCCGATGTACTTCTTTCTCTGCAACTTGTCCTGCGTGGACATGTGCTTCACTTCGGTCACAGTCCCAAAGCTTCTCGCCAACATCATCTCAGAGAAGAAGTCCATTTCTGTGGCAGGCTGCATCACCCAGCTCTCCTTCTTTATTTCACTGGCAGGGATGGAGTGCGCCCTGCTGACGGTCATGGCCTACGATCGCTATGTGGCGATTTGCACTCCCTTGCACTACAGCATGGTGATGAGCAGGAGGATGTGTCTTGTGCTGGTTGCCAGCTCATGGCTCATTATTTCTGTACATTCGGTGCTCCACAGTGTGCTGACTTCCAGGTTGACCTTCTGTGGCCTCAACCTGATACACCACTTCTTCTGTGACATGACCACACTGCTGAAGCTCTCTTGCTCTGACACCACCACCAACGAGCTGGTTATCTTCATTGAGGGGCCCTTTTCAGTAGCAGTACCCCTGGGAATTGTCCTTGTCTCCTATGTTCGCATAATCGCCGCCATTTTGAAAATACACTCGGCAGAAGGCAGAAGCAAGGCCTTTTCAACTTGCTCCTCCCACCTCGTCGTGGTGGCTTTGTACTACGGGACCATCATATTCATGTACTTTCGCCCAACCTCAAGTTACTCACTAGAGTATGACAGGGTGGTCAGCGTGATGTACACGGTTGTAGCTCCTATGTTAAATCCCTTTATCTACAGTTTAAGGAACAGTGAGGTGAAAGTGGCCATATGGAGAGCGTTTGGGGGCAAAAGATCATCCCCGTAACTGTAAAAATAAGTTTAGACAGAACGTTTTTTAATGAGTAACAACTTAGATGATGCCTTTTTCACTGTCTGCCTGCAATTGCAAGTTTACCCCTTCCCATGCTCCCTGACTAAATTAGTATGTAGAGTGCATGTACATGTAACCATTTACTGTACCTATTTCCAGATGGTGGCACAACGGGGTCATGGAAATCACATGGCATTTATAAAATTCTTAAAATATCAAATTCCTTGTTTATGTTTGGCCCTTCACCATAACACTCACGTCTACTTGGCCAACAAACTGGAACTGTCTGGGGGTAGTCATTCCTGAAGAATCGCTAATTCCCTATTGCTGAAACCGCAGAAGCTCAACAAAAAGAGAACCTACAACCACTCTGTCTAAGGACTAGCCCCAAGAATATGAAACGCACTGCCGTCCATCATCACGTCAAAACCCTTGACGACCTCCTTCAAAAAAGAAGTGAAAAGGGGCTTCTGATGAACAAATTACTTCAATAATAAACCTGATGAACTCAACTGGACTAATTACATGTTGACACTGCAAGATCCTGAATCTAACTAACCAATTGTTACATTGCTTTAGTTTTGTTGCTTGCCAAATCCTGATTGCTTTCTTACTCTATATGTATCACTTGTATGCTATTTATAGAGTGCTCTGACACTTATGGAGCGCAGGTCACCAGCTCTGGTCACTCATACACCTAATACTCACCTGGGCCCAAACCACATTCACACAATAAGTTAGTAAACCCCGCAGGCATCAATTTTGAGTAATAATACCTGCAATTTTGTTATTCACATTTACCAAGTCTTACCAATTCAATACATTTTATTTCATTTCCTCGACGAATCAGGTTGCAAAGCTAGTTTAAGGTAGAATGACCTTTACCTCTTTACTCTGAATAACCACAGCCTCAAGAAGTTTTGAAAACCTTTATCTAAATTAATTTGTAAGTCAATATTCATTTACAGTAACCACCTTCATATCAAGAGGCAAAATACACCAAATAATTCATAGCAAATTGAAATGATCAATAATGACGGTACCTGGAAGGAAGAAAAAAGGGAAAAGGACAGTATAGGCATAAAGGACAGATTTTCTAATTATATTTACCTATTGGTCAAGATGAACCCAACTCCGTAATGGGGAGCCAGAATAGAATCTCCAAAGCAGGTCACAGGTAGAGGAAACAGGCAGATTCAGAGCTGGAAGGATATCTTCTTCTAAAGTACAACACCAGCGTTGCACCCCTCTCTGACACTACTCTCCTCGGGTGTCCCTTTTCCGCAATCCGTCTAGATGAATAGATTCATCGATCAGTACTCAAACTCTCGGACAGAGTTTCTGGCAGCAGCATTGTCTGAGACAGCGTCTCAGACAAGAAGTGGAGCAGCAAACGCGTTGGGTCAGTGACGAGTCAAAAATGACAGATCTGACAAGTTGGACACATTTTCTAGCTATCTTACTCTAATTATACTGTTCTTGATTCATGTACCACCCCCTAAAGTATCAATTCTTATGTTTTCCCTTATTCTGATTGGTTGGGATGAGGAGGTGAGTTCATCACACCACTTAAAATTTAACATTTCTCTATTAACCATTGTCTATGTGCCTTCCCCTTAATTTCCTTTCCCCATAGCTTTATTCCCACACGCATTTCACATTACTCAGTAAATTAGAAATGTTATTCAACATTGTTGCATTCGCTGGGGTCATCAGTGCGACTTTCCCAGGCTTCTTCATTCAAGGTGTCCTTGGCTGAGTAATGAACAAGTGTATGTAAGTTAGCGCACACCAACTGTGGACATATAATCAATACATTTCGTACAAAAGAACTAATGAAGCGTGCAACTCAGAGACGAGGAAGCCCACCTCGCGACTAAACACAAAAACTGCTGGTGAACAGACACCAGTATACTGAGTGCACTGCTGGAAAAATATGAAAAACAGTTATAACATTTTAACATGAATTTAAACTGTTTGAAACAGCAATCTGATGGTCAGAAAAAACAAAAAACGTATTGAGAAAGACTGTATTTATAAGTCAATCACAAAGAGACAATAAAATTAAACATAACATCAATATGGAAGTTACATAAGAAAAGAAAACACATTGATACAATCAATGAAAGAGCTGCGCAAAGGCAGTGAACTTGATCGTCAGTTCTTAAGAAATGGCCCAACGCATTTCGGGATGGCTCGCATCCCTTCTTCAGGGGCAGCTGTGGAAAAAAGAAATTACATCGGAAACTTATGCATTCCTGAAACTCATAATGCTTAATAAATGAACAATTACAAGATGCATCGTGTCTGTGACTTATTTTACTACTTATCGAAGAACTTGCTCGAACAATCCGAGAACTAGACGAGGAAATAGTTTCTTTAAAATCTGATCTTTCTACTCGCTGTGAGGCTGATTATTGGAAACTGACCCTTGATGACATCAAGAATAAACTTGAGATATATGGCAAAGAATTACAAGAGCGCAAACTACGCAAGTTTCGTAGAGATACCATAGATTACAAGCTCCAGGAAGTTTACACCTGGGCGGAGGTATACGCCCGCAGAAGACCATTTCAGAAACCTAACACTTCATCTCAAGAATCTGTTGTCTCAGACCGTGATCTTGACGCCACACGCACACCAGTTTCGCTTCCTGACGTAACACCAACAACGAGGTCCTTACCCACGGACAAGGACACAAATGTCCAATCTACTTCTTCTTCTTCTCCTTTTTGTCCAGCGGCCCATCCTCCAGTCGACCACCGGATCCAAAAAAATCAGGAGGAGCAAAAGAAAAGGAAAAGGAATTGGAAGCTCGGAATCTGAGGAGCAAAGGCAAACCCTTACCATAAACATTTCGTCTGTTCCCTTATCTTCATCTCAAAAAAAAGTTCTAAACAAAGGTTTGTCCTTTGTCCCCGTTTATCATACCAATTCCTTAGAGGTGGAAATATCTTTGTTCAAATTCATGAGAAACCTCAGATTGAAACACTTTTTTTCCAACATAGTACCCTCTCAAGATTCTATTGATGGACAAACTGAAGATCTGAATCCAGACGTGCAACGATTCAAACCCAAATCTACTTTCATGCCACCAGTTTCTCACAAAACTCTGGACTCATCTGAAACGCTCATCCGCAGCGATCTTTCCAAAGTTAACTTCAAGCAACCATTTCCCACTAATTTGAAAAAACTCGAAGTTGCCATTATCAACAACCTAGCCAAGGATAACAGACTCATTTTGCAACCAGCAGATAAAGGTGGTGCCTTGGTCCTCATGGACCGTACATTTTATGAACAGAAAGTCCACCTTCATCTACAAGATACCACCACTTACATAAAACTTGATCAAGATCCCACAATTTCATTTCAATACACTTTGACTCAGATTCTTGATCACGCTGAAGAAATGGTTTGGATCACCCAAAAAATCCGCAGTTTTTTGACAGTATCTCATCCCAGACGACCCAAACTCTACATGCTGCCAAAAATACATAAAAACTTACAAGACCCACCGTTCAGACCCATTGTGTCTGGGTGTGATTCGATCTTCATGCCAGCAGGCCAACTCGTTGATCACTTTCTCCAAAAGTTTGTGCAAACGTGGAGAAGCTTTATCAAGGATACCACTCACTTCCTAGCTCTTCTCAATCAAGTTCATAATAATTTCTCAGAATCATGGTTGCTTTGTTCGATCAATGTGACATCTCTATATACATCCATTCCATTGTCTGAAGGCCTAGAAGCCAGCAAATGGGCACTACTTCAGTTACCAGAAACTGCTATAGACAAAGTTTTCATCCTGGAGCTCCTCACCTTCTGTCTCCAACACAGTTACCTGCAGTGGAATAATGAGTTTTACCTGCAGATAAGTGGTACGTCTATGGGTTTTTCCAGCGCTCCTGCCTACGCAAATACGTTCATGGCCAAGTTCGAACATGATCACATCTTTTCTGACAGCCTCTGGAGTGACAACCTTGCATTTTACGCGAGATTCATCGACGACATTTTTTTAATTTGGAAGAACTCTGAAGCTTTACTAGTCCAACAAATTGGTGAATTAAACCAAAAAAACCCACGCGTCCAGTTCACGCATAACATCAGCACTGAACAACTGTCTTTTCTGGATGTATTGATTACAAAAAAATCCAACACTTTAGCTACCACAGTCTATTCAAAACCAACTGACAGAAATAATCTTTTGCTTCATTCCAGTTTCCATCCTCCGTCCCTCATTCGTAATCTTCCGTACTCCCAGCTCATTAGGATTAAGAGAATTGTTTCTGACAGTCAACATCTGGACCCAGCACTTCAAAAACAAGTCACTAAATTTAAAGAGCGAGGTTATCCCGAAACAGTCCTTGAGACTGCCATATCCAGAACCTCCACCAAAACGCGCACAGAACTCCCTACTCCATCAGTGAAAAATTCTCTCAACCGTCATGTCTTTGTATCTACATTCTCCACGAGTTCACGCCGCATCCGTCAGATTATCAAAAACAGATGGGATGTTCTCAAACATGAACCAGATTTCAATGGGCTATTCTCCTCTGATCCCATCTTTGCATTAAAAACATCAAAGATATACTGTCAGTCACATCAACAGTCCAACATGACGAGTTCAAAGGCATGCAGAAATGCCACAATTGCGTTAACTGCCATAATGCTATCACTGGCAATGTCATTCACCATCCACGCCCTAGCAAAATCATTAAACTCAGATACACTGGCACTTGTGACAGCACCAATGTCATTTATACCATCAAATGCCCCTGCGGTTTAATGTATGTTGGTAAAACTTCCCGCAAAGTGAAAGTTAGGATCTCAGAACATAAAAGTTCGATTCGCACCAACAGTCTTAAATCTCCCTTGACTGTACACTGGTTAGAACACCACCATACTATCGCACAATTAAGATTCACTATTCTCAAAATGATGCCTCGCAACATCCAAACTAACATTGAGAGGCTCCTATCACAGAGAGAAGTTTGGTGGACCAAGTTCTTACATACCTTGTTACCCTCTGGGCTTAATGACAGATTAGAAATGCAATGCTTTTTATAACATTGATACGTGTCATTTTGTCCTTTCTCCCCAGATTGTACGTCTGTTTCAGTTCGAGCAATTCAACACTGTTCTTCTTCCGGTTGAGTCTTGATTTTCTATTTTTCATTCTTGTTTCTGTAAATTTTGTTATTCTAGTGTCTATTTACAATTTTTCATATTGGTCATGTCTTTCTATTCTTTCACATTCTTTCATCTCTCGCGACTCTGTTTTCCCAGTATCCCCATTCTTTTTCCACCTGTTTTATCCAGTACCTTCCCACATTTTCAGTTTTTTGCCCCTGTTTTTCCCACTTCGTGGCACACACCTTTGATTGCTTCTCTGTGTTTTCATTTATTTCACCGTCAGTGCTCCACATTTGGGTGTTCTTGAATCACACAAGACCTTCAAAAAAATTATTATTATTTTTTTTTTTTGTCTCAACCATTGTCCTCTGTTCCATTTCGTTCCCTTTTTGCGTCATAGTGGTGCCCCTATTTGGGGTTTTAGTCCTTGTCTGGCCACACGGAACACTCTTTCACGTCCGTGGTGTCTCCACGTTTCGCATCACATATTCATCCATCACACGGCAGTGTTCATTAACGATTTCACCTTTCGATTTCAAATGAATATCACTTTACACATTACATTTTCATGTTATGCATTACATATTCATACATTTTACGGCAGTTGCCTATAAGTGACCACATCTTCCCATCTTCTATGTACATTACAATCCATGCTCGCCTGCCGGCTCGTGGTCCATGTTTACCCAGTCCTCTTTCTATTACCATCTGGTATAGCTTGTCATCACACGTTCACGCGGGCGTGCATTTAACTTCCTGGTTGTGCAGGCTCGCGTTGTTTTCCTTATCGGAGGTTCCCAGTAGCTGTTACCTTCCCGTCCTCGCACTACACGTCCTAGTGGTAAGTTCTTTATCCTACGTTCCCGGTCACTTTTATCTATTTCTCCATTAGAATCGTCTTTGACCCCATCCCCGTTTGATTTTTTCTTTGTGTCCCAGAGCCCATCCTTTCACTGAATTCACGGCGCTTTCATGCACACATTGGGTTAAAATTCTGCCCCTCGGAGTTGAAGTACGTCACCACCCCTTTGGTCCACTTTCAGTGGATGTGCATCCAGTAAGTTTGCATATTGATTCCGTTTTTTGCCTTGCCAATGATTACGTTCGGCCCAGGTTCTCAGTTCTCCTCTTGTTTTTCAGCGTTTTTAATGTTGGTGCTTCTCACCCATTGTCCATCTCTGCGAACCCCGCATTGTGTTTCATCGTCTCTTCTCAACCAGTAAGAACCTCATATTTCTTTTGTCTTTTCACTACGTTCAGCTTCACGGCACACTCCCTTATTAGCCCGTTCTTTGCCACACTTTCTTTGAGAGTCTTTGGGTTACTTTGCGCACATTTTCTATTTCTTTCATTTTACCACACTCTGGGTTCGTTTTCGTTTCAAACTTAAGCACGTTGTTAGCTCTATTGCCCTCACGCTATTTCTTGTTGAATTGCTTTTGCTTGATTCAGATCAGCCCTCCATCTCCAGTGTCACAGACACGATGCATCTTGTAATTGTTCATTTATTAAGCATTATGAGTTTCAGGAATGCATAAGTTTCCAATGTAATTTCTTTTTTCCACAGCTGCCCCTGAAGAAGGGATGCGACCCATCCCGAAATGCATTGGGCCATTTCTTAAGAACTGACGATCAAGTTCACTGCCTTTGCGCAGCTCTTTCATTGATTGTATCAATGTGTTTTCTTTTCTTATGTAACTTCCATATTGATGTTATGTTTAATTTTATTGTCTCTTTGTGATTGACTTATAAATACAGTCTTTCTCGATACGTTTTTTGTTTTTTCTGACCATCAGATTACTGTTTCAAACAGTTTAAATTCATGTTAAAATGTTATAACTGTTTTTCATATTTTTCCAGCAGTGCACTCAGTATACTGGTGTATGTTCACCAGCAGTTTTTGTCCTTGGCTGAGTGACACGGGTGCTGTCATTATTTTCGGCCAATCTTTATGAGCATGCACGTAGTAGGGATTCCAGTCACCCTCTGAGGCCCAAATAAGAACTAATAATAATGTCAGAAAAAGGCATGTTAGAACACAGTAACAAATGATTTCACTGTATACCACTTATCTCTACTCTATTCCCATTTCCTTATTTAAATCTTTTGCATTAGTGTTTAATACAACGTTCGAGATTTAGTTTATCAGCAGCTGATGCATTAGCATGTGATTTCAAAGCGGCCATTTTTAGTGCCATTGCACAGTTGCAAAAGTTTCACACCAAAGCGACAGAGTCATACTACGTAGATGCAGTAGACGCATGCGCAAGAGAAATCCCACGTTTTGTCGGCCATTTTAGGACATTCATGTTACGGGTTAGTAATGCACATAGACAAGCTTCCCCTAGATAAAAGTGTTCGTGGTGTATTACGGTTTTAGTATTTACAAAACAGATTGATTACATTGTTACATGTTATTTGAGAGGATTGAATCCAAGCAAGTTTCTTTTATGAATCCTTGCTCCATCAATACCCTGACGGGTCAGGTTTGCACTATATAAAACTTCTCAAATAAATGTTTAAAATGTTTGTTATGCAATAGGTGTTTGTTGTTTTTATTCATTTGTAAAACAGAGAGTTCCTCACCGTATGACCTTTATTGCCACCCCACTTCAGACCCAGCTATATGCAAATCAGTCTTGGCCCTGTGCCTCATGGGAACAGTCCAGCCCATACTGCCAAGCCAAGTCTTCCCTGGACCAGAAACAAGCATCCTAGGACTGGTTTCGGGGTAACACCCCTCATCAGCCAAGCTAGCTTTAATCCACTGGCAAAGTGAGCAAGGGACCCACGTCTGGGCATACCCTGCCAATTTAGGGTGAACAAAGCAAACACAAGGAGATGATGGACGGAGCGCTGACACTTTTCAGACAGTCATCCTCAGTCATAGATCTGGGTTGAATCTATTATCGTTCTTTAGCTCACTTCACCACCCCAGTTCTGACCCACCAAATCAGTCTTGACCATGTGCCTCATGTGAATAGTCTAAGGGGGTGCTTCAATTTCGACCTGCCTGCTGCCTTGTTGACCTACCTGCCGTGAGGGGAACGGCCAGTCCAGCGGGGATATTTCTCCTCTCTTGCCTTCGCTCTGCTCGCGGACGCCTCCGTCACCGCCGTGAGGGGAACGGCGCACCGGAACTTCATTTCCCGGCTTCCCTGGAGAGCGGCGCTCGCGGTGACGACACCTGGCAGCGCCGGACTACTACATAGGCTGCCAGGTGTCACCGCAGCGCGGGACGCGCGCGGGCCTCGCCCGGGCGAAGCCCGGGCCAAGGGCGGGCCCGTCCTTGCCCGTCACTGCCTGGAACGGACTGGACTGGGCAACCCCCCTAACGCCTCATACCCACCGCACGTGTTAAGGTACTGTTGTCCCTCCATTTTATTAGTTTGTCTATAAGCAACTCTGCCATTCGAAGCTGTATACCTGTGTTGTCATTGTTATTGCTTCTGTTGTGTCAGGTTGCTTTTTACTCCATTCCTTGGACCTTATTATGCCACCAAAAGACCCTAAAGCTAGGGTGGCCAATGTACATCTCACCGGCACAATGGATCAATTTGTTACCAAGGTCAACAGTGTCATTGACCAAGAAATTATGCTCCTGGAGCGCCGTGTCTCCCAGGATCTTGCAGCAGCCAGGAGGTCCTCCTTGGGCCACCTCGCTAACGCACGCTCTCCTGTAAGACATACTCCATCTCTTACAATTGGATCTGATGTGGAGCTAACGGCCCAGGACTTGCCAGCCAGTGTAACAGTCGTTGCAGTTTCTGTGGAGGACCAGTCTATGGCCCTTGATTCTTTGTTATTATCCCCTTGCTTGTTGCCAATAATCTCTAGCATAGCCCCAGAGTGTAGCACTAGGCAGCTTCGAGAACGTAACCCCGGGGCTATTCCTAAAAGCAAACAAGGGTGTCCACCCACTATCGGCAGTAAGGGCAAGTACACTAAAAGGAAGCACAAAGCACCTAACCAAACAGGAAAATCGAAACAAACCCCTGATGTCCCTGAGCAACCCTTGCAGGGGGTCTTATTGGATAAGCCTGCTCTTCAATTACACTTATCACCCATTAGAATAATAAGCCATGATGATGTAAGGGGGCATAGTGATGCAGGGCAGGGAGGGTCTCCAGATTTATCCTACATACATGATATACGGGATGTGATCAGGTCTTCCCTTCGCCCTGTGGAGAACAGATTACTCATAATTGAACAACATCTAATTAGGATTGAACGCAGCCTAGCGGGTCTGATCCTTGCTCCAAACAACAGCCACCACTTAGGGGCCTTAAATACATCGGTTAACCCAGGAGCAGAAAAAGAACCGGTGGCCCCCCATGTTCCAGTAACAGCCCATTCCGAATGCCAACCTTCAACTGTAATTAATATCCCCACGTCAGCTCACAACCATAGGAAACCTAACCCGCCTAGTACAACCCAGCTAAAAGAGGTTGCTAGGCCACCGACACCCAGGTCCCCTATCAGGGCCAACATCCCCAACTTGCCACCTGAAACTGCCCCTTACGTTGTAATTTTAGCAGGAGTCCCTGAATTGGCCAATAACGAAGTTGAGTCACCTACAACCCTAAGGAACAGGGTTGTACACTGGCTCAACAAAAACAGACCACTACCGTTGCACACTAGCTCTAAAATTCTCATGGTAAGAAGGGTCCCATGGGTAGGCCACTTAGTTAAGAATATAAGGGGGGATTGTATCATAATCAATTTTAATGACCCTAATACTGTTGAGCACATTTGCAACTGGAGATACACCACCCCAGGAACATGTATTACAGCTCTTCCTCTAACTTATTTTTATCCTCCTGGGCATTTCGCGGAACCCTGGATGCTCGTACATCGGAAAGGGAGGGGTTTCCCATTGGAGAGCTGGTCCACACCCCCATTGCCTCTAGATATCATCCCTACAGAAAATCGTTTCAGCAGCCTTGAGGCTGTCGATTGACTGAAGGGTAATAAACTTACTCCAGCTATTCTTTCGCCCTCCCAAGGCTGTCGTCCACCAGAGCCTATTACATCCTCTGACCACTCGGGTATGGACCCACTTACATCACTAAACATACCTCAGAGGTCCACTATCAATTATGACCCCCCTCAAAACTATCCCCCAAGTGCCTCCACTCCTAGGGTGATCCCCTCTAGTCTTTTTAAGATCGTCTCCTGGAATGTAGCTGGTCTACGTAATAAGCTAGATCTCCCTGATTGGAGTGAATTCATAGAGGAACATGACATATGTATGTTCCAGGAAACTTGGAGTGTCGAACCATTGCACAAGCTGGGGTTTTGTTGCTTTTTTATATCAGCTATCTCAATCGGCCGCGGCTGCCCCTCTGGTGGTCTCATGGTCTGGATTAGGGCGGATCTCAACCTGAGGGTCATCGTTGATAGCCGCTCCACCCCAGACATAATGAGACTTACCATTAAAGGTGCCCAGAGTTGTTCCTCTTGGGAAGTCTTCAATGTCTACGCTCGTGGCACCCAAGGGGGTGCTAAGTCCTCCACCATCACAGCCCTCTCAGAAATGCTCTCCACATGCCCTTCTAACTCCCATCTTCTCGTCGCTGGTGACTTTAATTGTTCTTTTGAACCGCTCGCCACAGATGACACATTGGGCATACAAGATGAGGACATCAGATGGGGCATTCCCTTACTTTCTCTCAACACCGTAAAAATATGGTCCCCGGTCGTGATACAAATGAACGCCCTAGCATTAGAATTTGGCATAAGAGCTGTCAATGGCCACACACCCTCCAATCTAGCGGTTGCCAACACCTTTAATAGGGTTGCCAGCCAAAGTAGAATCGACTACATTCTGATCGACAGGAGGGGATGGAAATTTGTCGTCGACATGATTGTAACACCATCGATCAATAGCGACCATAACCCTCTGTCCCTCAGCATGCGGGAGATTTGGCACAGACAAGATACAACTTTTCACTCTGGAATGCAAATGATGACCAAGACGCTCCAGCCCTTTAATTGCAATAGATTCCTCAGATGGTCTAAATTTGTCCTGTGCGATACAAAACTCGTCACGCTGGAGAATATTCTTATTGATCATACTTCTAGGCTTTCTTCAGTATCTAAGGACACGCCTAGCCATACCGAAGTCTTTGAGGAAACCATGGTCTCAATTGGCACTCTGTTCCTTGACCATAGGAAAAAACCCAACCCAAGAGTTAAGCCTGTAAACGAGTGGTTTAATAAAGATTGTAGACTAAAGAAACACAGTCTAATCTTTGCGATTAAATCTAATAACCCTGGTGAGGTCAAGCAAGCGAGGCTGCTTTATAAGCAAGCACTTACTTCCGCAAAGAAAGATTGGGAAGAACAGCGTTGGGTCTCTCTAAAACTAGCGAGCCACGCAAAAAACAGAGAGCTATTTTGGTCTACCCTAAGAAGATCCATTAACCATGACCAGGCTCAAATCCCTAACTACATCACGGACAGGGAATAGTTCGACCATTTTAGGAACCTGTACGCGGGGGTGGAGGTTGTGGAGGACCCTCCCACCTGCCTGAGGCCCATAGCTGTACTCCTTGACCCTATTCCATTTCAAAGGATTGAGAAGAAAGAGGTGCAAATTGCCATTGATAAGATTGTATCCGCTAAGGCCCCAGGACCTGATGTTATCCCGGGAGACCTATACAAAGCCAACACTGATGGCTGGGCTACATACTTTACAATTTTTATCAATGGCTTATTGAATGGATCATCGGTGCCTGAGTCTTGGAAAGGTGCCGAAGTAATCCCCATTTTTAAGAAGGGCTCCAGGGGAGATCCAGCGAACTACCGCCCAATTAGCCTTATAGACTCTGGCCAGAAATTGGTCGGTAGGGTCCTCCTGGAGAGGATCCACTCCTGGGTGGACGAAAAAGGGATCTTGTCAAAATTCCAGGCTGGCTTTAGGGCCTGCACCAGCACAATAGACCAAGCGTTTAGGCTAATGCTTCTTCATTGGAAGGTGGTCACCATCGGCAAGGGCGCCCTATATCTTGCGTTCATTGACCTCAAGACCGCCTTCGACTTGGTCCCTCGCGATCACTTGTGGCTGATTCTGGAGGAGCTGGGAATCCCATCCTACATCTTGAAACTTCTTATTCGGACGCACGAAGACAATTTCACTTGCATCAGATGGGGGACCCAGGGTCAAAAAACCAACAAAATTCCGGTGAATAGAGGGGTTCGCCAAGGTTGTGTCCTGGCACCAACTCTTTTCACATTGTTTGTGAATGGCGTAGTTTCCCATCTGCTCGAAGTTGATGCGGATGTCCCCGCACTGGCGGGTGACAAAGTCCCCGCCCTTCTTTTTGCGGACGACACGCTTTTAATCTCAAAAACGCCGTCAGGTCTACAGAAGCTTTTACAGCGCTTTTCTTTGTTCTGCGAGCAGAGAGGTCTTGTTATCAACACCGCCAAGACTAAACTCCTCTATTTTAATCCTACTAGATCCTCTGGTTCCACCTTGACTCTAGATGGGAAACCACTGGAGCGTGTCAGGGAGTTTGATTACTTGGGGATCAAAATCTCTGACAGGCTCAAATGGCAGCCCCACATAGATAAAATGGCCCTTAATCACAAACGGGTAACTGAAACCCTGGGAAAGGAATTCCGAGCCTCCACCACCAAACCCATCGCCCCAGTATTAAATATTTATGCTGCAAAGGCGATAGGTAGCGCTCTTTATGGCGCGGAACTATGGGGCTTCAGTTGTGTAGATGCCCTTGTGACCAATGAAAACAAGTTCTTTAGAGAACTTGTTTCTCTCCCTCGGGGTACTCCAACCAAACCACTTTTGAGTGACCTTGGGAGGCGTTCTATTAGAGATCTAGCCTCCCTTCGCCCTCTGTTATACTGGGCGCGGTTGTGGCGCACCCCCGAGCTCTCCAACTATGCCGATGGGCTAAGGGAGGTTATGAACATGCGAGGAGCCCATAAAATTGAGTGGCTCACAAACATTAAAAAACTTTTGGTCGCAATTGGCCTCACCTCTGATCGGGCTTTGGGGGCACCAATATCCAAGGAGGAAGTCAAACGAGTTTTCTGGGCATGGGTGGATGCTTCGGAACTAAGAGATCCTAATCATGGAAGGTTGACAGAGGCATTTTATCAGCATAAATCTATTCCTCTGTTAGAACCTTACCTGGACTTTATCACCAAGCCCAAGGACAGATCTCTTTTTATCCAGTTCAGATTCGGGACCCTCCCCCTCCGTGACCGCACCAGCAAGTGGAATCCCCCTCATAAGACTCTTCCAGATTGTTCATTTTGCTCTGGTGTTATTGAAAATACCTCCCATTTTCTTTTTGCCTGCCCAGCCTATTCATCACCTAGAATGAAATTGCTTAGACCTGTTTGCTTACTCCTAGGAACAAGGGATCACACTGAAGCTCTGAGAATTCTTAAAACTTCCACTAATACCACTATAGCTTGTGGGGTGGCCAAATTCCTAGGCTGGGCATGGGTGATAAGGCAGAGATTCATTAGTCCTAGTTAATTCTTTTTCCTTCTTTTTACTTCCAAAGCTGCCAAATGTAATACATTTTTAGATATTTATTGTATACTATCAAAATGGATTTTCTTACGACATGTTTTAAAATGTATTTGTAATTGTTTTTATGTATTTTGTGCTTTTATGACATCACATGTCGAAATAAAGCTTTGATTGATTGAATAGTCCCTCATTAGCCAGGCTAACCTGAATCCAGTGTCAAAGTGAGCAAGGGTCTGAAATGGGGTGGCGAAGTGAGCTAAATATTTTTTTTGTGTTTTTCTGGCCCGCTACGTTTTTTGGTGCAAAAAAAGTGAATACATTTTTTGAAATTTCAGAATAATTATAATAAATTTTCATAAAAAGAATACAACATGAATAATTGTTTGGCATAGTTGGGAAAGAACAAATTCCAGGTTTTCGTATATGCGGAATGATGAATACTAAAAAGCACTAAAAGTGATTAAATGAAAAAAGTCGTAAAGAGTAGGCCTGGGCGGTGAACTTCACACCGTTCGCGGAGTTTGCAGAGTTTTCTTGCGGAGTGCAGAAAACTCCACTTTGCAATGTGCAGCGGGGCTTTTTAAATGCTTGCGATCACGAACAGTAAGTTCGCGAGCGCAAGCTGCTGCTCGGGTACAATTTCTAAACGAGCGGCAGTAATACCAGCACAAACTGCAGTTCACACTGCACTCCGCCACTCACAGAACTACGCCCAGACCTGGTAAAGAGACCCCAGATAATAATAGTTGATCTAAAAGGAGAGCCAAGAGCATACACCAAGGGATTGGAAAGAGAGAGAGAGGAGAGGGAAGTGAGAGAAAACGACAGGTAAGGGGTCAGTGATGGAGAGAGATGGGGAGGTGATGCATCTGAGGGAAAGGCTTAGGGGTAAAGGATAGGGTTATGGTATAGAGGGTAAGCACCCAATATATTTGAAGGAGGTGATAGTTGGGGATTTGTTATGGATATGTTAGAGAGGGGAATGTGTAAATTGCAGGTAAGCAAGCAGTTTGCAGATATTGGAGATGGGGAGATTTTAGGGTAGCATGAGATCTGAGGCATATGAGTCCGATCTTGCCCATATTTTTTGTTTGTTCTCTGAGGTCAGTTGCATAAAATTGTCCATGGAGTTGTCTGCACCTCTGGTAAATTGAGTCTACACCCACCATGTATGGATTGATAGTTTGGATAGATCCTTCATCTCAGCTAGAATGTACTTGAGACCTAGGGGTCTATCACGATCCGCCACCGTAACGGCAAAAGGGACCGCCCGCCATAAGTGCGGCGCTCCTGTGATGCAGATTAGGATGTGCCCGCCACACTGGCAGGCGCATCCAGCATTTTTTACATTGCGGCGGGTGGTGCTTTCAGCAGCACCTGCCGCAATGTAAAAAAGGCATGTGGTGCATTTGCATGCACAAAGTGGCAGGCACCGTGTGGTGCCTGCCACGTTGTGCATGCAAATGCAGGGGGGTGCCATAGGTACCCCCCATGTGCACCCCCCACCCCCAACACCCTGGGGCCCACAACGGGCCCCCACATGCAGACACCGCATGCCTTTCCATGGCGGCAACGCTGACATGGAAAGGCACATCCCCGCCTGCATTATAATATGGATGGCAGTGTCTTGCAGACACTGCCACCATAATATACCCCTTTTCCGCCCGGTCGACTCGTCGACGGGCGGAAAACCGACAGATGGTCCGCCGGGGTCCCCTCCGCCATCGTAATATGGTGGGGGAAATGGTAGGTGGGCAGAGAGGAATGGCGGGCGGATCACCACTGCCATACGGGCGGTGGCGATTGGCCCGCTATTATAATAGACCCCGTAGTGTTACTAGGATATCCAAGAGGAGGAGTTCCTCTTCAGTTGGTGCCAGGGTGACTTTAGGACGGAAAGAGCAATGGAGGCAAAGTCCGGAGACCACTTTGTATGTAAAATCTGGGATATGGTTGCACTGACCCCATTCCAGAACATATTTGAGAATGGGCAGTTGCGTAGCATGTTCTGGAGATCATCTGTGTCTTTCCCACTGCTCCAACAGAGATCAGTGTCAGGTAGTCCAAGTTAAAAACGTTTGGAGGGGGTCCAGTGAGACATGTTAGCAGTCCACAGTCTGCAGTAAGCCAAGGATGGGGTGAACCTGTTGGTTGTTATGTTAGTTCAGTTGAAGAGACAGTGTAGGGTAGTAGGGGTATGGGAATATAGGGTGATTAGAAGCGTCTTCCATTTCTTTGGGATTGGTTTTGATAGAGTGGAAGACTTGAGAGATAAAAGGGCATAGATTTTGAATGTTATGTGCCCACTTGAAGCCACTTTTATGAGTGTGGATGAAAGGTGTAGTATCCTAGGTGGTTTATGTCTAGCTAGGACGACCTTGAGTACCAGAAATTTATAAAAGTCTATGTCATCTAAGTTAAATTACTTTTGATGTGGGACAAGGGTATAGGAGTCAAGTGAGTTCCAAGGCATTCGATGTAAAGGATACACTTCTGAGCTCAATTTTTGAAGTACACCTTTTTCCTATCTTGTTTGAAATTGTCATTATGCCATAATGAGGCTATGGTGGAGTATTTCCTTTTGTTTTTTAAGTTTATTGTCGTCTATCCCGAGGGCCTGAGAGGTTCCAGCAAGGATAAGGGGGCAATATTCTACCACTATCATTTTAATTGTGAGTATGGCAGAAAGGGAGAGTAGTAAAACAAGGTTCTTTTCTATTTCAAGCCAGGTTGATGAGAGGTCGGGTTAAGCCAGAAGAGGTCTTGTCTGACCAAATAGGTAGTCTGGTACCTTCGATGATCTGGGAATTTTAAGCCTTCTAGAGCCTTGGCTAGCTTTTATTTCTTTAGAGTGATTCTCATTTTTTTTGGACCTCCAGAGAAATTTCTTGATTAGGTGGTCGATTTTCAATATTAAGGTGCCCTATAGGGTGATGAGAGACATGCTTATTACAAAATCGATTACTTCTTCATTATGGTCAAATGATTCGTTCAGGTTCCGACTAAACCATACTCCCAAGTATTTTATTATTTTTATACCCATTTAAGATCAGTGTTCCTAATTGTTGAACTGTTGCAGTGAATTTTGAGTAAAACATTTTCTGTTATGTCATCATTAAGTGTGTAGCCAGATACTTTAGCATACTAAATAATCGTAGATTTTATGTTGGGATTGCAGAGTCTGCTTGGGTCTATCATCTGGGTAAGCTACTAGCTTCTGTGAGCCGGAGAAGAAGGGAATTCCAGGGAAATGGTAAAAGTATTTCTAAAGTTCTAACATTCATCCCAAAAGGATATCATGGCGCTAAAATTAAACAATGTACAGAGAGCTGACACAGGTCGATGATAATTTTAATGAGTGTTAGGGAACAACGTGGTTTTGAGTTTTTTTCTAAAAGTAAGGTAGCCGTCAGTAAGTCTTAAATCTGTTGGTAAATTATTCCACAAGTTTGCAGCTAAATGTGAGAAGGCACGGCCACCCGTCCTAACCTTCTTTATTCGGGTGGTTACCGCTCTTGCGGTGAATTGGGATCTAAGATTTCTATTTGGTACATAGAAGTTGATTCTATTTTTTAGGATAGTCGGGCCAGTATCATGCAGTACTCTGTGGGTGATGCACAGCATTTTGAAAGAGGCTCTTTCTCTCATTGGCAGCCAGTGTAAGGCTCTCAAATAGCTTGTAGCGGAGTCATATTTTCTTTTGTTACATACGGCTTTTGCTGCCGCATTCTGAACAAGCTGTAACTTTGAAAATAGATAATCCGCCATGCCAACGAATAGGGAATTCCCGTAATCAAGTCTACTAATTAATAGTGACTGGACTAAGCTCTTTCTACATTCCAAAGGAATCCAGGGAAACACTCTTCGTAGCATTTTCAGTAGCGTGAAGCCTTTACCACAAATAGTTGTTACGTGGTTTTTCATTGACAATGCATTGTCAATGTGGACTCCCAAATTCCTCGCCGTCTGAGTTGGTTTGGGGGGTGTACCAAGACTGTTGGGCCACCAAGTGTCATCCCAAAGCTGTTGGGAACCGCCGAACAATAGAATCTCCGATTTATCGGCATTTAATTTCAGGCAATGATTATGCATCCAACTAGATAATTCGGTGAGGCAGTTGAGCAGTCTGTTTTTGGAGTCTTCTTCACCATTTAAGGCAATCATTAGTTGCGTATCATCTGCGTATGAGCAGATGTTGACGCCCCACTTCTTCCCAATAGTGGCTAACGATGATACATAAACATTAAATAGTGTTGGGCTTAATGATGCCCCCTGTGGTACACCATACTTGATCTTTCGAGGTGTGGAAGTATAGCTGCCTAGTCGGACAGATTGCGATCTGTCGGATAGAAAAGAGTTCAACCAAGTCAGGGCTTTTCCCTGTATTCCTTTGGCGGCTAACATTCGTGATAAAAGGTTATGGGATACGGTATCAAAAGCCGCTGATAAATCTAACAATATCAGGGCCACCGTTTACCCACATCAACCTGATTTCTGATGTCGTCCAGTACTGCCAGGAGAGTTGTCTCAGTACTGTTGTTAGACCTAAAGCCTGTCTGCGAAACATCAAGCAAGTTATTAGTTTCCCAAAAATTTGACAGCTGTTTATTCACTAGTTTCTCCAACACTTTTGAAAAATATGGCAACTGCTGTTTTCCAGATAGCTGGGAATTCCGCTTGGTCTAGTGACTGGTTTAATACTTGCGTCACTATTGGACCAATTAAAGGAATTAACTGTAAGAAAATGTGGTGTGGGCATGGGTCCAGTGGGGAGCCCGATTTAATTTCTGACATAACTTTGATTACTTCTTCCTCTGAAAAAGGGCAAAAGACACGACAGCTGGCCAATGAACAAGGCTCTGCATCAATATGATGCTCTGTCGTTTTCTGGTCATTGCTGGAGAAGGATGAATACATTTTATCTATTTTGTCAAAGAAGAAATTGCTGATTTTATTGCATCCCTCCTGTGAAGGTGACAGGTTTGTTGTAAGGCTAGGGGGATTGCAGAGTTCTCTAACAATTTTAAAAAGTTCTTTAGAGGAATGTTTATGTTCTAATATTTGCCGTGAAAAGTAGTCTTTTTTTGCTTTCCGTATGGCTGCATTATAAGCTTTCAATTCCTTTTTATAAATGGATCTGCCATTCATGGTTTTACTTAACCTCCATTTATGTTCCAGCGTAGTGCATTTTCTTTTAAGAGTCTTGAGATCTGGGCCATACCACTTTTCCGACACCGTTCGTCTGGATTTAGATTTAGTAGCGTTTATTGAGCAGTGTTCAAGTGCGTCCCCAATACTTTTTTGTAGATGATAAATTTCTTGTTCAGTAGAGGAGCCCGAATTAGTATTAAAATGAAAGTGCTGTTGGAATTTCTCCAATGAGAATTTTTTCCAATTTCTAGCTGTAGCTGGGTTCTGTATCGTTGGTCTCGTATTTTTTATAGGTAGGCTGATGTTGAATTCTATCCTAAAATGATCAGTCCATGTAAGAGGCACAATGTTGTTAATAATTGTGGTCTCGATATTCGTAAATATTAGATCCAGCCTGTGTCCCGCTCTGTGTGTGTCCTGGTTGACTATTTGTGTTAATTGCAGGATTTCCATGTTGTCTGCAAGATGCTTAGTAAGTGAGTTAGTATGTGACTCAAAATTTACATTGAAGTCTCCTAATACTAAGATGTTTTTATGTTTTAGACAAGCAGGAAGAATCTGAGAGAGAAGCTGAGTACTAAATTCTACTGTGCTTCCTGGAGGGTTATAGATAATAGCTCCTCCCATCAGTAGATAAGTGCCTAAAAAGACTGAGTAAATCATTACTTCATGTTTGCTATCCTGTGTAGGCACTTCTTGGGTGCAAGTGAACTTCTCTTTAAATAGCAAGGCTACCCCTCCACCCTTCTTTTTGGATCTATTGAGATTTAAGATTTTATACCCTATGGGGAGCGCCGTTGCAATGTCAGGAGTACTGTGGGTGTCAAGCCAGGTCTCCGTAAGGAACACTAAATCCGGTTGCATTTGATGTAAAGTGTCCCAAAGTTCAATAGAATGTTTAGGGAGAGATCTTGTGTTCAGATAAATACAGGATATTTCAAGGTTAGGAGAATTTCTGAGAGTTAGGTCGTCTTTAGGTTTATTGTCCCATCTGCATCTCCGACAGCCAAATGGGCCCATGATGTTAGCGGGCTCCACTTTGGCACATTGAGGGTGGCCCTGTAGGGGTTTGGTATTAAGTAACATAAGATTGTCTTTAGAATAAGTCAGTCGCGGTGTATCTGACCTATCACTAGTCGGTGAGGCAGAGTTTGTAGCCCCTAGTCCCGTACAGGGGCGGACGGGCGCAGACGTGCTTGTTTTTGGCGCGTCTTTGACGCGCCGTCGACATGCCCGCTGCGCTCGTCCGCTGCGCTTCCTGTGAGGGGAGTTCATTTGTAGCCGTAGAGGTGGGAGGGGCCGAGCACTGTGCCGCTCGCCTACTCCTCACCAAAGATGGTGGCTTCCGTTCTAGTCCCCGGCAGCGCCTAGTCTGCTGCGATGGGGCGGGCAGGGTTCGTGGGGCGGGAACAGGAGGAGTGAAGTTTAATGCCCAGGTGAGCATTCGCTAAGTTTTCAAACAAGTACACAATTACGCATTTAAAAATTGGGTCTTTTAAAAGCAATTCACATGCAGTACACAGTAACACTTTTAAAAATTAAATCTTTTAAAAGCTATTCGAAATTAGTAAAATTCGTTGTCTCACTCAAGCAGCAGTCCCGGCTTCCGCCTCAGGACCTCAACAATCACGTGCACACTGTCAATCCGCAGCATTCTCTCTAATGCTGATGAGAAAAGGTACCAACGATAGTAGGAACAAAAGTGGGGAGAGGGGACATCCCTGTCGTGTGCCTTGGTAGAGATTAAAGCTGTTTGATAGGTTCCCATTATTATTAATGTTAACAGTGGGATCTTTGGATAAAGCAAGGCTCATCTTGGTACATTTTGGGCCAAGTTTGAAAGCTGTTAGTGTTGCAAGTTGGGAAGGCCAGTGGACCATGTCAAAAGCCTTTTCTGCATGCACAGCATGCCAGTTGTGTGAGTGTGTGTGTATTTTCACTAGTGTGACTAAATAGTCTAATACTATCTGCGTTAGACCTACCTCTGACTAACCCTTTTTGGGAAGGGTGTATAATTGTTTTGAGGACGGGCTTCAATCGACCAGATTCTTAGTGCAATTTGTTTTATCTGTATTAATAAGTGAAATTGGACAGTAGTTTTTAGGGTTAGAGGGATCTTATCCATCTTTTGGGGTGACAATCATGTCCAATGCTGTGCCCTGTATTGTTCCTGGATTAGAAGTGAGCCCCATGTGTGATGAAAGGTGGTCGGCTGGGGGCTTTACCAGGTCTGAGTGATTTAATAGCTTTCTCAATTTCTGATAATGAAATGGGTTCACTGAGAGTGTCTTTTATTTTATTGTCTATTTCCCGTATAGGAAGATTGTTGAGGAATTGCAAGCACGCCTCGTATGTGCTGTGATTATTTATAGCATACAAATTCTGATAGAATTGTTCGAATGTGCAGAGAATGCCCTCTTCTCTGGTGGAGGGAACTTCTTGATTGTTGATGATGGAGGCTCTTTATTGCAGCCACAAAATGTGATACCTTTGTTTCTATTAACAATGTGGTATGGTTTGTTGCTCAAATGTTTATTGTGTTTGTGTTTTTTTTATTTTGTGAACAGGGTTAGCTGTGATCTGTCAGGGTTTTGCTTTAGTTTCCTCTCAAGGGATTTGATCTTACTTTCTTGGGCATCTAAATGTAGGTCATCCTGCTTATTTTTCATGGACATGAGTTTAATCATATGTCCCCTCTCAAGGGATTTGATCTTGCTTTCTTAGTAATCTAAATGTAGGTCATCTGGCTTATTTTTCTTGGGTACAAGTTTAATCATATGTCCGCCAATGGTGGATTTAAGGGCATCCCAAATTATTAAGGAGTTTTGGCCGGGTTACTGTTAATGCCTAAATATTGTTAATTTTATAGGAGATTGAGATGCATGCATGGTCAGATATAAATATTGTTTCAATTGAGGAATTGGAAGTGATTGTCAAGTGATTTGTTCACTAAGATGTAGTCGATATGAGAAAATGAGTTGTGAGGGTGAGAGAAGAAGGTGTAATTCTTGCCGGTGGGATTAGGCACTCTCCAAATGTCTTTCAGTCTGTGGGGTTTGCCTAGGTTGAGCATTTATCATTTGCTCGGTCTGAAGGAGCAGCTGGAGATTCTATCAGGATTCCGTTCTGTGAAAGTAACAGTCGCTGCCTACAATTAATCTGAATCCAACAGGAATGGATGAGATTTTTAATTCAATTGTGTCCAGAAGTCAGGAAAGATCATTATTAGGGCCGTATATATTTACGACGTAAAGCTTTGTATAGTATTTTTGCATTCGGGTTATGAGCCATCTGCCTTCTGGGCCCATATCAGTGGAAATAATATGGAAACTGGAGGTTTTCGAAACATGTGTGGTGACTCTGTTTTTATTTTTAATGGCTGGTGTGCATGTCAAGTCACTTATCCAGTTTTTGCGTAGTATTATTGCTTCTTTGAAGTCCACTTCGGTTTTCTGCAGGGGTGCAATGTCTTCTTTTAGTTTGTGAAAGTAGTCTAGGAAGTTTGGGCATTTAGTAGTGTGGTTTAAGCCCTTTAATTTGAGGGACAAGACATTTAAGTCATGCATTTAGGGAGAGTGATAGTAGTAGTGTTTGTAACAAATCCAGCATGCATGTCTGTCATGGGTAGAGGTAAAGATGACAGCCCCGTGCAGTAGAGTTATATATGGGGACGTCCACAAGGGTAACACTGGGGGAAGGGTGATGAAACAAGGAAGGTTAGGGGTGAGAGGGGTGAGAGGGGTAAGATAGGGAGTAAGGGCCAAAGATGGGGAGAGAGAAGAAAGAATACAACTAGAAATAAAAGCCAATTTTAAGGAGACAATAACCCACCCTAACCCACCCCACTCAAGCGAAAACATACGGCTAGGCGGTGGAGGCCACAAGGAGCCAGGACTAATAACTACAATGCTGTATAGCTATGTTGTGGAAGGTGATGCTAATAATTTTAAATAAGGCTTATGCCTAAATGATTTTAATCAGAGATTAGTGGCTAACATCAAGCGTTGTGGAGTTGCTGAAGGTGTGTTACATAGGTTCATGTGGCAATACATAAGCAACTACAGTGATTTGCAAGAGTATCCTAAATTACATTTATTTATTTTATTTTATTTGAAAAGTTTTATAAAGTGAAAACATGACCCGTCAGGTTAAAAGAGGGCTGCACATATAAGTAAACCATAAAAAAAGTTAAACAGACAGAAGGTGGTCATATTAGATATAAAGAATCAAAGCATTGCATAGTTGAAAGGTATATCCATGCTGTAAACATGAAAGAAAAGTTAGTTTGGTGACTTCAAGTCTATAGTTGCAAGAAGCTTTTCAGGAACAATCCTTTGACTTCCTTTTTGATGTATTTGCATATGCGTTTTCATATAGAAGAACAATAACTGTTGCTAACAGGAGTTTCTTGGTAGCAGTTACCCATGGGAATTTTTATGAGAAAGGGTAGAACAAATGGTATTGGGAGACAACATTACAACACAATAACATAACCAACAAGACATTCATCCTGTACTGGGTCAGACGAACCAGCAGCAGCAGATGGGGACAGTGGCAGCAGCTACCAGACAGCCCTGTGGGAAGAGCAAGTCCACTAATGGATAGTCCCCTGTAAACCCACGAGCTTACTACCAGGGGGCAAGGAAAGGCATCACCACCCGTTTGCCTCTTCCGATCTAACTGTGATGACCAGATTCCGTGATTCCCAGTTCCCCAGTGAGTAACGGCGGATCAAGCTACATACTCAAGGGCCTGGGCTCGAACTGGCCCCTGGGGCAACTTGAGCCAGTAATTGGAGTCCCCCACAAGTCTTGTGCAGTGTCCTCGGCAATGTGTGTCCTCCTCAGCGCAGGGATTGCTCAGGGCACAGTGTGTGTCACCCACCAGTGCTAGGCCTGGGCCCAACATGAACCCCAGACCACCTGTGCTCTGCGTCCCACCTTCTGCTCACCTGGACATCGACACCGGTGCTCAACCTGCTGCGCACTCTCAGAATATGTGACTTAGCCAGCAGGATCCTCAGCCAGGTGGGATTTCACAAACCTGGGTACAGCAGTCTCCGCCAAGTCACCTGGGGAACCTCCTGATGCAGGTAATACAACAGGGCACTCTTGGGCGAGAGGTTGCAGGGCTCCTGCCACAAAAGTTTGTCGAAGCTCAGGGGCCTCATCCTCCACAGCTTCCGTGCAGTGCCCATCCTCTGGCCTGTGGTGCAGAGTCGCAGCTCACCATTGGCAATCTCCTCCGTGCTCCCCTGTGTAGTGGTGGCATGTGTTATGCAATGCAGACCTCCCTACGTTGGTGCCTCTGCCGATCACAGCTTCAAGGGGTGCCAGGCTGTCTTCTCACACAGGTCAGCAACATGTCTGCATGTGACCTGCCAGACTGCACCACCAGGTAAAGGCGTTCAACAATGCATCAATGTCTACTGCCATGGCCCAAAGGCTTGGTCCTCACTGGCCACAGCAACTCCACAGCACCTCCGCCTCCCACTCCGGGTCTCAGATGCAGGCACAGCAAGGCCTATGGGCCCAGGGGGGCTGTCCATGTTTCCAAGCTTCTGCTACCATGGTGTCGCAAGGGAAGCGCTATGGAAAGTGATGCATCACTGGTTTTGCCCAGCAATGCGCCTCTCTACATACATGTAGCCCTGAATCTGCATTTCCTCTTCCCCTCGGACTCTGGCTTGTGATCCTGGCTGTTGAGGAGCTTGCGGGGGTTGTTTGCCTGTACTGAACTTGGCCATGGCTGCTCCATTCTGCATGCCATTGTTTTTATTTAATTGTTATCATTCATTGTGGCCTTTGGAGCTAGTATGACACTCATGGTGTTTATCCACAAGTTGTAATGCCTTTCATGAACAATTTGCATTAGAAGTGGGAATCAGGCAATTTTATTATATATGGTTGTTCAGGGTAAGGAAAAAAATCCTTCAGGCAGTGATTACATTTCTAGTACATCCTTAGTGTGATAGGATAGCAAGACATTATGTAGGTTAGGCATGTAATTGGCATGCAGAGTGTAAACCTATGTAATAATGTTTTGCAATGTTTTTAATTTATTCAGTTTGTTTGCCAAATAATTTATCAGAGTTAGACAACAGTATACACCGATTCTGTAATGGCACTCTTAATTGTTGTTACTTAATTGTTCTCATTATTGGGTGCAACATTATTACAACGAGGGCTGCACCACACATGCCATTACCATGCATGCACTACAATGAAAACTATTACAAGCAGGTTTTTAATACATGTTCAGCAGAAGTCGCTACCACACAGTGTGGACATTACAGTGTCGATAAGTGTATGTTGGTATTTTATAAATATAGGAAATAAGTTATGATTTTGCTTAAAAA
This sequence comes from Triturus cristatus, assembly GCF_964204655.1. Lineage (NCBI taxonomy): Eukaryota > Metazoa > Chordata > Amphibia > Caudata > Salamandridae > Triturus > Triturus cristatus. Next base: position 408,176,475 of record NC_140590.1, read on the forward strand.
TTTAATTATCTAAATGTTAAAAATAAATACATTTTAATTTATAGTTCAGAATTTACTAATTTAAAATATATTGAAGTACATTTAGATTAATTTAAATGCATAGAATTGATTCAGTTCAAAGTTAACAGTTATAAAATAAATTAATTAACATGAATGACAGTAAATCAATTTTTCTTTTAAATAAAATAGAGTTGATTTAATTTAGTATTAATAAATAATATTAAGTCTAAAGGTATAATTACACTAATTTAATTAAAAGTAGTGTGAATTGAGCAATTAATATGTTATAAATTGATTTTATTGTATTTCGTATTTTTTTTTAGATAGAGACAAGAGGAGTATTAAATACACATATTTTTTCATAGAGACTAGATATATACCCTTTGAATTATATATTTATTATACAAATATATTTACATGATACAAACACTTCAGAAACTGGATTTGAGTGGCTGACCCAAATATTTAAAAAAGTGGGGAAGGGCTTTTCCCTTTAAGCAAGAAAAAAAAGTTTGTATTTACAAAAGGGACTTACATACACATATAAATAAACTAAAAAATAATAATTTGAAATGGGGATTTTAGTTTGTACACTTTCGGCATTCCTCAATTTTTGATACCCTGAGTTTCTGTTGGTTTGTTGTCATTGAGTGTTCTGTGGCTTGCAAGCCATCACCTATCTTTGAAGATGAAAGGCCATTAGAGTTTTACAGGTGTAAGATCAATTGACTATTGTCTGCACAGATTTCACATATGAGGCAAAAGCATTTAACTGATTCCAGGCATTGTACATATTGATGGAGAGTGGGAAGATTATTGAGTCTTGAAGTGCTATTGCTTTGGTGTTATATGGTGTAGATGTGAAAGGATGTGTTAAGTTATTGCTTGATCTGTCCTTAAGGGAGGATAATACCTAGTCAAGGATATTTCTTTAAATATCAATTGGAATTTTGAAAAGTGCCGATACAACAAAGTAGTGCAACTACCCTGTTTCAACCTAGCATGATCATCCCAAGTGGAGATCAGTGCAGATTTGTTATATCTTCCAAGCCAGATGCTTTTTTATTGGTTATATAGTAACATGTTCTGTTCAAGGAATATATAAGAGGTAACTTACCTATTAGCTTTTCCTAAAAATAGTCAGTTTGAGAGTAGCTTTTAATTTTTGGGTCATGCTGTGTTCGGGTTATTTTTTTTTTCTTAATGAGTGAAAATATGTAGGATATCTTGAGGTCTGCTGCAAATGTGCCCGTGGCTAATGAAGACAATTGAGGTGATCTGCTACTTGAGGCATTGTAATTGCAAACCTGAATTCTTCCACCCTCCTGTTCACCTCACATTTCCAGTCACATTTCATACTTCTCAATAATTGTGAATACCCTTTTAAAGTGCTAATAAACATTTTAGCCATTATGTTGTCGTGTAGTTTCCACTAATCAGTAGGAACAGCACGTTTGCTGACAACATCAACTTAGGATGGTGCCAGACTGATTCCATGCACCCCTGCAGGATATGTTATACCTTGGATCAGCTAGCTCAATGTGCCAACATTAGCCCCCTAGGCAGGGAGCGAACCGTTCTGGCAACTACTGAACATGACGACTCTGTTCCCTCAGGAACTGTGGAGACATACCTAAAACTTTTCGCTCAGTCACTCAACGTTCTCTTTCTCTTTTTCACACAAAGAGACGTTTTCAATATTTATTGAACTGAAGTGGAGATTGTATAGAATATATGTGTTCTGCAATGATCCATAGACAGAATTAGATGAAAGCTATAAGAAGTGTCAAAACAGTAAATAAGAGTTCCACCATTTTGTCGTGACAACTTATATAGGCATACATATAAAATGTTATAGCAATCTAGCGTACTCCTATAATGCAAACCCTGACCTATGTGTCTAGGGTGCAAATTTGTATTCTGCCAACCCCTTTAGCTGGTGGGTAAGAGTGTATGACCCTGTCTTGTTCCGAACTGGACACCCCTCATGGAGATGTCAGTCGGCTGCTAGGCGAAAGCTCCAGCATGCAGGGACCCCTTGAAGTCAGCAGAAGTGTCTCCTCTGACTACAGGTGGTCCAGAACATGGCGGCCAGACTGCTCCTGGGCATTTCGTCAAGGAAGAGTGTTACTCCTCATCTGAAGTCTCTTCACTGGCTGCCTGTGGTGGCTAGGATCAAATTTAAACTCTTGGTCCTGGCCCATCGTGTCCTCCACGGTCAGGGTCCCCTCTATCTCCAGAGGTGCTTTTCCTTCTATGTCCCTTTGCGGGCCTTGCGTTCTTTGTCCCTCTGCTTTGCCCATGTCCCGTGTTTCAAGCTCCAGAGGGTGGGGGCTGTTCCCTCGTGGTTAAATCCAGCATGGCCTGGAATGCTCTTCCATTTGCTCTTCGCTCCACTCAAGACCTTGCACCATTTAAAAAGAAGCTTATAACACATCTTTTCGTATGATGGTCCCTTCCTCTACCCCTTGGGTTTCGCGCCTGGATACTCACGAGTAGCCGAGCGCATTACAAATGGACATAACATAACATAACATAACACAACATTGTATTAGGAAACACAAGGTTATAAATAGAAAAAGGCATCCTTGCCTTGATGCGCAATTGTGGCCAGACAACCACTGTTTGTATTCCACAGATAGCTGCGTCTCCATATGTACGCAATATTAATGCATTAGAATCACGTACGTGAGGGCCTTGCATATAAGGCCAAGGCAGTGTGATAATATTTTCACGATGTTCTCCATATCAGCAAGACCTGTGTTTCTTAGAAACTAACCCAAGTGTCACAAATGCAAATGTGTGTCAAAATTCGGTGTGACCAAGTGAAGGCAACTTTAGGAAAGAGCCATGTACATGTAAAATGGCACGATTTCCTACCAGACCTAACTCGGGCACATGACACCCTCTCCTGGTACATTGGTTGACTAAGAAGCTATCTAAAGCAAACTAATACATTCACTAAAAATACATCAGCATGTATAAGAGAAAATGCTAAAAAGGTCTATATGATAAAATCACACTAAAACCAGGCACTCATGCTATTTGGAAGCCCACAGCATAAAGGAAGCCAAGTATATATTCAAATATAAAAGCAATAAAAATGAAAGGCAAATTTGAAAAAGAAATTTGTATGTTAAAATCAGGCCGAATAAAAAGTTCCCACCATATGGAGATCCCAGCATCCACAGACGAGGTTCCCAGAGGAACACCTCGGAGCAAAGCGATAGAGCAAATATGTTCCCATTCACCCCCCACCGCACCTGCTGAGGGAGCCAGTACAGCCACCTGATGTTCCGTAGGGACAAAGCTCACATCCAAATCACTAAGTGTGGAGGCAATCCAGAGAAGGTCATAGAACGGGGTCAGGAGCATAGGTATCTGCAGGGAACTGTGGCACAGATATGCCTTCAACGGCTCCACGAGAATGTGTATGACCAAAAGTTCACCAATTGCATCCCCAATCACAAATCAAGGGCACACTTGCAAGCGCAAAAGAGGCAATGGAACACAGGCTGCATGCAATGAAGCCATAACGGCTGAAACAACAGGAACCAATGCTCATCTAATTTTTTAGGCAAAGATATGCCAAAGTAATTCACCATGCATTTACTGTACAACAGGACGTGAGGCAGTGCCAGCTCCATTTAATCTTGAACTGGTAAATCCATTAAGAAGCTAAAATATTAAAATCAATATTCTGGCAACTAAAATCAGGATCAGGGGAAGACCTCCAAGATGCTCCCGAAGATTAAATTGATAAAGGATGCAATAATCCCAAATACTGTCTGGAAGGTGCTGACCAACCCAGAGCCAATGCTCTTGAAAAACACTACAATTCCAGTCGTACTAGACATGTTAAAAATACGTTGGACCAGCTACCCACAATGTTGTGGGAAGTTAGTATGGAGAAGCGCTTGTATCTCCAAAGAGGAACGCGCCACCTGAAGATCAAACTTGTTCGAAGTTAAGACCACATCTTTTTGAAACAATAAGGCTTTCAGTTTGTTCAGGGCGTCAAAGTGCACATTGGTAAGATTAATTGAAGGCCACAGCTTGTCCTCCTTAACTACACGGGCAGGTGGAAATAGAACTTGTGTACAACATGTAACAATGGAAGACATGGTCACCACATAGGGAACAATTGATTTCATTACAAGAACGGAGGCTACATTATGCATTATTCCTTTAATGCAGTCCAAGCAGCCACTTACATCACAATATTAAAAGGTTCTAGAATATAAAAATAGCAACACATGAAAGGCATGAGCCATCAACAATCTACCTCTTTTAAATGCGGCTCCAAGCAGATATGTTCATTTTCCTTCATTACCATTATTCATTTTTATCTCTATTTTGAAGATCCCTTGTGTGTGGCTTAACCCTACCTCCCCTTCCTACTGCCTCTATACCGATCTCCAATTTACTTAGATCTCCCTACACCCCCTTCCCTAGTCCCATCCTTGCTTGACTGACCAGATTAACCTGCCTTTTCTTTCAGCTTATGTACCATTTCTTATGTTTGAATATATTGAAAGATTTTTAGATGTTTAATCGAACCTTAATATTTTGTTTTTTGTGTAAACGATTATTCTTCAATTTCACCCTTGTTCTACTTCCTCATGCCATAATTAGCCTAGCTAATGTCTTTGTTTAACTCCCGTTTTTCATCTCTTTCCACCGATGCAGGCCGCGCACTCCAACGCGGCTCTGCATCGCTACCTTTTATTATTTCTGATTTCATCCACTAGTAGTTATTATTTTCCAAACTTATTCATAAAAAAAAGGGTGTTAGCAGGAATCCCTCATTTAACTGGCCTTTTCAACATTAATTATAATAAGAGAGGAATTATTCTCTTGACATTCCTTCATCTATAAACCTTGTCACTATTATTAAGGGAAATCCTCCCTAATTATCTTTCATTAAAGGGCTTTACCACTTTTTACAAGTTAACATTTTCTATATACCATGTCTGACTCTGCCCCTACTCCTAATATAGACAACAAAGCCCTGCAAAAAATCCTTCATAAGGAATTGAGGTCCTGCATGTTTGAGACCTTAAGTCAGATCATGTCACTCCCTGATGAGAACGAAATCTCAGAAATTCTAAACCCCTACTCTGACAAGATCACTGAATTAAGGGGTAAAAGACTTAAGAAAAATAAAAACATTGATAAGAGCAATATAGGAGGTCCAAGCACCTCATCAATTCAGGGAGGTCTTAGCACCTCAACTTCCAATGGAGGTACTCGCACCTCGAACTCCCAAGGTGTCCCTAGCGGCACAACTTATCTGGGTGTCCTTAGTGGCACAAAACATCTGGGTGTCCCTAGTGCTCTTTACAATATGGGAGATAATGAATTTAATGATATAGAATCCTCCACACACCTGATGAGTATGTTCTTGATCTTGATGAAGATGATCAAGAATTGTACAATCTATAAGAGGAACTCCTATCATCCTCTAAGGACATTATCCTTGACCCCTTAGGGGAAGAAATGTTTTCCCCATTAAGTCTGAAACACCCAAGAAGTTAAGAGTGGTTCCCTTAGGACCAGGTTGCAAAATTCATAAAAAAATGGATAAGAAACCTCTTAGAAAGGGACACTCGTAACATCCTTAGAGCTGAATGCTCTAGACCTTCTAGTGAGGATAAAATCTGCTATACCCCCAATTTGGTCCCTGAACTCAATAAATTCCTATTCAAACTTGGCCGTGATCCAAGAAAAGGGATGAAAAATCCATGAAAGGGTGCCAAGACCGTCTTCTCGACGTACTGTGACCATTAGCCAGAATCCTAGATTCCGCAGATGACAACCGCATCAATGGCACCCCTCTCAACACCAATCTCATCAGGGGATGGAGCCAGAGAGCATTAATTCTACTGGGCAATGCCAACGCTAGGATTAATGCAGAAAGACAAAGAGTCGTTTTGACTAAAATAAATCCAAAACAAACTGACATGGCGGATAAAGAACCCTCGCAAAACCCAAAAGGTTTACTCTTTGGAGAAGACCTCATTCAGGGCCTCATGTAGGTAGCCCAATACCGGTCGGTAACGGCCTATTTTCGGTAAATATACTGTTACCGGCCGGTATTTAGGCTTTTGATATGTAGGGGGATCATTTCTGTATTCGGTAATTTACCGAATCGGTAAAATTACCGAATCGGTAATTTTACCGATTCGGTAAATACCGAATACAGAAATGAGATGTAGGGGGAGTGTGTGGTGGGTGTGGGGATTCGTTATTTACCACCAACTAAAAGTTGGTGGTAAATGACGAATGTCTCAGTTAAGGCATTATTTGGCCCTTAGATGTGTGCAATGTGGCAGACACACATGCCCTCAGGGCATGTATGTGTGCCACATGTGCACACATGCAGGAATCAGGGGTGCAACAGGGTGTCAATGTGACACCCTGCCACCCTTGATTGAGCTCCCCCCATTACCGATTCGGTATTTACCGATTCAGTAATGGTAATTGGCTTCCCATTGATTCCTATGGGCCTCCTAGCCCATAGGAATCAATGAGATACAGGTTACCATTACCGAATCGGTAAATACCGATTCTAAAATACCGACACTTACCGAATCGGTATTTTTTTACCTACATTACATTTACCGATTCATAAATACCGAATCGGTAAAATTCGGTATTTAAGAATCGGTAAATGTAATTTACCTACATATGGCCCCAAATCTTTGGGGAAATACGTCTCCACTTTCACCGCCCTGGACAAGGCACAGCAAAATATGCGCAGAGTTTTCAATCCTAACCTTTTTGGGTGGGCCAGAAGATGGGGCCTCTCTTCCGGCTGCTTTAATCAAAGGCCATTTCCAAGATTCTGTGGTTTCGGAAGAGGGTATCAGCAGTACAACGTGCCTCAATTTTATCCCTAGAGAATTTGAGGCCAACGCATCAGAGGATTTAGATCAAGTGGAACCTTAATCTCAAACAACCCTGCAAGTGAGAACTCTCTCCCCTCTCCCTTCTCCTTCTTTCCCCCAAAAAGTGGGTGGCAGACTCAAATACTTCCTTCACAATTGGAGATTGATCACTCAAGATCCTTGGTTCTTAAACACTGTCAATGGGTTTATGATAGATTTGACTCACATACCTTTGCAAACTTCTTTCCCGAGAGACATGCCTCTCTCTCCAGAGCAACAAAAAATAATAGAGAAGGAGATCTCCTCTATGCTTCAGAAAGGAGCCATAATAGAGGTCCCATTAGAAACTTGAAGATTTATAAGCACACTCTTTCTTGTAAAAAAGAAAGACAAAGGTTGGAGACCTGTCATAAACGTAGGAGAACTAAACAAATATTTGGTTTACAGACACTTCAAGATGGAGGGCATCCATCTCTTGAGGGATTTACTTCTAGAGGGAGACTGTGTAGTCAAAATGGACCTAAAGGATGCTTACATCACCATTCCTATGGCTGAATCCCACCAACCCTTTCTTCAACTTGTCTGGAAAAATCACCTTTACCAATTTCAGGCTCTCCCCTTCGGACTCTCCTCGGCCCCTTGGTGCTTCACCAAGGTCATGAGAGCTGTTGCCTCATCTCTATGAATAAGGAGCATTTGTTTAATCATTTACTTATACGACATTCTTATAATGTCTCAAGATCCTTCACAACTAGCCAAAGACCTGAAGACTATGATGGATCTCCTAGAAAGTTTAGGATTCATCATACATAAAGAAAAATCAATTCTCTCCCCTTCCAGATCTCTGGAGTTCCTAGGTTTCACAGTAGACACATTGAAATGTCTCCTTTTACTACCTTCCAAAAAGATTACCAAAATCAGGAAGGAAATAAGACACGTCCTTAAACAGCAAGACTTATCTCTGAGAGAGCTAGCCAGACTTCTGGGTCTCCTCCCCTCCTCCATCCATGCCATCTTTCCCGGTCCCCTCAACTATCAGGCCCTTCAAAGGGTAAAGGCTAGAGCCCTAAGATCTGGCCTTTGGTACGGAGATCGGTCTGGATCAAGAAGCCAAATCGGAACTAGCCTGGTGGCTCGAGAACCTAGACGCGTGGAACAGAAAAGCAATCTTTGGTTCAAAATCAGAGTTTGTTTTAGAACCAGATGCGAGCCTTAATGGCTGGGGAGCTTGCCTTCTCAATCAGAACACTGGTGGTATCTGGTCACAAGAGGAATCATCTCACCACATAAATTATTTATGTTATGTTAGATATTTTTATAACGCGCAATAGTTACTCCAGAGAGTGTCCCAGCGCGAAGCCAAGAGAGGAGACAACAAAAGTAAATGACTACGGGAACAAATGAGTTTTTAGAAGTCTCTTAAAGCATAGCGGGTCCTGAGTGTTACGCAGAAAAAATGGAAGAGCATTCCAAGCCAGGGAGGCTTTAACAGCGAGCGAACCGCCCCCCACCTTGGACCGGGAGAAGCGTGGCACCCTAGCCAACAGAAGAGCTGAAGAGTGCAGTACTCTAGTCGGAACATAAAAGGAGAACCGCCTCTGGAGATAAATGGGGCCGAGATTGTAAAGGGCCCGGTGGGCAATAATCAAAGCTTTAAATTTGACCCTCTCCACCATGGGCAACCAATGCAGGGCGCGAAGATGAACACGTACACTACTCGTTCTGGCGATTCCAATAAGCAGCCTTGCGGCCGCATTCTGGATCACTTGCAGTTTATTCATGGAGTAGCCGGGGAAGCCGACATACCGGGCATTGTCAAAGTCCAAACAAGACAAAACCAACGCCCGAATGACCGTTTCCTTGGCAGACCTTGGGAGAAGGGGGAGAAAACTCCTAAGAACCTTGAGAAGGCCAAAACAACAGCCTGAGATCTTATTCACCTGGACAGAGAATGAGAGGTTATCCTCAAACCAGACTCCTAAGTTTTTAGCGAGATTCCCATTAGAGGACGGAGGGGGGGAAATCAGGGGGCCAGATCATATTTCTAAAGTCCGAGGGGAAGTTGCCGTAAAGAAGGATCTCCGATTTGTCTTCATTGCACTTGAGTTGGGCTCTGGCAAGCCACCCAAATACCGAAGACAAACACTTCTGCACAGGCAGAACAGAATCATCCCCCTTGCCCCATGTAAAAAGGAGCTGGGTGTCATCAGCATAGGCTATCACCTTAGCCCCCAACTCCTCGGCCAAAAAGACCAAAGGGGTAACATAGATGTTATAGAGAAGGGGGCTAAGGGAATAGCCTGTAGAGACCTCCTGCAGGGACGAGGCTGCCGGTGGCAGCCAAACCTGTTGGGCTCGATCCTCCAGAAAAGACATCAGCCAGGCCAAGGCCAATCCAGAGACCCCAATCTCAGAGAGGCGGGTAAGCAGCTTGGAGTGCGGCACCGTGTCAAGAGCCGCTGACAAATCAAGCATAACCAAGCTGCTCTACCACCGTCATCTAAGCAGTCACGGATTGCTTCAGAGATCTCAACTAACGCTGTAAGACGCCCGAAACCCAGACTGAGCTGGATGAAAAGCATCAGATTTTTCCACAAACTCAGTGAGTTGTCTGGTCACCACCTTCTCACAAACCTTGGCTAGGCTAGGGAGAAGGGAGATTGGGCAATAATTGCTGGGAATCGAGGGGTCAAGGGACGGTTTCTTCAATAAAGGAAGAATTTTGGCCTGTTTCCACTCCAGCTTAACCCAAGCCTCCCGAAGGGAGGCATTGATAATAGCGTTGACCTCGGGATTAATAATCTCCGCTACTGCTGCCAGCAGTCTAGCTGAACAGGGATCTGAGGGAGAACCAGACTTAAGGCCCTTGAGTATTTTCAGAGAACTTGCGAGGTCAACAGGGGAGAAGGCTAACAAAGCACGTTTCAAAGAACCCTGTGGAGGCACAGTCAGCCCATCACCCACAAGAGAGTCCGCACACGCAGAAAAAGTCTGCTGGATCAAACAAATTTTGTCCAGGAAGAAGCTAGACAGGGTATTGCACCAGCCAACCGTAGCCGGGCCAGTTAAAATTAGAGCGGCAGGAGACGTAAAACTCTGAACAATATGGAAAATCTCCTTAGTATTGTTACGAGCCTGCTCAATGCGGTCGGTAAAATATTGCTTTTTGGCCTGGAGAATGGCTGAATAATAGATTTTTTGTCTTCCCCTCAAAGCAACCTTAGCCAAAGGACAATAACCACGGCGATGCCAAATCCGTTCAAGCTTTTTACAATCCTGTTTAAGCAAGCGCAGATCAGCAGAAAACCAGGGCTTCAACGGCGAGACTCTCGAGGAGCTAGAGGAGGTGGGGTAGCAAGCAAAGTCATAGACTTAACTAACCAGTTCGTGAAGCTCACGAGACTCCCCTCAAGATCACCAGTAAGGGTCGGCCTAGAGGCCGCCAGGGCCCCAGCCAAGGTGGCGGGAACGTTTAGAACTAACGGCTGGGCTTTACGCCCTCATGAGCTTCAAACATTCTCTCCAGGGGAGGTCAGTCATTCTAAAGATGGACAACATCTCAGCGGTAGCTTATATAAATCGTCTGGGAGGCACCAAATCTGCGGACCTCTCCAATCTAGCAAAGAAACTTTGGATGTTCTGTCTGGAACACAAGATCGCTCTCAAAGCGGAATATCTTCCGGGGAAATCGAACATCTCTGCAGACTGGAACTCGAGATTCCTGTTAGATCACAGCAATTGGAAACTGAATGTTTCCGTGTTCAGTACCCTTAACAAGATCTGGGGCCCTCTAGAGATAGACCAATTTGCGAGCAGACTAACCTTTCAACTGGAGAACAACTTCAGCTGGATGCTCCACCCAGGTGATCTAGCAGTCAATGCCTTACTACAATCTTGGAAAGTAGCCAAGGTGTACGCATTCTCTCCCTTTGCCATGATTCAGAAAGTTCTTCAGATAGTGAGGCAGGATCAGTGCTTCCTTGTCCTAATAACTCCCTTTTTGCCATCCCAAGCATGGTTCCCCACCACTCTAGAACTAGCTTGCAACCCCCCCTTCTTAATTCCTACCCTAGAGAATCTTCTTGCAGATGTAGAAGGAGGAGTTCACCCCCTAATTCAGAACAGGAGTTTAACCCTTCTTGCCTGAAGAGTTTCAGGAGATCCAATGAAATCTCAGGACTTTTGGCGACGGCTGCAACCCTCCTCAGAGAGTCTTGGGCCCCAGGCACTCACTACAGGTATAACAACATATGGAGAATCTGGGTACGTTGGTGCCTGGAAAGGAACCTGAATTCCTCGGAAGCACCTATTGTTGACATAGTTAACTTCCTTGTTAAACAATTTGATAAAGGCCTCAGCTATAGAACTATCAATTGCTATAGATCGGCTATTTCTGCTGGTTATGTCCTTGTCAATGGTAAAACGGTAGGTAAAAATGTCATTGTTTGTAGGGTGATGAAAAGCATTAGTTTAAGAAGACCTCCTAAACCTAAATGTCAAAGTCTTTGGGATGTCAAACTAATCCTTGATCTTTTCAATATCTGGCCTGTTAATACTCTCCCCAATATAAAAAAAAAAACCAAAAACCTTTCCATTAAGCTGGCTACTCTACTATGCCTAATCTCATGCAGAAGGGTCTCTGATGTCAAAGCCCTGGAGATTACGTATAGATCTTATAACATGTTCGGAGTTAAAATTGAGATTTATAGAAGAACAAAGACTATGTCTGATTCAATCTTTTACCCACGTTTTGATTTATGTCCAAAACTTTGTGCTGTGGACTGCATGAGAGAGTATGATCACAGAATGTTTGCTCTTCGCCCTCAGGATGTTAACCAATTACTTATATCCTTTGTTAAACCCCACAAAGGCATAACCTCAACCTCTATTGCTAGATGGGTTAAGACCGTTATGAGTTTAGCAGGTATTGACTTAAAGAAATTTCAAGCTCACTCCCTTAGAGGTGCTAAGGCCAGTAAATCTCTCTGATCTGGAGGTAAGTTGGACGACATTCTCAAAGCTGCTCACTGGTCAAATGCTAGCAACTTTGCACGTCATTATTGCAAGCCTATTGAACATATGTCTGATGTTGTTTTGCAAAGCTACCAACATGCATAATGTAGCCTCCGTTCTTGTAATGAAATTGTGATTCTCATATTACCATGACTAGAGAATCTGGATTTCATTAAAGACACGGAGGCTGACATTATCCCTCCGATCCCACCCCTTGGTGGTCTTACAATGATTTAATGCTGTTTTTGTTACAGTTTATTACTGTACTTTTTATTAACAGTACTTGTTTCATCTTGTGTTCCTTTCAGCTTGATAAGCTTAACTCTATTTTTTACATTCAAGAGCTATTTACTTCTTTCTCTTTTCAGGTAACGCTCCTTAACTGTGGGTCGACTGGCCTTTGGTTTTACCTTCGTTCTTCCTTCTCCTTCATCCTGCTCATCAGAAGATCGTTTTGATGTTTCAAGTTTCATGAACTTATTTTCCTCCACATTTAAAAGAGGCAGATTGTTGATGGCTCATGCCTTTCATGTGTTGCTATTGTTATATTCTGGAACCTTTTAATATTGTGATGTAAGCGGCTGCTTGGACTGCATTAAAGGAATAATGCATAATGTCAGCCTCCGTGTCTTTAATGAAATCCAGATTCTCTAGTCATGGTAATATGAGAATCACAATTTCAGTGGTTCACTGCGGCGCTGATATACCCTTCCAGGGTGATTCATGTGCAATACAAGTGAAATTACCATAACATAATATAACATTCCACAGCAACCTTTAGAATTCAACATCAGTTAAGACCCATTCAAGAGCAATCTGAAAATCAGACGTATCACGGTTGCTGGAGACCCTTGCAAGTAGCAATATAAGTTCGCTACAGACGTATTGCATTTCCAGTGCAACGAAACGTCCTTGCATACTAGGGAACCACTCAAAGTACTTTCGCAGTCCGAGCCACTGAGAAACACTTCAGTCTCCTTATTCTGACACTAGAATGTGAAAAGAAGCTCCCATTATTAAGGTATGAACCCTTCACCTAACGCCTCATATCTGCCCACTTGATGGTTTCGTAGACAATACTGAAAGTGAAAAGTTGAGATTGGTAGTGTAATGTACCCATGGATTATCCAATCTGAGGACGCTATCTCTGCAGTGGTAAAAGGCAGTTTTTCAAGCCACTCAATGTGTAATATTGTGTATTTGGTGTCTTTCTGTGCCACAGCTCTCTGTTTTTCAGAAAGATGATAAGGTGAAAACAGATTTGTGATGTTTATGTGTCTTCGCGGCTTGTGACTATCAACAAAACAAAGTGGACTTCCTACACATATCTACTTCAATAATAGGCAATATGTCCATAGAATAAATTCAGCCCAACGACCAACAATGTACAAAAAATATGTATATCAATTCATTTATTGAGTCATTTTTCTTTTTTTAGGACATATAGATATCCATTTTTCATTTTATTTAGACCAAATACAGTGTATAATGAAAGACAGTGATAAGATAAAACATATCATATCCAGCACACAACATAATGACAGTGATAAATGACAATAAAATACAATACAATACAAAGAACAAAAAAAGTTACTTCACAATAGAGAACAGTGATGACAGTGTTATAGAACAATAGACATAATATTACAAAAAACAATAACTGTAATTAAGACACAAGACAAGCGCCGACGCGCGTTTCGGAGATCCTAACAAAACTAGACAGGCTCCTTCTTCAGGGCTTGTAGTGTGGGTCTTTTACATAACAACAAGTTAAAATGTTTCAATTACGACATCATATGATAAAGGTGCTGGAATTAGTTCAATATTGACAACTGTTGGTCTATGGGCGAAAAAAGAACAAAGTACATATAATAAATATCTAGTTAATAGCATAGGACTGGGGCTGGGTCAATAAAGCTCTGAGAACGATTGACAGAGTAGAAACCAACAACCAACAGGTTTTAAATAGACAACCTATAAGTGAAGGAAACAGGATAGTGGAAATGTAGAAAAACCAATAAGTGAAAAGGAGATACCAATCACCTAGATTTAGCAGGTATATAGAGGTAGACCTACTTGCCATTTTAGTCCTATGTTGTGGATAAGGCCAGGCCACTGAAGGACTTCTGTGAGTGTTTTTAACAACTTAAAAAGATAAAGAAATGAGAAGTAAAGACAAAATAAGGCAGTCGCATTAGCCATGTATAACAGGGCTAAACTATTCAATAGTTTGAAAGCCTGACAATAAATGATAAAAGAGTTAAATAATTTAATGAAATGAATAGTTCAAAAAATATGGAGACAAAATAGTGTACCTAGATATTTTATGGGAAAGTGCCAACAAAATTCCAAAACGGCAGACCAAACAGACTATTTGGTGAAAAATGAAAGAAGAAAGACTAATGAAACACTGCTTGACAAGGAGTGATATATATAGATAAGTGCAAGAACTAAATACTCACTAGTGGGGACTGGAATTCCACAATACCCCCAGTATATGGGGATAAACGGTAGAAGGCTTGTATCAGCTGGAACGCTAATGAAATACCAATAGAGTTCTAAAGAAAGGGGACAGGGCATAAATGAAAAGGGCAGAGACGATTTAGGGAATTAATCCAAACGATATAAAAAAAACTCAGAGAACAGACCCTTACCAATAATTTAGGTGATAACAGAAGAAACAGTAAATTAACCGAGAATATAGTTTCAAATGCCAGAAGTGCATATATTTAGATATAAATACCAATAGGTATCTATCGAGTCGCCTTTGGAGAAGTAGATATTAACGTGCTGAAGTATCTACCTAAAAATGCAAAACCAAAACAGAAATTGTAATGGACCCCTTTCGAGAGTGTAGAGCTAAATAATTTAAGTATCTATGCTCTCACTTACAAGTGGCTGGAGCCCAATAGTCTTCATCATATATTGTAAGCGTTTATACTTTAAGGGGTTGTATCCACTCAGACTTAGTGGAGCGCCTCAACGGATTAACTCCTGAGCACGAGAGAGAGTAGCGGTTTGCAGTCTAAAAGGAAAAAAGACAGGCCAGCAAATTTAGCAGGGGGGCTGCAGGGATAGTCACAACGAAAGTACGAGCTTAAACCGAGGAGACCACTTACCGAAGGTTTTGCGTTTCAAACCGTTGCACTACCGGCAGCCTAATTCCTGCAGGTGGACGTGTATAAGCTGGGCGTTCTCCTTTTATGGTGTGACCAATGGGTGATTCTAAAAATTTTTTTTATCTAAAATAAAAAGAGGACTTAAAGGAGCTGCTGGTCCGGGGAGAAATGTGCGAAAGAAAGTATCGGTCGCCATATTGGATGTAGGCGATCAGCTATACAAAGAATAAAGAATAATAGAGAAAGGGGAAAACACTGACATGCACGCCCAATATAGAGCGCTCCAGACTTTGGAAAAGATAATAACTGGCCAATGAGGAAAGAACTAAATAAAATAGAATAAATCAATACATTGTATTGTGAAAGATAGCAAAATACATTCAATTAAAAAAGGGACGGTCCTGAATCACATATGCGACCGATGAAATAACCTAATAGTCTAACTAAGGGAATATTTAAATGATGAGAGTATTAAAATAATGCAAAAATATGAAAACAATTTAGTAATGATTCAGAACAAATCAATCAAGTGAATTTCAGACAATGGCATTTTCCCAAGGAAGGTATTCATTGAGGCCCCTTTCGTGGGTTTGAAGAGTGTAAATCCAGAACACTTCCCTTTTGCGTCTTAGGGCATCAATGTTACCATCCCTAGGCACACGAACATGTTCCAAGATGGTCCAGTGAAGATCTTTAACAGAATGTTTATTTTATACCCAATGGGAAACCCCAGGGCGTTGGTTGGAGACAGCTGATTTGTGTTCACTAAGGCGAACTCGGAACTCCCTACTCGGTTCGCGCACATAGCCCTTGCCACATGGACAAAGAATAAGATAGACAACATTGCTAGTACGGCAATTTGTCATGTGTTTGAAGGTAAAAACCCTTTTGTCCCATGTAAGCTTGTTGCACACAATGGCAAATTGACAAGCATGGCAATGGCCACATGTATGTGTACCCATAATGGGTTTGGCGCCAGTGATGGATTTCTGAACAAAGGTGTCGATAGAGGGTTCTTTAGCTTTGACCAAGGAGTTTCTCAAATTGCTATTGTGTCGAAACGCAAAGGTGGGCTTGGGGAGAGAATTTTTGCAATTATCAGAGTTAAGGATGTGCCATTCGCTGTTAATGATTTGTCTAACCTTATGGTCGATGTTGGAATGGGTGGTAACACAGACCAATTTGTCATCAATTTTAGTTTCTTTGTTCTGCAGTAGTGTTGTTCTGTCATAGTACTTTGCTCTTTTATAGGAGTCCTTAACCAATTTGAAAGGATAGCCTCTGTCTAGGAATTTTTGTTTAAGTTGTTCAGCATGAAAATCATAATTCTGTATGGTGGTACAATTCCTACGGAGCCGTAGGAATTGATTGAACAGAATGTTATCCTTTTGGCTACGTGGGTGGTAGCTAGAATATTGAAGAAGAGTATTTTTGGCCGTTGGTTTGGTATGGAGAGTAACCTCAATTTTTTCATCAACAATTTGAATCCAAATGTCAAGGAATTGAATTTGGGCTTTGCTGGTATTAGGACTGAATTTGAGATGGGAATCACAGAGGTTAATCCAAAGTATGAATTCCTCAAGTTGTTCCTCTGGGCCTCTCCAAATAAAGAAAATATAATCGATAAATCGATGCCAAAATAGAAGATTCTCACTAAAGGGAGCTATTTCATTGAATATAAACTTAGTTTCAAATTCTCCCATAAAGATGTTGGCTACATTAGGCGCACAGGCAGCGCCCATGCTAACTCCTTGTATCTGCTTAAAGATTTCTCCATCGAATTCGAAATAATTTTCCTTAAGGACAATGGCTAAACATTCCAACAAGAACAGGCGATCACAGGGGCTGTTACTATTAACCAAGGTGTTCTTAACTGCTTCTAAAGCTCCTATTTGGGGAATGTTAGTAAATAGGGCTTCGATGTCCATAGAGACCAAAGTGTCAGTATGGTGGTTGAAGGATGTGCCCTAGATTTTACTAATGAGGTGTCCCGTGTCTTTGATGTAACCCTGAAGGTTGGATGCCAGGGGTTGGAGGAATACATCTATGTATTTTGATAGAGGCTTAGTAAGAGACCCAATAGTGGATACAATGGGTCTAAAAGGAGGTGAAATAGAGTTCTTGTGGATCTTGGGGACCCCATATAATATGGGTATTCGATGAAATTCGGTGTTAAGATAGTTGAACTCTTGTTCACAGAGAGATCCTCTATCCAGAGTTCTCTGAGTGATAACCAAAATGTCAGATTTAATCCTTTGTTCAGGATAAGACCTGAGTTTGATATAATGTTCAGGAACCATAAGCATAGCGTGGATTTGTTGCTTGTATGTGGAGCTGTCTAATACCACAATCCCCCTCCTTTATCAGCAGGTTTGATGGTCAAATCAGGATTATTGGCTAGTTGTTTAAGCGCATTATATTCTGAATAATCAAGGTTATACTCAGGTTTAGGGACAAAGGTAAGACGTTTCTGTATTTTGGAGCTAACCACTTTCTCAAAAACGCCAACTTCGGCACCAACCTGGTCCAAGGTAGGAGTAAAGATGGATCTGGGCCGAAGTCCAGTATAGTTGTCATTAATGGGGGTGGGTCTATCCTCAAAGAATCTCCTGAGTCTGATCTTACGAAAAAAAGCTTGAATGTCAGTGCTCATTTTGAAACGGTCAAGGTAAGTGGTAGGAACAAAGGTGAGCCCCCGTGATAGTAATTGGAGGACAGGTTAATTTAGTTAAATTTTTGAAAGATTAATGACCGGGATGGTTTGAAGGTCTTTAGGAGTGTCAGTGTCAAAAGATGCTCCTATTCCCTCCAGTATTGTTTCTTTCGGATCTGTAGAAACTGAGGGGAGTTCTCTGGTTGTTGATAGGAACTTCTCTCTTGGTGTCTGTATCTTGCTCTCATTTGTCCTTGTCTGTTGCCTAAAAAATGGCTGTTTCTCCTAGGGTCTTCAAAGTTTCCCCTTCTTTGTCCATAGTTCCCATAGGAACTAAGGCCACTATCATTATCAGATCCAGAGGTGTCTGAAAAAGTGATGACTCTTTTGTTTGACCAATATTGTCGTTCACCTTGATGAGGATGTTCTTGTTCATTTTTATAGTAGCCGGTAGCTAGATAGGGATAGACTCTCTCTTCACTAAAGTACCTAATATCTTTTTTTAGTTTCTCAGTTTTTTTCTTTACTAGGTACTCACAAAAATAACTAATTTCACCATTGATTTCTTCAAGTTTCTTTTTGGCCTCTTCTACTGGATTGTTTTTCTTGAGAGTCTCCTCTATTTCTGTGATCTCTTTGAGTAAGGTTTCAACAACTTCTCTAGCAGTCTCAATGATAAGCATCATAAGGTCCCTGGAGCATCTATTGGCTATAAGTGACCATCTTTCCAGGAATCTCCTCCCTTCAACAAATAGACCTGGTATATTTCTTTTTTTTAAGTTTGAGTTTATTAAAGTAAAAAGAAAAGGGGGGAGGGGGGTACAATCAATCATGGTAAATATTACATATAATAAGCAATACAATGGGGACTCTCAATAAAAGTAAATATGACAAGCATGAAAAATACAAACAAACCTATATATAAGAAAATATCATATGATACAATAGAATCAATGTCATAACAAAGGGTAACACTATAGCAGAAAAAAAAAAAGAATCAACCAACTCATGGCGGCTTACGTACTTCAACAGTGTCAGGGTCTGGAGAAGCATGTGTTGGGGCAAAGGAGGAGAGATAGGATAACACAGGTGACCAAAGCAGGTCACGCTTAACTGCTAGGGAAATGGGAGATACGAAATTGGTATCTAAACGATGGTGGAAGCAAACTGCATTCCACCAAGAGTGATAGGAGACGTTTGCAGCCTGTTTCCAATTAGAGGTAATGGTATGAAAAGCCACAGCAATTAAGAGGTCAAGTAATAGATAGTGGGGAGGCGATCGCGGGAGACTTGGTGATAGGGAACCTAGAAAAACTTGCAGAGGGGAGAAGGGAATTTGAAAATGAAATATCGTTTGTATTTGCGCCCAGACCAGGTGCCAAAATTTGGAGATAGGGGGGCACTCAAACAACATATGTTTGAGATCTGCAACAGGACAGGGACAGGACCAACAAGTAGGAGATGTGTCAGGTGAAAAGCGAGATAAAATGTGTGGGGTACATAAAGATCTAGTATAAATAAAGTATAAAGTTTGTGTAGTATTAGCAGCTCTAGAGGTTTTATGAAGTTTAGTCCATATTTTGTCCCAGAAAGACAAAGGCCAGTCCTGGGTAAGATCCAATTCCCATGCAGTCTCAATTTTAGATTTTCATCTATTAGTGGAGAATCGAAAAGAATTATAGATAGCAGAGGCCGATGGAGATGTCTCCAATAATGAGGAGGTACCTTTGCGATCCAACAGAACAGTGTTAGATGGGGCCAAGGAATGAAGATATGAAGTCAAGACTGGAAGTAGGGCAATGTATTGTGATCGAGCAGAGGAGGGCAGTGAAAAAGAGGATTTAAGATCTTGAAAAGAGAGAAGAGTGTCTCGGGAAATTAGTTGGGAGATCCAACACAGTCCTTTAGAGTACCATGACTTCCAAAAAATAGTACGATTACGTATTTTGAAGAGAGAGTTATACCATATAGGCTGCTCATGAAGGGAGAGAAGAGACGGGTAAGATGATGATAAATAAGGAAGAAGAAGAGTGCGAGGATGTGAGATAGTAGGAGAGCGAAAGCGAACCAAGGGAGATGTGAAAGATAAATACTCACGAAAAGTAAAAGGGGAAAGAAAAGAGGATTCCATACTTAACCAGACGGGTGGATAATACGGAAGGTCAGAAGAGAACCATCGGATCGATTGCTTCAAAGAGAAAGCTCGATGGTATTCTCTGAAATCCGGAAAACGTACGCCAGATTGGGACTTATCTTTGCGTAGAGAAGCTAAAGCAATCCGGGAACGTTTACCATTCCATAGGAATTTCAACAACAGGGAATCAAACCGTCTAAAGAAAGAAACTGGAATATGTACTGGAAGCATGGAAATGGTATATAGAAGAAGAGGTGATAACATCATTTTTATGGAATTAAGCCGACCCCACCAGGACAGAAAGAGCGGGTTCCAACGTTGAATAGCCGTGTCCATTTTCTTGAAGATATAATCGGAGTTAAATTTGAGTGTGTCAGACAGGAGAGGGGCGAACCAAACACCCAGATATTTGATCTTAGATGGCTGCCAAGAGAAACCTGTTTGGGAAAAGAGATGTTTTTGACAGAGAGGGTTTAGGGGAAGAATCTCGCATTTATCAGCATTAAGACGGTAGCCAGAAACCGCGGAGAAGGAGGACACTTGTTGAAGGAAAGAGGGAATAGAGGAAATAGGATCAAGGCAGTAAAGAAGAATATCATCAGCGTAGACCGACATTTTGACCTGACGTGAACCAAAATTAAACCCAGAAATACTGTTATCCATACGAATTCTAGTAAGAAAGGGTTCCAGGGCTAGAACAAAAAGTAATGGGGATAGAGGACAGCCTTATCGTACCCCCCTGTGTAATGAGAAGTAATCCGAGGACATTCCGTTGACAAAAATAGAGGCCTGGGGATTAGAATAGAGTAAGGAAATGATAGATATGAATTTGGGGGGAAAGCCGATCCAGCGTAAGGCCTGTAACATAAAATCCCAACCAATCCTGTGTCAACCAGGTCTGGATACATCCATAACGTCAGGGCCATGTTGTTGGAGAAACGCCTGTAAGGCCACAGGGTCTTCATACGTGATTGTTCTGTCTTTATAGGTGACCTTGAAGAGACAAGGATGTAGTAGACCATATCTGGCATTTAGGGCCCGCAGCTGAGGCCGCATGTCCAAAAATTTCTTCCTACGATCTGCAGTAGCCTTGGAGACATCTTGTGATAGATAGAGGCGATGACCCTCCCATATAATTTGTTTCTTGAGCTTGGCAGCTGAAAGGACCTGTAAGAGATCAGTGAATTGTAGAAACAGCATGATAACACCTCTGGGTTTACTAGTGGTCCTCGGGCCAAGGCGATGAGCTCTTTGAATATTTCTGGAGGTTAAAGTTGGGGCGTCCAAGATCTTGGCCAGAAAGGATTGGAAGAAGGTGGTGGGGTTTGACCCTTCTGTAAGTTCTGGAAGGCCATAAAGGCGTAGATTATTTCTGCGATTTCTGTTTTCCAAATCCTCCGTCTGGCGCTTAAGTAGAAGAATCTCCTTTTCCATTGATGGAATGTGGGAACAAGCCAGGACAGGAACAGGCCCGAACTCTTTCTTGTCCACAATCTCTTCTGTGACCAGGTCCCTGATCTTTGGGATCCAGCTGGTTCTTACCAGAACAACCGTCACTTCCCCAGTGACTGTGCTTTGTTCGTCCCGTAAATAATTCAGTTCCAGTAAAACAGCCAAAAGTTCATTGGTGTCAAACAGTGTTTTCGTCACCACTGTGCTGGCATTCGCAAGGTCTGGTACTCACATCCTAACACCAAACAAGATCTCATAAGGAGTCCAACCACCCAGGGACTTTCTTGGCATTTTATTCACAGCCCTTTGAACCCGATATAGATGATGAACCCAACTGCGACCATAGTCTAGTACCCTTGCTGTTAAAGACTTCTATTTTTTTTTAAATGTTTTATTATTTTATTTATAAGCACTTGGCATGTTACAGACATGAGCTTTTACGGAAAAAAGGGAAAAATTATATGTAGGGCATTCACATACTTCTGGTGTACAACTGGACACATAACACAAACCTTATAAACATCTAGGACTCAGAGATAGGGTCCTCCTCCAGCCCCCTGGCGTACCAGTACAATACAAGTACATCATTTCCTTACAGTGTTGAGGAGCCCCCAGGTAAGTAATGTGAGATCCCTGAGTGTGTGGGCGGACTGTTATGGTTACTGTTTGGGGCCTGGATAAGTTGTCCGTTTGCCGAAGATAGGTGGTAAAAGGTTCCCAGATGTCTCGGGAGCGGGCCCTTGTGGCATCAGGTCCCAGTAGTTGGATAATTGTTTGTGACAATATATAACTTCTGTGTCCCAGTCTTGGGCTTGTGGCACCCGTGCGCATCCCCAGTTCATTGCTATTCTTCGCTTTACGAGAAGGAGCATTAAAGCAATCAATTTACAGGAATCACTGGGCATGTCCTTTACCAAACTCAGTAGCCCCAACAGTGGGGACGGGAGTATATGTATGTTTGTAACTCTCCCTATTATGCAGACGTTCTCCAACCAGTAGGCGGCAATTGCAGGGCAGTGCCAGGTCAAGTGAATGAAGTCCGTTGAGGTCAATGGCAGCATGGGCAGCGGGAATCCGGCAATAGCCCCATCTAGTGTATTTGTATAGGGGTTCGGTATAGGCGGTGCAGAAATTTGACATGAATATAAGTCATAGTCTGTAGTTGGGAGAAAGCATCTCAAGCTGGCCACAGCAGATGGCCCACTGGGTTTTAGTTAGGGGAAGGGCGAGGTCTTTTCCCCAGGCCTCTCTGGCTGATGTGGCCGCCGCTGGTGTGGTGCGGTACGTGTGGTTGTATGGGGATGTTATCAGTTTCAGGGGAGAGGGTGTCATGTATATGTGGTCTAACGTTGTGAGTGTCTTCGGGGGAAGGTTTCATGAAGAGCCCGGCATTTTGCATGCAATCGGTAATACAAAAGGACATCCAAGGGTGCACCTGTGGTGGATGCTGAAGTTGGCGGGGCAAGGAATTGGCTGTCAGGTTAGAGATCCGCAAAGGTATGAATATTTAGCTTGCTGGTACGGCTGATTGCGCCTTTATCATGTAAAGGAGGTAATAGGGGGTGTTTTGCCACTGGAACGGATGGGGCATAGAGTTGCGGGGTTCTTGTGCATCGTGTCATCCCGATCCATGCCCAACGTATATATTACGGAGTGTTGATCTCTAAGGCGGGCGGTTTATGAGGAATAAATAGCACTGTAGATAATGGCCATGGGGAGGTCCTGTCTGTCTCGACCGCGACGTATGGTTGAAAAGGTGTGGGGTGAGTCCAGGAGTGTAAGAGATGTGCCTGGGCACACAATGCATATAGCTGTAGATCTGGTGCACCCATCCCTCCCTGTGATTGTGGCAGTGCTAGAAGTTCATATGCGACAAAGGGCTGTTGGCCCGCCCAGACTAGCGTGAGAAGGTTGGATAGAAGACATTTAAAAAAGTGCTTTGTGATTGGGATATGAATATTCACAAATAAATGAAGAAATTTGGGTAGCTTAGACCACAGAGGAACATGGTCCTCTAACCAGCCTATGGCTCTGCCAAAGTTAGCTTGCCATAGTTCTTCAACATTCCTGCTGACTAGAATGCCCAGGTATTTAATGGGGCTAGTGGCCCATTGGAGTGGATAGTCAATCGGGAACAGAACTGTGCCATCCGTTAAGGAAAGAAGCATAGATTTGGCCCAATTAACTTGAACACCGGACAAGCCCCGAATTGTATGACTTCACGGATAAATGGTGAAAGATTGGTCTCAGGGTGACTAGCATAAAAGGTAATGTCGTCATCATAAAGGGATATAACCAGGCCACGAGACGTAGAGCCTGTTGCCTGGTTCGTGTGGTGCTCACGGATTTGGGCCGCTAGGGGGTAGTGATGTGAAAAGCAAGGGGGACAGTGGGTATCCTTGCCGCGTGCACTGAGTCGCCGGAAAAGGGTGTGATATTTGCGCATTGAGAAGACATATCTAGGCAATGAAGTTGGTGCCGAGACCTAGTAGAGATAGCAACCGGAAAAGGTATTCCAACTCCAGCATATCAAATGCTTTTGTGGCATCGAGCAATGCAGCCACTGCAGAGGTATGAGGATGCAGATGATGCATTACTGTAAATATGGGGGCCGATTTACAGAACTAATCTGAGATAAAATCCTAAAGTTAATGTTTTTAGTATTCACAGAAGGCATTTAGTAGTAGTAAAGTTAGGGCTCCTAACTTTACTACTACTAAACTGAGATAAAATCCTAAACTTACTACTTTTGGTATTCACAGAAGGCACTTAGTAGTAGTAAAGTTAGGACTCCTAACTTTACTGCTACTAAATGCCTTTTGTGAATCCCGAAAGTCGTAAAGTTAGGATTTTGTCTAAGTTTAGTAGTAGTAAAGTTAGGAGTCCTAACTTTACTACTACTAAATGCCTTCTGTGAATACCAAAAGCATTAACTTTAGGATTTTATCTCAGATTAGTTCTGTGAATTGGCCCCTCTGTTCTGAAGTTATGGGCCGTGGAGAGACCCGGTATAGATCCGGATTGACCAGGTCTGATCATTACAGGAAGCAAAGGTTGCAGCCTGTTAGCCATTACCTTAGCAAATATTTTGTTGTCTATGTTGATGAGAGACAGGGGGCGATATGAGTCACATTGGTTAGCTGGCATGTCAGGCTTGAAGGGTGTGAAAATTACCACTTCCCGCATCGATGGGGGGAGCGTACCCGCCTTAAGGGCGTCCTGGTAAACGTCCAGAAGTTTAGGAGTAAGAATTCAAGAGTATTCCTTGTAAAAGGCGGCCATCAGCCCATCGAGGCCGGGAGCTCTATCTCGGGGGAGGCTGTCGATTGCCTGCTGTATCTCCTCTGAAGTGATTGGGAGTCTAAAAACTCCTGCTGTGCATCTGACAGCCATACCAATTCGACGGTATCAAAGTAGGCCTGAAAGTCAGAGGGAACTGCTGCTTGCGAAGTGGAATACAGGTAGGAAAATAAGTCAACCATGATTTGTAGGAGCTCTTGGGTTGAGGAACAGGTTTGGCCCTCTGGGTCAAGAAGGTCAGAGGTGTAGTATGAAGGATGTGGACTCTGGAGCAACCTGGCCAAAGTTTTACCAGGGTGATCTCCCTCACTGTATCTACGGGCTTGAGTCTCTTTCCCCAGGAAGAGTGTTTCTCTCGGCGCCTCTTCCTGATACGGCAAAATCTTGTTGGGTATGTTGGCCAGAATGCAGGGGTTGCTGGAGTAGTAGAAATGGGGTTCGAACGTAGCAATGCCGGTTTTGAGATCTGAAAGTGTCCCACATATGGATTTACAAATGCCGTGGCTGTACATAAGCTGCGTATGACTGCTTTAAAAGCATCCCAAAGCACGGCTGGAGAGTCGACTGAGCCGGTGTTTTGTTCAAAGTATTCTTGAATGGTTGCGCGTATTTCCTCTCTGAAGACCATGCCCCTGAGAGCACCCTGGGATAGTTTCCATGAGAATGCGCTAGGGAGAGCGTGTGGAGGCTGAAGAACTAATTGCACAGGTGAATGATCTGAAACAGTATGCGGTGAATGGGAGACTGTTGGATGCCAGGCCAGTATGTCCCTGGTTGCCAGCCATGCCCTGTGCTGCAGTGAAAGCACGTGCCTTTGCACATGGTGTGGTGTGGATTGCGCCAAAGATCAGTGAGGTGGTTGTCTGTGGTTATTGCAGTGAGTGTTGAAGGCGCTTGGGGTCATCTGGAGCTGCCTGCTATGTCCATCATGTCATCCAGTGGGACATTAAAATTGCCACACTAATGTACTGACTTAGGGCCAGCACCGGCAATTAGGTGCCAAACTTTGGCGAAGAAGTCAGGGTCGTCTATATTTGGTCCGTAAAACGGTAGCAAGGGTTATGGGGTGATTGTACAGTGTGCCCACTAATATGACATATCGACCTTCGCTGTCACAAATGCAGTGGGTGGTGGACCAAGCCAGGCCCCTACGTATAAAGACACAGATCCCTCTCATGTAATTAGAATATATTGCTGAATAGGTTAGCCCCCAGTCCCTAGTGAATAAGTGAGAAGAGTGTTTGCTTACTAGGTGAGTTTCTTGGAGTAGGCAAATATCGACTTTGTGCCTGTTCAGGTACACATGCAGTAGACAAACTCTCCTGCTGTCATTGAGGCCCTTTATGTTCCATGTGATGAGTTTCACTGTCGCTGCCCTATTCATCCTTACACTGGGGGGAGATGGCGTCATCCCCAAGGGGTTGCCATGCCGTGTATGTGGTGGAATGTGCTGTGTCCCACACGCTAGTGCGATGATGAGAATGGTGTATGTGCATGCCATTCAGCCAATAATTTTGATATGCATTAAACAGTAGTTGTTTAACTGTCCCGCAACAAACCCAATCGACCCACTCACACCAATCCCCCAATCAGGTTGTGGTTCCCTCCCCCAAAACATTGTGAACTGGGAGTTACCGCCTGGGGCAGTGGAATCTCTGAGCTTACTACCCGCCGTGATGGTTGGGTGGCCAAACTTTAGCCATGGGGAGAGCTCCCACCACATAGCACAACCCAGTGCACTCCACGAACACAGACAGACTTTTTCTGATAAAACATTAGTGCAGTGCTCTGGCAGCATTCCCAGACATTAGAGAAGAACAGCAAATTTAAAAAGGTAAAAAGGTTTGTAAACTAGCACTGTCTGTGCTTCTAAACACCATAGTAACTCTTGTATTATTGAACAGAAGAAAATAAATAGTTCAAAGCTAATCATTGTCACTCTGCGCCAAAGGGGGCTCGTAACATGGTGTTAGATTTGGGGGTCTCTAGTTGTCAGAGGTAGGTACCTTTGACCAAATAGAGACCCTTGCGTCTAGTCATCGTAAGGGGCTACACTCCTAAAATAACCTCTGCTCACCCCCTTGGTAGCTTGGCACCAGCAGGCAGGCTTGTCTCAGAGGCAGTGTGTAAAGCATCTGTGAACCAATACAGTAATACAGTGACAACACTACAGATGGACACCACACAGGTTGTGTTATAAAAATAAGTATTTTTATATAGACTTAACACCAGACCAAACGACAAAAATCCACAATACCGTACTCAAAAATAGACTTTAAAATGGTAGGAAATAGCTCAGTTCTCTTAAGATTGTAAATGCAACACTTTACTCTCAAATTACCTTGTATCCGTAACGCAATGCAAACATAAGGGTCGCAGGGAAGGTGATGCGTTGGTTCCTTACTGCTGCGCAGGGGAGTTGATGCTTGCTTCCTTACTGTGTGGGGCGGTGATGTGTCGGTTTCTTACAGCTCTCCGGTACAATGCGACAAGATGGCGACTGTTCTGCTCGACTTTCTCGGCCTTCTTGTGTTAACAAGTGATTGAATGTGACTTCAGTCTCTTACCATTCAAGCCTAAGGGTTAGAGTAGTGAATGGAGCCTATTTACTAGGCACTTCGACATGATTCTGTGCTCTTCCCCATAGATCAGGGCTTGCACACATAGCCTAGGGGATAGATTCGTTAGTATTAGGGATAACCTGTCCTGTAGTGAGGGTATTTCATGGAGCTGTGCCGAATTCAGGCCTGGTAGGCCTCAAACGGGAGAGACTCCATCTTTCTTTCTGCTTCGGCAGCTTGGGATGCTTCTAGGCCAAGAGTAATGTTTTAGTTATGAGGTGTTATTCGCTTGGAGAGAACCGGTTCAGGCCGGCCCTTATCGAAGGATTGTATTTTTCTTCATGCCGAAGACACTACATCAGGCCGGCCGGCTGGGAACGTGTCCTTGGTACGGGGAGGTACAAGAATTTGGTGGGCGGCAGGTTATGGGCCGGAATTTTCCATGAGGAAATGCACCTCTATATTAGTGAAAGTCTGAGGCAGTTACATGTTCAGTCCGTAGGCGGCATCTAGCCGTTAGCAGTAAAGCTACTACTTATTCCAGGGAAGACAGACGCCATCTTGAAGGCGGAGAAGAACTGAGAGACAGATGCTTTCCTAACAGAATAGCCAGAGAGGAGAGAGTAGCCGATAAGGAAGAGGTCCCAGTGACTCGGAGAAGGGTGATTCCAGGCGAGCCGAGGCACAGACGAGAGGGGAGCCTAGATGACCACTGAGTGCGGGCTACATACTACTAAGGTGATGTCGACCCTTTCTTATTAGAGTGTACAACTTAATCTTTCACTTTTCTTTGCAGGTTATGTGTTATATCGTAATGTTATGTGATTGTGTATGTAATGAGTAATAAAGTATCAACAATTTGAATCCAAATGTCAAGGAATTGAATTTGGGCTTTGCTGGTATTAGGACTGAATTTGAGATGGGAATCACAGAGGTTAATCCAAAGTATGAATTCCTCAAGTTGTTCCTCTGGGCCTCTCCAAATAAAGAAAATATAATCGATAAATCGATGCCAAAATAGAAGATTCTCACTAAAGGGAGCTATTTCATTGAATATAAACTTAGTTTCAAATTCTCCCATAAAGATGTTGGCTACATTAGGCGCACAGGCAGCGCCCATGCTAACTCCTTGTATCTGCTTAAAGATTTCTCCATCGAATTCGAAATAATTTTCATAAAGGACAATGGCTAAACATTCCAACAAGAACAGGCGATCACAGGGGCTGTTACTATTAACCAAGGTGTTCTTAACTGCTTCTAAAGCTCCTATTTGGGGAATGTTAGTAAATAGGGCTTCGATGTCCATAGAGACCAAAGTGTCAGTATGGTGGTTGAAGGATGTGCCCTAGATTTTACTAATGAGGTGTCCCGTGTCTTTGATGTAACCCTGAAGGTTGGATGCCAGGGGTTGGAGGAATACATCTATGTATTTTGATAGAGGCTTAGTAAGAGACCCAATAGTGGATACAATGGGTCTAAAAGGAGGTGAAATAGAGTTCTTGTGGATCTTGGGGACCCCATATAATATGGGTATTCGATGAAATTCGGTGTTAAGATAGTTGAACTCTTGTTCACAGAGAGAGCCTCTATCCAGAGTTCTCTGAGTGATAACCAAAATGTCAGATTTAATCCTTTGTTCAGGATAAGACCTGAGTTTGATATAATGTTCAGGAACCATAAGCATAGCGTGGATTTGTTGCTTGTATGTGGAGCTGTCTAATACCACAATCCCCCTCCTTTATCAGCAGGTTTGATGGTCAAATCAGGATTATTGGCTAGTTGTTTAAGCGCATTATATTCTGAATAATCAAGGTTATACTCAGGTTTAGGGACAAAGGTAAGACGTTTCTGTATTTTGGAGCTAACCACTTTCTCAAAAACGCCAACTTCGGCACCAACCTGGTCCAAGGTAGGAGTAAAGATGGATCTGGGCCGAAGTCCAGTATAGTTGTCATTAATGGGGGTGGGTCTATCCTCAAAGAATCTCCTGAGTCTGATCTTACGAAAAAAAGCTTGAATGTCAGTGCTCATTTTGAAACGGTCAAGGTAAGTGGTAGGAACAAAGGTGAGCCCCCGTGATAGTAATTGGAGGACAGGTTAATTTAGTTAAATTTTTGAAAGATTAAAGACCGGGATGGTTTGAAGGTCTTTAGGAGTGTCAGTGTCAAAAGATGCTCCTATTCCCTCCAGTATTGTTTCTTTCGGATCTGTAGAAACTGAGGGGAGTTCTCTGGTTGTTGATAGGAACTTCTCTCTTGGTGTCTGTATCTTGCTCTCATTTGTCCTTGTCTGTTGCCTAAAAAATGGCTGTTTCTCCTAGGGTCTTCAAAGTTTCCCCTTCTTTGTCCATAGTTCCCATAGGAACTAAGGCCACTATCATTATCAGATCCAGAGGTGTCTGAAAAAGTGATGACTCTTTTGTTTGACCAATATTGTCGTTCACCTTGATGAGGATGTTCTTGTTCATTTTTATAGTAGCCGGTAGCTAGATAGGGATAGACTCTCTCTTCACTAAAGTACCTAATATCTTTTTTTAGTTTCTCAGTTTTTTTCTTTACTAGGTACTCACAAAAATAACTAATTTCACCATTGATTTCTTCAAGTTTCTTTTTGGCCTCTTCTACTGGATTGTTTTTCTTGAGAGTCTCCTCTATTTCTGTGATCTCTTTGAGTAAGGTTTCAACAACTTCTCTAGCAGTCTCAATGATAAGCATCATAAGGTCCCTGGAGCATCTATTGGCTATAAGTGACCATCTTTCCAGGAATCTCCTCCCTTCAACAAATAGACCTGGTATATTTCTTTTTTTTAAGTTTGAGTTTATTAAAGTAAAAAGAAAAGGGGGGAGGGGGGTACAATCAATCATGGTAAATATTACATATAATAAGCAATACAATGGGGACTCTCAATAAAAGTAAATATGACAAGCATGAAAAATACAAACAAACCTATATATAAGAAAATATCATATGATACAATAGAATCAATGTCATAACAAAGGGTAACACTATAGCAGAAAAAAAAAAAGAATCAACCAACTCATGGCGGCTTACGTACTTCAACAGTGTCAGGGTCTGGAGAAGCATGTGTTGGGGCAAAGGAGGAGAGATAGGATACCACAGGTGACCAAAGCAGGTCACGCTTAACTGCTAGGGAAATGGGAGATACGAAATTGGTATCTAAACGATGGTGGAAGCAAACTGCATTCCACCAAGAGTGATAGGAGACGTTTGCAGCCTGTTTCCAATTAGAGGTAATGGTATGAAAAGCCACAGCAATTAAGAGGTCAAGTAATAGATAGTGGGGAGGCGATCGCGGGAGACTTGGTGATAGGGAACCTAGAAAAACTTGCAGAGGGGAGAAGGGAATTTGAAAATGAAATATCGTTTGTATTTGCGCCCAGACCAGGTGCCAAAATTTGGAGATAGGGGGGCACTCAAACAACATATGTTTGAGATCTGCAACAGGACAGGGACAGGACCAACAAGTAGGAGATGTGTCAGGTGAAAAGCGAGATAAAATGTGTGGGGTACATAAAGATCTAGTATAAATAAAGTATAAAGTTTGTGTAGTATTAGCAGCTCTAGAGGTTTTATGAAGTTTAGTCCATATTTTGTCCCAGAAAGACAAAGGCCAGTCCTGGGTAAGATCCAATTCCCATGCAGTCTCAATTTTAGATTTTCATCTATTAGTGGAGAATCGAAAAGAATTATAGATAGCAGAGGCCGATGGAGATGTCTCCAATAATGAGGAGGTACCTTTGCGATCCAACAGAACAGTGTTAGATGGGGCCAAGGAATGAAGATATGAAGTCAAGACTGGAAGTAGGGCAATGTATTGTGATCGAGCAGAGGAGGGCAGTGAAAAAGAGGATTTAAGATCTTGAAAAGAGAGAAGAGTGTCTCGGGAAATTAGTTGGGAGATCCAACACAGTCCTTTAGAGTACCATGACTTCCAAAAAATAGTACGATTACGTATTTTGAAGAGAGAGTTATACCATATAGGCTGCTCATGAAGGGAGAGAAGAGACGGGTAAGATGATGATAAATAAGGAAGAAGAAGAGTGCGAGGATGTGAGATAGTAGGAGAGCGAAAGCAAACCAAGGGAGATGTGAAAGATAAATACTCACGAAAAGTAAAAGGGGAAAGAAAAGAGGATTCCATACTTAACCAGACGGGTGGATAATACGGAAGGTCAGAAGAGAACCATCGGATCGATTGCTTCAAAGAGAAAGCTCGATGGTATTCTCTGAAATCCGGAAAACGTACGCCAGATTGGGACTTATCTTTGCGTAGAGAAGCTAAAGCAATCCGGGAACGTTTACCATTCCATAGGAATTTCAACAACAGGGAATCAAACCGTCTAAAGAAAGAAACTGGAATATGTACTGGAAGCATGGAAATGGTATATAGAAGAAGAGGTGATAACATCATTTTTATGGAATTAAGCCGACCCCACCAGGACAGAAAGAGCGGGTTCCAACGTTGAATAGCCGTGTCCATTTTCTTGAAGATATAATCGGAGTTAAATTTGAGTGTGTCAGACAGGAGAGGGGCGAACCAAACACCCCGATATTTGATCTTAGATGGCTGCCAAGAGAAACCTGTTTGGGAAAAGAGATGTTTTTGACAGAGAGGGTTTAGGGGAAGAATCTCGCATTTATCAGCATTAAGACGGTAGCCAGAAACCGCGGAGAAGGAGGACACTTGTTGAAGGAAAGAGGGAATAGAGGAAATAGGATCAAGGCAGTAAAGAAGAATATCATCAGCGTAGACCGACATTTTGACCTGACGTGAACCAAAATTAAACCCAGAAATACTGTTATCCATACGAATTCTAGTAAGAAAGGGTTCCAGGGCTAGAACAAAAAGTAATGGGGATAGAGGACAGCCTTGTCGTACCCCCCTGTGTAATGAGAAGTAATCCGAGGACATTCCGTTGACAAAAATAGAGGCCTGGGGATTAGAATAGAGTAAGGAAATGATAGATATGAATTTGGGGGGAAAGCCGATCCAGCGTAAGGCCTGTAACATAAAATCCCAACCAATCCTGTGTCAACCAGGTCTGGATACATCCATAACGTCAGGGCCATGTTGTTGGAGAAACGCCTGTAAGGCCACAGGGTCTTCATACGTGATTGTTCTGTCTTTATAGGTGACCTTGAAGAGACAAGGATGTAGTAGACCATATCTGGCATTTAGGGCCCGCAGCTGAGGCCGCATGTCCAAAAATTTCTTCCTACGATCTGCAGTAGCCTTGGAGACATCTTGTGATAGATAGAGGCGATGACCCTCCCATATAATTTGTTTCTTGAGCTTGGCAGCTGAAAGGACCTGTAAGAGATCAGTGAATTGTAGAAACAGCATGATAACACCTCTGGGTTTACTAGTGGTCCTCGGGCCAAGGCGATGAGCTCTTTGAATATTTCTGGAGGTTAAAGTTGGGGCGTCCAAGATCTTGGCCAGAAAGGATTGGAAGAAGGTGGTGGGGTTTGACCCTTCTGTAAGTTCTGGAAGGCCATAAAGGCGTAGATTATTTCTGCGATTTCTGTTTTCCAAATCCTCCGTCTGGCGCTTAAGTAGAAGAATCTCCTTTTCCATTGATGGAATGTGGGAACAAGCCAGGACAGGAACAGGCCCGAACTCTTTCTTGTCCACAATCTCTTCTGTGACCAGGTCCCTGATCTTTGGGATCCAGCTGGTTCTTACCAGAACAACCGTCACTTCCCCAGTGACTGTGCTTTGTTCGTCCCGTAAATAATTCAGTTCCAGTAAAACAGCCAAAAGTTCATTGGTGTCAAACAGTGTTTTCGTCACCACTGTGCTGGCATTCGCAAGGTCTGGTACTCACATCCTAACACCAAACAAGATCTCATAAGGAGTCCAACCACCCAGGGACTTTCTTGGCATTTTATTCACAGCCCTTTGAACCCGATATAGATGATGAACCCAACTGCGACCATAGTCTAGTACCCTTGCTGTTAAAGACTTCTATTTTTTTTTTAATGTTTTATTATTTTATTTATAAGCACTTGGCATGTTACAGACATGAGCTTTTACGGAAAAAAGGGAAAAATTATATGTAGGGCATTCACATACTTCTGGTGTACAACTGGACACATAACACAAACCTTATAAACATCTAGGACTCAGAGATAGGGTCCTCCTCCAGCCCCCTGGCGTACCAGTACAATACAAGTACATCATTTCCTTACAGTGTTGAGGAGCCCCCAGGTAAGTAATGTGAGATCCCTGAGTGTGTGGGCGGACTGTTATGGTTACTGTTTGGGGCCTGGATAAGTTGTCCGTTTGCCGAAGATAGGTGGTAAAAGGTTCCCAGATGTCTCGGGAGCGGGCCCTTGTGGCATCAGGTCCCAGTAGTTGGATAATTGTTTGTGACAATATATAACTTCTGTGTCCCAGTCTTGGGCTTGTGGCACCCGTGCGCATCCCCAGTTCATTGCTATTCTTCGCTTTACGAGAAGGAGCATTAAAGCAATCAATTTACAGGAATCACTGGGCATGTCCTTTACCAAACTCAGTAGCCCCAACAGTGGGGACGGGAGTATATGTATGTTTGTAACTCTCCCTATTATGCAGACGTTCTCCAACCAGTAGGCGGCAATTGCAGGGCAGTGCCAGGTCAAGTGAATGAAGTCCGTTGAGGTCAATGGCAGCATGGGCAGCGGGAATCCGGCAATAGCCCCATCTAGTGTATTTGTATAGGGGTTCGGTATAGGCGGTGCAGAAATTTGACATGAATATAAGTCATAGTCTGTAGTTGGGAGAAAGCATCTCAAGCTGGCCACAGCAGATGGCCCACTGGGTTTTAGTTAGGGGAAGGGCGAGGTCTTTTCCCCAGGCCTCTCTGGCTGATGTGGCCGCCGCTGGCGTGGTGCGGTACGTGTGGTTGTATGTGGATGTTATCAGTTTCAGGGGAGAGGGTGTCATGTATATGTGGTCTAACGTTGTGAGTGTCTTCGGGGGAAGGTTTCATGAAGAGCCCGGCATTTTGCATGCAATCGGTAATACAAAAGGACATCCAAGGGTGCACCTGTGGTGGATGCTGAAGTTGGCGGGGCAAGGAATTGGCTGTCAGGTTAGAGATCCGCAAAGGTATGAATATTTAGCTTGCTGGTACGGCTGATTGCGCCTTTATCATGTAAAGGAGGTAATAGGGGGTGTTTTGCCACTGGAACGGATGGGGCATAGAGTTGCGGGGTTCTTGTGCATCGTGTCATCCCGATCCATGCCCAACGTATATATTACGGAGTGTTGATCTCTAAGGCGGGCGGTTTATGAGGAATAAATAGCACTGTAGATAATGGCCATGGGGAGGTCCTGTCTGTCTCGACCGCGACGTATGGTTGAAAAGGTGTGGGGTGAGTCCAGGAGTGTAAGAGATGTGCCTGGGCACACAATGCATATAGCTGTAGATCTGGTGCACCCATCCCTCCCTGTGATTGTGGCAGTGCTAGAAGTTCATATGCGACAAAGGGCTGTTGGCCCGCCCAGACTAGCGTGAGAAGGTTGGATAGAAGACATTTAAAAAAGTGCTTTGTGATTGGGATATGAATATTCACAAATAAATGAAGAAATTTGGGTAGCTTAGACCACAGAGGAACATGGTCCTCTAACCAGCCTATGGCTCTGCCAAAGTTAGCTTGCCATAGTTCTTCAACATTCCTGCTGACTAGAATGCCCAGGTATTTAATGGGGCTAGTGGCCCATTGGAGTGGATAGTCAATCGGGAACAGAACTGTGCCATCCGTTAAGGAAAGAAGCATAGATTTGGCCCAATTAACTTGAACACCGGACAAGCCCCGAATTGTATGACTTCACGGATAAATGGTGAAAGATTGGTCTCAGGGTGACTAGCATAAAAGGTAATGTCGTCATCATAAAGGGATATAACCAGGCCACGAGACGTAGAGCCTGTTGCCTGGTTCGTGTGGTGCTCACGGATTTGGGCCGCTAGGGGGTAGTGATAGTGAAAAGCAAGGGGGACAGTGGGTATCCTTGCCGCGTGCACTGAGTCGCCGGAAAAGGGTGTGATATTTGCGCATTGAGAAGACATATCTAGGCAATGAAGTTGGTGCCGAGACCTAGTAGAGATAGCAACCGGAAAAGGTATTCCAACTCCAGCATATCAAATGCTTTTGTGGCATCGAGCAATGCAGCCACTGCAGAGGTATGAGGATGCAGATGATGCATTACTGTAAATATGGGGGCCGATTTACAGAACTAATCTGAGATAAAATCCTAAAGTTAATGATTTTAGTATTCACAGAAGGCATTTAGTAGTAGTAAAGTTAGGGCTCCTAACTTTACTACTACTAAACTGAGATAAAATCCTAAACTTACTACTTTTGGTATTCACAGAAGGCACTTAGTAGTAGTAAAGTTAGGACTCCTAACTTTACTGCTACTAAATGCCTTTTGTGAATCCCGAAAGTCGTAAAGTTAGGATTTTGTCTAAGTTTAGTAGTAGTAAAGTTAGGAGTCCTAACTTTACTACTACTAAATGCCTTCTGTGAATACCAAAAGCATTAACTTTAGGATTTTATCTCAGATTAGTTCTGTGAATTGGCCCCTCTGTTCTGAAGTTATGGGCCGTGGAGAGACCCGGTATAGATCCGGATTGACCAGGTCTGATCATTACAGGAAGCAAAGGTTGCAGCCTGTTAGCCATTACCTTAGCAAATATTTTGTTGTCTATGTTGATGAGAGACAGGGGGCGATATGAGTCACATTGGTTAGCTGGCATGTCAGGCTTGAAGGGTGTGAAAATTACCACTTCCCGCATCGATGGGGGGAGCGTACCCGCCTTAAGGGCGTCCTGGTAAACGTCCAGAAGTTTAGGAGTAAGAATTCAAGAGTATTCCTTGTAAAAGGCGGCCATCAGCCCATCGAGGCCGGGAGCTCTATCTCGGGGGAGGCTGTCGATTGCCTGCTGTATCTCCTCTGAAGTGATTGGGAGTCTAAAAACTCCTGCTGTGCATCTGACAGCCATACCAATTCGACGGTATCAAAGTAGGCCTGAAAGTCAGAGGGAACTGCTGCTTGCGAAGTGGAATACAGGTAGGAAAATAAGTCAACCATGATTTGTAGGAGCTCTTGGGTTGAGGAACAGGTTTGGCCCTCTGGGTCAAGAAGGTCAGAGGTGTAGTATGAAGGATGTGGACTCTGGAGCAACCTGGCCAAAGTTTTACCAGGGTGATCTCCCTCACTGTATCTACGGGCTTGAGTCTCTTTCCCCAGGAAGAGTGTTTCTCTCGGCGCCTCTTCCTGATACGGCAAAATCTTGTTGGGTATGTTGGCCAGAATGCAGGGGTTGCTGGAGTAGTAGAAATGGGGTTCGAACGTAGCAATGCCGGTTTTGAGATCTGAAAGTGTCCCACATATGGATTTACAAATGCCGTGGCTGTACATAAGCTGCGTATGACTGCTTTAAAAGCATCCCAAAGCACGGCTGGAGAGTCGACTGAGCCGGTGTTTTGTTCAAAGTATTCTTGAATGGTTGCGCGTATTTCCTCTCTGAAGACCATGCCCCTGAGAGCACCCTGGGATAGTTTCCATGAGAATGCGCTAGGGAGAGCGTGTGGAGGCTGAAGAACTAATTGCACAGGTGAATGATCTGAAACAGTATGCGGTGAATGGGAGACTGTTGGATGCCAGGCCAGTATGTCCCTGGTTGCCAGCCATGCCCTGTGCTGCAGTGAAAGCACGTGCCTTTGCACATGGTGTGGTGTGGATTGCGCCAAAGATCAGTGAGGTGGTTGTCTGTGGTTATTGCAGTGAGTGTTGAAGGCGCTTGGGGTCATCTGGAGCTGCCTGCTATGTCCATCATGTCATCCAGTGGGACATTAAAATTGCCACACTAATGTACTGACTTAGGGCCAGCACCGGCAATTAGGTGCCAAACTTTGGCGAAGAAGTCAGGGTCGTCTATATTTGGTCCGTAAAACGGTAGCAAGGGTTATGGGGTGATTGTACAGTGTGCCCACTAATATGACATATCGACCTTCGCTGTCACAAATGCAGTGGGTGGTGGACCAAGCCAGGCCCCTACGTATAAAGACACAGATCCCTCTCATGTAATTAGAATATATTGCTGAATAGGTTAGCCCCCAGTCCCTAGTGAATAAGTGAGAAGAGTGTTTGCTTACTAGGTGAGTTTCTTGGAGTAGGCAAATATCGACTTTGTGCCTGTTCAGGTACACATGCAGTAGACAAACTCTCCTGCTGTCATTGAGGCCCTTTATGTTCCATGTGATGAGTTTCACTGTCGCTGCCCTATTCATCCTTACACTGGGGGGAGATGGCGTCATCCCCAAGGGGTTGCCATGCCGTGTATGTGGTGGAATGTGCTGTGTCCCACACGCTAGTGCGATGATGAGAATGGTGTATGTGCATGCCATTCAGCCAATAATTTTGATATGCATTAAACAGTAGTTGTTTAACTGTCCCGCAACAAACCCAATCGACCCACTCACACCAATCCCCCAATCAGGTTGTGGTTCCCTCCCCCAAAACATTGTGAACTGGGAGTTACCGCCTGGGGCAGTGGAATCTCTGAGCTTACTACCCGCCGTGATGGTTGGGTGGCCAAACTTTAGCCATGGGGAGAGCTCCCACCACATAGCACAACCCAGTGCACTCCACGAACACAGACAGACTTTTTCTGATAAAACATTAGTGCAGTGCTCTGGCAGCATTCCCAGACATTAGAGAAGAACAGCAAATTTAAAAAGGTAAAAAGGTTTGTAAACTAGCACTGTCTGTGCTTCTAAACACCATAGTAACTCTTGTATTATTGAACAGAAGAAAATAAATAGTTCAAAGCTAATCATTGTCACTCTGCGCCAAAGGGGGCTCGTAACATGGTGTTAGATTTGGGGGTCTCTAGTTGTCAGAGGTAGGTACCTTTGACCAAATAGAGACCCTTGCGTCTAGTCATCGTAAGGGGCTACACTCCTAAAATAACCTCTGCTCACCCCCTTGGTAGCTTGGCACCAGCAGGCAGGCTTGTCTCAGAGGCAGTGTGTAAAGCATCTGTGAACCAATACA
The DNA here is from genome assembly GCF_964204655.1 of Triturus cristatus. Lineage (NCBI taxonomy): Eukaryota > Metazoa > Chordata > Amphibia > Caudata > Salamandridae > Triturus > Triturus cristatus. The sequence continues at coordinate 408,214,665 of NC_140590.1, forward strand.
GTAATACAGTGACAACACTACAGATGGACACCACACAGGTTGTGTTATAAAAATAAGTATTTTTATATAGACTTAACACCAGACCAAACGACAAAAATCCACAATACCGTACTCAAAAATAGACTTTAAAATGGTAGGAAATAGCTCAGTTCTCTTAAGATTGTAAATGCAACACTTTACTCTCAAATTACCTTGTATCCGTAACGCAATGCAAACATAAGGGTCGCAGGGAAGGTGATGCGTTGGTTCCTTACTGCTGCGCAGGGGAGTTGATGCTTGCTTCCTTACTGTGTGGGGCGGTGATGTGTCGGTTTCTTACAGCTCTCCGGTACAATGCGACAAGATGGCGACTGTTCTGCTCGACTTTCTCGGCCTTCTTGTGTTAACAAGTGATTGAATGTGACTTCAGTCTCTTACCATTCAAGCCTAAGGGTTAGAGTAGTGAATGGAGCCTATTTACTAGGCACTTCGACATGATTCTGTGCTCTTCCCCATAGATCAGGGCTTGCACACATAGCCTAGGGGATAGATTCGTTAGTATTAGGGATAACCTGTCCTGTAGTGAGGGTATTTCATGGAGCTGTGCCGAATTCAGGCCTGGTAGGCCTCAAACGGGAGAGACTCCATCTTTCTTTCTGCTTCGGCAGCTTGGGATGCTTCTAGGCCAAGAGTAATGTTTTAGTTATGAGGTGTTATTCGCTTGGAGAGAACCGGTTCAGGCCGGCCCTTATCGAAGGATTGTATTTTTCTTCATGCCGAAGACACTACATCAGGCCGGCCGGCTGGGAACGTGTCCTTGGTACGGGGAGGTACAAGAATTTGGTGGGCGGCAGGTTATGGGCCGGAATTTTCCATGAGGAAATGCACCTCTATATTAGTGAAAGTCTGAGGCAGTTACATGTTCAGTCCGTAGGCGGCATCTAGCCGTTAGCAGTAAAGCTACTACTTATTCCAGGGAAGACAGACGCCATCTTGAAGGCGGAGAAGAACTGAGAGACAGATGCTTTCCTAACAGAATAGCCAGAGAGGAGAGAGTAGCCGATAAGGAAGAGGTCCCAGTGACTCGGAGAAGGGTGATTCCAGGCGAGCCGAGGCACAGACGAGAGGGGAGCCTAGATGACCACTGAGTGCGGGCTACATACTACTAAGGTGATGTCGACCCTTTCTTATTAGAGTGTACAACTTAATCTTTCACTTTTCTTTGCAGGTTATGTGTTATATCGTAATGTTATGTGATTGTGTATGTAATGAGTAATAAAGTATCCAGTTTGTAGTGAACCAACATGTGATGCGTGTTCTTGTATAAGAGGGTAGCCTATTCTTCTAGTCAGCTGTGGCTACATGAACAGATGTTAACCCTGATCAGGTAAGTGGTAACTGAATAAAGGAAAGAGGAGCCTCTCGAACCTGAGAACAGGCTATGCCCGAACTGGCAATCCTTGTGCGATCTGATGAATAGTGAGATTCCCTTTTTGTATGTTATGGTGATCATAGGATGAACTGTCGTATGAGACTGCCGTCTAGGTAGAGAGGTCTGGATTCGTAGGGGATCGCGAGGCCGCCGATTGTGCTGATACTGTCGTATGGGCAGAGAGGTCTGGGTTGGTATGGGACCGCGAGGCCGCCACTTGTGATACTGTCGTATGGGCAGAGAGGTCTGGGTTCGTATGGGACCGCGAGGCCGCCACCTGTGATACTGTCGTATGGGCAGAGAGGTCTGGATCCGTATGGGATCGCGAGGCCGCCAATTGTGCTGAGACTGCCGTCTGGGTAGAGAGGTCTGGGTTCGTATGGGACCGTGAGGCCGCCACTTGTGATACTGTTGTATGGGCAGAAAGGTCTGGATTCGTAGGGAATCGCGAGGCCGCCGATTGTGTTGATACTGTCGTATGGGCAGAGAGGTCTGGATCCGTATGGGATCGCGAGGCCGCCGATTGTGCTGAGACTGCCGTCTGGGTAGAGAGGTCTGGGTTCGTATGGGACCGTGAGGCCGCCACTTGTGATACTGTTGTATGGGCAGAAAGGTCTGGATTCGTAGGGAATCGCGAGGCCGCCGATTGTGTTGATACTGTCGTATGGGCAGAGAGGTCTGGATCCGTATGGGATCGCGAGGCCGCCGATTGTGCTGAGACTGCCGTCTGGGCAGAGAGGTCTGGATCCGTATGGGATCGCGAGGCCGCCGATTGTGCTGAGACTGCCGTCTGGGTAGAGAGGTCTGGGTTCGTATGGGACCGTGAGGCCGCCACTTGTGATACTGTCGTATGGGCAGAAAGGTCTGGATTCGTAGGGAATCGCGAGGCCGCCGATTGTGTTGATACTGTCGTATGGGCAGAGAGGTTTGGATCCGTATGGGATCGCGAGGCCGCCGATTGTGCTGAGACTGCCGTCTGGGTAGAGAGGTCTGGGTTCGTATGGGACCGTGAGGCCGCCACTTGTGATACTGTCGTATGGGCAGAAAGGTCTGGATCCGTATGGGATCGCGAGGCCGCCGATTGTGAGGTCTTGGTATGCATAGTAGGAATCCCCTGTCCTTAGGTGATAGATATATGTGGTTGCAGGATTGTAAATAGGGTCTAGGGAGGGGGTAACGTTCTGGCTGGGTTAGTGAGGCTCTGATGAGCAGGTTCTATCTGATCCGAAAACCCAAGCAGAACATTTGGCGTCACGAACCGTTTACGAAACCTGTGTGCGTTGTGGTTGTATCGTGTTTGCTTTCGGCGTGTGCGTGGTTTCGTTTGTATATTATTTCTATATACTTGTTTGTTATTTTCTTTTCCCTTTCTTCTTTTTCTTTTTCTCTTTTTCTTTCTTTTTAAAGATGTTTTCTAGAAAGTCGAAATCTACTTTTAAGTTGCCCGTTGATATTCCCGGCTGGGATTCAACGCCTTATGAGGCCTTGGCCCGTGAGTGGGCTGATTCTACTGGTTTGAGTGAGAATTGGAATTCTTTTTTGGAGCTGGCGGAGCCGGCTAATGTGATTACTTGTTTACAGAAGGTGCCGGTATCTAAGGGTGATGAGCTTCCCGTTTTGGGGTGCAGAGGTTGGATTGTTCTGTCTGCGTACAGGATTCTGCATGAGAGGTTGTTGAAGTTGCAGGACTTGCATAAGGATTTGGAAGCGAACTTTGTTGAGATTCAGAATGCTCATACTTTGTTGCGGTGTCAAAATAAGTTGCTTGCTGATAAACTTGAGACGTACCAAACTATTGCCGAGAGGGCGGCTGTGCGAATTGCTCGTTATAAATACAAGAATCGGCGTGGTCGGGTCTCGACGCGAAAGGTGCGTCTGGTCGTGGCGAAAGCCGGACTGGATTGGAATCCTGATGAATGGGATGGTAATATCTGGAACTCGAGTGATTCTCCTTCCTCGGGTGAGGAGTCTGCCAAGCGCGAGTCCTCTCGCTCCGGCCGTGCTTGTAAATCTGCTTCTTGCGCCTCTGATGGTTCACCCCGTGATTGCGCTCGTTCTTCGAGCGGGGTCGATGCTTCTTTCACTAATTGTTCCTCTACGTGTACTGGTCGAGCTCCTTGTGATGCTCATCCCGCGGTCTCGGCGCATCCTGTTTTTCGACGGAAGGTGCAGCAGGCTCCCGGTGCTCCGAATGGTATTGCTTTAGACTCTTTGGAGGATTTTACTCAACAAGAAATTAGTGATATTTTGCAGCGATTTCGGCAGCGAGCTGGTGAGACCTTACTCACATGGATGGTGTGCCTTTATGAACTGGGCGCTGCTGGCATTATGTTGGATGCTGGCGATTGTTTGAAGTTTTGTTCCTTGAGTTCGGATTCTACTGTACAGGATCATTTTCGTAACTTTAATGGTGGTGGTCAAATTTCTTTGCTTCAATTGGCGACTGAGGGTTGTAATCAAAAATATCCTACTGAGTCTGACTGGCCTCTGAATGACAAGCCGTGGTATACTTTGCGCGATGCTGCGCAACGTCTCAAAGAGGAGGTGATGAAAACGGCAATTTTTCTAAACACTGCTGACAGGTTGCTTGATGGTTTCTTGACATCTTCTGTGCGGAATCGTATTATTCGTTCTTCCCCTGTTGCTTATAAGCAGGTCATGATGACTTTATTGATTAATCAGACTGGTAACATGTTATCTGTGGTGCTGGAATCGGTACGCCAACTCGGTGAGTTGGGTGAGTGGTTTAAACCTGAACGGCAGTCCCGGCCTGACACTCGTACTCCTGGTGACAATAAACTTACTAGACGTGATATGTTTTTTGCTCTTATGGCTGATGGTGTGCGGAAGGAGGACATTGATGGTGAGACTACTTCTCGTTTGTGGGAAATGTTTCGCAAACGTGGCTTGGATCGAAAGGAGGGTGCCCGGCGTGTTCGGACAACTGAGTGTGATCGTGGTTTTTCTGATGGTAGCGATGATGACGACTGCCGTGGGCGCTCTTATCGTCGTGATGATCGACGTTATGCGCGTGATTTGTCCCCCCGTCGTGAGAGAGACAGGGAGAGAGAGGGGGAAAGAGAGAGGGGGAGAGATGATTATGTTAACAGCAGACGTAGAGATGATAGGGATCAATCCCCTGAGTTGAGAAGGAGAGAGGATCGACACATATTGGCCGATCGAAACCCGCAGTACACTGCAGGGAACAGTAATCCATTTCGTAATGGAGATGGATATGAACAGGAGGTATCGATACCTAGGAACCGTGAGAGTCTTTATCCTGATTTATCCTGGTACACAGAACACAATAAAAAGGACTAGGAAATAGGTCAAGCTCCAGTACACAGATGGGCTCACAGAGATAATAGACCCTATGTAGATATTGATATTTATTGGAGACATCGTAATATCCAAAGGGCCCGAGCATTGGTAGATACAGGAGCGGAGGCCACTCTTATTCATGGAAAATCAAAGAAGTTTAAAGGTCAGCCTTTTACAATTACCGGATTAGGTGGAAAGGAAACTCCCGCAGTTCAAACCTTACTTGAAATGAGAATAGGTAGAATTCCTAGAAAAGAATACTCTGTATTAGTGGTGCCACTCTTAGAATTCATAATTGGAATTGATATTTTGAAAGGAATGACTTTGCACTTAGATGATGGATGTTACCAATTTGGAACTAAACATTATATATCGTCCAGGCCTGTACGGGTTGGTCGTTTAAGAATGCCCCCCATAAAAGTTCCCCAGGCGACAAAAGTGGTTCGTCAGAAGCAGTATCGTATTCCAGGTGGTCATGAAGAGATTAGTACCACTATTCAGGAGTTGGTGGATGCAGGAGTTATAACCCCAGTTACTTCTGCTTGGAATAATCCTGTTTGGCCTGTACGTAAGAGTGATAATTCTTGGCGCATGACTGTTGATTATCGAGAATTGAATAGACACACACCCTCTTTGACTGTTGCAGTACCGGATGTTATTACCCTAATTGAAAGAATTCAGAAACATCCAGGTACATGGTATGCGTCCATTGATATTGCTAATGCTTTCTTTTCGATTCCGATAGCCCCTGAGTGTCAGGAACAATTCAGTTTTACGTGGAACGGGCGTCAGATGACGTTTAGAAGTCTTCCTCAGGGCTATGTGCATAGTCCTACGATATGTCACCGGCTGGTGGCAGAGCATCTGGCTGAGGTACCGGTTCAGCCACAAATTCAGATATGTCACTATATTGATGATATTTTGATCCAAGGCGAATCACAAGAGGAAGTTCAGACCCAATTGGATAGAGTCATTGAGTGCTTGCGTGAGAAAGGTTGGGAAATCAACCCGGATAAATTACAAGGTCCGTCCCAGGCTGTGAAATTTTTGGGTATTAATTGGCATGAAGGGCACCGAGAAGTGATCCCTCAGGTTAAACAGAAAATTCTTGATTTTGCAGTTCCGAGAAATAGGAAAGAAGCCCAAAGCTTCATTGGTTTGTTTGGATTTTGGCGCCAGCATATTCCTCATTTGAGTCAAATATTGGCCCCTTTGTACCAGGTCACTCGTAAAAAGAATGCATTTGAATGGGGTAAGCCACAGCAAGATGCATTCAGTCTGGCAAAAGAAGCAATTCAGCATGCTCTGGATTTATGGCCTGTATGTGATGGTGATGTGGATTTGAATGTGTCTGTACAAGGCCTTTATGCGAATTGGAGTTTGTGGCAGAAACAAGGCAAGAGTAGAGTACCGTTAGGTTTCTGGACTAAAAAGTTACCTGATGCTGGTGAGCGTTATACACCTTTTGAGAAACAGTTACTTGCATGTTATTGGGCTCTGGTGGATACCGAGCAATTGACTTTGGGACATGATATAGTTTTGCGACCTGAAATTCCTATCATGCAGTGGGTTATGAGTTCGCCGAAAACTCACCGAATTGGACACGCTCAAGAGGCGAGTGTGATTAAATGGAAATGGTATATATGAGACAGGGCACGTGTGGGACAAAAAGGAGTTGCATCTTTGCATGAGCAGGTGGCACGGGCGCCATCAACTGAAACTGAGAGTGAATGTTCCGTACCTTTAGTACAGGAGTCTCCTGTTAAGTGGGGTAAACCTTTTGATGATTTGTCCGCAGAGGACAGAAACCATGTCTGGTTTACGGATGGTTCAGCAAGGTTCATAGGGACGAAACGGCATTGGAAGGCAGTGTCCTATAATCCGATCACACAAAAATTGCTGAGTACAACTGGTGAGGGTAAGAGCAGTCAATTTGCTGAACTCTATGCTGTTTATCAAGTTCTGAAACAAGAGTTACCTGGCACATGTCATATTTTTACCGATTCTTGGTCTACTGCTAATGGACTGGCAGTTTTGTTACCGACTTGGCATTCCCATAGTTGGAAAATCCATTCCAAAGAATTGTGGGGAAAAGAATTATGGCAGGAGATTTGGGAAATGCTCCCACAGAGTACTGTTACAATCTTCCATGTGGATGCTCATACCCCGATAGACTCTCTTGACAAATTCTTTCATAACATTGCAGATGAGAAATCTAAAATTGCTGAGGCAGTGGTGGACACGCAAGATTCTGATATTGCGGGATTGGCGAAATGGGCCCACCAGAAAGCAGGACACTTTGGAGAAAAAGCCACTAGCAGGTGGGCTGCTGATCGAGGAATTTATATTCCCCTAGATTTAATTAAAAATGTTATTCTACATTGTCCCATTTGTCAGCATATCAGGCAGCGCAAAGTGCCCCAAATTGTTAAAGGTCATTTACATCGCGGGAAATTGCCCGCTCAAATTTGGCAGATTGATTACATTGGTCCACTTCCCATGAGTAGGAATTGTCAATATGTTTGCACCATTGTTGATACATACAGTGGCCTGTTGGTGGCCCTTCCCTGTAAGCAAGCTACCCAATTGAATACTATTAAAACATTGGAATTGATTATGATGTATTATGGTGTGCCATTCCAAATTCAATCTGATAATGCATCCCATTTTCGTGGAAGATTGGTACAGGAATTCTGTGTGGAAAACAATATTGAATGGGTGTTTCATATACCATATTATCCACAGGCCTCGGGTCTTGTGGAGAGGTTGAATGGCCTGCTAAAAGACCAACTGCGCAAATTAACAGATGACAAGTATAAGAATTGGCGAGATTTTTTGCCTCAAGCGCTATTGATATTGAATAACCGTCCTTTTCTAAATGCTGAATCCCCACTTATGCGTTTGTTTCCTCCGAATGTCGATGCTAAGCCCAATGAGATCAGAGAGACTGTGATGTACTGGGAGATTACTCCCGGAGCTTTGGCTCCATACAGAGCGACCCCAGGGTCGGCAGGTTTAGACTTGCATGCCATGGATGACACCATTATGAAAAGTAAAGATCGAGTCATCATTGAAACAGGTGTTGGTGTTCAGATACCACCTGGAAATTTCGGATTAATTGCCCCTAGATCGGGGCTGGCTGTAAAAGGTATTCAGGTGCTTGGAGGAATCATTGATAGTGATTATCAGGGAGAGATTAAGGTGCTCCTGCTGAATAGCAGTGAGGTTGACTTACTGATACATAAAACTGACCGAGTGGCTCAATTGCTAATAATGCCTGTCTTCAGTGGTGAGATGGCAAAAGGCACTGCCCCAACGTTGCTAACTGTACGAGGCCAGAAAGGTTTTGGCTCCACAGACAATCCTGGGGCCAGAGTTTGGGTGCAATCGCCTAAGAATCCCCCTGAACAAGCAGAGGTCATTGCAACCGGTCAAGACAATACCATTTTAGTTATGAGACCAGGGAAAGATAGCTGGGAAGCAGTCCCGGCTGACAAATGTTACTTACGAGAATGAATAATGCCTGTATTTGATTCTCTTTCAGATCATTCTTTGGACTGTTGCTGCAGGATGTGTCGGCGTTGGACTGTTTTTGGGCTGGTACGACGAGAGAGGAGGGATCCCATCAACCCGGGATGAGTTGAGAACCCGAGTGTCGCGTTCCTTCGCTGCATGGGATTCGTCGTCGAACTTTTGGACTTCACTAGCGAAACGGGTGACTAACGCCCCTCATTTCTGCTTGACACCGAGGAGATCAGTGAATGACATTTTGGCAACTTGTTTGGTTGCTGTCCCTGCTTCGTTGGAGACTTTGACTCATATTTTCAATATATCAACTGCTCGCCCCAATGTTCTTCTGGGCGATTTCGCTACCCATGAGTATTGCCCCTTGTGTACTGAACTGTCAGACCCGATACCCCCCATCCAGTCCCAAATAGTTACCTATAATATCACACAAGGTGATTTGTGTTTTTTCCTTACATGTAATCCTAGTGCAATTTCGGAATGTATGCGTTTAAAATTGAAAGGTGCCACTTCATTCACCGCTCATGAACGAACTTTGTGCCTTCAAAGGACACCGAAAATATGTACTTCTGTTCAGAATAACATGACTTGCAGGAGTATGGTAGTGGCCCCCAGTCATTATCGCACGATGTTAATACCTGCCGGATGGCTTTTCTCATGTGGTAATACTTCCTGGCCATATGTCCCCGCAAATATTTCTGGAGGCCCTTGTGCCATTACTAGATTGAGTTTATTGATGTTTTCATCACATCCGAATGCCAACTCTCGTGTGATTCGAGATACAGTGAGGTTACAGGAGGATTGTGACTCATCTTTGCATTTATATTCTAAGTCCGAATACCTTAGCCTGGCTATTTCAATTATTGGTGTTCCTGCTTTGGCAATTTATAATGCCAAATCTATTGAGAAAATGGCCTGCTGGATGGTGAAATCCATTAATCATACTTCTACAGTCCTGTCGGACATGCTATTAGACGCCCAGGGTGAACGAAGGGCTATCTTGCAAAATCGAGCGGCCATTGATTATCTTTTGCTTAAACATGGACACGATTGTTCTGATTTTGAGGGTCTTTGTTGTTTTAACTTGTCTGATCATACACAATCCATTCGAGCTCACATTAATAAGCTACATGACTTGACAGAAGAAGTTCGAAAACACATTGACCAGGGCTGGTTTGACTGGCTCTTTAATTGGTTACCTGATTTGCATATGTTACGTCCGATATTAGGAGGTATTCTGATTACTATCGCCATTTTGATTTCCATCTGTTGCTTTATTCAGTGTATTCCTTCACTACTTCAATTCTGCACACCTGGTACTAGACATAGATCAGTTAGTTTTGTTTCATATTATTCTTCCACAGATGTTAGTTCTGTTTAATGAATGTATAATAGACTGAAGTCAAGGGTGAAATGTTCTGCTCGACTTTCTCGGCCTTCTTGTGTTAACAAGTGATTGAATGTGACTTCAGTCTCTTACTATTCAAGCCTAAGGGTTAGAGTAGTGAATGGAGCCTATTTACTAGGTACTTCGACATGATTCTGTGCTCTTCCCCATAGATCAGGGCTTGCACACATAGCCTAGGGGATAGATTCGTTAGTATTAGGGATAACCTGTCCTGTAGTGAGGGTATTTCATGGAGCTGTGCCGAATTCAGGCCTGGTAGGCCTCAAACGGGAGAGACTCCATCTTTCTTTCTGCTTCGGCAGCTTGGGATGCTTCTAGGCCAAGAGTAATGTTTTAGTTATGAGGTGTTATTCGCTTGGAGAGAACCGGTTCAGGCCGGCCCTTATCGAAGGATTGTATTTTTCTTCATGCCGAAGACACTACATCAGGCCGGCCGGCTGGGAACGTGTCCTTGGTACGGGGAGGTACAAGAATTTGGTGGGCGGCAGGTTACGGGCCGGAATTTTCCATGAGGAAATGCACCTCTATATTAGTGAAAGTCTGAGGCAGTTACATGTTCAGTCCGTAGGCGGCATCTAGCCGTTAGCAGTAAAGCTACTACTTATTCCAGGGAAGACAGACGCCATCTTGAAGGCGGAGAAGAACTGAGAGATAGATGCTTTCCTAACAGAATAGCCAGAGAGGAGAGAGTAGCCGATAAGGAAGAGGTCCCAGTGACTCGGAGAAGGGTGATTCCAGGCGAGCCGAGGCACAGACGAGAGGGGAGCCTAGATGACCACTGAGTGCGGGCTACATACTACTAAGGTGATGTCGACCCTTTCTTATTAGAGTGTACAACTTAATCTTTCACTTTTCTTTGCAGGTTATGTGTTATATCGTAATGTTATGTGATTGTGTATGTAATGAGTAATAAAGTATCCAGTTTGTAGTGAACCAACATGTGATGCGTGTTCTTGTATAAGAGGGTAGCCTATTCTTCTAGTCAGCTGTGGCTACATGAACAGATGTTAACCCTGATCAGGTAAGTGGTAACTGAATAAAGGAAAGAGGAGCCCCTCGAACCTGAGAACAGGCTATGCCCGAACTGGCAATCCTTGTGCGATCTGATGAATAGTGAGACTGATTCCCTTTTTGTATGTTATGGTGATCATAGGATGAACTGTCGTATGAGACTGCCGTCTAGGTAGAGAGGTCTGGATTCGTAGGGGATCGCGAGGCCGCCGATTGTGCTGATACTGTCGTATGGGCAGAGAGGTCTGGGTTCGTATGGGACCGCGAGGCGGCCACTTGTGATACTGTCGTATGGGCAGAGAGGTCTGGGTTCGTATGGGACCGCGAGGCAGCCACCTGTGATACTGTCGTATGGGCAGAGAGGTCTGGATCCGTATGGGATCGCGAGGCCGCCGATTGTGCTGAGACTGCCGTCTGGGTAGAGAGGTCTGGGTTCGTATGGGACCGTGAGGCCGCCACTTGTGATACTGTCGTATGGGCAGAAAGGTCTGGATTCGTAGGGAATCGCGAGGCCGCCGATTGTGTTGATACTGTCGTATGGGCAGAGAGGTTTGGATCCGTATGGGATCGCGAGGCCGCCGATTGTGCTGAGACTGCCGTCTGGGTAGAGAGGTCTGGGTTCGTATGGGACCGTGAGGCCGCCACTTGTGATACTGTCGTATGGGCAGAAAGGTCTGGATCCGTATGGGATCGCGAGGCCGCCGATTGTGAGGTCTTGGTATGCATAGTAGGAATCCCCTGTCCTTAGGTGATAGATATATGTGGTTGCAGGATTGTAAATAGGGTCTAGGGAGGGGGTAACGTTCTGGCTGGGTTAGTGAGGCTCTGATGAGCAGGTTCTATCTGATCCGAAAACCCAAGCAGAACAGCGCCTCAATGCGATACTTCTCTCAGGTGCGATGCGACAAAATGGCGTCTTGGTTACGATGCAACAACGTTGATGCGATGCGTGCACGCCCGACTGCCGTGCGGCGACTCGTTGACCTTCTGAGCCGTGACAGGCCCTGCGACACGCTTCTCCGGTGATGCGACGGTGACCTCTGCGGCCGCGGCAGGCTTCTCCATTGATGAGAAGCGCATCGGTGATGCGATGGCGACAGCGGCAGCAACGGCATGCTTCCTTGGCGATGCCACGGCAACTGCTGCGGTGGCGACACGCTTCTCGTCGTTGAGTCGCGCTTCCAGCTCCCAGCGACACACAGTCTCTCAGAAGGCCTAGCACAACAGCAGGCACTTCAATTCCCAGCAAGGGAGTCCAGGGGGAAGCTGGTTGGTGAAGTCTTGTATCCCTGAGATTCTTCTTCAAGTTGATAAAAAGCACACTCAGTCCTCTTCTCATTTCTTTGGAAATGAAGTAACCACTGCAGGCCAACCTCCAAACATACAGTACAGGGGTAGTCTCCTCCTTCAGTTTCTCTGGTTCGTCTCCTCAGCAAAGGGTGGTCTTGATTCCCAGAAGTGATCTAAAATTCTGGTGTCTGGGTCCCCCATTTTATACACCAAAATACTTTGTCTCTGAAGGAAGAGAGTGTACCTAGTCCAAACAAGTTCTGAGTGCATCCTGCTAGTGTCCACCTTCTTCCATTGTCAGTGTGGGCCAGGGTCTTCAGACACACCACAGGAGGTGGAGCCATCATTGTGGAAGGCAGGCACGGCCCTATTCAGGCCCAGGTGCTACTCCTCCCACCACTCCTCATGCAGATAGGTCTGTTCAGCCTTGTGCTGACTCACCCTGTCTCCTAGAGCCCCCCAGCCCCTGTCACTCAGAAACCAGACATGGAATACACAACCTAGCAGAGGCAGGCTTGGATAGTTAGGCAAGAAAATACCTACTTTCTAAAAGTGGTATTTTCAAACACAGAATGTTAAAACCAACTTCACTAAAAGATGTATTTTATCATTCTGAGTTCAGGCTTACTAAATTCGTTTTTCTACCATGTTCCCTGGGTCAGTTATGATTATAAGGTGTTATAATCAAACTGCCCATTCTGGCCTATGGGGACAGGTAGCCTTGCAATAGTGAAAAACCAAAATGGCTGTAATTCACTATCAGGACATGCCACTCACATCAGGGCATGTCCTACCTTTCACATACAATGCACCCTGCCCTTGGGCCTACTTTAGGGGTGGCTGACATGTAGAAAAGGGAAGGTTTAGGGACTGGAAATTGGGTGCACTTACCAAGTCAACATGGCAGTACCAGACTGCACAAGGCTCTGCAACGGCAGGCCTGAGACACACATTACAAGCTGCTCCGGTGGGTGGCACAATCAGTGCTGCAAGCCCACCAGCAGCATTTGATATACAAGCCCTGGGCACACGCAGTGCATTGTACTAGGGTCTGACAAGTAAACCAAATAAGCCAATCATGGAGTCACTAATCAGTACTTCAATTTAACATAGGTAGCACTAGCTTTGTGGCTCTGAATAGCAATGGAACAGTGCCCAAAGCATCTAAATCCAGCAAAAACATCAGAGGCAACAGCAAAAAATAGAAGGGAGACCCACGCCAATGGTGCCAGGTCTAACACGTGTCCCCTCCAGCTGAAATGTGGGGAGAACTACCCTACCTCTTGGGAGTTCTCATCACTAAGGTGGAAAAATCCGGACAGACCATCAGCATTGGCGTGTTCTGTACCAGGGCGGTGTTCCACCATGAAGTCCATCCATTGTAGGGAAAAGGACCACCTCAACAGCCTTGGATTCTCACCCCTCATCTGCATCAACCATCTGAGGGGCCTGTGGTCTGTCTGAACCCGGGAGTGAGTCCCAAACAAGTATGGTCTCAACTTCTTCAGTGCCCAGACCACAGCAAATGCCTCACACTCAATTGCACTCCACCTCTGTTCCCGTGGAAGTAACCTCCTACCAATGAAGGCTACAGGTTGGTCTAGGCCCTCCTCATTCATCTGTGACAGAACATCCCCCACACCATGCGCTGAAGGGTCTGTTTGAACAATAAACTCAATTGAGAAGTTGGGTGCCTGGAGCATGGGCACTGTGCATATGGCAGTCTTCAGGTCATCAAAAGCTCTCTGCAGGTGTCAGTCCAGTTCACTTTCTTGGGCTGCTTCCTGGAAGTCAGCTCTGTCAAGGGTGCAACTCTGCTACCATACCCCTTGACAAACCTCCTGTAGTACCCAGTGAGTCCTAAAAAGGTTCTCACCTCTGTCTGGGTCTTGGGGGGTTCCCAATCCAGGACGGTCTCAATATTGGGCTGTAGGGGCGCCACCTGGCGGCTCCCCACCTGGTGTCCCAAGTACACCACATAACCCTGCCCGATCTGGCACTTACTCGCCTTGATCGTGAGGCCTGCTCTCCGCAGTGCCATCAACACTTCCCAGAGGTGGCGCAGATGTTCTTCCCAACTGGCGCTGAGCACTGCAATGCATCCAGGTAGGTAGCACTGAACTCTTCCAGTCCAGCCAACACCCGGCTGACCAACCTCTGAAAGGTTGCAGGAGCATTCTTCATCCCAAAGGGCATAACCCGGACTTGGCAGTGCCCATCTGGTGTGGAGAATGCTGACCTCTCTCTTGCCCCATCAGTCAGGATGATCTGCCAGTACCCAGACGTTAAGTCGAACGTGCTGAGGTACCGGGCAGCCCCTAACCGATCAATGAGCTCATCGGCTCTGGTGATGGGGTGCGCGTCAGACCTGGTGACTGAATTGAGCCCTCGGTAGTCCACACAGAACTGCAGTCCTGGCGTGAGACCCGGTGCGGCAGCCTTTGGGACCAAGACCACTGGGCTGGCGCAAGGACTGTTAGAGGACTCAATCACCCCCAACACAAGCATCTTGGAGACCTCCTCCTTGATGCAAGCTCTCACCCTGTCAGTCACTCTGTAAGTTTTGTGTTTAACAGGAGGACTGTGCCCAGTATCTACATCATGGACACTGGGAATCAGGGAGAACAGATCAGAAAACTGTCCCAGCAACTGGTGACAGTCATTCTGTTGCTCAGGGGTCAGAGTGGAAGAGAGGTTCACACCATTCACTGACCCATCTTGCTCAGTTGCAGAAAGGAGGTTAGGAAGAGGCTCAGTCTCCTCCTCAATTCCATCATCTGTTGCTAGGAGCATGCCCACTTTGGACCTCTCTAAGTGGGGCTTCGGGCGGTTGACATGTAGGACCCACAAAGGGTTCCTTGGAGCCCGCAAGTCCACCAAGTAGGGGACATCACTTTTGCGCTCCACCACCACAAATGGTCCGGTCCACTTATCCTGGAGTGCACAGGGCTCCACTGGGGCCATGACCCACATTTTCTGCCCAGGCTGAAGCTCAACCAGAGTGACATTTTGGTTGTACCACTGCTTCATCTCCTCCTGGCTGGCTTCCAGATTCGCCTGAGCGAGTTGTCTGAATCGCCTAGTCTGGTTCCTGAAGGCCAGCATGCAGCTATATACATCCTGGGGAGGTTTCCTGGGAGCTTGCTCCCAGCCTTCCTTGACCAAACTGAGAGGTCCTCTCACTGGGTCACCGTAGAGAAGTTCAAAGGGACTGAACCCTAGGGACTTCTGTGGCACCTCACGGTAAGCAAAGAGAAGGCATGGTAAGAGGACATCCCACTTACGCTTCATAGGTTCCTCAAGATACATAATCATGCCTTGTCGTACTTTAATATTCGGGACCGCGTAGGGGACAGGGCCCTACCCCTGTCTATCTTGGTATTAGCAAACCGCAAATGGTTAATGCGGTATGTACGAGTGCTTTATATATCGTTCTAGCTATGAATGCACTGTGTACACGCTATTCTGCTTCACTACGCGGGTTCCATTTTGGAAGCAGTGGCCATCTTGTCATTGCCCTCACATAGGCTATAATGGAGTAAATACGGGCCTCACAGTACATGGGCTTCTCCTCTGACTTCTCTGTGACCTGGGCAGCTGGCTCTGCTGCCCCGGGTCAAACCGGTCTCACGAGCTCCCCTTCCTCCGTCCACCTGTGATTAGCATCAGGGCTTGACCCATCATAAAACCCTTTCATTCTACACAAACCTCAGGCTAATCTCTTTCACACCTGCTTGTTCCTGCTTTATGACTTGTTTCCCAAAACAGGAGATGCTCATGTTTATTGGGGGGTCTATCGATATCAAATGTGGGATCTGAACCTTACTGTGTAAATCATTGTGGGCTGGCCGAACTGGAATGTGGGATGGTCATCATGACTCTGCCTTTTCTTTGTAATGTATACATGTAATGGCCGTATCATAAAACCTAGGAATGTATGCTTGAGGCAAGAAAAAGGGTATTTAAGATGAAGTCCGTTCCTATGATTTTCAGCAGTCTCCTGAGAACATACACGCTGTTGTACTTCTAGGATACCTGTAATTGGTCTGCAGCCAATAAATGAATCTTTGACTTCACCCAGAAGACTCTGTGTTTCTGTAGGTCTGGAACAGGGTGAACCCAGAAGTCATAGGGTGTGTGCCCCTGCACCGCTGGGACTAAAATACCCAGTACTTCAGTTTGGCGCCCAACGTGGGGCGATTTCAGCGGTACCAGTCCAAGCCAGAGGTTCGTGAGGAGCTTCGTGTGGAAATTCCGGAGGAAGGCCGCCACTTCATCGACCCCTGCATGTCGACGTGGTCCGAAAGTCTTTTCTGCGAGGTTCTCCGCGTCCCGACAGCTACGAAGGACTGCTGCCCTGATTAATCGACCTGTTTTGGACCCTTGACGAGTTTGAGAGAGCGAAACAATCGAGAGAGTCTTCTGGTGACGTCATCGATCGGTAATATTCAGTTAAGTATAAGTGGAGCGTCTCCCATTTGTTTTGGTATCCTTCGGGATCGTTTGATTTGGTAATTTGGTAATTTGGAGTTTGCAAACGCCAAAGCCAGAGGACTCGTGTATTCACGAGACTATCGTAATCGATAATCCTTTGACGTTTGGATCTAGACTAGTGAGCGAAGATGCCTGGTTCTGGAATATTTGGTAGATTATTCTATTTGTGTTGTGGAAAAGATTTCCAGCTAGAGGAATCATGTCCGGTTCCTCCGGTTGGAACTCCAACTTATGAGCTCTATGTAAAACATGGTGTAGGCCCCATTGCATATAACGAAGTGTGGATCCACTACACCAGGAAAGACGGTGTTTTAAAATGGCCCCAAAATGGTAGTTTCGATACCGATATTTTAGATAATTTGGAAATTAAATTGTTTAAGAAGAAAGCCCGGCCGGCGATGTTTGACTCTTTCCGCTTATGGCGAAAGGAAGCCAAACAAAAGGAAATTAAGTTAGCGAAAAAGAATAAATGAGAGAGAGGTATGACAGTAATGCAAGCAGATGTACAATTTAAAGACAATGAGGAGGAACAGATGAATGAGCAATTGCACAGACAGCGTAAGTTAGGGATCGACAAATGTTACCCAGCTTTACCACACTCTAAGCAGAATGAGTTAGAAGAAAAGGAGAAAGATCCCCTGATGTCGCATTTGTTGAGTTCACCACCCCCGTATGCTCAAAATGCCATGGCACCTCCCCAGCTTGTGAATATGCCCCCTCCAGTCAATATACTGCAAGCCTTGCCGCTACCGCCAGTTGCTTTGCAGCCGGCTCCTATCCATATAGCGCAGCCCTCTCAAGGGCTGCCAGCTGTGTTCCCGACTGCCCCCGCGCTTCCTGTGACTTTGCCTAATTCAGCAGCTGCCTCCCCTGACACTCTTCCTTGCACCACTCCAGTACCTGTTTCTACATCCTCTTTTCTTCCCTCTGTTTTTCCCCCTGTTTCCGCCTCAACTTCTCCTTCAGCGCGACAGCGCTTAGCTAATGTGGTTACTACATTAATGTCGCCTCACTTTGAGTCATCTGGTGCGACTCCTGGTTTACAGCGTAAGCAATTGCGTAGCCAATTGCCTAACCCTGATGAGAAAAAGGTAATAGACAGCATGGCGCGTAGATGGATTGTTTTCCCTTCATTGTATGATGTGGAATCAGTTGTCAACGTTTTCCATCAGTGGGATGCCCCAAAACAGAGATATGTGTTTGAGAAAATGTGCGAAATTCTCTGTGAAGAATTGGAAGATAGTGGTAAAAATCCGAACCCGCAGGAGTTGTGTAGAGTGAGGTTCGATTTTGGAACTGGTATAATTGTGGACCGCGAAGTAGATAAAGCAGTTGCGGTTGTATTGTCCTTCAGAAATGATGATTGTCAACAGTCATTGTTTGAACAAGATGTCCTTGTGGGGAAAAAGGTAAAAGCGCGACAATACCCCATAAGAGAAGTTCCCCCGGTATGGAAGGAAGCAGTTGCAGCTGATGCTAACGCCGGTATTGCCGCTGCGCCAGCGCATTTCCAGCGTGTTTGGGTACATGTTCCATGGAAAAGATCTGAGGTGTTAGCGCTTAAGCAGTCATTGCCTGATCCCCGTAAAAATCCAGCAGGTTATTATAAAGAGTTGTCACAGACGGCAGGGTCATGCGTTATGAATCTGGCCGACATAGACATGTTGTTTGGTAATGTTGTTCCACAGCCTCTATGGGGATCAATTCGTAATGCAGATCACGATGCAGAACTAGGGGATACATGGGCTAACATCGTTGCTGCGGATGCTAGACAAACTGGTGGCGCGAAACCAGAACCTTTAATAGCTGAACTGCCTGGTAGGATCATCACGTATATGAAGACAATAATGCCCGCGATGCGCGTAAATTGGGACAAGTTATCTGCATGCAAGCAGAAGAAAGATGAGACAGTGTCAGACTTCTTTACTAGGTTTGAAGAAACATTTATTGACCACAGTGGGCAGGATATGAGTACTGAGGGTGGCCAACGGTTATTTGTGGATAAGTTTGTGCAGAATTTACTTCCTGACCTGTGTAAAAAGTTGAAAGACTCAGAGAGTTCTTGGGCTGTTTCTTCTTCAGCGCAAATACTGGCTACTGCACAGTATTATGAAAACAGAGATAAAGACGAGAAAGATAGAACAGAGAAGAAAACGAAGGAATTAAAGACAAAAGTCCTTTTACAGCAGGCTTACCCACCACGAGGAGGTCAGAACAATTATAGACAACCCCAAGGTGTCTATCACCAACCCCAACAGTTTCAGAACAACCAGCAAATGAATGGGTATTATCAACCACGTGTCCCTGTAGGTCCCAATCAATGTTCATACTGCAAAGAGGAAGGTCATTATAAATATAGTTGTCCTAAATTAATGCAGCGGAACGGTAATGCGTATGGCGTAAGAGGTAGGGGTGGTCAGCAAGCTCCTAGAGGCAGAGGGCGTGGAAGTGTTCCCCAGAACGCGCGTCCTCTTCCGCCCCAAAGCGCCATTAATAGCTTTGATCAGCAAGCTAACGCGACTAGTAATACGGCCCAGTATTATAATAATGATTATTATGCAGAGGAGGGCGATGCAGAAAATAATGATTATTAGGACAGCCATAGACAGAGAGAGGGAGTTGTTTCAGTGCCAGTGGATCAGAGTGGACCGTATGTTGAGGTGACTACAGCAAATGTAACGCAGCCTTTTCTGCTAGACACTGGTGCTGCAAAGAGTTCAATCATGCGTTCAAAACTCCCTGGCGCACCTTTGTCTGGCGATATAAATGTTTCAGTAGGTTTTTCTGGCGCCCCAGTTAGGAACCCGATTTCTAGTCCCATGTCACTTTCTGTTGGACCTTGCGAGCTGAAAGCACCCCTGATTCTGACAACAGGTTGTGGTGAGAATTTACTGGGATTAGATTTGTTGAAAAGATTGCACGCTACACTGTATTGTTCTCCTTCAGGAGTACAACTTACATTAGGCAAGAAAGTGATTTCCCCAATGTACTTGTCTAAAAACACAATGCCGCCTGAATTGTCATCCCTTCCGGATGCCCTTTGGGCTACTGGTCCCAATGATGTGGGCCTCTTGGAGATACCGCCATATGTGGTGACTTTAAAGGCTAATGTCAGACTGCCACGTATTCCCCAGTACAAGATCTCTAATGAAGGGCAGAAAGCATTGTTAGACATTGTCAGCGATTTGATTAATAAGGGTGTGATTGAAGAGACAAGAGGCAACGTTTGCAATAGTCCGATTTTACCTGTCTTAAAACGAACGGATCCTTCACAGCCACCTGTTTACAGATTTGTGATCGATCTTAGAGAGGTTAATAAGATTGTTGTGCCACAGTTTCCGGTTGTCCCTGATATAACTGCCTTGTTAACGATGATTCCAGCCTCTGCTGCATGGTTTTCAGTGATCGATTTAAAGAATGCTTTCTTTAGCATCCCAATTGCAAAGGAGAGCAGAGATATTTTTGGCTTTAGTATGGGAGGCCGAAGCTTCCGCTTCAAACGCGCTCCCCAGGGCTACTGTGAGAGTCCTTCAATATACAGTCAAGCTTTGAAAGCGCAGCTTGATGCACTTGTTTTACCTAGTGGCGCTATCCTGATTCAGTACGTGGACGATTTACTAATCGCTGCGGATACTGAAAAGATTTGTAAAGAAGCCACATTGTCATTGTTGCGCCATTTATCTGCTTTCCATCATAAAGTGTCTCTCTCTAAGCTGCAATATTGTCGACAAGAAGTGACCTACTTAGGTCATCTCTTATCGAAGGAGGGAAGGAAACTGACCCCAGAAAGAATTCAAGCCATTGCACAGTTGAGTGTGCCGAAAACACAGAGAGAAGTGCGTGCTTTCTTGGGCATCACTTCATACTGTAGGCATTGGATCCCTAGTTTTTCTTTGTTGGCAAAACCTTTAGTAGCCTTAACATGCAAAGACACACCGAATCCTATCCCATGGTCTGAAGAGTGCCAGAGAAGTTTTGTGGAATTGCGTAATGCATTGTGTTCGGCTCCTGTGTTGGGTACCCCTGACTACAGTAAGCCTTTTACATTGTATGTTCACGAGAAAGATGGATGTGCGTTGTCAGTGTTAACACAGCCTTTTGGCGACAGACTGCGCCCATGCGCATATTTTTCATAAACCTTGGACCCTGTAGCGAGGGCATTGCCAAGCTGTCTGAGAGCGACAGCTGCTGCAGCAATGTCTATCCGACAATCTGCTGGTTTGGTAATGGACAATACATTGATTGTTATGGTTCCACACGCTGTAGACACATTATTAAATAGGACCAAGACACAACACTTGACTAGTGCGCGATTATCAGGCTATGAGCTTACACTGTTAGCAAATCACATACACATAAAGAGATGTAATACGCTGAATCCAGCTACGTTATTGCCAGTCCCAGCAGACTCAGACGAGATTGAGCAACATGACTGTCTGTTCAGAACAGAAGAAGAGACGAAAGGGAGAGTAGATCTAAAAGATACTCCCCTGACTGAGTATGATGGTACTCTATGGGTGGATGGTTCATGTTTCAAACTCCCTAATGGTGACACGACTGCTGCATATGCTATCACGACTTTGCATACAGTTGTGGAAACTGCACGAGTGCCACATAATTCGGCCCAAGCAGCAGAATTAATCGCCCTCACGAGAGCATGTGTGTTATCTGAAGGAATGAGAGTGAATATATACACAGATAGCCAGTACGCCTTTGGCGTGGCTCATAATTTTGGGCGTTTGTGGAAAGAGCGTGGGTTCCTGACGTCGCATGGAGCTAAAATTCAAAATGGCAAGTTGGTGAATGATCTCCTTGAGTCACTGACCCTACCGTTGCAAGTTGCGATCATGAAATGCAGTGCGCACAGGAAAGTCACAGATGATGTTGGACGTGGGAATGCGTTTGCTGATGAGACTGCGAAAGAAACAGCACAGAATGTGAAGACTAGAATGTATGTTGCAGGCCCCGCAAGATGGGTTGATGATGTTGGGATGTGTGAGAACACAATAGAGAGTGTGAAGTCGCTTCAAGCTGAAGCCACAGAGAAAGAGTTAAGCAAGTGGAGAGAAAGTATGGGTAGGTTTGATGAGAATGGTTGTTGGATTGATCTGACAGAACATAGGCGATGGTTGTTGCCTGACGCATATGTGCTTCCAGTGGTTACTATGGCACATGGAATGGCACATATCAGTACGAAAGGAATTTGCAAGTTGTTGGCTCCAGTATGGCAGAATGCTGGGATTCCCAAGTGTGCAGAGAATGTGGTCAAGAATTGCATGGTATGCTTGAAGTATAACCCTGGTAGGGGAACCCCAACTCCAGCTGGTCACTTTGCACCCCCATCATGTCCATTCGAAGTTTTGCAGCTGGACTTTATTCACATGGAAAGATGCAACAACCTGAAATATGTACTGGTGGTTGTTTGTGCTTTCTCAAAATGGATAGAGGCTTATCCTCTGAAAGATAACACTGCCCTATCCACAGCCAAAGCCCTTGTGAAGGAATTTTTCCCTAGGTTTGGGATGCCAAGAATGGTGTGGTGTGATAATGGAAGTGAGTTTGTGGGTAAAGTGATGAAGAATGTATGTGAAGGGCTAGGGATAAAGCAGAAGTTCCATGCTGCAAATCACCCCCAATCAGCTGGATTAGTAGAACGCTACAATGGAGCCTTAAAGCTCAAGCTGGCCAAAATCCAGGCGAGCACCGGTCTTAAATGGCCTGACGCTCTGCCTTTAGCACTCCTGTCCACCAGAATGACCATACACTCACGAGTGGGACTTAGCCCTTACGAGGTTGTCTTTGGCCGCCCGGCCAACGTATGGGGTGTACCGAGGCCTACGAAGTTTAGTGAGATTGAGCATCCAGTACTACTCGATTACTTGTATGATTTGACTGTTAAACTGCGTGTTTTGCACCAACAGGTACATGATACTCTTCCCCAAGCTTCTGAACCTCCCGGACACCCTATCAACCCTGGCTCGTGGGTCCTGGTCCGAAATTTCCAGCGCAAGAGCAACGACGAGCCTCGCTGGATCGGCCCTCACCTTGTGCTTCTGTCGACAAGATCAGCGGTGCGAGTAAAAGGGAAGAAGCACTGGATCCATGGTACCCACTGCAAAGTAGTCCCCTTGCCTCTGCCATATGACCGGTGGGTCCAGGAGGGTATCGTCGACTCTGAGACAGACATTGTACCTCGTTTTGTACCATTCAGTGACGCACGCATAAGAGACACAGTTTCAGACCAAGAGAGTGACAATATTCTGCAAGAAGCTGTGCCACCATCAAATCGACTGGACACCACTGAGCCTGAACTTTTGTTTCAAGACCAAACAGCACCTGGCCGTCTCCGCTATAATTTGAGACCAAGACCCATGGACAAATAAAGATTTCCTTACTATTTCCTTTTTGACATTTTTTGCTCTCCCATCTGAAGGACTTTCTTGATTTTTGTTTTTCGAACCACCATCCGGGTTCTGCCGCAGGGTCGCGGTGCCAAGACTTTGGGGTACAGGCCGAAGACGTTAGGTCAACGGTTCTGGTTGGTCTAGGGTGTTTCCCTGGACTGACAGGCGTACTCCTTAGCAGAAGAAACTCATCCGCCGCGAGCGGCCCGATTAGAGGATGGAGTTTTTTAAGATGGAGAGACCCGTTGAGGAAATGAACTTCAAAGCAAGGATGTGTAGAATTGTGAAAAGTAAATGTTTTGTATTTGTGTGCCTTTTTACACTGTGTAGTATCATGATGTTTATTGTAGGATTTGTGTTCTTCTCCGCTCAAAAGTCCATTCAACCCACTGAACAGCCTATACCTCTTTCTACTGCCTCCTCTCACTCTTTTCACCCTTTGCCTGAGCACGAACAGACCAGACGATCAGAGTTTGTAAATAACTCGTTTATCCAGCTCTTGCACCAGCACCAACTGGTAATGAATACGACCAATTGCTGGGTGTGCGGGTTAATGCCACACACCATTAACAAGGGTATTCCTTATTTGGTGCTGCCGTATAGTTACAATGGATCGTCATGGGCATTCCAGACCATGTTTCTCTATGCTCTAGATATGTACTCCCCTCGCCAACCGCGTTCCATTAGACCTATCACCAATAATAAGGCTTTGATGAAAGGAGTTGCCGATATGAGTAGGGATATTGATGCATACTCATCCATTCCCAAAGAAGAGCTGAGACCTTATGTAGGATGGAACGCGACGGGGTATAGTATTAGTCTGGGTGAAAGACAGCGAAAAATCTCATCTCCAATCTGGGTCGTATCCCACATGGGTCGGTTCTGCTTACAGGGTAATGGTCAGAATCCTAGAGCTCAACTGGGAAGAAGTGACTGTACTGAAACGTACACTTTCCCGTCACAGTTCTCCCCTGCGTTTTTGGCTGCCAAAGGCACATATTTCATCTGTAATGACCGAGCATATACATGGCTGCCCCCTGATTTCTCGGGCACATGTTATATTGCGAACTTGCTACCGCCTACATTTACTGCTGCCTCTGACTATCACAAGACCAGAGTTGTGAGAGGTGTGATTAGTAAGGAGGATACTGCCGGTCAGGAAGCGGGAGACTTCTTCTTGGGTTTCCTGCCGTTTTGGGGACCTATGGTCAATAGTAGGAACCTGAGACAGCTGACACGTGTGGTTGAATCCACTATAAATGTAACGGCTGGTGCCCTTGGTAATCTGACGGCTGAGCTCCAAGCGGATCGCCTTATGACTTTGCAGAACCGCATGGTTCTAGACGTGATTCTCGCAGACCGCGGTGGGGTATGTAAGGTTATTCAATCCAGTTGCTGCATTTTCATACCAGATAACGCTCCAACAGTATATCAGGCCATCTCCAAACTCCATAAAATATCTGAATCCATACACGTGGATAAGGGAGATTGGTCACTGGTGGGGTGGTTCTGGGAATTGATATCTGCCTGGGGTTGGAAAGTTCTGATGGTCATTGGAATGATCTTAGCCATTCTTTTCCTGTTCTGTCTGTGTATACAGTGTGCCCCTACGATATGTGGCCTCTGTGCTACCTTATGTGTAAGGAAACCTGTATCGAGGGACGAGCTAAGTAATAGGATGATGCTACAGCAACATCTCCATGACTTCGTGAACATCGACCTGGACTCGGATTAAGATGAGTATAGTGATTGCCTATGTAAGGGCAAAAGGAGGGTCTGTCGTACTTTAATATTCGGGACCGCGTAGGGGACAGGGCCCTACCCCTGTCTATCTTGGTATTAGCAAACCGCAAATGGTTAATGCGGTATGTACGAGTGCTTTATATATCGTTCTAGCTATGAATGCACTGTGTACACGCTATTCTGCTTCACTACGCGGGTTCCATTTTGGAAGCAGTGGCCATCTTGTCATTGCCCTCACATAGGCTATAATGGAGTAAATACGGGCCTCACAGTACATGGGCTTCTCCTCTGACTTCTCTGTGACCTGGGCAGCTGGCTCTGCTGCCCCGGGTCAAACCGGTCTCACGAGCTCCCCTTCCTCCGTCCACCTGTGATTAGCATCAGGGCTTGACCCATCATAAAACCCTTTCATTCTACACAAACCTCAGGCTAATCTCTTTCACACCTGCTTGTTCCTGCTTTATGACTTGTTTCCCAAAACAGGAGATGCTCATGTTTATTGGGGGGTCTATCGATATCAAATGTGGGATCTGAACCTTACTGTGTAAATCATTGTGGGCTGGCCGAACTGGAATGTGGGATGGTCATCATGACTCTGCCTTTTCTTTGTAATGTATACATGTAATGGCCGTATCATAAAACCTAGGAATGTATGCTTGAGGCAAGAAAAAGGGTATTTAAGATGAAGTCCGTTCCTATGATTTTCAGCAGTCTCCTGAGAACATACACGCTGTTGTACTTCTAGGATACCTGTAATTGGTCTGCAGCCAATAAATGAATCTTTGACTTCACCCAGAAGACTCTGTGTTTCTGTAGGTCTGGAACAGGGTGAACCCAGAAGTCATAGGGTGTGTGCCCCTGCACCGCTGGGACTAAAATACCCAGTACTTCAGCCTTTGAGGGTCCGGTTGAATCTCTCAACCAGCCCATTACCTTGGGGGTGGTAAGGAATGGTGAACTTATAAGTTACGCCACACTCCTGCCACAGGGACTTCATATACATGGAAATGAAATTTGTATCTCGGTCGGACACCACCTCTCTGGGGAACCCCACGCGGGAGAAAATCCCATCAGTGCACGTCCCACCATGGGGGCCGTCACAGTTCGGAGAGGGATGGCTTCCGGGTACCGAGTGGCATGGTCCACCAAGACCAGGATGAACCTGTTGCCCATGGCTGTCTTGGGATCCAGAGGCCCCACAATATTAATGCCCACCCTTTCAAAGGGGGTGCTGACCACAGGGAATGCCTGGAGAGGAGCCTTGTGCTTCCTCCCACTCTTTCCACTTGCCTGGCAAGTCTCACAGGTCCCGCAATGAGTGTCTGAACTCTTGCGCATTTGGGGCCAATAAAAGTGGGTGACAAGCCTTTCAAATGTCCTGTCCTTCCCCAAATGTCCTGCTAAAGGCACATCATGAGCCAGCCTCAGTAGGAAGGCTCTGAAGCGCTGGGGTACCACCAGCACATGGGCTGACCCAGACCCAGCAACCTTAGACTCACTATACAGGAGGCCATTCTCCCATTAGATCCAATGTGATCCAGACTGATCACCTGCTGCCGCATACCCACAAGAGAAGGGCACTTCTTTTGCTCCTCGCAGAACTCTTCCCTGGAGGGTCCTCCTTCCTGCTGCCAATGGGTCAACTCAGGCAGGTCCCCCAGTTCAGCTACCTGTTCCCCTATAGTTTCCAGGGCATCCACCTCAAGGTCTGCCTCCTCCTGGACCGTGGGAACTGTGGGGGCGGGTTTTACGCACTCCTGGCCTCTTCCCTTTAAGGCAGGAACCTGGGCCACTCTTTCAGGCTCCAGGTCCTCTTGAACACCCTTACCGGCTGCCATAGACCGAGTGGTCACGCATGCCCACTCAGGCAATCCCAACATCCCTAAATGAGCACTTCGCTCCACCTTAGCCCAAGGGGAGCTCTTCAAATCTTTACCCGGCAGACAATCAACAAGCATAGCTGTCCTCACAGCTACTTGAAGAGTCCCTGAGACCCCCCCACTCAAAGGGAACCTGAGCCACTTTTGCAGTGGATCTCTGTGTTGTCAGCAGCAACAACAGGGTAAAATGCATTGGGTATTACCTGCTCTTCAGACACCAGCCAACAACTGACAGCTGTCACACTGGCTCCCGTATCTCTAAGAGCTTCCACCCTATGGCCATTGATGGTCACCCACTGCCTGTACTTCTTAGTGTTATCAGGCAGCTGAGTCCTGGGGACCACCTCACAGTCTCCTAAAGAGACTAGGGACAACTCCGCGGGACCCCACCCACCTTGGGCACCCATCACTTCCCCCAGGGCTACACTAGCTATCTTCCGAGGTGGTGCACCAGTGGGTGCTGTCTTCCCATACAGGGGACATCTAGCATCATAAGAACAGTGGCCCACTAGACCACACTTAAAACAGGTCTTGGGCCCCCTGTGAACAGGCTTATCTGTCGGGGTCCAGGCCTTTTTCTCAGGGGGAGGCTGGAAACCCTTCCCTTGGTTCCCTTGGGGATTATTTTGGGGCCTTTCTGGAACTCCCTCTGTTTACCCTTGTCCCCCCACTCCTCTGCTGGGGACCCTGCCCACCTTTGGCAAAGTCTCCCACATAACCCTTGTGTACCCGGGTGCTCACCTAGTGGTCTGCCTCCTCAGCAAGCTTCCTAGGGTTAGTCAGCTTACTATCAATCAGGTGCTGGCGTAGCTCTGGAAAACAATTATTGGACAAGTGCTCCCATGCAAGCAAATCATAGAGCACCTCAAAATGATCCACTTTGCTACCCTTCACCCAACCATCCAATACTCTGCAAAAGAAAGACACATATTCCACCCAAGTGGTAGAGTCCAGTTTTCTGCAATTCCTAAACCTTGTCTGTATAACTCTGGGGTCAAACCATATGTGGACATGTGGGCATCGGACACCTGCTCCTCTGTAGGTAAATCTAACAAAGTGTCCCTCTCATCACTAACAAAGCGGCCCCACAACCCCGCTCCCCAATCCTTCTCAGGGACCCGGTGGGGTAACATTGCAGCTGCATAAGCCCTAAACCATTTACCAAAATCCTCATTCTTGTAAGTAAGTAAGTGAGTACATTTTTATTTGCATAGTTAATTAAAACCATTGCAATACAAACATCAAGACTTAAAACCAAT
This sequence comes from Triturus cristatus, assembly GCF_964204655.1. Lineage (NCBI taxonomy): Eukaryota > Metazoa > Chordata > Amphibia > Caudata > Salamandridae > Triturus > Triturus cristatus. The sequence continues at coordinate 408,242,411 of NC_140590.1, forward strand.
ATTCCATAAATCACAATTTTTCATTTCTTTTAAATTCATAAAATGTACACTTTTTGGGGACCGTGGGTGGAAATAAGTACAGTTTTGAGTTTTATTACTATCTTGTAAGCAATTAGGATTCAAGTCTTGGCATTTTCCTGTCCCAGATTATTATGTATGCCCCCTGTCTTGCCAAGAGCTGGGTCTGGATGCCAAACTCTAGTCTAATTTGAGCCGGTGAAGTATACTTGGGCAGGCTGAAAATAATCCTGTATGCAGCTATGACTGTATTATCAAGAGTCTTTGCATCTCTGCCTCTCTGTACTTCGCTCCCATAAGTGATTGTTGGCAGGAGTTTGGCTCGTATTACTTGTACCAGAGGTAAGATAGACGGGCCAGTGAGTTTACTGTTTAGTGCTTTTAATGAGATTGCTAAGGCAAGGCCTTTACCTCTAATACTGGTTTTCTGTTCAATGAACTGGCCGCTTTTATCAATTTTTACTCCTAGATATTTATATTGTAACGTATCCTCAATACGAACATTATTCCAAAACCAGGTAGGAGATTTTTTCCTGTTCTTGCTGATCGTCATTTTCTGCGTTTTCTCCAGGTTTATGGTCAGTTCGTTTGCTTCAGAATAGCCCCGTGTAGCATTCACAAGATGTTGTAGTCCTACTTTTGTATGGCTGATTAGGACTATGTTGTCCGCATAGAAAAAGCACAGTAATAATAGCCCGCCTAACTTGGGGGCGTGGGAGTTACAGCTGTTTAGGATCGGGATGAGGTCTGCTAAAACAAATTAAATAATGTGCGAGCTAAAACACAACCCTGTTTGAGGCCTTTGTTGGTTGGTATGCGTCTTGACAAGAATGATCCATCACCCAGCTTTATCTAAACCCATGTCTCCGTATGAAGGTTTATCAGCAAGTCTAACAGAGACCTTGGTATCCCCCAGCTGTTCAATTTAGACCATAAGATTTTCTGATTTATATCGTCAAAAGTAGCCTTGTAGTCTATAAAGCAAAAGTGAATGGTCATTTTAGTTGATTCAGCCTTATCTATTAACATACCCAACTGATTTAGCGAAGCCAGTCTGATTAACCGGAATTCTTGTGGAAATCTTTAGCTACTTATTTGGGAATGTAGGCTCTTGCTTCTACATACACTGGTGGTATGCTGCCACCAGAGGTGGGAACCTCTAAACTTTTGGCCTTGAGTTCCAACTCCATCAACACTCTCTCATGCTCAAAATGCATTTTCTATTCCTCTAAGGCTAACTTCTTCATTTCTAACTCCATCCCAAGCTCTATTTTCCTGCTCTCTATGTCTTTCTGACCATCCATTTTTAGCTTAGCTAACTTCAACTTCTGCACCCTCTCCCTCTCTCTGTCCTCCAGCTCTCCTGGGGACAGACCCTTGGAAGAAACACTGCTGCCCGCCCTGGAAGGTACTTTCTCCCTGGTTGGGCCCACTGGCCTCTCAAGCTGCCCATCTAAATCCTCTGCCTCCACCACTGGCTCCTCAGGATGCTCACTGGCATTCCTAGATTCCAACCAGGCCCTCAGCGCCTTTTGGTATTCCTCTTTCCTGGTGAGACCTTTCACAGAGATTTTAAATTTCTTGCACAAGGCTTTGAGATTAGGCACAGTGTAAGCATCAATTCTCTCTTCTTCCAATTCAATTTCCACAGATGCAATGGACACTGGCTTACTCATGGTAGAAAAGACTGGCAGATCTCAAGAATCAAAAATAGAAAAGAAGTTCCAAGAATAAAAAACTCTACAAAAATGTATGTGGTTGCGTTATGGTCTGCACTCACTAGTAGTGTACACCAATCACTGTATATGAATCACAAATGCAGGTCCAGAATCCTCACCGCTGACCACCAATGTTAGATTTGGGGGTCTCTAGTTGACAGAGGTAGGTACCTTTGACCAAATAGGGACCCTTGCGTGCAATGGCAGGCCTGAGACACACTTTACAAGCTGCTCCAATGGGTGGCACAATTAGTGCTGCAAGCCCACCAGCAGCATTTGATTTACATGCCCTGGGCACAAGTAGTGCACTGTACTAGGGTCTGCCAAGTAAACCAAATAAGCCAATCATGGAGTTACTAATCCATACATCAATTTAACATAGGGAGCACTTGCACTGTGGCACTGAATAGCAGTGGCACAGTGCCCAAAGCATCTAAATCCAGCAAAAACATCAGAGGCAACAGCAAAAAATGGAAGTGAGACCCATGCCAATGGTGCCAGGTCTAACACATGGTATCCAGAAAGTCCTCCATTCATGAGACCACTGTGGACTTCGGCACCCCAACCACTCAAATGTTATTGCACCTCGAACGGGCTTCAAGATCTTCATTTTTTTGTTTGATGCATTCAGAGGTGTTAGCTAGGTTGTTTTGTGACTCCGAGACACAAGATTCCATTTGGTTGAGTCTCGAATCGTGGGCATGCACTCGGTTCTTTACCTTGTCAAGGCAGGAGGTTAGTATATCTACCTTGACGTCTATGTGTTTTATACTCGATTGTACCTCCAGCAGGATTTCTTTTAAGTGTAGCTCCTGTTCTTCAGTGTCATCTGTAGGCTGCAACCTGCCACCCCGTCACTGCAGGTGGTTAGAAGCACCCGTGACTCCTGCGGGCAGGGAGAGGGGAGGTCATGGCACACTCCAGTCCAGCGGGGCAAACGCAGGCACCGGCGAAGGCAGAGTGAGGCCGCAGATCATCGCAAGTAGTCTGGCCCAGGTCCCACTGCGGACTCCTCCTCCTGGCACCTCAAGAGGCTCTAATTGTAGGATGCTGATGGCCTCTCCCAAGATGGGGGCTGCCCAGGTCTGGCAGCCCGGCTCAAGTGGCACCTCATTCAAGAGGGACTGGAGTGATCCAACGAGCCGGTCACGCAGCATGCCTACAGCGCAGGCCCATTCTCCCACTGCAGGACTCCCATGAGGAGTAGCAGCAGCGCGTACAGTTAGGCAGGCCGTATAACTATGTGGGCTTCCTCAAGACAGTCCACCGGGCCACCCCCCCTGGCACCAAAGCCTGCGTCTCCAGAGGGCGAGGGTGTGGGTGGTGCGGCACACTCCAGCGGGGGTGATGCGGGCACTGGCAATGGCAAAATAGGGCAGCAGATTATGTTTAAGTTGTCCAGCCCAAGCCTTGGTGGCCTCCGCCCCTGCCCCCATGCAGGCGCTACCGACAAGACAGTGATGCCTTCTTCTGATGGGGGGGGCTGCCCAGGCCTGGCAGCCTGGCGCAGTCAGGCACTGCGCACCGGAGGGATCGTGATGTGCCAGCATCTGAGTGGCACCCCCACAGCGCAGCCCCAGCTTCTCACCGTTGGTCTCCGGAAAATGCTCTGGTGTGTCAGGAGGAAGCGCTCCAAAGCGAGCGCTCGGCCACAGCAGGTCTCCCACGATTCATGCCTGGATGCTGGCTCAGCTGGTCGGCTCCCATAAGGCTGACGTCGCTGCAGCACCAGCAAGGCCCAGGTAGGCCGTCATCACCTTCAGGTGATTCACTCGAGTACGCACCAGATACAGTGCCATAGCAGGTCAGCCAGAGCCCTCACGGTGTCACTAATGCACCCCGGACGCCCCACCCGTGGTGCCGCGGCCAGAGGAACCCCTTATCAGATGGATTCTGCCGGATTTCTGGCTCGGCCAGAAGAGCTCACCTAAAGTGCGCCCATTTTGCAGCACGGCAAGACCACGCACCCCGTTAAAGACTTATTTAAGTCCTGGCTTTTCCTCTCATGACTGTGTTTCCCTCTGGATGGTACAGAGATGAGAAACGCAGGGTCACACCCAAACTTCCCATGGCCTCTTTGTAAGCCCAAGAGCTAAACGCCAGACCCTGGTTGGAATGTAATTTGCCAACTGCGTATGTCCCAATGAAGACTTGCAGAGCCTTTATAACAGTTTTGGCATTTGCTGATCGCTGTGGCCATAACCACAGTAGTATAGAGCAGTAATCCACTGCCACCAAGATGTACTTGTAGGCTCCATGAGATGATGGGGTGCAGCAATGGGCTAAGTATTGTTTGAAATCAAAAGAGGTATATGGGGTGGACGTGCCACACTGGAGCCTGTTGACAGATGTCACATCTCAGGACAAAGTCTTTGGTCTATTTGTATCGACCTGGCCACCAATAGCGATGCTTTGATAATGAAATTGTAGCAGCCACCCCTGAATGTGCGGAGGCCGGACCCTCATGTGCAAATAGAAATAATTCCAATCTGCGGTTGCTGTTTGGTATTACTCTGTTCCCCATTCCTGGAATCTAAGCCTTTTTGTTTGTTTTGTGCATCTAACTTGCAGGAGTACTTGAGTCGAAAGTCTTTTGGCAGGTGTCTGTCATTGCACGCAGCATTGATGGCCACCATGATGTCTCTGTATATCCTAGTACAAGAACAAGTTAATGCAGCAACTGCGGACGTGCCAACTGTCGCTTTTGCAGTTTCATCAGCCAATGAATTCCCTACGTGAACACTAACATGTTGATGACTCAATGTATGAATGACATGAGCCCGTGGCACACTTTCTTTCACTTTCGCCACCAGATGCCAGAGCAACTTGTGCTTCAGTGTGCAGCCTTTTGAATCCCTAAATCCATTTTGGCTCTAATAATGCAGGCATTCATTATATGACTGTTCACAATAATATGAATCACACACAATAAGTGGGGGGAATCCAGCATCCAAATTCTGTAGTGCAAGTACTAGAGCCTTTAGTTCTGCCAGATGTGCTGAGCAATCACCTAGTGACTGCATGAAGGTTTTATCAGGATGGAATGTTCCATCGTGCATATGGTCTTTTACACCAGTGCATGTGGCTAAATATTGGTGTTTTGTCCCTATAGCAGGCTGAGCAGAACCATCAGTGTAAATGATGTAATCATGGCGATCTAGAGGCAGTATTTCATTAGGCAGAGTATATTCTTGTTCAGTATGTAGAAATGCCTGTGTTTGTAATGTAGCATCAAATCTATAGTCTACTTCTGTTTTAGTGAGGGAGTTTGCTCATTGCATCCATCTTGGATGTAGAGCCTTAGGGTTCAGAACACTCGCTCCGGTAACCGCCTCTAAGGTCGGTACCGGGATCACAACAATAATTTGTTTCCCATGAGCCAGTGCACGCTCTCTCAATACAGCAGTCAGTAATGTTTTTAGTAGGCGCAAAACCTATCTCAGCGTTAGCATAGAGATGTGATTTATATGCAATTGGTACTGTGTCACCTTCATTGAATATGACGTACCTGTACCCTGATGTACCTGCGACTACATGGATCACCAGGTTTGTTGTGTTCACACATGTGTGCAAATGTTTGGAAGCTATCATGTCATCTTGGACAGAACATAAGATTTCAGTGTGTTCTTGTATTCAATGTGTACTTGAAAAGTCTGGGCATATTAAATCATAGAATAGTTTAACCTATTCTGCGCAATCAGTAATGTATATTTTGCCAAAATTAAAAAATCCTAAAATGAATTGTAATAGTTTCAGAGCTGTTTGAGGTTGAAGCAACATGCATTGTTCTTAGAAACTGGTTGCCAGGCTTTTGCCTTCGCTTGACAGCTCGTATCCCAAAATTAGGACACTGAGGTGGGCAATTTTGGATTTTTAAATTTGAATCTATAGCCTATGTGAGCAAACCCGAAAATCATATGGTCTACTCTGGTCAAGTGTTCCATCAGGTCATCGTTCATTAAGTATAGGTCATTGACATATTACAATGCCTGTTCATCACATTTTCAAAAATTCTCTAACTCTGGCTGAAAAGCTATTCTTAGACCCCTGGGGCAAATGACAGAAATGTTTCTGAGAGCCTAGCGCCATAAAGGCGGTCAACTATCTGCTTCCTCATTCCATCATAATTTGCCATACCCAATGATCACATCCAACCATGTTAAGCTTAGTGCCAAACCAATCTCACAATAGACACGTTTAGCTACATTGCATTAAACTTTCAATGTCTAACCATCCCAGTCATGTTGCCATGTGCACAATAAGCAAATGCAGATCAGCCAATGCATCACTACAATCTTCAACATCTACACCATCAGCACCTGTGGGCACTTGCTGTCACGGTGCCAGGATTTATCTCATGTGATGCCATGCTGCTGATAGTAGGCTAAATGTTTTGCAGTGATGCTGTCATCTGTATCATTTAGAAAAACACAACCCATGGGACAAGTGTAACCTCTGCTAACTCACTGCACCCTGAGTCCACATTTGTGCATGTCTCTTTACACCTACATATCATCACATGTGCACACTATTGTGTGAGACACACAGCACACACAATGCTTACAAGTGTACTGGGCTCCACACTTCACACAAAGTCTTATCCTGTGTCTCAGTTCAGACAACAATCACCAGATGGTAGATGAAAACATGACAAGATCAATTGTTATGACACCCTTCAAGTATTTCCCACATGAGAATCCAAACATTGTACACATACAGAACCTCTGCACTTGCCACTGAGGCTACTTAGAAGCGATTGCATCACACCAGAGATATCACAGAAGTCCTGCCTTGCTCAAGGATTAATGCAGTCACTCATGCGCCAAGTCACACTTTGCACAATACTCACCCCCAACTTGCTGCTGTTGGGCCCTCAAGCGTCCATCCAGCTCTGGCTGTGCCACTGCCAGGATGCGGGCCATTAGTGGCGTCATGTTCCTGCGCGCCAACCTGCTACTTCGAGGGACCAGCCCCAGTGTCATTTCTGTGAAATGTTTGCTGAGGTGGCAGATGTCATCCCACCTCTTGTGGCAGTGAGTGTGGTGTCGGTTTGAGACTCCCAGGGCCCGCACCTTGCATGTGATGGCTCTCCATATAGCCTTACGCTGATGGATCTTGAGCTGTAGGCATGGGAAGACAGGATGAGGAATATTTTTTACACAGTGTTGTGTACCATTGTGTGCCAGTCCAGGAGCATGTATACACATACCACACACATACATCAATGGACAGCAGAGGCCATAGACTATGTCACATAGTACACTCGGAGAAATCTTTCCGATTCCAATCTAAACATCTATGATGATGGACCGACTACCTGCCCATCTCAAACATATGTAGAGTGCCAGCAAAGAGATCAAGGTGAAACTGGGCCTCATCTGTGATGCATTATGTGAGTGAGCATGACAGATGATACACTGTAAATGATGTGTAGTGGTCAGACTTACAGTGTCTTACACTACACACCCCTTAATGTCCTGGACCATTGCATAGCTACAAGTGTCATGGAGGTCACAATTAGGTACCTGATTGTACATTCTCCCACTCTTGTCACATGGTGTAGGCCTGTCTTGTGTACTTCTCAGACCTCTAATTGCTGCTTCATAAATAGGAGGGTGGACTACACACATGTCTGTCAAATTCATTTTAGTGATGGGGCCTTGATACATTGTGCATTTTCTTGACAGGCCTGAGGGCTTTTCACTGACAAAAATAGTGGTCCATCACAAGAATCACATGCATGTACAATGAAAATGATGACACAGTGCATACACATGTGAGACTCTTCACATAATGCCACCAAAAGAAGGATGACATGTTCACTGTGCATTTAGCAGATGTGTGAGAGGTGAGTTGCCACAAATCTAGACAGATGCAGGCCTTGCACTCTTGTGCAGACTGGGCATATATCCTTAGGTTCACTGTCAAAGCATTACACTCATTAATCAGCCCAATCGACAGGTAGCATCTCACTAATGATCATATATACACTTAATGAACTATTACATGACATGTCACAGGAAATGTGTGTACAGAGCGAGATTTCCTGAAGTCAGCAGTGTAACTGTACATCTGCTAAACCATGTTATATCCATATCATCATTGCATGCAGTCAGGGATCTGGGGGAATAAAGCTATACACCCCATTGATGTGAAGTTATTCTGCTAGGCAGTGTCTCACATTTTCATGAGTACAACATGTATGATGTTTGGCTTTCATGGAGTTGGACCAGTGTCTATGGTGCCATCCTCTCCACATACTCAAATGCAAAAACTTGTACGTCATGTATGGCCCCTGCTTTAACATTGTCTTGCACTCAGAGGCACACACTAGTGTACAGTTACATAATATGAGCATTCTGAGAACTCAAAAAATGTACACATTGAAGGAATGAATGAATGAATGAATGAATACTTTCTTGTATAGCGCATGGCTACCCTAGAGCATCCCAGCGCTGTAAGACTTAAAGGACATTAGAGGACATTATTGAACAAAAATGTCTTTAATTGCTTCCTGAAAGCGATATGATTTGATTCATGCCTGATGTTATCAGGGAGTTTATTCCATCCTTTAGCCGCTTGGACAGAGAGTCGGCGGCCGCCCATCCGGGCCAGCTTCACCCTGGGAACCACAAGCAGATTTCGTTGGTTGGATCTAAGAGATCTAACCGATTGATGGCGACAAAACAGGGGATCCAAAATGGAAGGGCCCATATTGTGGATGGACTTATGTGCCAGACACATAGTTTTAAACACAATCCTTTCCTGAATTGGTAGCCAATGGAGCAATCGAATTGAGGCCTTCACTGAACATCGTTTGGGAACTTTTATAAGCAAGCGAGCTGCGCAGTTCTGCACAGCTTGCAGGGTTTTTATAGTAGCTGCTAGGGTCCCCAGATAGATAGCATTAGCATAATCCATTCACTTACCAGTACCTCTGGAGCACCATATAGCTGTGCATACTGGCCAAGGACCTCGTCCACCAGGACCTCCAGCTCCTCTGTGGTGAATTGAAGGGCCCTGATGTTCTCTGTGCGAGCCATGACTGGGTCCAGAGTTGAGGTACAGCAGCAGTTGGTGATGATGAATTGCAGGTAGAAGTGTCTGTATGCAAGTGACAGATGTGGCAATCAAGTAATACAAAAAGCAATTCTTTGGTAATCCAAATACGACATCAGTAAATGCAAACCCAATGCATTTCGGGTCCCATCAAGACCCTTCATCAGGGGTCAATGCTATAATTCAAGAAAAGAAAGAAGAACAAAAGGCAATGTATCTTTCAGTCCTAACAATAGTTACTGTCAAACTATAATTATAATATAACGAAACTATATGGAATAAAGTGATACATTGAAAAAAGATCGTAATTGACCTTCATGTGGGTGATCTACCCAAAGACGTGCAACTTAGTCTGAGCGGAAAACGCGTGAATGCGAGAGAGTTCGCGGTTGAGCGAAAACAAAAAAGAAAGAGTACAAGCGTCGGAGTAAACCATAGTGCAAGAAAAAAATTAGCCAAAAGTCGAAGAAAGAACGTTAATAAATATCAGAAAGTGATTTCAGACGAAGATGACGGACAGTTCGAACTTACCGAATTCGGAAGTTGTACGTGGCTTTCTCGGCCAGGGGTGTGTAAGTGACGTATGAAACGTGCTTGTTTAAACTAGCTGAGAAGTTAAATTTAAAGGGATAGTGGTACCTAATACTAGAAAACGGGGAGCTCGAAGTGAAAGTGAGCAATAAACATAGAAAACATAAAATAACTCTATGTCGAGTGTTGATCTATTCCGTGATTCAAGATACCAAAAAACAGCCTGTTAAATGTGCACAGTAATGCAATGTAAAAAACACGGATAAAAGAGAAAATACAAATTTGAAAGCAAACAAACAACAGCCTGTTAAATATACACTCTAATGCAATGTGAAAAAACATCATGATTACAGCTGTTTGTTTTTTAATTTTTATTCCTTTTTGTATCTGTTTTTTCACATTGCATCAGAGTGTATATTTAACAGGCTGTTGTTTGTTTGCTTTCAAATTTGTATTTCCTCTTGTATCCGTTTTTTACGGTGAGCAGTCTTAAATATCGAGTTTTAAATTTCGACCTACAAGTATATCGAGTTGTAAATATCGTAGGTAAAGAATATCGAAGTCAAGAATATCGATGGACAGAATATCGACCCCAAGGTAAGTATTATCGAAGTTAATAATATCGAAGTCATTAATATAGATGTAAGTAATATCGTAATCAAAAATTTCGATGTCAAGAATATCGATATTTTATTAGTGTAATGTATTTTAATATGTATTTTATTTGTATGTTAAAGATTATTGTAATGTATTTTAATACATTTAAAAATAAATGTTTAGAGATTAATAATTATTTAAAATATAATTTAGCGTTTTAGTATCAGAGCGGGTTGTGGGTTTATAGGGGAATAGGGTGGGAAGTAATTTAATTATAATTAATTAATTAATATGTATTGTTTAATTGGTATTTATGATTAATTAATTGTTAATTAATTACTAATTGTTAATTGAATATATTAATTGATTAATTAGTTGTTAATTAATTATTAATTGTAAATTAATTTTATTAATTGGTTAATTATATAAGTTATAATTAGTTTAATATTAATATTTATTTATTGGTATTGTTAATTAATTAATTTTTAATTCCTAATTAATTGGTGATTTAATTTTATTAAGTGATTAATTGATGATTAAATTAATTATGTGAATTTTTATGTGTAGTGGGTTGTGGGTTTAAAGGGGAATAGGGTGGGATGTAATTAAATTCAAATAATTACTGATAATTTTTATTTATTTGTAATTAATAATAATTAATTAATTAATTATTAATTGGTAATTAATTGTTATTAGTACGTTAAATATAGTAAATATAAATAATGTATTATTTCATGTAATTTGTTGTTATTGCTAATTAATGTATTGTTAATTAATAATTAATTTGTGAATAATTGTAATTTGGTAGTTAATATGTATAAATTTGTAAATAATAAGTATATTAATTATAAAGAATGTATTAGTAATTGTAAATAATAGATAAACTGATATTTAAATGTATTGTGTATTTTGTATGTGTAGTGTGTTGTGTGTTAAAGGGGGAATAGTGTGGGATGTAATTTAAAGTTATTTATATAAATATTTATTTTAAATAATTGCTTTTAATAATACATAATTTGTAAATTAATAATTAATATGCTATTTTTTTATAACTAATTATTTAATTGGTTATTATGTTTATAGAATCCCTATGCTATCCAGTGCTTTCCCAACTGTTTTACTATCTGGAGTTGGAATAGTAATTTTTAACCCTACGCTATCCAGCGCTTTCCCTACTGTTTCACTTACTGGAGTGGGAATAGTAATTTGTACCCCTACGCTATCCAGCGTTTTCACTACTGTTGCACTCTCTGGAGTGGGAATAGTAATTTTTACTCCTACGCTATCCAACGCTTTCCCTTCTGTTGGACTCTCTGGAGTTGGAATAGTAATTTTTACCCCTGCGCTATCCAACGCTTTCCCTACTGTTGCACTCTTTGGAGTTGGAATAGTAATTTTTACCCCTACGCTATCCAGCGCTTTCCCTACTGTTTCACTTACTGGAGTGGGAATAGTAATTTGTACCCCTACGCTATCCAACGCTTTCCCTACTGTTGCACTCTCTGGAGTTGGAATAGTAATTTTTACCCCTACGCGATCCAGCGCTTTTGCTACTGTTGCACTCTCTGGAGTTGGAATAGTAATTTTTACCCCTACGCTATCCAGCGCTTTCCCTACTGTTTCACTTACTGGAGTGGGAATAGTAATTTTTACCCCTACGCTATCCAGCGCTTTTACTACTGTTTCACTTACTGGAGTGGGAATAGTAATTTGTACCCCTACGCTATCCAGCGTTTTCACTACTGTTGCACTCTCTGGAGTGGGAATAGTAATTTTTACCCCTACGCCATCCAACGCTTTCCCTACTGTTGGACTCACTGGAGTGGGAATAGTAATTTTTACTCCTACGCTATCCAACGTTTTCCCTACTATTGCACTCTCTGGAGTTGGAATAGTATTTCTTTTCCCTACGCTATCCAACACTTTCCCTACTGTTGCACTCTCTGGAGTGGGAATAGTAATTTTTACCCTTACGCTATCCAACGCTTTCCCTACTATTGCACTCTCTGGAGTTGGAATAGTAATTTTTACCCCTACGCTATCCAACGCTTTCCCTACTGTTGCACTCTTTGGAGTTGGAATAGTAATTTTTACCCCTACGCTATCCAGTGCTTACCCTACTGTTTCACTTACTTGAGTGGGAATAGTAATTTTTACCTTTACGCTATCCAACGCTTTCCCTACTATTGCACTCTCTGGAGTTGGAATAGTAATTTTTACCCCTACGCTATCCAACGCTTTCCCTACTGTTGCACTCTTTGGAGTTGGAATAGTAATTTTTACCCCTACGCTATCCAACGTTTTCCCTACTGTTGCACTCTCTGGAGTGGGAATAGTAATTTTTACCTTTACGCTATCCAACGCTTTCCCTACTATTGCACTCTCTGGAGTTGGAATAGTAATTTTTACCCTTACCCTATCCAACGCTTTCCCTACTATTGCACTCTCTGGAGTTGGAAAAGTAATTTTTACCCCTACGCTATCCAACGCTTTCCCTACTGTTGCACTCTTTGGAGTTGGAATAGTAATTGTTACCCCTACGCTATCCAGCGCTTTCCCTACTGTTTCACGTACTGGAGTGGGAATAGTAATTTGTACCCCTACGCTATCCAACGCTTTCCCTACTGTTGCACTCTTTGGAGTTGGAATAGTAATTTTTACCCCTACGGTATCCAACATTTTCCTTAGTGTTGTTTTTGTTGGAGTTGGACTAGTAGTTTTATTGTGTCTGATATTTCATATGTTTTGTATTATTTTTGCTATTGTAATATATCATTAATAATAACAATTATTCACATTAAAAATATTGATTATTATTTGCTATATGTAATTATTAAATATTTATTAATGTTATTGTTTTATGTGTATAGATGTATTGGTAATTTTAAAAAACATTTAATAATTTATACGTTACAGAAATTATTATTAAAATTAATTATTAAGTAAGTATATATATTATATATTATATGTATATGTTTAATTAAAGTTTTATTACATTATATATATTAATTATACATTTTAAATATTATACAATATATTTAATTATGTTTATTTAATTTCTAAGTATAATTTGGTTTATTTTACATATATTTTTGAAGTAAAAGAAAAACGATATTTTTAATAACGATATTTTTGAGATCGATATTTAATTTTCGATATTTTTGTACTTACCATGTTGTAGATAGGATGTCGATATTCTTGACATCGCTATTTTTGTTGCGATATATTTGTAGGTCGATTTTCTGTCTGTCGAAATTATGTCATACAACCGTTTTTTACATTGCATTTCTGATATTTATTAACGTTCTTTCTTGGACTTTTGGCTAATTTTTTTCTTGCACTATGGTTTATTCCGAGCACTATTCGTATTCCGATACACACTCTTTCATTGTTGTTACAGACTTGTATAGGCTCGGTCATTCACACCGGCACTGCTATTCACGTTGATTCTTCGGCAGCGTTTTTTGATTCATTTCTTTCATCACTGTTATGAGCACCTAAAGCATGCAACGTTTTCGCTCAACCGCTCTCTCTCGCGTGCGTTCACGCGCTTTCCGCTCAGACTAAGTTGCACGTCTTTGGGTAAATCACCCACATGAAGGTCAATTACGGTCTTTTTTCAATGTATCACTTTATTCCATATAGTTTCGTTATATTATAATTATAGTTCGACAGTAACTATTGTTAGGACTGAAAGATAAATTGCCTTTTGTTCTTCTTTCTTTTTTTGAATTATAGTATTGACCCCTGATGAAGGGTCTTGATGGGACCCGAAATGCATTGGGTTTGCATTTACTGATGTCGTATTTGGATTACCAAAGAATGGCTTTTTGTATTACTTGATTGGCAAGAATGATTTCTGCTTGAAATTAATGCACCACATTTAAGAATAAATATTGAAGACATTGAACATTTGTCTCTAAAGTGATTGACAAAGGTCTACTTGTGCAAACTGGAAGATAGCAATATATTTGCTCTTGCAACAGTGCTCACACCAGCAGAAGGATTGATCATTCAATTGTGGCCAATGCCAGTGACCTCAGTGTCGGAGCACGCCTACCGCGATGTGCAAAACTGAAAGGCACTTTGAAATGGCGGTTCCCATTGGCTGCAATGTCATTCACATTGGCAGTGTCACACCGTGGGGGTCAGGCTATCTTTACCGCAATCCTGCATCATTCAATTGTGGCTAATGCCTGTGATGTTCAAAACTGAAAGGCACTACCGCGAAGGTGGTTCCCATTGGCTGCAATGTCATTCGCATTAGCTGTGTCATACCGGGGGGGTCAGGATGTCTGTACTGCAATCATGCATCATTAAATTGCAGCCAATGCCTGTGACCACAGTGACAGGGCACGCCTACCACGATGTTCAAAACTGAAAGGCACTACCGCGATGGCGGTTCCCATTGGCTGCAATGTCATTTGCATTGGCTATGTCACACCGCGGGGGTCAGGATGTCTCTATGGCAATTGTGATTCATTCAATTGCGGCCAATGCCTGAGACCGCAGTGGTGGAGAACGCCTACGGCAAAGTTCAAAACTGAAAGCCACTACCACGATGGTGGTTCCCATTTGCTGCAATGTCATTCGCATTGGCGTTGTCACACCGCATGGGTCAGGATGTCTCTACTGCAATCCTGCATCATTCAATTGTGGCCAATGCCTGTGACCACAGTGGCGGAGCACGCCTACCACGATGTTCAAAACTGAAAAGCACTACCACGATGGCGATTCCCATTTGTTGCAATGTAATTCGCAAACACCGCGGTGGTCAGGATGTCTCTACCGCAATCCTGCATCTTTCAATTGTGGCCAATGCGGTGACCGCAGTGGCGGAGCACGCCTACTGCGCCTGTAAACACATTGTGCATTAGCATTCTCGCTTTGCAGAATGCCTCACTGATCCCAACACATTTAGCAAAAACTGTTTCAGCTCCTTGTAAAGGGATTTGAGAGTGTGACAATTAACTTAAGTCTGCCCACAAATGTCATAGCAGTAGATGTGATTAAACGCATTGGTCTGTCCATAATCACATGTCATTTCATCCATGTGGGCATGTACACAGATTTCATATTGAATTGCCTTTTATTTTTGTGAACATGACAATATGTGTAATGCAAACTCCTCCCACAGTCATGATGGACTGACCACGTAATGCACATATATGTCTGTACACAGTGCTGTATTTATATGGTAAGTTGTCCAGCTTACACTCACTAGGCTCATTTAGTGAAGATGTTGTGCTTAGTGGCACTCAAGGTTGAGGTTACGCAGTGACAGCAGCTACATACAGCTCTGAATTGATGATGTTAGCCACATGTCCTGTATCAGCTACCCACAGGGCAGGGGACACATGATGTAGCAGCGTACCTTATGCCATACACATAGTATGATTTAGATTTGACATTAGTTAGTATGTAAACCCTGGCCACATGAATGACTACAGGTGCTCAAGGTGTCTATGCATGTCACTTGTGCATGAAGTGGTTTTGACAGTCAATGTTGAGGTTGTGTTAGTCATTATGTAAGCTATTACCCGCATCTCATCTGTAACTCATGCGCTGCTCCTCTGTGAGGTATGCAGTAATGGAGTATGGAAGTGGAAGCTCCGCCCACTCCCCCGCCCATCTTTTTCATTGGCTTGTGTCTCTGTCCTTTCTAAATGCTGCCTTCCATTTGGTTTATAGGCTGTTAGTCCATCCTTATGACAACCATGTGGTCATTTGTATCCTTCCATGGCTACTGGCCTCTTTACGAGTGTTGCATGGTATGTGTTATTTAGATTGTGAGCACTATTTTCTTCCCATGCCTTCCTGCCTCCCCACCCCCGCACTCCCGTTGTTCATGCCTTCTCGCCCTCCTGCCTCTCGCATGCCCACACTCCTGTTTGCAATGCAGTAAGTCTCGCATAAATGCGAGTACTATTGCACTCAAATGCTTGTTTCCAATGCTTTGTGTTCGCGAACACTTATGCCTGGGCAGCAGCTTCTGTGGCGGTGTCGTGTACTTCAAGGCACTTGCGCCTGGTTGGCAGTGTCTGTCGTGGCAAAGTGCAGGCGGCAGTGTCAGTGGTGCTGCAGTGTAGATGGTAGTGCCTGTGGTGGTGCAGTGTATTTTAAGGCTCGCTGTGGCTTACACATGGGTCTTTTGTTGTGCACTGCATTTCAAGTCTCACACATGTGCCGGTTTCCTCTGACTGGGGTGATCTCAGCAGCGGGACAGGCTGTTTTCTCATTTCATGCACCGAACGCTGTGGACACTGTGGACGAGTCTGTCTCTCTCGGTGCTGCAGTGAGGGGGCCACCAGGCCAGTAACGCCGGCTGTTGTCGGAGGCCTCTGGTTTCGACATGTGAAGAGGAGTTCTCGAGTCTCCCATAACTCACATATATTCATCGACTTTTGGCTTAAGTGGGCTCACAAGAAGGATTAGCGTCCTGAAGACTCGGGCCCCCTGTGCTGCACGAGCTGCAAGGGTTTGCCTTTGTACTCTGTACCACAGGGGACAAAACGCAACTTAACAAAGCATTGACTGCTGCTGGACACCACTTCTCACGCGTGCCCAGGGGTAACAAGCTGCGGTTTCCACCAGACCACCTTGCAGGATGTAACAGGAGTGACCTCGCACTCTCTCTACCATCTTCCCTCCAATCACCCGTTGAGGTCCCGTCTGGCTGATGAGGTGACAGGAGGGCAGTGGGTGAGGGGCGAGTGTGCTTCTGGGCTGGGGAAGCAGTGCTGGAAGGATCTTATCTTGTGAAGTGTCTGAGGGATGGTTTGTGGTGTTCCTGTGTGCACGCATGACCCATCCATCCCTCTGCAGACAGGGTGCATCAGCCTGCTTTAACTGTCTTTTCAAGGAATGCCCTGTGGGCAGGAGATGTCAGTGATGGCCATGGCAAGCCCTTTCCGTTGGCTCTGTACAATATATGTGATAATGCGGAGAGAGCGCCATAAACTAGCTCTAAGAAGCAAATAGTGCACTCTGGCATGATCTGTAAGTGCCTCCTCTTGCCTCACTGATCCCGTACCAGTGAAGCCTGTGCTCTGCCAGACTAGGGCGTCCTTCATAGCAGTGCCCGGTGGGGTGCAGTGTGGTATTGTATGGGTATTTATATAGTGCTTACTACCTCTGTCAAGACCCTGAAGCATTAACTCGCCTCACACAGCCGGTCCCACACAATCCTCAAGTCGTCTCTTGTAAACCTCTGGTGTGAGCACCCCTACTGGACCTGTTTTTGTCTGCGTCATGGAACGAGCACTCCTGTATTTCGTAAAAGAAAGCTAAAAGTATCAAAATGCACAGGGAAAGCAAGGCTGGGTCACTGGATGAGCAGCTCATCCCGGTCTCTGATCCACAGACATCGCGTGCACCGAGTGGGCTGGTTAACTGCTCTCTGAACTCCTGCCGAGAGGTGGTGCTCGCAGCCAGCCACAGCTTATAGGCCAGGGGCCGGAGGTGCAGTTCAACAGAGCTAAATGATCATGTTAATAGAAAAGGCTGGGGAGGGGGTTTACAGTACACTTGCATTACAAGGTATAACGTGTCTAAATAGCATCCAAATGATTATATGGGCATCTATGTATCTGTGTCCCAGTTACGCGTGTGCTATTGTGCGTCTCATGTGTATAGACCTCAGTGCTTAGGAAACAAAGTTGAGTGTGAAAACAGTTGTTGTGCTTACTGAGTGAAATCAGGGCACCTCAATTCAAAAGACTGAAAACGGTTTGAATTTGGGTGTTTCTTAAAGCTCCACGATCCTAATGACAGTTGTGTGCTATAGAAACGCATAACTACACAACGCAACACCAGGACCACTGGAATTATGCAGCAAGGGAAGACCAAATTATGTGGTAGGGTTTACTAAATTATGTGGCAAGAAAATGCAAATTATGCAGCATAATTCTGCCGGATGTATGACGTTACAACGCACACTTTTACAACGCATGCACTTACAACGCATTTTTTACAACGCATAATCCATTACAACGCATGACATTACAACGCAGGACACTACAACGCATTTTTAAAAAATACCTTTACAACGCATTACCATTACAACGCATACTACCTTTACAACGCATACCATTACAACGCATAATATTAAATTACATTTAAGGTAAGTATTAGATAGTATAGGGGTAAAAATTACTATTCTAACTCCAGGGGGTGCAACAGTAGGGTAAGTGTTGGATAGTGTAGGGGTAAAAATTACTATTCTAACTCCAGGGGGTGCATCAGTAGGGTAAGTGTTGGATAGTATAGGGGTAAAAATTACTATTCTAACTCCAGGGGGTGCATCAGTAGGGTAAGTGTTGGATAGTATAGGAGTAAAAATTACTATTCTAACTCCAGGGGGTGCATCAGTAGGGTAAGTGTTGGATAGTATAGGGGTAAAAATTACTATTCTAACTCCAGGGGGTGCATCAGTAGGGTAAGTGTTGGATAGTATAGGGGTAAAAATTACTATTCTAACTCCAGGGGGTGCATCAGTAGGGTAAGTGTTGGATAGTATAGGGGTAAAAATTACTATTCTAACTCCAGGGGGTGCATCAGTAGGGTAAGTGTTGGATAGTATAGGGGTAAAAATTACTATTCTAACTCCAGGGGGTGCAACAGTAGGGTAAGTGTTGGATAGTGTAGGGGTAAAAATTACTATTCTAACTCCAGGGGGTGCAACAGTAGGGTAAGTGTTGGATAGTGTAGGGGTAAAACTTACTATTCTAACTCCAGGGGGTGCAACAGTAGGGTAAGTGTTGGATAGTTTAGGGGTAAAAATTACTATTCTAACTCCAGGGGGTGCATCAGTAGGGTAAGTGTTGGATAGTATAGTGTAATATTATGCGTTGTAATGGTATGCGTTGTAATGGTAGTATGCGTTGTAATGGAATGCGTTGTAAAGGTAGTTTTTAAAAATGCGTTGTAGTGTCATGCGTTGTAATGTCATGCGTTGTAATGGATTATGCGTTGTAAAAAATGCGTTGTAATGGTAGTGCGTTGTAAAAGTTGCGTTGTAAAGGTTGTTCCCCAATTCTGCCGCATAGCTAAATACATATAAGGTCCCACAAGGCGAGACCTATTGCATTGCAAATGCTTGTTACACGTGTCCTCTGACACAATATGTAGGAGAAGACCACCTGTGTATCGGCCTTTCCCAGACCTGGTCCCAATGGAGGATACAACCATCATCAAGAAATTCTGTCTTGATCGCCTTACCCTTCAAGAACTATGTGCTCAGTTGGAGCCCCATTTGAGGCCTCATAGAACATAGCCAACAGCGTTGACACCAACAGTAAAGGTGCTGGCCGCCCAGCATTTCTTTGCCACTGACTCCTTTCAGTACAGGCCATCGCAGGTGGGATGTCTCAACCTATGTTCAGCATGATGTTGCGTGATGTCCTGTCCGCATTGTTGACCTATAAGGACAGCTACATTCACTTTCCAAGGAGACATAAATTGGCAGATGTGAAGGGGGAATTTTATGACCTTGGTCACATACCTAATGTTGATGGAGACTTTGACTGCACCCACATTGACCTTGTTCCACCACAGGCATGTGAGCACATCAACCATAACAGGAAGCATTACCATTCAATAAATGGGCAAGTGGTATGCCAAGCGGATCTAATTATCTCCCACTTGTGTGCCAAATTTCCGGGTTCTGCACATGACTCCTACATACTGCGTAACAGCATCATCCTACAGTTGATGGAAAATCTGCATCCAGAGCAGGCCTGGCTTCTTGGTGAGTGAGCTGTGTCAAGTAGTGTGCTGTATGTGTTACATGCTGGTCTCCTCAACTACTTTTATTACATAGTTGGTCTGTGTGTCTCACAACAAGGTGACTCAGCATATCCCAACCGGCCTTGGTTGCTGATCCCACTGAGGAATCCAAGGACGCCAGGGGAAGTCCGCTTCAATGATGCCCATGGGAGGATATGTTGTGTGGTGGAGCGAGCTTTTGGACTTCTGAAGGCTAGATTTTGGTGTCTGGACAAGACTGGTGGTGCACTACTCTACTCTCCCCAAAAAGTGTGTCAGATCATAGTCGCATGCTGCATGCTCCTCAACCTGGCCTTGCGCAAAGAGATCCCCCTGATTGTGGACGATGATGATCAGCAGGTACCCCCCACTGCAAATCCACACATGCCCAGTGATGATGATCGTGGTGAGGAGGAAGGTCTTGACCTGCATCAACAGCTAATCACCAACTACTTCTCTTGAGTGTAAGTTACCATTGAGCAAATATGACTGTGTCTGTTTCCTTTGCTGTTAGTGCCGAATCATTGATGATGTGTTGTGATGCTGGTTGTTGTTGGCACACTGCTAAGGGCTAATGTGTGTGGCGCTGTGTTTTCCTTTACACTTACCTCATGTCTATGTTGCTGTTGGTCAGTGTTATGTGGAATGAATCTTGTACGGTGTTGACTAGTGGTGTATTGTTGCTGTTATGCCATCATATGACAACTCAATGTCATCTTCTTCTGTCATTCTAGGTTCCTCTGCCCTATCAATGGATAGTCACAATCAAAGCTTGTGGTACATTGGAATCCAAGTTTACATTGCACTTACTGTGATAAACATGGAACTGCCACAAAGGCATAGGTGTGTAAAATGTGTTCATTTTCTATCATATTGTGTTTATTTTACTCTGAGTGAGATGTTAGTTGTGCATACAGAGTTTTTCAGTTGTCACTGATGGTAACAGAGATAAACAGAGTAGTCACCATAATAATGAAATTGCACAATCCAACAAACTTGTGCCATCAACAATGGCAATGTGGGGTCGGATGTTCAACAAAGTCAATGTTCAGTGCAAAACTGATGAGATCGTGGCTGGCTCAGCGACCTGGCTTGCCTTGGTGCTTTGCCACTTGATCCTCCCGTGGTGTTTATTGGATGTCCCCTCTTGCGTTTGGTGGGGGGGGGCTCTGCTGCAGGCTCAGAGGTGTCTGAGGAGTCATTGTCTTGCAGCTCACCCCTCCCTGTGGCTGTAGCTGAGGTGGTGGGAGTATCAGCAGTCTGGCCAAGGGAGGGGGGAGCCGTTATTTGAGTAGCATGAATGTCCTTCAGAACACCCACAAGCTGACCCATGAGATCCACAAGTTGTCCCATTAGGGTGTCCATGGACCTCTGCAGCAGGCGGAGCTCAAGCAGTTCCTCTACAACCTAGCCCATCTGACCCTGGTTCTGTTGGTACGCACCAAGGACTCTTGCAACCGTGGCCAGGGCTTTAGTCTCAGTGTCCTCCTGAAATTTTCTCCCAGTTGCTCTCCCACCTGCCCTGCTGACACGGACCTGTGGCATTGGCTGTCAAAGCACCCGCACACTGTTTCCGGCATTCTCGGTGTGGGCGGTGGTGTGGGTAACCACTGATCCAGGGACAGTGTTGCAGGCAGCGGTGATGATGGTGGTGGTGGCTGCTGCACAGGCCGTTGTAGCAGGGGTCAGCGTAGTTGTTGCTGCTGTGTTGAGAGTTGAAGTGGCGGGGACAATGAGTCCCTGAGACGAAGTGCACCCTGTCAGTCCTGAGGGGCCAGGTTGGTGCTCTTCATCTGAGAAATGGAGAGAATTTGCATCTGAGAGTTCAAGTTCCGGGTGGGGGGGGAGACTGGCTCTGCTGGTTGGTGGTGGTCTCACCAGCTGTTGGTTGCGAATCTCCCGTCAAACAGAGGTTAGATTGTCAGCATGTTAAGTACACTCCACAACTTTGGTGACCCTGTTTTTGATGTTTTACTTGAGAATGCTAAAGTTTTACATTACAATCACTTGGTATTTTTGAAAGTTTATTGGCATTGTGACATGATGTAGAGGTACACACATTACTTGTTAGCAGGGTGACATGTAAATACCAACCATTTGACATGTACAGATAGTGTGTTTACAAGGGCATGGCATCATCTGCCAACGTGGTGCTCATCCACTTTAGTTTAGGCTGGGATATTGTAGACTTTACTGAGAATCTGTTTCAGCTATGAATGAATGAATGAATGAATACATTTTATTGCTGGTTACTTAAAACCATAACATAAAACCTTAGCATAAAACAAAATTATAAAAATATCAATGTTTTAAAAGAAGGCAATGGTTAAAATCCGTGGACGTCAAGCAGACTTGCATTTGACTGGGTCTCTATGTGGTGAAGCCATCAGCAGGGATCGAGATTGTTTGATAAATTTACCGAACGAGGCCATCTGTTTTACTGTGTACAATGTGTACAGTTGGTGAATCGCCTCCTTGGCTGTACGGGTGCCCAGTTGTAATAGAATTGGCCGTAGATAGAGACTGCGAGCTGTACGCAAGGCCGGGCAACAAAATAAAAGAAGGGCCAAAGACTCGTGCTTGTAGTCGCAGAGCCGGCAGCCCTTGGTTGCCTGTGGTCTCAATTTGGTGTTATATATTTCTTGAAGAGGCAGAGGGTGTAGTCTGGATGCTAAGATCCTAGATAAGGCTGCACTGCCCACGGCCTGCGTTAGGTGGTGTTTAGGATTGAACCCTTTTTGTGGCAGGGTTTGGCTTTCGTGCAGGCCTTTTTTATCCAACTGGTCCAGGTCTAGAGCGCGTGAGTGGGTACATACTTGTTTTTTAAGTGTGCATTTGATGGCGGAGTACTTGATGGACCTTGGGGTTCCAGTTTTCCAAGGCTAGTTTAAGCTGGACTGCTCCGGCTGCGAGAGCAGTTGACCATGGATTCCCAGGTTCACAGAAAATATGTTTTAAAACCGCCTTCATAGATTTCTCTTGGGCCGCTGTGGTAAGAAAGTAATATTTGCACAGAAAGGCCATCTCTTCCAGCATTTGTTGATTCAAAGAGAATTCTAGGCGCACTAGTGTGTTTCGAGTGCACGCGGGTAGATGAAACAGCCTTTTGTGGGCGCTGCTATGCCGAAACTTCCTAAATTCTGTTGGTCATTTTGCTTTGACATCATGTGCTTTTTTTCATTTAACTGAGTGCCCATGCATGTTTTGTGTTCATATGAGCCTTAATGCTTTGAAACAATGGGAATTCGTTGCATTGTGTGCATTGCGTGATTGGGAACAACATTCATTAGCATGTGACTTTGTGATATAAAGTCTTATTTATGTGACATATACGTGGGCTTACCTGTGTGTGCACTGGATATGACATATGGAGCTGTACAGAATTGGCTAACAAGTGAGGGATGTGGTGGTCATATAGCTTCGTGCAGTTTGAGAAGGAGGACAGGGTGCATGAGCTGACTACCTACCTGTTAGGAGGCACTGTGGAGGGAGATGCCTGCAACATGGCTCTGGGATGGGGGAGTGTTCCATCCTGTTAAGGGGTGATTCAAGAGAGCTTGAGATGGCTACCTACCTGTAAGGTGCAGCAGAGCAATGAAATGGCTGCCACATGGTTCTGGGATGGGGGAGTGTTCCATCCTGTTCAGAGGTGATACAACAGAGCATGAGATGGCTACCTACCTGTAAGGTGAAGCAGATCAATGAAATGGCGGCCACATGGTTTTGGGGTGGGGGAGTGTTCTATCCTGCTCAGCTGTGGGGCAAGGGGGCCTGGTGGGAGTTGTAGTGCGGCTGCCTGTTCCCATAACCCCATGGAAATATGGCTACCTACCTTTGAGGTGAATCAGAGGATGGAAATGGTAGATATGTGAGACATGTTTCGGAAAGAGTGGGTTGTACATAAGTACATTTTGGTCTTGAAAGTGTAGCTCTATGGTTGTGCAAGGCAGTACATGTCAGTGTGATGAGATACATTTGTTGGTACTTAGCAGTCTCCACTCCCCCAGATATTCCTGTGAGACTCTCTGGATGCAGGATGGCAAGCATCATCTCCTCCCATCCAGTGAATGTTAGTGGTGGAATGGGAGGGCCACCGCCAGTTCTCTGAGCCGCCTCGTGGTTCCTGCTGGCAAGGTATTTCACCCTGGTTTTGAGGTCATGCCACCTCTATCTGATGTCACGCTGTGTGCGCAGGGTGGTCCCTACTGCATTGACTTTGTTGACAATCCTTTCCCTCATTTGATTCTAGGCAATTTTTGAGGTGGAGATGTGTGAGGTGAGTCAGGTGTGTGTTGGAAGTGTTGGTGTGTGTTGACGTAGGTGGCTGTGATGGTCTCCTGTGTGATAATTTGCCTCTCCTAACAGCTGTGGTGTCTGGCCCTTCAATGCGGTAGTTGTGCAAAGGATGATGGTCAGTGAAGGGTTGGTTTTATACTCTGCTATGTGGGTGTGCCAAAATGAATACTGCCTGTCAGTAGTATTTTCCATGTTGACCAGGGATTTCATTGGTTTTTAATACCTTGGGGTCTATCATTGGGGCATGTCAAATGTGTTATGGCAGGCAATAACTCATATTTTTGTGCATCTCTGAGGAAAAAGCATCCGTTGCAGTAAACAGTTCTAAATGGTTGCCTCGATATGGGAGAAAAAAAGAACAGTTCCAAAGTGGGTGAAATTGCCCTGGACAGATAACCAAAATCAAGCATCCAGGTCAGGAGATATTCCAATTGCTGAGGAATGCCTTTCCGCCAGCGTAACAGTGCCATTAGCAGTCAGGGAAGTTTCAGTAGCTTGCAGAGCCCCGAGCCCAGGTGCCCATCTTGTGCGGCACCCTAGCCCAAGTGATACTATTTCTAACCATGACATCTGAGTGGTCTTGTGACTGTCTGTATCAGTGTGTGAGTGGGTGTCTGAGTGGCTGTATGGTTTAACATTTTAATATATGGGGCATTTATATGTGAACTGTGCATACAGCGGTGCCATATTCACAAGAAAATAGATTGCTACAGCATCCAAATAGCTGTTTCAGAAATGACAAAGTCTCTAACTTCAATATCTAAGTAAATAGCACTCATGATATTCACCTCACTAAGGGGGTCATTACGATGGCGGTGAAACCCCCACCAGCAGGCTGCCGGTGGCGGTTTCACTGCCATCGTGAGGCCCTTCTCCGCCCGCCAAATTACAATGGCGGGCGGTGTGCTGGCAGAAGCAAAGCCTGTCCGCCATGGGTCAGCCACAGGCAATCGTTACGATTGACTGGCGGACCAGCACTACATCCACATTATGGTGGCGGTGCCTAGCAGGCACCTCCTGCCATATTATGATGCTGCCTCCCCACCAGCCAGTGTATGGTGGTGGAACCGTCATTCACAGGCTGGTGGGTATTGCATTTGGGGGCCCGTAGTAGGCCGATCTTGTGTTAGGGGAGGTGGTGTGCACTGTGGGGGGGTACCTAAGGTACCCTCCACATTTCCCTGCACCAGGTGGCAGGCACCGTGGGATGCTTGCCACGGAGTGCAGGGAAATCCAAACAGTGCATTTCTGACATTATGGCGGGTGCTGCAGCCAGCAGCACTGGCCGCAATGTCAGAGATAATAGTCAAAACACAAAACTCTCCTATGGGCAACTTGTTTCATTTTAACAGATAATCTCACCAGCATCATCACACACTCAGCTATATCACTAGAACACAACACATTCCTGTTAGAAATGGAATTTCTGGTTGGCTATGGCTTGTGCCAAAGCCAGGCAGAAACCACCACTCTAGTCAGGGCAAGGGAGCTACACACTGAGTATAACCCCTGCTCACCCCCTTGGTAGCTTGTCACGAGCAGTCAGGCTTATCTCAGAGGCAATGTGTAAAGCGTTTGCGCAACACACACACACACAGCAGCAACACACTAGGCACACCACAGAAGACTCCACACATGGTTATACACAAAATAGCCTTTATATTGTCATAAACACATTAGAAATATTATCACACATTTACACTGTGCCACTGGCACGGGCAATATTCACAGGGGACTATATATACAGGACCGGGCCAATCGGCCACAGGCAGAACCATCAAAATGCAGGTAAGTAAATGCAAATCACAACCAGTAACTACTGGTACAATAAGGACCTAAGCATTAGACACCATCCTAACATATCATAGCGTGACATTAGGCAAAAAACACATTAGGCCTAAAAACCATATTAGGGATTAGCATCTGCAGCTCACCCTACCCCTTCTCAAAGGGTACATATTACCAGCATGGCATAAGTAATTATGCATTAATCACTATGTGGTAACTGTTCCTAGAAATAGAAATCAGTGGCCAATTTGGTCGCAGAGAAAAAGATGAGAGTGAAAAGTCTCTATATTTGGTGTCCCTTGTAAATGCAAGTTGGGGAGTCTCTCCTTTAGACTTTAGTGCCCTCACACACCCTTGTGGGTGTCATGCTTCAACATCAGGCGTTGCTCCTCGTGGGGGTGGCACTGCATTCCCCCATGGGCCCCGTGAGAGGGCTCTTTGTCGGAGATCTTTTCAGGAGATGCCGCAGTCCTCCATACGGCAGGGCAGGCCTAAGGCACTGACGAGGGGCCCACTACTGATTCCCCCTCGCCGCCGCGCAAGGAGTACTAGGCTGGGACACGCAAAAAGTGTTCCCCATAGCGCAAAGTACGCACACCACCTGAATAAGAGGTACTATAGGAATATAGAGCGTCTATTCTCTATTCCTATTTCATTTCATTTCCATTTCCTATTCCTATTTCTTTGCCATTTTTTACACATACGGTCCTGACGAAGCACAAGGGGATCCACTAGGGACCCAACCACGGCGCAAAACATGTGGACCAGCACACACATTAACTCACACACACGGGCACTAGGAGCAGCGGAGTAAATACCCCGACCCCTAAGCTATCTATCAATAGAGGTGGCCCCATGCCCGTGTACTGATTTTATCCTTACGCAGGCCAGGCTATTAATATGATAACTTCTACATGTGACCCCAGATTAGCTGAGATATTACTATTTAACTTCTACATGTGACCCCAGATTAGATGAGATGTTACTATCCTTACAACAAATAAAAGAGGACATCTTCAGATCCTGATACGGCAACAACCCAAATCACAAGCAAAACCCATTCAGCGGTCAGGCAGTAGCCCCTCGCAACAGGTATATTCCAGATGGAAAACAGTACCTTACCCCAATGCCATTCAGCGGTCAGGTACTAGCCCCTCACCTCAGGTATTCCCCAGATGGAAAACAGTACCTTACCCCAATGCCTCATCCCGTCCAGTCAGGGAAAAGAGAACCCTATCACCTAATGATTTTACTTCCCTACTTCATTCCTACGAACCCCCTTCCCTACCCACTAGACCTGCGCATACGGAGAATACACAGAAACTGTCCTTAATCCAACCCATCCATTCCATTGCATCCAGAATCACAAGACACACTCCCAGAGGTATTGTTGAAAACAACCTCAGAAAAGTACCCATTTCCCATGACCAGAACACCACTCCCACCGCGGCCCAGATAAAATGTATCCTACTAAACTGTAGATCCGCCACAGGGCTGCGTTGCAGAAAGGTGTAAAAAGTGGCACGGCCTGGACCACCTCTCTGCAACGCAGCTCAGTGGCGCTTACTGGAAGCACCTGGTGAGGCTAGTTAGCCCCCAGGGGCCCTCAGGATTGAAGGGGAATTATTTCCCCAACTTAAAACGCGCCATAGGGAGTGTTTGCACTCGTCTCCTCAGGCCCAGTCCCCTCCCTTCCCCACTGTGTAAACACGCCCTGTGGCCGTTTTTTAAGTTGGGAGATTAAGTCCCCTTGAATCCTGAGGGTCCCTATGGGCAAAATAACCCACTAGGTACGTCCAGTAAGCGCCATTGCAGAGAGGTGTAAAAAGGGGCACAGCCTGCACCACCTCTCTGCAATGCAGAGCAGTAGCGCTTACTGGAAGCACCTGGTGGGCTAGTTGGCCCCCAGGGTCTCTCAGGGTTGAAAGGGAATTATTTCCCCAACTTAAAACGCGCCACAGGGTGGGTTTGCACACGTCACCTCAGGCCCCGTCCCCTCCCTTCACCACTGTGTAAACGCGCCCTGTGGCCGTTCTAAGTTGAGAGATTAAGTCCCCTTGAATCCTAAGGGTCCCTAGGATCAAACCACTAGGTACCTCCAGTAAGAGCCACAGAGCTGCATTGCATAGAGGTGTAAAAAGGGGCGTGGCTTCAGAACACCTGTCTGCAACACAGCTCCCTGGCGCATACTGGAGATACCTGTTGGGCTAGTTGGCCCTCAGGGACCCCCAGTATTGAAGGGGAATTAATTCCCCAACTTACAACTGGCCAGGGGGCGCGTTTGCAGAGTGCTGCAAGGAGGAGGCGTGGCCTCCGGCGCAATGCCGGTCTGTTATTTATTTTATTTTTTTAAGAAGGAGGGCTGTGTGGCCCCCCGTCTTTTCTAATTTATTGGCCCTGGGGACCCTATCACCCAGGGCCTGCACCCTAATTTATTTTGTTGAAAAAAATTAATTTGGCCCTCCGAAGGCCTTAATCGACCCCGGGGACCCCAACCCCCGAGTCATGGCCTTTTTATTTTTTTGATTATTTAGGAGTGGGGGCTGCGTTGTCCCCCTCCTCAGGCCACTTATGGCCCCAAGGACCCCATCCCCCGGGGCCGGCCTTTGTTTTTTATTATTTAAAAAAAATATATATTTATAGAAACACCTAGGACATGCTGGACAAACCGTATGTACCTATCACCATAACGATTTGTGTGATATTCATTAAAAGGCGACTATGCATACAATGAATCCACATGGAATGTATTTACACCGCTAGTGAAGCTCTGACGAGTCTGACGCCCTACCGTGCCTAATCCCGGCACCCCCGCCGGTGGGTACATCCAAGTAGACACCCTTGTCGTTTATTTATACAAACATGGGTAGCTATTGACGGGCACATTTAATACACATGCACACCAAGCCATTCAAAGGGGATTCGACAAAAATTCGACCAAACTATGCAAGAAACCCCCCTCACAGTTAATAAAACACACATCTACCACCGGATGTGTAATACTTTTTATTTTGCTCTCTGAAAAGGAGACAAACCTCACTTGAGAGTCACAGCCTGCTCCTGGCTGAGCCCAATGCTGTGTTACACCCACCAGTACCCGCCGAGTGCTACACACCTCTATGTTGTATTCCACCAGCTAGTGGTATTGCTATGACACTCTCTATCCCATGTGCACTGTAACACCACCCCGTGAATATGTCATGCCCCATCTAACATGCCTTCCTCGATGCCTATGTTATAATGCACAGCGCTATGCAATACATATTACAATCTGGGATCCATATCTTTGTCACTGTGCATATGCAACGTTACACTCCCCAGCACATATTTTATATTACAACTTTAGAGACTAGTTAGGTTACACAACACTGCTCTGTGCATATTACACTCCAAGGCGCATATCGCATAGCACGCGCTAGTGCCTGTGCTATCTCGCGCTCTCCAATGAATCTGTCATTGCGAACAATGTACTGCATATTATATTTCACGCCCCGGTTCATGTTATATCACACTTTTTGGTGCATAGTTTATATCATATACTATATCTAGTTTTCATTTTCAATCGTGCTCTCAGGACTATGTTCGATAAAACACTGCGTCCACCTACCCTTTTCACGGGCATTACATTTTGCGATGCGGGGTGGAGGGTCAGGGGGTGTTTCTGCCAAGTGAGCCCGGAGTCACAGTCACAAAAGGTCCCCTTCTTCCTGAATAAAAGTGAGATTATACTGCATACTTGTTCATATTTTAAGTAGTTCGCACAGACACACATTTTAAAAACAATAAAGTTCCTAATACCCACCTTCTTTGAATAGTTAGCTTGCTGCCCCATCCACCTCCTCCCTATCCTCCGTTGTCCGAATCCATAGACTAGCCTCCTCCCTCCTGCCATGCATGGTCTGATGTGCTGCCACTGCCCTCCATTTAGCATGATGTACCAGTCCACTCCTCCTGCCCTCCATTGCCCAATTCTATGGCCCATCATTGACCTCCTGCTGAGCCTCTGTGCTTAGCTTGCTGCCCCTATTCTCCTTCTCCCTGCCCTCCGATGTCTTTGTGCATGCCCCTGCTCTATCCTTTCTGCCCACCATGTTCCATGGACCTGCCACTCCTATCTACTCTGAGTGTTCTGTTGAGCTGCCACTCCCCTCCCACCTGCCTAGCATTGTCAGATGACTGTAACCTGTCCCTGTCACGTCCACCCTGCCTGTCCACATCCCATGCCCCTATCTCCTTCTTCCTGTCCTCCATGGTCCATTTTACTGCCACACCCTTCTGCCCTCCCTGTTTTGCTGTGCTGCAACTGCTCTTCCTGCCTGCCCCGCACGGTCTGTTGTGAGGCCTCTTCCCCTGAACTCTCTTGTCTGTGCCCAGGTCCTGACCCTCCCTTCTATCCTCCATGGTCCTTTGTGCATGCCCCTGCACCCTCCTTCTTGCC
This sequence comes from Triturus cristatus, assembly GCF_964204655.1. Classification (NCBI taxonomy): domain Eukaryota; kingdom Metazoa; phylum Chordata; class Amphibia; order Caudata; family Salamandridae; genus Triturus; species Triturus cristatus. The sequence goes on from NC_140590.1 coordinate 408,272,621, forward strand.
CATCATAGCCATTGTGCTGCCACTAACCCTCCCGCTTGCCATGCATGGTCTTCTGTGCTGCCATGGCCCCTCCCACCTTCCCTGTGTGGTCCGCTAGCTGCCCCTGACACCCTCCCACCTTCCCACCATGGTCTGTGTGTATGCCATCATAGTCTCACTGTTGCTCTCCATGGTGTGTCTTGTTTCTAGTGCCCATCCTGCCTGACCACCATGGTCTTCTTGCTGCTCCTGCCCCCTTTCCCCCTGCCCTCTGTTTCCATGTGCAGACCCCTATTCCCTCCCTCCTGGCTTGTCTGTTCCATTGTAATGCCCCATATCCATCCCTCCTGCCCATTATGGTCTGTTATGCTGCAGCTTTCTCTCCTGTCTGTCCATTATGGTCAGCTAGCTACCATTGCCTCTTTCCCTCTGTTCTCTGTTGTCCATGTGCATGGTCCTGTCCCCTCCCTATTGCTTTCTATGGATTGTTGTGCTGCACTCCCGTCCGGCATGCCCTGTGTGGTGTATTGTGCTGCTGCAAACCCTGATGCCTGCCATGTATGGTCAGTTTGGTGCACCTCTCCATGTCCCTCCTGACCTCTGTTATCCGAGTCCATGTCCCTACCCCAATACCTCCTGCCTACCATGATCCAATGTAACATACTTGCGAACATTTTGAACTTGGTAAGAGAGAGATTTTGAAAAATAACTGGGGTATTGATTTCCCCTTTGAGTTACATTGAAAAAGAGGAGATTGTAGACAGGAGACAGATCAAATAAAGCCCATTTGAGCTTAAAAACATTGGACGTTTCCTGGCTGAAACGGGTCTGTTGGCATGTATGGTTGTACTACCACTGCCTCTTCCTTCTGCCCACAATGGTCTATTATATTGCCACAGCCTCTCTTGCCAGTCCTGTATTGTTGGTTTGTTGCCCCTGCCCCCCTTTCCACTGCCCTCTATAGTCTGTTGTGCTGCCACTGCCCTTCCTGCCTGCCCAGTGTAGTCAAATTGTTGCTTCTGCACTCTCCTACCTGCCTTCAATTTTCAGAGTCCATGCCCCTGGCCTCTGCCTCTCAACAGTATCACAATGAACAACTAGATTGCTAACATTCTATATTTATTACAAAAGTGTGGAACACCTGACGTCTTCTTGATGTAATCAAAACTGTAATACCTAGAGCATTTCCTTTGGAAATTACATATATGAGAGGGTCTTATTTGCATCAAAATTATGGTTAGTGCTCTAAAAAACTAAAATAAGGACATCTTTTCAGAGTTTTCAAATAGCGACAAAGAACTTTTAAATTATTTGTAATCTTTATGTTTTTTTATCCAGTTGACCACTTGATTAAATGTTGCACCTAGGGGAGAGGATGTGGTTTTACTTCCAGAGCTGCAGACTTTGCAACTGGGGAACCAGGTTGGAGTTCCTGCTTCAGCTCAACATTCTGTGATTCTGGTCAAATCACTTAATCTCCCCATGTCTACAACCAAAATGAATTTGATCTTGTGTGATGTAACCAATGCTCATGTAAAGCACTCCAATACCTGACAAGTCTTCACTATATACAACTGCAAATACACAAATAATAAGTGTTTTGCACACTTCTGTCATTGGGCTACATGTGGGCTACATCTGGGTGATATTTGTGCTGCATTTGGGCTCTTTTGTCTCTGGTGGCCATCTTGGGAGATTTATTTGTTATGAAGTTTCCTATTTTCCTCATTTATTGCAGTCTCCTCAGTAGGAAATGCTTTCAGTGTTTTACTTTGATTCCATCAAGAAGGTGTTCAGATATGTAACACATTTGGCATTAATTCTGAATGTTAGCACTCTAGTTGCTCATTAGATCACTGTAGTAAAGCTACTGCTTACCACGGAAGTCTGCTGCTGGTATTAAAAGTGCATGTTTCAGTCTGCATATCAGAATTTTTTAATGAAATAGAAGAGGATTTGAGAAGTCACTCAAAATGTGCCCTAATTTTTCTGTCTGCAGCACTAATCATAATTTCTATCGCAAAATGGACCCCCTCATTTTGTTCCTTTGTAAATTAAATGTTTTAAGTGTTACCACTTTATTCCAATCAAGATGGCTTCAGGCAGTGCTTTAAATGGGAAAAAATAAGTGCCGGTACTCATTAAATTGAGAGAGGGGCGTGACTAGTGGGCGGGGTTAGAGGCGAAGTTAGACATGATACATGTTGTCCTCGCATTGTCCTGGATAGTGGTCTCACACTTACCATATGTGCAGATTACCAACTAAAACCCTGAATGAGTCAAGCCATCAACAGTACTTTTAGCACTTTCAGGCTAATAATTAATGTGCTCTAGGACGAGAGAGACTCTGGCACTTACACCGGTTGCGCAACAGATCAAAACATGTGTGAAATGTATCAATTCAAACAAAATGTGTTAACTTGTTATACAAAATGAAGGTGGAACACCAAATGTTCATGTTTTCTTGGTTTGTAATATTTAAAGCTTCCTCATATCATAATATTTCTAATGTACCTACTTGGTTGCATCTGGCGCAGTCCTTAAATATTCAAGTGTGCACACACACAAACAAGCATTCCACGCATTTCTTTTCAAATACCTCCTGATTCTGTTCCTCCCAAACACACACTCTCTGTTTTCACATCTCTAAGCTCGAGATCCCTCTCGCACTCACCTCTCTACCGTTAGTAGCTAATTCTGTTCCACTCTCGTTACCCCAACTGCATCCTATCACTCTCTCTCATCACTGTTTCTATTTCTAATATGCCCTCTCCGCGCCTCTCTACCTCTTTCCATAACCGTCTGGATGTCTTTCATATCTCTGTACGCGCTTACCCTTTCTGCCTCTACCTTTTCCTACTTTAAATTCTCTGCTCCTTCCCCCTCACTGTTCACCTTCACACACCCACATTTACCACCCTCTTCCCTCAGCAGAAGACCCTACGGCCGGAGAGCTTGCACTGGCAGGCAGTGAACACTGCAGGGTTCCGAGTATGTGCAGAGTCCAGCAGGGTAGAGGTCATGGGGAAGAACAATACTGGCCTCCACTGGGAAGGTTAGTGACCTTCCCCACCTCGCCTGTGCACCAGGGAGGCTTTAAGCCATCTTCATCACCTCATCCCCGCCCATCATGGGCTCAATGTCCCAGCGGGCGGGGTGGAATCACAGGGACAAGCGAGTCATGAAAAAGACAGTCAGACTCCAATGGGGGGCCAAGGGGTGAAAATGGCCCATTCCATGCTCAACATGCTGCCAAACAAACGGCACGCAGCTGGCCCTCAGGCACCAGTCCAGTGCCCACCTTATTAATCCGACCCCGAGTACCGGTACTCTCCTTGACAGTGGAGAAGTGCCGGTACTCGGCTCGGTAAATTTAGGAAGTGCCGGTACTCAGTACCGATGAGTACTGGCCCATTTAAAGCACTGGCTTCAGGTGTGCCCTACTTTTGTCATAAGTAAGACTGTTAGCGCTCTAGTTGTTCGTTAGAACACTCTGGGACATTCTGTCATTGGGCTATATTTGGGCTACATTTGGGCTCTTTTGTCTCTGGTGGCCATCTTGGGAGATTTATTTGTTATGAAGTTTCCTAATTTCCTCATTTACTGCAGTCTCCTCAGTAGGAAATACTTTCAGTTTTTTACTTTTGTTCCATCAAGAAGGCATTCAGATGTGTCACACATTTGCCATAAATTCTGAATGTTAGCACTCTAGTTGCTCATTAGATCACTGTAGTAAAGCTACTGCTCACCAGGGAAGGCTGCTGCTGGTATTCAAAGTGCATGTTTCAGTCTGCATGTCAGAATTTTTTTATGAAATAGAAGAGGATTTGAGAAGTCAAAATGTGCCCTCATTTTTCTTTCTGCAGCACTAATCATAATTTCTATGGCAAAATGAACCCCTCATTTTGTTCCTTTGTAAATTAAATGTTTGAAGTGTTACCACTTTATTCCAATCAAGATGGCTTCAGGTGTGCCATACTTTTGTCATAAGTAAGACTGTGAGCGCTCTTGTTGTTCGTTAGAACACTCTGGAACATTCTGTCATTGGGCTATACTTGGGCTACATCTGGGTGATATTTGTGCTACATTTGGGCTCTTTTGTCTCTGGTGGCCTTTTTGGGAGACTTATTTGTTATGAAGTTTCCTAATTTCCTCATTTACTACAGTCTCCTCAGTAGGAAATACTTTCAGTTTTTTACTTTCATTCCATCAAGAAGACATTCAGATGTGTCACACATTTGCCATAAATTCAGAATGTTAGCACTCTAGTTGCTTATTAGATCACTGTAGTAAAACTACTGCTCACCAGGGAAGTCTGCTGCTGGTATTAAAAGTGCATATTTCAGTCTGCATGTCCGAATTTTTTAATGAACTAGAAGAGGATTTGAGAAGTCACTCAAAATGTGCCCTATTTTTTCTTTCTGCAGCACTAATCATACTTTCTATGGCAAAATGAACCCCCTCATTTTGTTCCTTTTTAAATTAAATGTTTTAAGAGTTACCAATTTATTCCAATCAAGATGGCTTCAGGTGTGCAATACGTTTGTCATAAGTAGGACTGTTAGCGCTCTAGTTGTTCACAAAGGACTCAACTGACAGTCTCTGCCCTTGTTGGATGTACATGTTTTACTGAGAATGTCAGACTTCATTCTCACATGACTGAGAAAGATAATGTGAATTTACAGAAAATATGCCCTCAGTTTAGCTTATAGATCACCTTCCAAACCTCTGTGGGAAAAGCAAGAGAAAATTGTTTTCTCTCAAACATGATTCATGATATCACGGCAGAAGGCTTTTTCACATGGTAAAATCACCTTAGAACACACCACAATTCCTAAAATGAGTATGGTACCATCAACAAATGATTTATAATGTAACTAACGTCTTAAAACCTTCTATTAACTGCATGGCTTTTTAATGGGGTGCTATCATGTATATTGGTCCCAAGATGGCTGCCAACACTTCTTGGATGAAGTACTGACAGCCAATCAGATCTCACGATGAGATGTGTGGTTAGGCTCCGCCCAGATATATCTATCTTTTTAACTCTAATTTTCTCAGGAACTACTGAACGGATTTACACCATTTAAGCAAAAGGCACGAGTCTGAACTGAGGACTACCTCTTTGCCAAATTTGGTGTAATTCCGTTCAGCAGTTCGGGCTGTAGCTGCGTCAAAAGGTCCTATGGGAAAATGCATGGGGAAAACGTTTTTTGGGACCCCCCTTTTTTCTCAGCCCCCGCTTGATGAATCACCGTGAAAATTTCAGGATAGGAGCGGACCAGAGCTGGCCAAAGCTTTGGAAAATTTCGCAAAGATTCGTCAATCGGCGCCAACGTTATTCCAAATAGAATTTTGCGGATTTCCTATGGAAAATAGGTCCTAACTATAACTACCTACTGGCGACTGCCAGTAGGTAATAAATATATATATATATATATATATATATATCAGAACCAATGTCCCTCCCCATCAGAAAAGGACTTGAGCCCACGCAGGTAAGTTGAATTAGCTCCTTTATTTGCAGTGCAATGATCGGCATGATGCATTTCAGCGTAGTCGCCTTCCTCAGATGCCTTCTAACATAGAGTCATTCACTGTTCACCTTTTAAAATAGAGTGTCCCTCTACGATTGGTTGAGGCACTCATTCACGAGTCCAGGGGCGGGTACTTCAAACGAGATGTCTCAAGCTTCCAAGCTGCAGTAACACCTGTGTCAGTACTTCCCAAGTGGGCGGTGCCTGCAGCTGCACCTCTGAATCATGGGTCTTGTAGTGTAGGAACGAAAATTCTACTCCTTTATCCAGCCGCAGTTCACAACAACGGGTCTTGACACCCACCACTACAGTGAGCATGGGTGTAGCCAAGTAGTCATGGCCCAGCGGGTCCTGGCTTAACACATCGCTGCTGAGTGTGGCGATCCGGCGCTTCCCCAAGCGCTTTGAGGCAAAACCAAAAGTTCCACAAATCGCCGGACTCTTGAGGATCGGGGCTCGACGTGCTCGTGGCGAGCACCAAACATCAGAACCAATGTCCCTCCCCATCAGAAAAGGACTTGAGCCCACGCAGGTAAGTTGAATTAGCTCCTTTATTTGCAGTGCAATGATCGGCATGATGCATTTCAGCGTAGTCGCCTTCCTCAGATGCCTTCTAACATAGAGTCATTCACTGTTCACCTTTTAAAATAGAGTGTCCCTCTACGATTGGTTGAGGCACTCATTCACGAGTCCAGGGGCGGGTACTTCAAACGAGATGTCTCAAGCTTCCAAGCTGCAGTAACACCTGTGTCAGTACTTCCCAAGTGGGCGGTGCCTGCAGCTGCACCTCTGAATCATGGGTCTTGTAGTGTAGGAACGAAAATTCTACTCCTTTATCCAGCCGCAGTTCACAACAACGGGTCTTGACACCCACCACTACAGTGAGCATGGGTGTAGCCAAGTAGTCATGGCCCAGCGGGTCCTGGCTTAACACATCGCTGCTGAGTGTGGCGATCCGGCGCTTCCCCAAGCGCTTTGAGGCAAAACCAAAAGTTCCACAAATCGCTGGACTCTTGAGGATCGGGGCTCGACGTGCTCGTGGCGAGCACCAAACATCAGAACCAATGTCCCTCCCCATCAGAAAAGGACTTGAGCCCACGCAGGTAAGTTGAATTAGCTCCTTTATTTGCAGTGCAATGATCGGCATGATGCATTTCAGCGTAGTCGCCTTCCTCAGATGCCTTCTAACATAGAGTCATTCACTGTTCACCTTTTAAAATAGAGTGTCCCTCTACGATTGGTTGAGGCACTCATTCACGAGTCCAGGGGCGGGTACTTCAAACGAGATGTCTCAAGCTTCCAAGCTGCAGTAACACCTGTGTCAGTACTTCCCAAGTGGGCGGTGCCTGCAGCTGCACCTCTGAATCATGGGTCTTGTAGTGTAGGAACGAAAATTCTACTCCTTTATCCAGCCGCAGTTCACAACAACGGGTCTTGACACCCACCACTACAGTGAGCATGGGTGTAGCCAAGTAGTCATGGCCCAGCGGGTCCTGGCTTAACACATCGCTGCTGAGTGTGGCGATCCGGCGCTTCCCCAAGCGCTTTGAGGCAAAACCAAAAGTTCCACAAATCGCCGGACTCTTGAGGATCGGAGCTCGACGTGCTCGTGGCGAGCACCAAACATCAGAACCAATGTCCCTCCCCATCAGAAAAGGACTTGAGCCCACGCAGGTAAGTTGAATTAGCTCCTTTATTTGCAGTGCAATGATCGGCATGATGCATTTCAGCGTAGTCGCCTTCCTCAGATGCCTTCTAACATAGAGTCATTCACTGTTCACCTTTTAAAATAGAGTGTCCCTCTACGATTGGTTGAGGCACTCATTCACGAGTCCAGGGGCGGGTACTTCAAACGAGATGTCTCAAGCTTCCAAGCTGCAGTAACACCTGTGTCAGTACTTCCCAAGTGGGCGGTGCCTGCAGCTGCACCTCTGAATCATGGGTCTTGTAGTGTAGGAACGAAAATTCTACTCCTTTATCCAGCCGCAGTTCACAACAACGGGTCTTGACACCCACCACTACAGTGAGCATGGGTGTAGCCAAGTAGTCATGGCCCAGCGGGTCCTGGCTTAACACATCGCTGCTGAGTGTGGCGATCCGGCGCTTCCCCAAGCGCTTTGAGGCAAAACCAAAAGTTCCACAAATCGCCGGACTCTTGAGGATCGGGGCTCGACGTGCTCATGGCGAGCACCAAACATCAGAACCAATGTCCCTCCCCATCAGAAAAGGACTTGAGCCCACGCAGGTAAGTTGAATTAGCTCCTTTATTTGCAGTGCAATGATCGGCATGATGCATTTCAGCGTAGTCGCCTTCCTCAGATGCCTTCTAACATAGAGTCATTCACTGTTCACCTTTTAAAATAGAGTGTCCCTCTACGATTGGTTGAGGCACTCATTCACGAGTCCAGGGGCGGGTACTTCAAACGAGATGTCTCAAGCTTCCAAGCTGCAGTAACACCTGTGTCAGTACTTCCCAAGTGGGCGGTGCCTGCAGCTGCACCTCTGAATCATGGGTCTTGTAGTGTAGGAACGAAAATTCTACTCCTTTATCCAGCCGCAGTTCACACCCACCACTACAGTGAGCATGGGTGTAGCCAAGTAGTCATGGCCCAGCGGGTCCTGGCTTAACACATCGCTGCTGAGTGTGGCGATCCGGCGCTTCCCCAAGCGCTTTGAGGCAAAACCAAAAGTTCCACAAATCGCCGGACTCTTATATGTGTATATATATATATTTTTTTTTAACTGTTTGAGTGTGAATAGTAATTTCTGTCTCTCCGCTCTACCCAACACTTTCCCTACTGTTGCTCTCACTGGAGTTGGAATAGTGATTTTTACTCCTCCACTATACAACACTTATCCTACTGTTGCATTCAGTGGAGTGGGAATAGTAATTTTTTTCCCTCAGCTATCCAACACTTTCTCTACTTTTGCTTCCACTGGAGTGGGAATAGTACACTTTACCCCTTTGCTATCCAACACTTTCACTATTGTTGCACTCACTGTAGTTTGAATAGTAATTTTTACCCCTCCGCTATCCAACACTTTCCCTACTGTTGCACTCACTGGAGTGGGAATAGTAATTTTTAATCATCCACTATCCAGCACTTTCCCTACTATTGCACTCACTGGAGTGGGTATAGTAATTTTTACCTCTCAGGTATCCAACACTTTCCCTACTATTTGGAGTGGGAATAGTAAGTTTTACCCCTCCGCTATCCAACACTTTCCCTACTTTTGCACTCACTGGAATGGGAATAGTAATTTTTACCCCTCTGCTATCCAGCACTTTCCCTACTGTTGCACTCACTGGAATGGGAATAGTAATTTTTATCCCTCTGCTATCCAGCACTTTCCCTACTGTTGCACTCACTGGAGTGGGAATAGTAATTTTTATCCCTCCGCTATCCAACACTTATCCTACTGTTGCACTCACTGGAGTGGGTATAGTTATTTGTACCCCTCCTCTATCCAACACTTTCCCAACTGTTGTACTCTTTGGAGTGGAAATAGTAATTTTTTCCCCTCCGCTATCCAACACTTTCCCTAATGTTGCAGTCACTGGAGTTGGAATAGTAAATTTAATTCCTCCGCTATCCAACACTGACCCTATTTTTGCACTCACTGGAGTTGGAATAGTTATTTTTACCCCTTTGCTATCCAACATTTTCCTGACTTTTGCACTGATTGTATTGTGAAATTTAAGATTAAATATTTTTAAATAGATTAATGATTTAATTTATTATAGATTTGTATTTTTTACAATATATATTACTTTTTTATATTATTTTAAACTTTTAACATAAATTACTAATAATAGTTTGTTAATTGTTTCTTTTACTAAATATATATGTATAAATTATTATGTTTGTGTATTTATTTTTTATGAAGTTTATTTGTTATATTTTATTAAAATGTATATTAAGGTGCTGATTCCGATCCTGGAAAACCCGGGTACGAATGGTCGTACGGAGCGTTTTCTCCGTACGACTCATACCCGGGAAATCCTCCTTACAAACCAGCAAGTACGAATCGTACAGAAATACCATTTCCGTACGATTCGTACAAAAGTGCGTGCGGTGAAAAAATACCCACAATTCCGATCCGGGACATCGCGTACGTGTACGAGTCAGGCAGCGTTTTACGGACCAGCAAGTACGATTCGTGCCTACGTCACTCCGCACGGACCATTTTTTACGGCAGCCAAAAACTGCCGGGAAATTGACGACGAAGCGAAGAACAAGCACCGGTACGCGACGGACAGCCATGGACCCCATCCTACGTGTCATCCCGGCCCTCCTAGCCTACGACCTGGTGCACAGAAACCCACAAGGACGCCGCAGAAGGTCAGAACAACACTCAGGGGCAAAGGGGGGGGCAGGAAACATAACCCCCACCCAAGTTAAATTGTAAATATGTCCGGTACATACATGACCTCCTGGCTCTGGTCACTTCGGGGGGGGCGTGTCCACCACTCCCTACGTACCGTCACAACGGAAGTGGATGTGGACGTGTACCCGTCACCACGACAATAGTGGTTCGGACCGTACCCATGCTGTGGGGGCGTGGGTACGGCCCGTACCACCATTGGAGTGGTGATGGAGGTGTATGCGCCGTACCCACGCCCTCAGAGCGTGGGTACGGCCCGTACCACCATTGGAGTGGTGATGGAGGTGTACGCGCTGTACCCACGCCCTCAGAGCGTGGGTACGGCCCGTACCACCATTGGAGTGGTGATGGAGGGGTACGTGCCGTACCCATGCTCTCAGAGCGTGGGTACGGTGCGTTCACCTCCATCATCACTCCAATGGTGGTACAGCCCGTACCCACGCCCCCACAGCGTGGGTACAGCGCGTACACCTCCATCACCACATCAATGGTGGTACGGGCCATACCCACGCCCCCACAGCGTGGATACGGCTCGTACCACCATTGGAGTGGTGTTGGAGGGGTACGCGCCATACCCACGCCCTCAGAGCGTGGGTATGGCCCGTACCACCATTGGAGTGGTAATGGAGGTGTACGCGCCGTACCCACGCTGTGGGGGCGTGGGTACTGCCCGTACCACCATTGGAGTGGTGATAAAGGGGTACGCGCCGTACCCACACCCTCAGAGCGTGGGTACGGCCCGTACACCCTATGAATGCGGGGTTAGGGTCCGTCGCACCCGTACCCCTACGGCACCAGTACAGAATGGATACAAGGCGTACACACGCCACGAATGTTGGCATAGGGCCTGGTGTAGCATATAAGCAGTATATTGGTGTGTGTGTATGCACAGGACAGCAGTGTACTGCACCAAGGGGGCGGGTGGGATGGTGGGTGGGTGGCTGCAGAGGACTCCCAGCAGTGGACAGAGACATGGGGGTGGGTGCCCAGGACTCCCAGCAGTGCCCAGACAAATGAGGGGTGGGTGCAGAGGCCTCCCAGCAGTGCCCAGACATTTGAGGGGTGGGTGCAGAGGACTCCCAGCAGTGGCCAGACATATGAGGGGTGGGTGCATATCACTCCCAGCAGTGCCCCGACATATGAGGGGTGGGTGCATATCACTCCCAGCAGTGCCCAGACATATGAGGGGTGGGTGCAGAGGCCTCCCAGTAGTGCCCAGACATATGAGGGGTGGGTGCAGAGGACTCCCAGCAGCGGCCAGACATATGAGGGTTGGGTGCTTATCACTCCCAGCAGTGGCCAGACATATGAGGGGTGGGTGCCAATCACTCCCAGCAGTGCCCAGACATATGAGGGGTGGGTGCAGAGGCCTCCCAGCAGTGCCCAGACATATGAGGGGTGGGTGCAGAGGCCTCCCAGCAGTGCCCAGACATATGAGTGGTGGGTGCAGAGGACTCCCAGCAGTGGCCAGACATATGAGGGGTGGGTGCAGAGGCCTCCCAGTAGTGCCCATACATACGAGGGGTGGGTGCAGAGGACTCCCAGCAGTGGCCAGACATATGAGGGGTGGGTGCATATCACTCCCAGCAGTGCCCAGACATATGAGGGGTGGGTGCTTATCACTCCCAGCAGTGCCCAGACATATGAGGGGTGGGTGCCAATCACTCCTAGCAGTGCCCAGACATATGAGGGGTGGGTGCCGAGGCCTCCCAGCAGTGCCCAGACATATGAGGGGTGGGTGCAGCGGCCTCCCAGCAGTGCCCAGCCATATGAGACATATGAGGGGTGGGTGCAGAGGCCTCCCAGCAGTGCCCAGACATTTGAGGGGTGGGTGCAGAGGCCTCCCAGCAGTGGCCAGACATATGAGGGGTGGGTGCATATCACTCCCAGCAGTGCCCAGACATATGAGGGGTGGGTGCAGAGGCCTCCCAGTAGTGCCCAGACATATGAGGGGTGGGTGCCGAGGACTCCCAACAGTGGCCAGACATATGAGGGGTGGGTGCATATCACTCCCAGCAGTGCCCAGACATATGAGGGGTGGGTGCATAACACTCCCAGCAGTGCCCAGACATATGAGGGGTGGGTGCATATCACTCCCAGCAGTGCCCAGACATATGAGGGGTGGGTGCCAATCACTCCCAGCAGTGCCCAGACATATGAGGGGTGGGTGCAGATGCCTCCCAGCAGTGCCCAGACATATGAGGGGTGGGTGCAGAGGCCTCCCAGCAGTGGCCAGACATATGAGGGGTGGGTGCATATCACTCCCAGCAGTGCCCAGACACATGAGGTGTGGGTGCATATCACTCCCAGCAGTGCCCAGACATATAAGGGGTGGGTGTAGAGGCCTCCCAGTAGTGCCCAGACATATGAGGGGTGGGTGCAGAGGACTCCCAGCAGTGGCCAGACATATGAGGGGTGGGTGCATATCACTCCCAGCAGTGGCCAGACATATGAGGGGTGGGTGCATATCACCCCCAGCAGTGCCCAGACATATGAGGGGTGGGTGCAGAGGCCTCCCAGTAGTGCCCAGACATATGAGGGGTGGGTGCAGAGGACTACCAGCAGTAGCCAGACATATGAGCCGAGGGTGGATATCACTCCTAGCAGTGCCCAGACATATGAGGGGTGGGTGCATATCACTCCCAGCAGTGCCCAGCCATATGAGGGGTGGGTGCATATCACTCCCAGCAGTGCCCAGATATATGAGGGGTGGGTGCCAATCACTACCAGCAGTGCCCAGACATATGAGGGGTGGGTGCAGAGGCCTCCCAGCAGTGCCCAGACATATGAGGGGTGGGTGCAGAGGCCTCCCAGCAGTGCCCAGACATATGAGGGGTGGGTGCATATCACTCCCAGCAGTGGCCAGACATATGAGGGGTGGGTGCCAATCACTCCCAGCAGTGCCCAGACATATGAGGGGTGGGTGCATATCACTCCCAGCAGTGCCCAGACATATGAGGGGTGGGTGCCAATGACTCCCAGCAGTGCCCAGACATATGAGGGGTGGGTGCATATCACTCCTAGCAGTGCCCAGACATATGAGGGGTGGGTGCCAATCACTCCCAGCAGTGCACAGACATATGAGGGGTGGGTGCAGATGCCTCCCAGCAGTGCCCAGACATATGAGGGGTGGGTGCAGAGGCCTCCCAGCAGTGGCCAGACATATGAGGGGTGGGTGCATATCACTCCCAGCAGTGCCCAGACATATGAGGGGTGTGTGCAGAGGACTCCCAGAAGTTCCCAGACATATGAGGGGTGGGTGCAGAGACCTCCCAGTAGTGCCCAGACATATGAGGGGTGGGTGCAGAGGACTACCAGCAGTGGCCAGACATATGAGCCGTGGGTGGATATCACTCCCAGCAGTGCCCAGACATATGAGGGGTGGGTGCATATCACTCCCAGCAGTGCCCAGCCATATGAGGGGTGGGTGCATATCACTCCCAGCAGTGCCCAGATATATGAGGGGTGGGTGCCAATCACTACCAGCAGTGCCCAGACATATGAGGGGTGGGTGCAGAGGCCTCCCAGCAGTGCCCAGACATATGAGGGGTGGGTGCAGAGGCCTCCCAGCAGTGCCCAGACATATGAGGGGTGGGTGCATATCACTCCCAGCAGTGGCCAGACATATGAGGGGTGGGTGCCAATTAATCCCAGCAGTGCCCAGACATATGAGGGGTGGGTGCATATCACTCCCAGCAGTGCCCAGACATATGAGGGGTGGGTGCCAATGACTCCCAGCAGTGCCCAGACATATGAGGGGTGGGTGCAGAGGCCTCCCAGCAGTGCCCAGATATATGAGGGGTGGGTGCAGAGGCCTCCCAGCAGTGCCCAGACATATGAGGGGTGGGTGCATATCACTCCCAGCAGTGCCCAGACATATGAGGGGTGGGTGCAGAGGCCTCCCAGTAGTGCCCAGACATATGAGGGGTGGGTGCAGAGGACTGCCAGCAGTGGCCAGACATATGAGGGGTGGGTGCATATCACTCCCAGCAGTGCCCAGACATATGAGGGGTGGGTGCATAACACTCCCAGCAGTGCCCAGACATATGAGGGGTGGGTGCATATCACTCCCAGCAGTGGCCAGACATATGAGGGGTGGGTGCCAATCACTCCCAGCAGTGCCCAGACATATGAGGGGTGGGTGCATATCACTCCCAGCAGTGCCCAGACATATGAGGGGTGGGTGCCAATGACTCCCAGCAGTGCCCAGACATATGAGGGGTGGGTGCATATCACTCCTAGCAGTGCCCAGACATATGAGGGGTGGGTGCCAATCACTCCCAGCAGTGCACAGACATATGAGGGGTGGGTGCAGATGCCTCCCAGCAGTGCCCAGACATATGAGGGGTGGGTGCAGAGGCCTCCCAGCAGTGGCCAGACATATGAGGGGTGGGTGCATATCACTCCCAGCAGTGCCCAGACATATGAGGGGTGTGTGCAGAGGACTCCCAGAAGTTCCCAGACATATGAGGGGTGGGTGCAGAGACCTCCCAGTAGTGCCCAGACATATGAGGGGTGGGTGCAGAGGACTACCAGCAGTGGCCAGACATATGAGCCGTGGGTGGATATCACTCCCAGCAGTGCCCAGACATATGAGGGGTGGGTGCATATCACTCCCAGCAGTGCCCAGCCATATGAGGGGTGGGTGCATATCACTCCCAGCAGTGCCCAGATATATGAGGGGTGGGTGCCAATCACTACCAGCAGTGCCCAGACATATGAGGGGTGGGTGCAGAGGCCTCCCAGCAGTGCCCAGACATATGAGGGGTGGGTGCAGAGGCCTCCCAGCAGTGCCCAGACATATGAGGGGTGGGTGCATATCACTCCCAGCAGTGGCCAGACATATGAGGGGTGGGTGCCAATTAATCCCAGCAGTGCCCAGACATATGAGGGGTGGGTGCATATCACTCCCAGCAGTGCCCAGACATATGAGGGGTGGGTGCCAATGACTCCCAGCAGTGCCCAGACATATGAGGGGTGGGTGCAGAGGCCTCCCAGCAGTCCCCAGATATATGAGGGGTGGGTGCAGAGGCCTCCCAGCAGTGCCCAGACATATGAGGGGTGGGTGCATATCACTCCCAGCAGTGCCCAGACATATGAGGGGTGGGTGCAGAGGCCTCCCAGTAGTGCCCAGACATATGAGGGGTGGGTGCAGAGGACTGCCAGCAGTGGCCAGACATATGAGGGGTGGGTGCATATCACTCCCAGCAGTGCCCAGACATATGAGGGGTGGGTGCATAACACTCCCAGCAGTGCCCAGACATATGAGGGGTGGGTGCATATCACTCCCAGCAGTGCCCAGACATATGAGGGGTGGGTGCCAATCACTCCCAGCAGTGCCCAGACATATGAGGGGTGGGTGCAGAGGCCTCCCGGCAGTTCCCAGACATATGAGGGGTGGGTGCAGAGGCCTCCCAGCAGTGCCCAGACATATGAGGGGTGGGTGCAGAGGCCTCCCAGCAGTGGCCAGAGGACTCCCAGCAGTGGCCAGACATTTGAGGGGTGGGTGCATATCACTCCCAGCAGTGCCCAGACATATGAGGGGTGGGTGCATATCACTCCCAGCAGTGCCCAGCCATATAAGTGGTGGGTGCAGAGGCCTCCCAGTAGTTGCCAGACAAATGAGGGGTGGGTGCATATCACTCCCAGCAGTGCCCAGACATATGAGGGGTGGGTGCATATCACCCCCAGCAGTGCCCAGACATATGAGGGGTGGGTGCAGAGGCCTCCCAGTAGTGCCCAGACATATGAGGGGTGGGTGCAGAGGCCTCCCAGTAGTGCCCAGACATATGAGGGGTGGGTGCAGAGGACTCCCAGCAGTGACCAGACATATGAGGGGTGGGTGCATATCACTCCCAGCAGTGGCCAGACATATGAGGGGTGGGTGCCAATCACTCCCAGCAGTGCCCAGACATATAAGGGGTGGGTGCAGAGGCCTCCCAGCAGTGCCCAGACATATGAGGGGTGGGTGCATATCACTCCCAGCAGTGCCCAGACATATGAGGGGTGGGTGCATATCACTCCCAGCAGTGCCCAGACATATGAGGGGTGGGTGCAGAGGCCTCCCAGTAGTGCCCAGACATATGAGGGGTGGGTGCAGAGGACTCCCAGCAGTGGCCAGACATATGAGGGGTGGGTGCATATCACTCCCAGCAGTGGCCAGACATATGAGGGGTGGGTGCCAATCACTCCCAGCAGTGCCCAGGCATGTGAGGGGTGGGTGCAGGGGCCTCCCAGCATTGCCCAGACATATGAGGGGTGGGTGCATATCACTCCCAGCAGTGGCCAGACATTTGAGGGGTGGGTGCATATCACTCCCAGCAGTGCCCAGACATATGAGGGGTTGGTGCATATCACTCCCAGCAGTGCCCAGACATATGAGGGGTGGGTGCAGAGGCCTCCCAGCAGTGCCCAGACATATGAGGGGTGGGTGCAGAGGACTCCCAGCAGTGCCCAGACATATGAGGGGTGGGTGCCAATCACTCCCAGCAGTGCCCAGACATATGAGGGGTGGGTGCAGAGGCCTCCCAGCAGTTCCCAGACATATGAGGGGTGGGTGCAGAGGCCTCCCAGCAGTGCCCAGACATATGAGGGGTGGGTGCAGAGGCCTCCCAGCAGTGGCCAGAGGACTCCCAGCAGTGGCCAGACATTTGAGGGGTGGGTGCATATCACTCCCAGCAGTGCCCAGACATATGAGGGGTGGGTGCATATCACTCCCAGCAGTGCCCAGACATATAAGGGGTGGGTGCAGAGGCCTCCCAGTAGTTGCCAGACAAATGAGGGGTGGGTGCATATCACTCCCAGCAGTGCCCAGACATATGAGGGGTGGGTGCATATCACCCCCAGCAGTGCCCAGACATATGAGGGGTGGGTGCAGAGGCCTCCCAGTAGTGCCCAGACATATGAGGGGTGGGTGCAGAGGCCTCCCAGTAGTGCCCAGACATATGAGGGGTGGGTGCAGAGGACTCCCAGCAGTGACCAGACATATGAGGGGTGGGTGCATATCACTCCCAGCAGTGGCCAGACATATGAGGGGTGGGTGCCAATCACTCCCAGCAGTGCCCAGACATATAAGGGGTGGGTGCAGAGGCCTCCCAGCAGTGCCCAGACATATGAGGGGTGGGTGCATATCACTCCCAGCAGTGCCCAGACATATGAGGGGTGGGTGCATATCACTCCCAGCAGTGCCCAGACATATGAGGGGTGGGTGCAGAGGCCTCCCAGTAGTGCCCAGACATATGAGGGGTGGGTGCAGAGGACTCCCAGCAGTGGCCAGACATATGAGGGGTGGGTGCATATCACTCCCAGCAGTGGCCAGACATATGAGGGGTGGGTGCCAATCACTCCCAGCAGTGCCCAGGCATATGAGGGGTGGGTGCAGGGGCCTCCCAGCATTGCCCAGACATATGAGGGGTGGGTGCATATCACTCCCAGCAGTGGCCAGACATTTGAGGGGTGGGTGCATATCACTCCCAGCAGTGCCCAGACATATGAGGGGTTGGTGCATATCACTCTCAGCAGTGCCCAGACATATGAGGGGTGGGTGCAGAGGCCTCCCAGCAGTGCCCAGACATATGAGGGGTGGGTGCAGAGGACTCCCAGCAGTGGCCAGACATATGAGGGGTGGGTGCATATCACTCCCAGCAGTGGCCAGACATATGAGGGGTGGGTGCCAATCACTCCCAGCAGTGCCCAGACATATGAGGGGTGGGTGCAGAGGCCTCCCAGCAGTGCCCAGACATATGAGGGGTGGGTGCATATCACTCCCAGCAGTGCCCAGACATATGAGGGGTGGGTGCAGAGGCCTCCCAGTAGTGCCCAGACATATGAGGGCTGGGTGCAGAGGCCTCCCAGCAGTGGCCAGACATATGAGGGGTGGGTGCATCATCCTCAGATGACCACAACTCCATGGGTCCATGAATGCATCCCCAATGTGCGACTATGTTGAGAGTGCCATATCAACACATCACTGACAGCAGTGTCCCACTCTCATGAGGATGGATGTCATTCCCCCACTGCATGACACACCACATGTGGGTGCGATGACAAATGACACATGCATACCCACCCCTGGCGGATGCGGCACAATACACACACTGAGATCATGTCACAAGACTGTATAGTTATGTGAAACCCACTAAACTAAGAGAGCCAAAGGGAACACACACTGTCACGCACATTCCAGGACTGATAGAAATGTACAGGTGCTGGCACAGCCACCAAGTTGTTGTCTCCCATGGAAGGAATAGGGTGGACTTCCCACAGATACAATGCCCACAATTGTCAGTCAGGTGACCAAATACCCTGCAGAACAAGTACCATATGTGTGCTAGGCTGGGAGTACACACATGCATAGTGCGGAAAAGGGACCATTTCCCCATGGAGGCATGGCAACATACTCCATACACAAGTACAGTGACTACCAAGGATGGCACAGACGATGCAGCCGGACACATTGCTGAGCAGGCATGGACATAGTGATAGGGATCCATCAGCCACCAAGGGAATGTAGACACAGGTCAGCACAACAATGATGCAACTCACTGCAGGGAAGATGTCAGATGCCACCGAGGAAGGAACACTCCTTGGGACAATGTCTCAAAACACAAAGAGCATACACGACCAAAGAATCATTGCAGAGACCGTGTGATGCCACGCAGATACCAGGGTCCACCCCATCAGCAGCAGACTACTACATTTCCCAGATACCCAACACATGATCACCACCCCAACTCATGGAGCATCAGCACCAAAATCAATACCTGAAAAGCAATCGTGTGCAAAGTAAAAACAAAATGCTTTATTCAGCATGAAAACAAAAAGTAGAAAAGGACACTATTTACAAAGGCCATAGGCCAGTCCAGACACGAAGTCCTGGGGGGGACACATGGCCACGCGTCTCCCCTAGCTTGCCTGCACATTAGATACCTCTGGTTGATCGACTGGGGTGGGGGCATCATGTGGAGAAGGACCAGGCACTGCAGGGACAGGAGGGTGTAGGGCAGGTGTTGGGGGTACAGGGACGGACGACTCCACCACAGGGGTGGGGCAGCGCCAAAGGTGGAGGTCAGTATTGCGCTGCACACATCCGCAAGCTCTTGCAGCGTCTCCCCTGCACCCGAAGGAACCACTGGCTACAAGAAGGGGGGGGTCGGAGGGATGGGTTGCAGCGCTACTGGGGGAGGTGGTGGACAGGGGGGGACTCAACTCCCCTACCCATGGAGTGCCTTGCCCGTTTGCACGCAGGTGAAACAGTGGGGCTGAGGCCCAGCACAGCCAAGTAGGTCTCCTTCTCAGACTGTGGGGCAGGGGAGCCGAGGGGAGTGACATTGGAGGGACTGGGGAGTGAGGCATGCGGACTCCCACTGTGGCTGCGTGTCCGCCTGTGTGCCCTAGACCCAGTGGGTGTGCCTTCTTCACCCCGAGTGTGCGTGACAGGAGGTGTGCACTTGCCCTTCCCTGTTGGTGTGCTGCCTGTGTCTGGTGTGGTGCCTGCCTGGGAAGGTGTGTGTGTGCTTGGGACAGGAATGGGAGTGGGAAGTGTGGATGGCGCAGGGGTAGGTGGGGGGACGAAGCGCTGCAGGAGATTCACTGCTGCCCTCAGGGACGAGTCCATGGACCTCAGCAACATCCGTTGGTCAGACATTGCTGATGACATGCCCTCCATGTACGACACCATCTGTGTCAGCAGTCTGGTGTGGCCATGGAGGACAGTCAGGATTGTGAATGTCCCACCTGTGGAACAGAACACACATGTGCATGAATATCAGAAGTCACACAAGGAGGTGCACACAAAACTACATTTACACAGTCATTGTATGAGCTGGCCGCCTAATGCCAAGAAGCCAATGTTAAGAAGAAATGTGGTATCCTGATGTACATATACATGGCACCACGGTGGTCGGGATGACTTGACACCGGTAAGTTGGCATCAGCAACAACCAAGGACTAACCCAAATGCTAACACCCTGTGGGAACATGGATATGTATAATTCCCCAAAAAATTTGGACAGAAATGTGCCCATGTTCTAATTGTGCCAGCGTGTTCCACAAAAGTGTAAAAGTGGTACTTGTGCACTCCCTTGGGAGACATCTGCCATGCAGGCACATCATTGTCCTTCACAAAAATCAAAGTGAAGCATATAAACTATTGGGACATTTTGACAAGTGTAGTGAGTGCCAGGGCACATGACTTCTTGAATAACAACTTAAAACATGCCACCTGTCACATGGCCATCCGTACCATGATGACACAGTTGGCAACACATCTGACACACTACCTGTCATGTGGAGTGGCACACATGTCCAGACACAGGACAATGCATTAGCAAATGGCCCTGAAATTGTGTTGGAATAAGGAGCACCTGCACTGAGGAGACACCCTGATGTGAACGAAGAATGTCCACACAGACGTCAGCACACACAGACCAAACCACATAGCATCTGGAGCACACACCCGTGCCAATAATGGATGAGCAGGAAACATGTTTTTTAACTTGTGACACATGCTGCAAAGCACAAACATGACACCCTGCACAACATGCCTGGGTCACTGCACGTTGAGTGCCTGTCCAGACAATCATCACACACTGGTCAGACCTGGCAAGGAGACATAAGATTTGGACATGCAGTCCTTGCCCGCAAAAACACCCCATACCTGAGACAATGTGATTGAGACAGTTCAAGAAGTGACACCTCTCAATCTGGGTTTAATAAAAAGTGTATCAGGATATCCTAAATGTACTCCACATCACCTCGTGAGGCTGCCAACACATATTTGTGACAAAAAACCTCAACAGATTGTTGTACATAGACACACAGGCACTGGCCAGTGTGAGGATGCAGAAGCAAAATGGGGTCAGCCTGTACAATGGGCACATGTAGCACACTTTAGATAAATACAAATGAGGCCAGGGAACAATGCCACAGAGGCAAAACTATGCTGAACACATTGAGAATGGGCACAGTGTTGGATGACACACATTATACAGAGGCAAGGGTGTCTTAGGGTACTGTATTGGGCACACTGCTCCATGGTCCTGGAATTATCTGACTGGAACATGAGCTACCGCCCCGGCACTATGCATATCTCCCTCTCATGCACATCATGTCTGAGGCCACAACATCGGTCATGCATGCTGCAAGTCTGTTCATTTGAACACTCACACTCCTATGTTGAGACTCAGCATCAGTGCCAACTGATATGGACCCCCAAATGACTGAACAGGACAGGGCACAGGCAAGGTAACAACACATGTCTCCGACCCCACCCCCACATGATGCAGACAGCAATGTGCACTTGGATTAACTGCCAGCCTAGATGACCATGTGCAATAGTGATTACACACAGACCAGGGAACACATGTCAAGGAGGGGAAAGGAGGAAGAACAGCAGCGGATGACTTTGGGGAACAGAAAATGTAATGCACATATTAACCCTGGCAATGTATCCATGCGACTGAGCACTTCCCAAAGCTGGTGACACACAACAAACACACATGTACCTACCCCCTTGCTGCTGCTGCTTCGCCTGTAACCGCCTATCCATGTCAGGGAAGATCACCGCCAGGACACGCTTTATTTGGTGGGTCAGGCGCCGGCGCCCGCGGTTCTTGCCTTCTGGTAACTCCCACAGCAGGACCCGGGCGATCCTCCTGGTCCAGCACCGGATGTCCTGCCAGCGTTTCCTCACCTGTGCCAGGCGCCGACTGCGACTCTCCACGTAGATCATGGCCCTGACGGCCCGCTTCCATATCTTCCCCTTCTCGTAGGCGGTTACCTGTGAGGATGCCAAAGTGAGAATAGATCACTACACCTGCTCCATGTCACAGAGACACACATTAGAACATCTTTGATTTGTTGAACAGGGCATAGTATGCTGCAAAATAATAGCACCTTTGTCATAGGGACATTGGCCTTTGTGTAAGGCCCAATGCACTACATGGCATTGGAAGTACACAGGTGGCATGAGGGGTGCGACACACTCCCTGATCATGGCACACACTGTACATCACAAGCAACACAAAGCTGATGGCCAGCACCTCCAAGCAGTCACATGCCCCAGGCCACTGACCCAACATCAGCAGACTACACAGACACACACAGGCACAGATCATTCACCTGCCAGTGGCAACAGCCAATACAAACCTCACTCTGCACATGTGCCACTTGCCTGGGGGGCTGTCACAGGCGTGGGGCTAGCCCAGCAAGTCAGACACACAGCACGGATCACTTCAGATGGGTAGAGCTGTTGCCTCCTCCATGCAGCTGTGGTGCAACACTCCACATAGACACTCACCCACATGACAAGGAACATTCACACACATCAATGTCCAGATCATTTGGACACTCTCACCACAGCTCCACTCAACTCACACACATCTGTGAGTACAGTCACCTGTCACATGGGGGGAACACTGAATCACCTCAGGACTATAGAACAAGAAGGGTCAAGAGGATTAGCTATGCTGAATGTGCCATGCAGCATGCAGTGAATGTCACAGTAAGCACAATGCAAGTGAACCACAGACATGAGCCATTCCCCCCCCCCCCCCCCCCCCCGGGACCCACTCTAAACAACATATCATGTCTGTCACACCTGGACACAATGCCAGAAGTGCCAGTCACAAAAAGAAGGGGCACAGTCAAAGGTAGCGGAGTCAGCACTCACCTGCTCCCCTGGTCTCCCATATAGGCTGGGGAACTGTTGGAGGATGACGTCCAGCAACGCCTCATTCTCTTCCTGTGTGAATGGCGGGGCCCTCTCCACAGTCCGCGACATGATGCCAGAGGAATCACAAGCAGCAGCAGTGGTGTTGAATCAAAGGTTGTGCAGGCAAGTGCCCTCTCATGGGTTCTGGCTGACTTATATCTGCCTTGCTGGCCTATTTTAATAACAGGAGTACAGAATGATTGGTCAGACTCATTTGCATCCTACGTTTTTTCCAATCCCTTTAAACATACACCAGTGACAGCATTAGCATTTTTTCTAATTTACAGCATCATGCCAAGTCAACAACCACTTTGCAACAATGTATAATGTGGCCAACTGCTTTTTCCAGGCCACATGATGGAAAAATTTGATCTTTAAACTGGGTATCCATGACAACCAGCATGCATGTAGGCCCTAATACTTGTCCCTTATGTGTCCCCATTGTAATTTTCAAATCCCCACACAGGTACGGTGCGTTTCACACGTACCCCTAGGGCACCACTACTATAGTGCTACGGGCCGTACCCGTGTGTGTACGGCCTGTATCACTATGGCGTACACCTACGCCAACACTACCATAGTGCTACGGGCCGTACCCGCATTGGTACGGCCCGTAGCACTATGGCGTACGCCTACGCCAACACTACCATAGTGCTACGGGCCGTACTCACGCGGGTACGGCCAGTAGCACTATGGTGTACGCCTACGCCAACATAGTGCTACGGGCCATACACACGTGGGTACGGCGCGTAGCACTATGGCGTACGCCTACGCCAACACTACCATAGTGCTACGGGCCCTACACACTCGTGTATGGGCCGTATCTCCATGGCGTACGCCTACAGCGACACTCCCATAGGGATAGGACCAGTGTGTACACGTACGTGTGTACACACACGCGCACTCCTACCCAAACCCCATATAGTGATACGACCATACACACGCCCTCAGAGCGTGTGTATGGTGCGTTTCACAGCTTACACTGGTGATAGGAGGCGCACAGGAAAGGAATGGAGGTGTCTGACTTGCACAAGGATGGACATCAATGTCCCCTGATGCCAGGTACATGGATGATGACACCTGACATCTCACTACCAGCGTGCCACGATGTGACTATGTCATGTGTGTGTCATGTGTTCCCATGATCTTGCTGTTGGTGTTCCATCAACGGCATCTGCTGTAGCTGCATCCAACATGTGTCTGTGTGTAGATGCCCATGTCACACTATTACGCACACCAGGACACATGTGGAATAACATGTAACGTGTGTCTGTATGCATCGAACAGGGACTTGCGAGCTTAGGACATATCTGCGTAATCTCAATGTCTGTGTGATCATTTTTGACATGTACCCCTTCATGGCAAGGTGTGTGGTCTGTCCTTTTTCCATGACATGTGACCTGTGCGTCTAGCTTGCCGGCAGCTGTCTGTATGAGATAACATCCTTCAAATGCACATATGTGGATGTATGTCACTCCTGTAATGTGTCTGGCTGTTCACTCACACTGGCCCACAGCTACTTTCATGGCATGTGATGTAGACCTTGACAATCCACGTTTGTAGCTGGCTCTTGGTAGGAGTATCACCTGGCTGGCATACGTGTGCAGGATGTATTGCACAGGCCAGACTCTGTATGTAGCATATGTGTATTAGCTGTTGAACATGTGCTCAGTTCATTGACATTGGTGTAGTGATGTACTCAATCTTGGTTATTCCTACCAAATTTCTGCAGGGCACCGCCTCTCCCCCGACCAATGCCAGACTTGGCTGCCATGAGGGAACGTGACTACATACACCGCTACAGATTCCCCCAACAGTTAATTGAGGACCTGACAAACAGGCTGGCACCACACCTCCAACCGCGACACAGTTATCCGACTGCGCTGACGTCCAAGATGAAGGTGATGTCAGCCCTACATTTCTTTGCCACCGGTACGTTTCAATTCACCATAGCTGATGTGGGTGGCATGTCCCAGACCATGTTCAGCCGTGTCCTGCATGATGTTTTAGAAGCCATGTTGGAGCACCTGGATGAATTCATCCATTTTCCAACTCGTGAGCAGTTGACAGGTATCAAGGGTGAGTTCTATGCCCTGGGAGGGATGCCCCATGTAATTGGGTCCATTGATGGGATACATGTGGCTTTGGTAGCACCACAGGCACAGGAGGTAGCCTATCGAAACAGAAAACATTATCACTCCATTAATGCCCTTGTGGTGTGTCTTGCTAACATGCTGATTTCCCATGTCTGTGCACGTTTTGCAGGGTCAGCACACGATGCCTACATCATGAGGCGTAGCAGGGTGCCAGAAATGATGCTGCAGCTGCACAACGAACGAGCATGTCTTGTTGGTGGGTAGACTCTGTTTGTCCAGTATTCAGCGGTATCTTAGTATGTGACGGCATCTCCTGACCCACTTCTTTACATGATGTTTCCATGTAGGGGACTCTGGCTATCCCAACATGCCATGGCTGGTGACGCCTCTCCGCAACCCGAGAACAGCTGCAGATCACTGTTACAACAACGCCCATGGGCAGACCAGGCGAGTGATTGAGAGGACATTTGGCCTCCTGAAGAGCCGATTCCGTTGCCTCCACAAGACTGGCGGGTCCCTCCCATATGCACCGGTGAAGATCTGCAAAATCTTCCTCGTGTGCTGCATGCTGCACAACATGGCAGTGGAGAAAGCTGTGCCACTCATCCTGGATCCCGATGAGCAGGAACATCCACCCGTGGAGGATGACGGCCTTGGTCATGAGGCAAGTGAGGAGGAGGAGGAGGAGGAGGAGGAGGAGGAGGAGGAGGAGGAGGACATCCGGAGTCAGCTCATACGCAACTTCTTCTCATAATGGTGAGTCCCTGGGTCTGAGTGTGCATGCTTGAAGCATTGTGTGGCATGTGTTGCAATGTGTGTGACCAGCTGACTGTATGCTAAGTGACTTTAAGGTGTGTGCTGATGTGTCCCTCGTGTGCTGATGTCATTCCACACATTTTAGCTGACACACTCAATTGACAACTAGCATGGTGTCAACCCTATTCATGTAGAGTACATGACCATGCATGCGGATGACTATGTTTTTCCTGACTTCTTGTGTGTCTCTCATCCCCAGGTAGTTGCGCATGCTGTCTGCTCGTGGCATCGTTGTGCTCCTGCTATTCCTCATGAGTAATGCAATGTGTGCTGAATCAGCGTTACATACACGGACGTGGTGAAAAGTCTCCTTTGGGTAAGGATTGCAGCAAGGCATTTTGGATGTGGTAGTTGTTTGTAATATGTGGGCACTGCTCCTGTGCAGGTTTTGTTACTATGCATACATGTCGACTCACCATGGGGCACACAACATGTAGCATGACTCACATGAATTGATAGTCACACTTCGTGACAGTCCTCTGTTATGGGATTGTGGTTTTTGATGAAGGCATCAATGTGTGTACAACTTCCCTCGGAAACATACGGGAGGCTACGGGTGGACATATTGCGGGACATCCCCATAAGAGGCTCAATGTGGAATTGCAGCCTCTCCGTGTGCAGCAGGGGATGTTTGTCTCACCCCCTTCACTTGTGTGCCACTCCAATGGATTTACAGCATCTGTGGTGCGAAGGGGGTGTCCAGTGTAGGTCCCACATGTTAATCCAAATGACCTGTGAGTCTGTTAATATTGATGCATTTCCATAGGTGTGAGCCTGAGTAATAAAGGTGTTCCTCAGCCTCCAAGGTGCCTCATCTCTGTCAATGCAGGTCTCTTGCCACTGTGTATGCGCCATCTCTGGCATGGTTGTCAAGGATTGTGCATATGAGTCTATGTGTAGATTAGCAACCTGCATGCTGTTCTACATGTATTTGATTCTCTATTGTGCATGAAGTCCATGGCTGTGTATGTGTTTTGGTGTGTTGGTCCCCACAACGGGCTTTCAACACCTTCTGGGGTGTGTTTCCTGTGCGCAGCTTGGCCTTCAGTTTCATGATCCGGTGCCAGTCATCTTTGGGGATTGTGCATCCTTTGTCTCTGGGTGTGCCATTGAAAACCGGTCACTCCTTCCTTGACATACACCTGTTGCAGTAGTCCTTTATGACATCCTAGTCTTTGTGTGGAAATTGTGGCATAGTTCCCAGGACATGCCGCCTGCTGTTGCAGCCACTGCAGCAAGGGCACACAAAGTTTCCTGATTTGGCAACACACACACATCAAAGATGCTCCTCCCTTCCTCCATCAACCCATTCATTTGGCTGTCATCAGCTTGTCTGATCCACAGTTGCGGCCGCGCGGTGCCAAAGGCTGGACTGTCTGCACATGCAACGTGCACATTGCACGACCCTCATGTCCTTGCATGACCCACATCACACTAAAGTCTGATGTTGCAGCCACCCTCCAAGCAATGTCCATCCACACATCTGCCACCAGCTCTCAGGCATACACTAAGTGCACACACAACACCTTTGCATGATGAGTGTGCAACTCCGACTGCCTACACAGCGCTGCCACGCCTTCCAGGCCCTGTCACACCCACCAGGTCATGTCCCTCCTACTCCCCACCGGCTCTGTACCCCGGCAAGGCCATGGGAGTGGGACTCAAAGCTTCTGCATGTAGTATGCTGTCATTGTGAGGCACATGGCACAGGTATCATCTCTCAGCGTGTCAATCTACAATGTGTCCAGGACCCCCCTCTCCACCATCACATGAACACACAACCTCATCATCAACTCGTATGCCATTGACAGCCAGGTGCTCCTCACCCTCACCAAGGACGCAGACATTGCCAGTTCCAATATTCTAGATTGCATGAGATCCATTGATGAATGGCAGAACAGCAGCCACCTGAGGCTGGACTTGTACAGGACTGAGGTCAACATCTGAGGATTGTCCCCTTACATCTGGGTCAACTGCTTGTGTCCCACCCGCAGAAGCCCCGCACAAGCACCCAGTGTCCATGCACACAAGATGGTGTGCATCATGGATTGCTTGCTCACATTTGCCATGGTAATCACCAACATCTGTGCCTCAGACTGCAACACCCTCTGCATTATGCACATGATCTCCAGATAGATCCACTCCAAGGAAAGACGGACCATCCCCCAGGTCCACGACAACATCCGTGTCAAATACTGCCCTGCCCTCTACGGGGCAGCCACATCCAAACTCCCAGGACACTTGTCCACATCCAGGCTGCATCTGCACTAAGGGTGGGCGTAGTGGGCGTAGTGGGGCTACGTGAAGCAGCACGTAGTGTGCCCAAATCTACGCACACTACGCGCTTCGCGTAGCCCCACTACGTGCCACCCACCTCCCGCCCGCCCTCCTTTTAAATAATATCAGCAATGTAAAATAAATTAAAGTAAAGCGACTTACCGTAAGCGCGGCGTCTCCGGGGCTCCCTCTTCTTCGTTTCTAATTTCTTCTGACAAATGCGCATGCGCGGACGCCCGCGCATGCGCATTTCTCGCAAGAAATGCGCATGCGCGGGTGTCCGCGCATGCGCATTTGCCAGAAGAAATTAGAAACAGAAAGAGGGAACCCCGGAGACGCCGCGCTTACGGTAAGTCGCTTTACTTTAATTTATTTTTCATTGCTGATATTATTAAAAGGAGGGCAGGCGGGAGGTGGGTGGCGGGTGGCAAGCAGCTACGCTTCGCCCTCGGCGTGTGCGTAGCGCTGCCCTGCTTCGCCTACTTCGGAAAGTGCGAAGCAGGCAGCGCTACGTACACTACGTGGGCGAAGCGTAGTGCTACGCCCGGGGTTAATCTGCACACCTCAGCTGCAACATCCCGCGCCCCAGCCACATCACCATCCAGCAGAGATAGCTGCAATGGATCACTGTGTGCTGCAGGATGACCTTCAGACTCCCCACCCACACTCAGGAGGCAGGCCACAACCCCGACCCAACACCAACCTTGTACCACTGTCATCCGAGAACCCGTAGTGCCATCTCCATGAATCCAACCTTGACCTGGCCACCATTCTTCAGCTCCACCGTACTCCAGCATGCAGGACATAGTTCTCCCACCTGGGAACACATACCTGGGACTCCTTCCCCAGGAACCTCCAAATGAAGCATGACCTTTACGCCTTAATGATACTCTTTCAAATAGATCTGTCCGCACAGTATTGCAAGCAACCCCTCAGCAGCTTGAGGCCATCACAGGTGAGTATTGTGCTCCATGTCTGCATTGACTGATAAATTGTGATCCATGTGTGTCCTGTACCAGACTCAGATCCCCGGGTATGGATGGCTGGAGTTAGTTCAACACTCAGGCATAGTTTGACATTTACACACACATATGTTGTGGACTAATGCAAAATGACAGCAACATCTCATGAAAAAATAAAGATTTTTATTTAGGGTGGGGTACGTGTTTTGGTAGATAAACTAAGGTGCTCTACCGGGTGCATAGAATCCAAAGTTCACAGGGGGAGATGGGATTCTTTGCTTTGGAAGTCATCAGAGTCCAGACCACAGTGTTGGTCATCATTGGTCAGACTGTGACCCGCAAGTCCATGTGGCAGAGAATGTCATTGGATAAGGTCCTGCTGTTGCGCCAGAGGGCCAGGTGCCAGGCCAGGTGACCTGGGAGATGTGGATGGTCCGCTGACTCTCACGGTCTTTTCCGTGGACGACCCACCTTCCTGGGGGGACCCTCAGATGCAGGCCTTGACGATGTCTGTGATGCTCCGTTGGATGAATCCTCCTCCTCCTCCCTCCCTGTGGCTGGTGGTGGTCTTCGCCTGGTGGCACAGGGAGGGTTGCCCATGTTGTCGGCGATCCGACGGAGTGAACGGCTCATGTCCGTTTGCACCGCCAGGACCTCACCCAGTCTTGCCTCCATCCGTCCTTGGTGTTGTTGTTGACTGGCATGTTGCTTGGCCTGCAGGCTCTTCATCTCGTCGAGGGTCCCCTTCATCTCTGTGAGTCTCGACACTACCTGGCTGATGCCCCTGGTGTCACGCCGGTATGTGTCCAGGATGTGGCGTATGTGTGACATACTGGTTCCCTCAGCTGCCTGGTCAAGTTCTCGCCTCCGCCTGCCTCCACTCCCACCACCCCTGCCCACACGAGCCTGGCCTGCCGTTGTGGGAACATCGGGTCTACGGGACCCCTGAGGGATGGCATTAGCGGGGTTGTCTGCCTCCTCCTGGGTGCCCGGAGAACCTTGTCCCTCCTGGTCTGACTGGCTGTGTTGTTCACTGCGAGCAGGGCTCCTGGGTGTCTCCTGGGATGTGGCAGGAATGGGGGTGGGGGTTGGCACAGATGTACCTGACGCAGGTGCTGCAGGGACTTGGGCACCAGAGGGGCCAGGTTGGTCGGGGTCATCCACGGAGTGGTGAGAGTCGTCGCTGCCGGTGGGATCATCTTCACGCTGAGCCTGGGACTGTGATTGTTCCCCCCCCATTGTTGGGGGGAGGTCGATGACGTTGCCCTGTGTGTGAGAGAGAGACAATGTTAATGCTGTTTCATGCCACATCCATGTTTCATACATATTCAAGCTGTCACAGTTCCTCCAGGTAGTTGGATGTGCCTAGCATTCCTCTCAATGTACACTTGGGGATGGGTATGTTGCGGGGGACAGATTGGTATGTTCTCCAGAGTGTTTGACCAGTAGAATTTTGGCTCGTATGCTTATTTGGCGATGGATTGGTCTTGTTGTGTCACATGTCCATTGTGAGAGTCGGTAAATCCGTTGGCTGCCCCGGGGGTGTGTGCTTGTGTGAGGTGGGGTTTGTGACCGGGCCTGCTGTTGGGTGTAGTGTGATTTGTCATTGGGTCTCCCAGGTGATGTGTCTGTCCCCTCATGGTGCATGCTGGCATGACAGTGAGTTTGAGTGCCTGTGCTAGATATCTGAGGTTGTGTAGTTGGTGTTTGAGTGTACAGTGGTCACAGGAAGGCCTTGTGCTGCATACAGCAGGGCCAAGTGTCAGCTACCTTGTCAGTACTTTGCCAGTCCCTGTGCATTGGGCATGGTGCATGGGTATGTACCTAGGCCATATGGGCTGAGGGCATTGGTGTCTGCTTCGGAGTTGCACAATGTGTTGTGTGAGCCCCACCCTCCCAGCATCCCGGACATCCAGTCTTGGGTTTGTGGTTGGTGAGGCCTGGGACATGGCATTGCCTTTATTTGTGAATGGGGCATGGAGACGTTAGTGCCATGAGCGCGATCTTTGAGTGTGGTTGTGTGCGGTGAGGGCTTGGGGGAAGTTGCGTGCATTTTGTGTATTTGTGGTGTGGATGGCATACCCCCCATGTCACGTGAGTTGTTTGTGTACTCACCAGTTCTCTGCGACTCCTTCGACTCTGTGTACTCCCACCGGCGGAAGCATGGCCATCACCTTCTCCTCCCAGGGATGGTAATGTACGGGTCTGTGGGGCAGCCCGCCTCCAGTGATGTTACTCTGGGCGTATTCCTCGTTCATTTTCCTCTTGACTGCCCTGCGCAGATCGTACCACCTGGCTTGGCATTCATGCCTGGTCCTTCGGATGGGCGCAACAGCATTCACCTTATCGACAATCCTCTGCCACAGGCTTGTTTTTTGGGCTATGCTGGTCTGTCTGACCAATGTTCCAAACAGCTGTGGCTCGACTCTGATGACTTTGTTGATGAGGAGGTCCAGCTCCGCCCTTGTGAACTTTGGATTCTTGTCTGTGGGCATGGTGTGGGGTGTGGGTGTGGATGGTTGTGGGTGTGTGGTTGTGAATGTGACGGCGTGTGTGTGAATGTGAAGAGGGGGTGTTTGTGAATGAGGTTGTGTGAAGGTGCGTAAGTTAAGGTGTAGTTAAGGTGTAAGTAAGGTGCAGTTGTTTGCCTGTGGGGTCTGTCCGCAGTGGGTCTGATGCAAAGGCTCATGGGTTGTGTGTGTGGGCCCTTTTTATTGGTCCATTTGTGGGTGTGGCTGGGTTTGAATTTGTGGTGGGTGTGTTATAAGAGGTGGTTGTGATTTAGGGCCTCTGTTTGCCTGTTTGGATTTGTGCCAGGTCAGTCATGGAGATGTATTTTGTCATGTTGACGTGTTTTGTGGTGTTGTGCGAGTTGAATTGACCCTCCTTGTGCTGTTTTACAGTGTCCTGGTTCTGTACAAGTATTTTAGGTAAGGTCCGTACATACGCGATGCTGGGTGAGGGTGCTGGGGTACTGTGTTGGGGTACGGTGCGTACAGGTACGAGGCTGGGGTACGAGCCTGGGGTGCGTCGCGTACAGGTGGGGGCTGTACTACGGTGTTGGGGTACGGTGCGTACTGGTGCGGGGCTGTGCTACGGTGTTGGGGTACGGTGCGTACAGGTGCGGGGATGTGCAAGGGTGTTGGGGTACGGTGTGTACAGGTGCGGTGTGCTACGGTGTTGGGGTACGGTACGTACAGGTGCGGGGATGTGCTAGGGTGTTGGGGTACGGTGCGTACAGGTGCGGGGCTGTGCTACGGTGTTGGGGTACGGTGCCTACAGGTGCGGGGCTGTGCTATGGTGTTGGGGTACGGTGCGTACTGGTGCGGGGATGTGATACGGTGTTGGGGTACGGTGCGTACAGGTACGGGGCTGGGCTACGGTGTTGGGGTACGGTGCGTACAGGTAAAGGGCTGGGCTACGGTGTTGGGGTACGGTGCGTACAGGTACGGGGCTGGGAGACGGGCCTGGGGTGTGGCAGGTACAGGTGGGGGGCTGGGGTACGGGGCGTACAGGTGCGGGGCTGGGAGATGGGCCTGGGGTGCGGCGCATACAGGTGCGGGGCTGTGCTACGGTGTTGGGGTACGGTGCGGAGGGGGGGTACGGTGCTGACATACAGGGGTACGGTGCTGACATGTGCGGGGTGAGGGGGGGCTGTACAACTCGTATCCGGGCACAAGTTTACCCGTGTGCTACAGCGTTCGCTCCGTACGGAGCCTTTTACATGCGGTTGTGTATTCGGACGGGCGGTACGGATCGTACCTGCGTGCTCGGACTTCTGTTTTACGATTTGCACGTAAAAATGTCCGGATCCCTATCGGACACTTTTCCCGACGCTATTCGGACTTAAAAATTTACGGCTTCCATTTTCCCGATGCAATTCGTATGTATTTTTCACGTACGAATCGTACTTCGCAGTTTGTACGGTACTTGTACGATTTGTACGTGAAAATATACGGATACGAGTCGTACGCAATTTTTTTTACCTGGATCGGAATCGGCACCCTAACGTATTTTATTTTGCTAAAATTATATTTACATTTTTTATATATTTAATATTCATTTTTTAAATATTGATATAAAAGTCTATCTTTTATACATCTATATTTTTTACATCGATATTGTTTTGTCCATATTTTTCTACTTACCTGTTTATGTATAGGAGTTAATATTTTTTTGTCTAGGAGAGAAAATGCAAATATTTTTTCAAAGTCCGCTAAAACCCAAAGCAAATTTTGACCACTGACAATATCCGTAGCTTGAAAGATAAAAAGCAGAATCAAATTTAATGCCCAGATTTTTTACTACTCCCCTGAGATCCTGGGGTAGGGCATCTTTGGGACATATCATCTGCCAGTCTGAGGGATTAGGGCCGAAGAATAGAATCTATGTCTTTTCTGCATTGCTTTTTAATTGATGTAATGGCAACCAATGAAAATCAGAAGAAAGACAGGCTTTAATTGACTCTCCTCCATTATCCTCTCCTCTGCCACAGGAAAACAAAAACTGCCTGTCGTCAACATATCTGATCACCTTGGCCCCCCAGGCCTTCACCAACTGTGCTGGAGGAGTCAGATATGAATTGAAAAGAGTCGGACTCAAAACCGACCCCTGCGGCACTCCTGTTGTCAACTCAAAGGTTCCCGATGAGTAGGGGGGAACCCATACTTCCTGTCTTCTATCCCTCAAAAAGGTGTTTTTCCAATCTAAGGCCACTCCTCCTACCCCAATGGCTTAGAGGCGAGCTAAGAGCATACAGTGGGGAATCTTATCGAAGGCTGCTGAGAGATCTACATAAATAAATAAATAAATCTAACAAAATCAAAATGGCCTTCCTCCCCGCATCCAAGATACCTCTAATATGTTCAACTACTTTAACTAAAGCAGTCTCAGTGCTGAAATTTGGCCTGAAGCCAGACTGTCTAGAGTGGAGAAGCTCATTGGTGTCAAGCTACTGAGACAGCGGTCTCAATAGTTAGCAGTAAATGTGTAGTAGAATATTACACAAGACACTTAGAAACATTTGTACAAAACTCGAGATTTTTGATTTACAGATAGCAAATCTGCAGAAATTGCTATTAGGGAACCGTAAAATGAGATATATGTAACCACGGGTTCCACTAATAGCGATTCCTATGGATTCGCAAACGCAACTAGCAAATCTCAATTTTGGAAATCACAAAATTGTGATTTCATGTTAGGAAAAGTCGCATTCTGTATGCAGAATGATGATGTCAGAGGGTATGGCCATAACCCAGAAGCCCAGGAAGGTACTGTAAGAGAGGAGTGCACCTGTCTCACTACAGGCAAGGGAATACCTGGGACTGCACTGCAACATTTCCAAGGAAGATAGGGACAAGGAATCTCAGAGCAGGACGTGGAAGGTGAAGTTCTCAGGAAAGGAGCTAGAGCTCCTAACAGAGGAATGTGTGCCACATATGGACCAGCTATTCGGGAAGGCCTCACTCACTGTTCCTAAGAGGCAGAAGACCAAGATATGGAACAGCATCTTGGAGAAGGGGAATTCCCCTGGCGTAAAACAGAGGACCATCCCAGAGGTCAAGAATCGCTGCTATGACCTGCGATCCCGCTCAAAGTAGAAGGTGGCCAACAGAATGGCTGTGGGACATGGCACAGGTGGTTGACCCTCAAAACACCCCCTCCCACTCCTAGGGGGACACACATCAAGTGGACACTGGAACTGGAAACTGTGGTGGGAGTGTCTGACATTGACACCTATAATGCTTTAGGCACCAGCCAGGGTAAGTCAATCCCCCTTTTAATTACTTGACATAATGTAATGTTTGTAACTCTTCAAATAAAAACACCACAGCAAATCTGACTCCATTGAGATGCTTGCACTACCGTGGCAATGCAACATGAGAGTTGTAGTCCACCATAGTTGCATGCTGTATTGTGGTCTGAAGACTATAATACACAGACCTGCACATCACTAACATGTCACACACATGAAGCACAGACATAACCATTTATTTACACTAAATGTATACATGCAAATCCACAGATCACACCCAGGATATGTCAGAGACAATTGAAGCTGAAGATGCTACTGACACACACCAAAATGGAGGCCAGCACATCAGCAACCCCTTTGCCCATCACAGCTGGATCGGGTCAAAGTCAAAGTTCGGGCGGACCTCCTGGGCAGACCTGCCACAGGACCTACGCAGGCCCCGGTGAACAAAGTACCTTTCCTGGTCACAATCAACAAAATGAGTTGATCTTCTTGGTTCCGATTCACACAGGCTGGTTGATGCATCGCAGTTCAGCCTCACGGTCCAAACCTCGGATCAGTACTGCGTCGTCGTCTGTGATGGGGGGGAGAAGTGCGTGGTGTTCCATTTCTCCCTGCCCAGGAAGACCAATCAGAATGCAAATGAATGTAGATGAGTCTTCAGATTACAGATGAGTCTTACCTTCCTGAGTTTGTGGCTGTCTAGAGGGCATGCACAAAGTGTAGCTGTCATCCATCCCCGACATGTATTGGAGAAAGGCTGTCAGGCACATAGAGCAGTAAGTGCAGAGAAATGACCATTTTCTAAAAGTGGCATTGTTAAAACAGTAATGTTAAATCCATCTTCACCAATAAGAGGATGTATCATTCCCCTTCCAAAGATATGAAACATGAAAAGGCTACTCCTCTCTTAAAAGTGTATTAAGGAATTCCCAATGCTAGCTTATGAGAAGGGTTGGCCTCAGTAGTGAAAAATGAAATAGGCTGTTCATCACTACCAGGACATGCGAAACATAAATGCACATGTGTTATCTTTTAATTACATGGCACCCTGCCCTTAGGGTTACTCAGGGCTTACCTTAGGGGTGATTTATATGTAATAAAAGGGGCGTTTTAAGGCTTAGCAAGTAGATTAAAATGCCAAGTCGAAGTGGCAGTAAACTGCAGCCTGACACTGCAGTGGCAGGCCTGAGACAGGTTTGAAAGGCTACTTCTGTGTGTGCACAATTATTGCTGCAGGCCCATTAGTACCATTTGAAGTACAGGCCCTGGGTGTATGGTATACCACTTTACAAGGGACTTACCAGTACCTCAAATATGAGAAACAGGTATACACCAGATGAGTCTTTCCTTCCTGTGTTTGTGGCCGTCTAGAGGGCATACACAAAGTGTAGCTGTCATCCACCCACAACATGTATTGGAGACAGACTGTCAGGCACATAGAACAGTAAGTGCAGAAAAATGCCCACTTTCTAAAAGTGGCATTGTTAAAACAGTAATGTTAAATCCATCTTCACCAATAAGAGGATGTATCATTCCCCTTCCAAAGATATGAAACATGAAAAGGCTCCTCCTCTCTTAAAAGTGTATTAAGGAATTCCCAATGCTGGCCTATGAGTAGGGTTGGCCTCAGTAGTGAAAAATGAAATAGGCTGTTCATCACTACCAGGACATGCGAAACATAAATGCACATGTGTTATCTTTTATTTACATGGCACCCTGCCCTTAGGGTTACTCAGGGCTTACCTTAGGGGTGATTTATATGTAATAAAAGGGGAGTTTTAAGGCTTGGCAAGTAGATTAAAATGCCAAGTCAAAGTGGCAGTAAGCTGCAGCCTGACACTGCAGTGGCAGGCCTGAGACAGGTTTGAAAGGCTACTTCTATGGGTGCACAATTATTGCTGCAGGCCCATTAGTACCATTTGAAGTACAGGCCCTGGGTGTATGGTATACCACTTTACAAGGGACTTACCAGTACCTCAAATATGCCAAACAGGTATACACCAATGTCATCATGTTTAGGGGGAAGCACATGCACTTTAGCACAGATTAACAGTGGTAAAGTGCTCAGAGTCATAAGGCCAACAAAAGGAATCAGCAAACGTGTAGGCAAAATGTCCATGGGAAGACCACCATAAGGATGCCAGGTCTAACACAAGTCATATTCACTGTCTCCTTAATGGCATGAGAAGGAATACCAAAGGTCACATTATACAAACAGTTCTGCCTACTGTATTTATTGGGTCAGCTTTTCTCTTATCAAGTAAAAAACCATCACCAAATGTACCCTGTGAGGGTCGGTTTTGTATACCACTGGGGCAGAATGTGAAGGAGTCATTGTTGCTGCCTGGGAATCTGGCCACAATGTCTGTTATGATACATGTGACATCACACACTACCTGCACATTGAGTTCTTTTGTTAGCTTTTCCTGCCCCTCTATATGTATTCATTTGCTGAGGGGGGAGAAATGGCAATATGTGTGCCATGGACACAGCCAATGACATTGGGGAACTGTGCTACTTGTTAAAATATTAGTTTGGTCTCTTGCAAATATTGGGTGCATTTGGGAAAGATGTGTATTGGTTAACCTTGCTTTGTGACATTCTACCTCTGCCACTGCTATGACCCCCTGGTTAGAGGGATAGGCAGTGCAATACTTGAACATATGGTGGGATTGCATTGCTTCTGAGTGTTGGAGTCTGAAGCTGATGTTGTACCTTAGCACTTATTTCCAGGATTTCCTCACTACAGAGCGTGTACTTTTCATATATCTCCTCCTCTGTCTGTTCAAACAGGGTGACCGACACCCTAAATATCCTCTCCTGTCTCCTCCTCCTTCTTTGCCTGCTAGCTAAAATTCTCATACTCCTCGTCAAAACATACAGGTCCGTCATTCTGGAAGAGCCTGATGTATTTTTGGTGTATTTTTATAGTTTGCAACTGGCTACCAACTGATCCAGATTAACGTTAATTGCTTTTCCTAAATGGCCATTTTGTGACTATTCACAATTAGGAAACTCTTTGTATATGCTGTTAGCAATTCGTTATTTGGAAATCCCTATTTGCAATTTCCTATTTAGCAATTTCCAAAATACGATTTCTAATGGATAGAGATTGCATTGTGTGTCACTAAAAAAGCCTTTCATACATTCCGAATTGCCATTTTGCATTTCCTAATGGCCTGATGATGTTAATGGTGAAACTAAAAGTTCCTGACTACAATATACTACAATGCAAGTCTTGTCTAAAGGTGTCACACAAGATATGAGGCTACTAGGCAGCTGTGTACTGTTATCACTACGTTTGTGTGCTTTAGTGATTCAAGTTGTATGGTACTCAAAAAACCAGAACGGAAAAAGTTTCCAAATCACATAATTGGACATACTTTTTAACTCAGACCACACATGGAAAATAGAAAGTGGTTATTTATACACATTTAGGGTATATATTAACACTGTTTAAATGGGGGTGAAGCAGCTGTGCGGACTTTAGGGTGGTGCCACTGCTGCAATGGGTTCTAAGCTCAAGTGGGCACCCTTTGCACGACAGATTGAAGTGAGATATCAAAAGCCTACAGAGGAATGTCTGACAGAATGTCAATGGACAGAAAATCGACCTACAAAATTATCGACACAAAAATATCGAAGTCCTATCTACATAATGGTAAGTACAAAAATATTGAAAAAAAATATCGTTGTCAAAAATATCAATGTTAAAAATATTGTTTTTTAAATGTTTTAATAATAACGTAAAATCAAGTAAATAATACATATAAATGAAATAAACATAGTTAAAATATTATAACATGTTTACAAAATAATAACTAATACATATAATGTTAATATAAATTAAACATATACATATAAATTAATATATATACTTACTCCACATAGTGCAACAGTAGGGAAAGCATTGGATAGCGTAGGGGTTAAAATTACTATTCCCACTCCAGTGAGTGCAACAGTAGGGAAAGCGTTGGATAGCGTAGGGGTTAAAATTACTACTCTCACTCCAGTGACTGCAACAGTAGGGAAAGCGTTGGATGGCGTATGGGTAAAAATTACTATTCCCACTCCAGTGACTGCAACAGTAGGGAAAGCGTTGGATAGCGTAGGGGTACAAATTACTATTCCCACTCCAGTGAGTGCAACAGTAGGGAAAGCGTTGGATAGCAGAGGGGTACAAATTACTATTCCCTCTCCAGTGAGTGCAACAGTAGGGAAAGCGTTGGATAGCGTAGGGGTTAAAATTACTATTCCTACTCCAGTGAGTGCAACAGTAGGGAAAGCGTTGGATAGCTTAGGGGTAAAAATTACTATTCCCTCTCCAGGGAAGGCAACAGTAGGGAAAGCGTTTGATAGCGTATGGGTTAAATTAACATACTTATTAATTAAATGAATTTTGTAAAATAAACAACATAATAATTAATTAACAAAAAAAGTAATAATAAATACCAATAAAATGAAATTAATATTTACTTAAATAGCATTAAATTACTTTCCACTCTATTCCCCATGAACACACAATCCACTACACATAGAAAACAACACAATTAATTATCAGTTAATCAATTAATAAAACATTATTACCAATTACTCATAAATTAACAATAAATTAATAAACAATAACAATAAATAAAAAATAATAATACACCAATTATATTAATATAATTATAAATTAATCAATTAATAAACATTAATTACCAATTCATAATTAATTAACAATGAATTAATAATCGATAACACTAAATAAAAACAAGTTAATTAATTAATTATAATTAAATTACTTCCCACCCTACTCCCTTATAAACCCACAACACGCTCTGATACTAAAACGCAAAATGTACTTTAAAAAAATTACTAATTTCTAAACATTTATTCCATATGTTTAAAAATGCTAAAAATACATTATAAAAAATAATAAACATACACATAAAATACATACTAAAATACATAACACTAATATAAATATCGATATTATTAACAACAATATTTTTGCTAACGATTTTACTTATTTCGATATTACTTTCTTCGATATTAAAAAAACCGATATTACTTACCTTAAGGTCGATAGTCTGGTCACCGATATTCTTGACATCGATATTCTGTCCCTACAATAATAAAAACTCGATATTATTGTAGGTCAATATAAAAAAACTATATATTTTGACTGCGCACCCCTACAGAGATCTTTGTGTTCCTGGCATTTTTATGTGGATAATAACAATGACATGATATCTCTGGTGGTCAATGCACATGATGGAGAGATCTGTGATTTGTCTAGCATCAGTTTTGATTCATGATAAAATAGCATTGAGTGTTAATGTCCCCGCTGTAAAGCGCAACTTGTAAAATGCAGGTTACAGATTTGTATTTTATATAGATAGCTCAGTGGGTTACTGCTTTTGTCAGATAAGTCTTTTTGTTACTTAGAGTTCATAAGTTGCAATCCTTCTAATACAGCACATTGAGCTGTCAACTGACACCAGAGTTCTACACACAAATTGCAAGGCATAGGTTTAGAAACGTATCTTTTTTTCCTCAATCTTTGGTTAGTTCTAAGGTTGCTAGAAAGGGACCTGAATAGGGCTGTGCCTTCCCTCCACTCAGACAAGACGGACGTCCTCATCCTTGGACCATCACCCTCCGCCTGGGATGACTCCTGGTGGCACCGCCCCCAAGCCGACAGACCACGCACGCAACCTGGGCTTCATCCTGGACTCCTCCCTCTCGATGACCAGACAAGTCAACGCCGTCTCCTCCTCATGCTTTCACACCCTCCGCATGCTCATCAAGATCTTCCGATGGATCCCGATTGAAACCAGGAAGACGGTCACCCAGGCCCTCGTCACCAGCCGGCTGGACTACGGAAACAACCTCTACGCCGGAACCACAGCCAAGCTACAGAAAAGACTACAACGCATCCAGAACGCCTCCGCCCGACTCATCCTGGACATCCCTCGACACAGCCACATCTCCGGCCACCTGAGGAACCTGCACTGGCTCCCCGTCAACAAGAGGATCACGTTCAGGCTCCTCACCCACGCACACAAGTCTCTCCACAACCTGGGCCCCAAGTACCTCAACGACCGCCTGACCTTCCACACGCCCACCCGCCAGCTACGGTCCGCTAGCCTCGCCCTTGCCGCCGTACCACGCATCCGAAGAGCCACCGCCGGAGGCAGATCCTTCTCCTACCTGGCGGCCAAGACATGGAACTCCCTCCCCATCCACCTTCGGCTGACCCAGGACCACCTCACCTTCAGGAGACAACTCAAGACCTGGCTGTTCGAGCAGTAGCGGCCCCCTTCCCCCAAGCGCCTTGAGACCCTTCTGGGTGAGTAGCGCGCTATACAAGTGCTATGATTGATTGATTGATTGATTGGATAGTAATGTAAATGTATTAGTATGATACCTCCAATCATTGTGTTACGTATCGCTTCTAGTTTATGGTACAGATTTACAAACGCTTAACACTTTGTTTGCATCACAAAAGTAATGCAAACCTGGTGCAAAGTGTTGTTTTGGGATTTAATTTCCAGTGTAACTACTGAATTGCATTGGAAAAAAGCCCTAAAGTAACAGAAAGTAGTGCTATGCTCTACTTTTCTTAATGGAGGCATGCCATTGGTGGTACATGTACATTCCCATACACCCACCCATGAAGTTTAATGGTAATCCCTATCTACTGAAAGAAATCATGCCTCCTCGAAACAAGGGAAAAGTTGGAGAACAGATTTAGTTTCTCCAAACCTTTACAACCTTGTTTGTGTGCTACACCGTACAGCACACATACAAAGTGGTAAAGTGTTATTCTTTGTCAAAGCATATATATATTTTGTACTAAACGGGTCCCCCTCCAGAAAAAAACCTATGCATGACATCAAGCATACATCCTTGCACTATTGTGCAAGGGTATGTGCTTTTGTGCAAGGCAGCCTAACGTACGCTAACACCAGAGGAGAGAGCAACAGCACCATAGTTTAGTAGATATAGGTGCCGATTACGATCCGGTAAAAAAATTCCCCGTACGACTTGTATCCGATTCGCATGGTAAAAAGTCCATACGAATCGCATTGGGAATTATTCCCCACACGTCCTCGGGTCGGAAAATGTGTCCGACACGTCCACGGACGATTTACCGTACAAATGTGAACAGTGAAGTCCGACCGCGGAATTACGATCCATCCCGTGCGTCCGATGTTACAACCGTATGGAAAAAATACCGTCCGCACCGAACTCTCATAGCAACCATGGAGACATGTGCCCGCATACGCGCTGACCCCCCCCAGCCCCCGTATGTACTCACTGACCCCCCCAGCCCCCGTACATACGCGCCGACCCCCCCAGCCCCTGTACGTACGTGCCGACCCCCCCCAGCCCCCATATGTTCGAGTCGTACCCCCCCAGCCCCCATACGTTCGAGTCGTACCCCCCCAGCCCCCATACGTTCGAGTCGTACCCCCACCCGTGTATGTACACCCGTGTACGTGTCGAACCCCCGTGTATGTACACCCTTGTACGTGTCGAACCCCCCCCGTGTATGGGGGTACGCACCGTACATACACGGGTGGGGGTACGACTCGAACGTACATGGGTGTACATACATGGGGGGGTTCGACACGTACAAGGGTGTACATACACGGGGGGTTCGACACGTACAAGGGTGTACATACACGGGGGGGTTCGACACGTACAAGGGTGTACATACACGGGGGTTTTCGACACGTACAAGGGTGTACATACACGGGGGGTTCGACACGTACAAGGGTGTACATACACGGGTGGGGGTACGACTCGAACGTACACGGGTGTACATACACGGGGGATTCGACACGTACAAGGGTGTACATACACGGGTGGGGGCACGGGGGCTGGGGGGGAGGTCGGCACGTACGTACGGGGGCGGGGGGGTACGGCACGTACCGGGCCACCTACTCTGGTCGTTTCGCGCTGTACTTCGCTTTTCCGGCACTTTTTGGGTGCCGTGAAAATATTGCCGTCCGGACTGCTGTCGGTTCGAATCGTGGTTCCTGGGTCGTGAAACGCTGCCTGAAAGCGTCCCGACGTCACGTCGCAGCATTCCCGGATCACATTTGTATGTATATTTTCGTCGGTCGGTGTTTTTTACGATTCGTACGGAAATGGTGTTTCCGTGCGAATCGTAATTCCATGTTTGTAAAGTT
The DNA here is from genome assembly GCF_964204655.1 of Triturus cristatus. Lineage (NCBI taxonomy): Eukaryota > Metazoa > Chordata > Amphibia > Caudata > Salamandridae > Triturus > Triturus cristatus. The sequence continues at coordinate 408,315,327 of NC_140590.1, forward strand.
TTACGACCGGGTACGAGTCGGACGGAGAAAACGCTCCGACCGACGGTTCGTACCCGGTTTTTACCGGATCGTAATCGGCACCAAAGTGCTGTTGTGCTCTCTCTTTTCCATAGATTGCAGTTCAGCAAGTCTGGTTACTGCACTGCGTCAAAAGTAAATCCCCAGACCAATCACTCTTAACATATAATGCCAACCAGTACGGCTCCTACACCATGTAGCCCTCAGCACAGCAGTCATAAGTAACATTTCCTATACATTGGCTTACGTGCGTGTATGACTCACTGTCTTTGTATAATATGCTTGTGGCGTAAAGCGCTCTCACATGCTACATAGGGATGAGTAGCACTATATAAAACTCTCTACCAAAATAATTGTTGGTACCAGAGCTTGGAAGAGCATGGTTCGAAAATAGACACACATTGCAGAGTCTAGAGGCTTTAGAGGCTAGAAAAATGGGTTAATGTTAAGAGGACAGCATAAGATAGTAGAAAGATGGGCAGCAGCAGAAGGAAGTAAATGGATCAGAACATGGTAGTAGCAGTCGCTGTCTTCCAGCTGCCATAGGCCAGCCTGTCTGAGGGCACGCCCTATGGCAATAAGATCAGAGTTGCTACACAACAGTAAGTTGGCTGGGTTATCAAAGGAAACATGATGCCACTCCCTGTAATGTCATCATGCCAAATGTCATGTAATATCACTTTCTGCAACATTCCAGGTCAAAGGTCATATCACATGATGCCAATTCCTATGTTGTCACCAGATTAGAGGTTATGTGATGTCGCTTTCTGTAATGTCACATAGGGTTCAAAGGGCATATGGAGTTTGTTCTGCAACCCTGGCATTTTGGTGACTCGAAGTTCAAGCTTATTTCTAACTCAATGTATTCTCTACTAATATTTTGTATTCAAATATAACTAAATTAATTGTAATCAATTCTATATATCAATTTTAATAATTCTTAAGGCATAATAAAAATAAGTTTTTTCATTGAACCTATTACATTTCCATTAATTAAAGATTTATTTCAAAATTGAGTTAACACTCCTGTAGTATTTTATTTATTTAGTTACACTTTTCAAATAAATATATATAATAAATGTATTTTAATATTTAATATAATAATACTTTTACTATGTATATTCAAGTTAAAAACAATCTTACTTTTTCCCCATAGAATACATTGTGGAGATCTTCAACCCAGCTACCTGTTGCTTGCAGTTAAAACTATCATGCAAAATGTTGATATAACTCCCGCTAGTATTCATTCTGTGGTGGTGCAGGTAACAATGCTTAGTTGCATGGACTATTGTAATTTCTTATTTTTTGGTGTCACCTGTTCCTATCCTGTACTGTTTACAGAGAATCCAAAATACAACTGTTCAATTTGCCCTCAGCTTTTCATGTTCCCTGCTGATTCTTCTTCTTTGAAAACCCTTCACTTGCTGTCTATTTCCAAATGCATTATTTTCAGATCTGGCCTTTTGATTTTACTAACATTTTATAGATACTGTGCTTAAAGGGTCTGCCAGTGATATCTCTTCATCCATTGGTCTGTTGTTGTGTCGTTCACATTTGGTACAGCCCAAGTCACACACAGCATGGGGCAATGGGTCAGCCTTCTTAAGCCACTGGTTGACTGCATTTTGCTCTTTCACAAAAAGCCCATCTGCATACAAGGTAATTCCCTTCAGTGGCAGTATTTTTTATTTTCTAATTACTTTAGTGCTTTAGTGCTGCCTTTGTGTTTGGAGCCTGATGTGATAGCAGCATGGTACATATTCAAGCTTATCAGTTTCTTTCTCCTGCCAGTGCTGGTGTAAATTCCTTTTGGATGCCCTTTGTTTATCTGACTGCTGCTGTTTCACAATATGCCAATTTGTGTCCATTTGAAACTGTTCTGGATTAAGTTATTCTCTTTTTACTATACACGCAAGGAAGTGCACCTATGGTTATGTATTCCAATATAATGCACAAACCGAAAGCTTCAAAATTAAAGATGTTAAATCATAAGCAGGCAATTCTGCAGAACATTGTTATCCTGGACCCCATTTCATCAATGGCTCTTTAATAAACTATTCCCAGGAAGAAAACAGGGCTGTAATATGTTTAATTTGCAGCACATTTGTTACGCTTTTTATTTAAACATAGGTGAGATGTAATTCAGGTTTTAATATCCAATATTTTGTACTGTGAAGCTTAGAAAGAACAGAGAAACCTATGGGTGCTTCAGTATCTGGAAGTAAAATTACAGTAATCTTCATGCAGTGGTAGTTAGTTAATTTAAGAGTAAAACAACAGATACTTTTGAAGTCAGTGGCATAACACATTAAGAGTGTCAATATGTATACATTCTCAAGCCAGGTAGACAACTCATTGGCTAAAAGCCAATGCCAGACCGTTTGGCTTTTCAGGTCTGTGCTAGACAAGAACTTTTAAATTTTATTGACAGTTACTTTTAAGGGTTTTCAACCAAACTGCATCCATTTGTCTGTGGTTGTGTCATTCACATTTGTCTTCTACCTACTACAGCATGTATCAAGAGGCAATGCTGTCTTTTCTATTAGTTATGTGCCACCCTTGCCCAGGGAGTACATCAAATACTTCCATTCAGTGCTATGGAGTGCTAAGGCAGTTTAGGCTGTTTTTCAGACCCAAAACATTTTTTTTACCTTTAGCCAGTATTATTTTCTTTAGTTTGATGAGGACCCGGCAGCTTCCCAAATGATAAAGTTTTGCAAAAACCATGACAAAACAAAACAAGAATTCCCAAAACTCAGGCGGCGAATGCCAGACCAATTTGGTTTGCCAATGCTAGTTAGCTATGTGCTTGGTTTTCTGATCCAGCCATAGCTTTGGTCCCTCATATTTGCAAAATATGTTTCATCATTACCTTCCGGGTCCCAACTTTCAGATCTAGGAAGTTCTGCTTTGACTAATTGCCGTTTCCTGCTCCATTTCTTAGTCTTTATTGCCACAACACCTTTTTAGGTAAACATGCTCTCAATAAGTGGTGTTTACATTACATTACACCCTCTTTCTCTTCACAAAGTTTTTTACACTATTTGCATAACCACTAACTCACAGTACTTTGCATAAATTTAGTTGTAGATATAGTTGCTACCAATATCTGCTTGTATTATTTCAGTTCCGGAATGCCCACGCTGTATGAATTATAGGGCATTTTGTGCTTCATTATGCAAAGCAGTTTTTGTGCAACGCTTACGTCAAACCTCTATACTATAACACTGTAGAATCTGAAAGTTGATCAATGCTGCCATTTGTGCTGCTTTGCACCGCTTAAAATTTCATGGAAGTCAATGCAATTCCTAAGTCTGGTCATAGTTTTTAATCAAGGTGGCTACCCACAACAGTTTCTGGGTCATGTAATCTGGTCATGCAGCAGGAAGACAAATCAAAAATAATTTTAACTCATCATAATTTCTTTACTTTAGATCATTCTCACTCACTGGGTCCATTTCATTAACACCAGTACTTCAATCACTGGTCCTCCAATGGATTTGTAACATGAGCTAACAGGGACTTGGATATTCAGAGAATGTGAGGCCATTCCTTATGCGGACCCAGAATAAAATTGCCAAAATAACAGGCTAATTTCCCAACACCAATTTGCATTTGTCACAACAATTTTAAACCATAGAACCACAAAGATCACTTCAAAAATGACTTGAATTCGATAAAGTTTGCTCTTGTAAATCAGTTATCTAAAGTTTAAATTTAAATGGTCAGGAATCATGAAATCGCATTTCATAATCAGATTTAATAACAGTCAATTAGTAAATTAGCCACACAATGTCATACAGATTCAAATGAGGAAAACATTTGATGGTTGCCTATGAAAGAAATGAGAGAAACATGGAAAAATCGGGATTCAGCGTTCAAATCACACAAACCAAATGAAACAGAGTCGAAATTCAATGTGCCACATGATAAAGTCATTAAAACCTTCAGCTGAAAGGTTATCACCTGCACACTTTACCAGCCGGTAAGTGCATGTCGGAGTCAGCTCAGGAAAGTTCAGGTCCAAAGGGTTTGGCATTAAGCAAGAAGTCAGAGTTCAGTCCGACAGCATGCCAGGCAGGAAAAGGATAAATGACAGCTAGCCCGGACTCCTCCTCCAAAGGGGCAATCATACTCCCAAAGGTTTTAGTTTACGCTCATAAACTATCCGTTCTTGTAATACCATATGATTTCCATTGGTCATCCATAGTAGGCTGTTCATGTTGTGATTAATACCTCACTAAAAAATCTGAAAGCATTAAGTAATCCTTTTGCAAATACATCAAATTCAATTATTTTATATTTCCATACTTTCCTCGGAAGTAAGAAGATTCACTTTATTCACTGTCTGTCATTTCCCAGACGCTCTCTCTGGGTTTGTAATTTTATGGATTCATTTCTGTGAAAAGTGTTGCTGAATCAAGAGAGAGTTCTTTGTTTTCGAACACAAAAAGGAAACTTTACAAAATGTTCTCAAGGCGTGTAAAGTAATTACTTCAGCTAGATTCTTTTTTCCGAACAAGGAAGGAAAAGCATCTGAGGCCTACTTGAAGATTCGCTGAATAATTACCATATTATTATTATTATTACAAAACACACATTACTATAAGTCTTTACATTTTCTTAGTGAATTCAATCATTATTCTTTTTCAAGAAGTTACAGGTCAATATTAGGCACTAACAAAAATTATTTGCATGTTTATCATTTAGAAAACAAAATATTTACGTTTCTATTCTAGTGTTGCATGTTTTTATCCCTCAATACTAGAATAAGCTGCAAGCTTTCATATTATCTGCCATTGCTAAATTAAGCATTTTAATCATTACAGGTGCTATATTATGTAGACATTTGTATCATTTTGACACCTTTTTAATAGTTACTGTCAGCACATTTTCTATGTTACTTTGGTTTAGCTTCTTAAACCACATAATTACATTCATAGGTAAATATTCATCTGTTTCTGTTTCTCTCTATGTTTACGTCTTCATATTTTCATGTGACAAAACAGTCCTGCATGCTTTGAAGATGCAGTATAAAATCTCACATTTTTCGTTTCAATCATTTCACAGATTCCATCAAGATTCTATTTATCGTAAATCTCTTGAGAATGTTAAGAATTGACAGAGGCAATCGTTAATCAGTGGTGTGTACTCATGCTCTTAAAGAGACCAATATCATATACTGCACTTGGTCAGCTATTATAAAATCAAATGAATTTTGCATTTTGCATTTTGCATTATAGCTCATTTTTTGTGTTTAATCACATTGATTACTTTGCATTGGCAGAAGCAGATGTTCAGAAATCAATATATTCTTTATAATGTTTAGGAAGACTCCTGGCACTTAAGGGACAACACCCCTACAAGCGTTCAAGTTTCTGTACCTGATCATTATGGATGGTTGTTGCAAGATTAACTTTGCCATCACTTTCTCCAAACTAATTGTCCCATGTCATTGCTTGTTGTTGAAGCGAATGTATGATGGCACTAAGCAAACTAATACCATGCGTGCCATTACAACGCGGTTGTTACTATGCTTGTACCCTTCTAACAACCTACCATTACAATGCATTCTTTTACCACACATATGCCTATACCACACATTCCATTACAACACAAAGGCATGCATAGTAAAGGCATAGTGTCTAAGGTAAGTTACTCTATCCTGCCATACCCTAAGCCCTGAATCAGCATTTGTGCATGACCCCCAAGCCCCAATCCTTTCCCTACCCTAAACCCTAAATCACAACCCCTGCATGACCCTCTGCCGACCCCAGTCCCCTTCCAACCCTAAAAAACTACCCTGCATGACCCCCTCAACCTTACCCTAAACCCTAAAACATTACCCTTGCATGACCATCCCCCAACTCCATTCCATTCCCTACCCTAAACCCTAAATCCCTACCCCTGCATGACCCCCAATCCTTTCCCTACCCTAAACCCTAAATCACTACCCCTGCAGGCCCACAATCCTAAATCTAAATCACTACTCCTGCCCCACCCCCAAACTCCCATCCTCTCCCAACTTTAAACCCTAAAACATTACACCTGCATGACCCTCCCCTGACCCCGTCCTCTCCCTACCCAAAACACTACCCTGCATGACCCCAGTACTCTCCCTACCCTAAACTCTAAAACACTACCCCTGCATGACCCTCCCCCTGAACCTCAGTACTCTCCCTCCCCCTAAACACTATCTCTTTATGACCCTCCCCTGACCCCCAGTCCTCTCCCTACCCTAAAACACTACCATGCATGACTCACGACCCTATCCAAAACCCTAAAACACTACACCTGCATGACCCTCCCACGATCCCCTGTTCTCTCCCTACCCCAACCCCTAAAATACTACCCCTGCACAACTCTCCCCTGACCCCCAGTCCTCTCCCTACCCTAAAACACTACTCCGCACAACCCCGTTTTACCCTACAATAGTAACCCTCACACCAGGCCCAATCCCCCTTACCTGTCTCTCCTTGTGGTTCCTCTCTCTCCTCGTGGTCAAAGATGACCGCTCGGGCCGGTGGTGGTGATAAGCACATGGCGCATTGATGGTCACGCTGTGGGTTACAGTGCAGTCAAGGCTGTGTTCAGACACACGTACACAGCGCAGACCGCACGACAGTCTCAGTCAGGTAGAGCTGTGGCAGACACATGCACACAGCGTCACTTGACAAGATGTTGGAAACTTTGATGATCCTGAGTTTCCACAACAGGAGGCCAGCTCTTGGAGACTTCTCTTCAGGTTACAGATGAACACAGCACACAGCAAAGTCCCTTTGTCCTTTCCTGAGCAGAAACAGCAAACTGCAGGCCAACCCCAGACATACAGCAAGGGCAGTACTTCTCCTCAATCTCTTCAGCTGTCCTCTTTGGCAAAAGGTTCCTCTTGATCACGAAGTAGTCTAAAGTTCAAGGGTTTCAGCTCTAATATTAATACCCCAAAAGGTCTTTGTTCTCTTTGTGTAAGGGGTCCTGAACCCAGTTCAAACCAGTTCTGGGTACACTCTGCCAGTGCACAACTTCTTCCTTTGTCAATGTGGGCCAGGGTCTTCAGACACAACACAGGAGGTGGAGCCAGTCTTTTGTGGAAGGCAGGCACAGCCCTAGTCAGGTACAGGTGCTACTCCTCCCACCTCTCCAAATGCAGATCAGCCAATTCAGCCTAGTGTTGACTCACCCAGACTCCTGGAGCCACCCCAGCCCCTGTCATTCCAAATCCAGACAGTCAATCCACAAACAGGCAGAGGCACACAGGAAGGTTGGACAAGAAAACTGCTACTTTCTAAAAGTGCTATTTTCAAACACAGGGGCAGATTTACAAGCCCCTAGCGCCACTTTTGCGTTACTATTGCCATGTTAAAAGTGCTGCAAAAGTGGCGCAAGGGGCTTGTAAATCTGCCCCATAGAATTTAAAAACCATCCTTACTATTGTCGTGGAGAAGTGTGGTTCAGTGGAGAAGTGTGGCTCAGTGGAGAAGTGTGGCTCAAAAGTTAGAGCTGCAGACCCTGATGCAGAGGTCTGGCCCGGACCAGGGTTCAATTCCTGCCTCGGCGGGTCTTGGGCTCAATTTCCCCAGACTCGATAATTCTCGCCTCTGTGCCTATTCTAATCATGGGTCCCACTCTGCAACTCTGGGCAATAGCTTGCTTAATTTCCACAACGGCCCCAACAGCGCTAGGATGCCTGGCTTCACCTTGGGGGTGCCCAGGAGTGGGCACTTCACAGGGAAAGGCCACGAAGGGTTCCACAGCGGTATGTGCACAGCGCCTGAGAGACCCTTTCGGGGGTGTGCGAAGCGCTATATAAATGCACTACATTTACATTTACATTTACTAAAATATGTGTTATTAAATTCTGAGTTCAGGAATACCATCCTCCAATTTTCTATCTTACTCCTATGGGAAGATATACTTGTAAAAATTCTACAGAGCATTCCCCATTCTGTCCTATGGGCAAGACAGCTTTTCAATAGTGAAAAACTAAATTGGCAGTATTTCACTATCAGGACATGTTACACACACCAGTACATGTCCTACCTTTCCCATACACTGCACCATGCACAGGGGGGTACCTTGGGCCTACCATAGAGGTGTCCTATGTGTAAGAAAAGGGAAGGGTAAGGCCTGGCCAGTGGATACACTGGCCTGGTCAAAATGGCAGTTAACAAAGTGCGCGCAGGCACTTCGGTGGCATGCCTAAGACAACTTTTCAGGGCTACTCATGTGGATTGCACAATCAGTGCAGCATGCCCGCTAGTAGCATTTGTTTCACCCGCCATGGCACACTCAGTGCACTTTACTAGGGACCTACTGGTAAAACAAATATGCCGATCAGGGAGAACCAATCACAACATCAATTTACCCAGTAAGCACTTGCACTTTGACACTGATTAGCAGTGGCAAAGTGCTCAAAGCATCTAAGCCACAAAAACGAAATCCAGGCAAAAAGTCAGGGGAAACCACACCGAGGATGCCAGGTCTTACATTAGGCAACTATGTGCCTGGTCTCAACCCTTATTTCACATATGTCTGGTTGTTGCTCACATGGGGGTCACTTTGCTCTTACCATGTTTAAATATTGATTTCATGATGCAATTTCTCATGTAAATAGCTGCACACCATTGCACTGAAAACCTACTGACTGGATTGCCATGATACTCTGCTATACCAGAAACAGTAATCCAATAATTCCTTGCTAAATGAGCTCTGTGTGAACCATTGTCATTGTTTGTCATGTATTTCCCAGGTTTTCATGGACATTTGGATTGCTCTTGTTTATTTTGCATATCAGCACTGGCTTTAGACAGCCTCCTGTGGATTTTGAACACATCTGTGGATATATAATTGATTTTGAAGGGCCTTGCTAACTGAATGACTACCCGTCTGATTCAACTGAGGACAAAATACATGGTGCAGCTCATATTTGCAACAGTAAAACCGACAACTTCCCAGCTTTCTTTGCTCACTTCTGGGCATCTGCTGATGTATGCCTCTGCTGGAGCACCTATAGTACACTGAAAGGTGTTCGTGAAGCTCTCAGCTCTAACATTTCCTGAAAGGATAGTTTTTTATAGGGCTTACATTTCAAATTGATTTTAGACCTTAGGGATTTGGCACATTTTTTTACCATTTATTTAAATTTGATATAGACCTCAACTGAGGTCAACAAATATACAGACCCAATTTTAAAACATTTATCATACTGCCCGTAGCATCAGCTTTAGACATTTATAATGTAAACACATTTGTCATCATAGCTTTTAAAATAGTTTTAAGAAAAAACTTGTTTAAGAATTATACAGCTAATAACAGATAAATTCATCCGATGGTGATTTTTTAGAGCTTAATTAGATCTTTTGAAAAAGTGGCATTGTATCTGAGCTTTAAGTGTTTATAATTTTAAAACATTATCATCATAGACCTTAAAACATCTTTAACCCATTGACCGCGGCGCGAATTCCGCCACGGTGCTGGCGAAATAATGAGTGGGCGGAGTTCAGACCGCCCCCGGTCGTCCTCCGCACACGCCCACTGTGATGTCAGACGGCTCCTGCATGCAAGGGGTTAAAAAACTCTTTAAAAATGTATACAGTTGATAACAGGCAAATTTATCCAGTGGTGATTCACAAAGCTTAATTAAACTTTGTATGTCTGAGGCATTATATCTAACACTAATAGGCCTTAAATATCTCTGCTGGGCATCTACTAGGGTAGGATGAGGGCAGACAGATAATGCATCATTTAGATCTTGTATTCCTCCCTTACACAAGTCACAGAGCCCTGTTGTGTTTTCGGAGTTATTCTACTTTGCTATGTAAACTTTCAAAGGTCGGATTTCCAACCTCTGTTAAATAATACAGCGCCATACCATATGATCTAATGAAAAATAAGTGTATTTCTCAGGGGATTTATAGTCTGTGTTTTTGCGCATTTTGTGTAGTGTTTTAAAAGGAGAAAGTGCTCTACGTCATGTCAAAGCTTAATCTTGGGGTCAGATTCTTTAAAAAGAGCTTTAAAAGTGCCGGTGTCCAAGTTTGTAAAAGTGCTACTGTGCAGTATGACAGATTAAAAGCTGTATTTAGATTTATATTAAAAGTGTACCGCGACGATTCATCTCTGAAAGTTTCCAGTTTTAAAATGTGCCTTAAAGAACCAGAGTCAGCATGTAAAAGATGATATGCCCATCTTAATATATTCGAGATAGCTCTTGCATATATACTAGCTAAGGAGAGTTCGAGGCGTATTATTTGAGCCGGAACAGCTTGGTTTACTCTTAGAAGTTTCCGTAGAGAATTCCCTTCTCTCGTTTTTACAAATTGGCAAGTTTGAATGTGTATATACTCTAGACCATACGTAATAATGGGTGGGATTTTCATGCGATAGACCTCTAACAAAGGTTGGAAGTGTCTGTTTCCAGAGGAGGAGTATAGCCTCAACAGTGCTCCTACATGGGCATCTTCCTTTCGACCTATGTAATGTAGGTGGGAGGAGGTCTGTAAAGTTTGGGTAAAAATCAAACCTAAGTAAGTGTATTCTTTGATGGTCTCTAGTGGTTTTCTCCCCAATGTCCAATGAAAAGGTCAGAATCGCTTTTTTCCCTTGAAAGGTAAAATTTCAGTTTTCGAGATGTTTGGGACTAAAAAGTTGTCTTCTGCATAGGCACTCAGTGCGTTCAAGTTTCTTTGAAGTCCTATCGGTGTAAGATCTAATATCACCATGTCATCAGCGTACATTAAAATATGTATGTCAGTCAGTGCTAATTTCGGTGGAAATTATTTTACTTGGGTGAAGTACTCTGGTAGGTCGCTTAAATAAAGAGAGAATAACAAGGGGGCAAGGAGACAGCCTTGTTTTAGACCGTTTGATGTGAAAATTGGTTTAGTGAAATACTCCCCCCCCCCCCCATTTGGACTCTGCACCAGGTTTCTGTATGGAGGGATATGATTATTGTAAGCAAGTCTTATGGAATCCCTAGCCCGAGTTTTTTCAGAGCGTTGACCTGTCCACCCTATTCAAACCTGTGGGGAAATCAATAAAAAGGACAGTATACAATTTGTCATTTTTACACAACATATTTGTCCAGTATCATTTGTAGAATAGCGATATTGTCTCTTACTGAGTGTTTTGGGCGGAATCCTGCCTGGGACATAGGAATTGCTCCACTGAAAAAGGCCCAGTCCTTAAGATGGTCCAGGACACAGGCTGCAAAGACCTTTCCCATTGCGTCAAGTAGGGCAATTTGTCGATAGTTCTTTGGGTCTGTTCTAGAGCCTTTTTTAAAGATAGCGACCAAGATACTCCCCGCCATGATTTTGGGATATCTCCTGTTGCAAAACATTAGAGAAATAGGGGGATAGAAATTTGTTCCACTCATCCAGATTTGCTTGAAGAGCCTTAATCAGGATCTTGTCCAGTTCCATTGCTGCTGTAGATCTTGCGGCCTTTATGAGGTGAGCTATTTGTTGAGTTGTTAAGGCTACTGCAACAGCATTTAACTGACCCTTCCCTTGAGTCTGCTGATCCCATTTTCCCACCTCCTGTGAGTTTAGTTTATACAGATTATGGATATATTTTCCCAGACCGATGCTGACACTGGGAGTGCTTGTATTGTTTTCCCAATTCCCATTTGTTTGTCAGCTAGGCTCCAAAATGCTTTACTGTTTTTACTTTTTACTGCCAATTGAATGTCTATCCAGTTTTTGTCTTTTTCCTCTTGCTGTTTTTCTGCTTTTTTCTGTTGTCGTAATTTTTTCAGCTTTTTTATTTCTTCCTGTCTTATCCCTGAGAAGTTTAGAAATAGCGATCTAATCAGACTATTTAATTTTACTGATTCATAATCCTTGTTCATTCCTTCAGAGTGGCTCCTTCTCTTATTGTGTCTGAGTGTTCCTGAAGAGATGCGACGACCAAGGACTCTGTTTCTTCATAATTCATTATCGGGTTTACATCTTTATTGAACGGGTCAGGAAGCATAGCAGAGATTACGTTGTTCATTCTCTCTATTGCTTTAGAATTCTAGATGATTTTACCATTTTTAAGATCTACATTAGAATGACCATTCAAATAACCTAATGTCCATGGGGTAGTAGATTGCAGGGTGAGTTCTTTCTTCAGAGACAAGGGTGCGTGATTGCTTTCATGTATATCCTGTACGTTCAATGATTGCACTTTCTGAAAAAAGTCCATGCTACAGATTACAATGTCTAAAATAGATAGACTATTAGTACCCGATCTGGTATAGGCGATTTGGCACATGAAACATGGACTTAGGATAAATCATGCACTAGTATAATCAGTGAGAACTTCCGATCTGGAAAACATTTAAAATGGCATTAAGCCTTTCTTAAAAAAGAAATGGGGATGAACTCTCCCTCCCCCCAACTAAGGTAGAGATGAAAATATAAATAGAGGAATTCAAATAAAGATGTGGGGTTTACACAAGATGATTTTCAAGGTCCTGAAGTCAAATTATAGGGAAAAGCGAGAAAGTAAATATTTACATTGCTGATGAGAATTAATATGAAAAGTTTAATCAAGGAATGCTATGTTTAAGAGCATTGGCAGAGCCAATAAAACTGCTAATGAATGAAAGTACTTTTTGTGTGATTGATGGGTTTAGACACGTAAAAGTTCAACATACATGCACTCTATCACTCATCTTTGTAATCATGCATCCCTTTATCCCTCCACTGATTCTTGCATTCACCCTTTGACACAACTGCAACCAAAGACACAGAAACTCAACAACATATGCCAGATAAATTAAAATAATGAAAATAGAAAAAAGAAAACATGCTGCTGTCTGAAAGCAACAGGCATGTACTCGCAATAATGAATCTAAACATAGCACTTATTGTCAATCTTACTAATGTATTGTAAATAACTTATTGTTGTTTTAAAGTTCAAGTATGTCCACCACATTTACAACCAACTTTTTGTCCACTTTGGAATGGCAAAACAATTATACCCTATGGACAATAGCATTCCATATTGATCTCCTGTTTTAGAGAAAGTGGTCTTGTTGAATGCTGTGCATTGCCGATAAAATGAGTGGGAAGCAAGCTATCCATTAGCACTGCCTTCTCGAGCTGTAGTATCCTCTTAAGAAACAAAAAAAATAACAAGCATTGGTGTAGCCAATAGGTCTCGCCTTTGGGACCTTATAAGTATTTAGTTATGCAGCACAATATCCTTGGTGTAACAACATCAACTGTTGCATGGGTAAACACATATAAGGTCCCAAAGGCGAGACCTATTGGCTATGCCAATACATGTTTTGATTGTTATAGGTAACATAGTTTAAGTAGAAGAAAGTTCACACATATTGGCATGTGGCATACTCCAGAGGTGATATAAAACGTATATATATATATATATTGACTGAAAAAAACAAAGGTTTCACACATCTTATAGTTAGCTGGACATTTCACTCGTACAAAACCATTGAAATTCCTCTGTTATAGTTAGTTCAGCTAACTATAACTCGCGCGACCGCAATCCACTGCTGATGACGTCACATATTACATCACTCATGACATCACTGATGACATCTCAAATGGCATTACTGATGACATCACTGATGACATCATCCAGTGAATATGTGTCTTTCTGAAAAATAAATATTTTTTATATATGTATATCTAAAGGTTAATGGAAGAATAAATGGGTAAATAAGTGTCTAAATGGATGTTTTTTTTGTAAAATTAATTGTATAACTGACTTATTAACAGTATCTTAGTGAATACAAGTATTAGTGAGTAATGTTTAAATATTTAAATATCTGTATCAGTGTCTCACTTTGTGTATAAGTGGCTGCATGGGTTGGTAAGTAGCTACATGAGTGGGTATATGGGTTATTAGTTCGTTTTTAGAGTATCAGTATGAGTGTCTGTATGGTTCAGTGGGGGATGTTACTTAGCGTATGGATGCATAAATGAGTGACTAACTGTTTGTATGTGTTTTGAAGACAGTATGTGAGCAGGACAGTATGGGTGGATGAGTGTATGTATGGGTGAGTAAGAGAGTGAATGACTGTCTCAATAGTGTCTTTATGAGTATGTCCATATGTTTTGAACTAGTATATGTGAGTATTGATGTATATAAGTGAGGATATATGAGAGTGAGTGATTGGAAGAGTTCCTGTATAAATAAGTATGTGTTTCTATAAGTGATTGTTTAAGAGAGTAAGTATGTGTACGTTTCTGTAGAAGTAAGTGTAGTGGTGTGTGTATAGCTGTATATGCAAGTAAATAAATGTTTATTTGCATGTGTGAGTATGTGTGTGAGTAACTCTATGTATGAGTGTAGGTGTGTAACAGGATGTATAGGTGTATGAGTACATATGATGACTGAGTACATGTATGAGAGACTATATAGAAGTGTTGATGAATGAGTGGATGCGTATGTAGATTTTGGAATTACTGAGTAGGTTGTTCTAACTGGTATTGGTATCTCTATAGTTTTCAAAACTTTAGTTTGTATTTTTCAATGTGTGTATCAAAGTTTATATTAGGATAAGAGGAGGTCTGCCACTCTTACACAAGGATGATGTCATCAGTGATGTCATCAGTGATGTCATTTGAGATGTCAACAGTGATGTCATGAGTGATGTCACTGACCATTTAATGAGTGATGTAATATGTGACATCATAATAATAATAATAATAATACTGCATTTTATAAAGCGCGAACAGCTACCTCGCAATGGAGGTGTCCCGGCGCTAGAGGAGTACAATTGACCTAGAGGCAGAAGGAAAGAGGCTAGCGGGGATGAATGAAGAGCCACGTTTTCAGTAATTTCTTGAAGCAAGGCTCAGAAGGTGCCTGTTGAATTTCTTGAGGTAGGGTGTTCCAAAGAGAGGTGACGTTTGCCGAGAAGGTCCGGCCGCCTAGTCGAGCCTTTCTCGATCGTGGAACAACCAGCTGAACACGGCAGTTGGACCGAAGTGCACGTGTTTGGGCATACCTTGGAAGGCGTTTTTTCAGATATTCTGGGCAGGATCCATGCAGAGATCTAAATGCTAGCGTGAGTGCTTTGAATTTTATTCTGCTGGTCACTGGCAGCCAGTGCAGAGAGCGAAGATGCGGAGAGACTGACTGTCTGAGAGGAATTCGCAGTAACAGTCTTGCAGCCGCATTTTGGACTACCTGGAGTTTTTGCGTCAGGTATTTAGGTTGGCCAAGGTAAAGTCCATTGGCGTAGTCCAGCCGAGATGTGACAGTGGCGTGGATAACCGTTTTCATCAGCAGTGGATTGCGGTCGCGCGAGTTATAGTTAGCTGAACTAACTATAACGGGGGAATTTTAATGGTTTTGTACGAGTGAAATGTCCAGCTAACTATAACATGTGTATTCAGTGAATTTGCAAGGTTTTTTAAATGCTAATTCCTAACTATAACGTGTGTGAAACCTATGGTTTTTTAAGTGAATTTGCAAGGTTTTTTAAATGCTAATTTCTAACTATAACGTGTGTGAAACCTATGTTTTTTTTAGGGAATTTGTAAGGTTTTTTAAATGCTAATTTATCTATGTATTATTATATTTTTTATATATTTATTTTACAATAAACTACCTATGTATATAGTTATAGATTGACTGTATCCTGTAATATGGAATGGCTCAGCTCATTTTTTTGAATTTGGATAAAGTTGAACAGCATAGTTAATATCTTCTATAAACTTATAAACAGTTTAAAAAAATTTTTTTTAAGGGCTTTTCACGGTGTGCCCACGGTGCGCGCACCGGGAATTTTTTTTATTAAAGGAAATGGTTTTTTTTGGATTTACGAGGTCCTTTAGGGACCCCCTGAGAAGGTCTAGGGGGTCAGGGAGTGTCTTCCCTGCCTCCTTTTCATGTTTTAGAAATCGGGTTAAAAGGAATTCATTTCTGATGCGTGCGTGCACCGTGCGCGCATGCGTGCGAGCACCGTGCGTGTACTGTGCGGGCATACGTGCGAGCACCGTGCGCGCACGGCAAGTCATGTGATTACGAAACAACACTTTCCATTGGTTCATAGTAGTTTCTGTTCCAGAATCTTCAAACACCACACCCACTCCCCTCGCTATTTCTTCTTACAAGGAGCTGAACAGCTACTCGAGTAAAAGCTTACTTGAAAATGGCAGAACAGCAGTCTACTTCAGGGAGTGAGGAGGAGACCTTTGTGGTACCACCAAGGAAGAGCAAACAAAAACACTCTTTCATCTGGAATTACTTCACCTTTCCAGAGGGCCAAAAGAAGATCAATGCGCCGAAGGTGACAAGCACTATTTGTGGAAGTGTCTTATCCAGAGGAGATCCCAGCAAGAAATACTACTTTAGTATTTATTCAATGCTGAGACACTTCAAGACAGTGCATCCTGTACGTTATGCTCGAGAAACAACTAGAGCCCTAAGGGACAACCCTCCACCTGCTCAGCCGAGAACATCATCTGCGGCCGCAGATTCACCGTGTACCAGGCCACTGGACATCCGCCCCCTTTTCCAGAAGGTGCACATACATTGCAATGTGTGCAATGCTGTTCTTTGCTACGGTGAGAGCAGTATAAACTTGATTGAAAACAGAATACAGCAGCACACACGCTCCAGCCCTTAATTTTTGTCATTGTTTTTTTTTGTTCCTGTTGAACAGTTTTTCATTACCAGTTTTTTTGGTGCTCTAAAAAAATAAAAAAACAAATTCAAAATTGTTAAAAAAAAAAATACAAAACAAAAAAGACAAAAAAAACTGTTCTTTTCAGAAGAGCTATTCCTAATATACTGTGTTGTAATTTTATTGAATGAATGTGTAGTGTATACATGAATGATTGAAATGATTGAAATGACTGAGTGAAGAGGAGGAAAGGACAGACAGAATGAGTGAGAAAAGGAAAGTATGATCAGTCATGAAAGGGAAGTGAAAGACTGACTGCAACAAAAGGACTAAGGGTAGAGGATACAGGTAAGAAGAGTGAACGAGTAAGGGAATGGCAGTGAGTAATGGAGAGTGATGGAGGGGGAGTGAGAAAAGGGGAGTAAGGGACGGAGATAGGAAAAGGGAGTAACAGATGAAGCGGATGAAGTACAGCAGGGTAAAGGGATTGAAAGTAAGAGAAGTGGAGTGATGGTGAGATTAGGCGTATGAGGATTAGAAAAGGGGGTAAGGGAAAGTGACAGATGGGGAGTGAGGGGATGGAGGGATTTAGGAAACTGGAGTGAGAGAAACGGAGTCAGGATTTCAATGAGCAAAGGAGAGTGAGGGAGAGTGAAGTAAAGAATGCGGAAAGATGAAGGGGTGTGAGATAAGACAGGAGGAAGTCAAGTAGGAGAATAGGAGTGACTATGAGTAAAGGATAGTGACAGTTAGGGAAGGTGAGGGAAGGAGAATGACGGAGAAGGTTAAAGAATTAACAAAGATGGAAAATGAGTGATGGAGAGAGGACGAGTGGAAGAAACAGAGATGTTAAGGATATTAAGGGTAAGACAGACAAAGGGAGAGAGACAAAAACAGAGACAGAGAGCAAGGAACTGAGAAGGAGTAAGGCAGTTAGAATGACTGAGACATATGGAGACAGGGCGAGAAACATGGTTGAAAAAATAGTGATGGAGGCAGTAAACCTAAGGGAGTAGTAGAGAAGGAGTGAGGTAGTTACAAAAGAGCAGTAAAGGAAGAAGAGAGAGGGAAGGGGAATGAGAAAAGCAGAGTGAGGAGAAGTGAAGAAAAGGGAGCATGAAAGTGAAGGGGTGAGAAATACAGATATTTTAAACTTACCTGACCAACAAAATAACTTAATTAGAAATAAATGTTTTTTTTTAATTACAAAAAAAATTGATTCAATTTCCTAAATTTTACTTTCTAGATCTGAAAAAAAAGAAAAAAAGTAGTAATATTTAACAATACATTTTAGAATACAGTACACATATTTTCATATTTAACAAAGTAATTTTTTGCCCTTTTTTTGCTGTTTTCAGAATATATTGAATTTCACTGAAAATAGTGATATCAATTGTATTCATCACTTAACAGCGGGCAAAAAAATAAACAGTCTGAAAGATTGTTTAAAAAAGCCCTAAATCTATCCTCAGTAAAACATACCTTGATGGAAATGTACCATTTATATATTAAAAATATCTTCTAAGAACAATAACTATTTGCAATAAATAACGTCTGTAAATCTTGTTGCTTAAGCACATACACCAAAATAATATCTGTCATAGAAGTCAACAATAGAAACATTTACCTTTCCATGAGGCCAAATGGTAATTTTTAAATCCTTTTTAGGTGAAATATCCAATGGTAATTCTATAAAATCGAAATAATGGTTTCTTCAGATGCTGCAATTTGAATCTAAAATTTTGGTTTTAGAAAAATTAAGTAGGAATTTGGTAATTCTGCAGGCAAACGTTGCTTGAAAATCAATGGAGAATCATTACACAGTGTCCAGCCTTTTTCACATTTTAGATAAACTGTGTAATGACCAGAAGTTATAGAAGGTCCATCATGGAAAATTATTGCAACTGCAACAAAAGTCTTTCCTGATATTGATAATTGATTTCCTACAAACTTCTTTATTAAAGTGTCCAATTTTGTTCCATCAGCTCTACAACGTTGCATCATTAAAATTATATACTGTACATATTTCTTTAAAAATAATGTTGACATTTCTGATTTACATTGAGAACATTCCATGTTGTGATTTGCATCTTTAACTAATTTACTAAAAGTCACTGATTTACTCTCTGGTAATGTTAAATGTATGAACCTTTCAGAATCAACATTAGTGCTGCATGTGTTCATCCAGTTTTCACAACAATGTTCCCATTTATAAGAGAGACCAAACATATTTTCTATTTCTACCCCTTCATCTTCCAGTACCATAAGCATATACATTAAGAATCCCTGTGCATTTTGCTGGACATTTTGTGTAAACTGTGTACATCCAGAACATACATCTAAAAGATTTCTAATATCAGAAGCACTTTCTATTTTAGTTTTATCATTACTCAACTTCTCATAAAGGAAACTCCGCAGAGAACAACATTTTTTTTCATGATTTAGTATTATCTTCTCTTGCAAACTTTCAAGATAAAATACAACATTCAGCACTACATTAGCGTAGCAGTTGACACCAGAGCTATTTTCAAAATGACAACCAACATCCTCTTCAACATTGTCCTTTTTCTTTTTGCTTGCAATCACATCACTCTCCTTTTGTTTTCTCTTCTGTACATCCTCATTACAGATATTCTCAATTCTCCTTTTCCGACAAACAACACGTTTTTCAAACACAGGATACTGACCTAAATGAGGAGCATAGCTTCTTCTTAATCTATTATACTCCTTTACACAATTTGCATCAGCACTAACTTTTGAGTCATCAAAGTCTATCATGAATAAACCTGATAATTTTTTCACTTGTGACAAAGCAACATATGCCATACCTTCTTTAAACACACTGGATCCAATGTTTACAAAAGCACTATCTACAGTTAATCCTTGAGATTTGTGAATAGTTACAGCATATGCTAGAGAAAAAGGAAACTGCTTCCTACGTACATATAAGTCTTTCACAAGCAAAAAACGAACTGAACAACGACTAATGTCTTTAACCTCTTCAATCTGATCAAATTTTATTTTTAAAAATTCAATTCCATCTTTTTTCTGGTAATTAACAAAACCCACAACTTTACCCATAGCTCCATTCACTAAACCTTTTTCTACATTCAAATTACGTTTTAAGATTACTCGACAGTTCATACATACATAAAGATTCTTTTCTAAACCAGCTGTTTTCTATATGTTTTTCTCTAAAGAATCCAATTTAGTTTTCAATTTGCCTGTCATTATAATAGTTATTCCTTCATGCTGTATTTTATCCACGGCTTCCATTTTCATAATCTCTTCATTTTCCAATTTCAAAAGTTCTCCATTGAATATAGAGCATTCATGTAGTGTTGGCATTAAGCAGATTACAGTATTTTTTTCTGCAATTTCCTTGTATATTTTCTCTGGAACTATTTGTTCTGTTGGAAACAAATTCCATAGCAATCGACTCTGTAAAGCTTTTCTGCCATGTTCTGTGAGTAGTCCAATTCTGATATCTTTGAGAATACTTGCATAATCATCATCATTTG
This sequence comes from Triturus cristatus, assembly GCF_964204655.1. Classification (NCBI taxonomy): domain Eukaryota; kingdom Metazoa; phylum Chordata; class Amphibia; order Caudata; family Salamandridae; genus Triturus; species Triturus cristatus. The sequence continues at coordinate 408,335,457 of NC_140590.1, forward strand.
CTTGCCGCATATTGGTAATGAGTTCTTTGTACTCAAAGTATGGCCAAATATTCACATTACCTATACTTCCTAATGACTTTTTTGTGTCTTCATGTGCAAGAGTATTAAATACTGGTTGTCCTTTAACTGGAGTGAGCTGCAGTAGATCCCCAAAAACTATAACATGTTTTCCTCCAAATAACACGTCATAGTCTGTCTTTAGAATTTGCTGCATTCTTAAATGCACAAAGGCAAGCATTAAGTTTGATACCATGCTTACCTCATCAATAATGAGAACTTTCATTTTCTTCAACACTCTTGAAACTTCAAAACATGCTTCTCCTGTTAGCTTGTGGTATTCTATTTTGTTCTCATGCTCTACTGGTAACATTAGCAAACGACGTAAGGTAATTCCTTTTATGTTATATGCTGCTAACCCAGTTGGAGCATTAACAACACAAGACAAAGTTGAATCAGTTTTTTTCTGTAGGTAGCTTCTAATTACTTTAATTAAGAAACTTTTTCCAGTTCCAGCTTGTCCACTCACATACATTCTGATTGGTTCAAATGATGTGCATGCGCACTCTTTATTTTCATGTAGTAATCCATGATCAATTTGTTTTGTGACTTCTTCATAAATTTGTTGTTGTTCATCATTCAGTTGTTGTTCCAAATTTGGTAAGTCTATTAAATCTTCCTGAGCTTGATTCATAACTGTTTCCACTTCAGTCATGGCTATTGGAGCTTCATTTTCTACCATTGGTTGTCCTAGGGGATCTTGACTGAGCGTACCAGAACTTTGACTGTCTTGAGAACTGTCTCTAGCTACTTCAGCTGGAATTGTAGCTTCTTGTTCAATTTCTTCATTTAACATTTGTACATAATTTGTGAAAGTACTGCCTTCTATGCTATCTTTACATGCATTAAAGGAATCTTCATAGCTCTGAAAATCTCCAAGTAATTCATCCTCTGAACTCCATGGTTTAAACAGCTGTAAAAGTGCTAAGTAGTAAAATTCCTTTTTGTCAGTAGTGTCACAACTCAGCTTCCTGTGATTAATCAAACTTCCTTTTGTTTGTTTCACCAAACATCCTTCCTCAACAATGACTTTATATTTTCCATTGTTGATTTCTTCTGTGGCATTCCGTGTAAAAATGTAGTTCTGCAGCACTTCATAGAGACACATGTTCTCAAGATGACTTCTGTTTGGGTAATATGTGTCCAACATATTTGTTTTCAAAATGTCTGTACTTTCTGGTTCGTTCTCTGCTAAATATTCAATTTCTCGAATAGATTTCAGTACCCGATTTCGCATTCCTGCAAGGCCTAAACTTACCCAAATTATTCTTCTGGATTTCGAGTACAGACTTTCAGATGATAACCTATCTGAGCATTCGTATGACCCAATTTCTCGATGCGATAACATCTTTAGACTGAAACTGTATAGCTTTTTACTGACAGTCTTCTCGTGAGAAATCTCTTCCCACAATTCTTTCAATTCCGTTTTCTCAGATTTAGTGATGTAAGATGTGACATACCGAGCAACAGCAATAGAATTGTCAGCTACATACTAAATATCCATGTTAGCATTCCACATGGATAAAATGACTGGGTTGTAGTCAATTATATATTTTGACTCTTCTTTTCTTCTTAGGTTGTAGGTATTTTTCGGAGATTTTCTTGTAATGGTATGTCGCACAGCTGACATAAAACTGTTTACTCTTCCTTTTGAAAGAACAGGTCGTGGAAATCCAAATCGACATTTTGTGTAGAATTTATCTTGTACTTTCGTCGACAGTATTTTCCACACCGATGACTTTGGAAACGTAAAACTTGCTCTTTTAAGTTTTTTTCTTCTGTGCTTTTAGGTATAGAACATGTTGCATATTCTTCCATGAAAGATAAAACTGCATCATCAGAATCTGTTCCAAATTTTGGGGCATCCTTGATCCACAACAGCATATGAATATGAGGAGCACCTCTTGCTTGGTACTCTTTTCTCCAAAAGAAATCCACAACTTCTCCAAGAGGTGGATTTTTTTATTGCAGATGAAGGACATCATAGCCTCAAATCTATGATTGAAATATCTGCAAACATTAACCGGATCCAATGAGCACAATTCTCTTGCTGTTTTGTATTGGATGTTTTCATTTTTTGAATTTGCCTCTCGAAGAAAATCCAGTAAATCATCCCAAGCGTACTCAGCACAGCTTAGGGTAAGGAACCATGTAGGAGTTCCTAAATTCCGTAACATACATTTCAATTCTCCATGGCGTCGGTACCAATATTCATTAGTTCCATGCTGACAAGCCATCAGATTAATCGATTGAGATTCCAAATGATCATCTCGCTGTTGCACTTTGTTCATAAAATCCTTTGCAGACACATTATGTAGATGTAGTTTTTAAAATGTGATTTACTGCATAAGATAGTGCAGACAAGTCACTTTAAAATAAAAGATGGAACAAATAAGGAATACTTTGACGAAATCTTGGATCTTCTGCATATAATCTTGTAGTCCGATACTCAGAAGCAGGAATCTGTACTGGACGTTCATCATATCGTCCACCTTTTCCTGTAGGAAACAGCTGGGGAAAACAACGAGCTTCCAAGCTCTCCTCCCATACACTCACGGGAGTTCCTTTTGCTTTTTTCATCTGAAACAGATCAATAGTGTTTCCCATAACTTCTTTAGAATGAAGAGGATGTATGTTGAAATGTTCATAAATTTCTTCTTCTTTTGACTTATCCACTTTTTCAATTTGCCCAGTTGGTATTCCTGTGTCTGCTAGTAAAACTTCTTCATCTTCATCCATATAAATTGATTCATAGTACTTATTATTTCTTTTCAAATATAAATTTGCTCTTTGTACTTTTCGTACATCTACTAGCTCCTGCTAACTTTTCTTATTCTTTGTAGGTACACCATTAACCAGAATAACTAATGGTTCAGTTTCCAAACTATCTGCATCAATTGTTTCAATATTTTTTTTCAAATCTGATGGCAAATAGACAACTCTTCCTTTTAAACCTCTTTGTAAATCTGAAGGAGGTAATTTATCTGTTTTGGGCTCAAGACGAACTATAGTCTGAAACAGATGGACACATTGAATGAGTATAGACTCATACGTATTTAAATCACTAAGTTCTGCAGGAATATCAACCAATTCTAAATTATTATGTACAGCTCTAGCTGGCATTTTATTTTCTCCTAACTTGTTATAACAGTATTTACAAATCAAAACAATTTTCCAGAAACAAATATGTAGCAAAATCCTTCCACTCATAATTATTTTCTTTTTCACTTTTTTTATAGAGATCAACATTCCTTGTTTGAGTTTTATAATGGCTTCCTCGGCAACAAATACAAGTAATATTTGGTCTTTCATTAGAGATGATAGTAAATTTTGTCATTTGATCTTCAAAATTTTTACTAACAGTGGGTTCTACATTCTCTTCCACATTTTCTTCAATAACTGTGTCATTTCCTGCACTTTCTTGTTCTGGACCAAAGTAACAAAACTGAATATCATCAGTAACCTTCTCTACATCTGATACAGATCCACGCAACAGAGCACTATTCAACTCATTTAACTTTAGTGCTGGACTTTTAGCAAAATACAATCTTCTCACAAACTTTCTCATTTCAGTATGATGTACTGCCAGCATCCTAAAATGGTGAAAAACAGTTTGACAAACTTTCCTAGAAAGACAAGCCAGAGAATGTCCTTGCAAACCAGTATTCTTTCTCACTCTACATGGATCTAGTCTTTGAAGCACCTTAATCTTCTGTTTAACACTTTTTTTACTATATTCTCTTAGAAAGTCACGTAATTTAACAATAGATTTTTGTCGTACAGTACAAATACTACTACAATTCCAAGTGTACACTGGGGCTTTAGGACGTTTCCCCATAACCTCATCAGCTAACACTTCTTCCTCATTTCTTGGAACCATTTTCTCCTTTTCCATTACACAACCATCTTTAACTTCATAACTTCATAACTTCGACCACTGGTGTCAACTGCATGCAGCAAACTATTACTTTGAAGATAACTCTCTTCATTAAAAAATGTTTCAGTACTTGAACTATGCTTCCTTTCTCCTAAGAACACATTACAAAAGTTATTTTTTTTCACTACTCTTTTCCTTTTGGACTTCATTACATTGACTATTTTATCTAATGTACGGATCCTGTTCAAAATTAAAATGAATAGTTTTCTTTTTAATTCCAAAGCCTTTGCAACAATTGATTCAATATGTTTCTTTTTCTTATAAAATATTGCTTTCTTCCTATATTTTTTCACATCATTTAGCCAATTGAACACCACTCTTCTCTGAAACATTTTTTTACGAATGTTTAGAAATTCTGTTTTTCTTTTTAAGTCATTCTTTCTTGCTTCTGATTGTACATTAGCATTTAGTAATTTCTTTCTATTGTCTTGTTGTTTTCTTCTTGAAACACTATTTGCAGTGGATATACTTTGTAAATTTTTCCATGTTTGAGGATATTTTTTTTAAAATCCTTAGTCTGCTTACCAGAAGACTTTTTCTTTTTTCCAACATGAGGTTCTTCAACTAATTTCTGTTATCCAGATGTCTTCAAATATAGATGTTTTTGCTGTTCTTTTCTCTTTCTTGATTATATAGGCATGTTTAATTTATTTCAGTGTTGTTCAGCAATACCTAAAGGAAACTAAAAAAAAAATACCTTTATGTAATTTAAATATATTACTATATTTTTTTTGAGCTTTTCAAATCCTATCATATGAGCTGTCCCTTTCCTTTACTACTGTGGTAGAGCAAGTCATAATTACTGTAACAGCCTGACACATTTTCCTTATAGTTTAGAGAGGCAGAAAAGAGCAGATGTCCTAACAGCTACTTGAGACCATGAGCACGTGGAACCTGGGTGAGTGATTAGACTAGAGCAAAGGAAATGAGCTTTGGTGATGTTGAATGTGTTAGCGTTACACACTGCTATCTGAAATACCACACAGTGCTGAATAGTAAGCATGGGAATGCAGGAGAAGCAGCTGCCTGTGTGCTAAGAGTGTGTTTCTGGAGACTGTGTATTGTCAGGTGCAAGAGAGATCTGCATGGACGCTTGCACAACTGCATGAAGACTGCAGAGATGTATGTAAGAGCACATGTGGTAAGGGTTAATTGGGCTTATGAACATGTAGGAACTACCTCACTCATTGCAGTACTGCAAGGAAAATCTACCCTGTTGTTTTCAAATGTGTTAGCATTTGCCTCTCATCTGTGAGATGGTGATGTGTGCTGTATGCTAACCATCACAGTTCAAGAAAACAAGCTGCCCCTTTCCTACGAGTGCAAGTCTTACAGAACAAGAGCAACACGAATTAAATCTCTGACAACAATTCCTGTGTGCACACAGACTCATGGTGTGATTCTAGGCAGAAAACGATATTTGATTGGCAATTTCAAAGCACATTTACCTACTGTGGTAGAGCAAGTGATAATTACAGTAACAGCCTGACACATTTTCCTTATACTTTAGAGAGGCAGAAAAGATCACATGTCCTAACAGCTACTTGAGACCATGAGCATGTGGAACCTGGGTGAGTGATTAGACTAGAGCAAAGGAAATGAGCCTTGGTGATGTTGAATGTGTTAGCGTTACACACTGCTATCTGAAATACCACACAGTGCTGAATAGTAAGCATGGGAGTGCAGGAGAAGCAGCTGCCTGTGTGCTAAGAGTGTGTTTCTGGAGACTGTGTATTGTCAGGTGCAAGAGAGATCTGCATGGACGCTTGCACAACTGCATGAAGACTGCACAGATGTATGTAAGATCACCTGTGGTAAGGGTAATTGGAGTTTTGAACATGTAGGAACTACCTTACCCATTGCAGGAGTGGAAGGAAAATCTACCCTGTTGTTTTCAAATGTGTTAGCATTTGCCTCTCATCTGTGAGATGGTGATGTGTGCTGTATGCTAACCATCACAGTTCAAGAAAACAAGCTGCCCCTTTCCTACGAGTGCAAGTCTTACAGAACAAGAGCAACACGAATTAAATCTCTGACAACAATTCCTGTGTGCACACAGACTCATGGTGTGATTCTAGGCAGAAAACGATATTTGATTGGCAATTTCAAAGCACATTTACCTACTGTGGTAGAGCAAGTGATAATTACAGTAACAGCCTGACACATTTTCCTTATACTTTAGAGAGGCAGAAAAGATCACATGTCCTAACAGCTACTTGAGACCATGAGCATGTGGAACCTGGGTGAGTGATTAGACTAGAGCAAAGGAAACGAGCCTTGGTGATGTTGAATGTGTTAGCGTTACACACTGCTATCTGAAATACCACACAGTGCTGAATAGTAAGCATGGGAGTGCAGGAGAAGCAGCTGCCTGTGTGCTAAGAGTGTGTTTCTGGAGACTGTGTATTGTCAGGTGCAAGAGAGATCTGCATGGACGCTTGCACAACTGCATGAAGACTGCACAGATGTATGTAAGATCACCTGTGGTAAGGGTAATTGGAGTTTTGAACATGTAGGAACTACCTCACCCATTGCAGGAGTAGAAGGAAAATCTACCCTGTTGTTTTCAAATGTGTTAGCATTTGCCTCTTATCTGTGAGATGGTGATGTGTGCTGTATGCTAACCATCACAGTTCAAGAAAACAAGCTGCCCCTTTCCTACGAGTGCAAGTCTTACAGAACAAGAGCAACACAAATTAAATCTCTGACAACAATTCCTGTGTGCACACAGACTCATGGTGTGATTCTAGGCAGAAAACGATATTTGATTGGCAATTTCAAAGCACATTTACTACTGTGGTAGAGCAAGTGGTAATTACTGTAACAGCCTGACATATTTTCCTTATAGTTTAGAGAGGCAGAAATGAGCACATGTCCTAACAGCTACTTGAGACCATGAGCATGTGGAACCTGGGTGAGTGATTAGACTAGAGCAAAGGAAATGAGCCTTGGTGATGTTGAATGTGTTAGCGTTACACACTGCTATCTGAAATACCACACAGTGCTGAATAGTAAGCATGGGAGTGCAGGAGAAGCAGCTGCATGTGTGCTAAGAGTGTGTTTCTGGAGACTGTGTATTGTCAGGTGCAAGAGAGATCTGCATGGACGCTTGCACAACTGCATGAAGACTGCAGAGATGTATGTAAGATCACCTGTGGTAAGGGTTAATTGGAGTTTTGAACATGTAGGAACTACCTCACCCATTGCAGGAGTGGAAGGAAAATCTACCCTGTTGTTTTCAAATGTGTTAGCATTTGTCTCTCATCTGTGAGATAGTGATTTGTGCTGAATGCTAACCATCACAGTTCAAGAAAACAAGCTGCCCCTTTCCTACGAGTGCAAGTCTTACAGAACAAGAGCAATACGAATTAAATCTCTGACAACAATTCCTGTGTGCACACAGACTCATGATGTGATTCTAGGCACAAAACAGTATTCCTGGGTGATACCAGTACACCTTATGGTGAAGACATACTCCATAATATCTTACAAGTTCAAGGCAGTTAAATATCTTCCAAAACATAAAATGTAAAACACAACTTTAAAAGAAGAAACAAATTTCTATTATTTATATCAAAATACACCACATACATCCCGTCTCAAATTCATAACTCACCTTTAAAAGTAGTTACTTGAGAAAGAAATGTGCCAGTCACACAGCAGATTATCAGAGCCAGAATCTCTGAGCTGTACTCCTCTCACCAAAACCTCTAAATGGCAAAATTTCCCTCTTTTTTCACACATATACATGTTAACTTCAAATCACATTGCTTCCCACATTTTTTTTAAATGGAAACACACATTTCTATTGGTTGCAAATTTCAACCCTTTCCAAATGATTCCTACCCCCGACATGACTTCTGCCTGCTACCATAGCACCAGATCATGGAACACTGGTGTGAGCAGAGAGGTCAGAAGTTCAGCACACAATGTTTCTAATCCAAAGAGCAAGAGTGCTTGACTTTTCAAACCTAACAGCATATCCAAAGTAATCTTCTGTGGGAACACATTTTTCTGAACCAATACAAAACATGCTTTTACAAATTTAACCCCTTCGACGCGCATGACGGAACGGTTCCGTCATGCACGTCGGTTGGGCTGTGCGCATGACGGAACCGTTCCGTCATGGCCCCGCCCACGCATGGAACCTTCAGTGTGGCGCGGAAATCCGCGCCGCGCTGAAGGGGTTAAACATACAGCCTAGCTTTTAGTGTTGAAAGGTCTGAAACAGCCAATGAGCTCTTTTTATTAAAAAAAAGTATGTAAGCCTAATTTTACAACTATCTTTCTTTTCATATTGCCATTCTACTGAAAGACACCTTCTGAGTGCATCCAGATCTCCTTGAAAGATGTTCACAGTGTGGATTGTAGGTCATAGCTATGTCTACTGGAGTGAAAAGTATGCAGAAAAAAGAGGTATTGTGAAAGACCTTGCTTTGCCAAATGTAGACATTAAATGGATTGGTCAGGAGGGTTAAAGTGGCACCAATTATTGCCTTTGGTGAAATCCTTTCTACATCTCCCACAGCCTGACCTTATAATTCTGCACTGTGGTGGAAATGACCTAGGCACTTTAACTGGGGTAGGTCTGGAAATGCTTGTTAAGGACACCTTTGTGCAATTGATGTCACTTCTTCCACAAACTACCTTTGTATATTCTAATATATGCCAAAGGCAAAAGTGGAACTGGTCCAACCAATATTGTCCGCAGTTTGAGAAAGCAAAAAAGCACGTCAATAAGTCTGTTTCTGCTTTCCTCAGAGACTATGGTATGGGTTCTATATACCACAACAACTTGCGTTACAACATGCAAGGCATTTATAGAGGAGACGGTGTTCATTTCACAGATGAAGGGAACAGAGTCTTCCTCTTGAACTTTAGACTCTGCATCGGTACTTACTTGTAGGTACAAAAAAACACTCAATGAACACAACAGCTCTTTTTAGAGCCAACCAACATCTAAACACACATTTACCGATTCTTAAATACCGAATTTTACCGATTCGGTATTTATGAATTGGTAAATGTAATGTAGGTATATTATTACCGATTCGGTAAATGTCGGTATTTAAGAATCGGTATTTACCGAATCGGTAATGGCAACTGGCTTCCCATTCATTCCTATGGGCCTGGAGGCCTGGAGGCCCATAGGAATGAATGGGAAGCCAGTTGCCATTACCGATTTGGTAAATACCGAATCGGTAATAGGGGAGGCATCATCATGGGTGGCACCCCTGATTCGTGCATGTGTGCACATGTGGCGCATATACATGCCCTAAGGGCAGCATGTATGTCTGCAACATTGCACATTTCAAATAGCACAATAATGCTTTTTTACAGGTATTCGTCATTTACCATCAACTTTTAGTTGGTGGCAAATAACGAATCCACACACCGACGAGACACTCCCCCTACATATCATTTCAGGATTCGGTATTTACCGAATCGGTAATTTTACCGATTCGGTAAATTACCGAATCCTGAAATATGCCCCCTACGTAGCAAAAGCCGAAATACCGGTCGGTAACGGGATATTTACCGAAAATCGTCCGTTACCGACCGGTATTTGGCTTCCTACATATGGCCCTTAAACTTGATTTTTGATTCTATTTTTTTTTCATGAATTTTTTGCCCACCGCGCGATTTTTTGAAAAAAAATAAAATGTTTTTTTCACCTTTCGGGGTCCTTCAGGGACCCCCTGACAAAGGCTAGGGGGTCAGGAACTCTCTACCCTGCCCCCTTTTCATGTTCTCCACCTTTCTTTTTCACTGCCACACACAAAATGGCGTCCGACACTTCCTGATTTCGACCGATTCGAATGTTGACTGACATCTAACCACCAATCAGAATTACGCTCGCGCACATTTGGTGCGCGCACCGTGCGAGCACGGTGCGCGCATATAGATATTTATGTACTTTTAACAGCAATTTTCTCAGGAACTACTGAACAGATTGACACCATATATGCAAAAGGCACATGCCTGACCTGAGGACTACCTCTTTGCCAAATTTCAAGTAATTCTGTTCAGACGTTCGGGCTGTACCTTCGACTAAAGGTCCTATGGGAAAATGCATGGGGAAAACGCGTTTTGGGACCCCCCTTTTTTCTCAGCCCCCGCTTGACGAATCACCCTGAGACTTTCAGGGTAGGAGCTGAGCGGAGCGCCCCATTAGTTTTGAAAATGTCACAAAGATAAGTCAACCGGCGCCAAAGTTATTCAAAATAGAATTTTCAGATTTCCTATGGGAACTCGGTCCTAACTATAACTATCTACTGGCGGCCTCCAGTAGATTATATATATATGCGTGAGTGAGACTCCATACACCGCTTCAGCTTCTGGTGTTGGACACCAATGGAGGACGGACCACAGATAAGTGCAAACTTTTTTATTGTTCCGTTCCCTTACACCCTCTCACTCGCCTGACGCGTTTCGATCCTCTAGGGATCTTGATCACATGATATATATATATATATATATATATATATACACACACACACACACACATTTCCCAGGTATGCGTGTACCTCTGGTGTGTGGCCTGATCACCGGGGGTGCACATAAATGCCCGGGCTTATTAACATCGAAGTAATTCAGTCACGGTTGACACCAGAACGGCACTCCAGGCGAACTTTCGAATTGTAATTTTGGTGGGAAAAACGCTCATTGGAGCAATATAAGGAAGTGGGGCGTGTGCCACGGGGGTTAAGGGTTCTCATAGCACCATCATTTGAGAACCCCAACCCCCTAATGCTGAAAGAATGGGCCACAAACAATTTAGAAGCATCTATGAATATGGTATACATCTTGATTAAATATGCAGAAATAGACCGTAAGGAGATAGTAAATGAAATTGAGCAACTTAATCAGTTACTTGACCAACATGACAACAAGGAGCTTATAAAGAAGACAAGAGATGAAATTATTGTTCGACTGGCTAAACATGAGGAAACGATAAGAACACGCAAACAATTCAAATTTGCGCACGACAAGCGTGACTATGAAACAGGTAGAATCTTCACGTTTGCCCGCAAATACGACACAGCAAAAAGACAAGCTCTTGTTACAAAAACCCCTGCACTGCCTGTACAGAATACCGCTAATGATAAAGTGTCAGATGTGGATTCCAGCCCAGCAACCAGTAGTATTGACTCGGAGGATGGGGAATCCATCAACTCGGCACAAACCCAACTATTAACAAAATATTCACCTTCAGAAGAGTTGGGTTTTTTAATAGAGGACAGGCGCCAAACACTGCGGCCACGAACGCAGCAACAACAACAGAAAAAAGACGCAGGAGGAACAATGAACGCCGCAAACAGAGGCTGAAGTGCAAGAGGGCGAGGCTTCGCCAAGAGAGGCAGGGGAAAGAAATGGTAATCAAAAATTCAATGACTACATCCCCTGACAACACTGTGGTCAATCTATCTGATATGGTGCTCACCAAAGCAGAATCTCAACTTTTATCTCTGGGTTTGTCGTTCTGCCCACGCAACAGTTTCAATTATGTTCAAACCCGAATAGATGTTTTCAAATTTATACGGAAGCTTAAACTGAAAAAATATTTCAAATTAAATAAAGTACAAGATCAAGCATCAACCATATCTATGATGGAACGCCCCGCTAGTAAATTTCAAGTAGCAGACACCAGCAAAACTGTACATGCCTTATCCACAAATGAAGAAAGTGTTATTGGATCAACTCAGGATGAATTGGCGTCAATGGGTATAATCAATAACCTTCCTTGCTATAGTCACTTTAAACCATCCTCCACGTTCATACCTCTTATGCCAAAAGATGCTATTGACAGCTTTAATGATATAGTAATTGAAGAATTGAAAATATTGCAGACTGTATCATCTCGAAAACAAAAAAGATACAAGTACATGGAAAATCAATATGCTAAGTTGATGTAAAAATTAAGGAGCAACTCTAACCTTATCATTAATAAAGCTGACAAAGGAGGCAACATTGTTATTTGGCCTCGTACACTCTATATGGAAGAGGCGAATCGACATTTGGAGGACACTTTGTGTTATAGAAAAGGATCATTCAATGACATCAAATGCCTTAAAGAGACTGATTTTAAAGAATTAAATCAATGGAAGAGGGAATGTTTACTGAGCAAGCAAGAATTCAGCTTTCTTAAAAATGACTTTCCGGTTACACCAACCCTTTATTTCATTCCGAAAATACACAAACAGACTATACCAGTACCAGGACGGCCTATCATCTCAGCCCAAAAAAGCCTCCTGGAACCTATGTCGAAATATGTGGACCATTTTCTGCATGAATCAGTAGAAAATCTTCCTTCCTTCATCAAGGACACAGGACACTTTCTATCCAAATTGAAAGAAGTACAGTGGGAAGAGGACTATGTACTGGTGGTTATGGATATATGTACCTTATATACTAGTATTCATCATGCTGACGGATTAACAGCTGTAAAATATTTTTTAGACAAACGTAATATTGTTTTTAGTCAACACAATGGTATGATATTACGAATGATACAAATTTGCCTAGAGAATAACTATTTTCTTTTCAACAAAGATATTTATCGGCAGCAGAGAGGAGTTGCGATGGGGGCATGCTTTTTCCCAACCTATGCCTGTTTGCATGTTGGGTGGTGGGAGGAGCATGTCCTCAGAGGCACCCACAAACTGATCTTTGACTCCAATATAGTCAGATTTTGGAGGTTCATAGATGACATATGTTTGATTTGGAAGGGAATCTGCTAAAACTTTTCTCAACACTATTAACATCAACAGTCTTAATTTACAATTTACTGCCGATATCAGCAAATCTTCTGTCCAATTTTTAGACGTTGAAATTTATATTGACAACAATGTAATTCAAACTAAATTGCATAGAAAGAAAACAGCTGGTAATGCTATTTTACACGCGAGTAGTGCCCACCCTGGTCATCTTATCAAAAGCATACCATATGGAGAATTTTTACGTATGCGTAGAATCTGTAGTTCTAATTTTGATTTAGAAAAATGTCAACAAGAGTCCCTAAAAAGATTTCTTGCCCGTGGATATTGTTTGAAGGAGTTGGAACAGGCCAAAACTAAGGCTAATAGCCATACTAGAGAGGAGTGCTTAAATACCACTGCACAATCTAAAAGTAAAAACGCAGGTGATGATCTTAAAGATGATCAAGGTGGAACTAGGCTTATAACTACGTTTAATGTAGAAGAAAAGAAAATAAGGGGTATTATAGCTAAACATTGGCCTTTATTAAACATAGGCGCCTTGATGCCTTCGGGTTAAGTCGCGCGTTTACAAGTTTCCTTTCATTCATTCATTCATTCAAAGACAGACATTACTTTAGCCCCTCTTTTGCCTGAAAAACCACTTATCACTTTTAGAAGAGCTCCCTCAATGAGAGATGCTCTGGTTAAATCTAACCCTGAGGTAATCAACCCTAGCAACTGGTTATCCACGAAAACAGGTTTCCGCAATTGCATTTCATGCAGGGCCTGCAAATTTGGCATGAATACTACAGAATATTGCAGTGTATTTGAGAATAACCCTATTAAAATTCATAAACTTCTTACATGCCGCACAGACTATGCAGTATATGTATTGGAAAGCACCTGTAAATTGAAGTATGTGGGAAGTACTAAATTACAGGTTTTCAATCGCATCCTTCAACACCTTAGAGCAATAGTCAATGCAGACGATAGCTACCCAGTAGCACGACATTTTAAATTGGTTCACAACAAAAACCTAAATGACTTATGCTACTTTGTCATTGACTCTGTACAAAAGAACTTAAGAGGCGGCAACAGAGAAAAGCAGTTAAGACAATTGGAGTCTAAATACATTCTTTTATTAGATACTAGAATTCCGAAGGGACTCAATACAGGAGAGGACCTCCATAACTTTCTATAAAGTTATTATTCTCCGCTGTTCTAACTACGAATTATGTGTTATGATTGTTATTCATAATATGCATTTAGGCATCTCTACACTGCATTTCTAATCCATCAGAGTTTTTTGATTTTATGGGGCTCAGTTTCTGCAAGTTCTTGATGAATTTTTTGATGAACTATTATGTGATGACTATGTGTATCAAGAATATTATGGTCGTACATCTGGATCTTAATAGTTAGTACACATATTTTAATCGAGGAACTGGAAATTTGAAGCATCGATTATTACAATGTTTACATTTATTTAATCTGTAAGGTTTTTTACTTGCCATTATCTCTCTTTTTAATTGGCATATTGGATGTGATATGAATTTAATATCATTTTGAGTCGTAATTTATTTTACAACACCATTGGATTTTAGCACTAGCACTTTATTAGTTTTCAACTACAAACATGAACGGGAATGTGCAATTGGACAAATTCATAAGAAGGAGCTATTATTTTAGTCACTTGGCTATAAATAGACTCAGGATTTAGGCTTTTTTAAGAACTGCTTATATATTTTTTTAAATACTAAATTTGCTTTATACATTTCGTATTTTTACATTTTTTATATATTTAACTGTGATAATAATGTATTTATTAAGTTATTTATATATTTATGAATTTAACATATACTTGTATAATTGTAAGTATTTTGTTTAGCTCCTTGCCTCAACCGTCACGCAATGTAACTTTGAACATCCAATCTGTCACCTTATATAAATCATGTGTTTCACCGGGGGGTCATGTGATCAAGGCTGTGTGTTCACAGCCGAAACGCGTCATGCTGACAATGGAGAAATAAATTAAGCACGAAAATTCTCTACGGCGCACTTTGTGGTCTGTACCTGTGATATTTGTATAGCGTTGCAAAGTGATCCAGGACTGTTGAATTTATATATATATATATTCACTGAAAAAACCATAGGTTTCACACATGTTATAGTTAGCTGGAAATTTTACTGATAAAAACCAATGAAATTCCCCCGTTATAGTTACTGTAGGCAACTATAACTCACGCGACCGTAATCCTCTGCTGATGCTAATACTGTATTTAGACACTTATTTGCCCATGTCTTCTTCCATTAAATTTTAGCTATACATATATTACAAATTTTTTTTTTTCATAAAAACACATATGTCATCAGCAGAGGATTACGGTCGCTACGCGCACCGCGTGCCCACGTTACGCACCGTGCGCACATGGAGGACATATTATGCGCTTCCTTGTGATAGGTAATCTGTTAAATTTAATTTGTAAGTGATGACAATAATATGCCATGCACAGAGAGTGTGTTTTTTTTTTTGTTTTTTTTTTATATATTTTTTAGCGTAAGCGCACGGTACGCGTACGGTAAGCGTAATCGGCGAAATTTTCAAAAAATAAAAATTTACCGTTTTTGGCCTTGGGGGATCTTTGAGGACTCAACTAACATGGCTATGTGCATGGGCGCTGTCTAAACAGCCCCTTTATATGTTTTTTGCCTTTGTTTACAGCCCCTCCCTCACAGTGCGAGAGAGAAAATGGCGGCCGCCGCTTCCTGGTTTCGACCGATTCGAATGTTTACTTAGATGTAACAGCCAATCAGAATCGCGCTCGCGCACGTCACCGTACGCGTACGGTAAGCGTACCGTAAGCGCACCGTAAGCTGGCTCAGATATATATATTGATTTAAAGGCTATTTTCTCAGAATCTACTGAACAGATTTACACCAAACCAACAAAAGGCACTTCCTTGACCTGAGGACTACCTCTCTGCCAAATTTCAAGTAATTCTGTTCAGACGTTCGGGCTGTAGCTGTGTCTAAAGGTCCTATGGAAAAATGCATGGGAAAAACGCGTTTTGGGACCCCCCTTTTATCTCAGCCCCCGCTTGACGAATCCCCCCGAGACTTTCAGGGTAGGAGCGGAGCGTAGCGCCCCACCTATTTTGAAATATTTGCGAGGATTCGTCAACCGGCGCCAAAGTTATTCAAAATAGAATGTTGAGGATTTCCTATGGAAACGTGGTCCTAACTATAACTACCTACTGGCGACCGCCAGTAGGTAATATATATATATATATATATATATATATATATATACACACACACACACACACACATTTCCCAGGTATACGTGTACCTCTGGTGTGTGGCCTGATCACCGGGGGTGCACATAAATGCCCGGGCTTATTAACATCGAAGTAATTCAGTCGCGGTTGACACCAGAATGGCACTCCAGGCAAACTTTCGAATTGTAATTTATTCAATTTCAATATTTGCGGCAAAACATTAGATCACCATGACGGTGTCAGACGCGTTTTGGCTTGGTAAGCCTTTTTCACGTGAAAAAGACATCTTACCTTTCCTTAGGTCTAGACATTTTACAGACACATATATATGTGTCAATATTTTAGAAGTGAGCATACCTTAACTGTGTACAGATATTTACCTTGGGGCAGATATGCTACCCTTGCAAAGACCTCTTAGGTGAACCAAGCAGTGCACTTAGGACCCTTGTCCTCATATTTTACATATCTGCACTTAACTCAGCCTGTTACTGTCCCAGAGTTTACAAAAATAAGTGCCCCTTTCTGTTGGTAGCTTCTAGATCTTTTATTGTAGCACTTCAATATTTTTTCAGTGCTGTGAAATGTAAGTTCCCTTCCAAGGAATGGCTCCAAGTTTAATGTGTCAAGTCCCACCACAATAGTTCTCCCTGACTCCTGCACGTGGGTTGTTGTTGTCAGATAGGCCTTGGTGGTGAACAGAGCAACCTAAAACACAAATAGAAATACACGTGAATGGAGACCACAAACACAGCAATGCAGCGTGGAAAAAGGGCGGGTTTATTTTAATTGCCCACATTTAAAACACCCACGAAAAGCTTGTCATAAAGGAGTGACACCTCGAAAGTGAGTGTAAATGTTTGCTCATATCGTTGGGGTGGCAGGGAGGGGCCTATTGACGTCTCCACTTAACCCCCTCCTACCCTCCCAGCAGTCCCTGCTGCCCTGACAGACACTCGGCTAGATTTCAGAAATAACACAGCTTTCAGCAGAAAAGGCTTGGGTTGAGAGTTTCGCAGTTGCCAAGAGCAGGCCAGACACTTGCAACTTGT
Organism: Triturus cristatus; assembly: GCF_964204655.1. NCBI lineage: Eukaryota > Metazoa > Chordata > Amphibia > Caudata > Salamandridae > Triturus > Triturus cristatus. Next base: position 408,352,477 of record NC_140590.1, read on the forward strand.
AAGTAGACTACAGCAATACATACATTTCTGTCTGTAAGTGCACAAAAAAACAGCCTCTGTTCTGTTCTATTTGTGAGGACAAAAGGGGGCTCGCCCTATAACTAAGAGGGACGCCTTCCAAAGCAACAAGACTTCTTGAGAAACTAAGGGGTGCCTGGCTTTGCGGCTGGCCAAGGCCCCTGCAGGGGGCCAATAGAGAGGTCAGCACTCTAGTGTCACCTGGGCACCCCACACCTCCTACCCCCATCAGGGGCAGGGACTCTGGGTGGAGTCCCCCCCAACCTGGTTGAGGCACGCTAGGGGCATCACTTCCTGGACGCCAGGACTTGGGGGAGGGTATATATGCCTCCCCCACCATTTTAGGGCCCTCTTTCGCGTGCCTGACACGCCGTCTCCGGACACGCACTGACTGTCACCTGTCGCCTGTCGTTGCCGTCGTGGGTAGTGTTGGGTCAGTCGGTTAGAGACCCTTTCGGGAAGCGAGGTGAGTCAGTGCGCGTCACCTCTCTCCCCCCTCTCCCTGCTCTGGCAATTCGCTGCCAAGAGCCCTTATTACATTGTCCCCACTCCGTTACTGGGGTTGCATGCTGCCTGGCCCCACTCGGGAACCACTGTTTTGCGGTGCTCCCGGAAGAGGGGGGTCAGTGGGGGGATTCGCTGAGAGCCGGAGAGAGGGTGGTTTTGGTGCGGGCCCTCTACAGCTAGTCAGGCATGTAGCAACGAGGACCCGGCCGGGTGCTATCGAGGCTCCCTGCAGGCTGGGGAAGTCATGGGCATAATCAGTGGTAGGAAGGCCCGACTGCTGCGGCCCACTGAGTTGGACACGCCGTCTTGCCGTGCCCCCAGGATTCCAGGAGTGCAATTCCCTCTGAGGCCAAGCAGCAAATGCCCGGCCATTGCAGAGGTTGCAGACGCCAGCAGAGGGAGGACAGCTCATAGGGGCCATCGGGCAGCGGCACCTCTCCTCAGGTCAGGGTCAGCACCCTGCAGTTCGAGAAGAGGGCAAGAGTGGGATGGAATCCCGGAGCACCTCGCTGGCGCAGCACGTGCCGGGTCCCGGCGCAGCGTTGGCCCAGTGTGTGGGGGTGGGGGAGCCCAGCGGATCACCTCCTTTCCCTGCATTCTGTCCGGGGAGCCGGCGACTTGGTCCCAGCAGGCTCGGACCCCAGACTGCTGCTGCAAGGCTCCGCCTCCCCGATGGAGCCTGGTCTGGGCTTGGGCCTGCGTGGGCCCAAGGTGCAGGAGCAGCGTTCTTGCGTGCCCCCTCTGGACCCCCCAAGTGGGTCCTCGATGCGTGGGTAGAGGTTGCGGGGGGCAGTGGAGGTCACAAAGTGCGCCCCCCCTCTGCTGCGCTGCCCATCAGAGGAGACCCAGCTTCATGGCGAAGGGGCGTGTAGGCATGTGGCTGCGTGGGTGAGCCGCTACGCTCCCTTTGTCTATGACTGGGAGTGCCGGCTCAGGGTAGGTACATCGAAATTGTCCTGTAGGCTTGACCATCCCTGGGATACGTGTGGCCCAAGCCAGGAGGTGCGCGGGGGGGATATGGGACTTTGGGCCACTCGGGAAGCATGGCCTGGTGCCTCCACCCGTCCACCCACCTTCTAACCCCCGTACCCGATTCCCATTCTCACTACTGCCGGACCAGATGCGCGGGTTGCAGGCATGGTAGCTGGTGGATCCGGTCGGACCAGATCCATGCAGGCCGCAGATCCGGGCGACACCCGATCGGATCAGTACTGTAGCGCGGCGAGCGGGGCGCGGCCATGAGGGCTGTGTGTGAGGTGGGGCCCTTCACGTGCTGCTCAAATTGACACAATGCTCGTAAGTGTGGGAGCCATCACAATGTGAGCGGGTGGCTCCCGATTTTCATGTGTTACGGCGACCTGGTGGCAAGGTCTCTGTTTATGTGCCTAAATGTATGAGCAACGCGTGTGGCATATGCCTTCTGGTGTTTGCGACCTAGCGGCAAGGTCTGATTTATGTGATTAAATGTATTAGCGAGAAAAACAGTAGACCTCTTTTTAATTTGAACAGAAAGGACGCTGCTATACGCTGATCGTTCAGTGCAACGTGGTGCGTATTAATACCACACAAGAGGAGACACGCGTGACACCACAAGTCAGGAAGGTATCCGTGCGTGCCCATGATTTAGGCAGACTTTTCATTCTTCCACGAACGCTCCTCCTCCTGTTCGCACCTAAGCGAAGGTGGCAGATTAGTGGCAGGGAAGAACTGTTGCTTATGATGCGCTGGCCAGCCATATTTACTTCGAGCATTATCATTATCATGGCAGGGACCCATGGCCTACCTCGCTAGGTAACACAATGGTTCGTTGGCTTACGTCGTTGGGGTGCAACGTACCAAACTGGGGCTCAATGGCAATGATGGAGCACCGCGAGCAGGACCATATGCGCGTGCTATAATGTTAGCTCGCGCTCTCTAACACAGGCACCGTGTTAGGTTAGGCGGAGCGTGATCCCCCTCCTTCTTGCAAACTTACCAAGCTGATTCTAGCGCAGTTTGCACGCTGCACGAGCTGATGTTCAGTCTGGGGACGTCTGTGTGTGATCCCATCTCGATAGAGAATGCCGGGAGCGCGCACAACGAGGTTGCTTAATGTGTTTCTGGTTTGCCACCTACCTCTGCCTGGGTAAGACTCAAGCATGGGTTAGACGGGCAGCACCGGTCCTGGTGTAAGGCGCAGTGGGTGATGCCATGCCACTTTGTTAATTTTCCAGCCGAGTCGGCTGCGTGCCGCTACCACTCGGGCTGTTTTTGCGCCTGGGGGTGGGGAGAGGGGGGGTCTGGCGATCGTTGCTCACAGGGCCTAGGTGAACACCACTTGGGGGTAGTGTTGTTATTGGGTCCACCTGCTTGTTGGAGCTGGGAATGCAGCATTGGCCTCGTATCCCCCACACTAGTCCCTCTCCTTTAGCAGCGTTCTTCCGGCCACACCAGCAGCGCCGGGGGTAGGACATGCAGCCCACTCATCCTCAAGGAGCACGCGTGCCTGTAGTTGTCAGTGCGCACATTTTACATGAGTTGAGGCAAGTTTATCAACGGCAGAGGGCACATCATCATTGAGGAATATTTGCACACGTCTTCAGGCCTCCCTTGCCAATGCCGCTAGTGTGGTCCAAACGGCGGTGGAGGGGGGCCAGGCGATAGTTTGCAGTGGTGAGTAGGGACCGCGGCAGCTGTGTCTCATACCCCTGGTCACAACGCCCCTTGGACGCGTCGCATTCTTGCAACTGCAGGCCCCAGCTAACTTGATTGCAGGTCTTCCCCCTTCTTAGTGCACTGAACTTCAAGGTGCAGTTTAAGCATACGATGGAGGGAGTCCATTTTGTTAATTACATAATAGGAAAGAAGCAGTTTCTTTCGTGTTATTAGTGTTTCTAAGTCTAGCAGTGCGTGCTGGTGCAAGTTCTTGGTGTTCTCTACTCTTGTCCTAATTATTCAGATATTGGAATGTTACTTGTGAGTCACTGTGGCCTACTGGGTAAGGTCTTTGACTCCTACTCTGAATTTCAGGTGTTCAAACCCTGGTGCTTCAATGGTTGTCGTTCTGAAGTATAATTATCAATGAAGTGTGCAAATATCCGGCACAGCATGAACCCTGCAGCACCCATAACAGGCGGCCATCTTATAGACACACCCCAACAGGGGGGCAGGTGGCATTGGTGGCCGCGTGCACCACTGTCTAGCTTTTCGTGATGAGAAGCAAACCTCCCGATGGTATTGAACTTAAGAGTACGCTGGAGAAAGCAAGGGGCCCTGGTGGTATGGCACCTAGATGTTTTCTATTCACTTTGATATAATGCTAAAACGCTTTGGCGCTGTAATAACGATATTATTTACTCAGAGCTGTGCTGCCCACTTTTCGCCATTGGAGGGATAAAGCTCTAAGTTTGCCTCGCTGGTATTGTTGCATCATTTATTTGGGCCGGTGGCAAAGGAGAGCAGCGCTTCCCGCGGTTGCTACATGGGGACGCGGTCGCATGATTTGTTGTAAATTTACTTTTGGATGTAGTCCACTGTCAAGTGCCTACGCGTGGAAGCCCGGTGCTGCTCGCTGTGGCCATCGGATGGATGGGGAGGTCTGCGCTTGCCTTGCTGGTATTTTCGCTCAGTTTGGTTTGAGCCGGTGGTTTCTGGGGCTTGGCATTGGACTCTGGCCCTTGTGGTCGCTGCCACATGGTAGCGCTGTTTCTGTGGTTTGTTGTGTGGATAAAGATGATCACAGCAGTTGTTTGTTGTTCAATGTGCATGGGAGACTAGTGCCCGCTCCAAAATCATTCTTAGCGTCTGGCGGTAGGCTCAAGCATCCTGTGAAGCAGGGCAAATCACTTAAGTTACCTCGAGCAGTCTGAGTTGTCGCACGCATAGGAGTGGCAAGGTTAGTAGTTGTGTGGGCAACTAATAAGCATTGACTAAGCCAATGGACGGGTTTGTTGTAGGTGTAGTGCTAGAAAATGTCAGGCATAGTTTTGATGTCACTCAATAAGAGATTAGTGGGTCATCTAGGAGATGCAGAGGAGCAACATATGATAGATATCAGTCAGGGGAAAGAGACCAAAAATCTGCTGATGAATATCAAACGCATAGGGGCAATCTGTACGAGACAGGAGAGCAGGCAGGTAAACTGTTAGCCCTCTGGATTAGGCAGGAAAGCACTAAGAATATAATAATGAACATACAAGAGGGGGATAGGACTTATACAGAATCAGAAGATATACTAAAGGTTTTCAAACGCTTCTATCAACATTTATATAAGGAAGAGATTCTGGCAGGTGCAGGTAGCCGTGAGTTCTTAGATCTAGGTCCACATCTGGGTAGCCAGGATATAGAGGTATTGGAGAAAGATTTTGAAAGGGGGAAGTTGTTGAAGCTTTGCAGGATTTGCTTATGGGGAAGGCTGCTGGACCCGATAGCATTCCCTTAGAAGTATATAAATGTATTCAGAATGAGATTATTCCTATATTCTTGGATTTATTTAACGGTATAATGAGCTCTGGGGTGATTCCAGAATCTTGGAAGGAAACTAATATCATAGTTTTTCATAAAAAAGGGAAACCCTTAGAGAACCCTGCATCATATCGTCCAATATCCCTTATCAATACTGACACCAAGATCTATGCAAAGGTTTTGGCTAAAAGGCTGGGAAGGATCATAGGCGGTCTGGTCTCCCCGTGGCAGCATGGGTTTATCTAAGGTCGAGGGACTACAGAGCATATCAGGTGGGTTATTACACTTTTTGATGTGCAGGCTGCCACCGGGGGACGGATGGCCTTCTAGATGCAGAAAAGGCTTTGATCGTGTCACATGGAAGCATTTATGGGGGATATTGGAACGGAGGGGCTTCAGACCTAAAATAATGAGAGCTATTAAGGCCATGTATTCAGAGCCGAAGGCTAGAATTCAATTAATGGGAGGCAGCTCAGAAAGAATTTGTATCTCTAGGGGGACGCGCCAGGGCTGCCCCTGTTCACCAATTCTGTTCGCTCTGTACATAGACCTACTTATTCAGAGACTGCTAGGATGCGATGATTTTAGACCAATAGTCAGTAATGGATTTGAGACCAAGCTTCTGGCCTATGCTGACAATCTGGCAATAATCACCCCCGAACCAGAGGGCTATGAGAGGTAGAAGGGAGATTGCGAGCAAATTTGGTTGGTGCTCTGGTTATATGTTGAATGAAAGCAAGACCCAAATAGTCTGCACCAGTAATATTATAATGAATGATGTAAGGTCTACTGAATCAGCAGTCTATTTGGGGGTTAGGGTGAGCCCGGTACCTGAATTAATCATGAAAGACAATTTTTCCCCGCTTTTAACAACAATCGCGGCGGATCTAAAAAGAATAGATGCTTTACATTTGACTATAATAGGGAGAGCCAATGTATTGAAGATGACTATGCTCCCCAACATTTTATATCTCTTTCATTCCATTCCCTACCTGATTGACGAGGGTCTAATGAAATCAATAGAGGAAATATTTATGAATTTTATATGGCAGTATGGTAAAATAAGAGGGTCCATGAAATATCTCTCCCTGCCACAGGCGAAGGGCGGGTTGGCTAGCCCTAATATTAGATTTTCTCAATGGGCTTGTCTGACCAGCCAAATGGCAATACTATTTGATTCTGCTAAAAATCTGACAGATACCTCATATGGCAATCAGGCTCTTCCATCTATTTTTGAATTGATGATGGGGTAGGGAAGCCAAAGGGCTTTTGTTGCGGAGAACCGATAGAAGATATTTTTTTTAAATGCGATACAAATTAATGGATAATGCCGGGGAGGTTTGGAAACTGATGCAAAGAACAATTGGAGCCCCTAAAATAAACTTTTACACCCCCCTATGGAACTAAAGTATATTTCCTCAATTCAGTCAGGATAGGATGGGGAGAGTGTGGGAACAGCAAGGAGTTACAAGAATTGGGGACATCTGGGAAGGGGATCAATTGCTAGGCTTCGGCAGTATTCAGTAGAAATTTGGCATTCAAGCAAATCAAAGCTTTAAATATATACAAATATATAACACTTTAATGGGTATTAGACCTCGGATTTCTCCAGGGAGTAGAATTAATCTGATTGATTATTTATTAGGTGGTGGAATTTTTTTTTTTAATGGTTTATAGTATCCTATTATTAAGTTTACGAGATGATATAGAAAAAGTTGAAGCCTCTTTGATGCTGAAACTAGGTGACCCGGATGTGGATGTGGACAAAGCACTGCAAATTGCAGGGAAAATCTTTCGTTCCACAAACCTAAAAACCCAACATTATAAAACTTTATTCAACCTATATTATACACCTGCCAAATTATATGAGTGGAATAAGAGGGATGATGATAAATGCCCAAGGTGTTTGGAGGGGCCTGCTAATCTAGGGCATATGTTTTTTTTTTTTTTTTTTTGTTTTTTGTTTTTATAGTTAGTTTTATTAGGTTTTAAACTTTGACAGCATTTAAAAACTAACATTACTTTTAGATTACAGAATCTGTTGACATAAAAGAAATTGACAAAGAAGAATGCAATTTATACAATATGCAAGTTTCTTGTTTACAAAATAATCTGTTGGCCTTTCAAACTTCTATGACATCTCTTCCTATTCACTATAAATCAGTAGTACCATTCATCATGTTTTAAGTGTTTGTTTGATCGTGTGAGGCAATAGAACCTTCCCCCTCCGGTATCTTATCTTAGTCCGGTTGCATTCTCTTCCTTATTAAATGCATTTTTCGAAATGCATCAATCCATATTGGATTGCCACTTGATAGCTCCACACAATCTAGCAACAGCGTAAAACACAATATCTTTTCGTATATGTAGGTGGAGAGTTACCATTCCAAATATCTATCAAAAAATGGTTCGGCCCACCTCTCTATGGGACCTTTTGTCACTCAGTCCAGACTACTTCAGATCTAATCTCAGAATGTGTGTGCGCCTGGGTGGGACACATCCAAATAATGTATTAGCAGACAACTTTTTATCCGCAGCCGCATATGTTTTATCAATGTGATAAATTAAGTTCAATTCGGGAAGAGATTGAAAAGTTGTGGGAGGGGCTGCTAGGGAGAAAGATCAACCTATCCCCTACCCTAATTAAAACAGGAATTGATAGCAACCTTGGTCTTAAGATGGAGGAGGAAGCCTTTGCCTTTTCATGTGTGGCTGTCCTGCGTATAATGCTAGCGGCAGGTTGGAAAGACGCCCTGGCTCCTACATTTCAGATGTGGCTGTCCAGACTCCTGGGGATACATAATATAGAATCTGCTCTGGGGTTGGAAATATGGGCCCCCATTAAGGGTTGGAGGGACTCCCAGCAATAAGTAGGCAGGGCTGTATTTATTTTATAAATATGTATTAATGAATTGCCTCTAACTATGTATAATCATGTATTATATGTATAATTGTATAAAGCCACACTCTATTTTGTAATATCTCCGATTTTACATTTTAAGAATCTATTTATGTTAGGTTTTTTATTAACGGATTTTATTACAGAATGTATCTATTATTATTGTATGAAAATGACAAAGCTGTTCCTAGGAAGAGGACGCACCATGTAAGGGGAGGACTGTTATGGATATTGGAGCCCTCACACAGCCATCAGGATATTGTGAATCACATACCCTTCAGGATGTAATGTAACATCATCGGGCTGCTCCTACGTCGAGTCGGCTGGTGCAATACCCGACGGGCTCTTGTTTAGAGAGCACTCTTATGGAGATCTTTTATATCAAAGATAGCCGATAGTTCAAATGGAAAGGTGGGGCTCGATGAGAATGTAGATGAATGTTAAAAATAGGAGATGAAGTACTATCTCAACAATTTTATTATGATGTCTCCTCACCTAATTAAAAAAATTAGGTAAAAGTGTTAGTGACTCAGGTCTATGTTCTGGGTTGCCTACACTGCCTCGTCATGGTCAACATGTTTCTCACTATAGCTGAGATGTGCTCAAGTGATTCATCAGGACCTTAAAAAATTCTATCTACAAGTATATACCGATTGGGTTGTTTGATAGACAATAAGCATTCATATATACAGCTGGTATTGCTACCTGCGGCTCGGTCTACCTGTATGGAGAATGGGAGACCAAAATCATTGTAGAACGCTTAATCACATAAACAGTCATCATACATGGTGCGGATAGAACGTGCGTTGGAAGTGAAAGTGCACATTCTGTGTAGGGGAAGGGGGAATAATTAAAAAACACACAAAAGCCACGTGAAGTGATCACTCCAAAGGTGTTTCAACAGCATTTGGTGGACTTACCCTATATACTCCATAGGATAAACCACTGCAGTCCCTGGTAGGCTGCGCAAGGAGTTCCTTGCGTTCTGTAGTAGTGTATGGGGGCAGTGCTTTAAAAAATGTTAGATCACTAGATACAGTACTCCAGGGTCATTAACACCCCTTCTCTTAATTCCACAACATTTGTATATTGCAACACTCGTGGGGATCTCTGATGGGTGCAAGTAAAATCAGGGAATGCTATGAGGGCACCTAATGTCTGTAATGATCAGTCGGTAGAAATGCATGTTCCTGAGAGTAATGAGACACACTCACGCGAAGTAGAAGCAGAACAGAATAAGGAGTCATGTCTCCGCATTATGATTTAAGTCTCATTATAATGCCCTGTGTGGATCTGCGGTTTATCGTTTGTCTAGGTAAAAAGGGCAGTTACTCTTAAACTTGAACCTAAACAAAGTGCATAAGTAGTTAATATAGCTTAGAGTCTAGATGCTGAAGTGTGACATCAATATGTGGCTCTGAAAACTTAGCGATACTACATACTTTTTCGAAAAAAGCCAGGGAGTTATTACTTATTGACATACCGAGTCCGTGTCGCCCGTGTGCCCTAAAATACTTAGCAGTACTACATACATTTTCGAAGGAAACCAGGCGATTTTACTTACTGACACGCCGAGTCCGTGTCGCCCGTCGACCTACCCCGCACTACCAGGACTGGGGGGTGGGGTTCAATGGTCTCGCGTGGGTATTAAAAGGGGATTCACGTAACCGCTCGTGCGGAAATGAATGCACTGCTGTTCGTAGGAATTGAAGACGACTGATTTGGCCGCCATGTTGGAAGGTGTACGAGGGACGGGGTGGTCGCTAGGTAACCCTGTGGTGAATGTATTTGTTTATTAGGAAGTTGACGTTAGCGATGCTATTTCTAGAGTGGACTTAGCTGATTGTGTGAAGGGAATATATTGTATAGATATTTAGAATAAAAGAATCTCAGTCCATACGGCTATGGTATATCCCCTAGTGTTGTAATAGTGGCGGCTTGCCAAATAAAACATCTGTGGCAGTCAAGTGTATTCGGTCATAGTTGTTAAATGTATTAGGCTGCCGGACCTCAATTAAATCGGTTGCGGTCCCACACTATTTGTTTAGTGACCTGAATAAAAGGTCTAGTAAGTGCGGAAATGGCTTAGAGTATAAGGAAGCTAGTCAAATACAAGTGTAGTAACTAGGAAGCTGAGTGTGCAAAATGTCTTAAGGTGGTTTGAGGGAACACCACGGGATGGCATCATTGAGTCCTGAGGTGTCTGTGCCACTTTTGTACACCCACCTTTGTTCTTTGATTAACAGGGCTTCTTTAGTTATGTTTGGAAATGTTTCCAGAATTAGCCATCTAAAAGAATCTGGGGGGTGTCCTCTTTCTAAAAAATGCGCACACATTTTGGTGTTGATTCTTTTACAGCGAAAGTTACTGCGGTGTTCAATGATGGGCGTCTTGGCAGGGCGCGTTGTCATGCCTATGTACTGTAGTGTGCAAGGGCATGTGATCATGTATACACAATTGGTTGTATTGCAGTTGGTGTGGCGGCGTATTTCCCACTTGAGATTGTCATTGATTTCGACTGTCTTGTGTGTGTCAGTAAGGTGGCACACAGAACAAGAACCGCAAGGGTAATGCCCGGTCACAGGGGGCAGGTCCCATAATGGTCTCTGTGTTATCACTCTCTGTGGTCGTGGGCGGGTGTGGACCACAGAGTCCCTCAGATTCCATGTACGTTTAAAAGAGAACCTAGGTGGTGCTAGAGTCATGGAGCCTGTATTAAGTATCTTCCAATGTCTTTTGATCACCTTCGTGATCTGATTAGATACCGGGGTGAACGAGGTAACACATGTGAGGTTCTCCGTTTGTGTTTTAGATTTTGGTTCCAGTAAGGCCTCTCTGGGATTATTACGGGCTCTTTTGTTGGATTGGGCGATCTGTTTGGCTGGATATTCACGTGCTTTTAGATTCCTAGTCAATTTTTCAGCTTCCGTCTTGTAATCAGTTACGCTGCTACAATTGCGTCTTATCCTTAGGAATTGTCCTACGGGTAAGTTATCTCTCAGGCTCCGCGGATGGTGGCTGGAGTATAGTAGCAGACTATTGCGATCAGTTGGTTTTTCATATAGTGTAGTAGAAAGTGTACCTCCATGAAGATTGATGTTCAGATCTAAAAATGGGATACTGTTTTCTGACACTGTATGTGTGAATTTGAGATGTGGATCCAAGATATTGATCCAATTGCAGAACTCTAGGCAAGCTGACATTTCTCCTTTCCACAGTATCAAGATGTCATCTATGAACCTCTTCCAGAGGTAAATGTCAGTATTGTAGGGGTTTGCATGGTGAAAGATATGGCGGGTCTCGAAATCGGACATGTACAGACAGGCCAGACTTGGCGCAAAGGTGCTGCCCATACAAGTGCCCTGTGTTTGTTTGTAGATCTGCCCTTTAAATTCAAAAAAGTTTTCTGTCATGGCTAAAGTTGCGCAATCCATAATGAAACTTATGGGGGTGTTGTGTTGCCATGGTTCATGCTGGAGAATGTTTTCCACCACTTCGAGTGTGGCCCTCTGGGGTATGTTTGTATATAGGGCCTGCACGTCTAGGCTCATCAACAATGTTATCTCATCTGTAGCGGGTAGATCAAGTAAGAGTCTTAATAGATCTGAAGTATCTTGTATGTAGGATGTTGTCTTTTGCACAAGAGGTTGAAAAAAATAATCACAAAATTGTGACAAAGGTTCAAGCACTGAGCCAATGCCCGATACAATGGGTCTTCCGGGTATAGGGAGAATCCCTTTGTGAATTTTCGGAAGGGTATAAAAATAAGGTGTACGTGGGTTCTTTTTCACCAAAAAACTGGCTTCCTTTTTACTTATCCAGCCTTGACTCTCAGCCGAGAAGACTAAGGCTGTGATGGTAGTTAGGAGACGTGGTGTTGGGTCAGTAGGGACAGGGGTGTAGTAAGCTCGGTCACTCAGTTGTCGCCTACATTCTAGTTCATAGTCAACAGTATCCATTATTACTGTGGCCCCTCCTTTGTCTGCCTGTTTAATAGCCAAGCCAACATAACGAATCCCAGAAATTACAACAACATGTCCAAAGCAGAAATCGAGACAATCACCGACTTGTCCAATGACACTTCCATTACTATTAAACAGGCAGACAAAGGAGGGGCCACAGTAATAATGGATACTGTTGACTATGAACTAGAATGTAGGCGACAACTGAGTGACCGAGTTTACTACACCCCTGTCCCTACTGACCCAACACCACGTCTCCTAACTACCATCACAGCCTTAGTCTTCTCGGCTGAGAGTCAAGGCTGGATAAGTAAAAAGGAAGCCAGTTTTTTGGTGAAAAAGAACCCACGTACACCTTATTTTTATACCCTTCCGAAAATTCACAAAGGGATTCTCCCCATACCCGGAAGACCCATTGTATCGGGCATTGGCTCAGTGCTTGAACCTTTGTCACAATTTGTGATTATTTTTTTCAACCTCTTGTGCAAAAGACAACATCCTACATACAAGATACTTCAGATCTATTAAGACTCTTACTTGATCTACCCGCTACAGATGAGATCACATTGTTGATGAGCCTAGACGTGCAGGCCCTATATACAAACATACCCCAGAGGGCCACACTCGAAGTGGTGGAAAACATTCTCCAGCATGAACCATGGCAACACAACACCCCCATAAGTTTCATTATGGATTGCGCAACTTTAGCCATGACAGACAACTTTTTTGAATTTAAAGGGCAGATCTACAAACAAACACAGGGCACTTGTATGGGCAGCACCTTTGCGCCAAGTCTGGCCTGTCTGTACATGTCCGATTTCGAGACCCGCCATATCTTTCACCATGCAAACCCCTACAATACTGACATTTACCTCTGCAAGAGGTTCATAGATGACATCTTGATACTGTGGAAAGGAGAAATGTCAGCTTGCCTAGAGTTCTGCAATTGGATCAATACCTTGGATCCACATCTCAAATTCACACATACAGTGTCAGAAAACAGTATCCCATTTTTAGATCTGAACATCAATCTTCATGGAGGTACACTTTCTACTACACTATATAAAAAACCAACTGATCGCAATAGTCTGCTACTATACTCCAGCCACCATCCGCGGAGCCTGAGAGATAACTTACCCGTGGGACAATTCCTAAGGATAAGACGCAATTGTAGCAGCTTAACTGATTACAAGACGGAAGCTGAAAAATTGACTAGGAATCTAAAAGCACGTGAATATCCAGCCAAACAGATCGCCCAAGCCAACAAAAGAGCCCGTAATAATCCCGGAGAGGCCTTACATGAACCAAAATCTAAAACACAAACGGAGAACCTCACATGTGTTACCTCGTTCACCCCGGTATCTAATCAGATCACGAAGGTGATCAAAAGACATTGGAAGATACTTAATGCAGGCTCCATGACTCTAGCACCACCTAGGTTCTCTTTTAAACGTACAAGGAATCTGAGGGACTCTGTGGTCCACACCCGCCCACGACCACAGAGACTGATAACGCAGAGACCATTATGGGACCTGCCCCCTGTGACCGGGCATTACCCTTGCGGTTCTTGTTCTGTGTGCCACCTTACTGACACACACAAGACAGTCGAAATCAATGACAATCTCAAGTGGGAAATACGCCGCCACACCAACTGCAATACAACCAATTGTGTATACATGATCACATGCCCTTGCACACTACAGTACATAGGCATGACAACGCGCCCTGCCAAGACGCGCATCATTGAACACCGCAGTAACTTTCGCTGTAAAAGAATCAACACCAAAATGTGTGCGCATTTTTTAGAAAGAGGACACCCCCCCTGATTCTTTTAGATGGCTAATTCTGGAAACATTTCCAAACATAACTAAAGAAGCCCTGTTAATCAAAGAACAAAGGTGGGTGTACAAAAGTGGCACAGACACCTCAGGACTCAATGATGCCATCCCGTGGTGTTCCCTCAAACCACCTTAAGACATTTTGCATACTCAGCTTCCTAGTTACTACACTTGTATTTGACTAGCTTCCTTATACTCTAAGCCATTTCCGCACTTACTAGACCTTTTATTCAGGTCACTAAACAAATAGTGTGGGACCGCAACCGATTTAATTGAGGTCCGGCAGCCTAATACATTTAACAACTATGACCGAATACACTTGACTGCCACAGATGTTTTATTTGGCAAGCCGCTACTATTACAACACTAGGGGATATACCATAGCCGTATGGACTGAGATTCTTTTATTCTAAATATCTATACAATATATTCCCTTCACACAATCAGCTAAGTCAACTCTAGAAATAGCATCGCTAACGTCAACTTCCTAATAAACAAATACATTCACCACAGGGTTACCTAGCGACCACCCCGTCCCTCGTACACCTTCCAACATGGCGGCCAAATCAGTCGTCTTCAATTCCTACGAACAGCAGTGCATTCATTTCTGCACGACCGGTTACGTGAATCCCCTTTTAATACCCACGCGAGACCATTGAACCCCACCCCCCAGTCCTGGTAGTGCGGGGTAGGTCGACGGGCGACACGGACTCGGCGTGTCAGTAAGTAAAATCGCCTGGTTTCCTTCGAAAATGTATGTAGTACTGCTAAGTTTTTTAGGGCACACGGGCGACACGGACTCGGTATGTCAATAAGTAATAACTCCCTGGCTTTTTTCGAAAAAGTATGTAGTATCGCTAAGTTTTCAGAGCCACATATTGATGTCACACTTCAGCATCTAGACTCTAAGCTATATTAACTACTTATGCACTTTGTTTAGGTTCAAGTTTAAGAGTAACTGCCCTTTTTACCTAGACAAACGATAAACCGCAGATCCACACAGGACATTATAATGAGACTTAAATCTTAATGCGGAGACACGACTCCTTATTCTGTTCTGCTTCTACTTCGCGTGAGTGTGTCTCATTACTCTCAGGAACATGCATTTCTACCGACTGATCATTACAGACATTAGGTGCCCTCATAGCATTCCCTGATTTTACTTGCACCCATCAGAGATCCCCACGAGAGTTGCAATATACAAATGTTGTGGAATTAAGAGAAGGGGTGTTAATGACCCTGGAGTAATGTATCTAGTGATCTAACATGTTTTTAAAGCACTGCCCCCATACACTACTACAGAACGCAAGGAACTCCTTGCGCAGCCTACCAGGGACTGCAGTGGTTTATCCTATGGAGTATATAGGGTAAGTCCACCAAATGCTGTTGAAACACCTTTGGAGTGATCACTTCACGTGGCTTTTGTGTGTTTTTTAATTATTCCCCCTTCCCCTACACAGAATGTGCACTTTCACTTCCAACGCACGTTCTATCCGCACCATGTATGATGACTGTTTTTGTGATTAAGCGTTCTACAATGATTTTGGTCTCCCATTCTCCATACAGGTAGACCGAGCCACAGGTAACAATACCAGCTGTATATATGAATGCTTATTGTCTATCAAACAACCCAATCGGTATATACTTGTAGATAGAATTTTTTAAGGTCCTGATGAATCACTTGAGCACATCTCAGCTATAGTGAGAAACATGTTGACCATGACGAGGCAGTGTAGGCAACCCAGAACATAGACCTGAGTCACTAACACTTTTACCTCATATTTTTAATTAGGTGAGGAGACATAATAAAATTGTTGAGATAGTACTTCCTCTCCTATTTTTAACATTCATCTACATTCTCATCGAGCCCCACCTTTCCATTTGAACTATCGGCTATCTTGGATATAAAAGATCTCCATAAGAGTGCTCTCTAAACAAGAGCCCGTCGGGTATTGCACCAGCCGACTCGACGTAGGAGCAGCCCGATGATGTTACATTACATCCTGAAGGGTATGTGATTCACAATATCCTGATGGCTGTGTGAGGGCTCCAATATCCATAACAGTCCTCCCCTTACATGGTGCGTCCTCTTCCTAGGAACAGCTTTGTCATTTTCATATTGTATCTTTGGGCACACTTAGCTGGACCTTTCCAAAAGCCCATTTGCCCCCCCCCCTCTTTTGTTGATTCTATTATTATTGTACCAGGTATGTTAATAAAATAAAATTAAAAAAGAAAAAAGTGACAGACCCACCATTTAAGAATGAAGCATTCTCAATACGCTTAAATTAGGGCTTAATTTACCTTATACAACTAAACAAGCATTGTTTAAACCAAGGGTAGTGACATATTGCAGGTATAGTGTGGTTTTGCAGTATATAGCTGGAGGCAATGACAGAAGCAAAATGCCAGCCGGTGGCACTCTAAGCTTATACAAAATGCCAGCATATGGGCCACCCACACACATATGCATTGACTATGCATCCAGGAGGTGCCGACACAGCATCTGTCAGTGCAGATGACGGATGGGTTTGCAGGCTACAAGGATATGGTGATCCACCCTTGCCTTGGTTTAGGCGAAGTGGCACACCGTGCAGCCTTGTAGGGCATGAGATAGTGTAAATTTACTCCATGACTACATGTTTATTGGCTGGCGCAGTGCTTGGTCATCAGTCTGTAGCCTTGTACTGGGGATCATCCAGGTAAGGGGGTTCATTAGGGCTTAGTTACCCCAAAATGATATGCACAAAGAGAGACGCTGCGAAATGCTGAGACTGCATTGTGCAATTGGCTACGAGGGCCTTTATGAGGAACATCTGCTGGCACCATATAGTAACAGGTACCATGTACACTGGGTGGGCATTCCTCTGCAACCAAGGGCAGGTTTCAGGTCGCTTTATGCAGGGCAGCAGGCGAGTGGTGGTGGTTGTCATCCAACAAGTGGCTGTGGTGCAAAACAGTTTGGTAAACACTGCGTTAGAGCCAAATGGCGACAGGGTATTATAGACCATTTGGCATTCCCATTATTCAGGAAAGGGCAGGTACTTGCACAGAATGTTCACCTCTGGATCCCACAGACTTGTCTGCCCCCTGGGTTATCCTTCTATGGGCTAGAACCTGAGACTGGAAGGGGCATCTTCTGTGACCGGTGTCCCAATTACGTTGATAGTCAATGCTGGGGTAGATGTACCATGGAGGGCATGATTGCTACCTGGGTTGTCCCTAGGTTTTGGGGTCAAACTAGGTTGGAGCATTAAGTCTACAGTCATTCAGTCCAAGTAAGGGCAGTTAGCGATAGATAAGTTACATCAGATTGGTCGCACACTGCTACACCTACCAGTCGTGTTCCCCCAATGAAAATGGTCCCTGAAGGTCAGCGTCGGCGGATACACCTATGCTCAAGAGTGCGTGCAAGTATGCGTGGCGTGTGCCATCCCTGGACACGTGTTTCGAGGTAGTTGCCTCTCGTCAGCAGGGAGTAGGAAAATGAGAGTGGGGTTGCTGTGTAAGCTGCTAAAAACATAATCAGGTCTAGTACCTCTCTTAGCGCGCAGGTGCGTAACCATGAGTCCGTCGACTCCACCGGCTCAAGGGAGCCTGAATATAAAGTTACATCAGATTGGTCGCACACTGCTACACCTACCAGTCGTGTTCCCCCAATGAAAATGGTCCCTGAAGGTCAGCGTCGGTGGATACACCTATGCTCAAGAGTGCGTGCAAGTATGCGTGGCGTGTGCCATCCCTGGACACGTGTTTTGAGGTAGTTGCCTCTCGTCAGCAGGGAGTAGGAAAATGAGAGTGGGGTTGCTGTGTAAGCTGCTAAAAACATAATCAGGTCTAGTACCTCTCTTAGCGCGCAGGTGCGTAACCATGAGTCCGTCGACTCCACCGGCTCAAGGGAGCCTGAATATAAAGTTACATCAGATTGGTCGCACACTGCTACACCTACCAGTCGTGTTCCCCCAATGAAAATGGTCCCTGAAGGTCAGCGTCTGCGGATACACCTATGCTCAAGAGTGCGTGCAAGTATGCGTGGCGTGTGCCATCCCTGGACACGTGTTTCGAGGTAGTTGCCTCTCGTCAGCAGGGAGTAGGAAAATGAGAGTGGGGTTGCTGTGTAAGCTGCTAAAAACATAATCAGGTCTAGTACCTCTCTTAGCGCGCAGGTGCGTAACCATGAGTCCGTCGACTCCACCGGCTCAAGGGAGCCTGAATATAAAGTTACATCAGATTGGTCGCACACTGCTACACCTACCAGTCGTGTTCCACCAATGAAAATGGTCCCTGAAGGTCAGCGTCGGCGGATACACCTATGCTCAAGAGTGCGTGCAAGTATGCGTGGCGTGTGCCATCCCTGGACACGTGTTTCGAGGTAGTTGCCTCTCGTCAGCAGGGAGTAGGAAAAAGAGAGTGGGGTTGCTATGTAAGCTGCTAAAAACATAATCAGGTCTAGTACCTCTCTTAGCGTGCAGGTGCGTAACCATGAGTCCGTCGACTCCACCGGCTCAAGGGAGCCTGAATGTAAAGTTACATCAGATTGGTCGCACACTGCTACACCTACCAGTCGTGTTCCCCCAATGAAAATGGTCCCTGAAGGTCAGCCTCGGCGGATACACCTATGCTCAAGAGTGCGTGCAAGTATGCGTGGCGTGTGCCATCCCTGGACATGTGTTTCGAGGTAGTTGCCTCTCGTCAGCAGGGAGTAGGAAAATGAGAGTGGGGTTGCTGTGTAAGCTGCTAAAAACATAATCAGGTCTAGTACCTCTCTTAGCGCGCAGGTGCGTAACCATGAGTCCGTTGACTCCACCGGCTCAAGGGAGCCTGAATATAAAGTTACATCAGATTGGTCGCACACTGCTACACCTACCAGTCGTGTTCCCCCAATGAAAATGGTCCCTGAAGGTCAGCGTCGGCAGATACACCGAAGCTCAAGAGTGCGTGCAAGTATGCGTGGCGTGTGCCATCCCTGGACACGTGTTTCGAGGTAGTTGCCTCTCGTCAGCAGGGAGTAGGAAAAAGAGAGTGGGGTTGCTGTGTAAGCTGCTAAAAACATAATCAGGTCTAGTACCTCTCTTACCGCGCAGGTGCGTAACCATGAGTCCGTCGACTCCACCGGCTCAAGGGAGCCTGAATATAAAGTTACATCAGATTGGTCGCACACTGCTACACCTACCAGTCGTGTTCCCCCAATGAAAATGGTCCCTGAAGGTCAGCGTCGGCGGATACACCTATGCTCAAGAGTGCGTGCAAGTATGCGTGGCGTGTGCCATCCCTGGACACGTGTTTCGAGGTAGTTTCCTCTCGTCAGCAGGGAGTAGGAAAAAGAGAGTGGGGTTGCTGTGTAAGCTGCTAAAAACATAATCAGGTCTAGTACCTCTCTTAGCACGCAGGTGCGTAACCATGAGTCCGTCGACTCCACCGGCTCAAGGGAGCCTGAATATAAAGTTACATCAGATTGGTCGCACACTGCTACACCTACCAGTCGTGTTCCCCCAATGAAAATGGTCCATGAAGGTCAGCGTCGGCGGATACACCTATGCTCAAGAGTGCGTGCAAGTATGCGTGGCGTGTGCCATCCCTGGACACGTGTTTCGAGGTAGTTGCCTCTCGTCAGCAGGGAGTAGGAAAATGAGAGTGGGGTTGCTGTGTAAGCTGCTAAAAACATAATCAGGTCTAGTACCTCTCTTAGCGCGCAGGTGCGTAACCATGAGTCCGTCGACTCCACCGGCTCAAGGGAGCCTGAATATAAAGTTACATCAGATTGGTCGCACACTGCTACACCTACCAGTCGTGTTCCCCCAATGAAAATGGTCCCTGAAGGTCAGCGTCGGCGGATACACCTATGCTCAAGAGTGCGTGCAAGTATGCGTGGCGTGTGCCATCCCTGGACACGCGTTTCGAGGTAGTTGCCTCTCGTCAGCAGGGAGTAGGAAAAAGAGAGTGGGGTTGCTGTGTAAGCTGCTAAAAACATAATCAGGTCTAGTACCTCTCTTAGCACGCAGGTGCGTAACCATGAGTCCGTCGACTCCACCGGCTCAAGGGAGCCTGAATATAAAGTTACATCAGATTGGTCGCACACTGCTACACCTACCAGTCGTGTTCCCCCAATGAAAATGGTCCATGAAGGTCAGCGTCGGCGGATACACCTATGCTCAAGAGTGCGTGCAAGTATGCGTGGCGTGTGCCATCCCTGGACACGTGTTTCGAGGTAGTTGCCTCTCGTCAGCAGGGAGTAGGAAAATGAGAGTGGGGTTGCTGTGTAAGCTGCTAAAAACATAATCAGGTCTAGTACCTCTCTTAGCGCGCAGGTGCGTAACCATGAGTCCGTCGACTCCACCGGTTCAAGGGAGCCTGAATATAAAGTTACATCAGATTGGTCGCACACTGCTACACCTACCAGTCGTGTTCCCCCAATGAAAATGGTCCCTGAAGGTCAGCGTCGGCGGATACACCTATGCTCAAGAGTGCGTGCAAGTATGCGTGGCGTGTGCCATCCCTGGACACGTGTTTCAAGGTAGTTGCCTCTCGTCAGCAGGGAGTAGGAAAATGAGAGTGGGGTTGCTGTGTAAGCTGCTAAAAACATAATCAGGTCTAGTACCTCTCTTAGCGCACAGGTGCGTAACCATGAGTCCGTCGACTCCACCGGCTCAAGGGAGCCTGAATATAAAGTTACATCAGATTGGTAGCACACTGCTACACCTACCAGTCGTGTTCCCCCAATGAAAATGGTCCCTGAAGGTCAGCGTCGGCGGATACACCTATGCTCAAGAGTGCGTGCAAGTATGCGTGGCGTGTGCCATCCCTGGACACGTGTTTCGAGGTAGTTGCCTCTCGTCAGCAGGGAGTAGGAAAAAGAGAGTGGGGTTGCTATGTAAGCTGCTAAAAACATAATCAGGTCTAGTACCTCTCTTAGCGCGCAGGTGCGTAACCATGAGTCCGTCGACTCCACCGGCTCAAGGGAGCCTGAATATAAAGTTACATCAGATTGGTCGCACACTGCTACACCTACCAGTCGTGTTCCCCCAATGAAAATGGTCCCTGAAGGTCAGCCTCGGCGGATACACCTATGCTCAAGAGTGCGTGCAAGTATGCGTGGCGTGTGCCATCCCTGGACATGTGTTTCGAGGTAGTTGCCTCTCGTCAGCAGGGAGTAGGAAAATGAGAGTGGGGTTGCTGTGTAAGCTGCTAAAAACATAATCAGGTCTAGTACCTCTCTTAGCGCGCAGGTGCGTAACCATGAGTCCGTCGACTCCACCGGCTCAAGGGAGCCTGAATATAAAGTTACATCAGATTGGTCGCACACTGCTACACCTACCAGTCGTGTTCCCCCAATGAAAATGGTCCCTGAAGGTCAGCGTCGGCAGATACACCTATGCTCAAGAGTGCGTGCAAGTATGCGTGGCGTGTGCCATCCCTGGACACGTGTTTCGAGGTAGTTGCCTCTCGTCAGCAGGGAGTAGGAAAAAGAGAGTGGGGTTGCTGTGTAAGCTGCTAAAAACATAATCAGGTCTAGTACCTCTCTTACCGCGCAGGTGCGTAACCATGAGTCCGTCGACTCCACCGGCTCAAGGGAGCCTGAATATAAAGTTACATCAGATTGGTCGCACACTGCTACACCTACCAGTCGTGTTCCCCCAATGAAAATGGTCCCTGAAGGTCAGCGTCGGCGGATACACCTATGCTCAAGAGTGCGTGCAAGTATGCGTGGCATGTGCCATCACTGGACACGTGTTTCGAGGTAGTTTCCTCTCGTCAGCAGGGAGTAGGAAAAAGAGAGTGGGGTTCCTGTGTAAGCTGCTAAAAACATAATCAGGTCTAGTACCTCTCTTAGCACGCAGGTGCGTAACCATGAGTCCGTCGACTCCACCGGCTCAAGGGAGCCTGAATATAAAGTTACATCAGATTGGTCGCACACTGCTACACCTACCAGTCGTGTTCCCCCAATGAAAATGGTCCATGAAGGTCAGCGTCGGCGGATACACCTATGCTCAAGAGTGCGTGCAAGTATGCGTGGCGTGTGCCATCCCTGGACACGTGTTTCGAGGTAGTTGCCTCTCGTCAGCAGGGAGTAGGAAAATGAGAGTGGGGTTGCTGTGTAAGCTGCTAAAAACATAATCAGGTCTAGTACCTCTCTTAGCGCGCAGGTGCGTAACCATGAGTCCGTCGACTCCACCGGCTCAAGGGAGCCTGAATATAAAGTTACATCAGATTGGTCGCACACTGCTACACCTACCAGTCGTGTTCCCCCAATGAAAATGGTCCCTGAAGGTCAGCGTCGGCGGATACACCTATGCTCAAGAGTGCGTGCAAGTATGCGTGGCGTGGGGGGGAGGAGCCTAGCGCTTGACCAAGATGGCCGCGTGAGCTTAGAGCTCCCGAGACCCTCGCGCCCTCCGTCGACTATCCTGTCTCTAATCCTGATTGTATGCATGGCATCGTGTCGCTGAGTTGCCAGGGAGGCGATTGATGCTGCCTGCGGTCGGATCGTCCATCGGGAACCGGACTTATGACTGGCGAAAGATTGCGGCCTAACTCCCGGAGATGCCAGGGGCTAGAGTTGGCAGGATGCCCGACTCCTAGTTGATCAACAACGGCCTGGTGAGGTGTGAACTGTCGGACGGAGGCCCTCGCTCTTTCACTTTCGGTTTCGTTCCCTTTGTCTGCCCGGACACTGTAGTGCTCTGGGTGGCTTTATAACCCCGGGGACGCTCGGCGAGCTACTTTGGAAGAACAAGGCGGACCTGCTCACTCTTTATACCTCTCTCTGAGAGGGGACGGTCTTCACTGCATTGGACTGCCTGGAGTCCATCATGTCGGGCAAGGCAGAAGGAGATCGGCTGAAGACTAAGTCCACCAGGCGGGGAACGTATTCCCAAGTCAACAGTATGGACCGATACGCCCTCCTGAAGACATCGCCGAGTGGATCGAGCCAGGCGCCGGATGCCCAGAAGGAGGACTCGCCTGGGACACCGGAGCTCTCCCTGCAGGATGTCATGGGCGCGCTTGATGGGATGCAGACCTCCATGGGGCGGCAATTCGAGGCCCTGGCACATAAGGTGGATGCCATCCTGGTGGATGTCAACTTGATCCGCTCGGATCTGGGCAAGACAAACGAACGCGTTAAGGACCTGGACCACAAGACCACGGGCCTCACTGATGAGGTTGCGGATCTGCAGAACGAGGTCCGGAAGCTGAGGGCCGAGAGTGACCTCGCCGCCCGCCGGCTGGAGGACTTCGAGAGCCGGTCCAGGCGCAACAACGTGCGCATCATCGGGGTCCCGGAGTCCTCAGATGAGGCTTCGGTGGACCTGCTTGTGGAAGATTTGGTCCTCAATCATCTGAAGCCTAAGGGCCTTGGAAAGTTTTTTGCGGTGGAAAGGGCCCATAGAGTGCCGGGCGGACGGCCCAAGGCGGGTGCCCCGCCGCGGCCGATTGTCGCCCGGCTCTTTCATTTCCGAGATCGGGACGCTATCCTGCAAGCTTCGAGGGTGACGGGCCCAGTCCCCTTCCAGAATGCGTCGGTGAATTTTTATCCGGACTTCACCCAGCAGGTGCAGAGACAGAGACAGAGCTTCCTGGGGGTGAAGCGAAGACTTCGGGAACGGGACCTAAAATATGCCATGCTTTTCCCCGCCAGACTACGGGTGGTGCATGAAGATCGGACATTCTTTTTTGACTCTCCTGTTATGGCCGACGAATGGTTGGACGCTTTGCCCCGGCGACGGACCGGGGACGACACAGCTGAGCATGGAGATAGTGGCCGGGATGGACAGGGCTGATACCTCAAAGCCGGCCTGACTTGATTTGACCATATTTGAAGATTTGAACAGAGTGCAGTAACTGTGGAGGGTTGCGGGAGGACGAGGGGTGCTCTTTTCCTCCCTTGGGGTACTTTTTGTAGATTTTTGTTTTTGTAGGGCGACAGGCACACTGCAAGTTGGGGGGGCTTTTTAAGCTGCAGCAGGGGTGCAGGGTGGGGGGAGTTATGGGGAGTTTGAATTTGTTGTTGGGGGGTTTATTTCTGCAAGGCATGATGATTATCCTCAGGGTTGTTCCATGGTGGCGCCTCGGGTGTGGGGTGGGCCTCTTTCCGTTTGAGGATGGGGGGTAGAGGCCTAAGTGTTATAAGCTGGAATGTTAATGGTTTGGGGGATCGCATTAAGAGGGGGATTGTTTTGCAATTTCTGAAACGCTCAATGCCAGACGTTGTACTGCTGCAGGAGACGCATCTCATAGGCAATACGTGCTATGCCCTGAATAGGAAGGGGTATAAATTCATTGCACACTCGGGATTTTCTTCTGGGTCCAGGGGTGTGGGCATCCTTGTTAGAGCATCGCTGCCCTTTGAGGTGGACTCCACCATTGTTGACGATAGGGGGAGGTTTGTGGCGGTGGCGGGGCGGTGGGAAGGAAGGACTTTGGTTTTGGTTTCGGTTTATGTCCCGCCGGCCCTGCAGGCCGCCACATTTGCTGAATTGGGCAGGGCTTTGCTGACTCTCCCGGGGGGCATGCTGGTAGTGGGAGGGGATTTCAACGCTGTGGGCTCCGGACTGCTGGATAGATACCCGCCCAGGGACACAGGGGGGGCTCAGAAATGGCTTCCAGACCTCCTGGACACATTTGGCCTGATAGACTGCTGGAGGCTCCGGCACCCCACACAGAGTCAATACACGTTTCACTCCGGGGCGCATGGTAGCCTCTCCAGGATTGACTACCTGCTCACTCTGGCCGCACATGCCTCGTTGATATCCGAGGCGAGGCACATGGCACGTGGTATCTCTGATCACTCGCCAGTGTGGATCCGGCTGGATCTCGGTCGGGAGGGAGGAGGGAGGGTGGCCCCCATTAACCCATGGTATTTCCGAGACCCCAAGATGCGCAGCGCCCTGGTAAAGAAGGTAGATAATTACTTTAAGGACAATCTGGGAACCGTGGACTCGGCGATCTCGCTGTGGGAAGCTTTTAAGACCGTGCTTCGGGGGGAGGCCCTCTCCCTGGTGGTGACTGCCAAGAATCGGAGGGATTGCGAAGTGCGGCAAGTGGAGGAGGAGATTGCGGCCCTTGAGGGGGATATGGAGGAGGAGGTCACAGAGTCCTCATTGCATGAGCTTTGCTTGAAGCAGGCGGAGTATAGGGACCTGGTGACAGAAGCCGCCAAGACCCTTAGCAGGGAACAACAGGGCCGTCTGTATGATGTTGGAGATAAGGCAGGGAAACTCCTGGCGTGGCTGGACAGGAAGGAACGGGTCAATAGAGTGGTGCCAGAGTTGATTGGAGAGGGGGGAGAGGCGATTGTGGAACCTGAGGGGATTGTGGAGTGTTTTGCGGAGTATTTTCATAGGGTTTATTCCTCTGTGTCGGACAGGCCGCCCGAAGACTCGACTGATCTCCTCCGTGATATCGAGTTGCCCTGCCTCTCTGACATAGATAGGGACGATTTGGATGGCGACATCACGGTTGATGAGGTGGCGGGGGCGATTCGCGCGTTGAATTCGGGTAAGGCCTCTGGACCGAACGGACTGCCGATCGATCTGTACAAACTGTTCCCGGATAGGGTCGCCCCTCACCTGCGCGCCATGTACTTGGAGGCGCGGGGGGATGGGATCCTTCCGTTGGATCAGCGGCTGGCGTCGATCGTGGTCATACATAAAGAGGGTAAACCCCGAGATAGATGCGCCTCCTATCGGCCCATTTCACTCCTCAACGCTGAGCCGAAAATTCTGGCCAAACTCCTGGCTACCCGTCTGATTAGGGTACTTGGCGATCTGGTCCACCCGGATCAATCTGGCTTTATCCCGCACCGAAACACAGCATTGAACCTTAGGCGTCTTCATGGCGTCATCGCCAGGGCGGGCACGCTGCGTGAACCGGCTGTTGTGGCATCTCTTGATGCCACGATGGCCTTTGACACGGTGGAGTGGGCATACTTATGGGCCGTGCTGGCCAAGTTTGGTTTCGGTCGCGGGTTTGTGAGTTGGGTCCGGTTGCTGTACGAGGGGCCACTAGCGAATGTTGTGGTGAATGGTCGGGCATCTACTCCATTTCAGCTTGGTAGGGGTACTCGGCAGGGCTGCCCCCTGTCTCCTCTGTTGTTCGCCCTCGCCCTTGAACCGTTGGCTGCGTGGATACGTTGGCACCCGGATATACGGGGCCTTCGGTGGACGCCTGATCACGAGGACCGTATTTCGCTCTATGCCGATGATATCCTGTTGTATCTTGCCTCACCGAAGAAGTCACTTATAGTGGTCTGTGACGTACTCGCATCGTTCGGTAGGAACTCGGGGCTTGTGATTAATTGGGGCAAATCGTATTTGTACGTTCTTAGTGGCGAGGTCCCACCGATCCCTAGAACATGTTCGATACAGGTTGCCCAGCAAGGTTTTGTGTATTTGGGGATTTTTATATCCATGGATCCTGTTGTGCGCTATGAGAGGAACCTGCTCCCCCCCTTGGCACGCTTGAGGCGAGATGTTGAAGGTTGGCGGAGGCTGCCGCTCTCCCTTGTTGGGCGTGCGGCCCTGTTCAAAATGATGTCCCTTCCCCGCTTCCTCTACGCCCTCCAGAACACCTTGGACTGGGTACCGGCCAAATACTTTCGGGAGGTCGAAGGCCTCCAAAGGACGTTGCTGTGGGATGGGCGGCCGCGAATAGCTATTTCAAAGTTGACGCTCCCATGGTACGATGGGGGCATTGCGCTCCCAGACATCCGACGGTACTATTGGGCCACGCAGCTGAGCGCGATCAACCATGGGTTTTACGGCCCTGCCCTTAGCCCTGGGTATGCCATGGATAGGTGGCTGCTGCGCGGAGGCAACTACTACAGGGCGTTGTATTCGCGGTCCCTAGACTCGTCCCTCACGGGGCCCACAGGTGTGGCGGTGCGCGTATGGAAGATGGCGACCGACTCGCTGGGCTGGAAGGATAGGCTCACCCTCGCTACCCCATTGTTTGAATCGGAACGGTTGGGAAGACTCTGGCACACGAAGGGCTTTGATAAGTGGGACCTGATAGGTATATCCAAGGTGGGAGATGTGCTGCACAAGGGGAGGGTAAAGTCCTTCGAGGAGTTGCAGACTGAGTTTGAGCTAGGGCCTTCAGAGTATTTTAGGTATATCCAGCTGCGTCACGCCCTCCGATCAGTCCTTGTGGAGGGTGAGAAGGTGCCGGAGTCCTCTCCCCTTGAGGACCGAGTCCTTGATGGTCAAATGCCCGAGAGCACGATTTCGCTCATATATAAGAAGTTGATAAACGTCCGGGCAGACTTGCTATTGGGGCTGAGAGAACAGTGGACCAGGGATGGCCTCGAGTTGGATAATGAGGACTGGCAGTCAGCGGTCTCTTCGCCTAAGGAGGTTGCGATCCCGTCGCGTCTGAGGCTGGTGCAGCTTAAAATACTGCACCGGGTGTATGTTACGGGGCCAAGGCTGGTCCACATGGGATTCTCGGAGGACGGCCTGTGCAGAAGGGGATGTGGTATGGTGGGTACTTTCCTGCACATCATCTGGGAATGTGGTGTCATTGTGGAGTTCTGGAGGAGAGTCCATGCAGTTATGGGGGAGGTGACGGGCATTGTGGTACAGCCGGAGGCGCGGTGCTGCCTCCTGAACGTCTGGGGCCCCACTGATCTCGATGAGGCGCAGACCCAATGGGTGACTCTGGGTAACATGGTAGCTAAAAGGGATATCGCGCGATTATGGGGCTCCTCAGGAACCCCTACACTGACCGCGTGGAAGGAGAACATGGATTGGAGCATGTTTAGGGAGAAGACGGTCTACTGCTCTAGAGGTCGCCCCCGGAAGTGGCATGCCATCTGGGGGCGGTGGAACCAATACAGGGGGGAATATGTCTTGCCCCGGACCTGGAACCTCCCGAGGAACAGCTTTCCCCCTGACCTGCCTTCCAGCACAGTTTGGTTTTGGTAACCGTTCTGGGCCTCTGCTGTTCCCCTTCTTCCTCCGCACACAGTCTTATACTTAGTAGATGAGTGGGGTCCTGCCTCCCCTGGGGGCTTTCGCCATGGGATTTCAATGTTTCTGCCTTGCTGGGGTTTGTTGTGTGTTTTTTCTGTGTTTATTTAAAATTGGACCTTTGCATTACTCATCGTACTGTATCTGGGACACATTACTGTATCTAACTTGCAATGCTGCCGAACCCTCGGGCTGTCGGCTGAATAGCTGTGTCCTGAATTTCGAAATAAAGGTTTTCAAAAAAAAAAAAAAAAAAGTATGCGTGGCGTGTGCCATCCCTGGACACGCGTTTCGAGGTAGTTGCCTCTCGTCAGCAGGGAGTAGGAAAATGAGAGTGGGGTTGCTGTGTAAGCTGCTAAAAACATAATCAGGTCTAGTACCTCTCTTAGCGCGCAGGTGCGTAACCATGAGTCCGTCGACTCCACCGGCTCAAGGGAGCCTGAATATAAAGTTACATCAGATTGGTCGCACACTGCTACACCTACCAGTCGTGTTCCCCCAATGAAAATGGTCCCTGAAGGTCAGCGTCGGCGGATACACCTATGCTCAAGAGTGCGTGCAAGTATGCGTGGCGTGTGCCATCCCTGGACACGTGTTTCGAGGTAGTTGCCTCTCGTCAGCAGGGAGTAGGAAAATGAGAGTGGGGTTGCTGTGTAAGCTGCTAAAAACATAATCAGGTCTAGTACCTCTCTTAGCGCGCAGGTGCGTAACCATGAGTCCGTCGACTCCACCGGCTCAAGGGAGCCTGAATATAAAGTTACATCAGATTGGTCGCACACTGCTACACCTACCAGTCGTGTTCCCCCAATGAAAATGGTCCCTGAAGGTCAGCGTCGGCGGATACACCTATGCTCAAGAGTGCGTGCAAGTATGCGTGGCGTGTGCCATCCCTGGACACGTGTTTCAAGGTAGTTGCCTCTCGTCAGCAGGGAGTAGGAAAATGAGAGTGGGGTTGCTGTGTAAGCTGCTAAAAACATAATCAGGTCTAGTACCTCTCTTAGCGCACAGGTGCGTAACCATGAGTCCGTCGACTCCACCGGCTCAAGGGAGCCTGAATATAAAGTTACATCAGATTGGTCGCACACTGCTACACCTACCAGTCGTGTTCCCCCAATGAAAATGGTCCCTGAAGGTCAGCGTCGGCGGATACACCTATGCTCAAGAGTGCGTGCAAGTATGCGTGGCGTGTGCCATCCCTGGACACGTGTTTCGAGGTAGTTGCCTCTCGTCAGCAGGGAGTAGGAAAATGAGAGTGGGGTTGCTGTGTAAGCTGCTAAAAACATAATCAGGTCTAGTACCTCTCTTAGCGCGCAGGTGCGTAACCATGAGTCCGTCGACTCCACCGGCTCAAGGGAGCCTGAATATAAAGTTACATCAGATTGGTCGCACACTGCTACACCTACCAGTCGTGTTCCCCCAATGAAAATGGTCCCTGAAGGTCAGCGTCGACGGATACACCTATGCTCAAGAGTGCGTGCAAGTATGCGTAGCGTGTGCCATCCCTGGACACGTGTTTCGAGGTAGTTGTCTCTCGTCAGCAGGGAGTAGAAAAATGAGAGTGGGGTTGCTGTGTAAGCTGCTAAAAACATAATCAGGTCTAGTACATCTCTTAGCGCGCAGGTGCGTAACCATGAGTCCGTCGACTCCACCGGCTCAAGGGAGCCTGAATATAAAGTTACATCAGATTGGTCGCACACTGCTACACCTACCAGTCGTGTTCCCCCAATGAAAATGGTCCCTGAAGGTCAGCGTCGGCGGATACACCTATGCTCAAGAGTGCGTGCAAGTATGCGTGGCGAAACACGTGTCCAGGGATGGCACACGCCACGCATACTTGCACGCACTCTTGAGCATAGGTGTATCCGCCGACGCTGACCTTCAGGGAACATTTTCATTGGGGGAACACGACTGGTAGGTGTAGCAGTGTGCGACCAATCTGATGTAACTTTATATTCAGGCTCCCTTGAGCCGGTGGAGTCGACGGACTCATGGTTACGCACCTGCGCTCTAAGAGAGGTACTAGGCCTGATTATGTTTTTAGCAGCTTACACAGCAACCCCACTCTCATTTTCCTACTCCCTGCTGACGAGAGGCAACTACCTCGAAACACGTGTCCAGGGATGGCACATGCCACGCATACTTGCACGCACTCTTGAGCATAGGTGTATCCGCCGACGCTGACCTTCAGGGACCATTTTCATTGGGGGAACACGACTGGTAGGTGTAGCAGTGTGCGACCAATCTGATGTAACTTTATATTCAGGCTCCCTTGAGCCGGTGGAGTCGACGGACTCATGGTTACGCACCTGCGCGCTAAGAGAGGTACTAGACCTGATTATGTTTTTAGCAGCTTACACAGCAACCCCACTCTCATTTTCCTACTCCCTGCTGACGAGAGGCAACTACCTCGAAACACGTGTCCAGGGATGGCACATGCCACGCATACTTGCACGCACTCTTGAGCATAGGTGTATCCGCCGACGCTGACCTTCAGGGACCATTTTCATTGGGGGAACACGACTGGTAGGTGTAGCAGTGTGCGACCAATCTGATGTAACTTTATATTCAGGCTCCCTTGAGCCGGTGGAGTCGACGGACTCATGGTTACGCACCTGCGCGCTAAGTAAGGTAGTAGACCTGATTATGTTTTTAGCAGCTTACACAGCAACCCCACTCTCATTTTCCTACTCCCTGCTGACGAGAGGCAACTACCTCGAAACACGTGTCCAGGGATGGCACACGCCACGCATACTTGCACGCACTCTTGAGCATAGGTGTATCCGCCGACGCTGACCTTCAGGGACCATTTTCATTGGGGGAACACGACTGGTAGGTGTAGCAGTGTGCGACCAATCTGATGTAACTTTATATTCAGGCTCCCTTGAGCCGGTGGAGTCGACGGACTCATGGTTATGCACCTGCGCGCTAAGAGAGGTACTAGACCTGATTATGTTTTTAGCAGCTTACACAGCAACCCCACTCTCATTTTCCTACTCCCTGCTGACGAGAGGCAACTACCTCGAAACACGTGTCCAGGGATGGCACACGCCACGCATACTTGCACGCACTCTTGAGCATAGGTGTATCCGCCGACTCTGACCTTCAGGGACCATTTTCATTGGGGGAACACGACTGGTAGGTGTAGCAGTGTGCGACCAATCTGATGTAACTTTATATTCAGGCTCCCTTGAGCCGGTGGAGTCGACGGACTCATGGTTACGCACCTGCGCGCTAAGAGAGGTACTAGACCTGATTATGTTTTTAGCAGCTTACACAGCAACCCCACTCTCATTTTCCTACTCCCTGCTGACGAGAGGCAACTACCTCGAAACACGTGTCCAGGGATGGCACACGCCACGCATACTTGCATGCACTCTTGAGCATAGGTGTATCCGCCGACGCTGACCTTCAGGGACCATTTTCATTGGGGGAACACGACTGGTAGGTGTAGCAGTGTGCGACCAATCTGATGTAACTTTATATTCAGGCTCCCTTGAGCCGGTGGAGTCGACGGACTCATGGTTACGCACCTGCGCGCTAAGAGAGGTACTAGACCTGATTATGTTTTTAGCAGCTTACACAGCAACCCCACTCTCATTTTCCTACTCCCTGCTGACGAGAGGCAACTACCTCGAAACACGTGTCCAGGGATGGCACACGCCACGCATACTTGCACGCACTCTTGAGCATAGGTGTATCCGCCGACGCTGACCTTCAGGGACCATTTTCATTGGGGGAACACGACTGGTAGGTGTAGCAGTGTGCGACCAATCTGATGTAACTTTATATTCAGGCTCCCTTGAGCTGGTGGAGTCGACGGACTCATGGTTACGCACCTGCGCGCTAAGAGAGGTACTAGACCTGATTATGTTTTTAGCAGCTTACACAGCAACCCCACTCTCATTTTCCTACTCCCTGCTGATGAGAGGCAACTACCTCGAAACACGTGTCCAGGGATGGCACACGCCACGCATACTTACACGCACTCTTGAGCATAGGTGTATCCGCCGACGCTGACCTTCAGGGACCATTTTCATTGGGGGAACACGACTGGTAAGTGTAGCAGTGTGCGACCAATCTGATGTAACTTTATATTCAGGCTCCCTTGAGCCGGTGGAGTCGATGGACTCATGGTTACGCACCTGCGCGCTAAGAGAGGTACTAGACCTGATTATGTTTTTAGCAGCTTACACAGCAACCCCACTCTCATTTTCCTACTCCCTGCTGACGAGAGGCAACTACCTCGAAACACGTGTCCAGGGATGGCACACGCCACGCATAATTGCACGCACTCTTGAGCATAGGTGTATCCGCCGACGCTGACCTTCAGGGACCATTTTCATTGGGGGAACACGACTGGTAGGTGTAGCAGTGTGCGACCAATCTGATGTAACTTTATATTCAGGCTCCCTTGAGCCGGTGGAGTCGACGGACTCATGGTTACGCACCTGTGCGCTAAGAGAGGTACTAGACCTGATTATGTTTTTAGCAGCTTACACAGCAACCCCACTCTCATTTTCCTACTCCCTGCTGACGAGAGGCAACTACCTTGAAACACGTGTCCAGGGATGGCACACGCCACGCATACTTGCACGCACTCTTGAGCATAGGTGTATCCGCCGACGCTGACCTTCAGGGACCATTTTCATTGGGGGAACACGACTGGTAGGTGTAGCAGTGTGCGACCAATCTGATGTAACTTTATATTCAGGCTCCCTTGAGCCGGTGGAGTCGACGGACTCATGGTTACGCACCTGCGCGCTAAGTAAGGTAGTAGACCTGATTATGTTTTTAGCAGCTTACACAGCAACCCCACTCTCATTTTCCTACTCCCTGCTGACGAGAGGCAACTACCTCGAAACACGTGTCCAGGGATGGCACACGCCACGCATACTTGCACGCACTCTTGAGCATAGGTGTATCCGCCGACGCTGACCTTCAGGGACCATTTTCATTGGGGGAACACGACTGGTAGGTGTAGCAGTGTGCGACCAATCTGATGTAACTTTATATTCAGGCTCCCTTGAGCCGGTGGAGTCGACGGACTCATGGTTACGCACCTGCGCGCTAAGAGAGGTACTAGACCTGATTATGTTTTTAGCAGCTTACACAGCAACCCCACTCTCATTTTCCTACTCCCTGCTGACGAGAGGCAACTACCTCGAAACACGTGTCCAGGGATGGCACACGCCACGCATACTTGCACGCACTCTTGAGCATAGGTGTATCCGCCGACGCTGACCTTCAGGGACCATTTTCATTGGGGGAACACGACTGGTAGGTGTAGCAGTGTGCGACCAATCTGATGTAACTTTATATTCAGGCTCCCTTGAGCCGGTGGAGTCGACGGACTCATGGTTACGCACCTGCGCGCTAAGAGAGGTACTAGACCTGATTATGTTTTTAGCAGCTTACACAGCAACCCCACTCTCATTTTCCTACTCCCTGCTGACGAGAGGCAACTACCTCGAAACACGTGTCCAGGGATGGCACACGCCACGCATACTTGCACGCACTCTTGAGCATAGGTGTATCCGCCGACGCTGACCTTCAGGGACCATTTTCATTGGGGGAACACGACTGGTAGGTGTAGCAGTGTGCGACCAATCTGATGTAACTTTATATTCAGGCTCCCTTGAGCCGGTGGAGTCGACGAACTCATGGTTACGCACCTGCGCGCTAAGAGAGGTACTAGACCTGATTATGTTTTTAGCAGCTTACACAGCAACCCCACTCCGATTTTCCTACTCCCTGCTGATGAGAGGCAACTACCTCGAAACACGTGTCCAGGGATGGCACACGCCACGCATACTTACACGCACTCTTGAGCATAGGTGTATCCGCCGACGCTGACCTTCAGGGACCATTTTCATTGGGGGAACACGACTGGTAGGTGTAGCAGTGTGCGACCAATCTGATGTAACTTTATATTCAGGCTCCCTTGAGCCGGTGGAGTCGACGGACTCATGGTTACGCACCTGCGCGCTAAGAGAGGTACTAGACCTGATTATGTTTTTAGCAGCTAACACAGCAACCCCACTCTCATTTTCCTACTCCCTGCTGACGAGAGGCAACTACCTCGAAACACGTGTCCAGGGATGGCACACGCCACGCATACTTGCACGCACTCTTGAGCATAGGTGTATCCGCCGACGCTGACCTTCAGGGACCATTTTCATTGGGGGAACACGACTGGTAGGTGTAGCAGTGTGCGACCAATCTGATGTAACTTTATATTCAGGCTCCCTTGAGCCGGTGGAGTCGACGGACTCATGGTTACGCACCTGCGCGCTAAGAGAGGTACTAGACCTGATTATGTTTTTAGCAGCTTACACAGCAACCTCACTCTCATTTTCCTACTCCCTGCTGACGAGAGGCAACTACCTCGAAACACGTGTCCAGGGATGGCACACGCCACGCATACTTGCACGCACTCTTGAGCATAGGTGTATCCGCCGACGCTGACCTTCAGGGACCATTTTCATTGGGGGAACACGACTGGTAGGTGTAGCAGTGTGCGACCAATCTGATGTAACTTTATATTCAGGCTCCCTTGAGCCGGTGGAGTCGACGGACTCATGGTTACGCACCTGCGCGCTAAGTAAGGTAGTAGACCTGATTATGTTTTTAGCAGCTTACACAGCAACCCCACTCTCATTTTCCTACTCCCTGCTGACGAGAGGCAACTACCTCGAAACACGTGTCCAGGGATGGCACACGCCACGCATACTTGCACGCACTCTTGAGCATAGGTGTATCCGCCGACGCTGACCTTCAGGGACCATTTTCATTGGGGGAACACGACTGGTAGGTGTAGCAGTGTGCGACCAATCTGATGTAACTTTATATTCAGGCTCCCTTGAGCCGGTGGAGTCGACGGACTCATGGTTATGCACCTGCGCGCTAAGAGAGGTACTAGACCTGATTATGTTTTTAGCAGCTTACACAGCAACCCCACTCTCATTTTCCTACTCCCTGCTGACGAGAGGCAACTACCTCGAAACACGTGTCCAGGGATGGCACACGCCACGCATACTTGCACGCACTCTTGAGCATAGGTGTATCCGCCGACTCTGACCTTCAGGGACCATTTTCATTGGGGGAACACGACTGGTAGGTGTAGCAGTGTGCGACCAATCTGATGTAACTTTATATTCAGGCTCCCTTGAGCCGGTGGAGTCGACGGACTCATGGTTACGCACCTGCGCGCTAAGAGAGGTACTAGACCTGATTATGTTTTTAGCAGCTTACACAGCAACCCCACTCTCATTTTCCTACTCCCTGCTGACGAGAGGCAACTACCTCGAAACACGTGTCCAGGGATGGCACACGCCACGCATACTTGCATGCACTCTTGAGCATAGGTGTATCCGCCGACGCTGACCTTCAGGGACCATTTTCATTGGGGGAACACGACTGGTAGGTGTAGCAGTGTGCGACCAATCTGATGTAACTTTATATTCAGGCTCCCTTGAGCCGGTGGAGTCGACGGACTCATGGTTACGCACCTGCGCGCTAAGAGAGGTACTAGACCTGATTATGTTTTTAGCAGCTTACACAGCAACCCCACTCTCATTTTCCTACTCCCTGCTGACGAGAGGCAACTACCTCGAAACACGTGTCCAGGGATGGCACACGCCACGCATACTTGCACGCACTCTTGAGCATAGGTGTATCCGCCGACGCTGACCTTCAGGGACCATTTTCATTGGGGGAACATGACTGGTAGGTGTAGCAGTGTGCGACCAATCTGATGTAACTTTATATTCAGGCTCCCTTGAGCTGGTGGAGTCGACGGACTCATGGTTACGCACCTGCGCGCTAAGAGAGGTACTAGACCTGATTATGTTTTTAGCAGCTTACACAGCAACCCCACTCTCATTTTCCTACTCCCTGCTGATGAGAGGCAACTACCTCGAAACACGTGTCCAGGGATGGCACACGCCACGCATACTTACACGCACTCTTGAGCATAGGTGTATCCGCCGACGCTGACCTTCAGGGACCATTTTCATTGGGGGAACACGACTGGTAAGTGTAGCAGTGTGCGACCAATCTGATGTAACTTTATATTCAGGCTCCCTTGAGCCGGTGGAGTCGATGGACTCATGGTTACGCACCTGCGCGCTAAGAGAGGTACTAGACCTGATTATGTTTTTAGCAGCTTACACAGCAACCCCACTCTCATTTTCCTACTCCCTGCTGACGAGAGGCAACTACCTCGAAACACGTGTCCAGGGATGGCACACGCCACGCATACTTGCACGCACTCTTGAGCATAGGTGTATCCGCCGACGCTGACCTTCAGGGACCATTTTCATTGGGGGAACACGACTGGTAGGTGTAGCAGTGTGCGACCAATCTGATGTAACTTTATATTCAGGCTCCCTTGAGCCGGTGGAGTCGACGGACTCATGGTTACGCACCTGCGCGCTAAGAGAGGTACTAGACCTGATTATGTTTTTAGCAGCTTACACAGCAACCCCACTATCATTTTCCTACTCCCTGCTGACGAGAGGCAACTACCTCGAAACACGTGTCCAGGGATGGCACACGCCACGCATACTTGCACGCACTCTTGAGCATAGGTGTATCCGCCGACGCTGACCTTCAGGGACCATTTTCATTGGGGGAACACGACTGGTAGGTGTAGCAGTGTGCGACCAATCTGATGTAACTTTATATTCAGGCTCCCTTGAGCCGGTGGAGTCGACGGACTCATGGTTACGCACCTGCGCGCTAAGAGAGGTACTAGACCTGATTATGTTTTTAGCAGCTTACACAGCAACCCCACTCTCATTTTCCTACTCCCTGCTGACGAGAGGCAACTACCTCGAAACACGTGTCCAGGGATGGCACACGCCACGCATACTTGCACGCACTCTTGAGCATAGGTGTATCCGCCGACGCTGACCTTCAGGGACCATTTTCATTGGGGGAACACGACTGGTAGGTGTAGCAGTGTGCGACCAATCTGATGTAACTTTATATTCAGGCTCCCTTGAGCCGGTGGAGTCGACGGACTCATGGTTACGCACCTGCGCGCTAAGAGAGGTACTAGACCTGATTATGTTTTTAGCAGCTTACACAGCAACCCCACTCTCATTTTCCTACTCCCTGCTGACGAGAGGCAACTACCTCGAAACACGTGTCCAGGGATGGCACACGCCACGCATACTTGCACGCACTCTTGAGCATAGGTGTATCCGCCGACGCTGACCTTCAGGGACCATTTTCATTGGGGGAACACGACTGGTAGGTGTAGCAGTGTGCGACCAATCTGATGTAACTTTATATTCAGGCTCCCTTGAGCCGGTGGAGTCGACGGACTCATGGTTACGCACCTGCGCGCTAAGAGAGGTACTAGACCTGATTATGTTTTTAGCAGCTTACACAGCAACCCCACTCCGATTTTCCTACTCCCTGCTGATGAGAGGCAACTACCTCGAAACACGTGTCCAGGGATGGCACACGCCACGCATACTTACACGCACTCTTGAGCATAGGTGTATCCGCCGACGCTGACCTTCAGGGACCATTTTCATTGGGGGAACACGACTGGTAGGTGTAGCAGTGTGCGACCAATCTGATGTAACTTTATATTCAGGCTCCCTTGAGCCGGTGGAGTCGACGGACTCATGGTTACGCACCTGCGCGCTAAGAGAGGTACTAGACCTGATTATGTTTTTAGCAGCTAACACAGCAACCCCACTCTCATTTTCCTACTCCCTGCTGACGAGAGGCAACTACCTCGAAACACGTGTCCAGGGATGGCACACGCCACGCATACTTGCACGCACTCTTGAGCATAGGTGTATCCGCCGACGCTGACCTTCAGGGACCATTTTCATTGGGGGAACACGACTGGTAGGTGTAGCAATGTGCGACCAATCTGATGTAACTTTATATTCAGGCTCCCTTGAGCCGGTGGAGTCGACGGACTCATGGTTACGCACCTGCGCGCTAAGAGAGGTACTAGACCTGATTATGTTTTTAGCAGCTTACACAGCAACCTCACTCTCATTTTCCTACTCCCTGCTGACGAGAGGCAACTACCTCGAAACACGTGTCCAGGGATGGCACACGCCACGCATACTTGCACGCACTCTTGAGCATAGGTGTATCCGCCGACGCTGACCTTCAGGGACCATTTTCATTGGGGGAACACGACTGGTAGGTGTAGCAGTGTGCGACCAATCTGAAGTAACTTTATATTCAGGCTCCCTTGAGCCGGTGGAGTCGACGGACTCATGGTTACGCACCTGCGCGCTAAGAGAGGTACTAGACCTGATTATGTTTTTAGCAGCTTACACAGCAACCCCACTCTCATTTTCCTACTCCCTGCTGACGAGAGGCAACTACCTCGAAACACGTGTCCAGGGATGGCACACGCCACGCATACTTGCACGCACTCTTGAGCATAGGTGTATCCGCCGACTCTGACCTTCAGGGACCATTTTCATTGGGGGAACACGACTGGTAGGTGTAGCAGTGTGCGACCAATCTGATGTAACTTTATATTCAGGCTCCCTTGAGCCGGTGGAGTCGACGGACTCATGGTTACGCACCTGCGCGCTAAGAGAGGTACTAGACCTGATTATGTTTTTAGCAGCTTACACAGCAACCCCACTCTCATTTTCCTACTCCCTGCTGACGAGAGGCAACTACCTCGAAACACGTGTCCAGGGATGGCACACGCCACGCATACTTGCACGCACTGTTGAGCATAGGTGTATCCGCCGACGCTGACCTTCAGGGACCATTTTCATTGGGGGAACACGACTGGTAGGTGTAGCAGTGTGCGACCAATCTGATGTAACTTTATATTCAGGCTCCCTTGAGCCGGTGGAGTCGACGGACTCATGGTTACGCACCTGCGCGCTAAGAGAGGTACTAGACCTGATTATGTTTTTAGCAGCTTACACAGCAACCCCACTCTCATTTTCCTACTCCCTGCTGACGAGAGGCAACTACCTCGAAACACGTGTCCAGGGATGGCACACGCCACGCATACTTGCACGCACTCTTGAGCATAGGTGTATCCGCCGACGCTGACCTTCAGGGACCATTTTCATTGGGGGAACACGACTGGTAGGTGTAGCAGTGTGCGACCAATCTGATGTAACTTTATATTCAGGCTCCCTTGAGCCGGTGGAGTCGACGGACTCATGGTTACGCACCTGCGCGCTAAGTAAGGTAGTAGACCTGATTATGTTTTTAGCAGCTTACACAGCAACCCCACTCTCATTTTCCTACTCCCTGCTGACGAGAGGCAACTACCTCGAAACACGTGTCCAGGGATGGCACACGCCACGCATACTTGCACGCACTCTTGAGCATAGGTGTATCCGCCGACGCTGACCTTCAGGGACCATTTTCATTGGGGGAACACGACTGGTAGGTGTAGCAGTGTGCGACCAATCTGATGTAACTTTATATTCAGGCTCCCTTGAGCCGGTGGAGTCGACAGACTCATGGTTATGCACCTGCGCGCTAAGAGAGGTACTAGACCTGATTATGTTTTTAGCAGCTTACACAGCAACCCCACTCTCATTTTCCTACTCCCTGCTGACGAGAGGCAACTACCTCGAAACACGTGTCCAGGGATGGCACACGCCACGCATACTTGCACGCACTCTTGAGCATAGGTGTATCCGCCGACTCTGACCTTCAGGGACCATTTTCATTGGGGGAACACGACTGGTAGGTGTAGCAGTGTGCGACCAATCTGATGTAACTTTATATTCAGGCTCCCTTGAGCCGGTGGAGTCGACGGACTCATGGTTACGCACCTGCGCGCTAAGAGAGGTACTAGACCTGATTATGTTTTTAGCAGCTTACACAGCAACCCCACTCTCATTTTCCTACTCCCTGCTGACGAGAGGCAACTACCTCGAAACACGTGTCCAGGGATGGCACACGCCACGCATACTTGCATGCACTCTTGAGCATAGGTGTATCCGCCGACGCTGACCTTCAGGGACCATTTTCATTGGGGGAACACGACTGGTAGGTGTAGCAGTGTGCGACCAATCTGATGTAACTTTATATTCAGGCTCCCTTGAGCCGGTGGAGTCGACGGACTCATGGTTACGCACCTGCGCGCTAAGAGAGGTACTAGACCTGATTATGTTTTTAGCAGCTTACACAGCAACCCCACTCTCATTTTCCTACTCCCTGCTGACGAGAGGCAACTACCTCGAAACACGTGTCCAGGGATGGCACACGCCACGCATACTTGCACGCACTCTTGAGCATAGGTGTATCCGCCGACGCTGACCTTCAGGGACCATTTTCATTGGGGGAACACGACTGGTAGGTGTAGCAGTGTGCGACCAATCTGATGTAACTTTATATTCAGGCTCCCTTGAGCTGGTGGAGTCGACGGACTCATGGTTACGCACCTGCGCGCTAAGAGAGGTACTAGACCTGATTATGTTTTTAGCAGCTTACACAGCAACCCCACTCTCATTTTCCTACTCCCTGCTGATGAGAGGCAACTACCTCGAAACACGTGTCCAGGGATGGCACACGCCACGCATACTTACACGCACTCTTGAGCATAGGTGTATCCGCCGACGCTGACCTTCAGGGACCATTTTCATTGGGGGAACACGACTGGTAAGTGTAGCAGTGTGCGACCAATCTGATGTAACTTTATATTCAGGCTCCCTTGAACCGGTGGAGTCGATGGACTCATGGTTACGCACCTGCGCGCTAAGAGAGGTACTAGACCTGATTATGTTTTTAGCAGCTTACACAGCAACCCCACTCTCATTTTCCTACTCCCTGCTGACGAGAGGCAACTACCTCGAAACACGTGTCCAGGGATGGCACACGCCACGCATACTTGCACGCACTCTTGAGCATAGGTGTATCCGCCGACGCTGACCTTCAGGGACCATTTTCATTGGGGGAACACGACTGGTAGGTGTAGCAGTGTGCGACCAATCTGATGTAACTTTATATTCAGGCTCCCTTGAGCCGGTGGAGTCGACGGACTCATGGTTACGCACCTGCGCGCTAAGAGAGGTACTAGACCTGATTATGTTTTTAGCAGCTTACACAGCAACCCCACTATCATTTTCCTACTCCCTGCTGACGAGAGGCAACTACCTCGAAACACGTGTCCAGGGATGGCACACGCCACGCATACTTGCACGCACTCTTGAGCATAGGTGTATCCGCCGACGCTGACCTTCAGGGACCATTTTCATTGGGGGAACACGACTGGTAGGTGTAGCAGTGTGCGACCAATCTGATGTAACTTTATATTCAGGCTCCCTTGAGCCGGTGGAGTCGACGGACTCATGGTTACGCACCTGCGCGCTAAGAGAGGTACTAGACCTGATTATGTTTTTAGCAGCTTACACAGCAACCCCACTCTCATTTTCCTACTCCCTGCTGACGAGAGGCAACTACCTCGAAACACGTGTCCAGGGATGGCACACGCCACGCATACTTGCACGCACTCTTGAGCATAGGTGTATCCGCCGACGCTGACCTTCAGGGACCATTTTCATTGGGGGAACACGACTGGTAGGTGTAGCAGTGTGCGACCAATCTGATGTAACTTTATATTCAGGCTCCCTTGAGCCGGTGGAGTCGACGGACTCATGGTTACGCACCTGCGCGCTAAGAGAGGTACTAGACCTGATTATGTTTTTAGCAGCTTACACAGCAACCCCACTCTCATTTTCCTACTCCCTGCTGACGAGAGGCAACTACCTCGAAACACGTGTCCAGGGATGGCACACGCCACGCATACTTGCACGCACTCTTGAGCATAGGTGTATCCGCCGACGCTGACCTTCAGGGACCATTTTCATTGGGGGAACACGACTGGTAGGTGTAGCAGTGTGCGACCAATCTGATGTAACTTTATATTCAGGCTCCCTTGAGCCGGTGGAGTCGACGGACTCATGGTTACGCACCTGCGCGCTAAGAGAGGTACTAGACCTGATTATGTTTTTAGCAGCTTACACAGCAACCCCACTCCGATTTTCCTACTCCCTGCTGATGAGAGGCAACTACCTCGAAACACGTGTCCAGGGATGGCACACGCCACGCATACTTACACGCACTCTTGAGCATAGGTGTATCCGCCGACGCTGACCTTCAGGGACCATTTTCATTGGGGGAACACGACTGGTAGGTGTAGCAGTGTGCGACCAATCTGATGTAACTTTATATTCAGGCTCCCTTGAGCCGGTGGAGTCGACGGACTCATGGTTACGCACCTGCGCGCTAAGAGAGGTACTAGACCTGATTATGTTTTTAGCAGCTAACACAGCAACCCCACTCTCATTTTCCTACTCCCTGCTGACGAGAGGCAACTACCTCGAAACACGTGTCCAGGGATGGCACACGCCACGCATACTTGCACGCACTCTTGAGCATAGGTGTATCCGCCGACGCTGACCTTCAGGGACCATTTTCATTGGGGGAACACGACTGGTAGGTGTAGCAGTGTGCGACCAATCTGATGTAACTTTATATTCAGGCTCCCTTGAGCCGGTGGAGTCGACGGACTCATGGTTACGCACCTGCGCGCTAAGAGAGGTACTAGACCTGATTATGTTTTTAGCAGCTTACACAGCAACCTCACTCTCATTTTCCTACTCCCTGCTGACGAGAGGCAACTACCTCGAAACACGTGTCCAGGGATGGCACACGCCACGCATACTTGCACGCACTCTTGAGCATAGGTGTATCCGCCGACGCTGACCTTCAGGGACCATTTTCATTGGGGGAACACGACTGGTAGGTGTAGCAGTGTGCGACCA
Organism: Triturus cristatus; assembly: GCF_964204655.1. Lineage (NCBI taxonomy): Eukaryota > Metazoa > Chordata > Amphibia > Caudata > Salamandridae > Triturus > Triturus cristatus. The sequence goes on from NC_140590.1 coordinate 408,394,897, forward strand.
ATCTGAAGTAACTTTATATTCAGGCTCCCTTGAGCCGGTGGAGTCGACGGACTCATGGTTACGCACCTGCGCGCTAAGAGAGGTACTAGACCTGATTATGTTTTTAGCAGCTTACACAGCAACCCCACTCTCATTTTCCTACTCCCTGCTGACGAGAGGCAACTACCTCGAAACACGTGTCCAGGGATGGCACACGCCACGCATACTTGCACGCACTCTTGAGCATAGGTGTATCCGCCGACTCTGACCTTCAGGGACCATTTTCATTGGGGGAACACGACTGGTAGGTGTAGCAGTGTGCGACCAATCTGATGTAACTTTATATTCAGGCTCCCTTGAGCCGGTGGAGTCGACGGACTCATGGTTACGCACCTGCGCGCTAAGAGAGGTACTAGACCTGATTATGTTTTTAGCAGCTTACACAGCAACCCCACTCTCATTTTCCTACTCCCTGCTGACGAGAGGCAACTACCTCGAAACACGTGTCCAGGGATGGCACACGCCACGCATACTTGCACGCACTCTTGAGCATAGGTGTATCCGCCGACGCTGACCTTCAGGGACCATTTTCATTGGGGGAACACGACTGGTAGGTGTAGCAGTGTGCGACCAATCTGATGTAACTTTATATTCAGGCTCCCTTGAGCCGGTGGAGTCGACGGACTCATGGTTACGCACCTGCGCGCTAAGAGAGGTACTAGACCTGATTATGTTTTTAGCAGCTTACACAGCAACCCCACTCTCATTTTCCTACTCCCTGCTGACGAGAGGCAACTACCTCGAAACACGTGTCCAGGGATGGCACACGCCACGCATACTTGCACGCACTCTTGAGCATAGGTGTATCCGCCGACGCTGACCTTCAGGGACCATTTTCATTGGGGGAACACGACTGGTAGGTGTAGCAGTGTGCGACCAATCTGATGTAACTTTATATTCAGGCTCCCTTGAGCCGGTGGAGTCGACGGACTCATGGTTACGCACCTGCGCGCTAAGAGAGGTACTAGACCTGATTATGTTTTTAGCAGCTTACACAGCAACCCCACTCTCATTTTCCTACTCCCTGCTGACAAGAGGCAACTACCTCGAAACACGTGTCCAGGGATGGCACACGCCACGCATACTTGCACGCACTCTTGAGCATAGGTGTATCCGCCGACGCTGACCTTCAGGGACCATTTTCATTGGGGGAACATGACTGGTAGGTGTAGCAGTGTGCGACCAATCTGATGTAACTTTATATTCAGGCTCCCTTGAGCCGGTGGAGTCGACGGACTCATGGTTACGCACCTGCGCGCTAAGAGAGGTACTAGACCTGATTATGTTTTTAGCAGCTTACACAGCAACCCCACTCTCATTTTCCTACTCCCTGCTGACGAGAGGCAACTACCTCGAAACACGTGTCCAGGGATGGCACACGCCACGCATACTTGCACGCACTCTTGAGCATAGGTGTATCTGCCGACGCTGACCTTCAGGGACCATTTTCATTGGGGGAACACGACTGGTAGGTGTAGCAGTGTGCGACCAATCTGATGTAACTTTATATTCAGGCTCCCTTGAGCCGGTGGAGTCGACGGACTCATGGTTACGCACCTGCGCGCTAAGAGAGGTACTAGACCTGATTATGTTTTTAGCAGCTTACACAGCAACCCCACTCTCATTTTCCTACTCCCTGCTGACGAGAGGCAACTACCTCGAAACACGTGTCCAGGGATGGCACACGCCACGCATACTTGCACGCACTCTTGAGCATAGGTGTATCCGCCGACGCTGACCTTCAGGGACCATTTTCATTGGGGGAACACGACTGGTAGGTGTAGCAGTGTGCAACCAATCTGATGTAACTTTATATTCAGGCTCCCTTGAGCCGGTGGAGTCGACGGACTCATGGTTACGCACCTGCGCGCTAAGAGAGGTACTAGACCTGATTATGTTTTTAGCAGCTTACACAGCAACCCCACTCTCATTTTCCTACTCCCTGCTGACGAGAGGCAACTACCTCGAAACACGTGTCCAGGGATGGCACACGCCACGCATACTTGCACGCACTCTTGAGCATAGGTGTATCCGCCGACGCTGACCTTCAGGGACCATTTTCATTGGGGGAACACGACTGGTAGGTGTAGCAGTGTGCGACCAATCTGATGTAACTTTATATTCAGGCTCCCTTGAGCCGGTGGAGTCGACGGACTCATGGTTACGCACCTGCGCGCTAAGAGAGGTACTAGACCTGATTATGTTTTTAGCAGCTTACACAGCAACCCCACTCTCATTTTCCTACTCCCTGCTGACGAGAGGCAACTACCTCGAAACACGTGTCCAGGGATGGCACACGCCACGCATACTTGCACGCACTCTTGAGCATAGGTGTATCCGCCGACGCTGACCTTCAGGGACCATTTTCATTGGGGGAACACGACTGGTAGGTGTAGCAGTGTGCGACCAATCTGATGTAACTTTATATTCAGGCTCCCTTGAGCCGGTGGAGTCGACGGACTCATGGTTACGCACCTGCGCGCTAAGAGAGGTACTAGACCTGATTATGTTTTTAGCAGCTTACACAGCAACCCCACTCTCATTTTCCTACTCCCTGCTGACGAGAGGCAACTACCTCGAAACACGTGTCCAGGGATGGCACACGCCACGCATACTTGCACGCACTCTTGAGCATAGGTGTATCCGCCGACGCTGACCTTCAGGGACCATTTTCATTGGGGGAACACGACTGGTAGGTGTAGCAGTGTGCGACCAATCTGATGTAACTTTATATTCAGGCTCCCTTGAGCCGGTGGAGTCGACGGACTCATGGTTACGCACCTGCGCACTAAGAGAGGTACTAGACCTGATTATGTTTTTAGCAGCTTACACAGCAACCCCACTCTCATTTTCCTACTCCCTGCTGACGAGAGGCAACTACCTCGAAACATGTGTCCAGGGATGGCACACGCCACGCATACTTGCACGCACTCTTGAGCATAGGTGTATCCGCCGATGCTGACCTTCAGGGACCATTTTCATTGGGGGAACACGACTGGTAGGTGTAGCAGTGTGCGACCAATCTGATGTAACTTTATATTCAGGCTCCCTTGAGCCGGTGGAGTCGACGGACTCATGGTTACGCACCTGCGCGCTAAGAGAGGTACTAGACCTGATTATGGTTTTAGCAGCTTACACAGCAACCCCACTCTCATTTTCCTACTCCCTGCTGACGAGAGGCAACTACCTCGAAACACGTGTCCAGGGATGGCACACGCCACGCATACTTGCACGCACTCTTGAGCATAGGTGTATCCGCCGACGCTGACCTTCAGGGACCATTTTCATTGGGGGAACACGACTGGTAGGTGTAGCAGTGTGCGACCAATCTGATGTAACTTTATATTCAGGCTCCCTTGAGCCGGTGGAGTCGACGGACTCATGGTTACGCACCTGCGCGCTAAGAGAGGTACTAGACCTGATTATGTTTTTAGCAGCTTACACAGCAACCCCACTCTCATTTTCCTACTCCCTGCTGATGAGAGGCAACTACCTCGAAACACGTGTCCAGGGATGGCACACGCCACGCATACTTGCACGCACTCTTGAGCATAGGTGTATCCGCCGACGCTGACCTTCAGGGACCATTTTCATTGGGGGAACACGACTGGTAGGTATAGCAGTGTGCGACCAATCTGATGTAACTTTATATTCAGGCTCCCTTGAGCCGGTGGAGTCGACGGACTCATGGTTACGCACCTGCGCGCTAAGAGAGGTACTAGACCTGATTATGTTTTTAGCAGCTTACACAGCAACCCCACTCTCATTTTCCTACTCCCTGCTGACGAGAGGCAACTACCTCGAAACACGTGTCCAGGGATGGCACACGCCACGCATACTTGCACGCACTCTTGAGCATAGGTGTATCCGCCGACGCTGACCTTCAGGGACCATTTTCATTGGGGGAACACGACTGGTAGGTGTAGCAGTGTGCGACCAATCTGATGTAACTTTATATTCAGGCTCCCTTGAGCCGGTGGAGTCGACGGACTCATGGTTACGCACCTGCACGCTAAGAGAGGTACTAGACCTGATTATGTTTTTAGCAGCTTACACAGCAACCCCACTCTCATTTTCCTACTCCCTGCTGATGAGAGGCAACTACCTCGAAACACGTGTCCAGGGATGGCACACGCCACGCATACTTGCACGCACTCTTGAGCATAGGTGTATCCGCCGACGCTGACCTTCAGGGACCATTTTCATTGGGGGAACACGACTGGTAGGTGTAGCAGTGTGCGACCAATCTGATGTAACTTTATATTCAGGCTCCCATGAGCCGGTGGAGTCGACGGACTCATGGTTACGCACCTGCGGGCTAAGAGAGGTACTAGACCTGATTATGTTTTTAGCAGCTTACACAGCAACCCCACTCTCATTTTCCTACTCCCTGCTGACGAGAGGCAACTACCTCGAAACACGTGTCCAGGGATGGCACACGCCACGCATACTTGCACACACTCTTGAGCATAGGTGTATCCGCCGACGCTGACCTTCAGGGACCATTTTCATTGGGGGAACACGACTGGTAGGTGTAGCAGTGTGCGACCAATCTGATGTAGCGATAGATAAGTATCAGCGAGAGGGTAACATACACTGGCTATTCAGCGACATCGTGCCCCGGGGGCACGCGCGCTCCACAAAAACAAGGAGTTGCAACCAGAAGGGTGCCAAGTGGCAAAAACCAGTAAATAGGTTCAAGATGGGTGTCTATGGCCTTACAGCTGTGTGAAGCCAGTCTCATTTTGAGGTACGCCCAGGCGAAAATTGGGTGCTTCTCAAGGTTCTCATAACCAATGCGGTTTGTGGTATCTCCCAGCGGATCCACTGAAAGTGTACTGCAGCTATCACGAAATTGGGAATCTGGGATTCCAACACTTTTGCTAGTTTAAAAATCCAGGGTCAGAGATGGTTAGTAGGTACTGTGTTCCAATGGCAGTTAAGCAAGCAAGGTGCACTGCGTAAGTTGTCACTACACGAAAGGGTGAGGTGTCGCCAATAGCGGGCATAATACATATATGGTCAAACCAGATTTCACACCAATAAGGTGTTCACCAGGGCTAGCACCGAAAGGGGTCTGTGCAATTGTCTGGTCAATGGGGTGAAGTAAGTGCACCCCAGAACCAAGGGTAGGTGACCTGTTGCTGCAGTTAAGCTCAAAAGCCTCGCACGGTCAGCTATATTAGCCACGCTTGATGGGTGCAGTCAGCCAACAAAGTGTGCTGCCGTCCCAATAAATGGGGTAACAAGGTGTCAAGTACAATGAGCTACTATGTCAATAGAACATTTGACACGTCCAGTATTCAACAAAAACTAAAGTTTAACGGAGCAGGTAATTTTCCACCGCAGAGGATGCTCCGGGTTGGCAGTGGGTTCTCCCCTTACCCTCCCATTTGGGAGTATTCTAGGAGGGGGGGTAAAGTAGGACTTGCCATTCTTGAATGTTAGGCATCATATTGCAGACAGTGCGCACTGTGCAAATCAGACAGATTGGCTAAGCGGTATGCCTAGGGGGTTTCACCACAGAGGGAGCTGAGCGTGCAAAATTCCCATAAGGAATAAGGGATGCAGGGGAAGTGCTGGAGGTCAGCCTTGTTCATTGTCACATTCGCCAGCTATGAACATTCCTGTGTGTCATGATTCAGCAAGCAAAGGGACTGTGCAAATGTTAAGTATATTCCTTCTCGCCCTAATAGCCAAAGCAGGCAGGCGGGTGAAGGAGCGGTATCCTAACTAGTGGGCTGCTGACCCAGATATGGGAGACACAGGTGTCCAGGCACACATGGTGCTAAAAGGGCGGCAGCTAGGCGAGATCAGCAAATAGTGTCTGAATTCTTTCCGCCCAGAGTTGGCACGGGGTGGAGTCATGTGAGGCAGTGGAATTTTCACACAGAAGGGTGAATAGTTAATTGCACAAGTCACAGGCCAAAGGGGCCTTGGTTTCATCAGACACTAGCTGATGAAGGCTAACGTCAAGGGCTATCGTGAGATAGATGAGGTTCATTTATCACTGGTAGGGATGGATCCCTTTCTTCTAGATTTGCGGGAGGCTCTAGAGAGGAGAGGTTGCAGGTAAGACCTTAGCTGTTTTGGTGGGGGGCTCTGGCGGCGACGGTGGCCACCTCCAGAGCTGTGGCAGAGTTACAGGGCTCTCTGGAAGCAGGGCGTTACAGAAAGGTACCTCTGCGCGACACCATAGGGGGTGCCTGTGCCAAATCCCAGGAGCCTCATGTGAGGTTCCTTGAAAACCGTGTCGGCGCCCCGTTAGTCCTTTGGGCGGTTGTGGGCCTGAACAACCGGGGTTTACTATGCTACGCTCCGCCTTGAAAGGGGGGCGTGAGTAATAAGGGACCAAGTGTCACCTGATCCGGGAAGAGGATCACCAGTAAGGGCAGCACAGGTGGGGTTCGCCCCAGTGCTGCCTGGCTCATCAGGCGGGCAGGCGGCCTAGTTGGTTGGCTGCCTTTGGATCGCCCGTAAGATAACCCACCTATTACATAACGGTGTATGCAATAAACCTGCAGCAACTTTACCCAAACAAGAAAAATGTGCTGTGTATTTATTTATTTGCATATATGTTATGTTGGAGGGGTGGGAAAGGATGCCAATGGTGATACTATGCTTTCCTGGTGAGAGGCTGTTTCAAGGAGGAGTGTGTGTTTTAGTCAAATGAAATTAAAAGGAAAATAGAGAACGCTGCAGAAATAAGACTTCATCACGTGTGCAGGCGGTCCTGGTAGCAGCCTAGGCCACCAGCAGAAGAGCAGAGACAGCCTCGGGGAGATGGCCCGGCGGCAGCAGAAAACAAGCATTTGCAATGCATCGGTCTCGCCTTTGGGACCTTATATGTATTTAGCTGTGAAGCACATAAGCCTGGGTGCTGAAACATCTACTATTCTTTAACACGGAGGGAAAGTAAGCACCAAACTGCGTGACACGCCAATTATGGGAACACATGGAGAGATATATTGCATTTAGTGGGAAATGGTATAGTCCAAAGCTCTGTTTTTAATATAAAACCAGGGCCTTTATTGGTCATATCACTGAAAATACAAGATTTAAAAAATATATATATTATTGTCTACGGGTGCTCGTGGAAGACAATTTCTATGGACTGGAATCTAGAGAATGCTAAAGTGATTCTGGTATTTTACCGACCTCTGCTGGTCGTTTCCTATCAAGAAAGTTAAATAGAGGCAGTTGCCAGAAAAATTAAAAAAAGAAAGTCCCTCAGCAGAAAGCAATTTTGCTATTTTACTGACCTCTACTGGTTGTTTCCTATCAAGACAGTTAAATAGAGCCAGTTGAAGAGAAGAAAGAAGTCGCTATGCGGAAGCAGACAAGTCCGTACTTGCTTTCAGTAGAGTGATCTACGAATTTTGTAATCTGTTCATTAAAAGCCTCCTCAACTAAGAACTAGGTTTAGAGAAAAGCTGCCTTACAACTAATGAAGCAGATGACAACACATTCCATGACATACCCATCTATCCAACTGAATGAAAACCACAGGCAATCACAACTGCTGCAAGACCCACTGCCCATACCCACACTGTGGTTTGGCAGTAAGCCACCAGTTCGAAGCTGTCATAAATACATGGGAAAATGATACACATTTCTGGAACTCCTCTAAAAAAGTCTGAAAGCAACAATGAACTCACGAGCGTGAAAGCAATGTCAGTGGAAACACAGCGGATGATGCAGTAGGACCAGGGGACACAATCTACAATTTAACATCGATCACAAATTACAAGTGAGAAGAGGAGCTGTGAATAGGAATACCAACGCCAGAAAAACAAACAGGGCAAGAACTTACTAGAACAAGGAACCCGAAGGCCTGGACACACCAGCCTGGGACTGGTAAATGATCATTAGGCCATTGGCAAGGAGACAGAGTTGCAGGTGCTTGAGGCCTAATCGCCCTTTCATATTTACATGAGCACGTAATTAGCACGCAGTGTAAGAGTTGTTTCCTACACCCACCAGAGTTCAGTAGCCCATCCAAAGCCTTCAACAACACCACTACTATATTCTGACATGTAGCTTTACGACCCTAATAATCCACCCTTAGCGAGGGGGTCTACTGAAGTACTAACCAGGTGGTCACCTTAGGCCACTACAGGCAGTTTACAAACGTGGACATTCCTGTGACAATACATTGCATTGTGGGTGCTGTAGTCTGGGCTTCCTTTCACTACATTGGACTCAAATACCCTATAGCAATGAATTTGTCGATTACAGGCCCGGGGCTGTAAACAGTGTCTGCTATGACAAGGGGTGAGCGGGAAGCGCCAGCAGCACTCCACTGCTAGCCATAAATCCACATCACACCCTCATCATTAGCCTTCTACCGACATAACCTGGCATTAATAATGGGAACAGGCAGTTAGAAAGTGGTCAACAGCTGTAGTCCCTTTTAAGATACTATTTTATGACATGCGTCTCACTTATTACAGTGGGGCTGGGAATATTTTAAATAATATGGCACCGCGGGAGATAAGCAGCTTCTTTGTAGACTGACCCCGACAACGTGGATGACGAGGACTGGGAAGATTAAAATGGATTCTCAGGAATAAATAAATAAAAAAAGGCTACCTGTCTCACGTCCGTTCTTATTCTGCGATGCCAAATACCTTTGGGTCCTTGTACTGATTAACTGCACCCGGCTGTGGGAAACCTCCATGGCGGGAACAACATGTTGTGGGGCACACGCGGGGAATGTAGCCACTGTGGCTGCACCGCGGAGTAATAATGCGGGAGCAGGAAGACAGGCAGCCGGTAGTGCTGTGTGCACGCCGGGCATGGGGGTTGCTGTTGGCTGATGGAAAGTGGTGAGGAGGTGCCGGTTGGATATGCATGCTTCCTGATCTTGGGCAGGCGACAGTTAAAATAAGTTAAAAGGAGCACCAAAGTTGCGATAAAAGATAGGATTCAGTAGACGAAAAGGGGTAGTGGGGTGCATAAACGAAGAAAACAAAAAGACAGTTTAGGAGAGAGGCAGTTGAACACCGCTCCATCATTTATACATGCACGCATTTAATCTAGGGTCAGATCCAATCCAATGAAAACAACACCATGGCCTAATGCACCAGAGCATCGCAGGAAAGCAAAGAAAATAAGGTACTATAAATTAACAAACAAAACGAAAGCAATTATCAGGAGGAAAACAAAGCGAACCTGGTATGTTAATAAAAGAAGATATTAGTCAATGTTCGTTGCCGTGTGGCCAGATCTACTGCGCAACGTGTGGGCGAGGGTGCAAAGGGAGCTGCGTTTAGTTGATCCACACGGCCAGCGCTCTTTGGTTTATATAGAGAGCAGCAGCGGTACGAATCCTGCACTCCTGCTAGGTTCGCGAGTTCACTGGCCAAGAGTCCGGGCCCCAACATACAGCCATTGTTTGCATTTTGTTCTTCACCCAAGCGGGTTGAGCACTGACTGGGCTACGAGGAGCCCGGCAAAGCATTGAGCATATTGCTGGAGGTCAGAGGAGCGGGGAATAGAGGTGGAAACAAGCAGCACGTGCTGCCCGCCCTGCCCCTCGCGCACACCGGCTCCTGCCTCCTAAGGTACCAGAGCATCGCAGGATAGCAAAGAAAACAAGGCACTATAAATTAACATAAACAAAACGAAAGCAATTATCAGGAGGAAAACAAACCGAGCCTGGTATGTTAATAAAACAAGAGATTAGTCACTATTTACATACTTAATAGGAATGGGCTGTTGACATATATATATGGAAGTGCAGAGCAGCAGCAGCACAAATCCCGCACCCCCGCCTGGGTCGCGAGTGCAGAGGGAGCTGCATTTAGTTGATCCACACGGCCAGTGCTCTTTGGTTTATATAGAGAGCAGCAGCGGTACGAATCCTGCACCCCTGCTAGGGTCGCAAGTTCACTGACCAAGAGTCCGGGCCCCAATAAGCAGCCATTGTTTGCATTTTGTTCTTCAGCCAATCGGGTTGGGCGCTAAGTGAGCTACGAGGAGCCGGGGAAAAGCATGATGGGCAGGCGCACACACACGGGGGAGCTCTTACAGACGGGGAGCTGAAAACAATGGAACGCCGGCCATAAAGAGAGCACGTCATCGCGTGCGCGACATCATGATAAAGCTGCACGCCAGAACAAGTTGGGCACTGAGTGGGCTACGAGGTGCCGGGGAAAAGCATGATGGGCATGCGCACACACGCGGGGGGAGCGCTTACAGGTGGGGAGGTGTAAACAACAGAACACCAGCCAGGAAGAGAGCACATCATCGCGTGCGCAACGCTGTGATAAAGCTGCACGCCAGAACAAAGTGCGCGAGTGAAGGGGCCAGTAGCCTTGGAAGGATACAAATGACGACATAATCATCATGAGGCGGGACTAATAAGCCTTAAACCAATTGGAAGGCAGCATTTACTGACCTAAGCCAATAAAAATGATGGGCGGAGAGTGGGCGGAACTTAAACGAAGCTTCCACACTAAAGTGTATACTGCATGTCTCGGAGAGACAGCGCAAGCGCTGTCTAGGCGAGACCTAAAAAGTTGCAACAAGCTGAAAATGAAATAAGAAACCTCTCTCATCCACTGTGATTGTTGTTGTGAACCCGTCCTTGCTGCTGGATCTGTTCCAGTGTCTTCAAGTTACACCGGGTCAAAGTTAGCACATTTCCCAGTGACCGGACTGAATCCCAGATGCAGATGAATAATGGTAGCTGAGCATGCAGAATTCCCGTATTTCATGCACTCACGGCCACAGCAGAGAAGTCAAACAAGTTTAAAAGAGTTGAGTGAAGGTGAGGGGAGAAGGGTGAGTGCATGCGCAAATCCAACGCCAGGAACGGGTCACGTGGGTTCCTCATGCTCTAACATATGAGAAAATACGAAAATACATACCCGGCACTGCAGGGAGTGTGCGCTGAGCGGATACAAGACATCTGTGGCAAAACACCGGTGTCGTCAGGTGCAGACTTATGCCATGCACAGCGGTCGAAAAGAATACACCTCAAGGCTGGGACAATAACAGCTATTGTATGGCGAGACAAAGAGGGTCCTACACGCTGGGCACAGAGGGCCCGCTGCCACTTGTGTGACGGCACTTGTACAGGCGTCCCAGAGAGGGTGCAGTTTACTGGCAGCGGGGTAACAAGTTCACGGAGCTCAGGCTGTTTGTACACAGACTGTCTAGCGCGCTCATCATCACACAGACCATCCTCCGCTCAGAATGTGTCTGCGAGGGGGCGCTTCACCTGCGAATTTCATTATAGCTTCAAGCCAGCACTTACTTTCTCGCAGACGGTGTGCCAATATCCACCACCCACAAGTCTGTTTAGTGCCGGAGCTGGCCTACCACTGGCAAAGGGACAGTTTTTGTAAACAAAGAAGCTACTTCGGGAATGCGATCAGATGTCTAAAGGGAGATTAGCCGTATAAAATACATGCCTCTTCCCACCATGCACTGGATCTCGTCCACCACCACCCACCCGGCTCCCGCTCCCTCCATCCCCATACCTCTTCCTCCTCTGGCGGGTCCAAGTCCTCTCACCCCACATGCCTGCCGTTCAGCTGCATGGCTTCGGTGTGGGAGCCCATTCTCCCGGCGGGATGTATCTGCCGCTGGCTAGAGCAGGTAGTGCGTGAGGCCAGGACAGGCGTGAGAAGCAGCGGGCTACAGTAGGAGAGGAGGCTGCTCTGCGAGAGGGGGTGGGGGTTCAGAGTGGCTGATCAGCGGCGTCACTATGGGGGTGCGGGGGGGGGTGCGGACCGCACCGGGTGACACCCTCAAGTGGGGTGACACCAACAGGGCCCGTCAGGGGCCGTCTTTAGGGCGGTGCAACCGGGTGCTGGCTTCCTGTGGGCGCCGTGTTTGAAAGTTTATTAAGCTTTTGAAGCACCTGCTGCAGCGTTTCTTTCCGCCAGCAATTACCAGGCCTCACATAAATGTCAAGATAACTGGTGTGATTAATTATCTTCCTGGAGAGAGATCAGTGTTTTGTAAAGTTGAGGTTTTGATATAGGTGAAGTTAGTGCAGAGGGTTAATATGCCTGCTGCAAAGAACGTGTGCCAAGTAGATTACAGAGTGCAGATCAGCAGGTTACTGCTTTCAAAAGAGACATCCTTTTGTTACTTGCAATTTATAACTCCTAATATAGAATAGTGAACTATTAACTTTCATCATAGAACTGCATTCACACTGCAAAGTATACATTATTAGAACATTGATTAATGTTGCAAAAAGGATTAATTTGGCTAGAAATAGATTCTTATTATTAAAGAAAACTCCCAACTATGCTGTTTCTTTTTCGACTCTGCGTTTGTGCTTCTCCACACCACGCACTATACTGCCTACCAGTATGGATGACATGTGACTCCTACACTTTCAGTCCTTTGGTTTATGTATCATTTCCTATACACGGATTTACACACCTATGATTGATTGTCTCTGTGTAATGTGTGTGTGATGCAAAGTGCTCGGACACCCTACACTGGTATGAGTGGCGCGATATAACTAATTCAATGCATCTGAGAGAGTGTGGTTATGGTGACTTGGTCACTGTTAAAGGGTGCTAGTGAGAGAATCCGTGGTGGAGGTGGTCATTGGGGGGGGGCGCCAACAAACATTGTCGCACAGGGCGCCACCAGCGCTAAAGCCGGCCCTGGGGCCCGTGTGCGCAGAGCAACCTAACCTTTTAGGAAGAGGACGTGCCTGTGCGCAGTGCACACTGTCTCCTCTCCTTTCTTTTATTTGCTTCCCTGTGAAGTGGATCCAAAAAAGAAAATCACTTTTGCTGGAAATCAATGTCGTATTTTTCTTACATTTAATTCCAAAATGCAGCATCAGGAATAAAAGTTTAAAAATATGAAAAGTAAATAACTAAATAAAGTAAGACAGAGTGGTAGCAAACTGTCCAGATTGATTTTTATTCACACCCAAACACATTAGCGCCACTTTTACAGAGTTTGCCAGTGAAGCACTATTTTTGTTGTCTTGGCTTTGTTTTGCCTGGACTTGGAGCTAGTGCACCAATCCTGGAGGTACTGCAATGTGAGGATTGAAAAACAAAATTTGTACTGCTGCTCTGTATCTAGGGATGTTGTCTTTTTTTTACCATACTGCTTACGTTTTGTAAGGATATAAGCAATGGCCATTGAAATGGGTCCATTCAGGGCCCTGTTGTCATGTCCTTAACTTTTCAGGCAAAAGCACTCACTGATTTCTGAACAGTGAGTGTAAAAGCGTTAAGGTAACCATGTTGTTCCTGCTTGCATTTCACATGGTTTGCAAAATGTTGCATTCCCTATGATTGTTTGCTTTTTTCCAGGATGCTGTCACTTTTTTTTGTAGGCCACATATTGCTCTTGCCCAGTGCGTAATTTAAATTGAGCCGCATCCAGGTGTCTATAGCTGGCAACAATTGGGTTGTAGTTGAAGGCAGTCTGAGTTTTTCTCAGTGGGGCAGTATGGTGTTCAGTGGGGGAGAGGATGTGGCACTATGGCCAGAGCTGCTGAATTTGGAACTGGGGAACCAGGTTCAGCCTTAATAACCAGTCCGCCAGACCACTCTCCTGAGAGAGCACTATCTCATGCTAGACCTTAGAAGACTTCGCAAGACATTAGAAGCCCCGGTGTCGTAGCACCAGCAGGTGGACCCTAGCATGACAAGTGTAGGTTAACCTTCAAGGCTTGTCCACCACTATTCATACTGAAGTTCACCTCCAGTTTTGCAGCAGGCCTATGAAGCAGTACACCCTAGAACAGTGACCCTGTCACTGAGATCACAGGACCCTTGAGAAGGGCCAGCTCTAGGGCGGTGCAACCGGTGTGACCGCACCAGGTGCTCACTTTCGGTGGAGGCATCATTTTTGCAAGTATATTATGGTTTTAAAAGCGCTTGCTGCCTCCTTCCTGGCCTCCAGTAATTTTCGGTAACAATAAAAATGTCATCGGAATTTTGTCTAATGGAAGATTTGACTCATGGAAAGGTAGCTCAGAGGGTTAATGTACCTGCTGCAAAGAACATGTACCATGCAGATCACAAAGTGCACATAATGTAAATAGGCCAGTGGGCTACTGCTTTTGTCAGAGAGATCCTTTTGTTACTTGCAGTTTATAAGTTAAAATCCTAACATAGAACAGTGAGCTATTAACTGTCATCTACTCCGCAGCAACACAAGTCAAATTTTTTATTAACTTTTGATACGTTTGAGCAACAAACAATTTATTAGTTTAAATGGTGAATTTATTAGTTTAAATGGTGAGATCATGCTGCAGATCTTGCATTATGAGGCAAATATGGCAGAGCCATTATTATTTAGAAAACATTTGCAAACTAGGATTTTTAGCCATTCATGTTTGAACTGCTGTTTTGGTAAAGGGAGAAGTGCTGATGACAGAAACTCCATGGCTCGGAGACAAATGGCTTGTGCTTCCACATTTTATCGTATTTGGGGACATTCTGTGATTAGAAGCATATCCCACTTTGTGAACACATTTTACTGTCAATACCTCATTATAACCTTAAATAATCATGTGTATCCATTGGTTGATAAAACTGGGCAGTGAAACCAAACAAATACAAAAAAATTGGGATGTTTGCGCATTCTGGGCACGCCTCTGGCTCTGCCCACTGATCCAATCCTTGGGTTATTCCCGCCCTTTGATTCTCCGCCCACAGTTCCCCTACTATTTTTCCCCCACTTCGACCACTGATATATCGTGTTGATGGATAGTGGGAACACCACACCAGTAAAAAGTACCATACCTATGATATTATAAATTCCAATAAACTGTTGACTAGCAGGTAGCCCACTGTACAACCTGATTAACGAATCATTATCACACTGTTGTTAACAGGCACATTTTGTAAATATAGGACCTACATTTACAAACGTTACTAAGGATTCTGTATGGTCCCGTTATTTGCCAACTGTGTCCACTGGCGGACTCGGGGCGGAGGAGGTCCATGCGGTAAGTCGTGAGGGGGTGACACCATGAGTTACCCGCACCGGGTGACACCAACCCTAGTGACGCCACTGTGGCTGATGCCCACGTGGCGCTGGCTGAGGTACGGGCTCTTCTCTCACCAGCGAAGTCGGGAAGGTCCCCTGAAGCAGGCTGGAAACTCCCACTAATGCAAAGTGGAAGGGAGGGAAGTAGGGGGTCGAAAGGGGCCTGGAACTCAGTGCTCAGCTGCTGAGCTCGCGAACTGGGCTATAGAGTGCCGTGCAAAATACTGTGATGTCATTCATGGTAGCTACAACCTCTCTCTTTAGAATGCGAGTTAGACTGCACGTGAGAGGCAGTGCCTCGCTCGGGGACCAGATACACCTTTACGAGCAGGATTGCGAGGGAGGGGGGTGCTGCCTGTTCTCAGAAAGGGGGGCGAAGCAAGGAGCGGAACAGCGGCGAGGAGAGCAGATGGCAGGGAGAGAGGTGCACAAGCAGGGCTGCCCTGGTGCGACCCCGATGCACGAAGACCCCACAGGGAGCAGGAGAGGAGGAGGCAGCATGGAGAAATGGGGAAATTACAAGCATTGCTTAGATTTTCATTGATTACGTGCTCCTGCCATCTGGTGGTTACAAGTGCAAATGTTACTAAAGCACAGCATCCCTTTTAAATAAAAACAAGTGGGAGGGGTGGGGGGAGTGCGGCAGGGACACGCAGCGTTTACCTTGCGGGAGCAAGCGCGATAATTACTAACACATGGCGCTGCTCGCAAGGGAATCACCAAACGTGCAAGCGTTGCCATTCAAAGCAATGCAATGCGTGCACGTTTTTGACTGCAATACTGAAAACATTTCAAAAGGTCTTTTTCCTATCAGGGCATGCTCGCTGCGTAGGCGAGACCTAAAAAGGGGAGAAGCAAAGAAACAATAGGAGAACTATCAAAGGAAAAACTGTAAAACAAAAGGACTGGCTAACCAACCCTGACACGAAAGCACACTCATTTCAGGTGGATGTAAATGTGTAATCAGAAACCGTCGTAATTCACAGGGCAAGTGAGCCAATGACTGATGTGGACTGAACCATTATCCCATGCAGTTTGTTGCCATTGATGGAAGCACAGTGTAAATGACACCTGGACAAACCAATGGCATAACAGAGGTGACCCAAACACCCTCTATGCATGTACATCATTCCCTACATAGCTAATCTGTGACATTTCATGTAATATAATATTGATCTGTAGGCTTTAATACAGAGAAATATAATTTCACCCATAAAGGTCGAGTGATTTTAACATGATTTTCATAGTTAATATGTAAGGCGTAATGCATTTATCATAACATTTCATAATAAACAGATCACACCTACCGCAACATATATATGTTCTCCTAGTGAACCGACAACGAAATATGTTTTCCTAGTGAACCAATCAGGCCTGTAGCCGTTATCATTGGCTTATAATTGTAACCAACTGAGGGCTCCTGTACAGAGCATAAGCTTTCCCACAAGGCAACCATCAGGCATACAGTCATAATGTTATAGAGTATACAAAATTACAGTTGGCAAAGCAAAGTACTATCTCTCCTAAGAGGTCCTAAGAAGGATTCTGCCAGTATAAATCTTCTATACCCATGGTTTGTCGGGGGAACCATCACCAAAACCCTTGCCTACTATGTTAATCTGTGATATTCCTTGTAACATATTACCTATCTCAAGGCTTTAATACAGAGTAATCAACCCTTAAATGCTTATTGACTTTAGCATATGCTTTTCACAATGAATGTCAGACCTATTACCTTTATCATACCTTTTCATTCTAAACAATCATGCCTATAGCCTTCATAATTTGGTTGCTGACTATAACCAACTCGGAACTACCGTGTTCGTTCCGAAGCCTTCCCACAAGGCAACCATCATATATACGCTAATACCATTTTAAAAAATTTGGAAAAAAAAGGTTGTCAAAACAATATAAAATCCATACTAATAGAGCCTAATAGGGATTACCATAGTTGAAATTGCCTGTTGAAGAAAGATGAATCAAGCATTTTGGATTGCTGTGGATAGTGTCAGTATATACAAATAAATATTCAAAAAGAGGGTCAGTATACCTCAGTGGTGCATTTCTGTCTGACTTTCTATCAATGGAAACATATTAGTTGACCTCTATACATGGACATTTTACAAAGTCAATATAAATCAGTCTGAGCGACACTATTAAGAGACCTCTTGTTATTGCCCCAATTATTTTAATCTTGATCAAATCAGGTGGGACTATCTTCTCATTCTTCTGAAACTTCTTAGCAGTTTCTTAATTGTTATTTGATATACCTAATTACGCACATAATTTGAGTCCAAGTTAGGTCATGAAATCTTGCTCATATCGTTCAAAGGTGTGAGGTTTAGAGTGCCACATATGCACTTAGTGTAGAGTAAAGGAGCAAACTTTTGTTAGACTCCCTGCCTTTTTAGGTCCCTCTGACTTGGATCAAATAAGAACTGGATTCTTGGCATGATGTATTAAAAATTTCCTGTATGAGATTGTGGATAGATAATACGGGAGAGGGTACCCCCCACTTTAATAATGCAAGGTTTTACCTTGCCAAAGTACAGTTTCACTGTGAACCACTTGACTTAATCACTGATACCTATAGCCAAAAGCAGCAGATGTTCCATAGAGAAAGTAATTCAAAGTAAACAGTGCTGAAACAATATTAAAATCAGACAACCAAACATTAAAACAAATTTTGTTAAAAAGTCGAAATATTTAATGATGTAAAAACTAGAAAATCCATTGTATCAGATTGAAGGAAATAAAGATATGAGTTTTACAAATATTCGCCGCGCAGCTTGCTGATGTTTTTATGGAATTGTATAACACTTTTTTAAATGGCGGCGAAGTCCAAAAGGAATTGACTGAGATGGTAGTTGTCAGTTTTCTTAAGAAAGATAAGTGCCCACATCACCAAGGGTCATATTGACCTGTAAGTCTTTTGAATTTACGACTATAAACTTCTTGCTAACACGATTATACTTAGGGGAGACCCTGCAGCATTGTCAGTGGTCCACGGTGACCAAAATTGCTTTTTTACTTGGTAGAACCCTGTAAGTAAAATCTAAGATTCTTGTGCAGGCTTTAGAATATTTCTCCAATAACAAAGTCAAAACAGATATAATAAAGTTAGATGCAGAGAAGGCTTTTGACCATGTACAATGGAAAGATTTATATGTGATTCTCCTGCGATTTGGTTTTCCATTTAAATTGATAGGGTAGTTGCGTAATCTAAATGCCAAAAAAGAGGCTAAAAGTATGAAACATTGCTCAGTCAGCAGGTACCATCTGTATATCTCCAGCCACACAGCAGGGGTGCCCAGTGTCAACAGCATTATTTGCTCTGTTTGTAGAGTCCTTAGGGGCAGCCCTTAGACAAGACCTAGAGATTTGGCCACTACTTCCTGGCACCTTACGTTAAAATTATTTGCAGCCGACATTATTCTATATCTTGCAGGTACAGCTGATAACATCAATAATGCTTTTCTGGAAAAAAACTTGTGTTTCTGAATTTGGAGGTTACAAAATTAACCAGGAGAAATCCGAGGTTCCCTTTTATCACTACTCTCCCTTAATTGTTCCCATGGAGCAAAATGTTTTGCTATCTCGTCCCATAAAATATTTAGGCATTTCTGTCTCAAATGATTTTCTAGATGTATTCAGATTAAACTACATCGCTGTCCTCATTAAACTATGCATAATGTTGACTAGTTGGCATAATCTACCATTATCTATTATCGACCGGGTGGCAGATGCCAAAATGTCGATTCTTCCTTTACTGATTTTTGTTGTCTCTAATGTAATTGTTTCAGTCAGGCAATCCTTTTTATGGAACTGTCTCAAATGCTACAGCATTTTTTTTAATCTCTCCCCTATTTGTTATTACCTACAGAAAATACTGGCTGAATATGGAGTTCACCTACCTGCTTTTATGAAGAGTCCAAAATTACTCAAGCTCTTTCGGTATACGTTTTCACTGGCAATAACTGGAAGGTTCATGCAACTGCAAGAAGAATAATGTATTCCTCGATACCCTTAAAAGAATGTGGGTTAGTAGGGCTGTCTTTGCAAAATAGTATTATTAAGAAATGAGAGAAGGCGGGGAATGACATTTTTGGCAAAATTCTATTAGCAGGACAGCTATAAACCTGGAAGCGAGTAGCGGTTGATAAAGTCAACATTACGCCGAATAATATGTTCTCTTATAGTCAAATACACCATCATATTCGAGCCTATACTTGGACCTCCAGTACCACTAACACCACATTAGCAAAGCACATTGTGATAGCAAATTGATAGAGGTAGGCAGCTGGTATCAGACTTTATATTTCTATCTTTACAAAGCAATGGCTTGTTTGGCTTTTTCCTCTATCTCACAATTTATAGAGAACAGGGTGGATTATGCTAGTTGGGGAAAACTCAATCTGATGACCCATAAGTCGCTGCGCGGAGACAATTATAAGTGCATGGCATTTTATTCAAAATGGGCTCTCTACCGTACACCATAACACTTTGTTTCCATCCTCATCTGCTAGGTGCTTAAGACGTGGGCATTCTAGAGGGAACTGGGCAAATGTAGTCTTTTTATGTCCCAAATTACTTGATTTTGGAGTGAGATAATGGCCTTTTTTGATGAAAACTGTCAGGTCCAAATTGAACTTGACTTGCAGGGGGCACTATTTCGGATTCCACCCTCTAATTGCTTGCTAAGAATACATCAACAGTTCTTTTTTATTGGGTCACTGGTGGCTAAGTCACTCATTTTGCAAAGGTGGAAGTCCGTTGCACCGCCTCTATATGAAAACTGGAGGCCGAAAATTGATCTGAATAATTTAACAGTCTATTCTTTAATAACTCATATCTTACATTTTACTCATTGGATTTGGATCATTTTGGTCTTGTTTTATGAGTTATTCAAACAGATTTTAGCTGGTTCCTACATTGAGGTAACAAAATTAATATTTAATATTGCTTCCCAGTGTTTCTCTATGGGCAAACCAGCCTTCCTACAGTAAAAATAGCGTTTTAGTGCCAGCCACTTCAAGGACATGTTAACATTACATTTCTAAATGTCTTTTAAATATCAGACAGCCTTGTGGGTTGCAAGGTCTACTTAGGGTTGTCTAATTAATATTTGAAATATAGGTTTAGATCTGTCAAAAGGGTTTATTTAGATAGGTCGAATTCCAATTTTCAAACTGCTCCAGTCAGGCTACAATGGTAGGCTTGAAGTCAGGTTTGCCCTGCCACTGTTGTGAATAACATATTTGGTGCTGTAGTCCAGGATTCAGGCAAGCCGGGCCGACGAAGGCTGTGATGCCAGAAACCGGTCCCCGGAAGCTTGTTTCCTCCCCAGTATAAGAATTGGCTTGGTAGTTTGGTTTGCCCTGTTCCCATCATGCACTGGGACAGGTACAGACTAATTTGCATGTAGCCAGGTTCTGAGCTGGGATGGTGCAGTGAGCTAAAAAAACGGTGATGGATTAAAACCATGATCTCTTGACTTGGTAAGAGTATTCTGCATCATTCAGAAACTCTGTCCATCACCACCCCCTTTTTCCCAAATCGATTTTATCCACACTCAGTGTGGGAGGGTATGCTCAGACGTGAGTCCCTTGCTCATTGCACCATCAGGATTCAGGCAAGCCGGGCCGACGAAGGCTGTGATGCCAGAAACCGGTCCCCGGAAGCTTGTTTCCTCCCCGGTATAAGAATTGGCTTGGTAGTTTGGTTTGCCCTGTTCCCATCATGCACTGGGACAGGTACAGACTAATTTGCATGTAGCCAGGTTCTGAGCTGGGATGGTGCAGTGAGCTAAAAAACGGTGATGGATTAAAACCATGATCTCTTGACTTGGTAAGAGTATTCTGCATCATTCAGAAACTCTGTCCATCACCACCCCCTTTTTCCCAAATCGATTTTATCCACACTCAGTGTGGGAGGGTATGCTCAGACGTGAGTCCCTTGCTCATTGCACCATCAGGATTCAGGCAAGCCGGGCCGACGAAGGCTGTGATGCCAGAAACCGGTCCCCGGAAGCTTGTTTCCTCCCCAGTATAAGAATTGGCTTGGTAGTTTGGTTTGCCCTGTTCCCATCATGCACTGGGACAGGTACAGACTAATTTGCATGTAGCCAGGTTCTGAGCTGGGATGGTGCAGTGAGCTAAAAAACGGTGATGGATTAAAACCATGATCTCTTGACTTGGTAAGAGTATTCTGCATCATTCAGAAACTCTGTCCATCACCACCCCCTTTTTCCCAAATCGATGTAGTCCACCAGTAGCATTTCACTTCCAGGCCCTGGGAGCACTTTGTACCACATATTAGGGACTTATAGGCAAGTTAAATATACCCAATTAGGAATATGAAAATTCAACCATGTTACAAAGGGCAGCACAGGCATTTCAACAGTTCTACAGCCAGAAAAGTAGATTCCAACGAAAAGGGGAAAAATCGAAACATGTATTTCCTCATCATTTGCCCTCGAACAGGACAGAACTTTAAGGGCACTGGTCACATGGGCATTTGAACATCAAATTATATTACATTTGCCAATTGTAAGACCTTTGCCTGTGAGGCATTTACAAAAGATGTCTTTACATGCATAGATCCATTTAATCTTGCTCAGTAATACCCCATATCTGAATAAATTACCCCACATTTGTGCAATAAAGTGACGGGATAAACTGCATGCAGAGGGAGGGAGCGAGTATTTCAAGACCTGGTTTGCCTTAAAAATTTGAGAAGGCCCACACGCACCTTATTTTGTGACCATTCACAAACTCCTCAGTGATCCTGAAAACAATGATTAGCATGGCCAGGAGAACGGACGCACACTACCGCAATAAATAACAGGTCAAGTGTCAAATCTCAGTCTTAATTGTTTAGTGTCCATAAGCGTCTGGTGCTCAGGAGGAGGAAAAGCCACCTATTCTTCCCCAACTGGAAAAATCCCAAAGTCAATGAAGGGATTCCCTGGGCACACAGAAATAGAAAGGTTGAGGTCGTGGTTTCAACAATTCTTTATTGCGACATTAGTCCAATATTTGACTTTTGCCAACATGTGTTTCATCTATTGCTGTTACATTCACAGCATACTCCATCAGGGCTAATTCCGAGTCTCCATGACTGATATATGTCACAGGTGTAATAAACACATTGTCAAGTAAGATGCATCAATAGTCTCAAGACGTCCCACTCACTGGTACGAGGTGCTATATAAATACTGCAGGTCAATGCAAATGTATCGATTTAAAATATAAAGTATTGTGAGCTAGAACACACAGGGAAAGTGGCCCTTGTCACTTCTTAATTTATCAATGTACCAAACATTTGTTTAATGTGACAACACATGGAAATTATCTCTATTGTTTTGACAGGGAGGGAAATCATCACACCGACATTTTTGGAACTTTGAAACGTACTTGCGGCTCAAAAACAAACTAGATACATTTAGAAGGAAGGAGAGGCCCATTTCAGCTATTGAGTTTGGCAGAAATAAGATGCTTTCAGAGAAAGCACATAAGTGGTGTTTTTCTGCTTCAGCGCTGTGTAAACACCTAGATACATAGGGGCATATTATCAAGCTGGGCGTTAAAATTATCGCTTCTTTAGCGGCAGAAACCTGGCGCTAAAGCGGCGATAATGGGCTTGATAATATGCTGTAGAGAATTCCAATAGAAGCCCATGTTGACACCAGAAGATAATTTTAACGCAGTTTCTTGATAATATGCCCCATAGATATATAAATGGATGGTTCATTCAGAGTAGCATGAGCCTAAATCTTATAGTGCATTCCAAATCTGAATGCTCTCTGCATGTTCTTGCTGCATAACGCCTGCCTGTTATTAATGAGCCGGCCATGTAGAGCAGGCCTTCCTTGCATCTTTCTTTCTGGGGTAATAATATCGCCGCCATCCTGTGATGCGTGTTTGCCACTTTGTGGATGCGCCCTGACCTGTTCAGACACCTCCGTGCACTCGTAATTAGTCACCTTCATGCCGTAAGCTCTTAGGTGGTGACATCAGCAATGTTCAGAATATGGAGCATTGCGTTTAATGAAATGACCAACCTTCGGCACCTTTATTCCCAAACTCATTTCATGGAACTTAACCTGCATGAGGCTTTGACGTGGGGGAAACAAACGCATTCAGGCTGCTGTGCCAAACGCTCTGCTCAGTGGTTCTGCCTTTTAAAAAGCTATGCGGCAGATTTACAAGCCACTTGCAACACTTTTACGCCGCCGTTGTGT
Source organism: Triturus cristatus (assembly GCF_964204655.1). Taxonomy (NCBI): domain Eukaryota; kingdom Metazoa; phylum Chordata; class Amphibia; order Caudata; family Salamandridae; genus Triturus; species Triturus cristatus. The sequence continues at coordinate 408,418,166 of NC_140590.1, forward strand.
CACTTTTGTGACGCAGTTTCGTCGTAAACAATGCGCCATGTTGCGACATATTTACAACGTGATGCATCCTAGGAGATGCGTCACGTTGTAAAGCCCTGTGCTACATTATACCTGCTTCAGGTATAATGTATGCAGGGTGGGCGTTCCCACGCAGGAAGGCCTCGCAAAAGTGACACAGTGAAATCTACAAGATTTCACTGAGTCACTTTTACGACACCACTGCGTCAAAACCTTGCGCCTGCTTGAAGCTGGCGTAAGGAGTTATGCAGCATGTTAGGAATAGGCATTCCTAACCATTGCTTGAGTTGCATCGTACTTGCGACCAATGTTCCCTCTAATTTCTTTCCTCTGTGTGCGGCAGTGGAGGCTCTCTGTGCGCTGCAACCATGGCTATGTGCACCAGGAACCAGACTGCGCGTGAGCGCGGCGCCAAATGTCACTCAAACGTAAAGTGAAAAGATGGTGCATTTTCACACATACAGTGCCACAATAAGGGTCTTAGGAGCTGAAGTTGTAAACCATTGCATATTATGCTGCTAACATAATGTTGCAAACAAACTAGATTTAGCATTCGAAAACTGTTTTCCTTTTATGGCATTAATAGCCTGGGAATAGACTCGAAAAGCATAATATTGGGGATTCTCAGCCTTGACAGCTGTCAAGTGCTGTTAATAGCCCTTAAATGCTTTCTGCCATAGCATAGAAGACTTTTTAGTTTTATGTTTTGCATTTAATTTGCTTTCTCAAAATTTCGTTGAGTCTTTGGCTGAATAACATATTTACTCAACTCCCACTGCATTAGGGTTATGCTGGTTTTCACGCGGCATACATATATTCCAAGTTTTCTCACATCAAACAGAGCTGGAAGAAAGTAGGATGTTTCTAAGGCAGGAAGAGGAAAACATGAACATGACAGTGGGCTAGCTAACTTAGATGGAGTTGTGCTGGATATTGAGGATAAGAAGTGGGGATACAAATAATGCAAGCACAATGAATGAGGTTGCACTTCAACTGGGCATAAGGAGGGAAAGCTAAAGGACAATGTGGGGCATCAAACTCTGAAACGTTATGTTGTTTGTATAGTGCACTAATCACCCAAGAGGGTTTCCGGTCACTTGGGCAAGTAAGTGTGTAGGTGCTTGGTCCCAAAGGTCATTATATGAAGGGCCAGGACTTCAGCTTCTTGCATAACTTAAGAATTGAGGTGTAGGCTTTGATGTATTGAGGGAGATCGGTCAATGACTTGGGTGCGCATACAAGCTGCAATGGCAGGCCTGAGACATTTTTGAAAAGCCTACTTATGTGGGTGGCACAATAAATGCTGCATGCCCACTAGTAGTTTTTAATTTACAGGACCTCTGTACATGAAGTACCACTTTACAAGGGACTTACAAGTAAATTAAATGTGCCAGTTGAGTGAGAGCAAATTTTACCAGGTTTAATGGAGGGAGCTAAAGTACTTTAGCACTGCTTAGCAGTAGTAAAGTGCAAAAAGTTCTAAAGCTAGTAGAAACAGAAGTATGGAAGGCAAAAGGTTTGGGGAAAACCAACGTAAGAATGTCAAGTCTAACAGACAGAATATGCTGTTGGTCAGTTGGCCATGTAGATTTTTTCAGATTTGCTTAGAGCAAAGAATAGTAAACATCTTGCATTCTACCATATGACATAGTTTAAAATGTGGCTGGTCTAATGCTCTCTGCACATTACCACTACACTTGCACATCCTCTTTTATCAGTCATAATATAGGTGACAAATAATCAATTCCTTTGAGGTCACGTTTGCAGATTAGTATCTTCCAACAAAATAGCACAATTATGTCCATGTAACGGGGTACAATAAACTGCTTTAGCAGTTGTTGTGGAAGTTCTAAATGTATCCTTCACAAGATGATTAAGTTGTAGCATTATTGTTTTGTGACCCTTCAACAGCACAATACTATATCAAGTTCAATATAAGATGCCACATAATACAATGAACAGTAATTAAACATTTGAATATTAGGAATTATCATTACTCATCTCAATAGTATTTATGTTCCCATTCTTATAGAGGTGAAAGGTTGTGTTGGCCTTCCACACATTGAAACCTTTGATCTGACGGTTCTACTGGGTGGTGGTGGCATCACTCCAAGAAATATTGTGGACTTCCAAGATGATCTTTTATCTGAGAGGAGTTTGAGAGGTCTGTACTAAACTGCAGGTGCTTGGTCTAGATGCCAACTATCGATTGAACTGTATGGTGCATCTCACCTCTGTGCATCTCTCCTTCAGTACTGACCGCATATGCCCACATGCATCCCCCTGGCTCCGGACACTTGCAACGTTTTTGATTTTTGGGTGCTGCCTCAATTAATAAAAATGCATAAGCTGTGAATTTCTGTGTCTGAAAGAGCATAATTATATGCAACCTGGCATATAGCACTGATTCAGTCACATTAACATGCTGTGTACTGCATAATTAATGTCATATCCTCCAACATAACTGCCTCAGAAAAGTATAATCAATTGCTACTATCATTTGGAATTCCCCTATACCTTCCCATTTGTCCGTCTACCCCTCCGCCCCCACTTACTTTCTGTTACTGTCCCACTGTTTTTTGGTTTTTTTTTGCATCTTTTATATAGCACAAACTCTACCCAAAGGTATTGGAGCACTGTACATGAGCACGATATTTACATTACATATTCAGGCACAGGGAAATTAAGTGATTTGCTCTCAATCACAGGATGTGGACGCGACCTCGAGGCTTGAACTCTGGTTCCCAGCACCAAAGTTAATCAGAGCAAAATGCCACAATAGTCCCCGCACCGCGCTTTACTAACAAAAAGAGTAGAGCCAGTTTCAAAATACAGCTTGTACTTTCTCAAAGTACACGCTGTGTTTTTAAACTGGCTCTACTCTTCTGTTAGTTAGCGCGGTGCGGGGACGATTGTGGCCTTTTGTTTAAGTATTGATGGTAATCACAGCCCGTGAAGGGGCTCTGATTACCATCAATACTTAAACAAAAGGCCACAATCGTCCCCGCATCGCGCTTTACTAACAAAAGAGTAGAGCCAGTTTAAAAACACAGCGTGTACCAAAGTACACCCTGTGTTTTGAAACTGGCTCTACTCTTTTGTTAGCAAAGCGCGGGACGATTGTGGCCTTTTGTTTAAGTACTGATGGTAATCAGAGCCCATTCATGGGCTGTGATTACCATCAATACTTAAACAAAAGGCCACAATCTGCCTCGCGCTCTGCAGCCACACGCCCCCAAGCCCCCAAGGCAACAAGCCCCTTTACCTGTACTCTGTCACGACGACTCCTCCGGCACCGCAGTCAAAAGTGCCTGCTTTTCGCGCCGCTCGCTTCTTTAAAGTGGCGGCGCGACTCTCGCGACGTCCTGGCTGTGTTGTGCGCGCTCCACAGACGGCAGTGCGCGCTGACGTCAGGGGAGGTGCGCGCGCCTTAAAGGGTGCGGTGCTTGCGACACAACTCCAGCAATGCGCTTCCCTTACACCAAACAGATGCCTCACACATCTATCAATCCTTGCGCCATGGTGCGCCGCGTTATAAATGCGACGCATCCATGGTGCAGCAAGGTTTTTTTTGCATGACACAAATTAACTGGCGCATCTCTGCTGATATGCAGAGATGCACCAGTTCCTGTAAATCTGCCTCTATGTTTATTGCAGCTCGATCATCTCTTTCTATGGTACCCTACTGGCCCTGTGGCAAATGGAGCAAGCTAAGATTTTAGAGCTGGAAAAAACAACATTTGACTGCTCGTCTTCGCGCTCTCTGGGGTGGCGTTACGTCATACTGACATCAACATTCGGGCTGGCTCATCATGCCCTCTTTCCTCAGCTGGCATTTTGTTGACGTCCTACGACCACAAATATGATATGGATTCCATAGGGCCATTCAACTCATGCTCTGGCCTGTCTATTCGAGACAGGTCTAGCCAAAACACTGTGCTCTGACCATGCAAACACACAGGTAAATACTATAGTAGCTAGGGGTAGGCACCAGTAAACTCTGCCTCGTGCGGAGTGGAATTGTTGCCAAACTCCATGCTTCAAGTGGCAAAAACTACACGAACTCTGGCTGTGGAGCAGAATTTACTGCCCATCCCTTATTTATGCTACTCAAGGGCTGAACTGCAGACATTGGCATTACTAATAATAAAACTCCCTTTCCTTGAAACCACATTCACTAACTTATACCATTCATTCAAACATCTATTAGCAAATTAGATTTTTGCCTAAGCGGGAATGTTTTTTTTTTAATGTGGAGAAAAAAAGCAGAAAAGGTAAGTAGCTGCCCAGCAACACTGCCTTACTCCAATGAGGAATTGTATCGTGTGTATAATTCCACACATGATTTTTGCCGGAGTGTGTTTGGAAGCCTTTGAGTGTGCAGCTTCCGAGTTCTACCCTTACAACATTTTGTGAATCCTAAAAAAGGGAAAAAGGTGTAAAAGTATGTTCAAGCAGGACAGGAAAAGCTCTGAACATGCTTTTACACTGGAGTGAGTGTGCATTCTCTTAAAATGCTTGACCATTTTATGGCATGCAATTTTTTTTTAGAAATTATATATCATGTCCTCGTTATGAGTTGGCAGGGCCGGACCAGGAACCGAAACCGGCCCTGGCAAACTGCTCGGCTGGCCAGAGGGTAGAGGGGGTGCGGCCGAGCTGTTTGATAGGGCCGGTTTTGGCTGATTTTGTTACAGGGGGCGATATTGCCGGCCCCCGGTAATGAAAACGGCCCACCAGGGGCCTAAAACCGGCCCCCACCCATGCGGCCCACCGGGGAAACACCTGGTGCCCGCTAGGGCCAGTCCGGCCCTGCGAGTTGGCAGATATTAGGTGTGATATTTTTTGCAGCTGACAAATAGTGATACTGTACAATATCTTATTTAAAATGCACAATGAATAGCATCTATTATGAGCTTTTCCCCATGAATACAGATAAACATGCTTACTGCACCAAAATCCACCTGTCCTGGTACTTACCTGGCATTTTTCTCATGCATCCATGGATGCAGTGTGTATCACACCCAGTATATATCCTTGGTGCTATAAAAGCTGCAAAACTCATAATTCCTATACTTTCTGGGACAGGAGTTGCCGCACATATCGGAAATTATCAGCCAACTTGTAAAGAGGGCCCAAGATTTTTTAGGACTCTGAAGTGAGTACCAAAGTTCTGAATGTATCAGTCAAGCAATTCAACATCAAACGCTGTTATCTCGTGGGCCATGCCTCAGGAATATAGGACGTGGGTGCTCAGCTCCTTCCTCAATTACCCAATTCCATTCCGACAGAGGGGCAGATATTTGATGAGTATATGGACCTTTTAGGCAAACTTTGTATGTTTTTTTTTTAAATCTTTTTTTGTAGGATGTAGGGATGGGGGGAATGCACTAATCCAGAGGGCCTCTACCCAGTTGCCGAATTCTTGCAGACAAATGTGGTGCCACTTTCAATATTTTATTGAATGTCTGTAAGAAAATGTCATGTTATCTCTTGTGGATGGAATAATAACACTAAACTGTCAGGGTAAAGCCCAAAGTCACTAAATCAATATAAGCTCAACATGCTGGTAGGTATTGCTCAAAAGAGGCGAGCTTAATTAAGGCCAATGTGTAAAGTGTTAATGAAGTACCAAAACAGTAATAAAGTAAAAACACCAACCAAACAAAATCTGAAAAATAGAGTCAATTTTTATAAACAAAATGACACCAAAATCAAAAAATTCAAAATGGTGACCTGGAGATCATATTTTTGCCAAGCTTTATTAAAAACGGCACCAAAAAGTACTAAACCTCAATCTTAACGTATAGAAGTGGTAGACCACGACTTAGGCACATTTCAGCCTGACTACAATGGAGCACAGTTGAGATACATCAAAAGGGTTGGTTCCAGAAAAGATTTAACCGTCTGACTTAGCATATTTTATCAAGCTTAAACTGCTCAAGCGGGGCAAGCCTGAAGCCGTATCTGTTGAATGTGCATCAAAATCAGACACTTTTGAATCAAGATCTGCCCGATGGCTCTGGAAGTCTTGGAAGTCCCAAAATATTTTGAATCGTGTTTTATGAGGGTTTATGTAGAAGCTTCTCTGAGTCACTTTTAGGGTTCCCAGGACCTCAGGGACAGCACTTAGAGGCTATGACTCACTCCAGGAGAGGCTATTAGCAATGCCAAGACCATGCTCAGTTGGTACTGGTCAAATAGACATTTGCAGCATGTTGCTTCCCTGTATCCACATATGAGATCAGCCAACTGACTCTTGGAGTCTACTTCTTGACCCCAGGTGCAAGAGAGAGGCAGTCCAGTCCTTCAGGGCTCCTCTCAGATTACAGCAAGCAGGGTCAAATCCTGTTGAGATCTTTAGCATGTGCGGAAAGTGTTATGAGGACTGTGGTGCCACGTTGATGGTTGGCACCAGGTAGTGGGTGAGGGTGACTTCTGGCTCCTCCCTAGCGAGCAGGTAAAAGTTGCCAGGGGAAACCCTACCCACTTCTGCAGCTGTCCCCACAATGCACCAGAGGCCACATGTACAAAGCATTTTTGCAGTCGGAAACAGCTGATCGGGTGTTTTTCGACCAAATAAATGGCTTTCACAAATCTACAAACCACAACTTGTGATTTGGTAGCACGTTACTGAATTTTACTGAAACGCAATTTGTGTTTGCGATTTGATTTTGGGAAGGGGCATGATTAGGGCATCCCTTCCAAATACCGAATCTGAATGGCATGTATGAATATTTGTGACCGAATTACAGTGGCAAAACATTGATATTTTACCTACTCCTTGAAGGAGGTGGTAACCTATTCGCAAATGGGAAAGGGTCCTAAGGGGACCCCTTCCCCTTTGAGAATGTAAAATAAATATTTTTAAGAACAGGCAGTGGTCCCAAGGAATTTCTTTTTAAATACATCCAATTTTGCCTTAGGGAAAATAGGCTACATTTATAAAATAAAATAGATTGCTTGATTAAAAAGCAATAACACACATGGTGGTTTGCTTAACTCAGCAGGCCACAATCCCTGGGATGGCTGTGAATCCTATTGGGTTGCTGTGGCAAAGTCATCCTGTGCCCTGGGCAACCCCCAACTTTTTGCTGACTGGTACTTGTGGTAGCTAACTCTGACTGACCCTGGCCACTGCCTAATCAGGCCCAGGGCCAGTGCTATGCTAGAATACAGTGAAAACACCTACATATACTAGGGTACACTATGTGTTGGGGTACCCCTGTTATTGGCATGACCTATCCTATAAGGCCCTACTAAATAATAGGGCAGGGGGATTGAAACTACCTCTAAGTCCCTAGTATATAAATGGGCATGGCGGTTTAGAGGGCAGCAGCATGTTCTGTACTTGCATGTGTGCACCGCTGAAGCCTGAGGTCAGTTTAAACGTAGCCCTGTGTTGCAGGACTGCTTTTAAAAAGTAAATTGTGCCCAAACTCGACTTTGGTGTTTGGGGCAGAAATGGATAACCTACAATGTTTGGCCATATTAGGTACCCCCAGGGACTCCCCTAGGTGTTCCAGGGGTGGGGGGTCAGGTATTTATAAGGCAGACCCTTATAAAATGAGTTTTATATGCCCTGGGTTAAGTGAAATTGCACATTTAACTTCCCACATTGTGATAAAGTGCTGCACAAAATCAACTTTGGCGCTAGGAGCACTGTGGAGGGGGCATATGCAATATATTTACATATTCAGAACCCCTAAAGTCTCCCCCAGGGGTGGGGAGTCCTGTAGATCTAGGCAAAGTACTTATAAAACAAGTTTTTATAAGACTTGGTGGTGGAAAAATGGCCCACGTCATTTTCCCCATTGCAAATCCCCTGCCACATAGGTTGACATGGCAAGAGGTTATTAACTAATAAATCCTGCAAGGAGATAGATAGAATAGATTTCAAAGACTTCCCAGAATGGAATTGATGAATCCACCAATATGATATTATAGAACTTCCTCTAAAGTGCAAAGACAAGAAGTTATAAGACTTTCTTGTCTGTAAGCCCAGATTCAGCCTTCCAGTGGTCTGTCCTGATTGGTCAGAGTTAAGGGGATTAGCCAGGCTCCTTTGAAGAGGTGATAAAGAACCCTTGGGGTTAACCAGGTCTGCTGGGAGGGCAGTGTTCTGTTACACAGGAATGCCAGAGCAGGGGGAGGAGTCGTAAACAATGGACTTCAATGGAAGGGGAAGACACAAATGTCATTTACAACTCTACTCTTTTGAACCCAGCCAGATACTAGGCTTAAGAAAGAAATGAACAGATACAAGGGGGAGAGACTATGGAGATTAGCCGCCCTAGGGGTGTGTTTAGCCAGTTCTTCTCTCCCTGCTGGAAAATCAGCCATGATGAATTTAGAAAAACTGGTGCACTCTGGGACAAAATAGTGTTGCACTCTGAAGGATGTGGTCATACCTTGGGCATTACCCTCACCCTCATTGGACAGGAGTGTCCTCCTGCTTGATCCAAAGAACTTTGAATAAGTATCTGAGAGGAGCAGAGCCTCTCAGATCTGCTGCTTAAAACCTAAAAAAGCAAGAAGGGCCATGCTGAGGAGTTTGATGTGTAATCCCTATGGCCTGCACTCTGAATATTGCTCCTTCTACACCATCTGGAACTACTGCCCAGTGAATTACCTTGCTGTAAAAGGACTAAAGAGTGGACTTCCTGCAAGCTACAGAGTTCACCCGGAACATCACCACCAAGAATCCTCAACTTGGAGCACTACCAGTGGATTTGTAAGGGTTTTGTACAAGTGGATTGCGGGAACTGAAGTCCTCAACTTTCAAGGACCATCTTGGAGCTTCCAGACGCTTGGAGTCCATTTGAGACACTTTGGGACCCTTTGGGGAACTTTCAAGAAGAGGTTTGGAGAAGATCGGAGCTACTATGGGAAAAGCTCCACAAGTGGACCGACTCAACCTGACCAGCCAAGCCACCTGCCTTCAACTGCGAGTCAGCCTGCCGTCCAGGTTTGTTCTGCTGAAAAGCTCCGTAGGTCCGACTCCAGAGTTTGATCGGGAGGAAGTGAAATCCGAGGCCGGCAAACCCTCACCAAACCGGGCCTTGTGATCAGCATCGGGGGACCCACATGAAAAAGCTCAGTAAAAGTTTCAAAGTCCGAACGAAGAAAAGATGATCGGGAGCAACTACAAGAGTCAAGCCGCCTGCCTTTAACCGTGAGTCGGCCTGGATCCTTGGTTCGTCCCGCTGGAACGCTCCGGAGGTCGGACTTCCATGAGTTTGACCGGGAATACTTTTCTAAGACCTATTCTGAGCCCAAGACTGCGTTAGTGGCATTATTGCCAGTGGCAGAGATACATTTGCCCCTGATAATAATCCACTTTCCAACAGTTGCAAATTGCGACCTACCTCATAAATATGCATGAAATAGGTCTATTTGCAACCCACTAGAAATCACTGATGAAACTCAAAAGAGTTTCATATATTAGGAATACCAATTTCCTAATTGCTATTCAGAGAGAATCGCAGTTAGGAGATCAGTATTCCTGATGTTAGTAAATCTTGCCCCTTTTTTGGAAAATTCAAGATGGATAAACACTTCCTTGTGCAGAGCCTGTGTGCCACTCAGAGGTGTTGCTGGGGAAATGCGTAGTCCTCTTTTCTGTTGTCACTTTAAACTAGTTCTGGGTATAGCTTGCCTACCACTGGCTTTGGTGCCAGCCTGACTCGGAGGACAATGGGTTGCATTCTCCAGGTCTCACCTTATATTTACTTATGAACAAACAGGCCCCTTTGCAAGTGAATGAAGTGCTTCGGGTCCACCCTATCTATTCTTCGTGCAGGAGAAGAAAAACATCTTCCTACACTCAGGCTAGTGTTCCTGCTATGGGAGCAGTGTGAACACATTGTTAAGGCAAAGTACTGGCTGGGTAACTTATAAAGACCTAATGGAAATTTGCTTCAAGGAGCTCAAGGCAAGGAAGCTGTAACTGCCTAAAAGCTAATTTCCCCCGAATATTAATTAAAATTAAAATTGACCATTGAATTGGACTTTTAGTGAATATTAAAAATTATTTTTGGATTACTTTTGCAGTTGTTTTCCATCAAAATTTGTAGATTAAGTTAATAATCAGTACTTTAACATTATCTAGGATTCAGCTACAGCACTACCAGTGAAAGTAGTTTTTGTGGGCAAGTCACAGGAGGAACATGCCAGTCTTAATTTTGCACATGTTCAACTTTTAAATATCAGGGACCCTGTCTTGTAGCTGAGAAGGTGCACCTAGAGATGACTTATTAATGTTTAAAAGCAGGGCTTCCTGCCTGTCAAAAAAGGTCATTTTGACAGGATTGACAGCAAGATTTTAACCTGGGGCAGTCAGGCTGCACATGGAAGGACTGAAGCCATGTTTCTACGGGCCTCCCCAGTGGCTGGCACAATAGGTACTGTAGGCCACAATTGACATTTATCCTACAGGCCCTGGGTGCATTTTCTACATCATATACAAGGGATTTATAGGCCAGTTAAATATGTGAATAAGGAATAAGCCAATTTACCCATGTTTAGATGGGGATAACCGGCACCTGGTCAACAAATTCGAAAAGTGAAGCAAGGTTTTTACTAAGTTGAAATTTTCCACATGCTGTAGTTCCAATAGATTGCACTCGTATCAACCTGCTCCCACCATCTGCAACAGCTCATCTGTATCAAAATCAGAAATGTGCACTCAATCAATGTACAGGACATTTATAATGACAACTACTGTTTCACTAATGTTGTGGTAAAATTTCCTGCCTTTTTACATGATGCATTTATATTTCGAAACTGGAGGATCAATGAACACTTTGAGAGTTGAATGTATGGCCAAGGCATACTGCTTGGTATGTGTGTGTGTCTGAAGTTAGACAGAAAATATTAGAAAGATTCAAAATGACTGAATTTCCTCCATATGGATTGTATAACTGACATTCTAAGAAAAAGTCCAAAGGGAAATTTCTTACAAGTACAGTGTATATACAGTGATGTGGCATAAATTTACAAATTGGCATTAACCCCTTCCATGCGTGGGTAATTCTCCCGCGACGTGGGCGGCGGCGGCGGTGGCGCTGTGCTTGTGACGAGCCCAGCTCGTCATGAGGCACAGTGGAGCTGTGCTCATGACGAGCTGAGTTCGTCACAACCCCGCCCACTGATTGATTCTCTCGCACAGGCGGAGAATCAACCGCGGGTGGGCGGGCCGCGGCGGTTATGACAAGCCCAGCTCATCATGAGCACAGCACCACTGTGCCTCATGACGAGCTGGGCTCGTCATGAGCACGATGTGGTTAATATGTCAGTGCATGTGTGTTTAAATTATGGCAATGTGGTATAGATGGCACAAGGTGGAAAATGTTTACCATGTCTCTCATAATTGCTTTGTTGTATGAAAAGTAGTCATCCTCATGTCTTCATGTAATTGCCATGTCAAATATAAAAGTAAACATTTGAATAAGTGTCAACATTTTGTTTTAATTACAGTAAATTGTTTGTAATGTTATACTCATTTTTAGGTCTTGCCTGAACCAGCGCATGCGCTGGTCTGGCGAGACTTATTGAGAGGGCTCCAAAAAGTGCTACCAGGCCAGCCTAGAGCTACAGTGCATGTGCGCGGGCGCGCGCTCCGCGTTTTACCGCAATTAGTTTCACTTTCGCGGCCGCAAGGCCGCTTTGATGTTGATCGCAATCGCGATCACTTTCACTTTCGCGGCCGCAAGGCCGCTTGGCATAGCCAATAGGTCTCGCTTTTGGGACCTTATAAGTATTTAGTTACGCAACTTTTGCATGGCTAAACACTTATAAGGTCCCAAATGCGAGACCTATTGGCTATGCCAATGCTTGTTACTTTTTTCACCAAGGTGATCCAGGATATGCTCTGAGGACATGAAGAATGACTCCATTTGTGCACCCAAAACATCATGCAAAGGAAGCATACAACACAGTCCACAGTAGGACAAGAGGAATAACTGGTATATTGAAATCAAGATCACGATGTCTTGATTAAGTCTGAGTGCTGAACTCTGCTCCGCTCGTGGAGTTTGCAGAGTTTTCCACACTACACGTTACGTGGAGCTTAAGGGAGTTCTAAAAAAACTCAGTCGGAGAGCATGAGCAAGAAAAATCCACCTCCCGGTGAGATTTTCCTTTTTTACGCTTGTCAACGTCAAGTTGGCGAGCATGAGCGAGGGAAATCAACCTCCCAGCGAGATTTCTCAACGCGGGTGTCGGATTTTTCAATGCAAGTGGACGCGTATTCTCGTGACGGCTTGCATTGAGAAATCATCCATTCGTGCTAAGAAAGCTGTTGCTCGAGTAGAAAATCTACTCGAGTGGAAGAAAGGAAGCTGCGCCCGCCTGCGCCCGCCTGCGCCCACTTGCTCTGTGCATGATGCCGTTCGCGATAATTTCACAGCGTGGGCAAACACCCAGTGCTGAAAAATACGGCAAACTGCATTTTTCCAACGCACTCCGCCACTTGTAGAGCTCCGCTTAGTGCGGCAGAGGTTTTTTTTGCATTTCGCAGAGTGCCTTGGAACTGCGCGAACTCCACCCAGGCTTAGTCTTGATCTATCTGGTGGACGTTTTTTGTATAGGCCAAGAACAGTATGACAAATGATTGTAGTATGTTCCATCCTACACAATAGAGCAATTACAGGGAAAATGGATAATCTAGACGAAACAGATACTGCAAACAATAATTTCACCATCTCAAATATGGATGTTGGTCCAAATGTAGAAATGGATTCACATGAAAGAAATATTAGAAAGAGATGCATAGTTGATAATTTTTTCCCATGAAGTATGCACAAATCCCCTGATTTAGGGTGAATAAATGAAACCTACACTCAAGTTAAATAACATATTGTGTAAGTAGAATTTACATTATGTTTCTGACATTAACTGAAATATCAATACTCAAATCCTGTAGTAGTGGTGGTGTATAATATATACATTCAAGCTTACTCAACGTATCATATGTACTCATAAGCCTGCTACATACATGTCTGTCAAATCAATAAAGGAATAAGAAATGTGATATGTCTCTGTGTCACGTTTGCAACAGCAAAGAATTTCAATTAATTTGCTGTCCTCCACATAAGTTTGCATTGTTAACAATGAAACAATAATAAAACTGTATATGGGTATATGGATATATGGAACACACAGTTCATAAGTCAAAGTAACTTACTGAAATATGAAAGTATGGTTAAATATGTGAATGACATCACTGTATCCCATGTAACATTTAAACACAACATAACAAGGAATAATGTTCACAAGGTACACCCAAACAACACAAATGTCCTGGGACACATAGTCAAACAATGTACGTGCAGTAATCATTGCACAACAACCACACCACATACACAAAGCCCAATTTCCCCATTTCAAATGTCTGTCTCTGTGCATAAATATGCCACTGCACTCCCTGAACTACAGCGTCAGAGAATTGCATACTTATTTAACATGTAAATGGCAGATTACTTGTAGAACAAATGAACCACATGTGTAATCAATAAAGTATGTGTCACTGTCACACCATTGTAATCTGTGGTATTCCTTCCGGTTTGCCCCAACTGGACAGACATAGGGTATAATGACAGAAATATCACCCAGCAAGAGCTGCCAAAAATGCTGTGCTGTGCTGTGTGAGAAGGAAAGCTCAGGAGGCCACATTTAGAGAGACAAGGCATCCTCCTACCCTGTCTCTAATGCAGGAGTAAAACCAGGGAGGCGTGTGCCACACACACACCTTTGCGCCATAGTGCAAGGGTGTCTGGGTAAGGCTAGCATAGGTCTAGAACTGGAAGGTCAGCCCTCCGTGCTCCCACATTTTCTGGTAAATATATGCCTTGTAATTCCGACCCATGCGTAAACCCGACCCATGCGTAAACAGGAGTTCACCCAGGGGTCGGAATATTTCCAGCCACTTCCACTCATGCCCTTTATCTTGTAATTCTGAACAGAAGAGGTTCACTCTGGGCTCGGAGTAGGAGCAACTCTTAATCAGGCCCTAGGAATAATTTGCGTTTAAAATCCTAGTTCAAGGCAAAAAGTACGGTGTGTTCTTCAACTTCAAAGCTTTTTTACTTCCAAAGGTTGTTCACCTCTCACCCCCAGTCCATAAATCTGTGGCTGTGATAAAGTCCATGGCTGCTCAAACAGTCGCACCCAGGGCCTGTCGCAGCTGAATGCATCTGGTGTGTAAAAGAGTCTCTGGGAGGCGCACACCACTTCCTGTAGCCCTGGCAGTGTGCCCTCGACTCTCCTTGGCTTCACCAGCAGGCCTCGTTGGAGCTTCCCTGCCCACACCCGCACCTTCAGAAGCAGCAGGAAGGTGAGTGAGTGTGCTTGGCTTAGAACAGCAGATGGCACGGGTTAAAGTCGAGTTTTCTGAACAATGGGTGGCGTTGTGCCAGGCGGTGTATTTTATTTTCCTCCTTGTCAATGTCAGCGGCATTGCTCAGACCCAGTCGGGTCCAAGCTCGGGTAACAACCTCTCTGCTGGCCTACAAAATGCTCCCTGCAACCAGCCATAGGAAGGGGAACACTTTTCGGTTTGTGTAAAACTTGAATATCAGATTTGTCTTTAACCAAAGAAATTATTCAAAACACTAACTAAGCCCTGCTTGCGCGTGGCCCTCCCGAGGGCGCCGTGAATATGATCCCTTGTTATAAATTGTGGTGCCCTTTATAACATGCGGATTGTGGTGATTTAGACACCAAAATCCGCATGTACTGAGCTTTAACAGGTATTATCTGCCAGCGAAATGTACCTGGGGAAAACTGAGGGGATGTGGTAACTACCACAAAGCCTGTAGCGCGGATCCCTGTGGAAACATTACTTTAACATTAGTGGCAAGATTTCATTCAACACCACCTCCCACCAAGCTAACACAAAGAATTGACCTTTTATCGCTTATTGATAAATGGAAGTTGTAACTTCCTGCGGATATATGCATTTATACACTCACCCATTCATTCAGCCTTGCACTCATTTATTCATTCAACTATTAACCAGGGCTGGACTGGCTCATTTTTATCATTCAGCAGCGGGCTCGATGCTTTGCGGGATGGTTTTAAAGTCCCATGGACTCCTATGTCACTTTATTCCGCAGTCACAGTGTGGGGATGTGGGGTAGATAAAGGGAGAGAGAGAAGGGAGGAAAGGAGAGACCTTGTGAATGAAAGACAATGGAAGGAAAGAGAGATCTCAGATAGAGGGGCAGAGTAGAAAAGTGATAGAAAATGAATGGAAAGAGCGTGAGGGGATGAAGGGAGCGGGGATGGTTTGATATTTTCTGTCAGAACTTCTTTTGGGTCCCAGTCCAGCCCTGCCCATTCCACCGCACACTCACCCGCTCACTCACCCGGACTCTCCTTCTTGCAGTGAATGCGTATGCACATCAGTGCAGCTCGCTGCTATTAGAAGATGGTATCGGTGCTTTGCAAAATTGCTACAAATACTTCCCCATCGCAGAGAATATGCAGATGTTTGTTACAAATGTTTCCTGTATACTTTTTTGTAAATAAAAATCCGGAAATTGTTAAGGAATTAGGCCTTTGCCATTAGCGTTTCTCTGGCCACAGTCAGCGGTGTTTCCCTCTGCTTCATGGACACCTCGCGGCCGCCCATTTGAACAAAGCCCATTGCCTGCCTCGCCTCTCACCCGTTCTACCACCAAAACCACCCCTGCCGTACCACCATCTCAACTCATCCAGCAGAACTACTACCACGCCTCCTCCTACCACAACCACAGCAATCACCAAGATTCCCTCCCTCAGAGCAGACATTACCAGCACCCTCATCCCCTAACAATTCTACCCCAACCACTCCGGCCACTTGGTACAACCACCGACTCATTTCCCCACAAGCACCAGCAATACCACCATGCACCTGATTACCACTATTACTCCTGCAGCCATTCCTTCCTCAGTTGTTACTATCATTATTCATAATCTTCTCTTTTGTTTCTAATCCCGGCGTGACCTCTGCGAAGGTAACTGACTTTAAACCTATGAACTTTGCACTGCAAAGGTCACTGCGCAGGAGAGCTAACTATGAGCACAGGGGACAGGAGATAAGACGCTGGTTCGCAGGGGATGTTGCTTGAACAGTACCCGCCCACTATACTTAGTCATGGAAGCCTTGACGTCAAACTAGTCATCACAAGGTTTGGACAACGGTTCTTGCTTCTGGATGCGAGAGTTATCAAGATTGACCCACAATAAACACGCCTTTCCTTGAAGGGGGTCCAGAGTAAAATCAGTGTTGGGCGTGCTGCGGGCGGTGATGTGGGGGAGGAGCAGGGTGGGGGTAGTAAACTTTGGCATATGGCCAAACGGAGGTAAGAAAAGTGGAGGTAAGGAGCACACCTTAAAATAAACTGTCTTGGAAACTTTAACGTATTTTTTGGGAATATTTAACCTTTGGGTGCTAACTAAGGAACAAATTCCGCTGTCACTGCTGAAATGGATCATAGAAAAAGGAAAAAGTGGGAAAACCCACTTTGTTCCTTGCACTATTCACAAGCTTGGGGATCCCCCCAAGAGAACAATTAAATCAAAGTTATATCAAATGACAATAACACATATACATAAAAATAAATTGTACACATATTGCAGTAAACATAAACATTTATAATTTAGAACTGCTTGATAGAACGAAAAACTTGATGAAGCTTTACAGAGGTAGAACAAGTTAATAATGTCTTAACTTCATGTAAAAATAAATGTGTTCGTTGTTAAACAAATGTGGTTGTATCTTTACGTTGTGGAAATGATTTCAAGTTGTTGATGTAAAATGCCCAATGCATTTCGGGATTGTAAACATCCCTTCTTCAGGGGCCAACCTGGAATACATGTAAACATAATGACTTCTGGTACAAACGCTTGTGGGGCAATGTACAAACATTAGTGCTCAAGTGGAGGTTAGTGGTGGTGCATAACATGCTGTACACAGTGGATCGTCTCAAAAGTTAAGGGCAAAGCAGTTGATGTGCAGGTACACGTATGGTAATGTTGCCAAAAAGCTAGAGAAACCGTGAAATGCTAACCGTTGGGGAATAGGCTGTAAAAGGATGTTCTAATGAGGGGGGTGGTGTATAAAGCAAGAAGACAAAGGCTGCAGCCCCTGGTGGTAAATATACTACGATTAAGAATAGAACCCAGGAGAAAGCCGCGTGGCAAAATGACGCTCACCTATGAACTTGAGGTGACAGTGATTGTCACGCAAAATAATCCACAACAGAGTACAAATGCAAAAATGATCTGCAACAAGGACAACAAATGAATGCCAGGTAAATGGATTGTACGACAAAGGAAAGGTTAGGGGAGGAATGCGAGCAACATTATTCCTTACCTAGTTCAGATGAGTGAAATGGTAGCGCTGCTTGTCGTTAGTCGGATGATTCCAGCAGGAGGAGCCTCCGGTCGAGTAAAGTTAAAACTGGCCGTGTGGCGGTCCGTTCACTAGGACAAAACAGATCCTGATTGGAATGGGTGATAACCAGGTTGAACAAGCAGGGGAACGAAACCCAGGATGAACGTGAAATACCTGTGACTGCGGGAACCGGGATGCAATACAATGGCGGTCTTGGATTTGACGAACGAACTAGTAACGAGCACAGTGATAGGCAAACTGAGCCCCGTAGTTTAATAGGGTGGCCGGCGTGGAGGGAGTCACGTGGAGGAATGTACATGAAAGAAATACTTCCCGTAACGGCACGAAGACAAGGGTGTTGTATCGAAAATGAAAAAAAATGTGGAAGAAAAGTTGGTGAACTGATAAAAATGAGTAGACAAACGTAGAAGCAATTATATGGCGTCAAATGCAAAAAATAAGGCAAAAATGAAGTCAGAAAATTCATGAGAATACGGAATAGAAAAACCTTGATATGGAAAAATAATTGAATGAGTATAAAAAAGAGTTAGAAGGCAGACCGTAACTAGATATCAAAGATGGAAAAATATGAATTATGAATATGGAAAGAATGGAAAATGAGGAATAGATAACCAGTAGTTGAGTGTTAATAATGCATACCATGAGAGAATTATGTGTGAGAACCGTGTCCTATTGGAGCAAGAACAAGACATGCTTACATGAGACAGGTTTAGTTGATTGTGAGATAAAAACTGTGTAGGTTAATAAAGTGCTCTGTGTTACGATCTTGTCCAGTACACATATTTAAACACTCTGGTTATGAGAAAATGCAGGATGTGCAATTTAACATAAATAACCACAAAAACGAAAACCAATGTTAATGACATCAATATGTAAATATGTCCCCTTGAATTTTAGATGAGAATAGAAAAAGCATCTGAGGAGAAATATTATGTGGTGGACACAATGAAGGAAGTGTGTTTGGTGAAGATGTATAGGGAAATCACAGAAAACAGCTCATATCAACGCGGTCATTAAGTCCGGATGGAATCAAAGTATTGAGATGCTTGATCCAGTAAATTTCTCTCTGCAGTAGTTTTTCTGTTGTGTCAATGCCTGGGGTGACGCTAATAAGTTCAACAATCTGGAATCTCAATTGTGAAATTGTATGATTTAGTTCATTCCAATGGATGGCAAGTGGAGAAGAAATGCCGCAGTTCCTGATTTTACTTTTGTGTTCCGTGATTCTCACCTTAATTTTTCTTTCCGTTTTTCCAACGTATGCTTTGCCACATGGGCATTTGATACAATATATTACATTCATGGAGTTGCAATTACACAAATGAGTCAGGGTAATTGGTTTGCCTGAAGATGGATGAGTCAAGATATTGCCAATGATTACATTGTTGCAGTGCACACAGTTGTTGCATTTAGACATTCCTTTATGCTGAATGCTGGGTTGACTTATGGATGACGTAGATAGTAATGTTTTCAAATTCTTCCCTCGGGTGTATGCAAATAAAGGCTTGCTGGAGAAGATTTTATTGAAGTCGTCTTCTAACGCTAACATCTCCCATCTGGAGTTGATGATGTTTTTAATTTCTCTTGCAGCTGTGGAAAACTTTGACACAAAGACTGGACGGTCTGTTGATTTTTTGGACTGTTTTTGAAGCAGCATAGTTCTGTCCTGTTGCTGTGCCCGTTGTAAACACGCTTGTAAGACATTTTGTGGGTATCCCCGATTTTGAAAACGAGTCATGTATTCCAGTTCTTTATTTTTGTTTTTTTCTGGGTTTGAGCAAATTCGTCTGATTCTGAGAAATTGAGAAAATGGCAAGTTCCTAAGTGAACTGTTGGAATGAAAACTGGTGTAATGCAAGGTGCTGTTACGGTCTGTGGGTTTCAAGAAAACTGAGGTTTCAAAGTGGTTGTTGTCTTTTGTTTTGGTGATAAGAACATCTAAAAAATGAATAGTGTGTTGTTGGATGTTCCAGGTGAACTGAATCCTTGGGTTGATGGTATTCAAATCTGTTATCATTGTTTCTAGTTGGATTGTAGTGCCTTTCCAAAGGATAAATATGTCGTCAATGTAACGACAGTACATTAGTATGTTGGTCCACCAGTCAGGGTTAGACATGATGTTTTCATGTTCGAAAAGTGCCATGAATGTGTTGGCGTATGCCGGAGCTCCTGAGAAACCCATGGAAGTTCCAGTGAGTTGTGCGTAAAACTGTCCATCCCATTCAAAGTAGCTGTGATATAAGCAGAAGTGTAGGATTTTGAGGATGAACAATTTCTCTGCTCCTATGTCTGGTAATCGGAGGAGTGCCCAGTCTGTGGCTTCTAGGCCGGCTTGGTGTGGAATAGATGTGTACAATGCCGTCACATCAATGGTGCATAAAATGATGTTTGAAAAGTCGATGTTTTGGAGTATGTTCAACTGTTGTAGAAAGTGTGTGGTGTCTTTGGTATATGTAGGCCATTTTTGAACAAATTGTTGTAGATAGTGGTCAACAAATTTTCCTAAAGGTTCAAAAATTGAACCGCAGGCTGAAACAATGGGACGGAATGGGGGATCAGATGGGTTTTTGTGGATTTTGGGGATCATATACAATTTGGGTCGTCTGGCATTTTCGGTGAAGAGAAAATTTTTGGTTTGGTCTGAGATCCAATCTTGTTCAACAGCTTCTTGAAGTAATTGGGAAAGTATATTCTCCAATTGTGTGGTAGGGTCCTGAGGTAATGGCATGTACGTGTTAGTGTCCATAACATGATTGTTAACTTTGTCCATGTAGTATGAAGTATCCATGAGGACTATAGCGCCTCCCTTGTCTGCTGGTTTCAAAGTGAGATCTGGATTGTTGGCAATGTTGTTAATAAGGGATCGCTCTCGTTGTGTGAAATTATTGTGCTTAGAGTTTTGAAAATTGATGCGAGAAATATCCTTGTGTACCAATCGCTCAAAGGTGTCCAAGATTTTGTGTGACACCGGAGGTATGAATTTACTGCGGGGTTTGAATGGATTGTGAGAACTCAGCATTGCTTGATCACCGGGAGGAACAATATTAGTAAAGAAGTATTTTAAACGAAGTTGCCGCATAAACCTGTACAGATCCACTTCAGCATCTAGTAGTGTTGTTTTGTTAGTCGGTACAAATGACAGTCCTTTTGAAAGGATATCTATTTGTTTTTTGTTCAGGGTATGTGATGAGATGTTAATCACTAGGTTACTGACTTCCGCTCCGAAGTGATTTGCCTGATTTTTCTCTTTCCTCGCCTTGTTTTTCTGGGGGACGGGTTAGATCCGTGGCCTGTGGTAAAAAATGCTGAAGTGGATCTGTACATGTTTATGCGCCAACTTTGTTTAAAACACTTCTTTACTAATATTGTTGCTCCCGGTGATCAAGCAATGCTGAGTTCTCACAATCCATTCAAACCCCGCAGTAAATTCATACCTCCGGTGTCACACAAAATCTTGGACACCTTTGAGCGATTGGTACACAAGGATTTTTCTCGCATCAATTTTCAAAACTCTAAGCACAATAATTTCACACAACGAGAGCGATCCCTTATTAACAACATTGCCAACAATCCAGATCTCACTTTGAAACCAGCAGACAAGGGAAGCGCTATAGTCCTCATGGATACTTCATACTACATGGACAAAGTTAACAATCATGTTATGGACACTAACACGTACATGCCATTACCTCAGGACCCTACCACACAATTGGAGAATATACTTTCCCAATTACTTCAAGAAGCTGTTGAACAAGATTGGATCTCAGACCAAACCAAAAATGTTCTCTTCACCAAAAATGCCAGACGACCCAAATCGTATATGATCCCCAAAATCCCCAAAAACCCATCTGATCCCCCATTCCGTCCCATTGTTTCAGCCTGCGGTTCCATTTTTGAACCTTTGGAAAAATTTGTTGACCACTATCTACAACAATTTGTTCAAAAATGGCCAACATATACCAAAGACACCACACACTTTCTACAACAGTTGAACATACTCCAAAACATCGACTTTTCAAACATCATTTTACGCACCATTGATGTGACGGCATTGTACACATCTATTCCACACCAAGCCGGCCTAGAAGCCACAGACTGGGCACTCCTCCGATTACCAGACATAGGAGCAGAGAAATTGTTCATCCTCAAAATCCTACACTTCTGCTTAAATCACAGCTACTTTGAATGGGATGGACAGTTTTACGCACAACTCACTGGAACTTCCATGGGTTTCTCAGGAGCTCCGGCATACGCCAACACATTCATGGCACTTTTTGAACATGAAAACATCATGTCTAACCCTGACTGGTGGACCAACATACTAATGTACTGTCGTTACATTGACGACATATTTATCCTTTGGAAAGGCACTACAATCCAACTAGAAACAATGATAACAGATTTGAATACCATCAACCCAAGGATTCAGTTCACCTGGAACATCCAACAACACACTATTCATTTTTTAGATGTTCTTATCACCAAAACAAAAGACAACAACCACCTTGAAACCTCAGTATTCTTGAAACCCACAGACCGTAACAGCACCTTGCATTACACCAGTTTTCATCCCAACAGTTTACTTAGGAACTTGCCATTTTCTCAATTTCTCAGAATCAGACGAATTTGCTCAAACCCAGAAAAAACCAAAAATAAAGAACTGGAATACATGACTCGTTTTCAAAATCGGGGATACCCACAAAATGTCTTACAAGCGTGTTTACAACGGGCACATCAACAGGACAGAACTATGCTGCTTCAAAAACAGTCCAAAAAATCAACAGACCGTCCAGTCTTTGTGTCAAAGTTTTCCACAGCTGCAAGAGAAATTAAAAACATCATCAACTCCAGATGGGAGATGTTAGCGTTAGAAGACGACTTCAATAAAATCTTCTCCAGCAAGCCTTTATTTGCATACACCCGAGGGAAGAATTTGAAAACATTACTATCTACGTCATCCTTAAGTCAACCCAGCATTCAGCATAAAAGAATGTCTAAATGCAACAACTGTGTGCACTGCAACAATGTAATCATTGGCAATATCTTGACTCATCCATCTTCAGGCAAACCAATTACCCTGACTCATTTGTGCAATTGCAACTCCATGAATGTAATATATTGTATCAAATGCACATGTGGCAAAGCATACGTTGGAAAAACGGAAAGAAAAATTAAGGTGAGAATCACGGAACACAAAAGTAAAATCAGGAACTGCAGCATTTCTTCTCCACTTGCCATCCATTGGAATGAACTACATCATACAATTTCACAATTGAGATTCCAGATTGTTGAACTTATTAGCGTCACCCCAGGCATTGACACAACAGAAAAACTACTGCAGAGAGAAATTTACTGGATCAAGCATCTCAATACTTTGATTCCATCCGGACTTAATGACCGCGTTGATATGAACTGTTTTCTGTGATTTCCCTATACATCTTCACCAAACACACTTCCTTCATTGTGTCCACCACATAATATTTCTCCTCAGATGCTTTTTCCATTCTCATCTAAAATTCAAGGGGACATATTTACATATTGATGTCATTAACATTGGTTTTCGTTTTTGTGGTTATTTATGTTAAATCGCACATCCTGCATTTTCTCATAACCAGAGTGTTTAAATATGTGTACTGGACAAGATCGTAACACAGAGCACTTTATTAACCTACACAGTTTTTATCTCACAATCAACTAAACCTGTCTCATGTAAGCATGTCTTGTTCTTGCTCCAATAGGACACGGTTCTCACACATAATTCTCTCATGGTATGCATTATTAACACTCAACTACTGGTTATCTATTCCTCATTTTCCATTCTTTCCATATTCATATTCCATATTCTTCCATCTTTGATATCTAGTTACGGTCTGCCTTCTAACTCTTTTTTATCCTCATTCAATTATTTTTCCATATCAAGGTTTTTCTATTCCGTATTCTCATGAATTTTCTGACTTAATTTTTGTTTGCATTTGACGCCATATAATTGCTTCTAGGTTTGTCTACTCATTTTTATCAGTTCACCAACTTTTCTTCCACATTTATTTTCATTTTCGATACAACACCCTTGTCTTCGTGCCGTTACGGGAAGTATTTCTTTCATGTACATTCCTCCACGTGACTCCCTCCACGCCGGCCACCCTATTAAACTACGGGGCTCAGTTTGCCTATCACTGTGCTCGTTACTAGTTCATTCGTCAAATCCAAGACCGCCATTGTTTTGCATCCCGGTTCCCGCAGTCACAGGTATTTCACGTTCATCCTGGGTTTCATTCCCCTGCTTATTCAACCTGGTTATCACCCATTCCAATCAGGATCTGTTTAGTCCTAGTGAACGGACCGCCACACGGCCAGTTTTAACTTTACTCGACCGGAGGCTCCTCCTGCTGGAATCATCCGACTAACGACAAGCAGCGCTACCATTTCACTCATGTGAACTAGGTAAGGAATAATGTTGCTCGCATTCCTCCCCTAACCTTTCCTTTGTCGTACAATCCATTTACCTGGCATTCATTCGTTGTCCTTGTTGCAGATCATTTTTGCATTCGTACTCTGTTGTGGATTATTTTGCGTGACAATCACTGTCACCTCAAGTTCATAGGTGAGCGTCATTTTGCCACGCGGTTTTCTCCTGGGTTCTATTCTTAATCGTAGTATATTTACCACCAGAGGCTGCAGCCTTTGTCTTCTTGCTTTATACACCACCCCCCTCATTAGAACATCCTTCTACAGCCTATTCCCCAACGGTTAGCATTTCACGGTTTCTCTAGCTTGTTGGCAACATTACCATACGTGTACCTGCACATCAACTGCTTTGCCCTTAACTTTTGAGACGATCCACTGTGTACAGCATGGTATGCAGTGGAGAAGTGTGGCTCAATGATTAGAGCGGCAGACCCTGATGCAGAGGTCTAGCCCGGGACCAGGGTTCAATTCCCCGCCTCGGTGGGTCTTGGGCTCAAAAATTCCACGGACCTGATAATTCTCGCCTCGGTGCCTATTCCAATCATGGAGTCCCACTCTGCAACTCTGGGCACTAGCTTGCTTAATCTCCACAACGGCCCCCACAACGCTAAGGATGCCTGGCCTCCACCTTGGGGGTACCCAGGAGTGGACGCCTCACAGGGAAAGCCAGGATGGGTTCCACAGCGGTATTCGTACAAGCGCCTTGAGACCCTGGCGGGTGAGTAGTGCGCTATACAAGTATAAAATTTACATTTACATTTCACTAACCTCCACTTGAGCACTAATGTTTGTACATTGCCCCACAAGCGTTTGTACCAGAAGTCATTATGTTTACATTTATTCCAGGTTGGCCCCTGAAGAAGGGATGTTTACAATCCCGAAATGCATTGGGCATTTTACATCAACAACTTGAAATCATTTCCACAACGTAAAGATACAACCACATTTGTTTAACAACGAACAAATTTATTTGTACATGAAGTTAAGACATTATTAACTTGTTGTACCTCTGTAAAGCTTCATCAAGTTTTTCGTTCTATCAAGCTAAATTATAAATGTTTATGTTTACTGCAATATGTGTACAATTTATTTTTATGTATATGTGTTATTGTCATTTGATATAACTCTGATTTAATTGTTCTCTTGGGGGGATCCCCAAGCTTGTGAATAGTGCAAGGAACAAAGTGGGTTTTCCCACTTTTCCCTTTTTCAAACGGAGGTAAGTACATAAATAAATAAAACGAATTATATTGCGCAAGCTGTATCGCCATTTGGCATTGCAGCGTGCGCAATGTAATTCGTTTTATTATTTATTTATGTACTTACCTTCGTTCGGCCGTATGCCGGAGTTTACTACCACCCACCCTGCCCCTCCCCTGCCCCGCAGCACTCCCTCCAGGAGCCGCTACTGTGGTCGGATCACAAACATTTTTGTCGGGCGCTTTTTCATGTCTTTGGTGGTAAGTTAAGGCAGTGCTTGTTGCTAACACCTTTTACACCATGTTATGAAAGCAGGACTCTGTAGTTGGGAGTGTGTTTTAAGAATGTATGTGCAGATTTGTTGTGGGGCAACTCGTGGTGGTGATGTGCTTTGTTGTTTTGGGCTGGTGTGTATTTGTCCTGCATTATTGCAACATGATGTTGTGTTGTGGTGCAGTTGTGCTGCGTTCTGTTTTGACTGCTCTGGAGGGATGTGCCCTGTTGGTATGTGATGCTTTGTATATGTTATTGTGACATGGTCTATTGTTCACTTTAGATATGTTAACAAATGTTGCTGCATTTTCAAGCAAGTTCCTGTGACAAGCAGCCATCACCTTTTACCACTGTATTATAAAAAGAGGAATCTGATGGTGGCAATGTGTGACAAAAACATCTGCACGCATTTGTTGGGTGGTATATTGTTGTAGTGGTGAAGTGTTCTGTTATTTTTTTGGGCAGCTGTGTTTTGTGCTTAAGGCAATGTTATTTTGTTTTGTTGCAACAAAGTTGTTCTGTTGCATTCTGTTTTGACTATTGTTGTGAGGTGCCCTGCTATTGTTTAATTGCGTTGTTATGTTGCTTTGTATTAGTTAATGCTTTATGTTCAGGTACTTTAGATATCTGAAGAACTGATGCTAGAATTCCAGCCAAAGGCATGACTGGAAACTACATTTCACAAGCAATCATTTACCAGTGTCTCAGGTGGTGAAACAGTGCTGCTTTGCTTCGTCAACTACTTAATACAGCCCAAAAATGTGTCTGAGACTGTGGGCCTCATTATGATGTTGGTGGGACTGCAACTGGCAGGCCGTTGGTGGCGGCCTGACCGACATTTGGCTCTGCAGTCCAACTACCACATTATGATGCAGCAGTCGGAGGCAGCGGGCGGAGGGACCGACCATTGCTTTTGGAGCTTGTCATGACTGTGGACAAGTGTAAACCCTACAATAGGGGTGGTGCATGCTCAGGCACCGCTGTAGGGGTTATGATGTCTCTTTCCGACAGCCTTTCTATGGTGGATTGACCGCCGTAGAAATGCAGTCGGAAAGGGACTTTGGGGGGCCCTAGCAGGGCCCCAGTCACCCCTGGGCCTCCGCTATGAGGCCCAGGAAACACCCATGGTGCCCCCAAAACATCCATGTATCGTGTGGCATGCACTGCATGGTGCCAGCCACACGGTGCATAGATGCTTAAAAGTGTATTTTTCCTATTACCGCTTGTGCTGCGGCCCGCTGCACAAGCCGCAATAGGAAAGCTACACTTTCGGTTGCTGCGAAGGCAGTCACATTGTGATTGGGAAAGCGGGACCCCCAACTCCGTGTCCCTTTTCCGACATGATGCATGTCAGATGCTCGTCGGACTGCTATTGTAATAAGGCCTGCAGTATTAACTTAGCACTTCCAGTGCTCAATTAAAGTGTTATGACCTTCAGTGCTGTCTTTATCTGATACTGCCCTTTACGAGGCACCGGAAAAGGTGGAGGCAAAAGATTGGAGACTAAATATGTCATAGCATATCTTATATTGAAGATAAAGACTAGCCTAAAATTGTGAAAAGCAGTGTTTTTCTTTCATGCCTGCTACATTCACCATATGGCTACACCTTTGTAATGCAAGGGTGTCCAATGTAGTTCCAGGACATATTTACATACAATAAAACTAAATGTCAGTCACTTACGTAGGCATGCCTCCTGGATCTGTGCTGGGTGCCTCTGTGTAAAAAGTTATGGCCCTCCAGGTATCCATTGTAACTATCCTCTGAATCTGGAGTGCCCCAGCACACATAATCCCTGGTTCCCACAACACAGATGTAGCTCATCTTTATTGGTTCTAAAGGAAAAAACGAAATATCTCAAAATATCTAAATGTTCCTGTAGCAGATCTTTACCATGAAAACCTGCCTCAGATCTAGACTGTGCCAGTGGCCTAGATATAGACTCATCCAAGGGCTACATCAGGAGCCAGTCTGCAACTGCTCTGGCTTTATCAGGTCTTCCAGGATGAACCCCGTAACAAAATCTCTGCAATCACTTCGCTGGCCGCCCCATTCCATAAGCGATTCATTTACATCCTTTAATTTGGCATATTATTGCCCAGATTTATTAAGGACTTGTGTTGTCCTTACATGACGCAAGTCGTCGCAAGGCAGCACAAGTTATTTAATGAGATTTACAAAGACAAACAAGGGGCTGTTTATACCGCCTTGCTTGGGTTTGTAAAGAAATGTAATGTAACGCAGTGGCTTGTGCAGCATTGTGTTACAGTTGTTGTGGCAAGAATTCCATGGGTGGAGTATGTGTTAACATGCATCCACTCATTGACTCTAACGCAAACCCAGTTTTGCTGAAGGCAGTAGACCTGGGATAGCTGCAATATGGTACACCGACCATAGAGAGGTGTTACAGAGAGAAATATGTTTAGTTATCTTAGCTACTACTGTTTCTCTGCATTCTGCACTCTAAATGCATAGAAAGAGGAAATTGCCTCTTAGGGTTGTTTTTATGCAGTTTCCTGCTCAAAAGCAATCCTGCCTGTAACAGAGGTACCTTTGCAGAATGCAACACGGATGCCTGCGTTGTCACGAGGCCGCCACAAATGCACCAGCGAAGGTAGAGAACTGAAGAGCTTCATATCTAACTGGCACAAGCATCAAGCTAGGATTTCGCGAGTCCTAATTGGGAATAGTAAGGATTCACAATTAAGGACTCGCAAAATCCTATGCATGTAGGAATCACTATAATAATAGCGATTCCTACACATTCCTTATTTGCGACTTGCAAATTGCGAGTCGCAAATAAGGAATAGCTTCCCATTCAATCCTATGGGCCTACAGGCCCATAGGAATTAATGGGAAAATGCAAGCGCAATTTGCGAGTACCGATAGGTACTCGCAAATTGCGCATGCAATTTCAGGGTGCCAGGGTGTCAAAAGGACACCCTGTTGCACCCCTGAAATTGACCTGTGCACATATGTTGCGCACAAACATGTGTGTGCACTACATGAAACATTGAAAAATGCACAAAAGTGCATTTTTCAATGGTTTTGCAAATTACCATGAAGTTCAACTTCATGGTAATTTGCGCCCCTTATTAGCGAAATCGCTAATTTTATTACTTTAATGCATTGCATTTAAGGAGTCTCAATTTGCGATTCCTTAAATGCAATCACAATTTAAGTAATCACAATTTAGACATTACTTAAATTGCGATTTTTGCATTTGGGATGATGCATCCCAAATGCAAAAATACTGATCCCAAAGGGGCAGATTCTGAGAATCTGCCCGTTTGCGACCGGTTTTTCTTTTGATGCATGTGCCTGTAAGTATATATGCCACTCTTCAGGCCTCTCCCATTCATGTAATACAGAGAAGCAACTTTTCTTGCTTTGCTTACTGTACTGTGTTGTGTGAATCTTTAGTAAATTGTAGCTAGGGTGGGGTTGGTTAGCTAGCATCGCGGTTCAGACAAAAAGCAAAATCTAGAATAGGTCGTTTTAAACCCGGTTTATTGGAAACATGCACCCGGATTTGAATTTTCCCAAAGTCCATGTAGGTACAGACGGATAATCTCTTCTTATCCGGTCGTTGCTCCCTTTATAATCCACTCCCATCTTCTTCTTTTCCCTCCGTGGTTGGCAGAACTACTCGAACAAAAGGAGAGAAGAGGAGCAAGTATCAGGCTGGTTGTTCGAATCACATTAAAAGGGAAAAAGAAGTGAGCGACCACCAGTGCGCACGCTAGCTTCTTTGGCGTGTGTTTGTGAATGAAAACAAAGACAAACTACCGGGAGGTTTAAGGAGGAGGCAGGTTTCCAACTACTCTGCTTTCTCCCTCCTCCCGACCTAGCCCGCAAACCGTTCCCTTACCTGGGAAAGCTACGCTCCCGCAGGAGCGTGGCTGGGCGTCACCCCGGGACGTTGGCCTCCTGGCACCGCAGTCTTTCAGGGTTCCTCGGGATACCGTGGTCGCCGTGGGGATTCTTCTCCTGGCGTCTCCGCCGGCTCCTCCATCACCCTCCAATGCCCCTCCTCGTCTCCTCGTCTCCTCTTACGGATCTTTGATGCTTGCCTCGTCATCCTTGGAGTCCCGGGATAGACCCTTGGGAAATGACGTCAGCATCTTGGGCGGGGTCGATGTCAGAGGGATCCCCCTTAAAGGAGCCGCCCTCAAAAAAGGGAATATCGATGTCCCGTGTAGTAGGTGAAGTGTGAGACCAATCGTCCGGCTGTAAAGGAAGAAAAGGGTCTTGTTCAGAAGGTGGAAAGCACCAGCCTGGGTGAGGTACGTTCCCCACGTCTCCCTCCTGGCCTTCCTGTGGGATTGCGGTTTGCGACATAAGTACACCCTTATATTTTTGTTGAGAGTGAGTAATGTTTCTTAAACGAAACATCCAATATCTGTGTTAAACTGATGCATTTATCTTCAAGGTCCAAAGCTTTAGAAAAGCGAAAACTCTTGAAGAACGTTTTGCCATTTTAGCACCCCACCTTGTTCCAGGTTGTGGCATTAGTAACCATTTAAGATTGTGCAATCAGTAACAATTTTGAATTACTAGTCATGTTGACTTTCAGGCATTCTTTCATACGTTTCCAACCAACAGCACTAAGGAGGCAGGGATATGCCAGCCCAAACTTATCACTGGAAATTGAAAATACTCAGGATTCACTGATGTTCACCCAGTAACTTAGATTTGACTCAGTTCTGTGGGTCTCTTGCTTGTGTGTCATTGGGTCGAAGAGTGCTGAAGAGGCCACAAGGTGCAGTGTACTAATAGCCACAACATTAATCAGAAGCAACTGAGGTTAAACACAAGTTTCAACAGTGCAAAAATGTTGCCTTGCAGCGGGGCTTATCATGAGTCTATTGGATGTAATCTGACATCCTTTTCTGTCCAAACTGACTCCTGGCTTGATAAAGGCTCTTTTCAAATATTATCTCAACTGGGAATGTCACCCTCTCTTGTCTCATGGGAACAATCATTCGGCTTCACCATTGATCAAAATTTAACTCTGGTGAAAACTGCATCGTTCCAACTGCATCTGCTCAGCAAACCCAAAGCCTACACCCTTCCCACGGACTGCAGGACAATAGTACAAGCACTGGTGATCTTATGCCTGGGCAACGGGTGCACAATATTGGCACTACTAACGCCACTCAATGCCACCTTAAAGACAACCTACAAACACCTGCTTGACTCCTTTGAGTAACAAATAAATCAAATCATATCTCTCTCATCCTGAGAGATCTTCATCCCCTCCTTCTCCAAGCCAGACTCACCTTCAAGATGGCTTATATCACACACATCACTCACAGCACACACATCACACACAAATCAATTAATTTTGGTCTACCTTCCTACCTACAGAGAGGAGAAACTATGAGCACCGGTGGGGAAAATAAATCAGAACAGGCAAAGAAAAACCTCTTCTGAAAACGCCAGATCCGTAATGACTAAAATTGTCTACTATGCTATTCCTGTTTAGCACCAAGAGAATGGAAAAGTGTTCCATAACTTTTAAAACTCTGTCCCAACCTACTCCCATTCAGAAAATACCTAAACATTTACCTCTTCATACTGCACCAGAACAAAACTATGCCTCCTGTTAGAACTGGGGTCTCTAGTTGGCAGAGGTAAGTACCTTTGACCAAATAGGGACCCTTCCTTCTAAGTCAGGGAAAGGGGATTACACTCCCGGATAACCCCTGCTGACCCCCTTGGTAGCTTGGCACGAGCAGACAGGCTTATCTCAGAGGCAGTGTGTTAAGCATTTGTGAACACATACAGTAATACAGTGAAACACTACATATGGAAACCACACAGGTTTTATAGAAATAAGTATTCTTTGTATAGACTTAACACAAGACCACAAACAACAAAAATCCATAGTACTGTACTCAAAATAGACTTAAAGATGGTAGAAGTAACTTAGTTCAAGTTAATGATAAATGAAACACGTTTCTCACAAAAGTACCTGGATGCGTAACGCAAAAAAACCAAAAGGTTTGCAGGGAGGGTGATGCGTCGGTTCCTTTCTTCGGGGGAGGCGCTGCGTCACTTCTCAATGCTTGTGCAGAGTAGAGGATGCGTCTTGTTCCTTACTGGAGAGGAGGTGATGCGTTGATTCTCGTACTGCGTTCCGGTTACGATACGGCAAGATGGCGCTTCGAAGCGATGCGACAATCTGGTGCGATGCGATAAGATGGCGCCCTTGATGCGATGCGACGACGTGAAGACGATGCGTGCACGCCCGATGGCCGTGCAGTGAACCTTGTAACTTTGAAGTTGTGACAGGCCCTCCGAAACGCTTCTCCGGTGATGCGACGGCGACCCTCGTGGTGGCGACACGCTTCTGCGGTGATGCGCTGGTAAACAACTGCGACAAAGGCGCGCTTCTCTGGTGGTGCGGTGGCGACCTCTGCGGCGGCGACACGCTTCTCCGACGATGCAACGGCAACAGCTGTGACACGCTTCTTCTCGTTGAGTCGCGCTTCCAGCTCCCAGCGACACGCAGGCTTCTGCAGACAGAATTCCCAGCAAGGAAATTCAGAGGGGAGCTGGTGGTCAAGTCTTTTGTTCCTGAGACTTCAGCAGGAGGCAAGCACAAGTTCAAGCCCTTGGAGAAATATTCTGCAAGATGATAAAAGTTCTTTAAAAGTACCTTCTCCTTTCCATTGCAATGAAGACACCACTGCAGGCCAACCCAGCAACACAGCACACTGGCAGGGGGGGGGGGGCAGTCCTAACTCCTGCAGCGTTCTTGGTTCTTCTCCTTGGCAAACGTTTGTCTTGTTGTTCCAGAAGTGATCTAAAGTCTTGGGGTCTGGGTCCCCATGTTTATACTGCAAAATCCTTTGTCCTCTGAAGGCAGAGGGGCCTGTACCTAGTCCAAACCAGTTCTGTGCAGTCCTGGAGCACTTTGTTTACAGGACTCCTTCTTTCCTTTGGCAGAGTGGGCCTGGGTCCTCAGACACACCACAGGAGGTGGAGCCAGCATTGTGGAAGGCAGGCACAGACCTATTCAGGCCCAGGTGCTACTCCTCCCACCACTCTACATGCAGATAGGTCTATTCAGCCTTGTGCTGACTCACCCTGTCTCTTGGAGTCTCCCAGCCCCCTGTCACTCTTGTAAAAGTGGTATTTTCCAACAAAGAATGTTAAAACCAAATTCACTAAAATATGTATTTAATCATTCTGAGTTCAGGCATACTAAACTCGAGTTTCTATCATGCTCCCTGGGTCAGTTGGGATTATAAGATGTTATAATCAAACTGCCCATTCTGGCCTATGGGGACAGGTAGCCTTGCAACAGTGAAAAACAAAAATGGCTGTAATTCACTATCAGGACATGCCACACACATCAGGGCATGGCCTACCTTTTACATACAATGCACTCTGCACTTGGGTCTACCTTAGGGGTGTCTGATATGTAGAAAAGGGAAGGTTTAGGGACTGGTAAGTGGGTGCACTTACCAAATCAACATGGCAGTACTGGACTGCACACAGGCTCTGCAATGGCATGTCTGAGACACACTTTACAGGCTGCTTCTGTGGGTGGCACAATCAGTGCTGCAAGCCCACGAGCATCATTTGATTTAGAGGCCCTGGGCACTCATGGTGCACTATACTAAGGTCTGACAAGTAAATCAAATAAGCCAATCATGGAGTCACTAATCAATACATCAATTTAACATAGGGAGCACTTGCACTGTGGCACTGAATAGCAGAGGCACAGTGCCCAAAGCATCTATACCAGCAACACATCAAAAACAGAGGAGGCAATCAATGAAAAATGGAAGGGAGACTCACGCCAGTGGTACCAGGTCTAAAACCTCCCTATCTGAGATAAACAGGCGAACCTCAACTCACCCGATAGATATCATTCTTTTTGCTCCAAGCTGAGATTCATATTTTTTTATGTACAAATTGTACACACACACACACACACACACACACACACCAGAGACAGCGCAGTGCAAACCACCCTTTCCTACAGAGAGCAGATTTGCCAGGGACAGAGGCAGTGCAAGATACCCACACCTACAAAGAACAGGTACCACACAAGAAGTAGGAGGGCAAGCTTTCATATCTTACACACACATGCGCACATACACACACAAACACGTGCATGCACGCACACATACAAACACACACGTGGGTGTAATATAAGTTGCACAGACAACAGCATTACAAGCTTCCCTGTGACACACAAAATAGGTGCAGCACACCAATCAACAGTGCAAGCTTCTCTACTAAACACAAGCTCAGTACAACATGGTCGTTGATATTGCAAGAATTCATCATGCACACAACTTATACTGTACAGAAAGCAGAAGTGATGCAAGATTTTTCCATAAACATATAACAGGTAAAGTACAGCCAGCAGCAGTGTAAGCTTCACTCATGCAGGGTTACAGGACTGACTGCAGAATTACAAGCTTCCCTCGTACCCACATATAGATCAGTTTACTGCCTCTTGTAATCCATGACCATGCAAAAACATTGACATTTCACTAAAAACACTTTTGACAGTTTTAAAAAAATGAGTGGTTATTTAATCATGGCGTTTTGTACAGTAGTATATGTCGTCATAGCTTTAATAACAGGGAAAAAAGTATTGAATGTAAATAAATGATTGCAAGGAATTAAAACCTTCTTCCGCGGAGGAGCAATGCAGATAAATGCTGCTTTGCAGCCATTTAAGGCTATTCATTCCTGTCTATGTTCCCAATCTCATATAGGTTGAAATGGACAATACATACTTCAAGTACAAAGATGTCTGCTTCCACCCAGCGTCACACAGAGAGGAGGATCTCAGGCATGTGGAGCACGAGTTTCAGGTGTTGGACGATGATGTCTTCAATGTCACATACCCGAAATCAGGTAAACATGCTCCACTCAATCCCTGACCTGGTATCTACTCCTTCCTATCCTTCTCAGTACCTGATGCCTGATGGGCTGCTGATGTGTCTCTGGACAAAGTATTCTCCAAACAAGACGAGGTACAAACATATTTACGACTCAGTGCTTGATGGCATAGCGCTCTCTTGGCAATTAGTAGCAATATCCCATAGTCCCATGTTACTGTTGCTCAGAGCACAGCAAAACTTTGGTAATGCAGTATGTGACAATGTGAAACGCAGGATTTGTAGTATGTCGCACATTATTTTACCGTAGTATAGTGTTCTGCGTACAGCCTTTTCATATGCCCAGCCTTTACATCACATTGCGATGTGAGTACAAACGGGTGCAAATCAATAGCATTACTTTATGAACACAACTGTACAGGGTGAAATATCGAATACATTATGACAGGGGAACTAAACATGGTCAAATCGATAAATTTGAAAAACAATTAGGGCCTTATTAGGATGTCGGTCAGAAAGCCGCCTGGCTTCCGACAGGTCCAAGAAGCCCGTTGGCCAGCTGGAAACCGCAACATAAACCTTACAGACGGCGTTACCGCCGTCAGGATTATGATGTTGGTTTTGGACAGGCTTTCCATGTTCTGCTTTCTGACATGGAAAGCCTGTAAATCCCTGAACCATGTGGCAGCCACCTTGAGGTGCCTACCAACGGTGAAGGAATTCATACACACTCCTATTTCTCTATGGAAGCAGACACCGCCCGCAGCAGAACTTCCCATAGAGAAATGTGCAGTCACATTGCAGCAGTGTGTTTGGAACCTCGGACCTATGGTTGGTCGCTTCCCACAGCGAAACGTGTCGGGCGGGCGCCCGACAGCGTAATTAGGGCCTTACTGCTGTATGCTATGCCAAGTTCAGGTTTCTTTTCCAGAGAAATGCTGCATCATGTAGTGTGCCACATTTTGAGAAATATCAGCGGAACAATTCTCCAAAATGTTTAAAATGTGCAGCATCGCCATAGGAATGCAGCACAAAAACATACCAAATCCAGATTGATACAATTGAAATCTAATTTCAGAAATTCGTCAGAGCACGTCGTTCCACCATATTCTTTGCTTGTCAATACTCAGAGTCATAAACCTCTGTTGTCATTTGAGAAAAGGGATCAGGACCGCTTACTGTATTTCTGCGTTCCAGCTATTCCCCAGGGAAGCCCTGTCTACAAGAATTGAGCATCCCTGATACGTTTGCAAAACTAACAAGTGGTGCTGTGAACTATTAATAACACATACACTAGAGGTTG
This sequence comes from Triturus cristatus, assembly GCF_964204655.1. Taxonomy (NCBI): domain Eukaryota; kingdom Metazoa; phylum Chordata; class Amphibia; order Caudata; family Salamandridae; genus Triturus; species Triturus cristatus. Next base: position 408,453,696 of record NC_140590.1, read on the forward strand.
GCTGTATATTACAGGGCCAGCTCAACCTGATCTAGCCACCTGCATGGTTGTGTAGTGTATTATTTTTTACCCTTTGACCTGAATGTTGATATATATTCTCTTATGTTAAGTGCTGGGATTCCACCCATTTCAGCCCGACCACCCCTACAATATCCACTTGCCATACATTAGTAGTTCAGGACTGGCAGCGTGGAGTGGAGTTCATATTTGAAAGGTAAAAGGTTTTAGATCTGCATTCCAAAACTCCAAAATCTACTATAAGATGTAATGTTTCCCCCCTCGATGAAAAAATATTCAAGCTATACATTTTATGTTTGTATCGACAAAAGTGAAGGCTTAAATCCAAACTGACAGAGTCCAGAACCTCATCAAGGAGCCGAGATGAGCCTTTTGTATGAAGCATCTGCATTCCTTCCATCCCACAGAATATAAAGATTCATTGTGAGGAGAATTCCTAGGCCTTGAATAGAACCTGCAAAGAGGCTTTAAGGCCTACGCGGACCTTCGCAGCACCATAGATCCAAAATCCACAGGGGACAACTTGCCAGTTGCATAAGAGGAAGATCTGGAATTCCTTCAAAGTGTCTTCCTGTGAGAGAAAAGCTGCTGTCATGTTGATTTGGAAACCATGTAGTTTATACGAGATTCCATGGCCACGAGTAAAGTCGTGGAGGAGGTGGCTTATATCATTGCAATGAAAAGAGGGATTGGGCGCAAATAGTTTTTTTTTAAATCTTGGTGGAGTCAGAGGAGCCACTCACTCTCAGTTCAAAGCTGAAGCAGAGGGAACAGAGAAGACCGCATGATTCTTCAAGTGTCCGGGACTTTACTGGATCACCTGCTACACATGACTGGTCCCCTAACTGCTGATGACAGTTTCCGATCAGTCTACCATGGACAATGGTAACCCCGGTTCCCCATGTACTACATCCTACTATGGCACATGCCTTCTAACGCTTTGAAAGACCCAGAAGGTGAAGAGATCCTGTGCAGAGGAACTACACTCCAGTGGAAGAAGCATAGTTACTCTGTGACCAGTGCAACATCTTGCAGAGACCTTTATGTTTCGAGATAGTTATTCACAATGTAGAACCAGACTCACATAGATGAGGTATGGCTCTCGGGCATGGGTAGTTTCTCACACTACCTTGTAGAATAAAATGGTATCATTGAGGGGAATATACTCCTGCAGCTGCTGATATTTCTGAAAGAGATCACGTCCCCAACCACACACCCAGGATCCATACCTCGCAGTTGATTGGACTGCTGCCTCACCATCGTAATAGACTTGCAATTCGATATGTACAGTGCTTGGAAGTAAACATGACATGGTAGACAAGTAAGATATGCAAGGAAAGGGTATTCGGACAAAATATCGGGTTTAAAATATCGTGTTGCAGAAATATCAAATTATTAGTATTGTGACACAGAAATATCATGTGCAAAAATATCGTTAACAAAAATATCGATTTTTCAACATAAGAAATATCATTCTTAAGTTTCTGTATGTGTTTAAATTATATTTTAATTGTATATGTTTTATATTGTGAGTATAATTGTTGTTAACCTTTTTAAATATAGCTAGTCATTTTAAGTTTTTATATTTTTATTTTAATCGTAAAATAGAAATTTATAGTGTTGTAGTGGGTTGTGAGGTTTGTAGGGGTACCGGCTGGGAAGTTAATTAAGTATAATTGATTCATATTTTTTAAATTAATTATTAATTTGATCATTTGGGGCCATATGTAGGTAGCATACAAGTTACCACTTCTTAAATACCGAACTTTACCGATTCGGTATTTAAGAAGTGGTAACTCGTATGTAGGTATTCAATCGGTAAAAATTACCGATTCGTAGAAATTCGGTAATTACCGAATCGGTATTTACCGATTCGGTAATGAGGCATACCTTCCCATTGATGGGAAGGTATGCCTCATTACCGATTCGGTAAATACCGATTCGGTAATGGGGGGAGCACATCCAAGGGTGGCAGGGTGTCACATTGACACCCTTTTGCACCCCTGATTCGGCCATGTGTGCACATGTGGCGCACATACATGCCCTAAGGGCATGTATGTCTGCCACATTGCACACTTAAACGTGCACAAAAATGCTTTTTTACACATATTCGTCATTTACCACCAACCTTTAGTTGGTGGTAAATAACGAATCCCCACACCCACCACACACTCCCCCTACATCTCATTTCATGATTCGGTATTTACCGAATCGGTAAAATTACCGATTCGGTAATTTTACCGATTCGGTAAATACCGAATCATGAAATGATCCCCCTACATCTCAAAAGCCTAAATACCGGTCGGTAACGGTATATTTACCGAAAATCGGCCGTTACCGACCGGTATTAGGCTTCCTACATGAGGCCCTAAGTATGTAACTTGCACAAATAATATTTTTAAAGGTATGTTTTAGGTGTCGGTTGTTGGGTTTGTAGGGATATAGGGTGGGAAGTTAATTAAATAATAATTGATTAATTATTAATACAATAACTGTTAATTATTATGTCAATTGTGCAATTATTATAATTTGTTAGAGTTATATTTTAGGTGCTCTTTGTTAGGTTTTATAGCGGTATAGGGTGGGAAGTTAATTAAATAAAAATGTATTAATTATTGATGTTATTAATTAATTGTTATTTAATGAAATATATAAATTGTTTAATTATTATAACTTTTAAATGTACATTTAAGGTGAAGGTTGATGGATTTGTAGGGGTATGGGGTGAAAATTAAATAATAATTGATTAATTATAAATTATTTATGTATTATTAATTATTTAATTAATTGTTAATTAATTATGTAAATTGTTTAATTATTGTATTATTTTAATTGAGATATATGTTAAATGTGCATTACTTGGTATGTGGGACAATAGTGTGGGAATTTAATTTACTACCATGGAGATGGAGCTGATGATTATTGACGCCTCACTAGGGCTGAGCTGCAAAGGCTCTGCAAGTAGAAGGGGTTCAATGTGGGCAGGAAAGCTTCCAAAGTGGATCTACTGATAGCCCTCCGAGCCTGTGAGGAAGTCAAGAGGCTGGAAGCAGTAATAGGGGAGGATGATCCTGAGGTGGACCTGTGTCTAAAAGAGGATGACGATCAGGACCCAGATGAGAACCCTGAGCCGGGTCAATTACTTCACTGCCCCAGGCCCTCAAAGTAAGCGCAGCTGTATTCTTTCTATGATGCACGTTACGTAACAATGCACATCCTAAATCACAGTCCTCATAGCACACCCGTGGCTATGTTTTTTAACTCACTTCTCTGTTAGCAATATCGTTAGAACTTACCTTGCAAACAGATGTCCTATGAATGATATTTTAATTCTTTTCCATTTATTTTGTATGTTAGGCACAACCATCTCTTATCGAGGGAACTCTTTAAAGGTGAGATACCAGTTTTGGTGTTTTTAAATATTGTGATGGTTTCTATCCTCACATACCTATGAGCAGCACCCTTGGCTCTGTTGCTCAGTTCATTGCAGGTGTATGCTTAAAGTTACAAACCAGTGCGGTGTTTGTAGTACAGTTCTGTTCCCTTTTAATGCTTGTAGTATGGGGGGGGGGGGTCCATCATCTTCATATAAACAACACAACACTGAAGATGGTCACGTGGATGCTCAGCAAGTCAGACTGAAACATCGACGCTCAGCCCATCTTTCATCTGAACAATTGATAACGCCCATAACAGTCCTATTTTTGTCAAAAGACATTCTCTTTGTATACATGAAATTGTGTACAGAGTACGTTGGCATATGTTTAGAAAACATTTAAACTTGGATTACACTGTTTTCCTGTTTTCGTGCAGGAGGAGCAGGACCACAAGCCCTGGCACTTTCTGCGGCCATCGCTGCCACCACACGCCTGCAGCCTGCACCCAGAGGCGCATATAATTACTGGTTGGGCATTCGCAGCATGGGCGCGTGCCCGGGCGAAGACAGGACCAAAAGCGGACCCCTCTGTGCCCATCAGCGTCTGACAGGGGCTGGGCTGGGCCAGTTCTCTTGGCTTTTTTGGGGATACTTTTGAACCCCTGACCATAAGAATATGGTTCCTCTGGCACCTAAGGTCAAGATTAAGGTATTTTTTGCACCCTTGTGGCATACTGCTGGAGCGAGTGTGCAACCTTTTTTCCCTGAATCCTCAAGAGTCCTGCCCTTTAGTCCACACAAGACTAGTGACTCCAACTCTCCCAACCATGGTCAAAAGGAAAATGGCTGCTGGCCAAAGGGGCCCCCCAGGGGGAAACATGGTATTAACCATTGACCCCTTCTTGACCAGTGCTGCAAATGTTATATCGAAGGAGATAGTGCTGACAGAGAGAAGGCTCCCTCTGGAGACCAGGAAATTTGTTCAGGATTTTACTGTGGCAAAGAATCGTGGGGCAACAGGGGCCACAGAGGGTATTCCCAGCCCGTCTGCATTTGTGCTTGCATCAAAGGGGGTTTCCATCATTGAGCCGGCTATGTCTACAGCCATATTGACAGCAGGAGACAACTCACATTTGGACTGTCCCCCTACCAAGAGGAAGAGAATCGGTTGTAAAAGAGCTCTGAGGAAGACATCACTGGTTAAGTCTCCATCACCATCCGGGGCCAACTTTGAATTGCTGTTGGATACTCTTTTCTCCAGACTGGAGTCAATAACCAAAGAACTCATAGCACCCATAACATAAAAGCTAGAAGGGATTGAGGGAAGATGTAATACCTTTCTCTCCATGCTCAATGATTGTACCACAGGGCAAGACAGTGATGGGGGGGGGGGGGTGGCACTATGTAATGTGCCTGGTAACACCAACCAAGCACCACAGGTGATACATAATTCTGTCCCACTGGGAGAGGAATTGTCGTGTAGGCCCAGGACCAAGTGTACCCCTATAAGTTTGACTCCTGCTGCACAGGCAACACAAACAGATGGGTCACAAACACCTAAGGACGGCCCATCTGACCAAGGCTTGAATGAAACATCTCTGGACCTTATACACAAGGTTATTCATTGGTGTAATAATAATGTGGTAAACGGTCCAAATATATCTCCTGATATCATTATGGCCAGAAGAGCGGGATGGATAGGCTGCAGGACTAGGAAAAATGTGGAAGGGGACTGTGTTATTGTTAATCTTAGGCACCCAGTGCAAACTAAAGCGCTTGTGGTATGCCATTATAGGAGCAGCTCTGAAACAACAATTAGGATAGTTTCCCTACAGTCCTTCTATCCCTTTAAACAGCCCTTTTTAAATCATCCATGGCAGTTCCCTCCTAGACCTGCTAAGCCTGTCCTGACTGGAAATGTGGACTTTGTTCTGCCCATGACCAATTGTTTTCAACCTTTGCAAGACGACAGGAACTTGATGAAATCGATTGACTAACATTAGTTGAGGCAAAATCGCAGGGTAACAGGCCGCTGGCCCTGGCTACTAACACCCCAGCCTTACCTGTGTCTTCACTTAAGCTAACGCTTGCCCACCCACCAAATCCTTTCTTAATATCTGATACCTTTGGTCTGTCTTGCACAAAAATACTTTCGTGGAACATAGCGGGGTAATGATCAAAAAGGGGGTGATATAATATGGTAAAATGTCCTCTCATTCCATAACATCATTGCCCTACAAGAAACCTGCGAGTCCAGTGATAGTTTTTTCCTAGATGGTTTTATCTCATTTTGTAAACATGCAATCTCTCCAAATATGGGAAGATCAAGGGGGGATCTTCTTTTACTGTTTTCACTTAACCTCTCCTGTAAGACTAGACTGATAGAATGTCAATCACCCCATTTGTTAGCTGTGGAACTGACATTTAAGAATTATCCCACCATGCTAGTTGTTAATTTGTACAATTCCTTCACCAGAAGCCACGAGGTAGAACATCTGTTAGTTTAAGAGGAATTTTTGGAACATTATGGAGAGGGCAAACATGCTTATTATGATATGATAAGTCTAAAGGATTTTAATACCCATCAGCGTTGTCTTAATTGCATTTTCACGATGGATCGGGGGGACCTTCTCACCTTGAGCACTTGCCATCAGGCATTCTTATAGAAGGGCTCCCGTCAGCCAATAACCTTCACTACCTAAAGCAAGCAGAGGTGACCACATTGGTCCCTACCTATATAGGAAGAGGTATCACCAGCACAATTGATTATATCATGCTCTCTGCACCTTTAGTCTCGGCCGTGGAGAAACTGAGTGTCTCCTGGAACTGCCACAGTGACCATAATCCCCTCACACTCGAGCTGTCCTATGCCTCTGCCCTAAAAAGAGGCTAGTTGTAACTCAAATATGAATATCAGCACTAAAGATCAAGCACGTAGGCTAAAGTCGGAGAGGGTTATCCCGGAATGTTTCATGGATAATCTGTATGCTGTCTGTACCCCAGAGATTCAAGTATGTGTGGACCCTTGCGCACAAGATAGAGTTGTCTTAGATGCCTTTGATAAAATATCTAAACAGATAGCATCTAATTTAACTGTCAAGAGCAGGGTCAAATGCCCGACGACTAAGATGTGGTTCGACAGCACTTGCTCTGCGGCCCATAGGAAGCCATTGCAGGCTCTCAAACAAAACCCGAAGGATGAAGCAGTGGTCAGGAGCTGTAGGAAGGCCTATAAGTCTGCAGTTTTTAAAAGGAAGAAGCTGATCAGAGAACAGGCCTGGGAGGCCCTCGGACAAGCAATGTTTTGTCTAATAGCTCCAAGTTCTGAACCATAGTTAATAGCCCTTTTTTCTCTGATATAGCCAATTTTAAAACAGACTGTATAATATCTTCTGAGCGCTGGGTATAGCACTTTCAAGATATACATAGCGGAAACAATTTAGAAGAGACCGAGGTACACAGGGTGATCAGCTTAGTCAGAACTCCACTTTTGTGCAGATGAGGTCCACAAAGCCATTAGCTCGACATCTGGAGGGAAAACACCTGGCCCGGATGGGTTCCCCGCAGACTTGCACAAGGCCAGCCCTGCAGTTTGTGCAAAGATATCGCCACAAGTTTTTAATGCTGCCTTCTCTTGTGACTTTCCTCCCTCATGGGCAAAGGCTGTCATTATTCCCATTTTCAAAAAGGGCCTTATGGATGACCCCCTGTTATAGACCAATCTCGCTTTTGGATTCGGCAGCCAAAATCATGAGGAAAGTGATATTGGATCGTCTAACAGTGTGGCTTGACCATTTTAATGTCATCTCAGACCTACAATATGGTTTTAGGCAGGGCAAAGGGACGCTTGATCAATGTCTTATCCTGCACTTAGTGATTGGGAAATACACTATCGCCAAGAAGGGAATTTTACACATGGCTTTTATGGACCTAACATCAGCTTTTGACAGCGTAAATAGGTCTAAATTATGGTTGACCCTACTAGATATGGAATTGGATATAGAATTGGTGGCCTTTTTACATGCCGCCCATGAAAACACCACATCAGCGGTAAGATTGAACAAGGATGGAGGCTTGACAGATTCCTGGGCAGTTAAGAGAGGGGTCGGACAGGGGTGCATTTTGGCCCCCTTGTTGTTGATGCTGTATATTAATAAGCTAGGGGACTTTTTATCATCCAGCTGCAAAGACATACCAAGAGCTGGATCTAAGATGATCCCCGCACTTCTGTATGCAGATGATGCAGTCCTGTTTGCCAGAACTGCTGTGGGTCTTCAACAATTTTTAAACAGTTTTATAGATTTTATGGATTCACTTGATTTGGCCCTTAATTTTATGAAATTGCTCACCATGTTAATAGGCCCTCCGAAGGCTGCCAAGGTCAAGTTCTTTTGTAAGGGGGAAGAACTAACTAAAGTACCAACCTTCCCATACGTAGGGGTGCTATTTGACGAGCAAGGGTCTTGGTGCGCACAAAGAATACATAAAAATAATGTTTTAGCTAGAGCGGCTGGGGCCACACTGGACTTTGCTAAAAGATTGGGGTCAAAACCATTCCCAGCCCTGCTGAAGATCGGTAAGGAAAATTGTATCCCTACGGCCACGTATGGGTGTGATGTCTGGGGCTATAAGGATGTGAGGAACATCCAGGGGGCAGAGAATAAATTCATGCGTAGGCTTTTGGCAGTCCTGTCCGCCACCCCGACGTTCATTCTACATGAGGAGCTGTGTGTGGGGTATATCTCAGACCTGACAGTGGTAGCCCCACTTTTACGCTGACTAAGAATCTGGGCCTGTCCTACCTCTACTTTAAATGAACTTATTATTCTGGATTGCGCACTATTCGAGGGAGATCTACACATTCCTTGGCTTAAATATATCATGGAACAGAGAAAATGGCTTGGCTGTCCCGATTTATATCTAAATCCCAGGCCTCTTAGGCCTGGTAGCCATCAGAGAGTAGTAGTTCCTGGCCAAATGGCAGGGGCTTAGGCAAGAGAAGGATTTAGCTAAGCACTCCGTGAGAAGGTTTGTCACACTGAGTTTGAGTCCAAAGGTACAACCGTACCTACTTCTTGTTACCAATGCTTATCATCGCTTTGTATTAACTAGATTCCATCTGAACTTGGTCTCCTAGCTATTGGCGTTCCCCAAAGGTTATATGAAACCTGGCACATTAAACTCCTGTCCATGTGACAATTTTTCAGAGCAGAGATGGATTAAAGGGTTTACCCATTCTGTGTCTATGGGAAAATGTGTTCATACATATGGCCCTGTATCCCTTGCTGTTTACAAACCTAGCCTTGGAAATAACCATGTTTATATTTTTATTGATTTTATAGCTGATTTCAGCCCATTTATCTGTGTGACTTGTCTTTCTTTTATTGTTCATACAAGGCATGGTGTTTTAACTTATTGTACCTTTGATCAAATGTTCTTTTTAAATGTTTGCTTTTATGGCTTTTATTGGCAGAATAAAGTATCTTTTGACCTTTGACCACTGTAATTGACAATGTCAATATACCATGAAATTTATTTGTACAGAACCCCTATATTAGTGTTTAATTTTAAATATTTGCTTTATTATAATACAAATTTGAAAACATATACACCTGCTTATATGATTGGTCTCTTTCTCTTTAAACTATGTTCCATATATTAAAGAGTGGCAAGTCCTGCCAGCGAAACAACGTTCTCCTGTTGTGAAAAATAATTCAAACCTAAAATGCACTGAGATGTCCGTCAATGGGATGCAGCCAAGAGTGGCATCAGTGGAGATGGCAGAGCACGTTGGTGCATTCTTATACCAATAGCTGTTGCAGAGACAGAGCATTTCATGGTAGATGCTTTGTAAAAACATTAATTAAATATAAAAAGTCCTCTCACAGAAACAGAACTTGGAGCAAGAACCCACTTCAGAGGCCCAAGACCGGAGAGGACACCTCAGGCAACAGTAGGACCCACAGATGGCAGAGTCCAGCAGCACCAGCAGAATTACAGGAAGTCTGTTGTATCCCTGAGACTTCAGAAACCAGAAGACAAGCCAAGAAGCAGCTGCGGTCAATGCAGGTAGCAGAGGTGGGGCCATGTAAGGGGGGATTCCAAGGGACAAATCAGAGGGAAAATTAAATAAATAATTAATTATCCCTCGGCATCCCCCCTTACACGGCCCCACCGCCCCACTGCTGTTACCTGCACGGACCGCGGCTGCCAACAAACCCTTCGGGAAACTTGGGTTCAAGGCTATAGAGAGCAGGTCCAGTCCCAGTCACTCCCAGGCAAGAAGCAGAAGGCAGCAGGGCAACACAGCATAGCAGGTAGCGAAGTAGCAGTCCCTCATACAGTACAGCAATCAGCAGGCAGCAGGCCAAGAAAGTGGCAGTCCCTCCTGGGCAGAAGTTAGCAGGGCAGAGATCAGCAGGCAGCAGGGCAGCTCAGCAAAGCAGAGAAGCAGTACCTCAGAACCGTCAGTCCAGGCAAAGTGGCACTCACTACAGCACAGCAGTCTTCACTCCAGCAGAGTTCTTCCTGGGCCTAGTAGTGTACTCTCTTGGTAGGGTCAGAGACCCAGTACTTATACCCAAATGTGTCTTTGAAGTGGGAGATGACTTCAAAGCAGCTCCTTGAATTGCACAGGTCCCCTTTTATCTGTGAGGGGTAATCAGCCCTTTGTGTGGGACACAGGACACTGCCTATTCAGATGTAAGAATTAGCTCCTAGTCCCCCTTGCCACTCAGGAAGGCTATCAAAATGCAGAAGAATGGAGAGGAGTGCTCTGTCACACCCACACTTCCTGTATTTGTGGCTGTCTAGAGGGAATGCATAAAGTGTAGCTGCCACACAGCATAGACGTATATTGGAGACAGGCTGCAGGCACACAGAGCAAACTTACGTGCAGAGAAATGTTCACTTCTAAAAGGGGTATTTCTAAAATATGAATGTCAAATCCAACTTTACCACCAAAGAGGATTTATCATTACCGTTCCAAAATTATGAAACATGATTTAGCTACTCCTTTCTAATCAGGAACTACAGCTTAAACGTGTTTTAAGGAATTCCCAATTCTAGACTATTACAGGAGTAGGCCTCACTGCAGTGAAAATGAATGTAGCTATTTGTCACTGCCAGGACATGTAAAATTTTAAAGTACATGTCCTACCTTTTACTTATACAGCACCCTGGCCTTAGGGCTACATAGGGCCTTCCTTAGGGGTGACCTATGTGTAATAAAAGGTAGTTCAAGGTTTGGCACGTGGTTGAAATGCTAAGTCGAAGTGGCAATAAACTGCACACACAGGCCTTGCAAAGGCAGGCCTGAAACAGGTTTGAAAGGCTACTGGGTGGCACAACCGGTGCTGCTAGCCCACTAGTAGCATTTAGATTACAGGCCCTTGGTATAGGATACACAACTTTACAAGGGACTTATAAGTAGGCCTGGGCGTAGTTCGCGAAGTAGCACTTCGCGAAGCTACGCAAAGTAAAGTTCGCACTACGCGAGCTACGTGTAGCACTGCGCGAACTGCGTAGTACCTTGTTCGCACTGTGCCAGATGTCGTTTTCAATGATTGCACAGTGCGGACAAGCAACCGGCACTGTGCAATCATTGAAAATGGCATCTTGCACAGTGCGAGCTGTAGTTTTCTGCTGCTCGAGTAGATTTTAACTCGAGCTTCAGCTTTCTCAACGCGAACTGGTAGTTTCTCATCGCGAGCGGTCGCGAGCATACGCGACCACTCGCAGTGAGAAACCTGACCTCCTCGCGTTGGGAATCTCGCCGGGAGGTTTATTTTCCATGCTCGCGATCGCCAACTTGCAGTTGCTGATCGCGATCAAGGAAAAAGTCTCGCCGGGATGTCATTTTGCTTGCTCGCGGTCGCCAACTTGACGTTGAGGACCGCGAGCAAGCAAAAAATGACCGCAGCACTACGCAACACTACGCTACGCGTGTTCACACTGTGCTACGTGCAGTTCGCGTAGTGCGAAGTAGCGCGAACTTCGCAAACTATGCGAGCGTAGCGTAGTGCTTTGCCCAGGCTTGCTTATAAGTAATCTAAGTATGCCAATCAGGTATATACCAATGTCACCATGATTTAGGGGGGAAGCACATGCATCTTAGCACAGGTTGAGCGGTGGTAAAGTGCTCAGAGCCCTAAGGCCAACAAAAAGACACAGCAAAAAGTGGAGGTAAGCAGGCAAAATGTTGGGGGAAGACCATTTTAAGGATTACATAACTAGCAGTTACTTTAACCTTTGCTTTTTTAAATGTGTATACGCACACACACACACACACATATATAAATACTTAAGGTTAAAGGGGACGTTATAATTAGGTTCAGATTTTACACATAACAAAACCATAGAAATTCAGCAGTTATAGTTACCTGACCTAACTATAACTTACGCCCTTCAATGCACTGCTTCTGACCTCACATATTACATCACTCAAGACATGGCAGTGTCATCGCTGATGACATCTCAAACATCATCCAGTGAGTTTTAGTGTTTAATAAACGTTTTTGAGACTTAAAGATATTTACTAAGCTACTGTAAAAGTTAAATTAGAATTCTTTCTGTATGACTAATTAGTGATACTATTTCTAACATGTCATCTGATCTACAATGCTATTTTTAAAGTGGGTGTGCTATTTATCAGTAAACTAGCATCTACACTGACACATGTCTCCTGCTGCTGTATGTGTACGTTAGTGCTTTGCAATCAATCAATCAATCAATCAGGGTTTTGTAAAGTGCGCTACTCACCTGTGAGGGTCTCAAGGCACTGGGGGGGAGGGGGGGGGGGTCAGCAGATCCAATCAGCTGAAGAGCCAATTCTTGAGAGCCTTCCTGAAGGTGTTCAGGGATGGGGTGTGCCTGATGTCTGTCAGGAGTTTGTTCCATGTTTTGGCAGCGATGTGGGAGTATGATCTTCCGCCTGCTCTGGCTCTGTGGATGCGCGGGGTTTCAGCCATAGTGAGGTTGGAAGATCGGAGGCTCCTCTTGGGTCCGTGGAGGTTGATTCTGTCATTGAGGTATTCGGGTCCGGTGTTGTGCAGGCATTTGTAGGCATGGGTGAGGATTTCTGAAGGTGACTCTTCTTCACGGGGAGCCAGTGGAGCCTTCGTAGGTGTTAGCTGATGTGTTTGTGCCGGTGGATGCCAAGGACGAGTCTGGAGGCAGTGTTCTGTATCATCTGGAGTTTGCGGAGTTATGACTTGTTTATGCTGATGTAGAGTGCATTTCCATAGTCAAGTCTGCTGGTGATGGGTGCATGGGTGACTGTCTAAGTTGTTGATTAAGACTTTACTCTACAATGATGGCTGAGTATAGTTCTGTTTTTTTACATACTGACCAGTTTACTTAGACCTCTCTCATTGTGATGAATGACTGGAGTTGTCGATTGCAATATATTCATGTGTTCATTGAGACCTTTCTCTAGGGAGATGGCTCAGTGTTGTAGACATTTATTTAAAACAGTCTCACCTCAATGTTTACACCTTTGTCCAGAATGAAGGATAATTTGTCTAGTGGGTTGTGACACAGTGGCATGTCTGCTAAGACCTCTATACTTGTTGTATGATATAGTGGTTTGTGTAAATCTGTCATTTACAGTAAAACATATTTCCAAGTTCACAAATGGTGTTGTTGTGGTTTGCAATAGACTAGCCTATACAGTTAGACCTATTACTTTGGTCATAAGTGTTTAGAGTACTGGTTCAGCAGAGATAGGAATATCCCCTGATAACTGTCTCTTAGGTGATAAGTGAATGTAGTAGTTGATAAGGTAAAAGTGAGCTCTGTGCTGTATGTCTCTTACCTGAGTCTTCTTCTTACTTTAAAAAAATCTAAATGGTATTTAATGGTGTATATTGAAGTTTACTTTGCTGAATGATGCCATCAGTGATGGTGGCTGTATGGGTCTGTAAGTGGGTGTAAGAGTGACTGTTTGGGCCATTGAGTGGTTTTGTGGATATGTGAGTGGGTGTGTGATTAGCTGTATGGGTCTGTGAGCGGTTGTTTGAGTGGTTATGTGGGTGTCTGAGTGACTGTATAGGCCTGTGAATGGGGTTTGAGTGGCTTTGTGGGTCTATGAGTGGGTGTGTGAGTGACTGTGTGAGTGGGTGCATGAGTAATTATGTGGGTCTGTGAGTAGATGTGAGAGTGGCTGTTTTGGGTGTGTGAGTGGATGTTTGAGTGGCTGTGTGGGTGTATCACTAGCTGTGTGAGTGATTGGGCCAGAAAAGAGCCTCACCTGCCTGTTTATCCAACTGGATTCCACAGCTTTGCACAAAATGTCTACCCAACTGGAGTACTTTCTACTGGTTAATTAGTTAGTGGAACCTCATTGGGTAAAAGCCTAGTGCATATTCTTCGCTACAGCTGCGTAATGGACCATGAGGGAATGTCTCCAGTGACCTTGTGTGCATTTAATTTTGTCAATGTGATTGTTCATAGTGTATTTTTTCAGAACTCTTTGATAACATGAATCCTCGTATAGAGTAGACAACGAGACTAAAAAGAGATGAATGTTCACCAAACAAGGGCACTTTCTCTCAACTGTATGAAGGAAGTGCTTCTTGTGTGGTGGACATGTCCTCATAATCCTCTGCATCAAGAAAGATTCTTTGGGTGCCTTTAGGTAAGCTGTCCATCAACATGGGAAAAGGTGGGAAGACCTTTGCCTACCACTAAGGTGGACAAGGTGGGGTCAAATATGGAGAGCATGCAAGTGATTTAGTGCATTTGCATACTTATAGTAATTTAAAAGGAGAACCATGCACTCTGACCTCCCCAGGAGACAACAAGAAAGAACCTACCCGTCATTGTAACTGCAGAAGAGATTGTGTTCCGATAGCTCAACGATGCATTGTCCCGCATCAAGGATTTCAGATTGTTTTTCAAAGTGAAATTGCAGAGAAAACACAATTGCTTTGCCTTTGCAAGCCTAAAACGTTAGGATCATTTTTTTCTGTACAGAAATGGAGCCTCAACTGGGACACCTGCTCTGTTTATATTTGTAAATGCTTCCAGTTAAGGTTAATTTCTGTTAAATGAGAATCAAGGCCAGAGCCTGTCGATTATCCAACGAGAGTCTACAGTTTTGCACAAAATGTTTACTCAACAGGAGAACTTTCTACTGGTTAATTAGTAAGTGCTACCTCGTTGGGTAAATGTCTAGTGCAAATCCTATACTGCATTTCCATAATGGGCCACAAGGAAATGTCTCCATGACCTTGTGCGTGTTTAATTTAGGCAATGTGATTGTTCCTCAAGCTTCTTCTTTCAGAAATCTGTGATAACATCAACCCTCACATAGAGAAGATGACGAGACTACAAAGAGGCCGTGGGGGGAGCTCCAATAACCCCACAGCCCCAGCCAGCTCCCTGTCTCCAGCGGGAGCCGGCATTCCTCCCGCATGCAGGAAGTAGTAAAAAATGCTGCTCACTGCATGTGAGAACAAGTTGTTCCACTGAAACAGATGAAAAGTTCTCTCCCAATGGGCAGGAGTGGTGAAACCCTGAGCAGAAACAACGCATCTCCGCTGCTGCGTGGATTGGACCTGTCACAAAGAATTGCATTGTTGCTGCATCCTGGATCACCTTCAGATGCGCCGCTGTGTGATGCATCCTGGGAGCAGCCCCTCAAATCTCTTGTCAACAGCAGCCTCAACAGCGATGTTGGACTCCACATTGAAGCCTCACAGCTCTCTGGAAATGATGCGTCGCACTACCTGCACGCCGCATCCTTGATGCTGGACTACGCATTGCAAGCCCCGTCAATCTGATCCTCTGTGACGACCCAAGACCTTACATCACAGCCTTGCTGCATCTCAGGACCGAAACATCGCTTTGACTGTCGAACCATGCAACGTCCCGCAAACCAGGAGTTAAGGTACTTTGTTCAGTGGGCCTAACTGGGTCTCTGTTGCCAGCCCATGCTCCATTGCGGTCAGCCTGAACTAATGACTTTGTAATTTGTGGCGATATTTTCACTAAAATCTTTAATATTGAATATATCTGGTTCTTTTAGTTGGATTTTCTTAGTGCCTGCCTAGTTCTATTTATTAAAATTCTATTTTTTAACTTGGTATGGGATCCCTTTTGTATGTTGTTTTAACTTTATTAATGTTTGAAGTGGAGAGGATGTGGCCTAAAGGCTAGAGCGGTCAACCTCGAAGCTGGGAAACTGGGTTCAAGTCTTGACAGGGACACTCAACATCCTGTGATTCTGGGCAAATCACTTAATTTCCCTGTGCCTACCAAAAATTAATGTGTCCATCTGTAACATAACTGGGGTCAAGTTTGCGCTACATAAAACCCACCCCTCAAAAAAGTGTTGCTCAAATAATTATACTGCCTCTACGTTAAGCCTGACTGCTCTGTGCTAAGCTACCAGAGGGTTGAACACAGGTTAAATTTAGGGTTGACTTGTGCCTCACCCTGACAAGGATTGTAGTTGGTGCTTGACCAGGGTTTACACACTTAGCCAATGACCCTATTTCTAACACTCACGATTGGAAATGGCCCTTTCTGCATAGTCACCCCCAAACGTTTAGCCTTCCCTCTCCTCTTTAAGCTGAATTTGTTTTTGTTGGCTATAGGATTCTGGGCCCTATACCACTGCTAACCAGTGCTAAAGTGCACGTGATCTGTACACAAAACATTGTAACACTGGTTTATCCACAGTTAGCATATTTCATTTACTTATAAGTCCCTAGCAGAGTGCACTATATGTGACCAGGGCCTGTACATTAAATGCTACAACTGAGCCTGCAGCACAGGATGTGCCACCCACTCAGCAGCCCCTTAAACATGGCTCAGGCCTGCCACTGCAGAGCCTGTGTGTGCAGTTTAAAACTACCAGTTCGACCTGGCAAGTTAACCTACTTGCCAGGCCCAAACCTTCTCTTTTATCACATATAGGTCACCCCTAAGGTAGTATCTAGGCAGCTCTAAGGGCAGGGTGTAATGTATTTAAAAAATAGGACGTGTCATTTTGAGTTTTACATGTCCTGGTAATGAAAAACTGCTAAATTCGTTTTTCTTTACTGTAAGGCCTACCTCTCCCATTGGTTAACATTGGGATTGCCTTAAAACATCTTTTAAGTGTAATTTCTAATTGGGAAAATATTGAGATTTGGAGTTTGATGTCTCTGGAGTCAGTCACAATTTAAAATCACAACTTATGATGAAGCCTGATTTTAAATTGTCAGTTTAAAAATGCCACTTTTAGAAAGTTGGCATTTTCTTACTTTGACCATTCTGTGCCTCTGCCAGTCTCTGAATACATGCCTGGGTTGGGTGTCAGCTAGGCTTTGTGCATTCCCTCTTGACATTCATACAAAGTGAGAAGGGGTGTGACATTTGCATCCTGATGGTCAATCACCAGGCTGATGGGCCTCCCTGAGGTAGATTGGGAGGGATGAGCTGACACTAGCAACTGAATATGTCTGTGCATGTCCCCACACAAAGAGATGCATGCCACCCTGTAGTTAGTCTGGAGCCAGGGTAGGAAAGGCAGGGACCTTGTGATCTTTAATCTTTCGCCCACTTCAAAGGCACATTTAGGTATAAGTAATGGCCCTCTGACACCACCAAATCAGAACTGCCTGGAAGAAGAGGTGCTGTGCTGCAGGAGGGACTGCCACTTTGTTAACTGCTTTTTTATGTTGGCCTGCTGAGTGCTGTACTGTATGAGGGACTTCCACTTTGCTACCTGCTCTGCTGTGTTGGCCTGCCACCTGCTTTTCCTGCCTGGGAGTAAGTGGGACAGGACCTGCTTTCTACATCCGGAACCCAAGTTTCTCAAAGGGCTTGTTGTCTAACCTCCTGGTTTCTGACGTCTCAGGGCCACAAAATACTTCTTTCAACTCTGATGGTGCTGCAGGACTCTGCCATCTGTGAGTCCTTCCCTTGCCTGAGGTGCCCCCCTCCAGTCATGGGCCTCAGAAGTTGGTTCTGCAGCTGCTTCTGTAAAAAACTCACATTGTCACTACTTCACCGATCGGAACCGATGCAGTGCCCCCAGATGCTGATGCAGTACTGATCCAAGGACATCCCTGTGTGGATCGATGAAGACGCATTGACCTGACTGCTAGCCTCGATGATGACGTATAGCTGATCCGAACCCCATGTTTGCAGAGTGGTGGAGAAAGGGGGTGTGGCCTTCTACCAGGTCTAAACAATCCTGTTGTGTGGGACTTACTGGAGGTAACAGTAGGGGTAGTTTGCCTCCAAAGATATTCTTGGGAGCCAGCTACAGCTCATGTTACCTCCAGTAAGACCCACACAGCAGGATGGCTGAGAGGTTTGTTGCATACTGGCTGGGCTGGTTGGCTAGAAGCTGGAACATAGAATCTATGTCACCGGATTCCACACAACAACAGTTTGACCCTGGCTCCTGTTACAGAAAGACGTACTTACTTGTTTGAATAAATAGATCCGGTGTTCCAGTTTTATTGAGTGCTGGACCCCACACTGGTGATGATTGGAGAAGGAAGAAGGAGCCTGGAGTCCTGCAGCGATGCAGATCACGGCACAGTGAATCATTGAAAACACGACTCGGCGATTTATGTAAATATCAGTCCAGAGGTGTTTCCACACATGAAGAGCAGTCGGTGTGGCGCAGCAAGTTGAGGAAGTACAGTTTAATCTTCCTCTTTATGTAAACGCTATGCACGAGCTAATGAGTGTAAGGCTAATCGAGGCACAATCTTAAAGAAACACAATCACGCGCCGGCACTCACGGATAATCTGCTTAAGGACTAGAACGCTAACCTATGGGAAAGCGAAGCATTTCTTTCAGTGCAGCGGCCACACTGCAGATATCGGCCTCTCGGTGATCCATATACCTAATTAGATATTATGTGCTAATGTGGTGGTTGGCACCCCATTCAATATTAATAATAAGCGTTTGCGGAGTCAATGTCAAATGATGCATGGATTCACACACCTATTTTAAGATAGCAAAACAAGATTACTGTTAAATATATAAAGACAACATCTGCCACTAAATATTTAGTGATTTGATGTACATATAAAAGTGACTTGATTTCACGATTCACACATTTAAGAACACATTTTATGGATATATGACCATATTTTTAAAATACAAAGGTGGTTAATTTATCTGTAAAGTATATATATATATATATATATATATATATATATATATATATATATATATATATATATCACTGAAAAAAACATAGGTTTCAGGCACGTTATAGTTAGGAATTAGCATTTAAGAAACCTTAGAAATTCACTGAAAAAACCATAGGTTTCAGGGGCGTTATCGTTAGCTGTACTTTTCACTCGTACAAAACCATTGAAATTCCCCCGTTATAGTTAGTTCAGCTAACTATAACTCGCGCGCCCGCAATACACTGCTGATGTTTACATCACTCATGACATGGTCAGTGACATCACTGATGACATCACTGATGACATCTCAAATGACATCACTGATGACATCACTGATTACACCATCCAGTGAATGTGTGTTTTTCTGAAAATTACATATGTTTTATATATGTATATCTCAAGGTCGATTGAAGAATAAATGGGTATATAAGTGTCTAAATGGATGTTTTGTTTTTGAAAAATTGATTGCATATCTGACTGATTAAGTGTATCTTAGTGAATACATGGCTTAGTGAGTAATGTTTAAATATGTAAATATCTGTATCAGTCTCTCACTTTGTGTATGAGTGGCTGCATGGGTTGGTAAGTAGCTACATGAGTGTTTATATAGGTTATTCGTTGGTTTTTTGAGTATCAGTATGAGTGTCTGAGTGTCTGTATGGTTCGGTGGGGGGTATTACGTAGTGCATAGGTGCATGAATGAGTGACTCACTGTTTGTATGTGTTGAAGACAGCATGTGTGCAGGACTGTATGGGTGGATGAGTGTGTGCATGTGTGTGTTAGGGAGTGAATGACTGTCTCAATAGTGTCTTTATGAGTAACTACATATGTTTTAAACTAGTATATGTGACTATTGGTGTATATAAGTGAGTATATGTGAGAGTGAGAGATTGAAAGAGTTCCTGTATGAATAAGTATGTGTTTCTATAAGTGATTGTTGAAAAGACTAAGTATGTGTAAGTTTCTGGAGAAGTAAGTGTGGTGGTATGTGTATAACTGTATATGCAAGTAAATGGATGTTTGATTCTTTATTAGCATGAGTGACTATGTGTGTGAGTAACTCTATGGATGAGTGGTGTTGTGTAACAGGATGTATAGGTGTATGAGTACATATGATGAGTGAGTACATGTATGAGTGACTGTATAGGACTGTTGGTGAATGAGTGGATGTGTATGTGGATCTTAGAATTACTGAATGGGTTGTTGTAACTGATATTGGTATGTTCATTGTTTTGAAAATTTTAGTTTCTATTTTTGAATGTGTGTATCAAAGGTTATATTAGGGGGAGAGGAGGTCTGCCTCTCAATCACAAGGATGATGTCATCAGTGATGTCATTTGAGATGTCATCAGTGATGTCATGAGTGATGTCACTGACCATGTCATGAGTGATGTAATATGTGACATCATCAGCAGTGCATTGCGGGCGCGCGAGTTATAGTTAGCTGAACTAATTATAACGGGGGAATTTCAATGGTTTTGTACGAGTGAAAAGTCCAGCTAACTATAACGCCCCTGAAACCTATGGTTTTTCAGTGAATTTCTAAGGTTTTTTAAATGCTAATTCCTAACTATAACGTGCCTGAAACCTATGGTTTTTTCAGTGAATTTCAAAGGTTTTTTAAATGCTAATTTCTAACTATGCCTACAGAGATAGGACATGTGAAGAAAGAAGAAAAAACGCACAGAAAGAAAAAAAAGAAATGCAGAAAGAAGCAACAGAAGTCCTCAACGACCAAGAAAAGTGCAGGAAGAAGGATAACGTGCAGAAAGAACAAACAGAAGAGCAGAAAGAAGCGTTGTTGCAAAATCATCCTGTACCCTCAACTTTTTCAGTCGGATACTGGTGGTAACCAGTCCTAGAGCCAGTGCTATGTTAAAAGACACTCAGAATACAGTGAAAACACCTACATACACTAGGGAACACTATGCGTTGGGGTCCCCCTGTGATCAGCATGACCTCCTCTGTAAGCCCCTAGTATATAATAGGGCAGGGGATTAAAATTACTTCTTAAAACGCGCCACAGGGCGTGTTTGCACACGTCACCTCAGGCCCTGTCCCCTCACTTCCCCACTGTATAAACACGCCCTGTGGCCATTTTAAGTTGGGAGATTAAGTCCCCTTGAATCCTGAGGGTCCCTAGGGTCCAACTAGACCACTAGATACCTCCAGTGAGTGCCACAGAGCTGTGTTGCAGAGAGATGTAAAAAGGGGCACGGCCTAGACCACCTCTCTGCAACGCAGCGCAGTGGCGCTTACTGGAAGCACCTGGTGGGCTAGTTGGCCCCCAGGGTCCCTCAGGATTGAAGGGGAATTATTTCCCCAACTTAAAACGCACCACAGGGCTTGTTTGCACACGTTAACTCAGGACCCGTCCCCTCCCTTCACGACTGTGTAAACATGCCCTGTGGCTGTTTTTAGTTGGGAGATTAAGTCCCCTTGAATCCTGAGGGTCCCTAGGGTCCAACTAGACCACTAGGCACCTCCAGTAAGCGCCACAGAGCTGCGTTGCAGAGAGATGTAAAAAGGAGCACGGCCTCGACCACCTCTCTGCAACGCAGCGCAGTGGCGCTTACTGGAAGCACCTGGTGGGCTAGTTGGCCCCCAGGGTCCCTCAGGATAGAAGGGGAATTATTTCCCCAACTTAAAACGCGCCACAGGGCTTGTTTGCACACGTTAACTCAGAACCCGTCCTCTCCCTTCACCACTGTGTAAACATGCCCTGTGGCCGTTTTTAGTTGGGAGATTAAGTTCATTTGAATCCTGAGGGTCCCTAGGGTCCATCTAGCCCACTAGGTACCTCCAGTAAGCGCCACAGAGCTGCATTGCAGAGAGGTGTAAAAAGTGGCACGGCCTGGACCACCTCTCTGCAACGCAGCTCAGTGGCGCTTACTGGAAGCACCTGGTGGGCTAGTTAGCCCTCCAGGGGCCATCAGGATTGAAGGGGAATTATTTCCCCAACTTAAAATGTGCCATAGGGCGTGTTTGCACACATCACCTCAGGCCCCGTCCCCTCCCTTCCCCACTGTGTAAACACGCCCTGTGGCTGTTTTTTAAGTTGGGAGATTAAGTCCCCTTGAATCCTGAGGATCCCTAGGGGCAAAATAGCCCACTAGGTACGTCCAGTAAGCGCCATTGCAGACAGGTGTAAAAAGAGGCACGGCCTGCACCACCTCTCTGCAACGCAGAGCAGTGGCGCTTACTGGAAGCACCTGGTGGGCTAGTTGGCCCCCAGGGTCCCTCAGGATTGAAAGGGAATTATTTCCCTAATTTAAAACACGCCACAGGGCGTGTTTGCACACGTCAACTCAGGCCCCGTCCCCTCCCTTCACCACTGTGTAAACGCACCCTGTGGCCATTCTAAGGTGAGAGATTAAGTCCCCTTGAATCCTAAGGGTCCCTAGGGTCAAACTAGCCCACTAGGTACCTTCAGTAAGCGCCACAGAGCTGCGTTGCATTGAGGTGTAAAAAGGGGGGTGGCCTCAGAACACCTGTCTGCAACGCAGCTCCCTGGCGCATACTGGAGATACCTGTTGGGCTAACAGAAGAGCAGAAAGAAGCGTTGTTGCAAAATCATCCTGTACCCTCAACTTTTTCAGTCGGATACTGGTGGTAACCAGTCCTAGAGCCAGTGCTATGTTAAAAGACACTCAGAATACAGTGAAAACACCTACATACACTAGGGAACACTATGCGTTGGGGTCCCCCTGTGATCAGCATGACCTCCTCTGTAAGCCCCTAGTATATAATAGGGCAGGGGATTAAAATTACTTCTTAAAACGCGCCACAGGGCGTGTTTGCACACGTCACCTCAGGCCCTGTCCCCTCACTTCCCCACTGTATAAACACGCCCTGTGGCCATTTTAAGTTGGGAGATTAAGTCCCCTTGAATCCTGAGGGTCCCTAGGGTCCAACTAGACCACTAGATACCTCCAGTGAGTGCCACAGAGCTGTGTTGCAGAGAGATGTAAAAAGGGGCACGGCCTAGACCACCTCTCTGCAACGCAGCGCAGTGGCGCTTACTGGAAGCACCTGGTGGGCTAGTTGGCCCCCAGGGTCCCTCAGGATTGAAGGGGAATTATTTCCCCAACTTAAAACGCACCACAGGGCTTGTTTGCACACGTTAACTCAGGACCCGTCCCCTCCCTTCACGACTGTGTAAACACGCCCTGTGGCTGTTTTTAATTGGGAGATTAAGTCCCCTTGAATCCTGAGGGTCCCTAGGGTCCAACTAGACCACTAGGCACCTCCAGTAAGCGCCACAGAGCTGCGTTGCAGAGAGATGTAAAAAGGGGCACGGCCTCGACCACCTCTCTGCAACGCAGCGCAGTGGTGCTTACTGGAAGCACCTGGTGGGCTAGTTGGCCCCCAGGGTCCCTCAGGATAGAAGGGGAATTATTTCCCCAACTTAAAACGCGCCACAGGGCTTGTTTGCACACGTTAACTCAGAACCCGTCCTCTCACTTCACCACTGTGTAAACACGCCCTGTGGCCGTTTTTAGTTGGGAGAGTAAGTTCATTTGAATCCTGAGGGTCCCTAGGGTCCATCTAGCCCACTAGGTACCTCCAGTAAGCGCCACAGAGCTGCATTTCAGAGAGGTGTAAAAAGTGGCACGGCCTGGACCACCTCTCTGCAACGCAGCTCAGTGGCGCTTACTGGAAGCACCTGGTGGGCTAGTTAGCCCTCCAGGGGCCATCAGGATTGAAGGGGAATTATTTTCCCAACTTAAAACGTGCCATAGGGCGTGTTTGCACACATCACCTCAGGCCCCGTCCCCTCCCTTCCCCACTGTGTAAACACGCCCTGTGGCTGATTTTTAAGTTGGGAGATTAAGTCCCCTTGAATCCCGGGGATCCCTAGGGGCAAAATAGCCCACTAGGTACGTCCAGTAAGCGCCATTGCAGACAGGTGTAAAAAGAGGCACGGCCTGCACCACCTCTCTGCAACGCAGAGCAGTGGCGCTTACTGGAAGCACCTGGTGGGCTAGTTGGCCCCCAGGGTCCCTCAGGATTGAAAGGGAATTATTTCCCTAATTTAAAACACGCCACAGGGCGTGTTTGCACACGTCAACTCAGGCCCCGTCCCCTCCCTTCACCACTGTGTAAACGCACCCTGTGGCCATTCTAAGGTGAGAGATTAAGTCCCCTTGAATCCTAAGGGTCCCTAGGGTCAAACTAGCCCACTAGGTACCTTCAGTAAGCGCCACAGAGCTGCGTTGCATTGAGGTGTAAAAAGGGGGGTGGCCTCAGAACACCTGTCTGCAACGCAGCTCCCTGGCGCATACTGGAGATACCTGTTGGGCTAGTTGGCCCTCAGAGACCCTCAGTATTGAAAGGGGAATTAATTCCCCAACTCACAACTGGCCAGGGGGCGCGTTTGCAGAGTGCTGCAAGGAGGGGGTATGGACTCCGGCGCGATGCCGGTCTTTTATTTTTTAAATTTTTTTAAGAAGGAGGGCTGTGTGTCCCCCCCTTTTTTTTCTAAGTTACTGGCCCTGGGGACCCCATCCCCCAGGGCCTGCACCCTAATCTTTTTTGTTGAAAAAAATTAATTTGGCCCTCCCAAGGCCTTAATCGGCCCCGAGGACTCCAACCCCCGGGTCATGGCCTTTTTTTATTCTTTAGGAGGGGAGCTGCGTTGCCCCCCTCCTCAGGTCACTTATGGCCTCGGGGACCCTATCCCCCGGGGCCGGCCTTTGTTTTTTATTATTTAAAAAATATATATATTTGTAGAAACACCTAGGAAATGCTGGACAAACCGTATTTACCTATCACCATGACGATTTGCGTGATATTCATTAAAAGGCGACTATGCATAGAATGAATCCACATGGAATGTATTTACACCGCTAGTGAAGCTCTGACGTGTCTGATGCCCTACCGTGCCTAATCCCGGCGCCCCCGCTGGTGGGTACTCTCCAAGTAGACACCCTTTTTGTTTATTTATACAAACATGGGTAGCTATTGACGGGCACATTTAATATACACGTACACCAAGCCATTCAAAGGGGATTCGACAAAAATTCGACCAAACTATGCAAGAAACCCCCTCACGGTTAATAAAACACACATCCACCGCCGGATGTGTAATACTTTTTATTTTACTCTCTGGAAAGGAGACAAACCTCACTTGAGAGTCACAGCGTGCTCCTGGCTGAGCCCAAAGCTGTGCTACACCCACCAGTGCCCGCCGAGTGCCTGACACCTCTGTGTTGTATTCCACCAGCTAGAGCGTATGCTACGACACTCTCTTGCCCATGTGCACTGTAACACCACCCCGTGAATATGTCATGCCACACTTGCCTTCCCACGGGTTATATTGCCCCATCTAACGTGCCTTCCTCGATGCCTATGATATAACGCACAGCGCTATGCCATACATAATACAATCTGGGATCCATATCTTTGTCACAGTGCATATGCAATGTTCCACTCCCCAGCACGTATTTTATATTACAACTTTAGAGACTAGTTAGGTTACACAACACTGCCCTGTGCATATTACACTCCAAGGCTCATATCGCATAGCACGGGCTAGTGCCTGTGCTATCTCGAGCTCTCCAATTAATCTGTCATTGCGCACAATGTATTGCATATTATATTTCATGCCCCGGTTCATCTTATATGACACTTTTTGGTGCATAGTTTATACCATATACTATATCTAGTTTTCATTTTCAATCGTGCTCTCAGGAATATGTTCTATATAACACTGCGTCCACCTACCCTTTTCATGGGCATTACATTTTGCGATGGGGGTGAAGGGTCAGGGGGTGTTTCTGCCAAGTGAGCCCGGAGTCACAGTCACAAACGTCCTCTTCTTCCTGAATAAAAGTGAGATTATGCTGCAGACTTGTTCAAATTTTAAGTAGTTCACACAGACACACATTTTAAAAACAATAATGTTCCTAATACCCACCTTCTCTGAACAGTTAGCTTGCTGCCCCATCCACCTCCTCCCTATCCTCTGTTGTCTGAATCCATGGACTAGCCTCCTCCCTCCTGCCATGCATGGTCTGATGTGCTGCCACTGCCCTCAATTTAGCATGATGTACCAGTCCACTCCTCCTGCCCTCCATTGCCCAATTCTATGGCCCATAATTGACCTCCTGCTTAGCCTCTGTGCTTAGCTTGCTGCCCCTATTCTCCTTCCCCCTGCCCTCCGATGTCTTTGTGCATGTCCATCCTATTTGCCCACCATGTTCCATGGACCTGCCACTCCTATCTACTCTGAGTGTTCTGTTGAGCTGCCACTCCCCTCCCACCTGCTAGCATTGTCAGATGACTGTAACCTGTCCCTGCCACCTCCACCCTGCCTGTCCACATGCCATGCCCCTATCCCCTTCCTGCTATCCTCCATGGTCCATTTTACTGCCACACCCTTCTGCCCTCCCTGGTCTGTTGTGCTGCAACTGCTCCTCTTGCCTGCCCCGCGCGGTCTGTTGTGAGGCCCCTTCCCCTGAACTCTCTTGCCTGTGCCCAGGTCCTGACCCTCCCTTCTATCCTCCATGGTCCTTTGTGCATACCCCTGCACCTTCCTTCTTCCCCATCATAGCCATTGTGCTGCCACTAACCCTCCTGCTTGCCATGCATGGTCTTCTGTGCTGCCATGGCCCTTCCCACCTTCCCTGTGTGGTCAGCTAGCTGCCCCTGACCCCCTCCCACCTTCCCTCCATGGTCTGTGTGTATGCCATCATAGTCTCATTGTTGCTCTCCATGGTGTGTCTTTTTTCTAGTGCCCAACCTGCCTGACCTCCATGGTCATCTTGCTGCTCCTTCCCTGCCCCCTTGCCCCCAGCCCTCTGTTTCCATGTGCAGACCCCTATTCCCTCCCTCCTGGCTTGTCTGTTCCATTGTAATGCCCCCGATCCGTCCCTCCTGCCCTTTATGGTCTGTTATGCTGCAGCTTTCTCTCCTGTCTGTCCATTATGGTCAGCTAGCTACCATTGCCTCTTTCCCCTCTGTTCTCTGTTGTCCATGTGCATGGTCCTGTCCCCTCCCTATTGCTTTCTATGGATTGTTGTGCTGCACTCCCGTCCCGCATGCGCTGTGTGGTGTATTGTGCTGCTGCAAACCCTGATGCCTGCCCTGTAGGGTCAGTTTGGTGCACCTCTCCATGTCCCTCCTGTCCTCTGTTATCCGAGTCCATGTCCCTACCCCAATTCCTCCTGCCTACTATGATCCATTGTACCATACGTGCGAACATTTTGAACTTGGTAAGAGGGAGATTTTGGAAAAAAACTGGGGTATTGATTTTCCCCTTTGAGTTACATTGAAAAAGAGGAGATTGTAGACAGGAGACAGATCAAATAAAGCCCGTTTGAGCTTAAAAACATTGGACGTTTCCTGGCTGAAACAGGTCTGTTGGCATGTATGGTTGTACTACCACTGCCTCTTCCTTCTGCCCACAATGGTCTATTATATTGCCATAGCCTCTCTTGCCAGTCCTGTATTGTTGGTTTGTTGCCCCTGCCCCCCTTTCCACTGCCCTCCATAGACTGTTGTGCTGCCACTGCCCTTCCTGCCTGCCCAGTGTGGTCAAATTGTTGCATCTGCACTCTCCTACCTGCCTTCAATTTTCAGAGTCCGTGCCCCTGGCCTCTGCCTCTCAACAGTATCCCAATGAACCACTAGATTGCTAACATTCTATATTTATTACAAAAGTGTGGAACGCCTGACGTCATCTTGATGTAATCAAAACTGTAATACGTAGAGTATTTCCTTTAGAAATTACATATTTGAGAGGGTCTTATTTGCATCAAAATTATGGTTAGTGCTCTAAAAAACTAAAATGAGGACATATTTTCTGAGTTTTCAAATAGCGACAAAGAACTTTTAAATTATTTGTAATCTTTATGTTTTTTTATCCAGTTGACCACTTGATTAAATGTTGCACCTAGGGGAGATGATGTGGTGTTACTTCCAGAGCTGCAGACTTTGCAACTGGGGAACCAGGTTGGAGTTTCTGCTTCAGCTCAACATTCTGTGATTCTGGTCAAATCACTTAATCTCCCCATGTCTACAACCAAAATGAATTTGATCTTGTGTGATGTAATCAATGCTCATGTAAAGCACTCCAATACCTGACAAGTCTGCACTATATAAAACTGCAAATACACAAATAATAAGTGTTTTGCACACTTTTGTCATTGGGCTACATGTGGGCTACATCTGGGTGATATTTGTGCTGCATTTGGGCTCTTTTGTCTCTGGTGGCCATCTTGGGAGATTTATTTGTTATGAAGTTTCCTAATTTCCTCATTTACTGCAGTCTCCTCAGTGGGAATACTTTCAGTTTTTTATTTTGGTTCCATCAAGAAGGCGTTCAGATGTGTCACACATTTGGCATAAATTCTGAATGTTATCACTCTAGTTGCTCATTAGATCACTGTAGTAAAACTACTGCTCACCAGGGAAGTCTGCTGCTGGTATTCAAAGTGCATGTTTCAGTCTGCATGTCAGAATTTACCATACTTTTGTCATAAGTAAGACTGTTAGCGCTCTAGTTGTTCTCTAGTTGTTTGTTAGAACACTCTGGGACATTTTGTCATTGGGCTATACTTGGGCTACATCTGGGTGATATTTGGGCTACATTTGGGCTTTTTTGTCTCTGGTGGCCATCTTTGGAGATTTATTTGTTATGAAGTTTCCTAATTTCCTGCAGTATCCTCAGTAGTAAATACTTTCAGTTTTTTACTTTGGTTCCATCAAGAAGGCATTCAGATGTGTCACACATTTGCCATAAATTCTGAATGTTAGCACTCTAGTTGCTCATTAGATCACTGTAGTAAAGCTACTGCTCACCAGGGAAGTCTGCTGCTGGTATTCAAAGTGCATGTTTCAGTCTGCATGTCAGAATTTTTTTATGAAATAGAAGAGGATTTGAGAAGTCAAAATGTGCCCTAATCTTTCTTTCTGAAGCACTAATCATAATTTCTATGGCAAAATGAACCCCCTCATTTTGTTCCCTTGTAAATTATTTGTTTTAAGTGTTACCACTTTATTCCAATCAAGATGGCTTCAGGTGTGCCATACTTTGTCATAAGTAAGACTGTTGGCGCTCTAGTTGTTCGTTAGAACACTCTGGGACATTCTGTCATTGGGCTATACTTGGGCTACATCTGGGTGATATTTGGGCTACATTTGGGCTCTTTTGTCTCTGGTGGCCATTTTGGGAAAATTATTTGTTATGATGTTTCCTAATTTCCTCATTTACTACAGTCTCCTCAGTAGGAAATACTTTCAGTTTTTTACTCTGATTCCATCAAGAAGGCATTCAGATGTGTCACACATTTGCCATAAATTCAGAATGTTATCCCTCTAGTTGCTTATTAGATCACTGTAGTAAAGCTACTGGTCACCAGGGAAGTCTGCTGCTGGTATTGAAAGTGCATGTTTCAGTCTGCATGTCAGAATTTTTTAATGAAATGGAAGAGGATTTGAGAAGTCACTCAAAATGTGCCCTAATTTTTCTTTCTGCAGCACTAATCATACTTTCTATGGCAAAATGGACCCCCTCATTTTGTTCCTTTTTAAATTAAATGTTTTAAGAGTTACCACTTTATTCCAACCAAGATGGCTTCAGGTGTGCCGTACGTTTGTCATAAGTAGGACTGTTAGCGCTCTAGTTGTTCTTTAGAACACTCTGGGACGCTGCAGTAGAACACAAAGGATTCAACTGACAGTCTCTGCCCTTGTTGGATGTACATGTTTTACTGAGAATGTCAGACTTCATTCTCACATGACTGAGAAAGATAATGTGAATTTACAGAAAATAAGCTCTCAGTTTAGCTTATAGATCACCTTCCAAACCTCTGTGGGAAAAGCATGAGAAAATATTTTTCTCTCAATCATGATATCCCAGCAGAAGGCTTTTTCACATGGTGAAATCACCTTAGAACATACCACAATTCCTAAAATGAGTATGGTACCATCAACAAATGATTTATAATGTAACTAAAGTCTTAAAACCTTCTATTAACTGCAATGCTTTTTAATGAGGTGCTATCATGTATATTGGTCCCAAGATGGCTGCCAACACTTCTTGGATGAAGTGCTGACAGCCAATCAGATCTCACGATGAGATGTGTGGTTAGGCTCCGCCCAGATATATATGTGATTTTACTTTTGATTTTCTCAGGAACTACTGAACAGATTGACACCATTTAAGCAAAAGGCACATGCCTGACCTGAGGACTACCTCTTTGCTAAATTTCAAGTAATTCTGTTCAGCCGTTCGGGCTGTACCTTCGACTAAAGGTCCTATGGAAAAATGCATGGGGAAAACACATTTTGAGACCCCCTTTTTCCTCGGCCCCCGCTTGATGAATCACCCCGAGACTTTCAGGGTAGGAGCTGAACAGAGCGCCCCATTAGTTTTGAAAATTTTGCGAGGATTCGTCAACCGGCGCCAAAGTTATTCAAAATAGAATTTACAGATTTCCTATGGAAACTCGGTCCTAACTATAACTATCAACTGGCGACCGCCAGTAGATAATGTATATATATATATATATATATATATATATATATATATATATATTCACTTAAAAAACCATAGGTTTCACACATGTTATAGTTAGCTGGACATTTCACTCGTGAAAAACCATTGAAATTCCCCCGTTATAGTTAGTGCAGGCAACTATAACTCACACGACCGCAATCCTCTGCTGATGACATCAGATATTACATCACTGTATTTAGACACCTATTTACCCATGTCTTCTTCCATTAATCTTTAGCTATACATATATTACAAATATTTATTTTTCAGAAAGACACATATGTAATCAGTGATGTAATATCTGACGTCATCAGCAGAGGATTGCGGTCGCGTGAGTTATAGTTGCCTGCACTAACTATAACGGGGGAATTTCAATGGTTTTTCACGAGTGAAATGTCCAGCTAACTATAACATGTGTGAAACCTATGGTTTTTTAAGTGAATTTGCAAGGTTTTTTAAATGCTAATTCCTAACTACAACGTGTGTGAAACCTATGGTTTTTTCAGTGAATTTGTACGGTTTTTTAAATGCTAAGTTCTGTATTTATTTATTTATTTTTTTAAGGTTTTTCACCGTGCGCGTACCGTACCGTACTTTTATTAAGGTATTTCACCGTGCGCGTACCGTACTTCGCGCACCGAGCGCCCACGTTATGCAGTTCGCGGAATTTTTCCGTTTCTACCGTACGCGCACGTTACGCGTACCCCGCGATTTTTCGAAAGAAATTAAAATAAATGTTGGCCCTTGGGGGTCCTTCTGGGACCCCCTGACCAAGGCTAGGGGGTCAGGAACTGTCCACCCTGCCCCCTTTTCACGTTCTCCACTTTTGTTTTTCACCCCCTCAGACTGCGAGAGACAAAATGGCGGCCGACGCTTCCTGGTTTCTACCAATTCGAATGTTTACTAAGATCTAACAACCAATCAGAATCGCGCTCGCGCACAGCAGCGTGCGCGTACGGTACATTTTACCGTACGCGCACGGTGCGCGCCTCTAGATATATATATTGATTTAAATGCTATTTTCTCTGGAAATACTGAACAGATCTACACCAGACCTGCAAAAGGCACATCCCTGACCTGAGGACTACCTCTCTGCCAAATTTCAAGTAATTCTGTTCAGCCGTTCGGGCTGTAGCTTGGACTAAAGGTCCTCTGGAAAAATGCATGGGGAAAACGCGTTTTGGGACCCCCCCTTTTTCTCAGCCCCCGCTTGACGAATCCCCCCGAGACTTTCAGGGAAGGAGCGGAGCGGAGCGCCCCACCTATTTTAAATCTTTCACGAGGATTCGTCAACCGGCGCCAAAGTTATTCCAAATAGAATGTTGCGGATTTCCTATGGAAACACGGTCCTAACTATAACTATCTACTGGCGACCGCCAGTAGATAATATATATATATATATATATGTCTGCTCCACAATTCCCCCAGTTTATCGAAGGAAATACAGCACTCGTGGGACCTTTTCACAGCAGTGATTTATTCTTAGCCAAACAGACGCGTTTCGGAAAAAATCCTTCGTCAATTATTACAGTGTACAATACGAGGCGCCATTTTTAAGCAGCATGTGAATGTTACGAAAACAAACAAGGGCTGGCGTACCGCCGTATTGCGTGCGCCATTTTAGAGTGGTTATCACATCAATAGCAAATGCTACAGGGACAAATAGAAATCCTTATAAATCATGCGTTTCTAGAGAAAAAAATTTCAGTTCATACTCTTTATGTGTAGATATCGCTCGTGAGTCTTCAAGAGTTCTTAATTCTTATCGTTAATCTGTATTTTGCGACTAACACAATTGTGTTTGTAAGCGCCATTTTAAAGCAGTCATCGCACAACTGGCAAATGCCCCAGAAACAGATAAAATTCATTCTACATCAACCAATTTTAAATTTCAAAAAGACATTTCAATTCATTCTCTTTGTGTGTGGATGTTGTTTATACAACATTAAGAACTCTGTGAAATATTTGGATCATCTTGCCGTGTATCGGCGTTTGGCAACCAACTTTTTCAGGTTGCAAATTCACCCCCTGTCTGTTAATTATATGGCCGTGTATCGGCTCCTGCTTTAGAAGACAAACTCAAAAAATAGATCGAATAAATATTAAAATCAATTGGTCAGTATCAAATCTATAAATGACTATACAGCATTAATTACCCAAATGGACCGCCAGTTCTTCCCCACCGTTCAGTCCATTCGGAAATTTAGTGTGGAGATCTATGATATAACGAGACTCCAATCTCCTCAATTTTAGCACTCTGTCCCCCCTATTTGGTGGTACAAAGTCAATACCAAAATATTGTAATAGATCTCTATTACTTTTATGTTTAATGGCGAAATGCCGCGCTACAGGATAATTAAAATCCTTTTTGGCGATAGCGCGCATATGTTCCAGTATTCTGAGTTTGACACAGTGTATGGTGCTCCCTATGTATCTAAGTCCGCAGGGGCACTTGAGACAATACACTACATGTGTTGTTTGGCAGGTCATGAATTTGGTTATTTTCTTTTCTGATTTCAAACCTTTTATCTCATAAGTTAATGTCCGCTTACTGGAAGCACACGCCTTACACTTGCCACATGGATAAAAACCTCTCATATCACTAAGCGTTCCCTGTCTCAATGGTATCACATCTAGATAACTGTGTACTAGCTTGTCTTTGAGTGAGCGTGCTAAAGGTTATTAATGGTGCTGCTGAAATATCAGCTCCAATAATAGCATCAGTTTTCAATACGTGCCAATTTTTCTTCATTATGTTTCTCAGCATATTGGCATCTTCGGAAAAAGTTGTTATCATCCGAAATTTGCCATTCTTTTCTTCTTTCTTTTCTTTTTGTTTGATTAAATCTGTTCTGGGCAGAAGTTTTACCTTCCCAAGGGTATTTTCTAACAGATTCAGATTGTAGCCTCTCGCTAGAAATCGACTTAGACTCGCTTCGGCTGCCAAATCAAAGTCGCATTGCCTCGAGCAGTTTCGTTTTAGTCTAAGAAATTCTCCATAGGGAATACAGTTTTTCAGCTTTTGGGGATGGCTACTTTCCACATGCAGCGTACTATTTCCTGCTGTTGATTTCCTGAATAATGCGGTCGTGATTTGTCCTTCTTGTATCTCAACTCTCAGGTCCAGATAGTTCACTGGCACTGAACTTATCTCCCCCGAGAATTGTAGATTCACATTATTCTTATTTAGATGTTTGATATATTCTTCAGCTTCTTTTATAGAGCCATCCCAGACCAGGAAGAGGTCATCGATTTATCTGTACCATGACACTATATTCCTGGTCCATGACTCATTATCTGGGGACCAGGCCACCTGCTCCTCCCACCAGCCCACGAATAAATTCGCGTAGCTGGGGGCGAAGCAGGTGCCCATCGCGGTTCCCGAGATCTGTCGATATAGATCTCCTTGAAAGAGAAAAATATTGTTAAACAGGCAGAATTCTATTAACTCCAATAACATCACATTATGGGTTGCAAATTTCAACGCCCGTTTTCGTAAAAAATATTCCACTGCATTTAGCCCCTGCCTGTGATTGATACAAGTATACACTCTTGTGATATCTAATACAATCAAACAGTAGGACGGTTGCCAAACCAGATCATCAATGTGGCTAATAAAATCAGTTGTGTCTTTGATATATGATTTCAGCTTGATCACCGCTTCAAACAGAAAAGGATCTAAAAACCTGGAGAGGTTTTCTGTTAGGCTGCCCATAGAGGAAACTATTGGCCTTCCTGGTGGTTTATTTTTGTCCTTATGTACCTTAGGTAGGTAATAAAATGTGGGTATGATTGGATTAATTTTCTTAAGAATAAGTATTCATCCGAATCCAACATCAATTGTTCATGCCATTTCTTTATTACAGTATGTAACTTTTGTATACTCTCTTGATATTCCACTGGAGTTGTCAATTTGTAGCAGTTTATATTCCTTAATTGTCGTAGAGCTTCCTCAACATACATTTCCCGTGGGATTAGGACAATGTTTCCCCCCTTTTCTGATTATTGTTTTGCTTATAACTTTGGCGTCGTTTGATGAATCTTCATGAAATTTTCCAAACTAATACTTTGTTCACATCAGCTCCTATCTTGAAAGTTTGGGGGTTATTCATCAAGGGGGGCCGAGAAAAAAGGAGGGTCCCAAAACATGTTTTCTCCATTTTAATTTCCATATGAAACTTTAGACAAGGCTACAGGTCGAAGGGGTGAACGGAATTACCCCAAATTTGGCAGGGAGAAGGGTCTTGGTCTGGAAAGAACGCTTTGTTTATTTGGTGTACCTCCATTCAGTAGTTTTGGAGAAATATCGAAATTTGCAGATATCAATATTTAGGAATTCTGCCATCTGATTGGCTGATGCGTTACGAGCACGAGCTTGCTGCTTATTGGCTGCGAGCTGTTGCAATTCGGAAGTGTTGGCAGCCATTTTGTGATTCCGTTGAAACGAGTAAGTGGAAAAAAGGGCGAAAAGAGTAGGAAACAGGAGGATAGGAGCACTGTAACCTCTGTGGGGGAGTGCGAAGCGAAGTAGTCACTCCTACCAGTCTGAAAGTGCGGTGTTGCTCAGACTGACATGGTACTGAGATGAGATGCTGCTACACTCGGGTATGAAACCGAGAGCCTAAACTGTGAGGTCATTGCTGTAAAGTGATGTGCTCTGGTCTTTGTAGCATACCTGTGCAAGTAGTGTTAGTAGGCGTTTATACCATACAGGAAGTGGGAAGCGAACTACTGACCTCTACCATGCGTTTATACTATACTGGAAGTGGGAAGCGAAGTACTCACGCCTATCAGTGTGAAGACTCGGGCTCAAACCGAGCTGATTGCTGTAAAGTGACGGGCTCTGGGCGCTGTAGCATACTGGCCGCTGGAGTATAACTGTGTAAGTAGTGTTAGTATGTGTTTGTACTAAACAGGGAGTTGGAGGCGAACTACTCACCCCTACTGGTCTGAAGACTCGGGGATTAAACCGTGAGCTCATTGTTGTAAAGTTATGTGCTCTGGGCGCTGTAGCATACCTGTGGAAGTAGTGTTAGTTTGCTTTTATACAATACAGAGAGTGGGAAGCGAACTACTCACCCCTACCAGTCTCAAGACTCGTGGATAAAACCATGAGCTCATTGCTGCAAAGTCATGTGCTCTGTGTAGTATTTCAATGTAAGTCATAGTAGAATGTTAGTATGTAATGCTGGGCTGTCATGAGGGAAATCTTGGGGAGTTTGTACACAGTGCTGGAGAAGATGGTTGCCTTGCTGTCTGCTCCTGTTGGTGGCTGTTTAAGCTGTCTTCTTTTCCTGCAATAAATCTACTTATCGGATTCACTGCTGTCTGCCTCTTCACTACATACATTTGGTGGCGAGCGGGAGAAGGTAAAAAGAAGGCAGCACTCAGCAATATTTAGAGCTTCCTTGCGTTCTGCTGAAGACCCGTTTTCTTCATGAAGCTGTTTCTACTCATTCCAGGGTCGTCGGCTCATCGAACTATGTCATCCGACCTCTGGTAGGCTCTATATTTTTTGATTTTGGGCTTCCTCTGCCTCTTCACTACACTCTGGTCGCTGTACTACACGTGTGCAAGTAGTGTTAGTAAGCGTTTATACTAATTCTGTAGTTGTGCAGTAAACAATACATTATGGTCCTATGGAGCGCTACCTCCAAGGCGCAGCTCATACAATGTCCCAATGTGTGCATCCGTGGGACATTTATGTTTGCTATTACAGGGCAGGAGCATGGCTTCTATCCTGTGATAGCAAATCCTTGTTTGCCTCGTTGAAGCGCGAGGAGGAAAACCTCGTATCGCTTCAATAAAGCGGACCCGGATGGTAAAAATGGAGAAAAAAAAATGAAAGCGGGGTCTCACCCGTTCATTTAAATGAGCCCCCTGTTGGGTAATGTTTCAGGGCCAATCCTATTATTATATTGCGGGGTTTCTGCAGCACTGGGGACCTTAATCTCACATGTAAATTAGGCGCGGGAGGGCACAGAGATGTTTCGCAGCCTAGGTGATCGCCACCTTCCCGGGTATTGTTTACTAATTATTCGGGGGCTTCGAGGCCAACTCAAGTCCGGGGATCGCCACCCTCCGGGCCTTTACTTAAATATGCAGGGTAGGCCTCGCCAGTCCCTGAAGCCTCGGTGGCCCTAGGCAGTGCCTTATTGGTTCTGTAATCACACGGGCAGTACTCATGGTGTTATAAAGTGATGCCCTCATAGAACCCTTGCAGTTGTAGAATTGCCCAGGCTTCATTTATGTAATAGTCTGTTTGTTTATATTTGGTAGGTGCACCGCAAAATTACAAATGTTTTCCCTCATAACTTCCTATCAACCGCCGATTTTCACAATAAACTACAGACAAGTGTTGTCAGAAAAAGAAGACCCATACATTCATTTATTGGTTTAAAAAATAACCATTATTAAAACAACACAAATAAATGGAAACACAACTTTATTCGAACAAACAACAGTATAACATGAAATAAGTGGTTGGGACTCCTCCGGAAGCAGCGTACAAAACCTGCAAGACAAAAAAGAAACATAAGTATGTGTGCCATGTCCAAGAGAAAAAGAAAGGTAGTCAGAATGAAAGGAAGAAAGTGAGAATGGGACAGGGAGCTAGTGGGTGGAAGGGAGAAGGGGAGGGAGAGTCAAAAGAACAGAGGGAGGAGGAGACAGAACGTCGGCCTACTGCACCCAGCCCTCACTGTTCACCTCCCGTCACCCGTGTGTCTGGGACGCTGGGGTCTGCGAGAAAGAGTGCGGTCCAGAAAGTCCTTAAAATGAAACAGAGATATGAATGAGGCCAGAGATGACATTATTATCTACGGCAACATCGCTTGCCTGCACCTGTGCACCCAGGCTGCTGCACCCCAGCCCCTTCCCCCGCACTGTGCTCAATTGCAGCTCCTGCGCACTGAGGCTTCACGACTCACCTGCCACCACCTGTGTGTCCAACGACGTGCCTGTGCGAGATCCGAGTCCGGGGTGCCTCTCTCAGGGTGGCACAGCAGGTCTCCGGTCGGGGACGGTGTCTTGATACCACGATGGAAGGCATCAGAATGCCCAGGGCATCATCACAGACTGAGCACCCGCTCATTTTGGTGCAATCAACTCAGTGTCTGAATAGGGAGAAATATTATAATGCTGGAAACGTCTTAAGGTAAATGAAGGTTTATTTCAAGCTTAATAGAGAACACCAGTTGAGTGCATCCTTCCTTCTTGAAGTACGATCTACCAACTGTTAGTGGTAATCATGGTTCAAAGAGGAGTTGGAGTGCACGAGAATACACAAGGTTCAATAATAATATGTTATGCCAACGTTCACATACAAAGGAACAGAGCGCATGCTAGAAGCATAATGTGCATGTGTAATGCAGTGGTGCAAGCCTGTGTGCATGTACACTTAGTAATTAGTTCACTACAGTGCCCCAAAAGCCAATGCCACGTGTCTGTAGGGCAGAGCTGCCCACTGGTTCAGGCCTACAGTACGGTCCAGCAGGTCCTTAAAATGAGACAGAGATGTAACTGAATGAGGTCAGAGATCACATCATTACGCACGGCAACATCGCTTGTTTGTACCTGCGCACCCAGGCTGATGCACCCCTCCCCTCCCGCTGCACCGTGCTCAATTGCAGCTCCTGTGCACCCAGTTCCCACTGCTCACCTGCTGTCATTGTTGTGTGTCCAAACACGACGGCCAGCAGGGTTCACAATTCAAATCGAGTTTTAATTGCCAGGATGGTGTACACCTCATGGATCCCTTTTTTGTATTGCGCATTGTGATATGCGAGGTGGATGTGGCCATCTCACCTGAGGCAGTGTGGAAGAACTGGGACATGTGGCATCGTCGTTATTCTATTTATACATACGCAAAGTGGGCTGGGCTTGCGTATGCCAGGCCAGCGTAGGGGAGTGAATAGTTATTCTGGGGACCTGGACGTTGTTCAGTTCCTGCCTGGCCAGGAAGTGTACTTATGTATGTGTCCCTGTTGCAGTTTTGACGTCGCACCGTCCGCAATTTACATTAATGTAGCATGTACTGGGAGGGTGGTAACTATCGCTAATGAGATGCTGTCTGAAAACATTGAATGGCCAACATCACATGTCGTTGTCAAGCTTGTGGATATGCGCAGACACGCATGTCAATGGTGTGCGGTATTATTGAAAGCATTGCTATCGCGAAGCGCACACAGGTGAATGTGCTCGGATGGAGGGAGGACCAGCAGTGAGGCTACATCATACACAGTGATAATGCTCATTACTGTCAAGCAATGCATGTCAAACGTGAATCTGAAAGTCTCACATATGACACACTACTATACTGGTAAAGCCTGACAACAGAGCATACTGCAACACAAATCTACACATTTCTCTTTACTGTTTGTCACATGTGATCTAGGATGTGCACTCTGCCCGTGGCTGATGATACCCCTTCGAGCCACCAATACCCAGGCCGAAAGGCAGCACAATAATGCGCACACACACACACACCAGGAGCATCGTGTAACACACATTTGTTTTTTGATGTCATGTTTCAGATGCATGGCCATCACACGTGGAAGGCTACTGTACAGAACATAAATATTGATCAAGATGATCGTTTCATGTTGTGTGTAGTATAAGATATGTGTACACAGCAAAAAACTTTTCAAAAAAGCTCTCTAAGCAGAAAAGGTGTCTCTCATCAAACGCTGTGGAGAGAATGACTAAAATGGGTGGGGTACTCCAACTGTTACAATGAGAAATGTTATGAACCAATCAAATGCTTTTTTTTAAGGTCACATGGCAATCGCACACCGAGTGCGCAAGGAGGCCGCACCCGAAATATAGAAATGTTTAAAATATTTTAGATTATCGCTTGCTCTCATATACACTTATTTAGATATAGTTTTGAGACATAAAAAAAATGAGAAAATGGTGTACCCGGCGCGGCACCATACATCTATGATGTAACACAGGGCCTGGCAGCGTGCACTTGTCGCATACGCAACGCGCAGCGGGCACGACCCCATACGTACATGACGTAATGAGCGGCTTGGCCTGTCACATACCAAAGTAGCAGCTGGTGCGACCTCATACATATATGATGTTACGCGGGACACGGTGCCACGAACCCGTCAGATACGAAATGCGCATCATTTGCGAGTTTAGCAATATGGCGGATAGGATTCACGTGCTGATGGAGCTTGGTACACTACTGGTACGGGGCTCCAGTTTTCTCCCCCCCCCAAAAAAAAGATATACATATTTTTTGGGAAGATATAAAACATTACATAATTTGTAAAGTAAAAAAAAAGGATAATAGAGTTCCAAAATATTACACACAATATTAAAAAAATATATATATGTTTTATAAATATTAAAATATGAAATTAACATTTAAAAAACTTTTGAAATCCACTGAAAAAAACATAGGTTTTACAGACGTTATAGTTAAGAATTAGCATTTAAAAAACCTTTGAAATTCACAAAAAAACTATAGATTTCCAGAACGTTATAGTTAGTTGGACATTTGACTCATATAAAACCAGAGAAATTCGCGCGTTATTGTTAGTTGAGCTAACTATAACTCGCGCGCCCACAATGCACTGCTGATGACGTCACATATTACATCACTCATGACATGGTCAGTGATATCACTGATTTTATATGAGTCAAATGTCCAACTAACTAACTATAATATCCCTGAAACCTATGGTTTTTTAGTGAATATATATATATATATATATATATTACCTACTGGCGGTCGCCAGTAGGTAGTTATAATTAGGACCCTGTTTCCATAGGAAATCCGCAACATTCTATTTGGAATAACTTTGGCGCCGGTCGACGAATCCTCGCGAATTTCTCAAAATAGGTGGGGCGCTACGCTCCGCTCCTACCCTGAAAGTCTCGGGGGGATTCGTCAAGCGGGGGCTGAGATAAAAGGGGGGTCCCAAAACGCGTTTTTCCCATGCATTTTTCCATAGGACCTTTAGACAGGGCTACAGCCCGAACGGCTGAACAGAATTACTAGAAATTTGGCAGAGAGGTAGTCCTCAGGTCAAGGAAGTGCCTTTTGTAGGTTTGGTGTAAATCTGTTCAGTAGATTCTGAGAAAATAGCCTTTAAATCAATATATATATCTGAGCCAGCTTACGGTACGCTTACCGTAAGCTTACCGTACGCGTACGGTGGCGTGCGCGAGCGCGATTCTGATTGGCTGTTAGATCTTAGTAAACATTCGAATCGGCCGAAACCAGGAAGCGGCGGCCGCCATTTTGTGTATTTCACTCCGGTAAAAAAGAGTGATATCTTGAAAAGGGGGCAAGGGAGAGAGTTACAGACCCCCTAACATTTGTAAGGGGGTCAAAGAAGGACAGAAAAGTACAAAGGAAACATTTATTGATTTTAAAAAAAATCACGGGGTACGCGTACGGTAAGCTTACGGTAAGCGTACGGTAAAAAAAAAAACCAAAAAAGAAATGAAATTCAGATTTAAGTGTTTAGATATTAGGGGGCTCTAAAAAGAGCCGTTGTGTTTATTAAGTGATTTTTTTGTGGTACCTACAAGTAAGTACCAATGCAGAGTCTAAGGTTCAAGAGGAAGACTCTGTTCCCTTCATCATTGAAGTGCACACCATCTCCTCTATAAATGTCTTGCATGTCGTAACGCAAGTTGTTGTGGTAAATGGAACCCATACCATAGTCACGGAGGAAAGCAGAAACAGATTTGTTGACGTGCTTTCTTGCTTTGTCAATCTGCGGACAGAAATGATTGGACCAGTTCCATTTTTGCCTTTGGCATATGTTAGAAAAAACAAAGACAGTTTTAGGGAAAAGTGAAAACAGTTGTGCAAAGGTGTCCTTCATAAGCATTTCCAGACCTACCCCAGTCAAAGTGCCTAGGTAATTGCCACCACAGTGCACTATTATGAGGTCAGGGTGTTGGATTTGCATGAAGGATTTCACCAATGGCATCAATTGGTGCCACTTTAACCCTCTCTGACCAATCCATTTAATGTCTACATTTGGCAAAGCAAGGTCTCTCACCATACTTGTTTTCTCTGCAAACTTTTCACTCCAGAAGACATAGCTGTGCCCTACAATCCACACTGTGAACATCTTCAAAGGAGAACTGGATGCACTCAGGAGGTGTCTTTCAGTAGAATGGCAATATGAAAAGAAAGACAGTTTGGAAATGGAGGCATACATATTTTTTTCAAAACAAAAATAACTGATTGGCTGTTTCATACCATTCTAGAATAAAAACTAGGCTGTATGTGTAAATTAATAGAAGCATGTTTTGTATTGGTACAGAAAAATGTGTTACCAAAGAACAGTACTATGGATTTGCTGTTAGGTTTGAAAAGTCAAGCACTCTTGCTCTGTGGAATTGAAACATTGTGTGGCGAACTTCTGACCTAACTCCACACAGCAGTGTTCCATGAGCTGTTGCTATGGTAGCAGGCAGAAGTCAAGTTGGGGGAAGGGTACTAGGCAGAAGTCAAGTTGGGGGCAGGGTACTTTTGGAAAAGGGTTGGTTTTCAACCAATAGAAATGTGTGATTACATTTGAAAAAAAGGGGGAAGCACTGAGATTTGAAACTTACATGTATATGTGTGGAAAAATAGACGGAAAGTTTGCCATTATCTGGTTCTGCTGAGAGGAGAGAGGTGTAGAGAACAGAGATCCTGGCTCTGATAATCTGCTGTTTGAGTGCCACATTTCTTTCACAACTAACTAATTTAAAAGGTGAGGTTAGAGTTTGAGAGGGGATGTATATGGTAAATTAAGAAATGAAAAATAGAAATGTAATTCTTTTTGTTGAAGTTGCGTTTATTATTTTCTGTTTTGGGAGAAATTTAAATGTGAGGAACATGTAAAATAATATGGACTATGTTTTCACGATAAATTAAGGTGTAATGGTATAAAAAAAGAATAGTTTAAGGGTTTGAGGTTGGACTCAGTAATGCAAATACATTCAGCATCACTAAGGCTGGTTGCCCTTGGTGGAATGTAGGCAGTCACCCAGGTTACACATGTTGGGAAATATAGGCAGAGATTTATTGTGTACAACTCTGGTAATTTTATATTTGCATTAGTAGGAAAAAGGGGGAGCGATTTTTTGGTGCAGAAGCAGACTCTTAGCACACACCCAGCTCCTTTCCATGTATAATCATGCACAGTATGTACAAGCGAGTGGGTTTTGAGGTTTCAGTCTGTAATGCAAAGACATTCAGCATCACTAAGGCTGGTTGCCCTTGCTGGAGTGTAGGCAGTCACCCAGGATACACATGGTGGTGGTCTGAAAAAGCAGTCTGGACATGGGCTTTTAAAAAAATCTGAAAAGTGGATTCATAATGTGTCAGTCTGTAAAAGTGATTATCACTTGCCAAAAAAAAAGAGCAGTAAGTGTGCATTCAAATTGGCAAAGAAATTTCGTTTTGTGACTAATGTGAAAACATGACTCTGTGTGCAAATAGGAAT
The DNA here is from genome assembly GCF_964204655.1 of Triturus cristatus. Classification (NCBI taxonomy): domain Eukaryota; kingdom Metazoa; phylum Chordata; class Amphibia; order Caudata; family Salamandridae; genus Triturus; species Triturus cristatus. Next base: position 408,496,199 of record NC_140590.1, read on the forward strand.
TACAGGCAGAGATTTATTGCGTTTTGCTCTGGTGATTTCACAGTTGCATTAGTAGGAAAAAGGGGGAGCGATTTTTTGGTGCAGAAGCAGACTCTTAGCACACACCCTTTCCATGTATAATCATGCACAGTATTTACAAGCGAGTGGGTTTTGAGGTTTCAGTCTGTAATGCAAAGACATTCAGCATCACTAAGGCTGGTTGCCCTTGCTGGAGTGTAGGCAGTCACCCAGGATACACATGGTGGTGGTCTGAAAAAGCAGTCTGGACATGTGCATTTAAAAAAATCTGAAAAGTGGATTCATAATGTGTCAGTCTGTAAAAGTGATTATCACTTGCCAAAAAAAAAGAGCAGTAAGTGTGCATTCAAATTGGCAAAGAAATTTTGTTTTGTGACTAATGTGAAAACATGACTCTGTGTGCAAATAGGAATTACAGGCAGAGATTTATTGCGTTTTGCTCTGGTGATTTCACAGTTGCATTAGTAGGAAAAAGGGGGAGCGATTTTTTGGTGCAGAAGCAGACTCTTAGCACACACCCAGCTCCTTTCCATGTATAATCATGCACAGTATTTACAAGCGAGTGGGTTTTGAGGTTTCAGTCTGTAATGCAAAGACATTCAGCATCACTAAGGCTGGTTGCCCTTGCTGGAGTGTAGGCAGTCACCCAGGATACACATGGTGGTGGTCTGAAAAAGCAGTCTGGACATGGGCTTTTTTAAAAATCTGAAAAGTGGATTCATAATGTGTCAGTCTGTAAAAGTGATTATCACTTGCCAAAAAAAAAGAGCAGTAAGTGTGCATTCAAATTGGCAAAGAAATTTCGTTTTGTGACTAATGTGAAAACATGACTCTGTGTGCAAATAGGAATTACAGGCAGAGATTTATTGCGTTTTGCTCTGGTGATTTCACAGTTGCATTAGTAGGAAAAAGGGGGAGCGATTTTTTGGCGCAGAAGCAGACTCTTAGCACACACCCAGCTCCTTTCCATGTATAATCATGCACAGTATTTACAAGCGAGTGGGTTTTGAGGTTTCAGTCTGTAATGCAAAGACATTCAGCATCAGTAAGGCTGGTTGCCCTTGCTGGAGTGTAGGCAGTCACCCAGGATACACATGGTGGTGGTCTGAAAAAGCAGTCTGGACATGGGCTTTTAAAAAAATCTGAAAAGTGGATTCATAATGTGTCAGTCTGTAAAAGTGATTATCACTTGCCAAAAAAAAAGAGCAGTAAGTGTGCATTCAAATTGGCAAAGAAATTTCGTTTTGTGACTAATGTGAAAACATGACTCTGTGTGCAAATAGGAATTACAGGCAGAGATTTATTGCGTTTTGCTCTGGTGATTTCACAGTTGCATTAGTAGGAAAAAGGGGGAGCGATTTTTTGGTGCAGAAGCAGACTCTTAGCACACACCCTTTCCATGTATAATCATGCACAGTATTTACAAGCGAGTGGGTTTTGAGGTTTCAGTCTGTAATGCAAAGACATTCAGCATCACTAAGGCTGGTTGCCCTTGCTGGAGTGTAGGCAGTCACCCAGGATACACATGGTGGTGGTCTGAAAAAGCAGTCTGGACATGTGCATTTAAAAAAATCTGAAAAGTGGATTCATAATGTGTCAGTCTGTAAAAGTGATTATCACTTGCCAAAAAAAAAGAGCAGTAAGTGTGCATTCAAATTGGCAAAGAAATTTTGTTTTGTGACTAATGTGAAAACATGACTCTGTGTGCAAATAGGAATTACAGGCAGAGATTTATTGCGTTTTGCTCTGGTGATTTCACAGTTGCATTAGTAGGAAAAAGGGGGAGCGATTTTTTGGTGCAGAAGCAGACTCTTAGCACACACCCAGCTCCTTTCCATGTATAATCATGCACAGTATTTACAAGCGAGTGGGTTTTGAGGTTTCAGTCTGTAATGCAAAGACATTCAGCATCACTAAGGCTGGTTGCCCTTGCTGGAGTGTAGGCAGTCACCCAGGATACACATGGTGGTGGTCTGAAAAAGCAGTCTGGACATGGGCTTTTTTAAAAATCTGAAAAGTGGATTCATAATGTGTCAGTCTGTAAAAGTGATTATCACTTGCCAAAAAAAAAGAGCAGTAAGTGTGCATTCAAATTGGCAAAGAAATTTCGTTTTGTGACTAATGTGAAAACATGACTCTGTGTGCAAATAGGAATTACAGGCAGAGATTTATTGCGTTTTGCTCTGGTGATTTCACAGTTGCATTAGTAGGAAAAAGGGGGAGCGATTTTTTGGCGCAGAAGCAGACTCTTAGCACACACCCAGCTCCTTTCCATGTATAATCATGCACAGTATTTACAAGCGAGTGGGTTTTGAGGTTTCAGTCTGTAATGCAAAGACATTCAGCATCAGTAAGGCTGGTTGCCCTTGCTGGAGTGTAGGCAGTCACCCAGGATACACATGGTGGTGGTCTGAAAAAGCAGTCTGGACATGTGCATTTAAAAAAATCTGAAAAGTGGATTCATAATGTGTCAGTCTGTAAAAGTGATTATCACTTGCCAAAAAAAAAGAGCAGTAAGTGTGCATTCAAATTGGCAAAGAAATTTCGTTTTGTGACTATTGTGAAAAGAAATGTAGTAATATATTTAAATAAAATAAAGGAATTTTTTTTTAGTTTTTTTCAGGTATTGCTGAAGAGCAGTGAACAAAATTTAAGATGCCTACAAAATCCAGAGTTCAAAAAACTCACAAAAAAAACCTATATTTGAAGACAACTGGAGGACCAAAGTTAGTAGAAGATGCTCATGTTGGGAAAAAGAAAAAATCTTCTGGTAAGCAGAAAAAACAATTTCTAAAAAATATATTCAAAAGAATGAAAAATGTACAAAATGTCTGTACTGGAAAGAATGTTTTGAAAAGAAAAGGACAGGAAAAAATTGAGAATTTAGTTAATGCAAATATACCTTCTGCAACTGAAAAGATTTACATAAATAGAAAAACAGCGTTTAAAGAGATACGTAGAAAAATGTTTCAGAGAAGAGTTATGTCCAATTTGATAAAGGATGTGAAGAAATATAAGCAAAAGAGTAAGTTTTATAAAAGAAAAAAAGAAATTGAAGCCATTGCAGCAAAGGCATTAGAATTAAAAAGGAAACTATTCATTTTAATTTTGAATAGGATGCGTACATTAGACAAAATGGTTAATGTACTGAAATCACATAGCAAAAGGAAAAGAGTAGTGAACAGAACAAACTTTTGTAAAGTGTTTTTAGGAAAGTGGATGCATAGTTCAAGTAGTGAACCTTTTTTTAATGAAGAGAGCTATTTTCAAAGTAATAGTTTGCTGCATGCAGTTGACACCAGAGGTCGTGCTTACGAAGTAAAAAATGGTTGCATAATGGAGAAGGAGATAATGGTTCCAAGAGATGAGGTACAAGTGATGGCAGATGAGGCTATGGGGAGACGTCCTAAAGCCCCAGTGTACACTTGGAATTGTAGTAGTATTTGCACTGTGCGTCAGGAATCTATTGACAAATTTCGTGAGTTTCTAAGAGAATTTAGTAAAAAAAGTATAAAACAGAAGATTAAGGTGCTTCAAAGTCTAGATCCATGCAGAGTGAGAGAGAATACTGGTTTGCAGGGTCATTCTCTGGCTTGTCTATCTAGGAAAGTGTGTAATAGTGTTTTCCATCATTTTAGGATGTTGGCTGTTCATCATACTGAAATGAGAAAGTTTGTGAGACGGTTGTATTTTGCTAAAAGTCCAGCAATAAAGTTAGATGAATTGAATAGGGCTCTGTTCCGTGGAACGGTATCAGATGTAGAGAAGGTTGTTGATGAAATTCAGTTTTGTTACTTTGGTCCTGAACAAAACAGTGCAGAGAAGGACACAGTAAATGAGGAAGAAGTGGAAGAGAATGTAGAACCCTCTGTAAGTAAGACATTTAATGATCACATAACAAAATTTGCAATAATCTCTAATGAAAGACCAAATATTACTTGTATTTGTTGCCGCAGAACTCATTATAGAAAACAAACCAGGTATGTTGATCTCTACAGAAAGAGTGAAAATGAAGATAATTATAAGTGGAAGGATTTTGCCACATATATATTTCTTGAAAATTGTTTTGAATTGGGTGAAGTACAGCGTATTTGTAAATACTGTTACAACAAGTTAGAGGAAAATAGAATGCCGACCAGAGCAGTACATAATAATTTAGAATTGGATGCTATTCCTGCTGAACTTTCTGAATTAAATACATATGAGTCTATATTCATTCAATGTGTTCATCCGTTCCAGACCATAGTACGTATGGAGCCCAAAACTGGTAAATTACCTCCTTCTGATTTACTGAGAGGTTTAAAAGGTAGAGTGGTGTATTTGCCCTTGGATTTGAAAAAAAATATGGAAACTATTGATGCGGATACTTTGGAAACTGAACCATTAATTATTCTGGTTAATGGTGTACCTACAAAGAATAAGAAGATTTGGCAGGAGCTGGTAGATGTACTGAAAGTACAAAGAGCAAATTTGTATTTGAAAAGGAATAACAAATGGTATGAATCAATTTATATAGAAGAAGAAGAAGAAGAAGATTTACAAGAAGACACAGAAACACCAACTGGACAAATTGAAAAAGTGGACAAGTCAAAGGAAGAAGAGATTTATGAACATTTTAGCATACATCCTCTTCATTCAAAAGAAGTTATGGGAGACAATATTGATCTCTTTCAGATGAAGAAAGCAAAAGGAAGTCCCGTGAGTGTATGGGAGGAGAGCTTGGAAGCTCGATGTTTTCCCCAGCTGTTTCCTAAAGGAAAAGGAGGACGATACGATGAACGTCCGGAACAGATTCCAGCTTCTGAGTATCGGACTACAAGACTATATGCTGAAGATCCCAGATTTCGACAAAGTATTCCTTATTTGTTCCATCTTTTATTTGAAAGCGACTTGTCTGCACTGTCTTATGCAGTAAATCACATTTTAAAAAGTTCAGTACATTTACAAAATGTGTCTGCTAAGGATTTTATGGAGAAAGTGCAGCACCGAGATGATCATTTGGAAACACAACTGATCAATCTGATGGCTTGTCAGCGTGGGACAAATGAATATTGGTACCGACGCCATGGTGAATTAAAATGCATGTTACGGAATTTAGGAACACCAACATGGTTCGTTACCCTAAGCTGTGCGGAGTACGCTTGGGATGATTTACTGGATTTTCTACGAGAGGCAAATTCAAACATTAAAAATATCGAATACAAGACAGCAGGAGAACTGTGCTCATTGGATCCGGTTAATGTTTGCAGATATTTCAATCATAGATTTGAGGCTATGATGTCCTTCATCTGCAATAAAAAAAATCCACCTCTTGGAGAAGTAGTAGATTTCTTTTGGAGAAAAGAGTACCAGGCAAGAGGTGCTCCTCATATTCATATGCTGTTGTGGATCAAGGATGCCCCAAAGTTTGGAACAGATACTGATGAAGCAGTGTTATCTTACATTGAAGAATATGCAACATGTGCTATACCAAAAAGCACAGAAGATAAAAAGTTAAAGGAGCAAGTTTTACGTTTCCAAAGTCATCGGTGTGGAAAATACTGTCGACGGAAATACAAGAGAAAGATAAATACTACACTAAATGTCGATTTGGATTTCCTAGACCTGTTCTTTCAAATGGAAGAGTAAACAGTTTTATGTCAGCTGTGAGACATACTATCACAAGAAAATCACCTAAGAATACCTACAACCTTAAAAGAAAAGAAGAATCAAAAAATATAAATGACTACAACCCAGTCATTTTATCCATGTGGAACGCTAACATGGATATACAGTATGTAGCTGACAATTCCATTGCTGTTGCTCGATATGTAACGTCTTACATTACTAAATCAGAAAAAACAGAATTGAAGGAAATGTGGGAAGAGATTTCTCATGAGAAGACTGTCAGTAAGAAGCTGTACAGTTTCAGTTTGAAGATGTTATCGCATCGAGAAATTGGATCCTACGAATGTTCAGATAGGTTATCTTCTGCAAGTCTCTACTCGAAGTCAAGAAGAATAATTTGGGCAAGTTTAGGCCTTGCAGCAATGAGAAATCGGGTACTAAAATCTGTTGGAGAAATTGAATATTTGGCCGAGAATGACCCAGAAAGTACAGATATTTTGAAATCAAACATGTTGGACACATATTATCCCAAGAGAAGTCAACATCTGGAGAACATGTGTCTCTATGAAGTGCTGCAGAACTACATTTATTCACGGAAAGCCGCAGAAGACATCAACAATGGAAAATATAAAGTCATTGGTGAGGAAGGATGTTTGGTGAAGCAAACAAAAGGAAGTTTGATAAATCACAGGAAGCTGAGTTGCGACACTACTGACAAGAAGGAATTTTACTACTTGGCTCTTTTACAGTTGTTTAAACCATGGCGTACAGAGGATGAACTACTGGGAGAATTTCAAAGCTATGAAGATTCTTTTAATGTTTGCAAAGACAGCATACAATGCAGTACATTCTCAAGTTATCTGCAAATGTTAAATGAAGAAATTGAACAGGAAACTACAATTGCAGCAGAAATAGCTAGAGACAGTTCTCAGGACAGCCAAAGTTCAGAAACACTCAGTCAAGATCCCCTAGGACAACCAATCGTTGAAAATGAAGCATCAATAGCCATGAATGAAGTGGAAACGGCTATGAATCAAGCTCAAGAAGAATTTATAGACTTACAAAATTTGGAAAGACAACTGAACGAAGAGCAGCAACAAATTTATGAAGAGATCAGAAACAAAATTGATCACGGATTTCTACATGAAAAAAAAGAGTGCTCATGCACATCATTTCATCCAATCAGGATGTATGTAAGCGGACAAGCTGGAACTGGAAAAAGTTTCCTAATTAAAGTCATCAGAAGCTACCTACAGCAAAAAACGGATTCTACTTTGTCTTGTGTGGTTACTGCTCCAACTGGGTTAGCAGCATATAACATAAAAGGAATCACTTTACATCGTTTGCTAATGTTACCAGTGGAGCATGAGAACAAAATACAATACAACAAGCTAACTGGAGAAGCATCCTTGGAAGTTTCAAGAGTCTTGAAGAAGATGCAAGTTCTCATTATTGATGAGGTGAGCATGGTTTCAAACTTAATGCTTGCCTTTGTGCATTTAAGAATGCAGCAAATTCTGAAGACAGACTATGACATGTTATTTGGTGGAAAACACGTCATAGTTTTTGGAGATCTTTTGCAACTTACTCCAGTTAAAGGACAACCAGTGTTTAATACTGTGACACATGAAGACACAAAGAAGTCATTGGGAAGCATCGGAAATACAAATATTTGGTCCTTCTTTGAGTACAAGGAACTTACTACTAATATGAGGCAAGCAAGCGATGAAGAATATGGAAGTATTCTGAAAGATATCAGAATTGGACTGCTCACAGAAGTTGGCAAAAAAGCATTACAGAGTCGGCTGCTACATAATTTATTTCCAAAGGAAGAAATAGTTGCAGAGAAGATATACAAGAACATTGCAGAAAAGAAAAGTATCATCTGCTTAATGCCAACTCTACGTGAATGCTCAATATTCAATGAGGAGCTTTTGAAATTGGAAAAGGAAGAGATCAGGAAATTAGAAGCAGTGGACAAAATTGAGGATGGAAGAATTACTGTCACAGTAACAGGCACACTGAAAAATAAATTGGATTCACTAGAGAAGAACATTTCCAAAACAGCTGGATTAGAAAAAAATCTATATGTTTGCATGAACTGTAGAGTATTTTTAAGGAGAAATTTGGATGTTGAAAAAGGTTTAGTTAATGGAGCTATGGGAAGAGTTGTGGGTTTTATTAATTATCAGAAAAAAGATGGAATTGAATGTTTAAAAATAAAATTTGATCAGATAGAAGAAGTTAAAGACATTTGTCGTTGTTCAGTTCGTTTCATGCTTGTGAAAGACTTATATGTACGTAGGAAGCAGTTTCCGTTTTCGCTAGCATATGCTGTAACTATTCCAAGTCTCAAGGATTGACTGTAGATTGTGCATTTGTGAACATTGGTTCAACTGTGTTCAAAGAAGGTATGGCATATGTTGCTTTGTCACGAGTGAAAACATTATCAGGTTTATTCATGATAGACTTTGATGACTCAAAAGTTAGTGCTGATACAAATTGTGTAAAGGAGTATAATAGATTAAGAAGAAGCTATGCTCCTCATTTAGGTCAGTATCCTGTGTTGGAGAAACGTGTAGTTTCTCGTAAAAGGAGAAATGAGAATATCTGTGATGAAGATGTACAGAGGAGGAAAAAAAAGAGGAGTGATGTAATTGCAAGCAAAAAGAGTAAGGAAAAAGAAGAACAGGTTGTAGGATGTCATTTTGAAAATAGCTCTGGTGTCAACTGCTACGCAAATGTAGTGCTGAATGTTGCATTTTATCTGGAAAGTTTGCAAGAGCAGATAATAGTAAATCAGGGAAAAAGATTCTGTTCAGAGCTGAGTCTCCTTTTTCAAAAGCTGAGTAATGATAAAACTCAAATAGAAAGAGCTACTGAAATTAGAAAACTTTTAGATGTATGTTCAGGACGAACACAGTTTTCTCAAAATGAACAGCAAGATGCACACAAATTTTTGATGTTTTTTCTTCAGGTACTGGAAGAAGAAGAAGTTGCAATTGATAATTTATTTGGTCTCTCTTATAAATGGGAACATAGTTGTGAAAACTGTTATAATATATGTGGCTCTAATGTTGATAATGAAAGGTTTATTTTTTTGACATTGCCAGAGACTAAAACAGTCACTTTTGCTAAATTAGTTAAAGATGCTAATCATAGCATGCAATGCGGTGAGTGTCAATCTGACATGTTTTCAACATTAATTTTAAAGGAATACGGACAGTATGTAATTTTAATGATGCAACGATGTAGAGCTGATGGTTCAAGATTGGATACTTTAATAAAGAAGTTTACAGGACAGCAATTATCAATTTCAGGAAAAACTTTTGAAACTGTTGCAATAATTTTCCATGAAGGACCTACTGTTACTTCTGGACATTACACAGTTTATCTTAAATGTGAAAAAGGCTGGACGCTGTGTAATGATTCCCAATTGGTTTTTAAGCAACGTTTGCCTTTTGATTTAGCAAATTCCTATCTAATCTTCCTGAAACCTAAATTTTAGAGAGACTTGGCAAGATCTGGACAAAACAATTTTACCATTTGATTGGATTACCATTGGAATTTTCAAAAATAAAGATTTTTTAAATTATCATTTGGCCTAATGGAAAGATAACCAATTGTAATGTGGACTTTTTTAATTTTTAATGAAACTTTCGAAAACCAAAAATTTAGAGAAAATCGGTAACATCTGCACAATTTAAATTTTGGAATGTTATTGGAGTGCCATTGGAAATTTATTCAAAAAAGATTTTTTGGATTACTATTTGGACATGTGGAAAGGTAACCAATTCTATTGTGGACTTAATATATTATTAATAAATCTTTCGGGAACCAATATGTTACAGAGAATCGGTGAGATCTGTACAAATAAAACTTTAGAATTTTATTGGATTACCATTGGAAATTTAATCAAAAAAGAATTTTAAAATTACTATTTGGCCTAAAGGAAATGGAACCAGATGTAATGTGGAGTTATTTGAGATATAATATTGTGATTATACTTCTGAAACAAACATATCAGACGGTATTTTAAAGAAATAAGTATTGGTATTAGATGATATTTTTTTAGAATATTATGCATTTCTATAATGTTAAGTTTAAGTAAAAAGAGATTCTGGGCTTTTTTAATACAATCTTTGAGATTGTTATTTTTTTTTGCCCGCTGTAAAATGATGAATGCAATTGCTTTCACAATTTATAGTGAAATGCAATATATTCTGAAAACAGCAAAAATAAGGCAAAAATATTTTTTGATAAATATGTAAATATGTGTACTGTATTATAAAATGTTTTAAAAATATTAATACTTTTTTCTTTTTTTTCAGATTGATATAGAAAATTTTCGAAAACTAGAACCATTTTTAAAGCAATTTTTTTTAAAAACAAATGAATAAATATTTTTTTGAGTGGGTATGGTAAGTCAATAATAATAATTGTAGTCTCTCAAGGACCTTGTAATGTGATAATTGATTTTTAGTGTTTTTTAAAAAAAAAAAAAATTACGCGCACCGTACGCGTACGGTAAAAAAAAAAAAAAAAAAAGTTTTTAAAAACATATATATAAAAAAAGATGAAAGATAAGGTTGGCTCTTAAAAGAGCCGTTGTGTTCATGCAGGGACAGAGGAAAGAAAGATTGGGAAAATTAGTCTCTGCGACAAGTGTGCTGATCTATTTTGTTGTTCACTAGGGAAACACTGGTCTCCCTATGACAAATTAGATCATGACAAGAGGCGCATCGAATATCAACCCTCAGAAATCGAGGGTTAATTTCCTGAGGGTCAGCAAAAGGAGATGCTCCCCCCACAGATGAAGGGCTCACCTGACCTGCAGAAGAAGGACTCAGCCCTGCAGATGATGGTCCAGGCTGAGCTGCTGTGGATGTGCTTGGTTGACTTAATGAAGGGTTACCTCCAAAAAGTCGAGCATGTGTCCTTTTGTGTACATCCTTGAGGTGCCTCATCATGGTATGATTCCCAAAGGAATACTTCCTGTCAGGATTACCTCTTGAAAGTACACGCTGACACAGCTTGCAAGTCACTAAGGGTGCATTTACCTTTAGCTGGCCTTCAGGAAAAGTAAAATAATCCCATACATAAGAGGTCTTTTGTTTCCTCGCTCTCTGCCTCAAGGTAGTGCTGCTAGTGCTAGCCTCACTCTCAGAAGGGCTCTGCTGTTCTGCCATCGTATCACAAAGACAACCCAGCTCCTTCTCCTAAGGGATCACAAGCAGAAATGAGGGGAATGGGTGTGGTGTAGGAGAGTTCTAGAACTGAAAGTAGTTTCATCCAATCAAAAGTTGTGTTTCATGATCACATGACCTACCGTACGCTTACGGTACGCTTACGGTGCGCTTACGGCAAAAGTACGCATGCGCGTAAAAAAGACAGGCGCTTGCGCGCATGCGCATAACAGTCACTACCCGACACTTCCGCGTAACGTGCGCGTGTAGCGTACACGCGTACGCGTCCCACGCGGAGTACGCGCGGCTACGCAAATTGCATAACTATACGCAAACAGCGTAGAAAAATTACAGACGTTGCGTAAACCGTACGCTTACCATAAGCTTACGGTACGCGTACCAAAAAAAAAAAAAAAAAATGTATTGCTAATAAATTTTACATGATTATTTTATAAAATATATTAAAAAAAACATATTATAGAATTTTAAAAATTTAACCATAGTCTTTAAAAAAGGATAGAAAATTAAAATAAAAATATGTAAAAAAAAAAAAAAGAAAGAAAAAAAAATTAGCATTTAAAAAACCTTGCAAATTCACTGAAAAAACCATGGGTTAAACACACGTTATAGTTAGGAATTAGCATTTAAAAAACCTTGCAAATTCACTGAAAAAACCATGGGTTTCACACACGTTATAGTTAGGAATTAGCATTTAAAAAACCTTAGAAATTCAATGAAAAAACCAAAGGTTTCACACATGTTATAGTTAGCTGGACATTTCACTCGTAAAAAACCAATGAAATTCCCCCGTTATAGTTAGTTCAGCTAACTATAACTCGCGCGCCCGCAATGTACTACTGATGACGTCACATATTACATCACTCATGACATGGTCAGTGACATCACTCATGACATCACTGATGACATCTCAAATGACATCACTGATGACATCATCCTTGTGACAGAGTGGTAGACCTCCTCTCACCCTAATATAACCTTTGATACAAACATTCAAAAATAGATACTAAAATTATCAAAACAATGGACATACCAATAACAGTAACAACAACCTATTCAGTATTTCTAAGATCCACATAAACATCCACTCATCCACCAACAATCCTATACAGTCACTCATACATGTACTCACACATCATATGTACTCATACACCTAAACATCCTGTAACACAATTCCACTCATCCATAGAGTTACTCACACACATAGTCACTCATGCTAATAAAGAAACAAACATCAATTTACTTGCATATACAGTTATACACACACCAGCACACTTACTTTAACAGAAACTTACACATACTTAGTCTTTTTAACAATCACTTATAGAAACACATACTTATTCATACAGGAACTCTTTCAATCTCTCACTCTCACATATACTCACTTATATACACCAATAGTCACATATACTAGTTTAAAACATATGTAGTTACTCATAAAGACACTATTGAGACAGTCATTCACTCACTAACACATCCATGCATACAGTCATCCACCCATACAGTCCTGCACACATGCTATCTTCAACACATACAAAGAGTGAGTCACTCATTCATGCACCTATGCACTACATAATACCCCCCACCGAACCATACAGACACTCAGACACTCATAGTGATACTCAAAAAACCAACTAATAACCTCTATAGACACTCATGTAGCTACTCACCAACCCATGCAGCCACTTATACACAAAGTGAGAGACTGATACAGATATTTACATATTTAAACATTACTCAGTAAGCCATGTATTCAATAAGATACACTTAATCAGTCAGTAATACAATCAATTTTTCAAAAACAAATCATCCACTTAGACACTTATATACCCATTGATTCTTCCATCGACCTTGAGATATACATATATAAAACATATTTAATTTTCAGAAAAACACACATTCACTGGATGATGTCATCAGTGATGTCATTTGAGATGTCATCAGTGATGTCATGAGTGATGTCACTGACCATGTCATGAGTGATGTAATATGTGACATCATCAGTAGTACATTGCGGGCGCGCGAGTTATAGTTAGCTGAACTAACTATAACGGGGGAATTTCATTGGTTTTTTACGAGTGAAATGTCCAGCTAACTATAACATGTGTGAAACCTTTGGTTTTTTCATTGAATTTCTAAGGTTTTTTAAATGCTAATTCCTAACTATAACGTGTGTGAAACCCATGGTTTTTTCAGTGAATATATATATATATATATATATATATATATATATATATATATATATATATATATATATATATATATATATATATATATATATATATATATATATGTATATATATATAAGCATCACAAAAAAAAGTTCCCAACATGGAGAGCCACGTACAAATGTGTGAATCATTTATTCGGACGGGCAGCTCTGTACAGCAATCACTGCGGCACACAGGGACATCGTGCCATCAAGTCCTGACGCGTTTCGGGCGTCCTTGCGCCCTTGGTCACAGGTGCTGGCTGTATAAATGAAGGCAGAATGCTGCCACTCTTTTTCATCAGTTAGTGAGGTTCCGCCCAATGGGCGTGTCAGCTAGTGCATGCTGGTGAATAGAGTCCCTTTTGGTGTTGATCCCAGGTGTGTGAAACCTATGGTTTTTTCAGTGAATTTCAAAGGTTTTTTAAATGCTAATTTTAGAATTATTTAATATATTTTTTATATATTTCTTTTACAAAAATTTCCCTATGTATACATTTATAAATTATCTGTATCCTTTAATTTGATGTGGCTCATTTTTTTTTTACTTTGAATTTGGATAAAGCTGAACAGCATAGTTAATACCTTCTTTTAACTTATGTCCACTTTATTTCTATAAATTTTTAGGGTGCGCGCACAGATCGCGCACCTAGTACGTTTGCGTACGTTTTTCATGTACGCATGCGTACGTTATCTACGTACGCATACATACGTTTTAGTGCGCGCTCGCAGCGCGCACCTAGTACGCATGCGTATGTTTTTTGTGTATGCATGTGTACGTTCTATATGTACGCATACGTATGTTTTAGTACGCGCTCGCAGCGCGCACCCAGTACGCATGCGTACGTACGTTTGCGTGCGTCGTAGGTGCTCCGCGCGCTACACTCGCACATACGCGCAGAGTACGCGCGCTGACGTTCGTGCATGCGCGCGTGCTGCGTAGGCGCGTTATGTACGCGCATAATACTTATGCGCATGCGCGCGTACGCGTTTGCGCATGCGTAATTGCACCGTGCGCGCTCCGAGCTTGCTCTGTGCGCGCACCTCGGGTTATGTGATTAATAAAACAACAGTTTTAATTGGTTTTCATTACTTTCAGTTTCAGATTGTTTCAACACCACACCCAATCCCCTCATGGCAAGTCATGTGATCAAGAAACATCACTTTTCATTGGTTCAAAGTACTTTCAGTTCCAGATTCTTCCAAAACTACACCCACTCCCCTCATTATTAGTTCTGATTCCCTTGGAGAAGGAGCTACTCTGTTTTTGTGAGACAATGGCAGAGCACCAGCCACCTTCTGAGAGTGAGCAGGACACTCTTGAGAGACAGAGGCAGAGGAAGCAGAAAGACTCCTTTATATGGCAGTTTTTCACTTTTCCTGAGGGACAAAAGAAGGTGAATGCACCAAAGGTCACCTGCATACGTTGTCACCGCACCTTATCACGTGGGAATGCTAATAAGAAGTACTCTTTTAGTATTCACACAATGTTGAGGCACGTTGAGAAAATGCATCCTGTGACTTTTCTTCAAGCTTCTGGAGCAAACCCTCCACCTGCTCAGCCGACGACAACTGCAGTAGCTCAGCCAAGCACATCTTTGGCAGCTCAGCCGAGCACTTCTTCTGCGATGGTGCCTTCACCTTCTTACACACCTCTGGATATTCGTCCTTGTTTTGGGAGGATGAGTACACGTTGCATGGATTGTGCTACTCTTATTACTATGGGTGAGAGCAGTGTTGATCTCATTCAGAGAAAATTTGAGGAGCACCCTTGCACTAGGCCATAGTTTTGTTATTTTTTTTTTCGTTTTTCTCTTCCTCTGTCCCTACATTAACTCAAGGGCTCTTTTTAGAGCCACCTAAAATCTAAACACAAGAACTTGTTTTTTTAATCTATTTGTCAAAAAATTGTTTGGGGTGCGCGCACCCTGCGCGCACCCAATGACGTTTTTAAAAAAAATAAATAATTTTTTTCTACTTTAGTAAACCTTCAGGGACTCCCTGACAAAGAGAGGGGAGTGGCAAAGTAATTAAAAAAGAGATGGTGTACATTTCACAGATGAAGGGAAGAGACTCTTCCTATTAAACTTTAAACTCTGCATCAGTACTTACGTATAGGTACCCTAAACCTATCAAACAAAGATAATAGCTCATTTTAGTGCTGCGTTTGAATTGGCTGTATTTACAAGGAGAGGAAAAGACACACAGAGTGTCTTATCCTCTCCTTCTAAATATGGAGGAGTACCCTGCGCCACTAGTACATCAAGAAAAGTGACGTAGTGGTGGTGCAGGTGGCTTGTAAATCTGCCCCAGAGATGTTAAGGAAGTTAAGGGTAAAACAGACAAACAGAGAGTGACAGATACAGAGACAGAAAGCAAACAACTGAGAAGGAGTAAGGCAGTTAAAAAGACTAAGACATATCGATACAGAGAAAGAAACATGGATGAAAAATTAGTGATGGAGGTAGTAAAGGTAGGGGAGTAGTAGAGAAGGAGTGAGGGAGTTACAAAGGAGTAGTAAAGCAGGAAGAGAGAGTGAGAAGAGAAATGAGAAAAGCAGAATAAGGAGAGGTGAAGAAAAGGAAGCTTGAAACGAAAGCAGTGACACATACAGATATTTTAAACTTACCTGACCATCAAAGTAACTTATTTAGAAATAAATGTTTTTATTTAATTGCAAGGAAACTAAATTACATTTTCTAAATTTTTTTTCTAGTTCTGAAAAAAAGAAAAAAGTATTAATATTCAACAATACATTTTATTAAACAGTACATGTTTTTTCATATTTAGCAAAGCAATTTTTTGCCCTTTTTTTTCTGTTTTCAGAATGTTTTGATTTTCACTGAAAATAGTGAAATCAATTGTATTCATCATTTAACAGCGGGCGAAAAAAAAAACAATCTGAAAGATTGTTTAAAAAAGCCCCAAATGTATCCTCACTAAAACATACATTAATAGAAATGTCAAAAATACCTTTTAAGTACATTAACAATTTTCAAGAAATAACATCTGTAAACCTTGTTGCAAAAGAACATTTTCCAAAATAATATCTGTCAAAGAAGTCCACAATTGTTTGTTTTACCTCTCCTTGAGGCCAAATGGTAAGTTTAAAATCCTTTTTGAGTGAAATATCCAATTGTAATCCTTTAAAATTTAAATAATGCTTTCTTCCGATGCCGATTTTAGTATTTAAAATTTGGGTTTCAGAAAAATTAAGTAACAATTGGGTAAATCATAAGGCAAACGTTGCTTGAAAATCAATTGAGAATCATTACACAGTGTCCATCCTTTTTCACATTTAAGATAAACTGTGTAATGACCAGATGTTATAGAAGGACCGTCATGAAAAATTATTGCAACTGCTACAAAAGTTTTTCCAGATATAGATAATTGATTACCAACAAACTTCTTTAGTAAAGTTTCCAATTTTGTTCCATCAGCTCTACAACGTTGTACCATTAAAATTACATACTGTCCATATTTCCTTAAAAATAACATTGACAACATTTCAGATTTACATTCAGAACATTCCATGTTGTGAATAGCATCTTTAACTAATTTACTAAAAGTCACTGTTTTACTTTCTGGTAATGGTAAATATATGAACCTTTCAGAATCAACATTAGCACTGCTTGTGTTCATACAGTTATCACAACAATGTTCCCATTTATAAGAGACACCAAATACATTTTCTACTTCTACCCCTTCATCTTCCAGTACCATCAGGATATACATCAAGAATTCCTGTGCATCTTGCTGGAGATTTTGTGTAAACTGTGTACATCCAGAACATACATCTAAAAGATTTCTAACATCAGAAGCACTTTCTATTTTAGTTTTATCATTACTCAGCTTCTCATAAAGGAGACTCAGCAAAGAACAGAATCTTTTTTCATGATTTAGTATTATCTGCTCATTCAAACTTTCAAGATAAAATACAACATTCAGCACTACATTTGCGTAGCAGTTGACACCAGAGCTATTTTCAAAATGACAACCAACAACCTCTTCCACACTGTCCTTTTTCTTTTTGCTTGCAGTCACATCACTGTCTTTTTGTTTTCTCTTCTGTACATCCTCATTACAGATATTCTCAAATCTCCTTTTCCGACAAACAACACTTTTTCAAACACAGGTTACTGACCTAAATGAGGAGCATAGCTTCTTCTTAATCTATTATACTCCTTTGCACAGTTTGCATCAGCACTTACTTTTGAGTCATCAAAGTCTATCATGAATAAACCAGATAATTTTTTCACGTGTGACAAAGCAACATATGCCATACCTTCTTTAAACACAGTAGATCCAATGTTTACAAAAGCACTATCAACAGTTAATCCTTGAGACTTGTGAATAGTTACAGCATATGCTAGAGAAATCGGAAACTGCTTCCTACGTACATATAAGTCTTTCACTAGCAAAAAACGAACTGAACAACGACTAATGACTTTAACCTCTTCAATCTGATCAAATTTTATTTTTAAGAATTCAATTCCATCTTTTTTCTGGTACTTTACAAAACCCACAACTTTACCCATAGCTCCATTCACTAAACCTTTTTCTACATCCAAATTACGTCTAAAAATTACTCTACAGTTCATACGCACATAAAGATTCTTTTCCAAACCAGCTGTTTTTGAAATGTTTTTCTCCAGAGAATCCAATTTAGTAGCCAATTTGCCTGTCAATATAATAGTTATTCGTTCATGTTGAATTTTATCCACAGCTTCCAGTTTTATGATCTCTTCATTTTCCAATTTCAAAAGTTCTTGATTGAATACAGAGCATTCATGTAGTGTTGGCATTATGCAGATTACAGTATTTTTTTCAGCAATTTTCTTGTATATTTTCTCTGGAACTACTTCTTCTGTTGTAAACAAATTACTCAGCAATCGACTCTGTAATACTTTTCTGCCATGTTCTGTGAGTAGTCCAATTCTTATATCTTTCAGAATACTTGCATAGTCCTCATCATTGGCTTGCCTCATATTGGTAATGAGTTCCTTATACTCAAAATATGTCCAAATATTTACATCGCCTATACTTCCTAACGACTTTTTCGTGTCTTCATTTGTAAGTGTATGGAATACCGGTTGTCCTTTAACTGGAGGAAATTGCAAAAGATCCCCAAAAACTATGATGTGTTTTCCTCCAAATAACACGTCAAAGTCTGTCTTCAGAATTTGCTGCTTTCTTAAATGCACAAAGGCAAGCATTAAGTTTGATACCATGCTTACCTCATCAATAATGAGTACTTTCATTTTCTTCAATACTCTTGAAACTTCCAAGCATGCTTCTCCTGCTAGTTTGTGGTACTGTATTTTGTTCTCGTGCTCTACTGGTAACATTAGCAAACGATGTAAGGTAACTCCTTTTATGTTATACGCTGCTAACCCAGTTGGAGCAGTAACAACACAAGACAAAATGGAATCCATTTTCTTCTGTAGGTAGCTTCTAATTACATTAATTAAGAAACTTTTTCCAGTTCCTGCTTGTCCACTTACATACATTCTCATTGGTTCAAAAGATGTGCATGAGCCCTCTTTATTTTCATGTAGTAATTCGTGATCAATTTTTTTTCTGACTTCTTCATACATTTTTTTTTGTTCTTTATTCAGTTGCTGCTCCAAATATGTTAAGTCTACTAAATCTTCCTGAGCTTGATTCATAGCTGTTTCCACTTCATTCATGGCTATTGCTGCTTCATTTTCTACGATTGGTTGTCCTAGAAGATCTTGACTGAACGTCCCAGAACTTTGACTGTCTTGAGAACTGTCTCTAGCTACTTCAGCTGCAATTGTTGCTTCTTGTTCAATTTCTTCATTTAACATTTGAACATAAGTTGTGAAAGTACTGCATTCTATGCTGTCTTTGCTAGCATTGAAGGAATCTTCATAACTCTGGAATTCTCCAAGTAGTTCGTCCTCTGAACGCCATGGTTTAAACAGCTGCAAAAGTGCCAAGTAGTAAAATTCCTTTTTGTCAGGAGTGTCGCAACTCAGCTTCCGGTGATTTATCAAACTTCCTTTTGTTTGCTTCACCAAACATCCTTCCTCACCACTGACTTTATATTTTCCATTGTTGATGTCTTCTGTGGCATTCCGTTTAAAAATGAAGTTCTGCAGCACTTCATAGAGACACATGTTCTCAAGGTGATGACTTCTTTGTGGGTAATATGTGTCCAACATGTTTGTTCTTAAAATGTCTGTACTTTCTGGTTTGAACTCTGCTAAATATTCAATTTCTCAAATAGATTTCAGTACCCGATTTCGCATTCCTGCAAGGCCTAAACTTACCCAAATTATTCTTCTGGATTTCGAGTACAGACTTGCAGATGATAACCTATCTGAGCATTCGTAGGATCCAATTTCTCGATGCGATAACATCTTTAAACTGAAAATGTATAGCTTCTTACTGACTGTCTTCTCGTGAGAAATCTCTTCCTACATTTCCTTCAATTCCGTTTTCTCCGATTTAGTGATGTAAGATGGGACATAGCGAGCAACAGCAATAGAATTGTCAGCCACATACTGTATATCCATGTTAGCATTCCACATGGATAAAATGACTGGGTTGTAGTCATTTATATATTTTGACTCTTCTTTTCTTCTTAGGTTGTAGGTATTCTTAGGCGATTTTCTTGTAATAGTATGTCGCACAGCTGACATAAAACTGTTTACTCTTCCTTTTAAAAGAACAGGTCGTGGAAATCCAAATCGACATTTTGTGTAGAATTTATCTTTACTCTTGTACTTTCGCCGACAGTATTTTCCACACCGATGACTTTGGAAACGTAAAACTTGCTCTTTTAAGTTTTTCTCTTCTGTGCTTTTAGGTATAGCACATGTTGCATATTCTTCAATGAAAGATAAAACTGCTTCATCAGCATCTGTTCCAAATTTTGGGGCATCCTTGATCCACAACAGCATATGAATATGAGGAGCACCTCTTGCTTGTTACTCTTTTCTCCAAAAGAAATCCACAACTTCTCCAAGAGGTGGATTTTTTTTATTGCAGATGAAGGACATCATAGCCTCAAATCTATGATTAAAATATCTGCAAACATTAACCGGATCCAATGAGCACAATTCTCCTGCTGTCTTGTATTGTATGTTTTTAATGTTTGAATTTGCCTCTCGAAGAAAATCCAGAAGATCATCCCAAGCGTACTCAGCACAGCTTATGGTAAGGAACCATGTAGGAGTTCCTAAATTCCGTAACATACACTTTAATTCTCCAAGGCGTCGGTACCAATATTCATTAGTCCCACGCTGTAAAGCCATCAAATTGATCAATTGAGATTCCAAATGATCATCTCGCTGTTGCACTTTGTTCATAAAATCCTTTGCAGTCACGTTACATAGATGTACTCCAGTTTTCAAAATGTGATTTACTGCATAAGATAGTGCTGACAAGTCACTTTCAAATAAAAGATGGAACAAATAAGGAATACTTTGACGAAATATGGGATCTTCTGCATATAATCTTGTAGTCCGATACTCCGAAGCAGGAATCTGTACTGGACGTTCATCATATCGTCCTCCTTCTCCTGTAGGAAACAGTTGGGGAAAACAACGAGCTTCCAAGCTCTCTTCCCATACACTCACAGGAGTTCCTTTTGCTTTCTTCATCTGAAACAGATCAATAGCGTTTCCCATAACTTCTTTAGAATGAAGAGGATGTATGCTGAAATGTTCATAAATTTCTTCTTCTTTTGACTTATCCACTTTTTCAATTTGCCCAGTTGGTATTCCTGTGTCTTCTAGTATTTCTTCTTCATCTTCATCCATATAAATGGCTTCATATCATTTATTATTTTTTTTCAAATACAAATTTGCTCTTTGTACTTTTCGTACATCCACCAGCTCCTGCCAAATTTTCTTATTCTTTGTAGGTACACCATTAACCAGAATAACTAATGGTTCAGTTTCCAAAGTATCTGCATCAATTGTTTCCATATTTTTTTCAAATACAATGGCAAATAGACAACTCTTCCTTTTAAACCTCTTTGTAAATCCGAAGGAGGTAATTTACCAGTTTTTGGCTCCATACGCACTATGGTCTGAAATGGATGGACACATTGAATGAGTATAGACTCATACATATTTAAATCAGAAAGTTCTGGAGGAATATCAACCAATTCTAAATTATTATGTACAGCTCTAGCTGGCATTCTATTTTCTTCTAACTTGTTATAGCAGTATTTACAAGTACGCTGATCTTCACCCAAATCAAAACAATTTTCCAGAAATATATATGTTGCAAAATCTTTCCACTTATAATTATCTTCATTTTCACTTTTTTTATACAGATCAACATTCCATGTTTGATTTTTATAATGGCTTCTCCGGCAACAAATACAAGTAATATTTGGTCTTTCATTAGAGATGATAGTAAATTTTGTCATTTGATCTTCAGTTCTACATTCTCTTCCACATTTTCATCAATAACTGTATCATTTTCTGCACTTTCTTGCTCTGGACCAAAGTAACAAAACTGAATTTCATCAGTAACCTTCACTACATCTGATACAGATACACGGAACAGAGCATTATTCAACTCATTTAACTTTAGTGCTGGACTTTTAGCAAAATACAATGTTCTCACAAACTTTCTCATTTCAGTATGATGAACAGCCAGCATCCTAAAATGGTGAAAAACACTTTGACACACTTTCCTAGATAGACAAGCCAGAGAATGTCCTTGCAAACCAGTATTCTCTCTCACTCTGCATGGATCTAGTCTTTGAAGCACCTTAATTTTCTGTTTAACACTCTTTTTACTATATTCTCTTAGAAAGTCACGTAATTTATCAATAGATTCCTGACGCACAGTACAAATACTACTACAATTCCAAGTGTACACTGGGGCCTTAGGAAGTCTCCCCATAAGCTCATCAGCCATCACTTCTTCCTCATTTCTTGGAACCATTTTTTCCTTTTTCATTACACAACCATCCTTAATTTCATATGCTCTACCATTGGTGTCAACTGCATGCAACAAACTATTACTTTGAAGATAACTCTCTTCATTAAAAAATGGCTCAGTACTTGAACTATGCTTCCATTCTCCTAAGAACACTTTACAAAAGGTATTTTTTTTCACTTCTCTTTTCCTTTTGCTTTGTGACTTCATTGCATTAACTAATTTATCTAATCTACGCATCCTGTTCAAAATTAAAATGAATAGTTTTTTTTTTTTTCTAAAGCCTTTGTAACAATACTTTCCATATATTTCTTTTTTTTAATAAAATTTGGTTTTCTTCACTCTGAAACATTTTTCGACAAATGTTTTTAAAATCTATTTTTCGTGTTAAGTCACTCTTTCTTACTTCTGAGTCTACATTAGCAGTTTGTTTTTGCTGTCGACTCTGTTGTTGTTTTGTACTTGAAACACTGTTTGAATTTATCTTTCGATAATTTTTTTTTTTTGAAGATATTTTTTAAAAATTCTTTAGTCTGCTTACCAGAAGACTTTTTCTGTTTTCCAACACGAGCTTCTCCTCCTATTTTTTTGTTACCAGTTGTCTTCAAATACAGTTGTTGTTGCTTTTCTTTTCTCTTTCTTGACTTTATAGGCATCTTTAAATGTTTTCACTGTTGCTCAGCAATACCTGCAAGAAACTAAAAAAAATACCTTTATGTAATTTTAATTCATTACAATTTTTTTTGAGCTTTTCAAATCCTATCACATAAGCTGAGCCTTTCCTACGAGTCCAAGTCTTACAAAACAAGACAAACATGAATTAAATCTCTGACAACAGTTCCTGTGTGCACACAGACTCATGGTGTGATTCTAGGCAGAAAACGATATTTGATTGGCAATTTGAAAGCACATTTACTACTGTGGAGGAGCAAGTGATAATTACTGTGACAGCCTGACACATTTTTCTTATATTTTAGAGAAGCAGACAAGAGCACATGTCCTTACAGCTATTTGAGACCATGACCATGTGTTACAGGGTGAGTGATTAGACTAGAGCAAAGGAAATGAGCCTTGGTGACATTGAATCTGTTTGCGTTACACACTGCTATCTGAAACACCACACACAGCTGAGTAGTATGCACGGGAGTGTACGAGAAGCTGCTGCGTGTGTGCAAAGAGTGTGTTTCTGGAGACTATGTATTGTCAGCTGCAAGAGAGATCTGCATGGAAACTTGCACAACTGCATGAAGAGTGCAGACATGTGTATAAGAGTAGATGTGTGGTAAGGGTTAATTGGACTTTTGAACATGTAGGAACAACCTCAGCCATTGCAAGAATTGAGGAAAAATCTACCATGCTATTTTCAAATGTGTTTGCATTTGCCTCTCATTTTTGAGATAGTGATTTCTGCTGAGTGCTAACCAACACATTTAAAGAAAACAAGCTGGCCCTTTCCTGAAAGTGCAAGTTTTACAGAACAACAGCAACACAAATTAAATCTCTGACAACAATTCCTGTGTGCACACAGACTCATGGTGTGATTCTAGGTAGAAAGCGATATTTCCTTTGGCAATTTGAAAGCACATTTAGTACTGTGGAGGAGCAAGTGATAATTACTGTGACAGCCTGACACATTCTTCTTATATTTTAGACAAGCAGAAAAGAGCACATGTCCTAACAGCTCCTTGAGACCATGACCATGTGTTACAGGGTGAGTGATTAGACTACAGCAAAGGAAATGGGCCTTGATGACGTTGAATGTGTTTGCGTTACACACTGCTATCTGAAACACAACACAGAGCTGAGTATTACGCATGGGAGTGTAGGAGAAGCTGCTGCATGTGTGCAAAGAGTGTGTTTCTGGAGACTGTGTATTGTCAGTTGCAAGAGAGATCTGCATGGAGACTTGCACAACTGCATAAACACTGCAGATATGTGTGTAAGAGTACATGTGTGGTAAGAGTTAATTGGAGTTTTGAACATGTAGGAACTACCTCACCCATTACAAGATTGGATGAAAAATCTACCCAGTTGAATTCAAATGTGTTAGCATTTGCCTCTCATTTGTGAGATCAGGATTGCTGCTGAGTACTAGCCATCACACTTTAAGAAAAAAAGCTGCCCTTTTCCTGCGAGTACAAGTTTTACAGAACAACAGCAACACAAATGAAATCTCTGACAACAATTCCTGTGTGCACACTGTCTCATGGTGTGATTCTAGGCACAAAACAGTATTCCTCGGTGATACCAGGCCCTTTCCTGAAAGTGCAAGTTTTACAGAATAACAGCAACACAAATTAAATCTAACATGTTCAAGGCACTTAAATATCTTCCTTAACATAAAATGTAAAACACAATTTTTAAAGTGGTAGGAAAATGTACCATGCTATTTTCAAATGTGTTTGCATTTGCCTCTCATTTTTGAGATAGTGATTTCTGCTGAGTGCTAACCAACACAGTTGAAGAAAAGAAACTGGCCCTTTCTTAAAAGTGCAAGTTTAACAGAACAACAGCAACACAAATTAAATCTCTGACAACAATTCCTGTGTGCACTCAGACTCATGGTGTGATTCTAAGCACAAAGCGATATTTTCTTTGGCAATTTGAAAGCACATTTAGTACTGTGGTGGAGTAAGTGATAATTACTGTGACAGCCTGACACATTTTTCTTATATTTTAGACAAGCAGAAAAGAGCACATGTCCTAACAGCTCCTTGAGACCATGACCATGTGTTACAAAAAACAAGCTGCCCCTTTCCTGCGAGTGCAAGGGTAATAGAGCAAGACCAACACAATTTAAATCTCTGATAACAATTCCTGTGTGCACACTGTCTCATGGTGTGATTCTAGGCAGAAAACAGTATTCCTGGGTGATACCAGTACACCTTAACTTATAGTGAAGACATACTCCATAATATCTAACATGTTCAAGGCACTTAAATATCTTCCTTAACATAAAATGTAAAACACAACTTTAAAAGAAGAATGACAATTCTAATATTTATATAAAAAATCACCAAATACATCCCCTCTCAATCTCATAACTCACCTTTAAAATTAATTAGTTGAGAAAGAAATGTGGCACTCAAACAGCAGATTATCAGAGCCAGAATCTCAGAGCTGTACACCTCTCTCCTCTCACCACAACCAGTAAATGGCAATTTTTCCCTCTCTTTTTTCACACATATACATGTTAATGTAAAATCACAGTCCTTCCCACATTTTTTCAAATGGAATCACACATTTCTATTGGTTGCAACTTTCAACCCCTTTCCAAATCATCCCTTCCCCCAACATGACTTCTGCCTGCTACCATAGCAACAGGTCATGGAACACTGGTGTGAGCAGAGAGGTCAGAAGTTCAGCACACAATGTTTCTAATCCAAAGAGCAAGAGTGCTTGACTTTTCAAACCTAACAGCAAATCCAAAGTAATGTTCAGTGGGAACACATTTTTCTGTACCAATCCAAAACATGCTTTTAAAAATGTAAACATACAGCCTAGTTTTAACTGTAAAATAGTTTGAATCAGCCAATGAGTTCTTTTTATTAAAAAAAAGTATGTATGCCTCCATTTTTCAACTGTCTTTCTTTTCATATTGCCATTCTACTGAAAGACACCTCCTGAGTGCATCAAGTCCTTGCTTTGCCAAATGTAGACATTAAATGGATTGGTCAGAGAGGATTAAAGTGGCACCAATTAATGCCTTTGGTGAAAACCTTTCTACAACTCCCACAGCCTAACCTTATTATTGTGCACTGTGGTGGAAATGACCGAGGCACTTTAACTGGGGTAGGTCTGGAAATGCTTATTAAGGACACCTTTCTGCAATTGATGTCACTTTTTCCACAAACTGCCTTTGTATATTCTAATATATGCCAAAGGCAAAAGTGGAACTGGTCCAACCAATTTTGTCCGCAGATTGACAAAGCAAGAAAGCACGTCAATAAGTCTGTTTCTGCTTTCCTCAGAGACTATGGTATGGGTTCTATATACCACAACAACTTGCGTTACAACATGCAAGACATTTATAGAGAAGACCGTGTACATTTCAATGATGAAGGGAACAGAGTCTTCCTCTTGAACTTTAGACTCTGCATCGGTACTTACTTGTAGGTATCGAAAAACACTCAATAAACACAAGGGCTCTTTTTAGAGCCACCTAATATCTAAACACTTAAACTTGATTTTTATTTCTATTTTTTTGAATGTTTTTTTTCGGGTGCATGCAGAGTGCGCGCACCTCGCAATGTTTTTTAAAAAAATTAAAATCTTTTTTTTGGCCCTTCGTGGTCCTAGTGGGACCCCCTGACAATGGCTAGGGGGTCAAGAACTCCCTACTCTGCCCCTTATTCACGTTCTCCACCTTTCCTTTTCAGTACGACAGACAAAATGGTGGCCGACACTTCCTGATTTCGACCGATTCGAATGTTTACTGACATCTAACAACCAATCAGAATTACGCTCGCGCACGGCAGGATGCGCGCACAGGGCTTGCACAGTGCACGCACCCTGCGCGCGTATAGATATTGATATGCTTTTAAATGCTATTTTCTCAGGAAATACTGAGCAGATTTACACCAGACCTGCGAAAGGCACTTCCTTGACCTTATGGATACCTCTCTGCCAAATTTCACGTAATTCTGTTCAGCCGTTCGGGCTGTAGCTGCGACTAAAGGTCCTATGGAAAAATGCATGGGGAGAACGCGTTTTGGGACCCCCCCTTTTTCTCGGCCCCCGCTTGACAAATCACCCCGAGACTTTCAGGGTAGGAACTGAACGGAGCGCCCCATTAGTTTTGGAAATTTCGCGAAGATAAGTCAACCGGCGCCAAAGTTATTCAAAATAGAATTTTCAGATTTCCTATGGAAACTCGGTCCTAACTATAACTATCTACTGGCGACCGCCAGTAGATAATATATATATATATATATATATATATATATATATATATATATATATATATATATATATATATATATATATATATATATATATATATATATATATATATATATATATATATATATATATATACACATTACTCCAAGTCCATGGGTGGAATTATTGCACCAATGCCATTTTTAGCTACACCTTAAGAACCTATGTTGGAATGGAGACAATGGAAGAAAGGTTGAATGGAAGCTTACATTGAAGCAATGGAAGGGGATGATTACATGGACAAATGGCAATTGGCTATCCTGAAAGATTGTGTAGGAGCAGAAGGCAGATGCATTCTAAGTCATCTGCCTCAAATAGCATCAGACCGTGGAGAGGACGATGATATAGATATATATGAATGCGTGATTGTGCAAGTAGACAAGTTATATATTAGGAAAGTAAATGAGGTGGTTGCTAGACAAATATTCTTAAGTAGAGGGCAATTACCTAATGAGTCAATTGATGTGTT
The DNA here is from genome assembly GCF_964204655.1 of Triturus cristatus. Lineage (NCBI taxonomy): Eukaryota > Metazoa > Chordata > Amphibia > Caudata > Salamandridae > Triturus > Triturus cristatus. The sequence goes on from NC_140590.1 coordinate 408,523,572, forward strand.
TGTGAATGACTTAAGAATTTTAGCTCCTAAATGTAATTGTGCTTCTTTCATGATCAAATGGTGCATAGAGTTGCGGATTCAAAATTATAAGAAAAAGTATTAGCGGCAGATTAGTTAACCTTAAGTAAAGCTTTAGATATCGCCCATCGTTTTGAGGAGATGAAGCTAGGCATGAAGGAGTTAGCAGAAAAACACATTGCTGAAATTCAAATAATGAAAAAAATTAACATTGATTAAAAAATAGGTAGTAAACCCAAAGTAAGCATGCAAGCTGTTCAGAATATGGACAAAGGGAATGCGTGTGCTTTAAATGTGATTTATCCGGTCATTTGGCCAATGATAAGTGATGTCCAGCTTTTGGACAAGTGTATAGGTATTATTAAACTAAAGGACATTATGCAAGGATATGCAATAATGGGAATAAAGGCAGGGATATCAGTTTGGAAGGAGGGGTGGAAAGGAGGAATTATATAAGGGAGATTGCATATTATTCAAAAGAACACACAGAAGAAGAGCATGTCTTGAGTATGCATGAGATAAATAGAGATGTAAAAGATGCCCCTTTTTGTGCAATTGGGGATAAAGAAGTTCAAATTAAGGCAGATTCTGGTGCTACACATACCCTGATCAGAGATGAATGGATGAAAAGATTTCCAGATGTAACACTGTCCCCACCTGATATAAAATTAGTGAGTTATGGAAAAAAGCCTATTGATGTTCTGGGATATTTTAAGTCCAATTTTTGTTATAAAGGTAAGACAATTGAAGCTAAAGTTTATGTAGCTAAAGAAGCATGGTGCTTATTGGGGTATCCACAGCAAAGAGATCTGATGATTGTTCTTAATCCCAATCATTCAAAACAAGTGCTAGGGTACAGTGATCTGGTATTACAGGTAGGAGACAATACAGCAATCGATTGGGAAAAGATATTTCCTAAAGTTTTTTCTTCTTAGCTAGGATTGTTAAAGAAGTTCGTACAGAAACAATGTGGTGCCTAAAGTGCATAAAGTCAGAAATATACCCTTAGCTATGAGAAGTTCCTTGAGAGAAGAGCTGAAAAAGTTAAGTGACCAACATGTGATAGAAGAAATAGAATCATCCGAGTGGTTATCACCCGTAGTAGTTGTTCTTAAACCTAATGGGAAAGTCAGGCTTTGTGTTGATTTAAGAGATTTGAATGATTCTGTGTGGGTGGATTGACATGCACTACCCAACATAGGAGACATGTTTGCTATGTTGAAAGGGGCAATGGTATTTTCAACATTGAATTTATCGAGTGCCTATCATCAAATAACATTATATGAAGAGAGCAAACAATACACATCTTTTATAACATCAGAAGGTGCTTACAGAGATAAGAGAATGCCAGTTGGACTCATATCGGCATCTTCTGTATTTCAAAGGATTATGCATAATTTATTTAAGGAATTAGATAACGTTCTATATTTTCAGGATGAGATTTTAGTTTACGGGAATAGCATAGGGGGACATATTGAAACGTTATACAAGGTATTGACTACATTGCAGGATAAAGGCTTGACTTTATCCGAAAAGAAATGCAAATTCTGTGTAGATTCAGTAGACTATCTAGGTCATTGTATTATCAAAAATGGTGTGACACCCAAGCACAATCTGGCACCAGAACCTCAAAATAAAGACCAGCTAAGATCATTTTTAGAGCTGGCTGAATATTATGCCAAATGTATTCCCCAAAACAATGTTCACATGGAGGAATTTGATGAAAAAAAACAATCATTTGTGTGGGATGCAAAATTGCACAAAAGAGTTCAAATTGTTAAAAGAAGGACTAGCATCAGCTCCTGCTTTAGCAACCTTTGACACCACATGTGATTCAGTCATTGTTTCTAATGCCAGTAATGTTGGTATTGGAGCAGTCTTGATGCAAAATCAGAGAGGGAACTTAGTTACAATTGCCTTTGCATCAAGACAAATATTCAACATTGGAAAAAGAAACCCTTGCGTGCTGGTGGGGAATTGAATACTTTAGAAAATATTTTTATAGTACAATATTCAAAGTTAGATCTGATGATTGTCCATTGGGAGATTTGTTTACCACAAAGGGTTGCAGTAAGGCGACACTCAGAATTGCCAGATGGCAATACAGATTACAAAATATTCATTTTAAAGTGGAATACATTTCTGGAGTGAAAAACATATTGTCAGACTGTTTATCAAGACTTCCCATAGTGGGAGATGATGCTGTAATTGAGGACAATGAGTCAGAAAAAGTGGAATCAATTTGTGAGGTATCCATGGGTTGCATTAAAGAGAACCCATGGAAATCCGTATGTGAGATTGATGAGGATGTTCAAAAGATATTGACATACATTAAATCATCTTGACCAAGGAAAAGAGATTTAGAGGAACGTCTGTTACCTTACTTGTATGTAGAGCATGAGTTGTCGGAGCAACTAGTGGTGTCAGAGAGTCTCAGACAGACTGTATTGGACATGGCGCATGAAGGTCATCCGGGAATGAGCAGCATGAAAAGAAGAATTAGAGGAGAATTTTGGTGGCCAGGTGTTGATAGGTGCTTTGAAAGAAGTGTGAGATCATGTGTTGAATGTTGAATGTGCCATTACTGACAAATCCCAAAGAGTCATAAGATATGATATAGTACCGGTTTTAAGATTGTCAAGAGTATCGGAAAGTGTGTCTCTTGATATTGCTGGGCCCATGTGTATTAGTATGAATCCCACATATGCCGTAGTCTTAATTGATCAGTTCCGGCAATGGCCGGAAGTCAAGTTTGTGCCACAGGTTACTTCGAGATATGTTATTCAATTCTTAAATTAAATCTTTGAGAGAGAAGGATTTCCAAAAACATTGGTTACGGACAATGGTGTGCAATTGACATGCAATGAGATTAAGTTATTTCTTGATGGTCATGGGATCGAGCATACGCGCTCATCCGTGTATTATCCCCAGAGTAATGAAATTGTGGAGAGATGGATCAAAGTACTAAAGGAAGGGTTAGAACTGGGCATTGTTAATGGAAGGAATTGTCAACAAGCTGTTAAGGAGTTAATATGGAATATAGAAATACACCCAGGATGGATGGAGACCTGTCACTATTCGAAACAAGCATTTGAAATGCAATTAGTCTTGCCTTTGGGACCATATATGTATTTAGTTATGCAGCGCATTAGCCTGGGTGCTGTAACATCTATTGTTCATTAACATGGAGGGAAAGTAAGCACCAAACTGCATGACATTGCAGGTATGGAAAAACATGGAGAGAAATATTGCCTTTTAGCGGGAAATGGTATAGTCCAAAGCTCTGTTATTAATTTAAAATCAGGGCCTTCGGTGGTCATATCACTGAAAATACAAGATTTAAAAAAAAAAACATTATTGTCTACAGGTGCTTGTGGAAGACTATTTCTATGGACTGGAAACTAGAGAATGCTAAAGTGATTCTGGTATTTTACTGACCTCTGCTAGTTGTTTTCTATCAAGAAAGTTAAATAGAGGCAGTTGCCAGAAAAATAAAAAAAATAAAGTCCCTCAGCAGACAGCAATTCTGGTAATTTACTGACCTCTACTGGTCGTTTTCTATCAAGACAGTTAAACAGAGGCAGTTGAACAGAAAAAAGTCCCTAAGCGGAAGCAGACAAGTCCTAGGGCTGATCTCCAGAGCCCACAAAGTACATACACGTATAAGTATATACTAAAGTATTTACAAGAGGTCTCGAATGCTCGACCTAAAAATTAGAGGGAGGGAGAGTATGTGTCACTTGAATCAAATGTGGATGATGGAGTTATGTGAGAAAGCTAAAATGAAAGGGTCTTCTGAGGAAAAGCAAGAGGTACTGGATCACCATGATGGTCATGTGCAGCCTTTGAGGGAATATGAGTGGGTGCATGTAAGAAAGGGAAGGGTGCTGAAGTCTGGCGAGTCAAGGAGTTTGGTGCCAATGAAGATAGAGTCGGTAGTCAAGTGGTAGAATTATCTGATTGCAATGTGTGGACCATGAGTAAAGTTGTGAGAGTTCTGTGATGGTTACGGCCAGAAGTTGATGAGGAAGCAAGTGGAGTTACAGGTAACAATAAGTGGAAGAGGGAGACCACCTGTCAGGATAGATATGGTGTGGAGCAGAGAATGAAGAGTACTGCGTCGGGCAAGGAAGAGAGAAGTATATGTAAACCAGTGTGGTGCAAGGACTATCATATGGAGTAGCATCTCTGCTCATCACTGGTTCCAATGGTTGAAAAGATTTGTGTAAGTGTTTTTATAAATGTATATAGTTATGTCCAGCATTGTGTTCATACTGTGGTGAAGATTATTGCATTACGCAAAAGAGTTTTTTTTTGTTTGGTTGCATGACTATGTTTCACGAACCATGTTACTCAATATCTGCACACATTTATTTCAGGGTGCAAGGTCAAATAGTTGACTGAAAACTGAGTCTAATTAAAGTGTATGTCTAGCTTGTTTGGTTAATGTACCTGGCCTCAGCATCACCCTTAAGGCTGTTGGATAATTACTATGTGAAATATTAATGCAGTTGTTAATACAGGTTTTTAACTTTTTACACTACATGTTACTGTTTTCTTATTTCTGGCAGGGGAGGTTGGTGAAGGGGGTAGAAAGTTTCTCTGACTGTCAACTGACAGGCTCATTTGATTTTTGTTGTTCATGAAGGTACCGTCTGGATGATAGAAATTTTAAGTCTTATCAATTCCAAAGGAGACCAAACTTTAGTGAAAAGTATCCCGAATTGGGATCGTGCACCCTGGATTGAAACAAAGGAATCACTTGAGAAGCTAATAGCACGTCAAAGGCCTCGTCTCATTACCAGCCACCTGCCAGTGCATGTCTTTCCCAAATCTTTCTTCAGCTCCAAGGCCAAGGTAAGGAAAAGGCCCTCAGGACAGAAGGTGCAATATAGTTATGTAGGTGACTTTAATATGACTCTTCAGTTTCGCACATTTCTGCATAATTGCCCCAGATCTTTCACCTTTTTCTGCAATCCTATTTCTGTTGTCTTTAGTAGTCTGCACACTGTAGTATTGCTGTTGCTTCCAAAGTGTATGTGTTCTGATCCCTAAAACATGGTAAAATTGGCTTACCCATGATTGACAAATCTAACTTGCCTGTGGGTCCGTAGTATTTGATGTAGAAACTACCTAAGTCCTGGAAGTTAAATGCCCCCGTGAACTGCAGCACGTATTGAGCCATTCAAAGAGATGGCCTGTAAAGCATGGTTTCAGGCTTACAATGTGTCGCCTGACTACACAGCCTAAAAGCCTGCTGGCATATCTCTCAAAATAACACTTTGTTTGACAGTTGGGACACCCTGTTTTTAAATATCAATAAATCACCCTTAAGTACACCTGTTGTCAGCAAAGCAGGTTGCCTGACATTTAAAAGGGGTAAATGTGCAAAACTAAAGTTTGTATATTCCTCCGAGGTCTAGCCTCCAAAACCTATTTTCACTGTCAGGGCTGTATCTGGGTCCTACAAAATATCAAAGTGCATATATTAAACATTCAATACCAACCCTTTGACAAACAGCAGCTAGAATAGTCATTCAAAGTTTACTTTGCATATTTATTAAACATCCAGTTCATTTACGAAGTCATGCCACCAAATTATTATCAGAAATTTTTAAAACTCAAATTTCCGATTTCCCTTGTTAGCTTTTTGTTGATTTGGTGTCATTTTGTTTATTAAAATTTACTCTATTTTTCTAATTTGAGGTTTTTATTGTTTGGTATTTTAATTTTATAACTATTTTGACACTGCATAAATACTTTACATATTACCCTAAGTTAAGCCTTTTGTGCTTAGTGCCATAGCTACCAGAGGGCTGAGCGCAGGACTTTGGAGTTCACCCTGAGATGCTGGTTTTATTATTTCTTGAGGTAGGTGGGTGACTGCCCTTTCCCATCAACCTTGCCTTTGACTTTTTTTATTACTGAGATCAGATGTTTTAACCATTCCATGCCCTGCTCCCTTAAGCTAAATCTGCCCACCCAGTATTGATCCAATCCTAAATAGGGTGCTTTCCTGTCCTCCTCCCAATGCCCTTTTAATGGAAACAACTCAATAATCTCATAACTTCTCCAAAAAAACTTCAGATATATTTTTACTAATCTCTATTCGCTAACATGTATTCCCCAGAGAGGAGACTAGAATTGGAACCCATGATCTAAACTGGGTGTGACCCTCCAAATGAACGGTCACTATCAAACCAAAACCATACATAGCGGCCAGCCTCCTCTCCTCTCTCTACAGTCTTCCGGGATCCAATTCCAGACATAGAAAATGAATACCAGCCAATAAACTTTTAATCCTCAACACGTCAGCCTTCATCGCCTTTAGGAAACCTAACACACAAGTGGGACCAAATCATTATCTCCAAGGTGCAAACCAAAGCAGTCTGGGCAGCCCTTTCCCTGGAAGAATTTTATCAGTGAAAGTTACCTCCACCACATACTACTCTTTCACCTCTACTTTGCAGAGATCCGCCTTCTGTCCAGTCCGAGTAAGTGTTCGAAAGGCTTTGTATCTTCCTGCTTCGTAACCCACCATATAAATAAAAGCCCAATAATCCATGTCAATATCCACAACAATAAACAACAATAAATGTCAAGGAACCCAACATGTTTCAAAACAATAGGAACAAGAGAAAACCATTTACACTCAACATCTGCCAATTCCTCCGTTCTTAAATATTGTTGACAAGTACACCACCTGCCAATCCCACCAATCTACAGCTTCGAAATCCCCAGCCTAGCTTCTTCTGTGGCCACCCCTGTACTGAAGTAATGACTATCAAAATGCTCAACCCCAACCCCAATCTTTCCTAAAAGTAACCATAGCACTAGTAATACCTAAAAAGTAGAAAGACTACTATATTCTTGGATACAAAAAATTTGACTTTGCACCCTTAAAGCCACAAAACCCCGCCATAATGCCAAGGAACTCAATGATTCTCCTTTTACTTCTTGCAACCTTATTATATTTTCCTTGTTATGCTGGTCTGTGTTAGACTGCCTTAGCCAAACACTCAGTACACTCCCTTCCTTCTTTACCTCCTACTCATAGTGGCTCATTACAATGTCGGGTGGAAAACCGCACCCGATTATGATGTTGGCAGTCGGAATGTAAACCGCACGCTCATTCAAAATCAATTCCGAGCGACTAGTGGAGTATTCCTGTTGGTCGGAACCTCTTCGTACACCCCTATGGAAAGCGTTTCCGCCCTCGGGATTACGATGCCGACTACCAACAGCCTTTCCGCGTTGTCCAGTTTGACATGAAAAGGCTGTTGGAAAGTGACTTTGGGGGCCCCTGGCAGGGCCCCCTAGGCCCTGTGACCTATGGTTGATGTCCAAGGGTGTACCTAAGGGCCCCCCCGTAAAACCCTGCACTGTGTGGCAGGCACCATGGGGTGCCTGTGATAGGGTGCAGGGTTTTCCACAAACACTCCATTTCCCCATAGGAGACTGTGTAAAGGCTGGTTGTTGGGCAGAACACGAGCTCCCATAGGGAACAATGGGAGTCCGACCAAACAGTGTTTGGTCACATCGTAATCCAGCGATCCGAATCGCTGACCGCAAGGTGGTCAGTCCCGATTCCGAGTCAGTGTCGGGCAGAGGGTTTCCACCCGACATCGTAATGAGCCCCATAGTGTGGTTGCTGGTGTGTTCACTTTTACTTACCTAAGTCTTCTTATAAGTATTCAACTCACACTTTAAAGGTAGGGAGTTGCATTCCAGTACTAAGCTCCTAGTCACTCACATTGACTCTGCATGATTTATACCTCAAGTTACACTTCACCTGACAGAGACGAGCCTCGCATATTGAATCTCTTCTTGGATAAAATCACATTATTCAGTCTAAATAGTTCACAAATTCTTTAATTTTCTCACCTGCTGTAAGTTGGTGGACACACCTGTTCTTTTAATAAACACAATGACTTACAGCAACCGCATTATTTGTATCTTTGCAGCCTGAGAAAGTCCCAGGCTATCGGGCAACTTAGGGGGGGTGAAACATGTCAGGTGCCCACAGAATACTATTAAATACATGTGTATAACTGCCTGTTGGAATAAATCATGTTGGAATGAATATTGTGTCAACAACTACAAATAACTCAGACATCTCAAAGAGATAGCAAAGGACTCTGAGTATTCTTAACTTTTTTGGGTACTTAACCTTCTCTACAAAGATAATTATAGCAATTTAGAAGCCAGTAGACAGTACAACCATGGGAACAGTTCAATATGTGAAAATAATTATCATCAAGTTATAGACATAGTAAACAAAATTAAATGTGCCTGGAATAATAGCTGTTACTGTAAGAGTACGATACAGTGAGAGAACAGGTGAGGGGAATGCCTTGAGAGATCAAAGGAGTGACGGTATATGTACGGCAATCCGCTACATTAGAATAGGGAGACAATATTAGGAATTCAGAGACTTCTATATGACAGACAGTGATACACTAGAAGGATATGGGCAGTAATAGAGTGATGGAGGAGGGATCATTCGAGCATAAACACAAAAAGGGGAAGTAGACGAAGGGGGAGGGTGCAACAGTATATTATGTGAATGCCTACTCAAGGGAATCTGATGTCATCACTGATCTGTTGTTTGAATGCAGCAACAATATCGTCCCTGCCAGAGTAAATAGGGCTTTGGAATACCTTCTCCACAGATCGATGAATTCTATTTTAGCACAGTGGATTACCATGTCATGCCAGTAGAATTTTCAAAGTTGTAAGGAGGCCCTCCAGTGCATGGTGAGCAGGCACTGCGCCAAAAGAAAGGCAAGATCCAAAAATCTAGTGACGACTGTTCCACTTTATGTGAGGGCATAAAGACCTAGTATTTAACATTCTGGGTTATGTAGTCCTGGCCTACCCATTACAGCTGCAAGATCTGCTGTAATTTTACTCCAATACATAACAACCATGGGAATTTCCCAAAACATATGTATGATATCTGCACTCAGAGCATGGCTGCAAGGGTAGTTATAGATTGCAGTAGGTTGCATCTTACTTAGGATCATATGTGTTAGATAGGTGCGGTGCAAGATGTTAAATTGGATGTACTGGAGCATTCCTTTTGTGTAAATATATGACCCAAGTCTAATTCCCATTTCTTGTGCAGATCCAATAATGGAGGGTTAGTCTGTACAATGTTAGTTCTGACAAGCCAGGACTAAATATGTATTTCAAAACTCAATTGGGAGGCCATCCAGTCCCATAGATTTACCTGTGGCAAATTCTTGGATTGTTCCATGTATCTCCTGCGCTGTTATAGGGTTATTATGTAAGTCTAGGTGTTCAGTCAGCAGTGTGAGAAGCTCTAAACCCTCTAAGAAGTCGGCGGTATGAATGTGTAATATGGAGCTTATAGGACTTTAAAATTCTCTATAGTGAGAAAGGAAAGCCAGGTGGATATCCAACTGCAACCAAGCTATAGTGTTGGGAGCCAATCAGCTGGCAGAGACAGGAGGTTTGCCCTAATCATGTTTAATATACCAGGCGAGTAAGCAACCCAATTTATTCATATCTTTGTGTGTTTTGGCTAGGTGAATTTTGAAATCTGTGCACCTATGTGTCGCGATTAATTTTGTCTGAAGTACCCTGCTATCATGTAGCGTATTGTGTTTAGTGGCGTCCGTAAGTGTTTGCCTTTCAAGTGGGGCTAGAGATTTCCCAAGTGTCAATTCCTGTGTGACTGTCTGACAAACTCCTATCACAGTTGGGATGCAGTGACCTCTTATAACAGGCTTGAAAGCATCCCATTCAGTAAGTCTAGAGGATGGAGTGCCACTATTATCATCAGAGTAATGGAGAATGCCTTCACGGGTCTGCTCTCTTAAGGGTAGGCCTTCTAGTGTACAGGGCTGAAGTCTCCAAGTCGGGTCTTGGACCAGTGTTTGTATCCCATGTTAGTTGCACTAGCAGGGGGTTATGGTCTGGGACAGTTTTTTGTGGATATTCTGCATGATTAGCTAGGAGTTGGAATGTGAATGAGCAAACAATATGGTCTAAGCGAACATGTAGATCAGTGGTTCCCAAACTTTTCACTCCTGAGGACCCCCATTGAGTCACCACTGAAAGCCGGGGACCCCCAAGCAATTTGTAGGATTTAAATTTCAAACATTAAAACAGTAATTCAAAAAAAATAAACACACGTGTGCACACAAAACAAATACTCGAATTACTAAGGATTTCAGGGGCATATTTACAAGTCCCTATCGCCATGGGAACGTCACTTTTAGCGATGTTCCTGTGGCAATAGGGGCTTCGCCTTATTTACAAGGCAGCGTTAAGCCACTTATTGTGGCTTAACGCTGCCTTGTAAATAAGACCCCCTTTCACGCAATGCTTAGCGTGAAAAAGGTGGGCAGTGGGAGTTACAGTGGGCGTTTCATTTCAACACCCATTGATTTTGATGCTACCCTCTATCTACAAGGTCAGCTTAAATAGGAGACAGCACCCAAATTAAGACCATGAAAAACCTGGTCTTAACTTGGCTAAATGAGGAGAAATGCCTTATTTCTCCTCGTTTTTGCTTTTTCCAACGGAAAAAGCAAAACACCTTTGATTGTTTATGTTCAGGAAGGTGACCCTTCCTGCGCATAAACAATCTTTAATAAAAATGACGTTTTGTAACTTCCATGTGTGCTGCATTAGGCAGCACACATAGAAGTGACAAAACAGCATTACAAAATTGTTCATGTGCGGGAAGTGGGAACATAGCAGCATCAGGATAATGATAGACTGGGTATAAACATATGTTGCTAACTTTTACCATGCAGTTTGCAAGCAGCTCTTTGATGACAGTTTGTAGGACACTGCTAGATTACGATTGTCCCTTATGAATTGCACAGTGATGAAAGAATCTCTGTGACAAAATCAGTAACCCATTGACCTATGCACATAAAATACTGTTTTTTAAAATGCATTGTACACGTTCTTTACAGTAGGCATATTAACTCTCTGTGTCACATTAGATAAGTCAAAGCTGCTACTGGACAAAACTCTCATCTCTCTCCAGCAGGTACATTAATCACTGGCATTTTCTTGACACTTTTATAGTTGCTCGAAAACTGCTAATTTTACAAAGAACTTTGTAGTGCTTTTAAAATTGCTGGCTGAGGACCCCCTGGGAATGTGCTTCGGACCCCTGGGGGTCCTCGGACCCCAGTTTGGGAAACACTGATGTAGATCACCTGGAGGGAATATAAGGAATAATCCTTATCTAAGGGAGGTCCATATATCATTGTTCATAATGGCTCTCTGGCCTTTTGCTGGTTCCCACTCCTCCACTTTTAAACCTTCTTTTGCTTGCATTTACCTGTGCATTAACTTATTGCACTTATAATACAAACTCACCATGTCAAATGTTGCCTTTTTGTCATTGAAGATGAGTGCACCCCCAGGAGCATTGTACTGCCACAATACCTCAATTTCTTTGATTTATCCATTTTTTCTCACTCTCCCCTTTTTACTGTCATCTTTATCTCCTCGTATGCCCCCATTCTCATCTCTTTGTGAAACGGATATTGGAGAAGTTATGATCATGTATTAATATGATTATTGTTATTATTTTATTCTATTTTTATTATTGCTCTTGTTAATACTACTACTATACTACTAACAATAGTTATAATAATAACAAGAATAATAACTTGTTTTTGAATAGCATGATGAATGAAATATAACTGGCTGGATTATTAAACATTTGCAGATTATTCATTCACAGTAATCAATGACCTACTCAAATTTGCTTATACCTCTGTCATAAAGCACAAGAAATTCAAATTTATGTAAACAGCGGCCTCTTTCTAGATAGCATTGTCCAAATGGATCACTGACAAAATATTGTGGTGAACAATATTGTTGACAAAAATATTGTGTCCAAAATATAATTTACCATAATAATATTGTGAGCCTATACTTATACTTGTAAGTACAAAAATACCAGGAAAAAAATATCATTGACACTAATATCATTCAACCATAGACAAAAATATTGATGTTTTAATATAAATGCCATTTAAAGTAGTAAATGTAAAATATTTTAATATCTAATTTAAATTTAATTTAAATGAAATATATTCCACTAATATTTCATACTATATATACTTATATAAACACACATACACATATGTGTTTATAATTAATAAATACATATACATATATATACTCATATATGTGTGTATATATTACCTACTGGTCGCCAGTAGGTAGTTATAGTTAGGACCTAGTTTCCATAGGGAACTCATTTTTTGTTTTCCCAATAACTTTGGCGCCATTTGACGAATCTTCGTGAAATTTTCAAAAGGTATGGCCCTCTCCAGTCAACTCCTATCTTGAAAGTTTTGGGGTGATTCGGCAAGTGGGGGCTGAGAAAAAAGGGGGGTACCAAAACGTGTTTTCTCCATGTTAATTCCCATAGGAAACTTTAGACACGACTACAGCCCGAACTGCTAAACGGAATTACACCAAATTTGGTAAGAAGGTAGCCCTTGGTTCAGAAAGAGACCTTTCTTTTAAATGGTGTAAATCCGTTCAGTAGTTCCTGAGAAATTCAAAAAATAGAGGTCGGAAAATCAATTTCCCATAGGAAACTTTAGATACGGCTACAGCTGGAACTGCTGAATGGAATTACACCAAATTTGGAAAAAAGGTAGCGCTTGCTTCAGAAAGCATCCTTTTTTTTAAATGGTGTAAATCAGTTCAGTAGTTGCTGAGAAAAGCAAAAATAAACGTTTTGATATTTAGAGGCACGGAGGATCCACACACCCTCCCGACCACGAGCTGTATTCTAATTGGCTGTCAACACTCCAAACCAGGAAGTGTTGGCAGCCATCTTGTGCCTTGGTAGAACAGAGGCACAAGATACCAGGGAAACAAATGCGTAAAAAAAGAAAAGGGGGCAGGCTAGAAACACTCTGACCCCCTAGGCCTGCTTAGGGAGTCCCACGAGGACCTCCAGGGCCAACAAAAGCATTTTAAAAAAAAAGAAATCGAGGAGAAGCACGTAGGATCCGCGGATCTGGCCACAAAAATAAAAAAATGAAGCACGGGCTCCCGCGATTTGTTATCATTTAGCCCCCGGGTGGGCCAAGTCCCGGGGGCATGCGAAAATCTACAGCCTCGGGGTCCGCCACCCATGGGGATTTGTTTTTTTATGTGTGGGGGGCCTCCAAGCCAGGGGCTTTCATTAATAATTTTGTGGGGGACATGGCCCCCTGCTGTCATGGGGACCACCACCCCCGGGGGTTTATTTTATAAATAACACTTGTGTGGGGAGGCTCGCGGCCCCCCACACACCCCAGGGACCGTCACCTCCCCGGGGCACTAACATTCAAATTTGACGGTCCGTAAAGCAATGCTGGCTCCTGAAGGACGCGGGGACTGTGGGGGCATTGGGGATGTGGTCCCTGGGGCCAGAAGTGGCATGGGAGGGGGGCCACGCAGCCGCCCTCCCATGTGCAGAAAAAAAACCACAGAGAGGCCAGGCCCCGGGGGGTGGGGTCCCCGGGGCCATATTTGGCCTGAGGAGGGGGGCCACGGAGCCTCCTCCCAAAAATAATTAGAAAAGGATGGCCAGGCCCAGGGGATGGGGTCCCCCTCCCCAAAATGATTTTTTATTTTTATAAATTAATAAATCCAGGCCGGCCCCGGGGGATGGGGTCCCTGGGGCCAATCGAGCCCTCATAAAAAAAGAATAATAATGTGGCCATGCACCGGGGATGGGGCCCTCGGGTCCGGAATTGGCCATGGGAGGGAGGCCCACGCGTCCCCCTTCCCGTCCATTTATTTATATATTTTTTGTAAAAAAGGGGTCAGACCCTGGGGGAAGGGGTCCCCTGGGCCCAAAAAAGTGAAAAGAAGGGGGGCCACACAGCCCCCCTTCTAAAAAAATAAGAAAAAAGACACGATCATGCCAGAGGCCCTGCCCCCTCCCAGCAACACTCTGTGGCGTGTTTTAAGTTAGGGGATTAAGTCCCCTAGAATCCTGGGGGTCCCTGGGGGCTAACTAGCCCACCAGGTACCTCCAGTAAGCACCACAGGGTTGCATTGCAGAGTGGTGGTCCAGGCCACGCCCCTTTTTACACCTCTCTGCAACACAGCTCTGTGGTGCTTACTGGAGGTACCTTGGCACAGTGGTGAAGGGAGGGGCTGGGCCTGAGGTGACATGTGTGCAAACGCTGATTTGGAACCTGCTCTCGCTTGCTTCCAAAATCCAAAGCAGATTAATTTTTCACAAGGGGAGCTGCCTGTTAGCAGCTCCGTTTGTGGAAAAGTAAAGCCGCCTCCCACTGGAGGCGGGGAGCCCGTGGGACCGCGGAGGTATTGGGGCTCCCCCCACAGTCCCCCACAGAGAGGCCAGACCCCGGAGGATGGGGTCCTTGGGGCCAGGGGTGGCTTGGGAGGGGGGCCACGTGGCCCCCCTCCCCTTTAAATTTTTTTTAAAAGGCAGGCCTGCCCGGGGGATGGGGTCCAGGGGCCATAATTGGCCTGAGGAGGGGGCCCACGCTGCTCCCCTCTAAAAAATAAATAAATAAATAAAACGGATGGCCAGGCCCTGTTTGTGGGGTCCCGGGGGCAAAAAGTGGCCCGGGGAAGGGGGACCACGCAGCCCCCTCCCAATTTTTTTTTTAATAAAAAGCAATAAAAAGGAACCAGCAAATCGCCAGAGGCCCTGCCCCCTCCCTACACCACTGTGCAAACGTGCCTGTGGCACATTTTAAGGTGGGAATTAGTTCCCCATGAATCCTGAGAGATACTGTGGGCTATTTAGCCCACCAGGTACCTCCAGTATGTGCCACAGGGCTGCATTGCAGAGAGGTGGTCTGAGGCCACCCTCCTTTTTAACCCTCTCTGCAATGCAGCTGTATGGAGCTTACTGGAGGTACCTGGTGGGCTAGTTGGACCCCAGGGACCCTCAGGATTTTCAAGGGGACTTAATCCCCCAACTTAAAACGCGCCACGGGGCATGTTTGCACAGTGGTGCTTAATATAAGAAGTTAGCAATCCTGCTGTGTGGGACTTGTAGTAAAAGAAATAGATGGCCCCCAAGGTTCACTTTGGGGGCTAACTACTTCTCCTGTTACCTCCAGTAAATCCCACACAGTGGGATTGCAAAGAGGTGTTTCGGAGGCCACGCTCACCTTTCTCCACCACTCTGGAAACGCGACTGGTATGTTAGAGTTAGAAATTAGAATTGAAAAAACCATTGAAATTCACTGAAAAAAACATAGGTTTCAGGCACGTTATAGTTAGAAATTAACATTTAAAAACCTTAGAAATTCACTGAAAAAAACATAGGTTTCAGGGACGTTATAGTTAGTTGGACATTTCTCTCGTACAAAGCCATAGAAATTCCCCCGTTATATTTAGTTTAGCTAACTATAACTCGCGCACCCGTAATGCACTTCTGATGACGTCACATATTACATGATTCATGACATGGTTAGTGACATCACTGATGACATCTCACATGACATCACTGATGACATCATCCACGTGAAAATCTGATGCACCTCCTCACACTCTAATATAACCTTTGATACACCCATTTTAAAATACAGACTACCATTTTCGAAACCATTGACACACCAATACCAGTTACTACATACGCACTCACTGATTCCTAGGTCTGCACACACATTCACTCATTCACCCATACAGTCACTCATACATGCAGTCACTCATCAATACAACAATATCACAAGCACTCATACACCTATACAGACACTCACACACCACCAGTCATTCATGGAGTTACACACATACCTAGTCAGTCATGCAAAGAATCCATCACACTTCCATTTACTGACCTATACAGTTATACATAGTTTGTTTTTGTTATTAAAATTATATAATGTCTTCTGTTTTCTTACATATAAATATATTTATTTTTTGGGGGAGAAAAAGTGGAGTCGCGCACCCATCGTGTACCTATCTCGGTGGGTGCGAGGAATGAACCCGCCATATTGGCAAAGTTGAGAAGGATGTGCGTTTGGTTAGCGACGGATGTGCGGTGCCTGGCCCCGCATAACGTCATATACATATGGGGTCGCGCCGGGTGTGTGTTTGGTGTGCGATGGGTGCATGGTGCCTGGCCACGCGTAACGTCATATATGTATGGGATCGCGTCATGTGCGCGTTTGGTATGCGACAGCAGCACGGTTCCCCACCCCATGTAACGTAATGAACATGTGCTGTCACGCTGGGTGCACGACTCCCGCAATTTTTTTTTGGGTTGAAAACTATATGTATACTAGTTGAATATGTATATTAGACCAAGAGATTATCTACACTAATTATGAAAATTATATATTTCTAATTGCAATAAAGTTATATTACTGTTAAATATACTTTCGCCTAGTCGCGTCGGGTGCGGGCTTGGTGAGCGCTGGGTGTGAACTCCCACAAAATTATTTTTTACGTTGAAAACTATATGTATACTAGTTGAATATGTATATTAGACCAAGAGATTATGTACACTAATTATGAAAATGACATATTTCTAATTGCAATAAAGTTATATTACTGTTAAATATACTTTCGCGAAGTCGCGTCGGGTGCGCGTTGGGTGCGTGCTGGATGCGCGACTCCCAAGTGACCTTAAAAGAAAGCATTTTATTGGTTCATAAGGTTTTCCATTCTAGAACTTGAAGGACCCCACCCATTTTTTTCATTCTTTCTACAGCATCCCAGGAGGCACACCTGCTGTGTTTTTTGAGCTGCCATGTTAATTTCTTTGGTGTTTTCCTTTTATTACTGATATGGCTTCTTCTACTCCTGTGGTGGATATTCCTTTGGATTCCATTAAAGAAAAGAAAGGAAAGCATTGTGTGGAAATTCTTCACTATTCCACCTGCAGAAAAAAAAGTCAATGCGCAAGAGATCACCATTCGCCCTTGACCATTTGCACGGGAACAAATGCAGCAGGATCACAAGAGAGCTGGTCCAAGCACTCATCTCGTTGCCCGGACATTCGTCCTGAATTTGCAAACCTAAAACAACTTTGCTTGAAGTGCAACACTGTCCTTTGCTGGGGGGAGTAATCCGTAGATGCTGTGGTTTTTGCGGCAAGGGACCACTACTGTTAGAAACATGTCATCGTTGCAAAGACTATTTAATTGCAAAGTTCAAACTTAGTTCTTTTGTTTTTTCTGCCTTTAAAGAAAACACCAAAATATGTGCAAAATTGTTTAAAAAACAAAAAGAATTATAAAAGCTAAAAAAGAAGAAAAAAAGAGTTCTTTTCAGAACTACCTTATCTGGTTAAAAAAGAGAAATAACTGCATGCTAATGTATGGGTGATTGCATGAGTATATCTGTAGATGTTGATTAATTCAAACAGTGCATGGGTAGTGCATGGATGATTGTATGACTGCATGAGTAGTGCCTATTTAAGTGGATGATTAGAGTACTGCAAGGAGAGTGTGTGGTGAATTTATACATGCTTGGGTATTAGCGGAGTGATTGGATTAGTATATGGTAGTGGCTGGGTGACTGGAGGAGTGCACGGGGAGTGATAGTGTGATTGCTGGACTGCATGGGTAGTATCTGGGAAAATGAAGGTGTGAATGAGCAGCGTGTAGGTGGTTAGAGGTCTGCATGGGTAGTGCATGGTGGATTGTAGCAGTGCACGAGTTAGTGCCTGAGTCATTGCATGAGTATATGGGTAGTGACTGGATGATTAGAGTTCTGCAAGGAGAGTGTATGGTGAATTCATAAGTGCTTGGGTATTGGTAGAGTGATTGGATTAGTATATGGTACTGATTGGGTGACTGGAGGAGTGCACTGACCACGTGTTAGTGGCTGTGTCATTGCATGAGTACATGTGTAGTGACTGGATGATTAGAGTACTACAAGGAGAGTATATGGTGAATTTATAAGTGCTTGGGTATTGGTAGTGATTGGATTAGTATATGGCGCTGGCTGAGTGACTGGAGGAGTGAACAAGGAGTGACAGTGTGATTGCTGGACTGCATGGGTAGTACCTGGGAAAATGAAGGTGTGAATGAGCAGTGTGTAGGTGGTTAGAGGTCTGCATGGGTAGTGCATGGAGGATTGTAGCAGTGCAGGAGTTAATGCCTGAGTCATTGCATGAGTATATGTGTAGTGACTGGATGATTAGAGTACTGCAAGGAGAGATTTTCATGGTGAATTTATAAGTGCTTGGGTATTGGCAGAGTGATTGCATAAGTAGATAGTGCTGGATGGGTGAATGGAGAAGTGTATGTGGAGTGACAGGGATTATAGACTACATGGGCACTGTCTGGGTAATTAGAGGAGTGAATCAGTAGTATGTAGCTGGTTAAAGGTCTGCATGGATAGTGCAGAGAGTATTGTAGCTGTGCTTGTGTTAGTGTCTGGGCCGTTGCATGAGTATGTGAGTAGTAATTGGATGATTACAGTGCTGCAAAGAGAGAGCATGGTGAATTTATAAGTGCTTGGGTATTGGCGGAGTGATTGGATTAGTATATGGTACTGGCTGAGTGACTGGAGGAGTGCACAAGGAGTGACAGTGTGATTGCTGGACTGCATGGGTAGTACCTGGGAAAAGGAAGGTGTGAATGAGCAGCATGTAGGTGGTTAGAGGTCTGCATGTGTAGTGCATTTAAGATTGTAGCAGTGCACAACTTAGTGCCCGAGTCGTTGCATGAGTATATGGGTAGTGACTGGATGATTAGAGTACTGCAAGGAGAGTGCATGGTGAATTTGTAAGTGCTTAGGTATTGGCGAAGTGATTGCATAAGTAGATAGTGCTGGATGGGTGGTTGGAGAAATGCATGTGGAGTGGCAGGGGGATTATAGACTACATGGGTACTACCTGGGTAATTAGAGTCCACGTGTGATTGTAGCACTATATGTGTTAGTGTCTCGGTCATTGCATGAGTACATGGATAGTTACTGGATGATTAGATTACTGCAAGGAGAGTGCCTGAGTAAATTTATAAGTGCTTGGGTTTTGGAGGAGTGATTGGATATATACATCGTGCTACATGGGTCATAGCAAAAGTGCATAGTGAGTGACAGAGTGATTACTGAGCAGCAAGAGTACTACTTGAGTAATTGAAGTGTAAATAAGTAGTGATTAGGTGGTTAGAGGATTGTATGGATAGTGCACAGGTGATTGTACCAGTGCATGGGTAGTGCTTGGGTGACTTAATCTTACCTGTTTTGAACTAGATATAAAACTGATTCAAACATGTTTTCACTTCTTTTTTTTGTAATGTAAATTTATAATTTTTTTAACTTTAGTAGTAGGGTCTGTAAATGAGAAGAAACAAATTATGTAATTACATATATTTTATAGTTTTAATAATACAAGATAATTTTACAATTACTTAACATATTCAGTTTGCCTTTTTTGCTGTCTTCAGATTCTATTGAATTTCACCATACACAGTGATTTCAATTTTGGGCATCAGTTAACAGTGGGCAAAAAAATAAGATTGTTAAAAAAAAACATATCTGACTTCAAAATATCTACAATAAACTCAACTCTTTATTTACATTTTCACAAATGAACATCCTTATTAACATTGTATATAATACAAAGATCAAATATATGAGCACCTTCTTTTGAACACAATTTTCCAAATGCAATATGAAAGAACAGAATCAATAATTCAAACCGTAATTATCGACACCTTCCCAATAGGCCGAATTATGTTTCTGAAAACATTTGCATTCAGGATATCCAAGATAAACTTCTAAATACATATTCATATCTTCCTAATAGGCCGAATGATGATCTGAAATCATTTGTAGTGAAAATATCCAAAATATACTCATTAATTCATGTTGACATCTTCTCAGAATTTTGGCATCATAAATATTAGATATGAATTTGGTAACTCATAAGGCAACTGACATTTGAACTCTAAATGTGCATCATTACAAAGTACATCATTACAAAGTGTCCAGCCTTTATTGCATTTTAAATACACAGTATAGTGTCCAGATGTTGAAGTAGGTCCATCGTGGAAAACAATAGCTATTGTTTTAAAAGTTGGGAATGATTTTTTAAATAATTGAACGATATAGGCCCGAGAGTCAGCTCCCTCCTTTTCTTCAGGGATACCAAAAAGTCGAAGATTATTCCTGCGTTGTCTGTTTTTGAGATCTTCAACCTTACTTCTGAGTAATGAGAGATGAGTTTCATGAATTTCCATTGTATTTACTGTTGCTGCGACAGTATCTTCAACATTTGACAGACGCTGTTGTACCTCTGTTATTTCATGTGTAATGGCAGCTACTTTAACTGAGACCTCTGGCAAACCCTGTTGTATCAGGCAGCTATCTGCTCTAGCCTGACTAAAGCTACTTTGGATCTCAGCCCTTTGTTCATGAAGCAATTAGAGGATAGTGGTCAAAGAAGGCTCTATGGTATTGGTACAGGCTGATAGTTGCTCTCCTTCTATGTTAGATGTATTACATATAGCAAGTGTTACTGAAGGAGGAGAGGGTTCTAATCCGGTAGTTACCATACTTCCAGCAAAATATAGATCCCCAGATGTAGTAACCATATGATTAGTCAGGCTAGGACTAGTATTAGTAGGTGGTAGCGATATGGCCGGATTCTTGCCTACCTGGTTATCTCCAAGAATCCTCACAGGTCGCCAGGATCTTTTTATCTGCCAGATAGCGTGGAGGGGATGAACACAATTATCATAATATATCTACTACAATTAGACTTCATTTGGAAAGACCACTGACTCCGAATCTAAAATTTATAGGATTTTATTATAATCAAAAACAACTGAGCATACAAACACAGTGTAAAAGGTAAATAGGCACTAGAACAAAAGCAAGCCTACGCAGGATTCAAATCCGACTCAGGACAAAAAGAATTACAGATTCCAGAATCATCAAAAAGACGATAGTCAGGCTAATGTCTATTTTAGGAATCATTAGTCAAAGGAAAAACAAACATTTCTATCCCTACACTGTCTCTAAGGTGACATCCTTACTTAGCATTCCCATCCCAGGCAAGAGAATCAAGAAAAAGGTGTCAGAAGTGAAGACTTCCTAAGAAGTACACTCACTTAGTTAGAGCTAGATCTAAGATGCTCCTTCTATCTTCCCATCTAAACCTCATCTGTTCAACCCACGGGGCACTGTCCCTAATGCAAAACCCCAAATTCGTAGAACACGCCCTTCGGCACACCTCTTCGGCCAGGTCCTCTCTCGGTAATTTTCCATCAGAAATTGTCTGTCGTCCAACGTCCGTTAGCTTGACCTTGGGTCACAGGCACCTTCCTTGCTAGGAGTAACTTCTCCACATTCCAATGCACTCCCCTGTTGGCTTCTCACAGTATCCTAACTCCTAAAACAAAGGCTTATTCTCACTAACGAGCTAAATGTCCTTGCACCTGCAACAGAAACATGGGAACGAAAAACCATTTAGTCTCTTTAAGATTTCACATTTTCCTGCACCCAAAGCCTTTACCAAGGGAATCATTTTTCGGCCTACAACATTAGCTAACATAAGAAAATGAATAGGCCCTTCTCCTCTAACGTATAACGTAGTCAGGCCTTTATAAAATTAAACACACCATTAAATCACACTGTAAACATTAGTTCATTACTCTCATGTGCACAAATAAACAATCTACACGTGTAACTTTAACATGGCACGCACTTAACCTAATACATTGCATTACCCAAACCTAATGATTATGAATTTTACTGAATACATTTATAATAACTAACAACGTTAATCTTCACAAAAACATTATTACGTTCTATCACTTTTATGTCAAACGATTACAGCAAATACATTTCTGTGGCACTTCTAAACATACATCGATTAATATGCGGGTGCTGACTAACGGTGAATATAATGCACCCCTACACATTTCAGCATCTCATAACACTCCATAAGTTCCCTCCTTTGATGACCATTGTCATCACACCATCACAAAATGTATTCCCTTGGAGAAAGAACCGACCTAAACAGTGCTAGTTGCCATTCTCCCCTGTCAGAACCTCTCCATTCTCTTAAGTTTCTGATATTGACTGTCCTGCAGTATAGCCATTCGCCTCTCACTCGCTCTAAGAGCTCTTTCAACCCTGTTTCCTCTGTACCACTTGCAGGCTCTGATAATGAGTGGCTTCAACACAAATCCAAGGAATCCCTTTCCCAAATTCGCAAACCAACTTCCCACACAACCAAATCCTTTACCAATCTTCTCCCACACGCCTTCTTCAGTCAAATCTTCAGTCAAATCTGCAATCTCTTGATGAATGGTGGTAATGTTGTCTATATATTTCTCCAGACCTTTGCTATTGTCAGGAATATACGTACAACATTCCTGAACTTTCAACAATTTACAGACTCCACCCTCTTTTGCCAATAATACATCTAAAGCAAGACGATTTTGCAAAACCATCGTCCTTATCGACAACATCTCTCCATCCACCAACAGCACCGACCTCGCAGTATTCATTGACAACTCATCGACCACAGTCACCAACTTTCTTATTTTCACATCATTCAGAATCACACCCAAACTCGGTATCATCGCTCCAAAGATATCCCCAATCACTGCTCATGCACTTGCAGCTCTCCGTACTTTA
Organism: Triturus cristatus; assembly: GCF_964204655.1. NCBI lineage: Eukaryota > Metazoa > Chordata > Amphibia > Caudata > Salamandridae > Triturus > Triturus cristatus. The sequence continues at coordinate 408,546,174 of NC_140590.1, forward strand.
GAATGATGTCCAGTCTCCAAAAGATTTAAATCTTCTGCATGATAGATCTTCGGAAAAATGATAGCCAAGTAACATGTACCATACCAATTCGCAGGCAATCTCACATAGGCATTCCTTCCGCACACATAATACACAGTTGGAATCACTTGCACCGGACCTTGCAAAATGTTCTTAGCAGAGTCCTCCATAGTAAAAGTATGGTCACACGTACTCTGTCCTACCGAAACCTTTTCATAATAGGTCTGAGGACGTGTCACACACAACTTCCCCTTTTGCATCTGATCTAACGCTATGGGTCCATAACTCCCCTTAGATCTGTGCAATCTCTCCTCATCAGTCCAATCTACTGGACTCTCACCTGTATTTCGTGTCTGGGTTAGTTGTCTATATCTATCTTCTACTTGGCAGGGTTAAGAGTGTGGGTCATACCGCCCGATATCATTAATAAATGTTAATGCGAACATTTTTGCAAAAAGATTGGCAACGCGCCTCGCACCCTTTATGACACAACTTGCTTCTGCCCAGCAACACGGATTTAAACCTGGTAGAGACACGACTACGCATGTGAATTCTGCTATTGTTGCCTTTGATGCTGCCTCTAAAACTAAATTGGACATAGGAATGATTATGCTCGATGCAGAAAAGGCATTTGACCGTGTAACATGGGACTGTCTATGGGCTACACTTACGGCATACAATATCCACGGTCGCTTTTATGATTGGGTAAGAGCCTTATATAGGTACCCCCAGCGCTAAATTAATCTATTTAACTTACAAATCCACACCATTTAAGGTTCTGAGGGACACTTGGCAAGGGTGCCCTCTATCACCCTTACGTTTTGCCCTGTATATAGAACCATATATTAAATCTCTGCTTTCCAATCCATCCATCCCGCCAGTCATGCTAGGCTCGGAAAAATTGAAAATGATGGCTTATACCGATGCTATCGCTGTATTGTCTACAGACCCAGCAAGGGCAATAGAAGCAATTCAATCTGAAGCAAGTATATTCCGACACTTTTCAGGGTATAAACTTAATGTTAGTAAAACTCAGACTGTCCTTAACTTTCATCCAGGAAGGGCTATAACCGGGGCTTGTACGTCAGCTACTTACTTAGGTGTTCAGATTACTTCAGATATGTGACAGATCATAAAATTGAATTACGATATTCTTCTTAAATCAATGATTTCTAAAATGAGGGATTGGCATAAGCTGCCAATTAGTATTATAGGACGCTGTAATATTATAAAAATGATTGATTTGCCTAAATTTCTTTCTTTATTTAGGGCAATACCTCTGAGAGTCCCAAACTATTTTTTCAAAAAACTCGAAGGGACTATTAGTAGATTTATTTGGAGATATAAACAGCCGAGACGTGCTATAAAGTATATAAAACTTCCTTATTACCAGGGTGGGCTCAGACTACCGGACTTTAAATTATATTTTTGGGCTTCTTTTGTAGGACGTCTGCGAGATCTTCTCGATGACAACAATGCTGTTACAACCTTGCCATTGATAATGATAGTAGTATGTTCATGTACAGAATAAATGACCCAAATTATTTTAAGAGAGTTCGATTTAAGACTCTTAAAGATGTAGCTTATATATGGCGTGAAATTACAGTTAATCATTCTCTGCCTCTGATACATCTCAACACGCCATTATGGTGTAACCCTATGTTCCCTAATATTGTTCATGATGCATTAGCCAAATCCTGGGATAGATTCGGTATTAGACAGCTGAGCCAGCTGTTTAATGCTGCCGGGTTTCGTACATTTTTAGATTTGCAGTCTTCATTCGGCCTTCCTAAAAATATGTTCTATAAATGCTTGCAGATAAGAGATTATTTACTGGGACATAGAGGTATAAAACAACTTAAGGGATCAGATATACTGCACTATATACACTTAGAATCAAAACTGACTATTAGTAAGGCGTATCAATTATTTTCCCAAACTTGGGAGAATGATAACTCAAAGATAGCACTAAAATGGGCTGAGCTACTTGGTCAAGATGTTAGTTCAGCTGATTTAGAAGAATGTTTGGAGAATTTAGACAGTTCGGTCCGCTCTATTAATCTTAAGCTGCAACAGTTTAAAACAGTGCTTATGCTTTATTATGCACCAGAATGTACAGTTAAATGGATAGATCCTAGTAACATAAACACGAATGATAAATGTAAATACGTCAAGTGCGGAATGATAGCTGCAAACTGTCTACACATGTTTGTCACCTGCCCAGACCTGGCCGCCTTTTGGGAATAGGTACAGGGCATTATAGCTGATCGTCTAAAAATTGATTTATATCTAACAGACAAAGAGATTATGTTTGGCTATAAGACAGATGTATTCTTAGGATTAAGACCTTTAATATCTATTATGTTAGTAACAGCACACCTTTGTGTTGCCCATGCCTAGATATCCAAAACTCCGCCTAGAGCTATTGAATGGTGGGCAATGCTAAGGGAGATTCTAGAGAGAGAGATGGCTATCGCCAAGAGCAGAGGCATCCGATCCGGGAAGAAGTTCTACCGAATTTGGGGACCTTTGCTAAATTAAGCAAAAAGTATTGGTTTTATATATTTGTGCACTCTTAGATTTCATCTATTTATTTATTTATTTGATCTATAATGGCACCCCCTTTTTCTTCTCTCCCTGCTGTATATGTATTGCATGCTGGTACGATTTTGTTGTTTTTGTGATTTTTGTGCTTACTCCTCCAAATAGATAATAAATAAAAAATGTATGCCTCACTGCTGACATAAAACTGTTCACTCTTCCTTTGGAAATTACTGGACGTGGAAAACCAAATCAACATTTTGTGTAAAATTTTTCCTTTCACTTGTATTTCCGTCGACAATATTTTCCACATCGATGATTTTGAAACCGTAAAACTTGCTGTCTCAAGTTGTTTCCTGTTTTTTCTTTTGGTATGGTACAGGTAACATGTTGTTCAATAAAAGACAGAACAGTCTCATCACTGTCAGTTCCAAATGTTGGTGCATTCTTGATCCATAACAGCATATGAATATGAGGTGCACCTCTAGCTTGGTATTGCTTTCTCCAAAAGAAATTAATAACTGCGCCAATAGGTGGGTTCTTTTTATTACAGATGAAAGACATGGTAGCTTCAAACCTATGATTAACATATCTGCACACATTTACAGGATCCAGGGACCACATTTCTCCAGCTGTCATCAATTCAATATTTTCTATATTTGAATTTGTTTGTTGTAGAAAATCAAGTAAATCATACCATGCATACTCAGCACAGCTACTTGTAACAAACCACGTAGGGGTTCCTAAATTCCTTAACATACATTTTAGCTCATTACTTCAATACTAATATTCATTAGTGCCACGTTGACATGCCATCAAATTAATTAACTGTGATTCCAAATGTTTGTCTCTTTCTTCAACTTTGTCCATGAATTCCTGTACAGAAACATGTGGAAGATGAGTTCCTGTTTTTAATATGTGGTTAACTGCATATGAAAGTGCAGACAGGTCACTTTCAAATAAAAGATTAAACAAATATGGAATACATTGGCGAAATCTTGGGTCTTCTGAGTATAGTCGTACAGTACGATATTCTGAAGTTGAACTGGTCGTTCATCATATCGCCCACCTTTTCCAGTAGGGAACAGCTGTGGAAAAGAACGAGCTTCCAAACTTTTTTCCCATACACTCATGGGAGTTCCTTTTGCTTTTTTCATGTCGAACAATTCAATAGTATATCCTATCAGTTCTTTTGAACCTAGAGGGTGTATAGTATAATGTTCGTAAATTTCTTTTTTTCTGGAGTTCTCCACTTTTTCTATTTGTCCACTTTAAATGTCTGTTTCATATTCAACTCTTATTTCTTCTTCCTCTACATTTATAGTTTCATAGTAAATATTGTTTTGTACCAGATATAATGTAGCCTTTTTCACTTTTGTTACATCTACTAACTCTTGCCATGTTTTCCTACTCTTTGTGGGTACACCATTAACAAGAATGACTACAGGTTCACTTTCCTCTCTTTGTATAACAACCGTTTCAACATTTTTCTTAAAATCTAAAGGTAAATACACAACTCTTCCTTTTAAACCTTTTTGTAAATCTGTTGGAGGTAGCTTACCTGTTTTAGGCTCCATCTGAATTATAGCCTGAAACGGGTGCACAGATTGAATAAGGATGGACTCATATGTATTTAAATCTTTAAGTTCTGGAGGTATAGCTACTAATTCTAGGTCATTATGAACAGCTCTAGCTGGCATTTTGTTCTCTTCTAATTTATTGTAACAATATTTACAAATACATTGTTGACTACCCAACTCAAACGACCTTCCTCAAAACAATAAACAGTAAATTCCCTCCATTTATCATTGTTTTCCTTTTCACTTTTCAAAAACACATCTACTTTCCTAGTTTGAATTTTATAATGAGTACGTCGGCAACAAATACAAACATAGTTGGGAATTTCACCAAAAACTACTTTAAACGTTGTTATTTATTTTTCAAACTTCATATCAGTATTATCTTCCATCTCTTCTTCAACACCTACACTTATCAAACTCTCACTTTCTCCACACTCCTCTTGACCAGCAAAGAAACATAACTCTATATCATCACAAACTTTTTTTACATCCAACACTGAACCATGCAAAAGAGCTGTATTAATTTCATTTAGACATAATGCAGGACTTTTCACGTATTATAATCTTCTAACTAACTTCCACATTTCTGAATGAAGTACTACTAACATTCTTACATGATGAAAACGACTTTGACACACTTTCCTAGAAAGACAAGCCAGAGAATGATCTTTCAATCATCTATTTTTTTCATATCTTAATCTTCTGTTTCACAGTTTTTAAACCTTATTCTCTTAAGAAATGTAGTAATATATCAATAGAATACTGTCGTGTACTACAAATACTACTACAATGCCATGTAAACACTGGAGCCTGGGTACATCTTCCTTGAACTTCCTCAGCTATTACTTCTTCTTCCACATTTCTAGGAACCATCTTTTCTTTTTCAATTGGACAACCATTTTTCAGTTCGTAACAACGACCAAAGGTATCAACTGTATGAACTAATGTATTTTGTTGAAAATAGCATTCTTCATTAAAAAAAGGTTCTGTACTAGAAGTATGCATCCATTCCCCAGAAAATATTTTACAAAAGTTAGTTCTATTTATAATTCTTTTTCTTTTACATTTATCCTTCATATTTGTATTTAAAGTTTTCAATTTCTTTAAAACTAAGATAAACAATTTTCTTTTCATTTCAAATGCTTTTTCAATGACACTTAGGGGCCCATTAGGATGTCGGGCAGTGGCACCACCGCGGTGCTGGCAGTGCAGAAAAAAGCTATTTTCCACCCGCGAGCAGCGGCCCTCACGTCTGCCATATTAGTATGGCCAAACATAGGCCATTTCCCAACCACCGCGGTGCCACGCGCACCGCCATCAAAGTGCGCCCGCCACCGTGGCGGTGGGAGCCAATGGAGACTCTCCGCCGTGCGGAATGACGTCCGCCCGCTCCACAAATTAGGATGACTCAAACAAGCAGATGCACCGCAGCGGAGATACCGCCCAACCAGGGAACGCGGAAGCTCGACAGCAGATCGCAAAACCAGAGTCCCGGTCACGACCGCCATGGACCCAGCTCTACGCGTCTTTCCGGTGCTGTACCTGCTACATCACTAGGAACTCACAGACCACCGTGGATGCCGCTGCAGGTACGCAACAACACAAACACAACACGCAACACACGGGCAGACACAGGGTCCAAATCGACATCAGACACCCTAGGGGGGACAGGGACACATCCACAAGGGCACCCACACATCACCCACCTGCCACAAAGTCACCCCTCTGCATCCTGGACACACAGCTACCACCACCATGCAGCAATGTCCCGGTCACGTCACCACAGCGGCGAACACAAGGGAATACATGCACACAATGCAGAAGGCAGGGCCAGTGCCAGGCATGGGCAGGGCACAAAGAGTACAGGGCCACACCTCCACCCACCACACACTAGCACACCCCCTGAAGGCACATGCCATGTGCCCCTCATGTGCACCCCATGCACAACAACAAGCCAGGTCAATACACACCTTGTACCACACAACAAACAAACATGGAGACAGACACTGCAGGAGTGGCTGCACAGGAACACACAACACACAGCACAGTAGCACATGGCCAGGGAAACACACACACCACCACAACACCACACTCAGGGAAATAAAATGAGGACAAGCACCAAATGAACCCATACAAGGAATTAACATCCAAATGGACACACAGCCTGCACAGTCACACATACATACCACAGACTGACACACAGACACATACACACCCCACATGCCAACAACAATGGAGCACAACACATAGGAAAACCAAAGTGGGCTTCACATAAATGGAAGGCCATGGAGACACACAACAAGCATCTGTACATCACATCAACACAAGGAACAGAGAACAACACCCTCACATCATCAAAGCACACAACACAGGGAGACAGCAAGGCAAACCACGTATAGGCACAAGGATGAAAGGAAGGCCCTGAAGTCAAACTGTGAACAGCCACACATCCATACAACTACTTCACAGGAGTACACCAGCAGCACTACAGACAGGGCCCATCTACACACCTCAGCACTGACAAACACCAGTGGAATCTACACACATATCCCCCTAACACCAGCAGCACACAACACCAGTGCCAAACACACTGAAGGCTGGCAATACTTACCAGTCAATACACACACAAACAACCACACTCCCTGGATTCAGCCACAAACATCACACACACACAGGGGTGCCACCACAAATGTCAAACAAATACAACAGACAAACACATAACCCAACAGAAACACACACAGAGCCACAACAACAACAGACATGCCCTGTGCAGCTAAACTGGGGTAAGGCAATGGGAGCACAGACACAACAGGAGTGCACAACCTCATCACTCAGGAACAATGCACAAAGAACATACCACAACACACACAAGAAGTGCACCATCACAGAACAACACAGCCACAGCAAACAAACAACAGATGCACAGGCAGAACAATCACATAGCAAACACAGCAGGACATCAGGGGATGCACACCAGGCAATCACAAGGCAACATACACACATAGCACTGCATGCACAGCAAGCTGTGTGTGCACACCAAGCATACCAGCCACAGACAGACATCAGTGACAGAACATCAACCCACACAATACCATACAGCACAGCACAAAGACAACAGCACACCCAGGAAGTGAAGCAATAACACAGCCAACACACATACATCCAACAAAACACCCAACAGATGCACAAGTCTGGGACACGAAGGTGGAAACAACTTGACCAGAGGACTGGGCAGCACACACAGTTGAACTGCATAGGAGCAACCATGACTGACAAACAGCACTAAAACATCACACATGACCCATTGGGGAAATGCCCTGAGTGACACATTGACCCTGGCCAAAGAACTGCATCACAAAGCACAGTGTCACAAATGAAGTCATGGGGAGGCACACACACATATAAACCAAGGGTACAGCTGACACTAAAGTGAAGTGTACTGCATGTCAGTAGGGGACATGGCAGGAGTGTACCATACACAAATAGAGGGAGTGCAGACCCACGATGGGTAGGCAGCTGAAGCACAGATAGGGGATGAAATGACAACACACACAACATGCCACGTGCCACAAAGCACAGTGTCACAAATGAAGTCATGGGGAGGCACACATACATATAAACCAAGGGTACAGCTGACACCAAAGTAAAGTGTACTGCATGTCAGTAGGGGACATGGCAGGAGTGTACCATACACAAATAGAGGGAGTGCAGACCCACAATGGGTAGGCAGCTGAAGCACAGATAGGGGATGGAATGACAACACACAACATGCCACACTGGAGGCAAGAAGGCACCATGTGACAGCAATGCATGAGAAAACACAACCACAATGGCAGTGTGGAGCAGCAGGTCTGCACAGTCTCCACAAACAGCAACAAGACACATGGATGTGCAACAAAACACAACACTGACTTGCCAGTAACACTCTCTGCATACTCACAAGTGACAAAAACAACAAGTAGGACTCAGACAGAACTGCAAGGACACACCAACACACTGCACAGTGCACAACATACAACTCACACATGGGCATACAACCACATCCACAGGGATGAACAATCAAAACAACAGGCACACAACTCCTGGGTGACACATGTGTGTATTTGACAGTGCAGAGGCATGTACACATCAACACTCCCCACAAACTCACCCCTTCACACTGCACACTACCTGGCCCTCCAAGAGCACAAATGGAAAGTAAGCCATGGGACTAGGATGACTGGCCATCACAAGATGACCACACACATATACCACTGGGCACACATAAAGGAAGAACACACATACATGATGACCCTGGCCAGCCTGCCTGCAATACTGTGTGCAGAAACCCACTCTGTGCTGGCAGTGCCCCCCAACCTGTTCTCACATAGAGTAACTGCTGGTATCGGTTTCCCAAAGTTGTTCAACAGATTTCTGGAATCAATTATTTAATTCATCTCGAAGAATCCTATACAACAGATGTTGTACTAAAACATAACCATTGTAGATGTTAGGATATCCAAAGATATTGGAAAAGACGCCTCACTCACTAATAGTGACATGCTTCATCAATGGCGTCTTTCCACACCCAGGTAAGATGGTACTACCTGGGCTGACTCAACCAAAAGATGTTATGGGAGTTCTTATATAAAACATGTTCTGGTTATGCAGGGAACCAGTTAGGTGATATATTTAAAAATACCTATAGGTATACCCCAATGCTTCACTTTATTCGTGGGGTACCTGGGGTATAAGATAAAAACTGTGTGTTTAATGGGATTCTTTTGATCTTGTTTGGTTCAAATGTACCCACTTTAAAATGACAACATGTTTCGGCCCGCAACGTGAGCCCTTCCGGGTCTGGGGCCTTCTTCAGGACTATAATATCTACTCTTCGGTGTCCCTGGCTATTGTTTGGCAATATATTTAATGCAAACATAAACAAGTATGAGGCCTATTACACTCACCTATTTTCCTTAAAGTTCCAGTAGTATTTATGGAAAAAAGAATTTTTTTCTCAACGACCCTGAATTTCGATGCAGCTGGTCTCTTATAGCATGGAAATGCACAAGAGACTGGCTGGTTTCAATAATAAAAACAGCCAGGAGACTATCGGATGCTTTGTTAATAGAAATCAATACTTTGGAAAATGGTTTAAAAACTCAAATCACCATTAGTGCCTTAAAAAAGAAATTAGATGAAAACAACAAGATAATAAATGAATACAAGGACTATCTTACACAGGCGAAGATTACAAAATTTCAAAAGAATCGGAAACGCTTCAAATATGAGAATATCTTTCCATATTCAAAAGAGGATTACAATCCGACTGATTAAGATAAATCTGACTTTTCTGATACAGACAGTACAGGTTCTGCCCAAAATTCCAGCGATTCTTCATCCGATGGACAATATCAAAGATGGAATAATAAGAAGAGGGGAGGCCGCTCCTGTAGAAATAGGGGCAATTATCAATCCATAGGTCCTTTCCAACAACAACCGTTTGGATGGGGTGCTTATATGCAACCTCCCTTTCCACCTCCACAGTATGGATACCAATGGCAACCCTTCCAAACGCCTTTTTTAGGGAGAGGCCAAACCAGAGAAGGAGGCAATCGGAGAAGCCCCAGCGTGCAATGGCGAGCAAACCAAGAAGAACAGACAATACAAGATGCGAGATCGAGCACGAGCACGAGCAAGAACCAACAGGAATACTGAATCTGAGTACCAAGATTATTTCTCTGGTACAACAAGGAGTTCTTAATAAGGGATTAGGCTTCGTACCTACGGCAAAGTCAAACTGATTCAACCTGAGAATTGAACTTTCAGAATTCTTTCGAAGACTAAGATTATCAGTTTTCTTTGCAGAAACAGATGCCCCACAAGAAATAGAGGAGGACAAAAACACCTGCCTTAGAAGCAAATAACATTTCTCTCCCCCTAATCACACCATGCCACCAGCACTATTGGCTTTTGAAAAAGCTGTGACTCTAGAGGTGGATAGACTTAAAGACAATGAAAATAGAGTCTTTAATAATATGACCACAATAGAGCGCGATGCCATTAAAAAAATTGATGACATGAATGACATCATAATAAAACTAGCCGATAAGGGGGTGCCACAGTGGTTATGCCATTGGAGATGTACCAAAAAGAATGTAGAAAACTACTAGACGAATCGCGCAACTACAAGCGTTTGCAGAGAGATCCAACGGAGGGTTTGAAACAAAATATCGTGAACATGGTAAATGTAGCAGCAGAAGAGGGATGGATTACGACAGCAGAGGCAGGTTTCGTGAAAGAAATGAATCCAAAGGTCCCCTACTTCTATATTCTACCTAAGGTGCATAAGAATATGAATCCACCACCAGGAAGGCCAATCGTATCCAGGATCAGATCGATATTGGAACCATTGTCAAAATTCACAGATCATTTTCTTAGACCTATGGTTCAAAGAATGCCGTCGTATCTGAAAGATACCCGAGACATCTTGACTAAACTCCAAACACTGTCATTTGATGAATCTACAGACCTTCTTATTACTCCGTGGAGGCGCTGTATACCAGCATTCCCCAAGAAGCATCACTAGAAGTAATAGAAACTTTGTTAAAAAATGAGCAATGGACATCAATCCCCCCCGTAAAATTCATTATCGAGTGCGAAAGACTAGCATTAACAAAAAACTATTTCGAGTTCGAAGGAGAATATTTCCTACAGACCCATGGCACTTCTATGGGCATGACCTGTGCGCCCAGCATAGCCTGCCTTTATGTCCATGATTTCGAGACAAAGTTCATCTACACCAACACCAACCCGTATTACAGCAAAATTCCGGTTTGGAAGCGGTTCATAGATGATATTTTCCTTATCTGGAAAGGGGACGAAACAGAAGCAAAGGACTTTTTAAGGTGGCACAACTCGAGGGATCTGTACCTAAAGTTCACAATGACAATAAAAAAAGACTGGTTTACTTTTTTAGATTTGAAAATCTGGCCAGATGATGGAAAATTGAAAACCGAAGTCTTCTACAAGCCTACAGATGTGAGCAACTTATTGAGATATGACAGTTTCCACCCAAAGACCTTGAAAGACAATTTACCAGTAGGACAATCTTTAAGACTCCGTAGAAATTGTACAGATAAAGAGACCTACGAAGTTCATGCTAAGAAACTGTCAAAAAAACTACAATGTAAATTACACCCGAAAAAACTTGTAAAACAAGCATACAAAAGGGCTAAGAACAATCCAAGAGAATCATTACTGGACACACACCAAAAAACAGAAAACAAGAGACTGGTGTTTGTAACCACGTATGGCACAGAATCAAACAAGCTAAAAGGGATTATACTAAGACATTGGAAAACCCCAAATTCAGGAACCCTTAACCCCTTTCTGTGCCCATGACGAGCTGGACTCGTCATGGGCCGCGGTTGCGCTGTGCCCATGACGAGTCCAGCTCGTCATGAACCCCGCCCGCTAATGCAACGCCCGGCACAGGGCGGGGAAAGGGCGTGGCACACAAGGGGTTAAAATGGACAAACCACTCTTTGCGTTCAAACGGGGGAAGTCCCTTCGGGATTCAATAGTGCATACCCGTCCAAAGAAAAAAACAGGAACAAGAGAAAACACCTATACACTCTGGAATCTACCCATGGTCGTGGGCCATTTTCCATGTGGCAGTTGCAATGTATGTTGCCTAACGAAAGCCAGTAAAAACATCGATCTGGGTTTGAAAACGCCATGGGAACAGAGGAAATTCTCAAATTGCAACAGCCAAAACGTGGTGTACACCATGAGTTACAAATGCCAATTAATGTACATTGGTATGACTATGCGAAAAGTCAAAGTACGAATAAATGAACATTGTAGCACCTTCCGGTGCGGCAAAACGGTTACCAAGATGATGCGGCACTTCCAAACAGCAGGACACAATGAGAATGATTTTACATGGTCAATCATCGAGAAATTACCAAACAATTGCAATGAAAAACAACTTCTAAAGTTAGAACAACGCTGGATTTACCGGGTCTCAAGTGTTACACATGGGTTAAATGAAGGAATTCCATGGTCAATGCTGGTGTAACAATACCCGCAAAAAACAAATATTAAATAGATGGATGGGTACTTGTTGGTTTAATAAATAATCAAACATAGGAATCCATATATCCACGGTCACAATCAAGCGAAATAAAATAGTTTTGTGTCTTTCAGGCCCTTAAATTGTAGAAACTGTCAGAATTTAAACATGATGCTCGTAATCAGTGAGATAGACAATTGAAAAAAAGCAGCAAAGGTGTTCTGAATATGTATAGTTATAAAAAGAAACATACATAGAATAGAACTAAAGATACTGGGTTTAAAATCAAACGTTTATAAGATAAAAAACGTTTCAGCCCCGGTTTAAACAACTGTCTAGCCTGCGGTTTTGAAGGATAACTTTATTGTCCACAAGTTCTAGCAACAACGACTAGAAACATGGCCCCTAAAAACATGGTCAATGTTCTAAACGGAAAATAGTGAGTAATGGTCACAACTGTGTAGATATGAACAATTGAATATTGGGCTTAGATCGTGAAAAATGAATGTACGTGTCATAAGAGAGATAACTAAATAAAATAACAATAACCTCATCCCCAAACACTGCCGGTCTTAGAAACGTTAACAAGAGGAGATATATGACAAATAGAAAAGAAAAATCAGGGTAAACCTCTTGAATATAAAAGAAGGATGTTATAACGTGGAGTATAAAACAACGTTGTCTTGATTTCCCCGTAAACTACAAATCCCAGAGGAGCAATTGACTTGCAAGCGCTGACGACGGGTTATGCCGTCACAAACATTCCACCAATGGGAGGACACGCACGAAATAGAGCTGACACCAATTTTGAAAATAAATGAACTACTTAAGACACCGCCCGACTACCGAAGTTACACGGCGGCGGGCGGTGAAGCTTAGGTGGTATCGCGGTGACCGATCTTTGATGAAGTAAGTCGGGTGTGTGTGAATAGCGGACACGAAGGGGTGATCCTAGCATGTATAAATGATGGTACAAACATATGGATAATGAGCAGACTTTGAAAATTTGTGCAAACACCCAGAATAACCCCCGATTAACTATCGGCTTAGTATAATTGACAACGAACAAAACGTGGCAGATTTTAGAAACCTCGCTCAAAGTATAACTATGCATGGGTTAGATGAAAGCACCAGGAGGATTTGAGAATGAGGATTTAGTGGATCTGAAAATGAATAGGATGCGGCAACATTAGAAGCTTTGTTCTATGTAGAAATGCACACGTACTGTATTTAAACCTAATTGTGAGTCGGGATGAGCTTTTTCCGTATGTTTTCAACAACGGTGATCTGACCATGAGTCGACTGAATGTTCCTTAGAACAAGAGCACCTGGAGGTACCATAGGTCTGTGCAAGTGAAATTTAGTACAGTGCAGAATTGTCTCTATTAGACAAAGCTACGGTATAAATTCAGGAGAAACTAAATTTAATAATTGATTGAATAAAGTGTATAAATAAGTACGCGGGAAAAAGAATAGATCGCTTTTAAGTCTTCTACTGCGAAGCAGAAGAAATATCAATATCGTCTCGGGTGGATTCAAAAATAACATCAATGTGTAAGAGACTTGTATATGCTTTTATTTCTAGTGTGTGACTACAAGACGGCACCCTGATTCACAAGACCCTCATGGTGCATAGTAGCACCACCCAGTAGGTGAGAACAGTGAACTGCAGGGGTACCATGTATCACCTAGAATACTTTAACATTACAAACAGAGCATGTATATAGAAGGGACATGGTTGATAACATCACTGAGCATGTCACTTAGATAATAACACACAGCATCATTGGTTGTCGCAGAACAACGTGATTTCAAATGTATAATCACTTCGATAAAAACTTATATATAAAACAAACATAGAGATCACAAAGGAAAAGTGGAAGTAGAAATAAGGAACTAGGTTGAAAGATAGTAGCATGGCTGAAACAATAATACAGAGACACTAAGCAGTGGTAGACACTGATCACCATTAGCACTTGGTCTGTGGAATAGATCACAATAGATTAAGCATTTGTATAGCTTACCAATGTTAGATCCTTTCGCAGAAATTTATTTGTGCATACGATTGTGTTTTCTTTTTTCCAGAAATACTACTTGAACTTTAAGGAAAATATGTGAGTGCAATAGGCCTCATACTTGTTTATGTTTGCATTAAATATATTGTCAAACAATAGCCAGGGACACCGAAGAGTAGATATTATAGCCATGAAGAAGGCCCCAGATCCGGAAGGGCTCACGTTGCGGGCTGAAACATGTTGGCACTTTAAAGTGGGTACATTTGAACCAAACAAGATCAAAAGTACCCCATTAAACATTCAGTTTTTATCTTATACCCCAGGTACCCCACGAATAAAGCGAAGCATTGGGGTATACCTGTAGGTATTTTTAAATGTATCACCTAACTGGTTCCCTGCATAACAAGAATTTTTTTATATAAGAACTCCCATAACATCTTTTGGTTGAGTCCGCCCAGGTAGTACCATCTTACCTGGGTGTGGAAAGATGCCAATGATGAATCATGTCACTATTAGTGAGTGAGGCGTCTTTTCCAATATCTTTGGATATCCTAACATCTACAATGGTTATGTTTTAGGACAACATCTGTTGTAAAGGATTCTTCGAGATAAATTAAATAATTCATTACGGAAATCTGTTGAACAACTTTGGGAAACAGATACCAGCAGTTGCTCTACGTGAGAACATAATATTCGGGAGACCGCAACTGAACTGCTTCTCTCACTCTCTCTAATGATGCAAGTGCCCCCCAACCTGACATGTGTACAATATAGCCAACATGAACTAATTAAGTAAATGACTACTGCTATCCATTGTAAATTGACACAATTGCCCACACAAGCATCTGGGTCAAGAAGAACTGAAGACCCTCTCACCCCGGAAAAAAAGAGAGTAAGTGAGCCCAAAAATAGAATATGTTGAAGTGGCACACAGACCATGTGGCACAGCAAACCATTTACACACAGCAAAAGAACTTTATTCAGTAAGGACACTGACAAAATAGACAACAGGAGCAACTGTCTTTATTGCGATACCAAAGGGGATGATGGATGGAGCGTTTGAGCAAATCAAACACTCACCCCCAGTCAACTGATCTGGGTTTAATCCATCATCATTCTTTAGCTCACTCCACCACCCCAGTTCAGACATGTCCATATGCAAATCAGTCTTACCCTGTGCCTCATGGGAACAGTCCAGCCCGAACTGCCAAGCCATGTCTTCCCTAGAACGGAAACAAGCTTCCTGGGACCGGTTTCGGGTTCATAACCCTCATCAGCCAGGCTATCTTGAATCCAGTGGCAAAGTGAGCAAGGGACCCACATACGGGCATACCCTGCCAACTTAGGGCGAACAAAGGGATACCAAAGGGGCTGATGGACGGAGCGTTTGAGCAAATCAAACACTCACCCCCAGTCAACTGATTTGGGTTTAATCCATCATCATTCTTTAGCTCACTCCACCACCCCAGTTCAGACATGGCCATATGCAAATCAGTCTGACCCTGTACCTCATGGGATCAGTACAGCCCGAACTGCCAAGCCATGTCTTCCCTGGACCGGAAACAAGTATCCTGGGACCAGTTTCAGGTTCATAACCCTCATCAGCCAGGCTATCTTGAATCCAGTGGCAAAGTGAGAAAGGGAACCACGTCTGGGCATACCCTGCCAACTTAGGGCAAACAAAGCGATACCAAAGGGGATGATGGACGGAGCTTTTGAGCAAATCAAACACTCACCCACAGTCAACTGATCTGGGTTTAATCCATCATCATTCTTTGGCTCACTCCTCACCCCAGTTCAGACATGGCCATATGCAAATCAGTCTGACCCTGTGCCTCATGGGAACAGTCCAGCCCGAACTGCCAAGCCATGTCTTCCCTGGACCGGAAACAAGCATCCTGGGACCGGTTTCACATATTGCACAGATAGGTACCATGAGAAGAGAAGAGCAAGGCACAAGATGCAGAGCATGTCCATGAGAAGCTGCACAGGAAGGGGGTACACAGCAGTGAGCGACAAGGCCAGTGGGCAGGACAAAGTACAGAGTGAGTCCATGAGAAGCTGCACATGCAGGGGAAAAACAGCAAGGTCAGTGGCCAGTCCACGGGGCGGAGTGAGTCCATGAGAAGCTGCACAGGCAGGGGGCACACAGCAGAGAACGACAAGGCCAGTGGGCAGGACAGAGTGCAGACTGGGTCCATGATAAGCAACACAGGCTGGGGCAAAACAGCAAGGCCATTGGCCAGTCCAAGGTGCAGAGTGAGTCCATGAGAAGCTGCACAGGCAGGGGGCACACAGCAGTGCACGACAAGGCCAGTGGGCAGGACAAAGTGCAGACTGAGTCCATGAGAAGCTGCACAGGCAGGGGGCACACAGCAGTGAACGTCAAGGCCAGTGGGCAGGACAAAGTGCAGAGTGAGTCCATGAGAAGCTGCACAGGGAATGTGTGCGACTGTACCATTCCATGTTCAGCAACACAGTCAGGGGGCAACAATGTGCAGTACAAGCCCACCGGTGTGAGAGACAGGTGTGTGAGGTTGACTAACACTCAGACTTGGCTGTCAGGCGGACTGGGAGATGGCTATGTCTAGGGGACTGTTGGGGCACTTGACCGGGGAGAGAGCGGAACAGCTGAGGTAGAGCTATCAGTTGCTTGGCAAGCCGGAGAGCTCTTTGGACCAGGTGGTGTAGTGGCACGTGGAGGTGAAGTCATGCAGACGGGAGACACAGTGTGGCTGGGAGATTGTGGAGGGGTGCCCTTCCACTTCTTGGGGATCCTAAATGGCTTGACTGACTTTGGATCAAAGGGAAGTGGTTTGGTCACAACAGGCACACTCACCACCACTGCTGCAACAGGTGCAGGCGCTGGCAGCCCCTCTGGTGATGTACTGGACCCAGCGGAACGCTTTGCCTGGCTTCGCCTCTGCCCCCCCTTCCCCTGTTTACTAGGTGTTACCCCTACAGTGCCCTCCGGCTCCTGCTTCACTGGACTTGGAATGGGAGTCGAGGTGGTTGGTGATTCTGCCTTGGAGCCCTTCCTAGGTGTACCCTTGGCATGCACCACCTCCTTGGTGGGCACAGACACTGTATGACTCTCTTTGCGCGATGCTTTAGGGGCAGGAGAGTCCTTGGATGGGGATGCCACTGAGCCATGTGTGCCTGAGGTCTGCTGCTTTGCTTTTTGTCCACTGGTGTGGCCTGACGGGCTTTTCTCCCTGCGCTCTGGGGTGGCTTTGGTATTCTGTGGGGATGGTTTCTGCACCCTGGACCGCTTGGGTCGCTGCTGCTCTGTGCTTCATGTGCTGTATTGTGACTTTGATGTATGTGGACCATGGTCACTATTGTCAGACGTGGCCACTGCCAGGGGGGTGGACAAAGGGACTGAAGCTGGACTGTGAGTATGTGCCTGTTGCAGGGCAGACGTCACTGTAGATGACAACGCCTGGACTGTCAGGTACAGCCCACCCTCGTCTGAATGTATGCCCTCCATGAAAGCAACCATCTGGGCCAATTTCTTGTCGTGGTCAATGAAGGCATTGAGGAGAGCTGTCTGGCCTACACAGAGCTGGCGCAAAAAGTCCACAGACTCAGCACTGATTGCAGCAGTGGGGACAGGGGCAGGGGCTGCGGTGCCAGGGGTGAAGGACACTCTTCCCCTCTTACTGAGGCAGACACGGGCAGCACCAGAGGAAGTGTCTGGGAGGGTGGGCACTGGCCACTGTGTGGTGGAAGATGATGCAGAGTCCCCGTTCCCTGTGCCCTCCAACATGGATGCATCCCCACTGGCATCGGATGATGTGGTGCTTTGCGTCTCAGGCTGGGATTCCTCCAGCAGACTCCTGTCCCCCTCTGAGGCGCTGGTGACATCTGTGTCACTGGGCTCCTGTGCAGCTGTTGTGCTAGTTTCATCCCCACTGGTGTCCGTCTCCTGTTCCTCCGTGACCACAGGTGATGCTGCATGAGAGAGAGAGATGTAGGGTCAGGTCAGTGACAGCAACAGAATAAACATATGCAAGCAATGCACCACAAAAGATGACCAAATCTACATGTTGCACACCATCCTGTGCAATCACATTGTGCCAACTCACTATATTGACTCAAGCGGTGCATGGAAACTGGAAACTCAGGCATGACTGAGCCATGTGATGACCACACCGCACAACACCCTGCTTGTGGCTCTGTTCAAACAGACACACAACTAGCTCTGAGCACACCTAGGGACATGATGGGGGCACAGTACTTGTTGCCAATGACAGATCTGGATGGAACAGGAGGGGACAACACAGACCCAGACTTCAACATGACAGTCCACAATGGACATTAGCCCATGCCACCCACCATGTCGTACCTTGGGGACAATAGAATGGTGCACATTGTTGTCAGACCCAATCTGGGTGCATGCAATGGACGCACTGATGAACACACAGTCAGATCGGGCACACTGCCGTTCCCTGCCATGGGATTCCCAAGACTACCCCAATGCAGAATGAAGCCTGAAGAGCACAACTCAGAATGTAATGTGAAGGCACAGCATCCAAATCACCTTTGTAAGTACAGGTAGGGCAAATGCATGCCACCGGCACCCAGGCCAGCAGCCACTTAGATGCCACAGCATCACACTACCAATATCACATAGGCCAGCACTGGCACAGGCTCTGTACACATGCAGCTACTCCCAGTCAAAGTCAGACTCCCCAAATACTCACCCCTGGCTTGCTGCTGATGTTCCTTCAAACGTGCATCCAGCTCAGGCTGTGTCACTGCCAAGATGCGCCCCATTAGTGGTGTCATGCTGCGCCATGCTAAACATCCAGTGCGAGGAAGCAGCCCCAAGGTCATCTCCGCCACATTCTTTGCCACCCGGCTGATGTCATCCCATCTCATGTGGCAGTGGGTGCGTTGTCGGTTTGAGACCCCCAGAGCTCGCACCTTCGCTATAATGGCCCTCCACACGGCCTTTCGCTGGTGTACCTTGAGCTGCAGGCATGGGAGACAAGAGGGGGAAATGATCAGTGACAGTGTCATGTACCGACATCTATCAGTATAGCAGCAAGATACAAAATCATCAAATATCCAACGATATGTCAATCAGAGACTATAGTACAGCTCACATGGGACACCTGCATGGGAAAAGCTGATGTTAAAGCATGCAGGGGTGTGGGGGAACACAGTCCCTGCACAGCTCATGCACATGCAGGATGCCAGCACTGAAACTCCTATGTAGCCTGCCCACATCTCCAGTCCAGTGTGAACCTGTGTTTTGGGGTGGACTCACTGTGTACAAGACTGCGCAGCCATCAATTTCCCTGTCCTGTGAATAGATGAATGTGTCATGGTGGTCACCATGAGGGACATGATCTCACAAATACAAAATGCCATTCACAAGGGCAGTTGTGTGCAAACTACAGTGCTGAGATGGCCCATAGCTGGAGTGCAATGTGAAAAGACTGATGTCATACTCTGTAAGTTAAGTGAGGTGTCCTTGTAGATGGGGACTGTGCAGGCCAGCTGGGCTCACACTGAGATGGACTACAGGGGCACACACCGCCATCCAGCCAAGCAATCACTGTCATGACTACAGCATGAACAACCTTCTGTGTCACTGTATGGCTGACAAGACAACACGGGTCACTCATACATACATGTGCAGGGAGGCAAACCTGTGGCATTGGGTACACACACCCTCCCACTGGAGACAGCATGTCAGGCAGTGCATGACACTATCCCACACTCCCAGGCACATACTGCATCAGTCCAACTACATGTGTGGCCCCCCTGCCCTACCCCACCACTGTTGAAGACTTACCACAACATTTAGGGCACCATATAGCCTTGGGTACTGTGTGAGCACTTCGTCCACCAGGACCTCCAGCTCCTTGTTCGTGAAGGGACTGGTACGGATCTTCTCTGTCCTTGCCATCACTGTGGACATGAGACAACAACAGCGGAATCGGGTGGTGAGGGGTCTCAGGCAGCAGTCCCTGGAGGCAGCAGCAGATGAGGGGTCTCAGGCAGCAGTCTCTGGAGGCAGCAGCAGGTGAGGGGTCTCTGGCAGCAGGCTCTGGGAGCAGCAGCTGGCTCTGGGAGCAGTGGCTCACTCCCACACATATATAACCCCCTGGGGTCGTTTCAAAGGTGCCAAGCTGTAGCAATTGTTGGTCCAGGTCTGACTCTTTCAAATGCATCCAATGACCGCCTCTGCGGTG
Organism: Triturus cristatus; assembly: GCF_964204655.1. NCBI lineage: Eukaryota > Metazoa > Chordata > Amphibia > Caudata > Salamandridae > Triturus > Triturus cristatus. The sequence continues at coordinate 408,566,590 of NC_140590.1, forward strand.
GCGGAGCATGCTTACCGCGATCTTCAAAATTGCATCATGCCACCGCAATCATGGCTCCCATTGGCTGTAAGGGCATGCTCCATGGCGGTGACAACGCTGGGGCCCGGGGTGCGCTACCGTGATGTTGCATCTTTCAAATGCAGCCAATAACCGCTTCCGCGGTGGCGGAGCACACCTACCGTGATGGCGGAGCACGCCTACCGCGATTTTCAAAATTGCATCATGCCACCGCTATCGAGCTTCGCATTGGCTCTAGGACAAGCTCCATGGCGGTGACCCACCGCAGGGGCCCGGTGTGCGCTACCGCGATTTTAGCGGTGGAGCATGTCATCCGCCCTTTCCACATGTCTCCATGCCTATCAGTACCGCACTTGTGTGAATGGGGGTGCTGGTGACACACGGCCAGGGCCAGGCGGTAGCTTCCGTGATTTGGGTGCCATACATTGACACGGGGCTCCGCCATTCATGCAGCGGAGCATGCCAACCGTCATTTCCACATGTCACCATGCCTATCAGTACCGCACTTCTGTGAATGGGGGTGATGGTGACACACCGCCGGGGCCAGACAGTGGCTACCGCGATTTGTATGCCATACATTGACACGAGGCTCCACCATTCAGGCAGCGGAGCACGTCAACCGCCATTTCCACATGTCTCCATGCCTATCAGTACTGCAATTGTGCGAATGGGGGTGCTGGTGACACACCGCCGAGGCCAGGCGGTAGCTTCCGTGATTTGGGTGCCATACATTCACAATGGCCATCTGTCAAACATCAACAGGGCACAGTGCCAACATCGTCAATGGAACATCATATTGCACACGATGCCAATGTTCCATTTACTCCACTGATGGCTACACATGCCATGTTTGTGTGTGTGTTTTGTAGATTGGCCTGTACCCACTCACATGTCACTTATGGATTTGATGTTGGTGTAGGCAGGACAGTGTTGTTCTGGACTCGACAATGTGTACACATGTCAATGTGTTGAGGTGCAGTGACAATCACAGCAATGCTCGTCTCAATGAATGATGAACTATGTTGCATTGCCTCTCATGTCTGCTCATGCACACATTCGTCATTTCAGCGTGGTCATTGTGTGGTGGATGTGTGCCAGGTTGTAATGACGCATTGAGGTGTGACTTGTACAGCAGGTAGGTATGAGACAGTGGGTTTGATTAGTTACACATATGCTGAATGCTATACTCCCAGGCGTGCCCATTTGAAATGCGACCGTATCCCTATGTGCATTCGCATTGACCAAGGTAGTGTTTGAGGTACTTGTCTTGTGTAAGTTGACAGGTGTGGCCTTTGTGTACATGAAGGTGTCCCTACATGTGAGCTGGTCTGTTAGTCAAGATTGATGTCAGTCATTGTTGTCATCCAGAACGTGATATGCTGTGCACATCCCATGATGTATTGCATTGACATGTGTTCACTATCATCTCCAATTTAATTCGTCACTTGACGGTGCTGGAGGACATGGAGGATGTTGCCATCATACTTAAATGCCACCTGGACAGAGCCACCCTGAAAACCCTTTGTGATCTGTTGGAGCCCCACCTGCAGCCTCACAGGACATATCCAACAGCTTTCACCCCTACTTATAAGGTGATGGCGGCCCTGCATTTTTTTGCCACTGGATCGTTCCTAGTGACAGTGGCAAGCGCTGGTGGGATGTCACAACCGATGTTCAGCATGGTGCTGCGTGATGTACTGTCCGCCATGATGCTATACAAGAACAGATACATCCATTTCCCCAGGGGTGCTGAATTGTCAGCTGTGAAGGGAGGCCTCTATCCCTTTGGACATATCCCCAATGTTGTTGGTGCCATTGATTGCACCCATGTCAGGCTTGTGCCACCACAGGCAAGTGAGCACATTTACCACAATCGCAAGCAATACCACTCCATCAATGTGCAGGTGGTGTGCCTCGCTGATATGACCATCTCCCACGTGTGTGCCAAATTCCCAGGCTCGGCCAATGACTCCTACATCCTGCGGAACAGCATTGTGCACCAACTGATGGCTAATCTGCTTCCTGAACATGCATGGATTGTGAGTGAGTATGTCTAGTCGTGTGGTGTGCTGGGCGTGTGACCTGCTGCCCTGAGCCTCTGCGACATTGCAATGTCTATTTCTGTTTGTCATACCTAGGTGACTCTGCATATCCCAACCGTTCCTGGTTGCTGAGCCCACTGCGGAATCCCAGGACCCCGGCTGAAGCCCGCTACAATGAGGCCCATGGGAGGACACGTCATGTGGTGGAGCGTACTTTTGGTCTGCTCAAGTCACGTTTCCACTGCCTGGACAAGACCGGAGGTGCACTTGCATACTCGCCTGGGAAGGTGTGTCAGATTGTAGTGGCATGCTACATGCTCCACAACCTAGCCATTCGCAAGGAGATTCCCCTGCTCCTGGATGATGGTGAGGACCCAAGGCCCCAGCCTGCATACCAAGCCGTGTCCAGTGATGAGGACAGTGGAGAGGAGGAAGGTGTTGACCTGCGTGAACAGCTCATCACCCGCTACTTCACTTGAAGGTGGGTGTCAATGTGCAACATACCCATTGTCTGCTGATATTGCTGTTGTCATGAAGGGGCATGTGAGAATTGTAGCAGTAGCCAGTTGTAGACTCAGCGGTGTTTGGCAATGTTTCAGGGACAGGTCATTTGGGAACATCTACAGGACGTGTATGTTGACACTTGTTGCCCATTGTGACATGTGCATGTTGGGTTATCCTGATGGTAGCGGTTGTGTGATGTCTGCGATGCCACACCCAGACCAGTGAAAGTGGTTCTGTTGTGTTTCCCTAGGTGCCTTCAATATCTCCGTACCTACATACAGCCCATGCTCCTGGTACATTGTGATCATGTTGAAACTGTACATCCTGCAATAAAGACGGAGCAGACACGACAACATGTGTGTAAGGATATTTTATTTGCAATGGTGAGATGCAAGGGGGGTGTACATTTCCATTGGGGGGTGGGGTGGAGCAGTGAGTTGACAGTTGTGGAAGATGAGATAATCGAGTAGTCACCACATTGATGTGGTGACCCAGTCCAACAGACAGATACCATTCACAAGGCAGTGTGGGGAAGGACAGTCCAAAAAGTCAATCTAGTGGTGGAGAGGGTTGCCATCATGGCTGGCGTCTGGCAGGTGCTTTGCCTCCAGATACTCCCAGGGTCTTCTTGGGACTGCCCCTTCGTAGTTTGGCAGGGGGGCCCTGCTGCAGGGCCAGTGGTCTGAGGACTCACCCCTTTCTCTAGGCGCAGGGGAGGATGGTGAACTGTCATCATGTGGCCCACCAGAGGGAGGTGGATGTATTGTCTGTGGTGCATGCCTGTCCCTCAGTACCACCACTTGCTGGCCCAAGAGGTCCACGATTTCTCCCATGCAGGTGTCGATGGACCTCATCAGCAGGATGAGCTCGTGCAACAGTTCGTCCGACCGGCCGTTCGTCCCTGAGCTTGTTCGTATGCACCCAGGACTCTGGTGATGTGTTCCAGGGATTGGGTCCCAGCCTCCTGGTGTCCGTGGGTGACCCTGCCCCTCCCACCTGCCCTTCTGCCATGGACCTGTTGCCTCACCACTGTGGGCACCCGCATCCTCTCCCTGCCCTCCTCCGTTGGTGGTGTGTGCTGGTCATCCTCTGGGACAGGGAGGGTGTTGCAGGCAGCACTGGTGGTGGTGGTGGCGGTGGCGGTGGGTGCACAGGCCATGACAGCAGGGGTCTGCTGTGAAGTTGTTGTTGGCGCAGATGTGGTGGGGGGACCTGTTGCTCCCTGGCACACCAGATGGGCCGGCTTCGAGCTCATCGTCCATGGAATCCTGGGAGTCAACATCCGAGAGTCCATGTACCGGGGGGGAGACTGGCTCTGCAGGTTGCTGGTGTTGTCCTCTGCAGTGAGTTCTGTGGGTCAGATGGGAAATCGTCATTGTAGTGCACCTGGCAAGCTTTGTGTTAGCTGTTTGTCATTCACTTTTTGTACACTGCACAATTGACAGATCATCACATTGTTTACTATGTGCACTACTGTGCTTCCTGACATGATGCAGTGGTACAGGTATCACTTGTCCATGGTGTGAGGTGTCAAGGCATACCATGCGACCCGTGCACAATTAAGGATTACAGGGACATGTTGCCATCTGGGGCCTGGCACAACATGTGTTTAATTGATAACTCATTGTTTATTTGTCTGACCTGGCAGACGTCACATCTGCCATGTACTGACCATTGTCATCTCCGGCATACCTTTGTTCTGCCATGTGCATATCTTGATTTGTACCACCACACATGCTTCAAATGGTCCTTGTTGCACTTTCCCCATGGCGATGCACATGTAAATAGGTGCTGTGCATGAGTGTGATCTTACTTTCTTCTACTTATGCATTGGTGTGTCACACTTTGGTAGCTGTGACAGTTTCCTTAGCTGACCTGTGTGCCCACTGTGCTTGGCAATGGGGTAGGTATGCCTCTTTGTGCAATGAGAGGGCTGGTGTTGTCATATGGCACCATTTAATTTGTGACGAATGGGTGGGTGCACGTACTGGCTACTTACTTGTAATGTGCCAACATTTGGGTTTGTTATGTCACACATGTGTGTGTGCGTGGTGGCGACTTACATCTTACTCAGTGGGGTCACGGTCCAGAATCATATGTCTACCTACCTGTTAGTTTGTTTGGTGTACTGCAATGGCTTCCAACTGCTTCTGGGTGGAGGAGTGCTCCATCCTGCTCAAAGTGGGACAGAGGGAATGTTGGGAGTAGTAGTGCAGGCCTCCCACTCCCAGACACCCTCACTGTGAAGATGGCTACCTACCTGTAAGTTAGTTCTGTGTACTGCACTGGCTTCCAACTGCTTCTGGTTGGGGTAGTGCTCCATCCTGCTGAGGTGTGGGACAGAGGGAATGTTGGGAGTAGTAGTGCAGGCCTCCCACTGCCAGACACCCTCACAGTGAAGATGGCTACCTACCTGTACGTTTGATGTGGGTTGTGTAATGGCTGACACATGCTTCTGGGTGGGGTGGGGGAGGGATCCATCTAGCTAGGCTGTGGGACAGGTGACATGGTGGGAGTAGTGGTACAGGCCTCCCACCCCCAGACACCCTCCCAGGGACGATGGCTACCTACCTGTAAGTTTGATGAGGGTGATGTAATGGCTTCCAACTGCTTCTGGGTGGGGGGAGGGCTCCATCCTGCTGAGGGGGGGTAGGGTGCATGGTGGGTGTAGTGGTACAGACCTCCCACCCCCAGACACCCTCCCAGGGAAGATGGCAACCTACCTGTAAGTTTGATGAGGGTGATGTAATGGCTTCCAACTGCTTCTGGGTGGGGGGCTCCAACCTGCTTAGGGGGCATGGTGCATGTTGGGAGTAATGGTACTGACCTCCCACCCACAAACACCCTCACTGTGAAGATGGCCACCTACCTGTTAGTTTGATGAGGGTGATGTAATGGCTTCCAACTGCTTCTGGGGGGAGGGCTCCAACCTGCTAAGGGGGGCAGGGTGCATGGTGGGAGTAGTGGTACAGAACTCCCACCCACAAACACCCTCCCAGGGAAGATGGCTACCTACCTGTACGTTTGATGTGGGTTGTGTAATGGCTGACACATGCTTCTGGGTGGGGTGGGGGAGGGATCCATCTTGCTAGGCTGTGGGACAGGGGGCATGGTGGGGGTAGTGGTGCAGGCCTCCCACCCCCAGACACCCTTCCAGGGAAGATGGCTACCTACCTGTAAGTTTGATGAGGGTGATGTAATGGCTTCCAACTGCTTCTGGGTGGAGGGGAGGGCTCCATCCTGCTGAGTGGGGGCAGGGTGCATAGTGGGAGTAGTGGTACAGACCTCCCACCCACAAACACCTTCACTGTGAAGATGGATACCTACCTGTTAGTTTGATGAAGGTGATGTAATGGCTGACACATGCTTCTGGGTGGGGTGCCTGGAGAGCTCCATCATGCTGATGCTGTGGGACAAGGGGGACTGGTGGGAGTTGTAGTGCTGCCTGCCTGTACACATGCCTCCATGGTAATTTTGCTAGCTACGTTTGGGGTGAATGGGAGTGTGTGAATGTTGGATCTGTGAGACATGTTTTTGTGAGTGTGTGGTGCAGATGGATGGAATGTGTCCTAGGTGGTGTAGCTTTGTAGTTGTGCAAGACAGTACATAGCAGAGTGGTGGTAGTCATTTGTTTGTACTTACCAGCCTCCACTCCCCCGGCTACTCCTGTGAGACTCTCTGGATGCAGTATGGCAAGCACCTTCTCCTCCCATTGTGTGAATGGTTTTTGTGGAATGGGAGGGCCACCTCCAGTCCTCTGAGCAAGCTCATGGTTCTTGGTCCTCCTCTCCTTGACCACCCTCTTCAGATCATGCCACCGCTTCATGATCTCCTTTTTTGATTTTGGGGTGGTCCCTATTGCATTGACCCTTTGGACTATCCTTGCCCACAGTTGTGTCTTTGTGGCTAATGGTGTCTGTTGGACCAGGCTACCAAAAAGCTGTGGTTCCACTCTGACTATCTCATCTACCATGACTGTCAACTCACTCTCTGTGAATTTGGGCATTTTCTGTGTGGCCACGGTGTGTGGTGTGCAAAGTGGGTGTGGGTGCAGGAGTGTGAGTGGTGGTTGTGGTTGTGATGCGTATGGTGTGTGTTGTGCAGGGGGGTTACTTGTGCAGGTATGGAAGGGGTTGTGGTGCTGTGTGTGGTGTGGCTAGTGATGTTGTGTCCTTTGCCTCTCCTGTCAGCTGGGGTATGTGTTCCTTCTCTCATGGAGTATTGCAAAGGATTGTGGTCAGGGAAGGGGCTGGTTTATACTCAGCTATGTGGGTGTGTCCAATTGAGGTGTTGCTGTCAGGTGTGTTGTCCTGGGATTTGTATGTTTCTTTTTGCCATGTGGTTGTGTCATTGGGGTGTGTTTTGTGTATTTGGGGGCCACGGCTAGTTTTCTGTGTGCACTTTTTGGCCTTCTTGTGGGTTTTTGGCTTTGTCCGCCACATTTTTTACTGTTCGTCCGCAGCAGTGGCTGTGCTTTAGCTCTTCCACTGGCTCTCCCATTCATCCCATTGTGCAACCGCGGTGGTCGGAGACAGCGGTGCGTACCGCGGGACTGTCGGGGATATCCTAATTTCCGGTGCTGTGTCTCCGCTGTACTTGCGGCGGGACTCTGACCACCGCGGACGGATTTTGGCCATCTCCGCCCGCTACGGGCGGTTTTTCTTGGCCCCGTTCCCCCGAGGTCGGTGGTTTTTTTCTGCTTTTTCAAATTCTAAAACACATTTCTACTGGTTACACATATCCACCCTTGCCAACTGACTTCTAACTGAACCCAAACTGCTTCTGGAATGTTTTGGAGTCGCGACCCCAATGTGCAGCAAAGTGATGGAACCGCGAATCCAAACGGGAGTTCAAAAATATATTACAAATAAATGTACCACTTTTTTTAATAACACACTACTTCTAAAGATAGCACTTACTTGGGAAATCTCACTGTAATAATATATCACTTTAATATTTATAACAAATTTACATTTTAATGTCAGTTAACTTTCAACCCTACCCCCATTCTGCTTAATCCCTGTTTCCATAGTAACAGTTCATGGAACACTCAACTGAACTCACAGGTCACAAGTTCAGCATATTTTCAAGTTCACCACACAATGTTGCAAATACAAACAGCAAGTGTGGTTGACTTTCCAAAACACGAGCTTATCCAATCTAATGTACCTTTCAAACATTTTTTACTAACCAATAAGAAACATGCATTTTAAACACAGAAACATGCACCCTAATTTTGTCTGTATAATGTTCTTAAACAGCCAATAATTTCACTTCTTTTTTAAAAACTGCATCTTGTCCATCATTTTACCAACTGCCTACTTCAGCTAAAGACATCTTTTCAGTGCATCCAGACTTCCCTTCAAGATGCTTAGAGCGTGGATTGTGGGACACAGCTTTGTTTTCTGGTGCAAAAGGTATGCTGAACACATAAGTATTGACAAAGATCTAGCTTTGCAAAATTTGGACATTAAATGGATTGGACAAAGAGGATTAAAGTGGCACCAATTGATGCCTTTGGTTAAAACCTTTTTACATCTCCAACCCCCTGACCTCACGATTACCCATTGTGGTGGCAATGACCTAGGCACATTGACTTGGGTAGGGATGGAAATGCTAATGAAGGACACCTTTGCGAAATTGATGTTGCTTTTCCCCAAACTGTCTTTGTATACTCTAACATATGCCAAAGACATAAATGGAAGTGGTCCAATCAATTCTGTCCACAAATTGGGAAAGCTAGAAAAAATTTCATTAAAGATGTTTCTGCTTATCTCAGAGACCATAGGATGAGCTCCATATACAACAACAATCTGCGTTTCGATATGGATGGCATCTACAGGAGTGATGGTGTACATTTCACAGATAAGGGAAAGAGAGTCCTTCTCAACAACCTAAGGCTCTGCATCGGCAGTTGCATTTAGCTACAAAAATCTCCCAATAAACACAAGGGCTCTTATTAGAGCCACCTAATAACCCAATATATAACTTAGTTTTTGAAAAAATATGTTATTTTTTTTTGCTTGGAGTCACGCACCCAGCGCGGCTTCAAGAGTCACGCACCCATCGCGTTCAGACTTGGGGGCAGCGCTAAGAACCGCTCACCCATCGCATTCACACTGGGAGGCGTCGCTGAGAGCCACGCACCCTTCGTGTTCACACCAGGGGGCTGCGCTGAGAGCCGCGCACCCTTCGTGTTCACACTAGGGGGCCACGCTGAGAGCCGCGCTTGGGTCGTGACTCCATTTTGTATTTTTTTTAAACGTCCACTATCACTAATTTTTATTTGCCTTGTGGACCCCATTCCCCGAGGCATGCCCATCTTTTTTTTGGGACAGGAAACGGGAGGAGGACCGCGTAGCCTCCCTCCCAGGCCAATTTTGGGCCCGGGGACCCCATCCCCCAGGGCCTGGCCTCTGTGTTGCAGACCGTGTGGGGAGCCCCAATGCCCATACGGTCCCACGGCTCCCCTCCTCCTGCAGTAGCCGGCATTGATTTTGGACAAGGGGAGCTGCTAACATGCAGCTCCCCTTGTCCAAAAGCAATTCTACTTTGCTTCCTTGAAGTGAGATTTGTTTTTCCTCCGCTCACTGCAAAGAAGCAAACCGGGGTTTGCTATGACAGGACAGGAGCTCTGTTCCCATCCTCTTATAGCAAACAGCGATGTCCCAGGGGTGGGCACCCCGGGACACTGCAGGAGCCGGCCCGGGGGGTGGTGGTCCCCAGGCCCATCAAGAGCTCCAGGACGAGGGCCACGCGACCCCCCTCCTTAAAGATCTAAAGCCCCGGGGAGGTGGTGGTCCCTGGGGCAGTGTGGGGGGGGGGGTTTAAGCCCCCCACACTAATTTTTATTTAGAGCCCCGGGGAGGTAGTGGTCCGCGGGGCTCGGGGGGATCCCTCAAGGCTCCCCCACTAATTTCTATTTGTGCCCCGGGGAGGTGGCAGTCCCTGGGGCTGTGGGGGCCCCTGCAAATTTATTTCGGAGTGCCCCCGGGACCTGGCCCACCCTGGGGCTTTTTGAATACGAAATGACTCATTTGAAAAAAATAATTCCCAGCAGACTCCACGACCCCAGTCCGACTTCTGCCATTTAAAAAAAAACAAAAAATGCTCTTTTTGCCCTGGGAGGCCTTGTGACACCCCCTGAACAAGCCTAGGGGGGTAGGGTATTTGTACCCTGTCCCCTTTTCTACATTTTCATCTTTATTTTTCCTTCATTATTTGTGACTGGGTTACTGAGTCACAAAATGGCTGCTAACACATTCTAGTTTGGAGTGTTGTCAGCCAATAAGAATTAAGCTCGTGCTCAGGAGGAGTTGCAAACCCATCGCGCCCCTGGATATCGATATTTGTATTTTTTGAATTTCTCACAAACATTTAAAAAATAAGGTTGCTTTCTGAACCAAGAGCTACATTTATACCAAATTTGGTGTAATTCCGTCCAGCAGTTCGGGCTGTAGCCTGTCTCAAAATTTCCTATAGAAATTAACACACGAAAAACACGTTTTGGGATCCCCCTTTTTTCTCAGCCCCCGCTTGACCAATCACCCTCAAATGTTCAGGATAGGAGCTGACCTGGGTAGACCTTATTTTGGGAGAATTCTGCGAAGATTCATTAAACGACGCCAAAGTTATTAGAAAATCAAATCTATCTATCTATCTATCTATCTATCTATCTATCTATCTATCTATCTATCTATCTATCTATCTATCTATCTATCTATCTATCTATCTATCTATCCATAGGTTACACAAACGTTATAGTTAGGAATTAGCATTTAAAAAACCTTGCAAATTCTCTGAAAAAACCATAGGTTTCACACATGTTATAGTTAGCTGGACATTTCACTCGTAAAAAAACAATGAAATTCCCCCGTTATAGCTAGTTCAGCTAACTATAACTTGCGCGCCCGCAATCCACTGCTGATGACGTCACATATTACATCACTCATGACATGGTCAGTGACATCACTCATGACATCACTCATGACATCTCAAATGACATCACTGATGACATCACAGATGACATCATCCATTGAGTATGTGTTTTTTAACAATTTTAATATGTTTAATATTTATAGTGAAAGGCCTGTTGAAGAATGAGTGGGTGTACAAGTGTGTAAGTGGATGATTTTCTGTGGTGCGTATCTAACTCTATAAGTGAGTCATTAAATGTATCTTACTGCAGACTAGTGACTAAACTGTGTAAATGTCTGTATGTTTCTGTATGTTGGTGTATAAGTGGCTGCATGGTTTTGTGAATACCTATATGAGTGTCTATGTGAGTTATTTATTGCTTGTCTGAGTATCTGTATGGGTTCCTGAGTGTTTGTGTGGGTAGGGTGTGTGACTCTATGCATAGATGTGTGAGTGGGTGATTCTATGGGTGCATGGTTTTAAGAGTGCATCTGTGATGGACTGTATGGTTGAGTGAGTGTATGTATGGGTGTGTTAGGGATTGAATATATATCTCAGTGGTACATTTGTAACAAATTACATATGTGAAAGGCAGTATATGTGCGTTTAAGAGTATATAAGTGGTTAGATGTGAGAGTGTGTGATTGTGAGAGTGACTGTATGGATGAGTGTGTGCTTGTATCAATGATTCTATAAGAGCGTAAGAATGTGATACTATCTTTATGATTAAGTGAACTTGAGTGTGTATAACCGCATAGGTGAGTAAATGGGAGTGTGATTATTTGCATGACTGAGTAGGTGTGAGAGTACCTCTATGGATGATTGGTAGTGTGTGAGTGTCTATATAGGTGTATAAATGCATGTGATAGTTTTGTATGGATTGACTGTAAGTATGAGTGACTGTACTGGTGAATGAGTGGAGGTGTATGTAGACCTAAGAGTTAATAAGTGGGTATGTATTTATTGGTATTGCAGTATGTATGGTTTTGAGAATGGAACTCTTAAATTTTGAGTCGGTGTATCAAAGGTTATATTAGGGTGTGAGAAGATGTGGTAATTTATCACATGGATGACGTCATCAGTGATGTCATCAGTGATGTCATTTGAGATGTCATCAGTGATGTCATGAGTGATGTCACTGACCATGTCATGAGTGATGTAATATGTGACGTCATCAGCAGTGGATTGCGGGCGCGCGAGTTATAGTAAGCTGAACTAACTATAACGGGGGGATTTCATTGTTTTTTTTGGAGTGAAATGTCCAGCTAACTATAACATGTGTGAAACCTATGGTTTTTTCAGAGAATTTGCAAGGTTTTTTAAATGCTAATTCCTAACTATAACGTTTGCGAAACCTATGGTTTTTTCAGTGAATTTCAAAGGTTTTTTTAATGCTAATTTATGTATTTTTTAATATATTTTTTATAAATTTCTTTTATAAAAACTTACCTATGTATATAGTTATAGATTACCTCTATCCTTTAATTTGAAATGGCTCTGCTTTTTAAAAAACAGCATAGTTAATATCTTCTATTAACTCATAAACACTTTAATTCTTTTTTTTTGTTTTTGATGGGTTTTTACCGTGCGCGCTAGGTGCGCGCACGGTGATTGCTATGTCATCGTATGCGTTCGGTGCTGTGCGCGTACGTACATTCTCAACGTACGCATGCATACGTCGTGCATACTCCGTGCGGTACGTTCGCGCATATATACGTTGTTCTTGTACGCATGCATACGTTCTCCACGTACGCATACGTACGTCGCGTGTACTCCGCGCGGTACGTTCGCGCATGCGAGGTGCTTCGTACGCGTTCGGTGCGTGCACTACGTACGCATGCGTACGTTGTTCATGTGCGCAGGCATACGTCGTGCGTGCTCCGCGCACTATGTTTACGCATGCACGCGTACTACGCGCGCTAAGTTCGCGCATGCGCGGAACGTTTGCGAGTGCGCGCGTACTACGCAGCTAAGTTTGCACATGCGCACGTAGTACGTTCGCGCATGCGCACGTGCTCCGCGCATGCACCATGCGCGCACGGTAAGTCATGTGATTAAGAAAGAACACTTTTGATTGGTTCATAGTACTTTCACTTCCAGATTCTTCCAACACCACACCCAGGCAAGTCATGTGATTAATAAAGAACACTTTATATTGGTTTATAGTACTTTCACTTCCAGATTCTTCCAATACCACACCCAGGCAAGTCATGTGATTAGGAAACAACACTTTTCATTGGTTCATATTAGTTTCAGTTCCAGATTCTTCCAATACCACACCCACTCCCCTCATTATTACTTCTGATTCTCTGGGAGAAGGGGCTGATCTGTTTTTGATATACAATGGCAGAGCAGCAGCCATCTTCTAGTAGTGATCAGGAGACTCTTGTGCCACAGAGACAGAGGAGGCAGAAAGACTCTTTGATATGGCAATTTTTCACTTTTCCTGAGGGGCAGAAGAAGGTAAATGCTCCCAAAGTCACCTGCATTATTTGCCAGCGGACCTTATCACGTGGAAATGCTAATAAGAAATACTCTTTTAGTATTCACACGATGTTAAGACACGTTGAAGGACAACATCCTGTGTCTTTTGCTCGAGCTGCTAGTGAAAACTCACAAGCAGCTCAGCCGAGCACATCCGCAGCAGCTCAGCCGAGCACATCATTGGCAGCTCAGCCGAGTACTTCCTCTACGGTGGCGCCTTCACCTACTTCTTTACCTCTGGATATACGCCCTGCTTTTCGGAGGCTGTATACACGGTGCGTTGACTGTCATGCTCTTATTTCTCTTGGTGAAACCAGTATTGATCTCATTGAGAGAAAGTTAGAGGAGCACTCATGCACCCGGCCATAGTTTTTTTCATTTTTTCGTTTTTCTGTTCCTCTGTCCCTACATTAACACAAGGGCTCTTTTTAGAGCCACCTAAAATCTAAACACAAAAATTTGTATTTAAAATCTATTTTTCGTTTTTTTTTTTACCGTGCGCGCATTTTTTTTTTTTTTTAAATTAATCGTTTTTTTCACCCTTTGTGATCCTTCAGGGACTCCCTGACAAAGACTAGGCGGTCAGGAAGTCTCTACCATGCCCCCTTTCCATGTTCTCCACCTTTGTTTTAAATTTAAACACATTTTTAAATGTTTTTTTTAAATTGCAAGTAAAATGGATTACATTTCCTAAATTTTCTTTCATGATCTGAAAAAAAGAAAAAAGTATTAATATTCATATACTTTCATATTTAACAAAGCAATTTTTTGCCCTTTTTTTGCTGTTTTCAGAATGTATTGAATTTCACTGAAAATAGTGAGATCAATTGTTTTCATCATTTAACACCAGGCAAAAAAACCAATCTGAAAGATTGTTTAAAAAAAGCCCTGAATCTCTTCTCACTAAAACAGACCTTGATAGAAATGTCACAAATATAGTAAAGATACCTTCTAAGAACAATAACTATTTGCAATAAATAACGTCTGTAAATCTTGCTGCTTAAGCACGTACACCAAAATAATATCTGTCAAACAAGTCCACAATTGTTACCTTTACCTTTCCATGAGGCCAAATGGTAATTTTAAAATCCTTTGTAAGTGAAATATCCAATGTTAATCCTATAAAATTGAAATAATGGTTTCTTCAGATGCTGGAATTTGTATCTAAAATTTTGGTTTTAGAAAAATTAAGTAACAATTTGGTAAATCATAAGGCAAACGATGCTTGAAAATCAATTGAGAATCATTACACACTGTCCATCCTTTTTCACATTTAAGATAAACTGTGTAATGACCAGAATTTATAGAAGATCCATCATTAAAAATAATTGCAACTGCAACAAAAGTTTTACCTGATATTGATAATTGATTTCCTACAAACTTCTTTAGTAAAGTTTCCATTTTAGTTCCATCTGCTCTACAACGTTGCATCATTAAAATTACATACTGTCCATATTTATTTAAAAATAACGTTGATAACATGTCTGATTTACATTGAGAACATTCGATGATGTGATTTGCATCTTTAACTAATTTACTAAAAGTCACTGTTTTACTCTCTGGTAATGTTAAATATATGAACCTTTTAGAATCAACATTACTGCTACATGTGTTCATACAGTTTTCACAACAATGTTCCCATTTATATGAGACACCTACTATATTTTCTATTTCTACCCCTTCATCTTCCAGTACCATAAGCATATACATCAAGAATTCCTGTGCATCTTGCTGGACATCTTGTGTAAACTGTGTACATCCAGAATATTCATCTAAAAGATTTCTAACATCAGAAGCACTTTCTATTTGAGTTTTATCATTACTCAGCTTCTCATAAAGGAGACTCAGCAGAGAACAGAATCTTTTTTAATGATTTAGTATTATCTGCTCTTGCAAAATTTGAAGATAAAATACAACATTCAGCACTACATTTGCGTAGCAGTTGACACCAGAGCTATTTTCAAAATGACAACCAACAACCTCTACAACATTGTCCTTTTTCTTTTTGATTGCAGTCACATCACTCTCTTTTTGTTTTCTCTTATGTACATCCTCATTACAGATATTCTCAAATCTCCTTTTCCGACAAACAACACGTTTTTCAAACACAGGATACTGACCTAAATGAGGAGCATAGCTTCTTCTTAATCTATTATACTCCTTTACACAGTTTGCATCAGCACTAACTTTTGAGTGATCAAAGTCTATCATGAATAAACCAGATATTTTTTTCACGCGTTACAAAGCAACATATGCAATACCTTCTTTAAACACAGTAGATCCAATGTTTACAAATGCACTATCTACAGTTAATCCTTGAGATTTGTGAATAGTTACAGCATATGCTAGAGAAAACGGAAACTGCTTCCTACGTACATATAAGCCTTTCACAAGCAAGAAACAAACTGAACAACGACAAATGTCTTTAACCTCTTCAATCTGATCAAATTTTATTTTTAAAAATTCAATTCCAACTTTTTTCTGGTAATTAACAAAACCCACAACTTTACCTCCGTTCACTAAACCTTTCTCTACATCAAAATTACGTCTTAAAATTACTCGACAGTTCATACATACATAAAGATTCTTTTCTAAACTGGCTGTTTTTGAGATGTTTTTCTCTAGAGAATCCAATTTACTTGTCAATTTGTTTGTCAATATAATAGTTATTCCTTCATGTTGTATTTTATCCACAGCTTCCAGTTTGACAATCTCTTCATTTTCCAATTTCAAAAGTTCTTGATTGAATAGAGCATTCATGTAGTGTTGGCATTAAGCAGATTACAGTGTTTTTTTCAGCAATGTTCTTGTATATTTTCTCTGGAACTATTTGTTCTGTTGGAAACACATTACATAGCAATCGACTCTGTAAAGCTTTTCTGCCATGTTCTGTGAGTAGTCCAATTCTGATATCTTTGAGAATACTTGCATAATCCTCATCATTGGCTTGCCGCATATTGGTAATGAGTTCTTTATACTCAAAGTATGTCCAAATATTCACATTACCTATACTTCCTAATGACTTTTTCGTGTCTTCATGTGTGAGGGTTTGAAATACTGGTTGTCCTTTAACTGGAGTGAGCTGCAGAAGATCCCAAAAAACTATAACATGTTTTCTTCCAAATAGCACATCATAGTTTGTCTTTAGAATTTGCTGCATTCTTAAATGCACAAAGGCACGCATTAAGTTTGATACCATGCTTACCTCATCAATGAT
Source organism: Triturus cristatus (assembly GCF_964204655.1). Taxonomy (NCBI): domain Eukaryota; kingdom Metazoa; phylum Chordata; class Amphibia; order Caudata; family Salamandridae; genus Triturus; species Triturus cristatus. The sequence goes on from NC_140590.1 coordinate 408,582,772, forward strand.
GAGAACTTTCATGTTTTTTCAATACTCTTGCAACTTCAAAACATGCTTCTCCTGTTAGCTTGTGGTATTGTATTTTGTTCTCGTGCTCTACTGGTAACATTAGCAAACGATGGAGGGTAATTCCTTTTATGCTATATGCTGCTAACCCAGTTGGAGCAGTAACAACACAAGACAAAGTTGAATCTGTTTTTTGCTGTAGATAGCTTCTAATTACTTTAATCAAGAAACTTTTTCCAGTTCCGGCTTGTCCACTCACATACATTCTGATTGGTTGAAACGGTGTGCATGAGCACTCTTTATTTTCATGTAGTAATCCGTGATCAATTTTTTTTCTGACTTCCTCATAAATTTGTTGTTGTTCATCATTCAGTTGTAGTTCCATATTTGGTATGTTTATTAAATCTTCCTGAGCTTGATTCATAGCTGTTTCGACTTCAGTCATGGCTATTTCAGCTTCATTTTCTACGATTGGTTGTCCTAGAGGATGTTGACTGAACGTCCCAGAACTTTGACTGTCTTGAAAACTGTCTCTAGCTACTTCAGCTGCAATTGTTGCTTCTTGTTCAATTTCTTCATTTAACATTTAAATATAAGTTGAGAAAGTACTGCATTCTATGCTATCTTTGCAAGCATTAAAGGAATCTTCATAGCTCTGAAAATCTCCAAGTAGTTCGTCCTCTGAACGCCATGGTTTAAACAGCTGTAAAAGTGCCAAGTAGTAAAATTCCTTTTTGTCAGTAGTGTCGCAACTCAGCTTCCGGTGATTAATCAAACTTCCTTTTGTTTGTTTTACCAAACATCCTTCCTCACCAGTGACTTTTTACTTTCCATTGTTGATGTCTTCTGTGGTATTCCGTTTATAAATGTAGTTCTGCAGCACTTCATATAGACACATGTTCTCAAGATGATGACTTCTTTGTGGGTAAAATGTGTCCAACATGTTTGTTCTTAAAATGTCTGTACTTTCAGGTTCGTACTCTGCTAAATATTCAATTTTTCGAACAGATTTCAGTACCCGATTTCTCATTCCTCCAAGGCCTAAACTTACCCAAATTATTCTTCTGGATTTGGAGTACAGACCTGCAGATGATAACCTATCTGAGCATTCGTAGGATCCAATTTCTTTAAACTGAAACTGTATAGCTTTTTACTGACAGTCTTCTCGTGAGAAATCTCTTCCCACATTTCTTTCAATTCTGTTTTCTCAGATTTAGTGATGTAAGATGTGACCTACCGAGCAACAGCAATAGAATTGACAGCTACATACTGTATATCCATGTTAGCATTCCACATGGATAAAATGACTGGGTTGTAGTCATTTATATATTTTGACTCTTCTTTTCTTCTTAGGTTGTAGGTATTCTTAGGCGATTTTCTTGTAATAGTATGTTGCACAGCTGACATAAAACTGTTTACTCTTCCTTTTGAAAGAACTGGTCGTGGAAATCCAAATCGACATTTTGTGTAGAATTGATCTTTACTCTTGTACTTTCGTCGACAGTATTTTCCACACCGATGACTTAAAACTTGCTCTTTTAAGTTTTTTTCTTCTGTGCTTTTAGGTATAGCACATGTTGCATATTCTTCAATGAAAGATAAAACTGCATCATCAGAATCTGTTCCAAATTTTGGGGCATCCTTGATCCACAACAGCATATGAATATGAGGAGCACCTCTTGCTTGGTACTCTTTTCTCCAAAAGAAATCCACAACTTCTCCAAGAGGTGGATTTTTTTTATTGCAGATGAAGGACATCATAGCCTCAAATCTATGATTGAAATATCTGCAAACATTAACCGGATCCAATGAGCACAATTCTCCTGCTGTCTTGTATTGGATGTTTTCAATATTTGAATTTGCCTCTCGAAGAAAATCCAGTAAATCATCCCAAGCGTACTCAGCACAGCTTAGGGTAAGGAACCATGTAGGAGTTCCTAAATTCCGTAACATACATTTCAATTCTCCATGGCGTCGGTACCAATATTCATTAGTCCCACGCTGACAAGCCATCAGATTAATCAATTGAGATTCCAAATGATCATCTCGTTGTTGCACTTTGTTCAGAAAATCCTTTGCAGACACATTATGTAGATGTACTCCAGTTTTTAAAATGTGATTTACTGCATAAGATAGTGCAGATAAGTCACTTTCAAATAAAAGATGGAACAAATAAGGAATACTTTGATGAAATCTTGGATCTTCTGCATATAATCTTGTAGTCCGATACTGAGAAGCAGGAATCTGTACTGGACGTTCATCATATCGTCCACCTTTTCCTGTAGGAAACAGCTGGGGAAAACAACGAGCTTCCAAGCTCTCCTCCCATACACTCACGGGAGTTTCTTTTGCTTTTTTCATCTGAAACAGATCAATAGTGTTTCCCATAACTTCTTTAGAATGAAGAGGATGTATGCTGAAATGTTCATAAATTTCTTCTTCTTTTGACTTATCCACTTTTTCAATTTGCCCAGTTGGTATTCCTGTGTCTGCGAGTAAAACTTCTTAATCTTCATCCATATAAATTGATTCATACCATTTATTATTTCTTTTCAAATATAAATTTGCTCTTTGTACTTTTCGTACATCTACCAGCTCCTGCCAACTTTTCTTATTCTTTGTAGGTACACCATTAACCAGAATAACTAATGATTCAGTTTCCAAACTATCTGCATCAATTGTTTCAATATTTTTTTTCAAATCTAATGGCAAACATACAACTCTTCCTTTTAAACATCTTTGTAAATCTGAAGGAGGTAATTTGCCTGTTTTGGGCTCCATACGAACTATAGTCTGAAATGGATGGACACATTGAATGAGTATAGACTCATACGTATTTAAATCACTAAGTTCTGCAGGAATATCAACCAATTCTAAATTATTATGTACAGCTCTAGCTGGCATTTTATTTTCTTCTAACTTGTTATAACAGTATTTACAAATACGCTGATCTTCACCCAATTCAAAACAATTTTCCAGAAACAAATATGTAGCAAAATCCTTCCACTCATAATTATTTTCTTTTTCACTTTTTTTATAGAGATCAACATTCCTTGTTTGAGTTTTATAATGGCTTCTCCGGCAACAAATACAAGTAATATTTGGTCTTTCATTAGAGATGATAGTAAATTTTGCCATTTGATCTTCAAATGTTTTAGTAACAGTGGGTTCTACATACTCTTCCACATTTTTTTCAATAACTGTGTCATTTCCTGCACTTTCTTGCTCTGGACCAAAGTAACAAAACTCAATATCCTCACAAACCTTCTTCACATCTGATACAGATCCACGGAACAGAGCACTATTCAACTCATGCAACTTTAGTGCTGGACTTTTAGCAAAATACAATCTTCTCACAAACTTTCTCATTTCAGTATGATTAACTGCCAGCATCCTAAAATGGTGAAAAACACTTTGACAAACTTTCCTAGAAAGACAAGCTAGAGAATGTCCTTGCAAACCAGTATTCTCTCTCACTCTGCATGGATCTAGTCTTTGAAGCACCTTAATCTTCTGTTTAACACTTTTTTTACTATATTCTCTTAGAAAGTCACGAAATTTATCAATAGATTCCTGTCGTACAGTACAAATACTACTACAATTCCAAGTGTACACCTGGGCTTTAGGAGGTCTCCCCATAACCTCATCAGCTAACACTTCTTCCTCATTTCTTGGAACCATTTTCTCCTTTTCCATTACACAACCATCCTTAACTTCATATGCTCGACCACTGGTGTCAACTGCATGCAGCAAACTATTACTTTGAAGATAACTCTCTTCATTAAAAAATGGTTCAGTACTTGAACTATGCTTCCATTCACCTAAGAACACTTTACAAAAGATTTTTTTTTCACTTCTCTTTTTCTTTTGCTTTTTGACTTCATTACATTCACTAATTTATCTAATGTACGGATCCTGTTCAAAATTAAAATGAATAGTTTTCTTTTTAATTCCAAAGCCTTTGCAACAATTGATTCAATATGTTTCTTTTTCTTATAAAATTTGGCTTTCTTCCTATATTTTTTCACATCCTTTAGCAAATTGAACATCACTCTTCTCTAAAACATTTTTCTACGAATGTTTTTAAAATCCATTTTTCTTTTTAAGTCATTCTTTCTTACTTCTGATTCTACATTAGGCTTTAGTATATTATGTCGATTGTCTTTTTGTTTTCTACTTGAAACACTATTTCCAGTGGATATATTTTTTACATTTTTACTTTGCTTGAAGATATTTTTATAAAATCCTTAGTCTGCTTACCAGAAGGCTTTTTCTTTTTTCCAACATGAGGTTCTTCAACTAATTTTTGTTGTCCCGTTGTGTTCAAATATAGATGTAGTTGCTGTTCTTTTCTCTTTCTTGATTTTATAGGCATCTTTAATTTATTTCAGTCTTGTTCAGCAATACCAGAAAGAAACTAAAAAAAAAATACCTTTATGTAATTTAAATATATTACTATATTCTTTATGAGGTTTTGAAAAGCTCATCATATGAGCTGTCCCATTCCTACGACTGCAAGTCTTACACAATAAAAGCTACACAAATTAAATCTCTGACAACAATTCCTGTGTGCACACAGACTCATGGCGTGATTCTAGGCAGAAAACGATATTTGATTGGCAATTTCAAAGCACATTTACTACTGTGGTTTTGCAAGTGATAATTACTGTAACAGCCTGACACATTTTCCTTATAGTTCAGAGAGGCAGAAAAGAGCACATGTCCTAACAGCTACTTGAGAGCATGAGCATGTGTAACCTGGGTGAGTGATTAGACTACAGCAAAGGAAATGTACCTTAGTGATATTGATTGTGTTAACGTTACTCACTGCTATCTGGAATACCACATAGTGCTGAATACTGCGCACCCCGCGAAATTTTTCTTAATTTTTTTTTGTGACCTAAGGGGTCTTTCATGATCCCCCTGAGAAGGCCTAGGGGGTCAGGGACTCTCTACCCTGCCCCCTTTTCACGTTCTTCACTTGTGTTTTTAGCTCTCTTCTGCCTCTAAAACTCAAAATGGCGGCTGGGGGGTGCGCGCACCGTGCACGCACACTGTGAATTTTTGAAAAAAAATAAAATGTTTTTTTCACCCTTCGGGGTCCCTCAGGGACTCCCTGACAAAGGTTAGGGGGTCAGGAACTGTCCACCCTGCCCCCTTTTCACGTTCTCCACCTTTGTTTTTCACCCCCTCAGACTGCGAGAGACAAAATGGCGGCCGACACTGCCCGATTCGAATGTTTACTAAGATCTAACAACCAATCAGAATCGCGCTCTCGCACGGCAGCGTGCGCGTACGGTAAGTTTTACCGTACGCGCACGGAGCGCGCCTATATATATATATATATATGCTTTTAAATGCTATTTTCTCAGGAAATACTGAACATATTTACACCAGACCTGCAAAAGGCACATCCCTGACCTGAGGGCTACCTCTCTGCCAAATTTCAAGTAATTCTGTTCAGCCGTTCGGGCTGTAGCTTGGACTAAAGGTCCTATGGAAAAATGCATGGGGAAAACGCGTTTTGGAACCCCCCTTTTTCTCAGCCCCCGCTTGACGAATCCCCCCGAGACTTTCAGGGCAGGAGCGGAGCGCCCCACCTATTTTGAAAATTTCGCGAGGATTCGTCAATCGGCGCCAAAGTTATTCCAAATAGAATGTTGCGGATTTCCTATGGAAACACGATCCTAACTATAACTATCTACTGGCGACCGCCAGTAGATAATATATATATATATATATATATATATATATATATATATATATATATTCCAGCTCGACCACACATGGTGTGAAGCACTCACGGTGGAACAGATGTATTAGCAAGCAATTCTTTTTCAGACGCGTTTCGGTGTGATGCCTTCATCAGTGTTCAGAAATGCTGTATGTTACCAGTCTGCTAATTGGTTTAAATTCTAAATCAAAAGTTCGCACTGGTAGTTCACAGGCCAATGGCAAGGCTGCTTTTACTTATCCACCAAAGATGCGATCGAACAACATCACAGTCACTGCGATCGCATATATTGATTATACGTGCCTCGATGCAAATTAAAAGACTTGGTTCCCATTGGACTGATTCAGGTCCTGTTGATGTGGTCCTTACTGCATCATAGATCCTTGTTGCCATGCCTCCTTGGCCCCTGGATTTGAACACCATATCCTCCTCGCCAGCCGATGCATTTGCGATATGACCGCAGGCATAGGTCAAATGGCACGGCATTCTTGAGCTTGCATAGCTCACAACCTTCATTGGTCGACGGTGCACACATAGCGTCGACGGTTTAAGCAGATTAAAGTAACAGCTCCAAAGTCCCACCTGCTGCTGAACTCCTGAGGCGGGTGCTATCATTCGCGAGGGTAGGAACTCACGATCTCATATTCCAGCTCAACCACACATGGTGTGAAGCACTCACGGGGTAACAGATTTATTAGCAAGCAATTCTTTTTCAGACGCATTTCGGCGTGATGCCTTCATCAGTGTTCAGAAATGCTGCATGATGCCAGTTTGCTAATTGGTTTAAATTCTATATCCACAGTTCTCATTGGTAGTTCACGGGCCAATGGCAAGGCTGCTTTTACTTATCCACCAAAGATGCGATCGAACAACATTACAGTCACTGCGATCGCATATATTGATTAAACCTGCCTTGATGCAAATTCAAAGACTTGGTTACCGTTGGACTGATTCAGGTCCTGTTGATGTTGTCCTTACTGCATCATAGATCTTTGTTGCCATGCCTCCTTGGCCCCTGGATTTGAACACTATATCCCCCTCGCCAGCCGATGCATTTGCGATATGACCGCAGGCGTCGGTCAAATGGCAAGGCGTCCTTCAGCTTGCAGTGCTCACGGCCTTCATTGGTTGACGGTGCACGCATAGCGTCGACTGTTCAAGCAGAATAAAGTAACAGCTCTAAATTGCCACCTGCTGCTGAACTCCTGGGTCGGGTGCTATCATTCGCGAGGGCAGGAACTCGCGATCTCATATTCCAGCTCACCCACATATGGTGTGAAACACTCACGAGGTAACAGATTTATTAGCAAGCAATTCTTTTTCAGACGCATTTCGGCATGATGCCTTCATCAGTGTTCAGAAATGCTGTATGCTCCCAGTTTGCTAATTGGTTTAAATTGTATATCCACAGTTCTCATTGGTAGTTGACAGGCCAATGGCAAGGCTGTTTTTGCTTATCCACCAAAAATGCGATCAAACAACATCACAGTCACTGCAATCGCATATGTTGATTATACATGCCTTGATGCAAATTGAAAGACTTGGTTCCCGTTAGACTGATTCAGGTCCTGTTGATGTTGTCCTTACTGCATCATAGATCTTTGTTGCCATGCCTCCTTGGCCCCTGGATTTGAACACTATATCCCCCTCGCCAGCCGATGCATTTGCAATATGACCGCAGGCGTCGTTCAAATGTCAAGGCGTCCTTCAGCTTGCATAGCTCACGACCTTCATCGGTCGACGGTGCACCCATAGCGTCGACGGTTCAAGCAGATTAAAGTAACAGCTATAACGTCCCACCTGCTGCTGAACTCCTGGGGCGGGTGCTATTATTCGCGAGGGCAGGAACTCGCGATCTCATATTCCAGCTCAACCACATATGGTGTGAAGCACTCACAGGGTAACAGATCTATTAGCAAACAATTATTTTTCAGACGCGTTTCGGTGTAATGCCTTCACCAGTGTTCAGAAATACTGCATGTTGCCAGTTTGCTAATTGGTTTACATTCTATATCCACAGTTGTCATTGGGAGTTCACAAGCCAATGGCAAGGCTGCTTTTACTTATCCACCAAAAATGCGATCGAACAGCATCACAGTCACTGCGATCGCATATGTTGACTATACGTGCCTCGATGCAAATTCAATGACTTGCTTCCCGTTGGACTGATTCAGGTCCTGTTGATGTTGTACTTACTGCATCATAGATCCTTGTTGCCATGCCTCCTTGGCCCCTGGATTTGAACACCTTATCCCCCTCACCAGCCGATGCATTTGCGATATGAGCGTACGCATCGTTCAAATGACACAGCGTACTTGAGCTTGCAGAGCTCACGACCTTCAATGGTCGACTGTGCACGCATAGCTTCGGTGGTTCAAGCGGATTAAAGTAACAACTCCAAAGTCCCACCTGCTGCTGAAATCCTGGGGCGGGTACTATCATTCACGAGGGCAGGAACTCGTGATCTGGTATGCCAGCTCAACCACACATGGTGTGAAGCAATCACAGGGTAACAGATCTATTAGCAAACAATTATTTTTCAGACGCGTTTCGGTGTAATGCCTTCACCAGTGTTCAGAAATACTGTATGTTGCCAGTTTGCTAATTGGTTTACATTCTATATCCACAGTTGTCATTGGGAGTTCACAAGCCAATGGCAAGGCTGCTTTTACTTATCCACCAAAAATGCGATCGAACAGCATCACAGTCACTGCGATCGCATATGTTGACTATACGTGCCTCGATGCAAATTAAAAGACTTGGTTCCCATTGGACTGATTCAGGTCCTGTTGATGTGGTCCTTACTGCATCATAGATCCTTGTTGCCATGCCTCCTTGGCCCCTGGATTTGAACACCATATCCTCCTCGCCAGCCGATGCATTTGCGATATGACCGCAGGCATAGGTCAAATGGCACGGCGTTCTTGAGCTTGCATAGCTCACAACCTTCATTGGTCGACGGTGCACACATAGCGTCGACGGTTTAAGCAGATTAAAGTAACAGCTCCAAAGTCCCACCTGCTGCTGAACTCCTGAGGCGGGTGCTATCATTCGCGAGGGTAGGAACTCACGATCTCATATTCCAGCTCAACCACACATGGTGTGAAGCACTCACGGGGTAACAGATTTATTAGCAAGCAATTCTTTTTCAGACGCATTTCGGCGTGATGCCTTCATCAGTGTTCAGAAATGCTGCATGATGCTAGTTTGCTAATTGGTTTAAATTCTATATCCACAGTTCTCATTGGTAGTTCACGGGCCAATGGCAAGGCTGCTTTTACTTATCCACCAAAGATGCGATCGAACAACATTACAGTCACTGCGATCGCATATATTGATTAAACCTGCCTTGATGCAAATTCAAAGACTTGGTTACCGTTGGACTGATTCAGGTCCTGTTGATGTTGTCCTTACTGCATCATAGATCTTTGTTGCCATGCCTCCTTGGCCCCTGGATTTGAACACTATATCCCCCTCGCCAGCCGATGCATTTGCGATATGACCGCAGGCGTCGGTCAAATGGCAAGGCGTCCTTCAGCTTGCAGTGCTCACGGCCTTCATTGGTCGACGGTGCACGCATAGCGTCGACGGTTCAAGCAGAATAAAGTAACAGCTCTAAATTGCCACCTGCTGCTGAACTCCTGGGTCGGGTGCTATCATTCGCGAGGGCAGGAACTCGCGATCTCATATTCCAGCTCACCCACATATGGTGTGAAACACTCACGAGGTAACAGATTTATTAGCAAGCAATTCTTTTTCAGACGCATTTCGGCATGATGCCTTCATCAGTGTTCAGAAATGCTGTATGCTCCCAGTTTGCTAATTGGTTTAAATTATATATCCACAGTTCTCATTGGTAGTTGACAGGCCAATGGCAAGGCTGTTTTTGCTTATCCACCAAAAATGCGATCAAACAACATCACAGTCACTGCAATCGCATATGTTGATTATACATGCCTTGATGCAAATTCAAAGACTTGGTTCCCGTTAGACTGATTCAGGTCCTGTTGATGTTGTCCTTACTGCATCATAGATCTTTGTTGCCATGCTTCCTTGGCCCCTGGATTTGAACACTATATCCCCCTCGCCAGCCGATGCATTTGCAATATGACCGCAGGCGTCGTTCAAATGGCAAGGCGTCCTTCAGCTTGCATAGCTCACGACCTTCATTGGTCGACGGTGCACCCATAGCGTCGACGGTTCAAGCAGATTAAAGTAACAGCTATAACGTCCCACCTGCTGCTGAACTCCTGGGGCGGGTGCTATTATTGGCGAGGGCAGGAACTCGCGATCTCATATTCCAGCTCAACCACACATGGTGTGAAGCACTCACAGGGTAACAGATCTATTAGCAAACAATTATTTTTCAGATCCTTGTTGCCATGCCTCCTTGGCCCCTGGATTTGAACACCTTATCCCCCTCACCAGCCGATGCATTTGCGATATGAGCGTACGCATCGTTCAAATGACACAGCGTACTTGAGCTTGCAGAGCTCACGACCTTCAATGGTCGACTGTGCACGCATAGCTTCGGTGGTTCAAGCGGATTAAAGTAACAACTCCAAAGTCCCACCTGCTGCTGAAATCCTGGGGCGGGTACTATCTTTCACGAGGGCAGGAACTCGTGATCTGGTATGCCAGCTCAACCACACATGGTGTGAAGCAATCACGGGGTAACAGATTTATTAGCAAGCAATTCTTTTTCAGACGCATTTCGGCGTGGCGCCTTCATCAGTGTTCAGAAATTCTGTATGTTCCCAGTTTGCTACTTGTTTTAAATTCTATATCCACAGTTCTCACTGGTAATTCACAGGCCAATGGCATGGCTGCTTTTAATTATCCACCAAAGATGCTGTCGTCCCCGCAATGCCCTTAATGTCCGCAAAAATGGAAAATAGGTCTGAAAGATGTTTTTTTAACAAGCTTAGTACAAATAATATGAGTTTAAACATGCTTTGAAAGAAGTATGTACATGGTAATATGTGTAGGGCAATGTTCAGAATGGATCTTTTTACATATTTTTGGATGTGTTGGTGATCAATGAATGTCTGCTTTTGTTTTCTGTTTTCGCGATGTGTCAGTGGGGATCACGTCATTGCGAAGATTCCCCAAAACTAAAGAAAAAAAACCTTTAGAAAAAAACTTTACAATATTTCAGGTCCTAGGGTGACTCTGACAAGAGTCATTGCATTGGTTGTGTGTATATGGCTGCTATACATAAGACCGGATGCAGAGTTTCAGGTTACTTAGAAAGCCCTGTTGCCTTCATCTGTAAAGTACACTCCATCATTTCTATAAATTCCATGCATGTCTAAACGCACATTGGGCCACATGCATCAACGAGAAAACTGGTTGCAAACGGGCAGATTAGCAGAATCTGCCCCTTTGCGACCGGTATTTTTGCATTTGGGATGCATCATCCCAAATGCAAAAATCGCAATTTAAGGAATCTCTAAATAGCGATTCCTTAAATTGCGACTGCATTTAAGGAATCCCAAATTGAGATTCCTTAAATGCAATGCATTAAAGTTAAAATATTAGCAATATCGCTAATAGGGGGAGCAAATTACCATGAAGTTGAACTTCATGGTAATTTGCAAAAACTTTGAAAAATGCACTTTTTTGCATTTTTCAAAGTTTCATGTTGCGCACACACATGCCCTTAGAGCATGTGTGTGTGCAACATATGTGCACAGATCAATTTCAGGGGTGCAATAGGGTGTCATTTTGACACCCTTGCACCCTTGAAATTGCATGAGCAATTTGCGAGTAACTACTGGTACTCGCAATTTGCTCATGCAATCTCCAAATCATTCCTATGGGCCTGGAGGCCCATAGGAATGATTGGGACGGCATTCCTTAATTGCGACTCGCAATTAAGGAATTTGTAGGAATCGCTATTCTTATAGCGATTCCTACATGCATAGGCTTTTGCAATTCCTTAATTGCGATTCCTTAAAAATCGCAATTAAGGAATCGCAAAAGTCTTTGTTTGATGCATGTGCCAGATTGTTGTTATAGATACAGCTCATTAGATGGTCTCTGAGGAATGCAGAAACAGTTTTATAAACATGTTTCCTGACTTTGTCAATCTGTGGACAGAATTGATTTGACCACTTCCATTTCTGTCTTTGGCATATATTAGAGTACACCAAGACAGTGTGAGGGAAAAGCGACACCAGTTCTGTAAAGGTTTCTTTCATCCAGCCCTACCAAAAAAAACAAAGTGCTATCATGTATTTTATGTTAGCCACCTTCAGTCTACCGGTGCACATGTTAATGTCATAGATCATCCACTGTTACACTTACACGATCTCAATCATGGGCCACATGTTATAAATTTTGTATAGGCTCTGCTATATAAGTGTCACGACTGTGCTGAGTTTTTTCACCCGGACATCCTCCGAGACTGCCATCTCATCAAACCCCCCCCTTTTTGTTCTCATGTAGTGTGGCACAGCATTCCTTCCATTTTCTGCTATACCAATGTCATCCTACTATATTTTACTCACACTTCTAGTCAAGACGTTCCTTGCCCATTTACTCCACTTCCTTTTGACCCATTACGCCTATTTCCGCCCGCTTGGACCGGTTCTTTCACGGTCTAGTTCTTTCAATTACATCACGCTTGCTCTAACACCATGTGATGGTTTCCACCAGCTTCCGTTTCCAAGTCAGGACGGAACCAGTTGTTTGTTCTCTTACTCAATAGTCATCGTCCCATCATGTTATTTTCAACCGGGTGGACCGTTTCAGTTATGGTCTAGTTTATTTTGACCGCGCTTGCTCAAGTACGACATTCTGGCTTCCGCCGGCTTCCGCATCCGGAAAGCGAGACGGTACCAGTGTCTCCTCCCCTTCTTCAATTTGACTCGAGGTAAGCTCCATCTACTTCTCTGCCCAATTGCGAGTTCCAATGCCTTTAGTTTTAGTCCCACCTGACTAGTTTCTTTCTCTCCTTAGATCATTTCCATTAATATGGCGCATCCGCCTACTTACTTGCTCTAGACACTAGACGGCTCTGTTTACCATTCCTCACAGATAAGATTCAACCACATTCGCCCAGTCAGCTTTCCCCATATTCGTGTTTTTCATGCTTAGCTTTTCCCCTCTCCCTCCATTTCAGCAACTCACACACTCTCGTTTGTAACACGAGGCTTCTACACGTCACATCTTGACATATTAGACCCTTATTGAGGTAAGCGATTGGAGTACTCAGGTCACCTGCCTCGCCAGACTCAATGGGGCAACACTAATTTGTTCTCCATTATCTGCACTCAGGTCCGCTTGATATCAGGGGCCACACCACCCTCCCTGCAGCCTTACCCACAGGGGTCAACCAGATTGAGCTCCCCTCCCAGCAGGATCTGCAACATTGCAACGTGGACCGATTGGCCCTCATTGATCCCCTGGCCAGGTTGGAATTATCACCGGCCTCGCAGTGAGCCTCTTTTCTCAATTTTCGTTACTATAGTACATCGCCACTCAGCGTGGAGCTCACCACCCGGCCTTCCCGCACTCCCCCCTCATTCTGTTTTTTTGTTTGTCTCTCCTTCTTTCCAGACACTGTCTTTTTACTCTGCAGCACCACACAGGTATTGTTTCATATCTCCCGTCACCACTAGTATTCTCGCGCTCTCGTTGTAGGGATACTCGTGCTGACAATCACTGACTTCACAACAATGATCATATGGCAGTCTCCCCCTTCTAGGCCAATTAGCTTCCACTGTCCAGCTATTTGCATGACTTGTCTCTCCCTCGCAGTGGTCTTCCCAATGCCATCCGGCCCCTCACCTAGCTTGCCATCGACTTTGTGCAATGTTGATATTCTCTCCTCTTAATTTCCTTGTTCATACTATACACAGATTTCGCGCATTAGTGTGTTTGAGCTAAGGATGAACATGTGTTTTCATTGATTACATTTACCTTTTAATGTCACGTCTACACCAATATTCACCATGTGCTAGGATTGTGTCACAATGTTGTTCCACAATGTTTTCTCCGTGACGAAGTCACAAATGTTATACCACGGGACCTGTCCTTATACCAAGTCACTTTTACAGTTATCTATTCACATTCCTGCTAAGGGTTTCCACGTGTTATTGGTGATTCTGTTCCACATGACTCCTCAGTCATGTTTTTCTCGGTTTGGCAACAACCAACGCTATGAGTTTGCATTATTTTACTCAATGTTTTGTATCTTCCCAGCCCTGAAGAAGCCACGGGATAGTTCCCTTATGTGACGAAACATGTGTTGACTGGTTGTTTTTCGTTGTTGCATCATTAAATAAACCTGAATATTACACTGGTGTCGACCACAGATATTGTCACAATACAAGACTCTTCAACCATTGTTGTATCCTAATTATGTGTGCCCAGGACCGTGTTGTCAAAAAAACAAAGGTTAAAGGGACGTTATAGTTAGGATTTAGCATTGAAAAAACTTTAGAAATTCACTGATAAAACCAAAGGTTACAGGGGCGTTACAGTCAGGAAATAGAATTTAAAAAACCTTAGAAATTCACTGAAGAAACCAAAGGTTACAGGGACGTTATAGTTAGGCCGACATTTCACTCATACAAAACTAGAGAAATGCAACAGTTAAAGTTAGCTGAGCAGAGCTAACTATAACTCGCGCCCCCACAATGCACTGCTTATGACCTCACATCTTACATCACTCATGACATGGTCAGTGACATCACTGATGACATCACTGATGACATCACTGATGACATCCTAAATGACATCCTTGATTACATCATCCAAAAAATCTCTGATGCAACCACTCATACCCCAATACCACATTTCATACACCCATTCCAACTTCGAAACTAACATTCTTAAAACCATTGACACCCTCATACCAGTACTTACACGCCCACTCAATGATTCATAGGTCTCTACACACATCTACTCAGTTACCCATACAAACACTCATTCACAACTTACTCACTTATACAGCCACTGATCCATTTAGCGACGATCCCTGGGGCACTCTGCAGTTGATCTCAGTGGGTTCGGAGAGGAAGGGCATGAGTCTGATTCTTTGGGTCCTGCCAGTGAGGAAGGAGCGTAGCCAGTCGAGGGCAGCTCCCTGTATGCCGGTGTCATGGAGTCTGGCGGTGAGTGTGCAGTGGGAGACGATGTTGAAGGCTGCAGAGACTTCTAGCAGGATCAGGGCCACGGTGTGGCCTTGGTTGAGGATGGTGCAGATGTCATCTGTGGCGGCAAGTAGGGAAGTCTCGTGCTGTGGCTGCTGCGGAATCCAGATTGGAAGGGGTCAAGGATGGAGTTCTCTTCGATGAAGTTCATTAGTTGGGCGGTGACAATCTTCTCAGTGACTTTGGCTGTGAAATGTAGTAGAGAGATGGGTCGGTAGTTCTTGAGATCTGTAGGGTCGGTGGAGGGCTTCTTGAGGAGGGGCTTGACTTCTGCGTGTTTCCAGTCATCGAGGAAAGTGCCTATAGGTGAGTGAGTGGGTGTGTGAGTAACAATATGAGTGACTGACAGTATGTGAGTGGCTGTATGGGTGTATGAGTGGATATATCAGTGGCTGTATTCGTGAGTGAGTTGGTGTATGAGCGGATGTGTGTGTAGACCTATGAATCAGTAAGTGGGTGTGTAAGCACTGGTTTGGTTGTTTATATGATTTTGAGAATGTTAGTGTAGAAGTTGGAATGGGTGTATGAAAGGTTATATTGTGGTGTGAGTGGGTGCATCAGAGATTCTGTGGATGATGTCATCAGTGATGTAATTTGGATGATGTCATGACTGATGTCACTTACCATGCCATGAGTGATGTAATATGAGAGGTCATATGCAGTGCATTGGGGGGCGCTAGTTATAACTGTTGAATTTCACTGGGTTTTTATGAGTGAAACCCGAGCCCAACTATAAAGTCTCTGTGACCTTTGTATTTTTTGTGAATTTCTAAGGTTTTTTTAATGCTAATTTCTCCCTGTATCCTTTGCTTTTTCAGTGAATTTCCAAGGATTTTCAAATTCTATTTCTCATCTATAATGTCCATGTAACCTATGACTATTTTACTGAATTTTTAAGGTTTTAAAATAGTATTTTCTATCTAAAATGGCTCTATAATGTTTATTTTTATAACCTTGTATTTTTCTCAGTGGATTAACCCTTTTGCTGCGTGCGTCGGCCAACGGCCGTCGCGAGCACTACCTCCGTAGTGCTGCGCACGTCCGTTAACCGACGTGGCCCCGCCGTGGTTAATGGGTTAATAAGCATAGTTTTTTTTCCTTTACACTTTTTATATTTGCAACGACGTTGCGATACCCGCGGTGACGTCGCAAAAGGCACATGTTTTTAAGGAAGTCTTAAACATATATCTAGACAGATTTTACTTAATAGCAGGCACTAGTTGTTTAGTAATGTAGAGATTATATTGGAGTTTGTGTCATGGTTTTGTAAAAAAACCTCTTCAATTTGGAAGTTTAAATATTTGCGGTGACTCTGTTGTCGGTAGTCGCGAAGTACGCAAGTTTTTTTAAAACTCGGGAACACATACTTACACATATTTTAATTAATATTTGACACAGGTTGTTTATTGATAAAAGCTTTAAACCTAACTTTTGGAAGAATTTTTCAATTAAAAGCCTTTTACTTGGTGTCTTGCATTATCACAGTGATGCAGGTGTCACAATGATATCGGTAGCCGCGATTGCCGCGAATACATCACAAAATGACAAAACAAATGAAGACATTCCATAGCCACCCCCACATTCAAAACTTATAACTGCAAAATGGATTATAACCATCGGACTAAACACATTACTATCAAAATGATTGTATAATACCACGTACAACTCCTTTAATATCTCTATAACACAGTACATACGTTTTCAGTGTAATAATCCATAACTGCATGCATCAACATATCAGTAAGTCTCTTATTCCCTGTATAAGTACTTGAGTGAATCTGTAAGACGGTTCATAAGTCTATCAAAGCTTCTGTAATGAACTGCAAGACTGCCTTAGTGCATCTGTGAGTGGGTGCATCAGTGTTGAAAGGGGTCTGTGATTTTGTTATATACGTCTGTGAGTAGGTACATGAGTGCCTATGTGCATTTGCAAGTAAGTATAGAACTATCTGACTGGATCTGTGAGTGGATACATGAGTGTCTAAGTGGGTGAGTGAGTGGGTGCATGAGTGTCTGAGTGGGTCTGTGAGTGAGTACATACATCTCTCAGTGGGTCTATCACTGACAGTGAGAATTTCTGAGTGGCTCTGTTGGTGCGTGGGTTTCTGAGTGTGACTGTGAGTGGGTATATGCGTTTTTGAGAGTATAACTGACTGGGTGCGTAATTCTCTGACTGGGTCTGTGAGTGGGTCTGCGAGTGTCTGAGTGTGACCATGGGGGGATGTAGTAGATCTGTGAGTTGGTGTAGGAGTGTGTAACTGGGTCTGTAAGTGAGAGCATAAGTCTCTGATTGGGTGAGTTAATAGCTGCATGCATGTCTGAGTGGGTCTGTGACTGGGAGGGTGAGTGTCTGGGTGTGTCTGTGAGTGGATGCATGAGCCTTGAGTTTGTGAGGGTGTGTGTGAGTTTCTGAGTGTATAAGTGAGTGACTGAGTCCGTAAGCCTGTGAGATGGTCTGTGAGTGAGTATGGGAGTGACTGTATGGGTATGTGAGTTGGTGTATGAGTGTCTCAGTGTGTCTGTTAGTACATATGTGGGACTATGAGCGGGTATCAAAGTAGGTGAATGAGTCTCTTAGTGGGTCTGTACATCGGGGCATCACTCTCCGAGTGAGTTTGTAAGTGGGTGCATGAGTACCGAATGGGTATGTGAGTGGGTGCATGAGTATCTGAGTGGGTATATGACTGGATGCATAAGTGTGTGAGTGGGTATGTGACTGGGTGTATAAGTGTCTGAGTGAGTTTGTGAGTGCATACATGAGAGTGTGACAGTGACAGGTGAGTGTGTGCAAATATATATTTTTTAATATGTTCACCAATATTTGCAATGATGTCATGATATTCATGATGTCCCCATAATGGTACACGTGGGGCCACAATGGCAATCTTGGCATAGTCACAAATATTGTGTTAGATTCATAAAAACAATTTTAGACACTTCATTTGTGTCACCAATACTTAATTTCTAAAACATGGAGTCAGAGTGCCTCCACCCTGACCCCTTATGTTAGTTTTCTCAGAAACTTTCAGCCCCAGGAACCGCTCCTGATCAATAAAAAGGTGACTGCAACTTTCTTTTCAGGTTGCATCCAGCCATTCAGAGCATCCCCGTAGGCGCTCACATTTGTTATTAATCGCAAAATCGATATCACTTGACTTTTCAGCTTAAATTTCTCAAAAACTACTAAACGGATTTGCACCAAATAACAAAAAGCACAATTTTTGTAACAAATTCTACCTTTCTGCCTAATTTGGTGTAACTCTGTTCAGCGATTGAGCGGTTCAGGCTGCATAATAAACGCATTCCTATGGGAATTAACATTACAAAGGCACCCTTATTTTGCACCCCTATTTCTTGGTCCTCACTGTACGGATCACCCCCAAGCTTTCAATGACACACAGAACCTACTTTGACGCTTTGGTTTGAAAATTTCTTGCAGATTGGTCAAACAACACCAAAGCTATAGGCAAGCCAAAAAAAGCTTTTCCTATGGAAACTAGGTCCTAACTATGACTACCTACTAGCGACCGTCAGTGGGTTAAATATAACCCACTGGCGTTAGATAGTATGTGGTTATATTTGTATATATATATATATATATATATATATATATATATATATATATATATATATATATATATATATATATATATATGAATGAAACTCCAAACGCCACTTCATCTTCTAGCGTTAAACACCAATTGAGGACGGACCACAGATAAGTGCAAAGTTTTTATTCCGCTCCCTTTCCACCTCTCTCTCGCCTGGCACGTTTTGATCCTCTAGGCATCTTGATCACATGATCATATATATATATATTACTTCTAGTCACTTTCAAACACCGCGCGCTCTCAGTAAAGGAAGACCCAGCATCAATCAGGATTACTGCTGTTTAATCACAACGCGTTTCACCTGTCCAAAGGTTTGATCACGTGAAAAGAACAACCAATACCGGCAACATAAATAGTGTGAGAGGTAATAAGCAGCATAAGAGGACTCACACAAATCTTAATGGCAGACATGTTGGAACGCAAAATGGTTAAACACATAAATTTATCTAATATCTACGCATGCAGTTATGATCAGCAAATCCTAAAGTCATAATATAGTAGCATGACTCTCGATCCATATTCAAAACAATGTAAACAAATTATAATTTCACTGTTCATGGTAGCAATGTACCAAACTAAAATGGAATCGTAAATATGCTGTTTAAAAAGGCGTAATGCGTTAGCATTCGTGTCTCAGTCTGCACGTGAGCCAAATGTCGGCCTAGTGTATAACTGGTGCGAGTGCACATCACAAAGTGAAACCCAATGCCACTTGTCCATAGTCACGTAAGTGTGCTGCAAAGTGTGTCCGGATAGACAGTGTGTTAACAGGGTATCATGAACAGTCTAAATGTTCTAGCGACGGTCCAAAAAAGTTACCTTGACACCGCTGTCCCAGCGGACCAATGACGCGCAAAAAACTGTTTTTGTTGATGTTGACAAACTAATGAACCATAATGTACATCCTGGTACTCTCAAGGATCTTGGTAAACTGTAAAACCATATGATAGGCAAAGTAACCATTCAGTGATAAGTGTCTGTTGCGGCCATACCAGCCAGTGTTGGCAAGTGCCTGCTGTCCAAAGTGCAAAACTAGAAGTGTATCAGTTGTGCGCCTGTGCATCCAAAAGACTGATGTCCCAATTGGTTAATATGCATGGTAAAATGCGATGTCGACACACGTCATTCCAAACACAATGTACACTACCCTCCTCACACTGAAGGTAGCCAGAGTGACACAGAATATTCCTGTGCTTGTGGAGAGAGAGAAAGGGTAGGAAGCCTGTGCTGGTGAGTGCTGGTGAAATGGGCCCCTTCCTTTCCTCCTGTGAATAAAAACAAAAGAGAAAACAGTGATTAAAAATAGGATCACACGACCCTGTAACAACATATTGCATGTCATATCTGTTCTCAGATTTCATGTCTAGGGCACTAATCTACAGAATACATGAGGATGAAGATTGCAGCTCAGGTAAAGGAGTTACTCTTTCAAATGTACAGACAGTTCTTCGTCCTGGTTCAATCCCCCGGGGTCTTAGTCTGAAAATCAATGATCAGTTTGGATTCCCTCTGTCTAAGTTTTAAAATCCTGTTGCCACCCCTGGGATTCTTGTCCACTTGTTCCAGGATGATGTAACACATCTCCCTAGTGTTGGAGAAATGTTTCTTCCTGAAATGGCGTGCTACAGGATACTTGGGGTCATGGTTGGTAATGGCTCTGCTATGTTCCAAAATGCGCTTTTTGGCCATACAGATGGTGCTGCCTATATACCACATTTTGCAGGTGCATTCTAAGGCATATATCACGAACGTGAAGCTGCATGTCAAGAATTGAGTGATGACTTTTCTCACTCCATTGTGGCTCACTTGCTTATGAAATTTGCTGTTACTGCATGCTTTGCAATGGCCGCAGGGGTAAAAACCCTCGAGGCCCTGTAAATTGCTGGGGGGATATGTGGTGATGTCACTGTGGATGAGCATGTCCCTAATATTTTTACCCCTCTGATATGTTATGCTGGGTCTGTCTGGGTTAATCCCACCAATGACATTGTCACTTTTGAGGATGTCCAAGTTTTTGGTGACGATGCGTTTAATCGCTTTGGCATCTGAACTGAAAGTCAATATCATTCTCACCACATTCTCTTCAGTGTCTTTAATGGGAGGTTTGCCAGTGATGGTCTGTGCCCTCTCTATCGTCCCTGCTCTAGTGAGTGCCTTTTTGAGCACCCATGTCGGGTAACCCCTCTCTCTAAACCTCTCAGTAATATTCTTGCTTTCCAATGTGTACGTGTCTTTAGTGTTACAGTTCCTCTTAGCCCTCAGCAGTTCTCCGTAAGGGATACTCCACTTAAGGGTATCAGGATGACTGCTGAGGGCATGTAGGACACTGTTGCCTGTGGTGGTTTTCCGATACAGAGAAGTGTGGACCCTATTTTGTTTTATCTCAAGTTTGACATCAAGGTATTCGACCTCTGCTCTGCTGATGGTGCCGCTCAGAACAATGTTCCGATCGTTCACATTGAGTTTCTTGATGAACTCATGCACCTCTACATCCGATCCCTTCCATACAATAAACAAATTGTCGATGTAGCGAAGCCACATCGACACATGTTGGAAATCCGAAAAAAGAACAGTACGGCTGACCAGTGTTCAGCACCTCTATTTCAATGTAAATACAAAATTTCAATTTTGTGCAAACAACGTCTAGAGCAAGCCGCACTTATGCTCTACTGTAGAACAGATATACGAATTTTTGAAGAAGTGGACGGTGCACCATGGAGTTAAGTCAAACTGCTTCCAAAATATCCAAAATATATCCTTTAATCTTTTTTTACATCTTAAAATTCAGACACAGCCAACACGTTTCGTTCTCTACGAACTTCGTCAGGGCCAAAAAATTTTAGATAGACAAATCCGATGAATCCATAAACAATTAAGATCCAAGGTAATTCTGATTATACCGCCTCTTAGAATAATAGGAATCGTATGTTCACAATAGTAGAACACCTGGATCCGTACATGATACGTACCATCCAGTATCGATCAGAAACCTCCAGACACGATATGTAATAATCAAATCAACAATTTCGTTGTATATTTGAGAGCCATAGTCATGGCCAAATTTCTCATTTGCTGTAAGCTACCTCTTCGTATTTCGCAGTTAAACCGTAAACCAAGATGTTAACCTGCTTAAAAACATTGCTGTACAAATGGGAAAATACTTTGTCCCATTCTGTTTTGGCATGGATGGCACTGTGCTAATCCTGTGCTTAAAGGCTTTGATAGAAAAGCAGACATTTGAGGTGAACACATTTAGAGTGTTGCTGGTGTTGAGGGTGCGCTATACAGGAGATGCTTTCCACCTAAACTTGAGAACTTCCCAGAGCTCACTGCTTCATTTTTGCATATATATATATTTGGTACACTGGGGAAAGAGCTGCAGATTTTCTGCTGACAGGAAGATTTGAGAGGCCAAATCACCATCTTCGTGACGCAAAGAGGGAGAATGCAGCCTGACAGCTGACGGAGTCAGAGCATCATCGCATGCTGGGTACGCAGTCACTGAACTATGTCCCCGGATTCAGTATGCACTTTTCCCACTAGCAACATGATTTGGGTCACATCATACTACACACAAGGATTTTCGATATGCCGGAGTCAAAGGATACAAAATACAACAGACGGAGTGAGTACTACCTTGTACCCGTAGTCCTCTTTCTTTGACCACGAACATCCTCCAATAGGAGTCAATGTGATTAACTTTAAAATCCCTGTTGGCGTTTCCCTGTCACACATAGCTGGCATTGAGGAAGGCAACCAAGCCGAAACGCGTCTGCCAGGTGTCACAGCAGTGGCGAACTTTTAATCAAGCATGATGTGCCAAGATGATGAAAATAAAGCCTCTCAGAATCATACCTGAGCATGTGTCAGCCCGTCTTTGAGTACAAGCGGGATTGGTGGAATATATATATATATATATAAAGTCCATCCAAATTGCTGGCCAGCAATTTGAATGGACTTTGTGTATGCCAAACGCGGCGCCCCCTCGCGCAGGCTGAAGCACCACAGGGTGAAAGCAACACTGCGTGGGGAGAGAGGAGCAGCATTGACTGCAGGGAGCGCCAAGGGGTTTCAGTGAGGGTTGTCAACTTCGCAGACAGCTGTGGTTGGGTGCAGTCCGGAGGCCACATCGTTGGGACGCCACTGGGCGAGCGGATCCTCTACTTACTTAAGGAAGATCCACAGAAGGACTGCAAGTACCAGCATGCACCTGTCTGAATCCACAACGCGATTTGCAGTATTCCTTTAAGAACTAAGGAGGAGCCCCAAGCAAAATGATAGGAGTGGCCACGAGAACATCTAAATGGCCACCAGGTGCGAGGCTCCAAACATCGTAACAGGCACTGATGAAAGCTGAACCGCTGAAACGCGTCTGCCAAATGTTACTCAGCGTTGTAACCTACCTTGGAATAAATCCTCTTTTTGCGTCCTGGCTGTGTCAGACCCTTCTTTTTGCTCGGAGTGGGGATTTGGACTTCATATATATATATATAGATATATATATATATATATATAAGCCTGGGGGAAGCACTACGCTACGCTCGCGTAGTTTGCGAAGTTCGCGCTACTTCGCACTACGCAAACTGCACGTAGCACAGTGCGAACACGCGTAGCGTAGTGTTGCGTAGTGCTGCGGTCATTTTTTGCTTGCTCGCGGTCCTCAACGTCAAGTTGGCGTCCGCGAGCAAGCAAAATGACATCCCGGCGAGACTTTTTCCTTGTTCGCGATCAGCAACATCAAGTTGGCGATCGCGACCATGGAAAATAAACCTCCTGGCGAGATTCCCAACGCGAGGAGGTCAGGTTTCTCATTGCGAGGGGTCGTGTATGCTCGCGACCGCTCGCGATGAGAAACTACCAATTCGCACTGTGCAAGATGCCATTTTCAATGATTGCACAGTGCCGGTTGCTTGTCCGCACTGTGCAATCATTGAAAACAACATCTTGCACAGTGCGAACATGTTACTACGCAGTTCGCGAACTGCTACGCGTAGCTCGCGTAGTGCGAACTTCACTTTGCGTAGCTTCGCGAAGTGCTACTTCGCGAACTACGCCCACCCCTATAGGAGAGGTGTGGCTCACTGGTTAGAGGCGGCAGACCCGTAAGCAGAGAATCGGCCAGGGACCAGGGTTCAATTCCCGACGCGGCAGGGTTGTGGACCAGGGTCAAAAAAACGGACTCAATAATTCTCGCCTCGGTACCTACTCTAACCAGGAACACACTCGGCAACTCTGGGCATTAAGCTTGCCTCATCTCTACAACGGCCCCCCACAGACGCCGGGGATGCCTGGTTTCACCTTGGAGATACCCAGAAAGGGACCATCTCACAGGGATAGCCAGGACGGGTTCCCCAGCGGTCTACAGTGCCGGGACGCCCCGTTGCTGGGGCAGCTGTGCGCATTACAAGTCTACAACATATCTAAGCCCAGAAGGAGTATTTCGTTGTGTGGATTAAATTGAGGACTTCGCTCTGGACTGGCCACGTTACTTTGTCATGCGAGGAGAGAAGAGGGTGCGGTTCTGATGGCAGAGTCAGATTCTTCCGTCTTCGGGGGGGTGGAATTTCAATGGTTTTGTACAAGGGAAATGTCCAGCTAACTATAACGCCCCTGAAACCTATGATTTTTTCAGTGAATTTCTAAGTTTTTTAAATGCTAATTCCTAACTATAACATGCCTGAAACCTATGGTTTTTTCAGTGAATTTCAAAGGTTTTTTAAATGATAATTCCTAACTATAACATACCTGAAACCTATGTTTTTTTTAAGTGAATTTCAAAGGTTTTTTAAATGCTAATTCCTATCTATAACTTATCTCTAACCTATGATTTTTAATGAATTTCATAGGATTTCTAAATATTTATTTTTCAGTGTATCAATTTCTTTATTTATGTTTTCTATACTGTTTTTTCAACATTTTTTAAAGTTATTTTTTTACATATTTTTTAAAAAGTAATAAATATTACATGTTTTTAATGGAATTTTAAAAAAAAATGTAATTTTTTACAAACATTTTTTAAATTAATTTTTTAAATATTTTTTAAACAATATTTTTAATACTTTGTTATTAATATTATTATTTTTCAATTATTGCTTGGAGGCGTGCACCCAACACTCTAGGAACCGCACACCCTATGCAAGAGAAATCGTGCACCCAACTCGTTAGGATGCGCGACTCCTAATTTTACCGTAAAAAAAAAAAAATAGCCCCTATCACTAATTTTTATTATCCCCGGGGACCCCATCCCCCGGGGCGTATAAAAAACGTTGGGGACCGTGGGGGGAGCCCCAACGCCCCCACGGTCCCAGCCGGCTCCCCGCGTCCTTCGGGAGCCGGCATTGCTTTTCCACATGGGGAGCTGCTGACATGCAGCTCCCCGTGTGGAAAAGCAATATGGTTTGGATTTTGAAAGAGAGAGCAGGTTTCCCTGCTCTCTCTTTCAAAATCCAAATGAAGTTTGCTATGGGAGGGCGGGAGACTCCCACCCTCTCATAGCAAACATCAGTGTCCTGGGGGTGGGCACCCCAGGACACTGTAGGAGCCAGCCCTGGGGGGGTGGCGGTCCCCAGGGCCCTTGAGGGCTCCAGGAGGGGGGCTACACAGCCCCCTCCCTCAATAAATAAAGCCTCGGGGGTGGTGGTTCAGCCCCCCACCCTATTTATTTTCTAGCCCCGTGCATATATATATATATATATATAGAACAAACTTCTCTCTCGCTTCACCCTTAGTCCTGGGGTTCGTCGCAATAAAGGAAAGCACGGCACCACAGAGAACACTTGAAGTGTTAATTCAGCAAAATAACACCAGTAACACGCACAAAAGGACGGTCGACGCGTTTCGGCACTCAGCCTTCAACTGGACCATAGAGTCCTAATGTCCAGAGTGTCTTTTTATAGAAGCATTTTTTTATACATGAAAAAAACGGAAAATAGAAAGTGAAAACATACTGGACTTGAGATACATCGTTGATCAAGGTATGTTATTTGAAAGTAAATAGAGTTTTTAGATCACAAAGAACCACAATAATTCATCCATCATGGTGATTGCTGTAAATTAGATGGTAACGTGAAATTAATGTAATTTAAGCAGAAATAATTTTAAAAGATTTAAGAAAAATCGCAATCCAGGTAAAGTACCTATGAACTCTAGAGGAATCAATTGGAATCAGACAATTTTACATAATTTTGACGAGTTCTAAATAAGGAGATCCTATTTGGCAATTCATGAAGTGAGTGATCACAACTTTAGACCACACACTGAAAAACAATTTTTTGTTAAGCATTAGCGAATTTACATAAAGTATGTAAAGTCAAAGTTAATTATTTGTCAAAAAATTCCAATTGTTACCAACATATAATTTTTTCCAACTGTTACAATGTGAAGTTCATATGTAGATCACAACAGCAATCAGAGGAGAGAGAGATAAAGTTATTGTTATGAGAGCAGGCGAAAATTAGCAATGTTTTGATCAACAGTGGGATTTGTATATCAGTATAAGAGGGAGAACAGGGATGAGTCCATCATGATTGATCAATTAAAGATGAATTAGAGGTGCACATGTAGTTCAGCATCCAAATTATGTCCTAATGGATTTTCTGTACCCATTAGTAATATCATTCTCGACTCTGCTCTTCTTAGCTCAAGAATGCGGTTTCCACCCCTTTCTTTTTGTTTGATGATTTTGATACCTGAGTACTTGAGTAAATTACTGTCACTTGAGTGAAAATCAAAGAAATGTTTAGCAATGGGATAAGTGAAGTCCTTATTCTTGATAGCACGTAGATGTTGTAGGATGGGAAGTTTGAGTTTGTTAATTGTGCTGCCAATATAATATTTTTGACATGGACATCCCAGTCTATAAATTACATATTTCGATTCGCAGGTGATGTGATCTAGAATCTTTTCATGGTGGCCATTCTGTAATTGGTAAGAAGTGATATTTTGGCCCTGCTCACACGCCTTACATTTTGAACATTTCCAGAATCCCGGTGTCGTTAACCAGGATGTGGTAGTTTGTGGTTTGATTTCAAAATGGCTGTGAGTGAGAATATCTCCCAGAGAGGCAGTTTTGCGGTAAGTAATCCTAGGTCCAGCTGGGAGAATGTTTTTAAGGGTATCATCTAGAAGCAGTACATCCCAATGTTTGGAAATGGTTTTTTGGAATTCTTTACTTTGGTTGTTAAAGTCGATTATGAGTCTAGTTATAGACGCAGTGTCCTCTTTGATTCGGCCTACTTGGAGTAATTAATCTCTATTTTTATTTTTGACTCGGTTGATTGCAGTTAGAATTACATCCATGGGGTAGCCTCGTTGTAGGAAACGTTGACTCATCTCGACTATTTGTGTGTTAAAATCTGAGACTTCTGAGCAATTTCTTCTGGCTCTAAGCATCTCCCCGTAGGGGATACTCCATTTGAGTTTGGCTGGGTGTCCGCTGTTAGCATGAAGGATGCTATTGCTAGCCGTGGGTTTCCTATGCATTTTAGTGCAGAATTTACCATCTAGTATGTATACTTCAACATCCAGAAACACAATTTTAGTAGTGCTAGTGGTGAAAGTAAAAGTCAATTGGTAACTGTTAGTGTTAAGAGAGACCAGAAAGTTCGTAAAGAGCTCAATATCGCCTTCCCAAATGATGAACAGGTCATCAATGTATCTTGACCAAAATTTGATATTTTTTGCACGAACATCTTTTAAGACTTCAGTTTCCCATGTTGCCATGAGGAGATTGGCATAGGTTGGGGCAAATGAGGTGCCCATCGCGGTCCCTTGTTTTTGCAGGAACACTTCTCCTCTGAACAGGAAGACGTTGTGTGTCAAACAGTAGGTTAGCATTTCAATCAACATCTCAGAATGTTCCAAAAAACAAATTGCTCTGGTGTCAAGGAATTTTTTTACTGCTGCAATGCCATCAGAATGACGAATCGAAGTGTAAAGTGATGCAACATCAATGGAGGCCATGATGTAGTTGTCGTGCCACTGAAACTGATCAATTTTTTGCAAAAAGTCCATTGTGTCCCTCAAGTATGATGGGAGAGCTGTAACATAATTCATTAAGAAAATGTCAATGAACCGGGATGTGGATTCTAGTAAGGAACCAATGGAGCTAACAATCGGTCTACCAGGTGGGTTGATAATTGACTTGTGGATCTTTGGTAAAAAATAAATGGTTGCCGTGGTGGGATGATTGGTTTTTAGATACAAATATTCTTCCAGATCAATAAGTTCTCTGTCTTTCCAAGCGGAGAGTTTCAGATGATATTCCTCTGTCCAATCCCTGATAGGATTCTTGGATAATTTTGCATAGTGATCCTTGTTATTGAGTTGTCTGGCAGCTTCCTTAATATAGTCCTCACAATTTTGAATAACGATGTTACCCCCTTTATCCGAGGCTTTGATGATGATGTTTTGATCATTGCGTAGTTCTTTTAATGCATTGTGTTCTTCATAGGTGAGGTTCCATGTCTTTCTCATGTTCTTGGATTTGGTTGTGGATTTGAGCTTTTTAGTAGATGACATAAGGCAATTGGTAGACATTTTGTTGATCTCCTCCACCATGATTTCCTGAAAGAGATCAATTTTATTGCCAGGAGGAAGTTGAGGACAAAAAGTTGATTGGTTTTTAGAACCGCTGTTTCCTCCTCTGTTAGTTTCAAGGCCAGTGTCTTGACAATATTGTAGATCCGACATGGAAGAAAGGTTGCTGGCACCAACTTGAGTAGAAGATTCTGTTTGTAATGAAGTGGCTGTTCTTAATGCTGGAATATCTTTAATACTTAAAGATTGAATAGTTTCGCTTGGTGGGGGTGTGGAAGATGATTGAGAAGGTCGTTCTTCAAAATATTTTTTAAGTTTAATTTTACGGCAAAATTTGTACAGGTCAATGCGTATGTTGGCAAGATCCATGTCCTTGTTGGGACAGAAAGAAAGGCCCTTGTTGAGCAGTGAGGTTTGTGCTTTATTGAGGATTTTGTTGGAGAGATTCACAATGAGGTTGAGATTTTGTGGTTTTAATTTTACTTTGCTCTTCCTCTTCCTCTTTTGGGTCTGACCGCC
Organism: Triturus cristatus; assembly: GCF_964204655.1. Classification (NCBI taxonomy): domain Eukaryota; kingdom Metazoa; phylum Chordata; class Amphibia; order Caudata; family Salamandridae; genus Triturus; species Triturus cristatus. Next base: position 408,611,331 of record NC_140590.1, read on the forward strand.
TCTCCTGGTTCTCCGTTTCGGGTTTGTGGTCGTCCTCTCCCCCGTGATGGTCCTTGGCCGCGCCCTCTTTGTCGCGTTGTCATCTGCATGAGGCGCATTTCCCCGGAAAAATCCAGGCTAGAGGTGGTTTGATCCTCATCCGCTGAGCTCAATATATATATATATATATATATATATATATATTTATTATGCCATGCTGATAATCCGTGAATAAAGGCTTCAACAGAATCCCCGCTGTGTCCCTGGACTTCTTTGAAGGAAGGTGGTCGTTTGGTGATATTTTTCGCGCCTGCCTGGAGCGCGATACAGGGATCCGTCCATCAAGTGTCCTGGTCTTTTCCTGGCAACTTGGACTGTGCAATCAAGGTATTGATTTCGCCAGGACCGCCTCGAGAACGGACCATACCAGTGGCCGCTGCGACCACGCAGCCTGTTATTATATGGGGAGGCGAGCATGATTACAGTTTGCCTCGGGCCAGGTGTGTTCTCATTACTGGGGCTGGACGTAGGGGACCTGAGGAAGCCTGCAACACGTCTATTATTTTGTTTTTACCTGCCACTACATGGCCCCCCTTTGTGGTGCACTGTTCAGCACTCACAGCAGTTACAACTTTATCCGGCTGCAGTACTTACCTGAACAATGAATGCTGGGAATTGTAGTTGTCCATCAAACTGCATTCCATATAAGGCAGCAGGACCAGCTGACCTCCCACCAATGGGAGCGCAATGAGTCGTTCAAAGGAAGGAACAGGTGATAACAATTCAGCAGCAGCATCTGAAGAAGACGTAAAGTCGAAATGCATTATGCCATGCTGATAATCCGTGAATAAAGGCTTCAACAGAATCCCCGCTGTGTCCCTGGACTTCTTTGAAGGAAGGTGGTCGTTTGGTGATATATATATATATATATATATATATTATCTACTGGCGGTCGCCAGTAGATAGTTATAGTTAGGACCGTGTTTCCATAGGCGATCCGCAACATTCTAATTTGGAATAACTTTGGCGCCGGTTGACGAATCCTCGCGAAATTTACAAAATAGGTGGGGCGCTCCGCTCTGCTCCTACCCTGAAAGTCTCGGGGGGATTCGTCAAGCGGGGGCTGAGAAAAAAGGGGGTCCCAAAACACGTTTTCCCCATGCAATTTTCCATAGGGACCTTTAGTCCAAGGTACAGCCCGAACGGCTGAACAGAATTACTTGAAATTTGGCAGAGAGGTAGTCCTCAGCTCAGGGAAGTGCCTTTTGCAGGTCTGGTGTCAATCTGTTCAGTAGTTCCTGAGAAAATCAAAAGTAAAATCATATATATATGTGGGCGGAGCCTAACCACACATCTCATCCTGAGATCTGATTGGCTGTCAGCACTTCATCCAAGAAGTGTTGGCAGCCATCTTGGGACCAATATACATGATAGCACCTCATTAAAAAGCATTGCAGTTAATAGAAGGTTTTAAGACTTTAGTTACATTATAAATCATTTGTTGATGGTACCATAGTCGTTTTAGGAATTGTGGTATGTTCTAAGGTGATTTCACCATGTGAAAAAGCCTTCTGCTGGGATATCATGATTGAGAGAAAAATATTTTCTCATGCTTTTCCCACAGAGGTTTGGAAGGTGATCTATAAGCTAAACTGAGAGCTTATTTTCTGTAAATTCACATTATCTTTCTCAGTCATGTGAGAATGAAGTCTGACATTTTCAGTAAAACATGTACATCCAACAAGGGCAGAGACTGTCAGTTGATTCCTTTGTGTTCTACTGCAGCTTCCCAGAGTGTTCCAAAGAACAATTAGAGCGCTAACAGTCCTACTTATGATAAACGTATGGCACACCTGAAGCCATCTTGCTTGGATTAAAGTGGTAACTCTTAAAACATTTAATTTAAAAAGGAACAAAATGAGGGGGTTCATTTTTCCATAAAAAGTATGATTAGTGCTGCAGAAAGAAACATGAGGGCACATTTTGAGTGACTTCTCAAATCCTCTTCTATTTCATTAAAAAATTCTGACATGCAGACTGAAACATGCACTTTCAATACCAGCAGCAGTTTCCCCTGGTGAGCAGTAGCTTTACTACAGTGATCTAATGAGCAAAAAGAGTGCTAACATTCTGAATTTATGGCAAATGTGTGACACATCTGAATGCCTTCTTGATGGAATCAAAGTAAAAAACTGAAAGTATTTCCTACTGAGGAGACTGCAGTAAATGAGGAAATTAGGAAACTTCATAACAAATAAGTCTCCCAAGATGGCCACCAGAGACAAAAGAGCCCAAATGTAGCCCAAATATCACCCAGATGTAGCCCAAGTATAGCCCAATGACAGAATGTCCCAGAGTGTTCTTAAAAACAACTAGAGCGCTTACTGTCTTCATTATGACAAAAGTATGGCACACCTGAAGCCATCTTGATTGGAATAAACTGGTAACACTTAAAACATTTAATTTAAAAAGGAACACAATGAGGGGGTTCATTTTGCCATAGAAATTATGATTAATGCTGAAGAAAGAAAATGAGGGCACGTTTTGAGTGACTTCTCAAATCCTCTTCTATTTCATTAAAAAATTCTGACATGCAGACTGAAACATGCACTTTTAATACCAGGAGCAGACTTCCATGGTGATCAGTAGTTTTACTACAGTGATCTAATGAGCAACTAGAGTGCTAACTTTCAGAATTTATGGCAAATGTGTGACATATCTGAATACCTTCATGATGGAATCAAAGTAAAAAACTGAAAGCATTTCCTACTGAGGAGACTGCAGTAGATGAGGAAGTTAGGAAACTTCATAACAAATAAATCTCCCAAGATGGCCACCGGAGACAAATGTAGCCCAAAATCACCCAGATGTAGCCTAAATATAGCCCAATGACAGAAGTGTGCAAAACATTTATTATTTTGTGTTTTTAGAGTGTTATATAGTGCAGACTTGTCAGGTATTGGAGTGCTTTACATGAGCATTGGTTACATCACACAAGAACAAATTCATTTTGGTTGTAGACATTGGGACACTAAGTGATTTGACCAGAATCACAGAATGTCGAGCTGAAGCAGAAACTCCAACCTGGTTCCCCAGTTGCAAAGTCTGCAGTTCTGGAAGTAACACCACATCCTCTCCCCTAAGTGCAACATTTAATCAAGTGGTCAACTGGATAAAAAAACATAAAGATAACAAATAATTTAAAAGTGCTTTGTCGCTATTTGAAAACTCAGAAAATATGTCCTTATTTTAGTCTTTTAAAGCACTAACCATAATTTTGATGCCAATAAGACCCGCTCATATATGTAATTTGTAAAGGAAATGCTCTAGGTATTACAGTTTTGATTACATCAAGATGACGTCAGGCGTTCCACACTTTTGTAATAAATATAGAATGTTAGCAATCTAGTTGTTCATTAGGATACTGTTGAGAGGCAGAGGCCAGGGGCACGGACTCTGAAAATTGAAGGCAGGTAGGAGGGTGCGAAGGCAACAATTTAACCACACTGAGCAGGCAGGAAGGGCCGTGGCAGCACAACAGACTATGGAGGGCAGTGGAAAGGGGGGCAGGGGCAACAAACCAACAATACAGGACTTGCAAGAGAGGCTGTGGCAATGTAATAGACCATTGTGGGCAGAAGGAAGAGGCAATGGTAGTACAACCATACGTGCCAACAGACCCGATTCAGCCAGGAAACGTCCAATGTTTTTAAGCTCAAATGGGCTTTATTTGATCTGTCTCTTGTCTACAATCTCCTATTTTTCAATGTAACTCAAAGGGGAAAATCAATAACCCAGTTTTTTTTCAAAATCTCCCTCTTACCAAGTTCAAAATGTTCGCAAGTATGGTACATTGGATCATGGAAGGAAATGGGGTAGGGACATGGACTTGGATAAAAGAGGACAGGAGGGACATGGAGAGGTGCACCAAACTGACCCTGCAGGGCAGGCATCAGGGTTTGCAGCAGCACAATACACCACACAGGGCATGCGGGACGGGAGTGCAGCACAACAATCCATAGAAAGCAAGAGGGAGGGGACAGGACCATGCACATGGACAACAGAGAACAGAGGGGCAAGAGGCAATGGTAGCTAGCTGACCATAATGGACAGACAGGAGAGAAAGCTGCAGCATAACAGACCATAAAGGGCAGGAGGGACGGATCAGGGGCATTACAATGGAACAGACAAGCCAGGAGGGAGGGAGTAGGGGTCTGCACATGTAAACAGAGGGCTGGGGGCAAGGGGGCAGGGCAGGAGCAGCAAGATAGCCATGGAGGTCAGGCAGGATGGGCACTAGAAGCAAGACACACCATGAAGAGCAACAGGGAGACTGTGATGGCATACACACAGACCATGGAGGGAAGGTGGGGGGGTCAGGGGCAGCTAACTGACCACACAGGGAAGGTGGGAGGGGCCATGGCAGCACAGAAGACCATGCATGGCAAGTGGGAGGGTTAGTGGCAGCACAATGGCTATGATGGGCAAGAAGGAGGGTGCAGGGGCATGCACAAAGGACGATGGAGGATAGAAGGGAGGGTCAGGACCTGTGCACAGACAAGAAAGTTCAGGGGAAGGGGCCTCACAACAGACCGCATGGGGCAGGCAGGAGGAGCAGTTGCAGCACAACAGACCAGGGAGGGCAGAAGGGTGTGGTAGTACAATGGACCATGTAGGACAGGAGGAAGAGGATAGGGGCATGGCATGTGGACAGGCAGGGTGGAGGTGATAGGGACAGGTTACAGTCATCTGACAATGCTGGGCAGGTGGGAGGGGAGTGGCAGCTCAACAGAACACTCAGAGTAGATAGGAGTGGCAGGTCCATGGAACATGGTGGGCAAAAAGGATGGAGCAGGGGCATGCACAAAGACATCGGAGGGCAGGGGGAAGGAGAATAGGGCAGCAAGCTAAGCACAGAGTTTAAGCAGGAGGTCAATGATGGGGCATAGAATTGGGCAATGGAGGGCAGGAGGAGTGGACTGGTCCATCATACTAAATTGAGGGCAGTGGCAGCACATCAGACCATGCATGGCAGGAGGGAGGAGGCTAGTCCATGGATTCACACAACAGAGGATAGGGAGGAGGGGGGTGGGGCAGCAAGCTAACTGTTCAGAGAAGGCAGGTATTAGGAACTTTATTGTTTTTAAAACGTGTGTCTGTGCGAACTACTTAAAATATGAACAAGTATGCAGCATAATCTCACTTTTATTCAGGAAGAAGAGGACGTTTGTGACTGTGACTCCAGGCTCACTTGGCAGAAACTCCCCCTGACCCTCCACCCCCTATCGCAAAATGTAATGCCCGTGAAAAGGGTAGGTGAACACAGTGTTATATAGAACATAGTCCTGAGAGCACGATTGAAAATGAAAACTAGATATAGTGTATGGTATAAACTATGCACCAAAAAGTGTGATATAAGATGAACCGGGCATGAAATATAATATGCAATACATTGTGCGCAATGACAGATTCATTGGAGAGCGCGAGATAGCACAGGCACTAGCGCGTGCTATGCGATATGCGCCTTGGAGTGTAATATGCACAGGGCAGTGTTGTGTAACCTAACTAGTCTCTAAAGTTGTAATATAAAATATGTGCTGGGGAGTGTAACGTTGCATATGCACTGTGACAAAGATATGGATCCCAGATTGTAATATGTATGGCATAGCACTGTGCATTATAACATAGGCATCGAGGAAGGCACGTTAGATGGGGCAATATAACCCGTGCGAAGACAAGTGTGGCATGACATATTCACGGGGTGGTGTTACAGTGCACATGGGCTAGAGAGTGTCATAGCATATGCACTAGCTGGTGGAATACAACACAGAGGTGTGTGGCACTCGGCAGGCAATGGTGGGTGTAACACAGCATTGGGCTCTGCCAGGAGCGCGCTGGGACTCTCAAGTGATGTTCGTCCCCTTTCCAGAGAGTAAAATAAAAAGTATTACACATCCGGCAGTGGATGTGTTTTTTATTAACCGTGAGGGGGGTTTCTTGCATAGTTTTGGTCGAATTTTTGTCGAATCCCCTTTGAATGGCTTGGTGTGCATGTGTATTAAATGTGCCCGTCAATAGCTACCCATGTTTGTATAAATAAACGACAAGGGTGTCTACCGGGATTAGGCACGGTAGCGCATCAGACATGTCAGAGCTTCACTAGTGGTGTAAATACATTCCACATGGATTCATTGTATGCATAGTCGCCTTTTAATGAATATCACGCAAATCGCATGGTGATAGGTACGTACGGTTTGTCCAGCATGTCCTAGGTGTGTCTATAAATATATATTTTTTAAAAATAATAAACAACAGTGGCCGGCCCTAGGGATTGGGGTCAAAAAAATATAATTAGGAGACAGGCCGTGGGGAATGGGGTCATCAGGGCCAATAAATTAGAATAAGAAGGGGAACCACACAGCCCCCCTTCTTAAAAAATTAAAATAAATAAAAGACTGGCATTGTGCCGGAGGCCACGCCCCCTCCTTGCAGCACTCTGCAAACGCGCCCCCTAGCGAGTTGTAAGTTGGGGAATTAATTCCTCTTCAATACTGAGGGTCCTTGAGGGCAAACTAGCCCAACAGGCATCTCCAGTATGCGCCAGGGATCTGCGCTGCAGACAGGTGTTCTGAGGCCAAGCCACTTACAGAGGAGGTCATGCTAATCACAGGGGGACCCCAACGCATAATGTTCCCTAGTGTATGTAGGTGTTTTCACTGTATTCTAAGTGTCTTTTAACATAGCACTGGCTCTAGGACTGGTTAGTCAGACTCAATTACCACCAGTATCCGTCTGAAAAAGTTGAGGGTACAGGATGATTTTGCAACAAGGATTCTTTCTGCTCTTCTTTTTGTTCTTTCTGCACGTTATCCTTCTTCCTGCACTTTTCTTCGTCTTTGAGGACTTCTATTGCTTCTTTCTGCACTTCTTTTTTTTCTTTCTGTGCATTTTTTCTTCTTTCTTCACATGTCCTATCTCTGTAGGCATAGTTAGAAATTAGCATTTAAAAAACCTTTGAAATTCAAAGAAAAACCCATAGGTTTCAGGCACTTTATAGTTAGGAATTAGCATTTAAAAAAACCTCAGAAATTCACTGAAAAAACCATAGGTTTAAGGGGTGTTATAGTTAGCTGGACTTTTCACTTGTACAAAACCATTGAAATTCCCCCGTTATAGTTAGTTCAGCTAACTATAACTCGCGCGCCCGCAATGCACTGCTGATGACGTCACGTATTACATCACTCATGACATGGTCAGTGACATCACTCATGACATCACTGATGACATCTCAAATGACATCACTGATGACATATATATATATATATATATATATATATATATATATATATATATATATATATATATCTAAGCCCAGAAGGAGTATTTCGTTGTGTGGATTAAATTGAGGACTTCGCTCTGGACTGGCCACGTTACTTTGTCATGCGAGGAGAGAAGAGGGTGCGGTTCTGATGGCAGTGCTGGTCGAAAGGTAAGCGGGAGTCGGATTCTTCCGTCTTCGGGGGGGTGGAATTTCAATGGTTTCCCTGCTCTCTCTTTCAAAATCCAAATGAAGTTTGCTATGGGAGGGCGGGAGACTCCCGCCCTCTCATAGCAAACATCAATGTCCTGGGTGTGGGCACCCCAGGACACTGTAGGAGCCAGCCCTGGGGGGGTGGCGATCCCCAGGGCCCTTGAGGGCTCCAGGAGCCCCCTCCCTCAATAAATAAAGCCCCGGGGGTGGTGGTTCAGCCCCCCACCCTATTTATTTTCTAGCCCCGGGAGATAGAGGTCCTCGGGGCTGGGGGCCCCCCTGGGCCCCCCAATAATTTTTTACGCATTGTGCCCCTGGGATTTGGCACCCCGGCGGCTAATTATTAAGGAAGCGTGAAAGCCCGCGCTACGTTTGTTTATTTTTACGGCCGGATCCGAGCACCCTGCCCGCATTTTGCCGTTTATGTCCACGTCGTTGAAGAAGGATGACCCGGAAGACGCCAGGGCGAAATCCGGACCCAGCGAAGGAGAGTGGAAGCAGACGCCGGAGGAGCGGAGACGACGGGAACCCGACAAGGACGACGGGACCGAACCCGGGAGCAGCACGGAAGCAACAGAGGAAGGGCCAGGAGGCCGAGTACACCGCGCATCGCCCAGCCACACTTCAGGAGAGGTGTGGCTACAAGAGGTACGCAAGAGAATCCAGGGGCTGTTCTCCTTCAAAGGGGGAAGCGGGTGAAGTGCCGACGGTCTGTCCAGACGGAGGGGGTTGAGGGGCCTGACCGCTTAGGGGTAATTCGCCTTGGGGGAAAACGGTTATGCTCTCACACTTGGTGGCGGTCCATGGTGATTTCTGTACTTCCCGCACTCCCTTTCCCAATCATATTATAGACGCGCAGAACGTCCGCCTAAAGCCCTGTTCTCTTTTGTTTCTTTCCGCATCTACTGCCACCCGTGGGAACTACCAGAGAGAGGGACGCTGAAGTCGGGGGAACAAGGAGGGGACCCAAGAGACGGAACAGTCCCGGATCAGAGCTAAATGAACTGTTTCACTGGACTACTACTGCTTTAATAAACCACCCACGTAGAATTCACCCGCTGTATTAGCTCCTTCCCTTCTTGTCCTACCTACCGGGTGACAAGTGGCGAGCCAGATAGGAGTGCTCCGTTCACATCAAAAATGGAGAACCTGCTGAATCAAATGAGGGAAGGACAAGCCAAACTGGAGTGGGCGGTAGAACAGTCCACGAATACAGCAGATCAAGACCGCATGACGTTCTCCGCCGCTATCCAGACACAAGCTGACAGCCTATCAAAATTGGCTGAGGCTCATATGCAGTTGATGGCCACCCTAAGCCATACAAAGTCTGCCGTTCTCCCGGGGGCGGTGGTTCCACTACAAAAATATATTCCAGGAGATGACCCCTTAACGTTCTTTTTGAATTTTGAGAGAGCTGCTAGGGCCAGTGCATGGCCCGGAGAGAGATGGCCCTTCTATGTAGCTCCCCTACTGACGGGCGAAGCCCAGGCCGCCTACCAACTTGCTAATAGGGATGGAACCGGTACCTACGGACACATTAAACAATTTGTGTTAGACAGGTTGGGGGTGGACGATGAAAGCCATAGGCTGAGGTTCCGGCAGGAAAGAGGTACCCCAGGAGATACACCCCGGACTCTCTTCTTTAAACTAAAAGATGCTGCGGACAGATGGCTAAAGCCTTTGGAGTCTACTATGGAAGACGTAATGAACAAGGTGTATCTCGAACAATTTCTAGAAGCATTGCCTTATGGAACACAAAGATTGCTCAGGCAACATGCGGGACTGACCTTAGAACAGGCCATCGAGATGGCTAATTCCTATTCCCGGGCCCAATCAAGATATACACATAAGGAACTAGATAAACCACTTAAACAAGCCCCTCTGCAGAAAACCGAAAGAAGGGGTTTGAAGGCCCTCCCGGACATTCCCCCACGATTCAGAACTCTTAAATCCGAGAGTCCGGTAGCCACAGGGCCGCAATGTTATGAGTGTGGCGAATGGGGATATATCTCCCGATACTGCCGAAAAAGAAAAGATAAGGGAGAGGAAGAACCTATGGATGTAGGATATGTGCCCCGCACCATCCTCTATGCTCATGAAACTGGACTGGCTTTCTATGTAAGTCTTCTTCTAAACAACACTCCCATTAGGTCACTATTGGACTCAGGGTGTCGACATTCCGTAGTGAAGGAGAATATGGTCCCATCATCCTCTCTATTGCCAGGCCGAAAGGTTGGGATGCGATGCGTACACGGGGACGTCAAAAGTTACCCTATAGCTAGAGTAACCATCAACACCAAGGAGGGGGACGAGGCCCAGTGTGAGTTGGGTGTGATGTCCAGGCTTCCAGAGTCCCTCATTATAGGAACCGATAACCCCTGTTTTTCCCATCTTAGGCCAAGGCTCTTACCGAGGCAGGGCTTCCCAATGAGGGATTCCTAATAACAGAACCATGGGCCACAGACACACACTTCAGAACTGCACAGTTAAACGATGCCAATCTGGTTCCTGCCTGGCAGGATGCTCAGACTAATAAAAACAAAAGAAACCTGAGCTACCCCTGTTTTGTTGAGACAAAAGGACTTCTGTATAGACTAGGGAGTGAAAATGCACACCCTCAATTGATAGTACCTACCGAATTCAGGGACCAAATCCCATTTTTCGCACATGCCCACTTATTGGCCGGCCATTCGGGTACCGAAAAGACCACTGAGTCTATCATCCAAAACTTTTTTTGGCCAGGGATATACGCCCAAGTCAAGACATATTGTCAGGAGTGTAGTATCTGCCAGAAAAGGAACCCTTATTTACCCCCTAAGGCTCCTTTGGTACCCATGCCCATTATTGGTAGACCATTTGACAGGGTAGGAGTAGATATAGTGGGGCCCCTCCCTAAATCAACACAAGGTTACCAGTATGTTATGGTCGTGGTGGACTACGCCACCCGTTATCTGTAAGCGTTCCCATTAAAAGCCGCCACTTCAGCTGCAATAGCACAACATCTAGTGGAGCTATTCTCCCGAATGGGGTTCCCTCGGGAATTGGTCACAGACCAGGGTACGCCTTTTGTCTCCCGCCTAATGAAGCAAATATGTGGCTTGTTACACATAAAACATCTTCGCACGTCGGTTTACCACCCTCAAACCGACGGGCTGGTAGAACGCTTCAATGGCTCCATAAAAACCACCCTAAGGAAACTACTAACCGGGGATGGAAAACAATGGGATCAACTCCTTCCCCTAGCCTTGTTTGTCCTACGAAGCCAGGTACAGAGTAGTCTGGGGGCCTCCCCCTTCGAGCTCCTGTTCGGTCGGAAACCCCGTACCCTCTTAGAAATCACAAGGGATAGTTGGGAAAAGGAAGGGGCTCAGGACGCCCAGGACTTACTTGATTATTCCAATCGATTGAGAACCCGGCTAAACAAACTCCGACTCCTTTCACATGAAACCCTAGAAAAGGCCCAACAAAGACAAAAACATTTCTACGACAAAGGGAAAAAATGGAGACACCTAGATGTGGGTGATTGGGCTCTTGTCCTCCTCCCCTCCTCAAGTCACAAATTGAGAAAGGAATGGCAAGGCCCCTATCAAATCAAACGGACTATAGGGAAAACCACTTACGAGGTTCAATTATCTCCTACCAGATCTCAAATCTACCACATTAACATCCTTAAAAAATGGTTAGGTTCCCCCCCCTGCTCGGTCCAGCCTGTAGCCACAGCCGTTCCTCTCCCGGATCCTGTTTCTCATACAGTAGGGAACACCGTTATTAACCCTAATCGTACAGAAACCATGAAAGACGAGTTGTTAAACGTTGTAATGAACCACAGCACGATCTTTTCAGATCAGCCAGGTCGCACCACCTTGGCCGTCCATTCTATTCCCACAGATGACGGAGTAATAATAAAACAAAAACCGTACAGAATACCTGAAGCCCGCAGAGAAACCATGAGAAAGGAAGTCGAACAAATGTTAAAGGCAGGTATTATAGTACCCTCGACGAGTAACTGTCATCGCCTATGGTTCTAGTCCCAAAACCAGACGGCACTACTAGATTTTGCATAGACTTCAGGGCGGTCAATAGGGTGTCTAAACAAGACTTGTACCCCCTACCGAGGGTAGACGAACTAATCGAACGCCTTGGTGAGGCCAGATACATAACAACAATCGACCTCACCAAGGGCTATTGGCAAGTTCCCCTTCATCCGAATGATCAGGAAAAGACCGCGTTCATAACACCAGACGGTCTTTTTCACTTTACCGTCCTGCCTTTCGGGTTGCATGGAGCCCCGGCAACCTTTCAACGTCTCATGAACACCGTCCTGGCCCCCCACCACAAATATGCCTCAGCATATTTAGACGATATAGTGATTTTTAGCCCCAATTGGTCTGAACACCTGCTCCATCTAGAACAGGTCCTCACAGCCTTGCAAGATGCCAACTTACACATAAACGCAAAGAAATCAAGACTAGCCTTCACACAAGTGAAGTACTTGGGATACGTATTAGGCGATGGCAGCATAACCCCTCAACAGGAGAAAGTGAGAGCCATACAGTCCCAGCCCTTCCCAGCCACAAAAAGGGATTTGAGAGCCTTTTTGGGGTTAGTGGGTTACTATCGGCGGTTCATCCCTCACTTCGCCTCTCTGTCTTCCCCTCTGACGGATCTCCTAAAGAAAAACACTGCCACGTCCATTCATCTGAAGAATCCCTCTCCCGGGGCCTCCACCGCTTTTCAAGCCTTTAAATCGGCTCTAACCTCTGCCCCCGTGCTGATGACCCCGGATTTTACTAAACCTTTCTTTCTGCAAACCGACGCCTCTGGGGTTGGCCTCGGGGCTATACTTTCTCAACTGGATGCTGAGCGTACGGAACGACCCATTCTTTTCTTGAGCCGTAAGTTATATCCCCGCGAAACAGCCTATCCCACGATCGAGAAAGAATGTTTGGCTGTGAAGTGGAGCATAGAAAAGCTTCGGTATTACTTGGAGGGTCGACATTTTACCCTTTTCACGGACCATGCCCCCCTTACTTGGTTACACCACAACAAAGGCCGGAACGATCGAATCCTACGCTGGTTTCTCTCTCTCCAGCCTTATAATTTTTCAGTTCATCATCGGAAGGGTTCCAAACAAACCAATGCTGACTTTTTGTCCCGGTATCCTCTTTCTCCCGATCGGAGAATGCTTAGGGGGGAGATTTGTGACAGATTCGACGGGGCTCAGGAAGATAACAGGGACAGTGACTATCTTTATTGCAGACTAGGGACTGGCCCTTTAACGAAGATAAGGACTCGGGGGAGGCGGAGTTCGCCCCTGTGACATCGGCCTTTGTCGACCTATCAGTGCCCTCCACGTCGTTGAAGAAGGACGACCCGGAAGACGCCAGTGCGAAAGCCGGACTCAGCGAAGGAGAGTAGAAGCAGACACCGGAGGAGCGGAGACGACGGGAACTCGACAAGGATGACGGGACCGAACCCGGGAGCAGCGCGGAAGCAACAGAGGAAGGGCCAGGAGGCCGAGTACACCGCGCATCGCCCAGCCACACTTCAGGAGAAGTGTGGCTGCCAGAGGTACGCAAGAGAATCCGGGGGCTGTTCTCCTTCAAAGGGGGAAGCGGGTGAAGTGCCGACGGGCTGTCCAGACGTAGAGGGGGTTGAGGGGCCTGACCGCTTAGGGGTGATTCGCCTTGGGGGAAAACGGTTATGCTCTCACACTTGGTGGCGGTCCATGGTGATTTCTGTACTTCCCGCACTCCCTTTCCCAATCATATAATAGACGCGCAGAACGTCCGCCTAAAGCCCTGTTCTCTTTTGTTTCTTTCCGCATCTACTGCCACCCGTGAGAACTACCAGAGAGAGGGACGCTGAAGTCGGGGCAACAAGGAGGGGACCCAAGAGACGGAACAGTCCCGGATCAGAGCTAAATGAACTGTTTCACTGGACTACTACTGCTTTAATAAACCACCCACGTAGAATTCACCCGCTGTATTGGCTCCTTCCCTTCTTGTCCTACCTACCGGGTGACAATTGTGTTTCCAGGCGACGTAAGGTGGCCTCTCTGTTACCACCGCTTCGCTTCTGGGGAACTGATTCAATTGCAAAATACCTTAGACATTTGGGGTTACTTTCGTGCACTTTTTCAAAGTGTCTGGCTACAGGGTAATTCTGGTCCTTGTTGACAAAAGCTCTAATATGCTGCAAGATTCGCTTGTGGACTGCCAGTTTGGTGCTGCCTATATATTTTAAGGGAAAATCACATTATAACACATAGACACAAAAATCTAATTTGCACGTCAGGTGTTGCTTAATTTCCCTTGGAATTTCTGAAAAAGCCGTGCAGTATGTTTTAGTGTTTGCACCAAACTGGCAGGCCTTGCAGGATGAGCATTTAAAAAAACCTTTTCTTGTAGGTAGCCACGTCTGTTTTTTAAAACTCTCCTGGCTATTGTCAGTTAACATATTCCCCATGCTTCGGGACTTACGGAAGCTAATTGGAGGATTTGAGGGCATAAGGCCACCAATCACCGGATCTTCACGAATTAGATGCCAGTTTTTTCTCATGATGCTCCTCAATTCTTTTTCTTGTTTGGAATATGTTAAAATAAGACGCACAGGTTCATTATTGGGGTCAGAAACCTCTCTTTTTCTGTATTCTAGAAGTTCTTCCCTGGGTTTTAATTGGGCCTTTTTCTTGGCGGCTTCCAATACTTCATAACTATACCCTCTTGCTAAAAACCTAGTCACACTTTCCCTTAGTTTTTGTTCCGCATCCTCAGGATTACTGCAGATACGACGGATGCGGAGCATCTCCCCATAGGGTATACTTCTTATTAAATGGGGGGGGTGTGAGCTGGAGGCATGAAGTAGTGTATTGCCAGCCGTAGGTTTTCTAAAAAGGGTAGTAGTTAAAATATTGTTGGATACTAAAACCTGTACATCTAAAAATGTCACTGAGTCATCACTGATATTAGAGGTAAAAGAAAGATTAAGATCATTACAGTTGATATCCTTGACAAAGTTAATTACACTGTCCTTTGCACCTTGCCAAATGATAAAAAGATCATCAATAAAGCGGAACCATGAGATCACATTTTGAGTAAAGACATTTTTGTATTGGTGTCTGACCACCAGCTCCTCCCACCAGCCCATAAATAGACAGGCATAGCTGGGGGAGAAGCTGGCCCTCATTGCTACTTCTCGTATCTGTTGATAAAATTGCCCATTAAACAAAAATAAATTGTTTTCTAAGCAAAAGGATAGCATGTTCAATAACATTCTTGTGTGGTCAGCATATTCCATTTGTCTTGTACTCAAATAAAATTCCACTGCTCTTAGTCCATCCTTGTGTTTGATACAGGTATAGAGGGAACATACGTCCAATGTGACTAACAGGTAACCTTCTTTCCATCTCAGGATGTTTATTTTTTTGAGGAAATCTCCTGTATCCTGGATATATGAGTTTCATGTGATATTGCAGAAAATAGTCAATATACCGTGATAAGTTCTCAAGGGGGCCATCACAGGCAGCAATAATCGGTCGTCCCGGAGGGTCCGTCAAGCTTTTATGCACTTTGAGGATGAAGTAGATGTATGGTACTAATGGATGTTCTTTTTTGATAAACTTGAATTCTTCCCAACTTAAAAGACCCAAGCTTTTCCATGCCAATAAATCCTTGAACAGTGTCTCTTGTGCATTTTTATATTTAAGTGGCATACTCTTGCTGTAACATACTACATCATCCAACTGCCTGTAGGCTTCCTTGAGATACTCTACTGTCAGCCAAAGAACTAAGTTCCCTCCTTTGTCTGAATTACGGATAACTAGGTCCGCCTTCTGTAGTTTGGAGATCAACTGCGTGAATTTTCCTTGTTGATGGTAGTACTTTCTTTTTCTTACTGTATTGCTAGCATGTGTTAATTTCTTTAGTTGAACTGCCACATGCTCACTGAAGGTGTCTTAGCCATCGTGGGAGGAAATAGGAATGAATTTAGATTCTGGCTTGAAGGGTGTATGAGGTTTAGTTTGATTCACCAACGGGGACAGTTCACCTGTTTCCACACTTTCCCCTGCTGTTGCTAGATGGTGCATATATATATATATATATATATATATATATATATATATATATATATATATATGTATATATATATTTTAAATTATTTTCACTGAAATAACCATAGGTTTCAGGGGCGTTATAGTTAGCTGGACATTTCACTCGTACAAAACCATTGAAATTCCCCTGTTATAGTTAGTTCAGCTAACTATAACTCGCGCGCCCACAATGCACTGCTGATGACGTCACATATTACATCACTCATGACATGGTCAGTGACATCACTCATGACATCACTGATGACATCTCAAATTATATCCCCTGCCTTCCCCACTGTGTAAACATGCCCTGTGGCCATTTTAAGTTGGGAGATTAAGTCCCCTTGAATCCTGAGGTTCCCTAGGGTCCAACTAGCCCACTAGGTACCTCCAGTAAGCGCCAAAGAGCTGCGTTGCACAGAGATGTAAAAAGGGGCACGGCCTAGACCACCTCTCTGCAACGCAGCGCAGTGGCTTATACTGGAAGCACCTGGTGGGCTAGTTGGCCCCCAGGGTC
The DNA here is from genome assembly GCF_964204655.1 of Triturus cristatus. NCBI lineage: Eukaryota > Metazoa > Chordata > Amphibia > Caudata > Salamandridae > Triturus > Triturus cristatus. The sequence goes on from NC_140590.1 coordinate 408,627,450, forward strand.
CCTCAGGATTGAAGGTGAATTATTTCCCCAACTTAAAACGCACCACAGGGCGTGTTTGCACACGTCACCTCAGGGCCCGTCCACTCCCTTCACCCCTGTATAAACATGCCCTGTGGCCGTTTTTAGTTGGGAGATTACGTTCATTTGAATCCTCAGGGTCCCTAGGGTCCAACTAGCCCACTAGGTACCTCTAGGAAGCGCCACAGATCGGCGTTGCAGAGAGGTGTAAAAAGTGGCACGGCCTGGATCACCTCTCTGCAACGCAGCGCAGTGGCGCTTACTGGAAGCACCTGGTGGGCTAGTTAGCCCCCAGGGCCCCTCAGGATTGAAGGGGAATTATTTCCCCAACTTAAAACGCACCATAGGGCATGTTTGCAGACGTCACCTCAGGCCCTGTCCCCTCCCTTCCCCACTGTGTAAACACCCCCAGTGGCTGTTTTAAATTGGGAGATTAAGTCCCCTTGAATCCTGAGGGTCCCTAGGGGCAAATTAGCCCACTAGGTACGTCCAGTAAGCGCTATTGCAGAGAGGTGTAAAAAGGGGCACGGCCTGCACCACCTCTCTGCAACGCAGAGCAGTGGCGCTTACTGGAAGCACCTGGTGGGCTAGATGGACCCCGGGGTCACTCAGGATTGAAGGGGAATTATTTCCCCAATTTAAAACGTGCCACAGGGCGTGTTTGCACACGTCACCTCAGGCCCCGTCCCGTCCCTTCACCACTGTGTAAACGCACCCTGTGGCCGTTCTAAGTTGAGAGATTAAGTTCTTAGGGTCCGTAGGGTCAAACTAGCCCACTAGGTACCTCCAGTAAGCGCCACAGAGCTGCATTGCAGAGAGGTGTAAAAAGGGGTGTGGCCTCAGAACACCTGTCTGCAATGCAACTCCCTGGCGCATAATGGAGATACCTGTTGGCTAGTTGGCCCTCAGGGACCCTCAGTATTGAAGGGGAATTAATTCCCCAACTTACAACTCGCCAGGGGACGTGCTTGCACAATGGTGAAGGAAGGGGGCGTGGCCTGAGGTGACATGTCTGCAAACACGCCCTGTGGCACGTTTTAAGTTGGAGAATGAATTCCTCCTCAATCCTGAGGGTCCCTGGGGGCCAACTATCCCACCAGGTACCTCCAGTGTGCGCCAGAGAGCTGCATTGCAGAGAGGTGTTCAGAGGCCATACCCCATTTTATAACACTCTGCAACGCATCTCCATGGTGCTTACTGGAGGTACCTGGTGGGCTACTTGGCCCCCTGGGACCCTCAGGATTGAACTTAAAACACGCCACAAGGCGTGTTTGCACACATGTCACCTCAGGACCCGCCCCCTCCCTTCACCGCTGTGCAAACGCGCCCTGTGGCACGTTTTAAGTTGGGGGATTAACTCCCCTTGAATCCTGAGGGTCCCTGTGGTGCAAGTAGCCCACCAGCTACATCCATTGCTGCAAGGAGGGGGCATGGCCTCAGGCGCGATGCCGGTCTTTTTTATTTTGTTTTTAAGAAGGAGGGCTGTGTGGCCCTCCTTCTTTTTCTAATTTATTGGCCCTCGGGACTCCATACCCCAGGGCCTGCCCCCTAATTAAAAAAAAAAAAATTGGAAGGTGGTCGCGTGGCCCCCTCCCGAGGCCTTAATCGGCCCGAGGACCCCATCCCCTGGGGCATGCCCTTTTTTGTAAAAAAAAATTCTTTAGGAGGGGGGCTGCGTTGCACCCCTCCTGGGCCACTTGTATCCCCGGGGACCCCATCCCCAGGGGCTGGCCCTGTCCGTTGGGGACCGTGGGCAGGTCCCCAATTCCCCCAAGGTCCCGCCGGCTTCCTGTGTCCCTCTCGAGCTGGCATTGCCTTTCCACATGGGGAGCTGCTAAGATGCAGCTCCCGGTGTGGAAAAGCAATTTGGATTGCATTTTGAAAGAGAGAGCAGGTAGTGGCTCCCGCCCTGCCAGAGCAAACTACAGTGTCCCAGGGGTGGGCACCCCAGGACACTGCAGGAGCCGGCCCTGGGGGGTGAGGGTCCCAAGGGCCATGACAAGGCTCCAGGAGGGGGGCCACGTGGCCCCCCTCCCACAATTTACAAAGCCCCAATTTTAATATTTAGAGGCCCGGGGAGGTGGTAGTCCCCGGGGCGTGTGGGGGGGCTTGAGCCCCCCCACAAAGGTTATTTTTCTTTTAAAAAAGCCCCTGGGGTGGCGGTCCCCCAGGCCACAGGGGGGCTGTGTGCTCCCCCGCAATAACAATTAAGTAGAGCCCCAGGGGTGTGTTGGTCCCCGGAGCTTTGGGGGCCTTAGAGGCCCCCCAACATTAAACTAAGAAGCCCCAGGGGGTGGCGGTCCCTGGGGCTGCGGGGGGGCAGTGAGCCCCTCCACAATTATGATTGAAAAGCCCCAGGGGGTGGCAGTCCCCGGGGCTGGGGGGCCATCCCAATTCAAATATTGCCCCCGGGATTTGGCCCACCAGAGTGTTTCTACCCTGCCCCCTTTTTGCGTTTTGCGCATACATTTTTCTGTTTTCTTGTGCCTCGGTTCTGTACACGGTGGCTGCCAACACTTCCTGGTTTGGAGTGTTGACAGCCAATTAGCATAAAGCTCGTGCTCAGGAGGATCCGCGGCCCTAGATATATATGTGTTTTTACTTTTGATTTTCTCAGCAACTACTGAACGGATTTACACCATTTATCAAAAAGGGTTCTTTCTGAACCAAGAACTACCTCTTTGCCAAATTTGGTGTAATTCCATTCAGCAGTTTGGGCTGTAGTTGTGTCTAGAGTTTCATATGGAAAATTGCATGGGGAAAACATGTTTTGGGACCCCCCTTTCTTCTCGGCCCCCGCTTGATGAATCACCCCGAAACTTTCAAGATAGGAGCGGACCAGAGCGCCCCCACGAGTTTTGAAAATGTCGCGATGATTCGTCAATCGGCACCAAAGTTATTGGGAATAGAATGTTGCAAATTTCCTATGGAAAATAGGTCCTAACTATAACTATTTACTGGCGACCGCCAGTAGATAATATATACATATATATATATATAGTTATAGTTAGAACCTAGTTCCCATAGGAAAATCATTTTTTGATTTGCTAATAACTTTGCCGTCATTTGACGAATCTTCACGAAATTCTCCCAAAATTAGGTCTATACAGGTTAGCTCCTATCCTGAAAGTTTGGGGGTGATTCGTCAAGCGCGAGCTGAGGAAATAGGGGGGTCCCAAAACACGTTTTTCACATGTTAATTTCAATAGAAAATTTTGAGACGAGTTACAGCCCAAACTGCTGAAAGGAATTAGCCCAAATTTGGCAAAAAGGTAGAGCTTGGTTCAGAAAGCGATTAAATGGTTTAAATCAGTTCAGAAGTTTTTGAGAAATTCAAAAAATAACAGTCAAAAAATCAATTTCCCATAGGAAACTTTGGGCAAGACTACAGCCGAAACTACTGAACGGTGTAAATCCGTTCAGTAGTTCCTGAGAGATTAAAAAAAAAAATATATCGATAACTAGAGGCGCGGTGGATCCACGCACCCTCCCGACCACGAGCTTTATTGGCAGTCAACACACCAAACCAGGAAGTGGTGGCAGCCATCTTGTGACTCAGTAGAAGCGAGTCAGAAGAAAACATAATAACAAAGGTGAAAAAAAAGAAAAGGGGGCAAGGTAGAAACACCCTGACCCCCTAGGCCTGTTTAGGGGATCCCAAAAAAGTATATATTTTTTAAAAATCGGCCGAATTCCCGCTGGGTGCGCGAATCTGGATGAAAAATTAAAATAAAATCGAAGCCTGGGTTCCCGCGCTTCATTTAAATTAGGCCCCGGGGCCATTGCTGAAACTTGTGTGGGGGGCTGGAGCCCCCCCTACCAGTCCCAGGGACCGCTATGTCCCTGGGGCACTAAAATGGAAATGTGGGGGTTCTTTACGGACCCCCGAGCCCCGGGGACCACCACCTCCCTGGGCCTTTCTAATTGAAGGGAGGCCCTGGGTACCGCCACCCCCCAGGGCCGGCTCCTGCTGTGTCCCGGGATGCCCACCCCCAGGACACTGCTGTTTGCTATGGCAGGGTGGAAGCTGTGTGGCTCCCACCCTGCTGTAGCAAACACTGCTTTGGATTTTGGAAGCGAGAGCAGGGAAACCTGCTCTCAATTCCATAATCCAAAGCAGATTGCTTTTCCACATGGAGAGCTGCATGTCAGCAGCTCCCCATGTGGAAAAGCAATGCCGGCTCCCGCAGGAGGTGGGAAGCCGGCAAGGACCGTGGGGGCATTGGGGCTCCCCCACAGTCCCCAACGAATAAAAGCAAGTAGACATGCCTCGGGGGATGGGGTCCCCGAGGTGGATGTTAATTAGTGAAAGGGAACGATTTAAAAAAAAAGAATCTGAGTCGCGACCCTAGTGCGGGTCTCAGCGCGGCCCCCTGTGTGAACATGAAGGGTGCGCGGCTCTCAGTGCGGCCCCCTGTGTGAACACAAAGGATGCGCGGCTCTCAGCACGACCCCCCGTGGGAACGCCCTGGGTGCCCGGCTCTCAGCGCGGCCCCCTGTGTGAATGCGATGGGTGCGCGGTTTGAAGTCATGCTGGGTGCGCGACTTCAAGCAAGAAAAAAAAATATATATATTTTTTCAAAAACAAAATTATATGTTGGGTTATTAGGTGGCTCTAAAAAGAGTCCTTATGTTTATTGGCAGATTTTTGTAGCTACATGTACGTGCCGATGCAGAGCCGTAGGTGGTTGAGAAGGACTCTGTTTCCCTTATCTGTGAAATGTACACCATCACTCATGTAAATGCCATCCATATTGAAACGCAGATTGTTGTTGTATATGGAGCCCATTCTATGGTCTCTGAGGTAAGCAGAAACAGCGTTATTGACAATTTTCTAGCTTTCTAAATCTGAGGACAAAATTGATTGGACCGGTTAAATTTCTGTCTTTGGCATATGTTAGAGTATACAAAGGCAGTTTGGGGGAAAAACAAAATCAATTCTGCAAAGGTGTCCTTCATTAGCATTTCCAGACCTACCCCAGTCAATGTGCCTAGGTCATTGCCACCACAGTGCACAATCGTGAGGTCAGGGGGTTGGAGATGTAAAAAGGTTTTAATCAAAGGCATCTATTGGTGCCACTTTAATCCTCTTTGTCCAATCCATTTAATGTCCACGTTTTGCAAAGCTAGATCTTTGTCAATACCTCTGTGTTCAGCATACCTTTTGCACCAGAAAACATAGCTGTGTCCCACAATCCACACTCTAAGCATCTTGAAGTGAAGTCTGGATGCACTGAAAATATGTCTGTGGCTGAAGTAGGCAGTTTGTAGAATAAGAGGTATCTAAAATGGTGGATAAGATGCAGTTTTAAAAAAAGAAGAGAAATGATTGGCTGTTTAAGAACATTATAGAGTGAAAAATAGGGTGCATGTTTCTGTGCTTTAAAAGCATGTTTCTTATTGGTTAGTAAAAAATGTTTGAAAGGTACATTAGATAGGATAAGCTGATATTTTGGAAAGTCAAGCACACTTGTTGTTTGTATTTGCAACATTGTGTGCTGAACTTGTGACCTGTGAGTTCAGTTGAGTGTTCCATTAACTGTTACTATGGAAACAGGCATTAATCAATTGGGGGTAGGGTTGGAAGTAATCTGTGGCATTAAAATGTGTATTTGTTATAAATATTAAAGTAATATGTTATTACAGTGAGATTCCCCAAGTTAGTGTCCACGGTCCAGGCGCGACTTCGGAAAACTCCAGAAGCAATTTCGGTTCAGTTAGAGGTCAGTTGGCAAGGGTTGATATGTGTAACCAATAGAAATGCTTTTTTAGAATTTGAATTAACCTGGGAAGCACTGTGATTTGTTATTTACATGTATATGTGTGGCGAAAGAGAGGGAAACTTTGCCATTTTTAGGTCTCGCATAGGAAGCGCGCATGCGCTGCCTCTACGAGGCATCAAGTAATTAGTATTAAGGGTGAAACTCCACCCAGTGCGTTTTTTTTGTTTTGTCCCTTGCCATTGGTTTAAATGTGGTATTGCTCTTTTAAACTCGCTCACTATTGGCTGGTGGGCCGATGCGTCACTTCCGTTTTCTTCCGATTTCGGAGGAAGCAGCATCGACCAACTACAGTTACCTTACCCTGCAGGGCAGTAACTTTCAACGTAGGGACTACTTTGTTGTTGCCTGGTGTCTCCTCTCATGCCCAGACAGGACCAGGACGCACTTGGGCCCGCAGGACTTCTCTCTGTACAGTACACAGCACTCAGGACCCTTTCTCTGCATTCCATCCACTTGTGGAGTCAGGAGTGTTTTTCGCTCCACCGAGCCGGTGTCCGTGGGAGGGACGAGCTGGCCTCAGTCAGAGTGTCTCAGTCCTCCTGAAGCAGCGCACAGGCCCGCCTCTGCTCTTTCCTGGGTGTTTGAGTGCTTCCAGCTCAGAATCGCTCCCTTTCAAGCCAACTTTGGGGCAGTTTGCGGGACGGCGCCTAGAGGCCGAAGCAGGAGCTAGCTGCCGTTCTGGCGCTTCTGTTATGATGTGTTGCGTTGTACTCGCCACCCACTTTATAAGTTACATTAAACTTGGAGAACTAGAACCTGTCCTGACTACTCGCTGACAGTTTGTACAATCAACTGCATTTCCCGTGCTTTAGAAGGAAGGAGGCGGAGGGAGGGGGGCGCCGGGGCGAGTAGATTGTAGACGAAGGGAGCTTAGACACCGGATATGGATGGTGATTTATCCAATTTAAGGATCTGCAACATGGTTTTAATATAGGTGGGCGAGCCACTGGAACTCGAGCCCGGGTCCACCCTGAAGCCCGGCCCTGGCTCAGCTCGAGGTCCTGTTGGAACCCCGAGCCCATTACGAGCCGAGCCTTCATGTGGTTTCTGCCTCCCTCTGCCAAGGATGTGACGTTACAGCCAGAGCTCTTGACGTTCGATCTGGTAAGCCAGAGTCCCGGCGCCGCTCAACACTCTGTGATACTAGGCAAACCACTTAATTTCCTTATCTCTATTAACAATGAAGGGTGACCTTGTATAATGTAACGCGTGCCTATGCAAACGCTCAATACTCCCGGGTGGAGTTGGTGCCTTAATACAAAACTGTTGAAAGATGCATTAAGAGGTAACAACAACGCCTTAACATAAGGAATATTACTCTATAGCAACCCGGGACAGTACAGGGTTTACAATACGTGGCCATTGTCTTGCCTTTTAGTTCACTGATGGTTCATATTTAAAAATTCTCACTTTTAATAAAGTACTTCGCAGTACAGTGCTGTGATGTGACGTGTTAATAATGTCTAAGCTTCCACATGCTAAATACATTTTTAAAAAATTACTTTGAAGAGATTTGACCGTAATTTACATGGTGTTTGGTCTATGATTTTCATAGCAAACATTTTCAGGGCTCGGCCAATTCACGGGCTCAAGATCTGCGCCAGACCATTGGCTCGGCTTTCTGCGCTAATTTGTGGCTCGCCCCCCTCTATTTTTAAAATCTTCCAAAGCTGTGGTGCATTGACCTGTGGCGCGACAGGAAGCTGGCCCGGCCAACCACGGAATACCGCCTTAGTCCTGATGTTTAAACCTAGAGTAACCAATAATATTGTACCTCTTTAATGGAGCACTACCTAACCCCCTACTGCTCTGCTTCTAGTCAACTCTTGTGTATGTGTGCGTAGGTATGTGTAAAGTAGTGTCACAGAAGGGCTAACCATTGTACAGGACACAAGTCACACCCATGGTCCACAGTAGACAGGAGGTTTACAGCTACTCCCAAGAGCCAGACAAGCAGGGTGGGTCCATTCCTGGCACCCCAGGGGTGCTGGACAGAGTCACGGAAGCCTCCGCCCTCAGGAGTAGGAACACTGCGGCCGTACATCGAGTTGGATTCCGATAAAGAGTAGTGTCAATCTCCAGACAAAGGGGCAGATTTACAAGCCCCTTGAGCCACTTTTGCGTCACTTTTAACATGGGAAAAGTGACGCAAAAGTGGCGCAAGGGGCTTGTAAATTGCTAAAGGAAAAAATGCCAGAATCTGCAGAATCTACAGGAATAAATGTCCATTCAAACTCGTCAGTTTTGTTTACCGAAACAACTGAAAAGAACAATTCACACTGCGTTCACTATTTATTTTCCACAATTTCAGTTATTTGAAAAATGAAGTGATTTCCCAAGAGCAAGTTTTTTGTTTTATTAATAAAATTAATTAATATTAATAAACGTCAGAGATGTATTGCAGTGACGGGCGATGAAGGGGGCTCAGGAGACCTGGTCCAGTGAAGACCTCTCGCTGTATCCTCCCTCGCCACTTGCGCCTCTCCGTCAAAATAGTGCTGCTGTTGCATTCCAGCGGATGAATTCCAGAACCACACACAATTGCCCTTGACAACTATTACAGCTGCAGATTGTTTTTTAAATGTACTCCTCGAGGGCTGGTATCTGGTTCCGTCACACAAATCCATGCTTTGTGAAAGGAGCGCTTCCGGTTAGGACACTCACTGTGTTCAGGTAACAGGGGTACGGCGAAGAGCTAAGCACAGCTGCCCATTGCATCTCACTCCTCACTTAAGAGCAGGTGGAACACTCAGAGCCACTGTCCTGAGTAACAGCGGTGAGTAGGGATACCTGTCCCTCCAGAGGCGCAACTAGAGCCAAATGTCGGGGGGGGGGGCTGAGCAAAAATTTCGGGGGGGGCTGAGCAAAAATTTCGGAGGGGCTGAACTTTAAGCAATAGGCAGAGTGGAGCTGCAGGGGCTCTTAGAGGGGGTGAAACAACAGCAAGGCCTCATTAACATGCAAATGGTCTTTTAAAGACCTGTGAAGTGCTCGGGTGCGGCTGCTTTTTGGCCCGGGAAGGTGTCTCAGCCCGGGCTGCAACACACGACGGGGGGGGGCTGAAGCCCTGTGAGTCCAATGGGTGTTGCGCGCCTGTGTCCCTCCCCCATCCCGCTCTGTCGCTGGCACAGCATCACAGAAGCAGTAGACACTCAGAAACAGGTGCACTCACCTCACTCCAACACCCGGATGGTAAGATACTACCATCATGCCTTGCGAGTCCAACAGGTTTGCCGTACACGCTGCTTAGCCAAGGAGTAGCAACATCTTTGATATAATCAAACTACAGAGGGCTGCGTCCCTCTAACTCAATAGACCCCCATCTGGATTTACCCAAATTCACTTCCAATAGAGAATCGGACAAAGCTTTGCCGTAAATTTAGGCGTTGGGGGTGGCAATGACAACAAGCATTAAAAATGCATTAGGTCTCGCCTTTTATTAAGTTTAAGCCATTTGCTTCACTATGCAATACCATTAGCAAAGCAAATAGCTTTAACTTAATCAAAGGCGCTTTTTTCCTCATTCGCGCAATGGCAACAGCTTGTTTTCTTAATCCATGTTGTGCAGCAGCAAGGCTGAAAGTTTTTTATTTTTAAATGTGCTATAACGCGGTCAACGATGGCGTGTCACAGCTTAAATATAATGAAAAACAAAATATAAAGTTAGAAAAAAATGCTATGCCACGGATAGTGCTGTCCGCATTACAGCGCTTTTTAAAACTATGTTTTTAATTTTCATTACGCTGTGACGCCCTGCCCCGTTGTTGTTGGTCCATGTAATCTCCTTCCCCGACCTGCTTGCTCCTCCCGTCACACCACAAAAGAAATTAAGAAAGCCAATAGATTTCGAATAGCCAAGACCTATCAGCTTTACCAAAGCTTGTTGGTGAAGTGATTTGTGAGTGGTGGAGTTATTTTAAATCGGGCGAAGTTTTGGTTGTAGTACTCGTGCCAGTTGTTTTATTTAAATAATTAGTTGGATGACTGAACTGGGGCTGCTGGGCACTCGCACCTTTGCACTACGTGAACCTCTGAAAGCGGCAGATTTGAAGCTGTGTCTGCTTGTGTGCTGCAAAGGTCCAGCCCGCACGGCACATCTAACGTATGTCCTCATGGTTTTGTTTGGAAGTGGCCACTTCATGAAACGTCGTATTTTGGTACCGAGGCTCTGGTGATCTCCGCAGTTTCAGCTTTGGTCGTCCAAACTGGCTGCAAGTATACAAACAAATGAAGTGCCCCTATCCTTTCTCATGGTTGCCAAGTGCTCCCACATCAGGTCAGAACATGAGTATGCTTTGACACTGTAGCACATCACACATTTGATGTTTTCTTTTTTTGTGCCTAAACTTACAGTTAAAGGCGTAACTACCAGCCCCAGAATGCAACATTTTCAGGCTTGTTTCGCTTTTAAGAGGATGGGATTTCTTTAATACATGTTTACAATTTTGGAAGGAAATCCCAGAATGCAACCGTCTGGACTGCTGCATTGTAGGACTTGAAGTTTGTCCAACATTATAATAGCCCCGCAGCCCCTGTTTAATGGTATTGTTTTAACATTTCGTCTGTATCCATATTTGTTTTTTGTCATCTTATTGATATTTATACATATTTGTTTTGTGTTCTGAGAATGAATACAATGATATATTTCCACATGTATTTAACTGTATGTAACTGTATGTATTTAACTCTTAGAGGTGCACTCATACATGGATCCATCCACCTGCAGACAACAAATTTGAAAACAGGATAGGCGATTCGCACAAAGTAACCAAAATTCTCAGCTTACGTTATCGTCTTTAGTGGAGCACACCTCATGCTACTGGTGTTACTTAATACAACTGAGAAGTTTCGTCAGTCTGAGCACTTTACACAGACATGAGTCTGAATCAGATTTTGGTTATGTTGTATGGTATTGTCCTTCAGTTACTTTCCCGGTCTGGCGGTGCGGTCTTATTCCTTGAGCCATGGGTATATGATTTTAGTGTGTAGTGGCTGAGGTCAACGGGTTAACCCTTTGATTACTTATGAGATAGATTGGAGGCAGGGTCGGACTGGGACAGAAACTAGGCCTGGGCACCAAAATAAAAGTGGCTCCAGTAGCAAATAAAATACCTAACAGGCATTTGCAATGCAACAGGTCTACCATTTGGGAGAGTTTGAGCTATTGACATTGCAGTCATTGCTTACGAGAAGCAAGGCTGGCAGTAATGGCGCCTCTTTTACTGCCAGCCTTGCTTCTCGTAAGCAAGGACTACAAGTACAAGTACAAAGTACAAGTGCGTGTTTACGCACCACGTGCAGGTTTTCAATACACATAAATAAAAGGCATAGTCATTTACAATGCCAGTAGCTCAAACTCTCGCAAATGCGAGACCTATTGCATTGCAAATGCTTGTTTAGTTTTGCTAAGAGCAATGCATTATATTCATACTTTAAAAAGTGAAAAGGGAAACAATGATAAATGGAGGGAATTTGCTGTTTATTTGTTTGTGGAAGGTCGTTTTGAGTTGGATAGTGAACAATGTATTTGTAAATATTATTACAATACATTAGAAGTCAATAAAATACCAGCTAGAGCTGTCCATAATGGCCTAGAATTAGTAGCTATACCTCCAGAACTTAAAGATTTAAATACATATGAGTCCATCCTTATTCAATCTGCGTACCCGTTTAAGGCTATAATTCGGATGGAGCCTAAACCAGGTAAGCTGCCTCCTACTGATCTACAAAGAGGTTTAAAAGGAAGAGTTGTGTATTTACCTTTAGATTTTAAGAAAAATGTTGAAACTGTTGGTGTAGAAAGAGAGGATACTGAACCTGTAGTCATTCTTGTCAATGGTGTACCTACAAAGAGTAGGAAAATATGGCAAGAGTTAGTAGATGTGAGGAAACTCCAAAAGGCTACATTATATCTGCTGCAAAACAATATCTACTATAAAACTGTAAATGTAGAATCACAAGCAATGAATTTAGAAGATGATACAGACATTGCAAGTGGACAAATAGAAAAAGTGGAGAACTGCAGAAAGGAAGAGATTTATGAACATTATACTATACACCCTTTACATTCAAAAGAACTGATAGGAGACACTATTGAATTGTTCCAATTGAAAAAAGCAAAAAAACTCCCATGAGTGTATGGGAAAAAAGTTTGGAAGCTCGTTGTTTTCCACAGCTGTTCCCTACCGGAAAAGGTGGACGATATGATGAACGACCAGTTCAGATTCCAGCTTCAGAATATCCTACTTTATGACTGTACTCAGAAGAACCAAGATTTCACCAGTGTATTCCATTTTTTTTCATCTTTTATTTGAAAGTGACTTGTCTGCACTTTCATATGCAGTCAACCACATATTGAAAACAGGAATTAATCTTTCTCATGTTACTGCAAAGGAATTCATGGACAAGGTTGAAGAAAGAGACGATCATTTAGAATCACAGTTAATTAATTTGATGGCATGTCAACGTGGCACTAATGAATATTGGTATCGACGTCATGGGGAACTGAAATGTATGTTACGGAACTTAGGAACCCCTACGTGGTTTGTTAAACTTAGCTGTGCTGAATACGCATTGGGATGATTTACTGGATTTTCTACAACAAGCAAATTCAAATATAGAAAATATTGAATTGAAGACACCTGGAGAACTGTGTTCCCTGGATCCTGTAAATGTCTGCAGATATTTTAATCATAAATTTTAAGCTATGATGTCTTTCATCTGTAATAAAAAGAATCCACCTATTGGTGAAGTTACTGATTTTTTTGGGTGAAAGGAATACCAAGCTAGAGGTGCTCCTCATATACATATGCTTTTATGGATCAAGGATGTACCCAAATTTGGAACTGATTCGGATGAGACTGTTTTATCTTTTATTGAAGACTATGTTACCTGTGCGATTCCGAAAACAGGAGGAGAAAATATCTTACGACTGCAAGTTTTACGGTTTCAAACTCATCGATGTGGAAAATATTGCCGACGGAAATATAAGTCAAAGGATACATTTTACACAAAATGTCGATTTGGCTTTCCATGCCCAGTAATTTTCAAGGGAAGAGTGAACAGTTTTATGTCAGCAGTGAGGCATACTATCACTCGAAAATCACCAAAAAATACTTATAATATAAAAAGAACAGAAGAATTGAAGTATATTAATGATTACAATCCGGTGATTTTGAAGATGTGGAATGCAACTATGGACATACAATATGTTGCAGATAACTCAATTGTTGTTGCTCGCTATGTCACGTCATATATGACCAAATCTGAGAAGACAGAATTAAAAGAAATGTGGAAGGAAATTTCACAAGAGAAGACACTTAGCAAACAATTGTACAGCTTCAGCTTGAAGATGCTTTCACATCGAGAAATTGGATCCTACGAATGTTCGGATTGATTGACATCTGCAAGTTTATATTCAAAGTCAAGAGGAATCAGCTGGATAAGTCTAGGTCTTGCTGCAACACGAAATTGAGTTTTGAAATCTGTACAAGAAATAGAATATTTGGCACTTAATGAACCGGAAAGTACAGATATTCTGAAAACAAATATGTTGGATACGTACTATCCAAATAGAAGTCCATACATGGAAAACATATGTCTATATGAAATTCTGCAACATTATAGTTTTAAAAAAAATGTTACGGAAAATATAAATGAAGTAAAATACGCTGTAATTGGATCTGAAGGATGTTTGGTAAAGCATGGCAAAGGAAATTTGATTAATCACAGGAAACTAAGTTGCAATACTCCAGATAAAATAGTTTTTCTATTTAGCTCTTCTGCAACTCTTCAAACCTTGGCGGACTGAAATGGAATTACTTGGAGATTGTGACTGCTATGAAGATTCTTTCAATGCATGTAAAGATAGCATTGACTGTACAATTTTACCACATTATTTCCAAATGTTGAACGAAGAGATGAATCAAGAAAGAACTATTGCAGCTGAAATAGCTAGAGATAGTTCTCAAGATGGTCAGAGCTCTGCTCCACAAAGGAGAAGCCATACTTGAAAATGAAGCGGCAATGAGTAAAGTGGAAACGGTGATGCAGCAAGCACAACAGGACAATATTGATTAGGAAAATTTAGAGGAACGTCTGAATACTGAACAGAAAGAAATATATCACCAAGTTACACAACAGTTACAACATGGATTACTGCATGAAAAGAGTGATTGCCAATGTACATAATTTAGGCCTATTCTTATGTACATTAGTGGACAAGCTGGAACAGGGAAAAGTTTCTTGATCAAATGTTTGTCAAGCTATTTACAGAAAACAATGGATTCACATTTGTCTTGTGTTGTAACTGCTCCAACTGGGTTAGCAGCACACAACATTACATTACATAGTCTACTTATGTCACCAGTAGAACATGAAAATAAGTTGGAATACCACACGCTATCTGGAGGAGCTTGTTTAGAAGTTTCAAGAGTACTGAAGAAAATGAAACTTCTGGTAATTGATAAAAGTAAGCATGGTCAGAAACGTAATGCTTGCATTTGTACATTTGAGGATGCAGCAGATTTTAAAAACAAATTACGATGTTTTATTTGGAGGAAAACATGTGATTGTAATTGGTGATCTACTACAACTCACACCTGTGAAAGGCCAACCAGTGTTTAAGACCCTTCTTCATGAAGACACTAAAAAACCATTGGGAAGTATTGGAAATGTGAACATTTGGACTTATTTTGAATATAAGGAACTTACTAAGAACATTCGACAAGCAAATGACGAAGATTATGGAAAGATTGTTCAAGATATTAGAATTGGTGTCTTAACAAAGGATGGAAAAAAAGCTTTTGAAAGTCAGCTACTAAGAAACTTGTTTCCAAAAGAAAATATCGCACCTGAAACAATTTACCAAAAAATTGCAGAAAAAAAGTCTATCATTTACCTTATGCCAACACTGAAAGAATGCTCTACATTTAATGAAGAACTCTTGAAACTGAAGAATGAACCGATAATGAAAATGAAAGCCATTGATAAAATAGAACATGAAGGAGTAACTATTCTTTTGTCAGAGAAATTACAGTTAAAATTAGACTCTTTGGAAAAATCAATATCTGAGACTGCTGGTTTGGAAAAGACCTTATATGTATCTGTAAACTGCTGGTAATATTACAGCGTAATTTAGATGTTGAGAAAGGTTTAGTAAATGGAGTAATGGGGAAAGTTGTTGACTTTGTTCGTTATGTAAATAGAGATGGGATTGAATTTTTGAAGATTACATTTGATCATATTGAAGAGGTGAAACAGATTGGATGTTGTTCTGTTTGTTTCTTGTAAAAGATTTGTATGTTCGTAGAAAACAGTTTCCTGTTTGTTTAGCATATGCAGTGACCACTCATAAATCTCAAGACTAAAGTGTGGACAGTGCTTTGGTAAATATTGGAAATTCTGTGTTTAAAGAGGGTTTGGCATATGTTGCATTGTCTCGAGTAAGAACATTATCCGGATTGTATTTGATTGATTTTGATGAGCAAAAGGTTAGTGGAGATGTAAATTGTGTGAAAGAGTACAATAGGGTAAGAAGACTGTACGCTGCTAGCTTAGGTGAATATCCTATTTATGAAAAACGTTTAGTACATCCAAAATGAAAATATGATAAAGATTTTACTGAGGTTGCAAAGAAAAAAAGAATTGAAAAGAATGATGAGTGTGGAAATGAAATAAAAGGGAACACGGTTGCTAATATTGTAGTATATCAGTTAGAAAATAGTTCAGGTATCAACTGCTATGCTAATGTAATCGTGAACGTTGTCTTTTACTTAGAAATCTACACCATGCAATTATGCAAAATCGAGAAAAAAGATTTTGTTCATTGTTACATTATATTTTTGAAAAGTTGAAAACTGATACAACGAAAATCTATACTGCTTCTTGTGTGCAGAATCTTCTGGATATATTTTCAGGATCTTCACAATTTACACAGAATGGACAGCAAGATGCTCAGGAATTTCTTATGTTAATGCTTGCTGTATTGGAAGATGAAGGCATACAAATTGAAAATCTGTTTGGACTACGTTACAGATGGGGTCATACATGTGATAGCTGTTCATTTTCATCTACCACTAAAATAGATACTGAACGGTTCATACATTTGACAATACCAGATTTGAAAACAGTGTCTTTCAACGAATTGGTGAAATCAGCTAATCAAGATATGGAATGTACTCAGTGAAAATCGGAAATGTTATCAACATTATTTATAGAAAGGTGTGGACAATATATCATTTTAATGCTGCTACGTTGTAGAGGAGATGGGACATAATTGGAAACCAAAATAAAAAATGTAGTGGCAGGTCAAGTGTCAATTTCAGGAAGAACTTTTAAAACAGTGGCTGTTGTTTTCCACGATGGACCTACTTCAACATCTGGACACTATACTGTGTATTTAAAACGCAATAAAGGATGGACACTGTGCAATGATGCACATTTAGAGTTCAAATGTCGGTTACCTTATGAATTACCAAATTCATATCTAATATTTCTGATGCTAAAATTCTGAGAAGATGTCAACTTGAATTAATCAGTATATTTTGGATATATTCAGATCAAATAATTTCACACACATCATTCGGCCTATTGGGAAGGTGTTAATACGAATTCAGAAGTTTATTTTGGATATCCTCAATGCAAATGTTTTCAGAAACATCATTAGGCCTATTGGAAAGATGTTCAGAATTACGGTTTGAATAATTGATTCAGTTTTTTCATATTGCATTTTGAAAAATGTGTTCGAAAAAAGTTGCTTATGTATTTAATCATTGTATTATATACAATGTTAATAAGGATGTTCATTTGTGAAAATATAAATAGAGAATTCACTTTGTTGTAAATATTTTCAACATACATGTGGGTTTTTTTAACAATCTTATTGATTGTATTTTGTTGCCCGCTGTGACCTGATGATTCAAATTGAAATCACTGTGTATGGTGAAATTCAATAGATTCTGAAGACAGCAAAAAAGGCAATATGAATATGTTATGTAATTATAAAATTATGTTGTGTTCTTAAAACTATAATATATTATTAGTAATAACAGTATTTTTTTCTTCTCTTTTACAGACCCTACTTCTAAAGTTTAAAATATTTTAAATTTACATTAGAAAAAAAAGGGAAAAAATCTTTCAATAAATGTCATACCTACTTCAAAACAGGTAAGGTTAAGTCACCCAAGCACTAAGCATGCACTGCTACAATCACCTGTGCAGTATATATATAATCCTCTAACCACGTAAACAGTACTTATTTACACCTTCAATTACTCAGGTAGTACTTATGAAATGGCCTAGACACTAACACTAGTATAGATACAATATTCGGTGCACTGCGCATGCAGACCTCTAACCAGCTATATACTATTGATACTCTCTTCTAAATACCCAGTTAGTACCTATGCAGTGTAGGAATCCTCTTGTCAGTCCCATCCACTTCTGCAATCACCCATCCAGCACTTTGGACTTATCCTATCACTCCGCCAATACCTAAGCACTTATAAATTCTTCATGCACTCTGTTTGCAGCACTGTAATCAATCCGGTTACTAGTCATGTACTTATGGAATGGCCTAGCCACTAACACAACTACAGCTACAATATTGTGTGCACTATCCATGCAGACCTCAAAGCAGCTGCATACATTTGATACACTTTTCTAAATACCTAGTTAGAACCCATGCAGTCTAGGAATCCTCCTGTCTGTCCCATGCACTTCTCCAATCACCCACCCATCTACTTATCCTATCACTCCACCAATAACTAAGCAATTATAAATTCAGCATGCAGTCTGTTTGTAGCACTGTAATTATTCCAGTTACTAGTCATGTACGTATGGGATGCCCTAGCCAGTAACACTAGTACAGCTACGATATTCTGTGCACTATGAATGCAGACCTCTAACCAGCTACATACTATTGATATACTCTTTTAAATACCCAGTTAGTACCTATGCAGTCTAGGAATCCTCCTGTCTGTTCCACGCACTTCTCCAATCACCCATCCAGCACTATCTACTTATCCTATCACTGCGCCAATACCTAAACACTTATAAATTCAGCATGCAGTCTGTTTGCAGCACTGTAATTATTCCAGTTACTAGTCATGTACTTATGGAATGCCCTAGCCAGTAACACTAGCACAGCTACAATATTTTGTGCACTATACATGCAGACCTCTAAGCAGGTACATACTATTGATACACTCTTGTAAATACCCACTTAGCACCCATGCAGTTTAGGAATCCTCCTGTCTGTCCCATCCCATGCACTTTTCCTATCACCCATCCAGCACTATATACTTATCCTATCACTCCGCCAATACCTAAGCACTTATAAATTCACCATGCACTCTGTTTGCAGCACTGTAATTATTCCAGTTACTAGTCATGTACTTATGGAATGGCCTAGACAGTAACACTAGTACATCTGCGATATTCTGTGCACTATGCATTTAGACCTCTAACATGCTACATACATACACTATTTTAAATACCCAGTTAGTAGCTATGCAGTCTAGGAATCCTCCTGTCTGTCCCAAGCACTTTTCAAATCACCCATCCAGCACTATCTACTTATCCTATGAGTCTGCCAATAAGTAAGCACATATAAACTCACCCCACTCTCAACTTGCAGCACTGTAAGTATCCAGTTACTATCCATGTATTTGTACAGTGACTCAAGCATTAACACATGCAGTGCTACATTGAAAGGTGCACAATCTATGCAATCCCCTAACCCCGTCCATACTACTGATTCCTTCTGCAATTACCCAAGTAGTAGCCATGCAGTCTTGAAATCACACTGTCACTCTCTGTCCATTCCTCCAATCATTCTGACAGAACCATGTCCTTATCTAATTACTGTGCCAAAACACAAGCACCTATAAACTCACCCTACTCTCAACATGGAGCACTGTAAGTATCCAGTCACAATCCATGTATTTGTACAGTGACTCAGGCATTAGCACATGCAGTGCTACATTCAAAGGTGCACAATCTAGGCAGTCCCCTAACCCCCTCCACACTACTGATTCACTTCTGCAATTACCCAAGTAGTAGCCATGCAGTCCAGCAATGACACTGTCACTCTCTGTCCACTCCTGCAATCATCCTTGTCCTTATCTAATCACTGTGCCAAAACACAACCACTTATACACTCACCCTGCTGTTAATTACCAGCACTCTAACTGTCCAGTCACTATCCATGCACTTGTACAATGACTCAGGCATTAACACACGCAGTGCTACAGTCAAATGTGCACAATCTATGCAGTCCCTTAACCCCGTCCCCACTACTGATTCCCTCCTGCAATTACCCAGGTAGTACCCATGCAGTCCAGCAATCACACTGTCACTCTCCTTCCACTCCTCCAATCATCCTGACAGAACCATGTCCTTATCTAATCACTGTGCCAAAACAGAAGCACTTATACACTCACCCTGCTCTCAACTTGCAGCACTTTAAGTATCCAGTCACTATCCTTGTACTTGTACAATGACGCAGGCATTAAGACATGCAGTGCTACAGTCAGATGTGGTCAATCTATGCAGTCCCCTAACCTCCTCCACACTACTGATTCCCTCCTGCAATTACCCAGGTAGTACCCATGCAGTCCAGCAATCACACTGTCACTCTCCTTCCACTCCTCCATTCATCCTGACAGAACCATGTCCTTATCTAATCACTGTGCCAAAACAGAAGCACTTATACACTCACCCTGCTGTCAACTTGCAGCACTCTAAGTATCCAGTCACTATCCTTGTACTTATACAATGACTCAGGCATTAAGACATGCAGTGCTACAATCAGATGTGCACAATCTATGCAGTCCCCTAACCCCCTCCACCCTACTGATTCACTCCTGCAATTACCAAGGTAGTACCCATGCAGTCCTGCAATCACAAAGACATTACTTATACACACATAGAAGCAGCTATGTAGAGCAAATGCCCTCATACAATTACGCTGGCCCTATCCATACACTCTTTCAGTCACTCAACCACTACGTAGTTACTCATTTAATAATCCAGACAGTACTGATGCACTTATGATATTACCCAATCACTAGTGATGCACTCTTTCAATTACTCAGCACCCCTTATATGGTAATGCAATTATCCACACATTATCCATCCATTTATACAATAACTCTGGGGCATATTATCAAAAACGGTGATAAAATTATCACTGCTTTATCGGCAGGAAACTGCCGCTAAAGCAGCAAAAAGGGGCTTGATAATATGCCCTTGAGAATTCCAATAGAAGCCCAGGTTAGACGTCTAACATGGGTTTCTATTGAAATTCTATAGAGCATATTATCAAGCCCTTTATCGCTGCTTCAGGTGCAGTTTCCTGCCAATAAAACGGCGATATTTTTATCGCCCTGTCTTGATAATATGGCCATCAGAGGTTGCAAATACACTTGTGCAATCATACAGGCACTACTGATGCACTCATATAATCACCATGCACTACTAATGCACTCTTTGAATCAATCATGCTCTACACATATATTCAAGCAATGTTTCAGACATTACCATGCAATTATTTTTCTTTTTTAACCAGATAAGGTAGTTTTGAAAATAACTCTTTTTTTTCTTTTACATTTTTTTGTGCTTTTGAAACAATTTGAAATTGTTTTGGGTGTTTTTTAAAAAACAAAAAAAAGGAACAGACTAAACTGTTAACAGTTGGAATTGAACGCCATTCCAAAATCAAAAAACAAAAATAATTAACAATGATGGTTCAGCTGTGCTGAACAAACAGCATCCACGACTGCTCGCCATGACATATCACAGCTTTGCACTTGATGCAGTGTTGCTGGAGGAACGCAAATTCGGGTCTAATGTCCATAGGAAGAGATGAAGTGCTTGGAACAGCTGGTGGTGGAGCTTCTCTTGCACGTTTAAGTTCTTCCCGTGCAAGATTCTTGGGGTGAATGGTGCGCAGATGTTTGTACATACTCGCTGTGCCACACAAGCATTTTTTGTCACTACCTCGCGACAGGACCCGGGTACACAGCAAGCAGGACACGTTCCTAGCATTCACCTTTTTCTCTCCTTCTGGAATAGTAAAGAATTCCCATACGATGGACTCAGGTCTCTTCTTGGAAGGATCCTCCACTAACACTTCTTCACCTGAAGAAACATCAACTTGTTGATCTTCAGAAGCCATTCTTCCCAAAAGTTGTTTTTGAATACACCCAAAAAATCAACAAAGAAGTTCTCAAAGCACAAGAGGTGTCTCTCCTAAGATGCGGCAGAGAGAATGACTAAAATGGGTGGGGTCCTTCAACTGATACAATGGGAAATCTTATGAACCGATCAAATGCTTTTTTTTAAGGTCACATGGGGTCGCGCAACCAGCACGCAACCGACGCGATTTCTCGAAAATATATTTAACAATAATATAAGTTTATTACAAGTAGAAATATGTGATTTTTTTAAACAGTTTAGATTATCTCTTGCTGTCATATACACTTTAAAGTTATATACATATAGTTTTGAGATATAAAAAAATTTGCAGGAGTCGCGTACCTGGCGTGACCCCATACGTCTGATGTAACTCGGGGCCTGGCACTGGGCACCAGTAGCATACGCAACGCGCAGTCGGCGCAACTCAATACCTACAAGACGTAACGCGTGGCTTCGTACTGCGCACCCGTCACATACCAAATGCACATCCAGCGCGACTCCATACGTATATGACGTAACGCGGGACTGCGCACCTGTCGCATACCGAATGTGCATCCTTCACGACTTTAGCAATAGGAGCCGCGTACCGATCGTGCTTAGTACACGACCGGTACGCGACTCCAGTTTTTTCTCTCCCCAAAAAAAAGAAGATATATATACATATTTATTTTAGAAGATAGAAAACATTACATAATTTTAAAAAAGAAAAGAAAAAAATATTAAAGGATATTAGAGTTCCAAAATATTACAAAAAAAACTTACAACAAAAATATAGGTTTTATAGTCATTTATATACTCCAAGCCTCACATACACTGCCTTTTACATATGCAGTTACTTGGACATGTACCACTGAGACATCCAATCTTTCACCAACACACCCATACACACACTCACCCGCCCATACAGCTGTTTCCACATGCACTCTTGAACCCATACACCCAGTGAATCAAACACTCACACATCTATGCACGGAGTCACACACCTCCCACCCACCCACAAACACACACTCAGTCTCCCATACAAATACTCAGGCAATCAATCAATAACCCATATAGACACTCATGTAGCTACTGACCAACACATGCAGCAGCTTACACAACAACAGACACACTGATACAGACATTCAGACAGTTTAGTCACTAACCCATGCATTCAGTAAGACACATTTATTCACTCACTTATAGAGTCTGTCACGCACTTACTAAATCCTCCATCCAGACACTTATACACCCACTCATTCTTCAATACACCTTGGCATATATATATATAAAACATATTTAAACTTTACAGAAACACACAGTCACTGGATGATGCCATCAGTGATGTCATTTGAGATGTCATCTGTGATGTCATCAGTGATGTCACTGACCATGTCATGAATGATGTAATATGTGATGTCATCAGCAGTGCATTGCGGGGGCGCGAGTGATAGTTAGCTGAACTAACTATAACGGGGGAATTTCACTGGTTTTGTATGAGTGAAATGTCCAACTAAATATAACGTCCCTGAAACCTATGGTTTTTTCATTGACTATATATATGTATATATATATTATCTACTGGCAGTCGCCAGTAGATAGTTATAGTTAGGACCGAGTTCCCATAGGAAATCTGAAAATTCTATTTTGAATAATTTTGGCGCCGGTTGGCTTATCTTCGTGAAATTTTCAAAACTAATGGGGCGCTCCGCTCAGCTCCTACCCTGAAAGTCTCGGGTGATTCGTCAAGCGGGAGCTGAGAAAAAAGGGGGATCCCAAAACGCGTTTTCCCCATGCATTTTCCCATAGGACCTTTTGTCGAAGGTACAGCCCGAACGGCTGAACAGAATTACTTGAAATTTGGCAAAGAGGTAGTCCTCAGGTCAGGCATGTGCCTTTTGCATATATGGTGTCAATCTGTTTAGTAGTTCCTGAGAAAATCAAAAGTAAAATCACATATATATCTGGGCGGAGCCTAACCACACATCTCATCGTGAGATCTGATTGGCTGTCAGCACTTCATCCAAGAAGTGTTGGCAGCCATCTTGGGACCAATATACATGATAGCACCTCATTAAAAAGCATTGCAGTTAATAGAAGGTTTTAAGACTTTAGTTACATTATAAATCATTTGTTGATGGTACCATAGTCATTTTAGGAATTGTGGTGTGTTCTAAGGTGATTTTACCATGTGAAAAAGCCTCCTGCTGTGATATCATGAATCATGTTTGAGAGAAAACTATTTTCTCATGCTTTTCCCACAGAGGTTTGGAAGGTGATCTATAAGCTAAACTGAGAGCATATTTTCTGTAAATTCACATTATCTTTCTCAGTCATGTGAGAATGAAGTCTGACATTCTCAGTATAACATGTACATCCAACAAGGGCAGAGACTGTCAGTTGATTCCTTTGTGTTCTACTGCAGCTTCGCAGAGTTTTCTAAAGAACAACTAGAGCGCTAACAGTCCTACTTATGACAAACCTATGGCACACCTGAAGCCATCTTGGTTGGAATAAAGTGGTAACTCTTAATACATTTAATTTAAAAAGGAACAAAATGAGGGGGTTCATTTTGCCATAGAAAGTATGATTAGTGCTGCAGAAAGAAATATTAGGGCACATTTTGAGTGACTTCTCAAATCCTCTTCTATTTCATTAAAAAATTCTGACATGCAGACTGAACCATGCACTTTCAATACCAGCAGCCGACTTCCCTGGTGAGCAGTAGCTTTACTACAGTGATCTAATAAGCAACTAGAGTGCTAACATTCTGAATTTATGGCAAATGTGTGACACATCTGAATGCCTTCTTGATGGAATCAAAGTAAAAAACTGAAAGTATTTCCTAATGAGGAGACTGTAGTAAATGAGGAAATTAGGAAACTTCATAACAAATAAGTCTCCCAAAATGGCCACCAGAGACAAAAGAGCCCAAATGTAGCCCAAATGTCACCCAGATGTAGCCCAAGTATAGCCCAATGACATAATGTCCCAGAGTGTTCTAACGAACAACTAGAGCGCTAACAGTCTTACTTATGACAAAAGTATGGCACACCTGAAGCCATCTTGATTGGAATAAAGTGGTAACACTTAAAACATTTAATATACAAAGGAACAAAATGAGGGGGTTCATTTTGCCATAGAAATTATGATTAGTGCTGCAGAAAGAAAAATAAGAGGCACAATTTGACTTTTCAAATCCTCTTCTATTTCATAAAAAAATTCTGACATGCAGACTGAAACATGCACTTTGAATACCAGCAGCAGACTTCCCTGGTGAGCAGTAGCTTTACTACAGTGATCTAATGAGCAACTAAAGTGCTAACATTCAGAATTTATGGCAAATGTGTGACACATCTGAATGCCTTCTTGATGGAACCAAAGTAAAAAACTGAAAGTATTTCCTACTGAGGAGACTGCAGTAAATGAGGAAATTAGGAAACTTCATAACAAATAAATCTCCCAAGATGGCCATCAGAGACAAAAGAGCCCAAATGTAGCCCAAATATCCCCCAGACGTAGCCCAAGTATAGCCCAAAGACAGAATGTCCCAGAGTGTTCTAACGAACAACTAGAGCACTAACAGTCTTACTTATGACAAAAGTATGGCACACCTGAAGCCATCTTGATTGGAATAAAGTGGTAACACCTAAAACATTTAATTTACAAAGAGACAAAATGAGGGGGTTCATTTTGCCATAAAAGCTATGATTAGTTCTGCAGAAAGAAAAATTAGGGGACATTTTGACTTCTCAAATCCTCTTCTATTTCATAAACAAATTCTGACATGCAGACTGAAACATGCACTTTGAATACCAGCAGCAGACTTCCCTGGTGAGCAGCAGTTTTACTACAGTGATCTAATGAGCAACTAAAGTGCTAACATTCAGAATTTATGGCAAATGTGTGACAAATCTGAATGTCTTCTTGATGGAACCAAAATAAAAAACTGAAAGTATTCCCACTGAGGAGACTGCAGTAAATGAGGAAATTAGGAAACTTCATAACGAATAAATCTCCCAAGATGGCCACGAGAGACAAAAGAGCCCAAATGTTGCCCAAATATCACCCAGATGTAGCCCAAGTATAGCCAAATGACAAAATGTCCCAGAGTTTTCTTAAGAACAACTAGAGCGCTTACTGTCTTACCTATGACAAAAGTATGGCTCACCTGAAGCCATCTTGATTGGAATAAACTGGTAACACTTAAAACATTTAATTTAAAAAGGAACACAATGAGGGGGTTCATTTTGCCATAGAAATTATGATTAGTGCTGAAGAAAGAAAAATGAGGGCACATTTTGAGTGACTTTTCAAATTCTCTTCTATTTCATTAAAAAATTCTGATATGCAGACTGAAACATGCACTTTTAATACCAGCAGCAGACTTCCGTGGTGAGCAGTAGCTTTACTACAGTGATCTAATGAGCAACTAGAGTGCTAACATTCAGAATTTATGGCAAATGTGTGACATATCTGAATACCTTCTTGATGGAATCAAAGTAAAAAACTGAAAGCATTTCCTACTGAGGAGACGGCAGTAAATTAGGAAATTAGGAAACTTCATAACAAATAAATCTCCCAAGATGGCCACCAGAGACAAAAGAGCCCAAATGCAGCACAAATATCACCCAGATGTAGCCCAGATGTAGCCCAATGACGGAAGTGTGCAAAACACTTGATGAAGTGATTTGACCAGAGTAACAGAATGTTGAGCTGAAGCAGAAACTCCAACCTGGTTCCTCAGTTGCAAAGTCTGCAGCTCTGGAAGTAACACCACATCCTCTCCCCTAGGTGCAACATTTAATCAAGTGGTCAACTGGATAAAAAAACATAAAGATTACAAATAATTTAAAAGTTCTTTGTCGCTATTTGAAAACTCAGAAAATGTGTCCTCATTTTAGTTTTTTAGAGCACTAACCATAATTTTGATGCAAATAAGACCCTCTCATATATGTAATTTCTAAAGGAAATACTCTAGGTATTACAGTTTTGATTACATCAAGATGACGTCAGGCGTTCCACGCTTTTGTAATAAATATAGAATGTTAGCAATCTAGTTGTTCATTGGGATACTGTTGAGAGGCAGAGGCCAGGGGCACGGACTCTGAAAATTGAAGGCAGGTAGGAGAGTGCATAGGCAACAATTTGACCCGTTTCAGCCAGGAAACTTCCAATGTTTTTAAGCACAAATGGGCTTTATTTGATCTGTCTCCTGTCTACAATCTCCTCTTTTTCAATGTAACTCAAAGGGGAAAATCAATACCACCGTTTTTTTCAAAATCTCCCTCTTACCAAGTTCAAACTGTTCGCAAGTATGGTACATTGGATCACGGTAGGCAGGAGGAATTGGGGTAGGAACATGGACTCGGATAACAGAGGACAGGAGGGACATGGAGAGGTGCACCAAACTGACCCTACAGGGCAGGCATCAGGGTTTGCAGCAGCACAATACACCACACAGTGCATGCGGGACGGGAGTGAAGCACAACAATCCATAGAAAGCAATAGGGAGGGGACAGGACCATGCACATGGACAACAGAGAACAGAGGGGAAAGAGGCAATGGTAGCTAGCTGACCATAATGGACAGACAGGAGAGAAAGCTGCAGCATAATAGACCATAAAGGGCAGGAGGGACGGAAAATATAAATGAAGTAAAATACGCTGTAATTGGATCTGAAGGATGTTTGGTAAAGCATGGCAAAGGAAATTTGATTAATCACAGGAAACTAAGTTGCGATACTCCAGATAAAATAGTTTTTCTATTTAGCTCTTCTGCAACTCTTCAAACCTTGGCGGACTGAAATGGAATTACTTGGAGATTGTGACTGCTATGAAGATTCTTTCAATGCATGTAAAGATAGCATTGACTGTACAATTTTACCACATTATTTCCAAATGTTGAACGAAGAGATGAATCAAGAAAGAACTATTGCAGCTGAAATAGCTAGAGATAGTTCTCAAGATGGTCAGAGCTCTGCTCCACAAAGGAGAAGCCATACTTGAAAATGAAGCGGCAATGAGTAAAGTGGAAACGGTGATGCAGCAAGCACAACAGGACAATATTGATTAGGAAAATTTAGAGGAACGTCTGAATACTGAACAGAAAGAAATATATCACCAAGTTACACAACAGTTACAACATGGATTACTGCATGAAAAGAGTGATTGCCAATGTACATAATTTAGGCCTATTCTTATGTACATTAGTGGACAAGCTGGAACAGGGAAAAGTTTCTTGATCAAATGTTTGTCAAGCTATTTACAGAAAACAATGGATTCACATTTGTCTTGTGTTGTAACTGCTCCAACTGGGTTAGCAGCACACAACATTACATTACATAGTCTACTTATGTCACCAGTAGAACATGAAAATAAGTTGGAATACCACACGCTATCTGGAGGAGCTTGTTTAGAAGTTTCAAGAGTACTGAAGAAAATGAAACTTCTGGTAATTGATAAAAGTAAGCATGGTCAGAAACTTAATGCGTGCATTTGTACATTTGAGGATGCAGCAGATTTTAAAAACAAATTACGATGTTTTATTTGGAGGAAAACATGTGATTGTAATTGGTGATCTACTACAACTCACACCTGTGAAAGGCCAACCAGTGTTTAAGACCCTTCTTCATGAAGACACTAAAAAACCATTGGGAAGTATTGGAAATGTGAACATTTGGACTTATTTTGAATATAAGGAACTTACTAAGAACATTCGACAAGCAAATGACGAAGATTATGGAAAGATTGTTCAAGATATTAGAATTGGTGTCTTAACAAAGGATGGAAAAAAAGCTTTTGAAAGTCAGCTACTAAGAAACTTGTTTCCAAAAGAAAATATCGCACCTGAAACAATTTACCAAAAAATTGCAGAAAAAAAGTCTATCATTTACCTTATGCCAACACTGAAAGAATGCTCTACATTTAATGAAGAACTCTTGAAACTGAAGAATGAACCGATAATGAAAATGAAAGCCATTGATAAAATAGAACATGAAGGAGTAACTATTCTTTTGTCAGAGAAATTACAGTTAAAATTAGACTCTTTGGAAAAATCAATATCTGAGACTGCTGGTTTGGAAAAGACCTTATATGTATCTGTAAACTGCTGGTAATATTACAGCGTAATTTAGATGTTGAGAAAGGTTTAGTAAATGGAGTAATGGGGAAAGTTGTTGACTTTGTTCGTTATGTAAATAGAGATGGGATTGAATTTTTGAAGATTACATTTGATCATATTGAAGAGGTGAAACAGATTGGATGTTGTTCTGTTTGTTTCTTGTAAAAGATTTGTATGTTCGTAGAAAACAGTTTCCTGTTTGTTTAGCATATGCAGTGACCACTCATAAATCTCAAGACTAAAGTGTGGACAGTGCTTTGGTAAATATTGGAAATTCTGTGTTTAAAGAGGGTTTGGCATATGTTGCATTGTCTCGAGTAAGAACATTATCCGGATTGTATTTGATTGATTTTGATGAGCAAAAGGTTAGTGGAGATGTAAATTGTGTGAAAGAGTACAATAGGGTAAGAAGACTGTACGCTGCTAGCTTAGGTGAATATCCTATTTATGAAAAACGTTTAGTACATCCAAAATGAAAATATGATAAAGATTTTACTGAGGTTGCAAAGAAAAAAAGAATTGAAAAGAATGATGAGTGTGGAAATGAAATAAAAGGGAACACGGTTGCTAATATTGTAGTATATCAGTTAGAAAATAGTTCAGGTATCAACTGCTATGCTAATGTAATCGTGAACGTTGTCTTTTACTTAGAAATCTACACCATGCAATTATGCAAAATCGAGAAAAAAGATTTTGTTCATTGTTACATTATATTTTTGAAAAGTTGAAAACTGATACAACGAAAATCTATACTGCTTCTTGTGTGCAGAATCTTCTGGATATATTTTCAGGATCTTCACAATTTACACAGAATGGACAGCAAGATGCTCAGGAATTTCTTATGTTAATGCTTGCTGTATTGGAAGATGAAGGCATACAAATTGAAAATCTGTTTGGACTACGTTACAGATGGGGTCATACATGTGATAGCTGTTCATTTTCATCTACCACTAAAATAGATACTGAACGGTTCATACATTTGACAATACCAGATTTGAAAACAGTGTCTTTCAACGAATTGGTGAAATCAGCTAATCAAGATATGGAATGTACTCAGTGAAAATCGGAAATGTTATCAACATTATTTATAGAAAGGTGTGGACAATATATCATTTTAATGCTGCTACGTTGTAGAGGAGATGGGACATAATTGGAAACCAAAATAAAAAATGTAGTGGCAGGTCAAGTGTCAATTTCAGGAAGAACTTTTAAAACAGTGGCTGTTGTTTTCCACGATGGACCTACTTCAACATCTGGACACTATACTGTGTATTTAAAACGCAATAAAGGATGGACACTGTGCAATGATGCACATTTAGAGTTCAAATGTCGGTTACCTTATGAATTACCAAATTCATATCTAATATTTCTGATGCTAAAATTCTGAGAAGATGTCAACTTGAATTAATCAGTATATTTTGGATATATTCAGATCAAATAATTTCACACACATCATTCGGCCTATTGGGAAGGTGTTAATACGAATTCAGAAGTTTATTTTGGATATCCTCAATGCAAATGTTTTCAGAAACATCATTAGGCCTATTGGAAAGATGTTCAGAATTACGGTTTGAATAATTGATTCAGTTTTTTCATATTGCATTTTGAAAAATGTGTTCGAAAAAAGTTGCTTATGTATTTAATCATTGTATTATATACAATGTTAATAAGGATGTTCATTTGTGAAAATATAAATAGAGAATTCACTTTGTTGTAGATATTTTCAACATACATGTGGGTTTTTTTAACAATCTTATTGATTGTATTTTGTTGCCCGCTGTGACCTGATGATTCAAATTGAAATCACTGTGTATGGTGAAATTCAATAGATTCTGAAGACAGCAAAAAAGGCAATATGAATATGTTATGTAATTATAAAATTATGTTGTGTTCTTAAAACTATAATATATTATTAGTAATAACAGTATTTTTTTCTTCTCTTTTACAGACCCTACTTCTAAAGTTTAAAATATTTTAAATTTACATTAGAAAAAAAAGGGAAAGAATCTTTCAATAAATGTCATACCTACTTCAAAACAGGTAAGGTTAAGTCACCCAAGCACTAAGCATGCACTGCTACAATCACCTGTGCAGTATATATATAATCCTCTAACCACGTAAACAGTACTTATTTACACCTTCAATTACTCAGGTAGTACTTATGAAATGGCCTAGACACTAACACTAGTATAGATACAATATTCGGTGCACTGTGCATGCAGACCTCTAACCAGCTATATACTATTGATACTCTCTTCTAAATACCCAGTTAGTACCTATGCAGTGTAGGAATCCTCTTGTCAGTCCCATCCACTTCTGCAATCACCCATCCAGCACTTTGGACTTATCCTATCACTCCGCCAATACCTAAGCACTTATAAATTCTTCATGCACTCTGTTTGCAGCACTGTAATCAATCCGGTTACTAGTCATGTACTTATGGAATGGCCTAGCCACTAACACAACTACAGCTACAATATTGTGTGCACTATCCATGCAGACCTCAAAGCAGCTGCATACATTTGATACACTCTTCTAAATACCTAGTTAGAACCCATGCAGTCTAGGAATCCTCCTGTCTGTCCCATGCACTTCTCCAATCACCCACACATCTACTTATCCTATCACTCCACCAATAACTAAGCAATTATAAATTCAGCATGCAGTCTGTTTGTAGCACTGTAATTATTCCAGTTACTAGTCATGTACGTATGGGATGCCCTAGCCAGTAACACTAGTACAGCTACGATATTCTGTGCACTATGAATGCAGACCTCTAACCAGCTACATACTATTGATATACTCTTTTAAATACCCAGTTAGTACCTATGCAGTCTAGGAATCCTCCTGTCTGTTCCACGCACTTCTCCAATCACCCATCCAGCACTATCTACTTATCCTATCACTGCGCCAATACCTAAACACTTATAAATTCAGCATGCAGTCTGTTTGCAGCACTGTAATTATTCCAGTTACTAGTCATGTACTTATGGAATGCCCTAGCCAGTAACACTAGCACAGCTACAATATTTTGTGCACTATACATGCAGACCTCTAAGCAGGTACATACTATTGATACACTCTTGTAAATACCCACTTAGCACCCATGCAGTTTAGGAATCCTCCTGTCTGTCCCATCCCATGCACTTTTCCTATCACCCATCCAGCACTATATACTTATCCTATCACTCCGCCAATACCTAAGCACTTATAAATTCACCATGCACTCTGTTTGCAGCACTGTAATTATTCCAGTTACTAGTCATGTACTTATGGAATGGCCTAGACAGTAACACTAGTACATCTGCGATATTCTGTGCACTATGCATTTAGACCTCTAACATGCTACATACATACACTATTTTAAATACCCAGTTAGTAGCTATGCAGTCTAGGAATCCTCCTGTCTGTCCCAAGCACTTTTCAAATCACCCATCCAGCACTATCTACTTATCCTATGAGTCTGCCAATAAGTAAGCACATATAAACTCACCCCACTCTCAACTTGCAGCACTGTAAGTATCCAGTTACTATCCATGTATTTGTACAGTGACTCAAGCATTAACACATGCAGTGCTACATTGAAAGGTGCACAATCTATGCAATCCCCTAACCCCGTCCATACTACTGATTCCTTCTGCAATTACCCAAGTAGTAGCCATGCAGTCTTGAAATCACACTGTCACTCTCTGTCCATTCCTCCAATCATTCTGACAGAACCATGTCCTTATCTAATTACTGTGCCAAAACACAAGCACCTATAAACTCACCCTACTCTCAACATGGAGCACTGTAAGTATCCAGTCACAATCCATGTATTTGTACAGTGACTCAGGCATTAGCACATGCAGTGCTACATTCAAAGGTGCACAATCTAGGCAGTCCCCTAACCCCCTCCACACTACTGATTCACTTCTGCAATTACCCAAGTAGTAGCCATGCAGTCCAGCAATGACACTGTCACTCTCTGTCCACTCCTGCAATCATCCTTGTCCTTATCTAATCACTGTGCCAAAACACAACCACTTATACACTCACCCTGCTGTTAATTACCAGCACTCTAACTGTCCAGTCACTATCCATGCACTTGTACAATGACTCAGGCATTAACACACGCAGTGCTACAGTCAAATGTGCACAATCTATGCAGTCCCTTAACCCCGTCCCCACTACTGATTCCCTCCTGCAATTACCCAGGTAGTACCCATGCAGTCCAGCAATCACACTGTCACTCTCCTTCCACTCCTCCAATCATCCTGACAGAACCATGTCCTTATCTAATCACTGTGCCAAAACAGAAGCACTTATACACTCACCCTGCTCTCAACTTGCAGCACTTTAAGTATCCAGTCACTATCCTTGTACTTGTACAATGACGCAGGCATTAAGCCATGCAGTGCTACAGTCAGATGTGGTCAATCTATGCAGTCCCCTAACCTCCTCCACACTACTGATTCCCTCCTGCAATTACCCAGGTAGTACCCATGCAGTCCAGCAATCACACTGTCACTCTCCTTCCACTCCTCCATTCATCCTGACAGAACCATGTCCTTATCTAATCACTGTGCCAAAACAGAAGCACTTATACACTCACCCTGCTGTCAACTTGCAGCACTCTAAGTATCCAGTCACTATCCTTGTACTTATACAATGACTCAGGCATTAAGACATGCAGTGCTACAATCGGATGTGCACAATCTATGCAGTCCCCTAACCCCCTCCACCCTACTGATTCACTCCTGCAATTACCAAGGTAGTACCCATGCAGTCCTGCAATCACAAAGACATTACTTATACACACATATAAGCAGCTATGTAGAGCAAATGCCCTCATACAATTACGCTGGCCCTATCCATACACTCTTTCAGTCACTCAACCACTACGTAGTTACTCATTTAATAATCCAGACAGTACTGATGCACTTATGATATTACCCAATCACTAGTGATGCACTCTTTCAATTACTCAGCACCCCTTATATGGTAATGCAATTATCCACACATTATCCATCCATTTATACAATAACTCTGGGGCATATTATCAAAAACGGTGATAAAATTATCACTGCTTTATCGGCAGGAAACTGCCGCTAAAGCAGCAAAAAGGGGCTTGATAATATGCCCTTGAGAATTCCAATAGAAGCCCAGGTTAGACGTCTAACATGGGTTTCTATTGAAATTCTATAGAGCATATTATCAAGCCCTTTATCGCTGCTTCAGGTGCAGTTTCCTGCCAATAAAACGGCGATATTTTTATCGCCCTGTCTTGATAATATGGCCATCAGAGGTTGCAAATACACTTGTGCAATCATACAGGCACTACTGATGCACTCATATAATCACCATGCACTACTAATGCACTCTTTGAATCAATCATGCTCTACACATATATTCAAGCAATGTTTCAGACATTACCATGCAATTATTTTTCTTTTTAAACCAGATAAGGTAGTTTTGAAAATAACTCTTTTTTTTCTTTTACATTTTTTTGTGCTTTTGAAACAATTTGAAATTGTTTTGGGTGTTTTTTAAAAAACAAAAAAAAGGAACAGACTAAACTGTTAACAGTTGGAATTGAACGCCATTCCAAAATCAAAAAACAAAAATAATTAACAATGATGGTTCAGCTGTGCTGAACAAACAGCATCCACGACTGCTCGCCATGACATATCACAGCTTTGCACTTGATGCAGTGTTGCTGGAGGAACGCAAATTCGGGTCTAATGTCCATAGGAAGAGATGAAGTGCTTGGAACAGCTGGTGGTGGAGCTTCTCTTGCACGTTTAAGTTCTTCCCGTGCAAGATTCTTGGGGTGAATGGTGCGCAGATGTTTGTACATACTCGCTGTGCCACACAAGCATTTTTTGTCACTACCTCGCGACAGGACCCGGGTACACAGCAAGCAGGACACGTTCCTAGCATTCACCTTTTTCTCTCCTTCTGGAATAGTAAAGAATTCCCATACGATGGACTCAGGTCTCTTCTTGGAAGGATCCTCCACTAACACTTCTTCACCTGAAGAAACATCAACTTGTTGATCTTCAGAAGCCATTCTTCCCAAAAGTTGTTTTTGAATACACCCAAAAAATCAACAAAGAAGTTCTCAAAGCACAAGAGGTGTCTCTCCTAAGATGCGGCAGAGAGAATGACTAAAATGGGTGGGGTCCTTCAACTGATACAATGGGAAATCTTATGAACCGATCAAATGCTTTTTTTTAAGGTCACATGGGGTCGCGCAACCAGCACGCAACCGACGCGATTTCTCGAAAATATATTTAACAATAATATAAGTTTATTACAAGTAGAAATATGTGATTTTTTTAAACAGTTTAGATTATCTCTTGCTGTCATATACACTTTAAAGTTATATACATATAGTTTTGAGATATAAAAAAATTTGCAGGAGTCGCGTACCTGGCGTGACCCCATACGTCTGATGTAACGCGGGGCCTGGCACTGGGCACCAGTAGCATACGCAACGCGCAGTCGGCGCAACTCAATACCTACAAGACGTAACGCGTGGCTTCGTACTGCGCACCCGTCACATACCAAATGCACATCCAGCGCGACTCCATACGTATATGACGTAACGCGGGACTGCGCACCTGTCGCATACCGAATGTGCATCCTTCACGACTTTAGCAATAGGAGCCGCGTACCGATCGTGCTTAGTACACGACCGGTACGCGACTCCAGTTTTTTCTCCCCCCAAAAAAAAGAAGATATATATACATATTTATTTTAGAAGATAGAAAACATTACATAATTTTAAAAAAGAAAAGAAAAAAATATTAAAGGATATTAGAGTTCCAAAATATTACAAAAAAAACTTACAACAAAAATATAGGTTTTATAGTCATTTATATACTCCAAGCCTCACATACACTGCCTTTTACATATGCAGTTACTTGGACATGTACCACTGAGACATCCAATCTTTCACCAACACACCCATACACACACTCACCCGCCCATACAGCTGTTTCCACATGCACTCTTGAACCCATACACCCAGTGAATCAAACACTCACACATCTATGCACGGAGTCACACACCTCCCACCCACCCACAAACACACACTCAGTCTCCCATACAAATACTCAGGCAATCAATCAATAACCCATATAGACACTCATGTAGCTACTGACCAACACATGCAGCAGCTTACACAACAACAGACACACTGATACAGACATTCAGACAGTTTAGTCACTAACCCATGCATTCAGTAAGACACATTTATTCACTCACTTATAGAGTCTGTCACGCACTTACTAAATCCTCCATCCAGACACTTATACACCCACTCATTCTTCAATACACCTTGGCATATATATATATAAAACATATTTAAACTTTACAGAAACACACAGTCACTGGATGATGCCATCAGTGATGTCATTTGAGATGTCATCTGTGATGTCATCAGTGATGTCACTGACCATGTCATGAATGATGTAATATGTGATGTCATCAGCAGTGCATTGCGGGGGCGCGAGTGATAGTTAGCTGAACTAACTATAACGGGGGAATTTCACTGGTTTTGTATGAGTGAAATGTCCAACTAAATATAACGTCCCTGAAACCTATGGTTTTTTCATTGACTATATATATGTATATATATATTATCTACTGGCAGTCGCCAGTAGATAGTTATAGTTAGGACCGAGTTCCCATAGGAAATCTGAAAATTCTATTATGAATAATTTTGGCGCCGGTTGACTTATCTTCGTGAAATTTTCAAAACTAATGGGGCGCTCCGCTCAGCTCCTACCCTGAAAGTCTCGGGTGATTCGTCAAGCGGGAGCTGAGAAAAAAGGGGGATCCCAAAACGCGTTTTCCCCATGCATTTTCCCATAGGACCTTTTGTCGAAGGTACAGCCCGAACGGCTGAACAGAATTACTTGAAATTTGGCAAAGAGGTAGTCCTCAGGTCAGGCATGTGCCTTTTGCATATATGGTGTCAATCTGTTTAGTAGTTCCTGAGAAAATCAAAAGTAAAATCACATATATATCTGGGCGGAGCCTAACCACACATCTCATCGTGAGATCTGATTGGCTGTCAGCACTTCATCCAAGAAGTGTTGGCAGCCATCTTGGGACCAATATACATGATAGCACCTCATTAAAAAGCATTGCAGTTAATAGAAGGTTTTAAGACTTTAGTTACATTATAAATCATTTGTTGATGGTACCATAGTCATTTTAGGAATTGTGGTGTGTTCTAAGGTGATTTTACCATGTGAAAAAGCCTCCTGCTGTGATATCATGAATCATGTTTGAGAGAAAACTATTTTCTCATGCTTTTCCCACAGAGGTTTGGAAGGTGATCTATAAGCTAAACTGAGAGCATATTTTCTGTAAATTCACATTATCTTTCTCAGTCATGTGAGAATGAAGTCTGACATTCTCAGTATAACATGTACATCCAACAAGGGCAGAGACTGTCAGTTGATTCCTTTGTGTTCTACTGCAGCTTCGCAGAGTTTTCTAAAGAACAACTAGAGCGCTAACAGTCCTACTTATGACAAACCTATGGCACACCTGAAGCCATCTTGGTTGGAATAAAGTGGTAACTCTTAATACATTTAATTTAAAAAGGAACAAAATGAGGGGGTTCATTTTGCCATAGAAAGTATGATTAGTGCTGCAGAAAGAAATATTAGGGCACATTTTGAGTGACTTCTCAAATCCTCTTCTATTTCATTAAAAAATTCTGACATGCAGACTGAACCATGCACTTTCAATACCAGCAGCCGACTTCCCTGGTGAGCAGTAGCTTTACTACAGTGATCTAATAAGCAACTAGAGTGCTAACATTCTGAATTTATGGCAAATGTGTGACACATCTGAATGCCTTCTTGATGGAATCAAAGTAAAAAACTGAAAGTATTTCCTACTGAGGAGACTGTAGTAAATGAGGAAATTAGGAAACTTCATAACAAATAAGTCTCCCAAAATGGCCACCAGAGACAAAAGAGCCCAAATGTAGCCCAAATGTCACCCAGATGTAGCCCAAGTATAGCCCAATGACATAATGTCCCAGAGTGTTCTAACGAACAACTAGAGCGCTAACAGTCTTACTTATGACAAAAGTATGGCACACCTGAAGCCATCTTGATTGGAATAAAGTGGTAACACTTAAAACATTTAATATACAAAGGAACAAAATGAGGGGGTTCATTTTGCCATAGAAATTATGATTAGTGCTGCAGAAAGAAAAATAAGAGGCACAATTTGACTTTTCAAATCCTCTTCTATTTCATAAAAAAATTCTGACATGCAGACTGAAACATGCACTTTGAATACCAGCAGCAGACTTCCCTAGTGAGCAGTAGCTTTACTACAGTGATCTAATGAGCAACTAAAGTGCTAACATTCAGAATTTATGGCAAATGTGTGACACATCTGAATGCCTTCTTGATGGAACCAAAGTAAAAAACTGAAAGTATTTCCTACTGAGGAGACTGCAGTAAATGAGGAAATTAGGAAACTTCATAACAAATAAATCTCCCAAGATGGCCATCAGAGACAAAAGAGCCCAAATGTAGCCCAAATATCCCCCAGACGTAGCCCAAGTATAGCCCAAAGACAGAATGTCCCAGAGTGTTCTAACGAACAACTAGAGCACTAACAGTCTTACTTATGACAAAAGTATGGCACACCTGAAGCCATCTTGATTGGAATAAAGTGGTAACACTTAAAACATTTAATTTACAAAGAGACAAAATGAGGGGGTTCATTTTGCCATAAAAGCTATGATTAGTTCTGCAGAAAGAAAAATTAGGGGACATTTTGACTTCTCAAATCCTCTTCTATTTCATAAACAAATTCTGACATGCAGACTGAAACATGCACTTTGAATACCAGCAGCAGACTTCCCTGGTGAGCAGCAGTTTTACTACAGTGATCTAATGAGCAACTAAAGTGCTAACATTCAGAATTTATGGCAAATGTGTGACAAATCTGAATGTCTTCTTGATGGAACCAAAATAAAAAACTGAAAGTATTCCCACTGAGGAGACTGCAGTAAATGAGGAAATTAGGAAACTTCATAACGAATAAATCTCCCAAGATGGCCACGAGAGACAAAAGAGCCCAAATGTTGCCCAAATATCACCCAGATGTAGCCCAAGTATAGCCAAATGACAAAATGTCCCAGAGTTTTCTTAAGAACAACTAGAGCGCTTACTGTCTTACCTATGACAAAAGTATGGCTCACCTGAAGCCATCTTGATTGGAATAAACTGGTAACACTTAAAACATTTAATTTAAAAAGGAACACAATGAGGGGGTTCATTTTGCCATAGAAATTATGATTAGTGCTGAAGAAAGAAAAATGAGGGCACATTTTGAGTGACTTTTCAAATTCTCTTCTATTTCATTAAAAAATTCTGATATGCAGACTGAAACATGCACTTTTAATACCAGCAGCAGACTTCCGTGGTGAGCAGTAGCTTTACTACAGTGATCTAATGAGCAACTAGAGTGCTAACATTCAGAATTTATGGCAAATGTGTGACATATCTGAATACCTTCTTGATGGAATCAAAGTAAAAAACTGAAAGCATTTCCTACTGAGGAGACGGCAGTAAATTAGGAAATTAGGAAACTTCATAACAAATAAATCTCCCAAGATGGCCACCAGAGACAAAAGAGCCCAAATGCAGCACAAATATCACCCAGATGTAGCCCAGATGTAGCCCAATGACGGAAGTGTGCAAAACACTTGATGAAGTGATTTGACCAGAGTAACAGAATGTTGAGCTGAAGCAGAAACTCCAACCTGGTTCCTCAGTTGCAAAGTCTGCAGCTCTGGAAGTAACACCACATCCTCTCCCCTAGGTGCAACATTTAATCAAGTGGTCAACTGGATAAAAAAACATAAAGATTACAAATAATTTAAAAGTTCTTTGTCGCTATTTGAAAACTCAGAAAATGTGTCCTCATTTTAGTTTTTTAGAGCACTAACCATAATTTTGATGCAAATAAGACCCTCTCATATATGTAATTTCTAAAGGAAATACTCTAGGTATTACAGTTTTGATTACATCAAGATGACGTCAGGCGTTCCACGCTTTTGTAATAAATATAGAATGTTAGCAATCTAGTTGTTCATTGGGATACTGTTGAGAGGCAGAGGCCAGGGGCACGGACTCTGAAAATTGAAGGCAGGTAGGAGAGTGCATAGGCAACAATTTGACCCGTTTCAGCCAGGAAACTTCCAATGTTTTTAAGCACAAATGGGCTTTATTTGATCTGTCTCCTGTCTACAATCTCCTCTTTTTCAATGTAACTCAAAGGGGAAAATCAATACCACCGTTTTTTTCAAAATCTCCCTCTTACCAAGTTCAAACTGTTCGCAAGTATGGTACATTGGATCACGGTAGGCAGGAGGAATTGGGGTAGGAACATGGACTCGGATAACAGAGGACAGGAGGGACATGGAGAGGTGCACCAAACTGACCCTACAGGGCAGGCATCAGGGTTTGCAGCAGCACAATACACCACACAGTGCATGCGGGACGGGAGTGAAGCACAACAATCCATAGAAAGCAATAGGGAGGGGACAGGACCATGCACATGGACAACAGAGAACAGAGGGGAAAGAGGCAATGGTAGCTAGCTGACCATAATGGACAGACAGGAGAGAAAGCTGCAGCATAATAGACCATAAAGGGCAGGAGGGACGGATCAGGGGCAATACAATGGAACAGACAAGCCAGGAGGGAAGGAATAGGGGTCTGCACATGGAAACAGAGGGCTGGGGGCAAGGGGACAGGGCAGGAGCAGCAAGATGACCATGGAGGTCAGGCAGGATGGGCACTAGAAACAAGACACACCATAGAGAGCAACAATGAGACTATGATGGCATACACACAGAGCATGGAGGGAAGGTGGGAGGGGGGTGGGAGGGGGTCAGGGGCAGCTAGCTGACCACACAGGGAAGGTGGGCGGGGCCATGGCAGCACAGAAGACCATGCATGGCAAGCTGGAGGGTTAGTGGCAGCACAATGGCAATGATGGGCAAGAAGGAGGGTGCAGGGGCATGCACAAAGGACCATGGAGGATAGAAGGGAGGGTCAGGACCTGGACACAGACAAGAGAGTTCAGGGAAGGGGCCTCACAACAGACCGCGTGGGGCAGGCAGGAGGAGCAGTTGCAACACAACAGACCAGGGAGGGTAGATGGGTGTGGCAGGAAAATGGACCATGGAGGACAGGATGAAGGGGATAGGGGCATGGCATGTGGACAGGCAGGGTGGAGGTGGCAGGGATAGGTTACAGTCATCTGACAATGCTAGGCAGGTGGGAGGGGAGTGGCAGCTCAACAGAACACTCAGAGTAGATAGGAGTGGCAGGTCCATGGAACATGGTGGGCAAAAAGGATGGAGCAGGGGGAAGGAGAATAGGGGCAGCAAGCTAAGCACAGAGGCTAAGCAGGAAGTCAATGATGGGCCATAGAATTGGGCAATGGAGGGCAGGAGGAGTGGACTGGTACATCATGCTAAATGGAGGGCAGTGGCAGCACATCAGACCATGCATGGCAGGAGGGAGGAGGCTAGACCATGGATTCAGACAACAGAGGATAGGGAGGAGGTGGATGGGGCAGCTAGCTAACTGTTCAGAGAAGGTGGGTATTAGGAACATTATTGTTTTTAAAATGTGCAAACTACTTAAAATATGAACAAGTATGCAGCATAATCTCACTTTTATTCAGGAAGAAGAGGACGTTTGTGACTTTGACTCCGGGCTCACTTGGCAGAAACACCCCCTGACCCTCCACCCCCATCGCAAAATGTAATGCCCGTGAAAAGGGTAGGTGGACGCAGTGTTATATAGAACATAGCCCTGAGAGCACGATTGAAAATGAAAACTAGATATAGTATATGGTATAAACTATTCACCAAAAAGTGTGATATAAGATGAACCGGGCGTGAAATATAATATGCAATACATTGTGACTCTAAAGTGAGGTTTGTCTCCTTTCCAGAGAGTAAAATAAAAAGTATTACACATCCGGCGGTGGATGTGTGTTTTATTAACCGTGAGGGGGGTTTCTTGCATAGTTTGGTCGAATTTTTGTCGAACCCCTTTGAATGGCTTGGTGTGCGTGTATATGAAATGTGCCAGTCAATAGCTACCCATGTTTGTATAAATAAACGACAAGGGTGTCTACTTGGAGAGTACCCATCGGCGGGGGCGCCGGGATTAGGCACGGTAGGGTGTCAGACACGTCAGAGCTTCACTAGCAGTGTAAATACATTCCATGTGGATTCATTCTATGCATAGTCGCCTTTTAATGAATATCACGCAAATCGTCATGGTGATAGGTACATACGGTTTGTCCAGCATGTCCTAGGTGTTTCTATAAATATATATTTTTTTAAAATAATAAAAAACAAAGGCCGGCCCCGGGGGATGGTGTCCCCGGGGCCATAAGTGGCCTGAGGAGGGGAGCAACGCAGCCCCCTCCTAAAGATTTTTTTTTAAAAAGGCTATGACCTGGGTGTTGGGGTCCCCGGCGCCGATTAAGGCCTTGGGTGGGCCAAATTAATTTTTTTCAACAAAAAAAATTAGGGTGCAGTGCAGGCCCTGGGGGATGGGGTCCCCAGGGCCAGTAAATTAGAAAAAGAAGGGGGGCCACACAGCCCTCCGTCTTAAAAAAATAAAATAGATAAAAGACCGGCGTCGCGCCAGAGGCCATGCCCCCTCCTTGCAGCACTCTGCAAACGCGCCCCCTGGCCAGTTGTAAGTTGGGGAATTAATTCCTCTTCAATACTGAGGGTCCCTGAGGGCCAACTAGCCCAACAGGTATCTCCAGTATGCGCCAGGGAGCTGCGTTGCAGACAGGTGTTCTGAGGCCACGCCCCTTTTTACACCTCTATGCAACGCAGCTCTGTGGCGCTTACTGGAGGTACCTAGCGGGCTAGTTTGACCCTAGGGACCCTTAGGATTCAAGGGGACTTAATCTCTCAACTTAGAATGGCCAAAGGGCGCGTTTACACAGTGGTGAAGTGAGGGGACGGGGCCTGAGGTGACATGGGCAAACACGCCCTGTGGCACATTTTAAGTTGGGGAAATAATTCCCTTTCAATCCTGAGGGACCCTGGGGGCCAACTAGCCCACCAGGTGCTTCTAGTAAGCGCCACTGCTCTGCGTTGCAGAGAGGTGGTGCAGTCCGTGACCCTTTTTACACCTCTCTGCAATGGCGCTTACTGGACGTACCTAGTGGGCTATTTTGCCCCTAGGGATCCTCAGGATTCAAGGGGACTTAATCTCCCAACTTAAAAAACGGCCCCAGGGCGTGTTTACACAGTGGGGAAGAGAGGGGACGGGGCCTGAGGTGACGTGTGCAAACACGCCCTATGGCGCGTTTTAAGTTGGGGAAATAATTCCCCTTCAATCCTGAGGGCCCCTGGCGGCTAACTAGCCCACCAGGTGCTTCCAGTAAGCGCCCCTGAGCTGTGTTGCAGAGAGGTGGTCCAAGCCGTGCCACTTTTTACACCTCTCTGCAACGCAGCTCTGTGGCGCTTACTGGAGGTATCTAGTGGGCTAGTTGGACCTTCGGAACCCTCAGGATTCAAATGAACTTAATCTCCCAACTAAAAACGACCACAGGGCGTGTTTACACAGTGGTGAAGGGAGGGGACGGGGCCTGAGTTAACGTGTGCAAACAAGCCCTGTGGCGCGTTTTAAGTTGGGGAAATAATTCCCCTTCAATCCTGAGGGACCCTGGGGGCCAACTAGCCCACCAGATGCTTCCAGTAAGCGCCACTGCGCTGCGTTGCAGAGAGGTGGTCTAGGCCGTGCCCCTTTTTACATCACTCTGCAACGCAGCTCTGTGGCACTTACTGGAGGTACCTAGTGGTCTAGTTGGACCCTAGGGACCCTCAGGATTCAAGGGGACTTAATCTCCAAACGTAAAACAGCCACAGGGCATGTTTACACAGTGGGGAAGTGAGGGGACGGGGCCTGAGGTGACGTGTGCAAACACGCCCTGTGGCGTGTTTTAAGAGGTAGTTTTAATACCCTGCCCTATTATATACTAGGGGCTTACAGAGGAGGTCATGCTGATCACAGGGGGACCCCAACGCATAGTGTTCCCTAGTGTATGTAGGTGTTTTCACCGAATTCTGAGTGTCTTTTAACAAAGCACTGGCTCTAGGACTGGTTAGTCAGACTCAGTTACCACCAGTATCCATCTGAAAAAGTTGAGGGTACAGGATGATTTTGCAACAAGGCTTCTTTCTGCTCTTCTGTTTGTTCTTTATTATTATTATTATTAGCGATTTGTATAGCGCCTGGTGACCCGGAGGCATCCCCGCGCTGAAGGGCTAGTAATACTCAGGGGAGGGGAGGAGGAACTATTTGGGGAAAAGAAAGGTTTTCAATTCTCTGCGGAACCGAAGGTGGCAGGATTCCAGACGCAAGTGGCGTGGAAGTGAGTTCCAACCGGAGGACGCCTTTACTGCGAAGCGTCGACCACCAGAGCGCACCTTCCTGAATCTCGGAACGTTGGCCAAACGTTCATTGTCCAAGCGCAAGGATCTGGAAGCCTTATAAGGAGTGACCATGTCTCTCAGGATCGAGGGGCCCTGGCCGTTGAGGAGTTTGTGGGTGGTGCACATGGCCTTGAATTGAATCCTCTGATGGATAGGGAGCCAGTGAAGGGCCTTAAGTATTGGTCTGGCAGAGGCTCTAGTGGGAAGATTCATCATAAGCCGGGCGGCGGCATTTTGAGCTCGCTGCAATTTTACCAGGGTGGATTCGGGGGCTCCTAAATAAACGGCATTACTATAGTCTAGACGGGCAAGGATCAAGCCTTGGACAA
Source organism: Triturus cristatus (assembly GCF_964204655.1). Taxonomy (NCBI): domain Eukaryota; kingdom Metazoa; phylum Chordata; class Amphibia; order Caudata; family Salamandridae; genus Triturus; species Triturus cristatus. The sequence continues at coordinate 408,671,384 of NC_140590.1, forward strand.
GAAGTTTCCTTGATAGGGGAGGAAGTAGCGGGAGGATCTTTCGTATGGAGCGCATGAGTCCAAAGCAGGTGCCTGCTGTTTTGGCTGCTTGGGTCTTCATGGAGAGATCAGGTTCAAGCCAGACTCCCAAGGTCTTGATTTTCTTCTTCGGAGTGGGTGCCTCGCCAAAAGCGTCAGGCCACACCGAAGAAGGAATAGTGGTCCATTTCTTGCCCATGAGCATGACCTCAGTTTTGGATCCGTTGAGCTTAAGTGATGAATCGCACATCCAGTGATGGATTTCCTGGAGGCAGTTCAACAGATTGTCTGGACAGTGGTCAAGATGTGAGAGAGAGACGACCAATTGCGTGTCGTCCGCATAACTCACTATCTTGATACCGAACGGGGCCACTACATCCTCCAGGGGGGCCATATAGGCGTTAAACAAGATGGGGCTTAGCGAGGACCCCTGGGAGACTCCGCTAGAGAGAGGAAATAAGGCTGAGCGGGAATTGCCGTCCCAGACCTGGAAGGAGCGGCCCAATAGAAAGGACTCTATCCAGGCAAACGCAGTCCCCCTAAGACCTGCCCTGGCCAACCGGTGTAGCAAGACACGGTGATTCACCGTGTCAAAGGCTGCACTCAGGTCCAGGAGGATCACTGCCACTGACCCTCCTGAATCGAGGATACACCTTGCCTCCTCGATGACTGTGAGGAGGGCGGTGTCCGTACCGTGGCCAGGGCGAAACCCTGTTTGGGATTGGCGCAGAAGGTTGTTAGATTCAAGGAACAGGGACAATTGGGCATTAACGAGTTTTTCGGCAATTTTGCTAATGCCCGGGAGGAGCGAGATCGGCCTGTAGTTTGCCAGGTCGGTGGGGTCCAGTTGAGGTTTTTTAAGGAGGGCCTTGACTACTGCCCCCTTCCAGCTCGGGGGGACAGAGCCTTGAGACAGCGAGATGTTGATCAGCTCCGTAATAGGAGGTACAATGACCTGGGCAACTGTTTTCAGGAATCTCATGGGGGCGGGATCGAGAGGAGATCCGCTTTTCATTTTGGCCAAGGTTTTTTCCACTTCGTCCAGGGATACAGCCCTAAACGCAGTTAGCTGAGGATGAGAGGTGTTTCCAGTGAGAGTAGTAGACAGAACGGTGTTGCTGTGGGTTGGCTGACTGGGAGGTGGAAGGGATGCCAAGATGCGGGAGATTTTGGAGTCGAAGTAAGTTGCCAGTTCATCGCTTCTGCCCAGAGGGGAGCTGTTGGAGGAGGGGGATGTTGGTATGTTCAAAAGCTCTTTGGCAATAAGGTACGACTCTCTCGCCGAATTAGTGGCGTTTTTTATTCTGGCATCATAGTATGAGGCTTTAGTGAGTTTCAGGGTGGATTTATAAGTTCTCACTGCCTTACGGTAGGTATCCTTACACGAGTGGAGCCAGTCCTTTCTCCACAGTCGCTCCGCTTTTTTGCATTCTTTGCAGAGGATTCTAAGCTCCTGGCTAAACGAGGGAGCTGATCCTGTTTTTCCGTATTTTCCCTCACGATTTTTGATGGGTAGGATCGAATCCAGGGAAGTTGAAATCCACTCTCTGAAATTTCTGTCCGCTGTGACCGGGTCCTCTTTCTGCACGTTATCCTTCTTCCTGCACTTTTCTTCGTCTTTGAGGACTTCTGTTGCTTCTTTCTGCATTTCTTTTTTTTCTTTCTGTGCGTTTTTTCTTCTTTCTTCACATGTCCTATCTCTGTAGGCATAGTTAGAAATAGTTAGAAATTAGCATTTAAAAAAACCTTTGAAATTCACTGAAAAAACCATAGGTTTCAGGCACGTTATACAAAACCATTGAAATTCCCCCGTTATAGTTAGTTCAGCTAACTGGTGGGCCATGGAAATCAATAAAATGCCGGAAATGGTCTTGAAAGCTTCGTGTGTGATGTTTATTTGCCCAGGAAGAAGGGGCCGTCAGGCCTTGAAACGCGTCGGCAGAATGGAATGAAAAGCGGAGCAAAGAGGAATGCTGCGTGATAAAGCTGGAAGGCAGGGCACTGTCGTGTGCCTTTCGAATGCTACAGGGCATTTTGCGTTTTCATATATATCTATATATAGAAATAAAGCAACCCCTTTTTTTAAAAATCTTACCTGCCTTCACCTCTACCGGCCCCTTTCCCCTTTATATCTACCTACCTCTTAACCCTAAATGTATTCTTACCTCTCTTTATCTATACCCATACCTAAGCACTAAATTCACTCTTACCTCTATACTTCCACCCCTTAACCCCAAAGTACCTTTTACCCTGAAATCACCCATACCCCTATTACCTCTACCCACCCCTAAATCCTAAAGTCATCCTTACTGTCCTTTATCTATACCTACCCCCAAAACACTAAAAACACCCTTATCTTCATTTCACTTTACCCAACCCGTAACCCTAAATCAACCTTACCCCTATTACTTCAACCTACCCTATAGCCCTAGGCTCACACTTACCTCGATTTCCCTCTATCTAGCCGTTAACCCTAAAAACACTGTTAACTCCCTTTTACCTCTACCCAACCCATAACCCTAAAATCCCCATTACCCCGTTTACCTCTGCCCACCATGTAACCCTAAAACGCCATTACCCCATTACATCTATCCTCCCCTAAACACTAAGATCACCCTTACCTCCATTTACCTTTACCCACCATATAACCTTAAAATCAAACTCACCCCTTTCCCTCTACCCACCCAATAACCCTAAAATCACCCTCTATCTACGCCATAACCCTTTAAAATAATATAATTTAAAAAATGCTCACCTCCTGAAAAAGGATGTGGGCTAAAGATAAAAACCCATTAATGTCACTTACTTGTTTGGTACTTGCCTGCGTGTTTAAGACTGTGGGATGGAGGCCATGTGGGATAAAGGCTGTAGTTTGAATGGTACATACCACGGTACGCATGCAATGCATAGGTTTTAAATTGTTAAAGCCTGCTCTAAGAATGTGTTAGTTTTTGACACAAAGCCTTGTCTAGAAATCTTTGTAGACTAAGCTTAGCATTTAAACCTATGCGTAGTTACTCTGATTCACCCAGTAACACCACATTGATGCACAGCAATGCTGCTCAAAGGTATTTTTGTGCTGAGAAACACCTTTCAAGCACAAACAACATTTTGCGACTTCTTGTAAAATAGAGTAAAAACCCTGTGAGACTTTGTGGGTTGAAGATCTTTCCCCACCACTGCCACCTCTTCTTAGATCAAGATGGTGTGGATCCTCATTATCGACTACAGAATATTTTAGGATACTAATATGGGAGACAGAATATCAAGGGACAACATATTAAAGTGTTGCTACACAGCAACCTCAACAAATCAGTCATGTATTTGTTACTAAAAATAAATTGGTATGTGACAGTGATGGGGCCATATCCTTAATTGTTGCTGGCAGAAAGAGATTGGCCAAGAAACTGATGAATCAGCTGCGGAGGGTTATCCTGAATCTCATTCATGGTTCCGAGGTGAGTTTATGCCCGGTCAGATGTTGCGGAACCACTTCAGACTTCTTCCCAACATCCTGTGGCAGCTAAAATAAAATTTAGAGGTAACGGTGACAGTATGCTTAGACACTATAGATGTCTATGATCAAGAAGAATGGGGCTTTGTATTTAGCACCTTGGAAAAGCCTGACCTATGATTTTCTTCTAGAAAGTGAAATGGCTTTACACTGAACCCACTGCCAAGATTCAGAAGGGGTTTCCTCTCCGGTATTTCCCCTTTTACACATGCTATGAGACAGTGATAACCCTCTTGTGCTATTAGTATTGCTTGGTCTTGAGACGTTAGAGGTCGTCATCAGAAAGACAGGGATTACAGTGGGAACCTGGGGATGACAAGGCTGTTGCATGCTCCAAACTCAATTTATATGTGGAGGGAATCATTATTACCCTAAAGAGGCCTAGGTGCTTAATACCTAAGCTTATCTTTTTCTCCTTAATGCTGATGAGCATGAATCTTCACCTGTTGATACATCAAATATCAGGCTTCTGATTGACCAGATTCTCCAATGTGGACTGATAGGGAATAGGGGTCTTCTCCTGGTTTTTCCTTTATATAAGAAGGCCTCATGTAGTGCAGCAATTTTACCTCAGACCATTAGAGCCTTGCTGGATTCCTGGGTCACAGTCCACAAGACGGTAGGCATGTGCAGGTACATCCACAATTAGACGGCTATAGCATAATGCAGGGGCAGTCACAGCGGGGAGAGTCATTACTAGCCAATGTGCCCACCATGAAGTTAATCTAATCAAGGACATATTTGAAGGTGAGTCCCTGGAATCTTTTGACACCCTTTGCAACAAGCTCCATTTACCTCCTCAAGAAGAGAAGTATAGGCAGCTGGTTAGTTACATATGAGACTCTGAGCGCAAAATTCAGCTGACCTACTAGGACCTGCAGTTGGTGCAGTGTTACCTTGCGTGCCGCTAAACATCTATGCCGGCCTCAAAAGCTCTCACTTTCACTTGAGGAAGTCAGCATACCCCAACTAAAGTGTCTATTTCGATGCCTAAGAAAGTTAGCTGTGTTGCTGGCCCCTCTGTTTTCTCTTCTGCCAGGGGTACTCCCTGTGCCTTTGCCAAACGCTGGAAGCCTAGCAGGGCCATCCTGCATGCCGGCGAGCCCGGCGGACCTAGAAATAGAAAACCGTCCAAGTAGTGTACCACGTCTGCTGATGTCAATAGTACCTGAACCGCCCATTCTAAAAAACGGCTGAATGTTTCAATCACAGCACATGCAATAGAACACCCCATTGGCATACAAAGATCGATGAAAAAATTCCCCTCAAAAGTAAAGCCCAGCAACCTGGTGTCGTCTGGGTGCACCGACAGGAGACGGAAAGCAGCTTCTATGTCGGATTTGGCCATCAGAGCTCCCTCACCTAACTTCTGTAATTTTTGTATTGCAGCGTCAAATGTGGTATAGCGCACAGCACATAGTTCTGGATCTAATTTATCATTGACTGACAACCCCGGTGGACTTGACAAGATATGAATCAGGTGATATTTCTCCTTTTCTTTTTTGGGTACCAAACCAAATGGTGAACACACTAAGTCCTGCCTTGGTAACTGTTGAAAAGGTCCCACTACTCTCCCCAGGGTTACTTCTTTCGTGATCTTTTCCCTAGTAACTTTCGGAATTTTCAAGACTGAGCGCTGGTTGCGTGGCGGACTCATGGACGGTGGGGCACTAGATGGGATGCGAAAGCCAAATTTAAAGTCCTGATGCAGGAACTATGCCTCTTGTGTCTTATCCTATTTACTGAGTAGCTGAGTCAGGACATGGAGCTGAATGGGCGTACCCCAGGGCTCATCCCTCAGCCCAACGCTGTTCAACATCTACATGGCACCTCTCGCCCACGTCGCCCGACTCCACGACCTCAACATCATCTCCTACGCCGATGACACCCAACTGATCCTCTCCCTCACCAAGGACCCCTACACCGCCAAAACCAACCTCCACGAAGGAATGAAGGCCGTCGTCGAATGGATGAGGAACAGCCGACTGAAACTGAACTCAGACAAGATGGAGGCCCTCATCCTCGGATCCACCCCTTTGGCCTGGGACGACTCCTGGTGGCTGACCACACTGGGAACAGCTCCAACACCCACTAACCACGCACGCAACCTAGGGATCATCCTCGACTCCACCCTCTCCATGACTAAGCAGGTCAACGCCGTCTCTTCCTCCTGCTTCAACACCCTCCGCATGCTCCGCATGATCTACAAATGGATCCCCACCGAAATGAGAAGAACGGTCACCCAGGCCCTCGTCAGTAGCATGCTGGACTACAGAAATGCACTCTACGCAGGAGCCTCGGCCAAACTCCTGAAAAGGCTTTAACGCATCCAGAATGCCTCTGCATGCCTGATCCTCGACATCCCTCGCCACAGCCACATCACACCCTACCTGAGAGACCTGCACTGGCTCCCCGTCAGCAAGAGGATAACCTTCAAGCTCTTCACCCAAGCACACAAGACACTCCACGACACCGGACCAGCATACCTCAACGAACGACTCAGCTTCTACACCCCCACCCGCCAGCTACGCTCCGCCAAGCTCGCCCTTGCCACAGTCCCCCGCATCTGAAGAGCAACCTCCAGCAGCAGATCGTTCTCCCACCTCGCTGCAAAGACCTGGAACACCCTCCCCATCCACCTACGGCAGACCCAAGACCTGCTGAACTCCAGAAGACTCCTCAAGACCTGGCTTTTCGAGCAGTAGCAGCATTCCCCTCCCCCAGCGCCTTGAGACCCTCACGGGTAAGTAGTGTGCTTTACAAATGGAATGATTGATTGATTGATTGATAGGTAGGTTCCTATGGTGCTTGGGTGCTGAGGCCCCTTTTCTGAGGGTGAGTATGGGCAGGCTGCTCTTTGGGTTTTCCCACCTTCTTGTAGCACTTATTGTCTGGGTGACCTTGTATTCCACAGAAGGAACATATATGTTCGAACTTGCATGCTGCACCCCTATTGCATTTGTTCTTATTGCATTTCCAGCAGGCTTGCTTCTTATCCCCTGCCCCTCTTTCCCCTGGAAAGGACTAATTGGTCTTGTTAACTGGTGCTGTTGAATAAAATTCTGCATGCCAAATATTGGTCTCTCTCTGGTCCCATGCCACCTCTGGCTGCACTGCCTTCATTTGCCTGAACTTGTTATCATACTGTAGCCAAGCCGTGCCCGGGAATTCTGATGCCGCTCCGTGAATCATGGACACGTAGCTGATCAGCTGGGCTGCCAATATGGGATACCTCTCTACCATGATTGCTGCGTAAATAGCAAACCCGGTGACCCAATTCTTAATTGACCAGTCTACCCAAACTTTTTTCTGTTTGAACTCACCCTCCTTGCATGCTCTGTTCTTCCCTGGACCTACTCCTGCATTGATGAGGTCAAAGACATCGATAAACTCACCCCTGAATATCTTTTCTCTGGTTTCTGTTGACACATGCCATGTGATACCCGCAGATGGGGCCACCGCTGGAGACACGCACCCATACAATACTAGACTATGTGTCAACAGGGGCTGTTCCGCTACCGCTGCCCCCAGGGGCACCGGTGGTGCTGCCAGGGGAGCCTCTGGCCCTGGCATCACAGTACTATTGGCCGGCCCCTGCGATGTTGCCGCAACCACCACGGGAGATTGTGCCACCCCTCCTGACTGGACCCACACCTGTGCTATACCGCTGCCTTGGAGTGCCACCACTGGTGCGGGGGCCTGCGTAATGGGTGGTGTCACCGCTACCCCCCTTGCCCCGTTGTAGCTGTAGGCACAGTGATTTGTGGAACGCTTGTTAGCATGGGTGGCGCCGTGGCCTGAGGTATCGCCCCCCCCCGGGGGTGGCTCCATGACCACATGGCTTGTCTGCGCCGGAAGTCTGCAAAATGTCTTCGGTCACGAGAGGCTGGCCCATTACCACTGCCTCACCTGGGGTATTCGCCTGAGTGTCCGCAATCCTATTGTGCTTGCCCTGCTGTGCATCCTTGACCTCGGGGCTTCTTGCTTCGTGTCTGTTCGGCCCCTTGCGTTAGCATCTGCAACACCCAGTCGATACCCTCTTTCTTAGCAACCTCCCACAATGCCGACAGTGAACACACGCTTTGGTGGCATTTCGCGCTAAGGAGAAAAAAACATAATTAGACAATGTCCCCTCTGTCTCCTTCCTTATGACACCAGGCTGCGCAGCTTCGGGCTGCCTGTCCCCCAGAACCTTATGCCTTAACTTACACTTGGCCGGGGCACTGGAGATACTGACTATCCCAGTGCCCCACGTTACACTTTTCACACCATGCAAGTTCACATGCGTTTTAAAATCCCTCCCGTAACACTCAGCCTACTCACTAACCGAGTGCTCGGGACGTCATGCCGTTATCATTAACAATATCCCCGTGCTCCCAACTGGTCCATGCATTACCGGTACATGCAGTGCCACATTTTAACTTCTCATTATCCAGAGCGCTCAGCCTACTCACTAGCTGAGCACCCCGGTTGCCTTTGTTGCATGCCCTGCCTCACTGCCATGACAGAGCCTCCGTTCCGCTCCCTTACGCTCAAGCTCATTCCCTCACAGGATATGCCCCCCTTAGCGCTTCGGCCCTCCTCCGCCCTCCGCACATGTGACCTTCGCAGTCAAACTTGATTTCGGGACCACCCTGCTACCATGCTACCCCGTGCGCATTCAATTGTGTTGTATGCCCCCCCGCATTGAAGTACCGCGCGTGGTCGGGCATCCGGGATGGGTTCCGGATGCGCTTGATGTCCTGCCTTGCCTCCCAGCCCAACTCCAATACCGGAACACTGGCTGGCCTCATCGGACAAAAAACCCCACCCAGCTGAGCGCCCTGGGGCTACATTTTCCGGTAATAGCTCCCACTAAACAATGCGCACGCTTGCCCGAGCCCGCTCAAAGCACTGCCCTGCATCGCTGCTGCGTGCCTTAACCCTCCGCTCGCGCCCCCGCTCAATTCCTTATCACGCAAGCATGAAGCCCCCGTTTCCCCGGCCTTACTAAGACCTTCAATTATCATTCCGACTACGCTGTTGTGAGGCCCTCTCACCTGGGTGAAACCGTGCACCCGACTAAAGGACTCGCTGCGACCTCCCACAGCTCCGCTCGTTGAACCGCGATCGCTAACTTCGCGAAGCTCCGATCCGCCTAGTATCGCCATTGGCACCCCTCAGTCCCCCCTCCAACAAAATACATTACCCAATAATAACACACATTCAGACTGTTTGATTGGGTACAAAATGCTGCAGGTTTATTACATACACTGTTATGTAATATGTGGGTTATCTTACGGGCGATCCAAGGGCAGGCAACCAACTGGGCCGCCTGCCCGCCTGATGAGCCGGGCAGCACTGGGGCGAACCCCGCCTTTGCTGCCGTCCAAGTGATTCTCTTCCAGGATCACGTGACCGTTGGTAACTTCTACTCACGCCCCTTCCTGGGGCAGAGCGTAGCATAGCAAACCCCCCGGTTGTTCAGGCCCACAACCACCTGAAGGACTAGCGAGGCGCCGACACGGCTTCCGGGACCCTCCCATGAGGCTCCTCGGATTTGGCTCTGGCACCCCCTATGGTGCCGCGCAGAGGTACCCTTGGTACCGGCCTGCTTCTAGATCGCCCTGTAACTCCGCCACAGCTCTGGAGGCGGCCACCGTCGCCGCCAGAGCCCCCACCCAAACAGCTATAGTCTTACCTGCCACCTCTCCTCTCTGGAGCTTCCTGCAATCCAGATAAAAGAGAACCGTCCCTGCTGGTTGTAGATGGCCCCATCTACATCCCAAGCCCTTGACGCTATCCTGGGTCAGATAGTGTCTGCTGAAACCAGAGGCCTGTCAGGCCTGGGGAGTTGTGCCAAGGGCAATTCACCCCCATGCGTGAAAGTTCCACTGGGAATAATCCACATTTGTAAAGCGCGAACAATCACCCGTAAGGGTCTCTAGGCGCTGGGCCCGCCGGTAAGATTAAGCAAGCTGTTGCCCAGAGTCACAAGGTGCTAGGCTCATCTGCCGCAGGTGCAGGGACGCGAACCGTGATCCCCAGGTTCTGGAGCCAGTTGCCCTGGCCGCGGCACCACACCTCTTCCCGCTTCACCTGCCTCCGCCCTGAGCCAGCTCTGGGCGGGGTGCCGCCGACCCCCAGGCTCGCAAGGCCCCGTCTATGTGCTGATCTCCCCTAGCTGCTATCCCCCACCCGCCTGTCTGCTCTGGCTATTCTGGCGAGAGGGATTCTATTTAACCTTTGCCAGTCACTTTGGTTGATACATCCTGCCACGCAGGAGTGTTCATGACTGAAGAGTGTGCCCCTAGGCAAGGGACCCTCATGCCCTACCATGTATCCCTTATTCCTTATGGGAATTATGTCCGTTCAGCTCCTTCCGTGGTGAAAAAAAACACCAGGCATACTGGCTTATCTAATCTGTCTGATGTCACCAGGCGCATTGCCTGCGGCATGGCTAAAGCATTACGGATTGGCTAAGTCCTACTTTACCCATCCTAGAATGCCCCCAGATAAGAGGGTGTCCATGGGGGGGGTACCCACCGCCCGCCCCGGGCATCCCCAGCGGTGAAAATTACCTGCTCCGCTGAAGTTTCGTTTTAGTTACGCACTGGGCGTGCCAAATGTTCTATTGCCATAGTGTCCGCTTGTGTTTGACACGCTGCTACCCCCATTATTGGGATGGCAGCACACTATGTTGGCTGACCTCAGCCCCACCCAGCGAGGTACAAGTGTCAGTATCCTAGGATCCCAGTTCCCTGTTAGCTCCAGTACCCTACCAGTGGTTCCGCTAAAAGATTCCACAGACCGCAGTGGTCCTCCGAACCTGAAGAAGCGCCCCATTCTCAACTGGGCGCACCTCTACGATAGTGCTTTCGCCAGCTGTAAGGCTAGAGACACACCTCTTAAACCTATTTACTGGTTTTGCTACTCACCACCCTTATGGTTGGAGCTCTGTGTTTACGCAGCGTGCATGCCCCCTTGGCACGATGTTGCTGAAGAGCCGGGGTCTGTTCCCTTTAAATGTCTGAGGTGAGGGGTTGAGGAACACAATACAGGTAATAACAGGAGGATGTATGTAACTTCTGCCAATGCCAGGCAGGGGCCCAGCTGTGCTCCAAGACCTCGCAGAACTCACACCCTTGGGCTGTTGGCCGGTGGCATGGCAGGCTATAGCTTAGCCGCTCATGACATTGCCTCCGTGTACAACCCAAACACCATGCCTCACTACACGCCAGTACCTTTCGCTTAACAATGCTTGTCAGTTGTATAACAATGATGAAGCAAAATTCTAGCTTCCCTGCGTAGCCTACTGCGGATGCTTCAATTCTGACATGGTGGGACTGACACCTTAACGTGTTGAACATTCCTTAACTGTCTCCCTTCGATGAATAGCAAGCTCGCCCATGGCTTGTACAGCGGGCACTGCATCGCCATGCAACCGACGCTATTCTAAATAACGTGGCATGTGGGTAGTACCATGTTAATGTTCTCTGCCTGACACCCCACAGAGCGCTGTGTGAACAGCCTACACTGTGCAATGTGTGTGCCTTTTAAAATTCCAGTCCGCATCCTAGACAGAAGTTAGTCACGCAGTGCCCACTGCTCCTCACCGCGAGACCCATCTTTGCATGCAATGATACTTGTATTCCCGGTTAATCTAGTGTTCGGTCGATTCCGCTTGCACTACCAAGTGTTGGAATGGGGGGCCCTCTTATGATGACGAGGCTGTAGGCAATTTTTTGCCCGCGCATGGACCGTCTGCACGGCAAACCCCCGGAAACATGTTCCCCAGTGACGGAGCGTCGCAGAGTAATCGTAAGGCCACCGGGTCAGCAAAGCACGTGAAGTGCAGTGACATCTGCCCCGGCGGCGTGGCCAATTCCCCAGAAATAAACGTGGTAGGAGGGGGTGGGGCGGCGCGGCCCTCCCCGTCCTGCAACATCAGGCCTGCGCGGGCCCAAGCACAGCCCCGCCCTGCTTCACGCTGCATTGCTTGCAAAAACCACCCAGCCAAATCATTTGTGGGTTGCCGCCAGGCCATGGTTGGTTCCCCTCACACGCACATCACGTGTGCGATGGCCGCCATTAATGCGAGCGGGCACCTTGCGTTTAAATGCACACCTCGATATATTGCAAACCAACAGACAGCCGGACACAGCCGTGCCACATCCAAGGAGAACCCGCTATGGTTTAAGGCCCCTTGATGGGAGATGTACAGTCCCTGCCTTCTTTGGAACCCACACAACTCAAGAGGAGGTGTACCTCTCTGGAGGCCCCTCTTGTTCCTGCTGACCTGCACGGATGCTGGGGCGGGGGTCCTGGAAACAACGACCAACTGAGTGATCACTTGCGACCCAATCGGGTTGATTGCCCAGACAGAACTGGTATTGAACCATTGAAACCTACATGGTCCATGAATTAACTCGGGCGCCATGAGGCGGTCTTGAACAAGGACCGGTGGACAGCAAGTCATCGGATTAACAATGAACTATTGGTGGGTTGGAGACAGAGGTACCCTCCAAAACACTGAAATAACATCGGTGAGAATAGTTCTATGAAGAAAAGCATTGAATAAAACGCTCCTCAGAGTAAAAGGACAAATACCCTGTCCGGTTACCACCAAGGCAGACGTACCGCAATGCCAACTGTAGGCAGATTAACACACAATCTCCGACCTAGAGCTATTCACGGCAAAATGTACCAATTGCGCAAAACTAGAAATTGGCATACGCGTGCGCTTCATACCGCAAGGCAGTTCTACGGAACACCTGACAATTGTGCGACTACATGCCAGGACTCATGGCAGGCGGCCACTTCCTATCGCACCACACCTTGCTCCTGCCGTGCTGTCCATCATAGTAACACCACAACCAACCCTGATACTCGTGCAGGCATGATACTTGCGCCTGTTCCAAGCCCTCCAAAACTATACGAATGGCTTGTTCAGCTGGCAACAGTGATTTTAATGCCAAATGCATTGGTCCATACCTGTTGGGTCATCTCAACAATAGACAGACAGCACCAACTTGTGGCAGACTGTCCCCAGCGCCAGTTTGGAATTTGCTCGCGTGCGGCGCACCAGCACCACATGGTCAAATTCCACCGCTAAACTTTGTGCTATGATTTTAGCCTTAGTGGGCGCTATGTAGTGACCACCTAGTCTTTTGCCGCTATGTCAATGCATCCCTGTATTCAATACGATTGGGGCACTAAGCTACACTCATCTTTTGGCTTAATCAATGCTTCTATTTGCATTATATAATAAACAACCATTCTAGCTCGGTTGCGTTGCCCTCCAAGAGCTAGCCACCTACCTGGTTGGCTAGGTTTCAGTTTGCTATGTGTGATTTTCACCATATCTGTGCAATTATGAGTGACAGTTAAAGGCCTATGACTGGCACTTTCTTGCGAGCAAAACAAAACCATGCAGATGCAGAAGACCTATCGATATCAGTAATTACACAAACATTCCCGTGTACGGTAGTCTATAGGCCATACAATTCGTAGCTCTGACTAGTTGGACAATGGTGACCGTTACTGATAGGCCTGGCTAGCAGTAGCCCCACGGACTGCGCCACTTGCCACACCCCGGGTTCATGGACACCCCCCATGAGCCACACATGCACACAAAAGGACAAAACAGCTGTAAATTGCTCCTTTACTTGTCCATCCCATCTTAACACCGTGCTCAGATAAAGGCCAACATACGCACGTTGGAGGGGCAGAGTTGCGGACTTATAGCAAACCTCTTTTGGACTGTGGGCAGCGTTCCATGTTTAACTGTTTCCTACCATAGCCCAATGACCGTTCTACGCTGGGACTATTCCCACTATGGTCCGCCCAGCCCAAGGACTAATGGAATTGGGTGCATGAGCCCTTAAGCAATGGGTGTTTGGATGTCAAGAAAACAATAACAATAACAGCCTACCCATGCACATTTCAGAAAAAGGTTGCAATCTGCCGGTATAGTTCGAATTCTCTCGATGGCTCCAACAGTCAACCCCATAATTGGAAAGAACTCCCACTCGGTCTGTACCCCTAACTGTATTTGCATTGAGTGGTCCTATAATGAATTTTAACAAATTGTGTGCATGTGTGAAGGCGTCTGCGAAGCATGGTTCATGTCGTGGCTGCCAAACACGTGCAGTAAAATGTGCTGACATCGATACTGCGGGACTGTTGTTAAATAGACATGCTCATCTATGGCCTAATATTAGTCAAACAGTGAGAGCACACGGCAACGGAAATTAATTCCATCATATCTCCTCCATATTTCCACTTCTTTCAGGCTTAGTGATGGTACAACATAGCCACAGTGCCAACCGGTGGCGTACCATTTGCAACATGGGCAAGCCTAGAACTAGTGACTGTCTTATGTACTAGGAGCAACACATTCCAGAGTTAGACATTCAGTCAGCAAGGCGCGTGGACTCGACCCGAAGGTATTGGAGCACTGTACATGAGTACCGCATTTACATTACATATTCAGGCACGGGGGGGGATTAAGTGATTTGCCCAGAATCACATGTCGCGACATCGAGGCTCGAACCCTGGTTTCATGCACCAAAGTGAGCAGCTGCACATTGGGCACCGTATTTACATTACCTTTTCAGGCACAGGGAGATTAAGTGATTTGCCCATGATCACAGGACGCAACCTCGAGGCTCGAAACCTGGTTTCCTGCACCGGAGTCGATGGCTGCACATGAGTACCGTATTTATATTACATATGCAGGCACAGGGGAGATAAGTGATTTGCCCGGGATCACAGGACGCAACCTCGAGGCTCTAACCCTGCTTTCCTGCACCAAAGTCAGCGGCTGCACATGAGGACAGTATTTACATTACATATTCAGGCACGGGGAGATTAAGAGATTTTCCCAAAATCACAGGACGGGACCTCGAGGCTCTAACCCTGGTTTCCTGCACCAAGGTCGCGCTTGCTTAGGCAAAGATGTGGCATCGGCGCTAGATCTCCACAATGCCAGCCGAGGATGACACTACCTAAACCAATTGCCACACTGGGTTATGTCATCCTCTCTCCCTCGCTCTGCCCCCGGTCTGTGCTGTTCCTGGCCGGGGGCCGGATGAAATGGGGGGGGGGAGAATAATCGGGCCCCACGCCTTTACCTCGTGAATGGAGGAGACGAAGACCAGCTCCGAACAAGTTCAGCTGGTTATACAGCGTGGGCGGCTGGCACTCTGACAGCCTTTTACCTTCCCAACAGCTGCCTGCCTAAACATGGTTAAACTGAAACACAGGGAATAGCACACTTAACCTTGGGAGTAAATGCCTACAGCACCTGGATTGGCCTCCCATCCAAATACTAACCAGGCCCGACCCTGCTTCGCTTCCCAGATCGGCCGAGATCGGATGCTTTCTGGGTGAAATGTCCGGGGCCCGCACTGTGGTGGGTCTGACCCAAATGCGTGATTGGAGTCCACTGACTTCTGCACAGTAAGCTATCGGTGCAGCCACATTGCCAAGGGATACCCCCCACAGTCGGGGGTGGGGCCGACACCACATGCTTGCTACCATCCATGCTGGCCCGACGACCGCCCCGAGATACCCCCCACCACTTCCAAGGTCTTGAAGCGTGCCTTCAGTAGGCACCCGGATTGCACGCTGGCACTGTCAATTAAAGACCAAGTGAAAGTTCCCCACAAAGTCTTCTGGCCTCCCACTAAACACCATCATATTGCAGCTGTCACAATTCTACACAAAGCGGCAATGCCGACGCGCATCTTCCTAAGCTCCTGCACGTTCGAAACACAGCTCTGCTTTTACTGAATAGTGTTTACTGATCCATCGAGCCGGGTTGAACACATGGCCTGCTGGGGGGGAGGGGGGGTTGAACACGCGACTGCAGTGCAGGAGGAGTGCTGGGCCGGGGCCCGTATGTCGCTGACTCAATCCCTAATGGGGGAGCCTGACCCGCCCCCTGTGCCAGCCTAGTGGCGAGGGGGGGTGCGGGAGGAGCCGCATAAACACAGGCCCCCCGCGGCTTGTACCACCAGTAAAACATGCCGACCACGTGCCCCCCCCGCGGGTGAAACATGCAGCCAAGCTTCGGCCCCCAGAAAGGCTGCGGTCCGGTGCCTCAGAGCGGTAAAACCGTGCCTAACACCCGTGATTGGCAAATCCGCAACAGGAGGGAACCGTTAGAGCCCCCCACCCCGCAGACCGCCCCTCCCGCCCGCACAGCCAGTACGCGACGGTCCATCGGGCATACCAAATTCCTGCGGCCTAGGTGCCACGCTCAGCAAATACCCCTAGGTCGTGGCATGGAGCGCACAGCCCGGGTAAAATGTCTAACTGCCATGACATTCTCACCCGCCATGGATGACCCCATAGATGCGCACTGCCCCTGCCAAGGGCCGGCATTGCATGTGCAGCAAAGCCCATAAAATCCTAAAATAAAGGCCCGGATAATCGTCTCCTAGGCACGATGCCACCATCTTGCGAACCAGGCCTAGTCGCGTGCTCCTGTATGCCCCCCGCACACCCTGAGAGAAGGAGAACCCCAGCGCATAGAACCGCCAACTACTGCGTGGGAAACAGGAAACAAGAAATCTGTGTCCCTTAAACCCCGTCGCCCCCTAGGAGGCGGCCTGATAAAAATCGAGCGAACTCGCTGGAAGCTGCTGCTGCCCCCCCCAGGCCTGGCCGGGCCGCCCTGCCCCGTGTGCACCCTGATGGATGCTCGGGCGGGGGTGCAAGAAATGCACTCACCACGCTAATCTGCAGCAGCTCCCACAGACGCAGTCGGCGTGCGAGGCGACAAGAGGTCGCCGGCATGGGGGGGAGGGCAATATAGCCTCCCCCCACGCCCAGACGTCACGTCACGTCATGTCCAGGCTGTATAGCACACTGGATCATGAAGATATTCTCTGAGCAGAACATGACACCCAACAAGATAGGCAAACCCAACTATCAGTGAAATATATGGAAGCCAAATGGTCTTCATTTCTGAAGTCGCATGGCAGGACGTTTAGGGAATTTACATACTTCAAATCTTGGGAGTGATGAAACTTTAAATGGTTTGTATCTACTCATGCTGCTTCAGTAACTTGAATTAGAAGCTGATTTGCATGCAATTAGTGCCATATCATGAGTAATAACCTTTAGGTTTTAAATTTTAATGAAACAGCATGGGCACATATGAGGTTCCGTGAAATCTGAATCTGCGCTATAAATATCATGGTCCCATTACGATTTTGGTAACAGCGAACCGTAACTAGTGAGTTCGGCTAGTACGTGTGTTTTCGTCATATTACACCAATGGATTCACTGCGTATTTTGGGTTTTTCGTTCCAAACCCTGGGTTCCATTTTGCGCATGGTAGCCATTTTGTGGTTGCCCTCACATAGGCCGATGGCTGTGGTTAAACAAGCTTTTAGTCAGGCGCACTTGAGCTCGAGTTTGTGCTGACTCCTACATGACTTGAGTGAACTGACCTCGTTACCTGAGGCTGTCCCTGCCAAACCCGTTCCTGCCCGCTAGCTGATCTTGATTAAGGGTCACAGCACGGGATCTCGTAAAGTTTTATTGCACACAAACATGCCCCATCCTACTTCTATCTGTTTCTGTTTCTTCTTTTATGGTCCGTTTACGATATGGGTTGTGGTCTCTTTATCATGGGTCTGTCCGGCTTGTCTAAAGAAGAATGTTGGGATTGTTCGATGATTGATCATGGGCCAGACACCTGGAAAGTGGGTTTTACCATCATGCGATACTTTTGGTGTGGTTACATGCGATTGGACAATTTGTAAAATAATGGGTGTCTGTCTGGAATGTGATGTTTCTGGCATAAAAAGGGATGACTTGCTTTGTAAATTTGAGCAGTCTCCTGAGAACTCATACCGTGATGACTTCTAGGACTTCTGTTACTGGCTGCAGCCAATAAAATTGATCTCTGACGCCACCAAGAAGTATCCTGTGTCTCTGTATTCTAAGACAGGTGAACCCGAAGACTTTGGGCGTGCCCCTGATGCCGCTGGGTTCTAAAAACCCGGTTCTTCAGTTGGCGCCCAATGTGGAGCGACATCAAGCGGTACCGGTCCAAGCCCGAGGATCGAGAGGAACTTCATGAGGAATCTCTGGAGGAGGGCCCCCACTTCAGCGACCCCTGCATGTCGAAAACGTGGACCGAATGTCTTTTCCACGAGGTTTCCCCCTTCTGACGGCTACGTAAGGACCGCTGCCCTGACTGTCGCCCTGTCTTGGACACCCCCCCCTCTTTGTGAAACTTTGTAAGGCGAGACAACCGACGGATCTTCTGGGTGGTGCAGCAGACAACTTGGTTAAGTATAAGTGGGTCGATCCCACTAATTTGTTTGGTTCTTAGTTTTACTTGGTCCTTAGTTTGGTTTTGCTTGGTCTTAGTTTGGTTCTTAGTTTGTTTGGTCCTTAGTTTTGATTTGAAAATTGCAATTTCCAAAGCCGAGGGTCTCGTATATTTACAAGTGTATCGGTAGAGATAGCCCCTTGAAGTTTGAAGCTTGATTAGTGAGCGAAGATGCCTAATCATAGCAAATTTGGTACTTGGTTTTGTTGTGGTTATAACAGGAAGTTCCGATTGGAGGATTCGTGTCCGATACCTCCAGTTAGAGCTCCGACTTATGAGCTCTACTCTAAACACGGCATGGGCCCCATTACGTTCAATGAAGTATGGGTCCGCTACACTAGGAAAGATGGTGTCTTACGATGGCCCCAGCTTGGTAGCTTTGAAACAGAGATTTTAGACAATTTGGAAGAGAAATTATTTAGGAAGAAAGCCCGGCCGGCAATGTTCGACTCCAGAAGCCAGACAACGAGAGATAAAACAAGCTAAAAGAGATAAGAGAGAGAAGGGTGTATCGATAATGCAAGCTGCTAGGCAGTTTAAAGAAGATGAAGAAGGTAAAGCGATTGAGGTGTCAAATAGGCAACATCATATGGCTATTGACAAATGTTATCCAGTTTTGTCACCCCCTTCTGTGAATCCTGTTAAGGATGCCGAAAAGGATCCATTAATGTCTTACTTGTTGAAGTCACCTCCCCCTTACGTGCAAGGTGCTACTGCACCGATATTACCGCTTGTTGTACAACAGGTTGCTGGTCAGCCTTTAGTCCCTCCACAACCCCCTTTTCCTGTTCCACAGTTGGTTCAGGTTCCTCCGGCACCCCCTCTTCCTGGGTTGCCTACTTTACCTTTGCCTGCCTTGACTCAGACTGTTTTGCCTCCTGCTCCTGTACCTTTGACTTCCTCCACTTCTGTGTCTTCTTCTTTGCCATCGCAAGGTACCTTTTCTCCCGTTCTCATGACTGCTTCCCCTTCTGTTCGTCAGCGAGTAGCTGACACTGTTACTAATTTCCTAACTCCTCTATTTGGGTCGCTAGTCACGACCCCCCTTTCTGACGATAGACAGAGACGTAGTCAGCTCCCTGGTTCTGTGGAGCGTGGAGTGTTGGATTCGTTGGCTCGTAGGTGGGTTACGAATGTTTCTAGGTATGATCCGGGAGCGGTGCTGATGCCTCAGTTAGAAAGAAGGTACGGCAATATCCAATGAGAGAGGTTCCTCCAGTTTGGAGAGAGGGAGACGCAAACGCTAATCCACCTGTTTTGGCTCATTTCCAAAGAGTCTGGATACATGTCCCTTGGAAGAGAGCTGAGGTTTTGGCTCTTAAGCAAACCTTACCCGACACCCGTAAGAATCCCGCGGGGTATTATAAGGAGTTGTCCCAGACAGTCGACGCATGCATTATGAATCTAGCTGATGTGGATATGTTATTGGGTAATGAAGTCCCTCAACCATTGTGGGTGAAGATTCGCCACGAGGATCATGCGGTAGAATTAGGTGATACATGGGTGAATATTGCGACTGTAGATGCTAGACAGGTAGGAGGAGCTAAACCTGAGCCTCTAATTGCGGATTTACCCGGTAGAATTATTAATATGATGAAAACGATGATGCCAGCGTTACGAGTGAATTGGGACAAGTTGACAGCCTGTAAGCAGAAGAAGGACGAAAGCGTGTCTGATTTCTTCACCAGGTTTGAAGAGACTTTTATAGAACATAGCGGTCAAGATATGAGTACGGAAGGTGGCCAGAGATTGTTCGTAGATAAGTTTGTTTTTAATTTACTTCCCGAACTGTGTAATAAGTTGAAAGATTCCGAGAGTTCTTGGGCTGTCTCTTCGTCGGCCCAGATATTGGCGACTGCACAGTACTACGGGAATAGAGATAAGGATGAGAAAGATTGATTAGAGAAGAAGACCAAAGACTTAAAAACAAAGGTTCTTCTGCAGCAGGCGTATCCGCCTCGCTCGAATCAGCAAGAATCACAGCAACAGTTACAGTTTCAGCAACCCCCATCGTTTCAGAGACTGTCACAGAAACCTGAGTACTTTTCTCCAAGACCACCTTCGGGTCTGAATCAGTGCACGTATTGTAGAGAGGAAGGTCATTATAAGAATGAGTGCCCTGTTTTACGACAACGTGCGAGCGGTATGTTGGCTCCAAGAAGTCGTGGTAGTTTCCAACAGGTGTCTAGGGGTAGAGGACGTGGCACGTTTCCTCAGAACGAACGTTCTTTTCCCACACAGACGTCTATGAATTATTTTGATCAGCAGAACGTACAGACTGGCAGATCTCCGCAATATTACGTTGACGATCGCTATGTTGAGAGTGAGAGTACTGGCTATAATGATTGCTAGGACAGACAAGGACAAAGAGAGGGAGTAGTGTCAGTTCCAGTTGACCAGGATGGACCTTATGTTGCAGTGGTTACATCGGGTGTGGTAGAGCCTTTTTCTTTTGGATACTGGTGCAGCGAAGAGTTCTATCATGCACTCTAAACTCCCTGGTGCACCTTTGTCTGGCTTAACGAATATTTCAGTGGGATTTTCTGGTGCCCCGGTTCGTAATCCAGTTTCTAGTCCCTTGCCTGTTTCTATTGGGCCTTGTGAATTGGAAGCACCCCTTAGTCTAACGACAGGTTGTGGTGAGAATTTGTTGGGTCTGGATTTGTTAAAGAGACTGCATGCGACATTGTATCGTTCTCCTTCGGTAGTACACCTTACATTGGGTAAGAGAGTGACCTCTCCTATGTATCTGTCTAGAGATCAGCTTCCACTGGAATTGCGTTGTCTCCCTGATACTCTTTGGGCTACTGGTCCTAATGATGTGGGTCTTTTGGGGATTCCACCATATGTTGTGACGCTCAAATCGAATGTTAGATTGCCACGTATTCCCCAGTATCGGATTTTGAGTGATGGTGAAAGAGCGCTTTTAGCGATCATCTATGATTTAATTGAGAAAGGTGTGATCGAAGAGACGAGAGGTAATGTGTGTAACAGTCCTGTTCTGCCTGTCTTGAAGCGTACTGGTTCTTCCCAGCAACCTGAGTACCGGTT
Source organism: Triturus cristatus (assembly GCF_964204655.1). Classification (NCBI taxonomy): domain Eukaryota; kingdom Metazoa; phylum Chordata; class Amphibia; order Caudata; family Salamandridae; genus Triturus; species Triturus cristatus. The sequence goes on from NC_140590.1 coordinate 408,692,299, forward strand.
TGTGATTGACCTTCGAGAGGTTAATAAGATTGTTGTGCCCCAGTTTCCCGTTGTTCCGGACATTACTGCTTTGTTGACTTTGATTCCAGCTTCAGCTGCCTGGTTCTCCGTCATAGGCTTGAAGAACACTTTCTTTAGTATTCCAATCGCCGAAGAAAGTAGAGATATTTTTGGCTTCTCTTTGGGAGGACGAAGCTTCCGGTTTAAGCGCGCTCCTCAAGGCTATTGCGAAAGTCCATCCATCTATAGTCAGGCTTTGAAAACTCAGCTTGATACTTTTGTGTTGCCTGCAGGTGCTGCTCTTATTCAGTATGTTGACAATCTGTTAGTGGCTGCCAGCCGCGGTCGGTAGTAGGAGTACCTGCAGGGCGGTGACGTGGGGAGAGGGAGGGGCAGGGTGGGGGGTAGTAAACTATGGATTACGGAGGTTTACAGGTAAGTTAACATATAAATTAATAAAACGAATTTCGTTGCGTGCACTGCATCCCCAAATGAGATGCAGTTCACGCAACGAAATTCGTTTTATTAATTTATATGTTAACTTACTTGTAAACCTCCGTAATCCATAGTTTACTACCCCCCACCCTGCCCCTCCCCATCCCCACGTCACCGTCCTGCAGGTACTCCTACTATCGACCGCGGCTGGTGGCTGCTGATGATAAGGAAACTTGTAAACAAACTACTCTTTCGTTGTTACAACATTTGTCTGATTTGCATCATGAAGTGTCACCTTCAAAGTTACAGTACTGTCGCCAAGAGGTGACCTACTTAGGTCATCTCTTGTCGAAGGAGGGAAGAAGGTTGACCCCAGAACGAATCCAAGCGATTGCTCAAATGACTGTGCCTAGTACGCAGAGAGAGGTACGCACTTTCTTGGGTATCACGTCGTATTGTAGACAGTGGATTCCGAATTTTTCCTTGTTGGCAAAACCTTTGTTGGCTTTGACTTGCAAGGATACACCGAGTCCTCTTCCCTGGTCTGACGATTGTCATAAAAGTTTTTCTGAATTGCGTGACGCGTTGTATTCTGCTCCGGTGTTGGGTACTCCTGACTACAGTAAGCCTTTTACACTCTATGTTCATGAGAGAGAGGGTTGTGCATTGTCAGTTTTGACGCAGCAGTTTGGTGAGAAGCAGCGTCCATGTGCGTATTTCTCGTTGACTCTGGATCCGGTAGCTAGAGCGTTGCCGAGTTGCTTGAGAGCTACAGCAGCAGCGGCTGTTTCCATCCGACAGTCTGCTGGGTTGGTGATGGATAATACGTTGGTAGTGATGGTTCCACATGCAGTGGATACTTTATTGAACAGAGCAAAGACTCAGCATCTTACTAGTGCAAGGTTGTCGGGTTATGAGTTGACGCTTTTGGCCAGTCACGTGCACATTAAACGGTATAACGTATTAAATCCAGTGACACTGTTGCCGATTTCTGTGGATGGGAATGGTCAAGAACAGCATGATTGCTTTCTTAGGACAGAAGAGGAAACGAAGGGTAGAGTTGATCTAAAAGATACTCCTCTTTCAAATCCAGATGGTACGCTATGGGTTGATGGGTCATGCTACAAGCTCCCGAATGGTGATACGACTGCGGCATATGCCGTGACGACATTGTGTACGGTTGTTGAAACTGCACGAGTGAGCTATAATTCAGCACAAGCAGCGGAATTGATCGCATTAACAAGAGCGTGTGTCTTGTCTGAAGGAAAGAGAGTGAATGTATATACCGATAGTCAGTATGCGTTTGGTGTAGCACACAGTTTTGGACGCTTGTGGCGAGAGAGAGGATTCCTTACGTCGCATGGGACTAAAATCCAACATGGACAGTTGGTGAATGAGCTTCTTGAGTCACTTACTCTGCCGAAGCAAGTTGCGATTGTGAAGTGTAGTGCTCACCGAAAGGTTACGGATGATGTTGGCCGTGGTAACGCATTTGCGGACGAAGTTGCAAAAGAAACAGCGAAAAATGTGATGGGTCGAATGTATGTTGCAGGCCCTGCGAGATGGACTGGTGCGGCTGGAATGTGTGAGCATACGATTGAGAGTGTAAAATCGATTCAGGCCGAAGCTACGGAGAGTGAGAAAAACGTGTGGAGAGAAACCACGGGTAGATTGGATTCAACTGGTTGTTGGGTTGAGTTGTCGGAACACCAAAGATGGATGTTACCTGATGTGTATGTGCTTGCGGTGGTTACGATGGCACATGGGATGTCTCACATCAGTGCGAAAGGGATTTGTAAGCTGTTGGCTCCAGTGTGGGAGAATGGAGGAATTCCCAAGTGTGCGGAGAATGTGGTCAAGAATTGTATGGTGTGTCTGATGTATAATCCTGGTAAGGGAACTCCAACTCCAGCTGGTCACTTCGCGCCTCCGACGTATCCGTTCGAGGTTTGGCAATTGGATTTTATCCACATGGAAAGATGCAACAATTTGAAATACGTCCTCGTAGTTGTTTGTGCCTTTTCTAGATGGGTAGAGGTATACCCCCTAAAAGATAATACTGCCTTGTCCACAGCTAAAGTCTTGCTCAAAGAATATTTCCCTAGGTTCGGGTTGCCAAGGATGGTGTGGAGTGATAACGGAAGTGAGTTTGTGGGTAGGATCATGAAGAGAGTGTGTGAGGGTTTGGGCATAAAGCAGAAATTCCACACTGCGAATCATCCCCAATCAGCTGGTTTAGTGGAGTGTTATAATGGCACTCTGAAGCTGAAGTTAGCCAAGATTCAGGCGAGTTCTGGTCTCCAATGGCCCGATACCTTGCCATTGGCACTTTTGTCAACTAGAACCACAGTGCATTCCCGGATTGGACTTAGTCCGTATGAAATTGTTTTTGGTCGACCGGCAAATGTGTGGGGAGTGCCGAGACCAACGAAATTTAGTGACATCGATTGCCCTGTATTGGTGGACTATTTGTATGACCTGACGGTTAAATTGCGTGTCTTGCATCAACAGGTTTGTGATAGCTTGCCACCAGCATCCGTGGACCCAGGTCATACTATCAATCCTGGTGATTGGATCCTGGTAAAGAATTTTCAGAGGACTAATAACGATCAGCCCCGCTGGACGGGCCCTCACCAGGTGTTGTTGTCTACAAGGACATCTGTAAAAGTCTTCGGAAAAAGAAATTGGATCCACGGCGTACACTGTAAGAGGGTACCCTTACCACTGCCGTACGACCAATGGATCCGCGGAGGTATCGCAGACACCGAAACTGAGAGATTACCGAAATTCACAGCGTTTAGCGACGCTGAATTGGTATGGACAAGGTCTGAGAAAGGAGATGACGATGTCTTGCAAGCAGCTGTGCCTTCACCTTTAAGATTGGACACCACTGAACCTGAACTGTTGTTTCAAAGTCAGACAGAGCCCGGTAAAAGTCGTTATAACCTACGGTCTAGAGACAATGGCCTAATAAAGAACAAATAATTCCTTTCATTTTTGAGAACAGCACTCTTTCAGCCGAGGAACTGTTTTGATCTTTTTTTCGAACCACCATCCGGGTTCAGCTGTAAGGTCGCGGTGTAAAGACTTGGTATTGCAGCCATGTAGACACAAGGTCGATGGCTCTGGTTGGTCCTAGGGCGTTCCCTGGACTGACAGACGCACTCCCTAGCAGAAGAAAACCAACCGCCGCGAACAGCACGGTGAGAGGATGGAATTTTTTGAGGTCAAGAGTGCTGTTGAGAACACGAACTTTAAGACGAAACTATGCAGGATAATGCATCTCAAATGTTTTCTGATTACATGTACTATGATGTTTCTTAGCATGACGCTAGCTTTGGTGGGTTGGATTGTTTTTTCTACCCAATTGACCTGCACCCATTTCCCAACCTACGACTTTTCCTATTACTACTTCTTTGCGTTCTTTTCATATCTTACCCGAACACGAGCAGATTAGAAGGTCAGAATTTGCATATAACTCCTTTGCACAGCTTCTGCATCAACATCAGTTGGTAGTAAACATCACTAATTGTTGGGTGTGTGGTCTTATGCCACATACTACGGATAGAGGTATTCCTTATCTGGTTCTGCCGTTTAGTCAGAATGGGTCTTTATGGGCTTTCCAGACGATGTTCATTTATGCTATCGAAGTCTATCCCCTGCGTTCCATAAGAGATAACTCGAGTAATAAAGCCTTAGTGAAGGGAATTGCGAATATGAGTAGGGATATCGATACGTATATGACTATTCCCAAGGACGAGTTACTAGCTTATGTTGGCTGGAACGCGACCGGATACAGTGTTAGCCTGAGTGAAAAGCAGAGACGAAGGAGGTCGCCTCCGATTTGGATCGTACCCCACCGAGGTCATTTTTGTCTGCAAGGTATCGGCAGGAATCCGAAAGCTCAGTTAGGGAAGAGTGTTTGTACTCAAACGTATGTTTTTACGTCTCAGTCTTCCCCGCCGTTTTTGCCAGCCAAGGGTACATATTTTGTTTGCTACAACAGAGCATATACATGGTTGCCCCCTGATTTTTCGGGAACGTGTTATGTTGGATATTTGTTGCCTCCTACGTATACTGCTGCCGCAGATTACCACAAGACGAGAGTTGTCAGGGGTGTCTTTGATCAGGAAGATACCGCTGGACAAGAAGTAGGAGACTTCTTTAAGGGTTTCCTACCGTTTTGGGGACCTATGGTTAACAGTAGGAGCTTGCGGCAATTGGCGAGAGTGGTTGAATCCACTATAAACGAAACTGCCGGTGCCCTTAGTAATTTGACAGCTGAGCTTCAAGCGGATCGCCTTATGACATTGCAGAATCGTATGGTTTTAGATGTCATACTTGCAGATCGAGGTGGAGTATGTAAAGTGATCCAATCGAGTTGCTGCGTTTTCATTCCAGATAATGCTCCGACAGTATACGAGGCCATCTCCAGGCTACATAAGATCTCCGAGTCAATACATACAGACAGAGGAGATTGGTCGTTAACTGGATGGTTTTGGGGACTGTTATCCGCTTGGGGATCGAGGATTCTGACGATCATTGGTGTGGCTTTAGCGATCCTTTTCTTGTGTTGTCTCTGTGTACAGTGTGTCCCTGTCATATGGGGCCTTTGTGCTACTACCTGTGTTAGGAGACTGCCTGTCTTGAGAAAGGTACAGAGAGATAGGATGATGCTTCAACAGCACCTTGACGATTTGATGAATATCGACATCAATTCAGATGTAGACTGAGATTGCCTATGTAAGGGCAAAAGGAGGGTCTGAGGTTCCGTTAAATCTGAATCTGCGCTACAAATATCATGGTCCCGTTACGATTTTGGTAACAGCGAACCGTAACTAGTGAGTTCGGCTAGTACGTGTGTTTTCGTCATATTACACCAATGGATTCACTGCGTATTTTGGGTTTTTCGTTCCAAACCCTGGGTTCCATTTTGCGCATGGTAGCCATTTTGTGGTTGCCCTCACATAGGCCGATGGCTGTGGTTAAACAAGCTTTTAGTCAGGCGCACTTTAGCTCGAGTTTGTGCTGACTCCTACATGACTTGAGTGAACTGACCTCGTTGCCTGAGGCCGACCCTGCCAAACCCGTTCCTGCCCGCTAGCTGATCCTACTTCTATCTGTTTCTGTTTCTTCTTTTATGGTCCGTTTACGATATGGGTTGTGGTCTCTTTATCATGGGTCTGTCCGGCTTGTCTAAAGAAGAATGTTGGGATTGTTCGATGATTGATCATGGACCGGACACCTGAAAAGTGGGTTTTACCATCATGCGATACTTTTGGTGTGGTTACATGCGATTGGACAATTTGTAAAATAATGGGTGTTTGTCTGGAATGTGATGTTTCTGGCATAAAAAGGGATGACTTGCTTTGTAAATTTGAGCAGTCTCCTGAGAACTCATACCGTGATGACTTCTAGGACTTTTGTTACAGGCTGCAGCCAATAAAATCGATCTCTGACGCCACCAAGAAGTATCCTGTGTCTCTGTATTTTAAGACAGGTGAACCCGAAGACTTTGGGCGTGCCCCTGATGTCGCTGGGTTCTAAAAACCTGGTTCTTCACATATGAACGATTTCCAAGCCACCAATTCTAGATGTTCCTTTAATTGCCTTGACAAAGGAGATTGAATCGAAGCACATGCTGGCTGGTGGTTAAAACATAATTTGTTGTTTTATCTGGATTGAGTAGGACCTAATAACATCAATAAAAAAGGAACTGATGAAAACAGGAGTTTAAAAAAAAAATTCCATGGGGTGACAATAAGCAGCAACAAGAAGTGAAAGGTAGAATACACGTTGGACTTTAAAGGTTGTTGATTTAATTATTTTAAAGTTATTTTCAGGATGACCCCCAACCTGTAACTGCAGTAATTTAGCCTTTTTTCCTAGGGTTTAATTTTACTTAATTTGTAATCATTGAGGATTGATTAACTTCTGTCTAAATAATTTCTGCTCAAGACTGTCTAATATATCTTAACCCTGACTGGCGCATTTGTTTTTTGCATACTTGTAAAGTACAGTTCATTACAACTAGCGGGTCAATTCAAATCCTTCATCGGATCTGCCTGAGAATAAATACATTTATGAATACCTCTTCCTGCGGTGGGATTCGGTTTTATTCACTGTGTACTTGGTTCTTTACATATTGGTGTTTTTACACACGGGTTTCCTTCTTCCAAAGCTACATTTGGATTCTTTAGCCAACAGGTATTTCTAAAGGACCTACTACACCAGCAACCAGACAGTAGATGCCTCATCTTACACAAGTAGACTCATCCCCACACTCTCCTGACACCCTTACCAGTGCCTCTAATCCAATCAGAAGGACAGCCAGCCCGAGCTGAGCCCTGTCAAAGATCCAGGAATAATCTTTGAAAAGTGAAAACACGTACTGGCTGAAGCATCCATACATAATGTTTCAAAAATTAAAGCCGCATGTAAAAAAGAAACAATACCTACAGAAAGAAGTACACCATGAATAAAACAGCTTGCTCAGCATCATGAGTTCTTGACAAGTGCCTTTATCACCAACCAAACCTGAGGATATATTTGATTTGAACCATTGTTTGTATGACTAGCAATCCAAATAAATCTTGGACTTCTTTCACGATTCAGAAATGTTTTTCAATTGAGTATGTATCAACCTAGGAGACACCTGGAATCCTCTGCACCTAAAAATACAAATCTAATTGTAAGTAATTAGGGTAAATGCAAATCAAGCAGGCCACATGTGCCACTCTTAGACGTTTTAAGGCATGGGCAAAGTGGGCTCTGGCCCAGGGCCCCAGCCTTTAAAGGGCCCCCCTGAGAGAGCCAGCTCTGTTCTGCAGAGTCTTACCCTGATGGTCTTGAATTCTTAAAAAGATTGTTTTAAATACCGTTTCCTTTCATTTATTTTCAATGTGGGTGATGGGTGATGTGTGAATTACAGACCTATTGCAGAGAAGTTTAGAATTTAGATTTAATGCAACATCCCTAAAAAGTTTTTTTTAGATCAAAACAGGAGATGATAAATGAGAAATGAGAGAGTGTCACTATCCCTAAATATTAGACGTAAACATATTTAGAATTTAGACGAGTGTGCATGTACACTGTCAGTGACCAGGCCTAAGGGAGAATGAAAGAGCTGAAATTGGATCATAAATCCAAAGCTGTTCCAAAAAGGGCCCTCGAAAATACGTTTGGCCCAGGGCCCCCAAAATCCTTAAGATCTCCCTCGTGCCACTTACTTTGCATCGATCACCCCTAAGTGGTTAACACTGAGGTAGGGTCCACTTTTCTATACCTTACTTTACATAAACAGTCAAATACAAGATTTCATGATATGATTTTTTTTTAAAGCTAATAACCACGTAGTCTCCTCCAATGACTATAGAAATAAGTCCACACAGGATATCCTTCTCAAACACACTGACATTTTCAAACAATATTCACTTATTTTCCATGTTACCTCTTTCATGAGTGCTGCTTCAGAACTGCCTGTAATATATATGTTTTTAACCAATTTTCGAAAATTGTGCTATGCATTTGATCATGTTTGTGTTCTAGGGAGATAGGGTGTTAGGGTTGCTCACCATCTTTCTCATTGCACCTTGATATTTACATCCCAGGTGTTCACACTCACCACATGTTTTCACCTTTAAAATGTTTTTTCCTGGAGATACCAATATTTTGTAATGAGGTGACTCATTTTTTATTCATTTTTATTCTTTAGTCATAGATATACATGTAATTTTACAAGCAAATAAACATGTGATTTGCTATAATTTTGATTTACTTAAAAGTATCATCATTTTGTGCGCTCTATACAGACAGTTTTGATGTTTCTATGTTTTGCTTTCAGCTGATTTACACTGCCAGGAATCCGAAGGACATGCTGGTCTCGCTATATTACTTTGCCAAGATGTCGAGCTTGTACGATGATCCTGGAAGTTTCGAGCAGTTCCTGGATGCCTTCCTGGAAGGCGCTGATTGTAAGTATTGGTCTTTCTAGGAAGCTGAAGGCTGTGCCAGAACCGAAAAACAGCCTCTGCCTTTGGGGATCATTGAAGAGATGAACTTCAACCCATAGGAGATTTCTAGTGTAGTTTGACTTCAGGCCACAAGGCTTACTCTCAATGGGCCATTATACAACGTGAAACACCACGCCCATTGTTGCTGAATGAAATATCCATAATGGGTATTGTAATATTGATAATAGTGGAACTCAAGAGTAGTCTGTGGTATGTATGTGGTTGATACCTAAGCATGCAACAACTTTTATTACTTTGCTGTGACGGCAGACTACGGCGGGAAAGGCACCCTTTAATGCTATATATGATTTGTTTTTGATTCTGCTTATGAATGAAAATATTTTGGGGAAAACATTTTCAGAATGCTTGATATACAAATATTACACATTCTTTATATGGATCTTGAAAAAACATTATGGTGCCGATTCCGATCCTGGAAAAAATTTCCCCGTACGACTCGTATCCGGTCTTTTTACCGTACGAATCGTACAAGTGCCGTACAAACTGGCAAGTACGATTCGCATGGGAAAAAGTCCATACGAATCGCATTGAGAATAATTCCCCACACGTCCTCGGGTCGGAAAATGTGTCCGACACGTCCCCGGACGATTTACCGTACAAATGTGAAAAGTGAAGTCCGACCGCGCAAGTATGATCCATCCCGTGCGTCCGATGTTACAACCGTATGGAAAAAACACCGTCCGCACCAAACTCCCATAGCAACCATGGAGACATGTGCCCGCATATGCGCCGAACACCCCCCCCAGCCCCCGTATGTACGCACCGAACCATCCCCCCAGCCCTCGTATGTACGTGCCGAACCCCCACCCATGCATGTACACCCCCGTACGTACGGACCGTACACCCACCCGTGTATATACACCCGTGTACGTACGGCCCGTACCCCCACCCGTGTATGTATGGAGCATACCCCCACCCCAACAGTGGATGTACGGACCCTACCCCCACCCGCGTATGTATGGAGCGTACCCCCACCCCAACAGTGTATGTACGGATTGTACCCCCACCCGCGTATGTATGGAGCGTACCCCCACCCCAACAGTGTATGTACGGATCGTACCCCCACCCGCGTATGTATGGAGCGTACCCCCACCCCAACCGTGTATGTACGGACCCTACCCCCACCCGCGTATGTATGGAGCGTACCCCCACCCCAACCATGTATGTACGGACCGTACCCCCACCCGTGTATGTATGGAGCGTACCCCCACCCCAACAGTGTATGTACGGACCGTACCCTCACCCGCGTATGTAAGGAGCGTACCCCCACCCCAACAGTGTATGTACAGACCGTACCCCCACCCGTGTATGTATGGAGCGTACCCCCACCCCAACAGTGTATGTACGGACCGTACCCTCACCTGTGTATGTATGGAGCGTACCCCCACCCCAACAGTGTATGTACGGACCGTACCCTCACCCGCGTATGTATGGAGCGTACCCCCACCCCAACCGTGTATGTACGGACCGTACCCCCACCCGCGTATGTATGGAGCGTAACCCCACACCAACCGTGTATGTACGGACTGTACCCTCACCCGTGTATGTATGGAGCGTACCCCCACCCCAACCGTGTATGTACGGACCGTACCCCCACCCACGTCTGTATGGAGCGTACCCCCACCCCAACCGTGTATGTACGGACCGTACCCTCACCCGCGTATGTATGGAGCGCACCCCCACCCCAACAGTGTATGTACGGACCATACCCCCACCCGTGTATGTACGGAGCGAACACAAACCCCACCAGTCTAAGTACGGAGCGCACCCCAGGCCCCAACACCAGCACCCTCACCCAACATCGCGCATGTACGAGTCGTACCAAGCCAGAGACAAGGACAGCACTGTACAACAAAATGGTCGATGTACGCACCGTACAGATGCTAAAAACACACGTACACAACCAGGACAAAGCAAAACAACACAAGAAGACTCAATTCGAATCGCACAAAGCCACAAAACATGTCCAACAAGCACAAATACAACCTATTCACTGATCTGCAACTGCCAAACTCCCAAACAGAGGCCCAAAACACAACCACTCCTTATAACACACCCACCCAAAGTTCAAACACAGCCACACCCACCAATGGACCAATAAAAAGGCACAACACACACAAACCATGATCCTTTGCAACAGACCCACTGCTGCCAGACCACACAGAGAAACAACTGCACCATACTACAACCTCCACTACACCTTACACCTGCACACCTTCACACAACCACCTTCACAAACACCCCCTCATCACATTCAGACACACACCTGCACAACCACACCCACAAACCCACAACCATCCACACCCACACCCCCCACAACCATCCACACCCACACCCCTCACCATGCCCACTAATAAGAATCCAAAGTTCACTAGCCGAGAGTTGGAGGTCCTTGTCGACGAAATCATCAGAGTCGAGCCACACCTCTTTGGAACATTGGTCAGACAGACCAGCATTTCCGAAAAATCAGCCATGTGGCAGACGATTGTCGATGCTGTGAATGCTGTTGGGTCCACCAGAAGGACCAGGCATGAATGCCAAGCCAGGTGGTACGATCTGCGGAGGACGGTCCGCCGCAAAATGACCGACGACCACAACCAGGCCAACACCACTGGAGGAGGGCCGCCTCGCAGACGCGTACAATACCATCCCTGGGAGGAGAGGGTGATGGCCACGGTGCCGCTGGTGGGAGTGGAGGGAGTAGAAGGACTCCGAGAGCCTGGTGAGTACACAAACAACTCACCTCACATGGGGGGAACGACATCCACCACCAAACTCACAATCATGCACGCAACCACCCCAAAGCTATCGCATGACTCAACCACACTCCATAAACACGCACATGCCACTAGCGCCACCATGCCCCATGCACCCAGCTAGACAATGCCAAGTCACAGTCCACAGAAAACACCAACACAAGACACGGTAACCCGGATGGTGGGAGTGTGGGCCTCAAAAATCACATAGTGCAACTCAGAAGCAGACAACAATGCCCTCAGCCCATATGGCCTAGGTCACAGCCAGACAAACAGTGTGTCCCCACACAGGAAAGACTTGCCTGCAAATGGCGGACGCCTTGCATGAAGACATGGGGGTGAAGGCACTTTTTGCACATGACAGCAGCTAATGAACAGCCAACACTGTGAAAGAGTGGCAGCACACACCACCACAGCAGCAGCACAGACACAGACACTACACCCAATGGGTGCCTGGAGAACAGAAACAAACTCACATGAACAAGCCAAGGGCCATTCAAAGATCTGCAAACAGTGTGTGCCTAGGAAGCTGGGCTGAGGTGACAGAGGGTGACACACAGAGGGAGGGAGAGAGGGAGAGAGAGGGAGACACAGGGAGACGGACAGAGGGAGGAGGCTGACACAGGGAGGGAGGGAGAGGGGGACAGAGAGGGAGTGAGAAAGGGAGACACAGGGAGACCAATTCAGCCTTGGGTGGTGTGGGAATGTCTGCTCGTCAGCAGGTGGACTGCGTGCATGTAGACAAGGGTGGCCAGTGCCTGAATTCCCCTCTCTTCTCCATGGCAAAACACTGGGCAATGTGTCAACCTGTGCACGAGCACAACGCCAGCTACCTGCATTATATAAGTGTGTGGAACAACTCCATTTGCCCACATACAGTGCAACACGGAAGGCGCCAATGCATGGCTCGCCACACCTGCTCACTCCACTGCTGACTGCAGTCACAATTGACGCAGCAAGTAAGACTGTGTCACACATAGGTAAAGTCTCAAAAGCTGTGGCCAAGGGACATACCCATGCACAAGTGCACTGTGAGTGGAATGCAAGACATATCCAAATACCCAGAGGAAAAGTGCCAACTTTGAAACAAATGAAACATGGATGTTGCATGGAACAAAAATAACATTGTCTCTCTCACACACAGGTCAACGTCGTGGATCACCCCCCAACACTGGGGGGGAAGACTCACAGGACCTGTCTCTGCGGGATGACGATCCCACCGGCAGCGACGACTCTCACCACTCTGTGGACGACCCTGACCAACCTGGCCCCTCTGGTGTCCAACCACCTGCAGCACCTGCGTCAGGTACAACTGGGCCAACCACCACCCCCACTCCTGCCACATCCCAGGAGACACCCAGGATCCCTGCCCCACCACCACAACGCAGCCAGGCTGACCATGAGGGACACGGTGTACCGGGCACCCAGGAGGAGGCAGGCGACAACGCAAATGCCACCCCTCAGGGGTCCCGGAGACCCGATGTGCCCACAAGGGCAGGCCAAGCGCAAGTGGGCAGGGGTGGTGGGAGTGGAGGACGGCGGAGGCGCGAGCCTGACCAGTTGGCTGCGGAACCGGTATATTCCCATGTAAGAAACATCCTGGACACATACCGGCAGGACACCACGGGCATGAGCCAGGTTGTGTCCACCCTCAACGAGATGAGGGGGAACCTCGAGGAGATCAAGACCCAGCAGGCCCAGCAACATGCGGAGCAACATGCCTGTCAACAGCGACACCAAGTACGGATGGAGGACAGACAGGCTGAGCTCGTGACGGTGCTCACGGGAATTAACCGTTCACTCCGACGGATAGCCGACAACATGGGCAACCCTCCCTGTGCCACCAGGCGAAGAACATCACCACCCACAGGGAGGGATCAGGAGGAGGAGGATACATCTGACGGAGCATCCCAAGCATCGTCACGGCCTGCTTCTGAGGGTTCCCGCAGGAGGGCCGGTCGTCCACGGAAAAGACCGTGAGGGTCGGCGCAACAGCACCATCTCCCAGGACACCTGGCCTGGCACCTGGCCCACTGGCCCAACAGCAGCACATCAGCAAATGACATTCTCTGCCACATGGACTTGCTGGTCACTGTCTGACCAATGTTGACAAACACTGTGGCATGGACTCTGATGATTTCCAATGGCAAGGATACCAACTCCCCCAGTGAACTTTGGATTCCACACACCCGGAAAGCCCCTCTTGTCATACCCCCCCCAACACGTACCCCAACACAAATAAAAACTTACACGATCAAGAGATGATGCCTACATTTTGCATTATTACATCACATGTGTCTTGTAAAGTCTAACCATGCCTGAGTTCTCATATGAATTCAACCATCCATACCCTGGGGCCTGAGTCTGGCACAGGACACACATGGGTCACAATGTATTAGGCAAGACAGACATGGAGCACCATACACACCCATGATGGGCTCAACCAGCTGAGGGGGTGGCCGCACAACCGTGCTGACAGACATATTGAGTACAGCAACAGTCATGCACAGAGGTCAGGGATCATGTGGAGTGTCCTGGGGGGCACCCAGGTATGTGTAGACAGGTGGCAGAACCATGTCCTGCAAGCTTGAGTCAGGTGGATGCAGAGAATGGTGGCCTGGCTAACGTTGGATGCATGGGGATGGCACATGTCACAATACCCACACAGTCATGGACATCATGCACAATACAGAGTCTAATCCCAGACAAACAGCTTGCATCTTGCTACTCTACACATAGACACATAGCCACTATCACTGAGAACCATGCCAGACATGCCGTATGCACCGTGGCAACACACCAGCATTGACTGAGAAGAGGCACCTTGGAGGCATAGGGACACCTTTATTAGTCATGTATTCCGGAATGCAGAGGCAACTCGGAGTACACATACACAGGTCATGTGGAGTAACATGTGGGTCCAACACTGGCACCCCCCTTCTGCACCACAAATGCTTGATATCCATGGAACTGGCACACAAGTGTCGGGTAACAGCTAAACACCCCCTGCTGCTCACGGAGAGGCTGCCATACACCATTGATCCTCTGATGTGGAAGTCCCACACCATGTCAAGCCAATTCAAACCGTATGTGTCCGAGGGCAGTGTTACACACATTGATGCCTTAATCACAATCCACTATCCCATTACAGATGACTGTCAACAAGTCTGACCATCTATTCAGGTGAATCCAGCTACATGTCATGTGTCCCATGGTGATGCGACATGTCTGCAGAGGAACCAAACATCAACAGGGGCAGTGAGCACACATCGCAAACAACTGCCACACCCAATACACCCCTGATGCATCCCTTACCCTAAGGAGACTTCAAAACTTGTCCGTGCGTGTAACGCTGAGTCAGCACACGATGACGTGTCCATGAGGAATAGCAGTGCCACAACAATGCGACCAGCAGACGGCATGCGCAAGTACCTGGGGATGAGAGACACACAAGAAGTCAGCCACAAAAAGCTCATCCACTTGCATGTGCATGTACTCGACACATATAAGGATGACAACATGCTAGGTCACAATTATGACTGCGGAAATACACTCATCACTGGCCCCATCACTCGAGTGACACATCCACACACACCTCTGACTCACGTGGCATACATGCAGATGGACACACACATTGCAACACATGCCACACAAGGACCAATGCGTGCACACTCAGACACTGGTACTCACCACTAAGCAAATAAGTCACGTATGAGCCGACTCCGGATGTCCTCTTGCGGCTCCACATCCTCCACATCACTAGCCCCATTGCCAAGCCCTTCGTCCTCCACGGGTGGATGGTCCTGATCATCTTGATCCAGGATGAGTGGCACAGCTTTCTCAACTGCCATGCAGCAGACCATGAAGATTTTGCAGACCTTCACCGGGGCATATGGGAGGGCACCGCCGGTCTTGTGTAGGCACCTGAATCGGCTCTTCAGGAGGCCAAATGTCCTCTCTATCACTCGCCTTGTCCGGCCATGGGCGGTGTTGTAGCGGAGCTGGGCCGGCGTGCTGGGGTTGCGTAGAGGTGTGATCAGCCATGGCATGTTGGGATAGCCAGCGTCCCCTACATGGAAACCACATGGACAAAAGTAGGACAGGAGAAGCAGTCGGGCAAGAAGTCTACGCAAAATACAGGACAGACAGAGTGTACCCACCAACAACACATGCTCGTTCGTTGCGCAGCTGCGTCATCATTTCAGGCACCCTGCTACGCCTCATGATGTAGGCATCGTGTGCTGATCCTGGAAAACGAGCACAGACATGGGAAATCACCATGTTGGACAGACACACCACAAGGGCATTGATGGAGTGGTAGTGCTTGCGATTCCTGTACGCTACCTCCTGTGCCTGTGGTGGTACCAAAGCCACATGTGTCCCATCTATGGACCCAATGACATGGGGCATCCCTCCCAGGGCATAGAATCCACGCTTGACACCTGTCAACTGTTCAGGAGTTGGGAAATGGATAAACTCATCCAGGTGAAGCAACATGGCCTCTAAAAAATCATGCAGCACACGGCTGAACATGGTCTGGGACATGCCACCAACATGAGCTATGGTATATTGAAAGGTACCCGTGGCAAATAAATGTAGGGCTGCCATTACCTTCAGCTTGGGTGTCAGTGCCGTAGCATACCTGTGCAGCGGTTGCAGGTGTGGTGCCAGCCTTGCCGTCAACTCCTCAATCAACGGTTGGGGAAGCGGTAGCAGCGTATACAGTCATTCTCCCGCAAGCCAAGTCCGGAATTGGTCGGGGAAGAGGCGGCGCTCTGCAGTAATTTGGAAGTGACAAGGAAGAGTGAGTGCACCACAACAACAATTTATATGTACTGAGCACATGTTAATCTGTCAATACACATATGCTACATACGGAGTCAGGTATGTGCTACATGCCCTGGACACGTATGGCTGCCAGGTGACACTCCTACCAAGACCCATCTACACACGGGGATTGTGAACCTCCACATCCCATGGCATGGGACTAGCTGTGTCCCAGTGTAAGTGAACAGCCAGACGCAATAGAGGAGTGACATACATCAACATATCAGCAGATGTAGGATGTTGATTGCAGAGACAGGTAGCGGAACACTAGAGCCACAGGTCACATGACATAACTTTTTTCCCCCCCGGGGCCGTAACCCACATCGATCATCACAGTGGTACTCCAACACTGCCTGTATGTCCGTTCTGGCCTATTTTTCGGTCTATTCGTTTTAAAACAATATCCCCTGGCGAATCACCACCTTGATGCCCTTTTATAACGCTAATACGTTCCCATTTAGTTATAGATTATTGCAATTGTTCCCGCACCGCCCATTCAATAAAGTTTTGCCACCCTTCCAAGATAGCCGCGCCAATCCGCGGTCTAGTTGTCGTTCCAGTAGCGTTTGACAACTTCCTTTATTTTGAACTCTCTTCTGCGTCTCAGTCACGGAAGCCCAAGCCACGATAGGATCACGGCTGTGAGCACGCCCAAAACTGTGAGTACGATGCAACTGACGCCGATACTCCCTTAACGGCGAATGTTTGATATTCATAGGCATTTTTATTTACAGGGCGAGCCCCGTTTCACTGGCCTTGAGGCAAACCCGTACAGCTAATTGCTGTCCCCCAGGGGGTGAGTCTTCCCTCGTGGATTTTGCTGCTCTCTCGTGCCCACCTCTCGTACCATGTTTGTAATTGCTCATGACTTGCTATTTGCATGGGAGTAGCCCTTTTATTCAACATGTCGGTTAACCACTACCTGCCCGAGCACTTGGCCAGCCTGACACTCTATTGCGGCTCTATGCGAGAGAGTCCTGTGTACTAAGTTTTGACACCTAGCGACTTAGTCTTGGGAACGACTGTCCGCCACTGCACCCGGTCCCCATTTTTCGCCCGATCACTTATCGCGGCACTTTGCTACACAGTCTGCCATGAAATAGTCCACAACACTTGGCACGTAACGTTTCTTTTTAGCATTGTCAGTCCGTTATGAATTAGTCCACAATATTTGGCACTTATCGTTACGTAACAGCATTATCAGTCCGCCTTGAAATAGTCCACATTACTTGGCACTTAACGTTATAGCATGTCAATCTATACCATGATCTCACCTTAGTATTGTGCAAAACCGACCACTACGGTAAATCTTTCGTAGCAAATTCAACCTTGAACCTCACTGCTGCACGGGCACTCACTGATACCAATCAGCACAAAAGATTCGTATGCTGATATTGTTCTTATTGTTCCTATGTGTTGTACCTTTTCTTCCCTTTTTAGGTGTCAGAACAGTGGGTCCATCCCCGCCCCCCCGTGGGAACCTATGGACGCACCCGGTGAAGTACTAATTTTACTATCACCTACCATGTAGTAGAGATTAATTAATTTTTCCGAGCACTGTCATCACCTGGTCCTGAAGAATTGCCACCGACCCGTACTGGGCATACGGCAAGAAACATGTCGACCTCCTTACTGCCCAGGGGAGCATCATAATCCCCATGGGAGTCACCTTTTTTAATTAGGCTGGTATACCACCAGAATAAAATTGTTCCTCGTCCGGCAATACCAGACCTATTTTAACCCACCCCACTTTTTTCTCACTACACTTGTTGCACTTACCCCCACGCACCCATACGGCTGTCTCTAAAAAGATCTCCGAGAAAGAGCCCCTTCGCGGGAGCCCATCGGGCATTGCAGCGCCGGCCCGACGAGGAGCACAGCCCTATGATGAAGCATGACACCTTGCTAGGTGTGTGAGGGCACTATATAGAGACAAATTTCTCTCCCACCTGCCTACCCTCCCTCCATGCCCAGAGGAACTGTACTCCTGGTTTTGTGAATAACACTAGGACAGCTCACACACCTTGCCATGAAGGTGTACATGTCATGACTGATCACACATACATTGAGAGTATGCAGACAGGTCCTTGTTACGCTACTCCGTGTCCCATGCATACATACACACCTTACATCCGATACCACATGTGGCCTGGTGTGCGTAACAGTGTGCCATGGCCATCTACACAAAGACACATGTTGGTTGCAGCAACTGCAGATGCATTTGAGGGAACACCAACATCAAGATAATGGGAACACACCACACATACATGACATAGTCACATCGTGCAACGTGGGTAGTCACATGTCAGGTGTGGTAACCCCTGTAGCGGGCATCAGGGGACACTTGCGTATGTTGCTGACTGTGCCATGCCAGTGACGCTTATCTCAAGTGTTCTGTACGACATGCACACATGTCAAAGGAGTGAAGGGCATGTCTGGCACATAGTGCACCATCACACATAACATCTGTACACATCTCATCATACATCTATTGCCTTCACAACTAAGGAGTAATGTGCCACATCACAGCCTTTCACACCTGTGTCCCACACATGTAGTACTCCACAGACAATGCCTTGATGTCCATCCATGGACAAGTATGTCAGCTCTATTCCCTTCTGTGTGCTGCCTGTCACCACTGTTATGTGTGAAAGGCACCGTACATTCGCTCTGAGGGTGTGTGTATGTTCCCTATCACTATGGGAGTGCTGCCGTAGGCCTACCCATAGTGATAGTAAGCGTACACGCGTGTGTACGCTTCGTATCACTATGGGTACGCATACGCGAGCACACCCATAGTGATAGTGAGCGTAGACGCGTGTGTACGCTCCGTATCACTATGGGTACGCATACGCGAGCACTCCCATAGTGAAAGTGAGCGTACACACGTGTGTACGCTCCGTATCACTATGGGTTTGCTCGCGTATGCGTACCCATAGTGATACGGACCGTACACACGCCTGTACGGCCCGTTGCTATGCATTTGGGGTACCCTAGGGCCCCGGAACGCACCGTACCTGTGTGTGAATCTCCAAATTACATAGGGGACACATGAGGGACAAGTATGAAGCCAGAGATGCATGCTGGTTGCCATGGAGACCGAGTTTAAACTTTGAATTTGTTGAATGAGGTGGCCTGCAAAAGTCGGTTTGAAATAATCTACTTTGTTGCAAAGTTGTTGTTGAAATGACATCATGCTGAATTCTAAAAAAATCTAACCCCCTCACAGGGGTAGGTTTAAATGGATTGGAGGAAACATAGGATGCAAATGTGAGTGACCAATCACTCTGTACTCCTGTGCATGAAACAGGCCAGCAAGGCAGATATAAGGCAGCCAGGTCCCATGAGAGAGCACTTGCCTGCACATCTTTTGATTCCACAACACTGCTGCTGCTCGTGATTCCCTGGCACCATGTCAAGGTCTGTGGAGAGGGCCCAGCCTTTCACCCTGGAGGAGAATGTGGCATTGCTGGATGTCATCCTCCCACAGTACCCCATGCTGTATGGCCGACCAGGGTTTCAGGTGAGTGCTGAGTCCACTAGCACAGACTGTAGCCCTTTTTTGGGACTGTTACTTCTGGCGTTGTGTCCAGGTGTGACACACATGCATTGTACTGTAGGGTGAATCCCAGGGGGGGAATGCCGAATGTCTCCCAGCCAGAGCATGCTGTGGTGCATGTCTGCCGTCCTCACTTGCATTGTGTTTACTGTGACAATCACTGCATAGTGCATGCCACATTCTGCCTGTTTAATCCTCCTGGGAATGTTGCTTCTACAGTCCTCATGTGATTCTGTGGTCACCCCAGTGTGACAGGTGACTGTACCTACAGATGTGTGTTTGTTCGGTGTACCTGTGCTGAGAGTGTCCACATGATGTGTTTGTACCCTGGACATCGGTGTGTGTGTAAGTCCCCTGTCATGTGGGTGGGTGCATATGTGGAGTGTAGCACCCCAGCTGCATTAGGGATGGATATACCCTGCCCATCTGATGTGAGCAGGGAGCAACGCTGTGTGTCTGACGTGCAGAGCCAGCCCCACACCTGCGAGCCCCCCCCAGTCTAGTGGCACATGTGCAGAGTGAGGTTTGTAGCTGCAGTTGGCAATGGCAGATGAATGTCCTGTGCCTGTGTGTGTCTGTGTACTCTGCTGAGGTATCGTCAGTGGCCTGTGGCATGTGACTGCTTTGAGGTGCTGCACATAATCCTGGTGTACCTTCTGATGCACAGTGTGAGTCTGGATCATTTATTGTGTCGTACCCCTCATGCCACCTGTGTACTTTCAATGGCACGTGGTGCATTTGCCCTTACACAGAGAAAAATGTCCCTATGACAAAGGTGCAATGCTTTGGCTGCATACTATGCCTTGTTGAAACCAGCAAAATTGTTCTAATGTGTGTCTCTGTGACATGTGGTAGGTGTATTGATGTAGTCTCACTTTTTCAACCCCACAGGTAGGCGCCTCTGCCAAGGAGCAGATCTGGAGGGACGCCGTCAGTGCCGTGAGGAGGACAGATGGTCACAAGCGGCGCCTGGCCCAGGTGAGAAAACGCTGGCAGGATATCCGGTGCTGGACACGGAGGATCGCACGGGTCCTGCTGGGGGACTTACCTGTGGGCCCTAAGAACCATGGGCGTCGCCGTCTGACCCACATCCACAAGCGTGTGCTGGTGGTGGTCTTTCCTGACATGGACAGGCGCTTACGGGAGAAGCAGCAGCAGGAAGGGGGTAGGTACATGTGTGTTTGTTGTGTGTCACCAGAATTTGTAAGTGCGCAGTTGCATGGATACACTGCCTGTGTTTAAATGTGCGGTGCAGGTCCTGTCACCCACAGTATAGCGGTGCTGTCCTTCCTCCCTTCCCCTCCTTGCCATGTGTTCCCTGGTCTGTGTGTAGTCACTCTTTCACAAGGTCATCTGGGCTGGCAGTTTATCCACGTGACCAATGCTTGCAGCATCATGTGTGGGGGTGGTGTGTAACAGGTTTTGGGACCTTGCCTGTGCCCTGTCCAGTTCAGTACTTGTGGGGTCCATGTCAATTGGCACTGATGCTGAGTCCAGACATAGGAGTATGTCTCTGAAGTTTAATGCCTTACAGCAAGCATGTCCTATGTTGTGGCCTGTGACATGATGTGCATGAGTGTGCGATACGCAGAGTGCAGGGATGGTGGCCTGTGTTGCAGTCATTACCATTCAGGACCATGGAATATTGTGGCCACTACTGTCCCCTGGGGCATATTTTGCTAGGTATCAGGTGTGTCATCACAATATGTGGACACTCTCAGTGTCTACAGCATAGGATGTGCTCTGTGCCATTGTCCCCTGGCAGCATGTATATTTACGTAACGTGTTCTACAAGTGTCCACTGTACAGCCTGACCTAATTTTCCTCGTTCATACTCACGGTGGCCAGTGCCTGTGTGTCTTGTTATAATTATCTGATGATGGACATTTGTAAATGAGATCGTTGTACAGGCGCACATGGGGTATTTTGGGTCCAATATGGGTTTCTTGCAGCCCATGTGTATTTCTCCCAGACTAAGAGATGCAAGTGCTTCCTGTGTCTCATCAAATTGTCTCATGTAGGGGGTGGTTGGTGCGGGCAAGGCCTACATGTCAACACCTGAAATCTCATTGCTCGGTCTGGCCAGTGAGTGATTTTTGTCTGGACATACACTCAAGGTGCAGTGACCCATTCATGTTGGGCATGCCTTTAAGTATTACCTTTGCAGCATGTGCCTCAAGTTCATGGAGATGGTCCCTGCTCATCCCTAGTTACGGCAACCCTGTGTGGTGCAGATGCAGTGCTGGATTGTCCCCAGAGCCTGGCTCCTCTGTCCAAATCCATATCATGTCATTTGCAAATGTGTCATGCTCTCCATAGTTTCTCAGTGGCATGGTGGGTGAACCAACTGTGTGTTGCAGGGCCTATATATGTACCTTGTATTGTAGATGTTACTCATCTTTCTTTTCAGGCTATGCACTGTAACCTATGTAGATTTGACTCATGTGACATATGTATACAGGTGTCTGATTAATTCCTGTTTATTCACCTTGCCCACAGCATCATCGGGGGACACGGATGGAGACACCGGCACGGACCGTGCGGAGGGACCGAGCACCAGTGCCAACAGTGACATCTTAGCTGGCACATCGAGTGGAACTGAGGCCGAGGGGAGTGAGCCGGAGGACCTGTCCACTGCCACCACAGAATATGAAGCTGACGGGTCCGAGGCTGAGCTCTCCGAGGGGGCGGAGGCTGCTCCAACAGCTGACAGCAGCACAACATCTCTCCCCGCCCTCTCCATTGCTATCACCGGCCTCCCACTTGCTCGTGTCCCTTACCGGCATGCTAGGTCACCACGTGTCTCCTTCCTGCCAGGCACCGCACCCCATGCCCCTGTCTCCACTGCTGCCGCCAATGCCGAGTCTGTGGACATCCTGCGGCAGTTGCAGGTTGGTCAGGCTGCGATGCTTAATGTCCTCCATGGCCACAGCCGTGTGATCAACAACATGGAGGCATACTTGGAGGGCATTTCAGCATCGCAGGCTGACCAACGCAACTTGCTGCGGTCTATTGACTCGACACTGACTGCAGCAGTGGGTCTCCTGCAGCACTTCGTCCCACCCCCTACCCATGCCCCATCCACACTTCCCACTCCCATGCCTGTCCCACGTACACCCAGACGTCAGCATGCACACACCACACCAGACACAGGCACCACACCAGCAGGGAAGGACAAGCGCACACCTCCTGCCATGCACACACAGGGTGAAGTAGGCACACCCACTGGGTCGGGGGGCAAACGTAAGACACGCAGCCAGAGGGGGAGTCCGCATTCTGCAAAATCCACTCCCTCCAAATCCACTCCCCTCAGCTCTCCTGGCCAAGAGTCGGACACAGGGTCAGTCCTGCCCAGTATGTCCATCAGCCCCAGTGTGGCACCACCCCGCAAGCAGTGGAGGCAGGACACCGGCAGGGGAGTTGAGCCCCCCCCCTGTCCACACCCTCCACCAGTAGCGCTGCGACCCATCCCTCCGACCCCCCCCCCCCTCCATGGGGCCTGTGGTTCCTTCGGGTGCAGGGGAGACGCTGGGCGACCTGGCAGTAGTGTGCAGCGCCGTGCTCCAATCCACCTTTGGCGCTGCCCCACCCCCTGTGATGGAGTCGGCTGTCCCTACATGATGCAAAAGGGCAACCCCCTATGTAAAAGTTTAAGGTCAGGGAACAGGGGGAAAGAGAACAACAAATTATAGTATACAGTATCCCTCTAGACCTATATTACTTTAATTAATGTGGGTTCACAAAGGAAACACAACCATCTATCAAATATGTTATTTTTTTATATTTTTTTTATTTAATTTCTTTTGTTCATTCTTTAAATGTACCAATAAAGTTCATTTCTTATTTTTATAAAAAACATACAAAACATACAAACATTTATTCCTATTATTGTGTGTACAAATTTTTACAAAAATGCATAGCAAGCTTTGTGTGTATATTTTTGGACTTTACAGAAAATAAGATTACTACAGAGTAGAAATGGATACTATTCTGTAACAACATACAATTTTTGTAGAAAGCATTAATTCAAAAAAATGAATTCAAAAAGACAAAAGAATATCGCCCCACCATTCATACCTCTTCATACTCCTCATTCATGTCACTCTCATACATAACACACACTCTCTACCCACCCCAGAACCAATCAGCATGCACAGAAAGACCAAAACAGGGGTGAACTGCTCAACCCTCTGATACTGTGCTGAGCGCTGGGGTGTGTTCAAGCACACTGGTCGACGCGCGTTTCGATGGCTTAATCTCCTTTAGTTGCCATCTTTATCAAGACCTGTTACTTCTCAGTTAGGTAACGGGCATGGATGGGGAAATACAATTTCTGCAAAGACAATATAGGGAATTAATTGTATAAATTTTACAATAATCATGATAGTGTGTTTACATCCCACAAGAGAATTCTTAAATTTTCTCCAAAAAAAGTTTAAAAAACTCAAGAACATCCAGGCTGTCGGAGATACAAATGTGCCACTAAAGAAAGTGCATTAGTCACATTAAGTAGACCACCTCCCATGAGGAAACATCGAGAGACAGAAAATCATGAAAATAGGAAACATTATAGGGAATCATAGTTTTTCACTACTCTTGGTCATCAAGCTACTGACCAGACTCATGTAAAGATTAAATGAACTAAACAACAGTCTATGTTCATTATGTGTAGACACATAGATCACACACCTTTATTTCTGCGTTGGCCTTCTTACAAGTATTTATGAAATCTGAAGGTTTAGACGAATCGTTCCGTCTCACAATACTTGATATGAGTCTTATCTGAGCAGGTTCAGCTTAAGATACCGACTTTCTTATATTCGTCTTGGGTCTGCATCTAACAACAGGGAATATTTTTGCAAGAAAGATCAATAACTTCACTGGTCATCTGGTTTAGGTCATAATTTTTACAGCAAAGGCCTATGCCTTTTGTACGGATAAAGCTAGGGCAAGTCACCTACTTACTTGTATTAGAGTTGCTCGTATGTTCCCTTATCTTATTTCTTTTTATTCTTCTTCTAGTTGATCCCAACGTGTTAGATATCGTCCTGTGGGTCAGTGGTTCTCATCTGCTAGGTGAGCCTAATGATGGTAAGGCGAAAAGGGGGGTGTGCCTATTATTTAGAAGGAATTTCGAGCAGAGCATAAAGAGTAGGTACTAATAACCTTCCTGTACTCCCTCTATAGGTGATTGGTTATTCATAAAAAAGAACTTTGGTTATCTATCCTAATAAATTCCATACCGAATAAAGATGGAATCACCCTCTATATATCAGTGAACCTCTGTACTGTCTGGTAATCTTCTAAATAGGATTATTTTCTAAACGTTGCTTAGAAACTTTTATTCTTCAATCTCCATAGATAACTACAAAATTAATCAAAGACCCATTTACATACAGTCTCTCCCGCAGAGAGGGCTAATTTTAACCTCCTCATATTGTCGAGTCTCTTACTTGCAATAGTCGGTAATTCTTGACGCCGTAACCGCGTGTAGTCGCTCTGCTGAGATCCGAAGGATAGTGAGCGCTGTTTTTATATGCTTAGTAATGTTACGAAGGAATTTCTGATGCAGAACACCTGCAAAGCATTGTGACGTAGTACAATTACGACAAATCACTCTATATTACCTTACGTTACCTAACTGAGAAGTAACAGGTCTTGATAAAGATGGCAACTAAAGGAGATTAAGCCATCGAAACGCGCGTCGACCAGTGTGCTTGAACACACCCCAGCGCTCAGCACAGTATCAGAGGGTTGAGCAGTTCACCCCTGTTTTGGTCTTTCTGTGCATGCTGATTGGTTCTGGGGTGGGTAGAGAGTGTGTGTTATGTATGAGAGTGACATGAATGAGGAGTATGAAGAGGTATGAATGGTGGGGCGATATTCTTTTGTCTTTTTGAATTCATTTTTTTGAATTAATGCTTTCTACAAAAATTGTATGTTGTTACAGAATAATGTCCATTTCTACTCTGTAGTAATCTTATTTTCTGTAAAGTCCAAAAATATACACACAAAGCTTGCTATGCATTTTTGTAAAAATTTGTACACACAATAATAGGAATAAATGTTTGTATGTTTTGTATGTTTTATATAAAAATAAGAAATGAACTTTATTGGTACATTTAAAGAATGAACAAAAGAAATTAAATAAAAAAAATATAAAAAATAACATATTTGATAGATGGTTGTGTTTCCTTTGTGAACCCACATTAATTAAAGTAATATAGGTCTAGAGGGATACTGTATACTATAATTTGTCGGCTGTCCCTACACCCACAACACCTACCCTTGCCCCTCCTGTCCCTGCGGTGCCTGGTCTTTCCCCCCAACATGATGCCCCCCCCTGTGGAAGACAAAGGAGTCTGACTGTGCAGGCAAGCTAGGGGACACACGTCCCACTGTGTCCCCCATCCGGATTTGAGTCATGGACCGCCCTATGGGCCTTGTATATATTGACATTTATGATGATTATTACTTACATCCTGCTGAATAAAGCTATTTGTTTTTTCCATGGAACACTACTGTTTATCTGGTATTGCTGTTGGTGGACCTGCTCCCTAATTTTGGGTGGTGATAATGTGTTGGGTGTGTGGGAAATGTAGTCTTGTGCTGGTCATAGGGTGGACCCTGGTATCTGTGTGCCATCACAAGCTGTTGGCTAAATTACTTTGTTCATGTAAGCAGTTACTTCATGGTGACATCGTCCCAAGGTGTGTTCCTTCCTCTGTGTAACCTGACATCTTCCCTGCAGGGTGTTTCCAATATGTGGTGCTGAGCTGTGTCTACATCAGCTGGGTGTGTGACGGACTCCTTCAACTTTGCACATGCATGCTGAGCGATGTCTCCACCTGCATCATTCGTGGCATCCTTGGTGGTCACTGTACTTGTGTATGTAGACTGTTGACATGACTTCATGTGGACATGTTCTCTTTTAGGCGCTATGCATGT
Source organism: Triturus cristatus (assembly GCF_964204655.1). Lineage (NCBI taxonomy): Eukaryota > Metazoa > Chordata > Amphibia > Caudata > Salamandridae > Triturus > Triturus cristatus. The sequence goes on from NC_140590.1 coordinate 408,718,857, forward strand.
GTGTACTCCCAGCCTCGCACACATGTGGTACATGTACTGCAGGGTCTTTGTGCACCTGACTGACATTTGTGGGCATTGTATCTGTGGGTACTCCACCCTTTGCGTTCCATGGGCAATGCTGGGAGGACTCTACACCCACCCCTCCTGTGTCTGGGCACTGCTGGGAGGACTCTACACCCACCCCTCCTGTGTCTGGGCACTGCTGGGAGGACACTACACCCACCCCTCCTGCGTCTGGGCACTGCTGGGAGGACACTACACCCACCCCTCCTACGTCTGGGCACTGCTGGGAGTGATAGGCACCCACCCCTCCTGCGTCTGGGCACTGCTGGGAGGACTCTGCACACACCCCTCCTGTATCTGGGCACTGCTGGGAGGACTCTGCACACACCCCTCCTGTGTCTGGGCACTGCTGGGAGGACTCTACACCCACCACTCCTGTATCTGGGCACTGCTGGGAGGACTCTACACACACCCCTCCTGTGTCTGGGCACTGCCGGGAGGACTCTGCACACACCCCTCCTGTGTCTGGGCACTGCTGGGAGGACTCTACACCCACCCCTCCTGTGTCTGGGCACTGCTGGGAGGACTCTACACCCATCCCTCCTGTGTCTGGGCACTGCTGGGAGGACTCTGCACACACCCCTCCTGTGTCTGGGCACTGCTGGGAGGACTCTGCACACACCCCTCCTGTGTCTGGGCACTGCTGGGAGTGATAGGCACCCACCCATCCTGCGTCTGGGCACTGCTGGGAGGACTCTGCACACACCCCTCCTGTGTCTGGGCACTGCTGGGAGGACTCTACACCCACCACTTCTGTGTCTGGGCACTGCTGGGAGGACTCTGCACACACCCCTCCTGTGTCTGGGCACTGCTGGGAGGACTCTGCACACACCCCTCCTGTGTCTGGGCACTGCTGGGAGGACACTACACCCACCCCTCCTGCGTCTGGCCATGTACGCTCCATACATACACGGGTGGGGGTACGGTCCGTACATACACGGTTGGGGTGGGGGTACGCTCCATACATACGTGGGTGGGGGTACGGTCCGTACATACACTGTTGGGGTGGGGGTACGCTCCATACATACACGGGTGGGGGTACGGTCCGTACATACACTGTTGGGGTGGGGGTACGCTCCATACATACACGGGTGAGGGTACGGTCCGTACATACACTGTTGGGGTGGGGGTACGCTCCATACATACACGGGTGGGGGTACGGTCCGTACATACACTGTTGGGGTGGGGGTACGGTCCATACATACGCGGGTGAGGGTACGGTCCGTAAATACACTGTTGGGGTGGGGGTACGCTCCATACATACGCGGGTGAGGGTACGGTCCGTTCATACACTGTTGGGGTGGGGGTACGCTCCATACATACACGGGTGAGGGTACGGTCCGTACATACACTGTTGGGATGGGGGTACGCTCCATACATACATGGGTGGGGGTACGGTCCGTACATACACTGTTGGGGTGGGGGTACACTCCATACATACGCGGGTGAGGATACGGTCCGTACATACACTGTTGGGGTGGGGGTACGCTCCATACATACACGGGTGGGGGTACGGTCCGTACATACACTGTTGGGGTGGGGGTACGGTCCATACATACACGGGTGAGGGTACGGTCCATACATACACTGTTGGGGTGGGGGTACGCTCCATACATACACGGGTGGGGGTACGGTCCGTACATACACTGTTGGGGTGGGGGTACACTCCATACATACGCGGGTGAGGATACGGTCCGTACATACACTGTTGGGGTGGGGGTACGCTCCATACATACACGGGTGGGGGTACGGTCCGTACATACACTGTTGGGGTGGGGGTACGCTCCATACATACACGGGTGAGGGTACGGTCCGTACATACACTGTTGGGGTGGGGGTACGCTCCATACATACATGGGTGGGGGTACGGTCCGTACATACACTGTTGGGGTGGGGGTACGCTCCATACATATGCGGGTGAGGGTACGGTCCGTAAATACACTGTTGGGGTGGGGGTACGCTCCATACATACGCGGGTGAGGGTACGGTCCGTACATACACTGTTGGGGTGGGGGTACACTCCATACATACACGGGTGAGGGTACGGTCCGTACATACACTGTTGGGGTGGGGGTACGCTCCATACATACACGGGTGGGGGTACGGTCCGTACATACACTGTTGGGGTGGGGGTACGCTCCATACATACGCGGGTGAGGGTACGGTCCATACATACATTGTTGGGGTGGGGGTACGCTCCATACATACACAGGTGAGGGTACGGTCCGTACATACACTGTTGGGTTGGGGGTACGCTCCATACATACACGGGTGAGGGTACGGTCCGTACATACACTGTTGGGGTGGGGGTACGCTCCATAAATACGCGGGTGAGGGTACGGTCCGTACATACACTGTTGGGGTGGGGGTACGCTCCATACATACGCGGGTGGGGGTACGGTCCGTATGTACCCGTGCCCACGCTGTGGAATGCTTGTGCGGCCCGTACCCAGGCCTTTGGCACATTGCTGGGGTGACGTGGGTGTGGTCGTGGTACGACTCGTACCCACGCTCTTAAGGCGTGGGTACGGTACGGTACGTACCTGTATTGTTGCGTTGCTGGACACGCCCCCACCCCCTCGAAGTGACCAGGGCCTGGAGGTCAGGTATGTCCAGGGCATGTGTGCTGTGTGACTTGGGTGGGGTTTTGTGTCCTGCCCCTTCCCCCCCCCCTTTGCCCCTGGGTGTTGTTCTGACCTTCTGAGGCGTCTGCGTCAGTACCTGTAGAGGAGGTCGACTGCTATGAGGGCCAGGATGACACGTAGGTTCGGGTCCATGTCTGTCCGTCGCGTACAGGTGCTCCTTGTGCGCGTCGTCCTGATTTCCCGGCAGTTTTTGGCTTCCAGAAAATATTCTCCGTGCGGGGTGACGTCGGTGCGAATCGTACTTCCTGGTTCGTGGAACGCAGGCTGCATGCGTCCCGACGTCACGTCGGCGCTTTTCCGGATGTCATTTGTATGTTTATTTTCCTCGGTTGGTGTTTTGTACGAATCGTACGGAAATAGTGTTTCCGTGCGAATCGTACTTGCATGTTTGTGAAGTTTTACAACCGGGTACGAGTCGGACGGAGAAAACCCTCCGACCGACGGTTCGTACCCGGTTTTTCCAGGATCCGAATTGGCACCTATGTGTTTATATAGAACAAAGTTTGTGTTGGTGCATTTGAAACAGACGGTAATAACCATTTATGAAATAAGGTGACTCAATTAGGTGTAGGCAGTAGTTCCTTTCTTGATTTCTCCTTGTGAACTACAGAATTTATACAGACCAACTGAAGCAAAAAAAGAGGCTGCATCTATTCTGTCATTATGTATTTTAATACTACAATTTCAAAAGAACATTTCATTAAAAGTATCCATTTACTCTCCTGCTTTGCTGGCATCTACTTTTAAATTTGCATAGATATAGTGGGATCCATGTTCACCTGTGTTTGGATTGGAACAGTTTATGGCTATGAGACCTCAATTGAAGCTGTGCCTGTGTAAATTAAACGAGCAATATGTCATGTTCTGATTTACACTAAGCATTTGTCTGTTGCAATTAATCCGTGCGTATGCCTTCTAGCGCAAGGTTGTATCGAGTCTACTGTTTGGGAGAGGGGCGGACAGCCTTCACAGTTCTTTTCATCTCAGTGTGCACTGCAGAGACATGCTCTTTAGTTTCCCTGGAAGCAAGATGCACAGTTCTTTCAATATTCATGACGTGTTAATCATGTTACTCTTTTAACCTAACTTTTTAATGATGATACTTCACATGTTGTGAACCTAATTCCAAATAGAAGCAGATGGCTTTACCATCAATATTTTCATACCACCACGATCAATTTAAACTCAAGGTACTGCACATTGAATAGTATTTCGTGTATGTAGGAGCCAACCCCAATGATTTCCTCAACCTATATATCTTGTGCACCCCAAATGTTAACTTAGGTAGTCCAGCTAAGGTATCTCTCGTTGATCTAATGGCAAGAAAATACTCTCTCCATCCCCATCAATAATTTAACAGAGTAGAATTGAGATTTAGAAACTGGGTATACTGAAGAAGTGAGTTCTTGATCAGAATTAAAAGGTTTATTACAGAATTATTAATAAAACGATACAAGGTCCCGAAGTCATAAACAAATCCGTTGTTAAGCAATCTAATCTCTCCAGATTCTAAGTTTCAAACTCAATAAGAGTCATGATAGCATCCTAAGTGAGGAAAAGAGAACCTCAAAGGAATCCGGACAGAGTCTCGGGAGGAAAATAAGAAGTTGCCAAATCCCCCCAAACCAGGTGTTTTTATATCCAATTTATGCATATTAGTTAGCAAAACTGAAGACTCAGCATGGTATGATCAATGGTTAAATCACATTGGCAAATCAAAAACAGCTTTATATTTATTAAATCATTTTAACACTAATCCATTTCTTAAGGTAAGAGAAATCTTCAGCTTGCTTCCTCAGCAATTGCACTACGCAGATGTACAACATATTATGAAACATTTCTCAACCAAAAGCTCATAGAATTATGTTCTTCTGCACGCCTGCATCAGAGCTTTCAGCTGAAATCCTTCAAAATGATACATTAGTTACCCAATGTAACATTTAATTCACTAATATATTTTCCTATAAAACGAATATTTCATAGCACTTAGTGCTCTGCAGAAACTGTGGGGAACAAAGTCTCGCAGAAGGCCACTGATTCGGAGGGGAAATTAAGCAGGAGCAAGATGAGCAGAACACCAGAAAACCAAATCCATTTTAAAATAACGGCGTCTCATATGAAAATGTGGCATAACTACACTGCATTATGAATAATCTTCTAAACCACATAACAACATTGTTTTAAGTACAACATCATTAGTTCATGCGAACATATGCTTCATCTAAATCACTCATTTTCACAAATAATTTGTCACCAAAAGTTGCACATTTTTTAAAGCGTCTACATGTACGGGGCCAGTATGAAATCGGACTATAAAAACGGAGTCTGATGAAAAAGTAGGGGATAGCAAGTTGTTAGGGGCACATTACTAGACAGCAAACTATATATTTATTTATTTTTATTATTATCAATTTTGCTTTATTCGATAATTACTATCATAAAAGCTTTCATACAATACGGTCAATATTATATAAGTCAAATTTTTGTAATAGTTAAAAAGGATAAAATATTTAAGAGTACATGGTATAACAACAATAAAAGGAAATAGCAATTCATAAAAGTTCCCTTTAAAAACAAATTACTATAATCAACAAGGGGTCTCAAAATCACAGTTCATTCCTTTAGACCCCTTACACTAGAAAGTGGGTTCGAAATGTAATCGATAGCAACATTGGCTAATTTTGTGGCTTTGGAAATGGCTTTCGTGCGAATGATCCAAGCCCGACCCAAAAATTTGGCAACTCCGCACACAATTACTGGTCTAGACGCATCTGATCTCAAGATGCGTAGTGCAACTAGATGGTTCCTTGTTCCTAGCTGAACACAAATAGGTTTAAGCCATTTATTCCTGGCCTGCTGATAAGCCGGGCATGCAAATAGGCAATGAGCTATTGTTTCGTGGGGAGCTTCGCAACACGGGCAACTAGGAGAGAGATTTTTAGCTGGATCCCTCTGAGCAACTGAAACATTGAGATACAATGACCCAAACCGGAAAAGTATATACAGCTTTCTATCCATAGGGACTCGAATGAAGTCAAGATAGGGTTCCAGATGGCCAACATGTTTAAACAGTAAAAAGTCTTCTGAGAGTTTCACATGCCTCGGATAGGATAGATGACGCTGGAGTATCCAGTTCCAGTAGATCTTTTTTAACTCAGCCTTGGAGGGCTGGGCTTGCGTCAGCTAAACCCAACGAGACTAGGAGTTCCTTCTGTTCGGTGAGCCATTTTACCCTTTTGCCCATATCCAGAGAAATCAGTTCACTGAGACCTGCCGCGTAATGTGATAGTTCCGGGGTGGATCTTAATCTTGCCCAGTATAAGAGGGGGCGTAGTCTAATCGTGTCACTCACCCTGCGCCTCCCAGTATCGAGGAATAAGGGGGTTAATGGAGTGCATTGGGGGACAGAGAGGATATCTCTTAAAAACGTATTCTCTGACTTTTGAATTTCAGCTATTTTTTCGAACCCCCAAAGTTCTGCTCCATAGGTTGCCGCGCTAACTGCCTTACCCTCATAAACAGCCAGGGCAGGGGAGACTAGTCTAGAAATAGACAGGCGCTGTTCTCTTACAATTGCCCCTGCTACCCTTTTATGATTTAGTAGCATTTTATTCAAGTGTGGTCTCCATGACAATTGGTCCGATAGCCTCATACCCAAATAATCAAAGCAGTGAACTTGCTCAAGATGAGAGCCATTAAGGATGAGTTTCGGTCTAAACTGTTTTCCAGGGTTAAAAGCCATAAATTTTGTTTTAGAAATATTAATAATAAGGCCCCTTTGAGTACAGAACTCCTGGAAACGGGTGAGTAGTAATTGAAGACCCATGGGGGATTTGGAGATCAAGAGAGTATCGTCAGCAAAGAGAAGTGTAGCTATTTTTTCCCCCGCCAGGGCTGGTGCATCAGCTGGAATGTGGCTCAAAAAATCCACCACACCATTCACATAAAGCGAGAAGAGTGTGGGAGCCAAAACACAGCCCTGGCGGACCCCTCTCTTTACTGGGATACTCTCAGTAGTCTGCCCTTGATCTCCCCATCTAATTCTTGCGGAGGTACCGTCATGGAGGCGAACTAAAAGGGATAAAATATAGGGGGGTATGCCCATTTCCTGCAAGACTGCCCACAACGTAGCTCGTGGAACTAGATCAAATGCCGTCTTGAGATCGATGAAAGCAAGATATAAGCTCCCCTTTGCAATAACAACCACTTTCCAGTATAATAATAATAGACGGAAGACTTGGTCTATGGTACTAGTAGCTTTCCTGAAACCCGCTTGACATTTAGATAAGATTCCCCCTTCCTCCATCCAAAGGTGAATTCTATTAAGGAGAGTACGTCCTACCACTTTTTGCATACAGTCTACAAGGCTAATAGGCCTGTAGTTGGCAGGGACTTGGCGGTCACTTTTCTTAAAAATAGGAATAACTTTGGCTTGTTTCCGGGATGGGGGGACTTCACCACCTTCTAACAAGCTATTTATTTATTTACATTACAGATATTTACAATTTCAAGTACAACAGCACACAATAATTTGTCTACAATCACACTCAAACCATGCTGAAATGGGGATTAGAACCTGAGTTTGGAAGTTCCAAGGAGCAAACATATATAATGAATTTGATAATAAAAGTAAGGGTGGAACAAACAACACACTACCCAGTAGCAGCCCGTGGTGGGAGTGCTGCTGGGCTCTGACGTGGGGCAGGGTGAGGGGTAGTAAACTATGGCTCACGGCCGATTCAAGGTAAGTACACATATAAATAAAACGAATTTAGTTGCGTGCGCTGCATTGCATTTGGCGATGCAGCACGCGCAACGAAATTTGTTTTATTTATTTATATGTTTCCTTACCTCTAATCAGCCATAGTCCGTAGGTTACTACCCCCACACCCTGCCCCTCCCCCGCCACACGTCAGTGCCCAGCAGCACTCCCACAATGGGCCGCTACTGACACTACCTAGGTGAAGTTCTAGAACATTGCATTTCACAAAAAAAGTGCAAAGTTCTCCAACTTTTTGAAGTTAAACTTTCACTTTATCCATGGCTTAAAGTGGGCTAAAAAGAAAATTAATTTTCCATAACTGAGGGGATGTCCTAATGCATGTGACTCTAAATCTCACACTGACTTCCTCATCATCTTCTTCCTGATCCTCTTTCTCTTGATTCTACTGGTCCTCCTGACTCTGGTTCTCCAGGTCCTATTCCTGATCACCCTGGTTCCTTTGGTCCTCTTCTTGGCCTTTGGGCTTATTTATTTATATTCTTGTATAGCGCAGGAACTCAACCCCCGGAGGGGTATCTCCGCGCTTATGGTTACCAAAGAGCCCAGATTTTAAATTATCCAGAGAAATTACCCAACAAGAGCCTAGCAGGCGACAAATAGAAACGTTTTCAAGGACTTTTTAAAGATTAGAAAATTTGTGATATTTTTGAGAGCAGGGGGCAATGAGTTCCAAATGATAGGACCTTTGTAGGACAGGGCACGTCCTCCCTGCCTGGCTTTTTTTATCCTTGGAACTAGAAGTTGTTGCTGATTGCTGGAGCGCAGGGTACGGCTGGGTGTATAAGATTTGAAAAGTTCTTTTAAGTATTTAGGTCCATGGCTAAACAGACAACTGTGAATAATACAGCAGATTTTAAATTTTACCCGCTGTTTAATTGGTAGCCAGTGAAGTTTTGCCAGGAGGGGAATTGATGGAGACCTTGGCTGGGCGTTGAGAACTAGTCTCGCAGCTGTATTCTGGAGCACCTGTAGTCTTTGTAACTGTTCTTCATTTGCCGCGACCAGCAGGCCGTTACAGTAGTCAAGTCTACTTATAACCAAGGCTTGGACAAGAGTCTTCCTATAGAAATCTGATAGAAATGGGAAGACTCGTCGTAGCAGCCCAATGGTCTGGAAGCAAAAGCCTGCTACTTGATTTGTGTGCTCTTTAAACAGAAGGGAATTGTCTAGGCGCACACCAAGATTTTTGACAGTATGTTTAGGAGTTGGGGTTGGTCCTAAATCCAGGGGCCACCATTCCGGAGACCACAAAAGTGTGGCCCCCCCCAAACAGCATTACTTCCGTCTTCCCTACATTGCACTGGAGGCGATTAACAGCCATCCAGTGAGATATTGCCCTCATTCCGTCCGCAAAGGATTTTTGAATTGCGGGCGTTAAGTTTTTAAAAGGGAACAAAAGCTGAGTGTCGTAAGCATACGACACAGGAGTAAATCCATAAGATCTTACAATATCCGCCAAGGGGGCTACGTACACTTTAAACAGTGTAGGGCTTAGGCATGAGCCTTGTGGTACTCCCTTGGTGAGCTCCCTTGAGATAGAATGGTGGGAGCCCAGTCTTACCTCTTGTTGGCGGTCTGAAAGAAAGCTTTCCAGCCAAGAGAGAGCCACACCCTCTATACCCCTCTCCCTTAGACGATCAAGGAGTATCTCATGAGACACAGTGTCGAAGGCCGCGGATAAGTCTAACAGCACTAGAATCATAGAATTGCCTCCATCCAATGACATCTTGATGTTATCAGTCACTGAGAGGAGGGCAGATTCAGTGCTGTGATTGGGCCTGAAGCCAGATTGAGAGAAATCTAGGCCCTCCGTTTCCTCGATGTATTTAGACAAATGAATGTTTACGTGTCTCTCAGTCATCTTACTGAGAAAGGGTAAGAGGGAAATGGGTCGGAGGTTGGAGAGGTCGGTCCATGGAATTGCAGCTTCTTGCCGTGATCCTCCTAGAATGCCTGGGCCTTGTCATGATGGTTGTAAAGGCACTGCCCTTTCTAGCACTTGATTAGTGAAATGCATACTGGGGCAATGTGGATACCTATCTGAATGTGGTGCTTAACACACAACCCCACTGCTAAAGCACCATAGGCAGGCCTGTGTCTGTGTTGCTCCCAAAGCAATGTATGTAAAGCAGCAGAACTAGGCTAGTTATGGATGTCCCTGACATGTAATAAACACATTAGGCCAAATAGTATCATCGTAGGCAAACCGCGTCCTCTCCTAATTCATTACTACTGTACTCTACTATTGCCACTAAGATTGGGAGGAGTTCTGCAGTCAACCGATTCAGTATTCCACAAAAGTGATTTTTTAATTCAAATGTTTAAAGATATGTTAAGTACAATGTCACCTTGCTAAAGTTTGTGTAATTTCTTTTACTGTTTTGCTGAACAATACTTGATTTTGTCCTTCATGTCTTTTGTTTTATATGAAAGCAATAATTAACCGTTCTTTCAACAACAGGTTTGTCAGGCTGCATATTAATGCTGCACATTCACCTCTGCCTGAATCTTATTCTCAGCCTCCTCTCCTTCATAACTTTGTGCAAAATGTTGCATGTAAAATAAGCACAATTGTTTCTCTAAAACTATGTATAGCGTTCACTTTCACAGCCCAACGTTGCGTGCTGGGCTGATCAAGGTAAAAACAAGACAATTGGCGGCCTGAGTAGGGTTCCCCCTTCCTGTACCCTTTTTGGACCCTGGGGACCCCATCCCCTGGACCAGGTATAATCATTAAGGGATGGGGATATGCGCCCACCCTGACCCATTAAAGGCCTAGGGCCAATCACTTTCAAAAAAGGGAATGGGCCCCTCTCCTGAGCCATTGACTGTCCCTGGGACCCCTGAGACGTTATAGGCCAGGGGGGTTGAGCAGATTCCGAGCCCACACTAGCGAAGGCAGGGAACGATGTGTTTGCTCCAGTCTGGCAAGAGCATTTTTAAATATGCCGCCAAATGGGTGCAAACACATAAGTCGGTTCCCAGCCGGAAGGAGATTTAAAACTGCCCCCAGAGGATGGGAGCAGACTTGTGCACTGTTTCCCTGCCTGCACTGATGCAGGCAGGGAAACAGAGAACATATTGCTCCTGCCAGGAGGAAGCAAGCATAAATAGCTGCTTTCTCCGGGCAGGAGTCATGCCGGCTCCCACACCATGCGGGGTGCCAGCTCAGGCTGTGGGGACACTGGGGCTCACCATGCAGCCCTCATCATGTGCTCTCTGTGAGTGCCCCAGATGGCACTTGGGCACCCACCTCTCTCCCTGGGGGATGGGATACCCAGGGCTGAGAAGCCTTTGGGAGGAGAGCTACGCAGCTTACCTCCCCTTGAACAAAAAAATGATTCTTGGGTTGGAGTCCCCTGGGCTTATGAAGGCTCTGGGAGGAGTGCCACCTGGCCCCAGACCATGTTTTTATTGGTTTTCCCCGGGTATGGGGTCCCTGAGACCTAACAAGACTTGGAGAGGGGGGCTGTATGCCCTCTTATGTTAGATTTTGTCCCTGTAGGATGGCGCCCCTGGGGCACAAGAAGGCTTGGAGAGAAGGACAGCGTGGACCCCTCCTATTTTAATTGGTACTGGCTCCTGGAATTGGGTACCTGGGGCCAATTAATGGTCAGAGTGTGGTTGCATGCTTCATCCCTATAATATATATGTTTTTGCCCCTGGGCATGAAGGACAACTCCATGTTGTGCACACCAAAGGCTGTGCACAGCATAGGGTTAGCAGCCTGCTGGGAGTTTGGCCACAAGGCCTGGTGGCAGGCCAAGCCCTGTGGGTAGCTGTGGGTAACCCCACACCATGCACAACCAAAGGCCATGCGTGGCATGCGGTTGGCAGCCTCTGGGTGGCTTCTTGCGGGGGACATGGTCATTTTAGATGTTATTAGTTTAGTGGTTTAGTCATAAATAATGTCATAGAACATGTCATGAGGTCAGAGTAAACACAAGGGGATGATGCAGAAACTTTTCAGACACTCACCCCCAGTCACAGGTCTGGGTTGAATCCATCATTGTTCTTTAGCTCACTTTGCCACCTCAGTTCAGACCCGAACTGCCAAGGCAGGTCTTCCCTGCACCGGAAACAAGCATCCTGGAACCAGTTTTGGGGTAACACCCCTCATCAGCCAGGCTAGCTTGAATCCAGTGGCAAAGTGAGCAAGGGACCCATGACTGGGCATACCCTGCCAACTTAGGGCAAACAAAGCAAGTTCTTTAGCTCACTTCGTGACCCCAGTTCAGACCCAGCCATATGCAAATTAGTCTTGACCCTGTTCCTCATGGGCACATTCCAGCCCATAATGCCAAGCCAGATCTTCCCTGGACCGGAAACAAGCATCTTGGAACAAGTTTCACTATATGAGGTCATAAGCAGTGCATTGTGAGGGCCCTGCTAACTACGACTGGTGAATTTCTATGTTTTTTTTCAGTTCAAAACATTAAAGTGATCACTGAGGTATTCACTTATCTATAACGCCACCTTAACCTTTGTTTGTTCAGTGAATATATATACATATATTACACAGTGGTGGTCGCTGTTGGCTAGTTATAGTTAGGCTTGTGTTTCCATAGGAATTGTATTTTTTGATTTGGTAATACATTTGGCGCCGTTTGACAAATCTCCACAAAACTTTCAAAAAATTTGCAAATTTTGGACGAGTTTGCACATGGATATTTTTGGTGTGATCTACCAAGCAGGGGCTGAAAAAAGAGGGGTGTCCCAAAAAGCGATTTCCTCCTTCATTTTTCCATAAGAACTTTAGACACAGCTACAGTCTAAACCGCTAAATGGGTTAATAGCAAATTTGTCAGAAAGCTAAATCTTTGTCCAGAAAGAGTGCTTTTTGTGTTTTGGTGTAAATCTGTTCAGTTGTTTTTGAGCAATTTATATTAAAACATGTTCTATTTCTAGGGACCCGGAGCCTCAGCAGATCCCAACAGATCTCAAGCTCAGATCTGATTGATTGCCACCACCTCAACCAGTAAGTGATGGCAGCCATCTTAAGACTTGGGGCTGAGTCCGAAGTCCTAAAAAAAAAAAAAATTACACATGGGGGCAGGGTATGAGTACTCCGACCCCCAGGTACTGGTGGAAGGGTTCCAGAAGGACTCCACCTGGGGCCAAAATGTGTTAAAAAATGAAACAAGCACAAGCTTCTGCTCTTGTTTTTACCCTCCCCATTCGGTGGGCCAGAGCCCGAAGGGAAAGAGGGATTTATTTTTTTAGGGGAGGGAGGTGCGTGTGAGGTTGATTTTGGCACCGGAGACCACATCACCCATTGCCTGGTGTCTTTTTCTGGGGGAGGGGTGCACATGGACCCCCTCCCGGGGTCACTTTTGACCCTAGGGCCCAATGTATTTTTTAAGGGGAGAGAGGCTGCATGGCCTCGCTCACCAAGCCTTTAATGGCCCTGGGGACCTCATTCCCTTGGGCCACAAAATTAAGGAAAAGGGAGGGAGACAAGCGGCCCCCCTCTCTGAGTCTTCCGTGGCCCCAGGTACCCCTCCCAGGGCCACTCACATGCTATATCCCGGGGATCCCACCCCCAGGATATACCGGTTTCCCTGCCTGCACAGCACATGCAGAAAAACCTGTGTTTGCTCTCATTATGCGGGAGCATTTTCAAAAGTCGTGCCACGCTGGAACAAATACAAACCTAGCCACACAGACAACCTCGATAAGCACATCAACAGCTGGATCAAGAACTGCACGAACTCCCTCATACCCATCAAACCCAACAAGCATAGTAGATCATACAAGCAGGCCAACTGGTTCACCTAACAACTCGAAAGACACCAAACATCACTGTAAACAGCTAGAAATTAAAACCTATGGGACACCAAACTACACTATAACAGCTAGAAAAGAAATTGAGAGCCAGCCATAACACTACTGACAGAACTACCAACAATGCTGCACTCAGATGCTATCACCAGCATATAACAGACATAAAGAAAGAAGGACCAGTGCACCGCTGTGAGAAGTTGGCCTGGTATATGCTGTCCACTAGTTAGTGGGCACCCTGTACCAGTCCAAACAACCCCTTATTGGTTATAGGTTAAAGACAACCTTTATTGAAAGCTATCCTAGTGGTAGCACTGGAGAGCAGCCTTCAGGCTAAGTCTTGAAGGAATGTAAAGCAGCTTGTTTTACCAGTCTATAATCTCTTGAGTGGCTAAATGAAAAAGACATCCACACCAGGTATATATATAAAATATATGTACTTATTACTAAACACACCCTCCTAGTCTCTTTATGAGACTAGAGGTGAAAACACATAAGTTACACTTCAAATATTACAGTAAAATAGCACAAATACACGTCAGGCCCTAGGGGCGAGCCAAACCGTATACTAAAATAGTGTTATAAGGACCACAAATTAACAAGACACAAGGCCTAGAGCCTGTAGAATCGCTGGGAACCCAAGAAACCACCCAAGGTAGTGACACAGGGGACCCACGGGAGCCGTGTGCAGTGTGTGAATACAGCCGTGAGCTCCCGTTAGCTTCTATGGGTGAAGTCGCGGTTAGATTTTTAAAGATTAGAGACACTTAGAAGTGAGTCAGGACCAAACCCTTTGGGACTTAGGAAGTTGTAGGGCCAACACCCACAGGAGCACTGTAGTACTCATGTTACCTCACCCAGGGAAGCCGGGTGCATAGGTGTCAAATGGTGTCGGGTTGCGTCGTCGATTTCAATGGGAGCTGGCAAAGAAGTGCTGCTGCCGGGAAGATGCGAAGTGTCCAAAGAGATCCAAGCCTGGATCGAAGATGAGAAGAACCTGAAAGCAGAGGGGACAGAGTCTGTGTCACTAGCCAGTGACCAGGAAGGCGATAGGCAGATGCCCACCGATGTCGGGTGATTTCAGTTGAAGAACGTGAAGCTTGACTCTTCAGCCACGAGGACCAGGAGGTGTTGAGGATGACCAGGAGCTCGATTTGAGCTGTTCCATAAAGGAAGTTGAGTGCTGCAGCATCGGTGCCCGGATTGGACACAACAAGCCATGGCAACAGCAACCCACGCAGAAGTAAGAAAGATGCTTCGGTGCAGACCAGTGTGGAAATATGGATTTTTCTGGTCAGTTATGTCCCCTATCTTGGACCCCAACGGTTCTATGTGCATGTTACAAGTACATGTACGTTCCCTCCAGTTCCAGTTATGAAGACGCAAACACATGTGCGTCCACCGTCAACATGTCCTCTGTCAGATCCGCCATGTATAGGCCGGATATTCCATTCCTAAGTACGAAAGGCCACCGGCTTTATATGGTTCACTTATGCCATTTTACAGTCCAGGCAAGTAGGCCCTGATTCTGTCATCAAACTCTTCTTGCCTTCTGCCTCTGAAAGCTCCAGTCTGAGCCTGCAACTGTGACCATGAACTTTGTCTCGTTCTCTGCGCGGCTCACAAAGCCTGACATCAGCCTATTCTCTGCCAAGAACTGTATTTCACCTTCGAGTTATCTGCTTCCCCCTCAGCCAATGCATTCCTGCCTAGTAGTTTAAGTAAACATTCTTCCAGCTACCGAGCAAAGGGCCCGGCTTCTCTGTCTTTATACAAGTAATTCATAGCCCTGTTACTATGGAAGATTCCTGCCCTCGCATTTAGTGTAGACACTTAGACGCTTGTACACGCACACACAGTCAGTATAGAATAGATTCTGTCCGAGAGTCCTTCTTTTGTGGATAACATAGTTCTTTAAACATAGGATGTTAGATATGATTTGGGATTAGGTTGACTTGACCCCCCAGACTTTTCGTCTCCACATGTAGAGCTAAACGTCAAGTCCCCTTCACCCCTAGTTACACGTCAATCACACGTCATGCTGCTGCGCGCGCATCTATGCCAAGTATTATCTTATAGATCCACCTATATATGACATCATAACCAATTATGTTTCTTTTTACTCCTTGTTCCACCCATTTTCGGTTACGCATATGAATCGTCATTTTTCCTTATCAATTGTTACGCCTACCGTATTCGCTTCATTGTAATGTATGTTCTATAAAAGTCATTTCCTGTCAATAAAGTATGTACTTCACTTCCTGAACCTCCGTGGTGATGGAACTTGGAGCAACCGATTATAATCGATCATTGGAATAAAGCCCATTCCGAACCTCTAATACCACGGATTCTGCCTCTTATTTTACTGAGCTATTTTATTATGTTTCTGTATCAAATTAAGTCCCGGTAAAGAATTTTATTTACCACATGAATGGCGCCCGAATAGGGACACTTTCTCATCTCACGCGCCGGCGGTGAGTTGCAGGCCCGGTCTCCTGCCACAGCTGGACGGACAATAACGCGTACCAGCAGGATTTCCTGTATCTCCCTCCGGTTAAGCGGGGGCGACTGAGGCTGCGATCAACACCCAGACGAGGCGGTGAGAAGTGCGAAGTATCCCGACCAGAGCCTAGCTGAGAGAGCAAGATCCGAGGTATACAGAGGCCCACCAGTCCAAAGTCGAGTCCAGTTTCCGACGAATCGAGTCGAGTCCAGTCCGGTCCAAGTTCAGTTTCCGAGGCCTTCCGTTTCCGAAGCTACCCGGTGAGTACCATTACTGGGGAGGCATTTCCGACGTGCACATAGGTTGTGCCGGTCAAGACGGGTTTGGGTACACAAATCCGGTCTGCACTGTTTTAGCAGTGTATATGTACTGTTTAGCAGTATATCAAGTATTCCGAAGTATCTAGTTATTGTCAAAGAATTATGCTTGGTGATTAGTTATGCAGACGATCATCATTGTTGGTTATTTTAAAGGTTGGAAAAAAATGTTTAATGTTTAATGTTTAATGTGTTAAACGTCCTGCATATTGTGGTATGAATGGTTGTTCATTATTGTGCTTTTGTACTAAGTGTGTTCAAGATCAAGTATCAGATCAGTTCTCAATATGCCGCTCTTTTCAAAATTAAGACAGATCACAACAAGAAAAGGGGTACTCGAAGAAGCCGTTCCTATTCCTCCTAGGGACACTCCAGGGTACTTCATGTATCATAAACATGGCTTAGACGCTATATTATTTCTTGATTTATGGGTAGACTACACCAAGGAATTACCAGAAAGTCAGAGGTGGCCCACAGCGGGGACCTGGGATGCAGAGTGCATCATGAAAGTCGAGGAAGAGTTATGGAAAAGGAAAGTCAGACAGTCACAGAAAGATGCCGTTGAGTTATGGCGTAAAGAATCTCATAGACGTACAGAAAAAGCACGTAGACAGGAAGAGAAGAGTAGAGAGAATTCCAATAAAGTTCGAGAAAATCTATTAATTGAGGAAGGTATCCGAGTGAAATCAGAACAAGTAGACAGACAAAGAAATGCCCTTATGAATGGTATGTATCCCCTTCTGGCCGAAGGATTACCTAAAGCTACTCCAGAAACACCGAAAGACTTGCCGCCCCCATTATTTCCAATAAAGGTACATCCTAAGGGGCATCCTAGAACCGCAGAAGATGTTTTTCTTTCCTCATATTTAGATGACGCAGCTCCCGAGTATGCTAATTCCGCCCCACATAGATCGCCTATCAGGGAGGTTCAACGCCAAGACCCAGTACCCGTATCCCTACAGCAACAGATCGTGTCACAAGTTCCGGCAAGCACATCTGTTTCTACATCTGTTCCTACAGCTGCTTCTATAGCTGTGTCCACACCTATAGTTGCTGTGTCACGTTCAACGAATCCTTTCACACCCGACACCCCAGATGGGGCTACGGGAGGTGCTAGTAACATTTTTTCTACGCCACCCAGAATAAATAAACGTACGTTTCAAGAGTCAGCACATTCACGTACCCCCAAACTCATAAATGCCCGTACGCTTAAGGAACTTCTTATAGATTGTAGATATGACCCTGTGCCCGGCAAAGAGGACGAAATGATCATGGCATCATTACGTATCAGACGAGCCGCAGTGTATTTAGGGAAGTTACCAGGAATGACTGCGCATCTAGATAAAATATACCATTTTGTCCAAACAGGGCGAGATCCAGAATGTATTAACAGAGCTATGGAATACCAGAAAGTGGAGATACAGGGGGAACTGTTACGTTTCCTCATAAATTGTGTGATCAGAAATGAAGACCGACCGGGGGTAGACCCGGAAGCAATGCAAATTCTTACTAGATGGAGTCAGAATATATCAGAAGGTAGACATGATAAACAAAATTGTATAATAGCCATGTGCCGAAAGATCCGTAAAGAAATAGAACGCCTACACGAAGAAAGATTAGCGGTAGACGAGTTCGAACAAAACGAGGAGGAAGGGTCAGGACTGCCCGCAGGACAGTCAGACACCATAGCCTATGTAGGTAAAGGAAGATCTTGTAATAGTAATAGATGTCCTATTAACCCGATACGTCCGATATGTCCAGATAATAACAGGAATTTCCAAATACCTATAATTAACATCAGGTCTAACGAGCATTCGTTCCAAGCCGCCGACAAACTACTCCGGGAACGAAGGGGTTATCATTTCCTCGATTCTATGGATGAACAGGATTTAGCTAGGGCAGCTGTCCATTGGGTGGACAGTCCCGGAAAATATAGTGATGATACAGTAGCACGCACATTTTTGAATCTCACCCCAGATGAACAGCGGTTAGCTGGGATTTATATGATTCAACAACTCCTCATACTATATCAGAGTCAGCATTCGGACCCTGGTCCCTTGCCTGACATATTGACTGAATTGCTCATGAATAGATGGAGAGGTTCAGGTACTAAATTAATTAAAGAAATACTAGAATCAAGAAAACAGTATATTCTTTTTGTATGTTCAGAACATGTTTCATTACCCATTAAGGAAAGAACCACGTATTACATGGACAGACAGAATCCTTTACGAGAAGTACACCCAATAAAAGGCGAGGACAATGAGTTTAAACGCGTATTTGTATATACGCCCATATCGAAAATAGAATTGTTAGAAATGAAGAAAGTGGTACCAAGTCATGACAAGGATCCAGCGGGTTTCCACCGAG
Organism: Triturus cristatus; assembly: GCF_964204655.1. Lineage (NCBI taxonomy): Eukaryota > Metazoa > Chordata > Amphibia > Caudata > Salamandridae > Triturus > Triturus cristatus. The sequence goes on from NC_140590.1 coordinate 408,737,319, forward strand.
AAATTAAAGACATGTTACTCATGGGAGAGTATACCTACCCCGACATTATGACAATATTAAAGGTATTGATGCCTGCTGGCATTTATGAAAAACTCAGGGAAAAAGAGTGGGAGGTAGGAGACCAAAAGATAGAATGGTCAGTATTAGAAGCAGAAGAAAAGGCCCGAACTGCAGGAGCAGGACTTGGGGATAAAACTAAAGCACTACCAGGTTTATTAGTACAGGTACTGCCACGTTTATTGACTACGAAAAAGGAAGATTGGGGTACAATTTCTGCCTGTAAGCAGAAGCAAGATGAAGACACTAGTGACTACTATGCCCGATTTGAAAAATGTTTTGGTATAAATAGTGGCATAAAAGCAAGTAGCGAATCATATCCGCATCTGTTTGTAACAAAATTAGTAGAAAATGCCCTACCCCAAGTAAAGAATAGAGTATTAAAATTCGAGAGTACCTGGCAAGGTAACACTCCATCACAAATGTTACAAATGTTACAGTACCATCACAATAGAATTAGAGAGGAACAAGAACATGAACACAGACGCATGAAAGACACGAAAATGAAAATGCTAGTTTCTCAGACAGTTCCAGCTGAAGGACATAAAAAGGGTATGACACATTCCGGTGATTCAGCAGGACCTGTAAAAGGGACATGCAATTATTGTAAAAAGCCAGGTCATTACGTACACGATTGTCCAGTTTTGAAACATAATATCGCCATAGGTAAAACACAAGAAAGACCACGACCACCTAGACAGGATCAGAATGAACAAGGAGCACCGCAGCATGCACAGGCCATGCCAGCTCCACCACAGTCTGTACAGTTTGTGCCGGCTGCACCAGCGCTGCCCGTTGCTGCCACACAAACCACGACACGACAACTGTACCAGACCGCACAGTATGACTATCCTGATTATCAACGATATGCATGAACCAGCCTAGAGAGGGAAGTTGACTTACCCCTTATCGAGATTCCTGTAGATCAAGAAGGACCTTATGTACATAGTGAATTATTAGGCCAAGACAGAAATTTTTTACTCGATACAGGGGCAAGTCGAACAACCATAAAACGTAGTGAAGTTCCAGGGGCACCCCTCTCAGGCTCTCAGAATATTTCCCTTGGTTTTTCAGGAAAACCTATTGTTAATGACGTATCACAGCCTCTTCCACTTACGATAGGACCTCTGACCCGAACTACAGATTTATTGCTTACTAAATCATGTCCAGAAAACCTGTTAGGAATAAAAACACTGAAGGCTCTAGGAGCCATAATATGTTGTTCTCCGGAAGGAGTAAGATTGTTTTTACGTGATTTTAAAGGTCATTATGTGTCTAGAGACATGGATCCCCGACTACAGACTTTACCAACACATCTATGGGCACAAGGCCCTACTGATGTCGGTTGCATGAATATTACACCGTATCGAGTCACATTAAAGGCAGGAGTGGTACTACCACGAATGCGACAATACAAGTTACCACCAGATGCTGTAGTGGCTTTACTGCAAATCATTGACGAGCTCATTGCCCAAGGAGTAGTTGTAGAAACCGACTCCAACATATGTAATTCACCGATAATTCCGATTCTTAAACGAACAGATCCAAAGGCCCCGCCAGTATATCGATTGGTTATTGATCTGCGCGAATTAAACAAATGCATTGTGCCACAATTTCCTGTGGTCCCAGATATCTCGTCATTACTGACAGCTATTGATTCCGAAGCAACATTCTTTACTGTAATCGATCTCAAGAATGCCTTTTTCAGCGTCCCAATAGATCCAGAAAGCCAATATTTGTTCGGATTTAGTTTAAATGGACGTAGCTTTAAATTCTCACGCGCACCTCAAGGATTTACAGAAAGCCCCAGCATCTATAGCCAAGCACTGAAACGAGAACTCGACAGTATCCACATGCCAGTTAACACTGCTCTGCTTCAATACGTCGATGATCTGCTGATCACCGCAAGAAGCGAACCGGAATGTGAAAAGGCATCACTAACAGTTTTACAATTTCTAGCCGAAAAGGGGCACAAGGTGTCCCCTTCTAAGCTGCAATTCTGTGTCCAGCGAGTTGTTTATCTTGGACACTCGCTGTCCAAGGAGGGAAGGCAGCTTACACCCGACCGCATTCAGTTAATAGCTAACATGCCAATACCCAAGACACAAAAGGAGGTGCGGGCTTTCATAGGCCTCACGTCATATTGTAGGCAGTGGATCCCTCAGTACGCATTTCTAGCAAAACCACTCATTCAGTTGACAACACAGGAGGCAGCCACATCGACTGTTCTCCCTTGGACCCAGGAACATACACAAGCTTTTGAAAGCCTAAAGAAAGCTTTATGTCAAGCACCTGTTTTAGCAACGCCATGTTACAGAAAACAGTTTACACTCTTTGTTACAGAACGCGAAGGTACTGCCTTGTCAGTACTCACACAGGAACAAGCAGGAGCACACAAACCATGTGCTTATTTTTCTAGTACATTAGATCCCGTAGCTCAGGCTTTGCCTGCATGCCTAAAATCAGTGGCAGCGACAGCTTTAGCAATCAGACAAAGCGATGCCATAGTGTTAGGACATCCATTGACAGTTCAAGTACCACACGCAGTAGAGGTTCTTGTAAATAGAACGCAAACACAACACTTGACTATAGCGCGACTTACAGGGTACGAACTTACATTGTTTCAGCCACATATAGAAATCAGACGCTGTAACACATTGAATCCTGCCACACTTTTGCCAGTAACCGGAACAGACCCACTATCCCATGACTGTATTGAAGTTATTACTATAACGACGAAACCAAGACAAGACTTAACCGATGTCCCATTGTCCGATCCAGACCTGACATTGTACGTAGATGGTTCATGTATGAGAACAAATACAGGAGAGTTAGTGGCTGCTTACGCAGTCACAACAGATACTGAAGTCATTGAAACAAATCGTATAAATACTTTGTCAGCTCAAGCCGCAGAGCTCATCGCTTTGACACAAGCCTGTATTCAAGCCACGAATAAAAAAGTTAACATATACACTGATTCACGTTATGCATTCGGAGTTGTACATGACTTCGGCGTGCTGTGGCGAGAGAGAGGTTATTTAACTTCCCACGGTGCCCACATTCAGCATGGACCCCTCATTCATGCCTTATTAGATGCAATACATCTACCTACTGCAATATCAATTATGAAATGTAAGGCTCATACGAAGGTTACTGATATCATTTCTCAAGGCAATGATCTAGCCGACAGAACAGCTAAACAGACTGCTCAAACCCAAACATCCGACATGACAAAGACAATAGTCCCGATGCCGACACATTGTATGACAGTTAAAGATCCTACTCTTGACGTAATCGACATCCAGACACATGCCACACCAGATGAAATAAAGAAATGGACTGAATTAGGAGGGATCCAAACGGACCAAGGATGGATGATGAAGGAAAAGTCTGTGTGGTTCCTTCCTGATTCAATGGTCCAAGTTATAATTAACACTATACATAGTCCAGCACATCTAGGAGAAAAAGCTATGCTAGATAGCGTTCAACACATTTGGTTCAATAAACATTTACGAGCAGCAGCCAAACAAAAGGTCCGTACCTGCATGATCTGTTGCCAGTTCAACCCAGGAAAAAGTGTTCCCGTAGAACAGGGTGGATTTCATCCTCCTAATCACCCTTTTGAAGTACTCCAGATGGATTATATCCAGATGGAACGATGTCGAGGATTCAAATATGTTCTCGTAGTTGTCTGCGCTCTGTCCCGCTGGACGGAGGCATACCCGGTTTCAGATTACACTGCCCCGACTACTGCCAAACAGTTAGTTCGAGAATTCTTCCCACGATACGGTTTACCACGTGTTGTCCATTCAGATAACGGCCAGCCGTTCTCATCCGAATTAATGAAACATGTTTCACTTCTGTTAGGATATCAGTGGAAATTCCACTGTGTCCGACACCCCGAAGCAGCAGGTCTCGTAGAAAGACATAATCAGACCCTGAAAATTAGATTGTCCAAAATATGCAGGGAGAAAGGTGTCGACTGGGTAGTAGCACTACCAGTCGCACTCTTTTACACAAGAATGGTAGCACACTCTCGAACAGGGCTATCCCCGTATGAAGTGATCTTCGGCAGACCACCAAATATGTGGGGGACGCCTATGCCACGCAAAATAACTGATATTGACTGTAATATGCTGACAGATTACTTGGCTTCCTTGATGTCTGCACTACAATCTTGTCGTTCACAGGTAGCTGCAGCCTTTCCCGACAACACTGAGGTGAAACCCCATGACGTAGTTCCGGGGGACCTTGTGCTTGTGAGAAATTTCGACCGAAAGACTCAGCTGGAGCCCAGGTGGAAGACACCCCAGTTGGTCCTGCTGACCACAAGGACAGCCGTGAAGATTGAAGGCAGGAAAGGATGGATTCATTCAAGTCATATCAAGAAATTTCATGGACTTCCTGCAGATCTAAATAGCCCACCTCGTGTGTCTTCACCAATTGACTCAAAACTACCTCTGGCTGAGGCCGACAGTAAAGAACTATATAAACTAAAATTAAGGCCTAGACCGTCGGACGATTTGATTGTTTAAGTCCTCTCCTAGGTGAAGCGGTTGAATCTGTCTCCGACATGTATCCCCTAGACCTGAATCATGGACAGTCGCGAAAAATAATGAAACGACAGGCGTATTGTAAATCACTGCGTAGCCATTGTATAGTGACATTATTAATCTTGTTTTTCTTAAGTCTTTTAATAATTACTGCAAGTATATTGTTGCACATATATTACCCTATTGCCAGAAATGTTTACAATGTTACTGCTGAACATTCTTTTAGTGACTTACCCCCGCATGAATTGTCTTATAGACTTGCGCTGCGTAATAACACTTTCATTAGTATGTTACATCATTCCCACCAGACTAGTAATGCAACTAATTGTTGGGTGTGTGGCCGGCTCCCTCCCTATCAGAATTATGAAGGAGTCCTGCCTTTCTTTCCACATCCGTTTACACATAATGGCTCCTGTGGAGCATGGTTTAGTTTAATCAATTCCATAGACTCAGACACAGCAGTTTATCAAGACCATTGGGTATGGGGAAATCTGAACCTAGTTTTATTTAAAGTCTGTTACCCTGACAAGGAGGGTCGCCCCAAAAGAACAGGAACTGATCTAGAAAATGAAGTATATGGATTAGGTAACTTTACACCTAATCTCATGATTCTAAATGTCGAATCCGAAGTTGAACTAGTTTTACCCACCATGTCAGTATTCCCAGCGAAAGGTGAATTGTGTGTAAGAAAAGTTGGTTCGATACACATGGGCCATAGTAAATGCACTACTATAGTAGAATTCAGTGATCAAGGCAAATCTTCATTTAGAGCTTATCGCCACTCCTACTTTATATGTGGTCAGACTGCATATATGCGTCTACCCCTAGATTGGGATGGTACCTGCTACATTGCATTTCTTTTGCCACCTGTTTTCCTAGCTCCTCCTGATTATTATAGAAATATTCATTTAGTACACAACAGAAAGCGGAGAGATCTCCCAATTGTCGATTACACTGAAACAGCATGGGAAAAATACACAGATTTCAATAAAGGCATCTTTCCCTATATAGGTACTGTTACTAATAGTAAGCTGATACGTAGATTAACTAGAACCCTTGAAGCGGTAGTGAATGAAACTATTTCCGCCTTAGGCAATTTAACAGAAGAACAGTCTGCTATGCGGATTGTTGTGCTTCAAAATCGTCTTGTCCTTGACGTCATCCTGGCTGATAGGGGCGGAGCTTGTAGGGTCATCGGATCAAGCTGTTGCATTTTCATACCAGAAAATTCGCCATCTGTATATAAGGCCATAACTCGCCTTCATAAGATTGTAAGCCAGATACACCAGAACCCAGGCACCTGGACTTGGTCCGGTTGGTTTTGGAGTGTATTATCTACCTTTGGATGGAAGGTCCTATCCTTCCTAGGTATTGGCTTTCTCATACTATTCAGTTGCTGCTTATGCCTACAATGTGGACCAGCGATTTGTGGTCTGTGTGCCACATCGTGTATTCCACCACCAAGATTTCGTTCGTCCCAGAAGAAAAAAGAAGAACAAATGATGCTATATGAACAGATCAATGGATTAATGAAGATTGATATCTCTTGACGGGCAAGTAGGGGACAAGGAGGGAATGTGGAAATATGGATTTTTCTGGTCAGTTATGTCCCCTATCTTGGACCCCAACGGTTCTATGTGCATGTTACAAGTACATGTACGTTCCCTCCAGTTCCAGTTATGAAGACGCAAACACATGTGCGTCCACCGTCAACATGTCCTCTGTCAGATCCGCCATGTATAGGCCGGATATTCCATTCCTAAGTACGAAAGGCCACCGGCTTTATATGGTTCACTTATGCCATTTTACAGTCCAGGCAAGTAGGCCCTGATTCTGTCATCAAACTCTTCTTGCCTTCTGCCTCTGAAAGCTCCAGTCTGAGCCTGCAACTGTGACCATGAACTTTGTCTCGTTCTCTGCGCGGCTCACAAAGCCTGACATCAGCCTATTCTCTGCCAAGAACTGTATTTCACCTTCGAGTTATCTGCTTCCCCCTCAGCCAATGCATTCCTGCCTAGTAGTTTAAGTAAACATTCTTCCAGCTACCGAGCAAAGGGCCCGGCTTCTCTGTCTTTATACAAGTAATTCATAGCCCTGTTACTATGGAAGATTCCTGCCCTCGCATTTAGTGTAGACACTTAGACGCTTGTACACGCACACACAGTCAGTATAGAATAGATTCTGTCCGAGAGTCCTTCTTTTGTGGATAACATAGTTCTTTAAACATAGGATGTTAGATATGATTTGGGATTAGGTTGACTTGACCCCCCAGACTTTTCGTCTCCACATGTAGAGCTAAACGTCAAGTCCCCTTCACCCCTAGTTACACGTCAATCACACGTCATGCTGCTGCGCGCGCATCTATGCCAAGTATTATCTTATAGATCCACCTATATATGACATCATAACCAATTATGTTTCTTTTTACTCCTTGTTCCACCCATTTTCGGTTACGCATATGAATCGTCATTTTTCCTTATCAATTGTTACGCCTACCGTATTCGCTTCATTGTAATGTATGTTCTATAAAAGTCATTTCCTGTCAATAAAGTATGTACTGAACCTCCGTGGTGATGGAACTTGGAGCAACCGATTATAATCGATCATTGGAATAAAGCCCATTCCGAACCTCTAATACCACGGATTCTGCCTCTTATTTTACTGAGCTATTTTATTATGTTTCTGTATCAAATTAAGTCCCGGTAAAGAATTTTATTTACCACACCAGCAAGGTCTGTGGGACTCACCACTTGGTAGGGAGTTGGGGCACATCTGAAGCAACGAAGGAAGCCCAAGGAAATTAAAAGTTACCCCCTCAGGGACCCACCAGTCAACAGACCAGGGATCGCGAAGGGACCTCAAGATGAAACACAAAATGGCGCCCCACGGGTCACTCGGCGTGACTAGGTTGACAATCTTCAGTGGATTCTGTGATCGAGGTGGGGGCTATAAGTCAGCCCAAGCACAACTTCAGGAGACGTCGAGAAGTTAATGCACTTGCAAAAGTGCACTGTGACCAGGAATTCCAGTTCCACACTACTCACTCCAGGTCTCAGCTTTGCTGGGGACTCGGGTCGGCCTCTGAGATGTCTGGAAATCCTTTTTCTGGGTTGCAGATACTTCAGTGTCCAGCGGGAGCTTCGGAAATGCAGACCAGCAAATTGCTTCAATGATGCCTACCAAGCAGGGGTGTCACTCCTTGACCCCAAGGGAGATTTCTTCAGTCCTCTAGTCTTGAGTAGAGCATAGAAGTTCCAGGATTCAGCTTGGGAGTTTCGTCCAGGGATATCTAAAATTCTGGTTACAGAGGTTCCTTACTTATACCTAAGGAAGGGGTTGGACTAGCTCTGGGGACCCACCTATGGGAGGGTTTGGAAAAAGGGGTGGCTACATCCATTTCCTTTGTACAGTTTCACACCAAAGCAGGGGCTGGAAGTCCCTGAACCGGTTTGAGCTGGACTATGCATAGGGACACCAAATGTGCCCGCAGTGCAGGACTTCAAAGCACTCTGAGAGTGCTCCCACCCAGCCCCAATACACATTATCCTGTCTGGGAGGTGGTTACACCTCTCTGTGACAGGAAACCTATTGTCCAGGCCTCCCCAGCCGGAGTTTCAGTCAGCAGCAGGAGGCCAGACCTGTGTCTGTGTTTGCAGCATCCATTTTGTAATGCCAGGGCTCTGTTAAGTTGCTACCGGGTAACCCAGTACTGCCATGTCTCTCCCTCTAGAAGGGTGGGATCATACTCCCACACTAGTTACTGGTGTGGGGGTATGATTCCAAGGTGTTTGACACCAAACACGACATGTGTCCGTGCAGCCAGTCCAAAGTTAGCATTTACCGTTTGGTTATAATGCACTTAAGAGTATATGGTCAGGCTGCACCACTGACAACCCCGGAAAAGAGATTCCGAAGGCTGCAGAGGGGCTCAGCTCATACCTAGGCACCCTCTCACATATAACCAAGTACCCTGCCTTGAGGATTGATAAGGCCTGCTATAGGGATGACTGATACGTTTGTATGTGCAGTAATAGGAGAGGTATAGTGAACCTATACCTCACTAAGGGGTGCATGCACCACCTTACTCAGGCTGCAGTAGCAAACCTGTGGTGTCATTTTGGGTGGCTTTCCAGCGGTGGCATAACACATGCTTCAGCCCCTGGTAGGCATCTGGGGTACCTATGCCCTAGGTACATAATATACCATATACTAGGGACTCACAAGGGTACCTCTGGATCCAATCTGTGGTGTACCTAAAGTACGTGTAATCGATTTAGAGAGAAAGCAGCTATGCTGGGGCCCTGAATAGCAGGGTCCCTGCCAGACTAAAGTCGAAAAACAGTGAAACACCAGCAAAAAGTGGGGGTAAACATGTGAAGCAGATCCTACTCTCCTACACAAACCCCCCAAACGCAGGGACATTAAACTAACCTTGACCAGTTGAGTCTTCATGGCATAAGTGGAAATATCTGGAGAGTCCATCTGCATTGGCATGGTTACTCCCAGGTCTATGTTCCACTGTATAGTCCATCCCCTGTAGGGAAATGGACCACCTGAGAAGTTTGGGGTTTTCACCCTTCATCTGTTTTAGCAATAAGTCTGAACAATGAAGTGAGTACCAAACAAGTATGGCCTCAACTTCTTCAGAGCCAAAACCACAGCAAAGGTCTCCCTCTCAATGGCTGACCAATGTTTCTCTCTGGGGTTCAGCCTTCTGCTTATGAAAGCTACTGGTTGATCCTGACCTTCATCATTCAACTGTGACAGTACAGCCCCTACCCCCAAATCAGATGCATCTGTTTGGACAATGAACTTTTTGGAGTAGTCAGGACTTTGCAGAATGGGAGCAGTGCACATGGCCTGCTTCAGGTCATCAAATGCCTTTTGACAGCTAACTGTCCACTGAACCTATTTGGGCATTTTCTTAGAGGTTAAGTCATTCACGGGTGTCACTATTGATCCATACCCCTTGCCAAATCTTCTATAGTACCACCTGAGTCTGGGTAGTTGGAGCAACCCAGTCCATTATGGTCTGGATTTTGCTCTGCAATGGTTGAACCTGGCCTTCACCTACAAGGTGGCCCAGGTACACAACCTGACTCTGTCCTATCTGGCACTTAGTAGCCTTGATAGTTAGGCCTGCTTTTTGCAGGGCCTCCAACACATTCCTCAGGTGGACCAGGTGATCCTCCCAGGTGGAGCTAAAGACAGCAATATCACCTAGATATGCTGCACTATAGTCTTCCAGGCCTGTAAGGACTTGATTCACCAACCTTTGGAAAGTGGCAGGTGCATTCTTCAAACCAAAGGGCATTACCACAAATTGATAGTGCCCACTAGGAGTAGAAAATGCTGTCTTTGGCTTTGCATCATCAGCTAGTCTGATCTGCCTGTAGCCAGCTGTCAGGTCAAATGTGCTTAGAAACTTGGCTGAGGCCAAAGTATCTATTAGCTCATCTGCCCTGGGGATGGGATGGGCATCAGTCCTAGTGACTGCATTGAGACCTCCTGTAATCCAAACAAAACCTCATCTCTCTCTTGCCATCTTTGGTGTGAGGTTTAGGTACCAGGACTACTGGACTAGCCCAAGAGCTATCTGAGGGCTCAATGACTCCCAAATCCAACATCTTTTGGACTTCTGTCCTTATACAGTCCCTGACATGGTCAGGTTGCCTGTAGATCTTATTCTTCACAGGCAGACTGTCCCCAGTGTCCACTTCATGAGTGCACCAGGTAGTCTGACTTGGAGTCAGAGAAAACATATGTCTGAACTGGCTGAGAAGTATTCTGCAGTCAGTTTGTTGCTGGACAGTGAGGCTTCCTGCCAAGGCTATACCATCAACTGACCCATCATCAGGGTTCTGAGAAAGCAGGTCAGGGAGTGGGTCACTCTCTTCCTCCTGTCCTTCATCAGTAGCCATGAGCAAGCCCATGTCTGCCCTGTCAACATATGGTTTAAGTCTGTTGACATGAAGTACCCTGTGGGGACTCCTAGGGGTTCCAAGGTCTACCAAGTAGGTGACCTCCCCTTTCTGTTCAACAATTGTATGGGGGCCACTCCATTTGTCCTGGAGGGCTGCTGGGGCCACAGGCTCCAACATCCACACTTTCTGTCCTGTCTGGTAAACAGTCAGTACAGCCTTATGGTCATGCCAGGCCTTTTGTAATTCCTGGCTAGCCTCAAGGTTTTTGGTTGCCTTTTTCATATACTCATCCATCCTGGAGCGGAGACCAAGTACATAGTCCGCTATGTCCTGTTTAGGGGGTTTGAGAGGTAACTCCCATCCCTCCTTCACCAGACACAAAGGACCCGTAACAGGATGGCCAAACAAAAGTTCAAAAGGGCTGTAACCAACCCCCTTTTGTGACACCTCCCTGTAGGCAAACAAAAGGCAGGGCAAAAGGATGTCCCATCTGAGCCCAAGCTTCTCTGGGAGACCTTTGATCATGCCCTTTAAGGTTTTGTTGAATCTTTCAACTAAACCATTGCATTGTGGGTGATAGGGTGTGGTGAACTTGTAGGTCACTCCACACTCCTTTCACATAGCAGTCAAGTAACTAGACATGAAGTTTGCATCCCTGTCAGATACTACCTCCTTAGGAAAGCCTACTCTTGAGAATACACCCAAGAGAGCTCTTGAAACCACAGGTGCTGTAGTGGTCCTTAGGGGAATGGCTTCTGGGTACCTGGTGGCATGGTCCACCACCACCAGTCTAAACCTGTGCCCAGATGCTGTCTGAGGATCCATGGGACCAACGATGTCAATCCCAACCCTCTCAAAGGGAACCTCCACCACAGGTAGTGGTATCAGGGGGGCCATTGTGGTTCCCCCTGCCTTGCCACTGGCTTGGTAGGTCACACAGGAGCGACAAAACTCCTTAGTGTCTTCAGACATGTGGGGCCAGTGAAAGTGAGGGACAATTCTGTCCGAAGTCTTGTTATGGCCCTGGTGTCCTGCTAGGGGAATATCATGTGCTGGTGTCAATAGGAAGCCCCTAAACTTCAGAGGTATAACCCACCTCCTGGATGCACCAGGCTTGGGGTCTCTACTCTCTGAGTAAAGGAGTTCATCATCCCAATATATTTTATGGGTGCCACTAGCATTCCCAGCAGCCTCATCAGCAGCTTGCTTTCTGAGGGGTTCAAGAGAGGGGCAGGTTTTCTGCTCCTGGCTCAGATCAGACCTGGAAGGACCACCTGTCTCCAAGAACTCAACCTGGTCAGGTTCAAGCTCCTCTGGGACAGTTCCTTCAGGTTTACGATCATGTCCCTCAGGAGGCTGATCTGTATTCTGAGTCAGGGGGGAAGGCACTGCCTTAACCCTACTGCTCCTCCTCTTGGGAGTCACCTGGTCCATTCTTCCAGAATCCAGGGCCAGTCCAGTGGTAGACATTTTGGCCTGTGAACTAGTCACAGCAAAGACATGAGCAGAAATCCCTAACATTTCTGCATGTGTCCTGAGCTCCACTTCAGCCCAAGCTGAGGTTTCTAGATCATTGCCAAGCAAGCACTGTACTGGTAGGTCTGCACTTACCACAACCTTCTTAAGGCCAGTTACCCCTCTCCAGGAGAAGTTAACAACTGCCAGAGAATGGTCTGTTTTGACATTGCTAGCATTGGTTACTTGGTACATTTCACCAAGTATAATCTGCCTAGGATTCACAAGATCTTTTGTCACCATTGTGACACTTGCTCCTGTGTCCCTGAATTAAGGCTGGGTGTTGTGCTCCGCTTCGCCCACGGAGTGCACGTAGCGCTGCCTGCTTCACCGTTTACGAAGTAGGCGTAGCAGGCAGCGCTACGCACAAGCCGCTGTGAAGCAGAGCTGCCCGCCACCCGCCGCCCACCTGCACTCTTTTTAAAATACTTTAAAGAATGTAAAAAGTAAATAAATGACCTTACCTGCAGTGCGGCGTCCCGGGGCTCCCTCTTCCTGCTTGCCGGCAACTTCCTCACACAAATGCGCATGCGCGGACGCCCGCGCATGCGCATTTCTCGTGAGACACCTATGAGCTGCCTCACTCTCACTCGCACACATTACCCGCATCCACAAAAGCAAAACTGGAGGTTGCCTATTCTCCTACATCACACTCACCACATCAGAACCTCCTCCTCCCTTCTAGAGTTCCGCAAGAAGTTGAAGACCTGGCTCTTTGTATAAGCACCTTGCGGACCCTAAATCTAGGACCACAAACCTGCACACCTGCCCAAGCACCTGGATACCCTCTCGGGTGATTAGTGCGCTATACAAATCAATATAACATAACATAACTTAGTATAACATAGCATAGCATAGTCTGGTCCCAGCCAGCGGGAGCTTTAAAAATGCTCCTGCTGACTGGAAGCAGACATACTTTTGATATGTTTCCCTTCCCACACTATTGCGGGCAGGGAAACAGATCCAAATATTTCCCTTTGCCCGGAGAGAGCAGCATTATTAGCTGCATGCGATCCCCAACGAGTACATGATGGTTGCCCTCGTGGGCACCAGAGCATCCACCTTTAAGGCGTGCGGGCCCCAGGCAATGGGGTCCCTAGGGCCTAAGAAGGTTCAAGGAGAGTGGCTACACGGCCCCCTACCTTTTTATTGAAATAAACACCCCTAAAGAGTTCAGGTACCCAGGGCTTAACATGGCTCGGCTGAGAGGCCTTTTTTCCGATTCCGCTTAATTTAAGTAATGGCCATGGGGCCGCCTGGTCCTAACAAGGCTCGGGGAAGGGGGCCGCGTTGCCCCCTTTCCTTTTAATTTAAAAAATAACCCTTGGGGATGGGGTCTCCAGGGCCTAATAATGCTCAAAGAGGTGGGTCGCCTGGACACCTTCTGTTTTATTTTAAGTAGTGGCCATGGGGTATGGGGTCCCCCAGGCCTAATAAGACTTGGGTAGGGGGCCATGCAGCCCCCCTCTGGCTTAACAAAAAGAAGGTCCCTAACTGATGGGGTCTCCAGGGCCCAATAAGGCACAGAGCCCTTTAAAATAAAAAAAGGCCCTGTGGGATGAGGGCCCCAGGGAGTAATGAGGCTCAGGGAGGGGGCCATGTGCCCCCCTCCCCTTTAACATTTATATGGACCTGGAAGATGATGTCCCCAGGGCCATAATAGGTTTGAGGAGGGGGGCCATGTGGCCCCTTAAAAAAAGGCCCGGTAGCCAAACCCCTGCTGCGCACGGCCAAAGGCCGTTTGCAGAATAAAGTTGGCTGCATGCAAGGGTTGGCCAGAAAATTTAAAACGAAGCAACGACATTTCCAAAAACTATTATAAGAATTTCAAAACAAATAAAAATATAAACAAATAATATAAAATTATAATTATATACCACTGAGACATTTATTCACTCACCAAAACACCGATAGACACACTAACTCACCCATACAGCCCTTTCAGATGCACTTTTTAATCCATACAACCACTGAATCACCCACTAATACAGACTTTTACATAGTTTAGTCAATAACCCATGCATTCAGTAAGACACGTTCAATCACTCACTTATACAGTCAGTCACACACATACAAAATAATTCCTTTAGGCACTTGTAAATGCATTCATTCTTCAATACACCTTGGCATATATATATAAAACATATTTACATTTTATAGAAACACACATTCACTGGATGATGTCATGAGTGATGTCATTTGAGATGTCATCAGTGATGTCATCAGTGATGTCACTGACCATGTCATGAGTGATGTAATATGTGACATCATCAGCAGTGAATTGCGGGCGCGCGAGTTATAGTTAGCTCAACTAACTATAACAGGCACATTTCTCTGGTTTTATATGAGTCAAATGTTCAACTAACTATAACGTCCCTGAAACCTATGTTTTTATTGGGAATTTCTAGGGTTTTTTAAATGCTAATTCCTAACTATAACGTCTGTAAAACCTATGGTTTTTTCAGTGAATTTCAAAGGTTTTTTAAATGTTAATTTCATATTTGAATGTTTATAAAACCTATATTTGTTTTATTATATTTTCAAATATTTTGGAACTCTATTTTACTTCTTGTTCTTAACTTTAAAAATCATGTAATGTTTTATATTTTCCCCCAAAAATATGTATATTTTTTTTTGGGGGGGGGGGAGAATACTGCACTCCCATACCAGTAGAGTACAAAGCTCCATCACCACATGAATCCTATCCGCCATATTGCTAAACTCGTAAATGAGGTGCATTTTGTATGCGACGAGTTTGTGGCACCGCATCCCGCGTAACATCATATACGCATGAAGTCACCCCAGGTACTACTTTGGTATCCGATGGGTACGCAGTACCAAGCCACGCGTTACTTCATGTACGTATGGGGTCGCGCCTGCTGCGCATTGCGTATTCGACGAGTACACGCTGCCAGGCCCTGTGTTACATCACAGAAGTATAGTATCGCGCCGGGTACGCCATTCTTGTGTTAACATGGGCTTCTATTGGAATTCTCTACGGCATATTATCAAGCCCATTATCGCTGTTTTAGCTGCAGTTTCCTGCTGCTAAAGCGGCGATAATTTTAACGCCGTTCCTTGATAATATGACCCTTAGATTCTAGTAGAATTACATACTAACATTCTACTATGACTTTCAATGGAATACTACACAGAGTACATGACTTTGCAGCAATGAGCTCATAGTTTCATCCACGAGTCTTGACACCGGTAGGGGTAAGACTTTCGCTTCCCACTCCCTATATTGCATAAACGTAAACTAACACTTCTTCCACAAGTATGCTACAGTGCCCAGAGCACATCACTTTATAGCAATCAGCTCACAATTTAGGATCACAGTTTAATCCCCGAGTCTTCACACCAGTAGGGATGAGTAGTTCGCTTCCCACTCCCTATATACTATAAACGCATACTAACACTACTTACACACTTATACTACAGCGGCTAGTATCCTACACCGCCCAGAGGCCATCACTTTACAGCAATCATCTTAGTTTCATCCCCAAGTCTTCACACCGATAGGCGTAACTACTTTGTTTCCCGCTTCGGGTATACTATCAACACACAGTAGCGGTCAGTAGTTCGCTTCCCACCCCCTGTATGGTATAAACGCTAACACTACTTGCACACGTATGCTACAAACACCAGACCACATCACTTTACAGCAATGACCTCACGGTTTAGACTCTCGGTTTCATACCCGAGTGTAGCACCATATCATATCACAGTGATAACTATCTACTGGCAGCCACCAGTAGGTAATCAAGAACTAATTACAATAGTTCCTAGATTCTTTTAGCTTTCAAAAATTCTCTCTATTACTGTCTTTCTACTTGTCCATATGAATAGTTTTTTTAATATTCAAGTACACATCGAAGTCAGAAATGCAACGTATTCTATCAACACACTTTCTAGAACATTCTACAACACGTGGAGGTTAAAAGTTCATCAATTTTTTTAAACCTAACGATATTTTTTTGCAACATTTTCTCGAACATTTAACGGCACGTGCAGTTTAAAAGTTCATGATTGTTTTAAGTTCGAACAGTGCCTTCCAAATGCAAATAGCAGGTGTCGTTGAGTTGAGCAAATGTTATCCTATAATATGTACTATAATATGTATGTGCAAACTGCCTTTTCTTAACCAATCACAAACATACTTTTCCACCAAACGAATGTGCACCCTACTTTTAAAAAACAATGCTATTCATCTCCCAATCAGGTACAGTTTTGTATGCGAATAGAAACTAGTTCCCCATCTTTAAACATATCTCTTATTCTACGAAGGAACTGCATGAGCTACAGAAATCTTTCCATACCTTCCAGCCATACCTTCAAAATAAAATGCTAGTGTGGATCGTAAGACATAGCTATGTTTTCTGGTGCAAGAGGTATGCAGAACAGAGACGTATTGACTTAGACCTAGGTTTACAAAATGTGGACATTAAGGGGCCGATACCGATCCTGGAAAAACCGGGTACGAACCGTCGGTCGGAGCGTCTTCTCCGTCCGACTCGTACCCGGTAAAAACACCATACAAACTTGCAAGTATGATTCGCACGGAAACACCATTTCCGTACGCGTCGGAAAAAACCCAGACCGACTGCAAAATACATACGAATGTGATCTGGGACACCGCGGACGTGACGTCCGGATGGAGTTAGGCATGTTTTAACGTCCCAGCAAGTACGATTCGTACCGACAGCAGTTCGGACGGCAATATTTTTACGGCACCCAAAAAGTACCGGAAAAGCGAAGTACGCCGCGAAGCAAGCGGAATAGGGGGCCCGGTATGCGCCGTCCCCCCCCAGCCCCCCCGCGGATGGACGCGCTGTACCCCCAGCCCCCCCACGGATGGACGCGCCGTCCCCCCCAGCCCCCCCGCGGATGGACGCACCGTACCGCCAGCCCCCCCGCGGATGGACATGCCGCCCCCCCCAGCCCCCCCGTGGATGGACACGCCGTACCCCCAGCCTCCCCACGGATGGACGTGCCGTACCCCCAGCCCCCCCACGGAAGGACGCGCCGTACCCCCAGCCCCCCCGCGGATGGACGCGCTGTACCCCCAGCCCCCCCGCAGATGGACGCGCCTCCCCCCCAGCCCCCCCGCGGAAGGACGCACCGTATCCCCCCAGACCCCCCGCGGATGGACGTGCCGTGCCCCCCCCAGCCCCCCGTCGGTACGGCACGTACCCCCACCCGTGTATGTATGGCGCGTACCCCCACCCCCGTAGGTACGGCGCGTACCCCCACCCGTGTATGTATGGCGCATACCCCCACCCCCATAGGTACGGCACGTACCCCCACCCCCGTAGGTACGGCACATACCCCACCTGTGTATGTACGGCGTGTACCCCCACCCCCATAGGTACGGCGCGTACCCCCACCCCCGTAGGTACGGTGCGGACCCCCTACGGGGGTGGGGGTCCGCGCCATACATACACGGGTGGGGGTCCGCACCGTACATACACGGGTGGGGGTACGCGCCGTACCGACGGGGGGCTGGGGGGGCACGGCGCGTCCATCCGCGGGGGGCTGGTGGGGGACGGCCCGTACATACGGGGGTCTGAGGGGGACGGCGCGTACATACGGGGGCTGGGGGGGACGGCGCATACATACGGGGGGCTGGGGGGGGACGGCGCGTACCGGGCACCTGTTTGGACGTCTCCATGGTTGCTATAGGAGTTCGCTCCGGACGGTCTTTTTACCATACGGTTGTACAATCGGACGGACGGTATGAATCGTACTTGCGCACTCGGACTTCAGTTTTCAGATTCATACGTAAAAATGTCCGGGGACGTGTCGGACACCTTTTCCGACCCGAGGGTGTGTCGGGGAATTTACCCAATGCGATTCGTATGGACTTTTTAACATACGAATCGTATTTGCGAGTTTGTACGGGACTTGTACGATTCGTACGGTAAAAAATCCAGATACGATTCGTACGGGAAATATTTTTCCAGGATCGGAATCGGCCCCTAAATGGTTTGGACAGACAGGATTGAAGTGGCACCAATTGTTGCCTTTGGTTAAAACCTGTTTGCATCTCCAACACCCTGGCCTCATGATTGTGCGCTGTGGTGGAAACGACCTAGTCACATTGTCTGGGGTAGATTTGGAAATGGTTATGAAGGACACCTTTGGACAATTGATGTTACTTTTGCCTCAAACTGTCTTTGTATATTCCAATATATGCCAACGACAGAAGTGGAAATGGTCCACAGATTGAAAAATCTCGGAAAAAAGTCAACAAAGCTGTCTCTGCATACCTCAGAGACCACAAAATGGGGTCCATATACAACAACAACATACGTTTTGATTTGGCGGATATTAGACTTGGGGGTCTCCAGTTGGCACAGGTATGCACATGTGACAAATAGGGACCCTCGCCTCTAGTCAGGGTAAGGGGGTAAGAGGGTACACTCCTAAAATAACCCCTGCTCACCCCCTTGGTAGCTTTACACGAGCAGACAGGCTTATCTCAGAGGCAGTGTATAAGCATTTTTGAACACATACAGTAATCAAGTGACAACACTACAGATGGACACCACACAGGTTTTATATCAAAAATAAGTATTCGTTATATAGATTTACCACAAGACCATTAAACGACAAAAATACACAATACTGTTACTTTAGATGGTAGAATTTTGCTTAGTTCTCTTTAGTTCTTAAATGTGACACTTTAAGTCAATGTACCTTTTAGATGCGACACGCAGGGCAACGAAAGTGTTGCAATGATGTTGATGTGTTGAAGATTTTGGTGCAAAGAAATAAAGACGTGAAGATCTTCCAGATACAGTACGCTTCTCCGATGTTGCGAGAAGACTCGAGTCGATGCTTCAGCTGCAGCGGCGACACACTTTAAGCGATGCGACGACAGTGGCCTTGGCAGCGGCACTCTTCTCCGACGTTGCGAGACGCTTCCGCTTGATGCTGCAGCGGCGACACCCGTTTACGCAATGCGACAACAACAGCTCTGATGGCGGCACACTTCTCCGTGGATGCGAGGCGCTTTTCTTGATGCGGTGCAATGCGACAGCTACGATGGCTGCGATGGTGACACGCTTCTTCCTTGATGCGAGACTCTTCTCTTCATGGGGTGCAATGCTTCAGCTACGATGGCTGCGATGGCGACACGCTTCTTTGGCGTTGCGAGACACTTCCTGGATGATGCGAGACGCTTCCACTCGATGCGACAGCTGCAGCGGTGACACACTTTACGCGATGCAACGACGGCAGCACGCTTCCCCTTCTCGAGTCGCGCTTCCAGCTCCTTGTGACACGCAGTCCCTCAGAAGGCCCAACACAGCAGCAGGCACTTCCAAAGAACTCTGGGGAACTGAGGTGGAAGTCTGTTGTTCCTGAGACTTCAGCAGGAGGCAAGCTCTTTTCCAAGCCCTTGGAGTTCCTTCACAAGTTGAGCAAAAGTACACCCAAAGTTCCTTTCTCCTCTCTTTGGCAGTAGGCAACCCCTGCAGGCCAATCCCCCAGTTTCAGGGATAGTCTCTCCTCAGTTTCTTCTTGGTTCCTCTCCTCAGCAGAGTTTCTTCTTGTTTCCCAAAGTGATCTAAATTCTTGGAATAAGGGTCCCAATACTTATACCCCAAAATCCTTTGTCCTCTGAGGGCTGAGGGGTCTTTGCCTTGTTCAAACCGGTTCTGGTCAGTCCTGGGGCATTTTGTTTACCTGACTCCTTCTTTCCTTTCAGAGTGCAGGGCAGAAACATCAGACACACCACAGGAGGTGGAGCCAACATTGTGGAGGGAAGGCACAGCCCTATTCAGGGCCCAGGTGCAACTCCTCCCACCCATCTAGATGCAGATCTCTCTATTCACCACTGGGACACCTCGCCCTGTCTCCTGGAATTCCCCAGCCCTGTCACTCAAACTCCAGACAGGGAATACACAGCCTAGCAGAGGCAGGTTTGAATGGTTAGACAAGAAAATGCCTACTTTCTAAAAGTGGCATTTTGAAACACAGAATGTTAAAACCAATTTCACTAAAAGATGTATTTTATCATTCTGAGTTCAGGCATACTAAATTCGAAATTCTGCCATGTTCCCTGAGTCAGTTAGGATTATAAAATGTAATAACCAAACTGCCCATTCTGGCCTATGGAGAACAGGTAGCCTTGCAATAGTGAAAAACGAAAATGGCTGTAATTCACTATTAGAACATGCCACACACACCAGGGCATGTCCTACCTTATCTTTACAATGCACCCTGCCCTTGGACCTACCATAGGGGTGTCTGATATGAAGAAAAGGGAAGGTTTAGGGACTGGCAAGTGGGTGCACTTGCCCAGTCAGCATGACAGTACCAGACTTGCTCCTGGCTCTGCAATGGCAGACCTTAGACACACTTTTACAGGCTGCTTCTGTGGGTAGCACAACCAGTGCTGCAAGCCCACCAGCAGTATTTTGATTTACAAGCCCTGGGCACTCCTGGTGCACTGTAATAGGGTCTGACAGGTAAACTAAACTAACCAATCATGGTATCACAAATCATACATCAATTTACAATAGGGAGCACTTGCACTGTGACACTGGACAGCAGTGGCACAGTGCCCTGAGCAACTAACACCAGCAAAAACAAATGAGGCAACAGCGAAAAATGGAAGGGAGACCCACGCCAAGGTGCCAGGTCTAACACGTGCCCCTTCCAGCTGAAATGTGGGGAGAACTACCCTACCTCCTGGGAGTTCTCATCACTAAGGCGGAAAAATCTGGACAGACCATCAGTATTGGCGTGTTGTGTCCCGGGACGATGTTCCACCATGAAATCCATCCCCTGTAGGGAAATGGACCACCTCAACAGCTTTGGATTCTCACCCCTCATCTGCATCAACCATCTGAGGGGCCTGTGGTCTGTCTGAACCCGGAAGTGAGTCCCAAACTAGTATGGTCTCAGCTTCTTCAGTGCCCAGACCACAGCAAAAGCCTCACGCTCAATAGCACTCCACCTCTGTTCCCGTGGAAGTAACCTCCTACTGATGAAGGCTACAGGTTGATCTAGGCCCTCCTCATTCATCTGTGATAGAACAGCCCCCACAACATGCTCTGAAGCGTCTGTTTGCACTATGAACTCCTTGGAGAAGTTGGGTGCCAAGAGCATGGGCGTTGTGCACATAGAAGTTTTTAAGGCCTCAAAAGCTTTCTGACAGGTGTCAGTCCAAATCACTTTCCAGGGCTGCTTCCTGGAAGTCAGCGCTGTTAAGGATACAACAATGTTGCCATACCCCTTGACAAGCCTCTTGTAGTAACCCGTGAGTCCTAAGAAGGCTCTCACCTCTGTCTGGGTTTTGGGCGGCTCCCAAGCCAGGATGGTTTCAATCTTGGGCTGCAGGGGCGCCACCTGGCCGCTCCCTACCTGGTGTCCCAAGTACACCACGGAACCCTGCACGATCTGGCACTTACTCGCCTTGATCGTGAGGCCTGCCTTCCACAGCGCCATCAACACTTCCCAGAGGTGGTGCAGATGTTCTTCCCAACTGGCGCTGAACACTGCGATGTCATCCTGATAGGCGGCACTGAACGAGTCCAGTCCAGCCAATACCTGGTTGACCAACCTCTGAAAGGTGACAAGGGCATTCTTCACCCCAAAGGGCATCACCCGGAACTGGTAGTGCCCATCTGGTGTGGAGAATGCTGACCTCTCCTTTGCCCCATCGGTCAAGGCGATCTGCCAGTACCCAGACGTTAAGTCAAACGTGCTGAGGTACCGTGCAGCCCCTAGCCAATCTATGAGCTCATCAGCTTTGGGGATGAGGTGTGCATCAGTCCTGGTGACTGCATTGAGCCCTTGGTAGTCCACACAGAACCGGAGTTTGAGTGTGGCACCCAGCATGGCAGCCTTTGGGACCAATACCCCTGGGCTGGCCCAAAGACTGCTAGAGGACTCAATTACTCCTAACGGCAGCATCTTGGATACCTCCTCATTGATGCAAGCCCTTACCTTGTCAGTCACTCTGTAGGCCTTGTGCCTCACAGGTGTACTATCCCCAGTGTCCACCTCATGGACGCACCAATCAGTGACACCAAGAACCAGGGAGAACAGATCAGAAAACTGTCCCAGCAACTGGTGGCAGTCATTCTGTTGCTCAGGGGTCAGGGTGGAAGAGAGGTTGACACCATCCACTGACCCATCTTGCTCTCTGGCTGACAGGAGGTCAGGAAGAAGCTTGGTCTCCTCCTCCATCCCAGCATCTGTTGCCAAGAGCATGCCCACTTGGGACCTCTCCAAGTGGGGCTTCAAGCGGTTGACATGCAGGACCCTCAAGGGGTTCCTGGGAGACTGCAAGTCCACCAAGTAGGTAACTGGACTCTTGCGCTCCACAGCCTCAAAGGGGCCGGTCCACTTAACCTGCAGCGCACAGGGCTCCACTAGGGCCATGACCCACACCTTCTGTCCAGGCTGAAGCTCAACCAGAGTGGCATTCTGGTCGTACCACCGCTTCATCTCCTCCTGGATGGCTTCCAGATTCGCCTCAGCGAGTTTTCTGAAACGCCTAGTCTGGTTCCTAAAGACCAGCATGTAGCTATATACATCCTGGGGAGGTTTCCTGGGAGATTGCTCCCAGCCTTCTTTAACCAGACTTAGAAGTCCTCTCATGGGGTGTCCATAGAGAAGCTCAAAGGGACTGAACCCTAGAAATTTCTGTGGCACCTCACGGTAAACAAAGAGCAGGCATGGTAAGAGGACGTCCCACTTACGCCTCATGGGTTCTTCAAGACCCATTATCATGCCTTTAAGGGTTTGGTTGAATCTCTCAACCAACCCATTTCCTTGGAGGTGGTAAGGAGTGGTGAACTTATAGGTTACACCACACTCCTGCCACAGGGACTTCATATACTTGGAAATGAAGTTGGTATCCCAGTCAGACATTACATCGCAAGGGAATCCCACTCTGAAGAAAATTCCCATCAGTGCTTGTCCCACCACGGGTCGTCACTTTCCTCACTGGTATGGCTTCCGGATACCGGGTGGCATGGTCCACCAAGACCAGGATGAACCTGTTGCCCATGGCTGTCTTGGGTTCCAGTGGCCCCACAATGTCAATACCCACCCGATCAAAGGGGGTGATGACTACAGGGAAGGGCTGGAGAGGAGCCTTGAGCTTCCTCCCACTTTTACCACTTGCCTGGCAAGTCTGACATGTCCTGCAGTGATAGTCTGAACTCCTGCGCATTTGGGGCCAATAAAAATGGGTGACAAGCCTTTCAAAGGTCTTGTCCTGCCCCAAATGTCCTGCCAATGGAACATCATGAGCCAGCCCCAGTAGGAAGGCTCTGAAGCGCTAGGGTATCACCAGCACATGGGCTGACCCAGGCTCAGCAACCTTAGGCTCTGTATACAGGAGATCATTCTCCCAGTAGATCCAATGTGACCCACACTGATCACCTGCTCCCTGGTCTGCAGCCTGTTGCCGCAGACCCACAAGAGAAGGGCATTCTTTCTGCTCCTTGCAGTATTCCTCCCTGGAGGGGCCTCTTTCTTGTTGCCAATGGGTCAGCTCAGGCAGGTCCCCCAGTTCGGCTACCTGTTCCCCTGTAGGCTCCAGGGCATCCCCCTCAGGGTCTGCTCCCTCCTGGACAGTGGGAACTTCAGGGGCTTGTTTCCTGCACCCCCTGCCTCTACTCTTGACAGCAGGTACCTGGGCCTCCCTCTCAGGCTCCAGGTCCTCTTGAGCACCTTTACTTACTGCCATTGACCGGGTGGTCACACACGCCCAGTCAGGCAAACCCAACATTTCTAAATGAGCACTCCGCTCCACCTTTGCCCAAGGTGAGCTCTCCAAGTCATTCCCTAACAAACAGTCAACAGGCATGGCGGGCCTCACAGCTACCTGGAGCGTACCAGAGACCCCCCCACTCAAAGGAAACTTGAGCCACCTTGCAGTGACTCTCTGTGTTGTCAGCGGCAACAACTGTGTAGAATGCGCCAGGGCCAAACTGCTCTTGAGACACCAGGTGACACTTGACAGCTGTCACATTGGCTCCTGTATCTCTAAGAGCCTCCACTCGTGGAGAAGTGTGGCTCAATGGTTAGTGCGGCAGACCCTGATGCAGAGATCTGGCCCGGGACCAGGGTTCAATTCCCGCCTCGGCGGGTCTTTGGCTCAATTTCCTCGGACCTGATAATTCTCGCCTCAGTGCCTACTCTAATCATAGGTCCCACTCTGTAACTCTGGGCAATGTTATGTTATATAATCTTATAGAGCGCACAGATGCCGCAGCCAAGAGGCGTCCCGGCGCTAAGGAGATGGTGACACAACACAACAAACATTGGGAAGGCTCCAACAGAAAAGAGTTTAAACTGTGGAAAATAGGAAGGTTTTTAGAGCCTTCCTAAACAGGAACAGATCGGGTATAGAACAGAGTGAAGTAGGCAGAGTGTTCCAGAGAGAGGCCGCCATCACCGCAAAAGAACGTCCGCCTATTCTAGTTTTTTTGTAGCGTGGGACAATGGCAAGGTTTTGCCCTGATGACCGGAGAGCTCTGGAAGGAGTATAATAAGAGATAGTCTGGGCAAGGATGGGAGGAGAGGCCAATTTAAGGATTTTAAAAGTCAGACATAAGGCCTTAAACTTAATCCTTTGCCCTACAGGCAGCCAGTGGAGATCATGGATGGTGCGTCGGGCTCAGCAGAATTTAGGGAGGCCAACCAGCATCCTGGCTGCCGCATTTTGGACTCGCTGGAGGCGAGCTAGCTCTGCCTGATTCACTCCCAGCAGGAGTGAGCTAGCATAGTCCAATTTGGTGAGAACCATGGCTTGGACTATTATTTGTCTGGTAGCCGCGTCAAAAAATTTAAAGATCGGCCGAAGGCACTGCAAAGTGCCAAAACAGACACCAGCCACTCTCTTTGTGTGGGGAGTAAAGGAGAGTTTGTCATCGAGCCACACCCCGAGATTGCGAACCTCTGTAACAGGAGTGGGGACAGGGCCCAATTCTAATGGCCACCATTGATCTCCCCAGAGCTTAGTATCCTTGCCGAGGACAAGGACCTCGGTCTTAGTAGCATTAAGTTGAAGACAATTCTCCAACATCCACCCTGCTACTTCTTTAAGGGCAGCCTGGAAGGTGGAAGCATCCATAGTGGTGTCACCATTAAGTGCCACCGCAAGCTGAGTGTCATCAGCGTATGACACCATAGTAAGACCACACCTACGGGCTACCTCCGCCAACGGCTGAACATAAAGGTTGAACAAGGTCGGGCTGAGAGCCGAACCCTGTGGAACACCATATAAAATAGGACGGGGAGAAGATTCGTAGGGTGGCGTGGAGACTCTAAAGGTGCGCTCCGCAAGAAAGGAGCGGAACCAATCCATCGCAGTTTTCCCGCCTCCCGCCTCAGAAAGCCGTTGGAGAAGGATCGAATGAGAGACAGTGTCGAAGGCGGCAATAAGATCCAAAAGGATCAGTGCCACCGTCTGATCACTGTCTAGCATCTTCCTTATCTGCTCCACAATTGCTAAGAGGGCGGTTTCAGTGCTGTGTTCTGCACGAAACCCATTCTGAGAAGGATCAAGAATGCTAGCTTTCTGTAGATGTGAAGAGAGGATGTTATTGGCATGTGCTTCTGCTAGTTTTGATATCCAGGGGAGAAGGGAAATGGGCCGGTAATGTTCAGGTTTGGCGGGGTCAAGGGAAGGTTTCTTTAGTATAGGAATGATGGTGGCCTGTTTCCACTTAGTGGGCACATTACCTGAAACAAAAGAGAGTTCAATAAGATTGTGGAGTGGAGGATAGCAGCACTCTGCAAGATCCTGAAATTGAGAAGGTCTTAAAGGGTCCGTAGGGGAACCAGACTTAACTTTGGAAACCAAAGATCTAAACTCCTCAGAGGTAGGGCCCGGAATAGATAACAATAGTTTTGAGGCAATAGGCTTATGAACTGGTGTTTTATTTAAAGAGGTGGACCGAGGGAAAGACCTATATATAGCCTCAACTTTTTCAACAAAAAAGGAGGCGAGATCTTCACAGTGGGCTAAGGGGGCTTTAGCTGGGGTTGCCGTCTTTTTACTAGTTAGATCTTTACACACCTTAAAAATTACCTTCATTGGATTAGTGCTGTTTTTTATTTCCAACGAGTAATACGTAGCTCTGGCTTTGCATATGGCCCGATGGTATAACCTAGTACAAGCCCTATAGGCTGACTTGAGGTCGGAGTCGTACGCTTTACGCCAGGCTCGCCCCGCCTTTTTACAGGAAGATTTAAGCTGCTTAAGAGAGTCGTTATACCATGGATTAGAGGGACCTGATCGAGTCCTGCACCATCTAGCAGGTATGAGCGAATCCAGAGCTAAAATTAGCCATTCACAAAAACGATCATAACCACGGGTAACTTCAGTGGGGAGGTGAAGGTGGTGTTTCATCAAAAGCTGATGGAAATCCACTAGGTTTAAATTTTTCCATGGTCGTTTAAAGATGTTAGAGATGTTATTTCTAAAAGAGGGAGCAGATGTAGCAATGTGGATCTCGATCAGATAATGATCGGTCCAGACCATGGGTTTAGGCTGGAGTACTGAAATATTAGTAATATTAGTCAAAAAGGGGTCTAGTAAATGTCCGCCAGTGTGAGTCTGTTGTTCAATCAGCTGAGCTAATTGAAGAGCTTCAAGATCAGCCAGAAAACTGCTGACAGCATTGGAACTTAGTGACTCCATGTGCAGGTTGAGGTCTCCAACTATAGAGAAGTTGGCCGTCTTCAGCGCAAGGGAGGAGGCTACCTCCGGGAGGCTATTACGAAAAGCTGCATCAGGGCCAGGAGGCCTGTATATGAGCAAACCCGAAAAGGTAAAATGGGGGTTTATAGAGATGCTAAATTGAGCACTCTCACATCCCGCTATGGAGACAGGCTGCCAAACACATGGGTAACATGATTTTACCGCAGCCGCTATGCCTCCCCCTCTAGCGTTACGATGGAGCGTGTACATAGTATAGCCCACAGGTAGGGCTAGGTTCATAGTTACCATGGCTTGATCATGTAGCCATGTTTCGGTTTAAAAGAATACATCAGGGTTCTCATCCGTAATCAGGGAGAACACTTCCAGATAGCGGCAGACCAAGGATCTGACGTTAAGATGTAGGATTTTTACTGAAGGTCGAGAGGCAGGCTCAGCGACAGCGTCCGCTGTGTACAGCATAGATGGACTAGGTCGAGTTATTAAACTTGGCTGAGGCCTTTGAAGCCTAAAGGAACACCTGGGACACTGATAAGGGCCGCTCAGAGGGTCTATGGCATCATGGTGGCAGCTTCGTACCTCGTAGCGCAGTTTGCGCAAGGCGTCGGCCGGTATCATCCTGCGGAAACTAGCGTCCCCTGCCCTAGCCCTGCCTTAGCGCTGACGGGCGCAGACGGGCAGGACTCTGGCTAGACTCAGGCGTAACAAGGGTGTGACCGCTGCGCGTCACCGCTGCGCGCTGAAGCGACCTTTAAATAGGCGATGTGGCGGTGCAACAGCGCTAAAGCGCTAACCCCTGAACCCAGGAAGTGTCATAGACCTATCCAAAATGGCGGCGGCGCGTCACGTGACCCCGTGAGCCCGGACCCGCAAATTGCGGTGTAAGTAAGAGATTTTATAGTGCGTGAGGGGGCCAGGGGGGGGCGCGACTGTAATAAAAGCAAGGGTAAGATTATGAGCAAATCAAATACCAAATAAGAAATCTTTAAAATTGCATGCGCAAGTTACAACGAAGCGCTATACATATGATCGCAGCGCAGCGTGGTAGTCACCTTCTCCAGGCTGACCCACGTTGAAAACTCACCTTAAGTAGGCGATGTGGCGATGCAACAGCGCTAAAGCGCTAACCCCCGAACCCAGGAAGTGTCATAGACCTATCCAAAATGGCGGCGGCGCGTCACGTGACCCCGTGAGCCCGGACCCGCAAATTGCGGTGTAAGTAAGAGATTTTATAGTGCGTGAGGGGGCCAGGGGGGGGCGCGACTGTAATAAAAGCAAGGGTAAGATTATGAGCAAATCAAATACCAAATAAGAATTCTTTAAAATTGCATGCTCAAGTTACAACGAAGCGCTATACATATGATCGCAGCGCAGCGTGGTAGTCACCTTCTCCAGGCTGACCCACGTTGAAAACTCACCTTAAGTAGGCGATGTGGCGGTGCAACAGCGCTAAAGCGCTAACCCCCGAACCCAGGAAGTGTCATAGACCTATCCAAAAAGGCGGCGGCGCATCACGTGACCCTGTGAGCCCGGACCCGCAAATTGCGGTGTAAGTAAGAGATTTTATAGTGCGTGAGGGGGCCGGGGGGGGGCGCGACTGTAATAAAAGCAAGGGTAAAATTATGAGCAAATCAAATACCAAATAAGAAATCTTTAAAATTGCATGCGCAAGTTACAGCGAAGCGCTATACATATGATCGCAGCGCAGCGTGGTAGTCACCTTCTCCAGCATATAGCTGCTTAATCTCCACAACGGCCCCAACAGCGCTGGGGATGCCTGGCTTCACCTTGGGGGTGCCAAGGGGTGGACATTTCACAGGGAAAGCCAGGAAGGGTTCCACAGCGGTATGAGTACAAGCACCAGGACGCCCCGTTGCTGGGGCAGCAGTGCGCTATACAAGTACAACATTTAATTTAATTTCTATGGCCATTGATGGTCACCCACTGTCAGTATTTTTTAGTGTTATCAGGCAGCTGGGTCCTGGGGACCACCTCACAGTCTCCTAATGAGACAAGGGACATCTCTGCGGGACCCCACCCACCTTGGGCACCCATCTCCTCACCCAGGGATACACTAGCCATCTGCCAGGGGGCTGCACCAGTAGGTGCTGTTTTTCCAAACAGGCGACACTTGGGATCATTGGCACAATGACCTAGTTCTCCACATTTGTAGCATTTGGGGGGCCTTCTTTGAACAGGTGGACCTGTCGGGCCCCTGACGGTTTCTGGGGGGGAGGCTGAGAACCTTTCCCTTGGTTCCCTTGGGGATTACTTTGGGGCCTCCTATGGAACTCCCTCTGTTTACCCTTGTCGTCCCCACTCTTCTGCTGGGGACCCTGCCCACTCTTGGCTGAGTCTCCCACGTGACCCTTGTGGACCCTTGTACTGACCCAGTGGTCCGCCTCCTCAGCAAGCTTCCTAGGATTAGTCAGCCTACTATCAATCAGGTGCTGGCGTAGCTCAGGAAAACAGTTACTTGACAAGTGCTCCCATGCAATTAAATCAAGAAGTCCCTGAAAATCATCAACTTTGCTACCCTTCACCCAACCATCCAATGCACTGCAGAAAAAAGTGACATATTCAACATAGGCACTGTTTGCTATCTTTGTGCAACCCCTGAACCTCTGTCTGTACATCTCAGGGGTCAAACCATATCTAGACATCAATGCATCTTTCATGTGGGGATAGGAATTATAGACATCAGAAGGCAAGTCTAGCAGTGTGTCCCGCCCCTCACTAAGGAACCGCCCACACAACCCCGCTCCCCAATCCTTCTCAGGGACCCGGTGGGAAGACATGGCTACCTCCTACCACTGCCCAATATCATCATTTTAAAAAAATTCCTTCACCACATCCTTAGGGATGTACACTCTAGATTCCACAGGCATTGATGGTGTGCTGCCACCAGAGGGAGCAATAGCTAAGCTCTTGGCTTTCAACTCCAACTCCCTCAAACCCTTTTTTTGTTCAAACTGTAGCTTCTTCTCTTCTAGGGCTAACTTTCTACTTTGCATTTCAAATTCTAACTGCCCACTTAACTTGAGCTTGGTCAGCTCCATTTTGTGCATCCTATACTCTTTTCTATCTGCCACCTCCTCTGGAGATAGACTTTTAACAGAAACACTGCTACCGGCAGAGGGAGGGGTTCTCCTTCCTCTTGGACCCACTGGCCCTTTCAGCTGCTCCTCTGCATTATCATCATCAGTGACATTCCTTGGTTCTACCCAGGCCCTCAGCGCATTCCAGAACTCTGGCTTATTTTTGAATCCAGTAGTGCAGACATTGAATTTCTTGCAGAAGAACTTTAGCTGTTTTACTGGGTAGCTGTCTAGTTTCTCTTCTTCCGACTCCCACTCATTCTCAACAGAGACAATTGATGCTGCTTTCTCCACCATGGTTAAGCTTGGCAGTACTTAAAAATAGAAAGTCCCAAAAAGAAATCTACCAACAAGTATTGGTTGCGTTATGGTCTGCACTCACTAAGTAGTGTTCACCAATCACTGTACATGAGTCACAAATGCAAGTCCAGAATCCTCACCGCTGACCACCAATGTTAGACTTGGGGATCTTTAGTTGGCACAGGTATGCCCTTTTGACAAATAGGGACCCTCGCCTCTAGTCAGGGTAAGGGGGTACACTCTTAAAATAACCCCTGCTCCCCCCCTTGGTAGCTTGGCACGAGCAGACAGGCTTATCTCAGAGGCAGTGTGTAAAGCATTTGTGAACACATACAGTAACCAAGTGACAACACTACAGATGGACACCACACAGGTTTTATATCAAAAATAAGTATTCTTTATATAGATTTACCACAAGACCATTAACCCCTTCAGCGCTGCGCGGATTCCCCCGCGGTGCTGAAGGGTTCGAGCGCGGGCGGGGCCATGACGGAACGGTTCCGTCATGAGCACAGCTCAACCGATGCTCATGACGGAACCGTTCCGTCATGAGCATGGAAGGGGTTAAACGACAAAAATACACAATACTGTTACTTTAGATAGTAGAATTTTGCTTGGTTCTCTTTAGTTCCTAAATGCGACACTTTAAGTCAATGTACCTTTTAGATGCGACACGCAAGGCAATGAAAGTGTTGCAATGATGTTGATGCGTTGAAGATTTTGGTGCAAAGAAATAAAGACGTGAAGATCTTCCAGATGCGGTACGCTTCTCCGATGTTGCGAGAAGACTCGAGTCGATGCTTCAGCTGCAGCGTCGACACACTTTATGCGATGCGACGACAGCAGCCTTGGCAGCGGCACTCTTCTCCGACGTTGCGAGGTGCTTCCGCTCGATGCGATGCTGCAGCAGCGACACCCCTTTACGCGATGTGACAACAACAGCTCCGACGGCGGCACGCTTCTCCGTGGATGCGAGGCGCTTTTCTTGATGCGGTGCAATGCGACAACTACGATGGCTGCGATGGTGACATGCTTCTTCCTCGATGCGAGACTCTTCTCTTGATGCGGTGCAATGCGTCAGCTGCGATGGCTACGATGGTGACACGCTTCTTCGGCGCTGCGAGACACTTCCTGGATGATGCGAGACGCTTCCACTCGATGTGACAGCTGCAGCGGCAACACACTTTACGTGATGCGATGACAACAGCTCCGACGGCGGCACGCTTCTCCTTCTCGAGTCGCGCTTCCAACTCCTTGCGACTCGCAGTCCCTCAGAAGGTCCAACACAGCAACAGGCACTTCCAAAGAACTCTGGGGAGCTGGGGGGTGAAGTCTGTTGTTCCTGAGACTTCAGCAGGAGGCAAACTCTTTTCCAAGCCCTTGGAGATCCTTCACAAGTTGAGCAAAAGTACACACAAAGTTCCTTTCTCCTCTCTTTGGCAGTAGGCAACCCCTGCAGGCTCTGCAAAGGCAGACCTTAGACACACTTTTACAGGCTGTTTCTGTGGGTGGCACAACCAGTGCTGCAAGCCAACCAGCAGTATTTGGATTTACAGGGTCTGACAGGTAAACCAAACCAACCAATCATGGAATCACAAATCATACATCAATTTACAATAGGGAGCACTTGCACTGTGGCACTGGACAGTAGTGGCCCAGTGCCCTGAGCAACTAACACCATCAAAAAAAAATTAGGCAACAGCGAAAAATGGAAGGGAGACCCATGCCAAAGTGCCAGGTCTAACAGTGGATATATACAGAAGTGATGGAGTTCATTAGCTCCAACTAATGAACACAAGGGCTCTTTTGAGAGCCACCCCATAACTTACAACTTAGGACCCCTATTTTAGGGCCATATATCGCCAACTCCCGCACCATCGCTCAAATTTATTCTCCACACAGCTGTGGCACAGCAGCCAGACAATCTCACTTTGCAGCACAGACCTCTCACTTTGATCCCCAGCTCTACTCACCCATAGGGGTGAATAGTTTGCGCTATGCAAATACCATATTGATTTGCCTTCGCACTCTCTATACAACACCACCTAAGCACGATACACAAGCTACAATGTTCTAAACAAAAATTCATCCAAGTACCTATAACTACATGCTGACACTACTTGCACAGATGTGGCACAGCGGCCAGAGCACATGACTTCACAGCATATGACACACAGTTTGGGCTCATGCTTTAATCCCTGACTCTGGAAGCAGCCCAGCTTGGCAACATGAGACTCTAGACAATACCTCACATATATTCCGTACCACAGGACTTTCATACCAGTACGGGTCAGTAGTTTGTCCTAGTAGTTATAAACACATCCGGACACTACTTCCACAACTCTAGTGCAGCGGCCCTGGCACATGACTTCACAGCATAAGACACACAATTTGGGCTCACACTTTAATCCCTGAGTCCCGCACCAGCTCACCTTACCCGCATCAGACTCTACCCAATACCTCACTTAATTTCCGTAGCCCACCACTTACACACTGGTAGGGGTACATACATTGCTTCGCACCCCCTCTATAGCACACCCTAAACACCCCACAGAGGTTACAGTGCTCCTACCCTCCTATTTCTCACTTTTTCCACCCTTTTTCCCCCTTTTTTCACCTTACTCGCTTCAACGGAATCACAAAATGGTGGCCAACACTTCCTAGTTGCAACCGCTCGCACTGATCGCAGCCAATCAGCAACAAGCTTGTGCTCGTAACGCCTCAGCCAATCAGATGGCAGAATTCCAGAATATCGATATCTGTAAATTTCGATATTTCTCAAAAACTACTGAACAAATTTACAACAAATAAACAAAAGTGTGCTTTCTAGACCAAGACCCTTCTCCCTGCCAAATTTGGGGTAATTCCATTCACCCGTTCGACCTGTAGCCTTGTCTAAAGTTTCCTATGGAAATTAACATGGAGAAAACACGTTTGGGACCCCCCTTTTTTCTTGGCCCCCCTTGCCGAATCCCCCCCAAACTTTCAACATAGGAGCTGATCTCAACAAAGAATTAGTTTTGAAAATTTTGCGAGGATTCGTCAATCGGCGCCAAAGTTAGTGGGAGTAGAATGTTGCCATTTTCCTATGGTAACTAGATCCTAACTATAACTACCTACTGGCGACCGCCAGTAGGTAATATATATATATATACACTGAAAAAACCATAGGTTTCACACATGTTATAGTTAGCGGAAATTTTACTGATAAAAAACCAATGAAATTGCCCCGTTATAGTTAGTGCTGGCAACTATAACTCACGCGACCGCAATCCTCTGCTGATGCTAATACTGTATTTAGACACTTATTTGCCCATGTCTTCTTCCATACATTTTTAGCTATACATATATTACAAATATTTTTTTTTCATAAAGACACATATGTCATCAGCAGAAGATTGCGGTCGCGTGAGTTATAGTTGCCAGCACTAACTATAACGGGGCAATTTCATTGGTTTTTTATCAGTAAAATTTCCGCTAACTATAACATGTGTGAAACCTATGGTTTTTTCAGTGAATTTGCAAGGTTTTTTAAATGCTAATTCCTAACTATAACGTGTGTGAAACCTATGGTTTTTTCAGTGAATTTGTACGGTTTTTTAAATGCTAAGTGACTTTACGCCATTCGTGGCGTGCGCGCCCACTTAACGCAGTTCGTTCCGTGCGCGCACGGTGAGCACGCGGTGCGCTTCGCGCACCGCGCACCCACTTTACGCAGTTAGTGCCGTGCCCACGTTACGCTAGATGGGCCATGTACGCACGATGCGCTTCGCGCACCGTGCGCACATGGAGGACATATTATGCGCTTCCTTGTGATAGGTAATCTGTTGAAATTTTTTGGGAAAATTTTCTGTGCTCTGATAAGCCATGCACAAATGGTGGCCTTCGGCCACCATTTGCACAAGGGGTGGAGAAAGTGTGGATAGTGTTTTTTTTATTTTTATTTTTTTACCGTACGCTTACGGTAAGCGTACGGTAAGCGTACCCCGCGAAATTGCCGAAAAAAAAATAATGCCGTTTTTGCTCTTGGGGGATGTTTGGGGACTCCCTCAACATGACTATGTGAGAGGGAGTTGTCAAAACATCCCCGTAACATGTTTTTGGCCATCATGTTTGATACATAACACTCAGTGCGGTAGACAAAATGGCGGACGCCGCTTCCTGGTTTCTGCCGATTCGAATGTTTACTAAGATCTAAGAGCCAATCAGAATCGCGCTCGCGCACGCCACCGTACGCTTACCGTAAGCGTACGGTAAGCGTACCGTAAGCGGGCTCAGATATATATATTGATTTAAAGGCTATTTTCTCAGAATCTACTGAACAGATTTACACCAAACCTACAAAAGGCACTTCCTTGACCTAGGGACTACCTCTCTGCCAAATTTCTAGTAATTCTGTTCAGCCGTTCGGGCTGTAGCTCGTTCTAAAGGTCCTATGGAAAAATGCATGGGAAAAACGCGTTTTGGGACCCCCCTTTTTTCTCAGCCCCCGCTTGACGAATCCCCCCGAGACTTTCAGGGTAGGAGCGGAGCGTAGCGCCCCACCTATTTTGAGAAATTCGCGAGGATTCGTCGACCGGCGCCAAAGTTATTCAAAATAGAATGTTGAGGTTTTCCTATGGAAACGTGGTCCTAACTATAACTACCTACTGGCGACCGCCAGTAGGTAATATATATATATATATATATATATATATATATATATATATATATGTATATATATATATATATATATAAATATATATATATATATAGATATATATATAGATATATATATATTATCTACTGGAGGTTGCCAGTAGATAGTTATAGTTAGGACCGAGTTTCCATAGGAAATCTGAAAATTCTATTTTGAATAACTTTGGTGCCGGTTGACGAATCCTCGTGAAATTTTCACAACTAATGGGGCGCTCCGTTCAGCTCCTACCCTGAAAGTCTCGGGGTGATTCGTCAAGCGGGGGCTGAGAAAAAAGGGGGGTCCCAAAACGCGTTTTCCCCATGCATTTTTCCATAGGTCCTTTAGTCGAAGGTACAGCCGAACGGCTGAACAGAATTACTTGAAATTTGGCAGAGAGGTAGTCCTCAGGTCAGGGGAGTGCCTTTTGCAGGTCTGGTGTCAATCTGTTCAGTAGTTCCTGGGAAAATAGCATTTAAAAGCATATAAATATCTATAAGCGCGCACCGTGCGCGCACCGTGCGCGCACCGTGCGAGCACCCTAATGTGCGCGAGCGTAATTCTGATTGGTGGTTACATGTTACTCAACGCTCGAATTGGTCGAAATCAGGAAGTGTCGGCCGCCATTTTGTTTGTTTTCAGTGTGAGAGTGAAAAAGGAAGGTGGCGAACGTGAAAAGGGGGCAGGGTAGAGAGTTCCTGACCCCCTAGCCTTTGTCAGGGGGTCCCTGAAGGACCCCGAAGGCAGAAAAACATTTTTAAATTTTTTTTTTTTTAAATCGCGGGTGTGTGCGCACCGTGCGCGCACGGTAAGAACCAAAAAAAAAAAACATTTTTAATACGTAGTTTATTGTAAAATAAATATATAAAAAAAATAATAATACATAAATTAATTAGCATTTAAAAAAACGTACAAATTCACTGAAAAAACCATAGGTTTCACACATGTTATAGTTAGGAATTAGCATTTAAAAAACCTTGCAAATTCACTTAAAAAACCATAGGTTTCACACATGTTATAGTTAGGTGGATATTTCACTGGTAAAAAAACAAGGAAATTCCCCCGTTATAGTTAGTTCAGATAACTATAACTTGCGCGACCGTCACTCTATCACAAGGATGATGTCATCAGTGATGTCATGAGTGATGCCACTGACAATGTCATGAGTGATGTAATATGTGACGTCATGAGCAGTGGATTGCGGGCGCGCGAGTTATAGTTATCTGAACTAACTATAACGGGGGAATTTCATTGGTTTTTTAAGAGTGAAATATCCACCTAACTATAACATGTGTGAAACCTATGGTTTTTTAAGTGAATATATAAATGCATACACATATATATATATAAATAATAAAAATAATAGAAAAACAATTCAACAATTTACAAAAATTGTAAACAATGTAAAAGTTAATTTTCAACTAAAACACAGTTTTTATTTAACTTAATTTACTTGCTACCCTGCACCCCTACAAACCTTGTAACCCTATGTTATGATAAAACTAAAATAAACAAGAATAACATCATTTTCATAATTGATGATCAATTGCATAATTACTTAATTGTTAATTAATTATTACTTAATCGACTTCCCACCCTATACCCCAACAACCTCAAACGTCTGCACCTAAAATATAATTCAGCTACATAACTATGACACAATTTACATAATCATTAATCAATTAGATATTTAACTATACATTTATAATTATTATTATTTCATTATTACTTAGTTATCTTCCCACCCTATACCCCTACAAGCCTAGTTATCTGCAACTACACTATAACTAAAAAACATTAGTATTACATAATGCACCTTATTATTATCAATTCCATAATTAATAATTAATAAATAATAAATAATGCATTGTTAATTGATTATTACTTAATTATCTTCCCACCCTTTAGCCCTACAAACTCAGCAGCCCGTACCTAAAATGTAACTAAAATATATGATTAGTACACAATTTACATATTTAATAATACATTAAATAATTATAAGAAATTAAGAATTGTTATTTAATTATTACCTATTTAACCCTCCACCCCATGCCCCTAATAACATAGCAACCTGCTACTAAAATATAAGTAAGATACAACACTATTACATGATGTACATAATTAATATCAATCACATACTTAAAAAGTATGAACTCATTATTGGTTAAATCTTATTTAATTTACTTCCCACTATTATCCCCTACAAACCCAACAACCCACTATGACACTTTAAATTACTATTAAAAATTAAAGTAAAAATTCCAAATCACTTAAATGACAAACTACATTTAAAAAAAATATATTAACTATTAAACAAACAATATTAATACATAAAATTAATATAGACACAAAAACACATTGAAATATTTAAAAGCAATATTATTTACAACTATATTTTTACGATAATGACAGCCACTGTATTACTTAACTGAAAATAATTATATTCTTGACAACGATATTTCTGCATCAGGATATTTTTGTATAACTATATTATTTTCCCAATATGTCTGTCCGCCCAAGATTGTCACCTCAAAATTTTGTACAAACGCCAATCTTTACAAATAACAGGATTCTGTCTTGGTTGGGTTAAGATTCAGATAGGCAATGAACATCCAGGTATGCCTATCAGGGGATTAATTGTCAACCAATGGCCCAAGCTTTCTTCATGGGAAAATGGCACCAACTTTGACCTTGCACCAAAAGGGGGTAGTAATCTTTCACCCCTCATCATCACATAATCATCACATATGGGCAGCTCACCTAGCACATTTAGGTACGACCTGGCACATTCTGAAAGGGTACTCTCCCTTCTGGCCCCTTTCTGTATTAGAGACATTACAGTCTATAATGTGTTATCTTCTTTCACAGCAATCAGCCAATCTTCCCTACATACAACGTCAAAACCCTCAATGGTATCTGCTACTTTCACCACAACCTCCTAAATTTCCAGTTCTTCCACTTCTCCCAAAGCGTGTGGCATCCAAGATTAACAGTGAGTAAGCATGTTTTGCCATACTCTGATCATATTCAACCTCAAAGCTATAATACTGCACTTGTTAGTGCCACCAGGCTTAAACACATTAAGCAAGGCTTGTGATCCATTCGTCACTTAGTTGCACTTCTCCACATATATATCCTAAAATAGTTTATAGGACAGGCAGTAGCTAGTGCTTCCTGCTGTACTACAGAGTAATTCATTTCACTGCTGGATAAAGACTGAAAAGCTAAAGCTATTATCTTTTCTGATTTACCATACAACTGCTCTAACACCACCCCAATCCCCACAGTACTGGCATCCTCTTTAACAATGGTTTTTAGCACAGTCTGAAATTGAGTCAAAACACCTTCCTTGCAATGTCTGCTTTAAAGTCACAAAAAGTTCTAAATGACCTGAATTTGTCTTTATCATTTGGAATCGCTATGTTAACTATGGCACTCAATAAATCAGATTCCCATTCCATCTGTCTCTATTATCTGATAATAAATATTCCAGATATTCCACCTCTTGCTCCAAAAATGTGCATGTCTTCTTCCCAAGAGTGAGATCAGTGGCTTCAATTCTACTTAAAACCTACAATATTTAACTGTTTCACTCTATTGACTACCCAAAGATTAAAATATCATCTTGAAAGAACACAACTTTCTTAAGTCCAGCAGTAGTGACATAAGTTTCTGAAAAACACAAGTGGTTGGTAAGCACTCCTTAAATTTAATTTGGAGAAGTAGTTCCCGCCAGATATCACTACTATAATTTCAAAGATATTAGGTAACAGGAAACAGTCAGTAATATCATGTTTGTTCAAACTGTGAAGGTCCACAAAGCATATCAGTGAGCCGTCTGCCTTCTTATTGATGACCACAGGAGCAAATTACTCTGCAGCCTCTACTAGTTTTATTACTCCATCCTACATTATCTGTTTGAAAATGGTCTTAAATTCGTCTCTGGTGGTCATTGGAATCCTGCTGGCAACATGCCTAACTGGTATAGCACCTTTCTTAGCACTTTTCTAAAGACGTCCATTTGCCTCGCCAAGTCTGTCCTGTCTCTCAAACTTGTGAAGTAGTTTCGCAATACCCTCATTTTGCACCACCATTACTTGATCCAGGGCCCTCAGATTTATGATAATTTGTACATCATATTGATGTATCGAGCCCAATATGGGTGGATCAAATTTAGCAATAAAAACGTTCCAAGATATGACACAGCCTTGGACTTGTATTTCAGCCCAAATGTAACTTATCACATCAGTACTTGCTCCTTGATAACCTTTTGATCAAAGTCTTTAGGTTCCAATTCGATGTTCTTCGATGTTAGCAAACATTTCCATAGATATGATAGTAAACAATGACCCAGA
This sequence comes from Triturus cristatus, assembly GCF_964204655.1. NCBI lineage: Eukaryota > Metazoa > Chordata > Amphibia > Caudata > Salamandridae > Triturus > Triturus cristatus. The sequence goes on from NC_140590.1 coordinate 408,776,485, forward strand.
GTCCTCCATTCATGTGACCTCATTGCCCTTCATCTTAAAAAATGCCTTTGGTCTGTTTTTCCTTCCCATGTAATTTTGGTTCTTTGTTTCCACATCCTTAATCTCTCCTTCAGCGTTATCACTTTCCACACTGAGCACTCTTTGATTGTTGTGATCATCATTTTCCTCTACTACTAAAACATGTCCTTTATAACCAGCTCTGCACAAAATGCACCTTTTCCATGATTGCAACATTGCTTTCCAACCACATAATAGTTCTTAGAGACACCCCAATAAATATTGATCCCACACCCAGGACAAGGATTTAGTCTACTTTACTGATTGATAGTAAATGTAAAATTGGACTTATTATAATAGTTCTTATTGGAGTTGGCATTGTGTCTCTTCCTTCCAACCACATGTAGATCAGCTTCTTTGCGATCAATTTCTGATACATTAGAAGTTTTCCTTATTTCCAGTTTTTGCATTTCTTTCATGCACTTTTGGGATCATTTTACTACTTTGGCTATGGTAATAGCTTCTTGAAGAGTTGGATTGCTGGCAGCTCATAGTTGCACCTGCATTTTGTTAACTGAAGCATTGCACTATTAGTTGGTATTTGATTATTCCTTCTGCTATTGTACCAAACTGGCATTTTGCCCCCAATTCATGTAAATGGCTACACATTTGTATACTGACTCTGAAGGTCTCTCCGGTTGTGTAGTGACCTTGTGACAACACATTGTTACCTTTCCAGATTTGGCAAATCTTGTTTCCATGCAAAGTGTTGCTTCTTTGTAGACTTTCAGAATAGCATTCCCTTTATCATTCCATACCCGAGATAAGCATTTAAATATACATTGCCCTTTTTTACCTAGAGCACTTAATAGCATTGCCTTCTTCCTAATAAAGGGGGACTCCAACCCAGCTAGTGCTCGTATGTAATTGTCAAATGTCTAATTTAAGTCATCCAATTCCATTAGAGGAGGACCTTGAAGCATAAGGAAACTGGGGGGTGTAAATATTGCTTGTGAGATATTTATAGTTAGCACAAAAATATCTTTTTAAATGAACTGTGGTTGTGTTCCCTGTTATTTATATTCCTCAAGGCTGAAGCGGGGTTGGCGACTAGAGGTGTTTCACAGTTCTACATACAACATGTGAATGTGTCAGCAGGGGTCTTCAGTGCTTCAATACTGGGGCTTGTTTCAAAGAAAGCATAACGCGAAGCAGTGGAAGTGCTTGTCAGTCCAAATGTTCCTTTGTGATATGGCAAAATGAAAGTAATAGGGGACAGAAGCTGTAAAGACGGTGTGCAAATGTTGAAGTCAGGTTCCTCTTAGTACTTTGCTGTGAGCGAAGTACGCTATTCCAATGCAGGCTGCATGCCGCTTAGTGTGTACAGAGAGAGCGCAAGCGCAGACCTGCACAAGCATTAAGGTAGCTCGAGTGCATTAGTGATCAGGGACATAACACATGCCCCTGCAGAACCCTTCGACCCAGGGGTACCACACCCTCCAGAGGGCCTTAATCCTTCAACAGGGTCCACATTCAGCCCAATACGAATGAATACCAGTGAAACATGAGGGACTCTGGCCTCATATCACAATTCTGCATGGGGCCCCCATCATTTTGCGTTACACCACTGTCAGTGATGCTGACGTTGGCAGGTACACACACTTTGAGGTTAATTAAGCTTGTTATAAACACTCTTTGGAGTGGCGGATTTGCAAATTCCTTAGTAGAAGATGAAAATATAATTATTTTACCTTTAGTGGAGGAGAAGTCATACATTGAATATGTGTGGATTTCTAAGGGCCAAAGTACGAGTCCCACACCTGTGGTGGCGTAGCGGTGGCTGTCCGGACACCGCTACACCTGGGGTCCGACTGCCCAATTACGACTTGGGTGGTCAGACTGTAATTGGACTGCCGACCCTGCCAGGGAACCACCATTCCCTGGCGGTGGTGCGGTGGTCAGGGGTTATGTAATATGCAAGTGGTGCTGCTGCAGCACCGCCACACATATTACATTTTTCCGGACTGCCAGCGGTTTCATGGACGTCTTTCTTCCATGAAAAGTCTGGTGGTGCTGAAAGAAAGGGGACCCTACAGGGCCCCTTGTGCCCCCTCAGCCTGGGGATGCATGTAGGGGGGCACAATATGTACCCCCCTGTGTGCATGTACCCAGGTTCCTGCAAGGCATGGACTTTCGAGTCCATGCCATGCAGGAACCCCATGTCGCGTTCCCATTGCAGTACCTCTTTCAAATGCACTGCTGCCTTTGAAAGATGCACTGCAATGGACTGCCACTGTGCTTGCCTGCCAGACCACAAAAGTGGTTGTACGATGGAGCGGTGGCGTGGCGGTTGGCACCGCTCCGCTAAAAGTCGTAATTTGGCCCTTAGTATCATCTGGGTTGTTCTTGGCCGACACCTGGCTAAGTCATCACCAAATTGTAATGAACTTCATGTCTTCTTTCATGAAAGACACAGTTTTATTAACAAGCAACTCAACAATTACCCTTCAAAGCCAGTCTCCTTAGTAAATCAACTATATATAGTTCACAAGTCAACAAGCACAGGACCATGTGACCAAAGGTGTATCTTCATTGTGGTTTTTGGGGTGTTACACCCTCTAATAAATCTATTATTGAGTAAATAGTTGGATACAAAGCTTTCAGTCGGGAATGGTAAGGTGCCTGAAGGATTTCCCCTTGAATTTTTAAACACTCATGCAGACAATAACACACTCATACTCTTCTGTTTTAGAGGTCTTCAAACATGGGCATTTTACAAAATTCTGTGTATTGAGTACCCTCACAATCTGCACTTCTGTCCTTTCCATTGGCCCTTAAGCCCCCCATGCGCTGCTTTTCATATATTAGTTAACATGATATGCCATGATATGCCAGCATGATTGTCGGAAAATCTGAAGCTCACACTGCCACTGCCCCCATGCCCCGCTCACCAGTTTTGCTGACCAAGTTACGCTCCTGCATGCAACACACAGTGCTAAATTTGAGCCGGTAGTTGCCTTTGGGAGCCACTGGCACTCATTTTTGGTAGCAGTCATTTTTTTTCCGCATCAAACTTTCATAGAGAGGGAAAACCACACAAAACGGAAAGATGGAGGATAAGAAAGACTGAAAAACCGTCTCAAAGGGAAAAAGTAGGAACCCGCAAGAGTGAGATAAAGGTGCAGGGATTCTCTGGTAGAGGATTGAAAAAGCATGAAGCGAATTCAAGACTCCAAAGCCATAGTATTTGGTACACTCAGATTTATTAGCGCCTTCCGAAAGCTTCTATGCAGAGCTTTGGACACCAGCACTTATTCTTCCGCAAATTAACCACTAACAACACATCCACTTGGAGCTGCACTACATGGCAGCATTCTTATTAATTAAAGACACAACACAGTTACTAGTAGTTTTCCTTTTCAGGATGCTGCCTACCTGTACCCCGCCTCTTCTACCACACCATACTGCACCCTCAAAGACCCCCTGGTCTGTTGTTATATTGCCACCTGGTGTCTCCATATCTGGCCCCTTGCTAACCGTTGAGCTGTGGCCCAGGCTAATGCCTTCCAAAATTGTTCTGTAATGAATGTCACTAGTTTCATCTGAGCACAGTAACATGATAAGGAGGATTTTCCTCTTTCTTGCCAAGACTGTTTCTGTTAATTCTCTGCCCATCTGTTTCTCTCAATTTCTATCATGTACCAGTACTGTCTCTTTTTTTATTCCTGTTTTCCCCCACAGTATGCTTATTCCCACCGTTTTCCTCCTTTTTAGGTCGAGCCTAGACAGTGTATGCGCTGGCGCAAGACCTGCAGTAAACAGTATATGTAGGGTAATCCCTCCTGCCGCTTACCATTGGTTAACGCTGGCATTGCTCTCCTTAGTTTGCTTATTGTTGGCTGGTGATCCGATACGGCACTTCCGTTTTGTAGGAAGCATCATCGAACAACTACAGTTTAGTTACGCTGCTGGGCTTTTATTTGCATTAAACACTGTATTTGTCTTGTATGCGACGGAGACACAGCTACATTGGTAAACCGAATGTTGGAAAATAGTAATACTTTATCATACAACTTTTAATAACTGGCTGAACTGGCTTATATCTTTGACAGTAATCATTTTATGAAGGCCAAAGTTTCAGAGCTCCTTGAACTTAAATAATGATCCAAACATTAACGTATGTCTAGCCCACATTAACAGGTTAGCAACACAGATTGAGTAATCGAAACAAAAGAGGGCCAATATTTTACGGCGGCCACACAAACCAGAAAGACGCCTAGGCCACTGTCACCTCACAAACTCGTATCTTGCACTCTTAAACATGGTCTTGCAGGAGGCCCAGTTATTGCATGAGAGACAACACTACCATAAAAGAGTAGGTCCCTTTTATTCTTTCTAATTTAGAAACGGCAAATTGAAGCAATACAATCAAAGCTGGACTCTGAGTTTCAGGCCTGCACCACGAATCATGATACCATCCAGGGCTTTAAGTGGGCCGGGTCTCACCGGGTCTGAGCACCGGCAGTTTTTTTAAGGAGGCCTCTGGAACGTGTCTCTATCAGGCTCTGTTTTGTGCCCTGGCACAGGCTGTGCGTTTTTTTGCGGACTGAAGTGACAGCAGGCACATTGATGTCCGCTGCTCACACTGCTCACTTCTCACTAGTGCATGTCAAAAAGGCATGACATCATGCCAGGCAGATTATGATAACAATGGGGTAACCCAGTATCCCTCAGAACCTGGGCAGTATACAAAGATAATACAAACGGTTCTGTCGGGTAAAGAATATTTCTTAAGGCACTAAACCATCATTGGTTTGTATGTACGAAGATTAATCAAAATTGACACACATAGAGACCATCAACAGTATTCAAAAAAGTTTTATGAATTGCATCATTTATGAATACCTACTTTCAATGGCTGTCAAGGACTAAGAGTGAATAATACTTGTGACAAAGTGACATATAGTGCTCAGTGCTGTGGTGAACGGTGCGTAATATATACAACGTGACTTATGGAAGTATAGATAATATACAAAAGGCCAGAAAAACAAATATGTGAAACAGTCTGCAGACGGATTGAGTAAGTCTTTATGCAGAGTCTTTTCAACTGGTCCACGGAAAAAATGTCGACGTTTCAACCCAGGGTAGCATTACTAACTAGTCAATGCGGGTCTTCATCAGGACAGGGAGTGACAGCCTATGGAATAGTAAGGAATATGGTCAGGTGTGCTCGGGAAATTAGATGCTGTGATCGTTCAAAGCATGCAAGGTGAAAACTCACCAATGGGAGCCCGATGTGGCTCCTGGGGCAGGGTAGGGGGATACTCGTGCAGGAGCAACAGTATCCTGTACGGCGTGGCTGTGATTCAAACAGGAATTCTAATCGAGAGAATGAGACTGTGTAAGCAATAGCCCTTAAGTGGCTGTATAATTGAATGCTGGGAATGCGCTAATTGACTCACCCGGTAATGGGATATACTCTCTCTCCAGATATGATCAATAGACTCCAAGTGCAACTAATGAAAATTAGATTGGGTTACGTCTGTGTCATCAGATCGAAATAATCCCCCTGAGGTTCTGTATAGACAAGAGGTGGGAAAGGAAAATGAGTCTCATCCATGCCAAACGTTTTAACAGGATAGGCGGGCAAAGATAATAGTTACATTATAGGACTCACCCGCAAAGGGGATGAATTTCTTCCAAAGCGGCAAGGGGGTTGAATGGGCCATAGGCAAAAGTCCTGTGTCCGCAGATCGAGTAAATCACACTGAGGTCCTGTGAATTTAAGGGTGAAAGAGAAATTAATCTCTTACATACCAATCGAGTTGGGCAAGATGGCTGGACCATAATATTCAATCCGCTCACCTTCGAAATGGGCCCAGGAAGAAAAATTACTTCAAGTCTGGGCGAGCGCAGGCAAGCGTCCTGTCTCTTGAAAATCTGTCTGCGAGTGTTTGACAACCGCTGTCAGTTAATAGACTGATTGAAGCGTGTGTACGTGGCGCGAGCAACCGCGTCATGCGTACGTTGCTAGGAAACGGTCTCCGTGCGGGAAACTGCTCCGGAGTAAAGGATTAGTAAATCACACTAAATTCTTGTGATGAGGACGGTCTCATCGTGGAGCGTGCAATCTAAAAAGACTTTTCAAGGACTATTACGACTGGTACGGAAGGTTCGCAGTATGTGAAAGTGACACAACGCTTGTTGCTAAGTAACGCAGTAAGAGGCTCTCTAATTGGTGACTGGGCATTGAGGTAAACAGCGATATCCTCTGTCATTCTTAGTATGTAAAGCAAACGTACACATTCGAATTAAAATGGATGCACATTCAAAGTGTAACTGGTCACAGGTTCACAACTCAAACGTTGACCATTAATAAACACTAAACTCTTCTTCATGTATTTTTCAATAAACATGTAGCGCAATTAAAGAATTTGGACACTCATAGGTTTAACGCTTAAACATTAACCATTAGTACACCCTAGACTTTTCTGCATGTATTGTAGCATCATACATACAAGCTATTCATGTAATTTAGAGCTTTTAACACAGGTTTATTCAAATTACGTTAAAAACATTCGCAAAGAAGTAACGCGCCAACGTGTAGCGGATACTCAAATTTCTCAATTAATACAGTGTTCAGGAGAACTTAAAACTTTATGTGCAAAATATTAGAATACATTTGGAGGTAGAGCAGGATAAGCTAAGAAGCTAGAGTTGTCCCATCTGTCTCGCAGTCTCCTCAATTTCGTTCAACCCGGTCTGTACCGAGTTGAGCGAGTGAATCCATCTACATTCTTTGTAGTTGAGGGCCACAGAGATTGCACCTCCTCTTACATTAAGACTGACCTTCTCTAAGATCCACCATTTTATACGGTCGGGGAGTGATTGTGTGTCATGAAATGCTCAACCATGGGTGCGCCTTGCACTTTGCATCTTATTCTGCTCATATGTTGAAGGATTCTAGCTTTTGCTTTCTGGATGGTTTGTCCTACGTATATCTGACCACAGGGGCAAAGGATGGCATATATAACATACGAGCTATTGCAATTGGTGAAGTGGGGCAATTTGTATGTTTTGTTCTCATATGTAAACGTCGTCCCCTCTTGGCATAAGTCGCATGCCTTGCATTGTCCACATTTATGGTGTCCGGTCAAAGGTGGTAGTCCAACGTAGTTCCTTAGGTCAGGTTGTTTTGGTGGTTCAAGAAATGCTCTTACAACGGTATTCTTAATATTTTTGCCCCTCTTAAAAGCAAAGATGGGGTCCTGCTGAATCATCAGCTCACTCGCTACAAGGTTCCAATATTTCTTTACGATTTTTTTGATGTCATTGCTTTTGGTGTTGAATGTCGTAACACAGACGATATTGTCTTGCTCGGTGTCCTTCGCCTTAACCACCAAGAGTTGGTCTCGTGGGCAGTACCATGCGCGTTTTTTTGCTCGTTTGAGTAATCCAGTGGGGTATCCTCTTTCCTTCAGACGACTTGTGAGAATATCTGATTCTTTAAAGAAATCCACTCTTCGGGTACAATTTCTTCTCAGTCTCAGGTATTGTCCGTAAGGCAAATTTTCCCTCAGATTACGAGGGTGGTGTGAATTATATCTCAACAGTGTATTTCTTTCCATGGGTTTTCGGTAGAGGTCACAGTACAAAAGCCCTTCCTCTACTCGAAAAGTGAGATCCAAGAAATCTATTGACTCTTTGTTACTTGTCATTGTAAACTGAATGTCATTCGACCTGGCATTGAGCCACTCATGGAAGTCATTCAACTCTTTGTTATCACCAGACCACACCATTATAACGTCGTCAATGTAACGTTTCCATACCGCAATCTGGTTGAGGTATGGATTTTGGTGGCTGTAAAGATGTTCCTCTTCGTAATGTTCCATAAAGATATTCGCCAGGCTCGGCGCATATGTGGCTCCCATCGCCACTCCTTTACACTGATAGTAATACTGTTTCTGGAAAACAAAGTAATTCTTTTTCATTGCGATCTCTAAGAGTGTGATCAAGAAATCAGTTGGAATCCAGTGGGGTCTCTGACGTTCGTCTAAGGTGGTTCTAATGACCTCCAACGCTTTATCCTGGGGGATTGAGGTATAAAGAGAAGACACATCAAGTGTTACAAGCAGTTGTGTTTGTATATCGAATGCCTGACCCTCCAAAAGTTGTATGATGTACATAGTGTCTCTAACAAAAGATTTTGTCTTTGGGACCCAAGGTTGTAAAAAATGGTCAATAAACTTGTTCAGTGGTTCCAAGATTGATCCGCAACCTGAGACAATCGGTCTACCTGGAACCGCTTGTGCACCTTAGGTAGCGTGTAGATTGTTGGGATTCGTGGTTCTTTTTTGTTGAGGAAATCATGTTCATGTTGACTCAGGAATCCAGAATCCAGTCCATCCTTAGTCACCTTTTGTATCAGAGATTGTAATGTAGGGGTAGGGTCTCGCATGGTGGGTTGGTAGCTTTCCGAATCTCCCAATTGGAGTTTTATCTCCTCTACATAATCCCTAGTATTCTGCAATACCACCGCACCGCCCTTGTCCGCTGCTTTGATAACGATGGAGTCATTGCAGCACAGAGAGCGTAGTGCCAGCTTTTCTTCCTTGTGGATGTTGTATTGTATATACTTTCTTACATCCAAAAGTTGCATGGTCTCTTGGAGAACAATCTTCTCAAATGCCAATATCTTCTCACTTATCTGGTGGGCACCTGGTGTGAAAGTGGAGACAGGCCTGAAACTTGTCGCAGATGACCTTGGGTTATAGGTGTTTTTGCTGAAATAGTATTTCAGTCTGATCTTTCGAAAGAAGTGTTGGAGCTCCAGTTTCACTTGAAATGAGTCAGGTATAACGGTAGGCACAAAGGACAGTCCTTTGGTGAGGAGATCTCTCTCAGCATTGGTCAAACTGTGGTTTGACAAGTTGATTATTGGTTCTCTATGGTCAAGCGTACTGATATTGCTTGAGAATTCTGTAATTCTGTCCAATCTATTGGGACAGTGTGGCCAGATATAGCTATCTGTGGTGCTAAGGTGTCAATGCTGTCTATGATGGTCATGCTCATCGCATTTTGAAGCGTCCTTTCATTCTGTGTTGTCAAATTGATATTGTGGTGAGAATTAGCTAACATCCCTTCGTTGTTGGACATAACTAATTTATTGCTAGTTATATTGTCAATACTATTGAAAGCACTCTGTGTCTGAATGGTGTTGCAACTAGTTCTCTGGTTTTCTACCATCTGTAGGTTTGTCTCCGAGTGGAGATTTCTGGTTGGTAGAAGCGAACACGCGATGTTCCCTGCTGTGTGTTCCTGCCTCTGTTCCAACTCCTTGGTCTTTCCCAGTTCTGTGTCTTGCCACCTCCCCTGTTTGTCTGTCGGTAACCTTCCCCTAAAAAATTGGGGCCCTGATTACCTTGGTAACTAGTGGAGGGTCTGTCAGAATCAGAGTCTGTACCGCTACCTAATGAGGAATCTGAGAATGTCTTAAATCTCCTAGGGCCCTGTCTGCTTCTATTAGAGAAAAAGCCCTGACTATCCTGTTGGTAATAGTCGTCCGATAAGTAGGGATAGGTAGTGTTCTTGTCGTAACTCCTTATGTCTTTTGCTAGTTTATCCAACTTCCTGTTTAATGTGACTGTATTAAACTCTGCCAATGTTTTTTCGGCCCGCTCTAAGGCTTCTCTGGCATTAGAAAGAGCTCTATCCTCGAGAATCTCCTTCTTAAGGTCAGAGATTTCTTGCGTGAGTTTTTTTACGTACTCAATCGCAGTCTAGACACCAAGAACCATCCAGTGTCTAGAACAGTTATTAGCTACATAGCTGAACCCTTCTCTGAACTTTGGGATGTCTATAAAAATAGCGGGTTCGTTGCGCACTTGCAATCCTTTGGGAATTATATTGGATTGTAAGTACTTAGTTAGTACATGCCAGTGAAGGCGTGCTCTGATGAGTTTCTTTTCTAATCTTTCGATTTTAGCCAATTTCTCGTTAAGGCCTGAATCCAATGATACTCTGTCTGAGCCTAGAAGAAAATTAGAAGCACCTTGATCTTGTATTAGCTTCGCTATGTAATCTTCGCTATATGACAGAGTTTCTTTCTCAGACATACTACAATAATACAAACACAGTACAAACAACACATTATTACAAGGCAATTAATGAGAGCTAGAAACCCTCGCAGGTAAGGACCTGCACTCAACTTATTATGATAACAATGGGGTAACCCAGTATCCCTCAGAACCTGGGCAGTATACAAAGATAATACAAACGGTTCTGTCGGGTAAATAATATTTCTTAAGGCACTAAACCATCATTGGTTTGTATGTACCAAGATTAATCAAAATTGACACACATAGAGACCATCAACAGTATTCAAAAAAGTTTTATGAATTGCATCATTTATGAATACCTACTTTCAATGGCTGTCAAGGACTAAGAGTGAATAATACTTGTGACAAAGTGACATATAGTGCTCAGTGCTGTGGTGAACGGTGCGTAATATATGTAATATATAACGACGTTATAATGGTGTGGTCTGGTGATAACAAAGAGTTGAATGACTTCCATGAGTGGCTCAATGCCAGGTCGAATGACATTCACTTTACAATGACAAGTAACAACGAGTCAATAGATTTCTTGGATCTCACTTTTCGAGTAGAGGAAGGGCTTTTGTACTGTGACCTCTACCGAAAACCCATGGAAAGAAATACACTGTTGAGATATAATTCACACCACCCTCGTAATCTGAGGGACAATTTGCCTTACGGACAATACCTGAGACTGAGAAGAAATTGTACCCGAAGAGTGGATTTCTTTAAAGAATCAGATATTCTCACAAGTCGTCTGAAGGAAAGAGGATACCCCACTGGATTACTCAAACGAGCAAAAAAACGCGCATGGTACTGCCCACGAGACCAACTCTTGGAGGTTAAGGCGAAGGACACCGAGCAAGACAATATCGTCTGTGTTACGACATTCAACACCAAAAGCAATGACATCAAAAAAATCGTAAAGAAATATTGGAACCTTGTAGCGAGTGAGCTGATGATTCAGCAGGACCCCATCTTTGCTTTTAAGAGGGGCAAAAATATTAAGAATACCGTTGTAAGAGCATTTCTTGAACCACCGAAACAACCTGACCTAAGGAACTACGTTGGACTACCACCTTTGACCGGACACCATAAATGTGGACAATGCAATGCATGCAACTTATGCCAAGAGGGGACGACGTTTACATATGAGAACAAAACATACAAATTGCCCCACTTCACCAATTGCAATAGCTCGTATGTTATGTATGCCATCCTTTGCCCCTGTGGTCAGATATACGTAGGACAAACCATCCAGAAAGCAAAAGCTAGAATCCTTCAACATATGAGCAGAATAATATGCAAAGTGCAAGGCGCACCCATGGTTGAGCATTTCATGACACACAATCACTCCCCAGACAGTATAAAATGATGGTCAGTCTTAATGTAAGAGGAGGTGCAATCTCTGTGGCCCTTAACTACAAAGAATGTAGATGGATTCACTGGCTCAACTCGGTACAGACCGGGTTGAACAAAATTGAGGAGACTGCGAGACAGATGGGACAACTCTAGCTTCTTAGCTTATCCTGCTCTACCTCCAAATGTATTCTAATATTTTGCACATAAAGTTTTAAGTTCTCCTGAACACTGTATTAATTGAGAAATTTGAGTATCCTCTACACGTTGGCGCGTTACTTCTTTGCGAATGTTTTTAACGTAATTTGTATAAACCTGTGTTAAAAGCTCTAAATTACATGAATAGCTTGTATGTATGATGCTACAATACATGCAGAAAAGTCTAGGGTGTACTAATGGTTAATGTTTAAGCGTTAAACCTATGAGTGTCCACATTCTTTAATTGCGCTACATGTTTATTGAAAAATACATGAAGAAGAGTTTAGTGTTTATTAATGGTCAACGTTTGAGTTGTGAACCTGTGACCAGTTACACTTTGAATATGCATCCATTTTAATTCGAATGTGTACGTTTGCTTTACATACTAAGAATGACAGAGGATATCGCTGTTTACCTCAATGCCCAGTCACCAATTAGAGAGCCTCTTACTGCATTACTTAGCAACAAGCGTTGTGTCACTTTCACATACTGCGAACCTTCCGTACCAGTCGTAATAGTCCTTGAAAAGGCTTTTTAGATTGCACGCTCCACGATGAGACCGTCCTCATCACAAGAATTTAGTGTGATTTACTAATCCTTTACTCCGGAGCAGTTTCCCGCACGGAGACCGTTTCATAGCAACGAGCGCATGACGTGGTTGCTCACGCCACGTACACGCGCTTCAATCAGTCTATTAACTGACAGCGGTTGTCAAACACTCGCAGACAGATTTTCAAGAGACAGGACGCTTGCCTGCGCTCGCCCAGACTTGAAGTAATTTTTCTTCCTGGGCCCATTTCGAAGGTGAGCGGATTGAATATTATGGTCCAGCCATCTTGCCCAACTCGATTGGTTTGTAAGAGATTAATTTCTCTTTCACCCTTAAATTCACAGGACCTCAGTGTGATTTACTCGATCTGAGGACACAGGACTTTTGCCTATGCCCCATTCAACCCCCTTGCCGCTTTGGAAGAAATTCATCCCCTTTGCGGGTGAGTCCTATAATGTAACTATTATCTTTGCCCGCCTATCCTGTTAAAATGTTTGGCATGGATGAGACTCATTTTCCTTTCCCACCTCTTGTCTATACAGAACCTCAGGGGGATTATTTCGATCTGACGACACAGACGTAACCCAATCTAATTTTCATTAGTTGCACTTGGAGTCTATTGATCATATCTGGAGAGAGAGTATATCCCATTACCGGGTTAGTCAATTAGCGCATTCCCAGCATTCAATTATACAGCCACTTAAGGGCTATTGCTTACACAGTCTCATTCTCTCGATTAGAATTCCTGTTTGAATCACAGCCACGCCGTACAGGATACTGTTGCTCCTGCACGAGTATCCCCCTACCCTGCCCCAGGAGCCACATCGGGCTCCCATTGGTGAGTTTTCACCTTGCATGCTTTGAACGATCACAGCATCTAATTTCCCGAGCACACCTGACCATATTCCTTACTATTCCATAGGCTGTCACTCCCTGTCCTGATGAAGACCCGCATTGACTAGTTAGTAATGCTACCCTGGGTTGAAACGTCGACATTTTTTCCGTGGACCAGTTGAAAAGACTCTGCATAAAGACTTACTCAATCCGTCTGCAGACTGTTTCAAATATTTGTTTTTCTGGCCTTTTGTATATTATCTATACTTACATAAGTCACGTTGTATATATTACGCACCGTTCACCACAGCACTGAGCACTATATGTCACTTTGTTACAAGTATTATTCACTCTTAGTCCTTGACAGCCATTGAAAGTAGGTATTCATAAATGATGCAATTCATAAAACTTTTTTGAATACTGTTGATGGTCTCTATGTGTGTCAATTTTGATTAATCTTCGTACATACAAACCAATGATGGTTTAGTGCCTTAAGAAATATTCTTTACCCGACAGAACCGTTTGTATTATCTTTATCATGCCAGGCAGAGGCACAACTAAAGCCAAATTTCGGGGGGAGGGGGGCTACTAAAAATTTCGGGGGGGTGGAGGGTTGACTCTTCCGGCAATATGTAGAATGGAGCTGCAGGGGCTCTAAGAAGGGGTGAAAACACAAGAAAACCTCATTGAAACGTAAATGGTCTTTTAAAGACCTGTGAAGTACTTGGGTGTGGTTGCATGTGAGCCCGGGAAGCTGTCTCAGCCGGGCTGCCACACAAGAAGGAGTGGGAGGGGGGGGGGGGGGAGTTGGGGAAGTATTTTCAATAACATATACAAGCCATAGTTCCATAGTTGCTGCTTATTTATTTTATGCAACTAACAGCCATTGACAAAGCCAACAGTCCTGACTTGTTTTAAATATGATGGTACTTGTTGTACCGTATATCTAGATGCAATGACAGAAACAGCAAAATACAAGTCGGGCGGCACACTATGCTCAGCACAGATTTTTAGATTAAGTGTTTTAAGCCATGCCCTTAATTACACTGGCCACGCCCCTTTGAGAGCCCCCCAGTTTTTTCATCCCACTTAAAGCCCTGATACCATCACATCATAAACAAGCATTTGTAATGCAATAGGTCTCGCATTTACGTGAGTTTGAGCTATTGACATTGCAAATGACAATTCCTTTTATTTTTACGCCTCGCCAGACCCAGCGCATGCGCGTGTCTGGCGAGACTTTTTCTGAGGGCTCCAAAAAGTGCTACCAGGCCAGCCTAGAGCCACAGTGCATGTGCGCGGGCGCGCGCGTCGCGCTTTACCGCGATTACTTTCACTTTCGTGGCCGCTTTGATGTTTGATCACGATCGTGATCGCAATCACTTTCGCGGCCGGAGGGCCGCTTTGATGTTCTCCGTGAGGCTTCAATAGATTGCAGCAGTTAAAACAAGCATTGGCATAGCCAATAGGTCCCGCTTTTGGGACCTTATAAGTGTTTAGTTATGCAACTGTTGCATGGCTAAACACTTATAAGGTCCCAAAGGCGAGACCTATTGGCTATGCCAATGTTTGTTGTTTTTGTTTTTACAACATAAATAAAAGGCATTGTCATTTACGATGCCAATAGCTAAAACTCGCGGAAATTCGAGACCTATTGCATTGCAATTGCTTGTTTTTCGTTCTCTTTGATCTGTCCCCGTTTCTTTCACTCTTCCCCCTTTATCTATGTGATTGTATCATCGCTGAAACAGGATACTGACAGATGTTTTGATATTGCACAATTGCTCAATGAAACCCCATATTTGGATTGATGCCTTCAAGCAGTGCCTTTTGAAATCCTAAACTTGGGCATTCAGCTGCTTCAATTCTTCTCACTGCACTGTTCAAAACATAACGGGCTGCATGTCAGAATACTAATAAGAAATGTATTGAGTGTCATAAATGTTGTGGCATGAACATCGTTCACAATAATATAACTCCTTTTGGTGTAGATTTTCTATTATGAACTGCAATTGATCCATACTTACAAAAACGATATTTAGGGCATTATATTTTTGTAAGAAGATGTTTAGGCATGGTATTGTGGTGACAACACGATCACCTGGCCTCTAGGCAAGTCAAGTGTGACAAGCACTAAAAAAAGTGAAACTGTACTCTGAGGTGTACGACTAATACAAAACGAGTAAACATATGGACCATGGTGTCACACACCAGATAGAAGAAATAAAGGAATGAGCTTCACACCAAAAGTGTGAGAACTTTCTCCAAAAAAGTAAGGAGTAAAACTCATACCCACTGAGTAAGAATATTCTCCAAAGTGTGAACCAAGGCACAAGTCTTGCATCTGCCTCAAGATATGGGATTGACACCAAATGAATAGGACCTTGCCTCAAAGAAATTCACACCCAGTGAGTGAGATTGTGCTTCAAGGAGTGAGACTCACACTCAATGAGAGACTGTGAAGCAAATGTGAAACTTGCACCAAGTGAGACTGACCCAATAGTCGTGAATCTTGTGATTGAGGCTGAGCTCCCAAGCTTGAGACTCACACTGAAGATTTACTGCAGGTGTAAAAGTAATTTTAAAACTTTATCCTTACAATTACATTTACAGCATGACTTACAAGGCTACAATATCTCAGTCTGTATTCGAAGAAGGATTCTTCGCCTGTTTCCCATGCTCGGTTACATTACATGTGGTAGCCACGCCCTGGCAGTTCAGGTATTGTGAATAGTGGGGAGGGTGGTAGGAAATAGAGGCTGAAACTACTGGTTACTGCACTTTCAGTATTCATTGTCCAAGGTGAAGCAATAGCACCATAATGTAATTCAATAAACCAATACAAGAGATGTGCATACAAATGTAGTTAATCAGTTATTAATACATTGTTTCATTTTCCCCTAATATATTAACAATATTCAAGACCTTAGACAAATGTATTAGATAATTTTCTATACTTGGAATAATAGAATAAATGCACTCTTCATTTATTCAATTAAAACAGCTAATTTAGTAACAATACCTAATGTACACCTCTGATCAGAAATGCAGTCGTTCTCACTTAGCTAGGCTTCACCGAACCCTCCTGACATGTTTATTTCTTGTCTCTTAGTCTTGTATGGCTCATGGTTTGATCATGTCAAAGGCTGGATGAAGTTGAAGGACACGCCCAACTTCCTATTCCTCACCTACGAGGAACTTCAGCAGGTAATAATATTATGGCTCTATAGCGGTGCTAAAAAGAAATAACTGCACAGTGTGGTTTTTACTCCTCTGTTAGAATGCAATCTGCAACTTTTTACTTTTTATCTGTTTGACCATATGCTTTCAATTTTCAGCAAGGAACCCCCACACATCAGGAGCCCCTGAAGACCTAATAATAATAATAATAATAATAATAACAATAACAATAATGATGTATATGTATATATATATGTGTGTGTGTGTGCCTGCATGTGGTATTTCTATAGCTCAAACTTGGCCAAAAGGCAGAGGAGCACTGTACATGGTCAAAGACAAGCCTACAGTCTTTGAGTGTAAAAGAGGTACCTGGTTTGTGGACAGATCATGCCTTTATATGTAGTGTTCTGTAAATAGGTGTGTCTTTAACTCTTTCTAGAATTGGAGCAACGTTGGGGTTGTCCTGATCCTGTTGTTCCAGATTCTAGGTGCACCGATGGAAAAGGCCCACTGCCTCATTTTTTTTCTTTTTTACATTTCTAAGTCTGCAGGTAGATTATGTCCTGGCTGCGTGTGTGCCCAGAACCATCTGAGATGGGGAATTTGTGTGTGACCTACATGGGGTTGCTGATAGTGATGGCTTTGAGAATGATGCAGCTTTTGAACATTGTACAGGGCGGCAAGGGGAGTCAAAGGAGCACTATAAGGATTGAGGGTATGTGATCATATGTCTTCAGGCCTCGATGAGAGAAGTCTTGCAGTATGTAAAATACCCTGCTGAGGTACCAGTGTAGCATGTGGGAGGCTATGCAGTAGTGAATAGCAGTTCTGAAGTCACTTTCTAGAAGTAACAGTTTAACTTTCTTTGCAAGAGAGAACTGCCATCTTTCTTTTTTGACAATGTGTTCCTTGAGGTTTAAGTTGGTGTCCAGAGGAAATTCAGTGACTTGGCTTTCAGCGAAAGTTTGGGTTTGAAGCCATCAAAGTTTATGTCATTGAGGTAGGTGTGTACTGTTTGTTGTTCTTGGCAAATAACAGAAAGTTATCATGGTTTGATTGAACTTTAGGTAACGATGGTCACCCATGTCTGGATGATGTGTAGGCAGTGTTTGAGGGTGTCAAATCTATCAAAATAACCCTTTTTGACAAACGGGAAACCCTAGTTTTAAATATTAAAGTAACAACGTTTACAGGAAAAACCCAAGAATTGGGTTAAGGTGGAAGTTTTCTTGCAGCAAAGTGATTGCAGATGGAAGTTGTTGGCTCTGTGCAGGTGTCTTTGACTGCCTGATAGTGTTAGTTTATTTTTCAGGTATTGAGAGTTGTTCAGTTTTAATACTTTGAATTTTATGCAGGCAGAGCTAAATGCGTAGCCACCAAAGTGTTGGAGTAATGTGTTCAAGCTTCCTTGTGTCAGTGATTAAGTAGTCTTTCAGCAGCATGTAGAATGGGGCCATGACTAGCAGTACAAATGGCCAGGCTGGCAGTAAGGATAGAGATTCTAGTCTTCAGATTACTGTTACTTGTACGATCGATCGGTTTGGTGTCTTCTTATGGAATACACAATTTATTTTTACCTGTTGGCATCAATCCTGTGGATATGATTTGAACCATTTCACAAATACCAAACCATAAGGAAATTGTGTTGAACGGGTCATGATCAACTTTGTCAAACATAGTCGACAGGACAAGTAGGATTAGCAGTCAGGTTTCATTTTTGTTAAGCGATTAATAACAATCATTAACAATAATCGGTACAGCATGTTCAGTGCTCTGCTAGGAGTAGAAGCCTGTTTGATAGCTGTTTAAGGTTTTTTTTTCATGAATGAATTGGTTGAGTTGTTTTATTCCACCGGTCTCTAGGATTTAAGAATAAAACACAGGCCATTGATGCGATGGTAGTTTTCATGCACTCTGTGCCACCCTTCATGTTATTCATTGTTAGGTCTATTCCTAATGAAAGTGTTAATAATGGTTTTTCAAAAAGGGGTAGAAGGGGTTTGTAGATAGTGAGAAAATGCCAATATTCTTGTTACGTTCAGTAAAGTTTCAGTATTTATACATGAGTTCAACTCTAGGTTTCTATGGCACTGAGCAGACAGGCTCAACTTAAGAAAATGTGTAAAAGCATTTAGAAGTAATAAAAACATAAAAAAAAGTAAAAAACACAACAAAAAATCCCACTTCAATTTGAATTTTAATGATCAAAACAACAAAAATGAAATAAGGAGAACTTGAGATATGTATTTGTAAAGTTTTAAACAAAAATAGTTCCAAAAAACCATTAAACTCCAACCTAAGTTACCTGGTTGTGCTTGACCTAGGTGCGAGCTAAGGCTGACCATGATGGAGAGGGGTTCAGATGCACAGACCAGGTTTGTCCCCGGTACAAAGTTTTACCTTCTGAATTAGGGGCAATTACAATGTTGTCTCGGAATCGGGACCGTCCGAGTCGTGGATGGCGGTTCCGCCCGACTGATTACGATGCGACCTGTTTGGTCGGATTCCCATTGACTCCTATTGGAGCCCGTTTTCTGCTTGACAACACAGACTCCTATTGGGAAATGGAGGGGGCGGGGGAGGGGGTGCAGAAAACTCTGCACCCTATCGCAGGCACCCCTCTGCAGGGTTTTACAGGGGGTTCCCTAGATACTCCCTCGGCCCCCAACCGGAGGCCACAGGATGAAGGGGGCCCTGCTAGGGGCCCCAAAAGTCACTTTCCAACAACATTTTCGTGTTGGACAGGCCGACTCAGAAAGGCTGTTAGATACTTACATTGTAACCTCTCGGTCGGAAGCGCAGTCCGTAGAGCTGTATGATGCGGGTCAGATTGACACAAATTCTCTATTAGCCAGTCAGAACCGATTTGGAAAGACTGTGCGATTTACAATCCGAACACAAACATCTTAATCGGTCGGATTGTAAACTAACCGAGTTGGTCAGAAGGGTTCTGACACGGTCTAGGGGAATCCAACTGTTGGCAAGAGGCTTTCCGCCCGACATCGTAATCGGCCACTTAGTTTCTGAAATGGAAGACAAAAATCTTAGTGGGGTGACGCAGCAGGCTGTGGCGAGATAGGTTGCACAAACTGGATAGCCAATGGTCCTGGAAGTTCTGCTGAAGCCATTGATTATTGATGGGAAAGTTCAGAGTGAAAAGAATCCAAGATTCACATGCAAGAGAGTCTAAAAGAGAGGTCATATGCTGGGCAGACTATGAAGGCCATTCGAATACTTTGGCACTTTTGCCCAGTGAAGATTTCTACCTTTGGGCTTGGTCACTTTTTTAGAGTTCAGATTCCTCCAGTGGGCCAAGGCTGCAAGCTGTGGCTGAACAGGGCTCGACAATGCTGCACACCTTCTCCGCAATGTCCTGCTGAAACTGATTTGCAGCTGCAGAAAAGCTCAGAGTCGGAGCAACCTGAATCTCTGGCCAAGCATCAACACACGTGTTGAAATGACTTGGCAGGTTTGTTCTAGTCTTCTGTTGGTTCACTAGGCGAAAATCTTTGAAAACGTTTTTAAGACCCAGGAAGGAAGAGTACACTTATCAAAGGGCTCTGGGACATTACATAGGGGCCAGGACTCAGTCCACTTGAAGCCACTAGCAGGGACCAGGGAATTTGGAACCGGTCAGGTGGGCTCATCAGGAAAGTTGGCTTCTAACAGCTATTTATTTTTAAACAGATTTTTATTGTTTCATAACAAGACTAGGTCTCAAATGCAACAAGACATGATTATACAGTAACACACATGTTAATCCAGTCATCTAATGGTCAGGGCTACCTCCCCTCTGATTAGGCTTGGTGTGGAGAAGTGCTAGTCCAGCAATATATAGGTATCATGCACAGTGAAAAACATTCCCAAGTGTGGGTGCACTTCCAGCCATATCCAGACAGAGGTCCTCCGAGTTATAGGCTGCAAATCAAACTATAATAAACAGTTCAACCCCTAACCCTCCCCACTTCTAGGCATTTCATAGCTGAGTCAGTTGCCTTATCAGGAAACAATCTATTGCTATCGTACTAATGGTGTGGGATGGAGTCCTATGCCAACTCATGTTTTCTAGTCCTTTGGACTCTCCTCCAACATCTCATTCTAAAGAACACTACATGGCTTCAGAGCGGAATTCCACATAGTGAGTCGGTTTACTACTTGGGGTGTCAGGGGTTATCCAGTGCCTCCTCAAGGGAGGAGTAATCTGAGTGGTTCAGTTCTTCCACTAATGCCTCCCATGCCTTGGCAGCCTCCAAGTATCCTCGGCCTCTTCTGGAATCTCCCAGGTGTATAGCCCCTTCATGGTGTGCCCAGCATGAGACCTCTCTTTTGCACCTCTCTTCGGAGGTCCCCCTCCGGGATTTCCAATGTCTGGCAATCTCTCTCTTGTTCAATAGGAGTTCCAGGTCCTGGAATCTGCTTGTCACTTTAGTCTTGGAGGTGTGTGGGAAACAATGTAGTAAACAATGCCTCGGTGTACAGTGAACCTCCCTCTCAGTCACCTCGGCTAAGGCATCTATCACTGCCCCCCAGAAGCTTCCAAGCACCTGGCAGCTCTGGAACATATGAAGGATCTAACAGCTATAATGTCCCTGTAGCTTAACCGGAGGTCAGTCAACTGAACCCTGGAGTCCGCTCTTCAGTCCTGGGTACAAATGAGAGCAGGCCCAGGGTTCTCCTTTCAGGTCACAATGACAGGTGCAGTCCCTCTTCTGTGTTCCACAGGTCCAGAGATATTCTGAGAAGGGTACTGGAGTTGCCACATTTATGCTCAGTCTCAGGTTGTGGGTGGGGGAACCTCATGGCAGCTCCCTAACCAATGGGGTGAAAGTTCACAAGGGTCACCCTACCCACATTTGCAGCGCTTCCTGTGTGTTTTACTGCAAACTACCCCCCTAGTGTCTTTCTCCACTTCAATCAGGATCGCAGAACCTTTATTCCCCTGTGCAGAGCTCCCAGTGTCCTTGCCAAGGGGGAAACCTTCCCTGGGGGTCACTCAAAACCGGTTCTGAGGCAGCTCCTTCCCCACTAGGATTGGTGCCTGGCTGGATAGCAGGACAATAGAAGGGCAGGCCAAGGTGTGAGTTACATCTGCCTGTGGCAAGGGAGGCATTTCTTTGAAGTTAATTAAGTTCCTGGGCACAACCCATGACCATCCTGCCAGGAGATGTCAGCCCCTCTCCCTTTGTCTAAGCAGTGGGAGCCACTTTACACCTAGATTGGGAGCCATTCAGCTCTTAGGTGACAGTGCACACTGGCAGAAAGGCAGATTCGGCAGAGGTAGGAAAAGGATAACTTTCCAAAAGTGTAATTTTCAAAATAGTACTATAAAATCTGAATTATATAATGTGTTATAATGTAATCCAGTGCTGTCATATGTAAGAGCCAGCATTGCTACACTGAAAAATGACTTTGGAAAAAATGACTTTGCCAGGACATATAAAGATAAAACATATGTCCTACTTTTTTAAAACCATGCACCCTGCTCTATGGGCATTTAGCACCCACCTTAGGGGTGACTTATAAGTATTAAAAACGAAGGTTTGGAGCTGGCAAAAGGTTTATTTTGCCAGATTGAATTGTTAGTTTTAAAACTGCATTCCCAATCTGCAGTGGCAACCCTGGAGACATTTTTTGCATTGTCACTCTACGGGTGGTACCATATATGCTGCAGTCCAAAAGTGACAATTAACTTACAGGCCCTGGGCACATTTTTGTACCATATACTAGGTATTTATTGGTAAGTTAACTATACCATTCAAGTGTATAATAATTTGCCCTGTTTTCAGGAGTAAGAGCACATACACTGGGCACTGAAAAGTAGTGTCCCAGTGGGAAGAGTAAAAACAAGTTGCAACAAAAAGGGGCATTTTCCTACACAGATTCTGCTAGGTTGGGGAAAATGGGATCCATTTGGTAACTGGATGGTTTGGCAGGGGCAATTTCCTCCAAGTTGTTGTTTGAGAGAAAGTTAAAACATTTCCAGCTTTTAGATGGTAGTTTTATGCTGATGTTACTGTCATTGTATCAGGGAACATCTGGGATTTAACCAATTATATTGCATATATTGTGTGTATATTCTCAAATAATATAGTTATTTATTTACAGTGAGATGTATCTGCAATTTTAGTTTTCAATATATCAAAGAGTTTTTTTGGGTGGGGAGGTTGATGCTTTTGTTTTGATCTGAAAGTAGATAACTGTATAATGTAGGATAATACAGAACACTGCCACAAGACTCATCCTCGGGATCCCCCAACACGAACACACCAGCCAACACCTACGCAAGCTCCACTGGCTCCCCATCGAGAAAAGAGTCACCTTCCAGATACTCACCTATGCCTACAAATTCCTACACAACACCGGACCCCAATACCTCAACGACAGAATCACCCTCCACGTACCCAAACGAAACCTCCAATCCGCCAGCCTCCTCCTCGCCAAAACCCTGTGCATTCACAGAGCCAGACCTGGAATGAGCTCCCCGTCGACATCAGACGTGCCCCCTCCCTGAACACAATCAGGAAGGCTCTGAAGACCTGGCTTTTCGAATGAAACAGACCTGCTGACCCCCCACCTCGTGCCTTGAGACCCTCACGGGTGAGTAGTGCGCTTACAATTTTCCTGATTGATTGCTTGATTGATTGATGGTGTTCCTAACTTCTTATAGTTATTCCTATGTTCTTTTCCTTCATAGTTTTTGGAGCAAGGACATCCATGATGGATGAGAGAGAGGAGTTGTAATCTCTCAGATTGGAATTGAGTGATAGTGTAGCACCACTCGTGGTTTTCAGTGTTTCAAAACACATTTTTTTTTAATTACTTACGCGTGCATTTTTGCCTGGGTAGTTTTTTTTAGAGGGCTTTTTGGAGCGGCAGTTGTGAACGGAATGAGAAGTAGATCAGACCAATTGACTATGACATGTTTTTGAACTGCTAAATGGTTTGGTTTAGTAATGATACAATCCAGAGTAGATTCTTTAGTGTGAGTTGGATTTATGTGTAGGTGCTATAGATTGCTTCTGTATAAGAAGGATGATGGGGCTAAAGCACTAACCACGACATCATGTCGCACGAGTCTGGGTCAAAGTAGAAAACTATGGCTGACTGCGATGGAGCATGAGTTGGATACAAGAAGTGGATTGGGCCAGATCGGCGCTTACCTTTGGATTTAGAAGAAATTTGGAAGAAAATGTCTGGAGCAGATAAAGTTCAGCAGGGTAAGGCTGCTGGTGGTGTCCGTGGAGGGAGCTTCATCATTGGGAAGCTGCTGGACGAAGCCACAGTGAAGATTTCTACGTTCAAACTTAGGGCTCGATTATGATGTCGGTGGGACCGCCACCGACAGGCCATCGGTGGAGGTCCCACTGACATCCAGCATACCGGTCTGACCGCTGTATTAGGATGCAGTCGGTCGGACCGCAGCAGGTGGAGGAACCAACTGACACCTCCAAAAGCCTCAAGGAGTGGCTACTGAGGCACCGCCGTAGGGATTACGATGGCTGTTGACGACTGCCATGAAAAGGCAGCAGGAAAGGGACTTTGGGGGCCCCTTGCAGGGCCCCCGTCCCTTGTGGGCCTCCACTGCAGGCCCAGGAGAGCATCTGTGGTGCCCCCAAACATCCTAAACCATGTGCCAGGTACCGCATGGTGCTTGGCACACGGTGCATGAATGTTTGAAAAGTGCATTATACCATTGCAGCTTGTACTGCTGCCCGTTTCTAGGGCCACAGCACATGACGCAATGGTAAAAAGGCATTTTTCCGACTACCTACACAGCGGTAGCACTGCAATCGGGCAGGTGGAACCACTGACATATAGTCGGCCGGACACCTGCCTGAAACAATGGCAGTCGGGCGTTGGTCCAACTGCCATCATAATCAGGCCCTTAGTCTCCTTCTTGGAAGTCTAAAATCTCAAGCGAGATTAGGGCAGGATGTCATAGCTGGTGAGAGTTCCACGAGGCTGCATACCCCTTTGGTGAAAGACCGCTAAGCAGGTTTTTATGCTGAAATGAAGAATGGGGCAGGAGCTGCTGCGAAGTCAGGCTGACCGCTGATGCATCTTGGATGGATAGACGAGCAGGTTGGTCTCGGTCTTCTCTTGGTTTTCAGAACAGTTTTGAGCCAAAAATGTTTCAGGTCCCAAGCTTTGGATTTTGGCTCTCTGGACACATTTAGCGCCACCACAAAGGGTCCAGGACTGGAGGGGCACCATTTGAGGGGTTAGGACTCATTCATGTTGTGTCCAGGTGCTGGTTCAAGATGATAGGAGCCTTTTCTGTTCCTGAGGCTCTGACTAGGAGGCCAGCAAACTAGCCCTTGGACTCACTCTGCTAGTACTTGGTGAAGGTGATGAAGCAGGGCTCATGCAGCAGGGCAGGCATCTGAGGGTTCAAGACAGGCTCCAGGCAGCAATACAGTTCTTCCAGGCTAGCAAAGCAGTCTTGTGGAGTACACAGCAGGACACAGCAACAGGAAGTCCTCTGAGATTCCTTCCGCTGGTCCAGAAAGTGAACTGTGGAGTGGGTCTGAAGGTCACCTTTTTTTTTATACACGGTGCCTTCTTTGAAGTAGGAAAAGTTTCCAGAGAATTCTCTTAGAAGTGCTTGAAATTTCCTGACTCCCTGACTTGGCTCCAAGCCGGCTGCATGAACAATGCAGGGGTGACAAGTTCTTTGTGTACAGGAGGAGTACAGCCTATTCATTTGCAAGTGGGGCTGTGTGCAGCTCCGCCCCCTATCCTGCAAGTTGATGACCTGTCCAGGCATATCTAATCCCTCTATTGTGAGGCTGTCTGGGAGGAATAAACAAAGTCCAACTGCCAACTACACCCAGGATAGGTTGTGGGCACCAAATAGGTTAGGGCAGGAAAATGTCAACTTTCTAAAAGTGCCATTTTCAAAACTGTAACATAAAATCCGAATTTACCATTAATGAGGAATTTAATTACAATTTTCCAGATACCAAACATGCAATGCCTATCTGTTCCAAATCAAATGTTAGCACATATTAGATGTAATGAGGCAACTCAATGTTATCATGTGGTAGAGGTAGGCTTCACAATAGTGAAAAATGAATTTAGGAGTTTTTCACTATCAGGACATCTAAAACTTAAATGTGCATGTCCAGCCTTTTAATTACAATGCACCCTGCCATATGGGCCACCTAGGGCAACAAATTGGAGTTTAAGGCTTATCAAGGATTTTTCCCCCAAATCGAATTGGCAGCTTAAATCTGCATTCAGGCTGCAATGGCAGGTCTGTGACATGTTATAATTGGAGCAACTTAAGTAAGTGGCATAATAAGTGCTGCCGGCCCACTAGTGGCATTTAATTTGCAGGCCCTAGGTACATGGTATACCACTCTACAAGGTACCTATAACTAAACTAAATATGCAATCAGGTGTAAGCCAATTTCACCTGGTTTAGGGAAAAGAGCGCAAGCATTTTATGACTGGTTATCAGTAGTAAAGTGCACAGAGTCCTAAGGCCAACAAAACTGAATTTCATCAAAAAAGTGGAGAGCAAATGCAAAATGTTTGGGATATACCACCCTAAGGCTGACAGGTCTAACACATGTACACCCCAACTGAAAGTGGGGAAAACTACATAATCTCCTAGGAGTTCTCATCACTAAGACAGAAGACCTTCAACAGACCATCAGTATTGGAGTGGTCTGAACCGGGACGGTGTTCCACCATGAATTACATTCCCTGCAGGAACATGGGCCACCTCTCAGTTTTGGATTCTTACCCCTCATCTGCATGAGCCATCTAAGTGCCTCTGGTCTGTCTGAACCTGGAAGTGAATCCCAAATAAGTATGGTCTCAGCTTCTTCACTGCCCCGACCACAGCAGGGGTGTCCCTTTCAATAACACTCCACCTCTGTTCCCTGGGAAGTAGCCTCCTGGAGATGAGGTACTCCTCATTTAGCTGTGATAAGACTGCCACCATGTATCTGAGATATCTGTTTGTAAAATGAAATACTGGGAAAAGTTAGGTGCCATGAGCACAGGGACTTTGCATATGGACTGTTTGAGGTGTCAAAGGCTTTATGACAATGTTCTGTCCAGATGACCTTCTTGGGCTTCGACTTCAAAGTCAGCTCAGTCAAGGGGGCAACATGGGAGCATATGCAAGATGGTCGCTGGGAAGGAGCATTAAGATCGAACTCCTGGGCACTGGGATCACCAATGTAGTGAAAATCCCTGCTGCCCTCCCCTCACACCCCTCCTGGAGAACGTGGACTCACTGGAACACATCTCAAGGGGAGCACGCCAGAATCGAGCTTTCACCATTCTCAGGAAACGATAAAACGAGGAAACGACGATCCGCGCCCTGACACCAAAGGGACTACAACGGATGCATTGGAGGGATCGGCTCAGCGGACCTCACTCGATTCCAAGACACCCCCCCTGTACCCGCGAGAGTCCCGACAATCCAGGTTCGCAGACTGAACAAAAAAAATAAAGTGCAGGCACCGAGCTGGCGACAAACTCCCCAGCACAATCGCCAGTGCCTGACCACAAGATGGCCACCCTGGGCAAAAAACTCCCACTGACAAACAAACTGCGCCGGTGAGCCACAGAAAACCCACAAAAGACAATCGGCGAAAGTCCCGAAATCCTAGGACCCAGGATCGTAAAAAAACAATAGCAGATGCTGAGCTACCGACGAACTCTGATCCGCTTTCACCAGTGCCTGACCACAAGATGGTCACCCGGGGCACAGAACTCACACCGATGAACAAAATATATTGGTGAGCCCCCGATTACACACAAATAAGAGTTCTCAACACCTCCATCAACCTCGACCCGACCCACCGGTCATGGAATTAATATGATGGGATCCCCTGCACCTTGGAGACGGACATCTCCCCACTCTAGGTGCCGCAATTCACCAGTGCCTGACCACAAGATGGCCGCCCAGGGCACTGAACTCGCACCGATAAACAAACTAGACCGCTGAGTCACCAACAATACAAAAAGTAGTGATCTCACCTCCTGAATCAACCTCGCCTTGACCCGCCGGTCACAGAATTAAAGCGACAAGAGCCCGCACACCCTTGAGACTGCCAGCTCCCCACTCTATGTGCCTGACCTAAAGATGGCCACCCGGGGCACATAATTCGCACCGTCGAACAAACCACACCGGTGAGTCACTGACTATACATAAAGAGGTGATCTCACCACCATAATCACCCTCGCCTCAACCCGCCGGCACTGTCGAGTCTGCCATCTCCCCACTCTATGTGCCAGACTGCCATCTCCCCACTGTATGTGCCTGACCATATGATGGCCGCCCAGGGCTAACTACCGGTAATTTGCACCAGTGAGTTACTGACCAATCCCAACTCAAGTGGTATGGTCATGGCTACAACTCGCCCTGTCCCGTTAGTCCCAGAAAGGAAGTCATCGTGACCCCCCCACCTTAATGACTGCAGTGCCACTACATATCTGCCCATTGCCTGACCCATGATGCCTGACCGTAGAATAGCCACCTAGGAGTAACTCTCATTTAACTGCAAAGGTGAGTTACCGACCAACACAAAATAAATGGCAGGAATCTCACAACTACTCGCTGGTCACAAATATGAAGTGACGCAGCCCCTACGATCAACGCGACCACCATTTTTGCACTCTTTCCGCCCTCAGTGTCTGACCCCAGGACGGCTGCCCAGGGTCAACCTGACCTGACACTACCATTAAAGGACGGCTAACCAACTTCAGAGGATCTTTGCCCTCCACACCACTCACTATCTCCACCCCCCCCCCATCCTGGCTGATCAGGGAAATAGACAACCACTGACCCAGGGACCCCCAAATACAACAGGCTCACCACACTACACCAGTCACTTGCATAAAACAAGTTACTAAACTGACGGCTCCCGACCTTATTCAACGTACGCTATCAGACATTGCCACGACTCGCCCTTTGGAAACACTATTCCATCAAACCTAAAGGGAGCTAGACCCCCGTCCAACCTAGACACAATGCCATCCGGCACGTCAACCTACACCAACCCCTCTTCTCCGAACTACTTAAAACAGCATGACCCAAACTCCTTCTTGATCAGTTTCCCCCTTAACCTATCACCCAAAGCAAAAAAAAACTTCAAGCACAAACTAATTAAACAACACCCAGAATCACTATTCACGTACATATATCACTGCTCCTCCAAAGGAAAGATAAAAATGGATCTCATTTTCCACACTGAAAGACCCGAAAAGTGGAACTTCATCCTCAGATCTCAGCTCCACATTTCCAAAACGACTAACACTTCCCATAGCTTCAAATTGACAATCTCATCCCCTAACCGCACTAGGCAGAATGGGAATACCTCTGTGATCATCTATTCTAACGGCACAGTCCTGATACAAGCCAACAACGACAATCTAGAGACATTTGACTCCCTCTTCCCCTCACTCCGGACTGCCCTCTCTCATGCACTCCTCCCCTGCCCGCCCCTCCACCTCCCCCCGGAGAGCCGGATCTACTAGCAGAGCTAACCTACCATTCTGGTGCCCCCTAATAACAACACCAGCCTTTCGCCACAAGACACCACCCTCAACACTATCATAGAGAACAAGGCCCCACTACCTCCCTTCGGCAATCACCCCTACCCATCCCCCACCTTCCAACTCCCCCAACCCACATTGAACGACCTCAACAAACAGTCTGTGACTCCCAACTACCTCCCTAGGCTCATATGCAAAAGAACGCCGATGCCACAACACGACCCTCGACACCCCGCACACACGGACCCGCTCAGAACCTACACGGACAGCACAATCACAAGAAGGCAACATAACAACGTCAGGCTCTCCCCCTCTAGGTTTGACATACCCGCCCAGAACACCCCCACCGACACAGAGACCGGGCAGGGGCTCACACTGCTTGAAAGCCAGATAGCAACTATAATCCAAGGTTTAGATAAATCCTAACCAACCTCACCCCGCTCCGTAGGCCACATCGAATCCCCACCATCCCCAGCCCCACACAACAAAGGCCTCCCAAGGCTCCCAGCCCGAGATGGATCTCAACCCCCTCTCTAATCAGATACAGAGACCCAAAAGAACAAGAGATGCAATGTCCGTGAGTATAGCATCAGATCTTGCCTCCTCGTACGACACACCAATTACTGTCACCCTCCAATCCAAAATTCAGGTGATCAACGGACTGGGAAGAGACCAGGCCCCCCCCCCGACATCCCCAAGATCCCCAGCCACCCGCACTAACATCCCCACTGCCCCCGAATGAAGAAACCCAATAAAGAGACGGTCCCCACCAACTGCATGCTCATAAACTGCAGATCAGCCACCAAGCATGCCATAGAGCTAGCAGAATCCATCCTCACCCACGACATAGACATAGCCTTCATCACCGAGACATGGCTAAATGATTTCTCTTCACCATTCATGGATACTCTTGTCAACCCAGGCTTTGCAATCATCAACAAAGATAGAAAAGACCAAAGAGGTGGAGGCGTTGCAATCATCCACAAAAACAATATTTCCGTGATGGGAATATATTCCTTTAAATACAACACCTTTGATAGCCTAACCGCCAACATTAACACAAGTAATAACAAAACACTAATCTGCCATCTCACATACCACCCCCAGGCAACACCACCGCATTCACCGAGCACCTGTCCGACCTGCTCTCTCCGAGACGCGAACAACCTAATTCTGGGCTACCTCAACCTACACTGGATTGAAGAAAACAACCCGCTAATCCAGAACCTGAATGAGCTGCTACACAGCAACAACCTTACCCAACACTACTCAGAGGAAACCCACAACAAAGGAGCAAACCTAGATGCCATTATCGCCTATGTGACAACGCCATGATAGACCACACCTTGCCCACAGACTGGTCCGACCACCACTTAATCCTATTCCACCTCACTCAACCGATCACACACCAACCCCCCACCCAAGACCCCCCCAAATGGACGAGAAGCCTTACGCAGATCAACATGACTGACCTAGAGGAAAGGGTAAACTCCCTCCTCACTGTCTCCATGGATGATCTATCCACAACAGAACTCACCTCCCACTACAACACAACCATGACATCCATTCTAGACCAAGTAGCCCCTCTGAAACTAAAAAAAAGAAAAAGGAACATCTCTTCCAGATCCTGGTTCAACACGGACATTAACACCAACTAAGAGCTACAGAACGACTATGGATGAGCAACCCCTCCACAAGCCTACATGAACATCTCAAAGCAGCCCGCAGGAAATACAAAAAACACAGCAGCGAAAAATCCACTTTCTTCTGCACCACCCTGGAAAACGCAAAAAACAGGCCCAAAGAACTTTTCAACATCATCAGGCAACAAACCTCCAAGCCCTCTGCATCCTCAATGCAGGCCTCCAAGGACCTGTGCAACAACTTCGCCGACTTCTTCTAAGACAAAATCACCCAGATTGAGCTCTCACTGGACATCAACCTCAACCCCGCCTGCAAAAGCCTGGCTCTAGTGACAGAAGACAGCGCTCGCAACCACCCCACGAAAATATGGAAATCCTTCAACCCCATTCCGGAAGCCGAGATTCTCAAACTGATTTCCGCCTCCAAACCCGCTTCTCACGTCATTGATCCTATACCCACCCAATTGACCAAAAAGCTGAAACTCTCCATAGCCCCGTTCTGGTGCAAAATCATAAACAGCTTCCTGAGAACCGGCATCATACCTGAATGCCTCAAAGTTGGCCAAGTCACCCCACTACTAAAAAAAACAGGCCTTGACATCAAAGACCTGAACAACTTCAGACCCATCTCCAACCTCCCCCTCTTATCCAAAATCCTCAAAAGGTGCGTTCTCCTACAACTGACTCAGCACATGGACAGCATCAACCTTCTTGATCCCCACCAATCGGTCTTCAGAAAAGGCTATAGCACCGAGACCGCGATTCTTAACATAATTGACGATATCCACAAATCCCTCGATACCGACCAATGTTGCCTCCTCATTCTCCTGGACCTATCGGCAGCCTTTGACACGGTTGATCACCAACTACTCATCAAGTCTCTACAAGAAAGGGTAGGTGCTGATGAAATGGTCCTACACTGGTTCTCCTCCTTCTTACACAGCCGCTCCCAAAGGATAAAAATAAAAAAATTTACATCCGACCTGCACCCCGTCAGCAGGGGTGTCCTCCAAGGTTCAGTGCTCTCGCCACAACTGTTCAACATATACATGGAACCCCTCACCACCATACTCAAAAAAGCTAACATCCCCTTCCACCTATATGCAGATGACACCCAGATCTATCTGGAAACCTCCTCCATAGATGACATTCAGAGACTCAACGACACTCTAAGAAAAATACAACACTGGCTGTCACTAAACCACCTAAAACTCAACCAAGACAAAACAGAGATCCTCCTCATCTCCAACAAAGAAGAGAACCCTCAAATTGTAGAATGGCTAAATGCGATGGATGCTCTCAACGGCAATCTCACTCTGGCCAACTCTGTAAAATCATTAGGAAACACCCTAGACCCAAAACTTGACATGGCCAAACACATTAAGAACTACGCAAAGAGTGCCTTCCTCAATCTTAAGCTACTTAACAAAATAAAACCCTTCATCTCGCCCAAAGACCTCAAACAAGCCACTCAATCACTGGTGCTATCCAGACTCGACTATGAGAATGGAGCCCTTACTGGGGATTCTCCGACGGGCCGTGCCTGCTTCTTCACCAGTTTACCTACATTATACCCTCCCGACTTATATGAGGCGGCGGTTGTGAGATACATACAAATATACAAATCCAGTAGCATCTTCATATCGGCAGCAAGGCACGTTTATACTTTTCAGATTGAGGATTATCTATTCTTGTGTATACTTTTTGGAATGTTTTGTATACCCTAGATCGACAGTCACAATCGAATTTGTCTGTATGGGGTGCATCATTCATTGGTACCCATACTTCCTGTCTTACCAACATTCATTAGTGAACAACGAGTAGCCACTTATCCAATTAGCTGATTCTCTATAAGAATACAGTGTGCCTCCAAGGAGCCCCTTCACCTCGCAGTCTCAATTTAATAAAGAGACTCATTAGATGGGAATTCTGACGACTTTATGATTTCTTCCAACTGGGCCCTGACGAAGGAACTGGTGGACTTCTTGGACCACTCCGAAACGCGTGTGTATTTTTGTATTTTTTCTTTTAGTATTATTTATGTGACATACACATGTTTTTTGTTGAGTTTCCTATGTATTTTGCTCTATTCACATGTCTGCTCTGCTTTACTGTGCTGTGTGAGGTTCTATTTTGTGTTACAACATTATCATTGTTTTTTGTACGTGGGCTCTTTTAGGTATTTTGCTAGTACAAATTATTGAAACTGTGTAATTTGAATTGTCTTTTTTATATTATTGTTCATGTACAAATTAATTTAAAAAAAAATAATACTCTCTTTCTGTGACTTAATGAGGCTTTAATTATTTGTGGGATGGATTTCCAATTAAGAAGTCTATAGGGGAGGTTCTGTTGTTAGTAGTATTGATTTTCCCCTGTCCTCCTTCCCCTCATATTTCATTATTCAGGGGCCCTCTTAAGTTTAGTAACTCTGGAGCCCTTACTGGTACAACAAAATCTCACCTAGCTCCCCTCAAAACAACTCTCAACGCAGCAGCCAGAATGGTCACCGGAGTTAGGAAACTCGATCACATCTCACCCGCACTCAGAGAACTAAAATGGCTCCCACTCGACTTGCATGCCAGCTTCAGAACTGCCTGCATCACACACAAAGCCCTGCACACAGGAAAACCAGACTACCTGGCCGCCAACTCAAGAGGGCTGGTCAGACAAGGAACCTCAGGAGATCCAATACCTTACTACTCGTCCCTATGAAAACACGCAAACAAAACACCGCCACACGGTCCTTTGCCGGAAACGCGGCCAGAATCTGGAACTCCATCCCAGCCAATATCAGGACTATCCCATCCTTCGCAAAATTCCCAAAACACCTAAAATACCTCTTGCTCAACCGCTCCCTCCCGAACAGATAGCCGCCGCCAAAGCGCACAAACCTGTTTGCTGTAGCTCCCCGACACTGTATCAATAAAACCTACCTCCTCCTTGCTTCTTGGCCCTTACCTGTTTCCTCCTCCCTGAAAGAGGTTCAACCCAAGACAACGTGCACTCAATGAGGTTATCTCAGGACTTACTTACCTTAATGTTGCACAGCACACTGGGACTTCCGAACCAATATGTATACTACTGCTCTATTGTGTGACTCTTGGATTAAAACAGTTGTAAAGTGCTCCGATATCCCCAGGTCCGCCCAGTGCTATATAAAACTCCTTAATAAAACAATAAAAATAAAAAGACTGTGGTGCCATACCCCTTGAAAAACCTCCTGTAATAACCAGTGAGACCCTGCTAGTGTTTTGGGGGCTCCTAGGCCATGATAGGCTCTGTTCTGGCCTAAAGGTGCTGCACTTTCTTCCCGCACACAAGGTGTCCCAGGTACACCATATAACCCTGCCCTATCTGGCAGAATCATAAGGTCAACAAAAAGGAATTTCACAAAAAGTTGAGGGCAAAGGCCAAAAGTTTAGGGGAATACCACCCTAAGGCTGACAGCTCTGACAGTTAAGTTATGCTATTTTATGTGTATAGTGCGCAACTCACCCGGTAGGGTACTGTGGCGCTAAAGCAAGAGCTGTATGAGCGAAGCCAAGTGCGCGGCTTGATCCAGATCTTCAGTTTGTTGCAGAATTCAAGGACTGAGGAGATGGCTCTGATGTGCAGGGGCAGAACATTCCAAGTTTTAGGAGTAAGATAGGAGTTGGCACAACCTTCGGGTCTGGTTCTGTGTATGCTGGTGGCTGTGGGATAGGATGATGTGTGTGTGTGAGTAGGAGTTCAGCTGAAACAAGGTGTCTATAAGGTTTGTGGACATGTATGCAGTTGTTGAGGTACATGGGGCCAATGTTGTGTAAGGCTTTGTATGAGGGATTTGAGGGATTTGAAGAGTGCTCATTTGTGGATTGGAGCCAGTGGAGCTCTTTAAGGATTGGGGCGATATTAGTATAGTGCAAGTAATGTGGTCTCCGTGGATGATGACTTCAAACACCCCCACATCTGATTTCTCTATCATTAGACCCATTTTGTATTCCTGAGGGGTGAAATGTCTCTGTTAGGAAGAGAGTGTTAGGTTAACAATTGTTATGGATATAGTTTAGTTAATGTGAGACAGGCATTTTAGCAGGCACAGTAATGTGAGTGGTTGCAGTGGTTCGTCTGTTTTATATAGTAGAGATTGCTTACAAAGGCTCTTCATTCCGTGTAGTACCTGGAGTCTCTGCTAGCGATCCTGATGAGGGGTGGGCTTCTTTGGTTGTTTTGTTTGCTTTGTGAGTAGCCTCAATGGCAGCATCTGTTTTGGTTTAGAGTAAAAGTCGGACTAACCATCTGGAAGGCAGCAGCAGAGTGATCCCTGTATTTATAGGGTTGCTGTGATAAGTGGGTAAATGAGCAATGGGGTTGTTGTATATTTGAGGCCTACCATGGATGGGACAGCATTTAGTGAAGTGTCTATTTTTCAGGGAGACGGCTGTGTCATCAGATTTGTGTGCCAGAGCGTCTGTAATGTACGTGTAAGCTTTGGCTAAGTTACACAGGCTCTGAAAAGTGTTCATTGCCTTAGTGGTAAACTTGGTGCTGTGTTTAGTAGAGTGCATTTGTTGGGGAATCACTTTAGAGGGGCTTCAATTATGTGCAGCTTGTTTGATTCTGAGGGTGGGTTTTTAGAGTGTGTAGCTTGTGGGGGTGGAAGGGTGTCAGTTTGTCTTTCCAGCTGTAACAGCTTTTATCAGAGATGGGTTCAGGTGTCTTGACTTACACTATAGTGGGTGTTTGACAGTTGTTGTCCAGTTTTCTAGGTCAACTTGCGACGTCATAGATATGTGTTGGATTTCTGTTGTCGACTGGTTACTGTTTTTCCTGTTTGCTGATTTAGTCTATGCGCAGAGTTAGAGATTTCGGAGTCTGGAGTGCCAGGTGTAAGTGAGTTAGTAGCAGTGTGTTTGTTGTGTGTAATATTGTTTGTAAGGTTTTAGGGTGTTTTGGAGACAGCGGTAAACAGATGTAATTCTTGTCTATAGATTGTGTCATGATTTTGCCATTGTTAAATATTCTTATATAAAATTCAAATTTTTGGCCCTCATTACCTGAGATCGAAGGTTTACGACTATGGGGCAAAAAGATGTATTTTGCCACAGTGAAGAAGTTTAGTAAACTGACATTCCAGGCTGGTGTGTCTTCACTGAAGAAGAGCAGTTTTGTTTTTATAGTTTAATTTATCTATTATTTAAATTTTTTTGACAATCATACCGTATATTTTTGCAAAATAGACAAACCTTCACCCGTATAGGGCACATTGAAAACAGTTCCAATAACATATCCACCCAATGCACCATCGAGTTTGCCATGTAATATAACTGGGGATAACTCAGCAGTGATATTCATCTACTTTGACCAAACTCCTAAGGGCTTCACTGCACGGGAAAATGGGTACCAGGTGCACTATCAATGATGTCTAGTCATGGTTTTGAGCACGCCCTTCCACTCACTCATAGCTCCTGCCCAAAGACAGGTCAACAGCACACTCTGCGCACAATGGATGCCTCAGATTTCTATCCACTACTTTCCCCTGCTGGACCACTCATAGTACCGCGCCATCTTCAGCATTCTCATCTCCGGCATTCACCTTTTATGACAGCTATGTTTGATGCTGTCCCCAATTGCAAGCCCTGAAATACACTCGCCACCATCTTCTCTTGCCCCAAAGGAAACCATATGCACCAAACCAGCAGCGACATTGGGGAATAGAGAAGAGGCTCATTCTGGAGCTCCGTCGAATTGCTTCCAAGAGAATGTTGTATCATTCAGCAAGTCAAAAGTAGTATAGCGTCTTATAGGCTTTTCGAGCAACTTCTTTTGAAGAGAATGTAGGGCGGCCGCATCTCTTTATATCCATTAATGGGGAAGATCCCATGGGCCATTGAGTCAACAACGAGCAAACGTACACCGCGCAGCCCTGTGCTAAGATTCCAGGTCAGGAGCGTTAGGCTGTACCTTATCGTAAGAGAGAGTCAGTGTGTCCCAGGGTACACATGGCTCCTTGCCACCCCAGGCCAGGTGCACCAGCAATGTCTGCAGGCTGTGAAAAACAGCCTTCGGGAGCATAATGGGGATGTTCATGAATGGAAACAGAAAACGGGGCAGTACGACCATCCCCAGTATGGCAATGCCCCCGCTGGACGGCAGTTCCATAGTTGTCCAATAACACCGCCGACTGGTCATTGTAGAAACACACAGATTCGGTGGTCCACTGCAATGGATATTCTAGCTGCATAGGCGTGGTAGCCATCGTAAGGGTGAATATTAGAGTTTTGTCCCAAGTCAGAATGACCCATCAACAGCACCACTTCATGAAGAGCAGGAGGCAGATTGGGTTTGGGATTCCGCACATACAGAAGGGTATCATCTGCTATGCACATATAATCAGGTTGTAGTGGGGAAAGCAGATCCTCTGACGTGCATAATACTCATGTAGTGCACACGCTAGTGGTACAGCCACCAGAGCTTATAACAGTGGCGACAAGGGGCAGTCTTGTCTGGTGCCCCTTGTGATGTCAATAGCATTAGTAATTACACAATTTACCCTGATTCGAGCTGTCCGCTTTGTATATAGCACCCTTATAAGGCAGAGGAAGGCCCCCAACCCAATCCGTTGAAACACCGCCATCGCAAATTCTCACTTGACATAATCAAATACTTTTTCAGGGTCATAAAAAACTGGGCTGGCATGTACTTCGGGTCAATGCGAGAAATAGTATGAAGAGGGTCTTGAGATTATAAGGCAGTGATCTACCTGGTATAAACCTGACCTGCTCAACCCCGACAATGCCTGGGAGTACAGGAGCCAGCCTATTGGCCAGCACCTTCGCTAAGATTTTAGTATTGGTACTTAGTAGTGACAGGGGTCTGTAAGAAGCGAAGCAGTCAGCCAGTTTACTCGGTTTCAGTAGGGTGTCTATGAGGGCCACACGCATCGTGGGTGGCATACAACCCACCTCGATCCATTTCTTCAGAGAGCAGGATTAGATGCAGTACTAGTTGGTCCAGATATGATTTATAAAAGGCCACTGTTAGCCCCTTGCTACTGGCTGCTTTCCCACCAGGCAAGTCCTTCAGTGCAGCCACTATCTCAGCAGGGTGGAGCTTTCTAAGCTCTACAGTTAGCCACTTTATGGCAATGTGTGCTAGGTAGTCTGCCATAGATTGTTCATCATGCGGCAGACGTGACCAGTAATAGCGTAATAGCAGCGAAAGCGGTCGCTACCTGCTCTGACTTATGCAATGCTGCCCAAGACTCCACAGAGAGAGAAAGAATCGTGTCATCTTGTTGGCAAGGACTCAAGAGTGCAGCGAGCATTGCACCTGGATGTTCGCCTTCCCCATAAACCTTTGCAGGCGTATATTTCGCCAGATGTGTGACCTCACTATGCACCACCAACTTAGGCTTTATCTCCACCAGGACACTCCTCTCTGTCGTCTCTCTCTGTGCGTGCTCTAGGGTAGCTATCTCTGACTCAAGTTTTGCCAATCTTCCCAGAAGCGATTTCAGTACTCCTGCATGTTTGGAGATCATGATACCCCCGAGATAGACTTTAAAAATCTCCCAGACAGTTTTGAATTTGGCCACTGTGCTCATATTTTTTTTTTAGTTTAAAGAGCTTTATTGAAGCAAATAAGAACAAGGGTACAACATTACAGCAATAATGATAGAGAAATGGCAAAACTAACAGGCAAAATGTATAATAACGAGAAATGATAACTTACGATAACTACCATTGTCAAACGAATAAAACCAGAGAGTGAATGTATTAGTGGTAGATTGTACCTTAAAACAAAGTAGTGTTTTATATTTTTCAGAGTAAAAAGGAAGCTAGAAAAAGAGAAAGGAAGGTAGGAAAGAAAAGAAAAGAAAAGAAAGGAAAAGAAAAGAAAGGAAAAGGAAAGAAAAGAAAAGAAAAGAAAGCAACAACCTTATCAGAGATCATATGTAAGACAACCAAGGTACAATCAGTATAATATATCCTGAAAAACAGGGTAGGAACCATACATTGACTTATAAAAACTATTTATGGAAAGAGAAACAAAATACTCATGGTGGCTGATAAACAAGGGAACTGTCCTTGTTGTGCGGGGGGCGGAGCTTGCGGATGCCTAAGATGGCCACGCATTGAGGGAGCTCCGTGCAGTCATCGCTCCTATCCTGCAATTATCCGGTTTCCATGCCCCATCTTCGACCCCCGATCCACGACGAGAGACGGCTGATGGTAGCAGCATCGATCGAGCCGGGTCTTGCTCAGCCTGGAGCGAATGAAATGCCGTGACTGGCTGGGTCCTCGGAACACAACCGCGGCACCATCCTGACTTGGTTCCTCCCCGCCTTCACGAGCCTGGGAGCAGTTGCTCGGAGGCTGCAAGATTTTCTGCCCGACCCTGGAGTGCCCACAGTTAGGGTAACCTGTCACTGCAATCCTTGCTATCCAGAGTTGGCCACGACAGAGCACGGGCGCAGCTAGAGGCGGTCCTGCTTGGGTGTTAGGCTTGGCGCGGCCATTACTGTGAAGCTGGGTGGTGGCCTAGCCTCATGAGCAGTGGACTTCAATTTGGTGGCGAGATATCACCGCAGAGGACTGGATCGCTTTGTCCTGAGGGGCGCAGCGCAAGCCATGCAGCTGACCCCAGATCAAGGGGGCTCACCACACATGGATTACAGAGGTAGGGCACAGAGGCGGCACCAGAAGGTGCACCGTGGTGCTGCTTCGCTCGTGGCTCTGCTACTGCTACCCTTGACTGGCCAGAGGCTGGCCTGCTGTGTGTGCTGTCCCCCAGATTCTGGGAAAATAGCAGATTGAGGGGCCGGTGACTGTTGGGGAGTGCACTATAGCTGTCAGGGACGGGGCCTCTGGATTATCTGCGGGGTTGGGGCGGCCCATGCTCGATGCTTCTACGTTGGTTCATGCTCTATGATCTGCTTTGGCCTCGAGTTGATGTGGCTGCCTGCTGCTGACTGATCCCGCCTGTGATAGCGCACAAGCTCCCTGCTCATTGACTTATGTGTACTCTGTCCTCGCTCCCAGAGGGGGGTGGTTTCTCAGAACCTGGGGTGCATAGACCTCTTGTGCTGGGCTGCACATTGCTGCTCACAAGGCGCTACCTCTTCCTGCTGTCAGTCCCTTGGGTGATCGAGCGCCTGGACTATACTATTTGGGGCCCTGCGGTGTGTTGCCCCTGTCACTCTCGCACCTTATGCTCATTGAGGCAACACTGATCCAGCATACGAAGGGGTGGCCGGAGGGCCTAGGAATCCACTGAGACAGTCAACACACTTGAAGCTGCAGGGAAGGAAGTGTTGCACCCTGTCCCAGAGACTCAAGGAGAAGCACAGCTGATTGGCGTAGAGCGTGATCCCCGCTACCTCATCGACAAATTACGGGCAAGGTAGATATAACCCAGTCGAAGCTGCAATTCGAACAGCGCACGTCGCGATCTAGAGATGCAGAGGGTGCCCCTTCCATGGATGATCATGACGACCTGTCGGAGGAGGCTGCGGAAGATCTGAAACAGATCCCAGCTGCAATGCAAAAAAGCCTCTTTGCCATCGACGGCAAGATTGACACTCTTGCATATCGTATGGATAGAATGTCTGAACTCCTTGACATACATGGCAAGCGCATCGACATGACTGAAAGGAGAGTCACTGAGGTGGAGGAGGCGCAGACGGAGGTCAGCGACACACAGAAACAATTTGCGAAAGACGCAAGCTGCCTTGCAGGAGAAAGCAGAGGATTTGGAGGCGAGGTCTAGGAGGAGCATTTTAGGCATCACAGGGCTGCCGGAAACAACCTCTACTGGTAATATGGAATTGTTTACCAAAAAGTTGCTGATCACACTCCTGGGACAAGAGATATTCTCAGATATGTTCGTGGTGGAGTGTGCACACCTGTCCCTGGGCCCTAGGCCTCCCCCGGGGGCACCGCCACAGCCAGTGATTGCCAAGCTCCTCAATTACAGGGATAGAGATGCTGCCCTGAAACAAGCTAGAGCAAAAGGAATGCTCCAATACAAGAGCTCCACGATCTCCCTATTTCTGGACTTCACAATGAAAGTGCAAGAGGTTAGGTGTCAATTTGCTCCTTTAAAACAGCGTTTGTGGGACCAAAATATTGACTACGCTATGCTGTACCCTGCTAGATTGAGGGTC
The DNA here is from genome assembly GCF_964204655.1 of Triturus cristatus. Taxonomy (NCBI): domain Eukaryota; kingdom Metazoa; phylum Chordata; class Amphibia; order Caudata; family Salamandridae; genus Triturus; species Triturus cristatus. The sequence goes on from NC_140590.1 coordinate 408,817,006, forward strand.
AACGTTAAAGGACATTCCAGGATTTTTCCTGACCCAAAATCTCTTCAGAAGGCATTGAAAGACCTGCCTAAGACATCTGGGAGTGGTCAGGAATCCATGGGTCTGGACGAGGCAGCTGGTGGGGCTGAAGGTGGCTAGAAATGAAGCGGCGCCGGCTGCGACCTGCTGCTGCCTGGAATCCTGGGTCTGGGACATTGTTTCTGCCCTATATTACTCATAGATCCAGCGTACCGCAAGTATTGTTTTGCCTTTTCATGTTACTAAACAGGACTGGGGCTCGTCTCCCCCCCTTGTTTTTTTGGACTTATTGTCCCAATGGTTGGTAGTCACTGTGTATATTGGGCGGGGGGAGCTGGGCTCCTGTAGCAGGCTGGACTATATAGGTATTGTTCAAAATGGAAGCAACTGAATAGCATTTGATGGCTGCGTTATGATTTATAATTTGCAACTTTTTTGTTTCTGCTTAAAAAGGTGATTCAATGGTCTTCTTGTCCTAAACGTGGCAGGGGGGGTCATGCCGTCACAATTTTACATGTGGTTTCTAAGGTGAAGGTCTGAAACTATTAACTTGGAATATTAGGGGTCTCAATAGTTTTTGAAAAACCAGGAAAGTGATTGCCTACCTCAACAGACATAACATAGATGTTGCGCTCTTGCAAGAGACCCATCTGCCCACTGACTCACAGATGCTGACCCACAGGCGTCTTCATGGCGTCTTTCATGCTGCTTGATTTTCCACTCACGCCCGTGGGGTGGTGACATGGGTCAACACTAAAGGTGGCATATCCTTGGAAGCTCTAGAGACCGACAGGGAGGGGCAGTTTGTAATCTCTAAGGTGAAAGGAAGGGGGTTGGAGTTTATAACTGTCAATGTGTACGTCCCAAATTTTAATAACCCGCAATTCTTCAGAGACTTGCTGATACAACTGCGACGCTGGGCATCCCTTCCACTGGTTTGGGGTGGGGATCTTAATTGTGTCCTCAATCCGGCACTGGACCGCTCTGGGGGTCCGGCGCAGAGACAGTCAAGCGTGGCTAGAGCCGTCGAAGATGCTCTGATAGAGCTCAATATGATTGATGTTTGGTGCTCCAGAAATAGAGGACCAGGGTATTTACACACTACTCTGCCCCACATAACCTGTATACTAGGATAGATTACTGGTTTGTCTCCTGTCTCCTGACTGCGGCAATCCGCAGTTGCGAACTTCACCCACACTCATACTCAGACCACTCCCCAGTTCAATTATGGTTTAATACACCATTGAAACGACCAGCACCCTTTACCTGGCAGTTCCTGCTTACGCCTTGCTCGATAACGTGTTCAAGGCAGAAATAGCAGAATCCATTGAGGTCTTCTTCGACACGAATATTGGCTCAGTTCCTCTATTCTCCACAACATGGGAAGCTTTTAATGTATACATAAGGGGGATTGCTATGTCTAAGCACTCAGGAGTACTCTGGTCTATCAGGAATCAACTGATAACCCTGGAAAAGAAACTTGCTAGCCTTGAACGAGAGGTTCAGGAGGGTGATGCGGAGTGGGCGACGGCAGAATTAAGATACACACTGGAAGAGTATCACGAAACTGCGGACAGAGAGGTCAAATTTCTTAGCAAATACGCCATTGCCAAATCATACTGTGAGGGGGAGCGCCCTGGTGCCACACTTGCGGCAATCCTGAAGGGTAAATGGGAGACAACTGGGGTTATAGAACTCAGTACTGACACCGGCAAACTCATACATGACCCTGATGCCATCGCTAATAGGTTTAGGGATTATTATTCTAAGCTATACCAGTCCAGACTATCGGGAGGAGGTGACGGAGAGGTAGACTACCTGGAATATATTAAGCTCCCCTGGCTGGAAGACGGGTATAGGGAATACTTGATGAGACCACTCGAGGGCTGGGAAATTCATGAAACGCTTAAATCTATAAATGCAGGGAGTGTTCCTGGGCAGGATGGCCTCACTGTAGCCTTTTACAAGGAGTTCAGGGATCTTCTGGTTCCCCCACTTGATATCCTTATTTGAGGAGATGGGAGAGAGTGGGGTGATGCCGCCATCGATGCGGGAGGCTCTGCTGGTCACCCTCCCAAAACCTGGCAAGGCTCTGGACGAGTGTTCATCATATAGACCGCTTTCTTTATTGAATGTGGACACTAAACTGTTTGCTAAAGTACTCGCCATTCGTTTGGCTCCATTTGTACCGACTCTGGTCAGTTCCGAACAAGCTGGCATTGTTCCGGGTCGCACACTCACCCACAATCTGCACACAGTTTTGTGGCTATCCAGCATATTAACCCTGTAGTCAAAGCAGCTGCGATCTTCTTGGACGCCGAAAAGGCTTTTGACTCAGTTGAGTGGGATTTCATGATGGCAGTCCTGAGGCAAATGGGTGTGGGTGACCTTTTTTCCAACTTAGTGTCTGTCCTGTACATCTCCCCTACTGCCAGTGTGAGGGTGGGTAACATAGTATAACCCCCTTTAGGATCTCCAGGGGTAGCGTCAGGGGTGTCCACTATCGCCGCTCCTTTATGCGATTGTGGTTGAGCCCTTGGTGTGCGCTCTACGGGAGTATCATAGCCACCGCGGGATTTGTTTCCCTGGGTATAACCTAATCATCTCCACTTACACAGATGACACCCTGCTATACATCAGAGACTCCGAGTCTAACCTCTCCCCAGTTTTGAGAGAGGTGGTGCGTTATGGTGAGTTCTCTGGTCTCCGTATTAACTGGACTAAGTCTGCTATTTTCCCTCTCATGCTGGCTTTGGATCCCATTGCGTTATACTTCACGGTACAGTGGACTACCGACTCAGTGCGTTACGTGGGTAAACAAGTTAACACTGACTCCGAAGTGGCAGGGCTGTAGCCAGACTTGAAGACGACGTCTGCAGATGGATACGCTTGCCTTTATCCCTCATGGGCCGAGTCTCTTTGATGAAAATAGTAGTCCTTCCTCGGTTTCTATTCCTGTTCTGCAACATACCGATAATAGTTCCCGCTCCCTTTTTTAAGCGTATTAAGTCACTCCTGATTCAACTTGCCTGGGCCGGTAAACAACCACGGGTCCAGTGGGATATTTTAACGCTACCTTATTCTATCGGATGTCTGGGTGTCCCGGACTTAGAACTTTACTACTATGCAGCTCAATGTATGCCTGCTTTTTATTGGCTGCACCAGCAAGCTCCCCCGCTTCATTTGTATATAGAGAGGGTTGCTGTCGAGCTGGCTTCACTGGCTTCATTGCTGTTCCGCGCTCCTCACAGACGCTCGGGTATAATGGATTCTATTAACACTAATACACATGCATGGTCTAACATCTTGAAGAAGCAGGCAGCTACCATTTTATATTTTCCTTTAGCCCCTACTCAGTTGTGTGCTTGGCTGCCAGTCCTCATTGAACCAGAGGTGCAACGCTCACTCACAGCACTCGACATTACTCGTATTGGCGACTTCTTTGTGGACGGATCTGGGCGGGAATGGGAAGACATTGTCTTGGATGGGCAAGAAGTCACCCCTCTGACAATATTCCACTATTATAGGGTGAGGCATGGACTTCGTAGTATGTTGGGCAACAAATTGTCCGAGCCTACGGAGGTAGCGTCTTTTACTCTTTTGCTAAGAGTGGAATTCCCCTGTAAGGTGGTTTCAAACATTTATTCTCTTACCCAGGATTATTGGAGGCACCACTTCACTAAAGCCAGACTCGACTGGCAGACTGATTTAGATCGAGTGATGGATGACGCCACATGGCGCTACTGTTTCGAGGCCACACAACGTAATTCCCTGAATGGCCGGCATGCCTTATACATTTTAAATTGACCAATAGAGTATATTACACACCGTTCCGGCTTCATAAATATGGACTCCGTGACGCAGCGAGGTGTGAGATGTGTGGTCTTGACCCCGCAGGGTTCTTCCACATGGCTTGGTTGTGCCCTGAGGTGGCCAATTACTGGTTGGTCATCTTCCGGAAACTTAGTGATATTACGGGAGAGATCCTAGACCCGGACCCACTGCTGACACTGCTTGGCTACTTCAAACACATTTGCAAAAATATTAGGCGTTTGGTTGATATGGGGCTATCAATCAATCAGGGGTTTATAAAGTGCACTACTCGCCCGCAAGGGTCTCAAGGCACTAGGGGAGGGGGCAGCCCTGGGTCAGTCGAAGAGCCAGGTCTTGATGTCCTTCCTGAGTGTGTGCAGGGTTGGGGAGCGTCTGATGTTCATGGGGAGCTTGTTCCAGGTATTAGCTGCGATGTAGGAGAAGGCCCTTCTGCCTATTTTGATTCTGCGAATGCGGGGGACCTCTGCCAGGGCAAGGTCGGCAGAGCGGAGGTTCTTCTTAGGTACGTGGAAGGATATTCTCTCATTCAGGTATTTAGGTCTGATGTTGTTGAGGGATTTGTAGGCGTGGGTGAGGAGTTTGAAGGTGACCCTCTTCTCGATGGGGAGCCAGTGGAGGTCTTGTAGGTGCTGGGTCATGTGTTTGTGACGAGGCGTTCTGAGGATGAGTCTGGTGGCGACATTCTGGATGGTCTGGAGTTTGTGTAGCAGGGCTCTGTTGATTCCGGCATATAGGGCGTTGCCGTATTCCTGTCTGCTGGTTATGAGTGCGTGGGTGATGGTTTTTCTGCAGTCGGGGGATCCATTTGAAGGCCTTGCAGAGGATGTGCATGCATTTGAAGCTGATGGAGGCGATGGCGTTGATCTGGCGGTTCATGGAAAGGGAGGAGATGAGGATGATGCTGAGGTATCGTACATGGTCTGTATGAGTGGGAGGGCTCCCAAGGGCGGGGGGCCACCAGGTGTTGTCCCAGACGGAGGTGCAGGGTCCAAGGATGAGGCCCTCAGTCTTCTCTGAGTTGAGCTTCAAACAGCTGTCTCTCATCCAGGCTGCCACGTTCTTCATTCCTTCCTGGAATCAGGGTCTGATGTCTTCGGGGTTCCTCGTGAGTGAGAGGATGAGCTGGGAGTCGTCGGCGTAGGATACAATGCTGAGCCCATGCTGTCTCACGATGGCGGCGAGGGGGCATGGAGATGTTGACGAGTGTGGGGCTAAGCGATGATCCTTGGGGCACTCTGCGGTTGATATTGGTGGGTTTGGAAAGGAAGGGATGGAGTCTGATCCTCTGGGTTCTGCCAGAGAGAAAGGAACAGATCCATTCGAGGACAGTTCCCTGTATCCCTGCATCGTGAAATCTGGCTGCGAGGGCACGATGAGAAACGTGTTGAAAGCTTCAGAGGGGTCCAGGAGGGTGAGGGCTGCAGTATGTCACTGGTCGAGTAACATGCGGATGTCGTCAGTGGCGACGAGGAGTGCGGTCTCGGTGCTGTGGTTGCTGCGGAATCTGGACTGGGAGGTGCCTAGGATGGAGTTCTCTTCGATGAAGGTGGTCAGCAGGGTGTTCACGAGTATCTCGGTGACTTTGGCTGCGAAGGGGAGGAGAGAGATGGGCCAGTAGTTCTTCTCCAGAAGGCCAAGCGGGTGGTGGTGATGCATTGGGCCAGAGGTCCCCCCCACCATAGTGCAATGGTCCCGAGATATGTTATATTGCAATACACAAACCAAATTATATATTGAACTGCTCCCTTCCCGGAACCGTCCCAAGAATTTCTAGAGTCTATATCAAGAATATCTGGCTATTAAGACATAATTGGTTTTCCTGCAACTCCCTTATCTCTCTCCCCAAGTGGGCTCGGTGGGGGGTGGTGATTGTACGCTGTTGGTCTTCCTAGGGGGCATTGTTTTTGAGTGGTAGCTCGGGGTATTGCACCAAAGGACAGTTTTTGTGGAACCCTCTGAGGACCTGTTTTTACACATTGTTTCCCTACGATGTTATCATTGATTATTTACGATGATTGTGATTGTCTCACTGTATTGATCATCACCTCTTACTGTAAAGTCCTGCGATACTGTGCATTACGCATGGATGTCTCTGGATCAAGCATGTGTGTATACTGTGATTGGTTTTAATTTTTTTTTGTTTTATTTTCTTTAGTCATAATCAATATTGTTTGTATTGTCTTATGTGATTGCAAAATTTTATAAAGAGATTAATAAAAAAAAAATTGTCCTTGTTGCGCAATGCAGATGCGGATAGATAATTGGTGAGTGGAGACAGAAGGCTTCCTTTCAAAGAAGCTGCTGAGAGGTGATAGTTGAAGCTCTATCCAGTCCATGATGATAGCAAAGAAGGTTCCACCAAGCAGAAAAAGAGACCTTAGTGGCATCCTTCCAATTAGATGTAATTACCTGAAAGGCAATAGCAATTAACAAATCCACAAAAATACCCACCTTGCGAGATCCAAACCAATTTACAGAATTACTCCCCAAGAAAATGGAGTAAATGTCAATAGAAAAATTAACAGAGAAAATGGAGGAGATTGATTCACACACCTTGGTCCAAAACAAAGTAATGCTTGGGCAAAGAAAAAAGGAATGTATAAATGAGCCCGGGGTGTTTTTCGGGACCAGCAATTTGGGGCTAGACCTAAACAATACTTGGAAAGAGATAGTGGTGTTAAAAATAACCTTTGATAGAAATAATAAAGTGTCTGAGTAATGCTTGCAGTGCAGAAAGTGTGGTGTATGCCTGCCCAAATAGAGTTCCATGTGTGAATAGAGAGGGTACACTGCAAATCGGATTCCCATAAGAGTTCAACCTTACTCTTGGGAAGGTTAGGGGAGGAGAAATGAAGATATTTATAAATATGAGAGGCCCGAAGGGAAGGAGAGGTGGACAAAGGCTCTAAGAGGGGATCTGAAGAAGAGGGGGGAGATCCGGAGAGGAGAGAAAATTGATTTGCTAAAAGCAATCTTAAAGAGTCATACCTAAGGAGTGAGGAGACAGGTAGGCCAAACTTAGATTGAACTTCCTGGGAAGAAAGAAAAAGCGAACCATATCTTAGGTGTTTAAGCAAGAAGACCCCCTTAGCCGCCCAGTTTTTCCAGAAAATAGTACGATTGGACAATTTAATGAATTTGTTATGCCAAAGACGTGAATCTAGAAATATCTGTAGAGGAGTATGGGATTTGCGCTTGACCGGATGGAAGGTTGAAATAAATTGTGAAATGGTGAGATAGTTAAAAGAACGAGGAGGATGGGTAAAATTAACTAGCGAGGAAAAAGGGAAAGAATGAATCAGGGATTCCTCCAGTTTATGTAAACACGCAAAGAGAGACTAGAGGAGATTTAAAGACTTGCATGGGCGCACTCCCCACTTGTCAACAACCACACAAAACGAGCCCACGGGTCCAGAATAAATGCCTAAGAGGAAAGTGGACAAAGAAAACCAAGTGTAACGCGGGGGTATCCCTTATCAGGACGGTTCCCTACGCACGCTATAGATGTTATGCTTCATCATAGGGGTGCCTCCTTGCGTCAAGACCTAGTCCTAACGTGGGCTACAGCCCCTTCTCTACGGGGGAGGAGCTCAGAGATGTTTTAGGTATGGCCAACTGGGTTATACTATAACCCTATGTGAGCGTGGTGTATGAGAAAATCATGTAAAAAGTGCAGTGCTAAAACGGAGGTGATTGTGAATTTAAAACTGCCTGCGAAGCTAGCTGCCTATGAACTTTATTTCACTACCTAGCAACAGGATTAAAAAGCAATAAGGTGGGTTATGTAGCTGACCACCATTAGAGACAGCCACATATACAAGATCAACATGTTTCAGCCATCAGGCTTTCATCAGGATCAGGTGCTAAACAGCTACTGCAACTAGTGTGAAGTGTACAACAATAATAAATGCGAACGTGCCTCGGTATACTATACTGAACCAGTATACTTGTCTCCAGTAGGCCTCACCGATGGAACCTAAAACAGAAGAAAAAGAGAAAAATACAAGCTTGGTTTAAACCACATCTCAGCGATCGTGGAGTAAACTATACTCCACGCAAATGTGACACTCTTATATTTGAACAAAGTGGCAGGAAAAGAGGCACTTACCAATCTGAGGTAAAAGTGCTACCACTTCTGTCCAGGGCTAATTTAGCTGTAGGTACATGCGCCAACCAACCTGTGAGAAAAAGGTGGTGGTGTCAGTGTTTAGAAAACACACAGACAAAATAAAAGAAAGGAGAGAAGGGTGCGGGAATGGAGAGGACCCAGGAAAGGAGTGGTAAATGGCAATGTCTGGATTCCTGTCTAGATGTGGATATTACATCTCTCCGGTATTATGGGGTTTGACTAGATAGAACACTGCAGAGGAGGAGCTCAATCATAATAGTCTAGATGAAACCTCATCCAAGTTGTACAATGTATCGTGAAAAAGACAGGGAATTAACGCTCCTTGTAGAATCTTTAATGCCCTGTGTTTCTATACTGGTTACAAAGCTGAAAAAGGAGAGAGAGAGCTCAGGGGCGGGTATTATATCAGGAACTCTCATTAGAAACACTGAGTGAAAATTAGTGGAAGAAGAGGGCGCGAAATAACGTGCACGTCTCAGATGTTATGAGACATAGGCAGTGGAGACCATAAAAGCCCCAAACTCAAAGTGCTAATAGGGCACTGGCGTGTCGGGGTCCGCGGCCGTTAAGGCAAAGGCGTGCAAGGAAGCTGGCCCTATGTTGGACGGTTGGGCTATAGAAAATACGAAAGCCCTCAGTAGCCAACCATGTCGCGGGAACCTGGTTGAAGCACCGGGCCGTCCGTGAGCATAGCCTTTTGCCAGTGCTCGCCTATAAACGGTAAAATGAAACACAGGGAGAAAAACATGGGCACAGAACTCATGTTTGATGGGGAACGATGTCTCCCAAGGTGGGTGTCCAGACCGGCAGGTACTCTTGTCAGCCAGAGAGCTGGTGTATAAATGTGTCTACGCTCCGGAAGTTACCGTAGAGAACTGGGAATTGTAGTTCATGCCCAATGTGTACTGGGTAATGTAGTTTTACAGCATGTCTCCGTAGAATACGGTGATGGCGAATTGTGAAAGACTGGAAATGGTTTAATAAAACCAGGAGTGTCAGGGCAATACTTTTTGTTCCTACTAATTGTGGAGACCCTTTTAGAGCACAATAAGAGGTCCACCAATTTTTTAGGAAAATCAGGCTTCACTTTTTATTTGCGGCCAAGACTCCCAACGATACTGATGAAGTATTCACCAATACCAATTTAGGCCTCAAGTCCACCTTCAATCCTTCTATTGGCATGGTGCCGGTCAAAGTAGCTACTTTTGAAAAGACTGTCCTTAAAGACCGTACAGCAAATAAATCTACACCACCCAAGACCTTCCAGAACATCCCTAAGTGGGAACAGTTGACTCTGTGTACCCTGAAGAATGATAAGTCTATCACTATAAAACCGGCGGATAAGGGCGGTGCCACTGTCCTTATGGACACCACAGCCTACAGAACAGAATGTCTACGCCAGTTAGGTGTGGTCACTTCCTATCTTCCACTGCATCAAGATCCTACTGAGAGACTATCGGCAACCATCACCATGATGGCCAGAGAAGCAGCTGATGAGGGTTGGATTACACAAAGGGAAGCTGACTTTCTCCAAACCAAAGATCCGGTCACTCCCTATTTTTATGTCCTCCCCAAAATTCACAAACCACAGCAGCCACCACCTGGAAGACCTATTATTTCAGGTATCGGCTCAGTACCTGAGCCACTATCACAGTTTGTCGATTTTATTCTACGTTCCCTAGTCCAAAAGATGCCTACATTCCTACAAGATACTAAGAACGTTCTGAAGTTACTCAGAGGATTAGAATTCGATCCTGCCACCGACAACTTGGCATCTTTTGATGTCGAGTCACTGTACACGTGCATCCCCCAAGACGAGACACTGGCCATGATTGAACATCTTCTGACTCTCCATCCTCCGGATACCATTACTCCCCTCCCATTCATTATGAGATGTGCCACTATGGCCATGAAAATAAATTTCTTTCTGTTTGAAACCCAGCTATACCTCCAAGTGTCTGAGACTTCTATTGGGAGCACTTTTGCGGCTAGTCTGGCGAATCTCTTCATGCACGTGTTTGAAGAAAATGTCGTCTTGTCACCTAACAATCCCTTTTCAGCCCATATTCTATTGTGGAAAAGATATATCCACAACATTTTGGTGATTTGGAGGGGGGATGTAAATAACATTCACAGTTTCCATAACTGGGTCAATACTGCAAACGAACACCTCAAGTTCACCTGTGAATTTAGTAAAGATAAGCTGCCTTTTCTGGATCTCTTGATTTATCCATCAGATGGGAGGTTAGAGACTGAACTATACACAAAACCTATGGCCCAGAACGCTCTGCTCCATTATGGGAGCTACCATCCGAGGTCACTCCGTGAGAATCTCCCTTTTGGCCAATTCCTAAGGGTACGACGCAACTGTTCTAACATCGACAATTTTAAAGAACATGCCCAGACCCTTAGGACCAACCTTTTAGACAGACATTACCCAAAGACCTTGGTTAAGAAATCTTCCAAACGAGCATTTAACAATAGCTGAGATGCTCTATTGGACATTGTACCTGCTGATCCAATTTAGTCTCAGTCCCGACTAGTATGTGTTAACACCTTCAGCACTCTTTCAAATATGGTTAAAAAGTCTGTCTTGAAGAACTGGCAAATTCTGAACAAAGGTGAATTAACACTCCAGAAACCCCTTTTCGCCTCTAAGTGCAGTGGCAACCTCAAGGAAACTCTAGTACATATGAGACCTCGCCTACAAGGCACCCAAAAACAAGGCACCTTATGGAATTTACCCCCGTCCATGGCCATTATCCCTGTTGGACATGTTTAGTATATGCCCAGACATGTGCCACCAAAACAATAGACATTGGCTCCAATAGGCCATGGGAACTGAAACACCATACGAATTGGACCAGCGAAAATGTAATCTACCTCATGATGTGCCCCTGCGGTTTAAGATATGTAGGGATGACAACACGTAAGATGAGCACTCATATACAAGAGCATAAGAGTACCATCAGATGTGCTAAACAGAACACACAACTTACCAGACACTTTTTGGAAATCAGGCGGACTCCTTGTCTTGGGTAGTCCTGAGCTAACTTTAAAATTGCTCTGAGATGAGCAAAGTTGAGTGTTTAGATTAAACACTGCTAATGTGGGACTTAATGATGATATTCCCTGGCTGGCTCTGACATGTGTTGTGTGTTCGCCCGGCCGCTCTGAGGTATTCTGGGCAGTGTGGCCCTCACAGCTTCTTCATTTTCCCTCCATGAGGAACAGTCATCTCTTCCTTCTGCCCCTAATCTACACCTTTTTTGAGGCAAGCACTGTTTACGGGCATTGTGTCGTCATCTGTTTATTAGGTACAGACAATGGCTATTTCTTGTGGGTTCAACATGGGCATCTACTGGGTCAAGTTTGTGCCCCTGTTTGCCCTCCGGCGTATTCTCACAGGCCACCTCAAGCCACACTGGTCCTACAGCAGGGCATTCGCTTTCCCTGCAACCCACCTGCTTTCTCTCCCTTCTTGGGCATATTCTCACCCGATTGACCTTAGGGCTACACTACATGCTTATATGAGCTGTACTGCCACGGTCAATTTTATCTTCCTTTTGGCATCTATATACTTTTGATATTACTTTTATTTTTATTTTTGCTATCGACATCATCATTAACACTACACTGTTGAAACATACATCACGGCGTCTACCGGGCTCAAATATATTTCTTTCCCAGTATTTCCCTGCCACTCCTGGTTTTAATAAACCATTACCAGTCTTTTACAATTCGCTATCACAGTATTCTACGGACACATGCTGTAAAACTATATCACCCAGTACACACTGGGCCTAAACTACAACTCCCAGTTCTCTGCAGTAACTTCCGGCGTGTAGACACATGTATATACCAGCTCTCTGGCTGACAAGAGTACCTGCCGGTCTAGACACCCGCCTTGGGAGATATCGCTCCCACCAAACGTGAGTTCTGTGCTCATGTTTTTCTCTCTGTGTTTCATTTTACCGTTTATACGCGAGCACTGGCTGACGGCTATGCTCACGGATGGCCCGGCGCTTCAACCGGGTTCCCCCGAGGCCAGCTTTCTTGCACGCCTTTGCCTTAACGGCCACGGACCCCGACACACCAGTGCCCTATTAGCACTTTGAGTTAGGTGCTTTTATGGTCTTCACTGCCTATGTCTCAACATCTGAGGCATGCGCGTTATTCTTCTTCCAATAATTTTCACTCCGCGTTTCTAATGAGGCTTCCTGATATAGTACCCCCCCTGAGCCCTCTCTCTCCTTTTTCAGCTTTGTGACCAGTATGGAAACATGGGACATTAAAGATTTTACCCAGGAGTATTAATTTCCTGTCTTTTTCACCATACATTGTACAACTTGGATGGCGTTTCGTCCAGACTATCATGATTGAGCCCCTCCTTTGCAGTGTTCTATCTAGTCAAACCCCATAACACTGGCGAAATGTATTATCCACATCTAGACAGGAACCCGGACATTGCCATTTACCACTCCTGTCCTGGGTCCTCTCCATTCCCGCACCCTTCTCGCCTTTATTTTGTTTTGTCTGTGTGTAGTTCTGAAACCCTGACGCCACCACCTTTTTCTCCCAGGTTGGTTGCCGCGTGTACCTACGGCTAAATTAGCCCCGGACAGAAGTGGTAACACTTTTTCCTCAGATTGGTAAGTGCCTCTTCTCCTGCCACTTTGTTCAAATATAAGAGTGTCACATTTGCATGGAGTATAGTTTACTCCACGGCCGCTGAGATGTGGTAAACCAAGCTTGTATTTTTCTCTTTTGCTTAAGTCTTAGGTTCCATTGGTGAGACCTACTGGACACAAGTATACTGGTTCAGTATAGTATACTGAGGCATCTTCGCATTTATTTTTGTTGTATACTTCACACTAGTTGCAGTAGCTGTTTACCACCTGATTCTGATGAAAGCCTGATGGCTGAAACATGTTGATCTTGTATATATGGCTGTCTCTAATGGTGGTCAGCTACATAACCCAGCTTATTGCTTTTTAATCCTGTTGCTAGGTAGCTAAATAAAGTTTGTAGTCAGCTAGCCTCGAAGGCAGTTTTAAAATCACAATCACCTCCATTTTAGCACTGCACTTTTTTCATGATTTTCTCATACACCACCCTCACATAGGGTTTTAGTATAACCCAGTTGCCCATACATAAAACATCCCTGAGCTCCTACCTCGTAGAGAGGTGGTTGTAGCCCGCGTTAGGACTAGGTCTTGACGCGAAGAGGCACCCCTCTGATGAAGCATGACACCTATGGTGTGTGAGGGGAACCGTCCTGATAAGGGATACCCCCGCGTTGCGCTTGGTTTTCTTAGTCCACTTTCCTCTTAGGCATTCATTCTGGACCCGTGGGCTCGTTATGTGTAGTTGTATTCCTCCAGTTTCTGCCAAACTGATGATGGAATTTCTTTCGAAGGGGACAAATATGGTAACACTTGACAGATTAAAAAGGAGGAATGATATTGTCAAAATTTGGGAAAATTAACACCTCCCTGATCCTTAGGAGCAGACAAGAAAGATAGAGATATACGAGCTTTACGATCATTCCAAAGGAATTTACTTAAAACACCATTAGGGGTTTTAAAAAAAAATGGTGGAAGTTTCACTGGTAGCATGGACAGATAAAAATTGATAACAGGGAGCATCATCATTTTGATTGTGTCCAGTCTACCCCACCATGACATAAAAAGGGGGGAACCATTTTCCTGCCATGTTATTTACTTTGAATAAAACATCGTCCAAATTAATCTGAATCGTTCTCACAATTGAAGAAGAATATTTAATGCCTAGGCAAGTGATACTATTGATATTCCATTTGAAATCAGTCCCATCGAACATGCTGTTTAAACAATATTTGTATAATGCAAGCACTTCGGATTTGGAAAAATGTAACTAGTAACCAGACAAAGCGGCGTAAGAGGAGAGGAAATCCGTGAAGGTGGGCAGAGAGGTAGAGGGATCAGAAATGTATAGCATTATGTCATCAGCATAAGCGTTGAATTTAACTTCAATTGACTTGTGTTTTAAACCTTGAAAAGTAGATGAATGACATAGAGAGTTAAGATAAGGTTCAAGAGAGAGAATAAAGAGCAAGAGAGAAAGAGGGCAGCCTTGACGAGTGCCCCATTGCAAAGTAAAAAAGGGAAGATTGATATCCATTAACCAAAACTGAGGTAGTTGGGGAGGAATATAGCAAATTAATTGGGGAAAGAATAGAAGGGCCAAAACCATGCCATTTGAGGGCGCGCATCATGAAAAGCCAATGAATACGATCGAAAGCTTTCTTCGCGTCAAGGGTTATGGTTGCAACAGGAGAGGAACTCTTAGATGCTAGATGAATAATAATAAGAAAAGTTCTAGAATTATCAGCCAAAGTCCTTCCCTTAACAACTCCCATCTGTTCAGAACCAATCAGTTCTGAAAGTACCTGATTAATATGGAGGGACAGTACCTTGGCAAGAATTTTACAATCTAAATTGATCAATGAAATGGGGCGATAATTAGCACAAAGTGAGGGATCGTTATCTTTTTTTGGAATTAAACAAATTATAGCCTTGAGAAAAGAGCCGCAAGCCTCATTGTGAGAAATAAAATATTGAAAAGAGATAAAAGATGAGGCAAAAGGATTTGAGCGAAAAAGGAAAAAAAATCAGCAGTAAAGCCATCGGGGCCAGGGGCCTTATCCTTAGGTAATTTAACCAAGGCTAACTTAATCTCAGAAAGAGACATATCTGTATCCAGTATAGAACAATCAGGGAGGAAAGAGCGGGGGGTAATGAATCAAAAATTAATCCAAGGCAGCATCAGAGAGGGAGGATTCATGGGTATAAAGGGTCTTATAGAAGTTTGTAAAACAATTCAGTATCTCTTCATCCTTAAAGTGTTTAACACCACTATCATCAGTGATTTTAACTATTCTAGATCTTTGGGACCTAATCTTCAAATAGTTCACCAGCAATTTACCAGCTCTATTGCGGCCTCCATAACATTTGGAATTAATTGTTAATAACGTCCCTGAAGCTTCCTCAGTGGATTTTCTATTAAAGTTTAATTTTGCTTGGACCAAATTTTTAAGAATAGCGTCATCATTGGAAGAGAAATATGCATGTTCAAATTTCTTAATAGAAGACAGAATGGAGGCAGACTCCTTACTATATTGTTTTTGTTTATTAGCAACATAGTCAATCATAAATCCCCTGGCTGTCGCCTTAAATGCGTCCAAAACATTATGAAAGAGCATATCTGGACTAGCGTTAAAGAGAAAAAATCTTTAAAGCTGTCAATAAAGGTAAGATCTTTGAGGAGATAATTATTAAAGCGCCAACGGCGGGATTTGGGAGGTAGGGAAGGGAGCTCCAAATTAATAAAGACAGGAGCGTGTTCGTAAATAAGGATGGATCCATTCTCAAGATGTTGCAGATTGGGATGAAGTTGTGGCCTCAAAAAAATGTAGTCAATTCTAGATGAAGATTTATGAGGGGGGAGTAAACTGTAAATTCCAGACAATCGGGATTGTACATCCTCCAAGCATCTACTAGGCCTCTCGAAAGTATTGTAAGAGCAAAGGTCTTTTGCATGTTATTAGGAATATATCTTGAAGAGGATTTCCTATCAGTAAAAGGGTCCATGACCTGGTTGCAGTCCCCACCTACTATGAGATTAGAATCAGAACACGAATCAAGGGTGTGTGACATGGATTTCCAAAATTGTGAGTCAATACCTGTGGGGCAATAAATGTTGAGGAAAGAGATACAGGATCCATTTATTACGGTATGTAGAAGAAGCCATCATCCGTCTGCATCCTTTTCCTTGCTCTCTATAGTAAGGGAAAGGGACTTATGAAATATAATCACCACTCCATTTTTCCTAACTTTAGCTTGGGAATTGTATACTAGCCAACCCATTGTTTTTTAAGAGAATTAACATCGTTGTCATTAAAGTGCCTTTCTTGTAACATAGCAATCTTACATTGTAATTTGGAGAGATGAGTAAGCACCCTTTGCCTTTTTGACAGGATTACGTAAACCCTTTATATTCCAAGAAATAATTCGAACATTATTTGTCATCGCAAGGGGGAAAAAGCATTAAACAAAACTATGAGTATTATAAAATTGAAAAAAAGGATAGAAAGTCAATATGCAACACCGTGAGTATTAAAGAATTGAAAAATGTTAAGAACTCAATATGAGGAAATTTAAAGTCAACAAGTTTACAACTTTGCAGAAAAATCAAATAGGAGAAAAGGCTACGAAAGAGATAAAAAGTAGGGGTTACAAAACGATGTTGAAGAATAGGAGATGATGAAACTAAGGGAGAGAAAGAGAAAAAGGGATCAGAAATCAAGAAAGAAAAAACTGAAAAAGGAAAAGAAAAACAAAACAGTAAGAGAAGAATAAAGGAGAAAAGATGAAAAAGGTAAATGATAGGCAAAGAGATGTTGACAGGAAGCCGGGAGACTTCAGTCAAGAATGACGGAATATATATCCAGAATAAAGAGGGTAGCATGTGGAGGTGGGGAGCCGCAGAAGGAGGACAGATGGCAAAGCCAGCGAGGACAGCGGGAATCAACAGGCCCCAATCGAGAGAAAGATGTAAGAATCAGGGAGCCAATTAAGAGAAAAAACCAAGGGGGAGAACGACTACAAAAGGAACATAGAGTGATAAATATAAAACAGGCAAACAACTGCAACAGGAATATATGATAAAAGAATTAACACTTACTAAACATGGGGAATAGTTATGAACAATAGTTATGAACATTAGGAGTGGGATGGGAAAGTAGGAAGAGAAGAAACATCAGGGAAATGAGTCGGTAAGAGAAGGGAAACATCTGTGGAGAAAAAACAAAGAAATGGTAAGAGATGGCCACCGGGGAAGGCGGACAAACTATACCAGTCAGCGATAACACCAACGGGCCACAACTAACAGTAACAAAGAAGACGAAAGTCTTCAGAACATTGGAATGAGAAAAGATAACTCAGAGGGCTTAAGATAAAGAAGTAGAAAACATAGCTCTAGCCCCACCAAAGTCCATCTCAACTCCTTTATGATGAGAAATAAATTGTCTTAAATCTTCGGGATGATCAAAAGAGTAGGACCGTTCTTTATATGTGACTTTAGAGAAGCAAGGATGCACCAGGCCATATCTGGCATTCATGGATCAAAGAGCTGGCCGAAGAGAGAGGAATTCCTTGAGACAGGCAGCAGTGGTGCGAGCCACATCCTGAGAAAAGAAAACTTTTTGACCAGATCACAGCATCTGCTTTCTTAGCTTTGCCGCCAAAAGAACCATTAACAGCTCAGTGTATTCCAGAGATAAAATAATTATCCCTCTGGGGCAGTTGACTAACGAAGTAGAAGAAGAACTTCCGTATTTAGGACCGACACAAAGGACACGTTGCAGGTTGAGAGTGGTGCTGTCTTTAAGACCAACAATTTTAGGAATGTGAGACTTTAAAAAGGCGAGCATGTCAGATCCCTCCTCTCCCTCAGGAATACCCTAGATTCGAAGGTTATTGCACCTGTTGCAATTTTCTAAGTCCTCCGATTGCAATTTAAGGTGAGCAATCTCTTTAGACATAGTTGCAACTTGAGGGATCACATACTGAGTATCACTATTCCGTTGCTCCACCAGGGACACTCTCGAATCCAAGTTAGACCACTTCTCTTCCATCCTCTGAAGGGTTGTATTTGTGTCTCTCACAAAAGTTTTAATGAGCTTTATCTCTTCCACGAGGTCTTCCAGTGTTATAGGAAGAGGAGATTTAGTAGGCGAATTTGGTTCCTTCTTTTGGCGTTTGGTGGAAGTAGCAGAGTTAGAATCCTTGAAGAGAGGAGACATACTTGCAGAGGTACTCTTCTGACCCAGGGAGGAAGAGGACTCCATATAGAAGAGTATATTAGGATGTTGAAGACTCGAGAGACAAGAAACTTGCTTTAGCAGCGTGCAGAACAGTCAAAGATGTCTCCAATGATCAGATTGGTGTTGGGAGGTAGTAAGGTCAGCCCAGAGGAATCCAAAAC
Organism: Triturus cristatus; assembly: GCF_964204655.1. Lineage (NCBI taxonomy): Eukaryota > Metazoa > Chordata > Amphibia > Caudata > Salamandridae > Triturus > Triturus cristatus. The sequence continues at coordinate 408,835,013 of NC_140590.1, forward strand.
CAGTTAAAATGCGTTGAATAAGTGCTACTTGCTGACTGTAAATAGGGATTGAAGCATATCAAAAAGCATGCAGAAAGAACATTCTACTGAACGCGCCACAGACCACTGGGAGATGAGTATCGAATGTTGCTGGAACATAAATGAAGAGCACACTTAATGCATAATGTCCAAACCCAGTAACACCGGTCTCGCAGGAAACTCAAACCAGTTCGAGAAACAAAGCCTCAGTTGGAAGTGACCACCTTGTGGAAGTTCACGTTGTTCCCAACAGTAGGCTTAAATTGAGACACTTCAGGCGAATGAAGGTTATGATGCCAAATTAGAGGTTTCTCCTCACAAAATTGCAAGTAGGAGATATTGCTCTAAGAACAATAACCTTGCCAAAAACATAAAACACTCAGGAGCATAAAGCAGCGTTGCCCCCAAGACGTGGCACAAACAATGCAGAAAAGCCATAAATCAAAGCGGCGACCTGCCGCAGCAAAATGGCGGCCGCAGCCACGAAATGTGATTCGTGCGAGATGTGGAGAAAACAGGGCAAAAACAGCTAAAAAACAAAAAAAAAGATAGCTACCTGTGCCTCCGCGTCCAGTCCTCAAGGGGAATTAGTTAATTGGCTTTCTACACAATTAAAGATGGTATCTGGGGGATCTGCAAATTCAGATCGTAATGCCCTCACACACCTGTTAGGGTGTCATGCTTCATCATTGGGCGCTCCTCGTCGGACCGGCGCTGCAATGTCCGACGGGCCTGGTGGCATCTTTATCGGAGATCTTTTTGATCTGAGAACGCCGTTTGGTAATTGAGGTGTGTGGGGCTATAGGAGATCAATGTCTTCTAAAGTGTGCAGAGTGTGATTTAAAATAGCCCCTGACCTTGTTGATTCACTTTATTAAGTATTCAAGGTTGGGACTCATTAAAAAACGGTGAGGCTACGTTTAATGAGTAAAGGTATTCGAGTAGCCTTTGGTTGATTGGGTAAACATGTTTCGTGTCTGGTGCTCCAAAGTAAAGCGACACTTCTTCAGGACCGATCTGCCCTGACCGCTAATGGTCAGTCAAGGGATGATAACTCCCCTTCTTAGTGTCAGGGCCCTAAAACTAGGGTTCTTTATCTGGCGTTCCACCTCCTAGAGGTGGGATGGAATGCCTCATAGATGAGGGAAGACGACCCGACCACTTGAACGGGTTTACCTAAGGATGAAGCGGGTTCGTAGTAGATCCTTCTTGTCTTAGCCTCATCTGGATGTTGACTTCCGGCGGTAACACATAGATGAGGCTAAGACAAGTAGGATCTACTACGAACCCGCTTCATCCTTAGGTAAACCCGTTCAAGTGGTCGGGTCATCTTCCCTCACCTATGAGGCATTCCATCCCACCTCTAGGAGGTGGAACGCCAGATCAAGAACCCTAGTTTTAGGGTCCTGACACTAAGAAGGGGAGTTATCATCCCTTGACTGACCATTAGCGGTCAGGGCAGATCGGTCCTGAAGAAGTGTCGCTTTACTTTGGAGCACCAGACACGAAACATGTTGACCCAATCAACCAAAGGCTACTCGAATACCTTTACTCGTTAAACGTAGCCTCACCGTTTTTTAATGAGTCCCAACCTTGAATACTTAATAAAGTGAATCAACAAGGTCAGGGGCTATTTTAAATCACACTCTGCACACTTTAGAAGACATTGCTCTCCTATAGCCCCACACACCTCACTCACCAAACGGCGTTCTCAGATCAAAAAGATCTCCGATAAAGATGCCTCCTGGCCCGTCGGACATTGCAGCGCCGGTCCGACGAGGAGCGCCCAATGATGAAGCATGATACCATCTTTAATTGTGTAGAAAGCCATTGAAACTCTCTACTCAGGCCCATAGAGAGGAACTGCTCCCTTTTGATATATATTGAAATGCCTAGGAGCACAGGAACAGGACCTCTATAAATAACTAGCTCTGACGTCCCCCTTTTGATTATACGAATTAGTTAATTGCCCTGAAACTCAGCAGAAACAGCTCCGGAATATACATAGGACCTGCTTGAAATGAAGAGCCTCAGCTGGGAGCGGCCATCTTGTGGCTGCTCAAGCCACACCCCCACCACTGTGCTAAAATTAATAGTGAAATATTCATCTAATGCTTGTACGAGTTCCACCTGGAACACTATGTCCTGAAGGGAGTAGGGTCCACATCTCCAGGCAAAGGCGGGGGGCATTAATGTGTCCAGTGGTAGCTCCAGCAGCTCCAATGAATGATTTGAGTATATTCGTGGTAAATGTGCACACTTTTGTACATGCGGCACCAGGCTAGGGGACAGCAGCCAGAAGCCTGTGCATGTGTGGATATTGTAGGTTGTTAGAAATGGCCCTTTCTGCAGAGTCACCCCCAAACATTTTGCCTTCCTCCTTCCCTTTTTGCTGAATTCCTTTTTGTTGGCTCTAGGACTCTGAGCACTTTACCACTGCTTACCAGTGCTAAATTGCATATGCTCTGTACTCTAAACATGGATACGTTGGCTTAACCACAATTGGCTTACTTAATTCATTTCTACATCCCTAGTTAAGTACACTGTATATGCCCAGGGCCTGTAAATTAAATGCTACTAGTGGGCCTGTAGCACTGATTGTACCACTAACTTTAGTAGTCCTGTAAACAGGCCTGCCACTGCAGAGCCTGTGTGTGCAGTTTTAAACTGGTATTCTGACCTGGCAAGTTAACCTACTTGCCAGGCCCAAAACTTCCCTTTTATTACATATAAGTAACCCCTAAGATAGGCAGCCCTATCGGCAAGGTGCAGGATATTTAAAAGGTAGGTCATGTACCTCTGAGTTTACATGTCCTAGTAGTGAAACATGATAACATTTGTTGTTCACTACTGCAAGGCCTATGTCTATCATAGGTTAACATTGAGGTTGCCTTAAAACATCTTTTAAGTTAAATTTTCCAGTTAGGAAGAGATAGAGATTTAGAGTTTAGTGTCTCTGAACTCACAGTTTAAAATCACAACTTATGGTGAAGTCAGTTTTTAAATTGAAAATGTATTTTAGCCAATCTTTGCCTCTGTCTATCTCTGAATGCACGTTTGGGTTGGGTGACAGCTGGACTTTGTGCATTCCCTGTCGACAGGCACACACAAAATGAGCTGGGGTGTGACATTCGCACCCTGATGGCCCATCACCAGGTTAATGGACATCTATGAGGTAGATTGGGAAGGTGGAGCTGATACTTGCATCTGAATGGGGCCGTGCCTGTCCCCACACAAATAACTGTATACCCCCCCTGTAGTGAGTCCGAAGCCAGACCAGGAAAGGCAGGGACCTTGCGATCTTGAAAGGCCTCTTTGAAGTCTCCTCTACCTCAAAGGCACAACTGGGTATAAGTACTGAACCCCTGACACCACCAAATCAGAACTTTGCTGGAACCTAGATCATTCTACCAAGAAGAAGAGCTACTGGGCTGTAGGCAGGACTGCCCCTCTAATAATTGCTTTGATGTGTTGGTCTGCTGCCTGCTGATTGCTGTGCTGCAGGAAGAGCTGCTACTTTGCTACCTGATTTACTGTGCTTGGCTGATGCCTGCTGCTCCCTGTCTGGGAGTAAGAAAGACTGAACCTGCTCTCTACATCCTTGAACCCAAGTCCTCCAAGGGCTTTTCCCCTGTTCTTGAAGTCCCAGGGCCATCAAAGACTTCCTTCACTCTGCTTCAGCTGCTAGACTCTACCAACTGTGAGTACCGCCATACCAAGAGGTGCCAATCCATCCCTGGGCCTTGGAAGTGGATTGTGCAGCTGGTTTCCTGCAAAAAGTGACAAAGTGATGACTTTGCACCGATCTGAACTGATGCAGTGATGATTCGATGATGACTTGGGTCCTGATTGTGAGGCTCAACAATGACGCAGGACTGATCCAAAGACACTGCTGCATGCCAAATAACAGTCTCCCTTCATGCGATGCTGTGTGGTCAAACCAATACCGAGGACCAGGTGTGTCTCTTGCAGGATTGTGACATCTAAGTCATGCCTCAGCAAATAAGCCACTACCTTGTGAACCTTTCTGAAATTGTTTAAACGCCTGATATTCCATGTGAGGAACTTCAATGAGTGTTGGAACTTTGCCTCTGTCAAGATTACATACATGCCAGCAGTCATCAACATGCAAACACGTTTGCCTATACCTCTTGAATATGTGGACTGTGTCAGTAATTTGTCTTTCACTAATATGGCTTTAGTGGTTGTTCGAACTGTCCCCTCCCCCCACCTTCACTGCATTCCCCAACAAAATAAATAGTGAATCAGACCCCACCCCTTACCAATAGAATGCAACCCCAAATCAAATATTGTGGAGCACACATGGGGACAGATGTTGCCCTGCTGTTACCCCCAGTCACCTTTTACCACAGGGGGCAGCTTTCAAGACTATGGTGTGCTGCAAATTTTTTACTAGGTGAAGCAGTGAGAGTTGTACCAACAGCCTCTCTTTGGCCCTCGAAAGACGGCAGCCGCTGAGCCTAAGTCCACCAGCCCACCGCCTAGGTACAGTCCCATTTGTTTGAGGAAGCCCCAGCGTAAAGTGGAAGCTGTTAAGGTCGATCCACTGTGGGTGTCCCAGCTATCGCATCTACAAGCAACCACCATGTTGTTCTGTTGTACAGCCAGGAGGGCCTCTATTGCACAATGAGTGTAACCAATCTCTGCGGTCTATGGACGGCACTCTAACAGGAGTCCTTTGGCACATCAAAAAGGGAAAATGGAAGTGTGCACAACTGCCCAACTATTCTTGTTTGTTAAGATCTGTTGATTTTGTAATCTTCACCTCTTCTGATCGTGGGAAATGTCTCCCTACCTCCACAGCCATCCCCTGCTTAAGAAACTGCTGTAGCTGTTTAGAGGTCTCCGAAAATTTTGGCTTTGCTATCTATCATCACCCTCAGGTGGGCCGGGTAGAGCATGCTATAGTCCAATTGGAGCTCCTGTAGTTTTCTTTTCACTGTGGCAATTTTTTTCCGTGACTCCTGGACCTGCTCAGGTTAAATTGGATAAATTGATATTTCCGCACCCTCATGCCAGAGCACCTTCAGTTCACACACTCTGCAGAGCACCGCATCCTGGTCCCTTTAGTTTAGAAATATTAGCTATTATCAGGCACTGCTTCATGCCAGGTACCGTTGCTTGCTCCAACACAAAATATCTTGGAGAAGGTCTTGAGGCCCATTAGGTCTATCAGAAGTTGCTCCACGAATCTCTCCATGTTGCCAGTATTTGTAGATTCTGCTAGCATTGTTGTCCTAAGCTTATTGTGAGGTGATCTAGCTTCAAGGTCCTCTGCCTTAGCCTGTAGCATAGTCAGAGGCTGGATGGACAGAATGTCAGAGGACTTCGACAAGCACTCTGAGTGCCTTGATTTGGTAGAAAGGCATGTGTCTGAGGTTGACGATGAGCAGTTCACTGCCTCGATTGCCCAGAAGAAAGTTGAAAAGCCTCTGACTATGCTACGCTCCTAATGGTACCACTAGGTCTCCTGGTCTCCCCAGGCTGCTGCAACAATCCTCATGGGCCTGGGCCCAGAGCACCCACTTCTCTCCCAAAGGCCAGGCGATCCCCTGTTCAGAACTGCCTTCACTGTTCCACAGCAGTTCACAGCAGCAGTATGGAAGGGCAGTCAGTGCTGGCAGAGACAAGCCTCTTCTGTCTTGCCAGCAACATGGTTTCAGTGCAACAAGTGTCCTGGTTGTCAGCCTCATAGGCTTGTACGAGTGCACCGTTGTTCCGTGCCACACATTGCCATAGCTGTGATTTCCAAACCTGTTGCTATGTTGCTGCTAGCAACCTCTTCTGCCCCATCATTGCCGGTCTTAGCAGTATTCAAGCGGGCCGCATGGCCACCATGTTACCAGCCCATGTGGTCTCACACAGCATATGTTGCAGGGACAGATCCACCAAAATTACTCCTTCCTTGGGCATCACAGCAGAGAGGTTTGCATATCTGCATAGATCCCACAGAGTAAGGCCGTATGCAGCACCAGGATCGTTGAGGATTGTGACCAGCTGAAGGAGCTCACCTAAAAGGCTGCCATCTTTAGGCCAAATAAGCTCCGCCCCCTTGTTTTTATAGTTCCATTAATTGGCTCATATATTTATATGCGATTACTGTTTCAGGCTGTGCTGTGAGGGCATGATATTTTATAGTTTTGGTTGTGCTTTCTGAGATCCCATTAGGATAGATTACTTTGGAAGTATTACTATCAGTGTCTCCTAGTTTGATAATATACTTAGATTATTGATCTTTTGAGAAGGGCCATAATAACAGAGATAGTATGAGTGGGGGAATTGTGGGATTGTATGGGTCAGTGTAGACTTTGTTAATGTTCGGTAGTAGTAATTATAGAAGGTTGTGATATGTGGTGTATCGTTGTATATGTTGGGAATTGTTAAGAACGCAGTGTCTAGGCTAGTGAGATCAGTAGATATTAGGTATTTGTAATCATATCAGGATGCTAATTGCATGTAAAGTGTCATAATAATAATAATGAAGTAGTAGAATCATTATCTCATCAAGGCACACTGTCTCTCTCTCTCAAGGACTTGCGCGCAGGTGTAATGAAGGTATGCAGGTTTCTGGGGCAAGAGCTGGATGACAAGGCAATTGATCTGGTGGTAGAAAGTGCCCTCTTTAAAAACATGAAGGACAACAAGATGGCCAATTTCAGCAGTCTACCATCCGGCTACATGGACCAAGAAAAGAGCAAGTTTATGCGAAAAGGTACGAAAACCGTATTTCAGAACATCCAAGGATGTGACATTCACATAAGTCATTATTGATTTCTAATTGTTAGTAATGTCCTCAAAGATGGCAAGTTACAATATTTGTCCTGAACATTATGCTGACTCTTGTTCTGTCATACAGTCCCCATTCCCCATATGGTGTATGAAACGGAAGGAGTTCACACAGCCTCAAATTCTTGGAACCGAGAAAATGTGTTGTCAAAATAGAAGAGATGGATAAAGTTATTAGTCGTGTCTAGTCAATTTGTTGCTAAAATAGAATTGTGAGATAAACAAATCTTATATATTGAGCAAAGTTTTTTTTAATAAAAATTAGAACATACATAAAGACAGACAAAATCTATATCATAATTTCAATGGGGTGAGAATGCTGTGCTCGGTGCTGAAAACAACTTGATATTTATGTGCAAAGTATAGCTATACATGTATCACAAGTGAAAAGTACAGATACAGTCCACAGGTATCTGGCTATAAAGGCCAGGTACATATGAATAAAGCATGTTGCTTGGGCCTATAATAAGGGTTCAGTACCTTTAACAGCTGGTATAGCCCTCAGTAGCGGGCTGCAAGTCTTTATTCTATTCTTGCTTCCATTAGAAATGAGGAATATATGGCTCAGCCATCCTGTAATTGTAGTAACATATTAGACAAGCTTGCAAATATTACTGCTATAATCACCTCACTTGCAAACCCTCTGAAGACTTAAGCCTAGTGATCCAGCAAGTGCACTTGAACCTAAACCTGAGATTCATGTTTCTAGTGGCCCCATTTTCACTGGAGAATCAGAATCATCACTGGCCAAATGTAGCCATGTGAGTCCTTCCTTTATGGATAAGTAAAAGTCACTGGGTTTGATGGATCAAACATCAGCAGCTCCACTTGTCACCTGTTTCAATTTTAGATGAAATAAAACCATTGATTAGAAAGCAAAAGAAGCTCTAAAAATCCACCAGCGCCCCTAGGATAAACATCTTTGTTAACAGAAGCATACAAAGCAGCCTGCCCACAAAGATCCATTCAATATTCTCAAAGCAGCTCAATACCTATGTATCCCCCATTGATCATGAGGGAGTCGAGAAGAGGATAATTAATGTGTCCTGACCTGGTGCTCTTGGTGCAGATTGGAGCTTCGAATCCCCTCTACTTCCACGGACGGAGTGATTTCACAGTCACACACACACACACATACACATCACACGCTGGTGGGCCCATAACACCAACATTCATCCTACCACTCTATCCGTGCCATGTATAAGGGGAAACACTTTTCTATACCTAACCAATCTGCATTACCCTGAGGTCAATGAGATCAACTAGTTGCTATAGATTTGGTGATACAACTAACACTCTAAATATTCAATAAACATGACAATAAAATAACCACCTGACACAGTAATTCAAACAGAATATTGTTTATCTAAATCAAATTGTAAGAAAAGCCAATTAAATGCAAGATCATTTTTTTCCATATTTACCTATTCTGGCTAAAAGTCGTTTTCTAAGTCAGAAATGGTCCTCAGCAGATAGTTAAAGATTTCTATCCGTCATGTAGAGTCACCGTCCTCTCCGTCAGCGTCGGGACCTATGATCATTGGTTCGAGAAGAAGTGGCGCTAGACCTCTCTAGTCTACTAATATTTATACCATAATTTACATTCCAAATGTTGCAAACATAACTTTCAAAACATTCGATTGGCGGAAAATATGTCGTCTTGGTACATTAAGCTACACCATTAGATTTTCTCATGTATTGATAGTTTCAAGTTCTGAATAGAAATTAGAAGTCTATAGCTAATTCGTTACTTCTACGGATGTCTCCTCAGGATAAAATGTATCTCATCCATGGGACCATTATAAGTTCATCAAGTCGGATTTTAAGTTGCAACAATTCTTCACGTTCAGGGGCATCTAGCAACACTCCCAGATCTGTCGTCATGTACATGGCTTTTCAGTTCAATCAGAGGACAGGGTCGCAGTCAGCGCAAAGCCTCTTTTCATATTTTCATCTACTCGAATGCAGGCTGCGGGTGGTGGCCATTTTACAGCAGGCCACAATGGTCAACTTAAGCGAAGAAAACACAAAATTATAATTACTACATGGAAATGATTATACAGTGTTATTCTCCTGCTAATACCCTTAAGTGTATGTATTTATCTAGCCATTTGCGACATCAAAAGCCATTAATGCATATTTGTTATAAGCGCAAAACACAATAACATCACATAAGCAACATCTATACTGTTAATTTGCTCACCAACTTAGTTCACTTATTATTTTAGCCATGCAATTGCTTTCCCACGTGTAATTCTTCTGTTAATAAGGTTGGTTAGAAAAGACTTGACAAATCTTTAGTAATTACTAATTAATCAGTAGTACTTTTAATAATGACATACAAAATTGAAACAGGTATTTGGTTTTAAATTAAAAACCCTGCTCCAGCACTCTAAAGGAGCCAATTACTGCAACAGCCACATCACTGATAAGATTCATCACAGAAATGAAGAATCAATGTCCACTACATCACCAAATCCACTAAGCCTACTGAGTGGCTCCCCAGTTCTATGATAGCCCAACTCCTATTGCACATCAAACTTGACTCTCAATCAGAGTAAGCGAATCAGTATCAACACCCTTTATTACACAAACCAGACCCTGAAAAAACAGAATCCATCAGAGAAACTGTGTCAGATGCTGCAAGTAGTGCAACACATTGCTTTAACAATAAACAACTGTTGTGCCTTGCAAAGCATCTAAATATCATTACAGTTTTTCCTCTATTGAAGCCAAATCCAATTACCCTCGCTTCTGATTCTGTATCATTTTTACCAGAAGAGACTGGGGCAGATGACCTCTCAGCATCTGACAAACTCAAAAGTACAACTCATAGCTCATCTACAGATCAACAACATAAGGAACGTACATCAGACAACCTCTCTTGTTCACTCCTTTTCACTCCAGAACATAATTCTAGAGGCCAGCATGACATAATAAATAAAGAGAATATATTATATATTCTGACTACTAGAATCATATCACAGTCTGAAAGCCCTGATCACACATAGCTTGGAAGGGATTGAGTTCCTCGACTGAGTCATTATTCCTAGAAAGGTGTCGACAAAAGTATCTTAGGCTAGCTTGGAAATGATCATTTTGGTATAGAGATGCAAGGATATTTTTGCAACATGGGGAATTATGTCAAACCAATAATGATTGAATACCCTTAACCATTTGTCACCACCTCATCCTCAGGCGTAACTCCCACATCCAACCCTATGTCAATTCTAAAAGCCTACCAATGTATCCTATCACCTAAGTTAATCACCAATTAACAAATGGAGCTCACAATCTGGAAAGTAGGGATACTTAAAAGAACACTGTAACCAGAAAATTAGCCATGGGGAGGACTGGAATTGTCTGTCTACAGTAGTTAGACCAAGGGTGTAACAGAGGTCCCCACCATCCTTACAGCACATGGGAAGGGGCCCACACCATTCACCTGTAAGTGAGCCCCGTTAGGCTGGCCAGCTGCCAACAAATAAAGCACTCAGAAGCAGCAAGGGAGAAGGGGAATGGGTAATGGGGGTACACTCACTTTAGCTTGCAGGCCCCCCCTGAGGTTTTGTTATGTCACTGAGTTAGACACATACCCCAACAGGAAGGAACCTTCAGCCCCTTGGCTTACGGAAGCCCTTTGGCTGAAAAAGCATGCCTGTAGAAGGAAAGAAAGGAGCTGAAGAATTCTTTACGACACCCAAGAACAATCTTATATAATTTAGCACTAACCAAGTATAAAAATCTTCTCATCAATGAGAAAAGTAATTTCTATACACAGCCTCCAACTCTACCAAGGAACTTTAGCAGGTGGTTACCAAATGTACCTTTGCCCCTAAGAACAATGAGACAATTCACAGTCAACAGCTTTGTGATACCTTAGCTTTTATCTTCAAATCTGATTTGATAATTCCAGTGACACACCACCTAGGCAGCAGTGATCCCGGTTTAATCAAGACTATCACCCCTTCTCTAAATTCACTCCCACCTCTTCTGGTCAAGGGGCCACTCTTCTTATGGGAGATAAATCTGGGTCCCCATATGACCCCTGCCCCCACACCCAAGATGCTCAAACTAGCACCAGAGATAATCACTACTGATCTGTCTAATATCTCTAACACAATGTTTTCCACAGGTGTGTTTCCTTTGAGATGGAAACAAGCTTCCATCCTCCCTCTTATAGAAAAACCTAATCTCAGCTCAACTGACCCCAATAACTACCACCCTATATCATGTCTCCCCCTCCCCTCTAAAATTGTTGAAAACCTCATGAACTTAGAACTGTCTCAATTTATCCAGGGCAATCACATCCTGGACACCGACTCAGTTCGGGTTGAGCCCAGGACACAGTACATAAATTGCCTTAGTCAAAGCAACGGAAGATATAAGGACTTCACTAGACAGAGGGGGATATCCCGCCCTCATTCTAATTGACCTATTGGTTGAGTTCGATACTGTGGATCATAACACCCAGATTCACCGTTTAGCAGAGATAGAGATCAAGGATAATACCCTTTCCTTGCTTACCTCTTTTCTTTCTGATAGGACACTAACTCTGGCTGTAGTCAACACCCTTTACTCTGCCATGCGAGATCCCTCAGGGATCCTCACTGATCCCAACTCTTTTTAATGTCCATGTGTCTAAACTGGCCACTAATTAAAAGTTTTAATTTGGCTCTTACCTCCAATGCTGATGACACTCAATTGGTAGTCACAGCCTTCAACAGCGACCCTTCTGGACCTCTAAAATGTCATAAATGTATCAGAGCAGTTAGCATCTGGATGAGCAAACGCTGCTTAAAGCTAAACTCGGAGAAAACAGAGGTGATATCATTTGGGAACCTCTCTCCTCCCTGGTCCCCAACCTGGTAGCCAGAACTGCTTCCCCCCAATTCCCGTCTCTGAAGCCAAACATATGGGGGTTATCATTGATGACAAACTCAACCTTGGAGCCCAAGTTTTGTCAGTGGTGTCCTCATCCTATCATACCCTTAGAATGATCAGAAAGATTCTACCCTGTATTCCAAACAAATCTAGGAAAGTCTTGTTAATTGCCTTAGTCCTCTCAAAGTTAGACTGCTGTAATCGCCTCCATATGAATTTGAAAGAAAAGCATGCCAGCAAACTTCAGCTTGTGTAGAACGCCGCAGCCAGAATGATTCAAAATCTCCTGAAATGTCATTCAATCTCCCCCGGTCTCCAAAAGATGCACTGGCTTCCTGTTCACAGCCGGGTAAAATTCAAGGCTCTTTGCATTGCACACAATGGTATCTACCACACAGGACCAGAATTCCTAAGGCATGCCTTCCAGTGGTACACTCCTAACAGACCTCTACGCTCTACATATTCCAATACGCGAATGATCCCCAGAATCAGGAAAGACAACTGGGGAGGTAGGAGCTTTATACTCAGCACAATTTAGAGCCACCCCATCCCTCCTCTCATTTAGGAAGGAAATTAAGACCTGGCTTTTTAACAACTAAATGCGCCAAGCATAGTGTGTTCAGGTTCAGTGAGTGCCATGATACCTTTGGGTAATTGTGCGCTTTGTAAATATTTTTAACATAACACAACATAACACACCTCTCAAGAGAGGAAATAATATTCGATCCCAAGTAGTATAAATAGGTTCTGCCCTAAGTACACTTTCGCTGTTTTCTTGGAATATTGCTGGCTTTGCCAGACTCTCGAAAGATGAACATTCCTGCTTCTATCTGTTTTGTAGTGATATCATCTTTATATACGAGTCTTGGTGCTGTGAACCTCTTCTTGTTCTGGGCTACCACAGCTATCATGCAAACTCCAGTAAAGCCAAAGGTAAGGGCAAACATTTACGTGCCAAATACCTTTAATTGCGTATTAAACACCATTGATTTGGCAAGCTATAAACTGAAGGCACTGTGGGTTTCGTATAAAGGTACAGGTAGTGCTTTTCCCTAGCTCATTTTAATAACCATGTATCTTCACCCTGCCAACACACAGCACCAGTCAGGTAAAATACAACAAATGAATTCCTCACTTAACTTGCTCCTCGAGGGCAAGAGGAATGTCTGTATCACATTAATGGCAGACTTTAGCCTTAATCTGGCATTAATGGATGACCTATCCTACGTGTATGAAGGCCCCATATGGGGCATTCCAGCCACCTCCATTGCGCAGAAGCGCCATGGCCCACTGCGCTTCAACCTGCTTGGGACATTTCAGTGTCCTTATTTATGCTCTCTGAATGGCACGTTCCCAGTTGACAAACCCATGAAGTATAAGCATTTCTCTATCCAATATAGGGGCATTTTTACTAGGTAATGGCATGGCGCTGTGAGCAATTTTGCAGCTCCCTGCTGTGCCATTAAAAAAACACAGGGATGTACCATATTTACAAGAATACTGCACAGTCATGTGTTTTCCCTTGTGCTTAGGCTATAAAAAGCTGCCTAGCACGAACACAGAATCACCCTTGCAACACAGGTACCCTTGCACTTTGGGGCAAAGGTGCCTGTGTTGCAGAGAATCATTGTTTATGTGCAGGAAGGGACACATTTGTGGTTGGACCAGTCAGCTGCTGGTAACAGATGGGTAGGATTCAAATGGGCATTTCTGTTTGACGAATGTGTGACTAGAGGAAGTGCCCCCCCTCAACAGACCATGAAGCAAAACACCACTAGAGTATAGGTATCTAAGCCTGATACTAACCTCAGAGAGGTAAGTCATCTCTGCGCTTTCTAATGACCCTCTTACCCTCTTCCTGATAGGGCAGAGAGGCAGTTATTAACGGTGATGAATTCCCAAGACCTGTTAGGCTTTTGGGAAAGGGCAGCAACATGTTAGTTAAAGACAGGAGTATGCAAGGATCACAGCATCCATTTCCATACCCCGCCATTACCTAATGGTAATCTTTTAAATTATACCCAGGGTACTACAGTAATAAAAAAGATACTTTTGTGGTATACCCTGAGGTATTTTTAGTAGCAACTTGACCCTTGTTATCCAGAAAAAGGTAATAATTTCTAAGAACTCTCTTGACATAGCCCAACCCGAGGTTGAGTCTGCCATGTCAATAACTAAGGTGTAACAAGGTGGCCTATGATGAAGCATGTCACATTATGTGAGTGAGCCTACCTCATCCAGTTCTTGGTATTGCCACCCTCAGTAGGAGACATAAAAAGCATCAGGTTCTTCTTTATATTAAATACAATTAAATAATTTTATCTGCCAGCCACATGTTCAAACAACAACAAGCAGAGAGCCATGAACAACAAAGAACACATGCAGATCCATGGCAAAAGCACACTGACTACTACACAAAATGGCTGCCAGCCACAAGTTCAAACAACAAATAAAGAGGCATAGACAACAAAGAACACATGCAGGCCTATGGACATTGACTACACATAATAGCCAACAGGTGCCAGGCATGAAGAGCAAAGACAAAATGGTGGCCTATGGAAAACACACACACAGACACACAGACACGCAGACACACACACACACACTAGGCAGACAAAAAATGTCCACTTTGCCAGCAAACAAAGGAGGCATGGTAAACAAAGAAGAAAACACTACCTATAATAAAAACAAAAATGAAGTCAGCTATTAAAAATATCCAACAACACATATTTCACCAAGGCATCAAAAAATATTACCCCACCAAATGACATGTTAACACACTTTCTGCATTCTGCAGCACACATAGTAAGAGCAATATGTATCTCAGGATTGTTTTTGTACAGGAAGGTGTCCATTCCTGCATAAAAACAATCCTGCATGCAACACAGGCAGCCTTGCACTATTGTGCAAGGGTGACTGTGTTGGCATTAGGTTGCAAAAAGGGAACCTGCACAGGCGAAAAGACTGGAATTTGCTGTATTGCCCAAAATAGGGTGCATTCCTGCCTTTTCACTGTCACACAGTGCAGCAGAGCAAGGTGTCTTGCTGTGCTGTGTGACATTCTCGTAAATAGGCTCCAAATTCCTTAAAATCCATTTGTATATGCAGCAAAATTGTAGAAAAGAGACGGCCCTACCCCGTCTGCCTGGGACGACTCCTGGTGGCAGACTACACTTGGAACAGCACCAACACCCACAGACCATTCACGCAACTTGGGATTCATCCTCGACTCCTCCCTCTCCATGTCCAAGCAGGTCAATGCCGTCTACTCCTCCTGCTTCAACACCCTCCGCATGCTTCGCAGGGTCTACAAGTGAATCCCGATTGAAACCAGAAGAACGGTGACCCAAGCCCTCGTCAGCAGCCAGCTGGACTATGGCAACGCACTCTACGCTGGAATCCCAACCAAACACCTACAGCGACTACAACGTATCCAGAACGCCTCAGCCCGCCTGATCCTCAACCTCCCTCGCCGCAGCCACATCACCCACCACCTAAGACACCTGCACTGGCTCCCCATCAACAAGAGGATCACCTTCAAAGTCCTCACCCACGCACACAAAGCACTCCACAACTCCGGACCAACATACCTGAACAGCAGACTCAACTTCTACACCCCCGCCCACCAGCTCCGCTCTGCAAGCCTCGCCCTCGCCGCCGTCCCCCGAATCCAACGAACCACTGCCAGAAGCAGATCCTTCACCTACATCGTGGCCAAGACCTGGAACTCCCTCCCCACCCACCTGCGGCAGACCCAGGACCTGCTCACTTTCAGGAGGCTCCTCAAGACCTGGCTCTTCGAGCAGTAGCTGCAGACCCCCCTCCCCCCTCTTCAGCGCCTTGAGACCCTCGCGGGTGTGTAGCGTGCTTTATAAGTACTGTGATTAATTGATTGAGGAGATGTATAAAGCACTGGGAGCAGCATTCTGGATGGTAAGGGCGGAAGTTGGTGTCTCTGTGGCACTTCCTTCTGCAAAAAAAAAGTAAAATAATGAAAAGTGCACTTAGCGCTAAAACAACTACCTGAACATTCCGTTCGGGTAGAAGATTCACTCAAAAAGGCATTTTCGGGTTGATTCAGCTGCTTCTCAAGTAGAAAATCTACTTGTGAAGCAGCCCTGACTGCTTGCGACCGGAAATCACGCCAGAGGACAGCAAATCTTGCTCGAGCTTGCAAGCGTGCTTCATGGAGCCTCACGCTATTCCTGTGGACATCACACTGCTTGAACGAGATAATAGTTCCACCATGCACTGGCTGAATTTGGCATAAACTCCCCATTACAAGAGTAACATGGAGTTACTATAATCTGCCAATACAGCAAGCAGAATTACAATTCCACCCGGTCCTAGTGAATAGGCCCCCACATAATTGGTGTAGAGAGCAGTATCAAAAAAATCTCACACAAATATCAAATATTATTTTTTAAAGAAGCAATGACAGTTTCTCTTTGAATCTATGGGGGTCCCTTAGAGACTTCCCCACAAGAGCCAGGGTTGCAGGGTAGCCCAACACTACCCCCTTATGTGTTGTTTTGATTTCTTTTCAGGATATGGTGATCGAATCCTAAAATGGCAGGTGCAACATTTCTCATTATGTTGCATCCAGCCAATCACAGCCCTTGGTGCTGGAAGGTCAGTCGTGGTCCTATAGATTTAGCCAGTCAGTATTTTTCCTATGCCATTTAGTACTCCCTTAGATGTCCCGTGTCACAAGTGATCTATACATTTTGAAGTAGGCCTGGGCGGTAAATTCCGTTCCGCTCGCGGAATTTGGGTAATTTCACTTTCCGCAGAGAATGCAGCATTGCCCAAAATTCTGCTTTTCGCTGAATTTTTTGCCTGTTCGCATTCTCAAAATGCGTGTTTGCGAGATATTGTCCCCCAAGCACGCAAACAGTGTTCGCAAACAGGAAAAAGCATCATGAACAAGCAATTCTGCGTGTTCGCGGAATTTCTGCTTGCTCGCGGAGATTTTTTACAGTTTCACGGAGCTTTGCGTAGCACGACTACGCAAATTCCGCCCACCCCTACTTTGAAGCTTAATTTACCTTAGACAGCTGAATAGATTTTCATCAAATCACAATAAAGTACCCTTTCTAGGTAATGATATAGCTTTCTGCCAAATTTGACGTAATTCCAGCTATTTTGGCTGTAGCGTTGTCTAAAGTTCCTAAAGGAAATTGCATGGAAAAAAATGCATTTCGTGACCCTTTATTTCTCAGTCCTCGTTTGAGTGATCACCCCAAATTTTCCAGGAAAGAGGTGAGGTGGATTAAATTTTTTAGCGGAAAGTTTCTTGTAAATTTCTCAAACAACGTTATTAGCAAACCAAAAACGAATTTCCTATATAAAACACGGTGACTGCTTCTGTATATATATAGTTATATATATATGTTATCTACTGGCAGTCGCCAGTAGATAGTTACAATTAGGACCGAGTTTCCATAGGAAATCTGAAAATTCTATTTTGAATAACTTTGGCGCCGGTTGATGAATCCTCACGAAATTTTCAAAACTTCTGGGGCGCTCCGCTCCGCTTGTACCCTGAAAGTCTCGGGGGAATTCGTCAAGCGGGGGCTGAGAAAAAAGGGGGGTCCCAAAACGCGTTTTTCCCATGCAATTTTCCATAGGGACCTTTAGTCCAAGGTACAGCCCAAATGGCTGAACAGAATTACTTTAAATTTGGCAAAGAGGTAGTCCTCAGGTCAGGGATGTGCCTTTTGCATATCTGGTGTCAATCCGTTCAGTAGTTCCTGAGAAAATCAAAAGTAAAATCATATATATATCTGGGCGGAGCCTAACCACACATCTCATCGTGAGATCTGATTGGCTGTCAGCACTTCATCCAAGAAGTGTTGGCAGTCATCTTGGGACCAATATACATGATAGCACCTCATTAAAAAGCCTTGCAGTTAATAGAAGATTTTAAGACTTTAGTTACATTATAAATCATTTGTTGATGGTACCATACTCATTTTAGGAATTGTGGTGTGTTCTAAGGTGATTTTACCATGTGAAAAAGCCTTCTGCTGTGATATCATGAATCATGTTTGAGAGAAATCTATTCTCTCATGCTTTTCCCACAGAGGTTTGGAAGGTGATCAATAAGCTAAACTGAGAGCATATTTTCTGTAAATTCACATTATCTTTCTCAGTCATGGGAGAATGAAGTCTGACATTCTCAGTAAAACATGTACATCCAGCAAGGGCAGAGACTGTCAGTTGATTCCTTTGTGTTCTACTGCAGCTTCCCAGAGTGTTCTAAAGAACAACTTGAGCGCTAATAGTCCTACTTATGACAAAAGTATGGCACACCTGAAGCCATCTTGGTTGGAATAAAGTGGTAACTCTTAAAACATTTAATTTAAAAAGGAACAAAATGAGGGGGTTCATTTTGCCATAGAAAGTATGATTAGTGCTGCAGAAAGAAAAGTTAGGGCACATTTTGAGTGACTTCTCAAATCCTCTTCTATTTCATTAAAACATTCTGACATGCAGACTGAAACATGCACTTTCAATACCAGCAGCAGATTTCCCTGGTGAGCAGTAGCTTTACTACAGTGATCTAATAAGCAACTAGAGTGCTAACATTCTGAATTTATGGCAAATGTGTGACACATCTGAATGCCTTCTTGATGGAATCAAAGTAAAAAACTGAAAGTTTTTCCTACTGAGGAGACTGTAGTACATGAGGAAATTAGGAAACATCATAACAAATAAGTCTCCCAAAATGGCCACCAGAGACAAAAGAGCCCAAATGTAGCCCAAATATCACTGAGATGTAGCCCAAGTATAGCCCAATGACAGAATGTCCCAGAGTGTTCTAACGAACAACTAGAGCGCTAACAGTCTTACTTATGACAAAAGTATGGCACACCTGAAACCATCTTGATTGGAATAAAGTGGTAACAGTTAAAACATTTAATTTTCAAAGGAACAAACTGAGGGGGTTCATTTTGCCACAGCAATTATGATTAGTGGTGCAGAAAGAAAAATTAGGGCACATTTTGACTTCTCAAATCCTCTTCTAATTCATAAAAAAATTCTAACATGCAGATTGAAACATGCACTTTGAATACCAGCAGCAGACTTCCCTGGTGAGCAGTAGCTTTACTACAGTGATCTAATGAGCAACTAGAGTGCTAACATTCAGAATTTATGGCAAATGTGTGACACATCTGAATGCCTTCTTGATGGAACCAAACTAAAAAACTGAAAGTATTTCCTACTGAGGAGACTGCAGTAAATGAGGAAATTTGTAAACTTCATAACAAATAAATCTCCCAAGATGGCCACCAGAGACAAAAGAGCCCAAATATAGCCCAAATATCACCGAGATGTAGCCCAAGTATAGCCCAATGACAGAATGTCCCAGAGTGTTCTAACGAACAACTAGAGCGCTAACAGTCTTACTTATGACAAAAGTATGGCACACCTAAAGCCATCTTGATTGGAATAAAGTGGTAACACTTAAAACATTTAATTTACAATGGAACAAAATGAGGGGGTTCATTTTCCCATAGAAATTATGAATAGTTCTGCAGAAAGAAAAATTAGGGCACATTTTGACTTCTCAAATTCTCTTCTATTTCATAAAAATATTCTGACATGCAGACTGAAACATACACTTTTAATACCAGCAGCAGACTTCAGTGGTGAGCAGTAGCATTACTACAGTGATCTAATGAGCAACTGGAGTGCTAACATTCAGAGTTTATGGCAAATGTGTGACATATCTGAATACCTTCTTGATGGAATCAAAGTAAAAAACTGAAAGCATTTCCTACTGAGGAGACTGCAGTAAATGAGGAAATTAGGAAACTTCATAACAAATAAATCTCCCAAGATGGCCACCAGAGACAAAAGGGCCCAAATGCAGCACAAATATCACCCAGATGTAGCCCACATGTAGCCCAATGACAGAAGTGTGCAAAACACTTATTTTTTGTGTATTTGCAGTTTTATATAGTGCAGACTTATTTATTTTATTTATTTAGGTTACTTATAAAGCGCTAACAATCATCCCGGGGGATATCACGGCGCTGCGATTGCTACAGTAAGGATGCAGTGGGAAAAATAGGTGTCTTTAGTCAAAGTCAGGGAAAAGGAAAGTTTTTAGTTGTTTCCTGAACGCCAGGTGATCCACTGTAAGTCGAAGGGCCATGGGAAGTTCATTCCACTTCTTTGCGGCAATGTAGGAAAATGCTCGTTCACCCATTCTGGCTTTCTTTACCCGGGGTATGCTGGCCAGCGCCGCGATTTGTGAGCGGAGGTGTCTAGTGGGAATGTAGAACCGAATCCTGTTTCTAAGGATAAGAGGGCCTGTCTCATGAAGTGCTCTATGAGTAATGCACAGCATTTTAAAAGTTGCTCTCTGCTTCATCGGAAGCCAGTGCAGATCTCGCAGACAATTTGTTGCCGAGTCAAATTTCCTTTTCATACAGATAGCCTTGGCTGCTGCGTTCTGAAGTGTCTGTAGCTTGGTGAAAAGATAACCCGCCATGCCAACAAACAGAGAGTTTCCATAATCTAGCCTGCTCATCAAGAGAGACTGAATTAGGATCCTTCTGCATTCTAATGGAATCCAAGGAAAAACTCTTTTGAGCATCTTCAGAATCGCAAAGCCTTTGCCGCATACAGCGGCTACATGAGCTTTCATGGAAAGGGATGTGTCGATCGTTATCCCCAGGTTCCTTGCTGTTAATGTAGGGGCGGGGGGGATGCCCAATGCTTCAGGCCACCAGGTGTCGTTCCACATTTGTGTGTGGCCTCCAAACAGCAATATCTCTGATTTGTCTGCATTCAGCTTGAGATAGTGTTTATGCATCCAATCAGCCAAATCAGAGAGGCAACTCCTAAGTCTGTCCTTGGAATTGTCAGGTATTGGAGTGCTTTACATGAGCATTGGTTACATCACACAAGATCAAATTCATTCTGGTTGTAGACATGGGGAGATTAACTGATTTGACCAGAATCACAGAATGTTGAGCTGAAGCAGAAACTCCAACCTGGTTCCCCAGTTGCAAAGTCTGCAGCTCTGGAAGTAACACCACATCCTCTCCCCTAGGTGCAACATTTAATCAAGTGGTCAACTGGATAAAAAAATATAAAGATTACAAATAATTTAAAAGTTCTTTGTCGCTATTTGAAAACTCAGAAAACATGTCCTCATTTTAGTTTTTTAGAGCACTAACCATAATTTTGATGCAAATAAGACCCTCTCATATATGTAATTTCTAAAGGAAATACTCTAGGTATTACAGTTTTGATTACATCAAGATGACGTCAGGCGTTCCACACTTTTGTAATAAATATAGAATGTTAGCAATCTAGTTGTTCATTGGGATACTGTTGAGAGGCAGAGGCCAGGGGCACGGACTCTGAAAATTGAAGGCAGGTAGGAGAGTGCAGAGGCAACAATTTGACCACACTGGGTAGGCAGGAAGGGCAGTGGCAGCACAATAGACTATGGAGGGCAGTGGAAAAGGGGGCAGGGGCAACAAACAAACAATACAGGACTGGCAAGAGAGGCTGTGGCAATATAATAGACCATTGTGGGCAGAAGGAAGAGGCAGTGGTAGTACAACCATACATGCCAACAGACCCGTTTCAGCCAGGAAACGTCCAATGTTTTTAAGCTCAAATGGGCTTTACTTGATCTGTCTCCTGTCTACAATCTCCTCTTTTTCATTGTAACTCAAAGGGGAAAATCAATACCCCAGTTTTTTTTCAAAATCTCCCTCTTACCAAGTTCAAAATGTTTGCAAGTATGGTACATTGGATCATGGTAGGCAGGAGGAATTGGGGTAGGGACATGGACTCGGATAACAGAGGACAGGAGGGACATGGAGAGGTGCACCAAACTGACCCTACAGGGCACGCATCAGGGAGTGCAGCACAACAATCCATGGAAAGCAATAGGGAGGGACAGGACCACGCACATGTACAACAGAGAACAGAGGGGAAAGAGGCAATGGTAGCTAGCTGACCATAATGGACAGACAGGAGAGAAAGCTGCAGCATAACAGACCATAAAGGGCAGGAGGGACGGATCAGGGGCATTACAATGGAACAGGCAAGCCAGGAGGGAGGGAATAGGGGTCTGCACATGGAAAAAGAGGGCTGGGGCAAGGGGGCAGGGCAGGAGCAGCAAGATGACCGTGGAGGTCAGGCAGTATGGGCACTAGAAACAAGACACACCATGGAGAGCAACAATGAGACTATGATGTCATACACACAGACCATGGAGGGAAGGTGGGAGGGGGCAGGGGCAGCTAGCTGACCACACAGGGAAGGTGGGAGGGGCCATGGCAGCACAGAAGACCATGCATGGCAAGCAGGAGGGTTAGTGGCAGCACAATGGCTATGATGGGCAAGAAGGAGGGTGCAGGGGCATGCACAAAGGACCATGGAAGATAGAAGGGAGGGTCAGGACTTGGGCACAGACAAGAGAGTTCAGGGGAAGGGGCCTCACAACAGACCGCACGGGGCAGGCAGGAGGAGCAGTTGCAGCACAACAGACCAGGGAGGGCAGAAGGGTGTGGCAGTAAAATGGACCATGGAGGACAGGAGGAAGGGGATAGGGGCATGGCATGTGGACAGGCAGGGTGGAGGTGGCAGGGACAGGTTACAGTCATCTGACAATGCTAGGCAGGTGGGAGGGAAGTGGCAGCTCAACAGAACACGCAGAGTAGATAGGAGTGGCAGGTCCATGGGATGGAGCAGGGGCATGCACAAAGACATCGGATGGCAGGGGGGAGGAGAATAGGGGAAGCAAGCTAAGCACAGAGGCTAAGCAGGAGGTCAATGATGGGCCATAGAATTGGGCAATGGAGGGCAGGAGGAGTGAACTGGTACATCATGCTAAATGGAGGGCAGTGGCAGCACATCAGACCATGCATGGCAGGAGGGAGGAGGCTAGTCCATGGATTCAGACAGCAGAGGATAGGGAGGAGGTGGATGGGGCAGCAAGCTAACTGTTCAGAGAAGGTGGGTATTAGGAACTTTATTGTTTTTAAAATGTGTGTCTGTGCGAACTACTTAAAATATGAACAAGTATGCAGCATAATCTCACTTTTATTCAGGAAGAAGAGGACGTTTGTGACTGTGACTCCAGGCTCACTTGGCAGAAACACCCCCTGACCCTCCACCCCCCATCGCAAAATGTAATGTCCGTGAAAAGGGTAGGTGGACGCAGTGTTATATAGAACATAGTCCTGAGAGCCCGATTGAAAATGAAAACTAGATATAGTATATGGTATAAACTATGCACCAAAAAGTGTGATATGAGATGAACCGGGGCGTGAAATATAATGTGCAATACATTGTGCGCAATGACAGATTCATTGGAGAGCGCGAGATAGCACAGGCACTAGCTCGTGCTATGCGATATGCGCCTTGGAGTGTAATATGCACAGGGAAGTGTTGTGTAACCTAACTAGTCTCTAAAGTTGTAATATAAAATATGTGCTGGGGAGTGTAACGTTGCATATGCACTGTGACAAAGATATGGATCCCAGATTGTAATATGTATGGCATAGCGCTGTGCGTTATAACATAGGCATCGAGGAAGGCACGTTAGATGGGGCAATATAACCCGTGCGATGGCAAGTGTGGCACGACATATTCACAGGGTGGTGTTACAGTGCACATGGGCTAGAGAGTGTCATAGCATACGCACTAGCTGGTGGAATACAACACAGAGGTGTGAGGCACTCGGCGGGCACTGGTGGGTGTAACACAGCATTGGGCTCAGCCAGGAGCACACTGTGACTCTCAAGTGAGGTTCGTCTCCTTTCCAGAGAGTAAAATAAAAAGTATTACACATCCGGCGGTGGATGTGTGTTTTATTAACCGTGAATGGCTTGGTGTACGTGTATATTAAATGTGCCCGTCAATAGCTACCCATGTTTGTATAAATAAACGACAAGGGTGTCTACTTGGAGAGTACCCACCGGCGGGGGCGCCGGGATTAGGCACGGTAGGGCGTCAGACACGTCAGAGCTTCACTAGTGGTGTAAATACATTCCATGTGGATTCATTCTATGCATAGTTGCCTTTTAATGATTATCACGCAAATCGTCATGGTGATAGGTACATACGGTTTGTCCAGCATGTCCTAAGTGTTTCTATAAATATATATATTTTTTAAAATAATAAAAAACAAAGGCCGGCCCTGGGGGATGGGGTCCCCGGGGCCATAAGTGGCCTGAGGAGGGGGGCAACGCAGCCCCCTCCTAAAGAAATTTTTTTTAAAAAAGGCCTTGACCCGGGGGTTGGGGTCCCCGGGGCCGATTAAGGCCTTGGGAGGGCCACATTTTTTTTTTAAACAAAAAAATTAGGGTGCAGGCCCTTGGGGATGGGGTCCCCAGGGCCAGTAAATTAGAAAAAGAAGGGGGGCCACACAGCCCTCCTTCTTAAAAAAATTAAAAAAAGACCGGCATCGCGCCGGAGGCCACGCCCCCTCCTAGCAGCACTCTGAAAATGCACCCCCTGGCCAGTTGTAAGTTGGGGAATTAATTCCCCTTCAATACTGAGGGCCCCTGAGGGCCAACTAGCCCAACAGGTATCTCCAGTATGCACCAGGGAGCTGCGTGGCAGACAGGTGTTCTGAGGCCATGCCCCATTTTACACCTCTATGCAACGCAGCTCTGTGGCGCTTACTGGAGGTACTTAGTGGGCTAGTTTGACCCTAGGGACCCTTAGGATTCAAGGGGACTTAATCTCTCAACTTAGAACGGCCACAGGGCACGTTTACACAGTGGTGAAGGGAGGGGACGGGGCCTGAGGTGACATGTGCAAACACGCCCTGTGGCACGTTTTAAGTTGGGGAAATAATTCCCTTTCAATCCTGAGGGACCCTGGGGGCCAACTAGCCCACCAGGGGCTTCCAGTAAGCGCCACTGCTCTGCGTTGCAGAGAGGTGGTCTAGGCCGTGCCCCTTTTTACATCTCTCTGCAACGCAGCTCTGTGGTGCTTACTGTGGCCCCCTCAGGATTCAAGGGGACTTAATCTCCCAACTTAAAACGGCCACAGGGCGTGTTTACACAGTGGGGAAGTGAGGGGACGGGGCCTGAGATGAAGTGTGCAAACACGCCCTGTGGCATGTTTTAAGAGGTAGTTTTAATCACCTGCCCTATTATATACTAGGGCTTACAGAGGAGGTCATGCTGATCACAGGGGGACCCCAACGCATAGTGTTACCTAGTGTATGTAGGTGTTTTCACTGTATTCTGAGTGTCTTTTAACATAGCACTGGCTCTAGGACTGGTTAGTCAGACTCAGTTAACACCAGTATCCGTCTGAAAAAGTTGAGGGTACAGGATGATTTTGCAACAAGGCTTCTTTCTGTTCTTCTGTTTGTTCTTTCTGCATGTTATCCTTCTTCCTGCACTTTTCTTCGTCTTTGAGGACTTCTGTTGCTTCTTTCTGCATTACTTTTTTTTCTTTCGGTGCGTTTTTCCTTCTTTCTTCACATGTCCTATCTCTGTAGCCATAGTTAGAAATTAGCATTTAAAAAACCTTTGAAATTCACTGAAAAAACCATAGGTTTCAGGCACGTTATAGTTAGGAATTAGCATTTAGCATTTAAAAAACCTTAGAAATTCACTGAAAAAACCATAGGTTTCAGGGGCGTTATAGTTAGCTGGACTTTTCACTTGTACAGAACCATTGAAATTCCCCCGTTATAGTTAGTTCAGCTAACTATAACTCGCGCGCCCGCAATGCACTGCTGATGACGTCACATATTACATCACTCATGACATCACTGATGACATCTCAAATGACATCACTGATGACATCCCTGATGACATCATCCAGTGAATGTGTGTTTTTCTGAAAATTACATATGTTTTATATATGTATATCTGAAGGTCGATGGAAGAATAAATGGGTATATAAGTGTCTAAATGGATGATTTGTTTTTGAAAAATAGATTGTATAACTGACTGATTAAGTGTATCTTAGTGAATACATGGCTTAGTGAGTAATGTTTAAATATGTAAATATCTGTATCAGTCTCTCACTTTGTGTATAAGTGGCTGCTTGGGTTGGTGAGTAGCCACATGAGTGTCTATGTAGGTTATTAGTTGGTGTTTTGAGTATCAGAATGAGTGTCTGAGTGTCTGTATGGTTCGGTGTGGGTATTACGTAGTGCATAAGTGCATGAATGAGTGACTCACTGTTTGTATGTGTTGAAGACAGCATGTATGCAGGACTGTATTGGTGGATGAGTGTGTGCATGGGTGTGTTAGTGAGTGAATGACTGTCTCAATAGTGTCTTTATGATTAACTACATATGTTTTAAACTAGTATATGTGACTATTGGTGTATATAAGTGAGTATATGTGAGAGTGAGAGATGGAAAGAGTTCCTGTATGAATAAGTATGTGTTTATATAAGTGATTGTTTAAAAGACTAAGTATGAGTACGTTTCTGTAGAAGTAAGTGTGGTGGTGTGTGTATAACTGTATATGCAAGTAAATGGATGTTTGATTCTTTATTAGCATGAGTGACTATGTGTGTGAGTAACTCTATGGATGAGTGGCGTTGTGTAACAGGATGTATAGGTGTATGAGTACATATGATGAGTGAGTACATGTATGAGTGACTGTATAGGACTGTTGGTGAATGAGTGGATGTGTATGTGGATCTTAGAATTACTGAATAGGTTGTTGTAACTGATATTGGTATGTCCATTGTTTTGAAAATTTTAGTTTCTATTTTTGAATGTGTGTATCAAAGGTTATATTAGGGGGAGAGGAGGTCTACCACTCTATCACAAAGATGATGTCATCAGTGATGTCATTTGAGATGTCATGAGTGATGTCATGAGTGATGTCACTGACCATGTCATGAGTGATGTAATATGTGACGTCATCAGCAGTGCATTGCGGGCGCGCGAGTTATAGTTAGCTGAACTAACTATAACGGGGGAATTTCCAGCTAACTATAACGCCCCTGAAACCTATGGTTTTTTCATTGAATATATATATATATATGTCTATATATATATAAACATATAAGAAAATACATATATATATATATGTATTCTTTGTCTATGTCGTTTAAAGCAGTATTTTCTGTTCTGTTGGTGTGATTTATATCTATATATTAACTACTGGCGGTCGCCAGTAGGTAGTTATAGTTAGAACCTAGTTTCCATAGGAAAAGCATTTTTTGATTTGATAATAACTTTGGCGTCGTTTGGCTGAGAAAAAAGGGGGGTCCCAAAACGCGTTTTCCCTATGTTAATTTCCATAGGAAATTTTGAGACAGGCTACAGCCCGAACTGCTGAACGGAATTACACCAAATTTTGCAAAAAGGTAGCGCTTGGTTCAGAGAGCGACCTTTTTTTTTAAATGGTGTAAAAAAATAAGAGTCAAAAATCAATTTTCTATAGGAAACTTTAGCCAAGGCTACAGCTCGAACTGCTGAACGGAATAACACCAAATTTGCCAAAAAGGTAGTGCTTGGTCCAGAAAGCCACCTTTTTAAAAATGGTGTAAATCCATTCAGTAGTTGCTGAGAAATTCAAAAACCTAAAAATATCGAGATCTAGAGGTACGGTGGATCCGCTCACCCTCCCGACCACGAGCTTTATTCTAATTGGGTGTCAACACTCCAAACCAGGAAGTGTTGGCAGCCATCTTGTGACTCAGTAGAACCGAGTCACAAGAAAAGAGAAAAACAAATGCGAAAAACAAGAAAAGGGGGTAGGGTAGAAACACCCTGACCCCCTAGGCCTGCTCAGGGGGTCCCAGAAGTACCCCTAGTGCCAAAAAAAGCATTACAAAAAAGAAATCAACCAAATTTGCGCTGGGTGCGCGAATCTGGATGAATTTCTTTTTTTTTAAACGAAGCGTGGGTTTCCGGGCTTCCTTGTATTGAAGCCCCTGGGTGAGCCAGGTCCCAGGGGCACTGAAAAAAATGTGTGGGGGACACCAATCTCCCTCACACTGCCCAGGGTCCTTCCACCTCCCCGGGACTTTATTTATGAGTTGCGGGGGGCACGCAGCCCCCCCGCAGCACCGGGGACCACCACCCCCCGGGGATATTTTTAAATGTGTGGGGGGCCTCTAAGAGCCACCCCCGGGGCTTTTATAAATTATTTGCAGAGGGTGCACATGACACCCCCGCTGCCCTGGGGACCGCCACCCCGGGGCTTTATAATGAATATAATGTAACCTATGTGGGGGCTCAAGACCCCCACATGCCCCAGGGACCGCCACCTCCCCGGGGCAATAAGTATGTAAATTCGGGGGTACGTTACGGACCCCTGAGCCCCAGGGACCACCACCACCACCACATTTGCACTTGTAGGGAGGAGGGCTGCACGGACCCCCTCCTAGAGCCCTTCATGGCCCCAAGGACCGCCACCCCCAAGGGCTGGCTCCTGCAGTGCCCCGGGGTGACCACCCCCGGGACACAGCTGTTGGCTATGGCAGGGCAGGAGCTGCGCGGCTCCCACCCTGTCATAGCGAACTGTGGTTTGGGTTTTGAAAGCGAGAGCAGGAAACCTGCTCTCGCTTTCAAAATCCAAACAACATTGCTTTTCCACAAGGGGAGCTGCATGTTAGCAGCTCCCCTTGTGGAAAAGCAATGCTGGCTCCCGCAGGAGGCGGGGAGCCAGCGGGACCGTGGGGGCATTGGGGCTCCACCCACGGTCCCCAACAGTAAGGCCAGGCCCCAGGGGATGGGGTCCCCGGGGCCAGGAGAGGCCAAGGAGGGGGACCACGCGGCCCCCCTCCATCAATAAATAGAAAACAAATTAAATGAGGCACAGCCTGGGGTCCCGGGGCCACTTGAGGCCTTAGGAGGGGGCCTATGCAGCCCCCTCCTTTAAAAAGTATTAAAAAAATCAAAATGTGGCCATGTTCCGGGGGATGGGGTCCCCGGGCCGAAATTAGCCTCGGGAGGGGGACCACGCTCTCCCATTCCCGTTTTTTATTAAAAGCAGGCCCTGGGGATGGGTCCCCAGGTCCCCAAATAATTTAAAAGGAGGGGGGGCCACACAGCCAACCTGAAAAAAAAAACATAAAAAAGCTGGCATTGCAGTAGAGGCCACGCCCCCTAAGTGCAGCACTCAGCAAACGCTCCCCCTGGCGAGTTATAGGTGGGGGAATGAATTCCCCTTGATTACTGAGGGTCCCTGGGGGCCAAGTAGCCCACTAGGTACCTCCAGTATGAACCAGGGAGCTGCATTGCAGAGCGGTGTATAAAGGGGTGTGGCCTCTGAACACCTCTCTGCAATGCAGCTCCCTGGCGAATACTGGAGGCACCTGGTGGGCTAGTTGGCCCCCAGGGACCCTCAGGATTCAAGGGGACTTAATCCCCTAACTTAAAATGCGCCACAGGGTGCATTTGCACACTTGTCATATCAGACCCCGCCCCCTCCCTGCACCACTGTTCAAATGCGCCCCATGGCCCGTTTTAAGTTAGGGGATTAAGTCCCCTTGAATCCTGAGGGTCCCTGGGGGCCAACTAGCCCACCAGGTACCTCTAGTAAGCACCAGGGAACTACCTTGCAGAGAGGTGGTCCAAGGCAACGCCCCCTTTTTACACCACTCTGCAGCGCAGCTCTGTGGCGCTTACTGGAGGTAGCTGGTGGGCTACTTGGTCCCCAGGGACCCTCAGGACTCAAGGAGACTTAATCCCCCAATTTACAACGCATCAGGGGGTGCGTTTGCACAGAGGTGCAGGTAGGGGGCATGGCCTAATGTGACAAGTGTGCAAACGCGCCCTGTGGCGCATTTTAAGTTGGGGAATTAAGTCCCCTTGAATCCTGAGGGTCGCTGGGGGCCAACTAGCCCACCAGGTACGTCCAGTAAGTGCCACAGAGTTGCGTTGTAGAGAGGTGTTAAAAGGGGCGTGGCTTCGGATCACCTCTCTGCAACACAGCTCTGTGGTGCTTACTGGAGGTACATGGTGGGCTAGTTGGCCCCCAGGAACCCTCAGGATTCAAGGGGAATTAATCCCCCAAATTAAAACCCACCAGGGGGTGTGTTTCACTGTGGTGAAGGGAGAGGGTGGGGCCTGATGTGACATGTGTGCACTTTTGCAATCATTCCACCAAAACCCAAGCACTTATAAATTCACCATGCCCTCTCCTTGCAGCACTCTAATCATCCAGTCACTACCCATGCACTCATGCAATGACCCATGCACTAGCTCATGCACTGCTACAATACCCTGAGCAGTACTCATGTAGTCCAGCTTTGCCCTGTCACTACTCATGCACTCCTCCAATCACCCAGCGAGCACCATGTACTTATCCAATCACTCCGCCAAAACCCAGGCACTTATAAATTAACCATGCACTCTCCTTGCAGTACTCTAATATTCCAGTCAGTACCCATGTACTCATGGAGTGACCCAGGCACTAACACATGTACTGCTACAATCCCCTGTGCACTACCCATGCAGACCTCTAACCACCTGCACAGTACTCATTCACTCCTCCAATTACCCAGGTTGTACCCATGCACTCCAGAAATTCCTCTGTCACTACCCATGCACTCCTCCAATCGCCCATCCAGCATCATGTACTTATCCAATCTGCCAAAACCGAAGCAGTTATAAAATCCCCATGCACTTTCCTTGCAGCACTGTAATCATCCAGTCACTAGCCATGTACTCATGCAATGACCCAGGCACTAACTTATGGCAAATAGAGAGGAGGTTATGCTCATTACAGGGGTTCCCCCAACTCATAGTGTTCCCTAGTGTGTGTAGGTGTTTTCACTGTATTCTAAGTGTCTTTTAGCATAGCACTGGCTCCGGTCCTGGTAAGTCAGAGTCAGTTACCACCAGTACCCGTCACTAAAAAGTTGGGGGCACAGGGGGACTTTCTGCTCCTCTGTTGGTTCTTTCTGCACATCTCTTGCTTCTTCCTGCACTTTTCTTCATCTTTCGGGACATCTGTTGCCTCTTTCTGCATTTGTCTTGCTTCTGTCTGCACTTTTCTTCCTCTTTCTTCACATGTCCTAACTTTGAAGGCATAGTTAGAAATTAGCATTTAAAAAACTATTGAAATTCACTGAAAAACACTATAGGTTTCAGGGACGTTATAGTTAGTTGGACATTTCACTCGTACAAAACCATAGAAATTCTGACGTTATAGTTAGTTCAGCTAACTATAACTCGCACCCCCGCAGTGCACTGCTGATGACGTCACATATTACATCATTCATGGCATGGTCAGTGACATGACTGATGACATCTCAAATGACATCACTGATGACATCATCCACGTCAAAATCTGATGCACCTCCTCACACTCTAATATAATCTTTGATACATCCATTGTAAAATATAGACTACCATTTTCGAAACCATTGACACATCAATACCAGTTACTACATACGCACTCATTGATTCCTAGGTCTACACACACATCCACTCATTCACCCATACAATCACTCATACATACAGTCACTCATCAATCCACCACTATCATATGCACTCATACACCTATACAGACACTCACACACCACCACTCATCCATGGAGTTACTCACACACCTAGTCAGTCATGCAAAGAATCAATCACACTCCCATTTTCTCCCCTATACAGTTATACACACACCACCTCACTTATTCAAACAAATACTAACACAGACTTACTCTCTTATACAATCACTGATACAGTACACACTCATCCATACAGCTACTCTCACAGTCACTGACTCTCACGTATAGTCATTTATATACTACAAGTCCTCATGTGTGTCCTCATGTAACGTAACTGGTGCTATGTAAAGTGCTCTGATACCTGATTGGATTCGGGTCAAGTTTGCGCCATATAAAACTCTGCAAAAAAAAAGTCTCATATGTAGTTACTTGGACATGTACCACTGAGACATCCAATCTCTCACCAACACACCCATACACACACTCACCCACCCATACAGCGTTTTCCATATGCACTCTTGAACCCATACACCCAGTGAGTCAACCACTCACATCTATGCACAGTTACACACCTCCCACCCACCCACACTCAGTCTCCCATACAAATACTCAGGCAACCAATCAGTAACCCATATAGACACTTATGTAGCTACTGACCAACCCATGCAGCCACTTACAAACCAACAGACAGACTGATACGCACTTTCAGACAGTTTAGTCACTAACCCATGCATACAGTAAGATACATTTAATCACTCACTTATACAGTAAGTTACACACATACTAAATCTTCCATCCAGACACTTATCCACCCACTCATTCTTCAATACACCTTGGCATATATTAAAACATATTTAAACTTTAGAGAAACACAGTCACTGGATGATGTCATCAGTGATGTCATCAGTGATGTCATTTGAGATGTCATCAGTGATGTCATCAGTGATCTCACTGACCATGTCATGAATGATGTAATGTGTGAGGTCATCAGCAGTGCATTGTGTGGCATGAGTTATAGTTAGCTGAACTAACTATAACGGGGGAATTTCTATGGTTTTGTACGAGTAAAATGTCCAACTAACTATAACGTCCCTGAAACCTATGTTTGTTTTCAGTGAAATTCTAAGGTTTTTTAAATGCTAATTTCTAACTATAACGTATTTCATCAACCGGGTCATTCGAACCGGGACCAGCCCCCTTTTTGCCTTTAAGAGGACCCAGAATCTCAAGGACTTACTTGTTCATACACGACCTAAACACATCGCTAGCACTCAACCTACACTATGGTCCCTGCCACCGGTCGTAGGACATTTCCTTTGCGGCTCAGTCTCCATTTGCCCACTAACAGTCCCATCCAAAAGTTTAGATCTAGGACTAATTAGACCTTGGGTACAGAAGCGCCACACCAACTGCAACACCAAAAACTACGTGTATTTAATCACATGCCCATGCAACATGAAATACGTGGGCATGACAACTAGACCCATCAAAATACGCATGGGGAACACAAAAGCACAGTACGATGGAAGAAGACCAACACGAAACTTCAGAACCACTTCCTTGAAATGAACCACACCACTAATGATCTTAAATGGACCATCACAGAATCAAATACCAATTGGACTGCGACTACCCTGTTCAGACAAGAACAACGCTGGGTTTTCCGTCTGAAGAGCAACACACGTGGGCTCAACGACGATATACCGTGGTCTGAATTAGTCACATAGGTCCACTGAACCAGGCATTAACTGATCTACTCACTTTCACCTTACCGCTACTCCTCCAAGTTCATAAAGATATATGAACCAAACATTTCACAAACAGAAGGCATACATTACAGTGGCATCTCTTAACATCGCTCTCTGTTTAGGTGAATAAATTTCGGAGTTGACACCATCCACGTCCTGACACACGGTTCCATCACAGAGACACAAATACCTCTCTCTGACATAACCTTTCTGGCATATCACTCCCAGTCACACCTACAGGCATTGTGAGCCTGCACTTGCCCTGAGTAAACTGATTAAACTCCTATGGACACAATCGACCTGCAGGTCACCTCACACTAAATTTGATGGTTATATCAAATTTACCAGCAGCAATACTAAACAAAAGCCTCATCTCCCTTTTCTGGATGTGCTACTCACCATTCATGAACACAAAATTACAACTGATCTGTACCACAAGCCTACAGATGCTCATTTGTATCTAAACTGGACTTCATGTCACCCACACCACACTAAACTGAGCATCATCTACAGCCAAGCACTCAGAATAAGACGCATCTGCAGCAATGAGGAAACCTGTAAAGACTAGGCCTGGGCGAAAATTTCGTTCCGTTCGCGGAAATTGCGATAATTTGACATTTTCGCGTACCGCGGAGAGCGCGAAAATGTCAAAATTTCCGCTTTCCGCATCTTGGCGATAATTTGTTTCTTGCTCGCGCTGTAAAATAATACATTCTGGCGCGCGCGCGATCGCCTTACCTGAATCCCTGCGTTCGCCGACAAGTTTTCTTGATCCGGTCGCGTTCTCCATGAGATGTTGGATTGTTTTAGCCATTTGCGCTGTCTCGCGACAGTTCGCGCCCGCAGTGACGTCATGCCTCGCGCAATCACGTCTTTCTTCTCGCGATCATGCACCGCGAGACAACTCAAAACAAGATGGCCGCGCCCGCGAGCAACCACATGGGTAAGTTGGCGACCCGCAACCATGCAGAAAATCTCGCGAACATGCGGGAAAAAAAATTCCGCATCTTCGCGATATTTCCGCTTGTTTGCGATAATTTTAAACATTTTCGCGATAATTTGCGAAAGTGGATTTCGCAAATTCCGCCCACCCCTAGTAAAGACCATCTACAAGAGCTTGTTACATTATTTAAAAGGCGAGGCTATCCTCTGCATATCATACAGCAACAAACTGACAAGTTTTTGCAGTTACCCAGAGAAGCACTTATTTGGTATACCAACGGCAGAAACAAAATTGACAGAACTCCATTTGTAGTTGACTATCATCCATCAGCTCCTAACTACAGAAATATAATGCAAAAAACATTTCCCTTACTGTCCACTTGTGAAAAATTGCAAAAGGTTTTTCCAAAACCACCAGTCATTGCTTACCGCAGAGCTCCAAATTTACGATCTCTTATTGTGAGAGCTGAACTCAAGCAAGCTGTAACAAATGCAGGGGTTCATTGCTGTGACTCTAAAAGGCGCATCACTTGTGAATATCTTTTACAAACATCATCTGTAACTAGTTCTGTTACGAGAAGGACCTATGCAATAAGGCAGCATCTTACATGTCGCTCAACATGCATTATTTATGTGATTCAGTGCCAACGGCAAAGCTATAAAAAACAATATGTAGGCCAAACAGTGAATGACCTCCGTACACGATTCAGGAACCACAAATCTGCAATAATTAATAAGAAAATTGACCAGCCTGTAGCCAATAATTTCAACCTTGTGGATCATTCACTATCAGATTTGAAGATTTTCCCAGTGGAACATGTTTCAAAGGAAGAACTACCGGACTCCAGGGAAAACATCTGGATGTACCGTTTAAAATCACTGCATCCAGATGGACTGAACATTACTGACAACACAACCTGATTACTGCATATCTCAAGAGCTCTCAGGACTGCATTGATTCCACATTCCAAATGGAATCTTCACTCATGATGCTTTTTGAAAATTCAACTGTGTCATCTGTGCAGCCACAGCGCAAACCATCTTGTACTACCTGAGGAATGCGGAAGCTGAAACATTGTAGTGGAAATATATTTTTGTTCGTTGGTGAATCTGTTTGAGTCACTTCTTTCTTGGATATTTAATTTCTTTGTGACTTATTGTATCCTTTGGGATCCAGATTTTTGCCCTGGCTGGCTGCTGTTTTCTTGTGATCCTTCATCTTCAAGTATATATATATATATATATATATATATATATATATATATATATATATATATATATATATATATATATATATAAATGAAATGAAAAATTATATTTATATAGCGCGTAACTACCCGGAGGCCTCGCAGCGCTTTAATTGATCACTGTGGCGGGCCGCAGGGTGAGACTAACACGCTTTTGCGAACAGGTGGGTTTTCAAAGCCTTCCTAAATGCCAACCGGTTATTATTTTCTCTGAGAGCTAAGGGGAGGGAATTCCAGAGTCTCGCGGCGGTATGGGAGAAGGAACGGCCACCCCATCGGGCTTTATTGATTTTTGTTGTAGTTGCTAGGTGCAGTGAACCAGAGCGAAGGGCTCTAGATGGAGCGTAAGGCATAACTAAGGGGAACAGAATGGCAGGGCCTGTACGATGGAAGGATTTGTGCACAATGCACATAGCCTTAAACTGAGCTCTGACGGCCATTGGGAGCCAGTGCAGTTCTTTCAGAGCTTTCTTAGCTGACTGCCAACGGGGGATGTTAAATAGTAATCGAGCGGCACAGTTTTGTGTGATTTGAAGCCTATTGGTCACTGATACCTCAGCACCTAGGTATAGAACATTTCCATAGTCCAGGCGGGAGAATATCAGGGCCTGAACCATGATTCTCCTCGCCTGGAAAGAATGCAGAGGAAGGACTTTACGGAGCATTTTCATTAGACCGACGCACGTAGAGGCAGTTTTGGTAGCCTGGATCGAAAAGTCCAGCGCTTTATCGAGCCAGATTCCAAGGCTCTTTATCTGAGGTTTGGGAGGAGGAGGAGCACCAAGGCAAGTGGGCCAAATGGAAGCCAGCGTGGACGGGGGAGAGTTGCCCAATAACATAATCTCCGTCTTCTCCCCATTAAGTTTGAGACAGGAGGACTGCATCCACTTAGCAACGGCCTCTAGACAGAGGCCCAGGGTGTTGGACGACTCCTCGGTGTGGTCCAGAGAGACCACCAGTTGGGTGTCGTATGCGTAGGTGACAATACACACACCAAAAGACTGGACTATCTCCGCTAGAGGTCGCATATAGACATTAAAAAGGGTGGGGCTCAGGGGCGAGCCCTGGGGAACCCCACAGCTAAGTAGTTGCTTAGGGGAGACTACCTCACCCTCAAACACCTGGAAGAAACGCTCGTCCAGGAAGGAGGTCAGCCATTCCAGGGCTGCGCCCGACACGCCCTCGCCTTTCAAACGATGTAGTAGTGTGGCATGGTTAAGTGTCGAACGCGGCACTGAGGTCGAGTAATATGATGGCTGCTTTTCCTCCCCGATCCAGCACCGATCTAGTTTCTTCCGTCACCGCTAGGAGAGCAGTTTCAGTTCCATGCTGAGAGCGGAAACCTGTCTAAGAGGCACATAGCAGATTACTTGATTCTAAGTAGTCTACTAAGATATTATTGATGTGCCTTTCAAGCAGTTTGCTCATCCAGGGCAGTAAGGAGATAGGGCGAAAGTTGGCCAAGTTGTTCTGGTCCAAGGTGGGCTTTTTCAAAAGGGCCCTAACCATCGCACACTTCCAGGGTACTGGGACAGATTTAGAGGAGATGGAGGCATTAAGGACGTCCAAGATGACTGGGCAGATGACATCCATCACCTTATTGAGAGTCTGCGGAGGTGCTGGGTCATTAGGAGATCCCGAGGTGACATTAAGAAGCATTCTATCTAAAGTGACGGGATCTGGGAGGGGGAATTTGTCCAGTGAGCTGGGAACCAAGAGGTCAGAATCTGAAGTGGTGGTGCACATCGTGTCACCATTGCCAGTAGAAAATTAAGAATAAATGGCCTGGATCTTCTGAGAGAAGAAGGTGGCTAAATTATTACAACGGGTTTGTGCGCCGTCGGATGACAGACGCTCAGGAGGAGGGGGGGAGATTAAAGATTTGGCTATTTTAACCCCTTCCATGCTGCGCAGATTCCGCCGCTGTGCTGACGGAATCTTGCGCGGGCGTGGTCATGACGGAACGGTTCCGTCATGAGCACAGCTCAACCGTGGCTCATGACGGAACCGTTCCGTCATGAGCACCGAAGGGGTTAAAGATTTCTTTAGGGGAGTTTGCAGCTAGGTTGATTTTGGCTTCATAGAAATGGGCTTGTGCAGATTTTAT
The DNA here is from genome assembly GCF_964204655.1 of Triturus cristatus. NCBI lineage: Eukaryota > Metazoa > Chordata > Amphibia > Caudata > Salamandridae > Triturus > Triturus cristatus. The sequence goes on from NC_140590.1 coordinate 408,872,179, forward strand.
TTGGTTTTTGTAGAGCTTTATTGCGGCTCTGTACTCAGCTTTCTTTGATTGTGAGTATTCTTGTCTCCAGGCTCTCTTTAATTTGCGACAGGATTGTTTCATAGTCCTAAGAGCCGGGGAGTACCAGGGAGCAACTTTAGCTCTGTTTATTAAGTGCAGGGGTTCCTTTGGCAGGACTAGGTCAAGGGAACTGGAAATCCAGTTATCAAAATTGACAATGGCTGTATTGGGATTGGCCACCTTCGGGGGTAGATGTTCTGTGAGAGCTAGTTTCCACTTGGAAAGTGGGAGAGAGGCCCATTTTCTTCCCCAATGCTTATTGTGAATTCGTAAAGTGGGGGGAGTGCATGTGGACCATGTAAAGGGTACTAAAAAGTGATCGGTCCAAGGTAGTGGTACAGGAGCCTCGACGGTTAGGCTATCTAAATTACTATAAATGTGATCTAGAAGATGCCCCTTGATGTGCGTTGATTGAAAACCTTTCTGGGACAGGTCAATGGACTGAAGGTTAGTTCGAAAACTGTTGGCTATTGAGTCAAGCGGATCGTCTAGGTGTAAATTCAGATCACCCAGCAAGGTGAAATTTGCCGAGGTGAGCACTAGGCTGGCAACTATATCCATCATGTTAGTGATGAAGTTGTTAAGGGTGCCAGGTGGTCGATAGACTAAAATACCAGAGAAAGTGGTGGAAGGGGAGAACTCAAGAGTGAAATGTAAGTTCTCGCACGCTGGCGTGGAGGAGGGAGTGACCCGGCATCTAAAGTTGTCCCTATAGATAATGGCCAACCCTCCACCTCTGCCAGTCTTGTGATCCAATCGTTTAAGAGTATAACCTTGGGGGATGGCCCAAACTGTTGCAGGATCGGTTTCTTGCTGAAGCCATGTCTCTGTTAAGAAGAGGACATCAGGATTGAGCTCCTCTATCAACATGGCCGCTCAGCATAGTGTTTCGGCAGGGATCGGCAATTAAGGAGGAACATCCTCCATTTCTGCTTGAAGGAATGTTTCCCTGTATTTGGGGTAAGAATGCACCAATCACATGTTTTACAGTGGGCCTTCGAATTTGTAGGAAGGACTGAGTGTATGCATAATGGGTTGCAGGTAGGGCGCAGTGTGTACAGTGAGGAGTTACTATATGAAAGGAAGTTTCCTACCATGTTAACGGCTAGGACCGGAAGCTGGAAGCGTCTGGAAGCGGACTGGCGCAGACTGGCTTCTCTTTGGCGCCTCTTCGGCGCGTCTAGGGCGCTACCGCTGCGCGTGCCGCTGCGCGGTACAATGGGAGTTGATATAGGTTAAGCTCAAGGAACACTAGAGCGTCACCCCACTAAGATGGCCGCCGAATAATGGCAATACCAGGAAGTAGGATCGCCCTGTTCTCCCTCCACATCAATCAGCCCGAATAGCTGCGGTGGACCGGGGAGTCAGTGCACAAATCAGGTCTCACTAGCAACAGCAAATTTGCAAGTATAAAAACGATTTTCCTTCTTTTTTTTTTAAAACACATACAGCAGAACACAAATGGTGCTATCACCGAGAGCGCTAGCGCAGGAGTGATCAATTTCAGGATTAACTCGAGCGTGTCGGCGCTGGGAGCCTAAATAGTCAGGGCTCAAGGAACACTAGAGCGTCACCCCACTGAGATGGCCGCCGAATAATGGCAATACCAGGAAGTAGGATCGCCCTGTTCTCCCTCCACATCAATCAGCCCGAATAGCTGCGGTGGACCGGGGAGTCAGTGCACAAATCAGGTCTCACTAGCAACAGCAAATTTGCAAGTATAAAAACGATTTTCCTTCTTTTTTTTTAAAACACATACAGCAGAACACAAATGGTGCTATCACCGAGAGCGCCAGCGCAGGAGTGATCAATTTCAGGATTAATATATATATACACATATATATATATATATGTATATATATATTCACTTAAAAAACCATAGGTTTCACACACGTTATAGTTAGGAATTAGCATTTAAAAAACCTTGCAAATTCACTTAAAAAACCATAGGTTTCACACATGTTGTAGTTAGCTGGACATTTCTCTCGTAAAAAACCAATGAAATTCCCCCATTATAGTTAGTGCAGGCAACTATAGCTCACGCGACCGCAATCCTCTGCTAATGACGTCAGATATTACATCACTGTATTTAGACACCTATTTACCCATGTCTTCTTCCATTAATCTTTAGCTATACATATATTACAAATATTTATTTTTCAGAAAGACACATATGTAATCAGTGATGTAATATCTGACGTCATCAGCAGAGGATTGCGGTCGCGTGAGTTATAGTTGCCTGCACTAACTATAACGGGGGAATTTCATTGTATTTTTACGAGGGAAATGTCCAGCTAACTATAACATGTGTGAAACCTATGGTTTTTTAAGTGAATTTGCAAGGTTTTTTAAATGCTAATTCCTAACTATAACGTGTGTGAAACCTATGGTTTTTTAAGTGAATTTGTACGGTTTTTTAAATGCTAAGTTATGTATTTATTAATATTTTTTTTTTTCAGGTTTTTCACCTTGCGCGCACAGTGCGCGCAAGGTGCGCTTGGCGCGCTGTGGGCACTAGGTGCGCTTTGCGCACCGAGCACCCACAATGCGTTGTGCTTGCCGTGCGCGCATGGTGCGCGCACCCCGCGCTTTTTTGTCAAAAATATAAATGTTTTTTTCACCCTTGGGGGTCCTTCAGTGACCCCCTGACAAAGGCTAGGGGGTCAGGAACTGTCCACCCTGCCCCCTTTTCACGTTCTCCACCTTTGTTTTTCACTGCCTCAGACTGCGAGAGACAAAATGGTGGCCGACACTTCCTGATTTCGACCGATTCGAATGTTTACTGACATCTAACAACCAATCAGAATTGCGCTCGGAGCGCACGGTGCGCGCACGGTACGCGCTTATAGATATATATGTACTTTTAACTGAAATTTTCTCAGGAACTACTGAGCAGATTGACTCCATATTTTCAAAAGGCACATCCCTGACCTGAGGACTACCTCTCTGCCAAATTTCAAGTAATTCTGTTCAGCCGTTCGGGCTGTACCTTGGACTAAAGGTCCCTATGGAAAAATGCATGGGGAAAACGCGTTTTGGGACCCCCTTTTTTCTCGGCCCCCGCTTGACTAATCACCCCGAGACTTTCAGGGTAGGAGCGGAGCGGAGCGCCCCACCTATTTTGAAACATTTGCGAGGATTCGTCAACCGGCGCCAAAGTTATTCAAAATAGAATTTTCAGATTTCCTATGGAAACACGGTCCTAACTATAACTATCTACTGGCGACCGCCAGTAGATAACATATATATATATTCACTGTAAAGAAAATGCAATTTTCAACTAACAAAACCACTGAATTTCATCAGTTATAGTTATCTCAAGTAACTATAGCTCATGCCCTAAAGTAACTATAACTGAATGATGTCATTTCAGATGGTGTAGTGATATTATCAATGATGTCATAGGACATGTCAAGAGTGAAGTAATATGCAAGATAATTAGCAGTACATGGCGAGGGCAAGACCCTGCGCCCAACCCCTTTCTGGCAACCCTTCCCCCTGTACATGGCCTTCGACCGTGCACAGTGTGGAGTTAGGGCAGAGCCAGGTCCAGGCCAGGCCATGCACCCAACCCTTTTGCAAGTACCCTACCTCCCACAGAATATGACCTTCCACCTCTGGCCAGGCCCTGCTCCCAACCCCCTTAGGCGGATTATGTGATGTTACAATATAACAAAATGATATTTTAAGTCAGGCATGGTTATTGACCTTTCCAAGTATCAAAACACTAAAATGTTAAAAGGGAGTCTATTGGCTTTACCATATACATATATTAAGCAGATCATTCACCTTTGACAAAAAATCACCAATAAATAAAGTAAAATGTATAATTTGCTGTGCAGGAGCAAACTTGTGCAGGAAGGGTATGCCCATACTCTCCCGGTCAGGGAACCCCAATTACCCCGTTGTGGGCGCCCTAGGACAGTGCTGAGTATTGGGGCAATGGGGAATGGGGTTCCCAGGGATAATGTTGTCTCATGAAGAGGGCTGTGAGTCCTCCTCATAACATTTGTAAAGGGCCTGGGGGTATGGGGTCCCCATCGAGGCTCATGGAGAGGGGCAACAAACCCTCCTCCCATGAAAAATAATATCTGTCCCTGTGGATGGGGTCCTTAGGGCCTGAAGATGCTTGGGGGTGGACCTGCACACCACTTTCCCCTTTAAATGTGTATCAGCCCAGGGAGATAGGGACCCCAACGCTTGAAGAGGCTCGGGGATGGCACCGCATCCTCCTCTGCTTACTAATTGATTTGTCCCTAAGGATGTGTCCACGGGGCCTAAAGTAGGCTCAAGGGGGACAACATGCCCCCCTCCTCTATAAATACCTTAGCCCCATCCCACTTGTTTTAAAACTTTTGGAACGCATTGGCAGATTCACAATAAAACTTTGAACAAATAAATGTCTGCATCCCCTGTATTCCCGATCTCGGCCCTGAGGATGCAACGCTCCTTCCAGGTGCCAGAGCACCGCAAATTGCTGAGAGGCATCCCGCAGCGCTGACCCTTGCTTCAGTGCCTGTTTGCTTGCCCACACTTTAGGCTGCACAGGTGGGAGGGAAGGAGAATACACCCCCAACGCATTCCCGGATCAGCCCCCAATAGTTGACAAGCCACTAGATTCAGTGGGTGGCAGTCGCATTGGCATATCCTGGGGGAGCAGAGCTGACTAGGCACTCTTCAGGGAGTCCTAGAAAACTAATGATACTTTCCTGGAATGTTGCTGGTCTGGGTTCCAAACTGGACGATCCCGACTAGGGTAATTATATAACACTTTTGACATTTGTCTTTTGCAAGAAACATGGCAAACATAAGAAATAATATTTTCGAACCTTGCCATATACTGTGCTAATGTCAGGTCGCTTGGGAAGGGAAGAACTCTGGGGGACTAATGACATGGATTGAGGTACATACAGGATATAAGGTGCTGGGGTCAGAAATAGTAGCTGAGGATATTCTCTGCCTAGCCGTTAAATTTCCTAATGAATGTTTAGTTCACATCTATAACATCTATCTAAGACCGTCTACCAAGCACCAGGAATCGCCCACTATAGAAGTGTTAATTTCACACATAACGGCCCTTCATCCTGATGTGCAAAACAAATGGGGGGCGATTTTAACTGTCAGTCTGAACCCCTGGAATTGGTTAACCTTTAGCCTCTGCCGGAGGTGGACAGAGCCTGTTTAATACCTACACTTAACATTCCCCCTTTTAAAAAGTGGTACCCCCTGGCGATACAATTAAATGCCCTATTCCTTAATGCATGATTCGAGCATGCAACAGAAGAACCAAATCTGACAGAAAAGGCAGCCACACCTTTAATAGTATATGCAGCACTAGCCTTTTTGATTATATTCCTTTTGATGACAAACTTTGGCTGTTTCTAAAGGATATGGTGGTGGTGCAGTGGTATGATAGTGATCATAACTTTCTTGAGGTGGATCTGGAACTTCCACAAGCACAAACCTAGCTATCTCTCCCACAACCATTAGACGAGAGGTGTAAACTAACGAACAGCAAACATAGAATTCAGTGGTCTGCTGTGGTTAGGTCTGAGAGGGCCCTGAGATCAATATACATCAAGGTGGGTCAAGCTCTGGAGACATTTTGCACTCTGAAGCCTGGGCCTTTTGAGCAAACATCCTCATCAAAGGTTGAAGCTGTACATAATTCCCTCTTTATTAGTTTAAACGTGGACTTTTTCAGAGAAGCCAAGAGCCAATGGCCAAGGAGTAGTGTACCATCGTGGTTCAACAAAGAATGTAGCATGGCCAAGAGCGCTCTGATTACTGTAATAAGTCCTGTAGGAGGGAAGACATCCAGGAAATGAGAGTTGTCTACGACACGACACAACAGGATTCCGCCCACTTATTTATTGGAAACGCATCTGGGTTACCCCTGGCCTCTCATTATATCAAAACTGGGGACTCCTCTTAGCAGCTGCAAGGGATAATGATCAAACCCTATTTTGAAATGTAATTGCCACAGGGAATAGGGAAGGAAGATCTAAAATTGATAATAATGTTGTGGCAGAGGGATGGGTAGCCCACTTCACAAATTTATGCCAACAGGTGCTTGATGAGGTAACAGTTATAGAACATTTAGTCACTCCTCTGTATTCAGGGCCGGGGGGGATAAAGATGATTTTTCCCAATAAAGTATACAGATGTACAAGAGGCCATTATAAAAATAGCACCATGTAAAGCCCCTGGTATAGATAAGATCCCAGCTGACTTCTTTTTATTAGAAATAGATATTTAGATACCCGATTTTACTGTGCAATCAGAATTGCGCTCGGCGCGCACGGTGCGCGCTTATAGTTATATATGTACTTTTAACTGAAATTTTCTCAGGAACTACTGAGCAGATTGACTCCATATTTTCAAAAGGCACATCCCTGACCTGAGGACTACCTCTCTGCCAAATTTCAAGTAATTCTGTTCAGCCGTTCGGGCTGTACCTTGGACTAAAGGTCCCTATGGAAAAATACATGGGGAAAACGCGTTTTGGGACCCCCTTTTTTCTCGGCCCCCGCTTGACTAATCACCCCGAGACTTTCAGGGTAGGAGCGGAGCGGAGCGCCCCACCTATTTTGAAACATTTGCGAGGATTCGTCAACCGGCGCCAAAGTTATTCAAAATAGAATTTTCAGATTTCCTATGGAAACACGGTCCTAACTATAACTATCTACTGGCGACCGCCAGTAGATAACATATATATATATTCACTGTAAAGAAAATGCAATTTTCAACTAACAAAACCACTGAATTTCATCAGTTATAGTTATCTCAAGTAACTATAGCTCATGCCCTAAAGTAACTATAACTGAATGATGTCATTTCAGATGGTGTAGTGATATTATCAATGATGTCATAGGACATGTCAAGAGTGAAGTAATATGCAAGATAATTAGCAGTACATGGCGAGGGCAAGACCCTGCGCCCAACCCCTTTCTGGCAACCAACTTCCCCCTGTACATGGCCTTCGACCGTGCACAGTGTGGAGTTAGGGCAGAGCCAGGTCCAGGCCAGGCCAGGCCATGCACCCAACCCTTTTGCAAGTACCCTACCTCCCACAGAATATGACCTTCCACCTCTGGCCAGGCCCTGCTCCCAACCCCCTTAGGCGGATTATGTGATGTTACAATATAAAAAAATGATATTTTAAGTCAGGCATGGTTATTGACCTTTCCAAGTATCAAAACACTAAAATGTTAAAAGGGAGTCTATTGGCTTTACCATATACATATATTAAGCAGATCATTCACCTTTGACAAAAAATCACCAATAAATAAAGTAAAATGTATAATTTGCTGTGCAGGAGCAAACTTGTGCAGGAAGGGTATGCCCATACTCTCCCGGTCAGGGAACCCCAATGACCCCGTTGTGGGCGCCCTAGGACAGTGCTGAGTATTGGGGCAATGGGGAATGGGGTTCCCAGGGATAATGTTGTCTCATGAAGAGGGCTGTGAGTCCTCCTCATAACATTTGTAAAGGGCCTGGGGGTATGGGGTCCCCATCGAGGCTCATGGAGAGGGGCAACAAACCCTCCTCCCATGAAAAATAATATCTGTCCCTGTGGATGGGGTCCTTAGGGCCTGAAGATGCTTGGGGGTGGACCTGCACACCACTTTCCCCTTTAAATGTGTATCAGCCCAGGGAGATAGGGACCCCAACGCTTGAAGAGGCTCGGGGATGGCACCGCATCCTCCTCTGCTTATTAATTGATTTGTCCCAAGGATGTGTCCACGGGGCTAAAGTAGGCTCAAGGGGGACCACATGCCCCCCTCCTCTATAAATCCCTTAGCCCCATCCCACTTGTTTTAAAACTTTTGGAATGCATTGGCAGATTCACAATAAAACTTTGAACAAATAAATGTCTGCATCCCCTGCATTCCCGATCTCGGCCCTGAGGATGCAACGCTGCTTCCAGGTGCCAGAGCACCGCAAATTGCTGAGAGGCATCCCGCAGCGCTGACCCTTGCTTCAGTGCCTGTTTGCTTGCCCACACTTTAGGCTGCACAGGTGGGAGGGAAGGAGAATACACCCCCAACGCATTCCCGGATCAGCCCCCAATAGTTGACAAGCCACTAGATTCAGTGGGTGGCAGTCGCATTGGCATATCCTGGGGGAGCAGAGCTGACTAGGCACTCTTCAGGGAGTCCTAGAAAACTAATGATACTTTCCTGGAATGTTGCTGGTCTGGGTTCCAAACTGGACGATCCCGACTAGGGTAATTATATAACACTTTTGACATTTGTCTTTTGCAAGAAACATGGCAAACATAAGAAATAATATTTTCGAACCTTGCCATATACTGTGCTAATGTCAGGTCGCTTGGGAAGGGAAGAACTCTGGGGGACTAATGACATGGATTGAGGTACATACAGGATGTAAGGTGCTGGGGTCAGAAATAGTAGCTGAGGATATTCTCTGCCTAGCCATTAAATTTCCTAATGAATGTTTAGTTCACATCTATAACATCTATCTAAGACCGTCTACCAAGCACCAGGAATCGCCCACTATAGAAGTGTTAATTTCACACATAACGGCCCTTCATCCTGATGTGCAAAACAAATGGGGGGCGATTTTAACTGTCAGTCTGAACCCCTGGAATTGGTTAACCTTTAGCCTCTGCCGGAGGTGGACAGAGCCTGTTTAATACCTACACTTAACATTCCCCCTTTTAAAAAGTGGTACCCCCTGGCGATACAATTAAATGCCCTATTCCTTAATGCATGATTCGAGCATGCAACAGAAGAACCAAATCTGACAGAAAAGGCAGCCACACCTTTAATAGTATATGCAGCACTAGCCTTTTTGATTATATTCCTTTTGATGACAAACTTTGGCTGTTTCTAAAGGATATGGTGGTGGTGCAATGGTATGATAGTGATCATAACTTTCTTGAGGTGGATCTGGAACTTCCACAAGCACAAACCTAGCTATCTATCCCACAACCATTAGACGAGAGGTGTAAACTAACGAACAGCAAACATAGAATTCAGTGGTCTGCTGTGGTTAGGTCTGAGAGGGCCCTGAGATCAATATACATCAAGGTGGGTCAAGCTCTGGAGACATTTTGCACTCTGAAGCCTGGGCCTTTTGAGCAAACATCCTCATCAAAGGTTGAAGCTGTACATAATTCCCTCTTTATTAGTTTAAACGTGGACTTTTTCAGAGAAGCCAAGAGCCAATGGCCAAGGAGTAGTGTACCATCGTGGTTCAACAAAGAATGTAGCATGGCCAAGAGCGCTCTGATTACTGTAATAAGTCCTGTAGGAGGGAAGACATCCAGGAAATGAGAGTTGTCTACGACACGACACAACAGGATTCCGCCCACTTATTTATTGGAAACGCATCTGGGTTACCCCTGACCTCTCATTATATCAAAACTGGGGACTCCTCTTAGCAGCTGCAAGGGATAATGATCAAACCCTATTTTGAAATGTAATTGCCACAGGGAATAGGGAAGGAAGATCTAAAATTGATAATAATGTTGTGGCAGAGGGATGGGTAGCCCACTTCACAAATTTATGCCAACAGGTGCTTGATGAGGTAACAGTTATAGAACATTTAGTCACTCCTCTGTATTCAGGGCCGGGGGGGATAAAGATGATTTTTCCCAATAAAGTATACAGATGTACAAGAGGCCATTATAAAAATAGCACCATGTAAAGCCCCTGGTATAGATAAGATCCCAGCTGACTTCTTTTTATTAGAAATAGATATTTAGATACCCGATTTTACTGTGCAATCAGAATTGCGCTCGGCGCGCACGGTGCGCGCACGGTGCGCGCTTATAGATATATATGTACTTTTAACTGAAATTTTCTCAGGAACTACTGAGCAGATTGACTCCATATTTTCAAAAGGCACATCCCTGACCTGAGGACTACCTCTCTGCCAAATTTCAAGTAATTCTGTTCAGCCGTTCGGGCTGTACCTTGGACTAAAGGTCCCTATGGAAAAATACATGGGGAAAACGCGTTTTGGGACCCCCTTTTTTCTCGGCCCCCGCTTGACTAATCACCCCGAGACTTTCAGGGTAGGAGCGGAGCGGAGCGCCCCACCTATTTTGAAACATTTGCGAGGATTCGTCAACCGGCGCCAAAGTTATTCAAAATAGAATTTTCAGATTTCCTATGGAAACACGGTCCTAACTATAACTATCTACTGGCGACCGCCAGTAGATAACATATATATATATTCACTGTAAAGAAAATGCAATTTTCAACTAACAAAACCACTGAATTTCATCAGTTATAGTTATCTCAAGTAACTATAGCTCATGCCCTAAAGTAACTATAACTGAATGATGTCATTTCAGATGGTGTAGTGATATTATCAATGATGTCATAGGACATGTCAAGAGTGAAGTAATATGCAAGATAATTAGCAGTACATGGCGAGGGCAAGACCCTGCGCCCAACCCCTTTCTGGCAACCAACTTCCCCCTGTACATGGCCTTCGACCGTGCACAGTGTGGAGTTAGGGCAGAGCCAGGTCCAGGCCAGGCCAGGCCATGCACCCAACCCTTTTGCAAGTACCCTACCTCCCACAGAATATGACCTTCCACCTCTGGCCAGGCCCTGCTCCCAACCCCCTTAGGCGGATTATGTGATGTTACAATATAAAAAAATGATATTTTAAGTCAGGCATGGTTATTGACCTTTCCAAGTATCAAAACACTAAAATGTTAAAAGGGAGTCTATTGGCTTTACCATATACATATATTAAGCAGATCATTCACCTTTGACAAAAAATCACCAATAAATAAAGTAAAATGTATAATTTGCTGTGCAGGAGCAAACTTGTGCAGGAAGGGTATGCCCATACTCTCCCGGTCAGGGAACCCCAATGACCCCGTTGTGGGCGCCCTAGGACAGTGCTGAGTATTGGGGCAATGGGGAATGGGGTTCCCAGGGATAATGTTGTCTCATGAAGAGGGCTGTGAGTCCTCCTCATAACATTTGTAAAGGGCCTGGGGGTATGGGGTCCCCATCGAGGCTCATGGAGAGGGGCAACAAACCCTCCTCCCATGAAAAATAATATCTGTCCCTGTGGATGGGGTCCTTAGGGCCTGAAGATGCTTGGGGGTGGACCTGCACACCACTTTCCCCTTTAAATGTGTATCAGCCCAGGGAGATAGGGACCCCAACGCTTGAAGAGGCTCGGGGATGGCACCGCATCCTCCTCTGCTTATTAATTGATTTGTCCCAAGGATGTGTCCACGGGGCTAAAGTAGGCTCAAGGGGGACCACATGCCCCCCTCCTCTATAAATCCCTTAGCCCCATCCCACTTGTTTTAAAACTTTTGGAACGCATTGGCAGATTCACAATAAAACTTTGAACAAATAAATGTCTGCATCCCCTGCATTCCCGATCTCGGCCCTGAGGATGCAACGCTGCTTCCAGGTGCCAGAGCACCGCAAATTGCTGAGAGGCATCCCGCAGCGCTGACCCTTGCTTCAGTGCCTGTTTGCTTGCCCACACTTTAGGCTGCACAGGTGGGAGGGAAGGAGAATACACCCCCAACGCATTCCCGGATCAGCCCCCAATAGTTGACAAGCCACTAGATTCAGTGGGTGGCAGTCGCATTGGCATATCCTGGGGGAGCAGAGCTGACTAGGCACTCTTCAGGGAGTCCTAGAAAACTAATGATACTTTCCTGGAATGTTGCTGGTCTGGGTTCCAAACTGGACGATCCCGACTAGGGTAATTATATAACACTTTTGACATTTGTCTTTTGCAAGAAACATGGCAAACATAAGAAATAATATTTTCGAACCTTGCCATATACTGTGCTAATGTCAGGTCGCTTGGGAAGGGAAGAACTCTGGGGGACTAATGACATGGATTGAGGTACATACAGGATGTAAGGTGCTGGGGTCAGAAATAGTAGCTGAGGATATTCTCTGTCTAGCCATTAAATTTCCTAATGAATGTTTAGTTCACATCTATAACATCTATCTAAGACCGTCTACCAAGCACCAGGAATCCCCCACTATAGAAGTGTTAATTTCACACATAACGGCCCTTCATCCTGATGTGCAAAACAAATGGGGGGCGATTTTAACTGTCAGTCTGAACCCCTGGAATTGGTTAACCTTTAGCCTCTGCCGGAGGTGGACAGAGCCTGTTTAATACCTACACTTAACATTCCCCCTTTTAAAAAGTGGTACCCCCTGGCGATACAATTAAATGCCCTATTCCTTAATGCATGATTCGAGCATGCAACAGAAGAACCAAATCTGACAGAAAAGGCAGCCACACCTTTAATAGTATATGCAGCACTAGCCTTTTTGATTATATTCCTTTTGATGACAAACTTTGGCTGTTTCTAAAGGATATGGTGGTGGTGCAGTGGTATGATAGTGATCATAACTTTCTTGAGGTGGAGCTGGAACTTCCACAAGCACAAACCTAGCTATCTATCCCACAACCATTAGACGAGAGGTGTAAACTAACGAACAGCAAACATAGAATTCAGTGGTCTGCTGTGGTTAGGTCTGAGAGGGCCCTGAGATCAATATACATCAAGGTGGGTCAAGCTCTGGAGACATTTTGCACTCTGAAGCCTGGGCCTTTTGAGCAAACATCCTCATCAAAGGTTGAAGCTGTACACAATTCCCTCTTTATTAGTTTAAACGTGGACTTTTTCAGAGAAGCCAAGAGCCAATGGCCAAGGAGTAGTGTACCATCGTGGTTCAACAAAGAATGTAGCATGGCCAAGAGCGCTCTGATTACTGTAATAAGTCCTGTAGGAGGGAAGACATCCAGGAAATGAGAGTTGTCTACAACACGACACAACAGGATTCCGCCCGCCTATTTATTGGAAACGCATCTGGGTTACCCCTGACCTCTCATTATATCAAAACTGGGGGCTCCTCTTAGCAGCTGCAAGGGATAATGATCAAACCCTATTTTGAAATGTAATTGCCACAGGGAATAGGGAAGGAAGATCTAAAATTGATAATAATGTTGTGGCAGAGGGATGGGTAGCCCACTTCACAAATTTATGCCAACAGGTGCTTGATGAGGTAACAGTTATAGAACATTTAGTCACTCCTCTGTATTCAGGGACGGGGGGGATAAAGATGATTTTTCCCAATAAAGTATACAGATGAACAAGAGGCCATTATAAAAATAGCACCATGTAAAGCCCCTGGTATAGATAAGATCCCAGCTGACTTCTTTTTATTAGAAATAGATATTTAGATACCCGATTTTACTGTGCAATCAGAATTGCGCTCGGCGCGCACGGTGCGCGCTTATAGATATATATGTACTTTTAACTGAAATTTTCTCAGGAACTACTGAGCAGATTGACTCCATATTTTCAAAAGGCACATCCCTGACCTGAGGACTACCTCTCTGCCAAATTTCAAGTAATTCTGTTCAGCTGTTCGGGCTGTACCTTGGACTAAAGCTCCCTATGAAAAATGCATGGGGAAAACGCGTTTTGGGACCCCCTTTTTTCTCGGCCCCCGCTTGACTAATCACCCCGAGACTTTCAGGGTAGGAGCGGAGCGGAGCGCCCCACCTATTTTGAAACATTTGCGAGGATTCGTCAACCGGCGCCAAAGTTATTCAAAATAGAATTTTCAGATTTCCTATGGAAACACGGTCCTAACTATAACTATCTACTAGCGACCACCAGTAGATAACATATATATATATTCACTGTAAAGAAAATGCAATTTTCAACTAACAAAACCACTGAATTTCATCAGTTATAGTTATCTCAAGTAACTATAGCTCATGCCCTAAAGTAACTATAACTGAATGATGTCATTTCAGATGGTGTAGTGATATTATCAATAATGTCATAGGACATGTCAAGAGTGAAGTAATATGCAAGATAATTAGCAGTACATGGCGAGGGCAAGACCCTGCGCCCAACCCCTTTCTGGCAACCAACTTCCCCCTGTACATGGCCTTCGACCGTGCACAGTGTGGAGTTAGGGCAGAGCCAGGTCCAGGCCAGGCCATGCACCCAACCCTTTTGCAAGTACCCTACCTCCCACAGAATATGACCTTCCACCTCTGGCCAGGCCCTGCTCCCAACCCCCTTAGGCGGATTATGTGATGTTACAATATAAAAAAATGATATTTTAAGTCAGGCATGGTTATTGACCTTTCCAAGTATCAAAACACTAAAATGTTAAAAGGGAGTCTATTGGCTTTACCATATACATATATTAAGCAGATCATTCACCTTTGACAAAAAATCACCAATAAATAAAGTAAAATGTATAATTTGCTGTGCAGGAGCAAACTTGTGCAGGAAGGGTATGCCCATACTCTCCCGGTCAGGGAACCCCAATTACCCCGTTGTGGGCGCCCTAGGACAGTGCTGAGTATTGGGGCAATGGGGAATGGGGTTCCCAGGGATAATGTTGTCTCATGAAGAGGGCTGTGAGTCCTCCTCATAACATTTGTAAAGGGCCTGGGGGTATGGGGTCCCCATCGAGGCTCATGGAGAGGGGCAACAAACCCTCCTCCCATGAAAAATAATATCTGTCCCTGTGGATGGGGTCCTTAGGGCCTGAAGATGCTTGGGGGTGGACCTGCACACCACTTTCCCCTTTAAATGTGTATCAGCCCAGGGAGATAGGGACCCCAACGCTTGAAGAGGCTCGGGGATGGCACCGCATCCTCCTCTGCTTATTAATTGATTTGTCCCTAAGGATGTGTCCACGGGGCCTAAAGTAGGCTCAAGGGGGACCACATGCCCCCCTCCTCTATAAATCCCTTAGCCCCATCCCACTTGTTTTAAAACTTTTGGAACGCATTGGCAGATTCACAATAAAACTTTGAACAAATAAATGTCTGCATCCCCTGCATTCCCGATCTCGGCCCTGAGGATGCAACGCTGCTTCCAGGTGCCAGAGCACCGCAAATTGCTGAGAGGCATCCCGCAGCGCTGACCCTTGCTTCAGTGCCTGTTTGCTTGCCCACACTTTAGGCTGCACAGGTGGGAGGGAAGGAGAATACACCCCCAACGCATTCCCGGATCAGCCCCCAATAGTTGACAAGCCACTAGATTCAGTGGGTGGCAGTCGCATTGGCATATCCTGGGGGAGCAGAGCTGACTAGGCACTCTTCAGGGAGTCCTAGAAAACTAATGATACTTTCCTGGAATGTTGCTGGTCTGGGTTCCAAACTGGACGATCCCGACTAGGGTAATTATATGACACTTTTGACATTTGTCTTTTGCAAGAAACATGGCAAACATAAGAAATAATATTTTCGAACCTTGCCATATACTGTGCTAATGTCAGGTCGCTTGGGAAGGGAAGAACTCTGGGGGACTAATGACATGGATTGAGGTACATACAGGATGTAAGGTGCTGGGGTCAGAAATAGTAGCTGAGGATATTCTCTGTCTAGCCATTAAATTTCCTAATGAATGTTTAGTTCACATCTATAACATCTATCTAAGACCGTCTACCAAGCACCAGGAATCCCCCACTATAGAAGTGTTAATTTCACACATAACGGCCCTTCATCCTGATGTGCAAAACAAATGGGGGGCGATTTTAACTGTCAGTCTGAACCCCTGGAATTGGTTAACCTTTAGCCTCTGCCGGAGGTGGACAGAGCCTGTTTAATACCTACACTTAACATTCCCCCTTTTAAAAAGTGGTACCCCCTGGCGATACAATTAAATGCCCTATTCCTTAATGCATGATTCGAGCATGCAACAGAAGAACCAAATCTGACAGAAAAGGCAGCCACACCTTTAATAGTATATGCAGCACTAGCCTTTTTGATTATATTCCTTTTGATGACAAACTTTGGCTGTTTCTAAAGGATATGGTGGTGGTGCAGTGGTATGATAGTGATCATAACTTTTTTGAGGTGGAGCTGGAACTTCCACAAGCACAAACCTAGCTATCTATCCCACAACCATTAGACGAGAGGTGTAAACTAACGAACAGCAAACATAGAATTCAGTGGTCTGCTGTGGTTAGGGTTGAGAGGGCCCTGAGATCAATATACATCAAGGTGGGTCAAGCTCTGGAGACATTTTGCACTCTGAAGCCTGGGCCTTTTGAGCAAACATCCTCATCAAAGGTTGAAGCTGTACATAATTCCCTCTTTATTAGTTTAAACGTGGACTTTTTCAGAGAAGCCAAGAGCCAATGGCCAAGGAGTAGTGTACCATCGTGGTTCAACAAAGAATGTAGCATGGCCAAGAGCGCTCTGATTACTGTAATAAGTCCTGTAGGAGGGAAGACATCCAGGAAATGAGAGTTGTCTACAACACGACACAACAGGATTCCGCCCGCTTATTTATTGGAAACGCATCTGGGTTACCCCTGACCTCTCATTATATCAAAACTGGGGACTCCTCTTAGCAGCTGCAAGGGATAATGATCAAACCCTATTTTGAAATGTAATTGCCACAGGGAATAGGGAAGGAAGATCTAAAATTGATAATAATGTTGTGGCAGAGGGATGGGTAGCCCACTTCACAAATTTATGCCAACAGGTGCTTGATGAGGTAACAGTTATAGAACATTTAGTCACTCCTCTGTATTCAGGGACGGGGGGGATAAAGATGATTTTTCCCAATAAAGTATACAGATGAACAAGAGGCCATTATAAAAATAGCACCATGTAAAGCCCCTGGTATAGATAAGATCCCAGCTGACTTCTTTTTATTAGAAATAGATATTTAGATACCCGATTTTACTGTGGTTTTTAATGCTATTTTAAAAGGGATCAACATTTCCAAAACGTGAGCTGGGGCTGAGATTTTCCCCATTTATAAGAAAGGCTGTCTCATGGATCCTGCCAATTATGATCTAATCTACCTTTTAGAAACTGCACAAAAAGTTTTAGTACACTGATATTAGGCAGGCTCTAGCCCTTGCTTGAGGAGAGTAACATACTTTGTCCCCTTCAAGCGGGTTTCTGAGTCAATACCTCCATGGTTGACCAGGTTTTCAGACTGCAGCTGTTTTATTGGAAGGTCGTAAGCTTTGAGAAAGGGAGGTTCTTTGCACTCTTAGTTGATCTTAGATCTGCTTTTGACCTGGTCCCCAGAAGTCGGCTGTGGAAATGCCTTGCTGAACTGGGCATCCCATCTTACCTGCGCAACATAATAGAGATTGCATCATAACAATTACATGCAAATTAGATGTAGTAAACTTGGTTAAGTTACCAAGCCCTTTCCTGTTTTGCGTGTCGTTAGACAGGATTATGTGCTGACACCCACCTTTTTTACTTTTTTTGAAATGATCTAATGGGTTTCTTAAACAGAAGTGATAATAACACCCCACATCTTGCAGGCATGATGGTTCTGGCCCTCATGTCTGCTGACAATACACTTTTCTCTCCAAGACTCATATGGAGCTACAAAAATTGCTTGATGATTTTAGCAGATTGTGTGAGATGAGGGGGCTGGAATTAAATATCAGTAAAGCCAAATTTATGTTTTTTAATTCCTGTCCGTCTACACAGGCAGATTCACCGATTTGACTATCTGGGGATTACACTAGATGAGAAATTAGACTGATCATCTCAAGTTGCTAAAAGAAGACTAAAATTGGAGCAGCAAACTGGGGGGGGTTGCTGAAGCTAGACAAGGGGTACCTTTGTTAGTTTGTATCGCCTGTTATTCAACTTTACACATACCAGGCCCTTGCGAGACCCCTTTACGGGGCAGAGATTTGCTGTCATAAAAGTCAAAAACTCTTGACAATGGTAGAAAACAGATTTATTTTGTGTCTACCAGTCAGCACTCCCCGATTACCATTGAGGCTTGATTTGAGACTGAGGCCGATTACTGACACAACAGAATTCCGCCCGCTTATTTATTGGAAAAGCATCTGGGTTACCCCTGACCTCTCATTATATCGAAAAGGGTTGGAAGAAATTCTTAGCCATCTGAATGAAACCAAACTCCCCAGGATCAAATTTGTCAGACTCCCTTAAGGAGACTGACTTGTTCAGTCTCTGGCTAGATCCAGTGGGTTGCTGCCCATTACCTACTGCAAATTAGCTTAAAGAAAACAATTCAAAAACTATAAACGCAGCAACTTTTTAATGCATGCACATGGCACTTTATTTACCTCATTTTTAGTGCTCAAAGATAATTATCATATAGAAAATGTCTGCGATGACATCGAGACTAAGTCAGCTAAAAAGCTTTATGTGCAATTTAGACAAGGGACATCTCCCCCTCAACAGTTTCAAGTCAAAATGATTAGGAATATTGAATAGTACAGACCGGGAGCGCCAAATGTGTGACTATAAGGAGGATCCGCCCCACCTGCTATTCTTTTGTCCTCCCTATAAAGGACCACACATAAAATGGCTGATACCTAATTGCAGGGAATTAGACACCTCAAGAAATGAGGACGTTGTGAAGATCCTCCAAGCCTTTACAACCCCACATCTGATATTTGCTCTGTCTAGGTTTCTGTTTCCTGCGTGGATGATAACAAACCGGAATAATGCTATTTCAAATTAAATTGGCACGTATAGTATATGGTATTGTACAACTTATGAATACATTATTTATCCCATATAACATTTTAACCTTGGATTTATGATTTTATGTACCTGTGGGACCCATGCATGAATTGTATTTGTATTTCTATTACTTGCTGGTCTATTTTATCTCTTTGAACTTTTTGATGTTCATTTTACCTTTCTGTGGCACTTTTTTTTTTTATGTGTCTCTTTTATGGTCTATTTTCGAAATAAGGAGTATTGGATTGGTATGAAATAACATTTTTTGGAACGTTTTGTGAAGATTCGTCGAATGGCACCAAAGTTATAAGCAAACCAAAAATTGCTTTTCCTATGGAAAAGTGGTCCTAACTATAACTAACCAGTATCGACCATCAATGGGAAATATATATACCCTATATATATAGTAGTAATGTCTGTTCTGTTGCTGTGTTATGTATTAGTCAGGAAAGTAGAGCTGGCTGTCAAACCCAGGGTGTTGTCCAAGGATGATCACTTGCCACACTTGTGATGAAAGACCAACTGCCCTTATCCACAGTTGTGCGTCCAGGCACATTACATTGTTTTGGAATGAAGTATTTGTTAATTTTAATCATTGTCAATCTCTCTAGGTTTTGAAAACAGAGACTGGTGCTTCTGACTGTGACAGATACCCCAAATGAACACATCCGCCAAATGCACACTGACTACCGAACATGCTAGATATGTTATTGCCTGTCTGTTGAGTAACTGAGTAACTGTCCCTTCAAACCATGCTAGTAGGTCAATAGGTTTTGATTCAGTTACTCTTGTGTTGGACCTTCTAGATCATCTGCTCAATTGTCATTGGTATTGCCACTTGCTGTGCCTGTGTTTCCTGCAGCTGTGCCCTCCACTGTAGAGGTGGGCAATGAACATGAAGCTACAGTTGCTGTGAGTTTAGTAGCCAGCAACGGTGTTGGTTGCTGCTGCAGAGACTGAGAGCCAACAGCACCACATTTTCTAGAGGCTAAAGACTACACTTTAGTTCTGCACTGGCCTTAGATTTACAGTCATTCTTCTAGATGACTGCTTTCCTGATGATCTTATAAATTGAGACACGAAGTTCTGATAAAGGAATGACAGCGCCCAGCACTTTCTTGTACCATAGATCCTGTATTGTGACACCAGTATAGTCTTGGGAAGACGCAGTCAACTTTGTCAAACTTTGATTAATGTCCAAGTTAATGATTAAGCTATTGACCAAGGTTAGTTGCTTCTTTAATGACGTGCTAAATATCTGTCCCACCTTTGGATTATAGTACTCGCCTCCTTGGTGACTTCCTGTGTCATAATCTCAAAAGGAAGCAGCATCTGTTTCAGTCACTCCAATAGCCCCCATGTGTCCACTTCCATTGTCATGGCTTTGGCAGCGGCATCCCCTTTCATTTGAATTACATGGTTTGATAGATTTGTACTGCTCGGACAGGAGTTCCAGCATGTAGAAGGTTGAATTCCAACATGCTGTCCTCTCATGTATGAGGGCTTTTACAGTATTTTATTAGCATGCAGAAGGATCCTCAACTCCTTGCGACAGGGGCCTCCAACCTTTTCTGTAGTAAGAGTTACCTAAGTTCAATGAAAATCATTCAGAGCTACTAATATTAATAAAGGTCTAATACTGACCACATCAATCAAAATTACATTATTAGCCACCATATTCGAGATTATCAGCAGTAATAACCTCAGTGCATAAGGCATGTTTCCCAGCAGTACTATAAAGAAAGACTTTTTTAATGTGGAATGCATCTACATGGGTAATACACAAAGAGCTAGCAGCAATGCCCCTGGCACCAAGTTAATATTAGTAATAAGTCTCCCCAGACATCAGTTAATGAGTCCTGAATATATATTTTCGTATTGAAAATATATTGATTCTACCAAGCAAAAGCTTCACATTTATTAGGGTGAGCTGAACACAGGAGAGCTACTTATGAGTAGCTGGGAATCTACCAGTAGCTCACAAGCTCCTTAGTGGAGAAGCCTGCCTTATGGGCTTTGAATGAATGATTAAAATGAGTACATATTCTTCGGCAGGTGACCAGTATGTTGCTGACTACCTCTTCTTTTTTTTTTAAAGTCATGCTCAATTAGATTGATGCAATGCACTAAAGACAGGACTCTGAAATATCCCCCATCAGCCATAGCTATGACAATATTACTGCCATGGTCAGTGGCAATGAATCAAATGCTGAGACCTCTCGGTTGAAGCTATTCATGGACTCTAGAATTAAATTTGTCAATGTTGTTGGCAGTTATATGCAAGTTCTCCATGACGAGCATCGCAACGGCTGTATGCCACCAAATGCCACAGAAAGCATCATCAGCGATGAGACCAGCAGTTAGTCTTTGCTTCACTCCCATGAAGGACATCGAGTCCACATGTCTGTAGAGAGGTGGATGGATTGAACTGTGCTCATGTTCATGGCATTGTTAACCAATTACATCACTTTGGGCAGAGGGTCTCCATAAATTCCAGAAACCCCTCTCCTTCCACAAAACAAAAAGGGAGGAGTTCAGGCACTAACCTTTAGGCCAATTTCCCATTGTATAAATTGACTTTTTCATGGGTTTGGTGGTATGCGTCTCCTTGGTGAACATAGTCTTAATAGTTGGTTGTTGTGACTGTTTTCTTTGTGATACTTTCACTTATGAGCTATGGGGAGCGGGTAGACTGCTTGGACACTTTGGTGAGACAGAATCTCTCTGTCCTTATGCTATTATGAGGTAGCTGCAGGTGACAAACTGCACACCAAGAATAACAGCCATGGGGATGCTTCACACGAGTCTGATATCCTCGTCTTCTATCTCAAATTGAGCATTCTGGGACCTGCTCCTCATGGCCTGAGTGTAAAGAAGCTCCATGCTGGGAGGAAGCTTGTTAGGGTGAAGATAGACAGTGGTATTGGCCTTTCACTAGGGTGGGCTGTGACTGCAGTAGAGGCGGGAATTGCTGCAGGTTTTGGAGTGTTGAAAATATTGAAGCAGGTAGTGTTGGCGGAACTACATGACTAAATTCAGGTTGAATAGAGGTGAGTTGTACTTCCTCAGTGCCATTCTGCACCCTAACGTTCACTGACTCATCATCATCTTCCTCACTTTCAAGGATTTCAGGAACTTTCCGTTGCCTTGTCTCTCATGGCAGGGCTTGATTGGGTTCTAATTCATATCCACACCTAGGTGATCAGAAGACGATCGAGGAAGATGGCATAGAACTATTTTTCCTTGCCAGATATTGTGAAGCTGATGTGTCCAGTGAAAGAACAGTCACAACAACATCCTCCTCTGCAGCATGCTCTGCTCCTGCTTCTGGAGGTTCTGATGTCACAGGCTGTGGTTCCTGCTGTTCATTTCCCTGTGAAGATTCACTTTGCTGTGGGACAATTCAATTTCAGCTTCACTACTCTCCATATCACTGAAATACATGGACTTTGGTTTTGATGCTTTTACTGTGAATCAAGGTGTGATCTTACTCCCACCCTCTAACTGCCCGAAGGGAGTGCAGCAGGTATGTTGAGTTTCTGTAAAATTGAGGAGGGCTTGATGTCAGTGGTGGCAGTGGCAACAGACCTCTTCTCCTCTCTGGTCACTTTCATGGTGGAAACATCCTTCTTTGGGCCCATCTTCTTTACTGGCTCAGCACAAACTGAAGCACTTAGCAGACAGCACTCTGGTGTCACTATCAGTTAATCTGTCTCAGTAGGGTGTGTGACATGATGTCTTAAAACCTTGCAGGCAATACAAATGAAACAGAAAGTCACTGAGACTTGGATAATCTAACCAGTGTAGTTCAAGTCATCATCATCATCATCATCACTGCTTATTAGTAACATCCCCACGCATAAACAAGCTATTTTGTACAAGACATTACACCGGAAAAGCTAACTTGGAACCTTTCAGGGCCCATGAGGACCGTAGAGCAGGTAGAGGGGCAGGCTAAAATTGAATATGTGAATTGAATAATTGCTGGTGTCCCTCAAAAGTTCATCAGGACCCTATGGGAAAATGCGGGGGCAGGAAAAAATCAAATACATTAATTAAATATTTGCTGGTGTCCCTCTAGGGCACATAGGGTCTCTATAAGCTGTTGGGGGGCAGACAAAACCCAGTACATTAATTCAATATTAGTAGGTGGCCCCCCATGGCCCATGGGCAGCAGGGGTCTGGCAAATATCGAATAAATAAATTAAATTATTGCTGATGTCATGCCAGCATTCATAGGGACCTTATGAGAGAAAAGGGGCAGGCACAAATCTAAATGATGAATTAAATAATTGCTGGTGCCCTTCCAGTACTCACTGGAGGCAAGGGGCATGCACAAAAAACAATGGGAGAAAGGGGGCAGGCAAACATTGAATACATAAATTAAATATTTGCTGGTGTCTCTCCAGGATCCTTGCAAACTACATGGGATACAGAGAGCAGGCACCAATCTAAGAAATCAATGCATTAATTTCTGGTGCCCATCCATGGCTCATTGAAGGAGGTGGGCAGGCAAAAACTGAAACAATTATTATATAATTACTAGTCTACCACCAGAGCCCATGGAGACCCTGGGAGGTAGGGGGTGGACATACATCTGTCAAATTAATTAAATGGTTGCTGGTGCCCCTCCAGCATCCATATAAGGCAGGAGGGGCAGGCCAAAAGTGAGTAAATTAATTACATATTGCTGATGCCCCTCCAGGGCCCACAAGGACGCTCAGGGCGGGAGGGAGGTCAGGCACAAATTTAATAAAGGAATTGCATAATTGTTGGAGTCCCTCCAGGGCCTATGGAAGGCAGCAGGGCTAGGCAAAAATTGAGTAATTAATTAGATAATTGCTGGTGCCTTTCGAGGGCCAATGGGGACCCTAATGAAGCAGGCAGAGAGTGAAATAAATATTTAAATAGGTTTTGGCATCCCTCAAGGACCAGTGGAGGCCCAATGGGAGGCAGGCAGAATTCCAATAAATTCCTGAAATAATTGCTTGTACCCTCACCGCCCCAGTTCACATAAGAGGCAGGACAGGTCTCTAAAAAATATTTAAATTATTGCTGGTGCCTTTTAGTGTTCAAGGAAGGTTGGAGGGCAGGCAAAAATCAAATATAAAAATGTAATATTTGCTGGCACCTCTCCAGGGACCAGGGAAGTGGGAGCAGGAAAATAGTAAAATACACCAATTTAATAATTGCCAGTGTAGCTTCATGGAACCTATTAAATAGATTAATTAAATAATTTCTGGTGTCACTCCTGGGCTTATGGGAATCTTCCGAGAGGCAAGGGGCAGAAACAAATTTAATAGATGAACTGAAAAATTGTTGGTGCAACTCCAGTGCCCCTGGAAAGTAGTGGGCATGCAGAAATCAAGTAAATCAATCATATATTTGCTGGCGGCCCTCCAAAGTCAGAGGGATAGGCAAAAAATACTTATGGGAGGTTGGGGCAGGCATAAATTGAATAAATTAATTGAATAATTGCTGATGCCCCTCCAGGTCCCATACGTTGGGGCTAGGCAAAAATAGAATAATAATTAAATAATTTCTGGAGCTCTTCCAATGCCATGGGGACTCACTGAGACGAAGGGGGCAGGCTAGGCAAAAATCAAATAAATGAATTCAACAATTGCTGGAGTACCACCAGGACCACTTGGGGACACTATGGGAGGCAGGGGGCAGACAAAAATCTTATAACATAATTAAATGATGTGGTGTGCCTCTCAAACACCCATGGGAGGCAGGAGAGCAGGCAAATATTGAGTAAAATAATGCATATTTGCTAGTACCCCTCCAGGGCCCCTGGGGACCATATGGGAGGTGAAGGCGGGCGAAATTTGAATCCATGAATTAAATAATTGTTCATGTCCCTCCAACTCCCTTAGGGAACTAATAGAAGGCTGGGGCAGGCAAAAATCGAATAAATGAATGAAATAATTGCTGGTGCCACTGCCAGGCCCGTTGGAGACAATACAAAATCAAATCAACAAAATAAATTCTGTTGTCCTTCCAGAGCCTTTGAGGATCATATTCGAGGTGGGGGGGCTGGAAAAAACCAATTACATGAATAAAATAATTGCTGGTGCCCCTCCTGAGCCCAGGAGAGAGGGAGCAGGCAAAACATTCAAATACATTCATTAAATAGTTGAAGGTGCCCTTCCAACACCAGGATGCTTGTTTTCTGGTCCAGGGAGGACCAGTCCTGACAGTTTGGGCTGGACTGTTTCCATGGGGAGCAGGGTCAAGAATGATTTGCATATGGCTGGGTTCACACTGGGGTTGCATGGTGGGAAACAAACAATAGATTTAACCCAGATCTGTGACTGGGAGTGAATGGTTGATTTTTCAACATTTAAGGGTCGATTCCCATCATGCTCGGAAGGGCTCCGAACGCGATCCAGCCGGAAAAAGTACAAGCTGTACGCGTGTTTTCCGACTGACTAGTCCAGCTGCACGAGCGAGCAAGTAAGAATGAGGAACGCAAAATTCAGACCGAA
This sequence comes from Triturus cristatus, assembly GCF_964204655.1. Classification (NCBI taxonomy): domain Eukaryota; kingdom Metazoa; phylum Chordata; class Amphibia; order Caudata; family Salamandridae; genus Triturus; species Triturus cristatus. Next base: position 408,897,216 of record NC_140590.1, read on the forward strand.
TCGTTTCAGGGTCCGAACCGCTCCGTTCGTCTCGTCCGTAAGCAAACCGTGCCGTGCAATGGAGGCGATTTACGACCGAGCCAGTACGATGCACGATTCAGACAGCTGGAATGAGTCAGAGCATCCGACACATAAACTCTCCAGGAAGCGGACTTTGGGGGTCTGCGCCGGACCCCACTTCACCCGTAGCCTTACGAGTCGATCACGGGGGGACCCAAGGGACCCCCCGTACACATGCATGTAAGGTGCGGGTGGCATAGATGCGTCCCCACTACAGGGCACCTTTGTGCACAACATACCCTTTTCATCAATGGGAGTCTATGTACGTGTCATACAACAGGGTCCCATTGACTTCCATGGGGCTCCAAACGACCCGTTTCCGTCAGCGCTTGTTTGCATCGGAGCCCCAGAGCACGAGTCGGTTGGAAAGCCCTCTGGATCCGAGTCGGACGGAGCAAGATCGGAATCGGCCCCTTAGTGCATCATCTGTTGTTTTTTAATTCTTCCAGGGCCCATGACATCCCTATAGGAGGCAAGGGACTTGCAGAAATCCAATAAATCAAATAAATAATTGCCCTTCAGGGCTGATCAGGAGCCGATGGAAAGGGTGTGGAAGGCACAGATCAAATAAATCGCTCCACCATGAGCCTCACCTATGCGCCCTAGGACTCATTTTTATCTTCCTTGACCCAGCTTGTGAGGATATATTTCACTCCATTACCTATTTGCCCTGAAGAAGCCCATGTTTGGACAAAACGCGTAACTGGTTCTATGATATGAAGCACATCTGAGAATAAAAAGACCCGAAACGACTATTTGCAGATGCCTTTTATTGATGTGTTCTTGTGTACTAAATTGCTTGTGTCTATATATTGCCTCATCCAATTAATTCACATATTCATATTTATGGTCTACAAGCAGCAAATCATTTGAGGTGGGCAATATCATCTACAACTAGTGACTGGCCCTGGTAGTGCAGTCATCTATGACCCAGCTGCTTCTTCTCCTTTCTTTACACTTCCAGATACGTCTGCATTTTAATATGCAACCTGGAACAAGTGCAAATTTGACCAATGAAGGATTTAATTTAAATACTCCAAGAGAGTAATCAGACTGTTTGCCTCCAGAATTTGAGGAAAGGATTAAGGGCTGTTGTACCCTGATTAAAAATCACATGTTTAATTCCAGTACAAGATCCAGTTTCATTTTCAGCTCCAGCTTCGATTTCAGTTCCAAATTTAAATGTGAATCAAAATACAGATCAGGCAAAAAGAAAGCCAATTGACCTGAGCAGGCTAAATGTGGAATTGGAACAAATGATTTTGGGAACCATTAGTCCTTCACGATTAGAAATAATACCAGGAGGAGGAACTATTGTTTCTTTTAAAGACATTACTCGACAAGCGATGCTAACACATGAGAAATTGCCTGAATTGGCTTAAAAATATGATGTAGATATTTAAAAGTCAAAGGTTTTACAAAGACCATAAAGGGTAGACTATAATGACAAAGACATTATGAGTTTGAGAGCTCTGGGAATTAAATTACAGATTAGAGAACGTGTGACATTGATTAAGGAATGGAGTGAGAGAAAAAAATGGGAAGGCAGATGGTCGAAAATAAATAAATAAATAAATAAAAAGAGATAGGACCTTAGGCACTAGATGGAAACAATAGAGAAATACGGGTGCACCCAATAAGAAAAGTACCTGGTGGAGGTTATGTTCATGTACCTTGGACAAGACCTAATATTTTGTCATTTGTGGCGATTTCCAAAATTGAGAGAAAATCCAGTAGAATGGTACAGACAGATTAAAAGATTAATGAACATTTTTAAAGTTTTGTGGATTGATTTGAATACTCTGTTTGACATTGTGTTACCAGGTGATTTGTGGGCTGAATGTAAAGTTACTGTGGATTGGCCTGAGACAGAATCAGAGAGGGAATTTTGAAGTAATAGCAGCAAGTGATAAATCACTTAAAGACTATTATTTCCACAATAGAGATTGATTAGCAGCAGATTGACAGAACAACACAGGAACTAAAATAGACAGTACATGTCTATTATGAGCTATTGATACAGGTTTTCAAACAATATAGTGGTTTGGATAATGTCGCTGAAAATGATAGGGGACATTTTATTTACAGATTTGTGCATGGTTTAAGACCTGAAATGTCTTACATGATTCAACAGCAATTGCTTTATTGGCAAAGTAAATCATTAGATGAGATTTTGCTTTATGCTCTATATTGTGGGGATGAGACTGAGATAAAGCACAAGGAACCTAAGGAGAAGTTGATAGTTGCTCCGATAAGAGAAATACAGAAGGGTTAGAATCAGATGCGTTTTGAAAATATTTCTCTGGCATAGGCAGAATATAATCAAGGTTCGATGATGCAGGGTGTTAATGGTTTAAAGCAATAGAATATTCAGTCACAAGGTAGAGGTTGTGGTAATCCAGTAGATCCAAGAACTGGTGTTGACATGTCGCTTTTGAAGAAATTGAATCCATCATTCAATCAATCAGGATTTATAAAGCACGGCTAATCACCCGATAGGGTACTCAAGCGCTCATGTAATGCTTGCCGGAAAATGTGGACATTGGAAACGCAAGTGTAAGTCAATTATAAATAATGTAGGGAATCAGAGGCAGAATGTAGAATATGTACAGTCTCAAGGGGATAGCATGACACAGACTCAACAGGCACAAGATCAGAAAATGCAAAGTCCTAATGTATCTCAGTCAATGCAAATGCCCCAAGCTCCAAGGCTTCAACTGAATGTACCGGTGCAAAGGTATAATGCATATCCGAATCAACAGTTGAACAAAAACTCTTTCCAGAACCAGAATGCAGCACAGTTTTTGATTCAGTTAGACAATTTTGACCACGATCCGTCAGCATGACGTTGCCTGATGGGGAGGAGAAATGCGCAATTAATGCAGCCTTAGAGTTAGACCAGACTGGTCCCTTTGTCGTTGGAGAAGTGGATGGGAATCATGTTTTTTTCCTTGTGGTTACTGGTGCTACCTGCTCTACTGTGAGAACAGCAGAGGTTCCCAACCTACCCCTCTCTGGAGAAAGTATCCAAATTATAGGTGTCACAAATAAAAGGTTGTCCACCCCGATTTCAGTACTTGTCTCAGTTAAAATAGGATCCTTTGAGGATTAACATCGATTTGTGGTGTGTGATACAAGTCCAGTAAATTTGCTATGATGTGTAAGTTAAGAGGTACCCGCAATACAATTTGACTCCAGATACGGAATTACTCCTGTGATTGATTCAATAATTGAGCAGGGATCTCAAATGAGATAATGGGAGTCCGTAAAACTCTCCTATTATAGGCTTACAGATGACAAATGGCAAGTATTGTATTCTGCAGGATTTGCATAGGGTTAATCCATCCATGTTGTCTGTGATACCAAATCCAGCAGTGATATTGTTCCAAATTCAATGCGAAGTAGAATGGTTTTCCATTATCGACTTAAGTCAGGCATTTTTTTCAATTCCGTTGCATGAGGATAGCCAGTATATTTTTGCTTTCCATTTAGGCAGTCATGTTTTGGCATGGTGCGGAGTACCACAAGGGTATACAGAAAGCCCATCAAGATTTAATCAGATACTTAAAATGAATCTTGAGTCTCTGGTAATGCCAAATCATTCAGTGCTAGTGTAGTACATTGACAACTAACTGGTGGTGTCAAATACAAAAGAAGCTTGCAGGATTAATACTATTCACTTTTGAACCACTTAGCAGAGCATGGACATAAAGTATCCCCAACCAAGTTAGAGTTTTGCAAAACAGAAGTCTTGTACTTAGGACATCACATTGAGAAGGGAGCGAGAAAAGTGTCAAAGGATAAAATTGAAGTGATTCTTAACATGAATCCACCGACTACCAAAAAGGAAGTCTGCATGTTCCTAGGAAAGGTGGACTACTGTCAGCAAAGGATTCCACATTTTAATTGACAGCAAACCCAGTATTTAGAATGCCTGATCAATACATGCTTTGTGTTCTTTTACAGTGAAAGAATAGGCTGCGCTCTTTCAATGTTGACACAGCTGTATGGAAAGTTTTGTCCCTGTTGTGACTGCATTGCCTGGATACTTGAAAGCAGTTGCATATGCATGTGTGAGTCTTGAACAGTGCGAAGGTAAAGTCATGGGACATCCATTGACTGTATTTCTACCCCATTCAGTGGAGATACTGTTGACACGTATACAGTATCTGACTAACAGTTGTTTGACTAAGTATGAATAGATCTTGCTTGGTGCAGAAAATGTGATGCTCAAAAGGTGCATTATTTTGAATCCTGCTACTTTGATGCCATTGCCTGGAAATGAGAATGTGACTGATGAAGTTGAATATGATTGCTTGGATGTGACTGAATTATGTACCAAACCACGTCCGGATATTTTGGATGAACCATTACCTGAATCGGATTATGTGTTTTTTGTTGATGGATCCTGTTTGAGAGACAATGAAGGAAATCGGAAAGTTGCTTGCGCTGTGTGTACAGTTGGAGGTGTTGTGGAAGCATTATGGTTGTAAGAAGTGCATTCTGCCCAAGTCGCGGAACTTGCCACATTCACACTGGCTTGCAGTGCTTCAGAGTGACTGAAAGTTACAATTTAAAATGAAAGTCAGTATGGCTTTGGAGTCGTACATTACTTTGGGCAATTGTGGTTACTGTGTGGGTTCATGACATCCTCTGGTTCACCAATACAAAATGTATTGCTCATAGGCAGGGCACTGACTATGTTACCAATAGAAATCGATATACTGATGAAATGGCTAAGTATTAATAAATGTGCATACTTTTAATAACATCACATATTGGAATTTATTGTTGTCAGCAGTAGATACCTGGGATGGGGTGAGGAAGCTGCAAGAGGAAGTGATAGAAGCTTAACAACAAGGTTGGGTGCAAGCAGGATGTAACAAAAGAGAGGATGACGTTTGGGTTTATACTGATGGCAGAGCTGTATTGCCTGACATTTTGTTACCACATATGGTGAGACATTACCATGGTCCTGCACATGTGACAAGAGATGCAATGATGTGCCTTTACCAAAAAGTGTTGTTTAATCCTAGATTCACAGTGATTGCAGAGACATTGTGTCACAGGTGTGTAGTATGTCCCTGGAAGAAAAGCACAAGTTGTTATGATTCACATTGGTAAATCCGCTGGTCTCTTCAACCGAATGCAAATGGATTTAATTGAAATAACCCTTTGCAACGTCTTGAGTTATGTTTTGGTCATTGTATTCATTTTTTCAAAATGGCTGAAGCTTATCCAATATGCACAAATACCAACTTGACAGTGGAAAAATTATTGTTAAGAGAGTTCATTCCAAGTTTTTGATTTCTGACCTCTCATGAGTCATATCTAGTAACTCATTTTAATAATGAGGTCCTGAAAATGTTATGTTCAGCACTGCAGATTGAGCAGAAGCTCCATTGCAGTTACTGTCTAGAAGCTTCTGGACTGGTTGAGCAAGTTAATGGCACATTGAAATCCAGATTGGCAAAAGTGTGCAATTCAGCATCTTTGAAGTGTCCTGATGCACTGCCTCTTGTCTTGATGAGTTTGAGAAGTATACCAGACAGCAGGACAGGATTGTCGGCGCACAAAGTAATTATGGGCCAAGTGATGAGGCTGCCAGCTGTTCCTGCTAATGCATTAGTAAACATAACAGCCAATCTAAATTTGGATTACTGCAAGGGACTGGCTGATGAGGTTGGTGAAGCTGCTTTTGCAGTACAACAGGAGCAGTGCCATGACATCAGTCCTTGTGACTGGGTAATGGTGAAGAAACAGGTGCACAAAATGTATTTGGAACCATGCTTGAGAGGGCCTTCCCAGGTGATCTTAGTCACCAAGACCGCTGTGAAGTGCGGAGGTCTCCCTAAATGGGTACATGCAAGCTACACTCACAGAGTCCCATGTCCCCTTGATGATACAACAGCACCTGTTCCTGATGTACCGGTGGTCACAGTGAGAATGACAGATCAGGTTACTCAAGCTGTTGGGGACAAGCAGGCTGCAGGAACAGCACTCATTTGACTCATTTGGCATGAGGGGTGTCCAAGAGAGTCAACTGTAGATGCTGAAGGGTCTAATCAAACAAAGTTGACTGCAAGAGATACAGACCCTAGCAAAAGGCATAGTGCAGCAAGAAAGTGAGTTGTAACCGGAGACTGTTGGCCCAGAAGACGTGAGAAATTGAGAAGTTGCCTGACAGCAGGACGAGTTCCACCAACTATTCCCAGAAGTTCTGAGCAATATGAACAAAGTGATTCTGATGATGAGCAATCAACTGTGAGGAGACAGAAAAGAGCAGGAGTACCTTGCCAAAAGTACCCATCTCCTGAATGGACTTACCTGGTAGCAAATGAATGGGAACAGGAGTTTATTACCCTTTGTATTAACAATACAAATCCACCAGAATCTTCCTGAAACAAACTTTGTTGTAGATTTGAATTTCAACCTTGGTGTACCAATCAAAGGACTGATACAATGTTTCTTGAATATACTCATCAATGAGACGGATATGAAAATGTTTCCGCTTTGAAAGAAACTACTGAACTGTGCCTTAACATTTTTGTGCCAAACTTTGCCAAATTGCTCAAACCACTGCTGCTATATTTTGAATTTTTCTAGTTAAATGATCTGGATTTAGAGAGGCCATGCGGTCCAACACTGAAATTTCTCCTACATGCAAATATGTATATATTGGAATCTTTTCTATTATTCCTACTTGCTATGCTTATCATTCTAAATTTACCACACTATGTTCCTGCTAAAGATTCAAAACGTACAATTTCTTCTGAGGCTGCAAAGATTAATGACACTGGGCGCATACTGGAGGTACCTGGTGGACTAGTTGGCCCCCAGGGGACCTCAGGATTGAAGAGGAATTAATTCCCCAACTTAAAACGCGGCACAGGGCGTGTTTGCACACATGTCACCTCAGGCCCCGCCCACTTCTTTCACCATTGTGCAAATATTCCTCTAAAATCAGCCGTACTACGAAGGCCGATTTCCTCACCTGTTATCAGGAGAGAACCCATTGCTGCATCTTTTAGCCCAGCACTGACCCTGAAAAGTAATTCTAAGCATAGTTACCACTAACTTGCATTTCCTTCCATAGGAATCCATTGTGTGGTTTTCACCAGAAAAGTTTCTAAGTGTCAATTTATGAAACGTACAAATATTCCTCTGAAATCAGCCGAACTACGAATTCCGATTTACTCACCTGTTATGTTATGTTATGGTATGTTATGTTAAAATGAATTTATAGAGCGCACGTACACCGGTGAGATTTCATGGCGCTGTTTTAGTTGAAATCCAGATCATAAGAAGGGTTTAGAAAGCCTGTCGGAAGAGCCAAGTCTTTAAAAGACTCCTGAAACCAAGAAGATTGGTACAGGAGCGAATATCGAGGGGAAGAGAATTCCAAAATATAGGGGCCATGGTAGAAAACCTGGCACCACCAGTGCGCTTTAATCTAAAATGAGGAATGAGTAATACATTTTTATGGGCAGAGCGAAGATTTCGTGTAGGAGTATATTTGTTAATCATGTTATCAACAAATTTAGGGCTCTTTCCATAGAGTGATTTAAATTTAAGACATCCCGTCTTAAATGCGCAGCGCTGAACAACCGGAAGCCAATGTAATTGCTTCAAAAGGGGAGAGATATGATGATGCCTAGGGTGATGGACAGTCAGACGAGCGGCCTGATTTTGAACAATCTGTAAACGTCTAGAAAGATAAAGGGGAATACCAAAATATAATGAGTTTGCATAATCCACATGGGACATGACCAAAGCGAGAATCACCTGAATCCGGGCATCATAAGTAAGGTATCTGCAAATCTTTTTTATTCTACGGAGTTCAAAAAAACAAACGGAAATCACTGAGCTAATTTGAGGCTTCAGAGTAATATCCTGACTGACGATCACCCCTAAGCTTTTCGCCGAGCTAGAAGGAACAGGGGGCTGGCCCAACTCTGTAGGCCAAAAATTGGGTCCCCATGGATTTTTAAGAGTGCCACCTGTTAAAACAAGCTCCGTCTTGTCCGGATTAAGTTTTAAGTGGTTCTTGGTCATCCATTGACTGATAAACAGCATGGTCGATTGAAAAGCATGAACCGACTATGAGGAATTACTGGTGGAAAAAATAAGCTGAAAATCATCTGCATAGTTGAAAGTGCAGACTTTACGCTCCTTCAGAGCTCGGACAAGAGGGAGAAGATAGAGGTTAAACAGCAGAGGGGAAAGAGATGAGCCCTGAGGGACTCCACAGGAGATTTTGACTCTGGGAGCGGTAAACTGAGCTGTGCAAACTGCCTGGGAGCGATTTTCCAAAAAGGAACTAATCCAGCTAAGGGCAGGGCCCTCAATGCCTGCATTCCTCACACGGTCGACCAAAAGAGAATGGTCGACCGTGTCAAAAGCAGCGGAGAGATCAAGCAGGACGAGAGCCTGTGAGGAGCCACTATCAACCTCGCCCCGTAGGGTGTCTAGAACTGTGAGAATAACCGTCTCGGTGGAATGCGCTGGACGAAAGCTAGCTTGATGGGAATCCAAAAATGTGGATTCCTCCAAAAATTCATTAAGACGCCTTGTAACATAAGTTTCCAGAATCTTAGCTAGATAGGGAAGAAGGGAGATAGGGCGGTAATTAGTCAGGATAGATGGATCTGATCCCACCTTTTTTAAAAGGGGGACAACAATTGCCTCTTTAAAAGTAGCGGGAACAGTTCCTTGAGACAAAGACTCATTTAAGAGGTTAAGAGCAGGACTAGGGAGAATGGTGAAGATTTCCTTCAAGATATTGGGAGGGCAACAATCATTAGGAGAGCCCGATTTGACTTTAGAAAGAAGGTTAATAAGAATATGCTCACTTATAGGAGGAAAGTGTGTGAAAGAACTATGATTTAAAATGGAATGGGGACTAAAATCCAAATTTTGGCACACTGGAATACTGGACTTAATTTTGTTATTTTATCAATAAAGAAGAAATTCAAAGCATTACAAAATGCTTGTGAAGGAGATGATTTGCGAAGTATTCTATCGGGATTGGATAGCTCATTGACAATATGAAAGATCTCCTTCGAACGGTTAGTTGCCGATAGGATTTTAGATGAGAAATGTGCCACTTTAGCAGTTGACACAGATTTCTTATAGAATTTCAGAGAGTTCAGATAAAGCACTTTATCTTCAGGTTTGTAGTTACTTCGCCATTTCCTTTCCATTTGTCTTGGAGCTAAGTTTTGTTGTTTCAGTTCAATTGAAAACCATTTATGAGCCTCATGGCGGCGAGGAACAAGGATGCTCCTAAGAGGAGCAAACTTGTTGCTAGCGGCTAGCAACCAGCTTGTTAACTGTATATCCGCCTGGTCAATTAAACGATTGCCCGGGGGAGCCAAGTTGGCAAGTAAGTCAATGAATAAAGATTTCTCAATCTTATTCCAACTCCGGCGGAGGCAACCAGTACGACTGGGGATTTATCAGGAGAGAACCCAGTGCTGCATCTTTTAACCCAGCACTGACCCTGAAAAGTAATTCTAAGCGTACTTACCAGTAACTTGTATTTCCTTCCATAGGAATCCATTGTGTGGTTTTCAGCAGAAAAGTTTCTGTGTCTATTTTCACAAACTAAAAATATTCCTAAAAAATTGTCTGTATGACTTAAACACATTCTTTCAACTGTTTACAGGAGATGCACCAGTGCTGGATCCAGGATCCACCATTGAGTAAGAACAACTAACGATAACACTATTTACCTGCTAAGTGAATTTTCTGCCATAGGATCACAATGGTGATTCTATGTGAAAAAATGTCTGTGTCAACTTTTAAAATACAATAATATTCCTTAAAAATCACTACTGTAACCAAAACACTTTTACTCAACTGTTTACAGGCGATGTCCAAGGACTGAATCTAGGATCCAGTCCTGTGGTTAGAAAAGTAATCCATAAAGTAACTAATTGCATTTGACTAGAAATTCACATTGAGCTCAATGTTGCATTGTGTTTGAAATTGTGTTGCCCATTGCAACAACTGTAACCACTGTACTTAAAATTCTATTGCCTATTTGCAAAGTATTTAAACTAAAGTAATTCACTCTGAGAAAGTATATTATGTATTGTAATGTATAATGTAATTATCATGTAATTAAAAAAATAAAATATCTAAAAATAAATAGTTAAAACAATTTAGTAAATCAGTATAAAAAAAATCAGTATAACAGTTAATACATTAAAAATTGTCATTTACAAAACCTTTGAAATTCACTGAACAAACCATAGGTTTCAGGCCTTATATAGTTGGGAATTAGCATTTAAAAAACCTTTGAAATTCACTGAAAAAAACATAGGTTTCAGGCTTGATATAGTTAGGAATTAGCATTTAAAAAACCTTTGAAATTCACTGAAAAAACCATAGGTTTTGGGGGTGTTATAGTTAGCTGGACATTTTACTCGTACAAAACCATTGAAATTCCTCTGATATAGTTAGTTGTACTAACTACATCTCGTGCGCCCGCAATCCACTGCTGATGATGTCACATATTACATGAATATATATATATATATAATCCAACTTTCTCGCCTTGAACTCCATCCCTTATCCTGGCAAACAGTCGAAGCGGACCCAATTTGCTGGTGCTATTTTTATTTAATAAAGTGCCCTGCACCAACCGCCATGTGTGTGTGTGTATATATATATATATTCACTGAAAAAACCATAGGTTTCACACATGTTATAGTTAGCGGAAATTTTACTGATAAAAAACCAATGAAATTCCCCCGTTATAGTTAGTGCAGGCAACTATAACTCACGCGACCGCAATCCTCTGCTGATGCTAATACTGTATTTAGACACTTATTTGCCCATGTCTTCTTCCATACATTTTTAGCTATACATATATTACAAATATTTTTTTTTCATAAAGACACATATGTCATCAGCAGAAGATTGCGGTCGCGTGAGTTATAGTTGCCTGCACTAACTATAACGGGGGAATTTCATTGGTTTTTTATCAGTAAAATTTCCGCTAACTATAACATGTGTGAAACCTATGGTTTTTTCAGTGAATTTGCAAGGTTTTTTAAATGCTAATTCCTAACTATAACGTGTGTGAAACCTATGGTTTTTTCAGTGAATTTGTACGTTTTTTTAAATGCTAAGTTACTTTACGCCATTCGTGGCGTGCGCGCCCACTTAATGCAGTTCGTTCCGTGCGCGCACAGTGCGCTTCGCGCACCGTGCGCGCACAGTGAGCACGCGGTGCGCTTCGCGCACCGCGCGCCCACTTTACGCAGTTAGTGCCGTGCACGCACCGCGTGCCCACGTTACGCTAGATGGGCCATGTTCCGTGGGCATGTTCCGTGCGCATGTTCCGTTCACGTTCCGTTCACGTTCCGTTCCGTTCCGTTCACGTTCCATGTTCCGTGGCATGTTACGTGCACCCCGTGCCCACGTTACGCTAGATGGGCCATGTACGCACGATGCGCTTCGCGCACTGTGCGCACATGGCGGACATATGATGCACTTCGTTTTGAAAGGTAATATTTTAATTTTTCGTATATTTTATAAGCCATGCACAAATGGTGCCCTTCGGGCACCATTTGCACACGGGGTGGAGAGAGTGTGGATAATTTTTTTTTTTATTATTTTTTTTTTTTATATTTTAGTTTATCTCATCTCTAATAAGCCATGCACAATTGTTGCCCTGCGGGCACCATTGGCACACGGGGTGGAGAGAGTGTGGATAATTTTTTTATTTTTTTAATTTTTTACCGTACGCGTACGGTAAGCGTAATCGGCGAAATTACCGAAAAAATAAAAATTCCGTTTTTGGCCTTGGGGGATCTTTGGGGACTCCCTCAACATGGCTATGTGTGTGGGAGCTGTCTAAACAGCCCCTTTACATGTTTTTGGGCTTTATATTTTAGAAATCACTCTCAGTGCGAGAGAGAAAATGGCGGCTGCCGCTTCCTGGTTTCGGCCGATTCGAATGTTTACTAAGATCTAAGAGCCAATCAGAATCGCGCTCGCGCACGCCACCATATGCGTACGGTAAGCGTACCGTAAGCGCACCGTAAGCTGGCTCAGATATATATATTGATTTAAAGGCTATTTTCTCAGAATCTACTGAACAGATTTACACCAAACCTACAAAAGGCACTTCCTTGACCTGAGGACTACCTCTCTGCCAAATTTCTAGTAATTCTGTTCAGCCGTTCGGGCTGTAGCCCTGTCTAAAGGTCCTATGGAAAAATGCATGGGAAAAACGCGTTTTGGGACCCCCCTTTTATCTCAGCCCCCGCTTGACGAATCCCCCCGAGACTTTCAGGGTAGGAGCGGAGCGTAGCGCCCCACCTATTTTGAAAAATTTGCGAGGATTCGTCGACCGACGCCAAAGTTATTCAAAATAGAATGTTGCGGATTTCCTATGGAAACGTGGTCCTAACTATAACTACCTATTGGCGACCGCCAGTAGGTAATATATATATATATATATATATATATATATATATATATATATATATATATATATATATATATATATAAAGAAAAATATTGATTATTACCACATATTTTGTAGGTTCTAGTGGATGTGAACACACCTTTGAAATGAGCGAGAACTGGGGAAAGATAGGTGTTGATCCCATCTTTCCTGGAGTGTATTATATTTGTAGAAAGAATGTTCTTTATTGATTACCAAGATGTTAGTATGGAAGTTTTAACATGGGAGTCTTTTTCCAAAAGTTCATCATGTTAAAGATTTTGAAAGAGAAAACAAATCTGAGAATGGGAGAATAAAGAGAGGTGTGAGTGCAAGTGAAACAGTAGGGGATATTTTTGGAGTTTTAATTACTTCAGTTGGAGTAGCAGTAAACTCACATAAATGTAGATAACTTTGCATATAGTTGATAAATTAGCCACTAGTACAGCTGGGGCATTTTCTGTTTTAGATGTAGAAATTATTTCAATAGGATCAATGGTGACTCAAAATCAAGATGCCCTTGATATCCTTCTCGGAAAGGAGGGCGGAGGCTGTTGAATATTAAAGGTCTGACATCGTTGCACCTGCATACCAGATAAGAGCAGAGATTTGGAACGTTCCATCAAAAACATTAGTGACTTGAAATCAAATCTGCAAATATGAAAAGACAAACAATGAGTAAAAAGAGTGAGAACTGACCTTAAAATGTAAAATGAACAACATAAATATTATGATGAAATGAAAATCTTAGACGAGAGTAGAAGAAAGAGGTTAAAGATAACAAACTTGCAATTTGATGAGATCTGATGTGTAGATATTGTAATGGCTTGATTCGCCATCAGAGGGGGGCTTGATGAAACTAAATGTTTTAAAAATCATCTTACATGACACTTTTACTGATTCGGATACAAAAACCTGAATGTGCACATTACACAAGATGAATGAAGTGATACAGCAAGAGATACAAGTAAAGTAACAGCATTTTAAAAGCGTGCTTGAAAGAGTCAGTAAAGGAGAAAATGCATTGCAAAATATTTAAAATGCTTATTAATAGATTTAAATAACAAGATTACTCATGAAATTATGTTTTACTATTCCCATACTGATGATGAAAACTAATGAATCTAACGATGAGGCCTAACAGTTCTATTGCCTTTCATTGCAAATGTATTAGGGATCGATTGTGGTGCAATTGTGTGATAAAAATAGTTAGGAAATTAAAACTTACATATGTGATAGTAGAGACCCAATTTATTATAAAAAATCTAGAAACAAGTTTAGTAAAAATGTTTTTGAGAATAATTTACATGTATGGATGTTGAAAAATTTGTGGCAGTAGGCCATAACTAACGCTAATCAATTTCATGTAATAATACATTGGTGAAACATTCATTCTTCTTCTTTTATTATGTAATAATGATCCAATGCACTATATTTGATTTCAATTAAGTTTAATTGATTTAGACCTGATGTATGCATTTTAAGTTTAAAACGTGTTCTTTCTTGGGCTGCAATTTTTCTCTTATCAACACAATATTTAATTTGCATTTCTGCATTTGTGCATATTTCATTTTAAATACAAAGGACAAGTTCACTATGAGATGGCTCATGGGAAAGTCAAATCCATCCCAATGCCATTGACTGTTACATTGCATATTTGTTACTGTTGACAAGCCTGTGAAGGTCGGAAAACCAAGTCATACACATGAAGTGCCTGGGAAAGAATGCAGGATTAACTAAATGTATTTTTAGACTACATACGCAAACTAATCGTACGATGGACTGATTAGTGGATTGACACCATGTCATCAAGGTTTCATAAGGACTATAAAAGAAGAAACTCCAAAGGAGGGGCATCGCCATACATTTTTCCTTTTGATGCAATTCATTGTGTTATTTTTCATTCCTTGAGAGCGAACTGAACTCTTTTCCTATGATATTATAATAATCCTTTAAAATCCTATCTTGGACTGCCTTTTTGTTTTTGCAGCTGCATTTATGCAGTTGACCTGGAATCCTTCTTTGCAGAATGAATTGATTGAGCCTCATACTTGTTTTTGCCTATGCTCATAAACTTGCTCTTAGAGGCCTTTAAAATTGATTATTTTACCCCGTTGCTTTGAATCTTTAGATAGGACTGAACTATCTTTTATCTTTAATGGTGGTAGAAGTCTGTACCTTTATTTCTGATGTTTTGTTGAACCTCTGATGAAGTTTGTAGTTCTGCACTACATGCTTTAATAATCTTACCTGAAATGCTTAAGAAATTGCTTATCTGTTTCGATTTCAGAGCATTAATACAATAACTATCTAAATTGCCTGAGTCTATTATTGTTTCTATTATAGTGTCCTGAAGTTCTTTATTTGAAAACTGAGTAAAATTATTCTTTTGAACTAAATGTGTTGTAGGGAGAATCAGCAAATCTTTTCAGAATATCACGTTTTGCTTCTATTCTGAATCACAGTAGCAGAGCTTCTAGTGTCTATGGGCCCGATTCATAGAACTAACTTAAGACAAAATCCTAAACTTACTACCATTTTCTTATTCACAGAAGGCACTTACTCATTTTGGTATTCACAGAAGACACTTACTCACTTCGGTATTCACAGAAGTTAGGAGTCCTAACTTTAGGACTCCTAAATGCCTTCTGTGAATACCGAAAGTCTTAAAATTAGGATTTTTCTCAGTTTAGGAGTCCAAAAGCTAGGACTCCTAACTTTACTACTACTAAACTGAGAAAAATCCTAATTTTAAGGCTTTCGGTATTCACAGAAGGCATTTAGGAGTCCTAAACTTAGGAGTCCTAACTTTACTACTACTAAATTGAGAAAAATCCTTATTTTAAGACTTTCGGTATTCACAAAAGGCATTTAGGAGTTCTAAAGTTAGGAGTCCTAACTATACTACTACTAAACTGAGAAAAATCCTAATTTTAAGGCTTTCGGTATTCACAGAAGGCATTTAGGAGTCCTAAACTTAGGACTCCTAACTTCTGTGAATACCGAAATGAGTAAGTGTCTTCTGTGAATACCAAAATGAGTAAGTGCCTTCTGTGAATACCAAAATGAGTAAGTGCCTTCTGTGAATACCAAAATGGTAGTAAGTTTAGGATTTTTTCTTAAATTAGTTCTGTGAATCAGGCCCTATTATTTTAGTTAGCCCTAATTTCTTTAGGGGAACGTGTCTCTCCATTGCGATATTTTATTTTTACAGTATGGTGCTGAGAGTTGTGTATTTGAACCTGATTTCAAATTTGCGAGTTAGTCACAAATGAATGGTCCTCTTTGAGTGGCTAATGAAGTGTTTTGGACATTCTAATTCCCACCCCTCCTATTCATCAGAGGACCATATGCCTCTGTGAAGGGGGTAATGCTGAAATCAATCTAACTTTAGGGGGCCCAGTGCAGTTAAAGGGCTAGATTAGTAAATAGTGAGGTGAAAGTTAAACTTTAAATATTTATACTACTTACGATGGATCACACTCAAACAGGGTGGAAAAGCACACGGGGAAGAAGGTAGCTGATAATAAAGGAACACGCCTGGCTGCGTAGATCTGTATTCCAGGAGCCACCACAACCATAGTCACTAACAGACACCTATATTTTGCATGTAATACAATGCCATCCACAAGTGCCTACAATTTAAAAAACAACATGTAGTACAGCAGCAGCGAGAATATGAAAAATACATAAAAAAAATATACACTGAGCCTACTGCAAGGTAGAGTAGGCCCAAAACAGTACAACAACAGCACATTAAATAATTAACAAATCTGTACAAAAGTCACAAAAAACTGAAGGAAATGGAGAACAATTATTTATAACCCCAGGCATCCACCATCCTAAAAATGTGCAAACATTATTCCTTAAAACAGCTTTATCTCACATGGGGCTCTACTTCAAATTGCAGGCCATCCAACAAAGAAAAATAAAACAAGAAGTAGCAAAAATAGTGGTACCTGACCTCCATCAAGCAACAAACCTTTTGAAAAGTGATGCATTGAACTTACTTATTTTTTGCCCAAAAGGAAAAATTCCAAGGGTATGGATGCGCAGAGATTGCAGACAAAAAGAGAGTGATGCTTTTCCTCCAAAGTCAAAATAGCCAAGATCTGAATAAAGCAGAGCAAGGAGTTTTCAGGACAGGAAAAGAAAGTTGCTACCTAACCGGACCTCACTGCACTACCCCGCTTGGCGATTGCAGCATCATACGGCATGCCCACTCGGCGCCCTTTTCCGTGCGTACAATGCAGCCTAATTCAAGGCTCTGATTTCGTACAGCTTATTCCCCTATTCATGCTTCCCCCGAACGCCTACGTGCCATCAGGCATGCCTAACACTTATCCCGGTCCTCGGATCCAGTGGGGGGTGAGGCCTCGCTCTCCCCTACGACTGCCTCCCGGTTATTCGGACCCAAGCAACGCTCTTACAAACTGCTCTGTTTGGACACTTTTCTTCCTCATGTGACCATCATTGGCAGTCCACCCGGCAACCAACAGATTATGTTTTACCTTCAGCCTAGGTTGGGATACAGCTCCCTTCCATGAGCCCAGTGTCTCACACCTTGCATCACCAGCAACTTCCCAGGCATTTTTTGATTTTTTCATCCTGATCATGATTCCGTAACCGTCGTTGGGGATCGACACGTCGTTGACAACCACGTCTTAAACTCTAACCTTCATTTGAGATTTATGCGGATTATAAGATGATATTGTCATTCTGACTGTTGTTATTTCTTATTCTCACTATAAAGTCACTTTTTAAGTTTTATGCCTGAGGTAAGGAAATCTGTTGATTTCCTAAAACCCCGCCACGTCTTGCTCACTTTATGTTAATGTAATGTTTATGCTTTAATGTTTGAACTAAATCCTAATATTATCCATTTGGACACTATTAGACCCAATCCTGATTGGAGTGTTGTGGTTATACATATGTACTTTTCTTGAAAGGGACCGCTGTCTCTAATAACTTACTGAACAGTAGCCTCCCAGTTTCTTTATGTTAAAAAACTTAACAAGCATTGGTAAATGCATTAGGTTTCGCCTATGTGATTAATAATAGTCTGTTTTTTGTTGTAAGTTGTAGCTTCCTGAGTAGTTGTACAATATAAGTTACAGAAAGTCTGTTAAGGTGTTATGACATGTTTATGTACAAAAAGGCAATTTATTGTGCTGTTACTAGTGGTATCGTGCAGGTACTTAATAGCATTTTGTTTTTTAAATGAAATAAAAGTGAAAAATAATTGAATACATTGATGTAATAGCAATATTATGTGTTTAAAGGAGTTCTCACATCTTTTGGGCCCGCTGCCACTGCACCTGCAGCACTATTCAAATCATGGCCATAGTTCCTGCAAGATAACTGCATGTGTGACTGCCTGTTTAGTTGTAAACTATAACAATATTTGGTGTTTAGAGGAGTTCTGACATCTGTTGGCCCCTGTGCCAATGCACCAGCAGCACCATTGAAATCATGGCCCTAGTGCCTGCTAGATAACTGCACTTGTGACTGCCTGTTTAGTAGTAAAATTTAGCAATATTCTGCGTTTAGTGGGGCCTTTAGAACTGTTGGCTCTGGCGACACTGCACCTACTGCACCATCCAAATCAATCACCTTCTATATGCAAGATGAATGCAAATTGTGCCTGCCTGTATAGTAGTAAAATATAGCAATATTAAGTGTTTTGAGAACTTTTGGGCCCAGTGCCACTGCACCGGCTGCCCCATTCAAATTATGACTGTTGTCTGCAAGTTAGCAGCACTTGTGACTGCCAGTTTAGTAGTAAAATATAGCAATAATAGGTGTTTAGTGGGGTGCCTAGAGCTTTTGGTCCTGGTGCTACTGCACCTGCTGCACCATTCAAATCATGGCCCTTAGTAGTAAAATTTAGCAAAAATCCAGGTTTAGCGGAGTACCTAGAGCTTTTGGCCCCAGAGCCACTGCACCTGCTGCACCAGTCAAATCAAGTCACTTTTAACTGCAAGGTCAGTGCAATTGCCACTGTCTGTATAGTAGTCAAAAATAGCAATATTATGGGGCATATTCTCAAGGAGTTATCACTGAGTTATCGGCACTTTAGTGCGGCCAAAGTCACGATAAAGTTATCGCCCCATTCATAAGCTGGTGCTAACAGCCGATATCACCAGTTTTCCGGCGATAGCATCCTTAAAAAACATCGCCACGGATGACCCCGTCAACTATCGCTAATAACATGCCGAGTAGGCGTTCCCAAGCAAAAACCTGCAACAAAACTACACCTCAACATTCTCAATGACCAGCCAGATCTGCAATAAGAACACAAAACATGTGATAAGGCGCATTAGCAGCAGGAAATTATCACCTGCTCTGACCTGGTGCAAAGTCGGACGACAACCGGCACCAGACAAGGGAGCCCAGACCAGAGCCACACCTGAAGATCAACAGATGCCATGGAGCCACTGATCATACAGCACGGAACCCCAACAGGCCCACAACACCCACCGCCACCACACCCAACACCGTCACTCCCGTACCTCCCACCCCCCACCCCCGGAACACCTCAGAGGCAGCGCAGACCAAGATAGCAGACGTCCAGTACTCACACCAACCTCACAGACCCAACACCAGGGAATGTCATTGCCCACTACAGGTTCAAAAGGACAACCATCCTGACCACCATTGCCCACAGGGTGATGGTACCAACACAGCGGACAACCAACATCCCTCCGCAGATAAAGCTGCTGGCTGTGCTGCACATGTTGGCCTCTGGGACCTTCCAACCAACAACCGCCAGAGTCGGAGGAGTCTCACAGCAAGCCCAATCAAAGTTCACCACAACAGTCTTGGATGCCATCATCAGCTTGGTACCCTGTACCCATACTCCCCCCCACACTGCGCATGAACAGCTGGAGACCAAGCAAGGCGTCTACACCATAGCTGGCTTCCCGCACATGCCAGGGGGCAATTGACTGCACACATGTTCTTCCAGTGCCCCCTGGTGACACTGCACACAATTACCTCAATAGAAAGCGCATGCATTCTATCAATGTGCAGACAACAGTGGACCACCTGGGAATCGCCACCAACGTCATCGCCAACTACCCAGGTGATCGAACACTGCCAACAACTGCTCTGGTGTCACAAGCTCTGTGCATCGCGAGCCAACGACACGTGGCTGTGGGCCCTTGCTGACCGCTGCCTCGGGCCTACACTGCGATTGAGTCGGTCACACATTGGGAACTCAGGGCCTTATTTATGAGGCTTTGCGACAGTATTGCGCTTCCTTTGCGTCACTTTTTGTGACGCAGCGTAAAACATGCCTTCTGTTGTGCCCTATTTACAAAGTGCCGCTTAGATGCGTCCCTTTGTAAACCCCTCCGCTACATTATACCTGCGTCAGGTATAATATATGCAAGGTAGGCGTTCCCACGTAAGTAAGTCTCGTAGAAGTGACGCAGTGAAATCTACGAGATTTCACTGCGCCACTTCTAGGGTGCAACTGCGTCAAAATCTTACGCCTGCCTCACAGCAGGCGTAAGATAGACACAGGCCCTTTTACATGGGGCTTGCCCCATGTGAAAGGACACATTGCTAGAGTTGCGTCATTTTTTTGACACACTCCAGCAATGCGGCACTTTTGCACCTACAGATACATCAGAAATACTGAGATATCTGTAACTCCTTGTGACATGATGCATCATACAGTAAATATGACGCATCCATCATGTCACAAGGAGGGCGAACTGAGAAGTGACACATCGCTGATTTCATGCAGCGACGCGTCACTTCTCATAATGAGGCCCTCAGTCTTGATTTATTTATGGCAGCTTTCATATCATTGTACTGGCCTCATCGCAGACTGCATACCCCTACAGCTCCGGTGCCACTAAGTCTGTTCCCCGACAGCCATGGGGACTTTCTGGTTGAACTTTGGTGGTGACTGAGTCTATGGACTGGGGGTTGTCTTCATCATCATGTCGGGGATACTAGTTTTTTGGCAAAAATGAGGCTGTAGCATTCCAGTCCTCAATTTGCCGCTTCCGTGTGGCTATTCTCTGCATCATGCCCTGGAGGACATCTTCCACTGTCACCCGCAACCCTCCGCCACATTCACCTCGGACATTGATGAGGACCCGCTCAGCTCGCGTGGCCCATCTCACTGCACTGCAAGTTACCATCCCGTGGTGGTGTTTTGGTGCCGTCCCCCATGCATCCAGGGCCACTAAATCTGTGCAGCTCATTTCAGGGACCCTGTCCGGTGAGATATTGGGGTCTTCAACACCATGTGTCTGTGGCACTGCGCTGCCCGCTGCCTCCAGACTTAAATGTTGTCCACTAGGGCTCACTCTTCAAATCGAGTTCTGACCCGCCTGGACGTCGCATCACCGCAGTAAGCACACGCCACCACTGCCAGGACCACCTCCAAACGCGGTACTGGCAGACTAACGGAGTTGCTCACACCTGGCTGATGAGGGGTGAAACCCCGAAACCGGTCCTAGGATGCTTGTTTCCGGCCCAGGGAGGACCTGGCTTGGCAGTTCGGGCTGGACTGTTCCCATGAGGCACAGGGTCAAGACTGATTTGCATATGACCAGCTCTAAATAGGGGTGGCATGGTGAGCAAAAGAATGATGGATTTAACCCAGATCTCTTGACTGGGGGTGAATGTTTTGATTTGTTCTGCATTCCGTCCATCAATTGTGTCTCTTTTGCTGTTTCTGTGCATGAGCAGACCCAGTTGTGTCCTCTGTTCTGCAGTGTCGGTGTTGCACTTTGTGCAATATTGTCATCAGATGTGCTTTTATTGCTATGTGTGTATGCTGCAGTGTGCCACAGGGTTCAGGGACATGATTCAGGGTCATTGTGGGTGTGCAGTGTGCTACACATCTTTGTACATGTGTAACATTGTGCCCATCTCCCCCGTCCCCTCAGGCCCTGGTCGTTACTCATCCTGTTGATGTTGTGTCAGGTCCTATCGAGCGGTGTCCAGACACGCAACTCCTTGCGCCGTCACCACCCTGGTGACTATGACCTCCATTTCCTCCAGCTCCTCCTGTGGCACAGGAATCCCACCTCTTGTTGCCGTTGCTGCTTTCCTGTTGGCAGCGGGCTTTTCACATCATGCCAGCACCTCTTTTCCTCCTCCATAGACCTCCTCGACACTCCGACTGCATTCACGTTTGTAATTTTGACGTTCAGTGGGTGGTATTATTCTGTCACCTCTGTGACGCTGATCTGGTTTTCCAGCGGACAGCACCCCGTCTGCCTCTTCCTCTTCTCCATGGCCTTCCCCGACCACGAGGTTCCTTGCTGGTGGTCTGTGGGGCTTGTGGGGTTTGCGTTGGCCTCTGCACTCGGTCCGGGTGCATCCATTTTTTTTTTTTTTTTTTTAAACAAATCTTATTGAGTTATCCAAGGACAGAGGCACATACACATACTCAAAGAAAGCTGCATATAGACAGATTAAGTACAAACTTAGTGTTGAATAGGATATTACAGCACCACAAGGCAGCACCAATCAACTGCAAGCAACAAAGAAAGGCACTCCCGCCTACCATAGGGAAATGTAATCAAATTGGGGGGAATCCCCGGCGCCTCTTTCGCCGTCGGGCAGTAGGAGTTAACAAAATCTATTAATAGGTATCCCTCCGATCAACTGCTGCAGCCTGGAACTCACCTGTCCCCACACCCCCCCCTACCCCAACTAACCCCTCCTCCCTCTCCCCCCTCCCCCTCGGCATGCCACCGAGCGAAGACCAGATTCCGGGCTAAAGCCACTGGCAGGATAGTGATAGTTCACAGTGCATGCATTCCGAACCGCCAATGCCTGTGTAAGGGACAAGTATTCACCAAAGAGCATACCATTGTATCGGCACCCCACTCCATGCTACATCAGTGCCACCAAGCCTTAAGCATCCGCTGCTGACTCCCCCCGGTCAGAAGAGCCGTCAGTATCTTCAGGCGGGTGTTTTACCAGCTCCACCAATGCAACCCACGCTCGCGCCATCTCCAGAGACCTGTCACTCCCAGTGCGGGCGGCCATACGCAACCTTCAGTTCCCCTCTGCCTCTGCCCATTTCACTAACTCCCTAGTCCATCGCGCCAAGTTGGGACCCGTCCTTGACTTCCAGTGGCTAGTAATCTCCCTCTGGGCCAAGACCAGCCCCAGGTCAAGAAACTTGCTAGTAATTTTGGTCTTGGCAGTGTGTGGAAACCAATGTAACAAACAACAACTCGCCGTCAATGCTACATCTCTTTCAGTTGCGGCCGCCAATCCAGACGTCACTCCCCGCCAGAACTCTCCCAGGAGCGGGCAATCCCAAAGCATGTGGAGGAACCGTGCCCCCTCCAGGCCGCACCGCGGGCACGCTGCCGAAACCCCGAAGTAGTCACTCCGGTCCGGGTGCATCCATGGTGCTACGCAGTTTATTTTTTTCTCCCTTTTTTGTTTTGCTTTTATAGTGCATTTTCCCGCATGATGCGTGGGCAATGCAGGCCTGTCGCTGGTTTTCGCTGATTTTTGTATCGCAATTGGCCTCATCACAGCTTTTTTTTGCGTTTGTTTTTTGCATTTTTGCGGCGTCGCGTTGACTTTATCGCGGACATTTGACGCATTATCGTGAGCCTATCACCTGGTACCGCCGGCTTGTGAATACCACGTTAACGTTGTGTTAATTTCACGCGATTGACTGCGATGTGAAGAGTTGCGTTAAGCTAATTTTGCGATGGATATCACACGTTCTTGAGAATATCCCCCTATGTGTTTAGAGGAGTTCTGAAAACTTTTGGGCCCAGCACTACTGCACCTGCTGCACCATTCAAATTATGACCCTGTTGTCTGCCAGGTAACTGCACTTCTTGTTGCCTGCTCAGCAATAAAATATTACAATATTAGGTATTTAGTGGGGTGTCTGGAACTTTTGGTCCTGGTGCCACTGCACCTGCTGCACTATTGAAATCATGACCCCAGTGCTTGCTAGATAACTGCACTTATGACTGCCTGTTTAGTAATAAAATACAGCATTATTTGGTGTTTAGTGGAGTTGTGACAACTTTTGACCCCGGTGACACTGGACCGGCTGCACCATTTAAATCAAGCCCCTTTCAATTGCAAGGTAACAGCAATTGTGACTGTCTGTTTAGTGATACAATATATCACTATAAGGTGTTTAGAGGAGTTCTGACAACTTTTAGGCCCGGTGCCACTGCACCTGCAGCACCATTCAAATCATGACCTTGTGCCTGAATGATAACTGCACTTATGACTGCCTGTTTAGTAGTAAAATATAGCAATATTTGGTGTTTAGTGGAGTTATGACAACTTTTGGGCCTAGTGCTACTGCACTTGCTGCACCATTTAAATTAAGCCCCTTTCAGCTGCAAGGGTGCTGAAACGGTTACTGCCTGTTTAGTAATAAAATATAGCGATATTTAGTGTTTAGAGGAGTTCTGACAACTTTTTGGCCTGGTGCCGCTGCACCATTCAAATCAGGATCCTAGTGCCTGAAAATAGCTACACTTGTGACTGCCTGTTTAGCTGTAAAATATAGCAGAAATCTGCATTTAATGGGGTGCCTGGAGCGTTTGGTCCCGGTGCCACTGCACCTGCTGCACTGTTGAAGTCATGACCCTAGCACTTACTAGATAACTGTACTTGTGACTGCCTGTTTAGTTGTGAAATATAGTAATATTAGGTGCTAAGAGGAGTTGTGACAACCTTTGGACCTTGTGTCACTGCACCTGCTGCATCATTCAAATAATTTCCCTGGTGCCTGCAAGATAACTGCACTAGTGACTGCCTGTTTAATAGTAAAAAATACCAATATTTGGTGTTTATTGGAGATATGACAACCTTTGGCCTCAGTGCCACAGCACCTGCTGTACCATTTAAATCAAGCCCATTTTAACTGTAAGGTAACTACACTTCTGGCTACCTGTTTAGTAGTAAAATACAGCATAGCTCTTGTATAGTAACTTTGGGTCCGATTCACAGAACTAATCTGAGATAAAATCCTAAACTTACTACTTTTGGTATTCACAGAAAGCATTTAGTCGTAGTAAAGTTAGGACTCCTAACTTTACTACTACTGAACTGAGACAAAATCCTAAGTGTACAACTTTCGGTATTCACAAAAGGCATTTAGTAGTAGTAAAGTTAGGAGTACTAACTTTACTACTACTAAATGCCTTCTGTGAATACCAGAAGTAGTAATTTTAGGATTCTATCTCAGATTAGTTGTGTGAATCTTTATTTTTAACGTGCAGTGTTTATTACAACATTTAGAATCTGATCATAATGACCAAATAGATTAAGTTGAAAAAATTTGAATTCGATAAGGCCTACAAAGTGCAAAGAAAGGTACTAAGGCATGAATAGGAAATGCCACAAACATTCTAAGGCTAAAGCCTCTGCTTTAGACAACTAAGTAATAAAAAGCAATGGTTCAAGCATACTTTTCGAAGCTGTCTGGCTTTTCCGTGGGAAGACATCTTATCTTGACAGTGAATGGGGCTTAAACAGTGTGAACAGCTTTATTAGAAGTATTGTAAATGCCAGGGGAAGTTAGCAAAAAAAACTTGGCCACGGTAACTGATGGGAGCCCCCTTTTAAGATATATTAAATACAAGAGATTTCACATGCACAGCGCAAGAGCTTTGCATACAATACCTAAAATGAGTTTGATGCTGAAAAAATTACCCACATGGTTTGCTCGGTGAAAAATTCAGCTCGAAAATATATTTTCATGTTGATTTTCTGGTCTTTAGTGTTAAAAGAATTTCCACTCCAGATCGGAAATGTAGTTTTGAGCTAAATAATTACCTGAAGGGTTAGTTCGGGTAAAAATCATCCTGTAATAGTGTTGTATATCTGTGTTGAAGAGTTGCTGCTTATGTTCAGAAGATGTCTCTCCTGTTTGCCCCAATTGCAGTGTTTCCATGCATGCTGTGTTACGATTTCCTTCTGAACGTGATTTTTGTTACACAACCTGCAATAATGGTGCACTCTCGGTACTTATGAAAACATTTTGTTATGGGAAATCACCAAAATTATGCAGCAAAATGTAAATGTTGCCCAGGCCCACATGAGACAAGGGTGTATAACGGGAGAATGCATTTGCCACAATAACTTTGACATTTTTTAGAATTAACAATATTTTGAAATACAAACTATCAACAGCGTAGATATGCTCTCCAGTGTAAGATGAAACAAATGTTGGATGAGTTCTTGTTTCCATACACAAGCAGACCTTTCTATATATTAAAACATGTCCATAAACTATATGTTTATTTGTCATATGTGATAAAACGTGAACATTTATTAATCAATCCATGTCTAAATTGTTGATATTTTGTATTTCAGGATTTTGCTTAATCTAAATAATGTCTTTTATTGTGGCAAATGTATCCTTCCATTAAACATTGAGTGCAATATTCTCTATATGCAAGGGCTTTTACCTTGTCAGGTGCATTTTGTAGCCACTTGAAGTATCCTTTTAACAATAGAGTATTGCCCTATTACTTACTGGTAATCTTCATTACTCCTGGTCACGTTGTTCTCGTCTCATTCATTACATATGGAGATAACTATCTCCCAGACGGAAAATAAAGAACTGAGGAATGCTGGAATCCCTACCCCACCCTTCCCACTGGTAATACTTAACTAGTACTTACCCAGCATTCTTCCTAAACTACCAAGCCACCAACAGGAAGGCTGGACGAATGGAGGGAGGAAGGGAGAGAGGGGCGTAATGAATGGGCCGAGGAGTAATGAAGATTACTGGTAAGTGATAGGGCATTACGCCCATGTCCCTCTAGTCTTAGTTCCATTCATTACATATGGAGTATACCAAAGCCAGAAAGCCGGCCTTCTGAACTCCCACACAACACTCAGGAAACCAAACCAAAAATAGCATACCATGCAAAGCAAAAGGGAGAACCACAGGAAAAAGAAGCAGGGTCACAGCCCACAAAACTCCCAACCATACAACAGGGTCGCACTCCCAGAACCAGCAGGAGATGACCAAGCAAAGGAACAGGCTGCCAACCACCCAGAGGACAGTCAACCCACACTAGGAACACCCTAAACCAACACCAATGGAGGAACCCCCAGAAGCAAGCAACAACTAAAGGACAGTGAAGAGGCCACACACGTAAGACGACCCTGAAGTGTACCGACACACCAGCAAGCCAGACTTGAGACACAACCAAAGCCAAGAAGAACCAGAGAAGGCACCAGCGGCACCAAGGAGGCAGGCAACCACAGGAAAAAAGGACAAGCGAGGCAACCAGGCCCCACCACCCCAAACCCCCATCACCTCAAAGCGGAAAGTAGACAGCCACGAAGACGACAAGGCAAGGACAAATGAAACTAAGGCCTTAAGGAGGCTCCCCTGAAAGACCCCAAGGTCAAAGGCAAAGCCTCAGAATGGAAACGGAGGCTGAAGCAACCACCCCACCACTAGGAGGGCTAGAACAGACACAGCACCACATAGGGCACAGAAAATCTGCAAGGGTGCCTACCGGGCCACCGGGCCACCGGCCCACCACACCCACAGCACCAAGCGGACCCACAGACCCAGCAGTAGAGCCAAGAGAGAGCGTGCCCAAACAGACACTGGAAGGAACACTCCAAAAAGTTGAAAGAAAAAAAACACAATCACCCCCAAAAGCGAGCCGAGGAGAAGCAATGGAGGACCCAAAAGCCCCCCATACCCCAACCAGGCCCTGAAGGGAGACAGAGCCAACCATGGGACCAACCCCAACACCACTGGGGAGTCCCATAACAGACCAGCCAAAAAGATGAGAGGGTCAGCCAAAAGAGCAGGGCACAAACCCAGAGGACCAACCAAAGGCAGGGCCACACAGACCAAACCAGGAAGTGAGGAAGCATCGACCAAGAGCAAGCCTCCACCTACCAGACAGAGCCTGCCCCTAGATATACCAGAGGCCACCACCACCAAAACCCCCCAAAGGAGGGCCAGGCCCCAGAGCAGAAACGTCCAGCACCAACCACCAGAAGGACAGGACGACCGCCAAGCACCCCCAACGGAAGACGGAGACGGAACCGGAGCACAGAGACTGGCCAACAGACCCAGACCGAGTCACTCACAAAGAAAGCAAAGAACACCTGGATACCACCGCCGGAATCCCGCCCAACAAATGCACTGCCACGGCTAGAAGGAAGCAGGCCCAACAAGCACCAGAACACCAGCTGCCTGAAAACTAACTATAAGAACTGGGCAACCAGAAAACACATTCCAAACAAACAGGAACAGGCAGGGGGAGGACCAGTGTCCAGAACCCAGTGAAGCACAACTCCCCACCAGGAACGAGGCCATCACAGGGACCCACCCAAGGAAAACCAAGGGACAGACACTACCAGCCCCGAACCGGACCGCACCAGACCAGATTACTGCCACCAGAGAGAAACTAGAGTGGGGTGAGGCAAATCCCCAAGGCCACCGAGGCCAGGGAAACCCAAAGCCCACAGGGAACACCCTGCCCCAAACCCGACACACCAAGGATGACACCCGGAACACAAAACCCAGGGACCGACAGAGGGCTGAGAAAAACAGCACTGGAGTAGACCAAGCCACAGGTCACCGGAGACAAGCCACACCAACACACCACAGACCCAACAGGTGGGATAAGGACCACAGGACACCATGGTCCCAAAAACAGCAGAAACCAAGCACCATGCCAGGACCACAAAAACAGGAGAACAAACAGGGTGGCCAACAGCCCCACCCCACCGACGTCCCCACAGGCACCCAAGAAGCCAGCCGACTGAACCACAGACCTGTCCCAACACTGAGCCCCCATAGGCCCAGAAGAGAGGCACAGGGCCAAACGGTCACAACCCAGAAACCAACCACCAAGAGCAGAGAGAAGCAACTGGGACCCACCACCACCAGGCCACAGCAGCAACAAAACATGCAGCCGGGAAACCAGGACAGAACCCAAGCAGCCCTCACAGGCACGCCAACGCCATGGCCCAACCCACACCCGGTAAAGGCAGGTGCAGAGCAGCAGCTGAGGAAACGACTGGGAGGCCGACCTGTACCCCAGCCACTTCAGAACACCCAGACCACCAGTGGGCCTGGAAGAACTCCCAAGCCAGTAGTCAAGAAGAGAAAGGGATGGCAGAAAAAACCCACAGGCAGACACCCAAAGGCGACCCTCAAGACTCCAAGGCCCCAACGGTGGTCACTGCCCGGAAGCAAGCCCCATCAAGAACCAGTAGGCCAACCCAACTGGTCCAGGCCAACTAGACCCCCAGGGTGACACCATACGGCAAGGGAGAACAAGCCCAGAGGACACAAAGCTGTACATCCCACCAAGGAAGCAGAGGTCCGAAGAAGGACCAGCCAAAACTGGAGCCAGGCACACACAGCAACAGCTGGGCAACCAAAAAGCCCAGAAAGTGAAGGGACCCGGGAACCAGAGGTACAAAAACTCAATCCCCTAGGCACAACTCCCTGTGTGGAGAAAGTCAGCAGGAAGTTGGGCAGGATCCAAGGAATCACACCCAACAGCAAGACCCTGCCCCAGATGGAGATGTTTCATGACCCCACCACCAACAGCAGGGACCAAAAGCCAGCCACAGAGATGACATAGAAAACAGAGGGCCATGCAACCCAAGCCAGGGACTCCCAGCCTCACCAAACACCACAGTCCCTGGCCTAAAGCAGCACACCACCAAAAAGAAGGTGGAAGAAAAACCGCTATGCGGATCCAGCACACCAGCCGCAAAGGACCGGCCAGTGACCTCCGTGCCGCAAGTCAGGAGGCACCAGAGAACACCCCGCAGAGACAGCCCAGCTGTCAGAGGGCGAACAGGAAGACCGCCACCCCTGACCAGCAGGAGCAGCCACCAGCAACATCCTCATCCCGTTCTGTACACAGACAGAAAAAAGAATAGGCGGAATACTGGGTAAGTAATGGTTAAGTGGGCAGGGGTGGGGTAGGGATCCCAGCATTCCTCTGTTCTTGTTGCTGTTTGGGAGATAGTTATCTCCATATGTAATGAATGGGATGAGGACTAGAGGGTCCTCGGGGTAATATAGGACATAGCAATACAGCATAAAGCCCGTCCTCCTTTTTTATGAAACAAATTAAGCTTATGTCAACCATAACCTTTGCTATCTCAGACGTGGAACACTGACAAGACCCTCCTTTCTACTGACAGCTTGTGGCCCATGTCATTGTTTGGCTGGAGCCGATGATCTGCAGCCAAAATGTGATCAATCAATCAATCAGGGGAATTATAAGCGCACTACTCACCCGTGAGGGTCTCAAGGTCCTGGGCAGGGGGTCTTCCAACAGTCCGTATTAGTCAAAGAGCCAGGTCTTCAGCACCTTCCTGAGGTGCCTTCGACCTCCCGCGGTTTCTGTTCTCTTTTCAGCCTTCTCTCCAGGGTTGATCATTTGACTGGGCTATGCAGGGCTGGGATTCACAGCTGACAGACCACAGGACACATAGGCGAGACAGTCCCCCATTTTACGTAGTGTTGAAGAATGCTACGCCAAGTCACGCCAAGCATTGTGTGTTACCTAAATACACTACTGGGCGTGAGGGCACGCACATTGGCTCAGACTTGTCTCGTAGGTCACAGAGGATGTACTTGTTTATTTCGCTGTCAGATTTCATTCAGTTGTGTTCTTTCATTACATGCTTTTAATGCTACAGGTTTAGAAATGCGTGTCCCGGTTTCCCAAAATTATAACAGCTATTAATGCAGCCACTCTCTCTTAAAGGGGTAGAGAATACTTCCAGTAATAAATGAGGGCTTTCCATGAATAACTTTGGAGCAGCATACAGTGTTCCCAAGCAAAGCTGTAATTCCAAACACAGAAATTCACAAGATGGGCGCAAAGCCTGTGATTTTACAAACTGTAGGCTCTGGCTAAAGGGTTACGGAAATAAAAGCATATTTCTGAAGACAGAGGAATATTATTTAAGGGTGGTAAAGCACTGTTGGTGAGATGACATACATGTAGGCCTTTGTTGTTGTTAACCCACCCGGAAACTCTCATAAAGTCTGTTGACGCATGCACACAGCCCATAGATGTTTGTAAGAGAATAAACTACTGGAGAAGTTCGAGTTTGGCAAGCAGCCGACCCATCTTTCGGGATGTCGAAGGACATGACTATCTCCTAATATTTTGGTGATTACTGTTGGTGTTGCCTTCAGAGGAACTGATGTCACAGCGGTTCCTCTGAGACACTGGAAGTGTGGTGAGCGGTGTCAGTCTATCAGATCAATCTTTTTTGCTGTTCAAAAACAAACACCAACAGTTGGAGTTTTGTATTTGAAAAATAAAAAAGCGAATGCCCCCTCCGATCCTTGGAGTTTTCTCCCAGGGTATGGTAGTCATCTTAGTTTTCTTTTTTCCTGTCCGTCACTGTCAGGGTTTTCCTGTCAGCGACTGGAGGTAAAAAAATAAATCAGGCCATATATAGGGAGGCTGGTCTGTTGTCAGACCGGCCCGACTCCATCTGCCCATCAGAGTAAATTTTCTGACCGTGTAACCAATGAGCCACTGCTATATTAAAGATCATGGTCCGCCCTCACTATAAGTAGAGCCAGCGAATCGAAGATTTGGCTGTCAGAGTACTCTGCTGTGTTTGTGGCAGAATACCACGTCCACCAAACTATGGGGCATATTATCAAGCCAGGCGATAAAATTATTGCCGCTTTAGCGGCAGAAAACTGCCGCTAAAACGGCGATAATGGGCTTGATAATATGCTCTATGGAATTCCATTTGAAGCCCATGTTAGATGTCCTTCACATTTAAATGTCCTTCAATAGCAATTCCACAGAGCATATTATCAAGCCCATTATCGTAGTTTTAGCGGCAGTTTTCTGCCGCTAAAGCGGCGATAATTGTATCGCCTGGCTTGATAATATGCCCCTAAGAACCTGGCCCTTAGTTATCAGTCACTCGTTCAATAATATTGTCTTTTATACGCATTTGATGTAATTGTAACCTTCCTTTTCTTTGACTGTAGAGTAGAATGGTTAGATAGTTTAGAAGACTGTTTAATAAAACTTCTCAACAATATTGAATCCTCATATAGCACCCATTTGTTTCAACCAATCCCATGCTTGAATTTCCTCACTGAGCCACTTCCTGCATTTTGATTGGCTGTGTCATATTACTTAATCTGCTCTGTCTGTGTCTTGCAGGGATCACTGGGGACTGGAAGAACCACTTCACAGTTGCCCGGAGTGAGAACTTCGACCTCGTTAATCAGGAGAAGATGAAAGACCTGGCAACTATGTTTACCTGGGAATAAAACACACTTGAGTGGAGTGCCCTGAAAACATACCAGTGAATAATCTGCAACAGGCGAGCCTCTTCCTACATCTGACAAAATCAAGGGTGCTCAGAGTTGAACGAAGAGAGGAAGGTTTATGCAGACCTTCAGAATAACCACAGACTGCAAAAATGATGTCCCTTTAGATTGAATGCATGCACATTTATTTTCTAATATTTAGAAATACTGTATCGACCCGGCAAGTTTGGACCTTAATTAAACACCTCTGGGTTTACGAATTGTGTACTATTTTCTTGTGTTTTGGAAGATGCAAACCCAGATTAATGAAACTGCCTACATTAAGTTGCATAATTCCTTCGCAAAGGATTGTCAATACCATGAACAGAACATGTATGGCTTCAGAAGCATGACTTATAGAATGTGTCATGTAAAGGAGAAAATTGTGCACCTTCACGGTTTACTGACCCACGGAGTGTCATTTTAATAAATCAAATGGCACCTGTTTTGAAATGCTAATTAACTGTAAACAAATCTCAGAAGCACGATGGAAAATATAGGCAGACCACCTAATGAGAAAGAGAGGAGAAGGTAGTCTGAACCATATTCTTAAAGCATGGCTCTGTGTCCTAACTACCTACAAATCATCACTGTGAAGTCTTCATAAGCAGGGCCGGCTTTAGCGCTGGTGGTCCCCGGGCGACAATTGTGTTCTGCTTACCTCTCCCACCAATGACCTCCTCCACGGATTCCCTCACTACCACCCTCTACAGTGCCCCTCATCTTTCCATGTACATTTAATGTAAAGTACTGGTCGGGGTTGGGTTTAGCTTTGAATCCTTTTTAGCAACATTAGGACTAGATAATCAAAGACAGAGAAAAAAAACATAACGTCCTAGCCCACATTATGCAGCTTGCATGTAGCTCTCTGATGCCAGTTCATAAATCACTGTTCTGTATTAGGATTGTAATTTATGAATTGCTGTAACTAAAGGATCTTTGTGACAAAAGCAGTACTCCACTGAGCTAACAGAAATCCACTGAGCTATCTACATAAAATGCAATTCTGTGATCTGCGTGGTACCCGTTCTTTGCAGCAGACATATCAACCGTCTGCGCTACTTTAGGATGAGTCAAAACTGCCCCTAGACATAACACAATCTCACTCCAGCAGAAACAATCACCATAGTTATCTTGGGCCCGATTCACAGAACAAACTTAAGACTAAATCCTAAACTTAGTACCATTCTGGTATTCACAGAATGCACCTAGTACTTCTGGTATTCACAGAATGAACTTACTACTTTTGCTATTCACAGAATGAACTTAGTACTTTTGCTATTCACAGAATGGATTTACGACTCCTAAACTTACGTCCGCACTCGGGCCGGAAATTCCAGCCCGGAGGCGGAGCTTCCGGCCCGGAGGCGGGGCTTCCGGGCCGGAGGCGGGGCTTCCGGGCCGGAGGCGGAGCTTCCGGCCCGGAGGTGGAGATTTCAGCCATAGCTAAATCGGCCGGAATCCCCACCTCCGGGCCGGAAGCTCCGCCTCCGGCCCGGAAGCTCCGCCTCCAGCCCGGAAGCCCCGCCTCCGGGCCGGAAACTCCGCCTCCGGGCCGGAATTTCCGGCCCGAGTGCGGACGTAAGTTTAGGAGTCGTAAATCCATTCTGTGAATAGCAAAAGTACTAAGTTCATTCTGTGAATAGCAAAAGTAGTAAGTTCATTATGTGAATACCAGAAGTACTAAGTGCATTCTGTGAATACCAGAATGGTACTAAGTTTAGGATTTAGTCTTAAGTTTGTTCTGTGAATCGGGCCCCTTGAGATTTTTATTGCTGCCTAAAAACTTCTGGCTCCACAAGGAACTCTACAGCAAATGTATTTAAAACCATAAGTTATTTCTAAACACAGCGCCCCCCTGAGGTCACCGCTAGGTGCAGATGCACTTGTATCAACACAATATATCAAAGCTTTAATTACAAACATAAATGTATAATTCGTGACGGATTTTAGTTCCTTAAGTTTGAAAAAAGCTACTGTCTTTTAGATCTAATGGTCTGATCTGTTCTCCATCAGACCATGTTCATATCAAATTTACTGTATCATGTTAAAACCTTAGACTATTGTGAGGTTTGATCAAGGGGGGAAATAATGTGACTATCTCTGACTATCTCTGATCTTTATTGGGGGACTCATAGATCAGCTTAACTATTCTTTCATTAGATGATTATCTTAAAACTGTCATAGATCTGTTTTTTTGTGCTTTTTTAAAAATTATTTAATGGCCTTCGTACAGTGCTACAGTCGCAAAGTGTCTTAAAATAAAATAAATGGCTAGCATAGCTGCCAGTTGCTGCAGGCACGAACACGTCCCCTCTGTTGAAAAGGGCTGTGCAGGGGTATAAGTGGACTTCTATTTCACAGCAGTATCCATTCCATTTTCCAGACCCCAAACGTAACCCATTTAGAGCCTTGCTGCCATGCATTGTCCCTTGTCTCTGGGCCCAAAGCTGTGCAGAAGCCCTACCGCTACTCTCAACCTCACTAGAGGAGTCAATATTAATATTCAATTTGAGCCAACCACTTAATTGCTCGGCACCTGCACTTAATTCTCAACACCGGCACCTATGACGGTCCGCCACATGGTGGTGTTCTTTGGCTTATTTCTAAATAAGCCTAACAACAGATGTTTATTAATTCAATATACATTAAATATGACTAATACTTGTCACCCAAGCCATTCGTAACTGGAGGGACCTAGATTAGTCTGAACTGTTGCATTTCTAGGAGTGGTAGGGCTAGTAGTTATGTTGGTAGTGTCATTGGCAGTTCCATCTGCGATGGCAAGTGTGGTTTAACCTTGAAAGCCTGTCCACCACAATCCATGCTGAAGTTCCCCTCCAGTCTTGCGGGCGGACCTTTGAAGCAGCACACCTTAGAGCAACAGTTACTCTGTCACTGAGGTCACAAGATCCTTGAGAAGGGCCGTGTGGGCGTCGTGTTTGCTAGTATATTATGGTTTTAAAAGCTCTTGCTGCCTCCTTCTTGGCCTCCAGCAATTTTCAGCAACAATAAAAATGTCATGATAACTCCAGTGCTTAATGTTCTTCCTAGAGAGAAATTGGAGTTTTGTCTAGTGGAAGTTTTGACTCATGGAAAGGTAGTGCAGAGGGTTAATGTCCCTGCTGCAACGAACATGAACCATGCAGATCACAAAGTGCACATAATGTAAATAGGTCAGTGAGTTACTGCTTTTGTCTTGGAGATCCTTTTGTTATTGCAGTTTATAAGTTAAAACCCTAACACAGAACAGTGAGCTATTAACTGTCATCTAAGAGCTGCATGCAAACTGCAAGGTATAAATTAGAGTATTATGGTTCTCCCCCCAGTCTTTGATTATCCTAATGTTGCAAAAAGTGTTCATTTGGATAGAAATCAATTCTGATGATTAAAGGACACCCCAACCATGGTGTTACGTTTTAAATTCTGAGTTGGTGTTCTCCAGACCAATCACTATTAAACTATACTGCCTACTAGTATGGTTGTCATGTGACTCCTACACCTTGGAGTCCTTTGTCCTATATAACATTTCCTATATAGTGATTTACACACATACAATTGATTGTCTCTGTGTAATGTGTGTGATGTAAAGTGCTCTGACAACCTACACTGGTATGAGTAGTGCTGTAAATCAAATTAAATGCATCTGGGAGAGAGTGTAGTTATGGATACTTGAGGGGCACTGTTAAAGGGAAGTAGTGAGGGAATCTGTGGCTGAGGTGGTTATTGTGGGGCACCAACAAACATCATTGCACAGGACACCACCAGCGCTAAAGCTGTCCTTGCCATTAAGGCCAGTCCGCCTCACCCATTCCCACCTCCATTGGCCTTGTTTCAGCAGCAGTAGCTCACCAGGGAACGGCAATGCAGGATGTGCACACACACCAAACTAAGCTTGCAAACTTCACTGTCTCTCTGATTCATGCACAAGCACTTTTAACATGTGCTGTCTGCTTTGGGGGCACTGGAATTATGCAGCAAAGGAGGACAAAATTATGCCGCAGTGATGACTAAATTATGCAGCAAATAAAGGCAGCAGCATAATGCAGTATATTTTCTGATACTTTATTATTTTGACATTTTTGACATTTTTACACATGCTAACAGTCTCTGGAAAGAGTTTGCCTTATTAGTACCAGTGCAATATACAACTGTAGCAGTGAGAAAGGTGATCAGTCGACCTTTGCAAAGGGCCCTCCACTTCGCAGCAACACAAGTCACATTTTTTAGTAACTTTCTATCCGTTTGAGCTACAAACAATTTATTAGTTAATATTGTCAGATTATGTAGCAGATGTTGTATTATGTGGCAAATATGGCAGAGCCATAAAAATATAATACACATTTGTAAACTAGGATATTTTGCCATTCATGTTTAAACTGCTTTTGTGGAAAAGGCAGGAGAAGTGCTGATGACAGAAATTCCATGGTTCGTAGAGAAATTGCTTGTGCTTCCACTTGTTGTAAGCATATTTGGGACATTTTGTGATTGGAAACATATCTCACTTTGTTAATGTATTTTAATGTAAATAGCTCAAATTAAACCTTAAACAATCATGGGTATACATTGGTTGAATTAAATAACATAATAAGCTGCAACTGGTCAGTGAAATGCCAAATAAATACTGAAAATTGGGATGTTTTACACATTCTGGCCACACCTCTGATTCCGCCCAC
The DNA here is from genome assembly GCF_964204655.1 of Triturus cristatus. Lineage (NCBI taxonomy): Eukaryota > Metazoa > Chordata > Amphibia > Caudata > Salamandridae > Triturus > Triturus cristatus. The sequence goes on from NC_140590.1 coordinate 408,933,730, forward strand.
TTATCCAATCCTTTGTCTATTTATTCCCACCCTCTTATTCTCTGCCCACTGTTCCCCTACGTTTTTTTCCCCTCTTAGACCACTGCTTCAGACACTCCCAACTTTGGCCCCTACAGTGTTTGCATCTCCATCCCCATTTCTGTCAGAATACAGCAATGTAGTGAATCCTTAGTAATTATTTTAAACCCACAGACCATTTTATGACAGGAAAATGAGTGCTCAAGTCATGGCGTTGTATAATTACATGGTCGGACTGGAACAGAAAATAGGCCTCTGTATCAAAATAAAAGAGGCCACCATGAACGATTCAGATAGCAAAAAAATAGCTAGAAAAATTATCAGAATTCGAAAATCAAGCCCCTTCTGCACTTGTAAAGGTATGCTGTGTATTGCCGTTTTCCAAGGCATGTGACACTGTGTGCATCAACAGTAAAAACAGGCACAAAAACAGCCAGAGAACAGGCCCACAACCAGCCACAAAACAGGCCCACACACTTACTGGTCAGACCAACTCTTCTGGCTTTGCCAGATTGCCCTATAGGCCATCCCAAACCTGTATATTTATTGTCAATCACCAACTCTTAAATGATACCTCCAAGTTACTTGTATTTTAATTGGCATTTCCCTTCCTCATTTGTTATTCCTCCCCTCCCCTTTCCCAGTCCTTGCACTGTTATGCGCCTTGCTACGTTCCAATTTAGAATGTCGATAGATCCTGTCAGAAATGAAAAGGACTGTTAGGATACTTTCCCAGTCTCTGTCTGTCAGGGAAGCGGTTAGGCCATCCTCCCACCCGCCTCGTAGACCATCTAATGACAGAAGCATGTCTCCTCTTTTTGCGTTATCGAGGCATGTGACCACCCTAACTGTACCTCCCGACAGGCTTATATATTGGCAGGCTTTATGGTGGATGCAATTTTATTGTGCCCTTTTTTCTAGTGCTGTTGTAAGGCCTCTGTCACTGCCCTATATAGTAGGAAATGGCCCTGTGGCAAATCGAACTCCAATCGAAAGTCCTCGAAGGGGAGTAACTCCCCCTCCCTGTACTGATCCTCTATTGTTGGAACACCCGCGCCACTCATTCAGCTATCCCATTCCATTGTCCTCCATGCAGTAGAACTTCGAGCATGAGCAAAGAGAGGTATAGTGATTAAGGAACCAAACTGCGCGTCTTCTGGAAGCATCTATTCCAGCAGTAAATCGCCACACGCAATTCTCTAGTTGCGTTTGGATGTAAGCGGCCGATCTTCAGTAGCATTCTGGTCAGCACTTTTATGCTGGGAACATAGGGTCCCACAAAGCGGCCATGCTCTCGTCTGCATATGAGCCATTGCATGAACCATAGTAGCTGCGCGGCTAAATAGTATGACTCGTAGCCAGGGTCTGCAAGGCTCCCATCCATTCGGCCGTTTCAAGGTAGACAAAGCCACCCTCTTGTGGCCCGCTCCCCAGAAAAATTATGTTATTAAAGAGTCCAACTCAGCAAACAACATTCTGGGGATCATATTAGGTAATGTCACGAATATATATAGCAGCTTAGGGAGAGCTACCAGCTTTAGGAGTGCTATCCTACCTGCCACTGACAAGGGTAAAGTTTTCAGAACTCTAAGCTGGAGCGCAGAGAACTTATGGCCGGCCCCAGGTTTCCCTCCAATAGTTCTGTCTGGTGGTGAAAGATCCGACAGGCACCGGGGCTCCCATTGCACGGCCCTCAGGTCAGCTGGCCGCTCACAACCCATTTCCATGGGGAACAAGCAAGACTTCTGCCAGTTGACTTTGAGCCCCAAGAGAGAGACCCAAATGCCTCCATCATTCCTCGTGCTTTATCCAAGTCCTCCTCTATGTCATGGAGGAAGAGTAGAAGGTCGTCGGCATGCAATGCTACATGATGGCAGTGTACTCCTGTCTGTATACCTCTATAGCGCCTTCCCGATTGGGCCAAGAGGGCCAATGGTTTCATTGCCAAAGCGAAGAGCAACGGAGACAGGGAGCAACCATGCCTGGTCCCGGCTCCACTCCATAGCGGCAGAGATCACTCGCCCTGTTCGGCCCTCAGACTAAGGCTGCATGTATAACAATTTGACCCAGGCCAAGAAGCCTCTTCCCGGCTGCATGTGGTCCAGCACCGCAATCAGGAAATTCCATTCCAGGCTATCAAAAGCCTTTTTTATATTGATGGCAAAGACAACGGCGCCCCGCCCGTCTAGCTCATATGTCTCCATAGTTGAAAGCAAACTCTGTATATTTTGTGCTGTGTTGTGGTCCGTGATGAATCCTGTTTGGTCGGGGAGAGGCAAGATTGCCATGTGTGGGAGGAGTCTCATTGCTGAGATTCGGCTCAGAATGTTGAAGTCCAGGTTAAGCATCGATAGCAGTCGATATGCTCAGCAGTCATGTAGGGGCTTGCCAGGTTTCAGTAGAGGCACCACCTGGGCCTCCTGCATCGTAGTAGGGAGCATTCCTGTTGTCCTAGCCGCGACATACAGTTCCACTAGCTTGGGAGTCAGTTTCACAGCATAAGCCCCATAGAACTCTACTGAGAGCCCATCTGTACCCGGGGTCTTCCCCCTGACCAGGCTCTTGATAGCCACCTTCCTATATAGAAACCACATCCCCAGCCCATCCACCTACTCGGCTGCAGGAGTCATGAGGTGGATCTGCAACAGAAATTCCCGCATCCCCGCCTCGTCTAGCCTGCCACGCTTTTGTAGAGTGTGGTTCAGTAATCATGACAATGCCAGTTCAGCTCTTCATGTCCATACTTCCGGCAGCCATCTTCCCCTATGATTTCAACTATGCAACAAGCCCATGCAGTCTCTTTTAGTGTGAGTGCACTCCATATATTTTTCGCAATCTCTCTACTTGTGTCACTACCACCTCCCCAGCCTCTAAAAGAGGCTGTGGTAGCTCTGGGGTTGTCGTTTCCCGCAGGTTCTGCTCTGCTTCCTCCAGCTCTTGTAGCAAGGTTTGCCTCACTCCTTTCGATGCTGCTCTACATCTGCCCCTAATCACTGTCTAAAATGCATCATTCTAATTGGAGGAGGATGCTGTACCTGTGTTATCTGCAAAATAGTGGATGATTTGTTCCCTGATTAATTCCAGGAATACCTGGTCTTCAAAGGCCTCTGGTTTAAGTTGCCTGGTGGGTATACATGGACGGGGAATCTCCCATCCTAACTGCAAGAAGGCAGGGATATGGTCAGGCAGCGTACGAGCTAGGTATTCCACATTAGTGACCCAGCTGTGTATATCAGGTGAGCTGAGGTAGGTGTCCAGTCGGACAAGTAGTTCATGGTGGCAAATGAATGAGTTAACCGGGTCCGTCAGACTTCCTGTGTATTGAAAGTGGACCCCGGCCCTGATCCATACCAGGACCTATCTAGCGTTTGCGGAGTTGGTGGTATAATATGCCTGCCCTCGCCATCTGCACTGTATCGCTGCCCCTTCCTTAGCCAGTAAGTGTGTCTCTTACAATAGGGCAATGTGAACACCTCGTCTATTTAACTAGGAGAATATCTTATAGCGCTTGGACATGCTGTTCATCCCCCTGATGTTCCAGGAGAGGACTTTATAACTAATGGGGGCCTTCATGTCCATGGTGTGGGTGTAAACCCATCCCGTTTCTGTCCCAGGGTAGTTCTCATTCTGCTGCCTCACCCGGGTTCCTCTGCATAGTGTGTCCCTGGTCATGACTCACATAACTCTCCCCAACTAGTAAACAACAAACTGCCAAACTCCCATACCCCCATCCAAACTATCATAACGCCCGCACTTAAAGAGTGCAAGTGGGAACACCCGCTGTCTCAACAAGAAAGAAAAATAAAGGAGGGTGAAAGTCCAACCCCGCCCCAGCCATAGTGTCCACCCTTCCAGTGTCCATCGACAATAGTGAGATCATGGACTCCGGATAAGGACTCAGACAAACCCCCAACCATCCCATAGCTTTACAGGTGGTTCTTCCATCTCTCCCCATTCCATCCCCGACTCCCCCAGGTATCCTTCATACATTTCAGATAATTTCATCTGACGTTCCTGGTGTAACTGTGGGTCATTCCTGGCTAGACGTCCTACACATACTTGTGCTATATTACAAGTCAGAGTTTCTGACGCTGTCCTCTGATGTGGGGGATTGTCTGCTATGCCCTCTGGGTGCATTCAAAGAGGCTAGAGCTTCCCCTACTTTCATCCATTCAAGTTGAGTCTCTTCTCGAGTCAAGGCCGTGGAAGTGCAAAGGGCCCCATACCCAGCGTGAGCAGGCTCTGTGGGTTCAGCGGCCATGTGGCGCCAGGTCCTTCCCCTCCACTGAGGCTGCTGGTCTATCCACTCCCAGACTTTTTGGGGCGTGTTGAAGAATCGGGTGCTGGTCAGAGTGACAACTTTCAGCCGCGCCGGGAATAACATGGCATATGGGACTTCCATCTGTTGCAATTTCGTCTTTGCCTCCAGATAAGAGAATCACTGCTTCTGGACTTCCCTTGTGAAGTTGGGAAAGATCCTTACTGTGCAGTTTTCCACCGAGAGGGGTTCCTCCCTATGAGCTTGCCAGAGAATATGATCTCTGTCTTTATAAAACAGGAGTTTTGCTATCACTGGGTGTGGTGGTGTGCCCAGTCGAGGTGGTTTTGCAGGTACTCTGTGAGCTCTCTCAAGAGCAAAGAAAGGGGAGAGGCCCTCTCCAGCGACCTCCTCCTGAATCCATTGTTCCAGGTAATGGCTCATGCTTTGTCCTTTGATTTTTTCTTTTAGGCAGCCCCACCACTCAAATATTTTTCTGTCGTGATCTGTTCTCCGTGTCTTTCACTTCTAGTTTGAGGGTGCAGACTTTCTCCTCAAGGGTGGTCTCTTTGGCACCCGCTGATGCCAGGGTCGCAGGAATTTCTGCGAAGTCTTTTGCGGCCGTGGATTCTCGTTCCGCCAGGTGACAATGGTCGTCACGAAGGTGGACGAAATCTTCTCTCAGAGTGTCGATTTTGTCTCTTCTGCCGCTCTTGAGTCCATAATGGCCTGCATGATATCCTGTAATGTCCGCCCACCATCTACAGGTCGCAGTACTTGACTATTGGATAGCTGTGCAGGTCCCCTTTCCAACTCATGTTGTGGTTCCATAGTGTCTTGGTCCATTTTCTTGGTCACTTTTCCTATGGCTGTCTCCTCACTGGGCGGACTCTCCACTTCTTAGTCGTCGGCTCTTTGCACTCTGTTGGAGCCCACTGTGTTGTAGCACTTCTCGCAGCTCTGGCCGTACACCTTGTCCCACTGCAGTCTGTTGGGTTTTTCTTCACCTTTGGCATTACGCTTCTGGAAGAGCACCAACTTCCACTGTCGACAGCCCCAGCAAACACTGACTCGACCCCGTTGCCTCTCTGCTGTCAGTGGGGGGAACCCCCCACTGCCCCAGGAATCTGGCCTCTAACCAGACCTTAGGATCTCGCCCTTCTGCAATATTGTTCCTTGGATGACAGCAGGTCTTTTGCACCACTGTGCTGTGGCCATTCTGTAGTGCTCTGCTGTTCTGTGGTGGTGATGTTTGGGGGGGGGGGCGAGGCCATTACCAGGCGCAGACACTATTCTCCCGCTCCACTCGTGGCACCCTTGTTCTCACTGGGCCGCACCCTCCACCAGGCTCCAGCACTGCACCGCGGACATAGGGCGCCCTCCCGATACAGTTACCATGCCGCCCGGCCAGGGCCCACCAACCTCAGGGGCGCAAGACTCGTCGGGCTACAGTCTCCCCCACCGTCGCTGCATCTCACCCGTCCACGACTGTAGCAGCCACGCCGCTTTGCTTCTTCCAGAGCGCGTACGGCTGGCCCCGCCTCTCACTTCGGGCTTCACCGTCAGCTTGCTGCTGCTCTACCCAGCGCTCTCAGGTAGGGCCCTTCCTCAAATCTTCGTCAGCCCCTTGCCAGAGGCCGGGCCAATGCTATCTGTTTGCCGGTGGAGCGAGCTCCCCCTCCGGCATTAGCCACCAGCTCCACTGCTACAGGCCCTAAGCTGCGGCCCAAAGTGCTGCTTCCCTGCTCCTACACTGCCTCAGATCTCTGTGGCAAGTCTCACCCTGTCATCTGGTTATGCAGGCACAGCCACTGCCATTGGGAGTCATCCCAGGCCCCGCTGGCGCCTCTCACCATGAGGGCACAGTCACCGGGCCTCTCTAGTCTCCTGGTTGCCATCAGTTGAATGTCCGGGCCACCATTTTGCTGCAACTCCTCACACCTGCCAGCGGCCCAGCCCGTCCATCTCTCTTTGCATCGGCAGCACAATTCAGCAATCCTCCTGTCTCTATGAATCTGCAGGGTCGAGGCTGGAACCCCGGGTCTAGTTTATTATGAAAGGATTAAACTGGATAGGGCTTAATCGGCAGGAGCACCGAGATGTGTTGCCTAACCCATCTGCGTCAGGCCATGCCCCCGGCGGTTCAGAGACATCACCTGCACTCTGACCACCTGCTGGTAATGGGGAACATGAGCTTCAATCAGCAACAAGATGAATTATGTGCCCGCACCAAGTGAGCCAGGATTCAAAGTATCTGGATCAAGTGCACACCCATCTTCTCTGCCTGGTCACTTTTGGGCTAAATATTGCTTTTATCTAACACCTACACCCCTTTCTTAGACGTTTTAAGTAAATATAATGTCACAGCTTTGAAAAGATTGGTCAAAATATTAAACATTTCTCATGAACCACAGCGCAGGATTATAAGAGTGACACTTTGTCCCACCCTCACTAATTTATTTCACCCTAACAGGGGTATTGGTTTTGATAAGGAGAGGCATGTTTTGGTTTTTTATAAGTGAAGATTGCAGCTATTCTGTTTTTTACCAAAAACTACCTGGAGAACCGACAGAAGACTGGGACCTATCTGCCACCCGATCTACCAAATGTGTATCACTGGTCGGCCTGACTTCACTCACACAGTTAAATGAAGAAGGCCTAGACCAACCTGTAGCCTTCATCAGCAGGAGGAGACTCCCCAGGTAACTGAGGTGGAGTGCTGTAGAGGGAAAAGTCTTTTTAGTGGTCTAAGCACTGAAGAAGTTGAGGCCCTACTTGTTTGAGACTCACTTCCGGGTTCAGACAGATAACAGACCACTCAGATGGCTAATGCAAATGATGCGTGAGAATCCCAAATTGTTGAAGTGGTCTTCTAACGACAGAAGACCGCGACCTACCTGCCAGCTGATCCAACCAAGGTGCATTGCTGGTTGCCCTGACATTGCGGTAGCACCATGTTTTTATCCACAGTGCCAAATCCTCTTCAGTGGGGCCTTCTGGCAGTGGTATTCAACCTCATGGAGCACTCTTTGGCTATAACCTTGTCGCCCTTAGGGAATCCAAGCTCCAGAAAAACTTTTAAGTCCAAAGGTAGAAATCTTCACTGGCCTCAATGATGACCAGCACCCCATCTATGATCTCCTTTGCCTGGAAATCCAACTTCTCCCACTCATAGCTTTTTCCTACCACTGTTGATGGTTTCACCAAGACCTCGTCCAGCCGCTCCCTGTCGTCGTCGATGCCTGTTTGGCTATAGCCTGCTTCCTTGTCCTGCTGTTTGTGCTGTTATTTATTAAAATCTCTATTTTTATGAATTGGTTTGGGATTATTTTGTGTGGTGTTCACTTTATTACTGTTTGTGTGCTGCATAAATACTTTACACATTACCTCTAAGCTAAGACTGAATGCTATTGTGCCAAGCTACCGTAGGTTTAAGCACAGGTTAATTTAGTGACTTTTGTGATTCACCCTGACAAGGACTGTATTTATTATTTGGGCGAGGCTTCCACCTCTCTCAAATAATAAGCCAATTATTTACAACATTACCTAGTGGTGGTCACTTCTGGGTAGTTATAGTTAGGTCAGCATTAACATAGGAAATTCATTTTTCGTGTTGCTAATAACTTTGACACCGTTTGAAGAATCTCCATGAAACTTTACTACAAAAAAGAGCTCTTTTTTGCCTTGCTTGTGTATAAAATGTGATCCATCAACCAGGAGTGATAAAAAGGGGGGCCCAAAAGAACAAAATCCCCATGCATTTTCCATAGACTTCTTTAAGAAGCGCTAGAGCAAAAACCAGCTGAACGGAATTACATCAAATTTGGCAGGAAGCTTGACCTTGGTCTGCAGATTGTGCTTTTGTGATTTTGTGTAATTCCATTCAGTAGTGGTTGAAAAATGAAGGTTTAAAGATATTTGTATATCTTGACCATTGGGTCCGTGAAAGGTTTGCAAGAGTCTCTTTGGAGCACCAGGTCAAAAATAGAGCCCTCTGATTGGCCCAGGTAGCTTTTTTTCCCTTGGGCCGATTCACTCCAGAGGGATTTAGATTCCTGAAGGAGATAGCACTCTTATTGGCTGCCAGCAACATGAGAAACATTTTGGTGGCATCAATTATAGGACTGGGAGGGACCCCCCAAATGGTCAACATAAAAAAAAATGGCACATTTTGCCGCAATCTCACAATAGTCCTGTGGGATCATGGCAGGAAACAAAACAAAGTGGCAGCTGCCATCCTGTGTATATATATATACATATTGACCCTTCCCGGGTCAATTTAGGTCCCAGGGATCCCATCACCGGGATCAAAATGTGCACTAAAGGAGAGGGGGTTGGTGCACCCCCCCTTCCTGAGCCTCTGAAGGCCCAAGGGACCCAAAATCCCTGGCCGGCTCACTTATTGTGTCCCAGGGAGCCCAGGACATAGTAGTTTCCCTGCCCACAAGTAAAACATGTGTTTGCTCTAAGTGTACTCCCAGCTGGCCGGAGATTTAAAAATGCCTGCCGCCTGGGAGTAGAGTTGTGTTTTGTTTCCCTGTCCACACTGATGTAGACAGGGAATCAGAACCCAAATTGCTCCCGCCAGGAGGGAACATGCAAAAAGGAGCGGGCAGGAGCAATGCAGCAACATGCGGGGAGCCGGCTGAGGCTGTGGGGGCCCTGGGGCTTCCACCGCGGCCACAAACATGTGCTTTGTGAGTGCCCTGGGTTGACATCGAGGCACTCACCTATTTTTTATGGAGGTTCTTGGGAATGGGGTCCCTGTGGCCAAAATAGGTTTGGGGAGGGGACCTCTGGACCCCCCTCCACTTAAAAAAAAAATGCACTGCCCCAGGTGACGGCAAAAGCAACCTTCTTCAGAACCCAACTGGACAAAGCCAAAAATCGCCCCATAAAGCTGTTTGAGCTGATTAAGCTAAAATCCAAAAACACTCCTATCCAATCACCTCACATTTCCTGTCCTCTGCCAAACTGCGAGGACTTTGCCTACTTCTTCCTTGAAAAGGCGAGCAAGATTGAATCTGAACTAAGGTCTGCCCTGAACAATCTATCACTCTCGCCTGACTCTTCATTACCCTTGCAGCCTCTTATTGTGCCCGGTCTCTCCCCTAAAAACAATGCCTCGTGGAGTCAATTCGCGCCCTTCAACAACACATCCATCTTCAACATTCTTTTGACCCTGAAACCTTCATCTCACTCCAATGATACCCTTCCCCCTAATTTCTTTAAAGAAATGATAAGGTCACTAGTCCCAATCTGGACAAAGATTATCAATGCTTCTCTTCTTCAAGGTGAGATCCCTGACTTCTTGAAGTCGGGCTGGTTCTGCCCATTCTCAAAAAACCTACGGCTGACCCAGAAGAGCTGAATAATTTTCAACCAATCACAAGCATTCCTACTCTGGTAAAACTCCTTGAGAAATGTGTTAATGAACAATTGTGTAACCTTATTGATGAATTCCAACTTCTTGATCAATTCCAATCGTGCTTCCATCCCGGCTCCAGCACCGATACAGCCACCACTCATATAGTCGATGACGCTCTCACAATGCTGGACCAGAACAAATCTTGCCTGCTTATCCTATTTGCCCACTCATCTGCTTTTTAACACTGTCAAACATGACAATCTACTGAGCCTTCTGGAACGTAGGATGGGGCTCTCAGGCTCTGTACTAAAATGTTTTTCCTCTTTTCTCAATAAAACAACTCAGAGAGTCAAATCCAATCAAACTCTATCCAATTTCAGCCCCTGCACTCTGGGGGTGCCCCAAGGGTCCTCTCTCTCCCCCATGCTTTTCAACCTATTCATTGAACCTCTTACAGAAATCCTCAAAGCATCTAACATCCCAATACCACATGTATGCTGATGTCACCCAATTGTACATGAAATTCTCTTCCCCTGACGATATCACGACACTCGACGGAACCCTGCACAAAACACAAAATCGGTTAGCCTCCAACCACCTCAAACTGAACGTTCTCAAAAAGGAATTCCTCCTTATCTCACCGACCAAGCAAACCTCCATTGTGGAGAAATATTTGAAAAACCTCTCTGCTCTCAACTGCACACCACATATCATAGACTCTATGAAGTCGCTGGGAATAGTGCTGGATAAGAACTTAAACATGCAGGTGAACATCAGTGCATCTACCAAAGGAGCGAATTTCCAACTGAGCATCCTAAGGAAACTAAAACGCTTCCTTCCCCAGGACGACTTCAAATCTGCTGTTCAAGCGTTAGTCATCTCACGGTTGGAATACGGTAATGCTACTCTATGCGGCCTACCGAGATACAGATTAGCCCCCCTCACGGCATCTCTGAATGCTGTGGCTAGGCTCATCACTGGCTCCAAGAAAACCAACCACATTTCTCCAAACCTGGAATCTCTTAACTGGCTTCCATTGGAGGCAAGGATTTAATTAAAAACTGCATATATGACACATAAAGCACTGAATTTCAACACTCCTCTATACCTGGCAAATAAGCTTGAACTGTCAGGAGGTGCCCGTTCCTCAAGGAGCTCAATACCTTGCTGCTCAAGCCGAAGAAATTTAAAAAAATGAAAACGTACAATCGTACATTCTCAGGTATCGCCTCGAGAATCTGGAACTCCCTACCTGCAGAAACTAGATTGATTCCTTCAACATTTTGCATCAAAAAGGAAGTGAAAGCTTTACTGATGTGCACTTCGCTGAGTTATAACCTTTTGTCTTTTTGTCTCCTATCATGTACCGCTGCTTTCCTTGTTACTTGGCATTTGTATGATCCCAATACTTGCCTCTATTATGTCATTACGTACTTATTGTTATTTCTATAGATCGTTGCGTTTCTCCCACAACTGTCTTCCTATGTGTTCCTCAATTCGTCTGTAAAGCACTCTGAAACCCTCTAGAGTCATGTTCGCGCTCTATAAAACTTTTAAAATGTCAATAAATCAAGAATTGTTGAACACATGTAATGTTTGGATGACACGTTGTCTCTTTGCACCGTTGTATTAACAGATAAGCAAAAGATTAAACTCTCATGGGCTTCTTTTTTTGTCCACCCCTTCGTACATTTCAGACACCTCCTTTAGCTGTCCCTGAAGCATATGCAACTGCAGGATAGCTTGGCCCATGGTCTTATGAAAACCTCAAAAGGAAGCAGCATCTCTATCAGACATTTGACTATCTCAATGATCATGCCTTTCACAGTTGCATCCCCTCTTTACATGAAATATTCATTGATCAGTCTGTACTGCTCAAACAGATGCTGTAAAATGTGATAAGTTGAGTTCCAACATGTTGGCACCTCCTGTATAAGTGCTTTAACTTGCATCCTATTATCAGGCTGAATGACCCTCAACCACTTCCGGGCTTTTAAAGAATGACTTAAATGAGTGAAGAGTCTTTTTTAGGTGGACAGTAAGTTGCTGTCTCTGCCTTCTTTTTTTAGAAGGTCCTGTACAATGATGTTGATGCAGTGCGCCAAACACAGGACCCTGAAATAGCCACCATCTGCCATGGTCTTAACTATATTACTGCCATTGTCTGTGGCAACAAATCCAATGTTAAGCGCTCTTGGTCACAGCCATTCAAAGACCTTGTTGTTAAAGTCATCCAAGATGTTTGCAGCAGTATGGGATTTCTGCAGATATTATTTCTCTAAACCCCACGAAAAAGATCTGGTGTGCATAGACGTACATGTGGCTTGGTGGATAGTGTGACTAGCACTCTGCTGCAAAGCTTGCCCAACCAATTTCAACACATTGTGATGCAACACTGCAACAGCAATAGGACCAGCTTGGAACCTTTAATTTTGGGCACATGGCCACCACAAATTCTAGCAATCTCACTCCATCCACAGAATAAAAAGGGAGGAGGTCAAGCACTAACATTGTAGCCAGCTTTGCATTGTAGAATGGGTGCGTTCGTACTGCCCTTCTTACCTAAACATGCCAGGGATAGGCACCTGGATTTCTGGTGCAACTGATGCAGGCAACATCTTCTTGGGACTGAAGCAGAAGGTGGTAGGCGCAATGTGCATCTCAGTGGGGCAGTCACTGTATGCTCTTGCGTTGGTGTCTCGACCTGACACTGGTGCCATTGTGATGTTGCTGATGCTGATGTGGGAAATACTACTGCACTGCTGGGGACAGTGCAGATTTGTGTAACAGAAATATCACAATCTTCTTCACCTTCACATTACACCATGATTAGAGCAGATTCAGATTCCATACTCTCACCACCTTCACCAACACGTTTGAAGTTGTTTTGGTAAGGTGTGCCTCCCAGCGGATTATGTGGTGTTTTCTCAAATAGGTTGTTTGGCCTCTGGTACCATGCTTACCCCAGCCAGCCCTTGCCCTGCTAATGGAGCATATGGCAATGTTCGGCTCCTTCTCGCTAACTGTAAAGTAGTCCCAAACTGGGGAGGTCCACTTCCCTGAAAATGGTGTCACTGCCAATGTCAGTAGGTGTGGGTTTTGACGTTTTTCCTCTGTGCAGTGCCTACTTCTACTGAGATGGTTGTGGATGTAGGTCACTGCCGGGGCCTTGCAAATATGGGAGCTGGCAGTGGTGGTTTCTGTGCGACATCCCTCAGAGCAGGTTGATATAGGGTAACATTGGTCTCTACTGAGGCTGGGCTTACATCTATAATGACTGGCTAGTCGTCATCCTCCTCATCTCCATCCATAACTTTAAAGCTTTCAGGACCCTTCCTTTTCCCTAGCCTCTCCTGGCGTGTTACAGACTGAGGCGGTCTCCAAGAGGATTCTTGATCATCAGGAGGGGGGCTTGGAGAAGAAGATGATGGAGTACCCCTCGTTTTTCTTGCTGGAGATCTGGAGGACAATGGATCTTCTGAAAGAGGGACTACTTCTACTTCCTTAGCATGAAGCTCAATCTCCTGAACTGCTCCTACTTTGGGAGGAACTACTGTTTCTGGCTGCAGCTGTTGTTGTCCACTTATCTGAGTTTCCTGCAATGATTGGGTACTACTTTGCAAAGGAGAGAAGTCCATTTCAACATCACTTCTCGTCGGCATTGCCATGATTAGAGTGGCTGCCTCTATGCCAGACATGGGCTTAGGCCTAGGCAGGGGTGGGTCTGCTGATGCAGGGGTGCTGCTCCCAGCTCACTCCCCGGAGGCCGGTGCGGCAGGCATAAGTTTGCTGGGAAAGGTTCAGGCCGGCACTCCAGTGGTAGAAATCAACTTCTTGTCAACCCCACTGGCTACTTTTTTGGCGGCACCTTTCTTTGGGGCCATCTTTAGGCTGTAAATTCGCAGTGGCACTTAGCTTCACAAGCTGAAGAGATGTCCGTGTTGTGTGGTCACGTGTCATGTTGTGCACAGGCCTTCTGTCTGGCAGTACTCTGAGTGAGGTTGTCTCTTCTCGTGTGCACCTTAAAGCGAACTAGCAAGAAGAACATCAGTGAACCGTAGCACTGTTGCAGTTGAATTAGTAGTATAATTTAGTGTGGTTACGTAAGTTATAAAAAATGGACAATACAGTGTATCCATTCCATTTGTAAAACCACACCAACATAAACTTTCATGTACACTGAGGAAGGAAGAAACAGCAGCAACAACACACAGATGTAAGTGCGTGCTTTATGTGCATCAAGTTGGGATGTGACATTCGGGGAGGTGCAGATGACAATGGAATAATCCTTAGAAAATGAATGCATTTATGCGGCTGTGTGCTGCCGATAGCACATGGGGTTGATGCCAGATGTAAGGAAAATGGGAAAAAGAAAATGAGAAAAAAAAATTAAAACAAAAAAAGTAACCAAATAACTGTAAAAAAAAGTTTAATATAAATTGTAAAGACATTTTTTAAATTAAAACAATTTTTATTAAAAAATGAAAAAAATAAAAAAAATAACAAGAAAAAATGTAAACATTTTCGAAAAAATTAAAATGAAATAAAAATAAATATCTCGCAAACTTGCCTTTGCAGTCGCCAATGGGTGTGGCCATCTTGTTTTTCACTTGTCCCACTCATTCGTTATGCGTATTTCCTGTTCCGGAACGAGTATTGTGTGTTCCCGCCTGTTCGCGATGTGTATTTCCTGTTCAGGAATGCGTATTGCGTGTTCGCGACGCGTTTTGCGTGCTTGGGTGGAAATATCGCTCAAACTTGCCCATGCACCCGCAATGCGGACTGCCATCTTGTTTTTCACTTTTTTGCTATGGTTCTGGGCCTGCTTTTCTATCCTCGCTCTATCTTTTCAATCCTTTATTTCTGGAAACTTTTTTTTGATCTTTTGTATTTATGTTCTAGCTCTCTATTATCCTGATTCTATATTTTGAGTTGTTTTCTACTTTTTGTGTATTTTTCACTACTTTTTCACTCTTTTTCTATTACTTGCTTTTTTCATTTCTTTTACTTACTTTTTTAATTCCTACCTTTTCTTTTCTGCCCGAGTACCAGAGCCATGGCAAAGGACAAGGCTAGTAGCTGCAGCCAGAGCCGGGACCGGTGCCCAAAAGGGGTGCAGGCACGTGCCTTATTTGGAGATGCAGAGTTGGCCGCACTTGTTTTATTGGTGCAGCTCCACCTCCCCTTAACCCTGGCAGCAGGCGGCAGGGCTGGGTCCGGCTACAGGCTCTGGGAGCATCACCAGCGGTGTGTAAGGGTGCGCCAGGCAGTGTTTCGCTGCTCTGGGGTCCGGCGCACCCATAACCAGCTTACGCACCGGTGGTTCGATATCCAGGACCGGGAGCAGGACCTGCTGGACCTGCTAGGAGTAGAAGTCCCGGGGCTTGGTGAGTAGCTATTAATTATTACTACTTAGTGTTCTTCTCTTTTGTGTTATATATTGCAAATATCATTTTTTTCAGAATAACAAGAATGCTGCTGCTTACATTGCAGGTAAATTACGTTTAAAAATCTTCTTTGATTGTTATGCCACAGGTGCTCGGTGCTACTAATCTAACTTGTTTGCAACTTTGCGCTCGCTTGAGCTGATCATGTAAAAGTTTACTTTAGAGAACTTAAGTTAGGTAATGCTAGAGAGACTCTAGTCATTCATTTGTCCTCCTGTCACTAAGAGATAGTGGTGGATTGATAGGTTTAGTTACTTATTAGTAATAGTTGGTAAT
Source organism: Triturus cristatus (assembly GCF_964204655.1). NCBI lineage: Eukaryota > Metazoa > Chordata > Amphibia > Caudata > Salamandridae > Triturus > Triturus cristatus. The sequence goes on from NC_140590.1 coordinate 408,949,097, forward strand.
TTTTTTGCAGTCTGCGTGACTCATCCTCTGTTACGTCACGTGCTGCTGAGTGCTGCTTAACCCAGTCCTTAGTAGAACCTTTTATAGTTTGTTTAGTGAGTGGTAATAGGCTTAGCACCAGCAGAACATCAGCAGCAACCAACCAACAATTTGGTGTATGCAAAAATGTATGCACGTGTCCTCCATCTATGCATTTTTGAGGACTAAAATAAATGGAAATGCAGACTTAGTGAACAATTGGCCGGTATGGAATAGGTGTGCTAGGTCAGGTGGTACTTAGGCTTAGTTAGTATTCTTGAATCAGAATAGAACACTGGATTAGTGTGCATAAATAATAACTATACGGTTCGCGAGTCCCGCGATACTACTAGTCAACAAAATTAGATAGGTCAATTTTATTGCAATTGTTGTTTCCATAAATGTTTTTTTGTGCGCTTTTTAAAATATTTTATTTGTTTCACACCAGTCATCAATGTTTGTCTCTTTCTTTCTTATATCTTTCATGATCAGCACCCAGGGGCAAAAAGACGGGGTCCTTGGTGTCAACGGGAGCAGCTGTAGAAGATGCTGGCCCGGAACGCTCCTCTACCGAGGGCTCTGCTGCTGGCCCTAGTAAGTTCTCCTGTTGTTAATATGACTAATTATACTTCCCTAACTTTTACTGCACCTTCTTTTTTCCGAACTATTATTTCTGTTTCCTAATTCTATTTTTGACCAATTCTTCTTCGATCTAGACTATCAGTTTCTAAATTCTTCTTATCCCTGCCTCTAACTGCCTCTGCTATGACTGACTGTACTATTACTATTAGTCTGTCAGTAGCTAAGCTTGCCCAGTTGGCCACTCTGTATTTAAAAGGTTTTAAAACTCAGATTCACTAATAGCTGTAGCCACTGAGTCCAGTCCTTTGGGTTGTCCTCTTCTAGTCTTCTTAATCTTAAGGCTTTTTAACAATTGCCACCAACAAAATGATATTTTACTGTTTTTGATAGGATAGGACATACTACTACTAGTCTACTCTACTCTAGTACCCGATTTATACTAGTGATGTATGTTGTATATGTATGTATTTACTTTTTTTTCAATCTTGCTAGTGAAAAAAAAAATAGGGGGAGGTGTTTATGGCATCTAAAAAAGGTGTAATGTTTTTTCTAGGCGTGTCGGGGTCAGCGGCGAAGGCGATACGGCCAGTAAGGAGGGAGCAGAAGATGCGGCAGCTGCAGGGGGTGAGCCAGCAGCAGTGGCGGGCGGTGGTAAGTTATGTTCCTTACTTATTGACATTACACTCGCTGCAAGGGTGTACACTGTTCTGTTGAGAGAGACTAAGTTGTTGTGAACAACGGTTGAATAAGACACCCCTTACTTAGCATTAGCAAAAGCATTAGCGGCGGGAGTTGAGTAACTAATGGCCTCTTCTATCGGACTTCAACTCAGCTGTGAAAGTTTTAAGGAGAAGACTAAGAGTCAGATTACCTTGATGGAGTGGGTTGAACGAAAAGGGAAAGAAGGGTGAAAGGAGGAAGGACGGGCGAGATGACTTTTTTATGACTGGCAGAGAAGGATACGCGGGATGCATGCATAGGTGGCTGATAAGAATCAGATGCATGGGTGGTAGGTGAAAGAAAGATACCTGCCTGGGTGGGTGAAACTGTATGGGTGGATAGCAAGAATCCTCCGGGGTGTTTCATGGGTCAAACTCAAAGCCAAGGCAAGCAAGGAAGGAAGGACGCATGGGTGGTGGTTTAAAAAAAAAAGAATAAGTGTTTGTTGTTGGTGAAACAAACTAAGGTTTGTTGAGAGATTAAGAAGAATGATAGACATGTTTACTTTGAATGGATGGATGCCTCGATGGTATTCATCATAGATAGCATAGGTGGAGGCTGTCACTGGATGAAGAGTCTTAGTTTGAAGAGAATGTAAAAGAAACCGCGCCAGAGTAGCAAAGCCATGGAGAATAGAAGTTGTATTTTAAGAATACACCCTTGACTCAGAGTAGGTTGCAAGCACAGCATAAATATTGTGTATGTATTTTGTAATCAAGCGCCTCCCTCTGACTCCAAGGCCCACTCCCTACCTATGTTAATTTATTTTCGACTGTGTCAGCCTGCCATGGGTGGCCATCGGCTGCATGTTTATTGTTTACACAATCAATCAAAACAAAGTACCTCATGTCATCACATATATAAGCAATGATCATTTGGATCAGATATCTGCCTTTTTGTAGTAGTCAGGGCAGGGTGAAAGTGAAATTGAGCAGTTGCCCTTGATCTAACAGAGTATGGCCAGTGCCACCCGTAATAGAAAAATATGATGATTGTGACTAGTCGTCTTCCCCTACTGCAGACAGTAGTAAATAAAACTAATGTGAGTCTGCGTCACAAATATGTTTGCCTTGGGTGCAAGCTGACTGAGCTGGCATGCTGGCTACAACAAGGTTACATAATTTCGAAAACAAGAGAGAAGAAGGAGACTGGTGTACCTACTGTGTACTTGAGCCCATAGTGCTAGTATAATGCCTGAAACTCCCACAAATGTTGGAGGCCGAGGAAGTGGGAGGATAGATGCATACCACAAATGTTATGTACTGTGCTTGCTAGTGCTACTGTGCCATTATGTGTAGAATTAATTTGTCTTATTGTTTTGCTAAGAGTATATTGTTACAATAGTCTTTTTTTTCTTCTTGATATAGCCACTCCTATCAAAAGGAAAATCGAAACCGGACAGGAAGGAGTTGGCAATCATGGTGGTTCTGGTGGAGGAGGAGGAGGAGGCGGCAGCAGCTGCAGCCTCCTCCAATGCCCCGGGCCCCTGCCAGGCCCAGGCCCCTCCAGTGGCATGGCACCACAGTCAGGCAGCCACCCACCACCGCACTACTTCATCCACCACTGCTGCCCCCCCGTGGACGCAAATGTAGGGCATTCAAGCGCCATTTTCTCCTCCGAATGGCACGCCTAAAGGAGCACCTAGAGGAGTGGGTAAAGGTCCTGGTGGACAGGAGACTCAGAGCACGCAGATAAGAAAGACCCTGTTGGATTGCCCCTTTTTTATTCCTTTTTTTGGTGGGTGGAAATTGGGTGTTGGGGTTTTATTCACCAGACATTGGTTGGACTTTTTCTTGTTGGACATTGGTTGGGGTTAGGTAGAGGGGTGGGTCAGGTGATGTGGGATTTTTTACATAGTTTATTTTTGTTAGGGGATTAAATTATATTTATACTTAAACTTTACATACGATGTTAATGTTTTGTGGGGGGGTTACTGTTTTACATCACACAGTTTCCTTGCTGCTGCAGGGCTGCAGCTAGTGTTTGATTTAAATATTCTGCCAATGTTGTGATACACAAACAGATAGATGCAGTACCCTTCACTGAGTGACTTGTCCTACTAGTACTGTCAATCTCTCCTCCTAGTCTATGCATTCTGCAACAGGAGGACTCAAGGGGTGTGTGAATTGAATAATTAATTTCCATTATTAGTTATACCTCCCCAAACTTCTTCTCTTACCTGTGATTGATGTCTAACTTTGGCACAGCGATGGCTGCATGGCGATGATGGTTTGGTTTCCCAAGATGCCATGCTTGTTGTGGTAGTAGTAGACACTGGCAGTAGCATTTGCAAAAAGAGAAATAGAGACAATCAGTCGCCTCAGAGAGACTCTGAGAGGAGTAGTAGTAGAACGAAGTACAGTACAGTACACAATGCCAAACAATAATAATGCTGATAAGCAAAGCTAAAGTAAAGTAAAACATAATGGAGGAGGAGATAGCCTAGTACAACAAGTTACATACTGTACTTGTGTTGAGTCACTCGACAGAAGCGTAACCTTTAGTGCTGTGTAGGAGGAGGATTAATCCAATCGATGCCTGCAATTAATTATGATGGGTTAGGTTCCTTTGGAAAAAAAATTGACTTGCAAATATACTGAGCATGGGTGGGCAAGCAGAAGAAGATCCTCGTCCTGCCTTGAAATTGAATAAGTGTTGCTTTCATCACATCCGCCCCAGCAAGCGTGTGAACAATTATTGGTTTAAATTTAATTTAGTCACACCTCAATATAAATCACACAGCCCGGGGAAAGAGGGTTAGGGTTTGATGAATGGTTGGGAAGGGGGGTTTGGGGAAAAGTTAGACAAAGAAAAACACTATGCATGGACAAACAACAAAACACAATCTTGGCAGACGACCATCATATCCATAAATCTGTTAAGGGAGAAAAATGAAATGCATGCATGATGATGATGACTGATGGTTAATGATAAGTTCTACTTAGTAACTAGACTAGTAGACAGTACAGGGCAGCAGTATATTATTATTATTCAATTTGCCATGCCTGTCTGCCCTCAGAGAGTCCCAAATTACATACAGTTTGACTTCTGTTGTACTGGGCTTACTTTTTAAAGCTAGCAAAGAAAATTAAAAAATAGCTGTAGGAATCAATTATAAGCAGAGAGCAAGCAACAACAACACACAGACGTAATGATTGAAGAGAAAAAATGAATCAAATTATTTAAAAGATGATGAATGTTAATACTAAAGTGTTACTGTACGTACCCTGGTCAAATTTGGGAGTAGCATCTCGGCATTCCTCTTGGTACTCCCTTCCATGGAGGGTGCATACGTCAATATTCGGTGCCACTGCCTGCCTGGCAGATGCGGATTGGTAGGCGAGTGTGAGTTGTCTTTCTCTGTTTAGCACAGCGTAAAGGCCGGCCTGTAAGTGTAGATGAGATGGAAAAACAAAAGGGATATTTAAAAATCAAGGAGAAAAAAGCATAAATTACGGAGGAGTGCAAACACTTTCAGAGCGGCATGGCTAAATCATGTCTACTCTGTTGTCTGTTTCCAGCATTAACCTACAACAGCAACAGAGCAGGCCTACTGCGCCCACCCAACCTCCACTTAGCTTAGATTTTGACTGAGCCAGACAGAGCTCACATGTCACATATACAGCAACACAGCATTTTCTATAGTAAGTAACTAAATCAATGGCATGCACAGCTGTCAGTCATACATATCATCACTACTACACTCGTGACTCGACTTCACCACTACACAGACATGTAGGTCTGCTGTGGTTGTTGTTGACTTGTTTACCTTTTATGCCACTCATGAAATGCCCTGAGTTATTCCATTAATCATCTTTGATCCTACTGACTGACTGCGAAGATATTATGTTACTGTGGTCATCATCATGGTGTTGTTTAACTCAGTCTGCAGTGTACCGAGTGAGTCCAGATTCCAGATTAAAAAATGCAATGGATTCGCCTGCAGTAGAATTACAATTTTTGAAGGGAAACATTGACTTGAGTCACTTTTAGCGTGTAGATTAAATAATAGTACACAATGAATTCACTTCATGCACAACAAACAACAACAACACAAACACCAATCACTCAGAATCAGCGTCCAATGCATGCCATCATTACCTGTTCCTTCTCATCTTAAGTTAAGGGCAGTCTTTCTCGGCTCGGAAAGGAGCATAGTTATAGTAGACATCATGTTCCACTTCTTTTGGAGGGACTCGACGAGGCAACATTTCTTGTATTATTCTCCATCCAATCATCATCTGGCTTGAGGGAAATGGATTCAGGGTGAGTCAGGAGGATGGAACAGGACTTGGAGGAGTGAACTAAAGTAAAATGCACACAGCTGCAACTCCAATATGGCAATAAAAAGACTAGAAGACGGTGGTGATGGATTTGTTGTGATTCGAACCAGAAAGACAGAGACACACACAAATAAAAGTAAATAAGGAAGAAAGAAAGTAAGAAGTTCAAAGCCTAGTTGTCAGGGAAGTATAGCTCGTCCTCAAACTCTGGTGGTTCAACCAGAAGTAGGTAATCATCTAACACACTACTTCCGTCACCTAAGTCGCTGTCTCCATCTTCCTGCGTTGATTCACGTATTTTGTAATTCGGTAGTATAAAGTGCTGATTCATTTTGATCATGGTTAACCTCACCAAGTTTTTGGGTGAGAGACTGGTCCTTTTCACTGTTACAATGTCACCAGCAGCACTGAAAACATGCTCAGAAGAGACCATTGTGACAGGGCAACTGTGATAGTTTATTGCAAGCCTGCTGAGCACTGGCCATTGGCCCCTTTTCCCATACCAATACAGCAATGGGTTTTGATCAATGTAGACCTCTGTTGGGTCATCCAGATAGGCCTGGACTATCCGCTCAATGTTCAGGGGTGCTCCACTTTGCTGGGCCTCTTTTGCCTTTGCATCAGCACTGGACCTAACAAGCCCTTACTGTAAATACCAATCCTGTGCCGATTTTACTGGTGCTGATGATACGGTTCTTACTGTTGTCGATAGTGTTGGTGACCGCTGTGAGCTAAATGCACTGCATTCAGGCTCTGAAGTTGAACTTGACGCCGGATGCCCTGCTGCAGTACTTGTTGTGGATTTGAGTAGCAGGCCTTCAATTACCAGCCGTTCATTTTCCAAGTCACTGGCTGCCTCAGCTATCCAAGTTTTGTACTGGGCAAAATCCACTACTGAAAAAGGAATTAATGTCTTAGTCTTCAGTGCCGAGTTGTACCGTGGATCCAGAATTGTAGCACAAGTGTAATTTGCACCCTTGTATTTTCAGCTAAGTGACGGGATAAGCACTCCACCAACTCATAAGCTTAATTTTTTTCCTCCACACCTGTGTACATTTCAGACACCTTCTTCAGCTGTTGCTCTAGCATGTGCAACAATGGGATAGCTTGGCCCATAGCACAGTCCTCCTTGCTGACTTCATGTGTGAAGAGCTCGAAAGGAAGTAGCATCTCTGTCAGGCATTTAACTAGGCCCTATTGGCCCATCTGTATGGTCATGCCTTTCACAGTCGCATCCCCTATTTTTTGCATGACATAGTCATTGATTGGTCTTTACTAATCAAACAGATGATCAAGCATGTAAGAAGATGAGTTCCAACGTGTTGGCTCCTCCTGGATGAGTGCTTTGACTGGCATTCTATGCTCTAGTTCAGTGGTTCCCAAACTTTTTCGACCCTCGGCTCCCTTGACCTATTGGCCATAAGCCGCTGCTCCCCATTATGTTACTTTTTTTAGCGAGTGAGGGGATGTAATCCCTGCCTCGGGAGAAATTCCATTTTTCGCCCTGAAAATAATTGCGATGACGCTCATGAAGGTATTATAATCATAGATGCAAATAAATAGATATATGGCAGTTGTTTAATAAAATACTTTTATTGGTTTAGTTACAGTACATTCAAAACAAAGTTAAACTTACAGGCCAGGGCAGGCAATGTATTGTGATGAATGCCCCAACAGGTGGCTCCATAATAGACAGTGTACCACCCTGACTGTTCATGGGCAGTAGACAATTAACCTGCACTCTTTATTTAATCATATTAAATATTTATATTTGACTGGCAAAGTTCAAGACTGAGGATACCTAAATCCAAAAGATGTTGAGGAAAGTCATGTCAGTGACCTCTTAAAATTGTACTGCATTCTAGTGTCAAAAACTACATTATCCGCTATACATGCAATTCCTCAAAAATGCCAAAATAGGTAAAAAAGAGAAAAAGATCTGAAAATCTTACACACTACTTCTGGACCATACTTGCAACTCTTAGATTTAATTTACCACCACTTGGAACAGTTGGACTCCCCCATTTTGAACTGGTTTACTAGAAATATTACATTTTTGGAATAAACTGATTTTTTTGTTCAAATCAAAATGTCCTACAGATTTCTGTTAAGAATGGGATATTTTACATTCAGCACAAATGTAGTTGATCTTTTCCTGACATTGCTCCAGAGAGGGAAAAAAGAGGAGTGATCTCTTGCATGCTCTGACTATGGTGGGACTAGTTTCCAGTTATGTTAAGATATTCATATTTTAGCAACTATTTAGGAATATGTTCAATATTGGAGCCTTGAGGTTTTTTTTATACTAATCAGCTCAGATTGTTCACATCAATCACCACAGATTTCTGTCATGTTTTTATGTTGCAAAAATGCAGACCTCCTGTTCAGAGTAACCATGAATTCTGTGTTTAAGAGCTATGTTCAAATATGCTCAGAATTGTTTATTGAAAATACAGGGCTTCCCCAAATGTCTCCAGGAATCAGAAGGTGCCATGGAAAGCTTCTCTGTGCAATATTTTGGAATGGAACAGGTTAACTGATGAAAACTGTGCAGAGAGGTATCCCCGTGTGCTCTTATTCCTCACCACTTTACGCCAGATTCGGGCGCTGGGGAGTTTACACCTGAATCAGAATTTGCATGAAAATAGGAATGATTGCCTAAAATTTAAGTTTGGGAACCACTGGCCTAAATATCAGAATTGTGATTGTTTTCAAACAGATTCGAATCTTGCCATTATAAGTGCAATAGCATTTCTGCTTCCTTTGATATCCTGTCTTCAAACCTCTGTATATGTGTTTAATTGAAAGGGTTATAATGATTTTAAGTTATAATAAAGTAGTTTTTGAGTCAAACACAGAACATTTCTGGATTGGCCTGCAAGGTCGTGTTTTTAACTCACTAAATTACTTGGCTGCAGCAGCAACTTGATATAAATGGTCTTCAGGGTTATGACAAAAAGTGAGGGCGCTGCCAAAAACATATCTACAAATTGGTATTGTTTTAAAAAAAAATTGTTTATGACAGGTCTGTACTGTGAGGGGAAAAACAACGTACCTTTTGGAATGAGCCAAGAAGTTATTAAAAGAATTCTGTCTGCATCGTAACACTTATTATGCTGAAAGATGCAAGTCTCAGGCAGTCTGACCTATTCAGCCTCTTGTTCGTGGAGAGAGAAAAAGAATGCAGAAAGATGAATAGAGGGTTTCCAAATGTTCCTGCCTGCTCAGTTCTGACACTGGGGTGAAGGTGGCAGGGTTGGGATTTATTATCTGCCGTTGTGTGCGCAGCTCTGATTGGTTTTCACCTTGTAGCAATAACGCTTTGCAGCTCGTGGTGTGCGTTATGGCAGTGCATTGAAAAGTTATTTATTGGGCACTTCTGTTTCTCTTGAAGTCATTATCTCTCGCAGCTTTGGTAGCGGAGCTGTGCAGTTCTGAAGAAGAGGTCAAAGGCCTTGATAGTGGTTCCCAAAGTGTGTTCACGGCACCCCTGGCTAGTTTTGATGGCGCACCAGGGTGCCACGGCGCACAGCTTGGGAACCACTGCTCTAGTTGAACGATCCTCAGCTGCTTCCGGGCTTTAAAAGAATGGCTGAAATGTGTGCATATTCTTCTGCAGGTGATCAGTATGTTGCTGACTCGGTCTTCTTTTTTCAGAAAGTCTTGAACAATAATGTTAATGCAGTGCGCCAAACACAGGACCCTGAAATAGCCACCATCGTGCATGGCCCTAACTACATTACTGCCATAGTCCGTGGCAACAAAACCAATATTAAGCCCTCTTGGGCACAGCCATTCAAAGACCTTGATGTTAAACTCTTCCAAAATGTTTGCAGCAGTATGCGATTTCTCCAGGGCAAACATGGCTACAGTTGCATGTTTACGAGTACCATTAAAAATCTCAGCAGTGTCAACAGCACCTGCTGCAGATATCTTTTCTCTAGCCCCCACAAAAGAGATCCAGTGTGCCATGATGCACATGTAATCAGTGGCTTGGCAACTGGTCCACATGTCTGTTGTCAGGTGGATATTGTGAACAGCACTCTGCTGCAAAGCTTGTCCAAGCAATTCCAGCACATCGTGATGTAGTGCTGGAACAGCAACTCTGGCGAAATAGGACCGGCTAGGAACCTTCCATTTTGGGCAGATGGCTGTCACAAATTCAAGGAAACCCACCCATTCCACAAAAGAAAAAGGGAGAAGGTCCAGTGCTAACATTTTAGCCAGCTTCGCATTGTACAAACGTGCCGTTGGGTGGTTGCGTTGGTACTGCCCCCTCCGACCTAAGCATGCTGACAATGGTAGGCTGTTTTTTTTTCCTTTCTGGTGCAGGTGACTTCTTGAACCCAGTTAGGCTCAATGATGCACTTTTTTTCATTGCGGTACTCTGTTGCCTTGGTGTCTCAGCCTGACTCTTACTACGGTGCCACTGAGATGTTGCTGAGGATGTGGGCGGTACCGCTACACTGCTGGGGACAGGGCTACTTTGTGTACCAGAGAAAATATCTCCCTCTTGTTCACCTTCCACCGCGATCATATCTTCTTCTACTTCTTCATCCCCACCAACAGCAATGGGAGCAGTTTTACTTTTTTGTGCGCTAAGTAGGTGTGCCTCCCACTGGATCATGTGGTGTTTTTTCAGATGGGTTTTTTGGCCTCCGGTACCATAGTTTGTATCAAGCTTACCCCGACTAACACATTGTCGACAAATTAAGCTTATAGCAATGTTCTCCTCCTTACTGCTGACCGAAATGAAGTCCCAAACTGGGCAGGTGAACTTTCTTGTGCTGCTAGAGGTGCTACTTGCAATGCCACATGAACTGGAGGGTGTGCCTGTAATTTGACTCTGTGCAGTTACAGTACCACTACCTACTGAAGTGGTTGTGCTGGATGTAGGTCCCTGCCGGGCCGTTGCAAATGCAAATATGGAAGCTGGAGGTTGTGTTGGTGTTACCTGTGTGGGTGGTATCCGTGCCACATCCCTCACAGCAATTTGGGAAGGGGTAATAATAATGTCGGTCTCCATCTCCACTGGGGCAGGGGTGATCTTCATGATGACTGGCTCGTCATAATCCTCCTCTACTACATCTCCCTCCATAACTCCAAAGCTTTCTGGAACCTTCCTTTTCCATAACCAGACTGAGCTGGTGGGTTCCAAGTGGTATCTAGATCATCAGAAGGGGGTCTTGAAGAAGAAGTTGATGGACTAACCCTCCTTTTCCTTGCTGGGGATCTGAAAGACAATGGATCTTCTGAAAGAGTGGCTTGCTCTTCTTCCTCTGCAGCAAGCTCGATTTCCTGAACTGCCCCTACTTCGGGAGGAACAACTACTATTGTGGGCTGTTGTTGCGGCTCTTGTTGCGGCTGTTGTTGCGGCTGTTGTTCCGGATGTTGTTGCGCACTTATCTGCTGAGTTTCCGCCTGCGTTGGTTGGGTTCTACTTTGCGATAATGACATTTCAGCATCGCTGCTCATTGGCGTTTGCGCAAGTAGACAGGCTACCTCTGCGACACTCATGGGCTTGGGGCTAGGTTGGTGGGGTGGGCCCTTCTGATGTAGAGGTGCTGCTCCTAGCTTGGTCCCCGGACACCGCTGATGCAGGCGTAATTTTTTGTTTCCCCAAAAACATGTTGGGCAGAACTCCACTTCCTTCTTCTGTTCCTTCTTCTCACTGGCAACTTCCTTGGTATTGGAGGACATGCTACCTTTCTTTGCGGCCATCTTCATCTTCCGATGTCAGCAGGACGCAGGTGCACAACTTGCAGAGATGTCTGTGGTCACACATCATGTGACATCATGCGCAGCAGGACTTCTGTCTGGCAGTACAACGGGTGATGATGACACCTCCTCCTCTGTCTTTTGTGCACCTAAAAGCAAAGAAGCCAGAAGAACATCAGTGAAATGTTGTATTTGTTGTTGTGGTTCAATTACTACCAGTACAAACAAACAAATATAATATATAACTTAGGGGCTTATTCACAAGAAACTATCGCCGAACTAATGTCACTTTATCGCAGCCAAAGTCATGATAAAAATATTCACAAGCCTGCGTAAACAGCCCACAGCACCAGTTTACCGGCGATAGCAGCCGCAAAAAACATCGCCACAGAGGCCCACCGCAACTATCGCTAATGAGATGCAGAGTGGGCGTAGGGATGTGAATAAGAAGCACGTAGCCCTGGGCGTAGTCCTCTTCCGGAAAGCCCAATGTCTCTGCCAGGGCGGTGCCTCTCACCCCACCACGAGGCCGACGCCGTCCTCTAGGGCGGAGGAGCCTGCGACGCTGTGCACCTGCTGGACCACGAACCCGTCAGGCCTGCCCCTGCGCAGCCAGGCCTCACTGATCACCTGCTGACATCGGCATGTGTCAAGGAGGGCCCACCACGTTCCGGCGTGAGCTCCAGGCCCGAGTCCCGTGACCTTGGTGGCCTCCTCAGACCATCACGGCCTCCACGACACGGGCCTGCTTTAGTCTTTTTTTATTGACGTACTCTACTGCCGCCTCAGGCCTACTCCTCGGCCCAGTAGGTCCCATGTGTGAAACTGTGTCCTGAGTCATTAATAGCACTTACCCCAAATCCTGGCCACCAGCAACAGCACCAGACTCCTTTCGATCAGTGAATCATAGTTCCATATGGGCTTCTTGCGACACGTGGTGCCACTAACCCTGTTCAACGCCAGCCGGCCACACGTTGTGCCACTAACCCTGTCCAATGCTAGCCGGCCACACGTGGTGCCACTAACCCTGTTCAACGCCAGCCGGCCACATGTGATGCCACTAACCCTGTTCAACGCCAGCCGGTGATACGTGGATGAGGGACCAGGACTACCCTGCGGACCAGTAGGTCCCACATCCAGCACCTAGGCGCAAAGCACGAATGGCAGAGTCCACACCAGTGGTCGCACGGAGAGGAGTAGGAGGAAGATGCGGCTCAGTCCGGATGAAACCTGGGTCACATACTCGGAGGTGTCCCAACACGTGGTGCCACTGAACCTGAACTACGCAGGCCGGTGGGGTCATCCAACCTATGCCAGCAACACTCGGTGAATGGGCCGTGCTGACCGCTGCCTCAAGCCTACACCACGGTCAGGTAGGTCACAGATTTGGAACTGAACATCAGTTATTCAGAAGGCAGAATACATGTCATCGCACGCACGCACGCACAGAGAGGCATAAGAGGATGATGCTTTGTAGTTTGGAGGGAACAAGATCATCGTTACGGAGGTGATCGAACACTACCAACAAATGCCCTTGTGTCACTAACTCTGTCCCTCACCAGCCAACGACACGTGGCTGTGCGCCACTGCTGACCACTGCCTCTGGCCTACACTGCGGTCCAGTAGGTCACAGACTCTTCATTTTGCAATGGCTGAGTTCATAACAGCGTACCGGCATCATCGCAGACAGCATCCCCTCTCAGCCCTGGTGCCACTAAGTCTGTTCCCTGACAATCATGGACACTCTCTGGTCAAACTTTGATGGCATCTGAGTCTATGGCCTAGGGGGCAGTTTTCATCCTCATGTAGCTGATACCTAATTGGTGGTGGCAACGAGGCTGTCGCATTCTACTCCTTCATTTGCTGCTTTCGGATAAAATCAAACCTTTCGGCGTCATGCCATGGAGGTCACCTTCCACTGTCCCCCAATACCCTCCGCAACATACACCTCGGACATTGATGGTGACCCGCTCAGGTCGCATGGCCCATCTGACTTCATCGCAAGTCACCGTCCCGTGGCTGGGTGCCTGTGCCGGCCGCTATGCATCCGGAGCCAGTAACTCTGTGCTGGTTAGGTCCGGGACCCCTTCTTCTGAGATAATGGATGGCCCCTGAAGCGTTGGCCTTGGGGTTAACAACGCCATGTGTCTGTGGCCATGCGCTATACGCAGCCTCCGGTACCAACTGCAGGCCACCAGTGCCCACACATAGATTTGGGTCCTGACCGGCCCAGACATAGCATCACCGCAGGAGGCACACGCCACCACCGCAGGGACCACCTCCAACTGCCATCTGCCAGAGTTGATACGGTGGTCCTGACAGACATACAGAGTTGCTCAGACCTGTCGTGGATGTCATCATCGGCCTGATACCCTGCTCAGCACTCCAGGTGCCAGTGTCTCAATGTACTGCAAGCATAGTCCGTTAGTGATTGTGTCTAGTGCTGTGGAGATGTTACGCCTCTATGTCAACTAATGCAGTGTGGAAGACCTGGGAGTATGATGGGGAAGATGTGTCAAGTGTACGTACGGGAAATGGCACAGACAATGGGAGGGCAGGAGGCAACATCCCCAAGGCAGGAATGCAGACTGGAGGTGGTAGTCAAGCCACACACCCGGAACCATTGCTGGGTATTGCGCTGTGAACTGCGGATGCAACAGTCACCTCAAGCAGTGTGGGAGACCTGGGACGTTGATGAGGAAGTTGATGCAGCTGTAACACACCCCACTGCATCTGCATCAGGACTAACCCGAAGGGACACAATCCTAGCAATTCCTTCACATGAGCGCGCTCATCTCTAGTGCCCCTACCTCAGTGCACTGCAACTCACGGAACCTCCTGACTGAATATTGGGGGACCTCTGTCCTTACTCCGGCTCCCACCATGTTGCTGTGCAATTGACTCTGTTATGCATGTGTTTTCTGTTTCCGTTGCACTGGTGTAAAATGTTCAAGTTGTTGTCAGCACCAAGCATTCCGTGCGGACTGGCTTACAATCACCCCACACACATCCAGCACAGGCGTCACTGTACATGTGGCCCTGTCAATAAAGGGGCCAGGCGCACGTGCCCGTAACCAGTTCGACATGATATCTACGTGTGTCCCTGTGGTCTTGATGTCTGCATTAGGGCCCTGGGCCCTAGGACATTACACTGTGCTGTGTACATTGGATGCAGACATGTAACCTCAGGCAGTAGGTTGGAGCTTGGACATGTAGCTTTGTCGTCACCCACTCAATTCATGAGGGGAGTGGCCAGGGCCGTCGTACGCAGAGCCAACATGGGTGTGTGACTGCAATTTGAGCGCCCGTGGTTCTGTGCTGTGAATGTGCAACTGCATGTGTATCTATGGCAGTGTGGGTCTCCTTAGTGGGGTGTTGGTGGCCCCTGAAGGGTGATAGACACCTACATATGTGTCCTGGTTCACATTCCATGGGTTCGGCCCCCACCCACACCTGTTGGACCACCTCCTTTCTGGCGTGCAGGAACTTGGCATTGGAGTGCGATGTGTGGGTGGGTGAAGTGTCGTGGGCCATCTGTGTACACTCAGGAAGGATAGGAAAGAAGAAGAACAAAAACGAAAATACAAATGTAATGGAAGTGGAACCTGTTTGGCATTAATTTGCGCATCACGTGCTGCAGGGAGCTGCAGCTGGCAAAGGGGATGGAAGCAAAAGGCCAAGAGGAACAAAGGAAAGACATGCAGGTCTATATGGCAAAAGCAGCACACTACTAAACTACCACCACAAAATGGCCACCAGCCACATGGCCACTCACAGTCACAACAAGCAGGAGGCCTGGAAAACAATGAACTTCCAAAGGTTATAAAGTTGCGCAACAACCACACCACACACACACATCCAACAAAGGCATTTATTTAACACACACCCAAAAAGTGAAATACCCCCCAAAAAACACATTTTGCATTTCAATCCAATGCCATCCATGCCCTATATGATGTTTACATTCAACAGACACCACAAAGCAAAAGCAGCACACTACTAAACTACCATCACAAAATGGCCACCAGCCACATGGTCACGCACAGTCACAACAAGCAGGAGGCCTGGAAAACAATGAACTGAAACAGGCCTATAATGGCCAGACAAAGGAGGCATGCTAAACAACACAGCTTTAATGCAATAAAATGCAAAAACGAAAATCCACAGGGCTAAACAAGATGTGCAAGTTACACAACAACCACGCCACACACACACAACAAAGGCATTTATTTAACACACACTCAAAAAGTGAAATACCCCAAAAAATACACATTTTGCAATTCAATCCAATGCCATCCATGCCCCAAATGATGTTTAAATTCAACAGACACCACAGAAACAGTTGTTTCATGCACCCATGAGTAGCTCTGGGACTACTGGCTGCCCACAATATTTATTTTTTTTAATGATGAAACGTACAAAAATTGTAGTTGCTGCAACTGCAATGCCCCAATCAAACAACACCAACTTACTTGTAAAATCTCAAATCCAAAAGTCCTCAAATCCCAAAGTCCTCAAATCCAAAGATATATAATGCAGCAGACACAAAGAGTGATCCTTCCAGCTCCAAATCCAAATGAAAAGTGAACAACAGGACATGGACAAAGAACTGGGAGGAGCCTGCTGGACAGGAACAGGAAGTTGGAGACTCTGGGGCACTTCCTTCCACTCCCCAAATAAAAGTGAAAAAATAAAAAGGACTCCTTGCACAAAAAAGTACTGCCAAATGTCAAACTGAGGAGTTTTTTTCATCCAAATCATCATTTTAGTGAAGGTTTTATGCTGCTTGAGAAATATTCTTGTTCAGATTGCAAATTTTGCATGTCCGGCATCGCGAGCTCCACTGAACTTCCGCCGGAAGTCAGATGGCGCGTTTGAATGACGTGTTCGCGATAGCCCACTCTTGCGGGACCGTGCAGCCGGCTACCAAATCTCGCGGCGCAAGCGAACGGATAGGAAATCTCGTCGGCGAACACAGGGATCCCGGTAAGTCGCTACCACGTGCCCCAAAAACGCATTTTGAAAGCGCGAAGAAGAGCAGACTTTTCGGTAACTCCGCTTTCTACGCGGAACGCGGAGTGCCAAAAATCCGCAAACTCTGCGAGCAGAGCGGATTTTACCGCCCAAGGTTAGTAAAAATTATCCCAAAAATTAATTAAAAAAATATAATTTGCTGTTGTACTAGAGGAAGGAGACTACTACAATCATGAGAACTGAATTTGAAACCCACTGGGATTTCTGATGCAGGGAATGGTGCAGATGATAAATACAATGTATGTAATAACATATAAAACACTGTTCAGACAGTACATTTAGTATGAGCATTGAGCTACTAGGCCTCAAGCATAACACACAAAATGGCCACGGACCACGTGGTCAAACAGCAAGCAAGGCGGCATGGCCAGAAACAAAGAACACATGCAGGCCTATGGCAAAGCATACTGGCTGGCTACACAGTATTGCCACCGACCACATGGTCAAACAGCAAGTAAAGAGGCATGGGCACAAACAAAGAACACATGCATACCAAAAGCACACTGGCTGCCTACACAAAATGTCCGCTAGCCGCATGGTCACAATAACAGCCAGCAATGAGGCATGACCAGAAACAAAGAACACATGCAGGCCTATGGCAAAAGCACACTAGCTGGCTACACAAAATGGCCATAGTCCACATGGTCAAACAGCAAGCAAGGAGGCATGGCCACAATCAAAAAAACCATGCAGACCTATTTCACATGCACCTGGCTGCCTACACAAAATGGCCTCCGTCCACATGGTCAAACAGCAAACGAGGAGGCATGGCCACAATCCAAAAACACATGCAGACCTATGGCAAAAGGACCTGGCTGCCTACACAAAATGGCTACCAACCACATGGTCACGCCAACAACAACCAGCAAGAAGGCAGGGCCAGAAACAAAGAACACATGCAGACCTATGGAAAAGCACTCTGACTGACTACACAAAATGGTCACCAACCGCATGGTCAAATAGCAATCAAGAGGCATGGAAAGCAAAGAAGACATGCAGGCCTATGAGCACTGACTATACAAAATGCCCCTTGGCCACATGGCAAGAGAAACAAAGACAAATGGTGGACTATGGCAAACACACTCACAGACTGTCCAGACAAAGGAGGAGTGGTAACATAGAGACCACAACATTAATTCAGCAATGCCAAAAACGAAAATGAACTGGGCTAAAATGTTCACAACAACACCCATACTCCAAAGGCATCACCCTACCTATACACTGTTTGCAGGAAGAAAACGTGAAATACCACAAAAAAAAACACTTCTAGTATTTTAATTCAATGCCATCCATGGCTTAAATTATGTTTCAATTCAACAGACACCACAAAAACAGTTGTTTCATGCACCCATGACTGGTACAGGGCCTACAGTCTGGAAGGCCAATCGGCAGACTAGGCCACATAGTAAATTAAATTAAAAGGATTTTTCCTGTACAAAAGAAGAAAAATTACATGCAAAAAAAATAAGCCCCTACTGAAACTGCAGCCTACCCCACCACAATAAATTTTAAAAAATGAATAAAAATACAAATACATTCTGGTGCATGCCTTCTATCAAACAAACAACGTCCTTATGCAACTGTTTTTTAACTTACTTGTCAAATCTCAAACGGAATTCCTAAAATCCAATGGTATATGTGCAGCAGACACATATACCAAATGAAAAGTGACCAGGAGATGGACAAAGCACTGGGAGGAACCTGCTGGACAGGAACAGGAAGTTGGAGACTCTGGGGCACTTCTTTCTCCACGCACAAAACAAATTGCAAACGGTCCGTTTGAGAAGGTTTTTAACTCCAAATTGTCTTTTTGAGGAGATTTAGCTGTTTCTCAAGGAGAGAATCTACCCCAGGCTGCAGCTTCAGTCGATCTCGCTCACTCACATACATCACAAAAGTCCCAACGCTAGCGGCAGCAAAATCTTTTGGGAGCTCACAAGCGTCTAGAAAATGTGGTGGGAGTTCGCGAGGGCCCGGCAAGTCGCCCCAAACGTTTAAAATGACATTTCAAGTGCGCCAACTGAAAAAAAACTCCTCTATGTTGCAGAGTACAGAGTTTATCAGTAACTCTGCATTCTCCGCGAAACAAGGAGTTGCCGAATCCCGAAAACTCCATGAGTGGAGTGGAGTTTCACGCCCAGGCCTACAGGCGCTGCAGGCAATTGATCTTGCGCTTGCAGGACAAGTATAGCTATACCAGCTAATAAGGTGTGCAAAATGAATTGAGTTAGATGTCTGCATAAGACGACAAGGACATTGTACAAATCTAGGATTTGCACAAGATTTAAATCTAGATATGGTGTAAACCCAGCCAATGCATTACTGAGAGGACCTATTCAAACTGTCCCAGAGATAAGGAGAAGGGCGCCATTAAACCAAGTCTGGTGTTCCAAGATGGTCAGAGGAATTTCAATAAGTACATAAGGTCTATATGCATCAGGTGCCAGGGGGAAGTGTATTTATGAAAAGTGTTTGTGTTAGCCTCCACTGCTGGAAATGTGACCCAAGAATACAAAACTTCAAAGTACAAGGCAACGTCCGCTTCTACTACAAAGATTAAAGGAGTATTTGGGACTACATGTTGTGTCAAATGTGCATATACTGCAGGTAGGTAGTTGGCTGCAATGGATTCAAAGTATAGCACAGCTGTGTTGAAACCTTTTAATTTTCAAGCTTGACAAACCAACAGAACTAGGTGATCCCTAAAAACTGTGGAGTATAAATCCCTAATACATAATTAAGTAAGTAAGTAAGTCTTTATAGTTTGATTAACAAAAACCATTACAATCTTTAAAACATGGACAGCTATAATCACAGAAGTTCAAAAGCTCGGTTAGAAATAAATATATGACTAGATCAATAAAATAAGGGAAACCCACTAACATGTCATAAATTTCAACAAACATGTTACTTATATAGTGAATAATTTAGGGACAAAATGTCACCCTAAAACATTGATACCACATAAATACAGTGTAAAAGTGACTTTTCTGTTGTCAATAATCATCATCGAATCCGTAACCATTTCTGTGACCGATAAAATATCTCCATATTTGCATATAATCATTGCATTATTCTATTTTCTTAAGTCCAAATCTATAAAGTGACTGCATGCTTATTTCACCGTATTGTGCAACAGTATTAAAATCAACTTTTCATACAAATTTACGGATGCTCATTGTAGTTAGTGTAGAAATATTAAGATGCATCTTAGCAATAAAGTGCCTACGTGCAGTGTCTCAGTGCTTATCCAAGCTGTAAACATCAAGGCCCTAATAACAATGTTGGGTGGACTTGAGTCCGCCCGACACCTTTTCAGTGTTTAGGTGTGTGAACCGGCTGACTGTAAGTTGGCGGCTCGGAACATTGAATTATGATGCGACCAAACATAGTGCGGTCGCAAACTCCTGTTTGTCTATGGGAGTTTGTGTAAATAACTGCACCATGTGAAAGGCACCTCACGGTGCCTGCCACACTTTGCAGTAATTTTCTGGCCTCCAACTGGAGGTCGCTGAGGGATGGGGGCCCTGCTTGGGCCCCCCAAGTCGCTTTCCGAAAAACTATCCATGTTGAAATGCCACAAACCGGTCCTAGGAAGTTTGTTTCCGGTCCAGGGAAGACATGGCTTGGCAGTTCGGGCTGGACTGTTCCCATGAGGCACAGGGTCAGACTGATTTGCATATGGCCATGTCTGAACTGGGGTGGCAGAGTGGGCTAAAGAACGGTGATGGATTAAACCCAGATCAGTTGACTGGGGGTGAGTGCTTGCAATGTTCAACACTCCGTCCATCATTTCCTTTGGTTTTTGCTTTGTTCGCCACAAGTTGGCAGGGTATGCTCAGACGTGAGTCCCTTGCGCACTTTGCCACTGGATTCAAGCAAGCCTGGCTGAAGACGGCTGAAATGCCAGAACCCGGTCCTAGGAAGCTTGTTTCCGGTCCAGGGAAGACATGGCTTGGCAGTTCGGGCTGGACTGTTCCCATGAGGCACAGGACCAGACTGATTTGCATATGGCCATGTCTGAACTGGGGTGGCAGAGTGGGCTAAAGAACGGTGATGGATTAAACCCAGATCAGTTGACTGGGGGTGAGTGCTTGCAATGTTCAACACTCCGTCCATCATTTCCTTTGGTTTTTGCTTTGTTCGCCACAAGTTGGCAGGGTATGCTCAGACGTGAGTCCCTTGCTCACTTTGCCACTGGATTCAAGCAAGCCTGGCTGAAGACGGCTGAAATGCCAGAAACCGGTCCTAGGAAGCTTGTTTCCAATCCAGGGAAGACATGGCTTGGCAGTTCGGGCTGGACTGTTCCCATGAGGCACAGGGTCAGACTGATTTGCATATGGCCGTGTCTGAACTGGGGTGGCAGAGTGGGCTAAAGAACGGTGATGGATTAAACCCAGATCAGCTGACTGGGGGTGAGTGCTTGCAATGTTCAACACTCCGTCCATCATTTCCTTTGGTTTTTGCTTCGTTCGCCACAAGTTGGCAGGGTATGCTCAGACGTGAGTCCCTTGCTCACTTTGCCACTGGATTCAAGCAAGCCTGGCTGAAGACGGCTGAAATGCCAGCAACCGGTCCTAGGAAGCTTGTTTCCAGTCCAGGGAAGACATGGCTTGGCAGTTCGGGCTGGACTGTTCCCATGAGGCACAGGGTCAGACTGATTTGCATATGGCCATGTCTGAACTGGGGTGGCAGAGTGGGCTAAAGAACGGTGATGGATTAAACCCAGATCAGTTGACTGGGGGTGAGTGCTTGCAATGTTCAACACTCCGTCCATCATTTCCTTTGGTTTTTGCTTTGTTCGCCACAAGTTGGCAGGGCAGGGTATGGTCAGACGTGAGTCCCTTGCTCACTTTGCCCCTGGATTCAAGCAAGCCTGGCTGAAGACGGCTGAAATGCCAGAAACCGGTCCTAGGAAGCTTGTTTCCGGTCTAGGGAAGACATGGCTTGGCAGTTCGGGCTGGACTGTTCCCATGAGGCACAGGGTCAGACTGATTTGCATATGGCCATGTCTGAACTGGGGTGGCAGAGTGGGCTAAAGAACGGTGATGGATTAAACCCAGATCAGTTGACTGGGGGTGAGTGCTTGCAATGTTCAACACTCCGTCCATCATTTCCTTTGGTTTTTGCTTTGTTCGCCACAAGTTGGCAGGGTATGCTCAGACGTGAGTCCCTTGCTCACTTTGCCACTGGATTCAAGCAAGCCTGGCTGAAGACGGCTGAAATGCCAGAAACCGGTCCTAGGAAGCTTGTTTCCAATCCAGGAAAGACATGGCTTGGCAGTTCGGGCTGGACTGTTCCCATGAGGCACAGGGTCAGACTGATTTGCATATGGCCGTGTCTGAACTGGGGTGGCAGAGTGGGCTAAAGAACGGTGATGGATTAAACCCAGATCAGTTAACTGGGGGTGAGTGCTTGCAATGTTCAACACTCCGTCCATCATTTCCTTTGGTTTTTGCTTTGTTCACCACAAGTTGGCAGGGTATGCTCAGACGTGAGTCCCTTGCTCACTTTACCACTGGATTCAAGCAAGCCTGGCTGAAGACGGCTGAAATGCCAGAAACCGGTCCTAGGAAGCTTGTTTCCAGTCCAGGGAAGACTTGGCTTGGCAGTTCGGGCTGGACTGTTCCCATGAGGCACAGGGTCAGACTGATTTGCATATGGCCATGTCTGAACTGGGGTGGCAGAGTGGGCTAAAGAACGGTGATGGATTAAACCCAGATCAGTTGACTGGGGGTGAGTGCTTGCAATGTTCAACACTCCGTCCATCATTTCCTTTGGTTATTGCTTTGTTCGCCACAAGTTGGCAGGGTATGCTCAGACGTGAGTCCCTTGCTCACTTTGCCACTGGATTCAAGCAAGCCTGGCTGAAGACGGCTGAAATGCCAGAAACCGGTCCTAGGAAGCTTGTTTGCGGTCCAGGGAAGACATGGCTTGGCAGTTCGGGCTGGACTGTTCCCATGAGGCACAGGGTCAGACTGATTTGCATATGGCCATGTCTGAACTGGGGTGGCAGAGTGGGCTAAAGAACGGTGATGGATTAAACCCAGATCAGTTGACTGGGGGTGAGTGCTTGCAATGTTCAACACTCCTTCCATCATTTCCTTTGGTTTTTGCTTTGTTCGCCACAAGTTGGCAGGGTATGCTCAGACGTGAGTCCCTTGCTCACTTTGCCACTGGATTCAAGCAAGCCTGGCTGAAGACGGCTGAAATGCCAGAAACCGGTCCTAGGAAGCTTGTTTCCGGTCTAGGGAAGACATGGCTTGGCAGTTCGGGCTGGACTGTTCCCATGAGGCACAGGGTCAGACTGATTTGCATATGGCCATGCCTGAACTGGGGTGGCAGAGTGGGCTAAAGAACGGTTATGGATTAAACCCAGATCAGTTGACTGGGGGTGAGTGCTTGCAATGTTCAACACTCCGTCCATCATTTCCTTTGGTTTTTGCTTTGTTCGCCACAAGTTGGCAGGGTATGCTCAGACGTGAGTCCCTTGCTCACTTTGCCACTGGATTCAAGCAAGCCTGGCTGAAGACCGCTGAAATGCCAGAAACCGGTCCTAGGAAGCTTGTTCCCGGTCCAGGGAAGACATGGCTTGGTAGTTCGGGCTGGACAGTTCCCATGAGGCACAGAGTCAGACTGATTTGCATATGGCCATGTCTGAACTGGGGTGGCAGAGTGGGCTAAAGAACAGTGATAGATTAAACCCAGATCAGTTGACTGGGGGTGAGTGCTTGCAATGTTCAACACTCCGTCCATCATTTCCTTTGGTTTTTGCTTTGTTCGCCACAAGTTGGCAGGGTATGCTCAGACGTGAGTCCCTTGCTCACTTTGCCACTGGATTCAAGCAAGCCTGGCTGAAGACCGCTGAAATGCCAGAAACCGGTCCTAGGAAGCTTGTTTCCGGTCCAGGGAAGACATCGCTTGGCAGTTCGGGCTGGACTGTTCCCATGAGGCACAGGGTCAGACTGATTTGCATATGCCATGTCTGAACTGGTGTGGCAGAGTGGGCTAAAGAACGGTGATGGATTAAACCCAGATCAGTTGACTGGGGGTGAGTGCTTGCAATGTTCCACACTCCGGCCATCATTTCCTTTGGTTTTTGCTTTGTTCGCCACAAGTTGGCAGGGTATGCTCAGACGTGAGTCCCTTGCTCACTTTGCCACTGGATTCAAGCAAGCCTGGCTGAAGACGGCTGAAATGCTAGAAACCGGTCCTAGGAAGCTTGTTTCTGGTCCAGGGAAGACATGGCTTGGCAATTCAGTCTGGACTGTTCCCATGAGGCACAGGGTCAGACTGATTTGCATATGGCCATGTCTGAACTGGGGTGGCAGAGTGGGCTAAAGAACGGTGATGGATTAAACCCAGATCAGTTGACTGGGGGTGAGTGCTTGCAATGTTCCACACTCCGTCCATCATTTCCTTTGGTTTTTGCTTTGTTTGCCACAAGTTGGCAGGGTATGCTCAGATGTGAGTCCCTTGCTCACTTTGCCACTGGATTCAAGCAAGCCTGGCTGAAGACAGCTGAAATGCCAGAAACCGGTCCTTGGAAGCTTGTTTCCGGTCCAGGGAAGACATGGCTTGGCAGTTCGGGCTGGACTGTTCCCATGAGGCACAGGGTCAGACTGATTTGCATATGGCCATGTCTGAACTGGGGTGGCAGAGCGGGCTAAAGAACGGTGATGGATTAAACCCAGATCAGTTGACTGAGGGTGAGTGCTTGCAATGTTCAACACTCCGTTTATCATTTCCTTTGATTTTTGCTTTGTTCGCCACAAGTTGGCAGGCTATGCTCAGAGGTGATTCCCTTGCTCACTTTGCCACTGGATTCAAGCAAGCCTGGCTGAAGACGGCTGAAATGCCAGAAACCGGTCCTAGGAAGCTTGTTTGCGGTCCAGGGAAGACATGGCTTGGCAGTTCGGGCTGGGCTGTTCCCATGAGGCACAGGGTCAGACTGATTTGCATATGGCCATGTCTGAACTGGGGTGGCAGAGTGGGCTAAAGAACGGTGATGGATTAAACCCAGATCAGTTGACTGGGGGTGAGTGCTTGCAATGTTCAACACTCCGTCCATCATTTCCTTTGGTTTTTGCTTTGTTCGCCACAAGTTGGCAGGGTATGCTCAGACGTGAGTCCCTTGCTCACTTTGCCACTGGATTCAAGCAAGCCTGGCTGAAGACCGCTGAAATGCCAGAAACCGGTCTTAGGAAGCTTGTTCCCGGTCCAGGGAAGACATGGCTTGGCAGTTCGGGCTGGACTGTTCCCATGAGGCACAGAGTCAGACTGATTTGCATATGGCCATGTCTGAACTGGGGTGGCAGAGTGGGCTAAAGAACAGTGATAGATTAAACCCAGATCAGTTGACTGGGGGTGAGTGCTTGCAATGTTCAACACTCCGTCCATCATTTCCTTTGGTTTTTGCTTTGTTCGCCACAAGTTGGCAGGGTATGCTCAGACGTGAGTCGCTTGCTCACTTTGCCACTGGATTCAAGCAAGCCTGGCTGAAGACCGCTGAAATGCCAGAAACCGGTCCTAGGAAGCTTGTTTCCGGTCCAGGGAAGACATCGCTTGGCAGTTCGGGCTGGACTGTTCCCATGAGGCACAGGGTCAGACTGATTTGCATATGCCATGTCTGAACTGGTGTGGCAGAGTGGGCTAAAGAACGGTGATGGATTAAACCCAGATCAGTTGACTGGGGGTGAGTGCTTGCAATGTTCCACACTCCGTCCATCATTTCCTTTGGTTTTTGCTTTGTTCGCCACAAGTTGGCAGGGTATGCTCAGACGTGAGTCCCTTGCTCACTTTGCCACTGGATTCAAGCAAGCCTCGCTGAAGACCGCTGAAATGCCAGAAACCGGTCCTAGAAAGCTTGTTTCCAGTCCAGGGAAGACATCGCTTGGCAGTTCGGGCTGGACTGTTCCCATGAGGCACAGGGTCAGACTGATTTGCATATGGCCATGTCTGAACTGGGGTGGCAGAGTGGGCTAAAGAACGGTGATGGATTAAACCCAGATCAGTTGACTGGGGGTGAGTGCTTGCAATGTTCCACACTCCGTCCATCATTTCCTTTGGTTTTTGCTTTGTTCGCCACAAGTTGGCAGGGTATGCTCAGATGTGAGTCCCTTGCTCACTTTGCCACTGGATTCAAGCAAGCCTGGCTGAAGGCGGCTGAAATGCCGGAAACCGGTACTGGAAGCTTGTTTCCGCTCCAGGGAAGACATGGCTTGGCAGTTCGGGCTGGACTGTTCCCATGAGGCACAGGGTCAGACTGATTTGCATATGGCCATGTCTGAACTGGGGTGGCAGAGTGGGCTAAAGAACGGTGATGGATTAAACCCAGATCAGTTGACTGAGGGTGAGTGCTTGCAATGTTCAACACTCCGTCCATCATTTCCTTTGATTTTTGCTTTGTTCGCCACAAGTTGGCAGGCTATGCTCAGAGGTGATTCCCTTGCTCACTTTGCCACTGGATTCAAGCAAGCCTGGCTGAAGACGGCTGAAATGCCAGAAACCAGTCCTAGGAAGCTTGTTTGCGGTCCAGGGAAGACATGGCTTGGCAGTTCGGGCTGGACTGTTCCCATGAGGCACAGGGTCAGACTGATTTGCATATGGCCATGTCTGAACTGGGGTGGCAGAGTGGGCTAAAGAACGGTGATGGATTAAACCCCGATCAGTTGACTGGGGGTGAGTGCTTGCAATGTTCAACACTCCGTCCATCATTTCCTTTGGTTTTTGCTATGTTGGAAAGACCGACATGGACAGTCTGTCGGCAACTGACATCACAATCCCTATGGCGGAAACGCCATAGGTAAGGGATTATGTACCAGTTTTCGACTGGCCGACGGGCTCCTTAAGCCAGCCGGAAGCACGCCGGAATGACAGGCCAGTTTAAACTCTGACCACCTACATTGGAATTGGGCGGTCCGTCTTTAAACCATGGATGTCGGTCGGAAAGCCTCCAACCTGCAGCCGCAGGCTTTCTGACTGACATCCTAATAAGCTCCCAAGTTTCTATGGGCAGAAAAGAGATCAGTAAAGTCATTCTGTGTGTTCTAGTGGTTCCTACACTCCATTTAATTCCAAATTTAATTTTGTATCTGCTATAAGGATAAACTTAACAAACTGTCTAATTAAATGGATTGTTCTCCTGGAAAGGCATAAGATTATTGCTTGCTGTCATGTTCTCATCCCTTTTTCAGTAAAGGTAAGTTTCAGAAATGCTTGCCTTTCCTGTAGTAGACGGGGCAAATACACACAATATGTATTAACATCTCATTGGGAAGGCCACAGAGTCTACAGTCTGGGGCCAGCCAATTGCGTATCCATCTTGGGGTTCCATCCTTCCAAATCTTAACTTTAAAAATGTATCTCTAATAGATGGCTGTAGATGGGAAAGTAAATAGGATTGGGGCTCCTTTTTATTAAAAGAACTAATTATCAACCAGGCATGCTTTTTTACTGAAATAGCCTCCTTATCCAGCATCAGGGATGAAAGGTTTGTTGATCAATTTAAAAGATGTTTAAATATGGTTTTGTTTCTATCCCAGTGATCAAAATGCTGGAGGTTGAAAGTGTTTAGACTCTCAGTTAAGTAAAACCTCCACCCACACGCACAGTCAGATTTTATAAGTTCTTGCCAACATAGGTTTGCAAGACTGCCAGGATCGGATAAAAACAAGGAGTATAAGCTTTTTAGGAATGCTGATTGTATTACTAGGTATCAGCTGTACATGCCAAACTCCAATCGGATATTTGCATGCCCAATATTTTTCAGAATCCTAAAAGTGTATTTAAAAACCTTAATTTGTAAGTTAGGCAAGATTTTAGAATCTTTGCCTCAGAAGATTACAGCCCCTAAGGCTCAGGTGGGAATCATCTTGGCCTTCATGAATTTAACTAAGTTCTCATGGCTGGGGCATAAGAGTTTATCTTGCAAGGTTCTAAAAGCAAATGAAAGGGATGTAGCTTTGGCCTTTAAATCGGTAAAATGATAATTAAACAATACCCTATCATGAAATGTGATTCCTAAATATTTGTAGAATTTTACTGTTTCAATTGCTAGCCCAGTAGCTTCCCATACTTGCCTACCGAGTTTAGCTAGCCTTATCACCATCGTTTTTTTTATTTTATATTCATTTGTAAGCCATTTGCTAAAATGTAGTTGTTAAATGAGCCTATTAGCCACTGTAAGCCTATTGGTGTAAGGCTAAGTAATACCGTGTCATCTGTATACTGCAAGTAGTTTATGTTCATTCCTGAAAGGTTTGGCAAATGGGCATTAACATTATGCAAATAAAGGGGAAAATCCATCATAAAAAGATTAAAAAGACATGGAGCTAATACGCAACTTTGCTTCAAACCACTGAAAGTTTTAAAATGGCGAGTAGTGCAGGTACCATCACCCAGTTTCACTTGGATCCATGTATTTGAAATAACATAACAATCATGTCCAATAATTTTGCAGGGATTCTGCTTAGGAACATAACTATGCTTGGGACCATAGAACATCAGAATGTAGGGACTGACTCACCATACCACCTCAGGTTCCATGAGCTCAAGTCCGACTAGCTATAGTTCCTGACATGCCCTCCTAACGTTTCCAGAAAAACAATTGAGTTGGCACCCCAGAACACAACACTCTCGACCTCTCTCACTAGTATTTGTTCACCACAATAAGATAAACAAGAGACATGAAGGAAGTTTATAATATTTATTTAACCCCTTCAGTGCCCATGACGAGCTGGACTCGTCATGGGCCGCGGTGGCGCTGTGCCCATGACGAGTCCAGCTCGTCATAGACCCCGCCCGCTAGTCTCCTCAGCCAGGCCACAGGCCTGAAACAGATCCATCCCATTATCACACAATCACCTTTCCTTTACCATGCTTACCTGTCTTGTTAGTCAATGTCTAACAAAGGTCACCTTTTACACAACACTGTTCTCACAACCTACCTGTGTATACCAATGCCGGAGCCTTCTTCAAGTCCATGTAGTTTATACTGGTGCTTTTAATGAAATGTAATCAAACTATCCATCTTCTGTCACAATTTTATAGTGAAATTCATTTTGGAACCATCCCAACTTCACCTGATAAATGCTTCATTTTGCACCCTTGTAGCAGACCTAAAATATTTAAAACACACTGTTTGCCACTAATTTGTCAAAATGCTGCTGATGGACATGCTCAAAGCCCTGTGTATAGTTATTTAAATTAGGTGCCAGTTAAATTAACACTTACTATGAAGTTGGACGGAATTAGGAAACTCCACACTTAATGAAGCAGGTGAAGTTTCCTAAATGTACTTGAGGGAAGGTTTATCCTTATGGGCCTTCACTAGGATATCCTCCAGCAAAAGAATGTTGAGTGTTGAGGCTGGACATCCACCACCTGAGGCAAACTTGTTTAGCTTTGCATTGCACACACAAAGGTGAGAGTTAGCCTACTTTGCAACTTTACACCTTTCTACTTTAAATCCCCTCTGATTGATAGGATTGAAAGGTGAGTCGTGAAATGTTTATTGTGCTTTAATATGTACCTTAAAAAATCCTTGTTAGAAATGGGGGTCTCTAGTTGGCAGAGGTAGTTACCTTTGTCCAAATAGGGACCCTTGCTTCTAGTCAGGGTGGGGGGATACACAGTTTAGATAACCCCTGCTCACCCCCTGGGTAGCTTGGCACGAGCAGACAGGCTTATCCCAAAGGAAATGTGTAAAGTATTTGTACTCCAAACATACAGTGATACAGTGATAACACCGCCAATGAACACCACATCCGTTTAGAAAAATAAAGTATCTTTAGCTAAAGTTAACAAGACCAATACGACAAAAATCCAGCATGCAGGTAATAAAATATGACTTTAGAACAGTTATTGTAAAAATAAAGCTTTTAGAAAACAAATAGCTCCACCTGGGGTTATTGCGACATCATGACTGCAATAAATCTAAAGTAAAGCGCCGACCGCGAGGAGCGTGGCATCAGACATGGAGTCACACAGATCCCAAAACAAACAGTAGCTTTGAAACGAAGCCTATTACGATGCATGGCGTCATGGAGGTGAGGCATCGGTGCCAGTGGCGTAACGAAACTTGAGGGGGCCCCCCTGCAGGATACGTAGAAGGGGCCCCTCCGGTTGACCTCTTCATGTAGGCCTTCCACAGGGTACATGTCTTGGGGGTGGGGGGGGAATTAGGCACAAGGTCTGCCTACTCCACTGTCCGCAGGTCTGCTTGAGAGGCTGTCGGTGCTTCTTCAAGGATTGTGGTCTGTGGGTTCAGGTGACAGATTATGCCCTTCCAGTCTCTCTCCATCACTTCCTCCCTATCACTCACTCTCTTTTGTTTGTGTCTCCATCACACAATATCCTGTCTCTCTCCATCACTCATTCTCTATCACTCACTCTCCTCTGTGTGCGTCTCAATCATATAATATTGTTGTTGTCTCTATTCATCACTCCCTCTCCCCCCCTGCGTCTCAATCATATAATATCCTCTTTGTCTCCCTCATCACTCATTTTCTATCACTCACTCTCTTCCTTGTGTGTCTCAATCACACAATAACCTGCCTCTCTCCCTCCTTCACTCTGTTGCTCTATCACTCACTCTCCTCCTTGCGTGTCTCCATCAGACAATCTCATCTGTGTGTATCTCCAACTCTTCCTCTCTATCACTCTCTCTTTTCACTCAACCTCCCTGTGTCTTCATCATGTAATATCCACTTTGTATCTCTCATCACTCCCTCTCTATCACTCACTCTCCTCTGTGTGTGTCTCCATCATACAATATCCTTGTGGTCTCTCTCTCCCCATCACTCTCTATCACTCCCTCTCCTCCCTGTGTGTCTCCATCAGATTATCTTCTTCAAGTCTCTCTCCATCTCTTCCTCTCATCACTCACTCTCTGTGTGTCTCCATCACACAATACTGTCGATGTCTCTCTATTCATCACTCCTTCTCGTTACTCAGTCTCCTCCCTTCGTGTCTCCAGACATTCTCCTCTGTGTCTGTCTCCATCACTACCTCTCTATCACTCACTCTCCTCCCTGTATGTCTCCATCATACAAGATCCACATTGTCTCTCTCCCTCCATCACTCTGTTGTTCTATCACTCACTCTCCTCCCTGTGTGACACCATCAATCTCCTCTGTGTCTGTCTCCATCACTTCCTCCTATCACTCACTCTCTTCACTCACTCTCCTCCCTATATTTCCATCATATAATAGCCTCTTTGTCACTCTCATCACTCATTCTCTATCACTCACTCTCTTATCTATGAGTCTCCATTAGATGATGCCCTTCGAGTCTATCATCACTTTCTCTCTATCACTCACTCTCCTGTGTCTCCATCGTGCGTGTCTCCATCAGACAATATTGTTGTTGTCTCTCTTTATCACTCTCCTCCCTGCGTCTCCATCATGTATTATCCTCTTTGTCTCTCTTATCGCTCACTCTTTATCACTCACTCTCCTCCCTGTGTGTCTCCATCAGATCATCTCCTTTGAGTCTCTCCATCACTCCCTTTTTATCACTCACTGACTCTCTTCCCTGTTTCTTGCTTTGTCGTTTCCTTCCCCTTTTATCTTGATCTTTCGCACTCTTTCCTTCAGTTCTCGAACACACAAAGGTCTCTTCTCCATCACTTTTGTCCACTCCTGTCCCCATCCTTCTCTTTCTCTGTTGCTGCCTCTCTCTGTTCTTCACTCCCTCTAGTCCGTCTCCTCCACCCACCCTGTACTCACTCGTCTTTTTCTCAATCACTTCCTCTCACACTACCTGTTTGTCTCCAACCATCCCTCTCCGTCTCTCTTTCTGAGTCCCTCACTTCTCCTTGTTATCTCCCCGTCCCAATTCTTCGGTGCCCTCGCTCCTGCAGTCTTTTATGTCATTCCCTTTATCTATAGTCTTATTTCCCCATCTTTCTTTGTCCTGTACACTCTCTCATCAGTGCCATCTCTTCTATCTGTTTCTCCTTTATCCCCTCTCGGGTCTCGACCTTCATTTCTCTCTCTGTCCTTACTACAACACTCTCTTCACTTTCTCTGCACATCTTTCCTAAGTATCTATTTTTATTCTCTCTCTCCCGATTTCCTTCTTCGGCGCCTCGTCAGGGGTAGTAAGCGCGATATAAATACAATTACAGTGACTTCTGTAATGGACGGCCGCTCCCTCTCTCTCTCTGCGTTGCTGTCTCCTCTCCACCTCTCTCTCCTTGCCTCTCTTTTCCTTCTCATTCTACGTCAATCAACTCCTTCATGCTCTTCGGGTCCTCTCTAACCTGCCTTCTGTTCTCTGATCACCCTCCCCAGTCTGTCTCTTTCACCATCACCTCCTCTCCCCTCTCAGACTTTCCCATCCTTTTTTCCCCTCCAAGGCTTCACCCTCGATCTGTCTGTGCCTCTCGGTGGGACCACGAGTGTCCAGTTACTGGTGATGTCATGACATTTCTGTGGATAAAAAAGTGAGGTGATCCCACTTCGCCTGCCGCACCAAAAAAGTGCACTGGCGTATTTACTCTTATTTGTCATCGATAAAGGAAACAAGTCAAATGTGTGGTAAATAAGCACTGTGTATTGCAGAGCAGTGCTCCGTCGGATTTCTTGTGTTTGATTTCCTGCATCATTGGTTTCAATGAGCTCCATATTTTAGAATCTTCCTTCTTCATAGAAGTGGGCAACAAAGCTGTTTTGGAATAAGTTCACTAATTCTGAACACAATCAGAGGGATTGAAAATACCACAATAAGACAACGAAAACACGCTTCAGTAGATACGAAACTGAAAACCGAAGTTTGGCACAGCTGAATCTTGCAGGCTACCGGGGTCAGTGGTTGGCATCATGCGTCTATCCTGCCATTGACCATGGGTGCCCCAGGGGTACCAGGGCTATTTGTGATGCGGTTTGATAACCACGTTATCGCCTTTAGGCACGTGAATCTCCCGTGGTAGCAAAGAAGAAACGTCAAGGCTAACTCTAGGAAGTGGGATGGGTTAAAAACTCAGACACAGCATGAGGGGCCCCCTGCCCTGGCTGTCACGGAAGGTGAGGTGTCGTGTTCGAAGAGGGCGACATGCCGAATCCAGGTCAGGGGAAGTTGGTTGCGTCGGTGGTGGGGAGTCAGTTCCGGTTAGGCAATGCGAAGTCGGCAAGTTTGTGGAGTCACCCTTGGTGGTTATCGGCGCCGCAAGAACAGGATGCAGGCTCTTTCAATGACAGAGTCGGTGCGAGGACTGGTGTCAGGCACGGCCGATAACTGCAGGTGTCGGCAGGCATCGATGGGTGTCGGAGCTGCAGTGCAGGCTGGGTGGTGCGTCATGCACTTCACGAGTGGTGGCCATGGCCTCAGTGCAGGTCGCAACGTCACAGCGGCATCGCTGATGGCATCAGAGACAGGTTTTCTTATTTCTCTTGGGTTTCTTCCAGCTTCCAACAGCAGAAAAAACAGAAATTGGCCCAAAACTGGAACAAGCAACGTCTGGCAGGTCAGAACTCTCAGCAATATGGTTCAGGGGTGCTGGGGTGGTCTTTGTGTCCTTGAGACTTCAGAACAGGAGTCTAGTACACATAGGCCCTTGGAGATTCTTCTTCAAGCAGGTTCATAGCAAAGTTCCAGTCTTTGTCCTTTCCTTGGCAGACGCAGTAACTGCAGGCCAACCCCCACACAGCACACAGCAAAAAGGGCAGTACTCCTCCTCAGAGATCTCCAGCTCTTCTCCTTGGCAAAGGTTCCTCTTGAGTCCAGGAGTGATTTAAAGTTCTGGGGTTTATGGTCTACTACTTATACCCCATTTTTTCTTTGTTCTCTTTATGCAAGGGTGTCTGAGCCCAGTCTAAACCAGTTCTGTCCTCACTGGTGCATAATGACCACAGTGTGTGGAGACAGCATTGTGCAAGGGAGACAGACCATATTCAGGTACAAGGAAAACTCCTCCCACTACTCTAAATGCAGCAAGGGTCTATTCAGGTCAGCTCTGGGTCATCCATGATGGACCAGGAACATCTCAACCCCCCCCCCCCCAGAGGCTGTCTGCAGTGAATGTAGATGCCCAGCCCCTGTCACTTCAAAACCAGACAGTCAATCCACAAAATGGCAGAGGTACACAGAATGGTTAAACAAAAAATGTCTACTTTCTAAAATGTGTCCATCAATTGCTCTTTTTGCATTTGTCACCCCGAGAGGGACGGATATGTCCCGACGTAGGTCCTGTGCTCTCTATGCCATTTGAGTCAAGCTATCATGGCTGATGAGGGGTGGAGGTTGCCCATATGCAGCTTGCTCTTTATATTATCAGAAAGTTGACTGATTGATGGTAGTAAAATGTATTAATGTTACGTATTGTATTGGGAATGACTGGGCAGCTCTCACAGGCTATGATTCCTCGAGGTAGTGATAACTACTCTGTCCTGCTCAGAGCTGTACACTGTTGTTGCTGGTGTTCTGCTCATAGTGAAACCGTGTAAGCTGCTGATGACTAGTGATATATATTGAGCACTTGTTTTTTTGTGAAATTCTGGAGATCAAAGCTAGCAACATTCTTAGTAAGTATGTTACGTTAAGCACATTTGTGCGGCAAACCTGTGCAAACCCTCTTGGTGCTTTGCATCACAGCTTCCGCTAAAAGGAAGCACATCAGTAGCAGTAGCAGACGGTCTAAAAACTGGCTGGTTGCGTTACTGGTTTGAAGTAAGCAAGTTTTCAGCTCGCAGCATGCTGCAGGACAGTGACATTATCAGCAACTGTGGAGGTGGGGCTAGCCATGTTTCCGCTGTATTTCAAGTTCAGCACATCCTCTGGCTGTCTCCTGGGATGAAGTGCGGATGTGCTACAAAAACACTACTCTAGTGGTTGTTTCCAGGAAGTAGCCGGCTCATCTTCAGGGGTGAGTCTATCTAACCTCCCCAATGCATACACAAAGGCGGAGTAACACCTGCGTGCTGCACTAGCTAGGGAGTTCCCACATAGGGCGTACTTTGGATTCTGACTCTGCTTGTGGTTAGGATGGAGTCTCACAGGGCTCTTAATGCCAGTAATAGAAATGTTTGCTATCATGGGAGAAAAGGCGGCTGTGGCACATAATCACAGATCTGAAAATAACAGGTTTGAGGAACCTGTCTTGGGGATAGGGCAGGAACTCTCCAAAACCTATATAGATACACAATCAGAGCAAAGGAAAAGGAAACATTGTGGACAGCTAGAGAGGCATCTATGGTGGGGGCCAAACATTGATTGCGGACAGTGTGTGAGGCATCTCTATGGTGAGAGCTAAACATTGATTGCAGACGGTCTGTGAGGCATCTCTATGGTGAGGGACAAACATTGATTGTGGACAGTCTGTCAGGCATCTCTATGGTTAGAGCCAAACATTGATTGTGGACAGTCTGTGAGGCATCTCAATGGAGGGAGCCAAACATTGATTATGGACAGTCTGTGAGGCATCTCTATGGTGGGTACACTGTGGTGGCAAAGTCGGAAACCTTAAGAGTCTAATGACGTTAACTCATCTCTTTCAGTGGAGAAAGAATTTACCAATCACCACAGACTTACTTTTTTTTACCAACCCCTGGGATACTCACCGTCGTAGGTGGATTCTGAGAGAAGGGAGGGTCCCCGAACAGAAAGGTAATTACTTTAGCTTCTTAGATGATTTTATTTTGTATTTTTATCACATCAATTTAAGAAGCACGTCAACTCTTAGGACGGTTTCAAATATAGTGACAAAGGCATTTCAGTAGTGTGAGGGAATTAGTAGTTTGGTGGAGGAAGTGATGGAGCTGCAGGAAAGCGAATTTATGGAGGTGGCAGTGAAATAAATAAACCACATGGACAACCTAAATGAGCAGGAGCTACAACTCGAAGAAAACTTAATACTTTTCTATTCAGGGGGCCGGTCTAGAGTAGTTTGCTTTACTTTTACGATGCTAATTTACAGCGGTTTTAATATGTTTCTTGATTTCCAGGTGAGTTGTGTTTTTTCATGGCGACTCGCATGCCATAAGACTAGCATCCATCAGTACTAGGTGTGCCCTCATGGTGAAGATGTTTGCTGCCGAATACAAGAGGCAATGGGGCAAGATTATTGCAATCTCTACCACTACTGGATGTTTTTAGGTCTTGCTTCAGTCATGACGATTTGTGTTTATGAAAGATGTACACTATATAGACTTCCTTACCGGGGCTTTGAGTCAGCCCTCTTAATCCATCGATCTGCTTCAGTGTCATACACATTTCGCTCCAGCCCACCATGGCATAAAGCATGGGGCACACGGATAGCCCACTTTCACCACTGGCGCACCGGGCTGAGAGTGATGGCATTCTGCTCCTTCACAATGTGCACATCTGCAGAACAAGTGGTCCCCTTCGGTGCCAGGGGACTCCAGGTGAAACGTGCGCCTTCACATAAAATGATATTTATATTTGTTGCTTTTAGACAACTTCTCTTTTCATATGATGCGTGGCTTTGTGCAAAAGCTCACACACAATGTACATGTTGGCAAGAGCAAAAGAGCAGCAGCCAGAGGCCTCTTGGTTTTGTTAATGCTTATTTTTTCACTCAACAAAATGACGTCCGCATTGGTCTCTGTGCTTTTGCACTGTGTGCTCAACTGAACCGGCGGTGTAAAATTGTCTAGTACATGTTTCAACCAATGCAACTAAGCCCCTTGAATTGTAATTCAAGGTTCTGCGCAAACCCACGTGCCGTTAACATGCCGAATTCAGGCCCGGGGGTGTTAGTTTCCAATATCTCGTAGTCTTCCAAGCACTCAGAAACATGGTAACCACCCTCCCCTATATAACGCCATGTAGGAAGCTAATAGTGATGAGTTCAAGCATCATAGATACAGTGAGGCCAAATGCAGCATGAGGCCCTCGAGCGCTCTCTCGGCGGCAGTCTATATGTTGCATGTTAAGCGCTGCCTTGAATGCAGGACACATGGCTTGGTAATTCTTGCTACTGAAAGCTCAACGAACATATTTTATAGAAAGCTGTGAACAGACTAGTCAGGCCCTCGGCAGAATCCTGACTTCATGAACCGCGCTACTTAAAAAAAAAATTGTAAAGAGTTTTATATAGCGCGAAGCCGCGAACTAGACCCGAGACATCGGGTATCAGGGCGCTTTACATGAGCACCACCAGTTGAGTTACATTAGGACACATTATTTTATTAAGCACGGGAGAATTAAGTGATTTGCTCAGAATCACAGGACGTTGAGCGTCGTTGCCGAGACACGAACCCAGTTCGGTTCCCCAACTTCGAGGTCGACCGCTCTACTTCCGGAGAAGGAACCAAATACTGATACAGGCCTGGTTCATTTTTTCGGATCGGAAGTGTGCTTACTTCTTGTTTAGTTTGCTACATAGTATATCTTTGTTCCGCTCTACCTTTCCTCCCTTATTCCTTATTCGAGTTAGTCTTTCCTTAATTCCTTATATTTTGATCCCTCTCTTCATCCTTGCGCAGAACTTGATGCTTCGGTGTACACCGAACAGCGGCCGTTAAATGATGAAACTCTTGTGCACAGTTCCACTTATTTCACAGTCTGACCCAGCAGGGCTTCCGTACAAGGACCCTCATGCGGCAGATCCATGTAGAGGAGCAGAGATGGAACGCACACTGGCGACAAAGCATGAGTTCAACTCACCTGTCCTGATAAACTCAGCTTCATGTAGAGGCCCTTCAAAGTTCTCCAAATGTGCGTTTCGTAGGTACCTAATACTAGGAAGGTTGTATGTGCCCCTTTACGATACGGCACTTATTGAAACATGCCTTGAAAAAAAAGTAGCTCACACTTATTTAAACATACCATGGCAAAGCCAATAGTTTTGGCTATTGTTAGGGGAACTTTTTGGTAATAGTGGCCGACTTTGCTTGTGCTGCTCCCGCCTGTCCTAGAAAGAAAATGCAACTATATAGTGACATTTTGGGCAATAGAAATATGGAAGCTTTGTGTCGAGTGCTCCTTTGTTGGGCAAACTGCATCAGCAGAGGTAAGCTGTACTCTCCAAGAAGAGTTTAATAACGATTGCAGTGCATAAGAAAGAAAAAACAAAATATTGTGCAGTAATTGCTTTTTGCAGTAAAAACTTTTGGTGCATCTGGAGATCAAAAAAAGTTGTAAATCCAACAGCATATTATCATGATAACAAGGTAAATGAACACGCAAGAGCGATCAGTGAATGACATTAGCATGTCGTAAAGACGAAAGGACACGCAGCCAACAGAAAAAGCTATGCACTAGCAATTAGAAGGTCATAATGTCAGTACATTAAATAGATTTAAATTACAAGCTACATATCTTGATGCTTCTGCAGCCTAACACAGGCAACTGCAAAGCCAATGGTTGTCTTTTTTAAAAGGTGAATGCAGACTTATTCAAATCAAATCAAATCAGGTGTTTGTTAAGCGCGACTACTCACCCGTGAGGGTCTCAGGGCGCTGAGGGGTAAGAGGGGGGGTTTCGCAGGTTCCAGTCCATCAAGGAGGGGGTCTGTCAAAGAGCCAGGTTTTGAGGTTTCTTGCGGAGATGGGGAGCGATGTTATCTGTGTGAGGTGGAGCAGAAGGTCATTCCATGCTCTGGCCGCGCGGAAGGAGAAGGAGCGGCCTCCCGATCTGGTCTTTCTGCTGCGGGGGACCATGGCATAGGAGAGCTGGGCTGATCATAGGGTCCTTTGGGGTGCGTGGTATTTGAGTCGGCTATTCAGGTATGCTGGTCCAGTGTCGTGGAGGGCCTTGTGAGCGTGGGTTAGCATCTTGAAGGTGACTCTAGCTTCAATGGGGAGCCAGTGGAGTGTGAGCAGGTGCTGGGAGATGTGGCAGCGTCTTGGCAGGTTGAGGACCAGTTTTGCGGTGGCGTTTTGGCTGTTCTGTAGCTTGCGGGTGAGGTTTTTGTTTATTCTGGCATAGAGTGCGTTGCCGTAGTCGAGCCTGCTGGTGACCAGGGCATGAGTGACGGTCTTTCTGTGTTTGAAGGGGATCCAATTGAAGGTCTTACGTAGGAGGCGGAGGGTGTGGAAGCAGGAGGACGAGACAGGATTGATCTGGCGATCCATTTTGAGCTCTGAGTCCAGGATGATTCCCAGGTTGCGTGCGTCGTCCGTGGGGGTGGGCGGGCTTCCGAAGTCGGGGGGCCACCAAGTGTCGTTCCAGGCATCTGGGTTTGGGCCCATGATGAGTACTTCCGTTTTGTTGGTGTTTAGTTGTAGGCAGCTGTTTTTCATTCATTTGGCGACGGCTTCCATGCCTTCTCGAAAGTTGTGTCTGGCGGTGTTGGGTTCGTTGGATAGGGAGAGGATGAGTTGGGTGTCATCTGCGTATGACACAATGTTGAGTCCGTAGGTTCTGACGACGGGGGCGAGCGGAGCCATGTAGACGTTGAAGAGCATAGGGCTGAGGGAGGACCCCTGGGGGCCTCCACAGGTGGTAGGTGTAGGGTCTGAGAGGAAATGGGGGAGTCTGACCCGCTGCGTTCTGCCGGAGAGAAAGGAGCGGATCCAGTCGAGGGCCTTGTCTTGGACCCCTGCGTCGTGGAGTCTGCGCATTAGGGTGCGGTGAGAGACTGTGTCGAACGCCGCTGAGAGGTCGAGGAGGATGAGGGCTGCTGTTTCTCCTTTGTCCAGTAAGGTACGGCTGTCGTCTGTTGCGGCGAGGAGGGTGGTTTTCGTACTGTGTTTTTTTCTGGTTTTTCTGAATCCGGATTGGGAGGAGTCGAGGATGTTGTGCTCTTCGATGAATTGCCTTTGCAAAAGCTTGTTTGCATTGGCGCTCATAATTTACCACTCTAAAACAGCCGACAGCAATGTTGGGATGGTAAAGTAGAAAAAAACAAAATGGCTGTTGGTGTGGTGCACATGCATGCACTCAAATGGCAACCATATTGGAATGGTAAGATAAACCATCCAAGATGGGTGCTGTTGCGTGCAGTTTGCACCCTGATGCAAGCACATGAATGTGTTGTGATACAGTGATATGTTGTATTATATGCCGTGTAGTATGTACAAATAGAGAGATGTGACTGACAGAACAGTAAGTTCACACAGCAAAAGTCAGTGCAGGAGACTGTCATGCTGCCTACCAGCAGGAACAAGAATATATACTAAATTGCTGTAGCTTCCTAGGTGGAGTTCATAGCCATCACCCCTTACATTACAAAGTGTGTTGCAAATGTTCTAGGCCTTGTTTAAAAATAGTCAAATGAAAAATCTTATTGAATAAAAAATTAAGAAAAGTAAAGAATAATGCTCACATTAATTTCCTATATATTTCTATTGCTTTTTGGTGCTTCCATTATTTTTTATGGAAGTGTGTTGCAGTACCAGTAAGTAGTTGTGTGTGGTACTTGACGTAATCCAAGGCTTGACTTAAGTGTGGCTATTTGTTGTTACATACCTCCATAAAGTCCTCCTTAACCTTCTCTTTTTTTTCCCTGGAGTTTTGTTAAGCACGAACTTGACCCGAAGGTATCAGGTATCAGAGCACTTTACATGAGCAACCAGTTGTTTTACAGACCGCCACATTCATTTTTTTGTTAGTCACAGGGAGATTAAGTGATTTTCCCAGAACCACAGGATGTTGAGCTTTGCAAAGACTCGAACCCGGTTCCCCAGATTTGAGGTCGACCTCCCTAGCCGTTAGGCCACATCCTCTCCCTCCCACATCGATCTAAACCATTCCTTCCACTGCAAATCCCCTTCCATTTGATGGTATGGATTGAATTGATATGGAGTATTTTGACAAATGCTACCTTCCATGTTGGGTATTCCTGTGACAACTCAAATGAGTGCAAGAATAGGCCCTGCTACGACTGAAAACCCTCTTGACTGTGTTTCCGCAAGCAAGCACAACCCAACTTGACATTTTATTTCCAGCCTATTGTTTATCACGAATGGCACATTCTCACATTGCTTGCTGAGCGATGTTAGGACACGCTGCGCAGGATAAACAACTGCCTTGATGAATTATGAAATGGTGGCCAGATGGTTTTGGATTATAGGAGTTGGAAAAGGTAAATTAAGTTGCTCTATTGTGAAATTTGGAACTTTACAATGACTGTTTATGCAATCAAAGTATGCTGTTTGAAAAAACGTGAATGTTGAGTAAAAGGTAAGAAATAATTCAACCAGCATTTCATAATAGTGAATGTAAAATTTGCAGATTCAAGTTCTATGAGGTATCAAATGTAACCCTGAGGAAGTGGAAGAGATATAGACTGAGTGAAACACATGTTGGTTGTTGGCTATTTAAAAACAAATCTTGTGTCATGTTTAAAAAAAAAAAGTATAGTTCAATTATTCTTGATGTAATATTGTGTAACAAATGGAAGCATATTTTGTAATAAAAATTGTGCTTTAAAAATGATCAAAAGTTATGAAATGGTCATTTGACTGCCCTCAAAAAGAAATCCCCTTTTTGGGTATTACAATGGAAATACATGTTTTTTACATAAGCACTCAACGTTTCTTATTTTTTTACTCATTCCTTTTCAGCAGACAGAGTTGGCAAGCATCATCTCAGCAGGAACTAGGACAAAGAAATATATCCTCGACTGCAAAGCGGGCACACCATCTATCCACCAGCAGTGAGGAGGAGGAAGCCAACACCAGAAGAGAGAGAGAGAGTACCTGGCCAGAGAAAAACTCAATATTACAAAAAAATATGGGTGGACCCTGCATAGCCACCTATGGAAGTTGCTAATGCAGGCACCACTAGCCAGAAGGCAGCAGGCATTGGGGCTCCCAGAAGATTTGCCAGTGGTGTTTGAAGTTGGGGGCTACCATTTTCATGGTCAAGGTATGTTGCCTTCCATTTTCTTCCACTAAACTAACAAGATGTTCTCTGTGCATCTTTGCCATATATTGGTAATGTTTCACAGTACATCCCTGGAATTCATCTGCTTGACAATAATCTGAGGGAGTCTTTTAAGGAAGTCAGCACTCTCAAGGAGAGCTGCCCTCATGGCATGTATATCCTCTCACACCGTTGTTTGCTGTTGGAAAAATGTTCCTTCCAGAGGGCAAGATTGGACCATGCCAATCCCTCTGTGTGCATGTCCAGCAAGTTGTCTATCACTTTATGGGGAAATTGATGAAAGGAGAGGACTGTTACTCACCAGTTGCCTCTCCCTTAGAGGAATCAAAGATGACTGAACATGCACCTTCATGGGAGGAGAAGTTTTTACAGAGGTTGGTTGAGGGCTCTGTGAAGGTGAGTCTTGTGTAGGCGGAAAATGCATCTATAGCTAGTTAGCTAAAGGTTGAGGGCAGGAAATCCTCAGAATTGACCATAGAGAAAGACTGCTGCCCAGCCATTAAGAGATCTTGCCTGTGTTTTTCTATGTGGGGGCAGCAATGTAATCCCCCTCATCCTCTTCTTTCTCCACTTCCTCAACCAGTTGCTGCTCCTCCTCCTCCTCTTCTTATGCAGTGTTTGCTGTTGAGATAGTTGCTTGGAGGAGGATTGGATTTTCCCTATGGATTGGCTGCCCCTGTTGTTACTAGTAGTATTGTTATGGTTGTAAATTACATTGTAGCAGATTCCATCCCCCTGAACATTAGGGGGTGGAGACATGTAAGTCTATACCCAGGAGTAACTTTGCACTCGGAAATGTTGAATAACAGAAAGTAGAAGAGTAAATCCTAGGTGTACAAGTACATTTTCACATGTTTAAATCTACATGTGTAAATGCACAGCTCTGAATAGGTCCCGAAATAATTTTCTTTAATTAGCATTATTTCCTATGGGGTGATATTTTAAGTCTCTTCTTCCAGTGTTTTCAAAAGGAGTGCGTTGCAGTATCTGTGAGGAGTCCTGTGCAGTGCTTGACTTACTCCAAGGCTGAGTTGGAGTACATTTACTACTGTTTTGTCACCTTTAAGGCTGTAGTAACTTTAGAAGTGTTGTTTTTAACAGGAATGAGCGTAGTCTTTTGTGAGTCTGCTTTTGTGTTAGCTTGTCTCTCCTACATCTCTTCTTGCTTTTCCCTAAACCCCTTCCATGTTTCAGTACGCTTTCCAAATTTCCCAGCCACTCCCCCTCTTTCCTCCCACTTTTGCAACTAAAATGTAGGCTACTGTGATAGAAATCTCTGAATCGTAAAGCTGGGGAGAACTGAGGTCTTGTGCTAAGCGAGTAGTACTACTTCA
This sequence comes from Triturus cristatus, assembly GCF_964204655.1. Classification (NCBI taxonomy): domain Eukaryota; kingdom Metazoa; phylum Chordata; class Amphibia; order Caudata; family Salamandridae; genus Triturus; species Triturus cristatus. The sequence goes on from NC_140590.1 coordinate 408,991,578, forward strand.
GTACTGCTTTGCGTACTACAAAATCCACTTTGTGATTAGGCACCAGCATGTAATGGCTCCCTCCAAGTAAGTCCATTGTTCAGCACTTTTAAATGGGTACAAACCAGACTTAGAATCAATGCAAAAAGGACCTCTCACTCCTTTTCTGTTACAACTTAAAAAGTTAGTGGCGCATGCCCTTTCACATGAAAGTCCCTGTAGACTTGAGGTTCAACTTAAAGTGCTAACTGTAGTGGTGTACCAAAGGTACTTTGTACCCTAATGCAAGAAAATAAAATGGTCACTCCCATTACCCCTGTTTGAGCGGTTAGGGACTACCATAATTGTAGTGCAGTGGACCCCTTATCAGGGGCACAACGCAGTCCCTGAAGTGAAGGGGGCTCCCAACCCTTCAAGGGGGGGACCCATTCAGCCCAAGGCTAATGAATATTTGTGAGATATGGGAAACTCAGAGGCCCCTAACCACATTCTGCAGGGGGCCCCATCATTTTGCTTTACGCCACTACTCCTTAAACAGTGGGCTTCAGTGCCATTGAACCTTCTCTAATATTGCTAGCTATGTCCCTTCTAACTGTGAGCCTGATATTGGGAGTCTGATATTTGAGGTAATCAGAAATATTATGCTCTCAAATTGGGAAGAGGGGAGGTCTCATAGGCGTCCTTTGTCCAAAAATGTAATGGATAGCAGAAGTGACATCACATCATTTGACCTTACATCTTAGGAAGTGGCGTCATATGACCTCTGATCCTGAATCTTCCCAGGATATGTCCTCACATGACTTTAACCTGGATGGCATCACAATTAAGGGTGGGCGTAGTTCGCGAAGTAGCACTTCGCGAAGCTACGCAAAGTGAAGTTCGCACTACGCGAGCTACGCGTAGCACTTCGCGAACTGCGTAGTAACATGTTCGCACTGTGCAAGATGTTGTTTTCAATGATTGCACAGTGCGGACAAGCAACCGGCACTGTGCAATCATTGAAAATGGCATCTTGCACAGTGCGAGCTGTAGTTTGCTGCTGCTCGAGTAGATTTTTACTCGAGCGGCAGCTTTCTCAACGCGAACTGGTAGTTTCTCATCGCGAGCGGTCGCGAGCATACGCGACCCCTCGCAATGAGAAACCTGACCTCCTCGCGTTGGGAATCTCGCCGGGAGGTTTATTTTCCATGCTCGCGATCGCGAACAAGGAAAAAGTCTCGCCGGGATGTCATTTTGCTTGCTCGCGGTCGCCAACTTGACGTTGAGGACCGCGAGCAAGCAAAAAATGACCGCAGCACTACGCAACACTACGCTACGCGTGTTCGCACTGTGCTACGTGCAGTTCGCGTAGTGCGAAGTAGCGCGAACTTCGCAAATACGCGAGCGTAGCGTAGTGCTTCGCCCAGGCCTAATCACAATAGTTAACATCACAGAAGTTCAATAATAACTGCATCATTATTTCAACAATATAAAACTGACAAATGTCTATTTTAGACATCCCCTATATTAGGATACTGACACCATCTTTGAAAATGGTGTGGGGGTAATACTTTCCCTGAATTGTAGCTCATTTTCACTTACTCATTCATTCACACTCACTTACACATTCTCACTCATATTTACTGATACTCTCACTCATACTTTCGCACTCACAATCACTTGCCCTCAATCTCTCTCACTCACTCTGACCCACTTGCACGCACGGTCACTTATTTTCTCTCACTCATTCTCACTCAGTACCTGTCACTGACTCACACCCACATGCTTACACATATAGACTCACATCTGACACATACAATTGCTCTTTCTCACACAACACACATTCACTCGCACTCACAAAATAACACATTTAAAAGCATTTTTAGAGCCACCTCTGAATTTTTGGCACTGACTTTGACTCCCCTAGGGACAGTGGCAGAGTTTACAAGGGGCAAGCTAGGGGTCGTAGCTGTGACCCTTTGCGACCCTTAAATGACATCTATGGTAATCTTTACTGACTTTGGCAGCTCTTATTTTGTTTGCATGAGCTTCTTTACCTATTGCTGCTGCTCTCTGTTTTATAACAAAGCACTTTACGAACAAAATTAATGATTGTTGTTAGAAATTGGGTTGTTGGTTTACAGGGGTGCTAGTCCTGGTCAAGCAACAACCAAAATCCTTGTCAGGGCGAGGCACAAGCCAGCCCTAAATTAACCTGTGCTCAACCCTCTGGTAGCTTGGCACAGAGCAGTCAGGCTTAACTTAGAGGCAATGTGTAAAGTATCTGTGCAACATTGCAAACAGTAAAACAGTGAAAACACACCTCAAAAAGATCCCACACCACAAAAATCCAACCAGTAGAACCGAAGTTATGAATTTTCATAGATGAAAGTGAAAAATAGAGCCTAAAAACATAAAGCGCCAACTCTGGATATCTGGTCACACTGGACCAGGTCAAAGTCAAACGTTCAGGGCGACCGCTGAAGGTTTACCTTCTCAAGTTTACTGCCAAGAGGCCAATTCATGTTGTAGAGGACTGCAAGGAGTAAAGAGAGCATCCCGGGAGGCTGTTGCTGTGGTATGAAGAGCAGGCCAGGCATCGCGGAAGGGCGGGCTGGAACTTTGCAACGGACATTCCCCGCGGACAAAGAGACGGGCTGGCAGAGGTTTGCACTGGTTTTCGGTGTAAGTTGTGTGGTCGTGGTGAGAACAGGCCCTTTGCATTCTCAAAGAGCCTGAAAGCTTTGACTTAAGAGCCTGTGAGGCACACCAAGGGTCAGCACCTGAGATGCACCACTCTAGGCTCACAAATTTGCTGAAGCTGGGTACTGGAGCTGGCAGCAGGTCAACACAGCAGGGCAGCAGTTACTTTAGAGCAGCAGTCCGGCAGAGCAGCAGTCCTTGTAGCAGCAAAGCAGTCCTTCTTCCTGGCAGAGTATTCCAAAAGTGTACTGAAGAGTTGGAGTCCAAGGTCCAATATTTATACCCTAGTGGCCTGGTTCTGGAAGATAGGATTAGCTTCTAGACAGTGTCTTTGAAGTGAATGGAATCTTCTGACTCCCCTGCCCTGGCTCCAAGCTGGCTGCAGTGACAATAAAACATTGGTAGGTCCTTTGTGTGAAGGCAGCTCACAGACTATTCCGTTGTAAGTGCACCTGTGCTCAGCTCTGCCCCATCCTATCAGCAGATGGCCCATTCTAGCACACATAATACCTCCATTGTTTGTAACTGTAACTGTCAGTTATACCCAGTCATGTGACCCAAGACAGGCTATAGGCACAAAAGGGTTTAGGGCAGAAAAATGCCAATTTTCTTAAAGTAAACACAAGGAGATGATGGACGGAGTGCTGAAACCTTTCAGACACTCACCACAGTCACAGATCTGGGTTGACAAAACACTGAGATCCAGCACTCCACAACGTTATTTTGCAATCATGTAATATATCAGTCCATTCGGGCAGGTGTGATTTCACAATTGTTTCTTTATTATATTCTTCTTTTCTTTACAAATTTAAAAGACAAACAGCGTAGCCGACGCGTTTCGTCCAAGCGGACTTCTTCAGGGCTACAAACAAACAGATATAAAATATCTTACAAACATGTCTATCAGATTACATACAATTTAAAACATTTATAATATTAAAATTCTGTATAAACCACTCTTTTATACAGAGAAAAGCTAAAACACCAATAATTTTTCTATAGTTCCTTATACACATATATTACAGGTTGCTACAGTAATCCATTATTAACCTTGCTACACCTGCCACTTCAATTTTCAATTTTGCATTTCTTCCTTGTGTTCATGTTCTGGAAATATATTGATTCATTATTGCACGAACAGTCTTTATATTTAGTCAAGTGAAGGCATTCAGATAAATCTATTCTCCTCTTCATATGTCAGGTAGTTTCTAAGTATTCATAGAACCAATTGTTATTACACATTTCACACAAATATTGTCGATGTACATAGTTGAAAACGTCTCATTATCTAGCATCTTCTTCCAATCCTAGATTAGTCATAAGTATATCATATGCTCTTACCAATCACTTAAGTGTAAAGAAGGTTTCAACTTGTTTCCCTCCAACTTCAAGAAATATAGCTATACCTTCCTCTAGTAGTCCCAGTCAAATACGTTTCCTTATAATCAAAAGAGAGAGTGAAAATATCAGTGATAACCTTCCTATTTCTTATAATGTATTGAACTTTTGTTGCAAAAGTTTAAGAAAATCCTAGTGCATACCTTATTCTTTGTTTGATCAGGTTAAGTTCTTCAAATATATTTATTTCATTAGTATACAGTTAAAATGATATCTGAAAGTTATAAAAAGAGAAAGGAAAATGGATTGAAGCTAAAAGGTATGTCATTGTTCTTAAGATCTTTGGTCCAATAAGATAAGGGGACAATATTTGGATTGAATAAGAGACAATGAGATCAAAGTGATCCCTATCAATTAGACAGCAATTGTTTTCATCAACAATTATACCTCTCATTGTGTAAAGCATTATGTAAAGCATTAAAATTATTAATAGCATAACGCGTCTAATGCTAATTATGCATGTGAGTAGAGGAGTTTATCCTTAAAGCATAGGGGTCAAACCCTATGATAAGTAAGGTTTCAACCAACTGGAAATTATGACTAGGACCTTTAAGAGATCAACCAGGTATTGGGTACAGGGGAACAAACACCATTATTTTTTAAAATATTAATAGCAGCAATGTTTAACCCAGAAGCATCTAGGTCAAAATTAATACTATGCAAAGTTCTGATTAAATGACTATTGTTAGATAGTCACATAAGAAGATCTATTCTGGGATCACTAAAGCCCTAAATTGTAGTCAAGCTTACCCGTATGTAGGAGCAGATTCCCTCCATCTAGAGGTCCCGGCTGTAATGAGCTCTATTTTTCAGTTGGTTTAAATACACTCTCAAAGGCTCACCTGTTAAGAGTTAAGGCTATAACAAGGGAAAATTATGGAAAACCGGGCTGCCATCTTGTAATGGTGTATTTTAGCTAGTATTTTAGCTGTGTGTATAAGGAACTATAGAAAAATTATTGGTGTTTTTGCTTTTCTCTGCATAAAAGAGTGGTTTATACAGAATATTAATATTATAAATGTTTTAAATTGTATGTAATCTGATAGACATGTTTGTAAGATATTTTATATCTGTTTGTTTGTAGCCCTGAAGAAGTCCGCTTGGACGAAACGCGTCGGCTACGCTGTTTGTCTTTTACATTTGTAAAGAAAAGAAGAATATAATAAAGAAACAATTGTGAAATCACACCTGCTGAATGGACTGATATATTACATGATTGCAAAATAACGTTGTGGAGTGCTGGATCTCAGTGTTTTGTTGACATATTGCTGGATCTTTTGATCCTAAGGAGGTTTAGGGGTATCTAACCTCATGATCCGTGGCACCTGAAAAATATTGATAATTTTTGACCTAACTAGATGAATTGGTGCATTGAGATACCTACCTAATACCCCGTTTCGTTTGTGTATACAGATCTGGGTTGAATCCATCATCATTCTTTAGCTCACTTCGCCACCTCAGTTGAGACCCAGCTATATGCAAATCAGTCTTGACCCTGTGCCTCATGGGAACAGTCCAGCCCGAACTGCCAAGATAGGTCTTCTCTGAACCGGAAATAAGCATCCTGGGACCGGTTTCGGGGTAAGATCCCTCTTCAACCAGGCTAGCTTGGAATCCAGTGGCAAAGTGAACAAGGGACCCATGTCTGGGCATACCCTGTCAAATTAGGACGAACAAAGCAAACACAAGGAGATGATGGACAGAGTGCTGAAACTTTTCAGACACTCACCCCCAGTCACAGATCTGGGTTGGATCCATCATCGTTCTTTAGCTCACTGCGCCACCTCAGTTCAGACCCAGCTATATGCAAATCAGTCTTGACTCTGTGCCTCATGGGAACAGTCCAGCCTGAACTGCCAACCAGGTCATATCTGAACCAGAAACAAGAATCCTGGAACTGGTTTCTGGGTAACACCCCTCTTCAACCAGGCTAGCTTGAATACAGTGGCAAAGTGAGCAGGGGACCCACGTCTGGGCATACCCTGCCAACTTAGGGTGAACAAAGCATGCCACTGGAGTCAATCTATCCTAGCTAATGAGAGGTGAAACCCCGAAACAGGTCCTAGGATGCTTGTTTCCAGTCCATTGTGGACCTGGCTTGGCAATTCGGGCTGTGCTGTTCCCATTGGGCGCAGGGTCAAGACTGATTGATTTGCATATGGCTGGGTTCAAACTGGAATGGCATGGGAAGCAAAATAAAACTATGGATTTAGGCCCAGATCTCGATACTGAGGTGAATGTATGACATTGTTCTGCATTCTGTCCATCAATTGTTTTTTTTTTGCAACTTTCCAAAAGTGGCATTTTCAAAATTGTAATTTGAAATCCAACTTCTCCGTTAGTTAGGATTTAAAATTCCAGTACCAGAGATACCAAACATGACATGGCCACCATGTCCTATTTGGAAATTACTTCTTCTTAAATGTAATTAGGAATCTACAATGTTATCCTGTGGGAGGGGTAGGCCTCACAGTAGTGAAAAACGAATTTGGGAGGTTTTCACTACCAGAACATGTAAAACGTATGACTACATGTTCAAACCTTTTATTACACAGCACCCTGACTTATGGGTTACCTAGGGCCTACCTTAGGGGCAACTTATATGTAATAAAAGGTGAGTTTAAGGCGGGGCACGAGGGTTTAAATGCCAGTTCGACATGGTAGTTTAAAACTGCATTCAGGCACAACCAGTGCTGCAAGCCCAGTAGTAGCATTTGATTTACAGTCCCTGGTGCACAATGTGCATTTTACTTACTTGTATTTATGGGTATGTTGCATATTGTGCATCGCATTGTGTATTTTGTTGTGCCTGTGATGTGATGACAGTGACCAATGATATTCTCCAGACAGTTAACGATGTACGGAAATGAGACCTAAAAAGGACTGCTGAAGACCCTCACCAAAACCCAAACCCGCCCCAAACAGACTACCTGGTCCTACTGGGCCTTTGACTGCCCCCCCCCCCTACACCCACCCTTCTTTCAAAAAGAGTCAGAGACCATGGGGTGGAGGTAAAAGATTGCAGTTTATTAACAGCAAGTCATAAATCATGAGATGGTTATAAACCATCATGATTAGAATTAAGCATTGCTAAATGCCATAAATCATTTAGGTACATCACCCTAAATCAATCATACAGTCGTAAATCAGTGAACCCCAGTCTTAAGACCGTTTGGCCACATCATAAATCATCTTTGACTGCACCATCGGCCATCAGCTCATGTTCATGCACAGGATATGAAGGCCCTATGGGTTGTGCGTGGCAGCTTCTAGACGTCCCTTGTTACCAATGTGTGACATCCGAGGCCCTGTCCGGCAGTACCCGGGCTGCTAGTGCCATGTCTGCTTTGCGACTATCCCATCTGGCTCTCTCAGTTGCCCACACCAGGGTCACAGCCGTCACTCCTCCCATGGCCCACTGTTATGGCAACTCTTTCCTTTCCGATGGCCTACCGGATGCCCTTATGTGTTATTGATGCAGATTACCTGTGTTGTCTCTGCCGTGCCATGGATGTTTTGCTGCTATCCCCCCCTGGCTCTCTCTGTTGCTCTTGCAGTGTCCAGCCATCAGGTATTCAAGGACCACTGCTATGGCAACTCATTCTTTCAACAGCCTACCAGCTGTCCTCATGCATCATTGACACCATTTTGTCATGCCAGGTGAAGTGGATACCTTTAACCCCTGACTGCAATGCCCACAGTCCTGCTAGGTTTGGGTGGGTGGGACAACATTCACAGCCAGCAGCTGACCGCTAGTCCCTGGTCTCAGCCTTTTACTTTTCTGGAAGGGGTCATGACCTTTTCCTGGTATTGGTGCCTTTAAAAGGACACCTGACAAATCCTGCGCTCGGGTTCTCCTGTTTCAATGTACAGCTACCTGCAGGGTTGGACTGCCGTAGTGGGCACCGGGTGTTTCTCTGGTGGGACGGAAGGGTGGGGGCTGCTTTTGGACCGATGTGGGCCGTTTTATTTTTACTGGGAGCTAGTTTTGCAGCAGTGCTGCAGAATCAGCCCCTTGTAACAAAAGCGCACGCAGCAGCATCCCCCGGGCCAGTCGGACCTAATGCCAGTCCGGCCCTGGCTACCTGCCAGGGGGAGGGGCGGGGGGCGTATGCTCTGTGCTTCCACCCTCCCCCACACTTCCTTCATTCCTTCGTTCTGATGCTCGTACATCCGGGAGCCTTTGGAGCACATTCGCTGCAGTCCCTTTATGCTCCGGTTTGCCTCTCCAGCCCGCTCTTCATGGGATTGCAAATGAGATTGTGTAAACGATCCACGAAATACCGCAACCCTGATGGGCAGCCCTTCCAAACACGGGTTTACCATGAAAAACCCATGCAAGTAAATGGCTGAAGTGGGCTGACCAAAAAAGGGCTCTATACTGTTTCCTAGACATACCTTTTTGATATTGATAACTCAAGGTATTCCACGCAGCCAAATCTGTTTTAATTGAAAATGTAAACAGAGCAAGCCTTTTCATGCATCAGCAAAATAAACATCAGACAACAGGCATAAGGAAAGCAACATATGCAAAGGAAAAATGGGGGCTATATTGACTGCAAGCAAGGGAAGTAAAATACCGTGAGGGTGGAATCATCACACGGAAAAGAGGGAAATAAATAGGGGTGAATGGAAAAAGTGAAATAAAGAAATTAGGGAAGCACTGTCCAGTCTTTGTAAATTGTATATTTATCTGTTATTGTAGTTGTCAATTTAGTGAGAATTATCAGCGTATGTATGGATCACTTTTACTGCCCTTTGGCATGTCTGGTTGGGGATAGGTTTTAAAATCGAATGATTCTGCTCATATCTCCAAACACTGCACACCAAATCTTCCTTTGACTATGATTCAAATGATGCAAAGGAGGAAGAAATTACAAAGGGAAAATGGGCTGTGGCTGTTGGAATTGGTTTTCTCAAATACTGATTGAACCATTAGCAATGACCCTAAAACCCTTTTCAAGATTACATCACCATTGGTGAATTTAAAACAGACAGCATCCCTTTGTCATAGGTAATGGTCAAACTTAACAGGTTTTTTGCTTACTTGTAACTGTCTTCCTATTTAATTCAAAGTTCAGAGACAATAAATCCTGACAAAAGGGAGGAAAAAAGTAAGCAACTTTCAATTATAGGAGGAGAAGAAAAAACAGGTAGTTAAACGAATGATTTGGATGTTTGACCTGGTTCTTGTTAGCTCACTGTATCTCCTCAACAACTATGGTAGGTTGCTGAATCAGCAACCAACATTGATGCAGCTTCTCATGCTCTATTCTTCTACATTCATTATTTTCAACATTTGTATGAGAAAATCCCTTTTTTTTTGTGATCCCCCCCATTTTAATGCTCACTGGTATTGCTGTTTTTTTAACTCTACACGCTGGGGATATTGCAGTCCAGTCCAAAGTCCTTGTGCTCTGACCCCTAAAAAAATCAAAAAACATGTCTTATTCCCAATTGACATACTTAAATGTTCACTAAGGCAATAGTAATTGGTACTATTTGCAGGAGCAGGGGTGAGGCTCAGGGGGTTTACCTGACCTGGACAGGACCCGCATGCTGTAATAGGTCGGACTGCCTGTCAGGTGGCAGCACGCCTAATGTCCACCAGGTAATTGAAAAAGTAGTTCAGGAAAGTGCCAGGCCGTGCCTAAGAAGATTATGATTTTTTAGGAATAAATGTCCAATAAATGTTTAAAGAGTTCTTCATATCTTTAAATGTTTTTTATTTGAGGACATCAGGATTAAAGCCTGATGTAACATGTAAAACAGCCGACACGTGTTTCGCTCCAAGTGGCTGGCACGCCTAGAGCTTTCTCAAAGCAAAGATGTCAAAGGGAATAGAGTTCCAGTCGTAATCAAAGCATAAATCCCAAAACGAAAAGTCGATGACTGCAGAGACATTGTAATGACGTGTGCAGAACTGCCGACCTATGGTCAGTTGGTTCTCACACAGAAACGGTGTCGGTCGGAGGCAACTCTGCACAACATCGAAATCAGGCCCTTTTGTGTAGCTATGTTCTTGTATTTTTTGTAGTACGCGCTACTGATCCTTCACCTTTTTATGGACCCTGTCTTGCTTGACTCTGCTATTCATTTGCCATAACGCATGTACTCTGTCCTTAATAGGTGTCGCCTAAAATATGCACTGTAAGCCCCTAGGCCGGGTGCTTAATTTATAAAATGGCATACTACACCTTGGGAAGCGCATGCCTTCACAGTGAACAATTACTCAAAAGCTGTTTTCACTGTATAGGAAAAGTAATATTTCGTAAGAACTGGTCTATCAATAAAACCTTTATTTTATATCTACACATTAGGAATTGCAAAATTCACATAATTTACTTCTGTGTAACAAATCAAAATTTTGGCAAATGTACATAAAATTAGACATAATTATGTAAAATGCAAATCTACATATTAGGAACTTGCGAAATTCACATAATTTACTTCCTCATAACAGTGCAAAATGTTGGAAATTGACATGAAATTAGACATAATTATGTAAAATGCAAATCTGCCGTTCTGCACTGTAATTTAGTGAAAAGTGCGTCTTCAAATCTATTTTTGAAATGAGAACGTAACTTATCCGATTTTGTATTGGTATTGTTTTGCTTATTAAATTTCTCTCTATTTTAACAATCAGGTTTGGGAATTTCTAGTGTTGTTTCTTGACATTAAAATTGTCATTATAGTTTGAATATAACATGCATATATCTGGGGAAATTACCTACCTGGTTTGAGCACAGTTTTTCTTAGAACTGTGTTGCAAATTAACCAGAATGATGTCATAAGGTCAAAAATAGTATCCCCTTCCTAAATTTATAATCCACTTTCTCACAGCAAGGACGATGGGCTGTTAGTTGTCTTTGGATGCCACTTTGTGACCATTCAGTTGATTAAAGTGGGCTGCAGTCAAACCATTGTAACCTCTTCAAGTATAGTTTTTGTTTTCTTGAAGTGAGTTAAAGTTATCTGAGTAGAATGAAAAGTGAAACAAAGCCCTTGACGTTCTGGCTGAAGATGGAATATTTGGCTTGTAGACAAGTTTATGAAAATATGCAGCATCCTGCATGCTCATGCATGCCTTTGGCATGGACAGCTTGGGCAGTTTCTCATGGAGATGGATTAATTAATTCACCTGAACTTGGATCTTCAACATTAAGGTCCGATTTATATATTGGCAGGAGCCACGTTTCTCCACCAGGGCAATGGAGTAAATTACTCCATCGCCCACCCTGACAGAGGGGCCGCCTGCCAAATGTTCTAGCATTGACAGAACCCTCTGTCACGGTGGTTCGTGCCAATGCTTTGAAAGTTTGATAAATGGAAAAGAGCAATTGATGGACAGAATGTTGAACAATGCCAAACATTCATCCTAGTACAGAGATCTGTGCCTAAATCCATAATTTTTTTGCCCCTCATGCCATTCCAGTTTAAACCCAGCCATACGGAAATCAGTCTTGACCCTGTTCCACATGGGAACAGTCCAGCCCAACTGCTAGGCCAGGTCCTCCCTGGACTTGGAAACAAGCATCCTGGGACAGGTTTCTGGTTTTCTACCCTCATCAGCCAGGCTAGTTGACTCCAGTTTGGAGAGCATGGGACCCACATCTGGGCATACCCGTCCCACTCGGGGGAACAAATACAAAAAGAACAATTGATGGACGAAATGTTGAACAATGTCAAACATTCACCCCATTACAGAGATGGGGGCCTAAATCCATTGTTTTTTTTTGCTCCCTATGCTATTCCAATTTAAACCCAACCATATGCAAATCAGTCTTGATCTTGTTCCACAAGGGAACAGACTAGCCCGAACTGGCAGGCCAGGTCCTCCCTGTACCGTGAACAAGCATCCTAGGACCGGTTTCGGGGTTTCACCACTGTGTATGCCCAGACGTGGGTCCCTTGCTCACTTTGCCACTGGACTCAAGCTAGCCTGGCAGATGGTGGGTCTTACCCCGAAACCGGTCCCAGGACGCTTGTTTCCAGTCCAGGGGAGAGCTGGCTTCACAGTTGAGGCTGGACTGTTCCCATGAGGGATGGGTCTGAACTGGGGTGGCGAGGTGAGCTAAAGAATGATGATGGATTCAACCCAGATCTGTGACTGGGGGTGAGTGTCTGAAAAGGTTCAGCGCTCCGTCCATCATCTCCTTGTGCTTGCTTTGAAAGTTTAATAGACAACTCTGTCGACATGATGGAGCTACATGGCAAATTACATTTTTTTTTTAAACCCCAAAGCTTGATTTTCGATTTGAATTAAAAAAACGCATGACCCCGATCCCCCCCCCCCCTGCCCAGGGACATACAGCCAACCCTCTGACTGCCGTATCTCTGTAGGGAAGGCAGTGAAGTTTGACCACTGTGTAGCAGGAGTAGTCTTTGCAGTCTTAAACACTATAGGCCGCCGGAATCTAAATCAGGTGGGCAGACCATAATGTTTTCAGGGAGGGAACTCCATCGCTGTTGTGAAAGAGTACTCTCCCTGCCAACATTTAAATCTGGTCCTAAGTACTTACTGGAAGTATGGAAAGCCTGTGTGAACAGTGGACCTCATTAACTTTATAAGGGAACCTTTGAATAAGGTTATATATCAGAATATCATCTACAGAAATATTGTCTAATGTAAATATTGTTGCGTAAATGCTTACAGAAATATTGTTGTATTTGGTGTAAAGTTTCTATTATTATGTCCAATGGGATGATCTTTTCTTTAAATTATATTTTGAACACAATAATTGCCAGACAAAATTCGTACAACAATATTTTGGTACCATCCCCAAAGTCAATAGAGACCTTCATGTGAGACTCCGTAGGGTTTCCCTTTTAGGCTCTTTTGATTGACAGCACACCTTATGAGAGTTCCTCAACCAAAATGGCCTCTGCTATCCTACACCGGTTGTATGACAGAACCCTACATGCATTTACCCTGCATGCCTTTACAATTCAGTCACTACCCCGACTAGGACTTTACCATGAGTTACTTTACCACGCAAGTTGTTACAACGACTTGTTTTTAGGGGGTGCTGGACTTTGGAAGAGTATAAAATACTATTCCAACTCCAGTTTATGCAACAGTAGGGAAGGTGTTGGACTTAAAAATCTAACCAGAGTCCAACAAGGCGCCCCCTACAGCAAGTTGTTGTAATGGCTTGCGGGTTTAAGGAATGCCTGGTAACATCACAGTTAGGGTAGTAACTGCGTTGTAACGGTAGGTCGTTGTTGTGACTGCAGGGTAAAGGATGTTTTCGCCATCCTACACCTAAAGAATCAATGGCCCTTCCCCTAGGCACTACCGTATTGAGATGAAGTGTCTCTCTCATGTCAGTCCTGGAACTTCTTTTCACGCCTCCTGGAAATGGCACCAGAAGGCCTATGGTGGCTCTAGAAATCAATAGTAGCAGCTCCAGAGAGTCACTTTGTCGTTTCCAAGTCAAAGGAAGAGCTGCAAAAACGTACCTTTGGCTAATCTCTGCTAAGTAACCATTTGCTAGCTACTCTGTGGCCTTTCTTCTTCCAGAAACCAAGCCATTGTGGCCTAAAAGGAGGCCTGCCACGGGTGTATATTGGGACTGTTGGTCATGGCTGAGAGGCAAATCTGTTATAAACCAACGAAACGTAGCAAAAAATACTCTTTCTAATAGTTGTTTTCCCAAAAGTTACCCAAAATCTACTTTCAACATTGAATTAGATTTTTCAAACTAAGCAAAAACTAATCTTTAATCACTGATCTAACATTTTTCCAAATAGAGATTAATACCTGGTTAAATTTAAATTACACCAAATTAATTTGCATAATTTCTGGAATTTCATATGATGCTTGTTATGTAAAATTGCAGAAATTACGCCATTACTTCACTTCACATAATTACATGGCATTCTTGGTAAAAGAAAATGCACTGCAAATGTACCTTTCGCAGTAAAACCTTACTGCAAATGCAAGGAAACAACAGAATGTGAGTGACTGTTGTTCACAGGCAATTGTTTGTTCACACTATTTTTTAGCACGCAAACCCCAAAAACCCACAAATAAAATATAAATTATTTATGTAAAAACATATTTTGAAATTCCGAGAATGCACTTAAATAATTAAAATAACAATTAATCTATTAATTATTTTACATAAGAATTCAACAATTAAATGATTAATTACCTTTACAAAATCTGTCACAATTAAAGACAAGAATTTATAATTTAAATAGCTTTCCACCCTATTCCCCTACAAACCCAAGAACCCTCTGCTAAATTCTAAATTACTAATTAAACCTAAAACAAATTTAATTACATCTTACATAACATAGTTAAAAATGCAAAACAATTACATTACTATTTTCAACACATAAAATCAATATAATAGCCAATATATATATTTAATTGCTTACAATAATATTTATTCCACATATATAAAAGAAAACAATATTGTATTGTTTTTTATTATTAATTATGTATTGTTATTGATATTTTTGTCGTGACAATATTTTTGATAGGATATGCGTATCACACAATAGTTTTGAACCAATATTTTTGTCATTCACTGCGACTAGTTTGTATAAGGGTAAGTTTCCAGAATGCACATCATACCTCTGGTGTACAAAGGGTCTATTGAAATGACCCCAAATATATCAAAAACTGTACATAGTGGCACAGCCAATTTAGGACCGTGCAATGCAGTTCCAAAAACGAACAGAAATCATTCTTCAGGAAAGACAACCTATATTGAAGGTAAATGATGCAGAAGCCTATGTAAGCTGTTACCAGCTCACCTCTGATTCATCCTGACATGCTCATGTTTAGAAAAACCCTGAACACAGTGTGCATGAAGAAAATCTCTATGCATTCAGTGGTGACTTTGCAATATGTCACTTCTGATATGAGGGTATACTGGAAATGGTATTACTGCATGTGGTTTTCAGGACAATGCCCAAATAAAATTTGGAGGAATTCATCCACCCAAAAGGGCAGAGAATTATAGAATGGTATGCACAGATGAGTGTATTATCACTGATTTCTGCATGTAATTTCCCATTTCCTTCAAGGGGGAGTTGATAAATGATAATATCAACCAGGTGAAGCTGAGCTAAATATTTCCCTACAGAAAGACTTAGGTCTGTATTACGACTACGGCGGTCCATGGGGCCGCCGTAGTCGAGGTGGTGATCTGACCACTGCCACACTGCGGGACCCCCCCCGCAGTATTACAAGTGTGGCAGTGAGACTACCGCTGATCAAGGATCCCGGGGCAGTTTGGCAGTGGTTTGAGGACAAAATATGCTGATGGTGCCGCTGTGGCACTGCCAAGCATATTTGGAGTTGCCTCATCTTCACCCTTTTCATGGTGGTCGCACCCCCATGAAAAGGGTGGCAGCGAGGCAACAAAGGTGGCTCTACAGGGTGCCCCTGTGACTCTGTGCCTGAGGGTGCATGAAGGGGACACTGTAGTGATCCCCTGTAAATCTTTACCCCCAGTTCCTGCATGATGTGGCATGTATGCCACACCGTGCAGGAAGGTGCAGGCGACACCATGAGAGCGGCGGTCTGCCTGTTAGGCTCTATAATGAGCCTGACAGGCTGCCGTTGGACCACTTGCCAGACCAGGAGAAAACTCATGATCAGGCGGGTGGTCCAACCACAGGTTTGGTGGTGCCACAACAGACCATGTGTTGCACTGTCCTCTGCGGTACCGGCAAACTCGTAATAGGGCCCTTAGAATTACTGTCAGGTTCCAGGTGACACATTCCAGTCTGTCAGCCTTTCTCAAGCTGTATAGCAGTTGCTTAAAAAGATGAGGTTGAGATTTTATTGCAATTTTATTTTTATTTTTTAAAGTGTTTAAAATTTCCATTCAAAATGTAATACTAAATGGATGTATTTCAAAAAATTCAATGTATAGTAAAGAACAAGAAAAAGTGACTATTGATAGGATAATGAATGAAACACATTTAATAGTTCCTTCTCCTGAATTAGAGCAGTGACTCAGATTCCCAAAGTTAATCAGACAGGCGTTACAATTCAGACCGTTCAAATATATGTAGTTTCCTCAATGTTTGTGGGACAGGAGTTACAACAGAAAATCTGCCTACCGCTGATAAATATATGCATCTTCACCCGTGTTAGTAGGACAAGACTTAGAAAAGTATCTCTGGCCCCCCACCCCCAAATGTATGCACATTTGCTTAGACATTTTGTTTGGCACGCATCACTTTACCCACCCGGAGGACCTCAGCATCCACAGCGCACAGCGGCAGGAGCCGCTTACGTCATCGACAGGCGGCAGGCGGCATGCGACCATTTAAAGGGGGAACGGGCTTCCGTTGCGTGGGAGCCCTCACTCATTTGCTTGGACATTTCGTTTGGCACGCAGCACTTTACCTGCCTGCAGGACCTCTGCATCCACAGCGCACAGCGGCAGGAGCTGCTTACGTCATCGGCAGTGGACAGGTGGCCCTTTAAAGGTGGAACGGTCTTCCGTTGCATGGGAGCCCTCGCTCATTTGTTTGGACATTTTGTTTGGCACGCAGCACTTTACCTGCCTGGAGGACCTCTGCATCCACAGCGCACAGCAGTAGGAACCACTTACGTCATGGGCAGGTGGCCCTTTAAGGTGGGAAGGGCTTTTGCTGCGCCGAGCCCTCGCTCATTTGCTTGGACATTTTGTTTGGCATGCAGCACTGTACCCGCCCGGAGGACCTCAGCATCCACAGTGCACAGCGGCAGGAGCCACTTACGTCATTGGCAGGTGGCAGTTAGCCCTTTAAAGGTGGAACAGGCATCCGCTGTGCGGGAGCCTTGCTCATTTGCTTGGACATTTTGTTTGGCATGCAGCACTTTACTTGCCCGGAGGACCTCAGCATCCACAGCGCACAGCGGCAGGAGCTACTTACGTCATCGGCAGGCGGCCCTTTAAAGGTCGGGCGGGCTTTTGCTGCATGGGAGCCCTCGCTCATTTGCTTGGACATTTTGCTTGGCATGCAGCACTGTACCCGCCCGGAGGACCTCAGCATCCACAGCGGCAGGAGCTGCTTACGTCATTGGCAGGTGGCAGGCGGCCCTTTAAAGGTGGAAGAGGCATCCGCTGCGCGGGAGCCCTCGCTCATTTGCTTGGACATTTTGTTTGGCACGCAGCACTGTACCCGCCCAGAGGACCTCAGCATCCACAGCACACAGCGGCAGGAGCCGCTAACGTCATTGGCAGGCAGCAGGCGGCCCTTTAAAGGTGGAACAGGCATCCGCTGCGCGGGAGCCCTCACTCATTTGCTTGGACATTTTGTTTGGCACGCAGCACTGTACCCGCCCGGAGGACCTCAGCATCCACACCGCACAGCGGCAGGAGCTGCTTACGTAATAGGCAGGCGGCCCTTTAAAGGTGGAATGGGCTTCCGCTGTGCAGAACGCGTGCGGACGAGCCCGGGCCACACCCATGCGAAGCGTCTGCGCCCATCATAGGCCAGGATGAGGCTGGGCTGGGCCCGCCCTCTGATATCAGAGATCCGTACTAGGGCACAGGATCTACACACCCAAGGTACTGTTCATTAATTCACAGGGCCGTACCCATAAGTAATTAATGGCTAAACAGTTTGGGAAATGCAAGGCCGCACATATGCCTGCGGGGCGGGGGGGGGGAATCGTGGGGACCCTCGATGCCTTCCTAACAAGGGCAGAGTCAGTGCTGACACACAAAATAGAGTGCACAGAAAAAAGACTCTCCCTGGATAATCTTGCCACTCAAAAAAGATCCTTGATAGGTTGCATAAGCAGGGCCAAATCCCCCACAGCTGCTCAAACATCTGTTGGGTACCTGCACGATGATCTGGTAACCACGGATAGACCCAGGGGGCCAGCGTATTTATCGTGATTGCCAGCAGACTCCGACTCACTCATTTCAGTAGATTCCATCTGTTTGGCCCTGGTACCAACGGGAGTGATGTTTTGCCAGAGCAAGTGGCATTCCCTTCTTCAGAGGTCTTGTCGAACATGTCCCATGCATCTTTGACCCCCATCATAACACTATCAGCATCAGATCCCGGTACCAGCGAGGTTACTAGTAGATCCAAAAAGCACTTGAGGGTTAGCCCACGGGGCAGCACAGAAGGTTCAACATTAACAGCTATTAATGAACCACCGGCAAAATGGAGTAGGTGCGGTGCCTCCCAAAAGCTAAGGCAAAAGCCCAAATCAAAGAAGCAGCCTCCCAAATTACCTAGACAAGATCTTATGGTCCCTGAAGGCACACAAGGGTCAACACAGAATTCTAGGCTGATTGGCACATCCTCCAGTCCACTGATTCTCGATTGTAATAATGACCATTGGAAAAGACTTGAGACATTGGTGTCCGTGCTGTTGGACCCTTTATTATGTAAACTACAGCTAATTGGGGAGAAACTGTCGCTGATTGAACAGTCAAGTAACGTATCATTCACTCCACTAAACATAGGGGTTTGTCACTGTAATAGTCTTGATCAACTACCACCTGCTCCATCTGTGGTCCAGCAGAAGGCCCTGGAAGTGGGAGGGCCCATGATAGGGATACCATCATCATCGTCTTTAAAGGGCTCTGACCTCCAGCCAGATAGCTGGTTGGACATGGTAACCCACACCCCTCAACTCAACCCTGTAGCAACATGCTCCAAGGCACAGCCCAGCAGTCTGGGGGCAAGGGATGCAAGGGCAGCGGAGGAAGGGACCAAGAAGGTGCAACAGGAGAGTTGCCAAAGGACCCCAAGGGAGCAGAGTGCACATCAACAATATATGAGAGGGGAAACCACTCTAGCCGCCCCCAATAGTTGTGAGCTTCTAGCAATAGATCTACCACCAGCAAGCTGCCCATATACAGTGGTTCTGACAGGAGTGCCAGGACATAAGAACATACATGAGGAATCCACTGTACAGCTAATCAACAAAGTAGCGCATTGGACATGCAAGTATGCTAAATTTAATATTAAAGAGCATCGGCACATTCTCATGGCCAGGAGGGTTTCATGGATTGGCAAGTCGAGGAAAGCTTTCCCAGGAGACAGCGTAATTGTTACGTTTAGATACCCTGAATTAGCGCATAGGATCCTTTCACAGTCAGCTGTCTTATTTGGCTTAGAGTCTGGCATTAAAGCACTCCTATTGGGCTTTTTCTACAGGCCACCACCCAGTTTTAATTTCACACAATGTTACGCAGGACAGGAGGAGGTAACTGGGTGGGGTGGTAGGCACGTGGCTCTAAGTAACGCATTTGCCCCTTTAAGGGATTTGAATGATATCGACTGACTACGCCATAGGGAGGGTGTGGGCAGAGGTAGTCATATCCCTTTGGCTAAGACTGGCATAGTAGAGAGGAGAGTGGAGCTCCACCCGTGGACAACAGCACAACCCCCAAGAGAATGTAGGGAGTCTGGCAGCCCGAGGACAAATCACATAGTGAAGTACCGGGGATTTTAGGACCCCAGCGGTGCCAGGGGTAGCACCCTATGACTTCGTTTTCTATGTTGGCGTAGTATTATAAAATTCCACTCTCATGGTAATATAACAAAGAACTTGGCAAAGAAGCTGAAATATGAAAAGACATCTTTATTAAACTCAAATGAGTGAGACTACGTCGCACAGAAGCCTTAGCAACTGAATGAGGCAGTCTCTAGAACAAAAACCAGTCTTCCCTTTTATACAGAATATTACGCTTTGGGCAACACCGCCCCTGTTTCACAAGTGGTCATTCACATATTTTGGCTTCAAAGAAAAGGCAGAGTCATGATGACAATCCCACATTCCAGTTCGTTCAGCCCTCAATCATTTAACCCAGCAAGGCTCAGAACCCTCATCAGATATCAGCAGACCCCAATAAAACGGGCACCTCCTGCTCGTAAAACAAGCCATAAAGTAGGAAACAGAGTCAGATGTGAAAGAGATTAGCCGGAGGCTTGTGTGGGATGAAAAGGCTTTATGGTGTGTCAAACCCTGATGCTAATCACAGGTGGCCGTAGGACGGGGAGCTCGTGAGACCGGACTGACCTGGGGCAGCGGAGCCAAGCTATACAGGTCAAAGAGAAGTCAAACAGAAAGTACATGTGTTCTAAAGGCCTGTACTTGTTTGTAATGTGTAGCCTATGTGAGGGCAACCATAAGATGGCCACCGCTCTAAGATGGAACCCATGAAGTCAATGTATAATATCGTATACATAGTGCATTTATCGATGAAATGTAATGAAAAGCACTTGTACATAACGCATTGGCCATTCGCGGTTCACTAATACCCGAATAGACAGGGGTAGGGCCCTGCCTCCTACGCGGTCCCAAATTTCAAAGTACCACAGACCCTCCTTTTGCCCTTACATAGGCAATAACTATTCTCATACTAATCTCAGTCCAGGTCTATATTCATAAAGTCATGAAGATGTTGCTGTAGCATCATCCTATTACTTAGCAACTCTCTCTCGGGACACGTCTCCTTACACATGTAGTAGCACATAGGCCTCATATGGCAGGAAAAAAAATAATAAGGAATACCTCTATCTGTAGTGGGTGGCATAAGATCACACACCCAACAATTAGTGATGTTCACTACTAACTGTGTTGATGCAGAAGCTGTACAAAAGAATTGCTTACGAATTCTAATCTTTTAACCTGCCCATGTTCAGGAAAAGGTTGAAAAGAATGCAAAGAAGCAGTAGTAGGAAAGGACATAGGTTGGGAAGCGGGTGCAGAAGTCAATTGGGTAGAGTAAAACAATCCCACCCATAAATGACAACGTCATGTTTAAAAAACTCTAGAAAACACGTTATTAAGAACATATAGGCAACGGGAGAAAGTAGTGACCACTATTACAAATGAAATATTATTTTTTCACAACCCTAAGCAGAAAGCACGTCCTAAAATTATCTACTAACACCTTTAGGGCTCCTATGCATTTTATATGTTCAGGTGAAACAGTGGTGACCCTCATCAATGCTCTGAGGTGAAAATACTCTTTCCACAGAAAATGGACTTTATTCTGCTTTTACTAAACAGAATAGTACTTTAAAACAATGCCAGCAAAACAATCAGTCTCCTTAACACCTAGTCTATACAATCACACGGAAACCTCTTGTGAAACCACCTATGCCCAGAGTCCGTTCAAAAAGCCTCTCTGGCAGGCTTCTATTGTCCATCAAATCTTCTTCTGTTGTTTTCTTTTGCATGGGCCTCTTCATTCAAGCCTTACATGAGAAAAGTACTGCTTAGTTGGAGTGCCCTCCTGGCAAACACCCACAGCTCACTCGAGAGTCTCAATGTCTCAAGGCAGTGCACCTGTGTCTTTCCTCTGCTGCAGACACTACAAATAATATGCTCTTCATTGGTCATGGGCACAGATCATCTTGTGCAGACCCGGGACCATTCTCAGGATCCAACACTCATCATTCGGTGTCAGAGGACGCTCAGGCTGCTCTTTCATGGACCCTAGAATTAGTGCCTTTTGTCAATCTTGGATCCGCCGGTGCACTGCACTTCCATTGGAGCAAAGGAAAAGAGGGGGTGTGTGTGGCCAAAAACTCAGGCCAAGGGGCTCAAGGGACTGCACACTGTCAGAGGTTACCAGCACATGACAGGCGCTATTGTGCACTGAAATTCTGGTTCTGTGGCAAAACCAGCTCCTCCTTCTTTTCTGATGTTGAACGCCTTCTGATGAAGCAAGTGCGATGCTTTAAACAGTTCATTGTATAACAAGGGGACTGCAAACAGGTGGTCTGTGAGTTTCAAAGGAGTGGCCACACGCTATGGGACGATTTTGGTCTAGAATATACTGTCATTCTCAAAAAGCAATACAAATATAAAGACAGTAGGCAAAACAGTGTCTCTAATCTTTTCAATTTGGTTTCCGTGTGAGAGCCTCCATCATCTAAAGGTAGATAACTACACGAGAATTCTATCTAAATGGATGTCTTCACATATGGTGGCATTGTCTAACGGGGCAAACACATTTTTTTCTGAATGATTACATCTAGGTGTTCCTAAATTCCTTATCCAGAACATCTCAATAGAGAAATCACATGGTACAAATTATCATGGGCATGTAGAAAACTTTCACATCAGGCGCAATATGCAATACACAGGCTAATAGTCAAATATGCAAACAAAAGACAAGAACTAGAGGGTCCTGATATTTGCATGATTAGAACACATCTGATCCCACCAAAAATTAAAGCAGCAGGAACAAAAGGGTAAAAACCACATTAAAAAATAGACATTGAAAATTCGTCATGTTCAAAAAAAAAAGTAAACGTAAGTTATCTCCTATTGGGATGGAAAACTTGTCTTACTATAATATAATATACTTGACAGTCAGGCTGGAAAACATTGAAGCAGGCCTAAGGACAATTCTTGAAAACCTGTCTGGCCATACAAAAGGGAATTATACATAAACATGCAGTCTGGAAGTGTGTACCTGAACAATACACCTACAATAATAAATGGGCTGACTGGTGAAAGGAATACGGAAAAGGGAATTGGAACTAGGACACAACTAAAATCCCCAATAACTAAGCATGATGCGACATTGGTCAGGGGAGAAGCAACAAAAGGAAAAAAAATAAAAATCTATAGGAAGACCAAAAATTATTTGGGTGATAGTCAAGCATGTGACACAACACCAAGAGTACGGGTGATACACAAAGGCCAAAGTTACATACATTTTAACTCTACCGCTGGTGGCTACACCATATACGGTAATCTTAGGTAATGTTCCAGTTCCTTCTTCAGGGAAAAATGAAAACCTAGTTTTCTTTTAAGGAACAAAAGCCATAGGCTACTTAGGAAGCAACACATCATTAACTAATGTAATATAGAAATTAGGCCACCTTGAGTCACAGATCTATAATTTCATCCTTAGGTCCAATCAAGGATACATAAATGTAAGGCTGCCTGTTCCTTTAAGGGAAGGGGCAGTAACGTGACTAACTACAGGTGACACACTTTGATCCTGTATATCTCTTTTATTTTCCTTACCATTATAGCCAAATAGACATGCACTGGTGAAGTGTTGTCTCTCATGTTCACAGCATGAAATATCATTAGCTGTGGAATTTAGTAACCAGAACAAGTTCAACCAACTGTTGCGTAGCGATGGGCATCGTCATGACCATCCCCTCACAACACAGGTAAACTTGTAATAGTATCAAAAGCAGCAACAAAAACAACGAAAACATGCAAAAAATAATAAAAAGGCACAAAACGTCAAGCCATCAGATATACTTGCTGTATATCAAGCACAAAAAGCATAGACAAAACAATAGCATATGTAAATAAGCGGTGACACACAACACCATGTCATGTACTTTTATGCACTGTAAACCTGCAGCCCAAAACCCAATATACGGGCCTGTTTAATTTGTCAGGTTTAAAATCTTTACCCTCCTTTTGACAGCAGATCACCAGGCAATGGAAATCTGCTGTCAAATATAACTTTACTGTTTCTCTTCTAACGTACAGGACCAGCAAGAACAATTCATGATAGGACCAAATACACAAAAACAAATTTCCATTACTTAACTGTTACCCTCTTGTCAGTTATCTGGCAACATCAAGCCACCGTAGTTTTACCTTTCTGAAAGTAAAAATCGTTACATGACACTCCATATTAATTTGGCACCTACAGTTTCCACTGTGAAAAAGAAGTCTTAATTGGCGATACGTTCTCACTTAGGCATGTAGCCTTACAAATTTTAGAAGTGGGCTGCATCTTATTTTCTGTCTAAGACTTAATGCAACACTTCGTTTTCTGTTAAATAACACAAATGTATCTGTTCTGCAAAGCATTTAACATGATGTTTGGGCTTTCAAAGAAAACCCCTTTTCTATATTTTCCCTTTGGAATTAAGTTCTTTAGTTTTAGTGATGTTGTTATGGAGAAACCAGAAACCCCACCTTTAGAGGCCCGTGTAGCAAGGTCATTCTGCATTCCACAGAGGCAAGGCCCTAATTTAAACGGTCATAAATGTCAACGTGGCAGCCTACTCCATAAAGATAGCATCTCAGCAGCGTAACGTGAGCCAGCCTCTGCAGCTCTCCTTAGCCCCCAGCTTCTGCCACTCTGAATTTGTCAAAGCCAGAAGGCCTTCCTAATTCCTCCTAACTTGCAATAATTCACTCTATTTTGTAAAATAATTTCTCCTTTTTAGGCGCTAAAAAAATTATCTCTATTCCCAGATTATTAAACTGCATGTACTGTGAATAATTCACAAAACGTAATAACACCCATACCAGTTTTTAGAATGAATGCTCGTTGTAATCTTATGCAATGGTACACATTTCATCAACCTCAAATTAATGAACTTCTCAGTAGGCCCAGTTTAGTTAGAACATTCAACCTTGATATTGAAACAAGCCGTTGTACTGGCACATTGACTCATTGAATCATAAGAAGGCACAACCTGTAAATATATATCAAACCTAAATGTATGTATTTACTGAAGCCTGAGACACTTTAAAAAGTACTCTGAATGAAAGAAAATGCAGTTTAAACAGTGTTTTTACCCAAATTCGACTTTGATATTTCAGGCATTAAAAAATTAATATCCTACAATTTTCTTGCATAATATGCATTACCAGAATGTCTATTACATAACCCATGAGTCAGGCATTGGAAATAATAACCTATACTTTATAAAAATGAGCTTGTTTGCGCCTGCGCCAAGGGAAAATTGTACACGCGAATGCTTGTCATTTTAGTGATGCAACACAACTTAAATCAAATTTTAATGCTAGGAGGTCATAGTATGAGTATTAAGCTTTATAAATATCAAAAAACGATTTTGAAAAGCACTTATTTTTTTTAAAATAATTTTTCCATGATTAATAATTTTCTTTAAAAAAATTCCAATTATTCGTTTTTGTGATAATTCCATGTATAACAAGCAAGCTGCATCTCTTGCCTATCATTTTGGACACATTACCTCACAAGCCTAAGCGCATAAGCCCAACTTGAAACGCGTCACATTTTTGCGCCACTTTCATTTAAAAGGACGGTTATGCAAAATTCCACCCGTGTTCAACTGGGAAGGTGCAGGCTGAATGAACATTTCTATCAAATATACTGCAGCTGAAAAGTTTGCCTGTGAACATCTAATACAATGCATCTAAGGAAAATGCTGTAAATTTATTTTATTTTTGCAAAAATAGATAATTTCGTTTTTGGGGCCTTATTTATATCTACTGAATGTGTTTCTAATTTTATCCTTTAAGCATTTAACGGCAGTTTTGTATATGTTAACAAACGCTCATTCTATAAATTAAAGAGCACCATATAGCTATTTTAGCACATCACATGGTTCATTTCTGGATTTCTTTTCTAAGTTTCTACTTGATATTAATTAACCAGCAATTTACTTCACAGACTGAAAACATCAGAAGACCCACAAACACACATTGAGCTCATTTCAGACATAAACGGAAAGGGGGTCAAACAGACAATACAGCGCGCTTTAGCCATTTTTCATAAATAGCGCCGTCGCAATTTACTTACAGAAGTGGCACTAATGAGAAAACAACATAGACATTTAAACACACAGTTGACTTACAAATCAATACGCATGACAGAAAGAAAGAACAGCTCACAGACTATACTTGAACCAAACCATTTGCAAATACTAGTTGTAAGTCATATTTACAAGAAACGCTTCTCAATAGTATTCCAAAAGGCTGCATAAACAGCCCAACAGACAGATGTATGTCCAAGAAGTAGTGAATGCGCTCAATTCACTAGCTTTGCCTAGCAGAACACCACACAAAATCGTTCTGCATATCTTTATTCATAAAACTGCGCAGAACGAAGGATCCTTGTTTTGTATTATGTCATATTTTAAGTCCCTGGGGGTACAAAATCACCAAGGAAGAAATATGTTTTCAAATCTAACCGATTTTAACTATGGTACCTTCCAAAAAAGGCAACGCATTTTTCCATGTGAGCTTACAAACAGGCATGTCAAAAATACTGCGGAAAACGCAAGTATTATAATCAAAATGGTGCTTAAGGTATTTTTCGTATGTGCACCGTTCAACTAAACCAAATGGAGAAATATCTCCTCATTACCTGCCTACACAAATTGCAATTCGCATATCAAACCTATACAAACCAAAAGTTGGCCAACACAAATTTCACAGTTCCAAAGCTACTTTTCAAACTTGCTAAGATCAGGCATCTTATAGCTCACTAATCTAGCTTCTAACTTCAAGGGTTTATCTCTACCAATATACTCGCAAATATGCGAGACCCTTGGGTATGGTAATTGCAATGACAAAATCAACAAACCAAGAAACCAACCCCTCGGCTTTGGTAATTGCGATAACCAAATCAAAGACAAAGAACCAAAGCACTTATACTTAATTCTTATTTTTACTAATCAAAAGGTTATCCAAATTCTAACTGTCAAGTTCTACATAACCAAACGTCTTTTATAATACTCACGCCAAAAAGGGTTCTAATCGGGAGTGACATCTTTTGGAGAGTCAAAGTCAGAAAGATCAGAGATATACTACTGGGCTGCAGAGACAAAGAATCCCCCAGAACCTCGGTGCTCAAAGTACCTGCTTAGTGGATTTCTGTCCTGTTCTTCCCAGTAGATTTCTGTCCTCTGACAAGATCGCTCCTCCAGATAGTCACTTGTATTGATGCCGCGCTGTCGGGCGCCAACTGAAGTACCGGGGATTTTAGGACCCCAGCGGTGCCAGGGGTAGCACCCTATGACTTTGTTTTCTATGTTGGCGTAGTATTATAAAATTCCACTCTCATGGTAATATAACAAAGAACTTGGCAAAGAAGCTGAAATATGAAAAGACATCTTTATTAAACTCAAATGAGTGAGACTATGTCGCACAGAAGCCTTAGCAACTGAATGAGGCAGTCTCTAGAACAAAAACCAGTCTTCCCTTTTATACAGAATATTACGCTTTGGGCAACACCGCCCCTGTTTCACAAGTGGTCATTCACATATTTTGGCTTCAAAGAAAAGGCAGAGTCATGATGACAATCCCACATTCCAGTTCGTTCAGCCCTCAATCATTTAACCCAGCAAGGCTCAGAACCCTCATCAGATATCAGCAGACCCCAATAAAACGGGCACCTCCTGCTCGTAAAACAAGCCATAAAGTAGGAAACAGAGTCAGATGTGAAAGAGATTAGCCGGAGGCTTGTGTGGGATGAAAAGGCGTTATGGTGTGTCAAACCCTGATGCTAATCACAGGTGGCCATAGGACGGGGAGCTCGTGAGACCGGACTGACCTGGGGCAGCGGAGCCAAGCTGTACAGGTCAAAGAGAAGTCAAACAGAAAGTACATGTGTTCTAAAGGCCCGTACTTGTTTGTAATGTGTAGCCTATGTGAGGGCAACCATAAGATGGCCACCGCTCTAAGATGGAACCCATGAAGTCAATGTATAATATCGTATACATAGTGCATTTATCGATGAAATGTAATGAAAAGCACTTGTACATAACGCATTGGCCATTCGCGGTTCACTAATACCCGAATAGACAGGGGTAGGGCCCTGCCTCCTACGCGGCCCCAAATTTCAAAGTACCACAATAGTCAGGCCCTCCATCTCGCTGAGTAGCACCGGGCTTGTTAATCCTAGCCTAGGGAGCATCAGGGGAGACATAAAAATTATCTCTTGGAATATAGCAGGACTGTCTAGCAAATTTGGGGAGGAGCAATGGCTCACCTACATCAGGGAGTTCCAGAGAATATGCCAGCAGGAAACATGGAAGACAGGTAAAAAAAATTCAACGGAGGATATAAAACCTTCTTTTGCCCAGCAGTAAGAGTGGTCTCTGGCAGAGCAAAGAGGGGCTTGATTATGTTTATAGACTTGAGAATTCAGGTCAGCTGGAAGAACCTGGTATGGGATTCAAATGTGGCCCAATGACTTAAATTATCGAATAACACCTCTAGGGTAGTTCTAATACATTTTTATAATGCAATACCAACTGTGCAGGGCTTGAGTAGTCTCCAAGAATTAAATACATGGCTGGAGCACACACGAGAGAAAGGGCTGGCGCAAGCACAATTGATCTTAGTTGGTGAATTTAATTGTCACCTGTGCCCACATTTGAGGGTGGCCCAGGGTGACTAGCCATCCTGTCCACTAAGGAAGGGACCACTCTTGGAGCACACCCAGGGGGAAATTTATACACCAATGGGTTAACCCACACAATGGGCATGATTGATAATAACATGCGTATCCCGGCCCACCCAACTTTTAAAGACAGAGGATGCCATTTGTATATTGATTTGATCTTCGTCTCTCCTATATTGAAAAGATGTATATCAAATTTCAATATCCAATTTAGTGTGTTAAGTGACCATAACCCACTCATTTTATCGCTTGCTGTCCAGCACTACCCCCAAGTACCAAATCGACGGACAGGGGGTTAGAGGATTGCTGTGACTGACCAAGGCAGAAGGTTGCAATGGTCCCAGGTTGACACCGTTGCTTTTAATGGTTCCCTGTTTGATAGAGGCAAGCAGGACATTTTGAAATGTTTAGATTTAGGAGTGCAAGGGGCTGAATTATTAGATGCTTTCAGGAATATTGCAAACTTGGTGGATAGCTTACTGAAGTCCTCAACACATGCGCCCAGTTTGGGTGCACCCAGATGGGTTGATAGCCAATGCTCTCTGGACCTAAGAGAGCTAAAAGTGGCACTTAAGCAGACTCCGAGGGACAAGGAGCAGGTGGCGACCTGCTGCCTACGTTATAAGCAAGAGGTCAAAGGATGAAAGGGTCAACTACAGCGTAAAGCCTGGTAGGACCTCACTGAGGCGGCAGAGCTGAAGGACTCTACCCGCTTTTGGAGAGTGATTAATAACCCCTGTTTTAGGGATCCAAATAAGCCAGGGCCAAGTAACAATATTCTACCAGAGCAATGGCAGCAGAATTTCCAGGGTTTGTATAACCACTCACATAGTGTGGAAGAACAACAGACCCCAATTCCAACACTAAATCCTAATTTTGTGACCTTTTCTTTGGATGAAGTGAGCCTAGGAATTGCGGGTCTGCCGAGGAACAAGGCACCGGGCCCAGACAGGATCCCACCAGACCTCCTTTGCTGTAATACGGAGGTCTGGGCCCCACTTTTAACTAAGGTACTAAACGCGGCCATAAAATCAGCCTCCTCTGCCATTATTGTGCCTATTTTTAAGAAAGGCGATAGGGATAGCCCACATTGTTATCGCCCCATATCTCTGATTGATGTTTCAGCGAAGGTTTTGGGGAGGGTGATTTTAAACAGGTTGATGGAATGGGCAGAGGCCAAACAAATCATTACGGATGTTCAATATAGGTTCCGCCCTGGGAAATCCACCATAGATCAATGCCTTAATTTGTACCTTATTTCCGCAAAATACACAGTAGCTAAGTCAGGGGTGTTGTAGCCAGCTTTTATGGACCTCACTGTGGCCTTTGACTGCGTGAATCGCAGTAAACTGTGGGCAATCATGGGCGAACTTGGGGTGGAGCCGGCAATAATCAATATTCTTCAATCGTTACACCTCAACACCACAGCGGCTGTTAGATACACCCAGGAAGGGAAGGTAACGGATTATTTCAAGTGCTCGAGTGGGGTTAGACAGGGATTTATATTAGCGCAGTTTCTGTTTACTGTATATATTAACGGCTTTGATCACACCCTGAATGTTATTAAAGCTGACCCCCTGAAGATAGGCCCAAGAACGGTCTCGGTTCTGCTTTACACAGATGAGGCGGTGCTCCTTGCCCTCACCCCAAATGGCTTGCAGCTTTTAATTGATGGTTTTGTGACATTTATGGAAAACCTGGATATGTCCCCTATTCTCACAAAATCACATGTCATGGAAATGGGTAAGAAGCCAAGCAAAACCTACAATTACACCATAGGCTCAGATACCCTAGGGAAAGTCCCAGCGTTTGCAAATTTGGGCATGTTTTTTGATGGACATTTGCATTTTAAACATTTACTGGAGGAGAAGTGCCTGGCCCTGACTAGGTCCACAGCATCCATTGCAAATTTTGCACAAATGCTAGGATGTTGGACTCCGGGCATGATTTTAAAGCTATATAATTCAATTTGTTGTTCCAAGGTCTTATATGGAAGTGAGGTGTGGGGATTTGTTATTGATAATAATCTGCAAAGGGAAGAGAATAAATACCTCAGGCGCTTACTGAAGGTCCCTCATAGTGCCCCGGCATTTAGCGTTCATGAAGAATTGGGGGTCAAATAAATTTCTGATCTGGTGACAGCTAAACCACTACTCTGTTGGTTGAAGGTTTGGGCAAATGCAGAGGCGGGTTTGACGAGGCTGGTAATCCAGGATTGTCTCTCTTTAGATCACGCGCTGAGAATTCCCTGGATAAAATTCGTCAGGGATTCGTTTTCGAAAATAGGGCGTGTAGACCTGTTTACCAAATCGGACAAAATGAGACCCTAGGATAAGGTAGACACCAAATTCCTGTACTTTAAGCACGCTATGGCGCAACGTGAAGCCACTGAACTTGTTAAACACAGGGTGAGAGATCTCATACTAGTCAAAACTACCCAGTGTATAGAACCATATCTAACACTAATAACGAGAGTACACAATAGATTTTTAATTACCCGTTTTAGACTAAATCTCATTTATCACTTATTGGCAGTACCTGCAGGTTTTATTATGAATTCAGAAGAGAGAGGGCCGGGTGGCTGCGACAACAGGTCTCCACAGGACACCCTACACCTAGTTCTACTTTGCCCATATTACGCCTATCCCAGAAAAATGTTTGTGAAGATCCTGTTACGAAACGTCAGATTTAGGCAGGCACGTATAGCTTTACTGTTTCTAAAACTGTCGTCAGATGTTTTTACACTCTTCTGTGTGTTTAATTTTTTAAGAGATGCTTTAAAGTTAAGAACCACGTGGGGGGACTGAAGCCTAGAGACATTTCTGTCATGTCCCTGCACTATTTAATGTTACCTGTTACAGCAGACTACTCACAGCCCTATTTTTTAACACATTTTAATGTGTTTTAAATTTGGAAGGACTGGTATTTACCTAGTGACACAGGAGGGAGAATGAAAGTACATAAAAATGGTTTTAATCATGTTTTTGTGGTCACCCATTTATAGACTGTTCGGGTGGTTTGAGCAACCATTGTAATCAATGTATCTTTTATGTTTATATTTTTATATGCCGAACAAAGATAATAAATAAATAAATAAATAAATAAAAGTATGCACATTCCCCAATGTCATGTGGAGTACGTAGTTGTAGCAGGACTGGAGTTACAATAGAAATCTCACCTTCTCACAAATGTATGCACTTTATACAGTGTTAGTAAGACTGCAGTTATAATAGAAGATTTGATGCACTTTACCAAATATTAGGCGAACTGGAGTTTGAAATCTCACCTCACTCCCAAAATATATGATCTTTTTTTCAATGTTAGTGGCACATTGAGTTAGATTAGCAATTCTGATACCCTGCCAAAAAAATAATGTACTTCCCCATTGTTAGTGAGACTCGAGTCAAATATAGTAACTCTGCTCCTCCAACACAGTTTACTTATGTTCCCTAATTTTAGTAAAGTAGAGTTAGAATGGCAATAATGCACTTTAAAGAAGTTAAAACATTCATTAAGGCATTTTGAAGTAAATAAAATGTACTTTTGTGGATTCTTTTACATATGCTTACATGTGTTTGTGAATCATCCCAAAATGTCCATCTCCTATTAGTAAATATGAAAAGTGGGCAGAGTCCTTTCTATTTATACTAGTTGCATAGGAATATTGTAAAGAGAAAACGGGGAAACAGAGAAACAGAAGAATGAAAAGATGCAGCAAGGGGGAAAAACAAGGTAATAACAACCAGGATCATCATCATCAACATGTTATTACAAGCACATGGAACCACATGTATACAGCAACACAGGAGTCAAGCACAAGGAAACAGATGTATACAGCAACACAGGAGTCAAGCACAAGGAAACAGATGCACACAGCAACACAGGAGTCAAGCACAAGGAAACAGATGTATACAGCAACACAGGAGTCAAGCACAAGGAAACAGATGTATACAGCAACACAGGCGTCAAGCACAAGGAAACAGATGTATACAGCAACACAGGAGTCAAGCACAAGGAAACAGATGTACACAGCAACACAGGAGTCAAGCACAAGGAAACAGATGTATACAGCAACACAGGAGTCAAGCCCAAAGAAACAGATGTATACAGCAACACAGGCGTCAAGCACAAGGAAACAGATGTATACAGCAACACAGGAGTCAAGCACAAGGAAACAGATGTATACAGCAACACAGGAGTCAAGCACAAGGACCCCGATGTATGCAGCAACACAGGAGTCAAGCACAAGGAACCCGATGTATACAGCAACACAGGAGTCAAACACAAGCAAACAGATGTACACAGCAACACAGGAGTCAAGCACAAGGAAACAGATGTATACAGCAACACAGGAGTCAAGCACAAGGAACCCGATGTATACAGCAACACAGAAGTCAAGCACAAGGAACCAGATGTATACAGCAACACAGGAGTCAAGCACAAGTAACCCGATGTATACAGCAACACAGGAGTCAAGCACAATACAGTAACACAGGAGTCAAGCACAAGGAACCCGATGTATACAGCAACACAGGAGTCAAGCACAATACAGTAATACAGGAGTCAAGCACAAGGAACCCGATGTATACAGCAACACAGGAGTCAAGCACAAGGAAACAGATGTATACAGTAACACAGGAGTCAAGCACAAAGACCCCGATGTATGCAGCAACACAGGAGTCAAGCAAAAGGAACCCGATGTATACAGCAATACAGGAGTCAAGCACAAGGAAACAGATGTATACAGCAACACAGGAGTCAAGCACAAGGAAACAGATGTATACAGCAACCGAGGAGTCAAGCACAAGGACCCCGATGTATGCAGCAACACAGGAGGCAAGCACAAGAAACTCGATGTATACAGCAACACAGGAGTCAAGCACAAGGAACCCGATGTATACAGCAACACAGAAGTCAAGCACAAGGAACCAGATGTATACAGCAACACAGGAGTCAAGCACAAGTAACCCGATGTATACAGCAACACAGGAGTCAAGCACAATACAGTAACACAGGAATCAAGCACAAGGAACCCGATGTATACAGCAACACAGGAGTCAAGCACAAGGAACCCAATGTATACAGCAACACAGGAGTCAAGCACAATACAGTAACACAGGAGTCAAGCACAAGGAACTTGATGTATACAGCAACACAGGAGTCAAGCACAAGGAACCCGATGTATACAGCAACACAGGAGTCAAGCACATGGAACCAGATGTATACAGCAACACAGGAGTCAAGCACAAGGAACCAGATGTACACAGCAACACAGGAGTCAAGCACAAGGAAGCACAATGAACCAGATGTATACAGTAACACAGGAGTCTATTACCCTGGAAGTAGCCAGTTTGGATTACAGACAGCAACTCAGAAGTAAATCAAGCGCGCAGATGGCTTGAAGGCAAACAAAAGACAATAGATAAGATGGTTGGAGAGGATGTGGTGCAGTGAGGGAGGAGATTAGGTGGAGCAAAAGGGCACCTCCTGAAGACCAAAACAACTTGTCATCACAGACACAATATTGTGGCCACTGTATGCAGGAAAGGGCCGAGACAGCCTATGCAGAGGACGCAGTCTGGTGGGAAACAGATGAGGAGATTCGGGGGAAGGGGGACATAAAACAGAAACCAACCTGCGGCCACTGAGTAACAAAAGTAGAGAGAAGAGAATCTGACACGGTGAGCAACGTATACTGTGGCAGTGGAAAAGGAGGCAGTGGAGGAATCGTGAGTCATGAGGGTCACAGCGGCTGAAGTGTCTTCAGAATGATGGTCGACAGGATTAATGGTCACCCCGGGAACAGTGGCAGTGGGGTAAATGGCTGGTCACCAGATGCAGCTAGCATCTGCTTGTGTGGGTGGCACAGATTGAAAAGGTGCTCCAGCTTGCCTCTGTAGGTAATGGCTTGCTTCAGACGTCTGAAAGGAATGTAGTGGTGAGGGAGCAAGTATAAAATCCGAAGGCCAGATGGAGTCTGTGAAAACAGGACAGCTGTGGAATCCTCATCTGGATTATGTGTATGGTCATTTAAATCACCAGATTAGAAAGTCCTGGGAGAATAGCATTACACTCTGAGGTAGTTTCTGGCGCACCGCTTGCAGCCAAGAACATGAGCAAATAATTGTTCTTATGATTTGAATCCTTCATAGGTAAAAGCTAAAGCTCAACAAGGTCTAAATCTTTTTTCTGCCTTTAGAGAGGATCTACATGTGACTTGTGCCAGTGAATCATCCCTGCAAACATCATGCATTACACCATGGTCCTGCTGCACGTGCTGCTGTTGCTGCTTCCCGGGGTTGACGTAACGAGATGTGACCTCACAGCACTGAACACTGAGGTGTATTTCCAAGAAGGACACCTCCTGATCGGCGGCATCATTCCAATACACCTCAAGGCTGTTTACTCTGATCTTACCTTCACAAATCAACCCAAGCTGCTGCGCTGTGAAACGTGAGTCATCCTTGTGGTTGTAAGGTATAAATATGTCATTCTTTTAATTGTGCTTTACCAAGTTTGGACGGAAGACAGGCTTTCAATTATGGTATTTTTGTTTACGAGATGTAGTGTGCCGCATGTAATCTGTGTCTACTCCCCCCCCTTCTCGTACATCTGAGTTGGGTGAGCGCCAAGATACTCCCTGGAGTGGTAGCAGCGCTATAGAAGTAGCTTTTACATTTACATTTACTTGAGGAAGACTGTTAAGCTAAGTAAAAATGTCATTCAATATAAGTAACTATTTCAGGATGTCACCGGTGCATAATACATGGAATTATGTAAATGTTTTCACCTTTTGTTGTACACAGGGTCAGAGTATCTTCATACAGTTCAAAACAACTATCTGTTTTTTGATGAAAATCATTTTGAAATATAACTTTGAATAAAAGACAGCTGACATTGGGTTTACCAATATTAGGTTTGCATTAAATATATTCCTAAGAACGGTTACAATACTTTTACAAGAGGAAACTTAACAAAATATGCTGCACAATATAATTACACGAAGTGCCGTATTAACATCACCTTTGGGAGGAATTTATTTTTTTGAAGTGTGTCTGTTTTTTTCTGACGTGTCTAATGTGCTTTGTTACACATATATACCTCTTTATTTCCATACATTGACTAGACCTACTGCTAGACAGCTGTGCAAAGCACTAGGAAGTGGTAGCAAAGGTAGAACATATCTGAGGCAGTCTTGAAACATAATGGGGCGTGGGCAGGTGTGCTCAGGTAGCAACATCTAAGCTAACAAGTTCCTTGAAAGAGAGCATGTGGAAGCAACCACGTGAAAGCAACTGAAACACGCCATGTCAAATGCTTCTCTAATGTAGTTAATTGACAACATTCAGTAATTCATTGAGTCGCAGCACTATTTCAGAACTCTGTGGCATGGTGTCGATGCTATTCCCAAGCCTTCCCTTGAGTCTCTCTGCAAGAACTCCATGGAACAAGCACTACCTATGAGACTCGGAGGCAAACCAGGAGGAAGGATAAGTGAAGGGAGTGACACTGGAACTGCCCTACAGACAGACAGATGGATACCCTCGTTTTGTAGTCCCCCCCCTGATGTCAAGACACCGTATGTTATGTGTGAACATTAATCGCAAAAGCAATAATCCTGGTATGTGTCGCGTAAAGTGATAGTACTTACCGCTGCTGGCTAAGGGTAAGACATCACCCACGGGGTGACTAAACACTTCACAGTAGACTCAGAGGAGAGGAGGAAGTGGGAGTACACACCGGGGTGAAGAGGTGCAGAGGTTAAGCAGGATATCATCAAAGGGAAACTGAAGAGACAGACCAGTGTAACAATGGTGCAAACTGGTATGAGAGTGAAGAAACCCAACAGGTACGTTTTCTCGGTTCTACTGGGTTAAATATTGTCTCTTTCTAATGTGATCTAGAAGTATTCCTCAACCACCTTGGATTAGGAAGTCTTTGTATTTTCCAATAGACTTGGAAAGACAGCAAAATGTACAGCACTTCTAAAGTAGCATTATTGGCCTCAAGAGTCTCCGTGTCCTTTTTTGTGCCTGTGGACCCTGCCATGTCCTCATACATTTGTGAGCCCCCCAGACAACCCTGACACATTATTATGAAAGCATAGGTGGTATTCCATAACAGTTACATGAGAGTGGAAACATTTCAGACAAAGGGCCTAATTATGAGTTCAGCTGTCCCATGGACTGCCAAACCTGTGGTGGCAGGGCTGCCACCGCCGCATTGGTGGTTCAACCTCCATATTCTAAGTTCGGCAATTGGACCGCTGCAACCGCTGGGATCCATGATCCAGCTGTGCTGTTGTAGCAGTCAGAGGCCGCAATATGCTAGCGGTCCTGATGCGGCACAGCCGAGCATATTATGAGTTGCCTCATGGCGACCCTATACACAGCGGTGAGCCCGACATGGAAAGAATGGCAGTGAGGCTACTCAGGGGCCCTTACAGCACCCCCGTCACCTTTATGCAGGGGGAACATGATGTTCCCCTTCTGCATGTCTGTACCCCCCCCCCCTTCCTGCACAGGAAGAAATACACAGTATAGTGCATTTCTCCCTGTGCCGGAATGTGCTGTAGTGCTCCCACGGCACTGCCTTTCTAAGGCTCTCCTTTGAGCCTTAGAACAGCACAGCTGTCAGACCACCAGGATTAAACTCATAATCCGGTAGGTGGTCTTACTACGCATTTGGTGGTTTGGGTGCTGGCATGGTGGCCCCCTGTGTGACCGCCAAACTCGTAATCAGGCACAAAGTCTCTTACATCACTTAGAAGCAAGGCCAGAGACCCCCCACTGGCTTTCCAAAGCCCAGTACAGCAGAACAAAGACAGTTGTTTGGCCAAACAGCAATATACACTACTCTGCATTAAAGTCTTACAGAAGTAAGGTGATACAGCCTTTTGTAGCTAATAAGTTGGCTACCGTTCCTACTGATCCAATTGGTAGACTTTGATGTGTTCATCCTGGTTTGCTCCAATCTCCAACGTTGTGGCTATTTGTCCATATGAAGCAGATGTTCTCTTTATGCCCCTGCCTATTGGAACTAGTTCACTGTTCTAGATTTCCTAGCTGAAGCTTCCATCCTTATCAATTGTGTACATGCTCATTCATGTCAAGGTCCCCTGTTCCTTAAGGAAATGTTTCTAACCTTGGTTGACTATCTTGGAAAAATGAAACTTCAGCAATATATCTTGCTTTCTATGAAAATCCTTGGCAGCATTTATGCTAGCACAACCTACACGTTTAATACGCTCCGAGCAAATAGAGCATGTCTTCACATTTGCAAGCACTCATCAATTAATGTAAATTAACCTGCGTGTCACATGAAGAGTCTTGCTCAGACAAAAGTCCTCACACTACACCATGGTTTTTGGCTGCCTGTGTTCAGCTACGCAAGGTCTCGGTTAGGAAGAGGATGTCCGGGGAGTGTGTGTCATTGGCGTCCCATATCTTGGTGGAATGTTTGCTGAGCGATCTAATGTTTAGGAGCATACATGCCAGCCAGGGCAAGGCATGTGTGGTGCATGGAGTGGAAGCACTAGTGCAGATGAAGTGACATTGAGTGCTTGAGAAAATACCCACAGTGGAGTGGGGTGAAGCGCAGAAGCAGCTGTCGTGGTGGCATCCAGTGTTAAGTGCTTGCAGGTGGGAGGTTGTGTAGCTGCGATGTTCGGATGGATCAGGGTCCATGGCACTGAGCGCGGTACTGGTGTGGACAGGCGCAGATGGGTTTACCTTTAGCTTGCAGTAGCCGCCATTAAGTAGGTCCTAGGGGAAAGAGCGGGGGTGGAGGTCGGGGCAAGGAAACGCGTGGTGCAGAAGGCGGAAAAAGGCCTGCAAGCGAAATCCAGAAAAGGAACAGAGGGAGGCAGGAAAGGATGGAAGGGGAAAGGGAGGAGATTCCCATGGAAGAGCAAGGAGGAAAACAGAGAAAAATTGGCACAAAGGAAGAGCGAGCACAAAGGAAAGCTGGCACAAAGGAAAGCAGGGAAAAAGAGTGAGAGAGTGAAAAAAGGAAAATGAGCACAAAGTATGTGGGCAAAGAGTGAGAGAGAGGATGGAGAGCAGGATACCAAAATCTTTCTTCACCGCGATAGATTCCTTATTTCTCTGGAATCATGGCGTTCCCCGGATTGCACTGAAGAAATGCTTTAAATCTACATTCAATGGGGGGATTGCTGCAGCTGGCATCAAAACCTATTACAGAACTGCCCATTTAATAGTTATAAATGATTAGTTGCATGACACTTAAGGAAATTCCGCTTTCACTCCTGAAAAATGGGTAAAGCATGGAAGGTCGCTCCTACATTTTCTCTATGGTGGACCTCCAGACCCAGGGTTCCCTTTATTGATGAAATTGGTCATTAGACTCTGGAAAGAGATACTTAAGGACATGGGGAGGGATCAGAAGATTACGTGTGAAAGGCTACTTTGGGTAAGGATAAGACTACCTTAAGTGATTGCACTGAAAGGTTTTAAACAATGGCACATGATAGGTATCGCACACTTGGGGAGGTAATGGGAAGAGTGAGGATTAATTCCTTCCAAGAAATGCATATGAATTTATGTTACACTGTACACAGTTTTTTAGATACCTATAATTGAGACATGCCCTCATCTCACCCCGTACATTGCAGACATTGATGGCCTAGCTTATTTTAATCCCCAAGAGACCAAGTTATTATTATATAGGACCTTGGCAATAAATACACCAGATACCTTTGAATCATTGAGACAGATTTGGGAGGAGGACCTGAGGTCGCTTACAGATTATGGGCCCGATTCACAGAACTAACTTAAGCGAAAATCCTAAACTTCCTACCATTTTCGTATTCACAGAAGGCACTGACTCATTTTGGTATTCACAGAAGACACTTACTCACTTCGGTATTCACAGAAGTTAGGAGTCCTAACTTTAGGACTCCTAAATGCCTTCTGTGAATACCGAAAGTCTTAAAATTAGGATTTTTCTCAGTTTAGGAGTCCTAAAGTTAGGACTCCTAATTTTACTACTACTAAACTGAGAAAAATCCTAATTTTAAGGCTTTCGGTATTAACAGAAGGCATTTAGGAGTCCTAAAGCTAGGAGTCCTAACTTTACTACTACTAAATTGAGAAAAATCCTTATTTTAAGACTTTCAGTATTCACAGAAGGCATTTAGGAGTCCTAAAGTTAGGAGTCCTAACTGTACTACTACTAAACTGAGAAAAATCCTAATTTTAAGGCTTTCGGTATTCACAAAAGGCATTTAGGAGTCCTAAAGTTAGGACTCCTAACTTCTGTGAATACCGAAATGAGTAAGTGCCTTCTGTGAATACCAAAATGAGTAAGTGCCTTCTGTGAATACCAAAATGGTAGTAAGTTTAGGATTTTGTCTTAAGTTAGTTCTGTGAATCGGGCCCATTGATTGGGAGGAGGCTCTGTCATCCCCCAGACAGTCCACTATTGCTTCTAGGTTTCGGCTGATTCTAGTCAAAATCTTGCATAGGACATATTTTACTCACAATAGGTTGTGGAAATTGAGCGTAATTCCTTCACAGATCTGCCTTTGATGCCAAACTCAAACAGGGACTCTGAAAGATACTTTCTGGAGTTGCCCAGTCCTGAAGGGATTCTGGAGCAGAGTTCTGTCCACACTGGGCTCGGCCTTGGGCTGGAGTGTTCCTGATGACTCTAAGTTGATCATTGTTTATATAAATACAGATCTCTACAACAATAAATGCAAGTTGTTGTTAAGATTGGGTCTGATGGTCACCAAGAAAGACAGCAAGTAAGTGGAAAGACAGCACCACTCCCTTTATGTAGGTATGGGAAAAAGGCCTCAATCAATGTATGACAATGGAACAACCAATTAATATCACAAGAGCTTGTCCACAATAACACCATAACATTTGGGAGCAATAGTTTCAGTATCAAGGGATCCAGATTGACCTGATAGGTCCAGCAAGTAGCAATTTGGACAAGTAAATATGGTCTATGAAACTCCAGGGCTCCGACAATAGCCATAATGGATGCCCAGTGGGGCAGATGGGGGATATTTAGTGAGCAAAAGAATTATATGCATGGCTCCAGGGGGCGTTTGGAAGGTGGACAACATGACCTGTTTGGAAAGAATGTATGGGGATTTGGTTGTACTGAACCATTAACATCAATAAAATGTGTTATAAAAAAACCCAAATTAGGGGCCATGGAAATCATCTGAGCCCGCCTGCTATGGGAAATATCCCTGGAAATGCTAGTGTCCAGTGTTCCTTGAGACCAGAGGGAGCTGCTGCTCGGTAAGGCTGACAAAGGGTATGAGATTTAATGGAAATAGTTCTGAACAAAGCAATAATTTGTACTTGGGAGTTTAAGCAAATCAAAATTGTAATGTCTAGCCAACAAGTGGCCCAAACTGTACCCTATTCATCCAGTCTGGAGTCTTGGAAACCCCCTGTGCCCAGGTTTTCACTCACCTTAACAAGCAGCAGTTTATTGATTTTTTCCTTTTTTGAAACTATATATCTTTGAACAATCATATAAATGTATTCCTTGAGTCTGGTTTATGCTATTTTTTACATTGTAATTTTTTTTTTACATGTGCCAAAGATTTCGGAAAACCAAGGACTGGCTTTAGGATTGTGCAACTGATGCTCCTGCACCTGGTGCTGACATTGGTGGAGAGAGCTGTAGAGTTCCTTGTGTGTCCAGCAATTTACTCATCATAAAGTAGTGCAGAAGATTAATGTGCCTGCTGCAAACAAAGTGTACCACGCAGATGACAGAGCTGACTGCGAGAGAAGTACAAGTAGTGTTATAAAAAAATGAAATGTATGTCAGAGAGGATTTATGGAGAGATGAGGAGCACTGTTGGAGGGTGGTAGTGAGGGAATTTGTGGAGAAGGAGGTCAT
The DNA here is from genome assembly GCF_964204655.1 of Triturus cristatus. NCBI lineage: Eukaryota > Metazoa > Chordata > Amphibia > Caudata > Salamandridae > Triturus > Triturus cristatus. The sequence continues at coordinate 409,032,614 of NC_140590.1, forward strand.
GGAGGGCCACCCAAAAAAACTGTTGTATTGTTTACACATTTTTGTAGCAAAACACAAGCTAAGCATGAATGACTCTTTCGGGCTTGATAAGACATCATTAGTAGAAAAAGTAAGGTACCTATTTAAGGGCAGGGTTAGACACAAGGAATGGTTGTTGAGAGATGTTGAAGAGCTGAATTCCGACTGCTTACACAATGATAGAATACAGTATGCGTGAAAACTATAGTTGGCTTGTCATAATTTAGGTTTGCTAAATGTCTACAACCAAACAGGTTAGATGGCTCACAACACTTTGGCCATAATGTAGGAAAGAGACTAATAGGTTAGGGATGTGTGATGAAATGTGTTTCGGGGCCTCCTTAGTATTCGGCTTGATCTGCATATTATCTGCTGAGTTGTATATGATAATAATAAGCATTCTAATACTTATAATTCCTAGTATAACTCTCCAAAATAAACAATCATAGAATAGTACATACCATCCATTATGTGTGGATGCTGATGTGTGAGTACAATAGCAGGGCTCTATGTATCATTACCTGCAGATAAAAAGGTTCTGTCATTATTCGCTGGACACCTATACTGCTCTTTCTCTAAACAAATGGTATAGAACCTTTTAGAACTAAGGTGATCTACTGAGTGTGATCTCAAGAATAGTGGGATGAACATGACAATGCTTTAACTAAATGACCTTGCAGCAGAAAAGAATGCCTTAAATCACTGCATTTAAGAAGCAACCAACATCCTCCAGACAACAAACAGGAAAAATAAAAGGAAATGCCTAGATAGACAATGCATAAACTACAGAAAACTTCCAATAGTAAAACTCTACCATGACTCTCAACCAACAGCAAGGCATCAGAGAAAGCAAAACTTGGTTAACAATGAAAAATGCTCACTTCTGGCTTAAACTAAAATTCTTAAAAATACAACAAAAATGAAATAGTTTAAGAATATCATGTATCGAACTTTTCAAAGAATTGTGCATTCTGCTATACTAATTATACCTTAAATATCAGTCCCTCTCAGTAAAACATGTAACTTATTCCCGCTCTACTTCCACTTATCATCTTGATAGACAAAGTATGTTTTCTGGATATAAATATAGTCAAAATTCATGTGTCTGTAGATTTAATAATATTGTGATACTTGTGAAATTCTGTATTTTTTCATAGATTCTTTGTGGAAGCCTATCAATATGCACTGGCCATGGTCTTCGCCATAAATGAAATAAACCAAAACCCGATGATATTACCAAACATCACAGTAGGCTTTAGTATTTTTGATTCGTGCTACTTAGACATGAAGGCCATGCAGGGAACCATGGGCCTACTATCTGGACAGCGGGACATGATACCAAACTACAGCTGTCAAGACCAACCGAAGATGGCTGCTATTATTGGAGATACCCTTTCCTCGTCCACAGTCCAAGTAGCTCGGCTACTGGGAATCTATAGGATCCCCCAAGTAAGATGTTTTAAACTAATGTGCCCATGATTGTGTGTGTGATCCTATTATAGCCATGGTTTGTGTTTGCACAATCTAGTCTTTGCTCTACAAGAGTCACTTTAGATAATTTAAATGTGTACAAAGGGAAAGATTAAAATTCAGCAAAATAAAAGATCTTGATGAAAAGGCACAACAAAAAATGAAAAGAGAAAGAAGGTAGTGAGTGATAGTAGAAGGAAATAACTTCAAGAATATTTAGGGCAGATGAAGAAACCCAAAATGCAGAGAAGTAGACGACATGCAACCAGTATAGAAAGGGTAATCAACCAAGAATATAATCATTAAGAATATGATTGGCAATGCGAAGGAAGTAAAAAAAGAGGAGTGGCAACTAGATTAAGTTCATCCTAGTAAGTCTCTCGAAGATGTTTGGTGTATGAAGGGGGATGCTTCCAATTGTTACAGTAAGTCAGAATCTACTTGAACTAATAGCAATAATATTAAACATCTTGTTCTTTGGATCACCAAGTTGCAATGTTAACTCCACCACAAATAATAGTGTACATGCCGTCCATTCCAGGGTTGCAGTTAACTCTGTGAAAAAAAAGTATGGTGTCCCTATTATTCTTGGAACACCCCCTTCCAGCCCGTTCGTGGAAGGGAGGCAAGACATATGGGGCCTTATTACGAGTTTGCTGGTCCACTGACCACCAGACTCATGGAGGCGCAGCAGTGGCGGCCTTTCGACCGCCCCATTATGTCCAAGGCTGTCAGGCTGCCCAGGGACCACCGCAACTGCCAATCATATTATGAGTTTCCTCACTGCCACATTTTTCATGGTGGTGCGACCGCCATGAAAAGTGTGGCGGTGAAGAAACAAAGGGTGCCCTACACACCATGTGGATGCACACAGGGGGGTGCACAACATGTGCCCCCCTCTGTGCATGCACACCAGTACCTGCATGGCATGGACTGCACCAGTCTATGTTGTGCAGTTATGGATTTTTAAGGCACCACCGTGGGAACACCAAAAAACATCCCACCAGGCAGGAGAAAAATCTAATCTGGCAGGCCTTTTAGACATGGGTTTGGATGTGCAGGAGCAGGGCCGTCCCGCTACTGCACCGCCAAACTCATAATAAGGCACCATGGATACTGACAATGAATCCCGTTTTTGACGTGCACTGCCAATGCCCAGAGTTGTTGATGTAAACTCTACTATCTGTCACTGGGACTGCAAGACTTTCCAACACCTCCCTTAGTGAAGATAGCCTAAATGGGGAAAACCCTACTATACTATGGGGGAGAACTCAAAATAATATACTAACACTGTTGTTAGGAAGCAAAACTTTAATCCAGCGTACGAGTCTTTCCATCTGTAATTCACACTGATCACCTGAATGGGTACTTAGTTGCTCTAAATACATTTCTATGTAGCACAAGGCCTTGAATATAGTACAGGGGCAGGTGCATACATTTCGATGTGACATTTACATGTGAAAGAATAATGTCAATTGCATACCACCCACAATCATGCAATTAATTGATAGTAGCCTCACCCAGTTATCCAGTTTGTGTCAGTTCATGACTACATGCTACAAATATTCAACCTCTTTTTGGGACTAGAAGCATAGCCTATCATTTCTACTGATTCTGTGGCACAAGCCACATAACTCAAGAAGTGGGAGCATGGCCAATCTAAACAGAATATTAAGTGAAAAATTCATTCTTATATAGGATTTTAGTTCTGCACATTTAAAATCCCTCATATAAAGCAATTACAAAGGGTCTCAGATATAAAGCTGATATTTCTGGTATGCTGCACTTGCAGCAACGTAGTTGTGTATGGCTGCTTTAAAATACTCAATACATAAGTCTGGCTGAAAAAAAGAGTTCTCTTAAGCCCAAAAAATCCAGACTCTGATTTAAATACTGAAGTAATCCACCAACCATAACGTCTTGACCACCAACCTAAACTTCATTTATGCAAACCAAATGTGTAAGGCCACATGATGTTGCCAATTTATAAACGCACCAACACTAGTTCCTGGTGTATAGAAAAAACTGGCGTAGATTTTGGGACTGATAAGAGACTGCGTAAAAATTTGTTTTCGGCTATTTGAATGCCAGGCTGTTCTTTAAAGCCCCATATAGAGGAACCATAGGCCGCAATCGCTACACACTTTGCACTATATATTTTCAATATACTCTCAATTGGTCTAGCCCCCAAACGCTTTGCAAACCCCATTAATCCTAGGGCAGATCGAGTAATAGAATTCTTTTTAATTTTCTGTTGCGGTATCCAAGAGAACTTCTCATCAAAAACAACCCCAAGGTAGGTGAAGGAGGAGACCGGGGTAACTTCCAGCCCATTACAATAAAAGGAATAGGATTTTCTTGCTCTACGACCAAATGACAAAATGTGGGACTTACTATTATTTACTTCTAGATCCAGCAACTGCATGTGGGCCCCAAAGGCGTCTAAGAGACCCACCGCCGTGCGTGCTATAAGGACAGAGTCATCCGCGTATAGGAGAACCGGAATTGAGCAATCTCCTACACGCGGGATATCCAAAGTCGCTGTCAAAAGGGATCTGTCTAGATCATTGATGTACAAGGTAAAGAGTACCGGTGCCAAAATACACCCTTGACGGACCCCACGAGCTGATCTGAATGAACTTGAGCATTTACCATCCTGTGAAATCTTGACTGAGGTAGTAAGATCTTGATGAAGATCAGCCAGGATATACACTAAGGACGGGTCAAGACCTTTATCCAACAAAATGTTCCCCAGCTTTTACCTGTTAACCAGGTCAAACGCTGAGGATAGATCCATAAATGCCATCCTTAAACAGCCTTCTTTTGCCACAGTGTATTTACTGATTAGTAAGGACAAATTAAGGCACTGGTCGGTGGTACTTCTACATTTTCTGAACCCATATTGTAAAACAGAAATAATATTCTTCTCGGTAGCCCAATCTGAAATTTTAGTTAAAATTATTTTTCCTAAAATCTTCACAGAAGAGTCAATCAGGGATATTGGTTGTAGCACTGCGGGTCCCCTCTCTGGCCCTTCTTAAAAATTGGAATGATAGTCGATCGAGACCACGATGCAGGGAACCCTGAGGTGCCAGAGACATTAAAGACATTAGCCAGGATCTTTGCCCAAAATTTAGGTTCACTTTTGTAGAGATCTGCCGGAACAGAATCAGGGCCAGGGGCCTTATCACTGATAGTCTCCCTTATTGCTTTCTCCACTTCCTCTTCAAGGAACACAAGTGGGACTCGGGTTTGAGTAGGTAATAGGCTAAGAGGCAAGTCCTGGCTCTCAGGGGAGGCATATATTGCCTTAAAATGGGACAGCCATTGAGCCTCAGTAATATGACAATCTTGAATCTCATTATCCAAGCCTGAAAAAAAAGTGTGTTAATAATTCCCCAGAATTTTGAACTATCCCTGAGTACATCTACTGATAACAGTGCATGCCATGCCTCGGCCTTAATATCTGCCTTCCGGCTGTTAATTGCCATCTTGTACTGTTTCTGCAAATCAGCAATCAAGACCCTGTCACGTGGTAAACTTTTCAGGGTTAGATTTAAAAGTCGATGGGCATGTGAGCATTTATTATCAAACCACTTTAAACCACGTGACGCTCTCTGTTTGGACTTAACTCTTAGATCGCTAGCTATTTGATTGCAAATACCCTCGAAGGCTCTAAAAATAGCATCTTTTGTGCTCAAGGGGTTGACACATATTAGAATATTCCCCTTGCATTTCTCGCACAGATCTATAAAAAAGATGTCCGGCATCACTTTGGGCCATCTGAGCCTTCTCCCTTGATCACAGGTAGTTACAGTACAAGGTGCGGTTTGCCTACTGCCACGAGCTAATAGGCCGCAGCTTTTATCTAGTTCCAAAATGACAGGGTTATGGTCACTAAAGGGCGATTCCCTGGCATTATAAAAGACTACTTTGCCTAATAGCATGGGAGACAAAAAAATATAATCAATAATGGTGTCTCTAACTTTAGATTTAAATGTAGGGCACCGATCAAGAATGTTAACAAAACCAGGTTCAAAGAGGTCAGCTTCAGACAAGAGAGACTCTAAGCCCTCCCCCTGCTCTGAATGTTCAAAATGGGGGGTCGATGCAAAATTATGACCAAAACCATCTTCAATGTAACAATGAGAGTGACAGGGATGTATCTTAAAATCACCCATAAGCACAACATAAAACAAAGTAGTTTGCATAGCCCTATAATTTTCTAAAAAAAGTTTCAAAATGTTCAAATGTTGGTTCCATTGGTCAGTTTCCCCAGAATTATAAAAATTTAGAAGAAGTATCTTGGGATAGGTAGTGAAACATATTTCTACTGCCAGGCAGTTAATAGAGTCTATGTCAATCCTTTTCATGGATCCCTGTAGGTTCAGAGATAGAAGTAGCATAAGACCACCCTTTGCTCTTCCTGCTGGTACTGCTTGGGTTGGTAAGAAATAGGAGCGAAAACCATCTAGCCAAAAATTATCCCCCCTATCCCAGGTTTCCTGAAGGGCAATTTTGTCAAAAGATTTTATAAATTCTAGCCACTGGGGGTTATCTCTTTTACTTCTTATGCCCGCAATATTCCAGCTAATCATTCTGCATTTGGATGAGTTTACATCACCAATGACTTCTTGGGGATGATTGATACGGGGCATAGCAGATAGGCAATTTTCACTCCCAATATCACTACCCTCCAGGTCATTAAGGCTAGGTGGTAGGGAGCTAACCTCTGTCACTGGGAGTCAATCATTTGAATCCAGCAGGCTTAAAGGATAAATTCTATTAGACAGTGGTAAACCCTCCTCCTTGGATCCTGGCCGCACACCTGTAGTATAAGGAAACAGGGCCCCAACTCCGCACAAGCTTACAGGACTAGAAACTCTGCTTACAGGTCTAGGCCGACACAGTGGCAAATGGAGATTAATGTTGGCCTGTGACCTTTTGTAAGAATACCCTGTACTTGTTGGTGGGTAAAAATAGCTCAACGGGATGGCCATTATGCCTTATATCTGGTTTATTAAGATTGACTATTATACAATCACCTGCGATTTTTTTGGGTTGATTGCCCACCCAAGACAGCCGTCTAGCCATAATAATATGGTCTGAGATTTCAGAGGAACCAGAACAATAATGGTTACACCAACTTTTTGTTTTACGCAACAAACCATTTGTTGATTCTTTTTCTGGGTGCTCAAGGGAAGGAACCCCCACAAGAACAGCGACCAAAGAAGTAGCTTCTGGGGGGAGATCAATCCTGTTATAGTTATTAAGAATCGGATTCTTATGCTGCTTAGAATTCCCCCTTATAACTATAGTCTGCCTTCTAAGTTGCGTAAAGTCAGTACAGGGGGCAACATTAGGATGCTTTTGACTTGCAGTTAGAGGGACATCCATCCTATCCCCTGAATTCAAGGAGCCGCCCCTCCCCAGGGATGGCAACAGAGCGCTAGATTGGTTGTTCCCTCTATTAGCTAACCCAGTTACTACTGGAAACACATCAATATTATCAGTCATGAGACACAATTTTTCTCTCAAACGGGAGTCCATAATACTATTTAAATGATCACATTTCTTTTTTAGATCAGCCACACAGGAGTTCATACTGTCAATAATGTTCTTAGCAATAGTGGTCAGCATTGATTCGAATCTTGTACTAAAAATATCCTCAATGAGGGACCGCAAGGACTGTTGGATGGATTCATCAATTACCGGGAAGGCCTTAGATGTGCTTATCTTGGAGCCTTTAGTGCGCTTTATAGTTTTTTTTTTAGGGCGTTTTACTCCAGTAGGCCCTTCCATGGAAGCCCTTTCACATGGTAAATTGTAAGTGCTCTGAGGGCTAGGGATGACACCCAAATCTGCCAAAGCGGGGGATAACGCATCGGTCTGAGGTTTGGGGGCTTTAATCAGTACCACAGGGTCCAGGGGTACAGGGGCAGATGCCAAAAGTGCTGTCGCCACAGTCCCTTCCCTAGGGGCTTCACTTATATCCAAGCCTAGCTCCTTTTCCGCATTTGCTATTTCTTTATTCAAGGCACCCACAGCAGAAGTTAGGTAAGAAATTATAGATGGTGACTTTCTGGGTATTTTAGCTTTTAGAGCCCCCTTGTCAGAGTTACCCAAATGTTTACGCTTACCCATCTGAGATTGTTGGAGGGGTGACCCAGCCCAGACTTCTTCGGGCTTCGACGGGCGCGGACGGGCCCGCCCTTGGCCCGGGCTTGACCCGGGCACGTCCGCGCGTGTCCCGCGCTGCGTGTGCCCTCTGCTGGTTAAGAGGGCCTTTGGCGCCCTCTGATGATTCCGATTTTCGGCGCTGAGCAGGGTGTTATGGGGGATGTAGTCAATTCGCCCCCAGGAGCCGTTCCCCTCACGGCGTCAGCCAAAAGAATGCAGTCCCAAGAAGCCGTTCCCCTCACGGCAGCATTTGGTGAGGTATGGGGCCAATCTCCTTGAAGAAGCCAGAAATAATTAAAAGCGCGTCATCACTAACATAAAGCAGCAATAAATTGACTCTGACACTGCTCTACTGAAGGAATACTTGATGCACTCTCATGTCTCACTGTGGAGCTCACTTAGAAGGTGGACAATTCATTTCAGCGCACTCCACAGGAGCAATTCGAACCACAAGCATGATCCACCAAAAACCTGTCTGATTTATAGGTAATATCCTGTCCCTGTTGACACATTCCATCAAAAGTACATGCAATACATTTCCAACAATTTAGGCTAGGCGTAGTATGTTGGTAATTGGCTGGGCAATGCTCTTCTTCTGCCTGTGCACCAAAGTAGCTCTGCTCCACATGTCATGATTCCTACACATTTTACAAATTAAGAAGAGACTATGTAATAACCTAATCAGTGTCCCAGCTGCAAAACCTGGGAGCACTCTTCTTTTAGATTTACAGAAGCAACCTTCATAAAAGGCTATCCAAACCTTGTTTTTTAACCTGTGACACTTCTGCAGTAGCCTTTTTCAGTTTAGCAACAAGAAACTCTACCCAGTTGTAAATTGCACTCTACAAGTAACCTAAAAAATATATAGTCTTATGTTTGCTCAAATGAAGACCTTCAATTCTATATCTGTTACAACCATGCCGCACCTTTATTTTGGGTAGTCTAGCTCACATTATGTATTGATAGGTACAACAATACCCATTATGCATGATGTGTAGAATAATTTGAGTGTGGCATTTTGTTAATATAATGTTTGCAAAGATGAATCCATCACTCTTAATGGATATTTAAAGAAGCATTAATGATAGAATTTAGATGGGTTGTAACTTTACAATGTTTAATTGAGTTGATTGCTTACATAATCTTGGTAAGGAAGGGTGAGCCAATGCATTGTATCTACTGTGCCATTTAGACAGTTTTACGTTCCTAGTGAGTTATCGTAAATATTTTTGGCGGGGGGGGGGGGAGGCTACAACCTGATTTAGGATCTTAACAACCTGGAAGATGCCGAGGCCTGTGTATTTTGGCATTGATTGGACTCTCTTTGCCTTATTCTCCAGCCAGCCATTTCCAAACGATATTTTGAATCCCTTTTATAAATGTATGAATTTCAGTCTAAATAACAGAGCCAAGCCTTTTTTTCTATTGAGTTTTCTGATGTTGTATCACCATTTTTATTGGTTGCATCTAGTTCTTTCATATCTGTACATTCATGATTGAACCAAGATTTGCAATGTTATTTTTGATGTTAAGTCTATATGCCTGGCTAGTTCAAGTTGATGTTAGCTTAGGTGAGTGTGGAAACAAAAAATTACATTTTAGGACCAAGCATTTGGGAAATGGGAAAGAAGGAAGTTAATAAAAGAGAATGAGAAAGAGATGAGAATGATCCAAGGCATGATGAATCAATTTAGAACTTTTGTTAGCTGAACCTCCCGCCTGTAATTTGGTTTCAGCCAGTTACCTTGGGGGTACCAATCTAATGAAAATCTGGAATTTTCCACACATTTGTATGTTTTATGAGAATTTGGACTTGACTACCTAGGGATCACCCTCTCATGGTTTTTGAAATATTTTTATTGGCATTTTATAAATCTTTGTTACATTACAAAATACATAACTTGCATTTATTGGCATGTCTACTCAACACTAAGCGTATAGTTTGAGAGGACATTATCCAACAGTACTAATACCTGCAGTGAGCAACCAATGATTGTATACAAGCGACCTCCATAGGGTATGGGAAATCCATCCCGCTGTACTGGATAGGGTCAGTAGCTGTGTCAGGGCTCATGTCCTTAATGGTGTCTCTCCATGAAAGTTGAGCTGTCAGCTCAGGTGGGGAGTGCTGTACTGTCATATAGTAATCATATGTGGTGCCGTATAACATGTGGAAAACGAACTGTATGTAAACTCTAAAACTCAACTGGAGCAGATTGGGGGTATCAAGAATCATTTGAGAAGCCTTCTACGGGTGGTATGCTACTTGGAGTAATGTCGCTCAATGTGACTTCGGCTTCTAAGCGCGTCCAGTACAGTTGCGTTATTTCATGACGCATCACCTGAGTGGGGCAGAAGAAGTGGGGAGAAGAGGCATGAGGGGACCACACTCACTCTCAACAACGCCAGCCCTAGACTGTGCCCATTATTCTCAATAACTCAGTTCATGGGGGAGTCGTCATCCGTACTATAAGAGTGGCTCCGGTGTTCTCAAACAAATAAGCCTTCTTTCCAGAGGTCTGCAATATCACCCTCCCATAGGTATTTTAATGGCTTCTAAACCTAAAATGCATAAACATGAATTGCCATCAAGATTTGGTATTTAATATTTGCTCTTTGGATACAAAATAAAAATAAAATCTCAATGTTTTATTTGTTGTTTTAAATATAAAGATATGAACATAAAGATGGGTTGCTTTGTAAATTAAACCTTGGGGTTTGGGAGTGACGCAAGCTTTCAGGCGCCTCTCCTAGCTTCCTGTTTCTATTTGTTTCAGTGACCAAAATCATGCTGCTGTATTTTGTTTTCAGTATAACTGTTTTAATCCCAGGCCATTGGAGCATGGGACTAAAGCTGTTCAAAGCCATTCTGTTGCTGGGTATAGTGGCTGCTGTAGTGTCCTGCTGGACACTTGATGAGCATCCCCTTTGATGAGGCTGCACTAGCACCAACCCCACACCCATTCATCACAAGTGTCACCGGTCAGGTGACCTTGTCAATAAAGGGGAGTGTCGCATGTGTCCAGGGCCAGTTATGCACCAACACCTCTAGAGTCCTTGTGTCCGGTATTTCAGAAACATGTGGGCCTAGGGGCCACAATATCACATTGGTGACGAGATGGACTGTAACTAGCTTTCAGCTGCCTTCCAACCAGGAACCCTCTCACCTCACTCTGCCATGGGTGGTTGTCTTCGTTCTGGCCACAGTGGAAGGGAATGCTAGCACACTCGCTGTGGCCTGATGTGCTGTAGTACTGATGGTGAGGAAAGCACATAAGGCTATGCAGTGGATAGTTTTGACCCACTGCTGGCAAGGTGGTGCCACAATAATCATAGCTGGGCCGATGGTGTGACAGCTGCGGCAAGGACCAGGAGGAGAATCCTCACAGATCTTCACCACAGCAGGTGGATATGCGAAAGAGAAGGAGGCCACAGAAAAATGTTGGCTCCGCCACCCCTGAGCAAGGCTAAAGAATCAGTGGGTGCAGCTCCTGCTTCCCTCGCAGCAATTGGGGCTGAGTTGACAAACCCACCACAGGTGCGGAGAGCACTGTGCGCCCCTGAGTGGCTGCTTGCCACTGCATCAGAGAGGAGAGTAGACTGCTTTGCTTCCTGTGGCAATCCCACAGCAACAGTGGTGCTCCCCAACAAGAGAGGGGAAGAACTGCATAAAGTGTATGAAGCGCCGCAAAGGTGGGGGGAGGGACCAGCTCAACAGAAGAGGTGACATCCCAATGGCACAGCAGTGAGCTCTTTGCTGCCTTCAAAGCCTTAATGCCTTCCAAAGTCTAAAGGCAGAGCACACTGTACTCACCAACCAAACCCAAGTACCTACAATGGCAAGAGCAGTTTCGAGCCTCCCGTTTTTCGCATCGACTGGAGCTCCTGGGGTGCTGAGAGGGAAAAGCTAAGATAGGTGCAGAAAGCCCCATGCATCTTTGGTGGCCACCTGCAGCCCCCCACTGGTGAAAGAAGACACTTTACCTGCCGCACTTGCCCTGCCCAGTTCCCATGTGGTTCTGTCAGCCAGAGTAAAGAGGAGGCAAGCAGCATATGTCAGCCCAGAGTCCACAGATCACCACTAAAGGGTGAGAATTTGATTAGCTCACAGCCAGGGGTACAAAAAATGGATAGCCAAGAAGAAACAGAATGCATTGGGAAAAAGAGAAAAAAACTGTGGCCAAAGATACCAGGGCAACAACAAATTGAGGTGAATCTGCACATGATCTGGAAGACAGAGGTGCTCCGAGGGACACTGAACACTGAGCTGTGTCCACCCACCATCCCCACAAACACATGAAGAATCAGCAGTTCTGTAGGTGGGAATCAAAAGATGAAGAAACCCCTTGCCAGGACAGGGCTGTGATTACTGTGCTAGCATTTTCTTGGCAGCCCCATCCCAGACAGCAAAAGGACAGAGTATTCTCACTATGCCTGGGAGAGAGGACATCCTGGCTGACAATGCTTCCCAGCCAGGGATGGACTGCAGTAGCCAGCACCAGAGACAGCCAGGTATGGTTTATTTCCCCAGAGGTGGCAGCCCTGCATGATGCTGCAGCCGGAGTACAGCCAGAGAGCAAACATGGTTTGACTGCCTATTGAGACCATGCTATGGAGACCATGCCATCGAGGCACCCCAACAACAGACTGCCTACATGGGCCCCAACATTAAACATCAGTGAAACAAGGTAAAATCCTAGAGGTGCAGAGAGGTTTAGGAGGAGCCAGGGTGCAGGAGAGAGAAGGGCACTCTGACTCTGCTTCTACCCCAAGGAAAAAGGAAGGCATCACTGAAGCCACCAAGAGCACCAGGTTCAACCACAAGACAGACTCAAACAGAAGACGTAGTCCCACACCTCCCTTCGGCCAAGACCGCAGAGAGGATAGCCTGATTATGTTCAAGCAGCCCTAGCATCATGACCCAAGGAAAGCAAGGCAAGACCCAAAGGTGGACTTAAGCACCTGACACCGTGACTATGGTCCAAACACTAGGAACACATGCCACATGCCACCAACCAAGCCTAATGACAGCAAAGTCCCAAAGTGCAAGCACTGCACCACACAGAGAAATTGAGGCAGAACCACATCTCCATGATGCCCATGGAGTAGAAGCTCCAAAAAGATCCCAGAAGAGGGAGCACGCCATGTGCCCACAGTTTGTGGCCAGATGCCACACAACACTAGAGAAGAAGAGGAGGATGGGATCAGTGACTGTCCTGATCATCACCAAGCCAGAGCCCAAAACACAAAGCTGAACTACAGAGAACATCAACTACCGAGAGGCCCTGTTGGCTGTTCTTAAATAAGGCGTACACAGCTGCACCCAGAAGGAGAAGAGACTGGAACAATGAGAATGCTTGGCAGACTAATTCCAAATAAATGTGCATGCTGAAGCACCAAGGAGAAAGAGACGAAGGAAGTGTGACAAGCCGGTTTGCACTGGGAAGCCTGACCTACCAAGTCCAGTAGGAGGAAAGATTATTAGTGCCCCTGCCTGAAAGGCACGCTAAAAAAGACTTGGGCCATTAACGGAGTTCATTTAAGCATATAAGCAAGCCACTGAGGATGACCTGGAAAAAGCACAACGGCAGAAAGGAGAGTAAGCCACAAGCACACACAAACTGAGTCTCTGCCTCCAGTTTCTCAGTGTAACCAACCAGACACAGACAACAGGTGCTCTGTGACCCAGAGCATACGGGCCAAAAGTAGCGGGTGCTTCTACAAGGAAGACAGAAGCACCCGGCTACCCTCACTCCAAGTTGTAAACAACCAGAGAAAGACACACAGATCGTAACATAAATTCCATGCTTTATAAGAAGAAAAATGACCTTAAAGCTAGATGTTTGAAAAACCTTATTGTTAAGCTATTGTGGTGATCATAGCATCCAAGTTTCAGTCTCCAAACGTCAGATGAATGCATGAGACCATCTCCAGGACGAAGTGTCAAATTATCAACAATTATGTAGACCCTTGTGAAATAATGTCCTTATAAATGTAGTTATCCACAGTGGAAGAATATGTAAATCTAATGTAGGTCAACCGATCCAAAGAGATATTGTTCGTAATTAGAAAAGTGTAAGCGTTGCACAACTTATGTATGATTTATGTAGTATAGGTTTGTAATTTAGGTTAGTGTTCTTTTAGATAACATTTTATTTTATAGTAAAAAATGTGTCAGAGTATGGAGTATTGATTGTGTACTAAAATGTTTAATTTGTATTACCTCACCATATTTTGGAGTGGATAGCATATATTTCACCTCGTTATCATCCAACACCTTCCTAACGTAGCCTTCGATTGGAGTGGGAATTGTAAATGCCACCCCTTTAGTGTCCAACACCTTCTCAAAATTGGTTTAGTTTGGAGTGGGAATATTAAAAATCAACCCTTTAGTCTCCAGCACCTTCCCCATATTCTTTTAGACTGGAGTGGGAATAGTAAATGTCTCCCCTTTAGTGTCCAACACCTTCCTTAAATTGTTTTTTTAATTGTAGTGGGAATAGCAAATGTGACCCCTTAGTAGTGTCCACCACCTTCCCCAAATTAGTTTAGATTGGAGTGGGAATAGTACATGTTCCCCTTTAGATTCCAACATCTTCCCAAAGTTGGTTTAGACTGTAGTAGGAAAAGTGAATGTCATCCCTTTAGTGTCCAACATCTTCCCCCAATATGGTTAGATTGAAGTGGGAATTATATATGTCACCCCTGTAGTGTCTAACAATTATTTTTAATGAGTTATGTTGGTGTGTGATTATTTAAGATTAGATTTTTATTCTGAAATATTTTATTTTACTTTTATTTGTATGCAGTAGAAATACTTTATGTTATTTTAGAAGTATTGTTGGCGATTAGAAATATAATACAAAAAATAGTTTGTCGTATGTTTGTAACAAATAAGAATATTAATTCATTTTTTTAATCGACGTGACACATTTGTCTAATTTTATTTATGTTTCCAAAGTTTATTTATTGTATGTGTTTACATTTTTAATCATAAATCCTTCCAGTTAGAAGTAAACATTTCTATAAATTTAAGTAAATAAAACTTTTTAGAATAATTTTTTATTTATAAAAAGCATAAAAAAGCATGCAAATGATATTTCAATATTACTGTATACTGTACATTCTCAACTTATATTTTTCATTGTTTAACAGATAAATATTTTTTAAACATTATTTTAACATATGTATTTTGAGTATATATTAAGTAATTGTATGTGTGCTACTATTATTTAATCTACACTTTCCAATTTTGTTTACATTTTTCACACATATTTTGACATGTTTTACATGTTTACTAATGTTTTATATTTTATACATTTATTCAACATTTTTACAACATTTCCCATTAATTTCTGTGGGGAAATAGTCTGTTTTTTTAGTTCTCTTTAGCTGTCATCTTTTACTCCTACCTTTTAATTTGTAACCTATTCATGGTATTATTAGTCTATTTTCCTGGAACCGGGTTGCGGTAAGGTGTTGCTGATCGTTGGAACAGGAAAGTACTTTTTAATGATTGTTAAGGGTTTTAAAGATAGGGGATGTTTTGTAGGAGCTCTACAAGTTAGTTATAGCGTTGTTTGTGAGTTTTTTGTATATTTAATTTATTAGTGTTACTGTTTTTCACTAGTTTGTAATTTTTGCATTTTGTATACTATTTAGTAATGTATCACTATGGGGCCGATTCCGATAGCCGGTCCGTCATTTGTCCGTAGCCTTACCGTGCGACCGACACGTACCCGGAGCCGGTCTGTCCTGTAGAGTAAGTACGATGCGCATAACTGCCAAAAACCCGACCGACACGTAGGCTGTGATTGAAGCTCCATTCTCCGTCCGAGCCGTAACTCCTAACGCTGAACCGAAGCCCAGAAGCAGTATCCATAGCAGTTTCCGGCATGACAAGTACGATGCGTACTTCCTGCGCGCTGGACGGGTCGCCACGTAAGGGATGTCACAGCATCCGGAAAACAAGCATATCAGCTACGATTCGTGCCACAATTCAATACACGGCTACGAGACGGACCAGCTTGCAGCGGGTACGAGACGGAGCAACAAGCAGCGTGTATGACACAAACAAATCATGAATCCCATCGCGCAGGTCATACCAGTACTCTACATCTATGACCGGCTCAGGAACCGACGCCGATGGCGCAGGCGGTAGGTCCGACACCTACCACATAAGCAAATGACATGTACCCGCAAAATGGCACACACACACAGGGGATCCACATCCTGGCCACAAACAACAGGCTACCATAGGGGTTGCATGGCCAGCACCACTAACACCCCCAGCCATAGAGCTTATGTTGCCCATCACCGCTGCTACCCACACCCATAGGGACTATGTTGCCCATCACCCCTGCCACCCCCAGCCATAGGGCTTATGTTGCCCATCACTACTGCCACCCTCACCCATAGTGGGTATGCTGCCCATCACTACTGCCACCCCCAGCCATAGGGCTTATGTTGCCCATCACTACTGCCACCCCCACCCATAGGGCATATGTTGCCCATCACCCCTGCCACCCCCAGCCATAGGGCTTATGTTGCCCATCACTACTACCACCCCCAGCCATAGGGACTTTGTTGCTCATCACTACTGCTACCCCCAGCCATAGGGCTTATGTTGCCCATCACCCCTGCCACCCCCAGCCATAGGGCAGATGTTGCCCATCACTACTGCCCCCCCACCCATAGGGACTATGTTGCACATCACTACTTGCCACCCCCAGCCATAGGGCTTATGTTGCCCATCACTACTGCCACCCCCACCCATAGGGCATATGTTGCCCATCACTACTGCCACCCCCAGCCATAGGGACTATGTTGCCCATCACTACTGCCACCCCCAGCCATAGGGCTTATGTTGCCCATCACCCCTGCCACCCCACCCATAGGGACCATGTTGCCCATCACTGCTGCCACCCCCAGCCATAGAGCTTATGTTGTCCATCACTACTGCCACCCCCACCCATAGGGGGTATGTTGTCCATCCCTACTGCCACCCCCACCCGTAGGGCTTATGTTGCCCATCACTACTGCCACCCCCAGCCATAGGGCTTATGTTGCCCATCACTACTGCCACCCCCAGCCATAGGGACTATGTTGCCCATCACCCCTGCCACCCCCAGCCATAGGGGACCTGTAGCCCATCACTACTGCCACCCCCAGCCATAGGGCTTATGTTGCCCATCACCCCTGCCACCCACACCCATAGGGGACCTGTTGCCCATCACCCCTGCCACCCCCAGCCATAGGCCTTATGTTGCCCATCACCCTTGCCACCCACACCCATAGCGGACCTGTTGCTCATCACCCCTGCCAACCCCAGCCATAGGGCTTATGTTGCCCATCACTACTGCCACCCCCAGCCATAGGGCTCATGTTGCCCATCACTACTGCCACCCCCAGTCAAAGGATGGGTGATGCGCAACACATCCAGCATACTCCAACATCAGGTATGTCAGCAAAATACATCCCCCCAAACATCATGACAACAGCGTGTAGTCTGTGACAAATGCCCACAACAGTGATTATGGCTACGAACATACAATGTAAGTAACAGCACATGTGTGACCAACACATGAGTGTGACATACACAAGGCAAGCATCACCATAGCACTGTGGCAATGTAAAAAGAACACCCCCTCACTGTGTAGAACAGAAGTTATGTGTTGTCTTCCAAAATACAGCAGATGTTGAGCATTGTGGTGATGGGGACTGAACCCCCCCTCATCACAGTGACCAAAAGGTACGTGTCATCATGGTCAAAGCTGCAAATAACAAACAGCATGTATGATCCCTGCTCCCAACACATTAAACACTTCTGGGGCAAACTAGTGGTTGTGTCCCCTTCCCACAGAGATGTGGTGAGGCTAAGAGTGCTGTGAAAACATAACACACTCTCGGCCATGTGCAGACAAGCACCACACATGGGGGTTGACAATGCATACAGTGTACAATAACACAAGAGCAGAAGTGACCATCACCAAGCATGCACAAATCTCAAAAATAGACACACCAATCAAAACAACATGTGTAGACTGTAGGTGTCAGCTCACAAACACACATTCCATGCCAGCAATGGCACCTAACAACCCGGATGAATGTGCACAATGATGTGATATCACTCACAGGGACACAAGACAAAATCACAGAAACACCATCCAGACAAAGGCCCACAACAGCAATACCAATGCACTGGTGCAGATGCACAAACACAAACAGGCAACCTCACACTGCACATCTGACACAGAATGTGTGTGTGTGTCACAGTATCCCCAGGCAACAACACAACACATGAACTACAGTGACACAGATGTGGACACAGTGCCACACAAAAGTAAACCATCATGGGGACACCCTCAGTGGGCAATCAGGCATTGGGAGATGAGAGGGAGCACAACAGACACATGTTACACAAGCTGGAATGAACACAAACTTACACAGCAAGAGACTGACACACAACACCACTACCCCCAGGGACCAGACATTGGGGTGACACAAGCATGCATGACACCTCCACTGTGATGACAAAGGCAGATGTCGTACAAACTGGGAAACCCAGACATGTGTCCTGTGCCACAAACGTACATCAAACATACACAAACACAAATCACTCAGCATGGCCCCTCATCCATGGACAAACGGGAGCTAGGGCACAGTATGCGGTACATGGCCATGACCTCAAAGCTCATGTAACTTTCAGAATCCCTGCCACAGTCCCAGGACAATGCAGAAGCCAAGGAGAACCACAAGGCACACATGCTGACACCTGCCAGCATCGCAGCCATGAACCCGACAAGTGGGAGCAGTCACACACACATACAAATGTCTCAATCACTGAAAGGTACCACCTAGGGACAACTACATTATTTAGCAAATAAACAGGTGCCTTGGGGAACCCTGACTATGTCCCATCTGTGTCTGACAACATTATCACCACTCAGAACTGACAAATCCCAATGATGATACACCAATTAACAGTAGTGTGTCATGCACCCACACATCTGGTAGCCCATTGGAAAAGTAGTGGAAAGAACCCACTACCACTCAGCAAGCAACAACAACAGGAACATATCAAGGGAACACTGTGTATGAACAGGAATGTGGACACACACACATGCTCATACAACACACACCATGGGCCCAGGCCATGTCACTGGACAACACACTTACTTGAGGGGACCCAACCTCCTGTGGAAGCCCAGCTGTGCCAAACATATTCCCCGCACGTCTCACTCATGTCTGCAGAACACTTGGTCAGTCAGCCATTAGTTACCACACAATGAAGGCTCTGGTCTAAACAGCCTGGGTACGTGAGTCTCACCTAAGTCATCTGCACATACCCAAAACATATGTCTAGCAAGTTGCACAGAGGACCCAGTTGCTCCCATACCAATGATGCCCACACCTGTAGGTCCAGTGTTGAGGAGCACAAAGTCTGTTGAAGTGACAAATTGGACAATGGGAAGCACATCATATGTGCAGTGGTGCAAGCCACAGATGTGACCATGCAAATTAAATGTTCACAGAGATGTCCACAAATAGTTGATCCTGACACACCCAGGTAGCTGCAAAGTATGGCATGGATACCCACCAGAATAGGATACATATCTCATGGACCACAGGGAGTACGTCACAGCAACACATCAGTATTCAACATTGGAAACCAAGCATCACAGGTGCAAGGGCATGTTAAACATCATCAACATAATGTACAGCAAAATCAAGTTCACAGGGATAAAGAAAAAAGCTTTATTCAGCATATTAAAAGTTAAACGTCTGTTCAAACAAAAGGCCAATGGCCAGTCCATGTCCAAATGCTAGAGTGACAACTGTCACACTTTGTTTGCCTGCACTGCTAAGGACCGGGGTCATCCCCTCGGAGGAGCATACATGGGGGCAGGCCAGGCACCGCAGGGACAGGATCAGGGCGCAGCAGAAGGAGGCAGTGAAGGGGTGGTGGATGCAGGCGAGACACTTGCAAATGCAGTGGAGCTGACTGAAGTGGTGGGTGCTGTCACAACTGTGGGGCACAAGTCAGATGGGGTGGGTGCCGGCACAACTCCAGTGGGCAGATCAGATGGAGTGGATTGGGTCACCACTGCAATGCCTTAGTCAGACGGGGTGGTCGTGGACTCCAATGCAGTGCCTACATCCCTGGGAGCGGAATGGGGGGCAGGTGAGGACCAGCAGCGGGACACACAGGTGACACTGTGACCCCTTGGGTGGTGTTGCTGGTGGTGTTTGCTTTAGCTTCCAGGGGGACCTGTGTCCCTGTGCTGTGGGTGTTGGTTGACCTTGGTCTGTCCGTGTTGGTGGGGGTGTCCTGTCAGTATCCAGATGCTGGAGACGTGGGTACAGGGGGTGCAGATGTTGATGCTGCTAGTGCTGCATGATGGCTCACACCGGAGGGGCCAGGTTGGTTGTCATCATCCGAAGAGGACAGTGAGAGAGTCATACCAGAGATCTCAGTGTCCGCCAGAGTCTGGGATTGGGTATCCTCATCATTTGGTGCTGGGTGCCCAGCACCACCTGTGTTTGGAAGAGACACACAATGTGAGTTATGATTCTACATGCATCGATGGTTCACAAACATGACTTTTTCTACTTTTCGAACAGATGCCTGCCTGTACACTGCTTTTTCCCAGCTTGACTCGGACAGAGTTTGATAGTGTTGTTGGCCATTTCTCAGCATAGCCTTGTGCTCCCCACAACAGAGCCCAGTGTCAGACATCTTGTCAGTCCCTTCCCACTCCCTGTGAGGCGAGTATGGGTCAGTTTGATCTTGCTGGGCCATGTGGGTGGGTGTAGACTCTCTGTGACTGCGAGTCCCATCATACTCTTGGCTACACCCCCTTCCCAGCATGCACATACTTCCTCTCTCTTGACTCTGCTTCCCTGTGAGGGGGTGTGACAGCAATGGCAAGATGGCTGACTGTGAAGTCCTGTTGTTTGTTGTTGGCTATTTCCCAGCATGGCTTTGTGCTCCCCACAACAGAGCCCAGTGACAGACATCTTGTCAGTCTCTTCCCACTCCCTGTGAGGCGAGTATGGTTCAGTTTGATCTTGCTGGGCCATGTGGGTGGGTGTAGATTGTCTGTGACTGCGAGTCCCATCATTCTCTTGGCTACACCCCCCTTCCCAGCATGCACATACTTCCTCCCTCTTGACTCTGCTTCCCTGTGAGGGGGTGTGACAGCAATGGCAAGATGGCTGACTGTGAAATCCTGGTTGTTTGCCTACAAGTCAAAAGGAAGCCCCTCTGCTTCACACAGCAGCACCCAGTACGAGGTATCTTTTGCTGAAATTTCAATGAGGTGTGTGTCAATGCATTGTACCTGGTGAGTTGTGGGGAGTTTGTGTTGAGGGGGGTGGGTGTCTCCACATGCTGGTAAGTATGGTCAGAGCTGTCAGTCCTCCTTCCCACCCGGCCAGACATCCCACCATGAAACGTGCTTCCATTGGAGGGCGTGCAAGTTGTCTTTCAGGATGTCAGTCAGTGGTGTCCTGCTTCTGATTTACACACAACACAAAGCAGGGCCTTGTGCTCCCCACAGCAGGACCCAGTGTCAGCCATCTTGTCAGTCGTTTTACACTCCCTGTGATGTGGGCATGTTTCAGAGATGTCTTGATGGGCCAATCAGGAGGGGAAGCATTATCTGTGACTACAGGCTCCATCATGTTTTTGGATACACTCACTTCACCTGCATCCCCACTATTCCTTCCTGACAGTCAGCTGCACTGTGAGGTGGTGTGTTTGTGGTGGCAAACTGTCTGGCAGGGTCTATTTGGCTTTGTGCCGCTGGCTTGCTCTATTTGCTTGTAGGTTGGTGCATGTCATGACACAGTTCCCAGTCACTATGAGATGGCAGGTATTGTGTTTGTCTGACTGGCATACACATCTTGGGCTGTGCATCTATTGATTAGTGTAGCTTTGCTTGCTGTGCATGGTTTCACTGTCCCCTTGCCACACAATCTTGGGTATGGTGTTTGTGTACTCACCAAGCTCTGGGATGTCTGTTAGGCCATGGACGCTCTCTGGTGGTAGTATGTCCCGCACCTTCTCCTCCCAGGTCCTGAAGTAGACTGGTTTGGCAGGAGGGGCACAGCCAGTGCACTGACTCAGGGCGTGATCTTTTGAGATGAACCTCCTGCGCACGTCATA
The DNA here is from genome assembly GCF_964204655.1 of Triturus cristatus. Lineage (NCBI taxonomy): Eukaryota > Metazoa > Chordata > Amphibia > Caudata > Salamandridae > Triturus > Triturus cristatus. The sequence continues at coordinate 409,054,452 of NC_140590.1, forward strand.
CCACCTGTTCTGGATATTGTCCTTTGTGCGCCTTGCTGGTGCTTGAGCGTTCACCTTGTCCACAATCCTCGCCCACATCTTGGTTTTCTGTGAGATGGGGGTCCTTTGGACCAATTTACCAAACAAATGTGGCTCTACTCTGATGATCTCGTCTACCAGCACTTCTAACTCACTATCTGTGTACTTTGGATTCTTCTTTGGGGGCATGGTGATGTGTGGTGGTGGTGAGGGATGTGTGTGTGAGGGTGCAAGTGAGGGTGGTTTGGTGTTGGTTTTGCTGGATGTATGTGTGTGTGCTTTTGTATGAGGTGCTGATGGTGTGTGAGTTGTGTGATGGGGAGTTGTGAGTGTGTCTGTGGTTGCTGTGTACTGGTGTTTGCTGCTGGCTGTGTCTCCTGTTTGCAAGGGATGATGGTAGTGATTGTAGTCATTTATATAGTTGGAGTTGTGGGTGTGTCTTTGTCCCATGTTTTTTTCTTTGGTATTTATTGGCTTTGTCATTGCTTGTTTGGTCCTTTTTTTTGTCTTTTTTCCTTTGGGTTTTGTAGGCATGAAGGAGAAGTTCATGTGATGGAAACGGATGCTGCTGTTGTCTCGTGCGGGCTTCTCCGCCTCGTTCACGCTGCCTATCTTCTGTGTTTGGTACGCATCTGTCGCGGAGGTCTCTATTGCTTGTGTGCCGGGTTGTCTGTGCGTGTCGGTCGTGCGGCTTGGTCTTCATGCGAGTCGGTCTGGTTTTACATGCATTGCATCATACTGCGCGAATCGTTCATTGTGGGTAGGGGTTTGTCGGGTTCATTCCAGGTTCGTGACGGTTGGTGAAAATCGTGTCGGTTTTCCGGCCGGATCACTATTTTCCCTACGGCTTGTATTCCGTATGTGTCGGTTGTAATTCACACGCGTTGCATCGTACTGCACGTGTCGTACAGCGCTGGTCCGTGTCGGTCGGTATTTGGTCCGTGTCGGACAGTTCGTTTAGCGATCGGAATCGGCCCCTATGTTGTATCAAATTGTGTTATGTTAGTTATATTTTGATGATTAACTGTAATGAATATGTATTTTTGGTAACGTAATGTGTTTTGTGGGTGGGTTTTTTCATTTACTTTACACGTTTTTGTCTATGAGCAGGTCAAATGAGCATTGGGAGTTTACTTTTATATGGAAATCATTTTCGGATTATAATAATCCAATGCTTTTTGCTTTGGTTTCCTTTTTTTTAAAAAATTCCTGAAGAGTTTTCTTTTTTCAAACACTTGTTTGAATTTGTTTGGTTCCTAGATACTTTAAATTGATTCAAGGGATTTCTATGCTATTCCTTTTATTTTTGCATTTTATTGGGGTATTTTTGGATAATATTTTCCCATTTTTGGTGGCTTTCTATTTTTTATTACGTGGCTACAGAGGAAGACCTGCAGCTACAAAACAGTAAGTTTTATTTATTTTTTCATTTTCTTTTGGGTGGGAAATGTGATATTTTATTGTTTATTATGATATGATAGGCGATTTATAATGCGCACAGCTACTCAAAAGGAATGTCCTGGCGAAGACGTAGAGAGGCCGACAGGGCAGGAATTAGACTTGCACAAAACCAGGTTTTCAGTTTCTTCCTGAACAGCACTGGAATACTTATGGAGCGTGGCTACAACGTTGAGCTTATTCCATGCTGATGTGCCCAGGAATATTATGATCGACCCCCTGATCTTTGACACTGAAACTTTGGAATCACTGCCAGGAATTTGTTGATAGATCATAAATGTCTAGTAGGGCTGTGAAAGCTAAATATAGCTCTGAGGTAATCGGGGCCTGTCTGATACAAGGCATCATGTACCAGTGTCAGAGCCTTAAATTTGACCCTTTCCCTGATGGGTAACCCGTGAAATCCTCACAAATGTGAGCCGATGTGCTGCTTTCTCGGCACATTTAGCAGAAGGCGAGCTTCCGCGTTCTGGATCACTCGGAATTTGTCCAATAAGTACTCTGGTAGTAGAATTGCAAGGGCAGAAATTTCTTAAGGGACCTCATAATTCCGAAAAACATATGCCTGCCAGCCTTTTAACTTGAGGACAGAAGAATAGTCTACTGGAAAAAGGTTATTCCCAGGTTTTTTAAAGAGTCAATCTGGGGACCTGGAGGGGAGACATCATTTGGACAAATAGTTAGCCCGAAGTTTGGTGGGAATGTCCCAAAGAAGAGGATTTTGCTTTTTCCTCATTGCATGTAAGTTAAGCTTTGGATGGCCAGTGCAAGTCTACAGTTAGGCAGGTTTTAATCTGTGTGTTCTTCCGTATAGGATAACACCTTCGCTCTCAGTTCTTCTGCTAGAAATCTCACGGGCGTGAGATGTAAGTTGAAGAGCGTTGGACTCAGGGCCAAGCCATGGGGAACACCTATAGCCACCTCCCGTGGACTGGCCGAGCAGGGAGGAATCCAAACTCCCTGGCTTCTATCTGCTAAAAATTACGTTAGCCACTCCAACGCATGCCCTGTCACTCCAATGGCCTGGAGGTGGTCAACCAGCAGTGTGTGGGATATGGTATTGAAGGCCGCTGACAGATCCATCATGATCAGTACAGCTGCTCCCCCCCATCTTGGGTTCCTTTAATATATTCCGATACCTCAACCAGTGTGTTTACTGTACTATAGCGAGGTCTCAAGCCAGATTGGCTTGGGTGTAGCAACTTATTTTCTTCCAAGAAGTTTGCCAGTTGTATATTCACCTGCTTCTCCAAAATTTTGGATAAGTCTGGAAGCATGGAAATGGGCCTATAGCTGGCCAGAATAGCAGGGTCCGCTGCTGGCATCGCCTGCTTCCATGCACTAGGGACTGAAGCTGTCCTTACTGAGGTATTTAAAATCCAGTTTATTACCGGATGGATAGTCTCTGGGGGGGCATGGATCATTGGGAGAGTCTGGTTTGATGTTTTTAAGAGCTGTCAGCGAGCAATCCAACGGGATAGTTTCAAAACTGCTCAGAGTTGTCCTAGCTGTTGGGATCTTCATAGTAAGCTGTGTGATCTGTGGAAATATGGATTTTTCTGGTCAGTTATGTCCCCTATCTTGGACCCCAACGGTTTCATGTATAAATCACAAGTACATGTATGTTCCCTCCAGTTCCAGTTATGAAGACGCAAATACATGTGCGTCCACCGTTAACATGTCCTCTTTTAGATCCGCCATGAATGGCTCGGATATTCCATTCCTAAGTACGAAAGGCCACCGCCTTTATATGGTTCACTTATGCCATTTTACAGTTCAGACGAGTAGGCCCTGATTCTGTCATCAAGCTTTTCTTGCTTTCTATCTCTGAAGCTCCAGTCCGAGCCTGCATCTGTGACCATGAACTTTGTCTCATCCTCTGCGCGGCTCACGATGCCTGACGTCAGCTTGCTGCATGCCAAGAACTGTATTTCACCTTCGAAATTATCTGCTCCGCTCCCTGCCCAATGCATTCCTGTCTAGTAGTTTAAGTAAACATTCTGCCAGCTACCGAGCAAAGGCCCGGTTTCTCTGTCCTCATGCAAGTCATTCATAGCCCTGTCACTATGGAAGATTCCTGCCCTCGCATCTAGTGTAGACACTTAGACGCTTGTACACGCACTAACAGTCAGTATAGTCAGTATAGAATAAGATTCTACTCCAAGAAGGCCTCCCTTTTGGATAACATAGTTCTTTAAACATAGGATGTTAGATATGATTTGGGATTAGGTTGACTTGACCCTCCAGACATCTGTCGCCACATGTAGAGCTAAATGTCAAGTCCCCTTCACCCCCTAGCTGCACGTCAATCACACGTCATGCTGCTGCGCGCGCATTTCTGCCAAGTATTTCTGCTGACATTGCGAAATTCTTTCATGGAACCACCCCATTATGACATCATACCTGATGACGTTCCTTTGTTACGCTCAATCACGCCCATTTTCATTACGCATGTATAATGTTATCTTCCTTATCAATTGTTACGCCTCCTGCATTTGCTTTACTGTAATGCCTATTGTATAAAAGTGATTAATTATCAATAATGTATGTACTTCACTTCCTGAACCTCCGTGGTGATGGAACCTGGAGGCCACGATTCCGAATCGTCCATTGGAATAAAGCCCATTCCGAACCTCTAATACCACGGATTCTGCCTCTTATTTATTGAGCTATTTTTATTATGTTCTGTATCAAATTAAGTCCCGGTAATTAAATTATTTACCACATAAATGGCGCCCGAACAGGGACACTTTCTCATCTCACGCGCCGGCGGTGCGTTGCAGGCCCGGTCTCCTGCCACAGCTGGACGGACAACAACGCGTACCAGCAGGATTTCCTGTATCTCCCTCCGGTCAAGCGGGGGCGACTGAGGCTGCGATCAAACACCCAGACGAGGCGGTGAGAAGTGCGAAGTATCCCGACCAGAGCCTAGCTGAGAGAGCAAGATCCGAGGTATACAGAGGCCCACCAGGTTTCCGATGTCCCGAAGTGTCCGAAGTTTTCGAGTCGAGTCCAGTCCGGTCCAGTTCAGTTCAGTTCCGTTCCAAGGCCTTCCGTTCCGAGCTACCCGGTGAGTACCATTACTGGGGAGGCGTTCTGGCGTGCACATAAGTTGTGCCGGTCCAGACGGGTTTGGGTACACAAATCCGGTCTGCACTGTTTTAGCAGTGTATCTGTACTGTTTAGCAGTATATCTAGTATATCAAGTATATAAATTCAGAATAAATTCCGTTAATGTCGAGAATTATGTTTTATGATTAAGTTTTCTTAGATCGTCATCATCATCGCTGCTCATTTAAATGTTAAATGTTAAATGTATTAATACGTCCTGCATATTGTGGTATGAATGACTGTTCATTATCGTGGTTTATTGTATTAAGTTTGTTCAAGACCAAGTATCAGACCAGTTCTCAATATGCCGCTCTTTTCGAAACTAAGACAGATCACAACTAGAAAAGGGGTACTCGAAGAAGCTGTTCCCATTCCTCCTAGGGACACTCCAGGGTACTTCATGTATCATAAACACGGCCTAGACGCTATATTATTTCTTGATCTATGGGTAGACTACACTAAGGAATTACCAGAAAGTCAGAGGTGGCCCGCAGCTGGGACCTGGGATGCAGATTGCATCGTTAAAGTAGAGGAAGAGTTATGGAAAAGGAAAGCCAGACAGTCACAGAAAGACGCCGTTGAGTTATGGCGTAAAGAATCGTATAGACGCACAGAAAAAGCACGTAGACAGGAAGAGAAGAGTAAAGAGAATTCAAATAAAGTCCGAGAAAATCTATTAATTGAAGAAGGTACACGAGTAAAATCAGAACAAGTAGACAGACAAAGAAATGCCCTTATGAAGGGTATGTATCCCCTTCTGGCCGAGGGATTACCTAAGGCTACTTCGGGGATACCAAAAGACTTGCCACCCCCGTTATTTCCAATAAAGGTACATCCTAAGGGGCATCCTAGAACCGCAGAAGATGTTTTTCTTTCCTCATATTTAGATGACGCAGCTCCCGAGTATGCTAGCCCCGCCCCGCATAGACCGTCGGCCGGGGAGGTTCAACGCCAAGATCCTGTATCTGTATCTTTACAACAACAAAACCTGACACAAATTCCGGCAAGCACGTCCATTTCCACATCTGTTCCTACAGCTACTTCTATAGCTGTGTCCACACCTATAGTTGCTGTATCACGTTCAACGAATCCTTTCACGCCCGATACTCCAGACGGGGCTACTGGAGGTGCTACCAATATTTTTTCTACGCCACCCAGAGTAAATAAACTTACCTTTCAAGAGTCAGCACATCCACGTACCCCCAAACTCATAAATTCCCGCACGCTTAAGGAACTTCTTATAGATTGTAGATATGACCCTGTGCCCGGCAAAGAGGACGAAATGATCATGGCATCATTACGTATCAGACGAGCTGCGGTGTATTTAGGAAAGCTACCAGGAATGACTATGCATTTAGACAATATATATCATTATGTCCAAACAGGGCGAGATTCTGAATGTATTAACAGAGCTATGGAATACCAGAAAGTGGAAATACAGGGGGAACTGTTACGTTTCCTCATAAATTGTGTGATCAGAAATCAAGACCGACCGGGGGTAGACCCGGAAACAATGGAAACTCTTACCAGATGGAGCCAGAATATATCAGAAGGGAGACATGATAGGCAAAAATGTATAATAGCCATGTGCAGAAAGATCCGTAAAGAAATAGAACGCCTACACGAAGAGAGATTAGCTGTAGACCAGCTTGAACAAAACGAGGAGGAGGAAGGATCAGGACCGTCCGCAGGACAGTCAGAAACTATAGCCTATGTAGGTAGAGGAAGATCTTGTAATAGTACTAGATGTTTTACTGACCCGATGCGTCCGATATGTCCAGATAATAACAGGAATTTCCAAACACCTATAATAAATATGAGGTCCCCCGAGCATTCGTTCCAAACCGCTGACAAATTACTGCGAGAACGAAGGGGTTATCATTTACTCGATTCTATGGATGAACAAGAATTAGCCAGGTCAGCCGTTCATTGGGTTGACAGTCCCGGAAAATATGGTGATGATACAGTAGCACACACATTTTTGAACCTCACCCCAGATGAACAGCGTTTAGCTGGGATTTATATGATTCAACAACTTCTTATACTATATAAAAACCAACATTCAGATCCTGGTCCCTTACCTGATATATTGACTGAATTACTCACGAATAGATGGAAAGGTTCAGGTACTAAGTTAATTAAGGAAATACTAGAATCCAGAAAGCAGTACATTCTTTTTGTATGTCCAGAACATGATTCACTGCCCATCAAGGAAAGACCGATGTATTACATGGACAGACAGAATCCCTTACGAGAAGTACACCCAATAAAGGGCGAGGACAATCAGTTTAAACGTGTATATGTATATACGCCCATATCGAAAATAGAATTGTTAGAAATGAAGAAAGTGGTACCCAGTCATGACAAAGACCCAGCGGGTTTCCACCGAGAAATTAAAGACATGTTACTCATGGGAGAGTATACCTATCCCGACATTATGACAATATTAAAGGTATTAATGCCTGCTGGCATTTATGAAAAACTCAAGGAAAAAGAGTGGGAGGTAGGAGACCAAAAGATAGATTGGACAGCATTAGAAAATGAAGAAAAGGCCCGAGGTCCAGGTTCGGGGCTTGGGGACAAAACTAAAGCACTACCAGGTTTACTAGTACAGGTACTGCCACGTTTATTAACCACGAAAAAGGAAGACTGGGGTGCAATTTCAGCCTGTAAACAAAAGCAAGATGAAGACACTAGTGATTTCTATGCCCGATTCGAAAAATATTTTGGTATAAATAGTGGTATAAAAGCAAGTAGCGAGTCATACCCACATCTGTTTGTGACAAAATTAGTTGAAAATTCCTTGCCCCAAGTGAAGAATAGAGTATTAAAATTCGAAAGTACCTGGCAAGGTAATACCCCATCACAAATGTTACAAATGTTACAGTACCATTACAATAGAATTAGAGAAGAACAAGAACATGAACAAAGACGCATGAAAGACACGAAAATGAAAATGCTAGTCTCTCAGACAGTTCCAGCTGAAGGACATAAAAAGGGTACGACACATTCCGGTGAATCAGCAGGACCTGTAAAAGGGACATGCAACTATTGTAAACAGCCAGGACATTACATACACGATTGCCCAGTCCTGAAGCGTAATATCGCCACAGGTATTACAAAAGAAAGACCACGGCCACCTAGACAGGATCAGAATGAACAAGGAGCACCGCAGCATGCACAGTCCATGCCAGCTCCACAACAGTCTATACAGTTTGTGCCAGCCGCACCAGCGTTGCCTGCTGCTGCCACACAAACCACGACACGACAACTGTACCAGACCGCACAGTATGACTATCCTGATTATCAACGATATGCATGAACCAGCCTAGAGAGGGAAGTTGACTTACCCCTTATCGAGGTCCCTGTAGACCAAGAAGGACCTTATGTACATAGTGAATTATTAGGCCAAGATAGAAAAATTTTACTTGATACAGGGGCAAGTCGAACAACTATAAAACGTAGTGAAGTTCCAGGGGCACCCCTCTCAGGCTCACAGAATATTTCCCTTGGTTTTTCAGGAAAACCTATTGTTAATGAAGTATCACAGCCTCTTCCACTTACGATAGGACCCTTGACCAGAACTACAGATTTATTGCTTACTAAATCATGTCCAGAAAACTTGTTAGGTATAAAAACACTGAAAGCTCTAGGAGCTATAATATGTTGTTCTCCGGAAGGAGTAAGATTGTTCTTGCGTGATTTCAAAGGTCATTATGTGTCTCGAGACATGGATTCCCGACTGCAGACTTTACCCACACATTTATGGGCACAAGGCCCTACAGATGTTGGTTGTATGAACATTACACCATATCGAGTCACACTAAAGGCAGGAGTGGTACTACCACGAATGCGACAATACAAGTTACCCCCAGATGCTGTAATGGCTTTACTGCAAATCATTGACGAGCTTATTGGCCAAGGAGTGGTTGTGGAGACCGACTCCAATGTATGTAATTCACCGATAATTCCGATTCTTAAACGAACTGATCCAAAGGCTCCCCCAGTATATCGATTGGTTATTGATCTGCGCGAATTAAATAAATGTATTATACCACAATACCCCGTAGTTCCAGACATCTCTTCATTACTGACAGCTATTGATTCCGAAGCAACATTCTTTACTGTAATTGATCTCAAAAATGCCTTTTTCAGCGTCCCAATCGATCCAGAAAGTCAATACTTGTTCGGATTTAGTTTAAATGGACGAAGCTTTAAATTCACACGCGCACCCCAAGGATTTACAGAAAGCCCCAGCATCTATAGCCAAGCACTGAAACGAGAACTTGACAGTATACACATGCCAGTCAACACTGCTCTGCTTCAATATGTCGATGATCTGCTGATCACCGCCCGAAGCAAACCTGAATGTGAAAAAGCATCACTGACGGTTTTACAATTTCTAGCCGAAAAGGGGCACAAGGTGTCCCCTTCTAAGCTGCAATTCTGTGTCCAGCGAGTTGTTTATCTTGGACACTCGCTGTCCAAGGAGGGAAGGCAGCTTACACCCGACCGCATTCAGTTAATAGCTAACATGCCAATACCCAAGACACAAAAGGAGGTGCGGGCTTTCATAGGCCTCACTTCGTATTGTAGGCAGTGGATCCCTCAGTATGCATTTCTAGCAAAACCACTCATTCAATTAACAACACAGGAGGCAGCCACATCGACTGTCCTCCCTTGGACTCAGGAACACACACTAGCTTTTGAAAGCTTAAAGAAAGCTCTATGCCAAGCACCTGTTTTAGCAACACCATGTTACAGAAAACGTTTTACACTCTTTGTTACAGAACGAGAAGGTACTGCCTTGTCCGTACTCACTCAGGAACAAGCAGGATCACACAAACCATGTGCCTATTTTTCTAGTACATTAGATCCCGTAGCTCAGGCTCTGCCTGCGTGCCTGAAATCAGTGGCAGCGACAGCTTTAGCAATCAGACAAAGCGATGCCATAGTGTTAGGACATCCATTGACAGTACAAGTACCACATGCAGTAGAGGTTCTCTTGAACCGAACGCAAACACAACACTTGACCATAGCAAGACTTACAGGTTACGAATTAACATTGTTTCAGCCACATATAGAAATCAGACGTTGTAACACATTGAATCCTGCCACACTTTTACCTGTAATCGGAACAGACCCACTAGCTCATGACTGTATTGAAGTTATTACAATAACGACGAAACCCAGACAAGACTTGACAGATGTCCCATTGTCAGATCCAGACCTGACGTTGTATACAGATGGTTCATGTATGAGAACAGGTACAGGAGAGTTAGCGGCCGCTTATGCAGTCACAACAGACACTGAAATTATTGAAACCAAGTGTATAAATACCTTGTCCGCTCAAGCAGCAGAGCTCGTCGCTCTGACACAGGCCTGTATTCAAGCCACAAATAGAAAAGTCAACATATACACTGATTCACGTTATGCATTCGGAGTTGTACATGACTTCGGCGTGCTGTGGCGAGAGAGAGGTTATTTAACTTCTCACGGTGCCCACATTCAGCACGGACCCCTCATTCATGCCTTATTAGATGCAATACATCTACCCATTGCAATATCGATTATGAAATGCAAAGCTCATACGAAAGTTACTGATATCATTTCTCAAGGCAATGATCTAGCTGACAGAACAGCTAAACAGACTGCTCAAACTCAAACATCCGACATGACAAAGACAATAGTCCAGACACCAACACATTGCATGATGGTTAAGGATCCCGCTCTTGATGTAATTGACATACAGACACATGCTACTCCAGACGAAATAAGGAAATGGACTGAATTAGGAGGGATCCAAACGGATCAAGGATGGATGACGAAGGAAAAATCTGTGTGGTTCCTTCCTGATTCAATGGTCCAAGTCATTATTAACACTGTCCATAGTCCAGCGCATCTAGGAGAGAAAGCTATGCTAGACAGCATTCAACATATTTGGTTCAACAAGCATTTACGAGCAGCAGCGAAACAAAAAGTTCGTACCTGTATGATCTGTTGTCAGTTCAACCCAGGAAAAAGCATTCCCGTAGAGCAGGGTGGATTTCAGCCTCCTGATCACCCTTTTGAAATCCTCCAGATGGATTATATCCAGATGGAACGATGTCGAGGATTCAAATATGTTCTCGTAGTTGTCTGTGCTCTTTCCCGTTGGACAGAGGCATACCCGGTTTCAGATTACACTGCCCCGACTACTGCCAAACAGTTAGTTCGAGAATTCTTCCCACGATACGGTTTACCACGTGCTGTCTACTCAGATAACGGCCAGCCGTTCTCATCCGAACTAATGAAACACGTTTCACTTTTGTTAGGCTATCAGTGGAAATTCCACTGTGTCCGACACCCCGAGGCAGCAGGTCTCGTGGAAAGACATAATCAGACCCTGAAAATTAGATTGTCCAAAATATGCAGGGAGAAAGGTGTCGACTGGGTAGTAGCATTACCAGTTGCACTCTTTTACATGAGAATGGTAGCACACTCTCGAACAGGGCTATCCCCGTATGAGGTGATCTTTGGCAGACCACCAAATATGTGGGGGAAGCCTATACCACGTAAAATAACTGATATTGACTGTAATATGCTGACAGATTATTTGGCTTCCTTGATGTCTGCACTACAATCTTGTCGTTCACAGGTAGCTGCAGCTTTTCCTGACAACACTGAGGTGAAACCCCATGACGTAATTCCGGGGGATCTCGTTTTAGTGAGGAACTTTGATCGAAAGACTCAGCTGGATCCTAGGTGGAGGTCGCCGCAATTGGTCTTGCTCACCACAAGGACAGCCGTGAAGATCGAAGGCAGGAAAGGCTGGGTACATTCAAGTCATATCAAGAAATTTTATGGACTACCATCGGATGTAAAGGCCACACCTCGTGTGTCTTCACCCATTGACTCAAAGCTTCCTCTGGTTGAACTTAGTAGTCCGGAACAATATAAATTAAAACTCAGATCTAATCAGTCGGGCAATTTGATTGTTTAAGTCCTCTCCAAGGTGAAGCGGTTGAATTTGTCTCTGACATGTATCCCTTAGATCTGAATAGAGAAAAAACACGAAAAATGATGAAACGACATGCATACTGTAAATCACTGCGTAGTCATTGCACAGTGACGTTATTAATTTTGTTTTTCTTAAGTCTTTTAATAATTATTGCAAGTATATTGTTGCACATATATTATCCTATTTCTAGACATGTTTATAATGTTACTGCTGAACATTCTTTTAGTGAATTACCTCCGCATGAATTGTCTTATAGATTTGCGCTGCGCAATAACACTTTTATTAGTATGTTACATCATTCCCATCAGGTTAGCAATGCTACAAATTGTTGGATATGTGGCCGACTCCCTCCCTATCAGAACTATAAAGGAATTCTACCTCTTTTTCCATACCCGTTCACACACAACGGCTCCTGTGGAGCATGGTTTAGCTTAATTAATTCTTTAGATTCAAATTCTGCAGTTTATCAAGACAACTGGGTATGGGGAAATCTGAACTTAGTTTTACTTAAAGTCTGCCACCCCAACAAGGAGGGACTTCCCAAAAGAACAGGAACTGATCTAGAAAATGAAGTATATGGATTAGGTAACTTTACGCTTAATCTTATGATCCTAAATATCGAATCCGAAGCTACTCCAATTTTGCCCGCCATGGCAGTGTTTCCAGTAAAAGGTGAATTATGTGTAAGAAAGAATGGTTCCATACGTATGGGCCATAGTAGATGCACCACTGTAATAGAATTCAGTGATCAAGGCAAGTCGACATTTAGAGCTTCCCGCCATTCCTATTTTATATGTGGTCAGACGGCATATGTACGTTTGCCTCTAGATTGGGATGGTACCTGCTACATTGGATTCCTTTTGCCACCTGTTTTTCTAGCTCCTCCTGATTATCACAGAAATACTAATTTAGTACACAATAGAGAAAGGAGAGATCTCCCAATAGTCGATTACACTGAAACAGCATGGGAAAAATACACAGATTTCAATAAAGGTCTCTTTCCCTATATAGGTACCGTTACTAATAGTAAGCTGATACGTAGATTAACTAGAACCCTTGAAGCAGTAGTGAACGAAACTATTTCCGCCTTAGGCAATTTAACAGAAGAGCAGTCTGCTATGCGGATTGTTGTGCTTCAAAATCGTCTTGTCCTTGACGTCATCCTGGCCGATAGGGGCGGAGCTTGTAGGGTCATCGGATCAAGCTGCTGCGTATTCATACCAGAAAATTCGCCATCTGTATATAAAGCTATAACTCGCCTTCATAAGATTGTGAGCCAGATACACCAGAATCCAGGCACTTGGACTTGGTCCGGGTGGTTTTGGAGCGTGTTATCAGCCTGGGGATGGTGAGTTCTATCCTTCCTAGGTATTGGCCTTCTCATACTATTCAGTTGCTGTCTATGCCTGCAATGTGGACCAGCGATTTGTGGTCTGTGTGCCACATCGTGTATTCCACATCAAGATTTTCGTTCAAGATCCCGGAAGAAGAAAGAAGAACAAATGATGCTATATGAACAGATCAATGGATTAATGAAGATTGATATCTCTTGACGGGCAAGTAGGGGACAAGGAGGGAATGTGGAAATATGGATTTTTCTGGTCAGTTATGTCCCCTATCTTGGACCCCAACGGTTTCATGTATAAATCACAAGTACATGTATGTTCCCTCCAGTTCCAGTTATGAAGACGCAAATACATGTGCGTCCACCGTTAACATGTCCTCTTTTAGATCCGCCATGAATGGGTCGGATATTCCATTCCTAAGTACGAAAGGCCGCCGCCTTTATATGGTTCACTTATGCCATTTTACAGTTCAGACGAGTAGGCCCTGATTCTGTCATCAAGCTTTTCTTGCTTTCTATCTCTGAAGCTCCAGTCCGAGCCTGCATCTGTGACCATGAACTTTGTCTCATCCTCTGCGCGGCTCACGATGCCTGACGTCAGCTTGCTGCATGCCAAGAACTGTATTTCACCTTCGAAATTATCTGCTCCGCTCCCTGCCCAATGCATTCCTGTCTAGTAGTTTAAGTAAACATTCTGCCAGCTACCGAGCAAAGGCCCGGTTTCTCTGTCCTCATGCAAGTCATTCATAGCCCTGTCACTATGGAAGATTCCTGCCCTCGCATCTAGTGTAGACACTTAGACGCTTGTACACGCACTAACAGTCAGTATAGTCAGTATAGAATAAGATTCTACTCCAAGAAGGCCTCCCTTTTGGATAACATAGTTCTTTAAACATAGGATGTTAGATATGATTTGGGATTAGGTTGACTTGACCCTCCAGACATCTGTCGCCACATGTAGAGCTAAATGTCAAGTCCCCTTCACCCCCTAGCTGCACGTCAATCACACGTCATGCTGCTGCGCGCGCATTTCTGCCAAGTATTTCTGCTGACATTGCGAAATTCTTTCATGGAACCACCCCATTATGACATCATACCTGATGACGTTCCTTTGTTACGCTCAATCACGCCCATTTTCATTACGCATGTATAATGTTATCTTCCTTATCAATTGTTACGCCTCCTGCATTTGCTTTACTGTAATGCCTATTGTATAAAAGTGATTAATTATCAATAATGTATGTACTTCACTTCCTGAACCTCCATGGTGATGGAACCTGGAGGCCACGATTCCGAATCGTCCATTGGAATAAAGCCCATTCCGAACCTCTAATACCACGGATTCTGCCTCTTATTTATTGAGCTATTTTTATTATGTTCTGTATCAAATTAAGTCCCGGTAATTAAATTATTTACCACAGATCTCAGCATTGACCTCGGGTAGCCGTCCTGTAACTAGGGTGGCTTGAATGCTAAAGATCCTTTTAGTAAAGGAGCTAGTCAACTTTTCACATCAATTGACAAAGGCTGCCTTGGTGTAAGTGAAGGCCAATGGGGTCATAAAACGCTTGAATATAGAGACAAACTCTTTTGATCTGTTTCCTGCCTTCCCTATGTGCTCCTCGGTGGAAGCTTATTTAGCTTTGGCCAAGCCGCGTAATGTACCTTTTGTGCAAGTTTGAAAGTCCTTTATTGACTGGGTTATAATAGTTGCTCCATTACGTTCTAGTGTCTTGTGTCTAACTGTGTTTTTTCTCTATTTTGAGGGTGGCCAAGAAGCATGGATTAGAAGGAGTGCTTCTGGGCGCTCTGCACCTGAGAACCGGGGCCAGATCTTCTGCAGCGTTTCTGATCCAATTGTCATATTTCATGAGACCCTCATTAAGTATGCCTGATCAAACTGGGATATATTGCTGTAGGACATGCAATAATTCCTGCGGGTCTATTTTATTGTCAGCTTTGCCATTGCAGGTCAGAACGCTCAGGGAAGGATTCTGTATTACTGGCCATTGCCAGAAAAATCTGATTAGGTGGTGATCAGATCAAGACAGTGGTTTTGGTTTATATAAATAATATGTGATTGTTAGGTGGAATTGTTTGGTTTATGTGTTTTAATTATTTTATATGATAGATTGAGTTTTTGTTTAACTTTCTTGGTTGGTGACGGATATATTTTTTTAAAACAATTTCTAAATACTTTTATTATATTAGTCTTCATCAACATTGTAATTTTTTGGCTGATGTAATAAAAAAATGTATTTAATATTTGAAATAAAAAAGATTGGATATGCTGGTTTCGAATTTTTCATAGTTTTTGAGGACTTTGGTAGGTTACTATTTATTTTATAACATGATTTTGGCTATGATCTCCAAGTAATATACTCCTTTGTTATGTAGGGAGAGTTTGATTTTAAATTGTAGCATCTCATACATTCTTGGGATTTGCATGCTACTTTTAAGGCCATTTTGGTTAATATTTCCATTACCCTTTTTTAGTTCTTTTTAGCTTGCTAACTGCCAACCCAAGGGCCTTCAAAACATTCCATTAGGGGACTAAATGTGTCTTCCTTTCATTGGCAGAAAGAGCTTTCTATTAGTAAAGTGTAGTGGTTGGCCACCTCTGTGACAGGTTCATAGCTAGTGCTATCATTTTGGGTTTTTTCAAATTCAAATTGGCTGTTTGTAGAGTATTCTACACTTAGTGCAGATTTTTGGCGGTGTCTCAATTATACTTTGATTGAAATGATAGTAACAGCCTTGTATGGACGTGTGGGAATACATTTTCAGAATTGTTTAAATCATGGCTTGCTCAATGTCTATGGTTATTTTTGGGGGTAGTAGTTATTTGCTTTATGTTTTATATGGTTTAAGTAAATGCTACTTTGTTTATTTTGTACTAGGGCATACAAAAAAGGGATATTGATATTTTGATATTCACCATGTTTGGTGAATATCTAAGTGAATGATTTGGGACACATTTTGAAGGTCCCTTCCCTCATTCATGTAGGACATTTGCTATATTTTACTAACTTATCTTCTATAGAGACTATTGGGATCTGTTTCTCATTATTTAGGTTGTTATGTAAAAGGAAAGGTTTGGCATTATGTGTAATTTTAATATGTTGAGGTATGTGTATATCTTGGTATCTTCTAAGGGCAAGTGGGTTATCACCAGTGGCTATTTTAGATTAAACATTTTAAATTGGGGATAGGTGGTAGTTGACCTGTATGGGTTCGGGGACTTCAGGTAGTATATCTTTAAAGATTATGGTTGTGAGTTTCTTTGGAACTAGTGCTTGCCCTTTTTAGGTCTCGCCTGACCCAGCGCATGCGCTGGTCTGGCGAGACTTATTGAGAGGGCTCCAAAAAGTGCTACCAGGCCGGCCTAGAGCCACAGTGCATGTGCGCGGGCGCGTGCACCGCGCTTTACCGCGATTACTTTCGGTTTCGCGGCCGGCCGCTTTGATGTTTGATCGTGATCGCAATCGCGATCACTTTCACTTTCGCAGCCGCACGGCCGCTTTGCATAGCCAATAGGTCTCGCTTTTGGGACCTTATAAGTATTTAGTTATGCAACTGTTGCATGGCTAAACACTTATAAGGTCCCAAAGGCGAGACCTATTGGCTATGCCAATGCTTGTTATATCATGTAATATCTCCCTTACTTCTATTTCTATCACATTTGGGGGGTTGTTGTGTTTTCTAATCTGAATCACAACATCATCTTTTGTAGTTGCCATTCCGTTGCAAGAATTAGAATAATATTTCATTTCCAGTTGATATTTTCTGATGATGCACTTTCTTGACTGTAGGTGTAGCCCATGTGATTTAGCAACTGCTTTCCTTTCTGTGAAGAGATATAGTGTGCAGCTTCTGGCATTGTATCTGAAAGTTGTGTAATAGTATAAGCCTATATAATATTTTTAAGTTTGTATGTTTGTTATTTATGCGTGAAAACATGCAACTGCTTCCTAATTTGCATACTTACATATATTTTCTGTTTAGATGCATCACATAGTTTTGCAGCTTTTCAGTTAGGGGTTCTCTAATATGGAGCAGGCACATTCTTTTCTGTCGGTTGAAAAAAAAAGCGTAAGCTTCATTTTAAATGTTGAAGTTTCTAAAGTTTGAGGTTGGTAGATTTATTTTTTGCATGCTACTTTGGTGAGTTTATAGTTTCTTTATTAGTTGATGTACACTTACTTTTTTTTAACTTTTTGCTGGTTTGTGGTAGTCGTTATTTTCTGGCAGTTTATCAGTTTTCACATTGTAGTTTTTCTTTTAGGAAGTCTATGTAAAGAGATAGAAGTTAGAGAGTGTTTTTATATTTATTTTCCATTTTTAAGTTTTATAACAATTATGTTTCAGTTTAAAATATAGGTTTCACTTACTTGGTTGGGTAGTTGTTTAGATGTATATATTTCCTCTTTAATAGTCTGGTAAGTGGTAAGAGAGCCCGGCAGAGTTTGACTCGTCTTGTAGACTTTTTATTTGTTTTAGAAGTATTCAGTTGTGTTAATTAGTGTGACTTTTAAATTGTTCATTTAATTATTTGTTTTATTTTATTGATTAAAGTTATTGATAGTTTTGATGGAGAATATTGCTCAGGATGTTGTGCCAGTAGCTGCCCTAAAAAGATCTGGAACTATGTAACAGACTTTTTTTGCAATGTTGGGAGATATGTTCCGAGAGATTAAGCAGATTAAGCAGCATCAGACAGACATTTCAGTCCAGGTCAAGGAGCAACAGGTTAAAATGGATGATAAAACAACTCAGATAATGGACAACGCAAAGAAAATTAAATGTATTTTAGATTGCCAGGATAAACTGTCCAGAATACCAGCTCAAGCACGATAATTTGAGACTGAGTTATTTTACCTTTGATACTCCAGTTTGAGAATTACAGGCATCCCAGAGAATAAGGAGGATACTGTTGGTGTTATTTCCTATGGTGAGGCATTAATAAGGACACATGTACTTCCAGAGTATTCTCACAATCTTTTTTTTGATAATGAAATTTAATGATTTTATATAAACACAAAATACAAACAGTCAAGTCTGTACATATGGCATCTTGTAAACATGAACATTTCTATGACAACATAGATTCAACAGTGCACCAGTACTGCCTCAGTTGTACTCTTAGGGAAGGGAAAGTAGCAATCACCCTAACATACCTAGTCATTTACCCCATAACCAACGGTGTTTGGCCGGGCAGCCTCTAGCTTCGTAAAGGGGGAGTTCACCCCCCTGCGCCATGTAGAGACTTTAGGTGGAGCAGGATTTTTCCAAACCATCTCTATATTGTGTTTGACCACTACTAGGGCAGTACCAAGGAACTTCGTATCCACTCTCGACCCATCCAGCCCATCTGTGATGCCCAATAGTATATTCAGTGGGTTGTGTGGGACCATCCATCCCAGCAGCTCCATGAGCTCCGCCTCTAGGGCATTCCAGTAATGATTTATGCGTGGACAGGACCATACCATGTGGAAGAAGTCAGCATGGTCGGTCCTGCACCGTGCGTAGGAGGGGTTCGACGTAAGGCCTGCCCTGTATAGGCAGGTAGGAGGAAGGTGGGAGGCGTGGAGTATAGTTGAACTAGGTGAAGCCTGGCTGAGGTCGTTATGCTTCTTGGAGCCATTAAGGCATCCCTCCAATCCTCATCCTCTAGAGGGCCCAACCAAGTCTCCCATCTGGCTTTCAGTGGGTCGAGGGATGTTGGACCATTGTTCGTTAACAAGTGATATATCCATGATACACCCACCTTCCCCAGGTTGCCCATGGTGATTTGAGCTTCAAGGGGGCTGTGCTCTGGCAGGGGCATGCCGGGTAGCAGGTGGGAGTCTAGGGCATGACGAAGTTGCAGATATCTATAAAATTGGAATGGGTGGAGTGAGTGTCACAGTTGCAGATCTGAAAAAGAGCGGATATGAACACTGACCCAAATGTCTCCCAGCAGGGTGATACCTATGCGGTCCCAACTTTGGAATCCTTGTAAGCTGCCCACCTCCCTCAGCAATGTGCCGTGCCATAGGGGCATTTGCTGTGTCAGTTTGCCCTTCCATTGAGTGTGTCGCAGGGCCACCTGCCATGCCAGGGGGACTGTGCGAGTGACTGTGGGGAGATTTTGGGGGATGGGCAACCCATATATCATGGCTTGAATTTGTGGGAAACCCAATTTTTGAAGTTCGTTTCTATAGGCAGGGTCAGACCACCCCCCATTGTGCAGTCATGCAAGACCAGTAGGCAGATTGCAAGATAGTAGAGGTGCAGGCTTGTGAGCCCCATTCCGCCATCATAAGGCAGGATCTGGCAACACGAGAGTGCCATATGTGGCCGGTGACCGTTCCAAAGGAATCTGGTGATAAGGCTGTCTATACTTCTAAACCAAGTGCGTGGGAACTGCAGCTGGGTGTTCTGAATATTGTAGAGGAATCGGAAAAGGATCGTCATTTTAAAAAGTGCTATCCTCCCCAGTGGATTTAGAGGCAACTTCTGCCATTTCTGCAAGTCTAGTTTGGTTCTGTTGGTTAGGGGAGTCACATTAAGTGCCCAGGCCAAATCAGGAAAGAAGGCTATCCAAATTCCCAAGTACTTAAACGACTGCCGTCTAAAGGGGATGGTAGACTGGCAGTCGAAGCAAAGGGATTAAGGTCGACCTGGCCGGGTTAAGGTGCAGGCCTGTTCAAAGGAGTGCAGGATTTGTAGGCATCTGGGGCCTGATCGTGCTGGGTCTGCAAGGTACAGCAGTATGTCGTCCACATAAAGGGCGATTTTGGCTTCGTGCGATCCCGGCCAGGAAAGGAGGGGGGAAAGCGGGCAGCCCTGTCGCGTACCCCATGCGATTGGAAAGGTTTGCGAGAGTATCACATTGACTAGCACTTGCGCCGTTGACCTGGAGTACAGAATGCGAATCATGTGTCGATATTTAGGGCCCATGCCCATGGACAGCAAGACGTCTTCCAGGTAACCCCAATCAACAGAATCAAAGGCCTTTTCAAAATCCACCAAGAGGAGCGCTAGGTATGGAGTGAGCTGTTGACAGTTGGCTAATGCCAAGTGCAGATGCCTTAGGCAGTGTCTGGTGCCGTGCGCAAGCATAAATCCACATTGGTCAGGGTGGACCAACTTTTCAAGGTGTGGTTTAAGATGCTGTGCCAGGATTGTGGCATATATCTTTACCTCTGTATTAATTAGGGATATGGGCCGGTAGTCAGTGCAAGCTGTTGAGGGTGGTTGTGTTTTAGGGATTAGGACAATCGTGGCAATATTGGTCTCCAGGGGAAAGGATCCCGTCTCCAGAGCCTCGTCATTCAGGGATGCGAGATGAGGGACAAGCGTGTCACGGTAGGCTGAGTAATATTCTTGCGGGAAGCCGCCTGGTCCGGGAGTTTTCCCGTCCGCCACCAGTAACAAAGCGCTGTGCACCTCCTCGTGCGTGATCGGGTTCTCCAAACCGTCGGAGGCAGTTTTGGTGAGTCGCGGAAGTTGGAGGTTTCCCAGAGTGACCAAGCCCCTCAGTGAGGAGTCTGGTTTCTGGGCGGCATATAGGGTGGAATAGTATTCCGCGAAAGTGAGAGCCATCTCTTGAGGAGAGCGGTGGATGGTGCCTCTGGGGTCGTGGACCTCTGGGATGATTCGGTTTGCTAGCGGGTATTAACACCAGTCGGTGTAACATTTTCCCATTCTTGTCACCCCAGCCGTACACTCTGGTGATGGAAGAGCACCACAGGAGCTTTGCTGAGTCTAAGGACATTTGTCTCAATTCATCATGGATCAGGGACAATTGGCACTTCTGAGAGTCATCCGCTGATTCAGTAGTGGCTCTCTCGAGTTGGTAAGCCTGAGCTTCAAGAAGAATGAGCTTTCCGTTCCGAGCCTCCCTTTGAACTTTAAGGTGATGCTTAGCAAGACCACAAATTGAGGCCCTACCGGCTTTCTGGCGCTGGCATATTCTCACGATCTTTCCAAAATGCAGGCACATAGAGTCCCAGCACATCATTTACCACCTGCTAAATATCTCAGAACAATGTTAGTCATTTCTTCTGACTGTAGGGACAAGGAATTGCTACTTATCAAAGCAATTTGAAAAAAGGTCTTTGAAGTATAAAATGAATACTCATTTCAAATCTTTTCAAACATGACAATGGAAGCTGTTTGCACATGCAGGAACTTCGAATCTATGTTATCACAATTTTGTGAAGTAGGAGCTAAAGCTTTCATAGTGCAACAAGCCAAGTTAACGGTTCTACACAAGAGGCAATGCCACATGTTTACTGCAGTCAAAAACATTCAGGCCATTTTCAACTATGTCTTTTGCTCTGAAGCTTGATGCGATTGAGGTTATACCTAGACCACAGGAAACATGGGGTGCAAGGGCACTGTGCTACTGGTCTGGTATGAAGAACAGGCTGAGTGTTGGGTAAGGAGTTTAATCATTAACAAATAGGAAAACATAGGATTTGTGTGCTTTTTTTACATTCGTATGTTGTATTAGCACGTGTTGGACAGTGCTGTTTTGTACATGTGCTGTATCTGTACATTGGCATTGTTGCACTTTCATTTAATTGCAAGCTGCTAAATATAGGTGTATTTTTGCACATTTAAACAAAATGTATTTGGATATTTGTATACTCTGCATCTTCAATCGCTTTAAGCATTCCAATCGGGGGTCAATATTTCAACAAGGCATAAATCAGCCACACAAATGTGTATTTGTTTCATCATCATCAAAAGTTTATTTGGATAAAACATATCCATAAAAGAAAACCCATTATACAATGATAAAACATGCGAAGAGGTCAATGCGTTACAAAACTATTAAAATACAATCATACAGTATTCATCGAGTTGCGAGCTCGGAGAGTGGTTTTCAAAAAAGCCCCCCACAAATCGTTAACTCTACCTCATCCAATTTAAGAAGAGTCCTATATGCTTCTCTGTGACCTACACAAGGACACAATTTAAAAAAAGGGAGTCAAATGAGCTTCGTATATTTCATGTAAAACTCACCAAAAAATAAAAAATGTAATAAGGATTGGCCGGAGCGCCCGTCACAGGGCCAGGGAGAGGGATCAAGGTTAGCACAAAATCACAAAGGGAAGCATAATAAATACTTAACAGTGCCTGCCCAGTGGCGAAAGAGGAGGCTACGCTCTCAGCGGCCCATGGGTTTAGTCAAATATCCAGTCCTTCTCAATGTTTAGGAATTACGCCACACAAAATTTACTAGCCTCTAAGGCTAGTCTATCCTTGCAGTAACACTTGTATAGGGCAGCTCAAACCTCCCCTTTGCTTGTTGTTTGGAGATCCTCAGGATTATCAAAAATGTATGCACAGCTAGCCCTAGACAAACTAGTTCTCACCCTGCCAGCCATGTGATATCCATTTCTCATATTTGAGGCATTTTTCTACAATGTCTCTGGTAAGGGATGCCGCCTTGTTTTTCCATAGAACTAACTAGAATAGAGCAAGCCGTGCTCTGATATAATCCTCACCATAATGTAAATTTAGTGCGCTATGACACATATTGAGGTGAGGAATATCACGGCAGTTCGAGACGCCCCAAACCTCAGCCCCATAAGTTGCTGTAGGTATGCACTGACCCTTAAAATGTTTTAAAATAGGTCAAAATACCACCCCCCACCAACCCTTGGTTGTGGTAAGCTGAGTACTGCATTAATTGATTTAGAAAACGTATTCCTGCAGTAAACAATATGATCCGTCCACAAGCCGTTCGCAGCAAAAACCAATCCCAGGTATGGAAAAGTGCTTGCACAATGTAAACTTTGATTACTCATAGAAAGAACATTCATTTATGCTTTCCAGATCCACAGACAATAATAAAAGTTGTTTTCTAAATCTAGTGAAGCCATAAAATCCACAAAGCCCCGTACTAAAGAGCAAGGACTCCAGCGTGCAGCCCATTAAGACCGCATCATCTGCCTTCAATAGGGATGGCAGGATTGAACCATTGATTCTTGGGACATCTTGGGTAACGGTTATTAAAAACACATGTATATGATTAATGTACAAGATAAAAAGTAAAGGGGCTAGAACAAACTTACCCCTGTAAAAACACTCATATCATTAGTAACTTCCCCTTGTGTGTTGATTCTAATCCTGGCCTTCACATCTCTCTGTAGGTGGTCTAAAAAGTGGACTAATGCCTCCTCAATGCCACTTTCTAAAAGGATAGACCAGTGACGTGATCGATTGACATAGTCAAACGCTGAGGTCAAATCCATAAATGCTAGATAAATCAGTGAGCGTTGGTCAATAGTGTATTTCCCAATAACTAAATCTAAATTAAGACATTGTTCAACTGTGTGCACGTTATTTCTAAACCCATGCAGAATGGAATTCTCCTCAGCAGAGTCTTTGATCTTATTGTACAAAACCCTACCAACATTTTCAATGTGGTATCTATCAAAGAAATGGGCCTGTAACAAAGAGACTGGGAGCGGTCACCCTTTTTAAAGATTGCTAAAACGACAGAGATTGACCATGTGCTTGGCAGTGGGGAACAAGCTAAGTTTATAGAAATATTAAACAGGAGCGGAGCCCAGAAATCTGGGTTGTATTTGATAAGGTCTATCGCCTCCCAGCTGGTCCGGGGGCCTTGCTACTCATACTCTGGTTTATTGCTTCCTCCACCTCTCCCAAACACATTGTTACCCCCTTAGGGGTGGACAACGGGGGTACCTTGTTATCCTGAGACGTGGCTGAAAAATGCACCTCGCAAGCTTCACTACTTATATTACAGCTAGTTGGCGTTAACATCTTCCCAATCACTTGCATATCTTTAACGGCTGCCCAAAAACGTTTGCTGTTCTTTCCACTTACTACACTGGCAAGCAAATCCCATTGGTCCAATACCTCTTCCTTCCTCAAGGAGGTGACCACCTTATATTTTTTCCTTAGTGAGGTCACATCTTGTGAATTCCTAGGCTTGGCTGCAAGCGCCTTTCGCAGCTTTCAATTCAGTACTGAAAATTTGTGATTAAACCATTAAGGGCTATGAGGGGTTTAACGAGCAGGTTTAATTAACTCGGTTTTGATATTGGAACAAAGTTCCAGAGATTGGTGTGATTAAATCAGGGTTAGATTCATACACTGTCAGACAGGTCTCAATTAAAGCACAGTTCTCCATAACCACTTTATAAAATAGTTGGGCAGGGTTAACGGTGCGTCACACTAATCGTAAGTTATCGGTGGAGGGTTCCAAATTCCTAGCACCACATTCAATTCTGAACTCGGACTTTGGGGATAATCTAAATGCCACTTCAATCGGGTTGTGATCCCCAAAGTCTGTTGCAACAACTTTACCATACAATAAGAACTCCTCTAAATTCGACGAAATAAAGATATAGTTGATTGTCGTGGCGCAACTCCTACCTTTAAATGTGGGTTGTATTTTGTCTTTGTTATTACAGGCCGCAATGTCCATAACATTATTCAGATTGTGAGATATTAAATGATCCATCACTTCTATGCCCCTATTGCAAACTTGAGCTGTACTGAGATTGCCAAAAAAAGAGTCCTGCAAGGCCAGCTTTGCGTTACAATCGCCTCTCAGACATATGTCAACTGAGTTAGTGTTTGCGCCCTCCGGATCCCTGAGAGCAGCGATATAATCAAAAAATACTTATGATGTTAATCCTTGTACGAAAATCGTTATTATAAAATTTAATCAGATATAGGGTTGTCCCCCTTTTATACCTTATGACCTGAAATTTGTCCTTATAAGTCGGAATGTCCATTAACACATCCCTCCACTGCGATGTTCACCCATATCGCTAGGCCGCCACAGGGACGACCCATTTTGCATGGTAATGCAAGAGTATTATAACACTAAAACCCATTCCTGAAAGATAAAAATTTCATATTGCCTGATTAATTGTAACCAGTCAGTTAATGCTATCTTTGATTGTAAACCATCACATTCCAACTGAGTATTTTAGGTCCTGTTTGTCATATGCCAAAACCCCTTCAGTTGGTCATCCATCAAAAACAAACGTGATGAGCATGAGGATGAGAGATCGACCCCATCAACTATTGTTGGGGTCAGTCAGTCCGGGTCCTCTAGGTCAGTCAACACTGCAAATTTGTTCTGAACTAAGCCGCGTGCAGCACCTCCTAAAGATGGTTTGTAAAAATAACATAGGGGAAGTGGCCACCTTTTAGTGTGACTGTGGTTGGAGGTCTCTTGCTATTTCAGTGTGGCCCTTACTAAAGATCTTCTGCAGAAATGTATTACAATGCAATCTCCTTCGATGTTTTTGCCAGAACTGCCAACCCAATCCACTCTTCGCACCATGATGATTTCATTCATATTCATGATATTAAATTGTTTGTGTTTACATAATCAATCGGCACATTTGTTATGCAGCTCTCCCAAAGATTCCATATGGTGTGTCTTGAGTGGAGGCACTCCTGCCAGTACCAAAACATAGGGACAGGCAGCTGGAGGCAGGTTCAGCTTATACCTATTGATTTTAAAATCAGTACCATTTGGGGAGTGATGAGCAACACTAATAATCTTAGCAGGAAGTTTGTGAGTGAAATTAGATATAGGGTATGATTTTGTTTTCGAATTAAGGAGGCCGGGAGGACCATCCCATGCTGAGTTGTGTAAACATGCACTAATTCTTGAATATTGTGCTATCATGGTATTCAGGGCTGCTGATCAATCGGGCGTGTACAAGTGTTAGGATGTGGTGCTGTTGAGGGACCACCCTGCAAGCAGTGAGCCCCAGTGGCTAAACTATGTGGGGCGAAACCACTTATCAAGGGATTACTCTTCCCAACCATGTCCCCAGCATCAACAACCACTGCCTGTTTGCAAATACTGCCCATGAGAACCTCTAGGCATTCCAACATGGGTTTGAGTTTATCGTCAATCAAATCACCAACCCTGGAACATAATACATTAATAAGGGACAACTCAATGTCAGATTTATCAGCTATGGCTTCAGTCTGAGCCTAAGACGATCGGGTAGAGTCAGCCATCAGTGGTTGAACCACAGGTTGTGATGTGGGTTGTGGTTGTGGCTCTATTCAGGAAATTAAGACACTTCAGGGTATACCAGTATGTGGGGGCTGCTTCGTTTCAGTGCAGAGGGGCTTTCCTGGGGGCAGTCACAAGCTGGTGGGTCATGGGAGAACCTCACCCCGAGCCGCAAATTTTGCCTATAGGAAGTTCAGGATTGGTTGCGGTATGTAAAGGGTCACCCCTATGTAGTGCAGAAATGGCCATAGAATTGCTATCGGGCAGGGCTTATGTTGCCCTGCATCCTAAGGACAGTCTACGCTCCCTTAATTCAATCTCATTAGTAACGATGTTGGCCACCTTCTCCAGCATGCTGTCAATAGTAGGGGTCGGACATGTAACAGCTGGACCTGTTTGTTTCCCCATGGTAAGTAAGGGCAAAGGTTCTCACCTCCTGGCTCAGCCGAAAGTTAAGAGCATTTCCAGGCACAAACAACAGCGTCTGCGGTGCCCTGCCGCAGTAGGTCCCGGAGCTTGTGGTTCTCCCCGCCCGCTGGTCTCTCTCATGTCCCCTGGCTAATATACTGATATGGTGAAGACGCTTGGTATTTTAGGCGGGAGGCATAGAGCATAATGCTACTTAGAGCAACGTGCTGGTGTTTGGTGAGGGGATAGTGAATAGAAAAATGAGCGCTAGGTGGGTGGTTCATCCAGCGCACATCACTTCCAGCCCCTCAATGCAGCCCACCACCAATGGCATTGGGAGTTCTGGTGCGCCCTGCTGTCACAGCCGGTGTTTCCCCTGGCTGCATCTTTCCATGGCTGCCCGATTCGTACCGGGCTAGTTTGGGTCACTGTCGGGAGTCAGTGTCGGGGGTCACTGGAGGTGGAAACCAGTGAATTCTTCAGAGAGCAGGGAACGTCGCAACAGCCTCCTCAGACCAGCTAGCTCTGACTCTACCCTCCCCATTCTGCTTCTCAATTCTCAAATTCAAATAAATTGGTGGTGCAAGGGTGTCTCGATATCTTTTGTGCAAGGTAACAGGCCAGTGAGGAGTAGCACATATGTTAATTGGTGATTGTGTAATGTCCCGGGGGGTCAGCGTTTTCAAAGGGGTTGGTAGTAAGCGTTTTATTGGGCTGTGTCCTATTGTTTAGCCAAGTGCTGTATATCAATCAAGCACACCACTTGAGCAGTCTATGCATCTCAATGCCTTGGGGTTGGCAGACAATAGTGTCGGGTGTTGGGCAATGAGGCACCAGTCCTGTATTATTAATTTTAGTTTTTGGTGGCACTTTGTGGCTTAGTACTCACCAATGTGGGTGATCAGTGCTAGACCACCAGCCCCCTCACACGCCGGCAACCCGCTCAACCCCAGCACCACTCAGGAGGCCCGGTGGTGCAGTGGCGCACCCAGCAAGGTCCCAGGTCTTGGAGGCCGCGTCCGCCAGTGCACCAGCCCCACAGCTCAACGGTCAGGCCAAAGCTCGAGCGCATCAGGCCAGCTTCTAAAATGTGTTCCTCTGTTTTTCAATGTCCTGAAGCGTAAGAGGAGCAGCGAGGCACACAACAAACGGCCCAATTCTGATACGGTTTGGAAAGCTTCCCAACCGAATGGGTTTGGGAATGGGATCTGGCCGAAGCGGATCAGGAGAGTCCAACCAACTGAGTACGATGCATCCAGACGCTTCCAGATACGATTTGTTGGACTCCCATTGACTTCAATGAGAGCCTTCATTCGGACCAAATGCATAGGCTCCCATTGAAGAAAGGGTCGGCTAGGAAAAATCGGGCACCCTGTGACAGACACCCCCTGGTGCCTGCCCCTCTGTGCATGGCTGGTAAGGGAGGACCCATTGGTACCCCCACGGGCCCGATTGGAAAGGCTCCGGGTGCGGGGGGGGGCACTACGGGACCCCAAAGTCTGATTCCAACTGCTGATTCGAGTCATATGTTAATTAACAAGTGGAGATGGACTTGTGCAGTTTCCTCCTTTATCGAAGCCGACACATGAGGCCTTCTCCGGTCATCCTCAGGACATCGTCCAAATGGAAGAATTCTTTTCCACACGAACTGTTGTACCTGGTATGTCCATTGAATAATAATTTACTGATGGCACTAAATCCGACGCCTGCGGCCTCAAGTCAGCTGTGATGAGTCACATTGTGGCCTCATGGTGACATGCTCTAACCTTGCATTTTGCCATGACATGCTCATATACTGACGCTGCAATTTAACTACAGCACACCAACAACTGTCAGTTCTTCCCCTCACTGGGTTCCCGGCTGGGTTCCCTTTGAGTACCCTCCCCTTCATTTTAATTTTCACTACCTTGGGTTGCACTCCTCTCACTCTGACAGTTGATTCTCAAGTCAGATGGCCCTGCATTGCTAGGTCCTGAAGAGACCCTTAATTGTTGGCAGGGTCGAAACATCATTGACAATTTCAAAGTGAACCATTTATCAGCCTTTGTTACTGTATTAGAAGACTGTGTCCATTTTGCTATTCATGTTTTGGTCAACTTTGTAAATATAGAAACCATCTTTGTTTGTCACAAAATGTCACAAATTATTATGTAGGTTTCATTTTCAGTGGGGACACTATGCACCTGATCCTGAATTGAAATTGTATATGCAAACATTTGAACGTATAAACAACCTGCAGTGTATAGTGTTATATTTCTCTTTGATATCCACCTACTCTTTTTAATGCCATTGAGACTTTGATTGTTATTATCTATTAACTACTTTGGTCCACAGGAACCGTTGTTTCTAGTAATAC
Source organism: Triturus cristatus (assembly GCF_964204655.1). Lineage (NCBI taxonomy): Eukaryota > Metazoa > Chordata > Amphibia > Caudata > Salamandridae > Triturus > Triturus cristatus. The sequence goes on from NC_140590.1 coordinate 409,083,160, forward strand.
AGTATGTACCCTGGTTCCATGTAAGTAGGGTGTCCCCTGTCTCTCATACATGGATTTGATTCGTATGGCACAATTCGGAAAGGATGTCCATTCCGAAACACTGCCCATAGAGACGTACGATTCTGCCCCGTACGGCTTGCCCATTCCAAATGCTGTCGGGTTCGGATTGGGATATTCCCAACACCTAACTCGCATCGTACTCGGTCGGTCGGAAACCTTTCCAAGTCGGTTGGAAAGACACGTTCCAGATCTGATTTGGAAGGAGCAAATGCCGTTAGGAGGCCTTCCTAACCACATCGGATTCAGGCACTAAGTCTTTTTTCTTTCAAGTCATGTTCCATGTCGTTTAGTCACGCGAGACCTGCAACTCTATGTTTGTTTAATATCAGCATGCTTTGAACTTGTGGAACTTTTGAGTTATCCAAACAACAGTTTAATGAACTGTAGCAGATATCCAGAATCCCTGTTTCACTAAGAGATTGTTTTCTAATATAAAAGTTATTTAGAAGACTAGCTATGGATTTGAGAAGTTAGATCAGCAATATTGGAATATTTTTCTCAGAACAAAGGATTTGCTAGAGACGCTATGGTCGAAGATGCCAAAAGGTCACCTTTGGGGGCTCAAATAACAGCTCGAGACATGGCTGAAAGGAGGAAAATAAGCGTGATTAAAGGAAGTCTGGAAAAACAGGGTAAACAAGCTTATGATAACCATTTAAAGTGTAAAGGTGACTAAGTGGGTTTAGAAAAGGTGAAGCAAAAACGTTGATAATGCTGATATGGGGAAGATTATTCCCGTAATGTGGCATATTTCCCCAAAAACTATGAAGAACATGAGTTTTGAGAGAAATCCACTTAGAGAACTATTAAGACCGTATGGGGCATATCAAGCCCTTTTCCCATTCGCAAATGGTCCGATTCTCAGAATCGGGCCGTTTGCGAAGGGGAAAAGGCCTTTTGGGAAGTATCATCCCAAAAGGGCATCGCAAATTAGAGAATCGCAAAGTTTGGGATTCCCTATTTTGCAAGTGCATTTAAGGAATTGCAAATTGCGATTCCTTAAATGCAATGTAGAAAGCACCTAAGTTGTGCGAATTTGGCATAAGAAATCGCAAATTACCACCAATTTACAGTTGGTAGTAATTTGCAAATTCTTTGAAAAAAACACTTTTTTGCTTTTTTCAAAGTGCCATGCACATTTCAAGGGGTGCAACAGGGTGTCCTTTTGGAACCCTTGCATCCTTGAAATTGCGTACGCAATTTGCACAAGCAATTTCCATTCATTCCTAAGGGCCTCTTGGCCTATAGGAATAAATGGGAAGGGATTCCTTAATTGCGACTCGCAATTTGTGAGTCGCAGTTAAGGAATATGAGGGAATCGCAAAATGTTTGCGATTTTTTGATTAAATCTCATTTTGCGATTCTCAAATAGCGATTCTCTAATAATCGCTATCTGGTAATCGCAAAACCTGTCATTGATACATATGCCCCCTACGAGCCTTAATACTATGTTGGGCAGAAGGTCATCTAACATCTGAGGCATCGGTCCGACCGCTGTATTATGATACAGTCTGTCTGACCGATGCCTACAGGGGGAAACCACTCCACTTCCAACAGGCTCAAGGAGCCCATTGGGGCAGAGGGTGGATCGTAACCCCCAAAATGGAGGAAGTGCCTGCTCAGGCACTGCCATGGGGATTATGATACATGTTTCCGATAGTCGTTCTATGGCGGTACCACCATCATAGAAAGGCTGTTGGAAACAGACTTTAGGGGCTGCTAGCAGGGCCCCTGTCCTCCTGCATCAGCTATGAGACCTGGGGAGCATTTGTGGAGCCCCCCCAAACATCCACTCCTTGTCTGGAGGTTCCATTTCCGAAACGATGCCGGTCGACTCATCTGACTGGCATCGTAATGATGCCCTTTATTGCCCCCCCCAAAAACTAGAATTACAGATATACATAAAATAATGATCGTGGTTTTGGAAAATTATTAGACTATTTATATTCAATGTCAAAAATCTGAATTATTAAATCTGGACAATGTTCTTAAAGTGTTGCTTTTTCCTATCCTGTCTCAACAATCAGCACTTAGCGTGAAATAACATTTTACAATTTATCTTAACTCTATATCCTTGCCGAATGGGATAGCCAGTGGGGATGACAACTTTTCCACTTAATATTTTAAAACATTCAGGCAAGTTTTAAATCTTCATCTGTTAAAAATTGGAAAATTATGTGTTAACAGGTGTTGATATTCCTCTCTCTTTTGAACACAAATTATAAAATCATTACTAATTTAATAGACAATAGAATAAACAGATTTGTGGCTAAACTGATTCAGAAGATTAAAATGTCTTTATTGCGGTGCATCAATTGTATGCCAATGCAAACTACTTAATAGAATCCGTAGATGTTTTTAACACCATGCAGATGCCCATAATTGTGTTTTTATTGGGCATTGAGATGACTTTCAACCTCATGAGCTAAGTAAGTATTTTCTTCATTTAAAAAAATGTTTGGATCCCTCTCGAGCTTACATGGGTCTTAAGCAACCTTTACAGATGAGAAAGCTGGATTGATGCTGAACTCATTAGAGATTGGCACTTTAAAAGTCGATTGAAAAATCAGTTAGGGATGCCTACTATACCTGATTTTAATTGCTTTTTATTATACAGCATCTCTCTATAGCAACTTGGTTTCATAAAACTATAAACCCTTCTATTCAGAGAATGGCTAAAATTAAATTATGTGTGGAGAGCATAATACTATTTTGGATGTTGTTGAAGAAAATAAGGGAGAGAATTTTCAAAATTGTCACGCAGTTTCAAGAACTAGGTGGATACAAATGTAATAAATTGAAATTGAAAATTAGTCATTTATTATGTAACTGTACTTCAGTCATATTAGCCACTGAAATTTAAAGATCATTTAATACCAGAGCTAAGTGCTACTTGGGGATTTATCAAAATGTATGTCTTTGTTAAACTTAAGACCAAAATTTAAGTTTAACTGAGGCAAATGTCTAATTTTACTACTTGTAAATGCCCTTTGTGAATATCGGGATTCATAAAGTTAGACTTTCGTCTCAGTTTACTTTTGTGAATCGGGCACTGGCGTAGCTAGGGGGGGGCGGTGGGGGCGGTCCGCCCCAGGCGGCACTATTTTCAGGGCGGCGGCCGCGCGGCACTAGTGGCCCATTGCGGAGGCCTTTATAATTTATTTGGTGACACTTACTGACACTACTGTCAGTCATTACAGTAGTGTCAGAGTCCCCAAATAAATTATAAAGGCTGCCGCAAAGGGCCAGCAGAGCAGCGCATGCGGCTCCGTTTGAAGCACAAGTGCCCCTGATTGCAACTGCAAGTGCAATTGCTTCCTGCAGCGCACGCATCACCACCTAGCGTGGTGGTGTGGTGCGCGACCGGACCAAGGCCAGAGGGGAAAGACTCCAATCAGCCAATGAGCTGTCTCAGCTCAGAGATCCAGCCGACGAGCCCTCCCCTTCGTAGTGTGCAGGCAATCGAACGGAGGCCAGGGCTGGCAGATTGGGTTACTTCTCGCACGCACAATTGGGCGATATTTTGCCCGATTGTGCGAGGAAAAATCGTGTTGGGCGGGCTACTGAAATTTGGGCTATAATCCGCCCAGTGTGCGGTGGATTCAAAGCTTTGTGTGGCGCCTGTGGCGCCGCCGCGCTGCAGCACATGGATACCTTGCATCCCACACCTCTTTCCTAAATTAGGTGCATCTGTGGCTCTATGCCATGCGGCCCCTGCCCACAAGTAACACCGCCAGGGCAATAAATCTATGCGGCGGGAAGTTTCTTTCCATTCAGGGTCCTGCAAGATCTGCAGTGACCTTTGACCTGCCCCCAGTAATGTTCCGACCGGCCTTGGAGGGAGTTGTTTGACCCAATCCAGGGTCAGATCAGTTCAATGATCGGCGTGTCAGGCACATTACGGCCCGCCTGCATTCGCATGCAGCAGCAGCAGCAGGTATGGTGACGTCGGAGGTTCCAGCTGTAGGGCTTAGTGTAGTTGGGAAAGAGGGCAGAGGGGTGATGAACACACTGGGCAATAAGAGGAATGACTGGGGCGTCAGAGGAGCAAAGGGAGTGGAACAGGGGGCAGGAAGGGGTGATGAAAATACATGGCAAGGAGAGCGGTGAGAACAGAGGGGTGCAGAGGGCAGCGAGGAGTGGCAGATGAGCGCAGAGTGGGAAACCGGGGACAGGAGGGGTGATGAAAACATAGAGCAAGGAGAGAGATGAGAGCAGAGGGGTGCAGGGGGCAGCGAGGAGTGGCAGATGAGCGCAGAGTGGAAAACCGGGGACAGGAAGGGGTGATGAAACACAGGGCAAGGAGAGAGATGAGAGCAGAGGGGTGCAGGGGGCAGCGAGGAGTGGCAGATGAGCGCAGAGTGGAAAACCGGGACAGGAAGGGGTGATGAAAACACAGGGCAAGGAGAGAGATGAGAGCAGAGGGGTGCAGGGGGCAGCGAGGAGTGGCAGATGAGCGGAGTGGAAAACCGGGACAGGAAGGGGTGATGAAAACACAGGGCAAGGAGAGCGGTGAGAACAGAGGGGTGCAGAGGGCAGTGCGGAGTGGCAGATGAGCGCAGAGTGGAAAACAGGAGCCAGGAAGTGGTGATGAAAACACTGGACAAGGAGAGAGATGAGAGCAGAGGGGTGCAGGGGGCAGCGAGGAGTGGCAGATGAGCGCAAAGTGGAAAACCGGGGACAGGAAGGGGTGATGAAAACACAGGGCAAGGAGGGGGTGAGAACAGAGCGTGTCAGATGTGTGCACTGGGAAGTGGAGCACAGGGGGCAAAAAAGGGCGCAATAACACCAGGCAAGGAAAAGGATGAGAACAGATGGTAATAGGCGGGGCGAGGAGTGGCAGATGAGCGCAGAGTGGAAAACCGGGACAGGAAGGGGTGATGAAAACACAGGGCAAGGAGAGCGGTGCGAACAGAGGGGTGCAGAGGGCAGTGCGGAGTGGCAGATGAGCGCAGAGTGGAAAACAGGAGTCAGGAAGTGGTGATGAAAACACTGGACAAGGAGAGAGATGAGAGCAGAGGGGTGCAGGGGGCAGCGAGGAGTGGCAGATGAGCGGAGTGGAAAACCGGGACAGGAAGGGGTGATGAAAACACAGGGCAAGGAGAGCAGTGAGAACAGAGGGGTGCAGAGGGCAGTGCGGAGTGGCAGATGAGCGCAGAGTGGAAAACAGGAGCCAGGAAGTGGTGATGAAAACACTGGACAAGGAGAGAGATGAGAGCAGAGGGGGGCAGGGGGCAGCGAGGAGTGGCAGATGAGCGCAGAGTGGAAAACCGGGGACAGGAAGGGGTGATGAAAACACAGGGCAAGGAGGGGGTGAGAACAGAGGGTGTCAGATGTGTGCACTGGGAAGTGGAGCACAGGGGGCAAAAAAGGGCGCGATAACACCAGGCAAGGAAAAGGATGAGAACAGATGGTAATAGGCGGGGCGAGGAGTGGCAGATGAGCACACAGTGCAACACTGGGGGCAGGAAAGGGTGATGAAAACACAGTGCAAAAAGAGGGATGACGTGAGGGGGCAGATGAGCACACAGAGTGGAACACAGGACGTTGTGATTAAAATACAGGGCAAGGAGGGTATAAGTACAGAAGGATGCTGGGGTGACAGATGTGTGCACATCAGTCACACTTAACAATAACATTGATGATTATGAAAAGCAGACTTAGGCACCCCACACGGTGTGAAATACTCGTTTATTGGCAGGGCGGGCTCCTTTTAATGCACTCATGCCTCAGCAGCCTGCCTGGTTCTGTCACTGGTCAGCGCGTGACTAGCACCAGACAGATCAGGTTTTTTTTTTAAACAAATCCTGCTGGGCCCCCATAAACACATTGCTGCTACCTGGCAGGGTCAAGGCAAAATCATATGAAATACTCGACTAGCTTCCTGTCACGGTGTTCGTGCAATTTGTCTGTGGTTTCGCAAGCAGTAGTAGCGATCACAAGAGTAAAATCATGTACAATGTGAGTAGATTGTGGGCATACGATCATTTTACAGTAGGATCAGGTGCTCTGCAGCAGTTCTTTTTATAGTTTGGCCTTGCTCAAATCAGTGTAATTTCTTTTGTTTTATCTGTTTCCATGTACTTAATTTCTTGATTTTGCCTTGTCACTCTTAGTGTCATACCATTAGTAGTTGAATGTCATTCATAAGTACGCTGAAACTTTGAAAATGGCTCACCTAAGCACTCTTAAAACGTGGCAACTATGCAGTTTATTTTCCATATCGGATAGTGTCCTTCCATTTCTGGTGCTTTGAAATAGTTTAAAAAAATTCATAGAGTTTCTTGTTGCTGGAATGGCTGTAATTTCTGATGTTTACATGTTTCCCTCATCTTCTTTACTTGATTTTTGTTCCTGAGAAAGTGTCACTCGTAGTCGTTGAATGTCACTCATAATTACACAAAAAATGTGAAAATGTCACACTTAAGCAATCTGAAACCTTGGCAGCTATGAATCGCCTGGAGGCCCCTTCGTACCATTTTTCTTTGCCTTCGTACCATTTTTCTTTGATCAGGCCACAATACTTTATGTTGCCTCGCACACAGAACCGTGCTAGCTGTGCGAAATAAGCATTGGAATTCAATTGTTCTCATATTTGTTGCAGGTGGTGCTATTGGCAATGTGAATGTCCAAGTGTAATTCGTCCATACTTCATTGTTGGTGTCTTTGTAATTCCTAGCTTATTTGGCAGGTTTGTAATGCACGCAGACCTTCATTTGAGGTTTATGTTTTGTATTAGGCTTGGCACACTTTAAAAATCGTGTTCCTTTCACATTGTGGTGAGTTGTGGGTTAAAACACCCTTTCCTGTAAGCAGAAGGGTCCTAAGGTAGGTAGGTTCTTGCAACCACTGTGGCCGTTGAGATGAGCGCACTAATGGAGGAAAGGCTTCTCACCCCTAATTGGAGGGAAGTAGGCCTATCACACCCACGGACCCCGCTGGCACTGCACCTACTGCATTAATGATAGTATACGTCTTTAAGGCAGTAAACATTTACCTTTCCACTGGCTGAACAAGGATCCACCATACTGATACCTTGCAAAGAACAGGAGATGGAGATTCTTCTGAGTGTTCAGAATGCACTTGCACTTTATCGGGTATTAGCTCATGGGAACATCAAGCAGCAAGCTCTGCACCCCATGCCATGGACTGCTCTCTTCAGATGAGTACCAAAAAGTACGTAACATATGTAATTTGCGTATATAACGAGATGTTCAGCATTGCTCTTGGAGCATTCAAACAAGTGTGAAAAAACATGGAGCATTGGCCTATATTGCCATTACTCTGAGGGGCCTGACATGAGTATGCAAAAGGAACTTCATGCTGAAGAGCACCTTTCCCAAGAAGAACGTTTCCGCAGTTGCAGTCCTCAAAATTGGACCAAGAACATTTTTGGGCAGCTTTCTCCACACCATGCGATATCAAGTGAGTGACAGTTTTCCTGACAGACCAACTTTGATTTTAGTATACAAAATATAGGTAATCTGATTAATGTGGGTACTAAACATATCCTTGAAATAGAAGTATATTTTTTAAATGTTGTAGACAGGCTACACGTAAGTTAATGGATTGGCAACATTGGGCTATTTTAGGCTACTTTTTTGTTGCTTTGGGGCTTGAAAGTTGTGAAAAAATCTGGCAACACTGATGTAGGCGTGCAAGGGTCTGTATTGCTACAGTAGGCTTTGAATTGTTCTCTGATTGTTGCCGCCCCGACGTACCGTGTTTGTTGTGGTTGCTTGTGGGTACGTCCCAGGGACCAGTGGAGGACACGAGCCAACCCAAGAAGAACTTCTACAGTGCATCACAGGTATCTCCACAGTTGTTTGTTTGGAACGTCTGAAGACAGGAAAGAAAGGAGAGGAGCAGACAGGTATGTCCACCCGGCAAGCGTGTTGAAAATTATGCAAATGGCAGTTTTGCCCCTCAATACCACATGTGATGGTTGGTGCCTGAAAGGATACAAGCATCCATTAACATGGGTCCCAGTATGCTATTTTCTAGTTTTCTTTACCATTAAAGCATTTTCGAGATTTACCATGATATGGATCGGTAATCCCACAAACATCCTTTTATTTATAAGACATGTCACTGTCATGAGTGTAAAATCTGAACATTTTGGGGAAGCAACAGTGTGGAGATTTTAGTAGAAAAGCATTTATTGTGGCATTGATAATGCATTGTTGGAGAAAGCTAATAATACCTGCAATCTGAAAGCACTGATAAGGCATTAGTGGAGGAAGATCATGCGTACCTCAACACTGATAAGGCCCTTCTGTGGTAAGGCCATACTGCTGGGGTCCTGTAGCAATGAGGCAGTGCTGGTAAGGCAAGTTGGCGGGGCCTGGGATTCCCAAGGAATGAAAAGACATCAGTTAAGAAGCTGCCACTGTTGATAGGCATGGATGCTTTGGTGGATGGTGATGCTGTAACCCTGCAGGGTCGTACCTTGTTGTTGCTATAGTGGCTTGCTGCTGTGGTGGGCCACCAGTGCGACTCTCAATTAATGCAGGCTGGTGCTAGGTTGGTGACAAGATAGTGAGATCTTAGAAATCTCCCTTGACTTGAATTGAACTTAGCTGTTGCACACACTCCAACTTAGATTGGTACCAAACAGTAGGCACTAGGAGTTTGGCAGAAACTCTCTGGCTGCAATGGTGTGGGTCTGACTTTTGAGACTGGTGTGACTCTGTTCTAAGGCCAGGCTTTATGTGTACCACCTCGCCCCCACCTCCCCTCAGTAGTTCATGCTGTTCCGAGTTCGTCATTGCATTATTGTACCTCAAGTCAGAGCACATCGCATTTGTGCATCTCCCCACTGCTTTAATGGGGGAACCATGATGTTTGGTCATTTAATGTCAGCTGTAGATGATGGATCCCCAAACAGTGTCATGTATGTGCATGTTTGCATTGTGCTGAGGGAATTACCAGGTAATCGTTCACACAGCTCTCTGCGGTTTTTCTGAGTCCCCAGATAGATCATGCAGTCTGTGTCTTCTCCTTTGTACTGCTGGTCACCGGTATATTCAACTGTGTAGCCTTGGACCGTGTCATGTATGTGCATCTAACTTGCATGATCAAGGTAAATATTAGCGGCGATACTACGTGTCTCTCGGACCTCTTTCAAGTGCTCGCCTGCATTTTTCCCCAGCAACCCTCCTCCCCCTAGGGGCGGCAACCTGAGGGATAGCCCCGGGCGCCACAAGCTCTAGCTACGCCTCTGGAATCGGGCCCAGTATGTCTTCAGTAATTAAAGACAGAACAATATCAATAGTCCAAGTATTGTATGACAACATATTCATTCATTACATACTTTTATGTATCTAATGCTTTTTTGTATTTTAACGAAGATCCAGTGCTCACACTTGAGTGAAGGAGGCTGCAGTGATCGGCGATAGAGGAGCGAGAACAAATGTGTATCATACATGAAAAAACAAATGACTTGTTAAGGGTATTTTATACAGTATACTAGGACTCATGTAGGTCTATTGTTAACAGCATTCCAACCCCTGCCAATGTAAGGTCCTCATTAGGACGGGAGGCGAGCACCTGATATTTAGAAATTAAACAGTATATGTATGAGAATCAAGAGAAAGCGAGTCTGGGCCTGAAAAGGCAAGTCTGAAGGTGAAAAATTCAACTTGCCTTGGGGAAGGAAAACACGAGTCAATCCAGGAGGGGTGCTCCCTTCCAGAGCCAAAGGACTGTCCCACTGCTGAGTGATGACATCTTTCTGCCTCCTAATTGTTGCTGTTTTCTATTGCTTCCACAAGGTGGAAACAGTAGCATGGTCTCTAGGCCTTCTATTTAAGGCTCTGTACAAAAGACAATTAGTCAGGGAGATTTCATGGTCAACCCCTGCGGGGCCTGGTGCACTGGTTTTTAGGGGTTTAGAAAGGGACTGTCTAAGCCTTGTTGAAAAAGTCACACTAAGAGCTATCTGCCAGGCACCCCAATATCTATATTCTCTGAAATTACTTTTGCCTGAAATTGGGCGGTATCTGACAGTTTCTAATGGAGTCTAAGGTTGTCTGTAGATGAAGATAGGTTGCTGAGTGCAGCTAGAATTTGAACAAGCATTTGCAATGCAATAGGTCTCGCATTATTAAAGGTTTGCGCTTTTGGCATTGTAAATTACACTGTTTTTTAATTATATTTATTGTTTGCAGTGGAGTGCTAATTTGACATATATGCAATCACACCACTGCAGGAGACAATCGGAAGAGCACATATGGAAGAACTACCTGAATATTTTATGCAGGATAAAGTTCAGAGCATTATGTTACAAGCAGCTAGCTAAACAGGGTGCTGCGAAAGAGGCTTGATATGCAGCAGTCAGCCAACTGAGAGCTCTTACACTCAAAACACCAGGCCAACACATCACCATGTGATACACAGCGGAAACAGCCTTTCAGCGATGTGAGCATCTGCACCCATAGACATGAGTCTTGTGTGACCCTTAGGAAGGAGGTTTGTCCTGTCGAAGGTTTGCTGTAGTTCAGCTTAACCGAGGCCAACACAAAGAAAAACGCCCAAGCTTAACCCAAGTGGTTGTCTAAAGGTTAGTCAGAATAAGGATTCTGCATTTAATGCTCACAAAAGGTTAACACACCTATGGGACCGAATGACATGCAGATCGCTTTGCTATTAAATGTCATAATTAGTGCATTATGGGGAAATACAAAATATACACTTATGCTGCATCAATAAAAAAAAAAAGTCGCTGTGTTGCCTTAATGACTGTATAAAGAATAGGAAATATATAAGTAACAACACAAAATCAGGCTGCAGGCTAACTCTTAAAACCTGTAGCTGAAATAATGGCAACGCTTTTGTTGTAAAAATACCTTTTTTTAAATCATTTTTTTTTTAGTTTTATATCGCGCGAAGTAGACCTGAGACATCGGGTATCTGAGCGCTTTACATGGGCACTAGTTTCGTTAGAGAAGGACACATTCATTTTGGTGGGCATGGGGAGATTAAGTGATTTGCCCAGAATCACAGGATGTTGAGCATCGTTGCCGAGACTCAAACCCGGTTCCTCAGCTTCGAGCTCGACCCTCTAGCCGTTAGGCTACATCCTCTCCACAACATCTACAACTGATAAGCAGTTGGCATTAGTATTAAAACAACTATGTTGCAGAGCCATTTAAGTCACTAACAATGTAAATAAACACCACGTCTAAACTTTATTACATGCTGATTAAAGACAGCAGGAAAGGAACAAAATTGCAACATGGTTTTAATTACTCACTGAGACTGCTATGTTACGATTAAAATAATGCAGTTAGTTAATAGATTTTACTATATTTTAGATATTTATGGGGTGCTAAACAAAGAAAACCGAAATTTTATACTAAGACTGGAATTAGGAGGCCCAGAGACTCAGAAGAACTGTATCCTTTAAGGGCTGATTGATATAATGTTGACGTGAAAAAACTTACATCAATGGTTACTTGGATCTGTCCTTGAAAGCACTACCATAAAATTGCCTTTAAAGCAAATAATTGAGGACCTTTCTTGTGTGCAATTAAGCATGGTATCAACATTGTTTATCTCCGAAGGAAAGAATGGAAAAGTGCTGTGTCAACACCTCAATATTGGTAGATATGAACTACCCCAGCCACAAAGTACACCAGAACCGCAAGCCCGATGGTGTAGCAGCAGGTAGCTGACGAAACAAAACAGACCAGGAGAGCAGCCTCGCAGGGTCAGTAAAATCCTTGAATCTTCCCAAAACGGACTCAGCTTGACGCATTTACTGTGTAATTGCAAGTACGTGTCGCTCTATGCCGAAAAGAAGTTGACCATAAATCTAACAATTAAGTGCCCACAATGACCAAAATGCGTGCAGTTAAAAATAACCTTTTTTATTGGAATGATTAACAAGGGTGCAGGGGTGGAAAAGCAAAGGGGCACGCACAAATTACCATGAAAGGGATGGTATTTAGGAACATTAACCTACCAGGACGGCGTGTGCGATTGACTACAGAGTGCGCCTGCACTTAAAAAGCAGATATATATGAACAATGGTTCCGTAGGGGAAATATTATTTACAATGAAGAAAAATCAATTACACATAAACACAGCAATCGATGATCTAGCAAGCAATTAATCTTAAAGGATGAATAATACTTCAAAAAACGTAACAATTTATTTTTTAGTATTTCATCTGAATTTTAAATCATTCAGCAACTCCTTTAGATATGTATAAAAATTGAAAAAGGGCTGTATATACAATGATATTTACAAAACAACGACGCAGTGACAACGTGAATAAGGTGACTCTGTGTGATAGTGAAAAAGTGGATATTTACATTATCAAATACAATACAAAGGAAGTTTTTTACACGAAAAGTCCTCGGCTAAATTATAGATAGGTAATGAGCCTTGTATGGCACAAGTCCTGTAGTCTGTATGTACAAGGAATTCCAATTCGTGCAGGACTATGAAACCGTCAACGTTTCGACCCTGTATCGACCAGTTGTTCTATGCGGTCATGTCGGGTCTTCTTCAGGACATTGGGAATGTATAACAGCCCAATTAAAGGTGAAAGGACCGATGTCCGACTGTATGGCGTGATTACTGCTCAGTGCCAGTCAGAGGAGAGTACCAGTATCGTAGAAAGTCTATATTCTTCTTCGCCTAGTAATCTACTCGTTTGCTTCGTATGTCATTCTGATTAACGTGTCCGCTGTGAGTCACTGACTTGAGGATAATTTATTTAGCGCTGCTGGAGTCAAGGTCATCAGGATATCAATTCAGCTGATGTGTAAGATGTATTCTCCTAATCTCAGGGAGTCCGTCTGAAGCACGCCACCAGGACGGCATCAGAGCACCCGCTTGCAGCAGCAGGAGAGAGAGCACCTTAAATTACATGTTAAACAGCCCTTTGTCCTTGAATGGCTGGCTTCTTGGAAACAACTGAAAGTGGGCCTTACTAAAAGAAAGCACGGCGCCCCTGCATCTAAGTTAGACGCATGGTGGCCAAGGAAGAGGGCAACATGGTAATAAGGAAGTGCTAATGAAAGCGAGCTACAATTAAAACATGGTGCCCATGCATATTAAACTTATGGGCATGGCAGCCTGAGAAGCGTGCGCCACGGCAATTAAAAAAAAACAAAGTAGTCCCTACACTAATCAGACACAGACCTACAGCGTAACTAAGCTGTAGTTCGTCGGTGCTGCTTGACTTAAAACGGAAGTGATGTTTCCGAGCGCCACCCAGTAACAAGCCAGGAAAGCAGAGCAATACCCGAGTGAACCAATTCCAGGTAGCAGGCGGGGTTACACCCCGTCTACTAATTACTAAAGGTCTTTCAGACTGCGCATGCACGCTGCCTAGCCTCGACCTAAAAATGTCCTTAGTTGTCATGTCCAATGCTATCTCAATTGGATTATGATTGCCGAATTTTGTGCTGAAATTAGGGCCATATAACAGAAGGTTCATTAAATTACAAGATATGAAAATATTGTCGAATTCTGAGAAGCAATTCCTGCCCCTAAAAGTGGGGAACCGTAGGTCATTAGTAGGAGCCACCTCTAACACATTGACCAAATCAGAGGAGGCATGTAGAACCTCCAACTCTTAGCCTCTCAGATGAGCACATGACACATTTCAGGCACCAGGGTTAAGCAGTCTAACATTAAAGTCTCATGCCAAACATATGTACATTTGCTGACCTGCATTCGATTTTCTCTCTACAATAGAAGGAATATAGTCAAACAGACCCGGAAATCTTTGATTGGGCACATTGAGAAAATCTTTATTTGAAAAGTTAATAAGATATAAAGTCAGACCACCCTTGAAAACTGCCCATTGAAAGTCATTGCCTGGAGTGTTTAGAGCCTCTGCATGGCCACCAAACAACAGGTGAATCCATATGGTTAGTCCTCCTGATGCCGAACCAGATCCAGGCTCTCCTCTGAACCATTAGAGACTGATTTCCAACGAAACATTGAAACATATCCTTGAAATAGAAGTATATTTTTTAAATGTTGTAGACAGGCTACACGTAAGTTAATGGAGTGGCAACATTGGGCTATTTTAGGCTACTTTTTTGTTGCTTTGGGGCTTGAAAGTTGTGAAAAAATCTGGCAACACTGATGTAGGCGTGCAAGGGTCTGTATTGCTACAGTAGGCTTTGAATTGTTCTCTGATTGTTGCCGCCCCGACGTACCGTGTTTGTTGTGGTTGCTTGTGGGTACGTCCCAGGGACCAGTGGAGGACCAGAGCCAACCCAAGAAGAACTTCTACAGTGCATCACAGGTATCTCCACAGTTGTTTGTTTGGAACGTCTGAAGACAGGAAAGAAAGGAGAGGAGCAGACAGGTATGTCCACCCGGCAAGCGTGTTGAAAATTATGCAAATGGCAGTTTTGCCCCTCAATACCACACGTGATGGTTGGTGCCTGAAAGGATACAAGCATCCATTAACATGGGTCCCAGTATGCTATTTTCTAGTTTTCTTTACCATTAAAGCATTTTCGAGATTTACCATGATATGGATCGGTAATCCCACAAACATCCTTTTATTTATAAGACATGTCACTGTCATGAGTGTAAAATCTGAACATTTTGGGGAAGCAACAGTGTGGAGATTTTAGTAGCAAAGCATTTATTGTGGCATTGATAATGCATTGTTGGAGAAAGCTAATAATACCTGCAATCTGAAAGCACTGATAAGGCATTAGTGGAGGAAGATCATGCGTACCTCAACACTGATAAGGCCCTTCTGTGGTAAGGCCATACTGCTGAGGTCCTGTAGCAATGAGGCAGTGCTGGTAAGGCAAGTTGGCGGGGCCTGGGATTCCCAAGGAATGAGAAGACATCAGTTAAGAAGCTGCCACTGTTGATAGGCATGGATGCTTTGGTGGATGGTGATGCTGTAACCCTGCAGGGTTGTACCTTGTTGTTGCTTTAGTGGCTTTCTGCTGTGGAGGGCCACCAGTGCGACTCTCAATTAATGCAGGCTGGTGCTAGGTTGGTGACAAGATAGTGAGATCTTAGAAATCTCCCTTGACTTGAATTGAACTTAGCTGTTGCACACACTCCAACTTAGATTGGCACCAAACAGTAGGCACTAGGAGTTTGTCAGAAACTCTCTGGCTGCAATGGTGTGGGTCTGACTTTTGAGACTGGTGTGACTCTGTTCTAAGGCCAGGCTTTATGTGTACCACCTCGCCCCCACCTCCCCTCAGTAGTTCATGCTGTTCCGAGTTCGTCATTGCATTATTGTACCTCAAGTCAGAGCACATCGCATTTGTGCATGTCCCCACTGCTTTAATGGGGGAACCATGATGTTTGGTCATTTAATGTCAGCTGTAAATGATGGATCCCCAAACAGTGTCATGTATGTGCATGTTTGCATTGTGCTGAGGGAATTACCAGGTAATCGTTCACACAGCTCTCTGATGGATGTCACATGCGGTTTTTCTGAGTCCCCAGATAGATCATGCAGTCTGTGTGTTCTCCTTTGTACTGCTGGTCACCGGTATATTCAACTGTGTAGCCTTGGACCGTGTCATGTATGTGCATGTAACTTGCATGATCAAGGTAAGTATTAGCGGCGATACTACGTGTCTCTCGGACCTCTTTCAAGTGCTCGCCTGCATTTTTCCCCAGCAACCCTCCTCCCCTAGGGGCGGCAACCTGAGGGATAGCCCCGGGCGCCACAAGCTCTAGCTACGCCTCTGGAATCGGGCCCAGTATGTCTTCAGTAATTAAAGACAGAACAATATCAATAGTCCAAGTATTGTATGACAACATATTCATTCATTACATACTTTTATGTATCTAATGCTTGTTTGTATTTTAACGAAGATCCAGTGCTCACACTTGAGTGAAGGAGGGTGCAGTGATCGGCGATAGAGGAGCGAGAACAAATGTGTATCATACATGAAAAAACAAATGACTTGTTAAGGGTATTTTATACAGTATACTAGGACTCATGTAGGTCTATTGTTAACAGCATTCCAACCCCTGCCAATGTAAGGTCCTCATTAGGACGGGAGGCGAGCACCTGATATTTAGAAATTAAACAGTATATGTATGAGAATCAAAAGAAAGCGAGTCTGGGCCTGAAAAGGCAAGTCTGAAGGTGAAAAATTCAACTTGCCTTGGGGAAGGAAAACAAGAGTCAATCCAGGAGGGGTGCTCCCTTCCAGAGCCAAAGGACTGTCCCACTGCTGAGTGATGACTTCTTTCTGCCTCCTAATTGTTACTGTTTTGTATTGCTTCCACAAGGTGGCCACAGTAGCATGGTCTCTAGGCCTTCTATTTAAGGCTCTGTACAAAAGACAATTAGTCAGGGAGCTTTCATGGTCAACCCCTGCGGGGCCTGGTGCACTGGTTTTTAGGGGTTTAGAAAGGGACTGTCTAAGCCTTGTTGAAAAAGTCACACTAAGAGCTACCTGCCAGGCACCCCAATATCTATATTCTCTGAAATCACTTTTGCCTGAAATTGGGCGGTATCTGACAGTTTCCAATGGAGTCTAAGGTTGTCTGTAGATGAAGATAGGTTGCTGAGTACAGCTAGAATTTGAACAAGCATTTGCAATGCAATAGGTCTCGCATTATTAAAAGTTTGCGCTTTTGGCATTGTAAATTACACTGTTTTTTAATTATATTTATTGTTTGCAGTGGATTGCTAATTTGACATATATGCAATTACACCACTGCAGGAGACAATCGGAAGAGCACATATGGAAGAACTACCTGAATATTTTATGCAGGATAAAGTTGAGAGCATTATGTTACAAGCATCTAGCTAAACAGGGTGCTGCGAAAGAGGCTTGATATGCAGCAGTCAGCCAACTGAGAGCTCTTACACTCAAAACACCAGGCCAACACATCACCATGTGATACACAGCGGAAACGGCCTTTCAGCGATGTGAGCATCTGCACCCATAGACATGGGACTTGTGTGACCCTTACGAAGGAGGTTTGTCCTGTCGAAGGTTTGCTGTAGTTCAGCTTAACCGAGGCCAACACAAAGAAAAACGTCCAAGCTTAACCCAAGTGGTTGTCTAAAAGTTAGTCACAATAAGGATTCCACATATAATGCACACAAAAGGTTAACACACTTATGGGACCGAATGACATGCAGATCACTTTGCTATTAAATGTCATAATTAGTGCATTATGGGGAAATACAAAATATACACTTATGCTGCATCAATAAAATAAAAAAGTCGCTGTGATGCCTTAATGACTGTATAAAGAATAGGAAATATATAAGTAACAAAGCAAAATCAGGCTGCAGGCTAACTCTTAAAACCTGTAGCTGAAATAATGGCAACGCTTTTGTTGTAAAAATACCTTTTTTTAAATCATTTTTTTTTTAGTTTTATATCGCGCGAAGTAGACCTGAGACATCGGGTATCTGAGCGCTTTACATGGGCACTAGTTTCGTTAGAGAAGGACACATTCATTTTGGTGGGCATGGGGAGATTAAGTGATTTGCCCAGAATCACAGGATGTTGAGCATCGTTGCCGAGACTCAAACCCGGTTCCTCAGCTTCGAGCTCGACCCTCTAGCCGTTACGCTACATCCTCTCCACAACATCTACAACTGATAAGCAGTTGGCATTAGTATTAAAACAACTATGTTGCAGAGCCATTTAAGTCACTAACAATGTAAATAAACACCACGTCTAAACTTTATTACATGCTGATTAAAGACAGCAGGAAAGGAACAAAATTGCAACATGGTTTTAATTACTCACTGAGACTGCTATGTTACGATTAAAATAATGCAGTTAGTTAATAGATTTTACTATATTTTAGATATTTATGGGGTGCTAAACAAAGAAAACCGAAATTTTATACTAAGACTGGAATTAGGAGGCCCAGAGACTCAGAAGAACTGTATCCTTTAAGGGCTGATTGATATAATGTTGACGTGAAAAAACTTACATCAATGGTTACTTGGATCTGTCCTTGAAAGCACTACCATAAAATTGCCTTTAAAGCAAATAATTGAGGACCTTTCTTGTGTGCAATTAAGCATGGTATCAACATTGTTTATCTCCGAAGGAAAGAATGGAAAAGTGCTGTGTCAACACCTCAATATTGGTAGATATGAACTACCCCAGCCACAAAGTACACCAGAACCGCAAGCCCGATGGTGTAGCAGCAGGTAGCTGACGAAACAAAACAGACCAGGAGAGCAGCCTCGCAGGGTCAGTAAAATCCTTGAATCTTCCCAAAACGGACTCAGCTTGACGCATTTACTGTGTAATTGCAAGTACGTGTCGCTCTATGCCGAAAAGAAGTTGACCATAAATCTAACAATTAAGTGCCCACAATGACCAAAATGCGTGCAGTTAAAAATAACCTTTTTTATTGGAATGATTAACAAGGGTGCAGGGGTGGAAAAGCAAAGGGGCACGCACAAATTACCATGAAAGGGATGGTATTTAGGAACATTAACCTACCAGGACGGCGTGTGCGATTGACTACAGATTGCGCCTGCACTTAAAAAGCAGATATATATGAACAATGGTTCCGTAGGGGAAATATTATTTACAATGAAGAAAAATCAATTACACATAAACACAGCAATCGATGATCTAGCAAGCAATTAATCTTAAAGGATGAATAATACTTCAAAAAACGTAACAATTTATTTTTTAGTATTTCATCTGAATTTTAAATCATTCAGCAACTCCTTTAGATATGTATAAAAATTGAAAAAGGGCTGTATATACAATGATATTTACAAAACAACGACGCAGTGACAACGTGAATAAGGTGACTCTGTGTGATAGTGAAAAAGTGGATATTTACATTATCAAATACAATACAAAGGAAGTTTTTTACACGAAAAGTCCTCGGCTAAATTATAGATAGGTAATGAGCCTTGTATGGCACAAGTCCTGTAGTCTGTATGTACAAGGAATTCCAATTCGTGCAGGACTATGAAACCGTCAACGTTTCGACCCTGTATCGACCAGTTGTTCTATGCGGTCATGTCGGGTCTTCTTCAGGACATTGGGAATGTATAACAGCCCAATTAAAGGTGAAAGGACCGATGTCCGACTGTATGGCGTGATTACTGCTCAGTGCCAGTCAGAGGAGAGTACCAGTATCGTAGAAAGTCTATATTCTTCTTCGCCTAGTAATCTACTCGTTTGCTTCGTATGTCATTCTGATTAACGTGTCCGCTGTGAGTCACTGACTTGAGGATAATTTATTTAGCGCTGCTGGAGTCAAGGTCATCAGGATATCAATTCAGCTGATGTGTAAGATGTATTCTCCTAATCTCAGGGAGTCCGTCTGAAGCACGCCACCAGGACGGCATCAGAGCACCCGCTTGCAGCAGCAGGAGAGAGAGCACCTTAAATTACATGTTAAACAGCCCTTTGTCCTTGAATGGCTGGCTTCTTGGAAACAACTGAAAGTGGGCCTTACTAAAAGAAAGCACGGCGCCCCTGCATCTAAGTTAGACGCATGGTGGCCAAGGAAGAGGGCAACATGGTAATAAGGAAGTGCTAATGAAAGCGAGCTACAATTAAAACATGGTGCCCATGCATATTAAACTTATGGGCATGGCAGCCTGAGAAGCGTGCGCCACGGCAATTAAAAAAAAACAAAGTAGTCCCTACACTAATCAGACACAGACCTACAGCGTAACTAAGCTGTAGTTCGTCGGTGCTGCTTGACTTAAAACGGAAGTGATGTTTCCGAGCGCCACCCAGTAACAAGCCAGGAAAGCAGAGCAATACCCGAGTGAACCAATTCCAGGTAGCAGGCGGGGTTACACCCCGTCTACTAATTACTAAAGGTCTTTCAGACTGCGCATGCACGCTGCCTAGCCTCGACCTAAAAATGTCCTTAGTTGTCATGTCCAATGCTATCTCAATTGGATTATGATTGCCGAATTTTGTGCTGAAATTAGGGCCATATAACAGAAGGTTCATTAAATTACAAGATATGAAAATATTGTCGAATTCTGAGAAGCAATTCCTGCCCCTAAAAGTGGGGAACCGTAGGTCATTAGTAGGAGCCACCTCTAACACATTGACCAAATCAGAGGAGGCATGTAGAACCTCCAACTCTTAGCCTCTCAGATGAGCACATGACACATTTCAGGCACCAGGGTTAAGCAGTCTAACATTAAAGTCTCATGCCAAACATATGTACATTTGCTGACCTGCATTCGATTTTCTCTCTACAATAGAAGGAATATAGTCAAACAGACCCGGAAATCTTTGATTGGGCACATTGAGAAAATCTTTATTTGAAAAGTTAATAAGATATAAAGTCAGACCACCCTTGAAAACTGCCCATTGAAAGTCATTGCCTGGAGTGTTTAGAGCCTCTGCATGGCCACCAAACAACAGGTGAATCCATATGGTTAGTCCTCCTGATGCCGAACCAGATCCAGGCTCTCCTCTGAACCATTAGAGACTGATTTCCAACGAAACATTGAAACATATCCTTGAAATAGAAGTATATTTTTTAAATGTTGTAGACAGGCTACACGTAAGTTAATGGAGTGGCAACATTGGGCTATTTTAGGCTACTTTTTTGTTGCTTTGGGGCTTGAAAGTTGTGAAAAAATCTGGCAACACTGATGTAGGCGTGCAAGGGTCTGTATTGCTACAGTAGGCTTTGAATTGTTCTCTGATTGTTGCCGCCCCGACGTACCGTGTTTGTTGTGGTTGCTTGTGGGTACGTCCCAGGGACCAGTGGAGGACCAGAGCCAACCCAAGAAGAACTTCTACAGTGCATCACAGGTATCTCCACAGTTGTTTGTTTGGAACGTCTGAAGACAGGAAAGAAAGGAGAGGAGCAGACAGGTATGTCCACCCGGCAAGCGTGTTGAAAATTATGCAAATGGCAGTTTTGCCCCTCAATACCACACGTGATGGTTGGTGCCTGAAAGGATACAAGCATCCATTAACATGGGTCCCAGTATGCTATTTTCTAGTTTTCTTTACCATTAAAGCATTTTCGAGATTTACCATGATATGGATCGGTAATCCCACAAACATCCTTTTATTTATAAGACATGTCACTGTCATGAGTGTAAAATCTGAACATTTTGGGGAAGCAACAGTGTGGAGATTTTAGTAGCAAAGCATTTATTGTGGCATTGATAATGCATTGTTGGAGAAAGCTAATAATACCTGCAATCTGAAAGCACTGATAAGGCATTAGTGGAGGAAGATCATGCGTACCTCAACACTGATAAGGCCCTTCTGTGGTAAGGCCATACTGCTGAGGTCCTGTAGCAATGAGGCAGTGCTGGTAAGGCAAGTTGGCGGGGCCTGGGATTCCCAAGGAATGAGAAGACATCAGTTAAGAAGCTGCCACTGTTGATAGGCATGGATGCTTTGGTGGATGGTGATGCTGTAACCCTGCAGGGTTGTACCTTGTTGTTGCTTTAGTGGCTTTCTGCTGTGGAGGGCCACCAGTGCGACTCTCAATTAATGCAGGCTGGTGCTAGGTTGGTGACAAGATAGTGAGATCTTAGAAATCTCCCTTGACTTGAATTGAACTTAGCTGTTGCACACACTCCAACTTAGATTGGCACCAAACAGTAGGCACTAGGAGTTTGTCAGAAACTCTCTGGCTGCAATGGTGTGGGTCTGACTTTTGAGACTGGTGTGACTCTGTTCTAAGGCCAGGCTTTATGTGTACCACCTCGCCCCCACCTCCCCTCAGTAGTTCATGCTGTTCCGAGTTCGTCATTGCATTATTGTACCTCAAGTCAGAGCACATCGCATTTGTGCATGTCCCCACTGCTTTAATGGGGGAACCATGATGTTTGGTCATTTAATGTCAGCTGTAAATGATGGATCCCCAAACAGTGTCATGTATGTGCATGTTTGCATTGTGCTGAGGGAATTACCAGGTAATCGTTCACACAGCTCTCTGATGGATGTCACATGCGGTTTTTCTGAGTCCCCAGATAGATCATGCAGTCTGTGTGTTCTCCTTTGTACTGCTGGTCACCGGTATATTCAACTGTGTAGCCTTGGACCGTGTCATGTATGTGCATGTAACTTGCATGATCAAGGTAAGTATTAGCGGCGATACTACGTGTCTCTCGGACCTCTTTCAAGTGCTCGCCTGCATTTTTCCCCAGCAACCCTCCTCCCCTAGGGGCGGCAACCTGAGGGATAGCCCCGGGCGCCACAAGCTCTAGCTACGCCTCTGGAATCGGGCCCAGTATGTCTTCAGTAATTAAAGACAGAACAATATCAATAGTCCAAGTATTGTATGACAACATATTCATTCATTACATACTTTTATGTATCTAATGCTTGTTTGTATTTTAACGAAGATCCAGTGCTCACACTTGAGTGAAGGAGGGTGCAGTGATCGGCGATAGAGGAGCGAGAACAAATGTGTATCATACATGAAAAAACAAATGACTTGTTAAGGGTATTTTATACAGTATACTAGGACTCATGTAGGTCTATTGTTAACAGCATTCCAACCCCTGCCAATGTAAGGTCCTCATTAGGACGGGAGGCGAGCACCTGATATTTAGAAATTAAACAGTATATGTATGAGAATCAAAAGAAAGCGAGTCTGGGCCTGAAAAGGCAAGTCTGAAGGTGAAAAATTCAACTTGCCTTGGGGAAGGAAAACAAGAGTCAATCCAGGAGGGGTGCTCCCTTCCAGAGCCAAAGGACTGTCCCACTGCTGAGTGATGACTTCTTTCTGCCTCCTAATTGTTACTGTTTTGTATTGCTTCCACAAGGTGGCCACAGTAGCATGGTCTCTAGGCCTTCTATTTAAGGCTCTGTACAAAAGACAATTAGTCAGGGAGCTTTCATGGTCAACCCCTGCGGGGCCTGGTGCACTGGTTTTTAGGGGTTTAGAAAGGGACTGTCTAAGCCTTGTTGAAAAAGTCACACTAAGAGCTACCTGCCAGGCACCCCAATATCTATATTCTCTGAAATCACTTTTGCCTGAAATTGGGCGGTATCTGACAGTTTCCAATGGAGTCTAAGGTTGTCTGTAGATGAAGATAGGTTGCTGAGTACAGCTAGAATTTGAACAAGCATTTGCAATGCAATAGGTCTCGCATTATTAAAAGTTTGCGCTTTTGGCATTGTAAATTACACTGTTTTTTAATTATATTTATTGTTTGCAGTGGATTGCTAATTTGACATATATGCAATTACACCACTGCAGGAGACAATCGGAAGAGCACATATGGAAGAACTACCTGAATATTTTATGCAGGATAAAGTTGAGAGCATTATGTTACAAGCATCTAGCTAAACAGGGTGCTGCGAAAGAGGCTTGATATGCAGCAGTCAGCCAACTGAGAGCTCTTACACTCAAAACACCAGGCCAACACATCACCATGTGATACACAGCGGAAACGGCCTTTCAGCGATGTGAGCATCTGCACCCATAGACATGGGACTTGTGTGACCCTTACGAAGGAGGTTTGTCCTGTCGAAGGTTTGCTGTAGTTCAGCTTAACCGAGGCCAACACAAAGAAAAACGTCCAAGCTTAACCCAAGTGGTTGTCTAAAAGTTAGTCACAATAAGGATTCCACATATAATGCACACAAAAGGTTAACACACTTATGGGACCGAATGACATGCAGATCACTTTGCTATTAAATGTCATAATTAGTGCATTATGGGGAAATACAAAATATACACTTATGCTGCATCAATAAAATAAAAAAGTCGCTGTGATGCCTTAATGACTGTATAAAGAATAGGAAATATATAAGTAACAAAGCAAAATCAGGCTGCAGGCTAACTCTTAAAACCTGTAGCTGAAATAATGGCAACGCTTTTGTTGTAAAAATACCTTTTTTTAAATCATTTTTTTTTTAGTTTTATATCGCGCGAAGTAGACCTGAGACATCGGGTATCTGAGCGCTTTACATGGGCACTAGTTTCGTTAGAGAAGGACACATTCATTTTGGTGGGCATGGGGAGATTAAGTGATTTGCCCAGAATCACAGGATGTTGAGCATCGTTGCCGAGACTCAAACCCGGTTCCTCAGCTTCGAGCTCGACCCTCTAGCCGTTACGCTACATCCTCTCCACAACATCTACAACTGATAAGCAGTTGGCATTAGTATTAAAACAACTATGTTGCAGAGCCATTTAAGTCACTAACAATGTAAATAAGCACCACGTCTAAACTTTATTACATGCTGATTAAAGACAGCAGGAAAGGAACAAAATTGCAACATGGTTTTAATTACTCACTGAGACTGCTATGTTACGATTAAAATAATGCAGTTAGTTAATAGATTTTACTATATTTTAGATATTTATGGGGTGCTAAACAAAGAAAACCGTTATTTCATACTAAGACTGGAATTAGGAGGCCCAGAGACTCAGAAGAACTGTATCCTTTAAGGGCTGATTGATATAATGTTGACGTGAAAAAACTTACATCAATGGTTACTTGGATCTGTCCTTGAAAGCACTACCATAAAATTGCCTTTAAAGCAAATAATTGAGGACCTTTCTTGTGTGCAATTAAGCATGGTATCAACATTGTTTATCTCTGAAGGAAAGAATGGAAAAGTGCTGTGTCAACACCTCAATATTGGTAGATATGAACTACCCCAGCCACAAAGTACACCAGAACCGCAAGCCCGATGGTGTAGCAGCAGGTAGCTGACGAAACAAAACAGACCAGGAGAGCAGCCTCGCAGGGTCAGTAAAATCCTTGAATCTTCACAAAACGGACTCAGCTTGACGCATTTACTGTGTAATTGCAAGTACGTGTCGCTCTATGCAGAAAAGAAGTTGACCATAAATCTAACAATTAAGGGCCCACAATGACCAAAATGCGTGCAGTTAAAAATAACCTTTTTTATTGGAATGATTAACAAGGGTGCAGGGGTGGAAAAGCAAAGGGGCACGCACAAATTACCATGAAAGGGATGGTATTTAGGAACATTAACCTACCAGGACGGCGTGTGCGATTGACTACAGAGTGCGCCTGCACTTAAAAAGCAGCAGAGCACCCGCTTGCAATAGCAGGAGAGAGAGCACCTTAAATTACATGTTAAACAGCCCTTTGTCCTTGAATGGCTGGCTTCTTGGAAACAACTGAAAGCGGGCCTTGCTGAAAGAAAGCACGGCGCCCCTGCATCTAAGTTAGACCTATGGTGGCCCAGGAAGAGGAAAACATGGTAATAAGGAAGTGCTAATGAAAGCGAGCTACAATTAAAACATGGTGCCCATGCATATTAAACTTATGGGCATGGCAGCCTGAGAAGCGTGCGCCACGGCAATTAAAAAAAAACAAAGTAGTCCCTACACTAATCAGACACAGACCTACAGCGTAACTAAGCTGTAGTTCGTCGGTGCTGCTTGACTTAAAACGGAAGTGATGTTTCCGAGCGCCACCCAGTAACAAGCCAGGAAAGCAGAGCAATACCCGAGTGAACCAATTCCAGGTAGCAGGCGGGGTTACACCCCGTCTACTAATTACTAAAGGTCTTTCAGACTGCGCATGCGCGCTGCCTAGCCTCGACCTAAAAATGTCCTTAGTTGTCATGTCCAATGCTATCTCAATTGGATTATGATTGCCGAATTTTGTGCTGAAATTAGGGCCATATAACAGAAGGTTCATTAAATTACAAGATATGAAAATATTGTCGAATTCTGAGAAGCAATTACTGCCCCTAAAAGTGGGGAACCGTAGGTCATTAGTAGGAGCCACCTCTAACACATTGACCAAATCAGAGGAGGCATGTAGAACCTCCAACTCTTAGCCTCTCAGATGAGCACATGACACATTTCAGGCACCAGGGTTAAGCAGTCTAACATTAAAGTCTCATGCCAAACATATGTACATTTGCTGACCTGCATTCGATTTTCTCTCTACAATAGAAGGAATATAGTCAAACAGACCCGGAAATCTTTGATTGGGCACATTGAGAAAATATTTATTTGAAAAGTTAATAAGATATAAAGTCAGACCACCCTTGAAAACTGCCAATTGAAAGTCATTGCCTGGAGTGTTTAGAGCCTCTGCATGGCCACCAAACAACAGGTGAATCCATATGGTTAGTCCTCCTGATGCCGAACCAGATCCAGGCTCTCCTCTGAACCATTAGAGACTGATTTCCAACGAAACATTGACATTTCTGCCTCCATAAAAGCCAATGGATGACCTTATTGCAGGCCTGTTTTTTTTTTTTTTTGTTTTTTTTAAATAAATCTTTATTCGGTTATATAAAAACAGTTATAACCATAAAAGCAAGTACAAAGAACATATCACCCACAATATACTCAATACATACAATTATTTAGAGCAGCAGGGATTATTTCAGCCAAGATTTGTTCTATGATTATAAATACATTTTAGAAAAGTGGCCACGGTTTTTGTAATCAATATGGTATTCAAAAATTGTAGGTGCAGCATAGCAGGACAACATCTTCTAAAACCAAGAGTTCTTAACAGTGGAGTTAACCATAAATTGCGATGGTCAGCATAAAACTTACAGAACAAAACTGTGTGCATTGTTGTTTGTTCTGAAATTTCATCACAAGGGCATACCACTGAAGCCTTTTTCCAAGAATTACGTATGGGAAAGGCTACGAGCCTGTGAAAGACATTTAATCTGAAACGTATCAGCAGAAAGCGCTCAAATCGAGACTCAACATAGGTCAAGTATGGTTCAATATTCAGAGTGGTCGCAACAATCAAGGAGTGTTGAACAGATGTCTTACTTATCTCCTTGGTTAACCGCAGTTCTTCCAAGTGAGAGAGAGGCCTGTTCCCAAGTCATTGTTTCATTTTGTTTTAGAGGCAACACTCCTGCCATTATCAGGACATATGGGCAGGCCTCTGGTGGTAAATTTAGGATCACTTGGCTGGGTTTGTTATCCATGACTCTGTTTTCCCTGTGTGACATGTCCATACGGCTCTGCCTAACCACTGCAATCCAGGGGAGTTTTTATGCAGGCCAGTGCCTGCACCCCTCACACCCTAATTCGAACCGAAGCACCACTTGTAAGTTCATTCTGTGTGACAGGCATGAAGTGCCCATATTCTGTAGTGTTGACGTGCCCTGTGGAAATTACTCTGCTGTGCTCACCTAGGGCCTGCGGTGGCAAACAAGTTCAGCAGGGCCGTCAGTAGAATCGGCCTGGATTTTGGGTGTGGTGTGGGGTTTAAGCAGGGTTGCTAAGTGGGCTTCTATTGTCTCCAGCAGCTGCTTGGCTTATCTGAGGCTTCATACAGGGCGCAGTTGCTGGTCTTCTAACATTTAACAACTGGTTTAGGGGATGAATTGCAACTATTGATACTTAAAGGAAATGGGCAGATAAAATGATTGTCTCTGTTGGTTACAGCACTGTGCATACTAATTGTGCAGTGGAGGGAGAGTATCACCCCATCTTCCCTTATAACAGCTTCCATCATTGGGCTACATGTCTCGGCTATGGGCATGCCGACTTCTCCCAAGCCGCTTCCATGCCCTATAGATAGTCTGTGCTCTGTTAGGGCTATTTCATTGGTTACAATGCCTATGGGTCTTTCTAGCATGGTATCAATGCTTGTGGGTATATGGGGTGGATAGAGCATCCAGACGCTTATTTTTGTCCATGCTGTTGGAATTCTAGAGATGTGTGCTCACCTGAAGTATTCGATGACTGTAAACTTGATAATCGCTCACATCAGAGGGGTGGCCCAGCCCAGCCTCGGGTGGCCGCGGATGGGCACAGATGGTCTGGCTCAAGGCCTGGTCTTCACCAGGGTTTGTCCTATGCACATCCTGCGCTGTGGGAAATATCCGGCACATTTAGATCATGTTCAATCCCTCCCTGTGCTCAGGGAAGGCTAGGGGTTTCCAGAATCACCGCGGGCAGGAAACATCCCCAATCTCTGAGTTGCGCATCCTACACTGAGAAAAATATTCCATGCTTTTAGGGCATGTTCGGCTCCTCCTTGTGCTCAGGGAAGGCTGGGGGATGAAGTCCCACCCAGCAGGGCTGCCAGAATCACGGCGGGCAGGAAACATTCCCGATCTATGAGTTGCGTGTCCCACACTGAGGGAAGTTTCTGGTGCTTTTAGTGCACGTACTGCCCCTCCTTGTGCTCAGGGAAGGCTGGGAGATTGCGTCCCACCCCAGCAGGGCTGCCAGAATCACTGCAGGCAGGAAACAGCCCCACTCTCTAGGTTGTGCGTCCATGAATACATCAGATCATGCACTCTTTAGATGGTGAATGGTCTGAGGAACTTTGACCGATGGCCCAATGTCTGAAGGCTCTGCAGAAGGTCCAGGTTTTCTGCCGGAGGAGCTACAAGAGGCTCCACCAACAGAAAGATGGCAGTTTCACCCACTCCAAATGGAGCGGGAAAACTGCAAGTTTGGCAGACAGGGTACCCCACCACAACTGTGGCGAAGTACCCATTCTTTCAACCCACAGATTAGGCTCTGTACATTTAATACATGTTTTTCTTTTGAACGTGCTCAAAATATCTTTTAAACCTCATAAGTATCAACCAATATGTATGTCTCTGTTTTTCAGATCAGTTATGCCTCATCACTGTCTTACCTGAGTAACAAACTTGAGTTCCCGTCTTTTCTTCGTACTGTGCCCAATAATGATTTTCAGTCTTTGGGCCTGGCACGACTGGTGGCACACTTCGGTTGGACGTGGATAGGTATCATTGCATCAGACAATGATTTTGGGCAAGTTGGAGCTCTTAAGTTCTATGAAGAAGTGAGAAAACTTGGAGTTTGTGTTGACTTCTTTGAAACCTTCCCAGTACAAAATTCCGGAGCCAAAATTCTTAAACTTGTCCAAATCATTAAGAAATCATCTGTTAAGGCGATTGTCATATATGTAACCAAACTGCAAGTGATTCCATTGATGGAGGCGTTCCTCAGAGAGAATCTTAGTGGCAAGATTTGGCTTGGTCTCACCAGCTGGATTGCATTTCCTGCCTTTGTTCGGAAGGAACTGTGGAGCATCTTCCATGGCACTATTGGTTTTGCTCTCCATGAGGGAGCAATGCCTGGATTCAGTACATTCCTTTCCCTTGTTCATCCTTCTAAACATCAAAGAGACATATTCATCAACTCATTTTGGGAGAATGTTTTCTCTTGTCACTGGACAAATAATGATTCAGATTCTGCAAGCTTCAACAGTGCGGGGACCAAAGGGCAACCTGGAACATGCACAGGAGAGGAATTGGTATCCACCCTTGATGTAAACATATATGACATTCACAGCTCTAGAGCAGTGTACAGTGTTTACACTGCTGTATATGCTGTAGCACTTGGATTGCATCATCTATTATCATCTGGCAGAGACCAATCCTTCGATACGGGAACATGGGACAAAATAATGACCTTCACTCCTTGGAAGGTGAGAATCCACTATCACTTCTTCAATTGAGCTATTGATTCTTTAAACATTTTAGTTGCTTACAAGATGCACTAAAAACCCAGCTTCATCATCCAAGTAGGAATATTATGGTTAGAATAATAGTGTCATAACAGTATCTCCATATCGAATTTCTTGTTTGCAGTGTGGCAGTGGTACACCATGAGCATACTTCATATATGTAAGGTACATGCTTGAATGAAGGGAAATCTAGTCATTGTATAAAGCTAAAGAGTTCAGAAAACCAAATAATAATGTATTAGTCTTTACATATGTGAATATTTTTTTCATTTAATCGGAATGGCAAATATGGAATAAAAGGAAAGATAGACTGCATGTTACAGACATACATAGACATGTCTTGGTTTACAAGAATGATTCAGCATTGTTGAGCAGAGTATGGAGTAGAATAAATGATATTCAGGACTGTGTCCAACAGGCATTAACTACCCCTCTTCAGTGACATATTTGGCTTGTGGTTTTCTGCTAACCAGAAAAGGAATAGGCTCCCATCCTTGTCCAGCATTTATATTCTCTGAGATGCTGAACATTACCATACACAAATATTTACAGAGAACCCACCCATTCCCAACTAAACATACTACCAGACTCGTTGAGAAGAATACATAATACAATACTGATTTTCCTTTTACACCTGATTGAAGATCAAATTATTTAATGTAGGCATATTGTCGTGTGCACTATTCCGACCTCTATTGTGGTTTGGTTCTCATCATCGGTGTCTTTCGAGCTTCACCATCATCTTATATTGATACTGTCAGTAACACCGTTCTAACATCTCTATATTTGTCCAGCGAAGGGACCTTTCTCTCCATTTCCCAAATTCCCTCAGGACTATTCTTCAGCCGACCTCATGTACTCATCAAATCGGTGATGAACCAATGAAGTCTCATCACGATAACTGAGAACAATCACTATTGGGTGACAAAAGGCTACAGGATGCGGATTAATGAACTATGCAAATGTATCACATTCTCTGTGCAATGGCATTTGCATCTAGGCTCCAAGAGAAAACATTGGGGTTAGTCTTTAGTTGCTATGTTCAAATGTCTTCACATGTTCCTTTGCTTGTGCTGGTTATTGTGGAGGTGGGCAAGTTGAACCGCATATGCACTTACTTATTATTAGGTCATCAGAATTGTGGGCGATGATGGCATTTTGGCTGACAGGGGCCCTGAATGATAACCTGTGTGGGTAAAATAAAGTTCCATAGCCAAATGTCAAGCGTGGTGTAGATGGCAATGCTGATGATATTGCTTAATACCATTGAGAATCTCATAGAGGATAGTAGAAGGTTTATTTGGCCATGGCTTTGGGGATAATAGTTGGTTGAGACCTCCAACTCTAAATAGCCCTAGTAATGTGAGGTGGAGATTTGCCAAAGACAGTTTTTGTGCCATGGCTAGGTTTCCTTGACAATGGTGTCTAGAGACTAACCAAGTTTCCCTTAAATGTATCCATGGCTGTTAGAAATGGGGGTGTCTGGTTGGCAGAGGTAGGAACCTTTGTCATAATTGGGACCCTTGCTTCTACTCAGGGTAAGGGGGATACACTCCTAAAATAACCCCTGCTCACCCCCTTGGTAGCTTGGCACGAGCAGACACGCTTATCTCAGAGGCAGTGTGTAAATCATTTGTGAACACATACAGTAATACAATAAAAACACTACAAATGGACACCACACCAGTTTAGAAAAATAAGTTAACTTTATCCAAACCAAAACAAGACCAAACGACAAACATCCACAATACAGTAATAAAAATATGACTTTCAGATGGTAGAAATAGTTCAGTTCAACCAAATTGCAGATGCAACACTTTTCCCACAAAGTACCTGGGATGCGTCACGCAAACAAACAAAACAGGCCGCAGGGAAGGTGATGCGCCAGTTCCTCACACTCAGGGAAGGTGATGCGTTAGTTCCTTGCTTCAGGGGAGGTGATGTGTCGGTTCCTTACTGCAGTGAAGGGGAGTTGATGCATCGGTTCCTTACCGGAGAGGAGGTGATGCACCGGTTTCTTACTGCATAGGGAGGTGATGCGTCGGTTTCTTACTGTGTCCTCAACGATGCGACAAACTTTGGCGCTTCGATGCGATGCGACAATCTGTTATGATGCGTGAACTCTTGCAGCCCCACAGCAGGCCTTGCCTCGAAATCTGTGCGTTGGTGTCGGACTTTGGAGATTGGTGCACTCGATGCGGCATGCGGCGATTTCTCAAGCCGGTTTCTTCGGAGATGTGTCGGAAACTGGTGCGTATGCGTCTCGCTTCTTCGAAGTTGCGTCAATTTTCCAGCTCCCTGTGGAAAACAGTTCTCTAGCGGCCCAAAACAACAGCAGGCACACCTTGCAGATCAGCACTCCCAGCAGGGCAGTTCAGGGGAGCTGGCGGTAAAGTCTTTGTGTCCCTGAGACTTCAGAACAGGAGGCAAGCTCAGTTTTAAGCCCTTGGAGATCTTTTCCTCAAGCAGGTGACAAAGCAAACAGCAAAGTCCTTTTATCCTTTCCTTGGCAGCAAGCAGCCACTGCAGGCCAACCCCAGACAGCAAACAGCACAGGGGCAGTATTCCTCCTGAGCTTCTCCGGCTCTTCTCCTTGGAAAAGGTTTCTCTTGATTCCCAGAATTGATCTAAAAGTCTGGGGTCAGGGCCCCTCTTTTTATACCCAAAAATCCTTCATTCTCTGAAGGCAGAGAGTGTCTGTACCCAGCCAAAACCAGTTCTGTGGGGCACTTTGCAAGTGCACAACAACCTCCATTGTCAGTGTGAGCCCTGGCTCCAGACACACCACAGGGGGGCGGAGCTGTCATTGTGGAAGGCAGGCACAGCCCTATTCGGGTGAAGGTGCTACTTCTAACACCACTCCAAATGCAGACCAGGCCTATTCAGCCCAGCCCTGACTCATCAGACTTCTGGAGCCGCTACCCCTCTCCAGCCCCTGTCATCCAAAAGCCAGACATGCAATACACAAACCTAGCAGAGGCACACTAGATGGTTAGGCAAGAAAATACTTGCTTTCTAAAAGTGATATTTTCAAACACAGAATGTAAAAATCACGCTCACTAAAAGATGCATTTTAACATTCTGAGTTCAGGCATTCTAAACGTTATTTTTCTACCTTGTTCCCAGGACCAGTTATGTTAATAAGAATGTTATAAACAAACTCCCCATTCTGTCTAAGGGAACTGGTAGCCTTGCAATAGTGAAAAACAAAATTGTAAGTATTTCACTATCAGGACATGCCACACACATCAGGGCATGTCCTACCTTTCACATACAATGAACCTGCGCACAGGGGAACCTTAGACCTACCTTAGGGTGACTAATATGTAGAAAAGGGAAGGTTTAGGGACTGGCAAGTGTATGCACTTGCCAAGTCGACATGGCAGTCCCACACTGCACACATTCTCTGCAATGGCAGGCCAGACTTACATTTTACTGGCTGCTTCTGTGGGTGGTACAATCAGTGCTGCAAGCCCACCAGCAGCATTTGATTTACAGGCCCCGGGCACACATAGTGCACTCTACTAGGGTCGGACTAGTAAATCAAATAGCCACACCTTTTAAACACCAATCCATAACAGTAACTTACACGGAGAACATATGCACATTAGCACTGATCAGCTGTGATAAAGTGCCCAGAGTCATAAATCCACCAACAACAGGTCAGAAAAAATACAGGAGGAAGGCAAAAAGTTCTTCAAAAAGGGCCAAGTCCAACAACGGCTCTCTCATTGATAACAATATAAAAATACAACACTAATAAAGTCAAATAAACTGGTGACTTACCGTGCAGAGCAACCTCATGAATAAGAAGAATGCATTAGTTACTATCACCAAAAGAAGAAAGAGGAAAAACAAACAAGTGAAATAGCAGAAATTAGTTTAACTGTTCCACTAAACTTTAAACATACCACTATTGGCACAAACTTTAAAAACAGATGCTTATCAAACTCGATGCAAGACAATAGGAAAATAGTTTAAATGGATCCCCACCCTCTTTTAAAACTATTGGATCATGTTTTCGTTGAATGAATTAATGAATGACACGTATTTGTACAGCGCACAGCTACTCCTTTGAGAGTGTGCCGGCGCAGGCAATTAGCCAGTGCACATCCTACGTGGCATAGATTTTAAATAGCCACGTTTTTGGCAGTTTTTTAAAGTGGGGTAGCACTGTCAAAGATCTCAGAGCTGCCGGTAGTTTATTCCAAATGTGGGGTCCCAAAAAGCCAAAGGATCTGCCTCCTCTGCATGTCAGACGAGCTTTGGGGATGCAAGCCAGGTTGGCCTTGGACGATCTTAGTGTCCTCGTGGGCACATAGTGGTTGACTTGTTTTTTAAGGTAAGAGGTACCTGTTCCATGGAAAGCTTTAAAAAAATAGCCAAGATAACAAGATATTGCCTGCGCCATTCCCTCTCTAATTCGTGTACAGTTACTTTTGCAAGTTCTCAGTACTTCGTTGAATCACTGTGCCGACCAGACAGTTCGCTTTGAGGTGCGTTTGGCCCAAGGGGCAGCTGCCTCAATAATGGTCCTCAGCCACTCTTCTATCAAGTAGGCATCAGATTCAGGGTTGCCCATCAGAAAAGAGGAGGAGGAGTCGAGCGTACACTTAAGGGACAGAATATCTATTTCATGGAAAGCTCTATAAGTGAGCTCAACCTTTGATTTCCCTGCAGGGTTTAGCTTCCCTTTGACTGGAATCCATAAGTTGACTAGGAAGTGGTCTGACCAAATTAGCTGTGTTGGACGATCTACCACCACCTGTAAGTCACAAAAAATGTGGTCTAGTGTGTGAACAAATTTGTACGTAGGACCTGACACAAAAGGTATGAGATTGCAAGCTGCCGCAATTTCTAACAAGGCCCTCACCTTGGGGTCAGTAGGCTTGTCAAAATGCAAGTTCATGTCCCCTAGAATGAGTAGGTGCTTATACCTTAAGGCAAGTGAGGTGATGCATTCAAGTAGCGAATTGATAACATTCCCAACTGCCCCCGGCGGTCTGTAGATAAGCTTTCCTGTGATGCACTGGTGCGGTGAGACCATGCATCGAAAACCTAAACACTCCGCCCCCTCTACTGGGTCAAGTAGAATAGGGGAGTATGCTAGTTCCTGTTTGTAAACCATGACGACTCCCCCTCCCATCCCCGCCTGCCTATCCATTCTCAAGATTTTAAAGCCCTCTGTAATGGCCCACGCAATCGTTGGATTGGATGAGTCTGAAAGCCATGGCTTTGGTGAGAAACCTGAGGTCAGAACGTTCGTCCGATAAAAAGTCATGGACTTGTGCTTCATGTTTTTGGAGGGAGCGAGTGTTGAAAAGTGCTGCTTTGACTTGCTTTCCTGGACTACATGTGCTACCACATGTGTCCCTTTGAACTGGTGGCGATTTCACCTCCCCCCCTCCAATGCCCGGGGACCATTTACAACAGGCGCAAACAAACGAGTTAATGGTGTTCATACAAGCCACCTTATTCCTGCATTTGTAGTAGTTGCCTAGGTCCAGTAGTGTATCACGAGTGTAAATAGGGAAATTATTTAACTCACCAGGACATCGGGCAGCATGTCCTGCGCCTGACGTCTCCGGGACGCTGACGGGCGCCGACGGGCTTACCTTAGGAGCACCTTCGGTGCACCAGTGGCGCGTCCGCTTCATGGCTGGTTTAAATACCCAATTGCTAAAGGCTAGGGAGAAGACTAGACCGTCTCCCTCCCAAGATGGCAACCACTGTTTGGCAAAAACCGGAAGTGAGTGGTCCGGTTGGTAAACCTCCCTCCACTCTATCAGCGCATGAGAAGTGGCCCACAGGAGCTAGGGTAAGTGAGCTGGGGGTCAGGGTCTCAGCCAACAATGCCACAGGTTAAAACAGAAAGACAGTGAGGCACAATTATCACAGTTACAAAATAGGCAGTATTAAAAACAGTTATAGAACCAGTTAAAACCAATTAAAAACGAAGGTTTCCTAACTAAAAAGGATTGCTGCTTTTAGTGTTCGCATTCCTGACTGTCGGAGGAACCAGCAGTCTCTGACTCATTAATTATGGGGTAGATGCTATTGGCTCAGGCACCAACTTTGAGGGAATAAAGCAGAGGGTAGAATGCATGAATTATTCGCAGCCTCATTTCGGTACACCATTTTCTTGCCCACCATGCCACATAAGACAATAACCAGCCATATGCAATTCAGACCTGGCCCAATTCCATTAGGAACAACCAAGCCCAAACTGCCAGGCTAGGTACCCTATGAACAGTAATAAAAGGAATCTCAGACCATTTTCTGCCTGTTTTGTCTCTGTCAATATGGTGCAACTTGACATCTATGGCACGGTGAGCACGGGTTCCATAAGTGGGTATGTCTGTCACACTTAGGCTGTTAAACTGAGAAAAAGAACAACATGATATATGGAATGCTTGAATTAATTTAAGCCACTGGCCCTTGGGCCGCATTCCATTGCATTGTGTTTTGCCCACCATGCCATCTCAGAATGGAACATTATGCAAATCAGCCTTGGTCCTGTCATCAGGAAAAACCCTCACTATCAGGCATTTACTTGTGGGGATAATGCTTGAAGCTTTACCCTATTCAGAACAATCCTTTCAACATCGTGATTGCCAGCTGACTGCCTGTCAAAGACTGCCATGCTTTGCATGGCAGTACAAGTGAAGAAGAATGCTCACATGTATCCCATGCACTGCGACAAAAGTCCCTGGGCTTCAAGGAAATGTATTTTACATTTTAATGTCACTTTAACCTTTGGTTCCTTCAGTTTCCTTCTAAAAATGTTTAACTTAAGCTAAAAACTTATTTTAATACCTAACTAGAATGCCACTTTAATCTTTGTTTTTCAGTGAATTTCAAGATTTTTTTTATCATATTCAGGCATCTCCCTCACTGAGAACAGTTTTAGGCCTTGCACAGGGGTGAGTTGCCGGCAGGGCCTGGTTCTGGCCTGAGGGCGGCCAACACCATGCGTTGCCAACACCCTGCTGCCCCTTGTAAAAGGTAACAATCTGCTTGATGAGTTTCAAATGGGTGTCAAAAACATTGGAACATAGAGACAGCCTTTTTGCAAATAACTGATGATATGCTTAGAATCATGGGTAATGAAAACTTGTACTTGCTTATCTTACCTGAACTATTAGCGCCATTCAGTACTGGCAAACAGTATCTCCTTGTCTGCATCTTAAATGACCATATGGGATTGGAAAGTAATGTCCTGGAGTGGTTTAAGTCATACCCGGATAACCCCTTTAAAGGGATTAAAGAAGGGAATGCACTGTTGAATCCTGTGAGACGCCCATGGAGTCCCAGAAAGCTTCATTCTAACTCTTGTCCTGTCCAGGACATTTCTGGAACCGTTGAGTAATCTCCTAAAGAAATCAGACACATATAATCATCGATTTGCAGATGACACACAACTATACTTGAGAATCTCCTACCTGGCTAACATATCCCAACTTGGCAAAACTCTTGACAAAATGCAATCCTGGTAACAACTCACCATCTCAAGTTAAACCCCCAGAAGACTTCTTACACCTAACACATCTGCTATGCATATTGAATATTGACTAGCCTTGACTAACCTCTGGGCTGACCAGCTTCTATTTCAGAAAACTCAATTTCCTCAAGCACTTTAAAGTGGCATCAAGAGCGGCAAATGACCAACTCAAACTTATCTGGAGCATCACATTTTCTTACCCACACAAGCACGGCATGAACATTATTATGCAGGCTATAGTTCTATCCAGCCTAAATTATGGGAATGCCATTCTAGCTGACATTCCCAAAGAAGAAATTCTTCCCATGTTTCTCTTCATGCTTCTGCCCATCTGGCCTCATATGTTGACCAACCGCATCACCCGATCTTGTCTTAGTTAATCTGGTTTGTCTATTGATGAAAAAAATCATCTACTCTGATCAGCTGCATAACCATGCCAATAAACTAAAGCTCATTGGTGGCTGAAAGCAGCTGGAAAGCATGGACTCCTTTCTGCTCGAAATCCCGTCCTTCAGGAAAAATAGACCTTGGACCACTTCTTTTCCAGATGTGCTCCTAGAATTTAGAGTTAAATTCCTCTGGAAATAAAACTCAACATGGATGAAGCAGAAGTCCTGACATTCTGGAACAAGAACTTCCCATAGGACTCCTCCTGGTGGCCAACAGACCAGGGACCCACGCCCTTCCCCGCTGACCACGCCAAAAACCTCAGCATCTGCTTGGATGACAGACTCACGATGCGCATTAACGCCATCACCTCCTTCTGATTCTTCATCCCATGTATGCTCTGCAAAATATTCCAATGGCTCCCCACAGACACCAGACACATGATCACCTAGGCCCGCATCACCAGCAGACTAGATTATGTAATGCACTCTACACCAGCATTATAAATTAACTCATACGAAGACTCCAGACCAACCAGAATGCCACCGCCAGACTCACTCTAATCATCCACTGCAGCACAGACAGCCCTACCCATGTCAGAGGGCTACATTGGCTACCAATCCAGAAGCGCAGCCAATTCAAACTGCTCACCAACACATTCAAAGCCCTCCCCAATGTCGAACTTTCCCACCTCAACCACCTCCTTAGCTTCCACCTTCTCACTAGGCAACTGCGCTCAGCCACAATCCACCTCACGCAAATATCTTGCATCCGCAGGAGCAAATAAGGAGGATTCTCCTTCTCCTACATTTCCTTCAAGTCCTGGAATAACCACATGAGGACCTCCCACTCCCTACTCAAGTTTTGCAAGCAACTTAAGACCTGGCTATTTAACTAGGAGCCCAATCGGCCTACTCATCTACTCCAGCGCCTGGATACCCATCCTGGCGATAAGCGTGCTGATCAAATCTTCATAACATAACATACCACAACACATGCTTCCCTACAACTAAAAGTCTTCCTCCTCAATAGGTGCCTATCTAACCACATTCCCTATCTAGATGGGGCAGAGGTTTTAACATGCCAGGTGAGTGGAAATATTCCTGTAATCTGAACTCTCCATCCACCGCACTGTAGTCACGGGCTGTATAAAAGATTTTGACTAAGGCTGCCTGCTATTGCACCAAGCGTATTCATCAAAGTAAGGGAATGGTTAGATGTGTGACTCCTTCAATTCCCTAAAGTACGAAGCCATGATCTGCTTGTGTATAGTAGGTTCATGATTGCAGATTATGCCTTCTTGATGTGTACCTTGAATGCATGTGCCTTAATATCAAGTGCAACGCAAATTGCTTACAGATCCTGGGGTTTGACCTGTTATTGAATTGTCAATGAGCATTTATAACTGAGGCCAGTGATCTCACTTGTTCCCCTTCCCATAAACTGATCCATCTGCATAAGAAAATGTGTTGCTGTGTTATGTAAAGCACTCTGATGTTCTAGAAGTTAGCATGCGCTATATAAAAACATATCTAACTTTTAAAATGTGCACACCAACATAGCATGCCACCACTGTATGCTGGTTATGGTTCTTTTTTCTCCAAAGGAGTGTGTATAACTGATGCAGGAGGAGCAACAGTGGAAAAACAATGCTAACCTGGCTGGCATTTTTAAACAAGGTGTAAGCATCGGTGGTGCCCATCTTTTGGCAACTGGCCTGATGAGCTCTAAATTAGGCCTCATTTAAGGTTTGGAGGAGTTTTGGAGGAGTGGGAGACCCACCAAACCTGTGGTTACGGGCTTTAGTTAGAAATAGGGAACTACAATCTGATCCCCAGTGGAGAGTCAGTAAATGGTGCTGGCTGCCATCTTTGATGCAAAAGAGCCGCCATCCAAGTACATAGGGGCTTATGTGCAAGCCCCTTGCACCACCCATACATCACTTTTCCCATGTTAAACATGACGCAAACGTGGCGCAATGCACTTGTAAATAAGCCCCATAGTTTCCCTGCATGCTGGACCGCGTCAAGGAAAATAAGATAAGATTCCCACATACAGGAAGAAAACTGGCCATTGATTTTAATTTTTCGTTCTCAGACCCAAAGCCCCGCGGTGGAATTTATTTCTAAAAAGTAATATAAAATGCAGAGAGGGCCGCAATACCAAGGTGCCCAAAGTAGCAATCAGCTTTTCCTAACATTTGATGCACTTTCGGCAAAGTAGACGGCTGCTGACATGGAGGAATAGACAGTGCTGAATGAACTACTGGGCCTTTCACCCTCTGAATGGAAAGCCTTATCGTTAATTCACTGAGGAGGAGCAAACTCGGGACCACATACATTCAGCCACCATTTTGAAAAAATAAAGAGGGTGATTTTGAAAAAAAAAATATCGGGGAACTGTATTTTCCCGGGAACTTTCATTGAATAAGGGGCACTTTTAGATGGGAGGCCTCTAAAATAAAGCCGTTGTGGCTTAAAAAACATCAGCTGCTCCATGCTTGCACAGTGCAGGCAGCACCCGCCTGCACTTTTACAGGGTAATAGAGATCCCCTTGCAGGCAGGTGCGGTGCACCCGCCTGCAAGGGGATGTCTGAGCAGTCCATGGGCCCCCCCCTTTACCGATTGCAGAGGGCTGCTGCCAGGAGGCCATATCCTTTTCCCATATATTTTAAATGGCGCATTGTCAGTGCGCCTCCTGAGGGCTGCTTTGACTCTGTGCCCGCATCTGTAATATTGTGCGGGCGCAGAGTCAAAGGAATTCCCTTATTTGCATAGGGCACGCCCCTATGGAAATGCCGCTGCCCGCGTCCCACGCAGAGGGACATCAGCAGGGCAGCTCTCTAGTGGCCACCCGTCGGAGCCTCCTCCCCCCCCTCCTGTTCCACCTCTCCCGAGAGGCCGCGCCTTGGGGAGGGGAGGCCTCAATAGGCATTTGCTGGGGGAGGCGGGCCACTGGTGCTGGGCGGGGTGGGGCTAGGCCCTACTTAAGCCCGCCGCCCCCGCAGATCGCCCTCTGCTTCCTGGGCCTGTGTTGCAGGCGGAGTTACAGGGCGATCTGGAGGCAGAAGGGTACAGTAAGGGTACCTCTGCGACAGTCGGTACAGTAAGGGTACCCCTGTCCGGCACAGTAAGGGTGCCCGAGCCAAGGTCCGGGAGCCAAGGTCCGGGAGCCGAAGGAGGTTCTGGGAGGACCGCGACGGCGCCCCGTTAGTCCTTCGGGCGGTTGGGGGGCCTGACCAACCGGGGGTGTGCCATAACACGCTCCACCCCGTTAAAAGGGGCGGGAGTATTAGACAGATCACGTGATCCAAAGGAGGATCTGAAAAATGTGCCGCACTGCCGGGCATCGACCCACCGTGCGTGCTGGCTCGCAAGGTGGGCGGAGCAGCAAGGGGCTGCTTGCCCTGGATCGCCCGTAAGATAACCCACTCTATCGTCATACTTATGTTGTATGAAATAAACCTGCAGCAGTTCTTCACCCATAAATAATGTGTCAGTGTAATCATTGGGTGATGTCTGTGCATACGTGTTGAGTGGAGCGGATGACGGTGTGGTCACTATGAAGGAACACCCTCTGTTGCTAGCGATTGCACTTTAAGTGCTCCAGTGCTATCGGTATTATAGAAGGGGACGTAAAAGCTTCTGCGTCCCCTTCTGTAATTCTAAAATGCCCCAGGGGCGCGAAAAGCGGGTGCAAATGCCCTTTGTGCTCCAAAGGCACCTTATGTAATATGGCCCCACGAGTCGCCAGTCGAAATCATGTTTGTTGCCATGTACGCATGTTTGGGTCCAACACTGATTAGCATATAATTGACCCACGTCTGCAGTTAAAAAACGCTGTTTGGAATGTGCCCAAATTAATGACTAGTGGGTCACTTTTATGCTGGCTTTGTGAATCCTTCTAGTTTTAGCTAAATCACTCCTTTGGTGTAGGAAGAACATATCCTGGACGTGGTCTGCCTTAAGGCACATGTATCAACTGTTAAGTCAAAATGAACATTAAAATACGCCTAATTATTTCAGATGTTAATTTTACTTATCATGCGACTAATATTATTTTGTAATACTTTATGTACTTTTTGTCTTGTCAGCTGCTCCATCACATAAGAAATGTTGTCTTACACAATTCAGAAGGGGACACGTTGTTTTTCGATCGAAACGGCGATTTTCCTGCCATTTATGACATTTTAAACTGGCAGCTGCTCGCTGATCACACCAGCCGATTTATAAAAGTTGGCCAATGTGACTCTACACTGGATGAAAATCAGGCTATCACCATCAATGTCAGCGCCATCATGTGGAGCGGAGGATATGCAGAGGTAATGATAATGTGTCAAGGTCAATGCACTTACGCTGTGATGTCATCCACCAACAATGTGAGTTTTTCAGATTTTTAATCTGTGCCATATCTTTTTCATTGTTGCACATTTTATTCCAAAGAATGAAACTTGCGAAAGATGCCATATTGATCTTTCCAGCAGAGGTTTGAAATGTATCAGTGAAGGAGTATCTGCACCATCTGTGTGATAATGGTAGCATTTAATTACTTCCCTTCAAACGTTCACATAGAAACCTATTCACAAAGGTAAATAATAAATATACACTTGTAGGTTTACTCATGCAAATCTACTCATGCACCTAGATGTTAGTCTGTACTTTTTCGCTATTCACTGTTTTGGAGTGTACATTTACTGCCTCCATCCTCTCAGTTTACAGGACGGAGACATCTAAAATTGAATTTCCGACTGTAAAGATACGTAGGTGGAAATCTCTGCCACTGTGGCGGAGGTATCCCTATGGGAAACTGTGGGGAAAACTGATAAAGTGTAGTTTAAAAAAATATATATATTAAACATTTTTATATGTAAAATATAAAAGTAAAATAAATTAAGATAATTATTTTTCCCCTAGATCTAACAAAAAAAAAATGTTAGAGGACACAAACTCTTCACTATACATGTTTATTATATAATGAAATTATTTAGAATGTGCCAATTTATTTTATAAATATGATTGAACAAAATAAAATTAAAAACCACCCTCAATAGCATTTTTTTTTAAATTCATATTTGATATATTTAATTAGAAGTTAGGTTTAATCAATGGTAATTATTTTTTATATTTAATGATAGTTTAACAGTCTTATTTAATATTTTTTTTAAAGTTAACTATTTTAAAATAACAAAATATTGAAAAAAATTTAAGAGTGAAAAAGTTTGATGGGAGTGTGTTGCAGTACACTGGAGTTGCCAGGTGTTGTAATAGATTTAC
This sequence comes from Triturus cristatus, assembly GCF_964204655.1. NCBI lineage: Eukaryota > Metazoa > Chordata > Amphibia > Caudata > Salamandridae > Triturus > Triturus cristatus. The sequence goes on from NC_140590.1 coordinate 409,125,750, forward strand.
TCCAAGGCTTGTCTGGAGTGCATTTGCTACTGTTTTGTGACCTTCAAGGCTGTAGTGACTTTAGAGGTGCAGTTTGTGAATAGCAATGGTCTTACTCTTTTTACTCTTTTGTGGATGTTTTTTTAAATTTTACTATGTCCCTCCCTAAGTCGTCCGTTACCCGATCCCTAAATTCATCCTTAAATTTCCTTAACCCACCACCCCAATTTAATGGCATGTATTTACCATTCTCCAGCCATTCCCCCTGCTCACTCCCACATTTACTGCATAAACAAATTCATGTGGATGCGAATATCTCAGCACAGAAAATATAGGACTGGCTAAAGTTTGTGAATAGCATTTTGTGCTAGATGAGTACATGAGTTGTACTACTTTGGTATTATTTTACCTTATTGGTGTCATGCTTCATTGCTGGGTCTCATCCTGGGCCCTAAAAACCAGGATGGCCTCAGCCGTATTTGAGGTAGCACTGGATAATTTCTCCTGCTTGGGTCCTACAATAAAAATGCCTAGAAAACACCAGAGGTATCCCTTTTATTTACAGTGTTTCTGATATGATTCAAAATATATATTAAGGGTGTCTGTGCTTTGATGATCCTATGCCCTCTCTATGCCAGTCGACATGTTTCAGTCCCCAATCTAATAGGCCGAAGGATTCAGGGCTTCCAACAGTACAATAAGGAGTTAATTTTCCCTGGTAAAAGAACTTCTCTATTTTGGTCCAGACAAAAGACATAGACAAAAAAAAACAAGTAATATGTATAGCATGCTTTACATGATTCCTCAATTAGGGTTCCTGCAAAAAAAGAAGAAGAGAGACAAACAAATACATATTTTTCCATTGCTTGACATGATTTTCCCCACATTCACCATTCTTCAGTGTTTATCTTCACCCCTCTGTCCACTTGGCAAATCATGTCTCATGCGAAAAAGGAAACAAGGTGCTTGCACACGTGTCTCTCAGTGCACATCTTAAATTATCAACTTTATGTTTCTTCAAATTCATACTCGTTGTGACGCAGCTATGTTTTAAAAATGGTGAATACAGGTCTAAAAACTCCATGCAAAATGCGTGGTTCTTGTCAAAATGTTCACTGTCAAGTAGAAACCTACCCTTGATGCATAGCCTCCTGGCTATATGGGAGGAGTGGGTGGCATGCCCCTGTTCTCACACACTTAATAATGATGATGAGAAATAAGGCACTACAACGTCGATCCTGGGAAGGGAAGAATAATGAAGTAATCAGAGAGCTACTCAATTACTCCGTCATCTGTACCCTGTTATGTTGCAAAAGCTCTAAATTGTTATAAGTATCATCAACGTTTTATAGGCTGTTTGTTTCAAAACCAATAAAATCAACCACTGCTTTACTTTCTGTCACAGTACCTAAGAACATGAAGTCTCCATAGCTGCAACCAATTTGTGGGCCTAACTGAGAATTAAGTTCCACTAAGGACTGCTCTCAGAGATTGATTGCCCAAGATCTCTCTGCCCATCTTGTCCAGAAAGCAGCAATTATGTATTTACAGAGCATAGGAAGAGAACACGCACACTCAACAATGAGTAGAATTTTGAAATAATGTGAGATGTGAATAATGGTTCATGGTGTATGCTGCGTCTGTATATAACTCACCTGGCTGAGGTAAAAGTACTGGAGTTCAATTGTAATGTGCAAAACCGCGCCCCTCCAGGGCTCAGTGGTGACATAATGGCCAACACCAGCTATGGGACCCTTTGTCGGCCAAGAACCCTTATGTCAATGTCACCAACCACAGCACAGTACACAAACGCATTAACATTGAGAACCCCTATAGATCTCAGATTGCTGAGACCTATTGACTTTGCAAATACGTGTTTACAATGTCACTGATTCTTTGTTTGCCTGATCTTATGTCCTGCTTTTGCTTGTGGTGTTAAATGTGTACAGGCCAGCCATCTAAGTGCTTTTGCATTGCACACACTTCCAATGTACTGCAAATGATTTCCTTTTACAGCACTTAGGTGGCATTGGTGCTTCATGCGAGATATGAAAAAACCATGCTAACAAATAAAAAAATCTGTCTCGGCAGTGTGAGCACTTGTTGTCTGCTCACATTGATTGGGATTTCTCTCTCCCAGACCCTGACAGCTAGATTTCCTTCACATACAATATGTAATGTCCTCCCTACACGTGTGTATGTCACTGTAGCAAGTTTGAAATACTGGCCCACAAAAATATTGTATCCACTACATCACCTACCACTAGAATGCCAGGGAAAGTATATGCTATTCTTTACTCTACACTACCCTACCTCTTGGTATGTAGAGGTACCATTAGTATAGAGGAGGTAATATATTTGTAGATCGATATTTCTATTGCTGTACAGTGGTAGAAATCCTACCTACACCTTAAGCAATTGTCATACAATTATAATGCAGCTTTCTTTTCACAAACACATCAATGCCAAAAAAACAAGTGTTAGAAATGGGATTTCTGGTTGGCTAGGGCATGCGCCTAAGCCAGGCAGAAACCACCACTCGAGTCAGGGCAAGGGAGTTACAGGCTGAAGATAACCCCTGCTCAACCCCTTGGTAGCTTGGTACGAGCAGTCAGGCTTATCCCAGAGGCAATGTGTAAAGCATTTGCGCAACATACACACACAGCAGCAACACACTAGGCACACCACAAAAGAAACTCCACACAAGGTTATATAAATATAGCCTTTGTATTATCCAAAACACATTAGAATTATAATCACACATATACACTGTGCCAACTGGCACTAGGTAACAATTTACAGGGGATTATATACAGGACAGGGCCAATCGGGCCGCTGTCATAACCTTCAGAACAGGTAAATAATGAAACAACCACTAAATACTGGTACAGACACTTTTGCATACATCACATTAGGCATCATCCTAAAACATTATAGCATGACATTAGGCATAAAACACAGAATGCATCTTGTCAGGCATAAACCACATTATGCACTAGCATTAGGCATCCACCTTAGGCCTAAACACAGAAATGACGCCAGGCCAACTGGCCTCTCAAAGGGGGCCTCAATGCCCACTGTTCAGAAAGTCAGGGCGTAGCTGCCACGTGCAGCAAGGGCAATGTGCGTCATGAACTGGGGCAGGGGTGCATCTCACCCTCCCTTCCTTATCTTCTAGAAAGAAAAGGAACAATGCCCCCTGTTGCAGCTGCCCGCACTGGTGCTGTGCAGCTGTGTACTAAAATTAGCCCGGGCACCACTGTGCCCTTGGAGCCCTACTCTGGGACTCCTAAATGCCAACAAGAAAATGCCCAAACGTTGCAGCGGGGCGCACTCCTGTGGGTCCGCTGAGGCACCGGCACTTCCTAACCTGGCCCCAACAGTAAAAAGAAGGGAAAGGCTCCAGTTCAGCCCCCACACTGGGGCCTTGGGACTCCTCCGGTCCTCCTCACAGGCACTGGCAATGTGCCTCGACTAGCCCCTGATCGGCTCCGAGCTCCAGGGAACCTGCGGGGCTCTCCTGACTTCACCCGGTCTCTCTCCTGGGACACGGGACTTCGACGTGGAGCCCGCGAGGTTACCGACGGCTTCCCCGCCACAGAGGGAGGTGGAAATGGAGCCCGTGAGGTTCTGGGCTGCTGACAGCAGGCCCTGCCCACAGTCAGACGCTGCTTGCCTGACTTCCTGGTCACTGCTTGCAGCGGCTCCCTTCTCTCGGTGGTGCAATGAGGGGTGGGCACCCGCTTTTTAAACAGGCATCAATGCGGGTGGGCTCTCACAAAAGCACACCGAAATGCGGGGTGGGCTCCAGCTCGATTGGGAAAATGCGGGTTGGGCTCCCGCTCGATAATAAACATAAATGTGGGGGAATCCCCACGTCGGGATTCCCTCTAAGCAGATCACAGCTCCGCTCTGCGAAGCTCCAGCTCTCTTCTCCAGGGGCAGAAATTCAGTGCACATGAGGCGCAAAGCCCACAGATTCAAGGCAAAGGCTGGGCCAGGCAGGGCAGCTCACAGAGCCCTCCAGCAGGGAGGCAGTTCCTCGTGGCGGCTTCTCCTGGGGCCCAGAAGCAGCAAGTCCACCGGAAGCACAAAAGCACTTTTCATGGGGTCACAGCCCCAATATTTATGCACCATTTCTTCTTTGTCTGCCCTTGGCACAGGGCTTGGGGAACCAGCCTGAGCTGGTTCTGGGGGTTTTGGAGCACTTTGTTGACAAGGCTCCTCTTCTCCTTTGTTAGGTGGGGGTTGTCATCAGACACACCACAGGGGGGCAGAGCCAGCATTCACCTAGGCTGGCACCGACCTATTCAGGGTCAGGGGACTACTCCTCCCACTACTCCAAAAGCAGATCTCCCATTCAGCCTAGCGCTGACTTACCCTCCCCTCCCTGGAGCCACACACACCTCACCAGCCCCTGTCACTCCAAAGCCAGACATGCAATCCACATCAGGCAGGCAGACACATATCATACAGAAATGCCAACTTCTAAAAGTGGCATTTCTAAAATAGCTATAATAAATCTGTGCACACCATTGCGCAGCATTTATTATCACTATTCCAAATATACCAAACTTGATCACGCTGCTCCTCTCATATCAGGAAATACCTCTGAAACAATTATCAGGGAATCCCCAATGCATTCCTATGGGAGGGCAGGCACACAGCAGTGAGAAACCAAAATAGCTGTTTGTCACTACCAGGATATGTCACACACTTAAGGTACATGTCCTACCTTTCCAAAGTAAAATCTGTCCCCCTTGGACCCTAATGGAAGCCTTTACTGCTTGCCCGAGTTCAGCTATGTCCCTTTTAAATGAGTCACTGTCCCAGGGCTATGTCCCTGTTACCTTTAAGGAGGCTACTGTCATCCCCCTCCTAAAGAAGCCAGGATCAGACCCTAAAATTCTAACCAACTACCGCCCTATCTCATTGCTACCTTACCTGGCCAAACTACTAGAAGCCCATGTGGACAAAAGTCTATCTGCCTTTTTAGAGCAGTCCGATTATCTGGACACATATCAAGCAGGGTTCCGCCCAGCTCACTCCACAGAGTCAGTTATACTGACAGTATTGGACACCCTTCGGGAGAAGACTGACTGGGGCTCTCCGCAAGCCCTGGTGTTAATGGACCTTTCCGCGGCATTTGACACGGCCGACCACAATATCCTGGTCAACCGTGTCAAGGATGCAGGAATTCAAGGCTCAGTCCTTGAATGGATCAGCTCCTTTTTAAAAAAACGATTTCAGGCGGTCCGCCTAGGCCAATTCATGACCCCCACGATAAGAACTACATGCGGTGTTCCTCAGGGATCCTCACTTTCCCCTCATGTGTTCAATTTATACCTTCTCACTCTGATCCACGCCCTGAAAGAAAGGAAACTTCACACTTTTAACTACGCGGACAACTTCCAACTAGTTTTCTCTATCAGTAACTCTCCTACATCCGTCCATGAATTCTAGACTACGATGCTGTTCATCCGTGACTGGATGAACGGCAACCATCTGAAGTTAAATCCAGATAAAACGGGAGTGATTCTTACAGGAGGTTCCTTAAACCCCTGGAGTTCCTGGTTCTGGCCTAAAGAGCTGGGATAGCCCCCTACTCCTTCCATATCTGCCAAAACTCTGGGGGTCATAATTAATAATGATCTCACAATGAAAACTCAAATATGATCTGTAATTTCGACATGCTTTTTCCAACTAAGTACACTACACAGGAAGCAAAAATACAGGCAGTACTTGCTATGGTGATATCCCATATAGATTACGCCAATTCTCTATACTTCGGCATTCCCGCTTACCTCACCCACCGTCTTCAACTAGTACAGAACCAGGCAGCCAGACTGATTCTTCAGGAAAACAGGCATCAACATGTAACTAAGGAAGCTGCACTGGCTCCCCAAACTTCAAGGTGGGATGCATTATCTTTAAGTCCCTGAATGGTAGGAACCCCAAATTCATCAACAGCCTGATTAAAAGATACATTCCGACCCGCAACTTGCCATCTGCCCATATGCATTTTCTTCCTTCAAACGGAAACATTTTGGTGGAGCAAGGTTCACCACATTAGGTCCCAGATACTGGAACTACCTGCCTCTAGAAATTAGATCCTGCCCAGACCTCATGAGTTTCTGTAGACTCCTAAAAACCTGGCTATTTAGACAGGCATACAAGTAACATCTCAGACCAGCACCCTTAGAGTAGCGCAATGAAACCAATCGGGTGTACGTGCGCTCTACAAATAAAGCATAACATAACATAACACCTACAATGCACCCTGCCCATAGGACTAGCTAGGGCCTACCTTAGGGGTGACTGACATGCACACACTTTAGGTGCCATGTCACAGCAGCAGTAACACTGCGTGCACAGGCCCTGCAATGGCAAAGGCCTGAGACAGGGTTGAAAGGCTACTTTGGTGGGTGGCGCAATCAGCGCTGCAAGCCCACCAGTAGCATTTAATTCACCGGCCCCGGGTATCTGAGATACCACCTTACAAGGGACTGACAGGTAAATTAAATATGCAAAAGAGGTGTAGACCAATCTTACCATGTGTACCACAGAAATCACACGCACTTTACACTTAACAGCAGTGCTAAAGTGCCCAGAGTCCTAAAACCACCAACACTATGTCAGAAAAAAGGCTAGGAGGCAGGCAACAAGTTCAGGGATGACCCTGCAAAAAGAGACAAATCCAACAACAAGATAAGGTTCACAGGTTACATGCAGATATCACACATGCACACATAGAATACACACATTTAGATTGCTGATTGCAGCTAATATTATGTACCAATGCATGTTTGAAAGGAACATCATTTCATTCAACCATAACTTTTGCATGATGCTTTCACTGAAGATAAACTTACCTATAAGCAGTGGTGCTGGAACAACTTTTAGAGTGGGGGTTCTGCCATTAATGTTATATCACTGAAGCCTTAGGGATAATGAAAAATTTGAGTGTCACACAAAAAATCGAGGGGCATATTCACAAGGAGCCATCGCCGAGTTAACGGCACTATATCGCAGCCAAAGTTGCGATACATTTATTGCCCCAATCACAAGCTGGGGTTAACAGCCCACAGCATCAGTTTACCCGCAATAGGAGCCTCAAAAAACATCGCCACAGACGACCCCCGCAACTATCGCTAATTAGATGCAGAGTAGGCGTTACCATGCGAAAAGCCGCAACAACACCACACCTCAACATTCTCAATAACCAGCCAGATCGGCAATAAGAACACAAAACAGGCGATAAGGCGAGTTAGCAGTAGGAAACTAACACCTGCTCTGACTTGGTGCATAGTCGAACGGCAGCCTGCACCACAAAAGGGAGCCCAGCCCAGAGCTACATCGGAAGGGCAACAGATGCCATGGAGCCACTGATCATGTGGCCCGGACACCTAAGAGGGCCACAACCCCCACCACCACCACCCCAGGCCCCCAACCCCCACCCGGAATTCCCCCGGACCACCACAGAGGCAGTGCAGACAAAGACAGCGGACCCCCAGGAAACGCACCAGCCTCACAGACCCAATACCTGACAATGTAATTGTCAACTACAGGCTCAAAAGGACAACCATCCTACGCATCCTGACCATCATCGCCCAACAGGCTGACGGCACCAACACAGCGGACAACCAACATCCCACCCCACAAAAAGCTGCTGGCTGTGCTGCACCTGTTGGCCCCTGGTACCTCCAACCAACACCCACCAGAGTCAGAGGAGTCTCACATCCAAGTCACTCACACCTGTCCTTAACATCACCATCACCCTGGTACCCCAGTCCCTATATGTCCAACACAATATCACCCTGGTACCCCAGTCCCTATATGTCCAACACAATGCCCAGGATCCGCTGGAGATCAAGCAAGGACCATATGCCATAGCTGGATGCACGCACATGTTGGGGGCAATCCACAACACACATGTCCTACCTGTGCCCCCTGGTGACACAGCACACAATCACCGCAACAGAAAGCACACGTCTCACATCAATGTGCAGGCAACATCCGAACACCGTGGAACCTCCACCAATGTCGCCTCCAAATACCCAGCCAGTGTGCATGAGTCCTTCATCCTCCGACAGTCCATCATCAACCAGCGTTCCCCCGGATGGCACCAAGGGAAATGCACAGCCCCTTGGCAAGTTCCAAACGAACACCCCACTCACCCAACTCCACAACCATGCAACTCACAACTCTGGCAATGCACACATCACAAAATCACATACAACATGCACAACAACATGCCCACACTTACCAGACACGACAGAACAACTTACTATGGTAACCTGGGCAAGCCGTGAACATGAGCAATCAACAGCATGGCACCGCAGCCACACAATAGGTGAATGTGGGTAGAGGTGGCAACCAGGCATGTGTGAAGGATGCAAGAGAACCATGATTGGGAAAGTACACAATGCCAAGAGTTGCAGAGATGTGCCGGACAGACCGCAGTATGCAGAACACACCCATATCCATGGCGACGTACACCTCTGGTGTATGGAGTGTAGTGGACAGTGGACGCAATCATGTCACCCCAGCCAGTGGGGGAGTTTTTGCCCATGACGTCCCCCCCATAAGCGTGAGCGGAATGGGATGGCTCGCCGTACGCCAGCCCATCGTAGGGGTGTGAATAAAAAGCACGTAGCCCTGGGCATGGTCCTCCTTCGGAAAGCCCAACGTCTCTGCCAGGGCGGCGCATCTAACCCCGCCACGAGGCTGACACCGCCCTCGTGAGCGCAGTTGCCTGCGATCCTGTGCGTCTGCTGGACCCTGGCCCGCTGCGCCCCGAACCCGTCTAGCCCGCCCCTGCGCAGCCAGGCCACACTGATCACCTGCCGACACCGGCATGTGTCAAGGAGGGCCCACCACGTGCCAGCGCAGGCACCAAACCCGAGGCCCGTGACCTTGGCAGCATCCTCAGCCCATCACGGCCTCCACGACACAGGCCCGCTTTACTCCTTTCTCGTTGACATACTCTACTGCCGCTTCTGGCCTACACCACGGTCAAGTAGGTCACACATTTGGAACTGAGTCTTGATTACACAATGGCTGAGTACATATGTCCATTGCAGATCAGTGTACCCCCTTCGAGGTGGTGCCACCAACTCTGTGCATGGCATTCTTACGACACATGTCTGTTGTCCCCTGCTGACCACTGCCTTCGGCCTACACTATGGACAAGAAGGTCACACATTTAGAATTGAGTCTTGATCATACATTGTCCGTGTAAGCACAATAAGGAAGATTCTACTTCACTGTACTCCCTTCACTCAGGTGGCAGCAACCATGTGCATAGCGTCCCAATGACACGTGGCTGTGGGCCCTCGCGGACTACTGCTCCCGGCCTACGCTGCACTCGAGTAGGCCGCATAATTGTAGATGAACATCGATCATTCAAGGGCAGAGTAAGAATCATTGCACGTAAGGAGAGGTGTAAGAGGAAGACGTGGTTCAGGCAGGAGGAAAAAAAGGATCATCGTTACGGAGGTGATCAGACACTACCGACAACTGCCCTGGTGTCACTAACTCTGTGCATCGCAAGACAACGACACGTGGCTGTGGGCCATTGCTGACCGCTGCCCCCGGCCTACACTGAAGGCGAATGGGTCACACACAATTTTGAATTCAGCCTTGATTTAATTATGGCTGACTTGATGTCATTGTACAGGCCTAAATGCAGACTGCATCCCCTTTCAGCCCCAGTGTAAGGGTGGGCGCAGTGCTCCGCTCCGCCCGCGGAGTGTGCCTAGTGCTGCCTACTTCGCGCTTAGCAGAGTTGCCCGCCACCCGCCTCCCTCCCGCCCTCATTTTAAAATTACTTAGAACCTTAAAAATAAAGAAAATTACGTACCTGAGCTGCGGCGTCCCGGGGCTCCATCTTCCTGCTTCCTCGATGGCTTCTTTCTCACAAATGAGCATGCGCGGTCGCCCGCACATGCGCATTTCTCGAAATCGGGTGTCGTGACTCTTCAGCCACGAGGTCCAGGAGGTGCCGATGACAACCAGGAGCTGGATTCGAGCTGTCCCACAAAGTTTTTCGAGTGCTGCGGTGTCGGCGACCAGATTGGACCCAACCAGCCTTGGCAACAGCAAGTCACTGGAAATCAGAGAAAGGACTTCGGTGCAGACCAGCAAGGTCTGGGGGACTCACCCAGCAAGGGTAAGTCGGGGCACATCTGGAGCAACCAGGAAAGCCCAATTAGAAGAGGAGTTGTCTTTGTGGGGACCTACTAGCCAACAGGCTAGCGATCGCGAAGGAGCCTTAAGCGGTCGCACTTGAAACTGGCCCATGGGTCACTCGTGGAGTGCAGGCCAACAATCTTCGGTGCAGGAGGTGCTCAAGGCTGGGGCTACTCAGAGCCCAAAGCACAACTTGAAGGAGGACCAGGAAAATAGTGTTGCTGCAAAAGTTCACGGTGTCCAGGGGTCACGGTTCCACGTCACCCACGATAGCCACAGACCTCAGCTTTGTTGTGGACTCAGGGTAGCCTCGGGGAAGTCTGGAAATCCACCTCTGGTGATGCAAAGACTTCGGCATCCGGCAGGAGCTTCAGCGATGCAGACCGGTGAGTTGCTTCTTTGGTGCCTGTTGTGAGAAGTTGGCCTGGTATATGCTGGTCACTAGTTAAAGTGGCCACCTTGCACCAGTACAATTCGACTCTTATGGCAGATAGGTTTAAGAAAACCTTTTAAAGAAAGCTATCCTGGTGGTAGCTGTGAAGAGCAGCCTTCAGGCTAAGTCTTTAGAGGAATGTAAAGCAGCTTGTTTTACCTTATAATCTCTTGAATCACTAAATGAAAGGACACCACACAGGTATATATATAAAATATATATGTGTTTATTACTAGACACACTCTACTTATCTCTTTATGAGATTAGAAGTCAGGAACATATGCACAAATCAACGTTTCACAACAAGTTAAGCACAAATATGGCTGGGTCCTAGTGGCGTACCAGACCATACACTAAAAAAGAGGTTTAGGAATATCGACTTGAGAAGAGATAAGGCCTAGAGCCTTCAGAAGCACCGGGGCCTCACTAATGCACCCAAGGCAGGTAAGTAAATAACCCACGGGAGACGCATGCAGTATGAAAACACAGCCGCGGATCCCAATAGACTTCAATGGAGCAAGTCGCGGTTGGAATTTTAAAGTTTTAGAATACTTCGGGAGAGTCTACAAGCAAGTCACTTACAGGGTAAGTAGTTCTAGAGCCAACACACACAGGAGCACTGTAGTGCAGTAGTTACCTCACCCAGGGAAGCCGGGTGCATAGGTGTCTTTTGGTGTTGGGTCGCGGCGTCGTTTTCAATGGGAGCCAAAGAAGACTTGCTGCTTGTGAAAACAGGAGAAGTGTCCGGTGTAATCCAAGGCTGGATTCAGAAGAAAGAAGACCTGAAAGCAGAGGGGACAGTGTTCAAAGTCACTTGGCAGTGACCCGGGGCATGGAAGCTGGATGCCCACAGTCGTCAGGTGATTTCAGGCGATCACGGGTGTCTTGACTCGTCAGCCACGAGGTCCAGGAGGTGTCGATGACAACCAGGAGCTGGATTTGGTGTGACTCACAAAGTCTGCAGCTTACTGCTGTGTCGGCAACCAGATTGGAGCCAACAAGCCTTGGCAACAGCAAGTCTCATGGAAAGTGTAAAAAGTCAGCGGTGCAGACCAGCAAGGTCTGAAAGACTCACCCAGCAAAGGTAAGTCAGGGCAGGTATGGAGCAACTAGGGGAGCCCTTTGGTTCTGTAGAAAAGTCTTCTGGGGACCCACAAGCCAGCCGGCAAGGGATCGCAAAGACGCCTCAGGAGGATTCACTCACCAGGAGCCCACGGTCACTTGGGATGAGGTAGGTCTCTGATCTTCAAAGGAAATCCTGCTGGAGGTCTGGACCACAAGTGGTCCAATGCACAAGTTCATAGAATGCTGTGAAGGGGTTGCACTCGAAGATAGTGCCTGATACCCAGGTATTGCAGTTCCTCGTCACTCGTGGAGTCCACTTGCCTCAGCTTCGCTGGGGACTCACGATGGCCTTGGTGAAGTCAGGAAATCCACTTCCAGGGCTGCAGGGACTTCGGACTCCGGCGGGAGCGGGAAAGTTTGCGACTGTTGATTAAAAGTTTTGGTGTGTGCCAAGCAGGGAAGTCACTCCTTGACTCCAAGGGACATTCTTCAGTCTTCCAGAGGTAGTGGGACATCGAAGGTCCAGGATTCTTCTTCAGAGCGTCATCCAGGGATATCTAGTTTGCAATGGCAAGGGTTCTTAACTTATACTAAAAGGAAGGGAGGGACTAGCTCTATGACCCCTCCTATGGGAGGGTCAGGGGAGTGGGTGGCTACACCCACTTCCCTTTGTCCAGTTTCACGCCAGAGCAGGGGCAGGGAGCCCCTGAACCGGTTTGAGCTGGCATATGTACAGAGGAGCATACTGCTCCCCCAGTGCAGGACTTCAAAGCACTCTAGGAGTGCACCCACCCAGCCCCATTACTCTAAACCCTGTCTGGGAGGTGGTTACACCTCCCTGTGACAGGATGCCTATTGTTGGGCCTCCTCCACTGCGAGTTTCGGTCAGCAGCAGGAGGGTAGCCCAGTGTCTGTGACTGGTGGCATCCATTTTGTGATGCCAGGGCTCTTTAGGATTCTACCATGTTTCCACAGTGGGTACATGTCTATCACTCTAGAAGGGTGAGATCATACTCCCACACCAGTTACAGGTGTGGGGGTATGATTCCAAAGCGTTTGACACCAAATACAACATGTTTTGATGCAGCCATCCCAGAGTTAGCATTTACCGCGAGATTATAATGCACTTTAGAGTATATGTTTTAACCGCATCCAAAAACAGCCACAGAGAATGGACTCTGAGAGCTGCAAAGGGGCCCTGCTCAGGCAGAGGCACCCCCCACATGGACACCAATCACCCTGCCCTCAGGATTGATAGGGCCTGCCTTAGGGGTGACTGATAGGTTTATATGTGTGTGTAAGGAGAGATATAGGGAACCTATATCTCAGTGAGGCGTGCTAACACTACCTCACCCAGGCTGCAGTGGCAGTCCTGTGGTGTCAGATTTAGTCTGCTTCCCAGGGGTGGCATAATAAATGCTTCAGCCCCTGGTAGGCCTGTGAAGTACCTATGCCCTTGGTACCTAAGGTACCATATACTAGGGGCTCATAAGGTACCACAGTATCCAATCACTAGTGCATCTAATATGCACTCCAAGTTTGTTTAGAGAGAACAGAGAGGCTGGGGCCCTGATTAGCAGGGTCCCAGCCAGACTATAGCCATAAACCAGTGTAAACATCAGAAAAAAGTGGGGGCAACATAAGTACAGATCCTACTATCCTACACCTGCCAAGCAGGGGAGTCACTCCGTGACCCCAAGGGAGATTTCTTCAGTCTTCTAGTTTTAGTAGAACATCGAAGGTCCAGGATACATGTTGCAGAGTTTCGTCCAGGGTAATTTAAAGTCGCAAGGACTGAGTTCCCATACTTATACTAAGTTTGGGGGTTGGACATACTCTAGGGACCCACCTATGGGAGGGTTTGGAAAGAGGGGTGGTTACACCCATTTCCTTTGTCCAGTTTCACGCCAGAGCAGGGGCAGGTAGCCCCTGCAACCGGTTTGAACTGGACTATGCACAGGGACACCAAGTGTGCCCCCAGTGCAGGACTTCAAAGCACCAGAGAGTGCTCCCGCCCAGCCCCAATACACATCTGCCTGTCTGGGGAGTTGGTTACACCTCCCTGGGACAGGAAACCTATTGTCCAGAGCTCCCATTCTGAAGTTTCGGTCAGCAGCAGGAGGCCAGACCCGTGTCTGTGGCAGAGGCATTCATTTTGTGATGCCAGGGCTGTAGAAAGTCCTACCAGGTTAGACCAGTGTGAACATGTTTCTCCCTCTAGAAGGGTGGAATGCTACCCCCGCTGCCAGAACTGGCGGGGGGGTAGTATTCCAAGACATTTGACACCAAACACGACATGTTTCCGTGCAGCCATCCCAAAGTTAGCATTTACCGCAAGGTTATAATGCACTTAAGAGTATATGGTCAGGCTGCACCACAAACAGCATCAGAGGAGGTACTCCGAACCCTGCAGAGGGGCTCCGTTCATGCAGGGGCACCCTCTCACAAAAAACCAAGCACTCTGCCTTCAGGATTGTTAAGGCCTGCCGTAGGAGTGACTCATAGGTTTTATATGTGTGTGCAATGGTAGTGATATAGGTAGCCTATACCACTGTAAGGGGTGCAAGCACACCCTTACCCAGGCTGCAGTAGCAGACCTGTGTTGTCATTTTGGAGTGCTTCCCAGGGGTGGCATAATACATGCTTCAGCCCCTGGTAGGCCTCTGAGGTACCTATGCCCTAGGTACCTAGTATACCATATACTAGGGTCTTATAAGGCACTCCAGAATCCAATTAGGTGTGTACCTAATGTACATGGAAACCATTTTAGAGAGGAAGCAGCTAGGCTGGGGTCCTGATTAGCAGGGCCACCGCCAGACTAAGGTCGAAAAACAGTGAAACACCAGCAAAAAGAGGGGGTACCCATGTGAAGCAGATCCTACTCTCCAACACAACCCCCCCCCCAAACGCTGGGACATTAAAATAACCTTGACCAGTTGAGTCTTCATGTTCTAAGTGGAAATACCTAGAGAGTCCATCTGCATTGGCATGGTTACTCCCAGGTCTATGTTCCACTGTAAAGTCCATCCCCAGTAGGGAAATGGACCACCTAAGTAGTTTGGGGTTTTCACCCTTCATTTGTTTTAGCCATAAGAGGGGCTTATGGTCTGTCTTAACAAGGAAGTGAGTACCAAACAAGTATGGCCTCAACTTCTTCAGAGCCCAAACCACAGCAAAGGCCTCCCTCTCAATGGCTGACCAACGTTTCTCTCTAGGGGTCAGCCTTCTGCTTATAAAAGCTACTGGCTGATCCTGACCTTCATCATTCACTTGTGAAAGTACAGCTCCTACCCCCAATTCAGATGCATCTGTTTGGACAATGAACTTCTTGGAGTAGTCAGGACTCTGCAGAATGCGTGCAGTGCACATGGCCTGCTTCAGGTCATCAAATGCCTTTTGACAGCTAGCTGTCCACTGAACCTTTTTGGGCATCTTTTTGGAAGTTAAGTCATTCAGGGGTGTCCCTATTGATGCATACCCTTTGACAAATCTCCTATAGTACCCAGTCAGGCCTAAGAGGGCTCTCACCTGAGTCTGGGTAGTTGGAGCAATCCATTCCATTATGGTCTGGATTTTGCTCTGCAATGGTTGAACCTGTCCTGCATCTACAAGGTGGCCCAGGTACACAACCTGACTCTGCCCTATCTGGCATTTAGTAGCCTCGATAGTTAGGCCTGCCTTTTGCAGGGCCTCCAAAACATTCC
Source organism: Triturus cristatus (assembly GCF_964204655.1). NCBI lineage: Eukaryota > Metazoa > Chordata > Amphibia > Caudata > Salamandridae > Triturus > Triturus cristatus. The sequence goes on from NC_140590.1 coordinate 409,141,122, forward strand.
TCAGGTGGACCAGGTGATCCTCCCTGGTGGAGATAAAGACAGCAATATCATCTAGATATGCTGCACTAAAGTCTTCCAGGCCTGTAAGGACTTGATTCACCAACCTTTGGAAAGTGGTAGGTGCATTCTTCAAACCAAAGGGCATTACCACAAACTGATAGTGCCAAATAGGGGTAGAAAATGCTGTCTTTGGCTTTGCATCATCAGCTAGTCAGATCTGCCAGTAGCCAGCTGTCAGGTCAAATGTGCTTAGAAACTTGGCTGAGGCCAAAGTATCTATTAGCTCATCTGCCCTGGGGATGGGATGGGCATCAGTCCTAGTGACTACATTAAGACCCCTGTAGTCTACACAAAACCTCATTTCTCTCTTGCCATCTGTGGTGTGAGGTTTAGGTACCAGGACTACTGGACTAGCCCAAGGGCTAACTGAGGGTTCAATCACACCCGAATCCAACATCTTTTGGACCTCTGTCCTTATACAGTCCCTGACATGGTCAGGTTGCCTGTAGATCTTATTCTTCACAGGCAGACCGTCCCCAGTGTCCACTTCATGAGTGCACCAGTTGGTCTGACTTGGAGTCAGAGAAAACATATGTCTGAACTGGCTGAGAAGGTTTATGCAGTCAGTTTGCTGCTGGGCAGTGAGGCTGCCTGCCAAGGCTACACCATCAACTGACCCATCATCAGGGTTCTGAGAAAGCAGGTCAGGGTGTGGGTCACTCTCTTCCTCCTGTCCTTCATCAGTAGCCATGAGCAAGCCCATGTCTGCCCTGTCAACATATGGTTTAAGTCTGTTGACATGAAGTACCCTGTGGGGACTCCTAGGGGTTCCAAGGTCTACCAAGTAGGTAACCTCCCCTTTCTGTTCAACTATTGTATGGGGGCCACTCCATTTGTCCTGGAGGGCTGCTGGGGCCACAGGCTCCAACACCCACACTTTCTGTCCTGGCTGGTAAACAGTCAGTACAGCCTTTTGGTCATGCCAGGCTTTTTGCAGTTCCTGGCTAGCCTCAAGGTTTTTGTTGGCCTTTTTCATGTACTCAGCCATCCTGGAGCGGAGACCAAGTACATAGTCCACTATGTCTTGCTTTGAGGGCTTGAGAGGTAACTCCCATCCTTCCTTCACCTAACACAATGGACCCCTGACAGGCTGACCAAGCAAAATTTCAAAAGGGCTGTAGCCAACCCCCTTTTGAGGCACCTCCCTGTATTCAAATAAAAGGCAGGGCAACAGTAGGTCCCACTTTCGCCTAAGCTTCTCTGGGAGTCCTTTAATCATGCCCTTCAAGGTTTTGTTGAATCTTTCAAATAAACCATTGCATTGTGGGTGATAGGGTGTGGTGAACTTGTAGTTCACTCCACACTCCTTCCACATAGCAGTCAAGTAACTAGACATGAAGTTTGCACCCCTGTCAGATACTACCTCCTTAGGAAAGCCTACTCTTGAGAATACACTCAGGAGAGTTCTTGCCACTACAGGTGCTGTAGTGGTCCTTAGGGGAATTGCTTCTGGGTACCTGGTGCGATGATCCACTACCACCAGTATAAATCTGTGCCCAGATGCTGTTTGGGGATCCATGGGACCAACAATGTCTATCCCTACCCTTTCAAAGGGCACCCCCACCACAGGTAGTGGTATCAGGGGGGCCTTTGTAGTGCCACCTGCTTTGCCACTGGCTTGGCAGGTCACACAGGAGCAACAAAACTCCTTAGTGTCTTCAGACATGTGGGGCCAGTGAAAGTGAGGGACAATTCTGTCCCAAGTCTTGTTCTGGCCCAGGTGTCCTGCTAGGGGAATATCATGGGCTAGTGTAAATAGGAAGCCCCTAAACTTCAGAGGTACAACCGACCTCCTGGATGCACCAGGCTTGGGGTCTCTGCTCTCTGAGTAAAGGAGTCCATCATCCCAATAAACTTTATGGGTGCCACTAGCATTCCCAGCGGCCTCATCAGCAGCTTTCTTTCTGAGGGGTTCAAGAGAGGGGCAGGTTTTCTGCTTCTGGCTCAGATCAGACCTGGAAGGGCCCCCTGTCCCCAAGAAGTCAACCTGGTCAGTTTCAAGCTCCTCTGGGACAGTTCCTTCTTCAGGCTCAAGATCATCTCCCTGAGGAGACTGATCAGTATTCTGAGTCAGGTGGGAAGGCTCTGCCTTAACCCTACTGCTCCTCCTATTGTGAGGTACCTGGTCCATTATTCCAGAATCCAGGGACTGTCCAGCTTTAGACATTTTGGTCTGTGACCTAGTCACAGCAAACACATGAGCAGGGATCCCTAACATTTCTGTATGTGTCCTGAGCTCCACTTCAGCCCAAGCTGAAGTCTCTAGATCATTGCCAAGCAAGCACTGTACTGGTAGGTCTGCACTTACCACAACCTTCTTATGGCTAGTTACCCCTCCCCAGGAGAAGTTAACAACTGCCAGAGAATGGTCTGTTCTGACATTGCTAGCATTGGTCACTTGGTACGTGTCACCAAGTGTAATCTGCCCAGGATCCACAAGATCTTTTGTCACCATTGTGACACTTGCTCCTATGTCCCTGAATGCCCAAGCCTCTACTCCATTTATCAAAGGCTGTTGTCTGTATTTGCCCAGGTTACTGGGACTCACAAAGGGGGACATATCCATGCCCCCATCACAGACAAGCACAGCCTGAGTTGGAACTCTGACTAGGCCAGAGTTCATCTCAGAACCCAGGGTCAACCCTACTACACCCTTATTCTGGACATTGCCACCACCTATTGTAGCTGTACTAGGGGGAACAGTTGCCTTAGGGGCAATGGTGGCTGGAGTAGATTCTTTGGACTTTGTGCAGTCACTGGTCCAGTGAGTTATCTGTTTACAGATTTTGCACCAAGGTTTCTTTTGGCCTTTTCCCTTGTTTGACTGTGACTCCACATTAGAAGAAGATTTTTGGGGCCCTTGAGAAGACTTCTGGTCTTTACCCTTGTCCCCACCCTTGTCAGAGTTCTTAGAATCCTGCTTCTTTGGGTCACCACCTTGGTTCTGTACCTTCTGCCTCACCCTGGTTCTGGCCCATTTGTCTGCCTTCTTTCCCAATTCTTGGGGAGAGGTCAGATCAGAGTCTACCTGATTTTGACAGTTATTAAGAATCTGCTCCCTCATTATCAGATTGTACAATCCTATGAAGTCACACACTTTACTGCCCAGTAATCAGCCTTCCAGAGCCTTAGCAGCACAGTCAACAAAGTCAACCCAGTCTTGATTTTGTGCTTTTTGGGTATCTCTGAACTTTAACCTGTATTGCTCAGTGGTTAGGCCAAACCCATCTATTAGTGCACTTTTCAACACCTGGTAATCATCAGCATCCTCTTCTCTTACATTGAGGAGCTTATCTCTACCTTTGTCTGCAAATGAGAGCCATAAGATTGCTGCCCACTGACCTGTAGGGACCTTCTGTACTTTACAGGCCCTCTCCAAGGCAGTTATCCGTTTGTGGATGGCATCCCCACTCTGGTAGGGAGGGACAATCTTACTTCTGTTTCTATGGTCATAAGACCTCTCCCTATCTCTAGGGACCACCAAGGGACTCTAGTCCCTCCTTTTTACTAGGTCTGTAGAGCTCTCTGGCTGCCCTATCTAGGGCCATCTGCTACTTTCTGAGGTTGAATTTATCTTGCTCATACTTCAGCAGTCTCTCTCACCTCTCCTGGGAGGATTCCCTCCCTCTGTGAGAAGAGACAGAGGTCCCTATAGAGGAGTTAGACTGGACAGATCCCCTTGAGAGAGACCTATCCCTTCTAGCCCTACTTTCAACTCTTCCTGGAGGAACAAAGAGGGGAACATTGTTGTCATCCTCCTCATCCTCATCCAGGGGAGCTGGGTTCACCAGATCCTGATCATTGTCATCAGTCTGGTCAGCATTAGAGTTAGGGTCAGGGGAGTTTCCACCCCTAGGCCCACCCTCAGCTGCTGCCCCACCCACTCTGCCTACCCCACCAGAACCACTAGGTCCTGGGAGATCATCCAGCTTGAGTATCTTAATGAGATGCTGGGTGGTTGGGCTTTTGCCTGTCTTCAGCTTCCTAATGGAACATATGGCCCTAAGGTGTGCAAAGGAGAGATCCTCATATCTATAGGGGAGAAGCTAACTGGCTTCTGGCAGGGACCCACTGGTTCCTGGCTGATTAGACATTACTAATGTGGTGTGGTGTATTGCACTACCTACACTGGTGTGGCCTACTAAACTCTCATGAGTTGTAGAATGGGTGTGCTATCCCTTAACACACAACTCTAAGTTCAGTAGAACTTGCTGTATACTAAACTTGATATTATATGTACCTAAGGTACCTTTAGTGGTTTTCAGTTGATCAATTCAATTGAGATTATCTGGTAAAACAATAGCAAGCTGGAATCCCACATGCTGCACACCAATGTGAGAAGTTTGCCTGATATATGCTGCCCACTAATTATAGTGAGTTGTATATCAATGGGGTAACCCGATTGACCACTGGACTCGGGTAAATAGTGGTACAGAAGGGAGTAATCAAAGTGGAGAAAATTTGCAATTTATCAGAACACACATATGTAGTAATTAGACATGAGTTAAGACAACACCAAACAATTAAATGCGATGAATCACTGTTATTTAATCAATTAGGCTACGGTTGTCACAAGGATCAAAGGTTCAAAAAGACAGACTGAATTGCACAATCAAAATTCTTGATCAAGACAGGTGCATACAAGGTGATAAGTGAGGAGTTGGGGGTCATTGCAGGTGAGGTGCAAGGGAAAGGTAGTGCATCTATGTACATCCACATAAAATTCATGAAACCTATCCGGCCAGGTTTCTGGCAAATACATTAAATGTAACAACATAAACAGCAGATGCAGTTATAGTATCACTGTGGGGACCAGCAAACTGTGAGTCTTGGAAGTGGGGTCTTCTTAATAGTAGCACCGGCATCAGCAGTAGAACTTCATGCTGGGAGATGAGAGAATGGGCCTGTGGTGCTCCATGGAGAATTACCATATGTAGACAGTAACTAGGGTAGGCTGATTAGTAGCGCGGCACAGAAGGTTCAGAAGTAACCTGTGGCTCAAGGGAAGCGTCGAGACATCTGACAGCTAACGAACGTTCTACTGCTGACGCCGGTGCTACTCTTTTACCCTCTGGTCCTGAAGAAGACCCCACTTCCAAGACTCACAGTTTGCTGGTCCCCATAGGGGTCGAAACGTCGACATTTCTTTTCCTTTTATCTCAAACCTGGATGACAGTGATACTATAACTGCATCTACTGTTTATGTTGTTACATTTAATGTTTTTGCCAGAAACCTGGCCGGATAGGTTTCATGAATTTTATGTGGATGTATAGAGATGCACTACCTTTCACTTGCACCTCACCTGCACTGACCCCTAACTCCTCACTTATCACCTTGCATGCACCTGTCTTGATCAAGAATTTTGATTGTGCAATTCAGTCTGTCTTTTTGAACCTTTGATCCTTGTGACAACCGTAGCCTAATTGATTAAATAACATTGATTCATCGCATTTAATTGTTTGGTGTTGTCTTAACTCATGTCTAATCACTACATATGTGTGTTCTGATAAATTGCAAAATTTCTCCACTGTGACTACTCCCTTCTGTACCACTAATTATAGTGGGCACCTTGTATCAGCCCAAACAACCCTTTATGGTGAATAGGTTAAAGACAATCTTTATTGAAAGCTATCCTTGGGGATAGCTATGGAGAGCAGCCTTCAGGCTAAGTCTTGAAGGAATGTAAAGCAGCTTGTTTTACTAGTCTATAATCTCTTGAATGATCAAATGAAAGGACAACCACACCAGATATATATTTAAAATATATGTTTTAAGATAAAACACACCCCTCTAGTCTCTTTATGAGACTGGAGTTCGAAGTACTTGTTATGTTATGTTATGTTATATCTGACTTATATAGCGGACGTACACCGGATTGGTTTCTTGGCGCTGCTTGGGTAGGTGATGGGTAGTGAGATGAATCAAGTGATTACTCGAACACCTGTTTAAAGAGCTATGTTTTTTGCAGTTTGCGGAAGGTCGTGAGATCTGTCCAGGATTTGATCTCTAGGGGCATAGAGTTCCAGTACCTAGGACCCAATGTGGTGAACCTGGAGCCGCCAAATCGTTTCTGTTTAAAGGAGGGTGTTGCCAGGAGGTGCATGTGGGTGGATCTCAGGTTCCGGTTTGGGATATATCTGTTAATCAGGCTGTTGATACATTTGGGGGTTTTGCCGTTCAGAGATTTAAAGATTTACAAGTTAGCAATCAACAGTAATAGCACAAATACACGTTTGGGCCCCAGGGGCGTACCAAACCATATACCAATAAAGTGGTTTAAGAACCACGACTGAACTAGACACAAGGCCTAGAGCCTGTAGAATCGCTGGGACCCCAAGGAACCACCCAAGGTAGTGACACAGGGGACCCACGGAGGATGTGTGCAGTGTGTAAACACAACCGCGGGTTCACGTTATCTTCTATAGGCAATGTTGCGGTTGGAAAATTAAAGATTACGGACACTTAGAATCGAATCAGGACCAAACCCTTTTGGACTTAGGAAGTTCTAGGGTTAGCACCCACGGGAGCACCGGAGTACTCGTGTTACCTCACCCAGGGAAGCCGGGTGCATAGGTGTCTTTTGGTATCGGGTTGCGTCGTTGATTTCAATGGAAGCTGTCGAAGAAGTGCTGCTGCCATGAAGAGAAGTGTCCGAAGAGATCCAAGCCTGGATCTAGGATGGAAGGAACCTGAAAGCAGAGGGGACAGAGTCTGGGTCACTTACAAGTGACTGAGGGCACGATAGACCAATGCCCACAGATGTCGGGTGCTTCAGGTGAGTTGACGGGTGTCTTGACTCTTCAGCCACGAGGTCCAGGAGGCACCGATGATGACCAGGAGCTGGATTCGAGCTGTCCCACAAAGTTTGTCAAGTGCTGCGGTGTCGGCGACCAGATTGGACCCAACAAGCCTTGGCAACGGTAAGTCACTGGAAATCAGAGAAAGGACTGCGGTGCAGACCAGCAAAGTCTGGGGGACTCACCCAGCAAAGGTAAGTTGGGGCACATCTGGAGCAACCCGTAAAGCCCAATTAGAAGAGGAGTTGCCTTTGTGGAGACCTACTAGCCAATGGACTAGCGATCGCAAAGGAGCCTCGAGCGGTCACCCTTGAAACTGGCCCACGGGTCACTCGTGGAGTGGAGGCAAATGATCTTCAGTGCAGGAGGTGCTCAAGGCTGGATCTACTTGAAGCTCAAAGCACAACTTTGAGGATGTCCAGGAAGATAGTGTTGCTGCAAAAGTTCATGGTGTCCAGGGGTCATGGTTCCACGTCACCCACGATAGCCACGGACCTCAGCTTTGCTGTGGACTCAGGGTAGCCTCGGGGAAGTCTGGAAATCCACCTCTGGTGATGCAAAGACTTTGGCGTCCGACAGGAGCTTCAGCGATGCAGACCGGTCAGTTGCTTCTTTGGTGCCTGCCAAGCAGGGGAGTCACTCCTTGACCCCAAGGGAGATTTCTTCAGTCTTCTAGTCAAAGTAGAACATCGAAGGTCCAGGATATATGTTGCAGAGTTTCGTCCATGGTAATCTAAAGTTGCAAGGACTGGGTTCCCATACTTATACTAAGTTTGGGGGTTGGACATACTCTAGGGACCCACATATGGGAGGGTTTGGAAAGAGGGGTGGTTACACCCATTTCCTTTGTCCATTTTCATGCCAGAGCAGGGGCAGGGAGCCCCTGCAACCGGTTTGAACTGGACTATGCACAGGGACACCAAGTGTGCCCCCAGTGCAGGACTTCAAAGCACCAGAGAGTTCTTCCGCCCAGCCCCAATACACATCTGCCTGTCTGGGGAGGTGGTTACACCTCCCTGGGACAGGAAACCTATTTTCCAGGCCTCCCCTGCCGGAGTTTCGGTCAACAGCAGGAGGCCAGACCCATGTCTGTGGCAGAGGCATCCATTTTGTGATGCCAGGGCTGTAGAAAGTCCTACCAGGTTAGACCAGTGTGAACATGTCTCTCTCTCTAGAAGGGTGGAATGCTACCCCCGCCGCCAGAACTGGCAAGGGGGTACTGTTCCAAAGCATTTGACACCAAACACGACATGTTTCCGTGCAGCCATCCCAAAGTTAACATTTACCGCAAGGTTATAATGCACTTAAGAGTATATGGTCAGGCTGCACCACAAACAGCATCAGAGGAGGTCCTCCGAACGCTGCAGAGGGGCTCTGTTCATGGAGGAGCACCCTCTCACATAAAAACCAAGCACTCTGCCTTCAGGATTGTTAAGGCCTGCCATAGGAGTGACTTTTTTTTATGTGTGTGCAATGGGAGTGATATAGGTAGCCTATACCACTATAAGGGGTGCAAGCACACCCTTACCCAGGCTGCAGTAGCAGACCTGTGGCGTCATTTTGGAGTGCTTCCCAGGGGTGGCATAATACATGCTTCAGCCCCTGGTAGGCCTCTGAGGTACCTATGCCCTAGGTACATAGTATACCATATACTAGGGGCTTATAAGGCACTCCAGAATCCAATTAGATATGTACCTAATGTACCCTTTTAGAGAGGAAGCAGTTATGCTGGGGTCCTGATATCAGGGCCACAGCCAGACTAAGGTCGAAAAACAGTGAAACACCAGCAAAAAGTGGGGGAACCCATGTGAAGCAGATCCTACTCTCCTACACTGTACATAGGCATCTCACAGTTCCCTGCTCTGTCCAATGTGATTGGCCTGTTTGTGCGCATGGGCGGACCCAGTTATGTCCCCTGTTCTGCAGTGTCGGTGTTGCACTTTGTGCCACATTGTCATGGAATGTGCTGTGATTGCTATGAGTGTGTGCTGCAGTGTGCCACGGGGATGGGGGACATGTCCCTTGGTATTTGTAGTTGTGCAGTGTGCTACACATCATTGCGAATGTGTGCCATTGTGCCCGTCTCGCCCCGTTCCCCCGGTCCCTTTTAGATCCTCACCCTGTTGTTGTTTTGTCAGGTCCTATCGAGCTGTGTCCGGAATCCCTCCTCCTTGCACGGTCTCCACACTGATGACTGGCCTCCATTTCCTCCAGCTCCTCCTGTGGCGCAGGACTCCCACCTCCTGTCACTGTTGCTGCCTTCCTGTTGGCAGCGGCTTTGTGCCGGGTTTAGGTTTCCACATCGTGCCAACGCCTCTTGGCCTCCTCCATTGGCCACGTCGACACTCCGTCTGCATTCTGGATAGTCTGATAGTGGGTCAGTTACTGTTAATGTACTGTCACCTCCGTGATGCTGGTCTTGTTTTCCTGCGGTCTGCACCCCGTCTTCCTCTCCCTCTTCTCCTTGGCCTTCCACAAGCCTGTTGTTCCTTGCTGGTGGTCAGTGGGGCTTGTGGGGTTCGCATTGGCCTCTGCACTGGGTCCGGGTGCATCCATGTTGCTACGCACTTTGGATTCTTTCTGGTGTGTTGTTTTTGTTGCTTTTATGGTGCATTTTCCCACCAGATGCCTGGGATTTGCTGGGCTGCCGCTGGTTTTCGTGGATTTTTGTATCGCGATTGGCCTTATTGCAGCTTTTTTGGCATTCGTGTTTTGCATTTTTATGGCGTGGCGTTGATTTTTGCGCAGCCATTTGACGTGTTATCTGGTGACTATCGCATGTTACCGCCGCGTTGTGAATACTTGGTTGACGCGGCTGAATTTTCCCGTGATAGGCTGCGATGTTGAGAGTTGCGTTACGCTACTCTTACAGGCAGCACATTGTCTGTTGAAATGACCACTAAATCTGCATAGACGTGCACTTTTACTGGTAAAACTATATAGTGCACAATGATAATGCCTGTAAGTTGAGTTTCATCAAATATTTATAATTTGCGCATCCTCAAGCGTCTTATTAAGTGTTGATCCTATTAAAATCTTTGTTTGCATCACTTCAGAATTTCAAAAAATGTGTTTAATTTGTTCTTTCTTAATTGCTGAAATATTTTGAAACGTGTTCAGTTCATTTACAGTTATTTAAATACTGTTGGGTGTTGGAAAAAAACCGGAACTAACATCCTACAGCCTTTTCTTTCACTTCCTGTATCCCAGCAAGATGGTCACCTAAGTCAACAAAATCCTCTCAATATTCAGTTAGAGAAATAAATTAAACACAATTTCCTAATAAGAAGCAATTAGTCAGAAAACCTAGCTTGACGTTTGACCTTTGTCTTTGAATGCCCAGCAACTGGGACAATATTCAAAGGCATCTTTACTCTTTTTTATCTTACTATTTTTGGGGCTGCTGCAGCACCCCCCTCCCCTGTCCCCGCACCCCTACTGCCAGCGCCTATAAATGGGAGAGATGCCTATTTAACTAGAAATTCCACGAAAAATATGGAAATATCACCAAATGTAAGTCATATAATGCATCCCGGAGGTTCCCAGATTTATGATGCGTTGTTCCTCTGTGCTTTCAGCTGCCTCGCTCAGTGTGCACTGAGAACTGCCCCCTTGGGCACAGAAGAGCTGCTCGTCATGGACAACCAGCCTGTTGCTTTGACTGCATCCCATGTCCGGTCGGTGAGATTTCAAATGAAACAGGTACTTTTATAACACAAAAAATGTAAGCTGACAAATACCATACAGTTCTTTAGCAGCCAGTGACCAGGCAAACAATATTCAGACCTTTGTCTGATTACAAAAATACAGAAGTGTGTTAAAAGGTTTCAAGTGTCTGCAATATCAGCATCTTTGGCCATACCAACAATATTTGGGCTGGTGACATCACATTATTTCAGCTCTTACCCAGGGGCATAGCTTAGTCAGTGAGATTCACGGGTGTGAATCTCAAATTTACCAACTAAAATAGTTGCAAAACACAACACAGACAGCGCGCACCCGACTCAGAGCCCAAGACCCAACTACCAATCCAAAAATAAATTTGTTTGGGGGGTCCCCTTCAAGCTAGGCCCCTTGTCTTACCTTTGTGAAGCTGATTATCGGCATGTCATAGCTCACATTCTGCTTCATGCCTTCTGGGCATTGGCTGAGGGGTTTGCTATTAGTATACTGAGTTTTCAATATCGACATGCAAACATATCGTGACCAGAATATGGACTGATACTATATTGTAAGTGTAAGTAATATGTATAGCTTTACCATACTTAACTACATATATGTGTACTATGACAAGTGCATGAATCTTCATGGTACTTAAAATCAATACTTACCAATGTAAACTTATTTTAATGATATCCAGGTCATCAATATTTTGGACCCCATATGTTTGCATGTTGATATTTTTTAACTTTATATTCTGACATACAAGTGGCTCATGGGGTCAGTGTATGTAAACGTCTTTCTCCATGGTAACCCTTTATTCATCTGCTGACCGGTGCTGACGGAAAACAATAATGTTCCACAGGGCAATAGCTAGTGATTGTAGATTACAAAAGTGGGTTTGAGCACATTAGATCTTATGGCAACTCGCACGCCTAAGCTATGTGCTGAGTCAAAGGGCCTTATGTAGGTGGCCTGGCATTTACCACTTCGTAAATACCGAATCATACCGATTCGGTATTTATGAAGTGGTAAATGCTATGTAGGTATTCATTCGGTAAAAATTACCGAATCGTAGAAATTCGGTAATTACCGAATCGGTATTTACCGATTCGGTAATGAGGCATACCTTCCCATTGATTGAATCAATGGGAAGGTATGCCTCATTACCGAATCGGTAAATACCGATTCGGTAATGGGGGGAGCACAATCAAGGGGGGCAGGGTGTCACATTGACACCCTGTTGCACCCCTGATTCCTGCATGTGTGCACATGTGGCACACATACATGCCCTAAGGGCATGTATGTCTGCCACATTGCACACTTCTAAGCGCTTGAAAATGCATTTACAGAGCCATTCTTCATTTACCACCAACTATTAGTTGGTGGTAAATACCGACTCCACACGACACCCACACACTCCCCCTACATATCATTACAGGATTCGGTATTTACCGAATCGGTAAAATTACCGATTCGGTAATTTTACTGATTCGGTAAATTACCGAATCCTGTAATGTGCCCCCTACATTGCAAAAGCCTAAATACCGGTCGGTAACGGTATAATTACCGAAAATCGGCCGTTACCGACCGGTATTGGGCTACCTACATGAGGCCCAAAGTGCGGAGAATCAGACAGTTACTTTTGAAGGCAAGAGCTACAGCCTTGATGTTAGCTAAATCTGAGCTCACACAATGTAAAAACAATCCAATACAAAAGGGTAAATAGGTTTCAGTGAGAAACCCATGCTATTTTAGCCCACATAATAAGGCTTTATTCAGGGAAACACATGTAGCATCCTGGAGCCAAACACTTAAATGGTGCATATCAAGGAAGCAATTTGTTAAAAGTAAAACGAAAATCCCAAAGCATGAAACACAACAAAAACACTCAAAAGAAACAATTGGATAAAATCATTCATTGTTATAGCAAATGCAAGAAGGTGAACTAGTGAAAATGACTTAATTCAGTATCGTTGGGACCTAGGCACCCGATGTAGCACACCTATGAATGTCCTCTCTTGCACTGAAGTTGGTGGTTAGTCGAGTTGAAAGTTTTCACCTTGAGGCTTAGGAACTTTTCTGGAAGTGGAAGATCTTCAATAGGACAAGCCTAGCAACTGTAATGGGAAAATGGCATGAATAAGTGGGATACACTGAGTAAGCAATAACACTGTAGTATTGAGAAAGCACAAAATATTCCAAGTGAAAAAAACTAAGATTCATCCTCAGAGGTCACACTAATTGTTGTCAGGTTTGACCCGTGTCTTCTAGTGTAATTTTTGTGTAACTTCTCTTAGCAAGAATATCTATAAAGATCCACTCCAAATTACAGTCCACCATTCCAAAATGGACTATTTTGCTTACAGGTCCACAAGAAATGTCCAGCTCCTGTTAGTCAAGTGGAATTCTTCCATACAGGCAAGAGCTTAAGCTTCAGGTCTTCTGCACCATCCATTTTCAGGACAGACATTGTACTGGAGCAAGCAGCCTTCTCTAACAGGTCCTGTTAGCATTGTGGGTCAGCCATAGACCAGTCATGAAACAAAATGCTGTAGTGGAACTTCAATGCATACCTGGATAAACTCCTCTCCACTATCCCATCAAGCAGGCATGAATTCTTCAGTACTGCAGCAAGCTGTGAATTGTCCTCTCCTAATCAGCTCCAGGCAGATTCTCTCCTTGGAGCATGTCTAGCACAGCGCTTTAAATGATAAACTAGTCAGTCAAAGGTGGTGAGGCATGAACTAATCCAAAGCAAACTCCTAGGCTTCCCCCTGCTAGATATGCGGCAGAGTGATCATTCTCCTTTCCTATGGATGTGGTATATGTCAGGAAAACTATCACAGAATTATGAGCACCTAAAAATCAAAATGATGAACAATTATCCCTACAGCTTCTCAACTTCATCAATTGCCCCCTTTCTAATTCATTAATCTCCAAATAAAATCTGATTCCCAAAGCCAACACTTGGTTTATGGGTCCTGTAGTTTCTGGCTCCACTGGATCAGAGGAAATACCTTCTGGGAATATGAAAGGAAAACTTTCATTCATAGATGTTCTGCTTGGACTTTCACACTTGGGTTCTCTATAATGCTTGATCATGGGTCTTCTGCCTGTATGCGCACACACAGTTTTCTTACTACAGTGATCATAGTAAAGAGAGCACAAGTGACAGTTCTTGTTCAGCAGTCTTCAAGTGCAAAGGGCAAACATCTGGGGCCGTATTACATAAAGTGCCCAACTTTATTGTGGCGTTCCCTCATTTGCATGGGGGCATGCCCCCCTTGCTTATGCTCCGTATTACAGACGTGGGCCAAGAGGCAAAGAAACCCTCAGGAGAGGCCCTCTGCAGAGGGTAAATGTGGTCCTATGGACCCCCCAGACATGCCCTTGCAGGCAGGTGCAGTCACTGACTACATCTGCCTGCAAGGGAACCTATATTCCCCTTTAAAAGTGAAGGTGTATTGCCACCTGCACAGTGAAACACAGAGCGGCTTCAAAGCAGCCACTCCACATTTCATGTGAATGCACTGCCCCCAGGGCAGCACAAGTTTGTGGCTGCCCTGGGGGCAGCGAATTTCCCAAAATGCGGCGCATTTTCCTTCATTTTGTGAGCCTGGCGCAATGAAGAAAAATGTGCTACATGTGTAATGCGGTCCCAGACGGCTAAGACAACAAGCATTGGCAAAGCCAATTGGTCTCGCCTAAATAAGATCTATTGTCTTTCCTAATGCTTTTGTCACCATGTTGCATGGCAGTGCAGGCTATGTGCAACATGGAGAAAAAACATTGACAAAGCCAATAGATCTCGTATTGGCGAGACCTATTGGCTTTGCCAGTGCTTGTTTTTATTTCTGTGGCTAAGAGCAGTGTAGTCCGTGGGCTGCTGTCTCCCTCTCTCTCTGCCCCTACTCCTATGCAGTATCTTGTGCCATTTTTAGCGATCCTTGGACTTAGACACAAATGCAGGCTATGGAACCTCAAGCCATTGCCAGAGGTCTCTGGGACTGACTTCATTTCCAAAGAATATAATATAATGATCTCAGCGAAACAAGTGAAAGTTCTTCCACAGACAGTTGACTCAGAAATACTCATTTGGCTGCTTAAAATGAAACCTGAAATTTTAAATCTTAATTTGTTTGTTTGTTAAAACCTGCATGAACGAACTTGTACCCACTAAATGAAAGAAGCAACAAATGGCTGAGAAGTCAAAACATCAATACTTATATTTCAGCAATGGAGAACCGTATCCACATTTTTTGCGTAAAGGGGAAAGCACAGAGCAGAGCCTAATGTACTAAGATTGGCTTGCTGCTGAAGACATCCCCTACGCTAGTGCAGAGACGGCTACTGTGTGTCATGCACACCCTCACATCCAGCTGCGGCCCGTGCAGGTAAGAGCGGTGGGCCGTATTGGGGGGATTTGACAGACGACCATAAAAGAAAATTCAATAAATAATTATTTTTCCCTCGTCGCCTGTCGAACTCCCCCCCACCCGGCCCCGCTGCCCCACTGCTTTGTGTTGCAATTCTTTAGTATAGAATATAAAGAATACACAGCATGGAGAGTCATCTTCCTGCACTCAGGTACAATAACCACATACAATAATAACATGGATGATATGTGCTTCTAATAAACAAGAAAAGGTAAAGGGTCGGGGGAGGGGTTGGGAAGGAGGAAGGGAAAGGGAAAAGGATACCTGCCTAAAAAAAGGGAGGGCGAACGCAAATGTGTGGTGTTTGAGCTGGGTGCCCCTAGGGTTATTGCTCATCTACATACTATCCCGGGCAGCATTAATATCCATGCAAAGGAGGTTGTGTGGTCTGAGTGTCTCAGCATCCCTCTGTGGGTGATAGGTTACCAGGTGGCCAGCGTCCGTGCCTCTGAGAACGGATCTGCTTGCCCATGATCGCCATTGGGGATGTCCTAGGTGGCACCTGTCTGCAGCCTAGGGGACGAGGGTGGGTGTATTCCTGGAGAACAAGCTTGTGTATAGCATAGCAAGAGAGTGGTGGTAGTGATTGGAAATTTGGAGCTGTGTATGTACATGTGAGTGTGGGGATGTGTGGGCAGGGTGTTTGGTGGAACGTGTAAGTGGGAGAGAGGTGTGGCTGTTGATAGAGAGCATCCTTGTCTGCCATGTCCACTATCATTGATGGAGGAGTATGTTGCTGCTGAAATGGGTGCGGGCTGCAGATAGGGATGAGGGGGGGCGGTAAGGTGTGCGATACCATCCGGCTGTGTCTGTGGTTTCCTCAGCAGACATCAGGGTGAAAGAGAGGGCCCTTTTGCTAAGGGTCTGCGGATCTACGTATCTGTGTGGCCAAGGAGTAGAAGGGGGTGGGGGTTAGGGTGGGAGAGGAGGGGAGGGGAGATGATAGAGAAGGGGGGCATGGGGTGAGGTTGGGGGTGCTGATTAGGAGAAGGGTGATCACATTTGGAGGTATAGGAGGAGGGGGGAAATTTAGGAAGGCAGTGCTAGCACCAGAAGTGATCTTAGTAGCAACAGGACGACGTCCCCACCGCTCTTACCTGCACAGGCCGTGGCTGCTCACAGCATTGCACAGAGACAATTGCGCACTGTTCAGTGTAGGATTGGAGCTGGAGACATACCCTTCCAGTACAAATTCCTATTCATAGACAAACACCTGGTGAGAACATAAAATACAGAGAGCGCGCTGGGGCACAAAGGTAATGTGTCGGTTTCTGGAGGAAGTCAATGCAATCCCCTTTTTAGCTTCTGATTCCTCTTGGTGATAGCTTATGTTAAAAAGTTCAGTCATTCTACCTTAGTAGAGCACACTTTCCATGAAAACCTGCGTATGTTTACGGTGATCCACCTCCAATAACACCTCCTTGATACAACGAGGTGCAAAGGGAATTTGGAGCCGTGAAAAGCCAACTTTCCAGCATATAGTACCTAGGCTGATTAATGTTACCACAGCAGAATGTAACATGATCTTTCCACCCCAACCTCTTTATCAGCAAATGTGTCAGCTTCAGGTGAAACTTGAACATTTAAATTGCCCATCACAGATTACATAACTACGAATACAGATAAAGCCACTGCCTGCAATGAATGTCAAAACCATTTCTCACAGCAACAGCAATATCTCGTAATTTCCAAAACAAACCTGTCAGATTTAATGAAACCTGATGACGTTACCACCACTCTGTGCCACAGTCAAAGAAAATTGTCATCTCGTCCTCCAGTGAATTTCTATTAAAAAGCATATCTGCAGTGCCTAATTTGTAGAAGAATAAGTGCTGGTGCCCCAGGCTCTTCTCAGAAGCCTGCGGTGGGACCAGCGTGCTGAATACTAAGGGTCTTATCTACACGAGAGTGACTCAGAGCCGCACCGCAAGCCGTTAGGCTGTGCCACACTGAGTCACTTTCAAAGCACTGGGATGCATCATATTTACAATGATTTGTCGCATCCCTGTGCTTTCTGCTGCGCTGGCGCACAATTGGCTGCCATGTGCCAACTCAGGCACCCTTGCACCATGGTACAAGGGCGTCTGCGTTTTATATGAGATACTTATTGTGCAGAAAGGGACACCTTCCTGCACAAAAACAATCACAAGAGGTGTTTTCCTCTTTCTATGCATGCTGCAGAATGCAAAATGCTCCTCCGGCAGCACAGGGGGCTTGTAAATATGACCCTAAGACTGCATAGTCTGGAATCCAACTCAGACCTTTTCAGTCCATTTACAGACATTCCTTGCCCCAGTTCTTGCAGGTTCCTGCTGTCTGTCTCCCTTTGTGGCGGTTTTTCCATGTTTTCCGCCCTTCGTCTTTATGTTGTGATTGTTTTCCCTCTCGTGTACGCGGCAAATGCTTGAGGAGCTAAACTAAGTGCCAGTTCCCAAAAATTACTGCCCGTGGCCCTATTACGGCATATCAGCAAAAAACTTTTTTCGCGAGCAACCATCCGATGCCACGCATTTCAACAGCAATTATTTAAAAAACCCATGTGCTTGGAGTAAGGTAGAGCACTGGCTCATATCGGCTGCTCGGCCCTGCACAGGTGATAAGAACTGGGGCTGTGGGATATTACATAAACAATAAGCAGGACACTTCCTCGGCCCAACATTTCAGCGTGTTGTTGCTTGTGTGGTGACATGGAGGCAGCACATAGCCAAGAAATATCCCAAGTGGTGACAGGACACCGCACACTGGTACACCAGCACCAGTCATCTGTGACCTGAGCAAAAATAGGGCACATCTATGTGTGTATATCCTAATGACACCTTCTGTATATTTGAAATACATTTTTCTGAACTAATCATATTATGAAGTAAGAAGAAAGGAAACATTCCCAATCAAAATATTTACTTTAAAAGGTTTTGTTAACAAGGCATTTATACCTCTTATTTGCTCTAATACTACAGATCTGTTCCCATATCTCAAGCAGTAGCCTTACTCTTACATGCACTTGTTTTCTGATAGGACATTGCTGTAGTATAATATGTAGCCACACTGTGGCATGTAGCACCCTCGAAATCACCAAAAACAAATAAATGAATAAATATATTTCAGATCATTATCTGCTATTGGATAGCATTTTCTGCAAGTATTTTAGATGACAGAATATGAACATCGTCTCTATTATGGAAAGGGTGGCGTTCTAAAGGAAATACTAGCAATAAATAGAAAAATAAGATATCATACAAGAGGAGCAATCAGGGAGGATCAAAGAACTGTCCCAATTCCTGAATGACTCGGTAGTAGCCCCAGAGCACTGCTCTATTTCAGCAAGAAAATCTGATTCAAATCCATCAGCAGCCTCTTTGCAAACTGAATGGTAGACCACACACAGCCTTACAAATAGGCGCCACTGCTCTAACACATTTTACCTGGAGAAATCAAGGACAGCAACATGAAGCCTTTCAGAAGGAACCTCTATGCAGAAAGAAGTAGAAAGATAAAACACAGAACTATGACAACTATTGTATAATCGGATGGCTTGCTAAAGGAACCAACGACAAATGTGCAAGTTCCATGAGACCTCATTCAAATACTTGGAAATTCTATTCTCCTCAATCAGTGCACCTACCTCCAAGGAAGAAAGAGGCCATCGTCAACCATAATTTAGTGGTAACCAACTTACTGTGCTGGGCAGACCCGGGTTTATCTATGCAGCTAATGATTTTATGTAGTAGTCAGCTCACTTGACTTGCCTATGCAGTGACCTCTGATTGCATAATTTTAGACGTTCTTGCATCTTAAGCTGCCTCATAGACCCAGCTCCTGACAACCACGTTTTCTTGTCACCTGTCCTCATCAAGGACTTCAGTACCTGCAGTAATCCCATACAGACTCTGAGTCCTTCTCTGGTCACTCCATACGAGAACTACATGTATAAATGGCCAATTTGTCCTACAACCAGCTCCAAATTTCAGGTAATTGAGCACCTCTGACATCAACCAGGTTGAAGAATACAATAAACCCTAAACATGGGCACCCCTTTTTTAACAACATGTAATCCTCGTTCAACACTATAGATTGTAATTAAAATACCACTTAAAAAGTAATACTCTTCCTTATGCTGCACTTAGGCTATTTTACACAAATAAAATGACCTTCAAATGTTACGAATTTCATAGAGAAAATGTTGACATTACAGTTTGTGCTTCCACTGAATAGCCTGTGTTTGTCTTGTTGCCTTTTAGATGCCACTGAGTGCGTAAAGTGCCCGGACCACCAGTGGTCTGACGAAGGACAGAAAGAATGCATCGTCAAACAACTAGAATTCCTATCCTACGAAGAACCCTTGGGGGCAACCCTGGCCTCCATCTGTGTGTCTTTTGCCACCATCACATTTTCTATCCTGTGCATTTTTATAAATCAGCGAGATACTCCAATCGTCAGGGCCAACAATCGGGCCCTCAGCTACGTTCTCCTGCTTGCACTCGTCCTTTGCTTCCTTTGCTCACTGATATTTATTGGTGAACCCCAAAGAGAGACCTGCGCGCTGCGTCAAGTGGTTTTTGCCATTGTTTTTACAGTCTGTGTTTCCACCATTCTTGCCAAGACCATCACAGTGATCATTGCATTCAGTGCTACAAGACCTGGAAGCAGGCTGAGGCTTTGGATGAGACCTAGGGTGCCTTTCTACCTGATTATGCTCTGCTGCTGCCCACAGGTTATCATCTGTGTTGTGTGGTTGACAACTTGTCCTCCATTTGTAGAATACAACATGAAAAGTGAATTGGGGAAGATAGTTATTGAGTGTAATGAAAGCTCCATCATCATATTCTACTGTGTCCTGGGATACTTGGGTTTTTTGTCCGGCATTAGCTTCATCGTTGCTTTCTTTGCGCGAAAGTTGCCTGACAGCTTCAATGAAGCGAAGTTGATCACATTCAGCATGCTGGTGTTCTGCAGCGTGTGGCTGTTGTTTGTCCCAACCTATCTCAGCACAAGAGGAAAATATGTGGTCGCAGAGGAAATATTTGCAATCCTCTCATCCAGCACTGGAGTGCTTTGCTGTATATTCTTCCCCAAGCTATATATTGTTCTGCTGAGACCTCAGATGAACTCCCGGAAACATTTAATAGGAAGGAGCAGAGCTGATTTGGCATCATAGCAGTTACAGCAGCAAAATAGGACCTATTCAAAGACTCCATGTTCACCTATATTTTATTAAACCAACGCTTTGACAATTAAGCTTCATTAGCAAAATAGTTACCAATGTATTCTCTATTAACATCTCATCCTTCAGTAAAGAGTATAGTCATAAAACAAACTCCAACATGAAATTATGCAACAGTGACTCAACTTCTTTCACTGTGACAGGTCCTCCTTGTAGAGTAAACTGTCCAATAGTCATCTCTGTTCAAGAATTTTACAGATCTGTGCATCACTTGAACCTGATTCTTCAAGGACAAATCAGACATTATCAAGCCCATGTGGGACGTTAATGCTGCACAGAATGTCCAATAAACTTGTACCCCAGATGCACATTTCTTTTCTGTTGCCCCTCATTTTGTCGTTTGCTTGGCCAGGTTTTGTCTCACTGCAGGCTGGTGGCAGAGCCGGATGGGCATCACGCGCACTCTGTTCTTGTTCTGTGCGGGTCTATGCCATTGTCTTGATCGGACAATTGTTTTATCAAATTGTTTACTTGTAATTAAGAAGGACTGCAGGAGAATACCACTGGAGGTTAAAGGAGTGGCTGGCCATTGCCTACAGTCTCAATTTCACTTCTTGAAACAGTTACAATTTCTAATGTTGCAACCGCTCTTTCATTCAGGTCCTTCAAGCAAAAAGGAAATGTGGGAGTGTATTCAATAAAACCTAACATGCGCCCTTGAACACCTCTTTATTTTGGGGGCAAACAGCGGGCTACAATGTTACATAGTAAAATAAGATACAAAGGCCAGCAAATGTATTGCCAGCTCTTTCATCACTAAAATGCTATTTTTCTTGTCAATATAAAAAAAATAATTTTGTAAATATTCGCGTGAAAAGATCGAAAAATATAAGGGTGTCGTATACTACATATTACTTCCAAATGTAGATACTTTTCCCACACTTGTTATACAGGAGTAAAAAACTATTGCTGAGCAGCACATGAAAGATTTGCACAGGTTTTTGCCAAAGGCAGAAAGCACTATTTTTCCCCACAACCATCTGGATGGAAACAATCAATTACAGATCCTTTTTGGGACTTTGACAACATTTTAGAATCCGCAACTCTAAGAGCTCTTCCAATATGTACTTTCAAACATTTTACAAAAACACAACACATAGTGACTCAAAGGGGAGATTATTCCGTAGCACAAGTGTTCTTGCAAACAGCAATAGAACCTCTTTTTGTCTTCCCCTAACTCTACAGGGAAGCCGGCCAATCTTTCTACTGCCCTGTGTCTAAACCTGTATCCTACTTTCACTAAGGCATGTAGGCAGAGGTTTACTACCAGCTGATATCCTGGCTTCATTTGAAGTGGTATACCTTCCTCATTAGCCTGTCCAATTAATCCTACCTGCTCGACATCGCAATAAAAGTCTATTAGTTGTATACCTGTTAACAGTTGGAGTCTGCACTTCACTGGTGTAATGTGTACTACCTAATGAGGCACTCTACGCTTTGGTGTGAGAAACTGCAATATAAATGCTGTAAGGCAATGCTAACGCTAAGTTGCATTATCAGCTGTCCTCTTGTTTTTGTATGGTGCCCATGTAAATCACTGCCTTCTCTGCTTGCTCGCTTCTGATGTGTTCATCCTTATTCTCATGTTTGGCACTGATAAACTAGGATTCATAAATTACTAGCTCTTGTGTCTTGTATCTTTTTCAAGTTATTTTTGCACTCTTCATATGAATGGGGTGCACCTGAAATTGTGAGTTTCACTTTCTGTCACATGCACATTCGAAGCAATGCATGTAAAAAAAACCAATGAGAGTGATGTAAATTGGGGTGGGATCAGCATTGGATGTTATATGGTTTACTATAGTAAGGTCTTGATGATGCATTGTATAGCAATATTGCAAAATGATTGATTTGCTAAATGAATGTTTGCATCGTTCACATGAGTGTATGTGCATACTGTGTTATCTCTTCGACAATCAGGTGCCTAGGCTGGGAACCACATACCCTTGAGGTAGAGAGAGTGCCAGGTGCCAAAGGTAAAGATTTCTCCAGGGGAATTGGAGATAGAGCGCGGCCCAGCAGGTGACCCTCTGATCAGGTCAGACATCTTTAGAGTGGTTAAACTTATTTGAGGTATCTGTGCATGTCTATTTTGACATTTTAAGGGGGCAAGTAAATGTGGAGTGTAATCTGTGTAGGAGAAGACAGGACAAGCTGTGCAAGGGATATAGTTTTGAGGAAGTCACAGGATATAGGATGTTTGAAATTGGGTTTCTGGTTGGCAAAGTTAGGCACCATGTTCATGCAGGAACTACAACCTAGGCCTGGGTGGAGTTTGCGGAGTCTTACTCTGTGGAATTCGGCGTAGTTACTTAAAATTCCCGCCAAATTCAGTGGAGTTCCGGGAGCGGGCGGAGATTGCTTGGCCAACCCTAGTTCCTTATCGCCCCTATTAATGTTAAATCCAACTTTGCCAGCAAAGAGCATTTATCATTACCATTGCAATGATATTAAACATGATAGAGCTACTCCTTCTCAATCAGGAATTAGAGCCAAAAGTGTAATAAGGCATTCCCAATGTAAAATTATGAGAGGGGTAGGCCTCACAGTAGTGGAAAACAAATGTAAGGTTTTTTTGTCACCAGGGCATGTAAAACTTATAAACAAATGTCCTTTCTTTTATTTACACACCATCCTATGGGCTACCTAAGGCCTACCTTAGGGGTCAGTTATATGTAATAAAAGGGGAAGTTAAGGCTTGGCAAGGGGTTTTAAATGCCAAAGGCAACAAAGCAGTGTAACACTCATGCTCTACAGTGGCAGGCCTGAGACATGTTTAAAGGGCTACTTGTGTGGGTGGCACAATCAGTGCTTCAGGCAACTAGTAGCATTTAATTTAAAGGCCCTGGGCACAGGTAGACTTACAAATAAATTAAATATACCAAATGTGGATAAGTCAATGAAACCATGTTTAGGGGAGAAGCACATGCACTTCAGCACTGGCTAGCAGTGGTAAAGTGCTCAGAGTCCTTAGGCCAACAAAAATAATACAGCAAAAAGTGGAGGTAAGCAGTCAAAAAGGTTGGGGAAGCCCACCCTAAGGCTGTCAGGTCTAACACAGGAGAATGTGAATGATATGGGGAAGACATGAAGGAGTGTCCAACCCCTATGGCAGACCCTACATGATTGACTGTGCTTGTGACAGAGGCCCACTGAATCATCCACCCTAGAGTTTCCATGAGTTTTACAGCAGGGATGCGAACATTTCTGAAAACAAGAGTCTGTCAGTGTGAACATAAGGCACTTACCGTCCTCCCACTACAAGAGCGGTTAGACAGATAACAGTTAGAACCCCCTTTCCCTCAGGTGCGGCCCATGCAGGTAAGAGCGGTAGGGAGGGGGCTGGGTGGGGGGAGTTGACTGACGAGGGAAACAAATGTAAAAAACAAAAACCACTTACCTTGCGCTTGCCAAGTCGGTGTGCGATGAGCGCAAGGTAAGTGGTTTTCATTTTTTTAAATGTAAGTTTCCCTCGTCGTCGTCTGTCGACTACCCCCCCCCCCCCCACCTACACCCTGTACCACTGCCCTTACCTGCACCGGCCACTCCTAATTACCCTGCAACGCTACCCTCCACTCCTTGAGATGAGCTGCAGCACAAGGCTGGTGGAGAGGTGTGGTGCAGCGGCCGGGGCAGCTGACTTCGGAGCACAGGGCTCACGGTTCGATGCCTGGCTCCAGCGGCAGCTCCGCACCATGTGACTCTGGGCAATAGCTCACTTAATTTCCACAACGGCCCCCAGCGCCTTGAGACCCATAAGGGTGAGTAGTTCGCACTTTACAAATACGGAATTATTTATTTTATTATTTAAGGCAGGCAGCCACCTTAGTGTGTTCCTAACATTGTATGCGCAAGCGAGTTTCTGATGAGGGTGAGAAAATCTAAGGATGAAGAAGCCCAAGAATATTACCACCATTAGGATTTCTGAAGCAGTGGATGAGATTCACTAACGAGGAAGTAAAGAAATAATTTCTTCCTGAAGGAAGGTAGTTTTCATTTAGATTGCTTAAGCAGCTTGAGAAGGCAGTTGAAGGAACCTAAAAATAAGATAAATAATGAACAATTACTGGTTTTCCTGACTTTCTATGAGGAAACAAACTAAACAAAGCATAAGTTACAATTTCCTGGGATGAAGTAACCTCATAAGAGGCTCCAATTGCAAATACCAAACTAGTCATTAGAAATAGTCTTAGGGCTCGTGCACCCACTGCCCCACCTCCTCCTTAATTGTTTCCCCAAATTACTGATATCAAATTAGAAGGAAAGAAGAAACATATACAGGCTGGATGTTTTAATCTTCTCCAAGCTAGAGGGTGGAATAGGGTGAGCTTCAGCCAGAGGGCCCATAAATAGAGCAGCTCCTGCTATCCAGGTGGCACCAGGGGCACATAAAACCAGCAAGCAAGGGGGTGGAGACGCACCAGCACCTAACTGCTAATGGCATGAGTGGTGGGAATGCTCTAGAGTACAGCGTGCATCTCCTGAGACGAGTGATAGACTCTCCAAACCAGCACTGCCAGTCTAGACCTTGTTCCCAATCACTCCCAGTTAGACTCCATATTCCTTGAGATCACAGTAGGCCTACGACAGAGAAGAGTTTTAGGTGCATTATGAGCCAATAAGCTACAGTTTCTATATTGAATGCCCATGAGGAACCGCACAGAACACCTTCTAGTTATATTGATGAAGATGACCCACAGAACCTCTCCCTCCTCTCATGGCCTGATTACAAATGAGGCAAAATAAAATGAACACATGCTTTGCATGCATTCATTTTGATCTTCCTGATTATTAGTGGCTATGTTTTTCTGCTTCTTGATTTACTGACTGTGGAAGTACCTAATTCACAGGAAAAACCGCATGGGATTTTGGCTGCAGCATACAATGCTTTCTCCTGCTATGAAGCCATTCCTCTTCTTTCTCCTTTCCCCTGCTTCCCCCACCCCTTTCTCACCTCCCACGACATGTATTGGCCCATGCAATGCACCCATTTACCAACGGCTCAGAGCATTCCATGTAGTTTCACAGCCCCACATAGTGATTTCCTAATCGGTGAGGTTTTACTGATAATTGCACAGTATTGGCATGATTTCACTAGTAATGTGAAACCTGTAAATAGGGCCTAAGAGAATACCCTGGTCCAGGATGGATAATGTATGTACACCTCCCATGGTCTCGTGGAGACCTAATCAACATCAAGAACCAATTTTGTCATTTCTGTGAAATGCATTTAAGATTATGTAAGAATTTACTAGGAGGATGTGATTTAATTGCTGAGATTGGTGGTGCTAAGTGACATGAATGATCTATTGATCGAGAAGGCTAATTTGCAGCAGTGTATCTGCTGATGAAGCTGCCTTGTCAGTAGCTAAGGATGAACTGATAAATGCTGTGATAGATGTGTCTCCATTCAAGACCGATTTAACAGAAAATGTCAATTATGAACGAAATAAAGGAGTATTACTTGCAGAATAATGGGTGTGTTCTAGAGATATTCTGGAATTCCCCAATTGGGGGAACAAGTTCAGGAAGCTGTAGTGCTGCTTTTGTGCAGGGACTACTAGCAAAGGTTCAGAAGCAGTTGTGTACTATATGCATTGGGTAGAGGAAGAAAGGTTTAGTGGTGTCAGTCAATGTTGATAATCATTGTATGTCCCTATAAGAGATGAAGAAGGACTCAAACAAATCGAAACTAATGGTTTTTCAAATGCAACAATTTCAACAAACAATAAAAGGGAAGAAAAGGGAAGCCATAAACACAATGACCAGGGAGGTAATCGAAGAGAGTGAAGCAACGGGGGCAAGGAAATTGAAAGTAGATGCTGCCCTTTGGCGAGATCCATGTTTTCATTATGGTCAAGTGGTCACTGGAAATTTCCTGGCCTAATCTTGTTTCTAACGCTGCCACTCAAACTAAAGATCAACATTTAACCAAATAATGCTGTCCTAATAACCTGGGTACTAGAACAGCACAAGAGGTGCCAACGCATGTTTAATTGATACTTGTGCAAGTCGGTCATCTCTGAGGACCTCTGAGATTCCCTTTTTAACTCTCTCAGGATTGTTCAGCAGTGATGCATTTGGCATACCCTATACTAGAGTTCTCCTTCATATAATTGAACCAGTTCCCATCACTATGGGACCCATAACTGATCAATATGGTTTCTGTTGAGTACACCTTCACCTGTAAATGTACTAGGTTGAGATATGTTATGTAAGTTGAATTGCATGGTATACTGCACCTCAGATGGGGTATAGCCCTCAGCTGGGTCCGGTGGCTAATGAACTAATGCATCCATTGCAGGGGTTCGTGTTTGGCCTCTTGGTCGCAGGTTCAAATCCTGGCAGATCCACTCAGCCTTGCATCTGTCTGCGGTCGATAAAATGAGTACCATTGAGTTGGATAGCAATAAACATCTGTTTTTCAGTGCCAAGATGCCTATGGATCAACATGCACATTATAAATACTTATGTTATATTTTAACCTACACAAAAGGCCAGAAAAAATAATTATTAGCAGTTTTGACTCTGAAGGGACAGATGAGAAAACAGAAATGTGTCATGTAAAGATTCACAGGAAAAGCTCAAGCAAGTACATTTGTCTTTATAGTCCAAGCATGAGATTGATGTGGGATGCTTACTCTCAGCAGATCCACTTAAGATTAAGCTGAACCCCATGCAAAAACTGCCTCGCAACCCAGAGTATCCGATATATCCTGAAACCTATGTTGGAATCTGACCTTTCATCACAGCTCTATTTAGAACAAGGAGTGTTAGCTCCCACAGGAGTTTCTGCTATACCCCCATTCCCAATACAAAGCCAAGCATCAAAAATTGTCACAGATTTATGCAGATTTTGCACTTGATCCATAACTGTGAGAAATTGGGTTGTTGGTTGACTGGAGAATGAGCCTTTGTGAGGCAACAGGAACAATCCCTTGCAAGGTAAACTACAAAATGTCACTAATTTGACTTCTGCGTATCCCTGGGTAGGTTGACACAAAAGCAGTCAGTCAATGTGTGAAGTATTTATGCAGCACACAAACAGGAATAGAGTGACAAGACAACACAAAAAGAATCCCACAACACTTTAGAAAAATAGAGTTATGAATTTGTAACTTTTTTGGTAACAGCAAATGCCTAAAAGATCAAAGCACCAACTGCGGACCACTAGTAGGGTGACACCGGGTCAAAGTAGAAAAATATGACCGGCCGCGATGGAGCGCGGTTTAGATACAAGAAGTGGAATGAGCCGCGGAAGTGGGGGGAAGTGTGGTCACTGTGGAACACCTTCCGAGGGGACATAGTTGAGCCTCCGCAGGCCCGGCTGTCTGGCCTCGAGATTCCGGTATAATCAATGGCTGGTGCCCGACTTCAAACATATTGGTTTAGTCCTCCTGCTGTCTCTGTAGGTTCCCGGTGCTGTGACACCCCAGATGTGAATGCACTTTTAAGACCTGTCTTTTGTGACCTGCTTTTGTTATGTTCTGTTATAAAACTAATAAAAAAGATTTTACAAAAAAAAAAGAAGTGGAATGAGCCCGGCCAGGATTTACAGTCGGACTTAGAAGAAATTTTGAGAAAAATGTTCTGAGAAGATAAAGTTTAATGGGGCAAGACTGCAGGAGGTGTCCAAGAAGGGAGTGTCATCATCGAGGAGCCTTAGGTCAAAGTCGCAGTGAAGATTTTTATGTTCGGGCTTTAGGCCTGATTTAGATCTTAGTGGATCTGGTACTGCCGTCACTTTTCTGACAGTTTCTCTGCGCGCCAACTAGATGCTCCACCAGCTCAATTTAGATGCTGGCAGGTCTATGGACAATAGTCTGTCTGAGTGCTGCAGTCTCTGCCAGAATTTACCACCTGCGTCGATGGTGTCGTAGGCAAACGCAGCTGTCGGAGGGAGGCCAGTCATTATTTCCTACAGGCTTTCCACAATGTGCCTTTCCGTCAAGCAAATTGTGGCGGGTAAAACTTCAAAATTGAGTTGGCGGAATCAAGGGGATATGAAGTAGAAAAGTACCTTTTTTTCTGTTTTACACTTCCTTTTCAGTCATGAAACCGATTCACCAAGTCTTTGCTTTGCTGGCCATAAAGTAAATCAATTCTGTCATCGCCGGAATCAAAGCTAAGACACTTTTTTAATAGTTTTCTTATGAATTGTTGGTTTACATTTTCTCTGGACTCATGCATTTTTAAATTACTCTCACATGCAATTTTGTTCTTATGTGTAATTCATACATGTTAATATTTGAACTAATTAAGTTAAAATAAACACCTGTATTAATTTAAAAATCAAATTTCAATTGTAGAATTTAAAATATGTAAAAATAATTGAGATAATTCTCTCATGTACTTTTTTACAATTACAAACATTAGATTTAAGACAAAAAGGAATAAGGATGGGTTTGGTAGAGAAGTGGCTTTTGGAGGTAGAGAGTGCTGGTGTTGGTGATGTGCTTGTGTCTGTATGCTTGGCAGTTTTATTGTGGGTCCGGTGTTTGTTGTGCAGGTTTGGATGTGTGTTCTTGGCTGGTGTTTGATAATCTGGTGAGTGTGTGTGTTTACTATTAGTTGGTGTTGTTTTGTGTGTATGTGTGATTTTGTGTAAGTGTGGTTTTGATGAATGTGTTGATGTGGTGTGGTTGTGGTTGTGGTGGCTGTGGGTGTGGGTGTAGTTTCAATAGTATGTGTATGTTGTTTGTGTTTAGTCATGGGTTTGTGTTTATGTGTGTGCTGCTTGTGACTGTTGGAGTGCGTGCCTGGAAATAAGTGATTATGCTTGGGATTGGAGTTGGAGTTTGGAATTGGGTTGAGGATGCGACCCGAATTGGGGCATATGGTTGGGCTGGTTGGGTGGCTGGTGTGAGTGAGAAGGCTGCCATGCTATATGTTAAACAAAATGGGCAAAACATATTTGCAATAGCTAATTTAAAAGCAACAATTATATGTATGTCTTGTGACACATGAGGCTGCCATGCTATATTTAACAAAAATGGGCAAATCATATCAATTTAAAAGAAAAAACTCACCACTCCACCAGGGATTCCATTCAAGCCTACAGGTTGTAGGATCTGCAAGATCTTCTCCTCCTGGGGATATAGTGGCAAGGGGAGTTGGGTAATCCCCACCAGTACTCAGGCTTCCAGGTGATGCTCGGAGGTATGCAGGTGACAACAGTTAGCACAAACACATCAGGTATGTGATGCTAGCATTAATCCAAAATCCACAGGAATAGTAAATGTTGAATGCGTCCCGGGATGGACTCACTCCATCACGATTCCGCCGCTAGGACAACACCAGCACAACTGTGATATCTAAATAGGCATGGTACAAACCCTAATGGTGACAGAGTACTGTTACTCTACAAATAAGAGAGTCACCCTCTTTAGCCAAAAGGGATAGGGTAGATAAAACAATTCAGAAAACAATTTTCCTTTTGTACTGTAACCACTAAAAGTAATCCAATAAGTATGCAAAGATATACAATGTTATCTTACAGTGATCAATATTATCAGTGAACACCTATCTCCTGTTCTTCTTCAAAAATATTTATTCATTTTCATTTACAAAGATCTCTTTTTTTTAAGTTTTAAAGAATTAGGACTTGTGACTGATATGACAAAACCTTAACTTTTAAAGAATTAGGGCTTGAGATTGACATCTTGTAGAATCTATTTTAACTGTATTTGTTTTTAATTGCAATGATTTTTTTAAACAATTGATGGATAATAGATATGCTGTGATATCATTTAGTATGTACGTTCTGTTGATACATTTTTGTGAACTGGTGGATTTGTGTAGGATGGTCTGTGACTGTCTAAGTTGTATGTTTATATTTTATATTTTAAAATAAAATAAAAATATCTTTCCATATTGATATGAATAAATATTTTTTAATAAGAACAGGAAATAGGTGTTGACTGATAATATTGATCACTGTAATATAACATTGTATATCTTTCAGTGCAAACTCATTGGATTACTTTAGTGGTTATAGTACAAATGGGAATTTGTTTTCTGGACAGAGTACTGTTAGCCAGCAGAGGAGTCCACCGTGTGGACGGAGGTGAGCCGCTTACATGACAGAAAAAGTCTGTTTGCTTAGACGGCGGATCAATTAGCCCACATCTAAATACAGTGGGTGGAACTCCATCACCTCGATGGAGTACTTGTAACCACCACCACAAAGGGACAACGGGAGTCCTACGAAGATCTAAATCAGGCCCCTAGTCACTTTTTGGGAAGTTTAAAAACCTCCAGCGGGACAAGGTAGAGGGCTGTAGCTGAAGACAGTTCCACAAGTATACACACTTGAAAAGGGGGGACAAGGAGCATAAAGGTAGGAAGGGAAAAGGTCCTGTACCGGTGCTCCTGGAATGAATACACGTACAAAATAAGGTAACAGTTCCTAAACAATACAGTGCCAATATGGTCTACTGTGAGAAGGGGGAGAGAGATAGGGCAGGGGGAAAGTAGTGGATGAGGTTCGAGAATGATAATGTAATGGAGACCAGATACTCCTGGATGGTACTAGAAGTGCCCTTGCACACCCTTGCGGGTGCAAAGCATCATTATCGGGCGGTGCTCCTCGTGGGGGTGGCGCTGCAGTCCCTCACGGGCCCTCGGGAGGGCTCTCTGTCGGAGATCTTTTGATGGAGTCGCCGTAGTTGTGCGTGCGGGTGTGTGGGGAAGGGGGGAGGACAGTGTCGTGATGGAGCTAAAAAGACCTTGTGGTACCCTAACAATTTATTGGTGGGTCCAAAGGATCTACTAAAAAGTAACGGGGGATAGTGTTAGATTGACACTCTGAGTAGGGGAAACTGGATGTAAATACGTCCCACTGCTCTCGACCCGTTGGAGTGAGGGTTAAAATGAGAGAGAGGGTGTAGAAAGGGTGGTCAACATGTTTCGCGCTGCCCGCGGTCCCTAGTGGATCCTAGCGCTTCGTCAGGACCAAGGTGGTGATTACAGAGTAAGGGAGAGGGATTCAGGAAAAAGAGGGGAGTAACCTATAATCCCAAAAACAAAAGAAAAAAGGAACACGGATTATTCGTGTCCTTGACGTCGAACCTGCAGGGAGAGGGAGAGAACAAAAAAATTACAAAGCATGAGGGGCTTCTCTCGGACTGGGACTAAGATATCGTACACCAGTGGGGAGAGCATTCCAGCCAGAATCGTGCTGGGGTGAGTGGTTGTGCCCCGTGTCAGATTGAAGGTAGGGTAAGGGGACAACCGTGCCCAAAATGGGGGTCGGGACAAGACACAAAGAAGCTTAATAAGTGATGTGTAAATTACAAACGTCCATCCCAGTGTGAAAAGCCCCACTGGATGGTTGAGGTTACACATGCTAGATGTGACGTGAGACTCTGGAAGGTCAAAGTGCAAGGTACCAACAGTAAACTCGCAGGTGAACGTTGACTGCCCGGTCTGCTACTCAGATGGCGTGGGATAGTAGTGGGTGCGTGGCTGCCCGTGATTATCTCAATGCCAGCACCTAGTCTGAGTCGAGTGAGTACTTAAGGCATCGCAATCGACTGTAGCGTGTACGTACTAAAACATGCCACAAGTATCCAGGGTGAGTACATGAGGCAAACACATCGACTGTGACATATACGTTGGAGAACACACATGCCGGTCACACATAATTACGATATCCTACCCGCAAAAGTCTGGGTCCAAGCTGTGCCGGGTGATGACCATCTGGGGCGGGGGCTACAGCTGCAGGGAATCAATTGCGGGGAATACAGTCTACATGAGTAAAATGAGCCCAGAGGGTAAAGAGACTCACACACACGGCTAGTAAATGAAACCAAGCAGTATACCATGGAAGGGGGAAGACAACGGTTTTAACAAGATCATCGCTGGGGGAAATAGCGCATGAGCGTCGTGTGTACTTACATCTGCCCCGGAAGTTCCAATGCGGTAACCTAGGGTGCCTCCAGAGTCGCCGGTAACACTGAGCGGTGGGGTGGGGCTTTATATACTGTAAAGGATAGGTGGTTACGGGAACGGGACTAAAACCGAAGAGGGACTAGGCTAAGGGCCGAGAAGGTGGCGGCCATCTTGGAACGGGTACCAGGGTGAACCTGATCGTAGGAGGGAACCGTTTCTAGTGGTTTAACAGAGGCTGATCTCGTCACTCTGAGCGTTCAAAACTAGGTGGCGAGACCAGTGCACTATATGACAGAGTGGTAGAAAGCCTATGGCCAGGTTCAAAATATCGGGTCAGTGGTCAATGTATAGTATGTCATACCTAGCCTATAACAGTCTATGACATAAGGGGTGCAGCGAGGGGGTGTCAGCGTTCCAACACCCGCCTCGTTGATAACCGCTGGTTGGTGTAATTGTTCAAAGATAAACTGGAGTGAGTGAGGGGGCCATACTCGCGGCTAATGGGTGCGTGTTGGTGTTAGCTCCAATATCGTGTCTGTTGTTTGACAGTTAAACAACAATGTATGCCATCGGTATAGCTGTGTGATGAGAGAGGTCAAGTCACGGCTGTGCATGTTGTCGGGCAATGTGAAAGTAAATGTTCTTCAGAATGTCAAGGGAAGGGGAGCACCATAAGAGATGTCATAGGCATGGCCGCTCAACAGTGGTATGTACCAGGAGTACAGTAGTCAGAGAGGGAGATGAAATCACAGCAGTGTGTGTGCGCTCGATGATGTTGGCGAAGAAGGAATAAGGTGCTTATCAAGGTGTCAGGGATGGAGAGCACTCCAAGGAATGTCGTCATTAAGGCCTGTGACATTAGACCTGAGTCTAAAAACCCACCGTTGCTCAGTTTTAAATAGGGTTGTCGCTGACCATGCAGGGTTGTGATCTATCACAGTCCAGTTTAGACTCTCAGGGGAGTGGTTGAGTTCTAGAAAATGGTTCTGCAACCTCGTCTGGGTTCGTTTGCACCGTATCGTGCTCTTGTGTTCCCCAATTCGGGTTTTGACAGGTCTTGACGTCATACCAATATAGTGGAGTCCACATGGGCAGGTCAGTAAATAAATGCAATTCTTGGAGTTGCAATTGGTGTGGCGATTTAGTTACCATGGTCTGGGCAGTCCTAGATCAACCTCTTTCATGGGTTTAGTTTGTGGACAGCAAGAACATGACCCACAGGGGAAGTGGCCAGAAACTGGGGGTAAGTTCCAAAGGGTTTGGGGCGGTCTCAAAATGGTTCTAGGGTGTGTGTGTACTAGGATGTCTCTCAGATTTTGAGTGCGTTTAAATGCAAACAAGGGGAGAGGGCCCGGGTCAAATGTTCCAGTTCTAAGTATCCGCCAATGTCTTTTCACTATTCTTTGGATAGTGTTAGAGAGGGGAGTGAAAGAGGTCACGCACGTGAGTGCGGTACTCTCAGATCTCGTTCTTGTTTCCAACAGAGATTCACGATGGTTGTTCCTGGCCCTCTTGTGGGCTGTTTTGATAATGCTGATAGGGTAGTCCCTGGCAATGAGGTTCTTTCTAAGGATGGCCGCTTGGACTTCGAACTCAGTGAGAGTGTTGCAATTTCTTCTGAGATGAAGGAACTGACCCACAGGGAGGTTATCCCTAAGTGATTTGGGGTGATGGCTGTGATAGAGTAAGAGACTATTTCTATCAGTGGGTTTTTTGTAGTTAGTAGTGAGAATACCACCATCTTTGAGTGATATGGAGAGGTCCAGAAACGGTATAGACTCGGGGCATTGGGTCCCGGTGAATCTGAGGAAGGGGTCAATAGTGTTCATCCAAACGAAGAATGCGGTGCACTCCTCTACACTTCCTCTCCAGAAGATGAGAATGTCGTCGATGTATCGACGCCAGAGGAGGATGTTGTCATGGAAGGGATTGGAGGGTGTCCTGATTTTTACTTCCTCCAGGTCGGCCATGTAGAGGCATGCCAGGCTCGGCGCGAAGGTGCTGCCCATGCACGTACCTTGGATTTGGTGGTAAAGTTTGTTATTAAATGCGAAGAAATTTTCTTTGAGTGCGAGATGGGCACAGTCACAAATAAAAGGTATTGGAGTGACGTAGGGCCAAGGATCCACACTCTGTAGGGCACGTTCAAGGACAGCAAGGGTAGCGTCCTGAGGTATGTTCGTATATAGTGCCTCGACGTCCAAGGTGACGAGAAGGTCAATCGTCTCTGGGGAATCAAATTGCTGTATCAGATTGAGGACCTCCATGGTGTCTCTCAAGTAGGTGGGAGTCTTGCTAACCAGTGGTCGTAAGAAAAAATCACAAAACTTACTGAAAGGTTCAAGTAAGGAATTGATGCCAGAAACGATGGGGCGTCCAGGGGGGGGGGATTAATGCCTTTATGGATTTTCGGAAGGCAGTAGAAGTACGGTGTCCGTGGGTTTGTTTGGTTCAAGAAAAGGGCCTCGTCATGTGAAATCCAATCCTCAGCCTCAGCTTCCAGAGTCAGGCTCTGTATCTTGTTCATGAGGCGTGAGGTGGGGTCGATGTCAGTAGGTTGGTAATACCTGGTATCTGAAAGTTGTCATTCACATTCTGCTTCGTAGGTCCCTCTATCGAGAATAACAATGGCGCCGCCCTTATCAGCAGGTTTTAGGATGATCGTTTGGTCATCTGCGATTTTAGTAAGGATACTTCGTTCTTCCTTCGATAGGTTATCGAAATGATGACCGGTGACTTTGGTCTCTGCGACATCTTTGAGGACCGCCTGTTCAAAAGTGAGGACTTCATTGGGTGTCATGGCTGAGGTGGGGGTGAACCTGGATTTGTTCTTCAGGCCAGTCCCTACCGCCGGAAGGTCAGGTTTTCCATCAAAGAATGCCTTAAGACGTACTTTCCTGAAGAAAAGGTGAAGTTCCTGGTGTAGTCTGAAGTCATCTTCTCTGGGAGTGGGGACAAAACCAAGACCTTTTTCCAGGAGTCTCTGTTCGTCCGGAGTCAATGGTCTAGATGACAGATTCACTACAAGGGTCTCGTTGACTTGCTCCTGAGAGTCATCTTGTCCTGATCTTGCCATTGAACGTTCTTTCCTCCTGTTCTTCTCCTGCCTCTTCCTCTGCCCCTCCTTCTGTTTAGAAAAGGGGGGTTCGGGAATTGGTTATACTGAGGTATGGTTTGATTAGGTCCCAAGGGGTGGTTCCAGAGCGGTTGGGGGCCCATCCATGGTCCCTGATACATAGGTGGTTGGTAAGGGAGGCCTGGGAAGCCTTGAAACAGGGGAGGGGGCGGTGGAGGTTGTCTATATCCTCCCCGGTACCTTGGTTGCCTGTTTTCATAGCTGGAGTTGCTGTTGCTGGAGCCTGATGAATGGTTACTGCTGGCATCATCCGATGTTTCAATGGTCTGGAAGACATAGTCTTCTTTCGTGTACGGGAAAATCTTCTCCTTGCCGAATCGTTTCACATCCTTCTGAAGTTGGTGAATTTTTTGTTTGGTCAGATACTCTTTATGGTCGTTCATCTCCTGGTTAATCTCGGACAAACGTGACTTAAATGCAGTGATGGAAATGCCTGTCTTAAGTCTGTTCTCGAACAGTGTGATTTGAATTAGAAGTTCGTCCGATAGCCTTTTTTCTGTGTTGATAATCAGTACCAACCAATCCCTCGTACATTTCCATGAGATGCGGGACCATTCCCGCTGAAATGTGATATCCTCAAGAAATATTCTGGGTGAAAGGGTGACGAGAAGACCGTTGGGAGCAATATTGGCTCTAAGGTACTCGGTCATGACTGTACCATGTAGAGCAGTTTTGATTTGTAACCTCCTCAAGGTTTGTAAGGCTTTCCAATCATCGTCCCTGCTGCCTGATGGAAGGCTGCCATCCTCTGATAATAGGGAGGGGGCTCTTAGAATCTCGGCTACTGTCTCGTCATCAAAACAAAGACATGGGTCATCCATAATGGAACAGGGGTTTGAAGGAACCTAAAGAGCTTGTTGTGTCTTGTGAGGGGTGGGGTAGGGAAATGTCCAAGCGAGGAAAAATAGAGGGGATGTCCCACGGCTTGCTGCCGTACTAATATGTATACACACTTGAAAAGGGGGGACAAGGAGCATAAAGGTAGGAAGGGAAAAGGTTCTGTACCGGTGCTCCTGGAATGAATACAAGTACAAAATAAGGTAACAGTTCCTAAACAAAACAGTGCCAATATGGTCTACTGTGAGAAGGGGGAGAGAGATAGGGCAGGGGGAAAGTAGTGGATGAGGTTCGAGAATGATAATGTAATGGAGACCAGATACTCCTGGATGGTACTAGAAGTGCTCTCACACACCCTTGCGGGTGCAAAGCATCATCATCGGGCGGTGCTCCTCGTGGGGGTGGCGCTGCAGTCCCTCACGGGCCCTCGGGATGGCTCTCTGTCAGAGATCTTTTGATGGAGTCGCCTTAGTTGTGCGTGCGGGTGTGTGGGGAAGGGGGGAGGACAGTGTTGTGATGGAGCTAAAAAGACCTTGTGGTACCCTAACAATTTATTGGTGGGTCCAAAGGATCTACTAAAAAGTAACGGGGGATAGTGTTAGATTGACACTCTGAGTAGGGGAAACTGGATGTAAATACGTTCCACTGCTCTCGACCCGTTGGAGTGAGGGTTAAAATGAGAGAGAGGGTGTAGAAAGGGTGGTCAACATGTTTCGCGCTGCCCGCGGTCCCTAGTGGATCCTAGCACTTCGTCAGGACCAAGGTGGTGATTACAGAGTAAGGGAGAGGGATTCAGGAAAAAGAGGGGAGTAACCTATAATCCCAAAAACAAAAGAAAAAAGGAACACGGATTATTCGTGTCTTTGACGTCGAACCTGCAGGGAGAGGGAGAGAACAAAAAAATTACAAAGCATGAGGGGCTTCTCTCGGACTGGGACTAAGATATCGTACACCAGTGGGGAGAGCATTCCAGCCAGAATCGTGCTGGGGTGAGTGGTTGTGCCCCGTGTCAGATTGAAGGTAGGGTAAGGGGACAACCGTGCCCAAAATGGGGGTCGGGACAAGACACAAAGAAGCTTAATAAGTGATGTGTAAATTACAAACGTCCATCCCAGTGTGAAAAGCCCCACTGGATGGTTGAGGTTACACATGCTAGATGTGACGTGAGACTCTGGAAGGTCAAAGTGCAAGGTACCAACAGTAAACTCGCAGGTGAACGTTGACTGCCCGGTCTGCTACTCAGATGGCGTGGGATAGTAGTGGGTGCGTGGCTGCCCGTGATTATCTCAATGCCAGCACCTAGTCTGAGTCGAGTGAGTACTTAAGGCATCGCAATCGACTGTAGCGTGTACGTACTAAAACATGCCACAAGTATCCAGGGTGAGTACATGAGGCAAACACATCGACTGTGACATATACGTTGGAGAACACACATGCCGGTCACACATAATTACGATATCCTACCCGCAAAAGTCTGGGTCCAAGCTGTGCCGGGTGATGACCATCTGGGGCGGGGGCTACAGCTGCAGGGAATCAATTGCGGGGAATACAGTCTACATGAGTAAAACGAGCCCAGAGGGTAAAGAGACACACACACGGCTAGTAAATGAAACCAAGCAGTATACCATGGAAGGGGGAAGACAACGGTTTTAACAAGATCATCGCTGGGGGAAATAGCGCATGAGCGTCGTGTGTACTTTTATCTGCCCCGGAAGTTCCAATGCGGTAACCTAGGGTGCCTCCAGAGTCGCCGGTAACCTGAGCGGTGGGGTGGGGCTTTATATACTGTAAAGGATAGGTGGTTACGGGAACGGGACTAAAACCGAAGAGGGACTAGGCTAAGGGCCGAGAAGGTGGCGGCCATCTTGGAACGGGTACCAGGGTGAACCTGATCGTAGGAGGGAACCGTTTCTAGTGGTTTAACAGAGGCTGATCTCGTCACTCTGAGCGTTCAAAACTAGGTGGCGAGACCAGTGCACTATATGACAGAGTGGTAGAAAGCCTATGGCCAGGTTCAAAATATCGGGTCAGTGGTCAATGTATAGTATGTCATACCTAGCCTATAACAGTCTATGACATAAGGGGTGCAGCGAGGAGGCGTCAGCGTTCCAACACCCGCCTCGTTGATAACCACTGGTTGGTGTAATTGTTCATAGATAAACTGGAGTGAGTGAGGGGGCCATACTCGCGGCTAATGGGTGCGTGTTGGTGTTAGCTCCAATATCGTGTCTGTTGTTTGACAGTTAAACAACAATGTATGCCATCGGTATAGCTGTGTGATGAGAGAGGTCAAGTCACGGCTGTGCGTGTTGTCGGGCAATGTGAAAGTAAATGTTCTTCAGAATGTCAAGGGAAGGGGAGCACCATAAGAGATGTCATAGGCATGGCCGCTCAACAGTGGTATGTACCAGGAGTACAGTAGTCAGAGAGGGAGATGAAATCACAGCAGTGTGTGTGCGCTCGATGATGTTGGCGAAGAAGGAATAAGGTGCTTATCAAGGTGTCAGGGATGGAGAGCACTCCAAGGAATGTCGTCATTAAGGCCTGTGGCATTAGACCTGAGTCTAAAAACCCACCGTTGCTCAGTTTTAAATAGGGTTGTCGCTGACCATGCAGGGTTGTGATCTATCACAGTCCAGTTTAGACTCTCAGGGGAGTGGTTGAGTTCTAGAAAATGGTTCTGCAACCTCGTCTGGGTTCGTTTGCACCGTATCGTGCTCTTGTGTTCCCCAATTCGGGTTTTGACAGGTCTTGACGTCATCCCAATATAGTGGAGTCCACATGGGCAGGTCAGTAAATAAATGCAATTCTTGGAGTTGCAATTGGTGTGGCGATTTAGTTACCATGGTCTGGGCAGTCCTAGATCAACCTCTTTCATGGGTTTAGTTTGTGGACAGCAAGAACATGACCCACAGGGGAAGTGGCCAGAAACTGGGGGTAAGTTCCAAAGGGTTTGGGGCGGTTTCGAAATGGTTCTAGGGCGTGTGTGTACTAGGATGTCTCTCAGATTTTGAGTGCGTTTAAATGCAAACAAGGGGAGAGGGCCCGGGTCAAATGTTCCAGTTCTAAGTATCCGCCAATGTCTTTTCACTATTCTTTGGATAGTGTTAGAGAGGGGAGTGAAAGAGGTCACGCACGTGAGTGCGGTACTCTCAGATCTCGTTCTTGTTTCCAACAGAGATTCACGATGGTTGTTCCTGGCCCTCTTGTGGGCTGTTTTGATAATGCTGATAGGGTAGTCCCTGGCAATGAGGTTCTTTCTAAGGTGTACGATATCTTAGTCCCAGTCCGAGAGAAGCCCCTCATGCTTTGTAATTTTTTTGTTCTCTCCCTCTCCCTGCAGGTTCGACGTCAAGGACACGAATAATCCGTGTTCCTTTTTTCTTTTGTTTTTGGGATTATAGGTTACTCCCCTCTTTTTCCTGAATCCCTCTCCCTTACTCTGTAATCACCACTTTGGTCCTGACGAAGCGCTAGGATCCACTAGGGACCGCGGGCAGCGCGAAACATGTTGACCACCCTTTCTACACCCTCTCTCTCATTTTAACCCTCACTCCAACGGGTCGAGAGCAGTGGGACGTATTTACATCCAGTTTCCCCTACTCAGAGTGTCAATCTAACACTATCCCCCGTTACTTTTTAGTAGA
Source organism: Triturus cristatus (assembly GCF_964204655.1). NCBI lineage: Eukaryota > Metazoa > Chordata > Amphibia > Caudata > Salamandridae > Triturus > Triturus cristatus. The sequence continues at coordinate 409,180,812 of NC_140590.1, forward strand.
TCCTTTGGACCCACCAATAAATTGTTAGGGTACCACAAGGTCTTTTTAGCTCCATCACGACACTGTCCTCCCCCCTTCCCCACACACCTGCACGCACAACTACGGCGACTCCATCAAAAGATCTCCGACAGAGAGCCCTCCCGAGGGCCCGTGAGGGACTGCAGCGTCACCCCCACGAGGAGCACCGCCCGATGATGACGCTTTGCACCCGCAAGGGTGTGTGAGGGCACTTCTAGTACCATCCAGGAGTATCTGGTCTCCATTACATTATCATTCTCGAACCTCATCCACTACTTTCCCCCCTCTCACAGTAGACCATATTGGCACTGTTTTGTTTAGGAACTGTTACCTTATTTTGTACGTGACAGTTCCACAAGGCCAGATACCCTTTAGGGAAGGACCACTGAACAAGATGTGCTGCTGCAGAGAAGAATGTTGCGGGAGAAGCTTCAAAGTCAATCTGACAGGTGATGCGCCTCGGGCGGATAGGCGAGCAAATTTGTCCCGGTCTCCTCCTGGTTCTCAGAGCAGATGTTGTCCAAAATGTTTTTACTTCTTCAGTTTTGGGGATTTAGCCATCTGGGCACCTTAATCACCACAACCAAGAGTCCAGAACTGGTGGGACTCTGCTTGGGGTTTCAGGACTCACTCAATCTAGGGCCAGCTGCAGGGTGAAGATGGTGGGAGGCGTTTGTGTCCCTGTGTGAACAGGTGGCCAGCAAACTAGCCATTGGAGTTACTCCAGTAGTCCTGGGTTCAGGTGAAGAGGCAGGGCTCAATAGCTAGGCTGCCCTCTGAGGATTCAAGGCAGGCTCCAGGCAGCATAGCAGTCCAGCCAGGTATAAAACAGCAGTCTTATAGATTACACAGCAGATCACAGCAGCAGGCAGTCCTGTGAGAGTCCTTCTTCATCTCCAGGAGTGAACTGAATAGTTGGTGTCTGAGATCCTATTTTTATACCCTGATGCACTTCTTCTTTCATCTTTCTGTGACTGAAGGTAGCATAGTAGAAACTACTGATATACCAATGGGAAAGACCCAATAATATTGTCCTGACATTAAGAAGAAGGGTGTGTAGATTGTGGCTGAGTGGGTGCTGATATTATAAGTGAATTTAGGTAGGGGAAAGGCCTGATCCCATTGTTCTGTGTATGTGGATAGTAGGCATCTTAGTGTACTTTCGAGGAGTTGGTTAACTAGTTCAGTTTCAACGTCAGTGTGTGGGTGGAAAACAGATGACAAGGCTAACTCTATTCCTAACTTATCACAGAGTATTCTCCAAAATTGTCATGTGGACTAAACTTCGTGAGCTGAGATGATTTTAGTCGGTAGACCATGCAGTCTTACGATATGATCAATGAATATTTCACTAAATTCTGCGGCGGTGGATAGCTTTTTGAGGGGAATGAAATGTGCAATTTTTGATAACATGTCAAGAACTATTAAAATGGTAGTGAAGGTTTTATTTGCTGGAAGGTTAGCAATAAAATCTAGACTAATGGTGTGCCAAGGAACTAGGGGTAGTTTTTAGGGTTTTTGTTATACCTAGGTGTCCTTTTAATGCTGCATCATGATTCCATTTGATTACCTAATGTCTTAATTCTACAGTAGGGATGTACAATTTCTGAGAGTGAAGGAAAAGCTTGTCTGTAATAGTATGGTTAGGTGTTTTCATCCATTCTTCTGCCTAATTTTTTATATTCTTCATGTAAGGTAGCCATAAAGGTGTCACCCTCGCTAACTGCGACTATCTTTTCCGGTGGAATGATAGTAGCGGCGTTTGATGTGGAATGGGAAGAGTGAGATTATCCCAGTCCAGAAAGAAAATCAGAATTAACTGCTTGGTCTCTGAGCACAACCATCATATTTAACGGGGGTGAGAGCCCTAACGCTGCTAAAGAATTGTACGTTTTTATGATCTGAGAATATTATGACTGTATGTTTAGCCCCCTGTAGGAAATTCCTCCATTCAGTGAACACCAGTTTGATGGACAGATGTTCTCTTTCAGCCACCGTATAGTTTTGCTCTGCTGGGAGACGTTTTTTGGAATAAAAGGCTATGGGATGCATGTGGCCAGTTTTTGGGTGCTTTGGAGATGCAATTCCTCCTACAGCTACCTGAGAAGCATCAGCTTTGACGTAATAGGGCTGGTCTGGATCGGGAAGCTGAAGAACTGGTGCAGTGGTGAACGTAGTTTTTAACAGTTGCAAGGCCTGATTGGCTTCTAGAGACTATGTGAATGATTGCCCCTTTTTTGGCAGCTGTGTTATGTGCGCCATTACCACTGAAAAGTGCAGGATGAAACGACGATAAAAATTGGCAAAGCCAAGTTTCTGTAGAATTTCCTTGACATTTGTTACAGTTAGCTAATTAGTAATGGCTTCTACCTTTTGAGGGTACACAGTGATGCCTGTCGGGGATAGGTGATACACCAGAACCTCTACTGAGTGTGCATGGACAGAACATTTGTCTAATTTAGCAAAGAGAAGGTTTTCCCTAAAAGCGCTGCAAGATGGCAGGTACATGCTGTACATTTTCTTGTTCTGAGTTTGAGTTAATCAGAATGTTGCCGATTTAGACAATTGCACAAACATCCAAAAACTCCCTCAAGACCATGTTAATGAAATATTGAAATGTGCTGGAGCATTACATAGCCGAAGGGCATAACAGTACATTCAAAGAGCCCGAACTTAGTCCTAAAGGCGGTTTTCCATTCATCACCTTCTCGTACACAGATTAAGTGGTAAGCCCCCCCGTAAATCTAGGTGTGTGCAAATGGTAGAATGTCTGACCTGATCATGTAGTACGGGAATTAACAAGAGAGGATAACTGTTCTTAATAATCACCTTATTGACCGCTCTATAATCCACACAAGCCCATCCTTCTTGGGTACAAAGAAGAGTGAGGAAGACACAGGCAACGTGGAGTGGCATACAAAACCTATCTCTAGCATTTCATCCAGATATTTGTGCAGATATTGAGTTTCAGGTTCTGTCAAAGTGTACACTCTACTGCAGGGCAGTGTTGCTCCTGGGAGGAGATGTATGCAGCAATCAAAGGCTCTGTGTGGGGGCAGTTGGGTGTCTTTCACAGGGTCAAAAGCATCCTGGAAATCTGGTATTCTTTGGGTAGTTTAAGGTTTTCTGTTCCTTGGATCAAGGTGCAATGCAGAGGTATTCCCACCTCTGGAGCATCTTGTTAGCAGGTAGTAGTGCAGAATGGTGAGACCAAGTTTACAGTGCTGTGTACCCAATCAATTTTTGGATTATGGTGTTCTAGCCAAGGTTTTCCCATAATTCTCCCAAAAGTAGGAGTGTCTATTAGAACAAAGACAAATCATTCAGTATGCCCATTATCGCACACTAAGGTTAGAGCCTCTTTCTAAAAGCAAATTAGTCCAGAAGACAACTCTGCAGCATCTACTGCATGCACAGGCTCAGGTTTTTCTATGGGATCTTTTTGTGAGCCCAAGCTTGGCAGCTAGGATCAGATCAAAGAATTTGCCTGTGCCCCTGAGTCAATAAGCATGGACATTATGTGCCTCCGCTGTGGGTATAGGATTACTGTAAAACACACAAGATGATGGACGGAATGTTGCACATTGGCAAAACATTCACCCCCAGTCACAGATCTGGGTTTAATCCATTGTTATTTTGCTCACCACGCCACCCCAGTTCAGACATGGCCATATGCAAATCAGTCTTGACCCTGTGCCTCATGGGAATAGTCCAGCCCGAACTGCCAAGCCATGTCTTCCCTGGACCGGAATCAAGCATCCTAGGACCGGTTTCGGGGTTCACCCCTCTTCAGCCAGGATAGCTTGACTCCAGTGGTGTAGTGAGCACGGGACCCACGTCTGGGCATACCCTTCCCACATAGGGCGAAAAGCAAAACACTGCATTTGTCACCCCGAGTGGGACGGGTATGCTCAGACGTGAGTCGCGTGCTCTCCATGCCACTGGAATCAAGATATCCTGGCTGAAGAGGGGTGAAACTCCGAAACCGGTCCTAGGATGCTTGGTTCCAGTCCAGGGAGGACCTGGCTTGGAAGTTCGGGCTGGACTGTTCCCATGAGGCACAGGGTCAAGACTGATTTGCATATCGCTGGGTTCAAACTGGAATGGCATGGTGAGAAAAAAAACGATGGATTTAGGCCCAGATCTCTGTACTGGGGTGAATGTATGACATTGTTCTGCATTCTGTCCATCAATTGTTGTTTTTGCATTTGTCACCCCGAGTGGGACGGGTATGCTCAGACGTGAGTCCCGTGCTCTCCATGCCACTGGAATCAAGATATCCTGGCTGAAGAGGTGTGAAACCCCGAAACCGGTCCTAGGATGCTTGGTTCCAGTCCAGGGAGGACCTGGCTTGGCAGTTCGAGCTGGACTGTTCCCATGAGGCACAGGGTCAAGACTGATTTGCATATGGCTGGGGTCAAACTGGAATGGCATGGTGAGCAAAAAAACGATGGATTTAGGCCCAGATCTCTGTACTGGGGTGAATGTATGACATTGTTCTGCATTCTGTCCATCAATTGTTGTTTTTGCATTTGTCACCCCGAGTGGGACGGGTATGCTCAGACGTGAGTCCCGTGCTCTCCATGCCACTGGAATCAAGATATCCTGGCTGAAGAGGGGTGAAACCCCGAAACCGGTCCTAGGATGCTTCGTTCCAGTCCAGGGAGGACCTGGCTTGGCAGTTCGGGCTGGACTGTTCCCATGAGGCACAGGGTAAAGACTGATTTGCATATGGCTGGGTTCAAACTGGAATGGAATGGTGATAAAAAAAACGATGGATTTAGGCCCAGATCTCTGTACTGGGGTGAATGTATGACATTGTTCTGTATTCTGTCCATCAATTGTTTTTGTATAGGATTACTGTGATACGGATAGTCAGATGCCATGAAATTTGTGCTCCTACATTGCTCAGATATTGTGAGGTCTGTATGGCTTCTCTCAACAGATGATCTCCCTTCTGTTCTTGATCGATCTCTACACTAGCCACAGCCTTAGTCTTTTTGAGTTTATTGAACATTCACTAGCGAAATTACCAGCTTTGCAACAATAAGCACACAGGCTTAATTTGCGGTGACGTTCCTTTTCCTTATTAGATAGTGGACCCCTTATACCTTCTATCTGCATAGGTTTAGTATCAAGAGTCTTACTATCTTATTATGGCGACACATTAATGACAATTTCTTCAAGAAAACTAAACTCAAGACCATTTTGGGAATTTGGAAGGTTTAGAGCAATATCCGTAAACTCCTAGGGTTGGGACGCTTCTCATGCTATACTCCGATTAGCGACAACTTTGATCTCTTAGAGATCTTTCATGATGGTTGTCTGTCTAGGTGGGTTAGGGTAGGGATTACCAAACTAGGTTGCTTCTATACCGAAAACCGATTGAAGAGTTTCTCAGAGCTACGCAATGATTATAACGTTAGTAATATGGATTTTTTAAAGTATTTACAGGTTAGGGATTTCCTGTCAAAGAAAATGGGGGGGCGCTGTAATTTTCAAAATAGCGTAGCAATAGATAAATTAATTTCGGATACTATCCCTAGAATCGGGGAAATATATAAGGACCTTATTAGTACTCTACCGGATGATCTAGATAAACATCTTTCTAGATGGCAGGCTAACCTATCCGTACACCAAGCAACATCGGAGCGAGCGCTAGAGCTTGCACATACATTGCTAATGTCAATAAAATTACAAGCCCAATTCTACAAAACTTTTTTGCCCTTTATTACACACCGTATAAAATGGGCAAATGGGCCAGCGGCTCGTGGACTGCTTGTCCACGCTGTTCATTGGCGGCAGCTAATGATATTCACATGTTTGCCACGTGTTCATCACTTACTAACCTTAGGATAGAAGTATCCGATTTCATTTCGGATATATTTCAGGTAGAAATTACTATCTCTAATGCAGAAATGATCTTAGGAGTGGCTGCAACAGAGCGCCCAACATACCAACAGGGGCTGATTTTTGTAGCAATGGGAGTTCTTAGATTGTGCATAGCCACTGCATGGCTTGATCCTCAACCACCATCTTTCTCACAATGGAGGGCTAGATTACTTGCCATTTGTAGCGTGGAGGTGGCCATATATAAGAATAAGGGATTAAAGAAAAAACAAAGAGGGATGATGATTTGGGAACCATTGTTAATCTGGATAGAAAATCATAGTCAAGGATAATATGTATATATATTTAAGGGAATAACCCTAAGGAGAAAGTGGATGTGCGAATCTCTTTCTCTTTTCTGCTTCTTTTTTTTCTCCTTATTGTCTGTTTTCTTCTCTCTTTTTTTTTTTCTTTTCTTTTTTTTTTCTTTCTTTTCTTTTTCTCTCTTGGTTATCAAATCTGTACGATGCGAGAGCCTACTTCTTCAACGCATATACTAAAGGTGATTCAACCGAATGTGTCTCGTGGCCTTGGTCTGTTAGGGGGGAGGGGGGTATGTATTGTATTAAACTGTCAAATGTAAATAAAAACTATTTAAAAAAAAAAAAAAAAGAGTCTTACTATCTGACTCCTTCTTCTTGGTTTTGAAAACAATTACTCTGGTGTCACTGCAAGATCTGTCACCTTTTTGCTCATGCAATTGGTGATCTGACTCAACCACAAGATCAATAAACTCTGTACAATCATTGGGCAGATCAATGATGTGCAAGAGGGAATCTTTAAGGTCATCTCTTAATCCTCGATAGATGTTATTTTTTCTTACGACCTGCGCGTTTCCACCACCAGTTGATTGAAAGTAGAGATATAAGTCAGTGGGTCCTTAAAGCCTTGTTGTAAGTTTAATAGCTCATTATCACTTGCTTGGATAAAAACCTGTTTTGCAAATAACGTACAAACTCAAAAAGGTAGTCATGGTAGCCTTAAAAGCAAAATTGTTGTACTTTAGGGGATTATTTGTTTCTAATAAAGGAATTGCCCAGTCAGCAGATAGACCTTCCAAATAAGAGATTGGAAACGCTACTTTAGCAGCGTCTTTGGGAAAGCCTGAGGTTTACTTAGGGAATGTAATTGGCATTGACTCATAAAGGGAGCAGATTTAGTACTGTCATCATGAAAGCATTCTGGAACTGCTGAGGGCACAGGACTGTGTGTAAGAACAGATAAATGCAGATTCTGGTCAGCAGTTGTAAACGCCCCTCTCTGAAATGGTTCTCCAAACACAGGCTGGGTCAAGACTAGGCAACTATCCTTGGGTTGAACACTCCACCATCGTGTGAAATATGCCCTCTCTTGTTGCAACTCTTCCTTATGTGTTGCATTTTCTGCTTTTCACCTACTCAGATCTAGTTGCAACTGCTGCATTAACTCAGACAGATTGATAGCGTCATTGAAGTCCCCTGATTAGGCACATGCTAGATCGGCTGTGAATATTTGGTCTTGTTTGGTCATTGCACTACCTAAAAGGATTGTTAGGTGTTGTGGCTTAGCCTTCTGTCATATGCCACCTACCTGGATCCCAGGTGATTCCAATGGGGTGACGACGCTAGTTCCCGAATCCTCCAGAGACTTGCCCTTAGTTTCCACGAGGAGACACTGCTCCAGTGGCAAATCCCAGGAGAAGGGGGTTGGGATGGAAAGAACGTGTGGAGTCCAAGATGCTGTGACTCACCTACTCAAACGTGCAGCAGGCATTTACACCAGTCAGATGAATGGTACCGGCAGATATGGTACCTATAAACAAACAAATAATAAAGATTTAGTCTAGTATTAACTCTATTTCTTAAGGTATCACATCACAAAAGCTTTTCAAATCTCAACCAACCTTTGGCTGTGTTGTACATAGAGGCCCCTTCACCAAAGTTCCGAAACTGTAGACATTATGGTTTTAGCATCAAACCAACAAGTAAATTTGAATTAGGTTAGCTACACCCAAGTCTACTCTGGCAGAGCCCTTCCAAGAGTATGCACAAGTTGAACAAAAACACTGCTTACCCTCGTTTGCAGCACGATGTTGCGACTGAGCTCATAGCAAAATCAAGTCTGTTAATGTGTCTCTCCTTTCCTTTTCGTTCTTTTTTCCATCCAAGTGCAAGACTAATGTGCAACATTCTTTGGAGTGAGGTCGAAGCTGGAGAAACAAGTGAGCTGTCAAGTCAGAGTCCTGGAAGCCAGGAAACAGGTAAGTGGCATGCACAGAGGCAAAACGAAGGAGAGAAGTGTAGACTGTCTTTAAACAAGACTGCTTGTATTTGTTCTGCATGTGAATATTAATTGCATTGCTTCAGAACGTTCACAAAGGTTGCATTGTAATTGCTTGTAACAAGGAAAAGGTGCAGATAATTACCTTAATGAGGCTGCCTTCTAGAAGGTGCTTTAGAATGTTCACAAAGATCGCTGTCTAATTGCCAATAGCAAGAAACAGATGCAGGTGATTAATTCGACGAGGGCTGTCTTCTGGAAGGTTCACGTTGAGGTAATCTTTGCTGGTTGCTTGATACCTATTCTGGTGGATTTTCTGGATGTTTCCAAGGTGCCTGAAACCTGAACTTGCATATGCATGGTAAAACATTTGCAATAGCTATTAAGCTTTTTCAAACAAACTGGGTAACACCCGCTGCAGCTAGCTATTACCAACAGCATGTAATATGGTCAAATGTCAGGGTACAAGATGTTTGTTCATTCATATGTGTTGGGAGGAGCGAAATGCATCATGACGGTATATTTGTGATAGTCAAGAGAGGTGCGCTGTGGCAGGAATCCTGACAAGTATGCAGATGAATGCAGATGAGGTAGAGAGTCCTGTATTGTGGCTATGTAGAGGGAATGCACAAGTGTAACTGTCACCCATCCCAGCCCAGACGTGTATTGGAGACAGGCTGTCAGGCACATAGAGCAGTAAGTGCAGAGAAATGTCCACTTTCTAAAAGTGGCATTACTTAATCAGTATGGTTAAATCCAACTTCACCAGTAAGGAGTATTCAGCATTACCAATCCAAAGATATAAAACATGGAGAAGCTAGTCCTCTCTGATCGGGAATTACCACTTAAAGAAGCATAAGGGAAATCCCAATGCTAACCTATGAGAGGCAAAGGCCTCACAGTAGTGAAAAACACATTTTTCTGTTTGTCACTACTAGGACATGCAAAACATAACAGTACATCTCCTACCTCTTACTTACATAGCACCCTGTCCTTAGGGCTACCTAGAGCCTACCTTAGGGGTGGCTTATATATAATAACAAGCATTTGCAATGCAATCGGTCTTGCCTTTGGGACCTTCTATGTATTTAGCTATGCAGTACATTAGCCTGGGTGCTGAACCATCTACTGTTCTTTGACATGGAGAGAAAGTAAGCACCAAACTGTGTGACACACCAGGTATGGGAACACATGGAGAGAAATATTGTCTTTGTGTGGGAAATGGTATAGTCCAAAGCTCTGTTTCTAGTATAAAAGCAGGACCTTTGGTGGTCATATCACTGAAAATACAAGGTGTAAAAAAATATTATTGTCTACGGGTGCTCCCGGAAGACAATGTCTATGGACTGGAATCCAGAGAATGCTAAAGTGATTCTGAAAAGAAAGACCCTCAGTAGAAAGCAATTCTGGTATTTTACTGACCTCTTCTGGTCGTTTTCTATCAAGACAGTTAAATAGAGGCAGTTGGACAGGAAAAATAAATGTCCCTAAGCAGAAGCAGACAAGTCCTAGGGCTGATCTCTAGAGCCGACAAAGTACATACACAAATAAGTATATACTAAAGTATATACTAAAGAATATATACTAAAGTATATAACTAAATTATATACTTAAGTATATACAAGAGGTCTTGAATACTCAACCTAAAAAGGAATGTAAGGCTTGGCAAGTAGTTTTGAATGGCAAGTCAAAGTGGCAGTAGAACTGCATCCACAGGCACTGCAGGAATAGGCCTAAGACAGGTTTAAAAGGCTACTTCTGTGGGTGGCACAATCAGTCCTGCAGTTCACTAGTAGCATTTAACTTACAGGCCCTAGACATAAGGTATACCACTTTGCAAAGGATGTATGAGTAAGTTAAATATGTCAATCATGTACACACCAAATACACACATGTTTGGGGAAGAAACAAATGCACTTTAGCACTGATTAGCAGTGGTAAAGTGCTCAGAGTCCTAAGGCCAACACAAAGATACAGCAACAAGTGGAGGTTAAAAGAAAAAACATTTGGGGAAGACCACCCCAAGGATGCCAGGTCTAACAACGACTGTCTGAGATCAATTCACAAAGTCTAACTGTCAGTTATTCCCAGACATGTGGCCATAGACAGGCTGCATGCACAAGAGGGCTAAGGCAGGAAAATGCCAACTTCCTAAAAGTGGCATTTTCAAAATTGTAATCAAAAACTCATCTTTACCATAACATAGGGCTTCTCCTTACAATTCCAAAGACCCCAAACATGACATAGCCACTTGCCCCCGATTGGAAAATACAGTTTATTAATTGTAATAAGGAATCTCTAATGTTATCCTATGGGAGAGGTAGGCTTCACAGTAGTGAAAAACGATTTGAGGAGTGTTTCACTACCAGGACATGTAAAACTGAAAAAGTGAATGTCCAACCTTTCAATTACAAGACACCCTGCCCTATGGGCTACCGAGGGCGTACCTTAGGGGTTACTTATATGCAAGGAAGGGGAGTTTATGGCTTGACTAGGGGGGTTTAAATACAAAGGCAACATGGAAGTTTAAAACTGAATTCAGACTGTAGTGGCAGGCCTTCTACATATTTTGAGGTGATGCTTAGTTGAGTGGCACAATAAGTGCTGCAAGCCCATTGGTAGCATTTAATTTGCAGGCCCTGGGTATATAATATGCCACTTTACAAGGAACTTATAAGTAAATTAAATATGCCCATTGGGTATAAGCATATTTAATCATGTATTACAGGAATGCGCACTAACACTATAGCACTGGTCAGCAGTGGTAAAGATCACAGAGTTCAAAGGCCAACAAAAACTAAATCCAGCAAAATAGAGGAAGAGAGACAAAATGTTTGGGGAGAAGACCACCATAAGGCTGACAAAAACATTGTAATATCTAGGTTCCCTGTGGTGCCAAGCCCCGCTACCATTCTGTCATGCTTTCCTGCTTCAGTAAAATGATTGATTGTTGTTGACTTGTGTTATGCCTTCTTCTCCGTTCATATTCATGAAGAGAGCCAGAATCTTTTCTCAGTCCAAATCAGGGGGGGCAGCAGATTTTGTTGACTCTCACCCCGGGGTTTACAGTATCCCCTCCTATCCAAAAAGGACATTGACACCCTATTCTTCCATAATGGTTCACTCTAGCTCAAAATGTTAAATACTTGCATGCCAACAGCGGCTCCTCCACTAAGGTGGAGGAGCATTGCCCCACTGCTTTGCAGCAGTAAAGAAAAGGAAAACTAAAATGATAATAACACAAAGTTATTATCATTTTATTTGTTCCTGCTGCTGTAGCTTTGCAGGTGGGACAGTGCTGCTCTGATGAGAGAGGAGCAAGGGGAGGAGTGGTGACACACTGTATGGGCCTGATTCACAAAAGTAATCTGAGACAAATCCTAACTTTATGAGTTTCCCTGTTAACAAAAGGCATTTAAGAGTAGTAAAGTTAGGAGTCCTAACTTTACTGCTCCTAAACTGAGAAAAATCCTAACTTTGCGACTTTCGGTATTCACAACAGGCATTTAGGAGCAGTAAAGTTAGGATTCCTATTTTTACTGCTCCTAAACTGAGAAAAATCCAAACTTTACGGGTCCGATTCACAGAACTAACTTAAGACAAAATCCTAAACTCACTATCATTTTGTTATTCACAGAAGTTAGCAGTCCTAACTTTAGGACTCCTAAATGCCTTCTGTGAATACTGAAAGTCTTAAAGTTAGGATTTTTCTCAGTTTAGGAGAAGTAAAGTTAGGAAGCCTAGGTGCTTTCCTGTTCTTGCGTGACACGGAGGAGAGACACGGCTATAAGGTACTTTTTGTTCCTCTTGTTTTTACCCCCTTACTCCCCACCCCCTGCCCACCACCCACATCCATGCTGGCCACCACTGCTTGCTACTCACTTCTGCCAGTCAGGACCAATGCACGGTTGACTCCATCTATCTGCTGAATCTGAATTGGCTAAGAAGTGGCATAAGACCTCAAAAAAGTACAATTTAGTCATCCCTGTATTGAATGCTTAGGTCGTAATCTCTCTTTTGAATTTAGCTGCCTGTCTGCAGATGGTTTCGGAGCCATCCATAAAATACAATGCCCACTCAGTGTCTCACATGCTTGTACCTTCTTGGGAAAGGAGGAATACTGTGAACAATTGATTTGTAATTTTGGAACTCTGATTGAACCCGTAGCGGAACACTTCTAATGGACTGAAGAGGTAGAGTGAGCGCTTGTGACTCTGAACCTCTGCTCTCCAGCTCTGCCTTTTGATTACCTGTTTAGGCAAAATCTTTTCCTTTGCACTGTCATTAATTAAATGGATATGCCTTCGGAGTGTATCACAGTGACAAAAAGAAATCCATTACCTGTTACTTTCATTCTTGACCCCATGGCAGCAATATTGTTGCCTTGTTTGAGGGCTATGGATGTTTCACTTTTTGAAGCCTCTGAAAACATTGTGCTGGGTTCCTTTTTGATAGATGCTATTCCTCCTGTGCCTTATTACTCACAATGAAAGGTTTGTATTTGTCCACTGGATAATTTTCTCGATATGAGATTTTGTTACTTTCTAACTCCCACATCATGTTCATCTGTTACCCATCACTCGGTCTGGTTTCTCTGATGGCCACAGTGCAGGAGGGGGGAACACCACAACTGTCTCCTTGTTACAGAACCTTTAAATAAGCCCAGAATTGATTTGGCTGGTGCCCTCATTCTAAACAGTGAACTTCTTTATTATGTGGCTGGGTCTTGTCTCAGTGACAATAATGGAAATCATCTTGCTCGGCACCCTGTATGTACATTGGTTGACATAGTAGTGCGTTGACAGCTCAGGGCAACTCTGCTCAAGGAACTGAGATGGTCACCCTCACCATCACAAGGCATGTAGTGTAGCATGACATAAGATTGCTACTGTATTTACTGACTCCATGTATGTGTCTGCAGTCATAAAATTACTATTAAAATTAAACTTGTAGCTTGTGGATACCCAAAAAAATAGTCAACACACACAAAAGTGTAAGTTTACCTTTGTGAATCAAACCCTATTACGGTAATCAAAGAGCTACTTTGGGGCTTCATTTCCCTTTACGAGATCCTGTTAAAGCTTTCCACTGCCCAAGGAACCCACTTTGTCTTTAATGAAGGCAGTTTGCAAAGCTCTAGAAATAACGCATATTATACACTTTGCTTATTATCCTGAGCGTTAGAAAAAGGTGGAGCAAAACAATTATACTCTTGATAATAGATTAGTTGACATTGGTGCTGAAACCCACCTTAAGTAGCCTGACCCATTGCCCCTGGCACTGTGGTCAGACATGACCATTTCCTTCAAGAAAACCAAGCTAAGCTTGAATTAAGCAGTCATGGGTCGTTCCACATTACTAATCTCAATCTCTTGAGCCTTTCAAAGGGCTTGTTGTTAATTAAGTTGCCTGTGAATGATGATATGGTTATGCCGACGTGGCAGCTCCAGGTAAGAGCGGTTGGGACAGGTAAGGGGAGATTTCGAGAGATGACCTCGAGGGAAAATTAATCATTTATTTGTTTTCCCTCGTGGTCATCTCGAAATCCCCCCTCAACTGGCCCTACCGCTCTTATTTGCAGTGGCCGTGGCTGTGGTTAAGCTGTAGTGCAAGCAACTGATTTGCTCTCTCTGTAGTTTCAATTCTCAGTTCCTTGAAACCCTTCCAGAGTGCCCAACTGAAGCCTGTCCTGATCGGCAGCCTGGTGAGTGGATCTAAATTAATGTGCACCTCCATGCCCTTCTGCCCCGCTGGAAGGGTCCCTACCAGATCATGTTGACTAAGAACACAGCTGCCTGGGCCTATTCCAGTCATTGAAAGAGGGCACTGCACCTCTGGACCCCATCCCTTTCCACACCTGCTATGTCTCCTATCATGGCCCTGCCAACCACGTTCTTCCACTGAATCAGCATGTACCAAATCGGCTGGGAAGCGCTCCATATTCTGCGTCTAATGCAACCTTCATCACTTCAAGATGCAGCCCTACCTTCCCAGCAGTAACAGCTCATTCCACAGTAGTGATAATGCTTCTCACTACTGGATCATTTGGTGGATCTGACCGACTACGTTTGTTGTTAATTCATTGTAAAGAAGGATTATGGCACCCAGAAATGAACCACACTTTATCAGTTGCCCGCCAAAGTGATAGTCATTTCTTGTACATCAAAAATACTTACTTGAACCACTTGGAGCGATACTACACGACCTCACCTTTTGATCTAGTTAGACTTGCATTCATTTGCCTACCAATGCCTGATGGATGTTCCCGTCATCTGGACCTCTTTCAACAAAGAAATCAGCTTGTCTTTTCTTTCATAACCTTTAGCCTCATGACCATGAGGATGTACTACACTGATACTTCTATACAATATAGGTTTCCATTTTCCAAACACACCATGCTGCCTGCCACCATTTATAATGCTATCGCTGCCACCAGCTTGGACGGTGAAACCAGAAATTATAGCATCTTTGCAGGACATAATGAGTGAGACCTCATTTTTTCTGCCCCAAACTCTGATGCAGAACTGGGTTCCTACTCGGAGTGCTCACAGAAGTCCTGTAAAATTGAACACAACCCGATCAATAGGTCAACACTTACTATGTTTGTAGGAACGAAGCAAAGATCTCTCCCAAGATTGGTACTGAACCTGTTACAAAGCTTTTTGTCCCTGCCAAGTGTCACGCTCCCAACCACCTGACTCCTTCTGAGACTACCTCAAGCTACACAGACACTGAAGAGTTTTTTTGCTGTCCTGTTTCCATTCCTATGAAGTTCAAACACTTACTAAAGTTTTGGAGGTGATCCTGACTGCTACAACTCTCACATTGTGCCTCATTTCAGACCAGTTAGAGACTCAGAGAACTGTCATAGTACAAATCACAATGACTGTGCATTTTGTCCTTGCAGGCGAGTGCTATATTTGATGCAGGATCTTTTTCTATTATACTGAATACTTCCATTAGCATCCATGAATATTCTTCTCATATTAGAGAAAGTGATAAGGAACTGAAGAAAATAAATAATGGATTTTATTTAGACAGCAAAAATATCTAGTCCTCGCTGAACAGAATATTAAGAGGTTTGGAGAAAGAAGATTCTAGAACATTTGCTCACTGGTTTCATTATTTTACTTACCATTTCTGCACTCATACATGTTTGTCTGTGCACAAGTCATCTCCTCAACACTAATATATATATATATATATTGACTTTATTTCGGATATATTTCAATCCACAAAAGTACACAAAAATTAGCAATACATATTAAAACATAACAAGAACACAATTAATTACAAAGTCAATCACAAATACATACAACACATACAATTTCTAAAAGAGTGCATATTCAAAATCAATACAGAAAAAGTGCGTTAATGCATTGGGCTGCGGATGCTACATAGTAATTTACAGTTACTCATCTAAACATTTTCTTAGTCTCATAGCCAGTTTTAGGAATTCTAGCACCTGGAGAACACTATCCGGGTGCAACAGCTGTAGATACATAAGGGCAGGTCTAATTTGTTTAAAATTTAATTTCTTTAAAAGTGTAACAAGATAACGTCTGCGGGGATATTCATAAAAAGTACATAAAAACATAAAATGCAGCAGATCCTGAGGAGACTTCCCGTCGCAGCGACAGGGTGCTGCAGGTTTCTTAAAAATGTCCGACTTAGGTCTAATTAAAAGATGATGGAGGATGTTAAACCTAAAACGGGTCAACAAAAATTTCTCATGAGAGGTAAAGGAGCATGTTAGATACTTTTCCATGGTATCACAAGTACTCAACATGATATACTTTCTAACATTAGGTTTCAAAAGCTCGACTTCATCTCTAAGAGCATTACAATCCAAAATAAAAGCTCTCTTAATTGCTGTAACATCACCTTTAACTATATCCCTAGGATTCACAAACAGATTCAGGCGACCCAGCCTCTGAAATTGGGACTTTAAATATTTAAGCCAAGGTACACACATTGCATGATCAAGTGATACGAGGTCTTCCACTATCAAATGTGTTAAGGGAATCTCATCGTTTAACCATAATTTTAACCAGCATAACAATGGTTTCAGTCCAACAGTGTCGGATAGATACGGGCAGCCAAGTTCTTCATGTACAATTAGATTCGGTGTGCTACCTGGGACACATAACAGACGCTTTAAAAAGTTATTTTCAACAATTTGTAGTTGTTCGCCATTTATGTAGCCCCATATCTCGCTGCCATATGCTGCAGTGGCAATGGTTTTGGCATTATATAATTTCATCAAGGCCACATTTGGCTTTTTCCCCAATTTGGAGGCGAAATTGAAAATGGAGGCATTAACTCTAATCATTTCCCCCTTTTTCTTAGCCAAGTGTGGGACCCAGCTGAGCTTCGTGTCAAATAGGACACCCAGATAAGAGAATGTCTGGGTGATGGGGATCAAAACATCATTTAGTTTAAAAATGAACTTCTTTATAGGTTGACGGCCAACATGCATTATATAAGATTTCGAATTATTGACTGTGAGGTCCCTATCAGACATGAATTTGTTAAAAGCGTTCAAAAGTGCCTGTAGACCTAATTCTGTACGTGAAATTAAAACCGCATCGTCGGCATATAAAAGTACAGGAATACCCCTTACACCGGCTCTAGGGCAATCTGATTTTACCTCTAGTAAATCAGCCTCTAAATCATTTATATAAAAATTAAAAAGAAAGGGGGCCAAAATACATCCCTGTCGCACTCCTTTGTTAATACTAAAATTTCCTGTAGTTTCCCCGGTCGATGAAAACCTCACATTTGCTCTTGTATCATTATGCAAATCCGCTAGGAACTCCACAATCCCCCCATCAATGCCTTTATCCTTCATGGTCCGCCACAGCCTCCCTCTGTTGACACAGTCAAAGGCTGAGTACAGATCCATGAAGGCAAGGTGAATTGTTCCCTTCTGAACAACAGTATATTTATTCAGAATAAGAAACAAATTGAGGCACTGGGTTATAGTGGAGCGCCCTTCGCAGAAACCGTATTGGGAGGTAGACATAATGTTATTTTCATTCGTCCAACTTGTTAGGCGTTGAAGTATAACTCTCCCCATGATCTTAACCATCGAGTCAATGAGGGAAATTGGTCGATAACAAAGGGCACTTCCCCTATCTCCCTTCTTAAAGACAGGAACTATAGTTGACATGCCCCATGTTCCGGGACAACCCACTACGGCCGCTGCGTTAAAAACCGCAGCCAAGATGGGAGCCCAGAAGTCTGGATCAGATTTATAAAGGTCCGGTGGGATCCCATCAGGACCCGGCGCTTTATTTGCAGTAAGACCCCTTATAGCAGCCAGGACCTCCCTTGAGTCACAGATAATGGCAGTACTATCCCTATCACTGGGGAACTGTGACCATAATTCCATCAGCCACGGAATAGTACAGGCTTTTAAAATGACTTTCCCATTCCTCTTTGGTTATACAACAAACAAGTCCGTCTCCGGGATCCTCTGTGAGAAAGGGTTTCTTCACCAGAGTCCATAATTTGGTACTACTATTCAGGGTGGAGGGCTCAAGCAGTTCCTCCCAAGCCTCTTTCCTCAAATCTCCTTACGTGCAGCAATAATAGCCTTATATTCCTTTCTACAGAGTTTTATCACCTCCCTATTCCTCGGAGTTGCTGACAAGGCAACCCTCAATTTGCGTGCAGCTAAGGTGCAATCGTGACTGAACCATCTTGGGGCAATATTAGCCCGAGTTTTATTAGGGACCGATAACAACACTGAGACCTTCTCCGTGATATTTTGATAAGCCTCTAAGACCAGCCTAGGTTCATACCCATCATTAATACAGACTTTTATGTCCTCTGCACAACCTGTAGAGATATTCTTATAAAGAGTATCCGCCGAGACCATAGACCATTTTAACCGCCTCCTCCCATCAGTTGTGCCCAGTCTACCTTGATGGATGATCTTATTACCTTTTTTAAACCATGGACATTTTAAACAGATTGTAAGAGGGTTATGGTCACTAAATTCACTGGAAACAATACAAAAACAGTCTACAAAAATTTGCAGCGTACGTGAAACAAGAATATGATCTATGAAGGTACCCCTCCCATGCCCCTTAAAAGTAGGGGTATCAAAGCGAAATAACGGGTCCTTTAATGACATAGCCAAAGAGAGGTCATGGTTATTCAGTAAGTCATTACACATTTCCCCTTCCTTTGTGTGCTCCATATGAAGACAGTCAGCACGATCACAAATCATTTCTGGGAGACACTTGTTCAATGGGTCTGTACAAAGATGCAGATTAAAATCCCCCATAATCATGAGGTTATGGCCCACATTTCCCATAAAATTAGAAACAAACGAATTTAAAAAATAAATATGATTCCTGCCAGTACTATCATAAACAGCATTATAAAAGTTCACCAAGCCAGCAGAGACATTACCTCCTTTTAGAATTAGGCCCATTACACCTGTATGGTGAGCTTCAATTCTTCGAATTTCACAAGATATTAATATGGAAACGAAAATTACGAGGCCCCCCTTGGGCCTACCCCGCAAAGATGGCAAGGCTGGCACAAAGAAGGCCTTATACCCTTCTAAGAAGAGGTTACAACCCAGTTCCCAAGTCTCTTGTAGACAGACAATCGAGAATTGCTTAATGAAGGTCACCCAGTTTTCATCAGCCATTTTGGCGGCAAGACCCGCAATATTCCAGGAGACAACAAAGCATCCTGGCGTTTTAGCCACCTGGTTATCTGAGTTTATAGATTCACCTGTAGCCCTAGTGTCCTGAGCTGCAGGTGCTCCCTGTCAATCACACAACTCAAGTCCAGATAACACCTCATACCTGTTCTGTAGGTTTAAATTCGACCCATATTGATAGTGTCCTGTACTGGCGCCCCTATTATGGGTACCAATGGGACCACCTAAGCCACAGGAATTAATGATGTTATGAAGTTGTTGGGGCTCTTGCACGGGTGTATAAGGTTCGGGCCCCCGCCTGGTTAAGCTCTGTTGCGATGGTGGTTTACACAGGTGCGCATAAAAGTATCCCAGAGGGCGTACGCAAATACTGTTCGTATTATATACAAGTGTGGAGGCTCTCAGAAGAACAGTTGCCACATGCTGGGGATATTTAAAATTTACAACTATGCAATCCCCCGACCCAGACTTTTTGGACGGACCCACCCAGTTTACACGCCTTACTGTTAATATCTGATCAGAGTATGAGGTCGGAAAACCACAATTTTTGTTAAGCCAAGCCACTGTCTTGTTTTTCAGAGAGATATGAGATTCATCATGAGAAGATGCAGGGTGGGTGCCGCAGGGAGGCACATTAGTCAATACGGCCACATACGGGGCACAATCTGGTGGTAAATTAAGATAGCGGTTATGCCTCAAGGGTCTGGGAGATATACTGCTATGAGGGTTTATGGATGATTGGTGCAGCAGAGTGGTTACCACTGGAATGTCCGGTCGAGTAGATTTGTTAGGTCCTGTCACAACTGCAGCAATGGAGTCCCTCCTCCCTTTATTTTGTGAATCATTAGATTCAGCGATATCTCTCCCTTTGCCGCCAAAATGTACATTTCCACTAGGAGTTATAATTTCCTGAGACAATAACAAACCACCCAGCCTTGTCACTTCCTTAACTAGGTGGTCAATTTTAGTGGACAATGGTTTAATTAGCTCCTCTATTTTTGCTGTAAGAGAAGTCTCTAAGTTTTTTATAAGTGAAGCAAGCAGATCCGAGTTTAAGTTTGCTCCATTACCATTCCCATTACCATTGACATTACCACTGACATTACCGTTAGTGGCCGTAAATACAAAAGGGGTTGTTATAGCAGGGCTACTAGTAGCCTTACCAACCTTTTTTTTTTACTTAGACTTCAAATTATTATATTTCCCATTCTCCCTTTGAGACCGCGTTCTGCAGGATCTCAAATGCCTGATTTCAGGTTCGATCTCATTCATCACTCCAGTGTCTCTACTGACTGGACTCAATAAAGCCCGGGAATCAGAATAAACCTCCACATCTACGGAGATGGGGACTGGGATGGTCAGTAGAGTTAACATCACTCGTATTAATTTCACAGTCTTGGATCTGACTAATAGGGAAATTTTCTGATGATATTTCGTCTATCACAGTATCTTTCCCCAAAGAAACACGTCTGTCTTTATTAATCTGGGTTACTTTCCTTACCAAGAAGTTATTTAAAGTAGCAGGACCTGCCATCACTTTATCTGTTTTCGATTTCACCATTATGTAGAATAATACAATATAACTTCCACAGGTACCCTATACTCAACGCACTCGCAAACAAATTAAAAGGGAAGAGAGAACAAAAACACTACTCATACACGGATATTAAATAGCTTACGAGCTCAGAGGGGCGGTTGGGGCAGTTAGGGACATATAAAGTACCTGGCCCAGTCCAGTCTCCTCAGGCCTCTGGCTCAGCCCGGCGCCGCCCGCGCGCGTCCCGCGACGCGGAGGGAGCCGTCTGTTTTAGCGCCTCCGGGCGCAGAAGTGCCTGTGGGTGGGGGCAGAGTCTCCAAGAAACCTGGGAGCCGTAGTCCAGCGCTCCCGTCGTATGCCAGGTAAGGAGTATGCCCCTCGCTCCTCTCACGCTCTCTCTCCCCCGCTCCACCAAGGGAGCCGTCTGTTTTAGCGCCTCCGGGCGCGGAAGTGCCTGTGGGTGGGGGCGGAGTCTCCAAGAAACCTGGGAGCCGTAGCCCAGCGCTCCCGTCGTATGCCAGGTAAGGAGTATGCCCCTCGCTCCTCTCGCGCTCTCTCTCCCCCGCTCCACCGAGGGAGCCGTCTGTTTTAGCGCCTCCGGGCGCGGAAGTGCCTGTGGGTGGGGGCGGAGTCTCCAAGAAACCTGGGAGCCGTAGTCCAGCGCTCCCGTCGTATGCCAGGTAAGGAGTATGCCCCTCGCTCCTCTCGCGCTCTCTCTCCCCCGCTCCACCGAGGGAGCCGTCTGTTTTAGCGCCTCCGGGCGCGGAAGTGCCTGTGGGTGGGGGCGGAGTCTCCAAGAAACCTGGGAGCCGTAGTCCAGCGCTCCCGTCGTATACCAGGTAAGGAGTATGCCCCTCGCTCCTCTCACGCTCACTCACCACTAATAAAGGAAATGTCACTTTGTTTCCTGAAAACGTCCAACGATAATGATCACTAGCGGTGATACTGATTATTGCTGCTGCAAATTAAAAACACTCATATTAATAAAGAACACAGGTTTACATTTAAATAAAACTATGCTAAATGCAAAATTTGTGGTAGGTAACCATATTTAAATGTTGTAGGCCTGCATGTAAGTAAAGTGTACAATTAAGTTAGCATAACTGTCAATGCCATATTAAATGGAAAATTATGCATTAACACTGGAAGGCCGTTTTTCACATTGAAAAAGTTGTTTGCGCAAGATGCTTTTCTTCTTATTGCTACAGATGTTACAACTTTAGAAGCCTACTGTTAATTAGTGAATAGACACTTGTTTTGGATTAGACAACTGATAGTAAGGTTCTCACCTGGAAAAGACAAAATTAAAGGAAGAATGATTCATAGGAAGAAGGTTATGGACCACAAGAAAACAATATTGCAACTTTTGAAGGACTAATGGCTTAAAGTATATTCTGCTCTGGTGAGAGGATGGGCAGTGAACTTGTTCTGAGGAGCCTGCTGCTATTCTTTTGGTGGATGAAGAAGAGATTATTTAGCTAAATTTTAGATGTTGGCTGATTTGTGACTGTGAATACAGTTTTATTTGCAAAGGCTTTATGCTTGTGCATTGATCTCTCCCTCTCATCAGACCTCTTCACTATTTTGTTTTATTTTATAATCAAATATCGATTGTTGGATTATATTAACTTTTAATTCTGAAATCTAAAGCGTATTGGTTAATGAATAAATAGATGAAAAATGAAAAGATTTGAAAATAAAACCCTGTAACTCGCACTAACTGAAAATCTAAAATTACGTTTTTAATGATTCATTGACTATGTAGATGATTGCTCTTCATTTCTGTTCATTAACCAACAAAGATCAATATGACCGGTGTGGGCTATTTAATTATTACACCCAAAGTTTGAGATACAGAATATCCCTGTCCATCAATTGGTAGTGAGAGGACAGTTTGTGTCATGAGACAGAGAAGCTGAATTAAGATACCCCAACTTAGAATTGCCCATGTCCTTTAAACCCAAAGCCCAAACTTGAAGACTGTAGGAGTTGCGGTTTCAAAGACGGGTGCAGTGGTAGAGGTGTCAGTGGTAATATGTTTATGCGTCTCTGTTATATGTCTGCTAAAGGTATCTGGTGCAGATGTATGCGGACCAATGACTGCACAATTGAGATAGGGACCATAAAGTTTTGTTGTGATTGTACTAATATTGATTAGTGTTAATGGAACTTATTGCACAAAAGGGAAACTGAATTAATCGGGGTGTTTCTCGCTAGTGGAGATTTCAGTCATGTGTGTGTGTTGTAGAGTTGGAAGGTATTAAACTTCATCTTTGATTGTTTCTTGTGTGAATGGTTTACTTTAAATTCTTTAGTGGAACAAGACAAAAGGTATTTGTTATTGTGTTTGCTTAGATTTGTAGCATTTGCGTACCAGAAAATCGTAAAGGAGGGTAAATCACTGTAAGGAGTGGAGAGTTACAGTATAGAGTTCCGCTATGAGGTAGTTCAGTTATTGGGAAAAGTGCCGCTCTGGGATAGGTTGATGAGTGATCAAGAAGTAAGCTCTGATAGGTTTGTGGAAAAAAGTTGTGACAGGATTGGAGTAATGAACTGACATATTCGTATTTATAAACAGAACAAAAACATTAACATTTTGAGTTTGAATAATGTTCATTTATTGTTTACTTATTGCAAAATATAAATGTTTTAAAGCTCTTAGAGGTCTGATGTGAGAAGGTGTGAGAATCCAGTTTGGAAGGGTGAGGGGGCACCACCAGAAGGTATCCCAGCTCATTATATGGCAACACATGTAGGGCTCCATACATGTCTGTGGCTTTGCCAATGGTGCAATTTCACTGAAAATTAGGGACAATTTATGTTTCCCCAATATAATACATTTTATTTTAAGATGATTGAAAACCTATGAGAACAAGTAATATGAGATGAAACCACCTCCAAGACCAACACAGAACAAACCAATACATGTTTGAGGAGAGCAGCTCATGCTAAGGAGAAAGAAAAATACCAGAATAGCGGAAGGAGAGCAATGCACGATTATGCAGATGGTCAATGGGATGAAGGGCAGCAAGGATGGAGGACATATGTAGTTGAGGGAGATAGAATGTACCTAAGTTATAACCACAGAAAAGACTAAAAAGAATTGGAAACGGGGAAATAATGATGAGGAAACAACAGAAAAAACAGATACTGATAGAGATTCAGGAGATTACATTTTAGAAGCCTTGTTGTCCTCATGTGCACCACCATATGTGGCCCCCCCAACAAATACAACTTATGTTACAACCACTAGTGCTACAGTGGCTATAGACCCTGCTGATCCAAGCATATTCAGATTGAAAGACCAGTTCCAGCACTTCCAATTGTTCCTACACCTACTGAAGCAGCCCGTACTGTATTGTTCCAGGAGTTACAGCTTACATTGTGACTATTCCTGCCCCAGTATCACAAATGGTAAAGGCACAGACATTGGCAGTATCGGTTGCTACAAAACCAATTAATATTGTTCTAAATACTGTTGTTCAAAGTGATGAAGGAGTAGCTGCGACAAGGTTTACCCTGACATTGCAGAATTCACAAATTATTGCCTGGACACCACCCAAAAATGTCCAATCATTGAGAGAAGGAAGGTGAATTGTTTTCACAACACCAATGCACAGGGAAAAAACAGGAAGACCATCTTCTAGCCAGGAAAAGGCAAGACCTTTAAAGGTGCCTAAAGTAAATGTGGAATTAGAAGAAAATATCAGAAGATGCTTAGACATTTCACATATGACTTAACATCAGGAAAATGAACTGACATATTTAAGTAAATAATGTGCTGCTGCCACCCATAATAAATTAAAAGAGTTGGTGAGAAAATTTGAGGTGGATCTTTATGGGAAATTTGCCTTACAGAAAAGCTTCAGGGCACAACTGGATGATAAAGCTTTTGTGACAATAAAGTTGTCAGGAATGAGATTACATATTGCAGAATTAGTAAAATGCATCCGCAAATGGAGTGATTTTGATAGATTAGAGAGTAAGTATGTGAAGAAACTGGGAAAGAAAAGAAAACAACCAAATACCACCGAGAGGAATGGTAAGCCACCACCAGCACCTCCAGATGAAGCAAATGCTTTAGATTACCCTATGAAGTGGAGGTTATGTATCATGTACCTATGAACAATTTTCCACAATTGGTAGAGAACCCTAGAGAACCCTGTAGTGGTATACTCAAGTTGACAGATCTGTAAAAATGTCAAAGGTTTTGTGGACAGATTTGAATACTTTCTTCGAAATTGTGGTGCTGAGTTATCAGTGGGCTGAATGCAAGATAGCTATGTAGAGGCACGTTCTGAACCTCCAAGAAATGCACGTACATGTGCACCTTCTCCTGTAGTATTGACTAAATAAGAAAAGGTGATTACCTGTTGGAAAGGAAAGGTCCCAGCAAGAGATATTGATTGCCTAATGATTAAAAGAACTATAGAAGAACCTAAAGAATCAGTGCATGCTTATTATGAATGACTGATGCAGGTATTTAAACAAGAAAATCCCGAAAAGGAGATATATCAGGAGTTTTTTTTATCACAGTTTGTTCTTGGGCTGCGACCAGAAATCATTATGCAGATACAACAGAATGTGATTTGTTGGCAGGCAAACCCTTTTAGATGAGATCCTGAGGTATGCAAAATACTGTTGTGATGAGCAGGAAATGAAGCAGAACAGGCTTAAAGAAATGTATATGCTGGTGCAGACAAAGCTGGCTCAAAAGAGGTTTCCGAACCAATAACATGGTGGAAATGTTGGTTTAATACAAGGCATTATTTTTCAAGCTGGAAGACAAATGGCACAAGGTCGATTTGGTGTTTCACAAGGTAGAGGCCGAAGTGTTTCGGCTGATCCAAATTCGGGAATAGACATTGCAACGTTGAAGAAACCAACTCGTTCACTATTGTAATGAGCTTGGGCACTGGAAGAGAAAGTGTAGATAGAATCCAAATCGAGTGAATGGTGGTGGTCAAATGCAAGGTGTATATCAAATGAAAATGCAACATGCTCCAGTTTAAGTACGTGCCCAAAAATGCAAATGCCAATGCAATCACAAGATCCCATGATGTAAGAGCCACAAGCTCCATTGGCCCTTCAATTTGTGGGGAATCCCAGATTTAATATGAATCAGGTACAGAGACCTGCAGGTGATTGGGCGCGATATAAATCCAAAATAACAATAACAATAACAATAACAGAGAGCAAATTCAAATCCATTCCAAAATTAGAACCCATTCCAACAGTTCCCCATGTTGAAGAATGAGTGTTTTGATTCTAACAATTCCTGATGATGGTGCTTGATGGGAAAGGAATTTTTTTTTTATTTCCTGGGACACTAAACACGTCCATTTTTTCTTCTTTCTTTTTATTTTTCAGAATATACAAGTATACTATTAGGTATTGTATATTTATGCATTATTATGTGCATCTTCACTTATGTTTATAGTTATTTCATGAGTACACGCTTTCCACATAGGAGGGATCTTAGCCCTGTCCTGATGAAGATGCTTTTGCATCGAAACATGTTGACGTACTAGGAGTAACCACACATTAAGTAGGGAATCTCCACACCACCTTTTTACCAGCACCAGCCCCCTCGAGATATTAAAGTTTTTTTGTCTTAAGGGGCCAGGTCCTTTTTAACTCACAGTTACATTTACCCCAGACCCTCCTTTTGCATCACACATAGCACTTTATCATCAGTGCTCCCGCGTAGTCGCAGGTCGTAGCACACCCCGTCCCGCAGCGGGGCGGGAAGACCCCTATGATGAAGCATGACACCATGGGTCATTCTTGGTGTGTGAGGGGTATTTAAACAACTCAGTGTATGTCCAACCATTGTAGGACACGCACACTCCACCACCCCAGTGTTTTTTCTGAACCCAGGTTTTTTTGTTAATTTCTTATCGACACAGGAGCTACCTATTCCACTGTTGGAGCAGCAGAGATCCAGACCTGCTCCTCTTAGGAAAGTTTCAAGTTGAAGGTGTCACAAATAAGCAAATTACTAATTCTGTTTAAAAGAAAGTGCATGTAAAAATAGGATCATTTAAGGAAGATCACCAGTTTGTGATATGGGATTCAATTCCTGTAAATCTGTGAGGAATGGATCTTTTGTGTAAGTTACATTGCAATATATACCGCATACCAGATGGTGTTGAATTCTAAAAACACACAACAAAGATGTTGAATTTAAAATGGCCAGACAAGAAACAGCTATAGGGTTATATCCTATGAGAACAGTGGAGGATTTACCACCTGATTTGAGAGATACAGTAATAACAGAAGTATGGGATTTTTCAGGGAAAAACATTAGACTAATCTTAGGTGTAGAACCAGTCCAAATAATGAAAACACCAAATGCTGTGGTCCCAAGAACTCCACCTTCTATTCTTACACCAGAGGCAGTGGCTGGAATAATGTCAGTGACTGAAATTATGTTAAAACAAAGGATTTTGAAAGGAATTATCAAATGTCCTTGCAATTCACCCATTCTGGGATTACAGAAGCCTAATGGGAAATAAAGTATTGTACAGGACTTTTGAAAGATTAACAACATAGGGCCTAATTACAATTGACACCGTAGCGGTCTGGAATCGCCCAATCTTACGTCGGAGGTTCTGACCGCAGGATTATGATGCGATCGCTCATAGGGCAGTTGCAAACATCCATTTATCAAAGGAGGTTTTGTGGCCAGTGGTACAAAGCCTGCAGCACATGATTCCATTGATAAATGGATGTTTGTAAACATCCCAACACCGTGTGGCAGGCACCTCATGCTGCCTGCCACACAGTACAAGGTTGTCCCCCCCACCCCATAGCGGAGGGCCGGGTGAAGGGGTCCCTGCTTAGAGACCCAAAAGACACTTTCTGACAGCCTTTTCATGTCAGAACGGCCAACATGAAAAGGCTGTCAGAAAGTGGCATCATAATCCCAACGGTGGAGCTGAGCCTGTCTCTGCTGTCATTAGGGGATTATGGTGGGTCCCTCTGCCTGATGCATGCACCACTGCATCGTAATGCGATGGACAGACCACAGGGGCAGATGTAGGTGGGTCCAACCCTGATATGTAGGACCCACCGACATCATTATCATCCCCATAGTTGTTCCATGTTGTCCCTTGGTACCGAATCTAGCAACAATATTATTTCAGATTCCTTGTGCTTCCAAATGGTTTACTGTTGTGGATCTCTGTCAGGCTTTCTTTTCCATTTCGTTGTATGAAAACAGCCAATTTCTGATCTCATTTGTGTTTAGAGATAGAGTTTTGGCATGGTGCTGAGTTCCACAAGGGTATTGTGGAAGTCCTTTCAATCTTTAATCAAATCTTGATGAAGAATCTTGAGACTCTGCAGATGCCTTCCAGTTCAGGTCTTGTCTGGTACATCAAGGATTTACTTGTGGCATCAAATACACAAGAAGCCTGTAAACAGTATACAATTTCTCTTTTAAACCATTTTGGTGAGAATCAGTGCAATGTGTCCCCTAACAAAAAAAGTAATTTATTTGGGACATATCATACTGAAAGGAATGACATAGGTGTCACAGGAATGAATTGAGATGATTCTGTAGATGTTTCCACCCAGAACTCAGAGAGAGGTCAGAATGCTCCTCTGAACGGTTGGCTACTGTAGAAAGTGGATACCCAACTTCTCCCTTGTGCCAACCCTTTACTAAGGCTGACACACAAAGAGGTACCTAATTCACTGGGACGATTGCTTGAAAGCGTCCCTAAAGTTGAGAGAAAGACTTTGTTGTGACTCTGCACTACGAATGCCTGATTACAGTGAGATAAATCACATTGTTTTGCAGTGACACAGAGAGCAGTGCTCTCTCAGTGCTTACTCAGATGAATGGAGACTCTGACTTGACTCTATTACCGCAGTACTGCCCGGCTGCCTTAAAGCGGTTGCAGCAGCTGGTGTCAGTATTGAGCAATGCAAGAGATTAGTCATGAGACATCTTCTTACAGTCATGGTCCCTCATTCAGTTGAAATTTTGCTCACTGATACCAAAACACAGTATTTGACAAACAGCAGACTCACAAAATAAGAACAACAAATATTTGCTGCTGAAAATGTCATATTAAAAAATGTCGGGGGAGGAGCCTAGCGCGCAACCAAGATGGCCGCGTAGGTGCGAGGCTCCCGAGGACCTCCGCGACCTCCTGAATTAATCCTGGCGATATCCTGTCCTTGTTAAGGGGACTGTGTTGGGGAACCGGAGCTGAGGCGCCACCCGTTTTTTGGGCTCGAATCGGACCCCGGACGCCGGTGGGAGCATCGATCGAAGGTTGTGGCCTTCTCCTCGCCGGCCCCCCGGATTGGAGTAGTGGGGCGATCCGGGGACAAAGTGAATAACAGCGGCGAACGGGGCTGGGCGACTGGCGTACCCCGCGCTTTCGCTTTCGCTTTTGCGCCCTCCTAGCTCTCAGGCGGGGTCGGACTGCGGAGCGGGGTGTGGTGGTGTGGCCTTGTCCAGGAGCCCGGCTGACCCGCCGGCGGTGGGTTGACCCGCGGTTCGGTGGTCGCCCCTGCCCCCCCCTGGCACCCGTGACTTGGTATAGCGGCCCGTCTGGGGTGCTTGGCACGACGGTGGAGGAGCCAGCATGTCCACCAAACAAGATGGCGACCGGGCGAAGGTGCAGACGACCCGCCGTGGCACGGCGCACCAGGCCAACAGTATGGACCGCTACACGCTCCAGAAGGGTTCTCCGGAGACATCGCGTACATCCCCGGTGGGCCCGACGGAGGCATCCGCTCATCCGGTGGATCTGACCCTCCGGGACGTCATGGGCGCCATCGCAGAGATGAAGGCCTCGGTGGACCAGCGTTTCGACACCTTGGCGTAAAAAATAGACTCGGTCCTGGTGGATGTGAGCCTTGTGAGGGCAGACTTGTCCAAAATAAACGACCGAGTCGACTCCCTGGCCCACACCACAACGAGCCTCACGACAGACGTGGTGGCCCTCCAGAAGGAGGTGCGCCGGCTTGGCCAGGCGAGCGCCCTGATGGACCGGCGACTGGAGGACTCCGAGGGTCGGGCCCGGAGGAATAATGTCCGTATTGTGGGGGTGCCGGAGGGACGAGAGGCGGAGGCGGCGGATCTCTTCGTGGAAGAGTTGATCCTGACCCATCTCCAGCCCCGGGGGCTGAGTAAGCTATTTGCGGTGGAGCGTGCTCACCGGGTCCCCGGGGGCAGACCTAAGACTGGTGCCCCGCCGCGGCCTCTCATTGCCCGGATTTTTAATTTCCGGGACAGAGATGCTATCCTCCAGACCTCCAGACAACAGGGACCGGTCAAGCTTGACAACATGGAGGTACATTTCTACCCAGACTTTACCCCGGCGGTCCAGAAGCAGCGGCAGAGCTTTCTTGGTGTTAAACGTCGCCTAAGGGACCTGAACCTCAAGTACTCAATGCTCTTTCCAGCTAAGCTGAGGGTGGAGGTGGATGGTCGCACGCACTTCTTCGACCGGCCCGAGGCGGCTGGGGACTGGCTGGACACTCTGCCTGGAGATCGGGGCCGGGGGGGCGGGGGGGACGCGGCTGGCGAGGAGGGCCCGCCGGAGCAGAATTGAGGGGTGACTGCATAGGCCGTGCTCTGGACGTTGTTCCTTCACCATTTATTGATTGCGTATTTTCCCCTCCTATGGAGGTCGTGCGGGGTCTGTTGGGGGCTTCCCTCCTCCTCTGGGGGACTAGTTAGTATTTTAGCTACGGGGCGACAGGCACACTGCACTTTGGGGGGGCTGTCTGGGCTCATGCAGGGGTGCAGGGAGGGGGGAGTTTTGTTGGGACCGGGGGGTGGGGGGGGGTGTGTTGTTTGTTAGCACCGCAGGGCAAACCCGCTACTATGTTGTTGTTTTTAGGATGCTCGATGGGGGACGACCGATTGTTTCGACGTATGATGGGGGGTAGGGATTTGGCTGTGTTGTCATGGAATGTTAACGGCCTGGGGGATAGGATTAAGCGTGGTGTGGTCCTGCAGTACTTAAAACGTATTTCGCCAGATGTTGTCTTCCTGCAGGAGACGCACCTTATAGGTAACTCCTTTCATGCAATGAACCGGCGGGGATATCGTTTGGCGGCCCATTCTGGCTTCACCTCGGGCTCGCGGGGGGTGGGTATTATGATCAAGAACTCGCTCCCGTTGGAGATTGATGAGGTGCGCCATGATGAGAGGGGACGTTTCACTGTTCTGGTGGGAAGAATGGAGGGTAGAGTGTTTATCTTTATATCAGTGTACGTCCCGCCTGGGTTACAAGCCACCACATTCGCGGACCTGGGGCGCCTCCTTCTGGACCTTCCGAGTGGCCTGCTGGTGGTTGGAGGGGATTTTAATGCGGTAGCCTCTGGGTCTATGGATCGCCATCCCCCTAGGGACCTCCCCCGGGCACAGGCGTGGCTGCCCGGCCTTCTGGACACGCTGGGCCTGGTGGATTGCTGGCGATTAAAGCATCCTGCATTGCGACAGTACACCTTCCACTCGGGTGCCCATGGTAGCCTCTCGCGGCTTGATTACATCCTTGTCCCGGCGGCCCACGCAGGGAGGGTGGGGGAGGTGCGCCATCTAGCGCGGGGTATCTCAGACCACTCCCCATTGTTGTTGCATCTCGATGTCTTCCCGAGGGGGGATGGCAGGGTGGCCCCAATCAATGCATGGTATTTGCGTGACCCCACCATTCGTGCTGATTTGATCAAATCCCTACAGCGATATTTCGATGAGAATGTGGGGTCGGTCTCTTCGGCCATCTCCCTGTGGGAGGCTTTCAAGGTAGTCCTTAGAGGGGAGGCCCTCTCCTTTATCTCCCATGCCCGGCGGCGCGAGCGGGAGGAGGTGACCCGGGTGGAGGCCGAGATTGCAGACCTGGAGGGTGACCTGGGAAGCGGGGTAACAGACGACAAGTTGCATGTTCTACACCTAAAGCAGGCGGCCTATCGGGCCCTCGTCACGGAGGCGGCCAGGGGCCTCAGTAGAGAGCAGCAGGGGCGATTGTATGATGTGGGTGATAAGGCTGGCAAATTGATTGCGTGGTTGGATAAGAGGGAGAGAGCGAGCCGTGTGGTGCCTTTGATTGAGAGTGTTGATGGTGCGTGTGTCACGGAGCCGGAAGCCATTGTCTCCTGTTTCGCGGATTATTTCCGCGAAGTCTACTCCCCGGTTTCCCCCTGCTCGGAGGCAGACTCCCATGCCCTGCTTCGGGACATCGCACTGCCCTCCCTAACGGTGGAGGACAGGGATTCGCTGGACGCCCCTCCCACCTCGGACGAAATTGCCTTGGCTATTCGCTCGGTTGCATCCGGCAAGGCCATGGGCCCCAATGGTATTCCCATCGAGCTCTACAAGCTATGCCCGGATGTGTTGGCGCCCCACCTGCGCGCGATGTTCCTGGCGGCCCACTCGCGGGGTTCCCTCCCGCCGGACCAGCGTCTAGCCACAATTGTGGTGATCCACAAGGAGGGGAGGCCCCGTGAACGGGTCACATCCTATAGGCCGATTTCGCTTTTGAACGCGGAGCCCAAAATCCTCGCCAAGGTGTTGGCCAACAGGTTGGTTGGCGTGGTGGGCGATTTGGTCCACCAAGACCAATCTGGCTTCATACCGCACCGCAACACGGCGCTCAATCTGCGGCGCTTGCACGGAGTGCTCGCGCGTGTCCCATTTGTGCGGGAGCCGGCCATCTTGGCGTCCTTGGACGCCACCATGGCGTTTGATACGCTTGAATGGCCATACATCTGGGCGATGCTGGCAAAATTCGGGTTTGGCCCGGGTTTCATTAGTTGGGTCAAATTGCTATATTCGGGCCCATTGGCGCAGGTGGTAGTGAATGGGCGAGTCTCGGCCCCATTCGCGCTGGGGAGGGGTACGCGACAGGGCTGCCCCCTGTCGCCTCTCCTGTTTGCCCTGGCCCTGGAGCCCCTGGCGGAGTGGCTGCGGTGGCACCCTTCTATCCGTGGTCTCCGCTGGACCCCCGAGCATGAGGACCGTGTGTCCCTCTATGCTGACGATATCCTTCTGTATCTCGCCTCCCCGCGTAAATCACTGATCGTCCTGGTTGATGTTTTGCGTTCATTCGGTCGCAACTCAGGCCTGGTCATCAACTGGGCGAAATCCTGTGTGTATGTGCTTTCCGGGGAGGCTCCGGCCCTACCACGGGACTGTCCGATCCAGATTGCCTCCCAAGGTTTTCGGTACCTGGGTATCTATATCACTCTTGACCCGGAGGCCCGCTACGAGCGGAATTTGTTACCTCCCCTCCGGCGTTTGAGGGAGGACGTGGTGCGCTGGCGGCGTCTGCCGCTCTCGCCGCTCGGCCGAGCGGCCTTGTTTAAAATGATGTCCCTGCCACGCTTCCTCTACGCCCTCCAGAATACTATGGACTTGGTCCCGGCACGCTATTTCCGTGAGGTGGAGGGCCTCCAGCGGCGCCTGTTCTGGGACGGGAGGCCGCGCATTGCTCTGGCTAAATTGACGCTCCCGTGGTACGATGGGGGGGTCGCCCTCCCTGACATTAAACGGTATTACTGGGCCTCCCAACTAGCTGCAATTAATCATGGCCTTTACGGGCCCGCCTTGAACCCGGCATTCGAGATGGATAAGATGCTCCTGCCCGGTGGCGATTACAATCGAGCGCTCTACGCTGGCGCGCCCGACTCCCGTTTGACGGGACCGACGCGTGTCATGGTGCGTGTCTGGCACGCGGCTAATGCAGCTATGGGGTGGAAGGACCGTTTGACCCGGGCGTCACCGCTGTATGCGTCTGAGAGGTTGGGCTCCCTGTGGACGTCGAAGGGCTTCGAGAAGTGGGACACGATCGGAATCAGCACGGTGGGAGATCTCTGGACGAGGGGGGGATTCAAAACTTTTGAGACGCTGCAGGCGGAGTTCCAGCTGCAGGGCAGTGAGTACTTTCGGTACCTACAGGTTCGCCATGCGCTGGGCTCCGTCTTCCCGGATGTCGCATCCATTCCGGAGTCTTCCCCCCTGGAGGACAGAGTCCTAGATGGCCATGTCCCGGACAGCACGATCTCCCTCATATACAAAAAACTGATCAACGATAGATCGTGCCTGCTGACTAGTCTCCGCGAGGCTTGGGTTGCCGACGGGCTGGAGCTGGACGATGAGGATTGGATTTCCGCGGTGGCCTCTCCGAAAGAGGTGGCCATCCCGGCTCGCCTTCGTTTCGTCCAGCTCAAGATCCTTCACCGGGTTTACGTGACGGGGCCAAGGCTTCTGCGTATGGGCTTTGCTGGTGACGGAATGTGTAAGCGTGGCTGTGGTGCGTTGGCGACTTTCATGCATGTACTGTGGGAGTGCCCGAAGGTGGAGCGATTCTGGCGTGGTGTGCATGAGGTCCTGCGTGTGGTGACGCGTGTTGCGCTGCTGCCTGAAGCGAGGAGATGCTTGCTGAATGTATGGGAACCTAATGACTATTCGGTCCCGCAGACGCGGTGGGTGACTCTGGGATACATGATAGCCAAGCGCGACATTGCTCAATTGTGGGGATCCCAGAGGCCCCCGGCGGTGTCGGACTGGAAAGAGCATATGGATTGGTGTATGTTTCGTGAAAAGGTGGTGTATGTGGCGAGAGGTAAGCCTGGGGCGTGGGTGAAAATCTGGGGCCCCTGGAACGCCTACCGCGGGGGTATTTGTGAGCCACCACTGCTACCGGCTGCCTCGCCTGCTCCGTCTCCCTAGACGGCCCCCCCTCCCTCAGCCGCGGGCGCGCGGTCCCCCAGTCCCTGATCTATTCCCATTCCCCTCTCCAGAGTTCTGCTGCTGGTTTGGATCCCCCACTTATGGAGCACGTGCTGTTATTTTGGATCGCGGGTTGCCTTGCGGGTGTGGTTTTTTGGTGTTGTTTTGTTTCAAGAAAAGAGAACCGTACTGTGGGCTTGGAGCTGTGTGGCCTGCACCATTGATTACTCCTGTTTTCACTGCTCTACACTGCCTAGAGACTTTTACTGTATGTGTGCAATATGTTTTTTGTCATTCTAGCGGCCGGCCGGATGGTTGTAGGCCCATACTTGTAACTTTTACGAACTGCAATAAACGGTTTCAAAAAAAAAAAAAAAAAAATGTCGGATGTTAAATCCAGCTACATTATTACCTGAAAATGAAATTTGTGGGGATAAAATTGAAAATGACTGTTTATATGTTACTAATTTAAGCACCAAGCCAAGGCCAGACATTAAAGATGAACCTCCTAATGAGCCCGACTATATAATCTTTGTGGATGGCTTATGTTGAAGAGACTATGAAGAAACTTTGAGAGCATCTTATGTGTTTTTACAATCCAAGAAGTTGTAGCTTCCTGGCTTCTAGGTACTACCTCTGCACAAGTAGGGGAATTCCTTGCCCTTGCAGGAGCTTGTTGTCTTTCAGTTCAATTGAGAGAGACTATATTTACAGACAGTCAATGTTAGAAATGGGATTTCTGGTTGGCTAGGGCATGCGCCTAAGTCAGGCAGAAACCCCCACTCTTGCCAGGGCAAGGGAGTTACACCCTGAAGATAACCCCTGCTCACCCCCTTGGTAGCTTGGCAGAGCAGTCAGGCTTATCCCAGAGGCAATGTGTAAAGCATTTGCACAACACACTCACCCAGCAGCAACACACTAGGCACACCGC
Organism: Triturus cristatus; assembly: GCF_964204655.1. Lineage (NCBI taxonomy): Eukaryota > Metazoa > Chordata > Amphibia > Caudata > Salamandridae > Triturus > Triturus cristatus. The sequence goes on from NC_140590.1 coordinate 409,215,823, forward strand.
AAAAGAAACTCCACACAAGGTCATATAAAAATAGCCTTTGTATTATTAATAAAAAGACATTAGATCACAATCACATATATTACACTGTGCCACTTCACAGGGATTACATAATCACTCGGCCAATCGGGCAATTGTCATAATGATCACATTTAGTGTCACCTGTATCTACTGGCAGGATTACCTTCAGCATAACACATTATTCACAAACATCAGCACCAGTGCACCGTGGTAAAACACTTGCAGAGAGCACACATTAGGGTCTAAAACCCAAGCAGAATAGGGCGTACGTAAATCATGTTCTGAGCTTATTATGCGAATCCTAGCAGTGCAAACCTACATATATCCCAACCGCAGAGCATGTGTCATAAAAATGCACATAACACACCCAGACCACATTCCCAGGAATCGATAATAACCATGCCACTAGGCAATCCTCATGAACACAAGGAGTGCACTAGTGCAGAAAACACAAGGCTCTAGAACCTGGGAAAACATTAGGCATAACACCAACATGGGGCTTATACTGTACTTCCTTGGCCACCACTTTGGCACATTGCGCTGCAAGCATACTCTGGGGAATACCACGGATCACTGACATAATATCGACTACAAAAATATAGACTTACAAAAATATCGATGCCAAAATATAGAATGCCAAAATATCGAAGTCCTATCTCCAAACAGGAAATTACAAAAATATCGAATCCAAAATATCGTTGTAAGTAATATAGTTAGTCAAAATGTCGAATTTTTTAAATGTTTTAAAAGTAATGTTAAATAAATGAAATAATACATATAATTAACTGACACATACTTAAAAATACTTAAATAACAGTAAACTTAATGAATAATTAAAGTAAGTAAAAAAAAAAATTAATACATATATCTTAACGTGATATTAATTAAAAATATTCAATATTTTCTGTGTAGGATAGCGGGCGCGTAAAATTTACTATTACCACTCCAGTAAGTGCAATAGTAGGGAAAGCGTTGGATAGCGGGAGGGTAAAAATTACTATTCCCACTCCAGAGAATGCAACAGTAGGGAAAGCGTTGGATAGCGGGAGGGTAACATTTACTATTCCCACTCCAGTGAGTGCAACAGTAGGGAAAGCGTTGGATATCGGGAGGGTAACATTTACTATTCCCACTCCAGTGAGTGCAACAGTAGGGAAAGCGTTGGATAGCGTAGGGGTAAAAATTACTATTCCCACTCCAGAGAGTGCAACAGTAGGGAAAGCGTTGGATAGCGGGAGGGTAACATTTACTATTCCCACTCCAGTGAGTGCAACAGTAGGGAAAGCGTTGGATAGCGGGAGGGTAACATTTACTATTCCCACTCCAGTGAGTGCAACAGTAGGGAAAGCGTTGGATAGCGTAGGGGTAAAAATTACTATTCCCACTCCAGAGAGTGCAACAGTAGGGAAAGCGTTGGATAGCGGGAGGGTAACATTTACTATTCCCACTCCAGTGAGTGCAACAGTAGGGAAAGCGTTGGATAGCGTAGGGGTTAAAATGACTATTCCCACTCCAGAGAGTGCAACAGTAGGGAAAGCGTTGGATAGCGGGAGGGTAAAAATTACTATTCCCACTCCAGAGAGTGCAATAATAGGGAAAACATTGGATAGCGTAGGGGTAAAAATTACTATTCCCACTCCAGAGAGTGCAACAGTAGGGAAAGCGTTGGATAGCGGGAGGGTAACATTTACTATTCCCACTCCAGTGAGTGCAACAGTAGGGAAAGCGTTGGATAGCGTAGGGGTAAAAATTACTATTCACACTCCAGAGAGTGCAACAGTAGGGAAAACGTTGGATAGCGGGAGGGTAACATTTACTATTCCCACTCCAGTGAGTGCAACAGTAGGGAAAGCGTTGGATAGCGTAGGAGTAAAAATTACTATTCCCACTCCAGAGAGTGCAACAGTAGGGAAAGCGTTGGATAGCGGGAGGGTAAAAATTACTATTCCCACTCCAGTGAGTGCAACAGTAGGGAAAGCGTTGGATAGCGGGAGGGTAAAAATTACTATTCCCACTCCAGTGAGTGCAACAGTAGGGAAAGCGTTGGATAGCGGGAGGGTAAAAATTACTATTCACACTCCAGAGAGTGCAATAATAGGGAAAGCATTGGATAGCGTAGGGGTAAAAATTACTATTCCCACTCAAGTAAGTGCAATAGTAGAGAAAATAATAAATGTATTTTTATTTTTAAATTAATTAATTATTAATACAAAAACAAGTATTACCATTAATTACCAATCACACAAGAATTGATCATTTTTAAATACCAATACATTTTTGTTTAATTAATTAACAATTAATAATTAATTAACAAACAATTGTTTTTCAATAACAAACATTAATAAATGCAAATAATACCAATTAATAATTAATTTATAATATATTAATTAAGGATATACACAAATTATTTAAATAATTTTTTTTTCCCAATTATATTACTTCCCACCATATTCCCGTATAAACACAATACCCGCTACAAATATTAATTGAATACAATTAACATAATTATCAATTTACCTATTAATACTAATTAATTACCAATTAATACTAATTATTTACAAATTAATAATTAATCAACAAACAATTAATTTGCAATACCAATTAATAATTAACTAATAACAATTAAATTACTTCCCACCCTATTCCCCTATAAACCCACAACCCGCTACAGAAGTAAAATGCAAAATTAAATTAAAGATATATTAATTAACAATATACACAAATAAATTACATAATTATTTATTTACAATTATATTACTTGCCACCATATTCCCCTATAAACACACTGCCCGCTACAAATATTAAATGAATACAATTAACATAATTATCAATTAAACAATTAATACAAATTAATTACCAATTAATACTAATTATTTACCAATTAATAATTAATCAACAACCAATTAATTTGCAATACCAATTAATAATTAACTAATAACAATTAAATTACTTCCCACCCTATTCCCCTATAAACCCACAACCCGTTACAGAAATAAAACGCAAAATTAAATTAAAAATAATTAATAATTCCAATAAATTATTATTTAATAATATATAATTAAATTACTTCCCACCCTATTCCCCTATAAACCCACAACCCGCTACAGAAGTAAAACGCAAAATTAAATTAAAAATAATTAATAATTCCTATAAATTATTATTTAATGTACTATAATTAAATTACTTCCCACCCTACTCCCCTATAAACCCACAACCCGCTACGGAATTAAATTACAAAAAAATAAAAAAACATAAAATTCAATAATTTAAAAATATTCTAACATACATTCCAATATTAATACATACTTTTAACACATATACTAACACTTAAAACACTATAAAAAAATCGATATTTTTAACAACTATATTATTGCAATCGATATTTCTTACCTGTTTTTCGATATTCTTCACCACTATATTTTTGCAAGTCGATATTCTGTCCATTCGATATTAAAAACTCGATATTCTTGCTACTCGATATTTTTTTTTCGATATTATGTCTATTTACCGAATACCACACTGCTAGAATTCTCGGTATCCTATAAAGCGGGGGCGTCCATCAAGGCTTTTCCCCACGATGGCAACCAAGAAAGTGCCCCCCAAAGGCAAACAGTTCAAACTTGGGGGCCTCCTACCGGCTCGCCCCGCAAGGTCACCAGAGAGCATGTGCCCTCCCCAATAGAAACATGGGTGAGTGAGAGAGAGACACCCACAACATGGACTGCAATCCAGCGGGCAAGAGGGGGTGTCCACCGGTGGCACTACTCCGAGACGCCATTGACTGCCGACCTGACTCATCCTGTGCTCTCCATGTGCTTGCGGACTGGTCCCTGCATCCGGGGTCAGCCACTCCGATGTGGACGCAACAAGGGGTGTGCTCGGCCTCCCTCACTGCACCTGCCTACTGCCCGACGTCAGCAGAACTCTTCTGCTCCCGGTCTGGGGTCTCCCTCCTTCCTTTAGCACCCTCTGCAGCTTCTGTCTATGGCTGTTAGAGCTGCGTGGCTGCGAGGGGAGTCAAACAAGGTTGCTTGGTTTGCCACGCTACACTCGTTGCACGGTCCAAAACGGGAAGATGGCCGGGAAGGTGGGGTGCAGCTTCCCTCGCCGGGCTCCGCCCACTGGAGAACGCGAGCCGAGATCCTTGGCTCCTCCTGGATTCAGACCTCACATGCTGTTAAGGCACCTCCCTCCTTACGATTTACACGGGACAATGTGAGGAGCACTTCTCACACACTCTCACCTGGTGCACAGAGTTTAACGGAGGAGCAGTCCCCTTCCATAATGACCTCCGCTACCTGAGGGCAAGTTCAGGACAACAACTGGAGCGCTTGCCTCGCAGTGTTCAGAAAGCAGCAGCAGAGCGCTCCACACGTGCTGACTGTTTACACAAGGCAAAAACAAAGCGCTCACTATGCGCTATGACAAGGAGACCAGACAAGCCACAGATCCTAGGAGATCACTGGGGCACACACCCAACAGGGAGCAGGTGGCAGGCCAAGACAAGTAAGTGAGTGAGCAAGGTTGCAGCCTTTCCAGTAGCTCAACAGGCCTCAGGGAAGCCCAACAAGCAAAGTCATAGTGGTGTTTCCCTGCCAGCACAGCAATCCTCTGCTCCTTCTCCAGTTCCAGTCAGTTCCAGTCCAATTCACATGGGGTCACAGCCCCAGTACTTATAGCAGTAAGTGTCTTGGTCCTCCCCTGGCCTTGGGCTCTGAGCCCAGTCCGAACCAGTTCTGGGGGGCACTTTGCAAGTGCACAACAGTCCTCATTGTAAGTGTAAGCCCTGGCCCCAGACACATCACAGGGTGGGGGAGCCATCTTTGTGGAAGGCAGGCACAGCCATATTCAGCTGCAGGTGCTACTCCTCCCACCACTCTAAATGCAGACCAGGCCTATTCAGCCTAGCGCTGACTCGTCCAGACTCTCTGGAGCACTGCACCTCCCGTGCCTATGTCACTCCAAGGCCAGACAGTCAATACGCAACAGGCAGGCACAACAAAGCTGATGACGGCTGATAGCCAGAAACCGGTCCTAGAATGCTTGATTCCGGTCCAGGGAAGACATGGCTTGGCAGTTCGGGCTGGACTGTTCCCATGAGGCACAGGGTCAAGACTGATTTGCATATGGCCATGTCTAAACTGGGGTGGTGTAGTGGGCAAAAGAACGATGGATTTAACCCAGATCTCTTGACTGGGGGAGAATGTCTGCATTGTCAGCATTCCGTCCATCAATTGTTTGTTGTAACAACAACACATAGCATACAGAAATGCCTACTCCTAAAAGTGGCATTTCTGAAATAGTGATAATAAATCTGCGAACATCAATACACAGCATTTATTACCCCTATTCCAAACATGCCAAACTTGATCACGCTACCCCTCTCATGTCAGGAATTACCACTGAAGCACATATCAGGGAATCCCCAATGCATCTCTATGAGAGGGGAGCCTCACAGCAGTGAGAAACCAAATAGGCTGTTTGTCACTACCAGGACATGCCACACAGTTAAGGCACATGTCCTACCTTTTACCTACACCACACCCTGCCCTTAGGGCTAGCTAGTGCCTAACTTAGGGGCGAAAGATATGTAGTAAAAGAGAAGTCACAGACGTGACAACCACTTTATGTGCCGCGTCACAGCAGCAGTAAACTACGCACACAGGCCCTGCAGTGGCTGAGGCCTGAGACAGGTTTGAAAGGCTATTGACTGGTTCTGGGTATATGGGATACCACTGTACAAGGGACTGACAAGGTAAATTAAATATGCCAAACAGGTGTAGACCAATCTTACCATGTTTACCATAAAGAGCACATGCACTTTAGCACTGATGAGCAGTGATAAAGTGCCCAGAGTCATAAAACCACCAACAACAGGTCAGAAAAAATACAGGAGGAAAGAAAAAAGTTCTGGGATGACCCTGTAAAAGGTGCCAAGTCCGACAGTCAATATGGCTTTGGTGTGGTCCATGACTTTGAACAGTTATGGTCACAGATGGGATTTATGACATCATCGGTTTTCCCGATAAGAAATGGGGAAGATATAATGAGATTACTAGAAGCTTTGCAGTTACCTCAAGAGATTGCAGAGGTTAAATGTGCAGCTCACAGAAGTGGCAATGATTATGTCACTATTGGAACTCAGTATGCTGATGAAGTTGCATGGTATTGGGTACTTGCGACATGCACATTTAATGGAGCATATACAAATGACTTTGAAGCAGCACTATCTTATTGATGCTGATGTCAATAGCTGATACCTGGGAAGAAATCAAAATATTATAGGAAGATGTTTCAGAGGCAGAACAGCAAGGAAGGCACAGAGCAGGATGTGTTAAAAATTCAAATGACATTTGGCTTTCAGCAGATGGAAGACCAGTGTTGCCAGACCCTTAATTGTTTCCTATGACACAATATTTTCATTGTCCTGAATACATCGGAATGCATGCAATGGGTATGTTGTTTAGGTAGAATTGGTTCAATCCCAGATTCAGAGTTTTAGCTAAAGAGCGATTTCATAGGTGTGCTACATGTCAGTAAATGAATGTAGGAAAGAGACCCCAGGTAACCCTTAGCCTCTTTTGGAAGATCAGGAGGACCCCTTTAACAATATGCATTTGGATTTGATCAAAATACCTGTTACAGGAGGAGGAGCCTAGCGCGCAACCCAGATGGCCGCGTAGGTGCGAGGCTCCCGAGGACCTCCGCAACCTCCTACGTTTATCCTGTCCTCATCCTGCCTCGGTTGAGGGGACTGTGTCGGTGAGCCTGAGTTGAGGTGGTACCCGTTTCCCGTTCCCGAATCGGACTTCGGGTGCCGGAGTGGGCACCGATTCAAGTTTGCGGCCTACTTCTCGCCGGACCCCGGATTTGCGCTGGGGGGTGATCCAGTGGCAAAGTGAACAACAACCGCGGGACGGGCCTGGCGAATCGCATGCCCCACACTTTCGCTTTCACTTTCGCACCCCCTTGCCGTCTCTGCAAGTGAGATCGCGGAGCTCTTTGTGTTGGTGTGGCCTCGCCGGGGGACCCTGCCTGCCTGCCTGCTCTGACCCAACCCGTCGACCTGGGGTGGCCCCCCCGGAGCTCGTGGCCTGGATTGCTTGCCCTCTACGGCGTAGCTGGTGCGGGTGTGTGACCCGTGGCGATGGCCACGAAACAAGACGGAGATCGGTCGAAGACCAAGTCGACCCGGCGTGGCGCTGTACATCAGGCCAACATCATGGACCGCTATACCCTCCAGAAGGGATCTCCCGGCGGACCGCACAAGTCCTCTGAGGGCCCCCCTGATGCCCCGGATTTGCCCACAGATCTGACTCTGCAAGACGTCATGGGCGCCATTGCTGAGATGAAGGCCTCGGTGGGCCAGCGGTTCGACACCTTGGCGCATAAGATCGACGCGGTCCTCGTGGATGTCGGCCTGGTGAGGGCTGATCTCTCCAAGACCAACGACCGGGTTGATTCTTTGGCCCGAACCACGTCGGGCCTCACGACTGAGGTGGCGGCCCTCCAAACAGAGGTGCACCGACTTCGTCAGGCGAGTGCGCTTATGGATCGGCGCCTGGAGGATTCCGAGAGTCGGGCCCGGAGGAATAACATCCGCATCATCGGAGTGCCCGAGGGACGGGAGGAAGCGGCGGCGGATCTTTTTGTAGAGGACCTGATCGCTACCCATCTCCAGCCGCGGGGACTGAGTAAATTCTTTGCCGTGGAGAGGGCCCACAGAGTTCCCGGGGGAAGGCCGAAGGTCGGAGCCCCTCCGCGGCCTCTCATTGCCCGGATTTTTAACTTTCGGGACAGGGACGCGATCTTGCAAGCCTCCAGACTGCAAGGGCCGATTAAGCTGGAAAATATGGAGGTGAACTTTTATCCCGATTTCACTCAAGCGGTCCAGAAACAGAGACTGAGTTTCCTGGGTGTTAAGCGCCGGCTCCGGGACATGAACTTCAAATACGCCATGCTCTTCCCGGCCAAGCTGCGGGTGGAGGTGGATGGTCGCACGCACTTTTTTGATCGTCCCGAAGCGGCCGGGGACTGGCTGGACACTCTGTCTGGGGGTAGTGCTCGAGATGGTGGGGGGGCGGCGGGAGGAGACGGCCCACTGGATCGGGACTGAGGGGTTGATATTGGGCCTCACTCTGGACGACTATGATGCCACTTTCGACCAAGCTTCTGTCTTTGTTCTTTCCCCTCCCTTGGAGGTTGTGTGGGGTCTAGAAGGGGTACTCTTTCCTCCTCTAGGGGGTCTAGCTAGTTTTATTATATAGGGGCGACAGGCACACTGCAAGTTGGGGGGGCTGTCTGGGCTCATGCAGGGGTGCAGGGAGGGGGGAGTTTTGTTGGGGTGGGTGGGTTGGGGTGGGGTGTTGTTCGTTTCTACCACAAGGCAAAAGCATCGTTGTGTTATTTCTAAAGTGCTCTCTGGGGGACGAGTGATGGCTTCTGTTTATGATGGGGGGTAGGGGACTGAGTCTGTTGTCCTGGAATGTTAATGGATTGGGGGACAGGATAAAACGAGGTGTGGTCCTGCAGTTCTTGAAGCGAATTTCGCCCGATATAGTTTTTCTGCAGGAGACGCACCTCGTTGGCAACTCCTTTTGTGCCATGAATCGACGGGGCTACCACCTTGTGGCCCATTCGGGCTTCACGTCTGGTTCAAGGGGTGTGGGCATTATGGTTAAGAACTCGCTCCCGTTGGAGATTGATGAGGTGCACCATGACGACAGGGGACGTTATATGGTTTTGGTGGGTAGAATGGAGGGCAGAGTGGTCGTTTTCGTGTCTGTTTATGTCCCGCCGGGGCTGCAGACGACCACCTTTGCGGATCTGGGGCGCCTCCTCCTTGGCCTTCCGGAGGGGATTCTAGTGGTGGGGGGGGATTTTAATGCTGTGGTTTCCGGAACTGTGGATCGTCACCCCCCTAGGGATCTCCCCCGTGCCCAGGCGTGGTTGTCTGGCCTCTTGGATACCTTGGGGCTGGTGGATTGTTGGCGTTTGAAACATCCCACACAGCTACAGTACACCTTCCATTCAGGGGCTCATGGTAGTCTCTCACGGCTAGATTATGTCCTGGTTCCGGCGGCGCATGTTGGGAGGATAGGTGAGGTGCGCCATCTGGCACGGGGTATTTCGGACCACTCCCCGCTCTTGTTGCACTTTGATATTCTTCCGAGGGGAGAGGGTAGGGTGGCCCCGATTAATCCCTGGTACCTGCGTGACCCCACCATTCGCGCAGAGCTGGTTAAATCCCTTAAGCGCTACTTTGACGGGAATGTGGGGTCTGTGTCATCGGCGATCTCATTGTGGGAGGCGTTCAAGACGGTACTCAGGGGAGAGGCCTTGTCCCTTATTTCCCATTCCCGGAGGCGCGAGCGGGAGGAGGTGACCCGTGTTGAAGCTGAGATAACCGAGTTGGAGGGTGATCTAGAATGTGGGGTGACGGATGACAAATTACATGTTCTCCGACTCAAGCAAGCGGCTTATAAGGCCCTCGTCACGGAGGCGGCTAGGGGCCTCAGTAGAGAGCAACAGGGGAGACTGTGTGATGTGGGTGATAAGGCTGGTAAATTGATTGCGTGGCTGGACAAAAAGGAGAGAGCGAGTCGAGTTGTCCCGTTGATTGAGAAACAGAATGGTGTGTGTGTCACTGAACCAGAAGAAATTGTCTCCTGCTTTGCAGACTATTTCCGTGGGGTGTATTCCCCGGTGTCCTCCCGCTCTGAAGAGGATTCCCACGCCCTGCTCAGGGATATCGCGCTGCCTTCCCTTTCGGAGGAGGACAGAGTGTCGTTGGACGCCGCTCCAACTTCCGAAGAAATTGCCCTCGCCATACGTTCGGTCGCTTCCGGCAAGGCCATGGGTCCTAATGGTCTTCCCATCGAGTTGTATAAACTGCGACCGGATACGCTGGCGCCGCATTTCCGTGCTATGTTCCTCGCGGCCCACTCGGCGGGTTCCCTCCCGCTAGACCAGCGTCTAGCTACTATCGTGGTTATCCATAAGGAGGGGAGGCCACGGGACCGGGTCACATCCTATCGGCCTATTTCGCTGTTGAATGCGGAGCCCAAAATCCTCGCCAAGGTGTTGGCCAATCGGCTGGTCGGCGTAGTGTGTGACTTGATTCACCAGGATCAGTCCGGCTTTATCCCTCATCGCAATACAGCGCTTAACCTGCGGCGTTTGCATGGGGTACTCGCACGTGTCCCGTTCATACGAGAGCCGGCCATTTTGGCGTCCTTGGACGCCACTATGGCGTTTGACACGCTTGAATGGCCTTATATTTGGGCGATGCTCGCGAAGTTTGGCCCAGGATTCGTCAGTTGGGTAAAATTGTTGTACTCTGGCCCACTGGCGCAGGTGGTGGTGAACGGTAGAGTGTCGGCTCCGTTCGAGCTGGGCAGGGGCACGCGACAGGGCTGCCCGTTATCGCCGCTCCTTTTCGCGCTCGCCTTGGAGCCCCTGGCGGAGTAGCTGCGGTGGGAACCTTCTATTCGTGGTCTCCGCTGGACCCCCGAGTATGAGGACCGCGTATCTCTATACGCTGACGATATTCTCCTGTACCTGGCTTCCCCAAGTAAATCACTGATAGTACTGGTTGATGTATTGCATTCATTTGGTCTTAACTCCGGCCTTGTCATCAACTGGGCTAAATCGTGCGTCTATGTTCTCTCTGGGGAGGATCCTATCCTTCCGCGGGGCTGTCCTATCCAGATCGCCCCGCGGGGATTTCGGTACCTGGGTGTCTTCATTACCCTGGACGCGGAGGCCCGATATAGTCAGAATTTGCTTCCCCCCCTCCAGCGCCTGAAGGAGGATGTTGCGCGTTGGAGGCGCTTGCCGCTCTCGCCGCTCGGCCGGGCGGCATTGTTTAAGATGATGTCGTTGCCGCGTTTCCTGTACGCTCTGCAGAACACAATGGACGTCGTCCCGGCGCGCTACTTTCGCGAGGTGGAGAGTTTGCAGCGCCGACTGTTCTGGGAAGGTAGACCGCGTATCGCCCTGGCGAAGCTGACGCTCCTGTGGTATGACGGGGGGATCGCCCTCCCGGATATCAAACGGTATTATTGGGCCTCCCAGTTGGCTGCGATTAATCACGGCCTGTACGGGCCCGCTCTAAACCCGGCCTTTGAAATGGATAAGATGTTGCTGCCGGGTGGTGATTATAACCGAGCGCTTTATTCCAGCTCGCTTGACGCACGTCTGACGGGCCCCACGCGTGTCATGGTACGAGTGTGGCACGCGGCTAATGTGGCGATGGGGTGGAAAGATCGTTTGACCCGAGCGTCGCCACTATACGCATCTGAGCAGTTGGGCTCCCTGTGGACCTCGAAGGGCTTTGAAAAGTGGGACATGATAGGCATCAGCAGGGTGGGTGATCTCTGGACGAGGGGGGGATTCAAAACGTTCGAGATGTTACAGACAGAATTCCAGTTGCGGGACAGGGAGTACTTCCGGTATATGCAGATCCGTCATGCGCTATGCTCCGTATTCCCGGACGTTGCCTCCATCCCGGAGTATTCCCCTCTGGAGGATAGAGTGCTAGATGGACATGTACCGGACAGCACGATTTCATTAATCTATAAAAAACTTATCAATGACCGCTCGGGATTACTGACTAACCTTCGTGAGGCATGGGTGGCCGATGGATTGGAGCTGGATGACGAGGACTGGGTATCGGCGGTGGCCTCCCCGAAAGAGGTGGCCATACCGGCCCGCCTTCGCTTCGTCCAGCTCAAGATACTCCATAGGGTCTATGTTACGGGGCCAAGGCTACTGCGTATGGGCTATGCTGTGGACGGGTTGTGTAAGCGTGGGTGTGGTTCCTTGGGGACCTTTCTCCATATTTTGTGGGAATGCCCGGAGGTGGAGCGATTCTGGCGTGGTGTGCATGAGGTCCTGCGGGTGGTTACGCGTGTGTCGCTGCTGCCCGAAGCGAGGAGATGCCTGTTGAATGTGTGGGAGCCAACCGACTACTCGGTGCCGCAGACGCGGTGGGTGACTCTGGGATATATGGTGGCCAAACGCGACATTGCTCAACTGTGGGGTTCCCAGAGGTCGCCGACTGTCTCGGCATGGAAGGATAACATGGATTGGTGCATGTTTCGGGAAAAGGTGGTGTATGTTGCGAGAGGTAAGCCTGGGGCATGGGTGAAAGTATGGGGCCCCTGGAACGCCTACCGCGGGGGAATCTGTACCCCGCCGTTATTGCCCGATCCGTCACCGGCCCCGTCCCCTTAGCCAGTTTATCTCCCCGGTTCCGGGCACTGAGTCCACCTAATCCCAGTCTTGACCTTTTTCCCCCCCTTGAAACTCCTATGGATTGGTAGGGTCCCCCCGCTAGGGGAGCACATGCTGCTGTCTCCGATTGTCGGTTGCCTTGTGGATTTGTTTTTTTGTTGTTATTTATATTAAAATGAAACCGTTATGTGGGCCCGGATGGTGTGGCTACCACCGCTTCTAACTCCTGTGCATTTCCCTTTGCCGCGGCATGCGCGCTATTGTTTGTATCACATGCTCCTCTGCTTGCTAGCGGCCGGCCTGAAGGTTGTAGGCCCATCTTTGTATATTTTTTTAATTTTGTAATAAACGGTTTAAAAAAAAAAAAAAAAAAAAAAAATACCTGTTACAACGTGCTAAGATATATCCTCGTTATAGATTGCATTTTCTCCTGTTGAGTGGGAGTTTACCCTACACAGATGAATGACAGTCTCACTGTAACTAGGCTTCTGTTTAGAGAACTTGTACCGAGGTTCAGATTTCCAGTTTCCATGGAGTCAGACCGATGGACCATTTCTATAACGATGTCCCTAGAATGCTGTGTGTAACTCTTCAGGTAGAACAGAGATTGCCCTGTAGTTATCATCCTGAGGCTTCAAAGAAAATGGAGCAAGTAAATAGAAACTTGAAATCTTGATTGTGCATCCACTTCATTGAAATGGCCAGATGCTTTTAGGAATTGGGGAGGAATTGATGGAGGTCCAAGCTTTGTTTAAATATCGTTTTTTACTTTTTATAGTGACAGCAGTGGCTCGGCTTTGTGTTACCACTTTTTGGTTACAGCTCGACGCTCCCCCGTTCGAAAGTTGGCAGGCAAAGTTTTATAATATCTTTAATTTAGAGATTAGTTTATATGCACTTAAAAACCCCAGCAGAAGGAAGTTTGGTCTGGCTATATGGGTACCTATGATTGAGTACGGTAGGGGGTAGCTATATATCATGGTTTATGATGTTGAATATCCATGAATGTATATGTATGTAACAATCTTGGCCTTTCTGTATTTTTTTGTCTGTGATAACTATGGATTATAAAAAAAAAAAATTTAAAAAAGAAATGGCCAGATGCTTTACGATTGGTTTTGATGAGTCTTCAAAGACTCCTGACAGGAGAACATGATTATCACCTCATGAAATCCTTATGGGTCAAGCTAGGAGGCTGCCTGCTGTAACAACACATTCGCTTGCAAACATCACAGTTGACATGAAACTTGATCACTGCAAAGGATTAGCTGATGTGGTGCATTCTGTTTCTCACCAGGTTGGAGCTGTCACTGCCAGTCCAGGCTGTGCCACAACCTTAACCCAAGTGACTGGGTTTTGGTAAAGAAGCATGTAAGAAAATCTTGCTTAGAGCCAAGATGAAAGCCCCTACAAGGGCATCCTAATTACAAACATTGCTGTCAAGTTGCGGTGATGCTTAATTGGGTGCATGCCCTACACACTCAGAGAGTAAAGTGCCTGTACAAAGAAGTAGTGTTCTTTGAGGCAGATCCAAGATCTCCTGCACCTGTAAGGCCAGAAAGACCAGAGGAGTGTGAAGTACCACAGAATCCCATACGGGTGCAAATTCCAGAAATCTCATAAAGTGGTGTGGAAACACACACTGAAAAGGAAGAATCAAGAGCAAAAAATAAAGGAACTATCAATGTATTACAAGAGCAATTAAATGACCCTGATGAAAGAACAACTTTGAGAAGGGAAAGACCCCCCATGGAGATCAGAATGGCCCAATGGTTTCAGGCAATTGAGGTCAATTTTGTCAGTTGAACGAATACCACAAACCATACTTGAAGAAACAGAATCCAGGGGTATAAGAGTAACAGATGAAGAGCAACAGACACCTAGGAGATCCAAGGGAGCGAGAGTTCCTTGTTGGAGGTATTCTGCACGTGAATGGACTTGAAATTAAATTAAATGAAATAGTGTATCTGATACAGCGCACAGCTACTCAGACTAGAGTGTCCTGGTGCCAGACAGTGGAAAGAAAACTGAGAAAAAAGAGACCAGTTAGTTTTTAAAGAGCCACGTTTTAAGGTTCTTCCTGAAGTGTAGGAGGTCTGTGCTTAGTCTTCCTGAAGGATAGTAGGTCTGTGGTTAGTCTCAGAGGTTTGGGGAGGCTGTTCCACAATTTTCTGCCTAGAAATCTGAAGGATATGTCACCCGTGCGGCACGGCGTATTTTGGGCACTATGTCCAGGTTGGCATTTGTAGATCTTAGAGAGCTATATTGATTGAAGCGATTAACACGCTTATTCAGGTAGCCCGCACCTAAGCTGTAGAAAGCTTTAAAAATTATCATCGCTTTGCAGTCAATCCGTTCCTTTATGCGTTAAAATGGGGGTCATACTTGATCTGGGTTTAGACTTCATAATGGCTCCAGACGCCGCGTTTTGCACCATTTGTAGTCACTGGATAAGAGATTTGGGAAGACCGAGGTGCAAACTGTTGACATAGTCAAGTTTTGACGTCACCAGAGCCTGAACCACAATCTTTCTGCTGTCAACTGGTAGCAGTGGCAGGAATTTTTTAAACATGCGGAGTATACCGAAGCAAGTACCAGTTAGATTTTGGATCTGAGAGTGCATGGAGAGTGCATTGTCTATGACAAGTCCTACATTTTTTACTTTCTCCTTTGCCATGGGCAGAGGCGGCAGATCTTTTGGCCACCATGAGCTCCAGTCAAGCATATCCGGTTGTCCAAAGAAAATGACTCCTGTTTTGTCTGGGTTACACTTCAGCTGATTTATCTTAAGACAATTAAAAACCTTTGTGAGGCAAGCTCTAATCATTGCCCCGTCAAAGTAGACTTTTTTATTGCATGTAAAAATTAGCTGAGTGACATCTGCGTAAGAGACAGTTTTAGCGCCCTCTCCCTCTACCAAACTGCAAGGGGAGATAGATATATGTTATAAAGGTTTGGACTGAGAATTAAGCCCTAGGTGGCCCCCACATTCATGGCAGGAACAGGGGATAAGAAGGGCGGAAGTCAGAGGTCCTGAGATTTGTTTCCCAGGAAGGAGGACATCCATGTTAGGGCGGTCTGCCTCAGGCCGATGTTAGCAAGTCTATCCAAGAGCCTCTCATAAGGGACCAAATCCAAGGGCGCTGATTACTCGAGTAGTTTCAGAACAGCCTTGCCTCCTTGGTCTAGTTTACCCTTGATAAATTCAGTCACTTCCAGCAGAGGGGACTCTGTACTACAGTTGGCCCTAAAGCCGGATTAGGACTCATGAAGAAGCTTCCAATCTTCAATGTGTTTTTGGAGGGCCTTGTTTAGATGTTTCTCTAGTACTTTGGAGAGTGCTGAAAGAAGGGATATTGGCCTGTAGTTGGCGGGGTCCGTCTGTTCGGCATTAGCCTTTTTTAGCAGTGGAAGGATCTTTGCTTGCTTCCATAATTTCTGCATATTCCTAGAGGAGAGGGATGAATTAAAAAGCAGGTTAACCGTGGGGTTTATGGTGGACACTAATAAGTTGAGTATATTTGCTGGGCACAGGTCGGTAGGAAAGCCAGAATTTATGCTTTGGAGAAGAGAGAGTGACTCTTCCAGATGAAGCTCAGGGAAATCTGATTAATAAGAGGGTTCCAGAAAGTCGAATTTGCTCTTTGCCCTGTGGTAAAAGGTCAGTTCTTCCTCTGAGATGCTAGTGAAAGCTTGTTGGATCACAGAAATCGTATTATAGAAGAATTGAGCTATCTGCTTGGACCATTCCTCCATGCACAGCCCTTCCTTCATGCCGGCTTTCGGGGAGGTGAAGGATTCAACTATGCTGAAGATTTCCTTACTCTTATTTTGGGCATTTCCTATCTTGATCTGAAAGAAAGTTTTCTTGGCCGCCTTCACGAGAATGTAGTGGGCCTTTACAGTATCTTTATATGCTTTCCTGTCTTCAGACAGATAATATTTCTGCCATTTTTGTTTCATTTTTCTGCAGTTCTTTTTGCTGGATCTGAGGGAATCATTAAACTATGGAGCAGGTGGGGCCGACCTCTTGGAGGAGCGAGTGGCAACTGGAACCTTCCTACGCAAAGAATGTGTAGAATGCATCAGTAAAGAATCCTAATGAATTGAGACCAGATTTATTTGAACCTCCATGATATGCTACACTGAAAAACAGCATTGATTAAATAAGGCTTGTTTAAACTAACATTAAAATCAAAGAACTTGACAAGCACTATTTAGTGAATACAAAAACAAAATCAATTTTGAAGACACCCAATGAACTGTGTTTAAAACTACAAAATAAAAGACTGAAAATGAACAATTAAGGAAAATAAACATAAAGAATTAAGAAGACTTTTCTAGGGCCAAGGTTACAGTAGAGGTTACAGTAGATGAGCAGAGATAACACATTTAGAAGAAGACGGAGTAGGGCTAGGGATGTCTCCTGAAGATTTCTGTATATAAGCTGAATGCAATAACTAGAAATAATGAATCAAAAGGTTTTGCACGTTTGCACAAGTAGACAGAAGTGCAGAATATCGATCTTACAGCTGCTATTATTCTGCTTACGGTCTGACTGTAGACAAACGTGTACCCTTACCAAAGCTAAGTGTATAGTCAAACAAATTGTTGTTATATTAGCATTTATATTCCTTTTAGTTGGCATGAAGTTTGCACCAGAAGTGTGCACAATAAATGAGACAAAACTAAAGGATTCATTTATAGATTATTCAAGAGAAGAGTTTTTGACTAACATTTATTCTAGATTAGTTCAAAAATATAAACAAATTATAGATGCTAAGGACTTTTACGTTTGCACACTTTTACCTTCTTCAGCTGAGGAGGAGGTGACATACCACCATATGTCTCTGTCATATGCAATTTAATGTATTATTTTGCTTAGTTTCTTGTATAAACAAGAGTGTTTTGGATAATATTTTGCCAATTATGGCATGATTCTTTCTAAAGTCCCCCTTTAGAAAAGAATAATATCTTATCCACAAGTAAAGGATATGGAAATTGCAAGGTATTATTTTAGATCACCAACAGTCATAGATACTGCCAAAGAATAATAATGAACCTAACATGTCTAATGGGCTTTTAGAAAAGGCATTCATAATAACATTTGAGGAAAGGAGAGCCCAAATTGTCCATAGGAAAAATACAGAAGATGTTTTAAAAGATGTCTGGAAGAATGAAGAGGATGAATATAAAAAAATGATTTGTCCAAACTTTTTATTAGACAGAAGAGAAAAGGGAAAATTAAGAGTTTACAAAAGGAGAACCCAGGTTAGAAACAGACATCTTGAGATTAGTAATTGTGAGCACACATGTGAAGTTTTGAAAGGACCCATTCAAATATTAACAGAAGCAGTTATTTCTGGAGTTTATTTAGTGTGTGGAGAAGATGCTTATTTTCAGTTGCCAGCTGATTGGGAGGGTGTTGGCTATTTAGCTTAGTTATTTCCTAAGATGTTTCATTTAAATAGCATAGGCGCTTTAACAATGACACCACCTTATGGACAACCATGTAGTACAAATAATGGCTCACAATTAGTGGGCGATATTTTTGGAGCAATAGTACTATCTGTAGGAGTAGTCTTCAATGATGAAAAAATCAGAAAGCTATCAGCAGCAGTAGATAAATTAGCTACTAGTAGATCGGGTGCTTTACTAACAGTTAACATAGAACTAGTGGCTTCAGATGAATTGTCTTGCAAGATTGATTAGCTTTAGATCGCTTATTGGCAGGAAAAGGCAGAGACTGCAAAATGCTGACAGCTCAACATTGCTGCTCGTATATACCTGATGCGAATGTAAAAATAAAAGAATTTGCAAAGAGAATTTCTGATTTAAAACATTAATTAAAAAATGTAGAAACCACTAATGTATTAGGAAGCTTGAAGCAAATGAGTTTCTACCAGTGGAAATTGGTTTGTAACAACAGGAGGACTTTTTAGGTTCATATTGAGACCTCTACTAATCATTGGTGTTTGCGTGTTAATTTTATATGTTTTACATATAGGTTTTAGATGCCATTTAACTAAAAAGAAGAATAAAGAAAGAAAAAGGAAAATCATAGAATTAGAAATAGAGGATGAAAAGAACAGAGAGCATAAAAGGTTAAAGAAAGATTAAACCCTCAGAAATAAGAAGAATGACTCACCCGAAATGAGAGTGCACTCTATAATTAATTTGTGAAGAAATTGTGATGGTTTTTCAACCATCCGAGGGGGGAACTGTTGACGCAAATTGTGTATGGTACTAAACTCTTATATTAATTAAGAGCACAAGTTTACGTATAAATTCCACATATGCTAAATGCAAACTCTGTTGTAGGTAATCATATTTAAATGTAATAGGCCTACACGTAAAGTGCTGAATTAAGTCAGCCAATATGTCGATGACATATTAAAGTGAAAATAATTCTTTTACACTGAAAGGCCTGTTTTTCACATTGAATAAGTTGTTTGTGCAAGATGTTTTTCTTCTTGTTGCTGCAGATGTTGCAACTTCAGAAGCCTACTGTTAGTCAGTGATAGACACTTGGGCCATATTAGACAACTAATAGTAAGGTTCTCACTGGGAAAAGACAATATAAAAGGAAGAATGATTCATGGAAGACGTTTATGGACCACAAGAAAACAACATTGTAACTTTTCAAGGGCTAATGCTTGAAAATCTATCATGCTCCGGTGAGAGGAGGGGGAGTGAACTTGTTACCAAGAGCCTGTTGATATTTTATTGGTGGATGAAGAACACGAAAGAAAATAATGTTGCAACATAGAATTTGTGTGTTTATATTAGTGTGTATTCCTAGTGTAGGGTGGAATTCCTTTCCCCACCATTCTGAATAGATAATCCTCTCTGATCTTTTGGACTTCTCTACATGAGAGATTATTTAGCTAAATTCTAGATGTCTGCTGATTTGTGACTGTGAATCATTTCCACTCCTATCTGCAAAGAATTTATGCTTGCACATTGATCTCTCTCTGATCAGAACTCTTCATTCAGTTTCTGAACTGACACCTCTTTTTTCTCATTACATCAAATTATTTAGAATGATGGAGTTTACTTTAAATATAACAGATATTTTGTTCTATTTTATAATCAAATATTGATTGATGGATTAAATTAACTTTTAATGCAGAATTATAAAGATTAATGATTAATGACGAAATAGCTGAAAAAAAATAATAGATTTAAAAAAAAACCTTTAACTTACACCACCTCTTTTTATTGACTGAAATCTAAAGTTTTTATTGATTTATTGACAATGTAGAGCATTTCTCTTTGTCGACCAGCAAAGGTCCATACAACCAGTGGCAGGGGTTATTTATTAATTACACAGGAAGGTTGAGATACAGAAACCCCAACTCCATCATTATGATGATTAAAAATGTCATGTTACTTACCTAGATGCAGCAACTAATCTCAACACCTCTGCAACCTCCACTGGCACTCCATCGAAAGAAAAAAGAATTATCTGCAAGCTCCTCACACAGGCATAGAAGGCCCTACACAACATTGGACCAGTATACCTAAACAACCACCTCTCCTTCCATGCCCTCAAGGGAAATTTCCAATCAGTCAACCTCTCTCTGGCCACCATGCCACACATCTACAGGACCAGAACAGGTGGAAAGTCCTTCTCCTACCTCCCAGCCAAGACCTGGAATGTTACCCCCGTCACCTCTGGCAAAGCCCTACACTGCTCCAGTTCAGGAAGGACCTCAAGACCTGGCTATTCAGATGATGCCAGCACCCTACAGAGCCGCACCCCCCCCAGTGCCTTGAGACCCTCACGGTTGAGTAGCTGCGCTATACAAACCCCCAGATTGATTGATTGATTGATTGCCCATGTTATACACAGCCCTGCTCTGTTTTCTAGCTTCTAACGTATTCAGCCTCATACTCATGTATGGCACTTCTGAGTAAGGATTCATAAATGAGAAGTCCAGTTTTTGGTAGTTTACATTTCCTTCAAGGTTCTTTTGAACTCTTCTCATGAGAACGGGGTGCACTGCAATCTTGAATTTCAGTTTATGTCCCATGAACCCTCATTCGAAGCAATGCTTGTCGAAAACCTATATAAGGCATACAAGTAGGGGTAGGGCCAGCATTAGATGTTCAGAGAAGGGAAAAGGTGCCACTTTGCAAAGCAATTTTTTAACACTGCTTAATTTGCTAAATAAATTAATGCTGACTTCATGTAGCCTCACAAGTGTTCCGTGTTATCTCTCAGACATGCGTTAAGAAAGGCAGTGCTTGGTACAAACACCTCGTACCATCAAATCATGAAAACAGACTTGTGACAATGGTAATTTATGTGACATTAATATGTGTGCATTTTATATTGCATTTAGTTGTGATGTTGTGTCTGCATTGTTGTTTTGTGCTACTATATTTTTATGCTGCACTATTTCACCGTATTAGTGTTGTCTTGTACCGTGGCTTTTGTGTTTCATTCTGTTTAGATAGTCTTTTGTGTTGTGGCCTGTTATATTTTTGTTGTGTTGTTATTTTGCTTTGTGTTATGTTATTGTGTTTTGTCCTGTTGTGCACTGTAATTGCTTCAGTAATTGCTTTAGAGATGCCAACAAAGGTTGTTACTTTTTGGGGTAAGGCAGCATATCCCATACAGGGTTCAAGGACTAAAGACCATTTACCACTGTCTACAGTGGTAAATCACCACTGCTCAGACTCCACTAGTTGAGATACCGATCAGCCAAAAACTGTGGCTGACAGCATGTCTTAAATTAGTACTCTCAGTTCTCCCTTTATGTGCTATGGCTCCGGAGCTCTAGCTTTCTGATCAATATGCATTCCACAGGTACTCATGTAAGTCAAAATGTGAATAAGCAAATTACCTAGACTATACTCAGGTCAAGCCATATTTCAAGCTACTCAATCACTAAAGGTGTTTTCAGCCTACAAAAAATAATTGTTGTAATCTTAGAGCCACACTCTTTTTATCTTGTATTCTTTGATTACTTACAGAGACATAATTCAAAATGCCATGATTAAAATATGCTGCTGGTTTAGCACACATTAGCACTGTCTAAATCTGTGGCTGACTGTCTGTGTAGCTGTATGGGTGAATAAGTGGCTGTGTGAGTGGCTGTATGGCTGGGTGAGTAGCTGTGCGAGTGGCTTTATGGTTCGGAGAGTGTGTGTGTGTGAGTAGCAGTATCAGTGACCAAGTCGATGTGTGAGGTGCTCTATGAATGGGTGAATGGGTCTGTGAATGGTTCTGTGGGTGTGTGAGTGGGTGATTGAGAGGCTGCATGAGAGTGTGAGTGGATGTGTGAGTAGTTCTGTGGATTATGTAATCTGTAATGTCATCAGTGATGTCACTGACCATGCCATGAGTAACGTAATATGTGAGGTCATAAGCAGTGCATTGCGGGGCATAAGTTATCGTTAGCTCAGGTAACTATAACAGTTCAATTTCAATGGTTTCCTTTCAATGAAATATGAGCCTAACTATAACGTCTCTGCAACCTTTGTATTCTTCAGTGAATCTCTAAGGGGCATATCATCAAGCCCATTTTCGCCGATTTAGCGGCCGATTTCGGCCGAAAAGTGGCGAAATAATTATCTCACTATTTACAAGGACACGCTAACGTGTGTTTCCTTGATGCAGTTGTGGTTTTTCACCATTTTGCATGTCAGCGATTATTATCTCTAATGACATGCAAACTGGGCCATGTCTGAGTGTCTTTGTGTATCTGGGAGTGGATGTAAGAGTGACCGAAGGGGTGTGTGAGTGGGTGTTTGAGTGTCTGTTTGGGTGTGTCAGCAGCAGAGTGAGTAACTGGACCAAAATGGAACCTCAGCTGCCACTTCATTCAGCAAGAGTCCACAGTTTTGCCCAAAATATCTACCAAGCTGGGGCTGTATTACCTATGTGGCGTATTTTCCTGGTTAAAGCTGAGCACACCTTTCTGCACTTTGATAGGGGTTAGGGATCCCCTTGCAGGCGGGTTCAGTGAGTGACTGCACACTCCTGCAAGGGGACATCTGGGGGTCTACAGGATCCCCTTTCTCCCCTCCAGAGGGCTAATATCTGGGGGCTTGCTGAGAGTGCATCACCTTCTAGGTGGCGCAATATCAGTGCGCTCTCTCACAGCTTCTTTGCCTCAGCGCCCACATCTATAATACATTGCAGGCACAGAGGCAAAGGGATTCCCTCATCTACACATCCATGCAAATGAGGGAATGCACTCTTGAGGAAGTGCTGGCACTGTATGTGCACTGTGCATTCAGTATTACAGAAGGGGCAGCACAAGCGTCTGTGGCCCCTTCTGCAATCCCAAAGTGCCCATGGGGCACGCAAAGCGGGCACAAACACCTTTAACACTCCTGTGGCACTTTGGTAATACAGCCCTTGTAGTACTTTTGACAGGTTAATAAGTTAGTACTACATCACTGGGTATATGTCTAGTGCATATTCTATACTACAGCTGCGTAATGGACCACAAGGAATTGTCTACAGTGACCTTGTGTGTGTTTTGGCAATGTGATTGTTTTCTGCGTCTTCATCCAGAAATCTGTGAAAACATGAATAGCTCTTATAGAGAAGACAACAAGACTACAAACAGGCAAATCTCCACCAAACAAGGGTCCTTCCTCTTAACTATATGAAGTAAGTGCTTCTATGTTTGGTGGAGATGTCCTCATATGCTTTGGCATCAAGAATGTGTCCCTAAAATCAGCAGGAAACAAGGTGGAGGGCCTTTTAGTAAGCTGCCCATCATACTACCAAAATGTGGAAAGACCTTTGCATACATATAAGGTGTACAGGGCGTGGCCAAATGGGCGGAGCTTCCAAGTGATTTGTACATTTGCATACTCATAGGAATTTAAAGAGAGAACCATGGACCCTCACCAGGACAAGACAAGAAAGCATTCATAACTAGGTGGGCCACAGCCTCCCTTCCTTTGTAGATTTTGGCCCCAAGAATCCCATCCCCTGGGGCCTGGCCTCTTAATGCTGGGTACCCTGGAACCCAACCAGGGGACCCAGTGTGCAGTGTTGGGGACTGCAGGGGAAGCCCCAATGCCCCCGCAGTCCCTCAGTCCCTGCTGGCTCCCCACCTCCAGTGGGAGAAGGCATTGCTCTCACACATAGGAAGCAGCAAAAAATGCTGTTCCCTGCATTTGGGAGCAATTCTTCCATCTGTTTCCCTGCCTGCTTGACAGCGGGCAGAAAATCAGATGAAGGGCCCACTCTAAGCGGGCGGGAGCAATTTTCCTCCACCTGCCTGCTGGGAGTGGACTTACTGTTTGCTCCCAATTGGCGGGAGCTGTCAAAGCTCCTGCCAAGCAAGAGCAAACAATCTATATCCCAAGGGTGGTCATCCCGGGACATAGGGAGCAGGTCCTGGGGGTGGCGGAAACTGGGGCCAATTTTGGATCCAGGAGGGAGGCCTCACACCCCACCTCATTTGTTCTACTAGGGCCTGCCCTGAGGAGTTGGTGGTCCAAGGGGCCAGAAATTGCCCGGGAGGGACACAACATGGCCCCCATCCCAGTTTAAATTTGGCCATGCCCCTGGAAGGTGGTTTTCCCTGGGACCCAATATGGCCCATGGGGGGGGGGCGTGCGGCCCCCTTTCCCCTTTCATGAGTTTCCTTCACCCTGGGGAGGTGGTGGCCCTGGGACAATTTAAAACTGAGGAGGGAGTTCAGTGCAGCTCTCCTCCTATTTTACATTTGAGCCCGGGGAGGTGGTGGTCCCCGGGGTCATAAATCAATCAATCAATCAATCAATCAATCATAGGCATTTGTATAGCGCACTGCTCACCCGGAGGGTCTCAAGGCGCTGGGGGGGGGAACGCTACTGCTCGAACAGCCAGGTCTTGAGTTGCTTCCTGAAGGCGAGATGGTCTTGTGTTGTCCGGAGGTGGATGGGGAGGGAGTTCCATGTCTTGGCTGCCAGGTAGGAGAAGGATCTTCCTCCGGCGGTGGCTCTGCGGATGCGGGGGACGGTGGCGAGAGCGAGGCTGGCGGAGTGGAGCTGGCGGGTGGGCTTGTGGAAGGTCAGGCGGCTGTTGAGGAACTTGGGGCCCAGGTCGTGGAGGGCCTTGTGTGCGTGGGTGAGGAGTCGGAACGTGATTCTTTTGTTGACGGGGAGCCAGTGCAGGTCTCTCAGGTGTCCGGAGATGGGGCTGTGTCGGGGGATGTCCAGGATGGGTCGTGCTGAGGCATTCTGGATCCGTTGGAGTTTCTTCTGGAGTTTGGCGGCAGTGCCGGCGTAGAGGGCGTTCCCGTAGTCCAGCCGACTGGTGACGAGGGCCTGGGTGACCGTCTTCCTGGTCTCGGTGGGGATCCACCGGAAGATCTTTCGAAGCATGTGCAGGGTGTTGAAGCATGAAGACGAGACGGCGTTGACTTGTCTGGTCATCGAGAGGGAGGAGTCCAGGATGAAGCCTAGGTTGCGTGCGTGGTCCGTTGGCTTGGGGGTGGCTCCCAGGGCGGGGGGCCACCAGGAGTCGTCCCAGGCGGAGGGTGATGATCCCAGGATGAGGACCTCCGTCTTGTCTGAGTTCAGTTTCAGGCGGCTGTTCTTCATCCATTCGGCGACGTCTTTCATCCCTTCGTATAGGCTGGCTCTGGCGGCGTCCGGGTCGCTGGTGAGGGAGAGGATCAGCTGGGTGTCGTCGGCGTAGGTGATGATCTTGAGGTTGTGTTGATGTGCGATGGTTGCGAGGGGGCTCATGTAGATGTTGAAGAGGGTGGGGCTGTGCGATGACCCTTGTGGAACGCCGCAGATGACTTCGGTGGCCGCTGACCGGAACGGGGGGAGGCGGACTCTCTGGGTTCTTCCGGCGAGGAATGAGGTGATCCACTCCAGGGCCTTCTCCTGGATGCCGGTGTTGTTCAGGCGCTGTACCAGGGTGCGGTGGCAGACAGTGTTGAACGCTGCGGAGAGGTCCAGGAGGATGAGGGCCGCAGTTTCCCCGTTGTCCATTAGGGATCTGATGTCGTCTGTGGCTGCGATGAGGGCGGTCTCCGTGCTGTGGTTGGCTCGGAAGCCGGATTGCGAGTGGTCGAAGGATCCGTTGGTCTCGAGGAAGGCGGCTAGCTGTCTGTTGACGGTCTTCTCGATGACTTTGGCAGGAAACGGGAGGAGCGAGATTGGGCGGAAGTTCTTGAGGTCGGACGGGTCGGCAGTTGGTTTCTTCAGCAGGGCACTGATCTCGGCGTGTTTCCAGCACTCCGGGAAGGTGGCGGTGTTGAAGGAGGCGTTGATGATGTCGCGGAGGTGGGGTGCGATGATGTGGTCGGCCGTGTTGAAGATGTGGTGTGGGCAGGGGTCCGTAGGGGATCCGGAGTGGATTATGTTCATTGTGCGTGTTGTGTCTTCGGTGCTGACTGGGGTCCAGGTGCAGAGGGTGGCGGTGGGGGGCATCAGTTCGGTGGTGGGGTTCGTGGTTGGTGGGCCGAAGCTGTTGTGAATGTTGGTGATCTTGTCGTGGAAGAAGGCTGCGAGGGAGTCGCAGAGGTCTTGCGAGGGAGTGATGTCATTGTTTCCGGCGTCGGGGTTGGAGAGCTCTTTGACGATGCTGAAGAGTTCCTTGCTGTTGTGGGTGTTGTTGTCCAGTCGTTCCTTGAAGGCTGTCTTCTTTGTGGCGCGGATCAGTTGGTGGTGTTTGCGGGTGGCGTGTTTGAGGGCCGTCATGTTGTCTGTGGTCTGGTTGGTGCGCCAGGTGTTCTCCAGGGAGCGGCAGTTCTTCTTGGAGGTGATGAGCTCGTCGGTGAACCAGGAGGCTTTCTTGCTGCCGCGTCTGCTGGGGGGGTTCTTCTTCAGTGGTGCGAGGGCGTCTGCGCAGTTGGTGATCCACTGTGTGAGGTTGTTGGCGGCTTCGTTGGGGTCCGTTGAGCTGGTGGGGGGGTTCTGGCTGAGGAAGGTGGTGAGCTGGTCGCCGGTGATCTTGCGGGGGGCTTGTTGAGGGTGGTGGTGGGTCGTCGTTTTACTGAAGCTGAAGTGGACGCAGCTGTGGTCAGTCCACTGGAGATTGGTGGAGTGGCTGAAGGTGACGTATTTGCTGGATCAGAAGACTGGGTCAAGCGTGTGGCCTACGGAGGGGGGCTGTGCGCCCCCCTAATGTTTTGTTAATTGCCTGGCCCCGAGGAGGTAGTTGTCACCTGGGCCTATAGAGGCAATGGGGATGGGGGCCGCATGCACCCACCTCCCCATAATATATAGCCCACCCGGGGGTTCTAATACAACCAAGCATGGGAGATTGCACTTGTGTTTTTCTTTCACTTCTATAAGGATTGGTGAATCTTCACGATTTTTGCTGTGATAATAAAAAAATGCTTTTTGGCCATGGTGGGGTCCCTGTGGGACCTCAGCACCAGGCTTAGGGGGTGAGGGTATTACTATCCTGCCATGCCCCTTTCCTTTTTAATCTTTTTGTTGGGGACTTCCAAAATGGCTGCCAACACTTCCTGGTTGTAGTGTTGTAGTGTTGGCAGCCAATCAGATCTCTGCATGGGACAACATCGACTGGTTCTCACATTCTCTATGCAAAAAGTAAGGCAAATGAAAATGCGGTTGTATATTTAGTGTGTAAATGGTTTTTTTATGTTAAAATGTTTTTTTAAACGTACAGCAATCGTAAGGGGTTTTGGAAAATAGACTTCAACTTTCTAGAATACTGTGCTTTGAGTTACAATTAGCATAGGATTGTCAATTGACAGAATATAATAAAAGACATACAATGATTTGGAAAGAGCACCAATTGCCATAGGGTATGGTTAACACAGAACGTCATGTGGCAAACACAAAATGCTAGTCAGTATATAAAGGATGACGTAATGGTGACAGTCTATCAATGAGTGGAATAGAATGTAGAGTGGTTCCTTGGTTTATCATCAGGCCCAAAATAGTACTTGGTAAACAATCTTACCTCTCTCTAATTTTAGGAAACGTTAGGCTGCTAACCAATCTAATCAATTAGTCAACATTAAAGGCACTCTGGGGCTTATTTTTGAGATCTTTGCATCACATTTGCACCACATAAAATGGCATAAAGATTTATGATGCCACGCAAAGCTAACCTGTGTGGCATGAGTGGCCTCATAAATAATGCTTAAGGCAATGCAGTGCAAATTGCTGTGTCTCCTTACTCGGCGACCAGGAGGTGTTTGTTCCATGGGCGTGGTGGTGGGTTTTCTCACACAACAACCATGGAATTTTAGGATGGGTCAGGAATGGATTACAAATATTGTAATTAAAAAATAATTAATGATGTACACCTTTATTTCATACTCCCTTTGTGTCAGATTAATTGAGGTCAAAGTATTCATATCATTGTGGTTCAAATAATTTCCCTTTTGGATTAAATTTGCTGCCTCTCGCTATATAAATTATTGTGATTGAATCAAGGTTGAATTTCCCACGGCATTACACATATATCCCCAAATATCACAGAAGAATCTGCCAAGACTAGTTACTTACCTTAGGTCTGTCTCAGTGGGTGGAAAGTCCCACGCATCAGGCGGGGCACACCCTTGACGGCATCTTTTCCAACAATTCCTTGTCTGACCACAATGCTGCCTTCTTTAAGATTGCCTACAGTCAGGCTGGTCGTATATCTACGAGCAGTCCATCCTGGACCATCTCTTGTGCTTGCCATAGGCGTCAAGCATACAAGTCTTCACAATTGCTGATTGAAGCCTCCTTGGTCTTGGTGAACACATGGCCAGTTTTCACTGTCTGTCGCTGACAGGTAAAACCTGCTGTTAAAGGCAGTGAAAACTGCAAAATGACCCCCATGCCATGGGAGAAAACACCCATGGCAAGGGGCCCATTTTTTTTTTAATTTTAAAAAACAATATCCCATTTTGGTATTTAAAAAACAAAATACAAAATGTTGAACGTTTGAAGTATGGTTCCGTCATGGTAATGGAGCTGTCCTCCAAATTCTCAATGCATTTGCAGGAACCACCGAGACAAATGCAAAGCTGTCTGCTGGGCTGGCAGACATCTTTAAATGTCATGAGGGAAGGGCCCTCGTCATGACAGGAGTAAAGTCCCATCCGCCAAACTCTAAATCAGGCCAATTGTCTTCATGACAGACTTTGCAACCCTACACTGCTGGCTGTTAGGAAACCATTGTTTATGAAATCCGTTAAAAAAAATTGACATAAGCTTGCCTCCGCAGTGGAGGTATATTAAAAACTCCTTTTTCACTGCATTGGCTTTTCCTATGGGTAAAATAGTGGGCAAAAAATCTGTCATTTATTTTGTTGAGCAAACATACAGCCATCATCCATGCACTTGTATTAAATGTATTGTAAATCAAATTAAGACATGAACATGGATTATTGTTTAATATATGGTAAAGATTATTTTATAAATGTGTCCTTTTCATGGCCTGAAAGCCTAGACTTCCCTGCCATAGTAGGAATGAGCTATTTGATGGGGTGTGAAAAAAAACTATTCTTGGAGAATAGTTTTGCGTAGGAGGAAGGAGGAATTGCGGTCTGCCTATCCTGGATTGTATGAGTGATAGTGCACAGGACAGGAGTCGCCTTAAACATCACGTGTCCCTATCAAAGGCATGGCTGCAATCTTTCAGAAACCCACATCTATACTAAAGTGTATTACAGCATTAAGGGGCCCTTGGAGCTACTCTCCACCCAGCCAACCTGTCTTTTCTACCAAGAGGGGAATTGGCTTTGTAACATGGCAGAGCGAATTTTCAGAGCAGTTGCATCAGCTACTTAGGATAGTCCCTCATTTGAAATTCTGAACTCAACATGCTGGCCTCGAGGTTCTGCCATTTTGAAAGAACACTAAAGCAAGGCTTCCTGGGAAGGCTTGCGGGGGGGGGGGGAGGGGAATTTTCGTAGGATAGGGCTCGCACTTGTTGCCAATGATTGGCTGGTGTGTCCTAAGAGAAAGACTGTCCACCACCAATGTATCAGAACACAACTGAACCAGAAGATGATGTCAGGAATCAGGAAAGGTGACAGGCAGGCAGGGAGTGAAAGCAATAGAGAACGGGGCTCTGGAAGGAGCAGTAGACCTTTAACTCCTGCTCATTCACTCTCTCGGTTAAGGAAACTTCCACAACAGATGGGTAGAACCCTATTTAGACTCCTTGAGACCATAACTTAGTGCCTGGCAGTAGGTTTGTGGCTATGTTATTTTTTCCCATCCATCCTCACCTTAGTTTACCCCTGTTTTGGCACCACTCAGTGTTTTTTGTGTTCTACTTTTCAGTTTCCTTGGTACCCTTGTTAACGCCCTCCTTAATTTTAACTTCTTGGTTCTCTGCCTGTTAACTACGTTTCTTATTGAGTGTGTGGGTGTTTCCGCAGTGTCCTGGGGGCTTCACTGAATTCCTAGTTGTCTCCGGGCTTGTCGTATCCGCTGCTGAAACTGGAAAGCCATGTTACAGTTGTTACCTGTATGTTACATCCATTTGGTATCTATATTGACCTTCTGACTTGGGTCTTACAGATGGTCAGATCTACTCAGGATTCATCACCAGACTTGTGCCATTCATTGAAACACACGAAGTCTCGAAGAGCGAGTTCAACCCCTGAATTTCTCTCTTCCTTTTTACCCCTGTTTCTCCCCGGTTGCTGGGTCTGGTGATTAGTATTCACCAATACAGTGGGTATGGAACCTCAAGAGTTTCAATGGGTCCCTCACCCCAAATCCTTATATAGGAGACATCTGCTTGCTGTGTACCTGGAGAATGGCTTAGGGAGCTGATGCACTATTATTTTGGAAGAGATAATTAGCTTACCTACTGTGACCTCAGAGTGGGAAAGGATAAAACCAGCAGACCAGTTTAGAGTGGGATGGAATGTACTTTGATGGAGCCCCTGCTAGGGTGAGTGACTGATCCTGCCTCTCACTATGACCTGGACCCTTAATGCTTTCCTTAGCTATCTGGGAGCAGTAGGAGTGTCCAGAAAGAGGCCTAAATCCAGTGGGAATTTTGTCATTTTTCCAACTTACTATGGGCTGGGCAAGGTGCCAAGGCTACACGAAGACAATATTTGAGATCAGAATAATGTAACAGGTTACCCAATAACAAAGTGATCTCAGCAACTATATTTTCCACGTTTGTTCAGCTTGGAGTGTTTAGTGACAAAACTCAAACTTTCAGAGGGAACCTGAAAAACAGAATTCCAACTTTAACAGATCCACCCTGACTACAGCATTATGCCTTGAGTAGCTGCAAGATATGGATTTCCGTTTAAAAATGGTATGTTCCAAATCATAAATAGGTGTTCTTATTGAATCTGCACTTCTGTCTAGAATAATATGGGATTACTAACTTAGTGGGACCCTTTTCCCAAATGTATAATTCAGAATCTAACGTGACTCGCCCAAACAGGCTAATGGCTGAAGAGAGCAGACTTGAGGCCTTGCAGATTGAATGTTGTGCTGGCATGAATCCCAGCACACAGCTAAGACTATCCCTGGGCAGGGCTACAATGGAAATCTGGCATCTTCGTGATCACATACATTTTTGTGTCACATCAGGATATCTAGGGCAATCATAATTACCAAGTGTGTAGAGCCCAATGTAATAGGGCACAGCATCCCAGTGTTTGTAACGTATGATGCTTTATGTGGAGTTTTGCGATATATGATCCTGAACTTAAAGTCATTGCATGGTGCCATGTCTCAAAGTTTGCAGGTCATCCAAGCATCCAAACAAAGTGTAGGTAATTCTTATGGGGGCGTTCCTTTAAATCAGATGTACAATCTTATGTAAAACAATATGGAATGTGTGATGAACACAAAGATGGCAAAAAACATACAGCCAAAGGCATTACATTCAACACTGGTTTCACAAGAACTCAACTATTCTATAACATTAGACTTTATTATCTAAGTACTCAAATGTTCACACTTTTACACAGATCTGCTCGTGCTGCACTACTGTAGTAAGAAAGGGTGCCTCATACCCAAACCCTGGTTTAACCACCATCAAAACACTACGCCAAATCTTCATTTGGCTGATAGGTTGGCTCCATAGGCTACTGTCAGAGCTTATCTCGAATAATCGTGCTGTACCTTACTTTATACTGACCTATGCATGCTTTTTATGTACCATCCACTGGCAGGTGAAAAGATGAAACGTCTAAGTTTGGAGATGAAACAAAATCTACATTGTCTGTGGCCGTTGTAGGGTTGGATTAGGGACAGTATCGCAGGCGTGCAAAATGTGCTTACATTCATATGCTTTGTGTTGTATCCAAACGGATCACATCCTTTACGTTTTGAGTAAATGTCACAATTGACTCTAGGATGGTATCAAATGAAGAGTTGGACTAATGACTGCACATCCTTAATGTCAGGTAGATCTGAAACATTCCTCTGTCCTAGTTTATGAATTGGAAGATACAGGCCTGCTGTTTACAAAAGATACATTTTAGGGGACTGTGTTGGTGCTACCCAAAAAACTGCAGGGTTCTCACTTGCGCTTCAATCCCATCTGGGGATCTGAACACAGATGTGTCCTTACTGTTAACGGTTCCTTGGGAGACAGATGTAGGATGTGGTGTTCTGTAGACTGGGCACATGAGGACATTGTGATACTATGCTAATGAATTCTCTGGCTTCCACAGCAGTGGTGGGCTCCACGCCGAATGACAAACCTGGAATTGAGGAAATCTACTCATCTCTCCAGTTGTTGCCCTCACTGGTAATACTGCTTTTACCTTTTCTTGAAGGACACTATGTAAGATGGCGGCAGCTGTGTTCAATGCTCGGTCTTCATAGATTGTGTGGAGATCACTGGAGGAATCATCTTCAAGTTCAGACCAAGTGCTAGGCTGAGTCTTGGCTGGTTGCTGCTTTAGTTACCACCATCCGTGACCACCATGGTGCCTACAGTGACTGATGTTTGTTCTACTCTACCTGCCACCAAGGTATCTAGAGGAGTGTGTCACATGGCTAGGATCCAAGGTAAGCCGTGCCTCAAAGCAAGCCTGGGGCCTGCTCAGGGCACCTGATGGACACGACTCTACCTCCGCACTCTTCTCGGCAATGGGCCCTTTGGGGGACACCAATGTATAGATGTGAATGGGTTTTCCAAACAGCTCTCACCTAAACAGAGATACCTCACACTCTTTACTCCCACCACCCACCAGAGTTTAGGTTGGACTTTGGTAATATGTAAGCAAGCTCGCTCACCTTCGTGGCAGTACCCCAAAATATTATAGATGAAGCTTGTAAGTGAACTCAATGTCGATCAATATTTCCACCAAATACATGACCAAACTATCACAGGTTAAAGATGGTTTAGACCATATGGCACATGTATACAGTGTTTTAAAGTCCTTTTCATAAGGGAAACATGGAACCTCAGAACTGTCCCTAAATGAACCCAGTGCTAAAGGGCCCATATAGACCGCTGGACTGGAAGCAATTTTCTGATGACATTGGGAAGAATGGGTGTTGCCTTGTTGTTTTCGACTTGGTTTGTACAGGCAATTACTGCTGAGGCACCACAGGAGAGCGAACCCTCTCCAAGGACCATTTCAGCGTGCTTAAATAGAGAGCAGATTTACCTGTGCTTCTAGGGTAACTACCTGGAGGTGGCGCAGAAAGATGGACGACAGGCCTTTCTACCAGGCACGTGCACAATAGATGTCCATGAGTGCCTGAGCTGGGCATACCCACAATTACCAAACAAATCATTTGCAACCGAACATCCAAAGACTGCCGACCCTTGGTGCTTTGACTCAGACACAATCACACTGCAAAAGGAAGCATCCAAGGTTGCCTTTTGACAGGTTAGTGAGTGAGGATTGCCTTTTGTATAAAGTGATAATTACATTCATAGCAATGATCAATTCGATGTAGTACACACAACAAACAGAATTTGTCTCCACAAGTTAAGTGCTGTTTTACTCAATTGAATATTGCTCTTTTCAATGAAGATCCGAAGGCTGCGTGGGTTACCCATCCAAAAACCTACAAGTTACAGTAATACTCAGCGTTCTGTGCCGCATTCACGAGGTCCACTGAGCTATCTACGAGCAAGATGGCGTTCGGGTGTCTCGCTTATATCAAAAACCATGCAGTGCAAGTCTCCGAAGCTTGTGTTTCTCTTGTATGTGCAACGTTGGGGAACGTTACATGCTCTTCTAGGAAGCTTTCGGAATAAACACAGATGTTTACACTTATTGTCCACTGAAATAAGTGAATCAACCAAGCAACAATTAATTCATTTTCAATTAATTCCATGTTGTCGAAAGGTTGTTAATTATTAACATAGGCGCCGTATGCGCTTTGTCCTCTCCCTCTCTCCATACGTTGTTTTAAGACACACAGCAACGTGCCATTTTCTGTGTTAACAAATTGCTTTCTGTGGGCTGCTTATGAAATGGTGCCTCAATTCAACCCCTCTGAAAGAAGGTACGTGTACCAAACGTATTGAAAGTAGCCTAGATGGGTGGAGAAAAAGAGAACTGCCCAATGGTGCTGGAACTATTTTCAGAGTGGGGGTGCTGCAGTCAAGGTTGCATCACTAAAGTCATAAGAACTGTGAAACATTCGAGCATCACGTAAATAACTAGTGTAGTAAATTCGTTCTGCAGGGAAGTGGTGAGGATGTGTAGCTCGTGGTGCATTTTGGAGCACACTGTTGCAATTCTATTACTGAAGCATGGTGTGGTTGGGCCCTGCCTTTTACAGGCAGCACATTTCTATTAAGATGGGCACTACATTTTATAGGTATTTGCCTTTTGTTATGTAAGAAAAAATGTTACCTAAGCCTTTTATTTAACATGCACTGTACCCAGCAACATTGCGACAGTTCATATTACAAAATCGTCCAAGTTTGCAGTCAGAGAAAGAAAAGTAAACACCAACCTGCCTTTTAAAAGAATAAGCAGCAATTTGTCAAAAAAACATAGCTTGACATTAAACTTCTATCTCTGAACACACAGCAAATGTGGCATGATAAAAAAAAAAAAACTTAAAGGCACCTTTACTGCTCATTTACCTTCCAAACTCCAGTGTGTTCTTTTCGAAGGTGCGCCAGCACCCCGCGCCTATACTACCAGCTCCTAAGGTACTGTCCCACTAATTCCGAGACACCTGCTCACATTAACTATAGTGTCTGCATTTAACCTCATAGAAGGACTACACATGTGCATCCCACAAACCTATGAGGCAGACTATATGTTGGAAATACTAGATCAACTTTTTAGACATTGCACCCTTTCCTTTGCGGTATTTCCGGAAGCTTTGATCTACCAAGACGGTGACATTAGGGAGACCTCAATTTGCTCCACGCGTAGCTCAGTCGAGTTTTCTTTTCATTCTAGGACTTGCAGTTTTGTATTTATAAAGGTAAAAACATAACTATAAGTGCCAGAAAGTAAATTATAAAACCAGGACTTCCTAGGAGATTGAGGAAAAGGTGGTGTAGAGATTCCCAGAGACCCAGATTAACCTTACTTATAGAACTAAAAATAAAACATTCAGGGCTTCTTGAAACGTGCCCGTGCAATAAAGTTGTGCAACTTCTCTTATATTTCACACAAAAATAGTGAAAAGAATGTTCTCATAAACAACCCTTCTCCATTTTGGACGTGCCCGATGAAGGCAATGGGAGGTGGCGGGGCGTCAAATGATGGCCTCCTCTGAGGCTATTCGTCGATCTCTATACATCCTGCTGTGCTGTGGGACTGGGACAAGGGGCCCAGCCTTGGAGTCTTTTAAGCACCAGTAAAACAATCAGCTCCTGTATTCTGTGACATGACAGGAGAGGGCCTGAGAAAATGGCTCCCTGCAGTCTTTTTAAATCTAACATGCCTGTCACCCGACCCTCTCCCCTACACCGGGACATGTATTCGTTTTAAAGAAAACTATTGGGGCGCTGGGACAGTTCCCGAAAACTGGGACTGTTGGGGGAAATCCGCGATGACTGGTTACCCAACTTCATCATGCCGTTACGCCTCCACCCCTAGCCTGCGCTCTTCTTACGTGATTATAAAAAGGCACGGGGCCCTATCATGAGGGGTTTTTCTGGGACAGCGCAGAGCGGACCGCCTGTTTTATGCGCCTGCGGGCTATGAAGGGAATTCATTTAACCAGATATTTCTCTGAGCTTGTGCTTTATTTGCAGAAAGCTCAACTCTGAAAAAGGCAAACCTTGCCCACGGTTTCTGAGCTGTAGTATATGATTATAAAGCAATAACTTCGAGAAATAATGAGTCTTGAATTAACTTTTCGCCCTGCAGCTGCATAAAATAGGCGCTTGAATCGTGCTCCAGAAACCCCCTGAGGATAGGCTGAGAGAGCTCAATGCGCTAAATGTAACAATTGTAGTTTGCTGCCGTTTTCTCTGCCTGCCTTCTAACTTACCTACCCCATAGGTGTAGGAAGTGTGGGGGAAGCGGGGGACAAGGGTGGGAGGGACGAGGAGACTAACGAATTTCTCCCATGTGTGATTCGTAGAAAGCGCTACTATAAAGGCTTTGTGCTTGTCTGCTTCCAGTTACCTGTGATCATGCCTGTAACGCCCTTTGGGCCCTGCTCCCACCCACCATGTGTCCCAGCCCCGGGTGCTGCAGCTTGAGCTAATGTGGTCTCGTCTGGATGAGTTTTTCACAGGACTTTAAAAGACCATTTACATCCCTTTGGAAATGGTGATGGAGGCTTCGTTTCTTTTACTCACTGGGTTCAGTACCCCCTGGGTCAGCGCTCTCCAATCCATAGTGCCATTATCGGCAACTTATCCCCACCCACCGTCTGAGCATGCCTGAATAAATAAATACACAAGGCAACTTTTGTTCAGGGAAAATATTGTTGCAAGTTTATTCCATACAAAGTATGCAATATGGTGGGTTATCTTACGTGCGATCCAAGGGCGGGCAGCTGTACCAACCTATGCTGCCCCCGCCCGCCTGATGAGCCAGCACTGTGGGATACCCAGACAGTGCTACATCTTTGGTGATCCTCTTCCGGATCTAGTGACACGTTGGTCTCGTATTACTCACGGCCTTTCCGGGGCGGAGCGTAGCAGGGCAAACCCCCGGGGCAAAGAGGACGCCAGAGAGGTGGGGGTAGGTATAAGTACCCTCCCCCGACCTCTGTCCGCCGAAAGTGACGCGCCTAGCGCACCAAGGCGAAGGACTCAATCCTGAGTCCAACCCTTGGCCAGTGGGTGGCGTGTGCCCAAATGGCACTAAAGGACCACCCGTAGGGATGGCCCCCGGTGGGGGCCGCGGACAGCCACAATTTAGCCCCTGCTCACATCTTTGCCTCAACTGTTAGCTAGTGAACTGACCAGGCTGCACGTTTCACGTGTGAGATGCCAGAGCCAGGAAGTATTCCCAAGGAGTTTATTTACAGTAATCCAAAATCCAGATAGGCCCTTCGCCACACTATGTGACTCTGTCCTAACTGACACTAATATAATTTAGGTGGGGTGTGACTTTTATTCCGTCATAGACACTTGCATCACAAACACCGTGATATTCCAGGGCACGCCCCCACCTACCCATTCACAAAAAGAAACTAAAACACAAAGGGGCAGATTTATGAGCCCCTTGCGCCAGTTTTGCGTCACTTTTCCCATGTTAAAAGTGACGTAAAAGTGGCGCAAGGGGCTCATAAATCTGCCCCAAAAGCTATAATGTAATCGGACAATCTAAACACTACAGTGCCACACAGCAGAAAGACCACCAAAGAGTCAAATAAACTACAAAACATATATACCCACAACATAAAAAACATAACAGAAATCAGAATAGGTAGAATAACACCGCAGTTGGATCTCAATCATGCTAGGGGGGAATTTCATTTACGCAAGCATAATCTCTCATGACTTCTGGCATTTTCCATTACGAAAAGGCCAGAGATTACACCACGTCGCATAACTGAAATTTCGTTTGGGTAAAAATCCTATGACGGGAACACAGGAAGAGAGTAAGTGAACCTAAAGCGAGCTAATGTTGCTGATGTCAGAAGAAATTTAGCTTTTTTTAGTGTGAAATGTGTTCTCGTGCCAAAAACAAATACAAGGACACACTTTATTCTAAAAAACAATGCAAAAGGATAAAGCCGGGATTTTGCATAATTTCAGTGATTTTTTTGGGAACATTTCATATAATTTCTGCAAAGGGAAATATGCTAATTCTAATTCCAAAGACCCTAAAATATACACCTATCCTTACCCGTGCACAGCAAGCACCCATTCAAAGATGTATAGGTTGAGAATCGCCAAAGAACCTGCAGACATGCGAATCACCTGTAATGAAAACTACCCATCGATACACTAGACAAAACAAAACACCATGAGAAAAAGTGGGAAATGCCCTGTACAATTTAGCGCCTGTCCAATCATCTACTAGCAACATGTAGCAGGCCTCAGGAGCAAACTACTGGAGTAATCCACTGGATTACATACTGAACACTATTGTACTCTCACTCAAATTATATCCTGCCAGCACTGTTGATAAACAGTATCTAGAGAATAGCAAAGATGCCCAACGAAACGGAATGGCCCACTTCATAGCCATGTTCGCTCCATAAGTCGGCTTGTCACCAGAAAGTAGTAACATCCAGGACCCCAACGTAAATGAGTGTCTTCCAACATGCACTCAGCCAAGAAGTGTTGTGTGCCCAGAGCTCAATCTCCTGCTCACCCCACACACAGGGTGACCTTGCATCCAGCGGAGCTCTGGTCCTCCACATCCTAAGCACTGTTAAATTTTACACCATAAACCTGCAGATGCTCCAGTCCTGATTGGAGTGGGACAAAAAAATAGTCATGGGCACCAAAATAGATGTGGCCTCTACTAGTAAATTAGTGGCCCACATTTACAAATTGAGGCAGCTCTGAACTCCTAAGGAAATGCTGTATAAGTGTTTTGCAAGGTTTGTACGAATGCGTAAATTTGCACTTGCTGCAGGCAATGTTTGTTTTAATAGCAGGGAAATCAAAAGTGAAAACTATAATACAGACCCACAAACTGCTAAAAAACTGTCCCAAACACTGATGTGTGGGACCAGCCCACTGGGCCTGCCTAACTGCCCTACAGGCCGGCCTGGGCCTGGCTCGAGCTGTGCGCTCGCGGTGGAAAACAAAGGAGCAGAGAAAAAGGGCAGCACTGCAACCACGGTTTGCCCCATGATATACGTTAATAGAGACACGCACGAGGGTGGCAGCCATGTTCAAACCGGATGCACGTCACAGAAGATCAGTACTTGGTCTCGGGACCGGGACAGCGGCACTCCCATAATATACGGAATGTAAACATGCAACTAATGGACATGATCTATAATAGCCCGTTTGAATTTCAGTGCGTCTGTTTTTAATGTACAATCTATTGACATGAGCTTTTAAAATATAACTTCAGTCATGGGCGTAGGAAATGTGGTGGATGAGGGGAATATATCCCCCCAGATTATGGAGTGGGGGCACGTGGGACAAGGGTGGGGGGGGACGTGGGGACAGAATAATTTCCCCTCTCCTTTCTGTGATTTGCAGGGCCATTAGCATGGGAAGCGCTACGTATAATGGCACTGAACTTGACCTGTGACCTGCCTCCAGCCACCTGTGATCAGGAGTGCAACACCCATAGAGCTAAAAGGGCTGTAGCTGAAGTATCCATGGTACATTTCTGGCACTGTCATATTGAATGTACTCCTTGGCAGAAGGGGCTCACCCTTGAAAAAATGATGACCTTGGGTTAGTTGAAGTAATTTCTGACTTAAAGACATTTGAAAAAAATGAGATCTGCCCCTAGGAAGGCCAGGCTTCCCTGGTGCACCATGAAAGTACTGGAATATTTCATGAATTCCCTATAAGGGTTTGAAGCGGTTTAGAATTTTGATCCTAAAAATTTAAAAAAATTCTCAGGGGAGAAGTCTACTCCCCCATAAATCATCTACAAGAAATATGTTAAATTATTTTGCTTGCTGGAATTTGATGGGAAGTATCATACCCCTCCACTTACATAGATATATTTCCTCATATAATGGCTATAAGGTTAGCTCATACCCCATTTCTGGAAATGCTTGTCCTGCCCCATTGCTGAGAGAAGGACTGGCTTTAGGGTGTTGCAAGCAGTGCAGCCGCACCTGGCATTGAGTTTGGTGGGGGTTGCATGTTTAAAAATAATTTGTGATTTAAAAGCACATGAACTTCCTTGTGCTTCAAACAGATTTCAGGCAACAATAAAAATGTCAAGATAACTCTAGTGATTAATGTTCCTACTAGTGAGAGTTCAGAATGTTGTCTAGAGGAAGTTTTAGCTCATTGTAAAGTAGTGCGAGGGTTAATGTGCCTGCTGCAAAGAACGTGTACCATGCAGATTACAGAACTGAGTGTGAGTGAACTATGAGTAGCACTAGTCGTGATTTTTCACATTTGCTCTAATTACTTTGTGAATGTACATACCAATACAGCATACTTGCAAACTGTGACTACATGCCTGTCTTTCACAATATTTCACTTCAAAACTGTGTGATTGTGTTTGTTTAACGTGCGTACGGTCTCACGCTACGGGTGATTTGTATAGGGCCACTGGAAAGTCTGCAAGGTTATCCTTGTCCCCCTCAGATATTTAGTGTCGCCTACACCCAAGATTTAAGAGCCTACGGTGTGCTGTTGGTTGCAGTTTGTGGGCACTGCATGACGTTTTGGAGGCCAGAACTTTTCTTTTATCATCAGACTTCGATCCGCAGCAAGAGAGGAAAAGGCAGAAAAAGGAAAAATAGAGACTGCAGGATATGAGAACATGCAAGAGTGAGAGAAAGGACAGAAAGTGTAGAGTGGCAGTGCAAGAGAGATATGAGACTGAATTAACACCAAGCAACCTTGGAAATTAATAGCATTCTGAAATGCTGACTTAAGCTCCTGAGAAAAGGTTTGTGTTCCTGCACTAAGTGCCAGATTTTCAACCATTCACTTTGGCGAGTCGCAAATTCGCAAAAGTGAATGTACAACAGTGTCTTACACACTGTTTGATTTTCCCAATGGGGTCAGAAATTGCATGCCTCATTAATATTCATGAGGCAAGCACAATTTGCGACCTCATTGGGAATGGCTAGCACTCCCAGGGATGGTGGCCTGCTGGGGTCAGCAGACCACCATGTCTGTGACTGCTTTTTAAATAAAGCAGTTTTTCTTTAAATGCAGCTTGTTTTGCTTAAAGGAAAAAGGGATGCACTAAAAAAAAATTGAAACTTTTTAGTTTCATTTTTTAAGGACAGGCTGTGGTCTTTAAGACCACTGCCTGCCCTTAAAAAATATTTGTGCAAACACTCACAGAGGGCTTCCTGTTTGCGAGTGGTTTACCACCTACTTCAAGTAGGTGGAATAATGCGAGTGTTTTGCGGCTGCAAATGTGGTCGCAAAACAATAGTACATTGCTTTGGGATTAGCTATTAGGAAGGGATGCCCTGGGTACACCCCTTCCTAATAGCGAGTCGCAAACCATATTTTGCGAGTCAGGGATAGGTTACTGACTCGTAAAATATGGTTTGTGCATGGGGCAGACCAATTTTGTGGTGGCAAATGGGCCAAATTCCCATTTGCGACTGCAAAAGATGGTTGTATATCTGCCCCTATGTCTACTAAGTAAGTACTGCAGGCTAAATCTGGAAGGGTAAGGAAGGAAGGAGAGTGGATTTGAGTTTTTGTTAAAAGGACGTTGGTGAAGGGAGATAAGGGATAAAAGTACAGTACTCTGGAATTGTGAACCAGTAGCCGGGCACATTGTTAACCTTTCCTCAGGTCCTACTTTCAACCTACCTGCGAGTTGGCGTCTTAAAACCAGCCTGGTTTGTGCTGGCATCCAGAGGTTCCTGCCTGGTGTCCTGGTCTGCTCAAGGGCTCAACCCAGCAACATTTGCAGCTGAAACCGGTATGCCAGCTTGACTTGCATTTCTAATGAGGTCACTTCAGCTAGTACCCTTAAACTGATCTATGGTCCTTTGTGTCCCCTACAGCTGTTTTAGTGACCCTCCATTCTATCCCTTTCCTCTGACAAATCCATTCAGAGAATGAGATCCATTACAATTTGTCTCTCTGACTGCTCTTCTCAGTCTTCCATTGGGTTTACGACCAGAGGTGTGTAAACCATCTTTTACATCCTTGTAAGTGTTCAGGGATGGCAGAGACTTTCAATGGATCTACTTTTCAGTAACTTCAGACTACTTTCATCTCCATCTGCAGTAGAGAACTGACAGTGGTGGCAGAGAAATGGTTATAGTGCAGGCGGAGTCTCTTTTCCCTGTTGCTTACTGGACTTTCCTGCATTTTGAATTGTACCCTATAACTGAGTCCTTTGCTCATTTGTAAAAGGAGTGGAACTTGCATATGCATGTAGATGTTACATCTGCATGTGCTGCCTACCTGTGAACAATGCATGTGGATAGAGAGCGAGACAGTTTATGTTGATACAGCTAAATTCAAGGCATTGACACCAAACTATTGTTGCCCTAAACTACGGATTTTCCATAAAACTCTCCAAGGTAACATACTTCATCCATGGACTCCTTCCCCACCGCAATGACAACTGGTTACACACATGGGAACCTCCTGGAGCTCTTTTACACAAGGGGAATATTTTTGTTTTTTTGTAAGGAGTGCAGAGAGAAACCTATCTACATTTTTAGGGGTGTCACCACTGCATCTGGAGTGGGCACCTGCTTATTCGAGGGTTCTACATGATATTGGACCAGAGGAAGACCCAATTGGAAATGCTCTCCATGACTGTGAGATCTGCTGCCACCCACACACTTGCCCCAGATTTGGGCTGGCACTGCCATGACCTACCTTTGGTTATGGGAAGTGCACAACGTGAATCACAAAGTCTGCCAGATGTACCAAGTGCAGACCAGTGGAGCAGGGCATTGCACACAGGCAGTGCCTGAGAAAGGACTTCATGAACTTCACCATTGGGTCAAAGAAAGGGACTGTGAGTCATTGCTCCCTTGAGAGAGACAAGAGTACTCGAGTGGGGCCACCTAAAAGGTTTATCTGAAACCAAGAGTATCCAGAGCACTAGGAAATATTCCCCTCTAGTCTATACCATCATGCGCCCCATGTCAAGGAAGGGCCAACGTACTGCACTAGAAGAGTCTGTTCCATAATTCACCTGGGGTACTGCTCTGATTTGTGCTAATTAACCACTCTCTGTGGAATTGTGTACCGTGACCCTTTTGCTTTATTGTCAGTGGTAAAATGTAAGCTCTTTCTTATCTACAAATCAAAGTACTGGCTGGTCAATTACTTATTACATGTCACCTCATGACTTTTGAGTGCTGGATCTCAAAACCCAATCCCCTCTCTAATTAAGACTTTGACTGCTTGATTTTGCTAACCCGACCGTCAATGGCTTTAAAGGTGCACTTGGTGATTAGCTGTGTGTCCAATAGTAAGATTAAGCTCCCGAACACCAGTGGTAAATGACTGTGGTTCATACAATCTGAGCTCAGTAACCACTGACTGTCCAGGGATTCCTTAAAAAGTTCCCATAATCGGCAGCAAGAGGTGAGGACCATTAGATTCCAGTTTCAATAGATATTAATTTATAAGTTAATCTTTTTCACACACAACCTGCGCACAAGAATGTCAGAAGGTAAATGGGAATAAGCAAACCTGAGAAACCTATCCCTAGATTAGCTGAAGGAGATGGGTTGGAATAGGGAGTGTGAAAGGAGGCTCATATGCTTCTGTAAAATCTCTTCTTTTATTAAGCTCCTTCATGTATGTCTGGCAGGGAAGCCGGTTAATAGCAACTGGCACATGTCCCAAATTATAAAATTCCACAGCCACACTATACTCTAACCATGCCATGCACAAGATGTACATTCCAACTGAGAACCCAACAGAGTGGAGGTCTCTATGGTCTAAGGATAGGAAAATCATTATAGATTTCAAGATGGACCATAGGGAGAGATAGGCCTTGACAGAGAAGTTTGTGGGAAATCTGGAGAGGATGCATAGAAGAGGAGAATGCTGTGGAAACAGGTTCTCAGAGCTCCAGAGTGCAGACTTCCCCTACGCTGTTAACCACATTATCCCCAAGGCTGCTTTCAAGAGTGTCCCGATGGGAAATTGGGTTGTTGGCTAACTGGGGAGTGAAAGAAACATAGAATACATTTTAATAACTATTTGACACCAAACTGACAAAAATCCAATCAATAGAACCGGAGTATGAATTTTTGACGTTTTAAGTGAACTGTAGTGTCTAAAAGATCAAAACATAGAGATAAAACAACAGAAGTATACCCATATACCCAGTTGAGACCTGGGTGATGAATGTATGTAACAAAAACAATGTCTCAACAGATAGTAATTGTTAGGCTAATAAATAAACTTGCACATATAGTTGCAAAAGGAAAGAACAGAGAGACTCCAAGGTTAAGGAATGTGCCAGGGGCACTATATATTCAGAACATGTAAAGGGAAAAAACAATACTATCAGCACTGTTTTCAATGAATGTGGGTGTAACCCGAAAAAAACGTTGTGCACAGAAGTGCTTGTGACACACAAGGTGGACGGCGCAAGTGACAAGTGACACAGTGATGAGCGGTGCAGAGTGAGCAAAGGGATTATATTTACAAGGTACTTTTGGTTTTACAAGAGTTATACAGGGTTATCAATTTGTGAACAAGAGTAAAGCGCCAGAAGTTGCGCTGGTAAGTTAATGGCGTTTTGACCCGTAGTGGGTTAGGGTCATCTTTAGAATCAGGTTACTAGTTTGTTTGTGCTGTACAAAAATGGAAGGAAAGGGAAAAGAGTAAGCTAGAGGTCAGGGTGAGAATGTTGGCAGTGAGGGAAGAATCTTCCAGTACAAAAGTTCAGGGTACCTGATGCGAGAGAGGACCAGTAAAATTGAATAGTCAGATGTGGGCGGACTGCATAGGCACAAGGATGTACTGCCTGCCAGTAAACCTCAGGGGTATGTGGTAGGGGAAATTGAGACAAAATACAGGACAGGGTGAAAACCCGGCTGGGGCTGGAGAAGCGCTTGTATACAGGGTACTGTGATAGAGGGGGGGTACCCAGGAGTTTTTTTTTATTAGGATGCCGGAGAGAAACTCACCAGAACTCTGCAAGGAAGCGAAATATCTGTGTAGGGTAAAGGTCCATCAAGGTATGGAAGGGTGTCAACACACAGAACTCCTGTGTGTGACCAATGGCAGTGAGAAACCAGCATCAAGGGTTAAGTGTCCGGAAGCTGTGGACAAAAATTCCAAGAGTCAA
Source organism: Triturus cristatus (assembly GCF_964204655.1). Lineage (NCBI taxonomy): Eukaryota > Metazoa > Chordata > Amphibia > Caudata > Salamandridae > Triturus > Triturus cristatus. The sequence continues at coordinate 409,260,282 of NC_140590.1, forward strand.
GTCCAGTAGTGGGCCGGGAGAGGAGTACGGTGTATGGGGTAGAGACAGGTAGGAGGCTCACCTGAGAGGGGACCGGTGATGTTTCAAGGACAGCTGGCACACGTGGAGAAGGCAGCCAAATTCTGGCCTCAGTTGTGAGGCGTCCAGAGGCTGTGTAAAAGGTATATGAGAGAATACCGAGAGTCAAGGAGAGTCACGGTTAGGGTGAGCAGACTCGATGGCAGCAGGAAAACTTGAAGAATCGCTTAACTAGGGGAAGATCAGAACTTCTTTCCAGGGTCCAGGGAACCAAAATTCCGCGCCACGGGTGAGGCATCTCGATGCTTGGTAAAAAAATGTATAAAGAGATACTCCGAGTCAAAGAAAGTCACAGATAGGGAGAGCTAACTCGATATTATTGGGATGGCTAGGAAAAGCGCTTACCTAGCGAATCAGATGAGGAAGACCATAACGGATATCGGAGGTCCAGGCGGGGTCCTCTGGGGGCTGGAGTCTGAGTCGGGAGTGCCGAGAGGGAAGAAACCAGGAAGTAATCTTCCAGGGTCTGAGTGCTCTCACGGCGGAGGGTGTGAGCACTGGGGAGGGCAGAAGTGGGAAGAGTTGGTTAAAGGGCCAGGGTAGCCCGGGAAGGCAGATGTTCTGCGCAAGGGCAGAGATTGATTGAAAGTAGTATGAAACACAGATGTATATAGAGAAGGTGGAAAATTGGTCAAGCCTTAAAGAGATCTTGACCATACAATCACAGGATACAAGGACATGAATCCACAATTAACATTTTGGAATTAAAAAATGATGCAATATGAAACAATTTACATAGGATGCATACAGGCATGAAACAGATACATAGATTGCATACATGGTTTTACGATGCAAATCATAAGATCACCAGTGTGTCTGTGGTGAAGTTACCATGCACTTTGCAAGGATACATGGACATGAATCAAAAAGTTTACATTTTCGAATAAAGATGCAAATTGCAACAAATTACATAGGATGCATGCATGCATGATACAGGTACATAGATTGCGTGCATGGTATTACAACTCAAATCAATGGGAATCAATGGATCCGAACATGCCATATGGGTAACATGCATGGCGGTTCCATGAGCTAGAGGGATGTTAGAGCAGAGAATCTGGTCAAAGTGTTGTACAGATAATGCGGTAGTAGAGATGGACGGTGCTGTTCCATTAATCTATGGTGTTCAGACCTTGATTAACAGAGTTGCACCATGTGATCCATGTACATTCATACTTGTTAAGGAGTTGTTGGTGGTTACTGCCTCTGGCGGGTAGTGTAGGTTGGTTGATTACTTGCCAAATCATGTCAAGTTCACTGTGTTGTTTTTCAAGGTAGTGTGCAACAAGGGGAGCATTGTCAACTTTGCAATGGATGTGGCCTTTATGCTGACTGATGCGGAGTTTGACCATTTGTGTGGTTTGTCCGATGTATACAAGGTTGCATGGGCAGCGTATTGCGTAGATCACATTAGTAGAAAGAAAGTTTGTGAAGGTCTTTAGTGCATCCGTGTAGCTATTTGTTTGACATTCCTTGGTGTTGATCTTGAGCGCACATGCAACACAATTCTGGCATTTATAGTGTCACACCACTGGCAGGAGGCCCCATGATGAGGTAATAGATTCTGTATTGTTTTTCTTTAGGCCAAGCGATGGCATGAACTAGGTGGTTGGATAGGTTGTTCCTCTTTTGTAGGAGGACAGCGGTGGTTGTTCTCCTATAATATCTACTATATACAAAGAAGCCTAAGTGGTCCATCCCTACTTTCTTCTTCTTCTACCTCAACCCCCATCACACCCAATACCAACACACTTTGTGTACTTCTGGATAGACTTGAGAAACTAATCTACACGCACACATATTAGCTGATTATTTGGAGTCAGTGGAGTAGTAGTCGGTCTTCAGATCCAGAATACTCCTGCTATCTTCACACAGGATCCCAGATTCTGTACTCTATTCAGCCATCTGGCAACGACTTGCTCACACCATTGGATGGTCCTTGGCATTAACACAGCCATTGAATATAGCCGCAAAGAATTGGTAGAAATTGCAGAACTTGAGAAACTTATCCTTGAAGACAGCACACTTACTGATTCAAAAAATCTCCTTGATAAAATCAACACTACAATCGTGACTTTCCACACCTTCGAACTGAACAAGAAAATCAACAAAATACAAAAGGACATCATAAACTATGACCAAGTGAAAACATACCTCTACCTCCGGGACAAATTCTACAACACCCCATACCAACCACCAAGAACAAGTAACTGGGGTAAATTCAGAAACAACCAAACTATCACCTGCTCTGACTCTTCCAACATCTCAGTAGAGGATTTGGACCCTGTTGAGGGTAGCAGTACAACCAGGGACGCAAACAGATCCCCACCGCCTTTTCTACATCCCCACTTTTTAGACAGAAACTGCGGACACAGAAGAAGCAGAAGAAGGACCACCTACTAATACACTGGGGAACATCAAACCCATAGGAAGTTTTACCAATGGGGTCCTCCAAAATAACCACTATTGATAACCCCCCCGGGAACATCAAACCCACAGGAAGTTGTACCAATGGGACCCCCCCAGTTACTAACATCGACAACCCCCATAAACGTAATCATCAACTGATCCCCATCTTCAATCTCTCCTAACATACTTTATCCTCGCAAGAAACGTCTCTTTTATGTAAAGGTCTGTCATTTATCCCCGATGACCGCAGCAATTTTTTGATCTCCAAGAGAATCTCCGTCAATTTTTTAGACAAATTTGGCTCAGACTTTTTTTGCTGATACCCACTGATCACTAAACAATTTGACCCTTGCAGAAAAACAGGCGCTCCTCAACCTCAAAAACAACACAAATGTGGTGATCAAACCAGCTGACAAAGGTGCAGGGATTGTTGTTATGGATATAGACAAATACAATATGGAAATAACAAGACAGCTATCCAACTGCTTCCACTATCGACCATTGGTCAAGGACCCTCTTCCTGACACTAGATTCAAAATCCAAATGGTCACAAATAACGCAAGATTACAGAACATAATATTTCAAAAAGAGTTCTCCTTCTTAAATAACCAACAGCCCCGTATGCCTGTCATCTATGTACTCCCAAAAGTACATTAGGATGCCACTAACCCACCTGAACGCCCCATTGTCTCTGTCTGCGGTTCAACTCTGGAACCCTCGGGCAAATATATAGAAGCAGTGATCAAAGAAATTGTCCCACACATCGACACTTATGTACGCGTTAGTAAGAACCTCATTAATGTCATTGAAGATAAACCATTTAACATTGATAACGAACTGAGGGTCGAAATGCCTTTGACTTCCCAGCGCATCTCCTGGCGCTTAACTCTGGTTCACAAATTGATAACTGTTTATAACACTTGGAAATAATTATTCATAAACCAAAAGTACCTTGTAAATATTATCACTTTGCTCACTGTGCGCCGCTCATCGCTGTGTCACTTGTCACTTGCGCCGTCCACCTTATGTGTCACGAGCACTTATATTGAAAACAGTGCTGATACTAGTGTTTTTTTCCTGTACATGTTCTGGATATATAATGCGCCTGGCACATTCCTTAACCTTGCAGTCTCCCTGTTCTTTCCTTTTGCAACTATATGCGCTTGTTTATTTATTAGCCTAACAATTATTACCTGTTGAGACATTGGACCTGATTCACAAAAGTAATCCGAGAGAAAATCCTAACTTTACAACTCTTGGTATTCACAAAGGGTATTTAGGAGTAGTAAATTTAGGCTTTTGTCTCAGTTAAACTTAAGTTTTACTTAAGTTAAACTTAAGACCAAAACTTAAGTTTAACTGAGACAAAATCCTAACTTTACAACTCCTAAATGCACTTTGTGAATACCAAAAGTCGTAAAGTTAGGATTTTGTTTCAGGTAAATTCAAGTTTTTCTCTCAAGTTAAACCTAAGACCAAAACTTAAGTTTAACTGAGACAAAATCCTAACTTTACTACTCCTAAATGCACTTTGTGAATACCGAAAGTCCTAACTTTACTACTACTAAATGCACTTTGTGAATACCGAAAGTAGTAAAGTTAGGATTTTGTCTCAGATTACTTTTGTGAATCGGGCTCATTGTTTTTGTTACATAAAAAATCAAAGCGCCATTCGTGGACATCTAGTCATGCAAGGCCGAGTCAAAGTTGAGAGATAAGGCCAACCACAGTGTAGCTCAGTTTGGATGCAAGAAGTGTATTGGACCTGGTCAGCACTTACCTTTGGACTTATAAAAATCCTTGAAGAAAATTGTCTGAGGAGGTGAAAGTTCAGCAGGGCAAGGCTGCGGGAGGTGTCCAAGGAGGGAGCATTGTCGTCAGATGTCCTTGGGTCAAAGCTGTGGTGAAGATTTCTCCGTTTGGACTTAATTGCCAAAATGGAAGTAAAAAAGTCCAGTGGACTACGCAGAGGCCTGCAGCTGAAGAAAGTTCCACGAGGTTGGATACCCCTTTAAAAAGGGACCGCTGAAATGGATATGCTTCTGAGGAGAAAAAGGTAGTGAGAGAAGTTGTGAAGTCAATCTGACCGGCAATGCACCTTGGATGGATAGATGAGCAGGTTGGTCCTGGTCTCCTCCTGGAACTCAGAGCAAGTTTTGGTCATCAGTTTTGGAAATTGACCATCTGAGCATATCTGGCACAACAACCAAGGGTCCAGGACTGGTGGGACAACTTCTTGGTGGGGTCAGGACTCACTCAGACAGGGCAGGTGTGGGTTCAAGATGGTGGGAGCCTTTTTATGTCCCTGGGGCTCTGTACAGGCGGCCAGAAAAGTAGCCCTTGGGATCACTTCTGGTAATCCTGGGTGCAGATGAAGTTGAAGGGTTCAACAGACTATGTGGAAACCAACAGCCTTTTCCACATTAGTCAGTCCAGGTTTAGAGCAAACCATAGTACCGAGTCTGTCCTATTAGATATCTCCAAACACATTTAGGAAAGCCTGAATGGTGGGGGGAAAGCCATTTGATCCTGTTAGATCTATCAGCGGCCTTCGATACCATGCCTCATGATAAGCTCTTGGACAGGATCTAGACTCTCGGTATCGGAGGCTCAGTTTTAAAATTCCTTGCCTCCTTTTTGGAAGACAGGGACAAGGAAGTGTGGATACCTCCTTTTGCAGCGGAAATCCCAGGAATGGAGGCCGGAGTGCCTCAGGGCTCCATTCTGAGTCCCACATTATTAAAACCTTATATGTCTCCTCTAGCTGTCCTGGCGGAAACATACAGAGCTAAAATTATTTCATACGCGGATGACACACAGCTACTTTTCACCTGTGACAAAGGGAGGAGTTTTGAGGGAGCCAAGATTAAAATCTGCCTCTTAAAAGTGTTTGCATGGCTAAGATTGAACCAGCTCAAATGCAATCCGCAAAAGTCGGAAATGATCTTTTTCGGCACCGAACCGTCAGACGACTAGAGACTCGGGTGGCCATAAGATATGTCTCCACCTCCCACAGCACAACAAAAGGTAAAGAACCTAGGTGTCCTGATAGATGATCGCTTATCTATGAAGGCCCAAGTCCAATCATTGTGGGAACGTGCTTTGGACTCCTTAGGATACTGAGGAAGTTCCTTCCACTCTCGACTTTAGACTGCAGGAGATCCATGGTCCAGGCATTGATTACTTCAAGATTGGACTATGTGAATATACTCTACCTCGGCCTCCCAGAATATCATCTCAAGCGTCTGCAGGTGGCACAATACACTGCCGCCAGAGCCATTCTCAGGCTTAAAGCTAGGACTCACATGTCCCCCCATCTAAGAGCACTCCATTGGATCCCAGTGAAAAAAAGAATCAGATTTAAGGCATTGGTGTTATTCTTTAAAGCCTTTCATAGAAAGGGTGCTAAGAACCTTTGTAGAAGGATTGCCCCCTATGTTCCTTCTAGAACTCAGAGATCCTCCTTGATGAATCTGGCAGCGGTCCCTAGAATTTCTTGCGTCTGTTCAGGTGGATCCTCTTTTCATTTCCTCAGAGCTCAGGCCTGGAATGCCCTTCCTGCTTCACTGAGAGCATTGCCAGATTTAGTCAGCTCCTTAAAACTCTGCTTTTTAATCAATAATGTGAGTTTCCCTTAGCTTTTTGTTTTTCTTCTTTTCTCTTATGCAATTGAAGATGGTGTAGTGGGTTTTTCTCCAGGGGCCTTTGATGCGCCTGGGCACTCATTTGAGTAGCTGTGCACTATATAAATGCCTTTTATTCATTCATTCATTCAACAGCAGGGTTGACCTCTGAGGGTTCAAACCGTGCACCAGGCAGCACACCAGTCCTTCCAAGTACAGCAGCAATCTGGCAGAGTGCACACAGCAGGCAGTCCTCAGAGAGTCGAACCGCAAGTCCATTAGTGCACTGAAGTGTGGGTCTGAAGGTCCTATTTTTATATCTTGTGTTAGAGCTGTCATTTTGCTTCTTACTTCCTCTCTTTGCTCTGTCTTTTTGTTGGCCTTAGGACTCTGAGCACTTTACCACTGCTAACCAATGCTTAAGTGCCTCCCCCTAAACATGATGACATGGGTGTATACCTGATTGGCATGTTTGTTGTACTAGTATGTCCCTTGTAAAGTGGCCTACTATGTACCCAGGGCCTGTAACATAAATGCTACTAGTGGGCATTTCTCTACTCTAACTACTCTGTATGCCCTGCAGCCTGTCCCCAATACAAGAATGGGGTGGGTGACAACTACACTTTGTGCATTCCCTCTGGATAGCCACACACACAGAACAGGTGGGTTTGACAGAGACCTCATATGCATTCATTTGCATTCTGACAGCTCTTCCTGAGCAGGAAAGGGGGAGCAGGTTTGGCAGTGTCCTGTTTCCCACACAAAGGGCTGATTAACCCCTACTGACAGTTTGGAGCCTGTCTGGGATGAAAGGGGGACCTCATCACCACTTCAAAGGCACAACTGGGTATAAGTACTGGGACTCTTACCCTACCAAGACAGTAGGCTGGACCTGTGAAGAACTCTACCAGAAGTAGAGACTACTGTGCTACAAGGATTGGCACTCTGCTTGACTGCTGCCCTGGAAGAGATGTTTTCCTGCTTTGCTGTCCTGCTACCTGCTGATCTCTGCTCTGCTGAGTACAAGGACTGGACCCATCTCACTTGAACCCAGAGTGACTCCAAGGGCTTGCTGGCTTGCCGCCTGTTCTGAAGTCTTAGGGTCATCAAAGACTTCCTTCAACTCAGCAACTGAACCTGGACTCTGCCATCAGTGAGTCCTGCCCTGTCAAGTGGTGCCAATCCAGTCGTGGGCCCTTGAAAGGTGAATTCTGCTGCCCATAACCATAAAAATCATCCCGGTGACAACTATTTCAGCGGGACCTGCGTGAGTCCAATATCTAGTCTGTCTTCTATCACGATCTGCCTGAACTTTGGGTTGACCCCAGCCCAACGTGACCTCAAGTACACCTTATGCGCTATTTTACTTTAAGCACTAGATTTTGATTAAATCTTTAAAAGTTCATAATTCTGGTTCTAGGTATTCGATTTCAGTCATTATGGTCTTGTTTTACTCATAAATATAATCTTTTTTCCTAACGCTGTGTGGTGTATTTTTTATGTTTTCATTGTGTTACTGTGTGTTTTGCACAAATACTTTACACATTGCCTCTTTTGAAAAGCCTGACTGATCTGTGCCAAGCTACCTGAGGTTGAGCACAGGTTATCTTTTAGTGTGTATCTAGCTTACCCTGACTAGAGTGGTGATTTCTGCTTGGACAGGGTGCATACCTCCGCGAACCAGAAACCTCAGTTCTAACACCCTGGTGCCCTTCTTGTGGAAGGCTTTGAGAAGCTTCCGGAAAGGTTCTTTGAAGTGCATGGACTTGCCTGACTCTCCTGCTGTGGCTCTAGGCTGGCTGCAGTGGCAATACAGGGTTGTCAGGCGTGAAGGCAGAGCAAAGGTTATTCAGATGAGGATGGCATTTTGATTTTTTTGCTGTACTTTACTGCCAGGGTTTGGCTGGTGAAGATGGCCAGTACAAATGGCTATATTACCTCCCATCCTCATTGGCCGGCCGGACATATGATATTGCCAATTCTCTCCATTAGGCTGTGAAGGAACTTTGGATGCAGTGGTGACGGAGTAGTCTTTGCCCTGGTCAGATTATATTTGAAACTCAGTGGCAGGCCAGAATGTTAGCAGTAATCATACTCCGTCACTGTTGTGACACAGTATTCTTACCGCCAACATTTAAATCAGGCCCTATGACCTTTTTGTTAATGCTGTCAAGGTTTTCAGAAATGTTTGAAATATTGACAAACTTGGCAAAAGAGCATCTAAAGAAAGCTTTAACAAAGGCGGTATTAGATACTGCAGTTTTAAAATAGGCTTGTGTGGCTGCTGATCTTGCATCTATGTCATCTATGCTTAATTGTCCTAAAAAACTTGATAAATGATGTAAATGTATAACTAAAACTAAGAGAACATTAAACTTAAAGAGCAGAAGGAATATTAAAAATATATCTGGCACTCTTCATTCTCTAATGGGTCAAAGTACAGTGGGAAGTGCTGTTAGTATCAATGATGTGACCAGTCCAGATTTAAGTTGTGAGACTATGAGGCACAGACGATGCATATTAAAAATACCGATGACACTCTATCAGGCAGTAATGTTGGTGATAAGGCAAATGAAAGAGGACAGGAGATAAAGACATAGCATTATCTTTAAGTAATAAGCCAGTTCATGTATTATTGGCAGTACAAGCAAGCTTAATGCAAATAATGGCTGTAGTGGTACCTTATGGTCATCCCAAGTTCCCGCTAGACAGTGAGGGGTGTGTTTGTCTGCTACTAATATTGTGCACCTAGGAGTGTTAAATAAACTTCAGGTCTATGCAAGTGCTATAAATATTATAACCAATAAATATTAAGAATTCAAGATTCAAGATTCAAGAAATACTTTATTCGGTTTAAGAACAAAAACCATGAAAGCAACAACATCATAGTACAAATTACACAGGAAAGATATAAAAACAAAAACTGCGGGTCAAGTTATAATTCATCAAAGCCCAATGTTTTCCGAAGTTTAAAAACATATTTAAAAAAACTTAAAACTGCGGTAACAATTAGAACAGTGTCCATTCTTTGAATTCTAAAAAAGCTGGGCGACATTTATATAATTTCATTTCTTTGAGATAAGGAATGATGAATTTCCTGCGAGGTAGAGTATAAAATTTACAAAAAAATAAGACATGGATATCATATTGGGGCAAAGAATCATCACACGGGCACATGGGCAAGTTAGATGACCATAAATTCATTTCTGGAAAGGTCAAAAGTCGAAATACAATATTTAGTCTAAAACGGGTCAGAAGAAATTGATCATAATTTGACATCGGTAGGGTTAAGTATGGCTGTAGATTGTTACAAGTTAACAAAGAAAAATTCAAAGATACTGACTTTTTCTTCGCTTCCTCTAGCCTTCGTTTTTTCTCAGGAGTACGGGGATAGACCTCCTCCCAACCTTAGGCATATCCCCGCACTCCTTCAATAGGCGGCGCTCAAAACCATTTATGTAGAACCAAAAAAAGGAAAGGGGCCAAGACACAGCCCTGACGCACGCCCCGGCCCACCTCAAACCTTCTAGTGCATTGGCCCCCGATACCATAACGGACCGAAGCAGTGGCCCCTGAATATAAGTCTTTAAGAAAACAAACAATGGAATCTTCCACACCCATCTCTTTCAAAATTGCCCATAACTTGACAGGTGATACACAATCGAACGCCGATGAAAGGTCCACGAACGTAAGATACAACCGTTCGCCCTTTATCCTTGTATACTTCGATTGGAGGATCATTAAATTTAAACATTGTTCGACTGTGCCAATGCCTTTTTGGAATCCATATTGCAGATAACTCATTAACTCATTTTCCTCTACCCAACTTTGTAGTCTTGCCAGAACGATTCTCCCGAGGATTTTTATAGATGAATCCAGAAGGGAGATAGGTCTGTAACATGCACAGCTTTGTCTATCTCCCTTCTTATAAATGGGTACAATAATCGAGGTAAGCCAAGACGGGTTTAGACCCCTTGCCAATGCTGCGTTAAAGAATTGTACCAGCATTGGTCCCCAGATCTCAATATTTGCCTTATACAGATCTACTGGGATCCCATCGGGCCCTGCGGCCTTACCACCCTTCATTGCTTTCAAACCCGCAATAACTTCCTCCAGAGTTATTACCAGTTTTTCAACCCCAGCTCCCAAAATATCCCTTACTGGAGAATCTGTACTATGGCATACATCTTGCGACTTATAAAGAAGTGAAAAATGCTCCACCCAGTCCTCCTCGGCAATAGCAATCTCTATGCGCGCTTTAGAATTATCATAGAGGAGCGGGGTGTTAACCGCCCTCCAGAATGCGGATGCATCCTTGAACTGTGATGCTTCACACAAGACTGCCAGGGCCTCCTTTTTTATAGCATTTTTCATATTTTTTAAGGCTTCATTGTATTTTTTCCTACAACCTCTTATTTCAATAGGGTTTCGAGGTATCCTATGGATTGCACATTTTAGGTCAGTTAAAGACCTAGTACAAAGATTATCGAACCAGCTTTTCTTACCCTTTGGCCTATTCCTAACCTCCACCCAGAGATTTTCCTTTATTGTGGAAGCTATGATGTTGTAATGCTGAATTATCATCTCATAATTAGACTTTTCATCCAAGCAGATAGCAAAACTGCTTGAGCAAGCATTCAACAGCTTGCCCAAAAACGTTTCCGGAACTACCTTGCCCCACTTTAAGCTATACCCGTTCTGCCTACCTAGAGCTACATCAGGGGCAGTACATATGGAGGGTACGTCTTCAAGCCCATCGGGGAAAGGGTTTTCAGCCTCCATTATTAGGGGCAAATGATCACTTAATGGTAAATCCAGATTGTTTAGTTTAATAATCTTATGGCTGCAGCTGTTTGAAGCAATGATAAAGTCAATAGTAGACAAAGCTCCCCTACCAATAAATGTGGGCACAAAGGTAGTAGGTTTTTGGGCAATTTCATTAAATTATCCCAGATCATAGATAAACAATATGTCATTTAATAAGTCCCCGAGCAATGAATGCTCAAAATGAGTAAGGTTTGTCTCCTGCTCTATAGTTAAACCGCAGATGCCCTGTTTACCCCTAGAGCAAAGTTTACAATTAAAATCCCCACCCCATAAAATCATCACTTCCCTGCTAAATTTATTCAATTCGTGTTGTATATCCTCCCTCAGCATTATTAAGATACTAGGGATTTCTTTCCTTGGAATAGTGTTATAAAAGTTTATAAGAACGATGTTAAACCCCTTCTTCTTTCTTAGGGTTATTAGTTGATAAAAACTGGATTTTGGCAAAAACTGAATATTATCGGTTTTAAGCTGGTTAGAAACAAGGGTGAGTAAACCACCCTTTGCTCTTCCATGTTGGCCGCCCTCCGCCGGGGTGAAAAAACTTTTATAACCGTTAATAAAGACTGGGTCTGTGGACCAAGTTTCCTGGAAAGCCAATATGCCATGTCCTCCTATAACAGTTTCCCAAGATGGGTTTTTTATTCTCTCCTTCAATCCAGCCACGTTCCAAAATAGGAATGTACAGGTTTTCCTTATTTCATTTACTCCGAGGTCATATAAGGGTCCTTTATCCATTACCTTTTCAGATTGCGTGTAAGGGGAACCTTCGTTATTTCCCAAATCATTAGCATCAGATATACTCAAAACCTTACAGCAATCCTTCCCAGTATCAGGGCAAGTTGCTCCGAGAACTGGTTGACCTTGCAGATTATCCTCATTAAGGGCCAGTGACCTCTGAGCATTTATATTTTTACAAAATGAGTCGGCAAGCCCAGCTGAACTTCGCAGTTGCGTGTCACAGATAATCTTCTTGTGTCAATCCACACATTCAAGGCCCGAAAGAACTTCAAACCGATTATAAGTCGGGATAGTGTGAGCAAATGGGACCATACCTCTATTATCCCACAGTGAGTTAGTTCCATAATTCGGGCCTCGGATGTAGGGATAGGATTGCCTAGGGTGGAAATTAGGTGGATTAAACGGTTGTAACAAAGGGGTCCGACTATGATCGTGATAAATATAGGCTGACCTATTGACAAGTGCCTTCTTTCCTCCTGATTCTTGCGATGTCGGGGTAGAATATATGGGTAAAAGTAATTAAGGTAGTGTGTGGAGATGGAATCACTACAACTTGAATCATACCAGTCCCCAATGTGCCTAACAGCTCTATGATCTTTGAAGTTTATGATGATCACATCCCCAGCAATGTCTTTCGGCCGAGCCCCCACCCAATTGCAGCGCCTAACGTGTAATATTTCCCCATTTATATGAGCAGGCAGTGGTCTATTATTGCTCAGCCAATAAGTAACTTTATTCCTTAGGGCTTGGTGGTCTTCCCTGTTTTCAAGGGGGAGCTCAGGGACACCTGTCATAACAATCACATAAGGCGCTGCTTCTGGCGGTAAGTCTACTATATTGTGAGATTGCCAGTTTTTATTAGTGATAGTTCCAGCCTCACTATCCTTAATGGCCTTATTGGCCTTACTTTGAGATGGTGCTGGTTTGCCTTCTAAGGTCAGCTTATCCGTTGTTAAATCCCCTGCTTTACTTTGGGTTTTCAACCTGTGGGCAGACTTTGTCTTGTTACAAGAAAACAATGGTTCTGTCGGGTTTGAGTAAAACAATTGCTTTGTTATGCAAATAAATCAAGAAATGACCACACAAACTAAGAGTACAAATCACGTTAACGCTAGATTTGGAGGGTGTGATGTCGTTCTTTATATAAATTTCAGCATTTATATGAAAACACCCATATCACTTGTAACGCAAGGTTACCAACGAAGTAAACTGTAACGTGAAGCAGTGAATCAGTGACAAGGTGACAAAAGTGACAATTTTGTGCAAGATATGTACAGTGATCAAATACAAAAGAAACATTCTATGTACATCATATACAAGAGGGGGGCCAGTATCAAGGAAAAACACAATGGCGCTGTTTCATGAGTGAATCAAAATACATTCGGAAAACAGGTCTTGAACTGGTCCTAGCAGTTATCGTCGACGTTTCAACCCAATATATGCGAAATTAAATCGTCATGCAGGGTCTTCATCAGGACATTAAGAAAAGCGATGGCAACCTAGCCGGTGGTATAGGATGGCCTGGCAATCAGTTGTTTGCGTTTCAAAAGACAGAGCGCCTCATCAAATGTGGTCTCTCAACGGGCGCTGCAGCACCTCCTCTCTTAGTCCTCCGACTAAGAGAGGAGGTGCTGCAGCGTTAGTCATGATCGCTCGACTTCCAATTCAAAACTTGGTTTGAATTCCTGACGTATCCCACTTATCGGACGCGGTACGCCCGTTGAGAGACCACATTTGATGAGGCGCTCTGTCTTTTGAAACGCAAACAACTGATTGCCAGGCCATCCTATACCACCGGCTAGGTTGCCATCGCTTTTCTTAATGTCCTGATGAAGACCCTGCATGACGATTTAATTTCGCATATATTGGGTTGAAACGTCGACGATAACTGCTAGGACCAGTTCAAGACCTGTTTTCCGAATGTATTTTGATTCACTCATGAAACAGCGCCATTGTGTTTTTCCTTGATACTGGCCCCCCTCTTGTATATGATGTACATAGAATGTTTCTTTTGTATTTGATCACTGTACATATCTTGCACAAAATTGTCACTTTTGTCACCTTGTCACTGATTCACTGCTTCACGTTACAGTTTACTTCGTTGGTAACCTTGCGTTACAAGTGATATGGGTGTTTTCATATAAATGCTGAAATTTATATAAAGAACGACATCACACCCTCCAAATCTAGCGTTAACGTGATTTGTACTCTTAGTTTGTGTGGTCATTTCTTGATTTATTTGCATAACAAAGCAATTGTTTTACTCAAACCCGACAGAACCATTGTTTTCTTGTAATAATCCTACCCAGGTTCTGAGGGACACAGGGTCACCCCATTGCTTATATATTAGACTTTGTCTTGGACAAGGGCGGGGTTAACACCTTAAATTCGGAGGGGCAAGGTGGTGTTTGACAACTCTGAGTGATTTTTAGAGTAGTCACGGGACATAGAGGTGCTGGTATTACCGCTGTCAACACTTTAGCGGATGTTTTGCTTGGATTCATATTACCCATATTTTTTGCCAATCCGGAAAGTAAAATTGAGTTTTCATCTACCTTTTTCTCAATCAGAACGAGATGCATGTTAATCGTCATGATCTTATCAAAAAGGGGCTGCATTGATGATTTTACCAGATGCTCAATTTTTTCCAAAAGGCCTCCTTCGTTATTAAGACAGTGAGTGGCCTCAGAGGGGATAAGTGGATCATTCACAGACCTCACGATTGGATGTGAATTCCTCTGAGGGTTTTCTGTTTGCCACTCCAATAATGAGCCTCCCTCTTTATTCTTGTAATCAACTTTGTATGAAGACGTATCTTTAGGGATTGAAGAAGATGCGGGGGAAAATCTAAGAAGGTATGATGACCCTTCTTCGTAGTTGGTAGTAGAAAAACTTGGCAAAAACTCGCAGGTATTATCAGGCGTGCTAAAAGGAGGATCATCAATACAAGAACTAACCAAAGCTTCCCCCAAATTCTCCGTATCTTCAAAATTAGGCAAATCAAAGTTGTCTGCTGATAAGTTAGTGGGGTTAATCATTAATGGAACCACAGTCCCTGAATCCCCCATGGCAGAGTTTGTTCCTGATAAAATCTGCATAAAAGAATCCCTTTTATGTTTGGCGGATGCTGCTCTTTTTTGGTTGTCATTCCTCCTGTGTCTACGATACGCTTTTTTATATTTTCTTGCTGATCGGATGGGTGGCAAGGCATGCACAGAGTCAACCCCAGAGTTATCTAGCTGGACTTCATGTCTCTCAGCGTGCACCTGAGCTGTAGTCAATGCACTGTTCCCAGTACTAGTGATGGTATTACTGGGGACATGTGTATCCATCGATATAAGGGGCGACTCTTCAGCTATCATAATGGGGATCTCCTTTCCCAGGTAGGCCCTTCTGGCGTTATTGATCTGATGAACCTTCTTAATTAAATAATTATCCATGGTGTCCACCCCAAGCTGGGTGTTCACACTTTTGCCTTTAGCCATCACATGCACATGAGACTGAGCACTAATTGCAACCACAAGCAGACAGTAATACCTACAAAATAATCACACAAATATTAGGTCCGACAGGACGACACTTATGACACCTATACGAATAGGGTGAACGGTGAGTACACGACCAGGATCTCTGGCCCAGGCCAGGCTCCTCAGGCCTCTGAGGGCCACAGAGGGCCCGCCCTTGGCCCAGGTTTCGCCCGGCACGTCCCGCGCGCGTCCCGCGAAGCGGGCCACAGCGAAAGTTATAGGCGCCTCCTGGCGCTGGCGCTGCGTGTCAGTAGCGCGCCGCCGCTGAGGCTGCCGGGATATGGAGTCCCGGGGCGGCGACGCGGCAAATTGAAGTTGCGGGACTCGGTCACCCCCTTGACTCTTGGCGGTGGCGGTGGCAATGTGAACCAGGACTCAGCAGTTTTCGGTGAGTTTTCACAGCTCCCCCCGCTCCACCGGCCACAGCGAAAGTTATAGGCGCCTCCTGGCGCTGGCGCTGCGTGTCAGTAGCGCGCCACCGCTGAGGCTGCCGGGATATGGAGTCCCGGGGCGGCGACGCGGCAAATTGAAGTTGCGGGACTCGGGCATCCCCTTGACTCTTGGCGGTGGCGGTGGCAATGTGAACCAGGACTCAGCAGTTTTCGGTAAGTTTTCACAGCTCCCCCCGCTCCGCCGGCCACAGCGAAAGTTATAGGCACCTCTTGGCGCTGGCGCTGCATGTCAGTAGCGCGCCGCCGCTGAGGCTGCCGGGATATGGAGTCCCGGGGCGGCGACGCGGCAAATTGAAGTTGCGGGACTCGGGCACCCCCTTGACTCTTGGCGGTGGCAGTGGCAATGTGAACCAGGACTCAGCAGTTTTCTGTAAGTTTTCACAGCTCATAATTTGGCCAACAAAGGATAATAGTCTTTAAAAAGCCATTCACTTCTATAGTAGCAGCTGTATCAGCTATTACGACTACCGACTTTAAAAGGATTAGATTTGGAAATGATGGCAGGGGAATTTATGCAGCAAAATTCAACTTTTTTTCCCAAGTTGTCTGTAGATCAGTTATTACCTCAAGACTATCAAGGTAACCATCAATCCCAATTTTTTTTGGGGGGGCAATAATTTTACTGAGTGAATAAACAGGTACCAAAAACACAAGGAAAAAAGGAAATAACATGGTAGTGTATACAATAAATGGGATTTACAATACTATATATGGGTGAAAGAAACTATAAAATACAACCTTATGTAACAAGTTAAAAGATAATAAGAGTAGGATACCACCTAAATTGTTAATGGTCTAAATATTTTTAAATATAATAATGAGAAACGAGAGAAAGGGGTGAAAGGAGAAGAGAAAAGAGAAAGGAACAAAGGAGGAGAAAGGAGAGGAAGTGAGAAGAGTTATCCAATGAGTATTAATATAAAGAAGAGTATGTAGACAGAAAAGTAGTAAAAGATAACCAAAGTAAATCAGACTTAATTTTTGTGGATACTGATGAGGATGAAACAGTAGAAATTCTGTGTTCATCACAAATAAGATTCCACCATTTGTCATACATATTTTGGAATTATCTTTCCAACTTTAATAAAAGCAATAAAAAGGTCAAATCATTTCAACTTCAGCATTGTGTCAGGAAACTCAACTGACATGGAGCCAAGAAAAACATTTTGAATTGAAAGGGGGATACAACAATTAAAAATCTTGAAACACCAAATGGACTTTCTAAATTTTAGGACATTAGGGCAATGGTATATCAAATATGATAATGTACCATTGGTGGAAAGGCATGACCAGCAGAGAGGAGAGGAAGAGGTGTTGATTTTATGTATACACACTGGCGTCCTAACAACTCTATTATATAGAGAAATTAAAGATTGAGTAATATTAGCAGCTTTAGATGTGGAGGAGATTTTTTGCCATAATTTGTCCTATTTTTTAGATGAAAGTGTGATGGAAAGGTCTAGTTCCCAAGCTAGTTCAATTGGGGATTTAGGTCTTTCAGAGATAGGAGCAGATACAAGTTTGTATATAAAAGAAGCTTTAGGATTAGAATCAGGAGAGATGTTGTATGAAAGAGTTAAGGGAATAAAGGAAGTATTGGTAGCAGGAAAGATTTTGGATGAAAGAAATGATTGAAGAGCTTGTGATAATTGAGAATATTGAGATAAGCAAGAAGAGGATAGGTCGTAACATTCCTGTATTGTATTAAAGGGTATAACATAATTATGGGATACAAGTTGATGGACATATAGAATATTCTTCTCTTTCCAATATTTGAAATAAAAGGATTTGTGGCGAAACTTGAAAGCTTGATAAAAGTTAGAGCCGTCTGTAAACAGTGAATGTAACAAGTGTTGGGAATATTTTAAAATGGGATGCTTAGATATGAAGGTGCAATTGGATATAAAAAATATGTCACAAAAAGAAAAGTCATTTATGAAATAGCGTTCAAAATTAATCCAACTAGGTATCGCTGCATTGTGGTATTGTCTGTCTAGTGCACACACTTGTCTGATGAAAAAAGCAGTGTGATATAGCTTAAAATTAGGAAATCATACACCCCCTTCGTTGTTTGGTTTGATTAATTTAGTTAAGGCAATACGAGCAGGTTTGTTATTCCAGAGAAATTTAGTACATATGGAATTGATTTGGTTCAAATAATAATTGTGGATTTTAAAGGGTAACAGAAAGCAGGAATAAAGTGAGCAGTACAATCATCATTTTAATGGTATCTAATCTACCCCACCAAGATAGATGTAGTGGGGACCATGAGGATAGTAAGTTTATTTTTTTCAAAACAATTTTTATTAAGTCAGCTGATATAGTGTTTCTAAGCATTACAAAGCAATGAAAAGATACAATTTTCCATATATTGAACACCGAGCAGGTGACTATTATTTAGTAATTATATAATAAGAAACTAAAAATTTCGGGACCATGAACGACAGCCCCCAAAATTGTAACACACTGTGTTGCATACTGTAAAACAGAACCGCAGTTATGCCCTGCATGCCCATTGATATACCTCAAGTCCATCTGAGCAGCCAAAAAACCCCATGCTACATGCTACATTCCTATATGGTTTCGACGTCCGCAGGGTGCGAAGGAGGCGGCTCCAGTTCAAATGCCCCTAAAATCCGCCCACCGTTTCCATATTTTATAATGTTTCTGAGGGCACCCTCTTGCTACAAAAATAGGTTGTTCCTGACCCAAACACCAGTTGAGACCAGCCCGCCAAGCGCTCAATTTGGGTGGGGACGGATCCTTTCATGCCCTGGCAATGTATTTTTTAGCTAGGGTTAAACACACGAATAGTAGATGCCTTTTGTATATATTAGCCCCTATCTCATCTGTGATATGCAAAAGAACAAGCCTAGGAGAAGACGGTACAGCCTACCCCAGTACTTCAGACAGACAGCGAATGACCCCCCTCCAGAACCGGCCCAAGGCTGTACAGCTCCAGGTTGTGTGGAGCAGTGTACCCTCCTCTTCATGACATCTAAGGCACATGGGGGAGTCTATCATCCCTGCCCTCCACAGCCGATACCTAGTAAAATATGTGCGGTGCAGGTATTTAAATTGAATAAGCCTGAGACGAGAGGCAATTGCCGTGTATCTCGGGGATTCCAGGGCTTCTCGATAATCATCACAATCTAAGGGACCCAGGTCCATCTGCCATTTATCCCGGAGGGGATCTAAGGTCGTGGAAAGATTTGTCACTAACGTCTGATATATCTTGGCAGTTTTATGATCACTCAAGTCCCCCATAAAGACTTTCGCCATGATAGGGTTGAATTCAGGAAGGGAGTCCAGGTGTGAAATGTACAGAGATAAGGCATGGCGAAATTGCAGGTATTTGTAGAACTGAGTATGTGTCATTGCATATTTGAGCCTGGGGTCCTGAAAAGATTTCATCGTAGTGCCCCTCATAATGTCACCCAGCATAGATGTACCTATGGCATTCCACTGTTTAAATCCTGCTCGCGCAGTCACTTGCGGCATAAGGCAGCTCTGCCAGAGTGGGATCTCCCTTGTCAACTGCCGCAGCCACCCCACTCGACCTAGTGAGTCTGTCCACACACCGAAAACAACCCAGGTAGCGGGCGGCAGCCTAAGCTGCTCCCTCGGTGCATAGAGCAGTCTGTGAGTGCACATATCTCCCATAAAGCCATTTCTCCACTCGATATGCTGGTTCAGTGCTGATGCCATACCACCAATCATTTAGAACCAAAAGGTGGGATGTCACGTGATACGATTGGAGATCGGGGGTCGCTATACCCCGCAAAAGGTGGACTGGAAGCACGTCCTGAGGGACACCCTGGCATCCTGGTCGTGCCACAAAAAGCATCTCAGCCTGGAATTTAGCTGTCGGAACCTGGAAGGTGCAATCTGAAAGGGGTGATTCTGTAGTTGGTATAGGAGACGAGGGAGGGAAACCATTTTAAATATCGAGGACCTTCCCAGTATAGAGAGGGGCATACGCGACCACTCCTTCACCTCCACTTGCGTACGTGTCCAAATTGGGTCGATATTTCTATCCCATGGTACCGATTGTGTGTCTGAAACATATACACCAATATATTTCAGCCCGGTCGTAGCCACAGTCAACTCCACCGTCCAGGTGCCCATAGCCGATCACCCGTGCACAGGCCAAAGTACAGATTTTTTGGCGTTCATATACAAGCCGGTGTGTTGGCCGAAGACCTGCATGATGCGGAGAATACGTGGACCCGTCCGGTGGGGATCCATTATAAAAAACAGCACATCATCCGCATAAAGAACGATCCAATCTGAGAACCCACTCGGCCACTCAAATCCCATAACCTGTGCGTCAATACGAACCCAGGCTGCTAATGGTTCCATAGCTAAGGCAAATAAATATGGGGAGAGGGGGCAACCTTGTCGGGTACCGCGCCCTATAGGGAATGAATCAGACACCGCACCAGCGATTCTTATCGAGGCCGAAAGGTCAGTGTAAAGAAGTTTAATATACGAGATAAGGCGGGGCCGAAATTTAAACGTTGTAATAAAGCAAACAAATAAGTCCATCCCAACGCGTCAAATGCTTTATCAATATCAGCTAAGAGCAGGGCCGCCGGACCCTGAAGGCGATCAATGGGCGCAACTACATTATGCACGCGACTAATGTCATGAAGGGTAGCCTGCTGGGTCATAAAACCGGCCTGGTCTGGGTGGACAAGCTCGGACATATAGGGAAGAATGCGATTGGCCAACGCTTTGGCCAGTAATTTTGCCTCAAGGTTCAACAGTGAAATAGGGCGTTACGAGGAATGCTGATCTGGGGGTCGGCCCGGCTTTGGGAAACCCACGATTTTAGCATGCCACCAGTCCGGCGGAAGCTTTCCCTCTTCGAGGGCTGCATGTATTGCTTCCAAGTAATGGGTAAGAAGTTGAGTCTGAAACGATTAAAAAAATTCACAGGGGAAGCCATTCAGTCCCGGTGCCTTCCCAGATCTTAAATCGACCAAACCTGCGGTCAGCTTGTCGACTGTCAGCAGGACGACTAAATCCCCACTAACATTGTCTGAAATGGCTTTGGGAGGCAAATCGTCAAGATATTGTTGGAAAAGAGGATCCGGAAGGGCATCCCTGGAAGCATAAAGTTCTGCGTAATAGGCCGCAAAACTAGCAGCAATTTGAGTAGGGTGCGTAGTATCTGGCTATCCCCGTCAGGGATACCAGGTATCCTCATTGGGCAAAGTGCATGCTGGCACAAACGATGTAGCAGCGAGCTTGATTTGTCACCCCATTGGTAAATTCTGCTGCGGGATGCCAACCAAGTCTGTCTTGCCTCATCGCGAAGGGTATCGGCATATGTTTGCTGGAGAAGGAGCAATTGACGGTGGTGTGCTCCACCGTGTTCATCCCTACATATCAGTTCTGGTTGCAAAATCTGGGCCTCGGTCCGACTCAGAGCCTCCCGACGTTTTTTCCGTTGGGCGGCACAGTATGCGATGTCCACTCCCCTGATGGTGGGCTTCATTGCAGCCCAGAGCAAAGCCTGAGAATTCACCTTGCCCGAATTCTTAGGAAAAGATGTTGTAAGGGCCTGATGTAGGTGGGACGAGTATTGTGGGTCTTGGAGATGCCAAGGCGATAAGCGCCATCGAAGGGGGGGGCGCGTCACTTCCAGGCGGAGCAATAGGGCCACCGGAGAATGATCTGACAGACCTCCAGGTAAGATATCTGTCCCTGCAATTCGACCAAAATAGGAGTTAGATATGAACACGTAGTACAGCCTGGAGAACAAGTTATGGATGGCCGAGTAGTATATGTAATCATTTGTGACAGTGTGAAGATGCCTCCATGTGTCCAGCCACCCTATGTCCCTCATGAACGTGTGTAGCCGTGAAGGTCTCGAAAGCTCCGGGTCGTATGCAAGCACCATCATTCCTGAACCACATTTGCCGCATTCATTCCAGTCACCCCCAACAATAGAGAGGCCCTCAGGTAATTCCAACAATTTTGCCGATAGGCATTCCACAAATGTGTCCGATAGTGGGGGAGGTGCATAAATACTGCCCAAGGTAATGGTTTCCCCATATAATGTTCCCGAGACAATGATGTATCTACCGTGAGGATCAGTCCATGTTTTAGAATGAATATAAGGGATTCGGCGGTGAATGAGTATGGCAATCCCTCGGAAGCCCCTGGTGAACCCTGCGTGGAAGACTTGTATATATACAAAGCGAGCAAGACACAACGCTTTGGTACCCAGCAGATGGGTCTCTTGGTCTCTTGTCAGAGAATAACATAGTTTGATCTTATTGAGTGCCCCGTATGATACAGCTGACCACCTGGAGCCTACCTATGTGGTCAACTACAGGGCAAGGCATCTAATGAAGGCGTAAAATTCTGGGCTGTTGCAGGGCATATAGATCAGCGATGAAAACGACAAGGACACAGTGTGATCAACAACATTCAACAAGACCAACCCCTCCAAGACCCACCCCACCCAATACCTCAAAACAGCTGAAGCGTCTGTCGTGGTATGTGTCACGCCGCTTCCCCTACGGGGGCAAGGCCCAGTCCCATACCAAGAGTCCCCAAAAGAACTGTCCCCAAACATTAATAGGGTTCTCAGATACTGAGAAAAGAGTTATGGGGGGTGGGTCTCACGTTGGCCTGTGCGACAGCAAACGTAGTTGGTGCTGCAGCCATTGTAGTGAGAGTTCACCAACCTTGAGTCAAGTCGGTGATGGGGTTTGCCGAGTCTCCTCTATTCGTGATACAGATGTACTTTGTGATTTGGAGTGGCATC
Source organism: Triturus cristatus (assembly GCF_964204655.1). Lineage (NCBI taxonomy): Eukaryota > Metazoa > Chordata > Amphibia > Caudata > Salamandridae > Triturus > Triturus cristatus. The sequence continues at coordinate 409,282,720 of NC_140590.1, forward strand.
TTGAGCTTGACCTGTGAGTTAATTTTAGCTTAGGCCTGGTCACCTGTCGAGTAGACTCATCGAATGCTGGGTCAGATTCGAATCGTGGCGGAGTATGCGGCCTGTGTCTTTGTCTCTCATCTGCCCAGGCGAAGATCTCCTTTGGGGTGTCGAAAAAATGGGTATGTGACTTGTATATAACTCTCAATCTGGCCGGGAAAAGGAGCGCATATTGGATTTTGAGTTCCCACAACCGGGCTTTAGAAGCCGTGACGGATTGGAGTCATTGTTGTATCATGAGAGTATAGTCTGGAAATATTATGATGTGGTGAGAGTCGAAGTGAAGTTTACCGGTCAGCCTGGCCTGTGCAAGGATGGTGTAGCGATCATGAAAATTCAAAAGTCTTACAATAACGGGCCCCCAATGCTGGTTTTTGCATAAGGGCTCGGTGTTCACGTTCAATTATGAAGCACTGCGACAGGGACGCCTGGGGGATCCAGCTCGCGATCCACTTTGCCAGGAACTGTTCCATGTGAATACCTTCGCAGCCCTCCGGAAAGCCTACGAAGTGAAGGTTGTTTCTCCGAGCTCTTCCCCCCGCATCCTCTGCCCTGATCGCCAGCCCCTTTGTGATGGATTCCAGGGAGGTCAACCCGGCCTGGAGGGACACAGTTGTATCTTCCATAGTGGAGATGCGAGTTTCGGCCTTGGTGATCCTATCCACCGCTCTACGCAAGTCCTGACGGATAAGGGCGACATCAGATCCCACCTCTCCAATTTTGGCCTCGAGTGCCTCGCGGAACTCAGTTATCGCTGCCATCAGAGCCACATTATCTGACCCGGTAGGGGCTTGGCTCAATGATTCAGGCGCATGGGCTCCTGCTCCCGTGTATCGATCCAGGGTGCACTGCTTTGATACTTTATCCCTGGTCTTTGTGATGGTGGCAAGTGGGTAAGAACCCGGCAGGGAGAGGTGCGGTACTACCAAGTATAGCTTGTTCTGGACCAACAGCTCTGGTCAACATGCGACAGGGCATCCACCTCTTCGTCCTGTGTCTATTTGACAGGAAGTCAGGCCCGAGGCAATATGCACACAAGCCGCACCAGGACTAGCCCAGCCGCCTCTGCGCTCAGGTACCTCTGCGCCCCCCTAATTGGTGTCACCCATCTGCCCAGGCAGTGTATTGGCCCCTCACAGGATGTCCTCCGCCAAATCAGGGAAAGGGCCCCACCTTTCCACTAGTATTTAGATCTTTTGCCAGCGGAGAGCCCCAGCCAGGCTGACGAGCCCACAGCACTGGATAATCCTGAAGCTCCAGATTAACACACACCCGCATCCAAGCCACTTCTTCACCGCAGGCCCTGGCATACTCGCTGAGCCCTGCCTGGCTGGCAGTGGCAATGAGGGTGGTCGCAAGTAATATCGGAGGACCTAGGGGTAATGTTCAGGGGGGGCAGGATCCCCACCCTCGCTGTCCTGGTTGCAGATGCAGACAGGCCTCGCCAACAGCCCCCACACTCCTGATGCCAGTATGGGCGCCAATGCACTCACCAACTCATTCTCCCGGGCCCGCACTGGCTGCTGTTGCCAAGCCTTCACGAGACTGGGCACCACCGCCGGGGCCATGTGGCATCCAGTGCCTTTCATGCGCTTCGCTAGGGTGCGAAATCAGGAGTCCTCAGGGGGCCCAGTAGAGGTCTGGACTCGGCCGCCAATATACTGGTGTCCATTTGCGGCTGCGGGCAGCAGCACGCCAGAGGACTCCTCAAGATGGCCACCAGTCTGGGGAAGTAGTTGTGCCCTGGCCGGGCTTCGCTGAAACCCTTGGTCATGGGGCACAGCAGGCGCCAAGTCGGCAGACCTCTGCTGCGGTGTGGTTGACTAGAGGCGGTCAGGACATCCGGGAGGCGCCCGCCTCCGCTCCACTTTCCAGGGGCAGCGCAAGGGCTCCCATGCAGGCCAGCCGCAAGCGACAGCTGCGCAACCGTAGGCTACGGCGAGGGCCCAATCTCAGGATCCCGGGCAGCAATCTCCATGGCGCAGGCTCCCAGACACTCCTCAGAGGCTCAGGTGGGCTGTGGGAGGGTTGGAGAAAACAAGTAAGCGCCAAAGACCAAGATAATGTGCAGGATAACGGTCGAGCCCACGGAGCTCGTCTACAGATCGTCCGCTATGTCGGCCCTCTTGGCCTCGCCCCTGGGGATAGTAAGTTTTGAATCTTAACTCTCAAAGTCCTAAAGTTATGGATGAGAGTTTGAGGAATAGTAGGGGAAAACCATACGTCAAGGTATTTAATTTTAGATAGACGCCATTTAAAGTTGGTGTTGGAAACCATGAATTGGTAGCATATAGACTTTAGGGAAAAATTTCAGTTTTAGAAAAAGTTAATTTATAGCCAGATACTTTAGAATATAAATCAATTTCTTGCAAGAAGGGAGGTAAGGAAGTTGAGGGTTTCGAAGGTAAATCAGGAGATCATCAGCATAAGCAGATAATTTAATTCCATGTGAATTGTGAAGGAAACTAGTTATCGAAGCATTATGATGAATGCGTTCAAGAAAGGGTTCGAGACATAAAAGAAATGAAAGAGGAGAGACAACCTTGCCGTGTACCTCTGTGTAAGTTAAAATAGGGAGATTAGAGACCATTAACAGATACACATGCACGAGGATCAGAATATAGTAATTTGATGTGCGAAATAAATTTGGGGCCGAAACCGAACCACTAAAAAGTTTTGAACATAAATTGCCAATTTGTGCGATCAAAAGCTTTTCCAGCATCAAGGGATAATGTAGCTAGAGGATCAGGATAACATTTCCCAAGGGTAAGATTATTAGAGAACATTCTAGCATTATCTGAGGAGAGCTTACCCTTAATAAAGCTAGACTGATTAGATTTAATAAATAAGGGAATAACCCCTTTCAGTTTAGAGGCAAAAATTTTTGCAAACCATTTGCAGTCATAATAAATTAATGAGATTGGGAGGTAATTTTGACAAAGGGAGAGATCTTTATCGGGTTTAGAGAGAATTACAATGAGGGCTTCAAGAAAGGAGCCTTCAGGTTTAGAGTTATATCTTTTTCCAGGAGGGTAATAACATCCAGAATAAAGCACGGAGAGGGGAGACCATCAAAAAATGACTGAGTATCGATTACGGTACGATAGGTATATTCCATAAATAATGAGTGGTAATAAGTCCGGAATGCCTCAATGATGTCTGAATCAGAATGCAGTAGATTGTTAGTAAGAATATTACAAATAGGGCCAATTGCTTTTCTTTCTGATCCAACTTCTCAATTATTAGCCAACATTCTACCCGCTTTGTTTTGACCCCCATGATATTTGGATTTTGTTTTAAGTAGAATATTACAGGCATTGGTTGTAGCCAATTTGTTTGGATCAGATTTAACCTTGGTTAGATCACGGAGGCGTAAATAACTGGAACCCCCTGCGAATATAATCTAACAATTCCTAGGGCAGGGCAAATATATAATGAAAAAAACTTCCCTAGGCAATTTGCAGTCTACAGAATCAACGGATCATAATCTCAAAGGCAGATTGATATATTAGACTCAGTGTAACCAAACAGTTATTGTTTAAAAATTCTTGATTTTAATTCGTAATCATATAAAACATAATGAAGCATAAAATGAATATATGTGTGTGTGTCTTAAAATAAAACAATACACAAAACCGCAATTAAATTACTACATACGCAATCTCCCAAGAGATTCTAAAACATATAAACTTTCCTAAACATGATATAAAACAAATATAGAATACATACACTACATCAACAGTGGTGGTAAGATAGCTCTTCTTCCTAAAACATATAGACTTTCCTAAACATGATATAAAACAAATGCACAATACATATAGTACATAAACAGTGGCAGTAAGATAGGTCTTCTTCTACGTGCGTTTCGGCGCACTCTACACCTTCATCAGGAATGCCACACAATTACCTAAAAAGATAGTTAAAATATGGTAAAATACACTGAGATTTCTAATAACTAAAGTTGATCCTCATAATGCCTTTACCTTAGACATAAAAGTAGTAATGTTTGAAAATTACAGATGAGCAAGGATATGTGCCCCTTGTGACCACCAGAGTTAGGTGTGAAAACTGAGTAAAGAGAATGTGTATATTTATAAAAAAATAGAAAGGTGGAATAATTCCACTCAAGGCATGCTTAGAGAGGGATAGACCAGCCCAGTAAGTGCATACAGATAGGCATTCGAAAGTAATGCTTACTCCAGTATGGAACTGGTTTATCCAAAACTGTACTAAAACTTAAAGATGGAATGGAGGCAGGTTATAAATGCCTGCCCTCAAATCCAAAATGTATTCTCTCTAAGATTTCTTTAGGGGAAAGGTTACCCTTTTCAATCTGTATGTCGGATATAATTGACGTGCCGAACTGATATCTGGACTAGTTTCTAGGTATATTTTCTTTTGATGCTTCCTGAAAAATAACGATGGATCCTTTTTAGTAAGATCATGGCCTTAGTTATAAACACAGGCTCAATACTTATTATCAGAAAGATATAATACCTGAAAGTTGAGCACGTAAGGATCCCAATCCCAATTGTTATGTACAGAGGTATCACTTGATTTGTTAAAATGAAAAAATTCTTGTATCAAGGAAGTAGCATTTAAAATATAAGTTTGGTCGGATAATAAGGAATTTTAAATCTCCATCTTACCAGTTTGGGGGTGGCAAGGGACAAATCGAGAGAAACTGAAACTGGGGCATGTTCAGAAATTTAAATGGAGCCAATCTCAGAAGACTGGAGTGAGGGAAGTAAAGGTTTAGAAATCAAAACATAGTCAATGCGAGACATAGTATGATGAACATTAGAAAAGAAAGTGAATTCATAATGATCAGGATTACTAATCTTCTAAGCATCATACAGTGGACGAGAGGGAACAGCAGTTTGAAATTCTTTATGAGATTTATCAGGTTTAAATTTACAATCTGATTTCCTTTCAGGAAAGGGATCAAGCCAATTATTAAAATCTCCAGCAACAATAATATTAGGGTTAGTAACTGAAGGCAATTTTAGTTTAATATTGTGTCAAAAATCAGGATCAGATTTAACCGGCCCATAGATGTTAAAAAAGGTGACATGTTTATTGTAGACCGTGGCATGAAGTATTACTCATCATCCACTCGCATCATGTTCAGTTGATACAATTTGTAGTTTCAAAGATTTATGACAAAGTATGGCAACACCACCTTTATGATTGGTAGCAGGAGAGAAAACAACCCGACCCACCCATTGACGCTTAAGTTTAAGAGATTCAACATCATTACAGTGGGTTTCCTGCAAAAAAGTCATCTGACAATCAAGCTTTGAAAAATGAGAAAGTACCTTTTGACGCTTAACAGGATGACCCAGACCACAAACATTCCACGATACAACATTAAACATGTTAATGTTTAGGAAACAGGGGAAAAATCACAATGATGAAGAACTCCAAAAAACAACATTGGAGACAAAAGACGCTGGTCATATAAATGTGGGGAAACTTGATGAGATATAACAAGAACATAAAAAAGCAAATTATTTAATCAGTCATACAAATATATGAAGGGAGAAGGGAAACAAACAGAGAAGAAGGAAATGAAAGAGAGGATACAGAAAAACCAGAAATGAAAAGAGAGTGAAAGAAATAAAGAAAAACAGGGACAGATCAAGGACAAAAAGCCAGATCTGAAATATAAGGAGGAAGAGACAAGAGCCCGGCATGTCAGCACTCAAGAACAAGAGCAACCATGGAAGAAGATGGAACTGAAGGAGATAAGAAAAATAGAGGAGAAAAAGAAAAAAAGATATTTTAAGCTATTTAGGCCACATGAGCCATAATAAAAATATAGATAACAAAGACTGCAACAAGAAAATAATGGATTTCGAAGCATTACTAGTTTAACAGCTTAAGAACATTGAGCATCTGTGTCCATAGGTATTTTAGTGATAGAATGTAAAAACTGTTTTAGTTAGATGGATCCTCTAATGAGCAAGAGATACCTTCATGGGTAATTTTGCAAAGCCAAGGATGCAAGATGCCATAACGAATGTTCATAGATCTTAATTGTTGATGGAGAGCTAAGAATTCTTTATGTCTAGCATTGGTAGTGTTGGAGAGCTCCTTTGAGATGAAGGTGTTATAGCCAGACCAGACAAGACAGCGTTTTTCTCTGTCAAACTTTAATACATGCATCATGTCGGTGAATTCTAGAAAAAGCATAATAATACCACGTGGTTTGTTGGATTGAGGTTGAGGATGACCAAGACGATGTGCCTGCTGGAAATTGTGGGGAGTCGAAGATTGAAGGTTGAGAAGGTCAGACAAAGAAAGAATATCCGGACCCTCAACATTTTCAGGTAGTCCATTCAGCCGAAGATTGTTCCTACTGTTACGATTTTTTAAATCCTCAGTATGGAGTTTAAGCTTGGAAATTTCTTGTTCCAGTAAGGGTATTTTAGTATCCACATCTTGAAGATTACTTGTTCCTTTTCAGAAATGTTACCTTCCATGCTGATTCATCGGTCCTCAATCAGTTGCAGTTTTTCATTTAAGGTATTCAAGAACAGTTTCAGTGCTCGTAGTTCATATACAATTGAATCCAAGATCGGATTAGAAGAAGATTGGACCGGCGATGGGGGATCATTTTTGGCTCTTTTTGGTTTAGTGCCAGATGAAGATGTCTTCCTTAGGGAGATTGAGACACTAGCCATTTTGACAAAATGTGGTTGTCAGTGACAAAGTTTTTCAGAAGTAGAGATCCTTCCCATAAAAACAGGTGCCCAATGATATATATCTCAACAAGGAAATGGAGATGATACAGTCACAGTGTTGATGAATGACACAACCAAATCCCAGATGAAGGGATTATAACATGTACCACATTATAAAGTAGAAATGTATAGAGAAGCACACAGGCTTGTACAAATGCAGGAGACAAGATGTGAAAAGACTACAAAGGAAATACCACACAACGTATGAATACCTATTCACTTCCTCTCAGGCTCAAGACATTATTGAGAGACCCAGGGTTAGACTGACACAATAGCATCCAGAAGAATAGCAATGAGGCCAATTTACAAATTTGATGTCTCTATCCATGAGGGATTAGTTCAACTTAAGCAACATGTTACGCAAAAGAAGGATATGTTTGATTCCCTATTCCTTCGCACTAATTGATTCTAACATCTAAGAAGGAGCTTACTAGAGCCCACCATCACAAACTTGTGCCGTCATACAGCAGGAGGTACAATCAGTATGAGAAATGCAGGACGAGGTCTTTAAGTGGCCGAAAACTCCATCGTAAGCTCCGTGAGGAGATGAAGTTCAGCTATCTGCCGCAAACCTGTCAGGCGCTTAAGCCACACCCCCACAGAAACATATTTTTGAAAGCCGCTTATGTTGCCAGTTACTGTGAGCTTCAAGTACTGAAACAATCAAGATTGCAGGAGGGACTTCACAGTCAAACTGCTCACTAAGTCACTTATGCTCATTAGGGAAAAAGAAAAGACGCAGAAGGCTTTTGAAAACCAGGCGTCAGAAGGAAGCACCAGGTGCAGCTGGTAGTGTAGACAATTGGCTCGGCAGGGAGCAAAGCGTCAGTGTACATCCTTAGGAGAAGTAATGCACATGGCTGGAATGTAATACATGCAGAAGATATGCACAGCCTGTGCCTGCCTTGTGGTGCCTTTCTTGTCCCCTGTGACTATGAATTGCCACTCCTTTAAAATAGCATTGTTTCTGAAAAGCTCCAATTACAAAGCTGTTTTGCCTTCAGATGTACCCACGTGTTTTTTCCTCAAGTGACGCTGGCGCCGCACATACAAAATGGCAGCAGCTTGCATCAGGAAGTTGAAGTTGCGGTGGAATCACCCGTATTGTGAGATGTAGACTCACACGCTACTGCAAACAGTCGCCGTACATCAGGAGGTATATTCAGTGCTGAAGATGCGGGATGAGGTCATTAAACGGGCGGAATCTCCTTTGTGAGTTCTGTGGGATGACTTAGCTCAACTAACAACCACCATCTTGTTGAGTGCATAAGCCCCGCCCCCTATTAATTGCAATTATGACTCTTTTAAGGAAGTTCCCCTAAAAAAACAGAGATGCTCATTTAAGGGCTTGTCCAATCATTTGTCAAGTCCTAAGTCATACTTCTAATGTATCAGATGTAGAACCCTTCACTTTGCATTTTAGTTTTAATGCTAGTGCCAACTAAATGAATGATATTTCATGAAATGTTCCTGATCAAACACTTGGTTGTCTATGGTAGATCTTGCCTTCTTGTCCAATGGCTTCACTATTATAATCATTCCAGAATCATGAAATTGAACTGAACCTGCTACACCAGGTTTTTTCTGTCATTGAAAGTTAGCACACCCCACACTCGGCCAGGTTTTGTCCCTCTGATAAATGATAACTTAATTTGCAGAGGTGCTGATATTTCAGTTGATGTCCTCAACATTTTTATGGCTCTTATTGTATTTGGTTATGCTACCCTACAACAAGAATATATATATATGTTAATCTTTATTACAATGTGAAGCTTTATATTAGAAGGCTTGATGTCTTTGTATCCTGAAGAGCTCCTCATTTTAGCCAGTGACCTAAACACAAAAAAAATGGCTCATTCCTCTTCTATAGCATTTAGAAGTTCAAAGTCTCGTTATACGATAACCTTGGTGTACTCATTAAATCAATGCAGCACAAGTGGGATAGCATGTCTTAATTGTTTTGCGGACATTGGAATATATATGGCTAGTAGCTGTTCACATGAAGGTCAACCAGCCATGAGAGTATGCATAAGATGTAACACTAATCATCCCATAAATTATATTTTTGTGAATTTTTGTTTGGGCTATTACCACATTTAAAAATGTAACTTTCTTAAGGTTTTGACTTGGGGTTGAGGGGGACAGGGACCATCTTCCAATCAAACTGATGTTGAAATCTTCTGGGCACAATAGTTTGAACAGTCAGCATGTAGAATTGAGCTTGACTGTTGATGCAAAATGGGGAAATAGTCATTACACACTGTTATTAGGGATGTTAACACCACTCTGGTTGTGGTTGTTGTGTCTAGTCAGCAAATATTGAGTACTTTTAAAAGAAAGATAAATCAAATTTCCAAAGCACTGTTTACTAAAGCTAACAAAAATGACACTTTCATAAGCCCGCTAATAGTAATTGCATGACCTCAGTCGGGGCGTAGGAGTCTGTGCATAAAAAGATGAGAAAGGCCTATCTTTTTACTTGAGGAATAGCCACAGAGAGTGGAGTCTCCACAATCATAAAAGTACTATTAGCAATATTAACTTGAAGTTTGTGAATACCGAGAAAACAGTAAACTTCCACAAAAATGTAAGTTTACCTTTGGGAATCAGGCCATTTTGACTTAGTCCTCTTCGGGGACAAAGTTCCAGACACTCTAATAAATAATATGACTTCATCAGCCTCTGCTAAGATGTTTAGTTGCTACTGATTTTCTATCTTTTTGTGGATGCTATTTTTGCTGCTATTGGGACTGTACGCTATGATACTTCCATCCAGTGCCATCGCTTGTGTCCTCTGCTCTTAAAATGGCACTTTAAAATTGGTTTCACCCAATTTGTGTATTTAACTCTCTAGTAAGGCCTTTGAAAGTTGGCACATAAATTGTGCCAATTAAGTATCATATGTGCCATGCAGTGTGCATTTATACCACTGACATAGCTGACAAAAATGTTTGGCCACAGCCCCATTGTGTCCTAGATGTGATGCAGTTTAAAAACACTGTTTCGATGCATTTCAGAGAAATCTGTCTTTCTCATGTTGGAAAAGTATTTCTTATATGTTAGATGAGTTGCTTCTAAACCAGCCCTGTAGGCCACCAGGACTTGATGCAAAATATAAAAAATCTGGCATATCAGTATGCCCTCACGGTGAACCATTACCCAAAAATGTTTTTGTTTTATAGGTAAAGTTTGACTTTCCATGAAGTGACCTAGATGTCAATAAAATTCTTATTATATGAGAAATTCAAGAAAAATCAATCACACCTATTTTCCACTTAATGTCAGTAATCTAATTAATGGTAAAGTAGATGTTAAAAAGTGTACTTTGTGCTGCCTGAGACAAAACTGATTTTAAACCAGTTTGCCTCTCAGCCTTACTCTATTGGCTAAATATACATTCCTTGCTGTGGGCAATGGATGGAGAAAACGCAGAGTTGCACTAGGGTAGGGCAGTTGAACTGTAGGGTGTGCTGCAAAGCTTGGTAAGTCCCTGCATAGCTGTGACAAGCATCTGTGCTCTTGGTCAACATGGCAAATTGTTGAAGCAGGGTGTTCTCTTCTAAAATTGCATGCCATCCTCCACTGCTGGATGGATCAGTATGATCATTAGGCTCATTGCTGCCCGGTAATGGAAAGTAAAGAAACATTCATGTTAGTCTACGGATTTGTGTTAAGGTGGTGATGTATACTGGATGAGATGCGCTTGGTTGGAACACAACACATTGAAAGAGTAAAATCGGGCATGATTATTATATGTGTGAGTTCCAAGAAGTATAGGATGGGCCCAGTGACAGCGGACAGCAAAGTGTCGTACCCACTGCCATAACGCAAAAAAGCATGGTCCCCCTGCAGAATGTGATGAGCGGCCCAAGAATCTCCCATGACTCACAGGGATGCTTTGGCCTTGGGTGAAATAGGGACCCCCTGAAGGGTTGCGCCCCCCTCCCTCAGGGACCTTGTCACACCTCTGTTCTTCTTACCTACCTGTGTGACAACCACTTTTTGCATGGACATACCCTGAGATATCAGTTGCTGTTCATCACTGCACCCAGAGTGATGATGTAATGTAGACAATGACAGAGCAACAGAAATTCAAAATGAGACAGGTAAGAGTCATCGTACCCAGTATGACTGCTACCAACTGACATTATTGTAGTGGCATGGCCAAATAGAAAACAATCAGTTGAGATAAAACGGATATGAATTTTTTTAATTGGAATTAATAATAGCATCAAAAAGCACAAAGCGACAACTGCGGTTACTTGGTCGCCCTAGTTAAGGCAGACCGTAATGGAGTGCGGATTGGATACAGGGCCCAGGTTCGTCCCATTGAAAAGAAAACAATCAGTTGAGATAAAACGGATATGAATTTTTTAAATTGGAATTAATAATAGCATCAAAAAGCACAAAGCGGCAACTGCGGTTACTTGGTCGCCCTAGTAAAGGCAGACCGTAATGGAGTGCGGGATGGATACAGGAACCAGGTTCGTCCCATTGAAAAGAAAACAATCAGTTGAGATAAAACGGATATGAATTTTTAAAATTGGAATTAATAATAGCATCAAAAAGCACACAGTGCCAACTACGGTTACTTGGTCATCCTAGTTAAGGCAGACAGTAATGGAGTGTGGGTTGGATACAGGGACCAGGTTCATCCCATTGAAACGTTTACCATATGACTTAGAAATCTTTCTGGAGAAATGTGGTCATTGATGATCTAATGGAGGGCTTGACAATGGTGGGTTGCTGAAGAGAGGGTTCCCGGCACGGTCTTCAATGAAGGTGGGACAGCACAGAGCAGTGTCAGTCCTGATAAAGCCCGCAAAGTTCGGACTAAGAAACTTTTCTGGAAGTTAGATCTTCGTCAGCACGGCAAGCCAGCAAGCGGAGACCGACCACTGATTCAATGTTGACCAGTGTGGCTCCACTAGCAGTCCGGGTCTCCCACGGTCCTCCAGGCAGAAAGTTGGCAAAATGTTTCTAAGTCGCAAATCTTGCAGTTTGGGGACAGATGAAGTAGACTTTAACACCAGCCAAGGTTTCAGGATCTGTGGGCCACCACTTTGGGGTTTAGGGCTCACTCCAACAGCAGGGTCAAGGGCAGGTCCATTGGGCACTGATCAGCTAGAGAGTTGTGGGAAAAGGCCTCTGGAAGCTGCTTGTCTCCCTGTAGCTCAAACAGGACGTAAGCCAACTGATCCTTGGAGTCACTTCTAGGGTCTAAGGGTTCATTTTTCATGCAATGACAGACTCAGAAATGGTGGAAAAAGTGCATATCTTAGCGTCACCAGTAAGGAATATGTTATATTCTGACTTCATGGTTATGCATGCTCTGCCTGTAGAATCCTACAGTAATGACATGGTTTGGAATGTTGTCAGTCAAATGAGTCACAGTTGACTGGGCTGAGCTGCCTGCTGGCTGCTCCTGGTGGGGTCTTACTCTGATCTCTATCTCATCTACTTATGGACTCCCTGTGATCTTGTAACTATCTTCAATAAAACCTCTCTGAATCATCTCAACCAGCGTGGACTTGATCACTACAATTTTTGGCGACGAGGATGTTTTGGGTGTACAGTTTACAGTCCAATTTGCTCCACGCAGAGTGTAGGTTACGGGCGTCAGTCCCATCTGTTTATGTGTGCATGAATCAATCAATCTGACATACTGTCTGGCGAAGAGGTATGTTTGCTCATGTGTGTACAAGTCAACTAGTTTTCATCATATGCAGAGGTTTACCCTCTCTTGATGTGTGGCACTGAAAAGGATAAAACAGGCTTCCCCTCACTGAAGGCACAGCACAGAATACAGGTGGTGGCAAGCTTGAAGACTTGAAGAGTGTCAGGTTTCCCCTCACTGAAGGCACAGAATAAGACGCAGACGTTGGCAGGCAGACATTGGTAGGCTTACCCTGGCTGAAGGCACAGCACAAAGCGTAGGCTTTAGTAAGTAGGCTTACCCTCACTGAAGGCACAGCACAGAACAACTGGCAGATTGCTGTGGGCGACCGATGGGAGGTCACTGGTGGGGTCAAGGATGCCAGTTGAAAGTAGATGCTTAGCTTGAGAAGCTGTAGAGTCTGTACTTGAATTATCTTGAGGTTTGAAGAGATGATAGATGAGGGTTCTTTTTAAGATCGTCGCCAAAAATTGTAGTGATCAAGTCCACGCTGGTTGAGATGATTCAAACAGGACGTAAGCCAACTGATCCTTGGAGTCACTTCTAGGGTCTAAGGGTTCATTTTTCATGCAATGACAGACTCAGAAATGGTGGAAAAAGTGCATATCTTAGCGTCACCAGTAAGGAATATGTTATATTCTGACTTCATGGTTATGCATGCTCTGCCTGTAGAATCCTACAGTAATGACATGGTTTGGAATGTTGTCAGTCAAATGAGTCACAGTTGACTGGGCTGAGCTGCCTGCTGGCTGCTCCTGGTGGGGTCTTACTCTGATCTCTATCTCATCTACTTATGGACTCCCTGTGATCTTGTAACTATCTTCAATAAAACCTCTCTGAATCATCTCAACCAGCGTGGACTTGATCACTACAATTTTTGGTGACGAGGATGGGATTGACGCCCGTGAGTTTGGTGCATTTTAACCGGCTTGGGAGTTTAAAGAGTTGAAGCATCGCTCTAATTTACATGGGAAGTTATCTTCTGCGCAGACATTTTTTTACACTTCGCCCGTGTGGAGGGCGTTTGGTTTTTGTGTTTTTCAACTATTCTAGTTGTCCTTTTGTTTGCGACTTCTGGGGTGAGTTTATTTTGTTTGTTGCTATGGCCCCAGTTGCATCTTTAAAAATTTGGCAAGTCAACCGTCATTATGGCAATTCACAGTTGGTACGCGCGAGCCATGCTTTGCATGCGCCTACCTGTCCGTTCTGTTCCTCACGCACTCTGAGTTCGGATCCTTTATCCTGCGGTCTGTCGTTTGGTGCGCGCTAATGCCGGGAGCCACCCGGTATAGCGTGAAAAAGCGTCCCGCCATTTTGTGGCTGGAACCAGAAGCTCTGTGCACTCCATGCAATTCATATGGGCCCAAGAGACTTGATGCTTTAACACAATTGCCAACCACGTTTTTTTAAAGTCTTCAATAAAGTTTTTTTAATGACAAGGATGCCGCGATATATGAATACTCCTCCTGCCGCATATGTTTTAATGGATGCAGGAAAAAGCAAGTATGGTTGGCATCTAAGTCATTGTGGCTCTTGTTACTCATTTTTCACAACTGATTTATTTGTTTCTCTTCCAAGATTATATGTTTGCATGAGGTGTAGGACAGTACTGGGTTTCGAAACCCAACGTAAGTGCAACAATTGGCATTTTCAACACGTGGTGTTGATTTAAAGTTCTCTCTGGTTCAAGGACGGGACACAGATACTATTTACATTTAATAGTGCTCAATTATTCTTAGGAACGCCTGTCGCGGTGATAGGCACACCCTTTACTTTATAATATGAGTGTGGGGGATGTTGTAATGATTTAACACAAAATGTTTTATTCCTCTAGTGAATGTATTTCGCGCAAAAATGTTTTAGTTCATAGATTAGTGTGATAATTTTCTACAATGTCTTGTGTTTGCTGTACGCCAACGTTGTTTTATCGCTATGTACAAGTTCTTGTTTTTTGTTGGCATGGGAGTGGGTGCAAGTCCCATTTACTCTGTTATAGGGGGTTAGAGTCCCACCTATTTATAGGGGGTTAGAGTCTCACCTATGTATTTAGTAATGGGTGCCAGTCCTTTTTACTAAGTTTAAAGGGAGTTTTAGTCCCATTTTGTATGTTTGTGTTGCAAGCATGCTGCGCAAGTCAGTGGGTTTTAGTCCTATGTGACGTATTATGCACATTTTCTTGACCTCTCCGGAGGTGTGTTGTGGGGTCTTTCCCTGTTATAAGGTGCATATCATTGTTTACCTCTAGTCGAGGTGCGTCCGTAGGTGGACATCATATCATTTGTTTATTGCCTTCACTGTAGTGCACGGGTTACCTTTCTTAAGGTGTTTAGTGTTGGCAATTGTTTTGTTTTCAATAGTGCACATATACCTCCACACGAGGTTGCCCATGCAGATGCAAATGTTGTTACCCTTGGTGGGTGTGTGGTTTAAGTCGCCACAGTGCATGGGTTACGTTAATCTGGGCGTTTTGTTTGCACGCTGTAGCCCAGTTGTGGTGCAATTTGTTGACATTCAAATGTTTTACTTGTACATGCTCAGTGGGACCATTTTCTCTCACAAAGTCACAGGTACGTTGGCGGCAATGTTATCTCTTGACTTACGCAAGCCTGAAGTATTTTCAAATTGTAACATTATCTAGCGCACAACATGTTTGCCTCTACAGGAGGTGTTTCAAATGGGGCACATTCCATTTAGTGCACAACAAATGACCTCCACTAGAGGTGAGTAGTATGGGTCACAGTCCCATCACTGCAGTGTACGACATTTGACCTTTAGATGAGGTGTGTCGTTCTTCTCAACAGTGCACAACATTTATTGTCTTTACCCGTTGTTGGGTATTAGAGTTTAGTCTCTTCACAACCGTGCACAAATATTTTAATGTGGTGTGTTTATTGGGTTTTATCTCATTAGTTTAGTGCACAGTGTGCACCCGTTCATCACCCGTTTTTTTTATTTCCTTCACAGAGCATTTGGGCTTAATACATTTATCCTACATAGGGTGTGTTTGACCCCTTTTGGTGCACAACATTGTTCTACCTCTCTCCAGGGAGCTATGCATGGGTGTAATTAAATATATGGGTTCTCACCCATACCATAGGGGTATTAACGCTAGGTTTTGTTCTGATTTTATTTCCTATTTTGTTTTACATTCAAGGCGACTATGCATAGGTCAATGTCCCTTTGCAACTCATGTGTTTTACTGTCACTAGAGATATGTTTTGGGTGTACAGTTTACAGTCCAATTTGCTCCACGCAGAGTGTAGGTTACGGGCGTCAGTCCCATCTGTTTATGTGTGCATGAATCAATCAATCTGACATACTGTCTGGCGAAGAGGTATGTTTGCTCATGTGTGTACAAGTCAACTAGTTTTCATCATATGCAGAGGTTTTTTCCTTATTTCAAGCATTCTTGGCATTTGTTTTTGATTGTCTGCTTGATTTTGTGTTCCTTGTCGAGTGAAGTGCTCGTCTAGACTTAGAAGCCTGATGGATATTGTGTATTCAACCGAGTATTGTGCGTTCAATTGTTACAAGGGAAATACATTTTCTATTACGTTTTAAGTATTTGATTTTCAGCGAGGCTACCACGCACATTATCTCGCACTCAGCCATACAGGGCTTCTCTTGCCTCCGTGGTGTTTGGGCACAACGTCTAGGTTTCTATCCTGGGTGTTTCGTCATCGGTGCATGTGCAGCCTAACAGACTTTCACACAAGGTTCATGGTTTGATTAATATTTTGTCTCATAGTACATTATGTGTACATCCACTATGCACAATCGCTTGACCTCTCCGGAGGTGTGTTAGTTAGGTTTTTGCCTTTCATCCTGTACGTGCAAAAACAACAATTGATGGACAGAATGCAGAACAATGTCATACATTCACCCCAGTACAGAGATCTGGGCCTAAATCCATCGTTTTTTTGCTCACCATGCCGTTCCAGTTTGAACCCAGCCATATGCAAATCAGTCTTGACCCTGTGCCTCATGGGAACAGTCCAGCCCGAACTGCCAAGCCAGGTCCTCCCTGGACTGGAAACAAGCATCCTAGGACCGGTTTCTGGCATTTCAGCCGTCGTCAGCCAGGCTTGCTTGATTACCAGTGGCATGGAGAGCAAGGGACCCACGTCTGGGCATACCCTTCCCACTCGGGGTGACAAATGCAAAAACAACAATTGATGGACAGAATGCAGAACAATGTCATACATTCACCCCAGTACAGAGATCTGGGCCTAAATCCATCGTTTTTTTGCTCACCATGCCGTTCCAGTTTGAACCCAGCCATATGCAAATCAGTCTTGACCCTGTGCCTCATGGGAACAGTCCAGCCCGAACTGCCAAGCCAGGTCCTCCCTGGACTGGAAACAAGCATCCTAGGACCGGTTTCTGGCATTTCAGCCGTCGTCAGCCAGGCTTGCTTGATTACCAGTGGCATGGAGAGCAAGGGACCCACGTCTGGGCATACCCTTCCCACTCGGGGTGACAAATGCAAAAACAACAATTGATGGACAGAATGCAGAACAATGTCATACATTCACCCCAGTACAGAGATCTGGGCCTAAATCCATCGTTTTTTTGCTCACCATGCCGCTCCAGTTTGAACCCAGCCATATGCAAATCAGTCTTGACCCTGTGCCTCATGGGAACAGTCCAGCCCGAACTGCCAAGCCAGGTCCTCCCTGGACTGGAAACAAGCATCCTAGGACCGGTTTCTGGCATTTCAGCCGTCGTCAGCCAGGCTTGCTTGATTACCAGTGGCATGGAGAGCAAGGGACCCACGTCTGGGCATACCCTTCCCACTCGGGGTGACAAATGCAAAAACAACAATTGATGGACAGAATGCAGAACAATGTCATACATTCACCCCAGTACAGAGATCTGGGCCTAAATCCATCGTTTTTTTGCTCACCATGCCGTTCCAGTTTGAACCCAGCCATATGCAAATCAGTCTTGACCCTGTGCCTCATGGGAACAGTCCAGCCCGAACTGCCAAGCCAGGTCCTCCCTGGACTGGAAACAAGCATCCTAGGACCGGTTTCTGGCATTTCAGCCGTCGTCAGCCAGGCTTGCTTGATTACCAGTGGCATGGAGAGCAAGGGACCCACGTCTGGGCATACCCTTCCCACTCGGGGTGACAAATGCAAAAACAACAATTGATGGACAGAATGCAGAACAATGTCATACATTCACCCCAGTACAGAGATCTGGGCCTAAATCCATCGTTTTTTTGCTCACCATGCCGTTCCAGTTTGAACCCAGCCATATGCAAATCAGTCTTGACCCTGTGCCTCATGGGAACAGTCCAGCCCGAACTGCCAAGCCAGGTCCTCCCTGGACTGGAAACAAGCATCCTAGGACCGGTTTCTGGCATTTCAGCCGTCGTCAGCCAGGCTTGCTTGATTACCAGTGGCATGGAGAGCATCCTGTACGTAACATATGACCTCCAGTCGAGGTGCTTCCTAACTTGGACATTACATTACATGATGTATACATTCACTACAATGCATGTTCTTGTTTTACTTAAGGTGATGTTTTTTAAGCTGATTGACAGTTTGTATTGGTTTATAAGTTAGGAAAAGTCACACGTACATGTCTTATTTAGTAAATAGGTGATTGAAAGACAGCAACCGAGTATTCTGTCTATTCAGTATTATCTTAACATTTATATTAAGAAGTGTATTGTGTGGGGTGGTATAGTGTTTATATCATCTTCGCAAAGTCCTCATGCATTTTTGTAATATTGTTTTTTATAGTGAACTATGTTTTCCACTGTTTCTGCTCAAATGTTTATATGCGCCATATAGATACTGGGGTACGTTAGGCATGTTAATGTCTTGTCCCTTATGCTAGGGTGCCTTGTGTTCTCTAAAGCTCGGGTGAGTAGTCGCTCACCGGCGTGGGATCACTGGTCTGTCTTCATCATTTTTGTCCATGGACTTTAGGTATACACCAAGTTGGTAAACACTGTCAAGTGTCCATTTCACTATCCTGTTTGCACTTTCTATGTAAAGGTTCTCCATCAAGAGTTTTTTTTTTTGCATGCTTTTTGCTTCTCTACTCTAGCTCTGTATTGTGTTTCAGTTGTACAATGATTTTCTTGGTTTTACATTGTGAGTTCAAGGACCTGAAGTTCTCACTTTTGGAGTCCATTGGTCATTAGTTATTTTCACATTACAGTCTGTTTTCACCTTTTGGGTCTTAGTCCCTTTAGCACATTTGTGCATTATTTTGGTATATTGTTGTTAACGTTTTTCACATGCTGTTCAAAGATTCTTTGGTCATGATCCATTTACTGTCTTGACATTGACGAAGTTGTTTTTTTTGTAATTGTAACTTGTTCCTTTGTTCTTCCTTTTCTTTGTAAAAGGGAGGATGGGTTGTGCCTATTTTCTTCGCTTCATTCTTCTCTTTACTTTGATATGTTCTATTCTTGCTCGCTCTCCCCTTTCCTTTTCTTTCTATTTATTTCTTCTGTTTTTCCTTTTTCTGGTTTCTTCTTCCTGTTTCTGTCATGCTTGTTCTTTCGTTTATTTGGGAGAAAAGGGGGTATTTTATATTCTGACTTCATGGTTATGCATGCTCTGCCTGTAGAATCCTACAGTAATGACATGGTTTGGAATGTTGTCAGTCAAATGAGTCACAGTTGACTGGGCTGAGCTGCCTGCTGGCTGCTCCTGGTGGGGTCTTACTCTGATCTCTATCTCATCTACTTATGGACTCCCTGTGATCTTGTAACTATCTTCAATAAAACCTCTCTGAATCATCTCAACCAGCGTGGACTTGATCACTACAGAATCCAGCAAACCTTTGTGTTGGGTAGTATTTGGGGTATTACTTTACAGATAGCTGCAGACTCTGGTTTCTCCTATTCCATTATTGTAAAAACTGTATAAGACAATGAATTGATTGAGAAAACTGGTGGATATCTTCATGCACATGTCATCAACTCCAAAGGTTATAATGTTGATTTCATTAATCTGAACTGAAGGTTATTTTTCAAATTCAAAGAAAGGATTGCATTATGCCAATTGTATGTGACCCAGGAAGAAACCTCTGTTTTTGGGGTGGAAGGATAAGCATTCTTTGATTATTATATTTGATCATAACAGTCCAGAACAGATTTGTGTGGTGTGTGAGTGAAATGACAAAAAATCATTTAATAGCTGAATTTCTCTCTGTTTTTAAAAGAAAAATAGAACATCTGAGGAATTTTCACACAAGATTATCCTCAAATCAAATGTTAAAGCAAAAATGTATAGAGCCAGGAATATCCCATTAACTGTTAGGGATGAAGTGAAATTTAGAACTTAAAAAATGGCTTGATACTGAGATTATAGAACCAGTTGAATCTTCCAAGAGGAATTCACGAATGGTGGTCGCAAGACGTGGCATTTGTTAAAAATATTTATATCTTCATCTTAGAATTATTAACAACAATATTGTGGTGGATCATTTTCCCTTGTCTAGGATCGATGGCATGCAAAGTGGTTTTCTACGATTGACATGTCCTCAGCATATCATCAAATCCCAATCCATTCAGATAGCAATCCCTAATTGCATTTATCACCTCTTTTGGATGTTACCGGTTGTACTGCATGCCTTTCGGACTTGCTTCTACAGCAACCGATTTCCAAAGGCTCATGAGTGAGTTATTTGAAGAGATGCAGGGGGTGGTGTGTTTTCAAAGATGATATCGCGATCATGGGTAAGAACAAGAAGGAACATGACTCTAAACTATTCGGCAAAACATGATGATTCTTATCTTGATCATGTAATTAATATGAAAGGATTCAGTCCTTAAACCAGGCCTGTAGATGCATTTAAGAATACCCCTGCAGGACAATGTTAGATCATTCCTTGGTTTGGCCGCATACTATGCCGAATTTGCAAATATATGACGTTACAACGCAAACAATTACAATGCATGCTTTTACAATGTGGTTTTAACATCGAAACTACTGACACATCACATGATTTTACAATACATGCCAATACAACGCAATTTTTAAAAACTACCATTACAATGCATTCCATTACAACGCATACCTTTGTAACGCATACCAATTCTACGCATAATACTTTTAGGGCAACAGTAGGGTAAGTGTTGGATAGTGTAGGGGTAAAATTACTATTCCTTTTAAAGTGATTGCAACAGTAGGTGAATAGTGTAGGGGTAAAAAGTACTATTCCCACTCCAGTACGTGAAACAGTAGGGAAAGTGTTGGATAGTATAGGGGTAAAAATTACTCTTCTCATCTACCCCAAAACCCATACCCACCCTAAAACTAAAAAATCTCCATTACTTACCTTATAATGTTCTGTAATGGCATGCGATTTAATGGTATGCATTGTAATGGGATGCATTGTAGTGACATGCGTTGTAATGGCATGCTTTTTAATGGCATGCGATGTAAAGACAGTTGCGTTGTAACTGCTGAGTTGTAAAAGCAGTGCAATGTAATGACTGAGTTGTAATGGATGTTTTCCCTGAATTTGCAGAGAACCTTTCTAGTAAGACATTTCTTTTAAGAGAGCTACTGACAAATAAGTCAAACTCTGAGGAACATCAGAAATGCTTACAAGATATTAACGAAGACATTAGCAATGCACTTAATTTACATGGACCTGATTCTACTGCAACTACCTTTATTACGATTGATGCAAGTGGGAAGTGGCTTGGTGCACTCTTGTCTGAATTATAGCGTATGTATCACTATCACTCTCACCGTGTGAAAAACGATATTCAAGTATATAGAGGGAGACTCTTTCATGTGTTTGGTCTATGGAATATTTTCACAAATATGCATGAATCATAATGATCATAAACCTCTCACTAAATTACTGACTTCTGAAAGATTGCTGTTCACTTCACCTAGGATTGCTAGATTGTTTATGTGTTACAAAATTAAATTTATGGTGTACAATATGTATCTGGGGCTAAGAATGTCACAGTGAATTCTTTTAGCATGATGTCCATAAATTTGGTTAAAATAGATGGCAATGAGTGGAAAGATGACAATAAGTGGAAAGAGTTTAATATTGCCTGTGTTTTGCACCTTCATGATTGTCACAATGCAGTTTCTGAACAAGAGTGGAAGTTGGCTTACGATGCTGGAAAAGTTTCACTGAGAGTGAAAGAATAACTGGGTAAGTGCTGGATGTCAGAATGTAAAGTGGATCCCAGTTTTAGAGGGTTTTGGGACGCCAGATATGAAATAAGTTATTGTTCACCATTTCTCATGAGAGGCAGCAGCTTTATCCCGCCCTTAGACATAATGAAGGGCACTTAGTCATTCTTAAAATTAAAAGGAGAATCAAAGAACTGTACTGTGTTGATTGTGAAAAATTTGACAAGTTCCTGAAAACTTTAAATCCTCTTTTGTGCCCTGTTGTGTGCCAATGTTTACCATGTGACAGTGTTGCTGTAGAGCTCATGGGACGTATAAACTGGGATGATGGGTCTTACTTGTATATAACTGTCTTGGTGGACATATTTTAAAAGTGGGTTGAAATTGATAATTGTGGATAGAATTGACATACAAACTGCAATCAAATGTTCGTGCAATGTTTTAGCCAAGGAAGGGTTTCCAGCCTTGCTACTGACTGACAGCAGTGCACAATTTAAAACAGAGGAGATGTTAGATGTTTTTATTATGTTCTGGGATTTACCATGGGTTTACCTGATTATGTCATCCCAATATAAAAGCTATCGTACAGCTTGCTAATGCATCTGGAAAAGATCCAGTCTTTGCATGCAATAATGTGAATTCTGAAAATGTTTCTTGTGCTGATTCAGAAATTTCTGTCAGAAATGGTAACACATTAGTGGATAACTCAGACCTAGGTTCTAGCCCAAGCTATCTGGTGTCATCTCAAAAACTTGAGTCATCTCAAAAACATAGGGTTCTGCAAGCTTGATAGCCTTACAAAAACACCAGTCAAATTCAGTTATTATATTATGCATCGGTAATGAATTATTGTTATACTCTTATCATAAAACATGTTTATTATTTTTGTTTTATGTATGTATTTATGTATTTATTTATTATCTATCTTCTTTTCTCTCCCTTCCTTTCTGTTTCCTATTTCTACTTGGGGTTTTATCTGTTAAAAAGGGGGAATTGAGTGTAATGTTAATTTGTTAGTGTTTTGGTGTTAATCCTTCTCATGCTAGAAAAACTTAGTGATGTGAGATTCTAAAAGCAAACAATCAGGAGGAGATGGATAAGCAGAACACAAGGGCTGGAGGAGTTTCTTTCTATTGTGATGGCTGGCCATAAAATAAACCATTAATCCTCTCCAGTCATCATTACATTAACCCTGCAGAAAGGGCCAGGTCCAACAATAATGTAAACTAGTGTTTTCCCAGGGAAGGGCCAGCCTTGCCACTGTGAACAACATTCTAGGTTTTTCACTGCCAAGACATGCAAAATGTGCAATATACATGTCCTACTTTTTAAATACTATGCACCCGGCCCTACAGGCATTTAGGGCCTGCCATAAGGATGACCTATAAGTACTAAAAGGAAGGTTTAGACCTGGCAAAAGGATTATTTTGCCAACCGAAACAGCAGTTTAATACTGTACACACAGGCTGCATAGTCAGGTCTGGAGATATGTTTTACAGTGCTGCTTTAGTGGGTGGCACAATGAGTGCTGCAGCGTACTTGTAGCATTTAATTTACAAGAACTAGTTACATGCAGTACCCTATACTAGGGACTTATAACTAAATGAAAGGTGCTAATTAGGTGTATACCATTTTTACCATGCTTAAAAGGAAGAGCAGAAGCACTTTAATATTGGTTAGCAAGCGTAAAGTTCCCAGAGTCCTATGACAAACAAAAACAAGCTCAGTTCACAAAGGCAAAAATTTGGGGAAATACCATGTACATTTTGTTTTCATTTTTAACAGTGTCAAATATGGGGCCATTGGTTTGTTGTATACTGCAGACATCTCACATTGATATTTAGGATCACATGAGACTTTAATGTATGGGGAGTCAACAGAAAACTGAAGTTGTAGATAAAGACAGGTAGACAGATGCGTTTTGACCATAATTACCTTTCATCCATACCAAAGGCCATAGAACTGAGGTGCTGGCACTCTGTCATTCCCAGCATAAGCCATAGCTATAGAATATTTTAAAGTTGTCTTTATATATTGTGGAGAAATTATAGTCTCTGACTGAACCTAACAAGAGGTTCTAATATTTGAGGTAGGGGTGTGGCTTCTGCCTGTTTCTGTCTGATTAATAAAAACTAAATATGCAAAACGATATCAATCTTTAATAATTACAAAAAGCAGAAAATCACAACCCCAATTACAATGAAAAGATCTGTTATATTTTCATGTCTATTCCACATTAGCATCAGGCGCATCAAGCTTTCATCATTTCGGGCAATGGTGCGCAGGTGCCCAAACATCCAACACGTGCTTTGCTGTATTTTGGTATTTCAGGGCATGAAGGAATATGTATAAAGACATCACTTAAAAATGCGCTTTGTTTAAATGAGTCTCTTAAGTCTTGCAATAGTTGTTCTTATACAATGGAACAATAAATTCAACAGACACATTAGATGCACAAAAATAAAATCTTAGCACAGATCTGTGAAAACATTGACAAGATGTTTCACATTTTTTAAGAAGAATAAATTGCAGTCATATTCGAAATTGCTCAAGCAGATCTGACACCACCAGCATGTTACACTATTTGTTCAAAAGTAAAAAAAGAACATTACATTGTAATAAGAGTCCCTACAATGTAAGCATTATTTGCCTCATTATTATTAAATAACACCAGTCAGGCAAATCACATGTTTAAGAAGCAAATAAACCAATATGTGTACATGTTTAGAGGTAATTGTAATTATATTAAGTATGCTGATAAATTCAACAACAAGGACAGCAGACGCCCAATATATCACTACATTGCCCTGAGAAGTCCAAAGTATTTGTGAACTAGAAAGATATGCACTTTACCTAATTATTGATAGTTTCTTTTAAAGATACATGCTGAGTTCTGAGTCGTGAGACTGGAACTATGCGTGACCAGTTCTCAAAATTTCAGCCTGTCACTTTCACGCAAAAAGATCAGCGATGCTTTTTGAGACAGGACATAGCACGCTGTGCCAGGGAATCACTCAGGGTGAGAAGGCTGTTGTTCAGAGTGCTAGGACAAATGAACTGTTTCACAGACACAGCCCTCGGACATTGGAGTCATCCACTGGGTGACAGGTAGTGCTGTGATACTCATGACAACATCGCCACATTATGAACATTTATAAACTTGACAATGCCAAGGCATTGCCTCCTGTATTTTTGCTATGTGTTTTGCAGGTCTACATGCTTTCGGCACTTTGCCACTGCTACCCGGTGCCAAAGTGCAAGTGCTCCCTATTGTAAATTATTGTAACGGATTAGTGACTCCATGATTGGCTTATTTGATTTGCCAGACCCTAGTATAGTGCACCATGTGTGCCCAGGGCCTGTAAATCAAATGCTGCTGGTGGGCTTGCAGCACTGGTTGTGCCACCCACAGAAGCAGCTTTCAAAATGTGATTCAGGCCTCCCATTGCAGAGCCTGTGTGCAGCCTGGGGCTGCCATGTCGACTTGGCAAGTGCACCCACTTGCCAGTCCCTAAACCTTCCCTTTTCTACATATTAGTCACCCCAAGGTAGGGCCAAGGGCAGAGTGCATTGTATGTAAAAAGTAGGACATGCCCTGATGTGTGCGGCATGTCCTGATAGTGAATTACAGCCAATTTCGTTTTTCACTATTGCAAGGCTACCTGTTCCCATAGGCCAGAATGGGCAGTTTGATTATAATATCTTATAATCCTAACTGACTCAGGGGACTAGGTAGCAATTCGAGTTTAGTATGCCTGAACTCAGAATGATAAAATACATATTTTATTGAAGTTGGTTTTAACATTCTGTGTTTGAAAATACCACTTTAGAAAGTAGGTATTTTCTTGCCTAACCATCCAATCCTGCCTCTTTTAGGTTGTGTATTCCATGTCTGGTTTGTGAGTGACAGGGGCTGGGGCGGCTCCAGGAGACAGGGTGAGTCAGCACAAGGCTGAATAGACCTATCTGCATGAGGAGTGGTGGGAGGAGTAGCACCTGGGCCTGAATAGGGTTGTACCTGCCTTCCACAATGCTGGCTCCACCTCCTGTGGTGTGTCTGATAACCCATTGCCCACACTGACAAAGGAAGAAGTTGTGCACTGGCAGAATGCACCCAGAATTGGTTTGCACTAGGTACTGACACTCTCTGCCTTCAGAGACAAAGGATTTTTGTGTATAAAAAGGGGGACTCAAACCCCAGAACTTTAGATCACTTCTGGGAATCAAGTCGACCCTTTGCCAAGGAGAAGAACCAAGAAAGCTGAAGGAGGAGACTGCCCCTGTGCTGTGCTGTTGGGGTTGGCCTGCAGTGGTTACTTTATTGCCAAGGAAAGGAGAAAAGGAACTTTGTGTGTACTTTTGCTATCTTGAAGAAGAATCTCCAAGGGCTTGAATTGTGCTTGCCTCCTGCCTGAAGTCTCAGGGATGCAAGACTTCACCACCAGCTCCCCTGAATTCCCTTGCTGGGAATTCTACCTGCACTCTCTACACCAGAATCTCCCAAAAACTCCTACACAGACTCCAGACCTTCAAGAAGACAGTTGCAAGACTCATACCCTACCTCCCACGCCACACGCACATCACACCCCACTGCAGGAAGCTTCACTGGCACTCCATTCACAAGTGCAGCCAATTCAAACATCTCACGCTCACGAATAAAGCCCAACTCAACACAGTGCCAGAATACCTGAACAGCTGCATACTCTTTCACCAATCCACCTAAAACCTATGCCTCACTCTCAATCACGCACACACACATACCCCACATCCAGAAAAGCAAAACTGGAGGTCACTCATTCATCTACATCACACCAGTCACTCATTAATTTTTATTTTTTTAAAGTGGGTATCCCTGCTGTCCACCAGAGGCACCCACAACAAGCTTAAATTATGGGGGCTGCAGGAGTAGCCCCAAGGCCACCTAACACTTGAAGGCTTCTCACCTAACCCGGATGCCAGCGGGAGCTGCCAATTTGTTTCTAAAGTATGTGCCCTGGTCTTTATTTGGTGCACCCAAACCATATCAAAATGTTGGGGACAATGGGCGGAGCTGAAGGGCCCTACAGCCCATGCCAGCTCCCCCACCAGCACCAATCTTTCTGGACCAAGATCTAGCTTTCTGTCATATTTGGTGTAATACCGTTCAGCCGTTTTTGTAGTATCGCGATTCAATTTTTCTATGTTTTTAGACCTCCCTTTTTCTCAGCCTCCACTTGAGAGATTACTCCGAACTTTCCAGGAAAGAGCTGAAGTGGATGAACTTTGTTTTTGGAAATTTTCGTTAAGGTTCGTCAAACTCTGCCAAAGTTCTAAGCAAACAAAAAAAGTGTTTTCTTCTGAATTGCGGTCCTAACAATAGCTACCCAGTGTGCTTGTGTGTGTGCGTGTGTGTGCACGTGCATGCATGCTTGTGTCTGTGTGTGAGTATATGTGTGTGTGTGTGTGTGTGTGTGTATGTGTGTGCATATACAGACCTTTCAGGATAATGCAGCATGGATTAGCCAAATATTGCTGTAATAAAAGGACATTTTGTGGCAAGCATGTGCAGACTCAGAAAGCAAAGAATAGGTACCTAAACAGGTTGGTGAAGAGCCAGGTCCAAAATGTTACTGTTCCTCTCAACAACCAGCTAAACATTGTCTTGCCCCTCCTTTCACCACACTACTACCTCTCCACAGTTTTTTCCATACTATTTTGTTGACCCTCTGGGCCTCAGCAGCTTCATTTCTGGTTGTTCTAAAGTTGTCCTCGCTGAGCCTAAGCTCACTCAGAGGCCATGTGTTGTATTCTTCCCTTGAATTTAATTTTTGTTTCAACAAAACCATCCATTTCAATAATGGATCGATCAAAAGCTCTTGCTACAATATCAGATTCTTTAAGATCATCAATCAAAAATGTTCCTTCAAAACGACCATAAAATATATCTCTAGTGACAATCGTCCAAGGAGAGCCTGAGTCCGCCATAAGCTCCAATTCCACATCTTGTACACGCACTAAACACTTTGGGGGCTTCGGGTCATTCTCATACAAACCTTTATTACCCCTTTCTATGGACAACAACATTCCTCCAACATACCGTTCACTTTTACTCTCACTAGATTCTACGTTAACACTTGAAACTCTACCCTTAGTATTACCACTTTCACCTCTAGGATCCCTACAGACAGAAGCAAAATTTCCACGCCTACCACATTTCTTGCATTCCCTATTAAGAGCAGGATATCTGGGAAAAGAAGCGCCATGATTTGGGTTTCCACACCTGAAACACCGAAAGATACTCTCAGGTCTCTTGACCATTGTCTGACTAAATTGACCCTTTTGATAGGTTTCAACACCATCACGTGTTGACATGGAACCATGACCATAATGTTGCGGATTTTTTTTTTACTGCACAAACTTCACTGCTAATTCCCTTATCATCCTTATGCAAACATTTTATCCATTTATCCGACTGTTCAAATGCCTTAGATGTTTTGATGACTTCATTCAAATCAGGATCGCCCAAGATCCATAAATGTTCTTGGGTTTTCTTACTCTTAATATGTACGATGATCTGATCACGGATCATTTCGTCAGTCATAGGACCAAAATTACAATGTACAGATAGAGTACGTAATCCTGTGAGGAAATCATCAAAATTTTCATTTTCCTGCTGCGCCCTAGTGTAAAATGTATACCTATTTAGAGCAATACTGAAGGTGGGCTTAAATCTAACTTCTACTCTATGTAACACTTCTTCAAAAACATTCCTGTCCCCACCACCATCAGTCTCTGGAAGAGTTCTATAAACAAGCTGCCCTTCTGACCCTAAACAATGTAAAAATATATTTTTTTTCCTTTCTGCAGAGAGCCTGTCACCATCAATAGCTTTGAGATAAGTAAGGAACTCTTCCTTCCATCTGGACCAGGGAATAGGAGGGTCCCCCTTAACTTGAAGGAATTTGGTTGGAGGATCAAACTGCATTTTTAAATATGAATTAATGGATTAATTGGATGGTACACAACGTCACACAGTAAACATCAATATGCAGGTAGAGATACCAACAAAAAGAAAAAAAAACTATCCATTCACTTAACTTGGCAGAAGTACACAAATTAATATGCTTATTATCATCAATTTGAATGAAAACCATATACACCGCTGAAAAGTTCCTTGTTGAGGAAAAATGACAGAATTGTAAGTCAATTTGCACCTTACTACTCTTTTACTTTGGGGTCTTCACTTAGTAATTTGATGCAAAAGTTATTGAAGTCATTGAATTATATCCATCGTTTGTACTTGTGAAGAAAAATTGAGTTACCTCCGAAAATTGAGTTACCTCCGTTCAAAATGTTGTGAAACTGCCCACCGTTGCCACCACAGATTGTATTTGAAACGCCGTAGAATTGAACTTCACTTTCGTGGATGGAAATGCAGGTTGTGTTAATGCGTGTTGTTAAGAGACCAAATTAACATAGCTTCCTTGCGCAACGTGTTTGCACCTGTTCAGAACCCGTAGTATTGAACTTCTCTTCCGTGGATGTGTTAGTGCGCGTTGCTAGGAAACCGAACTAAAATGGCTTCCTTGCGCAACGTGCTTTGCGTGTCATGCGTAATGACGAACACTGCTCCACAGGAACACTCCGAAGAACAATGACGGGAATGCCAAGCTTCTGGGCTCCGAAACAACACGAGATGGAACTCTCTCAGCGATCAAAAAACAGCAACTCCAAACGGCTCCAAAGTAAGATTACCACTGTAAGATATTTCAAGGTTTTGTAAATTTGTAATTTCGTAGTAAGTCCGCCGCTTGCCGTCCGAAGCAAAATTCAAACGAAAAACACAGAAATTCCTTGAAACCTTGAACTCATGAAGAAAACGAGACAAAAACAGCAAAAATAAGTTCAAAATCCACAAAATTCTTTGTATGGATTTGATGCCCTTCAACTCGTCGCCAATTTAAATGTAATATCCCAGGAAATCCAAAACACAGGATGTAGAAAATATTTGTGGTTTAATCAGGAGACATATAAAAATCAACCAGTTCACAGGTACAGCGTAGTAGAAGTGCCCTCTGGAACCCTCAGCCTCCACCTTCCAGAACCCAGGAAACTCTAGATACAATTTAAAGGTACAGACAACCAAAACGTTAGGGAAGAATACAACACAAGGGAAGAACTGCATTTATTAAGATGTATGTTGCTGTAAAAGGAGTGAATGTATTAGGGTGGAGAGATCAATGGTCTTTGGGAATAATGCTCAATCCCAGGTGTCAAGATCCCGTATTATTGATTTCTCAAGTGTGTGATAGTTTAAGCTTCACGGATGAAATTGAAAGGGTAAGTTTCACGGATTAAATTGAAAGTATTATTAAACTTTTTCCAAAAGTGTTTTCTGATGGGTTAGGGAAGCTCAATGAATTTTCACAGAAAATTAGGATCAAGGAAGGTACCTCTCCATTTCAGCAAAAACTTAGGAATGTACCCATGTGTTAGAGAAGATTTAAAAAAACTGATACAAGGGCTCGTTGATGATGGCATAATAGAAGAGGTGGAGTCCTCTGAATGGGTTTCTTCCATTGTTCTTGCCAGGAAATCAGATAACAGTTTGAGGTTATGTGTATACTTAAGAGCACTAAATGCTAATATAATTGTGGACTGTCATCCCTTACCCAATATCAATGAAGTAGTTTCTATGCTAGATGGGGCTAAGATTTTTTTTACTTTTGATTTGCGGTCTGCGTATCTCAGATTGCTCTTACTGAAGATTCAAAGAGTTATACCGCTTTTCTGACTCCCCATGGCTTGTTTCAATATAAAAGAATGCTGTTTGGGTTAGCCTCCGCGGCATCTGTTTTTCAGAGAGCTATGTACCACATCTTTAAGGATGCGGAAAACTTTGTAAAGTGTTTCCAAGATGATATTCTTGTTTTTTCTCCAAATGCTCAAAAAACATAAGGAACATATTAAAGAAGTTTGTAAGCGCTTAGAGCGAAGTGGGTTAACCTTGAAATGAGAAAAATGTAAAATGTTTTGTAAGAGTGTGGAGTATTTGGGACATACATTAACAGGACATGGAGTAATTCCCAAAAAATCTCTAGTGGAGGCCATTGCAAAAGCACCATCTCCTGACAATAAGGAAAAACTTTTGTCTTTTGCAGGACTCTGTGAGTATTATAGTAAATTTATAAAAGATTTTGCTACCAAAATGGAACCTTTAAGGGATCTTACCAGGAAAAGTGTTGAATTCTGTTGGACATCAAGACAAGAGGAAGCTTTTCAACTGATAAAGAAAGAAATACTTCAAGCCCCAACGTTGAAACCGTTTTGCATGAATAAAACATCCATTGTAACTGTGGATGCCAGTATGTACGGTTTGGGAGTAGTTCTATCTCAAAAAGGTGCCAAGGATGAATGGTGTGTGGCGTTTGCTTCTCGTACTCTTAATGAAACAGAAAGGAGATACCCTGTTATTGAGAAAGAGTTGTTAGGGTGTGTGTGGGGAATTGAACATTTTCGAAATTTCATTTGGGGTAACAGATTTATACTCAGGACGGATCATAAACCACTTGTGTCTAGCCTCTCTCCTGGCGGTGGGTGGAATGCCACTGCAAGGATTAGTAGACTCATGTCCAGATTACAAGAGTATAAATTTTCTGTAGAATATGTCCCTGGGAGACATAATGCTACGGCGGATTGTCTTTCTCGTCTTCCTAGGCCTCAAGCATGTGAGGAAAATGATCCTAATGATTTTGAGATGATTGCCACCATTTCTGATTTTGTGTCACAAGAATTTAGTACTATTTCAGAAACTTTCTGGAATCAAAGTATTGAAACGGACAAAACATGGAAACTTCTTAGGGAATTCATACTCACGGGTTGGCCTAGTGGTGGAAAACTTCCTGTTGAGTTTCACTCGTTTTTGCAAGTGTCTTCTGAACTGTCTGTTGAGAATGACCTTGTTTTCAAAAAAGGGAAATGTGTTCCTCCTGAAGGGATGCGGGATGTTATCCTTAAAGTTGCACATGAGGGGCATCCTGGAATGTCATCCATGAAAAGATTGATAAGGTCAAGTTTTTGGTGGCCAGGCATGGACAAGACTGTGGACAGGACAGTGAGAGATTGTTTCCAATGTGCCAATAGCGATAAAATGCTGAAAACTTTGTCTGCTCCTCTTAAGCCTGTTCCCTGGCCAGACTCTCCTTGGCAAAAGATTGCTTTTGATATATCTGGGCCATTTCATTGTTTACCTCAAGATTCTCGTTTTGCTATGGTAATCGTTGATTATCATTCAAAGTGGGCTGATGTTAAGTTTGTTCATCATGCCACCACTTCAACCATCATTGATTTTTTTAGGTAAGTATTTGCCAGGGAAGGTGTGCCAGAAGTTCTTGTAACAGACAATGGGGTACAACTTAAATCATATGAGATGCAAGGTTTTTTAGCACTGCATAATATCAAGCATAATACTACGGCTTTATATGAGCCTCAAGGGAATGGTCAGGTTGAGAGGTTCAATAGAGTGCTTAAGGATGGTGTTGAAATGGCAAAAAACTCAGGGAGAGATTGGAAACTTGTGTTGATAGAAAAGTTGTGGGCGTACCGTATAACTCCACATAGTACAACTGAATTGAGTCCTTTTAGATTGCTTAGGGTTAGAGAACCAGTCTCCAAATTGTGTCCTTGGTGGATTAAAAATAAAATGTCAAAAGAATCTGTTGGAGACAGTTTGGAACAAGTGAAATTGAAAATCCAGCAAAAGCAAGAGAAAATGAAGGAAACTTATGATGCAAGGAAGAAAGTAAGAATACCTTCATTTGTTGTTGGTGATTGGGTCAAAGTGAGAAAACCAGGTTTCAACATTAAAGGGTATACTAAATTTGGATCTCCCATTAAAATTGTCAAAGTATTTCTAAATTCTGTCATGACTCAAGATGGAAGAGTTTGGAATGTTAAACATGTAGCCAAATGTTGTTTGCCTCCTGCTCCGTTTGTGAAAAAATCCCATTTCTCTAAAGGATTTGACTCTATCTCTTCAAGAATAAAAACTGACCGTCGGAAGACCAAACCTCCCAGCAGAATGAGGGACTATGTCTAATTGTTAAGGGAAGAGATGTGTTGTATTCTTCCCTAACGTTGTTTTGGTTGTCTGTACCTTTAAATTGTATCTAGAGTTTCCTGGGTTCTGGAAGGTGGAGGTTGAGGGTTCCAGAGGGCACTTCTACTACGCTGTACCTGTGAACTGGTTGATTTTTATATGTCTCCTGATTAAACCACAATTATTTTCTACATCCTGTGTTTTGGATTTCCTGGGATATTACACCACTGTGTCCCAGTTTTGTCACTCTTATCATTGGCTGAACTCTGTTACAAACCCTGAAGAAGTAAATGCCGCGGCTATAAGGTAACACGCAGGGGTATGATAGGAAGTGCTTTGTCTGGAGCCACTAGCCTGTCAGCAAGAAAGCAAATGTGAATAAATCTCCATACACGTATGAGACTGTGTTTACTTTCATGCTTATGAAGTTGTTTTGTTTCCTTTTAGGTCTGCGATTGCCTAAGCCTTCTTGATTTTACTAAAATTGTTTATATAATATGGCCTTCTTCATCCACCGGTCTGTTATGTGATTAACACTTTTTTTTCCATCCTCTACAGCATTTAGCATGTGGCAAAGGGTCAGTCCACTTCAGCCACTGGCTAACTTAATTGTTAGTGTTGGCATTCTTCTCTTTCACCAGAATCACATTTACACACAAAGTAGTTCCCTTCAGTGCAGGGACACTGTCCCAATGTGTGCATTTTGGCAGACACAACAGGATTTTTGTTTTATATATAGATATCTAAAGTTTTACAAAAGCCATGGCAAAACAAAATGAGCATTAACAAACCCAAAAATGCTGCTTGCCAATGCAGACCTATTGAATTTTGCCAGT
The DNA here is from genome assembly GCF_964204655.1 of Triturus cristatus. NCBI lineage: Eukaryota > Metazoa > Chordata > Amphibia > Caudata > Salamandridae > Triturus > Triturus cristatus. Next base: position 409,316,220 of record NC_140590.1, read on the forward strand.
GCTTGCTAATTTTTCGCTTCCAGCAGCTTAAAAATCTGGGGCATCACTTTGTTAATCAATTTTGTTGTTAGTTTGCAAATGAAAAAATTGTGAAATGATGGAGTATCTCTAAAATATAGGGTTTAATAGAAAGTAAATAGTCTGCTTATGTCCTGAAATTCCCATCAAGTAAGAGACCTTTTCAGGGCTAAAAGTAGGACGAGAATCCACTGCTGGCTGGGGATCTTCTTTTCTGAGCCAAAGCCTCTTTCCCTCTTTTCCCTTTCTTCCTCTGTGTAAGTGGGCCTCCCTGTGTGCCTGGGTGTCTAGAATTGTGCTCAGATGTCTTCTTTCAGGAGGAGGGCCCGAAGCCTGCCGAAGTACATATGATCGGCAGTGGGTACCAGTATAACACTCTGTTTAAGTATCATGCACGTTGCCCTCGTAGCCGTTGTTAGAAGTGGGCGGGATCGGAAGGGCACGGTGTGCCCCTACTTTTAAAAATTATGTTAGTCCGTTCCCCTACTTTTTTGTTTTAAAAAAGTGTACCGGGACTGCAGGAATAGCCCTACTTTAAAATGATAACTTTATCTTTCAGCCTGTGTGGTGCAAATCGAGGAAGGCCTCTGCAGTGCCCCCGACCTCCTCCCCTTCCCCCTTTGTCTAGGGGCCTGCAAAGTGACAATGAAAGGGCCATCAGTCTTAGCAGAGTGCGAAAACGGCTACCTCTGATGGCCCTGCTGCTGCCGTGAGCCTGTGATTCACACCTCATTTAGTGAGGATGCTGCCTGCCCCCACTGTGAACATAGATGTTTTGTTAATAGGTGCGACTTACTCCTCAATGCCCCACTCAGACAAAGGAGGCCGCATCAAAGAAACCTGTCTTGCAGGGTGGTTTGAAAGAGAGTTAGAGCTTTTCATGTTTATTTTGGGCCGGTGCTGTGTGACCTCAGTGGCAAAGTTTTAAGTGATTTGATGGGTGTGCTGATTTTGTTCTTGCCTTTCGCTCCAAATCACCGCTTTTAAATGCTAACAAGATGTGCAGTTCATGCCCCGCATTTCCATTCACAGTGCCACCAATGTGTTCAGGAAATGTGAATATCGAGCTCTCTAGGTCCAGTTTTCCAGAGATCCAAAGAAGAAGCCGGTATTAAAGTAAATAGACATTTGTTTACCCCTTAGAAACTGTGGCTTTAACACAATTTGCCCATCTGCAACTAGCAGCACAATGTTCCAAAATCGGACAGGGTTAGGAAGACACCCAGTCATGATGCTAATTCATGCTTTTCCAACTCAGTCCTTGGCTGGGCACACCAGCTCCTAATGTTCTTATTGTTTTGGTCCCCTCACATCAGGCTGTCTATGATAGCAGATGCTTGAGCATCCTGCCAGACCCGAACCTGGGGGCATATCATCAAGGAGAGGCGATAAAATTATCGCCACTTTAGCGTCCGTTTTCGGGCAAAAAACAGAGATAATTTTATCACCTATCGCGTGTTTTGCAGACTTAGCGCCCGTTACTTCAACGCCCATCTTTGCATCTCTAATAAGATGCAAAGTGGGCGTAACTCACAGAAATTACCAGGAAATGTCGCTAAGCGACATCACTCCTATTATCAATCTGCACGCTAACCTGTGAAGCGATGAAAAAAGGAGCGCTAACCGCGCTTATCGCAGGTTTCTTTACGCCTGCTTTTCTTTTGACTTAACCATGTTAGCTTATGGGTGGTGGATCATAGGGCTGGGATCACCCAGCCCTATCAACAAGGTATCGCCTGTCGCTGTGCGTTTATCGCTGGATTTCCAGCGATAATCGCACCTTTTTGCAACTATCGCTGGTTTATTTATCGCATCGGAGATAAGCATTGCTGATAGCACGCTATCTCAGCGACATAAACCAGCGATAGCCGGTGATAATTACCTCGCGCTAAGCCCGCTTAGCGATAATTATCGCCGGTTGTTGCTGATATGCCCCTTAGTTGTTTTAAATAAGAAGACTAGGAAACTGTGATGGTCTATTTTTCAAGACCAACGAGCCGCGTATGAAAATCGTAAACGGGGAATATGTCTTGTCTGTTCTTGGATTGTCTTGCATTTTCCTCATCGGGAATACCGTAAAACAAGGGGAACATTTAGCACAAGGAAGTCCTGCCCTGCCGCTAGTACAGCGGGACGTTCTGCGAAAGAATGCTAAAGCTAATCTTTCGTTTGCGCATTATTCTCTTGCCCCGAGCATCCCTTTTTCTATCTATAATACGGAGTTTAAACGTTTGCAGAAATGGCGTAACACTGCTGCTGGCTTTATCGACTTTCATTACAATTCTTGCGAATTATTCACATGCTTTAATGATGTCAGAGAAAGCAATCCAACTGACTTCAGTCCCATTACATTCTAAGAGGCAGTCATTATTAGGTTGAAAGGTATGTGCCAGTTACTGCTATCGCTGAAATATAAACTCAGAAAGCCTGACCGTAAAATATTGCCTCTTTTAAACTTGGCCTGTCATCCAAGACAGAGGAGCATGAAAGCGCTAGCAGAATATTCTGCTAGTCAGTCACGTGTTTCTCTCAGCGCCCGAGTAATGCTGGAGCTGTTTCAGTTGATGAAAGTCTTATTCCTATTCCAACATGACACCATAAAAAGCAGATAAAGTGAGAAAGCCGGTAGCGAGAGCCCAAAAGATATATTATCACTTATTGGTAGTCCGGTAAGGAGAGATTAGCAGTTTCTCTGATCCACTTTAAAGTGAAGGATCAATAAAGAACTGCGACAGGTTTTCTTTTTCTGAGTGCTATGCCAATTGAACAGTAAAATGTATAAACTGTTTAACTGTCTCGGTTTTGCACAATACCCTTTCTCACCGTGGCTGGTGATGCTTGAGAGTAGTGTAGCGTAATGCTAGAGCTGAACTAGAGCGTACAAAACAAGTGAGGGTGCCTTTTTTTAAGGAGGATTTGCAGTCTGGATGTTGCTACTCCCAAGATAATATTTTTAAAAAACTACAGGGTCAAATACTGCACTTAGTAATCATTTCATGGAATCTTCCAAAGACTCAACGAGGAGTGACAGTGAGCAGAGGAAATATGCTGGTTTAAACTGTTTATTAACCTCCCTGGTGTTTGTTGAAAATATGGACATATAATATGATGCTCTCACAGAATTGGGTGACCTATCCGGAAGGCTGCAGCGGCATCATATGACCATGTATGAGGCCGATCGTTCAATACAGATGCAGATTTTAGTGTTTGAATCAATGACTGATTCACCTGGGCCCTTTGATTCAACTGCATTAAATGCTGCTGAACGGATGCAGTTTGCTGGTGTAGGACTGCAACAGAACAAAGGCTGTGTTAGCATCAATAGGGCACAGTTCTTTAGGAGTTTAGCAACTAACCTGCGAAAAAGGATGACAATGTCTAATGCATCAAATGTTTCTAGATGCACAACCACAAACAATGACGAAATAGAATACAAAGAGTTAGTACATAGAATGAAACTCCTACAACCAGTTTATTGGCCAGATCCAGTAGACATCTTATACAGTGAGGGAGAATTACAAAACCTTTGTAGCAGGTTGCATGTATTTGATACTAGGCAGTACATACTTGGTTTCAGAGAGTACAAACAAAATAAAAATTGCATCCCTGAAAGCCTGAAACCATTAGTCACATTATAAACACCTTTTGTACCTCAAATGCTGAATGTGAACGGGGCTTTAGTGTAATGAATGATATGCTCACAACACTGCGGAACAGAATATCAATCAATCGTCTGTCTTCTATAATGTTCATAATAATCGCGGGGCCTCCCATAATAGAATTTAAACCTGAATTTTATGTTCAGAAATGGTTGGAAAAAGGGAAGAGAAGTGCCGATGAAAGAAACTGCATGTCTCGGAGACAAATGGCTTATGATTCCACTTATAAGCGTATTTGGAATATTCTGTGATTGGAAACATGTCCCACATTGTAAATGAATTGAATATAAACAACTTATATATTAAACCCCAAATAAACATGTTTATCGATTGTTTGAATTAAAGAACGTTATAAGCTGTAACTGGTCAGTGTAATGCCAAACGTACTAAAAATTGGTATGTTTTGCTATTTCTAGCCACACCTCCGACTCCACCCACTAATCTAATCCTCTGCTCATTCCTGCCCCCTGAGTCTCCGCCCACAGTTCCCCTACTTTTTTTTCCCCACTTCGACCACTGCTCATAGCCATTGCAGTAGCAGTGGACCTCAGTTTACTAAGTTCATTTATTTGAAAGCCCCAGGGGCATTACCAGTCTGTTGGCATATGGGCATCAGTCTTAATTATTGGGCAGATAATTTGCAGTTTTCAAAAGGGCAGAGCGGGTGAAGTGAATTGTTCAGGTGGTGGTCTAGGTGGGCTAGTGCTAAGGTATCATGCATTCTGCCTTGGTGGCCACAGTTTGAGGTAGAGACCTAAAGTTAATATGTTTTTGTCATTTAATTCTTCAGTGGCGGGCGCTGCCTACTGCCGTATGGGCCTTCAATATTGGGCAATTTTGCTTTGTTAAATCAAAATCCTCTTGCTTTTCTCTGGGAGTGGTGGTGTTTCAGGGTAGCTGCAGATGCTTTGACACCTTTTGCCTGGAACATCATGCATCAGTATTGTGAACTTTTGTTTTAAAGACATTGCTGTCCCACCCACCCTTTTTTTTCTCCGGTTCGAATCCGACCTGGGCAATCAGTGTGGATTGGATCAGCCTATCAATCAATCTCTTTATTTGATCCACTTAAAGCATAGATCATAAAAGTATATATCTGATTAAAATAACAATTCATTAATGAATTGGATCAGCCATTTGTTTGACAAAAGGGGTCTCCAAATGTTACCATAACCTGTCACGTGCAGCTCATGCAGCTCTCTGTTAGAACAGGAGCACACAGGCACATTGATGGTTCACCCACAAGGCTAGAGTTTCAAAGGCTTTCCGGGTTCACAGCGCTTGGATCACTGCAGCTGAACAGGGGTGGCTCCTCCATTAGTGCAGAGGAGCGTCTCCCCACTTAAGTTACCCCCACAATGAAAAATTAAATGGTAATACATTACTTTTTTTATTTTTCATCCTCCCGTCATGACGCTTGTATCAGGACGGGGGCAGGGCCGCTGCTGAATGACAGCAGCAGGGAGTGGGGTGGTCTGTGTTTGCACTTTCAATGTGCGCATCTCATTTTGGCTGGTCGTCTTACAACGGCCAGCCACACATGCCCACTTTAAAACCTCTAACCAGCTGTCTTAAGACAGCTGGGTCACAGTAAGTGCAAGCCTCCAGGGCACGGTGGAGCATCGAGTGAAGCTCCATCCAATCATGGTGCTGCTCTCGCAGCATGAGTGAAGCATCAGGATGGCTGCCCGCACAGCAGCATCAGGTTGAGAAGAGGTTCGGAGCTGAGAAAGTCAGAGAACATCAGTTAAGGTAAGTTTTTTTAAATTAAAATATGTGCACCTGCCCGCCTCACCATCCCCATAGATACCAGCCGCCACTGCAGCTGAATAGCAAGGATTGTGTGAGGGTGATATATGTCTTACTCCTATGTCATCCTCAGTTCAATATCAATGGCTAGGTTTTACACTCTTATCCCAGCTTTTAATATTTAAAGAATCATGCATGGGGCTGCTCTCAGGTCTGTTGTGGGACAAAGATAAAATGTGCCACAGGTCTGAGCACATGTTGCGCAGTGACACACTGGACTGGTGTCAAGTGACTGGGATATATACTTCAGGACCTCAAAGGCAGTAGACAGGAGAGAAAATAAACACCTCTTTTGTCTGCTGCAGACTCTCCTCTTATTAGGCCCAGTGCCGGCTCCGACACCATTAAAAGGAGAAGTGAGGGGCATATTCAGGAAATTTCGTGGGAGGTTTTGTAAAAAGTGCAACCTTTTTATGAAAGTGATGATTTTGTTATTTTTTTTTTTTTAGTGAATAGAAAAACCGCTACAACTTGAAGGGTCTGCATAGGTGAGTGATCACATATATTTTTGTATGTATTTAACGTGCAGGGGTGTAGTATGCTATTAAGAGTTTTAAGGATATAGACAGCATGGTATTTGTTCTTTAAGTATGTATATTGCACCTTAAGTGTGTATATTGTTAGAATGTAGGATGAGATGAATCTTGGTTTGGGACTTCTAGAATGTAAGCACTTGGCAAACACTGGTGGTGGTGCAGCGCAAGGGAGTGATCGTGGGTCTCTTGTCAGATTAAAGATCTCTTTTTATTCATCTGATTTTCTGTGTATCTTTCTTCCAGGAGGCTTTACAACATTTTATTGGCAACGAGTGGTGTATCCTTTTATACTTTGAGGACCCACTTTTTTTGGGTGTTTCTGCATTTTCTAACTCCTTTATGTAAGAAGCGAGGGAGTTCAGAGTAATGATTAAATACTCATTTATTTAAGTGCCATGGAAAGACCCACTGGTGCACAAGCTCAGGCGTCCTGTCAGATCAGCTCCAACCGCTTCTCTGACATTCAAACTAAAGCTCATACCTCAGCAAGTTCCACATTACATTGTACAATTCTAAGGTGATGTTACAAATCAAGATGACATCAAACATTCTAATTCCAACATGAAAAGGGAAGAAGTACATATTAACCACATGTCTCTTTTCACAACAAAATAAACAAAATTACTCTAAAATGTAATCATCTATTTTTTTAGGAAGTCTAGTACACCTCTTCTGCGAAACAGAATTATCATGAATGATGCAATCAATATTAACATCAACGTCTGAATGTAGAGGGTCAGAATTACAAACATTACTTGAATGAAAAGGTTCTTCAGAGCATGATCCTGTGGATTCATCAAACCAAACATCATCACTATCACCATCCCCCATTTTTCTAAAAAAACATTCTTGACCTGGTTTGAGGACAATGATAGAACTTTTACTCCACCATCCTTTGTCCTTTAACAAAACAGTGGAATCAGTGACTCTTTCAACTTTGAAAGGAATGGAAAATTTAGATGACCCTTTAGATGTAAGAGTAGGATTAATGATGCGTACCCAATCACCAACCTCTATATTTTTGCTCCTACAATTGTGATAGTTATCATGGTAAGATTTCCCACAATTGCGGGACGCAGTTATGTTGTTTCTAGCTCTAATGACAGAAGATTCAAAAGTATCCTTCTGAGCATTCTTTTTTAAGAAAGGCATCATCAAAGGCCTGGATTGTCTGCCTCTCATTAAAAAATAAGGAGATACACCAGTGCAAGCATTAGGAGTAATATGATAACTCCAAATCTTCTCCTTCAGGAACTCAAAAACATCAAGATTGCTTTCCAATGCAGCTTGAATTCCTTCTTTAATAAATATGTTCGCCCTCTCAATTTGGCCATTAGAACGAGGACTATAAAGTGGAGCTCTTTTAGTACATACATTAAATTTCTTCAAAATGTTTTGCATTCTATTGGAAATGAACTGCACCCCATTATCTGACATAATAGAAATAGGTGCCCCTTCAATCCTAAAAACGTAATCCAGAAAGGATATAACTTCATCTGTTGTAGGATGTTCCACAAAGGTGTAATATAACCATTTAGAAAAATCATCAATTAGTACAATTAAAAATCTTTTTTCTCTACCTGGTTCTGTAGAAACTTTCCAGTGCTTATCAGAATTGACACAGATTAAACAATTATCCACAAAACTTTCAACTGATGCGTCCATGCCAGGCCACCAGTAATGAATTTTAAGCAATTTCTTTGTTCCAGACATTCCAGGATGTCCAGAATGGGCTAAATGAATGAGTTTGTTCCTAATAGCAACCAGTGGTACAAATAAATCCTGCCTCAACAGTATACCATTTTCAATGCTCAGCTCATCCGCAACCTATGCAAAACTCCTGAGAGGTGTTTCTAAACTTTTGCATGATGGCCAGCCATTGGTCACAAAATGCTTGACTTTGGATAAAATGGTATCCTTAATAGCACAATCCTTCCACTCCTTCTCAGAAACTGCTAGATTACATGAATCAATGGCGTCTATTAAGGCAACAACACACTCGTGTTGATAAATGATCTCATCTTTAGATTCTATAACTGGTGGAAGTCTAGATAAACAGTCAGCACTAAAAAATTTTCCCTCAGGAATATGTTGGATCTCAAAATTAAATTCCTGTAATCTAGCGATTAACCTAACCAATCTGGATGAAGCTTTTCCACTCCTGACTCTGTCCATCATATAAACCAGAGGTTTATGGTCAGTTACCAGAACAAAAGGTCTTCCCCACAGAATTTTTTTTAAATTCTCTACAGCCCAGACACAGGCTAGGGCTTCCTTTTCGATAGTACTGTAATGTACTTCTGCACCTCTGATACCTCTTTACCTTCAACAATCTGTGTAAAAACAGCACCTATATAGCACTAGCAACTACAGTGACATAAGATTAACCTTGAGGATCAAACGTGTTAAGACCAGGTGCTTTGGCAATAAGCTTAACCACATTATCAAAAGCTTCATCATGAATATTAGTCCAAACAAATTGTGAACCCTTTCTGAGAAGTTGTCTAAGAGGCTCAACAACAAGAGAGTAACCCTTCACAAACTTGGCATAATACTCACTCAACCCAAGAAAAGAACGTAATGAATCTTTATCTTGTGGTTTACATGCTTTTTCTAAAGTGTTGACTAGATCATCTTTAGGAAAAATTCCATCAGGAGTAATTCTGTGATCCAAATAATGAATTTCATCAACCAAAAATTTACACTTATCTTTGCTTACAGTCATGCCTTTACTATCTAAAATTTGCAAAACTTTTTCTAAAATGGAATTGTGCTGCTCACTAGTCTTAGCAAAAATCAAAATGTCATCCTGGAAGGACTGCACTCCTTTCAACCCAAGAAATAAACTTTCTATCAATTTCTGGAAAACGCTGGCCGCTGATGCCAGTCCAAATGGCATTCTCAGGAATCTATAAAGACCAAATGGAGTGATAAAAGCCGTGAGGTCTTTAGAGGATTCATCAAGAGCCACCTGATGATAAGCAGATTTTAAGTCAATTATGGAGAAAAAACTTGCACCGTTTACTGCAGCCAGCATTTCTTGTATTCTTGGTAACGGGTATGTGTCAACAACAATGTTTTTATTGAGTGACCTAAGGTCCACACATAATCTAAGATCTTGATTCTTTTTAAGAGCAATAATAATTGCAGAAACCCACTCAGAGCTGTCAGTGGGCTCAATAATACCTTCAGAACATAAAGAATCTAAATGTGACTTTAGTTTATCCCTTACTCATAAAGGTACCATTCGCACTTTATGTTGTATAGGAAGAGCTCCTTTTTTTAGTTTTATTTTGTGTGCGTAACCCTTTACTTCACCCACCTTATTCACAAATACATTTTTGTGCTTATTTAAAATTGTAGTCAAAGAAGATTTATCCACTGAAATATCATTAATGGAAATATCCCTCAGTTGAATAGGACGATCTGAACCTGGACACAAATGTACTCCCAATTTCCCTAAATCGTACCATCCAACAATGTTTTTACCTTCAACAGCCACATAAATCTTAGTGGAAATCTTGCGGCCCTCAAATTCTAAAAAGTCTTCAAAAAACCCTAACATCTTAATATCAAAATTGCCAAAGGCTTTGGGGTTAATGTCAGAAACAATGAGATCAATACCCACCCAATTCTCATTAAAGAAAACATCAGATAATATAGTCACAGGAGACCCAGAATCGGCCATGGCTTCAAAAGCAACATTGCAAACTAAAACAGTTCCTAGAGGCGCCTTAAACGGAACAGTAATGTTATTGATAGAATCATTGAATGAATCATCATAAATAGTGAGAAGTAACTTTTGCAAATCCTGCTCAACATTCAAAATATTATTTACAGTTGTGCCAGAACTTTTCCTAGGTGCTTTGAATACAGATGAAAAATGTCCAATTTTACCGCATTTGGTACGTTATTTTTTTAAAGCAGGACAGTCATGAGAGTTTGCTAAATGTGACTTGGATCCACACCTATAGCAACTCAAATCTCTACAATTTTTAACACCACTCGTATTATGAGTTTGAACAGTACAAACAGAAGGATTATTAACGCTTTTCACATCTTCAGCAGCAATAACTTTTGAAGATTCAATGGATCTTTCAATGCCTTTTGCCAGATCTACAACTTCAGCTAACGTAGGATTACGACATGCAAGAAGTCTTTCTTGTACTTTTTTTGATCCACAATTAAATACAAATTAGTCTCTGATTGACAAATCAACATATGCTCCAAATTCACAGTCTGCAGCTAAAACTCTCAAAGCTGCTACATATTCTTCAACAGTTTCATCAGATAGCTGCTTCCTTTTATGAAATGCATGTCTTTCAATCACCACGTTTGGTTCGTCTTTAAATTGTTTTTCAAGCCTTGCCACTGCCTCTTTATATACATTCCAACCATCTCCTCCATCACTTGGTGGCGCTATGGGTATAAGAGTTTTACAAATCTCAATTGCAGCTGTACCTAGATAACTAAAGAGAATCGCATTTTTCCTTTCAGCTGAAAATTTCAAACCATCAATGGCCACAATATAGTTTTCAAAGGTTTCAAACCATTTCTTCCATCGTAATTTAGGTTTTCCAGGTATTTCCAAAAATATTGTGGGTTGATTGCAAATTTGAGAAGATGCCATATTCAATTTTTTTTTTTTTTTTAAATCAAAATTAAAAACAAGAATATAATGAAATACAAATATAAAGAATACTGTAGGAGTTAGTGTAAGGTAAGTATACAAGTGTGCATATCACTGTTATGACGAAATCAAGTAACATGCACCTTTAAAAAAATATAGTGTGCATATCACTGTTGTAAGAAACTAAAATAAAAGCGCTGTAAATATGCACCTTTAACAGTAGACTAGTGTGCACATCACTGTTGTAATGATAGAGAAGGAAATATGCACTTTAGAATAACAAGTGTGCATATCACTGTATTAAATTCAAAGTATCAAATTTTAGAATATTGCTTAGTTTTTTAAATATATTTTCCTGTTTTTGTTAATTTCAAATGTAATCATAAGAAGTGTGCGAATCACTGAATCCGCGCAATTGCAAATTGCATTAAAACAAAGCGATGCAAGTAGTGTTAAGCACGTTAACACAGCTTGTAAATCAGCTGACGCTCCGTAGAACTACAAGTCCAAAATGGCCGCGACGTTGCGTGATGACGTGTGGATGAGGCCAGAGCGGTAAATACAAAGCGCTAACTAGCAATGGTAGTTAGGCATCACACGTCATACTTCTCTCGCGTGAGCAGCTCCGAGCGCGTAGTAACTATCAAGCGCAAGCAGGCTCACCACGAGAACGGCTCTTCGCACCTCAAATTAATTAAAGGACAGTGCCTGGAAATTCCTGAATAAGGACACAGCTGCAGGCAAAACATTGAAATGTAGCAGACAGCCATGAAGCAGCAACCCGTAGGCAAAAGGTAAAATCCTCAATTTAAATCTTCGTCAGTGAAAAAAAAAGTAAAACTTGGCACAATGGGCCGGCAAAGTTTCAAAAGCATCTCGTCACCATTGTAAGAAGCGAGGGAGTTCAGAGTAATGATTAAATACTCATTTATTTAAGTGCCAAGGAAAGACCCACTGGTGCACAAGCTCAGGCGTCCTGTCAGATCAGCTCCAACCGCTTCTCTGACATTCAAACCAAAGCTCATACCTCAGCAAGTTCCACATTACATAGTACAATTCTAAGGTGATGTTACAAATCAAGATGACATCAAACATTCTAATTCCAACATGAAAAGTGAAGAAGTACATTTTTACCACACTTTACATTTGGCTGCAGCGCAGTGGGGCCTTTCCTGCCTTTCAACATGGATACCGCCCGTTTATGGTTACATCACACAGTTATTCATGTTTTCCGGTCATTGAGGCAGTAAGCAGCAGCAGCTGCATCTTCTGAAATTTAACAGCAAAGCTTACCTTGGCGAGTGCTCGCGATTTGGTTGCTCGCGCTGCGCATGTTTCTGCAGCTGGAGGCTTGGAGTTGCTGGCATCTTTTGATTTTTCCTGTGTGCGTGTGCTCATGTCCTGGTTCTACTCAATTACAGATTTCTCTCAAGGTGTGCTGACGTATACAGTAGGTATTATGTGCCCTACTTCCTTTAGAAAAAAAACATGTAAAGCATGTTTTTGGCGGCCATTTTTGTATTGCCAATATCCTGTTTTAAGATTTTTATTTTCTCAGTTTGCTCTGTGTTTTAGTGACAGGCTCACCTCATCTGCCTGTCTTTCAGTGATAGGCACACTGGAACTACTGCAGTTTCATCATAATTGTTCTGTGACAGGCATACAATTGCCAATTACTCCTTATAAGGAAGGACATAACTGTAACTTATTTATTTATGTATTTTGTTTTCTTCTTTCATAAGTGCATTTTGACTGTTTTATCAATGGTACTGTGTATATCTTCTTGCATTTCGTAAGCATTTATTCAGAATTTTTATACTGTGTGCAAATCTATCAAACCAAAAGCCAAGATGAGCCATATAGGTGTAGAAGATGACATTCTGTGTGTGGAGCTTAATAATGTTTTGTTGCCCGTAGATATCAATACCCTGGATGAACAACAAAAAAGTGGCAAAGTTCCCATTTGTGATGTAAATATTGGGACTGTTAATTTTGGTATTATGGCTGATTCTGGTTCGCCTATCACTATTCTGGCTGAAATCACTTTTCATGAGTTATAATAAAAACATTTTTTATTACCTGCTGATGTCATTCCCAAGGCTTTTGGGGAGTATGACATTTTGATGAAAGGTTACTTTTCTGATGTTATTTGTTTCAAAGGAAGGAAAGTTTTCACAAAAATGTATGCGGCTAAGACTGGTCGTGAATTGTTAGGATGGTAGGATCAAGCTAAACTGGGTATTGTGCTGAAACTGGGCCACAAAAAACCTGTGTTCTTAGGGGAAGTGCCTGTGTTTTCTCTTATGCATAATGAATGCGTGGATGGTGCTGCTGAGTTAAACGCTTTACTGAATACGTTTTTTGGTTGTGCTTTGTGAGAAAGCGGGTCTCATAAGAGGATTTGAGCACACCATTACTTTGAAAAGCAATGCTTTACCAGTCATCCAAAAGGTTCGACCTGTGCCACTGTCTGTGCGAAAGGATTTAAAAAAACATATATGTTTAGGGGGCTACTTAAGTGGGTGGCACAGGGAGTGGTGCAAACTCACTAGTATTGTTTAATTTACAGGCCCTGAGTACATGTAGTACCACTTTAATTGGGACTCACAAGTAAATTAATGTGACTATTGGGTAAAAGCCAGTGTTACCATGTTTTAGGAAGTGAGCAGATGCGCTTTAGCACTGGTTTGCAGTGGTAAAGTGCAGAGAGTCCTAAGACCAACAAAAACGAGATCAGCAACAATTGAGGATTAAGGCAAGATACTTGGGTAAAGACCACCCTAAGGCTAACAGGTCTAACAATGTACATATGGCCATATCTTTACTATATATGTACAATCAAAAACTATATATCTGTAAATACACTTTGATAAAAGTAAGTAAATATGTAAATGCATACATAGTGATATTTTAAAGCAAATATTTCACATGTTTTAACCCTTTAATGAACTTATTGAAGTTTGCTGGAGTCAATCCTGTGTGCACATAGGGCTGCAGGGTCTTGGTGACATAATTAGTTACCCAAATACAATGCATTGCTTTATCAGTGTGAGATTATCAATACACAAATGAAAAGGAACAACACGTTTATCCTTCCCACTTATTAATTTTAAGCTTTTACTGCCCAGTGTCAGTGTGCCTCCAGCCTGTGAGCATGGTGCACAAATAAAAAAATTCTATCTTACGCCTCTAGAATTTTCAGTTCAATTAGGGACACGGAGGTGAGGCTCATGCTTCTCATTTCTTTACTGCAAATTTACAGCAGCCAACCATTAAAAAGTAAACCAAAACTACATTACCCATAAACCTTATATGCCACATGCCATATGCCCCAATCACAGTATATTTCCTCATATAAGTACTGACAACGCCATTTTGTATCCTTTTTCTTTGCAAGGTAGGTACAGGTAAATCCAAGGGAAAACAGGGTAATAGTTATCAAAGTCAAAATTAATCCAAACTATGATCCAACAGATTCCCGCCAATCCAACAGGGATGTAGAATAACTAAAATGGGTCAACTGCAGACCTTTGAACTGGACTACCAGGAATGATGACGGCACAACGAGCCACACACAATGCCCTCTTATGCAAATAGAAAGACAAAAAGCTGGAAGCAGCTTCTCAACCATTCTTCTGGTCATTACCTGAAATGAAAAAGAGCAACCGTAAAGACTGCCAATGTAGGTAGGTAATATAACATACTGTAAACTGTACAGGGTGAGAAAAGAAGCTATTACAAAGTTACATAAACATTTGTTATACAGGAAGTGAAATACGCATAAAGAAAATATAATGTTTATACCGTATGGGATAATTCTTACCTCCGTGTCCTTAATAGAATTGAAAATTCTAGACACATAAGCTAGAAACATTTTAATTCTCTGTCAGGACCCGGAGGCTCAGATTATGCTTGTTCAAAGCTGCGTTATCACCACAGACGCAACATCTTCTATGGGCTTATAAATGATTCTTCAAAATGAAGATTCAGATTACCTGTCTGCAGTCCTCATAATACCTTAATGAGAGAACCTAACGCATATGATTTAGACATAGCACCCCTGGCAGAATGGGCCCCAAAAATGGTGATGTCAATACCTGGTTTCACCAGCAACCATCTCATCTAACTGGCCAACATGGCAGGGTTCACTAGTCGAAATGGTTTTTGCAAAGCAATGAGCAGTTGGCCACCCGCATCCTGACGGACTTTACAAGTAGATGCCTCATAATCTTTTAAGCATTGAAACACACATAACTGTGTATTATCAGTTAAAGCTGGGTAAGAAACCAACCTGGTATTAGCTTTGTTACGATGTGTAATATTGAATGTCACACCCTCAGGGGAAAACACACTGCCCGACAAGTCTAAGGACTTCACATCCAATACTCTCTTACAAAATATTAGATACTCTCTTACAAGATCTATGACATAAGAGCATTGTGAGCTTGACCGATAACTGCTTGTGTGACAGATATTTGTTTGCTGGCCAATGCTCCAGAAATCGAAGAACAACATTCACATCCCTAAGGGAAGGATATTTGGATGTTGGAGGATTGGACATTTGAATTCCTCTCATTAACTTGCATACCAAAGGATGTTTACCCACCGGTTTTCTCTTCACCGGAAGGTGAACCGCTTAAATTGTAGACCTGAAATTTTTCACAGGCCCGTAGGCCAAAAAAGGCTATGCTAATTTGGAAAGGAAATGTAGGACCTAACAACACTCTGCTCCCAGGAGAACACTATCTCCTCCAAGCTTAGGCATAACGTTTGCGGGAACTGCTTGCCCACGCCCATCTAATGAAACTTGCAGCTTGTTGCAAAAGTCCTTGGGTACACCATCTTTCCCTGAAACCATCCAAGTCATCAACTCAAGCTGACTGGATAACAGTAAGGAATGAGAAAGACACCGTGCATCTAATAACAGATCTGCCTGGGATGGGAGGAGAATTGGATGAGCAGGCGCTAGAGCTAGGGCTACCAGAACCCAGGGTTGAACCCTACAAAATGGAGTGATAAGAATGATCTCCGACTCCAGATGCCAAAATTGCACCAGAACAATCGATATCATCAGAAAAAGGGGAAGGCATAGCCCCGAAAGTGAGATCAGTTCTTAAGAAATGCATCCGTTGACAGAGCTTTCGGATCCGGCTGCCAGCTGAAGAACCCCAACAGTTGACGATTGAGTCAAGATGCAAACAAATCTATCCTGCACAGACCTCACTAGTTGAGAAGGTCCTGGAATACTGTAGGTTGCAGACTCCAATCACTGAAATTCCAAAAATGACAGGAATTCCAATTGGCTATCATGTTTCTCTTGGCGATCTCTGCTAGGATGCGAGACCTCATCCCTTCTACCTTGTTGACATATTGAACGGCTAGGATGTTGTCCATGCTCAGCAGTATGCAACAATCTATTTTTGAGCGAGAATGGCTCCTGATGGTAAAGGAACCTGTCAGGAGTTACAGGCAATTGATGTGGAGGTACATCTCTGCATCTGACCAACTACCCCCCCCCCCCGTTGAGAGGGATCCGCACTTCGCTCTCCAACCCCAGTGACTGGCATCCGATTCTATCACCAGATCTGGGGAGGTGCCGAAAATCACCTTGCCATTTCAGGATTCCCTGTGTTCCAACCACCATGTCATCTCTGGTCTGGCTTTGTCCAACAGGAGAATCTGTTATAAATACGAGAGATCCTTCCTCAAATGTCTGATATTTTATCTGTGAAGGGCTCCGTAGTGGATTGGACCTGGAAAAATGACCTGAATGGAGGAAGCCAGGAGACTCACTAGCCTGGCAATCGACCTCAATGAAACAGTCTGGCTGCACAACACAGACTTCAATTCCCTTTTGATGTTGAAAATCTTCTGTGAGGGAAGGATCAACTGTGTGCAGATGGAAACTATCTGAAAGCCCAGAAAAAAACCCTGTTGTGCAGGAAACAACACTGACTTATGTGAGTTGAAAATAAAGCCCAAACTCTGCAGGAGCAGGTTCACTGATAGAATATCGATGTTACAACCTTCGATGTTCTAAATATCGAGAAAAAAATATTGACTCCCATACCTTAACAGGTGAGTGCAAAAATATTGACTGCAAAATATCTAGGTAAAATATATAGGGGCCGATTCCGATCCGGGTCGGAAGGGCACCGAACGCGATCCGGCCGGAAAAACTACGAGCCGTACGCGTGTTTTCCACCGACTTGTACAGCTGTGCGAGCGAGCAAGTACGATGCGAGCTACATGAAATTCACCGACCGAGACGTTTCCGGGTCCAAACCGCTCTGTATGTCTCGGTTGTAAGCTAACCGTGGCGTGCAATGGATTTGAGTTACGACCGAGCCAGTACGATGCACGTGTCGGATAGCCTGTGCGAGCCGGAGTGTCTGGCTCACAAAACGTCCGGGTGGTTACCTTTGGGGGTCTGCGTCGGACCCCCTGTCACCCGCAGCCCTACGACTCGGACACAGGGGGAGACCCAAGGGTCCCCCCAACACAGGCATGTATGGTGTGGATGGCACCGATGCGTACCCACTGTAGGGGGTGCCCTTGCGCGAGATGTACCTATTCAGTCAATTAGAACCCATGTACACGTCGTACGACCGGCTCCCATTGACTTCTATGGGAGTCCGACCGAACCGAGTCCGGCAGCATACGGCCGCATCGTACTTGCTCAGTCGGACTGCAGGACTCCGGCTCGGTCGGGAAACACTCTGGATACAGCTCGGTCGGAGTGCTTTCCGATCCGAATCGGAATCGGCACCTTACTATTCTAATTCCAGTAGGGAAAGTGTTGGATAACGGAGGGGTGAACATTACTATTCCCACTCCAGTGAGTGCAAAAGTAGGGTAAGTGTTGGATAGCGAAGGAATTAAATTTACTATTCCAACTCCAGTGAGTGCAACAGTAGGGAAAATGTTGGATAGCGAAGGGGTAAAAATTACTATTCCCACTTCAGTCATAGCAAAAGTAGGGAAAGTGTTGAAATAGCGGAGGGGAACAAATACTATTCCCACTCCAAAGAGTGCAACAGTAGGGAAAGTGTTGAATAGCAAGGAGGTAAAAATTACTATTCTGACTCCAAAGAGTGCAACAGTAAGCAAAGTGTTAGATAGCGGGGAGTAAAAATTACTATTCCCACTACAGTCAGTGCAAAAGTAGGGTAAGTGTTGGATAGGGGAGGAATTAGATTTATTATTGCAACTCCAGTGAGTGCAACAGTAGGGAAAATGTTGGATAGTGGAGAGGTAAAAGTTACTATTCCCACTCCAATAAGTGCAACAGTAGGGAAAGTGTTGGATAGCGGAGGGGCAAAAATTACTATTCCCAATCCAAACAGTGCAACAGTAGAGAAAGTGTTGGATAGCGGAGGCATTAAAAATTACTATTCCCACTCCAGTGAGTGCAAAAGTAGGGCAAGTGTTGGATAGCGGATGGATTAAATTTGTTACTCCAACTCCAGTGTGTGCAACAGTAGGGAAAATGTTGGATAGCGAAGGCGTGAAAATTACTATTCCCACTCCAAAGAGTACAATAGTAGGAAAAGTGTTGGATAGCGGAGGGATAAAAATTACTATTCCCACTCCAGTGAGTGCAATAGTAGGGAAAGTATTGGATAGAAGAGGGGTAAAAATTAATATTCCCACTCCAAAGAATGCAACAGTAGAGAAATTGTTGGACAAATAATATATACATATATACATTTAAATGTATTTATTTTATTTCATACTCTATAACATCACACCAATAACAAAACACTTCAACATTTTTAATTACATTTATTTCCATAATTAACATAATTAATAATCAATTAAAACATCTCATTAATGAAAAGATTAAAAATAAACATTAAGGTGCCGATTCCGATCCTGTAAAAATATTTCCCGTACGACATGTATCCGTATTATTTTACGTACGAGTCGTACAAGTGCCCTACAACCGGCGAAGTACGATCCGTACGTTAAAAAATAATACGAGTCGCGTCGGGAAAAGGTTACGAGAGGATCCCGGACAGTTTTACGTGCAAATCGTAAAACTGAAGTCCGAGCGCACAAGTACGATCCGTACCGTCCGTCCGAATATACAACCGCATGGGAAATGGCACGTACGGAGCGAACGAGGAGCCACTTATGTACACGGCTATACTTGTGCCCGCGTTCGAGTCGCACAGTCCCCCCTCCCCCCGCATATGTCAGCACCGTACCCCCGTATGTCTGCACCGTACCCCCATGTCCACACTGTACCCCAGCCCCCTACGTGTACGCGCCATACCCCATCTCCGTACCCCATCCCCATACCTGTACGCACCGCACCTCAGGCCCGTACACCATCCCCGTACCTGTACGCACCGTACCCCAACACCGTACCCCAGCCCCGTGCCTGTACGCACCGTACCCCAGGCCCGCACACCAGGCCCGTGCCTGTATGCACCATACCCCAACACCGTACCCCAGCCCCGTGCCTGTATGCACCATACCCCAGGCACGTACACCAGGCCTGTGACTGTACGCACCGTACCCCAGGCCCATACACCGTCCCCGTACCTGTACGCACCGTACCCCAGGCCCATACACCATGCCCGTGCCTGTACGCACCATACCCCAGGCCCGTACACCATGCCCGTGCCTGTACGCACCATACCCCAGGCCCGTACACCATGCCCGTGCCTGTACGCACCGTACCCCAAGCACGTACACCAGCCCCGTACCTGTACGCACCGTACCCCAGGCACGTACACCATGCCCGTGCCTGTACGCACCGTACCCCAGGCCCGTACACCATGCCCGTGCCTGTACGCACCGTACCCCAGGCCCGTACACCATGGCCGTGCCTGTACGCACCGTACCCCAGGCACATACACCAGCCCCATACCTGTACGCACCGTACCCCAGGCACGTACACCAGCACCCTCACCCAGCATCACTGTTGTACGAATCGTACAACAACAGTGCATATGTGATCACTGTACAACAACATAGCGTATGTACGCACCTTACATACGCGAAAACGACTCGTACCAGGACACTCAAAAAAAGCACAAGGAGGGCCAATTCGACTCGCACAACACCACAAAACACGTCTACAGGAGAAAATACATAGAAAACACTGACCTGGTACATCCAAACAGGCAAACAGAGGCCCAAACTCACAACCACCTCTAATAACACACCCACCAAAATTTCAAACCCAGCCACACCCACAAATGGACCAATAAAAAGGGCCCACACACACAAACCATGAGCCTTTGCAACAAACCCACTGCTGACAGACCCCACAGACAAACAACTGCACCTTACTTACACCTTAACTACACCTTAAACTTACACACCTTCACACAACCTCCTTCACAAAGACCTCCTCTTCACATTCACACCCACACCGTCACATCCACACACACACACACACACAACCATCCACACACACACCCCACACCATGCCCACAGACAAGAATCCAAAGTTCACAAGGGAGGAGCTGGACATCCTTGTCAACAAAGTCATCAGAGTCGAGCCACAGCTCTTTGGAACATTGGTCAGACAGACCAGCATAGCTGAGAAATCATCCATGTGGCAGAGGATCGTCGATCGGGTCAATGCTGTTGCGCCCCTCAGAAGGACCAGGCATGAATGCCAAGCCAGGTGGTACGATCTGCGGAGGGCAGTCAAGCGCAAAATTAATGAAGAACATGCCCAGAGTAACATCACTGGAGGTGGGCTGCCCCGCAGACCGGTACATTACCATCCCTGGGAGGAGAAGGTGATGGCCACGCTTCCGCCGGTGGGAGTACACGGCTGCTCGTTTTACATACTGTATGTCATCATGGTCTCTAAGCGCCAGGATACCCGTTGGGTGATAGCTGCGCTATAAAAAAATGTATACAATACAATACTATACTTGAAGGAGCCGCAGAGTCTGGTGAGTACACAAACAACTCACGTAACATGGGGGAACGGCATCCACACCCCAACTACAACTAATGCACGCAACTACCCCAAAGCCCTCACCGGACACAACCACACTCAAAAACCACGCACATGCCACTAACGTCTCCATGTCCCATTCACAAAGCAAGGCCATGCTGGCCAAGTACTGACAAGGTAGCTGACACCTGGCCCTGCTGTAGACAGCACAAGGCCCTCCTGTGATCATTGTACACTCAAACACCAACTCCACAAGCTCACAAACCAAGCACAAGAACTCACACTCACTGTCATGCCAGCATGCACCATGAGGGGACAGACACATCACCTGGGAGACCCAATGACAAATCACACTACACACAACAGCATGCCCGGTCACACCCCCCCCAACACAAGCCCCCCCCCGGGGCAGGCAACGGATTTACCCACTCCCACAATGGACATGTGACACAACAAGACCAATCCATAGCCAAATAAGCATCCTAGCATAAATTAGACAGGTCAAACACTCTAGAGAACATATCAATCTGTCCCCCGCAAAACACCCATCCACAAGTGTACATTGAGAGGAATGCTAGGCATATCCAACTACCTGGAGGAACTGTGGCAACTTGAATATGTATGAAACATGGATGACGCATGAAACAGCATTAACATTGTCGCTCTCTCACACACAGGGCAACCTCACGGATCTACCCCCAACACTGGGGGGAACAATCACAGGCCCAGGCTCGGCGTGAAGATGATCCCACCGGCAGCGACGACTCTCACCACTCCGTGGATGACCCTGACCAACCTGGCCCCTCTGGTGCCCAAGCCCCTGCAGCACCTGCGTCAGGCACATCTGTGCCAACCATCCCCCCCATTCCTGCCAAATCCCAGGAAACACCCAGGAGCCCTGTTCGCACTGAACAATAGAGCCTGTCTGACCAGGAGGGACAAGGTTCTCCGGGCACCCAGGAGGAGGCAGACAACCCCGCAAATGCCATCCCTCAGGGGTCCCTTAGACCCGATGTGCTCACAACGGCAGGCCAGGCTCGTGTGGGCAGGGGTGGTGGGAGTGGAGGCAGGCGGAGGCGAGAACCTGACCAGCCAGCTGAGGGAACCGGTATGTCACACATACGCCACATCCTGGACACATACCGGCGTGACACCAGGGGCATCAGCGAGGTAGTGGACACCCTCACAGACATCAAGGGGACCCTCGACGAGATGAAGAACCTGCAGACCCAGCAACATGCAAGTCAACAACAACACCAAGGACGGATGGAGGCAAGACTGGCTGAGCTCCTGGCGGTGCAAACGGACATGAGCCGCTCACTCCGTCGGATCGCCGACAACATGGCCAACCCTCCCTGTGACACCAGGCGAAGACCAACACTAGCCACAGGGAGGGAGGAGGAGGAGGATTCATCCGCCGGAGCATCACAAGCATCGTCAAGGCCTGCATCTGAGGGTCCCCGGAGGAAGGTGAGTCATCCACGGAAAAGACCGTGAGAGTCAGCGGACCATCCACATCTCCCAGGTCACCTGGCCTGGCACCTGGCCCTCTGGCGCAGCAGCAGCACCTCATTCAATGACATTCTCTGCCACATGGACTTGCTGGTCACAGTCTGACCAATGATGACCAACACTGTGGTATGGACTCGACTTCCAATGCAAAGGATCCCATCTCCCCCTGTGAACTTTGGAGTCCAGGCACCCGGCGAGCACCTCATGTTATCTACCAAGACACGTACCCCACCGCAAATAAAAATCTATTTAAGTCATGAGATGTTGCAGTGATTTTGCATTAGTCCACAATATCTGTGTGTGTAAATGTCAAACTATGCCTGAGTGTTGAACTAACTCCACCCATCCATACCCTGGGATCTGAGTCTGGGACAGGACACACATGGGTCACAATGTATCATTCAATACACACATGGAGCACAATACTCACCGGTGATGGGCTCAACCTGCTGAGGGGGGGCATGCAATACTGTGCGGACAGACCTATTTTGGAAGAGTATCATGAAGGCGCAGAGGTCATGGCTCATGTGGAGTTTCCCGGGGAGAGAGTCCCAGGTATGTTTGGTCAGGTGGGAGAACTATGTCCTGCATGCTTGAGTAAGGTGGATGTGAAGAATGGTGGGCAGGGCAAGGTTGGATGCACGGAGATGGCCCAACGGGGTCTTGGATGACAGTGGTACAAGGTTGGTTTGGGGTCTGGGTTGGGGCCTGCCTCCTGAGTGTGGGTGTGGAGTGTGAAGGTCATCCTGCAGCAGACAGTGATCCATTGCAGCTATCTCAGCTGGACGGTGATGTGGCAGGTGCGCCGCATGTTGAAGTTGAGGTGTGCAGATGCACCCTGGATGTGGACAAGTTTCCTGGGAGTTTGAATGTACTTGCCCCGTAGAGGGCAGGGCAGTATTTGACACGGATGCTGTTGTGGACCTGGGGGATGGTCTGTCTTGCCTTGGAGTGGATCAATCTGGGGATCATGTGAATAATGCAGAGGGTGTTGCAGCCTGAGGTACAGATGCTGGTGATTAGCATGGCAAAAGTGAGCGAGCAATCCATGATGCACACCAGCTTGTGTGCGTGGCCACTGGGTGCCTGTGCAGGGCTCTTGCGGGTGGGACACAAGCAGTTGACCCACCTGTAAGGGGAGAATCCACAGATGATTACCTCAGTCCTGTACAAGTCCAGCCTCAGGTGGCTGATATGCAGCCATTCACCAATGGATCGCATGCACGATTCAATATGAGAACTGGCAATGTCTTCGTCTTTGGTGAGGGTGAGGAGCACCTGGCTGTCAATGGCATACGAGATGATGATAAGGTGCTGTGCGCATGTGATGGTGTAGAGGGGGATCCTGGACACAATGTAGATTGACACGCTGAGAGATGATACCTGTGCCATGTGCCAGACAACGACACCAAACTACATGCAGAAGCCTTGAGTCCCACTCCCATGGCCTTGCTGGGGTACAGAGCCGGTGGGGAGTAGGAGGGACATGACCTGGTTGGTGTGACAGGGCCTGGATGGCGTGGCAGAGCTGTGTAGGCAGTTGGAGTTGCACACTCATCATGCAAAGGTGTTGTGTGTGCGCTTAGTGTATGCCTGAGAGCAGGCGGTAGATGTTTTCGGATGGACATTGCTTGGAGTGTGGCTGCAACATCATAGTGTAGTGTGATGTGGGTCATGCAAGGACATGAGGGCTGTGCAATGTGCACGTTGCATGTGCAGAGTGTCCAGCCTTTGGCACCGCGTGGCCACAACTGTGGCACAGACAAGCTGATGACACCCAAATGAATGGGTGGAGGGCGGAAGGGAGGAGCACCTCATAGGCGTGTGTGTTGCCAAATCCGGAAACTCTGTGTGCCCCTGCTGCAGGGGCTGCTGCAGCAGGTGGCATGTCCTTGAAACCATGCCACAAGTTGCACACAAAGACAAGGATGACAGAAAGGACAACTGCGACAGGTGTATGTAAAGGTAGGAGTGTCCGGTTTACCATGGCACACCCAGAGACAATGGATGCACAGTCACCAAAGATGACTGACACCGGATCAGGAAACTGAAGGCCCAGCTGCGCATAGGAAACACACCCTCAGCAGGTGTGGAGTGCCCGTTGTGGGGACAAAGATGCCAAAATACATACACAGCCATGGACTTCATGCACAATAGAGAATCTAATCCATGAAGAACAGCATGCATGTTTCTAATCTACACATAGACTCAAATGCACAATCTTTGACAACTATGCCAGAGATGCCGCATGCACAGTGGCAAGAGACCTGCATTGAGAGAGATGAGGCACCTTGGATGGTGAGGAACACCTTTATTACTCAGGCTCACACATAGGGAAATGCATCAATATGAACAGACGCAAAGGTCATGTGGATTAACATGTGGGACCCACACTGGACACCCCCTTCGCACCTCAGATGCAGGAAATCCATTAAACTGGCACATAAGTGACGGGTGTGAGCCAAACACCCCCTGCTGCATACGGAGAGGCTGACATTCCCCATTGAGCCTCTTATGGGGATGTCCCACACTATGTCAACCCGTAGCATCCCGTATGGTTCCGAGGGAAGTCTTACACACATTGATGCCTTCATCACAATCCACAATCCCATTACAGATGACTGTCACCAAGTGTGACCATCAATTCATGTGAGTCATGCTACATGTCATGTGCCCCATGGTGAGTCGACATGTATGCATAGTAACATTACCTGCACAGGAGCAGTGCCCACACATTCAAAACAACTACCACACCCAAAATGCCATGCTGCTAGCCTTAACCAAAGGAGACTTTTCACCATGTCCGTGCATGTAACGCAGATTCAGCACACATAGCAATACTCATGAGGAATAGCAGGAGCCCAACGATGCCACGAGCAGACAGCAAGTGCAACTACCAGGGGATGAGAGACACACAAGAAAGATGGTCATCCACATGCATGGTCAGTTACTCTACATGTTTAAGGTTGTCACCATGCTAGTTGAAAATTGAGTGTCTCAGCTAATATGTGTGGAATGACTTCATCACTCGAGTGACACATCAGAACACACCTCTAAGTCACTTAGCATACAGTCAGCTGGACACACACATTGCAACACATGGCACACAAGGCTCCAAGCGTGCACACTCAGACCCAGGGACTCACCATCATGAGAAGAAGTTGCGTATGAGCTGACTCCAGATGTCCTCCTCCTCCTCCTCATCACTTGCATCGTGACCAAGCCCTTCATCCTCCACGGGTGGATGTTCCTGCTCATCCGGATCCAGGATGAGTGGCACAACTTTCTCAACTGCCATGTTGTGCAGCATGCAGCACACGAGGAAGATTTTGCAGACCTTCACCGGTGCATATGGGAGGGAGCCGCCTGTCTTGTGGAGGCACCGGAATCTGCTCTTCAGGACACCAAACGTCTTCTCAATCACTCACCTGGTCTGCCCATGGGCGTTGTTGTAACGATGATCTGCAGCTGTTCTGGGGTTGCGGAGGGGCGTCATCAGCCATGGCATGTTGGGATAGCCAGAGTCCCCTACATGGAAACCACATGTACAGAAGTGGGTCAGGAGATGCCGTAAGATACAAAGATACCACGAAATACAGGACAAACAGAGTATACCCACCAACAAGACATGCTCGTTCGTTGTGCAGCCGCAGCATAATTTCAGGCACCCTGCTACGCCTCATGATGTAGGTATTGTGTGCAGACCCTGGAAAACGTGCACAGACATGGGAAATCAGCATGTTAGGTAGACACACCACAAGAGCATTAATGGAGTGATAATGTTTTCGGTTTCGATAGGCTACCTCCTGTGCCTGTGGTGGTACCAAGGCCACATGTGTCCCATCAATAGACCCAATTACATGGGGCATCCCTCCCAGGGCATAGAACTCACCCTTGACACCTGTCAACTGCTCACGAGTTGGAAAATGGATGAATTCATCCAGGTGAACCAACATGGCTTCTAAAACATCACGCAGGACACGGCTGAACATGGTCTGGGACATGCCACCAACATCAGCTATGGTGAATTGAAACGTACCGGTGGCAAAAAAATGTAGGGCTGCCATCACCTTCATCTTGGGGGTCAGCGCAGTAGGATACCTGTGTAGCGGTTGGAGGTGTGGTTCCAGCCGGGCCGTCAAGTGCTCAATCAACTCTTGCGAGAAGCGGTAGCGTCGTATGCAGTCACGTTCCCTCAGAGCACCCAAGTCTGGCATTGGTCGAGGGAGAGGCGGTGCCCTGCAGAAATTTTTAAGGGATAACGAAGAGTGAGTACATTACATTACCAATGTCAATGAACTGAGCACATGTTCAACAGCTAATACACATATGCTAGATACAGAGTCTGGTCTGTGCAATACATCCTGGACACGTATGCCAGCCAGGTGATACTCCTACCAAGTGCCAGCTACAAACATGGATTGTCAAGGTCTACATGACATGTCATGTAACAAGCTGTGGGCCAGTGTAAGTGAACAGCCAGACACATTACAGGAGTGACATACATCCACATATCAGCATTTGAAGGATGTTATCTCATACAGACAGCTGGCGGCAAGCTAGACGCACAGGTCACATGTCATTTAAAAAGGACAGATCACACACCTTGCCATGAAGGGGTACATGTCAAAACTGATCACACAGACATTGAGACAACGCAGATATGTCCTCAGGTCGAAAGACCATGTTCGATGCATACAGACACACGTTACGTGTGATTCCACATGTGGTCTGGTGTGCGTAATTGTGTGCCATGGCCATCTACACACAGACACATGTTGGATGCAGCAACAGCAGATGCAGTTGACGGAACACCAACAGCAAGCTCATGGGAAAACATGACACACACATGACATAGTCACATCGTGGCACGCTGGTAGTAAGATGTCAGGTGTCATTATCCATGTACCTGGCATCAGGGGACAGTTGCGGGTGTTGGTGACTGTGCCATACCAGTGATGCAGTGATTGAGAAGTTTGTACTGCATGCACACATGTAAAAGGTGTGAAGGGGAAGTGAGCCACATAGTGCCCCATCACACATGACATGTGTACACAGGTCATCACACATCTATTGGGCAAAAACATGAGGAGACATGTGCCACATCAGTGCCTGACACACCTAGGCCCTAAACATGAAGGACTGCACTGACAATGACTTGATGTCCAGCCTTGTGCGAGTATGACACCTCCATTCCTTTCCTGTGCGCCTCCTATCACCAGTGTGAGCTGTGAAACGCACCGTACACACGCTCTGAGGGCGTGTGTACGGTCGTATCACTATATTGGTGTTGGGCCGGAGTACGCGTGTGTGTACGGACCGTACACACGTATGTGTACGACCAGTGTGTACACATACGTGTACTACCATAGTACACGTACGTGTACTACCATAGTACACGTACGTGTACACACTGGTCCTATCCCTATGGTAGTGTTGCCGTAGGCGTACGCCATAGTGATACTGCCCATACACGCATGTCTACGGGTCGTATCCCTATGGTAGTGTAACCGTAGGCGTACGCCATAGTCATACGGCCCATACACGCGTGTGTATGGGTCGTATCGCTATGGCGTACACCTACGGCAACACTACCATAGGGATACGACCCCTACACACGCGTGTACGGGTCATATCGCTATGGCGTACACCTACGGCAACACTACCATAGGGATACGACCCCTACACACACGTGTACGGGCCGTATCACTATAGTAGTGGTGCCCTAGGGGTACGTGTGAAACGCACCGTACCTGTGTGGGGATTATAAAATTACAATGGGGACACATAAGGGACAAGTATTAGGGCCTAAATGCATGCTGGTTGTCATGGATACCCAGTTTCAAGATCAAATTTTTCAATCATGTGGCCTGGAAAAAGCAGTTGGACACATTATACATTGTTGCAAAGTGGTTGTTGACTTGACATGATGCAGCAATTTTGAAAAATGCCAATGCTGTCACTGGTGTATGTTTAAAGGGATTGGAGGAAACGTAGGATGCAAATGAGTCTGACCAATCACTCTGTACTCCTGTTCATGAAATAGCCCAGCAAGGCAGATATAAGTCAGCCAGAACCCATGAGAGGGCACTTGCCTGCACAACCTTTCATCCGACACCACTGCTGCTGTCTTGGCTTACTCTGGCACCATGTCGCGGACTGTGGAGAGGGCCCAGCCATTCACCCAGGAGGAGAATGAGGCGTTGCTGGACGTCATCCTCCCATAGTACCCCAGCCTTTATGGTAGACCAGGGGAGCAGGTGAGTGCTGACTCCGCCACCTTTGACTGTGCCCCTTCTTTTTGTGACTGGCACTTCTGGCATTGTGTCCAGGTGTGACAGACATGCAATGTTGTTTAGAGTGGGTCCCGGGGGGGGGGAATGGCTTATGTCTGTCATGCAGAGCATGATGTGGTTCATGTGTGCACTCCTCACTTGCATTGTGCTTACTGTGACATTCACTGCATGGTGCATGGCACATTCAGGCTGGCTAATCCTCTTGGCCATTCTTGTTCTATAGTCCTGAGGTGATTCAGTGTTCCCCCCGGTGTGACAGGTGACTGTACCCACAGATGTGTGTGAGTTGAGTGGAGCTGTGGTGAGAGTGTCCAAATGATGTGTACGCCCCCTGGACATTGATGTGTGTGAATGTTCCTTGTCATGTGGGTGAGTGTCTATGTGGAGTGCTGCACCACAGCTGCATGGAGGAGGCATATGCTCTACCCATCTGATGTGAGAAGGAAGCCGTGCTGTGTGTCTGACGTGCTGAGCTAGCCCCACACCTGTGACACCCCCCAGGCAAGTGGCACATGTGCAGAGTGAGGTTTGTATCCGCTGTTGCCAATGGCAGGTGAATGATCTGTGCCTGTGTGTGTCTGGGTACTCTGCTGAGGTGGGGTCAGTGGCCTGGGGCATGTGACTGCTTGGAGGTGCTGTCCATCTGCCTTGTGTTGCTTGTGATGTACAGTGTGTGCCATGATCAGGGAGTGCGTCGCACTCCTCATGCCACCTGCGTACTTTCAATGCCATGTAGTGCATTGGGGCTTACACAGAGGCGAATGTCCCTATGACAAAGGTGCTATTGTTTGACAGCATACTATGCCCTGTTCAACAAATCAAATATGTTCTAATGTGTGTCTCTGTGACATGGAGCAGGTGTAGTGATCTAGTCTCACTTTGGCATCCTCACAGGTAACCGCCTATGAGAAGGGGAAGATATGGAAGCGGGCCGTCAGGGCTGTGATCTCCGTGGAGGGTCGGAATCGGCACCTGAGCCAGGTGAGGAAACGCTGGCAGGACATCCGGTGCTGGACCAGAAGGATCGCCCGGGTCCTGCTGGAGGACTCACCACCACGAAAACACGGCGGGCGCCGGAACCTGACCCACTAAATGAAGTGTGTCCTGGCGGTGGTCTTCCCTGACATGGATAGGCGGTTACAGGAGAAGCAGCAGCAGCAAGGGGGTAGGTGCATGTGTGTTTGTTGTGTGTCACCAGCTTTTGGAAGTGCTCAGTCGCATGGATACACTGCCAGGGTTTATATGTGCAGTGCATATCCTGTTCCCCCAAGTAGCACGCTGCTGTTCTTCCTCACTTTCCCTCCTTGACATGTGTTCCCTGGTCTGGGTGTCATCACTATTGCACATGGTCATCTAGGCTGCAAAGTCGTCAAGGTGCACAATGCTTTCTGCATCATGTGTGGGGGTGGTCTGTGACATGTGTTGGCACCTTGCCTGTGCCCCGTCCTGTCCACTCATTTGGGTGTCCATGATAGTGGGCACTGTCCTGAGGCTCTACATAGGAGTGTGAGGTTTAAAATACACAGACTTGCAGCATGCATGACCAATGTAGTGGCCTCAGACGTGATGTGCATGAGTGGGAGATATGCATAGGGCCGGGACGGTTGCTCCTGTTACACTCAGATCATTCCAGGACCATGGAGCAGTGTGCCCACTACTCTCCCCTGCGACACCTTATCCTAGGAATCATGTGTGGCATCACACACTGTGGCCATTGTCTGTGTGTTATGCATAGTTTGGCCTCTGTGGCATTGTTCCCTGGCCTAATTTGTATTTACGTAAAGTGTGCTACATGTGTCCACTGTACAGGGTGACCCCATTAGGCTTGTGCATACTCACACTGGGTAGTGCCTGTGTGTCTATTTACAACTATCAGTTGATGCTTGTTTGTCACCAATATGTGTGGTCAGCCTCACGAGGTGATGTTGTCTACATTTAGGAGTCATTGATGCACATTTTAGTGAACACAGATTAAGAGGTGTGACTACTTGCTCTGTCTCAATCACATTGTCTCATGTATGGTGGGTTTGTGCAGGAAAGGCATACATGTCCAAACCTTATGTCTCCATGCCAGGTCTGACCTGTGTGTGATAATTGTCTGGACAGACTCTCAACGTGCAGTGACCCAGGCAGGTTGTGCAGGGTGTCTTGTTTGTGCTTTGCAGCATGTGTCAATGGTTTATATGCTTCACTTTGAGTCTTCTGAAGGTCAATAATGTGCATGCATGACAGATGTCTCCCAAGAAAGTGCACATGAAACCACCTTTACACTTTTGGGGAACACGCTGGCACATTTGTAACAAAGGCACAGTTCTGGCAACAACTTGTTTAGGAATTATACTTATCCATGTTCCCACAGTGTGTTTGCATTTGGGTTAGTCCTTGGTTGTTGCAGATGCCAACTTACCGGTGTCAAGTCATCCGGACCACCGTGGTGCGATGTATATGTACTTCCTGACAGCAAATTTCTTCTTAACAATGGATTCTTGGCATTAGGCTGCCAGCTCATGCAATGACTGTGTAAATGTAGTTTTGTGTGCACCTCCTTGTGTGACTTCTGATATTCATGCACATGTGTGTTCTGTTCCACAAGTGGCACATTCACACATTCCAAAAATGTCAATTGTGTAAAGTTTTGGGATTCCCAATGGATCAGAATGTATTTATTTGGTTTTTCCAAAGTACTCACAGGTCTATGAGTGTGGGGACACCTTCAGCATTGGCGTCTGTTATTTGGCATTGGGTGCACCAATACTGTTTCGTTCACAGTGACCAAGAGGTGGCATGCCTTCATAGTATGGCTGTGCTCCACTGTTCACAGACACTGGCTTCTCAGTATAATTGGATATCCAGTTAGTTGCAGTTGTGTTCAGAATTTCGTTTTTAAGGTGGCATGGTGGGTGAACCAACTGGGGAGTGCAGGGCTTACATATAGGCGGAGTATTCAAGATGTACTCATGATGCTTTTCATGATATGCACTGTGGCCTATTTTGTTTGGACTCATGTGTCAGATGTACACAGGTGACTGATTATTTCCTGTCTCTTCATCTTGCCCACAGCATCATCGGGGGACACCGAGGGAGACACCTGCACGGACGTGGAAGAGGGATCCAGCACCAGTCCCACCACTCCTGGCCAGTCGGCAGCATCAAGTGGCACGGAGTGCGAGGGGAGTGCGGCGGAGGACCTGGGTTGTACCAACACAGACTACGACGCCGACGGGTCCGAGACTGAACTCCCTGAGGGGGCGGAGGCTGCTCCAACAGCTGGCAGCAGCACTACAACTGTCACCGCCCCCTCCATTCCCATCACCGCCCTCCCAGTTGCTCGGGTCCCTTCTGTCCGTGTAGGGCAAAAACGTGTCTCCTTAAAGCCAGGCACCGCACCCCCTACCCCTGTCTCCCCTGCTGCCCTCACTGCCGAGTCTGTGGACATTCAGCGGCAGTTGCAGGTTGGGCAGACATCGATCCTGACTGTCCTACATGGCCACACCAGACTACTGATGCAGATGGTGTCGTCCATGGAGGACATGTCATCAGCGATGTCTGACCAACGGATGTTGCTGAGGTCCATGGACTCGTCACTGACGGCAGCAGTGACTCTCCTGCAGCGCTTCGTCCCCCCACCTACCCCTGCACCATCCACACTTCCCACTCCCATGCCTGTCCCAAGCACACACACACATTCCCAGGCAGGCACCACAACAGACACAGGCAGCACACCAACAGGGAAGGGCAAACGCACACCTCCTTTCACGCACACTCCGGGGGAAGAAGGCACACCCACTGGATCTAGGGCACACAGGCAGACACACAGCCACAGTTGGAGTCTGCATGCCTCACTCCCCAGTCCCTCCAATGTCACTCCCCTCGGCTCCCCTGCCCACAGTCTGAGAAGGAGACATACTTGGCTGTGCTGGGCCTCAGCCCCACTGGTTCTCCATCACGCAAGCGGACAAGGCACTCCATGGGTAGGGGAGTTGAGTCCCCCCCTGTCCACCACCTCCCACAGTAGCGCAGCAACCCATCCCTCCGACCCCCCCCTCCTTGGGGACTGTGGTTCCTTTGGGTGCAGAGGAGACGCTGGAAGAGCTTGAGGGCGTGTGCAGCGCCATCCTAACCTCCACCTTTGGCGCTGGCCCACCCCCTCTGGTGGAGTCGTCCGTCCCTGCACCCACAACACCTACCCTTCCCCCTCCTGTCCCTGCGGTGCCTGGTGCTTCCCCACATGATGCCCCCACCCCAGTCGATGATGCAGAGGTTTCAAATGTGCAGGCAAGCTAGGGGAGACGCGTGGATGGGTCCCCCACAAGGACTTTGCTTCTGGACTGGCCTATGGCCTTTGTATATAGTGTCCTTTTCTACTTTTAATTTACATGCTGAATAAAGCATTTTGTTTTTCCTTTGCACACAATTGCTTTTCAGGTATTGATGTTGGTGCTGATGCTCCATGAGTTGGGATGGTGATCATGTGTTTGGTGTCTGGGAAATGTTGTAGTCTGGTGCTCATGGGGTGGACCCTGGTATCTGCGTGCCATCACAAGGTCTCTACAAAGATTCCCTGGTCGTGTGTGCTCTTTGTGTTTGGAGACATTGTCCCAAGGTGTGTTCCTTCCTCTGTGGCACCTGACATCTTCCCTGCAAGAAGTTGCACAATAGTTGTGCTGACCTGTGTTTACATTTCCTTGGTGGCTGACGGATCCCTTCAACTATGGCCATGCCTGCTCATCAGTGTCTCCGGCTGCATCGTCTGTGCCATCCTTGGTAGTCATTGTACTTGTGTATGGAGTATGTTGCCATGCCTCCATGTGGAAATTGTCACTTTTCCGCACTATGCATGTGTGTACTCCCAGCCTAGCACACATATGGTACTTGTTCTGCAGGGTATTTGGTCACCTGACTGACAATTGTGGGCATTGTATCTGTGGAAAGTCCACCCTATTCCTTCCATGGGAGACAACAACTTGGTGGCTGTCCCAGCACCTGTACATTCCTATCAGTCCTGGAATGTCCGTGACAGTGTGTGTTCCCTTTGGCTCTCTTAGTTTAGTGGGCTTTCACATAACTATATAGTCTTGTGACATGATCTCAGTGTGTGTATTGTGCTGCATCTGCCAGGGGGGGGTATGCATGTGTCATTGGTCGTCACACCCACATGTGGTGTGTCATGCAGTGGGGGAAAGACATCCATCCTCATGGGAGTGGGACACTGCTGTCAGTGATGTGTTGATATGGCACTCTCAACATAGTCGCACATTGGGGATGCGTTCATAAGCCCATGGAGTTGTGGTCATCTGAGGATGATGCACCCACCCCTCATATGTCTCTGTCCACTGCTGGTAGTGATATGCACCCACTCCTCATGTGTATGGCCAATGCTTGGAATCCTCTGCACCCACCCCTCATATGTCAGGACAATGCTGGTATTCCTCTGCACCCACCCCCATGTCTCTGTCCACTGCTGGTATTCCTCTGCACCCACCCCCATGTCTCTGTCCACTGCTGGTATTCCTCTGCACCCACCCCCAAGGCTCAGTCCACTGCTGGGAGTCCTGGGCACCCACCCCCATGTCTCTGGTCACTGCTGGTATTCCTCTGCACCCACCCCCATGTCTCTGTCTACTGCTGGTATTCCTCTGCACCCACCCCCATGTCTCTGTCCACTGCTGGGAGTCCTGGGCACCCGCCCCCATGTCTCTGTCTACAGCTGGGAGTCCTCTGCACCCACCCCCATGTCTCTGTCCACTGCTGGGAGTCCTCTGCACCCACCCCCATGTCTCTGTCCACTGCTGGGAGTCCTGGGCACCCACCCCATGTCTCTGTCCACTGCTGGTATTGCTCTGCACCCACCCCCATGTCTCTGTCCACTGTTGGGAGTCCTGGGCACCCACCCCCATGTCTCTGTCCACTGCTGGGAGTCCTCTGCACCCACCCCCATGTCTCTCTGCACCCACCCCCATGTCTCTGTCCACTGCTGGTATTCCTCTGCACCCACCCCATGTCTCTGTCCACTGCTGGGAGTCCTCTGCACCCACCCCCATGTCTCTGTCCACTGCTGGGAGTCCTGGGCACCCACCCCCATGTCTCTGTCCACTGCTGGGAGTCTTGGGCACCCACCCCCATGTCTCTGTCCACTGCTGGGAGTCCTCAGCACCCACCCCCATGTCTATGTCCACTGCTGGGAATCCTCTGCACCCACCCCCATGTCTCTGTCCACTGCTGGGAGTCCTGGGCACCCACCCCCATGTCTCTGTCCACTGCTGGGAGGCCTCTGCAGCCACCCACCCGCCCCCTTGGTGCAGTACACTGCTGTCCTCTGCATACACACAGACCAATATACTGCTTATATGCTGCACCAGGCCCTAAGCCAACATTCGTTAAGTGTGTACGCCTTGTATCCATTCTGTACTGGTGCCGTAGGGGTACGGGTGGTACGAACCGTACCCCCGCATTCATAGGGTGTGTACGGTCCGTACCACATGTACCCCCACATCACCATGCCAATGGTGGTACAGGCAGTACCCACGCTCTGAGGGCGTGGGTACGGCGCTTACCCCTACCTCACCACTTCAATGGTGGTACGTGCCGTACCCACGCTCTGAGGGCGCGGGTACGTCGCATACCCCTACATCACCACTCCAATGGTGGTTCGGGCCGTACCCACGCTCTGAGGGCGTGGGTATGGCACGTACCCCTTTATCACCACTTCAATGGTGGTACGGACCGTACCCACGCTCTGAGGGCGTGGGTACGGCGCGTACCCCTACATCACCACTCCAATGGTGGTACGGGCCGTACCCACGCTCTGAGGGCGTGGGTACGGCGCGTACCCCTTCATCACCACTTCAATGGTGGTACGGGCCATACCCAAGCTCTGAGGGCGTGGGTACGGCGCGTACCCCTTCATCACCACTTCAATGGTGGTACGGGCCGTACCTACCCTCTGAGGGCGTGGGTACGGCACGTACCCCTACATCACCACTTCAATGGTGATACGGCCCGTACCCACGCTCTGAGGTTGTGGGTACGGCGCGTACCCCTACAACACCACTACAATGGTGGTACGGGCCGTACCCACGCTCTGAGGGCGTGTGTACGGTCCATACCACCATTGTCGTGGTGACGGGTACGCGTCCACGTCCACTTCCGTTGTGCCGGTACGTAGGGATTGGTGGACACGCCCCCCCCCCGAAGTGACCAGACCTTGGAGGTAATGTTTGTACAGGATATATATACTTTTTAACTTGGGTGGGGGTTATGTTTCCTGCTCCTGGCCCCCCCCCTTTGCCACAGGGTGTTGTTCTGACCTTCTGCGGCGTCTGCGTGGGTTTCTGTGCACCAGGTCGTAGGCTAGGAGGGCCGGGATGACACGTAGGATGGGGTCCATGGCTGTCCGTCGCGTACCAGTGCTCCTTGCTCGCGTCGTCCTCAATTTCCCGGCAGTTTTAGGCTGCCGTAAAAAAAAAAGCTGTGTGGCGTGACGTAGGCACGAATCGTACTTGCTGGTCCGTAAAACGCTGCCTGACTCCGTACGGACGTCGCGTACGCGCTGTCCAGGATCAGAATTGTAGGTATTTTTTTGCCGTATGGCGTTTGGTACGAATCATACGGACATGGTATGGATTCGTACTTGCTGGTTTGTAAGGTGTATTTCCCGGGTACGAGTCGTACGGAGAATACGCTCCGTATGACCATTCGTACCCGGGTTTTACAGGATCGGAATCGGCACCTAAATGAGGACACAAGCTTTAACACTCTAATATCCACAACACACACCTACATTAAACTATAAAATATATAAATTATATATTAATTTGTAAAGAAAAACTATTACTATTAGCAACTAATAATTAAATAACATTTTATTTAATACCCACCCTTTACCCCTTTAAAAGTAAAAACAAAACACACAAAAATAAACATTTAATCAAAATAAATATCAAATAATTAACATTCATTAACAACTATATAATAATTAATTAAACACAAATTACTTCCCACCCTTTACTTCTATAAACACCACAACACACACATAAAATTAATTACACAATTACCATGATTACTTACCAATTAATTAATTACAATTAATTAAAAACTAGTTATTAATTCATCAATTAGAAATAATTTACTTACCATCCTTCCCACCCTTTACACCTATAAAAACTAACTACCACACACAAATATTATTAATTACACAATTACCAAAATGAATTACAAATTCATTAATTAAAATAATTAAGAACCAATTATTCATTCATAAATTAAGAATACATGCATTCCAACCATTTACACCTATAAACACCACAACATGCACCTAAAATCAATTACACAATTACCATAATTAAGTACCCGATTAATTAATTACTGAAATAAGTTTATTGTAGAGGAAATAAGATCCCATCCATCAAGTTCAATCTGTCAGGTGCAACTGACCAATCTCCACACCACAGTATTCCATCACCATGGAGCTACTGCAATAAACAACAACCTCTCCAGTACCTAATTCTTAAAGGAGAACTACTACTATGTACAAGATAAATATATAAATAGCATGCACATTACTACACATCTTCCTCCCACATAATAAAGGAACAAGAATATGGAAGAAAGACAAAAGAAATCAAAAAGATTATTCTCTTACATAGTCATTGAATTTTGCTGGAAGTTTTATAATCCTTTTACTTTTTTCTCTCAAAGACCTTGAAAGACACTTGTTACCCGACTTGACAGTGGTTATATCCAATTCACTGTTTTCCAATGATTTATTAACAACAACCACCCTATTAAGATTCCAAATCCTAGAATCTTCAGTTTTGATTGCATTTGTAACAACCTTTTTAACTTTATGAATAATTTTGAATAACTCAGAAGACTTCCGTCCAGGTGGTGCCCTAATCATTACTAAATCTCCTACATTAACAAGTGTTTTCTTTCCAGTTTTCCTTTTGTCAAACCTTAACTTGCGATCAATAACTTTGTCAGCCTCTCTTTTCCTCCATGACCCAAGGAAAGACTTATCTCTATTTCTCTTGATCACCTTTTCATTCACCCAGAAAGGCGTGATGAAAGTATTGGGATGTCTGTTTTTAAGAAGAAGAAATGGTGTACAACCAGTGGTTGTATGAGGTGTAACTCTATACAGTTCTACAATTTTAGTAATCGCCTCCTTTCAATCCACGTAATTTTGTTTGGATAGTGAAATAGATTCTTTAAGAACTCGGACAAACCTTTCCACCATTCCATTACTTTCTGGATGGTATAAAGAACAACGCTTATGCTTAATAGAACATTTCTCTAAAAACTCCCCCATTTCTTTAGAAACAAATTGCACTCCATTATCTGCAAAGAGATATCCAGGGAGACCTTCTCCAGTGAAAATATCCATGAGAAATGAGATGACATGTTTAGTGTCAATACATTTTGTGATCTCAATTTCGGGCTACCTTGAATACAAATCTATAAGAACAAACAAATAAACCTCACCATCTTTACATTTAACAGGGCCAAATATATCAAGAGCTAATTCCTCCCAAGGCACATTCGGCCTATCCCTTATGACCATTGGTTGGACTCTTGGTTTAAAACATTTCTCACTTAACGTGCAAGGAATACACTCTTGCATTAATCTTTCAATGTCTAAATCCATCCCAGCCCACCAATAGTTAAGCCTAATGCTTTCTTTGGTTTTAGAAATTCCTTGATGGCATTGATGGGCTAAAGCAATCAACTCTACATGAAGACACCTAGGGGGAATTAATCTGGGACCATGAAACATCAAACCATCAGACATGGATAACTCACCCCTCACATTCCAATACTTCTCTGAAACACCTTGACTTTTCTTAACCCATCCATTTTTGACAAGGGAAGATAACTCTAAAAGTTCCTCATCAGTTCTACACTCTTCTCTCCATTTATCCTCTTTGATGCCACCACACTCAATAGCACACACCCATTCAAACTCCTCCTCTTCTTCTTGGTCAAAGCAACCATCATCTTGTTTGACCAGTCTGGACAAAGCAACAGCTGTATAATTACGTACTCCAGGTAAATATTCCACATTAAAATTGTATCCTTGTAGGTCAACAACCCATCTTGAAATCCTGCTCGAGATGGCATCCGCTCCTTTCCTATTAAAAACTTCAACTAAGGGTTTGTGATCAGTTCGAACCACAAATTTGGTAGCCCACAATAAATTCATTAACTTCTTCATGGCCCAATGGATGGCTAACGCCTCCTTTGCTATTACTGAGTAACAAGATTCAGCTCCCCTAAGACTCCTTGACACGAAAAGAATGACATCTGTTTTACCCTCACTCTCTTGATGTAGTACAGCACCCAAACATTTTATACTTGCATCGGTAACTAAAACCGATTTGGCTGCAGGGTCAACACTCCCTAATCTAGGTGTCTCTTTTAGATACTCTTTAATCTTGACAAATTCGGCCTCACATTCCTTGCTCCATATAAACTCTACACCTTTGCAAAGAAGGGTACGCATGTGAACAC
Organism: Triturus cristatus; assembly: GCF_964204655.1. Taxonomy (NCBI): domain Eukaryota; kingdom Metazoa; phylum Chordata; class Amphibia; order Caudata; family Salamandridae; genus Triturus; species Triturus cristatus. The sequence continues at coordinate 409,355,114 of NC_140590.1, forward strand.
ACTTTTCAGTAAAACCTTTAACAAACTTGCTGTAATACTCAGCCATCCCCAAAAATTTCATGAGGTCTTCTTTACTTTTAGGTGATGCTAAATTTTCTATTGATTTATTGATTTAACCAAGTCACTCTTAGGTTCAATTACCTTACCAGATATTGTGTGTCCCAGGTAATCAATAGAAGATTTCCTAAACTTGCATTTATCAATCCTAACAGTGAGGTTGGGTAAACTAAACCTCTCCAAGACCTCCTTAAGTCTTAAATCATGCTCAACTTCATCTTTTCCATAAATCAAGACATCATCCTGGTAAATCTTTACTCCCTTCTGACCTTTTAAAACCCTCTCAAGTGCCCTCTGAAAAACCGAAGCTGCAGATACTAGCCCAAATGGTAAACGCTTAAATCTAAAAGTACCAAAAGGAGTAATGAAAGAAATGTAATCATTAGATCCCTCTACTAATTTGATCTGGTGGTAAGCTGATTTGAGGTCGACCGTGGAAAATACTTCTGCTCCTTTAAGAAGCATGAGCATGTCTGAAATTTTTGGGAGGGGATATTTGTCAACTACAACCTGTTTATTAAGTTCTCTGAGATCAATGCATAGACAGAGACTTCAGTCTGATTTTCGGGCAGCTACAACCGGAGCCAACCATTGTGTTTCTTCTACCTCCTCTATTATTCCTTCCAATTTGAGTTTCTCCAATTGATCTTTCATCTCCTCTCTAACTGACAAAGGGACCCCCGTACTTTGCTGGCAAAAGGAACAGCTCCAGATTTTAGTTTGATCTTATGAATATAATCGTTCAGGCAGCCTAATTCATCTCTAAAAACTTTCGGAAAGGAATTTTTCAACTTCAAGGTGTATTCAGCACCACAGGATTGTAAATCAATTTTATTTATGGTGAAATTCTCTTTAATAGAATAGGTGGGTCACTATTGGGATCCAACATCACCACTAGATCTTTTTGATGTAACCAGCTCAATAAACTATCTCCTTTATAGGAAACATAAACCTTTCCGGAGATGTACCTACCTTTATACTCAATCAGACCATTAAAATAACCCATTAACTTTATTGGCTCCCCACCATAAGAATAAGGGTTTATATCTGCCTTCAATAATTTGATTTTGTCCATTAAATGGTGCTCATAGAACTTTTTTGATACGATAGTAATCTTTGCACCGGAATCAAAAAGAACACCTGTTCCACAATGTTCCACCATCACCTGATCTATGGGACCTTTCTTTTTATCATTAGAGACTTGAGAGACAATCTGTCCACAATCTATGTCAGAGTTAGACGCACTATCACTTTCATCATTCTTGCATATCATGTTGACCTTGGAATTAACTTTTTTAAATCTACAAGAGGAAGAATAGTGCCCGATCTTTCTGCACTTATTGCATTTTGCTTTGAGTGCAGGACATTTCCTATCATTGGCTAGGTGACTGGAGCTCCCACACCAAAAGCATTTGAAATTAAAATCCTGATCTTTAGATGCAAACGAAAACTTTCTTTCAGAACTGAAATTTTTAGACTTCTTTTCATTCTTATCTTTGATACCTACATTTTCTTTTCCGTGCACCTTTACCACATGAACATTTTCACTTTTACTCTCATTCTTAGTTATCACTTCTATACACTTAAGTGAATGTTCAATTTGTTTTGCAATAACTAAAACCTCTTCAAGAGTAGGGTCATCTTTCTGCCATATGTCATCTCTTACTTTTTGTACGTTGCACCCTAGCATAAATTGGTCACTTATTCTTTCTTCTAATAGACCTCCGAATTTGCAAGACAAACCTAATTTTCTGAGAACAGTGACATAATTCTCCACTGATTCTCCTTCATTTTGAGTACGTCTGCCAAAATGATAGCGCTCAAGAATAGTGCTAACCTTTGGTAAATAATGGCGATCTAATTTAAGTATACAAATTTCGTATTCATTCAAGGTAGAATCATCTATATCAGGTAAGTGGTCAAAGACTTCTTGACCCTCTGAACCTAGACAGTGGAGAAGTAAAGCAGTTGTTCTTTCAGCGCTTAAATTAGTTCCGCAAACTTTGGCATACCTCTCAAAGACTTTCTTCCATTTTTGCCACCTAATAGGTGGATCACCAGGATTGGATAGAAAGAAAGGTGGAGTAGCAACGTTCTGCATATTAAATAATTGAGGAATAAGTCAAATCTAAAAAGAAAGTAATTAAATGTAAAGTAAAAGAATGTAAAAATTATTAGATTGTAAAATCTTTCACCCAAAGCACTATAAACAACAGAATTGTGTTATAAGTTGTCTCTGTCCAAAAACATGTAAACCTAAACTTATAAACAAATATAAGTTGCATGCAAATCTATAGATATGGTGATTTCTTAATGCAATGTCACCCTAAAGAAAGAATTATGTTATTAATAAAGACCTCCAAAATATATCGAAATCACATTGAAGATCATACACATATAGGTTACAAGTAAAATCCACATGTTGGCGCTGTTGTATAAGACTCTGTTTTTGAGCAACTGAAAGCTTAAAGTACCTCAGTTTTCTTCAATGTGGAAATAATTTCTGAAATAAATGACGATCAACAAAATGTTCGAACGCTGTGTGGCTGGAGTTTGACGAAGCACTGGAATTCACAGAGTCCAATTGAATACTTGCTGATAATACCTAAGATGGCTGTCACGTGTGACGTTGCGACGTAGAGACGTCATTAAAAACTACGGGAGCCCTAGCTGTTCAAACTGCCAACAGTAGTTTTATACAAAGAACGAAGCTCCAGAGAGGATCATGGCAGAGCGAACATTCTCTGCGTCACACAAAGTCTGAGCGAAGGGTTTGAAAGATGCCCAACTTTAGCGTCATCCGAATGTACACGCGGTGAGTTTTGAACGATGACAATCTTTTGAACGATACTAAGAAAGCTTGTAAAACTCAAACGTATGTTGGGAATGACATTTTTAAGCAGGTTAAAGACTTTGGTTGATCAGAAGAGTTTCTGAAGCTTAGATAGACAGTTTAATAAGCCAAATGCGTAGATTACAGCAAGAAACACCAACAGTTAATTTTGATTAATGACTCGTTTCTCAGCAGATTGAAAACTTTGGTTGGCATGTATGGTTTCCGAAGGCTTAGATGGGCAGTTTAACCAGGCAAATACGTAGATTGCAGCAGGGAACACCAACAGTCAGTTTTGCTTAATGAAAGCTTAATTTTGACGTTTCCCACAAAGTTTCCAATCAAAGTGGATTTACCAACCTCATGAGTATGTCAATAAAATTGTTCCATGTTTTCCTGCAAGTTATATGCTTATCTAGAAGTCACTTTAGTGTTAAACCTTGTGAATCCTTACTTCGGGAGCACAAATTAACATTTACCAAATCAAATAGTAAGGCAATTAGGCTCCCAACAAAGTTTCCAGGATCACATGAAGCCCACATCGATCGACTTTCTCCCAACCCTCTAATAAATCTGTTTAAGTTCAAGGGCGAGAAATGTGGTGAAAGCTTTAGGTTTATATATTTTATTTTATCAAATAAAGAGATAGTGACTCTAGGTAAAAAATAAAAAATAGGAAAACACTTACAAGAAAGTCCAGTAAAAAACAAATATCAGATGTTGAGATCTTCTTTAAATCTTGAAATTCCTCAGAAAGAAAAATTAAAACTTCTCTCATCTGCACAGATGCATCCCATCTTCGTCGCCAGTGTAAAATTATCACATTAAGAATTGCTGGTACAGGTTGGAATGAAAATGAAGTACGTTTATTGTAGAGGAAATAAGATCCCATCCATCAATTTCAATCTGTCAGGTGCAACTGACCAATCTCCACACCACAGTATTCCATCACCATGGAGCTACTTCAATAAACAACAACCTCTCCAGTACCTAATCCTTAAAGGAGAACTACTACTATGTACAAGATAAATATATAAATAACATGCACATTACTACAATTACCAACCAATTATTAATTAATTAATAATACAATAATTTACACATGAAACATTATAATATCTTAATTGAACAAATATTAATAAATAAAAATTAATCCATTAATAAAATATAATTAAATTACTTCCTACCCTATTCCTCTTTAAACCGACCGCCCGCTACGGAACTAAACAATGCAAAAATTAAATTAAAATAAATAAATAAATTGAACATAATTAAATTACTTCCCACCCTATTCCCCTATAAACCTACAACCCGCTATGGAACTAAAATCACAAAATTCAAATAAAAAAAGGAAAGTTTAATATAATTAAATTACTTCCTACCCTATTCTCCTATAAACCCTCAACCTGCTACCGTACTGAAAGCACAAAATTCAAATGCATTTTTTTAAGAACTACTAAAAATGTAACATATATATTAAAAATAAACAAAAATCTTATACAAAAAAACATACATATAAAATATATACTAAAATACATAACAATAATAATGAATTATATTTTTAACAATTATATTTTTGCAACCGATATTAAACACTTAGATATTTTTAAAAACGATATTTCTTACCTTAAGTTGATATCCTTGACCACTATATTCTTGCTGTTGATATCCCTGACCCACGATATTAATAACACCATATTTGTGCAACTAAATATTTTGTACTCGATATTCTGTCTCTGCACCGCAGGAGCTGAATGGTCCATGACAAGTGAGTATTCAGCATCTGAGGATCCAGGGCCATCAACAGCATATCATCTAAATACACAATGAGACGTACTCCCCGAGCTCTGAGGGACTCCACTACTGGCCTCATCAGTTTGGTGAAGAAGCACAGGACTGATGAAAGGCCGAAGGGAAAAGAGACTTGAACTCTAGACATTGGCCTGTGGGGGGGGGGGGAGAAGATGGGCACAGAAAGGTATGCATTCTTCATATCCAACTGGACCATCCAATTGCCTTCCTGAAGAATATCCATTAGCAGGTGAATGCCCTCCATTTTGAAATTTCTGTGCAGTATGCACACATTGAAATCCTTCAGATTGAGTAGTAAATGGTAATCGCCCCCTTTCTTTATGACTAGAAAAATGAGACTTAAGAACCTCTTGGGGTGAGGGACCGACAAACAGATTACCCTGGGAAAAATACATCTGTTTTGGCAGATGAGATTGTATAGGAGTGTTGGATAATTTTATTATGAAGCCTAGAATTGCTTCTAGGGCCCATTGATCTAGGGTAATTCGCCTTCAATTGTTTGGGAACAAGCCCACTCTTCCCCCCAAGATTACCTCTGAGTAAGGAATAATTCTTACCGGAATATCCTGTGTCTTGGATTGCCCCCTTTGTCCCCATCGAGAGCCTCTTCGGAAGCGTGTGCGGCCAAACCGGGGGTGGGTGGGATAAAATACTGGTTCAGATGTCTCTCAGTACCACCCCCTTCTACCTCGGGGGTAGTAGCCTTGCTGGTGGCTTTGAAAGGATCCTAAACCTGACGCATGCCCTCCATAGCGCCCACTCCTGCCAAAAAGGCTTTTTCTGAATACTTGTTTTCAGAGAAAATTGAGCTTTGTCCATAGAGGGGTAAGTGGAACAAAGCTTGTCTAGTTCTTTGACAAGCGGCCCACCAAATAAAAGCCCTTCAGCTACGGGGCTGGCTTTGGACGTGGCAAGATCATTGAGCTTTGGATCTATACACATCAGAATGGATCTCCTGCTTTCAGTGGAAAATGCACAGTTGGTATTCCTCATCTGACAAATAGCTCTCTGCGCCCATCCTACTAGGACGTCCGTATGTACAGGGGAATGAGAATTCTGGGCTGGTATGCCAATTCTAATATCTTCTTCAAGTGCCGGACATATCCAGGAGTTTGTCCTGACAATTTTTCCATGCTCGATCCAGGGCCCTCTTGGAGTCTTTGGAATTTTTGTGCATGAACGTGACCATCGTGGAGTCAACCTTTGGTGTACCTGCAACTTTCCCTGCCAGGTCTGGCCTAGGGCATTCTGATTTAAGTCGCCCACTGACCTTGTTATCAAAATCTTATCTTAGTTGCGTTTGGATGTACTCTGCCACCTATGTAGGAGGAACCCAACTGGAAGGTTTGGGATGAATGATTTCCTTGGGCTCAAAGGTAAGAATTTTATGGGACTTGAAGGAGGAGCTTTTCTTCTTCTGACTAGTAACAGGTTTGTCAGCCTGATCACTGTCCGAGTGATTTGAGGAGGAATCTGACTCATGGGATTCGGGGGATTGAAAGGTCTCTCCCAGATGGGGAGTGCTATAATCATGTTCCAAATCCCTCTTGCGTTTCAGTTTTGCAAAGGTGTCTGCACCTCCTCCTGGATCTTTGTTTTAGCCTTGCCAGCCTCGCCACTTTGTCTAGGTGCAACATCCCCTTCGGCCGGAGTTGCCAACCCTGCTGACTTGTAGTCAAGTAAATGGCCCCTAAAAGGACCCAAAGCCCCTATCAGGGCCTTATTCAGTGACTGCTGCACACTGCAGTCGAGAGCGTCATCTAAACCCAATTCTAACTAGTCATCTGTGTCAATGGGGAAGTATCCCATGTCCGACTCATAAAGCTCCAACTGTGCCATTCTCCTGTCTAGGTATTACCCTTTTATAAGTCAAGAGAGATAAGGGGGTTGTAGGCCCAGCTAGGCCATGGAAGGCCTCAGGTAATAGAATGTGGAGGGAGCACCTGGAAAAAACACTCAAGGACAAGCCTGCATCTATTTTACAACCCTGTGCAAATTCTTTGCTAGCATAACACACATATCACCCGTAGGTATCAAAGCACTGAATAACAGATGTTTAGTGTTACCCAACTCAATGGTACTCATTTTATTGACCTCAGATAGATGAAAGGCTGAGTGGACTCACCGGGATTTGAACCTGTGACCATAAGATCAAACACAGGTCCCTACAGTGGATGCATTAGCCCACTGAGCCACAATTCTCAGCCTAGCACGGTGTGAGGGAAAGCCAGTAATCAGCTACCACAGTGTATTTAAAAGAGCGTGCTACAGAAAAACAAGAGCGAACAATTCAAAACCTCTCTTTACCCATTGCGGGGAAACCTACACATCCGCATTGGAGTGTTGAGGAAAGGCAATAGAAAGGGGACTAGACTGTCACTGAGATGGTCGTAGCCACGCTCCCACTCCACAGTGGCCACAACACCCAGTGTCATGGATAGAGTTTTTATCTAGGTGCATTTTTGGATTTATGACAGAAAACAAGCAACACTTGTGTTGTGAATAGCGTCTAGGCAGGACAGAAGCTAAATTGGTCATGCGTGCATCAGCACAACCATAATAAACTTCATGCAAAAACTAAATAGAACGAAATGACATCCCTTATTAAATCAGGGCCTTTGTATTCCAAGGAATTGATGTAATGGCATTGTCAAACTTTAGCAGTAAGTGAAAGCCTTTGCTGAGCTTTAATTCTTTGGTCATTTACCAACTTGATTATCTTTAAAACCTCCAACCAAAATCAAGGTTGGCGTTTACCAAGCCAAATATATGAACATAATTTCCATTGCTATTCTAAAGGATCAACATATTTCAATTTATAGTAAACATCATTGATGTATGAAAACACAAGTGCAATATTTGCAAAATAATAGCCGCTTCATGGATAACCTTAAAGTCTACAGTGTAAGCTCCTCAAAATACATTGTTATAGTATTTTTTACACATAGGGTATTAACACAGAGAGATCACTCTACATTGCCAGTCAACTCTTCTTCCTTAGCACACATTTACCCACCAGGTGCTTCTGCCCTGCTCTTCTAGCTCAAACAACTTGTAAAATGGAATACATTGTTGTGAGGACACATGTTTTCTCATGGCCAGAAAAGCTGTGCCACACTGCCCTATGTAGTCTTCTCTCAGTGACCACAGTAACCTATGTGTCTATGACTTTTGCTAATATCTTAGTAAAGTTTTACCCAAAGTCAATCCCCACCTATTGTCTCCAGTGGCCACTACCACATCATTCCTTGCTGTGCGATCTGTCACAACTGATTACATTGCTAAATAATAGGAGTTTGCAGTCCCTCGCAGTCATAATACTTACTTTATCCACCACTAGGCTAGATGTCTTTAAGATGTTTATGATGTGTTCAGACTCTTTCTTGTACTCACCCCGATGGCTGCGCTACTGAATAACAAACAGTGTGCACATAAAGGCTCAATGCCCGATCGTAACTTTACTACTCCTAAATGCATTTTGTGAATACCGAAAGTCGTAAAGTTAGGATTTTGTCTCAGTTTAGGAGTAGTAAAGTTAGGAATCCTAACTTTACTACTTATAAATGCCTTTTGTGAATACCAAAAGTAGTAAAGCTAGGATTTTATCTCCGATTACTTTTGTGAATCGGGCACTCAGATGTAAAGTCTGCCAGTAGTTCCGGTGAAAGGAAGCCTCTCTCTACCATTGTACAGAAGGTATTTGCAATTGAAAGACCCAAGTGCAAAAATATAGTACTTTTTACAATATGAGGGAGGAATATTTCCATCCTGTAACATCAACCTCTAGACTCGGAGTTGTGTGGAAAAAAGATGCCATGAATTCCAAAGATGATGACTGGTGGAATGAAGTATGATGTGGTTTGCTCTGCAAATGCGTTTCAGTGCGCGCAACAAAATTTGTTTTATTTATTTGTTTGAAAACAAAGCACAGAGAGGCACAAAGCAAGTGGCATGTAATATGCTAGAAATGATAAGTCTTCACAATTTTCGAAGTAGAAACTTCTTCTTTATTATTTTCCAAAAGGATGAGGGATACACACAGCCACAGCCAACGCGTTTCACCCGAAAGGGTTTCCTCAGGGCTAAAACCTCAAATCGCACGATAGATCACAGACTGGTTTCCGTTCTACTATCCTCTATTCAAAACTTTTCTCCAAGGATGTGTATCCAAATATGAGGCAATTTAGTCATCTCATCGGTACGAAGACATGATGGAAGAACGCGGACAAGCACAATGGTAAAAGCCGAGCTCAAGCGGTCATTACGGGGTAGAGAAACGCTGAACGGAAGGGTGATCAGTTCATTTCAGAGTTGCGTATTTATTTATTTATTTATTTACATTACTCTGGTCGGCTGTGAGCTGGAGTTTACTATAAACCCCCACCCTTCACTTCCCACGCACCGCTTTACCACCCCGTGGCACTCCCTCCAAGAGCCGCTACTGCAATGCAGCGATAATAGGGTAACTACCCATGCCAGTTGCCATCAGTCTGTGAGTGTGTGCTGTATTGGGGCTGAAATGTTTGGTTAGAGTCAAGGTCCCCTTCTACATGCATTTCATGGGGCTTGAGGGTTGGGATTATAGAGCTATGCATGTGTTTCACTCAAATGGTATCTGTACAAATAAGACAATAAATCATATGTACTGTATTAATGTTTTAATGACAATAACATTTTAATAGCATTTTCAAGTAGTGAGTCTTTTTTAAATTTGCAACCCTCGTAAATGGTGGTTTGTACACGAGAAGAGAGAGCAGTATAATACCATAAACGGAAGCTAAATATAATTTCTTATGTTCATTGATGTCCTGGCCCATTTATTGCATTCATTCTTAACATTTTCATAACATGTTCACTATTGCTGCCTAAGACTTTGCTCTGCAAAACTGTTGCAACGGTGTCCATCCACCCATGCACTCATTCAATCATTAATTATCATGGCACTCAAGTTCAAAGTTCAAGTTCAAAAGACCTTTATTCGAATTTCATAAAATCCATAAAAGTACAACAATAAGAACAATTAATTTTCGCAATAAATCGAAATACAATTTCATAATTATTAAAAACCAATACAGCTCTCATCAATCAATTTTCAGGGGTTTTCCATCATAATACGTGCACGTGTTATCAGTCTCAAAAAAGTGCTAGTGCGAAAAATTAATTCATCTGTATCCAGGGAAAATAGCATTGAGCAAGACTCCCCCAGAGAGAGGGGTCTTTGTTTTCTAAAATAAGGGGTTAGAAACCAGTTAATATATTTTAAGTAAAATTTGCAGAAGAATAGGAAGTGCAGATCGTTCTGTGTACTAATGCCATTGCACGGACATGGGTTATATTGTGTTGTGTGGTGATAACCCAGGGGAAAGCCCAATAGAAATTTCACAGAGCCTGCCCTAAGACGAAATAGCAAAGATCTTTCCCAGTTGGACATGGGGAGAGTAAGGTAGGGTGGGAGTGGTTGCCTACACAGATCATTCCCTATGTATGTAACAACAGTGGGTTTAAATATTTCCCTTCCCATTCTTTCTGAATTAAAAAGTGCATATAGTGCTTGTTTGACCTCAACCTTGTCTTTAAGCTCAATTCTGGATGGGTCGGAGAAAAGATCGCCTCTGTCCACGGCACGCAATGATTTTAAAACTCCCGCGTGCCAAGGGATTGATAAGCCGTGGTCACATTTGAGGCAGTCTTTTATAATGTCTTGTGTTAAAGTTGCTGAGTTGTTCCTCCAGATCCTAATCCAGAATAGAGCTGGTCTAGTTCTGATAAAGTCGCAAACATAGGGGAGGTTTAGTTCTTTATGACAAATAAATTCAGAGGATGAGATTGGGGCGCCCAGTATTTTCCTACAAAAACGACTTTCTTCACGCTGAATTCCGGGGGCCCGATTCACAGAACTAACTTAAGACAAAATCCTAAACTTACTACCATTTTGGTATTCACAGAAGGCACTTACTCATTTTGGTATTCACAGAAGGCACTTACTCATTTCGGTATTCACAGAAGTTAGGAGTCCTAACTTTAGGACACCTAAATGCCTTCTGTGAATACCGAAAGTCTTAAAATTAGGATTTTTCTCAGTTTAGTAGTAGTATAGTTAGGACTCCTAACTTTAGGACTCCTAAATGCCTTCTGTGAATAGCGAAAGTCTTAAAATTAGGATTTTTCTCAATTTAGTAGTCCTAAGTGTAAATAATCTCCCCTGCTCCTTCCATTGGAAAATTACAGTTTCCAGATAACCAATGGAGGGTTCTATTTTTAAGAGATGTGGGGTTTTCCTCTTGATCCTTCCTCAATTTAGGCACATTAACTAGGACCAACACATAGGCCCCACACTCTGGGGGTAAACTGATACGAGCCGGGATCTGTCTCATATTGGTTGCTGCAATTTGATCCGACTTAACTGATGGGGGATTTCGGGGATTTCGGGCATCATTATTGGCTTGTCTAGGTGGTGCCCTTTTGCTTTTAGCAGTGGTTTGATCCATACCTTCTGGGCTATCTGCCTTAGTTGTTTTAGGATTGGGTGCCCGTTTGGCTGAAAATTCCGCATTTGATGAGTTTTTACTTGTGCTCGGTTTTAATGTTGGCAAAGGGGCATTAATATGGGCATTTGTGTTCGTGCTAACCACAATGTTTTTGGGTTTGTCTATGGTGATTATCCCCGGATTTGGTATAATTGTTAAATTATGCCCTGTGCCCAATTTTATCACATGATCATCTAATGCTCTCAGCCTCTTATCTATGTTGAGGACTTGTTGGTTAATTGGCCCTAAAAGGGTGGTTATCAGGGTCTCCATCCTTCCCCAGAAGCCCTCGTTCCCCAGTGCTGCACTGGCTTCTGTAATTTGGAAATCCATCTCACTACATTGACCTTCCCCCTTCCCCTCATTTTGCTCTACAGGGGCAGGGGTCCTCTGTAGTTGATTACGCCCACCCTTATCTCTATATTAATTCGACGCTGGCTCTATGTGTTTCTGTTTTCGCTTAGTTTTTTGCCTCTTAGCTTTCTGCCCCCTGGTTTGCATCGATATACTAACACTTTTGTCCCTGTCTGTAGTTAACACATCAAAATCGGGGCATAGTCCTGTGCCCTCTAAGTGTGCCTGGTCATTAACTAAGGGTAAAGAAGAATCAAGGCTCCTATTCATGCTTGACCTTAGCATAGTAGGGGTTGACGAGAGCCTGCTGTCCGTAGAAAAATGTCCAGGGGGTACCGTGTCTACGATTATACAGTTCTCATTAGGGTCTGCGCCTGGGAGCCCCGCATAAGATGTAGCAAGCAGGGAATCCAGTGAGTTTTCTTGATGCATGAATAGGGGCAGGCTCGGTGGAAGCGAGAGACGCCTTTCAGTATTCTGGATGGCCGTAGCGACAACACCAATAGTCTTCTGGAGCATTTTGTCTATGGCTGTCAAGCTAGGCAATGGGGTTGTGGGAGTTGTTACTGCCATTTTCTGCTTACCATTTGGCTTGGGCACAGCTGGTGTTCTTTTCCCCATATTAAGTGTTTGGCCGGATATACTTATACAACAGATGGCGTCCTTCCTACCATAAGTTGAAATATGCTCCCAGCGATAATCAAATCTTGTCACTAACCTTAAAACGGTCTGCCTAGGGGGGTGGTCCAGCCCAGCCTCGTTCTGCCTCGGACGGCCACAGACGGCCCTCCCTTTGCCCGGGTCGTCTCGCGCGCGTCCCGCGAAGCGGGGCTCAGCGCTGCTTAAATGCGCCTCCTGGCGCTGGCGCAGCGTGGGTAGAGCGCGCCGCCGCTGGGGCTGCCGGGTATTGAAGTCCCGTGATGGCGGCGGCGCTGCTTGCGGCTGCGAATGACTCCTGGCAGTGGCGGCGCTGCTTACGGCTTCGTTTGACTCCTGGCTGTGGCGGCGTTATCAGCGTGGTAAGTCATGGCACTCATTTACTCAGCCATTCATCCATGAACTCAAGCATTCATATAGTTGTTAACTCATTCTCATATTCACCCACTCATTATTCCATGCACACCACAGACACAAACTCACCAATCACTGAAAAAACACCATCTCTTATAAAATAGCCAGACCAATGGGATTTGCCAATATTTGTTTGAAGATGTGACCAGTAAAATAATTTTAAACAGGCTAAGGCTGAAAGTGTATAATGTTTGCTTCTGAAGTAAAGTGTTTGACTTTTGCTGTAAACGTTTTCTCGGTTAATGTAAGAGGTCATTTGCAATTTGCACTTGTAGTCTGATACCTTTGAATTTTATTGATAAAAAACAACAATTTGTTTTTCCAAAACACCTCCAGCAAAAATGCCTGATTTTCCTATTAGTGTAACAATTTTAACGCTCTGATCGTTGCTCTTATACCCTTAGGTAACACCAATCACGTGGATGGAACCTAGAAATTGGACATCGGGGCAATATTTCATTCTTCTAGGATTTCCAAAGGAACAGTGTGCACTAATATTTTTAATTTTCCTGCTGATTCTGCTAGGAAACCTGTCTATATTTGGCATCATCCGGATCGATTCACGTCTTCAAACACCAATGTATTTTTTCCTCAGCAACCTATCATTGCTGGATATCTGTTATTCAACAACCACTCTCCCCATTATACTGTCCAACTGCATAGCTGGTGACGGAATCATCTCTTTCCCAAGATGCATCACACAGTTGTATTTTTTCGTGTCCCTTGGGGGAGCAGAGTGCCTTCTGCTGGCCGCTATGTCGTATGACCGTTATGTGGCAATCTGCAACCCCCTCCGCTATGTCATTATCATGAGTCATAGACTTTGTGTCCAACTCGCCCTATCCTGCTGGCTGAGTGCCTTTCTTAACTCCATCCTGCACACAGTCATGACTGCCACCTTGCCCTTCTGTGGGTCAACCCACATCCACCACTTCTTCTGTGATGTGCCCCCGCTCTTGAAGCTGTCCTGCACTGACACCCACACCAGCCAGACCTTGCTGTACGTCGTCAGCATCTTCCTGGGAGTGAGCCCCTTTATGTACATCATCGTCTCCTATGTCCGCATCATTTCCTCCATCCTGAAAATCAGCTCTTCGGAAGGGAGGCGCAAGACCTTCTCGACCTGCTCTGCGCACCTCATGGTTGTTACTCTGTTTTATGGGACAGCCAACTTTAACTACATAGGGCCGAGGTCCGGCTATCCACCCGAGGTGGAGAGCGTCTCCTCGCTGCTCTACTGCCTTCTAACCCCTCTCCTCAATCCAATAATCTACTGCCTGAGAAACAAGGAGGTAAAGAGCGCCTGGAGCAGACTTTTCGGAGGAAGCACTAAGTCATTAATATTTAGTTGGTAAACTGCTTCAGTCACCCGGTCACACAAGAACAGAGCAGGTCTGCTGGCACAAATATGGACTACACCTTTAATCACACCTGCAATAGGTTCAAAAAGGTTCCAAAACTGACTCGAAAAAAGTATTTATTTAAAAGGAACAACTCTACTGCACTACATTCCCTGGGCAAATCCAATCAAAAAGCCAGTTCAGATTCCCAAAATACACAGCAGGACGTTTGCAGTGCCATGATGTTATCAACAGAATTTGTCCAATTTCAACATTCGCACCATAATTTTTTTCTGTTGAGCTCTGTTTGTTCATTCAATGCACCTTCTAGTGCCCAAAACTAATAGAACACCCAATTTTGTCAAACACAGCTAGATACCCTCCTTCCAGGTCATTACGGACAAGGGATGTAGGGCTTGGTGTGATAGTCTGATGCATTGTGGAAGCTGCTGTCTTGTTGTGCCTCAATAGAACTAATCACACTAAAACACTTTAAATCAACGATTTCTAAGTAAAACGTTCAGGATGGAGACTGTGGATCCTGTTCGCAAAGGTAAATGTACCGCTGTAGATTTCGACTTTGGTGTAAAGCTGCACTTTTGTGCTGTACACGATATTCGAGTGCATATGTCACCTAAGGGCAGACTCACGGCCTGATTTAGATCTTAGGGGATGGGTTACTCCGTCACAACAATGACGGATATCCTATCTGCTGAAATATAAATCCCATAGGATATAATGGGATTTATATTTCGGCAGACAGGATATCTGTCACTGTTGTGATGGAGTAACATGTGGACCAAGATTTAAATCAGGCCCTTAATTGGAACTAGGGAGTAGAGATATCTAAGAGTAAATTTACAAATGTGACACTACTACGAGTAATTTTCCATGCATAGGCATAGATCCCCACACTGGGGCAGAGATATTTATATGCAAAAGTATAGAGAAAATTAATAAAGTTTACTGATTAATTGAAACACAAAAATATTTTAACGTACGACACATTTGTAAATTGATTTAAAATAATTAATAGTAATCTAGAGGTAATAAGACAAAATGTGGAAGCACATTTACTCATCAAACTAAGGGTCTGATTTAGATGTCGACGGACAGGTTACTGTGGCACAACAGTGACAGATATTCCATCCTCCGAAATATAAATCCCACAGTCTATAATGGGATTTATATTTCAGTGGAAAGAATATCTATCAACGTTGTGACGTAATAAGTAACCTGTTAGCCAAGATCTCAATCAGGCCCTAACTCTCTATTAAATAGTTAGATATATAAATTTTCAGTATGTTTAATTATAATTGTTTTAAAACTTTTTTTTACAAATACCACTGACATTAGCATATTAGTATTGAATAAATATTCACTAAGTTTAACTAAAAGGTATTTGTTTAATTAATGCAAATTGATTATAGATGTTTCATATACTATACAAAATCGCCTTATCTAACAAAATGTACAATTCTAAATGATTTATTGTTAACAAATTATACCTTTGCAATACTAATACTTTTTAAAATTAATTTAATATTGGAGTCAAAATATAAGATATGTAGCAATATTTTCTCTGGGGTTTTATTTTAAGATTTTGGCCCTAATATTTTCTATAGGAGTGTGTTGCTGTACCCGCAAGCGTACATATGTGGTACTTAACTTACTTCAAGATCGGGCTGAAGTATATTTACAACTGTTTTGGGCCATTTGTGCAGTAGTAAATTCAGAAGCAACACATGCCTATTCTTTTGTAGCTTGGAGTTTGTATTAGCATGTCCCTCACTAAACCTATCCTTAATCCCCTCAAAAACACTTCTAATATGTATGAAGTATGTTCCTTTTCCAGTTACTCCCCCTTCTTTCAACCATATTTACTACAAAAAATGTTTCCTTACATGTGTGGAGAGATATGCAAAAAAAGTAGAAGAGGCGGAGGCATAGATCTTCAGCCATATGTCAGTCAATATCATTTTGGAATATGCTAGTAGTGGTACTATAGCATTTATTAGTGTACTGCAAAATTGAGTTTTTAAATAGGCCCCAGTGCTTGTACTGACCTGGAGTGGGGTGGTCACCCTAGCCGAACATTAGACACTGCAGAAAAATTCAAATTCTCAGCCATTCACAATAGAGATTAATTTATAGTATTGTGATTGTTTAATCCAATTAGTCAATTAGACATCTGAATGCACTTTGACATTAAATATTACAGTACACGACAATAGAAACTGGATTTGTAATCGGTCCTCTAAATTACACAAAACAACCTAAAGGCATTACAAATTCTGAATCCTATAAACTATAAGCTAGAAATATCTGCATTCTAAAGGTTTGCTAACACTTTTTTCACTGTACTCATTATATGCTACAGAGAAAATAGCTGTGCTTATTATTTTCTTAGTGACTACTCAGATTTAAACACTACAAACTTTATTTAGTAAAAATATGTTCAATCAGTCAAAGTGAAGACATCTGGGCCAGTATTACGTATAAAAGGGTGCACTGTGTGCAGCATGGCATACCTTTAAACCGCTGCTCCGTGCACAAACAGGGACAGTGTGCCCTACTGCAAGTGATGGGGTGCCCTCAGGGCAGCCGTGAAGGTGCGCTGCCATGGCGACAGCTCATTAGTGAAAGTCGGTCCCGCTGACTCTAGCAGTAACGGATGCTAGTAAGAGCGAGTGGTGGGACGGGGGGAGTGGAGCTTAAGCAGCGCTGTTATTGGTCTGAGCGCCATGGATTGGTGCTCTGACAGCGGCTTGGAGGCTTTGCATGTTCCTCACCAGTCTGTGTAATGCAGCCTGGTGGGGAAAATACAAAGTGCGTATGATGGTTTTAGTGGCCCTCTTGGGCCAGCCAAACCATCATACCCAATTTAGAGTGTGCTTTACACTCCACCCCGGCCCTCTGCACTGGCCAGCCTGGCCCACCCGCACCACACGCGAGCAAGAAGGAAAACTAAAACGATAATAACATTAGTTATTCTCGTCTTATTTTTCATTTTCATACTGCTCACAGAGCAGTGGGGTGACGCTCCTCCTCCTTAGCGGAGGAGCTGCCGCTGGACTATAGCATCAAGTCTGAATCAATCAGGACATTCTAGGAGTTATAAATGCCCCCAGAATTCCCTTAAATGGGCCATCCAGTGAAGAGAAAACACTTCTTTTTACCCAGTTCTGCATCACTAATAACCACCAACAGTAAGCATTCTAGAATGTTGGTTTACTTGAAGTCTGCTTGGGTTTTGAGACATATTATGATATAATTTACTGGTTAGCACCTTTAAAAGCTACTCAATACGTACTCTACGTAGGTATAGGTGATGAGTTTTCTAGTCAAGTCCCACAATTCTAACACTGGTGAGTCATTGCTTCGGCACCCTGGCTTCTTAGAAGGCTGGATTACATTTGTCGTGTCTTGACTGTAATTATTTTAATAACGCTTGCATTTTTTTTTAACGATAAGTGTCTTTTCATACATTGAAACACTACAATTCAATTCCATTCAATAAGTCTTTATTTCGATAAAATATCATAAAAGACAATACCATTTAAAACCAGGTTAAAAGAATCAAAATACATCAAGATATAACATTAGCAATTCTTATAGGTTTTCATAGTCATGGGTATTTAGCAAAAATTGTTCCTTTAAAAGGTGATGAACAGAAAGATAACCGGTCTTCAGTTAGAATGTACTTAAAACAATAAATAATACAATTCACTAAAGAAATCTTTAAAAAAGATCCCCCACCATAATTGGCGTAACACTCATAAAATCCTATAAAGGCTGCCAATTGGATACATTAAGGTCAATGCAACACAATACATTTAATAATCGCCCCCAACATGTACTCGAAGAAGCGTAAGTTTAACATTGCCTCCTCTCTTTAGCACGTATAGCACGTATAGCCCACATCCACAGTTTCCTATCTTTTTGGAGGTAATAAAATCCCAGTACTTTTCATACTTAACTTCATGTTTATGTTCTGAAAAGACTCTGGATAAGGATGAACCTGTTAAGGCAGAGAAGCGCTTCATTTTGATCATGTTCCAATATGCTGCCTTGTATTCACCCCGAGAAGGAAAGGAGTTTTTCATTGGATTTTGCCACAGACTACTCATTCCCATCTCTGACAAGGTAATTTTTACTCGTCTCAGCCATGGAATTTTTATGCATTCTATCAGCCTCCCAAACTTCCAAAAGTGCTTGTGCGTACTGGGACAGTTCCGGGGTGACCCATAATCTTCTCCAGTACGCTACTGGTCTGAATTGCGCCGTATCTTCGACAGAATAACAGCCAAGATCTAAAAACAGCGGCAAAAGGGAGTTGACTGAGGGAGACCAGTCAATGCCCTCAAAAATTTATTTTGGACTGTTATAAAGGGGGCAAGATTCTCAAAGCCCCACAATTCGGCCCCATACAAGACCGAGGAACTAATTTTTGTATTGTAAATTTTTAAAACTGGAGCGACAGGTTTGGTATATGAAAATTGCTGCTCCTTCAACAGGGCACCTGACAGCTGAGCATGCCTAAG
Source organism: Triturus cristatus (assembly GCF_964204655.1). Classification (NCBI taxonomy): domain Eukaryota; kingdom Metazoa; phylum Chordata; class Amphibia; order Caudata; family Salamandridae; genus Triturus; species Triturus cristatus. Next base: position 409,373,652 of record NC_140590.1, read on the forward strand.
AGTTAATAAATTGATCTGAAGCTTCCAGCTAAGTTTGCTGCCAATTGTTACCCTCAAATAAGTAAAAGACTAGGTCTGTTCCAGGATACCTTCCTTCATTTCTACTCTACCATTAATCACCTTATGCTTATGTAGGACCATACATTTTGTTTTCTCCACATTCACTAGGAGATTGTGGTCATGACAAAACTCCTCAAATCTCCCCAAAGCTAACTGTAAACCCTTCTGAGTCTTAGAGAGTATGAGGGTGTTGTCTGCAAACATAAGCAAGGGGATTTTCAGGCCTGCTAACGTGGGAGCATCAGTGGGGAAATTCTGGAAGTACTGGACTACCCTATTAATATTCAATGAAAAAAGTGTTGGTGCTAAAACGCACCCCTGTTGAACCCCTTTAGCTATAGGAAACCTTTGCGTAACACTTCCTTGAGTGTCCTAACTTACCTGCGCATGATTTGCATCATGTAGAGTGACTAAAAAGGCTAAAATTTCTAGTGGCATACCTAATTCTAAAAAAGGTTCTCCACATTTTGGCACGGGCAACAAGATCAAAAGCCGACTTAAGGTCGACAAATGCAGCATAGATTATACCCCCACCTAAAATAACCACACGCCAATAAACTAAAATGAACCTAAAAACCTGGTCGATGGGGATTCGGCACTGTACCATTCTAGCAGAAACTTTCTGTATACAGTCAATGAGGCTTATTGGCCTATAATTACCCGGGTTAGAACGGTCACCTTTCTTAAAAATCGGGAGGATTTCCGCTCCTGAGCATGTATCGGGCATGGTTGCTCCACTAGCGATAGCATTTACAAGGAGCTGGATATAGGATGCCCAAATATCTATATCGTGAAGGTACAGATCCACCGGAATACCGTCTAACCCGGGTGCCCTGCCTCTTAGGACTGATTTACATAAACTGATGCAACTGTGCTATTTTATTTTGGAGATGCTTGCAAAACTGTCCTGAGGCCCCATTTATCACTATATAGTACGGCCTGCTGCTTTGCACCATTTATTTTTGTAACAGCCAGTGCTTTTGGAAGAAAAATCAATGTTTGTGTTTGGTCAGCTGCAAGGATTAGCATTACTGACACACAGTGCAACTGTGCAATCCCCGTCATTTCCCCATTGTCTCCAAGAAGTCCCCTGTGCGTTTTTAGTTTTCCAGAAGTGTTTTTGCGAGGCCTGTTCCGGAGGCTTCCCTGAAACTAATGCTGATTTTGGCAAAGCTTCTGGTAGGCGGCTTTTTGGAAGGTGGACCTGCATGCATGCATGCAGACAGGAACCTCTGCAGTGAATTTTGGGGAGAGTCCTTCCATTGCATCTCTCTGAGAATAGAATTTCAGACCAAACATGGTTGGATGATTAGCTGGAGTGGACTTATGAGATGCACAGGACGGTGGCTGGTATTTGGCTGCTGCCCTCCAGCTTACGCAACTGGCCTTGCGTGGACCCTGTAATTTCTGTGTGACTTGAGTGTGCCACTGAAGATGTCCACTTCCACATGGGTAGGACTAACCCTAAAGGCACTGCTGAAGTTTGCCCTGCTGCTGTCCGAAAACCTTTACAAATGCTCACACATTGCACCAGAGACCGGATGCCCACCAAGAGCTGATGAAGCTTTTCCATTGCTACATGTGCAGTTGAGACTCAATGGTGGTTCCACTTGATAAGCATGCTCTGTGCCACCTCTGTTATTTTCTGTTGGTTGGTTCCATTAGCTAATGAGCTATCCAGATCCAGAGGTATCTTTCTGTCAGCTGTGTGCCTGCGAGATCCCACATGTTGTTTTTCAGTATAGTGAGAGAAAAGGAGATAAGGCTACCTCCATGGTTCCCCTAAGTGCACACTTGAAGTCAAAAGAACTGCCTCCTTGTTTCAAAGTACCTGGAAAATGATCATTTAACTTCTGTTGTGCTGTTTGATAACGTTGTGCACCCCTGCATTTGCAAACCTTAAAGTTTATGGGATTGCCACACAGTAATGGTTTGGGTCAGAATTTTGCATCTCCCCTTTGTTACAGTAGCTTGATTGTTATTGGTCAATATTTGTGGACACGTGTTCGCAAACACCGTTTAACCTTGCCACATTGCAGTTTGTCACCTTTGAGTTTCACTTATATTGGAGTCCAGTCAACATTTCTTAGATTGCCGAAGCAAGGAACTCTGACTTTATTCATATATTGTGGCACTTCCAAATTGATGGAAGCAGAGTGTATTTTGTACTGCTTTTTGTATCAATCCCATTTAAACCAGTGTTAGCCAGAGTGTAGTTAAGGTCAGGTCAGAGATTCCAATAAAAATCTTTTTTTGTTTTCTTTGTAAATCTGGCACTGTTTGATGAATCTGCACTTAACTTTCCAAAACAATGTCATCCAGCTTGCATATATCTTGGCAAGTTTCATTCAGTTGCGTCAAGAGTGAAAGATTTTTTATCTCGTCTACAGAAAAAAGTCTAAATGAAATCAAACCAAACTTGGCACTAAAGTAGCTAAAAAAACTACTTTTGCTTACTTTGCTTTAAATCGTTGCAGTAGTTAACAGGAAAAAAATGCTTTGTAATATGTCATAAAAAACTGAAATTCCCAGAAAAATCTAGATATGAAATTATGATTAGACTTGGTTAGGACTTCTTAGTATATATTAAACAACCTCTAACATTTAGTTAAAACTACAATTAAAATGAAGTTATAATTACAAAGCAAAAAAACCCCCAGATTTTCCAGTTATGGATAGTTTTGCAGTCCATAACTTGCACAATAGTCATAAAAGTGTCCTTGAGACACAGAGCTCTCCATGGCTGCATCCTTCTGCCTTACCTTGCTGCTCAAAAATCAAAAATGAAAATAATTAAGGGGCCAGATCATAAGCACCCAAACATAACCAAGATATGCAATTTGCACACCATGGGCCACATGTATGAACCAATTCTGCCTTCGCAAATGGGCATATTCATATAATTGGCCCATTTACGAATGCAAGGCTATTTACATGCATCAAACCCTATTTTGTGATTCAGTAAACTGTTACCGAATCACAAAATGGGTTAGCTATTCGGGATTTGGAAGGGGCATGTTTAGGGTGTCCCTTCCAAATAGTGAATTGCAGCAGTATGTATGAACGTTTTGTGATTGTGAATGCAGTCGCAAAACATTTTCAATTTATCACCAACTTCAAGTTTGTGGTAAACCATTACTAATTGGGAAGGGGTCCCCAAGGGACCCCTTTCCCTTTGGGAATGGTAGCAAAAACGTATTTTAAGAGCAGGTTGTGATTCCATGGACCACTACCTACTTTTAAAAAATGAAAGGAAAACTTTTCTTTATTTTTCTAAAGTTACCTGTTTTCCTTTAAGGAATACGGGTTGCATTAAAAAAAAAACAATTGCTTTATTAACAAGCAATAACAGACATCGTGGTCTGCGCCAACATATCCTTGATTTTAGTTATTCCTAGGGGGTCGCAAAGTGCAACCTACCTTATTATTATTAATGAGGTTGGTCGATTTGCGAGCCCATTTAAATCGCTAAATGAAACTCTTGGCGTTTCATACATTTGGAATAGCGATTATCTAATTGCAATTCACTAGAAATCGCAATTAGGTAATCGCTATTCCAAATCTTGATACATGTGGCCCTAGCTGGTTTGCAAATAAGAATGCAATTTGAGATTCGACTTGCGCACTAATAGTCTGTGTTGCAAATTACACATGAGCATGGGATCTCTAAACAGCCTGCCTAATGAACCTTAAATGGGCAAGTCACAATTTGCGACCCCCTGTGATTGGCTACAATTGCAAATATGAAGGCCTGTAAATGAGAGCAGACCTCCACTGTTGCATTTTTTTAAGTGGCAAGGCAGCAGGAAACACAACTTTGATAGCAGTCTTCAGCCTGGCAAGGCAGCAATTCAAGTATTATGGGGTAAAATGCACCACATCATTATCCAATAAGGAGGTATTTAGTTTAGCATTATGCATGTCAAACCAAGCACATGCAAGAACCCGTGGAAAACATCTTCTGTGTCATTCTATCATATTTTCTACTGAGTCCTCTAAAGGTATTCTCTCAGAGGTGTCTTTGGAGTCCTGCATAGCGCATGCCCATTTGCTCAGAACTAGGATGGCTTCTTTGAAGTGTCCTGCACTTGTGCTAGATAATTCTAACCACAGGTTTCTCACCTTTAGAATAATCTCCAGGCTCCAGACTGGATCTGGAAGCTTTTCACAGCAGAGGGCCCATGCGCAGCTAGGTGGACCTGTGTGACTCCACATAGGCTTCATTATGCCCCAGAAGTGATGAAGAGGATCTGCATATAAGCTTCACCCCTGCACCCCAACATCCATTTCTTATTTTTGGGCACAAGAACACAGATCCAGGGCACCACTCCTACTTACATTAATCTTTCAACAACCCCCAAAGCAAAATATAATGTGCAAGGAAACAATGTCCCCTCCTAATACTATGGCTTCAAACCAGATGTTGAAGTGGGCGGAATCTAGGGGGCACGACATGCCCGGGCTTTTTTGACTTATGAGAAACCATTCCCCTACTTTTGCCTGGGACGGTTAATTCCAATAATTCAAATGCTTCAGCTGAAATGCCATTCAGTGAGTCTCCTGTGCTGTGAAACAAAATCACGGAGGGATGTGTGATCTGAGGAGGAGTAATTAAACCAAGTCTCCAGCCAGTATTCGTGATTTATTTCACTGATTGACCGATGGCTTCGCCACCGTTTCTCTAGCAGCATTTATTCTGCTCTAAAGACATAGGTGCCGATTACGATCCTGCAATAACCGGGTGCGAACTGTCGGACGGAGCATATTCTCCGTCCGACGCGTACCCGGTCGGAACAATATACAAACATGGAATTACGATTCGCACGGAAATACTATTTCCGTACGATTCGTACAAAACTTCGACCGACGAAAATATACATACAAATGTGATCCGGGAAAGCGCCGACGTGACGTCGGGACGCACGCAGCCTGCCATTCACGAACCAGGAAGTACGATTCGCACCGATGTCATCCCGCACGGAGAATATTTTCCGACAGCCAAAAACTGCTGGGAAATCAGGACGACGCGAACAAGGAGTACCTGCATGCGACGGACAGACATGGACCCGAACCTACGTGTCATCCCGGCCCTCATAGCAGTCGACCTCCTCTACAGGCTCCGACGCAGACGCCACAGAAGGTCAGAACAACAAAGGGAGGGGGGAAAGGGGGGGGGGGCAGGAGCAGGGGCAGGCCACAAAACCTCCACACAAGTCACACAGCACACATGCCCTGGACACACCTGACCCCCAGGCCATGGTCACTACGAGGGGGTGGGGGCGTGTCCAGCAAAGCCAGCGTCCGCCACAACGGAAGTGGTTGACGACGCGAACCGGTAACACAACAATACAGGTACGTCCCGTACCCACGCCTTAAGAGCGTGGGTATAAGTCGTACCACGCCCACACCTACATCACCCCAACAATGGCGGGACGGCTCGTACCCACGTGGCAAAGGCCTGGGTACGGCCCGCACAAGCATTCCACAGCGTGGGTATGGATATGTACGGACCACACCCCACCCGCGTATGCATGGAGCGTACCCCCCACCCCAACAGTGTACGTACAGACCGTACCCCCACCCCCGTATGTATGGAGCGTACCCCCCACCCCAACAGTGTACGTACGGACCGTACCCCCACCCGCGTATGCATGGAGCATACCCCCACCCCAACAGTGTACGTACGGACCGTACCCCCACCCCCGTATGTATGGAGCGTACCCCCCACCCCAACAGTGCACGTACGGACCATACCCCCACCTGCGTATGCATGGAGCGTACCCCCACCCCAACAGTGTACGCACGGACCCTACCACCACCCCCGTATGTATGGAGCGTACCCCCCACCCCAACAGTGTACGTACGGACCCTACCACCACCCCCGTATGTATGGAGCGTACCCCCACCCCAACAGTGTACGTACAGACCGTACCCCCACCCGCGTATGCATGGAGCATACCCCCACCCCAACAGTGCACGTACGGACCCTACCACCACCCCGTATGTATGGAGCATACCCCCACCCCAACAGTGCACGTACGGACCGTACCCCCACCCGCGTATGCATGGAGCGTACCCCCACCCCAACAGTGTACGTATGGACCCTACCACCACCCCCGTATGTATGGAGCGTACCCCCCACCCCAACAGTGTACGTACGGACCCTACCACCACCCCCGTATGTATGGAGCGTACCCCCACCCCAACAGTGTACGTACGGACCGTACCACCGCCCCCGTATGTATGGAGCGTACCCCCCACCCCAACAGTGTACGTACGGACCGTACCCCCACCCCCGTATGTATGGAGCGTACCCCCCACCCCAACAATGCACGTACGGACCGTACCCCCACCCGCGTATGCATGGAGCGTACCCACACCCGTGTATGTTCTAAGCGTACATATCCTGACATAGGAGGGTTTGGTGCAGAGTCCTCCCAGCAGTGCCCAGACACAGGAGGGGTGGGTGCCTAACACTCCCAGCAGTGCCCAGACATGAGAGGGGTGTGTGCAGAGTCCTCCCAGCAGTGCCCAGACACAGGAGGGGTGGGTGCCTAACACTCCCAGCAGTGCCCAGACATGAGAGGGGTGTGTGCAGAGTCCTCCCAGCAGTGCCCAGACATGAGAGGGGTGTGTGCAGAGTCCTCCCAGCAGTTCCCAGACACAGGAGGGGTGGGTGCCTAACACTCCCAGCAGTGCCCAGACATGAGAGGGGTGTGTGCAGAGTCCTCCCAGCAGTGCCCAGACACAGGAGGGGTGGGTGCCTAACACTCCCAGCAGTGCCCAGACACAGGAGGGGTGGGTGCCTAACACTCCCAGCAGTGCCCAGACATGAGAGGGGTGTGTGCAGAGTCCTCCCAGCAGTGGCCAGACACAGGAGGGGTGGGTGCCTAACACTCCCAGCAGTGCCCAGACATGGGAGGGGTGTGTGCAGAGTCCTCCCAGCAGTGCCCAGACACAGGAGGGGTGGGTGCAGAGTCCTCCCAGCAGTGCCCAGACACAGGAGGGGTGGGTGCCTAACACTCCCAGCAGTGCCCAGACACAGGAGGGGTGGGTGCCTAACACTCCCAGCAGTGCCCAGACATGAGAGGGGTGTGTGCAGAGTCCTCCCAACAGTGCCCAGACACAGGAGGGGTGGGTGCCTAACACTCCCAGCAGTGCCCAGACATGAGAGGGGTGTGTGCAGAGTCCTCCCAGCAGTGCCCAGACACAGGAGGGGTGTGTGCAGAGTCCTCCCAGCAGTGCCCAGACACAGGAGGGGTGGGTGCCTAACACTCCCAGCAGTGCCCAGACACAGGAGGGGTGGGTGCCTAACACTCCCAGCAGTGCCCAGACATGAGAGGGGTGTGTGCAGAGTCCTCCCAGCAGTGCCCAGACACAGGAGGGGTGGGTGACTAACACTCCCAGCAGTGCCCAGACATGAGAGGGGTGTGTGCAGAGTCCTCCCAGCAGTGCCCAGACACAGGAGGGGTGGGTGCCTAAAACTCACAGCAGTGCCCAGACATGAGAGGGGTGTGTGCAGAGTCCTCCCAGCAGTGCCCAGACACAGGAGGGGTGGGTGCCTAACACTCCCAGAAGTGCCCAGACACAGGAGGGTTGGGTGCCTAACACTCTCAGCAGTGCCCAGACATGAGAGGGGTGTGTGCAGAGTCCTCCCAGCAGTGCCCAGACACAGGAGGGGTGGGTGCCTAACACTCCCAGCAGTGCCCAGACATGAGAGGGGTGTGTGCAGAGTCCTCCCAGCAGTGCCCAGACACAGGAGGGGTGGGTGCAGAGTCCTCCCAGCAGTGCCCAGACACAGGAGGGGTGGGTGCCTAACACTCCCAGCAGTGCCCAGACACAGGAGGGGTGGGTGCCTAACACTCCCAGCAGTGCCCAGACATGAGAGGGGTGTGTGCAGAGTCCTCCCAGCAGTGCCCAGACACAGGAGGGGTGGGTGCCTAACACTCCCAGCAGTGCCCAGACATGAGAGGGGTGTGTGCAGAGTCCTCCCAGCAGTGCCCAGACACAGGAGGGGTGTGTGCAGAGTCCTCCCAGCAGTGCCCAGACACAGGAGGGGTGGGTGCAGAGTCCTCCCAGCAGTGCCCAGACACAGGAGGGGTGGGTACCTAACACTCACAGCAGTGCCCCTGCAAAGTAAAGGGTGGACTACCCACAGATCCAATGCCCACAAATGTCAGTCAGGTGCACAAAGATCCTGCAGTACATGTACCACATGTGTGCGAGGCTGCGAGTATACACATGCATAGCGCCGAAAAGAAAACATGTCCACATGAAGTCATGTCAACAGTCTACAGACACAAGTACAGTGACCATCAAGGACGCCACGAATGATGCAGGTGGAGACATCGCTCAGCATGCATGGCCAAAGTCTAACGAGTCCGTCACACACCCAGCCAATGTAGACACAGCTCAGCACCACATATTGGAATGACCCTGCAGGGAAGATGTCAGGTTACACAGAGGAAGGAACACACCTTGGGACGATGTCACCATGCAGTAACTGCTTACATGAACAAAGTCATGTAGCCAACAGCTTGTGATGGCACACTGATACCAGGGTCCACCCTATGACCAGCACAAGACGACAATTCCCACACACCCAACACATTATCACCACCCAAAATAATGGAGCAGGTCCACCAACAGCAATACCAGATAGACAGTAGTGTACTAAGGAAAAAGAAATTGCTTTATTCAGCATCCAAAAATCTGTTTGTCCCTTGAAAGTTCAAAATGTACAATGCCCATAGGGCATTCCAAAGTTCAAATCCCGGTGGGGGACACAGTGGGACGCGTGTCCCCTAGCTTGCCTGCACAGTCAGACTCCTTTGTCTTCCACAGGGGGGGCATCATGTGGGGGGGAAGGACCAGGCACCGCAGGGACAGGAGGGCGAAGGGTAGGCATCGTGGGTGCAGGGACGGAGGACTCCACCACAGGGGGTGGGGCAGCGCCAAAGGCGGAGGTCAAGATGGCGTTGCACACCTTAGCAAGGTCCTCCAGCGACTCCCCTGCACCCGAAGGAACCACAGGCCCCAAGGAGGGGGGGGGGTCAGAGGGATGGGTCACAGTGCCACTGGGGGAGGGTGTGGACAGGGGGGGAATCAACTCCCCTGGCGGTGTCCTGCCTCCACCGCTTGCGGGGTGGTGCCACACTGGTGCTGATGGACAGACTGGACAGGACTGACCCTGTATCCGACTTTTGGCCAGGAGAGCTGAGGGGAGGGGATTTGGAGGGAGTGGATGTTGTGGAATGCGGACTCCCACTCTGGCTGCGTGTCTTACGTTTGCCCCCCGACCCAGTGGGTGTGCCTACTTCACCCTGTGTGTGCGTGCTAGGAGGTGTGCGTTTGACCTTCCCTGCTGGTGTGGTGCCTGTGTCTGTTGTGGTGGGTGCATGCTGACGTCTGGGTGTACGTGGGACAGGCATGGGAGTGGGAAGTGTGGATGGATCAGGGGTAGGGGGTTGGACGAGGCGCTGCAGGAGACCCACTGCTGCAGTCAGTGTCGAGTCAATGGACCTCAGCAAGTTGCGTTGGTCAGCCTGCGATGAGAAAATGCCCTCCAAGTATGCCTCCATGTTGGTCAGCACTTGGCTGTGGCCATGGAGGACATTAAGCATCGCAGCCTGACCAACCTGCAACTGCCGCTGGATGTCCACAGACTCGGCATTGGCGGCAGCAGTGGAGACAGGGGCAGGGGGTGCAGTGCCTGGCAGGAAGGAGACATGTGGTGACCGGGCACGCTGGGAAGGGACACGAGCAAGTGGGAGGCGGCTGATGGCAATGGAGGGGGCGGAGAGAGATGTTGTGCCGCTGTCAGCCGGTGGTGCAGCCTCCGCCCACTCGGAGAGCTCAGCTTCGGACCCGTCAGCTTCATATTCTGTGGTGGCAGTGGACAGGTCCTCCGCCTCACTCTCCTCCGCCTCAGTTCCACTCGATGTGCCAGCCAAGATGTCACCGCTGGCACTGGTGCTCGGTCCCTCCGCTCGGTCTGTGCTGATGTCTCCCTCCGTGTCCCCCGACGATGCTGTGGGCAAGGTGAAGAGACAGGAATTAATCATGCACCCGTATACATATGTCACATGAGTCCAATCTACATAGGTTACAGTGCATAGCCTGAAAAGAAAGATGAGTTATATCTACAAAACAAGGTACATATGTAGGCCCTGCAACACACAGTTGGTTGACCCACCATGCCACTGAAAAACTATGGAGTGCATGACAAAATAGCAAATGACATGAAATGGATTTTGACAGAGGAGCCAGGCTCTGGGGACAATCCAGCACTGCATCTGCACCACACAGCGTTGCCGAACATAGGGATGAGCAGGGACCATATCCATGAACTTTAGGCACATGCTGCATAGGTAATACTGAGAACATGCCCACCATGACTGGCTCACTGCACCTTGAGTGTATGTCCAGACAAACATCACACACTGGCCAGACCTAGCAAGGAGATTTCAGGTTTGACATGTAGGCTTTGCCCGCACCAACCACCCCCTACATGAGACAATTTGTTGAGACACAGGAAGCACTTACATCTCTTAGTCTGGGTGAAAGACACATGGGCTGGAAAAATGCAAGATTGGACACAAAATACCCAAGGTGCGCCTGTCCAAATAATCATGTACAAATGGCCATCATCAGATGATTGTAACAAGACACACAGGCACTGGCCACCGTGAGTATTAACAAGGAAAATCAGGTCAGGCTGTACAGTGGACACTTGTCCTACATTTCACGTCAATATACATGGTGCCAGGGGACAATGGCACAGAGCACAACCTATGCTGTAGACACTGAGAGTGTCCACATTTTGTGATGACACACATGACACCTAGGAAAATATGCCCCAGGGGACAGTAGTGGCCACACAACTCCATGGTCCTGAATGGGAATGACTGCAACACACGCCACCATCCCTGCACTATGTGTATCGCACACTCATGCACATCGTGTCACAGGCCACAACATAGGACATGCGTGCTGTAAGGCATGACACTTGAGAGACTGACTCCTATGTCTGGACTCAGCATCAGTGCCAACTGACATGGAACCCACAAGTACTGAACTGGACAGGGCACAGGCAAGGTCCCAAAACCTGTTACACACCACCCCCACACATGATGCTACAGCCATTGTTCACGTGGATAAACTGCCAGCCTAGATAACCTTGTGAAGGAGTGACTACACACAGACCAGGGAACACATAGCAAGGAGGGGAAGGGAGGCAGGAGAGCACCGCTATACTGTGGGTAACAGGATCTGCACAGCACCTTTAAACCCTGGCAGTGTATCCATGCAACTGCGCACTTACAAATGCTGGTGACACACAACAAACACACATGTACCTACCCCCTTCCTGCTGCTGCTTCTCCTGTAAGCGCCTGTCCAAGTCTGGAAAGACCACCGCCAGCACACGCTTGTGGATGTGGGTCAGACAGCGGCGCCCACGGTTCTTATGGGTCTCAGGTGAGTCTCCCAGCAGGACCCGTGCGATCCTCCGCGTCCAGCACCGGATATCCTGCCAGCGTTTTCTCACCTGGGCCAGGCGCCGCTTTCGACCCTCCATCCTCCTCACGGCACTGACGGCGTTCATCCAGATCTGTTTCTTGGCAGAGGCGCCTACCTGTGAGGATGAACAAGTGACACTACATCAATACACCTGGCACATGTCACAGAGACACATATTAGAACGAATTTGCTGGTTACAACAAGGCATAGTATGCATCCAACGCATTGCACCTTTGTCATAGGGACATTATCCTCTGGGGAAGGGCAAAAGCAGTACGTGCCATTGAAAGTACACAGGTGGAATGAGGGCAACAACACAATCAATGATCCAGGCTCACACTGTGCATCACAAGCTACACCAGGATTATGTGCAGCACCTCAAAGCAGTCACATGCCACAGGCCACTGACGCCACCTCAGCAGAGTACACAGACACACACAGGCACAGGACAGTCACCTGCCATTGCCAAATGCAGCTACAAACCTCACTCTGCACATGTGACACTAGACGGGGGGGCTCACAGGTGTGGGGCTGGCTCTGCACGTCAGACACACAGCACTGCTCCCTGCTCACATCAGATGGGCTGGGTATATCCATCCCTCATGCAGCTTGGGTGCTACACTCCACATATGCACCCACCCACATGACAGGGGACTTACACACACACCCATGTCCAGGGTACGAACACATCATGTGGACACTCTCAGCACAGGTACACAGAACTAACACACATCTGTGGGTACAGTCACCTGTCACACTGGGCTGACCACATAATCACATGAGGACTGTAGAGGCAACATTCCCCGGAGGATAAGACAGGCAGACTGTGGCATGCACCATGCAGTGATTGTCACAGTAAACACAATGCAAGTGAGGACGGCAGACATGCACCACAGCATGCTCTGGCTGGGCGACATCAGGCATTCCCCCCCTTGGGACCGCCCCTACAGTACATTGCATGTGTGTCACACCTGGACACAATGCCAGAAGTCACAGTCACAAAAAAGGGACACAGTCTGTGCTAGTGGACTCTGCACTCACCTGATACTCTGGTCGCCCATACAGCAGGGGGTACTGTGGGAGGATCACATCCAGCAATGCCAGGTTCTCCTCCAGGGTGAAAGGCTGGGACCTCTCCACAGACCTTGACATGGTGCCAGGGAATCACGAGCAACAGCAGTGTAGTGGAATCAATAGATGTGCAGGCAAGTGCTCTCTCATGGGACCTGGCTGCCTTATATCTGCCTTGCTGGCCTGTTTCATGCACAGGAGTGCAGAGTGATTGGTCACTCACATTTGCTCCAATCCATTTAAACCTACCCCTGTGAGGGGCTTAGAATTTTTTTTGAATTCAGCATGATGTAATGTCAACAACAACCTTGCAACAATGTAGATTCTTTCAAACCGACTTTTGCTGGGCACCTGATGAAAAAAATTCAAACTTAAAACTTGGTCTCCATGACAACCAGCATGCATGTAGGGCTTTTTACTTGTCCCTCATGTGTCCCCTATGTAATTTGTAGATTCACACACCGGTATGTTGCCTCCCGGGGCCCTAGGGCACCCCAAATGCATTGTAACGGGCCGTACAGGCGTGTGTACGGTCCGTATCACTATGGGTACGCATACGCGAGCACACCCATAGTGATACGGACCGTACACACGCCTGTACGCTCACTATCACTATGGGTGTGCTCGCGTATGCGTACCCATAGTGATACGGACCGTACACACGCCTGTACGCTCACTATCACTATGGGTGTGCTCGCGTATGCGTACCCATGGTGATAGTGAGCGTACAGGCGCGTGTATGGTCCGTATCACTATGGGTGTGCTCGCGTATGCGTACCCATAGTGATAGTGAGCGTACAGGCGTGTGTACGGTCCGTATCACTATGGGTGTGCTCGCGTATGCATTCCCATAGTGATACGGACCGTACACGCGTGCGTACGCTCACTATCACTATGGGTGTGCTCGCGTATGCGTACCCATAGTGATAATGAGCGTACAGGCATGTGTACGGTCCGTATCACTATGGGTACGCATACGCGAGCACACCCATAGTGATAGTGAGCGTACAGGTGTGTGTACGAGTCGTATCACTATGGGTGTGCTCGCGTATGCGTACCCATAGTGATACGGACCGTACACGCGTGCGTACGCTCACTATCACTATGGGTACGCATACGGCAGCACTCCCATAGTGATAGGGAACGTACACAGGCCTTCTGAGCGAATGTACGGTGCCTTTCACACATCACAGTGGTGACAGGCAGCACACAGGAAGTAATAGAGCTGACATACTTGTCCATGAATGGACATCAAGGCATTGTCTGGGCAGTACTACATGTGTGGGGCACAGGTGTGAAAGGCTGTGATGTAGCACATTACTCCTGAGTCAAGAAGGCAATAGATGTATGATGAGATGTGTACAGATGTTATGTGTGACGGTGCAATATGTGCCAGGCATGCCCTTAACTCCTTTGACATGTGTGCATGTCGTACTGCACACTTGGGATGAGCGTCACTGACATGGCACAGTCAACAACACACGCAAGTGTCCCCTGATGCCCGCTACAGGGGTTACCACACCAGACATGTGACTACCCACGGTGCACGATGTGTCTATGTCATGTATGTGTGGTATGTTCCCATTAGCTTGATGTTGGTGCTCCCTCAAAAGCATCAGCTGTTGCAGCAACCAACATGTGTCTGTGTGTAGATGGACATGGCACACTGTTACGCACACCAGGCCACATGTGGTATCGGATGTCAGGTGCGTATGTATGCATGGAACACGGAGTAGCGTAACAAGGACATGTCTGCATCCTCTCAATGTATGTGTGGTGAGTCATTAAATGTACACCTTCATGACAAGGTGTGTGGGCTGTCCCAGTGTAATGTCATGTGACCTGTGGCTCTAGTGTTCCGCTACCTGTCTCTGAAATCGACATCCTACTTCTGCTGATGTGTTGATGTATGTCACTCCTGTGTTGCGTCTGGCCGTTCACTTACACTGGGACACAGCTAATCCCATGCCATGGCATGTGGAGGTTCACAATCTCCGTGTGTAGCAGGGTCTTGGTAGGAGTGTCACCTGGCAGCCATACGTGTCCAGGGCATGTGGCACATACCTGACTCCGTATGTAGCATATGTGTATTGACAGATTAACATGTGCTCAGTACAAATAAATTGTTGTTGTAGTGCACTCACTCTTCCTTGTCACTTCCAAATTACTGCAGAGCGCCGCCTCTTCCCCGACCAATTCCGGACTTGGCTGACATGCGGGAGAATGACTGTATACGGTGCTACCGCTTCCCCCAACCGTTGATTGAGGAGTTGACGGCAAGGCTGGCACCACACCTGCAACCGCTGCACAGGTATCCTACGGCACTGACACCCAAGCTGAAGGTAATGGCAGCCCTACATTTTCTTGCCACGGGTACCTTTCAATATACCATAACTCATGTTGGTGGCATGTCCCAGAGCATGTTCAGCCGTGTGCTGCATGATTTCGTAGAGACCATGTTGCTTCACCTGGATGAGTTCATCCATTTCCCAACTCCTGAACAGTTGACTGGGGTCAAGCGTGGATTCTATGCCCTGGGAGGGATGCCCCATGTCATTGGGTCCATAGATGGGACACATGTGGCTTTGGTACCACCACAGGCACAGGAGGTAGCGTACAGGAATCGCAAACACTACCACTCCATCAATGCCCTTGTGGTGTGTCTGTCCAACATGGTGATTTCACATGTCTGTGCTCGTTTTCCAGGATCAGCACACGATGCCTACATCATGAGGCGTAGCAGGGTGCCTGAAATGATGACGCAGCTGCGCAACGAACGAGCATGTGTTGTTGGTGGGTACACTCTGTCTGTCCTGTATTTTGCGTAGACTTCCAGCACGACCGCTTCTCCTGTCCTACTTATGTCCATGTGGTTTCCATGTAGGGGACGCTGGCTATCCCAACATGCCATGGCTGATCACACCTCTCCGCAACCCCATCACGCCAGCCCAGCTCCGCTACAACACCGCCCATGGCCGGACAAGGCGAGTGATAGAGAGGACATTTGGCCTCCTGAAGAGCCGATTCAGATGCCTCCACAAGACCGGCGGCGCCCTCCCATTTGCCCCGGCGAAGGTCTGCAAAATCTTCATGGTCTGCTGCATGCTGCACAACATGGCAGTTGAGAAAGCTGTGCCACTCATCCTGGATCAAGATGATCAGGACCATCCACCCGTGGAGGACGAAGGGCTTGGCAATGGGGCTAGTGATGTGGAGGATGTGGTTCCGCAAGAGGACATCCGGAGTCGGCTCATACGCGACTTCTTTGCTTAGTGGTGAGTACCAGTGTCTGAGTGTGCACGCATTGGTCCCCGTGTGGCATGTGTTGCGATGTGTGTGTCCATCTGCATGTATGCCACGTGAGTCAGAGGTGTGTGTGGATGTGTCACTGGAGTGATGGTGCCAGTGATGAGTGTATTTCCCCAGTCATAATTGTGACCTAGCATGTTGTCATCCTTACATGTGTCGAGTACATGCACATGCAAGTGGCTGTGCTTTTTGTGGCTGACTTCTTGTGTGTCTCTCATCCCCAGGTACTTGCGCATGCTGTCTGCTGGTTGCATTGTTGTGGCACTGCTATTCCTCATGGACACGTCATCGTGTGCTGACTCAGCGTTACACACACGAACAAGTTTGGAAGTCTCCTTAGGGTAAGGGATGCATCAGGGGTGTATTGGGTGTGGCAGTTGTTTACGATGTGTGCACACTGCCCCTGTCGATGTTTGGTTCCTCTGCAGACATGTCGCATCACCATGGGACACATGACATGTAGCTGGGTACACCTGAATAGATGGTCAGACTTGTTGACACTCATCCGTGATGGGATAGTGGATTGTGATGATGGCATCAATGTGTGTAACACTGCCCTCGGACACATACGGTTTGCATTGGCTTGACATGGTGTGGGACTTCCACATCAGAGGATCAATGGTGTATGGCAGCCTCTCCGTGAGCAGCAGGGGGTGTTTAGCTGTTAGCCGACACTTGTGTGCCAGTTCCATGGCTATCACGCATTGGTGCTGCAGAAGGGGGGTTCCAGTGTTGGACCCACATGTTACTCCACATGACCTGTGTATGTGTACTCCAAGTTGCCTCTGCATTCCCGAATACATGAATGATAAAGGTGTCCCTATGCCTCACAGGTGCCTATTCTCAGTCAATGCTGGTGTGTTGCCACGGTGCATACGGCATGTCTGGCATGGTTTTCCATGATAGTGGCTGTGTCTATGTGTCGAGTAGCAAGATGCAAGCTGTTTGTGTGGGATTAGACTGTGTATTGTGCATGATGTCCATGACTGTGTGGGTATTGTGACATGTGCCATCCCCATGCATCCAACGTTGGCCAGGCCACCATTCTCTGCATCCACCTGACTCAAGCTTGCAGGACATGGTTCTGCCACCTGTCCACACATACCTGGGTGCCCCCCAGGACACTCCATATGATCCCTGACCTCTGCGCATGGCTGTCGCTGTACTCAATATGTCTGTCGGCACGGTTGTGCGGCCACCCCCTCAGCTGGTTAGGCCCATCACGGGTGTGTATGGTGCTCCATGTCTGTGTTGCCTAATACATTGTGACCCATGTGTGTCCTGTGCCAGACTCAGGCCCCAGGGTGTGGATGGTTGAAGTCATATGAGAACTCAGGCATGGTTAGACTTAACAAGACACATGTAAGGTAATAATGCTAAATGTAGGCATCTTCTCTTTATCGTGTAACTTTTTATTATTGTTGGGGTACGGGGGGGGTATGACATGAGGGGCTTTCCGGGTGTGTGGAATCCAAAGTTCACTAGGGGAGTTGGTGTCCTTGCCATTGGAAATCCTCAGAGTCCATGCCACAGTCTTTGTCAACATTGGTCAGACAGTGACCAGCAAGTCCATGTGGCAGAGAATGTCTTTTGCTGATGTGCTGCTGTTGGTCCAGTGGGCCAGGTGCCAGGCCAGGTGTCCTGGGAGATGGTGCTGTTGCGCCGACCCTCACGGTCTTTTCCTTGGACGACCCGCCCTCCTGCGGGAACCCTCAGAAGCAGGCCGTCACGATGTTTGGGATGCTCCGTCGGATGTCTCCTCCTCCTCCTGATCCCTCCCTGTGGGTGGTGATGTTCTTGGCCTGGTGGCACAGGGAGGGTTGCCCATGTTGTCGGCTATCCGACGGAGTGTACGGTGAATTCTCGTGAACACCGTCACGAGCTCAGCCTGTCTGTCCTCCATCCGCCCTTGGTGTCGCAGTAGACAGGCATGTTGCTCCGCATGTTGCTGGGCCTGCTGGGTCTTGATCTCCTCGAGGATGGACACAACCTGGGCCATGCCGGTGGTGTCCTGCCGGTATGTGTCCAGGATGTTCCTGACATGGGAATATACCGGTTCCGCAGCCAACTGGTCAGGCTCGCGCCTCCGCCGTCCTCCACTCCCACCACCCCTGCCCACTTGCACCTGGCCTGCCCTTGTGGGCACATCGGGTCTCCGGGACCCCTGAGGGGTGGCATTAGCGTTGTCGCCTGCCTCCTCCTGGCTGCCCGGTACACCGTGTTCCTCCTGGTGAGCCTGGCTGCATTGTGGTGGTGGGACAGGGATCCTGGGTGTCTCCTGGGATGTGGCAGGAGTGGGGGTGGTGGTTGGCCCAGTTGTTCCTGACGCAGGTGCTGCAGGTGGTTGGACACCAGAGGGGCCAGGTTGGTCGGGGTCGTCCACAGAGTGGTGAGAGTCGTCACTGCCGGTGGGATCGTCATCCCACAGAGCCAGGTCCTGTGAGTCTTCCCCCCCAGTGTTGGGGGATGATCCACGACATTGACCTGTGTGTGAGAGAGACAATGTTAATTTTGTTCCATGCAACATCCATGTTTCATTCGTTTCTAAGTTGGCACATTTCCTATGGGAATTTGGATATGTCTTGCATTCCACTCACAGTGCACTTGTGCATGGGTATGTCCCTTGGCCACAGCTTTTGAGACTTTACCTATGTGTGCCACAGTCTTACTTGCTGCGTCAATTGTGACTGCAGTCAGCAGTGGAGTGAGCAGGTGTGGCGAGCCATGCATTGGCGGCTTCCGTGTTGCACTGTACGTGGGCACATGGAGTTGTTCCACACACTTATATAATGCAGGTAGCTGGCATTGTGCTCGTGCACAGGTTGACACATGGCCCAGTGTTTTGCCATGGAGAAGAGAGGGGGATTCAGGCACTGGCCACCCTTGTCTACATGCACGCAGTCCACCTGCTGACGAGCAGACATTCCCACACCCCACAAGGCTGAATTGGTCTCCCTGTGTGTCCCTTTCTCACTCCCTCTCTGTCCCCCTCTCCCTCCCTCCCTGTGTCAGCCTCCTCCCTCTGTCCGTCTCCCTGTGTCTCCCTCCCTATCTCTCTCCCCCTCTCCCTCCCTCTCTGTGTCACCCTCTGTCACCTCAGGCCAGCTTCCTAGGCACACACTTTTTGCTGATCTTTGAATGGCCCTTGGCTTGTTGATGTGAGTTTGTTTCTGATCTCCAGGCACCCATTGGGTGTAGTGTCTGTGTCTGCGCTGCTGCTGTGGTGGTGTGTGCTGCCACTCTTTCACAGTGTTGGCTGTTCATTAGCTGCTGTCATGTGCAAGAACATGCCTTCACCCCCATGTCTTAATGCAAGGCATCCGCCATTTGCTGGCAAGTCTTTCCTGTGTGGGGACACACTGTTTGTCTGGCTGTGACCTAGGCCATATGGGCAGAGGGCATTGTTGTCTGCTTCTGAGTTGCACTATGTGATTTTTGGGGCACACACTCCCGCCATCTGGCTTACCGTGTCTTGTGTTGGTGTTTTCTGTGGCCTGTGACTTGGCATTGTCCAGTTGTGTGCATGGGGCATGGTGGCGCTAGTGGCATGTGCGTGTTCATGGAGTGTGGTTGAGTCATGCGATAGCTTGGGGTGGTTGCGTGCCTGATTGTGAGTTTGGTTGTGGATGACGTTCCCCCCATGTGAGGTGAGTTGTTTGTGTACTCACCCGGCTCTCGGAGTCCTTCTACTCCGTCCACTGACACCACCGGCAGTATGGCCAGCACCCTCTCCTCCCAGGGATGGTATTGTACGGGTCTGCGGGGCGGCCCTCCTCCAGTGATGTTGGCCTGGTTGTGTTCGTCGGTCATTTTGGCTCGGACCCTCCTCCGCAGATCGTACCACCTGGCTTGGCATTCATGCCTGGTCCTTCTGGTGGACGCAACAGCATTCACAGCATCGACAATCCTCTGCCACATGGCTGTTTTTTCTGAAATGCTGGGCTGTCTGACCAATGTTCCAAAGAGGTGTGGCTCGACTCTGAGGATTTCGTCGACAAGGACCTCCAACTCTTGGCTAGTGAACTTTGGATTCTTGTTAGAGGGCATGGTGAGGGGTGTGGGTGTGGATGGTTGTGGGGGGTGTGGGTGTGGATGGTTGTGGGTGTGTGGGTGTGGTTGTGCAGGTGTGTGTGTGAATGTGATGAGGGGGTGTTTGTGAAGGTGTGTGTGTGAAGGTGTGCAAGTGTAAGGTGTAGTAAAGGTTCAAGTATGGTGCTGTAGGTTGTCTGTGGGGTCTGGCAGCAGTGAGTCTGTTGCAAAGGCTCATGGTTTGTGTCTGTGGGCCCTTTTTATTGGTCCATTGGTGGGTGTGGCTGTGTTTGAACTTTGGGTGGGTGTGTTATAAGGAGTGGTTGTGTTTTGGGCCTCTGTTTGGGATTTTGGCAGTTGCAGGTCAGTGAATGTGTTGTATTTGTGCTTGATGGACATGTTTTGTGGCTTTGTGCCATTCGAATAGTGTATTCTTGTGTTGTTTTGCTTTGTCCTGGTTGTGTACGTGCGTTTTTAGCGTGTGTACGGTGTGTACTTCGGCAATTTAGTTGTACAGTGCTGTCCTTGTGTCTGGCTTGGCACGACTCGTACATGCGCCATGTTGGGTGAAGGTGCTGGTGTTGGGGCCTGGGGTGCGCTCCGTACTTAGAATGTTGGGGTGGGGGTACGCTCCATACATATGCGGGTGTGGGTACGGCCCGTACATACACGGTTGGGGTGGGGGTACGCTCCATACATACGCGGGTGTGGGTACGGTCATACATACAAGGTTGGGGTGGGGGTACGCTCCATCCATATGCGGGTGAGGGTACGGTCCGTACATACAGGGTTGGGGTGGGGGTACGCTCCATACATACGCGGGTGTGGGTACGGGCCGTACATACACGGTTGGGGTGGGGGTACGCTCCATACATACGCAGGTGTGGGTACGGGTCGTACATACAAGGTTGGGGTGGGGGTACGCTCCATACATACGCGGGTGTGGGTACGGGTCGTACATACAGGGTTGGGGTGGGGGTACGCTCCATACATACGCGGGTGTGGGTACGGCCCGTACATACACGGTTGGGGTGGGGGTACGCTCCATACATACGCGGGTGTGGGTATGGGTCGTACATACAAGGTTGGGGTGGGGGTACGCTCCATCCATACACGGGTGAGGGTACGGTCCGTACATACAGTGTTGGGGTGGGGGTACGCTCCATACATACGCGGGTGTGGGTACGGGCCGTACATACACGGTTGGGGTGGGGGTACGCTCCATACATACATGGGTGGGGGTACGGGCCGTACGTACGGGGGTGTACATACATGGGTGGGGATTCGACTCGTACATAGGAGGGCAGGGGGGAGTGTTGGGCGCGTATGCGGGAACATGTCTCCATGGTTGCTATGGGAGTTCGGTGCGGACGGTGTTTTTCCCATCCGGTTGTAACATCGGACGCACGGGATGAATCGTACTAGCGCGGTCGGACTTCACTTTTCACATTTGTACGGTAAATTGTCCGAGGATGTGTCGGACACATTTTCCGACCCGAGGACGTGTGGGGAATAATTCCCAATGCGATTCGTATGGACTTTTTCCCATGCGAATCGTACTTGGCAGTTTGTACGGCACTTGTACGATTCGTACGGTAAAAAGACCGGATACGAGTCGTACGGGGAATTTTTTTACAGGATCGTAATCGGCACCTTTGTGTGGAATTCGTATCCTCACTCTGAGTGTTCATCACGCTCGCCCATACTTGTTCGGAGCCCTAGATGCCACGGAGAAACCATTAATATGGGGGGTTCCGCAGGGATCCGCCCTGAGCCCACTCCTATTTAATGTGTACCTCAGGCCGTTGGCGAAGGTGGTCCAATCTTGGGGCGTCAGAGTGATCTTTTATGCTGATGATACTCAGCTTGTGTTTTCATTCAAGGATCACTCCGAAAGCTCCTTAGCTAATTTCCGCCAATGCCAGGTTAACATCGCCGCCTGGATGTCTATTAACAACTTAAAATTGAATGCTGATAAAATGGAGGTCCTTTTTTTCAATCAGAAATCTGCCATCCCTCCCAACATTTGGTGGCCATCTGAACTTAATCCTCCCCCGGCACCAGTTCAAGCTGCCCGCAATTTAGGCTTTCAATTTGACACAGCTCTTTCCTGTAAAACCCAAATTAATAAAGTTTCATCATCCTGTTTTGGAAAACTCCGAATGATTAAAAAAATCATCCCTTTTTTGCCTCTTGATTCCCGCAGAACTGTAGTCCATGCCTTAATAACATCCCACTTGGACTACGCTAACAGTGTGTACGTTGGGGCCCCAGTGTACCTTATCAATCGTTTGCAGATAGTACAGAATTCGGCTGCCAGGCTGATCTGTAACATTCCTTATCGCCACTCGATTTCACCTTATTTGGCCAAACTACACTGGCTTCCAGTGAGATATCACATTCAGTTTAAAGCTCTAGTCCTTGCCTTCAGAGCTCTCAATGGCCGAGGGCCTGCATATCTAATGCATAGACTCAGGTTGACTCAGGCGACGCGGGATCTGAGATCTAACCATCTTCGACTTATGTTCTGCCCACGCTTCCGCCTGGCTCGTACGGGCGGTAGGGCCTTTGCCGAGGCCACCTTCAGACTGTGGAATCTACTACCGTTGGAACTCAGATTTCTGACATCTGAGCCTCTGTTTCGAAGGAAACTGAAGACATGGTTCTTCTCTCGCCCCTAGCCTCTTCGTTCCTCTTCAGTTTACCCTCCTTGACCTTCTTATTCTCATGTTGTCAGCGCCGGGACATCCCCGTCGGGGGTAGCTGAGCGCTTTATAAATTTCTAAATAAATAAATAAATTCTAAATAAATAAATAAATAGATGCCCTATCGTCCCTGTTGGAACATGGAATCAATCAGGCTCTTTCCTTAATCAGATAACGGTGCCCCTCTGCTCTCACTCTTACTCTTGTCCTGAGGAAGACCTCGCTAGTAAGGACTAGACTCAACCTACATGATTATAGGGGTCGAAACGTCGATGCACCATTGATGCTTGTATCGAGTGTAATTCATATTGTTATGAACTAACATTATGAACATGTGGCACTGAATAGCGTGCTAAACAATTTGATTGTGTTATTTTACATTTAATATTTCTCACTTGCTTTTCTATCTCACACGAATCACTCCCCTCCCCTCTTCTCCTACTTCACTCAGTTGGGCACACCAATGTTACATTTTAATGTTTTGCTGAAAATTATGTACTTTTTCATGAATATCAGGTGCTTGGTGTGATTAAATAACACGAGCTAAATATCCTTTAGTTATATCTTTTCTATGTATGTTGCTTTAACATAACCTTACACTGTTTTGATGTAAAAGTGCTGGGACCACACCCTTCTATACTGTGAAACCAAATCAAGGCAGACAACCAAAGAAGCCTTCCAGCCAGGGTGCACGCTTGTCTGAAAGAAATGTAAATGTGTGCAACAAGGTAATCTGCAAATGTAAAGGGTAATCTTCAAATGTAAAGGTTTCTTGGGAGCCGGTAATGGCTTTAATTGAACAAATCACTTGAGGCTTTGTGATGACAAAAAAATTATCTTTTGATTGTTAGTGCAAAGAGTTAACAAATGAGATCTGATGTGAATGATTTTAATTTTAATTGCATTGATATACCGCTTACTACCCCTGAAGAGGTTTTAAAGGGACAGTTAATGTAAAAATAAATCGCATTACGTACAGTCTGGGCATTACTAAAATCTATATTTAGGAAGCACCATTATTATTTTAAACCTTTTTGTGCATTTTGTAGCAATCTATCGTAAACCTTGTGTAATGCAAGTTTTAAAATAATTACTTACATATTCGCAGGGCTATTTGTCACAGGCTGTGATTTTGTAGCACTAATAATACTCAAGTCACTATTCTCTACTATAACCCCCAAAGATTTAAATCGGTTTCTCTCTGGTTACACAGAGACCTCTGCAGTGCATTAAATTATATAGATTTGATAATATGCTTTAGTGCATTTCCCACTGAGCAATATCTTTTCAAATTGATTTTTCATATAAGCCGGGCGTTATTTTATATATAGCTACCTGATGGTAAAAGACCAAAAAATTTACAGAATATATTGTATTTTCAGCCATACTCACTGACCCCTTCCTATTGCATGAAGCATCACAGTTCTCATACTTCCTTTAATACAACTTTGACCGCTGCTTCAAACCCCGATGTAACTACACTACAGAAAACACACTTCTGTCACGGACCCGCATGATTAGTGTCTTTGCTGCTTTTGTTCAGGGTATAAATCCAGGTCGTGCGATCAGTGCACCCTCATGCACTCGAAGGTGATCCAAGATCATTAAGCAAAGCTATATGTCACAAAACACTGGGAGAAGTCACGGTCCTTGTGTAAGACCCTTTTTAAAGCGATGGCACAGACTCACCCATGGTCCCACTTTCAGAGTTGCCAATTCCAGAAGGAAACATTAGAAAGTGAAGTTGGACACAACCCCATCTTGCCACTGCCTATCACAAGAAAATGTTGTGAGGGTGTAAAGGTGCGACCAATCTTGCTCCTGACCTCTGATGGAGGAGCCAATCTCAATTTGATCCAGATGTACTCATGTCCCCAGGGCTATTGCGGACACTGCACCAGGTTGTGGCCTTTAAGGAGGCCATGATGCATATCTTTGGCACTATTTCGGCTCTCTCTAACATACCTTTGGGCCCCAAGGATCAGAAAAGGTTCTTAGTTGAGTTACTGCCAACAGATCCATCTGTGCATCATCTGAACCCCTTGGACCTGTCTCAGGTTCAGCACAGACTTTAGTGAAGTCCTCCACATTAGCTCTGAGTTCGACGTCAGTTGAGCCTTTATCAACACCAGCTCCAACATCACCAATGATATGAGAACTCCTATACCAATGCAAAAATAAAACACAAAACCGGCACTAGGTCTGCAACAACTCACCTGGTCTGCATGCTACTTGAGTCTGATTCTAAGCACCTTCTACCAAAGAGGCATTCTCAGAGGCTACATTGTGTTTTTGGTTCCAAATCTGATCGAGCTTGCTCTCTGTGGCTCCATCGTGCTTTTGGTTCCAAATCTGACCATAGCTTGCCACCACTAGTCGATGTCTTTGGCATGGATGAAGATGATTCACCCCCATTATGATGACAGTTTTTATGTGGACTTACAGGAGGGCAGAGGACTTGATACTTCCCCAGGTACAGAGTTGGATTTGCCTTTTACACCCCAAGTAGAGGAGAGTGCCTCTTTTACTGCAGTAATTTGATGAGCGGCTGAGATTATGGGCTTCTGACCTTTGTTGAAGTCAAGACAAATGTCCTCACAAGTTCTGCATTCTGGGTCAGTGTCATCTGAGCTCGTACTTCATTCAATTAAGTCCCCACTGACATCTTAATGGGTGATTGGTCCAAGCCTTTTTTTTTGCCCACTGCTGCATACTCAGCCTTTTGACTCTCATCTCTTTACATAGCATACTATGCCAGAGAGTGTGGTGGTCCAGGCTTGCACTAGCAAGGTGCACCACAATTCACTCCCTAAAACCCCTCAAACAGGAAGCCAAATAATCTTGAGGGATTCATAAAACAAGAGTTTTAAACAGCTCGGCTTGCATTGAGGTAGGTCATTGCTGTTTGTTTATTGGACTGTCTACGCATGCCCTCTGAGCCATGGCCAGTGAGATCTTGCTGGCTGTCCTGGAAATCGTAGGAGCTCCTTCACTCATACCATTCAAGAAGTCAAAGATGCAGTCAAATACTTAATGCAGACTGATCCTGGTACCACTAATTGTCTGTGGGAAGCGTTTAGCACCAGTGTGGTGCTGCATCGCCACATGTAGATATCATCTATCGGTCTCTCATGAGATGTGCGGGCTTCCCTTATGGATATTTATTTCAATGATTTGCATCAATTTGCCAAAAACAGTTGATTCTGCTTTTCAGTGCTTTAAAGAGAGTAGGTCACTACATGCTTTCTGGGTCAGTTCAGGAAATTCCAAAATGACTCCAGGGGGTTGGTGTACAGACAACAGCAGTCTCCCCTGCCCCCGCTGCAATCACCCCAGTCCTTTTGTGGCTGGAGATGTGGACTGACAGGCAATGCGCAGATTACCACTGGCATCAGTTCTCCCCATCCCCTTCCCCTGTGGCAAAAGCCTCCAAGCAGCTTTAGCTTGCCATTAGTGGTTCACAACCTCCCTGTGGAAGGCAGGCTCAAGCATTTTCTTAGAGTGGTGATGCATCATATCCCACAGATGGGTCCTCCAGATTGTTCAGCATGGCTATGCTCTACTCTTTCTTTTTGCCCCAACGTACCTTCCGCCTACATCAGACTGTCTCTCAGAGGAGCACCTATCCATTCAAATGAAACAGGTGTGAAGTTTACTTTAAAGGAGCCTTTGAGAGGGTTTGGGACTCTGAAATAAGGATGGGTTGTTGCTTTTGCTATATCCTTGTGCAGGGGAAGAATGGAGGGCCTTGGGCAATCTTAGATATTTGCCCCTTGAATGCCTTCCTAAAGAAAGAAAAATTAAAAATATACACACTGGTCCACGCTGTGTCTGTCTTACAATCAGGCAAATTGAGGGTGGCCTTGGATCTGCAATGCATATTTCATATACCCGTCCTGCAGTCCTACAGACATTACCTTCGGTTCAATGGAGCACAAGAGCATTTGCAGTTTACTACACTATCCATCTGCCTCACCAGTGCCCCTTGAGTGTTCAAGAAAATGATGAGGGGGGATGACACTCGTCTTCGGAGGTGAGAGATACCAGTTTTCCCTTACCTCAATGACTGGGTATTAAAAGCAGGCTTAACACAATTAGTTGGGGAACAACTCCAAGACAACAGTGAACCTTGGGATTCTCATCAATGAGCCCAAGCTGCACATGCCTCCTTCAAAGAGGCTTCATTTTATATAAGCTGTCTTGGACATGGTGCTGCTCAGGGCCTTTCCACTGTCACAACGAGTCAAGAACATTTGGACTATGATCCTGATGTTTCTGCCTCACTTCTGCATCACAGTGAAGGGAGCTCTGTGACTTCTTCACCTGCTGGCCTCTTGCATTCTGCTTGTTGACTACTCTAGGGGATATATGCAGGATCTACAGTTAAATCTGAAGTCTTAGTGGGCCGAGAACCAAGGAAACAAGGTAGCCAGTAGGATGCGATCCAGGTTTCACCACTACTGTCTTGACAGCCAGGTATAAAAGGGAGGGCATTTCACCTGTTCGGTCCTGAAAGATCTTCTGGTATGTACCGATTCCACAGAACCTCCACATTCAGGAGGTACTGCAGGGTATCTATTCTAAAGGTGAGGAATCTGTTGTTAGAAGTATGCACCAAAAGAACAAGTTACTTACCTTAGGTGATGGTCTTTCTGGTGCATTCTCTAACCTCAGATCCCTCCCTGACCTTCCAACTCCCTTTTCTGAGAACTTTTCTCTTTTTACCATCGAAAACAGGCCCAAATTAGAAATCTGCACACTGATCTGCACTGACAATTGTTTTGTGCTCCATGTTCAAGGGCATGGAAAGAGTCAAGCAAGAAACTGACATTGGGGTGCAGGGGGGGGGGGGGGTGCTAAAATGAACTCCACTGGGTTAACTCCAGGCGGTATGAAAAGTAGGCGGAATCACACTGCACCACCTGGCAGTGCACAGGAGCAATGCTATGAAATGTTTCCAGATACAGTTTGGTACCTGGGGAAGATTCTAATCTAAAGGTTAGGAATCTGCAGTTAGATAGACTGCACTAAAAAGAGCTTTATCAAAGGTAAGTAACTTGTTCTTTCAGTATTTCTGTCATCTTCGCCTCCAAAATGCAACAAGGGAACCTCCTGATCGTTTGGCTCAATGTCCTTCCAAGTCTAGGAAGTGATGTGAGTATCCAAAATCATATAATCCCCAATTTACTTTTCAAACTCTTTCAGACACTGAAAAAGTATCATATTCCTGGCGAATAAAATGTACTCTTTGGAATAACTCTGGAAAAAACGTCCTGATTGAATTGTGAGCCGTAATAATAGTTCCGCCTCAAAAGTGGCAGAGCTGGAAAGAAGCCACCAATGCATATTTATTTGCGCATTATAAATATGTATATTTATTTTGAACTGTTAAATATGACAATAGCGTTTTTTAAAATGGTCAATCTGCCCTATGATAACGCTGTAAGTAAACAAATTATATTTTGGTGAAGCTTTCTAAAATGTGAATGAAGCTTTACACTGTGTCTAATCGTCAGATCAGAGCTTGGAAGTGTTGACTCTTAAGAAATCCTGCCATGTTTTAACAAGTAAAGACCAAATGCATTCTATGGATTTCATTTTCAAAAATTAGATTACACCCCAATACATAAAGCAGAAATCCTTGGGTTATGTTTCATTACAGGGCAAATGGGTTTCCTGTCCAGCTAGGGCCTATCTGTTTGCCCCCCACCCTTTTCCAGAGAAGGAGAGTGTCTGTCATGCTGAACAAAGGTCAGCCTGACAGACACTCTTCTTGTTCAGGTCCGGTAGTCAGGAACTAAACATGCACTAAATGTGAAGGCTCTCTGAACTGAACTTTGCCAGGCTGAGGATTTTACAGCTGTGTAGGCATGACTTCATCAGTTATTATCTTTACAACTAATACTGGGATCTGCAGATGACCTCATTAAGTGCAATAAATTCTCTGATGGTTTTGCAAGGAATGTTGGTGTGATGTTTCTGGAGGGGTATGCATTGTTTTGCTCGCTATAGCTCGTACATTTTTGTAATTGTATAGTTGTATAATGATGCTTGCTTAGTGGAAAAATGTGAGTTCTATACAGTAGATCCAAGTTTTGTTTATATTAACAATACAATGATAAAGAATAAATGCCTGATTCATTAATTTCTAAAAGTGATGACTGGTGCCCCAGGTCTGATCTGTTTGTTAAAACAAAAGTTATGACAAATGCAGTAGCTCTGACTTATTTATTGTTAAAATCAGATCTTACAGTCAATAGACCGATAACGGCAGATAGTTATTCCACAGTGTTAAAGCTTGTAGACAGGTATAGTGTTACATGGATCCTACAAAAGTAACACAATAGGCAAGGGGTCTGATGTTGATAACCTGTCTGACAAAACCTTGGAAATAGAAGCTTTCCTGTATGAGAATCCTTGTTAGGCACTCCTAGGAAGGGTCTTATGTTGTTTTTCCAATTCTAATTTTGCACATATTTCTAATTTTATGTTAGCATACTTGATGGTTATTTCGTACGAAAGCTTATGCTGAGTATACTAAGCCTGAGTTGGTTATGGTGATGAGCCTGTGATAAAAGATATACAATGGATTGGTTCTTTAGGAAACATTATATTGGATGCCATAGTTCAGACCTGTTTAATTTAAGTCATTACAACACAGGTAGTAAGCCTGACTTATTTTTTGTGAAAAACATATTTTAAAGCCAATAGGACTTTAAAGTTGCATTGATTTCACACTGTGTGAGACAGACATTGTATTACATGGAATCTCACAAATTCCTGTAGTATGCAGGGATTTTGATGTTGGCTATTTCATGTGACAAATCCTAGGGAATAGAAGATTTGCAAAGTGATTCTCCTTGTTACACCCGATGAGAAGGGGCTAGCAGGTATATGAATAACCTTCACATATTTAGAGGGTCTTTGGGGCAGCCTTCTTGTGTCTGTTTGAGTGTCATTCACATTCTACTTCTCTACATAAATGCTCTATTTCCCTTAGTGTACTAGCTTGTCCCCTGATCAAATTGTTAAAATGAACCTAAAAGGAGTGTGCTTCTATGTCTGGTCTAGTGGCCAGTCCTTTAGTTTCTTATTTTTCCCTTTATAGTTTCCCTTTCATTATTTTCCTTCTTCTTTTTTTATATTTAGGAGCACCCTGTAGCTCCCCAGACATATCTACAGCGCCATTCGCTTGCCACTCATTGTATCTGCACTGTGCTGCATCACAGACGGTCACTATTTATTAACTGGGTGGGCATCTTTGAATGTTGTTGTCCACAGTGGATCATTGGTTTACTGTTCAAAGCTATCCACCATATTTGGGAGCATGACGTTGTCTACATTGGATCAATATAACAATTCTACATTATGTACTTTAGCATTCAAAGATGGCTACATAGTGTGATATTTACTGAGCAGCCATGGTATGGTATTGCGCATAGTGCATAATTATTTTCGCTCAAAGATGGCATACACATTGCTTCTATAATGTAAAGGTAGAGGCCCCCTGCGATTAGGGTGAAGTTCCTTAAGGCAGGGCTCAAGTAATCAATGTAAAGACTTAGGCAACATTTATAATACAATAACATTGCAAATTAATTTACAAACAAACAAACAAAAATGATTTGAAGAAAGAAAGAACCAGCAGTTACTGTTTTTCTTAGGAAAGTACAAAATAACAAAATATATTTTATTAATGATGATTTTACCAATAAGATAAACCATTCATACTATTTCATTCATATCTGCAGTCATACTTCTCACAAAATTGAACTCAATTAAAAACAGCAATTTGATGGCATTAATGATTATAACAATTAATATCTAATTTTCATGTTCATGAGAGAACAATGTGGCACAAATACAATTGACTGCTGTGTTCTACGTGTGTTTCGGCACTAGGAAGTGCCTTTGTCAGGAAGAGGCCACAATAAATCAGCGATGATATCTGTAGAGAAAATACTTCAATTAAGTGGTTCTTCCTTATTGATCTAGATTGAGCCGCTTTATAGCATGCAAAGATAGCATTTTGTTTGCAATTAACCAAAGAAATCAAGGCAGTGAATGAAAAAATTCACTGATTGTTGATCCCTGAGGTTCAACAGGCAGAGATTAGTTATGTTATATATATAGATAAGGAAATTAATAAAAGAAGGTGAAAAATATATATGTGACGTGACCAGTATTAGGTAAGACAGCCACCACCAAGAATGCTTAGATTAGAGATTCACCATGACTTAAACCTAAGTGTCATTAGGCTATTTTCATCATGTTTTTATATGTTTTTGTTTATTAGCAGTAATATGTACCTTCAAGGGCTAGACTCGTGTATCGAGATATATTCCGTGTTTACATGGAGTACATGGTACTTTTGACGATAGGTTCTTTATGGTGTAGGTCCATCAAGGATTACTGCGAAGACGGGAGAAAAAAATATTTTGGCTTACTTTATTGACAGTGTATGAATGGCCATTATAGAAGATTATAAACAATATTTGACTTTAGAATTGACCTTGTGGTGCATATTTTGACTTAAATGAATTTCTCTGATTTTTAATGCTTGATTCTTAACTTTATGTTTAAGCAGATTCTATGATATGTCATAACCAAATCCATATCACTTCATTTTCAGCCTAAAACTTGAGTGAGTTCTGTGATATGTTGTTCGCTATACTGCACTTTTTGTAACCTTCTTTCTAATATCCCTCTTTCTGCATGTGAAGACAGAACTCAGGTTAAAAAGGAGTGTATGTAACAATTGGTTCAGTCTGTGCCCAAATTATATGATTCTAGAGAGATAAAAACGAAAATTTTAAATCTCTATCATATATGACATATGTTGGAAGATGGACATTGAAATCGTATTAATAATGTCAATGAGAAGGCTTGCAATCTATATTGGGTTAGTAGGGTAGATCTAATGCAGCCTAAGTGACCAGATGAAATTCGGATTACGTTCAGACCATACACGGTTAACGATTATCAGGGCTTAGGATGCACATTACTCTTTTCTAAAAGACACTGGGCACACAACTAATAGTCATCGAATAATTGCACGACAATCCATGGAGTTGGTAGTTGATACTAAGTCAACTTTTACGTGCTAAAGTGAATTTTAGCGGGGTTAACAGACTGCTATATGTAGGATAAATAGATATTGTCAGACGTCTGCGAGGACATAATTATTGTCGCATTAAGGACGCTGAACATGAAAATAATAATAGCCCGTGGGTAAATGCACGACACACCAGGGAATTATTGGTTGAACTCAATCAACCTGTGCACGCTGGGGTTAATTTGAACCAGGATAAATAAGCTACTATATGTTGGTTAAATGGATGTTAGAGCAGCGGTCGTAAAGACCCCAACTCGGGATTTATTCTACCCCTTTTTCTCAATGTTTATAGATATCGTCATTATTATTATCTTGTGACTAAGATGTAAAATGTCACAGGACTATATCTCAAAACTTTATTTCTCATATGGCCGACTGTGCAGCTAATAAATGAACGGAGAGTCATAACTTACGTTTTGGATGGTACTGATGAGCTGGATAGGGGATTCTTTCCTCACGCCGATACTTCTGTGTGAGGACTAACCGGAAGTAAAAGAACTTCCGCATTATAGCTGGTTTGGACCGGTCACATGGTGTGAAACGGCCAATCAAACACGATTAGAACTGAAACTTTATTAAATCGCGATTGACTTACATTCATGAGTCGTTTACGATAAAAAAAAGGGTCTACAGTTTACATCTAAGGAGAATCCACAATTTGCACATAACGTGCAATATTGATATTTAAATGTGGCCCGGTAAGGACATGAAAATCACCATCTTTTTGAAGATTGGAAATACAGGCTTGCCATAAGTTATCCTCAGTGTACATGGTCAGTAACAAATATACAAAGACATGACCAGATAATATATAGGTGCTGGCTAATAATATATTTATGGAAAAGTCAAGAGTTGCGGCAATACGCAACTCTGGCAGGACTATTTTCAATTGTGATACAAGTGCCAATGGAGAATAGCACCCCTGGTTTGCTAAGGCAGAATTGTCTATGATAAACATCTATTGTATTTTAAACTGCATAAATAACCTATAATAGTCATGGATTTATACAAGATGTTAAGTGGATTTAGTAAAGTAGAATAGTGTACTCTTATCTTAGTGATGGTAGTGCATGATGGTAAAAATGGGGCTGTGTAGAACCAGAAGGTGCTAAAATAAGGAAAAACAGGGTCGATGGTGCAGGCAAAAGATTAACTGGTATTATAGCCTATTGCCTGTTCCCAATGGATTTCTTGATTAAAACCTCCTGTAAATGTGTCTAGGGTAAAAATCCAAAACACTTCTCTACTTTCCCTTATTGCTTCTGAATCTGTGCCTGCCTTGTCATTGATTTTTTCTAGGATAAGCCAGTCAATTTGTTAATGCTTATGTCCAGCTTTTAAATAGTGCTTGACAAGAGGAGCACTAGTCTTTTTGTATGTATGGCTGAACGATGTTCAGTCAATCGGGTTTTTAAAGTTCTAGACGTTTCCCCTACATACCCTATTTTACAGGGACATACTAAGAGATAAATAATGCTTTTGGTCTTACAATTGGTGAACGATTTCAAGGTTATCGTGTGAGAATTAAAATCAAATGACTTTGTTATTATTGCATTGTCACAAGCATTACATTGTGAACATTTGTTATTGCCTACTAATGGGGTTGAATCATTCAAAGTCACTTGTATTAACAATTTCTTATTGTTCATACAGGAGTGTGATATTTAGTGAGCAGCCATGGTATGGTATTGCGCATAGTGTATAATTATTTTCGCTCCAAGATGGCATACACATTGCTTCTAAAAATTCAATCTATGTTGGAACTTTAAAACAACTATACCTCATGTGCAATACCATTACTGGACAGCCACCTTCTGCTGTGTTTAATTTTATTTGTGTATTCCAAACATATGCCCACTACCTTTAGGTGGTGGACATTTTCTTTTTTCTACTTGTATTCTTTTAATGCCTCGTCCATTTACTTGTCAAGTTTGTGGTGTCTGTTTTATTGTGTTGGGATACGTGAGTGAATGCAATACCAAGTCATTAGGAGGATGAATGGAAATATGAGTGCAAAGATTAATGACAGAGTCCATGTATGTTGACGTATTGTGTAGCTAAACTTATCTGTGACTGAAGAGGCTCTTTCTTTTATGGGCCAGTTCTAATGACATTGCAAACGCTTGTTTTGAATATTGATGGCATGATTAAACCTGGTCGGAGAAAGGAACTAACTTGCTCTACCTTCAGTCAGAATTTGGTTCCAAGAGATTAGGAACTGTTATGAAATAGACTGCCTTATTAATCTTACAGTGGCACACAATTACATACAATTATAGATAATCTTTTGATTTAACCAAATAAATATACACATTCAGAGCAATTGGTTTGTTTTATAACAATTCACTAGGCTAGATAGTTTCTTTTTAGCTCCCTCAAACTTGACGGCTTGTAATGAAACAAATTACAAATGTACACTGTGCTTACTGTATTGTATTGTTCCCCTACCTGTGGATTTGATTGTTCTCTTTGCCAAATAGAAAGAACAAAGAGAAAAGCAATCTACCTAGCAAGTGGTCCGGGAGAGTGACCACTTACCCTTATGGTTAAGGTAAAGATTCCACAACAACAGAGACAGGGGTATTAGCTCACTAGTTGTACACTGTGAGGTATCATATATTAATACTGGAAAATTATTCATTTACAAAGCCATCATAACCAGCACCCCCACTTTCCTTGCGGACAACCTCACCTTCGCTGTTGGCTCCTGGGACACCCGTAGCCAGCCCACCATTAAACAGAAGACTAAAAAGTGTTACAAATTAAACAACAAGGACCTTTCCATCTGCACACCAAGGATCTGGAACAACATGTGTATACCAATAAGAACCACCCAAAAGTTGCTCCAGCTGAGAAATGAGTTGCAGAGAAACCGCTTTAGAGAACACTACTTCACAATGGGGGTTTGAGGGTGGAATTCAAAGAATGTTCACCCCCAGGCTTATTTGGGCATGGTATTGCCCAGAGCGAGTGTGCGCGCGAGGGCGAGGCGCCTGCTTTAGAGCGCTGCGGTTTCAAACGCCGCGTTCTAATTAGTGCCAGTTGGGGGTCCTGAGGCGACTTAGGAGGCAGCGTTACAGTTTTGGTGCCGCTTTTGTCAGTTTTTTATTGCTTTTAGGCTGTTGTTTATTGTAAAAAGATGTCTGAAGACTCTGATAAAGTGAGGGAGGCTCTTAAGGTCTTGTGCCAGGCTGGGAGAGAGGATTTATTAGCCCCTGGTGTTTTGGGTCAGGCTTGGACTGGTATTTCCCGTAAGAAAAGGGATTCCTCTGATGGTGTGTCTGCTGCTGTAGTTGCTTGTGCTTTGTCTGACAGCTCCCTTGAAATTGTGCCTGTTAAAGTTACTTGTGCCATAAATAAAGTTTCAAAGGGAGCCCCCTCTCTTACCTCTGTCCAGCAGTTAGCTTCCTCTCTTGTGAAGAAGGGGAGGGGGAGGGCTCACACATGCTCAGTCAGGGGAAAGTGTGTCAGAAAACCAGCCTCCCTTAAGGGGATAGCTAGAATTTCTGAAGAGGTTGTTTTGGATGACAGTGAAGCGTTGGCGCCATCTAGTGGCGAGTTGCATTTAAACAGTTTTGGTAATTTCGAGGACAACCTTTCTAGCTACTTTGTTTACAAGACGCGATATACCTATTTTTGGGACTACATTTAATTTTGCTAAGGCTGGGGTTTCTGGTTCGTGCGAGAGGCCCCTTTCCTCTGTCATTTCCTCTGATAGTAGCAATTTATCTTTAAATAGTGCGGCTTTATCTACTGAGGTTTCCTCAAAGGTTTTTCCAAGAAGTCATTCTGTGGTGAATTCTGTTTTAAACAGTGCAAGCTTGCCTATTAATCTGATGGCTAAGGTTAGTTCTTCAGCCTCTGTCAGAGCAGGTAGCGAGCCTCCTGGGCTAGGTAGGTGGGTGTGGATTAATAATGAGGCTAAGAGTAGCTCTGCGGTACCGGGCCATATTAAGGGACCCCCCATGTCTGCAAGTAATGGCAGCTTGCAGGCCAACGTTGTTTCAATGCTGCAAAATGGCATCAGGTGCAGCAAACTGCCTTTGAGCAGGTTTCAAGTGTCCTATTCACCTCATCGCAACCACGCGGAAAATCCTGAAGTGATTTTTCCAAAGCCTTTACCCGACCACAAACTTTCTCAGTTAAAAAAAGCGGTGAACTGGAGACAATTTGATGGTGGTGTGGGTGATGGAGCTCAACCATCCTGCAGTGGGGCTCATCAGGGGGTTCATGCTAATGGTGACGATGAGTTATCTGGTTTGGTAGAGGGTGAGCTTGCTAGTGAGGATGACTTGTCTAACAGCCTTTTTCTTTCCAAACAGGGGGGATTACTAACAAAATTTCCCAAGCTAATATTTTGCAGATGAAAGAATCTGAAAGGAGTTGGAAGGAGCTAGAGAGTTATTCAAAGGCAGCTGACGGCGCCAGCAAGAAAAAGCATTCAACACTTGACAAGCCCTGTCAAGCACGTGAGCCAATGATTGATATTCATTCTAAGTCAGTTTCTAGGAAACGTAAAGCAGACGGAGTTGTCGGTAAGGCCACGGAGGCTAAGGTTTGTTGCTGTTGTGAGTCTCCTTCAAGGTTCAGAATCTATTTTTTCCTAAACCCGATACAGTTCCAGACAAATTATTGGCATCTAACACAAATTCTCAAGGGGAGAAGGATGGTAAGGACAAAGCCATAGGTCTAAAAAGGCTTCCCTATATGGGGTTGCCGATGCCCTTATGTTCGCATCTTAACAAGCATACCAAGGAAAAAATTTGGAATGGAGAATTTGTGGATGTGTTTAACTTACTGCATAGGGGGGGTTGTGGCCAAGCCGCAGGCTATGATGGCCACGCGGTGTTGAAGCTCCGCCGGCAGACCAGCATTAATCGCGTTGTCCCCGTCTTCCAGTGTCGCCAGGTCGAAGACAAAGGCGCCGCTGCCTCCCCGGATACATGTGCCATCGTCTGGGTGCCATGTGAACGCTGGGAAGTCTGTGCAGCGGTCCCGGCGTGAGCTCCATCCGAGTCGCGGAGGAGCTCAAGATGGCGGTCTGAGCGGAGGAATCGAAGCGGACATTGCCATTGCACTCGCCGGAGCAGCCTATCACTCGATGTGGGGGCCGATGATGCGGTGAGTGCACGGTTGCCGATCTGGTGGTCTCAGCTCCCCCCCGTCTTTGCACGGTCAGCACCGTTTGCGCGGCCGAGACTGTGTCGGCCAGGCACTGCTGTGTGGTCCTGGCCACGCCGCTTCCCGATCTCAACTGTCGCTCTTGATTGATGCGGTGCAGGTGCGGCTGGGCCGATGGCGGTATGCATATTGCAGGGTGGGAGAGTGTTTGGGCCCGCTAAGTGCCCCTGGTGCCCGGGTTGCCCCCCACGCAGTCCCCCCACCTGCAGTGGAGGAACACTAACAGGAGGCGCTGATCCTTTGGCGGTGGTGTGCTCTGCCCATTTGATTCCGCTCATGGGGAACTGCTGCCCTGCAAGGGAGATGAGTGCACTCTGACTGGAAGGGGCTGCTGCCTTTCCTTGACAGTGCTGGTCCTCCACGCTTCCTTTTCACCAGCCAACTGTAGTGGTGTACATAGAGCCCAGTGGCCGGGCGGATGCTACCACGGTCCTGGGCCTGGTTCTGGACTGCAGCGGTAATCCTCCTCTGGTATTAATTCTTGAGGTAACTGGCAGCTGACCTCCACTGGGATTCTGTTCTGTGGTCTGGGGTTGCGGTTGTGACAGTTGGCACTGTGTGATCTGTAGTGGTGCTTCGGGGGTCTCTACGTCACTGAGGGGCCCGGAGGTCATCACAATACTCCTTCTCTTCCACTTCCTCAGCGCAGCCGGTGGCACCCTAGAGACACCAACGTTGGCTGGGCAATCTCCGGTCGCTCCACGAAGGCATGGGTCGCAAAGACCCGAAACAAAGGACACTTCCATTCGAGAAGCTAGAGGATAAAACAGTAGAGGGAGACCCCGCCATGGCGGAACGTGCCATGAGCCCTGCTGGAGATGCGTCAGACTTGGGCCCTACTGCAGATTGGCTGCAAGAAATGAGAGCAGGTTTCAGGTCCTTAGATAGTCGCTTCGACTCCCTGGATAAAACGGTCGAATCAATGGGTGCAAAAATCCAGGCGCACGACAGGCGTCTGGATGTTGCGGAGGCACGGATCTCCGACATTGAGGATGGTACCGCACAGGGAACCAAACGTCTCGACAGAATGGAGCACATATTAAAGGATGTGGCCATCAAAAATGAGGACCTAGAAGCGCGCAGCCACTGCAATAATGTGCGCATTCTTGGGGTTCCGGAGTCCACAGCAACGGGTCGCCTGGACGTTTTTGTGGAAACTCTGCTAGCGGACATGTTTGGAAGAGACTCTTTTACACCGGGCTTTGTGGTGGAGAGGCCTCACCGCACCCTTGGTGCTCGACCTAATCCGGGCCTCCCTCCTCGCCCCCTGATAGCCCGCATCATGAACTTTCGAGACAGAGACACGGCCCTACGCTTGGCCAGAGAGCGTGGAGACGTTACCTGGCAAGGCTCAAAAATTGCCCTTTACCCTGACTTCTTGGTGATGGTGCAAGAAGCCCAGCATAAATTCACCGGGGTAAAGGCCACACTCCAAAATCTTGGCCTTAAGTACGGCATGTTGTATCCAGCACAACTGCGGGTCGAGATTGGGGGCTGGGTTCGCTTCTTTGACAATCCTAACGATGTCCAAGAATTTTGTCGCACCTACAAAAACAACAATGGCCAGCCACGAGACGATGGGGGCGGCCCGTCTCCTCTGCACAGTGGCTCCGTCGCAAGCTTGGATCTGTTCTTTGGCTCCATTGTGGGGTGACGCCAATGACTATTTTGACCTTCTTTTTGTCATTGGACATATTTGGGGACACATGGTATCTTCGTTGAGTACACTTTTCACAGTTGGCCTGCTGACGTGGTGCTGCCACCCCCCTAGGTGGATACCTTGGGGTTTTTCCAGCTGGTTCGAATGTACCTGTTAATAATTGAGTTTCTCTATTGTACAAACATATGGTACTTTGGTTTTTTGTTCACAGGTTGGGGTAGGCCTTACCTGTGTTGTAGTGAGGCTGGGTGGTGGGTGGGGGTTTGGGGTAGGGTACACCGCTTTCAATATTGATTATTCTGCATGTTGTCCTTGGTGTTGGTTTATTGCTTATATTATGACAACTGTCCTCGTTAGTCTTCTTAACACTCCCGGATGGCCCAGATAGGTTTAAATGATTGCCCCTCTAACTTGTCATGGAATGTCAGGGGTCTTAATAATCAGCGTAAACGAAGACAGGTGGTGCACTACCTGAATAGACATAATGTAGACGTCGCCTTTCTGCAAAAAACTCACGTACCCATTACAGATGCTGCACGTTTTGTGGCCAGTTAGGGTGCTTGGAGGTACATTGCTAATTTCAGTAATTATGCAAGGGGTACGGCAGTTCTAATTCACAAAAGAGTCCAGTTTCACTGCCAGCTGGTCATTAGGGATGGGGAGGGTCGGTACGTAATAATGATGGGTTCGATAATGGGACACAGGGTCATTTTGGTTTGTGTCTATGCCCCCAGTACTGACTCCCCGGAGTTTTTCCACACACTGCACGCTCAACTTTCCAAACTAGAACCCACTTTGCTTATGATATGTGGGGATTTTAACCTCCTGTTGCATACAGACCTGGATAGTACCCCTGGCGCTGCGGACACCAAAACTAGAGCCCGGCGTGCTGTCCGTGACCTCTGTGACCAATTTTCCCTGATAGATATTTGGCTCAGGCGCAACCCTACCACTACTAATTACACACATTTCTCTGGTCAACACCACACTTGGACTAGGATCGATTTTTGGCTGATCTCCCCGGGTGTGTCCCCCTGGTATCAGGCATTGAAGACCCTCCCTAGAACGTATTCGGACCACTCCCCTGTGCAGTTATGTCTCCAAGTTTCACTCCCTGAAGGGTTCAAAAGACAATGGCGCTTCCCTGGCCGCCCTCTGTTAGACGACCTTTTCCGTCATGAGGTCAGTGAGGCGATTGAGGAGTACTTTACTATCAATACTGGCTCGGTGGATTCCG
The DNA here is from genome assembly GCF_964204655.1 of Triturus cristatus. Taxonomy (NCBI): domain Eukaryota; kingdom Metazoa; phylum Chordata; class Amphibia; order Caudata; family Salamandridae; genus Triturus; species Triturus cristatus. The sequence goes on from NC_140590.1 coordinate 409,413,539, forward strand.
GGGCTGTGTTGTGGGAGGTGTTCAAGGCCTACATCCGTGGTGTATGTATATCCAAGCATGCAGGGGTTCTCAAAGCATTACGCACAACACTGGCACAGCTGGAGGCTGAACTGGAGACGCTGGATGCAGATGCGCAGCATGCTCCCCCTGGCTCCTTGCACGCCAGGTGGCGGGTCCTCCTTTCCAACTACAGGGAGACTGCAGATCGTGAGATCCTCTACTTGGGTAAATATCAAACTGCTCGTAGATACGGGGAGGGTGACCGGCCGGGACGCACCCTAGCTCAGGTTCTCAGACCACCATACAGCAACGCATTCATCACAGAAATCCGTGGCCAGGACGGGACACTTCCACAGATATTAGGGACGAATTTCTTGCATACTACTCTGCACTATACACATCTAGACATAGCAGTGATACAACTGCACAAGAGGATTATCTATCCGAAATTGCTTTAGTATTGTTAGAGAAAGACATGCAGGAGTTCATGGCGAAACCCATTACGGTGAATGAGGTTCGTGGGGCAATTAAAGTACTGCGTGGCTCCTCTGCCCCGGGCCTCGACAGCTTCACTGGGGAGTTCTACAAGGCCTTTTCAGATCTTCTAGCACCTAAACTGATTGAGGTTTATGCCGAGGCCCTGGAAAGACAAACCTTGCCTCCCACATTAAACAAAGCGGTCATTATTCTTCTTCCAAATCCTGACAAGGATCCATCACGTTTTGGGCCGTACAGACCCTTATCCCTATTGAATATCGACTATAAAATCCTTGCTAAAATCGTGGCCAACAGACTTTCACAATTAATGGAGTTTATTATCTCACCGGCCCAATCAGGCTTCGTCCCCCATCGCTCGACCTCATTGAATTTGCGAACATTGTTCGCAGTGTTGTACAGAATAAATCCCGAAACTCCGGCTGCGGCTATACTGCTTGATACAGAAAAAGCATTTGACACTCTCGAATGGCCCTCTTTTTATCTGTAATGCATCGGCTGCCCAAGCCGGCTGGATTAATAGCTACTAAGAGCCTATTATACAGTCGACATAGCAGTGATACAACTGCACAAGAGGATTATCTATCCGAAATTGCTTTAGTATTGTTAGAGAAAGACATGCAGGAGTTCATGGCGAAACCCATTACGGTGAATGAGGTTCGTGGGGCAATTAAAGTACTGCGTGGCTCCTCTGCCCCGGGCCTCGACAGCTTCACTGGGGAGTTCTACAAGGACTTTTCAGATCTTCTAGCACCTAAACTGATTGAGGTTTATGCCGAGGCCCTGGAAAGACAAACCTTGCCTCCCACATTAAACAAAGCGGTCATTATTCTTCTTCCAAATCCTGACAAGGATTCATCACGTTTTGGGCCGTACAGACCCTTATCCCTATTGAATATCGACTATAAAATCCTTGCTAAAATCGTGGCCAACAGACTTTCACAATTAATGGAGTTTATTATCTCACCGGCCCAATCAGGCTTCGTCCCCCATCGCTCGACCTCATTGAATTTGCAAACATTGTTCGCAGTGTTGTACAGAATAAATCCCGAAACTCCGGCTGCGGCTATACTGCTTGATACAGAAAAAGCATTTGACACTCTCGAATGGCCCTCTTTTTCTCTGTAATGCATCGGCTGCCCAAGCCGGCTGGATTAATAGCTACTAAGAGCCTATTATACAGTCGGCCCACGGCGAGACACAGCATTAATGGCACTACATCTGGCTCATTTCCCCTTACCTGAGGCACCCGCCAGGGGTGTCCACTGTCCTCTCTTTTATTTATTCTTGCCATGGACCCTTTAATACGGCATTTCCAGGAGCAACATCTTCATTGAGGACTACAATTCAGGAGGGGCCCCCTATTGGTTTCATTGTATGCCGATGATACCATCCTTTATGTCAGAGAGCCACATCTGAACCTAGCACCGCTCATACGGGAAATACTCCACTTTGGTCTGCACTCTGGGCTGGGAATTAATTGGCATAAGTTGATTATTTTTCCCTTAACCAGCAGCACATTCCCTTGGCAATGCGAGTTTCCGTTACAATGGTGCTCAGATTCATCAAATATTTGGGTATCCACGTACACCTAAATCAAAATCAGATTATACGCCTTAATTATGGTCGAGCGGTCGCGAAATTGGAGTCTCAAGTGGAGAAATGGCTATGTCTCCCTTTATCCATGGCAGGCAGAATCGCTATCATTAAGATGATGGTTCTCCCCAAATTGTTATACTTTTTTAACAATATCCCCATACCACTCACTTAGAGTTTCTTTGCAACATTGCGATCCCATCTTGTCAGGCTGGTATGGGGAGGCAAACAGCCTCGCGTCCGATGGAGGATACTCACTCTTCCATACGAAAGACGCGGATTTGGAGTGCCGGATTTTTTTTATACTGCTTGGTAGCTCAGTGTGGCTATGCCTTTGCTTGGTACCACCCTGATGCACGAATCCCATTTCTGCGTCCGGAGGCTGACTTTGTCCTCCCTGAGTGCTTGACAGCTGTCTTACCCAAGGGCGAACACAGGAGTCCGGTCGACATACAAATGGTCTCGACCACTAGCTGGGCAAGGAGCAGGCTCCTGCGCTATACGGGTAATTCAATTTTATATTCATTGGCTCTTCCATTGCCAAATTCTCGTTGGCTCCCCATAACGGGCGAGAAACCCGTGCAACGCACATTGTCTAAATTTGATGTTGCCAAAATAGGTGATTTGTATCCTGGCGGACACATATTTTCGGCCTCGGAGGACGTACGCTTTCATGACTCTACGTTCATGGATAAATTCGTCCTCAGTAGTCTTTATTCAGCATTAAGGGCTACGATAGTTGGCTTCCCTTTGGAACTGGATTTATTTGAGCCGCTGACTCTGCTCATTGAGAAGGAAACTGGTGCACACATAATCTCCAAACTGTACAAATTATGTATAGCACAAGTTCCCAGTGTGGATGATAGGCTTCGTTTGGAATGGGAGACCGATCTGGCACATCCTATTTTGGATGACCAGTGGTCCACCTGTTGCAAGGTTACCAAAAACATGTCGTTAAATAGTCGCCATAAGCTCTTACACTATAAGTTTCTTTTTAGAAGCTACATGACACCGGCAAAACTGCATAAAATTGACCCTGAAAGGCCCCACACATGCCGGAAATGTGGCGCGCAACACGCTGATTTCGCTCATTTGACCTGGACATGTCCACGCATACATACGTACTGGGAACAAGTATACTAAATATTGGGGGACATTCTTGGGCTCACACTGGTTCCTATTCCGGAGGTGGCATTGTTGGGTTACACGGTCAATTTTCCTAAAGCAGTCCGGAAGCTAGCATCCCTTGGTCTCCTTCTGGCAAAACGAGAGATAGCATTGCACTGGGGTGGCAGGACTGTTCCTACGACACACGGCTGGCTTAATAGTTTGGCGTTCTGCAGCACAAACAGCGAGATTTATTCTAGCCTGCTACCCAGCACAGCGTGCCCTAAAGATATCTGGGACCCGTACGAGGCATATATTAGCACCCTGAACAATACTTCACGTTCCCAATCAAGTTCAGGGATAGTTCCCACGGGGATTGGATAGATCATTTGGTCTGCACACAGACATGTCGGGCTGGGCATTGTGCTGTATGGGAGTGTTTCGCCCTGCATCCCCTTCGCCCGGTCCATTTCGTTGAGCACTCTGGAGTTCAGATCACAACAGATAGAGAGTACTGTTCTGCCACCTTGGTGAAAACTGGAGGGGTCATAGCTATGCAAATGGAGCTAAGGGGATTTAACTGTCATGTGATATGTTGCACAGCATGTTATATTTCTATTCTGACGAGATACCTTTGTATATTGCAAGATGAGACGGACGTGATGTCATTGTTCTATTTGTTATCATATACCAAGGACGACTGTAACAACTGAAAATAACTTATTGCTGGTTTGGTAATAAATGATAAATAAAGTTTTAAAAAAATAAAAGTTACTGCATAGGGAGGTTCAATCCAAAGAAGGTTCTAGGGAGGAGGCTTGGGAGCTATCTAAAATGCCCAGGGTTCCCACTAATATTGATTCTTGGACCTCAGCCTCTCTGATTTTTCCAAGTGTTTACTGCAAAAGGTTTCCAGATCGTTTGGTTTCAATTTTCAAATACTTGGATACAATTAGAAAGGCTCAGTCAGAATTTGGAGGTTTTGCCTGGCTACATTATGACAAAGAGTTCAGAGCCCATCTAGTCCTAGGGCCAGAGAAACCTTGGGGTGAGGTGGATAATGGATTGTGGGTGCAATGGATGTATCCTCAGAGGCCTCCCCCTACGATGCATACTGCTAGTGGGCTTGCTATTGGTCCTCGGCCCTTTCTTAACAGTCCCACCCCGGGTGGGGTGGGAACTTGGGCAAAATCTCCAGCTTTTGCTACAGGAGCCGGCTGGATTTTTAACAGGGGTTTTTGCCAGAAGAATCCATGCAAATACAGGCACGAGTGTTCTAAATGTGGGGGCAAACACGCAATTTTGCAATGTTTTAGCGAACAAGCATCCGGCTTCCCTATCAGTCAAGGTAGAGGGAGGGGTGGCGCCCCATTCCAGCCTTACTTTAAAAGCAGTTACACCAATTGATATTCCCAAGCTCTGTTACTGGCTTCAGTTTTATCCTCACAGGGAGAAAGCTTTAAAGTTGGAGTGGGGGTTTAAGGAGGGTTTTAAGCTTGGTTATCAGGGTCCTAGACAACGCAGGTTTGCCCAGAACTTGAAATCTGCAAAGCAATTCCAACAGGTCATTACTCATAAATTACACTCTGAAATTGCTGAGGGTAGGATGGCCGGCCCCTTCCTTTCTTGGCCTCTTCCCAATCTTATCATTTCTCCTTTGGAAGTGGTTCCTAAAAAGACTCGGAGAATTTTCGCATGATACAACATTTATCCTGGCGACAGGGTTTGTCGGTGAATGATTCTGTCACCAAAGAAGACACTGTGATGCAGTTTGCTTCAGTGGATGTAGCTCTTGATCTGGTGAAGTAGGCCGACTCAGGAGCGGAGTTAGCCAAATGTGATATTAAATCCGCTTTTAGGTTACTTCCAGTTCATCCACAAGACTTTGAATTACTTGGCATACATTTTTAAGGACATTTCTTTGTTGGCAAAGTTTTGCTTATGGGTTGCGCAGTCTCTTGTCAGCTTTTCAAAGACTTTAGGTCTTTTTTGCAATGGATTTTCTCATTCAGGTCAGGTCATACACAAGTGTCTCATTATTTGGACGATTTTCTTTTTGTTAGCACAAAAGGATCACAACAGTGTGACAAGGCACTCCAATTTTTTCAATCTTTGATGCAAGAATTAGGAGTGCCTCTGGCATATTTCTAGGTATTGAGATTGATACAGTGAAAATGGAGGCCAGGATGCCTGTTATTAAAGTGCAAGAAATAGTGAAATTTTTGGAACATGTTAAGATGTCACAGAAACTCACTCTTTTCGAGATGAAGCAGTTATTGGGGCACCTAAACTTTGCTTGCAGGGTAGTAAAGGCTGGGAGATCCTTCTGTCAGAGTTTGGGCTTTGCTATGGCTGGTGTTTCATTACCTCATCACAGGGTTACAGTGTCTCTGTCCATGAGATCGGATTTTGAGGTCTGGATGATGTTCCTAAAAAGCTTGAACGGTGTTCCTACCAGGTCTTTGGATGAACGCTTTGTATGGTCAGTACAAATTTTTTCCGATGCGTCAGGAGCTAATGGTTTTTGCCTTTTCTGGGACAGAAAATGGTGCTCGGAACCATGGCCTCATAAGTGGGTTAATGAGAATCGCAGTACTGCATTCTTTGAATTCTTTCCCCTGATAGTAGCTTTGTCAGTTTGGGGCAAGTTTTTGGCAAACAAGTCAGTGCTTTTTCATGTCGACAATAAAACTGTTGTTGATTTGGTGAATGGTCAGAAGGCAAAAGAGAAATGTCTGCTTAAATTGTTGCAGAGATTAATGCTGGGTTGCTTGATGTTTAATATAATGTTTAGAGTTAAGCATATCCCTGGACTGCGTTTTGTTCTGAGCAACATTGACAGGAATATATCCGCTACCACCATTGAGGGGAAGGTTTCAGGCATTTTTTTCTATGCTAAGTGCTTTTGGGGTTATGAACCCTCTTTGGGTGAGTTGGGAAGGAGAATTTTACTAGGTTGGTCTGAACTAAAGAGACGTGGCACTGTATGGCGCAAACCTATATCTTTTTCCTTGTTGGGGGGCATTATACCAACACTGCCTACACTTTGTTATTCCAAATTTGAAGCTTCATTGTTTAAACTTTGCATGTTATGGTTATTCTTTGGAGCCTTTAGAATATCTGAGTTGTTAGCATAAATCGTTTCTTCAAGGGCTAAAATATTCCAATGTGTCAACCTCACCAAATTTGCTAAGTATTTGTTGTACCTTAATTCCCTTAAGTGCATTCCCCTCTTAGCTGCTCAGCCAGAATGAATGTGATGGATGCATGGAATGTTGGAGTGCCTGGTGAGAGAGAGAGTGGAATGTTGGTGTGCCTGCTTGCGTGGAGAGAATGACAGTTGGAGAGAGTGGGCTGAGCAGCAACCATGCTGCTCCTGGTGGGGCCATCATCTAGACTCATCTTGTCATCTACTGAACTACCTTGTACCATCTGGTTACCAACTAATAAACCTACTTAAAATATACCTCAAGGCTACGTCTGGAACTTACACTATTTATCATTTCTACATTGGCGACGATCTGGAAGAAACCCTGCGTGACAAGACTACTGAAGGTGAAGAAATTTTCATTTATGCAGAACTTAATGTGTACTAGAAACTACTCAAAGCAAAGCAACTTTAAAAGCAAGGAAGAAAAAAAAAAAAAAACGCTACTTAAAGCAAAGCAACTTTTAAAAGCAAGGAAAAGAACGCCCTCATAGGTCCCACCAGTGTCCTTCACCATCTGGACAGCCTGCCCAGGGTGCTTCATGTTCCTTACATCAATAGTGTTGACTTCAAAAAAAAAATATATAGCGTTAACCACTTCATTTTCAAGATTGACAGATCAAGAGACTGGTCCATCTGCTCTGGATGTTTGTTTTTCAACCGAATATGGTATTGGATTCAAAAATGCGGAGACAACTTTGAGAGTCAGCGTGATTTATGACCCTGGACGACTTTTTATCATAAGATTGGAGGGTCGATCTATCGAAGTCTGCTCTGTGTACTTTGCCAAGGGAGTTCGTGAGCCACAAGTGTGGTGTTCACTTATGTTATCCGGATCAGATATGCGGTAAAACCGTTCCTTCTTAGATCAAATTGCGGCATTTTGGTGACTTTTTTAACTGTTTTTAAAGCTTGCCGTTACACTCAGCGGCATTTGAATGGGTACCGCGAGCCTCAGCATTTCAGGGTGAGCCACGAGACTGATGCAGTCTGTTAGAAGCCTGCCATGCTGTTACAAGCTCACCTTATTGTTCTCTGTTGTCCTGGCAACGTTACGAAGTTTCAGTCCTTTTCGTCATCGCCTCCGCATTTCTCAAGTCTCCTGCTCACTGACGCCTGCATGCATGGACGTGACGAGAGCCACCCGGTGCTCCGTCGTGCTGCGTGCCTCCATTTTGGGATCTGCACTGTCTTCATGCTCAGCGCTGTTGCCAACCGCGTTTGGTTATGACTATGAAATCTGAGCATCTGCCAACCAGTTTGTCTTTCTTTTTGAAGGACTATAAAGTTTTATTCCGGAAAAAAAATCAGGACATCGTTTCCAGGTGATTCTTTAGCCTGCTTAGATGCTTTGTGGAAATTGAGTAGCGCGGCTTGATGAACAGTCGCACTGGTCACAAAAACCTTTTGGACTGAACTGAACTGATCATCTTTCGGAAGGAAAGCAGAAAGCCATCCTTTGAAGCACACAATAAGTAATATAAACGCCGAATGTTTCCAGTCTTGTTGATTTGCTACAATTGCTGAGATATATTCTTAAAAATGGAACTACGGTGACAACTTTATTTGTTTTAGTTTATTGTGTTTCAATGGACAGTGTTTCTCGACATGTGTTTTGCACTGTGGTTACTTCATACGTTTTCATGCTTTCGTTATGTTAATGTTTTTTTTTCAGTTGTATTACAAGTTTAGTGATATTTCACTGTATTGAGATTGCCGTTGATATTTCATAGAGAGTTACGTTTCACCTTATGTGTTTTCCTGACTTAGTTACTTTCAGGGTATCTGGCATTTTTTTTTGTAGGGTATTTGTTGTTTAGGAGCTGGTCTTCTTACACTAGTTTTTACTCTTCAGTGGGGGTGGTGCGCACACCCTTCACACTGATTTCACCCTACTCAGTCTTTGGTGCCTAGTAGTAGTGTTATGTTTGCATTACCCTTTAGATTGTTTCTATCAGTGAATACTTGCGCAGTGGGCTGTGTACCCATCTTTAGTTAAAATGCGCAATGGACAAGTGTACTCACATTTTATTTAGTTATAGGTAACGGGCAGTGTATCCATCTTTAGTTTAGTTAAAACGTGCAATGGGCAGTATACCCATCTTTTGTTAAAATGCGCAATGGGCAGTGTACCCATCTTCAGTTAAAATGCGCAGTGGGCAGTGAACCTTTATTTTATTTAGCAATATGTAATGGGCAGTGTACCCATCTTCAATTTAGTGGAAACGCGCAATGGGCAGTGTACCCATCTTTATTTAATAAGCGCAATGGGCGGTGTACCCATCTTTACTTGTAATACGCAATGGGCATGTACCCACTCTTTAGTTTGTTATACTCAGAGGTGCTTTAATGTTTTAGTACATGAGGCGTGCAAAAGAGGATGAGTGTATAGGTATTTACATCTCTCGGGGCTCTTATTTAATGTATTAGTATATTAGGTGTGTTAAACATCTCCCGGGGTTCTTCACTCTCCTAGTCCTGCACTATTTCCTCCGTGGGGCTGTGTGTAGAAATGTAGTTGGGCTGTCAGACCTTTTTTTTTTTTTTTTTTCCCAGCTGTCAGTTACGCTACCGCTTTGCACTTCTTTTTACCCACTTTATTTGTTCTGCCTTCTCTAATCTCTGTTATTATCTACTCATATTCTGTTTTTCACTTTAATCACACTTGATACATGCAAGGTTCCAACTTGTTCTATTGTTTTTCCCAAGGGAAGGGGAAATGCTATTTGTATGTTTTGAACTTGAATCCTTGCTAACTACCACTCTTCTTTCATTCTTGTTGCTTTTTTGCTATTTACTCATCTCTTATTTCTATCTCATTGCATTTTCATATTTATTCTTCTTATATATTGTGTGCGATGTTACATGCATACTTATTCTTATTTTTGCTGCAATGTCGCAATTATTGTTGTTTATTGTTCCCAAGGAAAGGGGATATGTTGTACCTTAATTCCCTTAAGTGCATTCCCCTCTTAGCTGCTCAGCCAGAATGAATGTGATGGATGCATGGAATGTTGGAGTGCCTGGTGAGAGAGAGAGTGGAATGTTGGTGTGCCTGCTTGCGTGGAGAGAATGACAGTTGGAGAGAGTGGGCTGAGCAGCAACCATGCTGCTCCTGGTGGGGCCATCATCTAGACTCATCTTGTCATCTACTGAACTACCTTGTACCATCTGGTTACCAACTAATAAACCTACTTAAAATATACCTCAAGGCTACGTCTGGAGCTTACACTATTTATCATTTCTACAGTATTCATTTAGAATCTTCCTAAACGGCCCAAAGAGGTAAAGGGGCTACTCTGGTGTTGCGGAAGCTTGGCGGTCCGCTATGCCCATGGTCAGCTTGGCTACAATTTGAAAGAGTTTGAAAGTTATCCAAACAATAATTTTATTTTTCGTCATCAGGATGGATCTGCCTTAACTGCTTCACAGCTTTTAGTGGTCCAGAGAAAATCTTTGCTTTTATTAGGTCTTAACCCTTTTTAATTTGGCACCCATTCTTTTAGAATAGGAGCAGCTTCAGAAGCTGTCAGAAGGGGTTTTTCTGTACAGCAGCTGCGAAGGTTTGGCCGCTGTACATCAAATTGCTGTTTGAAATATGTTAGAGATTTGAATGAATTTTAGACATAATTTTGGTCTTGCTAACATATATTTCTTTCTAGGTTGTCAAATCTTTTCTCGGGCATCCATGGCAAGCGCCTGGATCGTCGGACACTCATTCGTGCGATGGGCGGCCAAACAAGCTGAGAGGAGCCACTATGGGTCAAATTTGGGTTTTAGTATTGAGGACACTGAAGTTACCTGGTTTGATAAGAGTGGGATGCGTCAGGGTCAGCTGTTGTCCAGTTTATCCAAATTGGCTTCTTCTAAGCCATCCCCTAAGATGTTGCTGCTTCATCTGGATGAGAATGATTTGATACAGCTGTCGAACTAGGTCTTCTGCTTGATATTAAAGCTGACTTGGCAAAAATCGTTACATCGTGGCCTCTACAAAAATCATATTTACTGCTCTGGTTCCATGGGGGTTTGGAGGGGTGCAGAAAAGTTTTCAGCTATTGACAGAGACAGGTGCAAGTTCAAAAGAGAGCTTCATCAGTTCTGCACCATTAATGATATCAGCTGGCTATCACATGATGACATTGGTAAAGACGATTTTTAATTTTTTAGACCGGATAGGGTTCACCTGTCTTTTATTGTGAATGAACTATACCTTGTGAATATTAAAGACAAATTATCTTACATTTTGGGCCTACATCCGTGGAGTTGAGGGATTGCATAAGTGGCTTTCCCTTCTGGGGGATTGTTTTTTGAGCTTTTGGGTATTTATGGGGAATATTTTCTCATTAAAAGTTTGTTCTATAACAAGCAGAGTTACAAATGTATTTATTCTTGCTATAACTCATATCATTTTATATTTCAAGTTTAAATCACAAGAAATTGGGAAGTGGAGGAAAAACGCCTTTACCGGGGTTTTTCCTGGTGGCAGATTTGGACAGGGTTGAGGCAGGAAGGAAGGGTTGGGGCAGGCAGAATAGCTTAGGACAGAGGGAAAACAGAGGAATGAGGATTGAGGCAGGAGGTAGGAAGGGGGACAAACTAAGGGGTTGGGGTCGAGGTTCAAGGTGGGGGAAAATTAATGGGGGATCAATATGGGGGAAAAGTTCAATGGGGATCAATATGGGGCAAAAGTCATGGGGGATCGATATGGGGGAAACTTCATGGGGGATCGATATGGGGATATTTCATGAGGGATCAAGGAGGGGCGGCGGGGTAGGGTTACATGCAAGTTCATTGATTGCATTATTGTATTGATTTTGTCGTTGCTGAAATAAAAGCGACCTTTTAACCCCATCGGTCTGTGATGTGATTCATTGCCCGACGGGGGCCTTGGGGGTGGCATTCGAAGAATGCCCACCACAGGGCTTATTCGGGCATGGTATTGCCCAGAGCGAGCGCACGCAGGCGAGGCGCCTGCTTTCTAATTAGTGCCAGTTGGGGGTCCTAAGGGGAGGTATGAGGCAGCACAGCCGTTTTGCTGCCCCGCCCACCCTCGCTTTAGTTAGTTTTCAGTTGCACCTCTTTTTGGGATGGCTTCCTGGGTTATCACAGCATTTTCCTTTACCTATCGGCAGACTTGGACGGGATTGAGGCAGGCAGGAAGGGTTGGGGCAGGCAGAATAGCTTAGGACAGAGGGAAAACATAGGAATGAGGATTGAGGCAGGAGGTAGGAAGGGGGACAAACTAAGGGGTTGGGGTCAAGGTTCAAAGTGGGGGAAGGTTCATGGGGGATCAATATGGGGGAAAAGTTCAATGGGGATCAATATAGGGCAAAAGTCATGGGGGATCGATATGGGGAAACTTCATGGGGGATCGATATGGGGAAACTTCATGGGGGATCGATATGGGGATATTTCATGGGGGATCAAGGAGGGGCGGCGGGGTGGGGTTACATGCAAGTTCATTGATTGCATTATTGTATTGAATTTGTCGTTGCTGAAATAAAAGCGACCTTTTAACCCCATTGGTCTGTGATGTGATTCATTGCCCGATGGGGGCCTTGGGGTGGCATTCGAAGAATGTCCACCACAGGGCTTATTCGGGCATGGTATTGCCCAGAGCGAGCGCACGCAGGCGAGGCGCCTGCTTTCTAATTAGTGCCAGTTGGGGGTCCTGAGGGGAGGTAGGAGGCAGCACAGCTGTTTTGCTGCCCCGCCCACCCTCGCTTTAGTTAGTTTTCAATTGCACCTCTTTTTGGGATGGCTTCCTGGGTTATCATGGCATTTTTCTTTACCTATCGGCAGACTTGGACGGGATTGAGGCAAGCAGGAAGGGTTGGGGCAGGCAGAATAGCTTAGGACAGAGGGAAAACATAGGAATGAGGCAGGAGGCAGGAGGTAGGAAGGGGGATAAACTGAGGGGTTGGGGTCGAGGTTCAAGATTGGGTTAAAATTCATGGGGATCAATATGGGGAAAAATTCAATGGGGATCAATATGGGGGAAAAGTCATGGGGGATCGATATGGGAGAAAATTCATGGGGAATAGATATGGGGATATTTCATGGGGGATCAAGGAGGGGTGGTGGGGGTGGGGTTACATGCAAGTTCATTGATTGCATTATTGTATTGAATTTGTCGTTGCTGAAATAAAACCTTTTAACCCCAATGGTCTGTGATGTGATTCATTGCCCAATGCAATAAAAATCCAACAATCATCTACCACTCGTATTAATCGTTTACTGTATGCATGCCTTTGATCCTGTACAATGCGCCATTTCTTTTTCAATTCACAGAGCCATCCTGTACCAGGCCATTGTGAATGGAAACAAATCTAAAATCAATTTAGTAAAACTGTCTCTACATTAGTTTTAAGTGTTTGTGGTATTTTATCTCCTGGAGTAAAATGTCAGTTTTTTTCGTGCCTCCACTAGAGGACCAAGGAAGTCCAGTAGCATCCATACACAAATGCTGCAGTCTAGTGGTTATCTCTAGACAATAATTTTAGGGATGCAAACAAGGAGCCATAGATAAAACTGACAGACTATCAAGAACAGGCAATCATGAATAACAATAAATAAGAAAATAATTAAATATATGTAGTAGTTTAAACCTTTTAAGCAGACTGTGAGCTAAACATTACTATAGTAAGTAGAAGGTCTTCAGAGTTTCTCAATTAATCCAGTTCTCCTCTTCAAATCACTCTCTCCTGTAGCCTCTTATGCTCTTTTTCTCATATCTTTCTGAAACGCTCAATCTGCATATTTCACTCCTCATCTCTTTCCTCATCCACAGCCTCTTTTCACATCCTTGAGCCCCACCCTCTTCAAAATCTACATGGCCCCACTCGCAGCCATCATCCGACAACACGGCCCCAACATCGTATCCTATGCCGACGACACCCAGCTCATCCTCTCCCTCACCAAAGACCCCAAACTCAACTTCCAGAAAGGAATGCAAGATGTCCAGGTCTCGATGACCAACAGCTACCTGAAGCTCAATGCTGAGAAGACAGTAGTCCACGTCCTCTGTACCGCCCCTTCTGAAATAGGACAGCACCTGGTGGCCGACCGCCCCCTGAAGCCCTCCTACCCCCTCAGACCATGCCAAGAACCTTGGCATCGTACTCGACTCATCACTCACCATGAATTGACAGGTCAACGCCGTCACATCCAGATGCTTCAAAACCCTCCGCAAGACCGTCAAGTGGATCCCCCCTGAGTCAAGGAAGACAGTCACCTACGCCGGCATCAGCAAGTACCTACTCTGCACACTCCAGACAATACAGAACACCGCCGCCAGACTCGTCCTCTGCATCCCAAGACACAAACACATCAGCGAAACACCTACAAAGTCTCCACTGGCTCCCCGTTGGGAAAAGAGTCACTTTCAAAATCCTTACTCACGCCTACAAATGCCTACACAACAACGGACCCAAATACCTCAACGACATGATCAACTCCCACGTACCCAACAGAAACCTCTGATCTTCCAACCTCGCACTGGCCGAAACCCCACGCACCCACAGAGCCAGAGCAGGTGGGAGATCCTTCTCTCACATTGCAGCCAAGACCTGGAACAAGCTACCAGCAGACATCAGACGCGCCCCCTCCCTGAACACCATCAGGAAGACCCTCAAGACCTGGCTCTCTGGCTAAACCGAGCTGCGGACCCCCCCCCCTCCATTACCTTGAGACTCTCACGGGTGAGTAGCGCACTTACAATTCCCTGATTGATTGATTAATTGATTGATTGATTGATTGATTCCTCTCTATTCAAAGCAGCCTCCAGGGATACTGCCTCCTCTTTCAACAGACTGGTCAGAATTTTGAATGGAAAGTAAAATTTCACATGCCTTTAATTGCAGTGTTGTTTACTTGCTTTGATTCAAACAGAACCAACCATTGCTGAGGTACCACTATTTTGGTGCTTCAACCATAAACACCTTACAGCACAACTCGAATTTGAAAGAACTGAAAAAGAAAAACCTGTAAACTGGGCCGGCCAGTGGAGAGGACAGAAGCCTGGCCAGCTTTCCCTTGTAACAAGAACTTTAAGTACTTTTCAAAGAGAAGACCAACTGTCCTCTTATTTTTCCAGGGGCATAAAAGACAAGAAGGGCAGTAGAACAAAATTACCACTGGATTGGACTGGGGTTGGGTCCTGGATGAATAGAAGGGTTTAGCTTGACTCTCACTGCTGTGTCGTGTTATGTCATGTTGTCTTAGATGCAGTCCCTAGCTGTCTGGCTAGTGCGGGATAAAGGGCCAGATGTATGTACCTTTTTTTTAGCTTGCAAATGGGCAAATGGAAAAAGGCGTTTCAACTGTATCAATTCCAAATTGCGATTCGTAACCTGTTACCAAATCGCAATTTTGGTTTGTGATTTGGTATTAAGAAGGGGCATGTTTAGTGCGTCCCGTCCTAATACCGAATCACATCGGTATGTATGAATGTTTTGTGACCGTAAATGCGGTCGCAAAACATTCACATTGTACCACCTACTTCAAGTAGGTGGTAACGCATTCGCAAATGGGAAGGGATCCCCAAGGGACCCCTTCCCCTTTGTGAATGTTTGTAAAAGCATGGACCACTGCCTGCACTTACAAAATGAAAAGAAAACTTTTCATTTTTCTCTTTTAAATGCAACCCATTTTCCTTTAGGGAAAACGGGCTCCATTTAAACATAAATTATTGCTTTATTTAAAGGCAATCACAGACATGGTGGGCTGCTGACTCCAGCAGGCCGCCATCCCCGTGAGTTTAGCGATTCCTAAGGGGTCGCAAATTGCGACCTACCTCATTAATATTCATGAGGTAGGTAATTTGTGACTCCCTAGGAATCGCAGAAAGTGTTCAACACACTTTCATACATGCCGGTTTATGATTTCCCATTTTTTCTATCTTTTGGAAACAATATTTAAGAAAGCTTGATTGCAATTTTCTTTCAAGATCAAATCAATATTATTTAGATCTGTTGTCTTAGGCACCTAAAAGAAGTAGGGCCCATAGGCCGGTGCCTTATTTGCCTATCTGGTAATCCGGCACTTATTGTAATGGGTCACTGTGGCATGAAGTAATAAGTGAAAACCAGTAAAACATTGGGAATCCTCTAGTGCCTCTTAGAAACTTATATTTAGATATAGTAGGATTGACAGTCTACCTGCCATACTTTGCCATATAGCAGCAAAATCTGATTAGGTTTTTAAAGCATGTAGGCTTAAAATAGACATGATAAAAAAAAACCAGCAGCTAACATTATATCTCAATTCAATGAATAGAGATAGACAGATTCACGAATAAACAAATTCTTTGACAGTTGATCTGCAAAAAGCCACCATTAGTACAATCTAAGGATAGGTAGAGAGCAGTCCTCCATGTCTATTAAAGTTGTAATACACAAAATGCCGTTTATACGGCCAGATAAACTTTGTCCATAGAATGCCCTCTATATTGACTATAATATTAATTAGACTACATCTTCTTATAATACCAAGAGATACTCTGATATATTTCTACAGGAATTGCTTAGTTGTATTAATTAACATGATTAAGTGGCATCACTGTATCTTTTTCTGGCAATACCTTGATACCTAAATACGTAGCGGAATTAATGTATATTTTATCATCACATTGTCTAGATTTTTTGTATAAAATGTGCATTTTGGGTATAGTTCATTTATATCCACATAACTTACTAAAGAGCCGGGCTTCTTCTTCTATAACACATATAGCATGTTCTAGACTTGAAGAGAAAACAGCTACCTCATCAACGTAAGCTATATGTCAGCTCAGCAAAGAGGTAAATATGAAGCATAAGTATGCAAGCAACCATATGTGATCCAATGCCCTTAGCAGCTAATGTCTCCCTTAAATGCTTTTTCAGTGTCCAACAGGATTAACCCAGCCTGAGTACTAAGATGTACAACACCATCAAAAACAGATAACCAAATTCATATGGGGGGCAGGGGTGTGTTATCCCTTTGAAGGACAAAAACATGTTACATCGCATTAACACAATTAGCAAACCAATTAGACAAAAGTTTGGAGAAGATCTTGGGATCACTTGGGATTTGTTTGTTGTCTGCATATGAAAACAGGGTGAGGCTACGACTTTCCAACAGATTTGCTAAAGGGTGAACAAATATGTAAATAGCACAGGGCTGATCCCTGCAGGACCCCTAAAGTAAGGATAAGAGGGCTGGACACTGTGTTAGCCAAAAAGACCTGAAAGGATTTGTCCATCAGGGAGGAGATTAACCAGGCAAGAGCTATCCCTCTGAGACCTAGCGCGTCAGTCTTCCTGCAAGGATGTCATGTGACACAGTATCGAAGGCCATGCTAAGGGCTAATAAAATCAATGTGGTTGTACTGCCCGAGCCATCTGTGATGTTTTGTGACTCCTAGAAGGGAGTATTCAGTATTGTATCCTGCTCTAAAGCCTGACTGAGGAGATTGTAGAGAGACTTGGGCCTCAACAAAGGTGGTAAGTTAAGTGTAAACATGTTTCTCTAGCACCTTTATGGGAATGGTCAGCATAGAAATTGGACCAGTTAGATGGGTGCAGGTGAGTTATTTTTAATAAGGGTAAGAACCATCGCTGGCGTCCGTGCTTTAGGTATATAAACCTCCTGGAGAGAGGAGTTCAAGAGTCCCACTAGAAATTGTAACACATGTGCTTAGTGTCTCAGCTTAGCAAGGAGAAGAGGGTCTAAAGGCAAGCCCGACTTTATTGATTGTAATAAGGCTACAAGGAGAAGAGAGTCCATAGGGGCCAACATCTGCATTCCTGAGGGAAAGTGACCCAGATCCAGGGAATTTCCTTCCCTGGTAGGCGGTAATGCAAGATTGATGTTTTGACTATTGATCTCCATCTGTGATTTGACTATCCACGCTGTGGTTAGGGCGAGCTGGATGTCAGTCACCTTTTTTAATAAAGAAACCTGCAAGTTCCTCACATTGAGATTGTGATAGCGATGGAGGTGGTGCTATATTGCTGGAGTCTTGGACCACTCTAAAGAGTGTCTTGGGGCAATTTTGTGCTTCTGAGATTTTGGCTAAATAAAATGAGGCACAAGTCTGTCTGCAATGCCCATGATATTGATTCAAAGTTGCTTTATTATTTTATAATACCCATCACACTGCTTCCGCCAGGCCCTTTTCAATTTCTTACAGAGTTGTTTTCTTCATTTAAAACCTTGTTAAGCCACAGGGTGGTGGGGTTAATCCTGGATGATAATTTAACTTTGGCTGGTAGGTTTACATCTAAAGAGTCATGGTTATCTACCATGGGTTGGTCTTGATCAACCTTCTGTACCAGCTGCGGACATGTGTTGAGAGAAGGCATATCTAGGTTAGACCGAATCATGGACATGTCTTAGGGCCAAGCTTAACTCATAGAGGGTGAGGAGTGGTAGGGTTTGTGGAAAGGCCCTGCAAATTGATCTGACAAGAGTAGTGGCAGGGAAGGCTTCACAATGAGAGTCGTTGTTATGGGGTCTGCGAGATGGTCCACCTTGTGTGTGGTGGAAAAATTGGTGAGGGTGAGATTCAGGGCACCCAAGTCCTCAATGAGGGCTTGGCTAAGCTTGCAGGTAGAGTCCTCCAAGTAGATATTTAGATCTCCAAATAAAATAAAATTGGTGCTCTTGAGTATGTAGGGAACAATCAAGTCAGGAATTACCGGGCACCAATTTCCGGCATAGCCAGGAGGTTGATGCATTAGCACACCTGAGACTATGAAATTAGGCGTGAGACAGAGTGAGAAGCTAGAAAAGGGGAGCTCCTTAATTTTACTCTGAAAGGTGTGTTTAAAGATGATGGCTATAACGCAGCCGGCCTTGTTCCGATGATATCAAGCAGGGATGCCTCAAGTAACCCGGTTTTTGTCAAGAACAGGGCATCAGGGGCCTTGTCCATCAGAAATTTGTGGATGTGTTGCTGTTGGCTTGCCAGGTAGTGACAGTTTATACTAAAGAGATGAAATGAACCCCTTGCGTTCTTACCCTAGGAGCCCTTAGTGTTGGTGCTCTATTCACTGACTATCCCGCTGGTGTTATTAGGGGAGTAACAAGAAAAATGGCAGAATCTATGACTGAAGGAGGCAGCTTGAAAATACATAGATGCCAAACACACCTCGCCGCAGACTGGGCGGAGTGCTTTCAGCTGGGTTGAGGAAAAGCACTTTCTGTCTGATGTGAAGGGAGCAAGATTCCTGGCCCCTGGGCCCTTTCGGGCACGGACGGGTGCACACGAGCCTGCGGTGTATTTGCACGATGGCTGCTATACATTAAGCTGTGCACTGAAACCTCTAGACCTCTGACTGTGCAGTGCGTATGGGCCCACAAAAATGGCCGCTATAGGTGCTCGAATGGGCAGAGCACTTAAACCGTGCACCATGCTCTCACCAAGTAAAACCAAAGATTAATAGGCCCTAGGTTCTTCGACATACAAATATATTCAATTGAAACAATATTTGTGCAGATTTTTAAGAATAAGGTGTAGCGGTGTCATCAGATAACCTATCTATACCACTAAGCATTAGCCACCGTTGGTCTAAATAGAGCTGAGCACTGGAACAACTAGTCCACTGATTGAGTGCTGCGTATGGGCCCACAAAAATGGCCTCATAGGTGCTCAAGTGAGTGGGCACTTTACCTGTGCACCATTTACTCACCAAGTAAAAGCAAAGATCAAAAGGCTCCAGGTTCCCCAAACATAAAATGGCATTCAACATAAGCAGTATTTGCTCAGATTTGTAGGAATATGGTGTAGCAGCATCAGAAGACACCCTACCTACACCAGGTTGCCCCTGAGTCCCCACCTTCATAGTATCCCAAACCATAGCAGAAGTGGCAGGCACAGTATTCTTAGAAAATAATATAAAACATTTTAGTAATGAATCTGCAGTACTGAGGATTTTGAAGAAGAGATCAATGAAATATCCATATTTTCTGATAATTTTGAGTACATAAATATTCTTAGGAAATAATTAAATTCACTGGATTATGGTCTGATAAAATACAAGTGAACACATATAGAGATAAGCAAGGCTAACTCTTGAGTTAGCTAAATCATGTCAATCTTAGTATGCTGCTTATGTGCTGCACAGTACAATGTATAGCTGAGGGAGTGTGGTCTACTGTTTCGACAGATGTCGATTAAGCTGTACACCTAAATAAGATGTAATGCTATGTCACGCATATCATGCATATGTTTTCCATAACCCTTATTAATACAATTAATCTGTGGGTCCAAGGTCAAGGTAAAATCTCCTCAGGTTATAAATGAATTTACCAACTAACCGGTTCCAGGAGAAGCTGTTGGAACATTGATGAATCATCATAGTTTGCACCATATAAAGTGAATAATATGAGGGAAACCCTATTTTTTACCAGTCCCTATCACAGTGAGAATTTGAACACTCCCATAATTTGAATACTGTCAGGATAGTCACCCTTTAAAGCATAGACTTGCATAGACTTAAGGGACAAAAAAGTCCCCTGCATGGTTAAAGATGTGTACCCTTGCATTGAATTCCGAACTGTTCTGTTGTCTGGATCTCTAAGTCTGATTGTTTGTCATAGGCAAACACGGATCATGTATGTGCTTTATGACATAAGCCCATCTTACAGATTGTTGTCTTGTTGAGGGGTGCCTAAAGTGCTAGTTAAGAACCAAGCAGCAGGAACACAGTGGCCATAGCATACTATGCAGTGATCAGTAGTACTGAACTAGTCCTTCTTACGCTGTGTTACACGAGTGAGTACTAAAGGCTCACTCACCTTTTTAAACGTTTTGCTACTTTGTGCTTAACTCACTCTTTGTCTACATCAGGTAGATGTGGAGTGTTGCACAGCACAGGATTAGTAACTGTGCTGGATGTATGAGTGGCTGGGAATGGTTCAGTACAGTGATAGAGAAGTACTGTGCAGTACATGTGGGATTAGTGCATGTTCTGAGTGTATTTATGCATGCGAGGATTACATGACATGAAAGATGCAGTGCTGTACAGTGCTTGCACAATAGAATCATGTGCTGAGTGTATGGGTGCTTGCGTTGCATGAAGTACAGTACATGAAGGGTGAAGTGTTGTAAAGCACAAACATGGTGAGTCTGTGAGTGTGTATTTATGAATAGCATATTCTTGTACCATACAGAAACTCTAAAGTGCTGAGCAGTGTTTGCAGCCTGACTCTATGTGCTAAACACATGTGTGGCTGTAGTGGCACAGTGCATGGAGGTAACAGTACTGGAGAGTAAGCATGCTTGGAAAGTACACTGAGAGGAATTGTGCCTACAGAACATTGCATGGAGGACCTTGGGTTCCATTTTGGGAAGCACAGGCCAGCCTAGTATAAACATGAGGAGGAGAAGAATCTCCTCTGACAGATTTGTGTATAGGTGCAGTCCTGTGAGCTGGGTAGAACCCACTGGAGGAAAGGAGGAAGGGCATTTCCCTTTACACTTTGAAAGGTGAATTTTCCGAGACCAGGTGAAAGTCATAAGTTCAGCCCTACCGAATTGGAGCGTTGGCTAGATACAGGGACCAGGTTACTCCAGTTGAAAGCATTACCTTCAAATCCAATGCGAAGAGTTCCCTTGGCTGCGGAAGGTACTACACGGATCCAGAAAGGAGTCGATGATGCTTGTCGAAGTAGTGTGAAGAGTAGGCCAGGCATCGTGGATAAGCTGGTTCTGAGGGTCCATTATCTATATCTGATGCCCACTTTGAAGTAGAAGTTTCTAGGGAATTCCTTTTCAAGTCCTTGAAGATCCCTGCCTCCCGCGCCCTGGCTTCCAGTTGGCTATATGAACAACACAGTGTTGACAAGTCCTTTGAGTGAAGGCACGACTCAGCCTATTTAGTTGCAAGTGGGGTGGTCCTATCTCTGCCCCTTATCTTGCCAGTTCATGGCCCTTCCAAGAACACCTAATCCCTCTATCGTGTGGCTGTCTGGGAGGACTAAACAAAGTCCAACTACCAATTATGCCTAGTAGTGTGACCCAGGAACAGGCTGTAGGCACCAATGGTTAGGACAAGAAAATGGCAACCTTCTAATCTGATTTTACCATTGAAGAAGATTTTTAATTATATTCCACATACCCCAAACATGACATCCCCATCTGCTTCCAATTGAAAGTTATAATTTATTACATATAACAAGGTAACCCAATGATATCCTATGGGAGAGGTAGTGGAAAACAAATTTAGGGTTTTTTCACTACCAATACATGTAAAAATGTAAAATACATGTCCAACTTTTTAAATACACTGCACCTTGCACTTTGGGCTCGGTAGGACCTACCATAGGAGTAATGTATATGTATTAAAAAGGGAGGTTTGGTCCTGGCAAGAGGTTTTTCTTGCCTGGTCGAAATAGCAGTTAGAAACTGCACACACAGACTACAATGGCAGGCCTGTGACATGTGTAAAGGGCTACTTAAGTGGGTGGCACAGTAAGTTCTGATGGCCCACTAGTAGCATTTAATTTACAGGCCCTGGGCACATGTACTACCATTTCACTAGGACTTCCATGTAAATTAAATATGCCAATTGGGTGTAGGCCAATGTAACCATGTTTAAAGAAGAGAACACTTTAGCACTGGTTAGCAGTAGTAAAGTGTGGAAAGTCCTCAGACTAGCAAAAACAAAGTCTACAAAAACAGGAGGCTGGAAGGCAAAACGTTGCCAAGGATGCAATATCCAGCAAAAAAAAAAAATTAATTTAAGTACTACAGATTTTGTACTCGAATATGTCAAACAAAAATGTAAATAAGTCACAATTTCTGTAATTAAGGTAAATATTTATATAATATAAATTATTGCTACAAATTATAAAAATGCATTGTTATTTTTAAACCTAACAAATAAAATACATTTTAAATTACAAATAAATATTTGATATAACTAATCTCGGGCTGGAGTAGCCATTTGGTAGCCACTGAACCTCTTGGGTTGGGGATGGAGGCCCGACTTACTACTGTTGCGCACCCCCTCAGCACTAACCATGCCGATGGCCTGTAACCACCATTGAGCAATGGTCCGGAAAGGCAGATGGATTTGTCTGCTGGGGAGGCGATGCCCCAGATACAAGAGGTCCCTAAATCTAGCACGACTGCGTCCGACAGGGACTAGACCCTGGATTCATCATAGGGATCTATGAAAGAGGGGGTTGGAAGAGGAAACCCCTTTTACCTCGACATATGAAAGTGGGACTGCCTCTGTGGGGTGGCAACAGTAAATGATCCCCTCCCATGAGTTAGCAGGAGAATTTTTTTTTTCATTAACATACAGATCTGACACCCCCACGGATAGAAATCTATCTTCAAGTGATGATGTACTTTCACATTCGAACTGTAGCTGCACCACAAATGAGGCAGGTACCCAGCAACGCAGGAAGTCAGTGCAGAATAAGCAAGGGGTAACAGAGCAGGAGCCACAGTCATTTAAAATGGGACTATTCTGGCATGCAGTTTACTTTCCCCGTTGGAGATGAATTGCTTAGAGAGCCTGGCCAAGACAGATGCAAGCCAAGTATGTGTACTGAGAACCCTCTCTGTCTACCAATTTTCACTTGATTAAACAATTTCAAGAAGAAGTGCAGAGTGATAATAGCCAGTCAAACGGGGCTACCAAAAAACTTCAGGTGGGATCAGGAAGCTGAACAAAACTTGCTCAGACATCGCTGAACATGTCAGCATTATAGAAAGTCACACCGAGAGTCTTGAAGTAGATGTCAGAGCCTTGAAAACGCAAAGCATTTCTCATGGAGCTTGTATGACTGACATCATGTGGAAGCTAGAGGACCAGGAGAACAGGCAGCGCCAGAATAATATCTGATTCCTGGGGATTCCTGAAGGGGTGGAAGGGGATAACCACCAACAGTTAAACCTTATAAAAGGTGCATTCCCTGACCAATCTAATTAGAATTGGGACAAAAAGATACAACTGGCACATCGATTTCCTTTCATGATTAAGAAACATCCATCAAATGAAGTGGAGAACCTAGAGTCATCTTAGACTATTTTGGAAACATTTTACTGAGACAGTTGGTTTACGTACAAGCTCGTCCAAATTCAAAAAAAGTATTTGAAGGGGTGTTGTTTTTGGTTAAACCAGACTTCTCTCATACAACAGTTGAGCGCAGGTGGCGCCTTCATCAAATGTTTGTCCCTTTTCAACAGATTGTGGCCAAAGTTGACTTAATGAATCCGAAAAGCCTAAAGTTCATCTAAATGGCCTTTCTCGCAGTTTTACTTGAGAAATCAAGGCCCAGGAATATCTCAATGAAATTAAGTTGAAACGGAACAATGTCAACCAACCCAGCTGACCTTAATTTTGGTGTTGCAGGCTTTCTGCCCTCAAAAGAGTGAGGGGGTGCGAATCCAGGCTAATATGAAACCGGCCTTGTTTGGTCGAACGATTGAATGTGTTCTTTGATTAACACGGTGGGGTTGGGTGGCGGGGTCAGAAGATAGGCGTACATCATTTAGGCATGTCCTGATTGCTCGGTTTTTGAAGGGGAGGGTGGGAGGGATGGGGTTACTGGGCAGTTGGATGAGGGTGGGTGGCGAGGAGGAGGGCCCTACACAACGAGGCGGATATGCCTAAATAGAAGTGTTTTTTTTCTTTTTTTTTATGCTGTTTTTTGTTGGTGACAAGAGGAAGTATTGTGTACATTATTCTAGGCACGGTAGGGAGTAACCCAGATGCAAGAATTCCAAATATCGGGAATCTTAGGATTGTCACCCTTAATGTTTGTGGATTAAATGATCTGCGGAAAAGACAGAAAGTTTCACAGGGACTGCGACTTTTGGGAGCAGATTTAGTCTACCTGCAAGAGACGCACATTGCAGTGGCATAGAAGGGAGTTTTAAACACGATGGGATATATTCTGATAGGGGAGACTTCAATTAGCACACGCATCTGAGGGGAAGCAATTTTTGCCCGAAGTAAGTCGCTTCAACGTACCCAAACCAAGATGGACCCCCATGGGAGGTGGTTTTTAACTGGATGCAGGCCTTTATGCATGTCTTCTTTTACTTTAGAGTCAGTTCACGGTAGCACAAGCTGATGACCCAGGAATTTTTGACTAGCTCACAAGTGAACTGGTACACTGGCCTCTTCCTATCGGAAAATCAAAGTTCTGCAAGCTCTTAGAGTCTTATGTCATGTCCACGGGCTTGTCAATGTATGGTCTAGCCTGAGACCAATCAACTATGGGTATACCTACTACCCCACTCCACATCAGTCGCATGCCTGATTAGATTATTTTTTAGTATCCTTTTCTATGATCCTGGGTGTTAATATTGAGCTTGTTCCCCAGTTTATATCGGATCATAACCATTTAATACTAGGGATTAAGCGGAAAGGCCTCAGTAAGAGGGCCTCTGCCTGGAGCTTTGAGAGAGCCTTATTATATAATAAGGAATACTGTAATCACATAAAAGGGTGGCTATCAGAATTTTTGGAAAGAACTATTGGCTCTGCACAATTAGGCTGGTGTGGGACACCATAAAGGTATGCACAGAGAGTGAAACTCTTTAGTTCTCATTAAGAAAGGGCAAAAAAGATAAATGTTTCCTACAAGAACTTCAAAAGAAATTAGCGAGGTCTGAAGAAAAGCTTATTTGGGTGGTCCAGCAAAAGAAAGAAGTGGATATGGCCCAGTTGGAGGTCGCAACTGCTAAAGCAACAATTGGGGAAATCCTAACTGAGAAAGCTGCCTCCAAGTGGGCCGCCTCCAGGAAAAAGGCTTATGAATTTAGCAAATAAATTGGTCAGCATCTAGCCATGAGAACTAGATGACAAATTACTAACAACCAGATACAGTCGATTAGAGATCCAATGAATAGGGTGATAACAGAGCCGGACAAAATTTGTACAGCTTTCCTTCAGTACTATCAAGCAGTGTCGACCGAGAAAGGTGTCGGTGACAAAATGACCAGACAGAACACTATTGATAAGTTTCTTGACCCTATTTTGATGACTAGACTGAGTGAGGAGAATCGTGACTGTTAGAAATGGCGATTTCTGGTTGGCTAGGGCTTGCGCCAAAGCCAGACAGAAACCACCACTCTAGTCAGGGCAAGGAAGTTACATGCCAAAGATAACCCCTGCTCACCCCCTTGGTAGCTTGGCACGAGCAGACAGGCTTATCCCTGAGGCGATGTGTAAAGCGTTTGCGCGCGCACCCAGCAACAACACCCAAGGCCCACCACAAAGGAAACTCCACACAAGGTATTCTATAAAAATAGCCTTTGTATTATACACAACACATTAGATAAAAACACACACTCTACAATGTGCCAACAGGCACGGGCAGAATTTACAAGGGATTATATGTACAGGGGACAGGGCCACATGGACCACTGTCAGGAATTAGCACTTAGAACATAGCACAAATCACCAATAGTAAACGTAGAACATAACACACAGTAGCTGTAGAGCACAACCAGTCTCTACTGGCGCAATAATGACCTCAGCGTCATCACACTAGCATCAGGTATCAAACCTATCCTGCATCCATCACAGGGGCATAAATCACATTATGCAATTCTCATTGGTCTAACTCATTAGACCTAACCACCTAGGTATAACTGTACTAGGGGCGCACATCGCACAGGGAAGTACATTCTCCCTACCATCAACCTAAGCAGGTAAAACAACCTTCTAGGCAGAAATAACCACATTTAGAGGTATAAGACACAGGGTGCGCCAAACATACTATACACAGCACATTTCCTAGCACCAAAAGCATGAACACAGGGTGCGCAAAACATACTACACCGTACATTTCCTAGCACCACAATCACATCAGAGTCCAGGTTGCGCCAGAACCTAAACGTAGCAGCTGCCCACTACTTGCTGGGCAGCTGGGGACAAGCACAGGGCCTAAACGCTGCAGCTGGCACTAAGTGCTGCGCAGCTGGGAAGGCAAATGAAGCAGGGGGGGGGCTCTCATTAGCCCTTCAGAACAAACTGAACAAACTGCGCCAATCCTTGGAGCCCTCTAGGCTCTAGAACAGTGTGCCAAACGTGGGAGCCATCTGGCTCTGGAAATCATGCCCCCTGGAGCACACTGGCTCCTGAAATAATGGTGCGCCAATATGCCGGAGCCCCCTTGGGCTCTATAAACAACTATGCCCCCTTTGGAGCCACGCAGGCTCCAGAAATCATTAGGCTCACGTTGGAGCCGCGGGGCTCTCAAGAAGACACATACCCCCGATGGAGCAGCCCTCTGCCATGTGGGGCCGCTCAAGCAGTACTGATCTCACCTCCCCTCTTGGGACGCACGGGAGCTTGGGCCTCGATCCGGCAACCAGGGGGCCCCTCTACTCACCGGGATTCTTCTTGAGACGGACTTCTCGGGACACCGCCGGCGGGAGCAGCCGCACTCTTCTCGTGGTGCGGGCGGGGCTCCCTCTCAAACACGGGAGCCCTGCCCAGGCATCGGCGGCTTCTCCACTTCTGTAGCGGTCATGGCGGGGCTCTCTCACTTCATGAGAGCCCCGTCCTCTTGACGCGCCGGCCTTCTCCCGGGACAGGGATTTCTCCTCCAGGAAATGGCAGTGCTAGCACTTCCGCTTCCGTCCCGCGGCCCCGCCCACAAGCAGGCGGGCCGCGGACTCGGCGGAGACTTCCACAATAGAACGCGGGGTGAGCACCCGTATTCAACTAAAAGCCGTCGGCGGCATTTTCAGCGGGGTGGGCACCCGCAGAGACATCGAACAGGCGCTATGAGGGGTAGGCTCCCTCGGAATTGGAATATAAAGCAGGGTGGGCACCTGCTCTTAAAACCTCAACAATAGGCGGCCATAAGCGGGGTGGGCACCCGCAATTGGAGGCAAAGATAAGCGGCACCAACGCGGGGTGGGCACCCGCCAATTCGACATCCAGAGGGGAATCCCTACGTCGGGGATTCCCTCTTCTTCATGCAGCGCAGCGCTGCTAAGGCCCACAGGTTCCTCCTTCCTGTGGGGAAAGATAGCGCTTCCCAGGCGCTAGGGACAACAGAAAGTCCTGGAGGCATCAAGGGGGCAATGTAGGGCCCAGGGGCCAGCACACATGGCCCTCCAGCAGGGAGGCAGCCCCCATGGCGGTCCCTCCTGGGCCCCACCAGCAGCAAGCCCCCTCCTGTCAGGATCCAAAGCAGAACCAGCAATAAAGCGCTCACCAGGCGCTAGAAGTACAGTCCTCCAATATCCAGGACATCCAGGGGCTGGGCAGGGCCCAGGGAGGCAAGCCTTCCCCTGGGCCCCAGCAGCAGCACACCCCTGGTAGATTCAAGACAGAACAAGAACATTTTGTAAGGGGACACAGCCCCTTTTTATACACCAAATCCCTTTGTTCTGGGTTCAGGGTGAGGGGGAAAACCAGTCGCAGCTGGTTGGGGAGCACCCTTGATGTGCTCAGCCCCTCACTCTATTCACTGGCAGGGCTAGGGTCGTCAGTCGCACCACAGGGGGCGGAGCCAGCAGTGTGTGGGGAAAACCCTGCCCTATTCAGGTCCAAGGTGCACTCCTCCCCAGCCATCAGCATGCTAATCTCACACTCACCACTGGGGCAGACCCAACCAGACTCCTGGAGCCAGGCTCACCAGCCAGTTACAGCCAATCACTCGCCAGACGCACTGCACACAGAAGTGCCCACTTCTAGAAGTGGCACTTCCACACTAGGTACATGCACGCCGCACACATCATCGCGCAGCATTCACTCCCACGAGTCCGCACATACCAAACTCGGGCCTGCACACCCCACGCATCAGGAACTACCAGGGACACATACATTCCCCATGCATTCCTATGGGAGGGCAGGCCTATCTCACCACATGCACTCAGAGCACGCACGCACTTTACCCTGGGACACAGGGAAAGTGCGCAGAAACCAAGAAAATCACCACACCAAGTCACCAATAAAAGGCAAAAAGTTCAGGGGTGAACCTGCCAGAAGGGCCAAGTCCAACACAACCCCCTTCCAGCCAAAACGCAGGGCAGACCAATCACCACCGTGATGGACTTCCCTGCTTGGGGCGATAGAACACGGACGCAGGCCCGCACTGCAGGGACACTCTCCGGTTCTACGCCATTCTCAATCAACATGGTTCCATCTGAAAATAAACAACCGAAAAGAACTCAGGCCCAACTAGGCTACCTCACTGATACTACCTAGTTGTCCACGGCCAGGACCAGGCCCTAGGCCACCCAGATACCACTGGTCCTTGCCAAACCCAGAGTGGGGGGTAGTAACCCCTGGCATACAAGCCATTCTCCACTCTCCCTCTCAGTGTAGTTCCCAACTACCACTGATCCTTCAACCTAGGGTCCGCACCCTCAGGCTGACCAGAGGTCACAGGCAAGAATGCCCCACCCTACCTCTACTTCTGGGGTTCCGCACCCTCCCAGGGAAGCACCCACCAGAACACAACTCTCCCACCAGTTCAGGACCTCTCTCCACCAACTGGTCTACCACCTGGGATCCAAGGGGTCAGAGGCGAGGACTCCCTCCCTCTGCACCCCCTTCCACTGTAGAGCAGGGTCTCTTCACCTAAGATGAGCCCCACCTGCCCTCAGGACTACAGCTGCCCTTACGTCCAGATCCGGAAACACCGACTACTGGCTCCCCAACCGAGGGACGTACCCTTTGGTCAGATGCCTGGCGAACCAGGACTTAACGAGGGTGACACATACCTAATGGGTCGTGTGACAGTCTGCCTGGCGCTGATCTCACGACCTCCTGTCCATCTGACAGTGCGTGCAGACCCCCCAGGACAGAAGTGGCGACACCACGGTCACTCAGTGGCGACTCAGCCATCCCGGCTGGTCCCTGACCTACTGGTTCCCACTGGGGAATCCCTCCCCCTCTCACCCCTCCCTCTGGACTTCTGCACCCTCCCAACTGGAGCGGTACCGCCAGACACCAGGACTACTGGAGGTCTGATTACAGACGCTCCACGTCCTCTAGACACTGGGAGATCCTCCTCAAATGACCTATTGGTACAGCCTAGGCCCCCGACCTGATGTTCCCTAAAGAAACCATCCAGGCCCTGACACTGGGTTTCGGGCACCTGGAGACACGCAGTCCCACCCACTCCTTCTCCGCAGAGACAGGCCGTGAGCCCCTACACCGAGACCTAGCTGGGCTACTCTGAACCTCTTCCACCACGCTGGGCTGGAAGACACCTCAGCCACTACTTTTGGAATCACTCCCCAATGCAAGTTCCCTATCCCAGAGAACTCACACCCAATCAACCAGCAAGCTCCTTATTTCAGAGAACTCACATCCTTCATCCACATACACACACCCCCCAGACTAGTAAGACAGTTTCTACCGCCCCTGATTTCTCAACCTGACCACCACGTGACACAGGTACTATTACTCTGGGAACTGGGAATGGGACATTCACATTCATCCAGCGCATTACACATTCATCCCCAAACCCCTCCCAAGACTGGTAAGACAGTTTCTACCGCCCCTGATTTCTCAACCTGACCACCACGTGACACAGGTACCACTACCCCGGGAACTGGGAATGGGAATACATGCACTGGACACACATCTGCTGCCACCACTGGATCCCACCCTCTGGTGAATCCAGAAAACACAACGCACTAAGGGGGATGATCTACCCTCCCGAGCTAGGGACACCTAACTCACAGTGCACAAGAAACACATTTCCACAGAAATGACATTTAAAAACAATAATCCCTATACCATGTGATTTATCTAAATGCAGAGTTTTGTAGTGCGGCCAGTTGCTGCTGCGGTACAGCGCAAACGCAAGTCCAAATCCCACCGCTGATCACTAATGTTAGAAATGGGATTTCTGGTTGGCTAGGGCTTGCGCCAAAGCCAGACAGAAACCACCACTCTAGTCAGGGCAAGGAAGTTACACGCCAAAGATAACCCCTGCTCACCCCCTTGGTAGCTTGGCACGAGCAGACAGGCTTATCCCTGAGGCGATGTGTAAAGCGTTTGCGCGCGCACCCAGCAACAACACCCAAGGCCCACCACAAAGGAAACTCCACACAAGGTATTCTATAAAAATAGCCTTTGTATTATACACAACACATTAGATAAAAACACACACTCTACAATGTGCCAACAGGCACGGGCAGAATTTACAAGGGATTATATGTACAGGGGACAGGGCCACATGGACCACTGTCAGGAATTAGCACTTAGAACATAGCACAAATCACCAATAGTAAACGTAGAACATAACACACAGTAGCTGTAGAGCACAACCAGTCTCTACTGGCGCAATAATGACCTCAGCGTCATCACACTAGCATCAGGTATCAAACCTATCCTGCATCCATCACAGGGGCATAAATCACATTATGCAATTCTCATTGGTCTAACTCATTAGACCTAACCACCTAGGTATAACTGTACTAGGGGCGCACATCGCACAGGGAAGTACATTCTCCCTACCATCAACCTAAGCAGGTAAAACAACCTTCTAGGCAGAAATAACCACATTTAGAGGTATAAGACACAGGGTGCGCCAAACATACTATACACAGCACATTTCCTAGCACCAAAAGCATGAACACAGGGTGCGCAAAACATACTACACCGTACATTTCCTAGCACCACAATCACATCAGAGTCCAGGTTGCGCCAGAACCTAAACGTAGCAGCTGCCCACTACTTGCTGGGCAGCTGGGGACAAGCACAGGGCCTAAACGCTGCAGCTGGCACTAAGTGCTGCGCAGCTGGGAAGGCAAATGAAGCAGGGGGGGGCTCTCATTAGCCCTTCAGAACAAACTGAACAAACTGCGCCAATCCTTGGAGCCCTCTAGGCTCTAGAAGAGTGTGCCAAACGTGGGAGCCATCTGGCTCTGGAAATCATGCCCCCTGGAGCACACTGGCTCCTGAAATAATGGTGCGCCAATATGCCGGAGCCCCCTTGGGCTCTATAAACAACTATGCCCCCTTTGGAGCCACGCAGGCTCCAGAAATCATTAGGCTCACGTTGGAGTCACAGGGCTCTCAAGAAGACACATACCCCCGATGGAGCGGCCCTCTGCCATGTGGGGCCGCTCAAGCAGTACTGATCTCACCTCCCCTCTTGGGACGCACGGGAGCTTGGGCCTCGATCCGGCAACCAGGGGGTCCCTCTACTCACCGGGATTCTTCTTGAGACGGACTTCTCGGGACACCGCCGGCGGGAGCAGCCGCACTCTTCTCGTGGTGCGGGCGGGGCTCCCTCTCAAACACGGGAGCCCTGCCCAGGCATCGGCGGCTTCTCCACTTCTGTAGCGGTCATGGCGGGGCTCTCTCACTTCATGAGAGCCCCGTCCTCTTGACGCGCCGGCCTTCTCCCGGGACAGGGATTTCTCCTCCAGGAAATGGCAGTGCTAGCACTTCCGCTTCCGTCCCGCGGCCCCGCCCACAAGCAGGCGGGCCGTGGACTCGGCGGAGACTTCCACAATAGAACGCGGGGTGAGCACCCGTATTCAACTAAAAGCCGTCGGCGGCATTTTCAGCGGGGTGGGCACCCGCAGAGACATCGAACAGGCGCTATGAGGGGTAGGCTCCCTCGGAATTGGAATATAAAGCAGGGTGGGCACCTGCTCTTAAAACCTCAACAATAGGCGGCCATAAGCGGGGTGGGCACCCGCAATTGGAGGCAAAGATAAGCGGCACCAACGCGGGGTGGGCACCCGCGAATTCGGCATCCAGAGGGGAATCCCTACGTCGGGGATTCCCTCTTCTTCATGCAGCGCAGCGCTGCTAAGGCCCACAGGTTCCTCCTTCCTGGGGGGAAAGATAGCGCTTCCCAGGCGCTAGGGACAACAGAAAGTCCTGGAGGCATCAAGGGGGCAATGTAGGGCCCAGGGGCCAGCACACAGGGCCCTCCAGCAGGGAGGCAGCCCCCATGGCGGTCCCTCCTGGGCCCCACCAGCAGCAAGCCCCCTCCTGTCAGGATCCAAAGCAGAACCAGCAATAAAGCGCTCACCAGGCGCTAGAAGTACAGTCCTCCAATATCCAGGACATCCAGGGGCTGGGCAGGGCCCAGGGAGGCAAGCCTTCCCCTGGGCCCCAGCAGCAGCACGCCCCTGGTAGATTCAAGACAGAACAAGAACATTTTGTAAGGGGACACAGCCCCTTTTTATACACCAAATCCCTTTGTTCTGGGTTCAGGGTGAGGGGGAAAACCAGTCGCAGCTGGTTGGGGAGCACCCTTGATGTGCTCAGCCCCTCACTCTATTCACTGGCAGGGCTAGGGTCGTCAGTCGCACCACAGGGGGCGGAGCCAGCAGTGTGTGGGGAAAACCCTGCCCTATTCAGGTCCAAGGTGCACTCCTCCCCAGCCATCAGCATGCTAATCTCACACTCACCACTGGGGCAGACCCAACCAGACTCCTGGAGCCAGGCTCACCAGCCAGCTCCAGCCAATCACTCGCCAGACGCACTGCACACAGAAGTGCCCACTTCTAGAAGTGGCACTTCCACACTAGGTACATGCACGCCGCACACATCATCGCGCAGCATTCACTCCCACGAGTCCGCACATACCAAACTCGGGCCTGCACACCCCACGCATCAGGAACTACCAGGGACACATACATTCCCCATGCATTCCTATGGGAGGGCAGGCCTATCTCACCACATGCACTCAGAGCACGCACGCACTTTACCCTGGGACACAGGGAAAGTGCGCAGAAACCAAGAAAATCACCACACCAAGTCACCAATAAAAGGCAAAAAGTTCAGGGGTGAACCTGCCAGAAGGGCCAAGTCCAACAGTGACCTTTTAGAAGGCAAACCCTTGGGAGGAGATTGTCACTGCACTGACCAGTATGCCGGACGGGAAAGCCACCAGTTTAGACCTTATACCCATTGAATTTTATAGTTCTTATCGATCAAATTAAAGAGATTTTTAAAACCATACTAAAGCAAATCTTTAGTGGCACTGTACCACCTCAATCCTAGTCATCTGCAAAAATCTTTCTAAAAAAAAACAAAGCTGTCCAGGAATTGGGCTCATATCACCCAATTACTTTAATTAATGGGGAGTCCAAAATCTATTCTAAAATACTAGCATACCGCAAGTAATCGACAGATTGATCTCCCAATTGGCAGCAAGGGTTTATACCTGGAAGAGGTACTACTGATCATATAAGGAGGTCCATCATGCTGTTTGATGCAATGCAGGTTACAGGAGACTAATGGCGCTGATTGTGCTTGATGCCGAAAAGGCTTTTGATCGGGTATCCTGGCTTTTCTTGTGGACCATCATGTGGAAAATGGGGATTGGGCCTGGTTTTATTCAGGCTATAAAGCCACTATACATTAAGCCTACTGACAGTGTCTTGATAAATGGGGTGCTGACGGAGCAATTTCTAATATCACATTTATCAAGAAGTTAGAAATAAATCTGTGTATTTGCCTGATTCATAGGCATGGATGCGATATGAATAATATTGCCTACGCTGATTATATAGTGCTTGTTACTTCTGATCCTGTAAGGTCAATTGAGCTGATTAAACTAGAGTCTCAATGCTTTGGGGATGTCTCAGGTAATGCTCTAAATAAAGAAAAGACACAGATTGTTTTGAATAAGAAAATTGAATGGGCTGACCCTAGAGTGGTAAACAAGGCTAGATATCTCAGGTGAATATTTTGACCAATGTTGACTTGATCGTGGAAGAAAATCTAGCCCTTCTAGCCACCAAGATGAAGAGGTCACTGCACAGGCTGACTATTTTGCACCTTTCTTTAGCTGGTAGATGTAAGGTTTTAAAAATGGTAATTTTTTCTGAAAATTTCATAATTATTTAGAGCCATTCCTTTAGAATTTTCGATTCAAATATGAAAGAAATTTGATAATCTCTTTGCACAATGTCTGTGGGCCTATTCTCAGCCCAGAAGATCTATAAAGTTTTTATCACTCCCAAAGGATAGTGGTGGATGGGTGCTCCCCAATTTAAAGTTGTACTACTAGGCAACTATCTTTGACCGCTCCAATGATCAAATATCAGAGTTTCCTTCACCGTTCTAACTTTTGGTTGGCGCACAAGCTTGGGGCTTCTTGTGGTGGCAACTAGAACTAGGTTATTTTAAAAGAGTGAGGTCAAGACCCTTAGGGGAGCCTACAAGGCTTTTACTGCTGTTCTTAAATGTCTCAGTATTGGCAGATTGAATTGTTATACTCCAACTAGAAATAATGAGAACTTGCCAGAGATAATTGGTGACCATTACTTGGTAACCTGGTTCAAGGCAGGGATAAACAAACTAGGAGTTTTTTTCCCCCTGATGGGATTATATGATTTGGAGATTTAAGAATGAATTTTGGCCTCAGCCATAAAGAGTTCTTTGAATATTTATTCATTAGGAATAGTTTACAGTGTAAGGGGGGAGGGCCCTCTAGATTTGGCAATTGTGAACTTTTGGAGAAGTTGTCCCATAGCAATTTTCCACACATTGGGACTCTTTATAATATTCTTAATAGCCTGATGTCAGATGACCTGTGTAAAATCTACGGGAAATGGCAGCTGAAATTGGGAATCACTGTTAAAGCTTTTCAGCAATCCCTCCTATATGCACAAACTGATTTACTCTCTGCAAATCTCAAGCCCAGTTATATAAAACTTGTTTTTTCCTATATTACACCCTGAGTAAAATTGCTACATCGGGGGCTGGTAAAGGCAGTAGGTGCCCCAGCTTCTTGGAATATGGGGTTGACTCAGTGGAGAAGATATTATGTGGAAAAATGTACTTCGGTTATATATGTTTTTAAAAATGGCAATAAAAATCCTTTTTTTTAAAAAAAAAAATGAATATATAAAGTAAAGTATTTTACCGTTGTCCCTCTGGTCTAAGTTAAGGATAATTTTTGTTCCCAGCCTCCCCCAAGTATGTATGTGTCCCATTTATCACTTTTGCTCTGAGAGGAAAAGGATGATAGATACCATGTTGAATAACCATACATCATTTTAATGCCATCTATCAGTTATACTATTTTGTGGAGAATATGTATGAATGGCCATTATCACCAGCTTTTGCTACCATTTTGTTACGAGGTAAGTTCAGGTAGTCAGTATGGTGGCATTCATTGATTTCAGTGGGGATCTGTATTTACCCCTTACAATTCCATTTGCCAGTTCTTCCTCTACATTGATCAAATTGTCTCTATCCAATTGTCTGCAAAGATTTTGATGTGCTTTCCTTCCGTGGCATTGTTCTCTTAGTATGGTCTATGGCAAATGTTTTATGGTGCCTGAGGGAGCTATTGTTGAACTTGCAGTGTCCTTGCCACATTATTCCAAACTGTCCAAAAATTGCTCAAGGTCTTCTGGATCATGTATTCTGCTGATTTTCAGTTTTTTCATGATCCACATTCTGGCTGGTTCCAATTGTCCATATTTTATATCCCAGTGTTGCAGTGTAAGCCACAGGTTGAGGAACGCCTTCCTTTTAACATTTTTGTCAACTGAGAAAATACCTGTGCCACTTGAATTACTGGTTTGGTCTGTTCATGCTTCAACAAAACAAGCACTGATGGGTCTTGGGTGTTTGGCACTACTTCCTCTATAAGGGTAGTGTGGGTGTATATGTAATGGTACCACAAGTGTGAGTCATATTTACTCATACACCATTCTTTGTGAATTACCCAAATGAATGGTTGAGAGATAAGGACATAAGAGACAGGTAGGGAGAGTCAGGTAGAGAAACAGAGAGGTATTGAAAGAGATGTGAGATAGACAGGAGTAAGGGAGAGCTAGAGATAGAGAGGGGCAAAGAAGACATGACATGAAGTAAGAACGGAACTGTGATACAAAAGGCTGTGTGAAGCAAATACATTTCTAGAGGGTAGTTAAGAGAGAGGTGACATAAAGGTAATTAGAGAGAGGGGACATTAAATCATCAGGGAGTAAGGAAGATGGGGATTTAGTGCTGAGTAGGGTAGAGAGATGAGATACAAGAAGCTATAGAGTTAGAGAGAGGTGAAGCAGATAGAAAAGTGAGTTACTAAAGGGAGAAATAGAGCGAGGCAAAGTAGGTACAATGAGATAAGCGTGCACAAGAGTGAGGTAGGCAAAAGTAAAGAGAGAGGTAAACAGGGGTTGGCAAGGTAGGGTGAGAGAGGCCAGTGATTGATAGAGAAAGAGAGGTAAATCAAAAAGTAAGAAGTTGTAGCATAGGGTTAGAAAAATGAGTAGAGGGTCAGAGGTACAGATAGGCAGACAAACTGAGAAAGTTTGAGCTAGAGAAAGGGATAGAGGAGAGAATCGCGATATCTTACCTATAACCCCATTACTTTAACAGCGGCCTCTTGGAATATAAGGTCCCATGGCATTTTCCCACATTGCCTATTCCTTAAATATCTCTGAGAAGTATCTCTTCCTCCTGTTGTCTAATTCATGTGTCACTGAATAGCTACCCATGAGAGTTTTAAAGGACTGCATATTGCAACCTTTTTGTGTCATAGGTGGTAATTGATAGAACCAGGCATTTGAAGGCCAACAAGGCCATTTTAAAGCATGACCAAGTATAAATTAGGACCCAAGTAAGAGTTTGGCAAGCCTTGAACATTTGATTGCATTTTATCAGCCTCACACCTTTCTGTTCACCAAACCTTATATTGCCCAAAGACTGACTAAGAATCATTCTTAAAGAAATAAGTAAATTTGCAAAATGATGTTCATACCAAATGGAGTAGATTTATTTATTTCAGGAATTCACAAAACTCTTTCAGATTATCCCAGGGAGCGACACTGTTTTCTAGATTAAATCATGTAAAGGCTTTGTGTGTACCATGTTTGCATGCAAACATGTATGTATGTATATTGTCAAGTGCCAACTAATCAGAGCAAGAGCAATTGCAGATACTGTTTTTTTCAGAAAACAGTAATAAAAAATGTCCTTATGGAGAAACCCCTTAACCATATACCCCCACCAATTCTATGGGGGTGTTCTCTATCCATCTTGGAACGTTATTCACTCAAGGATGTGCAGTGATCAGGAAATAGTGTTTTATTATATTATATTGGAGTTCATGTGACATTTTCCTTACCACTTGCAAGATATAAAATGATCTCTGGGTGGTCTGTTTCATTATATATATATAACACTTCATGACCTCGCTGAAGCTTTGCGTGTCAGTATGTACACGCCCATAAACAAGTACGTTTGAGAGTATATTTAGAAGGCCCTGGAGTGGATCACCTCATTTCTCGCCGGAAGAACCCAGAGAGTCCGCCTCCCCCCGTTCCGGTCAGCGGCCACCAAAGTCATCTGCGGCGTTCCACAAGGGTCATCGCTCAGCCCCACCCTCTTCAACATCTACATGAGCCCCCTTGCAACCATCGCACGTCAACACAACCTCAAGATCATCACCTACGCCGACGACACCCAGCTGATCCTCTCCCTCACCAGCGACCCGGACGCCGCCAGAGCCAGCCTACACGAAGGGATAAAAGACGTCGCCAAATGGATGAAGAACAGCCGCCTGAAACTGAACTCAGACAAGACGGAGGTCCTCATCCTGGGATCATCACCCTCCGCCTGGGACGACTCCTGGTGGCCCCCCGCCCTGGGAGCCACCCCCAAGCCAACGGACCACGCACGCAACCTAGGCTTCATCCTGGACTCCTCCCTCTCGATGACCAGACAAGTCAACGCCGTCTCATCTTCATGCTTCAACACCCTGCGCATGCTTCGAAAGATCTTCCGGTGGATCCCCACCGAGACCAGGAAGACGGTCACCCAGGCCCTCGTCACCAGTCGGCTGGACTACGGGAACGCCCTCTACGCCGGCACCGCCGCCAAACTCCAGAAGAAACTCCAACAGATCCAGAACGCCTCAGCACGACTCATCCTGGACATCCCCCGACACAGCCACATCTCTGGACACCTGAGAGACCTGCACTGGCTCCCCGTCAACAAAAGAATCACGTTCCGACTCCTCACCCACGCACACAAGGCCCTCCACGACCTGGGCCCCAAGTTCCTCAACAGCCGCCTGACCTTCCACAAGCCCACCCGCCAGCTCCGCTCCGCCAGCCTCGCTCTCACCACCGTCCCCCGCATCCGCAGAGCCACCGCCGGAGGAAGATCCTTCTCCTACCTGGCAGCCAAGACATGGAACTCCCTCCCCATCCACCTCCGGACAACGCAAGACCATCTCGCCTTCAGGAAGCAACTCAAGACCTGGCTGTTCGAGCAGTAGCGTTCCCCCCCCCAGCGCCTTGAGACCCTCCGGGTGAGCAGTGCGCTATACAAATACCTATGATTGATTGATTGATTGATTGATTACCTACTGAATAATAAACGTACAAGTGTGGATCTCCCATTAGAATATATACGATAGGTAGAGGTGGAGATGAAGCTGTCCAACTGTAGGTTTGTGAATTGCATTGTGTAGTGAGTATTACTACTGTAGTACTACTCCAAAATGCAGTTTGTGAGTGAGGTCCTCTGTCTTTAACCATCTGGGAAGAAGAGTTTGTTCAGGCATAACTTGTCACCACAGCACAACTGTCTGTAAAACATATTAATACCAATTATTTTTTACTAAGGTTTGGCTCCACTCAGATGAGTAGTACCCTCTGATATAATTTTATTGGCTATTTGATGTATCATTCCACCTCACAGGAAGTCCTTCCATTGGAATGCTTGCAATGAGACTGATAACTCCCATAAACTGCCCCATCCAAAACCCATAATTATTTTATGGAGAGCTGAAACTGGGGCACAATTACCCGAATTCCCTCTTATGAACCCATTTTGAGCAGGTTACTCCCCCATATTTTGCTATTTGTACATACTGAAACCATGCCTAAGAGAGTATGACGTATGCATTGATGGTATTAGGCTCTGGTGGGAAAAAGGCGCATTCCATTCTCCCTAGTTGTTTTACTTCTGTTCATGTCTATCTGATCCCATGACCGTGCCACTATTAAGCTTAAACATTTGTTTCTGCAGTTAGCAAATTTCTCTTCAGTTGGCATAGGAACAATGTTTTCCTGAGCAGAGGTATGACTCACCTTATTGGAATAATATTCGTACTATGTGAGTATATTCTATCATAACAAATCAGGAAGAACCAAGTCATGAATGGCTAGCAATCAGTTCTTTGAGGTGTTGATTAAAATATATTTATGTGCTATAATTTAATGTGATCCTCATTATGAATCTGCTCATTACTGCTGGAAGGAATGTATCTCAACAATCAGAATCAACAGTTGTGCTGCACCACAGTATTTTTGCCATACATAGTTCCCAGTTGCCGCAGCTAACTATGGTCAAGTCTGGTTTTCTTTATTAAATGCTCCTTGGAGTTCCTCTCAGGCTTCAGAAGAATGGTATACATTTTGGGGAAAAATATACAGCAAAGGAGCCCAGCACTGGATGCTTGGATTGCAAATATTTCCTCTGCTACAATATATTTTCCTCTGGTGCTCAAATAGGTGGGGATGAACAAAATCCAAACACTGCAGAACACTAGCATGCTGAAAGTGATCATTTTGGCTTCATTGAAACTGTCAGGTAACTTCCTTGCTATAAACGCAACCACAAAGCTGATACTCGACAAAAGCCCCAAATACCCCAGTGCGCCATAGAAAAGTACAAAGGAACCTTCGTTGCACTCAATGGTTATCGTTCCAATTTCATTTTTCATGTTTAGGTCCACAAAGGGGGGTGAAAGTACCAACCAGACAATGCATATGACGACCTGGGGAAGTGAACACAGCAGAAGGAGGTAGAATGGACATTTTGGCTTCACCCACTTTCTGAATATACTCCCAGGTCTTGTAGCGTTGAAAGCAATGACTACAGTGATGGTCTTTGCCAAAATGGTGGAAATGCAGATGGTAAACACAATGCTGAAAACGACCTGGCGAAGCAAACATGACACTCTTTTAGGTTCTCCAATAAATATGATGGAACAAAGGAAGCAAAGGAGGAGGGAAACCAGAAGAAGAAAACTGAGGGCTCGATTATTCGCTCTGACGATTGGAGTGTCCCTGTGCCTCACCAAAATGCACAGTGCTGATAAGGTGATGGCTGAGAAGATGGCACAGACACTCACCAGCGCTGCTCCCAGAGGCTCATGGTAGGAAAGAAACAATAGGGGTTTAGGGATGCACTTATCACGGACTTCATTTGACCACTGATGATCCAAGCATTTCACACATTCAACAGCATCTGGAAGAAAGCAGAGAAATTTAACATTAGTTTACCTAGCGTTGAAAGAATCCGCCTCATCTTTTTCAGAGTTCACAAAATGCTTACATTTTCAGTTCTCACAAAATGTTTAAATAAGGATATTAATGAAGCTGTTCTCTGTGTTATTGACACTGTTCACACTTTAAAAGCTATTGGGGTTCTATGCAACTCATAGCTCAAAAAAAGTTCTCACCAGAAATGAATCATAATCCTTCTAATTGGTAGAATCATTTCAATGATACTGGCTCCTTTTTAGGTCTGGCCCAAAGACAGCTTTAAACGGTTTTTCCAGCCTCATGTTTTCACAAAAATAATAGATAATACTACATAATCTTACTTACAGAAAATGGGCTCTAGTTCAGGGAACTTCAGTCATTGGTCATATAGAGCACCATTCAAATGTTGGTTCATCCCACAGAACAGTATAGGTTCAATGGGGCAGTTTCTCATTTCTCCTCTGCTATTGACTTTGCTCCCAACCTTGGGTCATCCAACTGGAAAGCCATTTGGTATCCAGACAGTGTTAGTGACAGTAGTTTGCCTTATTATTATGTGTCACGCCACATTTTAAATAATATAGCTACTGGAGACATTTTTAGTACATGCTCCATCACCTGGCAGTTTCACAGCATCCACTAACAGCTGCTCCTTTCTTATGCTTGGCAAGTGTCTGGCAGACCTTCTGCTTCCTGCAAAACTGAATGGTGGTTTGGTTGGTCTGTGTGTATTACTCCCAGACAGTGAGACAAAAGGGGGAAGAGGTGTTGGCAGGATGAGCCATCTCGGACTTGATTGAGGGGGGCGCTGTCACCAACCACACTTGCACATCACAGAGACTCCGCCTTAGCACACTCACAAACGGTTTCACGCTGACCTTTTGTGCCCCCAGACAAGCTATGGCCAGGGCAGTGAGGAAGAATTTTTTAGTCACCTTTGGGGGTGGAAACTCTAAAAGCTTCTCACACTTGAAAACTGGCACCAACTATAAATATTGAACCTTCAGACACAACTCTTCAGTGCACCTCTGGACCGCAGAGGACTGCTGTGCCGCTCTGCTGAAAGAAGGACTGTTGCTCTGCTGCCCTGCTACTCTCCTGACCTGCAGCCCTGCAGCCCTGCTGCTTGAGTAGAAAGGACTGGACCTGCACCTTGAACCCAGGAGCATCATAGTGACTCCAAGGACTAATTGGCAGGCCTCCTGATCGGAGACTCAGGGACAGAAAAGGCTCCAACCACCTCAAACGCAGCATCTGCACTCCATCTGCTGTGAGGTTTGCCTCCCAAGTGGTGCCCTACTTGTCCTGGACGTTTGGAAGTGGGACTGAATGAGCTACGCCAGCCCCGTTGTGGTCCTGGTAGAACTGAAGCAGTGCGATGCATCGCTTCACAGCTCCTCATCATAACCACCACTGGGTGCTGCCTCTTTGACACAGGACCTCGCACCGGGGCCCCGCAGCTCCCTCGGAATTGCCACTGTACGACACATCCTTGATGCAAGACCTCGCATCACAGCCCTGCAGCTCCCCAGAATCACCACTGAATGATGCATCCTCGATGCAGGACCTTGCATCGCAACCCACAATGTATCAAAACCGCTGCTGCGAAATGCATCCTCCGGGCGGGATCTCGCAATAGTCCGCATCCCAAATTTAAGGTACTTTGTTCAGCAGGCCTAACTTGGTCGCTGTATCTGGCCCGCGCTCCGTCACGGTCTGCTTGAACTTGTGACTTGTCTCAGTTCGGCTCGACCAGATAACCACAGTTGACGCTTTGTGCTTTTAGGTACTATTTTCACTTAAGTCTTTAAAATTGCATATCTCCTGTTCTACAGATTGGATTTCTGCCATTTGATCTCAAATAATTTAAAATATTTTAATCTATGTTTTTAATATAAGGAGCTGTTGCCTGAGATTCTAACCAGGGTTCCATCAACCAAAGCCTTTGGGTCTCCCTATTCATCAATGTGTCTGATGTTGTTAAAAGACAGTAAAAGAATCCAGGCAAGATTTCTGTTCCTAGGTTTTGTCCTGTTTGTACCCTTTAGAGGAGGTGGATCAATCTATTTCTGAAGCTGTAACAATGAACGTATTGGTCACCAGTCTGGTGGTGAGCAGGACTTCCATGGAGGAGAGCATTATTAAGGATCAGACGGATAAAAAGATTGACTCTGCAAGAAATCTTATACGAGTACTAAGCTATCATTGAGGGCTGAAATTTATAGTACCTATGTCTCTCAGTCTCTCCTTTCAGATTTTAAATGACTCTTCAAGGCTGTTCAGGATGGCTCAGAGAGTTTGGATCATCTTGCGGCTATGGAGAAGCAAGTGGACTTTCTGTCTAACATTTCCTTTGACATTGCCCGAGCCTCTGCACTTGCTGGAGGTGCAGTCATCTCTGCTAGATAGAACCTCTTTTAAAAGGAATGGCACACTGGTGCAGTGCAAACGGTGAGCACCTTACGATGCCTTTTGAGGGTCCTGGGTTATTTGGTGGTGATGTTGGGGAGTAAAAACACAGAATCTATTAGGAAAATAAACATTCTCAATCCTTTCAATAGAGTGGAAGTGCTGCTAGCTCGCACTCCTCCTTTCATAAGTCTTCTTTTCATCAGCCATCCCAAAGATCTGGTCAGCAGCGCCAGCAGCAACAGTTTTCTGTCTACAGGAAGCAGATAGGGAAGGGTTCCGAGAATCAGGGAAACGAAAAGGGGAAAATTGCCTCTCCATCTAAGCAGTGGTCCTAACAGTGCCGGAAACAGCTCTTTCCTTCCTTTGGGCAGCAGGGTAAAATCTTTCCTACATGCTTGGGATGAATCTGCTTCAGATGCATGAATTCATCAGGTGGTGTGAAGTGGATACGTAATAGAATTCCTGGAACATCCTGAGAACTTGGATGTCATTTCTACAACAGATCCTCCAGACAAGATAAGGAGATTAGCTTTGAAGACAGCTGTTATCAGCTTGTTACAGGAGCGATCGGTGTTCCCAGTCCCTAGGTCAGAAAGGAGCCACGGTATGTGCTCGAGAAACCTACTCGTGCCCAACCTGTCAGGTCAATTCAGATTGATTATAGGCTTGAGAGGGGTCAACAAATGGTTTCAGAACATTCCATTCAAAATGAAGACTGTACAGAGAAAATCGTTTTTATACTTGCAAAATTTGCTGTTGCTAGTGAGACCTGATTTGTGCACTGACTCCCCGGTCCACCGCAGCTATTCGTGCTGATTGATGTGGAGGGAGAACAGGACGATCCTACTTCCTGGTATTGCCATTATTCGGCGGCCTTCTAAGTGGGGTGACGCTCTAGTGTTCCTTGAGCCCTGACTATTTAGGCTCCCAGCGCCGACACGCTCGAGTTTATTCTGAAATTGATCACTCCTGCGCTAGCGCTCTCGGTGATAGCACCATTTGTGTTCTGCTGTATGTGTTTTAAAAAAGAAGGAAAATCGTTTTTATACTTGCAAAATTTGCTGTTGCTAGTGAGACCTGATTTGTGCACTGACTCCCCGGTCCACCGCAGCTATTCGTGCTGATTGATGTGGAGGGAGAACAGGGCGATCCTACTTCCTGGTATTGCCATTATTCGGCGGCCATCTTAGTGGGGTGACGCTCTAGTGTTCCTTGAGCCTAATCTATATCAACTCCCACTGTACCGCGCAGCGGCACGTGCAGCGGTAGCGCCCTAGACGCGCCGAAGAGGCGCCAAAGAGAAGCCAGTCTGCGCCAGTCCGCTTCCAGCTTCCGGTCCTAGCCGTTAACATGGTAGAAAACTTCGTTTCATACAGTACTTCCTCACTGTACGCACTGCGCCCTACCTGCAACCCATTATGCATACACTCAGTCCTTCCTACAAATTTGAAGGCCCGCTGCAAAACATGTGATTGGGGCAC
Source organism: Triturus cristatus (assembly GCF_964204655.1). NCBI lineage: Eukaryota > Metazoa > Chordata > Amphibia > Caudata > Salamandridae > Triturus > Triturus cristatus. The sequence goes on from NC_140590.1 coordinate 409,458,015, forward strand.
TCCTACCCCAAATACAGGGAAACATTCCTTCAAGCAGAAATGGAGGATGTTCCTCCTCAATTGCCGATCCCTGCCGAAACACTATGCTGAGCTGGCCATGTTGATAGAGGAGCTCAATCCTGATGTCCTCTTCTTAACAGAGACATGGCTTCAGCTAGAAACCGATCCTGCAACAGTTTGGGCCATCCCCCAAGGTTATACTCTTAAACGATTGGATCGCAAGACTGGCAGAGGTGGAGGGTTGGCCATTATCTATAGGGTCAACTTTAGATGCCGGGTCACTCCCTCCTCCACGCCAGCGTGCGAGAACTTACATTTCACTCTTGAGTTCTCCCCTTCCACCACTTTCTCTGGCATTTTAGTCTATTGACCACCTGGCACCCTTAACAACTTCATCACTAACATGATGGATATAGTTGCCAGCCTAGTGCTCACCTCGGCAAATTCCACCCTGCTGGGCGATCTGAATTTACACCTAGACGATCCGCTTGACTCAATAGCCAACAGTTTCCGAATTAACCTTCAGTCCATTGATCTGTCCCAGAAAGGTTTTCAATCAACGCACATCAAGGGGCATCTTCTAGACCACATTTATAGTAATCTAGATAGCCTAACCGTTGAGGCTCCTGTACCACTACCTTGGACCGACCACTTTTTAGTACCCTTTACATGGTCCACATGCACTCCGCCCACTTTACGAATTCACAATAAGCATTGGGGAAGAAAATGGGCCTCTCGCCCACTTCCCAAGTGGAAACTAGCTCTCACAGAACATCTACCCCCGAAGGTGGCCAATCCCAATAAAGCCACTGTCAATGTTGATAACTGGATCTTCAGTTCCCTTGACCTAGTCCTGCCAAAGGAACCCCTGTACTTAATAAACAGAGCTAAAGTTGCTCCTTGGTACTCCCCGGTTCTTAGGACTAAGAAACAATCCTGTCGCAAATTAGAGAGAGCCTGGAGACATGAATACTCACAATCAAAGAAAGCTGAGTACAGAGCAGCAATAAAGCTCTACAAAAACCAAATAAAATCTGCACAAGCCCATTTTTATGAAGCCAAAATCAACCTAGCTGCAAACTCCCCTAAAGAAATCTTTAAAATAGCCAAGTCTTTAATCTCCCCCCCTCCTCCTGAGCGTCTGTCATCCGACGGCGCGCAAACCCGTTGTAATAATCTAGCCACTTTCTTCTCTCAGAAGATCCAGGCCATCTATTCTTCATTTTCTACTGGCAACGGTGACACGATGGGCACCACCACTACAGATTCTGACCTTTTGGTTCCCAGCTCACTGGACAAATTCCCCCTCCTAGATCCCATCACTTTAGATAGAATGCTTCTTAATGTCACCTCGGGATCTCCTAATGACCCAGCCCCTCCGCAGACTCTCAATAAGGTGATGGATGTCATCCGCCCAGTCATCTTGGATGTCCTTAATGCCTCCAACTCCTCTAAATCTGTCCCAGCACCCTGGAAGTGTGCGATGGTTAAGGCCCTTTTGAAAAAGCCCACCTTGGACCAGAACAACTTGGCCAACTTTCGCCCCATCTCCTTACTGCCTTGGATGAGCAAACTGCTTGAGAGGCACATCAATAATATCTTAGTAGATTACTTAGAATCAAGTAATCTGCTATGTGCCTCTCAGACAGGTTTCCGCCCTCAGCATGGAACGGAAACTGCTCTCCTAGCGGTGACGGAAGAAACTAGATCGGTGCTGGATCGGGGAGGAAAAGCAGCCATCATATTACTCGACCTCAGCGCCGCGTTCGACACTGTTAACCATGCCACACTACTACATCGTTTGAAAGGCGTGGGCGTGTCGGGCGCGGCCCTGGAATGGTTGACCTCCTTCCTGGACGAGCGTTTCTTCCAGGTGTTTGAGGGTGAGGCAGTTTCCCCTAAGCAACCACTTAGCTGTGGGGTTCCCCAGGGCTCGTCCCTGAGCCCCACCCTTTTTAATGTCTATATGCGACCTCTAGCGGAGATAGTCCAGTCTTTTGGTGTGCGTATTGTCACCTACGCGGACGACACCCAACTGGTGGTCTCTCTGGACCACACCGAGGAGTCGTCCAACACCCTGGGCCTCTGTCTAGAGGCCGTTGCTAAGTGGATGCAGTCCTCCTATCTCAAACTTAATGGGGAGAAGACGGAGATTATGTTACTAGGCAACTCTCTCTCGTCCACACTGGCTTCTATTTGGCCCACTTGCCTCGGTGCTCCTCCTCCTCCTAAACCTCAGATAAAGAGCCTGGGAATCTGGCTCGATAAAGCGCTGGACTTTTCGATCCAGGCTACCAAAACTGCCTCTACGTGCGTCGGTTTAATGAAAATGCTCCGTAAAGTTCTCCCTCTGCTTCCTTTCCAGGCGAGGAGAATCATGGTTCAGGCCCTGATACTCTCCCGCCTGGATTATGGAAATGCTCTATACCTAGGAGCTCCAGCATCAGTGACCAATAGGCTTCAAATCACACAAAACTGTGCCGCTCGATTACTATTTAACATCCCCCGTTGGCAGTCAGCCAAGAAAGCTCTAAAAGAACTGCACTGGCTCCCAATGGCCGCCAGAGCTCAGTTTAAGGCTTTGTGCATTGTGCACAAATCCTTCCATCGTACAGGCCCTGCCATTCTGTTCCCCTTAGTTATGCCTTATGCTCCATCTAGAGCTCTTCGCTCTGGTTCACTGCACCTAGCAACTACAACTAAAATCAATAAAACCCGATGGGGTGGCCGTTCCTTCTCCCACACCGCCGCGAGACTCTGGAATTCCCTCCCTTTAGCTCTCAGAGAAAATAATAACCGGTTGGCATTTAGGAAGGCTCTGAAAACCCACCTGTTCGCAAAAGCGTGTTAGTCTCACCCTGCAGCCCGCCACAGTGATCAATTAAAGCGCTGCGAGGCCTCCGGGTAGTTACGCCCTATATAAATATAATTTTTCATTTCATTTTCATTATTCCAGACATATCCTTCTTGATAACCATGGATCTAACTGATGCATATTTTTACTTTCCAATTGCGGTACCTCATCATACATTTCTCAGGTTTTATGTCCTGAAGGAGGACTTTCAGTTCCAGATACTGCATTTGATTTGGTGGTCAGGCTCTTGAACAGTTTTTCTGTTTCCAGACCCATGGGTCGGCTTTTTGTCCCTCCCTGGAATTTGCCATTAGAGCTTAAGGCTCTGAAGGAAGTTCCTTATGAACCTCTCCTTTCAATTGATTTAAAATACTTATCTTTTAAGTATTATTCCTACTACCATTTTCCTCTGCTAGGAGGACTGGAGAGGTAGGAGTGTTGTTGTGCAAACCTCCTTTCGTGAAGAACTTTGTTTAAGCATAATTTGGCTATTCTTCCCGCGGTGGTTTCCAAGATGCACAGCGAAGAAGCATTGCTTCCTGTATTTTTTCCTTCTTCTTTTAGGAAAGGGCAGCTTTTTCCTTTGCCGGATGCCAAAAGAACAGTTGAAATATACCTTCAGATATCTGAGACTTATGGGAAGTCTGAACCTTTTTTTGTAACCTTTGGGCTGCAAATTAGGGTTACAATGTTTCTAATGCTTCTCTGAGTAGATGGATTTGTTCTACTAGTGTGTTGGCGTATTCGTTGTCTAATATACCTCTTACTGAAGGAGAGTGGGGGATTTGTGGGTGGAGGTTCAGGGCGCTCATCCAGCAGACATCTGTAGAACTTCCACTTTGCCCTCATCTCATACGTTTGTAAAACATTACCATACTGAAAATATTCTGGAGGGTAAATCATTTGAGAAAGAGGTTTTAACAGCTGTATTTTCCACATGATTTCTTCACTAATTAAAACTGTGATTAACATAATTGGTGTACAATATTTTCAGTTTCTTATGAAGAGTGGCTGGTGATGAAGGACAGCTTTTTGCTTTGTCAAGTCACAAAAGTAGGACTGGGACGAGGACTGGGGACTTCAGGATAATGCCTGGCGAATTACTGCTAAATCTCATTATCCTCAGGCCCTAGTGTACTTGTCACAGCCCTTACGACCCACCGCATCCACGCTGTCAGCTAGCCTTCGTGTGGCTGGGTATGGTCAGGAAGTGACGTGGGTAAAAGGAATGTGTTTACATCCCAGGGTGGTTGGGGTTACTCCACCACTTCCTGTTTTTCCTTCCCGGCCTGAGGTGGAATCCACCTCAAAAGTAAGGGCTGTGACAAGGCCATCAGGGACTAAGGATAATGAGATTAAGTAACTGGGCCTTTTCTTACCGCTTGATTAGAATACGCTTCATAACTAATAGGGGTGAGCGGAGTTTTTAATTCCTCCAGCAGAGTTAGTGGAATTTAGTGATTCTGTGTTACTCTTGTAACACAGAATTACCAATTAATTTCGTTGCTCAACCGGCGGAATTACTTGATCAGCAGTGCTGGGAAATTCTTCTAAGTCGCTTGTTTCCACCTTGAACACGAAACACCCAGTCTCTCACACCCCCACCCCACGCTACCTGGCAGGAAGAAGCAAGAGGCCATGGTTAGGTCACATGGGGAGGGGAAGTAAGGGAAGCTGACAGAAGAGGAAGCAACTCTCATGGGCCCCCCCCCCCCCCCGGCTTTCAGAGCTCTCTGGCCTTGCTTAGAGAAGCTTTCTTTGGGGAGTTGGGACTCCCAAGATTAGTGGCAATGATCACGGCTCACAGTGCGGGCAGGAAAGGAGTGCCATGCACCAGAATCCCGGCGGTAGGAGGAGTTTTCGGATGTCAACTGAGCAGCAGGCATAGTAGGCATCAAGGGATCAGTGAACTCTCGTGCCCCTGTACATCCCTCTATACGTCCTTCCCAGCCTCCATCTGAGAATAACTTCTGACATGGCATACCAGGGATTTGGAGGGGTGAGTAGGAGTACCCACAAGTCACTGTTTCTGGACAGTGTTGTGTTTGCACGTTTCGGTGACCCTCTTGTCTGTTACACTTCTGGGTGCATTGTTGTAAGATGGCGTGAAGCACCCGCATCCAGTGGGTTTCAGGTGCCGAAGCACGTATAGCAGGAGAGAGTGAATTCTGGAGGTCAGCCAGTGGTGCCCCGTCCATCGTGCACAGCTCTTGAGTGTAGAATCTCTCCTCACCAGGTCAGTGGTATAAGACATGCTGCCCCCAGACTGTGATGAGGGGGCCCTAGTCTCCAACCATATATTACAGATATTCATTGGTCTTGGAATGAATGGGACCCCAGTGACCATGCGCCGCAGGGGGCCGCCAAGTTTCATGACGCGTTTAGTTGAGTTTTTGTTGGCAAAAGGAAACCTGCATTCATCTTTTGAGAAACGTGCATGCTTGGGGGGGGGGGGGCATCATTTTGCGATACGCCACTGAGTCTGGGGCTTGTGAACGGTCAAACCCCTCAGTAGAACGATGATAGAACGAAGCTGGCAACCGATGCCTAAGAAAATGCTTCTCATATAATTTGTTATGTGTTCCAACTCGTGAGGTGTAGGAGTCGACAACTGAGGCACCCTGGTCACTGCGTATAGGTCAAAGCTGTATTGCATCGAGTTTATGAAATTTCTTGCATCCAAAATCATTTTGTAGTCTCCTGTGCCATACTGTCTTTATAAAGCAGACCCATTACCCAACTGAGCTTTCTTACTCAACTTTCAGCCTTAAAGTTTATACATCTGCTTTAAAAACAGGTGCTTCACCCCCTGAGCTATCTCATACTATAACGAAATGGGCAGAGTTTGATAGGTCTCGCAGAGCCTGTCTGCAATGAGTGCGGGAACAGAGTGGAGACTGATCGGTTTCAGATCTAGTAGCTATGATTGAACTGGAACAGGCTTGTAGGTGCCCCATGACACACTGGGACAATTGCCTGGGTGAGTGCCTATACACACTGGGGCAGATTTATGTTCCCTGGCGTATCCCTGCAAATCAGCAGGGATGCGCCAGGGAAGATGCGTCACGCAAGTTTGCCCTTGTGCCACCGCAGATGCGCCGCATTTACAATGCGGTGCATCGTGGCGCAAGGACAAGCAGATACGCGACGCATCTGGCGGCGTAAGGTTGGCGCAGTGCTGAAGTTGTGTCGCAAGCGCGACGTAACTCCAGCACTGTTCCAACCTACCCTATCACTAACATGGTGCGTCACGCCTTACGCCTGCTTGAAGCAGGCGTAAGGATTTGACGCACCAGCGTCGGAAAAGTGGCTGCGTGAAATCTTGTAGATTTCACTGCGTCACTTTTCCGAGGCTTTTTCAGACGGAACGCCCACCCTGCATACATTAAACCTGACGCAGGTTTAATGTGGCGCAGGGCTTTACAACGTGACGCATCTCCCTAGATGCGTCACGTCGTAAATCTGGTGCAGCTTGGCGCTAGCTTTGCGCCGCCGCTGCATCACAAAAGTGACGCAAAGGCGGCGCAAAAGTGGCGCACGGGGCTTGTAAATCTGCCTCACTGTGTGCATAGGATCAGCAATTGTACCATTTGTTCATAGTTGAAACGGACGCCTCCAGGTCACTTTCACCATGGAAAACACACATGCACTCAGCCAGGGACTTTCCATGATGATGAGAGACAAAAATTATGTTCTAATTGTTTTATACTCCTCAAGCTGTGCATTTGTGTAAGATTAACTGATAAATGTGTGTTCTGTGAAAATGTCAGCTCTGTGTGTGTGTCAGTGCTTAATTTGTGCCGGTGCTTGCCGGTGCTTAGCACCGGCACCTAATTATCAGGGCCGGGTCTACACACTCAGGTGCACGTAATTGATTGACTTGCTTCGAAGCGCTACGGCCGGGACTTTGCAGTGGCAAAACTAAGTGTTACAGTACTTCCTGACTGACTCCGGCGGACTGTATGACTTTTACTTGCCTTCTTCACTTCACTACTTCTGAGAGTTAATAAGTTCTCAATCAGATTCTTGCTCGCTCGCGTTTTCTTTTGCGGTTGATGATGGCGATGCACTGTCAGTGGGCGCCGGGCGGGCGGGCAGGGCTCGATTTTGTTTCACTTCTCGGACGGGGCCGGGTTGGGGGCGGGGGCTGTACGCGGCAGCGTGCGCACTGCGCAGATTTGTTAAAATTCTGGATTGATTGCGCACGCCGCACGCCACGCATTCAGTGCCACGCCCCAGCATAGCCGCGCAGTGCCGCACCTAGTCTCGTGGTTGGTTCCCGTTCTTTGTAATCGGTCAACAGCCGCGGGCCGCGGCTCAGCGCTCACACTACTGACACACTCAGTGTCGGACGACGTTGTGAGAGCCTTGAGGTCTGCAACAGCTGCTGCACCGTGCCACCAGGTGAGCGTGAGACAGGGCCTGCCTCCTAGCAGGCGGCAGGCCTAAGTAAGCCCTAATCAATCGGAGAAAGTCGACAAAGAGACAGTTAATGAAGCTGCGCAGGCAGCAGCCGGCAGTGAGTGCATAAGTCCTTCCTACTGCTACTGTCCCTCTCCGCCTACGGCCGCCTAATGTATGTGATCAGTCAGTTTGAGTTTCACAGTGTTGTTGTTGCCGGACTTGCCGCCATTTCTATAAGAAGTAGGAACTATAGTACTATCAATGAAATAACAACATCATGATGATGATCACACCAAAACGTGAGCGATGCCCACACTCTCTCTCAGCCATTTAGGTATTTTATGGTCATGACGGACGATGAGGAGGTCTGGGATTTGTTCTCTGGAAGTGAGCCTGCCCTGAGAACTTACTCTCTGACCTCGTAATATAAATTCAAAGCATTTGGACTGCACTCCTCAACCCCAAAATGGTAGGGTCCTGTTGTGATAGCAAGCATGCAAGTTATGCCCTTGCTTACATTCTGACAACTTGCAAATAACATAGCTGCATACAACAATTGTGGGCTTCCAAAAACTTCAAGAAGTTAGGAATACAGATCTAAAGGGAAATTAGGAGATTTTATGGCAGGAAGTCGCATCAGGGAAGGCAATGAGGTTGGAGCCATCAGCCATGCCAGTTGTACTTCAGGTGCCAATGAAAGGCAACTGACACTGCCCCATCCCTGCCATTCTTTCAGACAGTCTAGCCTGTCAAAAAACCTCATACTTTTTGAGACAGGGGCCAGGTCACCTTCATCCAGGATGAAACTTGTGCTGCGTGGAATGGAGCAATAGATTCAAAGTTTGGAACACACGGAGAAAATGCACAGTTAGATGCACAGGATTAAATAACAAAGTTACCCCTACCCTACTTAATTCACTGGTACTACGTTTATTCTCCCCAAAAATTAAAATAGAGTGTTATCCATACCATGCTCCAAATCGAACCTATCGCATGCATGTTGCTAACACAGATACTTTACAAGATATGTAACGGTTTGGCTGCAGAAAATGGCATTTATTATTATCTGACAGAAACAAATTAACCCTGATGTCCTCTCAGGTCCTGACCTTTTCCTTTGACGGTCTCGAGTCGAAACACTCATTTAGTGGCTGGCATCCGTCCTAATGTGCCAGCTGTCCAAGCGAGAGTCGCCCCACGCCCGGTGGGAGTTCTCCATTATTGACAATCAGCAAAAAAGTTGCATTTCTGGCGCCCGTCCCGTGACTTTATGTGCCATCATTCTGTCGCCTGCCAAGCCCTCAATGCCGACTTAATCAATGCCTGGTTTCTAATTGCTTTCGGAAGTGAGCTGCGCAGTCAACGCCAATGTATCCGCAGTGCCTGCTGCCGTCCCGGCTCCGACCCCACTGCTGGGAGTCTATTGACGTCTGACAGCCGCCCGTGCACGTCGGTACAGCACGAGACGGTGTATTAGGTCTCCTTTAGGTTGTGTGTGCCACTTTCAGTTTCAGGCCATGTCCATTCCCTTGTTTCACACACCTTTAGGCAGCTGCCTTATCTCACCCTATCCACCCCTCTTCCAGAATGCAGTCCATCCCCCACGCCGGCCATTTTTAGTACCCAAACTACTCATCGACATCAAGACTGCTTTTTTGTGGGTAGGTCGGTGGGTCAAATACCTAAGTGAGATTGTGAGAATAAACCGAGGGTGAGTGCTTGGTCAGATAGTGGCATGGATAGTGGCGATGGATGGATCATCTGCATTTGATTGCACCATGGCTGGCCTGGCCATCTGTAATTGGATTGAACGTAATGGCATTGGGTGAAATGTGCTAACATAAATGTGTTCAATCGAGTAGCGTCTCTTCTAGAAAGCGGCGGATTGGGCACAGGACAGACGGGTATAATTGTGTTCAATCATATGAGCAAGTGTAATAACGCTGGTGATAAATGACCCTGCTGGAGAGCAATCATTTGTCTGTTAGTAGTTTTTAAATGCAGATAAACTGTATTTTATGTGGAAGCTCAGTGGGTTACTGCATTTGTCACAGAGATCCTTGTGTTACATGCAGTTCAGAAGGTACAATCCTAACATAGGACAGTGACCAATGAACTGTCACCAAAGAGCTGCCTACATACAAAGTTTAAACATGAATGGTATAGTTAGAACTTTGCTTTCTTTTTGTGTGATATAGTTAGAACTTCCCCAGTCTTTCATTATTCTAATGTTTTCAAAATGAGTATGTTTGGGCAGATATACATTTTTATCAGTAAAGCTGACCCCCATTGAATACTCTTTAAAAATCCTAAGGTTGTGTTTCACCAGCCCAAACCCTCGTAAAATTTCCGTCCCACAGGTATGGATGACACGTGATTCATACACCTTGTAATCCTCATTGGCTTATGTGACATTCCCTGTAGACTGATTTACATACTTGTACGATTCATTGTCTCCTGTATAATGTGTGAGTGGTGTAAAGTACTGACACTGATATGAGTAGCGCTATACAACAAATGAAATGCATATGAGAGAGGGGCTACATAAAGATGAGGGGCACTGTTGGAGGGTGGCAGTGAGGGAATCTGAGGAAGAGGTCAATAGGGGGAGGGGCTATGGAGCGATGAGGGACACTGATGGAGGGTGGCAGTGAGGGAATCCGAGGAGGAGGTCATGAGGGGGATGGGCTACAGAGAGATGAGGGACACTGGTGGAGGGTGGCAGTGAGGGAATCCGAGGAAGAGGTCATGGGGTGGAGGAGGGAGCGATGAGGGGCACTGCTGGAGGGCGGCAGTGAGGGAGTCTGAGGAGGAGGTCATGAGGGGGATGGGCTACAGAGAGATGAGGGACACTGATGGAGGGTGGCAGTGAGGGAATCCGAGGAGGAGGTCATGAGGGGGATGGGCTACAGAGAGATGAAGGACACTGGTGGAGGGTGGCAGTGAGGGAATCCGAGGAGGAAGTCATGAGGGGGAGGGGCTATGGGGAGATGAGGGGCACTTGTGGCGTGTGGCAGTGAGGGAATCTGAGGAGGATGTCAATAGGGGGGGCCATGGAGGGATGAGGGGCACTGTTGGAAGGTGGTAGTAAAGGTTATTTACGGAGAGAGAGGTTATTGGTGCGACGCCAAAAAAGACTTTCGCATCAGCGCTGAAGCCGGCCCTGTCATGGCCTTCCTGATTTTGTTTATTTAATTAGCAGTCGGGGTCATAAGGGCTACTGTGGTACATACTTGAAGTGCGTGCTAATTATATTTACCACTATATTCAATGTTTTAAGTTTGAAGGTGATTTTACTATTGTTTTTACTGGGATAAACAAGCCTGTAAGGGAGTGGGTTGCAGAGTCCAGGGTCAGGTGGAGCCGGAGGTAGTAATGAAGAGGGATTCTCCCTAAAGGCTCGCACAGAGGGAGCCCGAGAAGTGTCACTTGCCTGATACTCCCACCTCAGAAACCTCCTCTTCCCATCAAAGCTACTCAACTGTCGAAAGCATCAGCCGATATGCAGGTATTCTACCACAGCACTGGATAGAGCAGGAAGTTGAGGCAATTGGGGTTGGTGAGTTTAGGATTGTGGAAAGATTTGGTTCATACAGTTGAGTTCACCAACACCACTCAACAAGCAGTGGGCTTCTAAATGCTCCACTGCAACATACCACACTCTCACCACCTCCGCCGGAATGGGCAAGGCTCATTTGCTATGTTTGTCCTTAGTGTGTGTGATGTTTGCATTTTTCTCAATCTTATGACTTCATTCAGTGATGTAACATTGAGGGCAGCACCAACACTCTGAAAATTGTTCCAGCCCCACTGGCTTGGGTACCTTTCTTTGACATTTTCATGCTTTCTGGCCGGCTGGCCCGGGTGCCTTTGTGTGACGTTTCTATGGTTTCTGGCCTGGGTGCCTTTGTGTGACGTTTCTATGCTTTCTGGCCTGGGTGCCTTTGTGTGACGGTTCCATGCTTTCTGTCCTGGCTCGGTGCCTTTGTGTAACATTTCTATGCTTTCTGGCCTGGGTGCCTTTGTGTGACATTTCCATGATTTCTGGCCTAGGTGCCTTTGTGTGACATTTCCATGTTTCCTTGTCTGAGTACTTATGAGTGTGAGATTTCCATGCTTTCTGGCCTGGGTGCTTATGTCAGGTCCTCATTTATGATTTACTATGCTTTGAAAGTTGATACAGCTAAATATGTAATGGAAAATGTGTTGTGCACCATTTTGGTTTTTCTTTTTGCAAAATGTTTTCGAGGGGAGAATTCCCCCATGCAAACACCTGTGGCAGTCATTACGCTTGCTGTGCTTGTGTGCTATGCACCGTATGGGGGCTGGTGTAACAAAACTTGCCAGGGCTGCTTTGGGTTCCCAGTCCGGCCCTGAGTGTCAATTAATTAATTAATTTTTGTGAATCACAGTGTGTAACTAACTCTGCACACTGCCACCTTACCCTGCTTTTGCTATTCCAGAAGCCAAAGCTTAAAATTGAGGCAAACTGTATAGACTTTGTGTCTCTTTCGAGTGAGCGCTGCAGGGCAAGCAGGCCGGGGTATGATTTGGAAAAGGCCTGAATTTGGGTGGGCAAAGTAGGAGGAGGATCCATTTGGATTGTACTTGTAGTCAGTCATGGATGGTAATATATGTGCAGATGCAGAAATGTCTTTGGTGCAAACTGCAAATAAATATTAATTGTGCATGTTACTTAGACGAATTGACATCGCACTTCACACGTCTAGCGTGTTTTCTTTCACTTTGCTTCCCTATTAAAAAGGGCATACCCTACCCCAGTATTGTCCTTTCCCCAAATTAGCACATAGAGCACTGGAATTGTCCCTTTTCAATGCATTAGTGATTTTATCTAATTTATTTCAAAATTGTGCTTTAAATGCACTTTTGATTTAATCTTTTTGAAAATGTTCACAGGGCAGGGGAACCTCCTATCTAAACCGTACTATGAGGAAGGCAGGCGCCCTTGCTGAAATTCATCTGACTTTTCGCAGTGCCAGTTGACGATGTGGGTGGAGCTAATAGAGGAAGTGGGTGGAGCCAGTGGAGGAAGTGGGTGGAGCCAAAGAAAAAGTAGGTGTGGCCTCCGACAAAGGTTTTAGCACCTGCACTTCAAATTTTACAAATTAAGCACTGGTGTGTGTAATTAGTGTGGGTGGAACTCCGTAGAATCCCACGGATTTTTATGTAACTCAGCGCAATTCCACAGAGTAAAACTCTGCAAGTTCCACCCACCCCTCACAAAAAATAGTGTGTCTGTTGGGATTTGGAATGTGGAACGAAGTGCTCGAGGGTGTTCCCTGCGTGGAACCTGGGAACAGGGGAAGACAGCAGTTGCTGCTGGGGGCTGGAACATGTTGGACGGACTAAACGGAAGGCAAATTTACCTGGTGTCATGCTTCATGAAGTTCATTTCACTGGCGACGAGTTGTCCGCTGTTCCCAGCATCCCCCTGCAGGATCCTTTTTGGTGTTTTACTTCCACTCCATAGTCGTATTGTTGGGGTACCGGCACGAAGTTCGAACTTTGCTGCTTGTGCTTGCAGTCCAGGGGCTCTAACAGCGCTGTGGTTTCTGGCATGTTTCCAGTCAGAATGGAGTCTCTGCGTCAATGTGAGGGCTGTCCCAGTTCAGCCATGTCATCGAGGGATGCAAGAGGCTGGGGAGCGTAGGCCACAGTTGCCAAGCAAACAATCGTGCTACAGGGAAGCGCCAGTTGTCAACGTGCAAACGGTGATGCGCACTCCTCAAAACTCTTCAGTGTTTCTGAGCTTCGTTGGAGTCGGCAGTGCACACACGGTGACATGCACACCTTGAACAGTAATTTCATTACTTTTTGGCGATTTGTTCGTTGTTTCATTTAGTATCTGGCTTCTATGTGCGTGCATTTCGGTGATACGCACATCCTAACTTTACACTGATTTTTTGGGAGTAGATATACACTCACGATAACTAAGCCAAGAACATTTTGTGTATATATTCATTTTGAGACTAGCATTTGTAAGTCATTTAGGGGCATATCAACAACAACCGGCGATAATTATCGCTCAGCGCTCTTAGCGTGAGGATAATTATCGCCGGCTAGCGTGAATTTTTATCGCTGAGATAGCGTGCTATTAGCAACGCTTATCTCAATAGCGATAAAAATCTATACGCTAACAGGCTAACGTGAGATTATCGCTGGAAACCCAGCGATAATCACACGTTACCTTGTTGATAGGGACAGGCAAACTTAGCCATGATATCCTCCTTCCATAGGATATCATGGCTAAGTCTGAAAATTAGCAGACGTAAAAAAGCAGCGTTAACCGCGGTTAGCGCTGCTTTTTTTGTCTCTAACAGGGTTAGCGACATTCTTGATAATAGGAGAAATGTCGCTTAGCGACATTTCTCCTATTATTTTACTCTGGAACGCCCCCTTTGCATCTCATTAGAGATGCAAGGGGAGGCGTAGAGTAAAAGGGTGCTAACATGCAAATTTGCGTGTTAGCACCCTGTTGTTGATAGGGCGCTAGTTTTATCTCTGCTTTTTTGGCTTTTAAAGCCAAAAAAGCAGAGATAAAGCCCTTGTTGATATGCCCCTTAGTTCTCGGACACATATTTATGCAGCCTGTTCGCCAAAACTCCACAACATCTCCATGATACACCTGTGCTGCAACCTGGAGATGTCACCTTCATAATCATTCCATGTTCTGTTTAGTTATTTTAGTGCAACATCAATCTCCTAGCCAGGCCATTTTTTCAGGTCAGAGTTTGTGTGGGGCAGAAACTCACCCATGCACGGTCACCCAATGGATCGGGTATTAGCACCACCACCTTTCCTTCACTCAGATGGCACTGCTCATTGAATTTGCAACAATGTAAGGACACTTTTGATGCCTACTTAGAGGCCATTGATGGCGACGCATTTTCTTTAAAGAAGAAAAAGGGATTGTTGATTTACAATTTAGGTTCTGAAGGAAGAAACAATCTTAAAAACTCTACCTATGGAGCTGGTGAGAACCCATGTGAGTGGTGGAGATGATGGTGATTCTTTGATAGTGGACGCCTATGCATCTCTTATTAAAACATTGGACAAAAGATTTAATCCTAGAAAGAATTTTGTGCTAGATTGACATACATTTTTGCAATGTGCTCAAATTCCAGGAGAATCCATTGATGATTTTGTTGCTGCACTCAGGTCTTTAGCTGCTACTTGTAACTATAGAGAGTTTAGGGATGAGATCATCCGTGATCAGTTAATTGAATGAACATGCAATAGGAAATTCCAAGAGAAGCTGCTGTCTTCCGAGGACCCCGACTTAGAGACTGCCTCACTCTAGCCAGAAGCATTGAACATTCTCAATTCTGGATGAAAGAAATGAATTGTACGATGCAGTCTGGGGAAGTTAAGCATATCAATGCGAAGCAGAATGTCAAACCTATGAAGGGAACAAATAGCGGTCCTGTGCGTAGCCCAACAACAAGTTTACCTAGGGTTAAAACTGAGGAAGTGGAAGTTTATTGTGGGAGCAAGTCGCATCTGGGGAATGCCAAGTATTGTTTTGCTTTGAATCAGACATGTTTTAAATGTGGTAAAAAAGGGCATTTCACAGGCATGTGCAAAGCTACTGTGATGCAAAAAGTCACTGCACAAACAGTTAAAACTATTGAGGAGGACTTTGTTAACTCTAGTGATGAAGACAATGTAATATTGCTGCTATCTTCTTCATCTTTAATAGCTGAGGGAATTGTATAAATTGCATCCATGGCAGGGCTGCGTAAGAGGAAAACTCCTGCTTGTGTGGTCAGTGTGAATAGCAAGAAGGTTAGTTAAGCCGGTTCAGGTTCCCGGTTCACACTCGACAATGCGAAGGATTTTGAAGGTTTGGAAGGCATTCTCTTGCAGCAGTCGAACATTAGGATTTTTGCTTATGGTGGCAAGAGAGTGGAGTTCTTTGGGAAATTTGAAGCTAGTCTGGAATGCTGTGAGGCTCTGGGTACTGGAACTGTGTATGTGGTGGAAGACGGTGCAAATGTATTGGGGTAGGAAGAGCAAGGGGAGCTCCAAATCATTTTTGATCCTAACCATCCCGACATGGTTCTGTGAAGAAGGGAGGTGAAGCAAATTTATTGTACCTCCTCATCAGCTTCTCCATCTTATGATGGTACAGTACGATGTTTGATGGGAGATTGATGAATCCAGAACTATCCAGAGGTATTTAGCG
This sequence comes from Triturus cristatus, assembly GCF_964204655.1. NCBI lineage: Eukaryota > Metazoa > Chordata > Amphibia > Caudata > Salamandridae > Triturus > Triturus cristatus. The sequence continues at coordinate 409,473,479 of NC_140590.1, forward strand.
ATCATTTGGGGAAACTAAACGGTTTTCCAGACCGCATTATCCACAAGGGTGGAGCAAAGGCTGTAACACACAGGGTGCGCATGGTACCATTAATTCTGCGCACGGAACTGAGTCGTGAGTTAGAACGATTGTGTGTCATGGGGGTGATTGAGCCCATCAAAGGTTCAGAGTGGTGGCCCCCAATGTTTTGCCGCGCAAGGCCAACAAATCCTTGTTATTTGGGTAGATCGCCAGCCTCTACCCAACACTAACAAGATGCCAGCGACTTAGGAGGGTGCTACATTTTTCACCTCACTGGATATTACTACAGCATATCACCAAATCGAATTGAGCAAAGACTTTAGGCACCTAACGTCCTTTGTAACACCTGATGGAGCCTATCGATACATACGCATGCTATTTGGACTAGCATCGGCTTCTGCAGTGTTCCAGCGATTGATGGCAAATCTATTTAAGAGCACTGTGGGAGTCATGTTTTTCCAAGTGGACAGTCTCATACATTGGAAGACAGAATCTGAGCATGACAACAGGGTTAGACAAGTGTTGTAGATCATTAAGACAAGTGGGTTGACCCTGAAGAAGGACAAATGTAAATTTGTGTTTGAGAGGGTGTGGACTATCTTGGTTACCACGTTTGATGCAAGGGAGTGGAACCCAAAATGAAAATTTTGGAAGCTAGTCAGTGTGCACCCGAACCTATGAACTAAGACCAACTCTGTTCTTTCCTAGGCTAGTGGAGTACTATGCCAAATTTGTGAAAAACATTTCTGACAAATCAGTGTGTTTGCGTGAGCTTCTTAAGAGGAATGTCAAGTATGTGTCGAACAATGAGTGTGGTAAGAATTTTGAACTAATAGAGAAGGACATTTTTCAGGCATGTCCCCTCAAGTTGTTTAACATCAATGACCTGTGCATTATTTCTATTGATGCCAGCATTGTTGGTCTAAGTGCTGTCCTTATGCAAAAGAGAGATGATGGACGTGAAGAAACCATAGCTTTTGCCTCCAGAACGTTATGGAGGCAGAAAACACATATTCTACCATCGAGAAAGAAGCTTTGGCCTTGTGGTGGAACAAGGGGACAATGCCTCCTAGATGTCTATGTTCCGAATCACAAAAGGAAAAGTTGTTCAAAGGCTCCATCAAAAGCGGTATCATTGACAGGGATATCTAACATGTGGCCATATGTATGGATTAATTATAAAGCAAGGATTTAGTGATGATATATCCTCTTATACAAAGAGGAGGAATTCAATTCTCACACCATTCACATGCACAAATTAGTGGGAATACTCCAACAATTTATTTACTCTTGGAAGCCCTGATAAAGTTCAAGTAATTTAAATTGAACGAAAAGCATTGGCTGGATGTTTTATATGGACAAAAGACCAGAAAATAAAGTAAAAACGACAGCTATCACTACAATTGCTGGTTTTGTCATTTTGGATAAGAATATTACCGCTGCACCATTCCATATCAAGTACAAGTCTCTTATGTGCAGCCTGCACCTGTGAACACATGCATGTGTACACATGTTCTTGTGTAACCAACCCAGGGCCTCTTACCCTATTTGCATCGCAGCAGCTTTGACTTAAACCCCGGGCAGACACTGAGTGTAAAAATACTCAGTACTTATTATCTTGAAATTACTGGGATTGATACTCGGGTAGGGAGACTCCCCCAGCATAAAGGTCCAAAACTGGGTGATCGAAAAGAATCTGGGCCTACTGAATGAGTGGAACCCATTTGCAACACCTCCATTGAAAAAGAAAGTTGATTTTAATTTGTGGAAGAAATGTGATGTCTCCAGGTGGTGCTTTAGTACGTTTAGTGTTCCAAGTGCTAGGCCTAGCCACAAAAGTGTGGTACCTTTTTTATCGGGAGACAAGTAGGAACACAGAATAGAGGGCAATTCATTATTACCAATTGGATTTTCTGTATTAGTGGCTTCCAAATGAAAGCCAGTGTGCACGAAAGAAGGCATTTTGCAAAATGTCCTCAGAACCACATGTATGGAATAACCACAAATTTAGAGGTTTACTAATAAACACTGTTCCTAAAATCAGTATCTTGTGTACATTTCAGGAATACCTAGGTTTTCTTCATACCCATGTGTCATTCCTTATATTTTATCATATGAATTGATGTAGAGTCGGTACACAATGAAAAAGAAATATCATTGTACGGTGCATTGCAGTTGTGTTTTTGGCAAACGTACAAATCCTATATAACCCCATGACCAAAAGCGTCTGTCGGACTTAATGGTATCGTCATTGTGACATAAAATTATACAGGAAGTTGTTGTCACAAATGACAGTTTTTCCTACTTATTTTCATTATTGTTTTATTTCAAAAGTTTCTTTGGGAAAGTCTTGTGGTATCTACACAAATGACCCATTGCTGAATTCAGAATTATGCCTACTTTTCAGAAATGTACAGCTTTACAGGGTCACCCATTGTTGTCACACCTGTTTGCACCACAAACTGTAAGTAGGCAGAAACCACAAATTGTGGGACAAATGGAATTCCTCTTAGAAAATTGCAAAAACAATGGTAAAACACAAATTTTTCTATAAAACTCGGTTTATTCCAGAAATCTGGGAAGATGGTGATCTTAGCAAAGCAAACCTTTCATTGATGCTGTTTTTAGGTAATAAAAAAATGCTTTCATGCACAGCACTTCTTTTCATTTTTCCCACAAAAATTTAACAACATTTTGGCCACATTTCTCAGTTCCTTCTGAAGGGAATCTACAAACGCTGGTTACTTTTAGAAATCCCAGAATATTGGAAAAGAAAGATGCAAATTGGGCATGTATACACAGTGTGGAAAAAAAGTTTAAATATTAAATATCCTTAAGATACAAAAAAGGGCTTAGCACAGGGGGAGTAAGCCCCAGCAGTCAAATAGTTAAAAGTACAATATGCTGAATTTTTATGTGAACATGTCCTTATAGTGACTAGCACCCAAAAGCTATTTTCAGTGTATGATTGCTGGATGGTCCACAGAGAAACACTTGGAAGCTATATTATATATAATTTCTGCTATTTCAAAGTAGGGACCATCTAGACAAAGGCTTCAACAATTCTTTTTAAAATATATTAAAACTAAATGGTGACATCAGATTTTTAACAAATATTCAGGAAAAGTAACTTTTAGAAAGTCTACTTTTCTTTGCCTGAAACTTCTAAATGCAAATTCACATTGACGTCCAACTGTCACTCAGCTGGTGGATGGCCCTGAGTGAGTTGTGAAAACTGTTCCCACAGAAACAAAGGCCTGAGTGTATAGAGGTGTTTTTGTTTGCCTTATGGGATGGCAAGTTGGGCTGGGTCCAGGTACATATTTTACTTCAAAGAGACCTCCCGGTTTGCAGATAAATGTTAATGGATACCTGAGCAGCCCCCTCCCATTATTTCACTAGTCATGCAGACACAAAACCCAGTGAGAATAGAGCTGTCCCCAGAACTGGTTCAGATTGACCACAGAGGAGGGGCCTCCTTTCTCTGGCTACACCTATGGGTGGGAACACAGGCTCTGCAAAAGAAGACAAGAGTTTTACCATATTGGATTCTAGGAATGAGCGGCACTGTGGGATTGTTTGCTGTGGAGCAGACAGGAACTGCTGCAAAAGTGGGTAGGGTTACTCTTGGGAACATTTACCCAATTGGTTAATTAGGGGCAATGAGTGATCCACCCACAAGCTAGTGCCAGGCATAAATGTGGCATCCCCTGGAACACTCTTTAAAACACTAACCTGTTGTTGGCCTCTACTGGAGTGAGTTCTAACCCCCAAGTGTTGTTCCTGAGGTCCTAAATCTCTAGGCTGTGCCTGACTGGACTCTCCCTATCACTCCTGAAAACCAAGCACTTAGAAACTGTTAGCCATGTCAAATTTTAGAGTGGTCTTCCCCCAAATGTTTTGCCTTACTCCTCTATTTTTGGTCATCTTGTTTTTGTTGGCGTTAGAACTCTGTGCATTCCAAAGTATGGGTGCTCTCACATTTAAAAATTATGAAATTGGCTTACACCCAATTGCCACATTTAATTTACTAGTAAAGTGGTACTACATGTACCAAGGGCCTGTAAATCAAACTAGTGGACCTGATGCACTTACTGTGCCACCCACTTCAGTAGCCTTTTTAACATGTCCCAGGTCTGCCATTGATGCCTGTGTGTCCCTTTTTAAACTGCCATTTCAACCTGGCAAAATAAACGTTTTGCCAGGCCTAGCCATTCCTTTTTAATACATATACGTCAGCCGGTGGATAGGTCCTAAATAGCCCATTAGGCAGGGTGTAGTGTATTTAAAAAAATTGAACATGTACTTTTAACATTTACATGTCTCTCCCATATGATAGTATTGGTTTGAACTATTATATTTAATAAGTGAGAACCTTTAATTGATAGCAGGTAGGAATGATTTTAAGTCACAATTGAAAAGGGCAGTTTTATAAAGTTTGCATTTTGTTGTTCCCACCTTTTGGTGCTTACAGCCTGTATCTTGGGTCAAAGCTGGCAGTTGGTCTGTGTGTATTGTTCGCAGACAGGAAGACAAAGGGAGAAATGGAGTTGGCAGATTAGGCCATCTCTGACTTGATGATGGGGAGGAGCTGTCACCTACCATACTTGCACATCACATATGTCCTACCACCACACTCACAAAGGATTTTGACACTAGTCTTTCGTGACCCGAGACAAGCTGGGCCAGGTTAGGGATGCAAGAAATTCTGAACACATCTGGAGGTGGAAACTCCCACTACTTCAAAGTGGGCACCAGGTATAAATAATGGACCCACAAGCCAATTTGCTGCAGGGGACCCCTCCTTTTTTCAATGTATTTATCCCTCAGACACAGCTCTCCAGTATATCTCTGGCCCTGTGGAAGACTCAAAAGGACTGCTGTGCTGCTCTGCAAGAACCCAGCACCTGGACTATATTTTCTGTGAGTCTTGTCCCACAAGTGGTGCCACTACAGTCCTGGACCTGTGGTAGTGGGCCTGAAGGTGCTCTGCCAGCCCAGCTGTAGTCCTGTGAGCAGAACTGATGCATCGAGATGCATCTCCTCGCAGCCGCTTTGGAACAACCACAGAGCCATGCATCCCAATGCAGACCCTCGAATTGCAGCCCACAGCTTCCTCTGAACTGCCTCTGCATGACACATCCTCAACGCAGGCCTTCACACCACAAGCCCCTTATTGACAGCATCTCAACGAGAAGGCAGGACTCCTCATTGCAGCCCTTCAGTTTCCTCTGAGAAGCCGATGCGTGACCCATCCTCGACACAAGATCTTGCAATGCCCCGCAAGAAGTATTGAAGGTACTTTGTTCAGCAGGCCTAACTTGATCCTCGTATCCGGCCCGTGCTCCATCATGGTCAGCCTTAACTTGTGACTTTGCCCCAGTCCATCATGATATGATAATCACAGTTGACGCGTTGTGCTTCTTGGTAATATTTTCACTTAAATCTTTAACTCTGCATATCTCCTATTCTACTGCTTGTAATTTGGTCTGAAAAATGTATTTAATATTACTCTAGTTTTCTAAATTGGTGTGGGGTTTTCAATGGGCCGGATTCACAGAACTAACTTAAGACAAAATCCTAAACTTACTTCCATTTACTCATTTTGGTATTCACAGAAGGCACTTACTCATTTTGGTATTCACAGAAGGCACTTACTCATCGATGAGTAAGTGCCTTTTGTGAATACCAAAATGAGTAAGTACACTACCTTATTTTGGTATTCCCAGAAGGCACTTACTCATCAATGAGTAAGTGCCTTCTGGGAATACCAAAATGAGTAAGTGCCTTCTGTGAATACCAAAATGGTAGTAAGTTTAGGATTTTGTCTTAAGTTAGTTCCGTGAATCGGGCTCTTGTGTTTGCACTTTATTACTGTATGAGGAGCCGCATAAGTACGTCTCATATTGCATTTAAGTCAGGGCCACTAGAATTATGGTGTGGCTGCATTGTTATGGACTTGCCACATTTGCCATATAATCCATCATCTGCTGCTTAATCTGCAGATTTTAACAAACAAAGTTGTTTTTAGCTCAAATGGTTCAAAGGTTACTGAAAATACAGTGGAACACCCTTTGCAAAGGTGTACTGGTCACCTTTCTATTGCTTATTGCTACCTTTGTGTGCTACTGGTGCTAATGAGGTGCAACCTAAGCCCAGACAGTGTCAACAGGTATACAAAATCAGAAAATAATTAAGTAATACTATCATAAAATGTACCGCATTACACACAAAAATGTGCCCCATCTTGCTGTGTAATTTATTCAACCCTGCTGCATAATTCCAGTGGCCCTACTCTAAGTTAAGCCTGATTGCCTTTTGCCAAGCAACCAAAGGGTTAAACACAGGTTAATTTGGGGTTTGCTTGTGACTTCACCATGACCAAACTTGTGGCTGCTGCTTGGGTAGTGTATCACCCCCTTCAACCAGTAACCTAATTTCCTACAGAACTTTTTTGAAATTCAAGACCTCGAGGACTGGGACCAACATTCCAAGCCTACCTTCCCAATGTGTGCGGCAGTAGATTCAGGTTCTTCCCGTACAGTGCGTCACTACACAGCAAATACGATTCAGAATGCCTCGCGGAGAAAGTATTACGCCTTATGGAGCCCTCTTCTGTACAGCCAGCAGCATAATCCCCCTCCCCCCGCTGAAGGATTACAAGCTCCAAAGAAGTGACTGTGTCTGAATGTAGAAATCTTGAATGGGTAATGCTGTCAAAATTATCAAGCTGCCCACTAGATGTTGTTTGGGATTCATTTAAAGCGTTTTTTCGAGGGCTTGCCATTGCTAAAGACACTGGGAATTCAAGGGCTAGGAAGAAGGAAAAACATTTACTTGAGCAAAAAGTGCAAAGGTTCCTTGATAGATTCCTCTCTGGCCCCTCTGTGGCAAACCGTCGACAGTTGGATCAGGCTAAACGGGACCTGGCTAACAATTACTATGCTAAGAGTGATTCCCTATTTCAGCAGACTAGGCAAAAAAATGTATGAGGAGAGCAATTATACCGGCAGATTTTTGGCATGGCAGGCAAGAGAGCAGGCTGCAAGGAATCAAATACTCGCACTAAAATGCCCCTTCTCAGGTTCTCGTGTGGAGGACATGGACGCAGTTGGAAATATCACGGTTCAACATTATGAGAGGATATATGGCCAACATCATTCCATCGATAGGCCATCTTTGGGGGAGTTTCTTCAGGATAATGAATTACCTGCATTAACAGATTTAGAAAAAAGGAGTATGGCGAGACCATTTACAAAAGAAGAGTTAGGGGAGGTTATTAAAAACCTTCTGACTGGGAAAGCCTGTGTCCTTTTCAAAACATTTATGAGTGTAATTGAGGATTTTCTCCTTTTATTGGCAAATTCAATTCTTGAAGGAGGATCTATACCTCTCTCTTTTAGAAAGGGGAATGTAGTCAGTTTTAAAAAAAAAGGTAAAAAAATAGTGAAGATCCAAATTCATACCGTCCAATAACGCTTTTAAATTCTGACTACAAATTAATTACCAAACTTTTAGCCAATCGCTTTAATGGAATAGCTTCACATTTAATACATTCTAACCAGAATGGCTTTATCGCCGGGAGGCAGCTTCGAACCAATACACATTTTTAAGTGGAGGCACTGGACTACTTTGAGACCCGGAAGATTCCAGCATTAGTACTTTTTTTAGACGCCGAAAAGGCATTTGATTTGGATATTTGGGAAACTTTATTTTACATTTTATCAAAATTTGGTATACCCTCCAAAATTACTGGGCTGATCGAGAAGCTATATATGAATGCAGAGGCCAATATTATTATCAATGCCAAGTTAAAAGGGGAACCCAGCAGGGATGCCCGCTATCCCCGGTCTTATTTGCCTTTTTTATTGAGCCTCTTGCGATTGCAATTAGGAACAACAGGGACATTTGCCCTCCACTTCCAGGTATGAGTAAAATCAAATTATACGCAGACGACATCATGCTCATTTTAAAACCAGAAGAGGAAGTGCAGGTAAAAGCCTTCCAGATTTTTGATCTTTATGAGTTATTCGGCGGCTATAAAATTAATAGAAGAAAAACAAAGATAATTTTATGTGGCTGCGCATCTAGGGTTGTACATACCGATATTTCTTTGTGCTTTAATTTAAATCCCAAGAGGTATCTGGGGATCTATTTTTCGCCATTTATTTCGGAAGTATATGATTTGAATTTTGTTCCATTGCTACGAAAAACCCAGGACTTATTTTCACGATGGAGCTCTCTCCCTTTAACCATTCTTGGTTGAAAATAGAGTCAATGTTTTCATCATTCCTTTGGGATAAGAAAATCCCCCGCATCGCACTAAGCACTTTAAATGAAAAGTTGGAAGATGGTGGCTTAGCCCTCTCCAATTTGAAGGAATACTACTTTGCGTACTTTGCACAATATATGTCTAGATTTAAGCAGGGTTTACAGTCGGGTCTTTTTATCAACTTCTTTATGAATTTAATGTGTAAGGAAAATCAGATTAATTGAGCACTATCAATATTTGGATCTCCGAAATTAGTTGGATACAAATGTGTAGACTGTTTTTTTCACAAACACCAGACATTTTTTAGACGGTATTCCATTCCTGTTATCAATGCCATAACCCCAATTGCAGATCTTTTTGTTTCAGCAGGTATTAGAGATTCGTTTTTATCTATACACAATTGGACCAAGGCTGGGTTTCATAAACTTTATGATTTTCTCCGGAATGATAGATGGTTGACCGTAAGGGAGATGTCTCAATTAGTCCCCGGCAACTTCCTTCTCCTCGGTTCCTATAATATTATTAGTACATTTTTTAGTAAGCTTGATCTCCCTCAGATTATTGGTCAGCAACAGCTAGTCTTAGACCTGCTGGAAGAGAGCGTAGTGAAAAAGCCGGGGGATTGGAAAAAATGTCTAGCCGTAATCAAAGGGGCAGACTTGGCCGCAAAGGCTGTAACAAAATGGGGTAAACATGAGGACTTGGAAATCTCAGTAAATTCATGGGCCCCAAATAATAAGCTAAACTTCAGTTCAGTCAGAGGGGCCAACTGGAGGAGGATGTTATATTTCAGCAAGTGGTTACTATATAGAACCTCTTGTTTTGTAGCTAAAGTTTACCCCAATCAATCGGGACAGTGTTTTCGGTGACATACTCACCCTGCAGCCAATTGGACTCATATAATATTACAGTGCCCCAGGATCCAGAAGTTCTGGAACGATATTTTTGAATATCTGGCAACAGAGTGTTCGATATCTATTGGATTTAATGATCGACTAATAGTTTGGGACTATGATCCAGATCTAGGGCTCCCCATGAAGTTGATTACATTTTTATATATTTGTATGGCAGTCGCCAGATCACTCCTTCTTCAAAGATAGCGGACTGATCTAATTCCGGCTAAGATCGATTGGGTTCGGAAAATGGGTTAGGTAAAAAGAAGTGAACAAACTTATGCTTCACGAATAGGAGGACTTAAGCAATTTGAGAAGATCTGGGCATTGTATTTTGACTGTGATTCTTAAGTCAGTATTTAATCAGTTGTATCTTTTCAATGTGTTTTTCGTTTTATGTATTATACAACTTGCCATTTTTTAACATGGAGTGTTTACTTAACATCATTGGACTGTCCTTTTTTGGAATTAGCGCATATAGTCTTGAGATTTTGGGTGTTCTATCTATTGTATGGTCTTTTTTTTTTCTCTTTTTCTTTTCTCTCCCCTTGTTTAACAACTATTAGATGTATGTTTTATGATCTATTGGTGTCACTTTTCTCCCCTTCAGATGTTACTGATGGAGTGTAAAGGATGTATATTTGTATTTAATGCTTTCTATTTGATATGGTTTTCAATAAAATAAAAAAATGATCAAGCTGGCAAGAGGGTTTCCCTGGGCATGTAATTAGAATTTCTCCCACTCAAAGCTTTTACCACCAAAACCAACTGCTTCTCCAGGACCGAATCCAATGGCTCTCTGACGTTGTGGTGCCCTCTTAGTCTACAGTGTGCTGCACTGCCCACTGAAGATTTTCCATTTTTGAGACAAATCCCCAAGGTTTGAACTTGATTTCTGTATTTGACCCGTGCTCCATCATGGTCTGCCTCAAATTGCTTCTAGGTCCTGGTCTACTGCTGACAGCTAAATGCAGTTGGCGCTTAACTTTTTGGCGCTATTTTTATTTTAAGACTTAAAATTCATACCTACGGTTCCCATTATTGGATTCTTGTCATTTTGGTTTCATTTATTTATTGTATTTAAAATCAATTTGGGATTTTTGATATGTTGTGTTTTGACTTTATTACTGTTCTAATATTGTATAAATACTTTACACATTGCACGAAGTTAAGCCTGTCTGATCTGTGCTATAGCTACCAGAGGTTTGAGCTCAAGTTCATTTAGTGACTTTAAGGGTTTACCTTTAAAAGGATTGGGATTATTACTTAATGTGGGTAGTCACCTCCTCAACTAATAACCCGATTTCTTAAAATTGGAAGCACCAATTCAAATGTACTAGCTCCTGCGGTAGAACACCTTCATTTGCACCCCTCCAATTTTAAGGGTAATCTCTTTCCTTTTGTTCCCTAGACAGGGATTTACTACAGGACTTAATGGGAGTAAGCCTTAAACATTTCAAGAGAGGGAAAAGGGCCAGGAACCCTTGTGAATACTTGCAAATTGAAACTTGGACATGTAAATGATTTATGAATGAGCTCCATTATTCTCAAGGTGCAGCTGCAGGCAGACTTTGACCAAATGTATTCACCACAAGAGAGTGAGAGGTTAAACAGATCCAGCACGACCTCCCTATCTAAACATGTAAAAAAAAATGGAGTTGAAAACAATGGCGCGAAACCTTATTAATCAAAGCAGGTATCAAAAAGATATACATAGGTTACGTCACCCACAGATTTTTGTGGCATGCTTCATCATCGGTGACCTAAACCAATTCATTTATATAAAAACATCCCAGAGTATACACTGCAGGTGTCCCTTTTAATATGTGATGCACTCTAAGAAATGTAAGAAAAACATTTAACCTACTTGGTTGTCATATAATACCTGCAGACACATATATTAAAAATAGCTATTAAGAGGCACAAAAGTGCACACTGCGAAACTACACATAATATACGTGTTCTGAGTTCTCATGTTTTTCTTGCACTAGTGTGATGCATAGAATGACAGTCAGTGTAGGCAAGGGGCGAACCTCGTAAAGTCCTGATAAAGGCCTGTGACCCGAATGGGATTAAAAGTAAACCGGAAAATGTTGGCTAAATGATGGTGGATTGATGATCCATTGCGAATCATCCCTAATCCACACATTTTTGTTCATATCCAGAGTATCAAATTATGAAAATGGAAACATGCAGTATACTCTGTGCCTTATCCAGTCCACTTTATCAGAACTCCTGTCTAACGGTGGAGTCTGGCAATGTGGTATCCACCTACCTTGGTGTGAATAGGTCCAAGATGATGAAACATGCCACAAAAATACGTGGGTGAGGAAACCTAGTCTTATTTTTTCATACCTTCTTTGATTTGGTGAAAAAAGTTTCTAACCATTGTTTTCAACTCCAGCATTGTTTGTGTTACATGCACAGACGTTTGACGAGATGCATTGTGCAGCAAAAGTTACTTCATCTTCTGTTTTAAAACTTCACAACCTCTGGGGACACCTAATGTGATAATATAGTAGATGCTAAAGTTTTGAACACTTGTAGCTAGAGGGAACAGAACACTATAGGGGTCATGTGGCTGGTGCAACTGCTCTAATGTGGCGGGTGGAGTGATTTATACAGAAGCATGCACTTACATTTTTAAAGAAAGCTCCAGTGCTAGACTAGGAATTAAACATAAACCTGGCAAAAAGATGGATGTGATAACACATTCACACCAAGCAAGTGAATGCAGCAGGTGTGGTGGTTCCACCCACAGTACTAGGAGGGAAAGTGCATGGATCACGATCCTGAATTAAAGTAACAAAATGTTCCTGACCTCAGTCTACCATGGTGCACTGGGGCACTATTTCTCCAAAGCAACAAATAATGCACGTGCAAGAAAATTATGTTCTTGATACAAAACACTGGCAACAGGACAGTCAAACATTTATTTGTTATAAGACAAGTTGTGTTGATATTATAACTGCCCTAGCAATAACAGTTTCAATGTCAGGAAAAATAACACTAGTTTCTAATATTGTGATAGGTCACCCTACCCTATTCATGTGGCAATTAATAGGCAATTAAAAGATCTGTGCCATATAATACCATACAAAGGTAAGGCATTATATGCCAGAATGTCGCCATCACGTGCCATGGCACACCCATCACACGATAAGGCACATCCATTGTTCTACTGAAATAGTTCATGGTGCTAAGATTTATATGACTCTACTAAAACATGAATGGGCGCTGTTGATAATGGGGTGCTTAAAGTTTCAGCCTGCCAAGAGTACTGTTTCAGTGTGCCAGAGCTCTGCATTCATGTGCAAGCCTGTCTAGGTGATCCCTTAGATTTAAGTAATCCAGGATGACTCCTAGTGTTTGTTCTGCTTACTGTGTGTTAGGGGCAAAAGGTTACTTGATGCTGGAAATGGCATACCATGGATATTACTTAGGGTATCAGGACAGGTTGCTTACAAAGGACAGTTGCAGGAACAAACATCAGACAGTAGAAATATCCATCAGATTATATAATTTCATGGCATGACAATTCCAACATTCACCAAAATATATAAAATCACAAAGTTCCTTGCTAGTGCCCAGATTGCTACATAATATTTAAAACACATGTCATTTTCAATTTAATAGCGTACTAATAAGTAAAACATACATTACAGGCCCTTTTGTTAAATACCTTTTTGTTAAAATCATCATTGTCCCAGCGGAGGACAAAACACAAATTTCCACATAGCTCCGGTACAAGAAGTTCTAATGTCATGCACCCCCCCATGACTGTCCACATAGTCACGATAGATTAAGTACAGTAGTCATTTAGCATTCTAAAATCCATTTGCAGTCCCAGCTCCCCACGCCCACTGTAAAGCCTGCGCACCAGCCTGACCTGCAGTGCTGTAGGGACATGCGTAGTTCAAAGGCTGACCAGTCTGACCATGACTTGATCAGCTGCAGAATCACACATCTAAGGTAGGATGTAATAATACATCAACGCCCCTCAAAGCTCCCCTAGAAAGATTTTACTCAAGAGCCTGTTCATACAGCACATATGCACATAAAGTTACATGAACTTCCTGGTGTATCAAGCATACCAGTGTTATTTGTGATCTCTCCCTCTGGACATGGGAGGCAGTCAAAGCAGCAGGTGGGGTGTCCACGTCGAGCAACTCTCCTATGACCAGGGGAGCAGTTTTCACTGCACACTGAGCGAGGGAGCTGAAAATGGACACAAACAATGTTTTATCCATAAAGCATTAGACTAAAATCTGTGGATGTGGCATTGTCAGCTTTTTGGTAAACACTGAGGGCCCGATTCACAGAACTAACTTAAGACAAAATCCTAAACTTACTACCAGTTTGGTATTCACAGAAGGCACTTACTCATTTTGGTATTCACAGAAGGCACTTGCTCATTTCGGTATTCACAAAAGTTAGGAGTCCTAACTTTAGGACTCCTAAATGCCTTCTGTGAATACCAAAAGTCTTAAAATTAGGATTTTTCTCAGTTTAGTAGTAGTATAGTTAGGACTCCTAACTTTAGGACTCCTCAATGCCTTCTGTGAATACCGAAAGCCTTAAAATTAGGCTTTTTCTCAGTTTAGTAGTAGTACAGTTAGGACTCCTAACTTTAAGACTCCTAAATGCCTTCTGTGAATACCGAAAGTCTTAAAATTAGGATTTTTCTCAATTTAGTAGTAGTAAAGTTAGGAGTCCTAACTTTAGGACTCCTAATTGCCTTCTGTGAATACCGAATGCCTTAAAATTAGGATTTTTCTCAGTTTAGTAGTAGTAAAGTTAGGAGTCCTAACTTTAGGACTCCTAAACTGAGAAAAATCCTAATTTTAAGACTTTCGGTATTCACAGAAGGCATTTAGGAGTCCTAAAGTTAGGACTCCTAACTTCTGTGAATACCGAAGTGAGTAAGTGTCTTCTGTGAATACCAAAATGAGTCTGTTTGGTTGCCAGGGCAATACAAAACCGAGAACAAATATGTAGCAGTCATAAAAGTATGCTTTTAAATATTTCCTAAATTGGTATTGTGTACTACTAAGATGCTACAAGAATTGCAGAACCATAAAAATGTAATTCGAATTTGAAATTTTCCAAATGATCTAAAATATATTTTAAGACACTGTTAGTTATTTTGACCACACTCATGTGTGTGTTATTGTGAACAGTGTAAGCATAGCTAAACATGTATATGTTAATGACTGAATCCATATTCATAATTTCATGCGCAGGATTGGTGCATTAAATCCAATGGGTAAGTATTTTATGGCTTAGAAAGTGCGATGCATTTTTTTATTTAAAGGGACCTTTGAGAAAAGCCCCTTTGTGTGAGGGACTGGTTGTCAAGGCAATGCTTGGAACCAAGGGACTGAAGGCACCAGCTGAGCTCGGAGACAGTGAGCTCTCAGCTAAAAGAAAGAGGAAGACAGGAATCTACAGAAGTGCGAGACAGAACCAGAGAACAGACACTTCCATGAGATTGTCTTCCTTAATAAACACAGACGATTCAGTCTGTGCACTGATAAAAGCCATGTTTCACCAATAATAGTTCACATGCAGAGGGGATTATGAGTTATGATTAGCTGCCATCTTATACCAAAAAAGATCAGACAAAGTCATAGCTTACCTGCTGCTAGGAAAGACAACTTCCACCGAGCACTAGGTGAAGAAAATAATTCCTAAGCAGGGCTCTGTCGTGTCTTGCATGACTTTCCTGTAGTCGCTTGTAGAGAGGGAGAGCGCGCATTTCCCTTTCTACCATATATGATGCATGTAACTGCTTATTCCTTAATTTGTTTTTCCCTCAATGCCCTGAATGTTGACGGAGCACTCCAGCTTCTAAGTCTTCTTCTTTCAGATGTTGCACATACTTTTTTGTCTACATCAGTACTTCCATGTATATAAGTTTGAACCAGCTGTTGATTGAGGTCCTGTACATGATTCAAATATAGTTCTGAAGTCAGAGACAGGCAGAACATAGACACACAGGGGCTCCTTTATGAGAATGTCACGCAGTAAGCGCAGCACGTTGACTTGCCGCGCTGCACTGCTTGACAGGGAAAGGGCAGGAATTTGTTGTATTTAAGGCAATAGGGCTCATTCCTATCCTTTCCCCTGCTCTAGCACCCTTTTGGCAGCCTAGCGCCAACGCAGACTCCCTTGTACTACGCTGCAAGGGGGACTGTGTCACATGCAGGTTAGTTTTTGTGCACGAAGGGGCGCCTTCCTGCACAAAAGCAATCCTGGCAGGCATATTCCTCTTTCTATGTGTACCGCTGAATGCATAAATAGAAAGAGGAACAAACTAGGAGAAATAGAGATACTTCTCCTTGTTACGCCTCCCCTGGGAAGGCGGACGTTTTTGGTGCATTCCCAGGTTTACCAGTTCTGGCAAATCTGGGAATGCATCAAAAACCATGGGCGTTGCATGGGAACACCTATGCAACGCCCATGGAACGCATTTCCATGGCAGTGGTAGCAATACAGCGATTTGCACTGCATTGCATTACTCCAGATTTATGAACCCACTCAGGGCCACGTAAAGTGGCTTTGTGTGTATTCATGAATCTTACTTAAGGTTTGTGTCATACATGTTTCACGTTGTGCGGTGGTGCAAACACGATTCAAACCTCCTTATAAATATATACCCCATAATTGGCAGAATAACGGTACATGGTTGAAATAGCCTCCAGGCAAGCGGTGCCCAATCATTAATTAGACCATTTTGATATTTCTAACAAAGAAACTGTTAATGCATGCCAAATCTATACAAATGTCAAGAACTGATGTTAAAGTTGTGATTCAAAAACACAAGAGAATTGTGATTGAATTTGTACGTCAGAGTGCCAACCATATCACCAAACATTATTACTGATTGAAAGGGTCATCCAAGGAAGTCGCCAGAGATTGCACTGCACAATGTCAAAGATATTAGAACCTTGGACCCATATCTAGGATGAATAACCTTTAGCATAATAGATTTTGCGTAGCATCATAAATATAATTTTTGTGTGGGAACTAGCCTTGTAGGTGGTAATAGTCTCCAGAACATAAAAAAAAGTGTTGTTTCCATCAGAATAGATGAACTTTTTTCGGTTTTGAATTTACCTCTGTGTGTCCTGTGCTCCACACAATAGCACTGTCATTGATTGTGATATCCTGATGTTCAGCCAAGGAGGAGTCAAATGTGCCAATCTTTACGTACCGGGCGGTTCCATCTGGTAAGAGTTGCCAGTTTAAAATGTCATAGAGAGCTGGAGGGTCCCCATTCTGATCGAAAAAATGTTTCTCACCAGCAGAGTTTGTAAAGAAAACTTTACGAATGAAATTGAGCAGCTGCATGCAAGGGAAGAAAAGAACATCAGAAATGTGAGAAAGAAAAATTGGGGGGAAAAGTATTTTAAAACATTTTCAGGACGACGAAAAGATCCAGTCCTTTATCCAAATTCTAACTTCCCTTTTGACCATATTTAATCATTAGTGGAAAGGATATACCAAGTGTTCATATCCTGGGACCATGCAAAAACACTAACAATCGGTCAGGTAACCTTTTTCATTTGTGAAAATTAAAAAAATTCAAAGATTGTCATCTTGCATCTGCATGAACACGTGGGGGCCATCTTTGAATTCCATTATTAAACAGACAGTGTCTAATAGGTCTCACCTCTGACACATATTGACTTTGCCAAAGCTTTTTTCGCAATACGGCTGCTACATATTATCCATTTCTGATAAGCAGTATCTGTTGGGTAGACTATATGTTGCAGTACCCCAGTTATAAGTGAATCATCATGATATCCAAATATGCATGCATGTACAATGAAAAAAGTTTAGTCACGGTGTGCCTATTGCATCAAGCACTATAGTCACGCTATACATGCTATCACTGGTATGTCACCTCAGATGCCTTCTGGAAATTGAAGATGCTACTGTAGGGAGTTGTAGCACAGAATGATGCCAACTGGTGAATCCCATTGGATTGTGAGGATGATCCCATCATCTAAGGTAGCTGCCATATCATCACGTGGCAGCTACCTTAGATGAGAGGATTGCTTCCACAATTCCTGCTTGGTTCCCTGGCTGGGCCTTGCTTAGCGCTCCTGCTTCTTTCTATGCTGAGCACTTTCCCCCTCACAGCAGTGTGTGCTACAACTTATGTTTTTTGACAGCTCTATTTTGCTCCTTTGGCCGATCCAAAATATCCAACAAAGCAATGGATGGAGTGGTCATCCCCATCCACAGCACAGAGAAATAAAAAACATTGGGAAAGCCAAAGAGCTAGTTTGAATGTCCTACTGGTAGCAAACTTGCCCATGTTCACATTCAGCCTATTAGAGCTATAGTTTTTGCCAAATACATGACATCTCTTTCAATAAGGACAGAGCTGGATGGTCCTTTTGGTCTCTCTGGATTTTTCCCGGTGGAATGCATTCTGGGAAGGGCTTTCAGAGCTGGCACTGACCCAACCGTGAGAACACACATGCCATATTCTAGACACAGCTTCTTGTAGCATGGAACTGTGATGACCATTTTTGGGCAAGGTTGATTTTGGTTTCCGGTTCTAGTCCAGCCTTGATTAGGGGGAACACCTGGTAGAACCTAGGGTACAAAGTCATTAAATCAAATTTAAAACACATGCCCGACTTCTATGAAAAAACACATTCCTTTAAAATGGGCAGCGCTGTATGCAGCATAACGCAAAAATAACTGCGAAAAGCACTAAATAAAAAAGGATAGAAAAAAAAGAGTAGAGAGGATGCAGCAAACCGAATTACAATGCCAGAAAATAAAGATAGTAAAATGTGCTATTTGCGTGAATTAGAGCAGAAAGTAAGAGAGAAAGGTTTCTCTGTTAGTTGACACTTCTTTCACACTCGTCGTTGTGTGTGAATGGCTGAAAGGGGACAAAGAAACCAGTTTGAATATCAATATGTGAATTTATCACTGAATACCATAGCATATAGATTGTTGGCAGTCTGAATAATTGCATCAACACTTTATGGGGCAGATTTGCAAAGTGGCCTCACACTGCTGCACAGCAGAGCTCGAGCTAGACATTGCCATATCTACAAAGACATGGTGCTCCTGCCCTCTTCCCTCACACTGGTGCACAATCAGGCTGCTCAGCAGCACACATTTATTTGCACCATAGTACAAAGATGTCTGCATGATGCAAAGCATACGTTTTATGCTGGAAGGGCACCCTTCCAATATAATATATTAAACTTTGAAAAATGTTGAAACTTCCTATTTTGGATTTGTGTTTTACAGTGCAGCGCACATGCAATGACAAAGTATGAAAAGTGTGGAGGAGTAAAAACACGTCTACATTTTAATGCCTGTTTCAAACAGGCATAATATCTCGGTGCAAAGTACTGTATAAATATGTAAGTAGATAGGGCTTTCTGTCATAAACCATGGTTGGCTGTATGTGAACACCCATGTACCACGCATGGTATGCCTCCTTGATGCAAAGTAATGCAAACGCTGAGAACCGAGAAGTTCACCCACTTGCCTTAAAGAGTAGAGAAGAGGCATTGAGATAAAAGGAAGTCGAAAGCAAATGACTCACTGAAGACAAATGTAGCCAGGTGTTCCTTTGAGCTATAAACAGCCCTTCATGCATTCCAATGTGAGCACCAGATAGCAGGTGGGTAATACATCAAGCAGCCAATGGCATCCTGGTAGAGAATAATACAGGTTTGGGTAGGAGCTGTGTATGTTTAAATATAGATAACTATAGGTAAATTAGACAATAATAAGTCTGCATGGAAGACACCCTCTTCAGGCAAACTCATACAACTGCTGACCAATATCGTCTGCCATAAGCAGAAAGCACTAGATATGGCATTGACATTGATGTTCCAAAATGTGACTGACCTTCAGATCATCAAATGATTAAGAAGACTGGCTTAAAGCCCCATTATTAACATATTTTAATGTACTATTATTTAAAAAAATATATATATATATATGTTGTTTTAAAAAAAGATAATGGACAGCTATAACTGTCAACACCCAGACTTAATAAACATTGTTATCCGCACACAAACACCCTCCAGCAACAAGCACACATGGCACGAACAGAAGCTAAAAGAGTTCTATGTACCCACAGCTGTCCTTGAGAAGTTCATTGATATAGCATAGTTAGGATTTCTGTTTTTACAGTTAAACCTGATTATGATCGAAAAATAAAACCCTGAAGGCAATTAAAGGCCATTTTGCTTTGCAGTAGTAACTGACAAACATTGAATTGTACCGCACTTTTATGGCTTTGGTGCCTTCTGGTGTCAAAGCATTATAAGTGCAGCCCTCACCTCTAAGCACTTTTCTGTGATGAATGTTCCTGCTATGACCCACTGGCCACAGAGTTAGTCACTTAATATGCCTTTCTAACTGTCCACAAGGTCCCTGAACCCCCAGCACATACTTCCACTTTCATTTTGGAAGCATTACTCACTCCATATAGCTTCAACTCACTGTTCACTGGATGTTTCTGTGTAGTGGGCAGCAGATTGCAAGCTGAATTGTGAGCAGCACTCTGTCATGGGCAAAGGGCACCACTAAGATGTAATTCTGCTTCAGTTAGAGGAGACTTTACTTTGCTTTCTGAATGCTTGGGTATCAGGATTGTGGCAGAATCAATGTCCTCCCATAAAGTGCTGCATCCAACACTCCTCTTAGTTTTACATCAAGGTGGACTGAAAAGCATGTCTATATGAGTCACATTCTTTAGACAAAAGGATCAGTGATGATACCATGAGCATCTTAAGCTTCAATGCACTAGTCCAGATGGCATCTCTATACTGATTTTGGAAAAACTCTCCTGCTTAGCATGCATACATTAACTCAAAAAAGTTTGTGTATGTACAGTACAGCTCAGTGATTGGTGGTTGTGAGAAATAACTAATTGTAATAATGTATAAAAAGCCCATGGTAGCAATAAAGTAGATTGTAGAATATGGTTTATTAAGATTTAGTTACAAGTCAAGATGGCAAGTTTCACGTTAGTAAATAAGTATATCGAATATATGAAGTTTAGCGGATTAGCCCCACCATGAGCAGCCTCCCTGCTGCTAAGCCTGCACACTCTAACTGACACTCAGCACATCACCAGGCACCCGGGCATTCTATGACATCACCAAGCATTCAGCATTCCACTCACCACCAAGCATAGCAGCACTCACCCTGGCTGAGCAGTAGGGACGGTGAGCTAAGGAAAAGGTATGGCAACACTCTAGTCACAACCTATCTCCTTTCCTTAGGAAAACTATTGACAGAATGCAAAAAGCAAAGGCATGCATATAAACCAAACAGAAGAAAATAGGAGATGAAATATATTGCTCAATCATAAAATACATTAGATTTACAAATAATTCATAGAACATTGCTAATGCATAAAGGCTATAAAATCACGAAAAGAAGAGGTAGAATATTCCTAAGGCAAACAATACGTCCCAATCAATAAATACATTAAACTCTCACCCATCCCATTTCATAAGGGAACAAACTGATACAAGCATACCATTGTAGTGTAGTTCCTATATCCCTAATAGGCTCTGCACATTGGAATAACATACACTATAGATTTGACATAGGACTAAGGTCAGAATGTCTCTATCGAGTATATTAAACTTAATTACTTGTGTGTGCCAGCTAACTCAGAGGTCACTAGAAACTTCTTGAATATACAAGAAAGGATTAGTCTCTGACAACCGCATAAAGATGGCAACTTTGTTTCCCTTTAGAATCGGAACTTTCTCAGAATCGTGGAAACAATAGATAACAGTTTCACTCAATCAATCGCGCATGCTGCGTTTCTACAGAGTTGCACAGAAATAGGGAGATGGGCATTTCAATAAAAAGGTTTATTGAACAGTCTTATTTCTCATGCAAGAGATATGAATTGCTACAATCGTAAGACGGACTGCGAAGTACAATATGTACGAGGTTAGCAGTAAGATAAAATAATACTGCAATAGCATGGTTTGTAGCTATGACATATATGAATCAAAATACATACATAAATAACATAATGCTAAAATGTGATACTCACCTGATGCTTCTAAATTGTTCTACCCCAGTGTACCTAAACTAAGTGCAGTACGAGGTTTGAAGTAGGTGCTATTTCTAAAGTATAGCTAGCTATATTTTAGTTTAGCCAAGAGTTGCCAAAAGTTTCTCTTAGTTCTAGTCAGCTCCATACCTGAGAATGAGAGAGGTTAGAATCTCTTTTCTGGACTCGATAGTCTAACCCCCCGCAAGGGAAGTCAGAGAGCACTAGAGCTGGATTCTCTGCGAGGAGGATGGCAGCGTAAGGTCAGTGCATCAGGCTGGAACTCAATCTCCTTCCGAACTTGCCGTGGCAAACCCCGCGTAGTCAGGGTTGGATCGAATCCTCCGGGAACCGCAATTTTCCAGGGCAAGTGCTCGTATATTTATACCTTGAAGGTGTATAGGAATGTCAGTATTGACGTAAAAGTCGGGCAGAGGAACATCATGAATGAACCCCTAAGGAATAGATTATGCATACTTAATGAGTTCTTGGAGAAATCAATATTCAATCTGAGGGAAATTCCTAAAAGCTTAAGGGTCTGGTTTTCCAAGAATTCGTTGTGACGTGGATGGACTTATGTAGGTGTCCATGCCTGTATTTGGTTTGTATGGACAATGTCTAAATAAGGGCTGGATTTCTTTGTCCAAATAAGGGCAATGTGAATTGTACCTATATAAGGTCATAAATCTGGAAACCTATATACGGAATTTAAATCTGCACACAACACCGTGACCAGAAAGGACGTGGAGTCACATACAACACAAATCTCTGGCATCACACTTCACACTAAACCGAATACACAAACCTGCAACAGAGCACTCAAGCAGTTCAACTCAGCACTGGGGTACATCCAGCTCCACAAATCAGTACAGGGGTACTCCGAATCCCACAACTCAGTGCTAGGGTACTCACCCTACACGCCGTACTAAAGTACACAACCTTACAACTTAGCACTGGGGTGCGTCCAACCCTGCAACATGGTGCTAGGTTACTCACTACCCAACAGCTCTGTACTATGGTACTCACAACCCTACAACACAGCACTAGGGTACTCACCAACCTACAACTCAAAACCAGACGCACAATATTATTAAACACACAAGACAGCAAGTCAGAGTATGAGACTCAATAATGATTTGAGAAAGAGTAAATTCAACTGGCATGTAGCATAAATTTCAGCAGGCGAACCACGGAAGAATACTCCCCATACACCACCATAAAGGATAAACCATGAACAACCACACCATATAATTAGACTAACACACATAAGCATAAACAAGAACTGCTTATGGTGAGCGATCCCTCACCCGACATTCTTCTAAAATCACCAGCAGCAGGAGAGCAACTAAAATGAGCACCAATGTACTGGAATGATATGACCTCACTGGTATCCCCACACAGCTAACGAAAAATGAAGGCAAGGGATTCAGATAAGATATCCACGTGCACTGCTGGGATATCCTTACACGCGGTGTGACACAAGGAATCCAGCTGTGCTCCGCTCCAGTCAGTGTAGAATACTTCAACCACACGTTGCATCACATGACAGTTGAACAGCATCGCAAAAGCATAACCTGTGCATTCATGTGAGTCAGCGCATCTGTCTTTTACTTGTGCACTACTCGGAATGCGCAGCCTACACTGTGACTTCATGGAGTTTCGTTACAGCATGCAGGAAGGAGCCTCGCAAAGAACAGCACTTTCCACCGCCATTACGTGGACAGCACGGAACGAAATTGGTGTGGTAGCTCGTGGCCTCCCAAACTCGTAGTTACATGCTCAAGCTGAAAACCAATGGTAAGGCAAAGTCAAAGCTCATGTTTTTTAAAAACAGTAGCTCAGAATCACATCAAAGGTTTTGTAGGTCAAAGGCATTGCAAATATTTAAAAAACAAAAAACACAGACGTCGCAAAGTTTCAATGTGACCCAATACTGTCAATGATCACGTCGATTTTTAGGGATGTCCCTCTGCCAACTACCAGTCCAGATGAAAAGATAATGAAAGTATACAACCAATTGGATGCAGTTGCCTCACATGAATAGTAAAAAATAAACACCAGGGATGCCACATCCAATTTTCTTTTTTTTTTGTAGTGAGCACAAAGCAGAAAAACCTCCCACGCTTTGGGGTAATAACAAAACACTGCCCATATCTTTAGAAATGAATGCTGCCAGTTGCTCTTGCTGGCTCAGCAAGCAGGCCGTGTGTACACTTACATCAAATCCAAGTGTTCCACCACTTGTAGACGTCTGTTCAACACATCAAGGCATGCAGCATCACCACTTGTGGAAATCTGTTTCAGACTTGCTTACATGAGTTCTTGAAGGCCATGGATGACAAGAAGGTCAAACGCTCAAGCTGTCAAGGTGATGAGGGACACTGGTGCAGCTGACCAGGTCAGTGCTTTTTCTTCAAGTTTAATTTTGCTTAGTTCCAATTTCTTCAGTTGATTCCTTCGTTCCAGTTTCCTCAGCAGGTTCATATACAGTCTATCTTCCCCATCACAGAGGTTCTTTCCTCAAATCGTTGCCATTGTAATAATTTATAAGCAGTAGGGACTGTGAGCTAAAGAAAAGGTATGGCAACACTTAAGTCACAACACTAATGGAGGGAACTAATGGAGTGATGCATAGGCTGCAATTCATAATTAATAGGAAGATTCTGGATTGTCGAGAATAAGCACATAAGGAATTAGGAATTTAGGCATTAGGTTGTACATGTATGTTGTAATTGAGTTCTGAACATTAGGGTTATAGGTGATTGAGTGAGCATGAGAAAAAACATACAGAAATTCTTAACAAATAAAGCAGTACCGGGAACCAGATTGATGCGAATAAGAAATTGAACTGGCTGACCATATGCACAGGGCTCACGTGATTGGTTGCAACAGAGTTTCCTGATAGCTTATTGGTGAATAGAACAAGCCAATAATGACATGCATAGGCAATACTGTTGAAATAACGAGAGAAGACATAAATGGAAACTGCTATTAAAGACCTAGCGTACTTTTACATATTGCAACAACAGAACTAAATGGAAACCGCTATGGAAGACCTAGTGAATTTTTGCATCTAGCAACAATGGACATTTTTCCCTTCGGACGGATGTTTTTTGGGGGATGAACATTATTTGGAGGTTGTAATTTTGTAACACAAAATGTTTGTAAAGAAATTGTTTATGCATAATAACAGTGGACCTGAGAGAGACCTACATTGAACTAGGGGCCTGCTTAACAGAAGAGGCTAGATAGTTGAAGACATTTGTGTTTTGGGTTTTTTTGATTGGCTATTGCAGATATTTAAAGGGAAACAATAATGCCTCCCTCACATACAGGCCTTGAAAGGTGGAGTAGGCACGCCAGATATCAGATACCCTCTACAATAAGGGGAAGGGACTTTATGAAGGTGATTTTGTGGGTCTACTAGACTAATAAAGGCAGAGAGGGAATTACAATAATTTTTCCTGTGTGGCAGTTTGTACTGATTGTACATTTTGATAAGATTGGAAGACAAAGGTTAGAGACTCGAATGACTGTTTGGAAACAATGGAGGTGGCCATGAGGGAGGGCTTGAAGCTTTGGGAATGTTTTGAATAACTTGATATCACTGCACACTGTTGTAGGAAGATGGCAGACACTCTCAACCACCTTGAGGTAAAGAGATTTGAATGGGAGTTGATACATTTAAAGTAAGTTCCTGTAGAGTGGTGAGTGATATGGCGGTATGTAATAAAATTGAATTGTTTTTTCCAGTTTAGTGCACCAGCACATTTGGGAAATGCTTGTAGAGGGAAGACATACACTTCAGAAGAAGTATATCATGATGGAAGGAACTTAATAGCCAATATACATTTTGACTATAAAGTGCATATGTTAAAATTTGGTTGAAACAAAACAGTGGATAATGAAGTATTGTGCTTCTTTTTTCCATTTCTAACTTATGCAGGAGATTTCATTTTCAATGATCAGCATTGATCTGCAATAATGCAATCACCTTACATTGTACAAGCATGCAATGACTTATGATGACATTAATAGCAAGATACTGATGTTGTAAATACTGTATTGAGTTATTTTAAATGCAATGCTGATAGGAATAACAATTGGCAACACTAGAAAAAAAAATCGAATGACGGGATGTGGGGATTGAATCCGAGCATATCAATTTTCAAACACTTGTGATGTTTAATATTCTGTGCTCACAGTGGGTGTGGGTCTAGTGAAGATGGGATTAGGGTCCTAAAATATTAGAATATGATATGTATAGATAAAAGTAGAGGGAGTCGATAATGTGATTTATGTTTTTTTAAATATATCTTTTGTATATATTTGTTTCACAGCCCTGATGAAGTCCTTGAAGAAGAGCAAAACAAGTTGGCTGGGCTGGATGTTCTATTTGTGAAGAACAAAGTTTATTGAAGTCTCACCTCTACGTCTTTTTGTATGTTTAAGAACTAATCCAAGAATGTATTCACCCATCTGGATGGACTTTGTTATAAATTAACATTTGCGATGTTCATAATATTGCAATGTCCCAGAAATTATTTGGATGGCACACCCTAGTTCATTGTTTTTTTCCTTTATACTTTTGTGTTAACAGCCTTTGAATGGGGTGAGGTTGAGAAAAACAAATATGGTTTGCTCAATCCACCACTAGTTTGTGACCATTAGAGAAGAAATTAGGCTGAGGAGGACACGGCTAGAATACAAAACTGTACGTACAAAGATGCTTACTTCCCAAGGTTGAAACTGTAGAAATGTAGTGCATGTGTTAGCAGCTGGCAGAACCGTAGGCCTGCATGACAAGAGTTGGTGTAATCCATGGGCTACGGCATGCACTGCATTATACATGCTGTACACCACTCGATAATTGTAGATGTCATATGTAGTTGCATCAAGTGCAGTCACCACTTCTTCTCCAGTGCAGATTACAAGTTGTTCTCTTGTTCTGTTGCCATTTAAAGGTACTGAAGATGGAGTAGTTACTGGCCAGTGACAGCCAAAAACATTTTCCCAAAATGTGTGAATGAATATGTCTTCTTGATGTCTGTATGGATGAATCTGGGAAAGATAGTTACTAAATCCTGGAATCTCTCCACGGTGGACAGCAAATCCAATAGTGCCATGTAAACTGGGCCTCAGCTCTTTCTGGGAGAACACAGGAAATACCATCCAGCTGGTGCTGGCCACCCAGACTCTTCCTGTGATGTTCTCTCTCTGAAAAATCACCATTAAAGGTATTATTTGTGGCTTGTTAACATAGACAAAGATCACTTTTGCAGAGGATCTCCTCACAACCTGGACAAGCTGAAGTATCTTGGTAGTGGGGTTTTGGATTGGAAATAATTCAAAGAAATCAACACAAACACCATGTTTGACCAACTCCTCCATGAGTTTCCTGCCTCCGGTTAAACCATAGTCATTGTCCGAGGCAAGGATGCCGACCCACGTCCAACCAAAGTGCAGCACCAACTGTGCTAGGCCAACAGACTGGTAGTCATTGTTTGGGACAGTACGAAGAAAGGATGGAAACTGCATTTTATCACTGAGCACGGATACAGCAGAGGCATAGCTGATCTATAAAGAAAGGGAGCAATTATGATTATAAAAGGTATGACATACAGATAGGCATTGCAAGTGGTCTCCTACCCCCAGTCTCCCTCATCCTCCAGCCTCTCATTGCACCTGCCCCACCCACCCTTTCCCATACCCTTCTAATAGGTCCTGCTTCCAGCCTCTCCTTCTCATCTGAGCCCTCTTCGAAACAAAGTCTATCATCAGCTTGCAATCTCTCTCGGGGCTGCCACTTCTGCTCTCATTCCTCCTTAGCACTCCATTATCCCCTGGTACCAGCTGACTAACTTTGTCTTTTCCCCACTGCTCCAGACGTCATCTGCTCAAGGCTTCCCCTATCATTAGCCTACCCCCACCAAAGTCTGTTCCCTGCAAAAATAGGCTCCTCTTATGATCTTCTTGGTTTGCACTCCAGCTCTCCTCCTTCAATCTCTTCCTATGCCCCTATTGTTATTTGTCTTCAGCTACTTCATCTATCCTCTACCGACACTCTTACAAATGATTACCCAGCTACACCCTTTTTTAACACATCCCAGCTCGACTATTGTCATCACAGCATCTTCCAGCATCTCCCAGCCTTCATGGTCTCAAAAAAACACATCGTTCTCCTGGTCATTCCACAGCAATCTCATGATACTGGTCCTTTTCACAGCAACCCTTTTTGGATCTTGCCCTGATAGCAGGAGACCAGGCTTAAGTGGGGTATGAGATTTCTTGCAAAGCAAAACTACAGGTTTTCCATTTTATAAATTGTTTTCTTTGCGCAAATTCCTCCAGATAATTTCTGAAGGAATTTGTGTGGGGAAAAATGCCAGGTGCACATTTTTCTCAAATCAGAATCCAAAATCAGATGCAAGCATTATTTACACCAAACATTATATTAAGTATGGGGCATAGAAAGAGCATGTACATGCCTAAAAATATCTTTGTTTCAGTGGCAGACATTAACAGCAATCAGCCTAAGTTAGAATACACTGCTAAATATATTCTTGTTCTACTGACCACACCACTATTATGGTGTTTTCTCTTTTTATTATTGAGCTACTCTCAGGAGAAAATCCCCCAAATACAAACAAGCAATGACACAGCCAATAGGTCTGATATACAACTGAATATGCCAATATAAGGTTGAGTGGGGAGTGTGTGAGCATGTATGTTTTTGTGTGTGTGTGTGATTCTGGCGGTGGGAGAAAAGTTGAAGGTAAGAATGAGTTGATGATTGGATTAATAGATGCTTCCATTTATGCACTCACCCATCACCAATACACTTGACCATTCCTCTTTGCACTCTTCCATCCATTCATCCACCCATTGTCTCATTCTTGCATTCACCTTATCACCAGTTCTGGATACCACACACAACACACCAATCAATGTAAAGACAGTTTCAGTAATAAGCCAGACTGTTAGACTTGGCATCTTTTGGCATGTTCCCCCTGAGATTTTGATTTCTGCCCTCCCGGTGTTGACTCTGTTTGTGATGGCTTAGTGTCTCTGCTCACTTTTCTCACTGCTGATCAGTGGTAAAGTGCAAGTGCTCCTGTTGTAAACTGTGTTATGGATTGGAGTTTCCATGATTGGCATATTTGATTTACCTGTCAGCCCCTAGTAAAGTGCACTGAGTGTGCCAGAACCTGTAAATCAAATGCTGCTAGTGGGCTGCAGCACGGGATTGTGCCACCCACACAAGCAGCCTGTAAATGTAACTCTTGCCTACCATTGCAGAGCCTGTGTGAAGTCTGGGACTGCCATATCGACTTGGCAAGTGTACCCACTTGCCAGTCCCTAAACCTTCCATTTTCTTACATGTCAGTCACCCCTAAGGTAGGCCCAAGGTACCCCTGTGTGCAGGGTACAGTGTATGTGAAAGGTAAGGCATGCCCTGGTGTGTGTGGCATGTCCTGATAGTGAATTACTGCCAAGTCCGTTTTTAGGTCTCACCTAGCGTTGCAGCACTATTGCGCTGCCATCGCTTTTGCGAGGCATGCAGTATATTCTGTAGCATGGAAGCTTTGTGGAAGCTCCGCCCACTCTCTGCCCATTGGCTTTTGTCTTAAATGCTGCCTTCCGATTGGTTTGAGGCTTCTTAGTCCCTCCTCATTCGTCATTTGTATCCTTCCACGGCTACCGGGCCCTTTACTTCCAACAGTATTTTTCTTCCACTGCCTTCCCCCCTCCCCTCCCGCAGTCCGTGACTTCTCAGACCACACCAGCTCCCCCACTCCTGTTCGCGCCTTCTTCCCAACCCGCACTTCTGATTCTAATGCAATAGGTCTCGCGTAAATGCGAGTCCTATTGCATTTTCAATGCTTGCTTATAAAGTCCTTTCTGTACAAGGCGGATTTGATATCCCGGCATGCCTCTGTTCGCACTTGCGTCGTGCTGGTTTTTTAAAGAGCTTGCTATAGCTCCGTTGTCATCAAACCTATCACTGAGGAGGGGCTCTCTACAATCATCATTGCAGTCAATCCGGTAAACAAAGACGCCCTGCAGAGAACCTACTTTGTCGATCTTGCTGCCTCCTTGCACGGCGTCTCCACTGCAGAGCAGCAGGCAGCTCCCGTCCCTCTCTCCATCAGCACACGCCGAGATCCCCAATTAGCTGGAGGGAATACGGAAGAAGGGAAAATCAAAGCCTTTATTCCCTACTTCCTCAAAGAGGATATTGCTTTGTTGTAATTCTGGGCCACGGTGCCTGTTGTACCTAAATGCTCACTGAAAGCATTGGCAACAGGCCCTTGGCTGCTTGCCTTCGGCCATCAGTGCTAAATCACCCGACAGAGGCGCATATTTCATTCCCCTCTCCGTCATCACAATCCAAGGGGGAGAAAATTGATTATTTGTTATCTTTGCTTATTAGTGAGATCTAACAATTAATATAAAATAGATTTGCGCTGAGTAGGGGCATGCAGCTGGTGCCTGTCCCCGCGCGCTCGCAGAGGCCGTTCATCTGTGCGCGGCAATTAATGCTCTGGACCCGGAATTGGCAGGGTAGAAATTAAACGTTGCTGGCCTTTTGTCTCTTTGTTCATCATGTTCCCCATCAGCAATATAATTTTTTATAAATTTGATTTAAATCTTGTAGCTCGTGCAAGTCAGAAAGTAAAATGGACGCCACCAGCTGCTCACAGGGGCTGTGACAGAGCTTGCAAAGCTATGTTTAGGGAGATGAAAAGCAAACATGTGACTGAGATATGCCACGAACCATGCAGAAGAAACGCCATAAACGTAAAGATAATCAAACTCTTAAAATAATTAAGAAATCATTATTTTTGGAGCATGATTAAAAAATCGGAGTCTGGGCTCTGGAACGTAGACACAGAACAAGGAAGAGTTTTGTAGGAAGATACAGTTGTGAAGGCCTTCGACTGTACAGAAGGAGTTCTGTTACCCATTGGGGAGTAAGTTACGAATCTGAGGGGGAGAGAGCTACATTCATTGGTAGGGAACAAAAAATGAGTAGCGAGGAAAATAGAAGATGAGTATGATGAGCAACAACAAATGTCTTAGGAAGAGTGATGATATTTTGGCAAAAAGACCGAGTGGGTGCGTGAGAACAACACTAATGCAATGCTTAATTTGAGCCAGTGGGTTCAGGTGCTGGGCATTGGCACTTGATTGTCAGCACCAGGAAGTATGACAGTCTGCTACATGGTGGTGCCGGATATCTAATTTAGAGATGAGCACAGTTGTATATTTGCTCAATATACAGTAGGCTAACAGTGGATTAACAATCGCAGAGTTTGCCCATGACCTGGTACATACAGGAAACAATACCACATGACAAAGTATGTTTAAAGTTACCCTATGAGCAATATGCTGGTCAGTTTAGGCATTTGTCTTACTAATTTGTTTAAATTAGGCTATTACTTTGATATGTTCACAGCTATGCATATTGTGTAGCTAAATCTTGCCTGAATGAGATTGTAGTCCGTAAGGCAAAAAAATAATTCTAGTGGAGGTCTGGCAATCTGAACAAAATTGAGGGCACTATTGTAGCTCAAATTGTTCTACCTTTTAAGATATATTGACAACAATGATATTGTGTATAATGGGGAAAAGGTTCAATTAAATTATGCATATATAATACATTGGAGCTTACAATCCCTGTGTAAAAGCCTGCCCCTAATCTTCTCATTACAGTACGGCTGTGACTCTCTGGCCACTTGTCATAATAAATGACGTAGTTGCTCAAGGACATGGGACATCACTGTAGCTGCAGTTTAAACAAGGAAAGGAGAGATTTATGACATAATGTAAATGTGTGCTTATAGTTCATTCGAGGTGAAAGAGAATATCTCTACTTGCTGCTATTTATTCTGAGACACAGTAATTTGTTAATCTTATTAATAAATGACTCTGATGTCTTTTTGCAACTACTATTTTTGCAATAAATTACTAACTTCTCATTGGTGTTTTAATTTTGCTCTACGGATTCTGCTCTTATTCTTTTATGTCTGCAACCATACTATATCTTTCATATTGAAGAGCAAGTCACCAAAAATATAGGTGATGTGAGGGAAAAATGCTCAAGTGACAATGTATTACAAGGAACAACCCTCTGCAGTACATTAAAGGAATAATGCATGTTAACCTGAAATTCCATGAACTTATAAAAGAATACAGACCTCAGCCTTGTTCCACTGTATGGTCACTGACCTCTAGGCAATATCCTTATAATGTATGGCAGGGGAACTTTATTCCATACAAATGTGTCCGCTAAAATGTTTTTATCACACAGCATATATACTCCCACTTGCAGAGTTGACCCCAATTACATAATGAACATATCAATGGTGGCTAGTAAGCTTTGATAGTGACGTGGCATAATAGTTATCCAGAAGCTAGCGAACAAGCCAAGCCCAAGTATGGCAAAACCATGCCATCGATGACACCAATGGGCCCAAGGATGGCAGAATCATGCCATCTATGGCATCAGTAGGCCAACATTCACACAATACAATATGGTCAGCTTTGTGCTGATTCCCTAAATATTGCAAAATGTA
Source organism: Triturus cristatus (assembly GCF_964204655.1). NCBI lineage: Eukaryota > Metazoa > Chordata > Amphibia > Caudata > Salamandridae > Triturus > Triturus cristatus. The sequence goes on from NC_140590.1 coordinate 409,505,312, forward strand.
CCACCAATATCCTGGGCCAAGCATTTGCCAAGGAAGGGTGCTAAAGCCCCATGCATGACTCTAATATGCCTAAAAATGCCATGAATACGCCAGTTCCATTATTTCACCAAGGAGTAGGCATGAGCGGCTGACACAAGAACCCATATTAAATGTTATTGAATAAATATCACTGGATGCTGATCCCATGTCATGAGGGAGATATTTAGCCAGTCCTGCTTTTAAAAAAACACCAAGCATGCTGGAATAAGAAAGTCCGTATTTATAATGGAACAGTAAAACAATACCGCTCTGCATGCATATTGCCTCAGTTGGAAAAACTAGGAATAGTTGAAAGTTCACATTCAATGCTGCCATTTACAATGTCAAAAGGTAATATGTCTGTATATAAGCAAGTCAGACATCAAGATACAATGATAAACATGCAACAGGGCTAGCAGTTTTAAAAGATGTGGGGCCAGATGTAGGACCATTACTTTTTGTGAGTCACTAATTGCGCTTTTTTGCGACTCACAATTAGAGATACCCAACATGAAATGTACTAATGTGTCTCAGACACATTTAGCGACTACCAATGGGGGTCGCAAATGACCTGCCTCATTAATATTCATGAGGCAGGTCACAAATTGACCCCCTATTGGAAATGAGCGATAACACAGGGAGGGTGGCCTGCTGGGGACAGCAAACCACCAAGGCTCTGCTTGCTTTAAAATGAAGCAATTGTTTATTTTCGGGCTGTGCATTCGAGACCACTTGTATAAACTTTAGAATATACTTATATGTGTATGTACTTTGTGGGCTCTGGAGATCAGCCCTAGAACTTGTCTGCTTCGATTAGGTACTTTCTTTTCTGTTCAATTGCCTCTATTTAACTGTCTTGATAGAAAACGACCAGTAGAGGTCAGTAAAATACCAGAATTGCTTTCCGCTGAGGGACTTTCTTTTTTAAATTTTTCTGGCAACTGCCTCTATTTAACTTTCTTGATAGAAAACGACCAGCAGAGGTCAGTAAAATACCAGAATCACTTTAGCATTCTCTTAAATTCCAGTCCATAGAAATTGTCTTCCATGAGCACACATAGACAATAAAAAAAAATCAAATCTTGTATTTTCAATGATATGACCACCGAAGGCCCTGATTTTATATTAAAAACAGAGCTTTGGACTGTACCATTTCCCACTGAAAGGCAATATATCTGTCCATGTGTTCCCATACCTGGCGTGTCACACAGTTTGGTGTTTACTTTCCCTCCATGTTAAAGAACAGTTGATGTTTCAGAACCCAGGCTAATGTGCTGAATAGCTTAATACATATAAGGTCCCAAAGGTGAGACCGATTGCATTGCAAATGCTTGTTCACTATTGCAAGACTACCTGTTCCCATAGGACAGAATGGGGAGTTTGTTTATAACATCTTATAAACATGACTGGAACTGGGAACTACGTAGAAACATTTGAGTATGCCTGAACTCAGACTCTAAAGATGCATCTTTTGGTGAAGGTAATTTTTACATTCTGTGTTTGAAAATTCCACTTTTAGAAAGTAGGTATTTTCTTGCTCAGCCATCCAGTAGGCCTCTGCTGGGGTTTTGGATTGACAGTCTGGGTTTTGGATGACAGGGGCTGGGGAGGAGCTGTGGTTCCAGATAGTCTAGTCGGGTCAGAAAAAAGAGCTGAATACACCTCGGCTGCATTTAGAGTAGGGGGAGGAGATTTCCTTTCACCTGAATGGGCCTGGTCTGCCTCTGACAATGCTTTCTCCACCTCCTGCCAGGAAGCCACACCAGAGACGGCAGAACTGGTTCTGGCTGGGCACAGACACTCTCTGCCTGAGAGGGCAAAGGATTATGGGCTATAAAAAGTGGGGCCCAAACCCCTGATCTTTAGAACTCTTTTGGACCAAGAAGACTGCCAAGAAGAAGAGCTGGAGAAGCTGTGAGGAGGAACTTTATTGTGTGCTTTGCTTTGTTGGCTTGCAGTGGCTACTTCTGTCTTGGGCAGTGAAAGGACTGGACTTGAACTTTCTGCCACTTCTTTTCTTTGAGCATCTCCAAGGGCTTGAGGTAGAGTTTGCCCCCTGTTCAGAAGTCTCTGGAACAGCAAGGTTCTCCTGCCCTCAGCACTGGGAACTTTGTGATTTGTGCTGCAACGGAAGAAAAAGCAACCCGACGCCATCTACGACGGCGGAGCTAACTTCGTGTCCTGAAGGCACCGCAGAGGGCACCGCCAAAACGCCACGCCGCCACCCTGGTCTCATGACGATGCCATCTGATGCAGCCAGCGAGCCGATGCTTGCACCCCGACCTGTGGGCACCGCACTCCGCACCACCTTGCTTCACAACGCCACCTTGGTATCCCTGAGGACGCCGTTTCATGCCAACATCAACGCCACTGCTTGCACCGTGGTTCAAGGACACCTCTCGTAAGTTACATGATGCACCGTCCTCATTCCGCACCGCAGCCTTGGCCTACCAACAACGGCACCATCGACTCCAGTTCGTCAGCCGACGACAGTGCTTCAGCAACGACGATGCAGTTGCTTGCACCATGACCTGCCAGCACCGCGACGAGCACCGCATCACTTCGCACCGCATCACTTCGCACCGCATCACTTCGCACCGCATCACTTCGCACCGCAGCCCTTTTCACCGATGCCGCTGGACGACCGTCACCGAACCACTTCTTGCACCATGACCTGAGGGTGCTGCAGCGTGGAAACCCAAATCCTCCCTTCGTCACAGACCAAATATCACACTAACACATTCAATCAATACATTCATTGGTGGGGCCCATAACACCAACATTCACACTAACATTCTTTACTGATCTGCACTTACGGGAGAGATAATTATTCCAAACGATGACATGAAAGGAATACCTGAAGAAAATTTGCTTTCATAAGCACTAAACACCTTTAACCCAACACACCTCGAACCTGAACCATAGTTATTCCTTTCACTCGATCAATGAATCTAAATAGTTGTTTTGGTGAGTTGATTTTAATCTTATATATTCTACATTCAAATTTTAATTGTTCTTTTCAAATAAACCATCCAACACATTTGCTTGTTAATCAATAAATTTGTTTATCTAGTTATTGCAAAAATTCAATTCAGCATTAGTCAAACCACAGAACACCATATTTACCTAATCTGGCTAATAGTCGTCCTCTAAGTCAATCAAGTCGTCCTGTAGCACGCTACAGTCCCAAAGATTGGGCCGAGACCATAAGCGTGTTCTCATCGATCAATGCCCATTAAGTCAAAAGTTCTTCAGTTCATCAGGAAATTGGGCAGCAATTCAGTCTGTCAAAGATTCAGGAAAACAGCTGTCCTGCAGTGTCACCGTCCTCTCCGTCAGCATATCATCAGGAAAAGGAAAAAGAGCGCGACCAACTCACTATTCTACCATCTTTTATAATGAAAATAATGTCAAAATGCATTGAAACCCAATTTTATGGGCTTCTGATTGGCTGTTTAAAATCGTCCGTTTCGGTTTCATAAAGTTCATGATGTCACTCTGTCAGGCATGTTCCATCCGGTTTGTCAAACTTGTCTATTGTTAAAGTTCTTGGCCAATGTCCAGTCGCGACCTTGCTTTGGTACGGGCAGTGTAGGTCATCTTGAGGACACTTGTTCAGAAGCTTAGGGTATGCGCACTTGGTCTGTAACCTCGTGGAATGGTAGCCGTCAAGTCGAATGCCTCATTCGGCCATTTTAACATAGCCCCAAATGGTCAACTTAAGCGAAATAAACACAAAAAGTAATTGAAACATGGAAATAACGAATAAAATGTTTAACCCTCACTAATTCCCCTATGTGTATGTAATTATCTAGCGTATAGCAAGATTTAAAGCGTTTATATTCACCCAATGATGTCATCTCGTGCAACATACAATTAACGTCACAAAAGCAACATTTATCATGCAATATTCTATTTTCTAATTATTAGTATGCGTACATATATTAGTTTATAATTATTTTAGCCACGCAAAATGCAATCCCACGTGTAATTCATACATTAGTATGGTTGGTTAGGGTTTTCATGCAAACACTTTAAAATTATTATAATTAATACATTATTCTTATTAGTATACACACGCAAGTTGGGGGGGTATACAAAATGTTGTACTACCCGCTCCATCAAACCCCCCTTTGGTGATTTTATCACCACACCATTAAAATTTTGTATTCAATTTTTCATGGAGTTCAGAAGTGATTTCTTGTATAATTTATAGTTCAGCTTCTCCAGCCTCTTCTCACTTAGTGTTCTTATACCTACTTTCTTTTAACTCCTCTAATTCTATTTCTTCAATTTCCCTCCTTTGTTTCTGATCTTTTCTTCTTAAATTTTCTCTTTTTAACTTTTTCTGAATTTTTCTCTTTTTACAACAAAGACAACCTAATTTTATTATTAATACTAGAAAAATCACACATGTTAATGGAAATAAGATCTTTCCTAAAAAGGTACTAACTAGAGCTACTAAGATATTCTTAATAGCAGCTGTTTTCTTTCCAATCTTTTCCCAAACACCTTCAACCTCCAATGGTGCAATCTCATCATGCACTTCAGTGATATTTTTAATATAGATATTCAAATCTTTACTTTTGTCAGGAATGTAAGTACAACAATGTTGAACTTTCATCATTCCACAGACTCCACCCTCTTTAGCCAATAAAATGTCAAGGGCAAGTCAGTTTTGCATTACCATAGCATGCACAGCAACCATTTCTGTATCCACTAGTAAGAATTCTCCAGCGGTGCTTGTTGACAAGCGATCCACTACTGTTGATAGTTTTCTAATTTTGTTTGCATTCAGAGATATTCCCACTGCTGGTATCAATGCTCCAAAAATGTCACCTACAATTTCTAACCAAGATTCTCTCTTACTACGTGCTAAATAATTACCTAAGCTATGTACACCATCTTCTCCTCTTTCCATATGAATTTTTTGGGGAAAAACCAGGCCTACATAACATGTGCCATACCAATGGTCTGGCAAACGATAATACGCCTTGTTCCCACAAATAAAATATAATCTAGGAAAAACTGGATCTTTTCCACCTTTAAATCCCCATCCACCCATGATTCGGTATGTATCATGGCACTCACTATTCCCTACGAAGTAATTGTTGTATGCAGTTTCATTCCTCCTAATACACTTTTTCCCTTTCTGAGGCCAATCTAAAGCCATAGTTGGACTAGCTTCTCCTTTCAAGTGTTTTTCCAATTCTACATCCCAGACTGTCTTCTCTACCTTTCCTTCAGATGCCTTCTTTTGCATCTTCAGTCTCCTTTCTTCTACCATATCCAGTAATGATCTTTCTTTAAACTGCAAGTCAAATTATTTCTAAAAATATATTCTAATGTTAGTTCTTTAGTCTCTAGAAAAAATTCACCTAATACCTTAGCAGGCTTTACCTTGTTTAGCTTTTTAATTGAAGGTACTTGTGCAAATATGTTATCTACATCTGAAAAATAATATTCTAATTTCCCTGTTTAATAAAATAAACTAGCTATTACACTACATGTTATTCCATATGTTACTGGAAGGTGGTGAAAAGTCACTCCCTCCGATACAGATGCAGGTAAATGCATGCAAACGTAGCAGTCCCTTACATCCATGGTTTTTACATATTCATACAACAATTTCGAAAACACATTATTAGAAAAATCAGTTATAGACCTGTCTTTATGTAAATAGTTTTTATCTATTCTAGTCGGAACTACCTTTTGAATCTTTTCTATATTAGTTTTGTTTTCGCTATGTCCTTCTATTGTATCTATAGTAACCTTAAATGAGATTATAAGAGCAAGTATCCACAGAAGCATTAGTAATCCTGTACAACAACAACACATTTTACACCATCTTCTCAAGAATATACATCTACCTTTTCTACTATCTGTGTTTGCCATTTTTGTTAAAATGAGCAGTGTCTTTTGACTTAGCCTCTTCTACTTCACAACTAGATTATCTAACCCAAGGCTCTAAGCACATACTTGGTTCTACCAGTTTTTGTCTTTTTGTCGTATTTTATTGTCTCTCCAGCAGCAGCTTTCTTATTTCATTCAGTTTGGCATCTCATCGTCTTTCACTTTTCCTTTGTGATCTGAATACAGAATTTCCTGAACTTCCGCTTCTTCTTCTCCAATATCGGACAAGAGAACTCTCAGGATTTCCGATTCTTCGTCTTCCTCAACCACTTTCAGTACAGTCTCCTCTCGATTTCCTTGACTATCTGCCTCTTCTTTTCTTTCAGACAGGGCGACATACGTCCATTCCGGCGACTTATACTTCTGGTTAGGTTTCCTCGTTCTTTTGTTTTCCTCTATTACGATTAACTCTTCGTCTTCTGATTTTCCTTGACTTGTCACCTCATTCACCTGTTCAGCTCTTGGTGAATTCACTCGTGTTAATCGATATCTCAGTCTCTTTATTTTGTTTGGCCAAATCTCATCTTTGGCTGCTCTTTTCAGTCTACCTCCTTTATCATTCTTTTTAGTTCTCCAAGCTCTTTTTCTTAGAGCTCGAAGGTTCTGGTACTTCGTCTTCACTTTCCTCTGATTCTGTTTCAACTTGCTTTTTACTGTCAACAGCTTCTTTTTCCACCACTTCTTTTGATTTCCCTACTTCTATCCCTCCTCGAATCTCCGGCACGCAATCTTCCTGCTGACTACTTGTCCCTTCCTCTAACTGGATGTTGGAGTTCCCTACACCTCCTCAGGGGTCTTCCGCAGAAATCTTTCCCTCTCTCTCTGTATCTGGCACCTGTCCATCTAAAGTTGTTATTTCAGGTGGAATTACTCTCAGTCTTTCATCTGGAATTTCCTTGTCAACAATTTCTTTAATTGTCTTTTCACTGTTTTTTCTTTTTCTCAGATGCACCGCTTCTTTCTCAGCCTCTGAATCTGAGCTGGTATCAGATATCTGTAGCCTTCTTATTAGGGCAATACTTCTCTGGACAGAAGTTAAATCTGATCCTGATTCCCCCCTTTCAGGGTTTTCACTTCTTCCTGTTTCTCCGTCATCTGATTCAGTACTTGATTCTGATTCATCAAAATATTATTTTCCTTTGCTATCCACTGGATTTGGGATTCTCAATGTATGGCTGGCGTGTATCCAGTTTTTGAGTCCAGCACACTTCACAGCTGTTGTTGTAGTCAAGATCACTTGTCATGGTTTTCCCCACCTTGGAACCAGACAGTTTCTTCTTCTGTGTACTTTTACTCTCACCCAGTCCCCTGGGCTCAGATCATGAACTTGCTTCTTTTCAATGGTGGTGGCATCCGCTCCAACCTGATGAAACACAGAATGAACTGCGTCAGCCAGGCCTTTACAGTAATCCAACACCATGTCATCAGTTATAGGCAACAGCTTGTTGACTGGTATGAACACATGACGCATGGCCCTTCCCATGAGAATTTCATGGGGGCTCAACCCTGTAGTTCTGTCAGGAATTGATCTAATAGTCATGAGTACTAGAGGCAAGACATCTGGCCATTTCATACCTGTGGCTAAACACATTTTCCCTATTCTGTTTTTAATAGTACCGTTCATTTACTCCACTACTCCAGAAGCCTCTGGACGATTGGCACAATGTAGTTTTTGTCGTATATTCAATGCTTCACAAATCAATTGTATGATCTCATTATGAAAATGTCCTCCTCGATCTGATTCAATTGTTACTGGGAACCCAAATCTAAGAATGAATTCCCTCAACAGCAATTTTGCCACTGTAATTCCATCATTTCTCCTAGTTGGGTATGCCTCTACCCATCTTGAGAACAAACAGACCATTACTAGGACATATCTCAATCTGTTACAGGGAGGCATTTCAATGAAGTCTACTTGCATTCTGATAAAAGGCCCTCCTTCTCGACCTATGGTTCCTAGATTCACTACTGTCTTCCTTCCAGGGTTGTCTTGCTGACATATAAGGCATCTTTGACTTAGACTCTCTGCAACAAGTCTGAATTTTGCATTGTATCAGGTCTGTTTAAATGACCTGATCATGGCATCTCTCCCTATGTGTCCCTGACCATGATACATCCGTGCCATGGCAGACATCATGCTATCAGGCATAACTGGTCTTCCATCCCGATAAACCCACACATGATCCTTCTCCCTTGGTGCACATCCTGCTTTTACCCACAGTCTCATTTCCTCATCTCCTGCTTCTTCCTGCAACTGTCTTACTTCTTCCCAAGTACCTACAATGTTAGTAAACATTAAGGCACAAGAAACCGCCTCTTTCTCCTTTGCCCTGTTGATCGAATTCTGATTACGGGCACAGTATTGAGCCATATAATTGGCATATTTGTTTCCAGTGGCGATATAATCGCCAGTCTGGCTGTGAGCAGCACACTTCACAACTGCCAATTGCCTAGGCAGCTGTATCACCTCAAGCAATTTTCCAACCACTTCAGCATTCTTAATGGGAGTTCCACTTGATGTCAAAAATCCTCTCTGTAGCCATATCTGGCCAAAATCATGCACAACATCAAATCTATACTGACTGTTACCTGGGCCGATCTCACTCCTTTCAGATAGGATGCTTCCATCACAGCTGCAACTGTACACACTGCATATGCTGCACTCAATGTTCCATCATCTGTTCTCAGACAAGAACCATCCACAAACATCATGAAATCGCTTTCAGGCAATGGTACATCTTTCATGTCAGGTCGTGGTTTCGTACAGAAATCAAGTACATCCAGACAATCATGATCTGCTTCATCCCTGACTTCTATATTCTCAGCATCAGGCAATAACGTTGAAGGGTTCATGTTCAAACATCTCACAAGACTCACATTTGTTGCACCTAATATGACTTTCTCATACTTAGTCAGCCGACTATGTGTCATGTATGGAGTGCGACTCCTTGTTAAAAGGATTGCCACGTCATGAGGTACAAACACTTTCACAGGATATCCCATCACAATTCCTTCACTTTGTTCCAAACTCCGACAAGTAGCAGCTACTGCTTTCAAACACCCAGGTAAAGCTACAGCTACTGGGTCTAGCATAGACGAAAAACATGCAATTGGTCTCCTCAGCTTTCCATGTTTCTGTATTAATACAGAAAGTGCACATCCATTCCTCTCACTGCAGTACAACTCAATCTCCTTCTCGTAATCAGGCAGTCCTAACGCTGGAGCTTCACACAGACCATCTCTCAGTTGTTGAAAAGCAGCCAATTCCTCTTTGTTTAATTCAATGGAATCTCTCACATCACTTCTCGTCAAACATACTAAGGGCTTTGCAATCAGTGAAAAATTGCTTATCCACTGACGACAAAATCCAACCATTCCAAGAAACATTCTTACTTTTCTTTGTGTCATGGGAGCTCTCATTCCCTTTATGATTCTGATTCTGTCTATTGTTATTTTCCTCAGTCTATTTTCAATGTTATGGCCTAAATAATGTACTTCTTTCTTGCAAAATTGTAATTTTGATGGCGACACTTTAAGTCCTCCATCTGCCAAATGATTCAACAAGGCTATAGTGTCTGATTCGCAAGCTTCGCGAGTTTTCGACGCCACAAGAAGGTCGTCGATGTACTGGACTAGTACTGAATTTTCAGGCATCGTTACATTTTCCAGTGATTTCTTTAATATCTGATTAAATATTGAGGGGCTCTCTGTATATCCCTGTGGAATTCGACACCAAGCCAAAATACGTTCGCCAAAACGAAATGCAAAAATTTGCTGGCTGTTATGGTGCAATGGAATGGAAAAGAAAGCATGGCATAAATCGATTACAGTATACCATTAAGCATCATGGGGAATCTGATACAAAATCACAGATGGGTTTGGTACAATGGGACAACATGGGACATCTATTTTGTTTATTTTTCTCAAGTCTTGTACTATTCTGAACTGACCATTAGGCTTTTTCAGTCCCATAATCGGTGAATTACATGGACTACTCATTATTTCTCTCAAAATACCTTGTTTTATCATTTTCTCAATTATAGGAGTAACTCCTTCTATTACTTCTGGTGTCAGTTTATATTGAGGGACATTTGGATAACTTATTCCTTCTTTTATTGTTATTCTCAGTGGGTCTACATTTCTCATCAGTCCTACATCTTCTCCTGTAAAATCCCAGACTTCTGCTTTTACGGTCTGTTTCAGTTCTTAAGGTAATTCATCAGGATTGAACACAGCATAAGCTTCAGTAACCTCAGTTTCCCTATTGGCCATTGTCACTTTATACAGTACATCTTCATCAGGGGTTTCAAATGCTATACCATCAGGAGTACAGAATATAGTGCAATTCATCTTGCACAACAAATCCCTACCTAACAAGTTTACTGGACTTGTATCGCACACGACAAAACGGTGCATTTCAGAGAATTTCCCTATACTAACCTTCACAGGTTCCGTAAGGTATGTTTTGATCTGTTTGTTGGATACCCCAACTACTTGGATTGTTTCATCCGAGAAAGGAAGATTCTTAACATCAGCTGACCTGACAGTCGATCGAGTAGCACCAGTATCGACTAAGAAAGTAATACTTTCATTGTTTATTTTCCCATCCACAAATGGGCCTGTCTGGTCTATTTCTAGAGTTGCGCCAAGTACGCACTCTTCTTCCTCCCTTCGGCACCGTCAATAACCTTCGTCTGATTCACTCTCATCGCGTTGCAACCAATACTGCGAAACAGTGCTTGCGCGCGACAGCTTATTTACCTGTTCTTCGTTGTAGAATCTCGTTTTTTTACTAAATTTCTGGGAGTTTTTGCTCTGTGGAAAAGGCGGTTTTGGCACCTGATTCTGTTGGGTTACAACCTGCTGCTGTCGCTGCGGTTGACCACTCACCTCATTCTTCACCTGTGGATTCAATGATGCATTTTCATTGTTAGTGTTTGGGGAAAATTTACACCCGGATTTCCAATGCCGTATTCTACTACAATTATGACATGAGAATTTCTTTTTAGCTTCTTCTATATTAAAGTTTCCCTTACCTTTTCCAGGAATAAAGTTTTGTCTAGGGCCTGTATTATTTGCTTGTTCTGCTAACTGAGCTTCCTGCCTCTCTGCTACCTTTACTTGTGCCCACATAGCTTTCTCCTTTAATTTACGCTGTTTTGCTTCAGTTTCGTCACTAAAATATTTTGCATGTCTCAATACTTCATCTATTTTCTTATTTTGCCAATCTACAGTATGTTGCTTGATCATTTCACTAATCTCTGGAAGTAGACCATATACAAAACTGTATACAAAATGACGTAAATCCTTTCCACTCAAATTCTCATCACCGCTAAACTGCTTAAAGGCCAAAATCAACCTCTCATAATAGGCATGTACCGACTCCTACCTTTCCTGATGTGTTCTGTCAATTTTCACCCAATCTGTTTCTTTAGGCGGTACCTTATTTTTCAGAAAGACAATAACTTGTTCATATTTCTTCATTACCTCGGGATCAGGGGCTCCTGTCTTTGGATCTCTAGGGCATTCCTGTGTTGGCCAATTTATCATCAATTTGCACTCTGTCCATAAATCTGCCGGTACTATTATGTCAAATAGACTATTCAAATCAATCCATAATACCTTAGATAACTTCACAAATCTGTCCACTTGCCTATACCACTCGACAGGCTTTTCGCGGAGTTGAGGGAAATCATTGGTAAATGGCAAAATATCCTGCCTTGTCCATGGAACATGTACATACCCTCCTCCTGGAATTTCTCTCATGGGGCATTCTGTTACTATCTTCTCTTTTTCTCTTACAGGGAATGCTGTAAATGTTTTGTCTGGGGCATCATCTCGCTTTCTGTACCACCTACTTCTCCATCTCCCCATTTTCTCAACAAAATAATTATTTCCCTAAACTGACTTATTCGTCCTGTGCTACTCAAATTTTCAATATTTTTTTCAGTAAAATCTATTTGATATTGTTTTTGTAGAGCTTTCACCTTTTCAATATCTATACCCATTTCATTTGCTACTTCTTCCAATCTTTCATGCAGATTTGTTGCCCGCCATGTTACACTTTTACATAAAATTAACAATTCTTCATCCTGATAAGTTTTTAGTTTCTCTGTGGGGATAGTTCCTACTATTAACTCTTCCAGTACCATCCGTAATTTGGCTACATCTATTGACTGGGATTCTTTGTCTTTTCTTTGTAAACTTCTTAGCCATTCACTTAATTCATCTGTAGTTGGACCTACTGGTTTTTCTACATTACTTTGTTCTAAATCCCTTTGGGTTTCCGTTACTGATTTCATTGTCATGGTATGTCTCTCTGTTACATTTTGACCTACGAATGGATTATTCAAAACATTTGGCTCAATTATATTCATAGTCTGTCTCCATGAATTTTCATTCATGTTTTGTTTTGGCTTCTCTATCTGTTTCTGACTGTTATAAGGGACTGTTAGACAATTTTCTCTATTCTTCTGTTTATCAAAAATGGGCATCACAGGGCCTATAGTCACTGGAACAGTTACAGCTTCTAAATTTTTAGTCAATTCACGTATCTTTTCAGTTAGTTCTAAAGTCGTTTTTGCTAACTCTGCTGAATTTTCTCCACTCACCTTATTATCCGATTTTCTCTCTATCTCTCTGATGGAATTACTCTTTCCTAATTCTTGGGGTGCTGGTTCAGTTTTAATAATTCGCAAAGTTTCTCTCATTGGGGCACTTGGTGTCAACATTTCAGATTCTGGTTGATACAGAGGTGGATTCTTATAAAACATGTCATCAATAACATCATCCTCCGACTCATGCACTCCATACCCTCCTGATTCTATATTATGTCTCTTTTCGGTACATTTTCTACCTCCAACTTCTTCACCAGTTCTTACAGGGAATAGACCTTCAGTCATACTAGCATTCCAAACCTTCTCATTCGGTCATCATGATTTTCATGTCCATACGATCTACCAAACATGTACCTATATCTTCCGCCGCTCCTCTGTCTTTCTCTGTCATGCATCTCATCTTCCCATTCTGTCAATGCCTCAAACTGTGTCGGTCTAGGTCTCAGCTCTAGATTCATCATTTTCTCTCTTAAATTTCTCAAAACTGCTAAATTAAATGAACCATGTTCCGGAAATGCCAAAACTCCATCATTTTCTGTGTACTTCACCCAATTGTCTAACCAAATACAAGTATGATATCCATATTTCGCAACCATAAAGGATGTGGGGGGTTTCGGCGGAGGAAGTAACTGTCCTTCCCTAGTCACTATCGGTTTGTCCTTTTTAAACCATTTCTTGATTCTCCCAAACCAGGATTTTTTCTCTGTTTCTGGTGGATCGTAATACATCTTTTTGTTTTTCGTTTATCACTAGCCTTACGGCTGTACCGTTATCCTGACCAATCGTAGCGCGACTCACACTAACGCACCAATCTGGAGCGTCTACGTCACTTCTGTAATTTTCCAATCCCAGCGCGTCTCACACCAACGCACCAATCAGCAACGTCTACATCACCCTGTACTTCTCCACTCCTAGCGCGGCGTACACTAACGCACCAATCAGGAGCGTTTAGTTTCTAGCTGACTGGCCAATCCCAGGACGGTCTTTCTGACGTCAACAGCTGCTGCTCCTACTCCTGCTCCTGTTGACCCCTCCTTTACAAAAAAATTCTCGGTAAGCTTTTTACATTTTTCAAATTTACAAATCTGTTAGTAACAACATAAAAACACCACCATTGTCCGCTTCGCTAACCAAAGAATACCAAAAGATCTTTTTCACAAGAATTCTGTCTTTCCCAAGAGCAGCGCTTACCTCTACCTTACTACGGAATTGTTACTTCCGTTGATAAAGTAACACATCCCTCTACCTCACCCTTCTAACAAGCATCAGCTAACCGCTTCTCCAGAATTAAGACACCTAGTTGGAGACCCAATGCTCCTGAGAAATACAACCAGAGTTTCGCAATTAACCGGAATGCCTTTACATTCACACACTTTCACACGGGAAAATTGTAGTACATTCACACAGAATTCTGTCTTTCCCGAGAACAGCGAACAGTCAGTCCTACTACAGAAATATGACACTCGTTAACAAAGTAGCACTTCCCTCTCCTTTGTCCTTCTAGCAAGCTACCTTTCCAGTGATAAGCGTTATCAGAGTACCTTCTGGCCTCCTGGTACCTAAGACCAAAATTTCACAGGTAACCTTTGCTATCATACACACTTCTCTCATACAGAAAGTGTCTCTAATGGCAACACACGACGATGCTACCGAATCGAACCCAGACAATGCGTCGTGCAACTCCAATTGTTACAAATTTCCCCCGTGTACCTACAGGGCAACAACAATTCCGTCTTTCCCGAGAGCAGCGCTTACCTCTGCTCTACTACGGAACTGTTACAAACTTCCGACTTCCTACATCCCAAAGCTGTGCAAACAACATAGAACTCAACGCAACTCAACATAGAGGGTTAATACATAAACCAATATCAATCAATAACCAATAATCAATAAGCAATTTACAAGCAATAATCACCAAAACAATAAAACCATCATCTTGCTACCAGAAAAACTGCTGCAGCGTGGAAACCCAAATCCTCCCTTCGTCACAGACCAAATATCACACTAACACATTCAATCAATACATTCATTGGTGGGGCCCATAACACCAACATTCACACTAACATTCTTTACTGATCTGCCCTTACGGAGAGATAATTATTCCAAATGCTGACATGAAAGGAATACCTGAAGAAAATGTGTTTACATAAGCACTAAACACCTTTAACCCAACACACCTCGAACCTGAACCATAGATATTCCTTCTACTCGGTCAATGAATCTAATTAGTTGTTTTGGAGAGTTGATTTTAATCTTCTATATTCTACATTCATATCTTAATTGTTCTTTTCAAATAAACCATCCAACACATTTGCTTGTTAATCAATAATATTGTTTATCTAGTTATTGCAATACTTAAATTCAGCATTAGTCAAACCACAGAACACCATATTTACCTAATCTGGCTAAAAGTCATCCTTTTAAGTTAATCAAGCCATCCTGTAGCACGTTACAGTCCCAAAGATTGGGTCGAGACCATAAGAGTGTTCTCATCAATCAATGCCCATTAAGTCAAAAGTTCTTCAGTTCATCAGGAAATTGGGCAGTAATTCAGTCTGTCAAAGATTCAGGGAAACAGCTGTCCTGCAGTGTCACCGTCCTCTCCGTCAGCATAACGTCAGGAAAAGAAAAAAGAGCGCGCCCAACTCACTATTCTACCATCTTTTATAATGAAAATAATGTCAAAATGTAACGAAACCCAATTTTAGGGGCTTCTGATTGGCCGTTTAAGATCGTCCGTTTCGGTTTCAGAAAGTTCATGATGTCACTCTCTCAGGCCTATTTCATCTGGTTTGTCAAACTTGTCTATTGTTAAAGTTCTTGGCCAATGTCCAGTCGCGACCTTGCTTTGGTACGGGCAGTGTAGGTCATCTTGAGGCCACTTGTTCAGAAGCTTAGGGCATGCGCACTTGGTCTGTAACCTCGTGGAATGGTAGCCGTCACGTCGAATGCCTCAGTCGGGCATTTTAACGTAGGCCCAAATGGTCAACTTAAGCGAAACAAACACAAAAAGTAATTAAAACATGGAAATAACGAATAAAATGTTTAACCCTCACTAATTCCCCTATGTGTATGTAATTATCTAGCGTATTGCAACATTTAAAGCGTTTATATTCACCCAATGATGTCATCTGGTGCAACATACAATTAGCGTCACAAAAGCAACATATATCATGCAATATTCTATTTTCTAATTATTAGTATGCGTACATATATTAGTTTATAATTATTTTAGCCACGCAAAATGCAATCCCACGTGTAATTCATACATTAGTATGGTTGGTTAGGGTTTTCGTGCAAACACATTAATATTATTATAATTAATACATTATTCTTATTAGTATGCACATGCAAATTGGGGGGGGAATACAAAATGTTGTACTACCCGCTCCATCAAGGGCACAGCACGCTGCACCGCTGCATTTTGCACTGCAGCATCCGATGCCTGCCGACGCCGGCACTCCTCACTTCAACCGCAATGAGTTCAATCTGTAACGCGTGTGACTTCAAGGGCCCAATGACTCCTGCACCGAACTCCAGAACCTATGCCTGCGGACACTGTGCTTTCGGAGCTCAACGAGAGGTCGCTGACACCCTGCATTTCTAAAGGTACTGCTTTGCGGGTCTTCCCGACACCATAGCCAGCTGGCGACGTGGCAGTCAGCCAGAACTGTCTGGATTTGTTGTTCACGGCGCCGTGATAGCCCCAGACAGAGCTATTGACTTCAAGGAACTGTTTTTCAAGTTTATTCCGATAACTGAAGATTTCTAAGTACTGTATTGTGGATTTTTATAGTTTTTGGTCTTGTCTTAAGTATATAAAAATATTGGATATTTTTCTAAACTGGTGTGGTGTACTTTTGTAGTGCTTACACTGTATTACCTCTAGAATAAGCCTGACTGCTCGTGCCAATCTACCAAGGGGGGGAGCAGGGGTTATTTTACGAGTGTAACTCCCTTGTCCTGACTAGAAGGAAGGGTTCCTACTTGGACAAAAGTGCAAACCCTTGCCAACTAGAGACCCCCATTTATAACACAGACCTATTGACTTTGAAAATTATCAGCAAGAGGGTCACAGCTAAACCCACAGGAAGAAACTGCAAAATAATGATGGTTTGGTTAAACAGTGTGTTTAACTAATATGTTGTTAGTTAGAAACTAAAACCAATGCACCATATTATCCTATATGACACTGGCTATATCCCCTAAGGTTCCTTGAAAATGCTAACTGATTAAGAAATAAATACAGGTAACAGTATTAACAGAAACTGGCTATAAAATGGAATATAATATCATAAATGTTGTCATACCCAAAGTCCTCACAAGTCCTTCATCCCTCATGGCAGTGGTGCCCAGTGGGTGTGAGCACCCATAAACATCCAAATCACGCTTTCCAATTAGAAAAGAAGGTGCATATTTAAAAGGATCACTACAACTCTTTTATTGTTTTCCAACCATCAATAATGGCATTGGCTACATCTGTCACTTTTTGGCCATCATAGGACGGAATCTAGATATATTAAATTAAAGACAAAGGTCCCGACCGGGCAGGACAAAGATGAGGAGCTGACTTTGCATCTGTGTTAATAACAGGTGCATAGGAATTTCTGCTATGACATGGGTTTGCAGATGTTTTCGATTTCGCATCGCAAGATGAAAGTGTGCACTATCGGTACAATGGTTTTAGAGTGTTTTTACAAAAGATTGTCTATTATTTTGCAGAGGGCTGTTTGGAGCAAATGGGACCAGAGGGGCATTGAACGTTTTCAAGCTAAAACATGTAATTTCTATTTTTTATTATTTTTTCCCTCACTTGGGCGCTAATATATCAGGGCGATTAATGTTAATAATTGTGTATTGTACAGATGATACATACATTCAACATAGGATGGGTGACATGACTTACAGTGTATGAATAGAGGCCACTCATGAGCATTTGTGCAAGCTCTACATGAACTATTTAGGAAGCTTATAATTGAGAGTTCTCATTGTTTCTATTTATCTAGACGACGTAAGCAACAATAAAATGCAGAAAAATTCACATGTTGTAGACATGCAGCTTTGGGACATGCCCTTCTATAAGCATCATACAGGCTGACTTTTAAGTTTAATAAATGTAGATTTTTGATTAAGATATATTTTCAGTGCAATTTCTCAACATGAAGGGTGAAAAGGTAGATAATAATCAGTAAAACAGATTTTGTTATTTATGATGTAAGATACAACGCCAAATTAAACAAGGTCAAATTACATCCATGGAAATGAACAATAATCAAGCAGACCATCAATATGATGAGGATCTTAAGACATGCTGAGGCTTTATCAGTCTGTTTATATAGTACGTTACGTTGGAGGATATCCTGGTGCTGAAGAAGGAGCTGTATGGGCAGCACCAGGGATGGGGCTAGGTGCAGAGCCAGGTCTTCAATTTCTTTTATAATTCAGGGGCAGGTTAATCAAGACTTGGGACGAGGTAGGAGAAGGCATTGCTCTGGCTGGACAAAGGTGTCCAGAAGGTTTCTGGACATTTATGATGTTGTTAAGGTACGTGGGGACAATGTTGTATAACGCTTTGTGTGAGGTGCAATGTTTAGTTACATAGATAAGATAAATAGGTAAAAGCAACTAGTGAGGCTTGCATAAAGGTTAATAGAACCTTCCATTATTTTTAGATCACAAGCGCCTTCAGATCCCCCTGCAATGGACTCATTACTACAATTGTCTCCAAAAGTGAGAACAGCTAACGTTTTGAAGTAGTGGAGCTTTTACTTTTAAATTCACTGAAATTGGTACAATGTTGTCTCAGGTATATATGAAAATTGCAGATCAGCAAAATGACCGTACGTTGCCATGAAATACATATCCCGAAAGCAAAGTTCTTACATAATTTGAAAAGTCTCATGTTAGGCAATTTAATTAATTTAATAACAGTAAATCGTGAGTGAAAGGGAAACCTATGCAATCAAAAAGGAGAAGCACAACATGCGTCTTTGAAAGAAAGTGAAAAGTTGGCTTTACCTGCAAAAAGTAATACACACCATGCAAAAAACTAAGGGGGGTATTCACAAGGACTTATCTCCTATTTATCACCACCTTAACGCATCAAAAGTGGGGATAGATGTATCACCCCACTCACAAGTTGGTGCAAACTGCAGACAACGCCAGTATTCCCGCGATAACTGCCCCAAAATGTATCTCCACGGTGGACACCACCAAGTAACCCTAATGAGATGCAGAGTAGGCATTCCCATGCAAAAACACAGGAAAAAACCACAACACCACTTTCACAACAAACTGCCAGATATGCGATGCGAACCAAAAACAGGCGATAAGCCACGTTAGTAACAGGGAATTAACACCTGCCTTTTGCTGGTGTTAAGCAGTACGACTACCTGCAGCATAAAAGGTAGCCCATACCGGAAGACACACCGATTCTATGGAGACAATGATCATGCAATGCGGAAACCCATGAAGGCCACAACACCCACCGCAACCACCCCCAGCCCCACCCTCCGGACATACACATACCGTGCATGACACAAGAGTCACAAGCGCATGATGATGCACACTGCCCAAAATAAACACACATGTGTGGCCACAAGAACGAGAAACAGTCACACAGCACTGAAGTAATAACCAAAAACTTTATTGAAATTCAACACAAAACACCAATGCGGAAGACTCCTGTTGGGTCCGTCAGGGACAACTCGACGTCACAGCCTGGAAAATAAAGCACAAAATCAGGACGTGTGTCATGCACACATCAAAGGAGCGAGACACAGAGAAACAGAGAAGGAAGGAAAGCCAGAGAGAGAAAGAGAGGGAAGAAAAGGAAGAGAGAGAGAGAGAGCGAGAGAGAGAGAGCGAGAGAGAGACACCGCCGCCCCTGCGCACCCAGGCCCCACTGCTCGCCTGCTGTCACTGGTGTGTGTCCATCAGTGGGCACACCACGTGCCCGTGCAAGCTCCAGGCCCCGGTCATGCCACCATGGCATGTTCAACATCATGCAGACCCGCCCCGCGGCCCAGCAGGTCCCACATATGATGCTGAGTCCTGAGTCATCTATGGCGGAGACCACATCAGTGCACATGTCATTATCGCAGGCTGCACACCCGCTCAGCTATTTCGGTGCCACTAACCCTGTGCAACCCCAGTCAGCGCCACGTGGTTGTAGGCCCGTGATGGCCACAAGGCTTCGGGTGCCACTAACCCTGTGCAACCCCAGTCAGCGCCATGTGGTGGTAGGCCCTTGACGGCTACAAGGCTTCTGGTGCCACTAACCCTGTGCAACCCCAGTCAGCACCACGTGGTGGTAGGCCCGTGATGGCTGCAAGGCTTTGGGTGCCACTAACCCTGCGCAACCCCAGTCAGTGCCACATGGTGGTAGGCCCATGACGGCTGCAAGGCTCTGGGTGCCACTAACCCTGTGTGCAACAACTCATGGGCCCATTACGATTGAGAACCGTGGAGCGTCCGTCATCCAGTCACCAGCGGCAGAGGGGAATGTGATGTTGTTGGCATCTTATATTTGCGGGGTCACATGGCCTGTGACGCCTGTGCCGGATGGGTGTGGTGTGTGTGCAAACCTGCCCTCAGGGAGGGGCCGTGACATGCTGACAACTAGACCAGTGACCTGCACACCACCAGCGAGTACGCCTGCAACAGGTAATTATGTGGGCCCCCCTTAGAGCGTAAGCAGAGTGGGCTGGCCTGGCGTACGCTGGACCAGCGCAGGGCTTGCTACAAAGACTCAGGGGCTCTGGGTGTGGTTCAGTCCATGCCTGGAAAAGGAAGTGACTAATGCGTGTGTCCCTGTTGTAGTGTCCACGGCACCCGGAACACAATAGGCAATGTAGCACACTGTGACTGGCATCCCACTAGATGAGCATCATTGACGTAAGGGAAATCACTGTCCCTACGTCCATCCATGCATTCATACATGAATGATGAAAGACATGACACAGCAGTGCGTTATTGGATGTTTATTGCATATCCAGTGGAGTTTTGCAGCTGGAGTGGTAAAGGGCATGCCAAGCACACCACACAATATGGACCCGTGGAGGGCCAGCCAGAGTCCATCCAGGGATGACAAGTACGGCATAAGAGGAAGGGTACAGTCGCAGTCTGGTCGCCGTGTCATTGGTCATCGAACAGGAAATGGCAGTCCATGTCGCGGTCCAAGGTGAGTGCAACGGAGTGTATCGGGGGTCAGTGGAAGGTCATGTGGCCATGTGCGGCACCAAGCAGAAACAGGCTAGGTGGTGGAAATGAATGCTAGTGCCTCCTGAACTCAAACCCATCCACATCCTTGTCTTCGGATGTGTGCTCTGCCCCACCTGGGGGTGTTGCAGTTCCAGCTGTGACACTGTGTGCCACTGACACATCAGGTGCCGGAGGAGGATTGTCGGCTGCACTGTGTGGCAGTGACACATCAGGTGCTGAAGTGGATACGCCTGCCGCACTGTGAGGCACTGACACACGAGGGGGATGGTGTGGGGGCAGCATCATTCATCAGCGTCACACCTTGTGGCACCAATGCCATGATGAAGATCTGCAGGGCATTGTAGATCCCAGCTACATTTTGCTGATGTGCAGCGGTGGCTGCCATCCTTTCTGCCTCCATTTGCACCATGTCCTCCATGAGCCTCCGCATGTGTGCCCGCTCACGGCTGGCATCGTTGGAGCCACTCTGAGCGGACAGGTGTTCTTCTCTCCATGTCATGACTCCAGCGATGTCAGTCAGGGCTCGTTGGAGACCATGGAGCGGGCCTATACACCCATGGATGGCGTCCAGTTTGGTAGCCATAATGTCGAACTCCACCCGCCAGCACATGGCGTTGGAAGGCCATGTGTTGTTCCTGGGGGTCTTGGGAGACTGCTGGGGCTGTGGGTGCCTCCTGCTGGGTGGTGTGGGTAGTGGTGGGGTCTCCTCAATGCAGCTGGGCTCCCCTGATCCTGGAGGTGAGTTGCGGGTGATGTCAATGATGTCTTGGAGGGCTTGGGTGTCGATGCTGGGGGTGTCCTCCTCGTCATCAGTGAAGCGTGGCTGGGACTGCTCTGCAGGAGGTGTTGACAGTGCTCCTGCAATGTGATGGGGAGATGGGGTATTACAATGTGTCCACATGTATGTGGTCGCATGGTACATGTTGACATTCAGACAGCATGGCATTGCACATTGTGACAGTCTGTAGATCAGGGCCATGACCCAGAGTCATTGTGGGTGTGCACTGTGCTCTGCTTGATTGTGCATGTGTGCCATTGTGACCATCTCCACCTATCCCCCCAGTACCTGGTGGTCACTCACCCTGTTGCAGTTGTGTTGTGTCCTGTCGAGCAGTGTCCGGTCCCCCGACTCCGGCCACAGTCTCCACACTGATGACTGTCGACACCAGCTCCTCCATGCCATCCAGCATGAGCTGTGGTGCTGGGCTCCCAACTCTATTCTGCTTTGCTGCCTTCTGGTTGGCTGCGAGTTTATCCTTGGTCTTCTTCTTCTTCTTGTCCTTGCCCTTCCCTGTTCCCGAGGTCCTAGGCTGATCGTCCGGGTTCCTTGTGGGGTTGCGCTCGTCCTCTACGCATGCTCCGGCTGCCTCCATGGTGCTTGGGTGTTGGTCAGTTTGTGTTTGAGTGTTTTTTCTACTTTTATAATGATTTTTCACGCCTGCCATGTGTGTGTTGCAGGCCTGGCGCTGCTTATCGCTGATTTCCTCATCGCGCTTTGGCCCATCGCATGTTTTTTCGCATTGAGGTTTGTGTTTTTATCTCCGTTGAGGTGGTTGTATCGCGGACTTTGGCTGCGTTTTCGGCGGACTATCGCATGGTACCGCCGTGTTGTGAATTCCACGTTGACACGGGGTTATTTTCCCGTGATAGGCTGCGATGTGTAAAATTGTGTTAACATTTTCTGGAGATGTTTAGCAAACGTTCTTGTGAATATACCCCTAAATGTTTACTTGAATTAAGTGTATAAGTACATTGTAAAGATTGTCTGGTCTTAGTGGTTAATAAGTTAACTGATTTTTTTATGTAACTATATAGGAACTAGTGTAGAACATTTCCATTATTATCTAGCTCATACGTCAACTAAGCAGTTGGTTATAATGCAAAATGTCTTGCTCTTAGAAGGTGGAGTCTTTTCTCAGTGTGGCTTCTGCATTCAACAAATGGTCCCTGCCATGTGCTGAAAAACAATGCATTTCCTTTGTTGCCATGGAAGCAATGGAGGTAGAAAAACACACCCGATAGCTAGCTAATAGCATATTGGTAAGACAGAAATGCTTCTCTCAGTTGATCAGGCATGTTATTGCACTGTCTCAAACAATGGCTGGAGGTGGCTGACCAAAAGCAACCAATAGCTCACAATGTATTATGTGCAAGATGTTCAGAAGGTAACTAACGCTGTCACACCAGACATCGGCAATCCTTAAGCCAACCCTTGACAGGGCGGCCATCTCAGCTTGCAATGCTCTATCAGTGCCAGTCTAGAATGATGAAAACCACCCCTTTTGAAAGAGATCAAAACTGTCACTTTTTATTTAGGAACATGTTCAGGCTGTAGATGAATTCACACATGTGTGTCAGTCTGTATATGCTTGTGCACCATGGGTGCGTCTTTGCATTCGTGAGTGCATATTTCGTTGTGTGCATGTACGCAATTAGCGCACATGTGGGTGCCTGCACATACATCTGTTGTGTTTATATATGTTTGTGTGTGATGCTTGGATACAGTTCTAGAGTATGACATGACTTCATATAAAATGTTCACAGGGTGAATCAACATAGGCTGCATGACTTATACCTGGGTGAGGCATGCCTTTTATGATGAGAAGGGGGCTGATATGGTCGTTCTCAGGAATTGAGAAAACAAAAGGTGTCGCAATGCACAATGCAGAACCATCTCGGCTGTCATATCCTGCAATAAATGCTTCTCAGGGGCAGGACCATGTGCAGTTGGTTGTTAATGATGTTCTAAAGAACTGACGGCAGAAACAATACCAGTTGGCATAACGAGAATTCAAATAGAAAATGTAGAGCGGTGCATCAGACCAAAAAGAAAGATATGGCAAGCGCGAAGATAAAGAGTCTATGATCATAGCTTGATTTAGAAACAAATTTAGAGAAAAAATCTGAGATTAGATTCTGAAGAGGGATCTTAAAAAACGGGAGAGAGATGTCTGGGATTCCAAGATATTCCCCAAATTACCACAGAAATTAGGAGAAATGAACTAGAACCAAGGAAGAAAGAATGTCTAAACTTTGAGGTGAAGACATTGACAAAGCCTGAGAGTAGTTCAGGTTATGTTTTCTACATTGTGTTGAAGGATTGCAGAAAAAGTGGCAGAAGAGTAGGTAGAGAGGTGCAAAAGTGAGGAATTTCTGTTATGTTAGTTTCTTTCTCCAAGGCTGACACTTATGTTCGAATTCATTCTCTGTTAATGTGTAGTTCACAAGGGTTTTCACTGAGCTTTGTTTCTTCTTATATTGATCCATGGGTTGAGTAATGATAATCATAGTTGAAGGAGGGATTAGGTCCCCAGATGGGGGAGACTGGTAAAAATATGGACAATACTTTGAAACGGAAGGTTACCACATACTCAAACCAAGCAGGGTTTGTTAAATTGTGCAACAACAGAATCATGACACAGGAGAACCACCCATGGCTATTAACACCAGGGTGAAGAGATACAATAAAAACGATAATCAGTCAATTACAGATCTAAAAACATTTGCAATTCACGCCTTATTTCCTGATGTCATCGTAGACATCAATCTGTGTCCGACGTCTCAAAATTTCTGTGGAACCCTAAAAGCAACCCTTATCATATAGATTAATTTTTTGCTCATCCTTCAACACAGGATATTCGATTTACCCAAATGAGCAAAAACCTAGCTCGAACACACCTATGAATGCATTTAAATTTACAAATTTGTCTTTTTTGCCGCTGTAACCCTAATTTTTTCATCATTAATATTATATACAGTATACAATAAATATTTTGTTTCAGAGTGTAGCGACCTGTCTTCTTACTCAGTACGGTGCTTGGTTGTTGTATGCATGTATGTTTGTGGCATCTTGTATTTTCCCTTTGTGTATTACTAGAATATCCTGCCATGTCCTATCTATCTGAACCCTCTCCCAATAATTTCTAGATTGCATTATGGAAACATACCTATTTGTATCCGTTTCCACACTTAAAACATTTTGCCCATGATCCTACCTTAATATCCCTATTAACTTATGCTAACCCTCCTGGGAAGTGCAACCCATCAACTGAGGTTTCCTGTTATTGCCTTTCATATTCTTGTGTATGCCTTTACTCAGCCTGCTCAGTCAATATACCATCATTTTACTTGTTCTACAAGGTGGAGGAAGGTGAGGAGGTTAAGGTTTTTTTAGAAAGTAGGTGAATAATAAAACAGATTTATAAGCATTTAGAATATGTCTTACTTGAGGAAATCTGTAGAGTCCCAGCACTTGAGCGACTTGTATAGAAGATGTAGAAAGATTGTCTCCAATGATGGCAGTCATCTTGGGTGGAGCCTGGCACCTGTAATTTGGAACCATGTTCTGCTGTTCTGACAGGAGCCAAATGGCACCTTGTACAGCCATCATTTCTACGTAGCAGGAGTCAAAAATCTTAAACCCCAAGGTGATGTTGGGTAAAATGTTGGGATTGCGGTTAATTTCGTCAATGGCATAAACCATGGCCTGTGCATACTGGTATCCCTCCGCAAAGAATCTGAGTAGAGAGAGCAGAGTCTTTCTTAAGATTTAAACATAGACTTGATTGATATCTTTGCTAAAGACCTAAACAAGAGTTTGAATATGTTTGGTTCCTACAGAAACATCTAGCACATTAATATTTGCCAATTCTGCTTAGACCTGAAAACAAGCTCCAAGAGTAGCAGGAAATGTGTTGAGGTGAATATTAGGGTAATGCAGAGCTACTGTTTAATGAGTGATGTTATTTAATTTTTACTTTTAACCTTGATGACATACATTGTCACGCATATCAGCATCTGTTCTGTACACAAATTTTTATTGGAGCAGACTAATATGGAGGCACATATATTGGCCTTCCAGCTCTATTTCATTGTTTGCAGCTAGCATGAACATTATGAGCTGCGGCAAAAATCTTGTATTTCCGGTGTGAACGTAAACTTTTTTCTACAGTAAACTCTCTTTGAAAGTCCCTTCTCTATCACTGGGAGTAACGAGCATTTTCAAGATTCAATTAACCTAAAAAGAGAGCGCATGCCTCCCATTTTTTATATGGATCAATTTAGATGATGCTGATTGTTTTGGATGAGTAATGGTTAACCAGTCATGAAAAGCAGAGGGCTAACATTCTGTTCCAAGTTATTGAGACGGATATATATAAACACGCATAATCATGCATGCTCATTTGCAAGGTATAATGCTGGACTGAAATTAGCTGGCCCCAATTCACAGTTAGGGCAGGGGTGACCCAGGCTGTGAGCAAAGCTACTGCATTGGTATTCAGAAATGTTTTAAGGCATTGGCAAAGTGGGCAATTGCCAAAGGGACCCTGGTAAAGTGAGTGAAAAATCTCCCTCTTGAGAAGTCCCTAACATATCTATCATGGCCTTTGAAAAACAGTTGGTGCTGACACACATGCTGAAGGGCATTCTTACAAACCTGGAAACCTCCATAGTTGTAATATAGGCCTTCAGATCTTGAGACTCTGCGTGCAGTCAAATATACTGGTTTGCTGAGGCCAGGCCCAAAACTGTGAAAAATTAGTCCCTGACCATTCAACAACGACAACCACTTGCTCACTCTTTGAACTCAGATCCACACACTGACATATCTTTCCACTGGATTTCTTGGCTTCTACTATGGGGCCAACCATTATGTTGCTTCCTTAGGTACAATTGCACTGCCTTGAAACAATCTCTCCTTGACACAACTTCATTTACTCCAATAGGCAGCCTTCACATTTTTGTCACCACAAACACTACCCCTCTCTTAAATTAAACTTCTATTGATAATTCCTTAAACAGCCTAACTCCTTCCTGAAGACTTCAGGATATTTCTCTTCAAAATTAGAACAGCCTTCCTCGACTACCTGTACTTCAATTACTTCTGATGTGGCCATCCATTAATGCCCTCTCCTTTTCTTGACACAAATAGTTTCTTCAATCAACCTCTTCTGAAATTGTATTGTAGCTTAAAATAAACCCTTCATCTACACAGCCTTACCCCCCAGTTTCGAATTTGATCATTTACAATTTGTTTCTTTCAGAAGACCACTTAAAGTACACTTCCTCTGATATAATGGTTAACCATGAGCAGGAGTCACGCATACTTTTTTTGCACGTACCATGACTAACACCCAGTTGATTGGAATATCTCTCCCACCAAGGTCTAATTCCAGAACAATCAATTTTTATACTTCTTTCAACTTTTTAGTTTTCGTCTCTTGTCCCTGCCTGCAGCATTTCATACCGCCTATTAAAAAATGGTCCCAAGTGGCACTCCAGCTCAATGCCCTTTCCCTAGAATTTGGCCTAAGGGCAGCAAATGGCTGTATTAAATCAGACCTTATGGGTGCCAATACTTACAACGGGACAAACAACATAAGCCAAATAGATTATTTTTGGTGGACCTAAGGTTATGGCCTAGAGTGATCGATATGGCTGTGGGATTTACCACTGACAGCGATCACAATCCCCTGAACCTCTCCATGGGATCTCCCTGGGGGGGACTCTCCCTGTTCTCCAAAGCCCATTGCATCGACAATAATAATAATCATTATTCTGCAGTAAACACAGCCATAAAAGAAACCACAGTTAAAAACAGCATCAAGTACATTTGTGAGCAACATGTCATCCAGGTGTACAAAATCTTGGATTGTCTTTGGCCTCAGTAAAATGCTGTTAAAATGGGTCCATAAAAGTACACATACAAAAAGTAAAAACTGTTACAAATTCATTAAAATCATATGTGCAAAGGCACAGAAGTCCATCTAAACATCAGAGGGATAATAAAAAGAGTTGGAACATTTGACATTAATTGCAAGTGTAAAAGTGCAACACAAACCTGCCTATACCCCATATAGGTATAATATTTGCATAGAAATACATAATGTAGGGTATCCTGTGGAGACCTATTTTCGCAGCCACAGGGACCTCTAACTTCTATACGCAGAACAAAACCTGGTGGGGATGCCAGTAAATGATGTAACATATTTAGTCTAAACAAGTGATTAGAAATCTATCATGGGCACTTGTTAAAATGGAGAGATACGTTTCCATGCCCTGTACTTAACTAGGGCGAACCCTCTCACCATAGGTTTTCTTAACTCCATGCTCTAACGATCTACCATGGCTTTTTTTAAGAAACAGGTCTTTGACCAGATTTTTGTCCTGTTTCCTTAGTTGGTCATATTTTATAAAAAATATCGGCTCTTCCCAGAGACAATGAATTTTCCTTTATATACCTTAACCATGGATTTTTAAGAGCGTTGTCAGGTGAAAGGCAATGCCGGATCACAGCCTGGTTAAAAGATACCTCTTCGTTAGACCATACATTCACCCAGCACAATAGGAGCTTAAAAGCAACTAGGTCGTATATATTCTTAATGCCTAGTTCATCATGAAACGTGTGGGACGGAGTGCCCTGAGGGACTCTCAGCATCTGCCTTACAAATTTGTTTTGCGCCGTCTGAATTTTTACAACCCCCATGTACCCCAGACCTCTCCACCATACAAAACCCTAGAGGTACAGAAGGACTGATACAATTCCAAAAGTCACCCCTGGGGACCATGTACCTATTCTGTGTGCGTGATTTTGCCATTGCCCAGAGATTTTTTCTCTTCCCTTATCTTCCCCTCTTTCAGAATTTTCCAATTTAGTTTATCATCAAACACAAAGCCCAGGTAAGAAAATTATGGGACCTTAGCTATACTATGTGAGACTCCCTTGTACGTCTTTGATCTGGACCCTCCATTGCCTATCCTCATCACAAATGATTTAGTAAAATTAGGAGATTTACATTGGCAAGGGAGGCACTCCCATCAAACAGCAATAGACGACTAAAGGTAGCCTTGGATGCAGGCAAGCTTGAAGCAATCGAGCAGAACCTCCTGACAAGCATAGCAGAGATTCAAAGCGGGAGGGTTAGGAGAGGTTCCGGTCTGTAATAATCACCTCTTTGAATAGCTGGCTACATATTTTTGTGAACCACTACAACCTCAGGATCCCGGCCGGAAGATAAGACCACAGTTTGCCTGGCTTAACCAGGAGTGCAGAGGTCTTAGGAGCCAACTAGCCCAGGCAATCAGAACATACAACATGACCCTTGTGAGGGAACTGAGGAGGTGTATAAGTCTGCCCAGGTCAGAGCAAAAAAAGAGTGGGATGTAAATAGATGGATGTTAATTAGGGAGGCCTGTGCCAGGAAAGATTCCCTAAAGTTCTGCCTTTTAGTCACTATGGGGGATGCCAATAGGCTCTTTCCACCAACTAATAATTTCTCCATCACAGCATGATTTGACCATTTCTGTTTATCATATTCTGGGCCCCGTGTTTCAGATGCAGAAGACGTCTCTCTTGATCTTGCCCATGTCACGGCCATGGTTTTCCTCTCTAAAAATAAAATGAAGACCTGTATTAATTCCATCATGAAGGTTGAAACCCCTGGACCTGACGGCATCCAGGGTGATGTTTTTGCACATGACAGTGAGAACTAGACAGGCTACATTTTGGCCCTAGCAATGGGATGGCAGCGGAGGCCCAAATACCCATTTCCTGGAAGGGAGCAGAGGTCATACCCGTGCACAAGAAAGGCAATAGATCTTTTGCTTCCAATTACTGACCTATCAGTCTTATTGACTGTGTGCAAAAGGTGTTAGCCCATGCACTCCTTCTTAAACTGCAGGATTAGATTAGCGAGCATAACAACCTGACCCCATTCCAAGCTTGTTTTAGAGAAAAACGATCACCACTGACCAGGTGTTTTGTTTTTATCTCCTGACTTGGAAGACTGTGGTCATTGGTCGTGGGAGCCTTTAAGTAGTCTTCATCAATTTAAAGTCTGCCTTTGATCTCGTCCCAAGGAATAAGCTTTGGCGCGTTTTAAAAGACATGGGTTTACCCTTGGAGATCTTAGCACTTGTTATTCTCCTCCATGAGGCAAATTTTGCCAGGGTTGGTTGGGGCAGCCAAGGTCAGCTCACAGACCCAATTAAAATCAATAGGGGGTAAGCCAGGGCTGTGTACTGGCACCCACACTTTTTTTGCTCTTTGTGAATGGTGTTGTCCAGTGTCTCTCAGATGTCCCAGCTAATGCTCCCACATTGTGGGGGTAAAAGTGGTAACCCTATTATTTGCAGATGACACGTTGTTGGTCTCCAAAACTCCTGGAGGTCTACAGTTGCTCTTAAAACGGTTAAGGTTTTCTGTGACTCTCAAGGGTTAGAGGTCAACATCTCAAAGACAAAACTTTTATTGCTGAATCCCCATAAATCCTTTAAAGCTAAACTTTTATTACGAGGGGTTCCCTTGGAGAGGGTGAGTACCTTTGATCATCTGGGTATCACCTATGGATGATATGTCATGGAAGCTTCATGTACTAAAGCAGACCCTGCAGCACAGGCAAATATCGGGTGCCTTGATCAAACAACAAAGGACTTCCTTTAGCAAACTAGTGGCAGCACTACTCCAGATTTATGATTCTAAAGCTGTAAGTTCAGCTCTTTACGGTGCATAATTGTGGGGCTTCGAAAAGCTGGATGCCCTGCTGAACTCTGAGGATACATTTCTGAGGTCCCTGGTCTTGCTTCCACTGAGTACCCCACTCCACCGCTAAGGCTGGATTTGGGTATAGTCCCTATTACAGAGAAGTCCAAGTTACGTCCTCTACTGTTTTGGCTGTGCATAAGGTCCACCCCTGAGTTGCTCTCATATGCTACCACTCTCATGGAGGTGAGTGCATTCGACCACCTCAAGAAGATAGGTTGGATCCACAAAGTTAAATCCCTACTTATTGCAATAGAATTAGATGGTTATTGGGACATTAAGGATCTAAAATTGCTTCCCAGCAAAAACCTAGTTAAGAAACAGTACTGGTGCTGGGTCGCAGAGGCTTCACTTAGGTATCCTTCTTGGGGTCCCTTAACAACAGAGTTCATGGATTTTAAATTGTTTAATTCATATGAACAATACCTAGCGATTATGACGATACCGCAGGACAGCAAACTCTATATGCAGTTCAGGTTTGGTTCCCTCCCCCTAAACTCTTTTACAGCTTCCTTGAGACAACCCTTCAGTTTTGTCGAGGTGCGTCCCTGTCACTGAGACCATTGCTCATGTATTTTTTGTTTGTCCATTGTATTCCCACCCTAGAGCAAAATGGCTTAAACCAATTTGCAACCAACTGGGAACACGCTGTGACGGTGAAGCCCTTCGCATTCCAAAATCAAACTCCAGTCCAGTGATAGCCTGCTCAGTTGCAAAGTTTTGGGGAATCATTTGGGCAATTAGAAGGACCTTGCTGAAATAGTGAGACTGCTATATATGTTATCGTGTTTTCTCTTTAAAAAGTATTTTTATTGTTTTAATAGCTTATTGGTCCATGTTTTATCAATATTTCCTAATCGGCTTTGAGCATAGTGCAACTCTGGTACTAAGGCAGCATAGTGGGCCACGTTGCCCGTTTTGGAATAGGCATAGGCTTATGATGGCTTGGATTCCTAGGCACATCTATGCTCCAATGCATTTTAGATTATGGTTGGACGGATATATATATTTTTTTTTATTAAGCTTATATATTTTTTTTTATTAAGCTTTCAAGTATTCAGTCTGTTCTTAATCGCTTGTATGAATTGTATTGCAGTTGCAATTTTATTAAGGGGTGGGCGGAATTTGCGTAGTCGCGCTACACAAAGTTCTGCAAAACGGCAAAAAATCTCCGCGAGCACGCAGAATTCCACAAGCTCTCAGAATTGCTTGTGCCGCCAGAAGAATTGTTGTCTCCAGTGACCATGTGTGTCTGTAACTTGGCCACCGCGCTGAAAGGCGCCGGGGTACCTTGAGTGAGCTGTCCATCATAGTGGGTAAAGGGCGGGAAGATGTTGTATACCGCTAGTGTGTGTGGGGCGAGGCTTCTATGAGAGTTCACATGCCTCTTGTTCATAAAAGGTCGGAAACCAATCAGAGCAGCAGATGAGGAGAGAGAACCTCCTGGTCACAAGAACTACACGGGGATTGCGCTCGAGAAAGTCATGGATGCAAAGACCTCCATCAAGCATCACAGCTAATTTTTGACTGTAGATATGGGGAGAAAGCACACCTGCCCAGCCTCGACTGAGTGCACTTTTTTTTGGGCTGATTAATGCGTTACCGAATTTGAGATTTTCTTTAACTTGGGCACCTGCTTTATATCTGTAAGAACTTCCTGTTGAGGTTTAATTTTTGTGACAGGAGCATCGTGGCAGAATGAATCCTGCCCAGCATATTATCCAAGAAGATGCCACTGTTTTGTGCAATACCTCTACTCAACTGGAATACTACTGGCTAATCAGTAAGTGCTACCTAGTTGGGTAAATGTATAGTGCCTTTCCTACACTACACCTGCGTAAAGGGCCAGAAGAGTTGTCTCCAGTGACCATGTGTGTCTGTAACTTTGCCACCGCGTCGAAAGGCGGCGGGGTCCCTTGAGTGAGCTGTCCATCATAATGGGTAAAGGGCGGGAAGCCATTGCATACCGCTAGTGTGTGTGGGGCGGGGCTTATATGCAAGTACACATGCCTCTTGTTTATAAAAGGTCAGAGACTGATCAGAGCAGCAGATGAGGAGAGAGAACCTCCTGGTCACAGGAACTACATGGGGATTGCGCTTGAGAAAGTCATGGATGCAAAGACCTCCATCAAGCATCACATTACAGCTAATTTTTAATGGTAGATATGGGGAGAAAGCACACCTGCCCAGCCTCGACCGAGCGCACAATTTTGTTGGGCTGATTAATGCGTTACCGAATTTGAGCTTTCTTTAACTTGGACACCTGCTTTATATCTGTAAGTGCTTCCTGTTGAGGTTTAATTTTTGTGACAGGAGCATCGTGAGAGAATAAATCCTGCCCAGCATATTATCCAAGAAGATGCCACCGTTTTGTGCAATACCTCTACTCAACTGGAGTACTACTGGCTAATCAGTAAGTGCTACCTCGTTGGGTAAATGTATAGTGCCTTTCTTACACTACAGCTGCGTAAAGGGCCAGATGAGTTGTCTCCAGTGACCATGTGTGTCTGTAGCTTTGCCACCGCGCCGAAAGGCGCCGGGGTCCCTTGAGTGAGCTGTCCATCATAGTGGGTAAAGGGCGGGAAGATATTGCATACAGCTAGTGTGTGTGGGGCGGGGCTTATATGCAAGTTCACATGCCTCTTGTTTATAAAAGGTCAGAGACCGATCAGAGCAGCAGATGAGGAGAGAGAACCTCCTGGTCACAAGACCTACAAGGGGATTGCGCTCGAGAAATTCATGGATGCAAAGAAAGACCTCCATCAAGCATCACAGCTAATTTTTGACGGTAGATATGGGGAGAAAGCACTGCTACGCCACGGATCGCGGAATCTTCTGCAATTCCGCGTTCCGCGCGGAACACGGAATTGCCGAAATTTCGCAAATTCCGCAAGCGGAACGGAATTTACCGCCCACCCTTAAGTTTTATGGTCTTCGAACCAAAAGAAAGTTTTATGATGATGATGATGATGAAGAACACATTTCATCATGTGTTCTAAACCGTTTGCCAACACAAACACCTCACTTATGGGTGTTTCATCTGTGTGTACTCAAAACTTACTAGTGGAAGTAATTTTCTTGAACACGTTATATAGTCTTCAACCACTTCTCCTTATCCCTGAACCCTCCTCCCACAATGGTACCTTTCCATAATTGTGCTAACCTGTGGTAAATAGTGTAGGTCTAATTTTTTAAAAGCAAATATCATATTAATTCAGACCTCTGTCATCCTCTTGACTTAGATTTGGTACATTTTTCAACGCCTCTAGTTCCTCCGCTCTTCACAAGTGTAACAGCGATGCATGTTTTGGTTCTGTTCAAAATTTCCTCTAAAAAACACATTGATTTTGTAAAACATTTTTCCATTTGCTCTATTTGCTCCATCTCAAAGATTACCCCAAGTTATTTCATACTTTTTTTTACATAATATACTTAATAAAGAAAGAAAACCCTATCAAATATATTATTATTTAATTGTGCTGAAGAAGCTGAAGATTACTTTAAAAATCCACCACATAGCTCAAAAAAGCTCCTAATAGCTGTCTCAATTAGAATATTATAGGGAAAATTATTGATGCAAGAGGTTTACCAAAGACTTTTCCAAAATGGCGTATCATGTTCCACAACAGTTCTGATGTACCATTCACTGCTCCATAGACCGGTACCTAATCTTTCAGTTATTGGGCTGTTTGGATGTGCCAATAACCATTATTTCAATCAGCACACAAAATGCTGTACCTAAATCTTGAAGTTAGTAGTTAGACATAATGTAGTACTCCAATACTGCAAACTACTTATTCGAAGTCTCCACAGCTTCCATTTCCAGGTTAACCCTTCCTAATCTGCCCCACGGAGATTGGTCATGATCTCTGTGGGATATCGTGCTAGGGAGGTGGGTTCAGGTGTGACTTCATAAATGAAAATCCGCCCTCCAACCTCAGTAAATTAGTCCTTCCCATGTTCTGAACACCATGAAAACTGATGTAAAGTTCCACAGAATGCTAATCTGAGTCCACACAAGTCACTGCGAAAGAACCACCAAGTACTGAAACTCCAACCTTGCTGTCACCTCTAAATCTGGTCTACAAACAAAATGGGAGCTATAGAGGGAAATACATCAAGGGCACCCTCCACTCAGACCATTCAATCATAACAATATCACTTGATATGTATGACACACTTTGGGCCTGATTACGATGTTGGGCAAACTTTCGAATGCCCGACACCATTGTGGTCTTGGGAGTGACCGAAATCCGATCGGCGGTCCTGACACCACTATTACAATGCAACCACACATGATGCAGTTGAATACTCCCATTTCCCTATGGGAGCTTGTGCTGAGGCCTTAAACCAGCTGTAGCACAAGCTCCCAAGGAGAAATTGGAGTTTCTGTTAATCCCTGCACCTCATAATGCCTGCCACACGGTGTACGGATTAACAAGGGGCACCAGAGGTGCCCCCTCGGCCCCTAACCGGAGGCCGCAAAGAGAAGGGGCCCTGCTAGGGGCCCCCAAAGTCACTTTCTGACAGGCTTTCCATGTAGGAAAGCTCAACATGGAAGCCTGTCAGAAACCAACAACGTAATCCCGATGGAGAAAACACCGTCCTCAGGGATCACAGTGAGACGTTCGACTGGCCAACGGGTTCGTTTAGCCCATCAGAATCCAGCCTGAATGACCGGGCAGTTTCACTTTCGACCTCCTGCATTGTAATGCGGCGGTCGGAAGTGAAACATATGATGTGACTCGGAAAGACTCCGAATGTATCAGAGGTTTTCCAAGTCACATAGTAATCAGCCCCTTAATTCTTATTACATGGGATCCCCCTATTTTTCATTTAGGAAGGGGATGGTTCTAGTATCTATCTAGGAACACCCCCCATGTGTGTGCAACATTTAAAAAGACAGGTCCTGTGACTAGAGATAAACCATAAACGTATGTTAAAAAAGAAAATTTTAAGTTATATAAAAATATGGGTTGAATTCATCATAACTAGTACAGAAGAGAAGTTATTGAACTTTCTAATCTGTGAGTCGAAATCTAGCCTTCTAGTGGTCTCTGCTGATTGGTCAGCCTTAACAGGCCTAGCCAGGCTGCTTTGATTAGATGATAAGTGGCCTGGTCAGAGCAGAGATTATCTGATGGAGAGATCTCTGAAGCTGAGGAGGATGGGTCCTACAGAAGGGGCTGGGTAAATAAAACTGACCTCAAAGAGAGAGCAGATCAGTAAGGGATACCAATCGTACCTACCCCTACATCCTGTGTCCCAGCTAGATGGGAGGCTTAGGATAGGAATTTGCAGAGGTCAGGGGGAGGAGAGCTAATGAAAATGAGCCACAATGTTGGTTGGTTTAGCCAGCTGTTACTCCTCTGGATTTGAAATCATCCATGTGGTATTTTGGAAGCGCAGTGCTTTGTGGGACAAGAAGATGCCTCACTTTGGAGGAAGTTGTCATGCTGTTAGGTGCCATCTAGCATCTCAGTGAACGGAGGTGCACCCCTGCTCGGTGTCCTAGAGCTTTGAATAAATATGTGCGAGCTGCATAGTCTCTCAGATCTGCTGCCTGAAGCTACAAGGAGAAGAAGGGCTTCCCTGCTGGACTCTGGATTTGCAACCAAAGGCCTGAACTCTGACTGACTGTACCTGCTGCACAATCTGGTACTTCAGAACTGGGGACTGTACCTTACTTCAAAAAGGATTAATGAGTTGGCTGCCTGCAAGCTACAGAGGGCATCTGCATCATCTTCACCAATAGTCCCCATCCTGGAGTGAGTCCAGTGGACTTTTAAGTCAGGTCCTTTTTGAGAAGTGTAGTCCAGGAATCCCAAGGACCACCTAACAGATTCCAGACCCTTGGATTTATGTTTTCGACACGTTAGACCCTCAAGAGGAACTTCAGGAAGAAGTTCCAGAAGTTTGGAAATGGTTGGAGCAACTTTTTAATAAAAGCTCCATAAGGTGACCGACTTGACATCGGGAGTCAAGCCGATTACCTTCAGCTGTGACCCAGCCTGGATTTCAGGTTTGTCCCGCTGAAAGCTTTGGAGCTTTAGACTTCCACAATTTGGCCTGGGCCATGTGGGGAAGCAGTCTGACAATGTTGCATCAAAATTGGCCTGCTGGAGGGACCGCTCGACGTGGAGAGAAAATCCTCTAGAAAAGTTTCCAAATCCAAAGGTTACATTTTGACCAAGGCCTATCGCTTAATGTATTCAACCAGGGCTCCATCGCGGTTAGCCTCAAACGTTGACTTTGTCCTTGTCAAGCGTGACCAGATGTCCCAAAGTGGAGCTATGTGTTTTTAAGCACTAGAAAGTATTTATTCTTTTTTAAAAATCATATAACCGGTTGGGTTTTTATTGTGTGTAATGTCTTATTTTATGTTTGGTGTTTTTAAATGTTTTACACGTCTCCTAAGTTACACCCGCCTGCTCGTTGCCAGCTCCCAAAGGTTCAGCAAGGAAATAATTTATTGAGACCTTGACTGACCCTTTTATTGTGGTTGTGGCCTTAGTACTAGTGGTAAGTCACTATTTATCACTAATAATAATCCACTTTCCAACAAGTCCATTTCTGGAACTGTCACATGGAACTCATGCAGGGAAAGAGGGCGAGGTGATTGATGAGTGGAAGTTCTAAAGTTTCCTTTAATAGAAGGGGAATGCCTTGTGATGGAGCCAATCTTTTCATGATTCATACATTGCACTCAAGCTACGGGTGGCCCTCGTAAACAAGTTAACTTTTTTGCAGTTTGTAAAGTGTTTAGGTTGTGAAAGAGTCAATGCCAGGACATAAGGTTTTGCTGTGCTCAAACGCCTTTGGCCAGAGCTACAGAATGTCGGGGTTGTTGAACAGTAAGGCTGCTTAGTCTTGATTTCATCACATGACTCTTAGATCCACCATCATAAGCTCTCTGACTCTTTCTCACCTCTGAAGGTTCTTTTTTATCCTTGCTTTCTCCCTGTTTTTCTATCTATTTCTTTCTCCTTCTTTCCCCCTGTTCTGCCTTGTTCAGAGCCAAAGACCTAGTCACGAAAAATGAGTACTGGTGGGCCCCATCTGCAACCACCAGCTCAAATTAAACACTGTTTTTGCATGTTAATTTGTTGAGCCCTGGGTGCATGTTTTGTGTGAAAATATGGGAACAATCTAGTTGCGACAAAATCCAAGGCATTTTAAAGACTTGAAGGTAGAAGTTTCACAAATGCCTTCTTGGGCAACAGGGAGAATGAGGTGGATGTAAAAATAAGAAACTTCTGCAGAGCAGGTGGTTCCATCTTTCAGAGGGCTTGTGAAAGGTTATACGTTGTGTCAACAGAGGGCGTAAGAAAATAAGAAGTGGAGAATATACTCCAGCTATCCGTTCCAGGATGCACGGCTAATCCTATGGGATTATGCCATTGAGAACAAATGTGGTACCTTTTTGCCTCTCTTTTTTCATAGGTTTCTAATCACAGCAGCCCTTAATTTTAGTTTAAGAATGAGCATCTTGTGTAATTACAAATCTAGCCTTTATTACGTATTGTTGTCATGTGTGCTTCTTACACTGGGCGTTAGGGAACTCGGAGAGTAAATGGGAGCATTCACAAATGAAATAGGTTGGGTCCCAATATTTAGAATTCATTACCTGTACTAGAGGATTTAAGGTAATGCTCCAAAAATCTAATCACATTAAGAATGATAAATGTAATTTTCAAACTACTAATTGGAAATTTCAATCTCAGTATGTCAAACCTTAAGATAGATGAACCTCTATTAACAGAATAATAACAACGTAGGTTTACATTTTTGGAATGCTCCAATACCTTTTCGAGAATTTGCTTGTGACAGCTTCAGTTTTCTCAAGTCAGTCAAACACTCATGAGGTTAAAAGACTTACGTCTCGCAGCGCACAAGTTTGGGCTGGGTTCTGAATGTGGCATCAGAGTAGACGGCTTTTAGGTTCACTGGGATGATGCCACCAATAATAAGGTCTCCATCTCTGAAGTATGCCAGGTTGGGCTTGCTAGGGATGGTACAGTCGGCTGTGAGGTCTTCAGTTGCATTGACACCAGAGAAAAGCATGGGCTGCATCAGGAGTAAGGAGAGTAGAAACACATCGTGCACGTCTTCCATTGATCATGGATGGGTCTACCTTCTGAGGGTTTTTTAAATCAGATCAGTGACCTGGAATTGTGGCTGTACCTGAAAATAAAAGGAAACAAATGAGCAAGAATATGGTTGGGGAAGGGATCATTAGCAGAGAAAACAAGCATTGCAGTTCAGAGAATGCCAGGAACTGCCTTTTCACAAAGTGGCATGGAAGGTATGGCACTATCTGACAACTTTGGACAAAAAAACAAAAAGGTTAAAATAAGACACGATCCAATATGAGCAAACTCAAATAGATCTAAATGGTATTCCCATATGATATGTTTTCTTAAACCTTTGTCACAAACCGTCGAGCTGAACAAGCATCCCCCAAGGATTTTCTGGTTTAATACTCATCCAAGGACTATTTATGGATCACTAATTGTGCTGAGGTCAGAAAATCAAAAGAACACATTTGAAGCAGAAATGTGACTAATAAGGTGTTTTAATGTAAATTGTACACCCAACCTTGTGAAAGATGTTAGTCAGACAACCTTTACCACCCTGGTGTTGAGCAATTCTCCTGTCAGCCCTTTGTGTTGTCATACAATGATGGAATACCTCCCCATATCTGTGATATCTGTGTGATAGCACATCAGAGATAATACCTTTATCTCTTAAATGAAAGGTCGTCTTAGAACTACTAAACGGTGACCCGAGGGACACTATTAGGAGAACATTGACCCCTGCAAGCTCCGCCTCTAATGCTCACCAGACTGTGTTTCATTCAATGTTGGCATAACTCAGGTCATTCATTGCTATTTCGCTCTCTTTCCTTGTGGCTGAATGCCATTGAATTACTGATCATATCACACCATGTTTTATTGATTTTAATAGTTGTTCTACCTGTGACTATTATCATGTTTGTAAAACGATATAGCTTGCTTGTTCCTTGCCAGTTTCTTAAATTTGAAGATGGATCCTTACCTAGCTGCTGGAAAAATAGTGAAGCTTCTCAGTTATTTTCCCAGCCACCAGACATAGAGCAAAGACATTTCATAATTTACTCAGCTAATGACTAAATAAAAGAGCTCATGATCATTGGGCCGGCGCCGAGGGAAATATCAAATAAACTACCCTACATAACTGGCGGTATTTAAAGCACATCATGGATTACATGGTCAGCAGTTGGTCAAACAGCAAATAAACTAGTATTTACCAGCAGGTGGGCTAAATTGCCGACAGGAGTGTATCAGTGATGATGTACTTGGCCACACAGTCAGAACACTGGATTTCCGTAAGCCTCTAGGAGGCCTCTTCTGACTGGTTTTGTGGAGGCTGGAAGTGTCCACAGTTCTTTTTAGCCTCCATAAAACTCCTGAGTTCAGCAGATATTTGGGAGTCACTGATGGCCCCAGTTCCAGCCCTAACTATAAACCTAAAGACATCCCAGGTGCATCTCTCAGAGCCCCGAGAGAGCCACTCTTTCTGTGCCCCTTAGCTATCCTATATATCTAACAATAGGGCAACCCACTTAACCCCAAGGAATTGGGTATAATGTATATCACAAAAATAATCCTTGAGGATTTATTCAACTTCTGTTAATCAATTCAATAGTCACCGCAGTGAACTTAATTTATCAAATACTCAGATACAGACAAAATATATACAAAAAGAGGACCACAGTTCATTCTTTTGTATTTGTTTTTATCTGAAATGATTCTTTTTACTTTATAAATATTTTCATTGGTTTCATACGTAAACATCCGGAATACACAAATTAAATTTGAACATTGGCAACACAAACTACTGTCTTAGTATAAAAACATCAGCAGTAGGTATTGACACTTTTCTCTCCAATATGTACCATCCACGGTTGGTCATATAATTTCAACAATTATAATGTATATTGACAACAAATGAAATTTCTTTGCGTCAAAACAGTGTCATAGCGTCGACGTTTCGGTCTCTTTATCTGTAAGGTTATCCACCGAGACCATCATCAGGACCAAAGTTGCACCATGTATTCCTTCAATAAAGATTTCTCTCTCATTAGATTGTCTCGTTTTTCAAGGGAGCAAATGAAGCAACTGCTTTCGTCCATGCTTCCGTACTCTCGTAAACTACCCAGTCGGCTTCTCCGGTTCCACTCGTCAAACAAATCCGAATAGCAAGCCGCTCTCGGATTTGTTTGACGGGTGGAACCTTTGCTCCTTTGAAAAACGAGACAATCTAATGAGAGAGAAATCTTTATTGAAGGAATACATGGTGCAACTTTGGTCCTGATGATGGTCTCGGTGGATAACCTTACAGATAAAGAGACCGAAACGTCGACGCTATGACACTGTTTTGACGCAAAGAAATTTCATTTGTTGTCAATATACATTATAATTGTTGAAATTATATGACCAACCGTGGATGGTACATATTGGAGAGAAAAGTGTCAATAACTACTGCTGATGTTTTTATACTAAGACAGTAGTTTGTGTTGCCAATGTTCAAATTTAATTTGTGTATTCCGGATGTTTACGTATGAAACCAATGAAAATATTTATAAAGTAAAAAGAATCATTTCAGATAAAAACAAATACAAAAGAATGAACTGTGGTCCTCTTTTTGTATATATTTTTTCTGTATCTGAGTATTTGATAAATTAAGTTCACTGCGGTGACTATTGAATTGATTAACAGAAGTTGAATAAATCCTCAAGGATTATTTTTGTGATATACCTTAGCTATCCTAGGCAGCCAAGTATTCCCTCTGGCTGCCAGGCCCAGCTACTGAGCACTCAACAACCACTGCCTGACAGGCCCAGCTACTGAGCACTCAACAACCACTGCCTGCCAGGCCCAGCTACTGAGCACTCAACAACCAACTGCCTGCCAGGCCCAGCTACTGAGCACTCAACAACCACTGCCTGCCAGGCCCAGCTACTGAGCACTAAACAACCACTGCCTGCCAGGCCCAGCTACTGAGCACTCAACAACCACTGCCTGCCAGGCCCAGCTACTGAGCACTCAACAACCACTGCCTGCCAGGCCCAGCTACTGAGCACTCAACAACCACTGCCTAAAAGCCTGTCCTTGCACCGTGTTCCAGATGCTCCCACGTCATGCCCCAGAGTGCACTCTGGGTCCACAATGACATGCTCCCTCTGTACCTCAGTCCCGATACTCCCTGCATTGACCTTACGACACTTATTACCCTATCTCCACCTCCCCTCTGGCATCCCTAAGGTACATTTAGTTACCCCTAATTTGATTCGCCCTCTGTATCCCCTGCCCTAGCTGCCCATAATGTGCCACAGTCTGTCCATACCAAGTATCACCCCTTCCAAGTCACTTCCATGTGTCTCTTCCCTTTGTACCAGGCAAAATATGGTGGGAATCTTGTTGATAAATAGGAATTTGTCACTATGGATGTGTTCCTCGGTGTGGAATTGTGAATTTCACACTATTCGCTAAGATATTTGGTCATGGACAAACACAACCTATGCAATTTGCGCACAGCCTAATACCACCCGACTTGGAACCCCATTCCCTTCTCAAACAAGAGTTGAGTTTGCACACGAAACCGACAATACTGCTATTTGGTGAGGAAGCAAGGGAGAATCTCCTCCTCTCTACACTGAGCAGGTTAAGGGGTCCCCCAACTAATGCCTCCAGGGTGCGTCAAGGAGAGGCGTAGGGTGTAACGCCAATGTTATATTCGTAATCTTCAGTTAACATTTAGACTACAGCCAGGGAGTTTTTAAAAAGGCTGATAGGAATAAAATATGAAATAATTAACGGAACATTTTTACCATTTTTACAGGCTACAAATCCCCCCATATCCCCATCATCATTCTTGATACAAGTGAGATATGGCAAAGTAGGAGGCATAATAATTGACCTCGTGCTTCCCACACACAGTTATCCACCCATGGCCTTCACTAGGAAATCATAATCCTGCCGTCTTACGTTGAGGCTGTTTCTGGAGCTGACATCACTAGCACCATTGATGCGCTTTACCTTTAGATTCACTCTAATTATTTCCCCGCTCCATTTGAGACGGACCTCACTCACCGTATTGTTCCATATCAGGCAGCTCGGTTGATCTCATCACCGGCCCAGGGTGTTGTCTTTGAGTACCTTTAGTTAAGCTCCTCTTTAAAACACCCTCTGTTGGCCTGGACGAGCTCATCAATTGTTGTCCAATATTGTCTCCCACCTTCCTGCACCTTCCTGGTGAATGGCAAGAAGGCTCAGCTGTCACTCAAATCAATCACTGAGAACCTCCTAACACCATCAGAGCGCAGCAGGTCAAACGGAAGACGCCCTCTGTCCTGGTCTCCGTCCTGCTAGATGTGAGCCAGGATTCCATCCTTGTCAGCACACTGTTCAATCTCCAATCTTTTTTAAAAATGTTATTTAGTGGTTTTATGTCATAAAACACTAAAGGCAGCCCAAAGCAGGACTGAAAACAAAAGGAAAGGGAAAATAACAGCAAACAGTAAGTACAGGTGGCATACAAAGTCACATAGAGGAGGGCAACTTCCAGTATGCCGCGGGCGTTCAGCTGGTGGCTGCAGGAGGCCCCACTCACAGTCTTACAGGTCAACCTCCCAAGGGGCCCGTCCGACATCGTCATCCCGGTACCATGCTGCCCATCTCTTAGGCATCTGAGGGGAGCAGCAGCATCGGCCGTCAATCTTCAAACTTTAACCTTCCCCTTGACCCTCTAGGTGGCCAAATCCAAGCGCACGTGCTGCCTGCAACAGGAATGCTTTGATGCTCAACTGTATCTGAAACTCTCTTCAGTAGGTGGTACCTCAAGGGTCTTGTTGACGCTGGAAAACATTCACTCCTAGAGTACATCATCAGATATTCAAGCCACAGAAAACTGACTTTATATTAGGACCCCATACCAACCCTCAATCTCGCTTGCAATCATTCTTAATCACGCCTTATACGTTTGACTAGATTCCCTCACCTCTTCGAATCCAAAGCTGTCATAACTGAATAAACAATTTCCTTTAGCTCTCCCTAGATAAGAGACTTAGCCTCCGTGTGAACAATTCCAGCTCAAGCCTTTGAGAAGTAGAACAAACTAGTTCCCTTGCAGGACGTGGTAAGACATTGGTACCGGCCCTGGTGTTGTTGGACTGGATTACGGGTGCTCTCTCTTCACCAGGAATCCCAATGTCCATCTTGCGCCCTGAAGGCTGCCCTGCACACTGAGGCTTTCCTGGTCTCAAGCAGCTTTTGCCCAGGTGGCTTCATCCAGCCTCCTCTTCCTACAGCGGATAAGTACTGATGCCAGGTGCACTTGGGTGGTCTTTGATCATTA
Source organism: Triturus cristatus (assembly GCF_964204655.1). Lineage (NCBI taxonomy): Eukaryota > Metazoa > Chordata > Amphibia > Caudata > Salamandridae > Triturus > Triturus cristatus. The sequence goes on from NC_140590.1 coordinate 409,549,022, forward strand.
TTGAGATGTGGGACATTATTTATGGAGACACCAGGTATTAAAAAGCACTGCACCCAGGCCCTTTATTTCTAAACCTACTCCCCAAATAACTGAAACAACTGAAAAATCTTCCCTCTAAACTCAGAGCATCTACTTGTGGTGCACCTTTTCAAAACAGAATTGAAATACCTCTTGCTTGATACACACCGCTAATCTGTGTACTTATGCATTTGCCTTTCTACTATGTTGACAAAGGGGTTCTCGTTTTGCTCTCTTGGGCTCCACTCCTGCTGTTCATTTTGCTGGCATGTATGTATTCTCTTTCTTTACACCTGGACATAAGACCTACTATTATCGGGGTCTGTTTATTGGCAAAACTGTTTACATTCCTCTTTCTCTATGTTTCTATTGCATTTTAGCCTGTATAACTGAGTGACCTCTGCAGAGTACCCTCACTCCCCCTGGCACCAGATTCATGCCAAATAAAACTATCAATAAATAAATAAATACTTAAACATAAAATGTGTACAATGCTTCAGGTGTTGACAGACTTTTACTAGTTTTCTGGACCTTCCTGCTGCATTTAGTATGAAGTCCTGATTAAAACCATAGATTCATTGGTTGAGCATCTAGGTTGCTTTGTGTTATTTTCTACAAACCACACCCATTGTCATTAAGTAAATCTGTGGCAGTGTTAAAATCCATGGATGTTGCTTGGGAAAACCAACACAAAGTCCATGGATCACGTCCCTGGCACGGAGTAAGGCAACGCTGTGACTTGTGCTGCTTTGTCTCACTCCATATCTATGAGGCTTTGTGTGGCCTCAGATATGATTGGGAGGCTTATACCACCAGAGCGTCAAAAAAGTGGTGCTCCGGCAGCGCAAGTCTTTCATAAATAAGCCACAGAGTTCACATTTTTCTTCTCCACTGCACCTGCCACTCTTAGCAGCACCATCCTATTTCCCCTCCCTGACTCAATGAATTTCACTTCATCATCTAGAAACTTCAGGGTTCTCTCTAGGCCATGTATGAGTATCAAAGCTTTCAGTATCAACACAGCCACAAGAGCAAGCTAACAATCACTTAACATGGATGCGATTTGCCCTCTGATATCTTTAACCCCTTCGCCGCGGCATGAATTCCGCCGTGGCGCTGGGGGGGTTTAGGGGCAGTGCAGCGCCGCTGTGCTCATGACGGAACCACGCCGTCATGAGTCACGGGCGAGCTGTGCTCATGACGGAGTGGTTCCGTCACGACTCCGCCCACTGCGCTATTCGCCCGCACAGGCGGGGAATTAGCGCCGCGTGGGAGGAGCGGCCGCCAAAGGCCGCAGCATGACGGAACCACTCCGTCATGAGCACACGGCGCCCGTGGCTCATGACGGAGTGGTTCCGTCATGAGCAGGGAACGGGTTAAACAAAGTCAAAACACTCGGGGACATATTTATGAAATTATCACACAGTGCAGCAAGTCACCTTGCTGCGCTGCATGATAGGGAAAGGGGAATAATGCCCCATAATCAGCAATATACAGTGCATTTCTGTCATTTCCCAGCACCCGTGCCCTATGTTTTGCCTAGCACCAACGCAAATGCGTTGTAAGGAGGATTGTTTTTGTGCAGGAAGGGGCACCGTGAGGCAACTCCTTGAGGCTTTTTCCTCTTCCTATGTATCTGCAGGATGCAGCACACATAGAAAGAGGAAGTAAAGAGGAGAATTATAGATAATTCTCCTTGTTACGCCTTACCTGGGTCTAATCTTTGCTACGCAGACTCAGTTAACCCCAGCTAAGTCCCCTCCAACCTATACCTTCCGACACCTATTCTGTTGGGTCACTTCTAAGAATACAGTCCTATATTACTATTCTAATCAATAAACAATATCAACATTTTCTAATATCCTCTTACTCTACACCTCAGCTTAGAACCTTAAATCCACCAATCAAATACTTATGAAAACCCCTAATGCAGCCTGGCCACCTCCAGTATCTGTGCCTTCTGCCTGTTAGTCCCACATCACTGGAACTCCAGGCACCTTCCATTCGCACCGCAGACTCAGTCCAAGAGTTCACACTCTCAGTCAAAAGACATGGGCTGCAACGAGAAACACTGGCTGACTAGACACCCCTTCTTTTGTCATTATATAGATAGTGTGATTGTTACCTGCCTTATATGTGCCTCAAGCTACTGACAGGATAAGACGCCTTCGTTTTGTGTTTTTCTTCGCCAAACAGACTCGACTACTGGCACATGTGTCCTTGAGGAAAATTCCATCCCCACCTAGTATGTAAGTACCCAACATTTATTAGATGTGGACTGTCCTCCATGCTATGTACAACATGTCTGTTCTAACGTTTTAACGCTGCATAAAAAAATAAAAAATATATACAGTGTTCTCCTCACATTGACCTTGTCACCAGATTGTAAAATTGTCAGACGGCAATTCTAAGGAAACAAATCTGCAATGTTGAAATGTTGCCGAAATAAAAATAACATAGCTACTTTTGAATCATTTGTTAAAAATGTGCGTTTATTCATGCATGTATATATTTTGAAAACAAATATTGAATTTTCATATTTTAGCACACAGTAGCATGGATATGAATATTTATGATGTATACAGCATGCTTTGAGGTATGGGAGAATCCTGAGGTCAGTACCCTTGTGTGTTGTCCTTCTTGTTGGCTGGAAGCAGCACTTGGTAGACTGCTCTGGGATATACATTTCCTTGATCTGCATACTAGTAATGTTGCCAAGGAATTTGTAAACGTTTTCCCACTCTACCGGTCAATACCCTCTAAAACACATTTCAGGCGCTGAATAAAAGGTTGGGCACCCTCTTATGTAATAAAGGGGACGTAGAGTGGCCGTGACCACGTGCAACTCCCGACGGATCATGGGGACTGGGGGTCCAGCATTTGAGCGCTTCTATTTAGCGGCACAGGTGCTGCAAAGGGGGCGGAGGAGCCAAGCGCCCCCTTGAGCTGGCCTTGCAGTGCTTTGGAGGGTCCCAATGCTGCCTGGTACTGAGCGGTGCCGGGACATGACCGACCAGCTCAGCTAGGCAAGTTAGAATCTGCTGCGCCACCTGGGATTTCTTTATCAGATTTATATAGTGGGAACGCGACTCAAAGGTATTGGAGTGCTTTACATGAGCACCGGTTACGTTACACAACTACACGTTATTTTTTTCCCCCTGCGATTTGCCCAGAATCACAGGATGTGGACGCGACCCCGAGGCTCGAACCTTGGTTTGCCAGCTCCAAACTCGGCAGCTCTAGCCTCAGACCACCCCTCTGAACTACTTTCGCCAGACGACGGTGTTCGCTCCATATAGCTGAACACCCACCACCCGGCTCTCTTCACCCCCACCCCCTTCGAGGGTCAACTCCCTCCCCCATGTGTTGAAACGGGGCGCAACACTAGGCCGTCTACACAGCCCTTCTTTCCCCCCCACATACACACATGCAGCTAGCACCCCATCTATCATACACAGCCTACTACAGTCACAGCTACGCCACGCCCACAATGACTGCAAGCATTGTAGAAAGCCAGGATCACAGTTCTGTTCTTGTTTTCCGTGGGTATGCCTTTGTGCATTATCTCGACTGCATGATTACCCACCATGTGTACCATTATACACGACATTTATACTTATGTAAACTCTATACATGTATATAGATAGGTGAATGCTATCAATTAAAAAGTAAAAACTCGAGAAAGATGGTTGGAAAAAAAATCCTTGATCTACATTATTGGTATATTTAAGAGACCACTAACCCTAACACAAAACAAGAATTAAATAAAAATACATCACATACAACACAAGATTTGCTGTGACTCCCCAAGCCAGGCTTATGTAAATCGTTCCCTATATCTCTATGTTCTACATATTACATCAGTTTCTACCATAATGTGGACTTCCTTGAAGTTGTCTTGGAATTCTTTTATGATATGTCTGCTATGAATAATACACATGTGCACACAACGACAAGGAGCTTGTGCTTGCTACAAGACAACATTTGACTGCAAATAAGCAACACGCACTAAGAAATTCAGAAGATAACGAAAATCTGAAAACCTTCAACAAACTACATTGGGTCGGGATGCTTACCTTTGCAATCTTGTCAAGCATTCAAGATCTCCAGCCAAAATGTATTGTTTCAGTAAAATGTGGGGTTTGTCGTTGCCCAAAATGCCTGCATAGCTAACAGTAGCAGTCTGTGTGTGTGTTGCTTTTTGATACCATCCTCACAAATATGAGCCACAGAAGCAGATTTATAGGATGCAGAGCCTTGCCTTGTGGTCCTTGGGGAGGGTAGTTTATTGGCTGGACCCTGTAATTTACAGACCTACAATTCTATAATATGACAGGCCACGCCCCTGGGCAGATTTTCCTTTTTATTACTGTAATCAGGAAAACAATATTGCCCACCCGTATCCAAAATTAGTGTTTCATCCATGGGCTTCCCCTAGAGAAGCAAAACCTCTATATTTATACAAAGCTAGATAATGGCTGAAGGTACACTGCCTTTCTTGTGATATAATGTGGTCCCCGCGGTCACGCTTTCTGTCGTAGTTCATAAACAGTAGATTTTTCTATTTTTTACAACCTCCACTTAATAGACGCTGTTGAAATCCCTTTTATCACCAGTTTGTCCTAATCTGTATTTTCAGATGTGATTGCTTTACACATTGATCAATATGCCTCGAGGTATAAGATTCTACCCTCAGCACAGTACCTACAGAGTATTGAGGAGTATAGGTACTCTAGATCTAACATAACCTGTAGTATTGTACCTAGCAGGGCAGATAACTGTTCCGTGCCAATTGTTAGTTTTCCTCCCGATCTGTTTCGCATTGCATTCTGGTACTTGTAGACCTGTATTTATAACAAGTGAAACAAAACTGCAAGTACCAGAGAGCAGAACCAAAAAACACGAACGGTGACTTACTGAAACATGTCAAAAAACTATTTGATGTCTTCCTTTTTTATTTTTTTTATTGAAATCCATATAACAAACATTTTAGTATCCATAAATGCATCCATAAAAATTCATTTAAATGTGATGTTAATAATACAAAGTTGATAAATAGCACAAATTTACCAAGAGGGAATAAATCTTAAAATCCAGAAAGATAAGCAGCATAAACATTTGAGTCATTATACGAGGGACAAAGAACACAGTATCCACTGTCATAAATATAAATTGAACAATGGATTAAGACTTGGGTACCTAAACGTATGCCTAAAAATCAGCAAGTATGTAGAGCATAATACAACTTCCTATGTTCAATGATGTAACTGACTCACAAAAAATCTGTCAAATGTTACATAATAAATTGAGATCCTAATTTTGCCAGGCCTAGATATCAAGGGTAATGGAGGTATCTCCTAAAAAATACTTTGAATTTAGAGATCTTAGTCAAAATAGGTTGCCCAAATTCTCTCAAACTGTTTAAGTCCCCCAATTCCTAATGCATTGGCTTGTTCACTTTTTTTAACTAGTTTCCCATTATGGATAGATGGTATAAGATCTGACCGCCATCTTTGAAGCAGAATTGATCTAGCTACAGCCATTGCAATGTATAATAATTTAACAAGCTTATCTGGAAGAACAAGATCTGGGTCGAAGCCAAGTATTATTAGCCAAGTGCTCAATCCTATTAAAATATTGCATTCACGTTCCAAATGAAAGAAAATATCCTTCCAGAGCCTCTGGATCAAGGGGCATTGTAATATAATGTGTTCCCAATTGGCTGAAGGATGGTTAAGGCAGCGGAAGCACTGCGCTGATTAGTTGGTGTAAATTTTAGATAGAAAAAGAGGAGTTCTATAAAGTTGCCATTTACTGAAAAACAACATCCTTCGCCAATTGGCTTACCTTAACATACTAAAGTTAAGATTATTAACTGCTGACCGCATACTCGCTGAGATTTCCAACCCCTCATGCTTAGCCCATTTCGTAATAGCCTTCTGCTCCAGATCGATACCCTTGGTGGAGCCTAAACACTGTTTCCACTCCCCAGGTTTCTTAAATGCGGTATCATCTAATAATTCATATACCACGTGTTTCTGTTCACATATCTGAGCCAGATCAAGTTTGCTGAGGAATTTACTAAAGATGTTGCATGACCCAAGGAGAAGGAAATCATTGGTGATTAAATGAGACATTTAAGCTATGCTTAGCCATCTATCATTCCTCAAAAAATCTGAGATTTTCTGGAATCCAGCATTGGCCCATTTTTGTATTACCACTGAAGATTCTCTGATACCGGATATCAATACTATTCCTGATTGCAATCACTAATGGCTTGATTAAAAAGGCAAATAAAACTGGTGACAGAGGGCACCCTTGTGTAGTCCCCCATTTAACCTTAACCTGGCCAGCCTCCGAGGTGTTAATGATTACGTTGGCTTCCGCGTTAAGGTATACATTCTGAGCCAACCCCGTAATTTTAGGCGGTATACCAGCATTTTGCAGAATACTAGGTCAAATGCCTTCTCAGCATCTAAAAGGAGGACTATCGCCGGTATCCTCTGAGTCTCAAAAAAGTCCAATGCTTCTGTTAAATAGTGCATATTTGTGCCAAGCTGCCTGCCAGCAATAAAATAATTTTGGTCAGGGTGAATCAAATTCGAGGCGTTTTGATTAAAATGATTAGCTAAAAGTTTGGTGATTATTTTGTAGTCAGAATTTAATAACGTGATGGGGCTGTAAGAATTCGGATCTTCACTATCCTTTCCCTTTTTCAAAAAATGTAAAAAAATTCTGCTGGGAGGCTGTCTGGGTCGCAGGCTTTTCCGCTCGGATGATTTTTTATGACCCTCTCCAGCTCGTCTTTTGTGAATGGCCTTGCCATTGTCATTTTCTCGATATCCGAGAGTGCCGGTGATTCATTTTTCTGAAAGAAACCTCTCAGAGATGTAGTATCAACAATCTGTTGTTGGCCATATATAGACCTATAATGTTGTAACATTATATCACCTATTTTTACCGGGTCATCAGTACGGGAGGCAGTTGAAGGACATTTTAAAGCATTATATGGTTAGTGGCAGCCTGCTCCCTTGCCTGCCAGGCGAGAAACCTACCCGTATAATTACTTTCTTCATACATTTTTTGTCTATGATGCTGGTAGAAGGATTCGCTCTTAAGATAGTATCTTTCACTAAGATCCCGTTTAGCCTGATCAAGCTGCCGCTGATTAAAAACGGTGGGGCTGCTAAGAAATGTGTTGAGAGACCTTTGTACTGTCTGCTCTAGAGATCCCTTTTCTTCCTTGGCTTTCTTGAGAATTTCAGCATCTTTTCCAATGGCCAGCCCCCGAATAAAGGCCTTGAATGAGTCCCAAATCATGTTCAAAGGTGCAGATTCATGGTTTCGTATGAGGAATTCCTTAATCTCGGTTTCAATAAAAAGCACTCAATTCTATTCTGATAGTTATTGCCTATTTAGCATCCATCTTTTAGGGGTCCTAATATAATCCTCTAACTGTAGCTCAAAAATCAGCATCGCATGGTCTGAGAATCTATTCTGAAGGAATCTCTGCTAGCTGAAACTCAGTCTCCTAGAAATAAGAAAGAAATCGATGCTTGATGAGATATGAAATCTGCCTGACAAACAAGTATAGGCGATCTTAGATGGAAATGCCACCCTCCAAGGATCCAATATGAGTCGCGCCATAGTTTTGTATAATTCTTAAAGTTTTCGGTTTCAGCTGTTTTTTAGACAGAACAGAGGAGTCAATTTTAGGATTCATTAAGTAATTAAAATCCCCCCCTATGATCAAATCGCCGGGTACTTGAATAAAGGATTGAAAAAATTCTTCATACGGCATTGAATTATCCTCGACTGGGGCATATATACTAGCAAAAGTTATAAGTCTATGCCCTACATTGCAGGTGACCCAGCACCATCGTGCGCTCTGATAATTTGCAAAGTTGACAGCTTCCGCCTGAAGTCTTTTACTCAAGAATATTGCTGTGCCCCGATAGGATGCTGAAGATGAGGAAAACCCCCTATAGGCTGCCCAGTACCTAAACATAGCAAAAGTCTGGTAATTTCGCTGCCGGTATATGGGTTTCTTGTAACAGAATAGCCGCTGGATTTTCTGTCTTAATCCACGCTTCAATTGTCCTCATTTTCTCTTTGTTATAAAGGCCATTAACGTTGAAGGAAGCCACTTTCAAAATCTCCTTTCTAGCCATTAATAATAGAGAAGATATTTAGCCGCCTTAAAAGCACTGAAAGACTGTTAAGGCGGCTAAATATCTTCTCTATTATTAATGGCTAGAAACTATTTGATGTCTTCGTAAGTAATGTTTATAGTCATTTACAGTATACCCCAAACCAATATTACTAGTTCTATAATTTTACTTCCTGATAATGTGGCAATCTCAGTGCAATAGTGACAGATTTGGGCCACATTGCCCTGATTACATCTCTACTACTTGCTTCAGACTTACCAGCCCACTTTACCTAGAAAAAAATATGAATCTTTGCCAACTAAACAGGTCTAAAAGAGAATAACATACATGTCTCTAATATTACACGTCTTCCCGAACAGAACACGTTAAAAAATATAGGTATGGTTATTTACTCCTGCGAGATACGTCACTGACCAGTTAAAAGAAAAGGTCTTAGTCCTGGAAGAGCTGCATACGTATGAAGATCTCCTCACACTGTTCTGAGGAGGGAGCAAACTGCATGTTCGGTCCATGTAGTGGACAAGGAACACATTTCTTTATCCTTTCAGAAGCCATTGACACTATTGACCAAGGTCCTTAAGCCGTCATCTGCACCTGGTGTGTATTGTTGGAACATGGCTGCTGTGGTGTACGTCATTCCAGAAGTAAATCCCCCCTCGGAGGAGGTCACAGACATCCTGTGTGCCCAGATGGCCCTGTCACTAGCAGAGGGCACAGAGATGGTTGTATCACCCGTTTGCCCGGGGCACTAGTCAGGGGATACACGTGGGTACACGGTGTCCACACACTATTTCCACAGAGTGGACGCTGTCCACCCTGCTAAGATGTTGGGCCCCACAGAAATATGTTGAACTTGTCCCAGTGTAATTTTGAGACACTGGACACATTTAGCAGCTCCTGCACGTTGTCTACTTTCCATTCCCAGCAGCAACGTGGGGGCAGCGAGGGGGCTTTTGTTTTAACCTCCAGCTTGCAGGAGATAAAGACAGAAGTTAAGGGGCCATCAGGTCTCCATTTAATCGAGTTTCGGACTGGAGGCATCCTGGAACCATACAAATTCACCAGCGAAGAAACAAAAGCACACAGCTTGTTATCTCTTCACCTGTAGAATGTCAGATGGGTTGGTCTGTCCCAGTATTTAAACAAATAATTTAAATAGCACAATATTATTTCTTTTATAGCGCTACTCATCCCAATGCAGAGTGTTGGAGCACTTTACATAACATACACATTATCCATTCCAAGTAAATTATGTAAGTGTGTACATCAATGTACAAGATGTGTTACATGAGACAGTCAGGGTTACAAGGTGTAGGAGTCAAATACCCTTCATAGCTCGCTGTGGTCTACTAGAAGGATTACAATTTATTAACTGCAAGTAACAAAAGGATATCTGTGTTCAAATCAGTAATCCACTTACTATCAACATAAAATAAAAATCTGTGATCTTCATGTTACATGATATGCTTTGCAGGAGACAACTTTAAAAAAAACATATTATATTGCATTTTCAGTTGACACGTGTTATAACATACACACATCAGAGCACTATTACATAATTAAGTGGTACATTTATGCTCACAACATTGTATGAGATGTACACCATGTGTGTTGCGATATCATGAATAACAAACCCGAAGTAGGTAGCAACAAAATAGAGGTTCAACAATCTCCAAACGTCCCCTCCTTCCCCCACAACAGTGGGTGATTATATTTTGCAGGAGACAACTTAATATTCTATACTACTTTGATTCAAATTTGGGACTACACGAAACACAGATCTCACCAACAAATGTATCAAGCTCCTAGAATATCTCACTATTATTATTATTCCCTGAGATTTACTGGGTAGCTCTGCAGAAGATGCCTTAACCCCATAACATATTTTAAAATGCAGACTTTGCAACCAGTTAAGCAGAACAGATCTACTAACTTGCTTTTCCTCGTTGCCAATTTCTTTGTGGCAGTTTAAAAAAAAAATGTATTAGTTGAGGGCCAGATTTTGCGTCAGATTGCGTCACTTTTTTGGCACAACCCTGACTCCAAATCTCATTTGTTAAATATCATAATGCACTTAAATGTACTCATGATGCACCTTATAAACATATGTGTGAGATTTTAGCATCTGATGTCACTTCTTGTGATGTCACTTCCAGTGATGTCACTTCCTGTGATGCCATGTGGAATGACACGCATCATGACGTTATGTGCTTTGATGACACTCATCATGATGTCACTTGCATACTGCCTAACTTGGTCCGTACCCCACTTCTTTTTGTAGGACTTGTGCCCTGCGTTTGCCAATGTGAATGGAATGCCGTGGGGCATGTCAGCTCGAGCCACTGTTTTATTAATAAATGTTTGTGTACATTTCATAGACTTTTGCAGGTGTTTTTCTTTCATCATACTGTTGCTTATTGGCTATTTCTTAATATTGTGATAGCCACTTTGTTTGACTCAGTGTAACCAGCATAAAAATAGAACATAGACTACAAACATAAAAAAAATATTTTTGGATTCAGTATTATATTTTTAGTACAAGCAATTATAATTTGTGATAATATTTATGGAGGTAACGTATTCACTTCAGAGAGAGGTTCAAAGAGTGCTGTGCAAGTGTTGACAGTAGTGTATAGTCAAAGGGTTAAACATAAAAAAGGATGCAAAAGTGAATAGGGAGGAAGGAGGGGAACATAGTATTGGGTAGGGTGGAAATTAATGTTTGTCACTGGACTTGAATAGTATCAAAATGATATCATGAAAAGCTTTAAAACACCCAGATGAGAAGTGTGGGCTGTGCACGCTTTGGCTTTGAACGTGCACCCGTTTCATTGAATAATGCAAACTTGCAGGGGCTCCCGCATTGCAAGCAGGAGTGTTCAATGTGCTTCGGAAGGTACAGCCATCTGCAGAAAAGTGCAGTGCACGTCGATAGACTCTCTGAATGTCAGTGCAGGTTCAAGCAGGAAGTGGCAGTAGCAGAATGAGAGCCCACTCCAGAGCTCACGATGTCATTAACACCAGCAGAGGTTGCAGTGGAGCCTCCAGCCTGATTCTATGTACATAAATCAGAGTGAAAAGTCACATTGCCCCTAACGCCTCCTGCAGCCTAAATGTTCATGCCTATAGCGGACTGTATTAGTCTATAAGCAGCATAATCCTAAATATATTTTGTAAGAAATTGGGTTAGTGGTTGGGGGGGGGTGAAACCCTACACAAGAAGGAACCACAATCCTTGTCTGGGTGAAGTCACAAGCGAACCCTAAATAAACCTGTGCTCAACCCTCGAGCAGCTTGGCACAAAGCAGTCAGGCTCATCTCAGAAGCAATGTGTAAAGTATTCGAGCAATTCTTCAAACAGTGACCCAGTGAAAACACACCACAAAAGGATCTCTCACCAATTTAGGAATATAGTGTTTTTTTAAATAAATAAAACAAGACTAAAACAAATAAAATCCAATCAGTAGAACTGGAGCTATTCCGGTTTATTGAAGTCAGTGAAAATAGCGTCAAAAAGCAAAAAGCACCTGGACAAAGTCACATGTTCAGACCGACCATGATGGAGTGTGGACTGGCTACGGGGACCCAGTTAGACCTGCTGCATAAGAGTACCTTAAGTCGTGATAGCAGGGTGTTGCAAGGTCCAGTGTCGAAGATGCGTTGCTCAGCAGACACAATGCGTCAGTTTTGAGGGCCTTTGAAGCTGCAATGTGAGGTCCTATGTCGTCATCGAGTATCCTGTCAATGATGCCTTGCACTGCGAAGTCCGGTGTCGAGAAATCATTGCGCAATTGAGGTGATGCATTGGTTCCGTGGAGTGGTGAGGATCTGATGTGATAACCTGCATCATCGGCAAGGCTGTGTTGACAAGAGATTTGCCACGCCAGATCCTGCACTGAGAAAGCTTTGTACAGGCAGCGGTTCCCATGCAGTCTGCAATGTTGATGTGGAGCCATTGCATTGGGAGAACCTTGAAGCAGAGGCAATGCATTGGTTCTACTCTGGATTGTGCCACTCAGCAGAGGAAATGTGACAGTTCTGCTGAGTCTACTGTTGGGCTGGCAGAGCACCTTTTGGCCCACTTCCAAGGATCCAGGACCAGGTGGCACATATTGGAAGAGTATGTCTCACAAATGGCAGAGTCCAAGTGCTGTGTTAAAGGCCATTGGAGCCTTCGATCTCTGAGGCTCTAGTCAGGAGGCCAGCCAACTAGCCCTTGGAGTCACTCTAGTGGTCCTGGGTTCAACAGATGCAGGTCCTGTCCTTCTCACCCAGGCAAGAGGGCAGCAGGTCAGCACAGCAGGAAGCAGTCCTTCAGGGCAGCAGTCCAGCAGAGGGGCAGTCCTTTCAGCAGCAGAGCAATACTTTTTCCTGGCACAGTATCCACAAGCCCAGTACTGTACTGAAGAGTTGGTGTTTGAGGTCCAATACAGTTCTGACTTTGAAGTTGGGGAATTTCTAGAGGTTTTCCTCAGAAGTCCACAGGCATCCTGTCTAAACTGTCCTGGCTCCGGACTCATTACGAGGGTATTCAGCCCTTTGTGTGGATGCAGGACACAGCTGATTCAAGTGCAAGAAGGCTACGCTCAGCTCTGCCCTCCTATCCTGCCAGTGATGACTCATCCAGGCACACACATGCTCTCTATTGTGAAATACACAAAGGCCAAGGGTCAGCTACAACCAGTCATGTGACATCAGTGGTAGGCTACAGGCACCAAATGGCTGAGGCAGGAAAATGCCAACATTCTAAAAGTGTGCCTCTAAAGAACATGGGAAACCCATGGATGTAGAGGTACCAGGAGTACATAGTATTTATAGAGGATCAGTGGTCCCTCACAAATAACATGAAAACATGAGACTACAATAGGGATGCCATGATACCAGTGGACAGTTTATAAATAAATTTGTTGCATCGATATCAAATAATGGGATGGGAAGGCAAAAAGAAACAAAAAAAATTGAATTTTGACTTTAAAGGGTCAGACATTTGTGTGTGACAAATGTTACTCAAATGGTGTTCATGCAATTTGGCAATTTTTCTTCGCCCTTCACAGCTCATTTTTAGCTGATGCTCATTAACTTTAGGCCTTGAGCCATCCATTGGTTTCCCTACTGGACTGTAATTTCCAGGTATTTATCCCTTACCTACTGATGGCACCCTATGGGGCCCATCTTATACTTGCACCTGGGACCCTAATATGCCTGGCCCTAGAAACATAATACATCTCTCTCCTACCTGCACAGATGAGGTCTTAACCCTCCACCACTGCTTGGCAACTAATTGTCTCGCTTCTTTCTTCTTTTCTTCCCCTTCCACTCTTCCTTTTCAGTTTATGTTTGTTTACAATTATGTAACTAGTCTCTTGGGCATGCTATTTCTATGACCTCATGATGACCCTATGATCCTGTAAGGATCGAAACGTCATTGACTCCTGTAGTCAGACCCTATTGTAATGTTGACAATAATGCACACAAGGGCAGAGGTACTATTGAATTGTGACTACATCTATTTAGTTAAATATGTCACATACAAATGGCTGGTTCTTTGAAGTCAAAATTGACTGTTATTTTTTTTTTTTCATTTTTACCCCATTGTTTGATATTGATAGAAATAATTGATTTATAAACTGTCTACTTGACAGCCTATAGAGATATCATCACAACCCTATTATATTCTCATGTTTAAATGTCCTTTATAAAGATAAACTTTCTAAAAGTTGCATTTTCAGGAATGTAATTCACAATCCAACGTTACCATAAGAGAGGATTTATCATTCCAATTCCAAAGACACCAAACATGAACTGGTGCCCTCGAACCACGGTGTAAGCAGTGGCGTCCATTTCTGCGTGGAGCGTCGTCGTCAGGGATACCAAGGCAGCGTCGTGAAGCAAGGTGGTGCGGAGTGCGGTGACCACAGGTCATGGTGCAAGCAGCAGCTCGGTGGCGGTGTCAGCAGGTGTCATCGGTGAAACCAGGGTTGCGGTGCGGCATTACGGCGGTGCCCTCTGCAGTGCTTTCAGGACACGGAGTCGGCAGCGGCGTCATAGATGGCGTCGGGTTGCTTTTTCTTCTGTTGCAGCACAAAACACACAGTTGCCAGTGGTGAGGGCAGAAGAACTTGACATTTTTGCTGTCCCTGAGACTTCTTGAACAGGGGCAAGCTCTACCTCAAGCCCTTGGAGAAACTCACAAAAATAGATTTCAGAAAGTTCAGTCCAGTCCTTTCACTGCCCAAGACAGAAGCAGCCACTGCAGGCCAACACAGCAAAGCTGTCAGCAAAGTGGTAGATCCTCCTCACAGCTTCTCCAGCTCTTCTTCTTGGCAGTCTTCGTGGTCCAAAACAATTCTAGAGTTCTGGGGTCTGGGGCCCAATATTTAGACCACCAAATCCTTTGTGCTTGGAAGGCAGAGTGTGTCTGTACCCAGCTCAAACCGGTTCTGTCCTCACTGGTGCAGCTTCCTGGCAGGGGGTGGGGACGGCATTATGCAAGGCAGATCAGGCCCATTCAGGTGCAAGGAAATCTCCTCCCACTATTCTAAATGCAACCCAGGTCTATTCAGTCCAGCCCTGACCCATCAGACTTCTGGATGCCCCCCTACAGTCCCTGTCATCTATGCAATACACAAACCTAGCAGAGGCACACTGGATGGTTAGGCAAGAAAATACCTACTTTCTTAAAGTGGTATTTTCAAACACAGAATGTAAAAATCAACCCACTAAAAGATACATTTTAACATTACGAGTCCAGGCATACTAAAATGTATTTTCCTACCTTGTTCCCAGGGCCTGTTATGTTTATAAGATGTTATAAACAAACTCCCCATTCTGTTGGGGAGTTTGTTTATAACATCACGTCCCTCACAAGTCAAATGCAAAAGCATTGAAACCCCGAGCTGAGAGCTAATACAATAAATTCTACAAAGAACTGAACTGCAGCTTCATGAAAGGGTTTCAATGCTTTTGTATTTGACTTGTGAGGGACATCTAGTAAGGACGAGTTGAACTGCAGCTCTTTGTAGAATTATTTTGATATTGGATACTATAATATTCACTGCCCACTGCTAATCTCATCCCATAATGCTTTGCAGGGCCTTTGGTTGGGATTGTATTTTTGCCCATAATAACTGTGCTTGGGGTGGTCCTAAGAGGATGGGACCACCACTGAATCGTTCAGCATGATGTGCTCTTTGTGTTCAAGGCATCTGCTTGGTCCTCCCCCTAGGTTAGGAGGGACCCCAAAATCATCACCTCTCTCATTGCCTGATATTTTTCAATGTCAAAGTTCACTTTTGTGAATTGGTTATATGCTTTTTAACATGTGAAGTTCCTTTATCAAAGCATTTGTGGGTGCAGTTTAGAAGCTGACTCCGATATGTGGTGGAGCAAATCTTTTGCTTAACTACGTGTTTTTCAGGAGTTCATTTCCCAGGGTTAGCCATAGCCCTTAACAAATCTCCTGTAGTTACTGGTACTGTCTTAAAAGGCTCTCACCTCTGTTTGGATATTGGGGGGTTCCCAAGCCGGAATGGTGGGTCTTGGGGGGTTCCCAAGCCAGAATAGTGTCAATCTTGGGTCATAGGGGTGCCACCTGGCAGCTTCCTACCTAGTGTCCCAGTACATCACAGAACCCTGCCCGATCTGGCACTTACTGGCCTTGAATGTGAGGCCTGCTCTCTGAAGAGCCCTCAACACTTCCCCGAGGTGCTGCAAATGTTCTTCCCTGCTGGAACTGAACACTGCAATGTCATCCAGGTATGCAGCACTGAAATCCTCCAGTCCACTCAACACCTGGTTGATCAACCTTTGAAAGGTGGCAGGGGCATTCTTCAACCCAAAGGGCATCACCCGGAAATGGTAATTACATTCTGGAGTTGAAAATGCTGGACTTTCCTTGGCCCCATCGGTTAAAGCAATCTGCCTGTACCCAGACGTTAAATCAAATCTGCTGAGGAACTTGGCAGCTGTCAACCGATCAAAGAGCTCATCCGCTCTGGGGATGGGGTGCGCTTCAGTCCTGGTGATAAATGCAAAAACAACAATTGATGGACAGAATGCAGAACAATGTCATACATTCACCCCAGTACAGAGATCTGGGCCTAAATCCATCGTTTTTTTGCTCACCATGCCATTCCAGTTTGAACCCAGCTATATGCAAATCAGTCTTGACCCTGTGCCCCATGGGAACAGTCCAGCCCGAACTGCCAAGCCAGGTCCTCCCTGGACTGGAAACAAGCATCCTAGGACCGGTTTCGGGCTTTCAGCCCTCGTCAGCCAGGATAGCTTGATTCCAGTGGCATGGAGAGCAAGGGACTCACGTCTGAGCATTCCCTTCCCACTCGGGGTGACAAATGCAAAAACAACAATTGATGGACAGAATGCAGAACAATGTCATACATTCACCCCAGTACAAAGATCTGGGCCTAAATCCATCATTTTTTTCTCACCATGCCATTCCAGTTTGAACCCAGCTATATGCAAATCAGTCTTGACCCTGTGCCCCATGGGAACAGTCCAGCCCGAACTGCCAAGCCAGGTCCTCCCTGGACTGGAAACAAGCATCCTAGGACCGGTTTCGGGCTTTCAACCCTCGTCAGCCAGGATAGCTTGATTCCAGTGGCATGGAGAGCAAGGGACTCACGTCTGAGCATACCCTTCCCACTCGGGGTGACAAATGCAAAAACAACAATTGATGGACAGAATGCAGAACAATGTCATACATTCACCCCAGTACAGAGATCTGGGCCTAAATCCATCGTTTTTTTGCTCACCATGCCATTCCAGTTTGAACCCAGCTATATGCAAATCAGTCTTGACCCTGTGCCCCATGGGAACAGTCCAGCCCGAACTGCCAAGCCAGGTCCTCCCTGGACTGGAAACAAGCATCCTAGGACCGGTTTCGGGCTTTCAGCCCTCGTCAGCCAGGATAGCTTGATTCCAGTGGCATGGAGAGCAAGGGACTCACGTCTGAGCATACCCTTCCCACTCGGGGTGACAAATGCAAAAACAACAATTGATGGACAGAATGCAGAACAATGTCATACATTCACCCCAGTACAGAGATCTGGGCCTAAATCCATCGTTTTTTTGCTCACCATGCCATTCCAGTTTGAACCCAGCTATATGCAAATCAGTCTTGACCCTGTGCCCCATGGGAACAGTCCAGCCCGAACTGCCAAGCCAGGTCCTCCCTGGACAGGAAACAAGCATCCTAGGACCGGTTTCGGGCTTTCAGCCCTCGTCAGCCAGGATAGCTTGATTCCAGTGGCATGGAGAGCAAGGGACTCACGTCTGAGCATACCCTTCCCACTCGGGGTGACAAATGCAAAAACAACAATTGATGGACAGAATGCAGAACAATGTCATACATTCACCCCAGTACAGAGATCTGGGCCTAAATCCATCGTTTTTTTGCTCACCATGCCATTCCAGGTGGGATGGGTATTCCCAGACGTGGGACCCGTGCTCACTACGCCACTGGAGTCAAGCTATCCTGGCTGATGACAGCTGATAGCCAGAAACCGGTCCTAGGATGCTTGATTCCGGTCCAGGGAAGACATGGCGTGGCAGTTCAGGCTGGACTGTTCCCATGAGGCACAGGGTCAAGACTGATTTGCTTATGGCCATGTCTAAACTGGGGTGGCGTAGTGGGCAAAAGATCGATGGATTTAACCCAGATCTCTTGACTGGGGGAGAATGTCTGCATTGTCAGCATTCCGTCCATCATTTGTTTGTTGTAACGCTTTTCGCCCTAAGTGGGATGGGTATTCCCAGACGTGGGACCCGTGCTCACTACGCCACTGGAGTCAAGCTATCCTGGCTGATGACAGCTGATAGCCAGAAACCGGTCCTAGGATGCTTGAATCCGGTCCAGGGAAGACATGGCTTGGCAGTTCGGGCTGGACTGTTCCCATGAGGCACAGGGTCAAGACTGATTTGCATATGGCCATGTCTAAACTGGGGTGGTGTAGTGGGCAAAAGAACGATGGATTTAACCCAGATCTCTTGACTGGGGGAGAATGTCTGCATTGTCAGCATTCCGTCCATCATTTGTTTGTTGTAACGCTTTTCGCCCTAAGTGGGATGGGTATTCCCAGACGTGGGACCCGTGCTCACTACGCCACTGGAGTCAAGCTATCCTGGCTGATGACAGCTGATAGCCAGAAACCGGTCCTAGGATGCTTGATTCCGGTCCAGGGAAGACATGGCTTGGCAGTTCGGGCTGGACTGTTCCCATGAGGCACAGGGTCAAGACTGATTTGCATATGCCCATGTCTAAACTGGGGTGGCGTAGTGGGCAAAAGAACGATGGATTTAACCCAGATCTCTTGACTGGGGGAGAATGTCTGCATTGTCAGCATTCCGTCCATCATTTGTTTGTTGTAACGCTTTTCGCCCTCAGTGGGATGGTGTTAGACCTGTCAGCCCTTTGGGTGGTCCCTCCTCATCATTATTTATTTTGTCCCACTTTTGCCTCAAACCCTGTTTGAATTTTTCCTTTTTGGGAACCACCAGACTTTTTCGTGTTGCTGCAGATTCAGGGAGCCATTTTAGCTACCCCTGAAACTTCTGTCTGAGGGCCTGGAGCACAAAATGGTGGCCACCTGTGACATCACCAGCATCCACTGGAACCTGCTAGCCCCTTCCAGAATATTCCAGAACCCTGTGACAGTTGGAGGCGGTTTAGAATGTTGGGAAGCTAAGACAGAGTGTTGGCAGTTGGAGCTGGCAGTTGGCACCTGACTGGTGAAGAGTGAGCAGCACAAACTTGAAGGAGGAAGGAGTGAAGCAGCAGGGGTGGAAACTTGTGCCTGGAGTGGGGTCCATAAACCCACCCTTGATACTAGTCCCTACTGACGGAGCCCAGCCTAGAGCCCTGTGTGGGAAGAAGTCAGAAAAACCATCCTGAGGACCTGGACAGCAGGAACAGGCCTTAGAAACAAGAGAACAGCAAGATCCTGACCTGGAAGCTGGTTTCCCTGAAGTCCGACGTCGAGTAGCCTAAGACCTGGAGCCCGAGGTGGAGAAGCGGAGCTGACTGGAAAAGCAGACGTCGTACCCGGAGCCGCCAGAGGTCGAGAGAGGGCGCCGTCAGAGGTCGTGAGGAATACCAGAGGTCGAGGAGGAAGTCACCCGAGGTCGAGTGAGCGGCGTCATCGGAGGAGTGAAGTCCGCCCTCCGGAGTCGTCGGAGACCGAGGTGAAGGGTAACGGAGGTCGGGAGTGAGGATCGCACTCCGGAGTCGCCGGAACCTGTGAGAATCGTGCCGGAGGTCGGGAGTGGAGGTCGCACTCCGGAGTCGCCGGAAACCTGTGAGGAGCACCGGAGGTCGGGAGTGAGGATCGCACTCCGGAGCCGCCGGAAGTCGACATCGAGGCAAGGCCGGCCGACGTCATCGAAGCCGAGGTCGCCATCGGACCGGAGCCGCCCGAAATCAACATCGAGTAAAGACTGCCCGACGCCATCGAATCGGAGGTCGAGATCGAACCGAGGCCGCCGACATCGAAACCGGAACCGCCTACCGGCGTCCACAGGAACTGACATTGTGCCGAGGCCGCCGACATCGATCCGGAACCGCCTCACGGCATCGACACGACTCCAGCGGCGTCGGAGCATCAGAAAAAGGGCAGTAAGTGGAGTAGAGGGCGCCTAAGGCCCTGTGGAGACCTGAGAGACTGCTCTAAGGGGCTAGGGAGGTGCTGGAACCAACCTGACTGTGCCAGGGGTGAACTGGGACTAATCTAGAGAAGTTGTGTGGAGAGAGAGAGCCAGGTCTCTGGTATTTTCCCCCTTTATCTACCTCAGTTTAGGCCTCAGCCTTGACCAAGCCAGGGAGTAGACACCCCCAAGCCTTCCACATCCCCACAAGCTGTGCCTGGGCCAAATCAGCCCTTAGGAATTCAAAAGTGATCTGATTCCATGAGTGTCACTGTCAGCTTTTAAGTATTTATTAGGGGCACTGTATTTATTGTATTTAACCTATTTATTGTTCCACTGTATTTATTGGTCCACAGTATTTATTGATGCACAATATTTATTGGTTACAGTATTTATTGCCTCAGAATATTTAATTGCCTGTCTGTATTGCACTTTTATTTATGCCTTCAGTATTTATGATCACCCCTATTTATTGAATCATTAAGCCAGTATTTATTTGACCTGCACTTTCTAAAAAAGTTTGTATATTGTGATTGTTATTTATTTTCTCCAATCAGCAACTAAGAGAAAAAGAAGATAAAGAAAGTTATTTTCATAATTTTTACGGTGTAGAGTCGTTTTTGGAACGGATGCACGCATGGTTATTGTTTGGGTATGTTGTATGCTTAGCACGGAGCCTGATTCCTGACCACTCGAGCCAAGCTACCACAGTGTGTCCGGAAGATCACCACCACCCCTTCTAGTGTGGGAGTGGTTTTCCAACATAAATTGGTGTTCAGTGGTGGGATAGAGCTGTGCCTATGCATACTCAACAATAACTGTGGGTAGTCCATAGGCCTACACTGGGAGTTTTCTCAAGAGCGGCCTTCCTAATTGTGGGTTTTTGTTTTTTCCAAATTTACTCTGGTGGTGGGAGGAGGTATTATTAAAGGTACCCCCCTGCATAGTTACTGCACAAAAACCTGTCCTCTAACCTGAGTGGGCAAGATGGAGTTTGTACTAGAAAATCTAGAAACGTGCACTGTGGCCCAACTCAGGGAGTTTTGCCAGCGGGAGGGGGTGTACTGTCCCCCAGGAGCAAAGAAGGGTGCACTCCAAACCAGCTTAAGGGCTTGGGGGGAGGCACGCCGAGAAAGCAAGGCTGAGGAGGAAGACAGGGATGGAGAGCCTGACCCCGAGGGGGCTGAGATGTACCAACCTGAGGTGGGGAACCTGTCAGCAGGGCCCAGAACCATTTCTAGGAAGGGCAGCAGTGCCTCTAGCGGTGGCTTGTCTGAGGTGGAGTTAACAGACCGGAGGGAGAAAAGACAGCTCACATGGGACTTAGCAAGGCTGGAGAAGGAGAAGGAGGAGCAGAGGATGGCCCATGAATTACGACTGAAAGAAATAGATCTTCAGATCTTGAGAATCGGGGCACAACCTGTTCCTAATGGTGGCAGCCAAACCCAAGAGATCACCAGGGAACCTAAACCATACCTGCCAAAGGACATAGTAGCTAGCTATGGAGTGGGCGACGATATCGCCAAGTGGCTAGCGGCCTATGAGGTCTCGTTGAGGGCCCATGGGGTTCCAGAGAAGTACTGGGGAGGGGGATTGTACAAGTACATGCCTCCAGCTGGTAGGGATGCTTTATTGGCCCTCGAGGAGGATGAGCAGACCCACTACCCCACCATGAAACTGGCGCTCATCAGAAAGTTTGGACTAACACCTGAAAAGTACAGACAGAAGTTCAGGGGTAGTCACAAACTGGGCACGCAGAATTGGGTGGACTTCCTGGACTATGCGAAGAAGGCAATGGAAGGTTGGATTCAGGGCAGTGAAGTGAGGAACTACGAGGGGTTGTTTGACCTGGTACTAAAGGAACACCTGCTCAAGAAATGTTTCCCTGAACTGCGGCAACACCTGGTGGATAGCAAGCTGACCAGTCCCCGGAAGCTTGCTGAGGAGGCGGACATTTGGGCTAGTACCCGGGTGTCCACAAGGGGGACTGGAGGGGATACTCAAAAGGCCGGACAGGGCGCCCCCCAGAAGAAAGAGGGAGGGGAAAAGAAAAAGGAGTTCTCCAAAGGCCCCCAAAATAACTTCCAAGGGAAGGGAACAGGATTCACCCCTAAGGCTAACCCGCCCAGAAACCCTAATCCTGGCCAGAGTCAGCAGCCAAGGGTTGTCCATTGCTATGAGTGCGGTGGCGTTGGACACTATAAAGGAGATCTGAAGTGCTTGAAACGACCACCCCCTCCCACTGGAGGAAAGACCCCCGGAGTAGCTAGTGTAGTGCTCGGGGAGGAGATGCCCTTAACTAAGGGAAGGGAGTGGGCGGGTGTCACTTTAGTGTCCCTGGGAGAACGGGAGATGGTTCCTAAGATCCAGGTGCCCGCAAATACCGCAAAGTATGGGCAATGGGTCACCATCAACGGCCAAAGAGGGGAGGCTCTGAGAGACACAGGAGCCAGTATGACTATGGTGCGTAGCCAACTGGTGTCTCCAGAGCAGGTAATTCCCGATGTACTCCACCCAGCCGCGATGGCTGACGGCAGAACAGGCCACTATCCAGTGGCCGAGGTTCACTTTGAATGGGGGGGGGTTGCAGGTTCACTTCGAGTTGCCGTAAGCCCTGCCGTGCCAGTCGATTGTCTGCTGGGGAATGACATGGAGCACAACGCTTGGAAGGAGGTGGAATACCGGACTCACACCGAGATGCTGGGTACACCTGACTGGGCCTGTGTTAGCACAAGGTCCACGACTACCCGAAGAGGGAGTTCATTTCGGCTGGAGCCTGGAACAAAGGCCCAGCCAGCTGCCAGTCAAGGGAAGAACCGAGGACAGGAGGAGCCTGCCTCGGCGTCCCCACCCCGTAGGACGGATAGGCCACCGGAGGTGGTGGACCAGGAGTCTGCGGTGGGGGACGTTACCAACCTGGAGGACCTACCCATCCCGGCCGAGTGGCACATGGAGGGAGGCCCGTCCAGGGAGGAATTCTGCCAGGGCCAGAGGGAGTGCCCTACCCTTGAGGGGCTGAGGCGACAGGCCGAAGCCCAGGCAGCAGGGAACGTTGAAGGGAACTACAGTGTTTACTGGGAGGATGGCCTCCTCTACAGTGAACCCAAGGCACCCCTACACGGATCGTCACGAGCCTTGGTAGTCCCTCAACGTTATCGAGCCTTCCTTCTGGAGTTGGCTCACGAGATACCATTGGCAGGACACTTGGGGCAAGACAAGACCTTCGCCCGTCTTGTCCCACACTTTTATTGGCCTCAGATGAAAGTGTCGTCCGATACCTACTGCCGGACATGTGTGTCTTGCCAAGCCAGTGGGAAAACAGGGGTGAAGCTGAAAGCTCCCCTGGAACCACTTCCTGTCGTTAGCACCCCCTTTGAAAGGGTGGGCATCGACATTGTGGGTCCGTTAGATCCACCGACTACAGCTGGTCACAGGTTTATCCTGGTTCTGGTGGATCATGCCACACGGTACCCAGAGGCAATACCTCTGAGGACCATAACAGCACCTGTTGTGGCAAGGGCCCTGATGGGAATCTTTACCCGAGTGGGTTTTCCCAAGGAAGTTGTGTCCGACAGGGGGACCAACTTCATGTCAGCGTACATGCGGGCCATGTGGAAGGAGTGTGGAGTGACCTACCGGTTCACAACTCCTTACCACCCCCAGACAAATGGTCTGGTGGAGAGGTTTAACAAAACCTTGAAAGGCATGATCAGAAGTCTGCCTGAAAGCCTGCGGAGGAAATGGGACGTCCTCCTACCCTGTTTACTTTTTTCCTACAGGGAAGTGCCACAGAAGGGAGTGGGCTTCAGCCCCTTCGAGCTTCTGTATGGGCACCCTGTACGTGGACCTCTCAACCTGGTGAGAGACGGATGGGAAAGAACTCCCAGAAAGCTTCCCCAGGATGTGGTGAGCTACATGCTGGCCTTCCGGAGCCAAATGGCTAAGTTGTGGAAGCAAGCTTCTGACAACTTGGAAGCCAGTCAAGCAGTAATGAAGACGTGGTATGACCACAATGCTCACCCGGTGGAGTTGGAGCCTGGCCAGAAAGTGTGGGTGATCGAACCCGGAGAGCTTAGTGCCCTCCAGGATCGCTGGTCAGGACCCTTTGAGGTGTTGGAAAAGAAGGGTAAGGCTACCTACTTGGTGGACCTGAAGACCCCTCGTCAGCCCCTGCGGGTGCTGCATGCCAACCGCCTCAAACCCCACCACGAGAGGCCCGAAGTCATCTTGATGATGGTGACTGACGGAGGAGAGGACGTGGAAAGCGAGCCTCTCCCTGATCTGTTTGCGTCTCAAGAGAAGGATGGGTCGGTGGAGGGAGTGATTCTCTCCCCATCTCTAACTCCTGAACAGCAGGAGGACTGTCGCCAGGTCCTGGGGCAGTACTCCTCGTTGTTCTCCCTTGTCCCGGGTAGGACTCACCTGTGCGTCCATGACGTGGACACAGGAGACAGCCCACCTGTGAAGTCCAAGATCTACCGGATGTCAGACAAGGTGAAGGCCAGCATTCATAGTGAAGTCACTAAGATGCTGGAGCTAGGAGTGATCGAACCTTCTAGCAGCCCCTGGTCCAGTCCGGTGGTGTTAGTACCAAAAGCGGCACCACCGGGTGCCCAACCAGAACTGAGGTTCTGTGTGGACTATCGGGGACTGAATTCAGTGACCAAAACTGATGCTCATCCGATCCCTAGGGCGGATGAATTGATTGACCGGCTGGGAGCTGCCCAATATCTAAGTACCTTTGACCTTACTTCTGGGTACTGGCAGATCTCTTTGACTGATGGAGCAAGGGAAAGGTCAGCCTTCTCCACGCCCAATGGCCACTACCAGTTCTGTGTGATGCCCTTTGGGCTCAAGAACGCACCTGCCACGTTTCAGCGCCTGGTAAACCAGATCCTCACCGGAATGGAGAGTTTCTCTGCTGCTTATCTGGATGACATAGCCGTCTTCAGTAACAGCTGGGAGGATCACTTGCGTCACCTGCAAGCTGTTCTCCAGGCCCTGAGACAAGCTGGATTGACGATCAAGGCCAGCAAGTGCCAGATCGGGCAGGGGTCGGTAGTGTACCTTGGACACTTGGTGGGTAGGGGAGCGGTGCAACCCCTCCAGGCGAAGATCGAGGCCATCATGGCCTGGAAACCCCGCAAGACACAGACTGAGGTCCGAGCATTTTTGGGCCTCACGGGATACTACCGCCGCTTCGTGAAGGGGTACGGTACCATCGTAGCCCCCCTCACGGAGCTCACGTCCAAGAAACAACCTCGACGGGTAGTCTGGACGGAGGCTTGTCAGCAAGCCTTTGAGAGATTGAAGGAAGCCATGTGCGAGGCCCCGGTCTTAAGGGCCCCAGACTTTTCCAAGGAGTTCATTGTCCAGACAGATGCATCAGAACATGGCATTGGGGCAGTGTTATCGCAGCTCAACGAAGAGGGTCTGGATCAACCCGTGGTCTTCCTATCCCGGAGACTACTTCCCAGGGAACAGAAGTGGAGTGCAATAGAGCGTGAAGCCTTTGCAGTGGTATGGGCTCTGAAGAAGTTGCGGCCATACCTGTTTGGCTCGCACTTCCTAGTTCAGACCGACCACAGACCCCTTCGTTGGCTGATGCAAATGAAGGGGGAGAATCCCAAGTTGTTGAGGTGGTCTATTTCCCTACAGGGAATGGACTTTCAGGTGGAACATCGGCCTGGAGTGGACCACGCCAATGCAGACGGTCTCTCAAGGTATTTCCGCCTTAGTGATGAGAACTCCCAAGGGGTTGGGTAGCTCTCCCCACTTTCAGCTGGGGGGACGCGTGTTAGACCTGTCAGCCCTTTGGGTGGTCCCTCCTCATCATTATTTATTTTGTCCCACTTTTGCCTCAAACCCTGTTTGAATTTTTCCTTTTTGGGAACCACCAGACTTTTTCGTGTTGCTGCAGATTCAGGGAGCCATTTTAGCTACCCCTGAAACTTCTGTCTGAGGGCCTGGAGCACAAAATGGTGGCCACCTGTGACATCACCAGCATCCACTGGAACCTGCTAGCCCCTTCCAGAACATTCCAGAACCCTGTGACAGTTGGAGGCGGTTTAGAATGTTGGGAAGCTAAGACAGAGTGTTGGCAGTTGGAGCTGGCAGTTGGCACCTGACTGGTGAAGAGTGAGCAGCACAAACTTGAAGGAGGAAGGAGTGAAGCAGCAGGGGTGGAAACTTGTGCCTGGAGTGGGGTCCATAAACCCACCCTTGATACTAGTCCCTACTGACGGAGCCCAGCCTAGAGCCCTGTGTGGGAAGAAGTCAGAAAAACCATCCTGAGGACCTGGACAGCAGGAACAGGCCTTAGAAACAAGAGTATATAAACAATGGGGTGACCCTGTGTCCCTCAGAACCTGGGTAGGATTATTATAAGAAAACAGTGGTTCTGTCGGGTATAGGTAAAACAATTGCTTTATCGAAGGGATGAATCAAGGAGAAAAGGAGAATCAGTCAAGTTGACCACACAATCTCAAAGTGCAAATCAAAGAACAGGCTTGTTTTGAAGGATGTAATGTCATTTTTTATATATAAATTACATCATTTATATAGCGGAGCACAAATGACATTGGAAATGCAGGATTACCAAGGTAGTAAACTGTAAAGTGAGTCAGTGAATTTGTGACAGAGTGACATAAGTGACCAAATTGTGCATAATATATACAGTGAACGAATGCAGAACTTTGTTATATGTACAATATGTAAGGGATGGGCCAGTATCGAGGACAAACAATGACACTGTTTCATGGATAAATCAGAAATTGTATGAAAAACAGGTCTCGCACTGGTCCTAACATTTTCCGTCGACGTTTCAACCCAATAAGTGCGACTTTGAATCGTCACGCAGGGTCTTCATCAGGACATTAAAATACACGTTGGTAACCTGCAAGAGCAAGTAAAGTGTGTGTCAGACATATGTTGTGATTGTTTAGTTGTGTGATCCCGAAAGATACGGGACACCACTCACCTAGCCGGCGGTCTAGGAGGGCCTGGTAAGGAAATGTTCAGAGAAACAGAGCTCCTCATCAAATGTGGTCTCTGTAAGGCAAAGTACGTGTTGCTGTAAGTGAACAACATAAGGTCTGGGCCTGTAAAGTCGTAAGGCTAAGAGTCATGGTTACAAGTAATGGTCTCTATATTGACCAGTTACAGGAAATGGGTGAAAGGCTAAGAGTAATGGTTAAGAGTAGTGGCCTCTATGTTGGCCGGTTGCAGAGGACAGGTGATTCAATCGTGTGCAAAAGTGGTTAAAATGGTTAAAAGTGGCGGTCTATAAGGGGACCGGTTCAAGAATTATAGCGATTGAATCAACCGTGTGGGGAGGGGGAAACAGTTTAAATGTTAATTTGGACGCTCACCTTAGAAGGCGTAGTTCAAATAAATGAGGACAACTCCGGTGAAAAATCGCGTCGGAGCCGTTCAAGGTTATACTTCCTATTTGGTTCTGAAAGGATAAATATTGAATCAGGATAGTTCACAACTATGGTCGGAATCCTAGCCTCACGTTTGTTCAGGAAATCATATTCAGATTGACTGAGGAAGCCTTGTGATACTCCATCCGTCGTGATCTTCTCGATCAGCGATTTGATTTCAAATGTGGGATCCCTAGGTACCCGGCGATAACTGTCTATGCACGCCAATTGAAGCTCTATTTCAGCAACATAGTCTTGTGTGTTCTGCAGCACTACTGCTCCCCCCTTATCTGCGGCTTTTATTACAATGGTCTCATTAGTTCCCAAGGTCGAGAGGGCCAATTTTTCAGGTTTACTGATGTTATATCTGATGTATTCCTTTTTAAGGAGTAGGTCCATAATCTCCTCAAGTACAATCTTTTCGTAAGCAAGTATTTTTTCGCTCATCATATATGCACTTGGTGTGAATGTCGAGATAGGTCGGAAAGGCGTTGCTGTGGTAGCTGGGGTATAAATGTTTTTCGAAAAATAATATTTCAGACGGGACAGCGCGGCTCTCCTTCATGTAGCGGCCTGCCTGTCAGTTGCGGCTTCTCCCGACTCTGACAGGAGCTGCTGCAGCGCGAATCGTTACCGCTTTCTTTCCCAAGTAAGACATCGTCCCCGTAACAAGTGCCCAGGGCCCCGCCCGGTTGTGAACTATCCTGATTCAATATTTATCCTTTCAGAACCAAATAGGAAGTATAACCTTGAACGGCTCCGACGCGATTTTTCACCGGAGTTGTCCTCATTTATTTGAACTACGCCTTCTAAGGTGAGCGTCCAAATTAACATTTAAACTGTTTCCCCCTCCCCACACGGTTGATTCAATCGCTATAATTCTTGAACCGGTCCCCTTATAGACCGCCACTTTTAACCATTTTAACCACTTTTGCACACGATTGAATCACCTGTCCTCTGCAACCGGCCAACATAGAGGCCACTACTCTTAACCATTACTCTTAGCCTTTCACCCATTTCCTGTAACTGGTCAATATAGAGACCATTACTTGTAACCATGACTCTTAGCCTTACGACTTTACAGGCCCAGACCTTATGTTGTTCACTTACAGCAACACGTACTTTGCCTTACAGAGACCACATTTGATGAGGAGCTCTGTTTCTCTGAACATTTCCTTACCAGGCCCTCCTAGACCGCCGGCTAGGTGAGTGGTGTCCCGTATCTTTCGGGATCACACAACTAAACAATCACAACATATGTCTGACACACACTTTACTTGCTCTTGCAGGTTACCAACGTGTATTTTAAAGTCCTGATGAAGACCCTGCGTGACGATTCAAAGTCGCACTTATTGGGTTGAAACGTCGACGGAAAATGTTAGGACCAGTGCGAGACCTGTTTTTCATACAATTTCTGATTTATCCATGAAACAGTGTCATTGTTTGTCCTCGATACTGGCCCATCCCTTACATATTGTACATATAACAAAGTTCTGCATTCGTTCACTGTATATATTATGCACAATTTGGTCACTTATGTCACTCTGTCACAAATTCACTGACTCACTTTACAGTTTACTACCTTGGTAATCCTGCATTTCCAATGTCATTTGTGCTCCGCTATATAAATGATGTAATTTATATATAAAAAATGACATTACATCCTTCAAAACAAGCCTGTTCTTTGATTTGCACTTTGAGATTGTGTGGTCAACTTGACTGATTCTCCTTTTCTCCTTGATTCATCCCTTCGATAAAGCAATTGTTTTACTTAGAAACAAGAGAACAGCAAGATCCTGACCTGGAAGCTGGTTTCCCTGAAGTCCGACGTCGAGTAGCCTAAGACCTGGAGCCCGAGGTGGAGAAGCGGCGCTGACTGGAAAAGCAGACGTCGTACCCGGAGCCGCCAGAGGTCGAGAGAGGGCGCCGTCAGAGGTCGTGAGGAATACCAGAGGTCGAGGAGGAAGTCACCCGAGGTCGAGTGAGCGGCGTCATCGGAGGAGTGAAGTCCGCCCTCCGGAGTCGTCGGAGACCGAGGTGAAGGGTAACGGAGGTCGGGAGTGAGGATCGCACTCCGGAGTCGCCGGAACCTGTGAGAATCGTGCCGGAGGTCGGGAGTGGAGGTCGCACTCCGGAGTCGCCGGAAACCTGTGAGGAGCACCGGAGGTCGGGAGTGAGGATCGCACTCCGGAGCCGCCGGAAGTCGACATCGAGGCAAGGCCGGCCGACGTCATCGAAGCCGAGGTCGCCATCGGACCGGAGCCGCCCGAAATCGACATCGAGTAAAGACTGCCCGACACCATCGAATCGGAGGTCGAGATCGAACCGAGGCCGCCGACATCGAAACCGGAACTGCCTACCGGCGTCGACAGGAACTGACATTGTGCCGAGGCCGCCGACATCGATCCGGAACCGCCTCACGGCATCGACACGACTCCAGCGGCGTCGGAGCATCAGAAAAAGGGCAGTAAGTGGAGTAGAGGGCGCCTAAGGCCCTGTGGAGACCTGAGAGACTGCTCTAAGGGGCTAGGGAGGTGCTGGAACCAACCTGACTGTGCCAGGGGTGAACTGGGACTAATCTAGAGAAGTTGTGTGGAGAGAGAGAGCCAGGTCTCTGGTATTTTCCCCCTTTATCTACCTCAGTTTAGGCCTCAGCCTTGACCAAGCCAGGGAGTAGACACCCCCAAGCCTTCCACATCCCCACAAGCTGTGCCTGGGCCAAATCAGCCCTTAGGAATTCAAAAGTGATCTGATTCCATGAGTGTCACTGTCAGCTTTTAAGTATTTATTAGGGGCACTGTATTTATTGTATTTAACCTATTTATTGTTCCACTGTATTTATTGGTCCACAGTATTTATTGATGCACAATATTTATTGGTTACAGTATTTATTGCCTCAGAATATTTAATTGCCTGTCTGTATTGCACTTTTATTTATGCCTTCAGTATTTATGATCACCCCTATTTATTGAATCATTAAGCCAGTATTTATTTGACCTGCACTTTCTAAAAAAGTTTGTATATTGTGATTGTTATTTATTTTCTCCAATCAGCAACTAAGAGAAAAAGAAGATAAAGAAAGTTATTTTCATAATTTTTATGGTGTAGAGTCGTTTTTGGAACGGATGCACGCATGGTTATTGTTTGGGTATGTTGTATGCTTAGCACGGAGCCTGATTCCTGACCACTCGAGCCAAGCTACCACAGTGTGTCCGGAAGATCACCACCACCCCTTCTAGTGTGGGAGTGGTTTTCCAACAGATGGGTATTCCCAGACGTGGGACCCGTGCTCACTACGCCACTGGAGTCAAGCTATCCTGGCTGATGACAGCTGATAGCCATAAACCGGTCCTAGGATGCTTGATTCCGGTCCAGGGAAGACATGGCTTGGCAGTTCGGGCTGGACTGTTCCCATGAGGCACAGGGTCAAGACTGATTTGCATATGGCCATGTCTAAACTGGGGTGGCGTAGTGGGCAAAAGAACGATGGATTTAACCCAGATCTCTTGACTGGGTGAGAATGTCTGCATTGTCAGCATTCCGTCCATCATTTGTTTGTTGTAACGCTTTTCGCCCTAAGTGGGATGGGTATTCCAAGACGTGGGACCCGTGCTCACTACGCCACTGGAGTCAAGCTATCCTGGCTGATGACAGCTGAGAGCCAGAAACCGGTCCTAGGATGCTTGATTCCGGTCCAGGGAAGACATGGCTTGGCAGTTCGGGCTGGACTATTCCCATGAGGCACAGGGTCAAGACTGATTTGCATATGGCCATGTCTAAACTGGGGTGGCGTAGTGGGCAAAAGAACGATGGATTTAACCCAGATCTCTTGACTGGGGGAGAATGTCTGCATTGTCAGCATTCCGTCCATCATTTGTTTGTTGTAACGCTTTTCGCCCTAAGTGGGATGGGTATTCCCAGACGTGGGACCAGTGCTCACTACGCCACTGGAGTCAAGCTATCCTGGCTGATGACAGCTGATAGCCAGAAACCGATCCTAGGATGCTTGATTCCGGTCCAGGGAAGACATGGCTTGGCAGTTCGGGCTGGACTGTTCCCATGAGGCACAGGGTCAAGACTGATTTGCATATGGCCATGTCTAAACTGGGGTGGCGTAGTGGGCAAAAGAACGATGGATTTAACCCAGATCTCTTGACTGGGGGAGAATGTCTGCATTGTCAGCATTCCGTCCATCATTTGTTTGTTGTAACGCTTTTCGCCCTAAGTGGGATGGGTATTCCCAGACGTGGGACCCGTGCTCACTACGCCACTGGAGTCAAGCTATCCTGGCTGATGACAGCTGATAGCCAGAAATCCGTCCTAGGATGCTTGATTCCGGTCCAGGGAAGACATGGCTTGGCAGTTCGGGCTGGACTGTTCCCATGAGGCACAGGGTCAAGACTGATTTGCATATGGCCATGTCTAAACTGGGGTGGCGTAGTGGGCAAAAGAACGATGGATTTAACCCAGATCTCTTGACTGGGGGAGAATGTCTGCATTGTCAGCATTCCGTCCATCATTTGTTTGTTGTAACGCTTTTCGCCCTAAGTGGGATGGGTATTCCCAGACGTGGGACCCGTGCTCACTACGCCACTGGAGTCAAGCTATCCTGGCTGATGACAGCTGATAGCCAGAAACCGGTCCTAGGATGCTTGATTCCGGTCCAGGGAAGACATGGCTTGGCAGTTCGGGCTGGACTGTTCCCATGAGGCACAGGGTCAAGACTGATTTGCATATGGCCATGTCTAAACTGGGGTGGCGTAGTGGGCAAAAGAACGATGGATTTAACCCAGATCTCTTGACTGGGGGAGAATGTCTGCATTGTCAGCATTCCATCCATCATTTGTTTGTTGTAACGCTTTTCGCCCTAAGTGGGATGGGTATTCCCAGACGTGGGACCCGTGCTCACTACGCCACTGGAGTCAAGCTATCTTGGCTGATGACAGCTGATAGCCAGAAACCGGTCCTAGGATGCTTGATTCCGGTCCAGGGAAGACATGGCTTGGCAGTTTGGGCTGGACTGTTCCCATGAGGCACAGGGTCAAGACTGATTTGCATATGGCCATGTCTAAACTGGGGTGGCGTAGTGGGCAAAAGAACGATGGATTTAACCCAGATCTCTTGACTGGGGGAGAATGTCTGCATTGTCAGCATTCCGTCCATCATTTGTTTGTTGTAACGCTTTTCGCCCTAAGTGGGATGGGTATTCCCAGACGTGGGACCCGTGCTCACTACGCCACTGGAGTCAAGCTATCCTGGCTGATGACAGCTGATAGCCAGAAACCGGTCCTAGGATGCTTGATTCCGGTCCAGGGAAGACATGGCTTGGCAGTTCGGGCTGGACTGTTCCCATGAGGCACAGGGTCAAGACTGATTTGCATATGGCCATGTCTAAACTGGGGTGGCGTAGTGGGCAAAAGAACGATGGATTTAACCCAGATCTCTTGACTGGGGGAGAATGTCTGCATTGTCAGCATTCCGTCCATCATTTGTTTGTTGTAACGCTTTTCGCCCTAAGTGGGATGGGTATTCCCAGACGTGGGACCCGTGCTCACTACGCCACTGGAGTCAAGCTATCCTGGCTGGTGACAGCTGATAGCCAGAAACCGGTCCTAGGATGCTTGATTCCGGTCCAGGGAAGACATGGCTTGGCAGTTCGGGCTGGACTGTTCCCATGAGGCACAGGGTCAAGACTGATTTGCATATGGCCATGTCTAAACTAGGGTGGCGTAGTGGGCAAAAGAACGATGGATTTAACCCAGATCTCTTGACTGGGGGAGAATGTCTGCATTGTCAGCATTCCGTCCATCATTTGTTTGTTGTAACGCTTTTCGCCCTAAGTGGGATGGGTATTCCCAGACGTGGGACCCGTGCTCACTACGCCACTGGTGTCAAGCTATCCTGGCTGATGACAGCTGATAGCCAGAAACCGGTCCTAGGATGCTTGATTCCGGTCCAGGGAAGACATGGCTTGGCAGGTCGGGCTGGACTATTCCCATGAGGCACAGGGTCAAGACTGATTTGCATATGGCCATGTCTAAACTAGGGTGGCGTAGTGGGCAAAAGAACGATGGATTTAACCCAGATCTCTTGACTGGGGGAGAATGTCTGCATTGTCAGCATTCCGTCCATCATTTGTTTGTTGTAACGCTTTTCGCCCTAAGTGGGATGGGTATTCCCAGACGTGGGACCCGTGCTCACTACGCCACTGGAGTCAAGCTATCCTGGCTGATGACAGCTGATAGCCAGAAACCGGTCCTAGGATGCTTGATTCCGGTCCAGGGAAGACATGGCTTGGCAGTTCGGGCTGGACTGTTCCCATGAGGCACAGGGTCAAGACTGATTTGCATATGGCCATGTCTAAACTGGGGTGGCGTAGTGGGCAAAAGAACGATGGATTTAACCCAGATCTCTTGACTGGGGGAGAATGTCTGCATTGTCAGCATTCCGTCCATCATTTGTTTGTTGTAACGCTTTTCGCCCTAAGTGGGATGGGAATCCCCAGACGTGGGACCCGTGCTCACTACGCCACTGGAGTCAAGCTATCCTGGCTGATGACAGCTGATAGCCAGAAACCGGTCCTAGGATGCTTGATTCCGGTCCAGGGAAGACATGGCTTGGCAGTTCGGGCTGGACTGTTCCCATGAGGCACAGGGTCAAGGCTTATTTGCATATGGCCATGTCTAAACTGGGGTGGCGTAGTGGGCAAAAGAACGATGGATTTAACCCAGATCTCTTGACTGGGGGAGAATGTCTGCATTGTCAGCATTCCGTCCATCATTTGTTTGTTGTAACGCTTTTCACCCTAAGTGGGATGGGTATTCCCAGACGTGGGACCCGTGCTCACTACGCCACTGGAGTCAAGCTATCCTGGCTGATGACAGCTGATAGCCAGAAACCGGTCCTAGGATGCTTGATTCCGGTCCAGGGAAGACATGGCTTGGCAGTTCGGGCTGGACTGTTCCCATGAGGCACAGGGTCAAGACTGATTTGCATATGGCCATGTCTAAACTGGGGTGGCGTAGTGGGCAAAAGAACGATGGATTTAACCCAGATCTCTTGACTGGGGGAGAATGTCTGCATTGTCAGCATTCCGTCCATCATTTGTTTGTTGTAACTCAGTCCTGGTGATGGCATTGAGCCCAAGGTAGTCCACACAAAAGCGCGGTTCTGGAGTGACACCGGGTGCAGCAGCCATTGGGACCAAAAACACTGGGCTGGCCCAAGGACTGTTGGAGGGCTCGATCACCACTAACCCCAACATCTTAGAGACCTCCTCTTTGATGCTGGCCCTGCCCCGGTTAGTCAACCTGTAAATCTTGTGTTTTACAGGAGGGCTGTCACTATTGTCCACGTCATGGGTACATCAGTGAGTAACACCTGGGGTCAGAGTAGTCCCAACAACTGGTGACAGTTGCTCTGCTGCTCTGGAGCCAGTGTAGGGGAGAGGATCACACCTTCCACTGACCCATCATGCTCCTTGGAGGACAGGAGGTCAGGGAGAGGTTTACTCTACTCTTCCACTCCATCAACTGTCGCCAAGAGTATGCTTACTTCGAACCTCTCGAAGTGGAGCTTGAGGCGGTTCACGTGCAGGATCCTCAAAAGGCTCCTTGGAATGGAATGGAATGGAATGGAATGGAAGGACATTTATAGAGCGCATGACTACCCAGAAGCATCCCAGCGCTAATAACTGACACGGGGGAACCAGAGGGGCTAAGGGAAAAGCATGGTCTTTAATTGCTTCCGGAAAGCCAGATGGTTAGGGATTGTGAGAAGGTGAAGAGGCAAGGAATTCCAGAGTTTGGAGGCATTATAGGAAAAAAGCCTACCAACACTTCTAGACCTCTTGATCCTAGGGATCTCTGCAAGCTACAGATCGTCTGATCGAAGATTCCGGTTGGCTTTATATGGACGAATCATGGTGGAGATCATAGGTGGGCAAAGTCCCTGCATTGACTTATGTACTCTGCACAGGGCCTTGAACCTAATCCATTCCTGAACCGGAAGCCAGTGAAGGGAGCGGAGGGCCGGTTTAGCTGATAGTCTATTGGTGGTTCCCATCAAAAGTCTTGCGGCACTGTTTTGAACTGATTGGAGTTTTGTGACTGCAGAGATGGGGGCGCCCAAATACAGGGCGTTCCCATAGTCCAGTCTCGAGAGTATTAATGATTGGACCAGTACTTTCCTAGCCTCAAAGGTGAAGGAGAGGCAGGACCTTTCGGGCCATTCTAAGTAGACCATAGCAGAGAGCTGCCGTTTTTCTGGCTTGTGTCCTAAGACTCAGGTCCTGGTGCAGCCATACACCAAGGCTCTTAATTTCTGCTTTCGGGACTGGGGCTGGGCCCATGCTAGAGGGCCACATTGAGCTGGGATTGAAGCTGAGAGTGTTGCCTAAAATCATAATCTCGTTTTTTTCTCCGTTAAGCCTAAGCTGGTAGTCGTCCATCCAGTTTGAGATATAGTTTAGACAGGAGTAGAGGGCATGGATTTTTTGGTCTGCTTGGCTGAGCCCGACCACCAGGATCAGAATCGAGTGATTCACCGTATCAAATGAGGCGCTCAGGTCCAGGAGTAGAATGGCCGCCGAACCTCCAGAGTCCAGGATTTTCCTACTTTCCTCTACCGCAGCCAATAGAGCGGCTTCGGTGCTTTGGTGCGGTCGGAACCCGGTTTGGGAAGGATGGAGCAGGCTGTGGCATTCGAGAAAGCCCAGAAATAGTTAGATTAACGTGTTTCTCTGTTACTTTGCTTATGGCTGGTAGAAGGGATTTGAGGCGATAATTGCCCAATTCAACCGGGTCCAGATTGGGCTTTTTAAGTAGAGCTTTAACCCATGCCTCTTTCCACTTGGCAGGAACTATTCCGGTGGTCAGAGAGGCATTGATCAGGTTTATTAAATGTGGGGCTATTATTGGAGTGACCTGTTTCAGAATGTTCAGAGGCTCTGGGTCAGTAGGAGAGCCGTTGCCATGACCCACACTTTTTGCCCAGGTTGAAATTCGACCAGAGTGGCATTCTGGTCATACCACTTCTTCATCTCTTCCTGGCTTGCTTCTAGGTTCACCTGAGCGAGTTACCTGAAGTGGGCAGTTTGGTTTCTGAAGGCCAGCATGTAAATAAACATCCTGGGGAGTTTTCCTGGGAGCTGCTTCCCAGCCTTCCTTCACCAAACTAATAGGTCCTCTCACAGGGTGACCATACAGAAGCTCAAAGGGACTGAACTCAAGAGACTTCTGTGGCACCTCCCTGTATGCAAAGAGAAGGCATGACAAGAGGACGTCACACTTATGCCTCAGGGGTTCTGTTAGACCCATAATCATACCCCTCAAGGTCTGGTTGAATATCCCCACCAGACCATTACCTTGGGGGTGGTAAGGAGTGGTGAACTTGTAGGTTACACCACACTCCTTCCACAGGGATGTCATATACTTGGATATGAAAGTAGTTCCCCTGTCAGAAACCACCTCTCTGGGGAACCCCACACAGGAAAAGATCCCCATTAACGCCCGGCCCACCACTGGTGCCGTGGTTGTCCTGAGAGGGATTGCCTCCGGGTACTGGGTGGCATGGTCCACCAAGCCCAGGATGTACCTGTTGCCCATGGTTGCCTTTGGATCCAGTGGCCCCAGAATGTCCATCCCTACCCTTTCAAAGGGTGTTCAAACAACTGGGAATGGTTGGAGAGGAGCTTTGACCTTCATCCCACTCTTACCACTTGCCTGGAAAGTTTGGCAAGACCTACAATGTCCATCCAACTGCCTTCACATTTGGGGCCAGAAGCAGTGGGTGACAAGCCTGTCAAAGGTCTTGTCCCACCCCAAATGTCCTGCACGTCATGAGACAGACCCAGTAGGAAGGTCCTGAAGTGCTGGGCTCAGCAACCTTACACTCACTATACAGGAGACCATTCTCCCAGTAGATCCAATGGGATCCGGACTGATCACCAGCTGCCTGGTCTACAGCCTGCTGCTGCAGACCCTTCAGAGAAGGGCACTCCCTGTAGAATTCTTCCCTGGTGGGATCCCCTCCTTGCTACCAATGGGTCAACTCAGAGATGTCCCCCAGTTCAGCTACCTGCTCCCCTGTAGGCACCGGGGTATCCCACTCAAGGTCAGTTTCCTCCCGGTCAGTGGAAACTTCAGGGGCCGGTTTCCCGTGCCCCCTGCCTTTTCTCTTGGCAGGTTCCTGGGCCACTGTTTCTGGCTCCAGGCCCTTCTGATCACCTTTTCTGGCCAACATTGACCGAGTGGACACACGTGCCCACTCTGGCACCCAAGCATCTCCAAGTGAGACCTGAGCTCAACATCCTTCCACGAGGACTGCTCCAGGTCGTTACCTAGCAGGCAATCTACAGGCATGGTAGGGCTCTCAACCACCCTAAAGGGACCTGAGACCCCCCCCCATTCAAAGGGAACCTGCTCCACCATACACTGGCACTGTTGTCTACTGCAACTACTTGGTGGAATGCCCTGGG
Source organism: Triturus cristatus (assembly GCF_964204655.1). Taxonomy (NCBI): domain Eukaryota; kingdom Metazoa; phylum Chordata; class Amphibia; order Caudata; family Salamandridae; genus Triturus; species Triturus cristatus. The sequence continues at coordinate 409,586,770 of NC_140590.1, forward strand.
GACTACCTGCTCCTCAGAGACCAGGTGACACCGGACTGAGATCACACTGGCTCTAGTATCACTGAGAGCCTCTGCCCTTTTCCCTTTGATGGTCACCCAGGTGCTGTATTTCTTTGTGTTAGACAGCACCTGGTTTCCTGGGATCATCTCTCTGTGCCCTAGTGAGACGAGGGTCATCTCTGCGGGATCCCCACCCTCTTGTGAGTACCCCTCCTCCACAAGGGCTACACTCGCCACACCCTTGGTCTGCCCACCAGTGGCTGGCTCTGCCCTCTTGGGACACTTGGGGTCCCCCTTCAAGTGACCCACCTGATCACATGCAGAACACTTGCGGGCGCCGGTCTCAGCAGGCTTTCCTGAAGAGACCACGGCTTTCTTATCTCCTGGGGGATGGGAACCTTTACTTTGAGTGTTAGTTTGGGGCCCTTTAGAGAACTCCTGTGCTTTACCCTTATCCCCCCCCCACTTTTCTGCTGCGGACCTACTCACCTTTGGCTGAGTCTCCCACAAACGCTTTCTTGTGGACCCGGGTACTCACCCAGCGGTCCGCCTCCATAGCAAGCTTCCTGGGGTCAGTTAGCTTACTATCAACCAAGTGCTGGCACAGCTCTGCAAAACATAAACTAGACAAGTGCTCCTATGCAATCAAATTGTAGAGCCCCTGAAAATCTGTTACATTACTGCCGTTCACCCAGCCATCCAGTGACCTGCAGAACAAATCTACACATTCCAACCAGGAGTTGGCATCAGACTTTTTACTGGACCTAAACTGATCCCTGTACTTTTCAGGATTGAGTACATACCTAGTGAGGAGAGTGTCCTTCATGTCAGCGTAGGTGAGGTTCTGCCCCTTACCCAAAGCTACCAGGATATCCCTTGCTTCCTCTGGAAAGAGAGGCCATAACCCTGCCCCCCAACTCCTTTCAGGGACCCCATTCAAGTGAATGGACGACTCGTACCCTTGAAAGCACCTCTGTATGTCATCCCCCTTCTTGTACTCCTTACTTACATTCTTGGGGATGTGCACAAGCCTATCTGCCTACACTGAAGAGTTGCTGCCACCATCTGAGCTGGGCCTACTCCTTCGTTCCAGCTCCTTAAAACTTCTCTCATGATCTAAGATCATCTTCCTTTCTTCCATGGCTATTCTTTTTCTCTTCCCTCTCATTCTCCATCCAAAGTGTCTCCAATTCGAACTTCCTTGTTTCTCGCCTGTCCTCCAACTCCTCTGCGGACAGGCCCTTGCTGCCTGGTATGGCGGGTTCCCCCCTCCCAAAAGCACATCCGCCTCTCCATTGTGATCTCCAGATTGCCCACTGGCATGTCTGGCTGCTATTCAGGCCCTCTGCGCCTTTTGGAGCTCCTCCTTCCTAGTGAGGCCTCTGACTTGGACTTTTAGGTTTTTGCAAATCACTTTCAATTCTTTCACATTGTAGGATTCCAACCTATCCTCCTCAAAGGCAACTTCCAGGGATGCAACAGATGATGCTCTTGATTAAGGTATGATGAAGTAGCAAGTTCAAACTGGCAAGACCAAAATAAGCCATAAAGAAAAAGAAATAGTATGTGGCACGTAATGGCCTGCGATATGGTAGTAGTGCACACCAGTCACTGTAAGTCAAGTGCAAACACTAGACCTATCCTCACCGCTGACAACCAGTGTTAGAAATGGGGGTCTCTAGTTGGCAATGGTTTGCACCTTGTCCAAGTAGGGACCCTTCCGTCTAGTCAAGATGAGGGAGTTAAGCTCCTAAAATAACCCCTGCTCACCCCTTTGGTAGCTTGGCACGAGCAGTCAGGCTTATCTTACAGGCAGTGTGTAAAGCATTTGCACATAACTAACAGTAATGCAGTGTAAGCACTACAAAAGGACACCACACCAGTATAGAGAAATATCCAATACTTATATACTTAAGACAAGACCAAAAACGATAAAAATCCACAATACAGTACTTAGAAATCTTCAGTTATCAAAATAACCTTGAAAAACAGTTCTTTGAAGTCGATAAGTCAATAGCTCCCTCTGGGGCTATTACGGCATCCTAAACTAACAAATGAAACAGTTCTGGCTGACCACGGTGTCGTGGGCCGGCTACGGTGTTGGGAAGACCCGGAAAACAGTACCTGCCTCTGCAGGCGTCGGTTCCGGAGGTCGGTGCAGGAGTCGTCGGGCCCTTGAAGTCACACGCATTGCAGATCAAACTACTCATGATTGAAGTCCAGAGCGCTGGCGTCTGCAGGTGTCGGGTGCTGCGGTGCAAAGTGCAGGGGTGCGGCATGCGATACCCTCAGGTCATGGTGCGAGCAGCGGCTCAGTAGTGGCATCAGATGGCGTCGTCGGTGAGACCAGGGTCGCGGTGCGAAGTGATGCGGTGCTCGTCACGGTGCTGGCAGGTCACAGTGCAAGCAGAGGCGTTGTCGTTGCTGAAGCGCTGTCGACGGCTGACGAACTGGAGTAGATGGCATCAGCGTCGGTAGCCAAGGCTGTGGTGCGGGATGAGGGTGGTGTATCGTGTAAGTTTATGAGCGGTGCCCTTGACCCACGGTGCAGGCAGCAGCATCAATTCGGCATAGAGTGGCGGTGTCGGGGATACCATGGTGGCAGTGTGAAGCAACGCGTTGCGAAGTACGGTGCCCACAGGTCGTGGCGCAAGCAGCAGCTCAGTTGCGGCGTCAGCAGGTGTCGTCGGAGAGACCAGGGTTGCGGTGCGGAGTTGCGGCGGTGCCCTCTGCGGTGCCTTCAGGACATGGAGTCGACAGCGGCCTCATAGACGGCGTAGGATTGCTTTTTCTTCTGTTGCATCACAAAACTATCTGCCTGCACTGAAGAGTTGCTGCCACCATCTGAGCTGGGCCTACTCCTTAGTTCCAGATCCTTAAGACTTCTCTCATGCTCTAAGATCATCTTCCTTTCTTCCATGGCTAGTCTTTTCTCTTCCCTCTCATTCTCCATCCTGAGGTTCTCCAATTCGAACGTCCTTGTTTCCCGCCTGTCCTCCAACTCCTCTGTGGACAGGCCACTGCTGCCTGGTCCGGAGGGTTCCCCTCCTCCCAAAAGCACATCCACCCTAGGAGTAGGCTCCTCCGCCTCTCCACTGAGATCTCCAGATTGTCCACTGGCATGCCTGACTGCTACTCAGGCCCTCAGCACCCTTTGTAGCTCCTCCTTCCTAGTGAGGCCTCTGACTTGGACTTTTAGGTTTTTGCAAATCGCTTTCAATTCTTTCACATTGTAGGGTTCCAACCTTTCCTCCTCAAAGGCAACTTCCAGGGATGCAACAAATGATGCTCTTGATTCAGGCCCGATGAAGTAGCAAGTTCAAACTGGCAAGATCAAAACCGGCCAAAAAGAAAAAGAAACAGTATGTGGCACGTAATGGTCTGCGATATGGCAGTAGTGCACACCAATCACTGTAGGTCAAGTGCAGACACTAGACCTATCCTCACCGCTGAAAACCAGTGTTAGAAATGAGGGTCTCTAGTTGGCAATGGTTTGCACCTTGTCCAAGTAGGGACCCTTCCGTCTAGTCAGGATGAGGGAGTTAAGCTCCTAAAATAACCCCTGCTCACCCCTTTGGTAGCTTGGCACGAGCAGTCAGGCTTATCTTACAGGCAGTGTGTAAAGCATTTGCACATAATCAACAGTAATACAGTTTAAGCACTACAAAAGGCCACCACACCAGTTTACAAAAATATCCAATATTCTTATATACTTAAGACAACACGAAAAACTATAAAAATCCACAATACAGTACATAGAAACCTTCAGTTATCAAAATAACCTTGAAAAACAGTTCTTTGAAGTCGATAGCTCCCTCTGGGGCTATCACGGCGCAGTGAACTAACAAATCTAAACAGTTCAGGCTGACCGCGGCGTTGCGGGCCAGCTACAGTGTTGGGAAGACCCACAAAACAGTACCTTTAGAAATGCAGGGCGTTGGCGACCTCTCGTTGAGCTTCTGAAAGCACGACGTCCGCAAGCATCGGTTCTGTAGGTCAGTGCTGGAGTCATCAGGCCCTTGAGGTCACACGCATAGCAGATCGAACTCCTTGCAGTTGAAGTCCAGAGCGCTGGCATCGGCAGATGTTGGGTGCTGCGGTGCAAAGTGCAGCAGTGTGGCATGCGATGCCCTCAGGTCACCGGTGCGAGCAGCGGCTCGGTGGTGGCGTCAAATGGCGTAGTCGGTGAGACCAGGGTCGTGGTGCGAAGTGATGCGGTGCTCGTCGCAGTGCTGGCAGGTCACGGTGCAAGCAGAGGCGTTGTCGGCTGATGAACTGGAGTCGATGGCACCCGCATCGGTAGGCCAAGGCTGCGGTGCAGGATGAGGGTGGTGAGTTGTGTAACTTTATGAGCTGTGCCCTTGAACCAAGGTGCAAGCAGCAGCGTCAATTTTGGTGTGGAGAGGCGTTGTCGGGGATACCAAGGCGGCGGCGTGAAGTTCGGCGTTGCGGAGTACGGTGCCCACAGGTCGTGGCACAAGCAGCCGCTTGGCGGTGGCGTCGGCAGGTAACATCGGTGAGACCAGGGTTGCGGTGTGCCATTGCGGCTGTGCCCTCTGTGAGCCTTCAGGACATGGAGTCGGCAGCGGCGTCAAAATACACAGTCCCCAGTGCTGAGGGCAGAATAACTTGAAGTCTTTGCTCTTCCTGAGACTTCTTGAACAGGGGGCAAGCTCTACCTCAAGCCTTTGGAGAAACCCACAAAAATAGATTGCAGAAATTTCAGTCCAATCCTTTCACTGCCCAAGAGAGAAGCAGCCACTGGAGGCCAACACAGCAAAGCACTTAGCAAAGTGGTAGTTCCTCCTCACAACTTCTCCAGCTCTTCTTCGTGGCAGTCTTCTTGCTCCAAAATAGTTCTTAAGTTCTGGGCCCCATTATTTATACCATCAAATCCTTTGTTCTCTGAAGGCAGAGAGTGTCTGTAACCAGCCAAAAACAGTTCTGTCCTCACTGGTGCAGCTTCCTGGCAGGGGGTGGAGACGGCATTATACAAGACAGACCAGGCCCATTCAGGTGCAAGGAAATCTCCTCCCACTACTCTAAATGCAACCCAGGTCTCAGCCCAGCCCTGACCCATCAGACTTCTGGTGCCGCTGTCCCTCTCCAGTTCCTGACATCTAAAAGCCAGACATGCAATACAAAAACCTAGCTGAGGCACACTGGATGGTTAGGCAAGAAAATACCTACTTTCTAAAAGTGGTATTTTCAAACACAATGTTTAAAACTCACACACAGCAGTACATGTCCTACCCCTAACATACACAGCACCATGCCCACAGGGGTACCTTGGGCCTACCTTAGGGGGTGACTGACATGAAGAAAAAAGGAAGAGTCAAAACCGGGAGATCAGAAAGCAAAAAGACAGGAGAAACACACCTAAAGATGCCAAGTCTAACACACACTCACTACTCAATACCATGCATCAATTTACAAATATACATTAGCTGTTTGAAATACTTCTTGACCTAGCGTAACATCCCCACCCCTCCCGTGGGGTGATGGGGTCTAGTACCACCACTCACATATATGAACATCCTCATGCCTTCAAATGCAGTGGATTGGCCATAACCTGGAGCAAAGGCCCTTCCCACTGGCCCCATCCCAGTGGCCACCCACCCCATTATCACAACAAGCATTTACAATAGGAACACCTGCCATAGTGACACATGACCCTGATTGAGCATCTCATACTGACAATACAGTATACACACTTTAATCACAGTGGCTGACAATCTGGTTGTTCAACTAACGCAGTAGCAAGAATACATGTATAGGCGTCACTTAGAATGACGGGTACTTATCATATCTGGTAACAGGTCTAATGCAAGTCAATCACAGCCCCTAAAAGGCATCACATTTATAATCACATGAATAGGCCATTACAACCAGGCACCCTGGCAAGAATGCCTAGCAACATATTTCCAATTTACTTATCATTCCGCATATTAAATGTAACTTCTACTCTCCATTAGGACCAACATTACGTAAATGCACTACTTGTGCAATTGCACCTCTTCACCTCTAGGGGATGTCTCTCCAAAGACATCCCAAGTTCAGCCTCTCCCACCACAGTGCAGTTCTAAACATCAGTGCCTGGCTGCAGAACAGCAATAGATGGGCTTTGAAACATAGCTGAACACTTAAGGGGTTGTTTTCTTTAAGTCCAAGAGACTTACATGGGGACTTTCCTCTCTTGTCCTGGGGGAGTCTGCATTGCTCCTGCAGCTCCCCCTGCACCTTTCCACACAAATGGCGGTGGCCCCATTCTCCTGGGGCCACCACACGCAGAAACAAACAGGTTTTCCTGCAGGCTTCACTTCCCTCTTCTTGCAGCGGGACTCACCCCTTCTCTCCACTGACACCGGGGCCCGGAGTTGGGGGTCCCGGGCCCCAGGGATTTCTTCACGGGGAGAGCAACGGCATTCGCAGGCTTCTGCGGGGCACGTGGCACCAGTTCACAGGGGGCGCAACTGTGCTTCCTGACTTTGGTTGTTGGTCGGGGCCAGGTTGGGCTCCTGGCACACCTGCGGGCCCATTTCACAGGAAGCGCGATGGCGCACCCCGACTTTACTTCTCAAGAGCCCAGGTTGTAGAGCCTGGGCCCCATAGGCACCTTCACAGGGAGGCGCGGCGGCGCTTCCTGGCATCTCCTTCTGGGGGCAGCCCCTGGGACCTGACCCATCCTGGGGACACATCCAAGACTGGTGGCGGAGCCCCACACGCTTCGTCGTTGGTCTGCTCAGGGTCAAAGGTTGCCTACCTTCTGGGGGAAAATCTCGGCCCTGTGCAGCCGATTTTCACAATCCTGGCCGCTTCTCGCTCCTGGCGGCCAGCCCTAGCCACCTGGAGCACTTTTCGCCACCCTTCTGGCCTCCAAGGGGGTGAACTCAGCCAGAAGCTGTCTTCACTGGCTCCCTGCACTAGTCTTTCACCTGGCTCTCCTTCTGGGCCTCTCTTCCCCTTGCACAGTGGCCCAGGCTTCTCTTCACTGGTCCTGGACTCCCTCAAATGAGCAGCCCAGAATCCTGGGACAGTCAGGGGGTTCCTCCTTCCAACTGCCCATGACCTCAGGCTCCAGCATCAGTCTTCCTCAGCAAGACCACACCCCAGAGAGAGTGCCTCTTCCTGTGCAAGACCTTTAAAGAGAAATTGGAGGGGTCTGGCAGGAAGGAACTTCTGCCCTATCCTGCAGCGACACATCACCTTTCTGCCCCTGCTCTCTCATTCCTGCAAAGGCCTCTGGTCTCTGAAGAGCTCCCTTCCCACCTTGCTGCCTTGATGGCCCGGGCCCGGAGCAGGCCAGGTGCCTGGCACTGGGTGACAGCTGCTGATGGATAACCTGCAGCTTCACCCCCATATGTCCCTCCTGGAGAGAAGAACTTCGGCCTTGGGAATGCTTGCAGTGAGTGTTAGGCCTCTGATGCTACAGCTTGGGGAGGAAGGTGATTAATCCAGCCAGCCAGGGTCACATCCCGCCAGGCTCTCGTTATGAGCTGAGTCAGAGGAATATGACATTTCTGGATGACCCATAAGCAGTAGAGATATGGCTTTGGACTCAGCAGAATACTTATTTTTACACAACTTACAGTGTACTTTGATGCATGTCTGGAATTTGTAGGTCCTAGGGAATTGAAACTACAACATGAGGTCTCTGTCTCCATAGGAGAGTAATGGAGTGTTCCTACAGTGAAACAGTAAAGCACACTGACTTTCCCTCACATGTGTCGCCCAGCATTATAAAGCCTATTCCATGTCACCACACAACTCTGCGTAGTTCCTGCCTCACCATTCTATCTGTACGTGCTCCTGGGCTGAGCACGACTGGGATCTCGCCCACGCAGCCCTTACACATGTGTCCATATGTCACCAGTCCGGTGCCCCTTAACCTGGCTGCAGCACAGCTGCCTTATCTCACAGGGTGTACACCGGTGAAATCCACATGCAGTCCATTTTATCATGAGTTCACTGTGGGTGAGTGTAGGAGAGTAGGGTCTGCAATCCTATGATCACCCAGATTTTTTGCTTTTGCTTCATTGGTTTATGACTTTCCCCGGCTGTGGGCCTGCCAATCAGACCCACAGCCTAGCTGTTCTCTCTCGAAATTAAACACATGTACATTAGGTGCATCCACCAGTTGGAACTGGGCCGCCTTGTCAGTCCCTGTCTCAGCATACCACAGGTATCCAGGGCATCGGTGTACCCAGGGCCTACCAGGGGCTGCAGCATGTATTATGCCACCCCTGGAATGGCCGCCCAAATCTGACACAACTGGCTGCACGACAGCTGGGGCACCGTGGTGTAATCACCCGTTGCTGTAGGTGTAGTATTCCTACACCTAACCCTAAAATGGACACATGGATTCCTGTCAGTCACTCCTATGGCAGGCCTTATCAATCCTGAAGGCAGAGTGCAGGGAATCATGTGGGGCGGTGCTCTGGCGCGAGCTGAGCCCGTCGACGGCTTGCGGAACCAAGTCCTAATAGCCGTTCCATGGTGACGCGGGCCAACTACTTTTAAATGCATTATAATCCTCGCGGTTATTTGCTAACTTTGGCATCGCATCACCTACACATGTCGAGTAAGGTGTCATACGAATTGGAATACGAACCCCTCGCCAGTTCTGGCGACGGGGTTAGCATTCCCCCCTTTTAGAGGGGCACGACATGGAAGTAACCTTGAACCCCGGTTAAAGTTGACTCAAGCCTCAGCATCACAAAATGGATGCTGCCACCAGACACAAGTCTGACCTCCTGCTGCTGGGAGACCTTCCAGCGAGGGGAGCTTGGACAAAGGGTTTCCTGTCGAGGGCAGTGTTAGCACCATCCCAGACAGGGTTTGTGTATCCCAGGTAGGCAGGGCTGAAAGGAAGGTGATTGCCAGTGGCACCCCGGTGCTCACTGTGCATAGCCCGGCTCAAACCAGTTTCGGGGGCACACCAGCCCCTGAGCTGGGGCGAAGCCGGACAAAGGAAAGGGGTGTAAACACCCCCCTCCTGGCTCCACCCATAGGTAGAACCTAGTCACGGGCCAGCCCCTTTTTCTTAGAATAAAGGTAGGAGCGAGTCCCCTTCCCAAATTGGATAATTCTGAATCTTGAACTACTTTCCACGAAAGGAACTCTTGACTATTTCTGAAGACTCTCCCTTGTGGCTAAGGAGTAGCCACCCTGCACCAGCAGGCACCACCTAAGCGCTTGCGGTTTGCTGTAAGTCTCTCCCACGGATCAAGACTGCCCAGCTCGACGAGACCCGAGTTCCCTGCCATCTCTGACCTTTTACCTACCTCATCAGCCCAGCTGAGAGTCGTAGGTGTGACGAGACCTGCGGGACCGGCCATCTTCAGAACCTGCACGACGCTTATCTAGCACGCCCACCGAGGGACCCTCGAGTGAGTGCACCTAGGGTTTGAGAAGCCCTAACCCTGAGCAGCTCCAGCACCGAAGTCTGCCTCCCCAGCATCCCCGAGATCTGCGTGGGGGCCCTTCCGCTCCTTGCTGTTCACCGCGTTGTTCGACCACTTGCCGACCGGCTTGTGGCCCTCTTCACGACGCACCACGTTTGTTTCATCACTAGTCTGGTTGCTCCAGACTGGCTCTTGCTCCCCTTCAACAGAGGAGTACCACGGACCCTCCTGGTCCACTCCAGACGCCATCTTGACTCAACCGCGTGGGCTTGCCACTGCCAAGATCTGCTGCCCCATTCCTGGGCCCAGCATCATCGACAGCAGACACCTACGTGGGACAGCTCGCCCTCCATCCTGGTCGCCGCCGCGCCTCCTGGTCCGAGGAACAGCCGAGTCCGACGTCATCCACTCACCTGGTCGAGGTGACTTCAGCCGGTACCCTCCTGGTGCCCACACGATCGCTGACTAGCGGTTGAGAACTGAGTCCCCTCTGCTTTCAGGTTTCCTTCATCACCGATCCAGGTTTGGATCTCGCTGAACATCGACACTGGTCGCCTGCCAGCAACTCTTCTTTCAGGCTCCTGAGACTACAACGAGGACTTCCGACATCTTGCCGAACCTTCCACAGCCGCAGCCTCTGGGCTAGGTAACTCGAGCATTTCGGTGCTCCATCGCAGGTTCGCTTTACAAGTGTCCAGTTCCTTTTTCGTTTAGTCCCACTGATCGGATCACTCCGGAATCAGTAACTTTAGACTTTCTAACTTCTCCCCTTCCACTTGCAGTGTAATGGTTTCGTGCCCTCGGGCATTCGTGTAAATTGTGCAACCAGAAGTATTTTCCTAAGAGTTTTGTATTGTTCTTAGCTCCCTGACTCATAAAGAGCCAGGGTAGTCTTGTTATAAATAAATATCCTTTATTTTCATAACAACTTGTGTGTTCAAGGGGTATATGTGATGGTAAACAGCTGGCTTAACACGCCCTCTAGAGTTTAGCCTAAGACTGCTCGTATCCACGCTACTAGGATAGCTGGTCTATAAGGTTGACTTACAACCAATCATCAATAAGGGTTGTTTGGAATGATACACAGTGATCACTAGAATAGTGAGCACTACATATCAGGCCAACTTCTCACATTGGTGAGCAGCGGTTGGGATTTGAGCTTGCTGTTGTTTTACCACACACGTATCCTAAGAATATCGCAGTGAAAGATCACATAAGTACCCAGGTACATATAACTTAACTTAGAATACTCCGAGTTCTACTGAACCGGCTGTTGTAGTGTAACAGGGCTTAGCACACCCTGACTACAACTCTTAGCAAGGGATCAGTAGGTAAACACATAGTGTAGGTAGGTGCATCACTTACACCTCACTAGAAAAGCATGTCGGTCCACGGAGAGTCTTCGCAGACTCCCTTAGTGGTCAGTGACCCTCCACAGGTCGTGTCACGATATGCAACTCTTAGCTTCAAGGAGATGAGACAACTGTGTGCCTCCAGGAAGCTAAACCAGGGTTCTAACCCTACCATCGCAATTCTGATAGGTCTCATAGAGGCGTACGATGCTAGGAGGTCCTCTAATACAGGTCCCCCCAGTGCTGATGGGAACATGCCTCCCTTAGAGGGAACCCTCGGTGACCCAGACCTCGACCTCCACACAGAGGAGGAGGACGAGGAGGAGTTATCAGGAGACGAGGCAGACAAAGGTCCAGTGGTAGTCGGCAGGCTTACAAGGACCAACTTAAGCAGGCATGAGAATGGAACTGGGGGAGCCCCGGGCCCACGCTCAAGCAGGCCTAACCTTGGGAACGGACGAGCTAGGTCTCTCTCCAGAGGCTCTGGCAGATCGGTTCACACACATGTCTCTCAGGCATCTTCTCAGAGAGGAATGACGTCCCCTCAGAGGAGGGAGCATGAAGCGAAGATGAGGGAAGTCAATCTGAGGATCGAGCGGGATGAACTTGCCCTCGCCAAAGAAAGACTTGCCCTGGCCCGAGAGCAGAAATTAAGTGGGTTAGATCCCACTGGTGGCAGCATTCTCAATAGAGAGAAAGACAGGGGTATAGACACTAGACACCTGAGTAAAATAGTGCCCCCCTTTAAACAAGGGGACGACATCCACAAGTGGATAACTGCCTTGGAGAGGGCCTGCACTGTCCAGTGCGTCCCCCCAAGTCAGTGGGCAGCTATACTGTGGCTTTCCTTTGAAGGTAAAGGAAGGGACAAGCTCCTCACTACTAGAGCTGAGGATGCTAACAACTACCAAGTCCTGAAGAACACACTGATTGATGGGTTCGGCTTAACCACGGAACAGTACCGGGTGCTGTTCCGGGACACCCAGAAGATTCAGTCTCAGGATTGGACTGACTTTGTCGATTGTGCCACTAAGGCTTTGGAAGGCTGGTTGCTGGGTAGCAAGGTTACTGATTACACAGGATTGTACAATCTTATCATGCGAGAACAGATTTTAAACAACTGTCAGAACCAATTGTTGCATCAGCACCTTGTCGACTCGGATCTGACCTCTCCCCAAGAATTGAGAAAGAAGGCAGACAGATGGGTCAGAACAAGGGTCAAGCAGAACCAGAACCCGAACCAGGGTGGTCAGAAGAAAGCAGACCAGAAGGGTAGTAACAAAAACGAACAAAATGACCAGAAGTCTTCGACAGGTCCCCAACAAACCAAAGAGGGTGGGGGTCAGGCTTCACAGAAGAAGAAGACTCAAGAAGGCCAGTCAAAAAGGTGGTGCCAATACTGTAAAAGTAAGACTCACTGGTTTAGTGAGTGCACCAAGAAAGGAGGGCAAACTCCTGCCACTGCAGCCCCTAAGGCACCTGCACCCCCTAGTACAGTCAGCAGTGGTAGTGCGCCTCCCAAGGCATTAGTTGGGTTAACCTTGGGAACCGAGGGGAGTGACGACTTAGTCGGCACACTCACTCAGGCCGTCCTTGTCTGTACAGGGGATATGGATATGTCCCCTGATGCCAGTCCCAATACTTTGGGCAAATACAGACAGACACCTTTGATTAATGGAAAAGTGGCTCAGGCCTACAGGGACACTTGTGCCAGTGTCACCATGGTGACGCCTAACTTTGTGGACCCTGGACAGATCATGCTAGGTACCAGTTACCTAGTGACCAAGGCCAGCAACATCACTACCAATCACAGTATGGCAGTTGTTGATTTCTCCTGGGGAGGGGTAAGTGGCCCGAAAAAGGTTGTGGTTAGTTCAGACCTCCCCATAGAATGTCTGTTGGGCAATGATTTGGAAACGTCACAATGGTCAGAAGTGGAGCAGAGGACTCACATGGAAATGTTAGGCTTGCCAGCACATGTCCTTGCTGTGACCAGGTCACAGGCCAAAAGGTGCCCCACTGAACAGGTGCTGGATCCTGGAAGAACGGACCAGACACCTTCCAAGAAGAGGAGCAGTAAGGGTAAGGCTTCGCCTTCCCCCTTGCCCCAGGTCGTGGATCAAGTCTCTGAGGAGGCTGACCTTAAAGAACTGAGGGAAACTGAGCCGAAAGAGCTTGAACCTGGTCAGGTTGAGTTTCTGGGCTCAGGGGGACCCTCCAGGGAAGACCTGGGGAAGGCACAGTTAGACTGCCCCTCCCTTGAACCCCTCAGACAGCAGGCTGCTGCTGAGGCTGCAGGGAACGCCACAGGTACCCACAAGGTGTACTGGGACGATGGACTCCTGTACTCCGAGGCAAGAGACCCCAAACCTGGTGCGACCAGGAGGCTGGTCATCCCCTTGTCTCTGAGAGGTTTCCTTCTTACCTTGGCCCACGAGATTCCCCTTGCAGGTCACTTAGGCCAGAATAAGACTTGGGACAGAATTGTTCCACACTTCCACTGGCCCCACATGTCCGAAGATACGAAGGAGTTTTGCCGCTCCTGTGTCACTTGCCAAGCCAGCGGTAAGTCAGGTGGCACGACAAAGGCCCCCCTCATACCACTACCGGTGGTGGGGGTACCCTTTGAACGGGTGGGGATCGACATTGTCGGACCGATGGAACCCCAGACAGCATCAGGGCACAAGTTTATACTGGTGGTGGTGGACCACGCCACTAGGTATCCTGAAGCTATTCCACTTAGGACCACTACAGCACCTGTGGTGGCACGGGCCCTACTTGGAGTGTTCTCCAGAGTGGGCTTCCCTAAGGAGGTCGTCTCAGACAGAGGTGCAAACTTCATGTCGGGATATCTGACTGCAATGTGGAAGGAGTGTGGTGTCAACTACAAGTTCACCACACCCTATCACCCACAATGCAATGGGCTTGTTGAGAGATTCAACAGGACCCTAAAAGGGATGATTCACGGACTACCTGAAAAGCTTCGGCGGAGATGGGATGTCCTGATACCCTGCCTCTTGTTCGCCTACAGAGAGGTCCCGCAGAAGGGGGTTGGCTACAGCCCTTTTGAGCTTCTGTTCGGACATCCTGTAAGGGGACCCCTTTGTTTGGTAAAGGAAGGATGGGAGAGACCTCTCAGAAAGCCGGCATCGAACATTGTGGACTATGTACTCGGTCTCCGCTCGCGGATGGCGGAGTACATGGAAAAGGCGTCTAAAAACCTTGAGGCGAGCCAAGAATTACAGAAAGCTTGGCACGACCAAAAGGCTGTCCTGACTGTGTACCAGCCTGGACAGAAGGTGTGGGTGCTGGAGCCAGTGGCCCCAGCAGCACTCAAAGACAAATGGTCTGGGCCCCACACGATCATTGAGCAAAAGGGAGAGGTCACCTACTTGGTAGACCTGGGAACTCCCCGGAGCCCCCACAGGGTGCTCCATGTAAACAGGCTCAAGGCATATGTCGACAGGGAGGGCATGGGCTTGCTCATGGCCACAGACGAGGGACAGGAGGAGGAGAGTGACCCTCTCCCGGACCTGCTCTCTCAGAACCCTGACGATGGGTCAGTAGATGGTGTTGTCTTTTGTGGCAGCCTCTCTGGACATCAACAAAAGGATTGTAAACAGGTTCTTCAATCCTTTCGACATATGTTCTCTCTGACGCCCAGTCAGACCAATTGGTGTACCCATGAGGTCGACACTGGGGACAGTCTGCCCGTAAAGAGTAAAATCTATCGGCAACCTGATCATGTCAGAGACTGCATCAAGACGGAGGTGCAGAAAATGTTGGAGCTGGGAGTCATTGAACCCTCGGACAGCCCCTGGGCTAGTCCCGTAGTTCTCGTGCCGAAACCTCACACCCAGGGCGGTAAGAAAGAGATGAGGTTTTGAGTGGACTACAGAGGTCTCAATGCAGTCACTAAGACTGACGCCCACCCAATACCAAGAGCAGACGAACTTATCGACCGGTTGGCTTCGACCAGCTACTTAAGTACGTTTGACCTGACAGCTGGGTATTGGCAAATCAGGTTAGCTGAGGAGGCCAAGCCCAAAACAGCATTTTCTACCCCGGGTGGGCACTATCAGTTCGTGGTAATGCCCTTTGGTTTGAAAAATGCACCTGCCACCTTCCAAAGGCTGGTGAATCGAGTTCTCACTGGGTTGGACGACTTCTGCGAGGCGTATCTGGACGATATCGCTGTCTTTAGCTCCACCTGGGAGGATCACCTGGTCCACCTGAGGAAAGTGTTAGAGGCCCTGCAAAAGGCAGGCCTCACTATCAAGGCCACTAAGTGCCAGATAGGGCAGACACAGGTTGTATACCTGGGCCACCTTGTAGATGGAGGCCAGGTTCAACCATTGGAGCGCAAAATACAGGCCATCCAGGACTGGGCTCCTCCAACCACCCAGACTCAGGTTCGAGCTTTCTTGGGCCTGACTGGTTATTACCGGAAGTTTGTCAGAAATTATGGATCCATTGTGACCCCGCTAAACTACCTGACAAGCAAAAAGATGCCAAAAAAAGTTCAGTGGACAGCAAGCTGTCAGAAGGCATTCGATGACCTAAAGCAGGCCATGTGCACAGCACCTATCCTAAAGAGTCCAGACTACTCCAGACCATTAATTGTACAAACAGACGCTTCGGAGCTGGGTGTGGGAGCTGTTCTATCTCAACTGAATTTTGATGGTCATGACCAGCCCATAGCTTTTATTAGCAGGAGGCTGACCCCCAGAGAGAAGAATTGGTCAGCTATTGAGAGGGAGGCCTTTGCTGTGGTTTGGGCCCTGAAGAAGTTGAGGCCATACTTGTTTGGCACTCACTTCAAGATTCAGACCGACCATAAGCCCCTCTTGTGGCTAAATCAAATGAAGGGTGAAAACCCCAAACTACTTAAGTGGTCCATTTCCCTACAGGGGATGGACTTCACAGTGGAGCATAGACCTGGCACTGATCATGGCAATGCAGATGGGCTCTCCAGGTATTTCCACTTAGAGCAAGAAGACTCACCTGGTCAAGGTTAGCTTATTGTCCCAAAGTTTGGGGGGGGGTCATGTAGGAGAGTAGGGTCTGCAATCCTATGATCACCCAGATTTTTTGCTTTTGCTTCATTGGTTTATGACTTTCCCCGGCTGTGGGCCTGCCAATCAGACCCACAGCCTAGCTGTTCTCTCTCGAAATTAAACACATGTACATTAGGTGCATCCACCAGTTGGAACTGGGCCGCCTTGTCAGTCCCTGTCTCAGCATACCACAGGTATCCAGGGCATCGGTGTACCCAGGGCCTACCAGGGGCTGCAGCATGTATTATGCCACCCCTGGAATGGCTGCCCAAATCTGACACAACTGGCTGCACGACAGCTGGGGCACCGTGGTGTAATCACCCGTTGCTGTAGGTGCAGTATTCCTACACCTAACCCTAAAATGGACACATGGATTCCTATCAGTCACTCCTATGGCAGGCCTTATCAATCCTGAAGGCAGAGTGCAGGGAATCATGTGGGACGGTGCTCTGGCGCGAGCTGAGCCCGTCGACGGCTTGCGGAACCAAGTCCTAATAGCCGTTCCATGGTGACGCGGGCCAACTACTTTTAAATGCATTATAATCCTCGCGGTTATTTGCTAACTTTGGCATCGCATCACCTACACATGTCGAGTAAGGTGTCATACGAATTGGAATACGAACCCCTCGCCAGTTCTGGCGACGGGGTTAGCATTCCCCCCTTTTAGAGGGGCACGACATGGAAGTAACCTTGAACCCCGGTTAAAGTTGACTCAAGCCTCAGCATCACAAAATGGATGCTGCCACCAGACACAAGTCTGACCTCCTGCTGCTGGGAGACCTTCCAGCGAGGGGAGCTTGGACAAAGGGTTTCCTGTCGAGGGCGGTGTTAGCACCATCCCAGACAGGGTTTGTGTATCCCAGGTAGGCAGGGCTGAAAGGAAGGTGATTGCCAGTGGCACCCCGGTGCTCACTGTGCATAGCCCGGCTCAAACCAGTTTCGGGGGCACACCAGCCCCTGAGCTGGGGCGAAGCCGGACAAAGGAAAGGGGTGTAACCACCCCCCTCCTGGCTCCACCCATAGGTAGAACCTAGTCACGGGCCAGCCCCTTTTTCTTAGAATAAAGGTAGGAGCGAGTCCCCTTCCCAAATTGGATAATTCTGAATCTTGAACTACTTTCCACGAAAGGAACTCTTGACTATTTCTGAAGACTCTCCCTTGTGGCTAAGGAGTAGCCACCCTGCACCAGCAGGCACCACCTAAGCGCTTGCGGTTTGCTGTAAGTCTCTCCCACGGATCAAGACTGCCCAGCTCGACGACACCCGAGTTCCCTGCCATCTCTGACCTTTTACCTACCTCATCAGCCCAGCTGAGAGTCGTAGGGGTGACGAGACCTGCGGGACCGGCCATCTTCAGAACCTGCACGACGCTTATCTAGCACGCCCACCGAGGGACCCTCGAGTGAGTGCACCTAGGGTTTGAGAAGCCCTAACCCTGAGCAGCTCCAGCACCGAAGTCTGCCTCCCCAGCATCCCCGAGATCTGCGTGGGGGCCCTTCCGCTCCTTGCTGTTCACCGCGTTGTTCGACCACTTGCCGACCGGCTTGTGGCCCTCTTCACGACGCACCACGTTTGTTTCATCACTAGTCTGGTTGCTCCAGACTGGCTCTTGCTCCCCTTCAACAGAGGAGTACCACGGACCCTCCTGGTCCACTCCAGACGCCATCTTGACTCCACCGCGTGGGCTTGCCACTGCCAAGATCCGCTGCCCCATTCCTGGGCCCAGCATCATCGACAGCAGACACCTGCGTGGGACAGCTCGCCCTCCATCCTGGTCGCCGCCGCGCCTCCTGGTCCGAGGAACAGCCGAGTCCGATGTCATCCACTCACCTGGTCGAGGTGACTTCAGCCGGTACCCTCCTGGTGCCCACACGATCGCTGGCTAGCGGTTGAGAACTGAGTCCCCTCTGCTTTCAGGTTTCCTTCATCACCGATCCAGGTTTGGATCTCGCTGAACATCGACACTGGTCGCCTGCCAGCAACTCTTCTTTCAGGCTCCTGAGACTACAACGAGGACTACCGACATCTTGCCGAACCTTCCACAGCCGCAGCCTCTGGGCTAGGTAACTCGAGCATTTCGGTGCTCAATCGCAGGTTCGCTTTACAAGTGTCCAGTTCCTTTTTCGTTTAGTCCCACTGATCGGATCACTCCGGAATCAGTAACTTTAGACTTTCTAACTTCTCCCCTTCCACTTGCAGTGTAATGGTTTCGTGCCCTCGGGCATTTGTATAAATTGTGCAACCAGAAGTATTTTCCTAAGAGTTTTGTATTGTGCTTAGCTCCCTGACTCATAAAGAGCCGGGGTAGTCTTGTTATAAATAAATATCCTTTATTTTCATAACAACTTGTGTGGTGTCCTTTCACTTGGTGTTCAAGGGGTATATGTGATGGTAAACAGCTGGCTTAACACGCCCTCTAGAGTTTAGCCTAAGACTGCTCGTATCCACGCTACTAGGATAGCTGGTCTATAAGGTTGACTTACAACCAATCATCAATAAGGGTTGTTTGGAATGATACACAGTGATCACTAGAATAGTGAGCACTACATATCAGGCCAACTTCTCACAGTGAGTCCCAGCTTATGAGGCTCTCCCACAGTAAAAGCTCAAAAATCAGGTGTTCAAAAAGCGAAAAATGTGGGCGGCTCAGATAATCAGAACCACATTCTCACAGTATTAATAAGGAAGTTAAAAGGTTTATTTTGCCAAGTCGAAATGGCAGTTTAAAACTATGTGCACAGTCTGCAATGGCACGCCTGAGTCATGTTTAAAAGGCTCCTTAATTTGGCAGTACAATAGGTGCTGCAGGCCCATGGCAACCACAAGGAGATGATGGACGGAGCCCTGAAACTTTTCAGACACTCATACCCAGTCACAGATCTGGGTTGAATCCATCGTCGTTCTTTAGCTCAGTTCGCCACCGCAGTAATCAGACCCACCATATGCATATCAGACTTGACCCTGTTTCTTATGGGAACAGTCCAGCATGAACTGCCAAGCCAGGTCTTCCCTGGACCAGAAACAAGCATCCTGGGACCGGTTTCAGGTAACACCCCTCATCAGCCAGGCTAGCTTGAATCCAGTGGCAAAGTGAGCAAGGGACCTACGTCCGGGCAAATCCTGTCAACTTAGGGTGAACAAAGCGAACCCAAGGAGATGATAGACGGGGCGCAGAAAGTTTTCAGACACTCCCCCCAGTCACAGATTTGGGTTGAATTCATCATCGTTCTTTAGCTCACTTTGCCACCCCAGCCCAGACATTGTCAAATGTAAATCAGTCTTGACCCTGTTCCTTATGGGGACAGTCCTGCCCAAACTGCCGAGCAGGTCTTCCCTGGACCGGAAACAAGCATTCTGGGACAGGTTTTAGGGTAACAACCCTCATCAGCCAGGCTAGCTTGAATCCAGTGGCAAAGTGAGCAAGGGACCTATTTCCGGGCATACCCTGCCAACTTAGGGCGCACAAAGCAAACACAAGGAGATGATGGATGGAGTGCTGAAACTTTTCAGACACTCACCCCCAGTCACAGATCTGGGTTGAATCCATCATTGTTCTTTAGCTCACTTCGCCACCCCAGTCTAGACACAGTCAAATGCAAATCAGTCTTGAACCTGTTCCTTATGGGAACAGTCGAGCCCGAACTGCCAAGCCAGGTCTTCCCTGGACTGGAAACAAGCATCCTGGGACCTGTTTCAGGGTAACACGCCTCATCAGCCCACTAGCTTGAATCCAGTGGCAAAGTGAGCAAGGGACGCACGTCTGGGCATACCCTGCCAACTTAGGACGAACAAAGCAAACGCAAGGAGATGATGGACGGTTGCACTGAAACTTTTCAGACACTCACTCCCAGTCACAGACACAGATCTGGGTGGAATCCATCATCGTTCTTTAGCTCACTTCGCCAGCCCAGGCCAGACACAGTCAAATGCAAATCATTCTTGACCCTGTTCCTTATGGGAACAGTCCAGACCGAACTGCCAAGCCAGGTCTTCCCTGGACTGGAAGCAAGCATCCTGGGACAGGTTTCGGGGTAACACCCATCATCAGCCAGGCTAGCTTGAATCCAGTGGCAAAATGAGCAAGGGACCCAGGTCTGGGCATACCCTGCCAACTTAGGATGAACAAAGCAAACAGAAGGAGATGATGGACGGAGCGCTGACATTTTTCTGACACTCACCCCCAGTCGCAGATCTGGGTTGAATCCATCATCGTTCTTTAGCTCACGTCGCCACCCCAGTGCAGACTCAGCCTTATGTAATTCAGTCTTGACCCTGTAGCATTTCATTTACAGGCCCTGGGTACATGCAGTACCAATTCACTAGGGGCTTATCAGTCAATTAAATATGCCAAACAGTGATAAGCCAATGTTTCCTTGTTTTAAGAATTGGGCGCATGCATTTTAGCACAGGTTAGCAGTGGTTAAGTGCACAAAGACCAAAACGAGATCAACAAAACAAGGAGGGGGGCAAAAGGTTTGGCTGACAGTTCTAACGTATTTCATCTTATGCATCCTGTATTCAGTCTGAAACATGGCGATTGGGCTCCAAAAGGGGAGTTGACAGAGGACTAGTTTGTGTAGGTTTTCCACTAGTGGAGAGAGGATGGTTCCTCATTTTACTAAGCCAGCCTAGGCTTGAAGAATTAAGACACACAAGTTAGCCTTTAAGCAGCTTGAAAAACACCATTAATAGGGCATTCTGGTATTGTTTTGCCAGAGGAAGTGCCAAGAAGTTAATTGAAGAGCAGTAAGGAATTTTGCAAGGATAGGTTTATGGATTTCTCCCAACCACTGTTGTGCTATCTCTAACAGATCTCCCACACCAAGGCACACGCATGGCGAAGCAAGAAAAACACCTGGAAAAGGTTTTCATTCTCATAAAATGAGGCACATCAAAAAGACAGTCTCCAGAATTAAGCGTGGGGTTTTATTTGTGCAACACTCTCTAACAGAAAGGCTTTCCCCGATGTCAAATAAAACAAGAAATAAATGAATATAAATATATATCACCAGTAGGTAGTTATAGTTCAAATGTATTTTCCAAAGGAAAAGCGTTTTTTGATTTGCCAATAACTTTGGCAACGGTTGATGAATCTTCGTGGAATTTCCAAAACAAATGGCCCGCTACAGCCAGCTCCTGTCAGGATGATTTGTCAACCGGGGGCCGAGAAAAAAGGGGGGTCCCAAAACACGTTTTCCCCATGTTAATTTCCATAGGATCTTTAGACACGGCTACAACCCGAACTGCTGAACGGAATTACACCAAATTTGGCAAAAGGTAGCTTTTGATCCAGAAAGCACTCTTTTGTTTAAATGGTGTAAATCCATTCAGTAGTTGCTGAGAAATTCAAAAAAGAGAAATATCAATATCTGAGCACCGAGGAGGAGTCGGGACTCCTCCTGAGCATGAGCTGACTTGTGATTGACTGCCAACACTCCAAACCAGGAAGTGTTGGCAGCCATCTTGTGATTTGGTAGAACCGAGTCACAAGAAAACAGTAAAATAAAGGTGAAAAACAAGACAAGGTCGCAGGGTAGAAACACTCTGACCCTCCAGGCCTGCTCAGGGCCAAAAAAAAGCATTTAAAAAAATATTTTTGGCCGAATTTTCGCTGGGTGCACGAATCCGGCCAAAATTATTTAAAAAAACGAATAAAGCACCGGCTCCCGCACTTCTTTTGTTAAAAAACCTCCAGGTGGGCCAGGTCCATGCTAAATTATGTCACGGGGGCTCGAAGGGGCACAGCAGCCCCGGGGCCACCTCCCCGGGGCAAAATGAAATAAGGGTGGGGGGCCAAGCCCCGGGGACCGCCACCTCCCTGGTGCTTTCTTGAAATTAGGGTGGCGGGCTGTGAGACGTTTGCCTGGTATATGCTGTCCACTAGTTATAGTGGGCACCTTGCACCAGTCCAAATAACCCCTATTGATGATAGGTTAAAGACAACCTTTATTGAAAGCTATCCTAGTCATAGCTATGGAGAGCAGCCTTCAAGTTAAGTCTTGAAGGAATGTAAAGCAGCTTGTTTTACCAGTCTATAATCTCTTGAGTGGCTAAATGAAAGGAGACCACACCAGGTATATATATAAAATATATGTATTTATTACTAAACACACCTCTCTAGTCTGTTTATGAGGCTAGAGACAAAAGCACATAAGTTACACTTCAAATATTACAGTAAATTAGCACAATACACATTAGGCCCTAGGGGCGGACCAAACCATATACTAGGAAAGTGGTATAAGAATCACGGCTTGGCTAGACACACGGCCTAGAGCCTGTAGAATCTCAGGGACCCAAAGGAACCACCCAAAAGTGACACAGGGGACCCACGGGGGCCGATTGTAGTGTAAGAACAAAGCCACGAACTCCTGTTAGCTTCTATGGGTAAAATCGCGGTTAGAATTGTAAAGTTTAAGGACACTTAGAGGTGGACTAGGAACAAACCCTTTTGGACCTAGATGGTTCTAGGACCAACACACACGGGAGCACCAAAGTACTCGTGTTACCTCACCCAGGGAAGCCAGGTGCATGGGTGTCAAATGGTGTCGGGTCGCATCATCGTTTTCAATGGCAGGAGTCTGAAAAGTGCTGATGCCGGGAAGAGGAGAAGTGTCTGAAGAGATCCAAGCCTGGATTGAAGAGGTGAAGAACCTGAAAGCAGAGGAGACAGAGTCTGGGTCACTTGCCAGTGACCAGGGGCATGATAGACGAATGCCCACCGATGTCAGGTGCTTCAGGTGAGAAGAGGGGAAGCTTGACTCTTCAGCCAAGAGGGCCAGGAGGCATCAAGGACAGCCAGGAGGCATCAAGGACAACCAAGAGTTGGATTCGAGCTGGCCCCTGAAAGATGTCGAGTGCTGCAGCGTCGGTGCCCGGATTAGACACAACAAGCAATTTCAACAGCAACCCACGCAGAAAGAGAAGAAATGCTTTGGTGCGGACCAGCAAGGTACTGGGGACTCCCCAAGCAATGGAGAGTCAGGGCAAGACTGGAGCAACCAGGGAAGCCCAATTGAAGTAAGAGTTGCCTTCAGAGGGACCCACCAGTCGACAGACCAGGGATCGCGAAGGAGCCTCGAGCGAACACACAAAGGGCGGGCTCACAACCCCGGAGAAGAGATTCCGAAGGCTGCAGAGGGGCTCAGCTCATGCATGGGCACCCTCTCACACAAAACCATGCACCCTGCCTTCAGGATTGATAAGGCCTGCCATAGGGGTGCCTGATAGGTTTATATGTGCAGTGATAGGTGAGATATAGTGAACCTATATCTCAGTAAGGGGTGCATGCACCACCTTACCCAGGCTGCAGTAGCAGACCTGTGGTGTCATTTTGGAGGCTTCCCAGGGGTGGCATAATACATGCTGTAGCCCCTGGTAGGCCTCTGGGGTACCTATGCCCTACATAGTATACCATATACTAGGGACTTGTAAGGGCACCCCAGAATCCAATCTGTGGTGCACCTAAGGTACTAGGAATCAATTTAGAGAGGAAGCAGCTAGGCTGGGGTCCTGAATAGTAGGGCCCCAGCCAGACTAAAGTCGAAAAACAGTAGAACATCAGAAAAAAGTGGGGGTAACCATAAGAAGCAGATTATACTCTCCTACACAACCCCCCCACGCCCCAAACACAGGGACATTAAACTAACCTTGATTAGTTGAGTCTTCATGTTCTAAGTGGAATTATCTGGAGAGTCGATCTGCATTGGCATGGTTACTCCCAGGTCTATGTTCCACTGTATAGTCCATCCCTTGTAGGGAAATGGACCACCTTAAAAGTTTGGGGTTTTCACCCTTCGTCTGTTTTAGCCATAAGAAGGACTTATGGTCTGTCTGAACAATGAAGTGAGTACCAAACAAGTATGGCCTCAAATTCTTCAGAGCCCAAACCACAGCAAAGGCTTCCCTCTCAATGGCTGGCCAACGTTTCTCTCTGGGGGTCAGCCTCCTGCTTATGAAAGCTACTGGCTGATCCTGATCTTCATCATTCAACTGTGACAGTACAGCTCCTACCCGCAACTCAGATGCATCTGTTTGTACAATGAACTTTTTGGAGTAGTCAGGAACTTTGCTGAATGGGAGCAGTGCATATGGCCTGCTTCAGGTCATCAAATGCCTTTTGACAGCTAACTGTCCACGGAACCTTTTTGGGCATTTTCTTGGAAGTAAGGTCATTCAATGGAGTCACAATGGACCCATAACCTTTTACAAATCTTCTGTAATACCCAGTCAGGCCTAAGAAGGCTCTCACCTGAGTCTGGATAGTGGGAGCAACCCAGTCCATTATGGTGTGGATTTTGCTCTGCAATGGTTGGACCTGGCCTGCACCTACAAGGTGGCCCAGGTACACAACCTGACTCTGCCCTATCTGGCACTTAGTAGCCTTGATAGTTAAGCCTGCTTTTTGCAGGGCCTCCAAAACATTCCTTACCAGGTGATCCTCCCAGGTGGAGGTAAAGACAGCAATATCATCTAGATATGCTGCACTATAGTCTTCCAGGCCTGTAAGGACTTTGTTCACCAACATTTGGAAAGTGGCAGGTCATTCTTCAAACCAAAGGGCATTACCACAAATTGATAATGCCCACTGATGAGAAGGCTTAATTGGTTGAGTGTAGCTGAAGACCCACAGGCTATGGATAAAATAGCTAAGGAGGTTGACCAAGCTCTCGTAACGCTGAATAGCATAAATCTTAATAATACTAGTCTGGAGAATGTCACCCAGTACCATGACAGCCTTTTCCTACACTTGAGATCTTATTTTTTTAAAGCACACAAGAAAAAGAAGGCAACTTATCAGAATTCCTGTAAATGGTACGATAGTGACTGCCAGCAGACAATAGCCCTCCTAGGGAAGGCCATTAAAGGAGGGGACCTAGAGGTAGTGAGTGCTGCTAGACAGGTATACAAAAATTCTATGGCCAAAGAAAAACATTCCTGGGATGAAAGGAGATGTCAGGACTTGAAAGAGGCCAGCAATAAGAAAGATAGTAAGCACTTCTGGGCCATTATCAAGTGGGACAGAGACTGTATTCCTGATTCCCCAACTAATCACGTTTCCCAGGAAGAGTGGGTAAAACACTTTGGACCACAATATGCATGTAGCTCTTTGGAGTTGACAGTGGGTGATAATGCCCACTAGGGGTAGAAAATGCTGTCTTTGCATCATCAGCTAGTCTGATCTGCCAGTAGCCAGCTGTCAAGTCAAATGTGCTTAGAAACTTGACTGAGGCCAAAGTATCTATCTTTCAGCTCATCTGCCCTTGGGATGGGATGGGCATCAGTCCTAGTTACTGCATTGAGACCCCTGTAGTCCACACAAAACCTAATCTCTCTCTTTCCATCTTTGGTGTGAGGTTTAGGCACAAGGACTACTGGACTAGCCCAAGGGCTATCTGAGGGTTCAATGACTCCCAAATCCAACATCTTTTGGACTTCTGTCCTCATACAGTTCCTGACATGAGCAGGTTGCCTGTACATCTTATTTTTAACAGGCAGACTGTCCCCAGTGTCCACTTCATGAGTGCACCAGGTCGTCTGACTTGGAGTCAGCGAAAACATATGTCTAAACTGGCTGAGAACCTTTCTGCAGTCAGTTTGCTGCTGGACAGTGAGGCTGCCTGCCAAGGCTACAACATCTATTGATCCATCATCAGGGTTCTGAGAGAGCAGATCAGGGAGTGGGTCACTCTCTTCCTCCTGTCCCTCATCAGTAGCCATGAGCAAGTCCATGTCTGCCCTGTCAACATATGGTTTTAGTCTGTTGACATGGAGTACCCTATGGGGACTCCTGGGGGTTCCATGGTCTACCAAGTAGGTAACCTCCCCTTTCTGTTGAACAATTATATGGGGGCCACTCCACTTATCCTGGACAGCTGCTGGGGCCACAGGCTCCGACACCCACACTTTCTGCCCTGGCTGGTAAACAGTCAGCACAGCCTTTTGGTCATGCCAGGCCTTTTGCAATTTCTGGCTAGCCTCAAGGTTTTTAGTTGCCTTTTTCATATACTCAGCTATCCTGGAGCAGAGACCAAGTACATAGTCCACTATGTCCTGTTTAGGGGGCTTGAGAGGTAACTCCCATCCTTCCTTCACCAGACACAAAGGACCCCTAACAGGATGGCCAAACAAAAGTTCAAAAGGGCTGTAACCAACCCCCTTTTGAGGCACCTCCCTGTAGGCAAATATAAGGCAGGGCAAAAGGATGTCACATCTTCGCCGAAGCTTTTCTGAGATACCTTTGATCATGCCCTTTAAGGTTTTGTTGAACCTTTCAACTAAACCATTGCATTGTGGGTGATAGGGTGTGGTGAATTTATGATTCACTCCACACTCCTTCCACATTGCAGTCAAGTAACTAGACATGAAGTTTGCATCCCTATCAGACACTACCTCCTTAGGAAAACCCACTCTTGAGAATACACCCAAGAGGGCCCTTGCCACCACAGATGCTGTAGTGGTCCTAAGTGGAATGGCTTCTGAGTACCTAGTGGCATTTTCCACCATCACCAGGAGAAATCGGTGCCCAGATGCAGTCTGGGGATCCATGGGACCAACTATGTCAATACCCACCCTCTCAAAGGGAACCCACACCACAGGGAGTGGTATCAGGGGGGCCTTTGTGGTTCCACCTGCCTTCCCACTGGCTTGACAGGTTACACAGGAGCGACAAAACACTTTGGTATCTTCAGACATGTGGGGCCAATGAAAGTGACAAACAATTCTGTCCCAAGTCTTGTTTTGGCCTAGGTGTCCTGCTAGGGAAATATCATGGGCTAGTGTCAGTAGGAAGCCCCTAAACTTCAAAGGTATTACCAACCTCCTGGAAGCACCAGGCTTGGGGTCTCTACTCTCTGAATATTGGAGTCCATCATCCCAATACATTTTATGGGTGACACTAGCATTCCCAGCAGCCTCGCCAGCAGCTTGCTTTCTGAGAGTTTCAAAAGAGGGGCAGCTTTGCTGCTCCTGGTTCAGATCTGCCCTTGAAGGGCCCCCTGTCCCCAATAACTCAACCTGATTAGGCTCAAGCTCCTCCGGGACAATTCCTACTTCAGGTCCAAAATCATCTCCCTCAGGAGGCTAATCTGTATTCTGAGTCAGGGGGCAAGGCACTACCTTAACCCTACTGCTCCTCCTCTTAAATGTGCAGGGATCCCTAGCATTTCTGCATGTGTCCTGAGCTCCACTTCAGACCAAGCTGAAGTTTCTAGATCATTGCCAAGCAAGCATTCATCGGGGAGGTCTGCACTTACCACAACTTTCTTGAGACCAGTTGCCCCTCCCCAGGAGAAATTAACAACTGCCAAGGAATGGTTGTCATGACATTGCTAGCATTGGTCACTTGGTACATTTCACCAAGTATAATCTGCCCAGGATCCACAAGATCTTTGTCACCATTGTGACACTTGTTCCTGTGTCCCTGAATGCCAAAGCCTCTTTTTCATTAATCAAAGGCTGCTGTCTGTATTTGCCCAAGTTAATGGGACTCACAAAGGAGGACATATCCATTCCTCCATCACAGATCAGGACAGCCTGAGGTGGAACTCTGACTAGGCCAGAGTCCATCTCAGAACCCAGGGTTAACCCTACTACACCCTTTGTCTGAGTACCACCAATTGTAGCTGCACTAGGGGGAACAGTTGCCTTAGGGGTAATGGTGGCTGGAGTTGAGTCTTTGGATTTTGTACTGTCACTAGTCTAAAGGGTTTTCTGTTTACAGATTTTACACCATGGTTTCTTTTGGCCTTTACCTTTGTAAGATTGGGACTCCCGCCCAGATGAAGATTTTTGGGGACCTGAAGAAGACTTCTAGGGCCATATGTAGGAAGCCAAATTGCAATCGCAATTTGGGCAGTGTGCTATGTAGCACACAAAAACCCACACGCAAAATAAGGAATCGCAAAATTTGCGATTCCTTATTTTGCTAATGCATTTAAGGAATCCCAAATTGCGATTCCTTAAATGCAATGTAGGAAGCACCCAAGTTGTGCGATTTTGGCTTAAGGAATCGCATATTACCACCAACCTCAGGTTGGTGGTAATTTGCAATTTCTTTGAAAAAGGCACTTTTTTTCATTTTTCAAAGTGCCATGTGGCGCACATACATGCCCTTAGCGCATGTATGTGCACCACATGTGCACACATGTTTATTTCAGGGGTGCAAAAGGGTGTCCTATTGACACCCTTGCAACCTTGAAATTGCATTCTCAATTTGCAATTCTTAATTGAGAATCGCAAATTGAGTATGTCTTCCTATTCATTCCTATGGGCCTTCTAGCCCATAGGAATGAATGGCAAGGTATTCCTTATTTGCGAATCTCAATTTGGGATTCGCAAATAAGGAATAGGTGGGAATCGCAAAATATTTTGCTAATCCTACCTACATTCCGTTTTGCAATTCTCTAATTGCGATTCCCTAAAAATTGCAATTAGAGAATCGCAAAACACGTTTTACCTACATATGGCCCCTAGTCTTTACCCTTTTCCCCACCCTTGTCAGAGGTCTTAGAATCTCGCTTCTTTGGGTCACCACCTTGGTTCTGAACCTTCTGCCTCACCCTGGTTCTGACCCATTTGTCTGCCTTCTTTCCCAATTCTTGGGGAGAGGTCAGATCAGAGACCACCCGGTACTGATGAAAAAGCTGATTTTGACAATTATTAAGGATCTGCTCCCTCATAATTAGGTTGTACAATCTTTTGAAATCACACGCCTTACTGCCAAGTAACCAGCCCACCAGAGCCTTGGTAGCACAATCTACAAAGTCCTCCCAGTCTTGATTCTGTGCCTTTTGGGTATCTCTGAAATATAACCTATATTGTTCAGTGGTTAGGCCAAACCCTTCAATCAGTGCACTCTTCAGCTTTGGTAATCATCAGCATCCTCTTATCTTACAGTGAGGAGCTTATCTCTACCTGTATCTGCAAAGGAGTGCCACACGATTGCTGCCCACTGCTCCTGGGGGGCCCTCTGTACTTTACAGGCCCTTTCCAGTGCAGTAATCCATTTGTGGATGTCATACCCACTCTGGTAGGGAGGGACAGTCTTGTTTAGTTTCCTATGGTCATGAGACCTCTACCTAAAAATAGGAAAGTTGCTGCCACCATGGAGCTCTAACCCCAGTTTCTTTCTAGTTGTCTGAAGCTCTAGGGACTCCCTTTCTAGGGCTATCTGCTCTCTTCTCATCCTAAGTTGAGCTTCCTCATACTTGAGCAGTCTCTCTTTTCTCTCATGAGAGGATTCCCTCCTATGAGAAGAAACAAAGGTCCCTATGGAGGTGTCAGAATGGTTAGACTCCTGAGAAGGAGTTCTGGACCTTCTAGACACACTCCGAACTCTTCCTAGTGGAGTAAAGAGAGGGCCATCATGGCCATCTTCCTCATCTTCAGGAGGAGTTGCATTATCCAGGTCAAAATCATTGTCATCTTCCTGGCCAGCTCCAGAGGTCAGGTCAGGGGTGTCTGTACCCCTGGGTCGTTCCACATCTGCTGCTCCACCCACTCTGCCTACCCCTTCAAACTCATGGGGCCCGATTCACAGAATTAACTTAAGACTAAATCCTACACTTACTACTTTGTGGTATTCACAGAATGCACTTACTACTTTTGGTATTCACAGACTGCACTTGCTACTTTTGGTATTCACAGAATGGATTTACGATTACTAACTTTACGTCCGCACTCGGGCTGGAATTTCCGGCCCGGAGGCGGAGCTTCCGGCCCGGAGGCGGGGCTTCTGGCCCGGAGGCGGAGTTTCCGGCCCGGAGACGGAGCTTCTGGCCCGGAGGTGGAGATTTTGGCCATGGCTAAATCTCCGCCACTGGTCGGAATCCCCACCTCTGGGCCGGAAGCTCCGCCTCCGGGCCAGAAACTCCGCCTCCGGCCCGGAAGCCCCGCCTCCGGCCCGGAAGCCCCGCCTCCGGGCCGGAAATTCGGAGTGCGGACGTAAAGTTAGTAGTCGTAAATCCATTCTGTGAATACCAAAAGTAGTAAGTGCAGTCTGTGAATACCAAAAGTAGTAAGTGCATTCTGTGAATACCACAAAGTAGTAAGTTTAGGATTTAGTCTTAAGTTAATTCTGTGAATCGGGCCCTGAGGTCTTTCTGAGATCATCCAACAGCAGAACCTCTATGAGGCGTTGGGTGTTTGCACTTTTGCCTGTTTTCAACTTCCTAGTACTACACAATGCTCTCAATTCCAAGAATAGGAGTTTGTCATACTTGGAGGCTAGAAGCCCACTGGCTTCTGGCAGGGACCCACTGGTTCCAGGCCTTGAAGACATCACTAGTGAGGTGTGGTGTATGCACTACCTACTCTAGTGTGGCCTACTAAACTCTCTTGAGTTGTAGAACGGGTGTGCTAAGCCCTTGACACACAACTCTAAGTTCAGTAGAACTTACTGTAGTTTAAGCTTGTATTATATGTAACTTAGGTACCTTTAGTGGTTTTCAGTTAGTCACTTACTTGAGAATATCTGGTAAAACAATGGCAAGCTTGAATCCCCACCACAGACACCAATGTGAGAAGTTGGCCTGGTATATGCTGTCCAAAAGGTATAGTGGGCACCTTGCACCAGTCCAAACAACCCCTTATTGATGATAGGTTAAAGACAACCTTTATTGAAAGCTATCCTAGTGGTAGCTGTGGAGAGCAGCCTTCAGGCTAAGTCTTGAAGGAATGTAAAGCAGCTTGTTTTACCAGTCTATAATCTCTTGAGTGGCTAAATGAAAGGAGACCACACCAGGTATATATATAAAATATATGTATTTATTACTAAACACACCCCTCTAGTCTCTTTATGAGGCTAGAGGCAAAAGCACATAAGTTACACTTCAAAGATTACAGTAAATTAGCACAATACACATTAGGCCCTAGGGGCGGACCAAACCATATACTAAGAAAGTGGTATAAGAACCACGACTTGGCAAGACACAAGGCCTAGAGCCTGTAGAATCGCTGGAACCCCAAGGAACCACCCGAGGTAGTGACACAGGGGACCCACGGGGTCCGTGTGCAGTGTGAGAACACAGCCGCCAACTCCTGTTAGCTTCTATGGGGAACGTTGCGGTTAGAATTTTTAAGTTTAAGGACACTTAGAGGTGGACTAGGAACAAACCCTTTTAGACTTAGTTGGTTCTAGGGCCAACACACATGGGAGCACCGAAGTACTCGTGTTACCTCACCCAGGGAAGCCGGGTGCATAGGTGTCAAATGTTGTCGGTCGCATCGTCGTTTTCTATGGCAGAAGACTGAAAAGTGCTGATGCCGGGAAGAGAAGTGTCCGAAGAGATCCAAGCCAGGATCAAAGATGTGAAGAACCTGAAAGCAGAAGGGACAGAGTCGGGGTCACTTGCCAGTGACCAGGGACACGATAGACGAATGCCCACCGATGTCGGGTGCTTCAGGTGAGAAGAGGGGAAGCTTGACTCTTCAGCCACGAAGACCAGGAGGTGTCAAGGACAACCAGGAGCTGGATTTGAGCTGGCCCATAAAAGATGTCGAGTGCTGCAGCGTCGGTGCCCGGATTAGACACAACAAGCCTTGGCAACAGCAATCCACGCAGAAAGAGAAGAAATGCTTTGGTGCGGACCAGCAAGGTCCTGGGGACTCCCCAAGCGATGGAGAGTCAGGGCAAGTCTGGAGCAACCAGGGAAGCCCAATTGAAGTAAGAGTTGCATTCACAG
Source organism: Triturus cristatus (assembly GCF_964204655.1). Taxonomy (NCBI): domain Eukaryota; kingdom Metazoa; phylum Chordata; class Amphibia; order Caudata; family Salamandridae; genus Triturus; species Triturus cristatus. The sequence goes on from NC_140590.1 coordinate 409,618,262, forward strand.
GGTCCCACCAGTCGACGGACCAGGGGTCGCGAAGGAGCCTCAAGCGAACACACAAACGACGGGCTCACAACCCCGGAGAAGAGATTCCGAAGGCTGCAGAGGGGCTCAGTTCATGCATGGGCACCCTCTCACACAAAACCAAGCACCCTGCCTTCAGGAATGATAAGGTCTGCCATAGGGGTGACTGGTTTATATGTGCAGTAATGGGTGCATGCACTGACCTACCCAGGCTGCAGTACCAGACCTGTGGTGTCATTTTGGAGGGCTTCCCACAGGTGGCATAATATATGCTGCAGCCCCTGGTTGACCTCTGGGATACCTATGCCCTGGAAACATAGTATACCATATACTAGGGGCTTATAAGGGCACCCCAGAATCCAATCTGTGGTGTACCTAAGGTACTAGGAATCAAGTTAGAGAGGAAGCAGCTAGGCTGGGGTCCTGATTAGCAGGGCCCTAGCCAGACTAAAGTCAAAAAACAGTGAAACATCATCAAGAAGTGGGGGTAACCATAAGAAGCAGATCCTACTCTCCTACAGGGGCCTCACGGCCCCCCGCGCCCGGGGACCGCCACCTCCCTGGGGCTTTGAAAATAATTAGTGTGGATGCCTCGAACCCCCCACACTGTCCCAGGGACCGCCCCGGAGCTATGGAAATGAAGGGAGGGGGGCCACGCGGTCCCCCTCCTGGAGCCCCTGTTGGCCCTGGGGACCACCACGCCCCGGGCCAGCTGCTGAAATGTCCCGGGGTGCCCACCCCCGGGACATTGCTGTTTGCTATGGCGGGGCGGGAGCCCTGCTCCCGCCCTGTCATAGCAAACTCTTCCTTGGTTTTTGGACGCAAGAGCAGGAAACCTGCTCTTGCATCCAAACATCAAAGCAGATTGCTTTTGCACAAGGGGAGCTGCATGTCAGAAGCTCCCCTTCTGCAAAAGCAATGCCGGCTCCCACAGGAGGCAGGGGGCCGGCGGGACCATGGGGGCTTTGAAGCTCCACCCACTGTCCCCAACGGTGAGGCCAGGCCCCAGGGGATGGGGTCCCTGGGGTCAGAAGTGGCCCGAGAGAGGGGCCATACGGCCCCCCTCCCATGTAATGAATTTCTTTTTTCTTTTTTTTAAAACCGGAAAGGCCGGCACCGGGGATGGGGTTCCCGGGGCAGGTTTACAAGGCAGCCCTTGAAAATGAACTCAAACCTCTTTCTGTTATTCCTTGTGCTTTTTTAGCGCTAGTAATACCAATAGCCATATGCACTATAAAAAATTATAATGAGTGACAATATGATATGCAATACATTGGCTGCTTTGATTAAAAGAGCATATGTTAATCAGAAAGAGACTACACTACAATGGCTGCCGTCTTCAACAAGAAGTATGGAAAGAGATATTTAAATGGTGAGTCCGTTCTCGCTGTCTATGCCACCCTATATTTGGCCACAGCTCAACGATGATGGTGGCACACCAAACACTTGTTCCTGATGGAGAGCGTTATTTTGATTTCAGCGCAGTATAGGAAAACGTCCTGACCGCGGGGGTCTTGCGCTGCTCGGTTGATCTTCGGGTCTTACGGGGGTGCAGTATGGGAGTCATTTGACTCAATGACCCCTTGCAATCATTCAATCCCCTTTTTGTATCATGCAGAATAGACGTATCAAGTTATTTACTCTTTGAAAACGGAGTCCTTCATATATGACCATCGATTGACCAAATACACGTTTTGAGTCATAGACAACCATTCCAGAAAATCATAGTGATTATTATCTGGATGTACCTTCTTTCATATTCACGGTAAGCCATATAAGTTATCCCCTCTTTTTTTTTTTTTAAATATAAGCATATAGGTCCGATTCTGACCACTTGTTTTATTGAAATATGAGGTATTTACAAGGACTTTTATTACTTTTGAGTCCAAACATATTATTTTTTCAGGTTCAATCCACCACAGGATTTACGGATTACAGTTCAAAGTAGAAACTACAGACTATTGATAGAGCTGCCACTAAGTGATTTGAAGTTGAGGTGAGACACACTCACTGACGGCCACAATTTGGGTCGCCTAGCGCACATAGACGCACTTTGTTCTATGGTTCTTTGTTCACATTACTTGCTACTTTAGCAACTTTTTATTAATAATTTCTTTTTACCATTTCTAACTGGGGTGCATTTTATACTTTTTGGTATGTTTTTCTACTCGCTCACATTTTGTACTATGGTGTCCACAGTTTCCTTTTTCTTTTTTCTTTTTCCTCCCGCTCTTCGGTTTTTTAGACACGTGTGTGATGCTTTTATTGACATTTGGTCATTGCTTTCTTGCTCAGCTCAATTGGATTGTTGCGTAAAGAATCAACAACTTTGTTTGTAAATAAGAAATTTGCTTGCAACATTGGTAAAACATGTTGTTTGATACAAATTGCCTTTATATATGATTTTGCAGCCTTGAGGAAGTCCATGGGTGGACGAAACGTGTGTCGGCTGCTGCTCTTCATAATGGAATAAAGTGAAATGCCTACAGTGACCTGACTCCTCGTGTGGTGTGAATTTCTTCAAAGGAAAACTTTTCTGATTGGCTGGACAGATGATTACGCAAAAAAATAAGGGATTAGAGTAATTTAGGAGTGGTGTGCTTCGGTGTCGTGGTTGGACTTTGGGTCTAGACTGTTTCTACAGTTCTAGCAGTATCACACTCAAGTGGGCGGGTGTTGTGACACCATGAGAGCACCCAGACGATTTGTAACGGAACTATAATTGGTGAAGAATTACTGTGCCAGACTGTAATAGATGTGCAAATTGATTAGCATACCCACATTGTCTGTTTGTAAGAGGAAGGCTAGTTGGCCCCTAAGGACCCCCACAGTGAAGGGGACTTCAATTCCCATCCAAGAGCGTGCCAGGGAGCTCGTTTGCAGAGTGGTGGGCAAAGGAGGCAGCAATCCTGCTGAGTGGTACTTACTGGAGGTAATAGGAGGGGTAGTTGGCCCCCAAGGATGTCCTTGGGGGCAGACTACCCCTCTTGTTACCTCTAGTAAGTCCCACACAGTGGGATTGCTAAGACGTCTTCGGAGGCCACGCCCCCCTTTCTCCACCACTCTGCAAACGCGCCTCATGGCAGACTATGAGATGGGGGATGAAGTCCACTTTACTCCTGAGGGACTTTGGGGGGCAAGAAGCCCTCCTGGTACCTCTTGTAAGTCCTACGCAGCGGAATTCCTGAGCGCTGGTAGGAGGCACAGCACCCTTTCTCTACCACTCTGCATCACTGATTATATAAGAGAGTAAGTATGCATTAGTATCTGTATGAATAAGTGAGGTGGTGTGTGTATAATTGTATAGGTGAGTAAATGGGAGTGTGATTGATTCTTAGCATGACTGACTAGGTGTGTGAGTAACTGCATGGATGAGTGGTGGTGTGTGAGTGTCTGTATAGGTGTATGAGTGCATATGATAGTGTTGTATTGATGAGTGACTGCATGTATGAGTGATTGTATGGATAAATGAGTGGATGTATGTGTAGACCTAGGAATCAGTGAGTGCGTATATAGTAACTGGTATTGGTGTGTCAATGATTTCGAAAATGGTAGTCTGTATTTTACAGTGGGTGTATCAAAGGTTATATTAGAGTGTGAGGAGGTGCATCAGATTTCCACGTGGATGATGTCATAAGTGATGTCATTTGAGATGTCATCAGTGATGTCATCAGTCATGAAAGATGTAATATGTGATGTCATGAGCAGTGCATTGCGGGTGTGCGAGTTATAGTTAGCTGAACTAACTATAATGGTGAAACTTCTAAGGTATTGTAAGAGTGAAATGTCCAGCTAACTATAACGTCCCTAAAACCTATGGTTTTTCAGTGAATTTCTAAGGTTTTTTAAATGCTAATTTCAAACTATGCCTACAGAGGTAGGACATGTACAGAAAGAGGAAGAAAGTTGCAGAAAGAAGCAAGAGAAATGCAGAAAGAGGCAACAGAAGTCCAGAAAGACAAAGCAAGAGAGATGCACAAAGTACCAACAGGCGTGGCCTTGGACCACCACTCTGCAACGCAGCTCCCTGGTGCTTACTGGAGGTACCTGGTAGGATGGTTGGCCTGAAAGGACCCTTAGGATAGAAGGGGACTTAATCCTCCAAATTAAAAGCGCACCACAGGGCGTGTTTGCACAATTGTTAAATCAGGTCATGCCCTCCCCCTGCACCACTGTGCAAACACATGGTGCTTTGTAAATCGGGGGATTAAATCCCCTTGAGTCCTGAGGGTCCCTGGGGTCCAACTAGCCCATCAAGTACCTCCAGTAAGTGCCACAGAGTTGCGTTACAGAGAGGTGTAAAAAGGGGCCCTGTGGCGCATACTGGAGGTACCTAGTGGATTAGTTGGCCCCCAGGGACCCCCAATATTGAACGGGAATTAATTCCCCAACTTAAAACACACCACAGGGTGTTTTTTAGAAGGGGGGCTGTGTGGCCCCCCTTCTTTTTCCTTTTTTTGGGCCCAGGGGACCCCATCTCCCAGGGCCTGACCCCTTTAAAAAATAAAAAATTCTAAACGGGAAGGGGGCCGCGTGGGCATACAGTTGTAGTTTCTAGTAATGTTACAGTGAATAATAATTTGCACAATCATTTCACATTATAGCCTCAGAATTTTAATGCACCAAATTTCAAATGCCGGAGATAGGAAATTGGTTAAACTACCTCTGACAAACAAGCAACCCCGGCCTGCTCAATAGGGCGGCACAGCGTGGAGTACAGTCTGTGCAGTGTGCGTGATGCCTCCTCTGGCACCGAGGACCAGTCCAGCGTCACTTCCGATAAAGCTAGTAGGCGTGTGCCCTGGGAAATAAACCACTTCTGGTCTATACTGCGTGTGCTTGATGTATTAGTATATGGCCTCTGCAACGTCGAATCAGCTTGTGCATGATACAGGGTTCGAGCCTCGAGGTCGCATTCACAACCTGTGATTCTGGGCAAATCACTTAATCTCCCCGTGCCTGAATGTGTAATGTAAATGCGGTGCTCATGTAAAGCGCTCCAATACCTTCGGGTCGAGTTCGCGCTATATAAATATACAAAGAAACCTTTTTAAAAATGCAGTGCTTGTGAACACTTTTCTGTCGTGGCGTCGAATGAAGTTTCCACTTAATGTGGCTGACCTGGTTGCATTCCTTTTCAATATATTTCTCCAATATAAATTCTGATTTCTTTGTCTAATCCACGTTTATTTTCCCTGTAAATAAAGATCAGTTTCCTGAAGTGAATAAAAAAACCAGGGCACTGTTCAGTACTTGTAAGATTTAAATTTGTTTAATTCGGTTTCAGTAAGAACAATATCAGAGTCATGCTGCAGAACTTTGCACTGGAGTAAAAAAAAAACACACACAAAATCAGTGGAAACAGCTTCACAGATTAGAATAACAAAAGATTTGCACTGGGGAAACCATGGAGCAGAGTGGTTAATAATTAACAAACGCTCTGTGACACGTCACCTCAAGTAAGGTCTCCACACTCCACTATCTATTGCCACAAATTTTGCCCTGGTGCAGATATGTTTGTGTACCACTGAGTAGCAGAAAATGTGTTTGCACAACTTCACAATATACACTATCAAAAAAAGAGCAGAACAAATGTGTCCTTTTTTCTCCATCTTTGCAAGTTTTCTGTCATTTTGGGGGTGTTATTTGTAATTATGTAAAGTAAAACTCTCATAACTCATGAAAAAAAATCAAGAGGATAACAGTGATTTTCTTGTCATAATTAAATGCATAGCAATAAATCGTTTTCATCCCTTTTGACACTAAATCCTAGGGCGGAAGCTGCTCTTCTTATTTTTCGGTGCGGGCCTTATGGTGAGTATACTGGCCTGGCCTTGTCATGCATATATGTTATGCAAATGAGCTGTAACTAGGGATCACCAGCAACTGCTCACTTGTCATTGAGGTGTGTGGAGATTTTAGTTACGTCACAACCCACATGTAAAAAGCTTGGTAATGTCTTATCGAATTTACAGCACTCCCAAGTTCCGGAAATACCAGTGGTTAAAAGCGGTAAACAAAAGTTACAGTAGAAAACGTCCTTCATGTTTGAAATGCTCATAAATACATATTTTGTTAATTTACGTTTGAGGATGCAGGCACTTGCATCTCTCTCTTCTTGTCATTTGTGTGTTTGCACTGGCATGACGTCTCGATTTAATTTATGTGATTGAGCATGCAGACAGTGACACCTCTCTTGTTTCTTATTTATGCATGTCGGCAGCCAGAAAGCCTGCTCTTTTTTGACTGATGTTTGTTTGGAGGTTTGCTTTTTTATTGTGTGACAAGGCAGAGATTGACATCTCTCTTGTTTGACATTTATGTGTTTGACTATGTAGACAGCGACATCTTTTGTGTTTGGTGTTTGTTGATTTGGCGGTGTAGAAGCAATGCCCCCTGGCCCACCCGGGGGCCTCAATTAGCCCGCGCTTCATTTTTTTAAGAAATTTCAGCGGGATTCGCGACCCCAGTGTGAATTTCGCAAAAGGTTTATAAAAAATGTTTTTTGGGCCCTGGGGGTCCTTGTGGGACCCCCTGAGCAGGGCTAGGGGGTCAGGGTGTTTCTACCCTGCCCCCTTTTCTTGTTTTCCAACTTTGTTTTACTGTTTTCTTGTGACTCGGTTCTTCTGAGTCACAAGATGGCTGCCAACACTTCCTGGTTTGGAGTGTTGGCAGCCAATCACAGTGAAGCTCGTGCTTGGAAGGGTTCGCGAATCCACCGCGTCCCTAGATATCGAAACGTTTATTTTTTTAAATTCTCAGCAACTACTGAACGGATTTACACCATTTAAAAAAAAAGGACGTTTTCTGAACCAAGCACTACTTTTTTGCCAAATTTGGTGTAATTCCGTTCAGCAGTTCGGGCTGTGGCCGTGTCTAAAGTTTCCTATGTGAAATTGATTTTCTGACCTCTATTTTTTTAATTTCTCAGGAACTACTGAATGGATTTACACCATTTAACAAAAAGCAATCTTTCTGAACCAAGGGCTACCTTTTTGCCAAATTTGGTATAATTCCGTTCAGCAGTTCGGGCTGTAGCCGTGTCTAAAGTTTCCTATGGAAAATAACACAGGGAAAACTCGTTTTGGGACCCCCTTTTTTCTCGGCCCCCACTTCTCAAATCACCCGAAACTTTCAAGACAGGAGCTGACTGGAGCGCCCCACTAGTTTTAAAATATTTCGCAAAGATTCGTCAAACAACGCCAAAGTTATTAGGAAAACAAATAATGCTTTACCTATGGAAAATAGGTCCTAACTATAACTGCCTACTGGCGCCCGCCAGTAGGTAATATATATATATATGTGAAACAACAGGCAACAAACCTCAACAAAAGAAATAACAGAAAAGAAACTGGAGACTGTAACAACGGGTGAAACCAATAATAATTTTACTGTCTTGAATCTTACTGATGTTGTCCTAAATAAAGCAGAACAACAACTCCTCTCTCTAGGACTATCTTACTGCCCTTTAGTTATGCTACCACTAGGTTTGACATTTACAAAGGGATACGCAAGTTGAAATTAAAAAAGTATTTTTTACAAAACAAACAACAGGATTCTACTAAGACAATGGCAATAACTCAGCAAGATACAACAAATGGACAAGAAGACAATCCAAGTATTCTCACTCCATCAGACCTAAGATTACTCACTGACATACAGGAACTTATGTTGGCAAATCAGACCCTCAATATCAACACAGCAAGGGCTGGAAATGAGGACCACGAAATATTACAAATAAAACCTAAGACCCCTTTCAAGCCCCATTCGACATTCAACACATTGATGATAAAGGATTCCATCGATAGTTTCCATGAGAACATAATTGGCGGACTCAAGGATCTAAACTACAAAATGTTGAACCCTACTAAACGCAAAACAAACAGACAGGGGATTCAATTCAATGCATTGATGTCTAAACTCAAGAGAAACCCAGATATTGTCGTCCCCAATGCAGACAAAGGGGGAAATGTAGTCCTGTGGAAAAAAGATGATTATGTCAGTGAAGCTATGACACAACTCAATGACACACAATGCTATCGACGTAGAGACTATTCTTCTTGGCGGAAAGTGAATAATGAATTTTATTTGAAACTAATTGGATGGAAAAACGCTGGACAATTATCTTCGGATGAATTTAAATATATGAAAAAGGACAAACCAGTGATACCTATTTTATATTTTATTCCGAAGATTCCTAAGAATGCCCTTGTACCTCCGGGCAGACCTATCATATCTGTTCGCAATAGTTTGCTTGAAAATACCTCCAGATATATACTTAAAAGAACATGTCCAGAATTTAGCGTCCTATATTCGTGACACTAGTGACGTTTTAGCCAAATTAATTGATTATCCATGGCGCGATGAGTATCTCTTAATCACGTTCGATGTAACATCCCTTTATACTTCTATTAATCATAGGGATGGTCTAAGGGCCCTAGAATTTTATCTGTCTAGGAGAGGTCCAGAATTTACATAACATAGTTTGATGATTCTAAACATGGTAGAGTTTTGTTTACGTAACAACTATTTTATGTTTCAAAACTCCCTATATCAACAAATGCGAGGAGTAGCGATGGGAGCCAGCTTCTCACCCAGCTATGCTTGTTTGCATATGGGCTGGTGGGAGGAGCTGGTCCTATCGAGCGAACATGCGACTATTGTAACAACTAACCTTAAAGCCTGGTGGAGATACATAAACGATCTGTTTTTAATTTGGGATGGATCAGTCACTGAAGCAGAAAAATGTGTACAGGCACTAAATGAGAATTCACTCAACCTACATTTTAATGCTTTCATCAGTGCTACTAATATCAACTTTCTTGATGTACAGGTTTGTGTGACAGAAGGCAAATTAATAACCAAATTACACAGAAAGCCAACAGCAGGCAATTCAGTGCTACATGCTGGCAGCTCACATCCCAAGCATCTCATCCGAAGTATTCCTTACGGAGAGATGCTAAGGCTTAGACGCATTTGCAGCTGCGAAGAAGATTTGACGATAGAGCAGAATTATAGCAAACATCGCTTTGAGCAGAGAGGATATACTAAACATTGTATAGACGTTGCCATCCACAAAAGTATGCTGTTACCAAGGGAATCTCTCTTGAACAAAGATAGCAAGAAACTCTCCCTTATAACACAACACAGTACCAAACAAAATATTGACAATATGTTTAGATTCATCATACAGTTCAGTGAACAAGAAGGACAGATTAGGAAACTTAACAAGAAATTGGCCTTTAGTCTTTAGTGACCCCATCATTGGGCACTTGCTCCCCAGGAAACCAGCTATCACGTATAGCAGAGCGAGGTCCATGAAAGACATTTTGGTCCAAAATGACCCTACAGTACCTGGTAAAAGTATGTGGTTATCACAAAGAAAGGGGTTCTTCAAATGTCAAGTATGTAAGGCATGCCAATATGGCTGTAATCAAACTACATACAAAACCCCGTTCAGTGAAAAAGAAAATGTGATAACAAAATCCCTCAATTGCAAAACTGACCATGCCATATATGTGCTGGAGTGCCCTTGTGGACTTCGCTACATTGGTAGCACAATCTTACCAGCACACAAGAGGGTACTCCAGCACTTAAGGGCAATGAAAAACCAAGATCAGGCATATGCAGTTGCCAGGCACTTTAGCGAATTACATGAGTCTGACCCTAGTGGTCTGAGATACGTTTTAATAGATGCGGTCACCCCCAATAAAAGAGGGGGAGACAGAGAAAAGGTGCCCAGACTACTTGAGGCCAAATATATCCTTAACCTCGATACTAAACATCCTAAGGGTCTTAATGCCACTGAGGAACTTTTTACTTGTCTCTAAGATAGGCCAACTGCAAGAACAATGAATTCTGAAATTGTTATGCCCACTTATTCATCAAACAAGGAAAAGATATATATATATTCTTTTAAACAATAATTTTTTAATTTTAAGTGTTCTACAACTGTAAACTTCCATTTAGACACTAATCAGAACACTTATCTGCCACAATTTGCACATATTTTTACACATAGGGTGAGTCAGTAGTAAAAATCTTTTTAGCAAGGTTTTAAGTAAGGGTATTTTTAGGTTATTAGTAATAATGTTAAGCAATTTTGCACAGCATTTGCACTTTACAATATTCAATGTTTACATAAAACTATAGAAGTTAGGTACTGTAATAGTGAAATTTGCACAATGATTTGGGACATAACCAATTTTATGGTATTGATACCGAAATTCGTTTTTTCATGATTTTAGACAATTTTATAATCATGTTCCCCTTTGAAATTATGCAGAAATAGTTTTTTACAATGAAAATATACGATGGAATGAATTCATTTGATAAACTTTTTGTTCGCAAGGATTTTAAGGAAATGTTGTTACTGTGTCAATTCCACGACAATGACAGAAATGTAACCATTTAATATACATTTCCCTCCAAAACTTCTGATAATGTTATTCCGTTATTCAGTTACATTGTAATATTACAAGTAATGGTATACCTGTCACTTTAAACACTGGCTGTTACAAAGACTATTGGGTAAAAAAATGGTATAAAAAAAGTACTCACCTGACAGAGCGTGTCATGTGATCAAGGCCCAAAGAGGGCTGAAATGCGTCATGGCTGTAAAGGTCCGAGAACAACAATAACTACCTAAGCACAGCGTGGTGGTCCGTGCCCGTTCTTGTTTCCAATGGAAAGGAAGTCGTAAGACGGAGCAGATTCAACTATATATATATATATATATATATATATATATATTATCTACTGGCGGTCGCCAGTAGATAGTTATAGTTAGGACCGTGTTTCCATAGGAAATCCGCAACATTCTATTTGGAATAACTTTGGTGCCGGTTGACGAATCCTCGCGAAATTTTCAAAATAGGTGGGGCGCTCCGCTCCTACCCTGAAAGTCTCGGGGGGATTCGTCAAGCGGGGGCTGAGAACGGCTGAACAGAATTACTTGAAATTTGGCAGAGAGGTAGTCCTCAGGTCAGGGATGTGCCTTTTGCAGGTCTGGTGTCAATCTGTTCAGTAGTTCCTGAGAAAATCAAAAGTAAACTCATATATATATGTGGGCGGAGCCTAACCACACATCTCATCCTGAGATCTGATTGGCTGTCAGCACTTCATCCAAGAAGTGTTGACAGCCATCTTGGGACCAATATACATGATAGCACCTCATTAAAAAGCATTGCAGTTAATAGAAGGTTTTAAGACTTTAGTTACATTATAAATCATTTGTTGATGGTACCACACTCATTTTAGGAATTGTGGTATGTTCCAAGGTGATTTCACCATGTGAAAAAGCCTTCTGTTGGGATATCATGATTGAGAGAAAAATATTTTCTCATGCTTTTCCCACAGAGGTTTGGAAGGTGATCTATAAGCTAAACTGAGAGCTTATTTTCTGTAAATTCACATTATCTTTCTCAGTCATGTGAGAATGAAGTCTGACATTCTCAGTAAAACATGTACATCCAGCAAGGGCAGAGACTGTCAGTTGATTCCTTTGTGTTCTACTGCAGCTTCCCAGAGTGTTCCAAAGAACAACTAGAGTGCTAACAGTCCTACTTATGATAAACGTATGGCACACCTGAAGCCATCTTGCTTGCATTAAAGTGGTAACTCTTAAAACATTTAATTTAAAAAGGAACAAAATGAGGGGGTTCATTTTTCCATAAAAAGTATGATTAGTGCTGCAGAAAGAAAAATGAGGGCACATTTTGAGTGACTTCTCAAATCCTCTTCTATTTCATTAAAAAATTCTGACATGCAGACTGAAACATGCACTTTCAATACCAGCAGCAGTTTTCCCTGGTGAGCAGTAGCTTTACTACAGTGATCTAATGAGCAAAAAGAGTGCTAACATTCTGAATTTATGGCAAATGTGTGACACATCTGAATGCCTTTGGAATCAAAGTAAAAAACTGAAAGTATTTCCTACTGAGGAGACTGCAGTAAATGAGGAAATTAGGAAACTTCATAACAAATAAATCTCCCAAGATGGCCACCGGAGACAAAAGAGCCCAAATGTAGCCCAAATATCACCAAGTATAGCCCAATGACAGAATGTCCCAGAGTGTTCTTAAAAACAACTAGAGCGCTTACTGTCTTCATTATGACAAAAGTATGGCACACCTGAAGCCATCTTGATTGGAATAAACTGGTAACACTTAAAACATTTAATATAAAAAGGAACACAATGAGGGGGTTCATTTTGCCATAGAAATTATGATTAATGCTGAAGAAAGAAAATGAGGGCACATTTTGAGTGACTTCTCAAATCCTCTTCTATTTCATAAAAAAATTCTGACATGCAGACTGAAACATGCACTTTTAATACCAGGAGCAGACTTCCATGGTGAACAGTAGTTTTACTACAGTGATCTAATGAGCAGCTAGAGTGCTAACATTCAGAATTTATGGCAAATGTGTGACATATCTGAATACCTTCATGATGGAATCAAAGTAAAAAACTGAAAGCATTTCCTACTGAGGAGACTGCAGTACATGAGGAAATTAGGAAACTTCATAACAAATAAATCTCCCAAGATGGCCACCGGAGACAAAAGAGCCCAAATGTAGCCCAAAATCACCCAGATGTAGCCCAAATATAGCCCAATGACAGAAGTGTGCAAAACACTTATTATTTTGTGTTTTTGCAGTGTTATATAGTGCAGACTTGTCAGGTATTGGAGTGCTTTACATGAGCATTGGTTACATCACACAAGAACAAATTCATTTTGGTTGAAGACATGGGGAGACTAAGTGATTTGACCAGAATCACAGAATGTCGAGCTGAAGCAGAAACTCCAACCTGGTTCCCCAGTTGCAAAGTCTGCAGTTCTGGAAGTAACACCACATCCTCTCCCCTAGGTGCAACATTTAGTCAAGTGGTCAACTGGATAAAAAAACATAAAGGTAACAAATAATTTAAAAGTGCTTTCTCGCTATTTGAAAACTCATAAAATATGTCCTTATTTTAGTCTTTTAGAGCACTAACCATAATTTTGATGCCAATAAGACCCTCTCATATATGTAATTTCTAAAGGAAATGCTCTAGGTATTACAGTTTTGATTACATCAAGATGACGTCAGGCGTTCCACACTTTTGTAATAAATATAGAATGTTAGCAATCTAGTTGTTCATTAGGATACTGTTGAGAGGCAGAGGCCAGGGGCACGGACTCTGAAAATTGAAGGCAGGTAGGAGGGTGCAAAGGCAACAATTTAACCACACTGAGCAGGCAGGAAGGGCCGTGGCAGCACAACAGACTATGGAGGGCAGTGGAAAGGGGGGCAGGGGCAACAAACCAACAATACAGGACTTGCAAGAGAGGCTGTGGCAATGTAATAGACCATTGTGGGCAGAAGGAAGAGGCAATGGTAGTACAACCATACATGCCAACAGACCCGATTCAGCCAGGAAACGTCCAATGTTTTTAAGCTCAAATGGGCTTTATTTTATCTGTCTCCTGTCTACAATCTCCTCTTTTTCAATGTAACTCAAAGGGGAAAATCAATACCCCAGTTTTTTTTCAAAATCTCCCTCTTACCAAGTTCAAAATGTTCACAAGTATGGTACATTGGATCATGGAAGGAAATGGGGTAGGGACATGGACTTGGATAACAGAGGACAGGAGGGACATGGAGAGGTGCACCAAACTGACCCTGCAGGGCAGGCATCAGGGTTTGCAGCAGCACAATACACCACACAGGGCATGCGGGACGGGAGTGCAGCACAACAATCCATAGAAAGCAAGAGGGAGGGGACAGGACCATGCACATGGACAACAGAGAACAGAGGGGCAAGAGGCAGGACCATAATGGACAGACAGGAGAGAAAGCTGCAGCATAACAGACCATAAAGGGCAGGAGGGATGGATCAGGGGCATTACAATGGAACAGACAAGCCAGGAGGGAGGGAGTAGGGGTCTGCACATGTAAACAGAGGGCTGGGGGCAAGGGGGCAGGGCAGGAGCAGCAAGATAGCCATGGAGGTCAGGCAGGATGGGCACTAGAAGCAAGACACACCATGAAGAGCAACAGTGAGACTGTGATGGCATACACACAGACCATGGAGGGAAGGTGGGAGGGGTTTGGGCAGCTAACTGAGCACACAGGGAAGGTGGGAGGGGCCATGGCAGCACAGAAGACCATGCATGGCAAGTGGGAGGGTTAGTGGTAGCACAATGGCTATGATGGGCAAGAAGGAGGGTGCATGGGCATGCACAAAGGACGATGGAGGATAGACAAGAAAGTTCAGGGGAAGGGGCCTCACAACAGACCGCATGGGGCAGGCAGTAGGAGCAGTTGCAGCACAACAGACCAGGGAGGGCAGAAGGGTGTGGCAGTACAATGGACCATGTAGGACAGGAAGAAGAGGATAGGGGCATGGCATGTGGACAGGCAGGGTGGAGGTGGCAGGGACAGGTTACAGTCATCTGACAATGCTAGGCAGGTGGGAGGGGAGTGGCAGCTCAACAGAACACTCAGAGTAGATAGGAGTGGCAGGTCCATGGAACATGGTGGGCAAAAAGGATGGAGCAGGGGCATGCACAAAGACATCGGAGGGCAGGGGGAAGGAGAATAGGGGCAGCAAGCTAAGCACAGAGTTTAAGCAGGAGGTCAATGATGGGGCATAAAATTGGGCAATGGAGGGCAGGAGGAGTGGACTGGTACATCATACTAAATTGAGGGCAGTGGCAGCACATCAGACCATGCATGGCAGGAGGGAGGGGGCTAGTCCATGGATTCACACAACAGAGGATAGGGAGGAGGGGGATGGGGCAGCAAGCTAACTGTTCAGAGAAGGCGGGTATTAGGAACTTTATTGTTTTTAAAACGTGTGTCTGTACGAACTACTTAAAATATGAACAAGTATGCAGCATAATCTCACTTTTATTCAGGAAGAAGAGGACGTTTGTGACTGTGACTCGGGGCTCACTTGGCAGGAACACCCCCTGACCCTCCACCCCCTATCGCAAAATGTAATGCCCGTGAAAAGGGTAGGTGAACACAGTGTTATATAGAACATAGTCCTGAGAGCACGATTGAAAATGAAAACTAGATATAGTGTATGGTATAAACTATGCACCAAAAAGTGTGATATAAGATGAACCGGGCGTGAAATATAATATGCAATACATTGTGCGCAATGACAGATTCATTGGAGAGCGCGAGATAGCACAGGCACTAGCGCGTGCTATGCGATATGCGCCTTGGAGTGTAATATGCACAGGGCAGTGTTGTGTAACCTAACTAGTCTCTAAAGTTGTAATATAAAATATGTGCTGGGGAGTGTAACGTTGCATATGCACTGTGACAAAGATATGGATCCCAGAT
This sequence comes from Triturus cristatus, assembly GCF_964204655.1. Taxonomy (NCBI): domain Eukaryota; kingdom Metazoa; phylum Chordata; class Amphibia; order Caudata; family Salamandridae; genus Triturus; species Triturus cristatus. The sequence goes on from NC_140590.1 coordinate 409,633,619, forward strand.
TGTAATATGTATGGCATAGCACTGTGCGTTATAACATAGGCATCGAGGAAGGCACGTTAGATGGGGCAATATAACCCGTGCGAAGACAAGTGTGGCATGACATATTCACGGGGTGGCGTTACAGTGCACATGGGCTAGAGAGTGTCATAGCATATGCACTAGCTAGTGGAATACAACACAGAGGTGTGTGGCACTCAGCAGGCAATGGTGGGTGTAACACAGCATTGGGCTCTGCCAGGAGCGCGCTGTGACTCTCAAGTGATGTTCGTCCCCTTTCCAGAGAGTAAAATAAAAAGTATTACACATCCGGCAGTGGATGTGTGTTTTATTAACCGTGAGGGGGGTTTCTTGCATAGTTTTGGTCGAATTTTAGTCGAATCCCCTTTGAATGGCTTGGTGTGCATGTGTATTAAATGTGCCCGTCAATAGCTACCCATGTTTGTATAAATAAACGACAAGGGTGTCTACCGGGATTAGGCACGGTAGGGCATCAGACATGTCAGAGCTTCACTAGTGGTGTAAATACATTCCACGTGGATTCATTGTATGCATAGTCGCCTTTTAATGAATATCACGCAAATCGTCATGGTGATAGGTACGTACGGTTTGTCCAGCATGTCCTAGGTGTGTCTATAAATATATATTTTTTAAAAATAATAAAAAACAGTGGCCGGCCCTGGGGATTGGGGTCAAAAAAATATAATTAGGAGACAGGCCCTGGGGGATGGGGTCATCAGGACCAATAAATTAGAATAAGAAGGGGAACCACACAGCCCCCCTTCTTAAAAAATTAAAATAAAGAAAAGACTGGCATCGTGCCGGAGGCCACGCCCCCTCCTTGCAGCACTCTGCAAACGCGCCCCCTGGCGAGTTGTAAGTTGGGGAATTAATTCCTCTTCAATACAGAGGGTCCCTGAGGGCCAACTAGCCCAACAGGCATCTCCAGTATGCACCAGGGAGCTGCGCAGCAGACAGGTGTTCTGAGGCCAAGCCCCTTTTTACACCTCTCTGCAACGCAGCTCTGTGGCGCTTACTGGAGGTACCTAGTGGTCTAGTTTGACCCTAGGGACCCTTAGGATTCAAGGGGACTTAATCTCTCAACTCAGAACAGCCACAGGGCACGTTTACACAGTGGTGAAGGGAGGGGACGGGGCCTGAGGTGACGTGTGCAAACAAGCACTATGGCACGTTTTAAATTGGGGATATAATTTTCCTTCAATACTGAGGGCCCCTGGGGGCTAACTAGCCCACCAAGTGCTTCCAGTAAGCGCCACTGAGCTGCATTGCAGAGAGGTGGTCCAGGCCGTGCCACTTTTTACACCTCTCTGCAACGCAGCTCTGTGGCACTTACTGGAGGTACCTAGTGGGCTAGTTGGACCCTAGGGACCCTCAGGATTCAAATGAACTTAATCTCCCAACTAAAAACGGACACAGGGCGTGTTTACACAGTGGTGAAGAGAGGGGACGGGGCCTGAGTTAACGTGTGCGAAAACGCCCTGTGGCCTGTTTTAAGAGGTAGTTTTAATCCCCCTGCCCTAATATATACTAGGGGCTTACAGAGGAGGTCATGCTAATCACAGGGGGACCCCAACGCATAATGTTCCCTAGTGTATGTAGGTGTTTTCACTGTATTCTAAGTGTCTTTTAACATAGCACTGGCTCTAGGACTGGTTAGTCAGACTCAGTTACTACCAGTATCCGTCTGAAAAAGTTGAGGGTACAGGATGATTTTGCAACAAGACTTCTTTCTGCTCTTCTTTTTGTTCTTTCTGCACGTTATCCTTCTTCCTGCACTTTTCTTCATCTTTGAGGACTTCTGTTGCTTCTTTCTGCACTTCTTTTTTTTCTTTCTGTGCATTTTTTCTTCTTTCTTCACATGTCCTATCTCTGTAGGCATAGTTAGAAATTAGCATTTAAAAAACCTTTGAAATTCACAGAAAAAAACATAGGTTTCAGGGGTGTTATAGTTAGCTGGACTTTTCACTTCTACAAAACAATTGAAATTCCGCTAACTATAACTCGCTCATCCGCAATGCACTGCTGATGACGTCACATATTACATCACTCATGACATGGTCAGTGACATCACTCATGACATCACTGATGACATCTCAAATGACATCACTGATGACATCACTGATGACATCATCCTTGTGATAGAGTGGCAGACCTCCTCTCACCCTAATATAACCTTTGATACACACATTCAAAAATAGAGACTAAACTTTTCAAAACAATGGACATACCAATACCAGTTACAACAACCTCTTCAGTAATTCTAAGATCCACATACACATCCACTCATTCACCAACAGTCCTATACAGTCACTCATACATGTATTCACTCATCATATGTACTCATACACCTATACATCCTGTTACACAATGCCACTCATCCATAGAGTTACTCACACACATAGTCACTCATGCTAATAAAGAATCAAAGATACATTTATTTGCATATACAGTTATACACACACCACCACACTTACTTCTACGGAAACTTACACATACTTAGTCTTTTAAACAATCACTTATAGAAACACATACTTATTCATACAGGAACTCTTTCAATCTCTCACTCTCACATATACTCACTTATATACACCAATAGTCACATATACTAGTTTAAAACATATGTAGTTACTCATAAAGACACTATTGAGACAGTCATTCACTCACTAACACACCCATACACACACTCATCCACCCATACAGTCCTGCACACATGCTGTCTTCAACACATACAAAGAGTGAGTCCCTCATTCATGCACCTATGCACTACATAATACCCCCCACCGAACCATGCAGACACTCAGACTGATACTCAAAAAAACAACTAATAACCTATATAGACACCCATGTAGCTACTCACCAACCCATGCAGCCACTTATACACAAAGTGAGAGACTGATACAGATATTTACATATTTAAACATTACTCACTAAGCCATGTATTCACTATGATACACTTAATCAGTCAGTTACACAATCAATTTTTCAAAAACAAATCATCCATTTAGACACTTATATACCCATTTATTCTTCCATCGACCTTGAGATATACATATATAAAACATATTTAATTTTCAGAAAAACACACATTCACTGGATGATGTCATCAGTGATGTCATTTGAGATGTCATCAGTGATGTCATGAGTGATGTCACTGACCATGTCATGAGTGATGTAATATGTGACGTCATCAGCAGTGCATTGCGGGCGCGCGAGTTATAGTTAGCTGAACTAACTATAACGGGGGAATTTCAATGGTTTTGTAGAAGTGAAAAGTCCAGCTAACTATAACACCCCTGAAACCTGTGGTTTTTTCAGTGAATTTCTGAGGTTTTTTAAATGCTAGTTCCTAACTATAACGTGCCTGAAACCTATGGTTTTTTCTGTGAATATATATATATTTCTATATATTTTCACTGAAAAAACCATAGGTTTCAAGGACGTTATAGTTAGAACTTAGCATTTAAAAAACATAGAAATTCACTGAAAAAACCACAGGTTTCAGGGACATTATAGTCAGTTGGACATTTAACTCGTACAAAACCAGAGAAGTTCGGCCACTTTTTTCAATGAATTTCTATGGTGTTTTTAATTGCTAACTTCTAACTATGATGTCCCTGAAACCTATGTTTCTTTCAGTGAATTTCAAATGTTTTTTAAATGATAATTGCTAACTAACACGTCCCTGAAACCTATGGTTTTTTCAGTGAATTCCCAAGGTTTTGTAAATGATAATTTTTAACGATGCCTACAGAGGAAGACGAAGAAAAGTGCAGAAAGAAGCAAGAGATATGCAGAAAGAACCAACAGAGGGGCAGAAAGAGGCCTTGTTGCAAAGTCATCCTGTGCCCCAAACATTTTGCTGACTGGTACTGGTGGTAACTGACTCTGACTTACCAGGCCTGGAGCCAGTGCTATGCTGAAAGACACTTAGAATACAGTGAAAACACCTACATAAATTAGGGGCACTATGGGTTGGGGTACCCCTGTGATTGGTATGACCACCCCTGTAAGGCCCTAGTACATAATAGGGCAGTGGGATTAAAACTACCTCTAACTCAGAGGTGCCGAAAGAGGCAAGAGAAGTGCAGAAAGAAGCAACAGAGGTGCCGAAAAAGGCAAGAGAGGTGCAGAAAGAAGCAACAGAAGTGCAGAAAGAGGCAAGTGAGGTGCAGAAAGATGCAAGAGCAGCGCAGAAAGAACCAACAGAGGTGAAAAAAGAGGCAAGAGGGGTGCTGAAAAAGGTAAGAGAGGTGCACAAAGAGGCAAGAGATATACAGAAAGAGGCAAGAGAGGTGCAGAAAGAAGGAAGAGAATTGGAGAAAGAAGCAACAAATGTGCTAAAAGAGGCGCAAACAGTGCAGAAAGAGCAAGAGAAGTGCAGAAAAAAGCAACAGAGATACAGAAAGAGGCAAGAGAGGTACAGAAACAGGCAGGAAAGGTACAGAAAGAGGGAACAGGGGTGCAGAAAGAGGCACGATAGGTGCAAAAAGAGAAAGGAGGAGTGCAGAAAGAGGCAAGAGGGATACAGAAAGAAGCAACAGAGGTGCAGAAAGAGGCAACAGAGGTGCAGAAAGACGCAAGAGAGGTGCAGAAACAAGCAGGAGAATTACAAAAAGAGGAAAGAGAATTGCTGAAAGAAGCAACAGAGGTGTGGAAAGAAGCAAGAGAAGTGCAGAAAGAGGCAAGTGAGGTGCCGAAAGAGGCAAGAGAGGTGCAGAAAATGGCAAGAGAACAGCAGAAAGAGGCAAGAGGGATGCAAAAAAGGAAGAAGGGTATGGAAAGAAGCAAGAGAGGTACAGAAAGAAGCAAGAGAAGTGCAGAAAGAAGCAAGAGAAAGAAAGAGGAAAGGTGAGTGCAGAAAGAGACAACAGGGGTACAGAAAGAGACAACAGGGGTGCAGAAAAAGGAGAGAGAAGTGCACAAAGAAGCAAAAGAAGTGCACAAAGAGGCAGGAGAAATGCAGAAAAAGGCAAGAGAGGTGCAGAAAGAGTCAGGAGAGGTGCACAAAGAAGCAAAAGGGGAAAGGGGTACAGAAAGAGGCAAGAGGGGTACAGAAGGAAGCAAGAGAAGTCCAGAAAGAAGCAACAGAGGTGCTTAAACAGGCAAGAGGGGTGCATAAAGAGGCAAGAGAAGAGCAGAAGAAAGTAATAGAGGTGCCGAAAGAGGCAAGAGAGGTGCCGAAACAGGCAAGAAAGGTATAGAAATAGGGAACAGGAGTGCAGAAAGAGGTAAGAGGGATAGACAAACTTGCAAGAGGGGTGCAGAAAGAAGCAAGAGTAGTGCAGAAAGAAGCAAGAGAAGTGCAGAAAGAAGCAAAAGAGGCAGAGAAATAGGGAATAGGGCTACAGAAAGAGGCTTGAGGGATGCAGAAAGTTACAAAGGAGGTGCAGAAAGAAGCAAGAGCACTGCTGAAAGAACCCACAGAGCTGCAAAAAGAGGCAAGAGGGTTGCATAAATAGGTAGGAGAGGTGCACCAAGAGGCAAGAGGGGTACAGAAAGAAGCAGGAGGGTTGCAGAAAGAAGGAAGAAAAGTGCAGAAAGAAGCAACAGAGTTCCTGAAAGAGGTGCAGAGGGTGCAGAAAGAGGCAAGAGACATGCAGAAAGAAGCAACAGAGGTACAGAAAGAGTCAGGAGAGATGCAGAAACAGGCAGGAAAGGTGCAGAAAAAGGGGAGAGGGATGCAGAAATAGGCAAGAGGGGTGTAGAAATAAGCAAGTGAGGTGCAGAAAGAGGCAACAGAGGTGCAGAAACAAGCAAGAGAAGTGCAGAAAGAGGCAGGAGAATTGCCGAAAGAAGCAACAGAGGTGTAGAAAATAGCAAGAGGAGTGCAGAAACAGGCAAGTGTGGTGTATAGAGAGAAGCACGAGAGATGTGCGGAACATGGCAAGAGAACTGCAGAAAGAGGCAAGAGGATGCAGAAAGGGAAGAAGGGTGCATAAAGAAGCAAGAGAGGTGGAGAAAGAAACAAGAGAAGTGTGAAAATAAGCAAGAGAGGTGCAGAAAGAGGGAAGATGAGTGCAGAAAGAGACAACAAGGGTGCAGAAAGAAGCAAGAGAGGTGCAGAAAGAGGCAAAAGAAGTGCATAAAGAAGCAACAGAGGTACAGAAAGAGGCAAGAGAGGTACAGAAAGAGGGAGGAGGGGTGCAAAAAGAGACAAGATGGGTGCAGAAAGAGGCAAGAGAAGTCTAGAACGAAGCAACAGAGGTGCAAAAGAGGCAAGAAAGGTGCAGAAACAGGCAGGAAAGGTGCAGAAAGAGGGAACAGGGGTGTAGAAAGAGGCAAGAGAGGTGCAGAAAGAGTCAGGAGAGGTGCACAAAGAGGCAAAAGGGGAAAGGGGTACAGAAAGAGGCAAGAGGGGTACAGAAAGAAGCAAGAGAAGTCCAGAAAGAAGCAACAGAGGTGCTTAAACAGGCAAGAGGGGTGCATAAAGAGGCAAGAGAAGAGCAGAAGAAAGCAATAGAGGTGCCGAAAGAGGCAAGAGAGGTGCCGAAACAGGCAAGAAAGGTATAGAAATAGGGAACAGGAGTGCAGAAAGAGATAAGAGGGATACACAAATTTGCAAGAGGGGTGCAGAAAGAAGCAAGAGTAGTGCAGAAAGAAGCAAGAGAAGTGCAGAAAGAAGCAAAAGAGGCAGAGAAATAGGGAATAGGGCTACAGAAAGAGGCTTGAGGGATGCAGAAAGTTACAAAGGAGGTGCAGAAAGAAGCAAGAGCAGTGCTGAAAGAACCCACAGAGCTGCAAAAAGAGGCAAGAGGGTTGCATAAATAGGTAGGATCGGTGCACAAAGAGGCAAGAGGGGTACAGAAAGAAGCAGGAGGGTTGCAGAAAGAAGGAAGAAAAGTGCAGAAAGAAGTAAAAGAGGTCCTGAAAGAGGTGCAGAGGGTGCAGAAAGAGGCAAGAGACATGCAGAAAGAAGCAACAGAGGTACAAAAAGAGTCAGGAGAGATGCAGAAACAGGCAGGAAAGGTGCAGAAAAAGGGGAGAGGGATGCAGAAATAGGCAAGAGGGGTGTAGAAATAAGCAAGTGAGGTGCAGAAAGAGACAACAGAGGTGCAGAAAGATGCAACAGAGGTGCAGAAACAAGCAAGAGAAGTGCAGAAAGAGGCAGGAGAATTGCCGAAAGAAGCAACAGAGGTGTAGAAAATAGCAAGAGGAGTGCAGAAACAGGCAAGTGTGGTGTATAGAGAGAAGCACGAGAGATGTGCAGAACATGGCAAGAGAACTGCAGAAAGAGGCAAGAGGATGCAGAAAGGGAAGAAGGGTGCATAAAGAAGCAAGAGAGGTGGAGAAAGAAACAAGAGAAGTGTGAAAATAAGCAAGAGAGGTGCAGAAAGAGGGAAGATGAGTGCATAAAGAGACAACAAGGGTACAGAAAGAAGCAAGAGAGGTGCAGAAAGAGGCAAAAGAAGTGCAAAAAGAAGCAACAGAGGTACAGAAAGAGGCAAGAGAGGTACAGAAAGAGGGAGGAGGGGTGCAAAAAGAGACAAGATGGGTGCAGAAAGAGGCAAGAGAAGTCTAGAACGAAGCAACAGAGGTGCAAAAGAGGCAAGAAAGGTGCAGAAACAGGCAGGAAAGGTGCAGAAAGAGGGAACAGGGGTGTAGAAAGAGGCAAGAGGGATATAGAAATGTGCGAAAGAGGTGCAGATAGAAGCCAGAGTAGTGCAGAAAGAACCAACAGAGGTGCAGACAGAGGCAAGAGGGGTGCAGAAAGAGGTAGGAGAGGTGCACAAAGAGGCAAGAAGGGTACAGAAAGAGGCAAGAGGGGTGGAGAAAGAAGGAATAAACATACAGAACGAAGCAACAGAGGTCCTGAAAGAGACAAGAAGGGTGCAGAAGAAGGCAAGAGAAGTGCAGAAAGAAGCAACAGAGTTGCAGAAAGAGGCAAGTGAAGAGCAAAAAGTGGCAAGTGAGGTGCAGAAAGAGGCAAGAGAGGTATGGAACAAGGCAAGATAAGTGCAGAAAGAAGCATTTGAGGTGAAGAAAGAGGCACTTGAGGTGCAGTAAGAGTCAAGAGACGTACTAAAAGAGGCTTGAGAAGTGCAGAAAGAGGCAAGAGAAGTGCAGAAAGAGGCAAGAGAGGTGCCAAAGGAAGAGAGTGAGGTGCAGAAAAAGGCAAGTGAGGTGCATAAATTTGCAAGAGATGTGCAGAAAGAAGCCAGAGCAATGCAGTAAGAAACTACAGAGCTACAGAAGGAGGCAAGAAATGCACAGGAAAAGGGAAGAAGGGTGCAGAAAGAGGCATGAGGGGTGCAGAAAGAAGGAAGAAAAGTGCAGAAAGATGCAGCAGAAGTGCTGAAAGAGGCACAAAGGGTGCAGAAAGAGGCAAGAGAATTGCAGAAAGAGGGAAGAGAGGTGTAGAAAGAGGCAAGAAAGTTGCACAAAGTGGGAAGAGGGGTACAGAAAGAGGCAAGAGGGGTGCAGAAAGAAGCAAGTGGGCTGCAGAAATAGGCAAGAGAGGTGCAGAAAGAGGCAAGAGAGGTACGGAAAGAGGCAAGAGAAGTGTAGAAAGAGGCAAGAGAATTGTTGAAAGAAGCAATAGAGGTGTAGAAAGAAACAAGCAAGAAAGAGGCAAGTGAGCTGCAGAAAGAGGCAAGAAAGGTGCAGAAAGAGGGAAGACAGGGGCAGAAAGAGACAACAGGGGTGTAGAAAGAAGCAAGGCATGTGCAGAAAGAAGCATGGCAAGTGCAGAATGAAGCAACAGGTGTTCAGAAAGAGGCAAGAGAAGTGCAGAAAGAAGCAACAGAGGTGCAGAACAAGGCCATCGAACTGCAGCAACATGCAAAAGAGGTACAGATACAGGGAAAAGGGGTACAGACAGAGGCAAGAGAGGTGCAGAACCAGTTAAGAGGGGTACAGAAAGAGGCAAAAGGGATGCAGAAATGTACAAAAGAGTTGCAGAAACAGGCAAAAGGGGTGCAGAAAGAGGGAACATGTGGGCAGACTGAGGCAAGAGAGGTGCAGAAAGAAGGAAGAGGGGTGCAGAAAAAGGCAAGAGGGATGCAGAAATTTGGAACGGAGATGCAGAAAGAAGCAAGAGCAGTACAGAAAGAACCAACAGAAGTGCAGAAAAAGGCAATAGGGGTGCAGAAAGAGGCATGGTGAAGTGCAGAACATGCTGAGTGGTACCTCTTTACTCCCCCTTTTGTTCTTTTTGAAGTGCAGAACATACCAAAAGAGTTGCAAAAAGAGACTAGAGGGGTGCAGAAAGGGGTAGGAGAGGTGCACAAAGAGGCAAGAGGGATACAAAAAAGGTAGGACGGTGCAGAAAGAAGGAAGAGAACAGCAAAAAAGGAGCAAGAGAGGTGCAGAAAGAGGCAAGAGGGGTACAGAAAGAGGCAAGTGAAGTGCAGAACGAAGCAAAAGAGGTGCAGAAAAAACCAACAGAGGTGCAAAAAGAGGCAAGAGGTGTGCAGAAAGGAGTGAGAAAGGTGCACAGAGAGACAAGAGAGGTGCAGAAAGAAGCAACAGAGGTAGAGAAAGAGGCAAGAATGGTGCAGAAATAGGGAAGAGAGGTGTAGAAAGAGGCAAGAGAGTTGAACAAAGATGGAGGAAGGGTGCAGAAACAGGCAAAAGTGGTGCAGAAAGAAGCAAGAGAGGTGCAGAAAGAGGCAACAGAGGTGCAGAACGAGGCAAGAGGGGTACAGAAAGAGGCAAGTGAAGTGCAGAACGAAGCAAAAGAGGTGCAGAAAAACCAACAGAGGTGCAAAAAGAGGCAAGAGGTGTGCAGAAAGGAGTGAGAAAGGTGCACAAAGAGACAAGAGAGGTGCAGAAAGAAGCAACAGAGGTAGAGAAAGAGGCAAGAATGGTGCAGAAATAGGGAAGAGAGGTGTAGAAAGAGGCAAGAGAGTTGAACAAAGATGGAGGAAGGGTGCAGAAACAGGCAAAAGTGGTGCAGAAAGAAGCAAGAGAGGTGCAGAAAGAGGCAACAGAGGTGCAGAACGAGGCAAGAGAACTACAGAAAGGGGTAAGAGAGTTGCAGAAAGAGGCAAGCAAGGTGCAGAAGGAGGAAAGAGAACTGCAGAAAGAGGCAATAGAGGTGCAGAAAGAGGCAAGTAAGGTGCAGAACGAAGCAACATAACTGCAGAAAGAAGCAACAGAAGTCCAGAAAGATGGAAGAGGGTAGAGAAAGAGGCAAGAGAAGTCCATAAAGAAGCAACAGACATGCAGAAAGGGGGAAGAGGGGTGGAGAAAGAGGCAAGAGGGGTGCAGAAAGAAGCAAAAAAAGTACAGAAAGAAACAAAACAAGTGCAGAAAGAAGAAACGGAGGTGCAGAAAGAGGCAAGAGAGGTGCAGAAAGTAGAAGAGATGTGCAGAAAGATGCACGAGAGTTGCAAAAAAAGAAAGAAAGTAGCAACAGAAATGCAGTGGCTTGCACACCATTAGTACCAATTTAACACCCACATTTAGCAATAAGTAACAGGTGACCATTCGAGGTTTGCAAAGCCCCTTCCACCACGCTGTAACACTTGTCGCTGCATTGTTGGTAACGTCTGAGCCGTTTGAGCTAGAAACAAGGCTTTTTTTTGTTTAAATCTGCAGATTAGGGAGCAGATGATGGATTATGTGGCTAATGCGGAAAATGTATATTTGTGCGAAAGTCGGTGCAGCCAAGCAGTTGTATAATTCCAGTGGCCCTGCTCATACCTCTGACTAGGTCCACAAGTGCTCCTCAGTGATTCCTTCTTTTTTTTCTCACCGAGTTCATAGCTGAGCTTCTATGGAAATGAGGAAGACTAAACCTGAGGTTACCACTTCACAACACAGACTACCATACCACATAATTATTCTCCATAACACATAATCCCACTCTACATAATTCCCATACACTTAAATACCGCATACTTTTTATCCACATAATTTCACTGCACAACATTCCACATAATTTCACTACACAACGTACATCCACTACACTCCAAAAAACATTAGTGAAAAACTTTTACATTTACAATGCCAATAGCTCTAACTCTCGCAAATGCGAAACCTATTACATTGCAAATGCTTCTTTAACTAGTAGTTGCGTTTGCAGAGTGGTGGAGAAAGGTTGCTGGGTCTCCGACCAGCGCTCAGGAATTCTGCTGTGCAGGACTTACAGGAGGTACCAGAAGGGCTTCTTGTCCCCCAAAGTCCCTCTGGAGTAAAGTGGACTTCATCCCCCATGCCGTAGTCTGCCAGGAGGCACATTTGCAGAGTGGTGGAGAAAGGGGGGCATGGCTTCCAAAAACGTCTTAGCAATCCCACTGTGTGGGACTTACTGGAGGTAACAAGAGGGGTAGTTGGCCCGAAAGGACATCCTTGGGGGCCAACCACCCCTCCTATTACCTCCAGTACATCCCACACAGCAGGATTGCTAAGTTTTTATAGTAGGCCATGCCCCCTTTGCCCACCACTCTGCAAAGGCACTCCCTGCAATGCTCTTGGATGGCGATTGAAGTTCCCTTCGCTGCTGGGGGTCCTTAGGGGCCATTTAACCTACCTCTTACCTCCAGTAAGCCCAAGACAGTGGGATTGCTGAGAGATGGACACAGGCCACATCCCCTTTCTCCACCACTCTGCAAATGCGCCTCCTCCTCTTGGTTGGGGGATGAAGTCCTGAGGGTCCCTTGGGGCTAACTAACCCTCCTTTTATCTCTAGTAAGCCCCACACAGCTGGGTTGATGAGAGGTGGTCCAAGGCCATGCCCCCTTTTTACACCACTCTGCAAACGTGCCTCCTGGCACACTGCTACTTGGGAGATAAAGTCCACTTTAGTCCTGAGGTCCTCAGGACACAAGAGGACCTCATCGCCGCACCAGCAGTGTGCCAAGAGGGGCCCGGGGCATTGCCTCATTTTAGAATAAAAATTATTAAATATCCGTGAGGGGTGCTGCGTGGCCCCCCATCCCTGGATCACTTCTGTCTCCGGGGACCCCCTCCCCCGGGGTCTGGCCTGCCTTTACTTTTTTTTATTTAGGAGAGGTGACCGCGTGCCCCCCTCCTAAGGCCAATTATGGCCCTGAAGACTCCATCCCCTGGGGCCGGACTTCCTTTTTTTGTTTAAAAAAATTATAATTAAGGGGTGGGGGGCCAAGTGGCCCCCCTCCCGGGCCACTTCTGGCCCTGGGGACCCCTCTCCTGGAGCCAGGCCTCACTGTTAGGGACCGTGGGGTGCCCCAATGCCCCCACGGTTCTTGCTGGCTCCCCACCACCTGCAGGACCCGGCACTGATTTTAGGCAAGGGGAGCTGCTAACATGCAGATCCCCTTGTTCAAAAGCAATTCTGCTTTGCTTCTTGGAAGCAAGAGCAGGTTTCCTGCCCTGCCATAGCAAATGGTAATGTCCCAGGGGAGGGCACCCCGGGACATTGTAGGAGCTGGCCCTGGGGGTGGCGGTCGCCAGGGCCATCGAGGGCTCCAGGAGGGGGGATGTGTGGCCCCCCTCCCTACATTAGCATATCCCCAGGGAGGTTGTGATCCCTGGGGCTTGGGGGGGCCCGCAATGCCCCCCTCATTAATGAAGGAAGCCACGGGGAGGTGGTGGTCCCTGGGGCTTGGGGGGCCCACGAAGCTCCCGCCTCAATAATGAAGGAAGCCCCAGGGAGGTGGTGGTCCCCGGAGCTTGGGGGACCTGCAAGACCCCTCCAACTATAATATATTAAAGCCCCAGGAAGGTGTCAGCCCCCCACTCATTTTTATTATGCACGTGCCCCCATGCATAATAAACTAAGCCCTGGGGAGGTGGTGGTTCCTGGGGCTGTGGGGTTCTCCGCAGTCCCTGGGGCTGCATGGGGCCCCTCGGGCCCCCACCAATAATTTCCCTATTGCCCTGGGACCTGGCCCACCCGGGGCTCAAAGAAAGAAAGCCCGGGAGACCGCACATCGCTTTTTAAAAAAATGTCAGCAGGATTCGCGCACCCAGCGTGAATTCTGCTGATTGTATGCTTTAAAAAAAAAGCTTTTTTGGGCCTGGCGGTGCTGTGGGACCCCATGAGCAGGCCTAGGGGGTCAGGGTGATTCTACCCTACCCCTTTTCTTGTTTTTATTCTTTTTTTTTACTGTTTTCTTGTGACTTGGTTACCGAGATGGCTTCCAACACTTCCTGGTTTGGAGTGTTGACAGCCAATCAAAGTGAAGCCTGTGCTCAGAAGGATTTGCGAATCCTCCTCGGTGCTCAGATATCGATAATTTTCTTTTTGTGAATCTCTCAGCAACTACTGAACGGATTTACACCATTTTTTTAAAAAGCACGCTTTCTAGACCAAGACCTACCTTTTTGCCAAATTTGGTGTAATTTCGTTTAGCAGTTCGGGCTGTTGCTTTGTCTAAAGTTTGCTATGGAAATGAACATGGGGAAAACGCGTTTTGGGACCCCTGCTTTTTCTCGGCCCTCATTTGACGAATCACCCCGAAACTTTCAAGACCAGAGTGGGCCACTAGTTTTGAAAATTTTGCGAAGATTCATCAAACGACGCCAAAGTTATTGGGAAAACAAAAAACTCTTTTTGAACAGCAACGAGGTCTGAACTATAACTACCTACTGGCAACTGCCAGTAGGTAATATATATATATGTATATATATATATATATTACCTACTGGCTGCGTGGCCCCCCTCCCGAGGCCTCTATTATCCTCCGGGGCTGTGCCTCATTTTTAATTTTTTATAATTGAGGGAGGGGGCCGCGTGGCCCCCCTCCTAGGCCACTCATGGGGCCTGGCCTTTCCGTTGGGGACCGTGGGGGGACCCCAATTCCCCCACGGTCCCGCCAGCTTCCCACCTCCTGCGGGAGCCGGCATTGCTTTTCCACACAGGGAGCTGCTGACATGCAGCTCTCCTTGTGGAAAAGCAATCTGGTTTGGATTTTGTAAGCAAGACCAGGAAACCTGCTCTCGCTTACAAAATCCAAATCAGTGTTTGCTATGACAGGGCAGGAGCTGCATGGCTCCCGCCCTGCCATAGCAAACAGCAGAGTCCCGGGGGTGGGCGCCCTGGGACCCTGCAGGAGCCGGCCCTGGGGGATGGTGGTCCACAGGGCCCTAATGGACTCCACGAGGGGGGCCACACAGCCCCCCTCCTAGAACTGCAAAGCCCCGGGGAGGTGTTGGATCCCCAAATTTAAATATACAGTGCCTTGGGGAGGTGGTGGTCCCAAGGCCATGTGGGGAGGCTCATGCCCCCCCACACATTTTTTTTAAACTGAGCCTCGGGGAGGTGGTGGTCCCCGGGGCTGCGGGGAGGCTGTGTGCCCACCCGCAACTCATAAATCTTGCCCCGGGGAGGTAGCAGTCCCCGGGGCAGTGTGGGGGGTATTGGGGCCCCCCCATACTTTTTCAGTGCCCCTGGGACCTGGCCCACCCAGGGGCTTAAATACAACAAAGCGCGGGAGCCAGCGCTTCATTTATTTTATTTTCTCGGCTGGATGTGCGAGTTGGGCTGATTTTTTTTTTTTTAAATGCTTTTTTTTGGCCCTGGGGGGTCATTGTGGGACCCCATGAGGAGGCCTAGGAGTACAGGGTGTTTCTACCCTGCCCCCTTTTCTTTTTTTTTACCTTTGTTTTTTTGTTTTCTTGTGACTCGGTTCTACCAGTCAGTACCCATGTACTCATGGAATGACCCGGGCACTAACACACGCACTGCTACAATCCCCTGTGCACTTCCCATGCAGACCTCTAACCACCTACACAGTACTGATTCACTCCTCCAATTACCCAGGTTGTACCAATGCACTCTAGAAATCCCTCTGTCACTACCAATGCACTCCTCAAATCAGCCATCCAGCATCATGTACTTATCCAATCACCCCGCTAAAACCCAAGCAGTCATAAAATCACCATGCACTGTCCTTGCAGCACTCTGATCATTTAGTCACTACCCATGTACTCATGCAATGACCCAGGCACTAACTCATGGCAAATACAGAGGAGGTCATTCTAATTACAGGGGTACCCCAACGCTTTGTGTTCCCTAGTGTATGTAGGTGTTTTCACTGTATTCTAAGTGTTTTTTAGCATAGCACTGGCTCCGGTCCTGTTTAGTCACAGTCAGTTACCACCAGTACCCGTCACGAAAAAGTTGGGGCACAGGAGGACTTTCTGCTCCTCTGTTGGTTCTTTCTGAACATCTCTTGCTTCTTCATGCACTTTTCTTCATCTTTCTTCACATGTCTAATTATAACGGCCCTGAAACCTATGTTTTTATTCAGTGAATATATATATATATATATATATATATATATATATATATATATATATATATATATATATATATATATATATATATATATATATATATATATATATATATATATATTCACTCGAACTTCGTAGGCTTGCGCAGACTTTACTAATCAACGAAGCACAGACCACAGACCACAAGGCAATCCAGCAATAGTTTTATTCTTTCATCCCAAAGACCTCTACAGCCATGACGCGTTTCAGCCCGGAAGGGCCTTGATCACATGACACGCTCTGTCAGGTGGTTGGTTTTTTTATACCATTTTTTTCCCCGTGTTTTTTTCTTGCTTTTGTTTGAACAATACTTTATCAAGTGCTTTAAAGTGCAAATGCCTAAATAAATATATAAATAAATATTGCCGACAGGAAAAGCAATTAGTATTTTAAACAAATGTTAAAACACCATCATAAATAACATGATTGCAATTTGAACAAAATAGATTAAATAAATATTCCAATATTATCAATGGTGACCTATTGGTCAAATAACATCGTTTTGGGTTTCGATCGAGATGTCATTGCATAAATGCAACTAAAAATGGCTAACAGTCAAATAATATTAGTAAAGTTTAGTTGACAGTTTGAATACCGCCTTCTAAAAACTTCAAACCAACAACTGCGCAGTCCTGTCTATAGATTTTCAAATTACAATTATTCGAAGGCATGATGTAACATTTTGATTTGCCAAAAAGATTTCCTGTCATTTGTGCTTAAATAAATTGCAAGTGCCTTCTACTCAGTAAAACCCCCCGAGTAAAATATTCTAAAAGTGATATTTATAAAAAAATTATAAAAAACCTGTAAAAACCCACCCTATGTGCAAAGTATATATATACAAACACAGAGATGGTGCAAGGAGCTTTCGCCAGTAACGCTTATGACACGTAAGTGCTTGGCTCCACACAGTTCACTTGGGTAGGGGTTGTCCACCACGTTTCTAAAGGTGATTGGGACTTCAATATAATAATGGTCTTCCATTTCCATTTTGTCCATTAGGGGCGTATAATAGTCCATTAGGAGGCATCCATGAACTGGAAATTGGGTTACCACTTGTTCTTTACTAAATCTGGTACAAGATGCAAATTTCATTTGAAAGGCCTATTTGGCTGTACTATCCGCAATTTGGCTGAGGTGACTCAAAACTTTACAGGTGGCATTTGGAAGAAAGCATAGAATGTGGCGATCACAATATAACTGAACATACAAATCGTTAACTGTGTTAATTTATCCTGTTCTCATTTTAGCTTTCAGATCTTACTTTGAATTTGAATTCTTGATTTTACTATGGGAATCTACTGACGAACAACCATCATCAGAGGTCAGAATTTACGATAAGCCTGTTTCTCTAAATTTCCGCCCCCGTTCCTATATTCCTATACTGAGCGACACTTTTCCTTCTCCCTTTTTTGAAGTATCACTAAGTATGTTGGTTCTGTATCTCCTTTTGCAGTTTCTCTCTTTCCTTGTAGAAAGGTTTTTTCTTTTCTTCCAAATATTACTTTGCTTATCGCACGATATGTCTTTTTTCACTTGGGCTAAACACTTTCCATCTAGTTGCACGGTTGCTGGACCTTCTTCTTCCTTTTCTGAAAATCCGTACTTATGTATTCTTACGTCTTGAGAATACAAGATATGTTATGTAATGTAAAGTTAAATTTAACAGTATTACAGCACTCGATGGTCAACCTATCATCATTGATTCCGCTAAATCACTGGGAATAACCTTGGACAATAAGCTAAATATGCAGAAGCACATCAGCGCTGCAACCAAAGGAGCTAATTTCCAGATTAACACCTTGAGAAAACTGAAACCGTTCATACCGGCCAGTGACTTTAAACAGGCAGTTCAATCTCTAGTAATTCCCGAAGTGGATTATGGAAGTATTGCTCTTTGCGGCCTACCCAGATCAATGACTGCTCCTTTAAGAGCCTCAATAAATACAGCCGCTAGACTCATCACAGGCTCCAAAAGAAACTGCCACATCTCCCCTGACCTTCCTGCCCTCAACTGGCTTCCTTTTGAGGCCAGAATTCATTTGAAAATCGCTTCATCACAAAACACCGAGATACCTAGCGGAGAAATTGGTACTATCGGGTGGTAACAGATCTACTAGGAGCTCCAACAATCTTCTACTTAAACCACAACGGTTCTCCATGAAGAAAACATACTACTGCTCCTTCTCAGGAATGGCTCCCAGGATTTGTAATGCCTTGTCCCAAGAAACGAGACTTAATCCATCCGCAGCTTTTTTTAAAAAAGAAGTGAAATCTATTCTTCTGGCCAAATTCACTTGACTCATTGATATTCCCCTGTACATATGTGCTATTCTTGTATGTTCACCTTTACTGTATTCACCTAATTCACAATACTTATACATTTTTATGTTGATATTTCTGCACTGTAAAGCGCTCTGATACCTGCAAGGGTCTTGTTCACGCTATATAAAACTGTCAAAATAAATAAAATAAATGTATATGTTTTTCTTATTGTCTTTACAGCCATGGGGAAATCACGGATGTGACGAAACACGTGTTGGCTGTTCTCGTGTTCTCTTACAAAGACTGGATCACGCTATTACAACTTAAGAAATCTTATTTTGTAACCATTTGTCTGAATCTTAAGTGTTTTCAGTCCTGTAAAATATTGTTTAAAATGCTGTTAGCTGACCTTGAATTTTGTATAGAATAAATCTATGAATATTTTTGATAAGTAATATCTCCGGTATTTTCCTGTGCTAAAGCAGATTTTTGGTTTAATTAGTCCTGACCAAATAATGTCATATACTTGAACTCCAAGATTTAGGAGTGCCGGGGTACATCTTGTATATATATAAATATGAAGAAGGGACAAGCTCTCGAAACGCGTAGGCAAGAGGCGCTTTACTACGCTGTGGGATGCTCTCTGAGTCCGCTGCTGCCTCCCGAATAAATAAGGATGAATCATACGTTGTGTGGGTGTCCTCTTTTGCATGGCAAAGTACATTTGGAATAAATATATATATATATATATATATATTGGGTTTCAAACTTGCTTCTGCAACCCACCACCTCCTAAACGCAAGGCGCGTCGGCGTTGATGGACCTCCGAAGCCCGGTCCAGTAATACAATACAAACTCCAAAGAAATGGAATGTCGACGCCGTGTCGTTTGGAAAAATAGTTTTATGTCAGCTGTTAAGAGTTGGACGCGTTTCGCCTGCCCAGCAGGCTTGCTCACCAACAACTCAAATAAAGTTTTTTGCCACCATTTAAACTCGTGAATCAGTTCCGTGTCACATGGTAATACTACAACCATAAACAGTGAAGACATACTCGTAGTTTTTTACATACATTAGGATCTTTTGCGTTCTTCTCTAATGTTTTTAGCTTTGTAGCTCATACATATCATGATATCATAACGGATGGCATATTTCATTTTATCCAACACTACTCAATATTACAGTAACATATATCTCCAGTGAGAATAATTATCGGCGTACATATTAAGATAACACTTCTCAATAATGTGCCCTACCAAAATAGTGGATTCAGAGACACAAATTGTTCCCGATAACAATTAAAAGGGCTCATTTGATAGCCTATAAACATTATTAACCGTTAACAACTCTAGTGAGTATACTCATACGCTCGTGTCTCAGAATTGACGACATTTTTCAGTGATTCAATGCGTCATAATTTGGCAAGCACTGTTTACAATAATGTTGCCCGAGTGGGTTATCATATACATTATCTCATCTTCACTTGATATTGGATTAGACACATTTCTGCGCCAGTGCGCAATCATTGCCTTATTATTCCTTACAATATACTGTCATGTATTAAATCTCTAGATTGTCTTCACCTTGATCAATGTTCTTGAAAAGTGAATACCTAAACCAGATAAAAACATTATTTCATTTTAATATAGCAAAAAAGAAGAAAAATAGAATCGAGAGGGGAAGTTTACAAGTAAGTATGCAGGTCTTCTTCCATATTAAGCCCCATGGGGGTTTTTGTGTTGAGCTTAATAATGTAACTAGATTCTAGTCTACGTAGGGTTCTCTGCCGATCACCCCCTCTAATGTTGATAGGTACAGCATCTATGACAAAATACGTTAGACCGCTCACATCTTTGTTGTGTTTCTGACTGAAATGGCGGGCAACTGGATACGATTGATCCGCATTCTTTATGGCCCGCAGATGTTGTAACACCCGCTTGTGTACTTGGAGAATAGTGCTGCCTACGTACCTCAGGCCACAGGGGCACTGAAGCACGTAGACAGCAAACTCCGTTTTACAGGAGAATTGTCCCTTGATTTTCTGCTCCCTCTTCATAAAGCCAGAAACATAACTAGTAGTGTTCTTGACAAAAGTACAGGCTTTGCACTTAGTGCATTTGATAAACCCATCTTTTCTGGTTAACCATGTACTTTTGGTCTTGGATGTTCTGTCAGATGGTAACATGTTACTCACTAGTGCCTGCTTCAACGAACGTGCCCTCCTGAAAGTGATGAGAGGTTTCCTCTGAACACACTTTTTTAAAATTGGATCGTTCCAAATAATGTGCCAGTGTTTTTGTAAAATATGGCGCAGATCCTTATGTTGATTGTTAAACGTGGTGATCATCCTGCACTGGGAATATCCTGTCTTCTTACTCTTTGTTTTACTAGGTTTAAAGAGTAGTTCTTCTCTTGTTTGTTTAGTGGCTCTATACACAGATGTTGTGATACATTCTTCCGAGTAACCTCTAGCAGAAAATCTGTCTTTCAAACATTCAATTTCCGCCTCTAGGTCCTCTTTAATGCTGCAATTTCTCATGGCTCGAAGACATTCTCCATAGGGAATGCTTCTTACCAGATTCTCTGGATGAAAACTCGTGGCATGCAATAACGTATTGCCATCAGTGGGTTTACGGAATAATTTTGTGTGTAATTTGCCTTGATGTATATAGACAGTCAAATCCAAAAAATTCACCTCTATGTTACTTATGGTGCTGGTGAATTTTAAATTTAATTGGTTGGATTGTAGACTCTTCACAAAATTTTGGGCACTCACAATATCCCCCTTCCATATAACAAATAAGTCGTCGATGTAACGACTCCACTGTATGACATTGTTTTGCCATTCTAGGGCAAACTGCGATTGGATCACCTGCTCCTCCCACCAGCCCATATGCAAATTAGCATAGCTGGGGGCGAAGCAGGTGCCCATCGCTGTACCGCACTTCTGATGATAAAGATCTTCATCAAAAAGAAAAAAATTATTTTGCAAACATGTGGTGGTCATAGAAAGTAGCATTTCTGTATTGCCAGAATTATGCAGATCTTTCGCCTAGGAAATGTCTGACTGCATTTAACCCATCTGTGTGACGTATGCTTGTGTATAAAGTCGTCACATCTATTGTCATTAGTAAAAAATCAGGTTCCCATGGTACATCATATATTTTGCGTAAGAAATCTCCCGTGTCTTGAATGTAAGAAGGGAGCCTAGAGACTAATGGATTAAGGAAGGAATCAACAAATTTGGATGTGTGCTCGAAAGCACTGTTAATAGCTGAAATGATGGGGCGACCTGGAGGGTTTGTCAGGTCCTTGTGCACTTTAGGTATTAAATAAAATACTGGTGTAGTGGGGTTAGATATTTTTAGATAAGCATATTCATCCTTATTGATTAGACCCTGTCTGTGCCAATCGAGCAATTGAATATTATAAACATCAAAACTATCTTGCATTACAGTGTTCTGAGTTTTAACATAGTTACTTTTATTGCCCAATTGTTTGTTGGCCTCCATCAAATATTTATCTCTTCCCCATAGAACCACATTCCCACCTTTGTCCGCATTACGGACAATACACTCCTTATCATTGGCAAGTTTTGTTACTAATGCATGGTATTCTCGCATTTGCTTAGTGGAAGGTATTTTCTTGGAATTAATCCGAGTGTACAGTTCTTTCACTTCGTTCACCACTAGTTCGCTAAAAATGTCTACAGAGTCCCTTGCTGTCATGGGCATGAATTTTGATGGCAATTTGAAGTCAGTTTTTTCACTTTTCCCAATATCCAATTGTTCATCCCGGGCCAGCTCTGTAACTTTATTCGATTTAGTAGGTGGCTCAATCTCGGTCATATCATTGACATTCTCAGTTTGTAATTCACGTAATTCAACCATAAGGTTGATGTCGTTTATCGCCAAGCCTCCTTCATTGCTGGGATCGTGGGTGTCAACTTGTTTGGCTGATTTGTTGGGAGCCACCGCAAAGAATTTCTTTAATTTTAACGTTCTGGCAAACTTGAATAGGTCCACTCTGGTGGCTGTGTAGTCCATATTCATCTTTGGGCAGAACGAAAGGCCTAATTTCAGGATCTTATTTTCTTCCTCTGTCAATTCAATAGATGTAAGATTGATAATCGTTGTACTGTTTTCTGCATTCATTTGTTGTCGGTCATCCTTGATTTCTCGTTTCTTGGCACATATTTTTGTGCCTTTGCGCCTCTTCCTCCTCTGCCTCTTCCTCTTGGTGGTCTGAGGTCTGCTTGAGGTCTTGGCCTTAGATTGAAACGTCTCTCCTCCCTTAAAAAATCAAACTCGTCAATTACTGAGGGGACTGGTGTTGTTCCTTCATTGGGTGTTATTTCCTCAAGATCTGTATCCAGCTCTGAGCTTGGTATACTGCTCACATCCGATTGTTGTACTTGCTGTCGCGGGCCACTCGCATTCATTCTCTGCCGTCTTAAATTATCAAATTTCTTAGCAAAAGTATAGATTTGGCCTCTATCATAATCTATTTTGTCTCGAAGGAACTTCTGGGCTTTCCTTTCTTTGATGGTAGCTTCCAGCTTGTTTAGACGTTCCTTCATTTCTTTTATGAATTGCGTAATTGGTCCCTGGTCCGCTTCTTTGCTGAGCATGTCCATGATTTGTTCTATTTCTTCCATAATTTTAGTCCGATCTATTTCAGCGTATTTAATCAGGATTGCTAACATTCGACTTGATGACTCCTGATTATTGTCCGCCCATTCCTTAAGCATGTTAGGATTCGGATCCTCATATGTGGGGGCGACTAATATTCTGAGACCACGTGGGATTCTTTTGACTTCCAAGTATCTGTTCAGCGATTTTGCCTCCCACCACTTAGAGAGTTCTGTTCGTTTTAGTTTCTCCAGTCTTTTTAGACGAGCCTGCACATCGGTGGTTTTCATGCCTGAATTCTCTGTCACAGTTTTTTTGCTGCCACTCGCAACATTATCATTGAACACAGCAAGTGCTGCCTCCTCTCGGTCCTTTAGTTCAGCAGCTGACATGGTAGCATAAGAATCTCCTGCTATCAAATTATAGCACTTCAAACGATCCGCCAGGTATCTAACCTCTGTAGTAGTGCCCAAACACAACGATAACACTGGCTTTCCTCGCTCCCCACCACCGTAATCAGCAAGCGCTTACCTTCGTCCCATGCGTTGCCTCTTCGAGTCCTCCGACTCGCCGACGCATACACTCCGAGACTCCGGCAGCCTCCTCGTGCACGATCCCAGGTTACGGATGACGCTTTCCTGTGTCCGCGGTGGGGGGGGGGGGTGGTATCCAAACTGGGTTTCAAACTTGCTTCTGCAACCCACCACCTCCTAAACGCAAGGCGCATCGGCGTTGATGGACCTCCGAAGCCCGGTCCAGTAATACAATACAAACTCCAAAGAAATGGAATGTCGACGCCGTGTCGTTTGGAAAAATAGTTTTATGTCAGCTGTTAAGAGTCGGACGCGTTTCGCCTGCCCAGCAGGCTTGCTCACCAACAACTCAAATAAAGTTTTTTGCCACCATTTAAACTCGTGAATCAGTTCCGTGTCACATGGTAATACTACAACCATAAACAGTGAAGACATACTCGTAGTTTTTTACATACATTAGGATCTTTTGCGTTCTTCTCTAATGTTTTTAGCTTTGTAGTTCATACATATCATGATATCATAACGGATGGCATATTTCATTTTATCCAACACTACTCAATATTACAGTAACATATATCTCCAGTGAGAATAATTATCGGCGTACATATTAAGATAACACTTCAGGTATGCCAAACAGCGCGTTACTCCTCCATGACACAAAGCGCCATACGCGTTTCGGGCATCTGCCCTTGATCACTGGCATTAACACAAGCCCCCACAGCTGCTCATACTTATAGTCTCCGCCCTCATAGCCAGTGCATTATGCTGTTTGGCATACCTGCAATAAAGAAGGGTTTACCTCTGACTGTGTTGGCGTTCTCAAGCAAGGTGACTTTTCTGTTGGGAATTTAAAAGTGGCGCTCCTCGTCGCGAGAACGCCCCTCGCATATCCTGCTGGCCACGGACCCGTCATTGGGGTCTTGTGGAGTCTGAGGTCCATCTATTGTGGACGTGGTCATTTTGCGAGACTGTGCAGTTTTCCTCCATGTCAGCCCACTTGGGATATATTGTTAAAAGGACACAGCACCTGCCGCTACCACTTTGGAAAGAAATACTCCATTATGGTAAAGAACTCCCTACCCGCACCGTAAGCGCACCCTCCCCGAACCAAGCGCGCACCCTTCCGATCGCGCGCTGAATGCTAATTGGCTGTCGAGTGTCTCTCTACATTCGAAACCAGGAACTGTTGGCGGCCATTTTCTGCCTCGGTAGAAGCGAGGCTGAAGATGCAAGGGGAATAAGTGTGTAAAACATATAAAGGGGGCAGAGTGGAAATACTCTGACCCTCTAGAGGTGCTTAGGTGGTCCAAGAAGGACCCCCTGGGGCCCCCCTTAAAAAAAAAAAAACGGGGAAATGCGCGCACGGTGCGCGCATCCTACCGCGTTGGATGCACGGATTCTCTTGCGGTGGGTGCGTGGATCCACGGCAACGTTTTTTGAAAAACGACAAGAAATCATTGGTTGTATGACAACTTTCTACACTGAAAGGTATGGTGTATATTTCTGTTTTTTAAAGGTATGATTGTTATTGGTTAACAAAAACAGATTGTAAGGAACATTTTATATGATAAGCTGATATGTTGAAAAGTCAAGCACACGTCCTGTCTTGTGTAGGAACATTGTGTGCTGAACTTGTGACCTGTGAGCTCAGTGCAGTGTTCCATGACCTGTTTCTATGGTAACAGGCAGAAGGCAGATTGGGGGAAGGGTTGAAATGTATTTCAGTTGGAAAGGGTTGAAATGTTTAACCAATAGAAATGTGTGTTTGCTTTTGAGTTTATGTGCGAAGGATTGTGATTTGATGTTTACATGTATATGTGTTGAAAATGAAAGGGAAACTTTTCCATTCTTTGCTTTTGCTGAGAGGTGCACAGTGCAGAGATTCTGTAAAAGAAAATATGGTAGTGATTGATATACTTCTTAATCTACAAAAGAACTTGAAAGATGAGTTATTAATTGTGAGGGGATGTATGTAGACTATTTTGATTTTAATCAGACTAATGTATTTTTCCTGCTAAAGTGTAGGGAGTACTTTTTCTCTCTACAATGTGTGTGCATGTAGATAACCATTCTGTGATAAGCATTTGTGTTTTTCATGTGTTTGTAGACAGATAACTGTGCTGTTTTTATATTTTGGTAGAATTAGAAAC
Organism: Triturus cristatus; assembly: GCF_964204655.1. Taxonomy (NCBI): domain Eukaryota; kingdom Metazoa; phylum Chordata; class Amphibia; order Caudata; family Salamandridae; genus Triturus; species Triturus cristatus. The sequence continues at coordinate 409,658,415 of NC_140590.1, forward strand.
CAGTCATTGTTTATGAATTTGTGAAATGAGTTATGTTATGTTTCTATACTAAACTGTAGTACTACTTCTAGATGAAGAAATGTGTTTTGGTATAGTGCAAGGGATAGTGTTGTTTGTATAGAATCACACAGTGAGTCTGTGTGCATTTGGGAACCACTGTGAGAGAAGCATTTGGTAACATCATGTATTTGCTGACAGATAACTGTTTTAACTTGTCATGTTGTGAAGTTTTAGTAGCATTAGAAGACAGTTAGGGCTTATGATTTGATTAAATGAGTCAGGCTTTGACAGAAAAGTGCAGTCCTGAAATATGTAGCTTGTGTGCAGTTCCCTTACCAGTTGCACTGTAGTGAATGAGTTTTGGTAAACTCCTAGGGATAGTGGTGCATGTCTAGAATCACAGTGTTAGTTAGTGTGTATTTGGGATTAGTGTGAGAGAAGCATTTGGTGATATCATGCATTTGCTTACAGATAACTTTTTTAAAACCTGTCATGTTGTGAAGTTTTAGTAGCATTAGAATCCAGTCTTTGCTTATATGTTGATGAAATGAGTCATGCTTTGACACTGATGTGCTGTACTTAAATATGTAGATTGTGTGCAGTCCCCTTACCCCTCCCACAGTAGTGAATGAGTTTTGGTAAAGTCCTAGGATAGTGTTGATTGTCTAAAATCACACTGTGAGTCTGTGTGCATTTGGGTAAAGATTGTGAGAGAAGCATTTGGTAACATCGTGTATTTACTGACAGATAACTGTTTTAAAACCTTTCATGTTGTCAAGTTTTAGTAGCATTAGAAGCCAGTCTTTGCTTATGCGTTGATTAAATTAGTCAGGCATTGACATTAAAGTGTAGTCGTGAAATATGTAGATTGTGTGCAGTTCCTTTACCACTTCCACTGTAGTGAATGAGTTTTGGTAAACTCCTAGGTATAGTGGTTGTTGTCTAGAATCACACTGTGAGTCTGTGTGCATTTGGGAACCACTGTGAGAGAAGTGTTTCGTAACATCGTGTATTTGCTGACAGATAAGTGTTGTAAAACATGTCATGTTGTCAAGTTTTAGTAGCATTAGAAGACAGTTATGGCTTATGCTTTCATTATATGAGTCAGGCATTGACAGTAAATTGCAGTTGTGAAATATGTAGATTGTGTGCAGTTCCCTTACCACTTGCACTGTAGTGAATGAGTTTTGTTAAACTCATAGGGATAGTGGTGCTTGTCTAGAATCACACTGTGAGTTAGTGTGTATTTGGGATCACTGTGAGAGAAGCATTTGGTAACATCATGTATTTGCTGACAGATAACTGTTTTAAAACCTGTCATGTTGTGAAATTTTAGTAGGATTAGAATCCAGTCTTTGCTTATGCGTTGATTAAATGAGTCATGCTTTGACACTGATGTGGTGTACTTAAATATGTGGATTGTGTGCAGTACCATTAACTCTTCCAGATTAGTGAATGAGTTTTGGTAAACTCCTAGGATAGTGTTGCTTGTCTAAAATCACACCGTGAGTCTGTGTGCATTTGGGTAAGGATTGTGAGAGAAGCATTTGGTAACATTGTGTATTTGCTGACAGATACCTGTTTTAAAACCGGTCATTTTGTGAAGTTTTAGTAGCATTAGAAGCCAGTCTTTGCTTATGCTTTGATTATATGAGTCAGGCTTTGACATAAAAGTGCAGTCCTGAAATATGAAGATTGTGTGCAGCTCCCTTACCACTTCCACAGTAGTGAATGATTTTTGGTAAACTCCTAGGTATAGTGGTTGTTGTCTAGAATCACACTGTGAGTCTGTGTGCATTTGAGAACCACTGTGAGAGAAGCATTTGGTAACATCGTGCATTTGCTGACAGATAACTAATTTAAAACCTCTCATGTTGTCAGGTTTTAGTAGCATTCGAAGCTAGTCTTTGCTTATGCAGTGATAAAATGAGTCAGGGTTTGACACTAAGGTGCAGTACCATGTACTATTCTGTTCACTGTGGCAGAACTGAAAATGTAAAAGTTTTACCTAAGCTTTGTCCTAGAAGTAGTCTGATTATTTAGTCAGTTTCTAAGTACCAAATAGATTGCTTCAAATGTCTATGCAGTATGCATGTAGTGTTCTAACATACTATACACTTGTCTTTTACACCTTCAATTCCCTAGTCAGTATCCATACACTTCCAGGAAACATCCTGTCACTTCCTTTGCAGTCCTCTAGAGACCCATTCAACAGCATGTACTAATCCATTCACTGTGCCAAAACCCAAACACTTATAAATTCACCAAGACACTCTCTTTCCAGTACTCTAATGATTCAGTCACTGCCTAAGTATTCATGCACTGAGCCAGGTCTTAGCACATGGACTTCTTCAAACCCCTATCCACTATGCATGCAGTCCTCTAACCACCTACACAATTGTCTTTCTCACCTTGAATTTCCTAGTCAGTATCCATACACTTCCAGGAAATACCCTGTCACTCCCTTTGCAGTCCTCTAGTGACCCATTCAGCACCATGTACTAATCCATTCACTGTGCTAAAACCCAAACACTTATAAATTCACCAAGATACTATCTTTGCAGTACTCTAATCATTCAGTCAGTGTCTAAGTATTCATACACTGAGCCAGGCCTTAGCACATGGACTGCTTCAAACCCCTATGTACTATGCATGCAGTCTTCTAACCACCTAGACACTTGTCTTTCACACTTTCAATTTCCTAGTCAGTATCCATACAGTCCAGCACTTGTCACTGCCTTTGCACTCCTCTAGTGACCCATTCAGTACCAAGTACTAATCCATTCCCTGTGCGCAAAGCCTAGCACTTATAAATTCACTCTCCTTGCTGTACTCTAATCATTCAGTCAGTACCCAAGTAGTCATGCAGTGAGCCAGGCCTTAGCTCATGGACTGCTTTAAATGCCTATGCAGTATGGATGCAGTCCTCTAATCACCTACACAGTTGTGTTTCACACCTTCAATTCCCTAGTTAGTATTCATACTCTTCTAGAAAACACCCTGTCACTCACCCAGTGTGTCTCCTTATAGTACTGTAATCATTTAGTCAGTTAGCATGTAGTCTTTTAGTGAGGTCGGTTTTAGGGCATGAACTGCTTCAAAGTAATATGCACTATGCATGTAGTGTTTTAACGATCGTTACGCTTGTGGTTCAGGGCTATAGTTTCTTAGTCAGTTTTTATATAAAATGTGTTTGTACAGTAATGGAATAGTATAAATTTGAAAGTTATTAATATACATTTATTTGTGATTCTTTTTTACAGACACAGAACAGGAGTGTTTCTCATCTGTTTGCACTCTTCTCGTGCAAGATTGTTTGGATGAAGGGTCCTTAGGTGTTTCATCATACTTGCTGTGCCGCACGAGTATTTTTTGTTAGGATCCCCTCGTAACAGAACTCTTTGGCAAATCTTGCGAGTGACGAAGGTGGCATTGATCTTTGTTTGCCCCTTGGAAAAAGTAAAACATTTCCTCACCACTGAAGAAAAACATTGTGGGCGTGGTGCCTTCTGCAAAAAAATTTCCTCAGATGCGGTAAATATTTTAAAGCGGCAACATTTACAGTTTTGTAAGTTAAACTTATAAAATGTTGTTAGCTGTATGCATTTTATATATCTGTGATCTGTTTCTTGTGGTATTTTGTTGAGAATACCATGTTGTTTTTTTTTAACAATCTATCTGATTTTCCAGGTCTGTCATCAACATCCGTGGTTCCCACAGGAGTGTTCCGCCTTGTTGTTTTGTATTATTGTTGTTACATTTTGTTTATTAGTTTATTGTTTATATTTATGTTAATAAATAGTTTATCGTTTATATATTTATTATTATAAAAAATAAAGTTTGGAAAAAAATTAATAATATTTTTGGTTGTTCTCTTAACTGCTGTGTGACTCTTTCTTGTTCTTATTACTGTTATTTGATCGAGTCCACCATGGTGTTAAATTTTGGGGCACTTATCGCTGGAATACTGGTGATATCTGCAGTTTGCACCAACTTCTGAATAGTGTGTTAGATTTATCTCAACTTTACTTCCGTTAAAGTGCTGATAATGAAATGGAGAGTAGCCGTTCCCGTGCAAAAAGACATGAGGTGCACCTTTCCGATTTATTCTAAATACTAAAATCCTGTATTGTATTGCACTGAGGTATTGGCTGCACTTATAGTGTACCCACAAAATCTATTAAGAAATCTCATTGTATTGATATTGATTGGGAATAGTGCATCAGGTGCTGGATCTTGAAGAGATACACTGCTCAGTGCGTATATTGTTGTGCACACGAAAAAAATCACATCACATCTTTCACACCAATTGCAATGCGAAACAAATTCCGGTGATAAGACACGTTAGCACCAGGGATTTTACACCTGATTTCTGCTGGTGTTAAGCAGGACATCTACCTGCACCATAAAAGGGAACACAGCCAAGAGCCACACCAGAACACCCACAGGTGCCATAGAGTCAATGAGCATGATACAGGGATACCCATGAGGGCCAGAAGACTTATCTCAACAACTCCAGGACCGCCAATGCCCCCCAAACCCACATCTTAGTAAGAGTGTCCCTGTGGTCATTGTCTTAGCATGATAGGCACGAGCCCTGCAACATCACAGTGTGCTGTCACCTCAGCGTTGGCAGTGAGCATGGATGTGTAGCTATGCACGCATCCTCCTGCATGCACAACTGGTGTGTGCTGGTCTGGGGTTCACAGGTCAGTCTATCCGGCAAGGGGACCGGGGTGTCTCGGACATTTCCGTGTACAGAAAGTGTGGTAAGTGTGTCTCTGTGTTCTGGTGTACTTAATTTTGCATGTGTGCCATTCTGCCCGTATACCCCCGTCCCCCCACTCCCTGCTTCTTCCTCTTCCTAGTGCTGTTGTGTCTATAATTTTGTTGCTGCACACATAAATACATGTAAAGAATAAATTAGAATAGGTCCTTGATTCTTTTAGGTTTCAAAACTTCTCTATTGGTTTCTTTTTAATTTTCCATATGAACCGTTTTTTTAAATATTCAACAACACATAGAAGTCAGAAGTGCAACGTATTCTATCAACACACTTTCTAGAACATTCTACAATACGTGCAGGTTAAAAGTTCATCAATTTTTTAAAACTTTACGATATTTTTTTGTAACATTTTCTTGAACATTTAACGGCACATGCAGGTTAAAAGTTGACGATTGTTTTAGGTTCGAACAGTGCCTTCCAAATGCAAGTAGCAGGTGTGGTTGAGCTGAGCAAATTTTATCCTATGATATGTACTCCACGTTGAAAGAGCTTTTTCCTAACCAATCACAAAGATGCTTTTCCACAAAACTAATGTGCACCCTACTTTTAAAAAAGAATGCTTTTCTTGATATCTTTAGATATAAGTTAGAGATAGGAATTAGCATATAAAAAACCTTTGAAATTCACTGAAAAACCATAGGTTTCATGCACGTTATAGTTCGGAATTGGCATTTAAAAAACCTTTGAAATTCACTGAAAAAACCAAAGGTTTCAGGGGCGTTATAGTTAGGAATTGGAATTTAAAAAACCTTAGAAATTCACTGAAAAAACCATAGGTTTCAGGGGTGTTATAGTTAGCTGGACATTTCCCTCGTACAAAACCCTAGAAATTCCCCTGTTATAGCTAGTTCAGCTAACTATAACTCGCGCCCCCGCAATGCACTGCTGATGACGTCACATATTACATCACTCATGACATGGTCAGTGACATCACTGATGACATCACTGATGACATCTCAAATGAAATCACTGATGACATCATCCATTGAGTATGTGTTTCTGAACAGTTTTATTATGTTTAATATATATAGGGAAAGGCCTGTTGAAAAATAAGTGGGTGTACAAGTGTGTGAATGGATGATTTTCTAGGTGCGTAACTGACTCTATAAGTGAGTCATTAAATGTATCTTACTGCAGACTAGTGACTAAACTGTGTGAATGTCTGTATGTGTCTGTGTGTTGGTGTATAATTGGCTGCATGGTTATGTGAATAGCTATATGAGTGTCTATATGGGTTATTGATTGGTTGTCTGAGTATCTGTATGGGTGCCTGAGTGTTTGTGTGGGTAGGGTGTGTGTGACTCTGTGACTAGATGTGTGAGTGGGTGATTCAGTGGGTGCATGGTTTTAAGAGTGCATCTGTGATGGACTGTATGGTTGGGTGAGTGTATGTATGGGTGTGTTAGTGATTGAATGTATATCTCAGTTATACATGTGTCAGTAACTACATATGTGAAACGTAGTGTATATGTGTATAAGAGTATATAACTATCTATATGTGAGAGTGTGTGATTTTGGGAGTGGCTGTATGCGCCATAGTGCAAGGATATCTGTGCCATGTGCTGTTTGTTTTTCTGCAGGAAGACACAGAATTTGTTAGTATTTTTATGAGTAAGTGAACTTGAGTGTGTTTAACTGTATAGGTGAGTAAATTGGACTGTGATTAATTATTTGCATGACTGACTAGATGTGTCAGTACCTCAATGGATGATTGGCGGTGTGTGAGTGTCTATATAGGTGTATAAATGCACAGAGTGACTGTAAGTATGAGTGACTGTACAGGTGAGTGAGTGGACATGTATGTAGACCTAAAAGTCAATGAGTGGGTGTGTAGTTATTGGTATTGGAGTATCTATGTTTGTCAAAATGGCCGTTTGAAATTTTGAGTCGGTGTATCAAAGGTTATATTAGGGTGTGAGAAGATGCACTAATTTATCACATGGATGACGTCATCAGTGATGTCATTTGAGATGTCATCAGTGATGTCATCAGTGATGTCACTGACCATGTCATGAGTGATGTAATATGTCATCAGCAGTGAATTGCAGGGGCGCGAGTTATAGTTAGCTGAACTAACTATAACAGGGGAATTTCTAGGGTTTTGTATGAGGGAAATGTCCAGCTAACTATAACACCCCTGAAACCTATGGTTTTTTCAGTGTGTATATATATATATATATATATATATATATATATTCAGTGAAAAAACCATAGGTTTCACACACGTTATAGTTAGGAATTAGCATTTAAAAAACCTTAGAAATTCAGTGAAAAAACCATAGGTTTCACACGTTATAGTTAGCTGGACATTTTACTCGTAAAAAACCAATGAAATTGCCCCGTTATAGTTAGTTCAGCTAACTATAACTCGCGCGCCCGCAATGCACTGCTGATGACGTCACATATTACATCACTCATGACATGGTCAGTGACATCACTCATGACATCACTGATGACATCTCAAATGAATTTCTAAGGTTTTTTAAATGCTAATTCCTAACTATAACGTGTGTGAAACCTATGGTTTTTTCACTGAATTTCAAAGGTTTTTTAAATGCTAATTCCTAACTATAACGTGTGTGAAACCCATGGTTTTTTCAGTGAATTTGCAAGGTTTTTTAAATGCTAATTTTTTTTTTAATCTTCAATTTTTTCAAACATATTTTTAATTTAATTTACTTACCTTTTATAAAGACTATGCTTTAATTTTTAAAATCCTTAAATATTTTTTTTTAATATATTTTTTAAAATAAACATGTAAAATTTATTTCCAGTTCTTTTTTTTTTTTTTTATTTTTTTTTGGTACGCGTACCGTAAGCTCACGGTAAGCGTACGGTTTACGCAACGTCCTTAATCTATCTACGCTGCTTGTGTATAGTTACGCACTTTGCGTAGCCGCGCGTACTGCGCGTGGGACGCGTGCGCGCTTACGCCACACGCGCACGTTACGCGGAAGTGCCGGGAAATGACTGTTATGCGCATGCCGTAAGCGTACCGTAAGCGTACCGTAAGCGTACGGTAGGTCATGTGATCTTGAAACACAACTTTTGATTGGTTGAAACTACTTTCATTTCTAGAACTCTCCTACACCACACCCATTCCCCTCATTTCTGCTTGTGATCCCTTGGGAGAAGGAGCTGGTTTGTCTTTGGGATACGATGGCAGAACAGCAGAGCTCTTCTGAGAGTGAGGCTAGCACTAGCAGCACTGTCTTGAGGCAGAGATCGAGGAAACAAAAGCTTTCTTATGTTTGGGATTATTTTACTTTTCCAGAAGGCCAGCAAAAGGTGAATGCACCCTTAGTTACTTGCAAGCTGTGTCAGCGTGTACTTTCTAGAGGTAATCCTAACAGGAAGTATTCCTTTGGGAATCACACCATGAAGAGACACCTCCAGGATGTACACAGAAGGACACATGGTCATCTTTTTGGAGGTAACTCTTCAGAAAGACGAGCCAGTACATCCACAGCAGCTCAGCCTGGACCATCACCTGCAGGGCTTACTCCTTCTTCTGCAGGTCAGGTGAGCCCTTCATCTGTGGGGGGAGAATCTCCTTTTGCTGGCCCTCTGGAAATGAACCCTCGATTTCGGAAGGTTGATATTCATTGCACATTTTGTAAAGATCTAATTTGCCATAGGGAGACCAGTGTTTCCCTAGTGAACAACAAAATAGATCAGCACATTTGTCGCTTTGAATAATTTTCCCATGCTTCCTTTCCTCTGTCCCTGCATGAACACAACGGTTCTTTTAAGAGCCAACCTTATCTTTCATCTTTTTTTTACATATGTTTTTAAAAACTTTTTTTTTTTTTTTTTTACCGTACGCGTACGGTGCGCGTACTTTTTTTTTATTTTTAAAAAAAAACCACTAAAAATCATTTATCACATTACATTGTCCTTGAGAGACTACAATTATTATTATTGACTTACCATACTCACTGAAAAAATATTTATTCATTTCTTTTTTTAAGAAATAGTTTTAAAAATGTTTGTAGTTTTCGAAAATTTTCTATATCTATCTGGAAAAAAAGAAAAAAGTATTAATATTTTTTAAACATTTTATAATACAGTACACATATTTACATTTTTTACCAAAAAATCTTTTTGCCTTATTTTTGCTGTTTTCAGAATATATTGCATTTCACTATAAATTGTGAAAGCAATTGCATTCATCATTTTACAGCGGGCAAAAAAAAATACCAATCACAAAGATTGTATTAAAAAAGCCCTGATTCTTTTTTTAATTAAACTTAACATTATAGAAATGCATAATATTGTAAAAAAATATCATCTAATACCAATACTTATTTCTTTAAAATACCGTCTGATATGTTTGTTTCAGAACTATAATCACAATATTATATCTCAAATAACTCCAAAATACATCTGATTTCATTTCCTTTAGGCCAAATAGTAATTTTATTTTTTTTTTTGGAATAAATTTCCAACGGAAATCCAATAAAATTCTAAAGTTTAATTTGTCCAGATCTCACCGATTCTCTGTAACATTTTGGTTCACGAAAATTTTTTGAATAATTTATTTAGTCCACAATAGAATTGGTTACTTTTCCACATGGCCAAATAGTAATTTTTTAAATCATTTTTGAAAAAATTTCCAATGGCAGTCCAATAACATTCCAAAATTTAAAATGTGCAGAAGTTACCGATAATCTCTAAATTATTGGTTTTTCAAAATTGCATTAAAAATTAAAAAAGTCCACATTACAATTGGTTATCTTTCCATTAGGCCAAATGATAATTTTAAAAATCTTTTTTTTACAAAATTGCAATGGTAATCCAGTAAAATGGTAAAATTATTTTGTCCAGATCTTGCCAAGTCTCTCTAAAATTTAGGTTTCAGGAAGATTAGATAGGAATTTGCTAAATCAAAAGGCAAACGTTGTTTGAAAATCAATTGGGAATCATTACACAGTGTCCAGCCTTTTTCACATTTTAGATAAACTGTGTAATGTCCAGAAGTAACAGTAGGTCCATCATGGAAAATTATTGCAACAGTTACAAAAGTTTTTCCTGAAATTGATAATTGCTGTCCTGTAAACTTCTTTATTAAAGTATCCAATTTTGAACCATCAGCTCTACATCGTTGCATCATTAAAATTACATACTGTCCGTATTCCTTTAAAATTAATGTTGAAAACATGTCAGAATTACACTCACCACATTTCATGCTATGATTAGCATCTTTAACTAATTTTGCAAAAGTGACTGTTTTACTCTCTGGCAATGTCAAATAAATAAACCTTTCATTATCAACAATAGAGCCACATATATTATAACAATTATCACAACTATGTTCCCATTTATAAGAGAGACCAAAAAAAATGTCAATGGGAACTCCTTCTTCTTCCACTACCTGAAGAAAATACATCAAAAATTCATGTGCATCTTGCTGTTCATTTTGAGAAAACTGTGTTCGTCCTGAACATACATCTAAAAGTTTTCTAATGTCAGTAGCACTTTCTATTTGAGTTTTATCTTTACTCAACTTTTGAAAAAGGAGACTCAGCTCTGAACAGAATCTTTTTCCCTGATTTACTATTATCTGCTCTTGCAAACTTTCCAGATAAAATGCAACATTCAGCACTACATTTGCGTAGCAGTTGACACCAGAGCTATTTTCAAAATGACATCCTACAACCTGTTCTTCATTTTCCTTTTTCTTTTTGCTTGCAATTACATCACTCCTCTTTTTTTTCCTCTTCTCTACATCTTCACTACAGATATTCTCATTTTTTCTTTTACGAGAAACTACACGTTTCTCCAACACAGGATACTGACCTAAATGAGGAGCATAGCTTCTTCTTAATCTATTATACTCCTTTAAACAATTTGTATCAGCACTAACTTTTGATTCTTCAAAGTCTATCATGAATAAACCTGATAATGTTTTGACTCGTGACAAAGCAACATATGCCATACCTTCTTTGAACACAGTTGAACCAATGTTCACAAATGCACAATCTACAGTCAATCCTTGAGACTTGTGAATAGTTACAGCATATGCTAGAGAAAACGGAAACTGCTTCCTACGTACATATAAGTCTTTCACAAGCATAAAACGAACTGTACAACGACAAATATCTTTAACTTCATCTATCTGATCAAATTTTATTTTTAAACATTCAATTCCTTCTTTTTTCTGATAATTAATAAAACCCACAACTCTTCCCATCGCTCCATTAACTAAACCTTTCTCAACATCCAAATTTCTCCTTAAAAACACTCTACAGTTCATGCAAACATATAGATTTTTTTCTAATCCAGCTGTTTTGGAGATGTTCTTCTCTAGTGAGTCCAATTTATTTTTCAGTTTGCCTGTTACTGTGACAGTAATTCTTCCATCCTCAATTTTGTCCACTGCTTCCAATTTCCTGATCTCTTCCTTTTCCAATTTCAAAAGCTCCTCATTGAATATTGAGCATTCACGTAGAGTAGGCATTAAGCAGATGACACTTTTGTTTTCTGCAATGTTCTTGTATATCTTCTCTGCAACTATTTCTTCCTTTGGAAATAAATTATGTAGCAGCCGAGTCTGTAATGCTTTTTTGCCAGCCTCTGTGAGTAGTCCAATCCTGATATCTTTCAGAATACTTCCATATTCTTCATCGTTTGCTTGCCTCATATTAGTTGTAAGTTCCTTGTACTCAAAGAAGGACCAAATATTTGTATTACCGATACTTCCCAATGACTTCTTCGTGTCTTCATGTGTCACAGTATTAAACACTGGTTGTCCTTTAACTGGAGTAAGTTGCAAAAGATCTCCAAAAACTATGATGTGTTTTCCACCAAATAACACGTCATAGTCTGTCTTCAAAATTTGCTGCATTCTTCAATGCACAAAGGCAAGCATTAAGTTTGATACCATGCTCACCTCATCAATAATGAGAACTTGCATCTTCTTCAATACTCGTGAAACTTCCAAGGATGCTTCTCCAGTTAGCTTGTTGAATTGTATTTTGTTCTCATGCTCCACTGGTAACATTAGCAAACGATGTAAGGTGATTCCTTTTATGTTATATGCTGCTAACCCAGTTGGAGCAGTAACCACACAAGACAAAGTAGAATCCGTTTTTTGCTTTAGGTAGCTTCTGATGACTTTAATTAGGAAACTTTTTCCAGTGCCAGCTTGTCCGCTTACATACATCCTGATTGGATGAAATGATGTGCATGAGCACTCTTTTTTTACATGTAGAAATCCGTGATCAATTTTGTTTTTGATCTCTTCATAAATTTGTTGCTGCTCTTGATTCAGTTGTCTTTCCAAATTTTCTAAGTCTATAAATTCTTCTTGAGCTTGATTCATAGCTGTTTCCACTTCATTCATGGCTATTGATGCTTCATTTTCAACGATTGGTTGTCCTAGGGGATCTTGACTGTGTGTTCCTGAACTTTGGCTCTCCTGAGAACTGTCTCTAGCTATTTCTGCTGCAATTGTAGTTTCCTGTTCAATTTCTTCATTTAACATTTGCAGATAAGTTGTGAATGTATTGCATTGTATGCTGTCTTTGCAAGCATTAAATGAATCCTCATAGCTTTGAAATTCTCCCAGTAGTTCATCCTCTGTACGCAACTGTAAAAGAGCCAAGTAGTAAAATTCTTTCTTGTCGGTAGTGTCGCAACTCAGCTTCCGGTGATTTATCAAACTTCCTTTGGTTTGCTTCACCAAACATCCTTCTTCACCAACAACTTTATATTTTCCATTATTAATGTCTTCTGCAGCTTTCCGTGAATAAATGTAGTTCTGCAACACTTCATAGAGACACATGTTCTCCAGATGATGACTTCTCTTGGGATAATATGTGTCCAACATGTTTGTTTTCAATATATCTGTACTTTCTGGGTCATTCTCGGCCAAATATTCTATTTCTCCAACAGATTTCAGTACCCGATTTCTCATTGCTGCAAGGCCTAAACTTGCCCAAATTATTCTTCTTGACTTCGAGTAGAGACTTGCAGAAGATAACCTATCTGAACATTCGTAGGATCCAATTTCTCGATGCGATAACATCTTCAAACTGAAACTGTACAGCTTCTTACTGACAGTCTTCTCGTGAGAAATCTCTTCCCACATTTCCTTCAATTCTGTTTTTTCTGATTTCGTAATGTAAGACGTTACATATCGTGCAACAGCAATGGAATTGTCAGCTACATACTGTATATCCATGTTAGCGTTCCACATGGATAAAATGACTGGGTTGTAGTCATTTATATTTTTTGATTCTTCTTTTCTTTTAAGGTTGTAGGTATTCTTAGGTGATTTTCTTGTGATAGTATGTCTCACAGCTGACATAAAACTGTTTACTCTTCCATTTGAAAGAACAGGTCTAGGAAATCCAAATCGACATTTAGTGTAGTATTTTTCTTTGCTCTTGTATTTCCGTCGACAGTATTTTCCACACCGATGACTTTGGAAACGTAAAACTTGCTCCTTTAACTTGTTCTCTTCTGTGCTTTTTGGTATACCACATGTTGCATATTCTTCAATGTAAGATAACACTGCTTCATCAGTATCTGTTCCAAACTTTGGGGCATCCTTGATCCACAACAGCATATGAATATGAGGAGCACCTCTTGCCTGGTACTCTTTTCTCCAAAAGAAATCCACTACTTCTCCAAGGGGTGGATTTTTTTTATTGCAGATGAAGGACATCATAGCCTCAAATCTATGATTGAAATATCTGCAAACATTAACCGGATCCAATGAGCACAGTTCTCCTGCTGTCTTGTATTCGATGTTTTTAATGTTTGAATTGGCCTCTCGTAGAAAATCCAGTAAATCATCCCAAGCGTACTCGGCACAGCTTAGGGTAAGGAACCATGTTGGTGTTCCTAAATTGCGTAACATGCATTTTAGTTCACCATGGCGTCGGTACCAATATTCATTTGTCCCACGCTGACAAGCCATCAGATTGATCAGTTGTGTTTCCAAATGATCATCTCGGTGCTGCACTTTCTCCATAAAATCCTTAGCAGACACATTTTGTAAATGTACTCCACTTTTTAAAATGTGATTTACTGCATAAGACAGTGCAGACAAGTCGCTTTCAAATAAAAGATGAAACAAATAAGGAATACTTTGTCGAAATCTGGGATCTTCAGCATATAGTCTTGTAGTCCGATACTCTGAAGCTGGAATCTGTTCTGGACGTTCATCGTATCGTCCTCCTTTTCCCGTAGGAAACAGCTGGGGAAAACATCGAGCTTCCAAGCTCTCCTCCCATACACTCACGGGAGTTCCTTTTGCTTTCTTCATCTGAAAGAGATCAATATTGTCTCCCATAACTTCTTTCGAATGAAGAGGATGTATGCTAAAATGTTCATAAATTTCTTCTTCCTTTGTCTTCTCCACTTTTTCAATTTGTCCAGTTGGTGTTTCTGTGTCTTCTTGAAAATCTTCGTCTTCTTCTTCTTCTTCTATATAAATTGATTCATACCATTTGTTATTTTTTTTCAAATACAAATTTGCTCTTTGTACTTTCCGCACATCTACCAGCTCCTGCCAAATCTTCTTATTCTTTGTAGGTACACCATTAACCAGAATAATTAATGGTTCAGTTTCCAAAGTATCCGCATCAATAGTTTCCATATTTTTTTTCAAATCCAAGGGCAAATACACCACTCTACCTTTTAAACCTCTCAGTAAATCTGAAGGAGGTAATCTACCAGTTTTGGGCTCCATACGTACTATGGTCTGGAACGGATGAACACATTGAATGAGTATAGACATATGTATTTAATTCAGAAAGTTCAGCAGGAATAGCATCCAATTCTAAATTATTATGTACAGCTCTGGTCGGCATTCTATTTTCCTCTAACTTGTTGTAACAGTATTTACAAATACGCTGATCTTCACCCAATTCAAAACAATTTTCAAGAAATATATATGTGGCAAAATCCATCCACTTATAATTATCTTCATTTTCACTCTTTCTGTAGAGATCAACATTCCTAGTTTGTTTTCTATAATGAGTTCTGCGGCAACAAATACAAGTAACATTTGGTCTTTCATTAGAGACTATTGCAAATTTTGTTATGTGATCATTAAATGTCTTACTTACAGAAGGTTCTACATTCTCTTCCACTTCTTCCTCATTTACTGTGTCCTTCTCTGCACTGTTTTGTTCAGGACCAAAGTAACAAAACTGAATTTCATCAACAACCTTCTCTACATCTGATACCGTTCCTCGGAACAGAGCCCTATTCAATTCATTTAACTTTATTGCTGGACTTTTGGCAAAATACAACCGTCTCACAAACTTTCTCATTTCAGTATGATGAACAGCCAGCATCCTAAAATGATGGAAAACACTATTGCACACTTTTCTAGATAGACAAGCCAGAGAATGACCCTGCAAACCAGTATTCTCTCTCACTCTGCATGGATCCAGACTTTGAAGCACCTTAATCTTCTGTTTTACACTTTTTTTACTATATTCTCTTAGAAACTCTCGAAATCTGTCAATAGATTCCTGACGCACAGTGCAAATACTACTACAATTCCAAGTGTACACTGGGGCTTTAGGACGTCTCCCCATTGCCTCATCTGCCATCACTTGTACCTCATCTCTTGGAACCATTATCTCCTTCTCCATTATGCAACCATTTTTTACTTCGTATGAACGACCTCTGGTGTCAACTGCATGCAGCAAACTATTACTTTGAAAATAGCTCTCTTCATTAAAAAAAGGTTCACTACTTGAACTATGCATCCACTTTCCTAAAAACACTTTACAAAAGTTTGTTCTGTTCACTACTCTTTTGCTTTTGCTTTGTGATTTCAGTACATTAACCATTTTATCTAATGTACGCATCCTATTCAAAATTAATATGAATAGTTTCCTTTTTAATTCTAATGCTTTTGCTGCAATGGCTTCAATTTCTTTTTTTCTCTTGTAATATTTTGCCTTTTGCTTATATTTCTTCACATCCTTTATCAAATTGGACATAACTCTTCTCTGAAACATTTTTCTACGTATCTCTTTAAACGCTGTTTTTCTGTTTATGTAAAACTTTTCAGTTGCAGAAGGTATATTTGCATTAACTAAATTCTCAATTTTTTGCTGTTCTCTTCGTTTTGTTACATTCTTCCCTGGACAGACATTTTGTACATTTTTCTTTGTTTTGAATATTTTTTTAAGAAATTCTTTTTTCTGCTTACCAGAAGATTTTTTCTTTTTCCCAACATGAGCATCTTCTACTAACTTTGGTCCTCCAGTTGTCTTCAAATATAGTTTTTTTTTTAGCGTTTTTTGAACTCGAGATTTTGTAGGCATCTTAAATTTTGTTCACTGTTCTTCAGCAATACCTGAAAAAAACTAAAAAAAAATCCTTTATTGTATTTAAATATATTACTACATTTCTTTTCACAATAGTCACAAAACAAAATTTCTTTGCCAATTTGAATGCACACAAACTGCTCTTTTTTTTGGGCAAGTGAAAATCTCTTTTACAAACTGTCACATTATGAAACCACTTTTCAGATTTTTTAAAAAGCCCATGTCCAGAGTGCTACACTCCAGCAAGGGCAACCAGCCTTAGTGAAGCTCAATGTATTTGCATTACAGACTGAAACCTGAAAACCCCACTCGCTTCTAAATACTGTGCATGACTATACACGGCAAGCACATGGGTGTGTGCTAAGACTCTGCTTCTTCCCCCAAAAATTCACTCCCCCTTTCCATCTAATGCAACTGTGAAATCACCAGAGCAAGACGCAATAAATCTCTGCCTATAATTCCTCTATGCACACAGAGTCATGTTTTCACATTAGTCCCAAAACGAAATTTCTTTGCCATTTTTAAAGCACACTTACTGCTCTTTTTTTTTTCGGGCCAAGTGAAAATCACTTTTTACAATTGGAAATCACTTTTACAGACTGACACATTATAAAACCACTTTTTTTGATTTATTTAAATGCACATGTCCAAGCTGTTTTTTCAGACCACCACCATGTGTATTCTCTGTGACTGCCTACACTCCAGCAAGGGCAACCAGCCTTAGTGATGCTGAATGTATTTGCATTACAGACTTAAACCTGAAAACCCCACTCGCTTCTAAATACTGTGCATGACTATACATGGCAAGCACATGGGTGTGTGCTAAGACTCTGCTTCTTCCCCCAAAAATTCGCTCCCCCTTTCCATCTAATGCAACTGTGAAATCACCAGAGCAAGACGCAATAAATCTCTGCCTATAATTCCTCTATGCACACAGAGTCATTTTTTCACATTAGTCCCAAAACGAAATTTCTTTGCCATTTTTAAAGCACACTTACTGCTCTTTTTTTTTTCGGGGCAAGTGAAAATCACTTTTTACAATTGGAAATCACTTTTACAGACTGACACATTATGAAACCACTTTTTTTGATTTATTTAAATGCACATGTCCAAGCTGTTTTTTCAGACCACCACCATGTGTATTCTCTGTGACTGCCTACACTCCAGCAAGGGCAACCAGCCTTAGTGATGCTGAATGTATTTGCATTACAGACTTAAACCTTAAAACCCCACTTGCTTCTAAATACTGTGCATGACTATACATGGCAAGCACATGGGTGTGTGCTAAGACTCTGCTTCTTCCCCCAAAAATTCGCTCCCCCTTTCCATCTAATGCAACTGTGAAATCACCAGAGCAAGACGCAATAAATCTCTGCCTATAATTCCTCTATGCACACAGAGTCATGTTTTCACATTAGTCCCAAAACGAAATTTCTTTGCCATTTTTAAAGCACACTTACTGCTCTTTTTTTTTTCGGGGCAAGTGAAAATCACTTTTACAGACTGACACATTATGAAACCTTTTTTTTAAATTTATTTAATTGCACATGTCCAAGCTGTTTTTTCAGACCACCACCATGTGTATTCTCTGTGACTGCCTACACTCCAGCAAGGGCAACCAGCCTTAGTGATGCTGAATGTATTTGCATTACAGACTTAAACCTGAAAACCCCACTCGCTTCTAAATACTGTGCATGACTATACATGGCAAGCACATGGGTGTGTGCTAAGACTCTGCTTCTTCCCCCAAAAATTCGCCCCCCTTTCCATCTAATGCAACTGTGAAATCACCAGAGCAAGACGCAATAAATCTCTGCCTATAATTCCTCTATGCACACAGAGTCATGTTTTCACATTAGTCCCAAAACGAAATTTCTTTGCCATTTTGAAAGCACACTTACTGCTCTTTTTTTTTCGGGCCAAGTGAAAATCACTTTTTACAATTGGAAATCACTTTTACAGACTGACACATTATGAAACCACTTTTTTTGATTTATTTAAATGCACATGTCCAAGCTGTTTTTTCAGACCACCACCATGTGTATTCTCTGTAACTGCCTACACTCCAGCAAGGGCAACCAGCCTTAGTGATGCTGAATGTATTTGCATTACAGACTTAAACCTGAAAACCCCACTCGCTTCTAAATACTGTGCGTGACTATACATGGCAAGCACATGAGTGTGTGCTAAGACTCTGCTTCTTCCCCAAAAAATTCGCTCCCCCTTTCCATCTAATGCAACTGTGAAATCACCAGAGCAAGACGCAATAAATCTCTGCCTATAATTCCTCTATGCACACAGAGTCATGTTTTCACATTAGTCCCAAAACGAAATTTCTTTGCCATTTTGAAAGCACACTTACTGCTCTTTTTTTTTCGGGCCAAGTGAAGATCACTTTTTACAATTGGAAATCACTTTTACAGACTGACACATTATAAAACCACTTTTTTTGATTTATTTAAATGCACATGTCCAAGCTGTTTTTTCAGACCACCACCATGTGTATTCTCTGTGACTGCCTACACTCCAGCAAGGGCAACCAGCCTTAGTGATGCTGAATGTATTTGCATTACAGACTTAAACCTGAAAACCCCACTCGCTTCTAAATACTGTGCATGACTATACATGGCAAGCACATGGGTGTGTGCTAAGACTCTGCTTCTTCCCCCAAAAATTCGCTCCCCCTTTCCATCTAATGCAACTGTGAAATCACCAGAGCAAGACGCAATAAATCTCTGCCTATAATTCCTCTATGCACACAGAGTCATTTTTTCACATTAGTCCCAAAACGAAATTTCTTTGCCATTTTTAAAGCACACTTACTGCTCTTTTTTTTTTCGGGGCAAGTGTAAATCACTTTTACAGACTGACACATTATGAAACCACCATGTGTAACTACAACAAAAACAATTCCCATTTCTATTATTCATTTCTTAAGTTACCACATACATCCCCTCTCAAACTGTAAACTCACCTTTAAAATTAGTTAGTTGTGAAAGAAATGTGACACTCAAACAGCAGATTATCAGAGCCAGGATCTCTGTTCTGTTCACCTCTCTCCTCTCAGCAGAACCAGATAATGGCAAACTTTCCCTCTATTTTTCCACACATATACATGTAAGTTTCAAATCTCAGTCCTTCCCCCTTTTTTTCAAATGTAATCACACATTTCTATTGGTTGAAAACCAACCCTTTTCCAAAAGTACCCTTCCCCCAACTTGACTTCTGCCTAGTACCCTTCCCCCAACTTGACTTCTGCCTGCTACCATAGCAACAGCTCATGGAACACTGCTGTGTAGAGTTAGGTCAGAAGTTCGACACACAATGTTTCAATTCCACAGAGCAAGAGTGCTTGACTTTTCAAACCTTACAGCAAATCCATAGTACTGTTCTTTGGTTACACATTTTTCTGTACCAATACAAAACATGCTTCTATTAATTTACACATACAGCCTAGTTTTTATTCTAGAATGGTATGAAACAGCCAATCAGTTCTTTTTGTTTTGAAAAAAATATGTATGCCTCCATTTCCAAACTGTCTTTCTTTTCATATTGCCATTCTACTGAAAGACACCTCCTGAGTGCATCCAGTTCTCCTTTGAAGATGTTCACAGTGTGGATTGTAGGGCACAGCTATGTCTTCTGGAGTGAAAAGTTTGCAGAGAAAACAGGTATGGTGAGAGACCTTGCTTTGCCAAATGTAGACATTAAATGGATTGGTCAGAGAGGGTTAAAGTGGCACCAATTGATGCCATTGGTGAAATCCTTCATTCAAATCCAACACCCTGACCTCATAATAGTGCACTGTGGTGGCAATGACCTAGGCACTTTGACTGGGGTAGGTCTGGAAATGCTTATGAAGGACACCTTTGCACAACTGTTTACACTTTTCCCTAAAACTGCCTTTGTGTTTTCCAACATATGCCAAAGGCAAAAATGGAACTGGTCCAATCATTTCTGTCCGTAGATTGACAAAGCAAGAAAGCACGTCAACAAATCTGTTTCTGCTTTCCTCCGTGACTATGGTATGGGTGCCATTTACCACAACAACTTGCGTTATGACATGCAAGACATTTATAGAGGAGATGGTGTGCACTTCAATGAACCTTAGACTCTGCATCGGTACTTACTTGTAGGTACCACTAAAAAAATGACTTCATAAACACAACAGCTCTTTTTAGAGCTCCCTAATTTCTAAACTCTTAAATCTGCTTTTCATTTATTTATTTTTATTTTTTTTACCGTACGCTTACCGTAAGCTTACGGTACGCGTACCCCGTGATTTTTTTTAAAATCAATAAATGTTTTTTTTGTACTTTTCTGTCCTTCTTTGACCCCCTTACAAATGTTAGGGGGTCTGTAACTCTCCTCATTGCCCCCTTTCCTTGTTTTCTCTGTTTTTTTTCTGAGTGAAACACACAAAATGGCGGCCGCCGCTTCCTGGTTTCGGCCGATTCGAATGTTTACTAAGATCTATGGGCCAATCAGAATCTCCTTCGCGCACGCCATGTTTCTTCCGTACGCTTACCGTAAGCTTACCGTACGCGTACCCCGTGATTTTTTTAAAAAATCAATAAATGTTTGTTTTGTACTTTACAGTCCTTCTTTGACCCCCTCACAAATGTAAGGGGGTCTGTAACTCTCCTCATTGCCCCCTTTTCTTGTTTTCACTCTTTTTTTTTCAGAGTGAAACACAGAAAATGGCGGCCGCCGCTTCCTGGTTTTGGCCGATTCGAATGTTTACTAAGATCTAAGAGCCAATCAGAATCGCGCTCGCGCACGCCACCGTACGCTTACCGTAAGCGTACGGTAAGCGTACCGTAAGCGGGCTCAGATATATATATTGATTTAAAGGCTATTTTCTCAGAATCTACTGAACAGATTTACACCAAACCTACAAAAGGCACTTCCTTGACCTAGGGACTACCTCTCTGCCAAATTTTGAGTAATTCTGTTCAGCCGTTCGGGCTGTAGCTCGTTCTAAAGGTCCTATGGAAAAATGCATGGGAAAAACGCGTTTTGGGACCCCCCTTTTATCTCAGCCCCCGCTTGACGGATCCCCCCGAGACTTTCAGGGTAGGAGCGGAACGTAGCGCCCCACCTATTTTGAGAAATTCGTGAGGATTCGTCGACCGGCGCCAAAGTTATTCAAAATAGAATGTTGAGGTTTTCCTATGGAAACGTGGTCCTAACTATAACTACCTACTGGCGACCGCCAGTAGGTA
Organism: Triturus cristatus; assembly: GCF_964204655.1. Lineage (NCBI taxonomy): Eukaryota > Metazoa > Chordata > Amphibia > Caudata > Salamandridae > Triturus > Triturus cristatus. Next base: position 409,679,723 of record NC_140590.1, read on the forward strand.
ATATATATATATATATATATATACACGCAAAGACAGATGTGCAAGGAGATGGCTGCAGTCACAGGGACGGGCACGTGCATGCACGCCCTCGCACCTGTTGGAGGGTAGCGGACTATTCGCGGACCAGTTCAGGAGTAGCCGTTGTCTGTTTCTCGATGGAACTGAGGCTCGCTAGTCTCTCCCGCAACACTGGCTGACGATCTACAGTACCGGTGCTAGTTGTACTTAGAAACAAGCCACTGGGAAGACGCAGCTTTCACAGCGGAGCTCACAGACCATGCGGCCTGGCGGGCTCGGCGGGTGGTATCCGTGGTTTGCAGGTGAATGATCTCTGACTGTGGGGACCACGTTCGAGGAGCTAGTGTTGACTGGATTTCAGAGGGATGTGTTTGTGTGTGTTTGGGCATGTTGTCTTGTGAACAACATGACCTGAACGAAGAATTGACAGGTAAAGGCACTCAGACTCATTGTAATAAAACCAGCATGCGTGTGGTGGTACCATACAGGCTGTCCTCAAACTGTAGGGGCAGAGCATTTCATATCAGGTTACACTTCACCTGAGTGTTTACTGAAAACTCTACATGCATTATGGAAAGTTGAGCTTAAAAAAAAATGCAAATGGTGAGTTTTATAACTTTCTAAAACCCTAATTCTGAGGCGTTATGATTTATTATATACACATCTCTTTGCAGTGATGAAAGTTCGCTTTTTCCAAATAGCATGTAAGTGCTGCTTCTAGGCGCTATCATTTAGCCGGATTCAGTTACAAAGATAAAAAAAAATCACTCCGCTACCTGCCTGATTCCTCACCCACCTGTGAAATGTTCTCACTGGCGTGAATACTGTAAAAATAATCCCCAAATGCTACACACCTACTGGTTCAAGTGTGATCACATAAAAAAGTATTATTATTTTAGGGGGGGTTGGCATTTCCCATGAGCTCCTCTGCTTTTGTTTGACTGTTTAAAAAACCTGTGCCCTTGCGCAGATGCCTGCTTCACAGTTTGCTACCTCCCATCCCTGCTCCCCTCCCACGCCTCCCCTTCCTCCACTCCCCCAACCACCTTATTGTCTTCCTCTCTTGACCCCTCTGTCCCCGTCACCTTACACCCAGAAGCAGAGGACACTGTATCATTTGCATACCCAGTTCACCCCCAGTGGTACAGGGATACTTTTGAGGTACGGAAGAAGGGAAGTAGGTGCTGCTTTCAGCGAGGAAGTCTGGCCCTTATAGAACTGTCTCCCAACGCCTCACTCCTGCATACCGCTTGTAGGCTCTCGCCTCCCTTCATAAACAGCTGTTTGGGTGCTGCCACTAATCATAAAGCCTTGAACCCTGGCAGTGCTCTCACAGGGCTGATATCTGTCTAAGGATACAGTGGCATGGAACACACAGGGGTCTCCCTCCCTCATCATGCCCGTCTCTCACCCTTGACTCCAATGCCACATCTCTCTCATTTCGCCCCTCCGCTCTCTCCTGCTCTTGCTCCCCACTCAGCAGCTCTCATTCCCTCTCATTCTCTCCTCACTTGGCCCCTTTCCCGCATTTTCTCTACTCAACACTTCTGCACCTTCTCTCTCAATTCCTTCCACCTTATCCTTAATGGCCTTTCAGGCCCCTCTCTCTCTCTCTCTTTCTCTCTCATTTTCTCTCGCTTCCGCATTATCATATCTAGCCACGGACGTTCTCACTGTGCATCACTGTGTGTCCCGCGCTAAAGCTTGTCTATGTATGAGGGGTTATGTCGCGGGCACACCCTTGTCGGGCGTGGTTTTGTGTGCTATTAAACATTTAATTAACACATCAAAAAGATGCAATTTTCCATTCAACATCAGACCTATTTCATGAAGAAAACTCCCTCAAAGAATTGCCCGCGGGCCGCTAGTTGCCTCTGCTCGCCTTGAGCCCAGTGCTGCTCCCCTTTCCCTTGCTCCATCATTCTTTCCTTCTCACCTTTATTGCTTTCCTTCCTTTTTTCTTTCTTCCTTTCTTTTATAATCACCTCCTTCTGCATTCCCTATTCTTTCCTTCTCTCAACCCATTATCCTTTCTGTATCTTACTGTCTTTCCCTCTTTATTTTTCTACCTTTCTTTTTGTTATTTCTCTCATTTCGCCCGTGCTGCATCCCGCTTCCCCTTACTTTGCTTACTTCCGCTCTCCTTTCCACACTTAATTTCCTCATTCAGCCAGAAATTCCTTCTGTTCGTCTACTCGTTCTTTCATCCTTCTCTTTTTCCACCCATCTGCCCGTTTCTCGTCCTTCTTTCTATTTCTCTTTCTCCATTCCCTTTTCCTTTGTACAGACCCCTCTCTTCCAATCCTCTTTCCTCCTGTTCCTTCAGTTGAATCTTACACATCCTGAAGACTTCAGCAAGGCCCATTGTCTTGCCTTAGTCCTGTGGATGGCCATCACGGGCCTGTGGCCTTGGCTATCCCACTGAGACATCCTAATACATTCTACTGTTGGAGTTTCTTTCCTGATAGGTTCACCCTTTTTTTCTCATTTGTTCCTTTGTCTATCCCTTGCCATTTCACTTTTCATTTTTAATACTGTCCAGCATTTCCTCCTTCTCGCCTTTGTTCCATCTTGTAACATCATCTTTACTTCCTCATTCCTTGACTGTTTTTTTTCCACCATTCTTCTTTCCTCCCTCTTTTAGTTATTTTTTGCTCCCTCGTCCTCGGACACTCTCCTTTATTTCTCATTGTGTTCCACCCATCTTAATTTTTTCTTGACATTCTTTGTTCCTTCTCTTCCATTCTTGCCCCTGTCCTCTTTGGTGGCCCCTTTCTTTCCTCTGGTGTCCTCTCGCCCAGTTATCATTCATTCCCTTATCAGTCCCTTCTTCCTCTCTTCCACCATCCTTTATCTCCTCTTTCTTTCCCTTGCATTCCTTTTTTCCTTTACTCTCCTTTTTACTCCCTCTTCTTTGTCCATTCCTATCATCCTTCATCCTTGAGGGCTATCTTTCTCTGTCACCTCCTCTCTCTCTCGCCAGTTTAACCCCACACCTTGTTGAAGCCTCCCACAGTGGCCCATTGGCTCGACTTAGTGCTGCTAATCACCCTACTGCGCGCTGTGGTCTTGGCTGCCCCTCAGACTCTCGGTGCAGCCATTGTCATGTGCTCGGGCTGATGAAGTGCTTGCTGCAGGGGGTGGGAGGACAGGGAGAGGGGGATCTCAGTTGCAACCGTTGTAACAAAACCAGAGTGTGGAGTGAGCTGACAGTCATTGGCAGGAATAGCTCCCTTCTGGTCGCCCAATCTTCACTCAGCTTGAGCACCAACTTCTCCGCTTTTCTTCCTCTTCATTCCCATCCTCTTCTTCCAGGGCTCATCTTCAGATCTTCCTTAACCCATCCTGATCCCGGACGGAATATTCGGTAGGTCCCCTGCAGTGCTACGTCCTTACACCTGTCCTCTGCATACTTTGCTAGTGTAGACCCTGCCTTCACTCAATCTCTGGAGTACCAGCGGTGCTGGTGGCTCAGCCCCACATATGCAGGGCCCTTTAAACTAACAAGAGATGATCGGGGACTGATACAACCTACAGCCCACTCTCTCTCCCCTGATTGCCCTCAGTGAAGGGACCTTATCCTGTGATGAGCCAGACATCCACACCACAGCAGGCAGCACATGGAGTGAGGAGTAGAGAAAAGAAGTTGGCACAAGGTTTCTGAGCATTCACTCAATAAAAAGGCGAAGTTTAATTGTACTTTTATTCCTTGACAGAAAGCAAAGGAAACACACTTGGTGATTACAGACAGATGGAGGATACAATTGAGCGGTAAGTTTGTGAAGGGCACTTTGATAAAACGTAACTCTACCAAAATTGCCCTCGGACTAGACTGTGCAGCTTCACAAACCTCTCCTTCAATGACTGCTTCATTTTTTAAAAATGTTTGTCGGGATTCGCAACCCCAATGCGAATTCTGCTGTTTAAAAAAAATGCTTTTTTTTACCCTGGGGGTCCTTGTGGGACCCCCTGAGAAGGCCGAGGGGGCAGGGTGTTTTACCCTGCCTATACAAAACACGAAGGTTTAAGGGTCTCTGACAGGTCAACTACAACTATAATGACCTAAGTGCCTATAGGTGCACTAGAAAAACTAACTCTACACAGAGAGTCCTACCTAAAAGGACAGAATCCCATCACTCACCGAAGTGACATGCTTTATCATCTGGGTCCTCCTCCTGACTGTAAATTCTGGTACAGTCGGGGGCTACACCCCCCTCACTGAGAGGGAGGAGCACAGGGATGTTTTTAACTGTTATCACTATCCTATGGGTACCTAAAACCCAGAAAGAAGAGCTGATGTTATAGAATGTGAGTGAAGAGTGCAGTGCAAATTAATGCAAAATATGTGCTGATGTGAACTAAAACTGGCTATCAGGAGACACAGAATACTTTAATGATTGTCTCATGATGTCAGGATTAAAAACAGTGCAAAGAAAGCAGTTGTAACAAAATAACTGCAAACGTGGTCTACATGTTTCAGCTATCATGACCCTATTGGTGTCTAGCTTTCTTCAGGACCAATCAGAGTGAAGCTCGTGCCCGGGAGGTTTTGTGAACCCTCCTCGGTGCTCAGATATCGAAACTTTCTTTTTCTAATTTCTCAGGAACTACTGAATGGATTTACACCATTTAAAAAAGGGCTCTTTCTGAGCCAAGACCTACCCTTTTGCCAAATTTGGTGTAATTCCGTACAGCAGTTCGGGCTGTAGCTTTGTCTAAAGTTTCCTATGGAAATTAACATGGGGAAAATGTGTTTTAAGACCCCCCTTTTTTCTCAGCCCCGCTCGACGAATCACCCCGAAACTTTCAAGACAGAAGCTGACCGAAGCGGGCAAGTAGTTTTGAAAGTTTTGCGAAGATTCAGCAACCGGCGCCAAAGTTATTGGGAAAGTAAAAAACACTTTTTCTATGGAAAATAGGTCCTAACTATAACTACCTACTGGAGACCGGAGGATTTCAAATCCTCCGAACAAGGAGCCCGACTCTTCAGGACTCTCAACAACAGGCACAGAGAAGAAGTATATATATATATTTTCACTGAAAAAACCACAGGTTTCAGGGACGTTATAGTTAGTTGGACTATAACGTCCCTGAAACTAGTTGGACATTTCACTCGAACAAAACCAGAGAAATTCGGACTTTATAGTTAGTTCAGCTAACTATAACTCGCGCCCCCCGCAATGCACTGCTGATGACGTCACATATTACATCATTCATGACATGGTCAGTGACATCACTGATGACATCTCAAAAGACATTACTGATGACATCACTGATGACTAGGGGTGGGCGGAATTTGCGTAGTCATGCTACGCAAAGCTCAGCGGAACGGTGAAAAATCTCAGCGAGCATGCAGAGGTCTGCGAACACGCAGAATTGCTTGTTCCGCACGTTCGCGATGCTTTTTTCCTGTTCGCGAACACTGTTTGCGTGCTCGGGAGCAATATCTCGTGAACACACAGTTTGCAAATGCGAACAGGCAAAAAATTCCACGAAGCCACGGATTACGGAATTTTTACCAATTCTGCGTTCTCCGCGGAACATGAAATTACCCAAATTCCGCAAATTCCGCGGGCGGAATAGAATTAACCGCCCAGGGCTACTGATGACATCATCCAGTGACTGTGTTTCTATAAAGTTTAAATATGTTTTATATATATGCCAAATTGTATTGGAGAATGAGTGTGTGAATAAGTGACTGGATGGAGGATTTAGTAGGTGCGTGACTGACTGTATAAGGGAGTAATTAAATGTGTCTTGCTGAATGCATGGGTTAGTGACTAAACTGTGTGAATGTCTGTATCAGTCTGTCATTTGGTGTGTAAGTGGCTGCATTGGCTGGTGAGTAGCTACATGAGTGTCTATATGGCTTATTGATTGGTTGCCTGAGTATTTGTATGGGTGCCTGAGTGTGTGTGTGGGTGGGTGGGGGGTGTGTGACTCTATGCATAGATGTGTGAGTGGTTGATTAACTGGCTGTATGGGTTCCAGAGTGCATGTGGCTGTATGGGTAGGTGGTTGTGTTTATGGGTGTGTTGGTGAGTGAATGGATGTCTCAGTGGTACATATGTTAAAGGCAGTGTATGTGAGAGTTGGAGTATATAATTGACTATACGTGAGAGTCAGTGATTGTGAGAGTTGCTGTATGGATGAGTGTGCACTTGTATCAGTGATTATATAAGAGAGTAAGTATGTGTTTGTTACTGTATGAGTAAGTGATGTGGTGTGTGTATAACTGGATAGGTGAGTAAATAGAAGTGTTATTGATTCTTAGCATGATTAGCTAGATGTGGGAGTAACTCAATGGATGAGTGGTGATTTGTGTGAGTGTCTGTAAGGCTGTATCACTGCATGTGATAGTGGCTGTATTGATGAGTGACTGCATGCATGAGTGATTGTATGGGTGAATGAGTAGGTGTGTGTGTGGACCTAGGAATCAGTGAGTACGTATGTAGTAACTGGTGGTGGTGCGCTGATGGTTTTAAAAATGGTAGTCTGTATTTTACAGTAGGTATATTAAAGGTTATATTAGGGTATGTGGAAGTGCATCAGATTTTCATGAGGATGATGTCATCAGTGATGTCATCAGTGACGTCACTGACCATGTCATGAATGATGTAATATGTGACGTCATCAGCAGTGCACTGCGGGGGCGCGAGTTATAGTTAGCTGAACTAACTATAACTTCTGAATTTCTCTGGTTTTGTACGAGTGAAATGTCCAACTAACTATAACGTCCCTGAAACCTGTGGTTTTTTCAGTGAATTTCTAAGGTTTATTAAATGCTAATTTCTAACTATAACGTCCCTGAAACCTATGGTTTTTTCACTGACTTTCAAAGGTTTTTTAAATGTTAATTTCTAACTGCAATGCCCCCTAAAAACCTTTCTTAGTTTTCTAACTCTTATAAAAATGAAGTAATTTTTTCACCCCCCAATTTTTTTTTCCATTTATTGATTTTTTTAATATAAAAAGTGGATTCATGTACCGATCTTGTACCTGTCATGGTGGGTGCACAAATTCCAGCCACCATGTATGTGAAGTTGTGTAGGATGCGTGTAATGTCACATATGCAGCTCCGGGGGTCACGCCGGCTGTGCGAATCCCCTGCAAATCTTCAAGTTTCAAAAGTATATGTATATACCTTTATTATATATATTATACGAAGATATTATTTGAGGTAACTGTAACTAGCATATATCTATAACTGGAATAATGATATAATATTGTTAAATATATTTTTCGAGAATTGCACTGGGTACGCGCCGGGTGAGCGCCGGAGCGCGAATTCAGACTTTGCTTATCGTCATGTACGTAACTCTGGGGAGGGGTTGCGCCGGCTGCGCGAAGCCATCGCAAAAATTTTAAAACTATATATATATAACTTTATTATCTATATTATACCAAGGGATTACTTAATATAACTGTAAATATCATTTATTTGTGGTTGTTAAAAAGATAAATTATTTTCAAATATATTTTGCGGAATTCGCGTCGGGTGCGGGCGGTTGCGTGCCAGGTGCGCAAACCCCATGTGACTCCCAAAGAAAGTATTTGATTGGTTTAGAAGTTCTTGATTTTAGAACTTGGAGGACCCCACCCTATCTTTTTCTTCTTTCAACTGCATCTCAGGAGTGACTGGTCTTCTGTTTTGCTCTACTTCTTTGTTTTTTTTGTGTGATTTCTTTATAAAAAAAAAATTGGCTGTTTTAAATCCAGCAGGGCAGCTTCCACCTTGGGATGAAGAAGAGTTGCAAGAACTAAAAAAGCAAAGATATGAAAGTATTGTGTGGGCTTTTTTCTCATTTCCACCTGGTAAGACGAAAGTGAATGCTTGAAAGGTTACGTGCACCTTATGCCGGAGTGTCTTGTCACAAGGTTCTGACAAGAAGTACTCCTGTGGCACCTCCTCAATGTTAAAGCACTTGCAGACTATACATCCACGCCATCTTGTGAGAGAGCAGCACAGACGTGACCTGGAAAAGCAATCTGGAGTGGACAACAGTGACCAAGAAAGCACTTCATCAGCTTCGTCTACATTATGACTACATATTGTACCCCAACTTGCAAGAGTGCAGCAGATGTCTAAAGCAATCTTGTGCCATGGTGAGCAATCACTGAATGCTGTAATGGTTGTAGTTCAAAACCATCATTGTTAATTTTATTTTATTTTTAAATTCCGCAATGACTTTAAAATTGCATACTGTTTTGTAGCCTTTCACTGTTCATTGTGTTAATTTTTTCTTTCTTTTAAAGAAACACCGAAAAAAATACAAAAGAAAATAAATAAGAAAAAAATTGTGCTTTTCAGAACCGCCAATTTGGTTTAAAAATAGACACATTTGTAACTGTTGTATGAATTGTGGTAAGTGTAATATGTGGAGTAATGAATGGGTACTGCATGTGTGATTGTATGAATGTATGTATAGTGCCTTGGTGACTGTAGATGTACAAGTGTACTATCTGAGCGATTACATAATTGTGTGACAAAAATTGGTAGATTGTAACAGTGCACGGGTAGTGGGTACATAATTGATTACATGTCTGCAGCGGTACTGTCTGAGTGTTTTAAGGAGTGCATGAGTAATGGCAGGGTGCATGGAAGAGTACATGTGTAGTATGTAGGCGATTGGAGGAGTGCATGGGTAGTGAGAGGGAAATGGCTGGACTGCATGGGTAGTGCTCAGGGGATTGTAGCAGTGCATGCGTTAGTGCCTGGGTCATTGCGTGAGTACGTGGGTAGTGACTGGATGATTAGAGTACTGCAATGAGAGTGCATGGTGAATTTATAAGTGCTTGGGTTTTGGCGGAGTGATTGGATAAGTACATGGGGCTGGCATTGTGATAGGAGAAGTGCATAGGTAGTGATAGGGAGATTGCTGGACTGCATGAGTAGTGCTCAGGGGATTATAGAAGTGCATGAGTTAGTGCCTGGGTCATTGCATGAGTACATAGGTAGTGACTGGATGATTAGAGTACTGCAAGGCGAGTGCATGGTGAATTTAAAAGTGCTTGGGTTTTGGCGGAGTGACTGGATAAGTACATAGGGCTGGCTGTGTGATTGGAGGAATGCATAGGTAATGATAGGGAGATTGCTGGACTGCATGGGTAGTGCTCATGGGATTGTAGCAGTGCATGTGTTAGTAACTGGGTCATTGCATGAGTACATGGGTAGGTACTGGATGATTAGAGTACTGCGAGGAGAGTGCATGGTGAATTTATAAGTGCTTGGGTTTTGGTGGAGTGCTTGAATAAGGAAATGGGGCTGGCTGAGTGATTGGAGGAGAGCATAGGAAGTGAAAGGGGGATTGCTGGAGTGCATGGGTACTACCTGGTTATTTAGAAGAGTAAATAAGTAGTGTGTAGGTGGTTAGAGGTCTGCATGGGTGGTGCACAGGGGATTGTCGCAGTGCATGTGTTAGTGCCTGGGCCATTGCATGAGTACATGGGTAGTGACTGGATGAATAGAGTGGTGCAAGGACAGTGCATGGTGAATTTATAGGTGCTTGGGTTTTGGCAGAGTTATTGGATAAGCACATGGTGCTAGATGGGTGATTGGAAGAGTGCACAGGGAGTGACAGGGAGATTACGGGAGTGCATGGGTACTACCTCGATAATTGTAGGAGTGAATCAGTAGTTTGTAGGTGGTTAGAGGTCTGCATGGGTGATTGGAGGAGAGCATAGGAAGTGAAAGGGGGATTACTAGAGTGCATGGGTACTACCTGGTTATTTGGAAGAGTAAATCAATAGTGTGTAGGTGGTTAGAGGTATGCATGGGTGGTGCACAGGGGATTGTAGCAGTGCATGTGTTACTGCCTAGGTTATTGCATGAGTACATGGGTAGTGACTGGATCATTAGAGTGGTGCAAGGAGAGTGCATAGTGAATTTATAAGTGCTTGGGTTTTGGCGGGGTGATTGGATAAGGGCAAGTGGCTGGCTGGGTGATTGGAGTAGTACATGGGTAGTGACAGGGCCATGGCTGGACTGCATGGGTAGTGCTCAAGGGATTATAGAAGTGCATGAGGTAGTGCCTGGATCATTGCATGAGTACATAGGTAGTGACTGGATGATTAGAGTACTGCAAGGAGAGTGCATGGTGAATTTAAAAGTGCTTGCGTTTTGGCGGAGTGATTGGATAAGTACATGGGGCTGGCTGGGTGATAGGAGGAGAGAATGGGTAGACAGGGCGATGGCTGGACTGCATGGGTAGTGCTCAGGGAATTGTAGCAGTGCATGAGTTAGTACCTGGGTTATTGCATAAGCACATGGGTAGTGACTGGATGAATAGAGTGCTACAAGGAGAGTGCATGGTGAATTTATAAGTGCTTGGGTTTAGGCGGACAGATTGGATAAGTACATGGAGCTGGCTGGGTGATTGGAAGACTGCATAGATAGTGACAGGGCAATGGCTGGACTGCATGGGTAGTGCTCAGTGGATTGTAGCAGTGCATGTGTTAGTGCCTGGGTCATTGCATGAGTTCATGGGTTGTGACTGGAGGATTAGAGTACTGCAAGGAGAGTGCATGGTAAATGTATAAGTGGAGAGGGGTTGGCCTAATGGCTAGGGCGCTCGACCTCGGACCTGGGGAACTGGGTTCAAATCTTGGTAATGGCGCTGAACATCCTGTGATTCTGGGCAAATCACTTAATCTCCCCGTGCCTAACAAAAAATGAATGAGTGTCCTCATTTAACGTAACTTGTGCTATGTAAAGCTCTCTGATACCTCTGATTCGGGTCAAGTTCGCGCTATATAAAACTCTGCAAAAAAAAAAAATAATAATATGTTCTTGGGTTTTGGCAGAGTGATTGGATAAGTACATGGGGCTAGCTGGGTGATTGGAAGAGTGCATGGGTAGTGACAGGGAGATTGCTGGACTGCATGGGTAGTGCTCAGGAGATTGTAGCAGTGCTTGAGTTACTGCCGGGGTCATTGCATGAGTACGTGGGTAATGACTGGATGTTTTGAGTACTGCAAGGAGAGTGCATGGTGAATTTATGAGTGCTTGGGTTTTGTCAGAGTGATTGGATAAGTACATGGGGCTGACTGGGTGATTGGAGGAGTGCATGGGCAGTGATAGGGAGATTGCTGGACTGCATGGGTAGTGCTCAGGAGATTGTAGCAGTGCATGAGTTCCTGCCTGGGTCATTGCATGAGTACCTGGGTAAATGACTGGATGATTAGACTACTGCATGGAGAGTGCATGGTGAATTTAAAAGTGCTTGGGTTTTGGCGGAGTGATTGGATAAGTACATAGGGCTGGCTGTGTGATTGGAGGAGTGCATAGGTAATTATAGGGAGATTGCTGGACTGCATGGGTAGTGCTCAGGGGATTGTAGCAGTGCATGTGTTAGTGCCTGGGTCATTACATGAGTACATGGGTAGGTACTGGATGATTAGAGTACTGCGAGGAGAGTGCATGGTGAATTTATAAGTGCATGGGTTTTGGTGGAGTGCTTGAATAAGGAAATGGGGCTGGCTGAGTGATTGGAGGAGAGCATAGGAAGTGAAAGGGAGATGGCTGGAGTGCATGGGTACTACCTGGTTATTTGGAAGAGTAAATCAGTAGTGTGTAGGTGGTTAGAGGTCTGCATGGGTGGTGCACAGGGGATTGTAGCAGTGCATGTGTTAGTGCCTGGGCCATTGCATGAGTATATCGGTAGTGAATGGATGAATAGAGTGGTGCAAGGATAGTGCTTGGTTAATTTATAGGTGCTTGGGTTTTGGCGGAGTGATTAGATAAGCACATGGGGATAGATGGGTGATTGTGAGAGTACACGGGGAGTGACAGGGAAATTACAGGAGTGCATGGGTACTACCTCGGTAATTGTAGGAGTGAATCAGTAGTTTGTAGGTGGTTAGAGGTCTGCATGCAGTTATTGGATAAATACATGGTACTGGCTAGATGATTGTTAGAGTGCTTAGGTACTGACTGGGTGATTAGAGGAGTGCATGGGTAGTGACAGGGTGATTTGTGGAGTGCATGGGTACTACCTGGGTAATTGAAGGAGTGCTTGGCAAGTGACAGGGTGATGGCTGGACAGCATGGTTAATGCCTGGGTCATTGCATGAGAACATGGGTAGTGACTGGATGAGTTGAATACTGCAAGGATACTGCATGGTGAATGTATAAGTGCTTGCATATTGGCATAGTGATTGGTTTAGTACATAGTAGTGTCTGGGTGATTGTAGCAGTGCATGGGTAGTGCTTCAGTTCTTGCATAAGTGTATGACTAGTGCCTGGGTGATACCAGAACTACATGTCTAGTGTGTACATGATTTTCTAAGTGCATGGGCATTGCTTGGTTGATTTTACAACTGCATGTGTTAGTGCCTGGGTCATTGCATGAGTACATGGGTAGTGACTGGATCATTAGAGTACTGCAAATAGACTGCATGGTGAATTTATAAGTGCTTGGGTTTTGGCGGGGTGATTGGATAAGGACAAGGGGCTAGCTGGGTGATTGGAAGAGTCCACAGGGAGTGACAGGGGGATTGCTGGAGTGCATAGGTAGTGGTCTGGTGATTGTAAAACTGCATGAATTAGTGCCTGGGTCATTGCATGAGTACAAAGGTGAGTACTGGATGATTAGACTACTGTTAGAAAAGTGCATGGTGAATGTATAAGTGCTTGTGTTTTGGTGGAGTGATTGCAAAAGGACATGGTGCTGGCTAGGTGACTGGAGGAGTGCATGGATACTACCTTGGTAATTGAAGGAGTGAATGAGCAGCGTCTAGGCGGTTAGAGGATAGTATGGGAAGTAGACAGGTGAATGTAGTACTGCATTGGTAGAACTTTTGTTACTTAATCTTACCTTATTTATAGTAGATGTGAAAGTCATTGAAACATTTTTTTCATTTCATTTTTATAATCTACATTTAAAAAAGTTTCAAACTTTAGAATTTGGGTCTGTAAAAGAGAAGAGAAAATACAGTTATAACATATAATATTATAATTTTAAGAACACACCATAATTTTTCAATTACATAACATATTCAGTTTGCCTTTTTGCTGTTTCAGATTATATTGAATTTCACCATAGACAATGATTTCAATGTTGTTCATCATGTAACAACGGGCAAAAAAATACAATCAATAAGATTCTTTAAAAAAAACAAATCTGTGTTCAAAATATTTACAACAAACTCAACTATCTGTTTACTATTCCTAAAATAAACATCCTTAATAACATTGCATATAATACAAAGATCAAATGTATGAAATATTTATTTCTAAAATAATTTTGTAAATACAATATCGAAGAACAGAAATGATAATTGAATCAGCAATTCTAGATATCTTCCCTATAGGCCGAATGATATTTCCGAAATCATTTGCATTGAGAATATCCAAAATAAACTCCCTAATTCATATTGACATCTTCCTTATAGGCTGAATGATGTTTCTTAATTTGTTTCTAATGAACATTTCCAAAATAATCGAATTAATTCCTGTTGACATCTTCCCAATAGGCCGAATGATGTTCTCACAACTTTGGCATCAAAAATATTAGGTATGAATTTGGTAATTTATTAGGAAACCAATATTTGAATTGAAAATGGCCATCATTACAATCCTTTATTGCACTTTAAATACACAGTGTAGTGTCCAGATGTTGTAGAAGCTCCATCGTGGAAAATAATTGCCACTGCTTTGAAAATTCTTCCTGAAATTGACAGTTGACTTGCCACAAAATCTTTAACATTAGTTTCCAATTTTCTTCCATCTGGTCTGCAACGTTGTATCATTAAAATTACATAATTGTCGAAATCTTTCTATAAATAATGTTGATAACATTTCAGATTTGCACTGACTACATTCCATAGTTTGATTTGCTGATTTTACTAATTTTTTAAAAGACACTGTTTTACAATCTGGTATTGTCAAATTTATCAATCTTTCACTGTCTATTTCAGTGGTAGAAGTAAATGTACAATCTTCACATTCATGTTTCCATCTGTAACGAAGTCTAAACAGAGTTTCAATTTGTATTCCTTCATCTTCCAATACTACAAGCATAAACATAAGAAATTCCTGAGCATCTTGCTGTACATTCTGTGTAAATTGTGAAGAACCAGAACATATATCCAGAAGATTCCGAATGCCAGCAACACTTTGAATTTTAGTTTTATCAGTTCTCAAGTTTTCAAAAATAGAATGCAACAAGGAACAAAACCTTTTTTCTCGATTCTCCATAATTTGCTGCTTGAGATTTTCTAGAAAAAATATGATGTTCACCACTACATTAGCATAGCAGTTGATACCTGAAGTATTTTCTAACTGATATCCTGCAATCTCTTCAACAGCTTCCTTTTTCTTTTTGTTTAGAATCTCAACATTCTCTTGATTTTTTTCTTCTTTCCAATTTCACTGCGGAGATTCTCATATAATCGTTTTCGACCTACTACACGCTTTTCATATACGGGATATTCACCTAAGTTGGTAGCATACAGTCTTCCTAACCGAATATACTCTCTTACACAATTTTCATCCGCACTATCTCTTTCTCTCATCAAAATCAATGAAATACAATCCAGATAAAGTTCTGACTCAGGACAATGTAACAGATGACATTCCTTCTTTAACCCCTTCAGCGCGGCGCGGATTACCGCGCTGTGCTGAAGGGTTCTTGCGCGGGTGGGGCCGTGACGGAGCGGTTCCGTCATGCGCACAGCGCGACCGACGCGCATGACGGAACCGCTCCGTCACAAGCATCGAAAGGGTTAAACACGGTACTTCCAATGTTTACCAAAGCACTGTCTACACTTAAACCTTGAGATTTATGAATGGTCACTGCATTTGCTAAAGAAAGAGGAAACTGTTTTCTACGAACATACAAATCCTTAACAAGCAAAAAACGAACAGAACAACATCCAATCTGTTTTACTTCTTCAATCTGATCAAATTTAATCTTCATAAATTCAATTCCATCTCTAATTTCATAATTAACAAAATCAACAACTTTTCCCATTGCTCCATTCACTAAACCTTTTTCCACATCCAAATTACACAGTAAAATTACCCGACAGTTTTCACATACATATAAATTCTTTTCTAAACCAGCAGTCTTAGATATAGATTTTTCCAATGAATCCAATTTTGTTTTTAATTTTTCTGTCGAAATAATACCAATTTGTTCGTGCTCTATTTTATCAATGGCTTCCATTTTTATTATTTGTTGTTTTTCTAGTCTTCAAAAGTTCTTCATTGATTGTAGAACACTCTCACAGTGTTGGCATTAGGCAGATTATAGATTTCTTTTCTCCAATTTATTTGTATATTATTTCCGTAGCAACATTTTCATTTGGAAACAAGTTTGTAAGTAGTCGACTTTGCAAAGCTTCTTTACCATGTTTTGTCAATACACCAATTCTTTATCTTGAAGAATGCTTCCATAATCTTCATCACTAGCCTGATGCATATTTTTAATAAGTTCTTTGTATTCAAAATATGACCAAATGTTCACATTTCCAATACTTCGCAAAGATTTTCAGGTAACTTCATGCACAAGTGTTTTAAAAACTGGTTGCACTTTTACAGGATTAAGTTGCAGTAGATCGCTGAAAACTATCACATGTTTTCCTACAAATAACACATCGTATTCTGTTTTTAAAATTCACTGCATTCTGAAAATGCACAAAGGCAAGCATTACATTTGAGACCATGCTCACCTCATCTATAATCAGTAGTTTCATTTTCTTTAGTACTCTTGAAATTTCCAAACAAGCTTCTGCAGAAAGCTTGTGATATTCCAACTTGTTTTCATGTTCAACAGGTAGCATAGTAAGCGATGTAATGTAATTCCTTTAATGTTGTGTGCTGCTAACCCAGTTGGAGCAGTTACAACACAAGATAAATGTGATTCAGTGTTTTTCTGTAAATAACTAGTCAAAACTTTAATTAAGAAACTTTTTCCTGTACCAGCTTGACCACTGATATACATTCGGATAGGTTTAAGTGATGTACAGTTGCATTCTTTATTTTCATTAAGTAAACCATGGTCAATCTGTTGTGTAACTTGCTGATATATTTCTTTCTGTTCAATATTTAGTTGCTCTTCCAAGTTTCCCAACTCCATAGTATCCTGCTGAGCTTGATGCATTGCTGTTTCTACTTCACTCATAGCAATTGCTGCTTCATTTTCAAGAATTGGTTCTCCTAGTGGATCAGTGGAGCAGAACTTTGACTATCTTGAGAACTGTCTCTAGCAATCTCAACTGCAATATTAGCTTCCTGTTCAATTTCTTCATTCAACATTAGGAGATAATTATGAAAAACTGTGCTTTCAATGCTATCTTAACCCATTGCGTGAGCACGACGTCTCCCGGCCGTCGTGCATTATGGTGGGCGTGTGCGCACGACGGCCGGGAGACGTCGTGTTCCCGAACGCCGTTTATTTCTCCAGCACAGCGGGAGAAATAAACCCGCACGCAAGGGGTTAATATGCATTAAAAGAATCTTCATAGCAGTGAAAATCTCCAAGTAATTACATTTCAGTACGCCAAGGCTTGAAGAGTTGCAGAAGTGCTAAATAGTAAAATTCTCTTTTATCAGGAGTATCACAACTCAGTTTTCTGAGATTAATCAGATTTCCTTTACTTTGTTTCACTAAACATTCTTCTGAACCAATCACTGCATATTTTTCTTCATTTATGTTCTCTGTAATATTTCTCTTAAAACTGTAATATTGCAGAACTTCATAGAGACATATGTTTTCAAGATGGGGACTTCTATTTGTAAAGTACGTATCCAACATGTTTGTTTTAACAATATCTGTGCTTTCCGGTTCATGTAATGCTAAATATTTGATTTATTGTATAGATTTAAGTACTCGATTTCGTGTTGCAGCAAGAACCTAGACAATCCCAAATGATTCCTCTTGACTTTGAATATAAACTTGCAGAGGACAACCGATCCAAACATTCGTAGGATCCAATCTCTCGATGGAACAGCATCTTCAAACTAAAGGTATACAATTTCTTCCCACATTTCTTTCAACTCCGTCTTTTCAGATTTTTTTATGTATGATGTTACATACCGAGCAACAGCAATGGAATTATCCGCAAAATACTGGATATCCATGTTAGCATTCCACATCGACAAAATAACTGGATTATAATCATTAATATACTTTGATTGTTCGCTTCTTTTTAAATTATAAGTGTTTTTTGGAGATTTTCTAGTGATAGTATGCCTCACTGCTGACATGAATCTGTTGACTCTTCCTTTGGATATTACTGGACGTGGAAATCCAAAACGACATTTGGTATAAAACTTTTCCTTTGACTTGTATTTCCGTTGACAGTATTTGCCACATTGATGAGTTTGAAACCGTAAAACTTGTTGTCTTAAGCAGTTTTCTTCTCTTGTTTTTGGTATAGCACATGTAACATAGTCTTCAATAAAAGACAAAACAGTCTCATCCGAATTAGTTCCAAATTTGGGTGCATCCTTGATCCATAAAAGCATATGCATATGAGGAGCACCTCTAGCTTGATACTCCTTTCTCCAAAAGACATCAATAACTTTTCCAAGAGGAGGATTGTTGTTATTGCATATAAAAGACATCATAGCTTGAAACCTATGATTAAAATATCTGCACACATTTATAGGATCCAAGGAACACAGTTCTCCAGGTGTCTTGAATTCAATGTTTTTAAAATTTGAATTTGCCTCTCGAAGAAATTCAAGTAACTCGTCCCATGCGTATTCAGCACAGCTTAGCGTAACAAACCACGTTGGAGTTCCTTAACATACATTTAAGTTCTCCATGACAACGACACCAATAGTCAGTAGTACCACGTTGACACGCCATCAAATTAATCAATTGAGATTCTAAATGATCATGTCTCTGATGTACTTTGTCCATGAGTTCCTTTGCAGAAACATTTTGAAGATGAACTCCTATTTTTAATATGTGGTTGACTGCATATGAAATTCCAGACAAGTCACTTTCAAACAAAAGATGAAATATATATGAGATACATTGTCGAAATCTTGGATCTTCTGAGTACAATCTTGTTGTCCGATATTCTGATGCGGAAATCTGTACTGGTCGTTCGTGATATCGCCCACCTTTTCCAGTGGGGAAGAGCTGTGGAAAACAACTAGCCTTCAAACTTTTTTCCCAAACACTCATGGGAGTCCACTTCGGTTTCTTCATTTGGAATAATTCAATAGTATTTCCCATCACTTCTTTGGGATGTAAAGGATGTACACTATAATGTTCATAAATTTCTTCACTTTTGGACATGTTCACTTTTTCAATTTGACCACTTGAAAGTTTGCTTTAATCTCCTAAAACGATTTCTTCTTCTTCCACATACACATTTTTGTAGTAATCATTGTTTTTTATGAGATATAATGTAGTCTTTTGAACTTTGCTCACATCTACTAATTCTTGCCATATTTTCCGACTCTTCGTAGGAACACCATTAACTAGAATAACTACAGGTTCAGTTTCCTCTTTCTCTACACCAATAGTTTCAATATTTTTCTTTAAATCAAAAGGTAAATACACAACTCTTTCTTTTCATACTCTCTGTAAATCTGTGGGAGGCAACTTACCTAATTTAGGCTCCAAACGAAAATATCCTGAAATGGGTGCACCGATTGAATCAGAATGGACTCATAAGTATTTAAATCTACCAGCTCTGGAGGAATACCTACCAACTCTAGGTTATTATGTATGTATGTATGTATGTGTGTTCTTATATAGCGCTCGACTTACCCTTGGGCATCTCGGCGCTTGCATTGGGAACCCGTCCTGGCTTTTTCCCTGTGAGATAACCCGTACTGGGCATCCCCAAGGTGAAAGCCAGGCATCCCGCCGCGGGGGGGGGGCCGCAGTGGAGATTAAGCAAGCTATTGCCCAGAGTTGCAGAGTGTGAACCCATGATTCGAGTAGGCACCGAAGTGAGAATTATCGAGTCCGTGGACACTTGGGCTCAGACACTGCCGCGTCGGGAATTGAACCCTGGTCCCGGGTCTGACCTCTGCTTCAGGGTATGCCTCCTCTAACCAGTGAGCCACCTCTAACCAGTGAGCCACACTTCTCTAGCTGGCATTGTGTTATCCTCTAATTTGGTATAACAATATTTACAAATACGTTGATCATTACCCAAAATCAAAGCAATCTTCTACCAATACATAAGTTGCAAATTCCTTCCACTTATCATTGTTTTCTTTTTCACTTTTTAAATACAGATCAACATTCCTAGTTTGATTTTTATAGTGAGTTTGTCGACAACAAATACAAACATAATTTGGGCTTTCACAACAAATTACCTTAAACTTCATAATTTCTTCTGCAAACTTCTCAGTACTACTATCTTCCACGTGTTCTTCGACATCTATTTCTATCAATGTCTCACTTTCTCTATACTCTTGTTCCAGACCAAAGTAACGAAACTCTATTTCATCACAAACTTTTTTTACATCTGATACTGACCCATGCAAAAGAGCATTATTCAAATCACTTAAAATTATTGCTGGACTTTTTGCGTAGTGCAATCTTTTTACTAACTTCCACATTTGAGAGTGATGAACTGCTAGCATTCTCAAATGATGAAAAACACTTTTACACAATTTTCTAGAAAGACAAGCCAGAGAACGACCTTTCAAACCAGTATTTTTTCTCACTTTGCAAGGATCTAGTCCTTGCAGCATCTTAATCTTTTGTTTAACACTTGTGTTACTGTATGCTCGTAAGACATTTCGTAAAATATCAATAGACTCCTGTCGTATACTTCAAATACTACTACAATCCCAAGTATAGACTGGAGCTTTAGTACGTCTCCCTAGAACTTCATCAGCTATCACTTCTTCTACATTTCTAGGAACCATCTTTTCTTTTTCAATTGCACAACCGTTCTTCACTTCATATGCACAACCACTGGTATCAACTGCGTGAACTAATGTATTGGTTTGAAAATAGCTCTCTTCATTAAAAAAAGGCTCTGAACTTGAAGTGTGCTTCCCATTCACCCAAAAACAGTCACAAAAGTTAGTTCTGTTAACTAGTCTCTTCTTTTTACTTTTAGCCTTCATAAAACGAATTGGCTTATCTAATGATCGCATTCTGTTTAAAACTAAAATGAATAATTTCCTTTTTAATTTCAAAAGCCTATTCAACAATAGTTTCAATCTGTTTTTTCTTTTCATAAAATGCTGATCTTTTTTTATATTTCTTGCCATCTTTTAATACATTTTGTACTACTCTATTGTGAAACATTTGTTTCCTTATTTCATCAAATTGATTATTTCTTCTTTTACCATAGATTCTTTTTCAGAACGTGATTTGCCAATAATTTGTCCTTTTTTCATCTCATTCTCCTTTGTTCTTGAGCTATTTTTCTACTTTCTACATTGTGCAAACTGTTTCTAGTCCTTGAAAGTCTTTTAATACATTTTTTTGTTCTCTTACCACAAGACTTTTTCTTTTTCCCACATGTTGTAGTTCATCTAATTCTTGCAGTTGTCTATTCATTAGATAATATTCTTACTTTTCTTGTTTCTTCTTTGTTGTTTTTTTGGTCATGGGAAGTCTTTTTTAATGATGATGAAGAATATCTGATTTTTTTTTACATAATATATAATATTAATAATATAACTATACAGAAAAATACTATTCTATTACTAAACAAACATGTTCTAAAAAAAGCAAATTAAAAGCTTTGTTTTAAAATCACATTGGGTTTGCTGTATTATACGGGTACTACATGGATAATTGGAGGAGTGAATGAGTAGTGTTTAGGTGTTTAGAAGACTGCATGGGTAGTGGACAGGGGATTGTAGCAGTGCATGAGTTAGTGCCTGGGTCATTGCATGAGTACATGAGTAGTGACGGGATGGTGAGAGTACTGCAAGGAGAGTGCATGGTGAATTTATAAGTCCTTGGGTTTTGGCGGAGTGATTGGATAAGTACATGGTGCTGGCTGGGTGATTGGAAGAGTGTACAGGGAGTGACAGGGGGAATGCTGGAGTGCATAGGTAGTGCTCTGGGGATTGTAGCACTGCATGAGTTATTGCCTGGGTCATCGCATGAGTCCATGGGTAGTGAGTGGATGATTAGAGTACTGCAAAGAGAGTGCATGGTGAATTTATAAGTGCTTGGGTTTTGGTGCAGTGATTGCATAAGGACATGGGACTGGCTGGGTGATTGGAGGAGTGCATAGATAGTAACAAGGATATTGCTGGACTACATGGGTAATTCTCAGGGGATGGTTGCAATGCATCAGTTAGCGCCTGGGTAATTGCATGAGAACATGGGTAGTGACTGGATGAGTTGAATACTGCAAGGATACTGCATGGTGAATGTATAAGTGCTTGCATATTGGCATAGTGATTGGTTTAGTACATAGTAGTGTCTGGGTGATTGTAGCAGTGCATGGGTAGTGCTTCAGTTCTTGCATAAGTGTATGACTAGTGCCTGGGTGATACCAGAACTACATGTCTAGTGTGTACATGATTTTCTAAGTGCATGGGCATTGCTTGGTTGATTTTACAACTGCATGTGTTAGTGCCTGGGTCATTGCATGAGTACATGGGTAGTGACTGGATCATTAGAGTACTGCAAATAGACTGCATGGTGAATTTATAAGTGCTTGGGTTTTGGCGGGGTGATTGGATAAGGACAAGGGGCTAGCTGGGTGATTGGAAGAGTCCACAGGGAGTGACAGGGGGATTGCTGGAGTGCATAGGTAGTGGTCTGGTGATTGTAAAACTGCATGAATTAGTGCCTGGGTCATTGCATGAGTACAAAGGTGAGTACTGGATGATTAGACTACTGTTAGAAAAGTGCATGGTGAATGTATAAGTGCTTGTGTTTTGGTGGAGTGATTGCAAAAGGACATGGTGCTGGCTAGGTGACTGGAGGAGTGCATGGATACTACCTTGGTAATTGAAGGAGTGAATGAGCAGCGTCTAGGCGGTTAGAGGATAGTATGGGAAGTAGACAGGTGAATGTAGTACTGCATTGGTAGAACTTTTGTTACTTAATCTTACCTTATTTATAGTAGATGTGAAAGTCATTGAAACATTTTTTTCATTTCATTTTTATAATCTACATTTAAAAAAGTTTCAAACTTTAGAATTTGGGTCTGTAAAAGAGAAGAGAAAATACAGTTATAACATATAATATTATAATTTTAAGAACACACCATAATTTTTCAATTACATAACATATTCAGTTTGCCTTTTTGCTGTTTCAGATTATATTGAATTTCACCATAGACAATGATTTCAATGTTGTTCATCATGTAACAACGGGCAAAAAAATACAATCAATAAGATTCTTTAAAAAAAACAAATCTGTGTTCAAAATATTTACAACAAACTCAACTATCTGTTTACTATTCCTAAAATAAACATCCTTAATAACATTGCATATAATACAAAGATCAAATGTATGAAATATTTATTTCTAAAATAATTTTGTAAATACAATATCGAAGAACAGAAATGATAATTGAATCAGCAATTCTAGATATCTTCCCTATAGGCCGAATGATATTTCCGAAATCATTTGCATTGAGAATATCCAAAATAAACTCCCTAATTCATATTGACATCTTCCTTATAGGCTGAATGATGTTTCTTAATTTGTTTCTAATGAACATTTCCAAAATAATCGAATTAATTCCTGTTGACATCTTCCCAATAGGCCGAATGATGTTCTCACAACTTTGGCATCAAAAATATTAGGTATGAATTTGGTAATTTATTAGGAAACCAATATTTGAATTGAAAATGGCCATCATTACAATCCTTTATTGCACTTTAAATACACAGTGTAGTGTCCAGATGTTGTAGAAGCTCCATCGTGGAAAATAATTGCCACTGCTTTGAAAATTCTTCCTGAAATTGACAGTTGACTTGCCACAAAATCTTTAACATTAGTTTCCAATTTTCTTCCATCTGGTCTGCAACGTTGTATCATTAAAATTACATAATTGTCGAAATCTTTCTATAAATAATGTTGATAACATTTCAGATTTGCACTGACTACATTCCATAGTTTGATTTGCTGATTTTACTAATTTTTTAAAAGACACTGTTTTACAATCTGGTATTGTCAAATTTATCAATCTTTCACTGTCTATTTCAGTGGTAGAAGTAAATGTACAATCTTCACATTCATGTTTCCATCTGTAACGAAGTCTAAACAGAGTTTCAATTTGTATTCCTTCATCTTCCAATACTACAAGCATAAACATAAGAAATTCCTGAGCATCTTGCTGTACATTCTGTGTAAATTGTGAAGAACCAGAACATATATCCAGAAGATTCCGAATGCCAGCAACACTTTGAATTTTAGTTTTATCAGTTCTCAAGTTTTCAAAAATAGAATGCAACAAGGAACAAAACCTTTTTTCTCGATTCTCCATAATTTGCTGCTTGAGATTTTCTAGAAAAAATATGATGTTCACCACTACATTAGCATAGCAGTTGATACCTGAAGTATTTTCTAACTGATATCCTGCAATCTCTTCAACAGCTTCCTTTTTCTTTTTGTTTAGAATCTCAACATTCTCTTGATTTTTTTCTTCTTTCCAATTTCACTGCGGAGATTCTCATATAATCGTTTTCGACCTACTACACGCTTTTCATATACGGGATATTCACCTAAGTTGGTAGCATACAGTCTTCCTAACCGAATATACTCTCTTACACAATTTTCATCCGCACTATCTCTTTCTCTCATCAAAATCAATGAAATACAATCCAGATAAAGTTCTGACTCAGGACAATGTAACAGATGACATTCCTTCTTTAACCCCTTCAGCGCGGCGCGGATTACCGCGCTGTGCTGAAGGGTTCTTGCGCGGGTGGGGCCGTGACGGAGCGGTTCCGTCATGCGCACAGCGCGACCGACGCGCATGACGGAACCGCTCCGTCACAAGCATCGAAAGGGTTAAACACGGTACTTCCAATGTTTACCAAAGCACTGTCTACACTTAAACCTTGAGATTTATGAATGGTCACTGCATTTGCTAAAGAAAGAGGAAACTGTTTTCTACGAACATACAAATCCTTAACAAGCAAAAAACGAACAGAACAACATCCAATCTGTTTTACTTCTTCAATCTGATCAAATTTAATCTTCATAAATTCAATTCCATCTCTAATTTCATAATTAACAAAATCAACAACTTTTCCCATTGCTCCATTCACTAAACCTTTTTCCACATCCAAATTACACAGTAAAATTACCCGACAGTTTTCACATACATATAAATTCTTTTCTAAACCAGCAGTCTTAGATATAGATTTTTCCAATGAATCCAATTTTGTTTTTAATTTTTCTGTCGAAATAATACCAATTTGTTCGTGCTCTATTTTATCAATGGCTTCCATTTTTATTATTTGTTGTTTTTCTAGTCTTCAAAAGTTCTTCATTGATTGTAGAACACTCTCACAGTGTTGGCATTAGGCAGATTATAGATTTCTTTTCTCCAATTTATTTGTATATTATTTCCGTAGCAACATTTTCATTTGGAAACAAGTTTGTAAGTAGTCGACTTTGCAAAGCTTCTTTACCATGTTTTGTCAATACACCAATTCTTTATCTTGAAGAATGCTTCCATAATCTTCATCACTAGCCTGATGCATATTTTTAATAAGTTCTTTGTATTCAAAATATGACCAAATGTTCACATTTCCAATACTTCGCAAAGATTTTCAGGTAACTTCATGCACAAGTGTTTTAAAAACTGGTTGCACTTTTACAGGATTAAGTTGCAGTAGATCGCTGAAAACTATCACATGTTTTCCTACAAATAACACATCGTATTCTGTTTTTAAAATTCACTGCATTCTGAAAATGCACAAAGGCAAGCATTACATTTGAGACCATGCTCACCTCATCTATAATCAGTAGTTTCATTTTCTTTAGTACTCTTGAAATTTCCAAACAAGCTTCTGCAGAAAGCTTGTGATATTCCAACTTGTTTTCATGTTCAACAGGTAGCATAGTAAGCGATGTAATGTAATTCCTTTAATGTTGTGTGCTGCTAACCCAGTTGGAGCAGTTACAACACAAGATAAATGTGATTCAGTGTTTTTCTGTAAATAACTAGTCAAAACTTTAATTAAGAAACTTTTTCCTGTACCAGCTTGACCACTGATATACATTCGGATAGGTTTAAGTGATGTACAGTTGCATTCTTTATTTTCATTAAGTAAACCATGGTCAATCTGTTGTGTAACTTGCTGATATATTTCTTTCTGTTCAATATTTAGTTGCTCTTCCAAGTTTCCCAACTCCATAGTATCCTGCTGAGCTTGATGCATTGCTGTTTCTACTTCACTCATAGCAATTGCTGCTTCATTTTCAAGAATTGGTTCTCCTAGTGGATCAGTGGAGCAGAACTTTGACTATCTTGAGAACTGTCTCTAGCAATCTCAACTGCAATATTAGCTTCCTGTTCAATTTCTTCATTCAACATTAGGAGATAATTATGAAAAACTGTGCTTTCAATGCTATCTTAACCCATTGCGTGAGCACGACGTCTCCCGGCCGTCGTGCATTATGGTGGGCGTGTGCGCACGACGGCCGGGAGACGTCGTGTTCCCGAACGCCGTTTATTTCTCCAGCACAGCGGGAGAAATAAACCCGCACGCAAGGGGTTAATATGCATTAAAAGAATCTTCATAGCAGTGAAAATCTCCAAGTAATTACATTTCAGTACGCCAAGGCTTGAAGAGTTGCAGAAGTGCTAAATAGTAAAATTCTCTTTTATCAGGAGTATCACAACTCAGTTTTCTGAGATTAATCAGATTTCCTTTACTTTGTTTCACTAAACATTCTTCTGAACCAATCACTGCATATTTTTCTTCATTTATGTTCTCTGTAATATTTCTCTTAAAACTGTAATATTGCAGAACTTCATAGAGACATATGTTTTCAAGATGGGGACTTCTATTTGTAAAGTACGTATCCAACATGTTTGTTTTAACAATATCTGTGCTTTCCGGTTCATGTAATGCTAAATATTTGATTTATTGTATAGATTTAAGTACTCGATTTCGTGTTGCAGCAAGAACCTAGACAATCCCAAATGATTCCTCTTGACTTTGAATATAAACTTGCAGAGGACAACCGATCCAAACATTCGTAGGATCCAATCTCTCGATGGAACAGCATCTTCAAACTAAAGGTATACAATTTCTTCCCACATTTCTTTCAACTCCGTCTTTTCAGATTTTTTTATGTATGATGTTACATACCGAGCAACAGCAATGGAATTATCCGCAAAATACTGGATATCCATGTTAGCATTCCACATCGACAAAATAACTGGATTATAATCATTAATATACTTTGATTGTTCGCTTCTTTTTAAATTATAAGTGTTTTTTGGAGATTTTCTAGTGATAGTATGCCTCACTGCTGACATGAATCTGTTGACTCTTCCTTTGGATATTACTGGACGTGGAAATCCAAAACGACATTTGGTATAAAACTTTTCCTTTGACTTGTATTTCCGTTGACAGTATTTGCCACATTGATGAGTTTGAAACCGTAAAACTTGTTGTCTTAAGCAGTTTTCTTCTCTTGTTTTTGGTATAGCACATGTAACATAGTCTTCAATAAAAGACAAAACAGTCTCATCCGAATTAGTTCCAAATTTGGGTGCATCCTTGATCCATAAAAGCATATGCATATGAGGAGCACCTCTAGCTTGATACTCCTTTCTCCAAAAGACATCAATAACTTTTCCAAGAGGAGGATTGTTGTTATTGCATATAAAAGACATCATAGCTTGAAACCTATGATTAAAATATCTGCACACATTTATAGGATCCAAGGAACACAGTTCTCCAGGTGTCTTGAATTCAATGTTTTTAAAATTTGAATTTGCCTCTCGAAGAAATTCAAGTAACTCGTCCCATGCGTATTCAGCACAGCTTAGCGTAACAAACCACGTTGGAGTTCCTTAACATACATTTAAGTTCTCCATGACAACGACACCAATAGTCAGTAGTACCACGTTGACACGCCATCAAATTAATCAATTGAGATTCTAAATGATCATGTCTCTGATGTACTTTGTCCATGAGTTCCTTTGCAGAAACATTTTGAAGATGAACTCCTATTTTTAATATGTGGTTGACTGCATATGAAATTCCAGACAAGTCACTTTCAAACAAAAGATGAAATATATATGAGATACATTGTCGAAATCTTGGATCTTCTGAGTACAATCTTGTTGTCCGATATTCTGATGCGGGAATCTGTACTGGTCGTTCGTGATATCGCCCACCTTTTCCAGTGGGGAAGAGCTGTGGAAAACAACTAGCCTTCAAACTTTTTTCCCAAACACTCATGGGAGTCCACTTCGGTTTCTTCATTTGGAATGATTCAATAGTATTTCCCATCACTTCTTTGGGATGTAAAGGATGTACACTATAATGTTCATAAATTTCTTCACTTTTGGACATGTTCACTTTTTCAATTTGACCACTTGAAAGTTTGCTTTAATCTCCTAAAACGATTTCTTCTTCTTCCACATACACATTTTTGTAGTAATCATTGTTTTTTATGAGATATAATGTAGTCTTTTGAACTTTGCTCACATCTACTAATTCTTGCCATATTTTCCGACTCTTCGTAGGAACACCATTAACTAGAATAACTACAGGTTCAGTTTCCTCTTTCTCTACACCAATAGTTTCAATATTTTTCTTTAAATCAAAAGGTAAATACACAACTCTTTCTTTTCATACTCTCTGTAAATCTGTGGGAGGCAACTTACCTAATTTAGGCTCCAAACGAAAATATCCTGAAATGGGTGCACAGATTGAATCAGAATGGACTCATAAGTATTTAAATCTACCAGCTCTGGAGGAATACCTACCAACTCTAGGTTATTATGTATGTATGTATGTATGTGTGTTCTTATATAGCGCTCGACTTACCCTTGGGCATCTCGGCGCTTGCATTGGGAACCCGTCCTGGCTTTTTCCCTGTGAGATAACCCGTACTGGGCATCCCCAAGGTGAAAGCCAGGCATCCCGCCGCGGGGGGGGGCCGCAGTGGAGATTAAGCAAGCTATTGCCCAGAGTTGCAGAGTGTGAACCCATGATTCGAGTAGGCACCGAAGTGAGAATTATCGAGTCCGTGGACACTTGGGCTCAGACACTGCCGCGTCGGGAATTGAACCCTGGTCCCGGGTCTGACCTCTGCTTCAGGGTATGCCTCCTCTAACCAGTGAGCCACCTCTAACCAGTGAGCCACACTTCTCTAGCTGGCATTGTGTTATCCTCTAATTTGGTATAACAATATTTACAAATACGTTGATCATTACCCAAAATCAAAGCAATCTTCTACCAATACATAAGTTGCAAATTCCTTCCACTTATCATTGTTTTCTTTTTCACTTTTTAAATACAGATCAACATTCCTAGTTTGATTTTTATAGTGAGTTTGTCGACAACAAATACAAACATAATTTGGGCTTTCACAACAAATTACCTTAAACTTCATAATTTCTTCTGCAAACTTCTCAGTACTACTATCTTCCACGTGTTCTTCGACATCTATTTCTATCAATGTCTCACTTTCTCTATACTCTTGTTCCAGACCAAAGTAACGAAACTCTATTTCATCACAAACTTTTTTTACATCTGATACTGACCCATGCAAAAGAGCATTATTCAAATCACTTAAAATTATTGCTGGACTTTTTGCGTAGTGCAATCTTTTTACTAACTTCCACATTTGAGAGTGATGAACTGCTAGCATTCTCAAATGATGAAAAACACTTTTACACAATTTTCTAGAAAGACAAGCCAGAGAACGACCTTTCAAACCAGTATTTTTTCTCACTTTGCAAGGATCTAGTCCTTGCAGCATCTTAATCTTTTGTTTAACACTTGTGTTACTGTATGCTCGTAAGACATTTCGTAAAATATCAATAGACTCCTGTCGTATACTTCAAATACTACTACAATCCCAAGTATAGACTGGAGCTTTAGTACGTCTCCCTAGAACTTCATCAGCTATCACTTCTTCTACATTTCTAGGAACCATCTTTTCTTTTTCAATTGCACAACCGTTCTTCACTTCATATGCACAACCACTGGTATCAACTGCGTGAACTAATGTATTGGTTTGAAAATAGCTCTCTTCATTAAAAAAAGGCTCTGAACTTGAAGTGTGCTTCCCATTCACCCAAAAACAGTCACAAAAGTTAGTTCTGTTAACTAGTCTCTTCTTTTTACTTTTAGCCTTCATAAAACGAATTGGCTTATCTAATGATCGCATTCTGTTTAAAACTAAAATGAATAATTTCCTTTTTAATTTCAAAAGCCTATTCAACAATAGTTTCAATCTGTTTTTTCTTTTCATAAAATGCTGATCTTTTTTTATATTTCTTGCCATCTTTTAATACATTTTGTACTACTCTATTGTGAAACATTTGTTTCCTTATTTCATCAAATTGATTATTTCTTCTTTTACCATAGATTCTTTTTCAGAACGTGATTTGCCAATAATTTGTCCTTTTTTCATCTCATTCTCCTTTGTTCTTGAGCTATTTTTCTACTTTCTACATTGTGCAAACTGTTTCTAGTCCTTGAAAGTCTTTTAATACATTTTTTTGTTCTCTTACCACAAGACTTTTTCTTTTTCCCACATGTTGTAGTTCATCTAATTCTTGCAGTTGTCTATTCATTAGATAATATTCTTACTTTTCTTGTTTCTTCTTTGTTGTTTTTTTGGTCATGGGAAGTCTTTTTTAATGATGATGAAGAATATCTGATTTTTTTTTACATAATATATAATATTAATAATATAACTATACAGAAAAATACTATTCTATTACTAAACAAACATGTTCTAAAAAAAGCAAATTAAAAGCTTTGTTTTAAAATCACATTGGGTTTGCTGTATTATACGGGTACTACATGGATAATTGGAGGAGTGAATGAGTAGTGTTTAGGTGTTTAGAAGACTGCATGGGTAGTGGACAGGGGATTGTAGCAGTGCATGAGTTAGTGCCTGGGTCATTGCATGAGTACATGAGTAGTGACGGGATGGTGAGAGTACTGCAAGGAGAGTGCATGGTGAATTTATAAGTCCTTGGGTTTTGGCGGAGTGATTGGATAAGTACATGGTGCTGGCTGGGTGATTGGAAGAGTGTACAGGGAGTGACAGGGGGAATGCTGGAGTGCATAGGTAGTGCTCTGGGGATTGTAGCACTGCATGAGTTATTGCCTGGGTCATCGCATGAGTCCATGGGTAGTGAGTGGATGATTAGAGTACTGCAAAGAGAGTGCATGGTGAATTTATAAGTGCTTGGGTTTTGGTGCAGTGATTGCATAAGGACATGGGACTGGCTGGGTGATTGGAGGAGTGCATAGATAGTAACAAGGATATTGCTGGACTACATGGGTAATTCTCAGGGGATGGTTGCAATGCATCAGTTAGCGCCTGGGTAATTGCATGAGTACATGAGTAGTGACTGGATGATTAGAGTACTGCAAGGAGAGTGCATAGTGAATTTATAAGTGCTTGGGTTTTGGCGCAATAATTGGATAATGACATGGGACTGGCTGGGTGATTGGAGGAGTGCATAGGTAGTAACAGGTGGAGTTCTGCAGTCCATAGGTAGTGCTCTGTAGATTGTAGCATTGCATGAGTTATTGCCTGGGTCATAGCATGAGTATATGGTTAGTGAGTGGATGATTAGAGTACTGCAAAGGGAGTGCATGGTGAATTTATAGGTGCTTAGGTTTTGGTGCAGTGATTGCATAAGGACTTGGGACTAGCTGGGTGATTGGAGGAGTGCATAGTTAGTACCAGGGAAATTACTGGACTGCATAGGTAGTGCTCAAGGGATTGTAGCAGTGCATGAGTTAGTGCCTGGGTCATTACATGAGTACATGGGTAGTGACTGGATGGTCAGAGTACTGCAAGGAGAGTGCATGGTGAATTTATAAGTGCTTGGGTTTTGACGGAGTGATTGGATAAGTACATGGTGCTAGCTAGGTGATTGGAAGACTGTACAGGGAGTGACATGGGGATTGCTGGAGTACATAGGTAGTGCTCCAGGGATTGTAGCAGTGCATGTGTTCATGCCTGGGTCATTGCATGAGTACATAGGTAGTGACTGGATGATTATAGAGTACTGCAAAGAGAGTGCATGGTGAATTTATAAGTGCTTGGGTTTTGGCGCAGTGATTGGATAAGGACATGGGACTGGCTGTGTGATTGGAGGAGTGCATAGGTAGTAACAGGGAGATTACTGTACTTCATGGGTAGTGCTCAAGGGATTTTAGCAGTGCATGAGTTAGTGCCTGGGTCATTGCATGTGTACATGGGTAGTGACTGGATGATTACAGTACTGCAAAGAGAGTGCATGGTGAGTTTATAAGTGCTTGGGTTTTGCCGCAGTGTTTGGATAAGGACATGGTGCTAGCTAGGTGATTGGAAGAGTGTACAGGGAGTGACAGGGGGATTGCTGGAGTACATAGGTAGTGCTCCAGGGATTGTAGCAGTGCATGTGTTAATGCCTGGGTCATTGCATGAGTACATGGGAAGTGAATGGAAGATTAAAGTACTGCAAGGAGAGTGCATCTTGAATTTATAAGTGCTTGGTTTTTGAGGCAGCGATTGGATAAGGACATGGGACTGTCTGTGTGATTGGAGGAATGCATAGGTAGTAACAGGGAGATTACTGTACTACATGGGTAGTGCTCAAGGGATTTTAGCAGTGCATCAGATAGTGCCCTGGGTCATTGCATGTGTACATGGGTAGTGACTGGATGATTACAGTATTGCAAAGAGAGTGCATGGTGAATTTATAAGTGCTTGGGTTTTGGCGCAGTGATTGGATAAGTACATGGTGCTGGCTAGGTGATTGGAAGAGTGTACAGGGAGTGACAGGGGGATTGCTGGAGTGCATATGTAGTGCTCTGGGGATTGTAGCACTGCATGAGTTATTGCCTGGGTCATTGCATGAGTACATGGGTAGTGGCTGGATGATTAGAGTACTGCAAGGAGAGTGCATGGTGAATTTATAAGTGCTTGGGTTTTGGCGCAGTGATTGGATAAGGACATTGGACTGGCTGGGTGATTGGAGGAGTGCTTAGGTAGTAACAGTGGTATTGCTGGACTACATGGGTAGTGCTCAGGGGATTGTAGCAATGCATCAGTTAGTGCCTGGGTCAGTGCATGAGTACATGGGTAGTGACTGGATGATTACAGTACTGCATAGAGAGTGCATGGTGAATTTATAAGTGCTTGGGTTTTGGCGCAGTGATTGGATAAGGACATAGGATTGGCTGGGTGATTGGAAGAGTGTACATGGGTAATACAGGGAGATTACTGGACTGCATAGGTATTGTTCAAGGGATTGAAGCAGTGCAAGTGTTAGTGCCTAGGTCATTGCATTAGTACATGGGTAGTGACTGGATGGTCAGAGTACTGCAAGGAGAGTGCATGGTGAATATATAAGTGCTTGGGTGTTAGCGGAGTGATTGCATAAGGACATGGGACTGGCTGGGTGTTTGGGAGACTGTTCAGGGAGTGACAGGGGGATTGGTGGAGTGCATAGGTTGTGCTCAAGGGATATTAGCAGTGCATTTTAGTGCCTTGGTCATTACATGATTACATGGGTAGTAACCGAATGATTAGCGTACTGCAAGGAGAGTGCATGTTGAATTAATAAGTGCTTGGGTTTTGGCGCAGTGATTGGATAGGGACATGGGACTGGCTAGGTGATTGGAAGAGTGCACAGGGAGTGACATGAGTATTGCTGAACTACATAGGTAGTACTCAGGGGATTGTAGCAGTGCATCAGTTAGTGCTCGGGTCATTGCAAGTGTACACGGGTAGCAACTGGATGATTAGAGTACTGCAAGGAGAGTGCATGGTGAATTTATAAGTGCTTGGGTTTTGGTGCAGTGATTGGATAAGGACATGGGACTGGTTGGGTGATTGGAGGAGTGCATAGGTAGTAACAAGGGTATTGCTGGACTGCATGGGTAGTACTCAGGGGATTGTAGCAGTGCATCAGTTAGCGCCTGGGCCATTGCATGGATACATGAGTAGTGACTGGATGATTAGGGTACTGCAAGGAGAGTGCATGTTGAATTATTAAGTGCTTGGGTTTTGGCTCGGTGATTAGATAAGGACATGGGACTGGCTAGGTGATTGGAAGAGTGCACAGGGCGTGACATGGGTATTGCTGAACTACATAAGTAGTGCTCAGGGGATTGTAGCAGTGCATCAGTTAGTGCCTGGGTCATTGCATGAGTACATGGGTAGTGGCTGGATGATTAGATTACTGCAAGGAGAGGGCTTGGTGAATTTATAAGTGCTTGGGTTTTGGCACGTTAATTGGATAAGGACATGGGACTGGCTGGGTGATTGGAGGAGTGTATAGGTAGTAACAGGGGTATTGCTGGACTACATGGGTTGTGCTCAGGGGATTGTAGCAGTACATCAGATAGTGCCTGGGTCATTGCATGAGTACATGGGTAGTTACTGGATGATTAGAGTCCTGCAAGGAGAGTGCATGGTGAATTTATAATTGCTTGGGTTTTGGTGCAGTGATTGGATAAGTACATGGGACTGGCTGGGTGATTGGAGGAGTGCATAGGTAGTAACATGGGTATTGCTGGACTACATGGGTAGTGCACAGAGGATTGCAGCAGTGCATCAGTTAGTGCCTGGGTCATTGCATGAGTACATGGGTAGTGACTGGATGATTAGAGTACTGCAAGGAGAGTGCATGGTGAATATATAAGTGCTTGGGTTTTGGTGCAGTGATTGCATAAGGACATGGGACTGGCTGGGTGTTTGGGAGACTGTGCAGGGAGTGACATGGGGATTGTTGTAGTGCATAGGTTGTGCTCAAGGGTTATTAGCAGTGCATTTTAGTGCCTTGGTCATTGCATGATTACATGGGTAGTAACCAAATGATTAGCGTACTGCAAGGAGAGTGCATGTTGAATTAATAAGTGCTTGGGTTTTGGCGCAGTGATTGGATAATGACATGGGACTGGCTAGGTGATTGGAAGAGTGCACAGGGAGTGACATGGGTATTGCTGAACTACATAGGTAGTACTCAGGGGATTGTAGCAGTGCATCAGTTAGTGCTTGGGTCATTGCAAGAGTACACGGGTAGCGACTGGATGATTAGAGTACTGCAAGGAGAGTGCATGGTGAATTTATAAGTGCTTGGGTTTTGGCGCAGTGATTAGATAAGGACATGGGACTGGCTAGGTGATTGGAAGAGTGCACAGGGAGTGACATTGGTATTGCTGAACTACATAGGTAGTGCTCAGGGGATTGCAGCAGTGCATCAGTTAGTGCCTGGGTCATTGCATGAGTACATGAGTAGTGACTGGATGATTAGATTACTGCAAGGAGCGGGCTTGGTGAATTTATAAGTGCTTCAGTTTTGGCACGTTAATTGGATAAGGACATGGGACTGGCTGGGTGATTGAAGGAGTGCATAGGTAGTAACAGGGGTATTGCTGGACTACATGGGTAGTGCTCAGGGGATTGTAGCAGTGCATCAGTTAGTGCCTGGGTCATTGCATGAGTACATGGGTAGTGACTGGATGATTAAAGTACTGCAAGGAGAGTGCATGGTGAATTTATAAGTGATTGGGTTTTGGTGCAGTGATTGGATAGGGACATTGGACTGGCTGGGTGATTGGAGGAGTGCTTAGGTAGTAACAGTGGTATTGCTGGACTACATGGGTAGTGCTCAGGGGATTGTAGCAATGCATCAGTTAGTGCCTGGGTCAGTGCATGAGTACATGGGTAGTGACTGGATGATTACAGTACTGCAAAGAGAGTGCATGGTGAATTTATAAGTGCTTGGGTTTTGGCGCAGTGATTGGATAAGGACATAGGATTGGCTGGGTGATTGGAAGAGTGTACATGGGTAATAACAGGGAGATAACTGGACTGAATAGGTAGTGTTCAAGGGATTGCAGCAGTGATTTGTTAGTGCCTAGGTCATTGCATGAGTACATGGGTGGTGACTGGAAGATTAAAGTACTGCAAGGAGAGTGCATCTTGAATTTAGAAGTGCTTGGTTTTTGGCGCAGTGTTTGGATAAGGACATGGGACTGGCTGTGTGATTGGAGGAGTGCATAGGTAGTAACAGGGAGATTACTGTACTACATGGGTAGTGCTCAAGGGATTTTAGCTTTGCATGAGTTGGTGCCTGGGTCATTGCATGAGTACATGGGTAGTGACTGGATGATTACAGTACTGCAAAGAGAGTGCATGGTGAATTTATAAGTGCTTGGGTTTTGGCGCAGTGATTGGATAAGTACATGGTGCTGGCTAGGTGATTGGAAGAGTGTACAGGGAGTGCCAGGGGGATTGCCGTATTGCATAGGTAGTGCTCAAGGGATTGTAGCAGTGCATGGGTTAGTGCCTGGGTCATTGCATGAGTATATGGGTAGTGATTGGATGATTAAAGTACTGAAAGGAGAGTGCCTGGTGAATTTATAAGTTCTTGGGATTTGGTGCAGTTATTGGATAAGGACATGGGGCTGGCTAGGTGATTGGAGGTGTGCATAGGTAGTAACAGGGAGATTACCGAACAGTATAGTAGTGATCAAGGGATTGTAGAAGTGCATGAGTTAGTGCCTGGGTCATTGCATGAGTCAAGGTAGGAACTGGATGATTAGAGTACTGCAAGGAGAATGCATGGTGAATTTATAAGTGCTTAGGTTTTAGCTCAGTGATTAGATAAGGACATGGGACTGGCTGGGTGATTAGAAATGTGCACAGGGAGTGACAGGGGTATTGCTGGAGTTTATAGGCAGTACTCTGGGGATTGTACCACTGCATGAGTTAGTGCCTGGGTCATTGCATGGGTACATGGGTAGTGACTGGATGATTAGAGTACTGCGAGCAGAGTGCATGGTGAATTTATAAGTGCTTGGGTTTTGGTGCAGTGATTGGCTAAGGACATGGGACTGGGTAGGTGATTGGAGGAGTGTATAGGTAGTAACAGGGAGATTACTGAATAGTATAGGTAATGCTCAAGGGATTGTAGAAGTGCATGAGTCAGTGCCCGGGTTATTGCATGAGTACATGGGTAGGTACTGGATGATTAGAGTACTGCAAGGAGAATGCATGGTGAATTTATAGGTGCTTGGGTTTTGGCGCAGTAATTGGATAAGGACATAGGATTAGATGGGTGATTGGAAGAGTGTACATGGGTAATAACAGGGAGAATACTGGACTGCATAGGTATTGTTCACAGGATTGTAGCAGTGCATGAGTTAGTGCATGGGTCATTGCATGAGTACATGGTTAGTGATTGGATGATTAGAGTACTGCAAGGAGAGTGCATGGTGAACTTATATGTTCTTGGGTTTTAGTGCAGTGATTGGCTCAAGACATGGGACAGGGTAGGTGATTGCAGGAGTGCATAGGTAGTAACAGGGAGATTACTGAACAGTATAGGTAGTACTCAAGGGATTGTAGAAGTGCATGAGTCAGTGCCCGGGTTATTGCATGAGTACATGGGTAGGTACTGGATGATTAGAGTACTGCAAGGAGAATGCATGGTGAATTTATAGGTGCTTGGGTTTTAGCTCAGTGATTAGATAAGGACATGGGACTGCCTGGGTGATTAGAAAAGTACACAGGGAGTGACAGGGGGATTGATTGAGTTTATAGGTAGTGTTCTGGGGATTGTACCACTGCATGGGTTAGTGCTTGGGTCATTGCATGAGTACATGGGTAGTGACTGGATGATTAGAGTACTGCAAAGAGAGTGCATGGGGAATTTATAAGTGCTTGGGTTTTGGCGCAGTGATTGGATAAGGACATGGGACTGGCTAGGTGATTGGAGGAGTGCATGGGTAGTAACAGGGAGATTACTGAACTGTATAGGTAGTGCTCAAGAGATTGTAGAAGTACATGAGTTAGTGCCTGGGTAATTGCATGAGTACATAGATAGTGACTGGATGATTAGAGTACTGCAAGTTGAGTGCATGGTGAATTTATAAGTACTTGGGTTTTGGCGCATGATTGGATAAGTACATGGTGCTGGCTAGGTGATTGGAAGAGTGTACAGGGAGTGACAGGGGGATTCCTGGATTGCATAGGTTGTGCTCAAGGGATGTAGCAGTGCATGGGTTAGTGCCTGAGTCATTGCATGAGTACATGGGTAGTGATTGGATGATTAGAGTACTGAAAGGAGAGTGCATTGTGAACTTATACATTCTTGGGATTTGGTGCGGTGATTGGATAAGGACATGGGGCTGGCTAGGTAATTGGAGGTGTGCATAGGTAGTAACAGGGAGATTACTGAACAGTATAGGTAGTGATCAAGGGATTGTAGAAGTGCATGAGTTAGTGCCTGGGTCATTACATGAGTCGAAGTAGGTACTGGATGAGTAGAGTACTGCAAGGAGAATGCATGGTGAATTTATAAGTGCTTGGGTTTTAGCTCAGTGATTAGATAAGGACATGGGCCTGGCTGGGTGATTAGAAATGTGCACAGGGAGTGACGGGGGGATTGCTGGAGTTTATAGGTAGTACTCTCGGGATTGTACCACTGCATGAGTTAGTGCCTGGGTCATTGCATGGGAAGATGGGTAGTGACTCGATGATTAGAGTACTGCAAGGAGAGTTCATGGTGAATTTATAAGTGCTTGGGTTTTTGCCCAGTGTTTGGATAAGGACATAGGATTGGCTGGGTGATTGAAAGAGTGTACATGGGTAATAGCAGGAAGATTACTGGACTGCATAGGTAGTGTTCAAGGGACTGTAGCAGTGCATGAGTTAGTGCCTGGGTCAGTGCATGAGTACATGGGTAGTGACTGGATGATTAGAGTACTGCGAGCAGAGTGCAAGGTGAATTTATAAGTGCTTGGGTTTTGGTGCAGTGATTGGCTAAGGACATGGGACTGGGTAGGTGATTGGAGGAGTGCATAGGTAATAACCAGGAGATTACTGAACAGTATAGGTAGTGCTCAAGGGATTGTAGAAGTGCACGAGTTAGTGCCTGGGTCATTGCATGAGTACATGGGTAGGTACTGGATGATTAGAGTACTGTGAGGAAAGTGCATGGTGAATTTATAAGTGCTTGGGTTTTGGCGCAGTGATTGGATAAGGACATAGGATTAGCTGGGTGATTGGAAGAGTGTACATGGGTAATAACAGGGAGATTACTGTACTGCATAGGTAATTTTCACCGGATTGTAGCAGTGCATGAGTGAGTGCCTGGGTCATTGCATGAATACATGGTTAGTGATTGGATGATTAGAGTACTGCAAGCAGAGTGCATGGTGAACTTATATGTTCTTGTGTTTTAGTGCAGTGATTGGCTAAGGACATGGGACTGGGTAGGTGATATCAGGAGTGCATAGGTAGTAACAGGGAGATTACTGAACAGTATAGGTAGTGCTCAAGGTATTGTAGAAGTGCATGAGTCAGTGCCTGGGTCATTGCATGAGTACATGGGTAGGTACTGGATGATTAGAGTACTGCAAGGAGAATTCATGGCGAATTTATAGGTGTTTGGGTTTTAGCTCAGTGATTAGATAAGGACATGGGACTGCCTGGCTGATTAGAAAAGTGCACAGGGAGTGACATGGGGAATTGCTGGAGTTTATAGGTAGGGTTCTGGGGATTGTACCACTGCATGGGTTAG
The DNA here is from genome assembly GCF_964204655.1 of Triturus cristatus. NCBI lineage: Eukaryota > Metazoa > Chordata > Amphibia > Caudata > Salamandridae > Triturus > Triturus cristatus. The sequence goes on from NC_140590.1 coordinate 409,718,384, forward strand.
TGCCTGGGTCATTGCATGAGTACATGGGTAGTGACTGGATGATTAGAGTACTGCAAAGAGAGTGCATGGGGAATTTATAAGTGCTTGGGTTTTGGCGCAGTGATTGGATAAGGACATGGGACTGGCTAGGTGATTGGAGGAGTGCATGGGTAGTAACAGGGAGATTACTGAACTGTATAGGTAGTGCTCAAGAGATTGTAGAAGTGCATGAGTTAGTGCCTGGGTAATTGCATGAGTACATAGATAGTGACTGGATGATTAGAGTACTGCAAGTTGAGTGCATGGTGAATTTATAAGTACTTGGGTTTTGGCGCAGTGATTGGATACGTACATGGTGCTGGCTAGGTGATTGGAAGAGTGTACAGGGAGTGACGGGGGATTGCTGGAGTGCATAGGTAGTGCTCAAGGGATTGTAGCAGTGCATGAATTAGTGCCTGGGTCATTGCATTAGTACATGGGAAGTGACTGATCAATTAGAGTACTGCAAGGAGAGTGCATGGTGAATTTATTAGTGTTTGGGTTTTGGTGCAGTGATTGCATAAGGACATGGGACTGGCTAGGTGATTGGAAGAGTGCATAGGTAGTAACAGGGAAATTACTGAACTGTATAGGTAGTGCTCAAGAGAATGTAGAAGTGCATGAGTTAGTGCCTGGGCCATTGCATGAGTACATGGGTAGTGACTGTGAGAAGTTTGCCTGGTATATGCTGTCCACTAGTTATAGTGGGCACCTTGCACCAGTACAAACAACCCCTTATTGATGATAGGTTAAAGACAACCTGTATTGAAAGCTATCCTAGTGGTAGCTATGGAGAGCAACCTTCAGGCTATGTCTTGAAGGAATGTAAAGCAGCTTGTTTTTACCAGTCTATAATCTCTTGAGTGGCTAAATGTAAGGAGACCACACCAGGTATATATATATAAAAAATATATGTATTTATTCCTAAACACACCCTACTGGTCTCTTTATGAGGCTAGAGGTAAAAGCACATATTTTACACTTCAAATATCACAGTAAATTAGCACAATATACGATAGGCCCAAGGGGCGAACAAAACCATATATTAAGAAAGTGGTATAAGAACCACGACTTGACTAGACACAAGGTCTAAAGCCTGTAGAATTCCTGGGACCCCAAGGAACAACCCAAGGTAGTGACACAGGGGACCCACGGGGGACGTGTGTAGTGTGAGAACACAGCCGCGAGCTCCCGTTAGCTTCTATGGGGAAGTCGCAGTTAGAATTTTAGAGTTTAAGGACACTTAGGAGTGGACTAGGAACAAACCCTTTTGGGCTTAGATGGTTCTAGTGCCAAAACCCACGGGAGCACTGGAGTTCTCGTATTACCTCACCCAGGGAAGCCGGGTGCATAGGTGTCAAATGGTGTCGGGTCGCGTTGTCGTTTTCAATGGCAGCTTGCTGAAAAGTGCTGCTGCCCGTAAGATGAGAAGTGTCTGAATAGATCCAAGCCTGTATCAAAGATGTGAAGAACCTGAAAGCAGAGGGGACAGAGTCTGGGTCACTTGCCAGTGACCAGGGGCACGATAGACGAATGTCCACCAATGTCGGGTGCTTCAGGTGAAAAGAGGGGAAGCTTGACTCTTCAGTCACGAGGACCAGGAGGCATTGAGGACTACCAGGAGGTGGATTCTAGCTGTCCCACGAAGGATGTCGAGTGCTGCAGTGTCGGTGCATGGATTGGAGAAAACAAGCCTTGGCAACAGCAACCCACGCAGAAAGAGGAAAGATGCTTCGGTGTGGACCAGCAAGGTCCTGGGGACTCCCCAAGCAAAGGAGAGTCAGGGCACATCTGAAGAAACCAGGAAAGACCAATTAAAGTAAGAGTTGCCTTCACAGGGACCCACCAGTCGACGGACCAGGGATCGCAAAGGAGCCTCAAACCAACACACAAAGGGTGGGCTCACGGAACACTCATGGAGTGTAGGCCAGCAATCTTTGGTGGAAAAGATGCTGGGTGTGTGAGCTACAAGTGACCCAATGCACAGCCTCAAAGGACGTCGAGAAGCTGATGCACTTGCAAAACTGCACGGTGTCCAGGGGTTCAGATCCCACGGTACCCACAAGGGCTACAGGTCTCAGCTTTGCTGGGGACTCGGGTCAGTCTCTGGGAAGTCTGCAAACCCACCTCCTGTGTTGCAAAGTCTTCAGCGTTTGGCGGGAGCTTCAGAGATGCAGACCGGACAAATGCATCTTTGGTGCCTGCCAAGCAGGGGAGTAAGTCCTTTACTCCAAGGGAGATACTTCAGTCATCTAGTCGTGTAGATCGTCGAACTTCCAGGATTTCTGTAGCAGAGTTTTGTCCAGGTGTAATCTGAAGTCCTGTAGTCAGCGGTTCCTTCTTTATACCCAAGGAAGGGGTTGGACTAACTCTGGGGACCCACCTTTGGGAGGGTTTGGAAAGAGGGGTGGCTACACCCATTTCTTTTGTCCAGTTTTGCACCAGAGCAGGGGCTGGTAGCCCCTGCAACCGGTTTGAACTGGACTATGCACAGGGACACAAAATGTGCCCCCAGTTCCGGACTTCAAAGCACTCTTGGAGTGCACCCACCCAGCCCCAATCCACTAAGGCCTGTCTGGGAGGTGGTAACACCTCCCTGTGACAGGAAACCTATTGTCCAGGCCTCCCTTGCCAGACTTCCGATCAGCAGCAGGAGGCCAGACTCGTGTCTGTAGCTGGCAGCATCCATTTTGTGATGCCAGGGCTCCTCTGTTAAGGTGGTACCGGGTATACCGGTGCTGTCATGTCTCTCCCTCTAGAAGGGTGGGATCATACTCCCACACCAGTTACTGGTGTGGGGGTATGATTCCAAGGTGTTTTACACCAAACACAACATGTTTCCGTGCAGCCAGTCCAAAGTTAGCATTTACCGTTTGATTATAATGCACTTAATAGTATATGATCAGGCTGCATCACAGACAACCCCGAAGAAGAGATTCCGAAGGCTGCAGAGGGGCTCTGCTCATGCATGGGCACCCTCTCACACAAAACCAAGCACCCTGCCTTCAGGATTGATAAGGCCTGCCATAGGGGTGACTGATAGGTTTATAAGTGAAGTGATAGGTGAGATATAGTGAACCTATATCTCAGTAAGGGGTGCATGCGCCACCTTACCCAGGCTTCAGTATCAGACCTGTGGTGTCATTTTGGAGAGCTTCCCAGGGATGGCATAATACATGCTGCAGTCCCTGGTAGGCCTCTGGGGTACCTATGCCCTGGGTACATAGTATACCATATACTGGGGACTCATAAGGGCACCCCAGAATCCAATCTGTGGTGTACCTAAGTTACTAGGAATCAATTTAGAGAGGAAGCAGCTAGGCTGGGGTCCTGAATAGCAGGGCCCCAGCCACACTAAAGTAAAAAAACAGTGACACATCAGCAAAAAGTGGGGGTAACCCTAAGAAGCAGATCCTACTCTCCTACACCCCCGCCCCCCAATGTCAGAGACATTAAACTAACCTTGACCAGTTGAGTCTTCATGTTCTAAGTGGAAATATCTGGTGAGTCCATCTGCATTGGCATGGTTACTCCCAGGTCTATGTTCCACTGTATAGTCCATCCCCTGTAGGGAAGTGAACCACCTTAAAAGTTTGGGGTTTTCACCCTCCATCTGTTTTAGCCATAAGAGGGGCTTATGGTCTGTCTGAACAATGAAGTGAGTGCCAAACAAGTATGGCCTCACCTTCTTCAGAGCCCAAACCACAGCAAAGGCCTCCCTCTCAATGGCTGACCAACGTTTCTCTCTGGGGGTAAACCTTCTGCTTATAAAAGCTACTGGCTGATCCTGACCTTCATCATTCAACTGTGACAGTACAGCTCCTACCCCCAACTCAGATGCATCTGTTTGCACAATGAACTTTTTGGAGTAATCAGGACTTTGCAGAATGGGAGCAGTGCACATGGCCTGCCCCAGGTCATCAAATACCTTTTGACAGCTAACTGTCCACTGAACTTTCTTGGGCATTTTCTTAGAAGTAAGGTCATTTAATGGAGTCACAATGGATCCATAGCCTTTTACAAATCTTCTGTATTACCCAGGCAGGCGCAAGAAAGCTCTGACATGAGTCTGGGTAGTTGGAGCAACCCAGTCCATTATGGTCTGAATTTTGCTCTGCAATAGCTGAACCTGGCCTTCACCTACAAGGTGGCCCAGGTGCACAACCTGACTCTGCCCTATCTGGCACTTAGGGGCCTTGATAGTTAGGCCTGATTTTTTCAGGGCCTCCAAAACATTCCTTAGGTGGACCAGGTGATCATCCCAGGTGGAGCTAAAGACATCAATATCATCTAGATATGCTGCACTATAGTCTTCCAAGCCTGTAAGGACTTTATTCACCAACCTTTGGAAAGTGGCAGGTGCATTCTTCAAACCAAAGGGCATCACCACAAATTGATAATGCCCACAAGGGGTAGAAAATGCTGTCTTTGGCTTTGCATCATCAGCTAGTCTGATCTGCCAGTAACCAGTGGTCAAGTCAAATGTGCTCAGAAACTTGGCTGATTCCAAGTATGTATGAGCTCATCTGCCCTTGGGAAGGGATGGGCATCAGCCCTAGTGACTGCATTGAGACCTCTGTAATCCACAAAAAACCTCATCTCTCTCTTTCCATCGTTGGTGTGAGGTTTAGGCACAAGGACTACTGGACTAGCCCAAGAGCTATCTGAATGTTAAATGACTCCCAAATCCAACATCTTTTGGCCTTCTGTCCTGATACAGTCCCTGACATGATCAGGTTGCCTGTCAATCTTATTTTTAACAGGCAGACTGTACCCAGTGTCCACTTCATGAGTGCACCAGGAAGTCTTACTTGGAGTCAGAGAGAACATATGTCCGAACGGGCTGAGAACCTTTCAGCAGTCAGTTTGATGCTGGACAGTGAGGCTGCCTGCCAAGGCAGTACCATCTACTGATCCATCATCAGGGTTCTGAGAGACCAGGTCAGGGAGTGGGTCACTCTCTTCCTCCAGTCCTTCATCAGTAGCCATGAGCAAGCCCATGTCTGCCCTGTCAACATATGGTTTCAGTCTGCTGACATGGAGTACCGTATGGGGACTCCTTTGAGTTCCAAGGTCTACCAAGTAGGTAACCTCTCCCTTCTGCTCAACAATTGTATGGGTACCACTCCATTTATCTTGGAGGGCTGCTGGGGCCACAGTCTCCAACACCCATACTTTCTGCCCTGGCTGGTAAACAGTCAGTTGTTGCTGGCACCAGGGTTCAGGTGGTTGTATCTGATATAGGTAAAAAACCCTCAATCACGTCAAGATATGTATGGGCGGTATATCTTGGTTCTCCACCTTTAAATACGTGATAGCATCATCATTGGGTTTATTCCATGCATCCTCCAACCCGGAGGGAACCACTGAATTCTCCAGTAGTGATCAGGGAAAAAAATGATAAAATAAAAAAGTGAGGAGTGCTCAAGTGAGTGATTAAAAAGAAGTGTTCCTCATGCTACCTATAAAAAAGTCTTTATTCTGATAGGTGCTGGGGAAGCGTTAAAAAGGTCAAATTGCAGATAGGATGTGTGATGAATCCTCTGCGATATTAAACGTAGTGATCGGTCGACATGTTTCAGCTCTTGTAAAGCCCAGAGGAGGGTCAGGGAGCTTTCTTCAGGACCTCAGGTGAATATAGTGAATTGAATTTTTTTTTTTTATCAATTACATGTAGAAGTTCCAATGTCAATTCAGATGGACTTCGTCAGGATTAGTACCTATATACAGAAAAAACGGGGGAAGAGAGGGGAAGTGGATAAGAGCGTCCTTAGTAATTGTAAGGGGTAAAAATCGCCAAAGGAGCTGCAAAATTGACATAAATTCCTACAAGCAGCATTGTTTCACTGGAGAAACTCTTGTCTGTTAGGTAATTGAAAAGATCACGTGTATCTTAGAGGTAGGATGGGTGTCCGTTGGACCATGGGTTTTAAGAATTGGTCAGCAAATTGGGACAGGGGTTCCAGAACTGAGCCAATCCCAGATACTATAGGACGACCAGGTGGAGGTTTTCTTGCTTTGTGCACTTTCGGAAGAGAATAGAAGTATGGCGTTCGTGGGAGGGTGGTACGTAAAAAAGAAGCTTCGTTCTTTGAGATCCACCTATTTGTCTCAGCTTCTTCAACCATAAGATTGATAGTTCGTTGTAATCTGGGTGTGGGATCTTCTGTTATTATTTTGTAAAATTTATCGTCAGATAGTAGCTCTTGACATTGTGCGTGGTAGCCTTCTTTATTGAGAATGACAATGCCTCCGCCTTTATCGGCAGGTTTGATGATGATGTTTGGGTGTGTTTTTAGTTCTTCCTTGCGGACCAGCACGTAACCACTAACATTATATACTGCCTTATTCTCGAGCAGTCCCAACTGCCCCCGCTTCATGAATAAATATTTGTTGTATGTCTAATATTTGTTGTATGTCTAACATCCATCCACCAGTCGCTGTCTCCCCAGGGCATTGCGATTTAGGTTCTCCTAGTAAGAGCGATGGTTCAAAACTTCACTTGCTGATCAAAATGTATACCAAAAGTATATAAAGATTTGCCATTTATAGTTGCTTTCATATTGTTCAATTTACGTCAATTTTGCAGCTCCTTTGGCGATTTTTACCCCTTACAATTACTAAGGACGCTCTTATCCACTTCCCCTCTCTTCCCCCGTTTTTTCTGTATATAGGTACTAATCCTGACGAAGTCCATCTGAATTGACATTGGAACATTGGATAAAAAAATTTTTTTCAATTCACTATATTCACTTGAGGTCCTGAAGAAAGCTCCCTGACCCTCCTCTGGGCTTTACAAGAGCTGAAACATGTCGACCGATCACTACGTTTAATATCGCAGAGGATTCATCACACATCCTATCTGCAATTTGACCTTTTTAACGCTTCCCCAGCACCTATCAGAATAAAGACTTTTTTATAGGTAGCATGAGGAACACTTCTTTTTAATCACTCACTTGAGCACTCCTCACTTTTTTATTTTATCATTTTTTTCCCTGATCACTACTGGAGAATTCAGTGGTTCCCTCCGGGTTGGAGGATGCATGGAATAAACCCAATGATGATGCTATCACGTATTTAAAGGCGGAGAACCAAGATATACCGCCCATACATATCTTGACGTGATTGAGGGTTTTTTACCTATATCAGATACAACCACCTGAACCCTGGTGCCAGCAACAAGTGATCCATTCTCCCTTGATTATTTATGACTAGCTGGAAGCCGTTTGGATCACAGCTTCTTTTTCCCTACTTTGATTGTATCATCTGGTAAACAGTCAGTACAGCCTTTTGGCCATGCCAGGCCTTTTACAATTCCTGGCGAGCCTCAAGGTTTTTAGTTGCCTTTTTCATATACTCTAACCCTGGGCGTAGTTCGCGAAGTAGCACTTCGTGAAGCTACGCAAAGTGCAGTTCGCACCACGCGAGCTACGCGTAGCACTTCGTGAACTGCGTAGTACCTTGTTCGCACTGTGCCAGATGTTGTTTTCAATGATTGCACAGTGCGGACAAGCAACCGGCACTGTGCAATCATTGAAAATGGCATCTTGCACAGTGCGAGCTGTAGTTTTCTGCTGCTCGAGTAGATTTTTCCTCGAGCGGCAGCTTTCTCAACGCGAACTGGTAGATTCTCCTCGCGAGCGGTCGCGAGCATACGCGACCACTCGCAATGAGAAACCTGACCTCCTCGCGTTGGGAATCTCGCCGGGAGGTTTATTTTCCATGCTCGCGATCGTCAACTTGATGTTGCTGATCGCGAACAAGGAAAAAGTCTCGCCGGGATGTCATTTTGCTTGCTCGCGGTCGCCAACTTGACGTTGAGGACCGACTACACAACACTACGCTACGCGTGTTCGCACTGTGCTACGTGCAATTTGCGTAGTGCGAAGTAGCGCGAACTTCGCAAACTACGCGAGCGTAGCGTAGTGCTTTGCCCAGGCTTAATATACTCTGTCATCCTGGAACGGAGACCAAGTACATAGTCCACTATGTCCTGTTTACGTGGTTTGAGAGGTAACTCCCATCCCTCCTTCACCAGACACAAAGGGCCCCTAACAGGATGGCCAAACAAAAGTTCAAAAGGGCTGTAACCAACCCCCTTTTGAGGCACCTCCCTGTAGGCAAATAAATGGCAGGGCAAAAAGATGTCCCATCTGCGCCTAAGCTTTTCTGGGAGACCTTTGATCATGCCCTTTAAGGTTTTGTTGAACCTTTCAACTAAAACATTGCATTGTGGGTGATAGGGTGTGGAGAATGTATAATTCACCCCACACTCCTTCCACATTGCAGTCAAGTAACTGCACATGAAGTTTGCATCCCTGTCTGATACTACCTCCTTAGGAAAACCCACCCTTGAGAATACTCCCAAGAGGGCCCTTGCCACCACAGGTGCTGTGTTGGTCCTAAGTGGAATGGCTTCTAGGTACCTAGTGGCATGGCCCACCACCACCAGGATAAATATGTGCCCAGATGCTGTCTGAGGATCCATGAGACCAACTATGTCAATCCCCACCCTCTCAAAGGGAACCCCCACCACAGGTAGTGGTATCGGGGGGCCTTTGTGGTTCCACCTGCCTTCCCACTGGCTTGACAGGTTACACAGAAGCGACACAACTCCTTGGTGTCTTCAGACATGTGAGGCCAATGAAAGTGAGGGGCAATTCTGTCCCAAGTCTTGTTTTGGCCCAGGTGTCCTGCCAGGGGAATATCATGGGCTAGTGTCAATAGGAAGCCCCTAAACGTCCGAGGTATTACCAACCTCCTGGAAGCACCAGGCTTGGGGTCTCTACTCTCTGAATATAGGAGTCCATCATCCCAACACTAGCATTCCCAGCAGCCTCATCAGGAGCTTTGTTTCTGAGGGTTTCAAGAGAGGGACAGCTTTGCTGCTCCTGGCTCAGATCTGCCCTGGAAGGGCCCCCTGTCCCGAAGAACTCAACCTGATCAGGCTCAAGCTCCTCTGGAACAGTTCCTTCTTGAGGACTAAGATCATCTCCCTCAGGAGACTGATCTCTACTCTGAGTCAGGGGGGAAGGCACTGCTTTAACCCTACTGCTCCTCCTCTTGGGAGGCACCTGGTCCATTCTTCCAGAATCCAGGGCCTGTTCAGTATTTGACATTTTGGCCTGTGACCTGGTCACAGCAAATACATGTGCAGGGATCCCTAGCATTTCTGCATGTGGCCTGAGCTCCACTTCTGCCCAAGCTGAAGTTTCTAGATGATTGCCAAGCAAGCATTCAACAGGTAGGTCTGCACTTACCACAACTTTCTTGAGGCCAGTTACCCCTCCCCAGGAGAAATGAACAACTGCTAAGGAATGGTCGGTCCTGATGTTGCTAGCATTGGTCACCTGGTACATTTCACCAAGTATAATCTGCCCAGGATCCACAAGATCTTTTGTCACCATTGTGACACTTGCTCCTGTGTCTCTGAATGCCAAAGCTTCTTTTCTATTATTCAAAGGCTGCTGTCTGTATTTGCCCAAGTTACGGGGACTCACAAAGGAGGACATATCCATGCCTCCATCAGAGATCAGGACAGCCTGAGTTGGAACTCTGACTAGGCCACAGTCCATCTCAGAACCCCGGGTTAACCCTACTACACCCTTATTCTGAGTACCACCAAGTGTAGCTGTACTAGGGGGAACAGTTGCCTTAGGGGCAATGGTGGCCGAAGTTGAGTCTTTGGTCTTTGTACAGTCACCAGTCCAATGGGTTTTCTGTTTACAGATTTTACACCATGGTTTATTTTGGCCTTTACCTTTGTTAGATAGGGCCTTCCCCCCAGATAAAGATTTTTGGGGACCTTGAGAAGACTTCTGGTCTTTACCCTTTTCCCCACCCTTGTCAGAGTTCTTTGAATCTTGCTTCTTTGGGTCACCACCTTGGTTCTGAACCTTCTGCCTCACCCTGGTTCTGACTCATTTGTCCGCCTTCTTTCCCCGTTCTTGGGGAGAGGCCAGATCAGAGTCCACCAGGTACTGATGCAACAGCTGAATTTTGACAATTATTAAGGATCTGCTCCCCCATAATTAAGTTGTACAATCCTTTGAAATCACACACCTTACTGCCAAGTAACCAGCCCTCCAGAGCCTTAGTAGCACAATCTACAAAGTCCACCCAGTCTTTATTCGGTGCCTTTTGGGTATCCCTGAACTTTAACCTATATTGTTCAGTGGTTAGGCCAAACCCTTCAATCAGTGCACTTTTCAAGCTTTGGTAATCATCAGTATCATCTTCTCTTACAGTGAGGTAATCTCTACCTTTGTCTGCAAAGGAGAACCACAAGATTGCTGCCCACTGCTCCTGGGGGGCCCTCTGTACTTTACAGGACCTTTCCAGTGCAGTAATCCATTGTGGATATCATAACCACTCTGGTAGGTCGGGACAATATTGTTTAGGTTTCTATGGTCATGAGATCTCTCCCTAACAATAGGGATGTTGCTGCTACCATAGAATCTAGTCCCACTCTTTTTCTAGATTTCTGAAGCTCCAAGGACTCCCTTTCTAAGGCTAACTGCTCTCTTCTGATTCTAAGCTGAGCTTCCTCACACTTGAGCAGTCTCTCTTTTCCTCTCATGAGAGCATTCCCTCCCATGGGAGGAAACAGAGGTCCCTATGGATGAGTCAGAATGGATAGACTCCTGAGAAGAAGTTCTGGACTTTCTAGGCACACTCCCAACTCTTCTAGGTGGAGTAAAGAGAGGGCCATTGTGGCCATCTTCCTCATCTTCTGGAGGAGTTGCAGTATCCAGGTTAAGATCATTGTCATCTTCCTGGCCAGCTTCAGATGTCATGGTTATCTTCACCCCTAGGCTCTTCCTCATCTGCTGCCCCACCCACTCTGCCTACCCCTTCAGACCCTAAAGGCTTTCTGAGATCATCCAACAGCAGTACATCTATGAGGCGTTGGGTGTTTGCCTTTTCCCTGTCTTCAATCTCCTAATACTACACAGTGCTCTCAATTCCAAGAACGGGAGTTTGGCATACTTGGATGGTAGAAGCCCACTGGCTTCTGACAGGGACCCACTGGTTCCTGGCCTTGAAGACATCACTAGTGAGGTGTGGTGTATGCACTACCTAATCTAGTGTGGCCTACTCAACTCTCTTGAGTTGTAGAAAGGGTGTGCTAAGCCCTTGACACACAACTCTAAATTCAGTAGAACATACTGTAATTTAAGCTTTATTTATATGTACCTCAGGTACCTTTAGTGGTTTTCAGTTAGTCACTCACTTGAAATTATCTGGTAAAACAATGGCAAGCTTGAATCCCAACCGCTGCACACCAATGTGAGAAGTTGACCAGTTATAGTGGGCACCTTGCACCAGTCCAAACAACCCATTTTGTAATTTTTTTGACTAGAGTTTTATATAGCACAAACTAGACCTGAATCGTATATCAGAGCGCTTTACATGAGCACCAGTTTTGTTACAGAAGGATACATTCATTTTTGTTAGGCACGGGGAGATTAAGTGATTTTCCCAGAATCACAGGATGTTGAGCGTCGTAGCCGAGACTCGAACCCTGTTCCCCAGCTTTGAGATCGACCGTTCTAGCCGCAAGGCTACATCCTCTCCCCATCCTCTCTCTTATTGATGATAGGTTAAAGACAACCTTTATTGAAAGCTATCCTAGTGGTAGCTATGGAGAGCAGCCTTCAGGCTTAGTCTTGAAGGAATGTAAAGGAGCTTGTTTTACCAGTCTATAATCTCTTGAGTGGCTAAATGAAAGGAGACCACACCAGGTATGTATCTATATATATATAACATATATGTATTTATTCCTAAACACACCCTACTAGTCTCTTTATGAGGCTAGAGGTAAAAGCACATGTGTTACACTTCAAATATCACAGTAAATTAGCACAATATACGATAGGCCCTAGGGGCGAACCAAACCATATATTAAGAAAGTGGTATAAGAACCACGTCTTGACTAGACACAAGGCCTATAGCCTGTAGAATCGCTGGGACCCCAAAGAACCACCCAAGGTAGTGACACAGGGGACCAACGGGGGATGTGTGCAGTGTGAGAACACAGCTGCGAGCTCCGGTTAGCTTCAATGGGGAAAATCGCGGTTAGAATTTTAAAGTTTAAGAACACTTAGGAGTGGACTAGTAGCAAACCCTTTTGGACTTAGATGGTTCTAGGGCCAACACCCACAGGAGCACCGGAGTACTCATGTTACCTCACCCAGGGAAGCTGGGTGCATAGGTGTCAAATGGTGTCGGGTCGCGTCTTCGTTTTCAAAGGCAGCTTGCTGAAAAGTGCTGCTGCCGGGAAGATGAGAAGTGTCCGAAGAGATCCAAGCCTGGATCAAAGATGTGAAGAACCTGAAAGCAGAGGGGACAGAGTCTGGGTCACTTGCAGTGACCAGGGGCACGATAGACAAATGCCCAGTGATGTCGGGTGCTTCAGGTGAGAAGATGGGAAGCTTGACTCTTCAGCCACGAGGACCAGGAGGTGTCGAGGATGACCAGGAGCTGGATTCGAGCTGTCCCACAAAGGATGTCGAGTGCTGCAATGTCGGTGCCCGGATTGGACACAACAAGCCTTGGCAACAGCAACCCATTCAGAAAGAGGAAAGATGCTTCGGTGCGGACCAGCAAAGTCCTGGGGACTCCCCAAGCAATGGAGAGTCAGGGCACATCTGGAGCAACACTGGAAGCCCAATTAAAGTAAGAGTTGCCTTCACAGGGACCCACCAGTTGACAGACCAGAGATCGCGATGGAGCCTCAAGCAAACACACAGAGGGCAGGCTCACGGAAAGCTCATGGAGTGTAGACCAGCAATCTTTGGTGGAAAAGGTGCTTGGGGTCTGGGCTACAAGTAACCCAATGCACAGCCTCAAAGGACGTCGAGAAGCTAATGCACTTGCAAATGTGCACGGTGTCCAGGGGTTCCAGTTCCACAGTACCCATGAGGGCTATGGGTCTCAGCTTTGCTGGGGACTCAGGTCAGCCTCTAGGAAGTCTGAAAACTCATCTCCTATGTTGCAAAGATTTCAGCGTACGGTGGGAGCTTTGGAGATGCAGACCGGACAGATGCGTCTTTGGCGCCTGCCAAGCAGGGGAGTAACTCCTTTACTCCAAGAGAGATTCTTCAGTCATCTTGTCGTGTAGATCATCGAAGTTCCGGGATTTCAGTAGCAGAGTTTTTTCCAGGTGTAATCTAAAGTCCTGTAGTCAGGGGTTCTTTCTTTATACCCAAGGAAGGGGTTGGACTAACTCTGGGGACCCATCTATGGGAGGGTTTGGAAAGAGGGGTGCCTACACCCATTTCCTTTGTCCAGTTTTGCACCAGAGCAGGGGCTGGTAGCCCCTGCAACCGGTTTGAACTGGACTATGCCCAGGGACACCAAATGTGCCCCCCAGTGCAGGACTTAAAAGCACTCTGCGAGTGCACCCACCCAGTCCCAATCCACTAAGGCCGGTCTGGGAGGTGGTAACACCTCCCTGTGACAGGAAACATATTGTCCACGCCTCCCCTGCTGGATTTTCGGTCAGCAGCAGGAGGCCAGGCTCGTGTCTGTAGCTGGCAGCATCCATTTTGTGATGCCAGGGCTCTGTTAGCTGGTACCAGGTATACCGGTGCTGTCATGTCTCTCCCTATAGAAGGGTGGGATCATACTCCCACACCAGTTACTGGTGTGGGGTTATGACTCCAAGGTTTTTGACACCAAACATGACATGTTTCTGTGCAGCCAGTGCAAAGTTAGCATTTGCCGTTTGGTTATAATGCACTTAAGAGTATATGGTCAGGTTGAATCACAGAAAACCCCGGAGAAGAGATTCCGAAGGCTGCAGAGAGGCTCTGCTCATGCATGGGCACCCTCTCACACAAAACCAAGCACCCTGCCTTGAGGATTGATAAGGCCTGCCATAGGGGTGACTGATATATGTGCAGTGAGAGGTGAGATAAAGTGACCCTATATCTCAGTAAGGGGTGCATGCCCCACCTTACCCAGGCTGCAGTAGAAGACCTGTGGTGTTATTTTGGAGGGCTTCCCAGGGGTGGCATAATGCATACTGCAGCCCGTGGTAGGCATCTAGGGTACCTATGCCCTGGGTACATAGTATACCATATACTAGGGACTTATAAGGGCACCCCAGAATCCAATCTGTGGTGTAGCTAAGGTACTAGGAATCAGTTTAGAGGAAGCAGCCATGCTGGGGTCCTGAATAGCAGGGCCCCAGCCAGACTAAAATAAAAAAAACTGTGAAACATCAGCAAAAAGTGAGGGTAACCATAAGAATCAGATCCTACTCTTGTACAGTGACTGGATGATTAGAGTACTGCAAGGAGAGTGCATGGTGAATTTATAAGTGCTTGGATTTTAGCACAGTGATTGGATAAGTACATGGGACTGACTGGGTGATTAGAAAAGTGCACAAGGAGTGACAGAGGGATTGATGGAGTGAATAGGAAGTGCTCTGGATATTGTACCACTGCATGAGTTAGTGCCTGGCTCACTGCATGAGTACATGGGTAGTGACTGGATGATTAGAGTACTGCAAATATAGTGCAAAGTGAATTTATAAGTGCGTGGATTTTGGCGCAGTGATTGGATAATTACATGGGACTGGCGAGGTGATTAGAAGAGTGCACAGGGAGTGACAGGGGGATTGCTGGAGTGCATAGGTAGTACTCAAGGGATTGTAGCAGTGCAAGAGTTAGTGCCTGGGTCATTGCATGAGTACCTGGATAGTGACTGGATGATTATAGAGTGCTGCAAGGAGAGTGCATGGTGAATTTATAAGTGCTTGGGTTTTAGCGCAGTGATTGGATAAGGATATGGGATTTGCTGAGTGATTAGAAGAGTGCACAGGGAGTGACAGGGGGATTGTTGGAGTGTATAGGTAGTGCTCAAGGGATTGTAGTAGTGCAAGAGTTAGTGCCTGGGACATTGCATGAGTACATGTGTAGTGACTGGATGATTAGAGTACTGCAAGGAGAGTGCATGGTGAATTTATAAGTGCTTGGGTTTTGGCGCATTGATTGGATAAGGACATGGGACTGGCTAGGTGATTGGAGGAGTGCACAGGGAGTGACAGGGGGATTGCTGGAGTGTATAGGTAGTACTCAAGGGATTGTAGCAGTGCAAGAGTTAGTGCCTTGGTCATTACATGAGTACATGTGTAGTGACTGGATGATTAGAGTACTGCAAGGAGAGTGCATGGTGAATTTATAAGTGCTTAGGTTTTAGCACAGTGATTG
Organism: Triturus cristatus; assembly: GCF_964204655.1. Classification (NCBI taxonomy): domain Eukaryota; kingdom Metazoa; phylum Chordata; class Amphibia; order Caudata; family Salamandridae; genus Triturus; species Triturus cristatus. Next base: position 409,733,620 of record NC_140590.1, read on the forward strand.
GATAAGGACATGGGACTGGCTGGGTGATTAGAAGAGTGCACAAGGAGTGACAGGGGGATTGCTGGAGTATATAGGTAGTGCTCTGGGGATTGTACCATTGCATGATTTAGTGCCTGGGTTATTGCATGAGTGCATGGGTAGTGACTGGATGATTAGAGTACTGCAAAGAGAGTGCATGGTGAATTTAAAAGTGTTGGGGTTTTGGCACAGTGATTGGATAAGATCATGGGACTGGCTGGGCGATTGGAGGAGTGCATAGGTAGTAACAGGGTGATTACTGGACTGCATGGGTATTGCTCAGGGAATTGTAGCAGTGCATGAGTTAGTGCCTGGGTCATTGAATGAGTACATGGGTAGTGACTGGATGATTAGAGTACTACAAGGAGAGTGCATGGTGAATTTATAAGTGTTTGCATTTTTGTGGAGCGATTGGATAAGTACATGGGGCTGGCTGGGTGATTGGAGGAATGCATAAGCAGTGTCAGGAACATTGCTGGACTGCATGGGTAGTGATCAGGGAATAGTAGCAGTGCATGAGTTAGTGCCTGCATTATTGCATGCGTAAATGTGTACTCACTGGATGATTAGAGTACTGCAAGGAAAGTGAACAGTGAATTTAAAAGTGCTTGAGTTTTGGCGGAGTGATTGGATAAGTACATGGGGGTGACTGGGTGATTGGAGGAATGCATAAGCAGTGACAGGAACATTGCTGGGCTGCATGGGTAGTACACAGGGGATTGTAGCAGTGCATGTATTAGTGCCTGGGTCATTGCATGAGTACATGGGTAGTGACTGGAAGGAGAGTGCATGGTGAATTTATAAGTGCTTGGGTTTTGGTGCAGTGATTGGATTAGGACATGGAACTGGCTGGGTGGTTGGAGGAGTGCATAGGTAGTAACAGGGGTAGTGACACGGCGCTGGCTGGACTGCATGGGTAGTTCTCAGGGGATTGTAGCAGTGGATGAGTTAGTGCCTGGGTCATTGCATGAGTGTATGGGTAGTGCTTGGAAACTAACAGGATGATTGCAGAATATGGAATTAGTCAATCATTACTCATGTCGTTTTAAAATCACATATTCACTACCTTTGCACTCCTGTAATCGGTCACGCACCACTCAATAGTTCACTAAACATGCATACAGCTGTATAAATAGAATCTGAACACATCAATAAGTCATTACATACTATCGAGTTAAGTAGATAAGTACAACATGCCAGAAAGGGTAATATGTGGTGGTTTAGTTTTGAGTTACATCTTGACCATTCAATCTACCAATATGCAACATTATTAAACTATACCTCTCAGCAGACTTCAGAAAGAAGGGTAATCAACAACACTTTTTATTAGCATTTTCAAAACCACACTTTTATTATACACCTTCACCTTTGTATCTAAAATTATGTGGCATCATTTAACTATACCTTTGCTTAGACTTAAAAAAGAAACCTAATAAACAGCACCTTATTTCACCATTCTATCTTTAAATATATGGCATCATTTAACTTTCCCTTCTGTACAAACTAATAACAGAAACCTAATTAATAACACCTTATACGATCATCTTTCAAACAGCACACTTGTGCTGCATCTTTACCAAAGTATCTTTAATTATGCAGTATCATTCAACAATACCTTTGTAGAGAGAAGAAAAAATTAAGGCCAACAAACTACACCTTATATGAACATCTTCCAAACTACACATTTGTACTGCATCTTCAACCAACTATCTAAAAATATGCATCATTCAATTATACCTTTGAACAGACTTAACAAACAAGCTTAATTAATTACATCAGTAATCATCTTTAAAATACACATATTACTGTACAGACTCATTTTTTAAACAATATTCAAGTACAATGAAACTAATTCCAATATACATCTCTACATTTAATAATATATTTCAAATAACACAGTTTTAGAATAATGTCAAATCTTTTTAAAATAAACCTCAAAAATGTATAACGTACCTTGCAAATAAATGTGTTGAATGAAAAATCTCACACACTCAGACAGGATTTTCTTTTACACACAGTCAATATAAATCACCAGACTCTGCAAGGTAAAACCAGTAATGGCAAGCTTTCCCTCTCACATTCCTTACAAATATACATACGCGACAAATGACAATGCTTCCCAGAGTTTTTCAAATTGTAAAACACATTTCCATTAGTAACAGATAATAACCCTTATCAACTGACGTCTTCACCCCTTCTGCTTAATGCCAGTTTACATAGCAACAGGTCATGCAACATTCAACTTAACTGACAGGTCACAAGTTCACCATATTTTCAAGTTCGCCGAACAATGTTGCAAATGGAAATAACAGGTGTGGTTGGCTTTGCAGAACATGACCTTCTCCTTTCTACTGTACTTTTCAAACATTTTTTACTAACCAATAAGAAACTTGCTTTTTAAACAAAGTAAAATGCACACTATTTTTGAATGTACAATGTTCTTAAACAGCCAATCAATTCTCTTCTTTCTTAAAAACAGCATCTTCTACACCATTTTAGATACCTCTCATTCTACCAACTGACTACCTCAGCTACAGACATTTTTTGATTACCTACAGACATCCCTTCAAGATGCTTTCTGTGTGGATTGTTGGGCACAGCTATGTATTCTGGTGCAAAAGGTATGCTGAACACAGAGGTATTGACAAAGACCTAGCATTGCAAAATGTAGACATTAAATGGATTGGGCAGAGATGATTAAAGTGGCACCAACTGATGACTTTTGTTAAAACCTTTTTGCATCTCCAACCCCCTGACCTCATTATTGTGCACTGTGGTGGCAATGACCTAGGCACATTGACTAGGGTAGGTCTGGAATTGCTAATGAAGGACACCTTTGCAGAATTGATGTTGCTTTTCCCCAAAACTGTCTTTGTATACTCTAACATATAGACAGAAATGGAAGTGGTCCAATCAATGTTGTCCTCAGATTGAGAAAGCTAGAAAAAAATGTCAATAAAGCTGTTTCTGCTTACCTCAGAGACCATAGGGTGGGCTCCATCTATAACAAAAATCTTCGTTTCATTATGGATGGTATCTACAGAAGTGATGGAGTACACTTCACTGATCAAGGCAACAGAGTGTTTCTCAACAACCTGAAGCTCTGCATCCGTGCTTACATGTAGCTACAACAATTTCCCAATGGAAACAAGGGCTCTTTTTATAGCCACTCAATAACCTAACCTAGGTTTATATAAATACAAAATTATTTATTTTTGCTTGGAGTCGCTCACCCGGCATGACTAACGGAGCCGCGCGCCCTTGCGTTTACTACCATTAATTTATATACGCCCTGAGGACCCCATCCCCCCGGGCATGCCAAAATCTTTTATTTATTTTTTTTAAAGGGAGCGGGACCGCGTGGCCCCCCTCATGGGCCATTTTTGGCCCAGGGGACCCCATCTCCTGGGGCATACCCTCACAGTTGGGGACCGTGGGGGGAGCCCCAATTCCCCCCACGGTCCCCCACTTATACAGCCAGTCATGCACCTACTAAATAATCCATTCAGGCACTTCTACATCCACTCATTATTCAATAGACCTTAGCATAGACATATATGAAAAATATTTAAACTTTACAGAAACACACATTCACTGGATGATGTCATCAGTGATGTCATGAGTGATGTTACTGACCATGTCATGAGTGATGTAATACGTGATGTCATCACCAGTGCATTGCGGGCGCGCGAGTTATAGTTAGCTCAACTAACTGTAACGGGCGAATTTCTCTGGTTTTATACGAGTCAAATGTCCAAGTAACTATAACGTCCCTGAAACCTATGGTTTTTTCAGTGAATTTCTAAGGTTTTTTAAATGCTAATTTCTAACTATAACGTGCCTGAAACCTATGGTTTTTTCAGTGAATTTCGAAGGATTTTTAAATGCTAATTTATAACTATAACATGCCTGAAAGCTATTTTTTTTTCAGTGAATTTCAATGTTTTTTAATGCTAACTTCTAATGATAATGTTCATTTAACCTATAGTTTTTTCCGACACCCAAGAAGAACACAACACCCACTCCCACAACCCTCAGGACCTTCCCCCGTACAACCACTCTCCCTACTACCACCAAGGCAGTGCAGAACAGGACAGCGAACCCTCCAAAGACGGCATGGTCCATGTAATAGCTCAATGTTGGGAAATGTGGCAATCGTTTTTTCAGTAAATTTGAATTTTCTTTTAAATACTAATTTCTAACTTTAATCTTCCTGAGACCTAAGTTTTTTTGTGAATTTCAAAGATTATTTAAATACAAATTTCTAATTATAATGTTCATAAAACCTATGTTTTTCTCAGTAATTTTGAAAAAAAATGTGATATTTTGTAACTTTAATATCCTAAAAGTTGTTTTTCTATTTTTTTTATTTATGATTTAATGTCTTCTTGTTTTTTAAATATTAAACTACATACAGTATGAGAGGGAGCCCAGCCCAGAGCCACATCTGAAGACCAACACATGTCATAGACCTACTGATCAAGCAGCTCCGACACCCAAGAACGCCATAACAGCCACCACCACCCCCAGGACCCCCCTCAACCACCAAGGCAGCGTAGAACAAGACAGCAAACTTTCCGAAAACGGCATGGCATCTCAGCAACAAAATAGCTGAATATTGGTACAGGTGTGAACAAACTATATGTGAAGGAAGCTATTCACCCATGAATAACAATGCACACAATGCAGAGTGTAGCGGTGATGTGCTGGACACATCTCAGTATGCAGAACACACACCTCTCCATGGGCCCGATTCACAGAATTAACTTAAGACTAAATCCTACACTTACTACTTTGTGGTATTCACAGAATGCACTTACTACTTTTGGTATTCACAGACTGCACTTACTACTTTTGGTATTCACAGAATGGATTTACGACTACTAACTTTACGTTCGCACTCAGGCCGGAAATTCCAGCCCGGAGGCAGAGCTTCCGGGCCGGAGGCGGGGCTTCCGGGCCGGAGGCGGAGTTTCCGGCCCAGAGGCAGAGCTTCCGGCCCGGAAGTGGAGATTTTGGCCATGGCTAAATCTCCGCCACTGGCCGGAATCCCCACCTCTGGCCCGGAAGCTCCGCCTCCGGGCCGGAAACTCCGCCTCCACCCCGGAAGCCCCACCTCCGGGCCGGAAGCTCCGCCTCCGGGCCGGAAATTCCGGCCCGAGTGCGGACGTAAAGTTAGTAGTCGTAAATGCATTCTGTGAATACCAAAAGTAGTAAGTGCAGTCTGTGAATACCAAAAGTAGTAAGTGCATTCTGTGAATACCACAAAGTAGTAAGTTTAGGATTTAGTCTTAAGTTAATTCTGTGAATCGGGCCCTAAGTGCACAAATACTACTGGTGCTTGCAGTGTTGGGGACAGTGGACTCAACCATGTTACGTCAAACACTAGGGACGATCTCAGTCATGTAGCTGTATCGTTCCCCCCCTGTAAGCATAAGCGTAACCGGAGTGGGCTGGTCCGACGTACACCACTTCAGCGTAGGTGTGTGAATAAATAGGCCGGGGCTCTGGACGTGGTTCACTGGTGAACTGTGAAGACCAACGACTGTGCCAGAGCGGCGGGCCTCACCCTGCCATGATTCTGCCGCCATGACCGTGGGTCTCCTCGACACAGGCCCTCTGCGAATCCAGCGGCACAGCACCGCAGACTTATGTCTGTACAGACTACTGCCTTCGATCTACACTGCGGACAGCAGGCATCACAATTCAGATGGAGTAGCGATTGCAGATGATGCAGTCCAGCACGCAAGATGCATTGCTCCCAGTGCGGCCCTCTCGGGCCACGCATCATGGCAGGGTGCGCACACGCTGAGCGCCAAAGGTTTGGCTAATTCAAAGCACCACAAGTCATCAACACGTGGCCTTACTGAGGCAGAATTCAATAGACAAAAGACATTGCTCCAAGTGTGGCCCCCCCGGACCACGCATCATCGCAGGGTACGTACAAGCTGAGCGTCAAAGGTACTACTAGCTCAGGGCACCATAAGTCATCGCCACGTGGCCTGATTGAGGCAGTATTCAATAGGCAAAAGACATTGATCCGAGTGCGGCCCTCCCGGACCACGCATCATCGCAGGGTACGTATACGCTGAGCGTCAAAGGTACTACTAACTCAGTGCACCATAAGTCATCGCAAGGAAGAGTGAACAGTTTTATGTCAGCAGTGAGGCATACTATCCCTCGAAAACCACCCAAAAATACTTACAATATAAAAAGAACAGAAGAATCAAAGTACATTATTGATTACAATCCAGTAATTTTGAAGATGTGGAATGCAAATATGGGCATACAATATGTTGCAGATAACTCAATTACTGTTCTTCACATACTATCCAAATAGAAGTCCATACCTGGAAAACATATGTCTATATGAAATACTGCAACAGTTAGAAAAAATGTTACAGAAAAAATAAATGAAGGGAAATATGCTGTAATTGGATGTGATGGATGTTTCTTAAAGAATGCCAAAGGAAATTTGATTAATCACAGGAAAGTAAGTTGCGATACTCCAGATAAGAGAGAGTTTTTCTATTTAGCTCTTCTGCAACTCTTCAAACCTTGGAGGACTGAAATGGAATTACTTGGAGATTTTGACTGCTATGAAGATTCTTTCAAAGCGTGTAAAGACATTGCTACCAGTGAGGCCCGACTGGACCACGCATCATCGCAGGGTGCGCACACGCTGAGTACTTCAGGTGCCACTAACTCACTACACCACAAGTCATTGCCACGTGGACTTTTTGAGGCAGAATTCAGCGCAAGCCGCAACACATGGTGCCACTAACCCTGTTCAACACAAGCCGGCGACACATGGTGCTACTAACCCTGTTCAACACAAGCCGAACAATCCCATATGTGGGACTGTGTCCTGAGTCCTGAATGGCAGTGACCCCAAGTCCGTGGCTGCGACCACAGCACCAGACTCTCTGACCAGCGCACAAGGTAGTGGTGGATATTGAGTCGCACAATCACATAAAAAATTTAGGTCAGATGATAAGGCATTTCGATACAGTACATACACTTAGTTACAGAACAAATAATTTATAGGTGCCAACTCGAGGTCAGATATCCCACTACCAAGGATATCAAACAGGTCATACATGGCCCGTAGCACAAACACACAAAGAAACCCCGGCACTCTAATTAAATATAACAAAACACAATTGTGGAAATTAATCTCATGAACTGCGAGCACCAAGTAATGTAGAGAGATAACCTCTTGATATGGAAAATGTTACGAAACGTACAAGTATATGATGTAAACACAGATTTAATAATTGTTAGACACAAAAAGATTTATCCAACATGTTACATCCGATGTCAGAAGATGTTAATAGACACATTTCATTTCGTGCAATTCTTGAAGACACAGATCTTGACACGTAGAACGTCGTATCAGAAACAGCCAACGCGCATTTCGTCACCACCGTGACTTCCTCAAGGCTCTAATTCCGGTGCTCAGAAGATGATAGGGAAGGCTAAAATATGCCTGGTCCCCTGGATCCTCCGAAGTCCTAAGAATTCTTTTAAGGAATCCGGATATCCAATTTCACATAAATTGTTAGGGAAGTATATCAAAGCTTATTCAGCGGTATTCGGATGGTAGAAAGGGCTATGGTGTGCTGGGTCCCCTAAATCCTCCAAAGTCCTGGAGAGTTATAGAGTCCAGTTATTTGTTCCATACATGGTTGAACGAGTAGTGAAGAAGCAATCCTGCTTGCGAGAAATGCTGATTCTCTGCAGTCTCAAGTCCAAAAGTAATGGATATCCATACACGTATCCCCAAAGAATAAAAGTATATATGACAATTTCTGCACGTTCATGGACTTCGCTATCGTCAAATATCCAATCTGTTCGGAAATTCAAGGAACCATGATAAGATCCTCCAATCCGCAGTACGTAACGTCCCGAAACTCCTGCCGTCCGTGGGCTTTCTACCACTAACCCTGTACAACACAAGGCGCGACACGTGGTGCCACTAACCCTGTTCAATACAAGCCGATCCCACATGTGGAACTGTGTCCTTAGTCCTGAATGACAGTAACCCTAACTTCATGGCAGCGACCACAGCACCAGACTCCCTTCAGTTTTATTTGTTGGTGTTTTGTTTAAATAAAATGTTTTATATGTAAATCTATACATGACTAAGATTCTTGTTTGTGCAACCGCACAGGGACAATTCTGGGCCCAAGAAGGTTGTTGGGGGTGTTTTGGTAATGTGGGAAGAGGGTGCGTTACCTGCTGATGTGGAAAGAGGCAGCGTGAAAGGGGTATCTCTCACAGAAAGCACTCCGGTATGTTTTCAGAAATGCCTCAGACAGATGCCAGCTGACGGACTGAATCATGCTTATGTAGTGTGACTTATGAACAGTTCGCACCCAGGCTCACAGAGGGACAACTGCGTCCCGTCTGGTCGACTCACAGACACAGTACTACGAGCCGCCCGCTCCCAAAGGAACAGCAGCGTAGTAGCTCACAGAGGTACAGGCACAGCAGCGTACTAGCTCGCAAAGGTAGAGAGCTGCGAGCCGACGGACTGGCTTCTAACGCTATAGCTGTGAAGTGATGATGTTGGGAAGAGGGAGCGTGAAAGGGTTATCTCGCACAGACAGAGCTCCGGTATATTAAATTGCCCCTGGGACCTTTTTTTTATTTTTTCACTAGATGCAAGAAATCGCGCTTTCTGGGCCATGACCTTTCTCCCTACCAAATTTGGCGTAATTCCGTTCAGCAGTTTGACCTGTAGCCTTGTCTAAAGTTTCCTATGGAAAATCCATTGAGAAAACACGTTTTCACACCCCCACATAGCTACCTGACGCAGGCGTACTCGCTGTTGGTGTACAGGTCAGTGCTCTAGTTATCAACATGTCACAGCCACTCCCTGAGGGCAGGTTTACACACACACCAAACCCATCCGGCACATGCGTCACAGGCCATTTGACCACGCAAATATAATGCATCGACAACGTCACATCCTTTATTGCCGGTGGTGACTGGATGGCGGATGCTCCACGGGTCTCAATCATAAAGAGTCCATGAAAAGTTGTGCAAAGGGTTAGTCGCACCCTGAGCTGCAGGGCCGTCAGGGGCCTACCACCACGTGGTGCAGACTTGAGTTGCACAGGATTAGTCGCACCCTAAATTGTATGGCCGTCAACGGACTACCACCACGTGGCACTGACTTGCGTTGCACAGGGTTAGCGGCACCAAAAGCTGATGTGGTCTCCGCCATTGATGACTCAGGACTCAGCGACATGTGTGAGATCTGCCGGGCCGCGGAGAAGCTTATGTGTTCTCCGCCATTCATGACTCAGGACTCAGCGACATCTGTGAGTTCTGCCGGGCCGCGGAGCTTTGACGGGCACGTGGAGTGCCCACTGGTAGACACTCCGGTGGCAGCAGGTAATTATCTGGTCATGGATGCGCAGGGGCGGCAGTATCTCTCTCTCTCTCTCTCTCCCTTCCCTCTCTTTAGTCTCTCTCTCACTCACTTCCTTCCTTTCCTCCTCTTTCTCTATCTCCCTTCTCCCTTTCTCACTCCCTTTCTTTCCTTCCCTCTCTTTTTCTCCCTGGCTTTTTTTTCATTCTCTGTGTCTCGCTCCTTTGATATGCGCATTACACATGTCCTTATTTTGTGCTTTATTTTCAAGGCTGTGTCGTCAACATTCATGGTCCCGACAGGAGTCTTCCGCCTTGTTGTATTGTGTTCAATTTGTTAAATTTACTTTATCCTTTATATATACGTTTACGAAAAAATAAAGTTTGAAAAACAAAATCAATAAAGTTTTTGGTTGTTACTTAAGTGCTGTGTGACTCTTTCTAGTTCTTATTACTGTCATTTGGTGGTGTCGGGAATACTGGTGATGTCTGCAGTTTGCACCAGCTTCTGAATAGTGTGTTAGATTTATCTCAACTGTAGTTGCGTTAAAGTGCTGATAATGAGATGCAGAGTAGGCGTTCCCGTGCACCTTTGCGATTTATTCTAAATACTAAAATCCTGTATTGAATTGCACTGTGGTAGTGGGTGCATTTACAGTGTACACACAAAATCAATGAAGAAATATCATTGTATTTATATTGATTGGGAATAGTGGGTCAGGTGCTGGATCTTGATGGGATACACTGCCCAGTTCATTTATTTTTCAGTACAAAAAAAAACCACATCACAACTTTCACAACGAAAGGCAAAAACTGCGATGCGAAACAAATTCCGGCAATAAGCCGCGTTAGCACCAGAGATTTTACACTTGCTTTCTGCTGGTGTTCAGTAGGACGACTACCTGCAACATGAAAGGGAACACAACCAAGAGCCACACCTGAACACCCACAGGTGCCATAGAGTCAATGAGCATGATACACGGATACCCATGAGGGCCATAACACTCATCACAACAACCCCAGGACCTCCAACGCCCCCCGAACCTGCATCTGAGCAAGTATGTCCGTGTGGTCATTGTGTTAGCATGATAGGCACGGGCCCTGCAACATCACAGTGTGCTGTCTTCAGCAGACGTTACCATGTCACCTCAGCATTGGCAGTGAGCCTGGAGATGTAGCTAATCACGCATCCTCCTTCATACACAAGCGGCAAAGGGAACAGGGTGTCTCACACATGTCCGTGTGCAGGAAGTGCGGTAAGTGTGTCTCTGTGTTCTGGTGTGGCCGACACAAGGGTCGATGTTGTAAAGTGGCATGCACCACCTCCAAACGTAGTGTCACGGTGTGATTGGAATGCTGAAGGACATGCACGAATAGGCATTACAAAGGTGTGCCGTAGGAGTGCACGGGATACAACAGCGCAGCGCACAAAAGTGTGGGGGCTCATAAGAGGGAGGAGCAGCTGTTTGGCAACGTAGCACAGAGTGAACCCGCCCATGTGCCATGTGCTGTGCATCTCATCCATGATGAGCACTGTCGCAGACATCCCACAACACCCACGACCGGCCTTTGTACACATCCCGTATGAAGTTACTGTAAGGATGAAAGGTTCTTTGTCTGAGCTATCGTGCGCTAACACATCTGCTGCTCCGAGAAGGAACTTGCACGTGACCAGCCCCCCCGACAGATACGATAATATTTGCATCCGTCTCCCACACTACGCACTGCCCAATTTGAGAACAACGAGTGGACATCCCACACTCAAAAGTCCTTTGTCGTAGTTAGCGTGCGTGAAATGGCCTTCACACGTACTCCTACCACAATCCTGCCCTGCACCCATTGCACACAGACCTGGCTCATTACACCAAGCTGTTCCATTTCATCCACAAGACTGGCACACGTCAAGCCAGTGCAGCTGCAAGCAGAGCCACTGACACTGACGCATAGCAGGCCATCCCGAACACATGGTCGACTCAATTCATGTCCACCTATACCTTGCACGTCTGCTGCATGTCCTGGGTGCACTGCCTTTGGCAGTGCTGTGGATCACTTACCAGCACCATATACAAGTTACCGTGTTCCAAACAAAACGTCCTCCTACTATGTATAAAATATTGCTAACACTTCTTGGACAGGTGTTTCACAGCGCCCAGAGCACATGACTTCACAGCATAGGACACACAGTTTGGGCTCACGGTTTCATTCCTGAGTCCAGGCAATACCTCACTTAATTTCCATACCCCACACTTTCAGACCGGTAGGGGTCAGTAGTTCAGTGGCTTTATCTCGGAGTCCGGCAGCAGCTCAGCTTACGCCTCCAGCACCATCAGACCCGTACGAGTGAGTAGTTTGCACTTTACAAATACCGAATTGATTTGATACGTGCGAATTTACGTTCGCACTCCCTGTATAACACCCCCTAAGCACCATACACAAGTTACAATGTTCGAAACAAAAGTTCCTCTGAGTAGGAATAACTAGATGCTGACACTACTTGCACAGAAGTGGCACAGCGGCCAGAGCACATGATTTCACAGCATATGACACACAGTTTGGACTCAAGCTTTCATCCCCGAGTCCGGCAGCAGCTCATCTTAGCAGCATGAGACTCTAGACAATACCTTACATATTTTCCATACCCCAGCACTTTCAGACCAGTAGGGGTCAGTAGTTCATCCTAGTAGGTATGAACACATGCTGACACTACTTCCACAGGTGTGGTACAACAGAGAGAGCACATGACTTCACAGCATAAGACACACAGTTTGGGCTCACGCTTTAATCCCCGAGTCCCACAGCAGCTCACCTTAGCAGCATCAGACTCTAGGCAATACCTCACTTAATTTCCATAACCCAGCACTTTCAGACTGGTGGGGACGAGTAGTTCGCTTCGCACCCCTGTATAGCATACCCTAAACACCCCACAGAGGTTACAGTGCTCCTACCCTCCTCTTTCCTACTTTTTTCGCCCTTTTTTCCCCTTACTTGCTTCAACAGAATCACAAAATGGCTGCCAACACTTCCTAGTTGCAACCGCTCGTACCGCTCGCAGCCAATAAGCAGCAAGCTCGTGCTCGTAATGCCTCAGCCAATCAGATGGCAGAATTCCCAAATATCGATATCTGTAAATTTCGATATTTCTCCAAAACTACTGAACGTATTTACATAAACAAAAGCGTGCTTTCTAGACCAAGACCCTTCTCCCTGCCAAATTTGGGGTAATTCCGTTCACCCGTTCGACCTGTAGCCTTGTCTAAAGTATCCTAAGGAAAATGCATGGAGAAAACACGTTATGGGCCCCCCTTTTTTCTCGACCCCCCCCTTGGCAAATCACCCTCAAACTTTCATCCTAGGAGCTGATATGAACAAAGAATTAATTTGGAAAATTTCATGAAGATTCATCAAACGACACCAAAGTTACCAGTAGGTAATATATATATATATATATAAATATATATATATATATATAAATATATATATATATATATATATATATATATATATATATTCACTGAAAAAACCATAGGTTTCACACATGTTATAGTTAGCGGAAATTTTACTGATAAAAAACCAATGAAATTCCCCCGTTATAGTTAGTGCAGGCAACTATAACTCACGCGACCGCAATCCTCTGCTGATACTAATACTGTATTTAGACACTTATTTGCCCATGTCTTCTTCCATACATTTTTAGCTATACATATATTACAAATTTTTTTTTTCATAAAGACACATATGTCATCAGCAGAAGATTGCGGTCGCGTGAGTTATAGTTGCCTGCACTAACTATAACGGGGGAATTTCATTGGTTTTTTATCAGTAAAATTTCCGCTAACTATAACATGTGTGAAACCTATGGTTTTTTCAGTGAATTTGCAAGGTTTTTTAAATGCTAATTCCTAACTATAACGTGTGTGAAACCTATGGTTTTTTCAGTGAATTTGTACGGTTTTTTAAATGCTAAGTTACTTTACGCCATTCGTGGCGTGCGCGCCCACTTAACGCAGTTCGTTCCGTGCGCGCACGGTGCGCTTCGCGCACCGTGCGCGCACATTGAGCACGCGGTGCGCTTCGCGCACCGCGTGCCCACTTTACGCAGTTAGTGCCGTGCACGCACGGTGGGCACGCGGTGCGATGACAAAGCAAGAAAGCACGTCAACAAATCTGTTTCTGCTTTCCTCCGTGACTATGGTATGGGTGCCATTTACCACAACAACTTGCGTTATGACATGCAAGACATTTATAGAGGAGATGGTGTGCACTTCAATGATGAAGGGAACAGAGTCTTCCTCTTGAACCTTAGACTCTGCATCGGTACTTACTTGTAGGTACCACTAAAAAATCATTTCATAAACACAACGGCTCTTTTTAGAGCCCCCTAATATCTAAACACTTAAATCTGATTTTCATTTTTTTTTTTTTTTTTTCTACCGTACGCTTACCGTAAGCTTACCGTACGCGTACCCCGTGATTTTTTTTAAAATCAATAAATGTTTTCTTTGTACTTTTCTGTCCTTCTTTGACCCCCTTACAATTGTTAGGGGGTCTGTAACTCTCCTCATTGCCCCCTTTCCTTGTTTTCACTCTTTTTTTTCAGAGTGAAATACACAAAATGGCGGCCGCCGCTTCCTGGTTTCGGCCGATTCGAATGTTTACTAAGATCTAAGAGCCAATCAGAATCGCGCTCGCGCACGCCACCGTACGCTTACCGTAAGCGTACGGTAAGCGTACCGTAAGCGGGCTCAGATATATATATATTGATTTAAAGGCTATTTTCTCAGAATCTACTGAACATATTTACACCAAACCTACAAAAGGCACTTCCTTGACCTAGGGACTACCTCTCTGCCAAATTTTGAGTAATTCTGTTCAGCCGTTCGGGCTGTAGCTCGTTCTAAAGGTCCTATGGAAAAATGCATGGGAAAAACGCGTTTTGGGACCCCCCTTTTATCTCAGCCCCCGCTTGACGGATCCCCCCGAGACTTTCAGGGTAGGAGCGGAGCGTAGCGCCCCACCTATTTTGAGAAATTTGCGAGGATTCGTCGACCGGCGCCAAAGTTATTCAAAATAGAATGTTGAGGTTTTCCTATGGAAACGTGGTCCTAACTATAACTACCTACTGGCGACCGCCAGTAGGTAATTATCTACTGGCGGCCGTTATAGTTACACTGCACGCACTGCGAACCGTGGGTGCTCGGTGCGCACGCTCCTCGCAATTTAAAATAAATAAATTAATTTCACGGTGCGCGCACGGTGAAAAACCTGAAACAAAAAAAAAATTAATAAATACATAACTTAGCATTTAAAAAACCGTACAAATTCACTGAAAAACCATAGGTTTCACAACCGTTATAGTTACGAATTAGCATTTAAAAAACCTTGCAAATTCAATTAAAAAACCATAGGTTTCACACATGTTATAGTTAGCTGGACATTTCACTTGTAAAAAACCAATGAAATTCCCCCGTTATAGTTAGTGCAGGCAACTATAACTCACGCAACCACAATCCTCTGCTGATGACGTCAGATATTACATCACTGATGACATATGTGTCTTTATGAAAAATAAATATTTGTAATATATGTATAGCTAAAGATTAATGGAAGAAGACATGGGTAAATAAGTGTCTAAATACAGTGATGTAATATCTGACGTCATCAGCAGAGTATTGCGGTCGCGTGAGTTATAGTTGCCTGCACTAACTATAACGGGGGAATTTCATTGTTTTTTTACGAGTGAAATGTCCAGCTAACTATAACATGTGTGAAACCTATGGTTTTTTAAGTGAATATATATAATAATTATCCACTTACAAGTAAGCAAATACAACTTACAACTATTAAATGCATTGAATAATATGCATGGAATGAAATTCAAGCAGATAATAATGATTGTTAGGCCTGGCTTGTCCAGCTGGTTTATCCTCAGACATTTTGCTTTTTGGACTCCTGTTTTGGAGCCTGTTTTTGTTGGTTTTGTGACTTTGGGCATTTTACCACTGCTGATCAGTCCTACAGTGCATATGCTCTCCCTGTAAATTGTGTTTATGGATTGGTGATTCCATGATTGGCATATTTGATTTACTGGTAAGTCCCTAGTACACTGCACTGTATGTGCCAAGGGCCTGTAAATCACATGCTGCTAGTGGGCCTGCAGCACTCATTGTGTTACCCACATGAGCAGCCTGTAAATGTAACTCAGACCTGCCACTGCAGTGTCTGTGAGCAGTTTAGTACTGCCATGTCCAACTGGCAAGTACACCCACATGCCAGGCCCTAACCTTCCCTTTTCTTACAAGTGAGTCACCCCTAAGGTAGGCCTAAGGTACCCTGTGGGCAGCGTGCAGTGTTTGTGAAAGGTAGGACATGCCCTGATGTGTGTGGCATGTCCTGATAGTGAAACTGCCAATGTTGTTTTTCACTATTAAAAGGCTATCTGTCCCATAGGGTAGAATGGGAGTTTATTTATAACACCTTATAAATCTAACTTCCTATTGGGCCAAGATAGAAAGATGGAGTTTAATATGCCTGAACTCAGAATATAAAAATGCATCTTTTAGTAAAGATGATTTTTATATTGTGTGTAATACTTATAGAAAGTGGGTATTTTCTTGCTTAGCCATCTTGTGTGCCTCTGCTGGTTTGTGGATCGAAATTTCTGGCTTTTGAATGACAGGGGCTGAGGATGTGAATTCTCTCAGATGGCCACTAGGGGGGGTTGATGTCTGTCCTGCCTTTCCTGGATGAGCCAGGCCTGGGCTGAATAAACCTGGGCTACATTTAGAGTAGGGGTAGGAGATTTCTTTCACACTTGAATGGGCCTGGTCTTCCTTGGACAATACTGTCTCCACCTCCTGCCGGGCAGCTGCCCCAGAGAGGACAGAACTGGTTTTGCCTGGGCAAAAAGCTTCTCTGCCACCAGAAAACAAAGGAATTTGTTCTATTAAAAGTGGGGCCCACACCCCTGAACTTTAGATTAATGCTGAACTAAGGAACCTACCAGGAAAAAGAACCGGAAAATCTGGAGGAGGAGTACTGCCACTGTGCTGTGTGCTGTCGGGGTTGGCCTGCAGTGGTTGCTTCTGTCTTGGGGAGGGAAATTACTGGATTGTGCTTTCATCATCCTGCTGTTAGAGGTTCCTCCATGGGCTTGAAGTAGAGCTTGCCTCCTGTTGGAAGTCTCAGGGATAGAAAACACTTCAAAGATTACTTCTGGAAATCGAAGGAACCTTCGCCAAGGAGAAAAGCTAGAGAAACTGAGGAGGGATACTGCCCCTGTACTGTTTGATGTCTGAGGTTGGCCTGCAGTGCCTACTTTCTGCCAAGGAAATGAGGAGGACTTTGCTGTGTGCTGTGTCCCCTGCCTGAGCAAGATCTTCAAGGGCTTGAAATAGAGCTTGCCTCCTGTTCTGAAGTCTCAGGGACACAAAGGCTTCACCCCCAGTCGCCCCTGAACTCCTTTGCTGAGAATTCTGACCTGCTGAGAGGTGCCTGCCAGTGTTCTGGAGGTTGTTTTGGGACTGGAAACTGCAAGAACTGTAAAAATTGACGCATCACCTGTTTCCAACGGATCACAGCGGTGCAAGAAGAATTTTCCAACGCATCACCACTGCCGAAGATTCGACGTAGCGCCTGCTCGCGGCTGAAGTGTCTACCATGCGACAAATCCCCTGCACCGATCTCCGACATCCAAGATCACTGCACCGATTCTGAGGCAAGCCCTGTTGTGGAAGAAATGACGCATCGAGGGGATGCGGCCGCAATCATCGCAGTGCCTCCCGGATCTTCACACATTGCATCGTACCAGATTGTTTGTCATGCATCCCATTGAAGCGTCAAGTCTGTCAAATCATTGGGGGACACAGTAAGAAACCAATACTCCACCTCCCCATGCAGTAGGAAACTGACGCATCACCTCCTCTCTGGTAAGGGACAGATGCATCACCTTCCCTGCGCAGCAGTAAGGAACTGACGCATTACCTCCCCCGGTACAAGGAACCAATGCATCACTTTCCCTGCAACCCTTTTCGCTTGCATTTTTTGACGCATCCAAGGTACTTACTGTAAAAGTGTTGTATCCAACATTTTCTTGGAACAGAACTGTTTCTACCTATTAAGAATCATATGTTTAGTACCGTATTTGTGGACTTTTGTCATTTTGGTCTTGTTTTGATTTAGATAAAGATTACTTATTTTTCTAAACTGGTGTGGTGTCCATTTGTAGTGTTTTCACTGTATTACTGTATTGTGCCCAAATGCTTTACACACTGCCTCTGAGATAAGCCTGTCAGTTTGTGCCAAGCTACCAAGGAGGTGAGCAGAAGAAGTGTATCCCCCTTACCCTAAATAGGAAGAAGGGTCCCTACTTGGACAAAGGTGCAAACCAATGGCAACTAGAGACCCCGATTTGTAACAATGATAATAACAGTGGCCAGCCAATTCAAGAAATAAACACTGTTAAATGCAGATAATCAGACACAAGGAATCAAAAGGAAAGTATGAAAAGATATAAAGATATATACACTAAGTACATCAGATGATTATAACCATTGGAGACTTGAATGTGCATACAGACATACTCACACATCACAATTCCAATAATCAAAGAGAATACATCACCGGCTGCAATAACTTAATCTTAGCCCACTCCAGACTGGGGTACTCACAGCCGGGGTCAAGAGACTCAGCAAGCCTGGAACTGCTACTCTGAATTAGACGCGTATGTCGTTCATTGAGGTCAAAACAAAATCCTGCCTTACAAGTCAACAAACCCCAATTTTATGATCCCAATGCACTAAAAGTTTCTGAGAGGACATCCTCTGCACCAAGGAAACTTATTGGATTTGGCCACTCTCCATGCAAGCATTCCAAAAGCAAAGGAGTTCTCATGTATTCTTCTGCGCTCCCACATGTTCAAGCCCCTTATCTCAGTGAAGCTTGAGAAAGTACAAAACATCCCCAAAAGTACAGAAACAATCATGAACATGAATAGCTTAAACAACTTGAGTGATCTGGGGGCCTACCAGTGTGTGCATAGCTCAAGCTAGACAGAGTCAGAATTAAAGATGGCATGAGGGCATGCCAAAGCCAATAGTACAAACATCATAAAACTTCCCAATGTACAACACAGTGCACATTTTTCCACCACTGCCTATAGGATCACACACTTCATTTCCCAGTGTACAACATAATGCACATTTGAGCACCACTGCATATAACACTACACTCCGAGACAGAGAAGTACATTTCACACCTTTCTTCCTCTCATGCTTTCAAATGCACATCCCACATGTTCTGTTCCTGCAAGGCTGTTCTACTCTATGAAAACACTCCCAATCTACAGCTTTAAGGAGACACAAAATGCCTCTTTTGAAGTATAACTGTCTGCTCGACAAAAGACTGAGCACTTGAATCCTACTTTCTCATAAACCCATTAATTAAAGTTGGTTCCGAAGAGTCAGTGTAATAGGCTTCCTAACACGTAGAAGGAGGTATAGAAAGAAAAGACATCTTGAAAGAAAAACAAGAAGGCCTGCAAGACCCGAATGTGGCTGAACCCCTTACTGATGTTTTGGAGAACATTCCTTTTACTGCGTCCAATGATTTACTGCATCATATGATTTAGTAGCCTGCAAGCCACTTGTAAGCTTGGTTGTATTGGGAGTGCCCACGGAGAAGCTATTGAACTTTTTGTATAATTGGGACTTCTCTATTTTTCGATCCTGAGAAGACTAGGACTAGGAGCAAAGTCTATATGACAAAGCCACCAACTCAAAGGCTTTGATTTCCTGTTTACCTCTCAGGGTTTTTGGCAGCAAAGTGTTGAATTTGTGACTGACAACCGAAACCAGGCATCTGATCTCATAGAACCCCGTCTGGCTATGACTCCTAGCTTTGCCCAACAGGAGAATTTTGAGCTCCAAAAAATGGATTAAGACCAACTGTACAGAGCACAAATAAATAAGGCAGTAAATTAAACATAGCAACAAATCCTTACAGGTGGCTTCAGATTTTTGTCCCACTTGGAACATTTGGTACCAAAACTCGAGGCATCAACGGGTTCCAAAAGTTGATGAATCTGGTCCTGTAGAGCCTAACTTGGCCATAGCATTCTACCTTGCCCCACTGGAGGATTTTAACTTGCCGTAAAGTGACTAGGTGGTGAAGGTAAAACATATTAGCTGGGGTGAATCATTAGGATTTACCCTACTCACGCTCCATCTAAGCCAGCACATAGAATACAGTCACTTATGCCCCTTAGAATAAGCTTGTCATTTGATAGATAGCTTTCTAGGATTTTTCTTTCCTTTTCTTTATATATTCATAACTACTGGTCCCCTTAACCGATATTTGTCATTTTGATATTGTTTCATTAATTATATTCTCATATACGAAACGGTTGGGGAATTTTATCTACTTTACTTCTCAACTTTGAGGCATTTTCACAGAGAGAAACCAGAGGCTTTGCGCCAAGCTACCAGGATAATCCCAGGATTCCTCAACGGAAGCTCTTTTTTCTAAGTAACAGTATGCTAAAGTTTATGAGATCCACTGTTATCTTTAAGTTAATGATCCAGTTTCCTACAATTACACATTGTTGTAGTTTAAAGTGACATCCTATGTTGGTTTGCTGATGCATGCTCTCTAGAAGATGTCAACATATGGGCCTCATTACGTTGTCAGTCGGAGTTGCCTCAGACCGACATCGTGGCGGATTGGGAACCGACCGACCGGAGGTCAGCGGTTCTGACTCTTTAATTTGGATGCAACCGCACATGGTGCGGTCATAAACATTCATTTATCAATGGGAGCTTGTGCGGCAGTTGGAAACAGCCCACTGCAAATTGCAGTTTCGAAACATCCATGCACCGTGTGGCAGGGATGTAGGTAGGGCCACAACTTTAGGCTGTGGAGGGATGGAGTCCCTGCTAGTGGCCATCAGAGTAGCTTTCCAACAGCCTTTCCATGTCAGAAAGGCCAACATGGAAAGCCTGTCGGAAACTGACATCATAATCCCGATGCTGGAAACGACGCCCGTAAGGGATTATGAGGCCTTTCCGACCAGCCGGTCAGAACCGAGTCAGATTGAGAGGCCCGTTTATACTCCATCTGCAGACATTCTAATTGAGCGGTCGCAATCTAAACCTACCATGTTGATCATTTGCTTGAAAGAGGGACAGCTCGAAGACAAAATCAATTGGCTCCATGTGTATGTTAAATTGTTAAATTAGCTTTCGAAATATTACAAAATGAATATGCAAATTGATGCATCACCTTGACTGCGTGATCGACACCAACGCATTACTCGGTTGCACCCTCCGTCTTGCCATTGCAACCAGGGTCAAGGTACTTTGTTCACTGGGCCTGCGTGGCTCCTGTAGCTAGCCTGCAGTCCATAGCGGTTAGCCTGAACTTTTGACTTTGGCCCCGTCCATCATGCGAGATAACCCCCATAAGCACATTTTGCTTCTTAGTCCTAAGAACACTCTTATTGTTTCAAAATTTATGTCTCACCTTCTACATTTTGGATTTTGGTCTTGACTTATTTATATATTGTCTATTTTCTAACCTCGGGTGGAGTCTTTTTGTAGAGTGTTCATTGTCTTACTGTGTGTTGTGTTGTACAAATACTTTACCATTGCCTTTTAAGTTTAGATTGACTGCTCTGTGCCACGCTACCAGAGAGGGAGTACAGTTCAACTTTTAGTGTGTATCTCACCAACTCTGATTGTGGTTCCTGCTTGGACAGGGTGCATACCGCTGCCAACCAAAAACCCAATTTCGTACACAAGGTCTCTTGGGACCCAATCACATGATTTATGGTAAGTGAGTCTGTCACTCTAAGCCCAATTTCATTATTGACGGATGGATTAGTCACCATTGGCCTGGAAGAGGACTTTGTATCTGTCAGACTGAGACTACTCCGCCTACCAAATTTATAAATGACCACCTTCCAGGTGCTCATTTAAAAAGACATTGGCAGGAACTGCCATCACAGTGGTTCATGTCATTGCGTTTTACTGTTTTTTTACAGGGCTATGTAACAAACAAATCTTTTTTCTTTTCAAAAAGACAGTCCCAAAACGGGATTTTCTTTTTATAAAGAAAATAAAGGTTATACTCTCCTCGCATGGCAGTAAAAAAGAAAAAAAGACTACATGTCAGCCCATCCAAATTTGGTGGGTGGTCTTGAAGTTACATCTGTGATGGCCGTGCTCCCCAGGGTCGTCAAAGGTGGTTGATCACGGCGGAGACAGAGTAGTCTCTGTCGTGATTAACCCGAAGGTCAGTCCGCATCTAAATGTGGTGAGCGGACCTCATTTTTGGCAGTGAGGATGCTCCTTCACCATTGCAATGGAGTACCCTTACCACCAATAATTACATTGGCCCTTCTGTTTGGAGGATGAATGGCCTGAAGTGCCGCATCCTGGACAAAATTCACTGAGGTTTACAGAAGCATCCAATATGAGACTTCATTAAAGGTTTGTGCATTATGCATGGACTGAAATCGCTACAATTCACTCCTGATTGACACTTTGCTTTCTTCAAATTCCATTCTGTTTCTAATTTTACTAAGCTCTCTCTTTTTGTCTCTCCCCTCTAATCACCTTTAAGAAGTTTGTTAAACCTTCCTTTCCTTTAGCTTTCATTCATTCCATTTTACCCTACTGCTTCCTAAACAGGAGACAAAGTATTTATGAAACAAACATTCGAAGTGGATGACATCCCCTGTGGTTTATACTAGAGACTGATTACTGCAATTATAAGGACAAAAGGTTTTAGATTAAGAATTGGTGCCAAAAAATGTTGCAGTCGTTATACTGACACATTCACTCATTGCTCTTCTAAGTTCAACTTAAGTCTAAAAATGGAAAAATGCAGAATGGGACAGAAAATATGTGGAATGTAATTGTGTAATTTAAAGATGTAAATCCCCACATGATGTACATGTTTGTGTATTGCCGTCAAAAACTCTCCACAAAGTACAGTGCTTCATTGCTCCCAGCTAAGTTTTCTCTATATAAATGCTATTGTGTTTGGTTATCTACACTAATAGTCTCATTGCAGGAGCTGCATGTGGTCATTCAGCACACAAAACGCCACAAGCTACAGGGTGGGTTATTTTAGAGTACAGAATTACATCACAATTAGGGGGTTACCTTGCATGCCCTTGTATTGATTCCTGTAGGATTTACCTCACTTCCTGGCCTTTCTACTTGAGCACAATTCACCAGGTGTTCATGGGTAAAAACATATAGGGTGCAGTGTTTGTAATCCTGATTCTGTCTGTGCTTCCATCAGAGGCCTAATCAGGATCATCTCCTGACTGGAATGGGATGGAAAAATGTATGTAACTTGTAAGGTGAAAAGTCTAACTACAAAGTAAAGGAGTGCTGTATAGGAAAATGGGTTTTATATTAGATAACAAAGTCAGAAGGGGTATACGGCTGCAAGGTCTGCCTAAAACTGAAACAGCCCAGAACTTCTAGAATTCATTTTAAGGTCTCGCTGAGCCCAGCACATGCGCTGGCTTGGAGAAACATTTTGTATGTGAGTTTTCAAAGTGCTGCGGGCTGGCCTAGCATTTGCGTTCGTTCACGCGACCATGCAAGCGTGAACCGCTAGCCTTCAGCAGCACTTTGAAAACTCGTGCGCGATCACTGTAACATTCAGAGCGATCGCGATGACGCACGCTTTCAATGCTTGTTTGTTTTTTACATGAGTGTCAGTCGCATCAAATTAACGCTGAAGGTAACGCAGGTAGAATTGGGTTTAAAAAGTTCTACAAATTGTAAAAATAAATAAATAAAGGATGGGGTGGTGGCATTTCTTCCCAGCACTTTGACTCCTCTTACACACAAGATCTTTCAGTTCTTGTCTTGTTAACATGTCCATCGGGGAATGCCATGTTAGGGAATAAAACGGCAGTGCATGATGTTCGCACCAAATAAATACAGTATAGTGTTGCACCTCGCACGTGTCCTGGTGCGGATGCTTGGCGTGGAATAGATTTGTATCCTTTGTCTCATTCTGCCACCTTGTGGCGTTATGGAGAACAGTCGTTTAACCCCTTCGCCGCGGCAGGAATTCCGCCGTGGCGCTGGGGGGGTTTGGGGGCAGTTGCGGTGCTCGTGACTGAACCACTCCGTCACGAGTCACGGGTGAGCTGTGCTCATGACGGAATGGTTCCGTCACGTCTCCGCCCACTGCGCTAATCGCCCGCACAGGCGGGGAATTAGCGCCGCGTGGGCGGAGCGGTCGCCAACGGCCGCAGCATGACGGAACCACTCCGTCATGAGCACAGCGCACCAGTGGCTCATGACGGAGTGGTTCCATCATGAGCACGGAAAGGGTTAAGTTAAATAGTCGGTGGCTGTCACCACTAAGCGTGTGGGCAGTCGGGTCTCGTGAGGTTGGTTTGTATGTACTCACAAATAATGGAAGCTTAAAAGCCACCGTCAGTTTCTTTTGTTATCGCTGCAGGGAGGCCAATCTGATTCTATTGCAAAGTTTGGATTTAGTGAAATGGAAATGAAAAAGTTCCGCGCTTCATATTCTGATTATGATTTATGTCCTTTCAAATTGCAGGTTGATAGCGTTAGCTCATATAAATTAATTATGCTAACCTGTCTGATATCTTGATCAGCTTCGAAGTCGATCTGTGGCACCCTACATTTGCAATGGAAACGTTGAAGTGGCACAACCGTTGCCTTTTTGAACCTATGAACATGCTGTCGGAAGAGTTACAACGCACCCACCCCCTCACATCTGGAGTTGTGAGAAGTTTGCAAGCCCCCCTACAAGTTATGCCCCAGTAATCGCCCCCAAATAAAGCAGGGACGACTCGGGAACCAATGCCAAAAATCCTGAAACCAGCCGCCCCTCCTCCGTAATCCATAATCCCCTTTCTCTTTCCATTGATCCAATCTTTTTCTCTGCTCTCTTCTCCCTCAAATCGCCTTCTCTCTACCTTCGCTGTCCCTTCCTCTTTCTCGCTTTCAGCCTTCCTGTGCCTGCTAGAATTAACCTCAAGGAGCTCTGGAAATTTACAGTCCCTGGGCTTTTAAAACTGGCCTCCTAGTGCTCCAGCCCATCGGAAAAAACCCTGGTGGAATAAAAGGCTCGTCCTGCTCACCTCTACCCTCTTTGCTTCTCCTTTTCTGTAAACCCTTCGCCATCTTGTACACTGTTGTATTTTTTTCTCGCTCTACCTTTTCTATTGCCCAGTGTGAGACTTGCAATAAGCTCGAGAAGTGGAAATGTAAAGTCAAGGGTTCCAAGTCGATGCAGAGACCATGTGGCCAAACGGAGAGCTCCTCATGACTAAGGCTCCCCAAGTCCCCTGTCGTTAACCTGTTAGCTTGCTATCGAGCGAGGACAGCTTTCTAAGGGGCATATCAACAAGGGCGTTACCTCTGCTTTTTTGGCTTTAAAAGCCAAAAAAGCAGAGATAAAACTAGCACCCTATCAACAACAGGGTGCTAACACGCAAATTTGCATGTTAGCACCCTTTTACTCTACGCTTCCCCTTGCATCTCTAATGAGATGCAAAGGGGGCGTTCCAGAGTAAAATAATAGGAGAAATGTCGCTAAGCGACATTTCTCCTATTATCAAGAATATCGCTAACCCTGTTAGAGACAAAAAAAGCAGCGCTAACCGCGGTTAACGCTGCTTTTTTACGTCTGGTATTTTTCTCACTTAGCCATGATATCCTATGGAAGGAGGATATCATGGCTAAGTTTGTCTGTCCCTATCAACAAGCTAACGTGAGATTATCGCCGGGTTTCCAGCGATAATCTCACGTTAGCCACTTAGCGTGAGGATTTTTATCGCTATTGAGATAGGCGTTGCTAATAGCACGCTATGTCAGCGATAAAAATCAACGCTAGCCGGCGATAATTATCCTAGCGCTAAGTGCGCTTAGGGATAATTATCGCCAGTTGTTGTTGATATGCCCCAAAATTTGGCGTGAAAAGCATTTTGCGATTTAGTTCCATGGTGCAGGTCGATTGGTTTCTCGATACCCTTTATTGTGTAGATTACATCTCTTTGCTGTGATTGCACATGGAATAACCATGTAACTCAGCTTTGACTAAACTGTCCAATCTGCAAACTTACGTTAGAAGTTTTTAGATAAAGATAGTCCACGTGGACCACTGGCTCCTTCATCTGAATGCCATGTTTTACCTAAAGTTATCAACTTTAATTTAAAATACAGCTAGTCATCTGATAACTTTCATATCAGATTAGTGACATTACTGCTAGCTAGATAGTTCTGTGCATTTTATAGAAACAAGATCGTACTTTGACAAAATTCTGCAAGTTATTGATGAATTTGCAAATAAGTCAGTCACTTTTTGTCATTTTCTTCGACATCCAGAACATGTTTGGTATTTTAATTGCCAGCAGGAGCTGTGTGATACCACAGAGAGATGACAGAGTATTTCTTGGTGCAAGTACAGGTGCAAAGTGGTGTCGTAGTTGAGGAATTTCACATGAATCGTACTGTGCTTAAGTCATTGGTAACAGGTGACACATTTGTTACTAAAGTTACATTTTAAAGGCACATTTACAAGTTTCATGGATCTGTATATGTGGACTATATCGTACAGGACATTTTCTACAATATCTAGTTTGTAAAAAGCCAAGTTTGTAAGCACTTCTGAAATTCAAATCGATATATTGTTTGTACACCAGCAATGGAGGTTATTCCCCTGTCTTCCTCTTTGAATGGGAAGGTTCTTAGGATTTAATTCTTAGATTCCAATGAGCGTCAGACAGTGAAGAGTGGGGGCCCTACACCCACACTTCACATTCGGCATTGGGACAGAAGGTCTCCAATAAAGAGCCCCCTTGTGAGTGTCCGCCTGGTATTGCAGCGCCGGCCCGATGAGGAGCATGCCCTATGATGAAGCATGACACCCACATAGGTCTGTGAGGGCCCCAGTTCCTGAAGGAACCCCCCCCCCCCCCTTTCCAGTTCCTCACATACTGACCCAACACACATTCTCCCTTCCTTTTCTAAGGAACTACATACTTTTGTGGCTAGCCTCTCTTACTACACCAATTGATGCATACACTGTGTGGTCACAGATGCATGTTACTAGGCCCAATAAAGCATGGACTCTGTCGGGAAACTGAGGCCCATTATTGGGTGCATTGAGTGTGATCACTGACATCCTTTGTGAGACCCACTGATGCATGCCCTCTGTGTCACTGACATCCAGTTATGTCCACTGATATAAGGATTTTGTGTGGCCACTATTAGTAGATCCATTGAGGCAGCATGGTACATGGCCACTTAAACTCGTTACTTGGTGCACTGATGCAAACATTCTTGAATTAGGGAGGACAAGTGTAGTATAGGCACTTCTAATCAACTATGCACGCCTAAAACAAGCCAGACCTATTTGAATTTGAATGAATGGCCTCTTCTATTCTAGAAATGGGAGGCAGACTGGCTTACCTGTTGAAGTTTCTTTTTTTTTGTTACCACTATGTAGTATCCTTTCCTAGGAGTTTTGACCAAGGCCAATATTATTTTTAATTCCCGAGGCCTATGATGCTTCATAGTACCAGTACTGCATGCTTGTTAATAAAAAAGTCAGCACTAAAAGGTTGGGTGGTAAAGAACAAGCTGGAGAAATGACCAATGACTCAGAGTCCAAGAAGAAGCTGATATTGAGGAATGACGTGACTAGCAAAGGGAGTCTTGTAGCCCACATGTGGCAAGTATGAACTCAATACCAGATTAAGGGAGCAAGCTATAACATTATATTTACTTGCACTTTTGTACTGAATATTGTAATTGTACTGTTATTTTTACTGTATACGTCATCATCATCATCATCATTTAGTCTTTATTCGATTAAAAATCATAAAAGACACATCATCAACATAGGTATAAGCCACATCAATAAATTACATAAAACAAATATTAAATACACCAAGACTAGCACAATAACAGTAAAACAATACAAACAATATTCACTCATGAAACCCAATAATAGCTTTTAAATTTGCAGATATTTCCTTCATATAACCCAACACGCGGACCAGAACTTTGCCACAGCAACTACAATGACCTCCTTAGTGTCACACTTGAGGATACGCAGAGCTGTTTGTGCAGAGCTTATGCCTAACTGTTTGCATAGGGGCTTGATCCACTTCATGCGGAGTGCTCTGTATGCTGGGCAAACAAATAACGCATGAGAAATAGTCTCAGGGATCCCTGGGCAACAGTGGCAGGAAGTATCCGTATTTAAACCCTGATTTTTGCCCCAATTTTTAGTAAAATATTTTAAGGGTAAGCATCCAACTCTGAATTGATGGTACAACTTCCTATCACCGGTTCCAATAATAATGTCCCAATAGGGTTCCAAAGAATAATCGACCTTATGGTCCATAAAGAGATCAGTTAATGAATCCCTGGTAATCTGGGCGTGAGACTTAAATTGGGACATCTCAACATACAGTCTCTTAAGCTCATTCTTCGATGGGAAGGGAGTCCCTTCTGGATCTAACCAAAGATGACCTAGGTTCATGGCCATAAGGGCAGCTCTGATGTTGTAGAGCCAAGGAATTTGACGGGACTTATCCACCCCTATAAGATATTTAAGAGCCAGAGCGTAAGGTGCTAACTCTGGGTTAGTCCACAAGCGTCTCCAATACGCCAATGGTCTAAACCCTGCTGTCTCTTCAAAGGACACGCACCCCAAATCCTGCAGCAATGGTTTTAGGGGTGTAGATTGAGGTAAACCAGTAAGAGATCGCAAAATCTTATTTTGGGCAAGCACCAGGGGTCGCATGATTTCAAAACCCCAGAGTTCCGCACCGTAAAGTATTGACGCTCTAACCTTCCCATGATACAACTTCATTACTGGAGCTATGGGTTTAGTTAAAGAGGATCTGTGTTCTTTTAGAAGGACTCCCGCTAATTGATTATGTTTAATTACCGAGAGATCCAACTGATGATTCCAATTAAGTCTCCGTCCCAGAGTCACCCCTAAGTATGCAAAAGAATCAGTTTGTTCAATAGGGGCATCTAAGTGTAGTGCTGATTTTTTTCCTCTTATGAAGGACCATAAATTTTGTCTTCCCAACGTTAACCTCCAACTCGTTATCGCTATAAAAGAGTTGGAAGCGATCGAGAGCACGTTGGAGGCCGGGTTTGGTTTTGAACAATAAAAGAGTATCGTCCGCAAACATTAAAATCGGTATTCTTAACCCGTCAAGTGTGGGGGCATCCGTGGGATAATCAGTAAAGTAGGAGACAACATTGTTAATAAAAAGGGAGAATAAGGTGGGAGCTAGCACGCACCCCTGACACACGCCTTTAGCCACTTTGAAACTATTAGTAGTCTCACCCTGCCCTCCCCATCTCACACAAGCAGAATTATTTCCATGGAGCCTTACAATAAAAGATAAAATCTCTAATGGCATCCCAGCCCTTTCCAGGGATTCCCAAAGCTTATTTCGTGGAACCAAGTCAAAGGTGGATTTAAGGTCCACAAAAGCTGCATATAGGACACCACCGCCCAGCACTACTGTATTCCAATACAACATCATAAATCTGAAAACCTGGTCAATAGTGCTGACATGGCTCCGGAAACCAGCCTGGAAATTTGATAGTATGTCATTTTCGTCTATCCACTCTAATACCGATTAAGTACAATTTTGGCCACCAGCTTCTGAGTTGTATCGATCAGGCTGATAGGCCTGTAATTAGATGGCAGGGCCCGATCACCCTTTTTATAAATAGGGATGATTTCAGCCCCGAGCCATGAATCGGGTAATGGAGCGCCTCCTGCGATACCATTAATCAGTATTTGGATATATTTAACCCAGTTTACACGTTCAATTTTAAATATATCGGAAGGGATCCCGTCCGGGCCTGGTGCTTTCCCGGCCGGTAGACCATCCAATACAAGCTCCACCTCTGCATAAGAAAATGATAGTGTCCCCACTCTTGAGTCAGACAAGAAGGAAAACGGGATCGACGATTTGGAACAGGCGAACTGTGTTTCAAAAAAGATAACCCAGTCCTCAGGAGATACATGGTTTACCGGATTAGGATTATCAATACCACTACCCCATTTGATTAGATGCCAGAATTTACTCCAATTCCTATCCCTACAAGATAACAACAAATCCCTCCAACGAGACTCATCAAACATCCGCTTTGCTAAATATTGGGTTTGCTTATATACCGCGCGACATCTCCTTATTTCTGGAGTTAGCCCCGCTTTGATGGCACAAGATAGAGCTCTAAAAGCCCTCTTACAGTCACCGTTATACCATTTGGCCGACTTATGTTTTTTATTATTGGTACAATTGAGACTTGGGCCTGATTTAAAAAGGATTGACCTCAGCTTCTTAACCAATACTAAGTGATATGCTGTTAACCCTTGAGCATAAACTCCTGTAACATCTAAGTTTAGCTGGTTAACAGAAGCTAGGATATCTAATAAAATTTGCCTGATCATAGAGCATCTTGCTTCATCATTTATAATCTGGTCCCACTTAACTCTACGACTATTGTTAGTGACTAAAATAGAGGACGAAACACCAACTCTCTCAATGTCTACTGTCTCTTTCGTGAAGACTTCCAACTGTACTAGAAGAGGGTCATGATCACTCTCTGTCCTAGATCGTACCTCCATGTCAATCAATTTGGGCCACAATTCAACATTTACGATGAGATAATCTATCCTGCTATGTTTACTACCCATGTTATACGTGGATTTGCCCTGAGGATCAGATTTAGACCGACCATTAACTGCCCGGAGCCCATACTCCATTGTGAGTGCCTTTAGCTGGAGTGCGGCTGCCGACCAAGTTTTGACAGGATCTAATGTCATAGACGGGATACTCCAAACTGAATCCTCATCACACGTGAGTTTGCCATCTTCAAAGCCAAGAGGTTCGAAAGTACAATTAAAATCTCCAGCAATAATTAAATTCCCAGAATTTTTTGGGGACTGCAGAAAGGTGTCGAGAGCAACCACTGTGGGGGATATTCTTCCACCCACCTGACCCCTGGCATAAACATTCACTAAGGTGCACTTGAGGCCATTGCCAACAGAAATAGAGAGAGCCAGGATATCCGAATCTGCTATTTCCACCTCCTTAACTACAATATCAGCCCGTTGTCGGACCAAAATTAGGAGACCTCCCATAGATCTACCCTTATTTCTAGGTGCAGGGGTGGCCAGTTTCCCAAAAGACAGGAAACCTGGCCTAAAATGCATTTCCCTTGCCCAAGTTTCTTGAAACATTATTATATCAGCCTCTTCTATAAAGGAAGACCAATCCTCTGAATCAACTTTGGATCCTAAACCCGCTATGTTCCATGAAAGTATATTAAGTATACTGGACACAGGTAGACTACGTGACCCCGAGTTATCAGCTCTCTCAGCAACAAGAGTAACACTAGAGTTGTCGTTATCAACAACAGGGATCTCAATAGGATCTTCCAAGATGATGAGTGGCAGCTTAGGCTTCACAACTCCCCGCCCCACCTGCAAATGTCAGTCACAATCTTCAAGCCCTGATAGCGGAGCGAACCGGTTAGTGGTAGGGACCCCCTGAGATCCTACCTGTGACACCCCTCTATCTCTTATAAAAACACCCTGCCTTCTATAACTTTGCGTGGATTTACTAGGGGGATTATAAAAAGAGCTTAAGGGGCTAACAATGATATTGGATGGATAACAGCCCCCTATATTTGGACTTAAATAATCCAATATCATACTGGCTACTTCAGAATTATTGAAATTAGCCACGACACAGTCGCCACTCTCTGTTTTGGCTGTCGAACCCAACCAAGAACATCGCCTCGCCATTATGAGATACCCACTAATATCCCATTCCAGGCTTACTCTTTTTTTCATTTGAGTGTTGAGCCAATGCATCACCTTCAGCATCAGCTGATCAGTAGTTTCGCTTTGTCCCTCTTGCACTGGGGGCACTTGTCTGAGTATTACCACCAGCGGGGCTGCTGCCGGGGGCAAATCGAGAGCTCCCGGCACGCGCCCATAATTAGATCTAGCTTGGCCCAATGTATTAGACAGACTTGCTTGGGCAGAATTTCCCGTTAACCGGGGATGCCTGCCTCAAAATCTGTCATAGGCCCTCTTGGACGATCATCCACAATTTTAGGGGGGGCTAGAAATAAACAGCGCTGATTCCCCTGACAAATTTGCACATTCCGAACCCCTGTCTTGAGTACAATGAGCCAAAGGACACAAATTGGAACCCTCCACTAAGTTACTCGAAGATGAAGAAGAAGCAATGGGAGGGAGCGTAACAGAAGGGTTAGGCAGGGCAATTCCACTAGGTGAACTAAAATTAGAGGCAAGGTGAGGCTCAGAAATTTATCCAATAACGGATTCAACATGAGGGTTAGCATTTCCTTTAGTTTCAGTAAGAGGTACTCCTCATATCCACTAGGCAGATTGGAGCTCAACAAGGGAGTATCTGGGACCATAGTGGTCACATAAGGACTGTCAGTTACCAAAGGAGAGGGTGAAGGCAATATATTAGCATCGACAATTTTTGCGGACCTAGACATTTTTGCAGATTTTCCTGAGTGTGGCATCCCCTCTCGCTTCCTCTTAGCAATAACAGGGTCCTTACATGAATTTTGTGGCACTGACTTTTTTATTGACTTAGACCTCAAGGACAACATTTGGGCAGATGATAGATCAGAATTGTTAGGAAGTGGAAATCTTGCATTTGGGCTGGAAACAATATCCACATCCCCCGCACCTAGACGAGGAGAGTGCAACATGGTAGGAACACTAGCTCCTAGGGATTGAGAAGCTGATTCTTCATTTATAACAAACACCCTATCGGGGTTTTAGCAGTCGCTAAGGGGCCCAGGGACGATCTTTTGTTCCCTTGGGGATCCAAGGACAACCGCCTCGCAGTTAGAGTAATTTCCCGTTCTAATAGGGATGCTGCCCGAACGATAAAATTATCCAAAGTCCCTGTAACACTCCCTCCCGAATGACATTTTGTTGATCTGCCATCCCTCAAATTCATGGTAAGGAGGGATTAAATAGCCAAGACTGGATATACAACACAGAATGTGAGACAAGAAGTAAACTTGATGTACGTATCAAATTAGCAATTCAATGTATCAAGATCAGACGAAGCGTACTGGAGGAGCACTCTGACCATACACTTGTACGAGGGGGGGCCCAGTCCAGCCTCTACCTGTCTCGAACGGGCTCAAACGGGCCCGCCCTTGGCCCGGGCTTCACCCGGCGCACGCCCGCGCGCGTCCCACGCTGCGGGAGTGGCGAGCCTCGCTAAGCCTCCTGGGCAACGAAGTCCTCAACAGCAGGGATAGCAGGGTAACAGGTCCAGAATGCGACGAAGCGGCTCCCGCACAGCGGGAGCGGCGAGGAGTTTTTAAAGACCTTGCCCCGTGTCAGCTGCGGCCAATTTGCAGCCTCGCTAAGCCTCCTGGGCAACGAAGTCCTCAACAGCAGGGATAGCAGGGTAACAGGTCCAGAATGCGACGAAGCGGCTCCCGCACAGCGGGAGCGGCGAGGAGTTTTTAAAGACCTTGCCCCGTGTCAGCTGCGGCCAATTTGCAGCCTCGCTAAGCCTCCTGGCAACGAAGTCCTCAACAGCAGGGATTGCAGGGTAACAGGTCCAGAATGCGACGAAGTGGCTCCCGCGCAGAGGGAGCAGCGAGGAGTTTTTAAAGACCTTGCCCCGTGTCAGCTGCGGCCAATTTGCAGCCTCGCTAAGCCTCCTGGGCAACGAAGTCCTCAACAGCAGGGATTGCAGGGTAACAGGTCCAGAATGCGACGAAGCGGCTCTCGCACAGCGGGAGCGGTGAGGAGTTTTTAAAGACCTTGCCCCGTGTCAGCTGCGGCCAATTTGCAGCCTCGCTAAGCCTCCTGGGCAACGAAGTCCTCAACAGCAGGGATTGCAGGGTAACAGGTCCAGAATGCGACGAAGCGGCTGTATACGTCTTTTATGGTGTCTTCTATATCCTTACATACACCCACATACACTTACTTTTCATTTAAGCAGCTTGATTCTACTCACCCCTGAAAAGGAGAGCAGCAGCACAAACTAAATAAATAAAGGTATCTGTACCATGATTATTTTCCGAAGTATATACAAAAAGTGATGAATGGAAAACTAGGATTACTCTCAGCCACTGATAATTACTCTGGGATGCATTCCAGTCTATCTTTATTTTGCTGACAAAACCGCCTCCATTTGGACCCAGTGCAGCCATATGCAAATCAGTCTTGACCCTGCTCCAATGGGAACTGTCTAGTCTGAACTGCTAGGCAAGGTCTCCTTAAACCTGAACATGAGCCACCCAAGACCAGGTCTTCTTGAACCGGAACACAAGCAACCCAAGACCGGTTTTGCTCTTTTTAGGGCTCATCAGTAGGATGTAGCTTGGTTCCAGTGGTGCAGTGTGCACAGGACCCACATTCGACATACCCGTCTCACTTAGGGCACCAAACACAAGTGTAAAACAAGCATTGGCATAGCCAATAGGTCTCGCTTTTGGGACCTTATAAGTATTTAGTTATTCAGCACAATATCCTTGGTGCAACAACATCAACTGTTGCATGGCTAAACACTTATAAGGTACAAGGTCTAGCCATGCAACAGCTGATGTTGTTGCATCAAGGATATTGTGCTGCAAAACTAAATACTTATAAGGTCCCAAAGCAAGACCTATTGGCTATGCCAATGCTTGTTAGATCTGGTGTTAGCCAAGCCCTTTTGATTGTACTAAAATAATATATACAACATACTTACTTAAAAGGACTTCCAGCAAACTCTCTTCATCCATTGGCCTGCTGTTGTGTTATTCAAATGTGCTTCAGCCCACTACAGCATACAGCCTGGGCAATGAGTCAGCCTACTTCATCGACTGGTTCCCTTCACTTTGAGTGACTGCATTTTGCTCTTTTACAATGAGCACATCCGCACACAAGGTTGTTCCCTTCACTGCCAGTGTTTTTGACCCTTGTTTTTAGACCCAGATGTGATATCAGGATGCTTTCTACCAGATAAGAGTACAGGTCACATTCCAGCTTTATTAGTTCTTGCATCTTGCCAATGCTTTTTCAAATTTCTTTTGAAGTGTCCTATTTCACAGCATAACAGATTGCGTCCATTTAAAACTGTGTGCTGTATAAAGTTATTCTCTTTTCACTATGCATGCAGAACACAAACCAAATGCTTCAATATTATACATCTTAATTCATAAACAGGCAATGTTTTAGAACTCATTAATTTGGGACTTGATTTTGCCTAAGGATCATTTCTAAACTTTGTTCAGGAAGAAAACCAGCCTTTGTTGTAATTTATTTGGAGCACTTCTAACATTTTTTTTAATTTCCTTTTTCCTTCTCTCTTTGTTTCTTTCCTTATTTGTTTCTTTCTGGCTTTCTTTGTCTGTTTTCTTTCCCACCTTCCTTTGTCTTTTTTTCTTTCTTTCATTTTTCCTTCTTTCCTTGCTTGTTTCATTCATTCTTTCTGGCTTTCTTCCTCACTTGCTTTTTTTCCTTCCTTCTTTTAATTTTCTTTTTTTCTTTCTTTCTTCCTTCCTTTCTTTCTTTCCTTCTTTCCTCCTTTCTTTCTTTCTTTCTTTCTTTCTTTCTTTCTTTCTTTCTTTCTTTCTTTCTTTTTTCTTTCTTTCTTTCTTTCTTCTTTCTTTATTCCTTCATTCATTCCTTTCTTCTTTCTTTCTCTTTGTTTCTTTCTTCCTTCTTTCTTGCTTTTCTTCTTTCTTCTTGCTTTCTTTCCTTCTTGCCTATTTTCTTTCCTTCTTTTCATCTTTCGTTCCTTCTTGCATTCTTTCTTGCCTTCTTTCTTGCCTTCTTTCTTGACTTCTTTCTTTTCTTCTTTCTTGCTTTTTATTCTTCTTTTTTCAAAGGCAAGAATGATTGGCTTTTTCACATCTGTGTTACCTTTCGACTTCACTAAAATTATGTTTATGGTATAGTTATTAATAGAGGTTTTCAGTCACACCATTTGTCTGTGGTGGTCTCATTCACATTTTTCTCCAACTTACACAAGCATGCATTAAGGGGCAATTTGTCAGCCCACTTTACTTCACTATGAGTTTTTGTTGGAAAGTGCCTTTTCGCAGGGTTATTCCCTAATGTTTTTGCTTCTTCCTCCTATTTTTCATGACCTTTTTTGTTGGCTTTAGGACTCTGGGCACTTTACCACTGCTGATCAGTGGTAAAGTGCATATGCTCTCTGAGTAAATTGTGATTATGATTGGTTATCCATGATTGGCATATTTGATTAACTGGTATGTCCCCAGTAAAGTGCACTGAGTGTGCCAGGGCCTGTAAATCTAATGTTACTAGTGGTCCTGCACCATTGATTGTTCCACCCACATGAGCAGCTCTGTAAATGTATCTCAAACCAACCACTGTAGTGTCTGCACACACAGTTTTAAACTGCCATGTTGCCCTGGCAAGTGCACCCACTTGCCAAGCCCCAACCTTCCCTTTTCTTACATTTAAGACACCCCTAAAGTAAGCCCAAGGTACCCCCATGGCCAAGATGCAGTGTATGTAAAAGGTAGGACATATACTGGTGTGTTTTGCATGTCCTGATAGTGACATTGGAGTTCCTTTGTAACACCTTACAAGTATAACTTTTCATTGGGACAAGATGGAAAAATTGAGTTTGGCTCTCTGAACTCAGGCTTTAATAATACAGCTTTTGGTAAAGATGGTTTTTAAATTGCGCGTTTGAAAATGTCAGTCTTAGAAAGTAGGCATTTTCTTATTTAACCATTTTGTCAGCCTCTGCTGGTTTGTGCATTCACTGTCTGCTTTTGGAGTGACAGGAGCTGGGAATGTAGACATTCACTGTAGACAGTCACAAGGGGGGTTGAGGTGTGACCTGCCTTTCCTATGTGACTCATAGCCAGGCTGCACAGGCCTTGTCTGCATTTAGAGTTGTGGGAGTAGTTTCACTAGCACCTGAATAGGCTGTGTCTCCTTTGCACAATGCTGTAATTAAGCTGGGCCAGAAAGGACAGCACTGGGTTGGACTGGGCTCAGAGACCCTTGCCACAAATAGATAATGAGGTATACGTATTGGACCTTAAACTCTAGAGAATTAGATCACTTCTGGACTCAAGAGGAATCTTTGGCAAGGAGAAGAGTACTGCCCCTTTGTTGTATGTGCTTTGCTGGGTTGGCCTGCAGATGCTGCTTCTGCCAAGGAGTGGACAAATACTAGAACTCTGCTGTGAAACCTGCTGAAGAAGAATCTCCAAGGGCCTCTGTGTGTTGGACTCCGGTTCTGAAGTCTCCGGGACACAAAAACTTCACCTGCAACCCTCTGACCAGCACCTGCACTCCAGAGTTCACTCCTGCATTCAAAAGGGCACCATTTCCAGTTCCTGGGCCCTAGGAATTGTGTGGTTGGTGCTGCAAAGCGAGAAAAACAACTCTGATGCCATCAGTGACACCGCCATTGTCTCCACCAGTGACGCCGCAATCTGCACCGGGGGCAGGGGCTCTGCTCGCGAAGTATGGAAAGCACCCCCCTGCCCGCACTGCAGCGCCGACACCTGCCGATGCCTGCAGTTATCATCCTTCCTGAAGCCAGCACTCGCACCGACACCGTCACCAGCAGCATCCCGTTATTGCAAAGCCAATAACCGACAAGGGTGACTTCCCAAACTCTTCGACTTCGCATCGCCTCACCGGAAGTGACGCCTCACCGGAAGTGACGCCTCACCTCCGACCCTGCCTAACTTCTGCTGTCCTGGACTCGCCACATCACCTCCTCATGAACACGACACCTCACCTTACTTGCAGCAACTAAGGAACCGGCCTCGACCTCGGCACCAACACCTCACCTCCACGACGCCGTGCCTCATCCATAGAGTTCGGCTCCCAAGGTACTGTTGTTTGAGGGTCTGTGTGACTCCATACCCAAAGCCGCACATCTCGCTGTTGGTGCCGTACTTTGGATTTTTGCCTGCATGTCATCTTCTGAGTCTTCTATTTCTAACAACAGTGCCTGATGGCAGTTCTTCAGTGACCATTTTTATTCACACATCTTCTGCTCATGTTGTGGGCTTCGGTGACCTCCTTTAATAAACAGCTGCAAAGAGCTAAGCACACTGCAGCAGATTTTCTATTATTTCTACTATGTATTTCTGTAGATTTGTTTTATTCATGTATTTGAGTAAAGTCTTTTAACTACATGGTAATTGTGTTGAATTACATTGATGGCAAATGTTGATCATGTCATATTAATTTACCAAATGTATGATGTTACAACGCATACATTTACAATGCATGCCTTTACAACACAGTTTTTACATCGCAACATCCTTTACAACGCATTCTTTTACAACGCATGCCAACACATCGCATTTTCATAAACTACCTTTACAACGCATTCCATTACATCGCATTATACCTTTACAATGCATACCATTACAAAGCATACCATTACATCGCATTTAAGGTAAGTGTTGGATAGTATAGGGGTAATAATTACTATTCTAACTATAGTGAGTGCAACAGTAGGGTAAGTGTTCAATAGTGTAGGGGTACAAATTACTATTCTAACTCCAGTGAGTGCAACAGTAGGGTAAGTGTTGGATAGTGTAAGGGTACTACGCTTTCTAATGGTATGCATTGTAATGACTTACGATGTAATGCCTGTGTTGTAGTGACATGCGTTGTAATGATATGCATTGTAGTGACATGCGATGTAATGGCTGCATTGTAATGACATGCGATGTAAAGGATGTTACAATGTAATGACTGCTATGTAAAGGTAGTGCGATGTAATGACTGCGTTGTAAAGGTTGTTTCCCTAATTTACCTTGTGATTGGGTCATGAATGGTTACCAGGTTTATACTGGTCGGAAAATCAAAGTTTTGCAAGCTCTTAGAGCCCTATGTCATGTCCACTGGCTTGTCAACGTATGGTCTAGCCTGAGACTAATCACCTATGGGTATACCTTCTATTCCGCGCCACATCAGTCGCATGCCCAATGAGATTATTTTTCAGTATCCACTTCTATGATCCAGAATGTTAATATTGAGCTTGTTCCCCGGTTTATGTCGGATCATAACCCTTTAATTCTAGGGATTAAAGGTAAAGGCCTCAGTAAGAGGGCCTCTGCCTGTTGCTTTGAGAGAGCCTTATTATATAATAAGGAATACTGTAATCACATGAAAGGGTGGATATCTGAATTTTTGGAAATAAATATTGTCTCTGCACAAATAGGGGTGGTGTGGGACGCCCTAAAGGCATACATACGTGGTGAAACTCGTCAGTTCTCATGAAGGAAGGGCAAAGAAGCTAAAGGTTTTACAAGGACTTCAAAAGAAATTGGCGAGGTCTGAAGAAAAGCTTATTTGGGCAGTCCAGCAAAAGAAAGAAGTGGATACGGACCAGTTGGAGGTTGAAATCCTACCTGAGAAAGCTGCTCCAAGTGCGCCGCCCCAAGGAAAAGGCTTATTAATTTAGCCCAGCGTTTCCCAAACTGTGGTCCGCGGACCCCCAGGGGTCCGTGACACATTCCCAGGGGGTCCGCGGACTGGAGTGCCTTCATCGTATTAAATATTGAAGCACCCATGCGCTACGGCGACAAGCCCTGTGAATGACAGCGCAGGGGCGGAGGGACCAAAAAAAATCAGGCCAATCACCATTTCAGCTTTAGGGTGGAAGCTGAAGGGTGATTGGCTTATTATTTGATAGTCGCGCTCGCTCGCACGGCAGTGTGTCTTCCCTCGCATTTGCGGCCAGCCGAGGAGCATTTTGCCGCCCAATGCCCTGTCTCCGCTTTCAGCTAAACACCAGCATTCCGGCGTCTCGGATCACTCGAGGAGCACGTGAGTGTTTATTTTTTAATTAATTTATTTTACAACATTTTACATTTACAGCTAGTGGTCAAGGCCAGGGGAATTAGGACGCCGTGTTTATTTAGGCCGGGTGTACTTACCAGTCGTGCAACACCCATTGGACTCAAAGGGCTTCAGCCCCCCCCCCCGTCGTGCGTGTCAGCCCTCAGCCCTGGATGAGACCTCTTCCCGGGCACACACACAGCCGCACCCGAACACTTCACAGGTCTTTAAAAGACCATTTGCACGTTAATGAGGACTTACTGTTGTTTCACCCCTTCTAAGAGCCCCTGCAGCTCCACTCTGCCTATTGCTATAGGAAGGTCAAACGTGCTGTAAACTTACAGGGGAAAAGTGTGCTATTTATAGTACCAAAGTACCACAATCTGCATGTTAGTCTCCAAAAACTCAAAACAGATGCTATTTATCATGCCCCATTTTTCTTGCTTGATTTTAAATTTCGGCTCAGAATGAGGATAGTAACAAATAAGGTTTTATTCAGGACAGATTTGGAAAAAAGGCCTCTCAGACGATCCTGCAGGTCAAGCTGCTGGCGGATTCTGCCCTCTCTCATTAGATCTGTTTGAGACGGTTCTGTTTCTAGCTTATGATCACTCAGTCTGGGTTTGGTGACCATTTGCGTATGGTAACTTGTACCTATTTGTGCTTTATGACTTGTCTGCTTGCTCCTCAGTCAGTATCTGTGCAATGTGTACAGACTGCTATTGTGCTGCTGCTCTCAAAGTCTG
The DNA here is from genome assembly GCF_964204655.1 of Triturus cristatus. Lineage (NCBI taxonomy): Eukaryota > Metazoa > Chordata > Amphibia > Caudata > Salamandridae > Triturus > Triturus cristatus. Next base: position 409,773,648 of record NC_140590.1, read on the forward strand.
TTTACTTTAATGTTGGCATATTCGTGCACTCTTTTTGTAGAATGTTAAGAGTGATATTATCATGATCTGAATATTTGAAACACATTAAATCTGCAGGCGCTGGGCAGCTCAGTGTTTTAGTGTTACAAGTGAAATGACTAGCTGCTAGCACGAAAATGTAATATGCATTTGGTTAAAACGCTATTCTGGCTGGAAAAGTAAAAGGTGACAGAAAAAAGTTGGTTATTAATGTGGTCTGATAAATGAATTGTTTCTTATGCTTTGAAGCAGTTAACTTAGCCTGTCTTGTTGCTCAAATTGGTGTATTTTCTGATATTTATGTTTCCCTCATCTTCATTGCTTTATTTTGCTTGTGAGCAAGTGTCACTCATAGTCACTGAAATGTCACTCATAATTACACTGTATTTATGACCATTTCACACACAGCAAACTGAAACCTTGGCAGCTATGATTTAGCAGCAGCCTTTCTATAATTCTTCTCGTGTGTGACGAGTGATCAGCTTGTGTGCTAGTGGCAGTGACATTATGGTTTATTCCCGCCGTCAGGGTTGGTTTCATGAAAAGTGTGGCTGCAAGTGTAGTCCACTCCAAATTATTGCATTGATTTTAAAATGGTTTATTTTAAAATAGTTTCTTCATGGCACATTATGCAATCAATGCGTGTAATGATAATCCTCATTCTGAAAACTGTACTTACCCGAAGCAGGTGCAGCGTGATTGTCATCACAATGTCACATCATACACTGAGTACTTTCCCCCGCAGGAGACACAGCCCTGCCTTGATGAAATATGCATATGTTAAAAGCATAGGCACGCATTTAAAAAGTGTTTCCTTTTTATTTATGTTATCAGCCTCATGGAAGTGAAAGAGAACAGCGCAAAACAACAATCGATGGACAGAATGCAGAACAATGTCATACATTCACCCCAGTACAGAGATCTGGGCCTAAATCCATTGTATTTTTGCTCACCATGCCCTTCCAGTTTGGACCCAGTCATATGCAAATGGGTCTAAACTGGGGTGACGAAATGAGCTATAGAACGATGATGGATTCAACCCAGATCTGTGACTGGGGGGCGGACGTGTCCAAAAAGTTTCAGCACTCCGTCCATCATCTCCTTGTGTTTGGTATGGCTGAGAGCAGAAGCCTTGTACTGCTAAATGCACCACTGCAGTCATACATTCCAATAGACCTGATTCAGGCTTTCTCCGCCTGACATTTCCTCTTCTTCAATGGATGTAAATGGAAGAAATGCTTTCTCCCAAGTATATGTTTTTTAAAAAATAACCCACTTTCCTCTTCTAAAATGTTGGCATGTATTTGTATGATTTAATTTACTATTCTCGGTGTCACATCAGCTGCTCATGCCATGTGCCATGGCTGCCAGCAAGCCACATAGGAAACGTCTGTGACATCCTGGTTTGAATTTAATCTCAACCTCAACACATTTACGGCCAGTGTGTAGCAGACAAAATGACTTTCTGAAGTGTTCTGGCTTAACTCCAACTCTGGTCATGTTTTCCCATACTATTGTGCGAACCTCTCTGTGCAATCAACAACGGACTGCTTCCACAGTGAATGAGCTATGTTTAATTAAACTAAGCAAATGGAATTATCTTGAACCCACAATACATAAAATTGCCATATCCATGCGTATGATTTGCTATTGTCCTCTGTCTTTTCCTTGAAAGCAGTGCTCATACAGTGTTAAAATCTTCTTACAGGTGCTGCTTAATCTCTCAACGTCAAAGCATATGTAGTCTGGAAACATCTGACGAGGGCAGCCTGTAGTAGGTAAAGTAGTGAAGGTCTAAATATGTGCTTTACCAAATAGCTTTGCTAGAAAATTATTACACATAACCGAATGTGATTCAATATAGACTGGTCAGCTGTGGGTATCCTAAAAAACATAACGACGATGGATCGCTGGCTTAACCTTAAGCGAAAATCCACTGAAGACATCAATGATGGGCCATCATGCCTAAAACAAAGCGAGTTAAGTGAAAAGAAAAGGAAGTTTCGCAAGTACGATGGTGAATATTTATCATTGGGTTTCACATGTTCAGGTTCAGAACATGAACAGCAACCACAATGCGTGCTATGCTATGAAATTTTGTCAAATGAGGCCCTGAAACCTTCAAAATTACAAAGACACTTGGAAACTAAGCATAAAGAGCATGCGACTATATCCATAGAATTCTTTAAGAATAAAGAGCAAGAGCTCCTAAAAAGTAGAAAAATAATTAAGAAAACTGCAACAGGCTCCGTTAATGAAAATGCTCTGAAAGCTTCATATGTAGTGTCCATGCTCATAGCAAAAGCTGGAAAACCGCATACAATTGCTGAAGAACTAATAGTACCTGCTGCTAAAGCCATGGTGACAGCAATGGTTGGAGAAAAAGCAGCAAAAGATTTAAATTTGGTTCAATTATCTAACAACACTGTAAAAAAGCGAATTGACAAAATTTCAGACAACATGAAGGAACAGTTGATCGAAAGAATTTGTAAAAGTCTGCATTATAGCCTAAAAGTAGATGAAAGTACGGACATAGCAAATAAATCTCATTCCTGTGTTACGTTAGATACGATTTTGAGGGGAACATTTGTGAAGATTTACTGTTCTGCCGCTATTTGATACATACCACTGCTGAAGAGGTCTTCAGCAGTTTCAATGACTTTCTGACATCAAATGGAATTCAGTGGTCCAAATGCATAGGAATCAGCACAGATGGGGCACGTGCCATGTCTCGGAGACTAACTGGACTTGTAGCACGAATAAGGGAAATTAACCCTTCAGTTGTATGGCATCATTGTTGCATTCATCGAGAAGCATTAGCCACTAAGAAGATACCAGAGGAATTAAAAAAGGTCTTGAATGAGTCCGTCAAAATTGTAAATTTTATCAAAGCTAGGTCACTAAATTCAAGGCTTTTTGAACAGCTTTGTCAGTCCATGGATAGTGATCATCATCAGCTTTTGCTGCATACAGAAGTCTGATGGCTGTCTCGTGGTAGAGTTTTGTCTCACCTTTTTGAATTAAGAGATGAAATCAGAGTTTTCGTCACTGAACTGGAATCTCCATTTCCACTTGGTGAGCGTTTACATGACCATACTTGGTTAGCTATGCTGGCATATATGGCAGACATCTTCACACATTTAAATGCACTCAATTTGAGTATGCAAGGAGTAGGTATCACAATTTTTAATGTTGAAGACAAGATTGAGGCAATGATAAAAAAGTTAGACTTATGGGCTCGTCGCTTAACACAAAGACATTTTGATTATTTTCAGAACCTGAAGACATTCTTGGAATCTGCTGATGAATTATCGAACAAAGTCTTAGAAATTTTTATCCAGCATCTCCAAGATATGCGGTGTAGTTTCCGTCAGTACTTTCCACTTCCGGATGAAAGCAAAAACTGGATTAAAGATCCTTTTAATGTAGATATTGACAATTTAATGGGGCTGACCGCATCTGAAGAAAACGGTTTGATTGAAATCTCTACAGATAGTGCACTTAAACTTAAATTCAAGGAAAAGTCTCTGAGTCTGACAAACTTTTGGCTGCAAGTACGAACAGATTATCCTGAATTATCAAACAAGGCACTTAAGGTTTTACTTCCTTTCCCCACCACATATTTATGTGAGAAGGCTTTCTCAAAACTTATGTACCTTAAAAATAAGAACAGAAATCGCTTGCAAAATGTAGAATCTGACCTAAGGATTCAACTTTCCGAAATAAAACCAAACATTGAAAAGTTAGTCGCTGAGATGCAGCACCATCCTTCCCATTAAAATGTTTTTATTTTTGCATATTTTTCAAGATAAAATAATAAAAGCTTTAGTAATGCAAGTTTTTGTTTGGTGTGTACTTGTTTGTGTATTTTTTGCGAATTACTGTTTTAATTTTTTGAAATTTAAATTGTAAAAATTGCTTGGGGGTCCCCGGACTCCAGTAGTGATTCAGTGGGGGTCTTCAGGAGTCAAGAGTTTGGGAACCACTGATTTAGCCCATAAATAGGTCATAATCTAGCCATGAGAACTAGACAACAAATTACTAACAACGGGATACAGACGATTAGAGATCCAATGGTCAGGCTGGTAACAGAGCCGGACAAAATTAGGGCAGCTTTCCTTCAGTACTATCAAGCATTGTATACCGAGAAAGGTGTTGGTGATGATTTGACCAGACAGAATGCTATTGATAAGTATCTTGACCCTATTTTGATGACTAGACTGAGTCAGGAGGATCGTGAACTTTTAGAAGGCCCCCCTTCCTTGGAGGAGATTGTCACTGCACTGACCAGTCTGCTGTACGGGAAAGCCACTGGTTTAAACCTCATAACCATTGAATTGTATAAAGGCTTTATCGATCAAATTAAAGATATTTTAAAAACCATGCTAGAGCAAATCTTTAGTGGCACTGTCCCTTCTCAATCCTGGTCATCTGCAAAAATTATCATCTTTCTTAAAAAAGACAAACCTCTCTAGGAATTGGTCTTGTATCGCCCAATTACTATAATTAATGGAGACTCCAAAATCTATTCTAAAATACTAGCCTCTCACCTTTCGCAAGTAATCGACAGATTGGTCTCTAAATGGTAGAATGGGTTTATACCTGTAAGAGATACTGCTGATCATATAAGGATGTCCATCTCACTGTTTGATGCAACGCAGGTTACAGGATTCCCAATAGTGCTGATTTTGCTCGATGCCGAAAAGGCTTTTGAGCAGGTCTCCTGACTTTGCCTGTGGACCATCATGCGGAAAATGGGGATTGGGTCTGGTTTTATTCAGGCTATAAAGGCACTATACATTAAACCTACTGCCAGTGTCTTGATAAATGGGGTGCTGTCCGAGCAATTTTTAAAATCACGGGGGACTCGTCAAGGGTGCAATGTATATCGACCCATTTATCAAGAATCTGAAAATGAATCTGTGTATTCGCCCGATTTAGAGGCATGGATACGATACAAAAATGATGGCCTACCCTGATGATATAGTGCATATAGTGCTTGATACTTCTTATCCGATAAGGTCGATTGAGGCAATTGAACTAGAGGCTCAATGCTTTGGGGATGTCTCGGGTTATGCTCTAAATAAAGAAAAGACAGAGATGATTTTGAATAAGAAAATTGCATGAGCTGACCCTAGGGTGGTAAATAAGGCTAGATATTTCAGGGTGAATATTTTGGCTAATTTTGACTTGATCGTGGAAGAAGATCTAGCCCATCTAGCAACCGAGCCGAAGAAGTCATTGCACAGGCTGAAAATGTTGCTCCTTTCTTTAGTTAGTAGATGTAATGTTTTTAAAATGATAATCTTTCCAAATATGTTATACTTTTTTAGAGCAATTTCTGTGGACCTATTCTCAGCCCAGAAGATCTATACAGTTTTTATCACTCCCAAAGGATAGAGGTGGATGGGCGCTCCCCAATTGAAAGCTGTACTACTGGGCAGCTATCTTGCAACATTGCCCCATATTGTTACAAGACCGCTCCAATGATCCAATATCAGAGTTTCCTTCGCCATTGTTTGGTTGGCCCAGAAACTTGGGGCTGCTTGTGGTGGAAACGAGAACTAGGTTATTTAGAGTAAGGTTTGGGAGCCTACAAGGCTTTTACTGCTGTTCGTAAACTTATTGGTATTGGCAGATTGAATTATTATACTCCAACCAGAAATAATGAGAACCTGCCAGAGATATTTGGGGACCATTACTTGGCAACCTGGTTCAAAGCTGGGATAAACAAACTAGGAGTTTTTTTCCCCTGATGGATTATATTATTTGGGGATTCAAGAATGAATTCTGGTCTCAGCCATAAGGAGTTCTTTTATTATTTATAAATTTTGAATTTTTTACAGCGTAAGGGGGTATGGCCCTCTGGGTTTGGCAAATGTGAACTTTTGGAGAAATTGGCTGATAGCAATTTGACACAAATTGGGACTATTAATAGCCTGATGTCAGATGACCTGAGGAAGATCTCTGGGAAATGGCAGCTGAAATTGGGAATCATTGGTAACGCTTTTCAGCAAGCCCTCCTATATGCACAAACTGATTTACTCTCTGCGAATCTCCAAACTCAGTTTTAAATTTTTATTTTTTTTCTATATTACACCGTGAGTAAAACGGCTAAATAGGGGGATGGTAAAGGCACAAGGTGCCCCCTCTGCTCGGAATACGGGGTTGACTCTGTGCAAATGTTTGCGACATGTGGTAGCCTTTTCCTTTGTTAGAGGAAATTTCAGGCTTTTGGGACATTTTGTCCTGAAATTTATCTCTACCTCCCTCTATGATATTATTGGGAGTACAAGATACCATTGCAAGGAAGGAGGGGGGCTCTGATCTTTGTTGCTATGTCCATACTCAGGCTGTGTATTGCCTCAGCATGTCTGGATTACAATCCCCATTCCTTTTTCAGCAGTGGGTGGCCCGATTACTTTTGATTCATAATTTGGAAAGAGCAATATATGCTAAGAAAGGAATTCATGCCAGGAAAAAGGGATTAGTTATTTGGGATTGGTTGACTAAATGGGTATGTCATACTACTTTGCAATGAAGGGGGAATCAAGCCCAAAGGGCAAAGAGCATGCCTCGGTCAAACTATGTTGAATAAGTTACCACATACTGCATATTTGGCATTCATGAACTCTTCTTGCCAACTCTCATTTAGACAAGGGATGCTGCTAAATTTGTATGAATTTATATTGAAAATGTGGGGTTAATGAAAGGGAACTTTCAAGTTCAACAGGCACTCCCTGCGGAATTTTAGCTTGATAAGCACCTTTGCACGCTGCACTTGAAATTTTTTATACCTTTTGTCAGTTTTTGGTTATCAACAGAATGTTACTAGAATGTATGAATTTATTTAGAAAATTTGCAAGGGGCCATCAGAGAGAACATATATGTTTAAATAGTATTCCCGGGTCAATTTGGGCTGAAAGCAATTTGCACTTTGCACTTAGCACTTTTATTTTGCATACTTTTTGTCAGCCGTTGTCTTTATGATGAACGCAGCTAAGAATGCAAGAATGCATACCCAAATGTGGTAGGCTTTTTGGTTTTCTGTTTATATGTGTAGGGCCGGGTGGAGTCAAGGGGGGGGAGGGTGGGTGGAGAAGGTATTATGTGGAAAAATGTACTTCGGATGTACATGTATTTGAAAATGGTAATAAAAATCTTTTATTAAAAAAAAGAATATATAAAGTATTTGTCCCTCTGGTCTAGGTTAAGGATAATTTTTGTTCCCAGCCTTCCCAGGTATGTATGCGTCGCATTTATTACTTTTGTTCTGAAAGGAAAATTATGTAATAGATAACATATTGCATAACCATACATCATTTTAATACTATTTAGCAGTTATACTATTATGTAGAGACTATGTATGAATGACCATTTTCTCCCGCTTTTGCTTCCATTTTGTTACTAGTTGAGTTCAGGTAGTCAGTATGTTTGCATTCATTGATTTCACTGGGGATCTGTGTTTATCCCTTACAATTTCATTTGCCAGTTCTTCCACTGCATTGATCAAATTGTCTGTATCTAATTGTCTGTAAAGATTGCGATGTGTTGTCCTTCCTTGGCATTGTTCTCTTAGTATGGTCTATGGAAAATGTGTTATGGTACCTGAAGGAGCTATTGTTGAATTTGCAGTGTCCTTGCCGCATGATTCTAAAATGTCCCCAAAATGCTCAAGGTCTTCTGGTTCATGTATTCTGCTGATTTTCAATTTTATCATGATCCACATTCTGGCTGGTTCCCATAGTCCATATTTTATATCCCAATGTTGCAGTGTAGGTCACAGGTTGAGGAACGCCTTCCTTTTCACATTTTTGTCAACTGAGAAAATAGCTGTGCCACTTGAATTACTGGTTTGGTCTGTTCATGCTTCAACAAAACAAGCACTGATGGGTCTTCGGTGTTTAGCATTCTCCCTCTGTGATGTTAGTGTGAGGGTAAATGTAATGGTACCACAAATGTAAGTCATACTTACTCATACACCAGTCTTTGTGAATGACCCGAAAGAATGGTTGAGAGATAAGGACATAAGAGCAGGTAGAGAGAGTTAAGGTAGGGAAACAGAGAGGTATTGAAAGAGAATTGAGGTAGACAGGAGTATGGTAGAGATAGAGATAGAGGGGGGAAAAGTAGACATGACATGAATTAAGAAGGGAACTGTGATACATTTCTAGAGGGTAGTTTAGGGAGAGGTGACATAAAGGTAATTAGAGAGAGGGAACATTAAAACATTAGGGAGGAAGGAAGATGGGGATTTAGTGATGAGTAGGGTAGAGAGATGAGATACAAGAAGATATAGGGTTAGAGAGAGGTGAAACAGTTAAAAAAAAGTGAGTTTGTAAAGGGAGAAATTGAGTGAAGCAAAGTAAAAACAAGGAGATAAGCTTATGCTAGATAGAGGTAGACAAAAGTAAAGAGAGAGGTAAACAGGGGCTGACAAGGTAGGATGAGAAATGCCAGTGACTGATAAAGAGAGGTAAATAAAGAAGTAAGGAGCTGTAGCATAGGGATGGAAAAACAAGGAGAGAGTCAGAGGTAGAGATAGGCAGAAAAATGGGAGAAAGATACATTTACATGTGAGTAAATCTACAGATGTAAATACCCCTATATTTTGTAGTACATTTACTACTTTTGAAAATTCACCATCAATTAGAGTAAATTTACTACAAAGCGTAGACCTACATGTCTCGATCCCCAGAACAGGGCATGTATCCAAATTTACAGTTGTAAAGTTACTACTAGTAATAATTCACATTTATGCCGAGTTATTCACCACTGGGAGGGAGATCTACCTATTGTAAAAGAAGGGAAAATCATAACATTTTGTCAAACTTTAAGAAAATGCATAAATATGCTAAATATTTATGTAAATTTATTTTATATATTTATTTTTTACAAAGTACATAACTAGAAATGCTTCATCAATATTAACTTAATTTTGAACTAAATATTTAATTACTCTAAATATATTACATTAAATTAAAATGATTATTTTAAAGTTAAATATTTATAATTCTTTATTATGTATTAAATAACAAAAAATATATATAAATTGTTTAAAAATGCATTTAATTATTAATTAGTATCTATTGCTAAATAAAAAAGGTTATTAAAATATTTTTTCATAAAATAAGTATTTTTATTTATATATACATTTTAACATTGAAGTAAATTTATCTATATATTGAAAAAGTCAAAATAAATTAATTAATTTTAGCATAATTTCCAATGGGGTTCTACTTTACGTCCCTACATCCGTTATTTTATGTGGGAGGGTGTTGTAGTACCAGTGGTTGGCTATGTGAGGTGCTGGACGTACTCCATGTCTGATCTGGTATACCTGTGTAATTTGCTTGGTTGTGGTTCCTTTTTCGCTGTAGTAACTTTAGAAGTGAAGTTTGTGACTAGTAGTGGTCTTACTCTTTTGTGGGTGGGTGTCTGTCTCTCTTTAAACCCCTCTGCCCACCCTAAACCCCTCCTTAATCCTCCCAAACCCCCTCTCATTCAATAATAGATATTCTCCATTTTCCAGCCACTGTACCCGTCCTTCACACACTACCTACTGAATAGTAAACTTACATGTGTGGATCGCCCCTTAAAAAATATAGGATAGGTGGAGGTGGAGATGAAGCTGTCCAACTGTAGGTTTGTGAATTGCATTCTGTAGTGGGTATTACTACTGTAGTACTACTACAAAATGCAGTTTGTGAGTGAGGTCCTCTGTCTTTAGCCATCTGGGAAGAAGAGTTTTTTAGTCATGGCTTGTCACCAGGGCACAACTGTCTGTAAAACGTAGTATTACCAATTATTTAAAAAATACATTAACTCAGGTTTGGCTCCACCCAGACAAGTAGTACCCTCTGATATAAGTGGGGGTATGCCGACCACCCCTGTGGTCCCCTGACTCGTGCCCTGGTATACATGTATGTATATGTTATTTCTATACAGCGAAGAGAGAAGCAGTGGAGTGCTGTACACGCTGAAAGACAACCATAAAGCCAACTAGTAAGTGGAGCGGAAACTGAGTTGGAGACGGTTAATACATTGTGTTCTGGTATTCATAAAAGTGGTGAACTTCCAACTCTTTCCTAAATTGGAGCGCACATGGAAGCACGCAATTTCTGCCCAACCAATGCATGTAATCCTGACTCCCAAAATGTGTGCGGAACCAAAGTCCCTCTGTAGTGATTCCCACTTATTATCTGCGATGGCTGCGCTGTCAAGCCACACCATAAAACACACTTTAAAATGTGTTCTAGAGCTGCCTTGCTGCTCCCTTATAGGATAATTAATGTAAACAAAGAAGAAAGGGCATGTTAAAAAAAAAAAAAGTATCATGACCAGGCCACCATTCTTCTCTGAGAAAGCTACTCATGCTGGGAGTCTCAGTTTTATCCTTTTACTTTGAAGCATTTACAGTTCTGGTGGCCCACCTTTTGGGACCTTCCTCTTTGAATCCTTCTGGAAATTTTTGCAGGCTATAAGGATGGAGCAATGATCTGACTACAATACCCACTCTGAGGCCTTAACAGCCATATGTACAGCTGTTACAGCCCCAGAATAGCTCTTTCTCTCCCTAAGGTTAATTCACTTTCTTTAGGCACTTTGAGGCCCTCAAGAGTGAAAAAGCTATAATCCTTCTTCTGTTGGTGACTTTTGAGACAGCACCCCCACATACATGCCAATAGACCCAATTCAGGCGTGAGACTACCGATTTTTCAAGCCAAAAATGGCTTTATTTTAGCCATCTCCCGCCTGAAATTGCATTTTCTACAATAGAAGTCAATGGGGAATTTTCATTCTCCGGATTTTTTATGTTAAATCTCCCACGTCCTTGTCCTAAAATGTTGGCATGTATGCCCCCACCCTTCTGTTCCTCAAGTTTAGGATAATTAGGATAATCAATCAGCAGGAAAGTCCTCTTTCCTGATTAAAGTAAAACTCCCTCCTTGTCGTTTTTACTTCTCTAAAGAATTGGAACACTGATGAGGGTACGCAGTAAGCCACATGTTTGCAACTTCCGCCTGCATTTCCAGGGTGCCTTTGCTCGTTTCCGTACTAGTAAAATGAATGCCCTGCCTGTCGAGAGTTTTCCCAAGTTCTCCATCTGATTAAATCTGTGATCCTGAGCAAAGCTCTGTCCATTTCACTGCCTCGTTCCCCATTTTCGCCAACGTTAGCAGTACTTTGAAGCGGGTGAGCACCTGCATTATGTGTAATACATATTGAAAAATGAGAGGTCTGCGAAAAGGAATAAATTGAGGGAGGATCGAGAAGCCACAAACATTGCTTTCTCATTAGTCCTGCACAAGCGGTTGATAAAATGCCGCTGACCGCGGCCCCCAGAGGGTGTCACTAGAGCGGTCGGCGCCCTAGTGTCGCGTGGGCACCGGTCACCCCTCCCCGCCCCCCCTTCCTGGGGGCAGGGACTCCGGCCGGTGTCCCCCTCCTCTTTCCTGCCTGGAAGTGACGTGAGGGGCGCAAGTGTTCTGCACTCACTGGCCTGGCAGGTTGCTGGCAGTGCATATACCAACATCCCCACCCCACACCTGTGGGGAAGCCCAGGCACACACACAGCTGCCCGAGTACTTCACAGGTCCTTGAAAGACCATTCGCTTGTTAACGTGGCTTTGTTGGTTTTCACCGCTTCCAGAGCCCCTGCATCGCCACTCTGTCTATGCTGCAAGAATTAGCACGTTACACAATTCCAAGCCCTGTCAGCTGAAACCGTGAGGAATCGGGGTTTTGCTTGCAGGAAGCGGGAGGTGGGAGACTTGCCTTGAAATCGGTAGTCTCCCGCCGGAATCGGGAGAGTTGGCATGTCTGGATGGGACTCGTCGGCGAGACTGACGACTTGGTGCGGGTGTGTGCCTATCTCTGGGTGGTGGTCGGGGTGCGGCGCGCGGCTCCCGTAGCTGGGTGCAGAACGGGGCCGCATGTCACGGACAGACCTTGCTGGTGATCGAGAATGCTGAGCATTCCTCGCTCTGTGCTTGGTGGATTGCGCCAGAGCAATCCTCATTCGGGAATCCTAGTCCTTATCCCCAATCTGCCCATGTGTGAATGTGCAAGGAAACACGGGGCTCGTAGATAGCGTTCCTATACCCTTGGCTGCGCTATACAATGCCGACCCTGGGGTGGGAAACCAGGGTCGGCGCCACGGGCATGCACCCCCTGTCGTGTGCCTCCTGCATGGGAGGGAGGGGGGGCTGAGTTGAAGACAGCACACAACAACCGAGAAGATGTATGCTAGGGTGGCCGCCGCCTAAGTTAGAGGATGCAAGTCTTAAAACTAACTGGTGGAAAACATTTGAATGCATGGCCCGTTCCTGGGCACTTGGATTTCAGGGGTTTCGTCCCTCGGGAGTCGTGTCCTTTCCGTTGCCTGACGAGTCTATCCCGAGGGAAGTAGGTCGGGCATGGAGGCCCTTGCTGTCCCCCCGGACGGGCTTCTTTTGCCTTATTCAATCTGGCGGGGCATGCATTGCAATATGCCTTAAGCAAGGCCGCCTGCCTGCCCCTGATGGTGGGGGGTTCGAGCTCCATGTGCATGCAGTAGGCTGCTCTTATTTGTATAATTCCGACCCCCTTGCCTAGTTTGAAGCCAGCGTGGCTTGCATCGCTATACGTTTTAAGCGATGTCGTGGGCTTGGCTCGGAAGGTGGGGGGGTTGGGCGATGGGTGACTGTGCGTGGATTTTGCCTGCCGCCATAACTCAGAGTAGTTTGAGTACGGCGAGTGGTGGGTGCACCCCCCAGCCAGTGAGGGTAACGATTCAAATCATTTTCCTTGTGGCGGGCTGGATGCGGGCGACGCGATTGCTCGCGGATTACTAGGAGCAGTATGCGAGGCTCTACGAGCGTGCTCTGGGTAGGGAAAGAGGCGCGTCTCGCCCACACCCGGTGTCTGGGCAAATGCTTATCTCCCATGCCTGTATGTACTATGCAAATGCTGCGCAGGCTAGCGCGCCAATACCGCGCTGTGCTCTGGGGTGAGGCACCTATCTCCCATGCCTAGACTGACCTGTGCTTTTGAGCAAATCAATCTCTCCCGTGCCTGTGCCGGCAGTGCATAGCTGGGCGCATGATAGCACTCCCATGCCGTTTTGCGCCCTAGGGCAATTCACTTATCTCCCGGCCCCCCCTTTGTGCAATGGAAGCGGGGCACTGCTAGCACTCATAGGCCGCACTGTGCCGTTGGTCATACTCACCCGGTGCCTGAATGTGCATTGTAATGTGCTCACGCACGTAGCGCGCCAATACCATGGGTCGCTATGCAAATCAATTGTCTCCCGTGCCATGGTGCTAAGTAATGCGGTGGGCAGGATAAGTGGGCCGGTTCAGTACCTGCAATCATTGTGTTAGATAAGTGTGCAGTTAATGCCAAGCTTTTAGGGCTGTTCCAGGGCCTGTGCATAGGACGTGCATTGCAGTGACTGCCAACACTGGGGATCATAGGCGTGTGTTTTGCCAAAACAAGGATCCATTGCATGGCCCCCCTCAGTGTTATACCCAGCAGCAAGTTTCCCTGGTTACAACTGGACAGAGGGTCCGGGGGCACGGCACCGCCTCGGCTTCCCACCACCGCCACCCTGACTGCCTGCCCCAAGGGCGCAATCCATTTTAGAGATGTCCACTCCAACTGGCATCGACCAAAGTATTATGCATTGAGTTCCGATTGCCTGCTGCACAAGCCACGCTCACAGCGTCATGGGCCTGACATAGTCGGGATGCCCCCCTTGCACATGCTCAAAGTTTTATAGCAGGGATGCTACCTTGCTTGGCAGCACGGCAGGAGCTAGGGTGGGCCAACCGGAGGTGGCCGCCTGAGGTGTGTGCAGGCATACAGTTGCACATCTGGCTGCAGCGGGCTGACAAGGGGCTAGGGAAGTTCCCAGGAGGGTCTCTGTCATCAAAGGCCAAGGCGATGCTCCTAGGAGGACAGGATAGAATACTCACATTGTTTGGGGTGAAAATCTAGCACACAATTTGTAGTGTCTGCAACGATGCCCAACGGCCTGGAATCCTGGGCAAATCACTTAACCTCCCTGTGCCTTACAATATGTAGGGTCCTCAGGTTATGGAACTGGTGCTCATGTAAAGTGCTCGGTGACCCGACGTCTCGGGTCGCAGTCGCGCCATATAAAAACTCTATAAAGAATTTAAATAAACAAATAGTCGCAGTCCAGCCCTGAGGGCATGCTAAGATCCAGTGACCCAGCTAACCACAGGAAAGGCAGAGCTAGCACACAGTGGATAAATGCTACCGATAAGATGCAGGGGTTTTATGGTTCCAGTCAGCGACCTTAATGTATGCTGTAATTTTGCACTGGCCATTCACCAAAGTGCAAATTGAGACTAAAGGCAGTTACTTTGGGTCTGGTGTGTTTAACATGGCATTTTAAGGTTTGAGGTCAGGAATGCCTACTTGTGTACTACAGCACATGCGGTATTATTAGCAGCTGCCCTGGGTAGACACTTAATTGAGGGCTCCTGTTTGAAGCAGCATTGGGTTTGATAAAGTCCAGCACCCCTTTTATGCCCTCTTAGAGGAAGGTACTGACAGTGCACGGGCACACCATTCCAATTTCTAAAATGAGTTTGCATACAATATTCAGGGATGGTGGCGTGTTTTCAACATGGTTACACATCAGCAGCTCACTATTAGTACAGAAATAATAGGTGACCCTCCCACTTAGCATATAGGAGGTTCTGTTTTACCAGTGAAACCTGCTAGTGATGGTAAGTGTGGAACACATGGCCCAAGCAGCGCAATGGGAAGCTGTGCAGGTAGGCATACCGGGGTCGTTAAGTGAAGCGCTGTGGGTCGGTAGTGAGACCATTGACGTTAGTTTTGCTCCCACAGGTTGAGAGGATTAAATAGAAACCAGTTCTTGGTTGGCACCAACGTGATAAAGGACTGCGTCCTTTGCAAGCACAAGGAGTTGGCTAACCAGTGGGTGGCTACATACAATTAGGGGGCCATTCACAATGGGGGTAATTCAAAGGGTGGTCTAAGCAGACTCATGCATCATAGGTTTAAAGCATTCAAGAAGGATAATAAGGGACCAATTTGAACATGCCCTGATACCCTAAAGGCGTCGATTGTCTCAGGACTTCAGCTTTGCGAGTACAAACTCCTGGAGCTGCCCCGGTCCGCTGGTCTTCAGTTAATAAGCTTTCTTGGCTGCAGCTCCAGGGTTTTCAATTTCTGTTAGGTTCAGGGATAGCTCACCACCAGCCAGGTCACATGACCGTAGATTATGCGTAGGCAGGTAATCAAAGCACCTTATGTTAGTCAGCGCCAGATACCACCGGGCGAAGGTATTCAATTAGTCAGAAGTGGAAATGTGAAAGTTTTGTTCCCACCAGCATAGGAGCTTTATGAATGGGTGCTGTCATTCGCCAGGCTGGGAAGATGTGGTTAGAGCACAACTGCCCACAACTACCTGTACAGTTGTCTTCTCTATTTCAGAAGGGGAAAGTGTTGAGTATGTTACTCTCTGTCCTCTTATCCAAGTACATTGACTAACTTCTTGGCACGTTGGGATACTGTAGCAAAAGTTGTTATGGGACACATAGGCTGGGTGAGGGACGTACTCGAAATCTGTTCTTATGCCCAGGGTCTGCCTGCCTTGCCACTGGTTACAGCCCTTCGGTGGGAAGTATAATTTCACTCTCACTCTGGAAGTTACAACCCAAAGAGAGGCGCTGCGGAACGCTGAGCTGCATTCGGCACGAAGGCCTTATTCGAACATCGGCTGGCACCAAATAGACGAATACCATGTACTTGGGTGGGCATCCCGCTGCAACCATGGGTAGGTTTTGGGTCGCCTCAGTAAGACATATTCACCCGCGCTTTAGCCAGGACAGCAGGCGGGTGGTGGTCGTGCCATCTAACAAGGGTGCTGCGGGGTGTAAAAGTTAGTAAACACTGCGTTAGAGCCAATTGACAACAGGGTATTAATGACCTGGCATTACCTTTATTCCGGAAAAGGGCAAGTAGTTGCACAGAAGGTTCCCCGTCTGTCTCCTACAGACTTGCCTGCCCCCTGGGTTTTCCTGCTATGGGCTGAAGATTGGAAGGGGCACCTTCTGCGACCGGTATCACTAACACGTGGATAGTCAACGCCGGGGTAGATATACCATGAAGGGCATGATTACTACTTTGGTTTTCCCTAAGTTTTGGGGGTCAAACTAGGTTGGAGCTTTAAATCCACAGTCCTTAGGAAGCACCTTGCATCCCTCCAATCCAAGTAAGGGCAGTTGGGGATAGATAAGTAACAGCAAGGCGGGTAACAGACACCAGCTGGTCAGTGACAGCGGGCCCCGGGGGCACGCGCGCTTCACAAAACCACAGAGCGGCAACCAGTCGGGTACCAGGGGCGTACAAACCAAGTAGATAGGTGGAATATATATGTCTCTCGGGCCTTATAGCTGGGTGGAGGCGGTCCCATCGCAGGGTACGCACAGGTGAAAACGGTGTGCTTCTCAAGGTTCTCATGACCTATACGGTTTGTGATAGCACACCAAGCTGATTGTTTAAGGTCATCCTGGGCCGCATTTACACAGCCCAGTAGTGGCACTTCAGCTGGGAGGAGCCAGGCCCATTTAGAGGCACGCCGAAATGCGGGGCTCCCTAAGGTTCCCATGACCTAGGCGGTGCGTGGCATCGCCTGCATCAAATGTTAGGCACCATAGTACAGACAGTGCGCCCTGTATTGAATCAGACAGATTCTCCATGCGGGTATGCCTAGGGGGCTCCACCAGAGGGAGCTGAGCAGGCGAAATTCCTGGCAGGGATAAGGGTTGCAGGGCAAGTGCAGGAGGGCAGCTTGGCTCATTGTCACAGTACGCTTAGTTATTGATATTCCTGTGCGCCTTCATTTGGCAAGCACAGGGGCTGTTCAAAGGAAGTATATTCCTCCTTGCCAGAATAGCCATAGTAGGCAGGCAGGTCAGGGAGTAGTCACCTAGCAAGTAGGCTGCTGTCCCATAGATGGGCACACTGGTGTTCAGACACACTTGGCGCTAGAAGGACGGCAGCTAGGTGAGATCAGCAAATAGATGGGGCTTTGTGAGACTGGGTGTCGGCATCGCCCCCGCCCAGACTTGGCTCGGGGCTGAGGCAACTGAAGCAGTGTGACTTTCCCTCATGGGGGTGAATAGTTCTTGGCACAACTTCCCAGGCCTAACTGGTCTTTTGTTTCATCAGACACCATCTGACCCAGGCTAGCATCAAGGTCTTTGGGATATAGATGGGGCCATCTATATCCAGAGGGATGGTTCTCTTTCATCTAGATTGCAGGAAGCTCTAGACAGGAGAGGTTGCAGGTAAGACTATAGCGGGTTTGGTTGGGGGCTCTGGCAGGGACGGTGGCCGCCTCCAGAGCTGTGGCAGAGTTACAGGGCGATCTGGAAGCAGGCCGGTACCAAGGGTACCTCTGCATGGCACCATAAGGGGTGCCAGAGCCAAATCCGAGGAGCCTCATGGGAGGGTCCTGGAAGCCGTGTCGGCACCCCGCTAGTCCTTTGGGCGATTGTGGGCCTGAAGAACCGGGGGTTTGCTATGCGACGCTCCGCCCCGGGAAGGGGCGTGAGTAGAAGTTACCAACGGTCATGTGATCCTGTAAGAGAATCACTTGGACGTCAGCAAAGGCGGGGTTCGCCCCAGTGCTGCTCATCAGGCGGGCAGGTGGCCCAGTTGGTTGCCTGCCCTTGGATCACCCGAAGATAGCCCACCTATTACATAACAGTGTATGTAATAAACCTGCAGCATTTGTACCCAATCAAACAGTCTGTGTTTGTGTTATTATTGGGTAATGTATTTTGTTGGAGGGGGGACTGAGGGGTGCCAATGGTGATATTATGCTGCTGACAGCGGCCCCCACAGGGGGCCACTAGAGCGGTCAGCGCTCTAGTGTCGCCTGGGCACCGGTCACCCCTCCACGCCCCCCCCCTTCCTGAGAGCAGGGACTCCGGCCGGTGTCCCCCTCCTCTTTCCTGCCCAGAAGTGACGCGAGGGGCGTCACTTACGGGGCTCCTTTGTGCGAGGTGGGAGGCTATATAGCCATCCCCCACCATGCTGGCGATCTCTTGTGTTCGCCTCGCACGCCGCATCCCTCCCTACCGCTTACCCGGCGTAGTGATGGCAGGTGAGGGTGAGAATATTGTAATGTTTCCTTTTTTCGTTGCAGGCGGAGTTACAGGGCGGTCTGGAAGCAGGCCGGTACCAAGGGTACCTCTGCGCGGCACCATAGGGGGTGCCAGAGCCAAATCCGAGGAGCCTCATGGGAGGGTCCTGGAAGCCGTGTCGGCGCCCCGCTAGTCCTTCGGGCGGTTGTGGGCCTGAACAACCGGAGGTTCGCCCCAGTGCTGCCTGGCTCATCAGGTGGGCAGGCGGCCCAGTTGGTTGCCTGCCCTTGGATCGCCCGTAAGACAACCCACCTATTACATAACGGTGTATGTAATAAACCTGCAGCATTTGTACCCAATCAAACTGTCTGTGTGTGTGTTATTATTGGGTAATGTATTTTGTTGGAGGGGGGACTGAGGGGTGCCAATGGCGATACTAGGAAGCAGCCTGGCGCTCAGACACTGACCGATGCGCAGTCATGGGGGCTGACTCTGCCAGCAATATGCAGAGTTGAGATGCAGGGGCTCGAAGAAGGAGTGAAAAACAACAAAACCTCATTCACAAGCAAATGGGCTTTTAAAGACCTGTGAAGTACTTGGGTGCGGCTGTGTGTGTGCCCAGAAAGCTGTCTCAGCCCACGCTTGGGGGGAGGGGGTGGAGAGGAAGGAGGGGCTGAAGCCCTTTGAACTCAAAAGGCGCTGTGTGCCTGGCCCCCCAATAGCAATATATCCCGTTCCATCCCAGCCTCCCAGTCATGGACACTGCAGAGGGAAAAGCAGAACTTTGATAGGTAGCGTATTTGCACCTTAGATGATCTAGCTTGAGCAGAGGGTAGGCGTCCACCCTGTAAAATAAGTGGGGGGATACCGTCCACCTGCGTGGTCCCCCGACTCGTGCCCTGGTCCTTCGACTGGAATGCTTGCAATGAGGCCAATAACTGCCATAAAGTGTCCCATGCACTTAATTACCCATAATTATGTCATGGAGAACTAAAACTGGGGGCACAATCACCCGAATTTCCTTTTATGAACCCATTTTGAGCAGGTTACTCCCCCATTTTTGCTATATGTACATACTAAAACCATGCCTAAGACAGTATGACATATACGTTGATGTTAATAGGCGCTGGTGGGAAAAAGGCGCATTCCATTCTCCCTAGTTGTTCTACTGCTGTTCATGTCTATCAGATCCCATACCTGTGCCACTATTAAGCCTAAACATTTGTTTCTGCAGTTAAGAAATTTCTCTTCAGTTGGCATAGGAACAATGTTTTTCTGAGCATAGGAATGACTCATCTTATTAGAATGCTGTTTGTACTATGTGAGTATATTCTATCATAACAAATCAGGAAGAACCAAGTCATATATATGGCTGGGCATCAGTTCTTTGACGTGTTGCTTAAAATATATTTATGTGCTATCATTTGATGTGATCCTAAGTATGAATCTACTTTGTCCTGCTGGAATGAATGTATCTCAACAATCACAATCAACAGTTGTGCTGCACCACAGGGACTTATTTACAAGCCACTTGCGCCACCAGTGGGTCACTTTTTCCCATTTTAAAAGTGACCACCGGCGGCGCAAGGGGATTGTAAATAAGCCCCACAGTATTTGTGGCAGCTAACCATGGTCAAGTCTGGTTTTCTTTATTAAATGCTCCTTGGAGTTCCTCTCGGGCTTCAGAAGAATGGTATACATTTTGGGGAAAAATATACAGCAAAGGAGCCCAGCACTGGATGCTTGGATTGCAAATATTTCCTCTGCTACAATATATTTTCCTCTGGTGCTCAGATAGGTGGGGATGAACAAAATCCAAACACTGCAGAACACCAGCATGCTGAAAGTGATCATTTTGGCTTCATTGAAACTGTCAGGTAACTTCCTTGCTATAAACGCAACCACAAAGCTGATACTCGACAACAGCCCCAAGTACCCCAGTGCGCCATAGAAAAGTACAAAGGAACCTTCGTTGCACTCAATGGTTATCGTACCAATTTCATTTTTCATGTTTAGGTCCACAAAGGGGGGTGAAAGTACCAACCAGACAATGCATATGACGACCTGGGGAAGTGAACACAGCAGAAGGAGGTAGAATGGAAATTTTGGATTCACCCACTTTCTGAATATACTCCCAGGTCTTGTAGCGTTGAAAGCAATGACTACAGTGATGGTCTTTGCCAAAATGGTGGAGATGCAGATGGTAAACACAATGCTGAAAACGACCTGGCGAAGCACACAGGTCACTCGTTTTGGTTCTCCAATAAATATGATGGAACAAAGGAAGCAAAGGAGGAGGGAAACCAGAAGAAGAAAACTGAGGGCTCGATTATTCGCTCTGACGATTGGAGTGTCCCTGTGCCTCACCAAAATGCACAGTGCTGATAAGGTGATGGCTGAGAAGATGGCACAGACAATCACAAGCGCTGCTCCCAGAGGCTCATGGTAGGAAAGAAACAATAGGGGTTTAGGGATGCACTTATCACGGACTTCATTTGACCACTGATGATCCAAGCATTTCACACATTCAACAGCATCTGGAAGAAAGCAGAGAAATTTAACATTATTTTACCTAGCGTTGAAAGAATCCGCCTCATCTTTTTCAGTTCTCACAAAATGCTTAAATACGGTTATTAATGAAGCTGTTTTCTGCAGAAGCTCTGTGTTATTGACACTGTTCACAGTTAAAAACCTACTGGGGTTTTATGCAAGTTATAGCTCAAAGGGGCTTGAGCTATGACTGAAATGAATCATAATCCTTCTAATTGGTAGAATCGTTTCCATGGCAGTGACTCCTTTTTAGGCCTGGCCTTAAGACAGCTTTAAACTGTTTTTTCAGCCTCATGTTTTCACAAAAATAAGAGATAATATAGCCTTATAGCCCGCCGTAGCGGGCTATACCGGCTGTTAAAGACCCGCTGCAGCGTTAAAGGCCCGAGCCGAAGGCGAGGGACTTTAACAATGCAGAGGGGCTTTAAAAGCCGGTATAGCCCTGCTACGAAGGGCTATAAGGCTATTAGAACATTCTGCCACTAGAGGGCAGAATGTTCTAACAAATAAAACAAAGCCTTCTGGGAGCGGGAGGGGATTCAAATCCCCTCAGGCTCCCTGAAGCCTTTGTTCACAGCCAGAGCTGTGAACAAAGAAACATTGGAATGTTGGCGCTCCGGGCTTATACCAGCCATTATAAGCCCGGAGCACTCCATTGTTTTCAATGGAGCTCCCAACATTCCAATGTTCTAATACTACATAATCTTACTTACAGAAAATGGGCTCTAATTCAGCGCACTTCAGTCATTGGTCATATAGAGCGCCATTCAAATGTTGGTTCATTCCACTGAACAGTATAGGTTCAATGGGGCAGTCCCTCATTTCTCCTCTGCTATTGGCTTTGCTCCCAACCTTGACTCAGCCAACTGGAAAACCATTTGGTATCTAGACAGTGTTAGTAATATTGTTACGGCACAAATAAAAAAATTTGGCTTCAGGAGACATTTTTAGTACATGTTCCATCACCTCTTTCGCTTTCGCAAACAAGTGCTATTTGAGCTATCAGAGCTCCGGCAGTTTCACACTAGTCTTTTGTGCCTGCATACAAACTATGGCCAGTGCAGGGAGGAAGAACATTCTATTTACTTTTGGGAGTGGAAAACTCTAAAAGCATCTCACACTTAAAAGCTGATACCAACTATAAATATTGAACGATTAGACCCAATTCTTCAGTACACTTCTGGACCTCAGAAGGAGGGCTGTGCCACTCTGCTAAAAGAAGGACTGATACTCTGCTGCCCTGCTAGTCTGCTGACATGCAGCACTGCTGTCTGAGGGAAAAGGACTGGACCTGCACTGTGAACCCCGGAGCATTAGAGTGACTCCAAGGGCTAGTTGTCAGGCTTCCTGGTAAGAGTCTCAGGGACAGAAAAGGCTCCAACCACCTTAAACCCAGCATCTGCACTCTGTCTGCTGTGAGTTTTGCCTCCCAAGTGGTGCCACCTTTGTCCTGGACCTTTGGAAGTGGGACCGAATGTGCTCCACCAGCCCAGTTGTGGTCCAAGCAGACCTGACGCAGTGTGTTTCATCGCCTCATGGCTCCTCATCATAACCACCGCTGTGTGATGCCTCCTCGATGAAGGACCTGGCATTGCAGCCCGCAGCTCCTCTGAAGTGTCACTGCACGACACATCCTCGATGCAGGACCTCGCATCGCAGCCCTGCAGCTCCCAAGAATCACCACTGAATGATGCATGCTCGATGCCGGAATTTGCACTGCAACCCACAACGTATCGGAACTGCCGCTGCGTGATGCATCCTCCACGTGGGATCTCGCAACAGTCCGCAGCCCAAAATTAAGTTACTTTTTTCAGCAGGCCTAACATGGTCACTGTATCTGGTCCACACTCCATCATGGTCAGCGTGAACTAGTGACTTGTCTCGTTCCGGCTCGACCAGATAACCACAGTTGGCGCTTTGTGCTTTTAGGCACTATTTTCACTTAAATCTTTAACATTGCATATCTCCAGTTCTTCTGATTGGATTTCTGCCATTTGATCTCACATAATTTAATATATTTCAATCTATTTTTTTAATATAAGGAGTTGTTACCTGAAATTTTTACAAGGGTATGCCTTCATATAAGATATCCTCTGGAGGACATGCCTAGCATTTCTTTTGAACTGGTCTGTGGGCAGTTCCATCAACCAAAGCCTTTAGGTCTCCCTATTCATCAACACGTGTCTGATTTTGTGAAAAGAGAGTGGAAGGATGCAGACAAGATGTATTTTCCTAGGTTTGTGTCTTGTTTGTATCCTTTGGAGTAGGTGGGTAAATCTATGTCTGAAGCTGTAACAATGGACTTATTGGTCACCAGTCTAATGGGTAGGACTTCCATGGAGGAAGAGAGCATTATTAAGGATCAGACGGAAAAAAGATTGAGTCTACATTGAAAAAATCTTATACAAGTACTAAGATTGCATCAAGGAGTGGAATTTATAGTACTTATGTCTCTTCTTTCAGATTTTAAATGACTCTTCTAGGCTGTTCAGGAGTCCTCAGAGTGTTCGGATCATCTTGTGTCTATGAAGAAGCAAGTGGAATTTCTGTCTAACATTTCCTTTGACATTGTCTGAGACTGTGCACTTGCTGGAGGTGGAGTCATCTATGCTAGACGAGACCTCTTTTTACAGGAATGGCACACTGGTGCAGCCCAAAAGGTGCTCACCTTACTGATGCCTTTTGAGAGTCCTAGGTTATTCGATGCTGATGTGGGGAAGAAATAACACAGAATCTCTAAGGAAAATAAACATTCTCATCCTTTCTCCAGAGTGGAAGTGCTGCTGGCTCACGCTCCTCCTTTCATAAGTCTTCTTTTCATCAGCCATCCCAAAGGTCTGGTCAGCAGCACCAGCAGCAACAGTTTTCTTTCTACAGGAAGCAGATAGGGAAGGGTTCCCAGAATCAGGAAGACGAAAAGGGGAAGGTTGCCTCTCCATCCAGGCAGTGGTCCTAACAGTGCCGGATTTGGGAAAAATAGGGACCCCTACATGCAAAGAATGTACTTGCTAGCCGTAGGGAAAATGACAAGGGGGAGAAAAGGGCTAGAACAAAGTATGCAGTAATCAAAACACTTTCAAATTTCAGGACAACATGTAAATGACTAATCCAAAAACATTGTGCATACATTATTTGTAAATGACTATATCACTGTTCAAATATTTTATTATCAAAGTCGACAATTGAGGCACCCTGGTCACTGCGTATAGGACAAGGCTGAATTGCATCGAGTTTGTGAAAGACAGAAACAACATTATGAAATGTCTTGCATCCAAAATCATTATGTAGTCTCCTGCGCCATACTGTCTATATAAAATCAAACATGTTAGCCTACTGAGCTTTCTTACTCAACTTTTAGTCTACAAGTTTAGGCATCTGGTTTGAAAACAGGTGCTTCACCCTCTGAGCTATCTCAGACTATAACGACATGGATAGAGTTTTGATAGGTCTCGCAGAACCTATCTGCAATGAGTGTGGGAATAGAGTGGGAACTGGTCGGTTTCTGATCTAGCTATGTTTGAACTGGAACAGGCTTCTAGGCACCCGATGACACACTGGTACATTTGCCTGGGTGAGTGCTTATACACACCGTGTGCATAGGATTAGTAATCTGCAAAGCGCAGTCCAAGGGTGACCCTTTATTCTTCAAACTGCCACCTGGCTGCTAAAGCTTCACTTATTTTGTCTTGAATTGTACCATTTGTTCATAGTTGAAACGGATGCCTCCAGGTCACCATCACCACCATGGAAAACACATATGTACCCAACCAGGCACCTTTCATGATGACTAGAGACAAAAATTAAGTTGTATGTGTTTTATACTACTCAAGCTGTGTATTTATGTAAGATAAACAGATGAATGTGTGTTCTGTCAAAATTTAGGCTATGTGTGTGTAATTAGTGTGGACAGAACTCTGCAGAATCTCATGGATTTTTATGTATCTCCACGGAATTCCACAGAGTAAAACGCAGCAAGTGCCGTCCACCACTAACAAAAAAGAGTGTGTCCTTCGGAAAAATTCACCCAGCCCTTTTCTCTACACACTTTGCAGGAGGCCGTTCCTGGTGATCATGCCACCACATTATAAAATGGAGTTCAGATGGATTCTATTAGGACCCTTGATACTACTTGGAAATATATATCCCTTAATGGGACAGGGAGGAGGCATAAGAAAAAAGAAACAAGAACTTTACTCTCTCCTTTCATGTTTTTTTTATCACCAAGAAAATTGGCCCTGATGAAGTTCACGGCGTGAACGAAACATGTTGGCTCTCCAGTGTTGTCATCAAAGAAACAAAGATTTTTGGAGCACATATAAGTGATTGGACTGATACATACATTGAGCTTTGATATTGCAGTGCACTCCACGTGTGTGTGTTGGATTGTTCTGACCTTTCGGTTGCTTCGGTTGGAGCAGCAGGTGCTGTGTTTGTGCACAATATGTATGGAGAACAAGGGAACCCCTCACAAATGTGACCTGGGGTAGAAGATAGTTCACAAGGACAATGGTCTGGTGAGGTCAGGGATCCTCATGTAGCGGAGCTACAGTTATTGATTTGGAAAAACAATTCAATGGTTTGCTAATACGTAGAACTCAATTAGAAAACGTATGCAAGGACACAAGAGAGTAGAGGAAGGCATCACATTTTATTCAACATCATAAAATGGAGTCGCTTCCATTCCTACCATTTTCTCATTTTGCGACAGTGTATATTGTATATACAGTGCTCACACATACAAAAGTGAGGGTGCGTGAAGTGAAGTGCTTAGTGACAATAAAAACATTTCATCGCATTGACAAGCAGATCAAAAGAACCCAATTGGTTTAAGCAATTTAAAGGGAACTTTGAAATTGAGGTCGACGGCGTTTCGATCTTAGTGAGTCAAGATCATCATCAGGACGAGGTAAGTGCGAGCACGTATGATTACGCGGGACCGTAGTGATAGAATCCAAGACCTGCACAGATGGTCGATGAGCCCAAGATTCAGGAGAGCGTCCGTGTTGGTAAGGGCACGAAGGGGAGGAGAATTCCCAAGGCGTTGTATGGACGGGAGTAAAAACCGGAGTAAAGCCGTTGACAGTCCGTGTTCTTCGGCGTGTAATTAGACTCAAGGCATGTGATTGACCCGGGAATTTCTGCAAGTTGGCAAGAAGATATTTGGAAGTTGAATGAATCAATTCAAGAGCGCGCTGGCAGCAGTCCGGAGCGTGTTTGTGCACAAGGCAAGATACATTTATTATGCATATTGGGACAAAGAGGGAGGTCCGGTTTTGGTGCCTTGGTTCTGTTTCCTCTTTTTTCATACAATAACTAACATACTGCACTGCATGAGGCTAGTGCATCATGTCAGATATGTATTGTGACTGTGTGAGGATGGGCAGTAACAGCCACTACCTGGCACATAGACAATATAGTACAGCCAGTGGAGCCCTCTTCTGCTGTCAACCTGACATCACAGGTTTTACATTCAAACAAACAATTTATGAGATAATTTGTCTTCATGTAAAAGTAGTAAAAGATAAAGCAGTTAGTGACAGAGCAAGGTGGTGGGTCACTACCCTGGCACACCGCTATTGAGAAATCGCTACTGCATTGTGGCTTAGAAAATGGTGTGAGTCAATATGAGGAACACCACCCTGGACTCCCCCATGTGTGTAGTTCTCAAAAATGTCTGGGTTTGGCAGGTTTCCCTGGGTGCCAGCTAAGCTAGGGTCCAAAATCCACAGCTACCCAAATTGCGAAGAAAGGGTCAGTTTTGAGTGAAAACATTTGATCTGCCCATGTTACATTTTAGACCTTTTCCAGTGATGGGTGCGAGGCCCACCCACACAAGAGGGGGACTATTTTAATCAGGAGATGTTGGAATGTTGAATAGTATGACATTTGTTGAACCTCGTGGATTCTGGAACTTCCATTCACAGCAATGTGAGGAAAATGTGTGTTCTTAGCCAAAGTCTGATATTTAAAGCGGGGTTTGAGTAAAAAAACAACCTTGTGAAGACCACAAAAGTCATACCAGTCTAGTTTTCAGAAATATCTGAGTAAGTTAGGTTTCACTGGGTGGCAGCTAAGTAGGGCCCAACATCCGCAGCTAACCCCTGTAAGAAGTTTGGTTATTAATTGGGCAGGATATGAGGCCAGCACAAGTAATAGGTTCACAACTGTTTCCGTACTGGGAACAATGAACCCCATTGGAGCACTTGACATGACGCAAGATCTTTTGTAGTGAATTTGTTACAGACGGCACTCCCAGAATTGTCGGATTGGGACATGGACTCGTAGATCCGAAGAGCGCATAGACTGCCACTCGTGCTAAAGGAGAGGGGTCAAGTACACCCTTGTTCTATTCTTATTTTTGTGGGCAGTTTTTTGCTGAGATAAGCTACCCACTTCAAGGCACGTCCAGGGGCACCGCTAATGGTCGAATTGAAGTCTATATGGACTCGGTCAGATTTATGCAAGGCAACAATGGTCTGACGTTGAAAGATGCACCATCTCAGAGACCCATTCAAGGGAGTTGGGGCACAGGTGTTTTTGCAAGAGCGTGCATGTCTCAAAGTTATAAAAGATGGACGTCAGCAAATATTCCAGTCTGAAACAGAAGCCTCTAAAGTTCTGAGGCAGTGGCATAATAATACAAGGGCTACTACTTGAGCGACAAGATTTTTAGCTAATGACACTTCTTTTTCTATGGTGATTTTGTGTTTCTCCTTTTTTCTTGGCTAGCACGTATGGGGGGTGAGGGGTGGGGGGCGCACAGGGGTGGAGGGCCGGGAGGGGGCATTCCCAGAAGAATGCTACACCAGCTGGTAGGTTTCAGGGTAGGTGATTCCTTCTCAAGATACGGGGGAGGGACTGGGGAAGGGGGGGGAGTTTTGCTAGGAACAGAAATTATCACTTATGCACTTTTAGGGAAGATGGGGTTAATGAGTCAGAATTATCAGAAAGCATACACAAGAAGCACTATAATTTTAGTAAGGTTGGGACATAGTCAGACAAATGATGTTAGGAAAATTTCTTACGGAAATTTAAAAACCACACAATATCAGAGCCGAGATTTATGTGTCGAAATGTAGCTGAACTAAATCAAAACCACAAAAGACAGTTAATTCGGGAGGAATTGGAAATTTATAAACCCTGTATACTAGGCTTGACAGAAAATCACCTAGCACATAGATATTGGTAAGTATTGGACCAGTTAGGTTATGAGAAAATAGCCTGCACGTCCCAGACAATTTCGATACGAGGGGTGGCTCTAATGAAATATAGAAATCTGGCAGTCAAAATAGTTAAAACCTCCACAGACAGCAGAGGGAGATGGGCTATCACACAGTTGATGATCAATACACAAAGGTATTCTATTTGTGTGGTTTACGGCCCATACTTTGACAAACCAGATATATTCAATTTTCTTAACTTGGAGCTGGTGGATTGGGAAGGGGAACTCATAGTAATGGGGGACTTTAACTGTGTCATGGACTCAAATATTTAGCACTGCCCCAGGAAAGGGGAGGCCTCGCAGTTCCTAATATTATGATGTATTACTGGGCAGCCCTCCTATATCAGATGACTACCCTCTTATCGGTGAATAATATCAAGGAACCAGCACAGGGCCCAAATATACCCACGATTTTTTGGGTGACACGCAATTTGCAAGGCATTATTTTGAATGTACAACAGTGTGTATCACACTGTTTGAGATTCCCAATCGGGTCGCAAATTGAGAGGCTCATGAATATTAATGAGCCTCTCGCAATTTGTGACCCCATTGGGAATGGCAGGCCCTCCCAGGTCTGGTGGCCTACTGGGCTCAGCAGACCACCATGTCTGGGACTGCTTTTAAATAAAGCAGGTTTTTTTTTAATGCAGCCCCTAAATGCATTTAAAAAAAGAAAAAAATGAAACATTTTCATTTTAGTTTTTTAAGGGCAGGTAGTGGTCCCTGGGACCACTGCCTGTCCTTAAAAAACATTTTACCCTTAATTTGCAAAGGGGAAGGGGTCCCCTTGGGACCCTTTCCCTTTTGCGAGTGCATTACCATCCTCTTGAAGAGGGTGGTAATTTGCACAAAACATTCATAAATGGGCTTGCGCTCGCTATTAGGAAGGGAATGCCCCTTCCTAATAGCAAGTTACAAAACCTATTTAGCGAGTCGCAAAAAAATTGCGACTTGCAAAATAGGCTTTGTACATGGCTCATTCTGTTTTTGCATGCGCAAACGGGTTCGCAAACCCGTTTGCGCATGCAAAAACAGTCGTACATCTGGCCCAAGATGTGTTTTTTATGTGACTTGAAGGAGTTATAGGGAGTTTTTTATGGGGTCATAGGAAGCCAGATGGGCAATGAGGTACCTGAAATTGCCATATGAGCAGGGAGGACTCAAACTGCCAGATTTCGAATTGTATTTTTGGGCTGCATTCATAGGCCGAATTCGGCGATTATTGAATGGGGATAACTTGAGGAAGTGCACAGATGGCTATCAATTAGCATTAGGACCAGATATTAGATATGCAATGCATAAGCTTACAGACCCTAATTATTTCAAAAGGTTAAGATTTAAGGTGATTCAGGATGTGGTTCAAGTTTGGCGTGTAATATGTACTATGTTTTCCCTGCCAACTATACACACGCTCACTCCATTATGGGGTAATCCACTTTTCCCAATATCTTTCATGACAATGTGGGGCAAGCCTGGGGAGATAGGGGACTACAAAATCTGCGCTATTTATTTGATAGTCAGTGAGTATGATCTTTGCTGCACCACAGGAAACATTTTGTCTAACACAAAGATAATTTTTGAAATATCTCCAGGTCAGGGACTATCTCATCCACAACTGCGAATTTAACAACTACCAAGAGATCTCTGCAGTTTACACATTACTCTATCAATCTTCAATATGCGGCATAGGTACATTTTATCGGGAGCTTATGTCGCATAGTGAAGATGATAGTGCGCAGATAGCGGCAACAAGGATCCAATGATTAGCAACTACAATAACAGGATCAGAAATACAAAAGGCACAGGAAACACTTGATCAGGCAATAAATTCTGTGAATCTCAAAACGCAAAAATTTAAAACTGTATATATGCTTTATTATACATCGGACTGTATTTCCAAATGAACATACCCTATGAATTCATCTTGTGTATATTGCCCAATATGTAATCTTTATGTTGCAGACATCACACATATGTTTATTGAATGTCCAGCCCTAAAAAACTTTAGCCTAAATAACAAAGAGATAATAATTGGCCTACAGGGTGGGGACAATCATAGTCTTAAATCCCTGAAATCAGTCATAACAGCTAGTGCGCGCTTATGCATTGCAAGGGCATGGGTGGATGTAATACCAATAGAGTTGCTGAATTTCAGTCACTACTTCGACAAAGGTATGAGTGTGAAATGGCAATAGCTAAAGATTTGAACCCAGAAGAGTTATAAAAGTGGTTAAGATCTGGTTCAAACTTCAATGGATGTAATTCATTCAGAGCATGAAGGGTTGATTGTGGTAGACGAAGGCTTTTGATACCGGCATTACTATTAGCTATTTTTCTCTCTTTGGTTCTAGTGCATTTTTCTTTCTCGTTTTTCTTTTGTTAATTGAAGAGTGTGACGATATGTATTAATACGTAATTTACCTCTGTAAGATGATATGATCATTTTGATTCTGAAAAAATAAAAAACGTTATAAAAAAAAGGGGGACTTGACTCTCTCAGGGCAGCGAAGCAAGACCTATTCAGGGGAGGTGGTGTGTGCTAGTAATCGCCATTCACTGGCAAGCATTAACAACACTCAATAAATGTTTGTCAAATCAGTGATCTTTATTTGAAATAAGAAAAGTACATTGATTGCACACACACTATCAAATACTATGCATTCATTTACAAATATATACATCAAGTAGGTTGTAATTCCTTTGGTGACACTCTAAAATCGCATTTGACCCCCTAATGTTCATAACCCCCAAAATCACAGAACCCCTTGCCCCACATATGCCAGATAGAACATCATTATACATGGGATATCACTTTCGAATAAGGCAGGCCTATTGACATTGTCATGGAGTCACCACATAAATTCATATGGTAATCCGATTAAATTTGTCAAGAGACCACCGTTTCAATATATAGGGCAAGCCTATTGGCCTATTGGCTTTGTCACAGGGTCACCACATTAAAAATAAAGGACGCCTATTGCCTTTGTCAAGGTATCACCTCTTTAGAATATAACTGAAGCCTATTGGCTTTCTCATGGGGTTATCACATTATAGGGCCAATGATCACATGTTGACAAATCACCATCATATCACAAAATCAGGATCCATGTTTAAATACAATCCTTATTCTCAAGAAACTATTGCAAAGTTTATCAAATATCACTGTCAGCAATTAACTTTCAATAAAACATTTACAATCAACTTAACATGTGTCAGAGTCTTTCTTATACCCATTTAGGCCACATACACTTCATCCATAAATCAACCCGTCAGAGTCCCTGCACTCACAGGCTATAAATAGGAAGTTACAGTCTTAGAAATGGTTAAAATAAAGGTTACACAGTCTTGAGGTCATGCATTTCCTGACCCCAGAAATAGGGTCAGTTTATACATTTCTTCTGTGTGGGCTGCTGCAACATGTGTAGCCCCTCACAGTTCTCCTCTAATTTGATGGTGATGCCCCTGCCATCCTGGGTACACCAGTATCACAACTATATAGGCAGACTAAGCCTCACAGAGCATTATAGGGTGCTACCTGGCTCGAGCTATGATTACTTTATGAGCGGTTGTGTTTGCCAATCCTTTTTCTTTTGGTCTTTATTTTCATTTATGGGTACCTGGCAGATTTCACGGTGGTGGCCGTGAGCGAGCCTCAAGGCCCCCACAACCACAACCTGCTCTCTCATGCCCAGTGAACTCCACCGGCCAATGTGGGAGCCAGCCCTTCTTCTCTATCCTGCCTCTGCTTCCTGGCTGTGGGGAGCCCTCCACCCCCCTATACACAGGTGAGGAAGGTAAAAGATGCGCTCAATGTTGCTTTGACCACCTGGGAAGCAGTAGTTATAGTTACAGTGTGCAGTTGCGCTTGTGGCACTCTGGGGACTCTATCAATGGTGATGGTGCTGGAGCAGAGTTTTCAGTTTGAAAATTCAGTGGCTTTTGAAGCTCTGGCATGTCTATTCGTTGTACTAATTTATTAATAATTAATAATTAATTATTTGTCTTGTGCAAGTGCGTTTATATTAATCAATTTGTTTGTCCTAACAAGAGAGAGTTACACGTGGGTGTGCATGAATGTGCTGTTTTAAAAAATAACGTGCGTGTTTTCATGTTTAAACGTTGCTATGTGCTGTTTATTTTTGAGCACAAAACGCTTTCCGAATTAATGCTTTTCTATGTTGCAAGTGCTAGATAAATGCATACACATAAGGGTATTAGTGGGGTTAACACTGTTTAATCACTATGCTGTGGTAACGTTGTTTTTGTCTCTTTTAATTAAGATGGTCTATTGAGGCCTATGTTGGCCTAAGAAAAGATGGCCGACTTGTGAGCCTGGCTGTGATTTATAATATGAAAACTGTGACGAGGGAGACCCCTGCTGGAAATGGTCTTGAAGCTAACTGACCATGGTCCTTGCTTGCTTGTTTGAAAAACTTTCCATGAGGACAGCAGCAGTTTTTGGGAAATCTCCAAGTGAAATGAAAGTATCCTTGGCAGCCTTGGGAAACAAAGGAGCCTTAGAGAGAAGCTCTGAACTGTGGTTCGATTGCCGAGGAAAAGTAGAACTAATATGATACATGTTTTATTTTCTTGGTTCCTGTTCCGTAGTTTTCATTATGTGTACTTTTCCTGAGCGGAGATTCTCAAATGTAGCGATGTTACATCCTTTCCTTCTCGCTCTGCTCAGCAAGTCCGGCGGACATTACAGTTTTTTCTATGTTCCCAATGTATCTTTCTATTGTTTAGAAACTATAAGAAATGTTAGCCTAGAGAGGGTTTTTGCCACTTGCCATTTTGCCTTTGCCGCGTACCGAATCTGCGTTGCTGAGGATTGATGCTGAAGGGACTTCGTCTTGAGAGACATTTACCGAGAGACTTGTCCTGACCCGTTCTGACATTTAGCTAGAATAGGTAACTATGAGAAATGATTTATTCTGATTGATTTTTCTTTGACTAATTTTAGATAAAGCAATATAATTTTAAAACATGGTGTTGGATATTCTTTCTTGTCAATTATTGGGTTTGCATTATTGATTATTGTTGTATATATTGTATAGATTATGCTTAAGGACAGTCACAAAAACCAGGTCTTATCGACCTCGGTATAGATGCAGGGTGTTTAGGAGTTTTCCTTCCACAGGTTTATTGCTGGTAGAGTATTTGAGCGTATGTTAGTGAAATGGGCCCTAGCGTATGATGTATGCATGTGCGTGTAACTGTGAGATTACTTTATCCGTGGTAGTGGGAATATTATACACACCCTGATCTCTATCAATTTCCTGGTAGCAGAGATTGATGGTTTTTGATGATTGTCTTGATCTGATAAGATTGTTTTTAATGATTATTGATTATTGGTTCATGTTGGTATATGTACTAATACTATATGTTGGAGTCGTAATGTTGAGTTATATGTAGTGCTTCTGGAACTTGGAAGCTGTAGCAGTTCCGTAGTAGGGCAGAGGGAAGTATATGCTGCTCTCGGGAAAGACGGAATTGTAAGGAATAACGTGTGACAATTGAAGTTGCGCGTCACATTGTCTGGGTTCGGAATCAGTGACATCGTCGTATGTTACTATTAGATATTTCTGGTATATATGGAGTGTGTATGATAGTGAAGGTTATCTGTGAAACTCTGGTCTTAAGTCCCAGGGATCCGTAAGGATTTCCGTTAAAGCTTATTGCGGGAGGAGTAATAGGTATTCTCTGAGCTAATTTGAAGAACTGGGCAAAGAAAGCTTGCTTAGTTGGTGTATGTTATAATTCTGTAGTGGAGCAGATTGTCTGTTCTCGGGAAGCAGGATTCTGTGTGTACGTACTATATTTCCTTGTATGAATGTGCGTGAATGTTTGTACATTTAGTTGATTGTAAGACTCTTTGGACAAGTCCTAGAGGAAACAGTTAATGAATGTATGTTAGTAGGGCAGAGTAGAAGAAGTGCTACTGTGTCAATGAAAGGTTTCTTATGAAATAGACTCTCTTTTACTATTCTGTGGTTAGCGAAGCAGACAATGGAGATGTTTTTATGTTGTAACTAATAGATTTTGTAGAAATTTTGACACGAAGTCTACTGAAAAGATTTTGTAAAGGAGGGGTAGACGAGTCACAGAAGACAGGAGACAAACTGCAGTGACTGTTGACGTCAGAAAGACCGCGCTCTGATTGGATGGTAGATCAGAATAGTGCTCGCGCTAGGATTGGTGCGTTAGTGTGAGCCGCGCAAAGATTGGAAGGGTTATTTAGTGACGTAAACGTTCCAGGATTGGTGCGTTAGTGTGAGTCGCGTTGCAATTGGTTGAAAAATCGTATTGTATATTTATAATACGGAAAGAGTAGAGAGTTCTTTGTAAACGCTAAAATGTATTACCAAGAAGAGAAAAAGAAGGAGACATTTTTTGGTAAAATTAAAAAGTGGTTTAGCAAGGATAAAAATGTTAAAACAAGAGAGGGTGAGTTGTTGCCTCCACCGAAAACACCTGCATCCTTCATGGCTGCAAGACATGGGTTTCATACCTGTATATGGTTGGAGAATTGGGTTAGGTATACTAAAGAAGATGGTGTTCTAGCATTTCCAGAACATGGTTCATTTAATCTGGCTGTGTTGAGAAATTTACGGGAAAAGATGCTATGTCTTGACCCGAAACCGAGACCTACACAGTTCGAGGCTTTAGTGGAATGGGAAGAGGAAGTACATGAGAGAGAAAAACAAAGATCTGGAGGGTACTATAGGTATATGTTTGGGAGGAGACATGATCGTGAGACTCATCATGATCGAATGAAAAGGTGGCGAGATGTTAGTATGTCAGAGGGATTATATCCGATGAGAACAGTTGAAGGAGGAGCAGAAAGGGTTCCTGAGTCAGAAATAAGAAAATATGGAGTTAATGAATATGAGGATGAGGTCTTGAATGACATGATTTACAAAAGACCACCTCCATATAGACCAGAACCGGACAAAAGTACACCAGTTGTTTCTCCGATAAGAGATACAGTGTGTGTTAGTGAGACGGAAAATGAGACACCTGAGGTAAGGAGTGATCATTACCTTGATAAGAATGCCAGACAATTAGCCAGAACTACAACAGAGTTGACAGAGAAGATTAGGGAGTTAACGAAGAATCTGGAAGCTGTTACGGTGCCTGTAACAATAGGTCCAGTTATGCCTGTGTTTGACAAACAGAGAGCAGGTGAGAATGGACTGGTGATTCCATATGTTGGGAATAATCTGACAAATTCAGTTGGTCCTTCAGGAGATTCAGGCAAAAGAGCAGAAAGAAGTGACCTGAGACAATCAAGACATGACACATGTAGTGAAATACTGGATGCTAGTGAAGCTAGTTGTTCAGGGATGCCAATTTTAGAACCGCAAAAGAGAGTGGTTCCAGTGAGAAACACTGCTGAAATAACAGTTGATGATTTGAATGATTGGATGAAGGTTCTACAGAAAAAGGATAAAGATTCACAAGTAATTGATGTAGCTAAGTTACGTGTAGAACTAGAAGAGCTTGTCACAGGAACAGTTCCAACAGAGATTCTGAAGAGTCATCATGATGGTGAACTAATGTTTATGTGCAAGAGTGTTACCTGGAGAGCAAGAAATACACATGACAGGCTAAGAGCAATAACAAATGAACAGGGAGTTGACATTGATAAAGTAAAAGCTTTACAAAGAACTTACAGGATGGATTTTACAGAGAAGGATCTTGAAAATTTGAATGCTACTGGTAGAACAGGACAGATTAAGGAAATGGTAGCATTATTGCGAAGATGGGGTGATGTAGAAAAGTGGAAGGATAGGTGGTACAAGAAAAGAGATGAGGCTGAAGATAGAACAACTTATTCAGCATTTCCAGTGAGAGAAAAGGAGAAACCAGTGGATAATTATCCTATGAGAGAAATACCTGGAGGAGGATATGTACATGTTCCATGGACTAGACAGGATATTTTATCATTCACAAATGATTTCCCTTGATTGAGAGAAAAGCCCGTCGAGTGGTATAGGCAGGTAGATAGGTTTGTGAAATTGTCAAAAGTGCTGTGGGTTGACCTGAATAGTCTGTTTGATATAATTGTTCCAGCAGACTTGTGGACTGAATGTAAAATAGTTGTGAGTTGGCCTACTGAGGAATATCCAAGAGACCCAAGAACAGGGGCACCAGATCCAGAGGTAATGAGGAAGTATGATCAGGTGATGGTATACCTGAAGAGTAAAGTACCTGCAAAAGAGACAGACTGGGTAAAGATAGATCGAACACAACAGGAAGCGAAAGAATCAGTTCATGCTTTTTACGAGAGGCTGATACTGGCATTTAAACAATTCAGTGGAGATGAACACCTGGGTGACAAAGATTTGAGTCATTTTGTATACAGATTTGTATATGGCCTTAGACCTGAAATTGGTGAGAGAATTCGTGAGCACACAGTGGATTGGCAGAGTAAGAAAGTAGATGAGATCCTGAGGCATGCAAAATACTTCAGTGATGAAATTGAAGCAAAACAAAGAAAGCTGAAAGAGAAAGCAATGTGGGCACAAGTGAAAGTTGCGGAGAGACAGGAAGCACAGTTAGTGGAACAGGCGAATAATCCAGGAAATAATGCAGCGAATAGACCTAGATATGCAGGGAAAGGAAAAGGAAGTCTTGAGGAAGCAAAGAAAAAGTTTCCTTGTCACAACTGTGGCCAATTGGGGCATTGGAGATCGGAGTGTCCTAATCCACCATTAGTAAGTAATGAAAGTAAATCCTTAAATCAACAGGTGCAGAACGAAGGAAATAATCAACAGCAGCAACAACAGAAAGTTGTGAGACAGCAGAGTCAAGAGCCAAAACCGCCCTTGCTGCAGAATAGAGGGTTACAAAAGTATAATCAGGATTCAGGATTCTACAATGATGAGCAGGTAAACAAACCAAGACGTTCTAACAAAGTACAACAGTACTTGTTAAAGAGTGAAGGGAGTGAGTCTGAGGGTGATTATTGACGGTGCCGAGGAGAGGAAGAAGAGTGCATACTTGGTGCAACTCTAGAAATAGACCAGGCAGGACCATTTGTGGATGGGAAAATAAATGAGGAGAGTGTTACTTTTTTGGTAGACACAGGTGCGACAAGATCAACTGTCAGGTCAACAGATGTTAGAAATCTTCCTCTCTCGGATGAAGCAATCCAAGTAGTTGGTGTAGCCAATACGCAAATCAAAACACGTCTTACTGAACCTGTAAGAGTACAGATAGGGAAATTTTCAGACATGCACAGATTTATTGTCTGTGACACGAGTCCAGTGAACCTATTGGGTAGGGACTTGTTGTGCAAAATGAACTGCACAATTTTTTGTACACCGGATGGAATAGCCTTTGAGACACCAGATGAAGATGTTTTGTACCGAGTGACTCTAGAAAATAGAGAAAGTGAGTTAATTGGTGCATTTGCTGTGTTTAATCCGGAGGATTTGCCTCGAGAACTGAGAGACACAGTGAAAAGGACAGTTTGGGATTTTACTGGAGAGGATGTGGGATTGATGAATAATGTAGATCCAGTAAAAATTGCAGTAAAAGAGGGAATCACATATCCTAACATTCCTCAATACAAAATGACACCAGAAATAATTGAAGGGATAACTCCTATAATTGAGAAAATGATTCAGCAAGGAGTCCTGAGAGAACTACTGAGTAGTCCGTGTAATTCACCGATAATGGGACTAAAAAAGCCCAATGGGAAATTTAGGATCGTACAGGATTTGAGAAAAGTTAATCAAATTGTGGTGGCATGTTGTCCTATTGTGCCAAATCCATCAGTGATCCTGTATCAAATTCCACATGATGCTGAGTGGTATACAGTGATTGATTTGTGTCATGCGTTCTTTTCAATTCCATTGCATCATGATAGCCAGCCGATTTTTGAATTTAGGTTTGGCCAGCGTATCTTAGCATGGTGTCGAATCCCACAGGGGTATACGGAGAGTCCTTCGATATTCAATCAGTTATTGAAGAAATCGCTGGAAAGTTTGATCATGCCCGAGAGTTCAGTGCTAGTGCAGTACATTGATGACACGTGAAGCTTGTGAAGTAGATACCATAGCTTTACTGAATCATCTGGCAGATGGAGGGATAAAGGTATCTCCAGCCAAATTACAGTTTTGCAAGAAAGAGGTGCATTATCTTGGACACAATATTGAAAAGGGTCTGAGAAAAGTGACTACTGACTGGATCAGAATAATCAGAGAAATGAAAGCTCCAAAAACCCAGAGAGAAGTGAGAATGTTCCTGGGTATGGTGGGTTATTGTCGTCAGTGGATAATTAATTTTTCCTTGATAGCAAAGCCACTGATTAAACTGACAAAAAGTGAAATGACGGATCCATTGGATCTAGATGCAGAACAAATGGCAGCATTTGAAGAGCTCAAAAGTAAAATGTGTGAGGCTCCAGCTTTGGGTATGCCTGACTATGAAAAAGAATTTGAGCTATACTGCAGTGAAAGAAATGGATGTGCACTTTCAGTGTTAATTCAGAAGCATGGATTACTGAGAAGGCCTATTGCGTACTTCTCATCGACACTTGACCCTGTAGCTGTGGGTTTACCAGGTTGTCTGAAATCTGTGGCTGCAACATGCAGGAGTCTGGAACAGAGTGAGGGAATCATAATGGGATATCCTGTAAGGGTATTCGTACCTCACAATGTGGCAATTCTTTTGACAAGAAGCAGGACTCAGTACATGTCACATAGTCGATTGACTAAATATGAAAAAGTGATTCTGGGAGCATCAAATTTGACTCTTGAGAGATGTGTAAATGTGAATCCAGCGACACTTTTACCAGATGTTGAAAATGTGGGTGTGAAAATGGAAGATGATCATGATTGTTTGGATGTGCTTGAGTACTGTACAAAACCAAGACCAGACATAAGGGATCTACCCTTGAATGAGAGTGATCATGTGTTGTTTGTGGATGGATCATGCCTGAGAAATGATGATGGTGTGCTATGTGCAGCATATGCGGTATGCAAAGTTTCAGAGGTCATGGAAGCATCACCATTGAAAGGAGTAAAATCTGCGCAAGTTGCTGAATTGGTGGCATTGACAAAAGCTTGCGAAATTGGGAAAGATTTGAGGACAACTGTATTGACTGATAGTCAGTATGGATTTGGAGTGGTGCATGATTTTGGCCAACTTTGGCTACAAAGAGGTTTCTTGACATCGAGTGGAACTCCGATAAAGAATGCTGAAATGATTGGTAAATTGCTTGAGGCGATACAGCTGCCTAAGGAGTTAGCAGTTGTAAAATGTGCTGCCCATGGACTAGGGGAGGATTTTATAACGGTCGGAAACCGTTATGCAAACGATGTTGCGCAATACTGTGCCAAAACAAATCAGTCCATCAACAGGGACAGAGAAGGGGAAATGTCTTTACTCTCTGTGATGTTTACTAATGTCTTAGAAACCTGGGATGAAGTGAAACAGTTGCAAGATGAGGCAGGAGAGGAAGAGAAAAAAGATTGGATTAAGGCAGGATGTGCTCCAAGAGAAACAGACCATGTATGGGTCTACAGAGATGGCAGACCAGTAATGCCCAACTCCATCTTGTCGTCAATGGCAAGGATGTATCATGGCCAGGGACATTTGGGGAGGGACGCTATGGTTAGGTCGTTCAAGCAAACCTGGTACAATGCAAAGTTCAGGACAATTGCAGAAAGCATCTGTCAGAGGTGTTTAGTTTGTCAGCAATTTAACACTGGGAAAAAGACAGTGGTGAGTCTGGGGACAATAGGCAGAGAGGGAGGTCCTTTTACAAGAATGCAGATTGATTTCATTGAAATGCCCCAAGTAAACAGACTGAGGTATGTTCTAGTGGTAGTCTGTTTGTTTTCAAGGTGGGTGGAAGCTTACCCGACTAGAAGAAATGATGGATTAACAGTGGCAAAGTTACTGTTAAGGGAGTTGATTCCTAGGTACAGGTTTCCAGTAACAGTTGAGTCTGATAGAGGTGGACACTTTCAAAATGAGCTTATGGGTTTGATTTGTGAGGCATTGAAAATACAGCAGAAGCTACATTGTGCATACCGACCAGAGGCTTCTGGTGTGGTTGAGCAGATTAATGGCACAATCAAGAATAGAATTGGAAAAATGTGCTTAGCCACTGGCATGAAATGGCCAGATGTTTTACCTCTAGTTCTGATGACTATGAGATCTACTCCATATAGAACTACTGGTTTGAGTCCGCACGAGATAATCATGGGACGTGCAATGCGCCATGCATTCGTGCCTGTCAATAAATTGGTGACAATAACTGATGACATGATTTTGGATTACTGTAAAGGCCTGGCTGACGCAGTTCATTCTGTGTTTCACCAGGTTGGAGAAGAAGCTACCACACTTGAGAAGAAGCAAGCCCATGATCTGAGTCCAGGAGACTGGGTGAGGATAAAAGTTCACAGGAGAAGAAATTGCTTGATTCCAAGGTGGGGAAGGCCGAGACAAGTTATTCTGACTACGACAACTGCAGTAAAGTGTGCTGGAGTGAAGCACTGGGTACATGCAAGTCATACTCTGAGAGTTCCAAACCCAAAAGAAGGGACTGGTAAAGAGTATTTTGAAGAGTCAGATTCCAGTGATGATGAAGATACAGAATCAGTGGGGAAAGAAGTAGGAAGAGCTTCGAATGAACCACTGCGAGTATCAGAGAAGAGATCAAATTCTGTAAAAGAGCCTGAAGTTTCAAACAGCAGTGAAGGAAAAAGAAAAGAAAAGAGAAATCACACAGAGACTACTCCTGAATCAGAAGAGGAGGAGATTGAAGAACCACTTGAGATTATACTTGAAGAAGTAGGGTCAGAAGAAGATAGAGAGGGACAGATTGCGGAAGACCCCCGAGGAGGTGTAGGGAACATTCTTGATGAGTCAGGTGAAGGGACAAGTAGACAGCAAGAAGATTGCGTGTCGGAGATCCGAGGAGGGACAGGAGTAGGGAAGTCTCAAACAGTGGTGAAAAAATCTGTGGAAAAGAAGAGAGCTGCTGGAAAACGGAAACAAGAGGCACTTGAAACAGATGATGAGGATGAACAAACAGAGGGTCGAGTTCTGAGAAAGAGAACTTGGATTGGAGAAAGAAGTAATAAAGAAATAAAGCCGAAAAAGGTGTTAAGAGGAGATCGTTGGCCTAACAACAGAGTTAAGAGGCTGAGATACAAAATAATAAGAGCAAATACATCGAAAGCTGAACAAGTGAATGAAGTTTCGAGTCAAAGTTCAAAAGCTGAAGGAGAAGAATCAAAGGAGTCAAACGAACCAGTAGAAATAAAAAGAGTAAGAAGACCCAA
Source organism: Triturus cristatus (assembly GCF_964204655.1). Lineage (NCBI taxonomy): Eukaryota > Metazoa > Chordata > Amphibia > Caudata > Salamandridae > Triturus > Triturus cristatus. The sequence goes on from NC_140590.1 coordinate 409,814,876, forward strand.
CCAAAAGTACAGATCACCGGAATGGTCTTATGTGGCACTGTCTGAAGGAGGAAAAGAAGAAGCAGTGACTCGAGATAATCCGGAAGAGATCTTGAGAGAAGTGGTTGAGGAAGATACTGGTGAAATTCTGAAAGTACTCTTGACTGACATTGGAGAAGAGTCGAGTACTGAGGATTTTGATGTTGGAGATCTAATACAATTTGATGTTGAAGAAATTGAAGTGAAGAATGACAAGTATCCAAACTGAATAAAGGAAGGATTCACTTGGATTAAGTGAACGAAGAGATCATTTGGATAAACTGAAAGCTGAAGACTTGCATCAGAATTGAAGAAGTTCAAACAGTAGTGGAGTAGTAGAGGCTAAACTAAAATGGCTAACATAGAGGATAATAGAAATAGATGTGCCTTCTTAAAAAGATGGTGTAGGATGTGCTGCTGCTGTACTGGATTATTAATGCTTCTATGGGGTGTTTTAGTTTTATTAGTGACTTTTAAAGTAGAGTTTGAGATGCATACAGAGAATGTGACAAATGTAGAGAAGAATTCGCAAAAAGTAGTTCCAATTAGAATTAGTAATACTTACATACACAAAGATAGGTCAATTAATAACTTTTCTAGTAATGTTTTTTCAAAACTGTTATATGAATATGTGAAAACAATGGAAGTAAGGGATTGCTACGTCTGTATGCAATTACCTGCATCCGTTTCAGAGGGTGTTACTTATCATCATTTACCAGCTACATATGGTATTTCCTGTAGTATTTTAAGTAGTGTTTTTTATTTGTTAGGGAAAGTAGATTATAAAATGTCTAACAGAGATAGTATTTTTGGGCATTTGCCAATGAACAAAGAGCTGAATCCAGCTAAAGAAGCTAACACTTTTGGTGAGATTTTTATTGAAGAAAAAGGATTAACATTAGATTACATTTTTAAGAATAATTTAACTTGTAGTTTGAAAGGAGAGGAGAAAGCTTTCCTGGATATGGTAGAAGAAAGGAGATTGAACATGCAGGAGAAAGCAGGAAAATATAAAGTGAGTGAGACAATTTGGGACATTGAGATGGGAAAAGAGTTGAAGAATGGGGCTAGTCCAACTTTAGCTCTAGATGCACCACAGAAAGGTAAACTTTGTATTACAAGAAGGAAATCCCAATATGATACATATTTTGTCGGGACTAGTGAGTGCCATGATACATACTTCATTGCAACAGGTTGGGGTTTCAGAGGTGGAGAAGATACAATTTTTCCAGGAGTATATTATGTTTGTGGGAATAAGGCTTATTACAAATTGCCTGACCATTGGTATGGCACGTGTTATGTGGGCCTGGTTTTTCCAAAGATTTTTCATATAGATAAAATTACAGATGTAGAACATATTAACTTACTAATGCGTTTTAAGAGAGAAACTTGGTCTGAAATAGTGGGTGATATTTTTGGGGTTTTGATTCCAGCAGTGGGAATTTCTTTGAATGCTTATGGAATTCGGAAACTGTCCACAGTGGTTGATCGCTTATCGACAAATACCGCTGGAGGGTTTCTTTTGGTGAATACGGAATTAAGTGCCGTACGTGCCATGTCTATGCAAAATCGACTTGCCCTTGATATTCTATTGGCCAAGGAGGGTGGAGTCTGTGGAATGCTGAAAGTTCAACATTGTTGCACTTACATTCCAGACGAAAGCAAAGACCTGAAGGTCTATATCAAAAATATTACTGATTTGCATGAAGAATTAGTACCACTTGAAGCTGAGAGTTTATGTACTAAAATAGCTAATAAAATGATAGATGTTAAGGATTTTATTGCAAAAATAGGTAGTACTATTATAGGTAGAATACTGTTTCCCTTAACTTGTATAATTGTTGCTTTATTAATAATAAGATTGGTGTGTGTGTGTTGTAAAAACAGGGGAGGGAGGAAGAAATTGAATAAAGAAAAGAAAAACAAGAGGTTGAAAAGAGAACCTCAAGAAATTGAACTAGAAGAATTGAGGGAGAGTGTTTACTTAGAAACAAAAAGGGATGATGAAAGAGTGACTGGAGTGTAATGTTGTGTAAAGGGGAAAAGACATTTCCGATTTCTCCTAAAATGGGACTAAATTTTCACTAATTTTTTTTTGGGGGGTTTATTTGGTGATAAAATCACCAAAGGGGGGATTGCTGGAGCAGTTTTCAGTTTGAAAATTCAGTGGCTTTTGAAGCTCTGGCATGTCTATTTGTTGTACTAATTTATTAATAATTAATAATTAATTATTTGTCTTGTGCAAGTGCGTTTATATTAATCAATTCGTTTGTCCTAACAAGAGAGAGTTACACGTGGGTGTGCATAAATGTGCTGTTTTAAAAAATAACGTGCGTGTTTTCATGTTTAAACGTTGCTATGTGCTGTTTATTTTTTAGCACAAAACGCTTTCCGAATTAATGCTTTTCTATGTTGCAAGTGCTAGATAAATGCATACACATAAGGGTATTAGTGGGGTTAACACTGTTTAATCACTATGCTGTGGTAACGTTGTTTTGGTCTCTTTTAATTAAGATGGTCTATTGAGGCCTATGTTGGCCTAAGAAAAGATGGCCGACTTGTGAGCCTGGCTGTGATTTATAATATGAAAACTGTGACGAGGGAGACCCCTGCTGGAAATGGTCTTGAAGCTAACTGACCATGGTCCTTGCTTGCTTGTTTGAAAAACTTTCCATGAGGACAGCAGCAGTTTTTGGGAAATCTCCAAGTGAAATGAAAGTGTCCTTGGCAGCCTTGGGAAACAAAGGAGCCTTAGAGAGAAGCTCTGAACTGTGGTTTGATTGCCGAGGAAAAGTAGAACTAATATGATACATGTTTTATTTTCTTGGTTCCTGTTCCGTAGTTTTCATTATGTGTACTTTTCCTGAGCGGAGATTCTCAAATGTAGCGATGTTACATCCTTTCCTTCTCGCTCTGCTCAGCAAGTCCGGCGGACATTACAGTTTTTTCTATGTTCCCAATGTATCTTTCTATTGTTTAGAAACTATAAGAAATGTTAGCCTAGAGAGGGTTTTTGTCACTTGCCATTTTGCCTTTGCCGCGTACCGAATCTGCGTTGCTGAGGATTGATGCTGAAGGGACTTCGTCTTGAGAGACATTTACCGAGAGACTTGTCCTGACCCGTTCTGACATTTAGCTAGAATAGGTAACTATGAGAAATGATTTATTCTGATTGATTTTTCTTTGACTAATTTTAGATAAAGCAATATAATTTTAAAACATGGTGTTGGATATTCTTTCTTGTCAATTATTGGGTTTGCATTATTGATTATTGTTGTATATATTGTATAGATTATGCTTAAGGACAGTCACAAAAACCAGGTCTTATCGACCTCGGTATAGATGCAGGGTGTTTAGGAGTTTTCCTTCCACAGGTTTATTGCTGGTAGAGTATTTGAGCGTATGTTAGTCAAATGGGCCCTAGCGTATGATGTATGCATGTGCGTGTAACTGTGAGATTACTTTATCCGTGGTAGTGGGAATATTATACACACCCTGATCTCTATCAATGGGTCCTAGGGATGGGGTCCCAGGACCACTTATTACTGAGTCGGCCCAGAGGATGGAGTATCTGGGCCAAGAAGAAGTCTGGAGCGGGGCCCCATGCAAGCCCCTCCCAGGGCAAAATAAATATATTAAGATTGTGCTGACCCCAGGGCACTGTCTCACCCTGCGGGTAGAACTAAGGAAGGCGACAAAGCCCACGAGGGAAAGGGTCGAAGGTCAAATCCTTCAAGGTTGCGTAACTCTTGCCCAATGTGCCGATTCCAACAATTCTGGCATCTTTTTACTCTTTGTGGTAAGCTCTAGCTGCCACTAGGAGCATTTTCAGCAGGCCTCCTTACCTTCAATGGGGTGGGAAGGTAGATTCACTGGATTCCTGCACGAGCCTTATCCTTTACCTGGCTCCTAATAATGATCCTCTCTTCCTGCTGGGGCCTAACAATTTAGGTCATCCCACAACTGGTCCTTGTTAGACCTGGCATCATTGGCATGAGTCTCTCCTCCATTTTTTTCTGTTTGCCTCCTCTGTTTACGATGTTTTTGCTGGATTATTGCTGTGGGCACTGTGCCACTGCTGATCAGTGCCACAGTGCAAGTGCTCCCTATGTTAAATTGTTACATTGATTGGTGTTACCATGATTGGCTTGGTTGACTTACTGTTCAGACCCTAGTCTAGTGCACTGCGTGTGCCAAGGGCGTGTAAGTTAACTGCTGCTGGTGGGCTTGCAGCACTGGTTGTGCCACCCACAGAAGCAGCGTGTAAAATGTGTCTCAGGCCTGCCACCGCAGCGCCTGCGTGCAGTCCCTGACTGCCATGTCGACTTGGTAAGGAAACCTACTTACCAGTCTCTAAACCTTCCCTTTGCCACACTTCAGACACCTCTATGGTAGGCCCCAGGGCAGGGTGCATTGTTGGTAAAAGGTAGGTCATGCCCTGATGTGTGTGGCATGACCTAATAGTGAATTACAGCCATTTTCGTTTTTCACTATTGAAGGGCTACCTGCCTCCAATAGGCCAGACTGGGCAGACTGATTATTAACTCCATTATAATCTATCTGACTCAGGGAGCATGGTAGCAAGTCGAGTTTAGTATCCCTGAACTCAGAATTTAATAACACACCCTTTAGGATGGATGGTTTTTAAATTCTATGTTTGAAAATAGCACTTTTAGAAAGTGGCTATTTTCTTGTCCAACTATCTACCGGTCTCTGCTGGTTTGGTGTGTGTGTCAGGGGCTGGGTGGCTCCAGAGGTCTGAGTGAGTCAGTGTGGGGTGAATGGGGCGTTTACACATAGAGTGAGGGAAGAGTAGCATGCCCTGCCTGACACAATACTGGCTCCGCCTCCTGCTGGGCAACTGATAGCCCTGCTCCTGCCAGTGACAATACTGGCTCCGCCTCCTGCTGGGCGGCTGAGGACTCTGCCCTGCTCAGTGAATAGGCCAGGTGCCTCTGCCTGGCAACACCCACAACAAACCTGAGATGGTGGGAATCGCCCTGCTTGGACAAAGGGAACAAAGGGAAAAAGGGGTATAAGAGAAGGACCCCTGAACCAAGAACTCAGATCACTTCTGACAAGGAAACCTGTACCAAGGACAAGAAGCCTGCTGATCTAAGGACTTGCCTCCCCTTTCTGCCAGAGTGCTGTTTTGCTGTGGAGGAACCTGAGAGCTGCTTCTTTATTTTTGCCAAGGAACAAGGAGAGAGGAACTTGGTGTGTACTCTCTGAACACTTGCTAGGAAATCTCCAAGGACTGGAAGAGTGCCAGTCTCCTGCTGAAGTCACAGGGCCAAAGGACTTCACCATTTGCTGAATTGCTGGAAAGTGTTGTTTCCAGTACACAAGGGAAACTCTGCAGTCTCGACGCCAGCAGCAACGCCAGTGAGCAGTGGGTATCGGCCCCGGCTCCAAGTGACCCCGTCTCGACGCCGGTACCGACGCCAGTGAGGAGTGAGTATCGGCTCTACCTCCAAGCGACCCCGTCCCGACGCCGCTGCTGATCGCATCGACTCGACGCCCTTCTCGACGCCGTGAGCGCTGCTCCGGCCCGACATCCCTCGACGCCGCTGCGGATTGACCCGACTCCGAGGCACGATCGACGCCGACCTCGACGCCGACATCTCGACGCCGTGGATCATCGTTTTCTTCGTTTCTCAAGGTACTGTACTTGTGGGGTCTGTTGCGACTCCAGGCTCGACGTAGCGCTCCTCGCGGTCGACGCCGAACCTTGGGAATCTTGTAGACTCGACGTCGTGTGACTCCTGTGGGGGTTACATTGTTGCCAAAGAGCTGTGCTCAGAAGAATACTTTGCTAAAGAACTATTCGCCAAGAAGAAACCTTACTTGAACTATTATTTTTCCTTCCAAAGAGTATTTATTAAGACTGTGGTATATTTTTGTCGTTATTTGGTCTTGTGCTAAGCCTTATATAAAAAATACTATTTTTATAATAACTTCTGTGTCGTGTCCATCTGTAGTGTATTCACTTTATTACTGTATGTGGTCATAAATGCTTAACACACTGCCTCTGAGATAAGCCTGTCTGCTCTGCCAAGCTACCAAGGGGGTAGCAGGGGTTATCTGAGTGTGTAATCCCCTTTCCCTGACTAGAGTTGGTTGGTCCCTATTTGTCAGAAGTGTATACCTCTGCCAACTAGAGACCGCCGGTTCTAACATTGGTGGTCAGCGGTGAGGATTGAACTTTGCATTTATGACTCATGTGCAGTGATTAGTGTACGCTACATAGTGAAAGCAGACCATAACGCAGCCACAGTCTGTTTGGTAGGATATCCTATTTTTGTTCTCCGCTTTCCTGGATCTGATTTTTCTAAACACTGCCAGTTTTGACCATGGAGAATGCCAGAGCTGCTACACCTGTGGAGCTTGTTGTGGGGGAATTTGATAAGGAGAAGATAGATTCCTACGTGCTAAAGGATCTAAAAGGATTTTGCAAGCAGTTTAAAGTTCCTACCACAGGTCTCACAAGGAAAGACGACTTCCTCAAAGCGCTGAAGGCCTGGTTAGAGGCCAGAAATCCCTCTGATCCGGTGGTGGTACCGGAAGAGGAAGAAGAAGAGGAAGAGGAAGAGCCCACAGGTGGGCCAGTGTCATCTCCAGGCAGTAGTGCGTCCTCTAGGAGCCTTTCCCCCGAAGAATTAGAAGACAGGGAGAAGGAGAGGGGGTACAAGTTAGAAATGGCAAAACTTAAATTAGGAGGGCAGTTGGAATTAGAGAATGCGAGAAGCAAAAGAGAAGCTGAAATGGAGAGCAAAAGATTGGATTTTGAGAGAGAGAAATTAGCGTTTGAACGTGAGAAGATGGTGAGGGAGATGGAGCTTAAAACTAAGAGTTTAGAGTTGAATCCCTCTGGTGGCAGCACTCCATCTGTGCCTGCAGAAAGTAGGTTTTATTTTCCTAAAGATGTGATCAAGGATTACAGTAAGAATGAAGATATTAGCCAATGGTTTAAAGCGTATGAGTTAGCATTGTTGGCCCACCGGGTCCCTGAGAAGGATTGGGGAACGGGGTTGTGGAGCCGCTTTACAAACGAGGGGAGAGATACCTTGTTGAGCCTTCCTGCTGAGGATAGGATGTCTTATACTCATATGAAAGATGCTTTAATGCTGAGATATGGCTTAACCCCAGAAAAGTACAGACAAACCTTTAGAGAATGTAAGAAGTTGCCTGGTACTACGTGGGTTGAATATGTGTCTTTTTTCTGCAGAACCATGGATGGTTGGATAAAGGGTAGCAAGGTTGATAGTTATGATGCTCTTTACGATTTGTTTGCTTGGGAGCACTTGTCTAATAACTGTTTTCCAGAGCTACGCCAGCACCTTGTTGATAGCAAGCTATCTAACCCTAGAAAACTTGCTGAGGAGGCGGACCGCTGGGTCAGTACCAGGGTCCACAAGGGTCCAGTGGGAGACTCAGCCAAAGGTGGGCAGGGTCCCCAGCAGAAGAGTGGGGGGGACAGGGGTAAACAGAGGGAGTTTCAGAAAGGGCCCCAAAGTAGTCCCCAAGGGAACCAAGGGAAGGGTTCCCAGCCTCCCCCTGTAAAGAAGCCAGAGGCCCCGACAGGTAAACCTGTTCACAGGGGCCCCATGACCTGCTATGCCTGTAAGCAGGTGGGACACCGTTATTATGATCCCCAGTGTCCCATGAAGGATTCGAATGCACCGCCGCGTGCACCCCCTCGTCAGGTAGCGAGCGTAGCCTTGGGAGGGGAGGAGATGGGTGCCCCCGGTGGGTGGGGTCCCGCAGAAATGTCCCTGGTCTCTTTAGGAGATGTGGAAATGGTCCCTCCAACCCCTCTGCCTAGTAACACTAAGAAATATAGGCAGTGGGTGACCATTAATGGCCATAGGGTGGAAGCTCTCAGAGACACCGGAGCGAGTGTGACAGCTGTCACGTGTCACTTGGTGTCCAGAGAGCAGGTGGTCCCGCATGCATTCTACCCCGTTGTAGCTGCTGACAACTCACAGAGTCAGTGTGAGGTAGCTCAAGTTCCTTTTGAGTGGGGGGGGGTCTCAGGTACTCTTCAGGTTGCTGTGAGGCCCGCCATGCCTGTTGATTGTCTCTTGGGCAATGATTTGGAGGACTCCCCTTGGGCTAAGGTGGAGAGAAAAGCGCATCTGGAAATGTTGGGTCTGCCTGAGTGGGTGTGTGCGACCACCCGGTCCATGTCAGTCAGTAAGGGTGTTGATGGGGGCCCGGAGCCTGAAAGTATGGCCCAGGTCCCAACCGTGAAGAGAAGAGGCAGGGGGCGCGGGAAACCGTCCCCCATCGTTCCCGCGGTCCAGGAGGGAGCAGACCCTGAGGGGGAGGCCCTGGAACCGACAGGAGAACAAGTGGCCGAACTGGGAGACCTGCCCGAGCTGACCCATTGGCAGCAGGATGGTGGTCCCTCCAGGGAGGAATTTTGTGCTGAACAGAAAGTGTGCCCTTCTCTTGTGGGTATGAGGCAGCAGGCCTCAGCCCAAACGACAGGTGATCAGTCAGGATCACATTGGGTCTACTGGGAGAACGACCTCCTGTATAGCGAGCCTAAGGCTGCTGAGCCTGGGTCAGCCCGTGTGCTGGTGGTACCCCAGCGCTTCAGAGCCTTCCTACTGGGGTTGGCTCATGACGTTCCGTTAGCTGGACATCTGGGGCAGGACAAGACCTATGACAGGCTTGTCACCCATTTTTATTGGCCTCAGATGAGAAGGGATTCAGATATCCATTGTAGGACCTGTCAAACTTGCCAGGCAAGTGGGAAAAGTGGGCGGAAGCAGAAGGCTCCCCTCCAACCTTTTCCCGTCGTCAGTACCCCCTTTGAGCGAGTGGGAATTGACATTGTGGGGCCACTGGACCCCAAGACAGCCATGGGCAACAGGTTTATCCTGGTCTTGGTGGACCATGCCACCCGGTACCCGGAAGCCATCCCTCTCCGAACAGTGACGGCCCCCGTGGTGGGACGGGCACTGATGGGTGTTTTCTCCCGCATGGGGTTCCCCAGAGAGGTGGTGTCAGACCGGGGCACCAACTTCATTTCGAATTATATGAAGTCTCTGTGGAAGGAGTGTGGGGTAACCTACAAGTTTACCACTCCTTACCACCCTCAAGGTAATGGGCTGGTTGAGAGATTCAACCGGACCCTAAAAGGCATGATCATGGGTCTTGAAGAACCAATGAGGCGTAAATGGGACGTCCTCTTGCCATGCCTGCTGTTTGCTTACCGTGAGGTGCCACAGAAGTCTCTAGGGTTCAGCCTCTTTGAGCTTTTGTATGGTCACCCGGTAAGAGGACCTTTGAGTCTGGTCAATGAAGGCTGGGAGCAATCTCCCAGGAAACCTCCCCAGGATGTATATAGTTACATGCTGGCCTTTAGGAACCAGACTCGGCGCTTCAGAGATCTTGCTCAGGCAAATCTGGAGGCCAGCCAGGAAGAGATGAAGCGGTGGTACGATCAGAATGCCACTCTGGTTGAGCTTCAACCTGGTCAGAAAGTTTGGGTCATGGCCACTGTGGAACCTTGTGCGCTCAAGGACAGGTGGACTGGACCGTTTGAGGTTGTGGAGAAGAAGAGCGATGTCACCTACTTGGTGGACTTGAAATCTCCCAGGAACCCCTTAAGGGTCCTGCATGTCAACCGGTTAAAGCCCCACTTAGAAAGGTCCGAAGTGGGCATGCTCCTTGCCACAGATGCTGGGATGGAGGAGGAGAGTGAGCCTCTTCCTGACCTCCTGTGTGCAAAAGAAAAAGATGGGTCAGTGGATGGTGTTGTCCTCTCTGACACACTGACCCCTGAGCAGCAGCAAGATTGTCGCCATCTGTTGGTACAATTCCCTGATCTGTTCTCCTTAATCCCTGGTGTCACTCAGTGGTGTGTCCATGATGTGGACACCGGGGACAGCACTCCTGTGAGGCACAAGGCCTACAGGGTGACTGACAAGGTCAGAGCATACATCAAGGAGGAGGTCTCCAAGATGTTTGCCTTAGGGGTGGTTGAGTCCTCTAGCAGTCCTTGGGCCAGCCCAGTGGTCTTAGTCCCAAAGGCTGCAGCGCCTGGTGCTTCACCAGAACTTCGGTTCTGTGTGGATTACCGAGGACTCAATTCGGTCACCAAGACTGACGCGCACCCCATCCCCAGAGCTGATGAGCTCATCGATCGGTTGGGGGCTGCCCGGTACCTTAGTACGTTTGATCTAACGTCTGGGTACTGGCAGATCGCCTTGACTGATGGGGCAAAAGAGAGGTCTGCATTCTCCACACCAGATGGGCACTACCAGTTCCATGTGATGCCCTTTGGGATGAAGAATGCCCCTGCCACATTCCAGAGGTTGGTTAACCAGGTATTGGCCGGGCTGGAAGATTTCAGCGCCGCCTACCTGGACGATATAGCAGTGTTCAGCGCCAGCTGGGAGGAACACTTGAGCCACCTCCAGGAAGTGTTGTTGGCCCTGCGCAGAGCAGGCCTCACAATCAAGGCTAGTAAGTGCCAGATTGGGCAGGGTTCAGTGGTGTACTTGGGGCACCAAGTAGGGAGCGGCAAGGTGGCCCCCCTGCAACCCAAGATAGATACCATCCTGGCTTGGGAACCGCCCAAAACCCAGACTCAGGTGAGAGCCTTCTTGGGTCTCACGGGTTACTACAGGAGGTTTGTCAAGGGGTATGGCAACATTGTGCACCCCTTGACCTCGCTGACTTCCCGGAAGCAGCCGAGACTTGTGATCTGGACTGACGCCTGTCAGAAAGCCTTTGACACCCTGAAAACTGCAATGTGTACAGCACCGGTCCTCCAGGCACCCGACTTTTCAAAAGAATTCATTGTCCAGACGGACGCTTCAGAGCATGGTGTGGGGGCTGTTCTAGCACAGATGAATGAGGAGGGCCGAGACTTACCTGTAGCCTTCATCAGCCGGAGGTTACTTCCCAGGGAACAAAGGTGGAGTGCGATAGAGCGTGAGGCATTTGCTGTGGTCTGGGCGCTGAAGAAGCTAAGACCCTACCTGTTTGGGACTCACTTCCGGGTTCAGACAGACCACAGGCCCCTCAGATGGTTAATGCAGATGAGGGGTGAGAACCCAAAGCTGTTGAGGTGGTCCATTTCCCTACAGGGGATGGACTTTACGGTGGAACACCGCCCTGGTACAGATCACGCCAATGCTGATGGTCTGTCCAGATTTTTCCGCCTCAGTGATGAGGACTCCCTGGGTGAAGGGTAGTTCTCCCCACATTTCAGCTGGAGGGGACACGTGTTAGACCTGGCATCATTGGCATGAGTCTCTCCTCCATTTTTTTCTGTTTGCCTCCTCTGTTTACGATGTTTTTGCTGGATTATTGCTGTGGGCACTGTGCCACTGCTGATCAGTGCCACAGTGCAAGTGCTCCCTATGTTAAATTGTTACATTGATTGGTGTTACCATGATTGGCTTGGTTGACTTACTGTTCAGACCCTAGTCTAGTGCACTGCGTGTGCCAAGGGCGTGTAAGTTAACTGCTGCTGGTGGGCTTGCAGCACTGGTTGTGCCACCCACAGAAGCAGCGTGTAAAATGTGTCTCAGGCCTGCCACCGCAGCGCCTGCGTGCAGTCCCTGACTGCCATGTCGACTTGGTAAGGAAACCTACTTACCAGTCTCTAAACCTTCCCTTTGCCACACTTCAGACACCTCTATGGTAGGCCCCAGGGCAGGGTGCATTGTTGGTAAAAGGTAGGTCATGCCCTGATGTGTGTGGCATGACCTAATAGTGAATTATAGCCATTTTCGTTTTTCACTATTGAAGGGCTACCTGCCTCCAATAGGCCAGACTGGGCAGACTGATTATTAACTCCATTATAATCTATCTGACTCAGGGAGCATGGTAGCAAGTCAAGTTTAGTATCCCTGAACTCAGAATTTAATAACACACCCTTTAGGAAGGATGGTTTTTAAATTCTATGTTTGAAAATAGCACTTTTAGAAAGTGGCTATTTTCTTGTCCAACTATCTACCGGTCTCTGCTGGTTTGGTGTGTGTGTCAGGGGCTGGGTGGCTCCAGAGGTCTGAGTGAGTCAGTGTGGGGTGAATGGGGCGTTTACACATAGAGTGAGGGAAGAGTAGCCTGCCCTGCCTGACACAATACTGGCTCCGCCTCCTGCTGGGCGACTGATAGCCCTGCTCCTGCCAGTGACAATACTGGCTCCGCCTCCTGCTGGGCGGCTGAGGACTCTGCCCTGCTCAGTGAATAGGCCAGGTGCCTCTGCCTGGCAACACCCACAACAAACCTGAGATGGTGGGAATCGCCCTGCTTGGACAAAGGGAACAAAGGGAAAAAGGGGTATAAGAGAAGGACCCCTGAACCAAGAACTCAGATCACTTCTGACAAGGAAACCTGTACCAAGGACAAGAAGCCTGCTGATCTAAGGACTTGCCTCCCCTTTCTGCCAGAGTGCTGTTTTGCTGTGGAGGAACCTGAGAGCTGCTTCTTTATTTTTGCCAAGGAACAAGGAGAGAGGAACTTGGTGTGTACTCTCTGAACACTTGCTAGGAAATCTCCAAGGACTGGAAGAGTGCCAGTCTCCTGCTGAAGTCACAGGGCCAAAGGACTTCACCATTTGCTGAATTGCTGGAAAGTGTTGTTTCCAGTACACAAGGGAAACTCTGCAGTCTCGACGCCTGCAGCAACGCCAGTGAGCAGTGGGTATCGGCCCCGGCTCCAAGTGACCCCGTCTCGACGCCGGTACCGACGCCAGTGAGGAGTGAGTATCGGCTCTACCTCCAAGCGACCCCGTCCCGACGCCGCTGCTGATCGCATCGACTCCGGCCCGACATCCCTCGACGCCGCTGCGGATTGACCCGACTCCGAGGCACGATCGACGCCGACCTCGACGCCGACATCTCGACCCCGTGGATCATCGTTTTCTTCGTTTCTCAAGGTACTGTACTTGTGGGGTCTGTTGCGACTCCAGGCTCGACGTAGCGCTCCTCGCGGTCGACGCCGAACCTTGGGAATCTTGTAGACTCGACGTCGTGTGACTCCTGTGGGGGTTACATTGTTGCCAAAGAGCTGTGCTCAGAAGAATACTTTGCTAAAGAACTATTCGCCAAGAAGAAACCTTACTTGAACTATTATTTTTCCTTCCAAAGAGTATTTATTAAGACTGTGGTATATTTTTGTCGTTATTTGGTCTTGTGCTAAGCCTTATATAAAAAATACTATTTTTATAATAACTTCTGTGTCGTGTCCATCTGTAGTGTATTCACTTTATTACTGTATGTGGTCATAAATGCTTAACACACTGCCTCTGAGATAAGCCTGTCTGCTCTGCCAAGCTACCAAGGGGGTAGCAGGGGTTATCTGAGTGTGTAATCCCCTTTCCCTGACTAGAGTTGGTTGGTCCCTATTTGTCAGAAGTGTATACCTCTGCCAACTAGAGACCGCCGGTTCTAACAGTCCTACAGAGGTGTAAGGGGGCCAGCCTCACTGGCCCCTGAGAGACCCAATTGCCCTGTGCTCAGCTGTAGAAAGACAGTCATCAGTCCATCAAGGTGCTTACCCTTCCAGCTGTCCATGGTGTTGTCACTATCGCAGTCAAGGTTCATTTTCGAGGGTTCACCTCTTATGCCCAGCCCAGCCTGTGCATTGGGGGCACTACTTTATCTAATCTTAAAACTGGTTCTGGTCAGTTCTCCCCTCCTCCATGGGTTTGGCTCCAGCCTGGCTTGAGACACAAAATGCTAGTGTCAGGTCTCTTTGTGTGCTGAGGAAAGTTCCTTTGAAGTCTAATCAGGACGGGGGCCAGCTCTTTCCCGGCCATCCTGTCAGGAAGACCCACTCCCTCTACACCCAGGCTGTTTTGTGCGCTTTCTGGCTCCAGAATGCATTTCGCTAGTAGGAGAACCATCACCAACCGAGGTAGCTGGAAACTCCCAGAAACTTTAGGGAAGAAAAACTCAACTTTTTAAAAGTAGCATTTCTAAAACAATCATTTACAATCCGACCTCACCATAAAAGAAGAATTTAAACCAGAATTGAAAAGAGTGTAGGACATATTTTCTTTCCTTTACCAATCCGAATTTAGCATTTAATAAATGTAGCAATGTAGCCCAAAGATTTACTATGGCAACAGCATGCCTTGCTACTGTAAACAATCATTTTTGTGGCTATTTCACTGTAATGACAAGTTCAGCATCATTTTCTAAATGTCCTACTGTAAAATATCTGCACTCTGCCTTTATAGGGAATAAGGCCTTCATAGAAGTGACTTATTAATATTTAAAAGGAAGATTTAGGCCTTTCATAAAGGGTATTTTGACAGGCTAACTTTGCAGTTTAGAATTGTCACAGTCAGGGCACCTGTGTGCAGCTACCAGGCTATGTACACCTATAGTCTCTTACATGCCACCTGCACCTGCGCAGACATACATGCATGCATCGCAGCAGTTAAACTTAAAACCCGCCAGACACTGGCCGTAAAAATATTCAGTCCCATTTACCATGAAATTACTGGGAGTGATACTCAGGTAGGGAGACTCAACTAGCATGAAGGTACAAAACTGGGTGATCAAAAAGAAAAGAATCTGGGAATACTGAATGAGTGGAACCCATTTGCGACACCTCTATTGTAGAACAAAGTTGATTTTAGTATGTGGAAAGAATGTTATGTCTCCAGGTTATGCTTTAGTATGTTTAGTGTCCTAAGTGCTAGGCCCAGCCACAAATGTGGGGTACCTTTTTTATTGGGAGACAAGTAGGAACACAGAATAGAGGAAGATTTTTTATTACTAATTGGACTTTCTGCATTTGTGGCTTCCAAATGATAGCCAGTGTGCACAAAAGAAGGCATTTTTCAAAATGGCCTCCGAACCACATGTTTGGAAGAACCACAAATTTAGAAATGTGTTAATAACCACTGTTCCTAAACTCAGTATTTTTTTTACATTTCAGGAGTACATAAGGTTTCTTCATACCCATGTGCCATTCCTTATATTTTATCATATGAATTGCTGTATTGTCAGTACAAAATGAAAAAATATATAATTGTATGGTGCATTGTAGTTGTTAGCTCTGGGAATCGTGTTTTTGGCAAACGTACAAACCCTATATATCACCATGACCAGAAGCATCTGTCAGACATAATGGTATCGTCATCGTGACATAAAATTATAGAGGAAGTTGTTGTCACAAATGGCAGTTTTTTTCCTACTTATTTTCATTATTGTTTTATTTCAACAGTTTCTTTGGGAAAGTCTTGTGGTATCTACACAAATGACCCCTTGCTGAATTCCGAATTATGCCTACTTTTCAAAAATGTACAGCTGTACAGGGTCACCCATGGTTGCCACACCTGTTTGCACCACAAAGTGCAAGTAGGCATAAACCATAAATTGTAGGTAAAATGGAATACCTCTTAGAAAATAGCAAAAACAGTGGCAAAAAAAACCACACATTTGTCTATAAAATTCTGCTTATTCCAGAAATCTGGGAAGATGTTGATCTTAGCAAAGCAACCCTTTCATTGATGCAGTTTTTAGGTAAAACATTTCTCACTTCCCTCCAAGGGAATCTACAAATGCTGGGTATTTTTAGAAATCCCAGAATGTTGGAAAAGAAGGATGAAAATTGAGCATAGACACCTTGTGTGGAAAAAAAGGTCATGATGTTTTAAATATTAAATATCCTTAACATACATCAAAGGGCTTAGCACAGGGGGAGTAAGCCCCAGCAGTCAAATGCTTAAAAGCACCATATGTAGAATTTTAATGTGAACATGTCCTTATCTTATAGTGACTAGCACCCACAAGCTATTTTCACTGGCCCACAGAGAGACACTGGTAAGCTATATTACATATTATTTCTGCTATTTCAGGGTAGGGACCATCTAGAAAAATGCTTCAACAATTCTTTTTTTAAATATATTAAAACTCAATGGTGACAACAGATTTTTAACAAATATTCATGAAAAGTAACTTTTAGACAGACTACTTTTCTTTGCCTGAAACTTTTAAATGCAAATTCACTTTGACTTCCAACTTCCACTCAGCTGGTGGATGGCCCTAGTGAGTTATGAAAACTGCTCCCACAGAGACAAAGATCTGAGTGTATAGAGGTGTTTTTGCTTGCCTTGTGGAATGGCAAGTTGGGCTGGGTCCAGGAAAATATTTTACTTCAAACAGACCTCTTTGGATACCTGGGCAGCCCCCTTTCATTATTTCACTTGTGAGCCAGACACAAAACCCAGTGGGAATAGAGCCGTCCCCAGAACTGGTTCGGATTGACCACAGAGGAGGGGCTGCTCTTTTCTCTGGCTACACCTATGGGTGGGCACACAGGCTCTGAAAAAGGAGACACGGGTTTCACCATATTGGATTTTAGGAATTAGAGGCACTGCGGGATTGTTTTGTTGTGGAGCAGACAGAAACTGCTGCCAAAGTGGATAGGGTTACCCTTGGAAACCTTTACCCAATTCGTTAAGTAGGGGCAATGAGTCATCCACCCACAAGCTAGTGCCAGGCATAAATGTGGCATCCCCTGGAATACTCTTTAGAACACTAACCTGTTGTTGGCCTGTACTGGAGTGAGTTCTAACCCCCATGTGCTGTTTCTGAGGTCCTAAAGCTGTTGGCTGTGTCTGACTAGACTCTCCCTACCACTCCTGAAAAACAAGCAATTAGAAACTGTTAGACATGTCAACCTTAGAGTGGTCTTCCCCCAAACATTTTGCCTTACTCCTCTATTTTTGGTCATCTTATTTTTGTTGGTGCTAGAACTCTGTGCATTGCTAAAGTATTAGTGTTCTCTCCTGTAAACATTGAGAAATTGGCTTACACCCAATTAGCACATTTAATTTAATAGTAAAGTGGTACTACATGTACCAAGGGCCTGTAAATTAAACCAGCGTGTCTGAGGCACTTACTGTGGCGCTCAATTCAGTAGACTTTTAAACATGTCCCAGGCCTGCTATTGGAGCCTGTGTGTTCAGGTTTTACACTGCCATTTCAACGTGGCAACGTGGCAAAATAAACCTTTTGCCATGCCTATACCTTTATTTGTAATACATATACGTCACCCGGTGGATAGGTCCTAAATAGCCACTTAGGCAGTGTGCACAGTATTTAAAAAAATAGAACATGTACTTTTAACATTTACATGTCTTTCCCATAGGATAACATTGGTTTGAACTATTATATTTAATAAGTGATAACTTTTAATTGATAGCAGGTAGAAATAATTTTAAGTCACAATTCCTAAAATGGCAGTTTTAGAAAGTTTGCATTTTCTTGTTCCAACCTTTTGGTGCTTACAGCCTGTATCTTGGGTCACATGACTAGGCTGGCAGTTGGTCTTGTGTATTGTTCTAAGGCAGGAAGACAAAGGGAGAATAAGAGTTGGCAGATTAGGCCATTTCTGACTTGATGAGGGGGAGGAGCTGTCACCTACCATACTTGCACATCACATATGCCCTGCCCAGCACACTCACAAAGGAGTTTGACACTAGCTTTTCGTGACCCGAGACAAGCTGGGCCAGGGCATTGAGGCAAGCAATTCTGAACACCTCTGGAGGTGGAAACCTCCAGAAACTCCTCCTACTTCAAATGGGGCACCAGGTATAAATAATGGACCCGCAAGCCAATCTGCTGCAGGGGACCCCTCCTTTTTTTCATTTATTTATCCATTAGACCCAACTATCCAGTACACCTTTGGACCTGTGGAAGACTCAGAAGGACTGCTGTGCTGCTCTGCAAGAACCTGGCACATGGACTATATTTGCTGTGAGTATTGCCCCCCCCCCTCAAGTGGTACCCCTCCAGTCCTGGACCCCTGGAAGTGGGCCTGAATGTGCCCTGCCAGCCCAGTTGTGGTCCTGAGAGCAGACATGATGCAGAAAGGTGCATCTCTTCGTAGCCACTTGAGAACCATCACAGAGCAATGCAGTCCATCGAATTGCAGCCCACAGCTTCCTCTGAACTGCTGCTGCGTGACACATCCTCGACGCAGGCCTTCACAGCACAAGCCCCTTATTGACAGCATCACAACAACGAGGCAGGATTCCACATTGCAGCCTCACAGCTTCCTCTAAGATACTGCTGCGCAACACATCCTCAACACAGGATCTGGCAATGCCCTGCTAGAAGGATTGAAGGTACTTTGTTCAGCAGGCCTAACTTGGTCCTCGTATCCGGCCCATGCTCCATCATGCTCAGCCTGAACTTGTGACTTTGTTGCAGTCCCTCATGACCAGATAACCACAGTTGGTGTGTTGTGCTTCTAGGTACTAGTTTCACTTAAATCTTTAACACTGCTTATTTCCGGTTCTACTGCTTGTAATTTTGGTCTGAAAAAATGTATTTAATATTACTCTGTTTTTCTAAATTGGTCTTGGGTTCATCTTGTTTTTTCACTTTATTACTGAATGAAGTGCTGCAAAAATATTTCAAACATTGCATTTAAGTCAGTTCCACTGGAATTATGTGATTGTGTGTCCGCATAATTATGGACTTGCCGCATTTGCCATATAATCCATTGTCTGCTGCTTAATCTGCAGATTTTAACAAAAAAAGTTGTTTTTAGCTCAAATGGTTCCAGAAAATGCTGTGGAACGCCATTTGCAAAGGTAGACTGGTCACCTTTCTATGCTTATTGCTACCTTTGTGTGCTACTGTTGTTAATGAGGTGCAACCTAAACCCAGACAGTATTAACAGGTATAAAAAGTAGAAAATAATGAAGTAATACTATCATAAAAGATGCCGCGTTGCTCAGCATAATTTCCCTTGTCCTGTCGTGTAATTTATTCAACTCTGCTGTATAATTCCAGTTGCCCTGCTCTAAGTTGAGCATGACTGCTTTGTGCCTAGCAACCAGAGGGTTAAACATTGGTTAATTTGGGTTTGCTTGTGACTTCACCGTGCCCAAACTTGTGGCTACTGCTTGGGTAGTGTATCACCCCCCTCAACCAGTAACCTAATTTCCTACAGAATCCTTTTGAACTTCAAGACCTCGAGGACTGGGACCAACATTCCAAGCCTACCTGCCCAATGTGTGCGGCAGTAGATTCAGGTTCTTCCCCTACAGTGTGTCTCTACACAGCAAATACGATTCAGAATGCCTTGCGGAGAAAGTATTGCGCCTTATGGAGCCCTCTTCTGTACAGCCAGCAGCCTAATCCGTCTCCCCCCGCTGAACGATTCCGAGGTCCAAAGAAGTGACTGTGTGTGAATGTAGAAATCTTGAATGCGCAATGGTGCCAAAATTATCCAGCTGGGAAGAGGATTTCGCTGGGCATGTAATTAGAATTTCTCCCACTCAAAGCTTTTTCCACCAAAACCAACAGCTTCTCCAGGACCGAATCCAATGGCTCTCTGACGTTGTGGAGCCCTCTTAGTCTACAGTTTGCGGCACTGCCCGCTGAAGATTTTCAATTTTTGAGACAAAGCCCCCAGGGTTGAACTTGATTTCTGTATCTGACCCACACTCCATCATGGTCTGCCCCGAATTGCGCTGAGGTCCTGGTCTACTGCAAACAGCTAAATGATGGTGACGCTTAAGGTTTTGATGCTATTTTTATTTTAAGCTTTAAAATTCATACCTGCAGTTACTCTTATTGAATTTTTGTCATTTTGGTTTCATTTATTTGTTTTAGTTAAAACAATTTTGGTATTTTTATTATGTTGTGTTTTGACGTTATTACTGTTCTTACACATTGCCCTAAATTAAGCCTGTCTGCTATGTGCCATAGCTACCAGAGGTTGAGCTCAAGTTAATTTAGTGACTTTAAAGGTTCACCTTTCAAAGGATTGCCATTATTACTTATGGTGGGTAGTCACCCCCTCAACTAATAACCCAATTTCTTACAATTGGTAGCACCAGTACAAATGTACTAGCTTCTGCGGTATAACACCTTCATTCACAACCCACCAATTTTAAGGGTGTTCTCTTCTCTTTCGTTCCCTAGCAAGGAATTTACTAATGCCCTTAATAGGAGTAAGCCTTAAACATTTTCAAGAGAGGGAAAAGGGCCAGAAACCCTTGTGAATACCTGCAAAATGAAACTTGCACATGTAAATAGTTTTATGAATGAGCTCCATTATTCTCTAGGTGCAGCTGCAGGCAGACTTTGACCAGATGTATTCACCACAGGTAAGTAAAAGCTTAAACAAATCCAGCAAGACCTCCCTATCTAAACATGTCAAACAAAAAATGCTGGAGTTGAAAACAATAGTGAGAAACCTTTTTCACCAAATCAAAGCAGGTATCAAAAAGCTACGAATACTTTACGTCACCCACAGATTTTTGTGGCATGCTTCATCATCGGTGACCCAAGTCAAGGTAGCATTAATTTATGTACCCCACAGGTTTCGCTTTTAATATGTGATGCACTATAAGAAATGCAAGAAAAACATTTAACCTACTTGGTTTTCACATACTACCTGCAGAAACATATATTAAAAAAGCAAAAGATAGCTATTAAGAGGCACACAAATGCGCACCCAGTGTATAGTGCACACTGCAAAACCACACATAATAATAAGTGTTCTGAGTTCTCATGTTTTTCTTGCATTCATTAGTGTGATGCATGGAAAGAGAGTCAAGCAGGCAGCGATGCAAACCTCGTAAAGTCCTGATTAAGGCCTGTGATCCATATGGGATTAGCGGTAACCCTGGAAATTGTTGGCTAAATGACAGTAGATTGATGATCCATTGCAAATCATCCATAATCCACACATTTGTATTTTTATTCACATCCAAAGAATCAAATATTAAAATATTAAAAGGGAAACCTCTGCAGTACTTATATAATTTTATATAAAGAATCTGGATCCCTGCAATTCATCCAGTCCAATTTATCAGAACTCTCTGTTGAGTCTACCAATGGGGTATTCACCTACCTTGGTGTGAATGGGTCACCGATAAAGAAACATGCCACAAAAATACGTGGTGAGGTGACCGATCCATATATTTTTCATACCTGCTTTGATTTGGTGACATGCACAGACGTTGACCAGATAGATGCCTTGTGTGGTAAAAGTTACTTCATCTTCTGTTTTTAAACTTCACACCTCAGGGGGCACATTATGTGATATAATAGTAGTTGTAAAAGTATTGAACACTTGTAGATGGAAGGATATAGTTGTCAGTGGATGGTGCCTCCGCTCTTATGTGGTTGGTGGAATGATTATTCAGAAGCATGCACTTACATTGTCAAATAGCTCTAATGATGGACTGGGAATGAAACACAAACCTGGCAAGAAAGATGGATGTGACATCAAATTCGCACCAAGAAAGTGAATGCAGAAGGTGTGGTGGTTCCACCCCACAGTACTAGAAGGGACGGTGCATGATTCACGTACCAAGTAAATATGTTGAACAAGAAGCCAAACAGAACTAGTCTCTGCACATTCTGTGAACTTTTCCAAAACACCTGCTAACATTATTCTAAATGGAAGTAGCGAAATATTACTGTACCTTAGAGCCTAGCATGGTGCGCAGGGGGCACTATTTCTCCAAAGCAGCAAATAATGCATGTACAAGAAAATTATGTTCTTGATGTAAAACACTGACTCCAGGATAGGGAAATGTTTATTTGCTATAAGACAAGATGTGTCGGTATTGTGACTGCTCCAGCAATAGCAGTTTCAATGTCAGGACAAATAACACCAGTTTCAAATATTGTGCCAGGTCACCCTACACTTTTCCTGTGGCAATTAATAGCCAATCAAAATATCTGCGACAAAGGTGCAAACCATTGCCAACTAGAGACCCCCATTTCTGCCAATACCATACAAACGTAAGGCATTATATGCAAAGGTGCCAAGGAGTTGGCCGAACGGCCAGGGCGGTCAACCTCGAATATGGGGAACTGAGTTCGATTATCGGCAATGACGCTGAACATCCTGTGATTCTGGGCAAATCACTTAATCTCCCCGTGCCTAACAAAAGTGAATGTGTCCTCATGCAATGCAACTGGTTCTATGTAAAGCGCGCTGATAGCCGATTCGGGTCAAGTTCAAGCTATATAAAACTTTGTAAAATAAAAAATAAAAAAATGAACAAATCACGTGCCATGGCACACCCATCACACGATAAGGCATATCCATTGTTCTACTGAAGTAGTTCATGGTGCTAAGATTTATATGATTCTGCTGAAACATGAATGGGCGCTGTAGATAATGAGGTTCTTAAAGTTTCAGCCTGCCAAGAGTAATGTTTCAATGTGCCAGAGCTCTGCGTTCATGTGCAAGCCTGTCTAGGTGATCACTTATATTTAAATAACCCAGGGTCACTCCTAGTGTTGATTCTGCATACTGTGTTGTTACGGGCAAGAGGTTACTCAATGCTGGAAATGGTATACCATGGCTATTACTCAGGGTATCAGGACAGGAAACTACAGAAACTACAGAACGTTCAAAATGCCGCTGCAAGACTTGTCCTCAACCTCCACCCGCCGCAGCCACATCACCGAACACCTTTGAGAACTCCACTGGCTCAAAGTCAAAAAAAGAATCACCGACAAGCTCCTCACACACGTCTACAAAGCCCTCCATGACACTGGACCAGCATATCTGTACTACCGCCTCTCATTCCACCAGGCACCTTTTCTCCACCCAACTGGTCCTGGCTACCATCCCACAGATCCACAAGACTAGAACCGGAGGAAGATCCTTCTCCTGCCTCGCCGCCAAGACCTGGAACACCCTACCTCTTCACCTCAAGTAATCCTCGTCGCTGACCCAATCCAGGAAGGATCTACAGACCTGGCTCTTCGACTGAGACCCAGTGCCCAGACGGATCAGCAGCCTCCCCTCCCCCACTCAGTGCCTTGAGATCCTCACGGATGAGTAGCTGTGCTTTACAAAGCTGTGCATAATTGATTGATTGACAGTTACAGGAACAAACATCAGCCAGTAGAAATATCCATCAGATTATATAATTTCATGGCATGACAGTACCCACATTCACAAAAATATATAAAACAAACAATTTTGCACTGGAGACTTTCAATTCAATGGCATACCAACGAGTAAAGCATACATTGCATACCCTTTTCCTAAATACCTATGTCTTAAAATCGTCATTGCCCCAGGAGTAGAAAAAACACTAGTTTCCACACAGTTCTCGTACAAGAAGTTATTTTGCCATGCACCTTCAACTTTGTCAATATACTGAGGATAAATTAAGTATGGTAGTCATTTAGCATTCTAAAATCCATTTGTAGTCCCAGCTCCCCACTCTGCTCCCACTGTAGAGCATGCGCACCAGCCCGACCGGCAGTGCTATAGGAACATGAGTAGTTCACAGGCTGACCAGCCCGAACATGACTTGATCAGTTACAAAACACACATCTAAAGTAGGATGACTTTTTTATAACAATAAATCCACACCCCTCAAAATTCCACAAGAAAGATTGAAAGTAGAGCCTGTTCCTGTAGCACATATGCCCATAAAGTTAATTTAACATCCTGGAGTATCAAGCATACCAGTGTTATTAATGATCTCTCCCTCTGGACATGGGAGGCAGTCAAAGCAGCAAGTGGGGTATCCAAGTCGAGCAGCTCTTCTATGACCAGGGGAGCAGTTTTCACTGCACACTGAGTGAGGGAGCTGAAATGGACAAAACAAACAATGTTTTAGCCATATAGCATTGGACTCAATCAACACTGTGGATATGGCATTGTCAGCTTTTTGGTAAATCCTGATCTTGTAGACCTTGGCTACCATCATGATAGAGTCAATAGATTGATGAGTTTCTGTTTGGTTGCCAGGGCAATACAAAACCGAGAACAAGTATGTAGCAGCCATAAAGGTATGCGTTTGTACATTTTTCCTAAATCAGTATTGTGCACTACTGAGGTGCTACAAGAAATGCAGAACCATAAAAATGTAATTCGAATTTGACATTTTTCAAATGTAATAAAATATATCTAAAAAAATTTAAGACACTGTAATTTACTTTGAGCACACACATATCTGTGTTATTGTAAACAGCATAGCTAAAAAATGTGTACATGAAAGACAGAACCCATAGTCATAATTTCATGCGCAGGCTTAGTGCACTAAATCCAATGGGTGAGTATTTTATGGCTTAGAAAGTGCGATGCATTTTTACTTTCAGGGAACCTTTGAGAAAAGCCCCTTTGTGTGAGGGACTGGTTGTCAAGGCAATGCTTGGAGCCAAGGGACTGAAGGCACCAGCTGAGCTCGGAGACAGTGAGCTTCCAGCTAAAAGAAAGAGAAAGACAGGAATCTAATGAAGTGCGAGACAGAACCAGAGACCAGACACTTCTATGAGATTGTCTTCCTTAATAAACACAAACGATTCAATCCCTGCACTGATAAAAGCCATGTTTCACCAATAATAGTTCACATGCAGAGAGGATTATGAGTTATGATGAGCTGCCATCTTATACCAAAAAAGATCAGACAAAGTCATAGCTTACCTGCTGCTAGGAAAGACAACTTCCACCGAGCACTAGGTGAAGAAAATAATTCCTAAGCAGGGCTCTGTCGTGTCTTTGATGACTTTCCTGTAGAAATCAGTATAGAGGGAGAGCGCGTATTTCCCTTTCTACTATATATGATGCATGTAACCGCTTGTTCTGTGAGTTTGAGCCAGTTGCTGATTCAGTTCCTGTAGAGGATTCAAATGTAGTTCTGGAGTCAGAGACAGGCAGAACATAGACACACAGGGGCTCCTTTATGAGAAAGTCACGCAGTAAGCGCAGCACGTTGACTTGCAGCGCTGCACTGCTTGACAGGGAAAGGGCAGAAATGTGCTGTATTTAAAGCAATAGGGCGCATTCCTGTCCTTTCCTCTGATCTCGCAACCTTTTGCCAGTCTAGCAGCCTAGTGCAGACACCCTTGCGCTTTGGTGCAAGGGTGCCTGTGTTGCATGCAGGATTGTTTTTGTGCAAGAAGGGACACCTTCCTGCACAAAAGAAATCCTGGGAAGCATATTACTCTTTCTATGAGTAGAAGAAACTGAGAGAAATTGAGATATTTCTTCTCGTAATGCCTCTCCTGGGAAACAGGAACTTTTTGGCACGTTCCTAGGTTTACTAGTTCTGGTAAATATGGGAATGCATCAAAAACCATGGACGTTGTATGCGAACACCCATGCAATGCCCATGGAATGCCTTCCCGGGGCAGTGTAACGCAATGTAGCGATTTGCGCTGTGTTGCATTACTCCAGATTTATGAAGCCACTCATGGCCACGCAAAGTGGTTTTGTGTGTCTTCATAAATCTTACTTAGCATTTACGCCAGGCATGTACCACATTGCGTGGGTCAAACGTGATGCAAACCTCCTCCTAAATATACCCCATAATTGGCAGAATCATGGTATATGATTGAAATATCCTCCAGGCAAGAGGTGCCCAATCATTTATTAGACCATTTTAATATTTCTCACAAAATAGATGCTAATGCATGCCAAATCTAAACAAATGTCAAGAACTGATGTTAAAGTTGTGGTTCATACTGATGTCAAACACACAAGAGAAATGTGATTGAATTTGTACGTCAGAGTGCCAACCATATCACCAAACATTATTACTGATTGAAAGGGTCATCCAAGGAAGTCGCCAGAGATTGCACTGCACAATGTCAAAGATATTAGAACCTTGGACCCATATCTAGGATGAATAACCTTTAGCATAATAGATTTTGCGTAACATCATAAATATTATTTTTGTGTGGGAACTAGCCTTGTGGGTGGTATCAGTCTCCAGAACATTAAAAAAGTGTTGTTTCTATCAGAAGACATGAACTTTTTTCGGTTTTGAATTTACCTCTCTGTGTCCTGTGCTCCACACAATAGCACTGTCAT
Organism: Triturus cristatus; assembly: GCF_964204655.1. Lineage (NCBI taxonomy): Eukaryota > Metazoa > Chordata > Amphibia > Caudata > Salamandridae > Triturus > Triturus cristatus. Next base: position 409,840,688 of record NC_140590.1, read on the forward strand.
TGATTGTGATATCCTGATGTTCAGCCAAGGAGGAGTCAAATGTGCCAATCTTTACGTACCGGGCGGTTCCATCTGGTAAGAGTTGCCAGTTTAAAATGTCATAGAGAGCTGGAGGGTCCCCATTCTGATCGAAAAACTGTTTCTCACCAGCAGAGTTTGTAAAGAAAACTTTACGAATGAAATTGAGCAGCTGCATGCAAGGGGAGAACAGAACATCAGAAATTTGAAAAAATCAAAATTAAATTTGAGAAAAAAGTCTTCAAAAATATTTTCAGGAAGACGATAAGATCCAGGCATTTATGCAAATTCTAACTTCTCTTCAGATCAGTTTTAATAATTGGTGGAAAGGATATACCAAGTGTTCATATTCTGGAACCGTGCAAAAAATAGACTATCGATCAGGTTCTGACAGTCTTTAGATCAGTTGTGAAAACTAAAAAAATTCAAAGATCGTCATCATGCATGTGCATGTATATGTGGTGGCCATCTTTTAATTCCATTATTAAACAGGCATTGACTGATAGGTCTCACCTCTGTCACATATTGAATTTGCCAAACCTTTGTCCTCCATATAGCTGCTACATATTGCCCAAACGCATTGGCTAAAAGAATAACTTTTATGATCTTTGGATTTTAAGCATTTGAATATATTATATGAACAAAGAACATTTATTTCGACCACAAGCAAACTGTGGACCTGCTTCTTCTATCTGCTACAGATATTTCATGTTCCAATCAATTTTAATGAGATTTTCCAAATGATGGGTGCTAATTCCATTTGTTGTTTTTGATTGTATTTGGGTCTACCCAATAGGGAGTGGAGAGGGGTGCACATCCTGGTTTTTCTAGCACCATCGCAATATTATCAGGCCACTATTAGTAATAGGTGCAGGATCTTTGCCTCAACCCTTTGTGTGCTGTGTTAATCACTTAATATGCCTTTCTAACTCTCCACAAGGTCCCTAGATCCCCTGCACAAACTTCTGCGTTCATCATGGAAGCCTTACTCACCCCATATAGCTTCAACTCACTGTTCACTGGATGTTTCTGTGTAGTGGCCAGCAGATTCCAAGCTGAACTGTGAGCAACACTCTGTCCTGGGCAAAGGGCACCACTATGATGATTATCCCATAAAGGGATGCATCCAAGACACCTGGTAGTTTTACATCAAGATGGTCTGAAAAGCATGTCTATATGAGTCACATTCTTTATACAGATGGATCAGTGATGATACCATGAGCATCTTAAGCTTCAATGCACTAGCCCAGATGGCATCTGTACACGGATTTTGGTAAAACTGCCCTGCTTAGTGTGTATACATTAACTCAGAAACGTTAGTTTATGTACAATACAGCTCAGCGATTGGTGGTTGTGAGAAAGAACTAAGTGTAATAAAGTATAAAAAGTATATGGTAACCGTAGAGTACATTGTAGAATATGGTTTATTAAGATTTAGTTACAAGTCAAGATGGCAATTTTCAGGTTAGTAAAAAAGTATATGGAAGATAGGAAGTTTAGTGGATTAGCCCCACAAGGAGCAGCCTTCCTACTGCTCAGTCTGCACACTCTAACTGACACTCAGCACATCACCAGGCACCCGTGCATTCTATGACATTACCAAGCATTCCACTCATCACCAAGCACTCCAGCACTCACCCTGGCTGAGCAGTAGGGACGATGAGCTAAGCAAAAAGTATGGCAACACTCAAGTCACAACATAACATGCAAAGAAACCAAACAGAAGAAAATAGGCGATAAAATACATTAAATTCACAAATAATTGATTAAACATTGCTAATGCATAAATTATTTAAAATCACGACAAGAATAAATAGAATATTCCTAAGGCAAACAATACTTCCCAAAGCTATAAATGCATTTAACTCTCACCCAAACATTAAACTCTCACCTTTTCTAAGGGAACAAAGAGATACAAGTATACCGTGACTAGAAAGGACTTGGAGACACATACAACACAAATCTCAGGCATCCCACTTCACACTAAACTGAATACACAAACCTGCAACAGAGCACTTAAGCAGTTCAACTCAATACTGGGATACACCCAACCCCACAACTCAGTGCTAGGGCACTCACCCTACACACTGTGCTAAAGTACACAACCTTACAACTTAGCACTGGGGTACATCCAACCCTACAACATGAAACTAGGGTACTCACTGCCCTACAACTCTGTACTAGGGTACCCACAACCCTACAACATGGAACTAGGGTAATCAGCAGCCTACAACTCTGTACTAGGATACTCACAACCCTAAAACTCTGTAGTAGGGTACTCACAACCCTACAACTCTGTACTAGGGTACTCACCACCCTACGACTCAAAACCAGAGTGTGAGACCTCCCTATACGCACACAATTATTAAATACACAAGATCGCAAGCCAGAGTAGGAGACTCAATAATGATTTGAGAAAGAGTAAATTCAACTGGCATTTAGCACATATTTAAGTAGGCAAAACAGGGAAGAATGCTCCCCATACATCACCATAAAGGCTAAACCATGACATCCACACCAAATAATTAGACTAGCATACATCAACATAAACAAGAACTGCTTATGGCATGAAATAAACATTGCAGCATAACAACCACAGCAATAAAAATAAACGTAATAAACATCATTAAAAGAATTCCAATTTCCCCTGGTGAGTGATGCCTCACCTGACATGCTTCTAAAATAACCGGCAACAGGACAGACACTATAGCATGGCAATTAAAATGAGCACAAATGTCCTGGAATGTCAAAATGATATGACCTCACTGGTACCCCCAAACAGCTAAGGAAAACTGATGGCAAGGGTATTAGATAAGATATCCGCGTGCCCTGCTGGAATATTCTTAAATGCGGTGTGACACAAGGAATCCTGCTGTGCTCCACTCCGGTCAGCGAAGAATACTTCAGCCAGACGTTGCATCACGTGACGGTTGAAAAGCATTGAAAAAGCGTAACCTGTGCATGCATGTAGGTCAGTGCATCACTCTTTTATTTGCGCACCACTCAGTATATGCAGCATACACTGTGACTTCACGGAGTTCCAAATCAGCATGCAGGAAGGAGCCTCGCAAAGACCAGCGCTTTCCACCACCATGACATGGACGGCAAGGAACAAGGTTGGTGCCGTGGCTCGTGCCCTCCTGAATTTGCGATTACACGCTTGAGCTAAAAACCAACGGTAAGGCAAAGTCCAAGCTCATGCAGATTTGTTTTATTAAAAAAACACTGTCGCTCAGTATCACATCAAAGGTTTTGTAGGTCAAAGGCATTGCAAATATTTAAAAAACAAAAAACAAAGACGCCGCGATGTCTCCATGTGACCCAAACCTGTCAATGATCATGTGGATTTTTGGTGATGTCCCTCTGCCAACTGCCAGTCCAGACAAAATATAATGAAAGCAGTGCTTTAAATGGGCCGGTACTCACCGGTACTGAGTACCGGCACTTCTTAGATTTAGCACTCGGAGTACCGGCACTTCTCTACTGCCGAGGAGAGTACCGGTACTCATGAAAAGCTGGTCCTGGCGGCCTTTCTTTGATAGCTAAGGCACTTCTGTAGACCTGCGCCAGCCCAGCTGAACAATTCGGCGTGGGCTCATTTGCATACCAATCGGGTGTTCACAGACATCGAGGCCGCCCAGTGACAGCGTAATTAAGAGAGCCATGGGAGGTAACCAGGTTCAAATGGCTTTAAGCCCACCCGATTAAGTGTCTGCTAATGTTTGTCTGCTTGCCTGTGATTGTTGAGAAAAATGAGAGAACGGGGGAGACAATAGAGACACTCTTGGTAGTTATATTAAAAGAAATGTGTGGAATGCGTTGTCGGTGCATGTCTGCTTGTTTCTTTCTGTGTCACTGGAGAACATATAGAATTGTGCGGAGCAACAGCAATTAACAGAATTGATGTTGCACATATTACAAAACAACGAAATGTTGAAATATCGCCGCGTTTGGGTTTCGGTTGTTTCTAATCAGTAAACAAATCTGCTTTGTTTATTGAAAGACATTTCTCATGTGTTTTGGTATGTGCGGCAAGTAGTATCGAAGTCAATAAGTATCGGCATGACTTCTACGCCCCGCCCCCAAACCCCGCCCACTCGCCACATTTAAATGAGTACCTGCACTATTTTGCCCCCATTTAAAGCACTGAATGAAAGTATACAATCAATTGGATGACGTTGCCTCACGTAAATAGTAAAAAATAAACACCAGGGATACCAATTTTTTTAATAATAAAACACTGCCCATATCTTTAGAAATGAATGCTGCTGGTTGTTCTTGCTCGCTCAGCAGGCAGGCTGTGTGTACACTTACAGCAACTCCAAGTGATTCAACCACTTGTAGAAGTCTGTTCAGCAAATCAAGGCACGCAGCATCACCACTTGTGAAAATATGTTTCAGACTTGCTGACATGAGTTCATGAAGGCCATGGATGACAAGAACGTCAAACGCCTGAGGCTGCAGGCTGTCAAGGTGATGAGGGACACTGGTGCGGCTGACCAGGGCATTGCTTTTAAGGTCTCACTTACGCAGCACGCATGCGCTGCCCAGGCAAAAGACCTTTAGCAATCGTTCCATTGCCTTCAATGGCAATGCGTGCACGTCTGGAGATTCACTTGCCGGAGCGAGCGGCTGGCGCCATATGTTATCAATTATCGCGGTGCCAGCCGTTCGCTCCCACAAGTGAATCACGCAGGCACCCTCCCCTCTCCCCCTTCCCCTGCTGCCGCGCGAGGCGCGCGCGCGCTTGTACTTGTTGAATTTGTCAGCAACAGCTTGCACACTGCTTAATGGCCGCACCACAAAGATGCACATAATGTATTTTCAAAGCTGACAGCAGCGATCTGGTGATTTAACTTTTTGCACAACAAATCAAAGTATCGCTGACTGGAAATACATACAAAAGCTACTCATCAAGATCTGTTTACATGATTATTAGTTTACTACCAACACGAAACGTTCTGATAGGATACAGAGCCAGAGGGGAAAAGTGGGCAATGGGGGTGAGTGTGAAATGGGGACACCGGTGGGAGAGAGGTAAAGATACATGCACTCTCACAGACACATACAGATGACAGAGATATTCAAGAAAAGTTCATTCTTGAGCAGACGCAACAGAGAGGGGGAACTGTGGGGCGCAATGTAGAACCTGTATAGTCTTAAACAAATGCATGTCTGCAGACACCCAAATAAAAAAGCACATATAAAAATAGATAGCTATATACTTTCACACCCCCGATCACTAACTCTGTCACACGGCACTTGATTAGGTGTCAAATCGTCGACACTAATACAACATATTTAACTGGGTATGGCGAATTTCAACGTGTGGCAAGACGGTACTTTGATGTGCAAGCACAATTGTCCTGTGGTACTGGATGAAGCATGCCTCTCACGAAGTGGCCCACATTTGGCGCCGTCTGCTCCCATTAGATGCGGGTTTTATGACACCTAATTGTATTGCCCAGGACCCGAGGTTACGCAGTGGCCCTCATGAAGGGGTGTGACTGACTGGGGTCAGTGTGACAGTCAGTGCAGGCCGAGGAGGTCACATGGGGTGTGTCCAGTGTAAATGTACAGGGAGCCCTGAGTCCTCTAACTTGTATTGGTGTCTGAAGAGATCTTAAACATCTCACAGCTTACATTACACAGTCATGCCAACAAGCCCAGAAGGAGCCCCATGGGCACGTTATTACTGCACCAAATGCTTGGGCCAAAACTTTACTGAGGGAGAAGGTGTTCCTATTGTTGTGCATCAAACAAGATGTTCCAAAGACAAGGGAGCCACTGATTAACTAATACGAGAGGCAGACATTCAGGTGTAAAACAAAACACGTTACTTCTCCCCATGTGCTTTGTAGCACAGAATCCCTACCATTTAGAGTGTACAAGTGCGGGACACGTTTACTCTTGGCTAATGCGTATTCGGTCGCCATTTTATGTTGAATTCCATCTTTTTTTTCTCCGTACAACCTTTGTTTCAGCGACGTAGCTGCCATTTATGGGGCCAACGAACCTTGAGATATATATGTGTTTATATATATATTCACTGAAAAAACTATAAGTTTCAGGCACGTTATAGTTAGGAATTAGCATTTAAAAAACCTTAGAAATTCACTGAAAAAATCATAGGTTTCAGGGGCGTTATAGTTAGCTGGACTTTTCACTCGTGCAAAACCATTGAAATTCCCCGGTTATAGTTAGTTCAGCTAACTATAACTCACACGCCCGCAATGCACTGCTGATGATGTCACATATTACATCACTCACGACATGGTCAGTGACATCACTCATGACATCACTGATGACATCTCAAATGACATCACTGATGACATCATCCAGTGAATGTGTGTTTTTCTGAAAATTACATATGTTTTATATATGTATATCTCAAGGTCGATGGAAGAATAAATGGGTATATAAGTGTCTAAATGGATGATTTGTTTTTGATAAATTGATTGTATAACTAACTGAATAAGTGTATCTTAGTGAATACATGGCTCAGTGAGTAATGTTTAAATATGTAAATATCTGTATCAGTCTCTTACTTTGTGTATAAGTGGCTGCATGGGTTGGTGAGTAGCTACATGAGTGTCTATATAGGTTATTAGTTGGTTTTTTGAGTATCAGTATGAGTGTCTGAGTGTCTGTATGGTTCGGTAGGGGGTATTACGTATAGGTGCATGAATGAGTGACTCACTGTTTATATGTGTTGAAGACAGCATGTGTGCAGGACTGTATGGGTGGATGAGTGTGTGCATAAGTGTGTTAGTGAGTGAATGACTGTCTCAATAGTGTCTTTATGAGTAACTACATATGTTTTAAACTAGTATATGTGACTATTGGTGTATGTAAGTGAGTATATGTGAGAGTGAGAAATTGAAAGAGTTCCTGTATGAATAAGTATGATTGTTTAAAAGACTAAGAATGTGTAAGTTTCTGTAGAAGTAAGTGTGGTGGTGTGTGTATAACTGTATATGCAAGTAAATGGATGTTTGATTCTTTATTAGCATAAGTGACTATGTGTGTGAGTAACTCTATGGATGAGTGGCGTTGTGTAACAGGATGTATAGGTGTATGAGTACATATGATGAGTGAGTAAATGTATGAGTGACTGTACTGTTGGTGAATGAGTGGATGTGTATGTGGATCTTAGAATTACTGAATAGGTTGTTGTAACTGATATTGGTATGTCCATTGTTTTGAAAATTGTAGTTTCTATTTTTGAATGTGTGTATCAAAGGTTATATTAGGTGGAGAGGAGGTCTGCCACTCTATCACAAGTATGATGTCATCAGTGATGTCATTTGAGATGTCATCAGTGATGTCATGAGTGATGTCACTGACAATGTCATGAGTGATGTAAGATATGACGTCATCAGCAGTGCATTGCGGGCGCGCGAATTATAGTTAGCTGAACTAACTGTAACGGAGGAATTTCAATGGTTTTGTACGAGTGAAAAGTCTAGCTAACTATAACGCCCCTGAAACCTATGGTTTTTTCAGTGAATTTCTAAGGTTTTTAAATGCTAATTCCTAACTATAACGTGCCTGAAACCTATGGTTTTTTCAGTGAATTTCAAAGGTTTTTTAAATGCTAATTTCTAACTATGCCTACAGAGATAGGACATGTGAAGAAAGAAGAAAAAACGCACAGAAAGAAAAAAAAGAAGTGCAGAAAGAAGCAACAGAAGTCCTCAAAGATGCAGAAAAGTGCAGGAAGAAGGATAACGTGCAGAAAGAACAAACAGAAGAGCAGAAAGAAGCCGTGTTGCAAAACCATCCTGTACCCTCAACTTTTTCAGACGGATACTGGTGGTAACTGAGTCTGACTAACCAGTCCCAGAGCCAGTGCTATGTTAAAAGACACTCAGAATACAGTGAAAACACCTACATACACTAGGGAACACTATGCGTTGGGGTCCCCCTGTAATCAGCATGACCTCCTCTGTAAGCCCCTAGTATATAATAGGGCAGGGGATTAAAACTACCTCTTAAAACACGCCACAGGGCGTGTTTGCACACATCACCTCAGGCCCCACCCACTCACTTCCCCACTCTGTAAACACGTCCTGTGGCCGTTTTAAGTTGGGAGATTACGTCCCCTTGAATCCTGAGGGTTCCTAGGGTCCAACTAGACCACTAGGTAACTCCAGTAAGCGCCACAGAGCTGCGTTGCAGAGAGATGTAAAAAGGGGCACGGCCTAGACCACCTCTCGGCAACGCAGCATAGTGGTGCATACTGGAAGCACCTGGTGGGCTAGTTGGCCCCCAGGGTCCCTCAGGATTGAAGAGGAATTATTTCCCCAACTTAAAACGCGCCACAGGGCTTGTGTGCACACGTTAACTCAGGCCCGGCCTCTCCCTTCCCCACTGTGTAAACACACCCTGTGTCCGTTTTTTAAGTTGGGAGATTAAGTCCCCTTGAATCCTGAGGATCCCTAGGGGCAAAATAGCCCACTAGGTACGTCCAGTAAGCACCATTGCAGAGAGGTGTAAAAAGGGGCATGGCCTGCACCACCTCTCTGCAACGCAGAGCAGTGGCGCTTACTGGAAGCACCGGTTGGGCTAGTTGGCCCCCAGGGTCCCTTAGGATTGAAAGGGAATTATTTCCCCAACTTAAAATGCGCCACAGGGCGTGTTTGCACACGTCACCTCAGGCCCCGTCCCCTCCCTTCACCACTGTGTAAACGCGCCCTGTGGCCGTTCTAAGTTGAGAGATTAAGTCCCCTTGAATCCTAAGGGTCCCTAGGGTCAAACTAGCACACTAGGTACCTTCAGTAAGCGCCACAGAGCTGCGTTGCATAGAGGTGTAAAAAGGGGCGTGGCCTCAGAACACCTGTCTGCAACGCAGCTCCCTGGCGCATACTGGAGATACCTGTTGGGCTAGTTGGCCCTCAGGGACCCTTAGTATTGAAGGGGAATTAATTCCCCAACTTACAACTGGCCAGGGGGCGCGTTTGCAGAGTGCTGCAAGGAGGGGGCGTGGCCTCCGGCTCGATGCCGGTCTTTTATTTATTTTATTTTTTTAAGAAGGAGGGCTATGTGGCCCCCCTTCTTTTTCTAATTTACTGGCCCTGGGGACCCCATCCCCCAGGGCCTGCACCCTATTTTTTTTTGTTGAAAATATAAATTTGGCCCTCCCAAGTCCTTAATCGGCCCCGGGGACCCCAACCCCCGGGTCATGGCCTTTTTAAAAAAAAATTCTTTAGGAGGGGGCTGAGTTGCCCCCCTCCTCAGGCCACTTATGGCCCCGGGGACCCCATCCCGCGGGGCTGGCCTTTGTTTTTTATTATTTTAAAAATATATATATTTATAGAAACACCTAGGACATACTGGACAAACCGTATGTACCTATCACCATGACGATTTGCGTGACATTCATTAAAAGGCGACTATGCACCTCACGGGTAATAAAACACACATCCACCGCCGGATGTGTAATACTTTTTATTTTACTCTCTGGAAAGGAGACGAACCTCACTTGAGAGTCACAGTGTGCTCCTGGCTGAGCCCAATGCTGTGTTACACCCACCAGTGCCCGCCGAGTGCCTCACACCTCTGTGTTGTATTCCACCATGTGCACTGTAACACCACCCCGTGAATATGTCATGCCACACTTGCCTTCGCACGGGTTATATTGCCCCATCTAACGTGCCTTCCTCGATGCCTATGTTATAACGCACAGCGCTATGCCATACATATTACAATCTGGGATCCATATCTTTGTCACAGTGCATATGCAACGTTACACTCCCCAGCACATATTTTATATTACAACTTTAGAGACTAGTTAGGTTACACAACACTGCCCTGTGCATATTACACTCCAAGGCGCATATCGCATAGCACGCGCTAGTGCCTGTGCTATCTCGCGCTCTCCAATGAATCTGTCATTGCGCACAATGTATTGCATATTATATTTCACGCCCCGGCTCATCTTATATCACACTTTTTGGTGCATAGTTTATGCCATATACTATATCTAGTTTTCATTTTCAATCGTGCTCTCAGGGCTATGTTCTATATAACACTGCGTCCACCTACCCTTTTCACGGGCATTACATTTTGCGATGGGGGGTGGAGGCTCAGGGGGTGTTTCTGCCAAGTGAGCCCGGAGTCACAGTCACAAACGTCCTCTTCTTCCTGAATAAAAGTGAGATTATGCTGCATGCTTGTTCATATTTTAAGTAGTTCGCACAGACACACATTTTAAAAACAATAATGTTCCTAATACCCACCTTCTCTGAGCAGTTAGCTTTCTGCCCCACCCACCTCCTCCCTATGCTCTGTTGTCTGAATCCATGGACTAGCCTCCTCCCTCCTGCCATGCATGGTCTGATCCGTCCCTCCTCCCCTTTATGGTCGGTTATGCTGCAGCTTTCTCTCCTGTCTGTCCATTATGGTCAGCTAGCTGCCATTGCCTCTTTCCCCTCTGTTCTCTGTTGTCCATGTGCATGGTCCTGTCCCCTCCCTATTGCTTTCTATGGATTGTTGTGCTGCACTCCCGTCCCGCATGCGCTGTGTGGTGTATTGTGCTGCTGAAAACCCGGATGCCTGCCCTGTAGGGTCAGTTTGGTGCACCTCTCCATGTCCCTCCTGTCCTCTGTTATCCGAGTCCATGTCCCTACCCCAATTCCTCCTGCCTACCATGATCCAATGTACAATACTTGCGAACATTTTGAACTTGGTAAGAGGGAGATTTTGAAAAAAAACTGGGGTATTGATTTTCCCCTTTGAGTTACATTGAAAACGAGGAGATTGTAGACAGGAGACAGATCAAATAAAACCCATTTGAGCTTAAAAACATTGGATGTTTCCTGGCTGAAACGGGTCTGTTGGCATGTGTGGTTGTACTACCACTGCCTCTTCCTTCTGCCCACAATGGTCTATTATATTGCCACAGCCTCTCTTGCCAGTCCTGTATTGATGGTTTGTTTCCCCTGCCCCCCTTTCCACTGCCCTCCATAGTCTGTAGTGTTGCCACTGCCCTTCCTGCCTGCCCAGTGTGGTCAAATTGTTGCCTCTGCACTCTCCTACCTGCCTTCAATTTTCAGAGTCCGTGCCCCTGGCCTCTGCCTCTCAACAGTATCCCAATGAACAACTAGATTGCTTACATTATATATTTATTACAAAAGTGTGGAACGCCTGACGTCATCTTGATGTAATCAAAACTGTAATACCTAGAGTATTTCCTTTAGAAATTACATATATGAGAGGGTCTTATTTGCTTCAAAATTATGGTTAGTGCTCTAAAAAACTAAAACGAGGACATATTTTCTGAGTTTTCAAATAGCGACAAAGAACTTTTAAATTATTTGTAATCTTTATGTTTTTTTATCCAGTTGACCCCTTGATTAAATGTTGCACCTAGGGGAGAGGATGTGGTGTTACTTCCAGACTTTGCAACTGGGGAACCAGGTTGGAGTTTCTGCATCAGCTCAACATTCTGTGATTGTGGTCAAATCACTTAATCTCCCCATGTCTACAACCAAAATGAATTTGATCTTGTGTGATGTAACCAATGCTCATGTAAAGCACTCCAATACCTGACAAGTCTGCACTATATAAAACTGCAAATACACAAAAAATAAGTGTTTTGCACACTTCTGTCATTGGGCTACATGTGGTCTACGTCTGGGTGATATTTGTGCTGCATTTGGGCTCTTTTGTCTCTGGTGGCCATCTTGGGAGATTTATTTGTTATGAAGTTTCCTAATTTCTTCATTGACTGCAGTCTCCTCAGTAGCAAATGCTTTCAGTTTTTTACTTTTAATCCATCAAGAAGGTATTCAGATATGTCACACATTTGCCATAAATTTTGAATGTTAGCACTCTAGTTGCTCATTAGATCACTGTAGTAAAGCTACTGCTCACCACAGAAGTCTGCTGCTGGTATTAAAAGTGCATGTTTCAGTCTGCATATCAGAATTTTTTAATGAAATAGAAGAGGATTTGAGAAGTCACTCAAAATGTGCCATAATTTTTCTTTCTTCAGCACTAATCATAATTTATATGGCAAAATGAACCCCCTCATTGTGTTCCTTTTTAAATTAAATGTTTTAAGTGTTACCAGTTTATTCCAATCAAGATGGCTTCAGGTGTGCCATACGTTTGTCATAAGTAAGACAGTAAGCGCTCTAGTTGTTCTTAAGAACACTCTGGGACATTCTGTCATTGGGCTATACTTGCGCTACATCTTGGTGATATTTGGGCTACATTTGGGCTCTTTTGTCTCTGGTGGCCATCTTGGGAGATTTATTTGTTATGAAGTTTCCTAATTTACTCATTTACTGCAGTCTGCTCAATGGAAATACTTTCAGTTTTTTATTTTGGTTCCATCAAGAAGGCATTCAGATGTGTCACACATTTGCCATAAATTCTGAATGTTAGCACTCTAGTTGCTCATTAGATCACTGTAGTAAAACTACTGCTCGCCAGGGAAGTCTGCTGCTGGTATTTAAAGGGCATGTTTCAGTCTGCATGTCAGAATTCGTTTATGAAATAGAAGAGGATTTGAGAAGTCAAAATGTGCCCTAATTTTTCTTTCTGCAGAATTAATCATAATTTCTATGGCAAAATGAACCCCCTCATTTTGTTCCTTTGTAAATTAAATGTTTTAAGTGTTACCACTTTATTCCAATCAAGATGGCTTCAGGTGTGCCATACTTTTGTCATAAGTAAGACTGTTAGCGCTCTAGTTGTTCGTTAGAACACTCTGGGACATTCTGTCATTGGGCTATACTTGGGCTACATCTGGGAGATATTTGGGCTACATTTGGGCTCTTTTGTCTCTGGCGTCCATCTTGGGAGATTTATTTGTTATGAAGTTTCCTAATTTCCTCATTTACTGCAGTCTCCTCAGTAGGAAATACTTTCAGTTTTTTACTTTGGTTCCAAGAAGAAGGCATTCAGATGTGTCACACATTTGCCATAAATTCTGAATGTTAGCACTCTAGTTGCTTATTAGATCACTGTAGTAAAGCTACAGCTCACCAGGGAAGTCTGCTTCTGGTATTCAAAGTGCATGTTTCAGTCTGCATGTCAGAATATTTTTATGAAATAGAAGAGGATTTGAGAAGTCAAAATGTGCCCTAATTTTTCTTTCTGCAGCACTAATCATAATTTCTATGGCAAAATGAACCCCCTCATTTTGTTCCTTTGTAAATTAAATGTTTTAAGTGTTACCACTTTATTCCAATCAAGATGGCTTCAGGTGTGCCATACTTTTGTCATAAGTAAGACTGTTAGCGCTCTAGTTGTTCGTTAGAACACTCTGGGACATTCTGTCATTGGGCTATACTTGGGCTACATCTGGGTGATATTTGGCTTACATTTGGGCTCTTTTGTCTCTGGTGGCCATTTTGGGAGACTTATTTGTTATGATGGTTCCTAATTTCCTCATTTACTACAGTCTCCTCAGTAGGAAATACTTTCATTTTTTTACTTTGATTCCATCAAGAAGGCATTCTGATGTGTCACACATTTGCCATAAATTCAGAATCTTAGCACTCTAGTTTCTTATTAGATCACTGTAGTAAAGCTACTGCTCACCAGGGAAGTCTGCTGCTGGTATTGAAAGTGCATGTTTCAGTCTGCATGTCAGAATTTTTTAATGAAATAGAAGAGGATTTGAGAAGTCACTCAAAATGTGCCCTACTTTTTCTTTCTGCAGCACTAATCATACTTTCTATGGCAATATGAACCCCCTCATGTTGTTCCTTTGTAAATTAAATGCTTTAAGAGTTACCACTTTATTCCAACCAAGATAGCTTCAGGTGTGCCATACGTTTGTCATAAGTAGGACTGTTAGCGCTCTAGTTGTTCTTTAGAACACTCTGGTAAGCTGCAGTAGAACACAAAGGAATCAACTGACAGTCTCTCCCCTTGTTGGATGTACATGTTTTACTGAGAATGCCAGACTTCATTCTCACATGACTGAGAAAGATAATGTGAATTTACAGAAAATATGCTCTCAGTTTAGCTTATAGATCACCTTCCAAATCTTCGTGGGAAAAGCATGAGAAAATAGTTTTCTTTCAAACATGATTCATGATATCATAGCAGAAGGCTTTTTCACATGGTAAAATCACCTTAGAACACACCACAATTCCTAAAATGAGTATGGTACCATCAACAAATGATTTATAATGTAACTAATGTCTTAAAACCTTCTATTAACTGCAATACTTTTTAATGAGGTGCTATCATGTATATTGGTCCCAAGATGGCTGCCAACACTTCTTGGATGAAGTGCTGACAGCCAATCAGATCTCACAATGAGAAGTGTGGTTAGGCTCTGCCCAGATATATATGTGATTTTACTTTTGATTTTCTCAGGAACTACTGAACGGATTTACACCATTTAAGCAAAAGGCATGAGTCTGAACTGAGGACTACCTCTTTGCCAAATTTGGTGTAATTCTGTTCAGCACTTCGGGCTGTAGCTGCGTCAACAGGTCCTATGGGAAAATGCATGGGGAAAACGCGTTTTGGGACCCCCCTTTTTCTCGGCCCCTGAGAAAATTAGAGTTAAAAGTACATAAATATCTATGGCCGCGGAGGATCCGCGGACCGTACACGCACCGTACACGCACCCTCCCCGTACTGAGCGCGCACCCTCCCGATCACGCGCTGAATGCTAATCGGCTGTCGAGTGTCTCTCGAAACCAGGAACTGTTGGCGGCCATTTTCTGCCTCGGTAGAAGCAAGGCTGAAGAAGCAAGGGGAATAAGTGTGTAAAACATATAAAGGGGGCAGAGTGGAAATACTAGATGTGCTTAGGGGAACCCAGAAGGACCCCCTGGGGCACCCTTTTTTTTTTTTTTTTAAACGCGAAATGCACGCACAGTGCGCGCATCCTATCGCGTTGGGTACGCGGATCCATGGATTTTTTTAAAAAAAAGACAAGAAATCATTGGTTGTATGACTACTTTGTACACTGAAGGGTAGGGTGTATATTTCTGTTTTTTAAAGGTATGATTCTTATTGGTTAACAAAAACAGATTGTAAGGAACATTATATATGATTAGCTGATATGTTGAAAAGTGAAGCACACTTCCTCTCTTGTGTAGGAACATTGTGTGCTGAACTTCTGACCTGTGTGCTTAGTGCAGTGTTCCATGACCTGTTTCTATGGTAACAGGCAGAAGGCAAATTGGGGGAAGGGTCGAAATGTCTTTCAGTTGGAAAGGGTTGAAATGTTTAACCAATAGAAATGTGTGTTTGCTTTTGAGTTTATGTGTGAAGGATTGTGATTTGATGTTTACATGTATAGGTGTGGAAAATGAAAGGGAAACTTTTCCATTCTTTGTTTTTGCTGAGAGGTGCACAGTGCAGAGATTCTGTAAAAGAAAATATGGTGAGTGACTGATATACTTCTTAATCTACAAAAGAACTTGAAAGGTGAGTTATTTAATTGTGTGGGGATGTATGTAGACTATTTTGATTTTAATCAGACTAATGTATTTCTCCTGCTAAAGTGTAGGGAGTACTTTTTTTCTCTACAATCTTATTGACAGTGTGTGTGCATGTAGAAACCATTCTGTGATAAGCATTTGTGTTTTTCATGTGTTTGCAGACAGATAACTGTGCTGTTTTTATATTTTGGTAGAATTAGAAACCAGTCTTTGTTTATGAATTTGTGAAATGAGTTATGTTATGTTTCTATACTAAAATGTAGTACTACTTCTAGATGAAGAAATGTGTTTTGGTATAGTGCAAGGAAAAGTGTTGTTTGTCTAGAATCACACAGTGAGTCTGTGTGCATTTGGGAACCACTGTGAGAGAAGCATTTGGTAACATTGTGTATTTGCTGACAGATAACTGTTTTAACCTGTCATGTTGTGAAGTTTTAGTAGCATTAGAAGACAGTTATGGCTTATGATTTGATTAAATGAGTCAGGCTTTGAGAGAAAAGTGCAGTCCTGAAATATGTAGATTGTGTGCAGTTCCCTTACCACTTGCACTGTAGTGAATGAGTTTTGGTAAACTCCTAGGGATAGTGGTGCTTGTCTAGAATCACAGTGTGAGTAAGTGTGTATTTGGGATCAGTGTGAGAGAAGCATTTGGTGATATCATGTATTTGCTTACAGATAACTTTTTTAAAACCTGTCATGTTGTGAAGTTTTAGTAGCATTAGAACCCAGTCTTTGCTTATGCATTGATTAAATGAGTCATGCTTTGACACTGATGTGCTGTACTTAAATATGTAGATTGTGTTCAGTACCATTAACTCTTCTAGACTAGTGAATGAGTTTTGGTAAACTCCTAGGATAGTGTTGATCGTCTAAAATCACACTGTGAGTCTGTGTGCATTTGGGTAAGGATTGTGAGAGAAGCATTTGGTAATATCGTGTATTTGCTGACAGATAACTGTTTTAAAACCGGTCATGTTGTCAAATTTTAGTAGCATTAGAAGCCAGTCTTTGCTTATGCTTTGATTAAATGAGTCAGGCTTTGACACAAAAGTGCATTCCTGAAATATGAAGATTGTGTTCAGTTCCCTTACCACTTCCACAGTAGTGAATGATTTTTGGTAAGCTCCTAGGTATAGTGGTTGTTGTCTAGAATCACACTGTGAGTCTGTGTGCATTTGGGAACCACTGTGAGAGAAGCATTTGGTAACATTGTGTATTTTTTAGCAGATAACTCTTTTAAAACCTGTCATGTTGTCAAGTTTTAGTAGCATTAGAAGCTAGTCTTTGCTTATGCATTGATAAAATGAGTCAGGATTTGACACTAAGGTGCAGTACCATGTACTATTCTGTTTACTGTGGCAGAACTGAAAATTTAAAAGTTTTACCTAAGCACTGTCCTAGAAGTAGTCAGTTTCTAAGTACCAAATAGATTGCTTCAAATGTCTATGCAGTATGCATGTAGTGTTCTAACATACTATA
Organism: Triturus cristatus; assembly: GCF_964204655.1. Taxonomy (NCBI): domain Eukaryota; kingdom Metazoa; phylum Chordata; class Amphibia; order Caudata; family Salamandridae; genus Triturus; species Triturus cristatus. Next base: position 409,857,604 of record NC_140590.1, read on the forward strand.
CCCTTGTCTTTTACACCTTCAATTCCCTAGTCAGTATCCATACACTTCCAGGAAACACCCTGTCACTCCCTTTGCAGTCCTCTAGAGACCCATTCAACAGCATGTACTAATCCATTCACTGTGCCAAAACCCAAACACTTATAAATTCACCAAGACACTCTCTTTCCAGCACTCTAATGATTCAGTCACTGCCTAAGTATTCATGCACTGAGCCAGGTCTTAGCACATAGACTTCTTCAAACCTCTATCCACTATGCATGCAGTCCTCTAACCACCGACACACTTGTCTTTCACACCTTCAATTCCCCAGTCAGTATCCGTTCACTTCCAGCAAACACCCTGTCATTCCCGTTGCACTCCCCTAGTGACCCATTCAGCATCATGTACTAATCCATTCACTGCGCCAAACCCTAATAAATTCCCCCAGGCACTCTCCTTGCAGTACTCTAATCATTCAGTCAGTACCCAAGTACTCATCCAGTGACCCAGGCCTTAGTATATGGACTGCTTCAAACCCCTATCCACTATGCATGCAGTCCTCTAACCACCTACACAATTGTCTTTCACACCTTCAATTCCCTAGTCAGTATCCAAACACTTCCAGGAAACAAAAGTCCAATTGGTCGCACACTGCTACACCTACCAGCGTGTTGCCCCAAAGAATTGTGGTCCCTGAAGTCAGCGTCGGCGGGTACGCCTATGCCCGAGTAATGAGTGCAAGTAAGTGTAGCGTTAGCCATCCCTGGACACGTGTTTCGAGGTAGTTGCCTCTCGTCAGCAGGGAGTAGGTGAGTGTGTAGGGTTGCTGTGTAGGCTGCTAAAATAAGTGTTCTCAGGTAAAGTACCTCTCGTAGCGCGCAGGTGCCTAACCATGAGCTCGTCAGCTCCACCGGCTCAAGGAGCCTGAATATTAACAAAAGTCCAATTGGTCGCACACTGCTACACCTACCAGCATGTTGCCCCAAAGAATTGTGGTCCCTGAAGTCAGCGTCGGCGGGTACGCCTATGCCCGAGTAATGAGTGCAAGTAAGTGTAGCGTTAGCCATCCCTGGACACGTGTTTCGAGGTAGTTGCCTCTCGTCAGCAGGGAGTAGGTGAGTGTGTAGGGTTGCTGTGTAGGCTGCTAAAATAAGTGTTCTCAGGTAAAGTACCTCTCGTAGCGTGCAGGTGCGTAACCATGAGCTCGTCAGCTCCACCGGCTCAAGGAGCCTGAATATTAACAAAAGTCCAATTGGTCGCACACTGCTACACCTACCAGCGTGTTGCCCCTAAGAATTGTGGTCCCTGAAGTCAGCGTCGGCGGGTACGCCTATGCCCGAGTAATGAGTGCAAGTAAGTGTAGCGTTAGCCATCCCTGGACACGTGTTTCGAGGTAGTTGCCTCTCGTCAGCAGGGAGCAGGTGAGTGTGTAGGGTTGCTGTGTAGGCTGCTAAAATAAGTGTTCTCAGGTAAAGTACCTCTCGTAGCGCGCAGGTGCGTAACCATGAGCTCGTCAGCTCCACCGGCTCAAGGAGCCTGAATATTAACAAAAGTCCAATTGGTCGCACACTGCTACACCTACCAGCGTGTTGCCCCAAAGAATTGTGGTCCCTGAAGTCAGCGTCGGCGGGTACGCCTATGCCCGAGTAATGAGTGCAAGTAAGTGTAGCGTTAGCCATCCCTGGACACGTGTTTCGAGGTAGTTGCCTCTCGTCAGCAGGGAGTAGGTGAGTGTGTAGGGTTGCTGTGTAGGCTGCTAAAATAAGTTTTCTCAGGTAAAGTACCTCTCGTAGCGCGCAGGTGCGTAACCATGAGCTCGTCAGCTCCACCGGCTCAAGGAGCCTGAATATTAACAAAAGTCCAATTGGTCGCACACTGCTACACCTACGCAGGTAGGTCAGGAGTGTGCGACCATTTGGATTTAGTTATTTAGTGGCTCTTTGAGCCGGGGAGTCGACGGGCTCAGGTTACGCACCTGCGTTGCTACGAGAGGTACATACCTGATAATGATTTTAGCAGCCTACACAGCAACCCTGCACTCTTTCCTACTCCCTGCTGACGAGAGGCAACAACCTCGAAACAAGTGTCCAGGGATGGCTAATGCTATTCACACTTGCACTCACGACACGAGCATAGGTGTATCCGCCGACGCTGACTACAGGGACCACAGTTCTTTGGGGTAACACGCAGGTAGGTCAGCAGTGTGCGACCATTTGGATTTAGTTATTTAGTGGCTCTTTGAGCCGGGGAGTCGACGGGCTCAGGTTACGCACCTGCGTTGCTACGAGAGGTACATACCTGATAATGATTTTAGCAGCCTACACAGCAACCCTGCACTCTTTCCTACTCCCTGCTGACGAGAGGCAACAACCTTGAAACACGTGTCCAGGGATGGCTAACGCTATTCACACTTGCACTCACGACACGAGCATAGGTGTATCCGCCGACGCTGACTACAGGGACCACAGTTCTTTGGGGTAACACGCAGGTAGGTCAGCAGTGTGCGACCATTTGGATTTAGTTATTTAGTGGCTCTTTGAGCCGGGGAGTCGACGGGCTCAGGTTACGCACCTGCGTTGCTACGAGAGGTACATACCTGATAATGATTTTAGCAGCCTACACAGCAACCCTGCACTCTTTCCTACTCCCTGCTGACGAGAGGCAACAACCTCGAAACACGTGTCCAGGGATGGCTAACGCTATTCACACTTGCACTCACGACACGAGCATAGGTGTATCCGCCGACGCTGACTACAGGGACCACAGTTGTTTGGGGTAACACGCAGGTAGGTCAGCAGTGTGCGACCATTTGGATTTAGTTATTTAGTGGCTCTTTGAGCCGGGGAGTCGACGGGCTCAGGTTACGCACCTGCGTTGCTACGAGAGGTACATACCTGATAATGATTTTAGCAGCCTACACAGCAACCCTGCACTCTTTCCTACTCCCTGCTGACGAGAGGCAACAACCTCGAAGCACGTGTCCAGGGATGGCTAACGCTATTCACACTTGCACTCACGACACGAGCATAGGTGTATCCGCCGACGCTGACTACAGGGACCACAGTTGTTTGGGGTAACACGCAGGTAGGTCAGCAGTGTGCGACCATTTGGATTTAGTTATTTAGTGGCTCTTTGAGCCGGGGAGTCGACGGGCTCAGGTTACGCACCTGCGTTGCTACGAGAGGTACATACCTGATAATGATTTTAGCAGCCTACACAGCAACCCTGCACTCTTTCCTACTCCCTGCTGACGAGAGGCAACAACCTCGAAACACGTGTCCAGGGATGGCTAACTCTATTCACACTTGCACTCACGACACGAGCATAGGTGTATCCGCCGACGCTGACTACAGGGACCACAGTTCTTTGGGGTAACACGCAGGTAGGTCAGCAGTGTGCGACCATTTGGATTTAGTCATTTAGTGGCTCTTTGAGCCGGGAAGTCGACGGGCTCAGGTTACGCACCTGCGTTGCTACGAGAGGTACATACCTGATAATGATTTTAGCAGCCTACACAGCAACCCTGCACTCTTTCCTACTCCCTGCTGACGAGAGGCAACAACCTCGAAACACGTGTCCAGGGATGGCTAACGCTATTCACACTTGCACTCACGACACGAGCATAGGTGTATCCGCCGACGCTGACTACAGGGACCACAGTTCTTTGGGGTAACACGCAGGTAGGTCAGCAGTGTGCGACCATTTGGATTTAGTTATTTAGTGGCTCTTTGAGCCGGGGAGTCGACGGGCTCAGGTTACGCACCTGCGTTGCTACGAGAGGTACATACCTGATAATGATTTTAGCAGCCTACACAGCAACCCTGCACTCTTTCCTACTCCCTGCTGACGAGAGGCAACAACCTCGAAACACGTGTCCAGGGATGGCTAACGCTATTCACACTTGCACTCATGACACGAGCATAGGTGTATCCGCCGACGCTGACTACAGGGACCACAGTTCTTTGGGGTAACACGCAGGTAGGTCAGCAGTGTGCGACCATTTGGATTTAGTTATTTAGTGGCTCTTTGAGCCGGGGAGTCGACGGGCTCAGGTTACGCACCTGCGTTGCTACGAGAGGTACATACCTGATAATGATTTTAGCAGCCTACACAGCAACCCTGCACTCTTTCCTACTCCCTGCTGACGAGAGGCAACAACCTCGAAACACGTGTCCAGGGATGGCTAACGCTATTCACACTTGCACTCACGACACGAGCATAGGTGTATCCGCCGACGCTGACTACAGGGACCACAGTTCTTTGGGGTAACACGCAGGTAGGTCAGCAGTGTGCGACCATTTGGATTTAGTTATTTAGTGGCTCTTTGAGCCGGGGAGTCGACGGGCTCAGGTTACGCACCTGCGTTGCTACGAGAGGTACATACCTGATAATGATTTTAGCAGCCTACACAGCAACCCTGCACTCTTTCCTACTCCCTGCTGACGAGAGGCAACAACCTCGAAACACGTGTCCAGGGATGGCTAACGCTATTCACACTTGCACTCACGACACGAGCATAGGTGTATCCGCCGACGCTGACTACAGGGACCACAGTTCTTTGGGGTAACACGCAGGTAGGTCAGCAGTGTGCGACCATTTGGATTTACTTCCAGGAAACACCCTGTCACACCCTTTGCAGTCTACTAGTGACCCATTCAGCATCATGTACTAATCCATTCACTGTGCGAAAACTCAAACACTTATAAATTCACCAAGATATTATCTTTGCAGTACTCTAATCATTCAGTCAGTGCCTAAGTATTCATGCACTGAGCCAGGCCTTAGCACATGGACTGCTTGAAACCCCTATGCACTATGCATGCAGTCTTCTAACCACCTAGACACTTGTCTTTCACACTTTCAATTTCCTAGTCAGTATCCATACAGTCCAGCAAACATCTTGTCACTGCCTTTGCACTCCTCTAGTGACCCATTCAGTACCAAGTACTAATGCATTCCCTGTGCGAAAAGCCTAGCACTTATAAATTCACCTAGGCACTCTCCTTGCTGTACTCTAATCATTCAGTCAGTACCCAAGTAGTCATGCAGTGAGCCAGGCCTTAGCACATGAACTGCTTTAAATGCCTATGCAGTATGGATGCAGTCCTCTAATCACCTACACAGTTGTGTTTCACACCTTCAATTCCCTAGTTAGTATTCATACTCTTCTCGCAAACACCCTGTCACTCACCCAGTGTGTCTCCTTATAGTACTGTAATCATTTAGTCAGTTAGCATGTAGAGTTTTAGTGAGGTAGGCTTTAGGGCATGAACTGCTTCAAAGTAGTATGCAGTATGCAAGTAGTGTTTTAACCATTGTCACACTTGTGGTTCAGGGACATAGTTTCTTAGCCAGTATTTATATAAAATATGTTTGTACAGTAATGGAATAGTATCATTTTGAAAGTTCTTAATATACATTTATTTGTGATTCTTTTTTACAGATACAGAACAGGAGTATTTCTCATCTGTTTGCACTCTTCTCGTGCAAGATTGTTTGGATGAAGGGTCCTTAGGTGTTTCATCATACTTGCTGTGCCGCATGTGTATTTTTTGTTAGGATCCCCTCGTAACAGAACTCTTTTGAAAATCTTGTGCATGAGAAAGGTGGTATTGGTCTTTGTTTGCCCCTCGAGAAAAGTAGAAAATTTCCACATCACTGAAGTAAAACGTTGTGGGCGTGGTGCATCCTCCAAAAATTCAACTTTAGATTTGGTGAATATTTTATAGCGACATAATTTACAGTTTTTGTAAGTTAAAGTTAAAAAATGTTGTTAGCTGGGTGCATTTCATATTTCTGTGATTTGTATTTTGAGAATGGCATATTGTTTTTTTTTTAACAATCTTTGAGATTGTGTTTTTTTTGCCCGCTGTTAAGTGATGAGTACGATTGAAATCACTATTTTTAGTTAAATTTAATATATTCTGAGAACAGCAAAAAAGGCAAAAAAATTACTTTGTGGAAATTATGCTGTGTTGTATAAAATGTATTATTGCATGTTATCATTTTTTTTTCCTTTTCTTTCACAGATCCAAATTTTTAAATAAGCAATTTATATGAATATATATTTGAAGGACAAACAGAAAAAAATGTATACCAATTTTTATTCCTATTACTGTGAAGGTAAGTTTAACTAAGTCTCAATATGCAGAATGAAGAGGCCTGCAAGAAGCTACAAAGTTGAAACACGTTTCTAAAAACACTCTGTTCGTTTTGAAATCTGACCATAATCAGATTTCATGTGACCTGCAAAAAAAGAGATTTGAGGGGTTCATAATATTTCACCTTTTTAGCTGTTAAAGGACCGCAATCATTTCAATCATTCTTCTTTGAACATCTTTGCAGACAAAACTCTGTGCTTACCTTCTATCATTCGCAAGGAAATTTAAAAACGGAAATATGTCACTTTTTGTAACATAGTTATTGTGCAAGATACTCTTTTATATTTACAAAGAGAGGAAAAGGCACTCTGTGCACTTTTTATACTCCACGTAAATATAACCTCATCATGCACACCACTTTGTGTTGAAAGGGTGTTCTATAAGCGTTGTTGTGCATGATTGCACTTAATACTCATAGAACAAGACACATGTCTAGATTTATCAGAAATCATAAATCTCCATATGTGTGTGAATGCTGCACCATTCTAAAATTGGTGTAGGAAAGCACAACAAGGTGAATTGTTTTAATTTCTCCACATTTTTATATCTTCAATGCATGCTGAAATGTTCAGCATACATTGAAGAAGAAAAATGCATTTTTCATTGTTTTTGTGCAGGAATGTGTGTCTTCCTGCAGAAAAACAAACAGCACATGACACAGATATCCTTGCACTATGGTGCAAGGGTGCCTGTGTCACCACATGGCTGCAGTTTAAGCAGCCATGCAGAGAGAAGCATAGATTTGCAACATATTTATGTACATATGTTGCATCCCTGTGCTTCGGAAGTACTACAGCACACTGCAGTTAAAGAGGTTACTGTGTGATGCTGCAGCACTTCCTCATAGTTCTGCACTTAAACATTCACCATACGCTAGTAATGCATTCATTCAGTCAATTACATACTACACATACATTCATCTAAACTAGCACTAACAAAGAAATTTAGCTCTTTTTTTAAACCAGGAAAGTTAGTTCTTACACTAACTTTCCTGGTTTAAAAAAAGAGCTTTTTTTTTTCTTCTTTCTTTTATAATTTTTTTGGGGTTTTCTGAACAATTTTTTTTTTTTTTTGGTTTTGCTGTAAAAAAAAAAAAAAAAAAACAAAACAGGAGAAACCAAACAATGAACTTCAGGGAACAATAATAAAAAATAAAAAAACTAGCAAATTTGACTTTCTTGCCGGCGGCAGATCAGATCGATTGACTGCTCACCATAGCACAAAGTCTTATTGCAGTTAGTGCAGAGCACTTTTAAAAATTGAAATTGAGGACGGATGTCCAAGGTTTGGGCTGATGGATGCACTCTTGATGTGCTCAGCTGGGATGAGGTGGATGGCGCAGGAGCAGGAGTGTTTCTCATCCGCCGGCACTCTTCTCGTGCAAGATTGTTCGGATGAAGGGTCCTCATGTGCTTCATCATACTTGCCGTGCCGCAAGAGTATTTCTTGATAGGATCCCCTCTCGATAGGACTCTTTTGCAAATCTTGCACGTGACTAAGGTGGCATTGGTCTTATTCTGCCCCTCGGGAAAAGTACAAAATTTCCACACCACTGAAGAGAAACATTTTTTCGGTGGTGCCTCCGGCAAAAATTCATCCTCAGAGGTATGAGGTGATGCAGGTGATGCCTGCTGCCCTGAAGCCATTTTTGGTTGAAAAAAATTAGAGCTAAGTGTAAACTTAGTCTAAAAAATCTTCTTCTCTCCAAAGAGATGGTGCTCTAAAGAAGGTCAAAGAAGAATGATTGAAATGGGTGGGGTCTTTCAATAGTTAGAAGAGGATGTGTAATGAACCAATCAAATCTCTTTTTTTGCAGGTCACATGGGATCCGCGCACCCTGCGCTTACGCAGCACGCACCCAGCGCGCATCCGCGAAATTCAATTAAAAAGTAATCTCGGATTAGATGTAAAAATATATTAGTTTTAAGACTAGTTTAGAGTTTGTCTTCAATTAATATTCACATGAAATACATATATATATGTTTTTTTAAATGTTAAATATTTCGTGGGATCCGCGCACCCGCCGCGTCATAGACGCAGATGACGCATCGCGGAAGCGCGTAAACATCGCGTTACGTACATCGAACATGTCGTGTATAGGCTGGGAGTCGCGTACCTGTCACATTGCGATCGTGCACTAAACACGTACCCAACTCGTACCATGCACGGATGCTATCACGTAGAGGTGCGCATAGGGTGCGCGGATCCAAAAACATTGAAAAATATATATAAAATACAGTTTTGAACATATAGTTAAAAAAAATTGAAATATATAAAAAAATATGTTTGTAAAACCCATTAAGTTCAAATAACATTTTTATATTTTTAAAAGAATTAATTGAAAAAATAAGTTAAAAAAATGGTGATAAAAAGTATTTTAAAAAAAAGATAATTAATGAAATTGACACACTGAATTTGAAAAATATAGAAATCCAATCAAAATCATTAAACATGATATCTTCAGAGATAAGTTATAGTTAGGAATTAGCATTTAAAAAACCTTTTAGGGGAGGAGCCTAGCACGCATCCAAGATGGTCGCGTGAGCACAGGGCTCCCCGGACCCTCGCTGCTCCTCGGAACTTATCCTGACTTTATCCTGACTTGGTTGACGGATTCTGGAAGATGAACGTTGGCTGAACCCTAAACTCTTTTCAGAAACCAAATCGGACCTGGGAGACCTGATCTATGGTGGTTTGAACTTTTGAGGCCCAACTGATGGCTGTGCCCGGTGCGAAGGTGAACTGTGGAGCCAGGGCATAGTTGAACAACAACGGCATCGGGGCTGTGCCGGCGGCCGTCCCATCACTTTCGGTTTCACTTTTGGATCTCTGAGTGGCTGGACCGTGGAGTTGCTTTGTGCGGCTGGGTTTTCACTCGGCCTTCGCTTGGTGCCTTTGCCTCCGCCTGATACCAGTGTGCCCATTGACTTTGATCCTCTCGCACCGCCACATTGCGGTCTCTGGTACGGCTCGTGTCTGCTTCGCCTGTGCCCCTTCGCCGCTTGCTCGGTGGTCCCCTTCGGCGAGCGTGGTTCAACATGGGTGGCAAGGGGGATCCCGAGAGGCGTAAGACCAAGACATCCCTACGTGGGGGACCGGTCCAGACTAACAACATGGACCGCTACACTCAAGGTAAAGGGTCCCCTGGGACGGCCAGTGTTCTCCCGGATGACGCTGGTGGTGTTCCGTCCGTCCCTCCGGATTTGTCATTGCAGGACATCATGGGCGCCATTGACGGCATCAAGGAGACCATCGCTAAGCAGTACGAGGCCTTGGCCCGTAAAATCGACACGGTGGCCATTGATGTTACGCTAATTCGGGCAGATCTCTCTAAGACCAATGAGAGGGTTCAATCGCTGGATTTGCGGACGTCCACCCTTGTTACGGATGTGTCGGACGTGCAGACTGCTCTTGGCGACCTCAAGTCGGCCAACGACCTGATGGCCCGGCGGCTGGAGGACTTCGAGGGACGGGCTCGACGCAATAACATCCGCGTCATAGGTGTTCCAGAGACCTCCGACAATCGCCCGGTTGATCTTTTGGTTGAGGATCTCATCCTCAACCAGCTTGCCCCCGCTGGCCTGAGTAAGTTCTTTGCCGTGGAGCGGGCCCATCGAGTCCCAGGCGGTCGGCCGCGACCGGGGGCTCCCCCGAGGCCTATTGTTGCAAAACTTTTTCACTACAGAGACCGAGATGCGATTCTGCAGGCCTCACGGGTACATGGCCCGGTCCGATATGAGAACTCATCCGTTAACTTTTTCCCGGACTTCACCCAACTTGTCCAGAAGCAGCGGATGGGCTTCCAGGGGGTGAAGCGCCGTCTCCGGGACCTGGGTCTTAAGTACTCTATGCTTTTTCCTGCTAGGCTCCGAGTGGAATACGGAGACCGGACTACCTTTTTTGACTGTCCTGCGACTGTGAGTGACTGGCTGGATTCTCTGCCGGACCGGGGTGACCGGCCTGGGCCTTCTGGTGGTACCGAGGCTGGCTGGCCTCTTTCGGAGTGACTTTTGGTCCTTGACTTTGACATTTTGTTTTGTTCGGCTGGGTTCTACTTCTTTTGTACATTTTGTTTAATTATGATCTGTGTTGGGGGCGGGCAGGGACGGGTCCCTTTCCTCCTCCGGGGTCTTTTCGTAGAATGGGGTTTGTAGGGCGACAGGCACACTGCAAGTTGGGGTGGTTTTTTGGACCGCAGGGGTGCAGGGTGGGGGGAGTTGAATTCGGGGGGGGGTTGGTGGGTGGGAGGGGTTGTTTGGATTTGTGTTTTTTCTTTTCAAGGTGAGGTATTGGCTCTGTTTCAGTTTCAGGTGTCGCGCTATTTGCTGGGGGACCCTTGACCTACTGGAGGGGATGGGGGGGGACGGGTTGAGATTGATGTCTTGGAACGTCAACGGATTGGGGGATCGTATCAAACGGGGTGTTGTGCTGCAATATTTGCGTCGTTTGACTCCTGATGTGGTATTCTTACAGGAGACGCATTTGGTTGGTAATGTTTGTCATGCCATGAACAGGGGGGGCTACCGACTCGTGGCCCATTCCGGTTTCACCACCGGCTCCAGAGGGGTGGGCATTCTCCTACGATCTTCACTTCCGCTAGAGATCACCAGGGTTGTCCTAGATGATAGAGGGCGCTATGCGGCCCTGACTGGGAGGTGGGAGGGACAGTCCCTTTCCTTGGTTTCGGTTTATGTTCCCCCGGGCCTCCAGAACTCCACTTTCTCAGACTTGGGTCGTATGCTGCTTGAGCTTCCTGACAGTCTTTTGCTTATGGGTGGGGATTTTAATTTGGTTGTTTCGGGTGATCTGGATCGCCACCCGCCCAGGGCCCTCCCTGCTGCCCAGGCGTGGCTCGGCAGGCTCTTGGATACCCTCGGTCTGGTGGATTGTTGGAGGTTAATGCATCCGACACAGTGTCAGTACACATTTCACTCTGGGGCCCATGGGAGTCTCTCCAGATTGGATTATTTTCTTATGCCCGCGGCCCAGACTGCCCGGATTCGAGAGGTTAAGCACCTGGCCCGGGGTATCTCTGATCATTCCCCACTGTGGTTGCTTTTCGACACCGGGACGCGGTCCGCTGGGCGGATCGCCCCTATTAACCCTTGGTACTTGCGAGACCCCAAGATTCGTGATAGCCTTGTTAAGTCGATTGATCAGTATTTTCTCGAGAAAGAGGGGTCGGTGTTGTCCTCAGTGTCCCTGTGGGAGGCCTTTAAAGCAGTGCTCCGCGGGCATGCCCTATCCCAGATAGTGGAGGCTAAGAGGGTTAAGAATGAGGCGGTGGTGAAGCTGGAGACTGAAATATCGGGGCTGGAGGCAGCTTTGGAGACGGGTGTCACTCAGGATGGGCTTCATGCCCTCAGTTTGAAGCAGTTTGAATATAAGTCTCTTGTTACTGACGCTGCCAAGACCATGTATAGGGAGCAACAGGGTAGGTTGTATGATGCTGGGGACAAGGCGGGTAAACTGATTGCTTGGTTGGATAAGAAGGAGAGAGTGAATCGTGTGGTCCCGGAGCTTCGGGTTTCGGATGGAGTGTGTGTGACTGACCCTGGTGAGATTGTGGAGTGTTTTGCTGACCACCTCCGGGCGGTGTACTCCCCGGTGTCTGATAGAGATGAGGATGACTCTCGTCTCTTGCTGCGGGATATTGCCTTGCCCAGCCTATCCGTCGAGGACCGTGAGCAGATGGAGGCCTCCCTGTCTGTCGACGAGATTGCTACCGCGATTCGTTCCCTTCACTCGGGCAAGGCTATGGGCCCCAACGGACTGCCGATTGAACTGTATAAACTACGCCCGGATAAAATCGCGCCCTTCCTCCGTCGTATGTTTCTGGAGTCGCTCGAGCGGGGTTCCCTTCCCGACGACCAGCGTCTGGCTACTATAGTTGTGATTCCCAAGGACGGTAAGCCACGAGACCGCTGTGCCTCATATAGGCCTATTTCCCTACTAAATGCCGAACCGAAAATCCTTGTCAAGGTCCTCGCTAATCGCTTGCTGAGAGTTATATGTGATTTGATACATCCGGATCAATGCGGCTTTATCCCTCATCGTAATACCGCTCTCAACTTGCGGCGTCTACATGGCGTCCTCGCTAGGGCGGAGTACTTCTCTGAACCGGCCATATTGGTTTCCTTAGACGCCACGATGGCCTTTGATACCATCGAGTGGCCATTCCTTTGGGCCGTCTTGGCGAAGTTTGGCTTTGGGGAGGGATTTATTAGTTGGGTTAAGCTCCTCTATGCTGGACCAATGGCTCAGGTTGTTGTCAATGGGCGGGTTTCTCGGCCCTTCGCTCTCGGGAGGGGTACTAGGCAGGGGTGCCCGTTGTCCCCTCTGCTCTTTGCTCTCGCCTTGGAACCGCTCGCTGCCTGGCTCCGCTGGGAGCCCTCGATTAGAGGGATCCGGTGGGCCCCGGGCTTCGAGGATCGGGTCTCGTTGTACGCGGATGACATTCTTTTGTACCTCACCTCGCCGCGGAAGTCGCTCAGTGTGCTTTTTGATGTCCTTACTTCCTTCGGGAGAAATTCGGGTTTGATAATTAACTGGTCCAAATCTTGCGTGTATCCTATCTCCGGTGGCCTTCCTCTCTTGCCGCCTCGGCTTCCGATCCAAACATCTCAATCCGGCTTTAAATACTTGGGGGTGTACGTTTCGTTGGATCCGGCGGTCCGCTACGAGCAGAATCTCCTGTCTCCCCTCCGGCGTTTGAGGGTGGATACGGCTTGGTCGCGCAGCACTGTTTAAAATGATGTCCCTTCCCAGATTTCTTTACGCACTCCAGAACTCCTTCGATATCATTCCGGCGGCCTACTTTAGGGAAGTGGAGAGTTTGCAGAGGAGACTGGTTTGGGACGGTCGTGCGCGTATCGCTTTGGCAAAGCTGACTCTTCCCTGGTATGACGGGGGCATCGCGCTTCCTGACATTAGAAGGTACTATTGGGCCTCCCAGCTGTCTGCCATTAACCATGCTACGTACGCTCCTGGTTCAAACCCGGCATATGAGATGGATAAATTCCTGCTTCCCGGCGGTAACTATAACAGAGCGCTTTACTCTCGATCTGCCGGAAGGACCCTCACGGGCCCTACTAGGATTGCGGTACGTGTGTGGAAGGCGGCGAATGTAGCTGTGGGCTGGAGTGAGAGTTTAACGTGTGCTACTCCTTTATTCGCCTCAGAGCGCTTGGGAAGCCTCTGGACAACGAAAGGCTTTGAGCACTGGGATACGATCGGCATTAGCAGAGTGGGGGATCTATGGGTTAAAGGCGCGGTTAAATCCTTCGCGGCGCTTCAGAGCGAGTACGAGCTTAGTGAAAGGGAGTTCTTCCGCTATGCCCAGGTTCGGCACGCCCTACTCTTGGTCTTTGGGGAGGGGACCACGGTCCCTGTTTCTTCGCCTCTCGAGGACCGTATACTCGACGGACACGTCCCCGACAGTACTATCTCTCTGATTTATAAAAAACTAATAAATAATCGGGCTGATCTCTTGGTGTTGAGTTGGACGACGAGGACTGGCAGTCTGCACTATCATCCCCTAAGGAGGTTGCCATCCCGGCCCGTCTCCGTCTGGTCCAGCTTAAGATTCTCCATCGTGTCTATGTGACGGGTCCCCGTTTGGTTTCGATGGGGTTTTCTGACGACGGGCTCTGTAAGCGTGGCTGCGGGCTCAGTGCCACCTTTCTCCACATCCTCTGGGAGTGCCGCGAGGTGGCGGAATATTGGCGCCAGGTGCATGATGTTATGAAACGAGTCACTGGGGTCGCTCTGCTGCCGGAGGTGCGCCGATGTGTTCTGAATGTGTGGGAGCCCAATGACTATAATGCGGCCCAGGCTCGGTGGGCGGCCCTTGGGAACATGATCGCAAAGAGAGATATTGCGCAGCTTTGAGGTTCCCAACAGCCTCCCACCGCGTCCGTATGGAAGGAGAACATGGACTGGTGCATGTTCAGGGAGAAGACGGTGTATGTGGCTCGTGGTAAACCGGGGGCGTGGGGTAGAATCAGGGGTCGGTGGAATGTGTATCGAGGGACTATCTGTTCTCCCCCCCTGGTGGATACGTCTGAGGTTGCCTTGTCCCCCTGATCCTTGAGGGTTCCTTGCTTAACTTGTTCATCTGTGTATAGATCTGGTTTTCCCGTGCCCCCCCCCTCCCTCTCAGATCCCCGTTTTTATTGACCACCCTAGGGTCATCGGGTGTGGAGTTCCTCTGCTGTGGTTAGACGCCCTTTCAATGTTTTTCGCCTTGCTTTTTGTTTTTCTTTACTTTTGTTGATATTTATGTAAAAAGGGTATATCCTGACGTCCCTTATGTGCAGTCTGATCTCCTGTAATTTAGCGGAGCCCCTGTGGGCCAGTCATTGTTTTTTGAACTGCTTGATCATTTCTGAATACTAGCGGCCGGCCCAGGAGGTTGTAGGCCCGTGCTTGTACCCTTTTTCTCTGCACAATAAATTTTTTTTTAAAAAAACCTTTTAAATTCACTGAAAAAACCATAGGTTTCATGCATGTTGAAGTTAGGAATTGGCATTTAAAAACCTTTGAAATTCACTGAAAAAACCAAAGGTTTCAGGGGCGTTATAGTTAGGAATTGGCATTTAAACTTAGAAATTCACTAAAAAAACATAGGTTTCAGGGGCGTTATAGTTAGCTGGACATTTCCCTCGTACAAAACCCTAGAAATTCCCCCGTTATAGTTTGTTCAGCTAACTATAACTCGCGCCTCCGCAATGCACTGCTGATGACATCACATATTACATCACTCATGACATGGTAAGTGACATCACTGATGACATCACTGATGACATCTCAAATGACATCACTGATGATGTCATCCATGTGATATATTAGTGCATCTTCTCACACCCTAATATAACCTTTGATACACCGACTCAAAATTTCAGACGGCCATTTTGAAAACCATAGATACTCCAATACCAATAACTACATACCCACTCATTGACTCTTAGGTCTACATACATCCCCACTCACTCACCTGTACAGTCACTCATACTTACATTCACTCCGTACAGGACTATCATATGCATTTATACACCTATATAGACACTCACACACCGCCAATTATCCATTGAGGTACTGACACACCTAGTCAGTCATGCAAATAATTTATCACAGTCCAATTTACTCACCTATACAGTTAAACACACTCAAGTTCACTTACTCATAAAAATACTAACAAATTCTGACACTCTTATACAATTACTAATACAAGCACAACACTCATCCATACAGGCACTCCCTCAATCACACACTCTCACAAATAGATAGTTGTATACTCTTACACACATATACACTGCATTTCACTTATGTAGTTACTGACACATGTACAACTGAGATATACATTCAATCACTAACACACTCATACATACACTCACCCAACCATGCAGTCCATCACAGTTGCACTCTTAAAACCATGCACCATAGAATCACCCACTCACACATCTATGCACAGAGTCACACACACCCTGACTACCCTACCCACACAAACACTCAGACACCCATACAGATACTGAGACAACCAATCAATAACCCATATATACACATTCATATCGGTATTCACAAAACCATGCAGCCACTTATACACCAACACACAGACACATACAGACATTCACACAGTTTAGTCACTAGTCTGCAGTAAGATACATTTAATGACTCACTTATAGAGTCAGTTACGCACCTAGAAAATCATCCATTCACACACTTGTACACCCACTCATTCTTCAACGGGCCTTTCAATATATATATTAAACATATTAAAACTTTACAGCAACACAGACTCACTGGATGATGTCATCAGTGATGTCATCAGTGATGTCATTTGAGATGTCATCAGTGATGTCATCAGTGATGTCACTGACCATGTCATGAGTGATGTAATATGTGACGTCATCATCAGCAGTGCATTGCGGGGGCGCAAGTTATAGTTAGCTGAACTAACTATAACGGGGGAATTTCTAGGGTTTTGTACGAGGGAAATGTCCAGCTAACCATAATGTCCCTGAAACCTATGGATTTTAGTGAATATATATATATATATATACATATATATAAATATATATATATATTTTTTTTTTTTTAGACGGCTAAGCGTTCTTGTTCGAATATATATATATATGTATATATATATAAATTTCCTTCCTGCCATTGAGGCCCACGACCAGGGCTTTAAGGGTGCCAGGTTGTGTGCTCAGCACCTGCAGTTCTAAAAAGCATTGGCATATAGGTCTCGCCTTTGGGACCTTATAAGTGTTTAGTTATCCAGCACAATATCCTTGGTGCAACAACATCAACTGTTGCATGCCTATACACTTATAAGGTCCCAATGGCGAGACCTATTGGCTATGCCAATGCTTGTTCTTGAAGTTTCAGTTTGCTTAGTTCCAATTTCTTCAGTCGATTCTTTAGTTCCAGTTTTCTCAGCAGGTTCATATACAGTCTATCTTTCCCAACACAGAGGTTCTTTCCTCAAATCATCGCCATTGTAATAATGTATGAGCAGTAGGGACCATGAGCTAAGGAAAAGGTATGGCAATACTTAAGTCACAACACTAATGAAGTGAACTAATTACTGATGGATAGGCTACACTTCATAATTATTATAAAGATTCTGGATTGCCGAGAATTAGCACATAAAGAATTAGGAATTTAGGCTTTAGTTTGCGCTTGTATGTTGTAATTGAGTTGTGTAGATTAGGATTATAGGTGAATGGGTTAGTGTGAGTTAGATACAAAAAATGTTTTTTATCTAGCAGACTACATTCACAGGGCTCAAGCGATTGGTTGCAACGAAGTTGCCTGATTGCTCATTGGTAGATAGAACATGCCAATAGTGACATGCATAGAGGATACTGTCGAAGAAACGAGAGCAGACCTGATTGGACACTGCTATTAAATACCTAGCCTACTTTTACATATAGCAAAAACAGACCTGAATGGGAACCACTATGAAAAACCTAGTGAATTTTTGCATACAGTAACGACGGACCAAATTGGGAACTGTATCTTTAATCACGGTCTCGATTGATTGTAAAGTGAGCTGTATCATGGTCCTTGGATATTTTGCCCTTTGGATGGATGTTTTTTAGGGATGAACATTATTTGGAGGTGATAATTTTGTAATACAACATTTTTGGAAAGGAATAGTTAATGGTAATAACAGCGGACCAGAGAGAGAACCAGATTGAATTAGGTGCCTTCCTCAGAGGCTATATATTTGTAAACATTTGTGTTTTAAGGGTTTTTGATTGGCTACTTGCAGGTAAAGGGAAAGAATAATGGCTTCCTCACATACTGGTCTTGAATGAAGGAGTAGACATGTCAGATATCAGATACCCCTCTACCATAAGGGGAAGGGACTTTATGAAGGTGATTGTATGGATCTATTAGACAAAAAAAGAAGGAGAGGGAATTAAAATAATTTTCCTGGGTTTCCAGTTTGTATTGAATGTGAATTTTGTTACCATTCGATGACAATGGTTAGAGAATCAAATGACTGTTTGGAAACTATGGAGGTGGCTATGAGGGAGGGCTTGAAGCTTTGGGAATGTTTTTAATAACGTGATATCACTCCAAACTGTTGGATAAAGATGGCAGGTTCTCTCAACCACCTTGCGGTAAAATTATTTGAATGGGAGTTGATACATTTTAAGTAAGTTCCTGTCGAGTACTGAATGATATTGTGGTATATACAAAAATGGAATTGGTTTTTCCAGTTTAGTGCACTAACACATTCAGGAACATGCTTGTAGAGGGAAAGACATAGACTTCAGCAGGAGTATATCATGAGGGAAAGAACTTAATAGACAATATATATTTTGACTATAAAGTGCATATGTTAAAATATGGTTGAAACATAACAGTGGATATTAAAGCATTTTGCTTCTTTTTCACAGTTCTCACTTATGCAGGAGATTTCATTTTCAATGATCAACACAGATCTGCAATACTGCAATCACCTAACATTGTAAGGGCAGAAAATCGCTTATGATGAAATGAATAGCAAGAAACTGATGTTGCAAATACTGTGTTGAGTTATTGTGAATGCAATGCTGATAGGAATGACTATTGGCAATGTTAAGCCTAGAAAAAAATCGAATTACGGGATGTGGAGCTTGAATCCAAGTAAATCAATTTTCTAACACTTGTGATGTTTAATATTGTTTGCTCACAGTGGCTGTGGATCTAGTGAAGATGGGATTAGGGTCCTTAATTATCAGAATATGATATGTATAGATAAAAGTAGAGGGAGCTGATAATATGATTGTGGGTTTGTATGTATTTTATGTGTTTTTAAATATAGCTTTTGTATATATTTGTTTCACAGCCCTGATGAAGTCCTTGTTGAAGGGTGAAACAAGTTGGCTGGACTGGATGTTCAATTTGTGAAGAATAAAGTTTATCGAAGACTCACCTCTACGTATTTTCATGTGTTTATGGACTAGTTCAAGAATGTTTTCACCCATCTGGATAGACTTTGTTAAGAATTAACTCTTGCTATGTTCTTAATATGGATACTATTGCAATGCCAAAGGAATTATTTTGATAGCGCTCCCTATTTCGTTGTTTTTTTCCTTTATCCTTTTGTGTTATCAGCCTTTGAATGTGGTGTGTTTGAGAAACACATATATGGCTTGCTCAATGCACCACGAATTTGTGACCAGGGAAGACAAAATTAGGATGAAAAGGACATGGTTAGAAAACAAAACTGTACATACAAAAATGCTTACTTCCCAAGGTTTAAACTGTAGAAAATTAGTGCACATGTTAGCAGCTGGAAGAATCCTAGGCTTGCATGACAAGAGTTGGTGTAATCCTTGAGCCACGGCATGCACTGCATTATACACGCTGTACACCACTCGATAATTGTAGATGTCATATGTAGACGCATCGAGCAAAGTCACCAGTTCCCCTCCAGTGCACATTACAAGTTGCCCACTTGTTCTGTTGCCATTTAAAGGTATTGAAGATGTAATAGCTACTGGCCAGTGACAGCCAAAAACATTCTCCCAAAATGTTTGAATGAATATGTCTTCTTGATGTCTGAATGGATGAATCTGGGAAAGATAGTTACTAAATCCTGGAATCTCTCCACGGTGGACAGCAAAGCCAATAGTGCCATGTAAACTGGGCCACAGCTCTCGCTGAGAGAACACAGGAGATACCATCCAGCTGGTGCTGGCTACCCAGACTCTTCCTATGATGTTCGCTCTCTGAAAAATCACCAATAAAGGAATTATTTGTGGCTTGTTAACATAGGCAATAATTACTTTTGCAGAGGATCCCCTCACAACCTGCACAAGCTGAAGTATCTTGGTAGTGGGGTTTTGGATTGGAAATACTTCAAAGAAATCAACACAAACACCATGTTTTGCCAACTCCTCCATGAGTTTCCTGCTTCCGGTTAAGCCATAGTCATTGTCTGAGGCAAGGATGCCGATCCACGTCCAACCAAAGTGCAGTACCAATTGTGCTAGGCCAATGGACTGGTAATCATTGTTTGGGACAGTACGAAGAAAGGATGGAAACTGCATTTTGTCACTGAGCAAGGATACAGCAGAGGCATAGCTGATCTATAAAGAAAGGAAGCAATTATGATTCTAAAAGGTGTAACATATACATAGGCATCCCAAGTGGTCTCCTACCCTCAGCCTCTCTTATCCTCCAGCTTCTCATTGCACATGCTTCAATCAGCCTTTCCCATACCCTTGTAATAGGCCCTACTTTCAGCCTCTTCTTTTCATCTGGGCCTTCCTCAAAACAAAGTCTATGATCAGCTTGCAGTCTCTCTCGGGCACTGCCACTTTTGCTCTCATTCCTCTTTATCACTCCATTATCCCCTGGTACCAGCTGACTAGCTTTCTCTTTTCTCACTGCTCCAGCATTCTACTGTTCAAGACTTCCCCTATAATTAGCCTACCCCCACCGAAGTCTGTACCTATTATAAATATGCCCCTCATATGATCTTTCCGGTTTGTACTCCAGTTCTACTCCTTAGATCCCCTCCAATCTCCTTATGCCTATTTGTCCCTCGTTACTTCATCTACCCTCTACCCGAGCTTTCTCACAAATTGTTCCCCAGCTGCAGCCTTTTACAACACAACTATGGACACTACAGCATCTTTCATCATTTCCCAGCCTTAATGGTCTCATAATAATTATACTCTTCTCCTGGTTTTCCCACAGCAACCTCTTGGCACTGGTCTTTTTCACAACAACCCTTTTCTGGATTTTGCCCTGATAGCAGGAGCCCAGGCCTAAGTGGGGGAAGGGATTTATTGCAAAGCAAAACAACAGGTTTTCCATTTTTATAAATTGTTTTCTTTGCACAAATTCCTCCAGATAATTTCTGGAGAAATGTGTGCGGGGAAAAATGTCAGGTTCAAATTTTGCTCGATTCAGAATCTAAAATCAGATGCAAACATTATTTGCGCCCAACATTATATTAAGTATGGGACATAGAAAGAGCATGCATATGCTTTATAATAGCTAATTTTCAGTGGCAGACATTAACAGCCATCAGCCTAGGTTAGGAGTACAGTGCTAAAGATATCATTGTCCTACTGACCACACCACTAATATATTGTTTTCTCTTTTTATTATTGAGCTATTCTCAGGACAAAACCCCCCAAATGCAAACAAGCAATGATAAAGCCAATAGGTCTGACATACAACTGAATATGACTGTGTAATGTTGAGTTGTAAGTGTGTGAGCATGTATGTTTTTGTGTGTGTGGTATTGGGGTGGGTGAGAAGCTGAAGGTAGGAATGAGTTGATGATTGGATTAATGGATACTTCCATTTTTGCACTTACCCATCATTGATGCACTTGATCATTCCTCATTGCACTCTTGCATCTCTTCATCCACCCCTTTCACTTTATCACCAGTTTTGAATACCACACAACAATCAATGTAAAGAAAGTTGAAGTTATAAGCCAGACCTATTGACTTTACAAATTATCAGCAAGAGGGTCACAGCTAACCACACAGCGATAAACTGCAATGGAAGAGGGTTTGGTTAAACAGTATGTTTGACTATTATGTTGTGAATTAAAGAAACTAAACTAATGCATCATATTATCATATTATCTTACATGACACTGGATGTATCCCCTAAGATCTCTTGAGAATGCTAACTGATAAAGAAAAAAATACAAGTAACCCTATAACAGAAACTGACTATGAATTGTAATATTATAAATTCTTGCACACAAGTACTACAGCTCTCACTGGAGTGGTGCACACTGGATTAAAAGGATCACTGCAACACTTTAATTGTTTTCCAACCATTATAAAAGTCATCTGCTACATCTGACTCTTTTCGGCCATCAAAGGACAGAATCTAGATATGTCATTGAAGTATACACAAAGGCCCAAATGGGTTGATCAAAGATGTGGAGCTGAAAATACATCTGAGTTCTTAATAGGTGCATAGGAATTTATGCTATGACATAGATTTGCACATTTTTTGATTGTGCATCCTAAGACGAAAGTGTGTACTATGAGTACAGTGGTTTTAGAGGGTTTTTTCACAAATGTTTATATTTTTTTCCACAGGGCTGTTTGGCGCACATGCGGCCTGAGGTGCATTGAACATTTTCTAACTAAGAATTTAATTTCTATTTTTTATTATTTTTTGCCCACTTGAGCGATGATATATCACGGCGATTGATGTTAATACTTCTGTATTGTAAAGATGATACATACATTCAACAGAGGATGGGTGACATTCATGACATGACTTACTTTGTGAGAATAGAGGCCGCTCATGAGTATTTGTACAAGCTCTACATTAACTATATAAGAAGCTTATAATTGAGAGTTCTCCTTCTTTCTATTTTTCTAGACGATATATGCAAAAATAGAATGCAGACAAATTAACTAAACCTATACAGTACTATACTGTATAGGTACTATACAATAACTTGGGGTTGAATAACATTTACATAATATATTCAAGAAGGTTGTTGAATGTATCATGAAAAGTATTTTCTAGCCATGTGACGAACATTCAATTTGTTTATTAAAATTGAAGGTTCCTAGAAGATAAAACTACAATTGTGATTTTGATCCTCATGAATCAATGAGACACACGTGAATAACTGAGTTGCTAAGGTTTACTTACATTTTGTTTGAATTATGCCATGCGATTTACTACTGTTTTGATTATTATTTCTGTCAATTATTGCTGTCAACTGCCCAGTAGTTTCATTACATCTTTGTAGTTTTATAATATTCTTTTTGTTTCTATACATGGCAATGATGAGTGATGCATTACAAGATGGACACCATGGCCCTTGGATGAGTTGTGCTCTTTTGATCCTTGTTTATGTTTATGACACTATGGTGAACCTTTATGGGTGTACTGGTGATCTGTCATTCACACGTGATCAAGGCAATCTCGCCGAAACGCTTCAGGTGTAGCTGATGGCATTTGTGATGGCTGGAAAACAATACAAACTGTTGCTGTCATCCTTCTTTTCTAAAACTGCTCCAATGATTCTTTGACATGCACACCTTCTTTTCGAGTTGGAAAGTGTGGTTTGAACAAATTCTAGCTTTGTGCATTTACCAAAGCAGTATGCCAACAGTGCCACTCTCATTTGTAATTCCTTCAACTTTGGTACTGGTACCTTTGTAGCACAAACATTACTATGGAACAACAGACACAGTTACACAGAGTATCATGGCAGAGATTCGATTCAGTATCATGTACATTTTGTAGATATGCATTTTCGGCCCGTGCCCTTCTATAAGCGTCATACAGGCTGACTTTTAAGTGTCTTACATGTAGGTTTTTAATTAACATAGATTTCAAGTGCAATTTCTTAACATGGAGGGCAAAAGGGAAGATAATAAAAATTAAAACACACTGGAGAGTTGCTGTAACTCTGACTTTGTTATTTATGATGTAAGATAACACACTTGAATCAATGATTACAAATTACACCCAATTAAACAAGCTCAAATTACACACATGGAAATGAACAGTAATCAAGCAAAACAGCAATACGATGAGGAGCTTGAGACACGCTGAGGCTTTATCAACTTATGTTATGTCTGTTTATTTAGCACATAACTCACCTCAGAGGGTATCCGGGCTCTGACGAAGGATCTGTATGGGCAGAGCCAGGGGTGGGGCTGGGTGAAGAGCCAGGTCTTCAATTTCTTGTATAATTCAGGGGCAGGTTGTTACAGACTTGGGACGAGGTAGGAGAAGACATTGCTCTGGCTGGGAAAAGGTGTCCGGAGGTTTTGAACATGTTTCTGAGGTTGTTAAAGTACGTGGGGAAAATGTATGAAGCTTTGTATGTGTGCATTAGGAGGTTGAAGCGTGCTCTTTCGTGGATTTGGAGCCAGCGTAGATCTTTGATGATATGAGTGTGAGTTGCCAGGTTTAGATAAATAGAAAATATAAATAGATAAAAGCAATTATGGAGGCTTGCATAAAAGTTTTTAAAACCTGCAATTTTTCTGAGATCACAAGGCGTCTTCAGATCTCCCTGCAATGGTCTCAATACTAGAAGGGGCATATTATCAACGGACAGCGATAATTATCGCTGGCCGTGCTTAGCGATACATTTCTTATAGTAGGCTATCTCTGGAATTTATCGCCCTTGTAGCGCGTTATTAACAATGCGTTTCTCCAGGGCTATAAAAATTCCAGAGATAGCGAGTTTATCGCCGTTTTGCAGGGAACATCTCTGGTTTTCCAGCGATGTTCCCTGCAAAACGGCGATAACCTTGCTGATACGACCCTGTGGTTTTATCAGCATAATCCACCCCCTATGTCAAACATAGGTAAGTCAGGATTTTAGCAGATGTTAGATTTTGGCTAAAACTGCAGTTTTCGCCAAAATCTAACGTCTGCTAAACTCCTGTGGGCTGCCTAGTAAATATTGCGATGTGAACATCAGCGATATTTGCAAGGTAGTCCATCCGGGGTACGCCCAGTGACGCCCACTTTGCATCTCATTAGAGATGTAAAGGGAGGCGCTGGGAAAAAGGGTGCTAACATGCGATTATGCATGTTTGCACCCTCTTGTAAATAGGGCGATAGTTTTATCTCTGCTTTTTTGGCTTTTTAAGCCATAAAAGCGGAGATAAAGCCCTTGTAAATATGCCCCTAAATGTCTCCAAAAGTGAGAACAGCTAACGTTTTGAAGTAGTGGAGCTATTACTTCTAAAGTCACTGAAATTGGTAACATTTTGTCTCAGGTACATATGAAGAGTGCAGGTCAACAAAATGAACGTACGTTTCCATGAAATACATTTCCCCAAAGCAAAGTTATTTACATAATTTAAATAGTCTCATGTTACTCCAAAAGGCAATTTAATTAATAACAGTAAATTGTGAGTGACAAGGAAACCAATCCAATTACAAAGGAGAAGCACAACATACGTCTGTGAAAGAAAGCGAAAAGTTGGCTTTACCTGCAAAAAGCAATACACACCATGCAAAAAACAAAATGCCTACTTGATGTAAGTGTAAAAATAAATTGTAAAGATTGTCTGGCCTTATTTGTTAGGTATATCAGAAAAAAATGTTTTGTTTTAGAAAAAAGTGACAAATAGTATAGAGCATTTACATTATTATTTAGCTCATACTTCAAGTAAGCAGTTAGTCATAATGCAGAAGGCCATGTTTTTAGAAGGGGAAGTCTTTCTTCAATGTGGCTTCTGCATTTAACAAATGGTCCCTGCCATGTGCTTGAAACAATACATCTCATGTGTTGCACTGGAAGCACTGGCGGTAGAAAAACACACTCGATAGCAAATAGCATGTTGGTAAGACAGAAATGCTTCTCTCAGTTGATCAGGCATGTTGTTGCACTGTCTCAAACAATGGCTGGAGGTGGCTGACCAAAAGCAACCAATAGCTCACAGTGTATTATGTGCAAGATGTTTAGAAGGTAACTAAAGCTGTCACACCGTATATCGGGGAGAAAAATCCTTAAACCAACCCTTGACAAGCTTGCAATGCTCTATCAGTGCCAGTCTAGAATGAAGAATACCACCCTTTTGAAAGAGATCAAACCTGTCACTTTTTTTTTCGGAACATGTTCAGGCTGTAGATGAATTTACACACGTGTGTCAGTCTGTATATGTGTGCCTGTGCACCATCGTTATGTCTGCATTCGTGAGTGCACATTTATTTGTGTGCAGGTACGCAATTAGTGCACATGTGGGTGCCTGCACATACATCCGTTGTGTTTATATATGTTTGTGTGTGATGCTTGGATACAGCTCTAGAGTATGACATGACTTCATATAAAATGTTCACAGGGTGAGTCAACATAGGCTGCATGACTTATACCTGGGTGAGGCATGCCTTTTATGATCAGAAGGGGGCAGATATGGTCGTCCTCAGGCATTGAGAAAACAAAAGGTGTCGCAATGCACAATGCAGAACCATCTCGGCTGTCATATCCTGCAGTAAATGCTTCTTAGGGGCAGGACCATGTGCAGTCGGTTGTTAATGATGTTCTAAAGAACTGACGGCAGAAACAATACCAGTTGGCAGAAGGAGAATCCAAATAGAAAATGGAGAGCGGTGCATCAGATCAAAAAGAAAGATATGGCAAGCGCGAAGATAAAGAGACTAGGATCATAGCTTGATTTAGAGACAAATTTAGAGAAAAATCTGAGATTAGATTCTGAAGAGGGTTCTTAAAAACGGGAGAGAGATGTCTGGGACTCCAAGATCGTGATATTCCCTAAATTGCCACTGAAATTGGTAAAAATTAACTAGAACCGAGGAAGAAAAAAATCTCAACTTTGGGATGAAGACAGTGACAAAGGCTGAGAGTAGCTCACGTTCTTTTTTAAGGATACTGAGCAGTCTACATCTTATTGAAGGATTGCAGAAAAAGTAGCAGAAGGGTAGGTAGAGGAGGTGCAAACGAGAAGAATTTCTGACAGGTCAGTTTCTTTCTCTGAGGCAGTTCATTCTCTGTTAATGAGTAGTCCACAAAGGTTTTAACTGAGCTTTGTTTTCTTTCATATTCATTCATGGGTTGATTAATGATAGTTGAAGGAGGGAGTAAGTCCCCAGATGGGGGAGACTGGTAAAAATATGGACAATACTTTGAAACTGAAGGTTACGACATGCTCAAACCATGCAGGGTTTCTTAAATTGTGCAACAACAGAATAATGACATAGGAAACCTGCACATGGCTATTAACACCAGGACGAATAGATACAATCCAAACGATAATCAGTCAAGCACAGATCTAAAAACATTTGCACTTTACGCGTTATTTCCTGATGTCATCGTAGACATCAATCGGTGTACGACATGTCTAAAAAATTTCTAGGAACCTAAAAGCAACCCTAATCATATAGATTTACTTTTTTGCCCATCCTTCAACGCAGGAACATCTATTTTACTGAAATAAGCAAAAACCTACGTCGCACATACCTACGAAGGCACCCTAATTTTTTCATAATTGTTATTATGTACACTATGCAATAAATATTTCGTTTCAGAGTGTAGAGACTAGTCTTCTTACTCAGTACTGTACTTGGTTGTTGTATGCATGTATGTTTGTGGTATCTTGTATTTTGTCTTTGGGTATTTCTAGATTATCCTGTTATGTCCGATCTCTCTTGTATCAGTTTCCACATTTAAAACATTTTGCCCATGATCCTACCTTAATATACCTTTTAACTTATGCTAAGCCTCCTGGGAAGTGCAACCCACCAACTGAGGTTTCCTGTGCTTGCCTTTCATATTCTTGTATAAGCCTTTACTCTGCATGCTCAGTGACTATACCATCATTTTACTTTTTTAATTTGGGGGGTAAACCGAAAGTAGGTGAATAATAAAACAGATTTATAATAATTTAAGAAGATGTCTTACTTGAGGAAATCTGTAGAGTCCCAGCACTCGAGCG
Organism: Triturus cristatus; assembly: GCF_964204655.1. Taxonomy (NCBI): domain Eukaryota; kingdom Metazoa; phylum Chordata; class Amphibia; order Caudata; family Salamandridae; genus Triturus; species Triturus cristatus. The sequence goes on from NC_140590.1 coordinate 409,884,659, forward strand.
ACTTGTATAGAAGACGTAGAAAGATTGTCTCCAATGATGGCAGTCATCTTGGGTGGAGCCTGGTAGCTGTAATTTGGAACCATGTTCTGCTGTTCTGACAGGAGCCAAATGGCACCCTGTACAGCCATCATTTCTACGTAGCAGGAGTCAAAAATCTTAAACCCCAAGGTGATGTTGGGTAAAATGTTGGGATTGCGGTTAATTTCGTCAATGGCAAAAACCATGGCCTGTGCATACTGGTATCCTTCAGCAAAGAATCTGTGTAGAGAGAGCAGAGTCTTTCTTAAGATTTAAACATAGACTTGATTGAAATATTTGCTAAAGACCTAAACAAGAGTTTGAATATGTTTGGTTCCTACAGAAACTTCCAGCACATTAATATTTGCCAAATCTGCTTAGACCTGAAAACAAGCTCCAACTGTAGCAGGAAATGTGTTGAGGCGAATATTAGGGTAATGCAGAGCTACTGTTTAATGAGTGATGTTATTTGGTTTTTACTTATAACATTGATGATATGCATCGTCACGCATATAAGCAACTGTTCGGTACAAAATGTTTTAATTGGAGCAGCCCAATGTGCCGGCACATATTTTCGCCTTCCAGTTATACTTCATTCAGCGCTGAGAGCAGCTAGCATGAAAATGTAGAGCTGCAGCAATAATCTGGTATTACATTTAATTTTTAATTTTTATTAAGCCAATAAATAACACAATTATACGAAATAAAATATTTGAAATTAAAGTATGTCAGTAGTACTGGAAGATGACATCAGGATTGTGTATAATCACTACTACCTAAAAATCATGTATCATATAATTCATAAAATCGGGCCAAAACGATATCTACAAATTCGATCATAAAAAGAGAAAATTTAAATCCTCGATATGTGCCATATGATCTAACATAGCTTCCCAGATCTTTATGCCAGGTCCACGTTTTTGGGACCCTTTGAGGGCATACAGGCTATTCTCTAGATTACATATGGCGTATAGCCTATCTCTCTACATTTCGAATGACGGGGGTTCTTTCTGCCGCCAGAGTAAGGTTATGCATAGCCGGGCCACTACTATTGCCATAAAAATTAAATACCTGGATTGATATATCTCACGGCTAGTCATGGACTCATTTAGCACTCCCAAGAGCATATCCGTTGGTTATAAATCTGTACCCCAATTATTCCCATCAGGAAGGTCTCGATCCCCCCAAATCAACTATCTCAACTATGGACATATGCAGAACATATGGAGACTATCTGCCTGATCAACCCCACATTGTGCACATTTACCGTCATTCGACCCACCCCATTGAGAGATTTTGACTGGAGTGTAATATAAATTCAAGATGGTCTTATAATACTGTGCTTTAAGGTTGGAGGATATCAAAATCATCTTGCCTTGTGTAATGGAGTCCTGTAGAATTTCACCTCCTTGAGATAATTGAGTATTCCATTTGTGATTTTGTACCCCCAAATCATCCTGCTGCGTTTAAATAAGGGCTTGATAAAGAGTGCCAATCCTCCAGTGTCCTCTAACTGCCCGAATCAAATAATTTTTTGGGGCAAATAGTCCTTGATTTCGTTTCCTCTGTAGATAGTCCTGAATCTGCAAATACTTTAAAAAAATCTGTTTTTGGTAAAGAGTATTCCGCTGCCAAGCTCGACTAGGGCAGGATACCATCTCTATCATAAAGGTCCACAGTGTAATTATACCCTTTCATCTCCATCTGGCCATAGTGGTGTCCCAAAAGTATATGGTGATAGTAATGATGCAGAAGTAGGCCTGTAGTGGCAGATCCTACTAATCTGCAAACTTCTTTGAACCTGCTGCCATGTTTTACAGGAGGCTTGAACAACCTTAAATCGAGTTTTCTTATAGTAGCTAGGTTCTAGACGTTGAAAAAAACTTCTCTCAGCCTCAGGGGCCAACAGCATTTGGAAAATAGGCAGAGCATCGGCTACCTCAGCATTTCCTTCACCTACAAGCAAAATTTGCATATGTTGAGAAGGCAGGCCCGGTAATAAAACGTAAAATTAGTTACAGCCCAACCCCCACGGCTTCAACCAACCCCCATGGCTTCGAGATAGATTCATGTACATCATTGCCTGGCGTGATATATCCTGTGCCCATCTAAAGCTACTACAGATGAACTGTAGTTTTTTACGCTGATTTCTATAAAGCTCCAAGGGTACAGATCTAAAGTGATAAAGTACCTTAGGTAGTATGTTCATTTTTAAGACATTACATCCTCCAACTATTAAAAGGTGTAAACATTCTATTCTGTCTAACTCACTTTTTTGTTTTTCGCAACATGGGATCCCAGTTAGCAGATACCATTTTGTCCAAACAAGTTTTAATTTGAACACTAAGATACACTACTTCCTCAGTGACCTGAAGGTCATTAAAAGAAGCTTGCTTAGTACATATGATTTGATTTTTAGCTATATTTAATTTATAGCCCGAATCCTGCCCAAATTTAACTGCTAGCTGTTCAATTTCTAATAATGCTGAGGCTGGTTGAGGGGAGACAATAGCTATATCATCAGCATAAGCTAGGACCTTAAACTGCTCCTGTCCGTGTTGCAACGGTTTAATATTTGGGCTACTTTCCAACAAGTTAAAAAATGGATTAATATAAAGGGAAAACAATAAGGGGGAGCATGGACAGCCTTGTCTGGTCCCTCTAGATATCAATACTGGATCAGATTCTAGCTCAAGCGCACAGATTCGAGACACAGGAGATCTATAGATGACCTTTATTGCACTGATAAAAGCTCGACCGAAACCTTGCCAACGCATGGTTTCCCATAGAAATTCCCAACAGACACGGTCAAACACATTTTCATCATCAAGTAGCACCATTCCAAGTGGACCTTGAGGGACATTAGCCAGCTCCAGCAGGGTAACCATGCTGACGGGCTAAAACTAAAGGAGAGATATGATAACTCTTGCTAACCGCATGGCCATGATCTTTGCATAGATCTTACCATCGCAATTTAATAAAGAAGTCTGTACGACCCGGGTAATATAGGAGACTTGTCCTTCTTTTTAAAGATCACTATATTGGCTACGTCCCATGATGCTGGAGCTCGCCCTTTTTGTGCTTCCAGAAAAGTTGTGAGCATATCTGATTTTAGCTCTTACAGAAAAGTTTTGTAGCGTTCTAGAGGCAACTTATTGGGACCGGCAGCTTTACCGGCAGTCAGATAGCCAACGGCCTCCATGAGCTCCTCTGGTGTAATAGGCTCCTCCAAATACTCACAAGCTTTTGGGCTGAGAATCCTTCTATATGGATCCTTCAATAAGACTCATCTCTTATTGCCATTCTGACCATCGATATAGAGGTCTTCATAGAATGCCCTGAATAGTTTAAGAATCTCAGATGGTGATTCAACCAACTTCCCAGCTCTTTTTTTCAATTGCGGCAATTGCACACTTGGCCTCCTTACACAGAATATTTTTTGCCAGACATTTACCAGTTGCCTCACCATATTCATAACATTCCCTTTTAAAGAGGTAATATTTATTAGCATTTTCTTTGGGCCAATGCACTTTGATTCTGGCCTTGCAGCGGTCAATGTCAGTTTGCGCGTGGGTAGTATCTAGTTTCATTGAACAGATTATATAAGACTCTGCTCTGCCTTCCGGAGATCCTCAAAAAGGCCCTGCATTAACTGCCTTTGCTGTCTCTAAATATATAAACCAAAGCTGAAGATTTCCCCATGGAGCACTGCCTTTAAAGCATCTGAAACTACTATATGATATGTAGAGTTCTGATTAATAGCCAAAAATTGATTTAGCCACTGACAAAAGTGACTGACAAAGGACTAATTGAGCAGTAGCTTCCTATCAAATGAAAAAGACCCACATGGTCATATCAGACCTCGTACTGAAAGATCCAATAACAATGGAACGTGATCCAATGTAACTCTAGGGAAAAACCTGTATATTTACTTCTGCTACGTGTGTCTTAGTTATAAAAAAAATAGTCAAGTCTAGCAAACTTTCGGTGTCAACATGAATAACGTGTGAAGCTGGGATCTGGATGTTTTAATTTGGCCCAAACATCAGTTCAGCAGTGATCATGTAAGAGCTGCTGCAAGGCCCTGAAGACCTTGGCTTTCCGACCAACATATGTATCCCTACCTGCTCGCACAGCAGTATCTTCCAGCTGAATATTAAAATCCTCAAACAACAGCAACTGGGTGGGCTAGGAAGCCAGCTCTAAGTTAAGAGAGTCTAGTATCTGTGCTTCATCCACGTTGGCCCCATTAACAAAGCATATTGCAAATTTTCTATTACCAGCCACAGATTCCTATATCACCCACCATCCATATTTATCAACAAGCACTCTACCAGTGGAATATATTAGGTTTTACAAGAATGGCCACATCTCTGATAGTATTACCTTGCTTTGTACAGGCTATCAAAGTATACCCTAGCTCGGATATAACTCTATGCTTCCCGCGGGGTATGTGTGTCTCTTGAAGGCAAACCACAAACATTCCTCTTATTTTCTGAGCTACTCTGTGCCATTTAGCCATACTGTTAAGACCACAAACATTGAACGAACATATACAAAGTCTATCTGACATCAACCCATCAAATTTCCCAAAATGAGAGCCCTCCAAAATCAATTTCAACACAATGAATACAAAATCACAATCCGTAGTTTCTACTCAAGCTTCTTCATCAATTGACTAATTTTTACCCCCACGCAGCTCTCCAACCTCCCAAGCCCCCCCCCCAAAAAACTCCCAAGTCCACCCTGGAGCTTTCCCTGCAAATGGGAGACCCCCTTCCACCCGAATTCTGGAGTCAAAAAGAACCTTCATTCTAATGTGATGGAGAGCCTCTCGTCTCCTGCCGATCGACCTTCCCCACCTGAATTATCCAGCCCTATTGTGTTGTAAAAAAAGATGACTTTGAGTTTTGCAGGATTGAAAAGAAAGCCTTGAGCTCCCTTGATCAGAAAAGGAGTGATCACCTGTCGCAGCTGCCACACTTTTTTCAACTATCGTGTGATATTAGTCTGGCCAGACAAAAAACTAATTCCCTTTCCATCTTCTTTTCCTGTGTGGACATGCCAGATCATATAAAGCCTGCTGGGACAAAAAATTATTCAAACAAATATGGATTGCTCTAGGTCTGAGGGCTGAGTGGCCTGACCATGAACGGCTATTTTGCCTGAAATGGAACCGTTGAGCTCGCTGAACCTCCAAGTCCCTGGCCCATTGAGTAAGCTCGGAGAATGCTTCTGAGAAGAGTTCACCAATGAATTTCCAGGGATCAGACCCTTCCACACCCTCAGGTAGACCAAGGACTCTGAGGTTATTATGGAGAAGATGATTATCCATGTCCTCAAGTTTCCATGCCATGTCAGTCTTCTGAAGCTCCAAAGTATCAGTAACAGCTTTTTGTAGTATGATCTCATCTTGTAGCATGGAAAGTCTATTCTTGTCTTCAGTGATCCTTTCCGCAAATTCCAAGCATGATTTAGCTACTCGATGTATCAAATTTTGCAACTTGTGGCAGGTGCCCTGCATTTTTTAGCTTTATATACGAGTTTCCTCTCTGTGTGCCATTATGGTTTGCAATATAACAGAAAGAGAGATATCCTCCGGGTTCTCCAGAGTCTTGAAAGGAGCCGGCCTCGTTGTATCCCCTGGTTTGGCCCCCAAATTGGAGGAAAAAGAATAATCTCATGAGAGCTCCGCAACCAGTTCCTTTTGATCCGTGGGGTCAGATATCAATTTCTTCTTACATACAGTACCAGTACTGGATGCAGTGTTTAAGTTGCCCAACCCCTCTTCCTCCAACCGTATACTACTAGCCTCGCTCCATTGATAATTTGCTGACTCTCCCCCTGAGAGCAGTTCTGGCAACTGAGATGTCTCATCGCCTGATGAATTAGATTAATCTGATAATGAAAAAAGTGTTTGCCGATATCGATCTCTGCCTGGTCTGTTAAGCTAACATTTCTCTCCCCTGCAATCTGATGTTTACATCCATCCATCTAATTCATCTTAATTTGTTTTGTGGCAGCTGCTAATTCAGGACAACTTTCTCTGGGTGATATCTGATCCTTTTGCCTCACAATTTGCTCCCCAGGTGGATCTGCCTCCCCTGATGATGAAATAAATAAGGGTATTACAGTGTTCAAATCAGATCCCCCCATACCCTGCCTGAACCACAACAAAGCCAGAAACAGGGTTTGCAATGGAGCCCCTCTTTTTCTCAGAGCTCACCACCTTATTTTGTCTAGTCGAGGCAGTCTCTCCCTGTAACCGCTTCTCATGCTTGGTATCAGCAGTCTTTCCTTTTCTAGCAGGGAAGAAGATCGAGGGTGTAGTTTTCTTAGGTAACCTCGCAGCCCCCGGATTTTCAGAAGCTGAGGCACCTTCCCCGACAGCCGTTACTCCGGTTCAATGTTTTACCTCCAGGGCTCTCCCTGCGGCACGCGCCTTGGCCACTCTGGAGTTCTTATGCAGCATTTCAATTGAATGAGAAACTGAGCCATGCCCAGCTCCAGAAGAAATCACGCGAAGACTGCGGGGGAGACACAGAGCCAGTCGGGTAAGCGGGACCACACACCGCCAAAAAAGGCAGATATCCCAGAGCATATCTCTCGTAGTGAGGGGCGAAAAGCAGGGGGGTTACATTTTCTTCTTCCTTTTATCAAAGCAGGCTGGTTCTTAGATTCATGGTGAAAAATAGCGCTCCGTAAACCTAACAGTAGGGGTAGTCGATCAGACACAAGTGCCAACATAGCCACCGCCATCTTGCCTCGGTCAAAACAAAGCATTTTCTGATAATAATCTGTTGTTTCAGGTGTGAAAGAAAACCTTTTTCTACAGTAAACTCTCTTTGAAAGTCCCTTCTCTGTCATTAGGAGTAACAAGCATTGCCAAGGTTCATTTAACTTAGAAAGAGTGTGAATGCCTCCCACTTTCATATGGATAATTTTAGATGATGCTGATTGTTTTGGATGCATAATGGTTAATCAGTCACAAAAAGCAGAAGCTCACATTCTGTTCCAAGTTATAAACACTTATAACCATGCATGCACATTTGCAGGGAGCAAAATTCTTGTCATAAATGTGCAATGCTGGATTGAATTTAGCTGTCCCCAATTCACAGTTAGGACAGGGGTGGTCCAAGCTGTTAGCAAAGCTACTGCATTGGTATTCAGAGATATTTTAAGGCATGGGGAAAGTGGGACCCTGGTAAAGTGAGTGAAAAATGTCCCCCCTGACAAGTTCCCTAACATAAATGTCATGGCATTTAAAAAACAGTTGGTGCTGACACACATGCTGAAGGGCATTCCTACAAACCTGGAAACCTCCATAGTTGTAATAAAGGCCTTCAGATCTTGAGACTCTGCGTGCAATCAAATGTGGTGGTATACTGGTTTGCTGAGGCCAGGTCCAAAACTGTGAAAATATTTTGTCCCTAACCATTCAACAGCTACAACCACTTGCTTGCTCATTGCCCTCAGATTCACACACTGACATATCTCTCCACTAGATTTCTTGGCTTCCTACTATGGGGCTAACCATTATGTTGCTTCCATTGGTACAATTGCACTGCCCTGAAACAATCTCTCCTTGACACAGCTTCATGTACTCCAATAGGCAGCCTTTGCATTTTTGTCACCACAAACACTGCTCCCCTCTTAATTTAAACTTCTATTGATAATTCCATAAACAGCCTAACTCCTTCCTGAATACTTCAGGATATTTCTCTTCAAAATTAGAACAGCCTTCCTCGACTACCTGTACCTCAACATGGGGATGTATGTTGGAACCTAAAAATCACATATTACTTCAAATTTGGCCATCCATCAATGCCCTCTCCTTTTCTTGACACAAATAGTTTCTGCAATCAACCTATTCTGAAATTCTACTGTATCTTGAAATAAACCCTTCATCTATATAGCCTTACCCCTATACCCGCCACTTTCGAAAAACCATCATGCAGAATTTGTTTCCTTAAGCAGACCACTTACAGTACACTTCCTCTGATATAATGGTTAACCATGAACAGGAGTCATGCATCTTTTTTTTGCTCGTACCATCGACTAACACCCAGTTAATTGGAATACCACTCCCACCAAGGTCTAATTTCAGAACAGTCTCTTTTTATACTTCTTTCAACTTTTTAGTTTTCTTCTCTTGTCCCTGCCTGCAACATTTCATGTGGTGTCCCTTTCTGCCATGTTTTTTATGCGCATTGGTTCAAAAGCCCGACATGAAATCTTGCCATGGGTTATTTTACCACTCCAGAATCATTGACACTTGCACTTGCCCTCCTTTCTGCCCACTGCTAGAACTGGGGGTCTCTAGGTGGCTGAGGTAGGTACCTTAGGCCAAATAGGGACCCTTGATTCTAAGTCAGGGAAAGGAAGGACACCTTCTCAGATAGCCCCTGCTCACCCCCCGGTAGCTTGGCACGAGCAGCCAGGCTTATCTCCAAGGCAAATATGTAAAGTATTTGCAACCACGCTCTCAGTAACCCAATGGTAACACCACAAATGGACTCCACCCGAGTTTCATAAAAACAAATATATGTTTATATAAAAAGATATACAATGAGACCACATGATAAAAATCCAACATATGCGTATTTGTAATATTTCACCTGGCCGGTTATTAGGCCAGCAAGCCCTTGTAGGTTCTTGCAGTATTAATGAGCAATTCTAGATGATCCAATGCAGTCCTAAAGCAATGCTATGCAGTTCGTTATGCAACAATCAGGCAGTTTGTAATGCCAAAATAATGCAATTCGTAATGCAACAATCAGGCAGTTTGTTATGCAAAAATAATGCAATGCGTAATGCAACAATCAGGTAGTTTGTAATGCCAACAATAATGTACTCCGGCACCGATCACGGTGCTCTGGACAGTCTCTATGCCACTTTTACTGACTCATGGTCAGCCATGGCCAAAATATGCCCCCAACATGGGTAAGGTGGAAAGCAAAGTGCAGCTCCACACTCCGGCCCCAGTACTGCCACTCCTTGGCAAGTACGGGCGTCGATACGAGCTTGAGCGGAGGCTCGTGCTGCGAGAATGGGAAAGGCAGAGAGCGTTTCTTTCGGAGCCCGCATCCCGTGCTAGGTGGCGACACACGCACGCTCGCAGAGCGTTACCTGGGGGGTGTGACCTCATTCTCCTCTCATGTCCTCACGATTTGGGCCTCCGATGCGACTTTGTTGATTTTGGGCAGAGGAACTCGGCCCCCCCCCGTGACGGAGATGGTTCGAGGTTCCTCCTTGGCAGCAGCAGGCTCGGGCCGGCGGCACAGCTCCTCTGGGGATGCCGGTCCGGGCCGATGGCAATGACGAAGGTCTCAGGCTGCAACAGGGCACACGCACACAGCGTTGCTGAGACTCACTTGAGCTCCAGGTATGCACGATCGCAGGGCAATCCTCACGAAGGTCTCAGGCTGCATAAAGCAAACGCACACAGCGTTGCTGAGAATAACTTGGACTCTGGGTGCACACGATCACAGGACAATCCTCACGAAGGTCTCAGGCTGCACAAAGCACACACGCACAGCGTCGCTGAGACTCACTTGGACTCCAGGTGCCCACGATCACAGGGCAATTCTTACGAGGGTCTCAGGCTGCAAAAAGCACACGCACACAGCATCTCTGGGACACACCTGGAAACGTTTGTGTTCCTGAGTTTCCACAACAGGGAGCCAGCCCTACTCGGGCCCTTGGGGATAAGTTACTTCAGGACACAGCACACAGTAAAGTCCTTTCAGGAAGGGGGACACAGCAGGCAGCAAAGTCCCTTTAGCCTCTCCTTGGTTAAATCAGTAAACTGCAGGCCAGCCCCAGAACACACAGAAGGGTCAGTCCTTTCCTACAGTCTCTTCAGCTGTTTCTTCCATGGCAGAGGTTCCTCTTGACCATGAAGTAGTTTCAATCCTTTACAGTCTTGAGCAGTTCCATTCCTAAGTACAGGGGTTATACCCCTAAATGTCTTTGAAGTCTTTGTGTTCAGGGGTGCACTGGCCCCTGTCCAAACCAGTTCTGGTGTCTCCCTGCCAGTGACACATTCTTCCTTTGATAGTGGGGATCTGGATTCTCAATAACTCATTAGGAGATGGAGCCATTGTTTTATGGCAGCAGCTCAGGCCTCTTCACCTCCAGGGGCTACTCCTCCCCCCTACACTCCAGATGCAGGTTAGCCTGTTGCTGTCTCACCTCCTGCCCTGGATAAAGACATTCCCCAGAGCCTATCACATTCAAATCCAGACAGTCAATCTACAAGCAAGCAGGGACACACAGAAATGCTAGAGCACAAAAACCCAGCCACTTCTAAAAGAGTGGTTTCTAAACACACAATGCAAAAACCACCATCACAAAAAGATGTGTGAGTTCAGGCACACTATACTTCACCTCTCCATCTTAAGCCTATGGGAGGATAGGCTGGAAAAATATTACACAGCCTCCCCATTCTGTCCTATGGGCAAGATGGCCTTACAACAGTGAAAAACGAAATGGAGAGTGTTTCACTGTTAGGACATGGTACACACCTCACTACATGTCCTACCTTTCACATACACTGCACCCTGCCCAGGAGGGTATCTTGGACCTACCATAGGGGTGGCTGATGTGCATAGAAAAGGAAGGGTAAGGCCTGGCAAGTGGGTGCCCTTGTCAGGACAACATGGCAGTTTAACAAACTGCGCGCAGGCACTGCAGTGGCACGCCTGAGTTCTCTCTTTAGGACTACTTGTGTGGGTGGCACAATTAGTGCTGCAGGCCCACTAGTAGCATTTGCATTACTAGCCCTGGCACACATAGTGTCCTTTACTTAGGGACTTTACTAGTAAGGCTAACATACCAATCATGGATAACCAATTACCATTAAACTTTACGCAAGGAGCACTCGCACTTTGACACTGATCAGCAGTGGCAAAGTGCCCAAAGCATCTAAGTTGGCAACACAATGTCAGAAAAAAGGTCTAGGGGGAAGGAAAAAAGTTTAGGGAACTTTAGCCAAAAAGAGCCAAGTCCGACACCCACCCTTTCTTGTTTCCTCATCCCTAAGGTGTTCACAGCTAAATGTTTGTCACCACCTTGCCTAATTTGAAGAACACATTTCTTCATGTGCTCTATACGTTTTGCCACCATGAACACGTTATATAGTCTTCAACCTCTTCTCCTTCTCCTTGAACCCTCCTCCCAAAATGGTATCTTTCCATAATTGTGCTAACCCACGGTAAATAGTGTAGGTCAAGTTTTTTAAAAGCAAATATCATATTCATTCAGACCTCTGTCCTCCTCTTGACTTAGATTTGGTACATTTTTCAATGCCTCTAGTTCCTCTGCTCTTCACAAGTGTAACAGCAATGCATGTTATGGTTCTGTTCAAACGTTTCTCTACAAAACGCACTGATTATGTAAAACATTTTTCCATTTGATCCATCTCAAAGACTAACCCAAGTTCTGTTATACTTTACCCATAATATACATAAAAAAAACCCTGTCAAACATATTATTATTTAATTATGCTGAAGAAGCTGAAAATTACTTTCAAAATACACCACCTAGTTCGAAGAAGTTCCTAATAGCTATCTCCATTAGAATATAATGGAGAGAATTATTGATGTAATAGGTTTACCAATTACTGTTTCTAAGAACATGTTTTCCAACAGTTCTGATGTACAATTCACTGCTCCATAGATTGGTACCTAATCTTTCAGTTATTGGTCTGTTTTGATGTGCCAATAACCATGTTTTCAATCAGCACACAAAATGCTGTACCTAAATCTTGAAGTTAGTAGTTAGACATGATATAGTACTCCAATACTGCAAATAACTTATTCAATGTCTCCAACAGCTTTCGTGGTCCTTAATAATCTGCCCCACGGAGTTCGTTCATGATCTCTGTGGGAAATCGCGCTAGGCAGCTAGGATCATGTGCAACTTCATCAGTGTAAATCCGCCCTCCAACGTCAGTAAAGGGAACGCCATGGTGCCTGCCACACAGTGCAGGGACTAACAGGGGGGCACGTGCCCCCTTGGCCCCCAACCAGAGGCCGCAAGGAGAAGGGGGCCCTGCTAGGTGCCCCCAAAGTCACTTCCCGACAGGCTTTCCATATGGGAAAGCCCGACATTAAAAGCCCGTTGGAAACCAACATCGTAATCCTGACAGCGGAAACACCATCCTTAGGGGGCACGGTGAGGCATCCGACTGGCCCGTCAGAATCCAGCCTGAATGATCGGGCGGTTTTACTTTCGACCGCCTGCATTATAATGTGGCGGTCAGAAGTGAAACCTACGATGTGACTCGGAAAGCCTGTGACCGTATCGGAGGCTTTCCGAGTCACATTGTAATCAGGCCCTTAATTCTTAATATATGAGATACCCGTATTTTTCATTTAGGAAGGGAATGGTTCTTGTATCTATGTAGGAACCCCTCCAATGGAATTGGAATCTGTAGGAAAGAGGAGTGATGATTCACTTTAGATAGAGGATGCACATGTGGATCTGGCACCAGATTTAGAGGTCAAATCGTAACAATAGCCCTTGATATGTAGGACACACCTAATTCCTCATACCTGGGATTCGCCCTATTTTTCTTTTAGGTAGGGAGCAGTTCTAGTATCTATCTAGGAACACCCCCAATGTGTGTGCTACATTTCAAAAGATAGGTCCTGTGACTAGCGATGAACCATTAACATATGTTAAAAAAGATTTAAAGATATATAAAAATATAGGAAGTGGCTCACTGGCCAGTCTTCTTTGCTATGAGTTTTGATGTCTGGCTTCAAGAGTAGCTCTGCTTGGAGGGTCAGGTAGCAGATGCCTAGAGAACAACAGCACAGTGCTTGCGGTGACCCTCAGAATTGTTGTTCTTTTTACAATGAGAGCACCTTCTTGCACCATATCAACTGAATCTCAACCTTTCCTCTTGTTGGATATGCACTCACCACATAAAGAGGCGGAGGGGGTATGCCAATGCTCCCTATCCCTAAAAGCCAAAAATGATTGTACATTAAAAGGAACCTCAGAGGACAATTCCCCGAAATGTGTGATAATGCTGCTATCCCCACCCCTATGGTATTCAATGATTGCCACATCTCAAATCAGAAGAATATGCACCCACCCTTCATCTTGCCTGCAGACTAATTTGTGAATTACAGCATGACAGTATTTATGGTGGCTATTGACTGTGATGTGTTTGTTCGGGTCATGGTTCAATCTGTATTTCCTTCAGGAATCCATTATTTCAGTGGTCAAACTATAACTCAACCTGGTACTTACTTTATCTTTGGCAAATCCACCTCTATCTGGCAGAGTAAGGACTAGTCTAGAGCCTATTTTCTAAGTTATATTAGAACAGCTATTCACCCCTGTTTAGCCCAATATTGGAAGGGAATACCCTCAGATATATGTGAGACTGCTAGTTTCTTCTGCATCCTATTCCTGTAACCATGAAGTTCAGGCTATACCCAAAGTCTGGGAAAAGGTTGCAAATGCCATGGCCAAAGTGTAAGGATCCATGTCCGATCAGCTGAAACCCAGAGAACTGTCCTCCTACAAAAATGAATGGCTCACGATTTTGTCTTGCTAAGGGTGGAGTTTGTGCCTTTGTAGGATCAGAATGATGAACATTCATACCAAATGTTTAATTAAGTATACATAATCAGATTAAACACATCCATAGTAGTGCCAAGGATTTACAAACAATTTGTGATGGGTTGTACCTTGTTGAGGTTGAGTATCTGGCCGTGGTTTAAATACATATTTGGAAGTTATGGAATCAAAGATCTAGAAATAACTCAAATTGTTTTTGTAGTACTTTTACGACTAGGCATCTTACGAAGACCCAGTGTGTGCACCATTCATCGTCTCACCAAAAATAAAGATTATTCTCCCTCCTTTCTTCTGTCATTGCCTGAGAGTGATGATGGCACAGAAAAACAATTCTGGGAATGGTTCTTTAAAATGGCTAGATGATTAAATGTCCTGTGAACTAAGCAGACATGTCAGTCAATGAGTTAAAACAGGTTACACTAAAACGTGCAAAGGGGAGGGATTGTGAAACCTTTTGATTTGCCTTCGCACTACTCCAATGCCTGGTACCATCTTACTTGATAATTGTACTTGTGGAACCAAACTGTGCTGCCTATGATGTATGCAGCCTCAGTTTCATGCTTAGGCAACAGTAACGTCCTTAGCAGAGAAAATGTCACATTTTCCATCATTTTGAAGGTTGAATGTGCTCTGTTTCATGGTTGGTTTTCTTCCCTATGCAATAACCTCTATATTTCAATTTCGACCATATGATCTCCATTGGAGCCTTGTGTGTAAAAGCTATACATTTCCTCATTAACTTATTTGCTTTAGAAATTAATGAACAGCAATAGTATACGGCAATGTCTTGTTGTGCGACTGTTTCAGTCACTGACCTCGATTTTTCTTTCTAATAAACTTGTTCAGATTCGAAGTGGACATGTGAGCGGATTTTCCTTTACAATATCCACCTAAAATATCCATATATTAAAGAGAATTTATCTCAGGTGTATAGTCAGTGGTAACCGTTAACATTTGGCATAGATCCAGCACTCCCAGCCCTATGCTAGGCACACATGAAATCCAGTAAAACAGACACATAAGCATTGCAAACAATGTTCAAATAAAACAAGGGGGCAGTACAAACTTGTAGGAAATTCCATCTGCTTTTAAATGTTGACCTCAGCTGTGACCAGGATCTAAGCACTGTTTTTTCTGTTTAAAACCATAACTCGGTCAGTATCTTAAGAGCAGCCTTGCTAGTGTGGGACTGTTTTATAACAAGTCAAGACAAAAGTGTGCCAGTGAGATGCTTAATTGTACTGTTGCAGCGAGGTGTCCAGCTTTGGATAAGATGAGTTGTGAGACTGTAAAGTATAATGTGACATTACTATGATCCTTTGTGATCTCTGTATGAAATATAAAAATATCCTAGTATAGAATAGGGCATGGAAGTTTAGAGGCCCATCAGATTTCCTTCACTTTCATGTATGCACTGCCGACTGCTTGCTGTCATTTTAAAGGCAGCCATGCTTTGTAGACTGTCTTTAAAAGTAATTTGTGTTTAAAGTCGTCTTTGGTGGCATGGGCACTTTACAAGTGATAATCTACCTTATTGTGTACATATTAGGTATCCCAAGGTCTCCCCTAGCTATCCCAGGGGTGGGGGGCCATGAAACTGTAAGGAGGGACCTTATAAAATATGTTTTATGTGCCCTGGTGAGGGAAAAACTGCTCATTTCATTTTGCCGCACTGTAGATACTTAGCTCCATAGGCTAACATTGTAAATATTTTATTTAGGTATAACTATTGCCAGGAAAGGACGGAAATATCGTTCAATAACCTAATGATTGGTATTGATAAAGTCAACAACTTGCCACTGTTGAATTTATCATAACTAGTACAGAAGAGGAGGTATTGAACTTTCTCTTCTATAAGTCAAAATCCAGCCTTTTAGTGGTCTCTGCTGATTGGTCAGCCTTAACAGGCTTAGCCAGGCTGCTTTGATTAGATGATAAGTGGCCTATCCGGAGCAGAGATTATCTGATGGAGAGAGCTCTGAAGCTGAGGAGGATGGGTCCTGCAGAAGGGGCTGGGTAAATCAAATTGAGCTCAAAGAGAGAGCAGATCAGTGAGGAATGCCAGGTGTACCTACCCACACATCCTGGCTTAGGACAGGAATTTGCAGAGGTCAGGGGAGGAGAGCTAATGGAAATGAGCCACACTGTGGGTTGGCTTAGCTGGCTGTTGCTCCTCTTGAGAGAAATCATCCATGTAGGATTATGGAAGTGCAGCGCTTTGTGGGTCAGGAAGATGTCACACGTTTGAGGAAGTTGTCATGCTTTTGGATGCCACCCATCATTTAATTGGACAGAGGTGCCCCCCTACTTGTTGCCCCAGAGCACTGAATAAATATGTGAGAGCTGCATAGTCTCTCAAATCTGCTACCTGAAGCTACAAGGAGAAGAAGGACTTCCCTGGTTGACTCAGGATTTGCACCCAAAGGCCTGCACTCTGACTGAATGTGCCTGCTGCACAATCTGGTACTTTAGCCCTGGGGACTGTACCTTACTTCAATAAGGATTAAGGAGTGGACTCCCTGCAAGCTTCAGATTAACAGAGCCCACCTGCATCATCTTCACCAAGAGTCCCCATCCTGGAGTGCCTCCAGTGGACGTTTAAGTCAGGTGCATTGTGGGAATTGTAGTCCAGGTATCCCAAGGACCATCTAGCAGATTCCAGACCCTTGGATTTGTGTTTTCAACACTTTGGATCCTCAAGACGAACTCCAGGAAGAAGTTCCAGAAGTTTGGAGATGGTTGGAGCAACTTTTAGAATATGTTCCATAAGATGACCAACTCGACATCGAGAGTCAAGCCGACTACCTTCAACCATGACCCGACCTGGATTTCAGGTTTGTCCCGCTGAGAACTTTTGAGCTCCGGACTTCCAGGATTTGACCTGGGCCTTGTAGCGAAGCAATCCAATAATGTTGCATCAAAATCGGCCTGTAGGAGGGGACTGCTCGACGTCGAGAGAAAACTCTCTAGAAAAGTTTCCAAGTTCAAAGGTAACATTTTGACTGAGGCCTCCCGCTTAATGTATCCAACCAGGGCTCAATCGCAGTTGGCCTCAAACTTTGACTTTGTTCCGGCCACGCGTGACCAAATGTCTCACAGAGGCTCTATGTGTTTTTAAGCACTAGAAAGTATCTATTCTTAAAAAAATCATATCTCCCGTCCTCTACATTGGATTTTTGTAGTTTTGGTGTCTATTTGTTCATAGAAATAAAATCTATTTTTAGAAATTGGAGCTGGAATTTGTTTTTTGTGCGCTATGTCTTACTTATTTTATGATTGATGTTTTTAAATGCTTTACACACATGTATCCTAACTTATGCCTGCCTGCTCGTTGCAAGTTACAAAATGTTGAACAAGGGAATAATTTATTGAGACCATGACTAACCCTTTTATCGTGTTTGTGGCCTTAATACTAGTGGTAAGTAACTACTTATCACTACTAATAATCCACTTTCCAACAAATCAATTTCTGGAACTCACCCAGAAGACACAGGTGCCAGTCACATGTAACTCATGCAGGGAAAGAGGGCGAGGTGATTGCTGAGTTAAAGTTCTAAAGTTTCCTTTAATAGAAGGGAAGTGCCTTTTCATGATTCATACATTGCACTCAAGCTACCACAGAGGGTGGGTCTCGTAAACAAGATAACTTTTTTTAGTTTGTAAAGTGTTTATTTTGTTAAAGAATCAATGCCAGGGCCTAAGGTTTTGATGTGCTGAGACACCTGTGGCCAGAGCTACACAATGTTGTGGTGTTGAATAGCAAGGCTGCTTAGTTGTGATTTCACCACATGGCTCTTCGATCCACCATCATATACGCTCTGCCTCTTTCTCACTTCTGCAGGTTCTTTTTCATCCTTGCTTTCTCCCTGTTTTTCCATCTATTCCTTTCTCATTCTCTCCCCCTTTTCAGCCTTTTTCTAGGCCAAAGTTTGCTGAATGAAAACATCTGTCCCAGTCACGAAAAATGAGTACTGGTGGGCCCCATCTGCAACCACCAGCACAAATTAAACACTGATTTTGCATGTTAATTTGTTGAGCCCTTGTTAGGCCAAGTTGTCAAGGGTTTGCACCTTTGTCCATGTAGGAACCCTTCCTTTTAGTCAGGATAAAATAACCCCTGTCAACCCCTTTGATAGCTTAGCACAAGCAGTCAGGCTTATCTTAGAGGCAGTGTGTAAAGTATTTACACATAACCAACAGTAATACAGTGAAAACACTACGAAAGGACACCACACCAGTTTAAAAAAAATATCCAATATTTTCTATACTTTAAACAAGACCCAAACGATAAAAATACTTAGAAAACACAGTTCGTACGAGTTGGTAGCTCCGTCTGGGGCTACAGCGATGCTGAAAACAACAGAGTCTACCATTTCCAGCCAAGCCAGCGAAAGCGTGAACCGACTCGGTAACAGTAACTTTCTCGTTGCGGCTGACACGTTGGTGCAAGCCGGTCATTGCAACTGTCGCGGTTGCCTTGCAAAATGAAAGTGGTACAGCAGGTGGTGTTCTCTTGATGCGGTGCTCGCAGCGGCTCCATGATGATCGTCCAGACGGAATCTGTGAGACCAAGACTTACGGGGCAGAGCAAGACGGAGCTTGATGTGGTGCTGGCAGGCTGCGGTGCAGGTGACAGAGCTGGTTAGTGGGAGCTGGCGTCAGTTGGCCCAGATGGCTGTGTGGGACGAAGAGGTGCGTCGTGAAACTTATGTTCCCACAGCCACGATGCGGTCACGGGTATGGAAGTCAGCAGAATCGATGGAGTTGGTGAGACCAGGATGGCGAGCTGAAGCGAGGCAGTGTGTAGTGCAGTGCCGACAGGTCACATGCAAGCAGCGGCTCAATGGCGGTGGCGGCGATCGTTGGTGAGACCAGGGTTACGGTGCAAGATGCGGTCTGTGGTGCCGTTAGGTCACACAGCCAGCAACAGAGTCCGTGACGGAATTCGTTGCGTTTCCCTCCCCTCTGCCAGCTGAAACAGTGGTTCAAGAAGCAGTACCCAGAGGTTGGTGAAGTCTTTGCAGTCCTTGAGACTTAAGAATAGGAGGCAAGCTCTAATTCAGGCCGTTGGAGATACTCAATAAAGAAGTTGCAGAAAGTTCAGTCAAGTCCTTCAACTGCTCAAGACAGAAACAGCCAATGCAGGCCAACACAGCAAAGCACTCAGCAAAGTGATAGTTCCTCCTCACAGCTTCTCCAGCTCTTCTTGGTCCAAAAGAGTTCTAAAGTTCAGGGGTTTGGGCCCCACTTTTTATAAGCCAAAATCTTTTGTTCTCTGGGGCAGAGAGTGTCTGTGCCCAACCAGAACCAGTTCTGTCCTCCCTGGTGCAGCTTCCTGGCAGGAGATGGAGACAGCATTGTCAGAGGCAGACTAGGCCCATTCAGATGAAAAGGAAATCTCCTCCCCCTACTCTAAATGCAGCCCAGGTCTAACAGGCCCATCCCTGGCCCATCTAGACTCTCTGGAGCCCCTCCCTAGCCCCTATCATTCCAAAGCCAGACAGTCAATCCACAAACCCAGCAGAGGCATACTGGATGACTAAGCAAGAAGACAACTACTTTCTAAAAGTGGTATTTTCAAACACAGAATGTAAAAATCATCTTTACAAAAAGATCCATCTTTAGATTCTGACTTCAGGCATACTAAACTTTATTTTTCTACCTTGTTCCCAGGGGTAGTTATGTATATGAGATGTTATAAACAAACTCCCCATCCTGTCCTATGGGGACAGGTTGCCTTGCATCGTGAAAAAGGAAATTGGCAGTAAATCGCTATCAGGACATGCCACAAACACCAGGGCATGTCCTACCTTTCACATACACTGCACCCTACACACAGGGGTACCTTGGGACTTACATGTAAGAAAAGGGAAGGTTAGGGCCTGGAAAGTGGTACAGGTTATCTTGTGTGTCAACAGAGAGCTTAGGAAAATCAGAAATAGAGAATATACTTTAGCTATACATTTCAAGATGCACGGTTAATCCTATGGGATTAAACCATTGAGAACAAATGTGGTCACTTTTTGCCTCTCTTTTTTCTTAGTTTTGTAATCAAAGCAGCACTTACTTCTAGTTGAAGTATAAGCATCTTGTGTAATTACAAATCTAGCCCTGATTATGGTTTGTTGTCATGTTTGTTCCTTTTTAAAATGGGTATTTTTTTACTTATAACTGACAGTGGGATTTGGGAAATGCGGAGAGTGAATGGGAGCATTCACAAATGAAATAGGTTGGGTCCCAATATTTAGACTTCAGTACCTGTACAAGAGGACTTAAGGTAGTGCCCCACAAAATGAATCACATTAAGAATGAGAAATGTAATTTTCCAACTACTAATTGGAATTTTCAATCTCAGTTTGCCAAACCTCAGGATAGCTGACCCTATATAAACAGAATAATAACAACATAGGTTTACATTTTTGGAACGCCCCAATACCTATTTGAGAATTTGCTTGTGACAGCTTCAGTTTCTCAAGTCAGCCAAACACTCATGAGGTTAAAAGACTTACGTCTCGCAGCGCACAAGTTTGGGCTGAGTTCTGAACGTGGCATCAGAGTAGACGGCTTTTAGGTTCACTGAGACAATGCCACCAATGATAAGGTCTCCATCTTTGAAGTATGCCTGGTTGGGCTTGTAAGGGATTGCACAGCTGGCTATGTGGTCTTCATTTGCATTGGCACCAGAGAGCAGCATGGGCTGCATCAGGAGTAAGGTGAGTAGAAACACACTGTGCATGTCTTCCTTTGATGAAGGATGGGTCTCCCTTCAGAGAGTTTTTGAAATCAAATCAGTGATCTGGAATTGTGTCTGTACCTGAAAATAATTAGAAAGAAATTAGGAACATGATGGTTGGGAAAGGGACAAAAATAAGAAATGACCCAACATGAGCAAGCTTAAATAGATCTAAATGATATTCCCACCTGATATGTTTGCTTAAACCTTTGTCACAAACCATCTTGCTGGACAAGCATCTCCCAAGGACTTTCTAGTTTCTGGTTTAATTTGCATCCAAGGATGACATATGGATCACTAATTGTGCTGTGGTCAACAAATCAAGAAATGTCAGAAATGTGACTGATAAGGAGTGTAAGTGTAAGAGTGCACAAACCTTGTGTAAGATGTTAGTCAGACAACCTTTACCACCCTGGTGTTGAGCAATTTTCCTGTCAGCCCTTTATGTTGTCATACAATGAGGGAATACCTCCCCAACTTAACCTCACCCTGCCGTCATGATAGCCGGCTTAGATGTCTGTGTGATAGCACATCAGAGATAATATCTTTATCTCCTAAATGAAGAATCATCTTAGACCTACAGAACTGTGACCCGATGGACACTATTAGGAGAACATTGATCCCCTGCGAGCACCACCTCTAACGCTCACCAGACCGTGTTTCAGTTTAGTCAAAACTCACGTCATTCATTGCTATTTCACTCTCTTGCCTTGTGACTGAATGCCATTGAATTACTGATCATATCACACCATGTTTTATTGCTTCTAATAGTTTTTCTTTCTGTGACTATTATCATGTTTGTGAAACGATATACCTTGCTTGTTCCTTGCCAGTTTCTTAAATTTGATGATGGATCCTTAACAAGCTGCCGGAAAAATAGTGAAGCTTCTCAGTTATTTTTCCAGCCACCAGACATAGAGCAAAGTATTTCACAATTTACTCAGCTAATGACTAAATAAAAGAGTTCATGATCATTGAGCCGGCGCCTAGGGAAATAGCAAATTTTCTAACTGGAGATATTTAAGGCACATTATGGATTACATGGTCAGCAGTCGGCCAAACAGCAAATAAACTAGTATTTACCAGCAGGAGGGCTAAATTGCCGACAGGAGTGTATCAGGGATGATGTACTTGGCCACACAGCCAGAACATTGGATTTCCATAAGTCTCTAGGAGGCCTCTTCTGGCTGGTTTTGTGGAGGCTGGAAGTGTCCACAATTTTTTTAGCCTTCATAAAACTCCTGAGTTCAGCAGATATTTGGGAGTCGATGATGGCCCCAGTTCCAGTCCTAACTAGAAACCTAAAGAAATCCCAGTTGCTTCTCTCAGAACCCCGAGAAAGACACTCTTTCTCTGTTCCTTAGATATCCTAGTTAGCCCAGCACAGTATTCCCTATGCTTAAGAGGCCCAGCTGCTGAGTATTCAACAACCAACTGCCTACAAGCCTGTCCTTGACCGTGTTCCAGATGCTCCCACTTCATTCCCCAGAGTGCACTCTGGATCCACAATGACATGCTCCCTCTATAACTCAGTCCCAATACTCTGTACATTGACCTTACGCCACTTATTACCCTATTTCCACCTCCCCTCTGGTATCCCTAGGGTACCTCTAGTTACCCCTAATTTGATTCGCCCTCTGTGCCCCCTGCCCCAGCTGCCCAAAGTGTGCGACAGTCTGTCCATGCCAAGAATCGCCCCTTCCAAGTCCCTTCTATTGTCGTGTAGTTCCTAAAAAAACCTATACAGGTTCTGCGCGTTTGGACAACAAACACTGTAGGATTGGTGTCAGACTGATTCTAGGCACCCCCACCAGGTATGTTGGCCTGTAAACCAGCTAGCTCACAGTGCCACTAGAAACTCCTCATACCAAGGAGAGAATAGTTCCTAGCAACTATCGAACATGACAACCCTCATCCCTCAGGACCGTGAAAACAGTGTACTACTTTTCGCTCAGTCACTCGTGCTCACTTAGTCTCAGAGATACACAGAATAAACGGTATGGATGTTTATTCAATAAGTATTTAGAGAGACTGTGGGACCGCGTCATGGTCTCGAGTTGGACACCCTGCAAGGGATGTTAGACCACTGCGAGCTGGAGTATCTGCATGCAGGAACCTCAGCGTCTCGCATCAGTGTGTCGGCAGGGAAGTCCTAAATCTCCTCTGTTTGTCTCAGCAAGATGTGATGTTTATATACCCTAAGGTCTCCCCGGGGGTTCTACCTTGCTGTGCCACTGTTGGACTTAGGATGACGTCTGGAATTAACTTTGTACATAGTTATTATGCAGGAGATGGAAGTCCTGCTGAGTTTCCAAGAATCCTCATGCACAATGAATGAGGCTGCTACTAGGGAAATCCCGCTTTCTGTGTGCAGTGTTGTATCTAGGTAAAAGGTCAGTCCCCAAGAAACGTTATGTGTGTAATGTAGGGGAGGATGTAGGTGATGTTAGCTGAGCCTTTATTGGGGTACCTATATGGAATATAACACCCACTCCTCATGCGACTGGACAACATATTTAAATTCTAACGTACTACTAGGCTGTCTAGGCACTGGTACACAAACAATTAAAGTAAAACAATAGTTTTGCTAAAAAATTCTAAAATATGTTAAAAGAAAACATTTTCACTCAAGCAATAGCTCTAATGTGTCCTGTATATATAGTTCCAAATACTACAAGCATCGGAAAGCCATGCAGGTTCAAAAAAGTGTCTATTTGTTTTGAAGTTTCAATTTGAGTTTGTTTAGAAAAACGCTGATTTTTTGCCAGCACACAGCGAGCCAAATGTTTATGTGTCCTGGCTGGTAGACGGAGACGACGACCCTTGTAAGACATCACAGATCACATCAATTGAGCACAGATGATCTTCTGTACTGCCTGCAGCCGATGCTGGGGCAGCCTGTGCTCCATCAAAGGCCTGGGTGTCAGTGGAGGAGACGATATCCATTCCAACAGGAGTAGAGACTTCCTCTGGAGGCTTTAAGAATGCCGCCATCAACATAGGAATACGCTAGGGTCACTGCAGAACATAGGCCGTTATCAGGTCCAGTAAAACATCAACATCCGGTTGCACAACTGATGGATGTGTCAAACAGAGATCCAACACACATTCTTGTCTGCAGAACAGGCATCATAAAATAGGTAGGATGTAGTCCACCCAGACAGGTCTGAATAACAGGAACCAAGAGGCGCTTTGTTCCCGTAGGAGAGGTGTGCCCAGATGTTGTACCATGAGATCATGGTATTTACGCTCCAGGAGTGGTCTCCATCTCCTTGGTGACTGGGACGTCCACTACATAGCAGAAAAATTACAATCAGGATACCTGCTATTAGAAACAGGTTCAGCGGAAGTCCTCCAAAATGCTTCAGAATACGGAGTGTATAAAGTTTGGTATAACTCCGAGGACCGTCTGAAAGTCCTGAACCTATGATCTTAAATAGGTGGGCTATACCCGAAGTATCAGACATGTTAAAGATACAACTTACCATTTCTGTGAAATGGAAGGAGCAGTTTGTACATATGAGTGCCTGTATCTGAGTTGATCTGGAGATCAAACGTCTCCCGGGCGGAGGTTAAGGGCACGGTCTTCTGTAGAAGCATGGCTTTCATTCTGCTCAGAGTATCAAATAGTATAAAGGGAATATTCAACGAGGGCCAGAGCGGCGCCTCCCTGACCGTGTGTGTCAGTGGAAATAATACTTGCATACAGCAAGTAAACCTGGAGTGTGATGGTGTTGGAATCCGAGGTGTGTTCAAATCCTTGTTCTTGGCTATTGCAAGGCAGGAAGTCTGGTGCACAGTATCATTCAGAAATATCCTCTCCTGGGGAATGAGGCATGCTCTAAATAGCACTTCTGTTCCCTGGGCTTGACAGTCTCTAGAACCCCAGACTGATTTTAAGACTATAGTGTCTTTCCATAAGTTGAAACCCTGTTCAGACAGTTGGGTAATGAAGGAAATCTGTTTGGAGTTAGTCAGCATATTTTTCTGCGTGGATGTCGGTGCAACCTTATAGTAATATGAGGTCGGGTCTGAAACGTTAAACCCTGAATAATATATGAAAATTTCTGTGCAAAAGTTTTCAAACTACTTTTTGGTGGTGTAAGACAATGTTCCAATTGGTGATATGTGAAAACATTTCTAGGGGTACTGGATTTGTGTAGAAAATGATGACCATAATGTCTGATGTGTCTTCTAACATTTAATTGCTCGAAAATGTGGGAGATTGTTCTAAATCAGACAACATATTCAAAATCCCAATCATCAGAAAATGTACTGGAGGTAATGATATAATTCAAGGAAATTTAAAACAAATATGTTTTTTTTTAAAGTTCTGTCGGACCAAATATGTCATGATCAACCTTGTCGCATACTATACCATCAGGTATAGGAACTGCTGTAATATTCACAGATGACAAGTCTCTTTGTTCACGATGTGATGAAATATGAGGTTTCAGGATCAAGTTCACCTTTGATGCTGCCGAGCTTTGGCGAAGGCAAGTTCCATTAATAGGTAAGCAAAAGACTGTTACTAAGCCAATCCAGAAAAGAAAGAATAGAATCCCAACGATTATCCAATGTTCTAGCCAAGGTGACAGCAGGTAAGTCCTTTGAGAAAAATGAAGAAGTCTTTGATTTGTTGTTGAGGAGATATTGGGGCTGGCATTGTTTCAGGTTCACTTGGATCCAATGAAAAGGTATCGAAATCAATGAAATTGCCAGATGCAGTTTGATCTATTTTTGGTAGTACCACAGGATTGGTTGAATTTGTAGACGGTTCTTGTTGAGGCATGTTTATGTAGACATCAGTGTTAGGTTGAATTGAAAATGTTCTTTCATTTTGATTTTGTATTTCTGTTCAAGGAGAACGAGTTCCATGGCATTGTTGCATAGTCCATCATTCCGTATAGGAGACTCTTCAAACGTGATGAGCCGTTCTGTCTGAACTTCCTGTATAGTAGCGAGAGGAGGGCGTCGGCTACTCAGGAGCCTTGTGGCCTACCATTCAGTATCGGCCACATAGTGTGGTTTTATCAGATCAATGGAGATGAATCCCTTCTCTTTGTTTTCCGGGAGTGGCGGCAGAAGTACAGTTCTTGTTCTTTCAACGGCCAGGACAGGTACAGGCTTTCTGTATGATGGCCCAAATTCTTTTTTGTCCACTCTCTTTTCCCTGACTAGATCCCCAATTTTAGGAATCCAGACAGGTCTTGCAATGACTGACTTGACTTCCCCAGTGGCGGTCCACTGTACTTGCACATTGCTCTGTAGTGCTCTGGATTCATTCAGATCCTGTAAAACAGCTAAACGCTTATTGATGTCTAAAGGTTTTCATCCGCCACTGTGCCTTAACAATCGAGATCAGGTACCACATTCTCGTCCTAAATAGGACCTCATAAGGAGTGACACCCCCTAGAGAACTTCTTGGCATATTGTTGAGGGCCCACTTTTCCCCATATAAATGATTGACCCAACTACCACCCGAACCTAATACTCTAGCTGTTAAAGATTCCTTTAAGTTGCGTTTTTTCTGGGTTTTCTCCAGCGGCAAGATGGCTGTGCTTTAGGCAAGCTCTGCTGGCCGAGCAAAGAATCCTACACCATCCGACAGCAGCGAGGGGGTTGACTCGCATAGCAGGCGAACCCATTCCACACAACACCCCAGGCACCAATATCGCTGCCTTTCTCCAACCCAGGTGGCTTGTAATGCCGAATCTACACCCGATTGAGTTGCGCGGGACACCATCTTGCCCGGGACTAAACAGTGGCCTGCCTGGTGTGAGTGGACTGTGCCTCTTGGTAGGGTGTGGCATGCGCGATCCCTGGGCCCTTCACCTGGTCGCCTTGGGGGGGCGGCACAGCCTGGTTGTGGGCGCTGCTGCGGTTGTGACATGGCTGCATTGGGCTTGGGGCCCAGCTGGGTCTCAGCCCCATGACAGAGAGGCCTGCATGGAGTGTGTGGACCTAGAGGCCTGGCCCCGGCCTGATCCAGAGGAAACCATTCACCGCAATAGAGGTCTGCGGAGCTGCAGGCACGACCCACCACGACGCAATCCACTGACAGCCTGATAAGGAGCTGAGGCAGGGGAGAGGCAAACCCCTGAATACTTACGGCCATCTCAGCCACATCTCCGCAACCCACTCCGGTGAGGAGCTAAAGGCAGGGGGAGGTGAGCACCCGAAAACTTGTGGGCCGTCTCGGCCTCATCGCCTGGACTCTATAAGGTCCTCACCCCCGCGAGCTCCATCGGTACCACAGCTACCCACTACTGACTGGTGGTAGCTGGCATGGGTGACTGCTGCGCCACTGCCCTGACAATTCTGTCTGGCGACGCGCTAGCCACTTGGCACTTGACGTCCTTTGGTGCTCATAGCTTAGAGCCCCAGGAGGCCCCCGAAGATACCGCCATGGCCCTGAACCAGATCTTAACCCTCAACTCGGACCCTCATCTACCCCGCAGGGAGCTCTATCAGCGGCATTGAGGAGTGGAGGAAACGTTGACCCCCATCAGCTCTGTGGACACCAGAACGCGCCCTTTTTGCCTGCCTGAACACAGCGGAATGAACGTGCACTGGCTCTGCCCACTTGACAGCTTCTGGCTACTATGGAAATTGGGCTAGACAAACATACTACTCCTGTGATAGCCTGACATGCTCCGTCTTCATGGATACTGTTGGTGTGGGGTCCGGATCACTCCAGGTCATCAGAAAGGGGGAAGGCCGATGCAAAACAATCCAGGCTCACATTTGAGGGCCACAGGGTGGGCAGGGCCGAGTAGTCGCCTCTGGAGGCCGGTGAGTGGGCCTCACATACGGAAGCCTCAGAGGTCCAAGATGACAGCGTACGCTCTCTGCTCATCGAGGTGAAATCTAGCTTGAAAACCACTGACTCTAAGATCGATAATCTCACTTCCCGCCTAGACCAGGTCACACAATGGGTTGACACTCACGATACTCGTATCATGCAACTGGAAGCAAGGGTCTAAGACACAGACGACACCGGGGCGGAGAACAGACAGCAACTCCTGAAAATGGACAAGGTGCTGGAAATCATTTGCGCAAAAAACAAAGACCTTGAATCCCACTCCCGCAGGAACAATATATGCATTGTGGGACTCCCTGAATCCACCGCCATCGACAAAATGGAGACTTACCTGGGATCATTACTGTAAGAATTGTTCAGCGAGGCTTTATCAGACCTTTTCATCGTTAAACGGGTGCACAGATCGCTGGGCCCGCGGTTACCCCCACTAGGCCAATAATAGCTCGCCTACTGAATTACCGCGACTCAATACTCTGGAAGGCAAGAGAGATGGGGGAGGTCAGGGGTCAAGGTAATACATTATCCTTCTATCCTGACTTTACCTTATCTGTGCAGGCTGCCCGTAGAGACTTCCTCCCAACTAAGCACGTTCTCCAGCATCTTCATATCACATACACGATCTTGTACCCTGCCAAACTGCGCATAGACTCCGGGAACAAACCCCGCCACTTAACTGACCCAAAGGCTGCCCTGGTGTTCGCTAAACAATTACAAAAACAGAACTCCCATGATCATCAGTCACCCACAGAGCAAAGTCGCGCAGGTGACAATGACTGAATCTGTTTATGATTGGAAGTGGCTGTGATAGCTGCTTAATAGGTTTTTTGGCGATCTGCAGAGCACGCCGTGCGGGGACACATATTATGCCTGTCTAGAAACTAACCTTTTATCGCACATACAGTGATTGCATGCATGAATGAGTCCTATTCCTGGCTGCATTGTCACTTTTAAAGCACGGTTGGTTTTGCTCAAAAATAGTTTTTAACTTATTACCCTACCTCTGTGGGTGTCGTTTTTCTCCCTGGTCCACCACAGCTTGTGCTCATTGTGCGACGGAAGGTTCTAAACGCGACCTACTACTAAAATTCTCACTTCCGGTGGCACATTAGAGGGTTCATTTTGAATAAGGAGATGGTCTAGTCTCTTGACTGGGTTGCTGCCATTCAACTATTTAAACGGGGATGGAACCGACGCACAGTGGAATAGCTGCTTAATAGGTATTTTGGCGATCTGCAGAGCATGCGCTGCGGGGACACGTATTATGCCTGTCTAGAAAAAAAACTTTTATCGCACATACGGTGACTGCATGCACAAATGAGTACTATTCCTGGCTGCATTGTCACTTTTAAAGCACGGTGGTTTTTGTTTAAAAATTGTTTTTAACTTATTCCCCTACCTCTGTGTGTGTCGTTTTTCTCCCCGGTCCACCACAGCTTGTGCTGATTGTGTGGAGGAAGGTTCTAAATGCGACCTACTTCTAAAATCCTCACTTCCAGTGGCACATTAGAGGAGCCATTTCGGATAAGGAGACGATCTCGTCTTTTGACTGGCTTGCTGCCAATCAACTATTTAAATGGGGATGGCGCCGACGCGCAGCGGAATAGCTGCTTAATAGGTATTTTGGCGATCTGCAGAGCACGTGCTGCGGGGACACGTATTATGCCTGTCTAGAAACAAACCTTTTATCGCACATACGGTGACTGCATGCACAAATGAGTACTATTCCTGGCTGCATTGTCACTTTTAAAGCACGGTTGGTTTTCTTGAAAAATAGTTTTTAACTTATTCCCCTACCTCTGTGGATGTCGTTTTTCTCCCCGGTCCACCACAGCTTGTGTTGATTGTGTGGAGGGAGGGTCTAAATGCGACCTACTTCTAAAATCCTCACTTTCGGTGGCACATTAGAGGGTCCATTTCGGATAAGGAGACCGTGGGGATAGCGCCGATGCGCAGCGGATGCGCGCAGAGGGCACGCTGCAGGCACACCAAAGGTGCGTCTGTCTGCGCCCGTCCGCACCTGGACCGGGCCCAGGGCCAGAAATGCTGCCTCTCCATGGTCAGAACAGCCCTGCACGTGGGAATTTATACTATCCTTAAATAATGTTCTACCAAACTGTCACCAGTCTTTAGATGCTGCTAAATGGGAGGGACCTATCAGCTTCAAAGACTGCAAAAAGGCCTTTAAACTCACACAAGCACCTATAGTTAAAGAGAAGGACATGCGTAGCGGCCTACGCGGTGTCCTTATAAATGCAAGGTCAATGTACAAGCACGCTCTTCATACCCATGACTTAATAGTTAATGACAACTTGGATTGCCTCTTTGTGACCGAAACATGGCTGAAAGCCTGGTGCAACCCAGACATTGTGAACACCCTCCCCCCTGGTTCTCATTCAGAGGTCAGACAGATCAGAACAACGTGGGGGTGGCCTCGCAATTATCTACCGTGACACTTTTAGGTGCACCATAGACCAACTACCTGACTTGAAAGGAGCAGAGGGCATTAGTTTTTGCCTTTAGTTACTTGACTCCTTCTCCTTCGCAGGAGCACTATTGTATCGTCCTCCGGGACCGCATAAAGATTTCCCAGAGAATATTGGAGAGGTGGTTAGCGCCATAGCTCTCAGGTTTTCTAATTTTACTTTGCTAGGCAATGTCAATCTACATCTCGACTCATACAAGGATCCAGGAGCAACTTGCTTCAAGGAGATAGTGGACGTACTTGGCCTACAACAATGTTCCCCATCTGCCACACACAGCGCAGACCATACCTTGGACTGTATCTGTTCTAACTTGGAAACCCTCAAAGTTAAGCCCCCTGTCGATCAAACATGGACTGATCATAAATTAATTCCCTTTGCGATCTTCATAAAGAATAGGCCCCCTATTAGGGATAGCAACAAGGCCCCACAACAGGACAAGGCTAGATGGAAGGAATTAATAGGGCATCCAGATCTCCTTCCAAAGGCCCTCACGGCAGACCCAACATGTTAGGAGACCTTTAGAGCAGACAACCAGCTCTTTGGGTAGTGGGTGCATGACCTGAGACATCGGTTGGATCCCCCGGTCTCGTCTCACAGTTCATCTAAAATGAAACCCTCTGCACCATGGTATTCACAATCCCTGAAAGAAGTGCAAGGCCATGTCAGGTCGTTAGAACACAGATGGCGTCGAAACTACGATGAAAAAGAGCTTAATAATTTCAAAACAGCTCTCAGAAAATATCATGCCCCGATCAAAACCACTAAAAAAGTATACTATCCTGAGGCTATTAAAACCCCCAATAACAATCAGAAAGAGATCTTTAAAATAGTTAATCTATTTACAAATCCCAAAAGTTTACAACAAGAGATTCCCCCCTCTCAGAGTCTCTGTAATAAGATAGCAGATTTCTTTGAAGAAAAAGTTCTGACATTATTAAAAGACTTCCCCCCTCTACTCTCTCCATCATAAACAAGGAAGTCTCTGTAGGCTCAGACAGAGCTTGAATGCAAACTTTTAAACAGTTACGATAGAACAATCGCGCCTGGCGATCTTGTCCATTAAATCGAGCTCTCCCTTCGATCCCTGCCCCCCTACTCTTTTACACCCTCTCATTGACATTGTGAACCCTAATATAAATAACATAATAAATTCCTCGCTTCTCACAGCCAAGATTCCAATAGAGTGGAAACTTGCCGCGGTAAAACCACTCCAAAAGAAACAACTGGCGGATCCTACTACTCTTTCCCCCTACGTCCCATCTCGCTGCTACCCAGTCTGTGTAAGTTGACCGAAATATTTTTTAATAGTCAACTCACAACATTCTTGGAGAAAACAAATACGCTGCACTCTAATCAATCTGAAACCCTAAGAGCAGCCCTGGATCAGGGAAAGAGAGAAGTCCTGGTGCTATTAGACCTGTTGACTGCCTTCGACACGGTCTCACATGTCATTCTTTTAGACCATCTCGCATCATCTGGCATATCTGGCAGTGTCCTAGAGTGGATAAAGAACTTCCTGCAAGATCGCCGCCAAGTGATCACACTAGGCCAACATAATTCTCAAGAAAAGGCACTTATTTCAGGGGTACACCTGGGTCCGAGCCTTAGCCCGACCCTCTTTAATGCCTATATGGCCCCTTTGATTAAGCTAATATCATCCTTTAACATAAACGCCATCTCATATGCGGACGATACGCAGCTAATGTTGGTCTTGGATAATGATACTACCCAGGCGGAAGAAAATCTCCACAAATGCCTCACAGCGACTTTCAGTTGGATTAATAATAACCATTCGAGGTGTAATTCAGAAAAAAACCTTTAGGCCAACAAAACTTTTTCTCGCCTAAACTTTGGTGGCCAGAAAATGCCCCCCCCCCCAAACACAATAAAGGTGGCTAGGAATCTAGAAATACAATTTGATACTACCCTATCGTTTAAACAGCAAACATTGGCTTTTGCAGGTACCTGCTTCCATAGCAGAAAGAGCCTAAAGAAATTCTTCGACCTGATTCCCATCTCAGCTAGGCAAACTGTTGCTGTTGCCCTTCTTACATCCAGGCTGGATTATTGTAACAGCCTCTATGCAGGAACTAACAGATCAGTTCTGCACAAGATTCAGATGGTCCAGCATGTGGCTGCACGTCTGGTACTGAAGTGGCCCAGGAGTTCATCAGCATCAGCAGCACTGGATATTCTGCATTGGCTGCCAATTCACAAACGCGTCCTGTTTAAGGTCCTTATCATCACTTTTAGGGCCTTCCACTCTTCAGACCTCCAATATCTTCGAACTGGTTTTAAGCGATATGTCCCCTCCCGAAGTTTAAGATCATCAAACGCCAATCTGTTGAATATTCCAGCCTTCAGATTGGTGTCGAAGGGAGGAAAATCGCTCACTTTCATAGGCTCAAAGGCATGGAATAAACTTTCTGCACAACTTCGCCAGATTACATCCGATTCCCTGTTTAGGAAGGCACTTAGAACCTGGATTTTTGGTGCACCGAACACACTCTTCAAAACTCTAATCTGATCTCCTATTTTTTTTACCGTTAGCAGCAAACCAGATTTGGGTTCCATCTTTGGTTTCTGTTTCAGCGCCAAGATGCTCTTCGGAGTGATAATCGCGCTATATAAATAAATCTTTACATTTACATTTACATATGATCCTCTTTGCAATAGGATTTCACAAATCGTGCTCAATTGTAAAACTCTTTATTGCTCTCTTGCTCATTCTAACTTCTGTGATTCAATTACTCTCATCTTTACCCCTTGTTGTGATCTGCCGTGCTTGGCCACCCTGTCTCAAGGAACAAGGTTGTCTGGCTGAGCCTATGTATCCCATTGGGATAATTCCTGCTTCATGTTTGTACTAGCCAAGTTGGGGTTCCCTGAGTGGGGGGAGGTCACTTTCTCAACCATGTTGGGGTGTTGGAGTAGGATGGGGGTGGAGGGGTTGGAGGGGCTGTTTCCTGAAACTGGTGCTGCCACCGAATTGCAACTCAGGGTTATATTTCATGATTGAATACATTTCCTTATATCTTCAACTGTGAAGGTATTTGATTGCATGGTTATTGCATTTTATGTTGCACCAAGGTACGCTAACAGGATGGACAACCACGTATAAGTACTCATGCCCGTCCCAGAAACATCACAATGACAGTGTTAACATTTATGACGTGGAATATCAGAGGCATGAACGACTTCCGCAAAGCACGTCTCATACACACATACGTTGTTAGACACAAGACTGATGTCTACTTTCTCCAAGAGACTCAGTTGACAGCTCAGAACGCTACCAGGCTCAGATCGAGATACTTGGGTGACACTTACTCCTCCTTTTACTGAAATTATGCTAGGGGTGTTGTGATTCTGGTTAGGGAAAGTCTGCCATGGTGTCCCATGCACACCCTTATAGACACTGAGAGAAGGTATGTGATTCTCACAGGCCCAACCCGTGATTCTGGCAGCTGTTTATGGCCCGAACACGGACAGCCCAGACTTTAACACTCACATCTGGAAACTCATCTCTTCATTCGGCCCGCTCCCATTGATATGGGGCGGCGATTTCAATATTTCCCCACATAACACTTTAGACTGCTCGGGCATGCGCATACTTCACCCACAGGCCACTGTCACATTACACGCCATTATACAGGAAAACTGCCTAGTCGATGGTTGGAGGCATTGTAACCCAGATAAGCCCGAGGGCACCTGCATTTCCAACACACACAGCTCCTGGTCCCGTATCAACCTGGGGTTTGTCATTCAAGATATACTGGGTTGGATCACCTCCACTTCACACTTAGCATGCACACTATTGGACCAGTCGCCTGTGAGCCTGGCTAGCCGACTCCCTCGCACCCCTCAACGTATGTTTGCATGGCACCTTCCCTCACACGCACTCTGAGATGCTGCATTTCGAGAGGAGCTCCGTGGAGCAATTGTTGAATTCTTTGAACTCAATACCGGACTCCTCCTCCACCATTTGGGAGACCTTTAAAGTTGTGGTCAGGGGAGAATGTATCGCGAGACAATAGGGTGTTCTTAGATCCATTGGTGGCACCCTCGAAAGGCTGGAAACGGAACTCAAACAACTTGACCAAAGTTATATCAGCAACCCTTTCCGTTGTACATTGGCTGACATACATTTAAAAATGATTGAATATCAGACCAAAGCCAAATGCAAGGTCACACTCCTTGGCCGCGAAACACAGGCGCGCCACTATGGGGAGGGAGTCCTACCAGGCAGGACCCTAGCAAACCTACTAAGGAAGCCACACACCTCCTCCTACATAACAGAACTACATGACGAAACTGCGAGCAGAATCACTTCCCCCTAAGATATCCTCGACAGGATTTCCGCATTCTATGCTAACTTATACACCGCTGGGGCTGAGACACCATTGGATGTCTCGAACAATATTTAAACATTATCGAGCTACTAGGGCTCAGCAATGCGCATTGCGAATATTTAGATGAACACTTCACCTCTGAGGGGATTGCGCAGTTGATCTCTAGTCTCCCCGGGGATAAAGCACCCGGATCAGATGGGGTGACAGCTGCCTTCTATAAAGAATATGCTCCCATCCTCATCCCTCATCTCGCTGAGATGTACAATGAGTCCGTCACGATCGGCCAATTCCTGACCACTCTTTGCGAGGCGCTGATCACTCTCCTCCTCAAACCTGAGAAGCCGCCTGAGTCATGTCACTTTTTGCCCGCCCGGATTAATCCAGTTTTATCCCAGGTCGCGCCTCATCACACAATTTGTGCACCATTTTTTCCATCATGCACCAGATTAACCCCGGCCTGCCGGCAGTGGCCGCCTTACTAGATGCCACCAAGGCATTCGATTCTTCGGAATGGCCCTTTGCCGTGCTGAGCCACTTGGGGTTCAGCCCTGCCTTCATCAGCAAAATCAAGTTGCTATACATGCTGCCAGCAGCACTCATCCGCATTAATGGACAAATCACTGAGCCCATACGCATCACCAGAGGCACTAGGCAAGGTTGTTCTCTGTCACCTATGCCTTTTGTCTTAGCAACGTAGCCACTTGCAGCACAGTTGTGGCAACATCATACGCTGCGTGGCATTGGGTTCTCGTCCCGTGGCTTAGTGACCTCTATGTATGCAGACAATGTGGCACTCTTCATCCGCGAACCTCAAGAAAATCTGGCCCCTATGACCAGGGAGGTCATTAGGTTTGGAGGCTACTCTGGGGTACAGATTAATTGGGCAAAAACAATTATGTTTCTTTTAACGGACGCGACCCATCCCTTCACCACAGAATACCCGATAAAGTGGGCCATTGGCCCAACCAAATACCTGGGCATCTGGTTAACTAGGGACATAGAAGAGCTGTGAAGGTCAAACTATGGTAAGGCCATGGACTGGCTTGAATCTAGACTCCTCACTTGGAAAACCCTCCCACTCTCCCTAGCGGGAAGAATTGCAATTGCCAAAATGATGATCCTGCCCAAGTTCCTCTACTTGTTTTTAAATATTTTGATGCTACTCACATTCCACTTCTTCCAGATGCTGCGCTCCAATATGATCATGCTTTTCTGGGCGTGTTGCCAAACACCATTGCATATAAAGCACTTCAAACTTTACGCATACTCTGCACAGGCCAACTTTCTTCCTTTTTGGCTACACTCCATGCCTTTTCAACCACATGCCGCAGTCAAAACAGACCTCGCTTCACCGTGGCTGCTTCAAAGGCATTGTTCTTACCGTACACGGCCCCAAGGGGTGAAATAGAAACTGTAGAATGCGTTTGCTGGGCCTGGGAGGGGATTCGCAGACACAGAGGAGCAAAGACTTTACACTCCCGGCAATGCAGTTGGCAAAAAATTCCTTCTTTCCCCCCACTGCAGATGAGTGGCATGGCACGACGCACCGTAGCGCTAGGCATCAGTACCAATGCCAACCTATATCCAAACGGCCAATTCATCTCCCTCCCAGAACATGCAACTTCACTAGATAAGCTGTTACATTATCAGATAAGAGCTACCTGCAAAAAACAAGAACGACTCAATTCCTAACCCTCCACTACCAAGCGCTGCACTCAAATACATTCATACAGCAGCCTCCCTGCGCAAACTGGTAACCAGGCTATACGCTCTGACACTCGCAGCCTCCCCAATTGACACTGATTGGGCACGCCTTCGCATGGACAACAGACTTATCCGACAAGCACATGCCAGAACAGTGGCAATGCTGCTTCAAACAATTCCAAGAACTTTACCCCAATTATAGACTACGCCTTATACATTTCAAATACCTACACAGACTGTACCAGCAGCACTTTACAGAATGGGCCTGGCAGGTGATGCTACCTGCTTAAGATGCTCTGCTCCTAACGCATCATTCGTGCACCTTGCCTGGATGTGCCTGAAGGTAGCTACCTTTTGGCAAGACATATGCCACATTATAGGTGACATCACCTCTGATACTCTTGCACCTGATCCACTAATTTGTCTCTTGGGATATGTCAAAGAAATTTCTGATGCCAGTCGCCGACTGGTCGCGATGCTGCTGGTACTGGCTCAGCGCAAGGTGGCGATCCACTGAGGGTGTAACCCGTCACCATCCTCAGAAGTCTGGCTAACGGATGTGGCACACTGCCAGTCACACTTATGGGAGTACTGGAATGTAATGCCCCTCACGAGCAGACCACGTGACATATGGGCACCCCTGGTATCTTATCTCTAGCAGACAGATGGGGCTGATCAAACCCCTGACAACCCTGCAGTCCTCACCACCACAAATGAACAAGCTGACATGGAGAGTGACAGACCTAACTCCAATGCAAGTGAGACATAGTAAACAACAGACAGGTTAATTCTTAATGTCATTTCTATGCCCAGAATGTGTGAATGTTGACATGCATACCCTACCTATTGTTATCACTCATGTATCTATCAAAATATGCCTTTACCAACAACTTTGTATTCAAATGCAAAACTTGTAATGTGTCTTTACCCAAATAAAGTTTTTAAATCATTTTTAAAAAAGCACAGCACCACCTTTAGATTGTTTTCTCTTGATACTGGAGAACGCACGTATTCTAGAAGTAAGCTTTTAAATTCTGTATTTCTTGTTAATCGTTTCCATTTAAAAATACTTATTTTACTGTAACCTGGCTCAGTTTGGCACAGTTGTGATGGACAAGATGATGCTTTCTTGGAAGTGGCTCAAGGATTCTGAGTTTTCTTGGTGGCGGTTGTCTGAGGTTACCAGTCGCTGTCATTGATGAACTGTTATTTCTTTTAAAACCATTTGTTTTACCTGAAATGCGTACCAGGCATAACATTCAACTCTATTAAATAGTGGCCATGCTCTCCAGAAAAAAAAAAGACCCGGTATTTCCTCTCCACAGCCAAATTTCCCTCTGGATGGTACGGAGAGGAGTACCGCAATGCTATACTCAAACCTCCCTTGGCTTCCTTGTAAGCCCGAGAGCTAAATGCCGGGCCATGGTCAGAATGAAATGTGCCAATTGCGTATGTACCCATAAAGACTCGTAAATCTTTGATAACAGTTCGAGCGTCAGCCGAGCGCTGAGGCCATACCCATAGGAATCTCGAGCAGGAATCCACTGCAACCATGATATTTGTAAGCCCCATCAGATTGTAGGCGGCCGCAGTAGTCCAAATTTACACAAGTGTGCAGTCTGTCTGATATAAGTAATGGTGTCTGCTCTGGACGTGTTATGGAGGAGCCCTTCATTTGTTAACAGATGTCCCACTTTAAGACATAATCTTTGGTCTGTTTTGTTAACCCAGGCCACAAATAGTGTTGGTTCAGTAAAGAAACTGTAGCTGACACTCCGACGTGTGCAGAACCGAGTTCCTCGTGTGCAGCTAAAATTAAGCCGAATCTGCAATGAATGTTTGGTATTACTCTATCCCTCACTCAGGGAAGCTGAGCAAATGGAACGTTATCTGCATCCAACTTATAGGAGTACTTGAGTGGAAAACCTTTTGGCAATGCCTTATTGTGTTTGCGTGTTGCAATGACAACTACTATTATCTGTCCGTCTATTCTCGTTTTTGAATGAGTGATTGTAGCTACAGACACAGTTCGTACTGCCCCCTTTGCGGCTTCATCAGCCAATGAATTCCCTGTAACGTGATCACCATCACGTTGATGACTCAGTGTGTGTATCACGTGAGCCCTTGGTAGTTTGTTTTTCAACTCAACTACCTGTTCCCATAGCATCTTGTGCTTAAACGTGCCACCTTTTGAGTCTTTAAACCTGTTGAGTCCCCAATAGTGAAGATATTCATTATATTACTGTACACAGTAAAACGAATCGCACACAATTAGTGTGGGGAATTCTCGATCCGTATTTATCAGTGCCAGTATTAGAGCTTTTAAATTTAATTCTGCCAGCTGAGCCGTGCAGTCTCCTAGAGACTGTGTTTTCGTACAGCTTGGATGGAACTTGCCGTCCTGCATACGACCTTTTACAATCGCACATGCAGCGCTGTATTGTTATTTACTTCCAATGGCCAGCTGAGCAGATCCATCAGTGTAAATGATGTATTCATACTGATCTAGAGGTATAATTTCATTCTGGAGAGGATATTCAAGTTCATATTGCAAAAATGCTTGTGTTTTTAGACTTGGGTTGTATCTGTATTCTGAGTTTGATGCAGTGAGAGAATTAGCCCATTGTATCCATCTTGGGTGTAAGGCTTTAGCATTTGGGGCTAGCCTTCGTAGCAGCCTCTAAGGCCGGTACCGGAGTCGTGACAATTATTTGTTTCCCCTGAGCCAGTGCTCTTTCTCTCACTACAGCAGTCGGTACCGCTGTCAGAATTTGTTTTGTAGATGCAAAACTCATCCTAGCATTTGTGTACAAGTGTAATTTGCATGCTATATGCTTTGCCTTCATTTTATGTGAGATAGGTGTACCCAGATTGACCCGCAACTATACGGATTACTAGATTGCGAACAGTTACGCGTGTCTGTAAGAGTTTGGATGCTATCATGTCAGCTTGTAGGGAACGAAGGATATCTGGATGTTCCTATGTCCATTGCCTAACTGAAAAATCAGGTCTTATGAGGTTGTAGAAAGGTTTAACCCTTTCTGCGTAATCCAAAATGTATGTTCTACCAAAATTCAGGAATTCCAGTATGGATTGTACATTTTTCAATGATTTTGGAGGTTGGAGCAGCGCGCACTTTTCTAAAAAGTTGGCTGCCAAGCTATTTCCTTCACTTGAAAGCTCATATCCCAAAAATGGGACGGACATTGAGGTGGGCTATTTTTGATTTTTTGAAGTTGAATTTATAACCCTCATAGGCGAATCCCAAAAATATGGTGCTCACCCTGGACAAGTGTTCCTCTAGATCATCGGGTGGGTATGGAGGGAACAGGGAAGTGGGTTGTTTTTTCCCTTGTTGGAATTGTTTTAAATGCACTATGTAGCATTTCATTGAGCACAACCCACATGTTGGGTATTTTTGCTAAATGCATTCTGTTTTGTCTTGTCTATTAAACCAATAAAAAGATTTAAACCTAAATACCATTTCTCCCTTTGGGCAATCCATAACAATGGTAGGTGGCCAATCTCTTTCAGCTAAAAGAATATCGTAGCCAAAAGTCAGGTTCTCCCAAAAGAGACCTTTAATTTTTCTGTGCTTGTCCCCTTCCATTTGGAATATTATTACATGTGACCCATGTGGGACACTTACCCTAGTGTCAGGCGTTTCCACCGTGATATGTTCACTCAACTCTGCTGTCACCAGAAATTCCATCAGGTTCTGGGGATCTATTGTTACTTCTGCTGCGCTGTCTAGCATCGTCAGAGCCCATTCCCTGTTCAGTAGTTGCGTTCTCAGAATTCTGGGCATGTCTAACTTTGTGACCTGCTACTTTCTTCTTTTTGAATTGAGGTTTTGCTTTAGGCTTTTCTTCTTTTTTGGAAGCGTAGTCTTAAGTGCGTTGTCCATCTCTGAACTTTGTACCCTCTTCTTGCCAGTGTTCTGAACGTCCTTCCCTCTCTGAGTTTTTCGATGAATCCTGAAAGGAACGAGAAGAACGTGTATCAGTGTCCTGATACCTTTCAGGTTTTCTAGTGTTGTCCCTATTCCTAAGGTTATACCTCTTTTCGGAGGGCTCCTGTTGATGAGACCTACCTCTGGATTGAGATCTGTTCTCTTTATTCTTTTGTTGTTTGTTATTTTCCTATTTGTTTTTTGAAGAAGCAGGTATTTGCTTAAAGGTATCTTTTTCAGGACTACCCATCACTTGAGGTTTTACTGCTCTATCCCCCAAACTGTCTCTGCCTAATGCTGCATATGCAGTTTCAATTATTTTAGGTAATTCATTTTACTGTTGCAGAGCAGTGAACTCCCTTAGGCGTTGGCGTATTGCCACCGATGCTGCCTCCCCTGTAATATTTGCTAATATTATAGCTGATACCTGGGTAAAATTACCTGGTAACTTCATCCCTAACTTCAGAGCAGGTTCTGCTCCATACTCGTTCTGTATTTGTCTTAATACATCTGGTATACCATGAGTCCTGGTATATAGATGGCAGCGAAAACTGTACCCCAAGAGGTACAATCCTCTATCTGGGGTGTTATCCCCATGGGCAAGCAAATTGTTCACATTCTGTGTTTTACTTGTGGGGTTGTGTTTGGAAATACCGACTCTAGCTGTGTTATTTTTTGAGCCACCCAGAATGGCATTTGTTCACGTTGAGTGGCTTTTTACCCATCACTGCGTGTAATGTTTGCGATGTAATTTTAGTTGTTGAAGTTTGAATTGGACCTGTTGATGTGGCCATTGCCGGCTGAATTGTGAGTGTTCGCATCACAAACTGTGTCATGTTTCTGTAAAGTTATATTAATTCTTTAGGAAGTGTAAGTAAGTCTCATGCTGGCATTGTTTCAATGTCAGGATGTGGTGTGTAGACTGCTAATACTGGCCATGTTGCTCTGTCTCTTGTGAGCCGACTTTACTTCTTGTATGGGGTAGGGCGCCTTTAAACCAGTATAAATGATCCTGGTAAGTGAGAGGAACTTCAATGTCCTTGTACGAAAAATATTAGTTCGGTATTTCATCTTCTGTGAAGTAATGAAATGTCTTTCTTTGTGCATTTGCCTATGGGAATGTAACCCATGAATAGAATACCTCTGTTCTAAATGATTTGTGTGCCTTAGTCACGAAGGTTGCTGGCCCACTTTTACCTGTTAAACCATATGAAGCTAGTTTTATGAGTTTGGCATCTCTAACATTTTCTGTTATTTGTATTGCATCAGCATCTTCTTCTTCAGCTGAGAGATTTAAGTTATGCACAGGGTTATCCGCTTGCTCAGTCATTATTTTTAGTAAGAAGAGTTCTCTTCAAGGGAACTAAGATAAGGTGTTATGCACAATAGGAACAATGTGTCCTTCAAGCTTAATTAACCTACAGCCAATAAATAGTATTTTTGCCTACTCAACTGCAGCGGATTTTGTACCCTCCCACTCCAGACGTCTCTGGGGAAATGTAAGGAGGGGTCTCTGAGAGAAGCACAAATGAACTACTCAGATTTGACCGTTAAATAAGTACCAAACCAACGTTGGCGGCGCCATGTCGTGTAATTCCTATAAAACCTATATATGATCTGCATATTTGGACAACACACACTATAGGATTGGTGTCAGACTGATTCTGGACACCCCCACGGGGTATGTTGGCCTGTGTACCAGTTAGCTCACAGTGCCACTAGAAACTCCTCTTACCAAGGAGAGAATAGTTCCTGGCAACTATCTAACATGACAACCCTGATCCCTCAGTACCGTGGAGACAGTTTACTACTTTTCGCTCAGTCACTCATGCTCACTTAGTCTCAGAGAGATACACAAAATAAATGGTACGGACGTTTTTTCAATAAGTATTTACTGAACGTTATTCTAGTGTAAAACAGGTGTCCTGAATCAACCATTAGACAGTAACATATATAAATGATTAGAAGCACTAAGAAAGTAAAAGGATGGTAGATTTATATATTTTGCTATAATCATGAATACAGGCAAGTATATAAAATACATGACAATAAAATGCGTACTCCTCTGATGCAACCCTAACTAGATGTACCTAAGTGTACCTAGCATGTATGTAGGTGTTAAGCCAAGAATGCCTTTAGGATAAAGTCAACCCCATTACCTGAAGTGAGAGACTGTGGGACTCCATCTTGGTCTTGAGTTGGACATCCCGCAAAGGATGTTAGACCACTGCGAGCTGGAGTACCTGCATGCAGGAACCTCAGCGTCTCGCGTCAGTGTGTCGGCAGGGAAGTCCTGATCTTCTCTGTTTCAGCAAGATGTGATGTTTATATACCCTAAGGTCTCCCAGGGGGTTCTACCTTGCTGTGCCACTGTTGGCCTTAGGATGATGTTGGGAATTACCTTTGTACATGGTTATTATGCAGGAGATGAAAGTCCTGCTAAGTTTCCAAGAATCCTCATACATAATGTATGATGCTGCTATTAGGGAAATCCCGTGTTCTGTGTACAGTGTCGTATCTAGGTAAAAGGTCCCCAAGAACCGTTATGTGTGTAATGTAGGGGAGGTTATAGGTGATGTTACCTGGCCCTATATTGGGGTACCTATATGAAATATAACACTATGTGTCCATTCCCTCTGTACCAGGTAAAATATGGTGGGAATCTTGTTGACAAATTGGAATGTGTCACTATGGATGTGTTCCTTGGTGTGAAGATCTGAATTTCACACTATTTGTTAAAATATTTGGTCATGGACAAACAAAAGCTATGCAATTAGCACACTGCCTAATACCGCACGGCTTGGAGACCCATTTCCCTCTCAAAGAGGAGTTATACTGCTATTTGGTGGCGAAGCAAGAGACAATCTCCTCCTCTCTACACTGTGTAGGTTAAACGGGTCCCCCAACTGGTGCCTCCAGGGTGCATCAAGAGTCCTCAAGGAGAGGCATAGGCTGTGACGCTAATGTTATATACTTAATCTTCAAGTACCATTGAGACTACTGCCAGGGATTCTAAAAAGGCTGATAGAAATAAAATTTAAAATAATTAGCGGAACGTTCTAACTTTCTCAATTTAAATCTCTGTTTGTCTGAAATTCTTTAAACCACATGGACTTTCACCTTTCGCAAGAGATTACCCTCCTGTACACCCTTCCGTGGTGGCAAATTCAGCATCTGCTTGATGTTATTGGCGAAATGTGATCAAGTGGGCAAGGATCTACCGGCTAGGGCAGTCGAATTAAAATCTGGAGGAACCAGTTTCGAGTCTCGGCAGTGACGCTCAACATCCTGTGATTCTGGGCAAATCACTATGGGGCATATCATCAAGGTGGCGCTATAAAATTATCACCGCTTTTGCGTCTGTTTTCGGATGAAAAGCGGCGATAATTTTATCGCTTTATCAGCAAGGTCATGCTATCGCATGAATCCTTGCCTTAGCGCCTTTCCCCTTAACACCCAGCTTTGCATCTCTAATGAGATGCAAAGTGGGCGTTCCTTCCCAAAAGAACGTGAGAAATGTCGCTAACCGACATTTCTCCTATTATCTAGCCTCACGCTAACCTGCAGAGCGATAAGAAAAGTAGTGCTAACCGCGGTTACGCTACTTTCCTTACGCCTGCTTTTCATCTGACTTAGCCATGATATCCAATGGAAGGTGGATATCATGGCTGAGTCTGCCTTGCCCTATCAACAAGCTATCGCCAAACGTTGTGCCATTTTTGCTGGATTTCCAACGATAATCGCACATTTGGCAGCTTGCGCCTGGAATTTTATCGCTGTTGAGATAAGCGTTGCTGATAGCACGCTATCTCAGCGATAAAATTCTGCGTTAGCCGGCGATAAGTATCCTCGCGCTAAGAGCGCTGAGCGATGATTATCGCCGGCCCTTGCTGATATGCCCCTTAATCTCCCCGTGTCTCACAAAAATGAAAGTGTCCGTCTGTAACGCAACTGGTGCTCACGTAAAGCGCTCTGATACCTTCAGGTCAAGTTCACGCTATACAAAACTATGAAAAAAAGTGGTGTACTGGAAGTAGCTCATTACTGCAAAGTGCAGTTCTTACAATACCGTTAGAAGAAAACTTGAATTTTACATTATTATTTATTTTTCACAAATCACACACAAGTGAAGAATTTCTTCAAATTATGACTTCAACTGAATATTATTTCTTATATCGAACTTTTGAACACAATGTTTGCGGTCTGTAGGTAAACGGTGTCAGTCATATTTAATTTAATGATCTGCATGTTACGGATCTTGGAAGGATAAGAAGCTATTTTTGTTACCACTTATTGATTTGTAAATAGCTGTAGCTTTTCAGCAAATATAAAAAAACTGGAAAGATTCCTCTAAATTGTCCTATTTAGCTTGGTGGTATGCTGTATGTCACAATCATCACCTCGATACAGCACTCGTTCATCCTATCTCTCTTGCTACTAAACGTTCTCACCTTAGGGGCCCACTCACACAATTTCTAGATGATACCGTGAAGAAAACTTCTTTACCTGCTCCCTCACAACAAGAAGTTACCAAGCCTCATTGACCTCCTATTGTTTATTTATAATTATGTTTAATTTATCATTTTCTATAATATATATATATTTCTTTTTTTAAATTTAATTGGGTATTTTTGACATGTACTTTTATTTACGATTTCTGTGAACCTTTGCTTGTATTCATATCATCTTCTATATTATCCTTTTGCTATTTTAATGGATATTATATATCATTATTGTTCTTTATTACACCTTCATGTATTTATGTATTAAAAAATAACTGCATATATGAAGTATTGTTTTTATGATCATATTAATCATATTAATCTTTTCAATAAACCTTTTCTTGAATTTATAAACCTTTTCTTGAACTTAAAAAATAAGCTATTTTTGTACACATGACCTGAAGGTGACAGTGAATATCAGCAACACTTGTTTAACTAACTGAGTTAATGGTCAGATGTAGCTCCAACAGTATAATGTAAAATCAGTGTTGATGATTAAAGGACCGCCAATCACTCCCTTCTCT
Source organism: Triturus cristatus (assembly GCF_964204655.1). Classification (NCBI taxonomy): domain Eukaryota; kingdom Metazoa; phylum Chordata; class Amphibia; order Caudata; family Salamandridae; genus Triturus; species Triturus cristatus. Next base: position 409,929,343 of record NC_140590.1, read on the forward strand.
GTACAAGATGACCTGACAAATGCAGGCATTTAAACGGTGTTCTTTCAAGCTGCATAACCAGCTTTTCTGCAAGCACCTATCAGGTCTCACTTTAGTATAGAATTTCCTCTCAGCCTTCCTTGAAGAGACAATTGACTGCCAGAAAGTGCCGTAAACATTTTTTGCATTTTTGCAGGATAAAAATGCCTTTCACCCCATATCACCCATCACCATTCTTTATACAGCAGCTAAAAGTGTGATATGACAAAGAATGAGGCATAATAATTGACCTTGTGCTTCCCACCCAAAGCTATACTCCCATGGCCTTCACTAGGAAATCATAATCCTGCCGTCTTACTTTGAGGCTGTTTCTGGAGCTGACATCACTAGCACCATTGCTGCTCTTTACCTTTGCAGTTACTCTACCAACTATTTCCCCGCTCAATTTGTGACGGACCTTACTCACCGTATTGTTCCATATTGGGCAACTCGGTTGACCTCCTCACCGGCCCAGGGTGTTGTCTTTGACTACCTTCAGTTAATCTCCTCTTTAAAACAAACCTCTGCTGGCCTTGGTGATCTCAGCAATTGTTGTCGAATATTGTTCTTCCACCTTCCTGCACCTTCCTGGTGAATGGCAAGAAGGCTCAGCTGTCACTCAAATCAATCACTGAGAACCTCCTAACACCATCAGAGCACAGCAGGTCAAACGGAAGACGCCCTCTGTCCTGGTCTCCGTCCTGCTAGATGTGAGCCAGGATTCCATCCTTGTCAGCACACGGTTCAATCTCCAATCTTTTTTAAAAATGTTATTTAGTGGTTTTATGTCATAAAACACTAAAGGCAGCCTAAAGCAGGACTGAAAACAAAAAGAAAGGGAATACAACAGCAAACAATAAGTACAGGTGGCATACAAAGTCACACAGAGCAGGGCAACTTCCGGTGTTATCAAGGGGTGTGCAGCGGGCGTTCAGCTGGTGGCTGCAGGAGGCCCCACTCACAGTCTTACAGGTCAAGCCCCGAGGGGCCCGGTGTCCCGGTACCATGCTGCCCAGGCTGGCATTAACACTGTTGGCGCCCTGTGTGACAATGTCTGTTGGCGCCCCCCCCAATGACCACCTCTGCCACGGATTCCCTCACTAGCACCCTTAAACAGGGCCCCTCAAGTCTCCATAACAACTGTCTCCCAGAATCATTTGGCTTTATAGCACCGCTCATACCAGTATTAGATGTCGGAGCACTTTACATCACACACTATCATATGTGTGTAAATCAGTGTATAGGAAATGTTACATCAGACAGGATTACAAGGTGTAGGAGTGACATGTCATCGATACTGGTAGGCAATAAAGAGTCCTTATTCTGTAAAAGCACATATTCAGAATGTAAAATGTAACATCATTGTTGGGGGTTCTCTTTAATAACAAGAATTGTTTTCTACCCAAATGAACCCTTTTCGCAAGATTAGGATGATGAAAGACTGGGCAAAAAAACATATAGCTCTGTTAGAACCGGCGGTCTCTAGTTGGCAGAGGTATACACTTCTGACAAATAGGGACCAACCAACTCTAGTCAGGGAAAGGGGATTACACACTCAGATAACCCCTGCTACCCCCTTGGTAGCTTGGCAGAGCAGACAGGCTTATCTCAGAGGCAGTGTGTTAAGCATTTATGACCACATACAGTAATAAAGTGAATACACTACAGATGGACACGACACAGAAGGTATTATAAAAATAGGATTTTTATATAGGGTTTAGCACAAGACCAAATAACGACAAAAATATACCACAGTCTTAATAAATACTCTTTGGAAGGAAAAGTAATAGTTCAAGTAAGGTTTCTTCTTGGCAAATAGTTCTTTAGCAAAGTATTCTTCTGAGCACAGTTCTTTGGCAACAATGTAACCCCCACAGGAGTCACACGACGTCGAGTCTACAAGATTCCCAAGGTTCAGCGTCGACCGCGAGGAGCGCTACGTCGAGCCTGGAGTTGCAACAGACCCCACAAGTACAGTACCTTGAGAAACGAAGAAACGATGATCCACGGCGTCGAGATGTCGGCGTCGAGGTCGTGCCTCGGAGTCGGGTCAATCCGCAGCGGCGTCGAGGGATGTCGGGCCGGAGCAGCGCTCACGGCGTCGAGAAGGGCGTCGAGTCGATGCGATCAGCAGCGGCGTCGGGACGGGGTCGCTTGGAGGTGGAGCCGATACTCACTCCTCACTGGCGTCGATACCGGCGTCGAGACGGGGTCACTTGGAGCCGGGGCCGATACCCACTGCTCACTGGCGTTGCTGCTGGCGTCGATCGGGCCCGGCGGCCGGCGTCGAAGGCTCGAGACACTGGAGCCGTTACTCACGATGTCGAGCTGGATTCGGCGGCGTCGGCGGCGTCGAGACTGCAGATTTTCCCTTGTGTACTGGAAACAACACTTTCCAGCAATTCAGCAATTCAGTAGATGGTGAAGTCCTTTGGCCCTGTGACTTCAACAGGAGACTGGCACTCTTCCAGTCCTTGGAGATTTCCTAGCAAGTGTTCAGAGAGTACACACCAAGTTCCTCTCTCCTTGTTCCTTGGCAAAAATAAAGAAGCAGCTTCAGGTTCCTCCACAGCAAAACAGCACTCTGGCAGAAAGGGGAGGCAAGTCCTTAGATCAGCAGGCTTCTTGTCCTTGGTACAGGTTTCCTTGTCAGAAGTGATCTGAGTTCTTGGTTCAGGGGTCCTCCTCTTATACCCCATTTCTCCTTTGTTCCCTTTGTCCAAGCAGGGAAATTCCCACCATCTCAGGTTTGTTGTGGGTGTTGCCAGGCAGAGGCACCTGGCCTATTCACTGAGCAGGGCAGGGTCCTCAGCCGCCCAGCAGGAGGCGGAGCCAGTATTGTCACTGGCAGGAGCAGGGCTATCAGTCGCCCAGCAGGAGGCGGAGCCAGTATTGTGTCAGGCAGGGCAGGCTACTCTTCCCTCACTCTATGTGTAAACGCCCCATTCACCCCACACTTACTCATTCAGACCTCTGGAGCCACCCAGCCCCTGACACACACACCAAACCAGCAGAGACCGGTAGATAGTTGGACAAGAAAATAGCCACTTTCTAAAAGTGCTATTTTCAAACATAGAATTTAAAAACCATCCATCCTAAAGGGTGTGTTATTAAATTCTGAGTTCAGGGATACTAAACTCGACTTGCTACCATGCTCCCTTAGTCAGATAGATTATAATGGAGTTAATAATCAGTCTGCCCAGTCTGGCCTATTGGAGGCAGGTAGCCCTTCAATAGTGAAAAACGAAAATGGCTGTAATTCACTATTAGGTCATGTCACACACATCAGGGCATGACCTACCTTTTACCAACAATGCACCCTGCCCTAGGGCCTACCATAGAGGTGTCTGAAATGTGGCAAAGTGAAGGTTTAGAGACTGGCAAGTAGGTTTCCTTGCCAAGTCGACATGGCAGTCAGGGACTGCACGCAGGCGCTGCGGTGGCAGGCCTGAGACACATTTTACACACTGCTTCTGTGGGTGGCACAACCAGTGCTGCAAGCCCACCAGCAGCAGTTAACTTACACGCCCTTGGCACACGCAGTGCACTAGACTAGGGTCTGAACAGTAAGTCAACCAAGCCAATCATGGTAACACCACTCAATGTAACAATTTAACATAGGGAGCACTTGCACTGTGGCACTGATCAGCAGTGGCACAGTGCCCAAAGCAATAACCCAGCAAAAACATTGTAAACAGAGGAGGCAAACAGAAAAAAATGGAGGAGAGACTCATGCCAATGATGCCAGGTCTAACAAGCTCTAACATATATCTTGCAGTTTGCATGCAGGTCTTTGATGACAGCTAATAGCCCAATGTTCTAAATTAAGATTTTGACTTATAAAGGACAAGTTACAAAAGGAGCTCTCTGACAGAAGCAGTAACCTTCTCTTACAGAAGCAGTAACCCACTAACCTATTTACATTACATGCAGTTTGTTAGCTGTATGGTACACGTTCCTAGCAGCAGGCATTTTAACCCTCTGCGCTACCTTAGGATTATTTAAAACTTCCACTAGACAAACCTCCCAACTCTTTCCAAAAGACGATTAATCACCAGAGTTATCTTGACTTTTTAATTGATACCCAAAAATTGCTGGAGCCCAGGAACGCGGCAGCAGGTGCTTTTAAAATGATAATATTCTTGTAAAAATGACGCCCTCACCCCAAGTCAGCGCCCGGTGCAGTGGCACCGATCGCACCGCCCTAGAACCGGCTCAGATGCGGCCCATCTCTTAGGCGTCTGAGGGGAGCCGCAGCATCGGCCATCAACCTTCAAACTTTAACCTTTCCCTTGACCCTCTAGGTGGCCAAATCCAAGCGCATGTGCTGCCTGCAACAAGAATGCTTTGATGCTCAACTGTGCCTGAAACTCTCTTCAGTAGGTGGTACCTCAAGGGTCTTGCTGACGCTGCAAAACATTCACTCCTAGAGTACATCATCAGATATTCAAGCCACAGAAAACTGACTTTATATTAGAACCCCATGCCAACCCTCAATCTCGCTTGCAATCATTCTTAATCACGCCTTATACGTTTGACTAGATTCCCTCACCATCTTCGAATCCAAAGCTGTCATAACTGAATAAACAATTTCCTTCAGCTCTCCCTAGATAAGAGACTTAGCCTCCGTGTGAACAATTCCCGCTCAAGCCTTTGAGAAGTAGAACAAACTAGTTCCCTTGCAGGGCGTGGTTTAAGACATTGGTACAGGCCCTGGTGTTGTTGGATTGGATTACGGGTGCTCTCTCTTCACCAGGAATCCCAACCTCCATCTTGCGCCCTGAAGGCTGCCCTGCACACTCTGGCTTTCCTAGTCTCAAGCAGCTTTTGCCCAGGTGGCTACATCCAGCCTCCTCTTCCTACAGCGGATATGTACTGATGCCAGGAGATGTGGGACATTATTTATGGAGACAACAGGGGGAATATCTACAATAGAAGTGGCGGAGTGAGGCGTTAAACGCCTCACTCCGCCACTTCTGAAACGCAAGGCTGCACCATATTTACAACGATATGCTGCAGCCTTGCATTTCCCCTTGCGATGGCGCTACACTTAGTAGTGTAGCACCAACGCAGGAACCCTTGCACTATCAAGGGTGTCTGCATGCAGGGGAGGATTGTTTGTGTGTAGGAAAGTGTGCCTTACTGCACATAATCAATCCTGAAATGCCATTTTAAAGCAGCACACATGAAAGTCACAAAATTGCATTTTTTTCAAGATTGTTTATGTACAGGAAGGTGGACTTTCCTGTACTTAATCCATGGCATTTTGTTTTTTTCAGGTGTGCTGAACAAAGCAGCACACATGGGAAAAGCAAAAACGATAAATAAAGCATTTCTCCTCGTTTCGCCAACTTAAGAGCAGGTTTTCCCTAGTCTTAATTTTGGCGCTGCCTCTGATGTACGCTGTCCTTGTACATAGGGGGCAGCGTCAAAATCAATGAGTGTTGCGGTGGAACGCCCACCGCAACCACCCACTGCCCACTCCTTTCAAGCTAATCATAGCGTGAAAGGAAACCTTATATACAAGGCAATGTTAAACCATGTTAAGTGGCTTAACGCTGCCTTGTAAATAAGGCTAAGCCCCTAGCGCCACCACAACGTCGATAAAAGTGACATTGTGGGGGCGATAGGGGCTTGTACATATGGCCCCAGGATTTAAGAAGCACTGCTCCCAGGCACATTATTTCTAAAGCTGCTCCTCGAAAATCTGAAAAATCATTCCGCTGAACTCAGAGCATCTACTTGTGCACCTTTCAAAAACAGAATTAAAATACCTCTTGCTTGTTGCACATCCCTCATTAGTATCCTTATGCATTTACCTTTCTCCTATGTAGACAAAGGGGTTCTTGTTTTGCTCTCTTGGTCTCCACTCCTCCTGTTCATTTTGCTGGCATGTGTTTATTCTCTTTCTTTACACCTGAACATAAGACCTACTATTATCGGGGCCCTGTTTATTGGCGAAACTGTTTACATTCCTCTTTCTCTATTTTCTACTGCATTTAGCCTGTTTAACTGAGTGGCCTCTGCAGAGTACCCTCACTCCCCCTGGCACCAGATTCATGACAAATAAAACTATCAATAAATAAAGAAATACTTAGACATGAAATGTGTACAATGGTTCAAGAGTTGACAGACGTTTACTAGTATGCTGGACCTTCCTGCTGCATTTAGTATGAAGTCCTGATTAAAACCATAGACTCATTGGATGAGCATCTATGATCCAGGTTGGTTTGAGTCATTTTCTGCACACCACACACATTGCTACCATTGCCACGCTTAGATCTCTATGCTTCTTCGTGGAATCTCAGATGCCTATGCTATCTGTTCCACTCTTTATTGTGTACATCGTGGAGGTATGGTAGCACTATATAGGGCATCCATGTATCCAAACATCAATTATACAAAGCTGCATTTCAGAGTGTCCAGGGTGCACAATCTTACCAACCTCAAGAGCTGCCAGGCAGAGTTTAAGATGTAAATATGCAGCCAGTCTTCAAACGTTAAATTAAAATGATAGATTACATATTCTTTGGCCCCAAATTTAGTAAAATCTCATGGATTAGAAGTGGGTTTCCATTGCGTGTGTCTGCTGCACTCACAGTAAATATGGAGGGCCTCATTTACTGGGAACTGGCATAGGGCAGCGCCTCAAGTCTTGTGCTGCCGTACACCAACGTGAAAAGGCAGGAATTCACCATCTTTATGAAAAACAGTGCATTCCTGTCCTTTCCCCCTGCACTGGTGCACAATTTGCTGCCTTGTGCTAATGGAGGCACCATTGCTCCATGGTGCAAGGGTGTCTGCATTTTATGCATGATTGTTTTTGTGCGGGAAGCGGCAGGTCCCTTCACAAAAACTATCCTGAGAGGCATTTTCCTCTTTCTATGTGTGCTGTAGAATGCAGCACACCTGGAAAGAGGACAAATCAAGGAGAAATAAAAACATTTCTCCCCGTTTCACCTGCTCTGGGAAACTTATGGTTTTGGCACTGCCCCGGGTTTACGTCATTAAGTAAATTGGGTGCAGTGATAAAATCCATGGGTATTGCGTGGGAAAACCACCTAAATGCCCATGGATCACCTCACTGGCACGGAGTAAGGCAACGCTGTGACATGTGATGCTTTGTCTCACTCCATATCTATGAAGCCATGCAATGCCATGCCTAATGGCTTTGCGTGGCCTCAGATATGATTGAGAGGCTTACTCCACCAGAGCATCAAAAAAAGTGGTGCTCCGGCAGCGCAAGTCTTTCATAAATAAGCCCCAGAGTTCACATTTTTCTTCTCCACTGCACCTGCCACTCTTAGCAGCACCATACTATTTCCCCTCCCTGACTCACTGAATTTCACATCATCATCTAGAAACTTCAGGGTTCTCTCTAGGCCATGTATGAGGATCGAAGCTTTCAGTACCAACACAGCCACAAGAGCAAGCTAACAATCACTTAACATGGATGCGATTTGCCCTCTGATATCTTTAAACAAAGTCAAAACACTCGGGGACATATTTATGAAATTATCACACAGTGCAGCAAGTCACCTTGCTGCGCTGCATGATAGGGAAAGGGGAAGGATGTCCCATAATCAGCATTATACAGTGCATTTCTGTCATTTCCCAGCACCCGTGCCCATTGTTTTGCCTAGCACCAACGCAAATGCGTTGTAAGGAGGATTGTTTTTGTGCAGGAAGGGGCACCTTGAGGCAACCCCTTGAGGCTTTTTCCTCTTCCTATGTATCTGCAGGATGCAGCACACATAGAAAGAGGAAGTAAAGAGGAGAAATAAAGATATTTCTCCTTGTTACGCCTTACCTGGGTCTAATCTTTGCTACTCATAGTCAGTTAACCCCAGCTAAACCCACTCCAACCTCTACCTCCCGACACCAATTCTGTTGGGTCACTTCTAAGAATACAGTCCTATATTACTATTCTAATCAATAAACAATATCAACATTTTCTAATATCCTCTTACTCTACACCTCAGCTTAGAACCTTAAATCCACCAATCAAATACTTATGAAAACCCCTAATGCAGCCTGGCCACCTCCAGTATCTGTGCCTTCTGCCTGTTAGTCCCACATCACTGGAACTCCAGGCACCTTCCATTCGCACCGCAGACTCAGTCCAAGAGTTCACACTCTCAGTCAAAAGACATGGGCTGCAACGAGAAACACTGGCTGACTAGACACCCCCTCTGTTGTCATTATATAGATAGTGTGATTGTTACCTGCCTTATATGTGCCTCAATCTAGTGACAGGATAAGATGCCTTTGTTTTGTGTTTTTCTTCGCCAAACAGACACGACTACTGGCACATTTGTCCTTGAGGAAAATTCCATCTCTACCTAGTATGTAAGTACCCAACATTTATTACATGTGGACTGTCCTCCATGCTATGTACAACATGTCTGTTCTAATGTTTTAACGCTGCTTAAGAAAAATTAAATAAACCAAGGGGCAGATTTACAAGGACTGGCGCATCCCTGCATATCAGCAGGGATGCACCAGGTAAGATGCGTCACGCAAGTTTACCCTTGCGCCACCACAGATGCGCCGCATTTAGAATGCGGCGCATCATGGCGCAAGGATAAACAGATGCGTGACGCATCTGATGGCGTAAGGGCGGCGCATTCCTGGAGTCGTGTTGCAAGCGCGACGCAACTCCAGCAATATTCAGGGGCTGCCCATACCTAACATGCTGCGTCACGCCTTACGCCTGCTTCAAGCAGGCGCAGGGTTTCGACGCAGCGGCGTCGGAAAAGTGACTCAGTGAAATTTTGTAGACTTCACTGCGTCACTTTTCCAAGGCTTTTTCCGACGGAACGCCCACCCTGCATACATTAAACCTGACGCAGGTTTAATGTAGCACAGGGCTTTACAACGTGACGCATCTCCCTAGACGCGTCATGTTGTAAATAAGGCGCAACATGGCGCATGGTTTACGCCGCCGCTGCGTCACACAAGTGACGCAACGGCGGCGTAAATGTGTCGCAAGCGGCTTGTAAATCTGCCCCAAAATATACAGGGGCAAATTTACAAGCCCCTTGCGTTTCTTTTGCGCTGCCGTTGCGTCACTTTTGTGACGCAGCTGCAGCGTAAATGTTGCGGCTCATTTACAACGTGACGCATCTAGTGAGATGCGTCACGTTGTAAAGTCCTGCGTCACATTATACCTGTGTCAGGTATAATGTATGCAGGGTGGGCGTTCCCACGCAGGAAGGATTCGTAAAAGTGACGCAGTGAAATCTACAAGATTTCACTGTGCCACTTTTAGGACTCCACTGCGTCAAAACCTTACGCCTGCTTTAAGCAGGCGTAAGGAGTGACGCAGTACAGTAAGTATAGGCCTCAAAATACATTGCTGGAGTTGCGTTGTGCTTGCGACACAACTCTAGCAATGCGTCACTTGTGGGCCAACAGATGTGTCAGAATTCTGACGCATCTGTTAATCCTTGCGCCATGGAGCACTGTATTGTAAATACAGCGCATCCATGGTGGCGCAAGGACACTTGACTCTGACGCAAGGAAACTGACGCATCTATGCAGATGCGTCAGTTCCTTGTAAATCTACCCCATAGTGTTCTTCTCACATTGACTTTGTCACCAGATTGTAAAATTGTCAGACAGCAATTCTAAGGAAAAAAATCTAGATTGCTGAAATGTTGCCGAAATAAAAGTAACATAGCTACTTCTGAATACTTTGTTAAAAATGTGCCTTTATTTCTTGATGCATGTATATATTTTGAAAAAATATTGAATTTTCATATTTTAGCCCAAAGTAGCATGGAATCGTCAATATAAATATTCATGATGTATATGGCATGCTTTGAGGTATGGGAGAACCCTGGGTTCAGTACCCTTGTGTGTTGTCCTGCTTGTTGGCTGGAAGCAGCACTTGGTAGACTGTTCTAGGAAATACATTTCCTTTATCTGCATACTGGTAATGTTGCCAAGGCATTTGCAAACGTTTTCACAAACTACCTGTCAATATCCTCTAAAACACATTTTAGGCGCTGAATAAAAGGTTGGGCACCCTCACATGTAATAAAGGGGACGTAGAGTGGCCGTGACCACGTGCAACTCCCGACGGATCATGGGGACTGGGGGTCCAGCATTTGAGCGCTTCTATTTAGCGGCACAGGTGCTGCAAAGGGGGCGGAGGAGCCACGCGCCCCCTTGAGCTGGCCTTGCAGTGCTTTGGAGGGTCCCAATGCTGCCTGGTACTGAGCGGTGCCGGGACATGACGGTCCAGCTGGACAAAGCAGAATCTGCTGCGCTCTGCCGCGAAGAAATACGGCCGCCTGGGATCGGATGAACTGCACTTCGCCTTTCAGAAGTCCCCGACGACGATGTTCGCTCCACATAGCCGAACGCTGCACACACCACCAGGCACCAGCCTCTCCTCACCCCCAGCTCCCCTCGAGGGTCAACTCCCTCCCCCATGTGTTGAAACGGGGCGCAACACTAGACCGTCTACGCTGCCCTTCTCTCCCCCACATACACACGTGCAGCTAGCACCCCATCTATCATACACAGCCTACTACAGTCACAGCTACGCCACAACCACAATGACTGCGAGCATTGTAGAAAGCCAGGTTTACCGTTCTGTTCTTGTTTTGCGTGGGTATGCCTTTGTGCATTATCTCGACTGCATGATTACCCACCATGTGTACCATTATACACGACATTTATACTTATGTAAAATCTATACATGTATAGATAGGTGAATGCTATACACAAAAAAGTAAAAACTCAAGAATGATGGTTGGAAAAAAAAATCCTTGATCTACATTATTGGTATATTTAAGAAACCACTAACCCCAACACACAACACAAATTAAATAAAATAAATAATATAAAACATACGATTTGCTCTGAAATCTTTCCCAATATCTCTATTTTCTACATATTACATCAGTTTCTAGCATAATGTGGACTTCCTTCAAGTTGTCTTGGAATTCTTTTATGATATGTCTGCTAGGAATAGTACACGTGCACACAACAACGACAAGGAGCTTGTGTTTGCTACAAGACAACATTCGACTGCAAATAAGCAACACACACTAAGACATTCAGAAGATAACGAAAATCTGAAAACCTTCAACAAACTACATTGGGTCGGGATGCTTACCTTTGCAATCTTGTCAAGCAGTCAAGATCTCCAGCTAAAATGTATTATTTCAGTAAAATGTGGGGTTTGTCATTGCCCAAAATGCCTGCATAGCTAACAGAAGCAGTCTGTGTGTGTGTTGTTTTTTGATGCCATGCTCACAAATATGAGCCACAGAAGCAGATTTATAGGATGCAGAGCCTTGCCTTGTGATCCTTGGGGAGGGTAGTTTATTGGCTGGACCCTGTAATTTACAGACCTACAATCCTATGATATGACAGGCCACGCCCCTGGGCAGATTTTCCTTTTTATTACTGTAATCAGGAAAACAATATTGCCCACCCGTATCCAAAATTAGTGTTTCATCCAAGGGCTCCCCCTAGAGAAGCAAAACCTCTATATTTATACAAAGCTAGATAATGGCTGAAGGTACACTGCCTTTCTTGTGATATAATGTGGTCCCCGCGGTCACGCTTTCTGTCGATGTTCATAATCATAAACAGTAGATTTTTCTATTTTTTATGAGGTCCACTAAACAGACGCTGTTGAGTTCCCTTTCATCACCAGTTTTCTTAATCTGTATTTTCACATGTGATTGTTTTACACATTGATCAATATGCCTCGAGGTATAAGATTCTACCCTCAGCACAGTACCTACAGAGTATTGAGGACTATAGGTACTCTAGATCTAATATAAACTGTAGTATTGTACCTAGCAGGGCAGAGATCTCCCGTTGTCTCATGCCAATTGTTAGTTTTTCTCCCAACCTGTTTCCCATTGCATTCTGGTACTTGTAGTCCTATATTTATAACAAATGAAGCAAAACTGCAAGTACAAGAGAGCAGAACCAAAAACACAACCGGTTCCTTATTGAAACATGGCAGTAATGTTTATATTCATTGACAGTATACCCCAAATCAATGTTACTAGTTCTATATTGTTTACTTCCTGATAATGTGGCAATCCCAGCACAATAGTGACAAATTTGGACCACATTGCCCTGATTACATCTCTACTACTTGTTAATATAATCACTGTCAGACTTACCAGCCTACTTTACCATAGAAAAATATGCGAATCGCGGGGCCAACAAAATGCACAACTAAACAGGCCAAAAAAGAATAACATACACGCTTTTAATATTGCACACCAAAAATATAGGTATGTTATTTACTCTTTAGAGATACGTCACTGACTAGTCAAAAGAAAAGGTCTTAGTCCTGGAAGAGTTGCATACATATGAAGATCTATTGAAAAGAATGAGAAGCAGCCGGGTCAAAGGAGACTGCAACACCAGAATCAGTCACTAGCAATATGCAATATTGCCCACCTCAAATGATCTGCTGCTTGTAGATCGTAAATATATACATGAAAATTGATTGAATGAGAGGCAATATGATGACACAAGTAATCAAAGTAAACAATAGTGTTTCAACATAAAACATATCGCATATGAATTTTTTTTTCTTCCATCTTTTTGTTTTCCTTGTTGCTCTTCATAAAAACAGCCAGCCAGCGCGTTTCGCCCAAACATGGGCTTCTTCAGGGCTGTAATGGCATACAATATAAGACCAAAAAATCATTCTCTTAGAATGACTATACATTTGAAGTAGGGTGGAGAGGAAAAAATAATAAAAGACCCAAATGTGTCGAGCCAATAGTTGTGTAACAGACCGCAATTCAAAAACAAAAGTGATATAAAAAAAATCCATAAGGCTAAAATTTCACACCCGTGAGAATAGAGATACCTAAACAGAAAAGATAAAAATGAATCGAGGAAAATCGTGAATAAAACCAGGTAAAAGAAAGAGTGTGAAAAAAGAAAGGATGAGTTATGAACAAAACGTGTATGGAAGAAAAATAATTTCTTTTTTTTTTTTAAATAAAGTGGGAGAGGAAAAGGGAAAAAAGGAAGTTGCCTTTAACCGAAAGTAGGCATGACTACAACAAATCTACAGTGGCCAATGAAACTAGCTTACCAAGATATTATGAATGTGAGGCGTGTCTTCTGGCAAGCGAGTCAACGAGCAACTGGACACGGATTCTGTCCAACTATATTAGTCAAAAAAACTTTTAGTTAATACATGTGTCCGTAACCAATTATAAAAAGAAGAGCACAGACTGAAAAGCAAATTTATTTGCAAACATACCTAAAGTATGATGAAATGGCTCACAGTGAAGCAAGAGTATTCAACCACTCTCAAATAAGGAGACGCCCTTAAAATTGCGAAAGAGCATGAAAAGATTCCAAGTGAAAAGATATGCCCTTTTCATTAAAGGAGACTCCTGTGTGGCACGTATCACTCTACTAAAATAGCACAGAAGCATGTTTTCAACAAAATCATACACAAGAGGAAGAAGAAAAAAAGACTGCCATCATCCAAAAGCTGTATGTATAAGAAACAACAGTGAAGAGTAAAACTGTTAAACAACGCGAACGGCTGCGCTCCCTAATGTAAAGTATACGTCTCAAACAAGACATACAGTGTGAATGCGCTATAAGCATCAAAATACGTCATAATAAATTCCAACCTAACATAGTGATGACTCTCCATTTATAAGTTCTAAATTATAAGCTATATTGCATCTGAAACAGGACGAAACTGTAACCAAAGCGAATGGTGTAAGTAAACCACCAATATACTAACACCAAAAAGGGGGCCCACAATCAAAGGCATCTGACCGAAACCAAGAAGTGCCCCCGTCTGTTGTGCTGGACCCTATGCCGCACACCAACTTTTAAAGACAACGGGGGATTCATTGAAAATTATAGTTAAGAGCTATACCGCGTGCCCAGTTTAGCGGTACAGCCAGAGTCAGGGTGTCAGTCCAAATACCTTTATAAAAACTCGGCAGCCAAATCGGTGTAAGCCGAAGGGCTGTCGAGAAGAATCACATGTTGCAAAAAAAAGCGTGCAATCAACTTACAAGATCTCCTAACTGTGTATGGGAGAAAGTAGCAAACTGTATATTTGGTATGTGTAGTGGACAAGGAACACATTTCTATATCCTTTCAGATGTCATTGACACTATTGACCAAGGTCCTTAAGCCCTCATCTGCACCTGGTGTGTATTGTTGAAACATGGCTGCTGTGGTGTACCTCATCCCGGAAGTAAATACCCCCGGAGGTGGTCACAGAAACCCCTGTGTGCCTAGATGACCCTTGACTCTATGTAACCAGCATAAAAATGGAACACAGATTTAAAAAATAAAACTTACTTTTGGATTCGGTATTATACTTTTAATACAAATGATCATAATTTGTAATAACATTTATGGAGGTAACTTATGCACCTCAAAGAGGGGAACAAAGCAACAGAGTACTGTGCAAGTGTTGACAATAGTGCATAGTCAATGGTTTAAACATAAAAAGGATGCAAAAGTAAAGAGGTAGGAAGGAGGGGTGTATGAAAGTGGGTTTCTGTTGCAGTAACTCCCCCACTTTTTGCCATACTACTGATGCACTTTTTCTTGGTGTGCCCTGGGTCCTTGCCAGAGCCTGTGTTCTTTCCCCAAAACTAACCCAATTGGCATCTCTGGCCACAGGTCAGCCCCTGGTAAATGGTACTACAGGTACCCAGGGCACTGCGACCAGGGAAGACCTTTAAGGGCTGCAGCACTTATTGTGCCACCCTTAGAGACCCTGTACCTTTACACACACACACTGCCTTTGCAGGCTGCGTGTTTTGGTGAAGAACAAAGTAACGAGTCGACATGGCACACATCCCTGTGTGCCATGCCTACAACCCACTGCCCTAGCATAGATCAGTCACCCCTCTAGCTGGGTGCCCTATGCCAGTGTTGAGGGTACAGGTGCATGAGCCCTGTACCCCTACAGTGTCTAAGTCCATTCTTAGACATTGTAAGTGCAGTGCTGCCGTTAAGAGTATATGGTGCTGGGAGCTTGTCATTACGAACTCCACAGCACCATAATGGCTACACTGAAAACTTAAAAGTTTGGTATCAAACTTCTCAGCACATTAAACCCACACTAATGCCAGTGTGGGATTTAATGAAAAATCAGAGATTGCCCCTGAAAACTAACCCACCGCTGGAGTCCAGGCTGAGTGACTGCTTTCAGCTGCCACCACCAGACATGTTTCTGGACGCCTGGTTCTAGAGCCTGCTGCTCTCTGGGGGCCTGAAACAATGCACATCCTGGGACGAGGTGCCAAGTCTCCTCCTCCAGGATGGGCACGGGCATGAAGGGGAAGCTTCAAAGGCATGCCGCCTTTGTGAGCCTCCCAAGACCATTTGGGCAGGAGAGCCGACGGGAAAAACAAGTGAGGGAAAGAGGTGTGCCCCCCTCTGCCAACTCCGCCCGTTAGGTGGGGTAGGCTAGGTGAACCACAACTCTGAGTCCCCGTCATCTTGAACATGGGGGGACCCAACCAACCAGGGACAGGCTCCTGCCCCCCTCCCACTGGAGGGTGGCACGATAGGGGGTGTACCCACCCCAAGGAAGGGACCCATTGGTCCCTGCCCTTTACCTACCTGTAACACCCCTAAATCTAGTATTTAGGGGGCACCCTGAACCTTGCTTCCTCAGATCCAGAAACGACAAGAAGAAAAGAAGAAGAAGGTCCGAACAGCTGTGCAGCCAGCTAACAAGAGGAAGACGCCCACTGACTTGGCCCCAGACCTACAGGCCTGTCTCCCCTCAAACCTGCTCCTGCGAAATCCCGGTGTGTCGTGCAGCCAGCAACCTCGAAAACCCCGGAGTACCTGCCTGCCTTTACTTCCAAAGACTGCTTCTCCCGTGAACACCAAATTTGTTCAAACAGCTGCCAGAAACCGCGAATCCAGCCCACTCTGCACCAGCCGAACCCGGCCCGAGCTTCAGTGGAAAAACACCACAAGGAGGTCACCCCGGTGATCCTTACCCAAGATCCGGCAACCCCTGGCCTGCCTCAAGCCTCCAGCCGATGCTTGCAGTCAAAATCCAGAAGGCCCCCCTAAAGGCGACCAGGAGCTGGTAAGAAGATCTGACCCCAAAAGGTACCCCTGCACCCGACGCCCCACGGCCTTTGGTACCCAAACCAATGGTGCCTAACCATTTCTAAACATTCCAACTTACCTCTCGAAGTGGTGATCGCACCCAGAAGTCCTTCGTCTCCCTGCCTGCAGTACGTTTGCAAACCGGAGGTTCTCAATAGAAAACAACAAGGCGCCTGACGTCGAAACAGCACTCTGCACCCGGCCGCCTCAGTGCCGCTGAGGGTGCACCTTTTGTGCTACTTTGTTTCCCCATTTTCCCTGACCTAAACCCTAGGAGCTTTGCTCCCATAACTAGGGGTGGGCAGCAAATTCCATTCCGCTTGCGGAAATTGCGAAATTTCGGAATTTTCGCGTTCCGCGCGGAACGCGAAAATGTCGAAACTTCAGCGATCTGCGGCGCAACAGAATTTGCCGCCCACCCCTACTTTAAATCCATCTTTCACTGTTTCTATGCCAGCAGCGTCCTAGCTGCCAACTGCCTCATTTGGCAGACTCCTTACATAGCAGTTCGTAAAGAAACAGCAATTCTATGTTACAGGTTGTGTACCATACATTTGATATGGTATAAGTTTGTGGAATTTCATTATGTGAGATGTCATGTTTTGAGAGAGTTCCAGAATGCCGCTTCGCTTGGCAGTCTGTGCTGAGGGCTTGAAGAGGCAAGTCCTGGGTCTTCATAAAAATTGATTCTTCAACAATTAGGTCGGCATTTTGGTATTTCTTCATTATAAGCCACCTCAACATTC
Organism: Triturus cristatus; assembly: GCF_964204655.1. NCBI lineage: Eukaryota > Metazoa > Chordata > Amphibia > Caudata > Salamandridae > Triturus > Triturus cristatus. The sequence goes on from NC_140590.1 coordinate 409,946,214, forward strand.
TCTCATTGCAATACCTACCAGGGAAGTTACGTCTTGTAAAGTTATTTCCACGAGGCCTAAGTGGATAAACAGTAGAGTGTTGTCACTTCCTTTAACGACACTTCCTGTCACGTTTCTTCTTGTTATGTTACAACATGTGCAAATTAGAGGGGTCTCGTCTCTCCTTTTTCTGCCTGAACCCCAAAAACCGGAAGACCAGCCATGCCTAAAATCACATGTTACGATCAAAACACGATATGCACTAGGTACATGTATGATTGTTGTTTTTTGTGTGAAATGATGTCAGTGCAGAAAATGTGCAGGGGAGTGTTAGTGTCAATGTAAAATTGTACATCTATTTTTCTTTGATTTTGTTTTTATTGTTTGTAGACGTCCCTTCCTTCACGCTCCCTTCACCCTCTCCCACCCTTCCAGCACCACTCATCTTAGCTAATCATGGGGTAACATTAGAAGTCCTTGGGCGTGTAGTAGGAGCGCTGTGACAATATGCCCCCAGCACCCGCAAAGTTACTACTCTGTGGGGGTTCATATTCTTTACATTGAGCAACTCCCTTGATTTACCCTTGACAGCGCCTAGCACTCCTTCCCTGTTTGTTACAACTGTGGAAAATAATGTTTCGATCCACTCTCGGGAATCCATTATCCAGTCACAGGATTTTCAGTGTAGAAGTTTAACCTTTTCCGCGTGCATATCCGATCTAAACCCTGGAAATATGTTGAGAATTTAAGCCCTGCGCTGCTGGCACAGAAACCAGGAAAGATGGATTTAAATTGGGGACGACATGAAAATATGGGACACATCTTTTTGACATTGCTTAAAAATTCTGGAAAAACGTTGCAAAATTCCAACAATTTGAGAACCTTTTTTCCCAACAACTGAGGTAGAAAAAAAGGGTTTGCAGGAGAAAAAAAACTAAGTGACTTGTTGCATTGTTTTCTTTTTCAGCAAAATAATTTGAACATCCTAACTTTTTTGACTGATTTTGCCGGGAAGCATAACATCAAATTGACATTTTGCACAAAAATATGCATGCAAAAACAGCTTTGTCTTTATTGGAAATGGATAATTTAGTATACACCAAGTTTTAGCGCCAGCTTCCCAGCAGAATAAATAAAGCAAGACACGGTGACCAGGTTGGTTTTATTCTCATGCAAACACAGTAGCGCCACTTTACAGGCGATACTTTCAACGGGCGCAGCAAAATCTCCGCGAACACGCGAAATTTCGCGTTTTCGCAGAGATTTCTTGCCGTTTCGCGGAAATTTGCGAAAAACAACTTCTCAAATTCCGCCCATCCCTACCCACAACCCAGTGGCCTGCTAGCCAGCGGCCACCAACCGGAGGCCCCTTATCCCCCTTTGGATAACATTGGGCCTCAACACTGTGCACCCTGCCGCTCTAGTGCCACTGAGGGTATACCAAGAGTGCTTCACTGACCCTGGGGGACCCATGTGTCTAGCCCCAGAACCTTAACTCCCACAGTCGATAACTTACCTGTGAACCGATAACCTGTTTTTCCTCCATAGGATAACATTGACAACTGACAATCTCTAAAAATATCTTTTAAAAATCGCACGAATAACCAAAACGTATTTACTTACCTGTTTACAGGAAATGTCCCGGTGCAGAATCTAGGTATCAAGCACTGAGTTAGAAAAGTAACGTAAAAAGTAACTTACCTGTAATTTACTGAAAAGCCTATTCATTTCAATGTACTGTATTTGCTAAGTATTGCAATCTATTGCCTCCCATGTAAATCAAACAAAGTACAATTCCAATTGCATTTTCAAACTTTTCTACATTTAGCAACTTATTACTGTAAAGTATTTAATGCTTACCCGTGCCAGGCTTGCTTGGTTCTAAAAATAAAACAACGGTATATTATACAAAAACAATTGGCCTAGAGTTCAGTTCTTGAGTGTGTGAATTCATTTGCTGACTATGGGCCCGATTCACAGAACAAAATCCTAAATTTACTACCATTTTGGTATTCACAGAAAGCACTTACTCATTTTGGTACTCACAGAAGACACTTACTCACTTCGGTATTCACAGAAGTTAGGAGTCCTAACTTTAGGACTCCTTAATGCCTTCTGTGAATACCGAAAGTCCTAAAGTTAGGACTCCTAACTTTACTACTACTAAACTGAGAAAAATCCTAATTTTAAGGCTTTCGGTATTCACAGAAGGCATTTAGGAGTCCTAAAGTTAGGAGTCCTAACTTTACTACTACAAAATTGAGAAAAATCTTTATTTTAAGACTTTCGGTATTCACAGAAAACATTTAGGAGTCCTAAAGTTAGGAGTCCTAACTATACTACTACTAAACTGAGAAAAATCCTAATTTTAAGGCTTTCGGTATTTACAGAAGGCATTTAGGAATCCTAAAGATAGGAGTTCTAACTTTACTACTACTAAATTGAGAAAAATCCTAATTTTAAGACTTTCGGTATTCACAGAAGTCATTTAGGAGTCCTAAAGTTAGGATTACTAACTATACTACTAATAAACTGAGAAAAATCCTAATTTTAAGACTTTTGGTACTCACAGAAATACCGAAATGAGTAAGTGCCTTCTGTGAATGCCAAAATGAGTAAGTGCCTTCTGTGAATACCAAAATGGTAGTAAGTTTAGGATTTTGTCTTAAGTTAGTTCTGTGAATCGGGCCCTGAGTGTGTACATCAAATGCTTAACACTGTCCTCTGATACTGCCTTTCTGCTCGACCACTCTACCACAAATAGAGAGTAACTTTAACCTCTGCCTACCTCTGGGGTTAACTGGACTCTATACACACTATACCTCATTTTGGTGTAGTATATATAGAGCCAGTTTCCTACAAGGGGAACATAGTATTGGGTAGGGTGGAAATTAAAGATTGACACTTGACTTGAATGGTATAAAAATTATATAATGAGAAGCTTTAAAACACCCAGATGAGAAGTGTGTGCAATGCAACCTTTAACTGTGAACTTACACCTGTTTCAATGAATAATGTAAACTTGAAGGGACTCCAGCATTCCAAGCAGGAGTGTTCAGTGCACTTCGGAAAGGAGGGCCATCTCCAGAAAAGTGCAGTGCACATCAGTAGACTCTCTGAGTGTCAGTGCATTTACAAGCGGGAAGTGCCAGTAGCAGAATGAGCGCCCAATCCAGAAATCCCAATGCTATACTACCAGGGGTTGCAGTGAAGCCTCTAGCCTGATGCTATGTGCATAACGCAAAGTGAAAAGTCACATTAGCCCTAAGGCCTCCTGCAGTCTAAATGTCCAAGCATAAAGAGGACAGAATTAGTCATATAAGCAACATAATATTAAATATATTTTGTAAGAAATTGGGTTACTGGTTGATGGAGGTGAAACCCTACTCAAACAGGCAGGAATCACAATCCTTGTCTGGGTGACGTCACAACTGAACCATAAATTAACTTATGCTCAACACCCAGGCAGCTTGGCACAGAGCAGTAACACTTAACTCAGAAGCAATGTGTAAAGTATTTGTGCAACACTTCAAATAGTGACCCAGTGAAAACACACCGCAGAAGGATCGAACACCAGTTTAGAAAAAGTTAGTATTTTTTTAAATAAACTAAACAAGAATAAAATGACCAAAAATCCAATCAGTAGAACCAGAGACATGCAGGTTTAAAGATTTCAGTGAAAATAGAAGCAAAAAGCACATAACTGTGGATATCCGATCGAACCAGGACAAAGTCACCTGTTCAGGCAGACCATGATGGAGTGCGGGCTGGCTAAAGGGACCCAGGTAGGCCCGATCAACAAGAGTTCCTCAAGTTCTGGTTGAGGAGCGTTGCGCGGTCTTGTGTCAAAGATGTGCTTCACACCCGACACAATGTGTCAGTTTCGAGAAGCAGTGAAGCTGCAATGAGAGGTCCTGTGTCAAGGAAGCATCAAGCAATCGAGGCAATGTGTTGATTCTGTGGATGTGAGAAAATGCGTCATCATCAAGGCTGTTGTCAATGAGAGAATTGCGATGCCAGGGTCTGCGCCGAAAAAGCTTTATACAGGCAGTGGTTCCCATGAGAACCCTCACAGCAGAGGCGATGTGTTGGTTCTGCTCTGGATTGCACCACGCAGCAGAAGAGATGCAACAGTTCTGCAGAGTCCACTGATGGGCAGGCAGTGCACTTTCAGGCCCATTTCCAAGGATCTGGGATGGCACCATGTTAGAAACGGGGGTCTCTAGTTGGCAATGGTTTGCACCTTTGTCCAAATAGTCAGGGAAAGGGGATACACTCCAAAAATAACCCCTGCTCAGACCCTTGGTAGCTTGGCACGAGCAGACATGCTTATCTTAGAGGCAGTGTGTAAAGCATTTGTGAACACATACAATACTACAGTGAAAACACTACAAATGGACACCACTCCAGTTTAGAAAAATAAGTAATCTTTTCTAGACTTAACACAAAACCAAATGATAAAAATCCACATTATAATATCAAGAATATGACTTTAAAATTCTAGAAATAGCTTAGTTCAATGTAGATGGTAAATGAGACGTTTTACTCTCTAAGTACCTTGGATGCGTAATGCAATACAAACAAAAGGGTCGCAGGGAAGGTGATGCGTTGGTTCATTGCTTCGGGGGAGGTGATGTGTTGGTTCCTTACTGCAGCGCAGAGGAGGTGATGCGTCGGTTCCTTACCGGGGAGGAGGTGATGCGTTGGTTTCTTACTACATTCCGGTTATGATGCGACAAGATGGCGCCTCGATGTGATGCGACGATCAGGTGCGATGCGACAAAATAGCATCTTTGCTGCGATGCGACAACTTGGATGCGATGCATGCACGCCCAACGGCCGTGCGGCAAACTTGGGGGACCCTTGAGCCGCGACAGGCCCTGCAACACACTTCTCTGGTGATGCAGCGGTGACCTCTGCGGCGGCGACATGCTTCTCCAGCGATGAGACACGCTTCTTCGGTGATGCGGAGGCAAACAGCTGGGGCGGCGACACGCTTCTTCCTCGTTGCGTCGTGCTTCCAGCTCCCAGCAACACGCAGTTTCTAGAGGTCCCAAAAACAGCAGCATGTACCTCTCTGCAGGCAGAATTCCCAGCAGGGAAATTCAAGGGAGCTGGTGGTGGTCTTTGTGTCCTTGAGACTTCAGAACAGGAGGCAAGCTCAGCTTCAAGCCCTTGGAGATCTTCCACAAGATGATAAAGTACACACAAAGTTCCTCTTCTCCTTTCCTTGGCAATAAGTAACCACTGCAGGCCAACCCCCAAACAGCAAACAACACATGGGCAGTCTCCTCCTTCAGCATTCTTGGATTCTCTCCTTGGCAAAGGTTTGTCTTGATTCCTAGAAGTGATCTAAAGTTTTGGGGTCGGGGCACCAATATTTATACTACTAAATCCTTTGTTCTCTGAAGGCAGAGAGTGTCTGTACCTAGTCGAAACCAGTTCTGTCCTCCCTGGTGCAGCTTACTGGCAGGAGTTGGAGACAGCATTGTTGAAAGCAGACCTGGCCCAGGTAACTTGAAGGAAATCTACTCCCCCTACTCTCTATTCAATGTAGGCTCAGGCAAGTGAAAGGAAATCTCCTCCTCCTACTCTCTATTCAACCCAGGTCTATTCAGCCCAGCCCTGACCCATCAGACTGCTGGAGCCACTGCCCTCTTCAGCCCCCTGTCACTCAGAAACCAGACATGCAATACACAAACCTAGCAGAGGCACACGAGATAGTTAGGCAAGAAAATACCTACTTTCTAAAAGTGGTATTTTCAAACACAGAATGTTAAAATCACCCACATTAAAAGATGCAATTTGACATTCTGTGTTCAGGCATACTAAACTTTATTTTCCTATCTTGTTCCCTGGGTCAGTTATGTTTATAAGATGTTATAATCAAACTGTCCATTCTGGCCTATGGGAACAGATAGCCTAGCAATAGTGAAAAGCAAAATTGGCTGTAATTCACTATCAGGACATGCCACGCACACCAGGGCATGTCCTACCTTTCACATACAATGCACCCTGCCCATAGGTGTACCTTGGGTCTACCTTAGGGGTGACTTAACATGTAGTAAAGGGAAGGTTTAGGGACTGTCAAGTGACTGCACTGACCAAGTCGACATGGCAGTCCCAGACTGTCACAGGCTCTGCAATGGCAGGCCTGAGCCATATTTTACAAGCTGCTTCTGTGGGTGGCACAATCAGTGCTGCAAGCCCACCAGCAGCATTTGATTTACAGGCCCTGGGCACACATGGTGCACTGTACTAGGGTCTGGCAAGTAAATCAAATAGCCAATCATGGAGTCACTAATCCATTACAGCAATTTACAACAGGGAGAACTTGCACTTTGGCACTGAACAGCAGTGGCAAAGTGCCCAAATTATCTAGACCAGAAAAACATAGCAAAAACATAGGAGGGAACAGCAAAAAAAGGAAGGGAGACCCACGCCAATGGTGCCAGCTCTAACACACCACTTGGCAGGGTAGGTCTTACAAATCGCAGAGTCCAGGTGCTGTGTTCAAGGCTACTGGAGCCTTCTGTCCCTGAGATTCTAGTCAGGAGACCAGCCAACTAGCCCTTGGAGTCCCTCTGGTGGTCCTGGGTTCAACAGATGCAGCTCCAATCCTTCTCACCCAGGCATGAGGGCAGCAGTTCAGCACAGCAGGCAGCAGTCCCTCAGGGCAGCATTCCAGCAGAGTGGTAGTCCTATCAGCAGCTTAGCAGTCCTTCCTGGCACAGTATCCACAAGTCCAGAAGTGTACTGAAGAGATGGTGTCTGAGGTCCCATACAGTTCTGCCTTTGAAGCTGCAGAATGTTCTAGAGGTTTCCCTTTGAAGTTCACAGGCATCCTGTCTTCCCTTTCCTGGCTCGACACTAACTACAGGGGGTATGCAGCCCTTTGTGTGGAGGCAGGGCACAGCCTATTCTAGTGTAAGAAGGCTGCGCTCAGCTCTGCCCTCCTATCCTGCCAGTGATGACTCATCCAGGAACAAGTAAGCTCTCTATTGTGTGTGGCTGTCTAGACGGAATAAACATAGCCCAACTGTCAGCTACACCCAGTCATGGGACCCAGAGACAGGCTACGGGAACCAAATGGCTGAGGCAGGAAAATGGCAACTTTCTAAAAGTGGCTTTCTAAAGAACAAGGGAAACCCATGGATTTAGAGGGACCAGTGGTACATAGTATTTATAAAGGATGAGCGGTCTCTCACAAAAAACATAAAAACATGAAAATACAATAGGGATGAGATGATACCTTTATATTTTGTCCAGTGGACAGTTTATAAATCATTTATTTGCACCAATATCAAACAATGGGGTGGGAAGGAAAAAACTAACAAACAAAAAAAACAGTACATTTTGACTTCAAAGACTCAGGCACTTGATGTGACAAATTTGACTGAATAGGTGTAATCACAATTCATGCAATTTGGCAATTTGTCTTCCCCTTCACAGCTTATTTTTAGCTGATGCTCATTAACTTTAGGCCTTGAGCCATCCATTGGTTTGCCTACTGGGCCTTAATTTCCAGGTATTTATACCTTATCTCCTGATGGCACCCTATGGACCCATCTACTTGTGCCTGGGACCCATGCATGCCTGGCCCTAGACACATAATACATCTCTCTCCAACCTGGACAGATGAGGTATTTATCCTCAACCACTGCTCAACCACTAATTTTCTTGCTTCCTTCATCTTTTCTTCCCCCCTTCCCCTTTTCTTTTTCACTTCATGTTTGTTTACAATTACATAACTTATCTCACAGGAATACTACTTCTATGTCGTGATGATGAATGAACCTAAGATCTTATAAGGATCGAAACATCATTGACTCTTGGGCTCAGTGCCTATTGCAATGTTGACAATAATGCACCCAAGCACATTGGTACTATTGGATTGTGACCACACCTATTTAGGTAAATTTCGCACATGCAAATGCCTTAGTCTTTGAAGTCAAAATTGAATGTTTTTATGTTTGGTTTTCCTTCCTACCCCATTGTTTGATATTGATGTAAATAAATGATTTATAAACTGTCCACTGGACAACATCTATAGGTATTATCGCATTCCTATAGTATTCTCGTGTTTACATGTCCTTTATAAAAAACAACTTCCAAAAGGCTGCATTTTCTAAATTGTAATTCAAAATCCGGTATTACCGTGAGAGGGTTTTTCATTAAAATTCCAATGACACCAAACATGAACTGGTTACCTGCTCCCATTTGGAAATTCCAGAATATTGAATTCAATAAGGTAACTCCAATGTTATCCTATCGAAGTGGTATGCCTTGCAGTAGTTAAAAACAAATGTAAGAGTTCTTCACTACCAGGACATGTAGAGCCTAAAATTACACGTCCTACTTTTTAGATACATTGCATCCTGCCTTGTGGGCTGTTTAGGACCTACCCTTGTGGGAACTTACATGTATCAATAAAGAAGGTCTGGGCCTGGCAAAAGGTTTTTCTTGCCAAGTCGAAATGGCAGTTTAAAACTACATTCAATCACTTAATCCCCCTGTGAGTACCAAAAATGAATTTATTCTTGTGTGATGTTTATACAAACAATGGTAGAGAGGCAACTTCCAAGAAAATATGTATAGAAGCCCATTGCTGTGTTAAAAGCAAAAAGGATGAATCGAGAGGTCTCTTCTTTGCTTGTTATAATTCATTTATTCAAGGTCTTCTTGACCATAAAAGATCAGTTCTGCACAGCCAGTGCATTTTGCCTAAGATTTGGTCTTTTTCAGAGCTGTAAATATAACGTGAACATACATAACATTACTTATCTAATGCACAAGTGTGATATACATACAATCACATGTATGGAAACAATACAGTACACTACGTCAACTTTAAAAGCACATAGGTTGTGGTGGGACTACTTCTTTATGGAAATTGATTAAATAAGCAAGACAAATTTATCAGAAGTTAATTGTAGATTTCATTATTAAGTACATAAACCTAACTTGCATGATCAAAACAATGTCAAAAATCATTCTTGGTTTACAAAATTCTGTTTTACCCTTTGTTTCTCCTATCAAATTCAGAAGAAAAAACCAAGGAGTAGATTTACAATAACTGGCACATCCCTGCATATTAGCAGGGGTGCTCCAGTTATTGTGCGTGATGGAAAAATAGCCTTGTGCCACCATGGATGCGCCGCAAGGATAGGCAGGTGCGTGACGCATCCATCGGCGTAAAAGTGACACAGTGCTGGAGTCATGTCGCAAGCGCGTCGCAACTCCAGCACAGCTCAGGGGTGGCCTATACTTGCTGTGCTGCATCAGTCCTTACGCCTGCTACAAGCAGGCGTAAGGTTTTGACGCAGCGGGGTCGTAAAAGTTACTCAGTGAAATCTTGTAGATTTCACTGCGTCACTTTTACGAGGCTTCCTTGCAACGGAACGCCCACCCTGCATACATCATACCTGACACAAGTATAATGTAGCGCAGGGCTTTACAACGTGGCGCATCTCCCTAGATGCGTCACGTTGTAAATGAGATGCATCACTTTGTAAATATGTTGCATAGTGGCTTGTAAATCTGCCCCCAAATATTTTCTTTCACTCTTTTAAAAAACATATATCAGTGAATATGATGTGGATCCGTACCTCAGAAAGTAATTTTCCTATATAAAAACTCAGAGAAGAAATCACATGTTCCACATTCTTGAGTTAAATCTGAACATATTCATACAAGTATAAAATACATGTCCTTAGCAGTATCGGTAATGTGGATTAGGTGCTTCTCATTGAAAGAAACGGAACAGCATCAAGTTTGCCCATCACCCTATCACTTAGAGTGAGTATGACATAGATTTGTACGGGTGGCAGGCCATTATAGTTAGTAACATCTATCTCACTTAGAAAACAGATAAGGGGAAAATAATAGGCGGGAGGGAACACAGTGAAGAAAAACATATGCGTAATCTTGCGGGCCAGTAACCGTTAGTTATTCTAAACACCTTACACATCTCATCTCACTTACCCAATCAAACTTCCTTATCTTGAACATAGATTTCAAATGACGAAACCATCCATAACTTCTCCAGTCCATGCACAACTAGGGTAGTGCACATCTCTGTTTTATATTAAGGGGGAAGATCTAAAAAATGTGTGTGAAAATATATATGTAGGTGGAATGAGTATGCACATCCCACCAATTTTTTTAACATTGTTATTCGATGTCTTAGTGACCTCCAATCCTCATTACCAAAATGAGTCCCACAATAGTATTCGCCTAATGTACGGTGTGTGAAATAATAGCATGTACAATCCAAATGTGTCAAAACGTGCATGCACCCGAATGTTCAAAGGACGTTTGTGGACACCACATTGCGATTCATGCATGTCGCAATATAAGTCCCAGAAATTACCTCATTGTACATGGAAGACGTTCAAATTCTCAAAACATAATTTATCAAGTGAATCACACAATTGTATTGGTCATTATAAGGCATACTAAAGGGAACAACGAGTGAACCAGAATTATTAATTCCAAATACAATAATAATACACAAGTTTACCTGCAAGTTCAGAAGACATTTTTAGATATCCACACGCAACTCGTGCATATTATAGTGTGAAAAAGACCCAAAGATCAATTCGGTATACACTGGGGATATTGTTCCTCAGACAATCTTTCAGTATAATACCGCATATTATTTTCATCATCATCAAATATCTTTATTTCGGTCGTTAAGACCATAAAAGAAAGCATCATAGTACAATAAAAACATAGCAGTATTAAAACATTACACAGTTGTGATAAAAATATTAACTCAATCCAACGTCATTGCTTGATATGGTTTTAAGAAGACGTGAGCGTGTAAACCACATAGACGTTAAAAACTTGGCAACAGCAAAGGCAATTGGGGGCGAGATGTCAGATTTAAGTATTCTAAAAGCTGGGAGGTGTTGTTTGAAACCCATGTTTCTAAGTAATGGGCAGAGCCAATACTTCCTTGCTCTGCTGTACACCGGACAGAAGAATAAAACATGCAGGTCTGTCTCTTGTGTCTGCTTGCAAAGGGGGCAAAGGGCCATGTGTGCTGAGTGAGACCACAGGGCAGTGTATGCCCTCAGAGGGAGAGTGTTATAGCGCCATTGCATGTAAAGCTTTCTTGTGAGAGTGGGACCCATATCATTATAAGTTGACTCTAAGTGGTAAAAATCTTTAAAAGCCAAGAAGTGGGCAATATGGGAGCCCTCCCTCGCTGTCCTTATAGCACCTTGTAAGTGGTGTTCACAAAATACCTTCGTGATAAGTTTGCGGGAATCCCTGGTGCATGTAACCTCTGGATCATACCACAAGTCAGGTCTACCCAGTGTCTCACAGGTAAGCTTTATGTAACTTAACCATGGTATTTGTATGTTGTTACGGAGGCGCAAAATCTCTTGCAGCTCTGCTCTATATTTGGAAAGTTCTGGGGACGACCATATTTTACACCATAGGGTTAGGGGTTTTAAGGCCAACTCCTCTGAAAGCGGTCTTAAGCCCAGATCTATTCTGAGTGGCAGAAGAGGAGTACTGGCCGGTAAAGCTGTCAGCTGCCTGAGAAAAGTGTTCTCTGTTACCTGAAGCTTCTGCACAGGCGTATGTCCCCAGATTTCTGCACCATAAGTAATGGCCCCCCGGGCCTGGACCTTATATATTTGTATACGTGGGCCTATGGGTCTGTATGTAAGGCCCTTTGTCATCCTGGCAATGCCACCCACAGACTGGGTCAGTTTCATATTCGCTCTTAGTTTGTGTGGCTCCCAGGTCATGCGTTCGTTAATAACTATACCCAGATATTCAAAGGTAAAAACCCTCTCCAGCCTAGAGGATCCTATACTGGGCGACGATCGTGTGGTCGGGGGTGGGTTGAAGATCATAAATTTAGTTTTAGCAGCATTGATCTCCAACCCACGCTCCTCGCAGAAGCCTACAAAGCCATTCAAAACCCGTTGGAGTCCCATGGGGGATTTGGAGAGCAGCAGGGTATCATCCACAAACATAATTGCGGGAACCCTGCTGCCGTCCAACTTAGGGGCATCAATATCGTTCAGGGTGCAAAGGTGATCTACGACCCCGTTAACGAATAGACAAAAGAGAGTCGGGGCGAGGACACAACCCTGCCTAACCCCCCTATCGACCGGGAAAGCATCAGACAGTGTTCCATCCCTTCCACATCTTACTCTTGCATAATTCCCCTGATGCAACCTTCTCAAAATTGAGAGAATATCCCCGGGGACCCCCATCTTTGTTAACACCGACCATAACTTATCTCTGGGTACCAGATCGAAGGCGGCACGAAGGTCTACAAAGACTGTGTAAAGACTGCCGCCCTCAATCAGCACCGTCTTCCAATACAAAAGGTTTAAACGGAAGATTTGGTCGGTGGTGGAGATGCCACGCTGGAAACCCGCTTGGTAAGGGCTCATAATCGCCATTTCTTCGATCCAGTCCTGGAGGCGATTTAAAATGAGCCTACCAAAAATCTTCTGCGGTACATCTATTAGGCTAATGGGTCTGTAATTGGCTGGGAGCAGAGGGGAACCCTTTTTATAAATTGGTACAATCTCCGCCCCCAGCCAAGTACCCGGAATAGCCATACCTGCTAAGATAGCGTTATAGAGGGTCGCAAGATAGGGGGTCCAAACGTCTGGCTCCTACTTGAACAAGTCACCCGGAAGCCCATCCAAGCCAGGTGCCTTACCTGTGGCAAGGCTAGTCAGAACGGCTCGCACCTCCTTAAAAGTGAATGGTTCACCAGTCTCAAGGGAGCAGTGGGGATGGTTAGAATTTTCCCCTACATCCTCAGGCAGTTTATAAAGAGACTGAAAATGGTCCTGCCATACCTTGGCTGAGATATTAGGTTCTGAGGCAGGTGTCAATTCCTCGGAACCCGTGTTGACACAGCGCCAAAATTTGCGCGAGTCTGCACGGGCCAGGAAATTAGTGAGATTAATCCATTTATCATATTCCCATTCTCTTTTAGCGTTTGAGGTCATGGACTTGTAGACACTTCGTCTGGCCCTGATGTCCACGGCACACCTACCTTCCTTGATTGCACCCAGGAGGTCGGCTTTCGCCTTTCGGCAAGCGCCGTTGTACCATGATGGACCAAAAGGTTTTCTATTAGTCCTGGTTATTGGTTTCATTAGGCATTCCGAAACTATTATTAGGAATTCGGCATGCAGCTGTCCCAGATCAGAATAGATAGCCTCACTAGTACCTTTCTCTGCTATCACCTGGAGTTTCTCCAATAGAGGCAGTGCTTGAGCATATAAGTTATGAATTTTTTCCGGATGGGAAGATATATGCTCCCACTTTATTCTGCGTCTATTGGACTCAAGTACCCGGCATTCTTCAGATTCACCCCTATAAATTCCCCTAACTGGGGAACCGGGGTGACTATAATTTAGTTCAAGGGCATTATGGTCGCTATCACTCCTAATTGTAACCCAAAAGTCTGTTACAAAGGACCATGAACACACAGGAACCAAAACATAGTCCAGTCTGGATTCACTGCCCATTCTATTAAAAGTACATCTTGCCATACCATCAGATTTAGACCTGCCATTGCAGGCGCGAAGGCCGTATTTCAACGAGAGGGAGTTGATTTGCAGAGCCAGGGGGGACCATGTCTTAGGACCCGGAGCCTGAGTGGGAGGAATATGCCAAAGGAGATCCTCCTCCGTGGCCAGACCCTCCATGAAGCCAGGGAGGGGCTCGTAATGGCAATTGAAGTCCCCTCCTACGAGATAGGCAGTACCCTCTGGTATGTCATTTAAGACCAGAGCGAGCTCCGTGATGGTAGATGACTCCTGGGAAATATTGGTTGGGCGTGAGTAGATGTTAATCAACAGCAGACTAGCGGCATTTGGCCACTCCAGCAGCACAGCAAGGATGTCTGCTGAATTAGTGGGTAATATATCCGCCCTGCAACCTAAGTCAGTGGCCACCCATGTTGTGAGGCCACCTGAAGGGCGCCCCCTACCCCCCCACGTTGCATGCTTAGAAAAGGTTGCAAAGCCCATATGAACAATATTTTCTCTAGCCCACGTCTCTTGTAAGAGACAGATGTCTTTCTGCTCGATAAAAGAACACCAGGACGGGTTATCAAGTTTGTTAGAGATGCCCGCAATGTTCCAGGATAGAATTTTAAGTGGTGAGGAAATTGGTGCCGTGCAAGGTGTGCTGGGGGGGGAAACCACTTCCGACTCCGACCCCTGGGGAGAGGTTGGGCCGTAATCAATTCCCTGCTTAACCCTCACGGGTGGGGTGTTCCAAGGTGGGAAAACCACCTCTGAGCTACCCTCTTCAGTGATTTTAGTGTACGGAAAGTATTCCTCATCCTTAGGGGGTACTGGTTGTCTATTCTTAATTGTGTTCAAAGCGCCACCACCCACAGACGAAAACGGTCAATCCACCATGTCTAGAGTAGAGAAACGATTGTGGGTGGGTATTTGATCATGTCTAGGGCACCCTGTCAGCCAGCGTTCCCTATCCGCCTGTGGAGCCCTTGACCTATTTCTCCAGGGTACTAGATCCCACCCGCCCTCAGCTTGTGTAGTTGTTGTTGTGGGAGGGTAGAAGAAGGAGAGTGGGAGCGATTGAATAAGAGAACCCGTAGTTGGATATGGCCAACTGCATATGTGAGAAACTGTTCGGGGATCCCTAAAATTAATCAATACACAGTCTCCCGGGGTAGTTTTTTTGGTATTACCCAACCACGGGAGTCTCCTAACCATGAGAACCTCACTGTTAATGCCCTCTGGTAAGGGCCTGTTTTTCGAGAGCCAGTGGATGACTTTGTTTTTCAAAGCCACCACTCGTTCGCTGGTAGATGGTTTTAATTCAGGGATACCCATTAGGATAACTGTGTACGGGGCTGACTCAGGCGGTAAGTTAACTGGTCTGTATCTACTATTATGTTCCTGCGCCCGTGGTGGGGAAGGAAACGGTGTGTCACGGGGAGTGGGGATGGTATTCTGTGGAGGGATCGTGGGTCCAGGTTTTAGAGAAGGGATCGGTCTGGGCAGATGTAAATGGGGGAGCTGTTGTAGACCAGGACTGTCCCTAGAGAGTGGTATAGCTGTGGACTTTATGGGTGTTTTAGTAGGTTTAGAATTTACCCCTAACTGAACCATATCATGATGAAGATTATTTATAGATGATTCCAATTTAGCAAGGCGATCTATTAAGGGGGTGAGTAACTCGCTCAAGAGAGATTTTATGTCTGCAAGTGAGGGGCCCTCCACCCGTGCAGCAATTTTTGGACTCACTGGTATTTTGGTTAGGGGTACTGCCACTCACTCCCTTTCGTCCCACTAATGGAGAATTTGTTTTCCCCCTGGAGGCAGGCATCAGATTCTTTGGCCTGCGCCCTCCTACTGTTTGGGCCCTTCCCTTCCTCTTAGGTATTGCTCCCTCGCGATTCCCTTGAGTAGGATCTACACTAGGAATATCATTAGTTTTTGTAGTTGTCTCAGGGGCTATATCCAGACTGCAAGTTGTAGGGGCAGTAGAGAGTCTTGGAGGCGGGAGGGATAGTGTAATAAAATCAATTGGAGTAGAAATATCGCAGTCTGTGATAGATGATATCGTAGTGCTTGGATTCAATGATGTCGAAGACACCGGCAGTCCAGGCGGTCCCCCCTTGACATATTATTTTCAGTCATGGTCCATTATTCATCCTCTAGAATGCTGACCCTGTCCTCTATTGTGCTATCAAGTTACGAGAAACAAACGCCCAAGAAATTACACCTAAACAGTGCAGTTCCCAAATCATACCAGTAGGAAGTGTATCTAGACAAATGTCAGTGCATGCAGACCCCATGTCAAGCATTCCTTAAATAGGACATAACAAATTCCAAAGCAATCGGTATGTGGCCAACATTACAAGCCCTGTACTGTAAGGACTCATATTTTTTTAATTAGTAATTATGATAACTGAGTTTTTATATAAAGTAATGGAGATCATTATCTAAGTTGAGCCCCTTGTTCACAGATCTGAGCCTGCAGATCCACTTTGCTTCCAACTGGCGGTGGAACAGCTCCCTGTAAACCCCCTTGAATTTGGCAGCAGTAAATCAATCGCATGAAATTTGAAATTCGTCCTATATATTCCTGCCATACATTGGTGTGATACTAAGGAGTATGATATTTCACCATTCAAGCATGCCCTATGATGTTCCTGTATGTGTGTTTTAGCAGGCGTGTCAGGCTGTCCACATAGATCTTGTCGCAAGCACAAATGATGACATATACATCGTAACATGATTGGCAGTTCATGCAGTGGCTAATGGTGTATTCTCTCTCTGTGTTATATTCAAAACATTTAGTTTTCAATCCTAGGTGGCAGACCTTACACCCACCACATGGAAAAAATCTTTAGGTTGCTGTAGCCAAGTGCCTTGTTACTTGTGTTAGGATGTGTGTAGTTGGGACAGATCATTTCTCTGATGGTCTTACACCTTCTATATGTTATATTTGGTTTATCTGTAAGAAGGTGGCCTACTCCGGGTACACACTTCAGCAAGCCCCAATGATTATTTATGATTTTGAAGACTTCCTGATTAAGAGTGGGATTTGTTGTAATGAACGAAAGACATTCCTTAGTGTTCTTGTCTCTACTCTTTAACGTGTCGCAACATATATCCTTTCTGGCTCTGACTGCTGCTTGTTTGAGAACAGGCTTTTTGTAACCCCTGTTCATCAACCACTGGATTCTTTGATCGGTATGTGTTGCACATTGTGTATCAATTTCTATGTATGTGGACCATTTCACCAAAGGGGATGGCCCATTTAGTGCACAGATGGTGAGCGCTCTGGAAGTGTAATATGCTGTTAACCGCTGTTTCTTTACAAAAAAGAGTGGTGTGTAGGGCGTTATCCCATACATAGAATTCTACACCAGGAATTAGATGCTAGATTTGGGCATGTTCATTGTAAATTTTAATTTGTATGGATTCTTATTCAGATAGTCAAAGTATGACTTAAAACTGGGCTCTGTGCCCAATGGATGTCTTTCAACCTTGTTGCAGCTGATGGGGCCCATGCATGTAAGTGTTTCACACACCCTGTAGGACTTGGCCTTTTTGGCTAAAGTTCCCTAAACTTTTTGCTTTCCCCCTAGACCGTTTTCCTGACATAAAGTTTCCAAGTTAGATGCTTTGGGTGCTTTGCCACTGCTGTTCAGTGTCAAAGTACTAGGGTTCCCTATGTAAAGAACCATGGTAATTGGTTGGCCATGATTGATATGTTTGCCTTACTAGTAAAGTTCCTAGTGATGTGCATTGTGTGTGCAAGGGCTAGTAATGCAAAGGCGTGCAGAGAAGAAAACTCAGACCTTCAGTGTAGAGCCTGTGCGCAGAGTGCTAAGTTAGCATGTTGTCCTGACAAGTGCAACCACTGTGGTAGGTCCCGGGTAACCCCTGGGCAGGGTGCAGTGTGAGTAAAAGGCAGGACATATACTGAGGTGTGTGTTATGTCCTGACAGTGAAAAACACTCTATTTTGTTTTTCACTGGTGAAAGGCCATTCTGCCCATAGGACAGAATGGGGAGGCTGGGCATTGTGTTTGTTAGCCTAGTTTCCTATAAGTTTGAAATGGAGAGGTGAAGTTTAGTATGTATGAACTCGCAGTGTCATAACACATCTTTCTATGAAAGTGGTTTTGTCACTGTGTGTTCAGATACCACTCTTTTAGAAAGTGGCTGAGTTTTGTGCTTTTAGCATTTCTGTGTGTCTCTGCTGAACGTGGATTGACTGTCTGGATCAGAGAGGTGCGAGGAGCTGGGAGAGGTCTTGACCCAGGGAGGGGTTGAGATGGCACCAGGCTGCCCTACATCTGGAGAGTAGGGGGAGGAGAAGCCTGGGAGGTAAAAAGGCCTGGGCTGGTGCTATAAACCAATTGACTCATCTCCTGCTGAGTGATTAAGGATTCAGACCCCAGTATCAAAGGGAGAAAGGTGACACTGGGAGGGAGACACACAGAACTGATTTAGGCAGGGGTCAGGGACCCCTGAGCACAACAAACTTCAAAGACATTTAGGGGTATAACAATGAGAGCTGAGGCCCCTGAACGTTGGAATAGCAATGGATTGAGACTGAAAAGGCTTAGACCAATTTCGTGGTCAAGAGGAACCTCTGCTAAGGAAGGAACAACTCTTGCTTCGTGATCTGGGGCCGGTCTGCAGTTTGCTGTTTTACCAAGGAAGAGGCTGTTGGGACTGTGCTGTGTGCGGTGGGTCCCCCTGCTTGAAGAAGACTGTGCTTTGTGCTGTATCTTGTAACCCCAAGGGCCCGAGGTGAGCTGGCTCCCTGTTTGGAATCACAGGAACATAAAAGTTTCTGGAGAAGTTTCAAGCAATGCGGTGGGCGCGTGTTGTGGCAACTTGAGACTCTCAGAACGTGTGCCCTGTGATCTTGGACACACGGGAGAAAAGTGAGACTCGGACGCGCTGTATGCGTGTTGTGGTCCACAGGAGGCGTGGGTGAAGAGTGCCTAGTCAACGTGTGCACTGAAGGAGAAGTGAGTCTCAGATGCACAGGGTGCGTGTCGGGGTGCACCGCAGGCGTTGGTGAAGAGGGACTGGTCAGCGTGTGCATTGGTGGCGAAGTGAGCTCCGGATGCATAGGGTGCGTGTCTTGGTGCACCACAGGTGCTGGTGAAGAGCGCCTGGTCGGCACGTGCATCGAAGGAGGAGTGAGTCTCGAATGTGCAGGGTGCGTGTCAGGGTGCACCGGAGGCGCTGGTGAGCAGCGCCTGGTCATCGAGTGCACTGGAGGAGGAGTGAGGCTTGGACTCGATGAGCATGTCGAATTGCGGCCGAAGGCGTTGGTAATGAGCGCCTGGATATTGGAGCACCGGAGTTGGAGTAAGTCTCAGTGAAGCAGTGTGCGTTCTTTGGTGCAACCTGGGACTGTGGAGGTGATCGGCTGATCATCGTGTAATTGTAATTGTATTACGTATTTATAAAGTGCACTGTGACCCTACCGGTATCCTGGCGCTAGAAACGTGGGTTCTACCGAGCTAGGAGTGGTGGAGGAAAGAGGAATAAATTAGAGTGAGAAGATCAGAAATGTATGCTCTAGGATACAGCCATGTTTTCAACTTCTTCCTGAACAACAGCAAATTCTCCATCAGCCTAAGTTCAATTCGGAGTTTATTCCAGGCCAGTGCCGCTGCAATACTAAATGCGCTTCCTCCTGATTTAACTCTTTTAAATCTAGACCCTCTCACCAGCTTGGCTGACTAGGAGCGGAGGTTGTGCGAGGGAGTGTACAATTCAAATCTATCCTGCATGGGTATGGGCCCAAGGCCATGCAATGCTTTAAAAACTATACAGAGTGCTTTAAACTGTATCCTCTGCAGAACCGGGAGCCAATGGAGTTCAGAGAGGGCCTGAGAGGCAGTTGAACAACGTGGTCTCATTAGGGCTAGCTTGGCTGCCATAGTCTGGATTCTCTGTAATTTTCCAATCAAGTATTTAGGGGACTCCAACAGCAAGGCATTACAATAATCCAGACGGTTTAAGATTATGCTACTAACTACCAGCACTCTTGCCTGTGAAGGTAGCAATGGAAGAATCTTCCTGAGTATTCTAATAGGAAAAAAAACGCTCCCAACAGTTTTGTTCACTTGGGACTCCAGACTTAGCTTGCAGTCAAAGCTAACCCCTAGATTACGCACTGTCTTGGACGGTATAAAAGGAGTAGCCACCGGGATAGGCCAAAAACTCATTGGAAATACAAGGGGGATATTTCCAACTGCACAACATAAGATCTCCGTCTTATCTCCGTTGAATTGTAAGTAGTTATTTTTTAGCCATTGTGTAACATCCCGCATACACGCATGGAATTTGTCCAGTGATGTTGATTGGTGTCCCTCTAATGATAGGATCAGCTGTGTGTCATCAGCATAATTCACCAAGTCAATATTGTGTGACTTTATGACAGCAATCAGCGGCCTCATGTAAATGTTAAACAAAATAGGGCTGGTCGCCGAACCCTGAGGAACACCATACTTGACATCCATAAACTCCGATTGATAAGGGGGAAGGGCTACTGCCCTTCCTTTCACTCCAACTCCAGCAAGCCTGGTAAGCAGGACCTCGTGATTGACCGTATCGAATGTGCACCGGAAGAAAGTGAGTCTCTGCAGTGCAGTGTGCTTGTCTTGGTGCCAACTGAGACTGCAGGAAGGAGTGCCTGGTGAACAAGCACTCGGAGTCGACGTAAGGACTCATCAGCATTGTGTGTGTGGCTTCGTGCCAGAAGAGACCCAGAGGGTGCTATGGTGAACGTGCACCCAGAGTAATGTAATCTTAGGGATGTGGGGTGTGTGTGCCCTGTGGCTGTCTGAGACCTTCCTCACAGTCACGGCCTGGACCGGCAGCCCCAGAGGAGCTGAGCTGCCTGGCCGAGCCGCTAAGACCCATTGAGGAAGCTCTACACGGAAGGCCCAGCCCATTGAAGGAGGAGAGGAGAGTGGGGTCGCACCCCCAGGTATCGTGGAACACTGCCTGGGCAGGATGCGGGCTCGGAGGGACACTCTCTCTGTCTCTCAGTCCTTCTGGCGATGTGAGCCTTTGCTTCAGCTCAGAGTGGGGTCCGTACTGACCAAAGGAGTGGCAGTACTGGGGCCAGAGTGAGAAGCTGTGATTTATGTCATAGTTGATCTGTGTGGGGGCAACTGTTATTTCAGAGGCTGACTGTCATTATACACATTGCCAATATTGCTGCTAACGAACTTCCGGACAGAGTTTCTGCATAACGAAGTACACGATTGTAGCGCTACGCATTGCATTATTTCTCCCTTGCAAAGTACAGGATTGCAGCAGTGCACATTGCATTATTTCTTCATTGCAAAGTTCATGATTGGGGTGTGACGCATTGCATTATTCCTTCATTGCGCAGTACATGTTTGTAGCGGTACACATTGCATTATTTCTCCCATTGCAAGGCACTGGGGTGTATCGTTACGTATTGTATTTCTCCTTGGCTCAGTACATGATTGTATCGTTAGGCAGTGCACTATTGTCTGTCCATTGAAACGTGTGTGATTCTAGTATTACGACCACCATAGCATTTTGAAAGCGGTGGTTGGGATTTGAACCTACCAGCCAGCCGGGACAAATATTACCCTTTATTATATGTTGATTCTTGTATTGTGTGGTCTGATCGTATATCTTTTTATATAAAGTTTATACTTGTTTTATCAAACTCGTGTGGAGTCCATTAGTGGTGTCACCAGTGGTTTGCTGTGGGCGTGGTTGCACATACTATACACTCGTGCCTTGGAGATAGGTCTGGCTGCTCGAGCTAAGCTACTAAGGGGGTTAGCAGGGCTATCTCAAATGGTGTCCTTACTTGGCCTAACATTTAGTGGGGAGTCCTGGGTCGCGCATTTGGTGACAGTATTGCGGACTGGGACTCCAGCTTCCAACACACCCATAAAGAGGTTTGCAGATGACGTGGCAAATTTGGACCCCATCACTGTACCTTGAAGTTGCTGGAACCAGGTTTCATCGTAAATTAAATTCTTTTTTGACAAAATCAGTTGTACAATCTCCAATAGTATTTTGTGTTCATAATTGTTGACCCTGCCTTTCGAGAGAAAGAAATTAATCGCTCTACATCCTTATTTCATCCTAATGCATGTGTACAAAGAGTCTACATCTAAGGCGACTAAACACATAGACTCGTCCCACACTAATTCTTCAAACTGGCTAAGGATTGTTACAAGGATTTTGCAAAATCACAGAACTATGCTTGGGATGATGGGACCTTAGTAGGCTGGGACTGAGTTATCCTACCACCTTTGTACCCATGAGCACGGGAACGATTAGCTATAGCGTCTCACTTACCCTCCTACTCACTCACAGAGGAACAAGTGATTAGACACCCAAGAACACAGCACTCCCGACTCTCTCAGGAGTTGCAGTTGCAAGACACACCCTTTCGCTCTCGATCTTGTGTTTTTCCACAATAAGATCTGACAGAGACACAAAATAGTTTAAAATGTTTATTTTAACTAACGTGCTCTAGTATGCAGTATACGCGCCACAATCAGTAGAAAAATGCCTAACACAAATATGGTCAGCATTGCAAGTAGTCCGAAAATCATAAAAGGAGCTGTCATGATAAACAACAGAGTAGCATAACCTCCCTCCCCTTGTATAGAAACAAAATTATTATATTTTAGAAGATATCTGGGTGTTATCAGCAGACCCTGTACCGTAGTCTATAGATGGTAGATCTACATCACAATTGCTGTCATGCTCTTCTCCCTGGAAAGATTCCTCTCCAAGTGTGTGTACCCATCCGTGTACCCCATATGAACATAGAAAGAGTTCCCAAACAACAGCTGCATTTACATGTTTTGTCTAAGTGCTATGGCCTGACCAGAACAAAATAACCAGGGGTATTGTTGTTCGACCTTGTTTACAATGTTATGACTAAATCCCAGGAACGAGCCAGGCACGAAAACAATAGCATGTTCTATGTGAAAGTTTCAGTGTGGGACACGTAAAATAAATGTGTACAGTAACGTGTGCAAAGCAGCGGAAAGGCAGCAACGTGCTCTTGCTAACATAGGAAAGACGACAATGACGATACTCATATGGGCCACGTGACAGGAAGTCAGATGTGTCCCTGATAAAGGATGGAAGACCCATCACCAGTGGTTTAAGGAATTAATCTACACATTGTTACAATTGTTCTGTAATTGAACCAATACCTGAGATGATTGGATGCCCAGGGGGAAGGGGAATCCTCCTTTTTGTGAACCTTTTATCAATTGATACAAAAAAGGGAACCTAGGGTGTTCAACTAACAGAAACTTGTATTCTGCTTCAGACACTGTGGGTAACGTAACTGGTGCTCAAGTAAAGCACTCCAATACCTTCAGGTCGTGTTCGCGCTATATAAAAACGAAAGAAAAAAAATGAGGGACTCAAGATCAAAGAGGTGTGGTTGGCATGCAAGGTTTCATTCAAAACGGCCAAAGAGTTTGATCGGGGCACTGAAATATGTAGTGCTTAGAACAGTAGAAGCAATTACTGCGTGTCACGTGAAGCTTGATGAGTGATGAGATATCCTTGTATTAAGGTCACATCCAACCTGAAATCTGTTTACTGCACGTTTTACATCTAAAATATCTGTTTGAAGGCTAAAATGGCAATGTGATAAAGTTTTCTTGAACAGAATAGCCATATCTCAAACGTTTAACTTGAGTCCAATTCACATTTAGCTATAAATATGTATTGTATGGGAGGATAAAAACATTATTTTTGATCCACATATTTAGTTAGACATTGTTTCCCTAGCTGAGCATGCATTGAATTGAAGGCCTTTTAAAGATTTTGATTAGTTTTAGACGTAGGGATCCTTTTGTTTGAGAGTAAAGACTTGTTTTGTTTTTGTAGATCAATTTAAGGTTCACCATTATAGGTTTTGATATATCTTGTAATTGAACGGAAGTGGAAAGCGGAACCCAGTGTCATGCCCACAGATGAGCCATACACACAGCACAATCTTGCTGCCTGCACCCTCACTGCCATGCTGCCTCTCAGCCTCAATACTGCCGCTTTAGCCTTGCCACCTACCGCCGCCTGGCTCTACCGAAAACCCCCTCTGGATGAATCATAATCATGGAGCCAGAGGCGGTGGCAGTGGAGTAAGGCACAGACATCCGGCTGATCTTGTACTTGTGTCTTGTGTTTACGGGCAGGCAAGATTGAGGCAGCTTGGGCAGACCAGGCCCGGACCCCGAGGGGCATGGGGGGGGAGTAAAGTGCTCTTCCTGAGGGTCGAGCCGACAGTTTGCAGAGGCGGCCCGGCTAGGTCTGTGGCACAGACATCCGGCTGGTCGGCACCGGCCCGGTCCTATTGAGGAGCCGCTCTTGCCCTAGGACAAGCGCTACAGGTTAGCAACAGAGTGACTGGCAACCAGCAAGACGGCAGCGCGATTTGACACCCTCGGCAATTCTAAATTTGACAACAATAGATCTTCTTTAGGTTCTTGTGTACTTGTGCCTTGTGTTTACAGGCAGGGAGATTGAGGCAGCTTTGGGCAGACCGGGCCCAGACCCCGAGGTGCATGGGGGGAGATTAGTTCCCGATTGTCAAGCCGGCAGTTTGCAGAGGAGGCTCAGCTAGGTCCGAGGAACGGCTTGTGGACTGCTGTGTGCTCCTCTGCCTCGGCAACTGATATTTGGAAAAAAGCTGCGACTGCGACAACACATTTAAAATCAGAATAAATGTTCAACAAGTGTGACTGAATAAAGAGAGGTGTGCGCACCTATGACCTTCCCCTATACAACCAATGAAATTCGAACGTGGGGCGGGGTGAGTTGGCGTATAGTGGGTTGAAATCAGAATTAAAAACATCACACAATAATCAAACAACCAAACATGGGAGAATAACAAAGGTAATAAGAGGAGAGAGAGTGGCAGTGAGAAAGCCGGATTCTCGTTTCTACCCAATTATCTACAAGAACCCACTCAGGTCGCCAGGATCTTTTTACTTGCTTAATAGCGTAGAGGGAAGAAACACAATTATCAGAACGTATTTACCGCAATTTGACATTATTCGTAAAGGATGACTCAAAGTCTGGGAAGTTGACCTTTTATTATCAGCAAAAACATCTGAATATATAGGCTCCTCAATACAAGGCACAAAAGATAAATGGGAACTAACACAAATGCTACTCTGCGAAGTATCCGCATTCGACTAAAGATAAAAAGGATTACAGCTTCTAAAAGCATCAGGTACAATATTGCTATCGCGATATCAAATTTCAAAGTCATTAATCAAAGCATTTCTGTCCCTACTCTATTCTAAAGTGACATCCCTACACAACATTCCCTTTCAGGTGAGAAAAGCATAAAAAGGTGTCAGCAGTGAAACTTCCTAAGAAGTCTTCACTCAATGAGAGCTCGACCTATGGTGCTCCTTCTAGCCTCCCTCCTAAGTCTCGTCTGCCCAACCCACGGGGCACTGTCCCTAATACGAAGCCCCAAAATCTTTGTACACGCCCTTCAGCACACCCCTTCAGACAGGTCTTTCTTCAGTGAATTTCCATCCAGACTTTTTCATCTTCCTTTGTTCATTAATTCGACCTTGGGTCCCAGGCTCCTTCCGTACTAGGAGTTGCGATTTCACATTCCAATTCACTCCCCTCCAGTCTGCTCCTTCTATCTCAACTCCTACAACAAGGACTTATTCTAACTAACGAGCTAAATGTCCTTGCACCTGCAACAAAAACAGGGAACGGAAAAACCCTCGCATCATGAAGTTTTACATTTCACTGCAATTTAAGCTTTGACTTAAATCCCTGTCAGCCTAATAAGCATAGCTAAAATAAGGAACGAAGAGGCCTTCTCTTTTACATAGACAATTAGGCCTTGCAAAATAAAACGCATTGAAATCATTATTTCAGCATACCTATACGTGAGCAACCTACATTCTAACTTTTTAACATGACCTACAATTACTTAATACATCACATCATTGCAGAACTAAAACATTAAACGTAATATAAATACATTTCATAATAACTGATGGCCTTTATTTCTCTCAAGGCCTGATTACATTTCTACATCTCTGTATCAACGAATATATTTCTATGATAATTCTAACACTCTTGAATTATATACAGGTGCTGACTAACAGTGAATATGGTGCACCCCTACAAATCTTAACACCAGTGACGCTCTCTCAGTTCCCCCCTTTCATGACAACTGTCATCACATCATCTCAATCTTATTTCATCCTGAAGAAATCCATCTAAACAGAAGTGGTAGCCATCCTGCTCTGTCGGAAACCCTCCATTCTTTTAAGGTCCTGATATTGGCTATCCAGTATATGCGCCATTCGTCTTTCATGCGCTCTGAGAGTCCTCTCAGCCCTATTTCCTCTGTACCACTTAAACACTCTTACAAGTCCCCACAAACAGATCACACAAACCACCACAATGATTATTGGTTTCAGCACGTATCCAAGAACTCCTTTCCCCAAATCTGCAAACCAGTTTCCTACATGCCCAAATCCCTTGCCAATCTTTTCCCACACATTCTCTTCCGCCAAACTTGCAATCTCTTGGTGAATCGTAGTAATGTTAACTATATATTTCCTCAACTCCTTGCTATTGTCTGAAATATACGTGCAACATTCCTGAACTTTCAACAATTTACAGACTCCGCCCTCTTTTGCCAATAGTACGTCTAATGCAAGACGATTTTGCAAAACCATCGTTCTTATCGACAACATCTCTCCATCCACCAACAGCAATGATTTTGCCGTGTTCATTGACAACTCATCAACCACGGTTGCTAACTTTTGTATTTTAACATCATTCAAGACCACGCCCAAACTGGGTATCATTGCTCCAAAAATATCACCAATCACTACTCCTGCACTTGCAGCTCTCCGCACTCTAGAATGCTGTCCGGTCTCCAGCAGATTCAAATCTTCTGCATGATATATCTTAGGGAAAATAACAGCCAAATAACAATTCCCATACCACTGCGCAGGCAGTCTCACGTAGGCATTCCTTCCGCATACATAATACACTGTCGGAATCACTTGTACCGGACCTTGCAAGAAATTCCTAGCTGAGTCTTCCATAGTAAAGATATGATCACACGTACTATGTCCAACCCAGGTTTTGTCCTTATCAGACTGAGGACGAGCAACACACAAATTCCCCTTCTGTACATGGTCTAAAGCTATGGGTCCATAACTTCCTTTTGACTTATGTAGTTTTTCCTCATCAGTCCAGTCTACTGACTTCTTTCCTTCATCTTGGTTCTGGGTTAATTTTCTATACCTGTCTTCAACTTGACCAATAAATTTCTTTTCAGTCTCTGATAACGAACACGTCAGATTATGTCTATGCGCATAAGCTGTATCTCAACTTGTAGTCGGTATGAAATAAGTCCAAAGTCTTTCTTCTGACTTATAATAATCATACTTATTCAAATGCTTAAATGCCGGTACGTCAGGAAGCACTGTGTCATAATTTGAAAAATAATACTCAAACTGTTTCCTTTCATAAAACAGGCTAAGCAATAGACTGCAAGAGATCCCATATGTCAATGGAAGGTGATGTTATCTAATACCCTCATCTACGGAAGCAGGCAGCTGCATACACACATAGCAATCCTTCGCATCCATCGCATCAACATACTCATACAACAGCTTTGCATAAGCGTTAAGTTTGAAATCGCCTCTAGACAGATCTATATGAAACATTCGACTTTCTTCTAGCATCGAAGCTCTTCGGTCTCCTATGGTATCTCCCTTGTTACTGGAAGTGGTAGGTGTAGGTGTCCCCTGAACCTCCCCCTCCTGCTTTGTGTGCCACTACATAAGACGCTATAACTACTGCAAATATAGCAACTATCACTACCCCTAAAAGTGTGCCTATCACTAATTTGGCTCTACGATGGGAATTTCCAGCTTCAGCCATCTTCCCACTGGGCTCAAAGTCCAGTTCAATGACAATGGGCAAGAGTCTCCTCCTCATCCAGACTTGCGTCTCAACCCAAGGCAATCGTCCTCTGTAGCTAGTATTCCCTAACAAAATCTCCAACGGAAAAGTCCCTAAATGTATTCTTCTTCCACTCGGGTCTAGGTTATCTTCTTTTCGAGCTTATACTCAGCAAAGTTCATCATTAGTCCAAAATAACTGCAGGCCCCAACAGCTCTAGGACCCCCTGTAAGATTTAAAGTTTGAGATTTTTCAGTTCTTGGGGAGCGGGAATAACAGCAGAGGTCGTAAAAGCCAACGTATCCAAGATCAGACCACAAACGTTACTCAGAAGCGGTGGATCCGGAATATTGATGGTCAATATCCCCTCGATCTCCAATCCTGGAATCTTCAGCAGCACTGCCACTTTCGGAGTCGGATAACTGCTGACCAGTGTGATCGATCTCAGCCTCCCCGTACTCTGCAAACCTGGCATCTGTCACTACGTATGTCCACTCTGGCGAGGCGTACTTCTGACACGGCACTCTTACTCTCCTCGATCTTCTCAGAGAATCCGGGGCTTGAGCTTCGTCACTCTGCTCTGACTCTGTCACTTCAGACACTGGGGCAAGATCTCTTCTTGTGCCAATCTCAAGTTTACCCGTTTCTGGCTCGCGGGCCAAACTCTTTCTGCTTCTGTGACACCACTGATCTCCCTTCTGGTACCCTGTGCACTGCTCTCTTCTTCGGCAGAATTTGATTCAATGCCGCCCACTGCAACTTCTCCTTCCTCCGTTTCCGATTCAGGGTTACTCTCACATCCCCTTTCGGCTCGGTCCAGTGCACAACCAGCTGCGTCAGCCACCCCTACAGCTTGACTTGCCCTCTCAGATGGCTCTGTCACCTCAGCTGGGTTTTCGTTCACGAGAGGCGCTGTATCTTCCAAGGGTGCTGGGACTCTACGGGTATGGGAGGCATGCACCCAGTTCGGCAATCCCCCACATTTCACTGCAGTGTTCGTGACCAGGATGACTTGGTATGACCCACGCCAACGAACATCCAAGCAACTCTTCCTCACGTGTTTGCGCACCAACACCCAATCGCCTGGGCACAAGTCGTGGCACAGGTCACTTGCGGCTGGAACAGCTACTGCCTGCACCTGCTGGGACACAGAACGGACCACATCAGCCAGGCCTTTACAGTAGTCGAGAATTACATCATCAGTGATATTATTCAAAGCAGAGGCAGGTATTGCTGGCACACGCATCGCTCTCCCCATGAGGATCTCATGGGGTGACAATCCAGTTCTCCTATCAGGCACACTCCGGAGATTCATGAGAACCAAAGGCAATGTGTCTGGCCACTTCAGAGAAGTCGAAGAGCACACTTTTGCCATCTGGGCCTTCAATGTCCCATTAATTTGTTCCACAATCCAGAAGCCTCAGGTCGGTAACTGCAGTGCAACCTTTGATCTACATTTAAGGCAGCACAAAGCAATTTCATGATTTCGCTGTGGAAATGCGTTCCTCTGTCTGATTCAAGAGAGGTCGGAAAACCGAACCTCGGAATAAGCTCCCTCAGCAGTAACTTAGCTACAGTTAGGGTGTCACATCTACGTGTTGGGTAAGCCTCCACCCATCTAGAAAAGAAACATACTATGACTAATATGTACCTCAACCCATTACACTTTGGCATCTCAATGAAATCCAACTGCATCCTGTTGAAAGATCCACCTGACCTCCCTATATGACTCATTGTCACAGCTGTTCTCTTCCCTACATTCATTTGTTGACAAGTGACACACCTCTGGCACACAGCTTCGGCCACTGCCCGAAACTTCGTATTATACCATGTTTGGCGAAACACTCGTACCATCGCATCTCTACCAAGATGTACAGCACCATGTATTAATCTTGCCATTGGGTTCAACAGACATTCCGGTAACACAGCTCTCCCATCATTGGAAACCCAAACATCCACATCTCCTTTCTCACATCCAGCTCGCACCCAGCTATCCCGTTCCTGGTCAGACACTTCGTCCTGCAGCTGTTTTAGCTCTTCCCATGTATCAGCCATGGCTAACATCACACTGAAGTCGGTTCTCTCTTGGCTTCCCTCAATATGTCTTTCCGTGAAATTACATCCCTGTTCTGCACAAAATCGAGCAACTTCATCCGCATAATTATTGCCTAGTGACACAAAATCATTTCCCTTCATGTGAGCAGAACATTTTACAACCGCAATTTCATCTGGACATTGCAACGCTTCCAACAATTGTCTCACATAATCCCCATTTCTGATGGGTGACCCACACCATAGCACAACTTAGATTCACCATTCTTGAGATGATGCCACGGAACACACAGACCGATATTGAGAAACTTTTGTCACAGAGAGAAGTGTGGTGGACCAAGTTTTTACAGACCCTATCACCATTTGGGCTCAATGACAGACTCGAAATGCAATGCTTCTTATAACATAATATTGCATGTCTATACGTATTTGTATCCAGATTGCTTGTCCATTACAGCCTGTGCCTTTTGTTCCATGTCTTACCTCCAGTGTATATTTGATTTCCGCGTCACCTTGATTGTTGCCATTTATGCTATGTTATTTCACAATTGTTCATATTTGACATCGTGTTCTTCCCACCTCAGATTGTTCGTTTATTTCAGCTTGAGCAACTCTATTTTTTTCACAGTTTGTATGTGCACCATAACTACTTTTGAAGGTTTTTAGCACAGATTATTCATACCTCTGACAATTGTTTCAATTTTTCATTTTTTCCTCTAGGATGCAACACTTTGTAACATTTTATTTTTATTTTTCATTAATTTTTTCATCTCTTTTTTCTCTCTTCCTTTTTTCGTTTTTTTAGTTTTATACTAGTCTACTACACGTATTTTAGGAGCCACTATGAATGGTTGAGTTAGTTTAGACCAGATCCATTCCACATAGTTACTACGAAATTCAGCGTTACTTCCATCATGGGTTCGCCTTCAGTTTGTTATCCAGTCCCCTTTCCATTGATACTATCACTTCAACCATGTGGTATCATGGGCGTGCATTTAATCTTTGGCAAGGCACGCCCACGCCGTTGCCTTTCCCGGACGCTCACATCAGCTGTTATCCCTTCGCCTCTGCATTACACGCTCGAGTGGTAAGCTTTTTTTTCTCTGCGTTCTGCTTTTCGCTCTCACTATTTTACCCTATCTTTATTGCTCTTTGCATTCATTACTCTTTGCATTCATTACGTTTCAGACTTCCTCTTGTCTCTCCACCTTTGAGTGCTTCTCAGCATTTTCAAAGCCAACACTTCTTTTCCCGAGTGCTGTAGCATGCCGCCATTACACCGATTCAGTTTCAGCTCACGGATTTTAAGTAAG
Organism: Triturus cristatus; assembly: GCF_964204655.1. Taxonomy (NCBI): domain Eukaryota; kingdom Metazoa; phylum Chordata; class Amphibia; order Caudata; family Salamandridae; genus Triturus; species Triturus cristatus. The sequence goes on from NC_140590.1 coordinate 409,977,042, forward strand.
TCCTGTTTTCACCTTTTTGGAGTTCGTTTTGCCTCCATTCTCCTCACACTTTACTCATAGTTGTTTTCTACACTGCAGTACACACACAGAAGGCGTTCTCCACCCCCAGCCAGTTCCTGTGAACTCCGTTTCCAGAGTTAGTCGTCTTTTCTGAAACTAGTAAGAATTCACTACCTTGTTCTTCACCTGGAGAGCTATTCTCACGGCACACTGCCTCACCAACGTTGTTCTCAGTCACTTAGAATTTCACAGCCATTCCGCGTATTATCACGTTGTGTGCTCTTTCTTTATTTCTTGGGAGTGGTTTCGTTGTACAGGTCACACGGTGTTTTGATTTTATTCTATTTTTTACGATATATTTTTTACGTTATCTTTCACATCATTGCTCAAGTCTGCAATAGACCAGCCTCCCTCCGCCTTGGCTTGAGACCGGTTGCATTTTGTAATTGCAATAGTGGATTCATTCTTTTTATGTTTTCAACTTGAGTAAAATACAGCTCTGTATGTTATTCTGTTTTTTCAACAGTTTCCCCTGAAGAAGGGATGATATACATCCCGAAATGCATTGGGCTATTCTTCAAGCATTGACGGCCAAGTTTACTGCCTAAACGCAGTTTTTTTTGATTGTATTAATGTGTTCTTCTTGTTTCATGTTTTTTTCAATAGACACATTGTATTGTTCACGCGAGACTGACTTATAAACAAAGTTCATCGCGAAGAGTTTTTTGTTGTAATTGACCATCAGATTGTTGGTTTAATTGATCTCATTTTCTGTGAAATTTGCCATTATATTAGCAAAAATGTTATAATTGTATCCTACACATTTCCGCAGTGCACTCGGTATACTGGTGATTGTTCCCCAGAGGTTTTGTGACCCAGAATATGTCATGAACCCTCTCTGGGACCATAGCTGTCCGAAGTCGTGAACGACACCAAACGCATACTGGCTATCCGTATAAATCGTTATACGTATCTTGTCAGCGGCGAAACAGGCACGAGTCAAGGCAATAAGCTCAGCCACCTGCGCGGAGTATACCCCTTCTAAACAGGTGGCTTCAACCACTCCAGTGGTACATACAGCAAATGCTGCTCTCAACTGACCAGCACTGTCTCTCAAATATGAACTGTCCACAAAGAAGATTTCGTCTGACTCTGGAAGTGGTTCATCGACAATATCAGGTCTAGGTTTGGTGCACAATTCAGTCACATCGAGACAGTCATGATCCTCACAATCTTCATCATCTACATTTGGGGTGGGTAACAATGTGGCAGGATTCAAAACAGAACACCTCTTCAAAGTTACATTCTCTGCTGCAAGGATGACTTGTTCATAACGCGTCAACCTATTGTTCGTGAGGTGCTGTGTTTTAGTCCTGGTCATCAATAGATCAACAGAATGTGGCACATGCACAGTAAGCGGGTGACCCATTACAATGCTCTCACATCTTTCGATACTGACACCGGTTGCAGCAACGGATCTGAGACATCCGGGCAACGCAGAGGCTACTGGATCTAAAGTAGCCGAAAAGTAGGCAACTGGTCTACGGACATTCCCATGAACTTGAGTTAACACTGCCAATGCGCAACCTTCCTTTTCACAACAGAATAGTGCGAACGCCTTGTTATAGTCCGGCATCCCCAAAGCTGGGGCGCAACACAAGGCCTCTCTCAGTCTCAAAAATGACCTTAAACAGTCTTCATCCCATGGTACCGGATCATTCACATCCTTGCGCGTCAGCCGCTGTAAGGGCTTCGCTTCAAAGGAAAAGATTGGGATCCATTGGCGACAATAACCAACCATTCCCAAAAACATTCGAACTGCCCTCTGGTTAGTCGGAACAGGCATTTTCAAAATAGCCTCTATACGATCTGGTGACACCTTCCTTTTACCTTTTTCAATCCGGTGACCCAAATACTGCACTTCACTCAGGCAGTACTGTAATTTATTTGGAGACACCTTATGCCCATTCTCCGCCAGGTAGTTCAACAACGCTACCGTATCAATCCTGCAGGCGTCTTCAGTTTTTGACGCCACGAGCAGGTCATCAATGTACTGCACAAGGACAGACTCCTGTGGAAGCACCAGACCTTCAAGGTTCCTTTTCAAAATCTGATTGAAAATAGACGGGCTCTCGGTATATCCCTGTGGGATACGACACCATGTTAACACACGTTTTTCCAGACGAAAAGCAAAAAGAAATTGGCTCTCCTCGTGCAGAAGGATCGAGAAAAAGGCTGGACACAGATCAACCACTGTGAACCATTCCGCTTCACATGGGATTTGGAACAGGATCACAGATGGATTCGGTACCATGGGACAACATGGGACAACTATCTCATTGATTTTTCGCAAATCTTGCACTATCCTGAATTTTCCGCTCGGTTTCTGTAATCCCATAATGGGCGAATTACATGGGCTACCCATGATCTCTCTCAAGATTCCCTGCTTTATCATAGACTCGATTACAGGTCTAATTCCCTCAATAGTTTAAGGTGATAACTTATACTGGGGTGTTCTCGGGTACTCTACGTTTGGTTTGACCTGGATTTTCACTGGATCTACTCCTTTAACTAGTCCGATCTCTTCCCCACTGAGGTCCCATAGATCAACTGACACGGAGTCCCTCAGGTCGAATGGGAGTTCTTCCACCGTTAGTGCTGGATACATTTCCACGCACCAACGTTGGTTCGCAACCTTAAAGGTTGCATCATCGTCCCTCGTCTGCACTTCCACTCCATTCGGGGTACAGTAGATAGTACAGTTAAGCTTGCACAATAGGTCTCTTCCTAACAAGCAGACTGGGCTAGAATTGCACACCACGAACTGGTGTCGATCCCTGAAATTCCCTATCCTGATGGGTATGGGTTCCATCAGTGGGCTAGTCAGTTTCTTATTTGTCACGCCAATAACTTGGATCATTTGTCCGGAAAGGGGTAGATCCGGAACCGCTGCAGACCTTACAGTCGATCGCGTAGCTCCCGTATCGACCAAAAAGGTCGTAGGGTGACCATCAATCTCAGCTTCCACAAAGGGCCCCTTCTGATCTACCTCTAGGACAGCTCCGATCGTACAATCATCCTCTATTTCCCAGCAGGGTCTCGCCACTAGATCTGGGTCATCTTCCCCATTCACTTCGAACAGGGGCATCTGCACATAGGTCCGAGCTCCCTGCTGCATATTCGGTATCCTGGGCGGTTGGGGAACCTGCACCTGCGGAGCACCCGTCCCCCCTTTTGTCATCCTAAGTCGCGTCACTGTAGGGACTGTGCCTGCCACAGGAACCTGAGCTATCTCCCCTTCTTGCTGCATTTGGTTCAACGGGTTCAAAGGACACTCGCGTCTCCAGTGTCCAATCTAATGACAAAGATGACAAGCTGTGGTCTTTTTCAACACCGAAAGAAAAACAAGGGGGGGAGTAGAGAGGTTCCACTCAACGAGTGGTGGAGGTGGATACTTCCTCCCAACAAAGCGTACTTAAACAAAGTGATCCACCCGCATGTATAATATATCAAGAGACTCCCGTTCATACCATGTGTGTCCCACGGTCGTGGAGAATACACATCAGTTGTTAAAATACCCCTCACACACCAAAAGGGCCCTTGGTGTCATGCTTCATCATAGGGGTCTTCCCGCCCCTCTACGGGACGGGGCGTGCTACGACCAGCGTATACGTGGGAGCACTGTTCTTGGTAGGACTACTATGTGTAGTGCAGGGGTGTGCAAGGAAGGGTCAGGAGTGAGTGGAGAGTGATTTTAAAAAATACCTGGCTCACTGGACTAGGAAAAATTTTTTTATTCTGCCATCTAAGCTGGTATTAGTAAAAATGTGGGGGATGGAGGGTGTATGCCTCAATGAGCTTAACCTCCTGGTGTCGACATGTTTCGAAGCTTACCCCAAGCTTCTTCGTCAGGACCTAAGAAGATCCCTTCCAACGATGCACTGTGATGTGGTGAAAAATAGTGGGTGAAAAAATAATAAACATAGGAGGTAAATATATTATACATGCGGGTGGATCACTTTGTTTAAGTACGTCTTTTTCAACACCGCCACATCTATTCCCGTCCTAGGGTCTATTCCCCTTGGCCTTCCCTGTCCCTGGGCATTCTGTGCTCCTCCTTGATAATTTTCTGTCTCCTTCCCAAGGTTCCTCCGTTAGGCTGTCCCTGGGCTGTCTGCATCTGTACCAATAGCAAATTGTCTTTCAATTTCCTGTGCTTAGATTCTATCTCATCGCTACAGTATCTAGCATACCGTAGAATCTCATCCACTGGCTTGTTCTGCCAACAAATCAAATGCTGCTGTATCATGAGGCTAACCTCTGGCCTCAATCCCAACACAAATCTAGAAACAATCTGTCCCATGTCTTTGGTATCCAACGCATCCAAACCACTGTACTGTTTAAAAGCTTGCAAAAGCCTCTCGTAAAACTCATGCACTGTCTCCTTAGGCTCTTGCACGGTCCTATCTATCTTCACCCAGTCAATGTCTTGAGGTGAGATTTTCGACTTCAACCATGTGATTACCTGTTCGAACTTTTTCATCACTATCGGCGACGGACCATTTGTAATCGGGTTCCTGTCGGGCTCCGAGGCCGGCCACTCAACCGCAATTTTACATGCCGACCACAGATCACCCGGAACCACTATGTCAAACAAAGTGTTCAAATCAATCCACAGTACTTTCGAGATTTTGACAAAGCGATCAACTTGCTTATACCACTCCACAGGCTTTTCCCTCAAACAGGCAAAATCATTCGTAAAGGCAGCCAAATCACCTCTACTCCAAGGTACATGAACGTACCCCCCATTCTGTACCTCCCGTAAAGGGAAGTTCCCCATCTCCGTCATACCCCCACCCGGAGGTGGCGTCTCTCCTACTACTCCCCTGGAACTTTTCTTCTTTGACCACCTTTCTTCCCATTTATCAAGCATGATCCATGCCCTCATTGCTATGATTAGATCTTTGACATGGGTTCTCAATCCCATAACTAATTTCTCTTCCAGTTCCTGATCACTGTACTGTAACCTGTGATTTCCTTGCAATGCTTTAGTCTTCGACAAATCCACCCCATATCTCTTTGCCAGCTCTGACAATTTCTCGTGTGCTGTCTGCGCTTTGCGAGTCACATCCTTCGCTACAAAGAGTAATTCATCCTGTTCGTTCGTTACCATTCTCTCAAGGGGTAAATTTCCGCATATTATCTCATCCAATTCTGCCTTTAGTCTTACGACATCCAGCATCCTCCCTCTCAGGGCTCCCCTCAGGACTTCTCGACAACCCGCACCATCTCTTTCGTCGCACCCACATTCTCGTTCCTGTGGCCTACTCTCTCCTGACATGCCCATAAGAACAGAACGATTTACAATCGTCTCTCGTTCCCTCTCCGCTTCCAACACACCCTGACTTTGGGTTCTCACTGGTGGTGTCCACATTCTTAAGTCTGATCTTGACTCAGCTAAAGACCTTGATCTACCAGGTCTCGACTCTCCTTGTCCTCCCGGGAGTCAGCTGTAGCTGGCAGCGGCATACTCCATTCTATAGGTTTCGGAGTTTGCTCCATTCTCCTCACCGACCCCCTTTCTTCGACCACACTCCTCACCCCTACCTCTGACTGCTCTGAGCTTTCCACCTTCTCTGGCTCGAGTTCATACATCGACTCAATAGGTCCAATAATAACCGGTATTTTCAAAGCATCCGGTAACCTCACACCTCTCTCAACCTCTAAGCTAGTTACAGACTTATTCCTCGTATTCTCGGTTCCTATCGAGATCTTTCCTTCCACCCTCACCTCTGATCGGGGTAGTACTCCCCTACTCTCCTCTTCCTTTGTCTCATTTGCCCCTGAGTCATCCGAGTTATATGGAGGTGGTCTCTCAGATAACAACCTTTCCAATAAGCTGTCATCCGTATCACTGCCCTCTTCCTCCTCTTTCGACTTTTCTTTTATGTTGTCAGTTTGTACTAACAAAGGGTACAGTCTGTGTCCCTCTATTGCCTGTACTCTCCATCTTTTCTCTTGCCATCCCATCTAGCATCCTGGAACGCCTTAATCGACTTTTTCACTCTTTCTTGGTTTCTATCTCTATTCATATCATGCGCTGCTCTAATCCACGCATGTAATGCTTCAAATTGTGTTGGCCTCGGCAAAGGTCCTAAAGCAGCCATCACGGACTTCAACTGGTATAACACTTCTAGCCTGAATGAGCCATACCTCGGGAAAGCTAACTCTCCTTCACTTTGGGTCAATTTGTGCCAATTCTCAAGCCAAATTATAGTATGCAACCCCACATTTCTAGCCATGAAGTGTGCTGGCGTATCCTCGGGAGGGGCTTCTTCTCCCTCACGAGTAACCACATGTTCATCACCTCTACACAATTCTCGAAAAACTTTAAAACATTTCATAATGGCCAAATTCTGAACGCATACAATTTTCCGTTTACTTCCTGGTAACTGTCCACCAATGACAACGTCTCGCACACCAACCAACCTATCGCAGCGCGACACCTCTTGACGTCACTTCTCTCTCCACTCACAGCCGTTCTCCCTGTTCTCAACTCACTTCTTACTCTTGCATTCGTCCCATCCATACACTGAAATAACCGTTTGTCCCAAACAAGTTACTTCTCTGGCTGTCCGTCCACAGCCTCTGACTGTCCGTCCACAGTCTCTCGAAATTGTCGACCTCAGTTGGCAACTATCTGTCCCCGTCCGGGCAGACAGCTCGCCTCTGATAGGTTACTAATACTCAAATCCACATATAGCAACCCACGACCAGCGTCAGGTTGTCATACACTCACACATTCGCTCCCCCTATCTCGGTCCAGGTGATCGATGGTACCTCACGATCCCCTTCGGGTGGTCAACAAAATCTACCACGGGTGTATTCTACACCCAATCGCTCAGGCTTCTCATCGCCTAAGACTTTCCCGGGCTGCGCTCGCTCACAGCCTGATCTCACAATCACTCGACATTCACACCAACTCCGCAAGACATCTTACACAAATCAACACCGCAATCTACAACATCGCATCCTACTCATACTCACTCCTCGAACTGCTGCTTTCTGCCGCACTGCTACTCGCCATCAATGTCCGTCCGCCAGGTCGTCTGCTGCCCACCTTCTGATGATTCACCGTCACTTAACATTTATGGGCCTTGAGGATCACTTATCCTAATCTAAATCTTCCCTCGCTACCAGAAATAAACCATCCGTTTCTGCTACCAACTCAGAAAGCCGGATTCTCGTTTCTACCCAATTATCTACAAGAACCCACTCAGGTCGCCAGGATCTTTTTACTTGCTTAATAGCATAGAGGGAAGAAACACAATTATCAGAACGTATTTACCGCAATTTGACATTATTCGTAAAGGATGACTCAAAGTCTGGGAAGTTGACCTTTTATTATCAGCAAAAACATCTGAATATATAGGCACCTCAATACAAGGCACAAAAGATAAATGGGAACTACAACAAATGCTACTCTATGAAGTATCCGCATTCGACTAAAGATAAAAAGGATTACAGCTTCTAAAAGCATTAGGTACAATATTGCTATTGTGATATTAAATTTCAAAGTCATTAATCAAAGCATTTCTGTCCCTGCTCTATTCTAAAGTGACATCCCTACACAACATTCCCTTTCAGGTGAGAAAAGCATAAAAAGGTGTCAGCAGTGAAACTTCCTAAGAAGTCTTCACTCAATGAGAGCTCGACCTATGGTAATCCTTCTAGCCTCCCTCCTAAGTCTCGTCTGCCCAACCCACGGGGGCACTGTCCCTAATACGAAACCCCAAAATCTTTGTACACGCCCTTCAGCACACCCCTTCAGACAGGTCTTCCTTCAGTGAATTTCCATCCAGACTTTTTCATCTTCCTTTGTTCATTAATTCGACCTTGGGTCCCAGGCTCCTTCCGTACTAGGAGTTGCGATTTCACATTCCAATTCACTCCCCTCCAGTCTGCTCCTTCTATCTCAACTCCTACAACAAAGACTTATTCTAACTAACAAGCTAAATGTCCTTGCACCTGCAACAAAAACAGGGAACGGAAAAACCCTCGCATCATGAAGTTTTACATTTCACTGCAATTTAAGCTTTGACTTAAATCCCTGTCAGCCTAATAAGCATAGCTAAAATAAGGAACGAAGAGGCCTTCTCTTTTACATAGACAATTAGGCCTTGCAAAATAAAACACATTACAATCATTATTTCAGCATACCTATACATGAGCAACCTACATTCTAACTTTTTAACATGACCTACAATTACTTAATACATCACATCATTGCAGAACTAAAACATTAAACGTAATACAAATACATTTCATAATAACTGATGGCCTTTATTTCTCTCAAGGCCTGATTACATTTCTACATCTCTTTATCAACGGATATATTTCTATGATAATTCTAACACTCTTGAATTATATACGGGTGCTGACCAACACTGAATATGGTGCACTCCTACAAATCTTAACACCAGTGACGCTCTCTCAGCAGAATTAACAGGACTACGTGGAACAACTGCCAGATACACTAATATAGGCATTAGACAATGGATTCTCTCCAACAACAAAAAAAAGCATTAATATAATTCAGTGAGGGGTACAGCCACCTAAATTCTGAAAACAGCACGGCAGCTATACCAGGAAGTGGAACAACAACTCAGCGCATCTTTGTCCTGAGATGGTCCCTCTAGGTAGGGTTGAAGTCTGTGGGTTCTGTACAATTTCACAGTCTCTCAGTCAAAACAACATAAAAACAACAACTTGATTTAGCTGCAAAATGTGATCTTGAAAGGTCAGGAAACAGGCGGTGCAAAAAGCATCAAATAAAAAGAAAGCCGCAAGAAAATACAAGGCAGCTTTGGAAAGTACAATACAATCAAACTAAGGCCACAGAAGGCCATTAATATTGCCCATTCAAACAATGTTTGGGAAAATGAACCCCAGTGGAAAATTCACCTTCTTAAATGACCCACCAACAGAAAAAATAATGGGCCTCCCGAATTCACTCAACCCACAAAAAGTTGACGCTCAAGAACCAATACAAATCTAAGCCATAACGTAGCAAAGGAGGAAAAGGATGATCACCTGAGTGGTAATAGATTGGTGATGCAGGCCCAGGTACACACTTTAACAGTAGCGGCTCATGGAGGGAGTGCTGCTGGGCAGTGGGGCGGGAGGTAGTAAACTATGGAATACTGCCGAACGGAGGTAAGTAAACAAATAAATAAATAAAACAAATTTCGTTGCACACGCTGCATCGGATTTGGCAATGCAGCATGTGCAATGAAATTCGTTTTTATTTATTTATTTGTTTACTTACCTCAATTCGGCCGTATGCCGTAGTTTACGAACCCCCACCCTGCTACTCACCCGCCACACCGCCTCGCAGCACTCCCTCCACGAGCCGCTACTGCACCTTAAGCTGTTCACATTCCACACCAAGACCTGCGCTACAGGAAAGAGCACCACAGACTCCCATAATAGATAACAACAATGGCATTAAAAATTTCACAGAAGAAACAAACAATTCCTGACTTTATTCAATATCATTAAAAAGTTATGTGGATCTCATAAGGCATTGGAGGTCAAAACCATCAATCAGCCTGACAATGTGACTGAAAATCTTGTCAATAACCCCTCTGAAGAGCACTCATGATCAGTAATTAAGATATTGAGTACTTCTGAACAACCAACTTACGAGGATCCAAGTAATGAGCACAAGCATCAAGGAAATTAAGTGAGTTTCATATAGCATACCCAACCGCACACCTTGGAAGGTCACATCATTCATATTCCTGCAGTAAAGGTAACAGGGAAAAGGAATGTACATAAAGAAAATTTTTAAAAAACATATTGAGATGGGTGATAACTCAGAAACAAAAGTGTAGAACATTTCAAACTTGCATTCCTCATTATTAAACATTCAACAAACGTCAATAGTTGCGCTCAACATGCAGTCAAACAAACTGGACATTCAGATAGACCTCACGAATATAATAGCTGCACATATTACTGGAATAAATTCAAAGTTAGAAAAAATGTTAGAAAAAATTACTGAACTTATAATAAAGGTGCAAAAACTAAGCCCAGTAGCCCATACCATATGTGGCCTAAAAATAGATCATTCTGAATGAAATGAAATGTAACATCTCGACAACATTCCCAGTCGGCCCGACGTAGAACTGAATTTCAAACATCAAACACCTACTACCGTGTTATCACACACGGTAGCTCTAACCAAACTAATGAGGAAACCAAGGGTTGGGCTAGGAGAAGTACCAGGTAATACAGAACAAATATTGCAAAGCCCAGATCATTCAATTGAACACGACAGGCTCATGATTCCCAAACAAATCAAGAGACAAAACAAAACGCACCAGGAAAGCCTGAAAGGACCCAGATTTCACAGGGAAGGATTTCCAACGTGGGAAAATACTGTACCCTATTTTTGAAGCCAAACAGGAGCAACAAGATTCAGTGAGTATAGCAACCAACCAGAACGTTGAAGCCGAGGTAAATCATGAAAACTCCTCCCAGCAGAACACATTTGGTACAACATCATTAAATGATGAAAAGATAAACATCACAGAGAAGGAACGAGATAAGGTAAAAACACAAACAAGTACCAACCAAAAGCTGTGATCTAGAGAAAAAGAAAATTCTGTGCAAAATGCAGAGGGTGTAGAGAGAGAAGGAAACAACTCTCAAGTAAAACAGGAAAAGTCATACTTCAAAGCAACTGTGACTAACACCTATGTTAATAACAAAGAAAGCAGCAATTATAAGAAACATACTTGAGATCCACAAACAGCTAGGCAACCAACAACCTTCAAAAGTATCAATCACAATAAAAACTCATATGAACTGTCGTGGAAGAGACAACTCCAAACAAGTAATGAACAAAACGAACAGATAACAATAAAAGTTAATCTACTAAAGAATAATGGGTCACCATAAAAACCAAGAGACGTGGAGAAGCAGTCCTTATCTCCATCATTACTACCCACATTAGACTCAGATTGAACAAAGAGCACAAACAATCAGATCACACTAACAATTCAGTACACTTCGGAGGGTCAACAGGACCTCCTCAACAGAGGAAATATAATGAAACTGCTTGCAGAAGTACTTACATTGAAAAAGGTCACTTCTGCAGACTTGTTATCAATTAAATGTATCTCTCAGGAGGACAAGAAATAAATGGAAAAAACTATCTCCTCTTGGATGAGATCACTTCCCTAATCATGAATGCTAGTCAACAGTTTGTAGCATGTGGCATTACACTCTCAAAACAACCAAGGCAATGCTACCCTTCACCCTTGCCAATGCTGCTCAGCAGACTTAGCTCTGGTCCAGTAATCATCACGGTATACTCAGTTTTAAAAAGCGCAGGAGGCAAGATGGGAGTGGTTGAACAAGCAAAGAGTAAATATCTGAAGGAACAGGGTGAAAATGAATGGCATTGGATTGCAACAACACTAAATGCCTCTAGAAGCAAATGACTCCCTAAACAAAGAACTAGTAATCCAAATGATGCCAAATTAAAGCTTTTATCCTGCAATATTGCTGGGGCAAATCAGAAAATACAGGATAATGCACCACCAATGAACTGAGACAAATATGAGAACATTGAGCTCCAAGAAACTTGGCTAATCGACCCAAAGCAAGTGGTGGGCTACACCCTTCAGCATTTAAAAGCCACAAGAACACATCGATATGGGAGGTCAAAAGGTGGTCTTGCAGTGTATGTCACCACGGCATTGAACATCAGGTTGGAACATCTGCCCAGCTCCATAACAGAGCACAAATAATCAAACTGGATGAGTGGCCTAACTATCCAAAAGCAACAATAATACTGATAAATGTCTATATGCACCCAAATGCACAAAGAAAGGTTACATTATCTAATAAGTTACTTACAGCAATAACAGAAATTAGGCTTGAGAAACCAACATGGGCAATAATGGTACCAGGAGACTTTAACTCCAATTTAATTCACACTCCAGAGGAGGATGAGTACTTAACAGCACAAAACGTGACTTGGTCAGTATTCCCCCAATCAAGCTCAGTAACAAAGCGAAACGATCTCAATGGGCAAAAGCTAGTTATGGCCTTAGAATATCTAGGCCTGTGAGTGATAAATGGTAGGTCCCAGGATGATAGACAATGAGATACACATACCATGGTCCAAACTCACAGTCAACAATCGATTACGCAATTCTTTCGTTACCTCTATTGGATCACGTGAAGAAATATGATATTAATTATACCACCAGAAGTGATCACTCATACCAAGATTTGGAACCAAGTATAAGCCCCCATGGAACTCACTAGCCCCTGTTGAAATGGGGCAGTTAACAACAACTTATTTGAAATGCATATGATGGCCAGCTAATACTCTCCCTGAATTAGTGACACTGGCTAAAGAGATAATGGAGAACAGTATTACCACAACTGTTAGTAACACAGAGAGCTGGATGACTTTTACAATGAATCTACTAACTCTTGCACATAAAATCAATTATGCCTAGGGAATTACATATAAGCAGCCTTCCTCCCTCACAAACAAGGCCCGTATTCTAAGAAAAGGAACTGAGAAAGGCAGTCAGAAGCACAAGGGGAACTAATGTTCCAAAAGATACATGGGATAAAATAGAAAACCTAAGGAAGCTAAATAAAACGCAAACAGATGCATTTTGGACAAAGTTCATATTTGACTCAAAGAAAACAAACACCGGAGCTTTCTGGGTAACTATAAATGGGATTACAAGAGCTCAACCATTGATAAACAACTCAAGTGCAACAGAAGATGGCTTGGCAATCCACTTAAGCAAAACATTTAACAAAAGCTCACTCATGGTCAATACAGAGTTGAACCACTGCAATAAAGAAACATATTATAAGACAAAAGCTGATTCAATTTACAGAACAACAGAGACAAGTAACTTGCACACAGCTCTGGGTTGCCCAGTAGGGGAGTAGGCTTCTCAATGCTGCAAACAGGAGATTGTCAAAAAAGTAATAATGTTGGGATGAAGGAATGGGGCCACAGGGCCAAATGGCATCCCACAGGCCATCTTTGAATGTGATCCAGACTACTGTGTAAACCTGTGTCGGAGTTGTGCAATGAGGTGCGAAGACTAGACAAAATCCCTAGAAGCTGGAAAAGTTCAATAATAAGTCCGGTATATAAGGGTGGTGAGAGGTCGGACCAGGCCAGCTACAGGCTAATAATAGCGCTAATTAATTCTGAAACCAAATATTATGCAACACTAATCCTGGATGAATTGGTTGAATGACCAATTAACTGCAAGATAATTCCACTCAATCAGACAGGATTTCACAGAGGGTCTGGCACAACAACAAACATCCTAGCCCTTGCTAACAAAGAAGATGGGAGTAAGTGTTCTCAGAAAAATCTATAACTATGCTTTATAGATTTAAAAAGCAGCTTTTGACAGTGTAGACCGGGGCCTGCTATGGAGCAAATGAGGAAGAGGGGCCTTCCACAGAGAATATTTCAAGTCATAATGCAGTTGTACACGGATATGTGGATTCAAGTAAAAAAAGCCAATGGGACCAGACTATCAAGGAAAATCCATACAGAGGTAGGCCTCAAACAAGGCTGTGTTCTAGCACCTCACGTATTCAAACTGTTTATTGCCGATCTCTCCTGAAAATTAAATCAGGTAAACTCCCATCCTTCACGTCTGGGTGCCCTATGTGTGACATATCTCTCTTACACAGATGACATAGTCCTGGTTAGCCAAACAAGAGTTGGCCTTCAAAGAGTACTCAATGAGCTAGCAGTTTTTGTTAAGGCCAATGTGTCAGAAATTAACAGTACAAAAACTAAAATAATGACAATCAGGAACCGACCCGGGCCACAGTTTCCAATCGAGCTTGGAGAAACAAGTCTAAAAGTAGTCAATGAATACAAGTACTTGGGATTGTATTTAGACAATTGATTGAACTTTCAATTTCACAAACAATATATTGTTAAGAAAGGAAATGGCTTAATCTATGTGTTCTCTACTCTCGCAAACAAATTGAATGGGCTATCCTTCAAGCCAGGCAGTCATTGCAGCAAAATTATTGCCAACAGTCTCTAATGCAAGTCTGGTCTTGCATGGAAATGATGCAACACTCCCGGATAATCTCCAAACAAAAGCATACAGAAGAGTATTTGGTCTGCCACAGAATGGCTCCCTGTCTCAAGTCCATTTGGAATTTGGTCTTACACAACAAGCAATAGGGAGAAGATATACCACAATAAAAACATGGTACAAAATACAAACAAATTGATCAATTAATAAGGCATTTGTTAAGCGCGACTACTCACCCGTAAGGGTCTCAATGCGCTAGGGGTGGGGCAGGGGGTGCAGTTCCAGTCCATCAAGGAGGGGGGTCTGTCGAAGAGCCAGGCTTTGAGGTTTCTTGCGAAGACGGCTTTGGCCGCAAGGAAGGAGAATGAGCGGACTCCCGATCTGGCTTTTCTGGTGCGGGGGACCACGGCATAGGGGAGCTGGGCTGATCGTAGGATCCTTTGGGGTGCATAGAATTTGAGTAGGCTGTTCAGGTATGCTGGTCCGGTGTTGTGGAGGGCCTTGTGTGCGTGGGTGAGCATCTTGAAAGTGACTCTCGCCTCGAAAGGGAGCCAGTGAAGTGTGCGCAGGGGCTGGGAGATGTGGCAGTGTTTTGGCAGGTTGAGGACCAGTCTTGCGGCGGCGTTCTGGATGCTCTGTAGCTTGCGGGTGGGGTTCACATTTATTCCGGAGTAGAGTGTGTTGCCGTAGTTGAGTCTGCTGGTGACCAGGGTGTGAGTGACTGTCTTTCTGTGTTCAAGGTGGATCCATTGGAAGGTCTTACGTAGGAGGCAGAGGGTGTGGAAGCAGGAGGACGAGACTTGAGTTGATCTGTTGGTCCATTTTGAGCTCGGAGTCCAGGATGATTCCCAGGTTGCGTGCGTGGTCCCTGGGGGTGGGCGTGTTTCCGAGGGCGGTGGGCCACCAGGTGTTGTTCCAGGCGTCAGGGTTTGGGTCCATGATGAGTACTTCCGTCTTGTTGGTGTTTAGTTGTAGGCAGCTGTTTTTCATCCATTCTAAAGTTGTGTCTGGCGGTGTTGGGTTCATTGGATAGTGAGTCTATAAAATGATGCCTTGTGGAGGGCCCAGGAAGAGGAACCCCACTCCATCAACAGTGAATATTTTAGATCATCCTTGAAGGCAACAAATACAACGGATCTACGGAGTCAAGATTATTCCTTCCAGTTTTTTCGTCAATTAATAAACAAAGTTGCCAAAAATGACTCCCTAGTAGAGGATAAACACAAGCTAGCCAAGCGGACATATTCCTGGATGGTCCTTCAATCCTATGCCATATTGAAACCGGCTGCATAATTGAACTCAATATTTTATCGACATCTAGACAGAAAGTTAATGGCCACTCGGTTTACGTGGTTGTTAACTCTAGCCGAAAAACCATCCTGGAAACATAGTGGTCCCAGGACACGTTGTCTATGTGGTGCAGCAGTGCAGGACTTTATTCATCTGATTTGTATATGTCCCTTTTTAAAATCTAGTTGCGTTTTATTCTTGACAAAAGCTCTTAATGCTAGAGGCATTTGTTCTAGTAGAACAGCGATAATTAAGGGTTTTGACCAAACTAATTCTCAGCTCAACTGTAAATTGATGACATTTTGATGTTTTATGAAACAGTAATACAGTCTGAGGAAAAAAAGCACTCCAAATTTATTTATTTTTATTTATTTATTTTAACTTGCGTTTTAAAATATCATTAATTATTATCTGTTTAATCTACTGTATCATTCGGTCAATGTGATGGAGGTCTTTATTATAGATGAAATCGGACAGGCTGGGTTATAATGGCATTGTAGCACCTTAGAGCAATTGATGGCGTGTGTGCCTACAACAATCAAAATTGACAAGCTATAATGCACTATTAATGACTTCGAATATTGGCAGCCATAATTTTTTTTAGGTAAAATGTTAACGATTTTATTGGAATGTTGTTATCCTTTTTATTAACTTAAATAATAAAGCATATGAATCAAGCATAACAGCTGAAATATTAACAATATTAACAATATCTTGCAACTGCTAACACTAAGACTCTCCACCTTGGTCAGCCAGGCAATTATCTGGACTATACTTGGAGGAAGACAAGAAGGAAGGAATAAATGATGGAAGGAGGACGGGAGGGAGCAATTATCCAAACAGATATTATGATGAAAGGCACACTTTCAGTGCTTCATTGAACAGCTGCTTGATGCAAATGAACACGAGGTCCCTCAGGTCTGGAGCACATGCTTAAATACCGCCAGTGTGCAGCGCCTAAAGACAACTGCTGAACTGCGGCACTGCCCCCAGTGGCTCCTCGGGCAACGCAGTTTTCCTAGCATCGGGTGCGTCCAAATTATTTCAGATCTAAGAATCGTGTTCAAGATGTGATCTTTCACATTTATTTTAACAAAGTGGTTCTCTCTGCGTGAAGCAGGCTGGAAATAAAGTGCAGGCACACCCCGTCTCACAGTCAGCACCCTGCCAAGGGGTGCAGGAATTGAGCTTTCATCTACCAGGTTAGTCAGAAGTCCGCTCAGTTATGTGGCGCGAGGGCAGGGATGAGGAGTGATGTCATCATTGAGGTTCTCGTTGATACCCCTGATTGGGGCACTTGAGTTCGCGCCACAAGTCAATCAAATCGCATGGAAGGTCAGTCATACAACCGCATGCAGAAACTTAGAACGCGGAATACACATTATTAAGACCATAAAAATAAGCAGGTGGGAAGTCGGGCCTTTCGTTTTTAGGCGAAGAGCCTTCCCAGTGAACCAAATGAGTTCCCTGACTCCCTTCTGCCCCACTCGAATGAGGCACTTAACATCGGATTAAAATAAAGCAATCCATTCAGATCAAAACATAATATAAATTAACCATTTCAAGTGAAGCTTGGCAAACACATTTCTACGGAATGGTTTTCTATTTGTGTTTGTCTCCTTTGTTTAATCTCACTTCAATGATGTTTTCTTTCATTTTCTCTGCTTTTCTCAGTGCTTTGTGAGAACACAGTTATCTCCATATCATGAAAGCAGGCTCGGAGGTAGAAATGTACGTCACAGGGATGTTTGTGCATGTTTGTCGTGTGCCTTTTTGTTGTGGTGGTGTTGCTCTACTTTTTTGTGCTGCTGTGTTTTTGTGGTGTGTTATTGCAATGCGATGTTATGGTGTTGTACTGTTTGTCGTTTTGCAATCTGTTTTTACAGTTTAGATGTGTTGTGCCCTGTCATGTTTTATTTGGGTTGTTATGCTGCTTTGTGCATGTTATTGTGTAATGTGTTGTTTAGTTTAGATATGTCAAAACATGCTGCTATTTCCAGCCAAAAGCAGCACATGCCTTTTATGTTCCTGTGAAAAGTAACTAATTACCACTATCTAAGATGATAAAATAGCTTGAATTCAAGTCTTCAACTACTTAAGACATCAGTCAGACCAAAACTACAACAGAGACCGTGGACCATATCACATACTGCAAATACTAATTTAAGACATGGTTTCTGCCACAATTTTAGGTTGACTGGTGTATCAAATATCTGAAGTGCGCAAGCAGCACTATTTTACCATATTAGGCAGTGGTAATTGGCCACTTGCCACAGGAATTTTATAGCCATGTGCTGCTTTGGCTAGAAATGTAGCTGCATTTGTTTACATATTTTAAGTTAATAACAAACTATAACATATTAACGGATACAATGCAACATAAAAACACAAAACATAACAGGGCATTGCACAAAGAAACAGTCAAAACTGAATGCTATACAACCATAGGACAACATAAGAACATCACATTGCAATAATGCACCATAAAAACAACAGTTCACATCACCACAGCAATAAACATACATACGCATCTTGTCAAACATTTCCGTCTCCAGATCTCTGCTTTAGTCATGCAGTGGCAAAAGATGTTTGCACTGGACATAAAATACTGTCAGCTAAAATGTTTTGTGATTCAGCACTATAGTTAAACTCAGCACTCGGCATGCTCCCTTTACATGATACAGCCCCCCGTGTCTTATTTCCCATTTCCATACAGTTACTTCTAAAAGGGACTAAAACGACAAATACCAGAAAGCACAGAAAAAACAACTCACTGGGCTGGATCCAAATCCTACTCCTAGAAGAGGAGCAATTGATCTCCCTAGAACAAAAACTTCAACAGCGGTGAACAGAGAAAAGTAGGAAAAAGAAAGAGATACTAACATGGAAAAGGCATCTCTTGATAACCATGAACAGCGCCAGAAAATTAATATCACGGAAATTGCCTTTTCGTTTTCTAGGGTTCGTTCCAAAATATATTTGATCCTATTTCATAGTGTTGTGTAACTGCCTTGAAACCGGACTGCAAATTACCCAGAGTGCCCAGTACGGCTATTTATTTCGAACCAGCACAAAACGCTTCTCATTACTGCATAACACTGGTAAGCTATTTTTCTCCATTTCTCTTTGCAGTAGGCTGTGCTGTTTGTAGCTTTCAAAAACAATGGGGCATATTTACAAGCAGGCGATAAAAAATTATCGCCACTTTTGCGGCCGTTTTCGGCCAAAAAGTGGCGATAATTTTATCGCCTAATTAGCAAGGCCACGCTAACGCGTGAAACTTTGCTTTAGCGTGGGGATTCTTTACGCCCAGCTTTGCATCTCTAATGAGATGCAAAGTGGGCGTTCCTGACCTAACATGACCTCATCAAGCCCCACGTTATGAAGCATAGCGTCAGGAAAATAACCCCTGTTATCGCTACTTTCCTTACGCCTGCTTCAGGGCTGACTTAGCCATGATATCCTATGGAAGGTGGATATCATGGCTAAGTTTGTGAGTCCCTATCAGCAAGCAAAC
Source organism: Triturus cristatus (assembly GCF_964204655.1). Classification (NCBI taxonomy): domain Eukaryota; kingdom Metazoa; phylum Chordata; class Amphibia; order Caudata; family Salamandridae; genus Triturus; species Triturus cristatus. Next base: position 409,995,963 of record NC_140590.1, read on the forward strand.
GCCACATTGCGTGAGATTATCGCTGGGTTTCCAGCGATAATCTCACGTTAGGCAGTTAGCGTGAGGATTTTTATCGCTGAGGAGATAAGCGTTGCTAATAGCACGCTATCTCAGCGATAAAAATCCACATTACCCGGCGATAATTATCCTCACGCTAAGAGCGCTGAGCGATAATTATCGCCGGTTGTTACTGATATGCCCCAATGTTCGCTCCTTGCCTGCAATACAAAATTGTGCACGAGGAAATAGAAACATACATTTGTCCGAAATGTGAAATTAAACCAGTCTTTAGTATCTTAATGAATGCGTGACTGCAGCAGAGACGTCAATAGTCAGAACCTTGACAGGCGAGGACAGGTTTTCCTCTTCTCTCCCTTTCTTAGGCTAATATACGGATTGCAATATCTTTCTTCTGGGACTGAATACAAATCTCCTTTTCACACCGTATTTCCACTAACAGAAGGTATTTTTCAACAAAAATAGTTTCAGACTGCAATCTCCGTCCAGAGCACCATTTGTTTTTGACTGGTCCTATTTCATGTCATTGGTGGTAAGTAAAAGCATGCTTGCTCTGATCAACTTTCACCACTCAGTTATGGTTATGGATTCAGGATTCTGGAGGTGTTGCTGTATGAAAAGGACACATATACACATATATTCTATGATATTCTGTTGTGGGTGTGATGCGTTCTGTTGGTTTCTGTGCTGCTCGATTTTCGTGCTGCAGTTTTGCAGTGTGATTTCGTTGTGCTGTACTGAGGTTGCTGTGCTGGTGTCTGCTTTGACTGTTTTGTTGCCATGTGCCATGTTATGCTTGCAATTGGGTTGCTTTGTTGCTCATGTTGTGTTCAGTTATTCAGTTCAGTTGTTTACTTTAAATATGTGTACAAAAGCTGAACATCCCTTGAAAGTTCCTGTAACAACAAAGCATTTACCACCAGCGGTGGCTCCTCCTTCTTACCGTTTGAGATTAGCCCCCAACATCAGGCAGATAATTAATTTATTAGTATGTTTATTGTTCACTTATTTGGATTGCCATTTGTTCTGTAATTAACCTTCACATTTAATTTCCGTAATGTCTTCAAGGTCGGGCTGCTGACGTACAGCGTTATGTAGTGGGCGTGATCCATCCTAATTGCAGTGACTGTTTGAACATCATATTGGTGGCCGTATACCCGCCTCCGTGAAGTTCAGAGTGCATGACTGTCAGTCCAGCCATTATGTCACAACCAGCTAAATATTAGGGGTGGATGGAGCTTGCAGAGTTTTAATCCGTGGAGTTCTGCGGAGCTACCCAAAAACTTGGCGAGAGTTTGCTGAGCTCCGCGAGCGGTGGAGTTATGGTACGTCGCGCTGCTCGCATTGATTTTTAGAACCGGAAGCTTGTCTCACACTGTAAAATCAGTGTAAACGGCACCACACGACGTGCCAGAGTGCATTGCTTCCTTATGCCAATCAAGTGGATTTTCTACTCTAGGTGTAGCTTTCGCACCGAGCGGCAGCTTTCTCAACGCGAGTGGTAGCGACATGCCGTAACCTGCCAGGGCTGAGAAATCTCACATGGAGATGGTATAGTGCTTGATTTTCTCACTCGCCAACTTACCATTTGCGAGCTGTGCATGAGCAAAAACTCCACCATGCAGCGGTTGGCAGAATTTTTCCGTAACTCTGCACTCCAAGCTAAATGCGTAGTTGACAAAACTATGTGAACTCTGCTGGAGGAGCGGAGTTTTCTGCCCACCCGTACTCAGCATAAGGATGTGGCGTAATCGGCAGAGCTGCCAACTGGGTAGCCAAGTTCGACGCTTGGTGTTGGCTCAACTAATTTACTCTGCACCACTCCACTGTACTGCACTGTACACTATTCCACTCCATTCTACCCTATTACACTGTATGCAACTTCAATGTTTGCCCCTCTGATGTATGTTACTCCCTTCTATCTCGCCCCACAATACACCACTCCAGTCTACACCACTTCACTGTATTCCACTCCACTGTAATGTACACTACTACACTATACGCTATTAATCTTTGCGCCATTGCACTGTATGCTACTATGCTATACACTATTATACTCTATGCCACTCCACTGTACAACTCTCCACTCTATGCTACTCCACTCTACATCACTCCTGTCTACACTCCTCCACTCTATATTACACCTCCATAGTACAAAACTCTACTACACTCTATATCAGTCTACTAGGCTCTACTCCACCCTATACCTGTACCCTCCACTGTCCAGATTTGCACTCAGCTCTACCCCCTCCAACACTATTGTATAACACCCTGCTACACTCTAAGAGCCTGATTGCGGTTTGGCAGTCTTGGTGTGGGCCACCATGCCAGCCTTCCGCTCGAAGACCGCCAAAGCCTTCCACACACTGCCCACTGGATTACGAGTTAAAATCCACCCAGTGGTCCTGCGATGGAGGAGCATTTGTAAGGCTCATAGCATAGCCTTAAAAAGGCACCTTCATGGGATCACCAAAACGCGTTCCTTCTTGACATGGAGTGTGTAGTCCATGCTGTGCAGAGCAGGTGGTGCAGAAAAACGGGGGGTCACACCAGACCTTATAACACACTCTTTTAAGTTTGCTAACCAGACAACATTACCTATAACTCGCCACTATACCATGCACTGTTTGCTCACAAATAATGATACTCCACTTTACAACGCTATTGTAGGATGCTGGCTCACTATATAGTGTTCTAAAATGAATTACACTGTGCAGAGAGTCCAGTGAGTTCCTTATTGCATGACAGAGGCAAAAGTAGATAATACTAATGCTCTATTTGTGGTAGTGTGGGTGAGCAGTTAGGTTAGTGCTAAGCATTTGCTGTACTCACAGAGTCAATAAATGAGACACACACTCAAGAATAAATCTGAAACCAATTTATAAACATAATATCAATTTTTATGATGTTTTGAGATCAAGAACTTTGATTTACACCGTACTTTAGGAATTGTGATTTTAAGAGTTAAGTAAATATATAACTTTTGTGTGCAATTACGCACCATTGAAGTCAATAGGGAAAAGCAGAAAAATGCATATCAAATCAGGCAATGCATTTACGAAGTTCACCTTCTCGTTTCAGGTCGACAGTAGGACCAGGTCCAAAGTTCCAGCAACAGAAAATTGGGGGTGTCCTGAACCCAGCGTTACGACGAAGACTGCACAAAAGGACATGGAGGTAAGTCCAGTGGACTTGCCTGGAGTGAGGAGGACCCAAGGGTTGCAGAACCACAGGATCACAGCTGGTTAATTGTCACCAGGACATTTGAGCCATAGTGCAAAGCAGGTGGGTCAGACAAGCGTTGTGCGTTGAACAGTCGTTCCTTTCAGAAGCAGGCAACTTGGAGAGGATATGTTGGGACAGCTGGGCATTGAACAACATCAGTCTCAGGGGTCGTGATATCCCTTGACAGGTGCTTGCTTCTGGAATAGTTGAAGTGGGGAATGGACTTTTCATCTGGCTGTTTGCTATAGGGGGTCCTATGCCACGGGTATTGGTATTGTGCAGGTCCAATAGGTCCTGGGGTCTCCAAACTTAACAAAATTGGGGAGACCGATCTAACCCTCCGGAGCTGATGTAATTCTTTTAGCGTGTGCCCTGCATCAAAGTCATTGGGGTGCAGCACGTCGACAAACCGGACTCGGTGGGATCGGTGCCTGTGATGTGCAGGGGAGTAATACCTTCACTCCAAGGGAGGTTCTCGGTGATTTCTCGAGGGCTTGAGGAACTCTGGGGTTCTTGGAGTCTTCACAGGTTCAGGACAACACATCACACCATAATAGGTGAGTCTTTGAGGCAGCAGGCAGGGTTTGGTGCCAATTTAGTCTGCAGCAGGGCTTCAGTTCTCAGGCAGTGGGTCTTGTTTGTCCTTTTCTTCTTCTTGTGCATCAAATCTAAGGTTCAAGGTCCAGGGATACCACCTAAATACAACATGTAGGGGCGTTAAACAAGTAGGCAGGTATTAGCCAATGGTCTACCTACCTTTAAGGTGTCTACACCCTCTAAGAGACCACTTCATGTGGGAAGGGGCACTTCCCAAACACTGATAGTTTGTTTTACAGGAGAGGGTATACTTCGGCTGCCACACCTTAGGAGTGGTGCTGGCTGGATGTGGACACTCTTCTTCATCTATCTAATTTTTCTGCCGGCCCTCTTGCCAAATGTGGAGCATGACAGGGGGTGGCATCTCCCACTATCTGTGGAAGCCTGGGTAGACCTTCAAAGTAAGCAACGCCTTTTAAATTTTCCGCTCTGGAAGGCAATTCCCGTTTGGAAGAGGTGTGAAGCACCTCTGCCCATAGCAGGCTTTGTTTCTTGCCTTTGAGAGCACAGGCTTTCACCCCATGAAGTCAGAAACATGTCTGGTGGTGGCAGGCTGGCTATGACTTGTCAGAGACCACACCGGTGCATGATAGGTTTTCAGGGGATCCTCTAAAGGGTTTCCTCAGTGCATCTATTAATAAATTCAGCACTGACCTCAGTGAGGATTTATTGAGATGAGATGTTTGGTACCAAACATCTTAGGGTACAGTGCAGCCATCATGGAGCTAGGAAACTCATAATGACAAGTATCCAGCCTGTGATCTCTTTATGGCTTCCCTGTGAACTTACAGTGTCTAAGAATGGCTGAGAGTGTGCATGGACATGTCTGCTCATGCAGATATGTCCAGACATGGGATACAGGGCTGTGTGCCATGTCGACTCTTCGGATTTCTCTGCACCAAGACACACAGAGTGCAATGTCTAGGGTTTCAGGGGTGGCACAATTTGTTCTGCTGCCAGGTTTATCATGCACTAGGGACTAACAAGGGTGGCTGAAGTTGTGGCAATCATGATACAGTTTTGGGAAAGAGATCTTGCACTGGAAACCTGGTTGGCAGGTACCCAGTGCACTTTGAAATCACATCAGGCATCAAGAACAAAGTGGGAGCTCACCCACAAAAGGGGTACTTTCATACAACAACACTGTAAGAGACTCTTTGCCACTCTACTGCACAACACTACACCCAACAACAGTCGGCTGCACTCCAAGCCACTCTGCGACACTCTACTCGATATACAGGCAAGGACCGACTATTTCTGGGCGGTTAACTCTACTCTGCTAGCGGAGTTTGCTGAGTTTTTAGCACTCTGCACTTCACTTGGAGTGTGAAGTTTTGGGAAAACTCCTACAGCCGCCGTGGAGCATAGTTTACCGCCGCCGTCTCAAATAAAATGCAATTTACCTGACCTTAATATGGGAGTTCCTCAGGACTGGTTCTTCTTGCGTGCAGTTTAACATTCGCGCACTAGTTGTCCTCAAACTTCTCGCTGTTAGCTGACTTCCTCCAGATTGAATCAGAGGAGCGGACAGCAGAGGCTTCCTTTCAGTGCCAGCGTGCAGCCAGGATCATGACAGAGGAGGCTAGAGTCTGGCGGGCTGCACCTCTGTACCCCCACGTGAAGGTAAGGTGACCATCCTGCTGGGATTGGGAGGGAATGTAATGCTTTAGCTCGGGAGTGGGGTGTTTGCACTTGTTCTGAGCAGCGCGCACTTTTGCAAACGAGCAGCTGCGTCTAGCTGCACTCATATCCGGGCCCGGGGCTTCCCAAATGTAATGAGCTTCAAGTTCTCAGGGGCATCTGTGACCTACGCTACGGCCGAGCAAACCAGTGTTAAGTTTAAAAAATGTAGCATTCAAATTCTATTGGTGTTTTGTTTTCGTTACTGTGAGTCACTCAACACTTGGTGACTCTTGTTGTCCCTCTGGATACGCAGTCATGTTGTGTGCTTTGCAGTGGTCATAGTTTAGTAATTTTTTCGAGGTGAGCCAGGTTGTTTGGGGCTGAATGGTGCAGCATCCTGCCTCTCATCCCAGCAAATAGACTAGGACTGGTGCATTTGTTTACAGTGCGGTGGTGGTTTGCGTTTACCAGTGTGTACTCTGGTGGCTTGAGTTGCGACACGAATGGCATCATGTTGGGTGGAGGTGGGAACCGGCCCTGCTTGGTATTGGAGTCCTCTGTTGTGGTGGTATAGTTAGCAGCGAGCTCCCAAGCGGTTCCAGACCCATTGGGGGTCGATTGGAATGTTCAAGCGTGTCCTTTGTGTAAGGGTTGGAGTCCCGGGATTGGTGCCATACTGATGGCTGAACACCAACAGGTGTGGCATTTTAGGGATAACTGGTGCACAACAGGGTTCGTGACTGCAGACGGTCAGAAATATAAATACAAAAGCAAATGTGATGGCCTGTTCTCATTGTTATTTTCAGTAGCCTACCCTTCCGTGTCCCAGTAAACGTTTCAGTTGTATACTACTAAATACAAACTTCTTGAGGCTACAAAATCAGCAATCCGTACACTTGCATCTAAGATCACAGCAGTGGAAGGAATTCATTTGCTGAGTCACATTGGCTATTTGTGTTGCACAGCTGCTTATCTAACTCTCAGTTCCATCGGGTGCAATGAAAGGAGCGTGGGGTGGTTGTGTGGGAATGTTTCTAGTTCCAGAAAGTAGTTCATCACACCTCAGAGTGCCCATTTGTAAGCGTTCTCTTCCAGGGCTATTTTGATGAATTTATTCAGGTGATATTTTTGATGGGGGAAAATATGCAGAGGATCGCATTTCAGACTAATTTCTACATTCCTTTATAGCTCAATTGCACCATCTACAGGCAACAGGTAATATAGATCAGCTCCTACTGGCTATGTAAAATATTTTAGAAGCAAGGACTGCATTCAAATCCAGGTCTAAAATTGAATCTCAGTTTAAGTTACACCTCAAGTAGGGGAACTCCGCGGAATCTCACAGAGTTTTTTGGTAACTCAGCGTAATTCCGCGGCGGGAAACTCCTCGAACTGCACCCAAGTTTAGTACTGACACAACCTAGTTATTGCTTCCTCCTGCAGAGCATGTCTGTGCTCTTTGACTGCAAGTGAAAAGACATGTTCTGAAAAGCATAGTCTCTCTCTCTCACACAGTGAGACAGTGTTACTTATACATTTACTGACGTACTCAGAAAGTATTTATGCATTCAGCAGTATCAAAAACAGTTGCAGACACTGTTACAAACTCAAGTATTCACCAACACAGGCACTCAGATATGCGTTCAGCCACTTACATAGAGTTACTTAAAACAGATAGTGATATAGCAGCATACTTACTTAAACATTTGATGGTAGTCCTACAGATGGCCTCCTACATTCACTCAGATATCAGCAGCGGTCCGTGGAGGGAGTTCCGTGGGGCGGAAAGGCGGGGCAGGGTGGGGGGTACTAAACACCGGAATATGGATAATTGGAGGTCAGTAAACAATTAAATAAATAAAACGAATTTCATAGCGCGCCCTGCATCACAAAATGTGGTGCAGCGCGCTACAAAATTCATTTTATTTATTTAATTGTTTACTTGCCTACAATTGTCCATGTTCCGGTGTTTAGTACCCCCCACCCTGCCCCTCCCCCGCCCCGCCCTTCCGCCCCACGGAACTCCCTCCACGGACTGCTGCTGTCAGATATGTAGCCAAGTATTGACACAACCTAGTCACCGAGTAGACAAGCAGTTTTTTGTTTGAACTCTATTTTATTGTTTTCACAGTCAAACTAAAAAACTTAGAACGTGACAATTGATGAGACCTACTACTGGAGAGATTATGTCTGCATTTTGAGGTCAGACCTACTACTGTAGAAGGTATCTGTGATCTTTTAGTGCCAGCTAAACTTGCCATAAAAAAAACTCTTTGCTAAGTCTTTAGCCCTCGTTTTAGTACATATAACTCACCTCTGAGATAGACTGTAGGAATGTGATAACGCATGGTGCTTTGTGCTTAAGAAGTAAGAAATGTTGTTTTGAGTTTTAAGTTACTCCTACACCTGAAAACCCCTACGACTATTAGTTCATAGAGTCCACCAACCATAATGCAAATTATATACATGTTCTGAAATAGAGAGTCTTTGTCTCATGCAATTAGACAGCACAAAGGCACTTATGAATTCATTCACATGCCCAGATTCTAGTTATGTTTCCAGCACCATCAAAGGCAGATACAGATACACTAACATATCCATGCATTCACCAATACAGGGGGTGAGGTATTTCTTCAGTCAATTACATACAGATTTAGTGAGCCATAGAGTTAGTCAAACAGAAAGTCACATACCAGGACACTTAAACATCTGATGGCACTCTTATAGGAGTACTCCACTTAATTAAATATGCATCCAAGTACTGATACAACCTAGTCACACATCCAGTCAAGCAGTTCTAAAAACATGGGTCAAGCCTATCTCTGCATTTTTAGATGAGGCCTACCACTACAAAAGGTATCTGTGCACTTTCAATGCCAGCTGGACTTGGCATGCAAAAAAGCTGTTCGCCAAGTCTTAAACCTACCTTTTAGTGCACATAACTCACCTCTGAGATACGTTTTAGGTATTTCATAATGCATGGTGCATTGTTCTTAAAATGTAAGAGATGTCCTTTTCATTTTCACTAAATTAGTTGTGCACTTGGAGGCCCCTATGCCTCGTAGTACATAAAGTATCCCACTGATAATCCAAGTGACATACTTTGTCTGAAAAGCATAGTCTCTCACTCATGCAGTCGGACAGCATGGAGGCACTGATTCATTTGCATACATGCTCAGATACTACTTATGTTTTCAGCACTATCAAAGGCTGCAACAGACCCACTTACATACCCCTGTATTCACCAATGGAGGTGTTGAACTATTTGTTCAGCTAATTACATACAGATTTAGTGAGTCGTAGAGCTAGTTAGACAGCCAATCACATATTGGCACACTTAGTTAAACATTTGATAGTACTTCTACAGGTGTACTCCTAAACGTATCCAGATATGCAACAAAGTTCTGATACACTCTAGTCGCATATCCAGTAGAGCAGTCTTTTAAACAAGGGTCAGGCCTAGTACTGCAGAGGGTACTAGGTACTTATACAGATATTTAGAGAGTTTATGGCTCTAATTTAGAGAGCGATAAACAGACAGTCACATATTGGCATACTTACTTTTGATGGCACTCCTATAGGTGGACTCCTATACTCACTGAGATATGTAGAGAAGTACTGACACACCCCATTCACCTATCCAGATAAGTTGTCCTTTAAACATGGGTAGATACACAGGAACACAGTAATGAATATGGTAGTATATCTAGTAAGAGACTAATGTATAAAGTGACAGTAACACAGAGACATAAACATGAAAATGAATAGCGTACTGTTAGCTATATTATAATAAGACAACTGTTTATGTTGGTAGTTAAATGTCTAAAATATGTAATCTGATAGTAGGTAAATAAAAGGTAAATGTACTATTTTTCTCTTCTGTCATCAATTTATAGTTAAATACAGACCGTTACAATGCCATCAAATAGTGAGAAAGGAAAGAAACGGAAGCAGTGATTCTATCTCCTCACAAATAACAAATAAAAGGGGGAAAATGCAGAGAATGTGGTGAATGAGAAAAGAGCTGCTGGTAGGAGAACAGAGACATTTCTTAAACTAGTATGTGCACAATTGGAAAGTCAGCAAAATCAAGTAAATACAAAACAAAGTTTGAGATCAACTAAGAAAGGAGAAAAACTACAAGAGTAAAACATTGTATAAAAAGGAAGAATGATTAACCAAAATGTAGAGACAGTTTAGTGTAATCAGAGTTAGAATGTTCCATGGTAGAGGTAATTCAGAATCTGATAAGAACCATGAAGAACTATGAAGAAGAAGAATAAAAGAAGAAGAGGAGTCAGACAAAATTAATGTGTTGCGTCTGTAGTTGATAAGGCCTTTGCTCTCAAAAGGAAGATATTCATTTTAATTCTAAACAGAATGAGAACACTGGATAAAATTGTGTTGAATATGAGGAAAAAAGGTTCCAAAACAAAAGACTTCTCAATAGAAGTAATGTTTGCTAAGTTTTCAGGGGTGAATAGGTACATACTTCTAGTAGTGAGGCTTTTTTCAATTGAGAAAGCTACTTGCAAGAGAACAAATTAGTGCATGCAGTTGAAAAATCTGGATGATGTTATGAGAAGAAGGATGGCAGTCCTGTTCCAAATGAGGTAATGGTACTTAGAAATGTAGAGGAAGTGATAGCTGAAGAGGTAGAGGAAAGGCATGGACAGGATGGAACTGTAGTAGTCCTTGTAGTGTTTAGCAGGAATCCATTGATATTTTGAGAAATTTCCTAAGTAACTTTTCCATGCAAAATTATGAAACAGTAAATAGGGATTTGCAAGGATTAGATCTACGCAAAGTAAGGAAGTATACAAATTTACAGGGACATTTACTAGACTGTCTATCAAAGAAAGTGTGCTGAAGCACCTTTCATCACTTCAAAATGGTAGCTGTTCACCACTCTAAAATGCTAGATTTTAGTTAGGAGGCTTTACTATCTCGAAACACCTGAGCTACATTTAGGTGAAATGAATAGATATATTTTTCATGGTACAGTAGCAGAGGTAGAAAGTGTTTGCGATGATGTTCAGTTTTATTGCTTTGGTCCTAAATAGGAGAGTAGGGAAAAGAAGGACTTGGAATCTGCAAGTGTTGCAGAAATGGACACAAGTATTGTAGATAACTTTTGGGAAGGAATGATAACGTTTAACTCTGTTTGTTCAGAGAAACCAAACTGTGTTTGCATATATTGCCGACTCACTCACTACAAACTTGTTCTGTTCCTCTATCTTCAAAACAGAAGATAAAAGAGATATGTGCCTTGAATTTGCAGTTTATTTATTTGTAGAGGAATGCTGTGATGGATCCACATGACAAATTATATTTAAGTACTGTTATGATAAGTTGGAGGATAATAAAATGCCAGCCAGAGCAGACTACAACACGTTAGAATTAGTTCCATTCCCAAAAGAACGTCAAGATTTAAATGTTTATGAATCCAATCTAATATAATGTATACATGCATTCCAAACTATAGCTCGTATGAAGCCAAAGACAGGGAAGTTACCTCCAACAGAGTTACAGAAAGGTCTTAAAGATAGAGTGGAGTACTTGCCATTATATTTTAAGCAGAATATTGAAACTGTAAGGCTGCAGAGAGACTTTAAAGAAGCACTTATTATTCTACTCAATGCTGTCCCTACCAATAGCAAAACAATATGGTAAGAGTTAGTGGATCTTAGTAAACCAAAAAAAGCAACATTATATTCGGTACAAAATATTATTTATTATAAAAATATAGATGGTCTTCGAGATGTAGCACTTATGGAGGATGACACATGATCATCAAGAGGTCAGAGTGAAAAGGTGGATCGATCCAGATCAGAAAAAAACTTATGAATACCACAATATTCATCCTCTGCATTCTAAAGAGACTATTGGTGATGTTATTGATATCTTTCAAATGAACGATGCAAAAGGAGCTCCATTGAGTGTGTGGGAGAAAATGTTAGAAGCTTGCTGTTTTTCACATCTGTTTCCTACTGGAGTAGGTGATAGATATGATGACCAGCCTGTAAAAATACCAGCAGCCGAGTACAGATCAACTAGACCAATTCTGAGGATCCTAAATTTTGCCAGTGTATTCCCTGTATAATCTATCTATTATTTGAGAGTGAATGGTTAGGACTCTCTTGTGCAGTACTCACATTCTCAAAACAGGAGGAAATCTGCAAAATCTCACAACAAGGGAATTTGTGAACAAAGTCCAAGGAAAAGATGAAAACCTGGAACACAACTTGATTACTTTGATAGTGTGCCAATGTGGCACCAAGGAGTATTAGTATCGCAGTCATGGGGAGCTCAAATGCATCCCATGGGCCTCCTGAGGTCAGTAAGGGCGTTGCTCCTGACTGCTGGGATTTTCCTCTGCTGGTCTGGTGTGCCCCATATGCCTCCCTGCTCTTGATACACCAGTGTGGATCTGTGATGCTAATTGGGACATGGGGTGCTGTGTTGTCCTTAGTGGACTGTATTGTCTGAACTTATAGGTCCACATACGGATGAGCCACAACAAAGTGTCAGTCAGTGATACGACCCACATAACTTGCTGAAGGGCTTCGGAGGCACCTTCAAACACAGCCCATCGCACACAGTTTGTTTGCTGTACACCAAGGGGATTGGTGACGGACCTGGACTGAGGGCTGCGCTGGAGGTGGGGCGCCCAGGATCACTTCCCTCCAGGGAGTCCTATTGCTCTACTGCTCCTCCCCTTAATGCCTAGTGTGCAGCAGCTTGACATGGGCCACCTTCATTTGATCGCTCCTCAGCGGGGAGCCTCCCGAAATGCAGGGGGGGGCACCTTCAGGGGCGTCAGGATCCGTGGAGCTGCATCAGCCTGACCTCTCTGCTAGGATTGACACAGTATTGGCGGCAATCGAGCAGAATGGCACAACGCTAGCACAGATGCGTACATTCCTCAGAATACAGAAAGACAAAATTGTCTCAAATTTTACACCTTTGCCTGCTGATCAACAGAAACGGCTATGTGCGACCAAGCACACTCTCTCAGATCTGCAACCAAAGACACGCAATTACACAGAGACGCTGCAAGATCTACGGGATCGGGTTTGCACTCTCGAGGATACAATTGATGACTCAGGAGGGCTGGTCCTGCCGCAACAGTATATGTGTGATTGGATTTCCAGAGGGAAGAGACCCTGTGGATTATATTGAGAAGTGGGTAAGAGATCTGCTCCCACCCGAAGCACTCTCCCGAAGCACTCTCCCCTCAATTTGTGGTGGAGCGGACCCACAGAATACCAGCTCACCGGCCCTCTCCTGGCTCAGGCCCTTGGCCATTCCTGTCCAAGGTCCTGAACTTCAGGGACAGGGATGTAATATTGAGGGAGATTAGTAAGTCGCCCGGAGCCAAGGTGCAAAACGCAACAGTGCTCTTCTTTCCAGATTACACGGCCCAAGTCCAGAAGCGGCGTGCATCCTTTGTGGCAATAAAATGCCAACTTCAGGAGTGGATCTGCAATACTCCCTGCTCTTCTCGGCTCGCTACGGGTGGTAAAGGATGGCACCACCCGATTCTTCGACATGTCTTTGGATGCGTGGGACTGGCTGGTAGAGCTGGGGCTGGCGACATCCTCCAGGCCGCCAGTGTCGAAGTTGGTAGCACGACAGAATCGATGCAGAGGAGGTGTAAGAAGTCGAGCCTCTTCAGTGAAGGCATCTGACCCAGTACAGATCCAGACGGAGCGACAGGAGGCTCTTCAGGTGGCAGTGGCCCTCCAGGTTGCTGGCACTGCGACCCCTCCCATGATGTCGCCGTCCAGGTCTGGCGGGGATACAGACTCCATGCCGGCCTGGTCCGGAGACCCGGGATGCCCTGCCCTTCAGAGGTTACCCCCCAAACCTCAGACTTTACCATTTAACAGGCCTGGGATGGCCATTCCACACAGTGCTCCTGTACTGCAGCCACAGCATCAACTCTTAGTTGACTGTATATATGACTCTGCCAAGCACGCTCACTAGATGGCTACTATTCTTTTTGTTGCTCTATCACATCAGGCTGAGGGATGGGTGTTGCAGACCGCCATTGTAATACCCCATTCCCGTCAGCCTTAGTACGTAGCTACTCGCTAGGTGCCGTTTTTTTCAATGTACCTGTTTGGGTCAACCCCAGTTAGGGGTTCGCTCTTATGTGGTTCCAAGACATGGTTGTAACTTTTGGTTTCTCCACAGTTCAAGTTCAGTGTCTATTTACAGGATGCTGCTGCCCCCCAGGCCCCTGCCCGCTGCGACAAGCATTTGCCAACATTTTTATCATTATGTACCACTCAGATGATATGAGTTAACATTACCACATGGAGTGTGCAGGGGATTCATACTCCTTCACGCAGGTATTCTATCTATGCATACCTGCGCTGAAGAGCCTCTGATAGCACCCTATTGCAGGCGACCCAACTGACCACTCTTGAAGCAGACAGACTGCGCCATAGATGGCGGGGACGAGTAGATAGTACAAACTTTTCATCCATGGCCCGGGTGCATTGGTTTGGGTGACAGCTGTGGTCCCTTGGGAGGAGAAGGAAGTGGTGACAGGTGCATATGGGCATTACGTGCTCCTTCAGGGCAGATTGAATGGACAGGCTATAGTACTAGGCTCTCTGTACGCTCCCAAAGTGGATCAAGGCGTTTTCCTGAGGGATTTGTCTAGGGTCCTCCTGTCCTGCTGGAGTGATGTCCCTTGGCTGCTTGGGGGCGGCTTTAATACAGTATTAGACACTTCATTAGATCGCTCCTTTTGGCCCCTAAGGGGCACAGCGTCGTCGTCCAACAAGCAAGCACTGGGCGTGTGGTTGGAGCACTGGTCCCTATCTGACATTTGGAAAGTCTGTAACCCGGACACACGAATATATTCGTTCTATTCCCCTGGCCATGACTTGCATGTGTGTCTTGACCGTATCCTGGTCTCGCCTGCTGTGCATCACTGGATTCTAAATACTGAATATTTAGGATGCACACACTCGGATTACAACCCCCAATATTTGACGCTCAGCTGGGAGAGGAGACCCCCCTGATCCCCAGCTGCCACGTTAGAGGACCCGGTATTCAATGCTTCGCTGGGTGCATCCCTGCTGGATTATTTTGAGTGTACTGAGGACATAACACACTCCCCGTCCAACGAATAGGAGGCCTTTAAGGTGGTGACACGGGGGCACTGCCTGGGCCTGACGTGGAATATGTGTAGCCAGCTGGACTCCTCCCTGAACACCCTCGAGAGGAATCTCGTCCAGCAGGAGTCCCTTTCGGTCACCTGCCCCGAGGCTAAGGCAAAGCTCACTGCGATGCAGACCGAGCGTCTCGTGCTCTTGGAGCAAATAAGATGTCACAACTTTCTAGCCCACTCCACGTGCACGCATGCTACTGCAGACGAGACGGGCAAGTTGCTCGCTTACCTAGTCTGCCAGGAGCACCCCCATAGCCCTATTCATGCCATACGAGATGACCTGGGTCTTCTTTGAAGCACAAAATCCGAAATTCACTCAGCTATGACACGTCACTATGCCTCTCTTTATGCATCCCGGGCACAGGGGACTCCCCAACCAATCCGGGGTTTCCTCGAAGCGATTGACCTTTCCACACTAACTCTTGACCAGCGCCTGGCGTTGGACTCCCCCCTCATGCTCGATGAGGTGTGGGATGCAATGTCATCCCTGGCATCCAGAAAGACTCCGGGGCTGGACGGGCTTCCCGCAGTGTTCTTCAAGACAACATACGCAGATACTCTGGTGCCCCGCTTACATACACTCTTTACCATGCCGATTGAAGACTCCACGCTCCAGCCTTCTCTCTAAAGCACAAACCTGGTATCACTTTTGAAACCCGAGAAGGAGCCTACGTCCCTGAGTTCCTACAGGCCGGTGGCCATTTTTAATATGGATTATAAAATGTTGGCAAACATTTTGGCTAATAGACTGGCTCCATGCACCCCCACACTGGTTCATACTGACCAGAATGGATTTGTCCCGGCTCGCAGTACCTCTCTTAACCTCCGTCGGTACTTCTGAGTTGCTAAGTATGCCCCCTCTGTTTGACCAAGCTCTGGTTGTTTGGTACTAGACCTTGGGCGAGCCTTTGATTCTCTCAAATGGGAATACCTGTTTGCCGCTTTAGATAAATTTGGTATTGGTCTTTTCTTTTTGGAACTAGTCTGGCTTGTATACAGACATCCTACTGTTCAGGTTAAAACGGGCCCCTACATTTCAGAGGCAATAGATGTGAGGGCCAGAACTAGACAGGGATGCCCTCTGTCTCCCCTGCTTTTCTCTTTGGCAGCAGAGCCCCTAGCAGCTACTATTTGGGCTCAGGTTGACATGGGGATCCCCCTGGGGGATGCCATCCATACAATATCCCTGTGTGCAGATGATATCCTGCTGTATGTCAGAGACTTGCATACTATTCCCCCTTCATTTGGCTGAATACTGTCACAATTCGCTGCCGTGTCAGCCTGGCGCATTAATCCTTCGAAATCGCTGCTGTTTCCTTTTTCCATGAGCACTCTGGACCCGGGCTACTCCCTAAACTGCGAATCGGTTACATGGTGTGTTGGCACCTTCCGTTACTTAGGGGTACATATATACAGTAGCAAAACCAATCTGCTTGATGATAACATTGCAAGGGCAGTGACAGCCATCCGATCTCAGATCTCCTTCTGAAAGACTTTACCGCTATCTGTATCAGGCAGAATTGCGCTGACTAAGATAGTGATCTTGCCTCAGTTGCTATACTATTTCACAAACTTTGCCCTCTACGTGACCCCTGTGTTTTTGGGTAATCTGGAACACATAGTTAGGGCCTTCATTTGGGGGGAGTCCAGGCATAGGGTCTCCATTAGGAAGCTCTACCGTTCTACTGGACAAGGCGGCCTTTTTGCCTCAATTCTGAGCACTATTATTTAGCTGTGCAAGTGCAGTGGATTGCCAAGTAGTTGGCCTCCCACTATCTCGTGGATATGGCCACTACTTCCCCTCCTTTATTCCGCCCCACCCTCATGTACCTGTTCCACCCGTGCGTGTGCCCTAAACTCATTCAGTCCCTGCTGCTTTCGGTAGCCTATAAGTGCTTCCGCCTTTGTCTGTTCCTTAACCGTGCTGTACAACCCTACGCCCCCTTCATACGCCTACAGGGCACCCCCACAAGACCGCTTGTTGCTATGGCCACGGAGCTGCACAGCTGGGACAAGGCTGGTATTCAAGACATTGGGGACCCGTTCCATGATGGAACTCTGAACCCCCATGCCGGACTGGTCGAGAGGGAAGGTCTTCATCCCGGGAGCTTCCTCATCCACCACTCCCTATCTGCTCATTGGGGTGCATTAGACACAGCCCCCCGTACACAACACGGTACGAAATCCACACATCCTGGGAGATGGGGGTCACCTGGTCAGGTCGTTTGCAACATCGCTGCACCACCACACTGCTGTCTCTCTCAACCCTCTATGGGACCACTGGGAAGAGGACCAGGGGCGCGCCTTTACCAAACTAAAGTTGAGGGCTATCCTAGAGGGCTCCTCCCGGGTACCTCATAATCAGCGTTTCTGCCAAATACAGTTCTTCGTGCTACACAGGGCGTACCTCACCCCGGCCATCAGCCACTTCATCGATGCAGATATATACCATATGCTCTGGCAGTGCTCAGAACTCACCACATACTGGAGCAAAGTACCCAATACTCTTTCCTGCTGCACAGGGCGAGATATACAATTTGGCTGGGAAGCCTACATTCTTCATCTGTTTGGGAGGGGGAGGAAACACAGAGCCACTTCTCGCTTCATAGATCTCGGCCTAGCCATTGCCGTACGCCTAATTACTAAACGCTGGAAGGCACCCAGCACCCCGCAGTTTGAGGCGTGGCGTCACTCCTTACTTAACTGGGCCAGTGTAGAGAGTGTTGCCTTGTGCAGGGAGGATCTGTTAGTGCTCAGAAGGTTCCCTCTGGCTGTGGAGTGGAAGGCTATTCTACTGGAGCTGCGGACCTCTGACGATCCGGCGGGGGGCTCCTCGCCAGGAAGAGTTGATGCCACAGAGGTGGAGTTGCGGTTGGATGGGCCTTCCTAATCAAACCTATATAATGGGTCAGACACGACAGCCTCGCATCTGGGTCACACATAGGGCTAGCTGGTACACATGGAGACAGGACAGGGCATGGTGCACTTATGAAGGTGGGTGGGTCCGGGGAGTTCAGCAGAGTTTCACATACAAGTTCTCCCCTTCCTTCCTTCTTGTTACGTTGTCCTCATTTGGCTAATACCTGACTCCACATTTCAGGAATGTATGGTAACACGAAGGATAGCCATAAGTGTTGGGAGCAACATCATGCATGAGTTGGGATAGCAATCCCACATCTGTGCCAACAGGGATGTCATTAATTTACACAAGTTGTTCTTTGTATCCCTCAGTGACCAGGCAGTATGTTTTGGATGATGTGTTGTTATGTGCATTGGCAATATGTTGCATATACAATAATATTTTCTAATGGCTATGTACTGATTGAAAATGCAAAATGTCAAAAAACAGATTGAAACAAAAGAAATGGTGAGCTCAAATGCATGTTGAGAAACCTAGGAGCACCTACTTATTTTCTAACACTCAGTTGTGGTGAGCAATGTTCCCTCTAATTTTTTTTCTCTGTGTGCAGCAGTGTGAGGTCTCTGTGCGCTCCAGCCACGACAATGTGCACCAAGAACCAGACCGCGTGTGTGGGTGCAGCAACAGTGGTTCTGCCTCGGGGTTCCTGCTTTATTGCGCAGATAACTGACTTAGGTACTGGAACGGACGAGGCCTGTTTGATGGGGCAGGGAGAGCCTCACTGGGAACCCAAAGTAGCCCTGGCAATTTTGCCTCACCGGCTCCCACCCTCCAGTAACAAAACTGTCCCCACTGCTTCCAGCCTCCCAGGCAAAACACCTGATGCCTGCTAAGGCCAGTCCAGCCAGGGGGATGGCCTTCGTATTGGTGACTGGAGTACAATGGATGTGGACTGTCGGCTACGCTGCCAACTTTGGTGCTAGAAACCAGAGTTCGAGCCTCGAGGTCGCATCCACATCCTGTGATTCTGGACAAATCACTCCCCGTGCCTGAATGTGTAATGTAAATACGGTGCTATGTAAAGCGCTCCTATATCTTCGGGTCGAGTTCACGTTAAAATAGATATGCAACAAAAAAAAAAATGGTACAATGGTTGTGTCATGTTCGAAATGAGATAGTGCAGTGCAGAGCATCTGCAACCACAACAAAGCTACACTAATTGATATTAGGAAACCAGGGCAACCGGCCTTCTTCCACCGTGCCAGTGAACCTCTTCTTTACTAACTAACAACACAGTAGCAGCTCAGGCACATCTTAAGGACTTTGAGCGCCCTAGACCAAACGTATTTTGGGGGCCTCAGTGCGGATCAGCTTTGAATTTATGATCCAGTTTCAGTTTTCTCGTGTCCCTTTGGCCAGATCACAAACAGTACACAGACACACTGGTTCAAATTCCAAATGTGTTTATAGTTAATATTCAGGGATAGTGATGTATTTTTCCAATATTCTAACACACTAATACTACTGCAAATAATCACTGTGACATTCTCCCATTTCTCATATCTGAGATCCTGTTTGGATCTAAAATAAAAATAAATTATGGCTGTTGTATGAAACAAAAACACATTTGTCATAAAATGTCTGTAATACAATCTCACACATTACCCAGATTAAAAATAAATTAAAGAAAAATGCTATTTGCAATATTCTGTTTAAGAATTATTCAAGGTCATCAGGGCAAGACTCTGCAGAACAGAGCTGGCTCTACCAAGGCGGGGGTTACTCCACTCTTTAAAACTGATAATCATAGTTCACTTATCCGCTCTGAAGATGGTTTTTTGAATACGCAGGGGGGGGATGTACATAGAAGTCCACCATGTGTGCATTCTGAGTCACTAATATATGTTAGTGATTCCTAAAGCACACGTGGTGCTTTTAGGCCTGCTCAGGGCTTTAAGTGGGATGAAAAGAACTGGGGGGGTCTTTCAAAGGGACGTGCCTGATGTAATTAGGGCCTGGCTTAAAAGCACGTAAGCTAAAAATCTTTGCTTAGCATAGTGTGCCGCCCGACCGTTATATTGCTGCCTCTGTCATTGCATCCAGATATATAATACAACAAGTAACATTATACCTACAACAAGCCAGGTCTATTGGCTTTGTCAATGGTTGTTAGTTGCATAAGATAAATAACCAACAACTACGGCTTTGTTGAATATAATATCAAAAATGCCTCAGTTCGGAAATTATCAGGCTGTGAAAAAACTATAAAAAGTCCTCTGAAGTTACGCCAAAGGCTTTGAGCAGTTGCACTGCTTCAGAGTTGAGATTTTTTTTTTACCCTGAGGGTGAGGGAAAAAATGAAGAACCTGATAGGGACCTGTCTCAGGACCGGCTTTTAAAAACTCAGCATCGGCAGGACCCAGCCCACTTGCTGCATGCTTTTTGTTAATAGAGCGTGGCTGCGGGCAGATTGTGTACATTTTTTAAAGTATACATGCAAATTGCAGCAATTAACATGAATACTTTAAAAAATGCACACAGTCTGCCCTCAGCCATGCTCTATTAACAAAAGGCATGCAGCAAGTCTAGAAGCAGGACGTGTGCTTTCAGAATCACTAACGTATATTAGTGATTGTAAAAGCACACATTGATGTTAGGATATGTAGCAGAGGTGTTTTGTAGCTAATATTACTAGTGAAGCTTAGGCCAGGTAAAATATAGATGTAGGGCTCTGCCCCAAAAGTTCAAGAAAAGCTGAGATACATATGCAGGTGCTTGTGGTGAAATGGCGGCAACCTGCGCAAAATATTGCAACAGATTAGAGCCGGATCTAATGATGGAGCCCGTTCAGCAACAGTTTGGCAGATAGTATAAAATCTGAAGCAGGCACTACTTGAACAAACGTGGATTTTTCTTAATATCTGTTATCCTTGTCTGCATTTTAGGTATGATGTTTGATTTAAAAAAAAAAAACCTAAGTAAGAAAGAGCGGTACTGCTCATGCACTTTCAACTTCTGACAGGCACCTGAAAGTTTGACTACCTCACCTCAGCCCTTTCGTGCCTTAGCCGGCATTATTTGAAAGTCAAAATCAAATCCCAAAGCTCAGCACACAGTATAGTGTATGTCTAACACTCTTCCAAGGATCACTGAAGCCAGCGATCGCTAATTCTGGAAATTGTGTTTTTCAGGCAGGGTGGAAACAGTTCAGAAATCCATGCCTTCGGATCCTTGCACTCGCACCACACACTTGACATTCTGAAAACACCTACATAAATTACTCCTCTGAATTTCTTTCTAAATAAATGTATTGTTGTTAGACCTGGCACCATTGGCGTGGGTCACCCTTCCATTTTTGTCTGTGCCTCAATGTGTTTTTGTGTTGGTGTTAGCTGCTCAGGGCACTGTGCCACTGCCATCCAGTGCCACAGTGCAAGTGCTCCCTATGGTAAAATGAATTATGTGAATTGACTTCCACGTTTGGTTTATTTGGTTTACTATCAGTCCCTAGTAGAGTGCACCAGGGGTGCCAAGGGCTCGTATATCCAAATGCTGCTAGTGGGCTTGCAGCACTGGTTGTGCCACCCACCGAAGCAGTGGGGTAAAATGTGTCTAGGGTCTGCCACTGCAGAACCTGCGCGCGGTCTGGTACCGTCGCGCTGACTGAGCAAGTGTCCCCACTTACCAGTCCCTAAACCTTCCCTTAACTACATGTTAGTCACCCCTCTGGTAGGCCTAAGCGCAGGGTGCCTTGTAGGTATAAGGTAGGACATGCCCTGATGTGTGTGGCATGTCTTAGTAGTGAATTACAGCCATTTTCGTTTTTCACTATTGAAGGCTACCTGCTCTCCATAGGCCAGAATGGGCTGCTGGGATCGCTACACGCTGTGACCCCAGTGGACTCAGAGAGCATGGTAGAACGTCATGTTTAGTATGCCTGAACTCGGGATAATAGAATACATCTTTTAGTAAAGGTTATTTTAATATCCTGGGTTTGCAAATGCTACTTTTAGAAAGTTAGCCGTTGCGTGCCTGACCATCTCAGTCCGCCTCTGCTGTGTGTGTGTGTTCTGCCTAGCAACAGTACAGGAGCAGGGCTGGGGGATTCCAGGAGACAGGTTGGCTGCCAGGTGGTGGGTAGAGAGATTACACCAGGATGGGTGGGAGGAGTGCACCCTGACTCTTGAATAGACCTGTGCTCTGCCACCACAAAGCCGGCGCCGCCCCCTGTGGAGCGGCTGATGTCTCTGCCCTGCTGCTGAAAGGAACAAGCCGAGTCACCACAACAGAAGGCTCCAAAACTGGACTGAGCCAGGCCCAGGCCCCCTGGCGTTAAAGAACAAAAGAATCCCTGTATAAAAGTAGGAGCCTGGCTCCTAAGAAATCAGATCCAGATTGAACCACGAAGGAACTCTGCCCGACTAGAAGGACCTGGAAGAAGCTGAAGGAGGAGTAACTTTCCCTGACCTGAGGGACTGGCCTGCAGTAGGTGCCTTGCTGAGGAAGGAGAGGAAAAAGACTGAAAGAGACTTTTGCACTTTGTTCTTCAACTATCTCCAAGGGCTTGGAAGAAGAGCTTGCCCCCTGAACTGAACCCCAGGACCAGTGGGTTCACCGTGTCTCCGCTCGTCTGAGAATTCGAGCCGTGTGCTTTCTCCCGCCGGAGTGCCCTGCGCACCTTCGCATCCCTCCTAGGGCCATGACACCCAGAAGCCTGGCCGCCTCCACTCGCCGAGAGCCCCGCTCTACCTGAGTCGCTCTGGACCCATCGAGTCTGGCCGTCCCGCTTCCCTGTCACCTGCCTGCTACTGGAGCGCGCTTGGTGCCCTCTCGCCCTCCCGCCGGATTTCTAGTGGGGAAGTGAAATCCAGCCTCGGACGGCCGCCCGTACGTCGTAACGTATCCGGCCGCCCCGCTTCACCTCCCAGCCTGAGTCTGACCGTGCCGCCCTCCGCAGTGACCTCCCGCACAGTCCGTGTCGGAGGCCCTGGGCCGCACCTGTCTACCGAGAGCCGCCCGCTGAATTCTTGATCCGGAAGACCCACGAGGTGCAGAACCTGCATCTCCCCCGAAGACTCGTCCAAGCACATCGCACATTCCCAGGTACAGTGAACTCTCTATCGGACTCGGGGTCCGCAACGTTCTGATTTCCCCGTATCACTGTACCCCGGGTGCACTGCGCATCATCGTGACTGGACCGACTCAACCGAGCCCTGTGAAGCGCTGGTGATCAAATAAGTTACCAAAGAAAAGAACAGTGCCTAATTATCATCTTGTGGCTTCCATTTCGCAACCGTTATTGATGGTCTTGTACATGCCTGCGTAACCAAGAATCTTTTATATAAAGCATCCGTATTTTTGATACAACTTACGCCTGGTGTCCATTTGTGGGGGATTGTTGTGGTTTACTGTGTGTGATCATAAATGCTTAACTGACTAGCGCCCTGAAGTTTAGCCCTGACTGCTCGCGCCACACTACCTATAGGGTGAGCAGGGGTTGTTCTGAAGGGGTAATTCTCTCGCCCTGAATAGAAGAAGGGACCACTGCTTGTCACAAGTACCTACCTGTGCCAACCGGAGGTTCCCCATTCTAACATTGGTGGCAGCGGTGGGATTTCGAATTTGCATTTATGATTTACATACAGTGAATTATTGATCACCACGTAGAGCAGACCTATAACGCAGCCACAGATTAATTGACAGTTGTTGCTAAAGAAGAATCTCCACCTTAAGAAACCATGCCTAGCTCAGTCGGTGGAGGCGGAGCATCCTCTGTATTCTCTAGAGTGGATGACATCGATTGGGAGCCCGAGGCACTGAGGAAGTGCACAAATGATGTCCTGAAAGGATATCTCTCCAAGTACAGAATTAAGCAAAGTGGACTAACGACCAAGGATCAGTACGTGAAGGCGCTGAGAGCCTGGCACGAATCAAAGTTTCCAGAGAATGCACGAGAGGTGATACCCCCAGAAGGTGCTTTTGAGCCTAGCAGAGGCCTGTCGCCCGCGGAGATGGCCGACAGGAGTGCTGCACGAGCACATGAGGTGGAGATGGCAAAACTGCAAATGGAGATGGAAAGGCAGAAACTGGCCATGGAGCATGAGGTAAAAATGAGGGAGTTGGATCTCAAGGCCAGGAGTTTAGACAACTCACCCTCTGGTGGCAGCAATTCAACAGAGTCAAGGGTGCACATTCCTAAAGATGTAGTCAAAGAATATTATAAGCAGGATGATATTGGGCAGTGGTTCAGGGCCTATGAAGTAGCCATGTCCTCCCACCGGGTCCCTGAGAAGGATTGGGGAGCGGGGTTGTGGGGAAGGTTCCTGAGTGAGGGGCGGGACACACTGCTAGACCTCCCCTCTGATGTCCACACATCCTATCCACACATGAAGGAGGCTCTTATGACAAGGTATGGGTTAACTCCTGAATTGTACAGACAGAGATTTAGGGATTGCACCAAGAAACCTGGTACCACTTATGTAGAATATGTGACCTTTTTTTGCAGAGCGCTGGATGGTTGGGTGAAGGGTAGCAAAGTGAACGATTACCAAGGGCTGTTTGATTTAATTGCATGGGAGCACTTGTCGGATAATTGTTTTCCTGAGCTACGCCAGCACCTGATCGATAGCAAGCTGTCCAACCCGAGGAAGCTTGCTGAGGAGGCGGACCGCTGGATCAGCACCAGGGTCCACAAGGGTCCCGTGGGAGGCCCCGCCAAGGGTGTTCAGGGTCCCCAGCAGAAGAGTGGGGGGGACAAGGGTAAACAGAGGGAGTTCTACAGAGGGCCCCAAAGTAATTCCAAAGGGAACCAAGGGAAAGGTTCTCAGCCACCCCCACCCCCGAAGCAGACCGGGGCCCCGACAGGTAACCCTGTTCAAAGAGGGCCCCTCAGATGTTACAAGTGTAACAACCTGGGGCACATTTCCGTGGATCCCAAGTGCCCCCTGTATGGTAAACCAGCACCCTCTGGTGCTCCACCCCCCAAGCAGGTGAATAGTGTAGCCTTGGGGAGGGAGATAGATGTCCCAGGGGCGGGGGATCCCGTACAGATGACCCTAGTCTCATTAGGAGACAGTGAGATGGTCGCTGAGGCCCAGCTGCCCCCCAATACTCAAAAGTATGGGCAGTGGGTGACCATAAATGGCAAGAGGGTGGGGGCTCTTAGAGATACAGGAGCCAGTGTGACTGCTGTCAAGCAACACCTGGTGTCTCAAGAGCAGGTTGTCCCACACGCATTCTGCCGTGTTGTCAATGCCGACAACACAGAGAGTCAGTGTCCAATGGCTCAGGTTCCCTTTGAGCGGGGGGGGTCTCTGGTACTCTACAAGTGGCTGTGAGAGAGGCCATGCCTGTTGATTGTCTCCTAGGTAACGATTTGGAGAGCTCCCCTTGGGAAAAGGTGGAGAAGACAACTCACCTGCGGATGGTGGGCTTGCCTGATTGGGCGTGCGTGACCACCCGGTCGATGGCAGCCGGTAGGGGTGTTGAAGGAACCCTGGAGCCTGAGGGAGAGGCCCAGGAATCGGCCGAGGAGAGAGGGCAAGGGAGGCACGGGAATCCGGCTCCTGAAGTTCCCACGGCCCAGGAGGAAGCAGACCTTGAGGGGGATGCCCTGGAGCCTACCGGGGAACAGATAGCCGAACTGGGGGACCTGCCTGAGCTGACCCATTGGCAGCAAGAAGGAGGCCCCACCAGGGAGGAATTCTGCAGGGAGCAGAAAGAGTGCCCCTCTCTAGAGGGTATGCGGCAGCAGGCTGCAGCCCAGGCCAATGGTGATCAGTCCGGAACTCACTTGATCTACTGGGAGAACGACCTCCTATACTCAGAGCCTAAGGTTGCTGAACCTGGGTCAGCCCGTGCGCTGGTGGTACCCCAGAAGTTCAGAGCCTTCCTACTGGGGCTGGCTCACGACGTACCGTTAGCAGGACATTTGGGGCAGGACAAGACCTTTGAAAGGCTTGTCACCCACTTTTATTGGCCCCAAATGCGCAGGAGTTCTGACACTCACTGCAGGACATGCCAGACTTGCCAGGCAAGTGGCAAGAGTGGAAGGAAGCTGAGAGCTCCACTCCAACCTTTCCCTGTGGTCAGTACCCCATTCCAGCGGGTGGGGATTGACATTGTGGGGCCACTGGACCCCAAGACAGCCATGGGCAACAGGTTTATCCTGGTCTTGGTGGACCATGCCACCCGGTACCCTGAAGCCATCCCTCTGAGGACAGTGACGGCCCCCGTGGTGGGACGGGCACTGATGGGAATTTTCTCACGAGTAGGATTCCCTCTAGAGGTGGTGTCTGACAGGGGGACCAACTTCATATCGAAATATATGAAGTCCCTTTGGCAAGAGTGTGGTGTAACCTACAAGTTCACCACACCTTACCATCCCCAAGGAAACGGGTTGGTTGAGCGCTTCAACCGAACCCTGAAGGGCATGATTATGGGTCTCGAGGAACCCATGAGGCGTAAGTGGGACGTCCTCTTACCATGCCTTCTCTTTGCGTACCGCGAGGTGCCACAAAAGTCTCTAGGGTTCAGTCCCTTTGAGCTTTTGTATGGCCACCCAGTACGAGGACCTCTTAGTCTGGTCAAGGAAGGCTGGGAGCAATCTCCCAGGAAACCTCCCCAGAATGTATACAGTTACATGCTGGCTTTCCGGAACCAGACTAGGCGTTTCAGGCAACTTGCTGAGGCAAACCTGGAAGCCAGCCAGGAGGAAATGAAGCGGTGGTACGACCAGAACGCCACTCTGGTTGAGCTTCAACCTGGCCAAAAAGTGTGGGTCCTGGCCCCTGTGGAGCCTTGTGCACTCCAGGACAAGTGGACCGGACCCTTTGAGATTGTGGAGCGCAAGAGTTCTGTCACCTACTTGGTGAACTTGCGGTCTCCTAGGAACCCCTTAAGGGTCCTACATGTCAATCGACTGAAGCCCCACTTGGAGAGGTCCGAAGTGGGCATGCTCTTGGCCACCGATGATGGGGCGGAAGAGGAGTCCGAGCCTCTTCCTGACCTCTTGGTAGCCTCAGAGCGAGACGGGTCAGTGGATGGAGTTAACCTCTCACCCACCCTGACCCCTGAGCAACAGGGTGACTGTCGCCAGCTGCTGGGGCAGTTCCCTGACCTGTTCTCCCTGGTCCCTGGTATCACAAATTGGTGCGTCCATGATGTAGATACAGGAGACAGCTTACCTGTGAAGCACAAGGCCTACCGGGTAACTGACAGGGTCAGAGCCTGCATCAAAGAGGAGGTCTCGAAGATGCTTGCCCTAGGGGTGGTTGAGTCCTCCAGCAGTCCTTGGGCCAGCCCAGTGGTCTTGGTCCCAAAGGCTGCAGCGCCGGGTGCCACGCCCGAACTCCGGTTCTGTGTGGACTACCGAGGACTCAACTCAGTCACGAAGACTGACGCGCACCCCATCCCCAGAGCTGATGAGCTCATCGATCGGTTAGGGGCTGCACGGTACCTCAGCACGTTTGATTTAACGTCTGGGTACTGGCAGATCGCCTTAACTGATGGGGCCAAAGAGAGGTCCGCATTCTCTACACCAGATGGGCATTACCAGTTCCGGGTGATGCCCTTTGGGATGAAGAATGCCCCTGCCACCTTCCAGAGGTTGGTCAACCAGGTATTGGCTGGGCTGACCGAGTTCAGCGCCGCCTACCTGGATGACATCGCAGTGTTCAGCGGCACATGGGAAGAACACCTGCAACATCTCTGGGAAGTGTTGATGGCGCTGCGCAAGGCAGGCCTCACGATCAAGGCAAGCAAGTGTCAGATCAGGCAGG
The DNA here is from genome assembly GCF_964204655.1 of Triturus cristatus. Lineage (NCBI taxonomy): Eukaryota > Metazoa > Chordata > Amphibia > Caudata > Salamandridae > Triturus > Triturus cristatus. The sequence continues at coordinate 410,023,252 of NC_140590.1, forward strand.
GTTCAGTGGTGTACTTGGGACACCAAGTGGGGAGCGGCCAGGTGGCGCCCCTCCAGCCCAAAGTTGAAACCATCCTGGCTTGGGAGCCCCCAAAGACCCAGACGGAGGTGAGGGCCTTTTTAGGACTCACCGGGTACTACAGGAGGTTTGTCAAGGGGTATGGCAGCATCGTTGCCCCCTTGACAGAGCTGACTTCGAAGAAGCAGCCCAGAAAAGTGATATGGACTGACACCTGTCAGAAAGCCTTCGACACCCTGAAAACTGCCATGTGCACGGCGCCCGTGCTCTTGGCTCCTGACTTCTCCAAAGAGTTCCTGGTGCAGACGGCTGCATCAGAGCATGGTGTAGGGGCTGTTCTCTCACAGATCACTGAGGAGGGCTTTGACCAACCCGTAGCCTTTATTAGCAGGAGGCTACTTCCCCGGGAACAAAGGTGGAGTGCGATAGAACGAGAAGCATTTGCTGTGGTCTGGGCGCTGAAGAAGCTAAGACCCTACTTGTTTGGGTCTCACTTCCGGGTTCAGACCGACCACAGGCCCCTCAGATGGTTGATGCAAATGAGGGGTGAGAACCCAAAACTGTTGAGGTGGTCCATCTCCCTACAGGGTATGGACTTTACGGTGGAGCATCGCCCTGGCACAGATCACGCCAATGCTGACGGTCTGTCCAGGTTTTTCCGCCTTAGTGATGAAGAACTCCCTGGGGTAGGGTAGTTCTCCCCACTTTTCAGCTGGAGGGGACACGTGTTAGACCTGGCACCATTGGCGTGGGTCACCCTTCCATTTTTGTCTGTGCCTCAATGTGTTTTTGTGTTGGTGTTAGCTGCTCAGGGCACTGTGCCACTGCCATCCAGTGCCACAGTGCAAGTGCTCCCTATGGTAAAATGTATTATGTGAATTGACTTCCACGTTTGGTTTATTTGGTTTACTATCAGTCCCTAGTAGAGTGCACCAGGGGTGCCAAGGGCTCGTATATCCAAATGCTGCTAGTGGGCTTGCAGCACTGGTTGTGCCACCCACCGAAGCAGCGGGGTAAAATGTGTCTAGGGTCTGCCACTGCAGAACCTGCGCGCGGTCTGGTACCGTCGCGCTGACTGAGCAAGTGTCCCCACTTACCAGTCCCTAAACCTTCCCTTAACTACATGTTAGTCACCCCTCTGGTAGGCCTAAGCGCAGGGTGCCTTGTAGGTATAAGGTAGGACATGCCCTGATGTGTGTGGCATGTCTTAGCAGTGAATTACAGCCATTTTCGTTTTTCACTATTGAAGGCTACCTGCTCTCCATAGGCCAGAATGGGCTGCTGGGATCGCTACACGCTGTGACCCCAGTGGACTCAGAGAGCATGGTAGAACGTCATGTTTAGTATGCCTGAACTCGGGATAATAGAATACATCTTTTAGTAAAGGTTATTTTAATATCCTGGGTTTGCAAATGCTACTTTTAGAAAGTTAGCCTTTGCGTGCCTGACCATCTCAGTCCGCCTCTGCTGTGTGTGTGTGTGTTCTGCCTAGCAACAGAACAGGAGCAGGGCTGGGGGATTCCAGGAGACAGGTTGGCTGCCAGGTGGTGGGTAGAGAGATTACACCAGGATGGGTGGGAGGAGTGCACCCTGACTCTTGAATAGACCTGTGCTCTGCCACCACAAAGCCGGCGCCGCCCCCTGTGGAGCGGCTGATGTCTCTGCCCTGCTGCTGAAAGGAACAAGCCGAGTCACCACAACAGAAGGCTCCAAAACTGGACTGAGCCAGGCCCAGGCCCCCTGGCGTTAAAGAACAAAAGAATCCCTGTATAAAAGTAGGAGCCTGGCACCTAAGAAATCAGATCCAGATTGAACCACGAAGGAACTCTGCCCGACTAGAAGGACCTGGAAGAAGCTGAAGGAGGAGTAACTTTCCCTGACCTGAGGGACTGGCCTGCAGTAGGTGCCTTGCTGAGGAAGGAGAGGAAAAAGACTGAAAGAGACTTTTGCACTTTGTTCTTCAACTATCTCCAAGGGCTTGGAAGAAGAGCTTGCCCCCTGAACTGAACCCCAGGACCAGTGGGTTCACCGTGTCTCCGCTCGTCTGAGAATTCGAGCCGTGTGCTTTCTCCCGCCAGAGTGCCCTGCGCACCTTCGCATCCCTCCTAGGGCCGTGACACCCAGAAGCCTGGCCGCCTCCACTCGCCGAGAGCCCCGCTCTACCTGAGTCACTCTGGACCCATCGAGTCTGGCCGTCCCGCTTCCCTGTCACCTGCCTGCTACTGGAGCGCGCTTGGTGCCCTCTCGCCCTCCCGCCGGATTTCTAGTGGGGAAGTGAAATCCAGCCTCGGACGGCCGCCCGTACGTCGTAACGTATCCGGCCGCCCCGCTTCACCTCCCAGCCTGAGTCTGACCGTGCCGCCCTCCGCAGTGACCTCCCGCACAGTCCGTGTCGGAGGCCCTGGGCCGCACCTGTCTACCGAGAGCCGCCCGCTGAATTCTTGATCCGGAAGACCCACGAGGTGCAGAACCTGCATCTCCCCCGAAGACTCATCCAAGCACATCGCACGTTCCCAGGTACAGTGAACTCTCTATCGGACTCGGGGTCCGCAACGTTCTGATTTCCCCGTATCACTGTACCCCGGGTGCACTGCGCATCATCGTGACTGGACCGACTCAACCGAGCCCTGTGAAGCGCTCGTGATCGAATAAGTTACCAAAGAAAAGAACAGTGCCTAATTATCATCTTGTGGCTTCCATTTCGCAACCGTTATTGATGGTCTTGTACATGCCTGCGTAACCAAGAATCTTTTATATAAAGCATCCGTATTTTTGATACAACTTACGCCTGGTGTCCATTTGTGGGGGATTGTTGTGGTTTACTGTGTGTGATCATAAATGCTTAACTGACTAGCGCCCTGAAGTTTAGCCCTGACTGCTCGCGCCACACTACCTATAGGGTGAGCAGGGGTTGTTCTGAAGGGGTAATTCTCTCGCCCTGAATAGAAGAAGGGACCACTGCTTGTCACAAGTACCTACCTGTGCCAACCGGAGGTTCCCCATTCTAACAATTGTTGATGCGTTTTTTTTGTCCTCTTTTCTTTTGATACCTATCTCTTCTTTTTCACCATGCAAGTCCAAAAGCACGGCGTGTGCTCTAAACGTTTTTTTTTGTGTTTGCTGCATTTATTTTCTTAATAAAGCACGGCTGTGATCTGATTGTGGGCATTTAAGAAAGCATTCTTGTTATTTGCAGCACCATCATGCGCTGCAATTAACAAATATTTTCACAAAGGTCCACATTCAGGCCGCATCCGTGCACTATTAAGAAAAAGATTGGCATCCAGTTCAAAAGAACGACGTGTAAAACACACGTCGTGCTTTTGGACTTGCTTTTCTTCTCTTAAAGGAGTGAGGCTGCGGGTTGATTGTGGGCCATTGTGAAAATATTTGTTAATTGCAGCGCATGATGGTGCTGCATTTAACAAATATTTTCACAAAAGCCCACAAACAGCCCCCAGCTGCGCTTCATTAAGAAGGAAACGCAGCGAGTGCAAGAGCCGCGATAACCAGGAAATTACCACTTTTCGCGCTGCTCGCATTTTAAATGCGGCGGCGCAAATTCTCTCCCGGGATCTACCGTGGGTGTGCGCTCCCACCATGCACTACACGCTCGTAGGAACAGACGTGAGCACGCGCGCACCTTCCTGGGAACACAGGTGGTGAGTATGCATGGGATGACCAACTTGAATTCTTGCAAGAAACAAACTCAAACATAAAGGACATTAAAGGGAAGACAGTTCGAGAACTTTGCTTGTTGGATCCTACAAATGTTTGCAGATATTTTAACCACAGATTTCAAGCCATGATGTATTTTTTCTGCAACAAAAGTAATCCTTCTCTTGGTGAAGTGACTAATTTATTTTGGTGTAAAGAGTACCAAGCTAGAGGTGATCTACATATTCACATGCTGTTATTGGTAAAGGAGGCACCAAAATTTGGAACACTGATGAGTCTGTCCTGAGTTTCATTGAACAGTATGTGACATGTGCCATCCCAAAAGAAGGTGGTGAAAGCGCTTGAGACAGCAAGTTCTACGATTTCAAACTTATAGATATGGAAAGTATTGTTGATGAAAATGCATATGCAAAGGAAAAGTTTACATGAGATGTCATTTTGGATTCCCACAACCTATTATTTCTGAAGGAAGAGTGAACAGTCAGACATGCACTGACACAGAAATCACCACAAAATATATACAATCTCAGAAGAGCAGAAGCTTCAAAGTATATCAATGACTACAAACCTGTTATTCTGAAGTTGTTGCATGCAAATATTGATCTACAATTAGTTGCAGACAACTTCATCGCTGTTTCTCCCTATGTGACTTCAAATAGTCAGGGAAAACAGAAATGAAAGTGATGTGGGAGGAGATTTCATCAGAAAAGAGTCTCACCAAGAAATTGTACAGTTTCAGTTTGAAAATGCTTTCCCACAGAGGAATAGGATTCTCTGAGTGCTTGGACTGGTTGAGCTAGGCCACTTTTTTTCTCAAAGTCAAGAGGAATTGTATGGGTAAGTCTAGGCCTTGCAACCAGTTGTAATAGAGTATTAAAGTATTTCACAGAAATACAGTATCTCGCATAATTTGATCAAAAAGTAGAGACATTCTGAAAACTAATATGTTGGATACATATTACCCAAAAAAGGAGTCCACATCTATAAAGCATGTGTCTTTATGAAGTACTTCAATATTATACATATAGAAGTAATGTAACTGAAAACATAGACGAAGGGAGATATGCAGTAGTTGGACGTAACGCTTGTTTGGTGAGACTCAACAAACAAAATCGAATTAACCACTGAAAGCTTAATTGCCAAACTCCGGAGATAAGAGAGTTTTTCTTCTAGGCACTTTTGCAGTTGTTCAAGCCATGGCTTGCTGAATCAGATTTACTTGGTCACTATGGTCCTGATTCACAAAGGGCCTTTGAACTTGTGGCAGAGGTTCCCCAGTCATGGGGGAATTCGCACTCATAGCGGAATCCTCGCAATTTGAATTCGCATTGTGGAGATTCCACCCCAATGCTCTGAATGACAAAATTGAGTGTTGAGTCTCTCCAAACTACTTGCAAATGTTGAAAGATGAGATTGAACAGAAAGAAACCATCGCTGCTGAGGTAGCCAAATAGAGTTCACAAAGCAGCCAAGGTTCTGGACTACTGCCTCAAGATCCTCTCGGAGAACCAATAATGAAAAATATAGCTGATATAGCTATGAGTGAGGTGGAGAGTGCAATGCAGCAAGCAAGAGAGGAAGCTGTTGATTTCGAACAGTTAAGTAGAACAACTGAACGATGAAGAAAAAGTAATTTATATCAAAGTTAAAGATAAAATAGAGCATTAATTTCTCCACGAGAAGAAACAATGTGAATGTTCCTTATATAAACCAATATTACTATACACCAGTGGCCAAGTTGGCACTGGAAAAAGCGTTCTAAGAAAAGTTTTCACCAGTTAACTACAGAAGACTACAGAATCAAAATTGGCATGTCTAGTAACAGCACTAACAGGATTAGCAGCACATAACTCCACATCAAATACTAATGCTACCTGTTGACTATGACAATAAACTGGAATTTCAGAAACTATCTGGTGAAGCTTGTCAGGAGGAATCAAGGGTTTTGAAGAAACTGAAGCGTTTAATTATTAATTATTGATGAGGTGACCATAGTATCGAACATAATGCTTGTCTTCATACACTTAACAATGCAGCAGCTTTTAAGAACAAACTATGATGAACTCTTTGGAGGAAAGCGTTTGATTGTGATCCATCAAACATCTAATGTGGATTATGGAAATATTCTTAAGGACATTGGAATAGGAGTTCTAACAAATGATGGTAGAGGTGCTTTAGAAAGTCGACTTATCAAGAAACTATTTCCATCCAACATTACAGCAGCAGAATTAAAATACAATTAAATTGAAGAAAAGAAATCCTTAGTCTGTTTACTGCCTACACTTCAAGAGTGCTCCAACTTCAACGAACAATTACTAAAACTAGAGAAGGAAGACATATTGGAAATTACAGCTTTCGATAAAATACAAAATTAGGGAGTGATAATACTGCTCACAGAAAAAAACTAGAATCAAAATTAGATACTTTGGAGAAGTCTGCATCCAGGACTAAAGGATTTAAAAATCATTTATGAGTGTGAAATAACAGTTGAGTAATTATGCAGCATAATTTAAATGTTGAAGAATGGTTAGTGAATGGTGCCATGTGTAAAGTTATTGATTTAATTAATTTTTCAAGTAGAGATGAGGTTGAATACTTAGCTATAAAATGTGACCAGATTGATGGAGTCAAACAGATTGGCCGATGTGTTGTATGTTTTTGCTATTGAAAGACTTATAAGTGCAGTGCCAGCAGTTCCCACTCTAGCGTATGCTGTAACTATCCATAAATCACAGGGTTTAAGTGTAGATGCAGCTTTAAATAATATTGGAAGTACTATGTTTAAAGAAGCACTGTTGTGAGTTAGGACATTGTTCGGTTTGTTCTTGATTGATTTGATGATAAAACGTTAGCGCTGATGAAAGCTGTATAAGAGAGTATAATCGGTTAGGAAGTGTATACGCTCCTTATTTAGGTAAATACCATATTTATGAGAAATGGATAATGTGTCTGAAGCAGAAGATTACAAACAAGTGTATGGATACTCTAGAAAAGAAAGTACACAAGGACAATCTAGAAGGTGTTAATAAGAGAAAACTGGAAATGATGGAGATATTATAGGTTACCAGTTGGAAAACAGTTCAGGTGTCCACTGCTATTGAAATGTTTTTCTCAATATACTGTTTTATTTTCCACATCCAGTAAACCAAATTCTGCACTGTACCATTTGCTCCAAGGTTTACTGACTGACAGAACTATGATACATTCTGCTTCAGGTATTCGAGATCTTTTAGATATATGTAGCGGATCACTAATATTTACTCTTAATACTCCAGAAGATACATAAGAATTTATTATGGTCATGTTTGGAATTTTAGAACAAGAAGAAATAAATATTGATGATTTATTTGGACTGAGTTACAAATGGAACCACGACTGGGAAGATTGTGATTATTCATCCACTATTCAAAATAATTCTGAGTATTTTCTCTATTTAACATTACCTGGTTCTAAAACTGTGCCTTTTTACAAATTGTTGAAAAAGGCCAACCAAAATATGACCTGACAAAACTGCAGATCAGATGTTATGTTTACATTGATTTTAGGAACAACTGGACAATACCTTATAGTAATGCTACAACAATGCAGTGCTACGCAAACAAATGATGAACAGAATGCTGAATAAATCATACATTCACCCCCAGTCAAGAGATCCATTGTGGTTTTGCTCACCATGCCACCCCAGTTTAGACCCAGCCATATGCAAATCAGTCTTGACCCTGTGTCTCATGGGAACTGTTCAAACCGAACTGCCAAGCCAGGTCCTCCCTAGACCGGAAACAAGCATCCTGGGACCGGTTTCTGAGTATTACCCTTCATCAGCCAGGCTAGCTTGAATCCAGTGGCACAGTGAGCAAGGGACCCACGTCTGGGCATACCCATCCCACTTAGGGTGAAAAGTGCTATGCAAACAAATGATGGACGGAATGCTGAATAAATCATACATTCACCCCCAGTCAAGAGATTTGGGTTCAATTCATCGTTCTTTTTCTCACCATGCCTCCCCAGTTTAGACCCAGCCATATGCAAATCAGTCTTGACCCTGTGCCTCATGGGCACAGTCCAAACTGAACTGCCAAGCAAGGTCCTCCCTGGACCAGAAACAAGCATCCTGGAAGCGGTTTCTGGGTATTACCCTTCATTAGCCAGGCTAGCTTGAATCCAGTGGCACAGTGAGCAAGGGACCCACATGTGGGCATACCCATTCCACTTAGGGTGAAAAGTGCTTCGCAAACAAATGATGGACGGAATGCTAAATAAATCATACATTCACCCTCAGTCAAGAGCTCTGGGTTAAATCCATTGTTCTTTTGCTCACCATGCCACCTCAGTTTAGACCCAGCCATATGGGCATACCCATCCCAGTTAGGGTGAAAAGTGCTGCGCAAACAAATGATGCTTTCCATGCCACTGGAGTCAAACTATCCTGGCTGATGAGGGCTGAAAGCCCGAAACCAGTCCTAGGATGCTTGTTTCCAGTCCAGGAAGGACTTGGCCTGGCAGTTCAGGCTGGATTTTTCCCATTGGGCGCAGGGTCAAGACTGATTTGCATATGGCTGGGTCCAAACTAGAATAGCATGGTGAGCAATCAAATGATGGATTTAGGCCCAGATATCTGTACTGGGGTGAATGTATGACATTGTTCTGCATTCTGTCCATCAATTTTTCTTTTTGTATTTGTTACCCCGAGTGGGACGGGTAGGCCCAGACGTGGGTCTCGTACTCTCCATGTCACTTGACTCAAGCTATCCTGGCTGATGAGGGCTGTAAGCCCAAAACCGGTCCTAGGATGCTTGTTTCTTGTCCAGGGAGGACCTGGCCTGACAGTTCGGGCTGGGCTGTTCCCATTGAGCGCAGGGTCAAGACTGATTTGTATTTGGCTGGGTCCAAACTGGAATGGCATGGTGAGCAAAACAAACAATGGATTTAGACCCAGATCTCTGTACTGGGGTGAATGTATGACATTGTTCTGCATTCTGTCCATTAATTGTTCTTTTTACAGCAATGCAGAGCAGATGGTTCTAAATTGGAAACTAAAATTATAAACTCAAAGCTTTTACCCCTTTGGCTATCATCTTTCATGAAGGAGTTAATACAACCTCTCGACAATACTCTGTCTATTTACAGAGATAAACAGAATGGATGGAATGCAATGACAGCAACCTTAAATTCAAACCAAAACTTCCTTTCAAACTACCTAACTCTTATCTTTTCGTTCTTCAATCAAAGTTCTAAGGAGGAATTCTGGTTAAAAATGTGGTGTATGGTACTTCTTCTATGTGGTTCATCAGGGTTTTAGGCATTATTCAGCCTATTGTGGGTAATGTCTTTGAAACATTCTTCAAAATTCAAGAGTCCTTTAAGTTAGAAAAACATCCACTATCTCGTGAAAACAGTGACACCTACACGTACTCATTGACATAAACAGCTACTAACACAGCCAGTCATTTACTTGTAGAGCTGCTATTATACATATTTAATATTACATACATGCACTGACTAAGTCAATTCGTCACCTATACAGGCCCTCACAAAACCAATTAGTCTTGATTCACATAGTCACATACCCGCTTATTTATCTATAAAGATACTCACACAGCCATTTACATACAGAAAAAGACTGCGAGACACCCAGTCACACAATGCTGTATACAGTACTATACCTAGACAAACACTGATGCAGACAATAACACACCCAGACACACACTCATGCATAGAGTGACACCCCAAGGCACACAGTGAATCATACACTAATACATCCAAGTACATACTGATACATAGAGCAAGATACCTAGGCATTCGCGGACACATCCATATACATCTTGTGTATGCACTGATACACACAGGAGCACTCTCTTCAATACACTATTGCACCCATACACACAATAATATAGCCAGTGACACAGCCAGACAGACACTGATGCAAAACCTGACATTGCTACTGACTCGTTCAGTATTTACACACACATTCACTGACCAATATATGTACTCATACAGTTAATTATTCACCCACACAACTTCTCACACTGCCAGATACCGACTCATACAGTCTCTTACTCTCCCATTTCAGTCAGATGTACCGCCATTAACATATGCAGAGACTAACATCTAGACACATTTACCCACTGTTAGAACTGGCACCATTGGCGTGGGTCTCCCCTGTATTTTTGCCTTTGCCTTCTGTGTTTTTGCTGTATGTTGGACTTAGTTTTCGCTGGTCTAGATGCTTTGGGCACTTTGCCACTGCTGCCAAAGTGCAAGTGCCCCCTTTATAAATTGTTGTTATGGATTGTAGTTTCCATGATTGGCTGATATGGTTTACTAGTCAGTCCCTAGTACAGTGCACTGTGTGTTCCCAGGGCCTGTAAATCAAATGCTGCTAGTGTGCTGCAGCACTGATTGCGCCACCTACATAAGCAGCCTGCAAATGTAACTCTGGCCTACCATTGCAGAGCCTGTGTGCAGTCTAGTACTGCCATGTCCACTTGGCAAGTGTACCCACTTGCCAGTCCCTAACCTTACCTTTTATTACATGTTAGTCACGCCTAAGGTAGGCCCAAGGTACCCCTGAGGGGAGGGTTCATTGTTTGTGAAAGGTAAGACATGCCCTGGTGTGTGTCGCATGTCCTGATAGTGAATAACTGTCAATTTCGTTTTTCACTGTTTCATGGCTACCTGTTCCCATAAGATAGAAGGGGGAGTTTGTTTATAACATCTTAAAAGCATAACTACTTGTGGGAACAAGGTAGGAAAATAAAGTTTGATATGCCTGAACTCAGAATGTTAAAATGCATCTTTTAGTGACGGTGATTTTTACATTCTGTGTTTGAAAATACCACTTCTAGAAAGTAGGTATTTTCTTGCTTAATCATCCAGTATGCCTCTGCCTGGTTTGTGTATTGCATGTCTGGCTTTTGAATGACAGGTGCAAAAACAACAGTTGATGGACAGAATACAGAACAATGTCATACACTCACCCCAGTACAGAGATCTGAGCCAAAATCCATCGTTTTTTTGCTCACCATGCCATTCCTATATGAACCCAGCCATTCTCAACATGGCAGTAACATGGGATAGTTTCCCGATTACCGGGACGATGATAACAATCAAAACCCAAACGCGAAAGAAGTAGCGATGAGCCCAACCGCGATGACAAAATCAGCGATAAGCTGTGCCAGGCCTGCAATTCACACACGTTAGGAGGGAAAAATCACCATAAAAGCAGAATAAAAACACAAACAAAAACAAAACAACTGTGAAGCACAATGGAGCAGGAACAGAGGACAACCAGAACCCCACAAGTCCCCCAGAGGACCAGGCCAGGACCTCGAGGCCAGGGAAGGGCAAGGACAAGAAGAAGATGAAGACGCGGTTCAGTCCGCAGGAAAACAGGATCCTGATAACAGAGGTAATAAAATACCATCAACAACTGTTTACCACCTCCAATGTGTCATTGGCGACAAAAAGTGGAATATGGCAGTCCATCGTGGACAAGGTGAATGCAATCTGAGTGCTGAGGAGGACAATGGAAGAGGTCAAGAGGCGCTTGAATGATGTGAAGCGCAAAACCAAACAGAAACTAGGCAGCAGCAATACAGACTGGAGGTGGGAGTCCAGCGCCACAGGCGAAGCTGGAGGAGTTGGTGGAAATGGTGTCCACAGTCAGCAATGTGGAGAGGGTGGAAGGAGTTGGGGGAGCGGACACTGCTCAACAGGAGCCGACACAACAGCAACAGGGAGAGTAACGACCAGGGACTGGGGGAACGGGGGAGATTGTCACAATGGCACACATGCACAATTAGGCATGGCACAGTGCACACCCACAATGATTCTGGAGCATGTCCCTGATTCTCTTGGCACACTGCAGCACACCTAGAGCCTGCAAGTCAGCCCCCGTTGACTATATGTCCAGAGGGGACACTCCCCACACATCAATAATCTCACAACAGACCCATGCACATGTGCTGAACCCAGCAAAGCTGCGGGTCCGTGGCCCACACTGACAATAATAGTGACACTGCATGGCGATTAGCATGGCTGCAGTCCAATTATCATGACATGGTGCACGCCACATCACTGAGGTGGCTGAGTGTGGACCACATCTGTAAAGGAGCAGGCCTCACTCTGACACATCCACATGCATAAACAACACCTGACGTCAACAAGACATCTGCGGACAAACCATTCCCAAGAGTCTCAACTCTCACCAAGAGCCCAATTTGCCCAAGTCTGCAACATCTCAGCACTGTATAAGCACAGAATTGAAAGGCACACCATCTGAAAGGGATAAGGGCCAGCAAACTCAGAGCTGCAGGGGTGACTCTCCCACAATGCAGCACACACACATAAGAAGCTGAGCACATCAACATTGACAACAATGTGGTACAAACTGCAACACATTCACAACAGAACAGAGGACACAACTGCTGCCGCTTGTGTGTCGAAACTGGCCAATCACATTTGGCATAGCAAGGAAATGTGAGATGATGATGTACAAGTGCAAACACACATCCGTGATGTTGTCGAAATGTCCACTGTCCCGCATCAAATAGGCAGATCCTCCCAAACAGTCACAATGTACATTGTCATGCAGTCTGTATGTAAACTTGTACAATGTGTCAACATACATGTGAACACAATGTTAAACTACATCTCCCCTTCACATTGAAGAGGGAGAATTAACACCTCCTGCAGAGCAGACCCAACAACTCTTCACTGAAGACAAAGAGGACCTCCTCACCTTCGACTCCGACGCCCTCTAACAGCTCATGGATACCTTCAGCACCCCACCCCCAGGAGCAGGGCAGCCCAGCTGCATCAAGGAGACCTCACCCCCTGCACAGACCACACGGCAGGAAGCACAAACCACCACAGCTGTCTCCCAGGACCCACACGAACAACACATGACCTTCCAATGACGTGTGTTAGGGTGCCAGGAGAAGATGGCTGATCAGGTGCGGGTGGGGTTCGACCTCATGGCAGCCAAACTAGATGCCACACGTGGGTGCCTAAGTCCCATACGGGACCACTTACAGTCCCTAACAGACATCCACTGTCCGCTCCATGTTCTCCAATGATCCATGGATGACATCGCTGGAGTCCTGACTCGGAGACAAGGACAACTGTCTAGTCAGAGTGGCTCCAGCGGTGTCATCCGGGAGTTGGGACACATCCGGAGGACCATGGAGAACATGGAGAGGGTGCAGGCGGAAAGAATGGCTGCCACGGCTGCACATCAGCGTGATGTAGTTGGGATCTACCATGCCCTGCAGATCCTCGTCATGGCATTGCTGCCACAAGGCCTGGCACAGATGAATGCTGCTGCTGTTTCGACATCCACATCTCCGCCCCCTGATGTGTCAGTGCCACACAGTGCTGGAGACAGAACACCACCACCCACATGTGAGGCACATGAAACATCAGAGGACGAAGATGCGGATGATTCTGCCTCACTGGTAAGAAGGAAGCAGTAGCATTCATCTCCACCATATGGCCTTTTTCTGCTTGGTTCTGCCCTCTGCATCATCACCTTCCACTGTCCCCTTATACACTCTGCAACACTCACCTTGGACCACGACATGGACTGCCATATTCTGTTTGATCACTAAAGACACAGCTATCAGACTGCGGACTGAACTCTTCCTCTTCCGATGTACTTGACATTCCCTGAAGGACTCTGGCTGGCCCTCCACGGGCCAACAATGTAAAGTGGGGTTTGCACGGCCCTGTACTGCTCCAGCAACAACACTCCACTGAATGTGCATTAAACATTAAAATTCACACAGATGTGTCACGTCTATGATCATTCAAGTGTGAAAGTATGGATGAATGTAGGGTAAGTGATTCCCCCTTACGTCCATGTTGCTCATGTTGTAGGACTTGAGTCGCAGGGTGCAACTATACCGATTGCAGTCCGGGTGGCACCCACACTACAACAGAGACACACGCATTAGTTACTTTCTTGTCCAGCCCAGAATGGAAGCAAGCCTAGAGCCCCGGGGTCTTTGTTCACACCCCTACGCTGGACTAGCATAAGCCAGGCCAGCCCACTCCCCTTACACTGACAGGGAGGGATGACAACGCTACATTTCCCAGGTCTTCTCTGTAGTGATCTGCTGACCACAAGTCTAATTGTCAGCATGCCACAGCCACTCCCTGAGGGCTGGTTTACAACCACTCCACACACAGGAGATGTGACCCTGCCAATAAAACGGGCCGGGCGCACGGGCTCAAGGCCATTTCCACTATCTATCTGAGTGTGTTCATGTGGTCATTATTTATACATGAGGGCCTAGGGCCCTACCACATCACATTCCCCACTGCTGGAGGTGACATGATGGTGTCCGCACCACAAGACTCAATCACAGAGTTGGTGGCAGCCGAGGCACTTTGGCCGGCACGGGCCTACCACCACGAGACGGTGATTTGCGGTGCACCGAGTTGGTGGCAGCTGAGGCACTTTGGCCGGCACGGGCCACCCGCCACGTGGCGATGACTTGTGGTGCACTGAGTTAGTGGCACCAGAGCGTAGCGGGTGTGCAGCCTGCGATGATGCGTAGGCCTCGATACGCCGTCCTGCCAATCAAGATTCGATTTGAATTGTGAGCCCAGCTGGACCGCAGTGTACGCCGAAGGCAGCAGGCGGCACAGACATGACTCCGCGGCGCAGTGCAGCAGGGTGTGCTGGGGGTCTGTGGCACAGAATCCAGCAATCAACTGAGGAGGTTGAACCGGCACGTGGTGGCCCTCTTGGAGACATGCCGGTGGCGGCAGGTGAGCATTGAGGCCTGGGTGCGCAGGGGCGGGCAGTCATCGCTGGGCGTCGGACAGGTCTGGGGAGCAGGGCTGGGGTGCACAGGATCGTGTAGGTACCACCGGTCACAGTGGTGTCCTCATGGCTGGGTAGGGGGAGTGAAGGTGCATGGGTATCAAGCTGATACAAACTGTGATGCTTACAGGTATGAGAAATCCTGCATCATGAGACCGTAACAGAAGTTCGTATGACCGTAACCTTCCTTTTCTTTCCTTTTCTTGCCTACGAAGGTTACAACCACACATACTACTGTTACGGTCTTTTTGAGCAGGATTCGTCTTTCCTGTAAGCATTCTAGTTAGTCCATGTGCTATACACTGTACCAGATTAGGTTTGTGACTATATTATTGACCATTGTCACCATTTGTCCAACAAGTTTCTGAATATTGACTTCCGGAGTATGGAATTTTATTGGGGAGTTCCCGCAGCAAATGCAGTTACTTGAATCCACACATTGCCCTGATGAAGTTCCCCGTTGGGCGTCAGCTGTGCCTTTTTTATTGTTTATTTGTGTATTTGTAATAAAGGACTGTTTTTGCACTGCTGCTGACTACTGGACTTCATGACCGTGCGCACCCCCATGTCAGTTACTACAATCTTGGATCTGGGGCACAGAGGTGTCTGGCAACGGCTGGCGTTGGGATTTGTTGTGCAGGAACACTACGAATTGGAACTGTTGTGTGGTGCTGATACAGGAGCCCGCCGTTGCTATTGTGGACATGCATCTAAGACATGTGTGAGGAAGTTTGATAGGGCTGGCCATGGGACTCCTCCGACTCTGGCAGTTGTTGGTTGGGAGGTACCAGGGTCCAACAGGTGTAGCACAGCCAGAAGCTTTGTCTGCGGAGGGATGTTGGTTGTCCGCTGTGTTGGTACCGTCAGCCTGTGGGCAATGTGGGACGGGATGCGGAGGGTGGTTGTTGTTTTGTGCCTGTAGTGGGCAATGACTTCATCTGGAGTTGGGTCTCTGAGGCTCGTGCGTGTTAGGAATGTCCACTGTCATGTTCTGCGCTGCCTCGGTAGTAGTCCGGGGGGGTTGTGGTTGGGGGGGTGGTGGTGGTGGGTGTTGTGGACCTCGTGGGTCTCCGAGCTGCATGATCAGTGTCTCCATGACATGTGTTGGTCTTCAGATGTGGCTCTGGGCTGGTCTCCCTTTCATAATGCAGGTAGTCAACCTGCTTTACACCAGTAAAAGGCAGGTGTTAAATCCCTGCTGCTAACGCGCCTCATTGCCAGTTTTTGGATCGCATCGCAGATCTGGCTGGTCGCAGATCTGGCTGGTCATTAAGAATATCGCGAAGTGGTCTTTTCATGTGTTTTTGCACCGGAACGCCTACTCTGCATATCATTAGGGTTAGTTGTCGCTCTCATCCGTGGCGATGTTTTCTGCGGAAGCTATCACTGGAGAACTGGCGATATCGGCAGTTTGCACCAGCTTGAGAATGGGGCGATAATTTTTTTGCTGCGCTAAAGTGCCGATAACTTGGCGATAAGTCCTTGAGAATATGCCCCCATGTGTCTTCAAAGCAATTTAGTAGGGGTGCCAATTTGTCTTCGTTTGCAGTAAAGTATTCAGATTCTGTAATAGATGTGTAGTATTCGTCTACACTGTCAGGAGGAGCAAAACAAAATGCTGTTAGTTTTTTTAATTCAAATTGTAGTTTGCTGTCTGATATATAATCCTCAAATAAGGATGTTTTTTGAATTTTTCTCCAATGTGCCTGTGAAAAGTGAAATAAACTATCCTTGAATTTGAGTATTCGTGTACATTTTGGTAATTGTGTTAATCCTTGGTAATTCAAAGTCAATTTACACTTTTCTAGGACTTTTGTTAATTGTTTTAGCTTTTATAACTGATAAAAATTCAGTGTATGTTGAGGATTGTTTATCAGGGAGTAAACTGTATACTAAGGGAAGAACTGTATGATTAATACATGCATGAATAGTCTATATTTGTGTGAATGGATGGGGTTTGGATTTAAATGTCCCATCCATCGTCCAAATATCACTACTCTACAATTTAACAAGATTATGGGGTTTCCTAAAGATATGTATTCTTTTAAGAGGGTTTTGGTTGTCATGTAAAAGAAATGGTTCATTTGTAACTGTTATAGAAAGTTCAGGAGGAATGTTAATGTCAGAAAAGGTTTTGGGGTTACCCTTAGGGGGTTGCTTGCTTGTTTTTTACACTGAATAATTCGGCGTAGGTTAGGTGGTGTGGGCATACTACTTGCAACATGAGATGGAATGTGTTGGGATACCTCCCTCAAAACTGAGCCACAGGGTTCATTGGAGGTGGATGCAATTGCTTTTATTTCATTCATGTGTTCTTGTACCTCAATCTCTATTGCAGAGGCAGAGTGGTTATGCTCTGTGGTTCTTAACATAGATCAACAAAAAGAGAGGGAGGGAAGCTATGGGAGCCACTCTTAATCCCCCTGGGTTATATCGGTCAAACAACAAAAGAGTGAATCCTGGATCCAACAATTAAATATAAGCATAGAAGAGAAAGTGTTGTGCTCACAGTGTTTTAAAAGAACCCTCACTCACCAACCTAGTTGGTGACATGCTTTATCATTGGGTTCCCACCAGAGAGGCCGAATGCCCCTCTGGTGTGCTGCGACGCCTGAATTACAGCGGAGCTGGATCTTTTGGAAAGACAGTGCAATGGTAGTGACAAAGTGTAAAGTGAAGTTAAAAAGGTGTCGCAATTTTATCGAAGAAAAATTTTAATGGTGGAGAAAAACTGGACACAGTTAAAATGAGTGTGGGATGCGTAAAGACTGGTTATAATAGGCCAGTTGCATCCTAAATATAAGTGAAAGGGGTCAACATGTTTCTGCTTCAAAAGGTTATTCACAAAGCATTCATCAGGACCTAGAGGGACTAACACGGCGGTATACGCACGCTAAGGCGCACCCTAACCTGTGTAGTCAGGGACCGTTGAAACTCACGGTTCTCGAATGGCAATCAAGATTTTTGAAAGCTTTATTCTCTGTTGGAACAAAGAAAAGAGACAGACGAACATAATAATTCACAACACGTATGATGGTAAAAAAGGGCATGCTCCAATTGTTGGTGTGTACTTAACACATTCGCATGCAAACCATGGAAAGTGCTCTCAATTGAACAGTGGTACAATTATGCTTAAGCATAGTGATTTGCAGTTTCACTGCGTGAAATTGTGCCAAAATTCAGCCACAAACACAACAGAAACATCCTTACGAAAAAGAAATGAAGAAGTCACTATTGTGTTAGACAGAAGAACTCAAACGTAGTCTCTATCTAATCGAGGTATTTAACGAAAAAAAATTTGATTTAGAAAAGCCATCGACAAAAACTCAGAGATTATGCTGAATAGAGGAGGCAGAGGCAGACTTGATGCAAGCAAGGAAGGAAAACCACAGGGCCATTCGTATTCCAAAAGAAGTTTAGAGAGATGAGAGCTTACGTGCAGCACAAGCGCAACTCGCTTCATGAGGTCTGGTGGGGGACGGGACTTGTAGTCACACACTAGGTACCGGGAAAAAAAGGAAGAAATAGGGGTTTTTAACCCCTTCGCTGCTAGGCCTTTTCCCCTCCTGTGCTAAGCCTTTTTTGGGCAATTTGGGGTAGTGCGCGCTTAGGCCCCTGTAACTTTTTGACCACATTAGGTAGCCACGCCAAATTTGTGTCCTTTTCTTCCAACATCATGGGTATTGTAAAGGTACCCAGGGTTTGTGGATTCTCCTAGAGGGTTCCCAGAAATTAGTCAAAATACAGCAACATTTTGGGTTTTTTTGTGAAAAACGGGCTGCAAATGAAAGCTTCTGGGTTTTTCCTCTGCAAATGGTATCAAAAAAGGGTTTGTGGGGCTGAAATCACCATTTCTCCAGCTTTTAGGGAATGACAGAATTTTGTCAGAAACCCAACATTTTTTACACAGTTTTGGCATTTTTCTGGGACATAGCCTATTTTTGCTCTTTTTTGTGCTTTCAACCTCCTTCCAGTTAATAGTAGAAATGGATGTAAAAGCAATAATGGATGTTTGAAAAGTACTTGTGTGGGTAGGCATAGTGCCCACGACAGTAAATGGCTCAAAACCTAACGTGAACACACCACATTTTCACAATGAAAATTTACACATTTTTTGCGAAGTGTCTAGCCGTAGTTTTTAAATACTAGCTCTGCCGGCACCTAGGGAAACCTAGCAAACCTATACATTTTTGAAAACTATTTTTTGTGCTTTCAACCTCCTTCCAGTTAATGGTAGAAATGGATGTAAAAGCAATAATGGATGTTTGAAAAGTAGACAAAATTCTGAATTCAGCAAGGGGTCATTTGTGTAGATCCATCAAGGTTTCTTTATAGAAACTAACAGTTAAATATAGGAAAAATTAAAAATGAGTTGAAAAAAGCAGCCTTTTGTGTCAACGTTTTCACCTGTAACTTCTTCTAATTATGACAGCTCTTTGAAAGCAATACACCTTTACATCCGCTGGACCTTCCTGGTTGTGGGGATATATAGGACTTGTAGGTTCACCAAGAGCCCAATGAACCCAGAGTAAAAAACTGAGCAGCATTTGGTAATGGTTTTTTATTATGTTCCGGGTATATAGCAATTATTGTGGGAAAATGTATACATGGAAAAATCGGTATGAAAGACACCTATGTATTTCTGAAATGGAAACAACTTACAGAGTTTAGAAACAGTGCATATTTGCACATTTTCGAAATTGGGAATACTCATACTAGCATGAGAATTATTGGTCATTTTTCAAAATGACTTTTTTTTTACACAATGTCTTTCATTTGGAAGGGAGAAACGCATCAAAAATCAATAGGTAATAACAGTTGCTTTACAAATCTGAACTACCCTAAGTCTCCCGATAAAAATGGTACCTCACTTGTGTGGGTAGGCATAGTGCCAACGACAGAAAATGGCTCAAAACCTAACGTGAACACACCACATTTTCACAATGAAAATTTACACATTTTTTGCGAAGTGTCTAGCCGTAGTTTTTAAACACTAGCTCTGCCGGCACCTAGGGAAACCTAGCAAACCTATACATTTTTGAAAACTAGACACCCAGGGGAATCCAGGATGGGGTGACTTGACTGCCTCCCACCATGTTCTGTTACCCAGAATCCCTTGCAAACCTAAAAAATTGACAAACAAAACACATTTTTCCCACATTTCTGCGGTGGAAAGTTCTGGAATCTGCGTGGATCCACAGATTTCCACCCACCCCGCGTTCCCCAAAGTCCTCCAAGAAAAATGATACCTCACTTGTGTGGGTCGGCCTAGTGCCCCCGACAGGAAACGGGGCAAAATGCAACATGGACACACCTCAATTTCGCAGTGAAAAATGACCCTTTTTAGGCAAAGTGCTTAGCTGTAGTTTTTGAAACCTAGCTCTGCCGGCACCTTGGGAAACCTACCAAACCTATACATTTTTGAAAACTAGACACCCAGGGGAATCCAGAATGTGGTCACTTGACTGCCTCCCACCAGGTTCTGTTACCCAGAATCCCTTGCAAACCTAAGAAATTGACAAAAAAAAACACATTTTCCCCGCATTTCTGTGGTGGAAAGTTCTGGAATCTGCGTGGATCCATAAATTTCCACCCACCCCGCGATCCCCAAAGTCTTACGAGAAAAATGAACCTCACTTGTGCAGATTGGCCTACTGCCCGCGACAGGAAATGGCACAAAATGCAACATGGTCACACCTCAATTTTGCAT
Source organism: Triturus cristatus (assembly GCF_964204655.1). Classification (NCBI taxonomy): domain Eukaryota; kingdom Metazoa; phylum Chordata; class Amphibia; order Caudata; family Salamandridae; genus Triturus; species Triturus cristatus. The sequence goes on from NC_140590.1 coordinate 410,043,486, forward strand.
TGAAAAATGACCCTTTTTTGGCAAAGTGCCTAGCTGTAGTTTTTTAACCCTAGCTCTGCCGGCACCTTGTGAAACCTAGCAAATCTATACATTTTTTTAAACTAGACACCCAGGGGAATCCAGGATGGGGTGACTTGAGTGCCTCCCACCAGGGTCTGTTACCCAGAATCCCTTGCAAACCTAAAAAATTGTAAAAAAAAAAACAAATTTCCCCACATTTCTGTGGTGGAAAGTTCTGGAATCTGTGGGGATCCACAAATTTACACCCCCCCTGCATACCCCAAAGTCTTACGAAAAAAATGGTACCTCACTTGTGCGGGTCGGCCTAGTGCCCGTGACAGGAAACGGTGCAAAACGCAACGTCGTCACACCTCAATTTCGCAGTGAAAAATGACTCATTTTGGCAAAGAGCCTAGCTGTAGTTTGTGACCCCTAGCTCTGCCGGCACCTAGGGAAACCTAGCAAACCTATACATTTTTGAAAACTAGACACCCAGGGGAATCCAGGATGGGGTGACTTGAGTGCCTCCCACCAGGGTCTGTTACCCAGAATCCCTTGCAAACCTAAACAATTGTCCAAAAAAACAAAATTTCCCCACATTTCTGTGGTGGAAAGTTCTGGAATCTGCGTGGATCCACAAATTTACACCCACCCCGCGTTCCCCAAAGTCCTATGAGAAAAACTATCCCTCACTTGTGCGGCTCGGCCTAGTGCCCGCAACAGGAAACGGCGCAAAATGCAGCGTGGTCACCTAGCAAACCTATACATTTTTGAAAACTAGACACCCAGTGGAATCCAGGATGGGGTGACTTGAGTACCTCCCACCAGGGTCTGTTACCTAGAAACCCTTGCAAACCTAAAAAAAAGTCAAAAAACACATTTCCCCCATATGTCTGTGGTGGAAAGTTCTGGAATCTGTGTGGATTCAAGTGAGGCACTATTTTTATCGGGAGACCTGGGGTAACGCTTGGTGGTGGGAAATGTGTGTGAGCCCGGTGCTGCCACAACTTTCCCAAACAAAAATGTTTGAAAAAAGTGATTTTTTCAGCTAAAATTGAGATTTGCAGGGGATTTTGGGTAAGGAATGGTTGGGGGATCCACGCAAGCCATACCTCCCTGGAAGCCGCCGGGTGTCTAGTTTTCAGAAATGTGTGGGTGTGGTAGGTTTCCCTAGATGGCTGCCGAGTACGGGGCCAAAAACCCAGGTGACCCCCCTTGCAAAACCAGGTGGTTTTGAGATCGGCAATTTTGATGTCGCTTCACTACGTTTTGGGCCTTTGCCTGTTGCGGGTACTTGGGCCTCCCACACAAGTGAGGCACCATTTTTATAGGGAGACCTGGGGGAACGCTGGGTGGTGGGAAATGTGTGTGAGCCCGGTGATGCCACAACTTTCCCACACAGAAATGTGTGAAAAAAGTGGGTTTTTTCAGCTAAAATTGAGGTTTGCAGGGGATTCTGGGTAAGGAAACGTTATGGGATCCACGCAAGCCATACCTCCCTGGAAGCCGCCGGGTGTCTAGTTTTCAGAAATGTGTGGGTTTGGTAGGTTTCCTGTTGGACTTGGCCCTTTTTGCAGGGTCATCCCTAAACTTTTTGCCTTCCTCCTGCATTTTTTCTGACCTGTTGTTGGCTGTTTTATGACTCTGGGAACTTTACCACTGCTGATCAGTGCTAAAGTGCATATGCTCTCCCCATTGTAAATTGCTACGTTGGTTGGATTCCATGATTGGCTTATTTGGTTTACTGTCAGACCCCAGTAAAGTGCACCAGGAGTGCCAGGGCGTGTAAATGTAATGTATGTAATGTATGGATACTTGTATAGCGCAAGACTACCCGGAGGCCTCTCGGCACTTGTACGAATACCGCTGTGGAACCCATCCTGGCTTTCCCTGTGAGGCGTCCACTCCTGGGCACCCCCAAGGTGGAGGCCAGGCATCCTTAGCGTTGTGGAGGCCGTTGTGGAGATTAAGCAAGATATTGCCCAGAGTTGCAGAGTTGGACTCCATGATTGGAATGGCACCGAGGCGAGAATTATCAGGTCCGTGGAATTTTTGAGCCCAAGACCCGCCGAGGCAGGGAATTGAACCCTGGTCCCGGGCTAGAACTCTGCATCAGGGTCTGCCGCTCTAATCATTGAGCCACACTTCTCCAAATACACTTCTCCAAATACAAATGCCGCTGGTGGGCTTGCAGCACTGGTTGTGCCACCTACAGAAGCGGCCTTGTAAAATGTGTCTAGGGTCTGCCATTGCAGAACCTGCGTGCAGTCTGGTACTGACATGCTGACTGGCAAGTGCACCCACTTGCCAGTCCCTAAACCTTCCCTTAACTTCATGTTAGGGATGTATGACGTTACAACGCGTGCTGTTACAACGCATGCTGTTACTACAAATGTTTTACAACGCGAGTGCATTGACAACGCAGGACATTACAACGCAAGCCTTTACATCGACTTGCACTAGATGGCGTGCTAACATTAAAAAAGTGTAATTTACTATTCCAACTCCAGTCCACATAACAGTAGGGAAGGTGTTGGGATAGTAAACTACACTATTTTTAATGTTAGCACGCCATCTAGTGCAAGTCGATGTAAAGACTTGCGTTGTAATGTCCTGCGTTGTCAATGCACTCGCGTTGTAACATTTTCGTTGTAATGGTAGTGCGTTGTAAAAGTTGCGTTGTAAAGGTTGTTCCCCGTGGCATGTCCTAATAGTGAATTACATCAATTTTCGGTTTTCACTATTGTAAGGCTACCCTGTTCTCATAGGCCAGAATGGGCGGTTAAGATTGTTACATCCTATGATCCTAACCGACCCAGAGAACATGGTAGAAAATCGAGTTTAGTATGCCTGAACTGAGAATAATAAGGTACATCTTTTCGTATGGTTTATTTTAATATTCTGCATTTGCAAATGCCACTTTTAGAAAGTTGGCATTCGCTTGCCTAACCATTTCAGCCCGCCTCTGCGTTATGTGTATCTGCTGTCTGGCTTGTGTGAGGGACAGGGCTGGGGAAACCCAGATGGGCAGGGCTAGGTAGCCTGGTGGTGAATAGAAAGATTGACAGGTAGATGGGTGAGAGGAGTACACCTGGACTCTGAATAGAACTGTGCTCTGCCACTACAATGCCGGCTCCGCCCCCTGTGGAGCGTCTGATGACTCTGCCCTGCACTCTGAAAGAAGAAGCCTGCATCGCGCCAACAAAGTGCTCCAGAACTGGACTGAACTAGGCAAGGGCCCCCCTGGCCTGGGAGAACAAAAGAAATGTAGTATAAATGTAGGAGCCCTGCTCCTAAGAAATCAGATCCGCTTTTGACCCAAGAAGAATCTCTGCCTGAGGAGGAGGCACCGGGAAAGCTGCAAGGAGGAAGACTGTCCCTATCCTGGGGGACTGGCCTGCAGTGGTGACCTTACTGCCAAAGGAGAGAAGAGGAACCTTTTGCTGAAGACTTTGCTTTATTTGTACTTTCAAGAAACTTGTGCTTTTCAAAACGATCTCCAAGGGCTTGGAAGCGAGCTTGCCCCCTGAACTGAGCCCCAGGACCATTGGGCTCAACCTGACCTTCACTCGCCCGTAGCTGGACTGTGGTGTTCCTTCCCTCGCCGGAGCCGTGACTCTCGTGCCCCTCAGCCCCTCCAGTTAAATATAGGAAAAATTAAAAAATGAGTTGAAAAAAGCAGCCTTTTGTGTCAACGTTTTCACCTGTAACTTCTTCTAATTATGACAGCTCTTTGAAAGCAATACACCTTTACATCCGCTGGACCTTCCTGGTTGTGGGGATATATAGAACTTGTAGGTTCACCAAGAGCCCAATGAACCCAGAGTAAAAAACTGAGCAGCATTTGGTAATGGTTTTTTATTATGTTCCGGGTATATAGCAATTATTGTGGGAAAATGTATACATGGAAAAATCGGTATGAAAGACACCTATGTATTTCTGAAATGAGAACAGATTACAGAGTTTAGAAACAGTGCATATTTGCACATTTTCGAAATTGGGAATACTCATACTAGCATGAGAATTATTGGTCATTTTTCAAAATGACTTTTTTTTACACAATGGCTTTCATTTGGAAGGGAGAAACGCATCAAAAATCAATAGGTAATAACAGTTGCTTTACAAATCTGAACTACCCTAAGTCTCCCGATAAAAATGGTACCTCACTTGTGTGGTTAGGCATAGTGCCCACGACAGAAAATGGCTCAAAACCTAACGTGAACACACCACATTTTCACAATGAAAATTTACACATTTTTTGCGAAGTGTCTAGCCGTAGTTTTTAAACACTAGCTCTGCCGGCACCTAGGGAAACCTAGCAAACCTATACATTTTTGAAAACTAGACACCCAGGGGAATCCAGGATGGGGTGACTTGACTGCCTCCCACCATGTTCTGTTACCCAGAATCCCTTGCAAACCTAAAAAATTGACAAACAAAACACATTTTCCCACATTTCTGCGGTGGAAAGTTCTGGAATCTGCGTGGATCCACAAATTTCCAGCCACCCCGCGTTCCCCAAAGTCCTCTGAGAAAAATGGTACCTCACTTGTGTGGGTCGGCCTAGTGCCCCCGACAGGAAACGGGGCAAAATGCAACATGGACACACCTCAATTTCGCAGTGAAAAATGACCCTTTTTAGGCAAAGTGCTTAGCTGTAGTTTTTGAAACCTAGCTCTGCCGGCACCTTGGGAAACCTACCAAACCTATACATTTTTGAAAACTAGACACCCAGGGGAATCCAGAATGTGGTCACTTGACTGCCTCCCACCAGGTTCTGTTACCCAGAATCCCTTGCAAACCTAAGAAATTGACAAAAAAACCCCACATTTTCCCCGCATTTCTGTGGTGGAAAGTTCTGGAATCTGCGTGGATCCATAAATTTCCACCCACCCCGCGATCCCCAAAGTCTTACGAGAAAAATGAACCTCACTTGTGCAGGTTGGCCTACTGCCCACGACAGGAAATGGCACAAAATGCAACATGGTCACACCTCAATTTCGCATTGAAAAATGACCCTTTTTTGGCAAAGTGCCTAGCTGTAGTTTTTTAACCCTAGCTCTGCCGGCACCTTGTGAAACCTAGCAAACCTATACATTGTTTTAAACTAGACACCCAGGGGAATCCAGGATGGGGTGACTTGAGTGCCTCCCACCAGGGTCTGTTACCCAGAATCCCTGGCAAACCTAAAAAATTGTAAAAAAAAAACAAATTTCCCCACATTTCTGTGGTGGAAAGTTCTGGAATCTGTGGGGATCCACAAATTTCCACCCCCCCTGCATACCCCAAAGTCTTACGAACAAAATGGTACCTCACTTGTGTGGGTCGGCCTAGTGCCCGTGACAGGAAATGGCGCAAAACGCAACGTCGTCACACCTCAATTTCGCAGTGAAAAATGACTCATTTTGGCAAAGAGCCTAGCTGTAGTTTGTGACCCCTAGCTCTGCCGGCACCTAGGGAAACCTAGTAAACCTATACATTTTTGAAAACTAGACACCCAGGGGAATCCAGGATGGGGTGACTTGAGTGCCTCCCACCAGGGTCTGTTACCCAGAATCCCTTGCAAACCGAAACAATTGTCCAAAAAAACAAATTTTCCCCACATTTCTATGGTGGAAAGTTCTGGAATCTGCGTGGATCCACAAATTTACACCCACCCCGCGTTCCCCAAAGTCCTATGAGAAAAACGGTCCCTCACTTGTGCGGCTCGGCCTAGTGCCCGCAACAGGAAACGGCGCAAAATGCAGCGTGGTCACCTAGCAAATCTATACATTTTTGAAAACTAGACACCCAGGGGAATCCAGGATGGGGTGACTTGAGTACCTCCCACCAGGGTCTGTTAACCAGAAACCCTTGCAAACCTAAAAAAAGTCAAAAAACACATTTCCCCCATATGTCTGTGGTGGAAAGTTCTGGAATCTGTGCGGATTCAAGTGAGGTACTATTTTTATCGGGAGACCTTAGGTAATGCTGGGTGGTGCGAAATTTGTGTGAGCCCGGTGCTGCCACAACTTTCCCAAACAAAAATGTTTGAAAAAAGTGATTTTTTCAGCTAAAATTGAGGTTTGCAGGGGATTTTGGGTAAGGAATGGTTGGGGGATCCATGCAAGCCATACCTCCCTGGAAGCCGCCGGGTGTCTAGTTTTCAGAAATGTGTGGGTGTGGTAGGTTTCCCTAGATGGCTGCCGAGTACGGGGCCAAAAACCCAGGTGACCCCCCTTGCAAAACCAGGTGGTTTTGAGATAGGCAATTTTGATGTTGCTTCACTACGTTTTAGGCCTTTGCCTGTTGCGGGTACTTGGGCCTCCCACACAAGTGAGGCACCATTTTTATAGGGAGACCTGGGGGAACGCTGGGTGGTGGGAAATGTGTGTGAGCCCGGTGATGCCACAACTTTCCCACACAGAAATGTGTGAAAAAAGTGATTTTTTTCAGCTAAAATTGAGGTTTGCAGGGGATTCTGGGTAAGGAAACGTTGGGGGATCCACGCAAGCCATACCTCCCTGGAAGCCGCCGGTTGTCTAGTTTTCAGAAATGTGTGGGTTTGGTAGGTTTCCTGTTGGACTTGGCCCTTTTTGCAGGGTCATCCCTAAACTTTTTGCCTTCCTCCTGCATTTTTTCTGACCTGTTGTTGGCTGTTTTATGACTCTGGGAACTTTACCACTGCTGATCAGTGCTAAAGTGCATATGCTCTCCCCATTGTAAATTGCTACGTTGGTTGGATCCCATAATTGGCTTATTTGGTTTACTGTCAGACCCCAGTAAAGTGCACCAGGAGTGCCAGGGCGTGTAAATGTAATGTATGTAATGTATGGATACTTGTATAGCGCACGACTACCCGGAGGCCTCTCGGCACTTGTACGAATACCGCTGTGGAACCCATCCTGGCTTTCCCTGTGAGGCGTCCACTCCTGGGCACCCCCAAGGTGCAGGCCAGGCATCCTTAGCGTTGTGGAGGCCGTTGTGGAGATTAAGCAAGATATTGCCCAGAGTTGCAGAGTGGGACTCCATGATTGGAATGGCACCGAGGCGAGAATTATCAGGTCCGTGGAATTTTTGAGCCCAAGACCCGCCGAGGCAGGGAATTGAACCCTGGTCCCGGGCTAGAACTCTGCATCAGGGTCTGCCGCTCTAATCATTGAGCCACACTTCTCCAAATACACTTCTCCAAATACAAATGCCGCTGGTGGGCTTGCAGCACTGGTTGTGCCACCTACAGAAGCGGCCTTGTAAAATGTGTCTAGGGTCTGCCATTGCAGAACCTGCGTGCAGTCTGGTACTGACATGCTGACTGGCAAGTGCACCCACTTGCCAGTCCCTAAACCTTCCCTTAACTTCATGTTAGGGATGTATGACGTTACAACGCATGCTGTTATAACGCATGCTGTTACAACAAAAGTTTTACAACGCGAGTGCATTGACAACGCAGGACATTACAACGCAAGTCTTTACATCGACATGCACTAGATGGCGTGCTAACATTAAAAAAGTGTAATTTACTATTCCAACTCCAGTCCACATAACAGTAGGGAAGGTGTTGGGATAGTAAACTACACTATTTTTAATGTTAGCACGCCATCTAGTGCAAGTCGATGTAAAGACTTGCGTTGTAATGTCCTGCGTTGTCAATGCACTCGCGTTGTAACAGTTTCGTTGTAATGGTAGTGCGTTGTAAAAGTTGCGTTGTAAAGGTTGTTCCCCGTGGCATGTCCTAATAGTGAATTACATCAATTTTCGGTTTTCGCTATTGTAAGGCTACCCTGTTCTCATAGGCCAGAATGGGCGGTTAAGATTGTTACATCCTATGATCCTAACCGACCCAGAGAACATGGTAGAAAATCGAGTTTAGTATGCCTGAACTGAGAATAATAAGGTACATCTTTTCGTATGGTTTATTTTAATATTCTGCATTTGCAAATGCCACTTTTAGAAAGTTGGCATTCGCTTGCCTAACCATTTCAGCCCGCCTCTGCGTTATGTGTATCTGCTGTCTGGCTTGTGTGAGGGACAGGGCTAGGGAAACCCAGATAGGCAGGGCTAGGTAGCCTGGTGGTGAATAGAAAGATTGACAGGTAGATGGGTGGGAGGAGTACACCTGGACTCTGAATAGGACTGTGCTCTGCCACCACAATGCCGGCTCCGCCCCCTGTGGAGCGTCTGATGACTCTGCCCTGCACTCTGAAAGAAGAAGCCTGCATCGCGCCAACAAAGTGCTCCAGAACTGGACTGAACTAGGCAAGGGCCCCCCTGGCCTGGGAGAACAAAAGAAATGTAGTATAAATGTAGGAACCCTGCTCCTAAGAAATCAGATCCGCTTTTGACCCAAAAAGAATCTCTGCCTGAGGAGGAGGCACCGGGAAAGCTGCAAGGAGGAAGACTGTCCCTATCCTGGGGGACTGGCCTGCAGTGGTGACCTTACTGCCAAAGGAGAGAAGAGGAACATTTTGCTGAAGACTTTGCTTTATTTGTACTTTCAAGAAACTTGTGCTTTTCAAAACGATCTCCAAGGGCTTGGAAGTGAGCTTGCCCCCTGAACTGAGCCCCAGGCTCAACCTGACCTTCACTCGCCCGTAGCTGGACTGTGGTGTTCCTTCCCTCGCCGGAGCCGTGACTCTCGTGCTCCTCAGCCCCTCCTTGAGCCATGACCTGACTGCTTAGCCGCCCCTGCCTTGGGAAGAGCCTTGCTCGATCTGAGCCGCTCCCCCGACGCCGTGCTGGGATGCCCCCGTCACCTCGCTCGCCGGAGGCTCGCTGTGCACCTTCACCCCTCCCGCCGGAATCGGCGTTGTGAGCATCCTTAAGCATCGGACGGCCCGGACGTAGACTGCGTGCCCGGCTGCCCCGCTTTGTTCACTTGCCACCTGTAACACCCCGCTCTTGCCGTGAGCCTGAAGGACCAGACCCCCCTCGTGAAGTGTGGAAGCCCCGGATGCCGCCTCGCTCTTCTAACGAAGAGCCGCTGAAATCCCGCACCCGCCTTCACAAAAAAAACAAGGTACTGTACTTACGTACTCGAACGCGAGCTCGCATCGGATCCAGGGTCCGCAACGTTCTGTTTTCCCTGTCGTCTGCCGCGTGCTTCTCGGTTGCCGCCTTAGCGCGAAGTGCGCTGAGGCCCGCAGTCACCTCGTTGCCCGCATAAGAACTTTCCGTATAAAGAGAACTTTTCCGTATTTATAGAAATTGTGGCCCCACCGTTTCACCGTTACTGGGCCTTGTACTAAATCTGCTGAAACTACATAAAAGCCTTATTTTTGTATACAACCTGATTGGTGTCTGTTTGTGGTGCATGCAAGGGGTTTACTGTGTGTATAATTGCAAGTGCTTAACCGTGTACGCCCTGAAGTTTAGCCTTGACTGCTCGCGCCACGCACCTAGAGGGTGAGCAGGGGTTATTCTAAGGAGTCATCCTTCGCCCTGACTAGAAGTAAAGGGTCCCTGCTTGTCGCTGGTACTTGCCTGCGCCAACCAGAGTCCCCTCATTTCTAACATTTCCCTAGATGGCCTCCGAGTACGGGGCCAAAAACCCAGGTGGACCCCCCTTGCAAAACCAGGTGGTTTTGAGATAGGCAATTTTGATGTCGCCTCACTACGTTTTGGGCCCTTGCCTGTTGCGGGTAGTTGGGCCTCCCACACAAGTGAGGCACAATTTTTATCGGGAGACCTGGGGTAACGCTGGGTGGTGGGAAATTTGTGTGAGCCCGGTGATGCTACAACTTTCCCACACAGAAATGTGTGAAAAAAGTGATTTCTTCAGCTAAAATTGATGTTTGCAGGGGATTCTGGGTAAGGAAACGTTGGGGGATCCACGCAAGCCATACCTCCCTGGAAGTCGCCGGGTGTCTAGTTTTCAGAAATGTGTGGGTTTGGTAGGTTTCCCTAGATGGCCGCCGAGTACGGAGCCAAAAACCCATGTGACCCCGCTTAAAAAACCAGGTGGTTTTGAGATAGGCAATTTGGATGTTGCCTCACTACGTTTTGGGCCCTTGCCTGTCGCGGGTACTTGGGCCTCCCACACAAGTGAGGCACCATTTTTATCGGGAGACCTGGGGGAAGGCTGGGTGGTGGGAAATTTGTGTGAGCCCGGTGCTGCCACAACTTTCCCAAACATAAATGTGTGAAATAAGTGATTTTTTCAGCTAAAATTGAGGTTTGAAGGGGCTTCTGGGTAAGGAAACGTTGGGGGATCCACGCAAGCCATGCCTCCCTGGAAGCCCCCGGGTGTCTAGTTTTCAGCAATGTGTGGGTTTGGTAGGTTTCCCTAGATGGCCGCCGAGCCCCTGACCAAAAACTGATGGGACCCCCCTTGCAAAATCAGGTTGGTTTGTGATAGGTAATTTTGATGTCACATCAATAGGTTTTGGGCCCTTCCCTGCCGCGGGTACTTGCTCCACCCATAAAAGTGAGGTACCATTTCTATTGGGATACTTGGAGAAATGCAGGGGGGTTGGAAATTTGTTGTTACTTTCCACCGCGTGAAAATGTAGGCAAAATAATGCAAGGAAAATGTCACAGTCTCATTTTGAGGTTTGCAGGACATTGTGGGTAAGATAACTTGTTGGGATCCACAAGAGAGACCTCACCATGCACTCCCATGGGTGTTTGGTTTCGACAAAAACTACAGTTGTTAGGTTATTCTTAAATGAAATGTACAGCTTGGCAGAGAGACAAAACAGACAAAGATTACTGCACAGCCATCTATTCCTCAAGCACACACATATACTGGTTGGATTTGGCACGAGGGCGAGTGATGGTTCAGTATATAACATTTTATTAACAAGAGATTTCACAAAAATGAAATGCACTGTCAATAATTGAAAGGACAAAAAACTGAACCAATGACTCGCAGCTTGTGAGCTGTAAAGCCATGTCAAGGCACCAACCACTTTACAGGCCATTCATACACCTTTCATACATGAGACACACAAGAACGTTCCCACCACGGCACAAAACCAACACATTACAACATCCACAAAAAGGAAAAAGGTACACCCTGCTTGACGAAAACAGAATAGAAATTTTTATCTACACAACCATCTATTCCTGAAGCACACATACATACTGGTTGGATTTGGCATGAGGGTGAGCGATGGTTCAGTATATATACTTGTATTAACCAGAGATTTCACAAAAAAGAAATGCACTGTTAATAATTGAAAGTATGAGAAACTGAACCATTGACTCACAGCTCGTGAGCTGTAAAGCCACGACAAGGCACCAACCTCTTTACAGGCCATTCATACACCTTTCATACGTGTGAAACATACAAAACCATTCACACCGACAGCCGCGGGCCCAGCACATTACAACACTCACACCAGCAGACAGCGCCATTCAAGGGCCCATCACTTTCACACGCTCACATTCCTGACATACCAACCACACCAGCTCACGGATTGCATGGAGTGGCGTTTGGCTAGCAGTGTGTGTAGTGACCAGCAGCTAGTCACTACTTACACACCGCCAGCCAAGCACCAGCCCACTCACCGCCAGCCAAGCACCAGTCCACGCACACTGACAGCCAAGCGCCAGTCCAAACACACCACCAGCCAAGTGCCAATCCACGCACACCCCCAGCCAAGCGCCAGCCCACTCACCGCCAGCCAAGCACCAGCCCACTCACAGCCAGCTAAGCACCAGTCCACGCACACTGCCAACCAAGCGCCAGTCCATGTACACCTCCGGCCAAGCGTCCATCCACGCACACTGCAAGCCAAGCTCCAATCCACTCACTGCAAGCCAAGCGCCAGTCCACTCACTGCAAGCCAAGCTCCAGTCCACTCACCGCAAGTCAAGCACCAGTCCAAACACACCGCAAGCCAAGCGCCAATCCACGCACACCGCCAGCCAAGCACCAGTCCACGCACACTGCCAGCCAAGCACCAGTCCACGCACACTGCCAGCAAAGCGCCAGTCCAGGCACACTGCCAGCCAAGAGCCAGTCCTCGCACACTGCCAGCCAAGCGCCAGTCCACGCACACCGCCAGCCTACCGCCAGTCCACGCACACAGTCATAATTTTTTTTTAAACAAGAAAGGAAACACAAACCAATTGGAACTAGATACCAAACTATAACTACAAAAACAGCAGAAACGAAAGACATCCTTCTATTGCCAAACGTGAAACTGAACAACTATATCAAACCATACAGACAAGGCAGTAAACTATTAGACTCACGGTTACTCCCAAAAACTCTTTTTAGTGTGATACAATCTGAAACATGAGGGCACACACAGCCTAGGATTAGAAGGACAGTCGGCACAGTGCTTACGACTCTCCTTCCGCACACCTCTTCGCAAGCAGATTCTACATCTCTTACAGGGATTGGTTTTTTTGGGCGTGGGATGAATTAAATCAGGAAAATGGCGATCTTTCAATCTAGCCAAATCCTCCACCACTCCAACTCTAGGAACACTTGCCTGTTCCACAACAACAAGGCTTCCTATCACAGACTGCTGAAACTGAACAAAAGTCAACTTTGACTCAGGTGAACACTCCTTGTACACAACAAAAGCATTGAAAGTTTCTAAATTGAAGAGATGGATGGCCAACTTTTTGTATCAAATGTACGCCTTACGAATAGCAGTGTAAGGTTCCAACCTCTGATCTACTCTATCAACACCACTCATGTGCTTATTGTAGTCTAAAATGCACACCGGTTTGCGTACTTCAGCAAACTGACCCCAAACAGCCACAGGTGAAGTACTCTCATCATGGATGGTAGTCAGCATGTACACATCCCTCCTGTCCACAAATATCACAGCAAGTAGTTCATCACTACGCAAGGAACTGCACTGCCCACTCTGAAGTTTTTGGGAAACAAGCTCTTTCGGATAACCTTTACGGTTAGAGCGGATTGTGCCACAAGCAAAAGTGTCAACTTTGAACAATTCCTTAAACAATTGCACAGCAGTGTAGAAGTTATCAAGGTACAAATGGTGGCCTCTGTTAAACAGTTCTCTAGCAAGATCCCACACAATTTTCTCTGAAACGCCAAAAGTAGATGGACAACCGGGGGGGGTCAATAGTGGAATCCCTCCCAGTGTACACACGGAAATTAAAAACATATCCTGTCCTACTCTCAGACAACATATACAGCTTAATTCCATACCGTGCCCTCTTGCTAGAGATGTACTGCCTAAAAACCAAACGGCCCTTGAACAGAACCAAAGACTCATCAATAGATATTTCTTTCCCAGGAGTATAGATCTCTGAAAATGGATCTACAAAGTGATCAAGTACAGGCCGAATCTTAAAAAGACGGTCACAGTCAGGGTGATCTCGTGGCAATGCCAAAATATTATCAACAAAATGCAGCATCCGAAGCAAAAGTAAATACCGATCACGGGTCATAATCGCAGAAAATATGTCCGTTGCCATCAAGGGACTGGTAGACCAATATGAAGCCATGGACGGCTTCCTAATCAAGCCCATCAAAAAAGTCAAACCCAAAAACTTCTTCATCTCATCCAGATTTGTGGGAGTCCACCGGGTAGCTCTAGAGTGGGGCTTAAGTGTGGCATTGTGGTCCCTCAAAAACTGTTCAGCATACAAATTAGTCCGCTCAACAATCTCAGCCAAAAATACATCATCCATAAACAACTGAAAGAACTGTATAGGCAAAAAAAAATCACAATCCACTCTACACCCTGCATCCACACTAAAGGCAGGCAACGCCGGCTGCACCATGTTAGGATCAACCCAGAGTCCAGCACTTCCAGTAGAACGCCTTGCAGCCTCAGGTTGCAATAGAGATGTCTCTTGCTGCACCATTGGCACATCAGTGTCCTCCTCTAAAACAGGCACTTCATACGCACTGAGAGTACCTTCATCCGCACTGAGAGTATCTTCATCATCCGATGATTCCATATGGAAGGCAAAATCACTGCCTGAATCTTCCCCTCCCGCCTCTCCCTCAGACGCACTGTCAGTCGCATTATCCTGCTCAGAGGAAGATTCAAGCAGCATACCAACAACTTGCTGAGCAGTCATTCTACGGCTAGCCATAATCCTTACAAATAAAGGTAAATTGTCAAACAAGTCAACAACAACAAAAACTTTGAAAAATAAGTAATAGACAAAATGTGTCATTCAGAAAGACCTATATACTCAAACAATACGACTCACGTGCCAGAAGCAGCTAGACTCACCACCTCCTACTCTGCACAGACACAGTAAGTATCAACAATATCCCACTAAAAAAGAAAAAGAAAAGAAAATTACACATAAGAGAATGCAAAACACACCGCAAACAATTTCATGCTCAAAACACTACCTATATATGCTGCTATTATGACACCACTTGCAAAAAAATTCATTCATGCATGACAATAATACTCATTTGGAGTAAATACAACAAAAAAGTTCTTCTTACCAAAAAAATGCAACTACGCAAAACTGCAGAACAACCACTGTCGAAACCGCAAACAGGAATCAAAAGCTTTACACTAGAATAAAAAGGAAATATAAAACAGTACAATCACATATGCAAATAATGCACTAGTCCACATACTATCCACCAGCCAAGCAAAGGTAGTAGGTGGGTCTAAAAAAATAAGGCCAATCTGCCCCAACAGGGAGCAGAAACAGGCCAAAAATTCACCCTCATTAAGGGGGAGAGACCCTTGCCCAAGGGGTCACTCCCCAACACCGACATTTAAAAAGCCCTGGTGTCTACTGGCTTTAGCCCCCCTAGGGGACAGATGGGCATGAATACATATGGCCAATCTGCCCACAAAGGGGCAGAAACGACCACAATAATTACCCGATAAAGGGGAGCAACCCTTGCCCAAGGGGCCGCTCCCAACAATTCAAAAACAATCCCTGGTGGCCTAGTGGGCATACCACAAAACTGTTTGTGTCGATCTGCCCTTCCAAATAAATGCTCCCCAAAAGAATCCCTGGTGTCTAATGGCTTCTGCCCCCCATGGGTGCGAATGGGCCTAGACTCACAAGGCCGATCTGCCCCCAAAGGGGGCAGTAAGGGCTAAAATAAATGATCCCCAAAGGGGAGCGACCATTGCCTAAAGGGCTGCTCCCCAAAAACAAATCTAATTTAAAAAAAAATCATGGTGGCCTAGTGGACACAGGGGGCAGACCCCCCTAAACAAATTGCTCCCCTAAGGGGAGCAACCCTTGCCCAAGGGGCCGCTCCCCGACACACAAAAAAACATCCCTGATGGCCTAGTGGGCACACACCTACTTATTTTTTTTAAATAGATCTGCCCAGTGGGGGCACACACACATCTTTTTAAAGGGGGGCAGACCCAACTACATAAATATCACCCCCAAGGGGAGCGACCCTTGCCCAAGGGGCCGCTCCCCGACACAATTAACGGCTTAAAAAAAATACTAAACCTGGTGGCCCAGTGGGGGCACACACTCACTTTTAAATTATAAAAATAATTAATGATCTGCCCCCCAAAGGGGAAGCAGACCCACCTACATTCATATGACCCCTAAGGGGAGCGACCCTTGCCTAAGGGGCCGCTCCTCAACACATTTTGGGCTTTAAAAACTCCCTGGTGGCCCAGTGGGGGCACACACACCTTTAACCCTTTCGATGCGCATGACGGAGCGGTTCCGTCATGTGCATCGGTCACGCTGTGCGGATGACGGAACCGCTCCGTCACGGCCCCGCCCGCGCAACGATCGTTCAGCACGGCGCTGTAATCCGCGCCGCGCTGAAGGGGTTAAATTAAAAAAAAAATAATGAATCTGCCCCCCCTAAGGGGGGCAGACCCAAACACCAGCAACTGACCCCCAAGGGGAGTGACCCTTGCCCAAGGGGCCACTCCCCGACACAATTTGGGAATTATAATAATGAAAAAAATCCCTGGTGGCCCAGTGGGGCAAAAACACATTCAAAATTACATTTTTAAATCATGAATCTGCCCTCCAAAGGGGGGCAGAACCAACGACATGCAAATCACCTCCATGGGGAGCGACCCTTGCCCAAGGGGCCACTCCCTGACACAATTTGTAGCATAAAAAAATAAAGCATTCCTGCTGCAGGAATGCTTTTCAAAAAGACATCGGAGGAAAGGAAAACCCTTTCCTTTCTTCCGATGCCTTTTTAAAAATACCCCCCACCCACCACGGTGAAAAACTCACCTTCCTTTCCCCAACGCGCTGGAAGAAAATGGCTTCCAGCGCGTCGGGTAAACAAAGGGAAACCCTCAATGACGTCAGCGCGCCTTGCGCGCTGACGTCCTTGATGACGTGGCAGGGGGGGCGGGGGGAGGCAGGGGAAGCCCTTCCCCTGCCTTCCCCATTGAACACAGGGAGATTGGTGTCCCACGGGGGAGCGCCAGCGCTTCCCCCGTGGGTGGGTGTCACGACCGCCGGGAGCCGTCATGAGCACAGCTCCACTGTGACTCATGACGGCTCCCGGCCGTCGTGAGCACAGAAGGGGTTAAAACAGTCACCAAGAGTAACTGTTTTGCCTGTGCAATGGGATGAGCTATATTGCACACACCTCCAATGACACCTGGGCTCAGTTAGTCTCTCCTTACAATAAGCGTACCCACTATGATTTAACAATCAGTTTCCTTGGTGTGGGTCTCCCTTCCATTTTGTGCTGTTGCCTCCTGTGTTTTTGCTATGTTTTTTCTGGTCTAGATGCTTTGGACACTTTGCCGCTGCTATTCAGTGCCAAAGTGCAAGTCTTCCCTATTGTAAATTGTTCTAATGGATTAGTGACTCCATGATTGGCTAGTTCATTTACTTGTCAGACCCTAGTACAGTGCACCATGTGTGCCCAGGGCCTGTAAACCAAATGCTGCTGGCGGGCTTGCAGCACTGGTTGTGCCACCCACAGAAGCAGCTTGTAAAATGTGGCTCAGGCCTGCCATTGCAGATCCTGTGTGCAGCCTGGGGCTGCCATCTCGACTTGACAAGTGCACCCACTTGCCAGTCTCTAAACCAGTAGTTCCCGTAGAGAAAGTGCTGTGGGGCGGGGTGGGGGAGGGGCAGGATGGGGGTAGTAAACTCCGGCTCACGGCCGACCGGAGTAATGCAAGTAAATAAATAAATAAAACAAATGTCAAATGCGTTTCAGCACGCGCAATGAAATTAGTTTTATTTATTTATTTACTTACATTACTCTGGTCGGCCATGAGCCGGAGTTTACTACCCCCCCACCCTGCCCCGCGGCACTCCCTCCACAGGCCGCTACTGCCCTACACCTTCCCTTTTCTACATATTAGTCACCCCTAAAGTAGGCCCAAGGTACCCCCATGGGCAGGGTGCAGTGTATGTAAAAGGTAGTACATGCCCTGATGTGTGTGGCATGTCCTGATAGTGAATTACAGCCAATTTTGTTTTTCACTATTTCAAGGCTACCTGTTCCTATAGGCCAGAATGGGCAGTTTGATTATAACTGACCCAGGGAACTAGGTAGAAATTCGAGTTTAGTATGCCTGAACTCAAAATATTAAAATAAATCTTTTAGTGGGGTGATTTTGACATTCTGTGTTTGAAAATACCGCTTTTAGAAAGTAGGTATTTTCTTGCCTAACCATCCAGCATGCCTCTGCTAGGTTTGTGTATTCCATGTCTGGTTTGTGAGTGATAGAGGGCTGGAGAGGGCCTTGGCTCCAGCAGTCTGATTGGTCAGGGCTGGGCTGAATAGGACCTGCATTAAATAGAGAGTGGGGGGCGTAGATTTCCTTTCACTGACCTGAGCCCTCATAGAATAGAGCGGAGGAGATTTCCTTTCAGCTACCTGGGCCAGGTCTGCTCTCAAACAATGCTGTCTCCACCTCCTGCCAGAAGCTGCACAGAACTGGTTTTGGCTGTGCACAGGCACCCTCTGCCTTCAGTGGACAAAGGATTTACTGGTATAAATATTGGGGCCCAGACCCCAGAACTTTAGATCACTTCTGGGAATCAAGAGGAACCTTTGCCAAGGAGAAGAACCAAGGAAGCTGAAGGAGGAGACAGCCCCTGTGCTATTTGCTATTTCTGGGGTTGGCCTGCAGTGGTTACTTTATTTGCCAAGGAAAGGAGAAGAGAACTTTCGTGAACTTTTCATCATCTTGAAGAAGAATCTCCAAGTGCTTCAAGTGTGCTTGCCTCCTGCGTGAAATCTCAGGGGTACAAGACTTCACCACCAGCTTCCCTGAATTCCCTTTCTGGGAATTCTACCTGCAGAGAGGTGACTATTGTTGTCTGGGCCCTCTGAGAAGACTGCGTGTCGCTGGAAGCTGGAAGCGCTACGCAATGAAGAGAAGCGTGTCGCCGCCGCAGCAGTTGCTGTCGCATTGCCGAAGAAGCATGCCGCCACCACAGATGATCGCTGTCGCATCACCGACGAAGCGTGTCGCATCACCAGAGAAGGATGTCACTGCCCCAGAGGCCGCAGTTGCCTCAACGGAGAAGTGTGTTGCAGGGCCTGTCGTGGATCAGAAGTTACAGGGTTCGCCGCACGGCCGTCGGGTGTGCACGCATCGCATCCAATGTTGTTGCATCGCATCAAAGACACCAGATCGTCGCATTGTGGCGCCATCTTGTCGCATCGTCACTGGGTCGCAGTAAGAAACGACGCATCAACTCCCCACACAGTAAGGAAGCGTCGTATTTACCATTTACATTGAACTAAGCTATTTTCTACCTTTTTGGTTTAAATCTTTTTTATTGATCCGAAGCCACACAAAGGGAAAAAAAGGCATATGAAACGAGCCGCACAGGGCTCGGCAGGTTCAAATAGAGATGCAAAAACAATGCACTGCTTACAATATAAAAGGAAACACATTATCCCCCCACCCCTCCCAACGAGGCACAAAAGGGGGAAGGTGTAGGGGAACAGGAGAGGGAGAGAGAACCACGCTTCACCCTCCCGGAGTTCTCTGTTTCCACATAGCACGGCTTAGTCCATTATGTCTCAGAGGGTGGAGATGAGTCATGCATGGGGGTCTGGAGTAGTGAGGTACAGGAGGCATAGGTATTTGGGGCAATACAGTTCTCTAAATTCTGGGGCTAACAGAGCCAGAAATGGTCGCCAAAGCTCGCCAAAAGAAGAGCCCTTGCCGAGTGAGGGAGATCTTCTCCATACCCAGCACATGCCAGAGACGGTGATACCACCCGGCATGTGTGGGCACCTGAGCTGTTTTCCAGTCTACCAGTATGTTCTGCGTTGCTGTACCGAGGGCAATGGCTATTTGCTTTCCCGTTCGGGACCTCAAAGGGTAAGTGATGGGATTGGGCACTCCCAGCAAGACGTATGCGGGGAACCTGGGGTGTTATGTATCTAAATGTTTATCGATCATGTGTCCAGTAAGGTTGGATGTGTGGGCAGTCCCATAGGAGATAAATCAATCAATCAATGATTTGTAAAGCGCACTACATACCCGCAATGGTTTCAAGGTGCTGAGGGTGGGGGGAGGGGGGTGCTGTTGCTACGGGTCCAATAGCCAGGTCTCGAGTTGTCTCCTGAAGTTTAGAAGGTCTTTGGTTTGTCATAGGATGAGGGGGAGGGTGTTCCAGGTCTTGGCGGCATGGTGGGAGAAGAATTTGCCTCCGGCTGTGGTTCTACGGATGCATGGGATGGTAGCCAGGGAGAGGTCTGCGGAGCAGAGTTTCCTGTTGCGTACGTAGAAGGAGAGCCGACTGTTGAGATAGGCTGGGCTGATCTTGTGGAGCGCCTTGTGTGCATGGATCAGGAGCTTGAAGGAGATTCTTTTGTCCACAGGGAGCCAGTGCAGGTTCCTCAGGTGGGGGGTGATGTGGTCGCGAGGATTCTTTGCAGTCTTTTGATGAGCTTGGTCGGGGCTCTGGCGTAGAGAGCGTTTTCGTAGTCGAGTCTGCTGCTGACTAGGGCCTGGGTGACTGTTTTCCTTGTGTCAGTCGGGATCCATCTGTAGATCTTGCGGAGCATATGGAGGGTGTTGAAGCAGGTGGAGGAGACAGCGTTTACTTGTTTGGTCATGATGAGTTTTGAGTCGAGGATGACTCCCAGGTTGCGTGCATGGATGGTGGGTGCGGGGGGTGTTCACAGCGATGCGGGCCACCTGGAGTCGTCCCACGCTGAGGGGTTGGGCCCGAAGATGAGGATCTCCGTCTTGTCTGTGTTCAGCTTAAGGCAGCTTTCCTCCATCCAGTCGGCAACGGCCTTCATTCCCTGGTGGAGGTTGGATTTGGCGGTGAGGGGGTCCTTGGTAAGGGAGAGGATCAGTTGCGTGTCGTCGGCGTAGTAGATTATGTTGAGGTTGTGATGTCGGGCGATGCGTGCGAGAGGCGCCATGTAGATGTTGAATAGCGTCGGGCTGAGGGAGGATCCCTGTGGGATTCCGCAGATGATCTCGGAGGCTTCGGATTGGAACGGGGGGAGGCGGACTCTCTGGGTTCTGCAGGGCTTTGTCTCGGATCCCTGCGTCGTGGAGTCGTGTGCATAGTGTGCGGTGGCAGACAGTGTCGAAGGCGGCGGAGAGGTCCAGAAGGTTGAGGGCTGCCGTCTCGCCTTTGTCCAGTAGGATCCTGATGTCGTCTGTGGCGGCGATGAGGGCGGTCTCGGTGCTGTGGTTGCTGCGGAATCCTGACTGGGAGGGGTCCAGGATGCTGTTGTCTTCGAGGTAGCGGGTGAGCTGGATGTTGACTATCTTCTCGATGACCTTAGCTGGGAACGGGAGCAGGGAGATGGCACAGAAGATTTTGAGTTCGCTCGGGTCCGCCTTGGGTTTCTTCAGAAGGCCGTTGATCTCGGCGTGTTTCCAGCTTTCAGGGAAGGTCGCAGTCTCGAAGGAGAGGTTGATGATGTTGCGCGGGTGGGGTGCGATGGAGCTGATGGCTTTGTTGAAGATGTGGTGTGGAAAACGTTTAGATGGCGTGCCGGAGTGGATCGGTGGGGTGTGGTGGTTCCGGCGTGTTGGAACCTGTTAGGGTCATCCGGGGGATGAAGCTATCGTGGATGTCGGCAATCTTGCGGTGGAAGAAGGTGGCGAGGGAGTCGCACAGGGCTTGCGACGGCAGGATGTCGTTGGCATTGGAGCTGAGGTTGGAGAGTTCCTTCACGATGTTGAAGAGCTCCTTGCTGTTGTGTGCGTTGTTGTTGAGGCGGTCTTTGAAGGAAGTCCTCTTGGCGGTCCTGATGAGGTGGTGGCGGTTGCGGATGGCATCTTTGTGGGCTGCGCGGCTGTCCGGGAATTTCTCGCTGTGCCATATGTTTTCTAATTTCAAGCAGGTGCGCTTTGATGCTAGGAGTTCTGGGGTGAACCAGTTGGCTCTCTTGCTGGTGTCTTTGAGGGTTTGTTTTTTCAGCGGGGCAAAGGTGTTGGCGCAGTCGTCCATCCATCATCTGAAGGTGCGCGCACCAACGTCGGGGTTGGAGGGGTTGGTCGGTGGGTTGAGTGCGAGGTTTGTTTCTGTAGTTGTACTTCGGTGATTTTGCCCCAGCAGCGACGGGGGATCTGTAGAGTGCAGTGATGTGCGGCGGGTTTCCGGAAGGTGAAGTGGATGCAGTGGTGGTCGGTCCTGGTGGTTGCGGAGACATGGCTGAAGGAGACGTGGGGGCTTGAGGAGAAGATGGCATTGAGCGTGTGACCGGCGATGTACCAAAGAGCCTATCTGTCCACATCCCCTCCAGCAGTTGGGGCTGTAGGGGGGGTCAGCTTGGTGTAGCCTCTCTTGGTGTAGTACCAGTGGTATACAAGTTTAGTAAAGGTTTCAGTCAGGCCTGTGTGCGTAGCCGTATAGCGGGCCCTATAACATGCTCCTTCGCATTCACGTCCTATGTCTCATTCCCATCTTGCCCGCCCAGCATGGTAAGTGTGAGGGTATCTGGATAAGAGCATTTTGTAAAGGTCGGAGATAAGTTTCCTATCAGAAGTTTGAGTGATGAGCCAATGCTCGTAGTACGTGAGAAGCCGCGATGCTTGTGCCCGATTATCAGGGTGGAGGGCCCAGTGTTGGACCTGTGAGTAGTGCATACGCTCCACTTCCGGGAGACCATAGTCAACCCAAATCTGCGGAAAAGGTATCACGTCCCCTCTATGGAACAATTAGCCCAGCGCGCGACAGGCCCCTCTCTCCACCGAACAAAGGCCTGACGGCCAACGCCGGGTCCAAAATCGGGCTGATCCAAAAAAGAGGTGAGTGGGGCCGGGAATGTAGTGTGGAGCCTGTTACATGCGAAGCGTATAGGTTAGGCGGGCGATGGTGCTTGGGAATAAAAGGGATCTTCATTAGTGACGTACCCGCAATGGCCCGATCCTGAAAAACCCAATGCTTCTCAGATTTCGCCCGGCTCCACTCAACCAGGTACCGCAGCTGAGTGGCATCAAAATAGAGTGCTAAATCCGGGACTCCAAGGCCTTACTTGTGCGGAGGAAGAAAGCTCACCAACCTCTTCATTCAAGGTTTGCGCCCCTGCCATATAAAGGAGGAAAGGTCAGACTGGACTCTTTGCAACCAACCAGTGGGGGGTGGGAGGGGCAGAGTCTGAAAAAGGTACAATATCTTGGGGAGGATGGTCATTTTGATGGCCGTGATGCGCCCCAGCCATGATAATGGGTATTGTTTCCATTTTAACAACGCGGCCCGAATGTGAGTTTGCAGGAGGGAATAATTGATTTGTCTCATAGTTTGTAAATTCGGAGCCAGCTGTATGCCGAGGTAAGGGATTGAATCATTTGACCATTGCAGAGGATAATGGGCCTGGAGATCCGTCAGTACCGTCTGGGGCAGGGACAGACCGAGCGCTACCGATTTCGTGAGGTTGATTTTAAAGCCTGAGGCTCTCCCAAGAAGCTGCCCAAGGCGGTCTCAGGCTGTGTGAAGGTGGCCAGCACATCGTCCGCATATAGGCTTACCATATGGGTATTGCCACCAAAGCGGATACCAGTGATCTGGGGATGGTCCCTGACCCTCTGAGCGAAAGGCTCCATGTAGAGTGCAAAGAGCAGTGGTGACAAAGGGCACCCCTGTCTAGTGCCCCTACTGATGGGAACGGTGTGGAGGTGTAGCCATTCACTCAGACTGTGGCGTTTGGAAAATGGTAGCAATTCAAAATGTGTGTTCGCATCTTCTCACCAAGGCCAGCACGGATCAAGGTCTGCTCTAACTATGGCCAGTGGACGCAGTCAAATGCCTTTTCCGCATCCTCTGTAAAGAGGAGGTATTCTCCAGGAATGCGGGCAGCCTTTTCAATCAGGTGGGAGGCTCTCTTGGTGTTATGGTTCATCTGGCGCTGCGGTATAAAACCGGCCTGATCTGGGTCCACTAGTACCTGCATATGAGGACTTAAGCGGGCGGCGAGAATCCCAGTGTATAGTTTCAGGTCAATGTTTAACAGTGAAATGGGTCGATAGGATCCACATAAGGTTTTATCCTTCCCCGGCTTCGGAATAACAACTACACCTGCCTCCAACATGGACGTCGGGTTTGCTCCAGGTTTGGCAAAGGAGTTAAAGAGCCGGGTGAGAAGGGGAGCCAGCGTGGTGCAAAACTGTTTATAAAAGGCTGCAGTGTAGCCGTCGGGTCCTGACGATTTACCTAACTTCAAGCGGGCTATGGCGACTATGACCTCCTCGACTCTAATCTCCCTCTCTATGTGGATCGCCTGGTCAGGTGAAAGGCAAGGCAGTCGGGCCTGTGCCAGATAATAATCGATGTCTGGTGCCTCCAAGGGCTGCTCGGCGTAGAGTTGTGTGTAAAATTCACGGAACGTCTCTTCAATGGCCGAGTCATCTGTATATAGCGTTCCAGTGAGACCCCTGACCTCTCGTTCTCTATCCCTGAGTCGGGCCTCCCGAAGCTTATGTGCGAGTAACCCCCCACACTTGTCCCCACCCATGTAAAAGGAGTGACGCAAGCCCATCGCAGCGTATTCTGCCTTGTCCCTATACAGGGCCGTGAGCTGCTCTCTAGCCGCCTTTAACTGTTTCCACACCCGTGGGGCTCCAGTACGTTGGTGCATCAGCTCCAACTCCCGAACCCTAAGAGACAACTCCTCCCTCTTTCTCTGGCACTCCGTGTTGTCGGCTGTAGATATGGCGATCACTTCACCTCTTCCGACCGCTTTAAGGGCAGCCCATCTAGTGGAGAGGGCAGTGTCTGGGTTATCGTTGTGCAACAAGTAGTCAGTGATCGTCTGCTGTATGCGTGTGACAGTGTCTGGGCAGTGGAGGAGCGTGTTCCTAAAGCGCCAGCATCTGGCCGGGGGTTGTGCCTGTGGGAAGGCTAAGGTGAGTACCACTGGGGAGTGATCAGAAAGAGTGGCCACTAGTATGTCGGCAGGGAGTGTGGCATCCAGAATGGGTTTGGTGCCCAAGAAATAGTCTAGTCTGGCATACGTCAGGGTGAAGATGTCGCCATAAGTCCGTGAGACCCAGGCCATGTAAGTTGGCATGTCCGGTCAGGGAAAGGGAACCCACCTGACCAGTGTGTTGTGCAGAGCGGTCCTTGACATTAACAAACACTAAGTTGAGGTCCCCCCGATCAGTATCTGACGAGCCTGGAAGGCCATCGCCTCCATCAGTGCTTCGCTCAGGAAACGCTCCTGGCCTTCATTCGGTGCGTATATGGAGCCCACTACGAACGATAACCCCCGACTAGGAACTGATATGTGAGAAGCCTACCCCGTATCTCAGCCATTTTTTGTGCCACACGTCCCTGGAAGTTTTTCTAAATCAAGATGGCAACCCCAGCCATCTTAGCGGGTCCGGAAGAATAAAATTGAGTAGGAAAGGAGCAGGACCGGAGCCTGTGACAGTCTTTGGGAAGAAGATGCGTCTCCTGGAGAAGACAGATGTCCGCCCCTGTACCCTCAAGATAAGAAAGGAGTGCCCTCCGTTTAATCGGGTTGTTAAGGCCCCTCCCGTTCAGAGTGAGGATTCTGAGAGAGGGGGCGGCATTCATAGCAAGATGGGGGGCACGCCACTGGGGAGTCCCAGGAGGGGAAGGACTCATGCACAGCCTCAGGCAGTCTGCACTCATTAACCACCAAGTAGTGGGAGGGGGAAGGTGTCCCGCAAGGCCCAGACAGCCCCATGCTAGGGAGAGGAAGGAGAAGGCAGGGAAGACAATAAGGAAGAAAACGCCCCTAACTAAGGAGCAGAAGGGGAAGGGGGAAAAATAGAGAGTGCCTAGGAGAAAAATAAGCCCCAACAACAAACTAAAAAAGAGTATAAAAACAAATACCCCATAAGGCGCAACAAGCGCCGAAAACAGTTCAATATGTGAATATTGTCTGTCATCCGGGGTTGAGCAGGGAGAATCCACCTTCCCCCTCCACCCGACCAATCAGCAAAAGGTATATCCTAAATGGAAGCAGTACACATGCACCCATCCATGCACTCAGGCAGTACGAATGCACTCATTCAATCACATAGGCACTACCCATGCACTCCTCCAAACACTCAGGCAATACACGTGCACTCCTCCAATCATAAAGGCACTACCCATGCTCTCATAAAATCACTCAGGCACTATCCCTTTACTCATGCAATCACCCAAGCAGTACACATGCACGCCTCTAATCACCTAGACACTACTCATGCACTCATGCAATCACCCAGGTAGTACCCATGCACTTATCCATGCACTCAGGCACAACGCATGCACTCATGCAATCTCACAGGCACTACTCATGCACTCCTCCAATCACTCAGGCAGTACACATGCACTCTTCCAATCACCAATGCAATACTCATGTACTCTTAAATCACTCAGGCACTTCTCATGCACTCATCCATGTACTCAGGCACTAACCCTGCACTCTTGCAATCACCCAGGCAGAACATATTCACTCCTCCAAACACCCAAGCAGGAGCCATGCAGTCATGCAATCACCCAGGCACTACCCATGCACTCATCCATTCTCTCAAATACTACCAATGCACTCATCCATGCCCTCAGACACTATCCTTGCCCTCATGCAATCACACAGGCACTATGAATGCACTTCTTCAATCGCACAGACATTACCCATGTACTCCTTTAATCACCCAAGCACTACCCATGCATTCATGGAATCAATTAGGCACCACCCATGCACTCATCCATGCACTCAGGCACTATTCTTGTACTTATGCAATCACCAAAGCAGTGCATATGCACTCTTCCAATCACCAGACACTACCCATGTACTCATGCAATAACCCAGGAACTACTGTGAAATTCCTAGGGCACCTTCAAACTGTATTCAAATAAAAAATAACAATAAAAATTGTGAAGAGAGAAGCTGGCACTCTTAAATAGAAAAATACAAAAATATTCTTTTTTTTTCTTATTATTAGTGCAATAAATAAAGCTTATAACAGAGAAGTAAATCATTAAACCACATACATGCTACATTCATCCATCTATTCTTGCATACTTATCATTAAGTTATTTAATATGTTCACACTTACAAAGTTTTAGAACAGAATATTTTTAACATAATAATATACATAATGTTTTGACAAGATTGATAGTTGTCTCAATTGTATCACCACAACTGAATGTTCTGATAAGGTTTCAAAGAAAAAACACAGCAGCAACAGAATATAATAACTGTGTCATGTAGCGATTATAATTCTCGGATGGTTTCATATCATCATCTCTACTCCTGTTTTGGCAAAGACCTACCCCAGAAGACTAGTTAGAGAGGCATACAAAAGAGCTCGTTTTTACGATCATGACCACTTATTACAAACTGTGGCAAGTAAAGAAGTATTTAAGAGAGCCAGCTTCTCTCTACAATTTTTATTTTTATTTTTTATTTGAATACAGTTTGAAGTTGCCCTAGGAATCTTACAGCATGTATTTCCCTGCCTAGAGGAACTTCTTACCAGTAGCAGGGGGCTACTTATCTTTACAGTCATCACTGAGGAACTACACATGCACTCATGGATGTGCTCAAGCACTACCCCTGCACTCTTGTAATCACTCAGGCAGTAAACATGCACTCCTCCAATCACCTAGGCACTACCAACACACTCATATATTCTCTCAAATACTACCCATGCACTCACCCATGCCATCAGGCACATGCAATCACAAAGGAACTACCTATGCATGGCTTTAATCACCCAGGCACTACCCATGCACTTATGCAATCACCCAGACACTACCCATGCACTCATCCATTCTGTCAAATGCTACCCATGCACTCATCTATGCCCTCAGGTACAACCTCTGCATTCATGCAATCCCACAGGCACTACCCATGCACTGCCTCAATCACCCAGGTACTATCCATGCACTCCTCCAATTACTCAAGCACTACCCATGCATTCATGCAATTACTTATGTACTACCAATGCACTCATCCATGCAGCCACGCACTACCCCTACAGTCATGTAATCACCCAAGCAGTACATATGCACTTATCCAATCACCCAGGCACTATGCATGCAATCACCAAGGCAGTATGTATGCACTCATCCATGCACTCAGGCACTATGCATGCACTCACGCAATCACACAGTCACTACCAATGCACTCCTTCAATTGCCCAGGCACTACCCATACACTCATGCAATCACCCAGGCACTACCCATGCACTTATCCATGAACTCAGGCACTACCCTTGCATTCTTGCATTTACTCAGGCAGTACACATGCACTCCTCCAATCACCCAGGCAGTAGCCATGCACTCATGCAATCACCCAATACTACCCATGCAGTCATCCATTCTCTCAAATACTACACATGCACTCATCCATGTCCTCAGGCGCTACCTCAGCTCTCATTAAATCACACAGGCACTACCCAGGCACTCCTTCAAGCACCCAGACACTACCCATGGACACTTCAAATTACCCAAGCACTATGCATGCATTCCTCCATGCACTCAGATACTACCCCTGCACTCTTGCATTCACTCAGGCAGTACACATGCATTCTTCCAATCACCCAGGCAGTAGCTATGCGCTCATGCAATCACCCAGGCACTACCCATGCAGTCATCGATTCTCTCAAATACTACCCATGTACTCATCAATGCCCTTAGGTACTACCCCTGTACACATGCAATCTCACAAGCACTACTCATTCACTCCTTCAATCACCCAGACACTACCCATTGACTCCCCAATCACCCAAGTACTACCCATCCATTCATGAAATTACTTAGGCACTACCCATGCACTCATCCGTGCACTTAGGCACTATCATTGCACTCATACAATCACCCAAGCAGTACACATGGACTCCTCCAATCACTCAGGCACCACCCATGCACTCATGCAATCACCCAGGCAGTACCCATTCACTCAGGTAAAACGCAAGCACTCATCCATTCTGTCAAATACTACCCATGCACACATTCATGCCCTCGTGTGCTATCCCTGCACTCATGCAATCACACAGGCACTACCCATGCACTCCTCCAATCAAACAAACACTACCTATGCATTCATCCATGCACTCAGGCACTACCGCCGCACT
Organism: Triturus cristatus; assembly: GCF_964204655.1. Classification (NCBI taxonomy): domain Eukaryota; kingdom Metazoa; phylum Chordata; class Amphibia; order Caudata; family Salamandridae; genus Triturus; species Triturus cristatus. The sequence goes on from NC_140590.1 coordinate 410,071,853, forward strand.
CTTGCATTTCCTCAGGCAGCACACATGCACTCTTCCAATCACCCAGGCAGTAGATATGCACTCATGCAATCACCCAGGCACTACCCATGCAGTCATCCATTCTCTCAAATACTACCCATGGACTCATCCATGCCCTCAGGTATTCCCCCACACTCAGGTAATCCCACAGGCACTACCCATGCACTCCTTCAATCACCCAGACACTATCCATGGACTCCTCCAATCACCCAAGCACTACTCATGCATTCATCCATGCACTCAGGCACAACACATGCACTCATGCAATTTCATAGGCACTACCCACACACTCCTACAATCACTCAGGCAGTACACATGCACTTCTCAAATCACTGTTGCACTACCATGCACTCTTTAATCACTCAGACACTTCTCATGTACTCCTCGATGTACACAGGCACCACCCCTGCACTCTTGCAATTATGCAGGCAGTACAGATGTGCTCCTCCAATCACCCAGGCAGTAGCCATGCACTCATGCAATCACCCAGGCATTATGCATGCAGTCATCCATTCTCTCAAATACTACCCATGCACTCATACATTCCCTCAGGCACCACCCTTGCACTCATGCAATCACACAGGCACTACCCATGCACTCCTTCAATCACGCAGACACTACCCATTGACTCCTCTAATCGCCCAAGCACTACCCATGCATTCAATGATGCACTCAGGCACTAACCCTGCACTCTTGCATTCACTCAGGCGGTACACATGTACTCTTCCAATTACCCAGTCAGTGGCTATACACTCATGCAATCACCCAGGCACTACTCACACAGTCATCTATTCTCTCAAATATTACCCATGCACTCAGCCATGCCCTTGGGTGCTACCCCTGCACTCATGCAATCACAAAGGCACTACTCATACACTCCTCCAATCACCCAAGTACTACCCATGCATTCATGAAATTACTTAGGTACTACCCATGCACTCATCTGTGCACTTAGGCACAATCCCTGCACTCATGCAATCACCCAAGCAGTACACATGCACTCCTCCCATCACCCAGATACTACCCATGCACTCATGCAATCACCCAGGCAGTACCCATGTACTCATCCATGCACTCAGGCACAATGTATTTCCTCATGTAATTTAACAGGCACTACCCATGCACTCCTCCAATCACTCAGACAGTAAACATGCACTCCTCCAATCACAGAGGCACTACCCATGCACTCATAAAATCACTCAGGCAATTCCCATGCAGTCATCCATGCACTCAGGCACTACACCTGCACTCTTGCAATCACTCAGAAAGTACACATGCACTCCTCCAAATACCCAGGCAATAGCCATGCACTCATGCAATCACCCAGGCACTACCCATGTACTCATCCATTCTCTAAAATACTACTCATGCACTCATCCATGCCCTCCGGTGCTTTCCCTGCATGCATGCTATCACACAAGCACTACCCATGTACTCCTTCAATCAGCCAGACACTACCCATGCACTCCTCCAATTACCCAAGTACTACCCATGCATTCATGGAATCAATTAGGCACTACCCATGCACTCATCCATGCACTCAGACACTATCCCTGTACTCATGCAATCACCCAAGCAGTTCACATGCACTCCTCCAATCACCCAGACACTACCGATGTACTCACACAGGAACTACCCATGCACTCATTGATGTGCTCAAGCACTACCCCTGCACTCATGCTGTGGAAATCGAAAATATTTGCTGTTAGCATGAGCTGAAGCCATCTTGTTTGCAGCATCCATTCTGTTAGCCTTGTGATTCTGCCATCTTCACTGTTGCCTGCTTTTCAATTCTGCTTGAGTCATCAACCTTAGTTAACTCCTTCTGGACTGAGCCAGAGCAATGTATGAGCTCAGAAAGGCCTGTAGCTGCTAGAATGCACCTGTTTGAGAATGTAGCTGTGTATCATATCCTACTGATGTAAGCAGTTCGGTTTCCCCTCCCATTTTGCTGACTAAGTGATATTCATCTGCCCATTTTTGTCAGTATCTATTCCTGTGTAGGCCTGTACCTTTTATTTGTAACTACATGCTTACTCTGCAACAAACTGTGTATAAAAGGCCTATGGTTTCTGTATTCCATGTGCTACCTCCTACAGCGCCTGAGGGTGTTGTATTGATGTAGTCCCACTCATGAGTGATTAATAAACTTGTTATTTTGAATTCCAAGCTCAGTGCCAATCTCTAATTTGTTAGTCTAAGGACCTGTGGAAAACCTTAAGGGTGAACCCTGCAACGGTGTGCCCCTGAAAAGGCACATTTCCACAATGCATTTACCCAGGTACTACCCATGCACTCATCCATGCCCTCAGGTACTAACCCTGCACTCATGCAATCACACAGGCACTACTCATGCACTCCTTCAATCACCCAGACACCACCTATGGACTCCTCCATTCACCCAAGCACTACCCATGCATTCATGAAATTACTTAGGCAATCACCCAGGCACTCCCCATGCACTCATACATTCTCTGAAATACTATTCATGCACTCATCCATACCCTCAGGTGCCCCCGCGGTCATGCAATCACACAGGAACTACCCATGCACTCCTTCAATGACCAAGACAATACCCATTCACTGCTCAAATCACCCAAGTACTATCCATGCATTCATTGAATCAATTCGGCACTACCCATGCACACATCCATGCACTCAGGCATTATCCCTGCACTCTTGCAATCACCCAGGTACTACCCATGCCCTCATCCACTCAACGAGGCACTAACCATGCACTCATACAATCACCCAGTCACTACCTATGCACTCATCCTTGCACTCAGGCACAACTCCTGTACTCTTGCAATCACTTAGGCACAACCCCTGACCTCTTGCAATCACTCAGGCAATGCACATGCACCCCTCTAATGACCCAGGCAGTAGCCATACACTCACGCAATCACCCAGGCACTACCCATGCACTCATCTATTCTCTCAAATATTACCCATGCACTCATCAGTGCCCTGAGGCTCTACCCATGCCCTCATGAAATCACACAGGCACTACCTATGCACTCCTTCAATTGCCCAGGCACTACCCATGCACGTATGCAATCACCCAAGCACTACCCATGCACTCATCCATGCACTCAGGCACTACCCCTGTACTCTTGCATTCACTCAAGCAGTTCACAAGCACTCTTCCCATCACCCAGGCAATAGCCATGCACTCATGCAATCACCCAAGCACTACCCATGCATTCATGAAATTACTTAGGCATGACCCATGCACTCATCCACACACTTAGGCACTATCCCTGAACTCATGCAATCACCCAAGCAGTATACATGCACTCCTCCAATCACCCAGACACTACCCATGCACTCATGCAATCACCCAGGCAGTATCCATGCATAACAACAATGCACTCAGGCATATTGCATGCACTCATGCAATTTCACAGGCACTACCCATGCACTCCTCCAATCACTCAGGCACTTCTCATGCACTCCTCCAATCACCCATACACTACCAATGCACTCATGCAATCACCCAGGTAGTACCCATGTACTCATCCATGAACTCAGGCCCTACCCTTGCGCTCTTGTAATCACCCAGGCACTACCCATGCACTCCTCCGATCACCCAGGCACTACCCAAGCACTCATGCAATTAGTCAGTCACTACCCATGCACTCGTCCAATCACCCCTGCACTACCCATGCTCTCCTCTAAATCACACAGGCACTACCCATGCACTCATGCAATCACTCGGGCACTACCCATACACTCATCCATGCACTCAGGCACTACCCCTGCACTCATGCAATGACTCTGTAACTACCCTTGCACTCATCGATGTACTCAGGCACAACCCCTGCACTCTAGCAATCACTCAGGCAATACACATGCACTCCTCCAATCGCCCAGGCAGTAGCCATGTACACATGCAATCACCCAGGCAGTAACCATGCACTAATCCTTTCTCTCAAATACTACCCATGCACTCATCTGTGCCCTCAGGTGCTACCCCTGCACTCATGCAATCAAACAGGCACTACCTATGCACACCTTTAATCACCCAGGCACTACCCATGCACAAATGCAATCACCCAGGCACTACCCATGCACTCATCCATGCACTCAGGCACTACCCCTGAACTATTGCATTAACTCAGGCAGTACACATGCACTCCTCCCATCACCCAGGTAGTAGCCATGCACTCATGCTGTCACCCAGGCACTACCCATGTACTCATCCATTCTGTCAAATGCTAGCCATGCACTCATCCATGCCTGTAGGTGCAATCCCTGCACTCATGCAATCACACAGGCACTACCCATGCACTATTCATGCACTCATGCAATCACCCAAGCACTACCCATGCACTCATGCATGCACTCAGGCACTACCCCTGCACTCTTGTATTCACTCAGGAAGTACACATGCACTGTTCCAATCACTCAGGCAGTAGCTATGCGCTCATGTAATCACCCAGGCACTACCTATGCAGTTATCTATGCTCTCAAATACTAGCCACGCACTAACCCATGTCCCCAGGTACTACCCCTGCACTCATGCAATCACACATGCACTACCCATGCACTCCTTCAATCACACAGGCACTGTCCATGCATTCCTCCAATCACTCAAGCACTACCCATGCATTCATGCAATCACTTAGGCACTACCCATGTACTCATCCATACAGTCAGCCAAGCAGTACAGATGCACTTCTCCAATCATGCAGGCACTATGCATGCACTTATTGAATCACCCAGGCAGTGCCCAATTACTCATCCTTGCACTCAAGCACCATGCATGCACTCATGCAATCTCACAGGCACTACCCATGCACTCCTCCAATTACTCAGGCAGTGCGCATGCATTCCTCCAATCACCGAGGCACTACCCATGCACTAATACAATCACCAAGGCAGTACACATGCACTCCTCCAATCACCCAGGTAGTAGCCATGCATGCATTCTATCACCCAGGCACTACTGATACACTCATCCATTGTGTTAAATACTACCCATGCACTCATCCATGCCCATAGGTGCTATCCCTGTTCTCATGTAATCACATAGGTACTACCCTTGCATTCCTTCAGGCATTACCCATGCACTCATGTAATTACCCACGCACTACCCATGCACTCATGCATTCACTCAGGCACTACCCCTGCACCCTTGCATTTACTCAGGCAGTACACATGCACTGCTTCCATCACCCAGGAAGTAGCTATGCACTCATGCAATCACGCAGGAACTACTGATGCAGTCATCCATTCTCTCAAATACTACCCTTGCACTAACCTATGCCCTCAGGTACTACCCCTACACTTATGCAATCACATAGGCACGACCCATGCACTCCTTCAATCACATAGGCTGTGTCCATGGATCCCTCCAATTACACAAGCACTACCTATGCATCCATGCAATCACTTAGGCACTACCCATGCACTCACCCATGCAGTCATGCACTACCCCTGCAGTCATGCAGTCACCCAAGCAGTACAGATGCACTTCTCCAATCATCCAGGCACTATGCATGCACTTATTGAATCACCCAGGCGGTACCTATGCACTCATCCATGCACTCAGGCAGTTCACATGCACTCCTCCAATCACAGAGTCACTACCCATGCACTCATACAATCACTCAGGCACTTCTCGTGTACTCATCCATGCACACAGACACCGCCCCTGCACTTTTGCAATCACTCAGGCAGTACACATGCACTCCTCCAATCACCCAGGCTATAGCCATGCATTCCTCCAATCACCCAGGCACTACCTATGCACTCATTCAATCACCCAGGCACTACCTATGCACTCATTCAATCACCCAGGCACTACCCAGGTACTCATCCATGCACTCAGGCAGTACCCCTGTACTCATGTAATCACCCAGTTACTACCCATGCATTCCTCATATCACCCAGGTGCTACCCATGTACTCCTCCATGTACCCAGGCACTACCCATGCATTTCTCCAATCACCCAGGCACTACCCATACACTCATCCAATCACCCAGGCACTACCCCTGCACTCATGCAATCACTCAGGCAGTACAGATGTACTCCTCCAATCACTCGGGCATTACCCATGCACTCATACAATCACCCAGGCCCTATCCATGCATTCCTTCAAACACACAGGCACTACCCCTGCACTCATGCAATCACCCAAGGCACTACCCATGCAGTCCTCCAATCATGCAGGCACTACCCCTGCACTCATGCAATCACCCAGGTACTACCCATGCACTCCTCCATTCACTCAGGCACTACCCATGCACTCATACAATCACCCAGGCACTTCCCATGCACTCATCCATGAACTCAGGCCCTACCCTTGAACTCCTCCAATCACCCAGGCACTACCCAAGCACTCATGCAATTAGTCAGTCACTACCCATGCACTCATCCAATCACCCCTGCAATACCCATGCTCTCCTCTAAATCACACAGGCACTACCCATGCATTCATGCAATCACTCAGGCACTACCCATACACTCATCCATGCACTCAGGCAGTAGCCATGCATTCATGCAATCACCCAGGCAGTAACCATGCACTCATCCATATATTTCACTTGCCGCAATGCATACAACACATAGAACTTTTTCTAGTTTCAACCAACTAGGCGGTTATAACAAGAGCCATTTTTTCTTCTTTTTTTCTTTTACATCTTTATTTTTTTGTAACTCTTTTTTGTATTTCTCTGGTGTTTTGTAATGAAAAATCAACAGAATGAACTGAGAAAACTTTTTCAAACATTTTACAATTAAAAACTCATTGCAAAAACAACAAAAATAAAATTAACAACAGTGGTTTTTCACAGTGACCACAATAGCATCCACAGATTGCTCTCCATAACAGAGAACCTTTTTGCATATAATGAACCGCTGTTCAAGTCCAGCAAACTCAGGCATTTTTTGGGCTCTTTGGGTGTTGTTGAAGAACCTGATGTGGTGCTAGGCCCTTCGACTTGATCATCTTGCGAAGTTTGTTTCTGTAGCTTGCAACGATGTTGCTCTGGCGCAAGACGACGTGGATGCATTGTCTGCAGGTGTTTTAGCATAGATTAAGTGCCACAGGAATATTTTTTATCCGATCCACAAGAGTGGACCTTTTCACATATCGAGCACGTCACCTTGCATGCATTGACCTTTTTTTCACCTGCTGGAATCGGAATAAAAGTCCATACAACACTTTCACGTCACTGCTTCACAGGTTCTTCCAAATCTTCTTCTTCTCCAGGTATCTCCTGTGGTGGAATTGAAGAAGCCATTTTTTTAGTGGAGTAAAGAAAAACACCAAAAGAAATTGCTAGAAAGAAGAACCCAAAGCACAAGAGCTGTGTCTCTGAAGATTTTCTTGGAAGGATGAAAAATTTGGGTTTGGTCCTGGAAGTTCTGGAATAAAAAGCTTCTTAACCAATTAAATGCTTTCTTTTGAAGTCACATGGGATTCACGCACCCGACACGCAACCAGCTAGCACCAGACGTGATTCCCGAAAAATATATTTAACATGATATATCTTTATTACAGTTACAAATAAACAATATTTACAGTTGTGTATATTAATCTCTTGGTACAATATATATCATAAAGTTATATACATATACTTTTAAAACTAAATAAGTTGCGCTGGATTTGCGTACCTGAAGCGACCATGGAAATACGTACGTGACGTTGCGCGGGACCGTCGCGGCTCCCGTAACTTCATTATAAGATGTTTAATATCCATTATTTATGTAAACATCACTTTTATAAGTCTTTTAATAAAGCATAGACAGTTGATTTAATACATTTATAGCATATATCATGTATTTAAAATTAGTTTTAAAGAAAAATGAGAACCGCGCACACTTCGCATACCGTACCAGTATCGTGCACAACTTAACCAATATGGCGGCAGAATTCTTGGATTCTTGCACCCACAGTGACTGGTACACAATAGGTACGCGAATCTCACTGGAAAAAAAAAATGTAAATGCATATTTTAAAACGGATAAAACATCACATTACCTTTATGAAAGCTTACAAATTTAGAATTTTGTTTTTAATCCATAATGTAAATTATCCAAAGTGCAATTTTTCAGAAATTGTTGAACATATAGGGGCCGATTCCGATCCTGTTTGTTTTTTTCCCGTACGACTCGTATCCGTATTTTTTAAGTACGATTCGTATGGGAAAAATACATACGAATCGCCTCGGGAAAAATCTACGAGACGTCCCCGGACAGTTTTACGTACGAGTCGTAAAACTGAAGTCCGAGCGCACAAGTCCGATCCGTACCGGCATTCCGAATGCACAAGCGTATGGAAAACGTCCCGTACGGAGCGAACTGTGTATGACCCCTACCCCGGGTACGAGTCGTACGGCCCCCCCACCCCAGCCCCGTATGTACACACCGTACCCCAGGCATACCCCCCACCCGCGTATGTACGCACAGTACCCCCAGCCCCGTATGTATGCGCCATACCCCCTGCCCCGTATGTACGTGCTGTACCCCCACCTGCGTATGTACGTGCCGTACCCCCAGCCCCGTATGTACGCACCATACCCCCACCCGCATATGTAAGCACCGTACCCCAGGCGTGCCCCCCACCCGCGTATGTACGCGCCGTACCCCAGCCCCGTATCTATGCACCGTACACCCACCCACGTATGTACGCACCGAACCCCAGGCGTACCCCCCACCCATGCATGTATGCACCGTACACCCAGCCCCGTATGTACGCACCGTACCCCCACCCGCGTATGTACGCACCATACCCCAGGCATACCACCACCCGTGTATGTACGCACCATACCCCCAGCCCTGTATGTACGCACCGTACTCCCAGCGCTGGGGGTACGGCGCGTACATACGGGACGGGGGGTACGGTGCGTACATACGTGGGTGGGGGTACACCTGGGGTACGGTGCATACATATGTGGGTGGGGTGGGGGTTACGGTCCGTACATAGGGGGTGTGGGGGGTACGGTCCGTACATATGCAATGTGTGGGTACGCACCGTAAATGATGACACATACGATATGGGTGATGGCATATACATCGCGTAGTGGGCCCCCTTTTCCTCGTGCATCGCGGCGTACTTAGCTTTTCCGGCACTTTTTGGCTCCCGTAAAAATATAGCCGTGTGGAGTGCTGTGGATACGAATCATACTTGCTGGTCTGTAAAACGCTGCCTGACTCCGTGCGGACGTTGCGCGCTGCCCAGGATCAGAATTGTATGTATTTTTTAGCCGTACGGTGTTTTTTACGATTCGTACGGAAATGGTATTTCTGTACGAATCGTACTTGCTGGTTTGTACGGTGGAATTCCCGGGTACGAGTCGTACGGAGAAAATGCTCCGTACGACCATTTGTACCCGGGTTTTACAGGATCGGAATCGGCACCATAGTGCCATTGTTGTTCTTCTCTAAAATTAAAAAAACAAGTTACAAAACCTTAGATTGTCACTAAAAAAGCACAGGTTTTTTGGACATTATAGTTAGAAATTAACATTTAAAAAACCTTTGAAATTCACTGAAAAAAACATAGGTTTAAGGGACGTCATAGTTAGGAATTAGCATTTGAAAAACCTTTGAAATTCACTGAAAAAAACACAGGTATAAGGGATGTTATAGTTAGGTTGACATTTTACTTGTACAAAACCAGAGAAATTCGGCCCTTATAGTTAGCTAAGCTTACTATAACTCGCGCCTCTGCAATGCACTGCTGATGACGTCACATATTATATCACTCATAACATGATCAGTGACATCACTGGTGAGTGGTGACATCACTGATGACAGCTCAAACAACATCACTGATGACATTACTGATGACATCACCCATGTGATCATCTGATGCACCTCTTCACACCCTGATATATACCTTTGATACAACCAATGTAAATTACAGACTATCAATATCGAAACCATGGACAGACCAATACCAGTTAGTACATACCCGCTCAGTGATTCATACGACTACACACATATCCACTCACTAACCCATACAGTCACTCATCCATGCAGTCATTTATCAATACAGCCACTGATATATCCACTCATACACCTATATAGACACTCACACACTGCCATTCACCCAAGGAGTTACTCAAACAACACCTCGTTAGTCACCCAAAGAATCAATAACACTGCCATTTACTCACCTATACATTTATACACACACACCACCTCACTTATTCATACAGATAGTACCATATACGTACTCTCTTCAACAATTACTGACATAAGCACACACTTATCCATGCAGCCACTGTCACAATCACTCACTGTCACATTTAGTCACATATATACTCTAACACTCACATATACTGCCGTTCACATATGTAGTTACTTACACATATACCAGTGAGACATCCATTCACTCACCAACACAGCTATACGCACATGCCCTCACCCATACAGCCCCAAACATATGCACTCATGAACCCATACACCCAGTAAATCACTCACTCACACATCCATGCAAGGAGTCACACACACCCACACAGACACTCAGGCACCCATACAGGTAATCATACAACCAATTATTAACCCATATAGACACTCATGTAGCTACCCACCAACCCATGCAGCCACTTGTACACCAACTGACAAACTGATACAGACATTCACACAGATTAGACATTCACCCATGCATTCACCAAGATACGTTTAATCACTCACTTATACAGCTAGTCACACAGCCACTAAATCATCTATTCAGACACTCATTTTTCAATAATAATCCATGGCATACACACACATATATATATATATATATTATATATTCACTGAAAAAAACATGGGTTTCAGGGGCGTTATAGTTAGCTGTACATTTCCCTTGTTATAGTTAGTTCAACTAACTATAACTCTCGCCCCCGCAATATGTTTATTATATATAGGGAAAGGCATATTGAAGAATGAGTGGGTGTATAAGTGTGTGAATGGATGATTTTGTTGGTGCATGACTGACTCTATAAGTGAGTGATTAAACGTATCTCACTGAATGCATGGGTTAGTGTGTAAACTGTGTGAATGTCTGTATCCGTCTGTCTGCTGGTGTGTAAGTGGCTGTATGGGTTTCATATTGCTACTTGGTTGTCTGAGTATCGGTATGTGTGCCTGAGTGTTTGTGTGGGTGGGGTGTGTATGACTCTGTGCATAGATTTGTGAGTGGGTGATTCACTATTGCGCTATATAAATATCTGCACATTACATTACATTACATTACTAGGTGCATGGTTTCAAGACTATGTCTGTGATGGACTGTATGGGTGGGTGAGTGTGTGTATGGTTGTGTTAGTGAGTGAATCTATATTTCATTAGTACATGTGTGATTCAGTACATATGTGAACGGCAGTATATATGTGTGTTGGAGTATAGAAATGACTACAAGTGAGAGTGTGTGATCGTGTGAGTGGCTGTATGGATGAGTGTGTGCTTCTATCATTGATTCTATAAGAGCGTAAGAATGTGCTAGTATTTGTATGAGTAATTGAGCTAGTGTGTGTATAACTGCATAGGTGAGTAAATGGCAGTGTGATTAATTATTTGCATGACTGAGTACGTGTGTGAGCACCTCTATGGATGAGAAGCAGTGTGTGAGTGTCTATATAGCTATATGAGTGCATATGATAGTCCTGTACTGAGTGACCATAAGTATGAGTGACTGTACGGGTGAGTGAGTGGATGGGTGTGTAGACCTAAGACTCTGTGATGGGGTATGTACTTATTGGTGTTGGAGTGTCTATGGTTTTGAGAATGGCAGTATGTAATTTAGAGTGGGTGTATCAAAGGTTATATTAGGTTGTGAGAAGATGCATCAAATTATCAAATCGATGACGTCATCAGTGATGTCATCAGTGATGACATTTGAGATGTCATCAGTGATTTCATCAGTGATGTCACTGACCATGTCATGAGTGATGTAATATGTGACGTCATCAGCAGTGCATTGTGGGGGAGCGAGTTATAGTTAGCTGAACTAACTATTACGGGGGAATTTCAATGGTTTTGTACGAGGGAAATGTCCAGCTAACTATAACGCCCCTGAAACCTATGGTTTTTTCAGTGAATTTCTAAGGTTTTTTAAGTGCTAATTCCTAACTATAACGTGCCTGAAACCTATGTTTTTTTCAGTGAATTTCAAAGGTTTTTTAAATGCTAATTCCTAACTATAACATACCTGAAATCTATGTTTTTTTAAGTGAATTTCAAAGGTTTTTTAAATGCAAATTCCTATCTATAAGTTATCTCTAACCTATGATTTTTCATGATTTTCATAGGATTTCTAATTCTTTATTTTTCAGTATATCAATTCCTTTATTTATGGTTTTTATTTTGTTTTTCACCATTTTTTAAAGTTTTCTTTTTACTTATTTCTTTAAAAAAATAATAAATATTATTTGTTTTTAATGACATTTTTATTTTAAAAAATTGTAAATTATTTTTAGCTCTATTTTTTTATAAAAATTTATAAACTATATTTTTAATACTTTGTTATTATTATTTTTTTTCTATTATTTTTTGGATTTGTGCACCCAATGCGTACCTTTCTCGATCCCTGCGCGGAACATAGTTGCCATTTTATGATTGTAGTGTAGGATCCGCATGTGGTGTCCATTGGGTACGTATTTTCGTGCGCGATTGCTATGCGACTGGTACGCGACTCCAAGCGCATACGCAACACGTACGAAATATGCTACACGACGCTCACGCACTTCCGCGAAACGTCATGTACGTGGCTGACGCGGTGGGTGCGCAAATCCCGCAAAATATTTTAAATGTCAAAAAACATATATATATATATGTATTTCATGTAAATATTAAGGGAACACATAATCTAAGCTACTCATAAAATTAATATATTTTTACTTTTAATCATCCTATATTGCTTTTAAATGCAATTTCACGAATTCGCGCTCGGTGCGTGCTGCCTATGCGACCTGAAAAAAAGAGATTTGATTGGTTCATTAGACTTCCTATTCTAACTATTGAAAGACCCCACCCATTTCAATCATTCTTCTTAGACCTTCTTTGGAGGAGCATCTCTCTGCTGAGAAGAACTTTTTTGGGCTCAGTTTACACTTGTACAAACTTTTTTGGCTAACAATGGCTTCAGGGCAGCAGGCATCTCCAGCATCTGCACATTCATCTGAAGATGAATTCCTGGTTGAACCACCACACCCAGAAAGGTATTCATCTGTGGTCTGGAAATTTTTTACTTTTCCAGAGGGGCAATCCAAAACCAATGCCACCAAAGTGACATGCAAGATATGTCAACGAGTGCTCTCCCATGGCGATCCAGCTAAAAAATATTCATGTGGTACAGCCAGCATGAAAAAACACCTCAAAACCATGCATCCACTCAACCTGGCACATGAAGAGTGCCGAAGAATGCAAGTTCTTCCTGGTCCTTCACAGGCATCACAGCCGAGTACTTCGCGTGTGGATCCATCAGACCAACATCCGTCCACAGTTTGCCACATTGAAAGTCCTCTGCCTAAAATGCAATGCCGTCCTTTGCTACGGAGTGCAGTCCATTGACTTAATTTGCAGGAAGCAAGAAAACCATCATTGTTAGGATTTTGTTTTTTTTCCCCTGAAATTCATTGTTTTGTTCCTCCAGTTCTGTTCTTTCCCTTTTTTCCAGAAAACCCCCCAAAAATTAAAAACTTTTCAGAAAACCCAAAAAAAACAAATATAAAAGAAAAAAGAAGGATAAAAAAAGTTCTTCTAAGAACTAACTTTCCTGGTTTAAAAAAAGAGCTATATTTGTATGTTAGTGGTGAAAGTTTAGATGAATGTATGTGTAGTACGTAATTGACTGAATGAATGCATTAGTAGTGTATGGTGAATGTATAAGTGCAGAACTATGAGGATGTGCTGCAGCATCACGCAGTAACCTCTTTAACTGCAGTGTGCTGTGGTACTTCCGAAGCACAGGAATGCAACATATGTACATAAATATGTTGCAAGTCTATGCTTCTCTCTGCACGGCTGCTTAAACTGCAGCCATATGGTGACACAGGCACCCTTGCACCATGGTGCAAGGATATCTGTGTCGTGTGGTATTTGATTTTGTGCAGGAAGACACATCTTCCTGCAAAAAACAATCAGTAAAGGCATTTTTCTCCTTCAATGTATGCTGAGCATTTTAGCATATATTGATGGTTAAAAAATGAGGAGAAATGAAAACAATTCTCCTTGTTGTGCTTTGCTACACCAATTGGAGAATGGTGCAGCATTCACACACGTCCAGATTTATTATTTTTGATAAATCTGGAGATGTGTCTTGTTCTATGAGTATTCTGTGCAATCACGCACAGCAACACTGATAGAGCACCCTTTCAACGCAAAGTGGTGTGTATGATGAGGTCGTATTTATATTGAGAAAAAAAGGTACACAGAGTGCCTTTTCCTCTATTTGTAAATATAAAAGAGTGTCTTGCGCTATAACCATGTTACAAAAAGTAACATATTTCTGTTTGGAAAATTGCTTGTGAATGATAGGAGGTAAGCACAGAGTTTTGTATATAAACAGGGTGTTTTGAAAAACGTATTAAAACTTTGTAGCTTCTTGCAGCTCTGCCCATTGTACAAATTAATACTTAATTAAACTTACCTTCACAGTATTAGAAATAAAAAATGGTACACATTTTTTTCAGTTGTTTTTTGTACTGTAAATTGTGGTAAATTGCTTATTTTAGACTTAGGATCTGTGAAAGAAAAGAAAAAATAGTTATAACATGTAATAATAAATTTTTAACAACACAGCATAATTCAAACAAAGTAATTTGTTTGCCTTTTTTGCTGTTCTCAGAATATATTGAATTTCACTAGAAATAGTGATTTCAATCGCACTCATCACATAACAGCGGGCAAAAAAAAACAATCAAAAAGATTGTTTAAAAAACAACAACATTCTATTCTCAGTAAAATACCAGAAAATGCAAATCACACATATATCAATGCTTACTGCTAACAAAATTTTATAACTTCAATTTATAAAAACTGTAAATATTGTCGCTTTAAAATAGTCACCGAGTCAATGAGTAAGAAAAAGTCCATAATTCAAACATATATCTTTCCTTGAGGCCAAATGGTATTTTTGCACTGTTTTTTATGTAAATTGTCCAATGGGAATCCTAATAAATTATAATAATAAATTCCTCAGAGACTGAATTATCTTCCTAAAACTTTGGCTTTAAAAATATTAGGTAGGAATTTGGTATTTCACTAGGCAAACGTTGTTTGAAAACCAACTGGGCATCATTACAAAGTGTCCAGCCTTTGTCACATTTTAGATAGGCAGTGTAATGTCCAGATGTTGTGGAAGGACCATCATGGAAAATTATTGCAATTGCTACAAAAGTCCTTCCTGATATTGATTGTTGATTGTTGTGTTGCTACAAATTGCTTCATTAAAGTGTCCAGTTTTCTTCCATCAGCTGTACAACGTTTGCATCATATATTGTCCATATTATTTTTTAAATAATGTGGATAACATTTCTGATTTACATTGGCTACACTCCATGTTTTGATTTGCAGCTGTAACTAATTTATTGAAAGACACTGATTTACAGTCCGGTAATGTTAAATATAGAAATCTTTCAGTGTCTACATTAGTGCTTGATGTATACATACACTTTTCACAATGATGTTCCCATTTGTAACAAAGGCCAAAAAATGTTTCTATTTCTACACCTTCATTTTCAAAAACGGTAAGCATATACATTAAACATTACTGAGCATCTTGTTGGATATTTTGTGTAAATTGTATAGAACCAGAACATACATCCAAAAGATTACGAACATCTGAAACAGTTTGTATTTTACTTGTATCTGTTCTCAATTTTTCATAAACAGAATGCAACAAGGAACAAAATCTTTTTTCCCGATTCTGCATAATTTCTTGTTGCAAACCTTCAAGATAAAAAACAACATTGACCAATACATTAGCAGAGCAGTTGACACCTGCTCTATTTTCAAACTGATAACCAACAATCTCTTCAACAGTGTCCTTTTTCTTTTTGCTTGCAATTTCAACATTATCTTGTTCTTTTGCCTTCTCTACACCTTCAGTACAGCAATTCTCATACCTTCTTTTTTGACCAACCACACACTTTTCAAATACAGGATATTGACCTAAATTGGGAGCATACGCTCTTCTTAACCTATTATACTCTTTTACACAGTTTGCATCTGCAGTAACCTTTGTGTCATCAAAATCAATCAAAAACAAACCAGATAATGTTCTGCTCACGACAAAGCAACATATGCCATATCCTCTTTAAACACAGTAGATCCAATATTCAACAATGCACTGTCTACACTTATTTATGAATAGTCACTGCGTATGCCAGAGAAAAACAACCAATTTCTTTAACTTCTTCAATCTGATTAAATTTAATTTTTAAAAATTAAATTCCATCTTTTTTCTGATAATTAACAAAATCCACAACTTTACCCATTTCTCCATTAACTAAACCTTTTTCTACATCCGAATTATGCCTTAAAATTACCCGACAGTTTATACATGCATATAGAGTCTTTTCTAAACCAGCCGTTTTAGATATCTTTTTTTCTAAAGAATCCAGTTTTGTTTTCAATTTTCCCGTAAAAATAATAGTGATTCCTTCATGCTCTATTTTATCGATGGCTTCCATTTTTATAATGTCTTCATTTTCCAGTTTCAATAGTTCTTCGTTGAATATAGAACACTCACGCAGTGTTGGCATTAAGCAGATCACTGATTTATTTTCTGCAATTTTCATGTAAATTTTCTCAGGAACTACATTTTCATTTGGAAACAAATTGGAAAGTAATCAACTCTGCAAAGCTTTTTTGCCATGTTCTGTCAGAATTCCAATTTTTATATCTTGAAGAAATCTTCCATATTCAGCCTCATTTGCCCGCCGCATATTTTTCGTCAGTTCTTTATATTCAAAATATGTCCAAATATTCACGTTTCCAAAACTACCCAGAGACTTTCTGGTATCTTCATGCGCAAGTGTTTTAAATACTGGTTGTCCTTTTACAGGAGTCAGTTGCAGTAGATCTCCAAAAACTATGATGTGTTTTCCTCCAAATAACGCGTCATACTCTGTTTTAAGAATTTGCTGCATTCTTAAATGCACAAAGGCAAGCATCAGGTTTGAGACCATGCTTACCTCAACAATAATGAGAAGTTTCCTTTTCTTCAGGACTCTTGAAACTTCACAACAAGCTTCTCCAGATAGCTTGTGGTATTCCAATTTGTTCTCATGCTCTACTGGCAGCATTAGTAAACAATGTAAAGTAATTCCTTTAATGTTATGTGCTGCCAACCCAGTTGGAGCAGTGACAACACAAGACGAATGCGACTCAGTTGTTTTCTGCAGATAACTTGTAATTACTTTAATTAAGAAACATTTTCCTGTTCCAGCTTGACCACTCACATACATTCAGATAGGTTGAAATGATGTACATGAGCACTCTTTCTTTTTATGAAGTAATCCATGGTCAATCTGTTCTTTCACTTGCTGATATATTTGTTTCTGTTCAACATTTAGTTGTTCTTCCAAGTTTCCTAACTGCATTACATCTTCTTGAGCTTGATGCATTGCTGTTTCCACCTCATTCATGGCAATTGCTGCTTCATTTTCAACAATTGGTTGTCCTAGTGGATCTTGACTCAGTGCAGCAGAACTTTGACTGTCTTGAGAACTGTCTCTAGCAATCTCAGCTGCAATTGTAGCTTCTTGATCAATTTCATCATTCAACATTTTCACATAATTTTCAAAAGCACTGCATTGTATGCTATCTTTACAAGCATTAAATGAATCTTCATAGCTCTGAAAATCTCCAAGTAATTGCAGTTCTCAACGCCACGGTTTGAACATTTGCAAAAGGGCTAAATAATAAAATTCCCTTTTGTCAGAAGTGTCGCAACTCAGTTTCCTGTGATTAATTACATTTCCTTTCCTTTGTTTCACCAGATATCCTTCGGAACCAATCACTGCATATTTTCCATCATTGATATTAGTAGTATTCGGTTTAAAAGTGTAGTTTTGCAGCACTTCATAGAGACACATGTTCTCAAGATGATGACTTCTGTTTGGGTAATATGTGTCCAACATATTCGTTTTCAAAATATCTGTACTTTCTGGTTCTTTTTTCTGCTAAATATTCAATTTCTTGAACAGATTTCAGTACCCGATTTCGCATTGCTGCAAGACCTAGACTCACCAAAATGATTATTCTACTTTTGGAGTATAGACTTGCAGATGATAACCGATCTGAGCATTCATATGCTTCAATTTCAGGATGCGATAACATCTTGAAACTGAAACTGTAAAATTTCCTACGTAGAGTCTTCTCGTGAGAAATCTTTTCCCACATTTTTTTCAATTCCGTCTTGTCTGATTTAGTAATGTAGGACGTTACATATCGAGCAACAGCAATGGAATTGTCCACAACATACTGAATATCCATGTTAGCGTTCCACATGGATAAAATAACTGGATTGTAGTCATCTATGTATTTTGACTCTTCGCTTCTTCTTAAGTTGTAGGTATTTTTTGGAGACTTTCTTGTGATGGAATGTCGCATAGCTGACATAAAACTGTTCACTCTTCCTTTGGATAATACAGGACGTGGAAATGCAAAATGACATTTGGTATAGAACTTATCCTTAGGCCTGTAATTTTGTCGACAGTATTTTCCACATCTATGGCTTTGGAATCGTAAGACTTGTGTTTTAAGTTTTTATCTTCTCTGCTATTGGGTACAGCACATGTGGCATAATCTTCAAAGAAAGACAAAACAGTATCATCTGAATCTGTTCCAAATTTGGGGGCGTCCTTTATCCATAACAACATATGTATATGAGGAGCACCTCTTGCTTGATACTCCTTTCTCCAAAAGAAATCCACAACTTCTCCAAGAGGAGGATTCCTTTTATTGCAGATGAAAGACATCATAGCTTCAAATCTATGATTGAAATATCTGCATACATTAACAGGATCCAAAGAGCACAATTCTCCAGGTGTCTTGTATTCAATATTTTTTATATTGGAATTTGCCTCTCGAAGAAATTCAAGTAAATCATCCCAAGCATACTCAGCACACCTTAGTGTATCAAACCATGTAGGAGTTCCTAAGTTCATTTCTCCATGACGACGGTACCAATATTCATTAGTCCCACGCTGACATGCCATCAGATTAATCAACTGAGATTCTAAATGATCATCTCTCTGATGCACTTTATCCATAAAATCCTTTGCAGTTACATTTTACAGATGCATTCCAGTTTTTAAAATGTGATTTACTGCATATGAAAGTCCAGACAAGTCACTTTCAAACAGAAGATGAAACATATAAGGGATACATTGTCGAAATCTTGGATCTTCTGCATATAATCTTGTCCGATATTCAGATGCAGGAATCTGCACAGGACGTTCATCATATCGTCTACCTTTTTCCTGTTGGAAACAACTGCGGGAAACAACGAGCTTCCAAGCTCTCTTCCCATACACTCATGGGACTTCCTCTTGCTTTTTTCATTTGGAACAAGTCAATCGTATTCCCCATCACTTCTTTGGAATGAAGTGGATGTACCCTGTAATCTTCATAGATTTCTTCACATCTGGACATGTCCACTTTTTCAATTTGTCCACTTAATGTTTCAGTATCTTCTGCTAAATCTATTTCTTCCTCTCTTTCAAACATTTCTATAGTACTCATTATTTTTTATCAGATACAATGTTGCCTTTTGCACTTTTCTAACATCCACTAATTCTTGCCAGATTTTCTTATTCTTAGTAGGAACACCATTAACTAGAATGACTAGTGGTTCATTTTCTGCATGGTCTACACCAATAGTTTCAATGTTTTTCTTTAAATCTAACGGTAAATACACAACTCTTCCTTTCAATCCTCTTTGTAAGTCTGATGGAGGCAATGTACCTGTTTTAGGCTCCATACGAACAATAGCCTGAAACGCGAGCACACATTGAATGAGAATAAACTCATAGGAATTTAAATCTATCAGCTCTGGAGGAATAGCAACCAACTCTAGATTATTATGAACAGCTCTAGCAGGCATTTTATTCTCATCTAATTTGTTATAACAATATTTGCAAATACGCTGCTCAGATCCCAAATCAAAAACAATCCTCTACCAACAAATAAGTTGCAAATTCCTTCCACTTATCATTATTTTCTACAAGAACATTTGGTCTTTCACCTGAAATTACCTTAAACTTTGTGATTTGATCTTCAAATTTTTTGTAATCATGTGTTCTACATTGTCTTCAACATTTTGTTCTACTAATGTGTCAGTGTCTGCACTCTCTTGCTGAGGACCAAAGTAAAAAAAAACTCAATATCATCACAAACCTTCTTCACATCTGATACTGACCCACGCAAAAGAGCACTATTCAACTCATTTAACGTTAGTGCTGGACTTTTTGCAAAATACAATCTTCTCACTAACTTCCACTTTTGAGTATGATGTACTGCCAACATCCTGAAATGGTGAAAAACACTTTGACAAACTTTCCTAGAAAAACAAGCCAGAGAATGAACTTGCAAACCAGTATTTTTTCTCACTCTGCAAGGGTCTAGTCCTTGCAACACCTTATTCTTTTGTTTAACACTTTTTTTTACTATACGTTCGTAAGAAACTGCATAATTTATCAATAGATTCTTGTTGTACACTACCACTACTACTGCAATCCCAAGTGTACACAGGGTCTTTAGGACGTCTCCCTAGAACTTCATCAGCTATCACTTCTTCTGCATTTCTTTCAACCATTTTCTCTTTGTCAATTGGACAACCATTTCTAACCTCATAACCTCGACCACTGGTGTCAACTGCATGCAATAAATTATTGCTCTGTAAATAACTCTCTTTATTAAAGAAAGGCTCTGAACTTGAACTGTGTTTCCATTCACCCAAACAAACATCACAAAAATTTGTTCTGTTAATTACTCTTTTCCTCCTACTTTTGGCCTTCATTAAATGGATTGGTTTATCTAGTGATCGAATTCTGTTTAATACTAAAATGAATAGTTTCAACAATGGTTTCAATATGCTTCTTTCTTTTTATAAAAAATAGAGCTCTCTTTTTATAATTCTTCACACCTTTCAGCAAATTATGTACTACTCTCTTGTAAAATATTTTTTTGCGTATTTCTTTATACTGATTTTGCCTTCTTTTACCATACTTCGTCTCCTTTGACTGTCCATTTGCTTTTTTGCTTTTCCTATTATTTTGAATATTTTTTCTAGTTGAAGCATTCTCAGAGGTTTCAGCATTCTGTACATTCAGTCTGGTCCTGCAAACATTTTTAATAAACTGCTTTGTGATCTTACCAGAAGATTTTTTGTCTTTTTAGCCACATTATGTTGTTCATTCAATACTTGTGGTTGATGTTTCTTCAAGTAACTGTCCTTTTTCTGTTCTTTTCTTTTTCTTACTTTGTCCGGAATGATTTCTCTATTTTAATGGTGATAAACAGTATCTGTAAAAATTAATCACAAATAAATGTATATTAATATCTTTATAAATTATACTTTTCTATTACTATACAAACACATTTTATATAAATACTGACTAAGAAATTATAGGCCTGAAGCACAAGTGTGATGGGGGTTAGACCACTGCATGCATAGTGCATACTACTTTGAAGCAGTTTATGCCCTAAAGCCTGCCTCACTGAAAGAGTACATGCTTACTGACTGAATGATTACAGTACTATAAGGAGAGACACTGGGTGAATTCTTTTTTTTTTTTTATTTGCAGTTTGAACACAGCAATACACAAAGAATCCGCACAGAAACAAATCCAATCAGCACAGAATACAGTACATAAGATTAAGCAAGAAACAGTTGAGAGCAAATTTAAAAAACTTGTGACCCTAGCTCGACTGGGTACTGACAAACCCTCTCCATGTTGATATTGGGGCCCACAATCTATTTCCAAAATTCCGCATTTTTTTACTCTTTTGCTCATACAGACATCTCTCAATGTTATGTATGCTCAGCAGTCTAGACAGCCACATTTGAAAAGAAGGGGCCAATGTATCTTTCCAACCCGCAGAAATTAAAATCCGAAGCACTGCCACAGACATAAAGACCAGCGCTTCTTCAGCCTGTACCAATTTCTGCTTATGATCACATCCCAACAACATCAGGGTAGGGGATAGATCGATCTTATGACCTAGCAACCCCTCCCAAAACTTCCCCACTTCCCTCTGTAATGAAGAAAGTGAGCTGCAGTAAAAGAACATATATGCAAGAGATCGGCTTGTCCAGCAGTACATCTTGGACATCTATCATCTACCCTAACCCCCATGCGAATAATTTGGCGGGAGAATGATATAAATTAAATACAGTTTTATAATGCTGGGACCTCAAATTTGTAGATCTAAATACTTTTTTATTCAGGGTGAGGGCCAGATCCAAGTCTACATCAGGGTCCCCCAATTTCAAAGCCAAAGCAGCCTCGGTTTTTTCCATATCATCTTGCAATTCTGCAATTAACTGCTTATAAACCCATTTTATCTTCTTACACCCCCCATTTAACAAAACTATTACGGGGGCATCCTCTATTAGCGAGGGTTTTGGTCTCAATGCCTTTAATGACCGTGCTACTTGGCCATACAGAAACTAGTGATTGACCGGGATATCAAACCTTTGTTGAAGGGCATCAAAACCAAGCGGTTCGAGGCCTCCCCATATATCCCCAAAGGTCCTAATGCCTAAATCCCTCCATACCTGTAAATTCCTGTTGGCCCCCACATAAGGGAGCAAACTAGAGTTACACAAGTGGAGATAGCGATTTACCTTTGGAATTTTGCAAAGCTTAAAAATAGACCTCCTAACCCCCCAGACCCCTTCCAAGATCTTCAGGTGGGGCCTCTTATAGTATCTTCGATCAACTTCCCGACACAGCAGCCCAATGGCCTTTTCCCCTATTAACAACTCAAAAATGGAGGGTATATCCTGGGCTGCCGAGTTGATAACACCAAAATTAGTCTTGTGTTGAAACAAGATGGACATTTGTGTCAAGAGACAAGACCAATGATAAAATCTCAAGTTTGGTAGGGCCAGCCCTCCCCTTTCCCTGGGAAGTGACATAAGATTTGTAGAGCGCCTGACCCTGCCATACTGCCAAATAAATCTTATGAAAATAGAATCCAAGCTATTAATTAATTTTTCCTCCAAAAAAGGGGTATGGCTCTAAACAAATAAAGGACTCTAGGAAATATTGACATTTTTAAAACATTTACCCTCCCGATCAGAGAAAGATGTATCCTCTTTAGCTCTTTTTCAATGGATTTCAGGAGTGGGGGATAATTCTCAGCTATTATTTCGTCCACTGAGGCATTGATCTTAATCCCTCAATATGTTGCTGAGTCCACATATCTCGTATCACTTTTAACTATATTCCCAGTGCAAATTATGTGGGTTTTAGATTCATTTAGAAGGTAACCCGACCACCTGCCAAATTCCTCTGCTATTTTGACCAGGGCCATGAGCGTCTGTTGAGGGTTGTAATAATTGCCAAATCGTCGGCATAGGCCAAGATTTTACTAATGTGGTCATTGCAAACCACCGGGCTAATCCTGGGGGACCCTAGTATTTTCTGGATGAGTGGGTCAATGTACAAAGCGAAGAGGATCGGGGAGCAGGGGCAGCCTTGACGGGTGCCTCTCTTTATGACTATCTTCTCAGAGCTCTCTCCCATAACCACCACCCTCGCGACCGGATCTATGTACATAGCTTTGAGAGCTCTGATAACTTTCTTTCCGAATCCTCTCCCTACCAGCACACCCCAAAGGAAATCCCAGACGATCCTATCGAAGGCCTTTTCTGTGTCAAGCAGGATCATGGCATTCGCTCCTCCCCCTGCCGCCTGGGCATCTAACAGCGCTATTGCTCTTCTTATGTGGTTCGTAGTGCTGCGGCCGGGATAAACCCATGTTGCCAGGGGGAGACGAGACCACCAATGATCCTGCCCAACCTCTTCGCCCAAATCTTTGAGTATAGCTTAGTGTCCGCATTAATTAGCGAGATTGGGCGATAAGAGCCTAGTTTCTCCCGGGGTTTCCCTTTCTTATGAAAGACTACTATATTGGTTTCTCGCCAGGAGGCTGGAACCACTCCTGTACACAATATTCCATTACATAGATCCACTAATAACGGTATAATCACTGGTTCTAGACATTTATAGACCTCCAGAGAGATCCCATCCGGGCCAGCGGCCTTACCAGAGGCTAGCTCACGCAAGGCCTCAATTATCTCACCGCCACTGATATCCCTATCCAATTCATCCTTCTCCAGAATATTGAGGCGAGGACCGTTATCTACCACCTCATCCCCCTGACTACCGTCCCTTGTTTCCTCATCATACAGGCGTTGGTAGAAGTTTTTAAAAGCCTGTATTATCTCATTTCCCTGAGTGAATTCCTCCCCATGTTCTTCAATCCGGGAAATAATATTCCTAGCTTTCCCCTGTCTTATTTGCAGAGCTAACACTCTGCCGGCCTGCTCTCCCGTTTCATAACGCTTAGCCTTAGATGTTTGATACTCTCTCGAAGCCTTCTGGGTAATCGACTTCTGTAATTCCGCTCTAATTTTCAGCAGTTCACTCTGACTCTTACTGCTATCCCCTCCCATAATTATATCTCTCATATGCTGTTCTTCTGCATCAGACAGAATACCCATTAACCTCTCCATTTCCCTCTTTTCCTCCTTTCTTATCCTGGCCCCAAAACTTATAGATTCCCCCCTTAAAGCGGCTTTGAATGACTCCCAAACGCCATTCCTAGAAGCACTAAACCTATTGGCTGCAAAAAACTCGTCTACCCAATTCAACAAATGCCCAGGAAATCTTGTATCCGCCAATAAAGGCCTCTCAAATGTCCACCTGGTCCTGACCCTATCAGGTCCAGATATTTCATAAGACAATATCAAAGGATTGTGTTCAGACAATATTTTTGGGAGTTTCGTTATTCCTACTGTTTATTTCAGTAGAAGAAATAAAAAAAATAGTCCAACTTAGTGTACTTCTGAAAAGGATTTGAAAAATATGTAAAGCCAGGCTTTAACGGTTCTTTTGCACCCCATACATCCTTCAACCCATGGGAGTTGATAAGGGCTTTTATTGCCCTGAAAACTCTTGGTTTACGACCCTGATACACAACTGAGTCACCCCAGTCAGAGGAGATATTTAAATCTCCACACATTATTATGGGGGTTGACCAGGTAGCTAGCTCTATTTCTAGGAAGTCAAAATGCTCCAGATCATCTTCATTTGACCCATACACTACACAAAGTGTCAGACCCCTTTCTAATTCCACCAAAACCCATCTCCCATTGCTATCCACCTTAGTCCGCCTGATCTCTCCCAAATTTTTTTTAAATAAAATCGCAACTCCTCTGTTTGTTGAAAATTGGGTAGAACAAGCCACCAACTCAAAACCGCTGAAAGACATAAGGCCCCTTTTGGACCAGGGAAGGTGAGTCTCCTGAAGACAGAGAATATCGATTCTATAATTCTTAACAAAATGAGCCAGCCTTAGACGTTTCCTCCAGTCGTTTAACCCACCTATGTTAACAAAGCAAATCCTAATGCATGCCATCTTGACGTACTATTTGGACGCAGCAATAAACCAGCTCTTTAGGCTCCTTCGGAATCCCTAAAACCATAATCTGGCAAAAAAAATAAACAAGCTGAGACAAACTGCAATTGTTTCCCTTATTTTTTCGCCCCTCAACCCCCGAACCCTTGCCTCCCTTCCACCCGCCCCGATCTCCCTCCCCTCCAATTTGATCCCCTCCCCTTACACTGGGTGAATTCACAGTTGTTTGAGTTTTACTTTACTGAATAGATCACTACATGCTACTGAAAGACTCACTATGGGTTTGCAACAGCAGTCACAGTGTGTTTGCTGGAGTGTATGCATAGTGACTGTGGAAATGTAGGCCTGATGCACAAGTGTGAAACTGGTTAGACCACTACATGCATAGTGGTTTGAAGCAGTGCATGTGGTAAGGCCTGGCTTCCTGGATGATTACCTGGGTACTGACTGAATCATTAGAGTACTACAAGGAGAAAGGCTAGCTGAATTTATAAGTGGTTCGGTTTTGGTGTAGTCAATGGACATAATGTTGAATGAGTCACTGAAGGAGTGTAAGGGGAGTGACAGGGTGTTTACAGGAACTGTAAGAATACTGTCCGGGGTATTGAAGGTGTGAAAGACAAGTGTGTAGGTGGATATAAGCCTGCATGCATAGTGGATAGACGTTTGAAACAGTCCATGGGCTAAGGCCTGGGTCACTGCATGACTACCTGGATAGTGACTGAATCATTAAAGTACTGCAAGGAGAGTGCCTGGGTGAATCTTTTTAAGTTTTTGGGTTTTGGCGCAGTGAATAAATTAGTACATAGTGCTGGATGAGTCACTGGAGGTGTGCAAGTGGAGTGACACGGTGTTTATTGTTTTTTTTAGATACTGATTGGGAAATTAAAGGTCTGAAAGACAAGTGTGTAGGTGGTTAGAGGCCTGCATGCATAGTGGATAGGCGTTTGAATCAATCCATGTGCTAAGGCCTGTCTCACTCCATTAGTACTTGGATACTAACTGAATGTTTACAGTATTGCAAGAAGAGTGCCTGGGTGATTTTATAAGTGTTTGAGTTTTTGCGCACTAAATGGATTACTACATGGTGCTGAATGAGTCACTGGAGGAGTATAGGGGGGTGACAGGGTGTTTGAAGGAACTGTATGAATACTGACTGGGGTATTGAAGGTGTGAAAGACAAGTGTGTAGGTGGTTAGAGGCCTGCATGCATAGTGGATAGGCGTTTGAATCAATCCATGTGCTAAGGCCTGCCTCACTCCATTAGTACTTGGGTACTGACTGAATGTTTAGAATATTACAAGGAGAGCGCCTGGGTGAATTTATAAGTGTTTCTTTTTGGCATAGTAAATGGATTAGTACATGGTGCTGAATAAATCACTGGAGGAGTGCAAGGGAGTGACAGGGTGTTTCCTGGAAGTGTATGGATACGGACTAGGGAATTTAAGGTGTTAAAGACAAGTGTGTAGTAGGTTAGAGGCCTGCATGCATAGTGGATAGACATTTGAAGCAGTCCATATGGTAATCCATGGTTCACTGCATGAGTACCTGGGTACTGACTGAATCATTAGAGTACTGGTAGGAGAGTGCCTGGGTGAAACTTTTAAGTTTTTCGGTTTTGGCGCAGTGAATAGATTAGTACATGGTACTGGATGAGTCACTGGAGGTATGCAAGGTGAGTGACAGGGTGTTTATTGAAGTATATAGATACTGACTAGTCAATTGAAGGAGTGAAAGCCAATTGTGTAGGTGGTTAGACGCCTCTATGCATTGTGGATAGGCGTTTGAATCAATCCATGTGCGAAGGCCTGCGTCACTCCATTAGTACTTGGGTACTGACTGAATGATTAGAGTATTGCAAGGAGAGTGCCTGGGTGAATTTATAAGTGTTTGTTTTTTTGGCGCAGTAAATGGATTAGTACATGGTGCTGAATAAATCAGTGGAATAGTGTAAGGGGAGTGACAGGGTGTTTGCAGGAACTGTATGAATACTGACTAGGGTATTGAAGGTGGGAAAGACAAGTGTGTAGGTGGTTAGAGGCCTGCATGCATAGTGGATAGACGTTTGAAACAGTCCATGAGCTAAGGCCTGGCTCAGTGTATGAGTACTTGGGTACTGACTAAATGATTAGAGTTTTTTAAGCACTTATATGTATGCAAAGACATGAAGCACCCAAAACCTTCTCTCTAAATGGTTCCTAAATGCAAACAGACTCTCAGTGTGATTCTAGACAACAAACACTATCCCATGCATATTACCAAATCACATTTTCTTTTCCGGAATTGGTAAACAGAGTACACACAATGTGCATATTGTACTACTGCACATAATTGTAGAACCCTGACTCTTTTACAAATGCCTAACCAATGACTGGTTTCTTATTCTACCAAAGTTTCAGTTATCTGAACTAACTATAACGGGGGAATTTCATTGGTTTTTTACGAGTGAAATGTCCAGCTAACTATAACATGTGTGAAACCTATGGTATTTTAAGTGAATTTGCAAGGTTTTTTAAATGTTAATTCCTAACTATAACGTGTGTGAAACCTATGGTTTTTTAAGCTAATATATATATATATATATATATATATATATATATATTATCTACTGGCGGTCGCCAGTAGATAGTTATAGTTAGGACCGTGTTTCCATAGGAAATCTGAAAATTCTATTTTGAATAACTTTGGCGCCGGTTGACGAATCCTCGCGAAATTTTCAAAACTAACGGGGCGCTCCGCTCAGCTCCTACCCTGAAAGTCTCGGGGTGATTTGTCAAGTGGGGGCTGAGAAAAAAGGGGGGTCCCAAAACGCTTTTTCCCCATGCATTTTCCCATAGGACCTTTAGTCGAAGGTACAGCCCGAACGGCTGAACAGAATTACTTGAAATTTGGCAAAGAGGTAGTCCTCAGGTCAGGCATGTGCCTTTTGCATATATGGAGTCAATCTGTTCAGTATTTCCTGAGAAAATTGCAGTTAAAAGTACATAAATATCTATAGCCACGCACTGTGCGCGCACCGAGCGTGCACGGTGCGCACACCCTAACGTGCGCGAGCGTAATTCTGATTGGTGGTTACATGTTAGTCAACATTCGAATCGGTCGAAATGTCGTCCGCCATTTTGTTTGTTTTGGATGCGACAGTGAAAAAGAGAGGTGGAGAACGTGAAAAGGGGACAGGGTAGAGAGTTCCTGACCCCCTAGACTTTGACAGGGGGTCCCTAAAGGACCCCGAAGGGTGAAAAAAACATTTTTTTTTTTTGTTTTTAAATTGCGGGGTGCACGCACCATGCGCGCACCGTGCGCGCACGGTGAAAAACCTTTAAAAAAATATATAATAATACATTCATAATTTAGCATTTAAAAAACCGTACAAATTCACTTAAAAAACCATAGGTTTCACACACGTTATAGTTAGGAATTAGCATTTAAAAAACCTTGCAAATTTACTTAAAAAACCATAGGTTTCACACATGTTATAGTTAGGTGGACATTTCACTCGTAAAAAACCAATGAAATTCCCCCGTTATAGTTATTTGAGATAACTATAACTCGTGCGACCGCCATTCTATCACAAGGATGATGTCATCAGTGATGTCATGAGTGATGCCACTGACCATGTCATGAGTGATGTAATATGTGACGTCATGAGCAGAGGATTGCGGGCGCGCGAGTTATAGTTATCTCAACTAACTATAATGGGGGAAATTCATTGGTTTTTTACGAGTGAAATGTCCACCTAACTATAACATGTGTGAAACCTATGGTTTTTTAAGTGAATTTGCAAGGTTTTTTAAATGCTAATTCCTAACTATAACATGTGTGAAACCTATGGTTTTTTAAGTGAATATATATATATATATATATATATATATATATATATATATATATATATATATATATATATATATATATATATATATATTATTGCTGCGACTCTCCTTCTCACATCCACCATCCAAAGAGAAAGACAGCACTCACGGGGGCCGTTTCCAAAGTTTATTAAATGGAAACTGTCACGTAAACAAACAGACGCGTTTCGGTAACAACCTTCATCTATGTTTACCGAAGCGCCCGCCCGCCATGTTTTTAAATCATCATAATGTACATAAACATAAATGAGGGACCAGCGTCGATAACGTGGTCTCCAACATTTCTTCCCCAATGTCGGCGCCATCTTATAGTGTATGATAACCAACAAGCCTAAATGACAAACTCTACTCGCAAATGCGTGCGGAGTAAAGGAAGAATCTATCCATACACGTCAATCCAGCCCTGGATGGGCATACACCTGGAGAGATTCTCCAACAGAAATAAAACATGGCTAGGGCTGCCTACTACTAAATATTCTATACAATCATATTAGCAAAAAATACTGAGTGGGTGAGCAAACTACTATGTCTATACATCTGGGGATACTATATACAATACAATACAATCTACCGTACATGATGTTTCCGCAGGAAGCAACCAAGGTAAAGTAACGGGTCCTATACTCGGGTTCAAATACAAATACAAATACAAATACAGATACCAGCAAATATATACATATATACATGTACATATATACAAATATACAAACAAACACATATGGGCCATATATATACACATGTGAATCATATGCATACACATCGAATATATATACACACAATATGTACAATATATACAACAGCAAAATCCAGTGTCATCATACTATAGTAGATTGAAGGAGGGGGAGGATAGAATATAAACTTCACTCCCCTAGGTGCACAGCTAACTCTTCACTACTATTAAGGCCCCATGGTGTTTTAGTTTGGAGATCGATGATGTACCGTGACTCCAGTCTCCGAAGTTTCAGTATCCTGTCTCCCCCTCTAGGATTCAACGGTACATGATCCAAACAAAAGTAGCTCAACTCATCTCGATTACGATTGTGAGTTTTGTCAAAATGACGTGCTACGGGGTAGGTCTCGTCACCTTTACTGATGGCCCGCATGTGTTCTAAGATCCTGATTTTAGTAGGATGAATAGTGCTGCCCACGTAGCGCAGGCCACATGGGCATACTAGGCAGTAAACAGTATATGGAGTGGTGCATGTTAAAAACTTCCTGATGTTCCTATTAATTCTCATGATGGGAATGTCATAACTAAGCACTCTTTTACTCCCTTTGCAGGCTTTGCATTTGCCACATGGAAAAAACCCTCCTAGTGCTCCAAAAGGTGATCTCGGAGGAAGAGCGGGGTACAACCTCTGGATGTGGTCCAGCGCATACTCCTTTTCGGGAGGAATTCAAATTGATCCGCCAGTCTTGGCAGAGGGGAGGCAGAGGCAAGCCCCCGGAGCAAATGGGAAGAGGAAGACCAGGAGGGGACAAGGGGGTCGGAAGAGGCAACCTATCCCCACCGGCAACGCGAAGCAGAACAGCGTACACCAGAAGAGCCTCCAACAGGAGACGGTGATAAAACCAAAGGAAGCTAATCTTACCATTATCAATTTAACGACCAAGCAATTGACTAAAACCGAAGAGTCAGTCCTCGAATTGGGTCTCACATTCTGTCCCCACAAGACCATGGAATTTACGCAGACGCGTATTGATCTTTTCAAATTTACGCGTAAATTGAAACTGCACAAGTACTTCAAAATCAAACCGCAAGTTATGAGATCCAAACACCAAGCCAGTACGACTCCGGCTCCGGATGAACTTGCTAGTGGTGACCTAAATGCAATTATGGTTCTAGAAGAATTGAGAACAGAAGCGGAAGACTGAACCTTAACATCTCTGAGGCAATCGCAACAACTAGCTATAACTGGCATAAAACAACATGGTGGACTTACTACTTTTAAACCGGTGTCGCAATTTCTACCACAAATGGCACCTGATGCAATTGAAGTCTTTTCGGAAGCGGTCACTAAGGATCTGACACAGCTCCGACGGAAACAAAAATTCAAAAAGGACACAACAAGGCAAAGTAACTTTTCTTTCAAACAACAAAAAGCCCTAGAAGATCTGAGGAAGGACAAAGAAATAGTATGTAAGCCTTCGGATAAGGGGGGCAACATAGTCTTACAAACTAAAGCTAACTATGATAAGGAAGCGCTTCGCCAACTCTCAAATGGACAGACATATACTGCCATCGACACGAACACATACCATGGCAGCATGGAGAACTATCACTTCCTCATTACTAAGTGGCACAACAAAGGATTATTGACAATAGACGAATTTCTATTTCTTAGAAGGCTGAACCCTATTATTCCAACTTTTTATCACCTTCCTAAGGTGCATAAGAACAAAGAGACACCACCTGGGAGACCAATTGTGGCATCCCAAGGCAGTCTCACAGAAAATATGTCGATTTATGTTGACTCCTTCCTTTTGCCCCATGTCAAAAACTTAAAATCGTATATCAGAGACACGAAAGATCTGTTGGGACACATTGCTGCTTTGGAATGGAAGGAAGAATATAAATTGATGGTATTAGACATTACCAGTCTATACACCTCGATTGCGCACTGTGATGGATTGGTGGCAATGGAATATTTTCTTAAGAAATGCCCTTTGAAGTACCTAGAACATAATGAACTGCTAATAGGTTTTGCCAGATTTTGTCTGACTAACAACATCTTTTTGTTCCCCACACAATTGTATAGACAGATCTCGGGTACGGCCATGGGTACCTGCTTCGCCCCCAGCTATGCGAACTTGTTCGTAGGCTGGTGGGAGGAGCAGGTAGCCTGGGGCACTTCCAACACTCAGTGGACAGAACAGGTGGTCGTGTGGTACCGTTACATTGATGACTTGTTCATCGCGTGGAACGGTTCACTCGACACGGCTAGAAACTACATAGATGTTTTGAATAACAACGAAGTGAATTTAGAATTCACAGGGGAGATAGATGCTGTATCAGTAAATTACTTGGATGTCAACATCTATGTAGAAAAGGGACAGCTGAAAACCAAACTTTTCCGCAAAGAGACAGCGGGAAACTCTGTCCTGCATGCTTCTAGCAGCCACCCCACGAATCTGGTCAGGAGCATCCCCTATGGGGAATTGCTCCACATAAAAAGAAACAGTTCAGATGATAAAGAGTTTCTAGTGGCAGCCAACGATAGCATCAGACGTTTCGAAGCCCGAGGTTATAGCAAAGGGGTTCTTGAGAAGGCTTTTGAAAAGGTGAAAGTCACTAAAAGGGCTGATTTGCTTAAAAGTGCCGAAACCAAGAATATGGATGTCATCAATGGGGGCAAATTCAGACTCATAACGACCTTTACTAGGGATGCAGGGGACCTCAAAAGGATTATGCGTAAGAACTGGCATATTTTACAGACTGATGGCGTGATAGGGACAGATCTTCCACCCCACCCCCTTGTCACATTTAGAAAAGCTAGGTCCATCAAAAATGACTTAGTGTGCAGCTATCTGAGGGATGCCCCTAGATCACCTTTTGGAGCACTAGGAGGGTTTTTTCCATGTGGCAAATGCAAAGCCTGCAAAGGGAGTAAAAGAGTGCTTAGTTATGACATTCCCATCATGAGAATTAATAGGAACATCAGGAAGTTTTTAACATGCACCACTCCATATACTGTTTACTGCCTAGTATGCCCATGTGGCCTGCGCTACGTGGGCAGCACTATTCATCCTACTAAAATCAGGATCTTAGAACACATGCGGGCCATCAGTAAAGGTGACGAGACCTACCCCGTAGCACGTCATTTTGACAAAACTCACAATCGTAATCGAGATGAGTTGAGCTACTTTTGTTTGGATCATGTACCGTTGAATCCTAGAGGGGGAGACAGGATACTGAAACTCCGGAGACTGGAGTCACGGTACATCATCGATCTCCAAACTAAAACACCATGGGGCCTTAATAGTAGTGAAGAGTTAGCTGTGCACCTAGGGGAGTGTAGTTTATATTCTATCCTCCCCCTCCTTCAATCTACTATAGTATGATGATACTGGATTTTGCTGTTGTATATATTGTACATATTGTGTGTATATATATTCGATGTGTATGCATATGATTCACATGTGTATATATATGGCCCATATGTGTTTGTTTGTATATTTGTATATATGTACATGTATATATGTATATATTTGCTGGTATCTGTATTTGTATTTGTATTTGTATTTGAACCCGAGTATAGGACCCGTAACTTTACCTTGGTTGCTTCCTGCGGAAACATCATGTACGGTAGATTGTATTGTATTGTATATAGTATCCCCAGATGTATAGACATAGTAGTTTGCTCACCCACTCAGTATTTTTTGCTAATATGATTGTATAGAATATTTAGTAGTAGGCAGCCCTAGCCATGTTTTATTTCTGTTGGAGAATCTCTCCAGGTGTATGCCCATCCAGGGCTGGATTGACGTGTATGGATAGATTCTTCCTTTACTCCGCACGCATTTGCGAGTAGAGTTTGTCATTTAGGCTTGTTGGTTATCATACACTATAAGATGGCGCCGACATTGGGGAAGAAATGTTGGAGACCACGTTATCGACGCTGGTCCCTCATTTATGTTTATGTACATTATGATGATTTAAAAACATGGCGGGCGGGCGCTTCGGTAAACATAGATGAAGGTTGGTACCGAAACGCGTCTGTTTGTTTACGTGACAGTTTCCATTTAATAAACTTTGGAAACGGCCCCCGTGAGTGCTGTCTTTCTCTTTGGATGGTGGATGTGAGAAGGAGAGTCGCAGCAATAATTGAATGCGGGTACACCCCCGCACGAAGAAGCACCCGCCTGTGAGTGCACCTGACTGGTGTTTCGTAGCAGCAATATATATATTCACTGAAAAAACCATAGGTTTCAGGGGTGTTATAGTTAGCTGGACTTTTCACTTGTACAAAACCATTGAAATTCCCCCGTTATAGTTAGTTCAGCTAACTATAACTCGCGCGCCCGCAATGCACTGCTGATGACGTCACATATTACATCACTCATGACATGGTCAGTGACATCACTCATGACATCACTGATGACATCTCAAATGACATCACTGATGACATCACTGATGACATCATCCAGTGAATGTGTGTGTTTCTGAAAATTAAATATGTTTTATATATGTATATCTCAAGGTCGATGGAAGAATAAATGGGTATATAAGTGTCTAAATGGATGATTTGTTTTTGAAAAATTGATTGTGTAACTGACTGATTAAGTGTTTCATAGTGAATACATGGCTTAGTGAGTAATGTTTAAATATGTAAATATCTGTATCAGTCTCTCACTTTGTGTATAAGTGGCTGCATGGGTTGGTGAGTAGCTACATGGGTGTTTATATAGGTTATTAGTTGGTTTTATGAGTATCAGTCTGAGTGTCTGCATGGTTCGGTGGGGGTATTACGTAGTGCATAGGTGCATGAATGAATGACTCACTCTTTGTATGTGTTGAAGACAGCATGTGTGCAGGACTCTATGGATGGATGAGTGAGTGTATGGGTGTGTTAGTGAGTGAATGACTGTCTCAATAGTGTCTTTATGAGTAACTACATATGTTTTAAACTAGTATATGTGACTATTGGTGTATATAAGCGAGTATATGTGACAGTGAGAGATTGAAAGAGTTCCTATATGAATAAGTATGTGTTTCTATAAGTGATTGTTTAAAAGACTAAGTATGTGTAAGTTTCCGTAGAAGTAAGTGTGGTGGTGTGTGTATAACTGTATATGCAAGTAAATGTATGTTTGATTCTTTATTAGCATGAGTGACTATGTGTGTGAGTACCTCTATGGATGAGTGGCATTGTGTAACAGGATGTATAGGTGTATGAGTACATATGATGAGTGAGTACATGTATGAGTGACTGTATAGGACTGTTGGTGAATGAGTGGATGTGTATGTGGATCTTAGAATTACTGTATAGGTTGTTGTAACTGGTATTGGTATGTCCATTGTTTTTAAAATTTTAATTTCTATTTTTGAATGTGTGTATCAAAGGTTATATTAGGGGAAGAGGAGGTCTGCCACTCTATCACAAGGATGATGTCATCAGTGATGTCATCAGTGATGTCATTTGAGATGTCATCAGTGATGTCATTAGTGATGTCACTGACCATGTCATGAGTGATGTAATATGTGACGTCATCAGCAGTGCATTGCGGGCGCGCGAGTTATAGTTAGCTGAACTAACTATAACGGGGGATTTTCAATGGTTTTGTACAAGTGAAAAGTCCAGCTAACTATAACACCCCTGAAACCTATGTTTTTTTCAGTGAATTTCTGAGGTTTTTTAAATGCTAATTCCTAACTATAACGTGCCTGAAACCTATGGTTTTTTCTGTGAATTTCAAAGGTTTTTTAAATGCTAATTTCTAACTATGCCTACAGAGATAGGACATGTGAAGAAAGAAGAAAAAATGCACAGAAAGAAACAAAAGAAGTGCAGAAAGAAGCAACAGAAGTCCTCAAATACGAAGATAAGTGCAGGAAGAAGGATAACGTGCAGAAAGAACAAAAAGAAGAGCAGAAAGAAGCCTTGTTGCAAAATCATCCTGTACCCTCAACTTTTTCAGACGGATACTGGTGGTAACTGAGTCTGACTAACCAGTCCTAGAGCCAGTGCTATGTTAAAAGACACTTAGAATACAGTGAAAACACCTACATACACTAGGGAACATTTTGCGTTGGGGTCCCCCTGTGATTAGCATGACCTCCTCTGTAAGCCCCTAGTGTATAATAGGGCATGGGGATTAAAACTACCTCTTAAAACAGGCCACAGGGCGTTTTTGCACACGTTAACTCAGGCCTCGTCCCCTCCATTCACCACTGTGTAAACACGCCCTGTGTCCATTTTTAGTTGGGAGATTAAGTTCATTTGAATCCTGAGGGTCCCTAGGGTCCAACTAGCCCACTAGGTACCTCCAGTAAGTGCCACAGAGCTGCGTTGCAGAGAGGTGTAAAAAGTGGCACGGCCTGGACCACCTCTCTGCAATGCAGCTCAGTGGCGCTTACTGGAAGCACTTGGTGGGCTAGTTAGCCCCCAGGGGCCCTCAGTATTGAAGGGAAATTATATCCCCAATTTAAAACGTGCCATAGTGCGTGTTTGCACACGTCACCTCAGGCCCCGTCCCCTCCCTTCACCACTGTGTAAACGCGCCCTGTGGCTGTTCTAAGTTGAGAGATTAAGTCCCCCTGAATCCTAAGGGTCCCTAGGGTCAAACTAGACCACTAGGTACCTCCAGTAAGCGCCACAGAGCTGCGTTGCAGAGAGGTGTAAAAAGGGGCTTGGCCTCAGAACACCTGGCTGCAGCGCAGCTCCCTGGCACATACAGGAGATGCCTGTTGAGGGCGCGTTTGCGGAGTGCTGCACGGAGGGGGCATGGCCTCCGGCACGATGCCAGTCTTTTATTTATTTTAGTTTTTTAAGAAGGGGGGCTGTTTGGTTCCCCTTCTTATTCTAATTTATTGGCCCTGATGACCCCATCCCCCAGGGCCAGTCTCCTAATTATATTTTTTTGACCCCAATCCCCAGGGCCGGCCACTGTTTTTTATTATTTTAAAAAAATATATATTTATAGACACACCTAGGACATGCTGGACAAACCGTACGTACCTATCACCATGACGATTTGCGTGATATTCATTAAAAGGCGACTATGCATGCAATGAATCCACGTGGAATGTATTTACACCACTAGTGAAGCTCTGACATGTCTGATGCCCTACCGTGCCTAATCCTGGTAGACACCCTTGTCGTTTATTTATACAAACATGGGTAGCTATTGACGGGCACATTTAATACACATGCACACCAAGCCATTCAAAGGGGATTCGACAAAAATTCAACCAAAACTATGCAAGAAACCCCCCTCACGGTTAATAAAACACACATCCACTGCCGGATGTGTAATACTTTTTATTTTACTCTCTGGAAAGGGGACGAACATCACTTGAGAGTCACAGCGTGCTCCTGACAGAGCCCAATGCTGTGTTACACCCACCATTGCCTGCCGAGTGCCACACACCTCTGTGTTGTATTCCACTAGCTAGTGCATATGCTATGACACTCTCTAGCCCATGTGCACTGTAACACCACCCCGTGAATATGTCATGCCACACTTGTCTTCGCACGGGTTATATTGCCCCATCTAACGTGCCTTTCTCGATGCCTATGTTATAACGCACAGTGCTATGCCATACATATTACAATCTGGGATCCATATCTTTGTCACAGTGCATATGCAACGTTACACTCCCCAGCACATATTTTATATTACAACTTTAGAGACTAGTTAGGTTACACAACACTGCCCTGTGCATATTACACTCCAAGGCGCATATCGCATAGCACGCGCTAGTGCCTGTGCTATCTCGCGCTCTCCCATGAATCTGTCATTGCGCACAATGTATTGCATATTATATTTCACGCCCGGTTCATCTTATATCACACTTTTTGGTGCATAGTTTATACCATACACTATATCTAGTTTTCATTTTCAATCGTGCTCTCAGGACTATGTTCTATATAACACTATGTTCACCTACCCTTTTCACGGGCATTACATTTTGCGATAGGGGGTGGAGGGTCAGGGGGTGTTTCTGCCAAGTGAGCCCGGAGTCACAGTCACAAACGTCCTCTTCTTCCTGAATAAAAGTGAGATTATGCTGCATACTTGTTCATATTTTAAGTAGTTCGCACAGACACAATGTTTTAAAAACAATAAAGTTCCTAATACCCGCCTTCTCTGAACAGTTAGCTTGCTGCCCCATCCCCTTCCTCCCTATCCTCTGTTGTATGAATCCATGGACTAGCCTCCTCCCTCCTGCCATGCATGGTCTGATGTGCTGCCACTGCCCTCAATTTAGTATGATGTACCAGTCCACTCCTCCTGCCCTCCATTGCCCAATTCTATGCCCCATCATTGACCTCCTGCTTAAACTCTGTGCTTAGCTTGCTGCCCCTATTCTCCTTCCCCCTGCCCTCCGATGTCTTTGTGCATGCCCCTGCTCCATCCTTTTTGCCCACCATGTCCCATGGACCTGCCACTCCTATCTACTCTGAGTGTTCTGTTGAGCTGCCACTCCCCTCCCACCTGCCTAGCATTGTCAGATGACTGTAACCTGTCCCTGCCACCTCCACCCTGCCTGTCCACATGCCATGCCCCTATCCTCTTCCTCCTGTCCTACATGGTCCATTGTACTGCCACACCCTTCTGCCCTCCCTGGTCTGTTGTGCTGCAACTGCTCCTCCTGCCTGCCCCGTGTGGTCTGTTGTGAGGTCCCTTCCCCTGAACTTTCTTGTCTGTGCACAGGTCCTGACCCTTCCTTCTATCCTCCATCGTCCTTTGTGCATGCCCCTCCACCCTCCTTCTTGCCCATCATAGCCATTGTGCTGCCACTAACCCTCCCACTTGCCATGCATGGTCTTCTGTGCTGCCATGGCCCCTCCCACCTTCCCTGTGTGGTCAGTTAGCTGCCCCTGACCCCCTCCCACCTTCCCTCCATGGTCTGTGTGTATGCCATCACAGTCTCACTGTTGCTCTTCATGGTGTGTCTTGCTTCTAGTGCCCATCCTGCCTGACCTCCATGGCTATCTTGCTGCTCCTGCCCTGCCCCCTTGCCCCCAGCCCTACTCCCTCCCTCCTGGCTTGTCTGTTCCATTGTAATGCCCCTGATCCATCCCTCCTGCCCTTTATGGTCTGTTATACTGCAGCTTTCTCTCCTGTCTGTCCATTATGGTCAGCTAGCTACCATTGCCTCTTGCCCCTCTGTTCTCTGTTGTCCATGTGCATGGTCCTGTCCCCTCCCTCTTGCTTTCTATGGATTGTTGTGCTGCACTCCCGTCCTGCATGCCCTGTGTGGTGTATTGTGCTGCTGCAAACCCTGATGCCTGCCCTGCAGGGTCAGTTTGGTGCACCTCTCCATGTCCCTCCTGTCCTCTGTTATCCAAGTCCATGTCCCTATCCCATTTCCTTCCATGATCCAATGTACCATACTTGCGAACATTTTGAACTTGGTAAGAGGGAGATTTTGAAAAAAAACTGGGGTATTGATTTTCCCCTTTGAGTTACATTGAAAAAGAGGATATTGTAGACAGGAGACAGATCAAATAAAGCCCATTTGAGCTTAAAAACATTGGACGTTTCCTGGCTGAATCGGGTCTGTTGGCATGTATGGTTGTACTACCATTGCCTCTTCCTTCTGCCCACAATGGTCTATTACATTGCCACAGCCTTGAAGGAGGGTAGATTTTGTATCACAGGGGGCCCCTGGCCCGTTCTGTCCACACCTGAAGTATGAGACCCTTGTCCTTGCCCTGCCAGCTGCATTTGTAGGCCGTATTAAATTGACCAGCGGGTCCTGTGTTGCTATATAATTATCCTGAGACATCCTTACCACTCAGCCAGCATAAAACCCCTGTGTAGGCCCTTCTGTTCTATATGTAGGCCTCTTTGTTAAATTGACCATAGCTCTGCAATTTTAGTGTATAGCAGTCTGAAGGCAGGTCTGCGAGGCCTTCTGATCCAAACTAGTAGCCCCCACCCTACCCGAGTGCTCCGTGCTCGGTATCAAAGTTCAACATCCCCCTGAAGCTGTCGACATACAGTAGGCTGCATCCTGGACTGGTACTTGCTTCCTGGGCAGGTTTCCCGCTTTTAAGGAAGTGGCAACCGCAGAGCGTCAAGTTAGGAGAACTGAGGAGATTTTATACATGAATATATTGAATTCCCGTACAATACCCATTATTTTCTGCTTGCTCTATGGAACTTACGATAAGCGATTGGCCTGAGAGACTGACCTTTTCACCCAGTCCATTGTCAGCATTAAGTGGGTAAATGACGAAATGTCTGGTAAAATCTGCAGACGAAGCTTTTGGGTAGCATACGTAGGTAGATGTAGCGTGCAAAGGAGCCCACAAAATGATATAAAAAGGGAGCACCCACAGATATCGACGGACTACCGCGCCGTCTGTATGTAGGTTAACAGGCAGTGCAGGTTTTCCCCAAGAGCTGGGAGCTCTTGTCTTCCTTTGCTTAAAATGTCTTGCTCTGCTTTGCTTGAAGTATCTTATTCTATTTTACCTATATGAAATGTCATGTTATGTTTAACCATTGTTCTCTTTACTTTTGCATTTAAAAGATTTTGTATTGTAATTGCAGGAATGCTTGCTCTAAGAGTAAACATGAGTGTTCCTAGGTAACATTTTCCTTGGTGTAACTTGTTTCTCATGATGCATTTATAGATGTGTTTTCTCTCTCTCTCTGTCAGTACATTAATTGAGATACAGAGAATATTATGACAGCTGTATGATTATCTGGATTCTGTATTTTGTACTTTATGTCTCTATTCTGCGGTTTCTTTGAAGTTGCATCTTCTCATTAAACTGCCATTGTATTCTGCCTCCAATTCCATGTCTCATATGTCTGTTTTCTTCATTTTTGGAGCAAGCGTTCCTAGGCACCCCGGCTCAAATTAAGGTGCCCCTTTTGTCCCTGACTCACTCTCCTGCTCAGTTCTGTGGTGGCTCCCGGGGATCTGGGGACCGCCCCTAGCTTCCTTGACCCGTAATAGATCTTCCCTCCAACAGCCTCTCTTGCAAGTCCTGTATTGTTGGTTTGTTGCCCCTGCCCCCCTTTCCACTGCCCTCCATAGTCTGTTGTGCTTCCACGGCCCTTCCTGCCTGCTCAGTGTGGTTAAATTGTTGCCTTTGCACCCTCCTACCTGCCTTCAATTTTCAGAGTCCGTGCCCCTGGCCTCTGCCTCTCAACAGTATCCTAATGAACAACTAGATTGCTAACATTCTATATTTATTACAAAAGTGTGGAACGCCTGACATCATCTTGATGTAATCAAAACTGTAATACCTAGAGCATTTCCTTTAGAAATTACATATATGAGAGGGTCTTATTGGCATCAAAATTATGGTTAGTGCTCTAAAAGACTAAAATAAGGACATATTTTCTGAGTTTTCAAATAGCGACAAAGCACTTTTAAATTATTTGTTATCTTTATGTTTTTTTATCCAGTTGACCACTTGATTAAATGTTGCACTTAGGGGAGAGGATGTGGTGTTACTTCCAGAACTGCAGACTTTGCAACTGGGGAACCAGGTTGAAGTTTCTGCTTCAGCTCGACAATCTGTGATTCTGGTCAAATCACTTAGTCTCCCCATGTCTACAACCAAAATGAATTTGTTCTTGTGTGATGTAACCAATGCTCATGTAAAGCACTCCAATACCTGACAAGTCTGCACTATATAACACTGCAAAAACACAAAATAATAAGTGTTTTGCACACTTCTGTCATTGGGCTATATTTGGGCTACATCTAGGTGATTTTGGGCTACATTTGGGCTCTTTTGTCTCCGGTGGCCATCTTGGGAGATTTATTTGTTATGAAGTTTCCTAATTTCCTCATGTACTGCAGTCTCCTCAGTAGGAAATGCTTTCAGTTTTTTACTTTGATTCCATCATGAAGGTATTCAGATATGTCACACATTTGCCATAAATTCTGAATGTTAGCACTCTAGTTGCTCATTAGATCACTGTAGTAAAACTACTGCACCATGGAAGTCTGCTCCTGGTATTAAAAGTGCATGTTTCAGTCTGCATGTCAGAAGTTTTTAATGAAATAGAAGAGGATTTGAGAAGTCACTCAAAATGTGCCCTCATTTTCTTTCTTCAGCATTAATCATAATTTCTATGGCAAAATGAACCTCCTCATTGTGTTCCTTTTTAAATTAAATGTTTTAAGTGTTACCAGTTTATTCCAATCAAGATGGCTTCAGGTGTGCCTTACTTTTGTCATAATGAAGACAGTAAGCGCTCTAGTTGTTTTTAAGAACATTCTGGGACATTCTGTCATTGGGCTATACTTGGGCTACATCTGGGTGATATTTGGGCTACATTTGGGCTCTTTTGTCTCTGGTGGCCATCTTGGGAGACTTATTTGTTATGAAGTTTCCTAATTTCCTCATTTACTGCAGTCTCCTCAGTAGGAAATACTTTCAGTTTTTTACTTTGATTCCATCAAGAAGGCATTCAGATGTGTCACACATTTGCCATAAATTCAGAATGTTAGCACTCTTTTTG
This sequence comes from Triturus cristatus, assembly GCF_964204655.1. Taxonomy (NCBI): domain Eukaryota; kingdom Metazoa; phylum Chordata; class Amphibia; order Caudata; family Salamandridae; genus Triturus; species Triturus cristatus. Next base: position 410,114,495 of record NC_140590.1, read on the forward strand.
CTCATTAGATCACTGTAGTAAAGCTACTGCTCACCAGGGAAAACTGCTGCTGGTATTGAAAGTGCATGTTTCAGTCTGCATGTCAGAATTTTTTAATGAAATAGAAGAGGATTTGAGAAGTCACTCAAAATGTGCCCTAATTTTTCTTTCTGCAGCACTAATCATACTTTTTATGGAAAAATGAACCCCCTCATTTTGTTCCTTTTTAAATTAAATGTTTTAAGAGTTACCACTTTAATCCAAGCAAGATGGCTTAAGGTGTGCCATACGTTTATCATAAGTAGGACTGTTAGCGCTCTAGTAGTTCTTTGGAACACTCTGGGAAGCTGCAGTAGAACACAAAGGAATCAACTGACAGTCTCTGCCCTTGTTGGATGTACATGTTTTACTGAGAATGTCAGACTTCATTCTCACATGACTGAGAAAGATAATGTGAATTTACAGAAAATAAGCTCTCAGTTTAGCCTATAGATCACCTTCTAAACCTCTGTGGTAAAAGCATGAGAAAATATTTTTCTCTCAATCATGATATCCCAGCAGAAGGCTTTTTCACATGGTGAAATCACCTTAGAACATACCACAATTCCTAAAATGAGTATGGTACCATCAACAAATGATTTATAATGTAACTAAAGTCTTAAAACCTTCTATTAACTGCAATGCTTTTTAATGAGGTGCTATCATGTATATTGGTCCCAAGATGGCTGCCAACACTTCTTGGATGAAGTGCTGACAGCCAATCAGATCTCAGGATGAGATGTGTGGTTAGGCTCCGCCCACATATATATATGCTTTTAAATGCTATTTTCTCAGGAAATACTGAACAGATTTACACCAGACCTGCAAAAGGCACTTCCTTGACCTTATGGCTACCTCTCTGCCAAATTTCAAGTAATTCTTTTCAGCCGTTCGGGCTGTAGCTGTGTCTAAAGGTCCTATGGAAAAATGCATGGGGAAAACGCGTTTTGGGACCCCCCTTTTTTCTCGGCCCCTGCTTGACGAATCCCCCCGAGACTTTCAGGGTAGGAGCGGAGCGTAGCGCCCCACCTATTTTGAAAATTTCGCGAGGATTCGTCGACCGGCGCCAAAGTTATTCCAAATAGAATGTTGCGGATTTCCTATGGAAACAGGGTCCTAACTATATCTACCTACTGGCGACCGCCAGTAGGTAATATATATATATATATATATATATATATATATATATATATATATATATATATATATATATATATATATATATATTCACTGAAAAAACCATAGGTTTCACACACGTTATAGTTAGGAATTAGCATTTAAAAAACCTTGCAAATTCACTGAAAAAACCATAGGTTTCACACATGTTATAGTTAGCGGAAATTTTACTGATAAAAAACCAATGAAATTGCCCCGTTATAGTTAGTGCTGGCAACTATAACTCACGCGACCGCAATCCTCTGCTGATGCTAATACTGTATTTAGACACTTATTTGCCCATGTCTTCTTCCATACATTTTTAGCTCTACATATATTACAAATATTTTTTTTTATAAAGACACATATGTCATCAGCAGAAGATTGCGGTCGCGTGAGTTATAGTTGCCAGCACTAACTATAACGGGGCAATTTCATTGGTTTTTTATCAGTAAAATTTCCGCTAACTATAACATGTGTGAAACCTATGGTTTTTTCAGTGAATTTGCAAGGTTTTTTAAATGCTAATTCCTAACTATAACGTGTGTGAAACCTATGGTTTTTTCAGTGAATTTGTACGGTTTTGTAAATGCTAAGTTACTTTACGCCATTCGAGGCGTGCGCGCCCACTTAACGCAGTGCGTTCCGTGCACGGTTTTTATCAACTTTAATAAGCCCTGTACATTTGGTGGCCTTCGGCCACCAAAAGCACAGGGGGTGGGGTCAATGTGGATAGTGTTTTTTTTATTTCGATTTTATAATTTCATGTTGCCAAAATATAGTTTTTTTACTGATGTCATAAGCCCTGTACATTTGGTGGCATACGGCCACCAAAAGCACAGGGGGTGGGGTAAGTGTGGATAGTGTTTTTTTTATTTCTATTTTTTACCGTACGCTTACGGTAAGCGTACGGTAAGCGTACTCGGCGAAATTGCCGAAAAAAAAATAAAACCGTTTTTGCTCTTGGGGGATGTTTGGGGACTCCCTCAACATGACTATGTGGGAGGGAGTTGTCAAAACAGCCCCGTAACATGTTTTTGGGCATCATGTTTGATAAATAACACTCAGTGCGAGAGACAAAATGGCGGACGCCGCTTCCTGGTTTCGGCCGATTCGAATGTTTACTAAGATCTAAGAGCCAATCAGAATCGCGCTCGCGCACGCCACCGTACGCGTACGGTAAGCGTACGGTAAGCGTACCGTAAGCGGGCTCAGATATATATATTGATTTAAAGGCTATTTTCTCAGAATCTACTGAACAGATTTACACCAAACCTACAAAAGGCACTTCCTTGACATAGGGACTACCTCTCTGCCAAATTTCTAGTAATTCTGTTTAGCCGTTCGGGCTGTAGCTCTGTCTAAAGGTCCTATGGAAAAATGCATGGGAAAAACGCGTTTTGGGACCCCCCTTTTATCTCAGCCCCCGCTTGACGAATCCCCCCGAGACTTTCAGGGTAGGAGCGGAGCGTAGCGCCCCACCTATTTTGAGAAATTCGCGAGGATTCATCAACCGGCACCAAAGTTATTCAAAATAGAATGTTGCGGATTTCCTATGGAAAAGGGGTCCTAACTATAACTACCTACTGGCGACCGCCAGTAGGTAATATATATATATATACCATTTGTCAAATTTTAAGAAACACTCATAGTCACTGGATGATGTCATCAGTGATGTCATCAGTGATGTCTTTTGAGATGTCATCAGTGATGTCACTGACCATGTCATGAGTGATGTAATATGTGACGTCATCAGCAGTGCATTACGGAGGGCATGAGTTAACAAAATTCTCTGGTTTTGCACGAGTAAAATATCACCCTAACTATAAAGTCCCTGAAACCTGTGATTTTTTCAGTGAATATTTATATAGTCTTACCAATTCCAATTCCCCAGATAGAGATCAGACACCAACACTGGGACACGACTCATTTAGAATTTTCTGCATTTTTATTTTTCCGTTGTAACGCGTTTCGGCATTACTGCCTTGGTCACACAAAGAGAGTTGCTCAATTCCTGCATTTAAAATACCAGAACCTTTAGTCACATGATTATCTGTTACAGCAGCCACTGAAAACAGACTCATTGCATTCTACTCTTACGGGGGATTTCTACAATTTACCAATCTCTCCGACTAGATGAAACAACATGATTCAATACATCAGTATTAGTTACAATTCTTCCCTCAAAATATAATACTAAAAATAATCCTGAAATAAAATTGAATGCTAAATGAAATTAGCATTTTCTGTAACATTTACGATTTGTTTATTCTCAGTTGCTTGTTATGAAAACTATATATTAGTTTCCTGAGGACATCGGTTATTGACAACATAAAGTGCAGGTGCAATACTATACAGTTTATGACCCATACATTCTGAATTGCTCAAACCAATGACATATCTCTGGGTGATACTTAAAATCTCAGAATTCATCAAATTGACAGGAGGTCATTCGTAAAATATGTAAGTACATAGTGAAAGAAACCAACGGTGAAAAAATCATAACTAAGGGCAAGGGGCACATAGTAAAGTGCAAGTGCAATGCTCTTCCTTGGTATGTATTAATGTTTCAACCCAAATGGTTTCACTCGCAGAGTATAAAGTGCGAGTGCCTTACTAAATCATTCCTACCCGTACTTTCTGGTTTCCAAACTTATATTATAGCACAGATATTATCAAATGACAGGTTGAGTCACTGGTACCTTTATAAATATTCCACTGCATGGAGCTCAATATTTGACCAGGTACCTTTCTAAGGGCTGGTTACATTCGCTTCTATACTTGGCTACCTCTGTTAATTCCCAATTCCATAAAGTTCATTATAAATCGATTGCAATTCATTAATTTCAAACAATTTGCCTTATCAATTCATGTGCTTACAACACGAGGTTCCACAATCAAATTAAAAGGTTTGTTTTAAAATAGAAAGCATGGGGGTAAGGATGCCTAGGATCCTAGATGTACATATAAATCCTCTTCTGAATTGAGGCCAAATGGTAGTTTAGCATTGAACAGCAAAATGTACCTCAATTCTATCTGTCGCAGCGTTTGTTCCAGATTCCCACTTCTTGTCATTTTAGCTACCTGATCAATTGTAAAGTAAACAAGATCATTAATATTGCCCCCATGTACTTCATTTATGTGCTGTACTGGAGAAGGAGTTTTAGATACACACATTGCTATGTTGGTATAAGCGTCTTAAAAGTTAGAAACGCCATCTTGCCACTTTTGCTGCTTTTGCACACGACACTGCAGATAGTTGTTATTATATGAAATCTGCTTGCCTGCCTTTTCTTCACATGAGAACGGTCTGTTGTTCACATCCCTAGACGTGCACCGCGACCTTGGTCTGAATATTGTGTGCAGAAACAGTCAGGGCCAATAAACAATGTATGCGTTTGAATTCGGGTTGATCGGCCCACGCTCTAGCCATAACACGCACACAGCTGCAAATATCTGAAACTTGTGCACCTTTAACATTGCAGTTTGCATGCATTAGACACACACTTTGGAGAAGACTTTTTCCAGACTCAGAGCAAAGCTGATCCTGTGATGTGATTCACCTAAGCTGATATTTACGGTATGGGGTTCCCCATTCGAACTTAGAGGCCTACTATTAGTTAAATAATACTAGCTCACTAGCAAAGGGAGGGTGGTTGTATTCCACTATCATTTGTAATATGATTTCTCCCTTCATTTTCTATGGTATTGTAACAATGCTGATGGTTTTATTTTTAATCATTTGTCTGCTTATGTTAGCCAAAGTACTGCATCTTAGGTCACGTAGTTTATAAAATAAACGTTTTAAACTTTACCGAGTCTCTGACTACTCTTGTTGTGGACTGATATGAGAATAATAATGAACAGGTGTTTCTGATTCCCACATTCCTGAGAGTACTCTAAGTCGCTTGTTCTGGGTTGTCTAATCATTGGTAGCTTCAAGATGATACGGAGAACAAATGAGACACTGATGCTAGTCGGATAGGGGTTCTGGGTACTGAGGTGAGTTTTTGGTACACCGCAATTCACTGAGGTCCTGGTTTTCTGCGCATAGTTCTGTGCATGAGCAGAATCCCTGCAACAGTGCCTCACCACGGGGTAGTTCTTATCGTTATTTTTTACTGCTCTTACATGTTGCAGTATCCTCAAGTGCACCATGTGTATGGTGCTGCCCACATAGGCCTTCGGGCATGTACACTGCTATATATATATAACATAGTCACTTTTGCAGATTAGGAAACTTTTTATATTCCATGAGCTTTTCATTAGGGGTGATGTAACCTGTTTCATATTACACCCTTTCTTGCATGCCTTGCATTTTGAGCACTTGTAAACCCAGTACTAGCTCTTAACCATCCTTCAGTACTCCCTACTTCCGGGCTATTACTTACCAGATCCTGTCTCATGGATCTGGCTCTCCTGAAGGTAATTAGAGGCTTGCGAGAAACCAGACCATTCAGTATTGGGTCCCTCTTCACCAGGTGCCAATGTCTACTTAGGCAGTTTCTCAATCTGCTATGGTAGGCATTGTACCTGGTGATCATACGTATGTCAGTCTTGGTTCTCTTCTCCTCCCTATCCTTTTCATTGGGGTGCAATAATGTAGTTCTCTTGATTTTACTCACTTTAGTTAGTGCTTGGTTCAGTAAGTGGGGATTGTAAACTCTCTGCATGAATCTAATGGTGAGATCATGTTGTGCTTCTTCCAGGATTGTTGCCTCACTTCAGTTTCTCTTTATTCTGAGATGTTCTGCATAAGGAATGGTGTTCTTGAGTTTCAGGGGGTGAGAGCTCCTAGCATGCGATATGGAGTTCCCAGCCGTAGGTACATGTATGCAGTGCATTGTCCTTAACATAGACTTTCAGGTCCAGAAAGCAAACCTACATACTACTGATTGTGTTGATAAATTTCAAGTTCAAAGAGTTGTTATTCAATTGCAGGACAAACTGCTCAGCAGTCTCCCTAGTGCCTTCCCACACTAGAAAGAGATCATCTATGAACCTCGACCATAAAATTATATTGTTCTTCCATTCCTCAGCATATTGCACCTGGAGCTCCTGCTTTCCCACCAGCCCATATGAAAATTAGCATAGCTGGGGGTGAAGCAGGTGCCAATGGCTGTCCCTCTCACTTGTTTGTATGTATCTGTGCCATACACAAAGAAGTTGTTTTCCAGGCATAATCTCCCCATCTCAGCCAGCATCCCTGAATGTTGATACAGTGTTATGGGTCATTTGTTCAAATAATACCTCATTGCTCTCAACCCATCCTCGTGGAGGATGCTTTGTACAAAGATGAAACATCAAGTGTGATTAGGAGAGAAGTGTCTCTCCACACAATGTTCTAAATTTTCCTCAGGAAGTCCCTTGTATCTTGTATGTAGGCTAGAAGTTCTTTCACAAACTCCTGCAGGAAGTAATCTAGCAATTTAGATGTGGGTTTGAATAAGCTAACTATAGCTGAAATAATAGGTCTATGGGGGGGACCTCTGCATTCTTGTGTATCTTTGGAATCAGGTATAGTATAGGTGTCACTGTATAATGTAGACATAATTCCTGAGCAATATTTACAATTCAAATGCCTGCACAGAGCGTGATGGTTCCATGACATTTTTAATGGCAATGCGTTTCAACCCTTACGGGTCTTCGTCATAGCCCAATAACAAATAATGTGCCCAATCTCCCTTAAAGAATACATTGGGCACTAACTGCCAAGCATGATTATATACTCTGACTCTTTCTGTCTTACCAGGCTCTCCCTGCTGACCCCTCTGGTACTTCTCTCGATCCTGTCAATGCCAAAAAAGACAAGAAAATTTGCTTCCTTACCATGTTTGAGGGCCCAAAGCCTGGCAACAGGATATGCTGTGTTAAGGTTTTTTATAGCCCTGTAGTGTACCAACACCCTCTTTTTGACTGGACCTATGGTACTCCCCAAATACCTAAGTCCTCAGGAACATATCAAAACATAAACACAGAAATCACTGTTGCATTTAATGAATTTCTTCATCTTTTGCTCCATGCCCATAGCAATCTGGTATGTTCTTACATTCTTACTTATTTTGCATGCTTTATATTTACCACAATTAAAGAAACCACCTTGCTCTCGCAACCAACTTTCCCTCCTGGTGTGTGTGCTATGGTAACTGTGAACTAACACATCTTGCAGTGATTTGGGTTTGCAATAGGTGATTTGTGGTGACGGAGAGATCTCCTTGCCTATGACAGGGTCACTCTTCACCAAATACCAATGCCTGGTGATTTTCTTGCTGACTGTATGACTCTCACTGTTGAAAGTAGTATTCAAGCGTACTGCATTCTCCTCCCTTTTGCTCTGTCTCTTCACCAGAAGTGAGTTGCACAACATAATCTCTGCTTCTGTCCTACCTGTTTCTAGTACTTTCCTGAGAAAGCCTCTAGCCTTGAATCTCTCAAGCATCCATCCTGTCACTTTCTTGATTTTAACTCTCCTCCATGCTACAATTTCGTTTAGTCCTCAGTAATTCCCCATACGGGATGCTCCACTTGAGATTACGAGGGTGCTGGCTATCTGCATGCATAATGCTATTCCCTGCACTTTCCTTTCTATACAGACTAATAGTGATGTGTTTTCTGTTATCCTTACTCGCACATCTAAAAAGTCCATTTCAAAAGCATGTATATTATGTGTGAAAGAGAGATTCAAATCATTAGTCGAAATAAAAATGAGTAATTCCTCGAGGACCTCTCTGGGGCCTTCCTAGAGAACAAACATATCCTCAATATACCTCGTCCAAAAAGCAATCTTCCTTGTCCATCTCTCATTTTCCTCAGTACACACCCGAGTTGCTTCCTACCAGCCCGTGAAGATCCCTGCATAACTTGGTGCTAAGCAACTGCCAATCGCAGAGTCAGTGAGTTGGCAAAACCAGGTGTCATTAAACAGAAAGAAGTTATTATTCAGACAGAAAAACAGCTTTTCAAAAAGCATATTGGAGTGGTCAATCTGATTCAAGAGAAGTGTATGCAAGCGTCCATACCCTGGTTGTGATTAATACATGTGTAGAACGCAACTACATCCAAAGTAACCAAAAGATAATGCGACTGCCAGGGATGGTCCTGAATCTTGGTGATAAAATCAGGGCTGTCTCGACAGTATGAAGCCAAATATAACACATAGAGTAATTGGAAAAATCTAGAAACCTGGATGTAGGCTCCAAGAAACATTGGTTGGCAGAGACTATGGGTCTCCTGGGAAGGTTCAGGTTATCCTTATGAATCTTGGGAAGCATGTAGAAGCAAGGGTCAACCGGTTGTTTCACCACAAGAACAGATACTTATCTGTACTGATCAGCCCCTTGTCTCTCCATACTGGTAACATACATTGATATTGTGTAATAGTTTGATGGTATGCCTGCAAAGGGGTTCTTTCATAATCCCCCAAATTATCTAGTTGCCTGCATGCTTCTCTGGTATATTTAGTGAAGTCCCATTGAACAATATTCCCACCTTTATCTGCAGGCTTTATGACCACATCATGGTCCTCCCTCAAAAACTTAAGGGCTTCCCTCTGACAGCTCCTCAGGTTATTAGCATAATTGTCTCTAGTTCTAAGCCAAATCCTATGGAGATCTCTAATGACAACCTCATGGAAGCTGTCAATCATTGTGTGTGGTGTTGCTGGATTGCATAGGGATTTCGGTTTCAAGGGTGTAGCTGCTGTTCTACTCAGTTCCAGGTCTAAAGATTCTAAGAGTTCACTCTCAGTGGCCAAGCTGCCCATGTCACCTCCCAATTCAACCAAGGTGGGCAAACCTCTTATTTCAGCCAGTGACAGATCTTCTGAGGTAGTGTTGTGTGTAAGGTATTTGCAGAACTTGGATATTTCTTAGGTTTTTTTGGATTTTGAAGGAAAACCTTCTTTAATTTAAGCTTGCGTATAAATAGAAAAATGTCAATCCTAGTTCCACAGTAGTCCAAGTTTGCAGTTGGAAAAAATGTTAGGCCCAGTTCCAGGACGGATTTCTCTTATGGCATTAAAATATGGGTGGAAAGGTTAACCACATTCAGAATATTCTCACCCTTCATTTTCGTTTGGTCTGCCTTGTTGTTCTCCCATAAGGCGTTGTATCTTTCTGTGATTCTTCCCCCTCGTCTTGTCTTTTTACTCTTTCTTTAGACTCTCCTCTTCCTCCCCTTCCTCTTGGCGGTCAGCCTTGGATTATCTGATTTCATTGTAAAAAAACGATATTCGTCAAGGGAGGTGAAAGAGAAAGATTATCTGCGTTCTTGCGTGTATTATTCATCCAAATCCGTGGAGTAGTTGTCTGAGCCTGACTCAGATGTGGCCAAATGCTGTTGTCTTAGGGCTCCAATCTGTTTGTATTGGCGTATGGCATCATCAAACCTGTGCCCAAAGGTAAAAATCGGGCCTGTCCATAGTCGTGCTTGTCGCATAAAAATGTAAGTTTTTTCTTCTGTTTGATCTCCTCTTCGTATTTGTTTAATCTCTTTTCCATCTGTGTCGAAAATCTTTAACAGTTTCTTGTTCTGGGTGTTTCTCTAAGATTGGTTTGAGTTTGGCAATTTCCTCCACCACTTGTTCCAACTCTGTGGAGGTATACTTAGATAACCGTCCCAACATGTTTTTTGCAGGTCGCTGCCATAAGTGCGGACCATTCTTCGAGTAGTTTTGGGTTTGGATTCTCATATGTTGGGGTAATCAATATCCTATCCTGAGGCCACGAGGTACTCAACCCACCTCAATGTTGTTCTCAAGTGACATCACCTCCCAACATCCATTTATTTATTTCTTTATTAATTTTTCGTAATGGCTAAGTTGTTGTTTAATAGTTGATGCCACCTCTGGTTTGCCAAACGTACGAGGCCCAGTGTTTCCAACAAAACTGTCATCCTCGTCATTAAACAGATCCTTGGCTGCGCCTAGCCTTTTCTGTTTTGAGTCATTCATTTTTGGCTTTCAGAGTTGTATTATCATATATTAAGGAAAGGGATATAATGATCACAAAATGCATGCGTGACTAAACCACACCCTCGTTCCTGGATATACTTATTCTCCAGAAGTTCATGCAAAAAAAGAGGGGGGACCAAGCGATTGTATCTTCAATTAAACCCCCTGAGCTGCGTGCCTGATGAACTGTAGCGGACAGCTACCAAATGCAGCATTCAATCTTAAGGTTCTCTCGGCATGCAATAGTGAATCCCTTGCGCTCTGTGTAAATCTTGGTGGAGAAAGTGCCACAAAAACAACCTCTACTCAAGGAATGTTGCGTGAGTCGAAGAAGTCCATTACAGAATTTCTTGAACTCCGTAAGTACCTCAAATCGAAACCAATAGACACCATAGTTTAGTCTCTTGTAGTTGGCATATCAAATGAATGCTTTATTTTGGCTAGGACATCATTTACCTAAGATGAACGTGGCAATCCTGAAATGTCCTGTTTGTATTTGTCAAAGTTGCTCTAGATATCACCATGTGCATGACCCTGATTTTTCAAATGTCCGTCATTTAGCCACCTGGCTGTTATTTATCTTGTGATTTTAGGGTCGGGATGTTGCATGAATTTTAATGATTGACGGAACGTATCATGATCTAACGTGTTTTTCATTTTTTGGGGGTTTTCTTATATTAATTTCAAGAAAATTGCTCATGTTTGGTGAAATGTAAGGCTATGCATATCTTTGCATTTTTTCAACCATTTATTCTGTGTAATTTTTCTATGTTTATCACTAAATGTATTCTTTAAGGGAGATTGGCACCGATATTTGTTATTGGGACGTGACGAAGACCCAAAGGGTTAAAATGCGTTTCCATTAAAAATTTCATGGAACCATCGCGCTGTGTGCAGGCTTTTGATTCGTGACTATTGCTCAGGATTTATGTCTACAATTTTGAGCGAGTACCACACTCGCTGACCTGTACTCTCCCTTCTTTCGGTGGATGTGGCCGACTTTTCTGCGGGAACGGCGATCACACACATATATATATATATATATATATATATATATATATATATATATATATATATATATATTCAGTGAAAAAACCATAGGTTTCACACATGTTATAGTTAGCTGGAAATTTTACTGATAAAAAACCAATGAAATTCCCCCGTTATAGTTAGTGCAGGCAACTATAACTCACGCGACCGCAATCCTCTGCTGATGCTAATACTGTATTTAGACAATTATTTGCCCATGTCTTCTTCCATTAAATTTTAGCTATACATATATTACAAATATTTTTTTTTCATAAAGACACATATGTCATCAGCAGAGGATTGCGGTCGCGTGAGTTATAGTTGCCTGCACTAACTATAACGGGGGAATTTCATTGGTTTTTTTATCAGTAAAATGTCCAGCTAACTATAACATGTGTGAAACCTATGGTTTTTTCACTGAATTTGCAAGGTTTTTAAAATGCTAATTCCTAACTATAACGTGTGTGAAACCTATGTTTTTTTCAGTGAATTTGTACGGTTTTTTAAATGCTAAGTTACTTTACGCCATTCGTGGCGTGCACGCCCACTTTACGCAGTTAGTGCCGTGCACGCACGGTGGGCACGCGGTGCGCTACGCGCACCGCATGCCCACGTTACGCTGGATGGGCCATGTACGCACGATGCGCTTCGCGCACTGTGCGCACATGGAGGACATATTATGCGCTTCATTGTGAAAGGTAATGTTTGATTTTTTAATTGGATTTTTTAATTGGATACTTTACGCAGTTAGTGCCGTGCACGCACGGTGGGCTCGCACGATGCGCTTCGCGCACCGTGCGCACATGGAGGACATATTATGCGCTTCATTGTGAAAGGTAATGTTTGATTTTTTTAATTGGTTACATATGCCATGTACAAATGGTGCACTTCGGGCACCATTTGCACACGGGGTGTGGAGTGTGTGGATAATTTATTTTTTTTTTTTAATTTTACCGTACGCGTACGGTAAGCGTAATTGCCGATTTTTCGAAAAAAATTAAATTTGAATTTTTTGCCTTAGGGGGTTTTAGGGGATATCTTCATCAAGGCTAGGTGGTTGGTAGCAGTCTAATCAGCCCCTTTATATTTTTTTTGCCTTTGTATTTCCTCCTCCCCCTCAGAGTGCGAGATAGAAAATGGCGGCCGCCGCTTCCTGGTTTCGACCGATTTGAATGTTTACTAAGATCAAAGAGCCAATCAGAATCGCGCTCGCGCACGGCACCGTACGCGTACGGTAAGCTTACCGTAAGCGCACGGTAAGCGCACCGTAAGCTGCCACAGATATATATATTGATTTAAAGGCTATTTTCTCAGGATCTACTGAACAGATTTACACCAAACCTACAAAAGGCACTTCCTTGACCTGTAGACTACCTCTCTGCCAAATTTCAAGGAACTCTGTTCAGCCGTTCGGGCTGTAGCTGTGTCTAAAGGTCCTATGGAAAAATGCATGGGAAAAACGCGTTTTGGGACCCCCCCTTTTTTCTCAGCCCCCGCTTGACGAATCCCCCCGAGACTTTCAGGGTAGGAGCGGAGCATAGCGCCCCACCTATTTTGAAAGTTTCGCGAGGATTCGTCGACCGGCGCCAAAGTTATTCCAAATAGAATGTTGCGGATTTCCTATGGAAACGTGGTCCTAACTATAACTATCTACTGGCGACCGCCAGTAGATAATATATATATATATATATTTACTGAGAAAACCATAGGTTTCACACACGTTATAGTTAGGAATTAGCATTTAAAAAACCTTGCAAATTCACTGAAAAAACCATAGGTTTCAGACATGTTACAGTTAGCGGAAATTTTACTGATAAAAAACCAATGAAATTCCCCCGTTATAGTTAGTGCAGGCAACTATAACTCACGCGACCGCAATCCTCTGCTGATGCTAATACTGTATTTAGACACTTATTTGCCCATGTCTTCTTCCATAAATTTTTAGCTATACATATATTACAAATATTTTTTTTTCATAAAGACACATATGTCATCAGCAGAAGATTGCGGTCGCGTGAGTTATAGTTGCCTGCACTAACTATAACGGGGGAATTTCATTGGTTTTTTATCAGTAAAATTTCCGCTAACTATAACATGTCTGAAACCTATGGTTTTTTCAGTGAATTTGCAAGGTTTTTTAAATGCTAATTCCTAACTATAACGTGTGTGAAACCTATGGTTTTCTCAGTGAATTTGTACGGTTTTTTAAATGCTAAGTTACTTTACGCCATTCGTGGCGTGCACGCCCACTTAACGCAGTTCGTTCCGTGCGCGCACGGTGCGCTTCGCGCACCGCGCGCACAGTGAGCACGCGGTGCGCTTCGCGTACCGCGCGCCCACTTTACGCAGTTAGTGCCGTACACGCAAGGTGGGCACGCAGTACCCTACGCGCACCGCGTGCCCACGTTACGCACCGTGTGCACATGGAGGACATATTATGCGCTTCCTTGTGATAGGTAATCTGTTAAATTTAATTTGTAAGTGATGACAATAATATGCCATGCACAGAGAGTGTTTTTTTTTTTTTTATTAACATTTTTAGCGTAAGCGCACCGTACGCGTACGGTAAGCGTAATCGGCGAAATTTTCCAAAAATAAAAATTTACCGTTTTTGGCCTTGGGGGATCTTTGAGGACTCAACTAACATGGCTATGTGCATGGGCGCTGTCTAAACAGCCCCTTTATATGTTTTTTGCCTTTGTTTACAGCCCCCCCTCAGAGTGCGAGAGAGAAAATGGCGGCCGCCGCTTCCTGGTTTCGACCGATTCGAATGTTTACTTAGATGTAACAGCCAATCAGAATCGCGCTCGCGCACGCCACCGTACGCGTACGGTAAGCTTACGGTAAGCGTACCGTAAGCTGGCTCAGATATATATATTGATTTAAAGGCTATTTTCTCAGAATCTACTGAACAGATTTACACCAAACCTACAAAAGGCACTTCCTTGACCTGAGGACTACCTCTCTGCCAAATTTCTAGTAATTCTGTTCAGCCGTTCGGGCTGTAGCCCTGTCTAAAGGTCCTATGGAAAAATGCATGGGAAAAACGCGTTTTGGGACCCCCCTTTTATCTCAGCCCCCGCTTGACGAATCCCCCCGAGACTTTCAGGGTAGGAGCGGAGCGTAGCGTCCCACCTATTTTGAGAAATTCGCGAGGATTCGTTGACCGGCGCCAAAGTTATTCAAAATAGAATGTTGCGGATTTCCTATGGAAACAGGGTCCTAACTATAACTACCTACTGGCGACCGCCAGTAGGTAATATATATATGTATATATATATATATATATATATATATATATATATATATACACTGAAAAAACCATAGGTTTCACACATGTTATAGTTAGCTGGACATTTCACTCGTAAAAAACCATTGAAATTCCCCCGTTATAGTTAGTGCAGGCAACTATAACTCACGCGACCGCAATCCTCTGCTGATGCTAATACTGTATTTAGACACTTATTTGCCCATGTCTTCTTCCATTAAATTTTAGCTATACATATATTGCAAATATTTTTTTTCCATAAAGACACATATGTCATAAGCAGAGGGTTGCGGTCGCGTGAGTTATAGTTGCCTGCACTAACTATAACGGGGGAATTTCATTGGTTTTTTATCAGTAAAATGTCCAGCTAACTATAACATGTGTGAAACCTATGGTTTTTTCACTGAATTTGCAAGGTTTTTAAAATGCTAATTCCTAACTATAACGTGTGTGAAACCTATGTTTTTTTCAGTGAATTTGTACGGTTTTTTAAATGCTAAGTTACTTTACGCCATTCGTGGCGTGCACGCCCACTTTACGCAGTTAGTGCCGTGCACGCACGGTGGGCACGCGGTGCGCTACGCGCACCGCATGCCCACGTTACGCTGGATGGGCCATGTACGCACGATGCGCTTCGCGCACTGTGCGCACATGGAGGACATATTATGCGCTTCATTGTGAAAGGTAATGTTTGATTTTTTAATTGGATTTTTTAATTGGATACTTTACGCAGTTAGTGCCGTGCACGCACGGTGGGCACGCGGTGCGCTACGCGCACCGCGTGCCCACGTTACGCTGGATGGGCCATGTACGCACGATGCGCTTCGCGCACCGTGCGCACATGGAGGACATATTATGCGCTTCATTGTGAAAGGTAATGTTTGATTTTTTTAATTGGTTACATATGCCATGTACAAATGGTGCACTTCGGGCACCATTTGCACACGGGGTGTGGAGTGTGTGGATAATTTTTTTTTTTTTTTAAATTTTACCGTACGCGTACGGTAAGCGTAATTGCCGATTTTTCGAAAAAAATTAAATTTGAATTTTTTGCCTTAGGGGGTTTTAGGGGATATCTTCATCAAGGCTAGGTGGTTGGTAGCAGTCTAATCAGCCCCTTTATATTTTTTTTGCCTTTGTATTTCCTCCTCCCCCTCAGAGTGCGAGATAGAAAATGGCGGCCGCCGCTTCCTGGTTTCGACCGATTCGAATGTTTACTAAGATCAAAGAGCCAATCAGAATCGCGCTCGCGCACGGCACCGTACGCGTACGGTAAGCTTACCGTAAGCGCACGGTAAGCGCACCGTAAGCTGCCACAGATATATATATTGATTTAAAGGCTATTTTCTCAGGATCTACTGAACAGATTTACACCAAACCTACAAAAGGCACTTCCTTGACCTGTAGACTACCTCTCTGCCAAATTTCAAGGAACTCTGTTCAGCCGTTCGGGCTGTAGCTGTGTCTAAAGGTCCTATGGAAAAATGCATGGGAAAAACGCGTTTTGGGACCCCCCTTTTTTCTCAGCCCCCGCTTGACGAATCCCCCCGAGACTTTCAGGGTAGGAGCGGAGCATAGCGCCCCACCTATTTTGAAAGTTTCGCGAGGATTCGTCGACCGGCGCCAAAGTTATTCCAAATAGAATGTTGCGGATTTCCTATGGAAACGTGGTCCTAACTATAACTATCTACTGGCGACCGCCAGTAGATAATATATATATATATATATATTTACTGAGAAAACCATAGGTTTCACACACGTTATAGTTAGGAATTAGCATTTAAAAAACCTTGCAAATTCACTGAAAAAACCATAGGTTTCAGACATGTTATAGTTAGCGGAAATTTTACTGATAAAAAACCAATGAAATTCCCCCGTTATAGTTAGTGCAGGCAACTATAACTCACGCGACCGCAATCCTCTGCTGATGCTAATACTGTATTTAGACACTTATTTGCCCATGTCTTCTTCCATAAATTTTTAGCTATACATATATTACAAATATTTTTTTTTCATAAAGACACATATGTCATCAGCAGAAGATTGCGGTCGCGTGAGTTATAGTTGCCTGCACTAACTATAACGGGGGAATTTCATTGGTTTTTTATCAGTAAAATTTCCGCTAACTATAACATGTCTGAAACCTATGGTTTTTTCAGTGAATTTGCAAGGTTTTTTAAATGCTAATTCCTAACTATAACGTGTGTGAAACCTATGGTTTTCTCAGTGAATTTGTACGGTTTTTTAAATGCTAAGTTACTTTACGCCATTCGTGGCGTGCACGCCCACTTAACGCAGTTCGTTCCGTGCGCGCACGGTGCGCTTCGCGCACCGCGCGCACAGTGAGCACGCGGTGCGCTTCGCGTACCGCGCGCCCACTTTACGCAGTTAGTGCCGTACACGCAAGGTGGGCACGCAGTACCCTACGCGCACCGCGTGCCCACGTTACGCACCGTGTGCACATGGAGGACATATTATGCGCTTCCTTGTGATAGGTAATCTGTTAAATTTAATTTGTAAGTGATGACAATAATATGCCATGCACAGAGAGTGTTTTTTTTTTTTTTATTAACATTTTTAGCGTAAGCGCACCGTACGCGTACGGTAAGCGTAATCGGCGAAATTTTCCAAAAATAAAAATTTACCGTTTTTGGCCTTGGGGGATCTTTGAGGACTCAACTAACATGGCTATGTGCATGGGCGCTGTCTAAACAGCCCCTTTATATGTTTTTTGCCTTTGTTTACAGCCCCCCCCTCAGAGTGCGAGAGAGAAAATGGCGGCCGCCGCTTCCTGGTTTCGACCGATTCGAATGTTTACTTAGATGTAACAGCCAATCAGAATCGCGCTCGCGCACGCCACCGTACGCGTACGGTAAGCTTACGGTAAGCGTACCGTAAGCTGGCTCAGATATATATATTTTTTTAAAGGCTATTTTCTCAGAATCTACTGAACAGATTTACACCAAACCTACAAAAGGCACTTCCTTTACCTGAGGACTACCTCTCTGCCAAATTTCTAGTAATTCTGTTCAGCCGTTCGGGCTGTAGCCCTGTCTAAAGGTCCTATGGAAAAATGCATGGGAAAAACGCGTTTTGGGACCCCCCTTTTATCTCAGCCCCCGCTTGACGAATCCCCCCGAGACTTTCAGGGTAGGAGCGGAGCGTAGCGCCCCACCTATTTTGAGAAATTCGCGAGGATTCGTCGACCGGCGCCAAAGTTATTCAAAATAGAATGTTGCGGATTTCCTATGGAAACAGGGTCCTAACTATAACTACCTACTGGCGACCGCCAGTAGGTAATATATATATGTATATATATATATATATATATATATATATATATATATATATATATATACACTGAAAAAACCATAGGTTTCACACATGTTATAGTTAGCTGGACATTTCACCCGTAAAAAACCATTGAAATTCCCCCGTTATAGTTAGTGCAGGCAACTATAACTCACGCGACCGCAATCCTCTGCTGATGCTAATACTGTATTTAGACACTTATTTGCCCATGTCTTCTTCCATTAAATTTTAGCTATACATATATTGCAAATATTTTTTTTCCATAAAGACACATATGTCATAAGCAGAGGGTTGCGGTCGCGTGAGTTATAGTTGCCTGCACTAACTATAACGGGGGAATTTCAATGGTTTTTTACGAGTGAAATGTACAGCTAACTATAACATGTGTGAAACCTATGGTTTTTTCAGTGAATTTGCAAGGTTTTTTAAATGCTAATTCCTAACTATAACGTGTGTGAAACCTATGGTTTTTCAGTTAATTTGTACGGTTTTTTAAATGCTAAATTACTTTACGCCGTTCGTGGCGTGCGCACCCACCTCACGCAGTTCGTTCCGTGCGCGCACAGTGAGCACGCCGTGCGCTTCGCGCACCGCGTGCCCACTTTACGCAGTTAGTGCCGTGCACGTTACGCTGGATGGGCCATGTACGCACGATGCGCTTCGTGCACCGTCCGCACACGGAGGACATATTATGCACTTCGTTGTGAAAGGTTATCTATTAAATGTTCAGCCGTAAGTCATATGCCATGCGCAAAAGGTGCCCTGCGGGCACATTGTGCACACGGGGGGGGGGGGGAAACGTGGATATTTTTTTTTTTTTTTTTTTTTTTACCGTAGGCGTACGGTAAGCGTAATCGGCGTTTTTTCAAGGCTAGGTGGTTAGGAGCTGTCTAGCCTGCCCCTTTTCATGTTATCCGATTTTGTTTTTCCTCCCAACCTCAGAGTGCGAGAGAGAAAATGGCGGCCGACACTTCCTGGTTTCGACCGATTCGAATGTTTACTAAGATCTAACAGCCAATCAGAATCGCGCTCGCGCACGGCACCGTACGCATACGGTAAGCTTACCGTAAGCGCACGGTAAGCGCACGGTAAGCTGCCACAGATATATATATTGATTTAAATGCTATTTTCTCAGTAACTACTGAACAGATTCACACCAGACCTACAAAAGGCACTTCCTTGACCTGTAGACTACCTCTCTGCCAAATTTCAAGTAACTCTGTTCAGCCGTTCGGGCTGTAGCTGTGTCTAAAGGTACTATGGAAAAATGAATGGGGAAAACGCGTTTTGGGACCCCCCTTTTTTCTCAGCCCCCGCTTGACGATTCCCCCCGAGACTTTCAGGGTAGGAGCGGAGCGTAGCGCCCCATTAGTTTTGAAAATTTCACGAGGATTCGTCGACCGGCGCCAAAGTTATTCCAAATAGAATGTTGCGGATTTCCTATGGAAACAGGGTCCTAACTATAACTATCTACTGGCGACCGCCAGTAGAAAATATATATATATATATATATATATATATATATATATATATATATATATATATATATATATATATATATATTACCTACTGGCGGTCGCCAGTAGGTAGTTATAGTTAGGACCACGTTTCCATAGGAAAACCTCAACATTCTATTTTGAATAACTTTGGCGCCGGTCGACGAATCCTCGTGAATTTCTCAAAATAGGTGGGGCGCTACGCTCTGCTCCTACCCTGAAAGTCTCGGGGGGATCCGTCAAGCGGGGGCTGAGATAAAAGGGGGGTCCCAAAACGCGTTTTTCCCATGCATTTTTCCATAGGACCTTTAGAACGAGCTACAGCCCGAACGGCTGAACAGAATTACTCAAAATTTGGCAGAGAGGTAGTCCCTAGGTCAAGGAAGTGCCTTTTGTAGGTTTGGTGTAAATCTGTTCAGTAGATTCTGAGAAAATAGCCTTTAAATCAATATATATATCTGAGCCCGCTTACGGTACGCTTACCGTACGCTTACGGTAAGCGTACGGCGGCGTGCGCGAGCGCGATTCTGATTGGCTGTTAGATCTTAGTAAACATTCGAATCGGCCGAAACCAGGAAGCGGCGGCCGCCATTTTGTGTATTTCACTCTGAAAAAAAAGAGTGAAAACAAGGAAAGGGGGCAATGAGGAGAGTTACAGACCCCCTAACATTTGTAAGGGGGTCAAAGAAGGACAGAAAAGTACAAAAAAAACATTTATTGATTTTAAAAAAAATCACGGGGTACGCGTACGGTAAGCTTACGGTAAGCGTACGGTAAAAAAATAAAAATAGATAAATGAAAAGCAGATTTAAGAGTTTAGAAATTAGGGAGCTCTAAAAAGAGCTGTTGTGTTTATGAAGTCATTTTTTTAGTGGTACCTACAAGTAAGTACCGATGCAGAGTCTAAGGTTCAAGAGGAAGACTCTGTTCCCTTCATCATTGAAGTGCACACCATCTCCTCTATAAATGTCTTGCATGTCATAACGCAAGTTGTTGTGGTAAATGGCACCCATACCATAGTCACGGAGGAAAGCAGAAACAGATTTGTTGACGTGCTTTCTTGCTTTGTCAATCTGTGGACAGAAATGATTGGACCAGTTCCATTTTTGCCTTTGGCATATGTTGGAAAACACAAAGGCAGTTTTAGGGAAAAGTGTAAACAGTTGTGCAAAGGTGTCCTTCATAAGCATTTCCAGACCTACCCCAGTCAAAGTGCCTAGGTCATTGCCACCACAGTGCACTATTATGAGGTCAGGGTGTTGGATTTGAATGAAGGATTTCACCAATGGCATCAATTGGTGCCACTTTAACCCTCTCTGACCAATCCATTTAATGTTTACATTTGGCAAAGCAAGGTCTCTCACCATATCTGTTTTCTCTGCAAACTTTTCACTCCAGAAGACATAGCTGTGCCCTACAATCCACACTGTGAACATCTTCAAAGGAGAACTGGATGCACTCAGGAGGTGTCTTTCAGTAGAATGGCAATATGAAAAGAAAGACAGTTTGGAAATGGAGGCATACATATTTTTTTTAAACAAAAAGAACTGATTGGCTGTTTCATACCATTCTAGAATAAAAACTAGGCTGTATGTGAAAATTAATAGAAGCATGTTTTGTATTGGTACAAAAAAATGTGTAACCAAAGAACAGTACTATGGATTTGCTGTAAGGTTTGAAAAGTCAAGCACTCTTGCTCTGTGGAATTGAAACATTGTGTGTCGAACTTCTGACCTAACTGCACACAGCAGTGTTCCATGAGCTGTTGCTATGGTAGCAGGCAGAAGTCAAGTTGGGGGAAGGGTACTAGGCAGAAGTCAAGTTGGGGGCAGGGTACTTTTGGAAAAGGGTTGGTTTTCAACCAATAGAAATGTGTGATTACATTTGAAAAAAAGGGGGAAGCACTGAGATTTGAAACTTACATGTATATGTGTGGAAAAATAGAGGGAAAGTTTGCCATTATCTGGTTCTGCTGAGAGGAGAGAGGTGAACACAACAGAGATCCTGGCTCTGATAATCTGCTGTTTGAGTGTCACATTTCTTTCACAACTAACTAATTTTAAAGGTGAGTTTAGAGTTTGAGAGGGGATGTATGTGGTAACTTAAGAAATGAATAATAGAAATGGGAATTGTTTTTGTTGTAGTTACACATGGTGGTTTCATAATGTGACAGTGTGTAAAAGTGATTTACACTTGCCCCGAAAAAAAAAAGAGCAGTAAGTGTGCTTTCAAATTGGCAAAGAAATTTCGTTTTGGGACTAATGTGAAAACATGACTCTGTGTGCATAGAAGAATTATAGGCAGAGATTTATTGCGTCTTGCTCTGGTGATTTCACAGTTGCATTAGATGGAAAGGGGGAGCGAATTTTTTGGGGAAGAAGCAGAGGCTTAGCACACACCCATGTGCTTGCCATGTATAGTCATGCACAGTATTTAGAAGCCAGTGGGGTTTTCAGGTTTAAGTCTGTAATGCAAATACATTCAGCATCACTAAGGCTGGTTGCCCTTGGTGGAGTGTAGGCAGTCACAGAGAATGCACATGGTGGTGGTCTGAAAAAAAAACAGCTTGGACACGTGCAATTAAATAAATCAAAAATAGTGGTTTCATAATGTGTCAGTCTGTAAAAGTGATTTCAAATTGTAAAAAGAGATTTTCACTTGGCCCGAAAAAAAAAGAGCAGTAAGTGTGCTTTCAAATTGGCAAAGAAATTTCGTTTTGGGACTAATGTGAAAACATGACTCTGTGTGCATAGAAGAATTATAGGCAGAGATTTATTGCGTCTTGCTCTGGTGATTTCACAGTTGCATTAGATGGAAAGGGGGAGCGAATTTTTTGGGGAAGAAGCAGAGGCTTAGCACACACCCATGTGCTTGCCATGTATAGTCATGCACAGTATTTAGAAGCCACTGGGGTTTTCAGGTTTAAGTCTGTAATGCAAATACATTCAGCATCACTAAGGCTGGTTGCCCTTGGTGGAGTGTAGGCAGTCACAGAGAATGCACATGGTGGTGGTCTGAAAAAAAAACAGTTTGTACACGTGCAATTAAATAAATCAAAAATAGTGGTTTCATAATGTGTCAGTCTGTAAAAGTGATTTTCACTCGGCCCGAAAAAAAAAGAGCAGTAAGTGTGCTTTCAAAATGGCAAAGAAATTTCGTTTTGGGACTAATGTGAAAACATGACTCTGTGTGCATAGAGGAATTATAGGCAGAGATTTATTGCGTCTTGCTCTGGTGATTTCACAGTTGCATTAGATGGAAAGGGGGAGCGAATTTTTGGGGGAAGAAGCAGAGGCTTAGCACACACCCATGTGCTTGCTGTGTATAGTCATGCACAGTATTTAGAAGCCAGTGGGGTTTTCAGGTTTCAGTCTGTAATGCAAATACATTGAGCTTCACTAAGGCTGGTTGCCCTTGGTGGAGTGTAGCACTGTGGACATGGGCTTTTTAATAAATCTGAAAAGTGGTTTCATAATGTGACAGTTTGTAAAAGAGATTTTCACTTGCCCAAAAAAAAGAGC
Source organism: Triturus cristatus (assembly GCF_964204655.1). Lineage (NCBI taxonomy): Eukaryota > Metazoa > Chordata > Amphibia > Caudata > Salamandridae > Triturus > Triturus cristatus. The sequence continues at coordinate 410,137,244 of NC_140590.1, forward strand.
AGTTTGTGTGCATTCAAATTGGCAAAGAAATTTTGTTTTATGACTATTGTGAAAACAAATGTAGTAATATATTTAAATACAATAAAGGATTTTTTTTTTAGTTTTTTTCAGGTATTGCTGAAGAACAGTGAACAAAATTTAAGATGCCTACAAAATCTCGAGCTCAAAAAACGCTAAAAAAAAAACTATATTTGAAGACAACTGGAGGACCAAAGTTAGTAGAAGATGCTCATGTTGGGAAAAAGAAAAAATCTTCTGGAAAAAAAAGGTACGCGCACCGTACGCGTACGGTAAAAAAAAAAAAAAAAGGTTTTAAAAAACATATGTAAAAAAAAGATGAAAGATAAGGTTGGCTCTTAAAAGAACCGTTGTGTTCATGCAGGGACAGAGGAAAGGAAGCATGGGAAAATCATTCAAAGCTACAAATGTGCTGATCTATTTTGTTGTTCACTAGGGAAACACTGGTCTCCCTATGACAAATTAGACCTTTACAAAATGTGCAATGAATATCAACCTTCCGAAATCGAAGGTTCATTTCCAGAGGGCCAGCAAAAGGAGATTCTCCCCCCACAGATGAAGGGCTCACCTGACCTGCAGAAGAAGGAGTCAGCCCTGCAGATGATGGTCCAGGCTGAGCTGCTGTGGATGTACTGGCTCGTCTTTCTGAAGAGTTACCTCCAAAAAGATGACCATGTGTCCTTCCGTGTACATCCTGGAGGTGCCTCTTCATGGTGTGATTCCCAAAGGAATACTTCCTGTTAGGATTACCTCTAGAAAGTACACGCTTACACAGACAGCAAGTAACTAAGGGTGCATTCACCTTTTGCTGGCCTTCTGGAAAAGTAAAATAATCCCAAACATAAGAAGGCTTTTGTTTCCTCGATCTCTGCCTCAAGACAGTGCTGCTGGTGCTAGGCTCACTCTCAGAAGAGCTCTGCTGTTCTGCCATCGTATCCCAAAGACAAACCAGCTCCTTCTCCCAAGGGATCACAAGCAGAAATGAGGGGAATGGGTGTGGTGTAGGAGAGTTCTAGAACTGAAAGTAGTTTCAACCAATCAAAAGTTGTGTTTCATGATCACATGACCTACCGTACGCTTACGGTACGCTTACGGTACGCTTACGGCAAAAAGTACGCGTGCGCGTAAAAAAGACACGCGCTTCCGCGCATGCGCATAACAGTCACTCCCCGGCACTTCCGCGTAACGTGCGCGTGTGGCGTAAGCGCGCACGCGTCCCACGCGCAGTACGCGCGGCTACGCAAATTGCGTAACTATACGCAAGCAGCGTAGATAGATTACGGACGTTGCGTAAACCGTACGCTTACCGTGAGCTTACGGTACGCGTACTAAAAAAAAAAAAAAAAAATTTTACATGTTTATTTTAAAAAATATATTAAAAAAAAATATTTAAGGATTTTAAAAATTTAAGCATAGTCTTTATAAAATGAAAGAAAATTAAATTAAAAATATGTTTGAAAAAAATGAAGAATAAAAAAAAAAATTAGCATTTAAAAAACCTTGCAAATTCACTGAAAAAACCATGGGTTACACACACGTTATAGTTAGGAATTAGCATTTAAAAAACCTTGCAAATTCACTGAAAAAAACCATGGGTTTCACACACGTTATAGTTAGGAATTAGCATTTAAAAAACCTTAGAAATTCACTGAAAAAACCATAGGTTTCACACACGTTATAGTTAGGAATTAGCATTTAAAAAACCTTAGAAATTCAGTGAAAAAACCATAGGTTTCACACATGTTATAGTTAGCTGGACATTTTACTCGTAAAAAACCAATGAAATTGCCCCGTTATAGTTAGTTCAGCTAACTATAACTCACGCGCCCGCAATGCACTGCTGATGACGTCACATATTACATCACTCATGACATGGTCAGTGACATCACTCATGACATCACTGATGACATCTCAAATGACATCACTGATGACCTCACTGATGACATCATCCTTGTGATAGAGTGGCAGACCTCCTCTCACCTTAATATAAGCTTTGATACACACATTCAAAAATAGAGACTAAAATTTTCAAAACAATGGACATACCAATACCAGTTACAACAACCTCTTCAGTAATTCTAAGATCCACATACACATCCACTCATTCACCAACAGTCCTATACAGTCACTCATACATGTACTCACTCATCATATGTACTCATACACCTATACATCCTGTTACATAATGCCACTCATCCATAGAGTTACTCACACACATAGTCACTCATGCTAATAAAGAATCAAACATACATTCACCTGCATATACAGTTATACACACACCACCACACTTACTTCTACGGAAACTTACACATACTTAGTCTTTTAAACAATCACTTATAGAAACACATACTTATTCATACAGGAACTCTTTCAATCTGTCCCTCTCACATATACTCACATATATACACCAATAGTCACATATACTAGTTTAAAACATATGTAGTTACTCCTGAAGACACTATTGGGACAGTCATTCACTCACTAACACACCCATACACACTCATCCACCCATACAGTCCTGCACACATGCTGTCTTCAACACATACAAACAGTGAGTCACTCATTCATGCACCTATGCACTACGTAATACCCCCCACCGAACCATACAGACACTCAGACTGATACTCAAAAAAACAACTACTAACCTATATAGACACCCATGTAGCTACTCACCAACCCATGCAGCCACTTATACACAAAGTGAGAGATACACTTAATCAGTCAGTTACACAATCAATTTTTTAAAAACAAATCATCCATTTAGACACTTATATACCCATTTATTCTTCCATCGACCTTGAGATATACATATATAAAACATATTTAATTTTCAGAAAAACACACATTCACTGGATGATGTCATCAGTGAGGTCATCAGTGATGTCATTTGAGATGTCATCAGTGATGTCATGAGTGATGTCACTGACCATGTCATGAGTGATGTAATATGTGACGTCATCAGCAGTGCATTGCGGGCGCGTGAGTTATAGTTAGCTGAACTAACTATAACGGGGCAATTTCATTGGTTTTTTACGAGTAAAATGTCCAGCTAACTATAACATGTGTGAAACCTATGGTTTTTTCACTGAATTTCTAAGGTTTTTTAAATGCTAATTCCTAACTATAACGTGTGTGAAACCTATGGTTTTTTCAGTGAATATATATATATATATATATATATATATATATATATATGCCATACTTCTGTCAAATTGGGTTTGGGGGACAGGCACAGTGAGAGAGGGGATGTGTTAAGCACTGAATGTTGTGATGGTCTGTCAAGTTTCCTTCTTAACTGCAGAGAAAGGGCAATTCCTTCCAGTAGCCACGGTGCATCCATCCCTGTCTACTTAAAAGCACACAACAAAAATGTAGGTGTCTCCACAAGAAGGCCCAGTTGTGAGAAAAAGTCACTAACAGCAAATAGAAAACCTTGGCAATCTTGTCACTCTTTAATGAAGATGAGGATTAATGCAGAATTAGAAAAGCAATGTATCAAGCTCTCACTGACATCTGGGAAAAGAAAAGAGCCAAGCATGGACATCCAGAAGAAGATCTGAAAGGGATTCAAGCAGAAACAAGCAAAAATCAGGAACAACAATAGTAGTAAATGGATGATCAAAGGAAATGAAGGGAACAAATTTGTTGCAATGCATCCATCCTCCTTAATGCCATCATTAAAACGGTAAAGCAAAAGACACACAATTGATGGACGGAATGCAGAACAAGTCAAAAGATTCACCCCCAGTCAAGAGATCTGGGTTAAATACATCATTCTTTTGCTCACCATGCCACCCCAGTTTAGATCTGGCTATATGTAAATCAGTCTTGACCCTGTGCCTCATGGGAACAGTCCAGCCCGACCTGCTAAGCCAGGTCCTCCCTGAACCAGAAACAAGCATCCTAGGACCGGTTTCAGGGTTTCACCCCTCTTCAGCCAGGATAGCTTGATTCCAGTGGCACAGTGAGCCCAGGACTCACGTCTGAGCATACCTGGCACACTTAGGGCGAGAAAACAAAAGACACACAATTGATGGACGGAATGCAGAACAAATAAAAACATTCACCACCAGTCAAGAGATCCGTTCGGGCTGGTCTGTTCCCAGTGAGCACTGGGACAAGACTGATTTGCATATGGCTGGGTCCAAACTGGAATGGCATGGTGAGCAAAAAAACGATGGATTTAGGCCCAGATCTCTGTACTGGGGTGAATGTATGACATTTTTCTGCATTCTGTCCATCAATAGTTCTTTTTGCATTTGTCACCCCGAGTGGTATGGGTATGCTCAGATGTGAGTCCCGTGCTCTCCATGCCACTGGAATCAAGCTATCCTGGCTGAAGAGGGGTGAAACCCCGAAACCGGTCCTAGGATGCTTGTTTCCAGTCCAGGGAGGACCTGGCCTGGCAGTTCGGGCTGGACTGTTCCCCATGGGCACAGGGTCAAGACTGATTTGCATATGGCTGGGTCCAAACTGGAATGGCATGGTGAGCAAAAAAACGATGGATTTAGGCCCAGATCTCTGTACTGGGGTGAATGTATGACATTGTTCTGCATTCTGTCCATCAATAGTTCTTTTTGCATTTGTCACCCCGAGTGGGATAGGTTTGCTCAGACGTGAGTTCCGTGCTCTCCATGCCGCTGGAATCAAGCTATCCTGGCTGAAGAGGGGTGAAACCCGGAAACCAGTCCTAGGATTCTTGCTTCCAGTCCAGGGAGGACCTGGCCTGGCAGTTCGGGCTGGACTGTTCCCAGTGGGAACAGGGTCAAGACTGATTTGCATATGGCTGGGTCCAAACTGGAATGGTATGGTGAGGAAAAAAACAATGGATTTAGGCCCAGATCTCTGTACTGGGGTGAATGTATTACATTGTTCTGCATTCTGTCCATCAATAGTTCTTTTTGCATTTGTCACCCCGAGTAGGATGGGTATTCTCAGACGTGAGTCCCGTGCTCTCCATGCCACTGGAAGCAAGCTATCCTGGCTGAAGAGGGGTGAAACCCCGAAACCGGTCCTAGGATGCTTGTTTCCAGTCCATGGAGGACCTGGCCTGGCAGTTCGGGCTGGACTGTTCCCAGTGGGCACAGGGTCAAGAATGATTTGCATATGGCTGGGTCCAAACTGGAATGGCCTGGTGAGCAAAAAACGATGGATTTAGGCCCAGATCTCTGTACTGGGGTGAATGTATGACATTGTTCTGCATTCTGTCCATCAATAGTTATTGTTGCATTTGTCACCCCAAGTGGGATGGGTATGCTCAGACGTGAGTCCCATGCTCTCCATGCCACTGGAATCAAGCTATCCTGGCTGAAAAGGGGTGAAACCCTGAAACCGGTCCTAGTATGCTTGTTTTTAGTCCAGGGAGGACCTGGCCTGGCAGTTCGGGCTGGACTGTTCCCAGTGGGCACAGGGTCAAGACTGATATGGCTGGGCCCAAACTGGAATGGCATGGTGTGCAAAAAAACGATGGATTTAGGCCCAGATCTCTGTACTGGGGTGAATGTATGACATTGTTCTGCATTCTGTCTATCAATAGTTCCTTTTGCATGATTAAAACGGTAACAGACGCCACAGGAATACTCAACTTTATCTTGGATTGGGCACCTCAGGCATACATCTCTTGACAGGCCATCATCTTTGAAAGGGCAATTCCTGGGCCTTTCACCATACCCATGTTACCTTTGATTTCAAACCTAAGGCAGAAATGTCTATACAGACCCTAGGCAGGATGACAATCGCCATTTTAAAACTTGCCTCAGTGATCTGGCTGAAGCGAGTGTCTTTCAGATGTCGACTATCACATTTCAGTTTTAGTAGGTACTCCTAAGTTTAAGGGGGTGGGAAAGGCTGCTAGACGTTCAGCCCACACCAAAGGTCTGCAGAAAGACAACTATCGACCTTGATAAACGTGTTTCTACTCCTCCTGGCACACACTTCCTAAATTCACTAACCAAAGTCCAACATTTTTAATAGAAGTGGCAATAATGTTTCCACCTACAATCTACCAACCCTTGAAATCTAGATATTTTAGAAACAGTGGAAAATATATTTGCCTACATTTTTGTTGTTTCCATATGTTGAAGCAAAATAAACTGATTTGTTTACAATATATTGTCATGGTGTATTTTGTATTAAATGTTCCAAGTATATAAAAATACAAATGAATAACGAATAAGAGAACAGGAAGTCATGACTGTGCAGGATGTCTGGGTGAAAAAGAGAGAAATGAATTGCTTCACTCTGCATCTCCCTCTTACCCATAATTGTATTCTGCTTATGTTTTTTGTGTGTAGGTAGTTTCTGAATGGATGCTAAGAACATAACAGTTACACAAGAGTTTGTTTTACTGGGATTTCCAGAAGGAGGTCATTTCCTGTCTATCTTCCTCCTACTTCTTTACCTCATGATTCTGATGGGAAATCTGGCAATATTTACCATCATACAGATGGATTCTCACCTGCATATGCCAATGTATTTCTTCCTGAGCCACTTGTCCCAGTTGGATATCTGCTACTCTTCCGTTACACTCCCTTCAATGCTGGGAAACGCCATGACTGGAAACAGAAGGATCTCCTTTGGGGGGTGTATGGCCCAGCTCTACTTCTTTGTGTCCCTGGGAGGAGCTGAGTGCCTGCTGCTGGCAGCAATGGCATATGACCGCTATGTGGCCATTTGTAATCCACTGCGGTATGCCAGCATCATAAGCCAGCATCTCTGTGTGGAACTGACGGCTGCCTCCTGGCTGGGTGGCTTTCTGAACTCCATCTTGCACACAGCAATGACGTCGCAGCTGCCTTTTTGCAATGCCACTGGCATAAATCACTTCTTCTGCGATGTGCCGCCACTCATACATCTTTCCTGCTCCAAAAGCCACACCAGCCAAAACCTGCTCTACATTGTGAGTGTCTTTCTAGGGATGAGCCCTTTTCTCTTTGTGTTAGTGTCCTATGTCCGCATCATTTCCTCTATTCTCAGAATCAGCTCAGCTCGAGGGAGACGTAAGGCTTTCTCGACCTGCTCTGCTCACCTCATAGTTGTGAGTGTGTTCTACACAACCGCAAACTTCAATTACATTGGGCCTGGCCCCGGGAACTCCTTTGATATTGTGCGCCTCTCCAACATGCTCTACAGCATCATGACCCCTCTGCTTAACCCTGTAATCTACTGCCTAAGGAACAAAGAGGTGAAAGGAGCATTCAAGAAATTGATGACCTCAAAGCACTTTTCTCTGCAGGTGTGACAATTGTGGATGGGGCTGTCAGCAAGTATAGCCTGATGTCTTTTAAAGGATTATAATTCAAATGCATGTGGGGTACACACAAAGAAAAATGTGCACTGTAGTGTTTCATAGACAAGAGTAAATATCCTCCGTTAACCACGCACCACACAAAATGACATAGTTCTTCATTGAGGCATTTCCCTATCACAAAAAAAGCAGAAGCGCCAACATTCAGAATACATGTGTTCACTGATGAAAGCTTTTATTTCTATCATCAACGGCTCATATGAGATGAGACAAGTTTTGCCAAACCTCTGTATGGGGCAATGAGCCCGCTATTGTAAAATGTTCACCTTTACTTTCCATTTATTGTCAAGATATGCAAACCATAGCGTGTGGGCAGTTGCAGGACCAGTTGGAACATCAAAGACTCGTGGAATGCAAGCAGTTTAGCATTTGCTCTGAGCATGGAACCAAATTAGCACTACTGGACATTACAGAACATGCAATATGGACTACAGCAGAAAGGCTATCTTAATGCTACTCAACTCAATATTAGTGAGCATCAGACTATGGCTCACCAATATTGGCCTCAAATCCCTTCCCAGTGCTGACCTTAACACACACAACAATTTAATGAAAGATGATCTGTACTTTCAAAAAAGTCTTTCAAGACATATTTACACGCATAGAACTATTGGATCTCTTAAAATAAGGACTCTTAGGCGCTGGGGCCAAATCCTGAAATGAACTTCTCATTGTGCTTCAAGATGAGAACAATAGCTAAATGTTGAGATAGTGTACGCATTATTCATATCTGCAAATCAGTCATAAATGGAGCTGTGGCAGCAAGCACTGGTAAGATTGTCTTAAACTTATCTCGATATTAGTGTTTTGAAGCTGCCCATAGGGGATTTGCCCACACGCATGGATGTTGCCACATGAATGATGTGTGGAGCCTCATAAAAACATAACAGGATATATCATCTAAAAAAAGCAATTCCTTAAACCTGACTATGGGCCTGAATTAGAGTTTGGCGGACCGAGTTACTCTGTCACAAACTTGACGGATATCCCGTCCACCGTATTACAAGTGCATTAAATCCTATGGCACTTGCAATACGGTGGACGGGATATCTGTCACGTTTGTGATGGAGTATCCTATCTGCAAAACTCTAAATAAAGCTGTTAGGACCTGCCTTAGATCTTGGCCAATGGTTTACTCCGTCACAACGGTGATGGATATCCCGTCCGCTGAAATATAAAGGCTATAAGATATAATGGGAGTTATATATCGGCTGCCGGGCTACCCGTCACCGCTTTGATGGAGTAATCTGTCTGTCACGATCTAAATCAGGCCTTTAATCAGTCATTTATAGACATCTCCAAATATGTTCAACAATCACTAATATGTTTCACACTATCTGCAACTCATCAGGGCTCATCTATTTTCAAAAGTCCAATAATTTCTTGTTGAACAACGTTTAGCTCACATAAGTGTTCAGCTACACTACAAAATAAAGTGATTGTTAGGTAAATAGCCACCCTTGCATTGTACATTGGATCCACAATGGTGATGGATATCCCGTCCGCTGAAATATAAAGGCCATAAGATATAATGGGAGTCATATATCGGCGGCCGGGCTACCCGTCACCGCTGTGATGGAGTAATCTGTCTGCCACGATCTAAATCAGGCCTTTAATCAGTCATTTATAGACATCTCCAAATATGTTCAACAATCACTAATATGTTTCACGCTATCTGCAACTCATCAAGGCTCATCTATTCCCAAAAGTCCAATAATTTCTTGTTGAACAACGTTTCGCTCACATAAGTGTTCAGTTACATTACAAAATAAAGTGATTGCTAGGTAAATAGCCACCCTTGCATTGTACATTGGATCCACAATGGAGGGCCTCATGAAAGGGGCACCTTCCTCGTGTACCACTCCCTGCATGTGGCTGTTCCGGTTACACAGGCTGATCATGGGCCATTTTAGGTCTGGCCTTTGAGACAGCTGTCTAACCAAAAATAAAATATTATGTTCTACATAGATATAGAGGTTTTTGTCAGCTGCAGTTATCCATTGGTCTGTTCAATTAGTATCACTCTTTTCTTCTAACCCCTACAGCTTACAGTATGGGGCAGTGGGTCAGCCCACTTTAGCCCTTTACTTCTCTGAATGTGACTGATGGCATTCTGTTTCTGCACAATGTGTACATCTTTTCTACAAGTAGTCCCCTTCAGTGCCTGGGTTATGTTATGTTATACAGATTTGTAGAGCGCACTCTCACCTGTAAGGGTATCCTGTCGCTGAGCAGGTGTGAGTCTCAGCACACTTTGGGCCTAGTAAGACTACTCAAAAAGCCAATTTCTCAGTTTCTTGTAAAATTCAAGAAGTGAGGAGGAGGTTCTTATCTGTAAAGCCAGGTTGTTTCATGCTTTAGGGGTGATGGAGGAGAAGGCCCAACTGATCTGTTTTTCCGTATGCGTGGGATGTGTGCTAGTAGAAATACGGATGAGTGGAGGTGTCTGGAAGGTTTGTGAAAGCAGATGAGATTATTGAGGTATGCTGGGTCAGTGTTATGTAGTGCCTTGAACGTATGGGTGAGAGTTTGAATTGTGCTCATTTGTGAAAGGGGAGCCAATGGAGCTCCTTCATGTGTGGTGTGATGGAAGTGTGGCATGGGAGGTTTACAGTGATTCTGGCTGCGGAGTTCTGAATGGTCTGCAGCCTTCTAGTTAGTTCTTTGTTAATCCTGGCATAGAGGGTGTTCCCATAGTACAGCTTGCTTGTGACCAGGGCTTGCAAAATGACTTTCTACTTGCTGATTGGGAGCCATTTGAAAATCTTCCTGAGTTACATGTCATTGGCATAGAAAAGGACATTAATATCCTGAATAATATCTGGATGATGCTAGCTAAAGGGATCATATATGCTTTGAAGATGGTCAGGCACAGGGACTCCGCAGATAAGATCATGGATCTCTGAGGTATATGGTGCCAAGCTGACTGACTGGGTCCTTCCTGGGTTAGGAAGGAGTAGATCCATTGGAGTGCTTGTCCTTGGATTTCGGTATTGGAAGGACCTATTCCGATATTGTGTAGCCTTTGGATACAGATAGAGTGGGAGATTATGTCAAATACTGCGGAGAGGTCCAGGAGGATGAGGAACACTGTGTCTCCTATGTCTAGAGTCATGTGGATGTCATCCATGGCAGAAATGAGGGCAGTTTCCATGCTGTGGCTGGGTCTGAAACCAGATTGAGTGGTATCAAGTAGTTGATGGTCGTTGAGGTATTCAGTGAGGTGTCTGATTATGTTTTTCTCAAAGACCGTGATCACAAATGGTAGAAGGGGGATCGGACTGTAGTTGGCGGGCACTTAAGGGTCCGCAGAAGGTTTCTTCAGCAATGAGAGGTCGTTTCTGTGTATTCATGCATCTGGGAAGGTTGCCAAAGAGGTGAGGCATGCAGAATGGGTATGAGCATGATGCTGATAGATTGCAGGCCTCTAGAGTATACATGGTGGGGTTAGAGGGCCGATGTGACACCTTAGTGGATGGACTTCATGTTGGCACCCATTTCCTCTGGTGTGATGATGGGGGAAGTGGTTAGCATTGATTCTTTGAATAAGATCATGAGGTTCTATTGAGTCTGGTTGTGGGCTAAAGTTGCTGTAAATGGTGGTAATTTTGTTTGCTGAAGAGATTGTTGTAGAGGTCCATCGAGGGAGTTATCGAGTTGGAGGCTGCCCATGGTGAGGTATAATTCTTCACAATGGCAAAGATTTCTTTGCTTATGTTGATGCTGGCATCGATGTGGTCCACCAGAGCGGTGCATTTGGTGTTCCGGATCATCTCAGGGTCGCGTGTTAGGGCAGATTTGAACATGCTCCTTTCTGCATTGTCCTGGCTCATTCCCCATGTGTGCTCCAGTTGTTTGCAGTCTTGTTTCATCAGTCTGATTTCCTCCATTTACCACAGGCCTAGGGTCTGTAACTTGTTGGATTCATATGTTTGAGGGGGTCAAGGAGTCGACACAGGAGATGATCCAATTGTTGAAATTCTTGATGGCTTTCGGGGGCTGTTGCTGTGCTCTGGTCACTGGGTGTTGTCAGCGGTGTTCCAGTCCTTGTCAGTGGTGCTGTTCCAGTTTTGGTGGGCTGCTTTGGAGGTAGTGCGTTTGCATTGGACAGGTACGGGGATGATGAACTTGACAAGGTTGTGGTCTGTCCAGAGGACTGGTGTGGGCTCATTGACTCGGATGTTGCTGAAGTTGGTAAACTTAGGGTCCAAGAGGTATTCTGCAATGTAGGTAGGTACCTTTACTCATTGGGTGAGGCTCAGCTTCCAAGGTCTTCAGTGGGTGCTCTTGCATTGGAGTCAGTGTGGTCTTCCAGGTAGACGTTCAATTCTCTGAGTAGGATGTAATTGCTAGCATCAAGGGTGAGTAGTGCAACAAAGTACATAGTGGTTTTGATGAAGTTGGTGAGCGGTCCTGGTGGTCTGTAGATGAGAGTGCTGCTTAGGGTGAAGTTGACTGTGATGTGGAGCTTGAATGACAGGTGTTCCATGTTGGAGTATGACATGTCCGTAGATGTGATGCAGCTGATGGTGTTTTATTAGACAATGGTTCCGATCTCTGGGCTTTTGAAGTCTGTCTTGCCTGACATTCTTGTGGCTGATGAGATGTTCGGTGCCGATACAGGGTTCAGCCAGGTTTCTTTCAGGAAAGCTGGTCAGGTGCACTGCCATGCAGCAGGTCCAAGACCTCTGTGGCATGTTTGGCGGTGTTGAGGAGCATGCATGCAAGTGTTGCATGTTGAGTGAATAGTTGGTGGTTGGTTACAGAACTGTGTGAGTGTGAGAGATTGGTGTATTGGGTGCTGTTGGTGCGGTGAGTGGTGTGGGCAAGAGCAAGAAAGCTTGCAGAAAGCCCAGAAGAATGCTCCTTTGGTCTCGTGTGGTGTGGTGAGATAGCAGCGGCCGGGTTTGAGGGCGTGAAGGGTCGCAGCATGGTAGCAGCGGGAGGGTGGAGGACCAGGGTTCTTGGCACTGAGCACAGACGGGGACAGAAAGGCTTGCCTTCTGCTTGGGTGGGCCAAAGTGCCTTTTTTAATTTGTATGGGCATGGCCGCTGCACACAGACTGCTACCAGGCCATGCACTGCTTTTAGTTTTTAGCTCTTGCCTAGCGTTGCAGCGCAAATGCGCTGCCATCACTTTGCGAGGCATGCAGTATACACTATAGTGTGGAAGCTTTGTGGAAGCTCCGCCCACTCTCCAGCCCATCTTCTTCATTGGCTTAGGTTCTAAATGCTGCCTTCCAATTGGTTTTAAGCTTGTTAGTCCCTCCCCATAACAGCCATGTGAGTCATTTGTGTCCTTCCACGGCTACTGACCCCTTCACAGATAAGACTACTTTCTTCTTCCTAGGTCTTGCCTAGCGTTGCAGTGTGAATGCGCTGCCATCGCTCTGTGAGGCATGCAGTATACACTATAGTGTGGAAGCTTTGTGGAAGCTCCGCTCAATCTCCGGCCCATCTTCTTCATTGGGTTAGGTTCTAAATGCTGCCTTCCGATTGGATTTAAGCTTGTTAGTCCCTCTCCATAACAGCCATGTCAGTCATTTGTGTCCTTCCACGGCTACTGGCCCCTTCACAGCACAGACTACTTTCTTCCTGTGCCCCCCTTCCGGCAGTCCGATGCCTTCTCACTGCAGCCCCCCCTCATGCCTCGGCGCCTGCACGCATTGCTATTTGCAATGCAATAGGTCTTGCGTAAATGCAAGTCCTATTGCATTGTCAATACTTGTTGGTATTACTCTCATCTGATTCACGCAGTGCTTTAGGGTAACAACATTATATAACCTACCCTGTAGATGAGACAATATCCGCGGTTCAGCAATTATACGAAATGCTCTCCGGCTTTTCCTTATTCGCCGCGTCAATGTCAGTGCCGACAGAGCCCACAAGAGGGCAGCTGAACTCCAAACAAAATGACTTTGCAGCAATTTATTTTCAAGACAAACAAACTATCCATCTCAGACCCATCATTTCAATGTACGCTGCGGAATATGAAAATTCTCCATTTCCATACATGTGGGATAAGTAAAATTCCGCAATCCAACACACTTAAGAACTGATTTCAGACATTTTCATTGTGCGCCCCAGGGAGTATTGTTCTCTTGTTCAGATCATGATATTGCTTCACGAGGAAAGGTTTATCCATTCGTTAAAAAGAGCGGCTTAAGTGTTTTTTTACACTGGAAAATAAACATCCGGGATTTAATAAAAAAATCAGAGATTTAAGTACTCGAACATTCCTTGCTGAGTACAAACGTGACCCCTACCTCTCCTGGCCGGACCAGTCTCCTGTATGTGACTCTCTCTTTGGGGCTCCGAGACATTTTCCAGGTCACAGCGCAGGCAAGAAGAGAGGCTCTCCTGCAGGGTGAACCGTGCGCAGCTTGTTCTAAAACCCACGGCATAGCAAATATGCAGTAAGTATGTTTTAAAAATGACTTAAAAGGTTTCTCTTTGCTACAGAATACATGCAGTTCTCTTAGTTTATTGACTCGTTCAAGTAAGTGAACTGTGTAGCAGTAGTGCGCCAGACCCCTGGACTGCTCACTTCACTGGTGTTACATTTTGAAATAATACAGCCTGCTGTGACCGCTGTGTGTATCTCCCAGCCTCTCCTGAGGCTTGCCCAGCACCATGCTGTCATGACATTGCTAACTGCGCCAGCCGGAGTCCGAGAGTCAGCTGACTCTAATTAATGTACGCTATAGGCCCGAGGCAGCTGGGCTCTTTGTTAGTGCCTCTCACACCCTGTTAGGTGGTTCTGCAGTATAAACGCAAGTCACTGCTCCTTTTAGTGTTAATTCTTAGCAGATCCTTGTGACCCGCTTTCTAGCTGTCCGCTTTTTTTTCTTTCCTAGTGGTGATATCTGAGGCTAATATTAGTAGTTACTTCACAAGTCTTACTTTCCTGCTTACAGCATTCGCTTATGAATAAGGTGGCCCCTGCAGTGACAGCTTTACCGACTTAGTTCACCCCACTCCAAGTGAAAAACCTTTTACCATCATATTATATTTTGCATGGCCTCATCTTGGACAACAAACATCACCTGGTAAAAGTGATTTGTTTTATTCTCCTTGTTTTACCATGCTCCTTTTCTTTTATTTTTGGCTAATTGGCATTGCTTCTGCCTTTTTATCGGTGTCAAGAACAGAAGTATGGGCATGGTCTTCAATGCTATGTCATGTGAAGTGATGCTCGCCCTCTTTCATATCTGCCAAGGTTTCAGATGGCTATGTATCATATTTAGATAATTATGTTGTAATTATGACTCAGCCACCTCATGAATTTGCAGCAGTTTTAAGATCATAGAGTTTCTCATTGCTCAAATGGGTCAGATTTCTGATATTTATGTTTCCCTCATCTTTTATTGGTTGATTTTGCTGGTGAGAAAAGTGTCACTCATACTGGTTTTAATGGCACTCATAATTACACAGAAATTATGAAAATGGCACACATAGCAATCTAAAAGCTCGGCAGCTATGCTCTTGGGTAATTTCCGTGTTTCCTGCCTCGTGCTTCAGCTGCTCGGTGTTTCTCCCACCGGGACACCGGAACAGTAACCCCTGAGGAACTTCACTTCCATTACAGTCCATTAAAGGAGCAAGTTGGTCAGAGCACGATCCGGAAGCACTTCAACGCGTGGGGTGCGGGTGCCTGTGAGTGGAATGTGAAAAGGAAAGCACTGCACCACAGTGGGATGAGTACTGTGTGCATCGTCGAAGGAAAAGTTTTTTTCAGATGCGTCAGTGCTTAATTTGTCAAATAATGTGTACTGGTGCCCAAAGCTCTGCTCGGAAGCCCTATTAAATTAATGTAAGCGGGCCGAATACCAGGGCTCTCTAGAATTGAAACCACCCCAGGTCTCTTGGCTCGTTTATTCCTCTTGCTGGTTCCTGCTGTCTCCCTTTTTGTGACGGTACTTAAGTCTTTCTCATCCTCCTTCTTTCCCCTATGTGTGTTTAGGTCAAGCATTCGAGACCTCTTGTATATACTTTAGTACATACTTATTATATACTTATATGTGTATGTATTATGTGGGCTCTGGAGATCAGCCCTAGGACTTGTCTGCTACCGCTTAAGGACTTTTTTTTACTGTTCAACTGCCTCTATTTGTCTTGATAGAAAACGACCAGCAGAGGTCAGTAAAATACCAGAATCACTTTAGCATGCTCTAGATTCCAGTCCATAGAAATTGTCTTCCACGAGCACCCGTAGACAAAAATATTTGTTTCAAATCTTGTATTTTCAGTGATATGACCACCAAAGGCCCTGATTTTATATTAAAAACTGAGCTTTGGACTATACCATTTCCATCTAAAAGGCAATATTTCTCTCCATGTGTTCCCATACCTGGCGTGTCACACAGTTTGGTGCTAACTCTCCCTCTATTTTAAATAACAGTAGATGTTCAGCACCCAGGCTAATGTGCTGCATAGCTAAATACATATAGGTTACCAAAGACGAGACCGATTGCATTGCTAATGCTTGTTGAAAGCAACTCTTGAAATTAGCTACACTTTGAAACACATAACAAGCATGTATAGAAATAGTGATCTTAAAACTATGTCTATCGCACATAAAGGTGGCAATAGATTTTTTTTTATTTTGAAATACCAATTTCGTATAATAAAATTTAATAAAAAAATAGCTAAAATACAGAATGTAATGCCACCTTTCTTTCTAATACACAATGACTGTCTTTAATGAGCATCACAGAAACACATTTTTGTAATGCAGTCGTAAGCAGGCACAACCGACTTGTGTATTGGAACTGACCCCGCTAATGACAGGGGAGGATAACAACTTGTTAAAGTACTTTCAAGGTGCACATCTAAAACTCTACACCACATGTGTGCACACAGGCACTCCTACAGTGATAAGCAGTAAATAAGTGCTTAGGGTTTCGTGTTCAGCAGGTCGTGTCTGCTCATTTCATGGATTCCATTTAGCTTTGCCTGGAACATTTTTGAATAAACCTATTTCCTTGGGCACCAGTTACAATGCTGTCAATACACACTGGCTTTTAAATAGTATATAAAACACACAGAGCCCTATTCGCAAAGCTAAAATTACAATTGTAGATTTACTCATGTGTAAATATACTCTTATACATTGAAGGTGCTTTCACTATCCACCATTTCAAGTGTAAAGTTACTCTTAAGTGTATACTTACAAGTCTCAGTTAAAGGGGAGGATTCGCAGAAACATAATTTATGACCACTTTTACAACTGTGATTTATGTTCTGTATACTTGGTGAAGACCCACACAGCTGGGGCATAGACTTCCACAACTGGGCCAGTGACTACCACATGAGGGAGGGAGACATCCACATGAAAGTGAATAGGAGATTTGCAAACACCTGAACCAAATCACACACACCTGACACCCATTCCCTTGCAACAAGTCCCCACGTGGTAGACTCTGCTTTTTTTTCTCTTCGTCTTTCAGATTGTTCAGCCACCATATTCTTCTGCAATTATGCAGACCCCAATTGTGAAGACTAAGACAAGCATCACTGATGATACGAGAGACCTTGCATTTACATTTGCGGTAAAACACTTCAAAGAACAACCTTGGCTGCCTTCATTTACACTCTGTGGGACACAGAAGGCAGACTTATGTATGAGGTGGCCAACTGTTGATGCATTGGGGAAGAGGCACTCCTATTTGGGAATGTAAAAAAGAAGGGGCAAAGCAAGAGGAGGCAGGTGGAGGAGAAGTTCTACAGAATTAATCTGCCACAAACTCTTCATGTAGGGCTATTTGAATTCTATTTCAATTTCACCCCTTTGATAAGGCTTTCTTCTCCACAATGCACCACTTGCTATATGTGCTGTCTCTTTTGGATAACACACGTGATGCCAGATTAGACTGAAAACCCCTGTCTCTCTCTCAATAAAAACAAACCTACAATCACTCATCCATATCTGTCCTCCCCTCATACCTACATTGTTTTTTTTTTTAAATCTTTTTATTAACATTTTCACTTCCAACCGTTACTGCATTACCATATCGTTCTTCACAACGTACATTACATCTTTTTCGATTACACCTGTATTCTACATTAAGGACCCCTTTTAGGTTCTTCATTACATTGACACACGTCTCTTTTACCACACCCCCACATCCCTCCCCAGAGCTCTCTTTACGCGCCCCTACTAGTCGGAATTGTCTGATTGAGAGTCGTCCTGCGGAGGATCGCAGATGTTGCCCCGATATAGATTCCACTTCCCCCATATCTTATTCCATTTTTTGGGGCAGCCTCTGTGTACATATACTGCTTTTTCGGTTACCATGAGTTCATCCATACCACTGCACCATTTTCGGAGTGTCGGGGCTTGCCTGGCTCCCCGCTGCTGCGCAATATCCCTTTTTGCTAAGGCCATCTCTAGTGCTACCCATGTTTGTACTGTCTGAGTAATGTCAGCTGCCTCCCAGACATTCAGGATGCAGCCCCGCGGTTCAGGAACCAGGGTTACAACTGTCACCTGCGCCATTGTGCGCACTATTGCTTTCCAATAGTTCTGGATGGCGACACATTCCCATAGTATGTGCCAGAACGTGCCCCGTTCCCCGCACTGTCTAACGCAAAGCGGCGTATCGGCTCTGTGTAATTTGTGCAGTAGCATCCTTGTGTAGTAGGTGCGATGCAGTATCTTCAGTTGTATCAGTTTAAATCGGGCCGAAATCGCCACCTCCCTGGGGGACGCTAACGCTTCCTGCCAATCCGCCTCATCCAGCTCCCCCACGTCAGTCTCCCATCTAGCTTTTAGAGTTTGCGTAGGGTCTGGCTGGTTATTTACGATTTTTTTGTATGTGAGTGATATTGCTTTCTTCGTCATATGATCAGTAAGGAGCCTGTCCTCGAGGGGTGAGGATTCCGGCAATTTTGTGCCGTGGGGTATGAGTGCTGTTAATGCATGCCTTATCTGTAAGTATCTGAACTTCTCCGAGTCAGCCAATCCATAGCTCTCCTGCAGCTGCATGAATGTAATGGTCTCCCCCTTTTTCCACAGGTCCCCACCCTCGAAATACCGATCAGGTCCCATTGTCGGAAACCCTTCGTGTTCTTGAGCCTCCCTAGTTTGTTGGTATCCCAGAGCGGTGTCGCCTGGGTGATGACTCCTTCCCATCCCAAAGCCCTCTGGACTTCATGCCAGATCCTGATTGTATGGGCTGTTGGTCCTATGAGATGTTTGTGTCGATTGGTGTTGTACAGTATCCCCATAAGATTGTCCGCCCCCAGCAAATGTCTATCCATGCGATAGGCCGGGTCTGCCTGGTCCGCGTGAAGCCATTGGTTAATTACTGACAGGTGTGCGGCCCAGTAATAGACCCTAATGTTGGGGAGCGTTATTCCTCCGTCATACCAACCCTTCACTAATTTGTGCATCGCGATACGCGTCGCCTTGCCATCCCAAAGCAGCTTGTTGAGCTCATTATTTATCTCTCTGAAGTATGATGGGAGTATCGGAAATGGTGTGTTTTGCAGGGCGTACAGGAACCTCGGGAGTGCCATCATTTTAAAGAGGGCCGCCCTGCCCAAGAGGGTAAGCGGCAGTGCACGCCAGCACTGCACATCTCTGCGGAACCGCTCCAGAGGTTTCTTAAGATTTTCAGCTATGAAGTGGGAATCATGCGCCGTGACATAGATGCCATCCGATACTATCTTGGCCGCACAGTTTTGCGGGAGTCGAGGCCGGTCTCCTGAGAGTACGTAAATATGCGATTTCGTCCAGTTTATTGTGTATCCTGAAACCCGGCCGAACGCCGCGCAGATATCCATGAGGCACTTGAGCGAACGGGTCGGCGAGGCCAGATAGAGGAGCATGTCGTCTGCGTAGAGCGATACTCTGTCCTCCCATCCCGGCGCCCACTCGAGCCCACGGATCACTTGATCTTGGCGTATCCACGCCGCCAAGGGTTCCAGCACAAGTGCGAAGAGAAGCGGCGACAACGGACATCCCTGCCGCGTCCCCTTGGCCAGGGGAAAGGTGCCTGAGATTCTCCCATTGGCCACCACTTGTGCCATAGGTTTCGTATATAGTAGCTCCACCCATTTTATGAAGTTTGGCCCAAACCCCAAATGGTGAAGTATCGCGAATAAAAATGGCCATTCCACCATATCGAACGCCATTTGTGCGTCCAAGGACAGGATTATAGTATCTTCTTGAATTAGTGATTTGCGTGCCATGACACTATGCACTCGCCGCAGGTTTAGCGCCGTATTCCGGTGTGGCATGAACCCTGCCTGATCCGGGTGAACCAACGCCCCCAAATAAGGCTGAAGCCGCATTGCCAGCACCTTGGCTAGGATCTTTGCTTCTGCGTTGATGAGGGATATGGGCCTGTAGGACATGCAACTGTTTTTCGGTTTATCTGGTCCCATAGGCTATAGTTTCGTGTGTGCGCGCTGTGCAATGAACGTAGTGAGTAGTGTCTGTATTGATGTGTACTATGCTCTTGGTATGCAGATGAACTTTATGAAACAAAAACCCCCTGAAAACAGCCCATCCCCCCCACCCCCCTCCCTGCGCCCTTGCCCGGCGGATTCCAAACTACCCACCACCTCAACTGAGCAGAGTGCTTTACACCCCTAACTTTGTACTTGCGTGCCAGGGGGGAGACGCCAGTTGCCCCCAGTCCCATTCTCCCCCTCAGAAGTTCTGACATGTCCACGGCTGTGAAGACCTCTCCGTCAATGCGAGCCCCTGGTTACAGCCTTCATCAAAATGGCACCATCCGCAGCTCTCGAAAGTCCCTTGTACAGTGCCAGGGAGAGTCCCCGGCGCGGCGGTCCAAGTCCGACCCCATGGCCACCCCTCTGGGGCTGCACCGGTAGTCGTGCCAATGCCGCTGTTCTTCTGGTCCCTGCGGCGTGTCCGGCATAGAGCGATTCCTCCGGTCGTCCCCTGTCATGCCAAGTCCGATTCCTCCGCTCCATCCGTGGAGTGTCCCGGTCTCTGCCCTGCACCAGGACGTCCCGTGGTTTTCCGCCAACCCTCTAGCCATTCTCTGGCCTCCTTCGGTGACATGAAGAACCAAGTCTTGCCCTCCGCCTCCACCCTGAGCTTTGCGGGGAAGAGCATCGCATATTTCAATTCTCTCCTCCGGAGTTCTTTCTTTACCTCCAGGAAATCTCTCCGTTGCTTTGTCACCAGCGCGGTGTAGTCCGGGTATATTTCTACTTTGCTATTTTCTACTCGGAGCGGGGGAGCGACTCGCGCAGTCTGTAAAATGGCGTCCCGTTCGCGGAAGTTAAAGATTCTTGCCAATATAGGCCGTGGTGGGGCCCCTGGCCTGGGCGATCCTCCCGGCACCCTGTGCGCCCGTTCCAACCCCGACAATCCTCTAGGTTGGAGTTTAGTCTTAACCAGCTCTTCAACAAACAAGTCTTGTGCCGGACCGGCACTCCCACTAAGCGGATGTTATTTCGACGGGAGCGCCCTTCTTGGTCGTCCAGTTTCGCCTCCAGTTGTTTCTGCACTTGTTCCAAGGATCTCACTTTGTTTTGCAGCTGCGTCGTCTCCGTGGACAGGGTCGCCGTCGTGACTTCCACCTCTTTCAGCCTGTCATTCATCTTGGAGACGTCCGCCCGCAGCAGACTAATATCTGTGGAGATCGAGCCGATCGCTGTTTGCATTTGCGTCAGTGTGCGCATTACATCATGCAGGGTAATCTCTCCAGGCGGGCCGGCTTGTGCTCCGTCCTCTCCCTTCTTGGGAGTCTCCGGGGTCCCAGATCTCTCTCCGCGGTAGACATATTTGTCTAGTTTTCCTGCCTGTGTCCCACGTTGGCCTTTCCCCCCCATGGTGCGTATCCCGTCTTGCGGCGCAGTGGGCAAGCGTAAGGAAGGTCCTTACTCGCCGTTTCCAGACTGCGCCGGTATGGTCAGCGCTCGGCCTTCCGGTTTTCCCTCCCCTCCCCGCCACCACCGGCACCGGGGGTCGTTGTCCTGTAGAGACCCGCTCTTTCGAATTCGTGGCCCAGAGGCGTTATGGGGAGCGCCGTCGCAGCCCGCGTTGCTGTCTGAATTGCGTCCGCTTGCCTATCAGGTAGGATTACGAGGGGGGGCCTCTGGTACGAGTCTCAATCCCCTTTGCCTGGCACCTAGTCTGTTGCCAGTCGATCTGTGGCCCCGAGTCACTCTCCCACCACGCCTGTGGCCGGCATTCTGAAATTCATGCCCGTGTTTTCTGCAGCAGTGTTCCTGTGGGCCCGACGAGCCCGCACCCAGGGACCCACCCGGACCTCGGGCCGCCGATCCGGTTCCCAAACAGAAGGGCCGATGTCTTCTCCAAAGCGCCCCAAAGTCTCAGGTTCTGGTGGGGGGGGTGAGGGGGGGCACCGGACAGCCACCGCCTGCAGCCCCTTCCGGAGCACCCCTGTCTCCTGGCCTGGTAAGCTCGTCCTCTCCCCCCACCACGTACCCCGTCCAGCAGGCTTACTTCTCCCCGGGGGGGCTCTCACCGTCGCTGGGACCGGGTCCACTCCTGTAGCGCCGTCAGGGAAGAATCATGAGTCAGGGGCCGCTGCTCCGAAGCCCGCCGCCACGCCTCCTCGCCTCCTCCTCCCGAGTGAGTTCGCGTTGGGCGCCGCCTCCTCGGCTCAGCTCGCCAACTTTAGTCCCCGGTCGCGGCCCCGGGATGTAGGCCTCGTTCTCGGTCTCACCGAGTTGGTCCCTTCGGCGGCCTCGACAGCCCCGAAAACTCGCTCAAGCGTCGCCGCTGCTTCCAGGCCGTCAGCAGTGCCGTTTTATGTCGCCGTGGACGCGGATTAAGGACAGGATTGATGGGGCAAGATGTTAGGGAGCACGGAGCTCTCTTAGGCTGCGGCCATTGCTGTCGGCTGCAAGCCACGCCCCCCATACCTACATTGTTAGTGTTGGAGCCAAACCCCAATAATCACCCAAACCCCAATATTTGATGGCCCCCAAAATTTCGCCAATATAATACTGCTGCTGAAACACCAGCTGATCAAGCAGTTATAGACTACACTCCACATCAGAAAACCATAATTTAGCAGAGTAAACATAATATAATATTGGATGAATAAAGGGCTGAGTTCTAGATCAAAAAGAGAGCAAAATGGGTATTTATTACAGACTAATAAAAATATAGTATGGAAATAGAAATGGATGAATAACCATGAAGGCCACAATTGCAGAAGCACTAGAAAAGTGCAAAACCATAAAACCCTGGTTAAACATAATCTTAGCAAAAATTCTGACCCATAAAGAGTTCTGACAGCATAATGGGTCACCTACAGGGAAAATGGCAAAGTAATCCCATGAAAAGCAGAAACCCTGGGATTTTATATCGAAATCACAAAGCTATTCAGAGTCGGAAAATTCAGCATGGTCTGATCATAGTTAGGATTGCATTTGACTGGTAAGATGGCCACTAACACGTTTTAACCACTGGCTTCCAGTCCCCCGCTAGAAATCCTTCAGCAGACTAGGAGACTCCTAGAGCACCCTCATCATGTGCATTTTATTCCACTGTGCTGGGCAGTCCAGAAGAGGATCCTGTTTGCCTACTTGCAGCATCCAGTGTGTTTATCCCTGGAGCGGGGACTTGCGGCCTATGCAACATGGCAGCCAAGCCTGGTAGGTGGAACTCCAGGTGAGCGCCAGCCCACCTGCTCTCCCCTGACGGACCTCTGCATGACAAACAGCAGAGAGCTAACGCTGTGAGAAGAGGGGGGACTGCCTCGAAGATGGCGACTAGCAGCTCAGACCCACCCCCCGCACCATGTCTGCATTAGGCCATGGACACTCCCGAGCCAAACTGATGCCGCGGTGACTGGACTCGTGGCCATGTTTTGGTGGCCTGGAGTCATGTCTAGCGTCAGCGCAGCTGACCAGAGTCTGGAAACTGGAAACTGGAGAGGCTGGCACACTGGGCCTGAGTGGTCTGTGCCCCAATGCCCCAATGCCTGCTCGCGCACTGAAGTAAGTGGTGAGCCCCCCAATCATAACAGCATCTACTGGAGGAGCGCCTGGGTACCTGAGAAGACTCCAATCAGCAAGGTGGTGACCTGCACTGTTGCGATGGCTGGGAGTGGTAGTGATGATCGGAGCAATGTAAAGAAGACCCACTGTGGTACAAGTGAGTCAGAGTTAGCAGTGGGGGGTGGTAAATTTGATACCCACTGGACATTGGACTTCCTCAGGGGCAATTGTCGTCTGTGTGATGGGCTTCGCCTGAAGGCTAGGGGCCCGGTACCCCCTACTGACTCCCCATGTTGTCTATGCTCCGGTTAGAGAGAGGGCCCTGCTTATTTTCTGAGCTCAGGGGCCAGCTGTTTGAACCCTGCTTCTTTCAGACCCAGAGCCCCAGGGGAGATCCGGGGGGACTAGCCCTGGCTGTGCACTGCCTACGGGCCTTACCCAGTCGGAGTGAGACACCTGAAGGTGATACATCTGTAGCTGCACATGAGTAAGGATCGGCTGCTCAGGAGCACCCAGCAAACAAAAATGGACCAATACATGGCCCCTGGCCTGGGTGGGAGCAGCCCCCTGCCTTCTGTGACTGGGGGGAGAGGGGCTGTCATGTCTGAAACTACTGGAGCCCAAATCCTTCCAGCTATTGAGCGTTCTCGCATCACACTTGAAACGGAAATCAACACTATCATCCTGGATGTCAATCTCCTGTGGTTGGACCTTCACAAGTTGTCTGATAAATCGCAAGAGATAGAGCAAACAGTGAAACCTGAGGGCCACAGTGTCTGAAATATCTGAAACCTCCAGGCTTCTAGAGGCGTGCGCGGAGGATGCTGAAGGCCACTCAAGGCATGGAAACCTATGGTTAGTCATTCTTCACGCTGTTTAGCAGTCTTTATTCTTGTTGTACAAATATTAAAATTCCCAATACACGATTAGCCGACACGTGTTTTGTCTTTGCTTAGACTTTTTCAAGACATAAACGCAGGAATCAACAAGCCAGAGTCGGAAATGTGCCACGTCTATTCTTGCATTACAGAATGTATACGCGAGACCCAGTCCGGATATTTTTGTATGTGCAACTCAGCTCAAAGTGTCCCAAACAAAACCATGAACACGATCCTGATATCCATCCCCTGATCAGGAAAATCCAATGTATTTCAGAGCTGGATGTTAGCAATCATTTTGCCACTAAAATCATTCGCATCCAGGCCTCTATATATTATTTTACAAAGTCCAGTCCTGTAACAATCAAACAGCTCCACATTAGAGAGTCCGAATTACCCTTTGGTTACAATTTGTCAGTGGACCCTCATTCACGTCCCTGCTGCAATACGAGCTGTCACCTCATAATCAGCAAACCCGTCCTTCTAAAATTTCATGTGAATCACTACACTGACGTCCAATCAAAAGGCTTGTAATAGTGCTCTTGTAGATATAACCAATGAAATAACACCTATCACGATTCGTGCGGCACAACCATGATACGTTGTAACCTAGAGCTACAAATCTTCAATGTCTTTTGCCGATCCGCATATCCCTACAGTCCCGAGAGACACTCAGAAGATTTAGTGCCTTTGACGGTCCTTCACTGTCATCAAGAGACATTTGAAGGCTAAGGGCCACTGTTACATGTTGCTGTTCTCAGTGCACCTGACGCTTCTACAGGGTGACTGTGCCCACTTCTTTGATACTCCAGATAATCTAGGACCTGGAGGAGGGCACACTTAAACAGGGGGGCTGCATCGGAGGTGGAAGAGTCATCCAGTGGCTGGGGAGAAGAGGGCCATCAGCCATAACTGTGGGCGCCGGTCTCGGGGGACACAAGGAGATGCCCAGACAGCAGTGAGGATCGTTGTGCTGCAGGACGGCACGCTGGACATTGAGTCCGTAACATAGAAAGGGAGGAGGACAGGGCACTGGTGACAGAAACGACATCAGTGGCTTCTGAGGATTCAGCCACTCCGTCAACCAGCGGATTGCCAAGCATGGCCCCTGATGCTGCCTAATGGGCACTGCGTGCTATGGCTGCTGGAGATGTGTGCTTGGACTGCTAAAACTGAATTAAAATTAATATCATCCCTAAAATTTTACAGCAAATGCTGTGTCCCATCTTCATGTTAGAGACTAAAACAAAATTTCAGATATCAAAAATCTAGTTCTTCTTCTATTTCATCACCAAAAAGGAATACAGAAAGAAATACCCAGTTCAATTCTCAAGAAATTCTCCTTTGTTGTTTTTAATTCTCAGTTGTTTTGGGTGTGAAAAATCAGAAATCAAAATCAGTTCCACCAAATTAATTCATCAGATTTCTTTGCATGAAAACTCTTTCAGTCCTTTTGAACTTTAAATAGCAAATTAAACAGTGTTATCTTGGTTATTGGCCTTCATCAAAACTCAATATTTAAACGTATCTATTAATTCTCAGAGTGGTTTTTCCTCTGTATTGGTTTCAGATCCTAGATCTTGATCATGCTCATTATAATCAGGGTACTTGTTCAGTGGGAAAAATCGTCTTCATCTGTATCTTCCTCTGATATTTTAGCCAGATATACCCACTCTGGTAAAGCATACTTCTGATAAGGAACTCTCCTTCTGGTTGACCTATTTTAACTTGATGTTTACTCTCAGTTTACCAGGTGAACTGTTTTCTGGTCTTTAACTCTTGCTCACTGTGCTTCTGCTTACAAGTTCTTTTTCTGAGGTCTTCTTCAGCCCTTACTTCATCTTTGACAGTCTCTGGTTCTCTGCTTCTCTCGGAACGTCAGCCCTCACTTGAGCTCGTAGTTTGTCCTGACTTTCTATTGTTAAATCTTTCTAAACGCACATTTTTTTCTTCCAAGGGGAAACTTTACAACTCAGATGCTTTGCTGTAACTTGTCACACTCATCATTTTGATAAGAGTCTAATTCTTCTTGGTGCCACCTATGATGTGCTATTTTGCATGGCAATAGCTCATCACTTTGACCTTTTTGTAACTGGAGTTCGGAATTTCAAGCTCTTCGTGTGAACTATCAATCACTTGTAACTGTCTCTTTAGATTTTGTTTAGCTTTGGCCTCGATTTTCAAGTTGATCTTTACCAGTTACAAAAAAAAATTCTTCACCCTCCCCCCCTCTGGATAAACACTGCAAACTTGGCCTAGTTTATTACTTGCACTGCACTGTCACCTTGTTCAGTAGGCTGTGTATCTTGATCATCTTGATTATTGAGCATCTTCTGCCCCTCCCACAGTTTCAACTGCTCTCACTCTCTTTGTATGAGCAGCATGGATTCTCTGAGGTACTACTGCACACTTGACTGCGCTATTGGTGGTCAAAACAATTTGGTACAGGCCACTGCTCATCCAAACATCCCTTGCAGACATGTTTATGGAAGTTAAATCCAATCCCCAGCATTCAGGTTGTAGCAGGAAGTGTCTCTGTAGTCTTCTGTGACTGCATCCACCTGGCAAGATACACATTTTACCACATCAGCCAGACCTTTCCAATAGTCTAGAACAATATCATCAGTTATTGAAACTAATGCAGCTGAAGGTACATGTGCAAATCTCATAGCTCTGCCGATGACAATTTAACAGGGCAATAAGCCTGTCTTCCAGTTTGGAGTACTTCTCATATTCATCAGAACAAGGGAAAGTGTGTCAGGCCACTTCAGCCCTGTTTCGGCACAGACGTTTGCTGCTGGATCTTGAGCATACTGTTTGTTCTCTCCATAGCACCAGAGGACTGTGGTCAATAACTACAGTTGAATCTTTGCTTGATTTCAAAAGCTGTACTAATTATCTATAGCACCTCAGTTTTAGAATGAGTGTTGCGATAAGTCTCAACAGAAGCGAAGGAGGCTGAATTGTGGTATCAAATCCCTCAAAAGCAATTTGGCTGCTGCAAGGTAATCTTCTCCCCTAGTGGGAAATGCTTCAATCCATTCTGAGAACAAACAGACTACTACCAAGGTATACTTAGGACCAAGGCAAAGTGCCATCTTAATAAGGTCTGCTTGTAAGTGGCAAATGGGCTCTTTGATTTGCCAACGTGATTCACGGTAGTAAGAGTCTTTTTCCCTTGAACGTTCAGATGGCAAACTAAACACACATCTTCAGCAACATGTCGAAATACTGTGTTTTCCCTGCATGAGTTTGATTATGCAAATATTTACACATGGTCGGCAACATGGAATTAGGTGGGATATAAATATGCTCTTTATTTACATGCAAATCCTGATAGTTCTTTTTGTAATCTAATTTCATTCATTGAAATTTTTCATTCTCACAAGCAGGCCCCTCAGTTCAGTCAAAGAGATCTGAATTGAATCCATGAATTAACGATTTACATTGTTTGAATTCTGTGAAATATCACCATTTATAAATTGTTGATTTCCATTTTCTTGTGTGATGGTGATGGAGCAGGTAGTACAACATTTTGTATACCCCCCCCCCCATTTCTGCATGTTCATACTGATTAGAATAATTTAATAATTGTAATAATATTAATTTGTTTGAGTGATACCTAATCAATCTTACTAATGTATGATTTACACATGGGATTTGCATTTTACATGGCCAAAATAATTTGTAAACTAGCATACGTACGCATACTAATACTAGAGAATAGAATATTGCATGATATATGTTGCTTTTATGACGTAATTGTATGTTGCACCAGATGACATGACTGGGTAAATATGAACGCTTTAAATGTCACTACTATGCTAGATAATTACATACACATAGGGGAATTAGTGAGGGTTAAACATTTTATTCGTTATTTCCAAGTTTTAATTACTTTTTGTGTTTGTTTCGCTTAAGTTGACCAATTGGGCCTAAGACAAGATGGCTGACCGAGACACACGACATAACAGCTACCATTGCACGAGGTTTCAGACTAAGTGCGCATGTCCAGGCTCCTGAACAAGTGGCCTCAAGATGACCTATCTAGCCTGTGCCCAAGCAAGGTCGCGACTGGACTTGTGCCAAGAACTTTAACAATGGACAATTTTGACAAACCGGATGGATCATGTCTGACAGTGTGACATCATGGACTCTGAGAAACCTCACTGGACGACCCCAACCGACCAATAATAAGTGCCTAAGACTGACTTTTGTTACATTTTGACATTAATTTCATTATAAAAGATGGTAGGATAGTGAGTTGTAGAGAGTCTGGCGTTGTGAACCTATTTTTCCCTGATGTTATGCTGACAGAGAGGACGGTGATACTACTGGACAGCTGTTTTCCCTGAATCTTTGACAGACTGAATTGCTGCCCAAATTCCTGATGAACTGAGGACTCGTTGAATTAATGGGCATTGATTGATGCGTACACGCTTACGGTCTCGACCAAATTCTTGGGACTGCGGCGAACTGCATGACGACTTGATTGACTTAGAGGACGACTAATAGCCAGATTAGGTAAATATGATGTTTTGGAGTTAAATAACGATTCATTAAAATTTGCATTATTGAGATAAATGAAATTATTGATTAACAAGAAAACGTGTTTGGTCATTTATTGAAAAGGAAATGGAGTAGGAATTTTAGAATGTTTAGCTGGATTAAATCACTAAATACAAAACAACTAATTTCATCTGTCGACTACGTGAAAGGAGTATCTAAGATTAAGAGATGTAGTAATAAGAGTATTAGTGAAAATATGTTCCCTTACTATAGGTTATAAGGTATTCCTTTCATGTCAGCGCTTGGAAACAGTTATTCCTTCTGTAAGTACAGGCCAGTGAGAAGTGGAGTGTGAATATTGGTGTTATGGGCCCCACCAAACGATTGTATGAGTGAATGAGTGAGAGCGATATTTGGTCTGTGACAAAGGGAGGATTTTGGTACAGGGATTTTGTTCTGATTCCCGTTACCCAGGTTTCCGCGCTGCAGCAATGGTCCCTTCCTGCAAGGCACAATACCTTGCTATTTGGTCAGCATACTTGTTTCCAAATGTGACCAAATACTTGATACATCAAACTGCTACTTCTTTTGGTTTCTAAATTGCATACAAAAAAATCCAATATTTACATACCATTTTTGATTGAAGTACCTGAAGATGTTATAAACCTTTCTGTGACCAGATCTGACCGTAGTCATGCACAATACTAAAACCATATTGGCTATCTTATAGTCACGCTCAACTTTTCTGGCAAACAGCAAGCCATAATTAAAGCAATTAACTGTGCTGCTTGTGTTGAAGTCACATTTGGTAAGGAGGATGCCTCTAAGGTTAAGAAACAGGACCTACTACATAAGCAGCTCTTAATCCTCCATATGTATTCCTTAGACAGGGACCATTAACAAGCAATGCAAAATCCAAGTCCATTAATTGGATCTCTTTAATATCAGGTCGTGGCTTTGTGCATAACTTGGCCACCTTCATGCAATAGTGCGCCAACTCATCAGCAAAAATGTTTTCCGCCTTCACATCTGTCTGATATTGGAAGCAGTGTTGCTGGGTTCAAGTAATTGCTCCTTCGAATTGAGATATTCACTGCTCCATGTATCACTCGATCATATCTTGTCAGCCTGCTGTTTGTTATGTGCTCTGTTTTCGTTCTTCTTAAAATAATTTAAACAGAGTTGGGAACATAGACAAAGTACGGCCCATAATAATTCCTTCGCTTTGGTCTATTGCCAAGCAAACTGCAGCAACCGATTTTAGACATCATGGAAGACTCACAGCAACTGGAAGACAAGCAATGGGACTATCTTTCTGAGGAATTAGTGCACATTAGTTTTTTTCATGACAGAACAAATAAAACATCATATTGTAATCAGGCATCCTGAGTGTGGGCTCATGACACAAACTATCTTTCTTTTTCCTAAATGATTCAAGTCACTATTCATTAAATGGCACAGAATCTTACAAATCATTACATGTCAGCTTTACTAAAGGCTTTTTAATCTGGAAGAAGTGTGGAATCAACTGACGGCAGTAACCAACAAATCCCACAAACATCCGAACCTCTCTCTGGGTGGTTAGGGAATTTGATTTCAGAATAGCAGAAACGAGTTCCTTTGAGATTTTCCACACACCTTTTTCAAATTAGTGTCCAAAATAGATGACTTCCTTCCCAAAATGCTACATTACTGTTGGGGAGACTTTATACCCATTTTACACTAAATTATTCAGCAATGGTATGAAGTTAGCAGTCCTCTTTTCTTATAGATGTCAATAGAAGGTTATCTATGTACTGAACTAAAACACAAGCAAACTCCAAATTAACCTGTGCTTAGCCCTCTGGTAGCTTTGCACAAAGCATTGACAGTCAAAATGTAAAGTATTTAGGCAGCAATACAAACAGTAATAAAGTGAAAAAAGAATTCCCGCAACAATTTAGAAAAAAAGAGTAACATTTAATTAATTATTTGAGATCAAAACAACAAAAATCTTAGATATGTAATTTCAAAGTTTTAAGTAGAAATAGTGCCTAGAAGCACCAAGCACCAACGGTGGTCATCTGGTATCGCCGGACCGGGAGAAAGTCAGACCAACTGAGATGGAGTGAGGGCTAGATAAAGGAACCAAGTTAGACCTTAAGATCTGGTTTGAGGAGCTGATGCGAGATCCCGTGTTGACAATGCATCATGCAGCGGTGGTTCTGAGGAAGCTGTGGGACCTGCAATGAGGATTCCTGTATCATTGTTGAGGATGGGATCGACGAGGGACTTGTGATGCGAAGTCCTGCATTAAAGGTGCATCGCGCACTAGTGGTACTGAAGAAGCTGCGGGCTGCGATGCAAAGTCAGTGTTGGGATACATCACACTGTGGGTGTTCTGAAGTGTAGCTGCTAGGAGATGCTTTGTGCTGCATCAGTTCTTCTCACAGGACAATAGCTGGGCTGTCAGAGCACCTTCAGGCTCACTTCCAAGAGTTTAGGACTTAGGTGGCACCACTTGGGGAGCAAGACTCACAGTAGGCAGAGTACAGGTGCTGGGTTCAAGATGGTTGGAGACTTTTCTGTGTCTGAGGCTATGAGCAAGAGGCCAGCCAACAAGCCCTTGGAATCACTTCAGTAGTCTTTGTTTCAAGATACAGGTCCAGTCTTTTTCACTCATGCAGCAGATCGGCAGGCAGCAGAGTAGAAATCCTTTTTGCAGAGCAGCACAGCCGCCAAACTGCATCTTCCACAGATCCAGAGGTGCACTGAAGAGTTGGGTCTAAATGTCCATTATTTATATCTTTTGTCCATTTTTAAGTTGTAGAAGGTTATGGTGGTATTCCCCCCACGGAAGTGTTTGGAATTTTCTGCCTCCTGGCTTTGGCCCCAGCATGTCTGGGCTCACATAAGACTTGTGTCAAATCCATTGTGAGTGTGCCTAGGCAGATCCTATGTGATGTACAGGTGTGGTAGGTGACAGCTCTAGCCCCCATCAAGTCAGATTGCCCATCCTGCCAACTCCTGTTCCCCCTTTGTCCCACTTTCTAGGAGCAATACACAAAGACCAACTGCCAGCTACAACCAGGATACAGGCTTCAGGCACCAATTGGTTAGTTCAAGAAAATTGCAACTTTCTAAACGTGGCATTTTCAGAATTGTGACTTAAAATCTAACATCACCATTAATAAGTAACAATTCTTTAGACAGCATACTCGACCTTCCTGTCTGCTCCCAATTGAAAGTTACCACTTATTAGATGTGATAAGGGACCCCAATTTTATCCTATCAGATAGGTGGGCCTCAAAGCAAAGAAAACCACATTTGTAAATCGTAAAAATTACATGTCCAATTCTTTTAATACACTACACCCTGCCCTCTGGGCTGTGAAGGGCCTACCCTAGAGGTAACATATATGTATTAAAAAAGGAGGTTTGGGCCTGGCTAAAAGGTTTATTTGCCAGGTCAAAATGCCTGTTTAAAACTGCACATACAGGTTGCTACGGCAGACTTGAAACATGTTTAAAGATACTACTTAAGTGGGTAGCACAATCATCGCAGCAGGGCCACTAGTAGCATTTAATTTACAGGCACTGAGTACATGTCGTACCACTTTACGAGGGACTCACAAGTGAATTAAATGTGCCAAATTTAGTTTAACCACGATTAAAGGATAGAACACAAGCACTTCAGCACAGATTACCAGTGATAAAGTAAGCAGTCCTAAAAAGGCAACAAAAATGACTTCAGAAAACAAGAGGGTAAAGGCACAATTTTGGGTATGACCATGCAGAAAGGGCTAAGTCCAATAATGGCAATTTCAAACTCTAAATCTTTCTTCAGAATTTGTTTAGCCTTGTGAGATTCTATACCTCACAAGAACTTTATTCAGAAATAGAAATGCAAAGAGGACTGGGAAATCCTCATGCACTCTGGGCACAAGTTGATGATCATGTACCATTTTGTCTCTTCTGGAATTCGGTACTGCTAAATTGGGTATCACAGTACAACAAGGAACCACAATTGTATTAATCTTTTGGAGGTCCAGCAAAATTCTTCATTTGCACTCAGATTCTTAATTACTATTACAGGAGACTTGCATGGGCTGCCAGGAGCCTCTTGAAGGATTCCCTGCTCTATTGTTTTTTCAATCACTGGTTTCATTTCCTCTGCCACTTCTTTAGACAATTTCCACTGTCTAGTTCTGAGGAATATTGCATCTGGTTTTATTTGTATTCTTACTGGTTCAGCTGTTTTAATCAATCCAATATCTTTCCCTAAAAAATCCCAAATCTAATCTCTGACAGTGAGCCTTTTATAAGGAGGGAGATCTTCTTTTGTCAAACCTGGGTATATCTCAACTCTAGAGTCCTTTATACTAATTTTAAAAAGTGATCTTCATCTTGTGTTTCTGCTGCAACATCCAGTATGCAATAAATAACACAATTCATCTTGCAAAGACTAACTCTTCCAAGCAAGTTTACTGGGCTTGAATCACTTGAATAAACTGGTGTTTATTCCGCATTTGTCCTATCTTAACTCACACATCTGCTGAAATTCAATTGATAGTTTCTTGTTCCTGATTCCTACTCCTTAGTCTTCTTTTCCTGAGAGGGAAAGGTTTGTAACTTCCACAGAATGAACTGTAGAATGAGTAGCCCGTGTATGAATAAGAAATGAAACAGGATGACCATTGACTTCCTCATGACCATTAGGCCATTTTGATCTACCTCTAGCATTCTGATGAGCTGGAATACATGGCATTTAATTTATCATGTTTTGCTCTATTATTGGGGCTGAGAATACTGGCATTCGGAAAGTTTACTGACTCTGCATATTCTGACCCATATACTGCAAATGTGACATTGCAATATTTCTCTGCACCATCGGTTGGACATTATCTACATTCCCTGTTCCAATGCCCAATCTGCCCACACAAATGACAAGCTGTAGTCTTTTTCAACAGTGCAGGCATGAGGTGAGGCGACCCTGGCAGTGTTTAGAGACAGCGTGTGGCCTGCTGCTGTGCACTACCGGTGTGAGAGAGGCGCAAAAAACCAGGGCTGCACCGGCTTACTGTTGTGGCCCTCTTTCACACTGAGTGGTGCTGTTGTTCACTTGTGTTGGCCTTCTGGACGGCGAGTTTGGCATTGTGCCCCCCCCCTGTGTGGCACATAAGAAACGTCGACAAAACGCTTTGGAACCACATAGTGGCAGGCTCAGATTGATTGCTGCAGCAAGGTGTGACAGCTGGTGGTCATTTCTGCGGCCATACTGTGAGGGGTGGAGTCGTGAGGGGTGCTATCCTCTCTCCATGTTAGGTACACCTTGGGGGCCGGGCTGCATTGAGGTACAGAACACAAAGAACGTCTGACCGAGTGCAGTGGCTCTACAAAGAGTCATGTGTGTCAGTAGTGCCCCTAAGCATGAAGAGATCAGGACAAGCGCAATGTATTAAGGGGGCGCTGGGCACAATTGTGTTGCAGTGGGGAAAACACATCATGGGACAAAAACCATCCACGCCTCACCTTTGACTCGCGAAAAACAGTAAGGCTGCAGCAAAGAGCTACCTCGGACTGAGAATTAGACGCCCTGGCGGAATCCCCATCTCCCTTGGAGGCAACACTAACTGCAATATAGGCAAGCTTGCAGTCCAATGATGGGAAAATTGAGGCTCTTAGCGGTCGCATGGACCACATATCTGCACAACTGGACAAGCAGACGGCGCGGTTGGTTGAAGCCGAAAAACGCATATCGGATGCGGAAGATGGTCTGCAGCAGGTGACTTCTAAATCCCTAGATATGGAAAAAGTACTCGCAGTGATCCAAGAATGAGGACTCAGAGGCCAGATCTCGGCGCAATAAGCTCGTCGGAGTCGACCAATGTAGGCAAGTTGGAGACTTACATCGAGAATATGCTGCGGTAAATTTTCAGCGAGGAGAGTCTATCACACTTGTTGATAGTGGAGAGAGCTCATCGATTCCTGGTGCCTCTCCCCCTCCCAGTAGCCCCTCCCAGACCGAATATTGCTTGCCTCCTAAATTACAGACACCAGGACTCGGTGCTGCGCCTGTCACGCCAGAAAGGCACCATAACTTATCAGGGTTACCAACTGGCATTTTATCCTGATTTCACGGCCGCGATCCAAGCAGCGAGGAAGGAATTTCAACCAGTTAAAAAAATATTAATGGCAGAAAACATGCAATATTCCATGCTGTATCCAGCCTGGCTCCGCATTGGCTCAGATGACAAAGCCAAGATTTTCACCAGCCCTAAACCAGCAATGGAGTATGTAAAGACTGTAAGGCCTAAGAAGAAGGCTGTCCCCGATGCTTCAGAAGACGAGGATTGATTCCAGCGGCACGTCATTCAGGGGGGTTCTCTAATGAGTACTGTGACCACATTGGATATGTTTTTCAATGTTGCTGAATATGATGCTTCACGTTGGTAGGGGTGGAATCCCCTCCAGGCGGGACCTATGGCTACATTGGTGCTCTATATCACATTATGTTTTATTTTTGTTTCAGATTGGTTGTCTCGGAAACGGTCAAGATGTACTGTTTCACTGGTTGAACGCTCACATTTCTTGAAATAATGTGTTTTGTGAGCACTGCTCCACTGGTCGGCCACCTCCCTTTACACCTAGGGAGTTTGTTGTGCTTCAGCGTCCCAAAATGGGTGCACCCCAAACTACGATATGTTCATATGTTACGCTCGAGGGTTTCTGTTTAATCACTGGGATTTCTTTGGCAAGTTGGGTGTGCTAAAGTGGGTGGAGGGTGGCGGGGGGATTGTGGTTACTGGGGTTCATTACATGTGGTTGGCTTGGCACGACAATCGTTGATAATGGGCACGTGTTGGTTTATGCAAACAAGGGAACTATGTACATCCCCGATCAACATATCTAATGATGCTGGCTAAATATAGTGTTACGTGTCTAACATGGAATGTCCGTGGAGTGAATTCCCCTAGAAAAAATTGACAGGTGTTTGCCTATCTGGACCGTCACGAGGTTTAGATCGCTCTTCTCCAAGAAATACATCTGACGAAACAAACGGAGGCCAAGATTGCTATCAAATGGGCCGGATATCGTCTGGCTTCGTCATACTCTTCATATGCGCGAGGGGTCATGACGCTCATAAAGAGGGGCACTGCCTTCACTGAGATTAAAAAGTGTATAGATGATGGGGGGGCGCTACGCTATTGTGCATGGTAAATTGGGTATCTCGTTTCTAACTATAGTCAATGTGTATGTGCCCAATACAGATGAGCCTGAATTGTTTGCGGGTATTTTTAGTATACTATGTGAATTGCCCGATGCTGAGGTTCTGTAGGGGTGCGACTTTAACACGCACCTAGACCCTAGTAATCCAGTAAGCAGGGAGGGCGCACACCTAGAACAGCTCAGCAAGTAAGGGATGGCATGACTGAACTCGCCCTAGTGGACACGTGGAGGCTTCGACAATAATAATACTTTATCAGGTACACATGCTTCTGCTGCGCACGGTAGCTGGTCCCACTTCGACTATTGGTTACTAACTGAAAGGGCGATTTCCTGGGTATTGGGCGTGTTTGCACTCCCTCGCACTTTATCCGACCACAATCTAGTCAAACTCCCTCTCCATGTCCCAAAGAGCATTCTGCGTCAATTCACATGGAAATTCCGGTCTGAAGCTTTATTAGACCCTATACACTCTACCACGATCAGGTAGGCCTTAAGTCAGTTTTTTTACTTAAACACGGGCTTGGTGGACAGTGCGGCGACCCTCTGGGCGGCCTTTAAGGTAACTATTAGGGGCACTTGCATCTGCACGTCATCAGGCATTCTTAAGGACATCAGGGGACAAATCAAAAGAATTGAGGCGGCTCTGTCAGAGCTTGAACGAGAATACGAGAGGCTTCCCAGTGCACAAACACTACACCGAATTAGGGGTCTCTTGGTAGAACACGACAAAATGGCAGCGTCAGATATCTGATTTCTGTCCAAGAGACATGTGGCACGGGCATATGGAGAGGGAGGCAGACCGGGCGATAATTTAGCGATGAAGCTTAAACACCGAACTGAGCACCACACCATAATGAAAATAATGGATGCTCAAGTTGTGGATCACTAACGCCGCAAGCCATAATTGAACAATTTCACACCTGTTACGAAAAAATTTACACCTCGCAAGGAGGGGCCGACTCACTAGAGCTCAATGATTACTTGGCAGACATAGCCTGTGCGTGGCTGGCTAAGGGGCACCAAGACTATCTGAGCCAACAGTTAGAAGCATCTGACATTCATGAGGCAATTTGCAGTTTACCTAATAGAAAGGCACCTGGGCCGGAAGGCCTAACAGCAGAATTTTATAAAGAATATGCTGAATTACTGGTACCCCATCTGCTAGAAATGTATGGCGAAGCTTATGAAGCCGGCAACCTTCCTCCCTCGCTAAGACAAGCCCTGATAATAGCATTATTAAAGAAAGATAAGATACCATCCCAATGCGAATCTTATCGCCCCTTATCACTTATTAATCTAGATGCCAAAATTCTCACAAACGTTTTAGCCGCCAGACTTCAACCGCTGATGCCGAAATTGGTCCTACCAGATCAATAGGGTATTATACCGGAGAGGTCCACGTACCACAATTTACGCACTATTTTTGCGATGCTTCATTTACTGGATCCTGCCCTCCCCGCGGCTGCTGTGATGTTGGATGCGGCGAAGGCATTCGATTCCATCGAATGGAGCTACATGTTCTAAATCCTGATGCAAATGGGATTCCCTGCGGTTTTCATTGGCTGGGCGAGGCTGCTATACACCGATCTCTCCGCACGGTGCGGGTAGGGGGCCTAACGTCAGAGCCCATCCAGATTCATAGAGGGATCGGGCAGGGGTGTCCTCTTTCACCGCTTCTGTTCTCCATCATGCTTGAGCCCCTAGCTTGTATAATCAGACAAAGACATAGAGACTCAGTTATCAGGTTCGCACTCCGTTCTGTTGGCATATCTCTCTATGCTGATGACATGGTCTTGTTCATAAGAGAGATGCACAGACACCTAGTGCAGGTGCTACGTGAATATATAAGATTTGGTCTCTTTTCGGGTTTGACTATTAATTGGGACAAATCAGTGATATTACCATTAACACCGCACACAAAGGTGCCGCCTTTGGAGTTTCCGTTGGTGTAGTCTACCAATCCCATCAAAAATCTGGGTATATGGGTGCACCAGGATCCTGAGATAGTGATTAAAGGAAATTATGGGAGAGCGTGCGTTCTGCTTGAGCAGCAGGTGGAGAGATGGGTAGTATTACCGCTATCTTTGGCAGA
Organism: Triturus cristatus; assembly: GCF_964204655.1. Classification (NCBI taxonomy): domain Eukaryota; kingdom Metazoa; phylum Chordata; class Amphibia; order Caudata; family Salamandridae; genus Triturus; species Triturus cristatus. Next base: position 410,175,209 of record NC_140590.1, read on the forward strand.
TCGGATTGCCCTCATTAAAATGATTGTGTTACCTTGCTTTCTCTACCTGTTCAGCAACATTCCAATAAAATTAACTCAACAGGTCACTATTCGTGTGGCTAATCTGGGGGGCAACAGGCTCGGGTGAGTTGAGACACACTTATATTGGATTATGATAATGGTGGCTTCTGTGTGCCAGATATGCACTTGTACTATCTCTGCACGCAGGCGCAGTATGCTAACTATTGGTACAGCCATCACGATTTCATCCCACATGTTGCGGTGGAAAATGGGGATGCACATCCGATTCCTCTAAAGTAGATATGAACACACACATATAGAGGCACGCCCAAACACGAAGTAAAAGTGATAGACACCACCATTGCTGCTTGGCACTCTATCGGCAGGCTGGCGGCGAATCCACTTTATGCTCCAGTGCTCCCCCTGGCTCATCATGCTGCACTTATGATGATGCATGAAAGTGGTGCGATGCATTCCTTGCGACAGGCAGGTATAGACACAATGCAAGACATGTTTCCGAATGGTAGGTTTCTCACAGCAGGGGTGGTGCAATATATTCACAACCAGTCACCGCTTTTTAGGTTCATCATTCACAGACTGAAGCTGGTGATTCAGGCACATTATGGCAAATTTCCTGCTGAGCCACCTACGCTGCGAACCTTACAATTGCTCCTTGTCTCTCCCACACGTCACAAACTAATAACTAAATTGTACAGGTCAGTGAGAGCAGAAAAAGTACACAGAGATGATAAAAGCTTTGCTGGATGGAATGATAGACTCACTCCACCTCTAACGCCCATGGAATAGGAACACTGCTGTAAACTCACCAGTGCCCTCACCCCCAATGGTAATTTGCAAATCATTCATTTCAAATACATCCTTCAGGTTTACCACACACCGCTACGACTACATAATGTAGGCTACGAGATAGCAGGTGTAAAAGAAGTGAGCAGCCGGATGCGGATTTCTGGCACCTGGCATGGGATTGCAAGCGGGTGTATCAGTACTGGATAGAGATAGTAGAGCGTATTCAAGATATGTCAAGGGTCCCTGTACAATGAACACCGAAGATCTGCTTATTGAGTTGCTTTCCACAGTTAAAGGGAGCAATAGGCAAATTTGTCAGAATTGTGCTGTTACTTTCGAAACGGCAGTAGCAATAACCTGGGAAAGCGTTCAGGTGCCGCAGCCAGAGCACTGGCTAAAGGATCTGGTCTACTGTAAGGAAAACCTCGAACTGTATGTGGAGGAATTGACATCCTCCTCCAGACCTAAAGACATCTGGTAACCCTTAAGACAGTATCTTCAAGCACAAGACCGGGCAGCATCACCAAGAAACAATGTCTGATAGCCTAATGTATGCATCTTCTTTGCAATGTTGTTGTCAGTACATATTATAAGTGTCTAAACAAGTGATGATCTGGGGAATAAGCCAACCACATGCTGTTTGTTAGATGTTTGATGTCTGTACTGTTTTTGGATGCTATTGATGATATTTCTCTGCTTTGAAAACCAATAAACATAGTTCAAATACTTCTCTTAAGAGAAACTCAATTACTTTACTCGTTCCTATTTCTGAATCACATGATATGCCTTTTCCCACTTTCCTTTCACTGCCCTCCATCTTTTTCTTATTTGGTGCCCCCTTTTTCCATATTTCTCAAAATTTCATTAAATCACTCCAGTCTTGTGTATTCTTAATTTAAATATTTAATGTGGGCTCTCAATGTAATAGGACCCATCGTCTTGATTTCATCATGTGTTAAATCCATTTTGTAATTTTGTTTCATTTTTCATTCTACTTATGTCTACAACTAATTCATCAGTCAATTCTTCCAATTTTTCATGAGCTTCATTAGCGAGGCTGGTCACTTCTTTGATCAAATATCATTAAATAGCTAATTTCAACAGTATTATAGGTCGGCAGTCTGTTCAAATGTATGATACCCTGCAGCATTTCTCCAAATTCTATTTTAAGGATTCCAAGACAGATCTCCTTAGAAGGTGGTTCTATTACGAATTTCTCTATGACATGCTCTGGTCCACTTGAATTAGGAATTGTGACTGGACCTTCTCATAGGGGATCCGGTAGAACTCCATTAGGAATTTGCACCACTGCTGTGTCTCCTCCGCCACTAACCCCAACAGTAGTCTGCATTGCTTCTACCTGTTCATCTATGTATGGAGGAGGTCTCAAAGTTAGTAACTCAATGAGAAATTTGTCATCATCATCTGATTATCCATCATCTTTCTTCAACTTTCATTTGTCTGTTTTGCCCTCTTCTGTTTCTTTAACTTTAGCAGGACAAATTTTAACACTCTCCATCTTATTCACGCTCTGTGCCTTCTCTACACTGTCTATCTTGGCTTCCACCCTGCCCCTGAATGATTTCTCAATCCTATTCTAAAAAGAATTCTCTTTATATTTCTCGGTTGCCATGCAATCCCATTTATTGAGTGCTTTGAACTGTGTAGTTCTAGGCATCATATCGTACATTGTCTGTCTTATGAAATTTAATTTTTCAAAACTTAAAGATTTCATCCAAAGGAAATTGTAATTTCCAATCCCGTGCTGAATATTTATTCCATTTGGGAATCCAAGCAAACATATAATAACCATTATTTCAAATGCTGGCATGCTCTCGTTCAGCATTTTTTGTTCCTCTCTAGGCTTAATCTCTTTCTTTATTTTCAGTTTTGTAAGTACTCCACCCATATATGCACTTGTTCGCACTAAAATTAACCTAAAAAGTCAAATCAATGCAAAAGACGAATTTAACAAACAATAACCAATCGTAGCTCGACTCTGCCAAAGGTGCAACTAACAAGCAATCAGAGCACAACTAGTGGTGACAGATCACCAATCCCTTGGCAGCTCCCTAGCTGAACAACAAAACTTCTCAGCAAACAGGGAAACAAATATAGCACCACAATAAAACTTTAGAAAGTAATAAACTCCTTATCTGTTTACCCTTAAAGGATTCAGTATTTCACAGGATAAAATACTCTCAAACATAAAACTCAACCTTAACAGCCTACAGAAGTGTCCCTAAAGAAATGTCTGAGGAGCTAAATTCTACAGCTTACGTTAATGTTACAAACCCCGTGGACCGAGGGTAAGCACAATAACACAAAATAATATCTCAAACCTAAAAAAGGAAACTTTGTTAATGGAGGTTTCTATCAATTTGTGAGCAGCACCTCGCTCTGCACACCATAATACAGGCAAGATAACAATATATCTCGAGATCTTGGATTTTCGACGGAGTCCGAAACCAACTTAATTCTCCTATAAGCAAAATAACATCAAATGGGTTCACAAATATGAATAGTACATTACAACAGTAATCAACCCACTAATTGAAGGCACATTCAACAGATGCAGGTCCGGCCCTTCTCACCCAGGCAAATGGGCAGCAGGCAGCAGATCAGCACATTAAGGCAGCAGTCCAACAAGGGAGAAGTCCTGTAGGCCAGCTGTCCAACAGAGTGGCAGTCCTTTCAGCAGCACAGCAGTCCTTCTTCCTCACAGAGAGTTCACCAGTCCACACGTGTACTGAGGAGGTGGTGTCTGAGGTCAACTATTTATACATGTTGCCCTTTCTCTGGAAGGTGGGAGAAGCTTCTAGAAATTATCTTTAAAGTGCACAGGCTTCCTGTCTACCTTACCCTGGCTCCAGGCTAACTACAGGGGATATGCAACTCTATGTATGGAGTCACGCCATGGCCTAGTCAAGTGTAAGTAGGGCTGGGCCCAGCTTTGCCCCCCATCATTCCAGTGATTGTCCGTGCATGCACATCTAAGCTTTCTATTGTGTGTGGTTGTCTAAGAGGAATGCACACAGTACACTCTGGAGATATATAATACAAATAAAACATTTCTTGAACAATAACTCAAAAAACTAACACCAACATGTCTCTAGCTGAACTTTCAGCAGACCTCCTTGAAAATGATACTTTGGGGTACATAATGGAAGCCTCATTCACAATACTCTCTTTCTAAATAATGTTGAACAGAGCTGTTAGATTTACATCATTCGCATGATGCCCTGTAGAAACAATGGGAGGGATGGCTTTGCAGCAGGACACTCATTATGAAGGAGAATGAGCAGGACAAGTTAAGCAGAACAATAAAAACAAAATCCATTTTATAATAATGTTCTAAACAAAAATGTAGCATAACTATTCATAGCATTATTTACACTTCTAAATGACCTGGGTAACTTGTTCTAGGTGCAATCTCATCAGTTCATCGGCTACGACACTATGCATCTTTAAAACTAAAACAGCTAAAAAATAATTTGCACACAACATTTGCTGCGCAGGACTTGGGTCACATCTCAGGTCAAGCCTCTCAACACAACCAATACACACACCTACACATTTGTTACAGTGTCACAGCCACATTACAGGGGATTCATATCACTTGGTTTGTTAAACCTTAACACCATATTTTAAAGGTGTATTTAATGACATAAATTGGTCAGATCTGACATTGACATTTGAATTGTTAAACCATTATATATTGCAGCACTTTTCAGCCCTGTGTCTCATCCACTTCCTACAACAGTATCTGCTTCTGCTCCTGGTACTGCACCAAAACCTCGACTTGCCCCAGAGAGCACAAGGGTGGTAGAGGCTGATTAGCTAAATGCCTGCTCATTTTGGTTTTGAATCTAACTTCTTTATTTGTAACTGACAGGGTAGCTGTATCTATTTAGTCACACATCCCAATGTGTTTCTCGGTCGATATGTAATGCAATTGTTACGTTATATTTTAACTGTTAAAACTGCCACATAGATTTGGCATTGTAAGGGAAGAACATTAGATATGTTAGGCCTTGTCTTGCATGAGAGGAATATTTGTGGGTCTCAAACATTGCATTTAAACTATCATTTAATTGAAGCTTCATGTGTTCGGTAGTTTACGCCCCTATCAATATCTCTCTTTCTTCCCAGCTTCTGTCATACAACAGTCCCTGGATTCCCCTTAGCAGCAGCAACTAGGCCATTTACCATCTGTTGGTCAGGTAAGTCTGGGAACGGTTGATCTTTACTACTACATGTCATCATTAGTCCTTTTGCTAACTTATTTTTGATATAGTTTATTTTATATAAAAAGTTAAATGTGATTTTATTGGTATTTATTGTTTTACTCTCAAGTATGCATATCTAATGTGTCAACATTTGTGGTTAAGTTCACTTTTACAGTTGTCAATAATCATTGACCATAATCTCTTCTCTCTTCTCCATATAAGTGCTATATAAAAAGATACCTTGGCAACACCAACTACAAGGGCACTGGTTCAGCAGCTGACATCACGGAGGTCATCCAGAAATGTAACATCTGTGGCTCGAGCCAGTGAGTTGAATTTGTTGAGATTTTATAAATCTGTACATGGAGCAATACTTAACTTCATATGCTTCTTTCTGTTCACATGTTACTACATTTAATATGATTTTTCTGAACAACATCAATTAAAGTACTGTTTAGATCTTTAGATACAGAACGTATTTAATATATTTGTACATTTTACTTCTTCTTCTTGCAGGTACTGGGGACCATGCACTAGATGATGATGCTGCTCCATCTATAAGGGGAGGACGGCAGACAATCCAATTAGAGACTCCAATCCTCTTCCTAACAGCAGTCTTAGTGGCCAACACTACTCAAGTAAAAGGGGAGGAGATGAAGGAGCTGGTTGAGGAGGAAGAAGACCTGAATGAGGAGGAGGACATTATTGCCCTGTCACAGGATGGCTCAAAGAGAAAAAACACTCTGAGGATTGCTAGTTCCCAGCCTTCAGCTAAGCATGCTTTTTCTCTCTGCGCACAGTTTAGCACTACACAGCCCTAAACTAACAGGTACTTCTGTTCAACCTCCTTCAGTTCTATTAAGGTGCATCTCTGTTCTTCTCTCATTGATGTGAGGGAGAACTAGCTGTGATGCGTAACTTGAACGGGAGGTGATCCATGTAGTTGGTGGGGGTGTTCATTTAGGTGACGCAGATGATGGCATCTTTGAATATGATAGCTTCTCCACTTCTGGGCTTCTCCTAAGGGTCTTGCCTGGTGATTTTGCAGAAGGTGAGGATGACTGTTGTGATGTCCAATGCAGAGCTTGGGTTTGGCCACGTTTCCGTGTGGAACAGCGGGTCCGGAGTGTGGTCACACAGGAGGTGTGTTTGATGAGCGAGTGAGCAGGTGTTTAGAAGCATGCTTGGTTGTGTGGTGTGTTGTGTAGGTGGTGTTTGGTCTGGGTGAGCATTAGCAGGTGACTGGTTTGTGTGAGTATGAGCGAGCGGGGTGCTGGGTGCTGTTGGTGCAGGAGTGGCTGGTGTAAGGTGTGGGAGAGTGCATGATAAATTGCAGGAGGCGCATGTGAATGCTTCTGTGCGTGGTGCAGTCTGGCAGCAGTGTTGCGAGGGGTGGCCAGGTGCGAGAAATTGGGCTGTTGGTTCAGGAGGGATGGAGCTCTTCTGAAGCAACAGCCACAATCCGTGCCAGGGTGAACTATTTAGGTCACTAAGTGAACCTGTGATTTACCCTCTGGCAGCTTGGCACTAAAGTAGTCAGGCTTCACTTACAGGCACTGTGTAAAGTATTCATGGAATGCACAAACAGTAATATAGTAAAAACATAATAGAAGAAGAATCCCACATTAATTTACAAAGCATAAAGTAAAATGTAATAAATTATTCAACACCGTGACAATAAAAATCCACTCAGTAGAACTGGAGGTATGCAATTTCAAAGATTTCAGTGAAAATAGAGCGTAAAAGCACAAAGTGTCACTCACTGTCATCTGGTCGTGCTAGACAAGGGGAAAGTCACAAGTTCATGGTGACCATAATGGAGTGCGGGTCAGATACAGGGACCGGGTTAGTCCAGCTTAAAAAGTAACCTTCTCAAAGTCTAGCGCTAAGAGTCCAGTTCGTGAAGGAGGAGGCCTCTAAACGCAGGGGGAGCATTGTGGGTAGTTGTTGCTGTGGTGCAAAGAGCAGGCCAGGCGTCTCGGACAGCCAGCGCTTTAGTGTAAAGGGTCTGTCAGGCGTCACGGACAGTTGATGCTGCAGCTTCGCATTGACAGTCACCGCAGTGTGTCGATTCTTTAGCTCGAAGTGCACATCTCGCTGTGCCAGTTGTCGCAGGCAGTCATAGCAGCAAGAGAGGGGCTCACCAGAACTTCGCGCTGGCAGTCGTCGCAGGCTGCAAGATCTTAACTACGAACGGGCCTGTTCACGCTCGTGAAGATGTCAAAACTTCAGGATTTCACCTTTTCCTCACAGGAGAAGCTGTACTGATGCCAGCCAAGGGGAATGGACATGGCAAAGCACCACTTGAAGATCAGGAACTCACTCCAGCAGCGGCCATCAGGGCTCAGGCAGGTCCAGTTTCAGTCCAGTCAGATCAACTTCAGCAGGCTAAATGGGCAGGTACATGCTGACCTCTTTAGCTTGTCATGTCCATGTTGCTCTGAACAGGAGGTCAGTCAGCTACCCTTGGGGTCACTTCAGGTAGCCTGGGATGATGGGAGCAGGTTCAGTCTTTCTTCTCAGTCAGCAGGGCAGGCCTCAAGCAGTAGGGCAGTCCTCTGGCAGCAGGACCATCCTTCTTCTGTAGTATCCACAGGTCCAGGAGTGTACTGAAGAGCTGGTCTGGGGTTCTAGTGCTTTTAACTGGGGCCAGCTTTGAAGTGGGTGAAACTTCTAGACTACCCCCACATCTGGTTCTGAAATTTTCATCCCTCCCTTGCCTTGGTCCCAGTTGCAGGATGTCTAGGGTCACAAAAACCTACTGTGAAGTTCTTTGTGTGTGTGCTGAGGCAGCTCCTGTGAAGTGCAAGTGTGGTAGGTGACAGCTTTGCACTTCTCATCAGGTCAGGATGCCCCAACCTACTAACACCCAGATCCCATTTTTGATTCTGTGTGGGAAGCAGTGGTGGCTCCCCCATTGGGGCGTGGGGGCATCGCCCCACTGCTTTTCCCAGTGCGAGAAGGCAGAAACATAAATGGTAAAAATTATCATTTTATGTTTCTGCTTCTCGCACTGTGAGAAAGCAGAAGTGCCTGGTTGGGGTGGGCAGGGGGGAGTGGCTTTGCCCACTGTTGTGGGTACTGTTTGGTCGGCCCCAGGGCCGAACAAAGCAGTCATGCGCACGCCCCCTTTTCTCTATGTAGGCTGCATGCAGCAGCCTACATTGAGAAAATGACCCGGCTGAAGTGCTCTCCGCTGCGCCTCACCAATCACAATGCTGCCATTGCAGTGTTGTGATTGGCGTAGTGAGCAGGAGGAGGGATGCTGCCTAAAACACGGCAGGACTCCAGAAGAAGCAGGAGCTGAGGCGGCGGGTCTGATGCGGTCTCGGAGGAAGCAGGTAAGTTAATATTTTATTTTATATATATAGATTACTGTCCCGTGACCGTCCCACTCCCCCGTCCATTTTGGCGGCCGCGACTGTTGGCTCCAAAATCTGCCACCATTAGCGGGAGCATGGCAGAAGGAGGTGGTGAAGGTTTACAACAGGATGCATTTTGGGCCTGTCGTGGTTTCCAGACTGGGGGTTTGACAAAGGTTTAATGTGCTGTGCCAGGCTGGCACATTAAACAAGCATTGGCATAGCCAATAGGTCTCGCCTTTGGGACCTTATAAGTGTTTAGCTATGCAACAGTTGCATAACTAAATACTTATAAGGTCCCAAAAGCGAGACCTATTGGCTATGCGGCCGCAAAAGTGAAAGTGATCGCGATCGCGATCAAACATCAAAGCGGCCTTGCGGCTGCGAAAGTGAAGGTAATCGCGGTCAAGCGCGACGCGCGCGCCTGCGCACATGCACTGTAGCTCTAGGCTGGCCTGGTAGCACTTTTTGGAGCCGTAACAAAATGTCTCGCCAGACCAGCGCATGCGCTGGGTCAGGCGAGACCTAAAAAAAGTATAAGGAGGCCGAGACTAGCATACGCACATTGCACAGAAAAGCACATGTAACCCCCGCCTGCGCCAAATACAGTTTTTAGGTCTCGCCTGAGGCAGCGCTTTAGCACTGCTCTCGCGAGAGCTTTTGTAAATGGGGGATCTGGAAGTGCAAACGAGTGCTTTCAGGCCTCCAAATACAGTGCATGTGCGCCGGCTGGGCGCGCGCACCATTTGGAGGCCTGAAAGCACTCGTTTGCTTTCACTTTCGCTGGCCGCACGGCAGTAAAGATCGGCAGTAAAGATTGTAATCTCTTTGTTCCCAGCATCAGTGAGATGCAAATGAACAAACAGCGTGAGGCCAAAGGTCTTATTTTTTTTTAAACAAACCAGGTCACTGCTACAGTGAAAGGAACAACAAGCATTTACACAATGCAATAGGTCTCGCATTTACGCGAGTTTGAGCTATTCACATTGCAAATAACAATGCCTTTTATTTGTGTTTTCGTTTTTCAAACATAAATAAAAGGCATCGTCATTTACAATGCCAATAGCTTAAACTCGCGTAAATGCGAGACCTATTGCATTGCAAATGCTTGTTGTCTTTCTACTCATTAGAAAGACAAAAACAGTAATTAGCGCCGTACTTTTGAGTACTAAAGTTGCACTGTGGCATAACGCACCGGGCCCTTGCTGCTATTGTTGGTGCAGCCGGTGTTTCCAGGACTGGCCGTAACTTTGTCAGTGGAGAATTCAAATAAAATTCTCCATTGACTAAGTCTTCACACTTAAGTGCAATGCAGTGCACTGAATGCAGTAACCGCCTTCGAGGAGGCTGAGGCTGTGAGCTGGTGGCAAGTTGGCATGACCACAAAAAGTACACGTAAACCCCCGCTGGCACCAAATACTGTTTTTATATTGCTACTCATTAAAAGACAAACACAGTAATTAATGCCACGGGGTTACAAGTACTTTTCGGTACTATGGTTGTACCGCGGCGCCACATGCCAAGCCCTTGCTGCTGTTGTTTGTGCGGTCAACATTTACAGGACTGGGTTTTACTTTGTTAATGTTAATAGCGCCAGCGAAGGCTGCACGTACTTTTTTGTACTAATCTAGACTGTTTTCAGGTGCCATGCCCTTCCTGCTGTTGTTGCTGCGGCAGTGCGGCTGGCGTTTCCATTACCTGGTGATTAGAGAATACTGTTCTCCTTTGAGGATTACGGAACTTGAATCGGCCACTTCCAGGCCAGGACGCTTTCCACACTCAGTGTGACCTTGGGTGTGGCTGGTCTGTGAAATGCGTCGTTAAAGTCAGTTCTTCTCATCTCTATCTGTTGACTGTTTGAATTGCATGGGAAATGGGCCAACAAACAATATTGAGCAACTCCACTGGTGCAGGAGGATTTGTTTATTTTTGCTGAACATGTTCCTTGATGATTTGAGTCACATTGCGCTCTGGGGTCTCCTTTATTCTGTGAAAGAAGTGGGGTTCAGTGTTATTCATGGTAATGCATGTATACTTGTGAAATCCGAGTTTATTTAATCAATCAATTAGCGTTGCTGGACAGCCAGACCCAGTCTCCATTCTGGCACCTACTACGAGGGCGCCCCATTGTGCATGACTTCAGCCCTAAATCACCGTAGTGCTGGTCAAGAAGAAGGAAGTAAACATAATTTAGTGTGTGTAAGTCTGTAAAGGTTCTGACATGTTTTACGCTTTTATATGAGCATGCTGCATAACAGAGAAAAGTACAAGACTGATAGTTAGTTACAAGGTAAAGTAAGTGATGTAAATCACCCCTAACAGTAACCGCCCGGTACCAATTGCAGCACCAGGTCACGAGGCCCTCACTGCTGCAGCAGGTCATGGTGGCTTTGCTGGGCCACTACTTCATGAACAACAGCTGCATCATTTGCAATGTTTGTAAATAATGCAGCTGGTTTTGATGATGTAGTGGACCAGCAAGGGGAGCTAATGGTGTTCCATCATCAGGATGGGGGTGATGTGATCATATTTCTTCATCCCCTGAAAGAGAACAGTGCCTTGTAAGATGCGCTGCTGCCTTTTAATATTTTAATGTTTATTCCTTGCTGTCTCGTTGTGTCCAGTCCCACAAATCACAATAATTGATATTTCCTCAGATTTCATTTGCAAAGGTATAGCAACAAATAAAGAAATCTGTGAGGTACTCAGCATTATTATCTCAAAGTCCGTTATGACGTTCTGTGGTTATATTGAATAAGCAGCTCCCTACATCATTATCATATGCAATTTCTTTATTGATGTCATAGCTACACTTTCACAATTGCTTTATTTACATTCTTGCTTTCTCAAATGTGCTTGGAATTGCACCATTTGCCCACTCTTTTTCAAAATATTCTGTGGGGGGGCGGGGGAGGGTGTCGGTCTCTCATGCTTACTGCCCTCACTTTCCTCCAGGCACTTGTCCTGAACTTTTACGCCACACCACTTTCAAATGTCACCAGCCGCCACTGGTGGGAAGAATACACAAAACCCAATATCTACTCCTAGTCTTGTGACCCAGGATATAGGGGACAGGCACCAAACGGCTAGGGCAAGAACATGCCAACTTTCTGAAAGTAGGTTCATCAGAGGAAAATAAAAAAGAGAGAATGAGCCAAGCCAAGGTCTAATTAATAAACATAAATGAAAATGAGCAAATGCACACCATCAAGCGAGTGAATGAGTAAATAGAAATTCATGAGTGCGATCATAAAGATAATCAAATTGAGACTTTGGAATCAAAATCACAATGAATTATAATGGCACAGTGCAAAAACTCTGACCATGCATTGAGCAATTAGTGAGGTTAAAGTGCAATGGAAAAGTGAAAATAACATGGAGTCAAGGGTAATAGACTGCATTAAAAAACATACATAAGAAAGATCCATAATTAGCTGAAGCTTTCAAATCTGAAAAATAAGTGTTGAATCAACTGAGGCAGTCCTGTACCCAAACCCGTAACCAGCCAGAAAACATGCAAGGATCCTAGTAGTGTCAAGGGCCCACAAAAGGACATGCACGTATGACATCACACATCGTAAGAGGAATTGGGAAATGTAGTCTACTACTCACAAGGCAAATGGCGGAAGGAGAAGAAATACACTACTCACAAAAAAAGAACTGTCGATATCAGGAGACCAACAACAACAGCCAAACACAATAAATGGTAATATTTATGTCATCCCATTCCAAAGGGACTAGCTCAAATAAACCCACATGCAATCCAAAAGATGCAAGGCAAAAATGAAAGCGCTGGGGGGTGCACTCCACATAACTGAGTGAAAGACAGGTAAGCAAGCAGAAAAAGAAAAAAGTGGTGGCATAACAGGACCAGTTCTTTGTAAAACAGCAGACCCCCTGATAACAATAGTAAGCCCGAGTAAGGACAGCCACCAACAAAGGGTGCAGTGCTTTGAAGGCAACTTACAGAACAACCACAGAATGAAAAAAATGAAAAAGTGAGAAAAAAAGAGAAATAGGGAAGCATCAATCAGTGGAAAATCCATCGATATTAGGCTAGTTAATAATACAAAGTTGTAATCAATGTTGAAAAGCAGATATGACAATACACAAAAATAGACATGGCAACCATGGCAACATGGACCCAACTTAAGACATTATCAAATTCACCATGGAGCATAACAAAGTATATGAAATAACGGTCCTAGTGAGAAGAACCGCATTATCATCAATACCTATAGGTGGACAACGTCTAGGTTGTCAAATCATTTATATTAAGGCCTGAGGCAGCAGAGTCTAGGCGATCTATCAATTTGCATTCCTATGTCATAAGGTTCCAGAGAACATTAATAACTTTGGTATTCTCCATTATTTGTTCGATTACTTGCCATTTAATGTCTTGTGCAGTGGGACACCCTTTGCTGATAGTGTTAAACTAGTGGAGCAGTAGTGATCCCACACAGTATTCTGCCAATTGGGCATCAAATAGCATAGAACACATTCTGGGAGTTACACTTCATATGGCATAATAGTGAAAAGTCCACATTCATATGTTGAAAAGTCTTAGGGCCTGATTTTGATCTCGGTGGACGGGTTAGTTCGTCACAACGGTGACGGATTTCCCATCTGCCGAAATATAGCCATTGGATATAATGGGATTATATTTTGGTGGATGAAATATCCATCACGTTGTGATGGAGTAACCCACCCACCAAGATCGAAATCAGGCCCTTAGTGTTAAATGTGTCATCACAAACACTACATGTACCCCACTTAAAATGACCCACCATAGTTGAGAAATTTACTATTCTCCCTTAAAAGCAAGGAATATCAGAGATCATTTGGTGAAGGCTGACATTTATGGTGATATGATCTGGGCCAAACCAACCCAACCCAAATTTCTCGACTATGGGGTTTGGCACTTACGGGAGAGGTAGGCCTTGCAGTAATGAAACATGAATTTAAGAGTTTTTCAGAACCAGGACATGTAAAACATAATAATTCATGTCCTCATTTTAAAATACACTGCACCTCACCCTAAGGGTTGTTTAAGGCCTATCCTATGGGTGATTTACATGTATTAAAAAGGAAGGATTAGCCCTGACAAAAGATTTGATTTTGCCACAGTTAAAAAATGCACACAGGCTGAAATGGCAGCCTCAGAAGTGTTTAGAAAGGCTACTTTGGTGGGTGGCACAATCGGTGCTGCAGGCCCACTAGTAGCATGTAATTTAGAGGACTTGGGTATATATAGCACCACTTTACTAGGGACTTCTAAGTAAATTAAAGGTGCCAGTTGGGTGTAAGAAAGGTTTACCATGTTTAAAGGAGAGAGCACAGGCACGTTAGCTCTGGTTAGCAGTGGTAACGTTTACAGAGTCCTAAAAGTCAACAAAAAGGCTTCAGAAAACAAGTAGGGGCAAATGCAAAACGTTTGGGGTGACCGTGCAGGGAGGGCTAAGTCCAACATCAGGGTTGAGAGCATGGAGGAGAGTAGTAGGGTAGTGGTTTGTAGGGGGAGAACCAGGGTTCCTGTGCTAGGCACAGTACAGGATCAGACAGGTGCTAATGGGCTTGTCTTTGGCATGCTTTTAACTAGGTCCTAAGAAGGGGGAGTGCAGGGTGCCATGATAGAGGAAACCAGTGATGTCACTTCCTGTGCAGATGGGTGTTTAGAAATGAAGTTCTCTTGCTTGGCTTCTTCTTCTTCCTTTACCTTTCCCTTTACCATACATAGTCAAATTAAAGCATCATCTTAGTAAGGAGACTTTCCCACTTGAGTGGGAGCATATCTGATTTGAAACCCCGTTTCTATGAATCACGATTCCTGTTTATGAAGCAAATTGTAGCTTTATAAACCCAATTTCTGCAGTTCAAGCAATACTTCCTTAGGCCTGTTGACTTGTTGAGCAGATGTCAGACGAGGTCAGAGGCCCACAAGTTAATGTATGAGGAACACCTTGGAAGATGGAATTTCTTACAGGGTGTTGTTGAGTTCCTCATAACTAATTTGCACACGCACAGAAGCATCTTTATGAGATTCTCAGAATCTGTAATATGGTCAGTAAAGGAAGTACTGGCCCGTCGGCACCCCAAGATGTGCTGAAAAGTTGCTGACCTGGAATGTCCTTTCAGAATTCCTGATAGTAAAAACAAGGGGGAATTACCCAAGGAATCTGATCTGGAATTACCAATTGCCACAGTAAATCCTCAGTCCACACTAGAAGCTCAAGTTTCCACTTATAACCCATTAACCTAGTGGTTGTAGAATTACCATCTCTAACACTGGGCCACTCAATAAGAAGGCCCAATTAGTTCTGCTAATTGTGTAAGAAAAACCATTGGAAGGGTTCTGAAATCCTTCCTTCTCAATGACCATATGCTTGAAAACTAATTTCTCCACCCTAAACTCAATTTGGGGTACAAAATTTCTACTACTACTTTATCCCAAGTCGTAATCTACAAATCCAGATCTTTCGAACGAGGATTTAAGATTTGCAACCACAACACATTTTGCCCTGCAAGAGACACACACATGTGCAAATGGTTTAGGTAATCAGGATCAACATCAGTTAAACCTGTTTTTGTTAACTTTCTTGAAAATAACCAGTTTCACAGGGCATCGGACAGAGTCTGTGGAAATAAACAGTGATAGTAAATACCCAAACCCTAATTGTGTTGAGTAACGCAAACAGCCCCTGAACTTTCTGTTAATGGGTTTCTCACTGACAGTCCCCAGTGAGTGTTTCCCTGGGCTCCAGTCTTATTGCTCAGTGTCCCTATTCTCTTGGATCAAGTGTATTTAAAGGAGTATTGCAAGGTGATCAGATTATAGCGCAGATAGAGGAGTCATTGCATTTACGCATGCGCTTCATACAAATTCACAGAGTTTGGTCATGTCCTATGATGCTCACAAGAAATATTAGGCTTTTCCTTTATTGGCCTATTTCTGATCAGAATCCAGAAGAAAATATGTAGTCCACTTTGATACCACCCACTCAGGTAGGTGCTGCTCTAGAGTTGTACAGTATTTGTATTTTAACCTTTGAGTTGCCATTAGTGAACAGATCACTGAAATGTATTGAACGAAACACTGTGCCTATCGTAGGATTACCCTTTGCATACGGTATAAAACAATGATATGTGATACAAAATGAACCCCCGAAATAAAAACAGTTACCAAAAAAGAAGCAAATCAAGAGAAGACCACCAGGCACAGGTATTTGCACTGAAACTTAGATGTTTTTGCTTGACCGCTGACGACACTCAGGGCCAAGTATATGAAAGCATTTCACTGTCGCAAACCATGTGATTCGCATAATAAGAGTTTGTGCCCACAAAATTATTTTTTACTGTATACAACTAGTCCTATTTTGCAAGTTGGAAAAACCTTTCTAACTCGCAAAGGGGTTTTGTGACCCATTCCAACGTAATTAGCATGTTAAGTGAGACTAAAGTATGTAGTCTCACATAACATAAGTGGTGCTGAAACACTTTTTAGAGTGGGGGTGCTACCGTTTATGTTATATCCAGCCGCCGCCCGTGCAGGGAGCGGCGAGGCAGCGGCGCCGGATGAGGGGAGATTTTAACAGATGAGGATGGGGGAAATTAATTATTTATTTCATTTTCCCTCTGCGTTGTCTGTCCCGCAACCCGGCCCCACCGCTCCACCACAAATTTTCCCCTCGTCTGTCCAACCGCCCGCCCCCAACCTGGCCCTACCGCTCTTAGCTGCGCGGACCACGGCTGGTTATATGACTGAAGTCATAGGGATTGCGAAAGATCCAAGCATCATACAAAATGCAAGTGTGGCAAATGTGCCACACCCATAGAGCGCGAGTGTGATAAGGGTGTGGGATGTAGCTGGTGGTGCATTTTGGAGCACTGGTGCGGTAGTGGCATGGAAGTGCACTGTCATTTACAGACAGGATATTTTAAGTTGAAATGCCCCAAAAATGTGCATAGAGATGCAGCTATACCGGTAAAAATATACAGCGCAAAAACAAATATCATTTGAAATAAGGTTTCAGTTCATATTTATCACTATGCATCACCAAGTAAAGTGTCTTGATTTCTTTTGTTTCCATCACATTTAATAAATTACCAAAAAGTGCTTCATTTGTGCCTTCCTAATTGCTGATATAATTTGAAATATGTGTATAGTTAAATTCCCGAAATGCAATTATAGTTGTGTGACAAACTGACATCCTTTTTTTTCATTCCCTGCACCCCAGCAGGATTGTCACCTACATCACTTTTACCAAATCCTCTCACTTCGCAGTCAGAGAAATAAGAGTGCACTCTGTTTTCCAATAAGCAGCAACTTATTAGAAGGTATTGCCTGACATTTGACCTTTGTCCTTGAACGCACAGAAAATGTGACGGATACACACAACATTTAAGGCATATTCATTGCTCATTAACCTTCTGAACTCCAGCATGATTATTTCTAGGGGTGCTGCAGCACGCCAGCACCCCTACTTTCAGTGCTAATGCACAGCCTGATGCTAGGATGGAGTAATGTCGAAAGGTAGCGCCTAGGGACAGGGCCTGTGGATTGAAAGGTGAGGATAACCTGCTTTTCTGATTTGTAGGTTTTTCACAAATATTGTCTATTGGAGACAGGAATCCAATCACCCTGATGCATTGTTGCATGCGCATTTGTGCACCGCATACAATTAGCATCCTGATCTGCCTTTGTGTCGTAATTGGAAATTCACTCAAGTTTTCCATGAATGTTCTTTGCCACATTAATACATTTGTTTAATATTATTAATTCTGCATTCGGACTGTGAGTGAATTACAGGTTCTGTGTATTTTAAGAACCACGGCCAGTAATAATAATAATAATAATAAAACCACTTTTAGAGCGCCTGGTTACACTCAAGACGGTGTGTCCCCGCGCTTAGAAATGCTACTGCTCCCTGAAGAGGCCGAGGTCCGGAACAGGTCTGGATCCTAGGCTAGATCCAGTGTGTGCAAGAGTATGGTATGCAGATACGTTGATTTTCCTAACCCTCCGTACATTGTCCATGCAAGGGTTTTGAAAAAACACACCAGTCCCAATATAGTTTCCTCGTGACATTTCTTTTTTTTCCTTCGCACATCAGCCTTTCCTACACACATATGGTTAATTTGAGCCGTCGTTTCCGGTGCTCAGCACAAGCACTTAATAATCATCAGCACCAGCACTTACAAATCATCAACACCAACCCTTTCTGGTAGGCAGGGGAGATTAAGTGATTTGCCCAGAATCACAGGATGTTGAGCCCACGCAGAGATTCAAACATGGTTCCCCAGCTCTGAGGTCGGCAGCTCTATCCATTAGGCCATATCCTCTCCCTACTTGTAGGGTTTCATGGTTAGTAGTTGGTTCAGTTTTAAGCAGCGATAACAGCAGAAAATAGGCTGGTGCAACCTGCCCCCTGACCAGAGTCCCTGCACTTATATTTTTTACAAATTATCCACTGCAAAGAAGGCTGGTCTTTAGCATACTTTCTGCACCAGTTACCATAGGTCCATTAGGATGTAGGTAAGGTCCTCAGGCGTAGGAGGAGCAATACCAAACCATTGAACATACACCATATTTGCATTTCATACTCTTAGCTGCTCCTTCCAGAATGCCTGTTTTATGACGCCATTAACATAGTGCAGGGATATATGTTGCACACATTACTTTTATCTGCATCAAAATGTTTACTTTTTGGAACCAAGTGTAGCTTGCGCATGCAGGTTTTCGATAATCTAGCGCATCTCGGCCCAGCGGTGTTATTTTGGGCTTCTAGTAGTTCTCGGAGGTTCCCACTATCGCTTCACTTGGGTCAGGCCAGGCGTAGTTTTTCACCGCACACTGGAATTATTTCCTCGCCAGAGCTGCTAGTGGGCCCTGAAAACGAACGTGCTCAGTGCTGCCTTCTCGCGAGATAACGTTAAAACCGTTTTCATCTAGGCCTTGAAATTGGAAGCTGGTAATCTCTTCATACCCTTAAAAGGGACGCTAGAATCCTGCTTTTAGCGTAAACCAGAAAAACCAAACGACATGTGTGGGTAATAATTGTAGAGGTGGTGCGAATTACGGGGCATATTATCAAGGACGGCCTTAAAATTATCGCCGGTTTAGCGGCAGAAAGCTGCCACTAAAGCGGCGATAATGGGCTTGATAATATGCCATGGCGAATTCCAATAGAAATCCATGTTCACACAAGAACATGGGCTTCTATTCTAATTCTCTTGTCAATTACCCATCCCCTCTTCTATTCTGGTACTATGGCCAGCACAGGGTTCTCATCTGACGTTAAGGTTAGTGCTCAGGTGGAGAGGCAGTCCAGCATGGCCCCATCAGAACCACCTGGAGTTCAGGTGAGTGGCACCACCTTAAATATTGACATTTGTGAACTTTTGCAGGAAAGAGTCTTGGCATTAAAAAAAAGTGGTTGTTTTCTTTATAGTGCAAGCATAAGCTATAATAAAGAAAGAAAAAATATCCAAATTAAATATGAAGATGATATGCTTCCATAAATATATTAAAAGTAATGCTTTGCACTGGTCTGCCTTCTTGGGACAGTAAACAATGATAGAGTATGCAGAATAGTGTTACTAGACGGTGGCATGGGTTTGAGGTTTTTTAGCAGTGATGCCTGGCAATCTGCACATAAAAGTTGTTGTTAGTAGCAATGGCAGCAGAGCTCCTACTACTCTAATTACTCAATTAGCAATAGTCTGCATTTGCAGGAGTGGTGCTGGGGGATGAACCAAAATAAATATTCCCTGAGTTTGGACTTCTCTGGATCCAGAGTAACAGAGTAAAGATGGCAAAATATTATTACTCAAACTTCCTGACATCCTACAGACCGGTAGTTGTCTACTAGGTAGAACCGTACATTGACAACAAATCCAAAGGCTGTAGAGGGCTGATGCACTGCCCAATTGTATGTATGCTGTTCTGAAGGTCTGAGCTAAAATGTGAATACCTGCAGTGGGCTTATCTGAAGCCCATTTTCTTTAAGCAAGGATATGTACTATTTATGATAAACGTGAGACTGGTGAGACAGCTAAAACAGTCTTTATGTTGGACCTAAAACACACACAGATAGACTGGAAGGAGCAGGAGTGCAGGGGACCCTTGGCTCACATGCTTCAGACAAAGAGCACTGGTCAAGAGCATCACAATCTTCCCAGAAGACGTAGAACAAGGGTGATAGTGCAGGATCAGTGCAAGTTTCCTTTAGCAAAATAGAACAAGTATGGTATGGCAGTGCCAGCCAGTGCAAGCTTCCTTCAAAGACATGGAACAAGTATGCTACTGCGGGGTCAGTCAGTGCAAGCTTCCTTCAAAGACATGAATCAAATGTGGTACTCAGGGCCAGAGCAAACTTCCTGCAAAGAGATGAAGAAAATGTGATATTGCAGGGCCACTGCAAGCTTCCTTCAAAGACACACTAGTGTCTGCACCATTTTACTCCTCACTTGGTTACAACTAAAGCAGCATTTCAGATTTGGTACAAGTGCAAGGAACAGCACTGGGGTATATTAGTGCAAGCTTGACTCACAAGCATAGCAAGAGTACTGTGTGGAAAACAGCTACAGCACCAGTTAGGAATATACACTTCCCTCACACCAATAAAACACATACTGATCAGGGGGGTCGTCCCACTGCTTTTGTCACAGTGCTAGAAGCAGAAACATAAAATTGTATTACAAATACCATTTTATGTTTCTACTTCTCGCACTGTGAGAAAGCAGAAGGGTTTGGTTGGTGGTGGGCAGGTGGGTGGTCCTGCTCCAGGGAAGGGTAGGAGTGGTTTGCCCACTGTTGTGGGCGCTGACTGTTTGGTCGGCCCCAGGGCCGGATTCTCAGAAGTGGGTGAGCCACTGAAAGCTCAAGTCAGATGTTTTAGCTTGAGGTCCTCTTGAGCCCTTGAACCCAGCATAGGCTCATGAGCTAGGGTGCATATGGCAACTGACTTGCTTCTTAGTTCACCAATGGTATTTTCATAAGAGTGGGGGCTGGGGAGCGTGGCCAAGAAGGCGGCCACATCGGATGCTCTTTAAGTGAGCTCCATGTTGGGCCCGCATTGAATCCTGACATCTGCAGCATCTGACCAGCCACACACCAATTTACCTTTGCTGCCCTCCCAGGGCGCTGGTGCAGGGCAAATCTACAGAAGGAGTGGCTGGGGCCAGCAGGAGGTGACCAGAGGAGGAGTCGGAGTGCATGGCCTGCAGCAATCCTTTGCCGTGTAGGCATCGAGAAGGCATTGCTGCCGTCACCAGATCGCGGAGATCGCAGCTGAAGTGGAGCCACGCTCCTAAAATGAGTTATCGCCTGAAGCTAAAATCCCGATCATTAATGGTGAACCCTGCTGTGCTGATGTTTGCCATTAGCGGCCACTTACAGGAGTGCAGGTATTTGTGGGGGGAGCATGGCGGTGGGAGAACGCCTCCCCTCCTGAGTGCACATTGGTGTCTGCAGCCCTGTGGCAAGTGACTGGCCGATGGCAGCCTCCCAGAGGGGACCCTTTGTTATCACCAAGAACACGATCTGGAAGCAACGCTTGCCCTGATGTCACGATTGGACAGTGTAGTGGTGAAGAACTACCTATGTGAGCCTGTGGTCCTGCTGCCTGGTGTGGGGTCTGCTAATGCTCTAATCCAGGGACCCGGGAACTGAGGCTCGGCTTGGGGACTTTGGCGGGGGATGCATGGCTGAGAGAGAGTGCACCCCCCTCCTGCATGCACATATGAGCCTGCAACCTGCAGATTACCTGAAGCCTGGAGACACCCCAGACCACATTGCCAATGTGTTCTTGCTGCTGGGCCCCCAGGGCGAGAAGTGAGGAGGGGCCAGTCGATCTTTGGGGCCCAACAGATGAACATTTGCATTACGTGTGGGGGGTGCCGGTGTGCCTGGGCCCTCTGGTGGTCTCCACCCAGAGGAATGACCCTTGCAGTGCTCTACTGGTTCCCTGAGGTCCTTGCATGTCGTGGGGTGCCCTGAAGGGGAACATGAACTGATGTGGCTCTTGTGTTCACATCCTGCTGGCTGTGATCTGGACTTAGTCCTCATCTCTGCACCAGTGGGTCCTTGCTTGGTGGGACCCATTGTTGATGGAACACTGGGGCTGGGCTACTGAAAGGAGTGGGTCACCCCCTCCCCTACAAGAACTGCACTCTTCCGAGGTGGGGTGTTGCCTTGGTTCGCTATGAGCAACCTCCACGCAGGTTTCTCTCCTCTCTCCCTGTTGGCTGCTCGGCAGGTCCCTGGAGCGACCACCTCAGGACACGCTGACTCTGGATGCTTTCCAGTCATCCTGAGTGCATGACTGACCGGCCGGACTGAATACAGAGGGCCCTGTTCTCCCATTGGGGCTTCCTGGAAGGACAGGGAGTGTGGCAGTCCCTCCTTAGCATTTTGGTGAGGGGCTGGGGGATCTGCAACACCCCATCACACACACATCCTACAAGACCTGCTTGTTGCCTCCCAACCTCACGCTATCATGATGGGGAATCTCAGTACCACTAGGACTCTGGCCTCCGACCCCAGTGCCTGAACACCGCCTTCAACCTCTGCTGACCACACCATGAGCACCTTGCAGCACCTGGAATCTACCCTTGGCAGGCACTCTGCACAATTTGAGAAGGTTTTCCATGCCATTCTATGCACTAAAACATTGCTAGAAGAGAAAATAGATGCTGTCTTTTTAGACATGAATTTGTTGAGTGCGGATCACCGCAAATTAGCGGATTGTGTTGATGAAGTGGAATCCATGCTGACCTCCATGGGTCCCACAGTGCATGAGTTACAGGCAAGGCTGTATACAATGAAGGAAGAGGTGGCCTTACACCGCCGGGCGCAGGACCCTGAAGGGCTCATGGCACAACAACATCCACTACCTGGGTTTTCCCAAGTGATCAGAACACCCCAGCACCAAGCACTTCCTCGAGGAAGGGCAGAGGGCCACTATGCTTGAGAAAAAGCTCCACAAGCTATTTTCCGTAGAGCAGGTGCACCGCATCCCAGGAAAGTATCCCTCACCTGGGGTTCCGCAGCGGCCAATCATTGCTCAATTCCTCAGTTATCATGACCGGGACCTCATACTGCAGCATTTCCGCACAATGAGAACCCGGAAATAGCGGCATATCTGGACTTCACGGCAGAGGTGCAGTGACTTAGGGGATCCTATATGAAAGTGAAACTTTGCCTTGGGAAGCTGCACCCCGAATATGCATCACTGTTCCCTGCAAAACTCAGGTGATGGATGGCGAGCCCTTCCAAAGGCTTCACGCACATTGCCGAGAACAATCAGGCAGAGGGAGCCTGGGTTGTCCTGCACCCTAAATGCAGGAGATGCAGAGACGCTCGAACATGGCCCACCCTGGTTAAGGTGGCAATGGAACAAGGATGGGTGGAGGAGGCGGCCTGACGGCACACAGCATGACAGTACTGCTGTCTGAACCCGTCTTAGACTCTGGATCGGACTCGGCGCAGCGATCACAAGCAGCGCTCATGATCCTAAAATTACGCCGAGGTCGGCTGATGACCTACTGTGACCGCCCTATTGCTACTGAGACCTCTATCCCTGTGCGCAGCAGGAAGAATCCAACCCTGCTGTATTGCTGAGGCTTGTTCTCACATCTGTGGGTCGGATGCGGGGACCTCCGAGACAGGCCCAGACTGTGGAGATCAGGCCCAGCAGCTGGAGCACGTGCCGCCGGAGCTTCAAAGATGATTTGTGGCCGTACGATTTTGGAACGGGGTACATACTGTAATGGAGGAGGTCACGCATGTCGCTTTGTTACCAGAGGCCAGGAGGTGTTTGCTGAATGTCTGGGAACCAAATGACTATAATGCGGCGCAGACGCAGTGGGTGACTTTGGGGTACATGGTGGCTAAGCGCAATATCGCACAGTTGTGGGGTTCCCCGAGGCCACCTACGATTTCGGTATGGAAGGAGAATATGGATTGGTGTATGTTCAGGGAAAAGACGGTGTATGTGGCGAGAGGCAAGCCTGGGAGGTGGACTAAGGTGTGGGGTCCATGGAATTCCTATCGTGGAAATATCTGCGCTCCGCCTCTGCCGCGAGAGGTCGACGTCGCTTTGTCCCCCTAGCCGCGCATTCTACGTAATTGTGTATGCTTTGTCCTCTTCTCCGCCGCCCCCCACTACCACCTCCTGTCAAGAGTTATTCCAGATAATGTGGATCTTCCCCCGTCCTGGGGAGCGCACGCTGCTATTTCGGACTCTCATTGCCTTGTTTGTGTGTTATTGTTTGTTTTTTAATAGAAAATATGAAACCATCCTTTTTGATCGCCCATGGACTGTGGCCGCGGCCTGTTATATGTGCTTACGAACTTTCAGGAGCTTTTGCTTCTGGCTCATTTGAATGTATGGCGTTGCCTTGCTGGCTCCCGAGCTTTCTAGCGGCCGGCCCTTGTGGTTGTAGGCCCTTGTTTGTATCTTTTTAATGTGTAATAAAGGTTTCTTTAAAAAAAAAAAAAAAAAAGATGATTTGTAGGATTGCTATCCTCATTTCTATACTTTTGCTTAAAAGCTGGGGGATTTCAGAAAGGGACACGTGTGTTTGCTGCCCTGGGGGATGCAGCAGTTTAGGCTTTTTCTTGTTTAGATTTTAGTTGTTGTTTTGATGGAGTCCAATAGAGGGTCTGCCAGTCTCACGTGCGTTTTCAGGGAGCACCACATGTGGTGGAGAGTGGCCTCCTCTGTAGATGGCCACTGTTGACACAGGGCACAGCAGAGTACCACACCTTTAACTGTGACTCTTACCACTAACTCACACAATGGGGACTATTGCTGATAACCATACACTGCAGAATCCCCCGTAGTGGAAGAGGTGTGGTGCAGCGGTCAGAGTGCCTGACTCTGGGCCACGGGGTTCATGGTTCGATCGCCAGCGGCAGGTTATCCCAGCACCATGTGACTCTGGGCAATAGCTCGCTTAACCTTGCTGACGGCCCTCAGCGCGGGACACCTCTCTGGAGGTAGCTGTGGGCTTTACAAATTCTGATATTATTATTATCATGTCCTTACGTGGAATGTGCACGGTTTGGCCACTCCCATTAAACGGTATCACATTTATGCCTATCTAAAACGATGTCACATGCATATTGCCATGCAACAGGAAACTCATCTCACATTAATGGAGCTACAACAGGTCTACGTGAAGTGAAGGGGGCAGGTGTACGCAACATCCATGTTGGTGTACACCCAGGGAGTGCTCATCTGGATCACACGAGGGGTCCCATTTGTTGTGTATATATCAGGACCCCTGCTACTTATATCTGTTCCCAGGGCAGTGAAAATACAATTGCACATAACAAATCCCTAGGCAACTGTGATTCTACTGAGCATTATGAAGCATGATTGCTCAAATGTTGGTAAATATATCAATGTATTGATTGTAATTATACACTTGAAATCACATTCTGCTGTTTTTTTGTATTGAGGGACTTTTAGATTGTGAAGAATGTTGTTTTTAAATTTACCATGTAAACATACAGGTATTGTCTATCATATATTTTTAAACATTGGATATGAATAAAAGTTTTTATAAGTAGCATTTATGTGAACACTTAACCTTTTTCGATACCAAAGGTATGCTCAGACATGAGTTCCGTGCTCTCCATGCCACTGGAATCAAGCTATCCTGGCTGAAGAGGGGTGAAACCCCGAAACTGGTCCTAGGATGCTTGTTTCCTGTCCAGGGAGGACCTGGCCTGGCAGTTCGGGCTGGACTGTTCCCATAGGGCACAGGGTCAAGACTGATTTGCATATGGCTGGGTCCAAACTGGAATGGCATGGTGAGCAAAAAAACGATGGATTTAGGCCCAGATCTATGTACTAGGGTGAATGTATGACATTGTTCTGCATTCTGTCCATCAACAGTTCTTTTTGCATTTGTCACCCCGAGTGGGACGGGTATGCTCAGATGTGAGTCCCGTGCTCTCCATGCCACTGTAATCAAGCTGTCCTGGCTAAAGAGGGGTGAAACCCCGAAACCGGTCCTAGGATGCTTGTTTCCAGTCCAAGCAGGACCTGGCCTGGCAGCTCAGGCTGGACTGTTCCCATAGGGCACAGGGTCAAGACTGATTTGCATATGGCTGTGTCCAAACTGGAATGGCATGGTGAGCAAAAAAATGATGAATATAGGCCCAGATCTCTGTACTGGGGTGAATGTATGACATTGTTCTGCATTCTGTCCATCAACAGTTCTTTTTGCATTTGTCACCCCGAGTGGGATGGGTATGCTCAGATGTGAGTCCCGTGCTCTCCATGCCACTGTAATCAAGCTGTCCTGGCTAAAGAGGGGTGAAACCCCGAAACCGGTCCTAGGATGCTTGTTTCCAGTCCAAGGAGGACCTGGCCTGGCAGCTCAGGCTGGACTGTTCCCATAGGGCACAGGGTCAAGACTGATTTGCATATGGCTGTGTCCAAACTGGAATGGCATGGTGAGCAAAAAAATGATGAATATAGGCCCACATCTCTGTACTGGGGTGAATGTATGACATTGTTCTGCATTCTGTCCATCAACAGTTCTTTTTACATTTGTCACCCCGAGTGGGACGGGTATGCTCAGACGTGAGTCCCGTGCTCTCCATGCCACTGGAATCAAGCTATCCTGGCTGAAGAGGGGTGAAACCCCGAAACTGGTCCTAGGATGCTTGTTTCCAGTTCAGGAAGGACCTGGCCTGGCAGTTCGGGCTGGACTGTTCCCATAGGGCAAAGGGTCAAGACTGATTTGCATATGGCTGGGTCCAAACTGGAATGGCATGGTGAGCAAAAAAACGATGGATTTAGGCCCAGATCTCTGTACTGGGGTGAATGTATGACATTGTTCTGCATTCTGTCCATCAACAGTTCTTTTTGCATTTGTCACCCCGAGTGGGACTTGTATGCTCAGATGTGAGTCCCGTGCTCTCCATGCCACTGGAATAAAGCTATCCTGGCTGAAGAGGGGTGAAACCCCGAAACCGGTCCTAGGATGCTTGTTTTCAGTCCAGGGAGGACCTGGCCTGGCAGTTCGGGCTGGACTGTTCCCATAGGGCACAGGGTCAAGACTGATTTGCATATGGCTGAGTCCAAACTGGAATGGCATGGTGAGCAAACAAACAATGGATTTAGGCCCAGATCACTGTACTGGAGCGAATGTATGACATTGTTCTGATTCTGTCCATCAACAGTTCTTTTTGCACTTAACCTTTTCCAACAACATTTTTGCAAGTATGCTTCAGAATGCTAAGTAGAATCACAGTTGGCTAGGGATTTGTTAGGTGCAGTTGTCAAATTTGTTGTGGACAGTCACAGGATGGACACTGAGGTATTTTGTATTAGAAGGTCACCTCGATGGAGTTCCGCTTACACTGGTGCCAATTTATGCCCCCAACACTAACCAGTCAAGATTTTTAGATGTATTCATGGCAGAGCTTTTTGGGATCCACAGCACCCAGGGCTCTGGGGGGCGGATTTGAAAGAGATATGGGATGTTGAAATCAACTGCTCTACCCCTCCCTTGTGCAATGCCACGTGCATTCGTACCACACAACATATCCACAATTGTCTCATCCTCCGATGCTTACGTGACTCAAGGAGACTCGGACACCTACTGGACCGTATCCCCTGGGTCATGATATGCACACCAGGATATGTATGGAACAACTGGGTGTGCTGAGCACCCGGGCAAAGTACATAGCACACACCCTCTCAGACCATTGCCCCTTGTTGTGGTCACCCTATGATAGGTCAGACATCGCCCCACTATACCCACTTGGTGGCTGCAAACAGAAGCTCTTTCTAAAACCCCATTCTAGGAGGACCTGGTGCAGTGCATCACACACTACTTTAACTTGCACATGGGCTCCACTCCATCCCAGACTCGTTCAAAGTTGTCATGCAAGGCCATTGAATTGACCTCATAGGTGATACGATGACACCTGCAGGGAGAACTAATAGCTCTAGAGCGAGGGTTATGGCCTTTGGAAATAAGGGTGGGAGACCGCACCATGACAGTCGAGCAACTCTAGTAGCTGCACAAGCAGTAGACTGACACAGAATCGTGACTGTGGAAACATAATTACAAGCGGCGTACATCCAAGCTGCATGCAGAGGGGTATCATGCAGGGAGACTGCTGGAATGGCTAGTAAATGAAGACCAGCAACAAACTCCAATCGGGGTGATTAAATTAGATGACAGCATGGTACTTACATCACAGACTGCCATCAATGCTGCATTCCAAGAGTATTATTGGGGATTATATACAGCACCAAAACCCCCACTGCTGGGTCACATGCAAGGGTTTTTACTTGACCTGCCACTGGTCAAGTTGAGCCTGCTGCAGTGGGCCATGCTGGACAGGCTTCTGCAGTTGGTGGAGATATGGGCAGCTATTTCTCAAATTGTTCAGATTAAGACGCTAGGCATTGACAGGCTGCTGATTGAGTATTATGCTGTTTTCTCCACTCAAACTACTCAATTCCTCCCAGAGATGTTTAATGAGGCCAAAAGGACAGGGCGTCTCCTGGACTCGATCCGAGAGGCCCTGATCGTAGTCCCCCCTAAACCTGGCAGAGACCAGCTGGAAGTTCGCTCCAATCGTCCTCTCTCACTTCTTGACCTAGACTTTAGGATTTTAGGTCGAGTGTTGGCGAATTACTTGCTGCCTATCATCAGCACTCTTGTACATATCGACCAGTCTGGATTTATACCGGGACATAGTACATTCAATAACATCCGCTACCTATTACGCCTGATACATGGCGCTCCCACCGAGGCCCTTGGCCGGGTGTCAGTGTATTTATACATTGAAAAGGCATTTTATACCCTGAGCTGGGACTCAACCTAACCTGATGCTAAGCTGAAGTCAGGTCAAGCGTTGTGAAATATTTTGATTGTCCCAGCAAAGTGATCATCTCCATTATGTTGGACAATTACTTCTTTATTCAGATGCTTGAAGTCAACACATAATCTAATGTCGCCAGTAGGATTAGTGGCTTCCACAACAGGCAATACCCATAGGGTAGCTTCAACCGGTTCAATTATTCCTTCTGATTCCAATCTGCATAGTTCTGGTTTAGAGCATCTTGCAAACTTAAAAGAATCTTTTTCACCTTGCAAGCTACTGGTTTGGCACTACTTTTCAATACTATGCAATTCACATATCTCTTTATAGACATAAGGAAATTCTTGCTGTAATATATTTGGTAAGACATATACTTTCCTAATCTGAACCTGAGAGACAGAATTTGGGTCAGTGTAAATACCTAACAGCGTTTGACGCGTCAGCTTAAAACTGTATCACCTGTGACAGGCAGATACACTTTACCTGAGATTAGCTCAGAATTCAATAGAGAACACAAAATAGCCAATTAATTTTATAGGTTTGACCCCATAACTAGAAAGGGTGACATTCAGTTCACACCGTTTTACCTTTCCTTGCAATAAATTCACATAGTATTTTCAGATATTAAAATCAGCTTAACACCGGAATCCATCCTCATGGATACTGCTATACTATTAAGATTCACAGTATCTGATGGATCTTCACACCTTAGATCAGAGACACAGTTCACATCATTGGTTTTTTGTAGAACCATCTCATTTTCTTCTTCATTTACCTCGCGTATCTTTTCCTTAGCTCCAGCAGATTTACAGTAATTTACAAAGTGACCACCTTTTCCACATAATTTACATACTACTTTAGCTGCTGGACAATCTTTAAAACTGGTCATTTGATTCGGGTTACCACATCTAAAACATTTAATCGGTAATAGGTTTAGCTAATGGAAGATTCAGTTTTTTGCTTTTACTGAAAATAGATTGAACACAAGAAGAAATCTCAGTTCATTTGCAGTTCATGAATGCACATCAATGAATGTTCAATTTCTTTAGTAGTACATATAACTTAATTGAGCATGAGATCACTTTTAGACCAACGTTCCTTTCTTTTTTTATCAGAGATACACTTTGCCATAAATTGGTCACAAGTTCTCTGTTCACAGCATTGCACCAAAATTACATGAAGATGTTAGTTTGCGGTCTTACATATTCTTCAACAGATTCCTCCACCCTTGTTTTCTTTTACTTAATTAATTATATTGCAACATAATAGAAATTTGGGGTAAATAGTGATTGTCTAGGTTTTTAATGAAAAGTTCCAAATCATTTGGAGAAGCATCACCTTCCGTAGTTATCTCTGAAACATTCTAAAAATGTCTTGTCCTTCAGCTCCTAAGCAGTGTATTAACAATGCTGCCTTTTTTCTGGAGAAAAGTCGACCTGATACCTTTAAAAAAGTCAGATACCTTTAAAAAAGTCAGATATTTTTTTCCATTTGGACCATGGTATAATGGGATCATCTAATGAAATTAAGAAGAAAGGAGGCGGAGTAATATTTTACATGTTAAAAGTTAATAAAGAAGAAAAAAAGGAGTAATGTAGAGTAAAAATATTAAAAGAGAGAAATAATATGAAGGAAAAGAAGTGAAGAGAAAAAAAAATAGGTAAAGAAAATACAAAAAGGCACAAAAGTGAATTAAAATAATTAACAATAATCATAAAATGTTAAGAAAAATCACTTGTTATAGTACCCAAAATCCACTTGTTATAGAAATAGAATGAAAATAGCAATGTTGAGAAATTATAGTTTTCTCTGCAGCATTTTCTTGCCATGAAGTAGATTAGAGGAAAGTTCATTAGGGTGCAGTGTCAGCAGAGGTAAGAAATCAGGATATGTAATGCTCTGGGACCGCACAAGGAAACGTTCAACACCAGGAGCAGGCAGAGCAATATGATATCAAGGTTAGTGAAAATGTCCAAAGAGAATTCTGCCACACCAAGGAAACTGAGCACACACTCAAAGATTATAATAAATGAAATACAAGCATTTGCAAAGCGCACAGCTACCTCCGGAGAGGTGTCCCAGTGCTGGGGGCCGTCAGGAAGATTAAGCAAGCTATTGCCCAGAGTCACATGGTGCTGGGCTAACCTGCCACTGGAGCCGGGGATCGAACCATGAACCCTGTGGTCCGGAGTCAGGAACCCTGGTCGCTGCTCCATACCTCTTCCATAATACAATAACGTCTGATAAGGCTTACATGCGAGGGCCTCACAGCGGTGATGCATGCGCTTGTCACACCAAGTGAATTGAGTGTCCACTAAGAGATCACTATGCAATGGAGTCCGATGAGATTCACGCACGAGGAACTTGCGGTTAAGATGCACTCGCTAGTGGAACTTGAGAGAGCATATGCTGAGCACTTATGAATCTGGCTGCTAACACGGTACACGCACTGCAAAGAACCATAAATCAGCAGCGGCTCTTCTGCTATGGAGGAGTGTCACACCCCAGGCCAGCAATTTAAAAAATGTTATAAATAAAACGATAATAAAACTGATTTAAAACCCATTTTATTATCATTTTATTTAGCTTGTGCAGAGGCTTGGGGACTGGGCCAGGGTGGTGACAGGCTGGAGGGGGAGTGTTTTGCACTGCCTTCACTGCATATGTAGGTTTGGCCGGCCGTGTCAGGCTGGTCAAACCCACATGCGCAGTGAAGCTCTTTACAACCCAGCTGCATTGCTGGGTTGGAGAGCAGACACAAACTCCCAGTCTGACCTGCAGAGCAAATCATTAGCACTCAGACCAATCCTGAAGCTGCTCTCTCATGAGAGCAGCATCAGGATTGACCCCAGGGTAGGTTGAGAGCTTGTGCCTACCTGCAATGAAGTGGAGCAGAAGAGCGCGACGTGATGCTGGAGGGCAGCAGGTAGGTTTTGTTTTTAGGTCTCGCCTAGCATTGCAGCGCGCTTGCGCTGCTCGCTCTGCGAGGCTTCTTGTAATTGATTTCAGTTAGGAAGTGGAGTGTATTCTCTGCCCATTCTTGCCATTGGCTTGCGTCATCATTCATGGTAAACGCTGGCTTCCCGTTATAAGTGAGGCTTTTTAGTCTCTCCTTGTTACCGCCCTGTCT
This sequence comes from Triturus cristatus, assembly GCF_964204655.1. Lineage (NCBI taxonomy): Eukaryota > Metazoa > Chordata > Amphibia > Caudata > Salamandridae > Triturus > Triturus cristatus. The sequence continues at coordinate 410,206,592 of NC_140590.1, forward strand.
CCTTTTCACCCCGCCCACCTGGAATGGATCATTTACTTGCGGCTTTACACACTCTTTTTTAATTAGTCGGTAGGCACTATGTTTTGTCATTTGCCTTTGGCAAGGGCGGCCGCGTGTTCAGTTTTGCATCTCACTTTCAGTTAAAGTGAAAGCGTGATGCAAATATAAACAAGCGGCTGCCTTTGGGCAATGGCGAGAGTTTGTGCTGCTTTTGCCTCTGCTGTATGCCTCCCCCAGCCGGTTCAATCAGCAGCAGGCACCACGGGCCAGCGCAGCGCCACCTCACTCAAGCTACAGCCCACAACCTCCTTCTCTGGCTTAATCGCGGCTGCCGTCCCAGATTGTCATGGGCCAGCTGCTCACCAGTATTCCTTTCCAGTCCTCTGGGCTCCAGGGGACAGCCCCGGCCAGTCTTTCTGTGCCTTTGCACACGCCTCGGCCCCGCCTGTATGCGTGGAAACCCGCCGCGGCCCAGCACCACTTCTGTCTCACCGGACTGTGTCTGCACCTCGCAAGCTGCTGATGATCTGCTGTGGCGGGCCTGGCACTCATCCTATGCAGCGCAGCTCCTGCCACAAGACATGTGTGACCCTGTCTACGTGATATTTCTCCCCATAGGTATCAGGACAGGCAGGGCGCTGCCTCCGCTAATTTGTCTCATTCAGCTCACCTCAGCAGTCCCTGCATTCGACATCTTGGGGCTGGTCAGCTCCCGGCTGCGCCTCGGGCACGCTATATTAGAATTTGCCGCTCTCTTTTCTTGCCTGCATATTGCCAAGTACTTCTGACAGCAGGAGGGTGTCCACCAGTTATTAAGGCCGCCCCCTCCCGATTCAAAGCATTATCAGGATTAGGTCAGACAGGTATCTATTGGCCAGAGCACCACTTCGTGCTTCCTACGCCATTGGCATTAAACCTGTCCTGTGTTGTAGTCTTCATGAATATATTGCATTTTAAGTGTTTTGAAGATCTCACTCAGCCCCCTCACTTCCTTGTCTCCCCACCTCGGAAACTTCAACCTCTTAGAAAATCCAGCACCTTAAACCTCAAACGTTTTAGCCACTGCACAGAATCAACCCAGCTTACTTAACTCTCCTTACTTTCATGCCAGAAACATGTCTGCTCCTGTTCACTACCTGCCACAGGCCAACCAGATCTCGGCATTTTCTGTCTATGGACCCACTCGTGCAGAACCCAACTGCCGCCAACCTCCCCCATACCAGGTAATCCCTAAACAGTCCCCGTAATCACTCCAGCCTGCTTTGAGGTGCTTGCAAAACTCATGCGCATCCTAACACCACTGATAGCCTCCAGATACACACAAGCATGTTCAGCTGCTAATCCCAGGTGCTGAGCCAACGTACATCCTATCCGATCCTGGCTTCTTCCGAAGTTTACAATGTCTAGCCTTTGTTCTTGTGCACCTCTTTGACTGAACACTCCATCACCTGTGGGTGCAACGTACTCCAAGGAATGCTCCAGTTTTGTAACGAAGTCCGCCGCATTTTATTACCTTGATAAAGTGATGCAAGGAGATGGCACACTGGCTGTGTTTCCTGGGTCATCTGTGACACCTTCAACCTCATGAGTAATGTAAGTGGCCCCATGTAGTGTGTAAAGCAGCCATGAGTAGTCTGCGATTGTTCTGTGGTCTGTTTTCACCACCATCCTGTTTTCAGCGCTGCCCACATATAAGCTCATTTGAACAGGTGTACGAATGTACAAACCCATTTCTTTCTCTGTCAAGCACAACGTAAAATAGCAGGTACTGGCAGGTGCAAACATTTCATCTACACCACAGGTGCTCTGAAGCCACCTGCGCTGTGTTGTACAGCAGCAGTTTGTAATCTGGGGCAGGTTGTTTCACTTTTCTGATTGCGAGTTTAGTCCTCCAGGCAGGTCGTGCAAAGAACAGATGTTTAAAACCTGGGCGGGATGAAGGCCAGGATGAGGATTGGAGGTGGGAATCCAGGATCTGGGAAGGTTACTTTTTAAGGGTTTCAAAAACCGCTTTGAGCAGCAGTGCTGCTACACAACCCCAGAGACACAACAAGGGCATGCTGCTACTCATCACACATGGCACCAGACTTCCCTGCGTCCAGTGTTTTAAAGTTGAATAGTCATCCATTATGAAAATGTACTTCTTTATATGTACAAGATACTTTATGAATGCTTTACTTCTGTCTATTCGGGTACTCTAACAGGGTAGTTATAATGAAATGAGTTGAATTTTATTTTGTGTGCGAGATTTATGATTCTTTAGAGCCCACACTCCTAATCATCTCCCTTAAAAACAGACAATCACGTGGCCCTCTACCATCGCGCCTGGTGGGGGAAAGCCCCACTACACGCTTCACCACTTAACAATGTCAGAGGGAGAGCAGCCTTGTCCTTATTCATGCATTTTAGCTATTCACTAACCAACTAGTGTAGAAATCTAGCAGGACCTGCTTACCTTAGGCTACCTACAATAAAGCATCCAGCGTGGATTTTAAATATGTATTCCTGAATCACACTGCACGGGCCATTGTGCAGTAATTGCATAGCTCTTCAATCCCTGGAGTCCAGGATAATGTGCTGCATGGCTGAACACTCATAAGGTCCCAAAGGCAAGAACTATTGGCTATGCCAATGCTTGTCTTTTTTTTCTGTTGGTCTCTGTCATCCCCCCAACCCCTCCCCGCCTCTTTTCCCGTATACGAGCTGCTCCTGCCATAAGTAATTACCAATGTGAAGTTAAATGATTCATCGCACCCGGCGATACAAATATGCATCTTCTCAGGAACGCAGCAAGTAGCACACGGCCAGCTGCCAATTCCAGTCTTAAAACCCATGGTGCTCTTCTCCAAAGTACAGTTCAGAATAAAATACGTCATTCAAGTAGAAATAGCCGGGCACTCCAACAACAACAAAACCTGAAATACTCCCATTATGTTTGAAAAGGAAGTATCTGAATAAGTATATGAACAGTGACTTAATTAATGCTTTCTTGACAAGTGAGTAGCAAGATTCAATGGGAAACAACCTTTACAACGCAGTCATAACATCGCACTACCTTTACATAGCAGTCATTACATCGTAACATCCTTTACATCGCATGTCATCACAACGCATGTCATTACAACGCATGTCACTACAACGCAGGCATTACATCGCAAGTCATTACAACGCATACCATTACAACGCATAGTACCCTTACACTATCCAACACCTACCCTACTGTTGCACTCAATGGAGTTAGAATAGTCATTTTAACCCCTACACTATCCAACACTTACCCTACTGTTGCTCTCACTGGAGTTAGAATAGTAATTTTTACCCCTCCAATATCCAACACTTACCCTACTGTTGCACTCACTGGAGTTAGAATAGTAATTATTACCCCTATACTATCCAACACTTACCTTAAATGCGATGTAATGGTATGCATTGCAATGGTATGCATTGTAAAGGTATAATGTGATGTAATGGAATGTGTTGTAAAGGTAGTTTCTGAAAATGCGATGTAATGGCATGCGATGTAAAAGAATGCGTTGTAAAGGATTTTGCGATGTAAAAACTGTGTTGTAAAGGCATGCGTTATAAATGTATGCGTTGTAACGTCATGCATTCAGATTCAATAGGTTCCAAACCAGATTGTCGCCAATGTGAAGACCATTATATAGGAACAAATAAGACAGTAGAGGTGGCAAAAGTAGGTGACTTCTTTATTTGAAAGATGAAACTCCAGCCACAGCCCTGCAGTAAGTTCCCATCTCAGCCACAGTTCTCAAAGCTTCTCTTCAAATACAAACATTCTAACATTCCAAATGGGTCATACCAACAGAGGATAGGTATGTATGAAAATACTAAACATCTGCAACAAAATCTAAAAGTAGCAACATAAATGACAATTTACCATGACTACATAAAACATTTAAATTAGCCTCCATCGTACCTTTAAATCCTATTTTTGAAACAAGAGGAAAATGAGAGCGTGGAGTAGAGAGAGAAGCCCAAAGAGGGGAGAAGGGGCAGAAAATTAGGGCAAGAGTGGATGAGGGAGGAAGAAGCAGAGAAGAGAAAAATAGAGATGTATTACATTAATATACATCACTGGGTGACATGTATGTAAAAAAAAAAGTTTTTAGCTTGCTAAATTGTTGCATGAAATATATGCTGCTTAACAATACTTATTACCCAATGCAATCTCCTTTTCCCATGAATAATATTTACCTTTTTTAATTCCCTACAGATATTACATAATCACCTGATCAAGGCATGCAAAACAAGACCACTGTGGAAGAATTCGTTTTGCTTGGCTTCTCTAGCCTCCCAGAGCTTAAAATCACCCTGTTTGTTCTGTTCCTCTCACTCTATCTCTCCATGTTGATGGGTAACTTTCTCATTGTGACCATCACCTTGACTGATCCTCGTCTCAACACACCCATGTACTACTTTCTTCGTCACCTTTCAATTCTTGAAATCTGTTACACATCTGTGACCATCCCCAAAATGTTAGAGAACTTCCTAGCAAAGCGAAATACCATCCATTATGCTGGTTGTGCTGCCCAGCTATACTTCTTTATTTCACTTGGTAGTATTGAATGCACTCTACTTGCCGTCATGGCGTATGACCGGTTTGTTGCCATCTGCAACCCCTTAGGATACTCCATCATTATGAGTAGGTGGGTGTGTCATTCACTGGTGAGCATCTCATGGCTAAGTGGCTTTCTCAATTCCATGGTGCACACAGTCTTCACTTTCCGACTCCCATTCTGCTCCTCAAATGAGGTGAAGCAGTTCTTCTGTGACATTCCACCATTGCTGAGCCTGGCTTGTGCTGATACACACATAAACGAAATGGTGCTCTTTGTAGTTGGGGGTCTGTATGGCCTTGGATCATTCCTGCTCACTCTCATCTCCTACATCCAAATAATCTCAGCCATACTAAAAATACGTACTAAAGCAGGTCAACGTAAAGCCTTCTCCACCTGCACATCTCATCTCATCGTGGTCAGTCTTTTCTTTGGGACCTCCTTCTTTATGTACCTGCGTCCCACCTCCAGTTATTCACTAGATCAAGAGAAACTGATTCCTGTCTTCTATGCTGTGGTCACTCCAACCTTGAACCCCATTATCTACAGTCTACGGAACAAGGAGCTCAAAGGGGCACTTAGGAAAATGGTGTATAAAACAATAATGCTGAATAGAAATATTAAAATGTAAAGCTCATTCGAGCCACAAAATCCATTTGAGTTCTTCTGAGAATTTCACCACTGCAGGACTGTTTCTGCCCTTACTGATCTCATTATCCTACCTAAGCCCTGTGCCGACCACAAACAGGGTGTGTCGCCATCAATCATAGACTATCTGTGCTATGAGGCTGCCTTATGTGCACCACATACTCACACACAAAGTAGTGGGTCTTTATTCAGAACAGGATGTATGTGTGAAGTCCATCTGGATCTTGGCAAAAACCTAAAGAAGACTAGGGTAAACAAAACGTTTAGGGGTAGATCTGAGGAGAAGTGAAGTGTATAAAGGCATCCCATTAAGGAGAAAGAAAGGGAGTATTTTTATACTACATTTATTACTGGGCTATTGAGAGTTGTGAAAATTTGTCTAGGTTTTTCTCTCACTTCTAGATGGCATTTGGTATTTACTGACCTTTCCCCTTTTGGTTTTTGTAAGAAATCGGGTTAACAGCTGTGAGTCCTACATAAGAAATACGTTCACAGTTGTCTCATAACTGGGAAGCAAGTACCATTATTGCACTTGACTCTCTCAAGGTAGTGAGGCAGAGCAGTCCAAGCAGTCCAGGCTCAGGGTAATGGTGTGGGCTAGCAATCCCAATTCACTGGCACTCAACAACAACGCTCCATCAATTATTGTCCAGTCAGTGCTTTTTCTTCTAAAAAGGAAAGGCAGTTTTATTAAATACACTCTATTAAATACTATACATTAAATTACGAATATATATATATCAGATAGATTAAAATTCCTTTGTGACACCCTCATATCACATTACAACACTAGTGGGTCCCTTAACCACATAGTCACAATGCCCTCCACCTATATCAGATGCACTATCACAAAATAATGGGTGTAAGTGTAAATACAGCAGGACTACTGGCTTTGTCAAGGCATCACCACATTAATAATAATAGTTTGTCAAGGTAACACATTACAAGGGGCATTAGTATATAAAAGGAATGCCTACTGGCTTTGTCAGAATGTCACCGCCCTAATGAAATCAACCACAAGCCATGTTTCAACATGACACCATCATTTACATCAATAGAAATGGTAAACATTCGTTGTTTACATTCAAGCTGTCAAAAAAGCAGTTGAATTCAAAACAGCATGTGTGTCTGAGTCCTTCTTCACTTGCAACAGGCCACATAAAATCAACCACTAGGAGTCCCCGTATTCCCAAGCCTAAGAACAAAAAGATCCAGCTCTGGAAGTGCTTCCAGCCGATGCAAATCTCCCCTGGAGTCGTACTATTAGGGCCCCAGGAGTCTTAGGGTTAAGGTTTCCTAAAATATTCTTGAGGGCTTCTGCCCCTCCAGCAGTCCCGAAAACTCATTGGGAAGCAACTAAGTAGTCCCATAATGCTTTGAACATGCAGGGAATTACGTGGTGCTCTTCGGCTAATTTTTATGTTGTGTATATGAGCGACAATAGCTGTGGCACTTCGGTGCCCTGACTTGTACCTCGTGCCATTTCCTTTTGCTTCTTTTAGTTTCAGTGCCCTGGTCACACTTGGAAAATGCACAATCTCCTGTAATGTTGCAGACTGAGGAAGGAGACGCAATGCCCCCGGGACACTAGCCAGCTGCTTGCACGCCTCTCAGGGCAATATGGGAACTGGTACCATTCTCCTTTGCTCCCACTGCTTGCAAACATTTTTTTTTATTCTGGCTCCTTTCCACAAACGAAGCTCTTTAGTGTCCTCTTGTAGTGAATTACCATTTATTGTTTGTGGTACCCCCAGAATTTTGTCCTAGGTGTTTTTACTTGCTGTAGAACTCTGTGCACTTTACCCGTGCTAAACAGTGACAAAGTGCATGTGCTCCTTCTTTCAACATGACAACAATTGTATGCCCTTAATTGGCATATTGAATATTCTTATAAGCCCCTACAATAGGGTACAAAGTGTACCCAAGGCCTAAACGTTAAATGTCACTAGTGGACAGAAGCACCGGTTGTGCCACTCGCTACAGTGACAAGGTAAAACATGACTTGACGCCTACTACTGTAGTTTGACTAAAGCAGCTTTTAAACTGCAATTCTACCTTTCAAAATAAACCCTTTTGTCAGATCCACACCTGCCTTTAAAATATCAGCAAGTCACCCCAAAGTAGGCCTTATTGTCCATAAGGCATGGTACATTGCATTTGGAAGTAAGGTATGTAAAACTGTAATGCTACACAAGGTCTTACAGTTAAAAAATGCCCAAAAGCATTTTTTTCTGTAGCAAGGCTGACTGTTCCATAGATAAACACTGGGATACAATTTTAAATTTAATAATGATAGGAAACACCCGGAAATGTATTCCTTAGACTCACTTTAATTTTTCTTGAAAGTCCAATCACGTCTTTCAATAAATATTATGGAAAAGGAACTTTAGGAAGTTGACTTTCTCAGCCTAAAGCCTTTGGAGGATACTTTAGAATAGCCTCCAACTGCAGTCCTCCAAGTGCTTAACTCTAAATGAGGTGGGAAAATTGCTCCCACAGAAAGAAACAAATGTTTGGATGTGGAGAGGTGTTTCTGTTCCTCTGGCAGAATGACCATTTGGGCAGTGCCCAGAAACTTAATTATCTTCAAAGGGGCCACCCCTATCATAGGTAGATTCCAGGTGACCCCTGGCCAGGGCCTTTCTTTGATTCCCCCAGCCAGTCTCCAATCCCAGTGGGAGAGGAGCTGCCTCCAGAACCGGTTTGAAGAGATTACAGAGGAGGGATTGCTCATTTCCCTGGCCACACCTCTGAGAGTGGGCACACACGTTTTACATAAAGGGAGAGGTGTTTCATTTTCTGTGGGATTGTTTTCCGTAGGGCACAAAGGAGATACTGTAGGTAGGGTAACTACTGGGAAATTTTCCCCATCGGCTAGGAAGGAGTCACCCCCACCTACAGGCTAGTGCCAGGCATATTTGTGGCATCCCCAGTACTCTCCTTAGAACAGTAATGGACCTGTGGAAGATCAGAAGAGGACTGAACCTGGTGTTGGAAACCTGAGAAGAGTCCTAAAGGACTAGACCTGTTCTCCCTCTTGTGCCGAGGACAAAGAAGTAGACTCCAAGGGTTATAAGGCTGATCTCCTTTTCAAGCTACATGGGAACAACAAGCTACAAGAGAGACCTTTCCTCAAACTACCCAGATGACCAGTTCTAACTGGGCCTGATCTGGACCCTGCTGGTGGTTTCTGCTGGAGTAAGGTTTGACTCCCAAGTGCTCTTCCTCAGGTCCTCAAACTCTGGCTGTGTGAACATGTACTCATCCTAACATCTTGAGAAACATGAAATTTAGAAACCTTTTGACTTCAAAGACATCAAAGTGTCAGACAATCTGCCAAGCCAAACTAACCTAAGTGAGTTGTCACTGGGCTGAAGATTCAGGTTTTTCCTACTTAGAGCCTTTCTGCAGCTGCAAATCCAATTCAGAGGGAACTCACAGAGAAGGTATCCGGGATTGTGGTGCCCTCTTTAGCCACAAACTTCAGCTTTGCCCCGGTGGTGGAATCTGAGCTCCAAAAAAGTTACTAAGTCTGAACTTAGAAAGACGTCAAAAGTATCTGGTCACCGAAGGACCTTCCTTGGACATGAAATTAGATTTTTTCCAATTCAGAGCTTTCTCTCCAAAAGACAATGGCTTCACCAGGAACTCGTCCAGTGGCTATCCAATCTTGTGGAGCCCTCTTTAGTCTCATTCTGCTGTATTGGCCCTCTTAAGATTTTGGAGTTCCATTTCAAAGACTGAGTCCAAAGATAAAACTTCTGACTTGGTCGAGCTTGGTTTCTATAGTGTAACGCCTCTCCATTGTAGTCATCGTTGTTAGATCTGGGGGTCTCTAGTTGGCAGAGGTAGGTAACACTGTCCAAATAGGGACCCTTACTTCTAGTCAGGGTAAGGGGAATACACTCTTTAGATAACCCCTGCCCACCCCCTTGGTAGCTTGGCACGAGCAGACAGGCTTACTCGCAAAGGCACGATGTGACGATCTTCGCTGGCTCTGCGACGATGTTCGCAACGACAAAATGCGGCCCGCTAACGAGCGGTGCGACGATCTCACTCAGCGGTGGCAGGCTCTGCTACGCTACTCGCAGCGACTGGAATCTTCCCGCTCCGGGGGCGATGCGCTCCGAAGACGAACGCGGCGTTGATTTTGCAGCGGCAATAGGCGCTGTGGCGATTTTCGCACCAACGGAAATTTTCTCGCTAAGCCTGCGGTGCGTGAAAAAGTTGCAGATCTTTTACTTCTTTTCTCTTGGTCAGCTTCCCAACAGCAGGCACCACTTCCAGAGACCCCATAATGGGATCAAGCACTCTAGGCAGGGAAGAACTCACACAGCAGAGTTCAGGGGGAAGCTGGGGTGAAGTCCTTTTGTTCCTGAGACTTCTTAACGGGAGGCCAGCTCTACTCAGGCCCTTGGAGATTCCTTCAAACCAGGCGACACAGCACACAGCAAAGTCCTTCCCCTCTCCTTGGCAGCAAACCAACTGCAGGTCAGCCTTACAGCAGGTCAGTCCTTCTTCTTCAGTCTTCCAGGTTTCTCCTTGGCAGAGGTTCCTTCTTGATTCCAGGATGATCTATTTTTCTGTAGTCTGGGTCCCAATAATTATACCCCCAAATCCTTTGTCCTCTGAAGGCAGAGGGGCCTTGGCCTATCAGAACCAGTTCTGGCCAGTCCTGGAGCACTCTGTTTTCTTGGTTTCTTCTTTCCTTTGAGAGAGAGGGGCAGGATCGTCAGCCGCCCAGCAGGGGGTGGAGCCAGCATTGTGGAAGGCAGGCACAGCCCTATTCAGGCCCAGGTGCTACTCCTCCCACCCATATACAGGGGAATTTCCCTATTCAGCCCTGGGCTGACTCATTCAGCCTCTGGGAGCCACCCCTGTCCCTGTCACTCACAAACCAGACAGTCAATTCACAAACAGGCCAAGGCACACAGAAAGGGCAGGAAAGGAAACAGCCACTTTCTAAAAGTGCTGTTTTCACACACAGGATTTAAAAACCATATTTCCTAAAAGATGTGTTATTAAATTCTGAGTTTAGGGATACCAGACTTTAATTTTCTATCTTGCTCCTATGGGAAGATATGCAGGTAAACATTATACTCAGCATTCCCCATTATAGCCTATGGGAAAGATAGCCTTTCAATAGTGAAAAACGAAAATTGCTGTAATTCACTACCAGAGCATGTCACCTACACCAATACATGCTCTACCTTTCACATACACTGCACCGTGCCCAGGGGGGTACCAAAGGCCTTCCATAGGGGTGTCCAATGTGTACAGAAAGGGAAGGGTTAAGCCTGGCCAGTGTGGACACTGGTCAGGTCAGCATTGCCGTTAGCAACTGCACCCAGGCACTGCGGTGGCAGGCCTGTGACACCATTTTAGGGCTACTCCTGTGGGTGGCACAATCAGTGCTGCAGGCCCACTAGTAGCATTTGAATCACCAGCCCTGGCACACTCAGTGCACTTTACTAGGGGTTAACAGGTGAAACAAATACACCAATCATGGATAACCAATCAATATAACAATTTACCTAGGGAGCACTTGCACTTTGACACTGATCAGCAGTGGCAAAGTGCCCAAAGCATATAAACAGCAAAAACAAAATCCAGCACAGCGTCAAAAATACAGGAGGTAGAGGCAAAAAGTCAGGGGAAACCATGCCAAAGATGCCAGGTCTAACAATCATCAAATCATGAATTGGTATCAGAACATCTCAATGAGTTGACTGTCGTTGGCGCGCAATGCTTTTTGGTGTCATTTTTAACCTTAAACGTTAGAAATTCACATGTCTGGTTCTTCTTATTGGTTTATTATTGTTCTAGTTTAATTTTATCTATTAAAAGTTGCTCTATTTTTCTGAATTGGTTTGGGATATTTTTATCGTTATTTTTTGACTTGATAAATGTTTCAATATTGCATATATACTTTACACATTGCCTCTAAGTTAAGCCTGTTTGCTCTGTGCCATAGCTACCATGGGTTGAGATGAGATTGATTTGGTGACTTTAGTTGCTCACCCTCATAAGGATTGTGATTATTAGTTGAATTGGGTAGTTACCCCCTCAATCAATGCTCCAATGTCTTACAGGATTCAATTTTTACCACTGACAAATGCCTTTGGTCCAAATTTAAACACTGCAGTGGATGAATATCATGGGATTTAACGGCAAAATCTATATTTTGAAGCAAGCACTGGGCAAGTCATTTAAATATTGTAAGAAATTGGGACTATTGGTTGGGGGAACCCCACTGAAGCAACAACCACAATATTTGTCAGATGGACTACAAAAATCACTAAATTAACCTGTGCTTAACCCTCTGATCTGTGCTGTTAGCCTGCCACAAAAGCAGTCAGGCTTACCTCAGAGGCATATGTCAAGTATTTATGCAGCACACGAACAGTAATCACGTGAAAACACAATATAAGACAAATCGCAATCGAGTTTAGAAAAAAACAGAGTAACGTTTAAGAAAATAATTGTATCAGAAAAATACAAATTAGTAGAACTTGAGATATTGAATTTTAAAGGTTTGGTTAACAACAGGGTCAAAAGGCACCAATCATCAAATGAGGGTATCTGGTCACGCTGGACAGAGACACAATTACAAGTTCAAGCTGACCTTAATAGAATGCAGGCTGGGCACAGGACAAGTTTGGGCTGATGAGAGCTGTACCTTATGTCCTTGGTGAAAGGTCTGTGTGACATTGCTGTGTGAGGATTTGCGTCACTCAGCATTGGTTCTGTTGAGGCTTTCATCTTTGCGGTGAAGCTCTGCAGAGCCTTGCGTCTCTCAGCGTAGGTTCCAGTGAAGCTTTTAGTGTGGTAAGGCTCTGTTTGGCTTTGCATTGCTTTACACCAGATTCAATGGAAACTTGACTTAGGCAAGGAGGAGTTCTCTCTGATGCCAGCCAAGGGTCCAGGGCATGGGGAGGCACCTCTTGAGAATCAGGGACTCAACCCAGCAGAGGCTAACAGGGCTTAGGAAGGTCTAGTTGCAGGTCCAGTGCAGCAGGCCAGCAGGAAGACCCTGGAGCTTATTGTGTCCCTGTAGCTCCAAACAAGATGTCAGCTAACTGGAACTTGGAGTCACTCAAGTTAGCTTGAGATGAAGGGAGCAGGAAAGGCCACAAGTAGCAGGCCTTCCCCTGGGGAACAAGACAGCCCTTCTTCTGTAATGTCTATAGATCCAGGAATGTACTGCAGAGGTATTTATACCAGGTGGTAACCTTTGAAGTGTGTGGTGGGTTTCCTATACTACCCCCTGCATTTGGTCCTGAAAAGTTCTTCCCTTCCCCTGTCAAGGCTCCATGAAAGTAGGTAACAAACAACTAATGTCAGGTTCCCTACTGTGTGCAAGAGGCAAAGCCCTGTGAAATGTAAGTGGGACAGGGCATACCTCCACAACCATCCATCCTGGCACGATGCCCAGCCTGCCTATATCCTGTCCCCTTTGCCTAACTGTCCGGGAGGAATACACAAAACTCCAACACCAGCGTCATTCACAGTTATGTCACAAAGGGTACTGACAGAAGGCACAAAGGATTTGGACAAGAAAATGCCAACTTTCTAAAGGTATGTAACAAGGAAGGGTAAGGCTCGAATCAGTAAGGCTGAGCCAGATAAACAAAAAACAACAAGATTGCCAATACTGATGATTATTTTTAAACAATAAGGGCCTCATGTAGGAAGCCAAATACCGGTCGGCAACGGCCGAAATTCGGTAAATATCCCGTTACCGACCGGTATTTAGGCATTTGCAATGTAGGTGGCTGATTTTCTGGATTCGGTATTTACCGAATCGGAATTTAAGAAATCGGTAAAATACCGATTCGGTAAATACCGAATCCAGAAATGATATGTAGGGGGCACTCAAGTGAGTGCATCATTGGTGTCAGGATTCGTTATTTACCACCAACTACAAGTTGATGGTAAATGACGAATACCTTTCTAAAAGCATTTTTGTGCCATTTGAAAAGTGCAATGTGGCAGACATACATGCCCTTAGGGCATGTATGTGCGCCACATGTGCACACATGCACGAATCAGGGGTGCAACAGGGTGTCAATGTGACACCCTGCCACCCATGATAATGCCTCCCCTATTACCGATTCGGTATTTACCGAATCGGTAATGGTAACTGGCTTCCCATTCATTCCTATGGGCCTTCAGGCCCATAGGAATGAATGGGAAGGGATGCATTATTACCGATTCGGTAAATACCGATTCTTAAATACCGATATTTACCGATTCGGTAATTGTTTACCTACATTACATTTACCGATTCATAAATACCGAATCGGTAAAATTCGGTATTTAAGAATCGGTAAATATAATTTACCTACATATGGCCCTGAATGCCCAAAAGTGCACAGAACCAAATCAAAGGTACCTGGGTTGATTCTGTATCAAAAACCGACTTTAATTTAATTTCTAAAGGTGGCATTTTCAGGATTGGGACTTATGTTATGTTATGTTATGTTAAAACTGGTCTTATATAGCGCTCGGCTACTCTAAAAGAGTGTCCCGGCGCTTTTAATAATAACCACCTGAAACAGAAGACACAACACAGCAGACAGGAGACAGCGCAAACAAAAATAAAAAGCAGCCAAACTTAAAGAGCAAAAAGCCAGGTTTTGTGGCCCTTCCTGAATGTCAACAGATTGGAGGTGCTACGCAGTGCCAAAGGCAAAGCATTCCAGCGTTGCGGTGCCAGAAGGTTGAAAGAACGCCCTCCAATGCGAGCTTTCTTAATGCGGGGAACTACGGCCAAAAACAGTGACTCAGACCTCAAAGCTCGAGCCGGATGATAGAAGGAAAGTCTCTTTTGAAGATATTTGGCACCCGAAGCATAGAGGGCCTTATGCGCTAAAGTCAAGGCCTTGAAAACAATCCGTTTCTTGATCGGAAGCCAGTGAAGTGACTATAGGAGACTGGTGGCACTGGCTCGCCTGTGCAGGCCAAAAATGGCTCGCGCGGCCGAGTTCTGGACTACCTGCAGCCGTTGCAAAAGATATTCCGGTAGGCCAAGATATAAGATGTTAGAATAATCCAATCTTGAGCCAATCAAGGCCTGCACCGTCGTCTTCCTATGTTCTTCTGAGAGCAAAGGAAGAAACTTACGAAGCATTCTCAGGAGGCCAAAACATGTTCCAGTAAGACCAAGAATCTGGGATCTTAACGACAAACCATTGTCAATCTTGATCCCCAGATTCTTTGCTAGCTGAGAAGAACTCGCTGGAGGGAACATGTTGACAGGCCACCATTCCTGCCAGTCAGGGTCAGATGGACAACCAAAGAAGAGTACTTATGATTTATCAGAGTTGCACTTGAGACTGTTACGCTGAAACCAATTAAAAACAGCCCCAAGGCACTCACGAATACTCTCCCCATCAAAGTCTTCACCCTTCCTACACGTAAAGAGGAGCTGAGTATCGTCGGCATAGGAAACGATCTGAGCCCCCCGAGACTCCGCCAGGGCCGCCAAAGTGGTCATAAAGATGTTAAAGAGAGTAGGGCTCAACACAGAACCCTGTGGAACTCCTACTCCCAGAGGCGGCATCACGGCAGAGCTGGGCGGGGCCCAGACCGTTTGCTGCCTGCCCTCCAGGAAGGATCTAAACCACCTGAGCACCGCCGACAAGTCTAGCATTACCAGCATGGCTTTACCCCCTGCATCCAGTACCTCTTTTACAGCCTCAGACACTTCCAAAAGCGCCGTCTCAGTACTTAAGTTAGGGCGAAAACCTGATTGTTACGGGTGCAACAGGCTATGGAATTCCAAAAAATTGGAGAGCACGATATGCACGTGTTTCTCCAAGATCTTGGCCAACGCAGGAAGGAGAGAAATAGGCCTATAATTGGCCAAGGCCTTTGGATCCAGGCCAGGTTTTTTGAGAAAAGGAATAACCATAGCCTGCTTCCAGACCTGCGGCACCGAGCCCCGACTGAGGGAGAGATTTAAAAGAGGATTTGCCAATGGATTAACCACTTCCGCCACCTTCGCCAGGAACTTGGCAGGGCACGGGTCAAGGGGCGACCCAGATTTAAGATTGGCCATAAGTGCCAACGATGACGAAGTCGAAATAGGCGGGAAAACTGCCAAGACTGGGCCCATACGGGCCAGCGGGTCCAGGTCATCCTCATAACTGGGACATACCTCGGTGATCCTAGAAGGAAAAGTATCCTGGATCAATTCGATCTTGGTACTAAAGAAATCAGACAAGGCAGAGGCCCACGACTCAGAGGGAACAGCCACAGTCGCATTTTGTCGCAGAGACGTAAAGTCCCTGACAATCGTAAAGATCTCCTTGCAGGAGTTAGAGGCAGCCTCTATCCTCTTGGCCAGATAACCCTTTTTTTCCAAGAGGATAGCGCGATGGTATGCTTTGACCTCCATCCTATATGACAGCCTGGCCTCCGAGTCGTACTGCGACCGCCAGGCCCTTTCAGCCACCTTGCACTGCCGGCGCAACGCCGATAGTGCTGCAGTAAACCAAGGGGCCGAGACCCGTTTAGATGATAACCGGGAGGCCGTCTCAGGAGCCAGATCATTCAGTCTCGCCATTAGCCAAGCCTGCAAGGATACTAGGTCACTCTCCAGATCTCCCGTAAAGGAGCAGGGATAATCAAGAGATGCTTGAATCAGCATATCTGGGGTCACCCGATGATATGCCCTAAATGAGCGTCCCTGGTGCCTAGGAACGGTGCTAAAAGATTTCTTCATGCCTAGTACATGAAATTTGGCCAGCCTATGGTCTGACCAAAGCACCGGTAGAAGTGCAAGTACTTCTATAGGGGACGTTGAAAAAACCTGGTCCAGGGTATGACCCTTATCATGTGTAGGTCCTGAAAGATAAGGGACAAAACCTAAAGGAGCCGTAACTTCAGAAAGCTTCATCGTGTCGGAATCTAATCCATCTTCCATATGAAAATTAAAATCCCCGGCCAAAACACAGTGATGTGCTCTAAGAGCCAGCACAGCAATTATCGACTGGAGCTCATCAAAGAAAGAACCCACCGGGCCTGGAGGTCTGTAAACTAACAGCCCTTTGAACGAATGATGGGGCGCCAAAACTAGGGAAAAGGCGAGGGATTCAGATCCCGTGATGGCATCTGTGGGGATGATGGAACATGCAACCGATTTGTTCACAACAAGAGCCACATCCCCCCCCCTCCCGCCCAATCTGTCTTGACGATAGATATTATAGTCTGGAGGAATTGCTACAGCTATATCAGGGTTGGAGAAATCCCCCAGCCAGGTCTCAGTCAACATTAAACAAAGCGGCTTTTCGGTGGCTAGAAGATCGTAAATATCCTGTGCGTGTCTGCGCACGGATCTAGTATTAAGAAGAAGAAACAAATGTCTTAAACAACCCACTTCCTCGTTTGATATGAGGGCCGAGGCCGTGTTAGGAAGCCACCCACAGCCAGGGCATCGCTTCTTTCCCTTATACCGCCCAGGAAATACTCTGCGACAGGTACAGGACACCCTCTGTAGAGAGTGCAGCGCATGCGCCGTATAACATACCATTATGCCAGCAGCAGATAGTCGTACTGAGAAGTACGAAACTGACAACTCCAACGCTCCGGTCGCCTCCGAGACGCTGATGAGCGCAGACGGGCAGGACTCTGGCGCGACTCAGGCGCAGAGAGGGCGCCCACCACTGCGCGTCACCGCTGCGCGTTCAGGTGGCTGGCTAAAGTACCCCGTCCGCGCATGTGCTGCACGCCTCCACCACCAGTATGGCGCCCGACTATGGCCCGCCGAACCCCAACCCAAAATGGCCGCCAAATATCCCCCGGCTTCCCCCCGAGGACAAAGACCCCCCAAACAGCGGTGCACTGACAGATCATTGTGCAAGTTAGAGGACAAACAGCCAGATAAAAACCAGGGATAAGAAAATAAATCAAACAAAAATATGCTAACAGGAAATATTTAAAAATCTACAGGTGTCCAAATAGCGCTGCGCTGCGCTGCAAACGTGCGTCTGAAGGCAGGTAGTAGAAAGGACAGTTACCTATTCCAGCTGACCCGATCAACTGCCCGCCTAAAGTACCCCGTCCGCGCATGTGCTGCACGCCTCCACCACCAGTATGGCGCCCGACTATGGCCCGCCGAACCCCAACCCAAAATGGCCGCCAAATATCCCCCGGCTTCCCCCCGAGGACAAGGACCCGCCAAACAGCGGTGCACTGACAGATTATTGTGCAAGTTAGAGGACAAACAGCCAGATAAAAACCAGGGATAAGAAAATAAATCAAACAAAAATATGCTTAAATATTTAAAAATCTACAGGTGTCCAAATAGCGCTGTGCTGCGCTGCAAACGTGCGTCTGAAGGCAGGTAGTAGAAAGGACAGTTATCCAACTTTGCCATTAAAGAGGATTTAAAATTACAATTTATTTGAGTACAATTAGCATTTCTCTATTTGCTTCCCATCAAACGTTATCACTTATTAAGTGTAATACAAAAACCCCATGTCAGTCGATTCGGTAGACAGACCTTTCGGAAGTGATAAACAACTTTAGCAGGACATGTAAAACTTAAACCCATATGTCCTTCATTTTAAATACGAGGCACCCTGCCCTATGTATGTATGCATCCGGTATTTGTAAAGCGCAAACTGATCACCCCTAGGGGCCTCAAGGTGCTGGGGGCCGTCAGGGAGATTAAGTGAGCTGTTGCCCAGAGTCCCAGGGTGCTGAGCTGAGCCGCTGCCAGTACCTGGGATCCAACGTGTGTCCCTTGCTTCAGAGTCAGCCATTCTGACCGGTGCAGGTTTTCAGGGCCTATCTTAGGAGTGACTAACATTTATTAAAAAGGAAGGTTTAGGACTCACAAAAGGATTGGTTTATCAGTTTCAAAAGGCAGTTTAAATCTGTGCTACAGGCTGCAGTAGCAGGCCGGAGACATGTTTTAAAAGGCTACTTTAGTCCCTGGCACAATAAGTGCTGCAGGCCCAATAGTAGCATTTCATTTTCAGGAACTGTGTACCTGGAGTGCCATTTACTATGGACTTATAATGTTGAAATTAGAGTACTGGATCTGTGTAAAGGATATTTAAAGTCCATGTAAGAACAGAGAGCATTCATGATCGCCTGAGCATTTGTATGTACCACCAGGATTTTGTATTATCTGTTTTTGCTGGCAGCATTACTCTGGACACTTTATCCATGCTAAATAGTGGCAACATGCATGTGCTCCTCCTTTCAACATGATGACAATTGTATACCCTTAATTGGCATATTGAATTTACCTATAAGCCCGAAGAATATGGCCACAGGAGTTGGTGAATACTGCGACTGATTTGGACTGGCCCATCCTGGCATCAGGCTGCACTGCACATTCTTGTTATTAGACAGTCTTTCTGATCCCAAAGCAGCTCACTAAACTCCAAGTATTGGCATAAAAAATGGAACGTGGTGGGGAATTGTCCCTGCTCACATCATTCTGCACCACTCCATTACAGGCTCAAGATCATCTTTCTGCCCTATACGGTGGCAAACAAGGAGGTTCACCCAACCTGCCTGGCCCGGCTCACTAGAAAACTGAAATTGCTTTGAAAAACAGCAACGTGGTGGGAGACTGCATCATCCTGGCATCAAGCATCACTCTGTTACCCTGAGTGCCAGACAGTCATTCTGCATCCCTGAAAGACAGCTTTGGGGGTTCACCCCCAATCTACTGAGCCCCATGGTAGCAGATAGCCCACCAGACATCAGCAATTACTGGTCTGATGAGGCAGTGGCCTTTCAGCCATGATCAATTGCTTCCCATCACAGTGGTCCAAAACAGAATGGATGAACATATTGGGAGGGTTAACCACATTCTTTCCATACCAAGAGGCAGCAAGTCCACTGGATACCAAGGAATTTTACTGACCAAAAATGGTGGGGGGGCTGGACTATCCGGGACTCAGGAAAGCCCCTGCCCTGGGATAAATTCAGTCTTTCTGTTCCTCAGGTGAGTACCTTAGAAGGAGGTGTCCCAATCTGCCCATCCTGAGGGGTACAAAAAGCCTGCGAGACATCAGGGATGTATTGCCTTGGTAGGGGAGAGGGCCTTTACTTGGCCAATTGCTTCTCCATCAAATGGGATACAAACAATCTTTCTGCCTTAAGGGGTTTGACTTACAAGCAGACGGCACACTTGATAGACCACAGGAACACACATTTTCAGTGAAAATGGTGGGGGCCAACCTGTCCTACTATTGGCACACTATTTGTTCGTCTCTCTGGGAGTCAGACAGGGGAAATGTCCTAAAAGACCAAGGCCCAGATTGTGTTGCCCTTGCGTCACGCAGCGTGACAAATGGGCAACATAATCCTTAAATTTGATTTGTGTTGCTTGCTAATCTGGTGTAATGCAAGACAGCCCAAGTCATTGCCTTGTTGGACTCTGCACCGTGAAGGTTTCACATGAGGGGAGAGTGGGTGTTCCTATGCACCCACCCATTCATTTTGGCCAAAACCTGGGAATGAGTCAAAATGCTAGGCCTTTCGGGTAGTGCCGCTACGAGGAGAAATATCTTTATTTCATCTTGTTTTTTTCTTTTCCTAAGTGTGTTGCAGTCTGCAGCAATCTAGAAAGAGGAAGACACCTCTAAGGATTGTTTTTGAGCAGAAGGGTGTCCCTTCCTGCACAAAAACATTGCTGCCCACAACGCAGACACCCTTACACCATGGCACATGGATGCCCTCTTTGGCACTAGGCTCACAGTGTGCCAGACCAGATAGAGGCAGAAATGCACCATATGTTGGTGAATATTGTGCATTCCTGCTCACTCCCCATTGACCCAGTGGAGCAAGTTGTTCTATTGCATTGCACTGCATCATAATTTCATAAATCTGGGCTCGAATTTCCCAAATTACATCCCAGTTTCAGTTGGGACAGACGAGAATGAAGGAATGCCTGGTAGAATGGCATTGGGTGCAGGGTCAAGGGAAGGGGGAGGGAGAGGCAGAGGAGGAGAGAAAAAAAGAGAGGAGAACGGCAGAAAGATATTGAGAAGCACTGAGAGAGAGAGAGCGACTGAGCCAAAGTTCTTGGTGTCTGAAGAAGTGGAAGGGAGGGGGGCATTGTGTTATTGAGGGAAAAAGTGCAAGCACCTGCTCAGAGAGCTAGAGGACAGTGCAGGGTGTGCACAACTATTGTGTGATAAATTACAAATAGAAGAACCATTAAAACAAAATAGTCCGCCATGGAATGATACAAATCATCCATTGAAAAGCAGGCTAAAGTGGTAGTTCTCCAGGTGGACAAACGTTAGAATTGGAAGGGCAGTTATAGAATCATGAGCTGGTGATTGAATGAATACCAACTGTGATCATCTGGTTGTGCTTGATCGATACCTTGATACAAGCTAAGGCAGACCGAAATAGAGTGCAGGTTGGATACAGAAATCAGGTTTTGTCCCAATCAGAAGTTTTATCTCTCTGAAAAGGATGCAAACAATCCTCAGTGAGGCAAGGCAGCAGGGTGTTGTCGAAGTGGGTTCCATGTCATCAGGTAGCCACTGGAGGAGGTCACGGTGAAGCAATTGGCTTTTGATGCAAAAGCTCAGAGCGGGAGAAATTAGATTTTTGCACCTAAGGAAGGTCCTTTGCCAGCTGGATACTTTTCACCTCTTGTTCCAGAGAAGATTTCTACATTCGGACGTAGTCACTTTTTTGGAACTTCGATTCCTCCAACAGGGCAAGGCTTCAGACTGTAGTGGAAAAGGGCTCCATGAAGATAGACAGCTTCTCCGCGATATCCAGCTGAATCAGATTTGCTGCAGTGGAAATGCTCACAGCGGGAGCAACCTTAAGCTTTGGCTCAGCAGCAAAGCACTTTTGTCAGATTGGCTTGGTAGGTTGGTCACGGACCTCCTAAGGTCTTAAACCAAAAAGTTTCCAAGTCCCAGATTTCATGAAATGTTAGGAGGAGTATACTTTGACACCAGGAAGGGTCCAGGACTTTGGTGGAACAGGGGTATGCCTTACGACCTATGGAGTCCACTTCACTCTCCTGGGTCCACACTATTCTCTCCAGTCCTTTTTTGTTCTTTGACAGGTCCCGAAAGTGTTTGGAGGAGGGTACTTTGGTGCCACATGTATGCCTGACAGCAGCCTGTGGGTGTGGAGACTCCTGACCCGTCTCTAACCGATAGGGTCAAAGTTCTCAGGCGCAACCCTACCCACTTTTCCAGCACTGCCTATGTGCCCTATGCAAACAATCCCAGCTTGTCTGGGGTCGCATAAGACTGGTATCAAATATTTTGCGAGTATGCCTAAGCAGAACCTTTGTGAAGTACAGGTGTTGTAGATAACAGCTCCACTCCCCATCAACTCAGATGGCCCATCCTACAAATTCCTGTTCCTCCTTTGTCTCGCTGTCTGAGAGCAACACATAAACACCAACTGCCAGCTACACCCAGAATACAGGCCGTAGGCACCATATGGTTAGGTCAAGAAAATTGCAACTTTCTGAAAGGGGCATTTTCAGAACTGTGACTTAAAATCCAACATCACCATTAAAAATTATTTTAAATTACAATTCTTTAGGCATCAAACACGACATTCCCATCTACTCCCAATTGAAAGTTACCACTTATTAAATGTAATAAGGGATCCCAATTTTATCCTATGGAAAAGGTAGGCCTCACAGTAGAGAAAAACAAATTTAGGGGGTTTTCACCACCAGGACAACTAAAACGTAAATGTATATGTCAAACTTTTTCAATACACTGCACCCTGCCCTCTGGGCTGTGTTAGGCCAAACCTGAGATGTATTAAAAAAGGAGGTTTAGGTCTAGCAAAGAGGTTTATTTTGATAGGTCAAAATGGCTACTTAAGTGGGGTGTGCAATAAGCGCCGCAGGCCCACTGGTAGCATTTCATTTACAGGCACTGGGTACATGTAGTAACACTTTACGAGGGTCTTTAATTTTAATGTGCCAAAATGGGTGGAAGCCAATTTTTCTGTGATTAAAGTAGAGAGCACAAGCACTTTAGCACAGGATAGTAGTGATAAAGTGTGCAGATTCCTAAACAGCTCCAGAAAACAAGAAGGAGAAGGCAGAAGGTTTGGGTATGGCAATGCAGAAAGGGCCAAGTCAAACATTGGCAATTTCAAACTCTCTAAATCTTTCTTCAGAATTTTTGAGAAAATAGAAGGTCTCTCTGTATACCTTTATTAGATTCAATACCGCACAAGAACTTTATTCAAAAATTGAAATGCGAAGAGGACTGGGAATCCTCATGCAATGGTATTGAAAAAAACGCTTGCCACAAGTCAATGACTGTGTACCGTTCTCTCTCTTCTGCAATTCGGAATAGTATTCCTGCTGAATTCGGTACCACAGGACAACAAGGAACCACAGTTTTATTAATCTTTTGGAGGTCTTGCACAAATCTTTATTTGCCACTCAGATTCTTAATTCCTTTTACAGGAAACTTGCTTGGGCTGCCAAGAGCCTCTCAAAGGATTCCCTGCTCTATTGTTTTCTCAATAACTGTTTTCATTCCCTCTTCCACTTCTTTAGACAATCTCTACTGTCTAGTTCTAAGAAATATTGCATCTGGTTTAGTTTCTTACTAGTTCTGTTGTTTTAATCAATCCAATATATTTCCCTAACAAATCCCAAAACTCTTTTCTGACAATGAGCCTTAAATCAGGAGGGACATCTTCTTTTGTCAAACGTGGGTACATCTCAACTCTAGAGTCCTCTGTTCTAATTTTAAAAAGTGATCCTCATCTTGTGTTTCTACAGCAAAATCCAGTATGCAAAAAATAACACAACTCATCATGTAAAGATCTCTTCCAAGCAAGCAGGCTTTAATAACGTAGAATAAACTGGTGTTTATTCTGCATTTGTCCTATCTTAACTCTCACATCTGCTGAAATTCAATTGGCAATTTGCTTGTTACTGATCCCCACTATTTGGACTTCTTTCCCTGACAGAGATAGGTTTGGAACGATGGCAGAATGAACTGTAGAATGGGTAGTCCCTGTATCAATCAGAAACTAAACAGGACAGCCATCGACTTCTTCATCACCATATAGGCCATTTTGATCTATCTCTAGGACCGTTCCAAGTAAGCAATTCTCCTCCCTTCTCAGACACCTTAATTGCGAACTGTTGTCTGCCATCTCATCAGCGATGATCATGTATTCTGTTGAGCTGGATTATATGACATTTCATTTCTCATATTTTGCTGTATTACTGGGGCTGACGGTACTGGCATTCAGACTAACCCTGGCCGTAGTTCGCGAAGTAGCACTTCGCGAAGCTACGCAAAGTGCAGTTCGCACTACGCGAGCTACGCGTAGCACTTCGCGAACTGCGTAGTACCTTGTTCGCACTGTGCCAGATGTCGTTTTCAATGATTGCACAGTGCGGACAAGCAACCGGCACTGTGCAATCATTGAAAATGGCATCTTGCACAGTGCGACCTGTAGTTTTCTGCTGCTCGAGTAGATTTTTACTCGAGCGGCAGCTTTCTCAACGCGAACTGGTAGTTTCTCATCACGAGCGCTCGCGAGCATACGCGTCCACTCGCAATGAGAAACCTGACCTCCTCGCGTTGGGAATCTCGCCGGGAGGTTTATTTTCCATGCTCGCGATCGCCAACTTGATGTTGCTGATCGCGAACAAGGAAAAAGTCTCGCCGGGATGTCATTTTGCTTGCTCGTGGTCGCCAACTTGAAGTTGAGGACCGCGAGCAAGCAAAAAATGACCGCAGCACTACGCAACACTACGCTACGCGTGTTCGCACTGTGCTACGTGCAGTTCGCGTAGTGCGAAGTAGCGCGAACTTCGCAAACTACGCGAGCGTAGCGTAGTGCTTTGCCCAGGCTTCATTCAGACAGTTTTCTGACTCTGGATTTTATGGCCCATATACTGCATATGTGACATTACAATATTTCTCTGCACCATCAGTTGCAAATGATCTTGAATTCTATCTGAATTCTGTCTACATTCCCTGTTCCAATGCCCAATACACCCACACAAATGACAAGCTGTAATCCCTTTTTTACATTTTAACATTCCCAATCATTCCAGTTACCTTGTCACTTAGCACCATTTGATTTAACCCATCCATTCTACTTCTCACAAAATTCATATTTGAACCCATCTGTCCCTCTTTCAAATTGCTTTCTTTGGGCAATCATCAGTTTCTCTTTCAGCTTTTTCTGTTGCTTTCCAAGAATAGTCATTACTGTTCCCCCCAATTTCAAAATCTTTTGTCGAACAGCACAATTCACTTTGCTGATTGTGATTGCTAAATTCTGTTTTCAGCCCATTCAAGAAAGCAGAAACAAAACCCCCCACTGCATTTTTGTCCTGGTTTTAGAATCTGCAATGCTTTTTTGAATATCAGCTTCAACTTTTCATAATAGGAACACACTGACTCTTTAGGCTCCTGTGTTGTCCTTAATTTTTTTTCACAATTTATATTCCTTTCAAGAATTTGTTTCTTCAAATGAACAATAACTGCCTTATATTTCTCAGCATTGTTAGGACCCTGTTTATGTGGTTCCCGTGTCAGCCGCCCTGCAACTACTTTACACTCTGACTACAAATTTCCTGGAACGAAGATTCTAAAAATGAATTTAAATCTTTCCACAGCATTCAAGAAAGGAGATTTAATTTATGGTTATGATCAAGCCACTTTGCTGGATCTTCTCTCAATTTTAAAAAGTTATGTGTAAAAGCAAACACCTTTCTCTTCGTCCAAGGAACATGCACCAAATCTCCTCTATGTACTTCTCTTAAGAGAAACTCAGTCACTTTACTCGTTCCTATTTCTGAATCACTTGCTATGCCTTTTCCCACTTACACTTCACTGCCCTTCATCTTTTTTTTATTTGCTGTTCCCTTTTTCCATTTTTTTTATATATCTTTAAATCACCCCAGTCTTGTTTTCTCAATTAAATCTTTAATGTGGACACTCAATGTAATATGAGCCATTGCCTTGATTTCATCATGTGTTAAATCCATTTTTTTTATTTTATTTGTTTATTGGTTTACTTACAGCCATACATATACAATTAGACGACATTTGCAAATCAAGCAAGATAGCATCTGGGCAAACATTAATGTAGATTACACATCACACATTTTCAGTTAAATCCATTTTGTAATATTGTTTGACATTTTTCATTTTACTTATGTCAAAAACTAATTCATCTATCAATTCCTTCAATTTATCATGCGCTTCGTTAGCGCAGCTGGCCAATTCTTCGATCAAATATAATCAAATATCTAATTTTATCAGCATTATATGCCAGTAGTTCGTTCAAATCTACATTTCACTCATAGCATTTCTTGAAATTCTATTTCAAGGATTCCAATACAGATCTCCTTAGAAGGTAGTTCTATTGCCACTATCTCTGCAACATGCTCTGTTTTACTTGAACTAGGCATTGGCATTGTAACTGAAACCTCTAACGGGGTATCCAGCAGCACTCCAGTTGGAACTTGCACCACTGCTGTGTCTCCGTCACCACCAACCCCAACAGTTGTGTGGGTCAGTTCTACCTGTTCATCTGTGTATGGAGGAGGTCTCGAAATTAGTAACTCACTGCGGAATTCGTCATCATCATCATTTGATTATCCATCACCTTTCTTTAACTTTGATTCATCTGCTTTGCCCTGTTCTGTTTCATTAACTATAGCAGCACACTCTCCATGCCTTCTCTTCAATGCCTAACTTTGCTTCCAACCAGCCCCTGAATGATTTGTTAATAGATTTCTCCTTCTTCTCTTTCTCTTTCTCAGTTCCCATGCAATCCCATATATTGAGTGCTGTGAACTATGTAGTTCTAGGCAATAGACTACATGGTGTGTCTTAGGAAATTAATTTTTCGAAATGAAAGATGCCGTTGATAGGAAATAGTAATTTTGCATCATGTGCTGTATATTTATTCCATTTGGGAATCTAAAAAAACATATAATAGCCAACTTCTTCCATTATTTCAAATGATGGCATACTCTCTTTCAGCATCTTCTATACCTCTCTAGGTGTATCCTTTTTCTTGATTTTAAGTTCTGTAAGTACTCCGCCCATGTTTACACTTATTCATGCTCAAATCAATCTAAAAAGTGAATTCAACACAAAAGATGAACTTAACAAACACAGTGTGACCAACAACCATTCAGAGCACAACTGGTGGTGATGTCTCACCAATCCCAGGGCAGCTCCCCGGCTGATCACAATGCAACTTCTCCGGTAAATAGGAAAACATCTATAGCACCATAATAAACCTTTCAAAATTAATAAACTCCTTGTCTGTTTACCCTTGAAAGGATTTGGTATTTCACAGGATAGAATACTCCCAACCGTAAAACTCAGTTTTGAGTCGCACAAAGAAAAACAATACCAGAAATCAGATTTCAATGCTCAGCCTACAGAGGTCTCGTTAAACAAACATCTGAGCAGCAGAATTGTATCGCCTAAGTTAAAATACTACACACCATGCATTGAGGGTAAGCACAGTAACACAAATTAATATCTCAGACCCCAAAAAAGGCACATTTGTTAATACTGGTGCACATCAATTTGTAAGCAGTGCCTAGCTCTGCACACCACAATAAAGGTAAGATAACAATATATCTTGGCTTTTCAACTGAATTCGATAACCAACATAATTCTCTTATAAGCAAAATAACATCAAATGGGTTCACAAATACAAAAAATACATCATAATATTAATCAACCCACAAATTGAAGGCACAATCAACAGATGCAGGTCTAGTCCTTCTCACCCAAGCAAAAGGGTTTCAGGTCAGCACATCAAGGCAGCAGCCCAGCAGGACAACTATCGAGAGGAGTGTCAGTCCTTTTAGCAGCAAAGTTATTCTTCTTCCATGCAGAGTATCCACTGGTCCAGCGGTGTGCTGAAGAGGTGATGTCTGAGGTCAAATATATATACATGGTGCCCTTTCTCTGGAAGGTGGGAAAAGCTTCTAGAAAATATCTTTGGAGTGCACAGGCTTCCTGCCTTGCTTGCCCTGGTTCCAGACTAACTACAGGGGGTATGCAACTCTTTGTATGGAGGCAGGACATGGCTTATTCAAGTGTAAGTAGGTCTGGGCCCAGCTTCGCCCCCCATCATGCCAGTGATGGCCTGTGCAAGCACATCTAAGCTCTCTATTGTGTGTGGTTGTCTAGGAGGAATGCACAAAGTCCAACTGTCAGCTAAACCCAGTCATGTGTCTCATAGACAGGCCACAGACACTAAATGGTTAATGCAGAAAAATGACAACTTTCTAAAAGTAGCACTTTCAAAATTGTAATTTAAAATCCAACATCGACATCAGTTAGCATTTTTCATTACAATCCCAAAGACACCAAACAGGAACTGGTGACCTGCTCCTATTTGGACATTACAGCTTATTAAATGTAATAATTCAATGTTATAATATGAGAGAAATAGGCCTTGCAGTTGTGAAAAACACATTTAAGAGTTATTTTCTACCAAGACATGTAAAACTTAAAAGTACATGTCCTACTTTTAAACATTGAACCATACCCTCTCAGCTGTCCAGGGCATGCCCTAGGGGTGACTTATATGTACTAAAAAGGAAGATTTGGGCCTGGCAAAAGGATTATTTTGCCAAGTCAAAATGGTAGTTTGAAACTGCACACACAGGCTTCAATAGCGGCCTGAGACATGTTTAAAGTACTATTTAAGTAGGTGGCAGAATCAGTGCTGCAGGCCCACTAGTAGCGTTTAATTTACAGGCCATGGGGGCGTGTCCGAGATGGCGACGGTCTAAGTCACATATCGAGGAGCTGTGCCTCACTTCGAAGGCCTAGCGGGGCAAGTGAAGCATGATGAGGCACAGCAGGCTGATCCCGACCAGCCTTTGACGCCCGTGCGGCCCCTCTGGGGGCCCCGGTGATCATCTTGCAGTCTGTGGCTGCCGGCAGAGGCATCGCAGGTGGAGCCGCGGGATCCTGGGCCTCAGACCTTGCTTGGATGGCCCTGCGGAGGACAGTTCCATCCTCCTTCGCTGACATCACCAACAGACCAGTGACTGGGCTGCCTACTGGTGGGGAGTGGTGCGGGGGAGTGTGGTGCACTCGGAGCCGACTTGGCCAGACCTGCGGTGCACTCAGTTAGATCCTGCGGGCTGCTCGGCAGTGAGCTAGGGATGGAGTATGTGCCTGCCTAAGCGGCCTCCCAAGATTTACATGACTATTGGATCCAGCCCCCTCAGACTGGCACTTGATCTGCACTCCGCCGTCTCTGGGGAGAATGATCCACCTGGTGGGAGACCTTCATCGGCCACTCACAGAGGTGTTGTGGGCCAGGCACCAGGGGCCCATGGCCGTGTGGCCTAGTTGTAGCTAAACAGACGTGGAGTGACTAGCGCCCCGGAGGAGTTCAACAACTCATGAGTGGGAGGCCACGAGGTGAGGGTCATGCAAGTGGCCTTCTGATGTCCACAGACGGTTGGCCGGCCCGCTTCCAGATTACCTCGCCCCTGCTGTTCCAAGTGCCATCCACAGGCCCCTCTCTTGCAGCTGCTACCACCACAGGTGCAGGTTGGAGTGGGGCTACTGACACACATACAGCAGCTGGAGTGCTGAGTAGTGGCCACCGGTGAGCCTGAGTAGTGGGCGCCCATCTGAGCTTTGCCCTGAACTCGGGATCACCACCCCTGTCAGCAGCGGTAGGTCTACTTGGCCGCCACAGAGTGCACTAGCTTATCTCTCATGTTAGTCACTGGGTTAGGGAACGGCCCACCCAGGGGGGTGTAAGTGGCAGTGGTTGTTGTGGCCCCATTCCCTCGCTGAACCATGTCCTCTCTTCGAGCGGGGAGGAAAGACCCATCAGTGAAGGACATCTTTGCCAAATTAACCTCCAAGAAGGGTGAGGGTGGGGTAGGCCCTATGGCCCCGGACCCACAGGAAGAAGACACTGGAATTGGGAGCATGGACAGGAAGGCTCCCCCATTACTGAGGCATTCTTGGAGCACCTATTTGGGACATTGCGAGAGGACTTCGCCGCCCTCAAACGTGACATTGAAACTGATCTTGAGGAACTGCGGCATGATGTGGAACCGGTGGGTATGAGAGTGGCCATGCTGGAGGAGGGACGAGAGTTGCGGAAAAAGGAGCTTGAGTCATCCTCAGGAATTGTTAACTTTACGTGATCAAAACCTAGACCTTCCCTATTGTCTTGTAGATCTGGAAAATAGATCCTGCCGCTCAAACATACGCATTCTGGGTGTTCCATCGCAGGCAATCTCAGGTGCTCTTGAAGAGTCTGTTACCCGCCTTTTCAAGCATGGTCCTTCCTCCTTGCAGGATCAGGGGATCGTCTTAGATCAAACACACTGTGCCGGTTGACCAGCCACTGCGCTAGCCACCATCAGGACATACTTACCTGCCCACTCATTTCACCAGAAGGATCATGTTAGCTGCACGGAATCAATCCTTTATCAACTTCGAAGGCCACTAGCTGTGGCTCTACCAGGATCTGTCGCCAATGACACTACAATGCAGGAGAGTTTTCTTTCCCCTCACGGGTCTACTATGGGCCAGGTTCATTAAATATGAATGGGGTCATCCTTTCCCTCACCAGTTTGTGTGGCAAGAGGAGGTTCGAGTGATACGTTCCCTGGAGGACCCACAGGTACACTCTGGGATGCCAGATCTTCATTCCCCCTCACAGGCATCGGCGAAAGGCCAAGATCATGAAAAAGCCATCTGAGGCCGACAGCCAGAAGGCTCGCAATAAACTACTCCAACAGTTCCAACAAGATGGCGACTCTGATCAGACAGCCGGGGACCATTGAGCAACCTTAGTTATCTCGCCCCGCTTCTTGCCTCCTTCTTGATCCCCAATTGTCTCTCCGGACAGGGAAGGCTGTTTATTCTCATATGCAGGATTCTAGTTGCGGATTTCCCAGCTCTAGGCGGAGCTCCTCTATACGGATTGTGCCTCATCGGTGAACTAGCAGACAACATGGACCTTAGTAAATACTTGTTGTTTGAACCCAGGTGGGGGATTCATTTGAGTTACTGTTTCTCTTTTTGGATTATTATCTTCTCTTCCTTCCATGATCCTTCTCCCTACTATTCTCCTATTACTGCCCTCATAAAATCCTTTTTTGAGGCCAGATGCTCACTTCTAGGGGTGGTATACTGCTACATCTTAGCTCAGGTAACTGTGTGGTGCTAAATATTCTTAGCCTCAATGCTTGATGCCATAATTCTCTGTCAAAACTCTTAGCACTACTTTTATACCTTAGGTTCACCAAATGCGACATCTGCATGCTACTAGAAACACACTTACTCCAGCGGGATAGGCGGCCGCTACGCTCTCGGTGGTTTGACCGCCAGTACTTCTCCTCTGGGGGTCTAACAAAGCAGGGACCACCATTCTGCTCACCACTAGGTTCCCAGGGCAAGTGGAGAAGGTTTTCCTAGACATGCCAGGCAGATTATTAGCTGTGCAGGTCTCTATTTATGGTACTAGATACACCATGGCCACGATCTATGCTCTGAGCCAAGGTCAGGAACCTTTTATTAGAGACTCCTTAAGTCAACTCTTGACCGCGTCAGACAAAGATGTGCTGGTGGGGGGAGATTTCAATATTGTGATGGGCATGCCGAGGGACCAGACCACCCCCAGGGTAGGGTAGGCGTGGGTCCTCACTGCGGGTACTAGGCAGTGCCTAGAGGAGGAGGGTTTAGCCGAATTTTAGTGACAAATACACCCCACATCTCTAGAATACACCTTTTTCTCAGCCCCGCATAAAACATATGCCAGCATCGATTACTTTCTTACCACAAATGGACTTAGTCGTGATGCCATCTCGGTGGACATCGGGGTGGCTGCCCTGTCTGACCATTTTCCCATCATGCTGCATCTTGAATTATGGAGGCAGGCACGGGTCACGCCAACCTGGCGCCTCAACACGAAACTTCTCACATATGACCAAACACGATCAGACACCTTAGCAGCTTTAACCACTTTCCTGGACACTAATGACTCACCCATGACTACTCTGGCCATACTATGAGAGACACTTGGTGGTGATTAGGGGCCTCTTCATCGCAATAGCCACAGCTCATAACAGGACGAGGCAGACTAAAGACCACCAATTAGAAATGCAAGTTACGGACCTTGAGGCTAAACATGTGCATTTGGGCTTGGCTACAGCTCGTCATCAGCTAACAGCCGCCCAGAAACAACTCCAGGAGGTTGACATGGGTAGAGCAGAAAACGCACTGCTTCGGATCACCAAAAATACTATGTTGGTGGCAAGAAGGCAGGGCAGATGCTTGTGCATCGCCTTCGAGCTCAGGGCATCGAGTGGAGAGTCCCTGAAATACCAGGAGCAGATGGTGTCCTACTTCAACAAGATTCGGATATGGTAGATGCTTTTCGAACATTCTATGAATCTCTCTACAAAGCAGAGCCCTTACTGGACTCAGATGCGCAGGAGTATTTGTCTCAAGTGCCACACGCTAAAGCCAGTGCAACCACATTTTCTGCTTTGGACCCTGATATTACCACTCAGGAGGTCCTAATGGCCATCCAGAAGCTACAGCCTAACAAGGCACTAGGACCAGATGGCTATAGTGCCAAATTTTATAAGGCTTTTGCCCCACGACTCACCCCCCTCTTGGCCCACTTGTTCAGCACTTTGAGTGATACCGGCATGTTATCTGACTCTGTGTATTTAGCCACAATCACAGTGATCCCCAAACCCGGTAAAGACCTTAAATGCCGTGCTTCCTCCGCCCGATCTCTCTCCTGAACCTTGATGCAGAAATCTTTTCCAGCGTACTCACCCACAGGCTATCCCCTTATGTGCAGGGCCTTTTAGACCCAGATCAGTCTGGGTTTGTTCAAGAGTGGGGGTGTTGCGATAACACAAAACGGTTGTGCCATCTGTTGAACAAGGTGCAGCATACTCAGACCTCAGCCGTGCTGCTCTCCATTGACGCAGAAAAGGTCTTTGATCAGGTGCACAGGTCCTTTCTGCATAGTGTCCTGCAGATAGTTGGCATTGGAGCCTGGTTTTATAAATGGGTCCGGCTATGCTACCACGTTTCCTGAGCTAGTGTGCAGGTAAATGTAGTGAAATCCGCCCCATTCCCTATTACACGCGGAACCCGACAGGAACTGCCCCCTGTCTCCCATGCTTTTTGCACTCTATATGGAGCCTTTAGCGGAGCGTATACAGAACGACCCCAACATTGCAGGCATATGGATGGACGGGAGAGAGCACAAGACCATGCTCTACGCGGACGATGTCCTCGTGGCCCTTACCGACCCGAACACTCCTTTACAGCCATAGTGACTGAGCTGGCTGCATTTAGTGCCACCTCCGGATTCTAGGCCAACCTGCAAAAGTCATTAGCCCTTGGTATAGGCATGCCAGTGCTGGAGAAAGCTGGATTGGCACCCTCCATGCCCTTTCAGTGGGCAGAGAATGGGATCCCATATCTGGGGCTTCAGATCCACTCTACACTTCTGGCTACAGTGGCTCAGAACTATGGCCCCCTTCTGGCCAGCACAGGTTCAACTCTCACCACTTAAAGGGCCCATAACCTATCCTGGCTCGGGCACATAGCAGCCATAACAAATTGCACTATTACCTAGGCTCCTCTATGTGATGCAAACCCTCCCACTCCAACCCTCCAACACTTTTGGATAAATTGCAGAACGTTATGTCGGATTTTATCGGGGCGTACAAACGTGCTAGGATGGCTAAGACCCATGCTTTTTTTCCCACTACAATAGGGTGGATTGGGGATCCCGAACCTTCGCTGCTACTATCAAGTAGCACAATTACGCTACACGGTGGAGTGTTCTCGCACCTTAAGGGAGAAACATTGGTGTTTTGTGGATCAGGCAATTGCGGGTATGCACATTTGGAAAATACCTTAGCTTCCAAAACCTCGCAGGCCGGCCAGTGTCTACATTTCACCAGTGCTCCGAGACATTATTGACGTCTGGGACCGCATTCAGCTGCGACATGGGCTCTCAATGCCACCATCCCCTCAGACTCTCCTGATAGGCAAGCTGGATTTACCCCCAGCGGCCAGTGGTGGGGCATATATGACCTGGCAGGAAGCTAATTGTGAATGTATTGGGGATTTACACGATTTAGATGGCCTCATGGACTCCCACACGCTACAAGCCTCTTATGGCCTCCCAGAGGCCGCACGCTGGTAGTATTTGGAGGTGGCACACTAGGTGACACAGCCCTGTATTCGGCCGCATGCCAGCAGAGTGTTGACACCCATTGAAAAATCAAAACATATCATACAGAGCAACAAATTAGGGGCTTATTATTAAGAAACGGCGTTAAAATTATCGCCTCTTTAGCGGCAGAAAACTGCCGCTAAAGCGGCGATAATGGGCTTGATAATATGCCCTTGAGAATTCCCATCGAGCCTATGTTCTGGTGTCAACATGGGCTTCTATGCGGCATATTATCAAGCCCATTATCGCCACTCTAGCTGCAGTTTTCTGCCGCTAAAGCAGCGATAATTTTAACGCCGTGCTTGATAATATGCCCCTTAGTTTAGCAACCGACCCTGTTGTCAGTTGGTTTTAATAAACATAGCACCATGCGATAAGTACAATAGATCATAAAACAATCCTAATACAGTAGACAAGAAGAACCGTGATTGTGTTCACGTGAAGTGTGTAGTGTAGATGCAGACAGCCGACACGTGTTTCGTTGTGTAGACTTTTTCAATGCTGTTGACAGAAATATTCGGTCCAACACTAAACATTACATAGTAGATGTCTTTTGTGTAATGTTTATCTCAACCTTATTTAACAATTTAGAACTAGTATTTTTATGACCAGCTACAAAGAAAGGGGTAAGCACTGTAGAAAAACCAAAAAAGTATCAAAAAGTGCATGATAGAGAAAACACTAACACCGTATACAAAGATTTAGAGAAAACACCCGTAACTGAAAAGGGGAAGAAACCAAAAAAGATCACAGCAGAGGAAGAAGACGAAGGACGTGCTCAGAGATTTAAAGATGTGCAAAAAGTAAAAAGTGGGTGAGTGCAATTATTGCAAGTGCTCTAAAGGTATGAACAGTGAGTGACTGTATATGCACTTAAACCCCTCTATATATGGGTGTTACGATTCTTGCAGGAGATGGGAGCACTTAAGCTCTATACCACGTTATGCTGGGCTTGGTCCTGCATAAGAAAAGAGAAAAAAACTTGATCTAAATCTAGAAAAAGAAAATGTAATTACGTCCTCATTTGACATTTATCGATTATTATGTTTTGGGATTTTAACTAGGTTTTTAACAAATGAGGTCCTACTGTTCTGCTCCTCATACATTGAGCTGCAGCTCACTCTTATTCTTGATAAACACATAGATTGTTTGAGGGTTTATCGAATCATGGTGTAGTAAACATAACTAATATAGCTGATCCTTATACTGACAGCACTGTTCCTATGTAAAAATTGGAAGTTTGGAATACCGTCACTGCTGCTGCAATTTCCCATACCATATAAGGAATCTTGGAATTTACTCAGCGTCTTTACAACTCTGCTGCTAAGGTATTCGCTCACCCACTTTTTACTTTTTGCACATCTTTAAATCTCTGAGCACGTCCTTTGTCTTCTTCCTCTGCTGTGTTCTTTTTTGGTTTCTTTCACGTTATAAAAACCCTAGTTCTGAATTGTTGAATAACGTTTAAATAAACATTACACAAATGACATCTACTATGTAATGTTTAGTGTTCAACTGAATATTTCTGTCAACAGCCATGAAAAAGTCGTCTACACGATGAAACACGTGTCGGCTATCTGTGTCTACGCTTCACACACTTTGCGTCAACACAATCAAGATTCTTCTTGTCTACTGTATTAGGATTGTTTTATGATCTATTGTACATATCGCATGGTGCTATGTTTATTAAAACCAACTGACAACAGGGTTGGTTGCTAAACTAATTTCTTGCTGTTTTGGTTCTAAATGTATAGAGAAGGTCTTTTTCTATACAGGGCAACACTGGTTAAGTGGCACGGTGTTTTGCATTGAGCACGCCTTTACCTATATACCCAAACTCATTGGAAGACACCACGGAGGTGCTGACCTGGTCTATATTGCCACTGCTCTCAATTTGTTACCCCTTGAAAAATGGCTACTCACGCGACACACAGATAGGAAAATATTGTTATCCTCTAGTCCTTTTTAAATACACTGCAGTCCCCGCTGAAATCACCAGTGCGACTAGATGGAAAAAGGAATATGAGAGACCCTTCACTGACAATGAGTGGGATGGACTACTGCTTCGCACCCAGACATCAGCTTTAAACACCACCAGTAAGTAAATGCTCCTGAAAATTGCTCACTACTGGTACCTCTCCCCAGCTAAAATGGCCACTGAGGCCTCTGCTGTAGACCACCGCTGCTGGTGACACACTCACGCACCTTTTTTGGCAGTGCCCGAAGCTTCAACACTTTTGGGAAGGGGTCCTAGATGCAATAAATATCATATATATAATGGGTATTCCAAAATTCCCAAGCTACGTATTATTGGGCTTCCCAAACCCCCTGTATTACCCCTTATGGTCCCCCCGGGTAGGGCCATCATTCTCACACTGGGGACACCCAAACAACTCCCCCTTAGCAAATAGGGTACAGAAGTTATTCCGACACATCTAGATTAGCTATACAAATAGTGGTATATTATAGGGATGGAGAAGGTAACGGCAGTGGCAATAAAGCGCCTTCCCCTTTTTGACAAGATGTCGCAACCCTGCCTTACGTTCTAGATCAAAAAGAGAGCAAAATGGGTATCTATTAGAGAATAATAAAAATGCTGTACAGTTAAAGAAATGTATGACTCACCATGAAGACCCAAATTACAGAAGCACAAGACAAATGCAAAACAATAAGACGTAGGCATAATCTAAATAAAACCTATAAATGTCAGACCCCTGAAAAGGACCAATAGCATAACAGGTGACCTACAACCAAAACTTTTAAGTAATCCAATAATAATAATAATACTAATAGCATTTGAAGAGCGCAACAGCTACCTCAAGCCAAGGTGTCCCGGCGCTTTGCGGTCAACAGCAGGTGAGGGAGGTCTAACCGAGGTCCTAGCCTTGGCTGAAGTGCCAAGTCTTCAAGGTCTTTCTAAACTCACGTTCAGACTTGATCAGGCACATATGGGAAGGCAGGGAGTTCCACAGTCTGGCCGTCTCCACAGTGAAGGACCTGCCTCCCATACGGAACTTAGCAAAACGAGGTACACGGAGCAGGTGCTGGGAGTTAGATCTCAGAGTGCGCTCTTGCTTCTTGTTGGTATAGGCCTGCGCGTAAGATAGCCCTGGCCATCATCTTTCAAAGCCCGAAAGGCCAGAGTCAGGGACTTAAACTCTAGACTTTTAGCTACAGGTAGCCAGTGAAGTTGTCTGATGTGTGGAGAGATGTGGTGATGGAACGGGACTCAATGAATTAATCTCGCTGCCGCATTCTGTACCATCTGTAATCTATTAATCAATCAATCAATCAATCAAGGCATTTATATAGCGCACTACTCACCCGGAGGGTCTCAAGGCGCTTGGGAGGGGGGGACCGCTACTGCTCGAACAGCCAGGTCTTGAGCTGCTTCCTGAAGGCGAGGTGGTCTTGGGTCAGGCGGAGGTGGGTCGGGAGGGAGTTCCAAGTCTTGGCGGCCAGGTGGGAGAAGGACCTTCCTCCTGTGGTAGCTCTTCAGATGCGGGGGACGGCGGCGAGGGCGTGGCCGGTCGATCGAAGCTGGCGTGTGGGAGTGTAGAAGTTGAGGCGGCTGTTGAGGTATCTTGGGCCTTGGTTATGTAAGGCTTTGTGTGCGTGGGTGAGGAGACGGAAGGTGATTCTCTTGATGACCGGGAGCCAGTGCAGGTCTCTCAGGTGTCCGGAGATGTGGCTGTGTCGGGGGATGTCGAGGATGAGTCTTGCTGAGGTGTTCTGGATCCGCTGGAGTCTCTTCTGGAGTTTGGCAGTGGTTCCGGCGTAGAGGGTGTTGCCGTAGTCCAGTCGGCTGGTGACGAGGGCCTGGGTGACCGTCTTCCTGGTCTCGGTGGGGATCCAACGGAAGATCTTACGTAGCATGCGCAGGATGTTGAAGCATGACGAGGAGACGGCGTTGATTTGTCTGGTCATGGAGAGGGAGGAGTCCAGGATGAAGCCCAGGTTGCGTGCGTGGTCTGTTGGTTTGGGTGTGCTGCCCAGGGCGGGGGGCCACCAGGAGTCGTCCCAGGCGGAGGGCGAGGAGCCCAGGATGAGAACTTCCGTCTTGTCTGAGTTCAGTTTCAGGCGGCTGTTCATCATCCACTTGGCTACGTCTGTCATCCCTTCGTGTAGGTTGGCTCTGGCGGTGGCGGGGTCATTGGTGAGGGAGAGGATCAGCTGGGTGTCGTCGGCGCAGGAGATGATGTTGAGGTTGTGTTGGCGTGCGATGGCCGTGAGGGGGCTCATGTAGACATTGAAGAGGGTGGGGCTGAGCGAGGAGCCTTGAGGTACGCTGCAGATGTCTTTGGTGGCTTCTGATCTGAACGGGGGGAGGCGGACTCTCTG
Organism: Triturus cristatus; assembly: GCF_964204655.1. Classification (NCBI taxonomy): domain Eukaryota; kingdom Metazoa; phylum Chordata; class Amphibia; order Caudata; family Salamandridae; genus Triturus; species Triturus cristatus. The sequence continues at coordinate 410,244,382 of NC_140590.1, forward strand.
TGTCCTTCCGGCGAGGAAGGAGATGATCCATTCTAATGCCTTCTCCTGGACTCCGACATTGCTGAGGCGCTGCACAAGGGTGCAGTGGCACACAGTGTCGAATGCCGCGGAGAGGTCCAGGAGGATGAGGGCCGCTGTTTCTCTGTTGTCGAGCAGGGCTCGGATGTCATCGGTGGCTGCGATGAGGGCGGTCTCGGTGCTGTGGTTGGCCCGGAAGCCAGACTGCGAGAGGTCGAGGGATCCGTTCATCTTGAGAAAGGCGGCCAGCTGCTTGTTGATGGTCTTCTCGATGACTTTGGCCGGAAACGGGAGGAGCGAGATGGGGCGGTAGTTTTTGAGTTCGGTCGGATCCGCTGATGGTTTCTTCAGTAGAGCGCTGAGTTCGGCGTGCTTCCAGCTCTCCGGGAAGGTAGCGGTGTCGAAGGAGGTGTTGATGATGTCTCGCAGATGGGTTCGATGACAGCGTCGGCCTTGTTGAAGACGTGGTGAGGGCAGGGGTCGGTTGGAGATCCGGAGTGGATGGAGTTCATCGTGCGGCTGGTGTCTTCGGTGCTGATCGGGGTCCAGGCACGGAGGGTGGTGTTGGGGGGCGTTGGTGCGGTCGTGGGGTGCGTCGGTTGTGGGCTGAAGCTGTTGTGTATGTCTGCGATCTTGTTGTGGAAGTAGGAGGCGAGGGAGTTGCAGAGGTCTTGTGATGGGGTGATGTCGTTGTTTCCGGCGTTGGGGTTGGAGAGCTCTTTAACGATGTTGAAGAGTTCCTTGCTGTTGTGTGCGTTGTTGTCCAGTCGTTCCTTGAATGCAGTTTTCTTGGTGGCGTGGATCAGTTGGTGGTGTTTTCGGGTGGCGAGCTTGAGGGTGGTCATGTTGTCTGGTGTTGGGTCTCTGCGCCAGGCTTTCTCGAGGGATCGGCAGTTCTTCTTGGAGCTCTTGAGTTCGTCGGTGAACCATGGGGCTTTCTTGCTGCCGGGTCTGCTAGGCGGGGTCCTCAGAGGGGCGAGGTCGTCTGCGCAGTTGCTGATCCACTTCGTGAGGTTGTTGGTGGCCTGGCTGGGGTTCGCTGAGCTGGTGGGAGGGTTCTGGCTCAGGGATGCGGCGAGCTGGTCGGCTGTGATCTTGTTCCAGCTTCTGCGTGCAACCTGTTGCTGGTGGTGGTGGATCGTGGTCCTTCTGAAGCTGAAGTGGACGCAGCTGTGGTCCGTCCAGGGGAGTCCGGTGGTGTGGCTGAAGGCGATGTCCTTGCTGGATGAGAAGACGGGGTCGAGTGTGTGTCCGGTGTAGTGGGTGGGGGTGGTCACTAGCTGCTTGAGACCGAGATTGGCGAAGTTGTCCAGCAGGGTGGTGGTGTAGCGGTCGTTGTTGTTCTCCATGTGGAAGTTGAGGTCCCCGAGGAGGATGTAGTCGGCGGAGGGGAGGACGTGCGGGCTGATGAAGTCGGCGATGTCTTCGCTGAATTGTGTGCGTGGTCCCGGGGGTCTGTAGATGAGGGTGCCTCTGAGGGTGGTCTTGGGGTCGGTGTGGATCTGGAAGTGCAGGTGTTCGGGGGTTGTGAGGGAGTCGTCAGTGTTGGTTGTGATGCGGATGGTGAACCTGTGGATGATGGCGATGCCTCCTCCCGTCTGGTTGCCGCGGTCCCTCCGGGTGATCTTGTATCCGTCCGGGATGGTGATGGCGCTGAGGAGGCGTTCATCCAGGTTTCCGTGAGGAAGGCGACGTCTGGAGATGTGGTGTCGAGGAGGTTCCAGAGTTCAATGGCGTGTCTGTGGACGGAGCGGGTGTTGAGCAGGATGCACTTCTGGTGGTTGCTGCTGGAGCTCGGCTTGGTGGGTGATGGTGTAGTGCAGGTCCGGATGCAGGTGAATTTGCAGGAGTGGCAGCTGAAGGGTCCGTGGGTGCGTCTCGGGGTGGCTCGGTAGCATCCGGGGATTCGGCCGGCGTTGAGTGCGTTGAGTTCGGTGGCGTCGTAGGTCCGGCGGGTGGGCTGGTGTCTGCGGGAGACAGGGGTTCGGGCGCTGGGCACGGTCCAGGCGCGGACGGGCGCAGACGGGCTTACCTTTGGCACGCCTTCGGCGCGCTTAGGGCGCGCCCGCTGCGCGTCAATGCTGCGCGTTTGCCACTCTGCCATTTGTGGAGAGTGGGGGGGGTGGAGCGAGGGAGGAGCAGCTTGGAGGCGGGACCGGGGCAGCGAATGGGAAGGGCGACCGAGGGAAGGGGGCGGGGCCGCAGGGGGGCAGGGAGCGGGGAGGTGGCGGGAAACGCGGCAGGGGCTGAACACAACAACAAGGGGCAAACAGAGGAGGAGAGAATAACAGAGAGCAAAAGCAAAGATTACACGGAGGCAAAATGCAGCAGAGTTAGCCGATGTACAATTAACACAAACAGGGCAGATGCAGTACCGGCGGTCGAGGGCCGGGAGCACAGCTGCGAGCAGCGGCGGCACTTGGCGGGAACGGGGCTCACTCACGGGGAGTGTGCGCGGTGCGTGGTGTGACCGGCCCAGAGGGTCAGAGGTCACTGCTCACCACCGCGTGCACTCTGCCGTTTATGGTCCAGTGGGAGGGAGGAGCAGCTGGGAGGCGGGAGCCGGGCGGCGAATGGGAAGGGCGACCGAGGGAAGGGGGCGGGCCGCAGGGGGGCAGCGGCGGGGAGCGAGGAGGTGGCGGGAAACGCGGCAGGGGCTGGGCACAACAACAAGGGGCAAACAGAGGACGAAGGAATTAACAGAAGCAAAGGCAAAGTTAACACGGAGAAAAATGCAGCAAAGTTAGCAGAAGTACAATTTACACAGGGAGATGACGCGGCGGGGGCTGGGCACAACAACGAGGGGAAAACTGAGGAGGAGAGAATAACAGAGAGCAAAAGCAAAGATTACACGGAGGCAAAATGCAGCAGAGTTAGCAGATGTACAATTAACACAAACAGGGCAGATGGAGTACCGGCGGTCGAGGGCCGGGAGCACAGCTGCGAGCAGCGGCGGCACTTGGCGGGAACGGGGCTCACTCACGGGGAGTGTGCGCGGTGCGTGGGGTGACCGGCCCAGAGGGTCCGATAGGCAGTCAGCCCAAGGTAAAGACATTTTGCGTAGTCCAGCCAAGATATCCCAGTAGCATGGACTATGATCCTGCGACAATCCTCCGGCAATAGATGCAAGAATTTCCTCAAACTTCTCACCTTCCCAAAGCATGAGGCTGATATATGACATACTTGGGCCGAGAAAGAGAGGTCCCATTTGATGCCCAGGTTTTTTGCTGTGTTTGACACTAAAGGTGGCGATCCCATTTCAACTGGCCACCAAAGTCCGATGGGGGGGGAGATGTCTGGCCGAAGAACAAGACCTCTGTCTTGTCCCCGTTAAGTTTTAAGCTGTTATTAATCATCCAGCGTGAAATGTCCTTCAAACACCCCCTAAATCTAGTAAAAGAATCAGCAGAGTGATCATTAAAAGAGAACACTAGCTGGGTGTCATCCACATGGGAGACTGCCTTCACTTCCCAAGAAGCAAAGAGAGAGAAGAGTGGCACCAGATAGATGTTGAAGAGCAATGGGCCCAGAGGCACTCAGCACCACAGTGGCTTAGGTTCCGATTGATGGGTTTGGAGAAAGACCCTTTGAGAGTGGTCTTTAAGGTAAGACTGGATCCAGGAGAGTACTACCCACTGTAAGTCCAGCTGTTTGAGTCTGTCCAGTAGGATTGGGTGCTCAACAGTGTCAAGTGCAGCGGACAGATCTAAAAGGTCCAGCATTGCTGAAGCCCTTGAGTCTACGGTCATTCTGACAGAATCCGCCACCTCCACCAGTGCAGTCTCGGTGCTGAATCCAAGTGTCTTGCAGGATGTCATGACCTTCTATAAAATTGGCGAGTTGGCATTGCACCAGTTTTTCCTGCATCTTGGCGGGTGCTGGCAGTAGTGAGATTGGGCGGTATTTGCTAAGCTCCATCGGGTCTGCGTTCGGCTTTTTTAATTGGGACAGTAACAAAGCATGTTTCCAAATATCAGGGAAAATGCCAGTGGAAAGCAAGGTATTCCAAATGTGATTTAAAACAGGGTTATTCAAATGGGCGAACAACCATTACCGCGCCGGCAACACTACGCATGGCTTTAGGTCGCATGCGTAACAACGCATGTGACGTTACCACGTGTGGACATTGCGACACATACCATTACATTGCATGCACGTGCGATGTAATGGCGATGCTGGAACCGGGAGCAGAGACAGCGACGCCGCACAGGAACCACGAGGAATCAAAGGTAAGGGTATGTTTTAAGGTTTAGGGCTTAGGGCTTAGGGCTTAGTGTTTAGGGCTTAGGGGGGATAGTGTGTATTACTGTTTAACTGATTAGGGCTTAGGGTTTTTAGGGCTTAGGGTTTGGGGTAGTGTTACAGGGTGGTAGTGTATACTGCTGTTAAAGCTTAGGGGCAGCGGGTCGTAGTGTATGGTCATGTTTGAGCGTTTAGGGTCAGAGGTTTTTTATTTAGGATGCGGGAAATGGGGTCCGTTGTAAAGGCATTTACTATGCATTTCTAAGGACATGCAAACTAATGCCATACATTGTAATTGCATGCGTTGTGACGTACAACGTGAACTAAAAACCGCGTTGTAAAGGCACGCGTTGTTTTTGTTTGCGATGTATCATCATACATCCATTCAAATGAGCCATTGTCCTGAACAACTTCGGGGGACATGGATCCTCATGTGAACCAGACTTGCATTTTATGATTTCAGCCATTGATTCCTGCCGGGAGATAGGGAGGAAATTTGAGAGGGCACCCTCAGTATTTAGGATTCCCTATGACTGTGGCTCAGCCAGCTCATCTCCTGCCGTAAACGTGGCATATACCTTCTGTATTTTGTCCTCAAAGAAGTCCAATAGCTTCATGCACAGAGAGGGGGAAGGCTGTATATTACCCTCTGTCGCAGAAGGCTTGGTGAATGAGCTGACTGTCCTAAAGATCTCTTTACCAGAGTTTTCTGCGCTATTAATGCGCTTCGCAAAGTATTCCCTTTGAGCCTCCCTCATCAGTTTGTGGAGCTTTTTCAAGGATTCCTTATAGGACAGTTTAGATGCTGGACTATAAACTTTCCTCCAGAGGGGCTCCATCCTTTTACACCTGCTCTTTTCCGCTCTAAGGTCAGCCGAAAACCAAGGGGCAGATGGGGATTCTCTTGGGGTCCTAACTGATCTCACAGGTGCCACTGTGTCCAGGGCGGTAGAAATCCATCTATTAAGTGCAGACAAATCGTCGTTGGGCTTGTTTGCTAACTGTGGCAAACTCACTGATCGCACTGAACCTGGGTTCTCAGCTTTTAACTTTTTCCAGTTCCTTTTTAACATAGTGCGTATACCTCCACTTGGTTGAGTTTTCTCCAGGCTGAAAGAGAATGGGACCAGGCAGTGGTCAGTCCAGACCCAACACCGGGGGGCCTCTGCTGCTATGGATAGAATGTTCAGAAAAATTAAATCTAAAATATGACCTGCACTGTGAGTGGAAGCCTTCACATGCTGTGTAAGGTTGGCACCATGAAGTGTCATAGTTAGCTGAGAGGCCCGGGAACAGCTAGGATCATCTATGTGAAGATTAAAATCTCCTAAGGCCGTTAAGTTGGCGTATTGCAAGGATCTCTGAGTAAAGAAATTGCATGATTCTGGGATAAAGCTGTGTGGGCAGTCAGGTGGTCGGTATATCAATAACCCAGCGAAGGAGCGAGTCGGAGAGATCTTTATACAGAAATTTAGGCCCTCCATATTACCCATATTTCTCAATTCCATTCAAGAGATCTCCCACGATATCTTCTAAATGATAGCAACCCCAACCTCTCTTTTGTCGCAGTCCCTGTTGACACAGATGATGCAGAAGCCCAGGGGGATAGCCATGTTCAGCTTAGATTTCTCCTTATTATATGAATACAATGGTTCTGTCGGGGAAGTTTCAATTGCTTTAGGGTGTTCACAGTATAAATACATTACATGTAACACATATCCATAAGTAAATATAACAAAACACACCCAAGCTGAATTTTTCAATCGGTATTATTTTTAGAAAAAAGGAAATGACAAATAAACAAGGCTACAGTTATACAATTGACAAATTTGTGAAGAAAGAGTGACATGTAGTGGTAAGTACAGACGATACACTGTAGTATGACAGATAGAGAAATCACAAAAAGGTTATTTTAGGGGGGATACAAATTTTGATTATGTCCATATGATTGATCACATATGCTTCATCATCATGTGTAAGTTAATTTTTGAACTGAAGTGTTGTGTAGACTCATAGTATGCGTCGACGTTTCGACCCTATGTAAAGCGCAATATTTAATACGCGTCACGGCGGGTCTTCCTCGGGACAGGGGGGTAGGTGTGTAGCCTATGGAATAAAATGAAAAGCTGATTTGGGGGTGTGTGTTTAAAAGAACAGAAAATAAATGGATGTTCCATTAGGTAGTGGTGCTTACCCTGAGCAGAGGGTCATGAATCACTGCGCATGCGTTGGGTTTCTTAGTCCAGCAAAAAACGATTTAGACCTATGGGGTGATAATATAGTTTATAGAACTCCCAAGGTTGTGATAGCTTAAAGCGCAAGTTAATCACGGAGCTGTGAAACATGGTATTTATTGAGACAAGCCTTAAATGAAAGCAAGTCACAACGGTAAACAATTCTGGCATTTATTTAACCAAACCAACAAGGAATGGAAATATATAATTAATCATTTACTGAAAATGCCAAGGTTAAGTCTAATTAGAGGTGAAGACCTCCGCGCATAGGCAATGCTATTCAAAGTTATTTAAACATGTTGAAAATCCTGGGGCAAGCCTTAAAATGAAAGCAAGTCACAGCGATAAACACTTCTGGCATTTATATAGCCAAACCATAAAATAAGGAAAGCTAATTAATCATTACTACAGAAGCGGAGGTTAAAGAGGAGGTCAGTCTATTTAAAAGTGAAAATTCGAGCATAGACAGTGCTTTTCAAAGTTAATGAAACGTACCTCAAAAGATATAAGAATCTTGGAGGTCTGGGAATAATTTCCAAGGGTTAATCTTTATGAGCCAGTCGGATGATTTACTGCAACATAAGTGAAAAGGAAGGTTTTAAGAAGCGAAGAGCTTCTAGAGGTGGGCTAATCAAAAGATAAGAGCACTTTAAAATGTGAGCTTACCACGATCTGGTGGATGCACGTCTCTTCCAGTTCTCAGTCTGATGCAGTACTGAGGCTGGAGACAAAGGCCTGTATTTAATGACAGATTGACGTGCCTGCAACGTGCACGTTATCCCGTGACGGTGAGAGCAGGGAAAGACAACACCTGTGCTCTGTTACCCTGGAGTCAAGGGATGTGGTGTAAATTCTGAATGGTGCATGTGAAATGCTCACACATGCTCAATTAAGCAGGAGTCAAGGGATGTTGTGTAAATTAAATAGTGTATGTGAAAGTGCAGGCATGATAATCAACGTCAAGCTCACTGTTCAATATCACAATGACATGTGTTTAACAATGGTTTAACACAGATGAAAATTATGTCAACAATTTAAATACAGTCCTGCCAAACATTGAGAATAACATCATTGTTCAATATATGAGTAAAACATTTAGCATAGTGACATGTTTAAACAGATGAGAAAACATTTCAACAACTTAAATAGAGTTCTGCCAAACATTGGACATAATTATTCTAAAAAAAAAAAAAAAAAAAAAAAAACAATTCAATTAAGTAGTTCAGCGGAATGTGTGATTACATGGCAATTCTATTTCGTGACAACAGTCTAAGGCAATTACGTAGAGGAATTGCGTATATGTACATCATGGCACATGGAAAGTGGACTAGAGACCTTAGTTGAGATTGCGCAATTTACAAAAATGAATCAGATTCGCCTGTTGTTTTCTAGAGAGCTAGCGTGTTGGTAGATAGAGTGAACCCGGTTGGATATAAGGTTCTACAGTCTTATCATTTGCTTGTATGTCTCCTCCTGTTCGTTCAACCCAGTTTTGACTGAGTCTAGGAGGTGGATCCATCTGCATTCTTTGAAATTAAGTTGTTGGAGTATGCTGCCACCCCTGGGATGTACTGTGGCCTTTTCAATTACCCACCATTGTAGGTCATCTGCAGTGTGGTCATTTGTGGTGAAATGGTCAACCAGGGGAGCTCCCTGGACATTGCATCGGATTCTACTTTGATGCTGCAGGATCCTGGTCTTTACTTTTTGAGTTGTTTGACCCACGTAAATTTTTTCACAGGGGCATTTAATGGCATAAATCACATTGTGACTATTACAGTTACTGTGATGTCGCAAGTGATATGTCTTTCCCAGGTGTTGAAAGGCAGTACCCGTTCGTGTAAATTCACAGGCCTTGCAAGCACTACACTTGAAATGTCCGAGTAGTGGTGGTAGATTAAGTTGTTGTCTCAGGTCTCGTGGTTTCTCGGTTTCAAGAAAGGAACTTACTACATAGTCTTTGATGTTTTTGGCTCTTTTAAAAGCAAACATGGGCTTCTCCTGTATCCCAATTTCCGTGCTTACCAAATTCCAGTATTTTAGTAGCACCTTCTTTATTTCATGACTGCGTGTGTTGAAGGTGGTCACACATACCAATTTCTGAGTATCTTCTGTGTGTGGTTGTATTTCTAGGAGAGTTTCTCTGGGTCGATACCAGGCTCTTTTCCGCGAACGATTTAGGAGGCCCTTGGGGTAACCACGGTCCCTTAGTTTCTTTATGAGAATGTCTGTTTCTTTGTAGAAGTCGCTTCTTTTGGAACAATTCCGCCGTAGTCTCAGGAATTGACCATATGGTAAGTTGTCCCTGAGGCATCTGGGATGGTGTGAATCGTATTTCAGGGTGGTGTTTCGCGCAGTAGGTTTGGTGTAAAGTGTGGTGAATAGTCTTCCATCCTCATTTTGTATTGTTAAATCCAAGAAATCGATGGCCTGTTTGTTATGGGTTATGGTGAATTGTATATCAGTTGTACGCGCGTTGAGCCAGGTCTTGAATTCCATTAAGCTTTGTTCATTTCCTGTCCAAACCAAGAGCACGTCATCAATATAACGCTTCCATATAGAAATGTTATTTAGGTAGGGGTTGGTTAAATCGTACAGGTAAGTGTCCTCGTAGTCGTCCATGTATAGATTTGCCAGGCTTGGCGCGAATCCAGCTCCCATAGCTACGCCTTTGCATTGCAGGTAGTAGGTGTTTTGAAAAATGAAGTAATTTCTTTTCATTGCGATTTTAAGTAGATCTACCAAGAATTCAGTAGGAATCCAGACAGGCGATGGTCGTTTGTCAAGCGTTCTTCTTATGACCTGGATGGCATGCTCTTGGGGGATGCTTGTATAGAGTGACGACACATCGAGTGTGGCCAGGATTTGAGTTTCTTTATCGTAAGGCTGATTTTCCATTATCTGTATAGTATGCATTGTGTCACGAAGAAAGGAGCGTGTCTCTATTACAAATGGTTGAAGAAAGCTGTCCAAGAACTGATTGAGGGGCTCGAGGATAGAACCACAGCCTGATACAATCGGTCGGCCAGGTGGATTCTGTAGGTCTTTATGAATTTTAGGAAGAGTGTAGATGGTAGGTATTCTGGGATCGGTTTTGTTCAAAAAGTTATATTCGTGTTGTGACAGAAAGCCTTCTGTCAATCCTTGCTGAGTGAGTGTTTGAAGGAGAGCGCTAATTTCCAGGATTGGGTTTTTTGTTATTCTTTGATAGCTTTCAGAGCAGCTCAATTGTTTGTTGATTTCAGTAATGTAGGCTTGGGTGTTTTGTATTACTACAGCACCGCCCTTGTCGGCTGCTTTGACTACAATTGAAGTGTTTTTATTCAGTGAATGTAGTGCTTGTCTCTCATCTTTGGATATGTTGTGTTTGATGTATTTTTTCTTGTTGAGGAGATCCATATCACTTGCGACATCACAGTAACTGTAATAGTCACAATGTGATTTATGCCATTAAATGCCCCTGTGAAAAAATTTACGTGGGTCAAACAACTCAAAAAGTAAAGACCAGGATCCTGCAGCATCAAAGTAGAATCCGATGCAATGTCCAGGGAGCTCCCCTGGTTGACCATTTCACCACAAATGACCACACTGCAGATGACCTACAATGGTGGGTAATTGAAAAGGCCACAGTACATCCCAGGGGTGGCAGCATACTCCAACAACTTAATTTCAAAGAATGCAGATGGATCCACCTCCTAGACTCAGTCAAAACTGGGTTGAACGAACAGGAGGAGACATACAAGCAAATGATAAGACTGTAGAACCTTATATCCAACCGGGTTCACTCTATCTACCAACACGCTAGCTCTCTAGAAAACAACAGGCGAATCTGATTCATTTTTGTAAATTGCGCAATCTCAACTAAGGTCTCTAGTCCACTTTCCATGTGCCATGATGTACATATACGCAATTCCTCTACGTAATTGCCTTAGACTGTTGTCACGAAATAGAATTGTCATGTAATCACACATTCCGCTGAACTACTTAATTGAATTGTGTTTTTTTTTTTTTTTTTTTTTTTTTTAGAATAATTATGTCCAATGTTTGGCAGAACTCTATTTAAGTTGTTGAAATGTTTTCTCATCTGTTTAAACATGTCACTATGCTAAATGTTTTACTCATATATTGAACAATGATGTTATTCTCAATGTTTGGCAGGACTGTATTTAAATTGTTGACATAATTTTCATCTGTGTTAAACCATTGTTAAACACATGTCATTGTGATATTGAACAGTGAGCTTGACGTTGATTATCATGCCTGCACTTTCACATACACTATTTAATTTACACAACATCCCTTGACTCCTGCTTAATTGAGCATGTGTGAGCATTTCACATGCACCATTCAGATTTTACACCACATCCCTTGACTCCAGGGTAACAGAGCACAGGTGTTGTCTTTCCCTGCTCTCACCGTCACGGGATAACGTGCACGTTGCAGGCACGTCAATCTGTCATTAAATGCAGGCCTTTGTCTCCAGCCTCAGTACTGCATCAGACTGAGAACTGGAAGAGACGTGCATCCACCAGATCGTGGTAAGCTCACATTTTAAAGTGCTCTTATCTTTTGATTAGCCCACCTCTAGAAGCTCTTCGCTTCTTAAAACCTTCCTTTTCACTTATGTTGCAGTAAATCATCCGACTGGCTCATAAAGATTAACCCTTGGAAATTATTCCCAGACCTCCAAGATTCTTATATCTTTTGAGGTACGTTTCATTAACTTTGAAAAGCACTGTCTATGCTCGAATTTTCACTTTTAAATAGACTGACCTCCTCTTTAACCTCCGCTTCTGTAGTAATGATTAATTAGCTTTCCTTATTTTATGGTTTGGCTATATAAATGCCAGAAGTGTTTATCGCTGTGACTTGCTTTCATTTTAAGGCTTGCCCCAGGATTTTCAACATGTTTAAATAACTTTGAATAGCATTGCCTATGCGCGGAGGTCTTCACCTCTAATTAGACTTAACCTTGGCATTTTCAGTAAATGATTAATTATACATTTCCATTCCTTGTTGGTTTGGTTAAATAAATGCCAGAATTGTTTACCGTTGTGACTTGCTTTCATTTAAGGCTTGTCTCAATAAATACCATGTTTCACAGCTCCGTGATTAACTTGCGCTTTTAGCTATCACAACCTTGGGAGTTCTATAAACTATATTATCACCCCATAGGTCTAAATCGTTTTTTGCTGGACTAAGAAACCCAACGCATGCGCAGTGATTCATGACCCTCTGCTCAGGGTAAGCACCACTACCTAATGGAACATCCATTTATTTTCTGTTCTTTTAAACACACACCCCCAAATCAGCTTTTCATTTTATTCCATAGGCTACACACCTACCCCCCTGTCCCGAGGAAGACCCGCCGTGACGCGTATTAAATATTGCGCTTTACATAGGGTCGAAACGTCGACGCATACTATGAGTCTACACAACGCTTCAGTTCAAAAATTAACTTACACATGATGATGAAGCATATGTGATCAATCATATGGACATAATCAAAATTTGTATCCCCCCTAAAATAACCTTTTTGTGATTTCTCTATCTGTCATACTACAGTGTATCGTCTGTACTTACCACTACATGTCACTCTTTCTTCACAAATTTGTCAATTGTATAACTGTAGCCTTGTTTATTTGTCATTTCCTTTTTTCTAAAAATAATACCGATTGAAAAATTCAGCTTGGGTGTGTTTTGTTATATTTACTTATGGATATGTGTTACATGTAATGTATTTATACTGTGAACACCCTAAAGCAATTGAAACTTCCCCGACAGAACCATTGTATTCATATAATACGTATACCCAGGTTCTGAGGGACACCGGGTCACCCCATTATTTTTTGTAAATAGATTTCTCCTTAAGCCATGTTTCTGTCAGGACCATCACATCCCAGTTATTGTCCGACAGTGATAACCAGATATCGTTTGCATGTTTGGGCAGTGATCTGCAATTGATCAGATAGGCTCTAATTCTGCCTGCCAACAACCTCTGAGAGCTGGGAGTCGTGCCCTTGCTCCGGGTTGTCCCTACCGGTGCCTCTAAGGTGAAATTGCAAGCCTTGCAGTGGTATGGGAAACCAGTACTCACTAGGTTAGTGCCCTGGTCTCCCCTTAAGGCCAGGTGGGAATCACAAGGCCAGGTAATGAACTTACCACTATCTATTTGAGCAGCGTGGCTGGCGCTGGCCGCGATCGGGACGCGGACGGACGCAGACTGGCTTGACTTTGACACACCAGCGGCATGTCCGCTACACTTCAGCAGTGTAGTGTATATTAAATAGGCACCAGGGGAGCTCACAACTAAAGCTAGTCCACCCACCCTTCAAAATGACACCTTAAAGTGTCCCAGCCGAGCAGAGGAAAGATGGCGCTCCGCTCGCTGTGCAAAAAGCAAAAGTGCAAGCCTACAGTGTAAAAACAAATTCAAGGAATACAGTGATTTTAAAACAGCATTAGATTCACTCTGCAACACGCATAGGTGAACTTCACCCTTGTAGTCACGCCCCCCCCCCCCAATGAAAATCAGAAGCTGAGAGGTGTAATAAAGAAATCAAACAAGCTATTATCAGGTTCTGCAAATTCAGCATGGTAAGATCTTGGTTAGGATCACATTTGGCGAATAAGAAACAACAATGTAATAATTAAAACTAGGCAACTCTGTACTAACCTATTTCTTCAGGTAGGCAAAATCTTCCACTTGTTTCCTCAGCAACTGTACTCTGGAGATGGATGATACAAATAAAAAAATTCTTGAACAATGGCTCATAAAACTAACACCCACATGTCTCCAGCTGAACTTTCAACAGAAGTCCTTGCAAATGATACTTTGGGCACATCATGGAAGCCTCATTCATAATACTCTCTTTTTAACTAATGTTGTACAGAGCTGTTAGATTGACGTAATTTGCATGATGCTCTGGAGAACCAATGGGAGAGATGGCTTTGCAGCGGGACACTGATTAGGAAAAGGAAGGAGCAGGAGAAGTTGATCAGAACACTAGAAACGAAATCCATTTTATAAAATTGGTGTTCTAAAAGAAAAAGTGGCATAACTATTGATAGCATTATCTACACTTCTAAATTTATTTATTTATTTATTTAAAGGTTTTGTAGAGCGCGTAGTAACCCTAGAGCATCCCAGCGCTAAATGACCTGGGTAACTCGTTCTAGGTGCAATCTCATCAGTTCATCCGCCATGACTCTATGCATCATTAAAACTAAAACATTTAAAGAATAATTTTGACATGACATTTGCACCCCAGTATTCGGGTCACATCTCAGGTCAGATCTACAAACACAACCAATATACATCCACGTACACATATGTTGCAGTGTCACATTCACACTCTAGGCTACTTTTATTACTTGGTTTGTTAAACGTCAAAACTATATTTTAAAGGTGTATTTAATGAAATGACATAACTATAGTCAAATCTGACATTGACATTTGTGTTGTTAAATCATTATCTATTGCTACACTTTCTTTTTTCACTTCCACCTCCTACAACAACATCTACTTCTGCTCCTGGCACCGCACCAAAACCAAGCCTGGCACCAGAGAGCACAAGGATGGTAGAGGCTGATAAGTTAAATGTCTGCTCATTTTGAGTTTTAATCTAACTTCTTTATTTATAACCGACAGGGTAGCTGCATCTATGTAGTCACACATCCCAAGATGTACCTTGGTCAATATGTAATGCAATTGTTAAGGTATATGTTAACTGTTAAAACTGCCCCTTAGATTTAGCATTGTAAGGGAATTATATAAGATATGTTAGGCCTTGTCTTGCAGGACTGGAATATTTGTGGGTCTCAAACTTTGCATTTAAACTATCAGCGTGCAGCTTCATTTATGAGGTAGTTTACGCCCCTACTTGTGTCTTTTTTTCTTTCCAGCTTCTTTCATACTACAGCCCCTGGTGGCCCCTTTTAAACCCAAACACTGATGACATCAGGGGGCATCTTAGTAGCAGCAACCCTTTTGCTAACTTATTTTTTAGATTGTTTATTTGATATAAAAAGTAAAACGTTATTTTATTGGTGTTTATTGTTTTACTTTCAAGTATGTGTCAACATTTGTTTTTAAGATCATGTTTACAGTTCTCCATATGAGTGCTGAAGAAGAGAATACCTTGGCAACATCAACTACAAGGGCACTGGTTCAGCAGCTGACATCATGGAGGTCATCCAGAAATGTAACATCTGTGGCTCGAGCTAATGAGTTGAATTTGTTGAGATAATATAATTCTGTACATGGAACAACTCCTAACTTCCTATGTTTCTTACTGTTCACATGTTACTACATTTAATATGATTTTTGGGAACAATGTCAATTAAAGTACTATTTAGAACTATAGACACAAAACAGTATTTGATATATATGTACATTTTACATCTTCTTCTTGCAGGTACCTAGGACGTTGCCCCAGATGATGATGCTGAACCATCTATAAATGCAGGATGGCAGACAATCCAATTAGAGAATCAAATTGTCTTCCTAGTAACGGTCTCAGTGGTCAACACTGCTCAAGTAAATGGGGAGGATATGCAGGAGCTGGTTGAGGAGGAAGGAGACATGGATGAGGAGGTGTACATTTTTGCTCTTGGTAAGAGTATTCTGCATCAATCAGAAACTCTGTCCATCACCACCCCCTTTTTCCCAAATCGATTTTATCCACACTTAGTGTGGGAGGGTATGCTCAGACGTGAGTCCCTTGCTCATTGCACCATCAGGATTCAGGCAAGCCGGGCCGACGAAGGCTGTGATGCCAGAAACCGGTCCCCGGAAGCTTGTTTCCTTCCCAGTATAGGAATTGGCTTGGTAGTTTGGTTAGCCCTGTTCCCATCATGCACTGGGACAGGTACAGACTAATTTGCATGTAGCCAGGTTCTGAGCTGGGATGGTGCAGTGAGCTAAAAAACGGTGATGGATTAAAACCATGATCTCTTTAC
Organism: Triturus cristatus; assembly: GCF_964204655.1. NCBI lineage: Eukaryota > Metazoa > Chordata > Amphibia > Caudata > Salamandridae > Triturus > Triturus cristatus. The sequence goes on from NC_140590.1 coordinate 410,259,837, forward strand.
TTGGTAAGAGTATTCTGCATCAATCAGAAACTCTGTCCATCACCACCCCCTTTTTCCCAAATCGATTTTATCCACACTTAGTGTGGGAGGGTATGCTGAGACATGAGTCCCTTGCTCATTGCACCATCAGGATTCAGGCAAGCCGGGCCGACGAAGGCTGTGATGCCAGAAACCGGTCCCCGGAAGCTTGTTTCCTTCCCAGTATAAGAATTGGCTTGGTAGTTTGGTTTGCCCTGTTCCCATCATGCACTGGGACAGGTACAGACTAATTTGCATGTAGCCAGGTTCTGAGCTGGGATGGTGCAGTGAGCTAAAAAACGGTGATGGATTAAAACCATGATCTCTTGACTTGGTAAGAGTATTCTGCATCAATCAGAAACTCTGTCCATCACCACCCCCTTTTTCCCAAATCGATTTTATCCACACTTAGTGTGGGAGGGTATGCTCAGACGTGAGTCCCTTGCTTATTGCACCATCAGGATTCAGGCAAGCCGGGCCGACGAAGGCTGTGATGCCAGAAACCGGTCCCCGGAAGCTTGTTTCCTTCCCAGTATAAGAATTGGCTTGGTAGTTTGGTTTGCCCTGTTCCCATCATGCACTGGGACAGGTACAGACTAATTTGCATGTAGCCAGGTTCTGAGCTGGGATGGTGCAGTGAGCTAAAAAACGGTGATGGATTAAAACCATGATATCTTCACTTGGTAAGAGTATTCTGCATCAATCAGAAACTCTGTCCATCACCACCCCCTTTTTCCCAAATCGATTTTATCCACACTTAGTGTGGGAGGGTATGCTCAGACGTGAGTCCCTTGCTCATTGCACCATCAGGATTCAGGCAAGCCGGGCCGACGAAGGCTGTGATGCCAGAAACCGGTCCCCGGAAGCTTGTTTCCTTCCCAGTATAAGAATTGGCTTGGTAGTTTGGTTTGCCCTGTTCCCATCATGCACTGGGACAGGTACAGACTAATTTGCATGTAGCCAGGTTCTGAGCTGGGATGGTGCAGTGAGCTAAAAAACGGTGATGGATTAAAACCATGATCTCTTGACTTGGTAAGAGTATTCTGCATCAATCAGAAACTCTGTCCATCACCACCCCCTTTTTCCCAAATCGATTTTATCCACACTTAGTGTGGGAGGGTATGCTCAGACGTGAGTCCCTTGCTCATTGCACCATCAGGATTCATGCAAGCCGGGCCGACGAAGGCTGTGATGCCAGAAACCGGTCCCCGGAAGCTTGTTTCCTTCCCAGTATAAGAATTGGCTTGGTAGTTTGGTTTGCCCTGTTCCCATCATGCACTGGGACAGGTACAGACTAATTTGCATGTAGCCAGGTTCTGAGCTGGGATGGTGCAGTGAGCTAAAAAACGGTGATGGATTAAAACCATGATCTCTTCACTTGGTAAGAGTATTCTGCATCAATCAGAAACTCTGTCCATCACCACCCCCTTTTTCCCAAATCAATTTTATCCACACTTAGTGTGGGAGGGTATGCTCAGACGTGAGTCCCTTGCTCATTGCACCATCAGGATTCAGGCAAGCCGGGCCGACGAAGGTTGTGATGCCAGAAACCGGTCCCCGGAAGCTTGTTTCCTTCCCAGTATAAGAATTGGCTTGGTAGTTTGGTTTGCCCTGTTCCCATCATGCGCTGGGACAGGTACAGACTAATTTGCATGTAGCCAGGTTCTGAGCTGGGATGGTGCAGTGAGCTAAAAAACGGTGATGGATTAAAACCATGATCTCTTGACTTGGTAAGAGTATTCTGCATCAATCAGAAACTCTGTCCATCACCACCCCCTTTTTCCCAAATCGATTTTATCCACACTTAGTGTGGGAGGGTATGCTCAGACGTGAGTCCCTTGCTCATTGCACCATCAGGATTCAGGCAAGTCGGGCCGACGAAGGCTGTGATGCCAGAAACCGGTCCCCGGAAGCTTGTTTCCTTCCCAGTATAAGAATTGGCTTGGTAGTTTGGTTTGCCCTGTTCCCATCATGCACTGGGACAGGTACAGACTAATTTGCATGTAGCCAGGTTCTGAGCTGGGATGGTGCAGTGAGCTAAAAAACGGTGATGGATTAAAACCATGATCTCTTGACTTGGTAAGAGTATTCTGCATCAATCAGAAACTCTGTCCATCACCACCCCCTTTTTCCCAAATCGATTTTATCCACACTTAGTGTGGGAGGGTATGCTCAGACGTGAGACCCTTGCTCATTGCACCATCAGGATTCAGGCAAGCCGGGCCGACGAAGGCTGTGATGCCAGAAACCGGTCCCCGGAAGCTTGTTTCCTTCCCAGTATAAGAATCGGCTTGGTAGTTTGGTTTGCCCTGTTCCCATCATGCACTGGGACAGGTACAGACTAATTTGCATGTAGCCAGGTTCTGAGCTGGGATGGTGCAGTGAGCTAAAAAACGGTGATGGATTAAAACCATGATCTCTTGACTTGGTAAGAGTATTCTGCATCAATCAGAAACTCTGTCCATCACCACCCCCTTTTTCCCAAATCGATTTTATCCACACTTAGTGTGGGAGGGTATGCTCAGACGTGAGTCCCTTGCTCATTGCACCATCAGGATTCAGGCAAGCCGGGCCGACGAAGGCTGTGATGCCAGAAACCGGTCCCCGGAAGCTTGTTTCCTTCCCAGTATAAGAATTGGCTTGGTAGCTTGGTTTGCACTGTTCCCATCATGCACTGGGACAGGTACAGACTAATTTGCATGTAGCAAGGTTCTGAGCTGGGATGGTGCAGTGAGCTAAAAAACGGTGATGGATTAAAACCATGATCTCTTGACTTGGTAAGAGTATTCTGCATCAATCAGAAACTCTGTCCATCACCACCCCCTTTTTCCCAAATCGATTTTATCCACACTTAGTGTGGGAGGGTATGCTCAGACGTGAGTCCCTTGCTCATTGCACCATCAGGATTCAGGCAAGGCGGGCCGACGAAGGCTGTGATGCCAGAAACCGGTCCCCGGAAGCTTGTTTCCTTCCCAATATAAGAATTGGCTTGGTAGTTTGGTTTGCCCTGTTCCCATCATGCACTGGGACAGGTACAGACTAATTTGCATGTAGCCAGGTTCTGAGCTGGGATGGTGCAGTGAGCTAAAAAACGGTGATGGATTAAAACCATGATCTATTTGACTTGGTAAGAGTATTCTGCATCAATCAGAAACTCTGTCCATCACCACCCCCTTTTTCCCAAATCCATTTTTGCTCTTACACAGGACATCTCAAAGAAAAAAACTCTTCACAGCTGGGCAGCAGTCTCCCTTCAAAATGAGTTCTGAGGATTGCTATTTCCCAGCCTTTAGCTAAGCATGATTTTTCCGTCTACGCACGACAATGCACCACAAAGCCCCCAACTAACAGGTACATCTGTTAAACCTCTTACACTTCCATTAAGGTGCTTCTCTGTTCTTCTCTAATTGATCTGAGGGAGGGACAGCTTTATATGCGTAGCTTAAACATGAGGTGATCCATTTAATTGGTGCGAGTGTCCGTGTAGATTTGGCAGATGATGGCATCTTTGAATATGACAGCTACTCCATTTCCGGGCTTCTGTTAATGGCCTTGATGGTCACCGCAGGCTGGCAATGCTTTAGCTCAAAGTGCACATCTCACTGTGCCGGTCATCGCTGGAAGTCATTGTAGCAGCAACCAACGGGCTCACCAGAGCTTTGCGCTGGCAGTCAACGAAGGCGTCAAGGTCTTAATGCGAATGGCTTGTTTACGCTTGCAAAGAGCCCAAAACTTCAGGATTTCTCCTTTTTTTCACAGGATGAGCTTTACTGAACCCAGCCAAGGGTGCTATACGTGGGAAAGCTATGTATACACAACAGGAGTAAACCCATAGACCAGGTTGAGACATGTGTTAGGAAGCGTAAAAGAATAAAATGTCTCAACTGGTATTATTGACAAAATTAGCTAATAAGCATGTACCAGACATTGAAAAAAGAACGGTATGGGATCTCATAACTTGTTTAAATGTGCCCAAGGCATCATTTTTTAAAGGTGTGGAAGGCATTTGGAAAGAAATTGGGAACAGTTGTATCAGCATTGTAAGCAATTAATACATAGATAACCAATACACTTTGTGCACACAAGTACATGTGACACTCAAGGGTGGACAGTGCAGGTGACAAGTGAAGAAACAGCGGCGGCGGGAGGTGAAAAAGTGACATATATGCAAAAAAGAGACTTATGGTTCACAGTCAGTTATTAGCAGGAATTTTAACAAGTATTTCAAAGTTTTTTGTGGACCACAGTAAAAGGCGCCCGGAAGATGCACTGGTATATATCGACAGCATTTCAATCCTAGTGATTTAGGATCATCATCAGGATCGGGTTGTTGAATGTAGGTGCTGTACAAGAGAGGGAGAAAGGAAAATAACAGCTGGGAATGGGGTGGGGAGGCTACAACTTAGTAGAAGGGGAGATAAAAGCAGGGGGAGCGGTAGTTCATGTACCTGAATGTTTGGTTGGAAGAGGAAGAAGTGAACCACGGGTCAGCCGGGCTTTACCCCACAACAGGAATGAAGCTGCAAAGGTAAAATGTTAAGTCATTGGCTAGGAAGAGCTTCAGGATAAAGACGGAAAGTAAATAGGAGTACTTACCAAGAATTAAATTAAATTGGGTGCCCCGTAGCATAAGGTGGGGCCTGGAGGGTCCCCAAATATGCTGAGGAAGCCAGCGTCTACGTAGCAGCACTTGGGAAACAGGATCTCACTCCAGCAGAGGCCAGCAGTGCTCAGGCAGATCCAGTTACAGTCCAGTCAGGTCCACTTTAGTAGGTCAGATGGGCAGTTGCAGGGAGACCTCTGGAGCTTGTTATGTCCCTGTAGCTCTGAACAGGAGGTCAGTCAGATGACCCTTGCAGTCACTTAAGGTAGCCTGGGATGACGGGAGCAAGTCTAGTCTTCCTTCTGAGTTAGCAGGGCAGGCCTCAAGCAGCAGGGCAGTCCTTCTTCTGTAGTATCCACAGGTATGGTAGTGTGATGAAGAGCTGAGGGTCTAGTAGTTTTGCCTGGTACCAGCTTTTAAGTGGGTGCAACTTCCAGACTCTCACCCCCTCCCAAATCTGGTCCTTGAATATCCTTCTTTCCTCTGCCTTAGTCTCAGATGCAGTATATCTGAAGTCACAAAAAAAGCCTAGTCTGAAGTTCTTTGTGTGTGCTGAGGCAGCTCCTTTGCAGTGCAAGGTTGGTAGGTGACAGCTCCTCACCTCTCATCAGGTCAGAATGGCCCATCCTACCAACACCCAGTCCCCATTGTTGATACTATGTGGAATGAATACACAAAGGCCAAGTGCCAACTACACCTCGTCATGTGACCCAGGGTTCAGCAGGCAGGCACCAAATGGCTAGGGCAAGAAAATGCCAACTTTCTGAAAGTAGGTTCACACGAGGAAAGAAAAAAAGAGGGAATAAGGTAAGTCAAAGTCTAGTAAATAAACATAACTGAAATGAGCAAATGCACACAATCAAGCGAGTGAATGAGTAAATAGAAATTAATGAGCTCAACCATAAAGTTAAATAAATTGAGACTTAGGAATCACAGTGAATTATAATGGCACAGTGAATATAGTGAGTACAATTAGTGGGGCTCAACTGCAATCCAAAAGTGAGAAGAACTTGGAATCAAAGGTACTAGACTGCTAAAGTAAACCCATATGCAAACCAACAGATGCGAGACAAAAATGAAAGAGCTGGTGGTGTTTTCCACATAACTGAAAGAAAATGGTGGCATAAGAGGACCCCAAAAACAAAAAAAAGCCTGAGTTAGGACAGCCTCCAGCAAAGTATGCAGTGCATTGACGGCAACACACAGAACAACCAAAAGATGAAAAAGTGAGAAAAAGAAAAATAGGTAAGCATTGGTCGATATACAGCCAGTCAATAATACAAAGTTCTAATCAATGTTGAAAAGCAGACATCACAATACACAAAAATAGACATAGCAACAGGAACCCAAATTAAGACATCACCAAATCCTCCAGGGAGCATAACAAAGTACATTAATAACATTCCTTGTGAGAAGAACCACATTATCAATACCTATAGGTGGACAACGTCTGGGTTTTAAAATCATTAATATTGAGGCTGTGGAAGCAGACTCAAGATGATCTAGCCATCTGCATTCCAATGCCATAAGGTTCCAGACTTTGGTATTCTTCAATATTTGTTCGATTACTTGCCATTTAATGTCATTTGCAGTGTGTCACCATTTGTTGATAGTGTTCAACTAGCAGAGCAGTAGTGATCCCAAACAGTATTCTGCTTTTATGTTGAAGAATCTTGCAGCGAATCCGTTGAGTGTTCATTTCAATATAAATTTAGCAAATTGGGCATCAAATAGCATAGAGCACATTCTGGGAGTTACAGTTCCTATGGCAGGTAACTGCAAGTGCACATTCATATGTTGAAAAGCACTATGGACTGATTTAGATCTTGGCGGACGGGATACTCCATCACAGCGGAAATATAAATCCTATGAGATATAATGAGATTTATATTTCAGCGGATGAGATATCTGTCACCGTTGTAACAGAGTAACCAGTTCACTAAGATCTAAATCAGGCCCTTAGTATTAAAGGTGTCATCATAAACACTCACCTAATCAATCAATCAATCAATCAATCAATCAATCAATCAGGGTACTTTTATAGCGTGACTACTCACCCATAAGGGTCTCAAGGCAACTGAGGCAGTGATGGTGATTGCCTGTGGTTTAGAGGCAGGGTATTCCAGGTCTTTGCAGTGAGGTTGGAGAAGGATCTTCCTCCAGCTGAATTCTTGTGGATCCGTGGGATGGTGGCATGGGCCAGTTGGGCAGAGCGGAGGTGTCTGGCATGTGTGTAGAAGGAGAGGTTGTGGTTGAGCTATGCAGGACCGGCATCGTGGAGGGCCTTGTAGGCATGTTAGGAGCTTGAAGATGATTCTTTTGTTGACTGGAAGCCAGTGGAGGTCTCTCAGGTGACCTGTAATGTGGCTGCGGCTTGGAATGTTCAGGATAAGTCTGGCGGAGGAGTTCTGAATGTTCTGCCGTTTCTTCAGGAGTTTTGGGGTGATGCTGGCATAGAGTGCATTGACGTAGTTGAGTCTGCTGCTGACAAGTGCGCTCATGACCATTGAAGATCTTTCAAAGCAGGTAGAGCGTTTGCAAGCAGGAGGATGATATGATGTTGATTTGGCAGTTCAAGGAGAGCGAGGAGCCCAGCATAATGCAGAGGTTTCAGGCGTGGTCCGTGGGTGTTGGGTGGTTCCAAGCACTGCGGGCCACCAGGAGTCTTCCCCGTCAGAGGGGTTGGAGCCCAGGATGATGACTTCAGTCTTGTGTGAGTTGAGCTTGAGGTAGCTGTTCTTCAACCAGGTCGCGACTGTCTTATTCCCGTTGTGGAAGTTGCTCTTGGCAGCTGAGAGGTTCGTCGGTGATGGAGAGAATCAGCTGGGCGTCAGCAGCATAGGAGACGATGTTGAGTTTGTGGTTTCGGATGATGACTGCAAGCGAGCCATGTAGATGTTGAAGAGAGAGAGGGCTCAGGGAGGAGCCCTTAGGCACTCCACAGCGGATCTCTGTGAGTTCTGAGTAGAACAGTGGAAGTCTGACTCTTTGTGTACAGCCGGTGAGAAAGAAGCGGTTCTATTCTAGGGCTTTGTCACAGATGCCGGAGACATGGAGTCTTGTGCAGAGGATGTGGTGGGAGATGGTGCTGAAAGTGGCCGAGAGGTCCAGGAGGATAAGGGCTGCAGTCTTGCCTCGGTAAAGGAAGGTGCTGATGTTGTCGGTAACAGTAAGAAGAGCAGTCTCTGTACTGAGGTTGCTTCTGAAGCTGGCTTGGGATACGTGATTCGTATTTATGAATTTGGAGAGTTGGGCATTGATGGCCTTCTCGATGACCTTGGCTGGGAAGAGGAGATAAGAGATGGGTCTGTAGTTCTTGAGGTCCGTCAGGTTGGCATGTACAACACTTAAATGACCCACCAAATGCGCCAAACTCCAGAGTTGAGAAATTTACTATTCTTCTTAAAAGAGCATGAAGACTGACATAATTTGTGCCTATTTTATTAGAATAAGAATTATTTCTATTATGGAACGCACTGTACGCAGTTTATGATATGCTCTATACTAACTTTGTTTTTCTATTATCAATTCTGTAACATGATAGATACCTGACTAATGAATGCAGAGTCAGTAAATCTTAATTATTAATTAGAAAATGTTTATGAAAGAGCTCTTTTGGTCAAAATACGGTGGCAGAGATTCATCACCTTGAGTATAAATCGAAGCAGAAACAAGGGTAATGGTAATTAAAGGCAATAGTGCCACAATTACTAAATCTTCCAAAGAGAGATTACCATGAGATTTCCACTTCATCACTTTGGTAGTGGAGGTTGGTTACAAACCTTGACCAAATGGAGTAGAGTTTAGCTTATCACCCTGAATGGAGCTACAACATAATTGCCCAAGTTAGAATAAAGGGCCAAATCCCCAAAAGTCCTGATTCCAAAGCCCAGAACTTGAAGACTGGCAAAGCAGTATTAGAAGAGGGTGCGAGAAGGTGGTTGCTGAAGAAGGTGTGAGTATTAAAAGGAAGCAATGTGGTGTGGTGATATCTGATTGTGGTAGTTGCATTTGCATTAATTGCGTTGGACTAGATCATTGTATGGGGTAATTCTGTTTGCGGTAATTGCGGTTGTGGTAAATGCATGGAATGTGCTAGATTGCATGAATGGTTGATTATGTGATATCTTGCGGAGTTGGAGTCGAAAGTCGAGTGAATGTGGTTTCGGGCTGGACATGATCCAAAGATTGAGATTTGAGTTTCAGTTTCCAAAGTGGCCTAAGATCTCAGGATATATTTAAGGATGTAGAAGACACCAAGATTGTGATTGTCTGACCGGAGAATTGAGGAGTTCTTGTGAGACGTTGTCAACAGCTCCACCTAAGACAGGGAACTTTGTGTGAAGGGAACAAAAGCAAATCGTATAGTAAACCTTATGCGTAAAGGGTACACTATATTGATTCAGGTCATTCCACGCTGGTCGAGGTTTGACAGCGAATTTGCATTCTTGAGTGATTGAATTCTATTGATCTTTTAGAAAGCAAATAATTACAGATATAAGATGATTGTGTGACTGAATGTGTACTGAAAAATTGTGCAGGAGGGTGAGCTGCTGTGAGGAGAGAGAGTGACGTCAGAATGTGCCACGCAGTGATAGGCCGGTTGTGTTATTGCCATATTGAGATAGTTGAAAGTCTTCAAGAATTTAAACTGTAACAGAATTCAAGGGAAGAAATGGGACGTTTAAGGAATTGAATCAAAATATTGCATTGAATTATTGCAAAAATGAAATCGGTAAAAGCTTCAAGAAACCTTTTGGAGGTAATGTGAAAAATTTGATTTGGGTTGGTGATGAGGCATCACCTGACAGAACTCCTGCTCATTTTCTATTAACAAATTTGGGACTATATGCATGTTTCTGGATTCACCAATGGTGCAAGCTCACTGAAAAAGAGGGTCATTTGAGTTTCCCAAAATATAATACTTTTGAACTGCAAATTATTGACAGATTAAGAGAAATGTCATCTGAAATAAAGTCACCATCTAGAGCCGCACAATTTGAAGCCTTAAGCATGTGGGAAAAGACAGCAAGAGACAAGGGAAAAGAGGATGAATAGGTAAAGGCTCAGATACAGGAGAAGGAAATTAGGGATGACGAAAAGCCTAGTGATTTAAGAAGATGAAATATTGGATGCATTGTTAACGGAGTTCCCATTCTGATAATAGTCTACCAGCAAGTACCTCAGTGGCTACTGCTTCTGTTGAACCAAGACAAATACTGACTGAGAGAATTTTATAGACATTTCAGATTGCCCCACCACCTCTTGACTCGATAGCGACAGTGATACCTCCAGGTGTATCTGCTCCAATTTTGACTGATTTGGTATAAATACTACAAACTGTAGCTGCACAAACAGTGCCTAGATCAATTTTGATTGTCCAAGTGAATATGGTAACAACTCAAGAAGTTCAGAGAACTGTAGAAGGAGTAATTACAACAGGGTTTACCTCGACATCTCAGAATTCAAAGATTATAGAACAGAAACTGCCCCAGACAGTTCAAACATTGTAATATAGAGATTGTCTTTAAAACACCAATAGCCAAGGGAGAAACAAAATTATTTGAATAGAATTTTTTACCAGGGTTTGAGGAAGCATCAGGGATTAAAACGATTGAGAGCATAGTGGAACAAAATGACCCAGAACTCGAAACAGAGAGACTACTTAGTATTTCAACTTTAAAAATTGAACTTGAAGAAATTATCAGGGAATGTTTAGATCTTGAGATTTTGAACCAATGTCAGACAAAATACTTAGTTTACCTGTGTAAGGAAATTACAAAACGTACAGTAACTACATGTGACAGACTGACTGATTCAACCAGAAAATATGAACTTGATGTTCATGGAAGTTTTCCATTACAGAAAGGTTTCAGGGTACAGATGGATGATGAAGCAATTGAGACAACACGTTCTTCAGGAATGCGATTACACATTACAGAATTAGTGAAATATATTTGTAAATGGAAGCATTTTGAGAAATTAGGAAACAAGTGGGCAAGGAAACATGAGGGAAAAAACCACCAGACATAGCAAGGCAACATGAGAAGAAAAAGAAACTACCAGACCTAGTTGAGGAAAATAATAACCAGAATACGGGAAAAGCTTTAGCTTATCAATTGAGAGAAATAGTGGGAGAAGTGCATGTTTATGTACCATGGGACGTAGGTGAATTGCAGCATTTGTGAACAAATTTCAAAAATTGAGAGACAAGCCTGTACTGTGGTACCCACAAGTTGATGGATTTATTGAAATCTCAAAGGTGTTGGGGATTAATTTTAAAATGTTCTTTGACGCTGCAACGCCAATTGAATTGTGGTCTGAATGTGAAGTTGTTGTGAAGTGGCCAAGTGAGGAGACAGCGAGAAATTTGTGCATTAAGGCACCATCTTCTGTTGTTATGGAGAAAAATGAAGTAGTGATTACTTTTCTGAAGGCCCGAGCGCCACCAGAAGATCTTAATTAGGTACAGATTATAAAAACCTCACAAGAATTAAGGGCCAGATGTACGACCCTGAATTGCATGCGCAAACGGGTTTGAGACCTGTTTGCGCATGCAAAATGGCCCAGGGCCATGTACAATTCCGAAATAGCGAGTTGCAATTTATTTATGACTCGCTATTTAGGAATTGCGACTCGTTATTAGGAAGGGGCATTCCCTTCCTAATAGCGTCCACAAAGCAATGTATGAATGTTTTGTGACCGCAAATGCGGTCGCTAAACACTTGCAAATGACCACCCTCTTCAAGAGAGTGGTAATACAGTAACAATTTGGAAGGGGTCCCCACGGGACCCCTTCCACTTTGTGACTATCAATGGCAGGCAGTGGTCCCAGGGACCAGGACCTGCCCTTAAAAAATGAAACAAAAATGTTTCATTTTTTTTAATGCATCCTGTTTTCCTTAAAGGAAAATGGGCTGACTTAAAAAAAAAGCTTTTTTATTTAAAAGCAGTACCAGACATGATGGTCTGCTGAGCCCAGCAGGCCACCATCCCTGGGAGGGCCTGTCATTCCCAATGGGCTCGCAAATTGAGAGAGGCTCATTAATATTCATGAGCCTCACAATTTACGACCCCATTGGGAATCGCAAACAGTGTTAAGCACACTGTTGTACATGCCAAATAGCACCTAGGAAATTGTGAGTCGCAAACGACTCGCAATTTGCAAAGCGCTATTTTGCACGTCATACATCTGGCCCCAAGAGAATTGGTTCTTGAATTTTGTAAAAGAGAGTTTCAGGAGTTTCAACAGCGGGAGAGAATGTACTGATGTCAGTGGCATGAGAATATTTGTGTCTCAATTTGTTATTGGATTAATGATGTTTGGCCAGATCAGTGTGCCCGTACAGCAAAGTGTGGTTGGTTGGCAGAGAAAGTTGAGAGATGGAATTGCGAAGAATGAAGGGTACTGTAGTAATGGACAAAAAATTAAGCAGAAAGAGTCCAAAGAGAAACTTTTTATGGTTCAGATTAAGTTTGCTTGTAGAGGATTTCAGAATAGGTTGTTTGCAGGGAATGAAGGTGAAATACAAGGAGTAGTTCAAGTAGGTGTACAAGATGCACAAGGAGGATTTGATGCTTCACAGGACAGAAGTAGAGGACGTTTGGTTGGTACAAATTCATGTATGGATGTGGCAATGCTGAAGAAAATGACCTTTTGTCATATCGGTAAGAGATTTGAGCATTGAAAGAGGGAGTGTAAACTTAAAACGGCTGCAGTAAACAGAAATGTGCAAATACAGGGAGAAATGCAGATGTAAAACGTGACAGTTCAGCAAAAGCAAATGTCAAATTCGAAACAGGTCCCAATGATACAAATTCTCCAATCCCAGATGGTCCCGCCAAATATGGGAAACCCTAAAATTAACTAAAATCAGTTGTCCAAATTTGAAATCTTTTCAGAACCAACATTAGAACTCATTTCAACAGTCTGCTGTATTTGAAAGTAACAGTTTTAGCCCCAACATTTCAGATATTACCATATCCATTGTGAGAACAGTGGAAGTTCCAGACCTACCCTACTTAAGAAAAAGGATCCAAGTTGTAGGAGTTCTAAACAGAAACAGACAGATTACAAATTCAGTTTTAGAGAAGATTGTAGTAAAAACAGGTTCATTTGAGGAAAGTTACAAATGTGTTGTTTGTGACTCAATCACTGTAGACCTGCTAAGAAAACATTTGTAGTGCAGGTTAAACTGCACAAATGACTGTACAACGTATGATGTTGAATATCAGACTCCTGATGAGGATGTACAATTTAAAATGGCCCAACCAGAGACAGCTGTAGGATTGGTTTTAGAAATGACAGTTGAAAAATTGGCCTCTGATTTGAAAGAAACAATTAGCCCAGAAGTATGTGAGTTCACAGAGACATATATCAGATTAATAAAAAGAGCAAAACCAGTCTTAGTCAAATTAAAACCAGATGCCATGTATTTAGCAACACCATCATACATTTCGACCCAAGAGACAGTTGCAGGAATTTCACCCATAATTGAAGAAAAAATGAGCGAGGGACTTTTGGGGGAATTAATTTGAAGTTCATGTAACTCTCTCATCACAGGTTTACAGAAACCCAATGAGAAGTATAAAATAGTGCAGGAGATTAGCAGCATAGGTGTACTATGTGGTCCTATGGTACCGAATCCAGCCAACATACCTTTTAAAATTGCACACACTGAATGGCTTACTGTTATTGATTTTTGTCAGGTTTATATCACAGTGCCATTGCATGAGGATAGTCAGGAGTACTGCCATTATGAAGATTAATATCTGGGACACGTAATTGGAAAAGGAGCTGGAAAGGTGTCATCAGAGAGAGTGGAAGCAATTCACTAGATGAATCCATCTCAAACTCAGCGAGAATTCAGGATGTTTTTGGAAATGATTGGCTACTGTAGACAGTCAACACCAAACCTTTCTCTAGTGGCTTAGCCTTTACCAAAGCTGATACACACGGATGTGTCTGATCCGCTTCCATGGGACAATGATTGCACAAAAGCATTCCTAGAGTTGAAAAAGAAAGTGTGTTGTGCCCCGGCACTAGGGATGCAAGTTTATTGAAAAGGATATACACTAATTTGCAGTGATAGGGAGGGCTGCACTCTCTCAGTGCCGGTTCCAAAACATGATGATGTGAAAAGTCTGTGACGTATTTCCCTAAACCCTTGACCCTATCATCACAGAAATGCCCAGCTGCATTAAATTAGTAGCTGCGGTTGATGTCAGTCACATAAAGAGTGAGAACATAATGATGGAATGTCCAGTAACTGAAATGGTCCCTTACTTTGTGGAGTTGCTACTGAAAAATCTTGTGATCAAAACATGTCTAGATTCAAATGTATTGAGTCTACTGTCATTAAAGGAAAATGTCATGGATCTATAATGAAGCCACAGTTAGACACTAATGATGAACCCCTGATTGAGCCTGATCATGTCCATTTTGTAGATGACCAATGTTTAAGAGGTAACAATGGCACATTAGGAGCAATGAATTATGTTGCCAAAGCTTCATAGCTACAAGAAGTTACCTCAGCACAAAATATAAAATTGAATATCTTTAACATAGCATGCAGTCTAACTGCTCAAATGGGATTCACTATTGTCATGGGAAATAGAGATGGTAATTCAGTTGCACGATGTTGTGTCCTGCACATTTAAGGGAAATTTCACATGTGAATCTGAGAAGGACACTATCTATTCAATGTTGATGTAAAAAGTCTACACTTGAGAAGAGTTAAAAGGGGTACAAGAAAATGTTTTAGAGGCAGAACAACAAGGGTGGATCAGAAAAGATTTAGAGAAAAATGCAAATGACATCCAAATGTCAGCTGATGGGAGACCAGTGTTGCCATCAGCTTGTCATTTCCAGTGACACAATACATGCATGGACATACAATCTTAGAGAGGGATTCAGTGAAATGTCTCCTTAGAAAGAATAGATTCCACCAAAAGTATAGGAAGCTCGCAGAAGAAGAATGTCATTGAGATGTGATATGTCAACAAATGAATGCAGGGAAAATAACACACGCTACAATAAGTCACATATGGGGATCAGAACTTCCCTTCAATAGAAGGCAAAAGAACATCATGCCTGATTCCTACACAACCAGAAGAAATGACAACCACTTGGTAGCAAATGTGTTTTTGCAAAAATCGATCCCCAGGTATAGATTGCCAGTTTCTCTGAAATCAGATCAAAACACCCACTCTTTCAATGAGGTCATGAAGATGATGTGCGCAGAAATGTAGACCGAACAAGGATTGCACTATAGTTATCGACCTGAAGTTTCAAGTATAATTGAGCAACACAAAGACACCATAGAATCTCTCTTTGCAAAAGTCTGTGTCTCAACATCGCTAAATTGTCTTGATGCTGTACCTGTAAACACACTTGTGAAAATCACATATGAGAAGATAAGCTGTTGCTGCAAAGGATTGGCTGATGTGGTCATACATTTTCTCACCAAGTTGCAGCTGCTACATGAGATCTGCATAGTAAATGGAGCGACATCCTCGATCTGAGAGATGGTGTTGAAGTGGTGAATGAACCAGGTCCAGCCTCTGATGAAGGAACTAGTGCTGTGGGCCCATGAGTGGAGGTGGAAGAAAGCTAGCTAAACAGGTATCTGAAAAGTCTGCAGTTGTCCCTTGAAAAAACATTTGCATCCATAGCTGAAACCTCCGAATCAGAACAAAGTGAAGACAAAGGTAAAAGGCTTGGGTTGAGAAAGTCCCAATGATTGATGGTGCTGTGTCGGAGGTATTCAACACCTGAATGGTCATATTGTATGGACAAAGCACTGAACGTCACTATGGATGAACTGTGTGATGCAGGATTTGAACTGTGTGAGCTACCCTGAGGTCAACAGTCAGACAAAAAGAACTGAGAAAAGCAGAAATAATTACTGAGAACTATCAAGAAAACCATAATTGAAAAAAAAGAACCATCCTGTTATTTATTTATTATTTTGGTTACTTATTTTATAGAAGACTAACCTAGGTCCGAGAAAAAGCTACAAGAAGAGTTAGGGAAAACATTTTTGAAAGAACACAGAATAAGTTTAAGGATTGTCTATTTAGAAATTTAAACTGCTGAAAACGAACTATTCTATTATCTACTTACAGAACCCTGCACTGCACCTTTGAGCTTATATATGATCTGATTGCAGACAAAACTTGTGTTGCCTTAGAAATAGATGTAAAATTTGTGTTTGTTCAATTTTGTAATAACACTGATACTGATCATACTAGTTTTAGTAGGGTTCTTTTACATACCCGATAGAGATTAGGTCTGCTAATGAAATACAATGTTTATACATACCACAGGTGGGTAGCAATATTTTACGTAGAGAAAAATATATATTGATTCAACTAATGATAGGGGTGCTGTATAAATGATTTCACATGCAAAGTAAAGTTGGTGCGATGATTTACAAATCATAACAGGTGTGGTGATTTAACCCCTTCGGTGCCCATGATGTAATTGTTCCGTCATGAGCACCAGTACTTGTGTGCTGATGACGGAACAATTACGTCATGCGCACACGAACACGAAATCCCTCTGCTGCAAACAGCACAGAGATTTCCTTCTTTTTGTTTTTTGCCTCGGAGGTGGGAAAGAGCTTCCCCAACCTCCCGAGGCCTTTTTTCTAATTTTCAATGTAATGCCGATCGCATTTGGAGCACTGACGTCTTTATATTGAAAATGAAACTGAAACTTAGTTTCAGTGTCACTGGATCAGTGCTCGCGGGGCTATCTCAACCCGCGAGCACCAAAACACACGGGAGAGGTATCATTGGAAAAGGGAGAATCTCCCCTTTCCAATGGAAACCCTCCCTAGTGGATCCCTGCTTGGGGATCGCTGCAGGAAGACAATGCCCAAGCAGGGATCCACCACTAGACACCAGGGAAGGGGAGCAGCCCCTTGGGTAAGGGCCTTTGTTCCTCCCATTACAAATGGGCGCATTGAGCCTTTCTGCCCCCCACCCGGATAGGCAGAAAGCACCATAGACACCAGGGATGTTTTTCATAGATCAGGGGTGGGGGCTGCCCAGAATTGGCATGCCAATGCCGCCACCCTCCCCCCCACAAATGCCTTATGCCCCCATCTGCCCCCAGGAGGCAGATGGGGGCATAAGCCCCTGATCTGCCCCCTGGGGGGGCTGAAAGCCCACTAGGCACAAGGGATTTTTTTTTATACAATGCCCCCACCCCAAAAATATTTTGGCACAGTCTTTCTGCCTCCCCCACCCCACAGAGAGGCATATGGGGCAATAGCCCCTTTTCTGACCCCGGGGAGAACAGAAATCCCACTAGACACTAAGGTTTTTTTTAATTATACATAGGGGTGGCGTCTGCCCAGAACAGGCATGCCAATGACCCTACCCCCAAAAACATTTCTAGAGTCTTTCTGCCTCCTCAGGAGGCAGCTGGAGGCAGAGAGCCAACTAGGCACCGGGGATTATGCTGTCTTTTTTATACGAAAGGGTGGGGGCTGGGCCCAAAACGTATTGTGGAGGCATCAAAATTATCTATCATAACACTACATGGTTTTGCAAGGGTGCACTTGCATTTTTGGTCCCTCTAGAGAAACCTACCAAACTCACACATTTCTGAAAACTAGACACCCGGGGGAGTCCAGGAAGGTGTGACTTGCGTGGATCCCTGAAAGTTGTCATACCCAGAATCCCCTGCAAACCTCAAATTTTTCTGAAAATATCATATTTTTCTCACATTTCTGACTGGGATCACCGTGCAGGCACTAATGTCCTACCACTCAGCATTGCCCTCAGTCTCCCAAGCTGGGTGGCTGGAAGCTTGTAGCTACCCGTAGATTTCAGAACTTTCCATCACAGAAATGTGAAGAAAATGTATTTTTGTTTACAAAGTTTGACGTTTGCAAGGGATTCTGGGTAACATAACCCAGTAAGAGCCACACAAGTCACCCCATCCTGGATTACACAGGGTGACTAGTTTAAAAAAATGTACAGGTTTGCTAGGTTTCCCTAGGTACCAGCTGAGCTAGGGTCCAAAATCCACTGCTAGGCACTGACCATTTTGTGTCACGGGCACTAAGCCTACCCGCACAAGTGAGGTACCATTTTTATCAGGAGACTTAGGGAAATGGTGGGTGGGTTGAGGTTTGTGGATCTGTGCAGATTTCAGAACCTTCTGACAAAGTTTGAGGTTTGCAAGAGAATCTGGGTAACAGAACCTGGTGAGAGCCACACAAGTCACCCCTCCTTAATTACCCTGGATATCTGTTTTTCAAAAATGTATAGGTTTGCTAGGTTTCCTTAGGTGCCGGAAGAGCTAGGGTCCAAAATCCACAGCTAGGCACATTGCAAAACAAGGGTTCATTTTCACAGGAAAAATGTGATGTGTCCATGTTGTGTTTTGAGCCATTTCCTGCCGCGAGTACTAGGCCTACCCACACAAGTGAGGTACCATTTTTATCAGGAGACTTTGGGGAGTGCTGGATTGCTGCAGATTCCAGTACTTTCCATCACAGAAATATTTTAAAAATGTATTTTTGTTTACAATGTTTGAGGTTTGCAAGGGATTCTGGGTAACAGAATGTGGTGAGAGCCACACAAGTCACTCCAACCTGGGTTCCCCTGGGTGTCTAGTTTATAAAAATGTATATGTTTACTAGGTTTCCTTAGGTGCCGACAGAGCTAGGGTCCAAAACCTACAACTAGGGTCAGTTTTCACTTGAAAAATGTGATGCGTCCACGTTGCGTTTTGGGCCGTTTCCTGTAGCGTATTCTAGGCCTACCCACAAAAGTGAGGTACCATGTTTATCCAGAGACTTTGGGGAATGCTGGGTGGCTGGAAGTTTTTGGCTCCCCGCAGATTCCAAAACTTTCCATCACAAAAATATTAGGAAAATGTTTACAAAGTATGAGTTTTGCAAGTGATTCTGGGTAACAGAACCTAGTGAGAGACACACAAGTCACCCCATCCTGGATTCCCCAGGGAATCTAATTTTCAAAAATGCATAGGTTTGCTATGTGCCCCTAGGTGCATGCTGATATAGGGTCCTAAATCCACAGATAGGCACATTGCGAAAAAAGAGTCAGTTTTCACTGGAAAAATGTGATGCATCCATGTTTCGTTTTAAGCTGCTTCCTGACGCGGGTACTAGGTCTACCCACAGAAGTGATGTACCATTTTTATTGGGCGACTTTGGGGAATGCTGGGTGGCAAGAAGTTTGTAGCTACCGACAGATTCCAGAACTTTCCATCACAGAAATGTGAAGAAAATGTATTTTGTTTTACAAAGTTTGAGGTTTGCAAGGGATTCTGGGTAACAGAACCTGGATTCCCCTAGATGTCCAGTTTATCAAAATGTATATGTTTAATAGGTTTACTTAGGTACCGGCAGAGCTGTGGTCCAAAATCCACAACTAGGGACATTGCAAAAAAAGGGTCCGTTTTTACTGGAAAAATGTGATAAGTCCATGTTTAGGTTTTGGGCTGTTTCCTGCTGCGGGTACAAGGCCTACCTACACAAGTGAGGTACCACAGGAGACTTTGGGTAATGCTAGGTGGTTGGAAGTTTGTAGCTGCCCCCAAATTCTGGAACTTTCAATCACAGAAATGTGAGGAAAAATTGTTTGTTTTGACAAAGTTTAAGGTTCGCAAGGGATTCTGGGTAACAGACCCTAGCTGAGCCACAGAAGCCACCCCATCCTGGATTCCTCTGGGTGTCTAGATTTAAAAAATGTATAGGTTTGCTAAGTTTCCCTAGGTGCGGAGTGAACGAGGGTCCAGAATCCACAGGTAGGCACATTGCAAAAAAAGGGTCCTTTTTCACTGGAAAAATGTGATGTGTCCATGTTGCGTTTTGGTACTTTTCATGTTGCGGACACTGGGACTACCCGCACAAATGAGGTACCATTTATATCGGGAGACATTGGGGAAGGCTGGGTGGGTGAAAGTTTGTGGATCCCTGCGATTTCAGAACTTCTCTTTCACATAAATGTGAGTAAAATTTGTTTTTTTTTACAACGTGTGAGGTTTGCAAAGGATTCTGGGTAACAGAACCTGGTGATAGCCACACAAGTCACCCCATCCTGAATTACCCTGGATGTCTGTTTTTAAAAAATGTATAGGTTTGCTGGGTTTCTTTAGGTGCCGGCAAAGCTAGGGTCCAAAAGCCATAGCTAGGCACATCACAAAAAAAAGGGTCGTTTTCACTGGAAAATGTGATATGTCCATGTTGTGTTTTGAACCATTTCCTACCCACACAATTGAGTTACTATTTTTATTGGGAGACTTTGGGGAAGGCTGGGTGGCTGGAAGTTAGTGGCTCCCCGCAGATTGCAGAACTTTCCATCACAGAAATGTGAGGCAAATGTGGTTTTTTTCCACAAAGTTTGAGGTTTGCAAGGTATTCTGGTTAACAGAACCTAGTGAGAGCCACACAAGTCACCCCGTCCTGGATTTCCCTGGGGGTGTAGTTTTAAAAAATGTGTAGGTTTGATAGGTTTCCCTAGGTGCCGACTGAGCTAGGGTCCAAAATTCACAGCTAGACACATTGCAAAAAAAGGGTCAATTTTCACTGGAAAAAATGTGATGTGTCCATGTTGCTTGTTGGACCGTTTCGTGTCGCAGTGAGGTGCCATTTTTATCAGGAGCCTGAGGGGAACACAGAATAGTAGAACAAGTGTTATTACCAATTGACTTTCTTTGCATTTCTGCCTACCAAATGTAAGACAATGTGTAAAAAAGAAGTCATTTTGAAAAATGTCCTCTAATTCACATGCTTAAATGGGTCTCCACAATTTCAGGGATATGCAAATAACCACTGCTTCTAAACTCTATATTTTGTTCCCATTTCGTAAATATATAGGTTTCTTTGGAACCTATTTTTTACTTTTTATATTTTGCCAAATGATTTGCTTTATACCCGGCACACAATTTATTTTAATTTTATTTTGAAGGTTTTATATAGCGCGAACGAGACCCTTGCGGGTATCCAAGCGCTTTACATGGGTAGAAATAAGAAACAAAACAAGTACTGATAAAATAAACATTGAGGTGCCGATTCCGATCCGGTAAAACCCGGGTACGAATGGTCGGACGGAGCGTTTTTTCCGTCCGACTCGTAACCGGGAAAAACACCTTACAAACTCGCAAGTACGATTCGCACAGAAACACCGTTTCCGTACGAGTCGTAAAAAACACCGACCGGCAAAAAAATACATACAAATCTGAATCTGGACGGCGCATACGTGACGTCCGGATGGAGTCAGGCAGCGTTCTACGGACCAGCAAGTACGATTCGTGCTGACGTCACTCCGCACAGGAGCCAAAAAATGCCGGGAAATTGTGGACGACGTGAACAAGGAGTACCAGTACGCGACAGACAGCCATGGACCCCAACCTACGCGTCATCCCGGCCCTCATAGCCTACCACCTCGTGTACAGAAACCGACGCAGACGCCGCAGAAGGTCAGAACAACCCCCAGGGGCAAAGGAGGGGGGGTGGTGTGCAAGGGGCAAGAAACATAACCCACACCCCACAAAATACAAAAAATTACCTCTATGGTCGGGCCACAACGGGGGGCGTGGCCACCAAACCCACGTCCCGCCACAACGGAAGTGGACCGGGACACGTACCCGTCACCACCACAATGGTGGTACGGGACATCCCCATGCCCCCCAGAGCGTGGGTACGGACCGTACCACGCCTACCGCTACGTCACACCAACAATGGCGGCACGGCCGGGACCCACGTCCCAAAGGCATGGGAACGGGCCGCACCCCCAAAGTTGGGGTGCCGTAGGGGTACGAGCCGTACCCAGGGCATCAGCGCATGGGTACGGCACATACCACGCCCACCCCTACGTCACACCAACAATGGCGGCACGGCCGGTACCCACGTCCCAAAGGCATGGGTACGGGCCGCACCCCCAAAGTTGGGGAGCCGCAGTGGTCCGGGCCGTACCCAGGACATCAGCACGTGGGTACGGCCCGTACCACAACAGTGGACACATACAGAGGGGTGGGTGCCCATCACTCCCAGCAGTGCCCAGACATATGAGGGGTGGGTGCCTATCACTCCCAGCAGTGCCCAGACACAGGAGGGGTGGGTGCCTATCACTCCCAGCAGTGCCCAGACATAGGAGGGGTGGGTGCCTATCACTCCCAGCAGTGCCCAGAGATATGAGGGGTGGGTGTCTATCACTCCCAGCAGTGCCCAGATATATGAGGGGTGGGAGCCTATCACTCCCAGCAGTGCCCAGACATATGAGGGGTGGGTGCATATCACTCCCAGCAGTGCCCAGACACAGGAGGGGTGGGTGCAGAGTCCTCCCAGCAGTGCCCAGACATATGAGGGGTGGGTGCCTATCACTCCCAGCAGTGCCCAGACATATGAGGGGTGGGTGCAGACGACTCCCAGCAGTGCCCAGACATATGAGGGGTGGGTGCAGAGGACCCCCAGCAGTGGACAGAGTCATGGGGGTGTGTACATCACCCTGCGATGAGCCAAACTGCATGGGTGCATGAAGGCATACACAATGTGCGACAATGTTGAGAGTGCCATGACAACACATCACTGACTGCAGTGTCCCACTCCCATGAGGATGGAGGTCCTTCCCCCACTGCATTACACACCACATGTGGGTGTGATGACAAATTACACATGCATACCCATGCCTGGCGGAGGCAGCACAATACACACACTGAGATCATGCAACAAGACAGTATCCTCATGTCAAACACCACTAAAGTAAGAGAGCCTAAGGGAACACACACTGTCACCCACATACCAGGAATGATAGAAATGCCCTGGTTCCGGGGCAGCCAACAAGTTGTAGCCTCCCATGGAAGGAAAAGGGTGGAGGACACACAGATACAATGCCCACAATTGTCACGTGCCCAAATACCCTGCAGAACACGTAACACATGTGTGTGAGGCAGGGAGTACACACATGCATAGTGCGGAAAAGGGAAAAATGTCCACATTAAGTCATGTCAATACATTCCATACACAAGTACAGTGTCCAGCAAGGATGCCACAAACGATGCAGGTGGAGACATAGCAGAGCATGCATGGCCAAAGTCGAAGGGACGTGTCACACACCCAGGAAATGTTGACACAGCTCAGCACAACAATTGGCAAACACCCTGCAGGGAAGATGGCAGGTGCCACAGAGTAAGGAACACACCTTGGGACAATGTCACCATGCAGTAAGAGCCAACATCACCTAAGAATACATGCAGTCACCTTGTGACGGCATGCAGATACCAGGGTCCACCCCATGAGCAGCACACCACAACATTTCCCAGACACACAACACATCATCACCACCCCAACTCAGGGAGCAGCAGCACCAACAGCAATACCAGAAAAACATATGTTTGCAAAGGAAAAAAAAACAACACAATCTGCATGTCGAAGTAAAGTAGCTACAGTACACTCTTCACCAAGCCCATGGGCCACGCCAGATGCGAAGTCCTGGGGGGGGGACACGTCGGGACGCGTCTCCCCTAGCGTGCCTGCACAGTGCACTGTACCATATCATCCACAGAGTGGGGGGCATCATGTGGGGGGGAAGAACCAGGCACCGCAGGGAAAGGAGGGGCACGGGTAGGTCTCGTGGGTGCAGGGACGTACGACTCCACCACAGGGGGTGGGGCAGCGCCAAAGGAGGAGGTCAGTATGGCGCTGCACACGGCAGCAAGCCCTTCCAGTGTCTCCCCTGCACCCAAAGGAACCACAGGCCCCAAGGAGGGGGGATGTCGGAGGGATGGGTCGCAGCGCAACTGTGGGAGGGTGTGTACGGGGGGGAATCAACTACCCTGCCCGGGGAATCCCTCAAAAGCTTGCGTGGCGGTGTCACACTGGGGCAGGGGACGGACTGGCCATGAAGGACTCCCTGTCCGACTGTTGGGCAGGAGAGCCAAGGGGAGTGGGTTCGGAGGTAGTGGCTCGTGAAGACTGCGGACTCCTACTGTGACAGCGTGGCTGCTGTATTCCCCCCGACCCAGTGCCTGTGCCTTGCATGGGGACGTCTGGGTGTGTATGGACAGGCATGGGAGTGGGAAGTGCGGATGGTGCCGGGGTGGGGGGGGGCGGAGCGCTGCAGGAGAGCCACTGCTGCCGTCAGTGACGAGTCCATGGACCTCAGCAACATCCGTTGGTCAGACATCGCTGATGACATGCCCTCCATGTACGACACCATCCCTGTCAGCAGTCTGGTGTGGCCATGGAGAACACGCAGGAGCCATGTCTGACCGACCTGCAACTGGCGCTGAATGTCCACAGACTCTGCATGGACGGCAGCAGGGGAGACAGGGGCAGGGGGTGCGGAGCCTGGCAAGAAGGAGACATGTCTGGTGTACCATAAACTCCACTCAGAACCCAGAACCCCTCATCCGACCAGCTTAGTGTCCCATTCATTAGCCATGGTTGAGCTTGGCGGTCCCAATGTATAGACAACCCAGAACAAGCGCATTACAATATTCTCACGAATGCTGGGAATCAGACATACCTGTACGTCATCATTCTCAGATCAGTCCACAACAGAATATACACAGACACAGTAAAGTTGAAAGAGTTCATTCAATGAACCTCGCGTCCTAAGATGCAGTACTGTGGCTAACATAAGCAGACAAATGGTTAAGTTCAGAAGCATCATCAAAGTTGCAATATCATAGACAATGAAAGGAGAAATCATGAGTAAATGACAGTGGAAACAGCAATCTTCCTGTCGCCAGTGAAACAATAGTAGTATCATTCGACTAATAGAAGGTCTCCAGGCTTGAACGGGGGACCCCCCCACCCTACAGATCAGCTCAGTGGTATCAGATCACAGAATCATCTAGTCTCTTCCCCTGCGAAAGTTCCCCATCACAATGAAACTCAAACGTGCTGCACTACAATATGGCAAGCATTCGTCTATCAGGTATCTGCAGCTGCGTGCATGTCATGGCCAAATAGTGGGGCGATCAACCTGCACACAACAACATGCACCGTCTAGTCACCCAGAATGTTTGTGTACACAATGTACAGTACAAGCTCACTGCTCACTGTGAAGGATGTCACACAACTGACAGTCCTCATGTGAAGCTAACTCGAGCAGGCATTTTTAAAATGATTACACGCAACTACAGTGTCGCGTGCAAAAGCAGCAAAATTGGCAAGATGGCTCACTAACAACTAACGCGGTGGTGCCAACTTAGCATTGTACATAGGGAGCTAGGAATCATGACTACACCCCCCTTGTTCACACCACTAACCACTAGGGGCGCTAAATCGAGAACGCAGAGTTCAAGTCTGATACAACGGAACCAAGGGCATGAACTGGAAGTCCATAGAAGGGAAGCGAAAAAGTCAGAAAAGAAATGTCAATGATGAACGATGTTGCAGGGAAATGAACCATGTAAAAGGGGAAAAACATAACATCGATGGATGCACCATGAAATGAGCAGGGCTAAAGTCAGTCCAGCAAGGTATGGGCACAATAAGTCGCAACAGCTTCCAAGAGGAAATCATTCGAACGTTCCGCAAAATTCTCTGCCATCCAGTTCAGCAGGGGGAAAGAACACACGTGTTCCTCAACAATCGGGGCATCCAGCACCATTTGTGGACAACAGGTGGGGACATCAAGATAACTTCTGGATAAGAATTCAGTTGCAGCGGTTCCGATGTCCCAATTCCCAAGGACTCCATGAGCTGCAGCACAGGCCATAATCCCGACGCCAGAGCAGTCCAACTCATGAGCCACTAAGGGGCTCATCAGTCGATCATAATCCGGGTCAGGAGACACCGAGTTACACAGGCACAAATCCAGAGCCCATTCGAATGGACAATCTAGGCAATGAAAGACAGGTTGCACGCAGGTAAAGAAGAGAAACCGGAAGGACAATCCATAGGCACTGCTTAAGGTCGCCAGCGGCAGAGTGCCGTAGAATTCAAGCATCTGTTTCCGAAGATGGAGCAGCCGGTGCATGCTGTCTTCTAACACAAGTTGTGAAGCCACAGCGTAGTACGCAGATCAATAATAGCACCCCAGCCACGAGTGCGAGAAGCAAAGGGAGACCTCCGAAGACGCTAGAACAAATCGAATGATGAAATGCGGGGATCACACCAAACAGAGTATGGAAGGAGGCTACGAGGCCAGAGCACACAATTTTGAAAAAAACAGCCAGGCCACCTGTTGACGAGGCATGAAAGATAGTCTGAATCCGAGTCCCAAATATGTAGTGGGAGAGCAGTGCCCAAAAGCACTTGCACCTCTGTGCGCGTGTGAGCTACGTGAAGGCCAAATGTTTCTCGGTATGAAGTCAACACGACTTGTTTTTCAGACAATAGAGCCCTTATTCTGCACATCTTGTTGAAATCTGCTTTCAAGGTTGGAATGGAAGGCCAGAAGGATACATCCAGCCGGCCATGCGGGGGTGGGAAAAGGACGTAATGACAGAAAACCACTCGTAGTGATACAGTCACGATGTGAGCAATTCCCGGAAGCATCCCACAGCAAGCTTCTTCATCGAGCAGCACATAATTACCATTATCAAGCAGTGCAGAAGACGGGGTCATGACTGGCACACGAATCCACTTCAGAATACAAGCTAAATCATGAGCGTGCATATGACCTGCACCATGCAATTGAATCTGCCTACACACCACAGAATGATCCGGAGTGGAAGTGCACCCTTCACCTTTTAAATACACCTCCTTGCCGCCTCTCACGCACCTGTTGTCGCCTAGCACGGACACAAGGGACCCGAGCAAGTGGGAGGGCGGTGATGGGACTGGACAGGTCCTCCGCCTGACTCCCCTCGGCCTCCGTGCCACCTGCTGCGCCAAACTCCCCAGCACTGGTGGCCCCGGTGCTGGATTCCTCCCCCACGTCCGTGCCAGTGTCTCCCTCGGTGTCCCCCGACGATGCAGTGGTCAAGGTGAAGAGACAGGAAATGGTCAGACACCTGTAGACATATGACACATGAGTCCAAACTACATAGGACACAGCGCATTGCATGAACAGCAACATGAGTGTAATCTACAATACAACAAACATATGTAGGCCCTGCACCACACAATTGGTTTAGCCACCATGCCACTGTGAAACAATGGGGAGCATGACACAACAGCAAATTTACTTGATATCAATTGATACAGAGGAGCTACCCTCTGTGGACAGTCGGGCACTGCATCACTGGCATGGCACAGTCACCTACACCCGCAACTGTCCCCTGATGCCAGGTACACGGATAATGACACCTGACATGTAACTACCGGCGTTGCACGATGTGACTATGTCATGTGTGTGTCAAGTGTTCCCATGAGCTTGCTGTAGTTGTTCCGTGACATGCATCTGCAGTTGCTGCATCCAACATGTGTGTGCGTGTCGATGGGCATGGCACACTATTACGCACACCAGGCCACATGTGGGGTCAGACGTAACGGCTGTATGCATGCATCGCACATGGCCTTGTGAGACAAGGACATATCTGCGTAGTCTCAATGTATGTGTGATCATTCCTGACATGTACCCCTTCATGGCAAGGTGTGTGAACTGTCCTATTTCAAGGACATGTGACCTGTGCATCTGGTGTTCCGCAACCGGTCTGTATGATGAGACATCCTTCTCATGCACATATGTGGTTGTCTGTCACTCCTGTAATGCGTCTGCCTGTTCACTTACACTGGCCCACAGCTAGTTTCATGGCATGTCATGTTGAAATTGAGCACCCATGTGTGTAGCTGACTGTTGGCAGGGGTGTCACCTGGCTGGAATACGTGTCCTGGATGCATTGCACAGTACAGACTCTGTATGTTGCATATGTGTATTAGCTGTTGAACATGTGCTCAGTTAATTGACAGTGGTGTGGTGCTGTACTCAATCTTCGTCATTCCTTCAAAATTTCTGCAGGGCACCGCCCCTCCCCCGACCAATGCCAGACTTGGCTGCCATGAGGGAACGTGACTGTATACGCCGCTACCGCTTCTCCCAACCGTTGATTGAAGACTTGACCACAAGGCTGGAACCACACCTCCAACCGCTACACAAGTATCCTACTGCACTGAAAGCCAAGATGAAGGTGATGGCAGCCCTACATTTCTTTGCCACGGGTACGTTTCAATTGACCATAGCTGATGTAGGTGGCATGTCCCAGACCATGTTCAGCCGTGTCCTGCATGATGTGTTAGAGGCCATGTTGGTACACCTGGATGAATTCATACATTTCCCGACTCGTGAGCAGTTGACAGGTGTCAAGGGTGAGTTCTATGCCCTGGGAGGGATGCCCCACGTCATTGGGGCCATTGATGGGACACATGTGGCTTTGGTACCACCACACGCACAGGAGGTAGCCTTCCGTAACCACAAACATTACCACTCCATCAATGCCCTTGTGGTATGTCTTGCTAACATGATGATATCCCATGTCTGTGCCCATTTTCCAGGATCAGCACACGATGCCTACATCATGAGGCATAGCAGGGTGCCTGAAATGGTGCTGCAGCTGCACAACGAACATGTATGTCTTGTTGGTGGGTATACTCTGTTAATCCTGTATTCAGCGGTATCTTCATATCTTACTGCTTCTCCTGACCCACTTCTGTCCATGATGTTTCCATGTAGGGGACGCTGGCTATCCCAACATGCCATGGCTGATGACGCCACTCCGCAACCACAGAACAGCCGCAGAACACCGGTACAACGACACCCATGGGCAGACGAGGCGCGTGATTGAGAGGACGTTTGGACTCCTGAAGAGCAAATTCTGGTGCCTCCACAAGACCGGCGGCGCACTCCCATATGCCCCGGTGAAGGTCTGCAAAATCTTCCTTGTGTGCTGCATGCTGCACAACATGGCAGTGGAGAAGGCCGTGCCACTCATCCTGGATTCGGATGAGCAGGATAATCCACCCGTGGAGGATGAGGGGCTCGGGCACAGGGCAAGTGAGGATGAGGATGAGGACATCCGGAGTCAGCTTATGCGCAACTTCTTCTCATGATGGTGAGTCCCTGTGTCTGAGTGTGCACGCCTAGGGCCTTGTGTGGCATGTGTTGCAATGTGTGTGTCGAGCTGACTGTGTGCTAAGTGACTTGGAGGTGTGTTCTGATGTGTCATTCAAGTCATGATGTCATTCCCCAAATTTCAGCGGGTACACATATCTCATAATTAGCATGGTGACAACATAAATCCTGTAGAGGGCATGTACATGTCTGCGGATTACTAGCTCTTCGCTGACTTGTGTCTGTCCTCCGAGCTTCCTGCGGCTGTCGTCTGCTCATGTCATCATTGCACTCCTGCTATTCCTCATGAGTATCGCAACGTGGGCTGGAGCAGAGTTACATGCACAGACATGGTGAAAAGTCATTTTGGGTAAGGAGTGCAGCAAGGCGTTTTGTGGGTGGTACGTGTTTGTGATATGTGGGGACTGCTCCTGTGCATGTTGTATTACCGTGCATACATGTCGATCCACCATGGGCCACCTGACGTGTTGCATGGCTCCCATGAATTGATAGTCACCCTTCCTGACAGTCATCTGTCATGGATTGTGGATTGTGATAAAGGCATCACTGTGTGTATAACGTCCCTCAGGAACATACGGGATGCCAATGGTGGACATGGTGTGGGACATCCCCATATGAGGCTCAATGGGGAATTGTACACTCTCCGTGTGCAGCAAGGGGTGTGAGGCTCAACCCCTTCACTTGTGTCCCAGCTCAGTAGGATGTACCACATCTGTGTGTTGCAGGGGGTGTCCTGTGTGGGTCACACATGGTCTGCCGAATGACCTGTGATACTCTTCCAATGGATGAAATTCCATTTGTGTGAGGCTGAGTAATAAAGGCGTTCGTCACACTCCAAGGTGCCTCGTCTCTGTCGATGCAGGTTTCTTGCCACTTGGCATGCGGCATCTCTGGCATACTTGCTGTCGATAATGCATAGGAGTCCATGTGTAGTCTAGCGACATGTATGCAGTTGCTCATGGATTAGGCTCTCTATTGGGCACGAAGTACATGGTCGTGTATGTTTTTTAGCAAGGTCAACCACACAATGGGCCATCACCAGCTGCTGAGGGTGTGTCTCCTGTGCGCAGGTCGCCCTTCAGTTTCCTGATCCGGTGTAATGGCTCTTTGGTGATTGTGCATGCATTGTCTCTGGGTGTGCCATGTGACACTGGACACTCCTTACTTCACACACGCGCCTGTTGCAGTTGTCCTTCTGACATCCTAGTCTTTGTGTGCAAAATGGGGCATTTTTCACGGAGGTGGCGCCTGCTGCTGCGGGCCCTGCACATGCACCCAGTGGCCACACACACGAGATGGTGTGCATCATGTTTGGCTCGCTCGGATATGCCATGCTAGTCCACAGCATCTGTGCCTCATGCTGCAACACCCTCTGCATCATGCACATGATCCACAGATGGATCCACTCCAAGTTACGACAGACCATCCCCCACGTCCATGACAACATCCGTCTCATATACTGGCCTGCCCTCTACGGTGCAAGTAAATCCGCACTCCCAGG
Organism: Triturus cristatus; assembly: GCF_964204655.1. NCBI lineage: Eukaryota > Metazoa > Chordata > Amphibia > Caudata > Salamandridae > Triturus > Triturus cristatus. The sequence goes on from NC_140590.1 coordinate 410,289,965, forward strand.
ACCCTGGTCAACTTCCAGGGTGCATCTGCACACCTCAGCTTCTACACCCTGCGCCCCAGCCACCTCACCGTCCACAATAGATAGCTGCAATGGATCACTGTCTGCTGCAGGATGACCTCCACATTCCCCACCCACACTCAGGAGGCAGTCCACAACCCCGACCCCACACCTACCTTGTGCGTCTGTCCTCCTAGATCCCGTTGGGACATCTCCGTGCATCCAACCTTGCCCTGGCCACCGTTCTTAACATCCACCGTACTCCAGCATACAGGACATTGTTCTCCCACCTGGCAACACATACCTGGGACTCCCTCCCCGGGTACCTCCACATGGGCCATGACCTCTACGCCTTGATGATGATCTCCCAAATAGGTGTGTCCACACAGTTTAGCAAGCCCCCCCTCAGCAGCCAGAGGCCATCACAGGTGAGTGTTGTGCTCAATGCCTACATTGAAAGATACCTTGTGACCCATGTGTGTCCTGTACCAGACTCTGATCCCAGCGTATGGATGGCTGGAGTTAGTACAACAATCAGGCATAGTTAGACATTTCCACACACATATGTCGTTGAATAATGCAAAATGACAGCAACATCTCATGTGCAGAACAATGTGAATTTATTTTTGGTGGGGTGAGTCTTTTGGTAGATGTGCCAAGGTGCTCTACCGGGGGAATAGAATCCAAAGTTCACAGGGGGAGATGGCATCCTTGTCAGTTGGAGTCATCAGAGTCCAGACCACAGTGTTGGTCATCATTGGTCAGACTGTGACCAGCAAGTCCATGTGGTAGAAAATGTCATTGGGTGAGGTGCTGCTGTTGCGCCAGAGGGCCAGGTGCCAGGCCAGGTGACCTGGGAGACGGTGATGGTCCGGTAACTCTCACGGTCTCTTACGTGGATGACCCACCTTCCTCCGGGGACCCTCAGATGCAGGCCTTGACGATGTCAGGGACGCTCCGTCAGATGAATCCTCCTCCTCCTCATCCCTCCCTGTGTCTGGTGCTGGTCTACGCCTGGTGGTACAGGGAGGCTTTGCCAGGCTTTGGGCGATCTGACGGAGTGATTGTCCCACGTCCCTGTGCACCGCCAGGAGCTCAGCCAGTCTTGCCTCCATCCGTCCTTGGTGTTGTTGATGACTGGCATGATGCTCGACCTGCAGGTTCTTGATCTCATCGAGGGTCCCCTGCATCCCGGAAAGTCTGGCCACGACCTGGTCCATGCCTCTGGTGTCACGCCGGTATGAGTCCAGGATGTTGCGTATGTGTGTCAGACCGGCTGGCTGGTCAGGTTCGTGCCTCCACCTGCCTCCACTCCCACCACCCCTGCCCACACGAGCCTGGCCTGCCGTTGTGGGTACATCGGGTCTCCGGGACCCCTGAGGGATGGCATTTGCAGGGTTGCCTGTCTCCTCCTGGGTGCCCGGAGGACCGTGTCCCTCCTGGTCAGACTGGCTGTGTTGTTCAGTGCGAGCAGGGCTCCTGGGTGTCTCCTGGGATGTGGCAGGAATGGGAGTGGTGGTTGCCACAGATGTACCTGACGCAGGTGCTGCAGGGGCTTGTACACCAGAGGGGCCAGGTTGGTCGGGGTCATCCACGGGGTGGTGAGAGTCGTCGCTGCCGGTGGGATCGTCTTCACGCAGTGCCTGGGACTGTGATTCTTCCCCCCCAGCGTTGGGGGGAGATTGGTTGCCCTGTGTGTGAGAGAGATACAATGTTAATGCTGTTTCATGCCACATCCATGTTTCATCCATATTCTATTTGACACAGTTCCTCCAGGTAGTTGGATGTGCCTAGCATTCCTCTCAATGTCCACTTGGGGATGGGTATGTTGCGGGGGACAGATTGGGATGTTCTCCTGAGTGTTTGACCTGTAGATTGTTGGCTCTGATGCTTATTTGGCTCTGGATTGTTCTTGTTGTGTCACATGTCCATTGTGGGAGTGTGTAAATCCGTTGCCTGCCCCGGGGGTGTGTGCTTGTGTTAGGGTGTGTGCTTGTGACTGGGCCTGGTGTTATGTGTAGTGTGAGTTGTCATTGGGTCTCCCAGGTGATGTGTGTGTCCCCTCATGGTGTATGCTGGCATGACAGTGCCTGTGCTAGATACCTGTGCTTGTGGAGTTGGTGTTTGGGTGTACAGTGGTCCCAGGAGGGCCTTGTGTTGCATACAGCAGGGCCCAGTGTCAGCTACCTTGTCAGTACTTTGCCAGTCCCTGTGCATTGTGCATGGGTATGTACCTATGCCATATGGGCTGAGGACATTGTTGTCTGCGTCTCATTTTGACAATGTGTTGTGTGTGTCCCACCCTCCCAGCCTCCCGGACATCCAGTATTGTGTTATTGGTTGCTGTAGCCATGGCCTTGCCTTGATTTGTGATGGGTAAATGGTGACGTTCGTGGCATGGGCGTGGTTTCTGGGTGTGGTTGTGTGCGGTGAGTGCTTGGGGGTAGGTGCGTGCATTCGATGTGGTTGGCAGGCGCGCAACACCCATTGGACTCACAGGGCTTCAGCCCCCCCCCCCGTCGTGTGTGGCAGCCCGGGATGAGACAGCTTCCCGGCGCACTCACAGCCGCACCCAAGCACATCACAGGTCTTTAACAGGACATTTGCATGTTAATGAGGCCTCGCTGTTGTTTCACCCCTTTAACAGCCCCTGCAGCTCCACTCTGCCTATGGCTTACAAGATTCAGCCCCCCACGTAATTTTTTCTTAGCCTCCCCCGATATTTTGCTCTAGTTGCGCCTCGGGTGGTTGGGGTGTGGATGCCATTCCCCCCAAGTTACATGAGTTGTTTGTGTACTCACCAGGCTCTGCGACTCCGTCCACTCCGTGTAGTCCCACCGGCGGTAGCATGGCCATCACCTTCTCCTCCCAGGGATGGTAGTGTACGGGTCTGCGGGGCGGCCCACCTCCAGTGATGTTGGTCTGGGCATGTTCTTCATTCATCTTCCTCTTGACCGCCCTGCGCAGATCGTACCACCTGGCTTGGCATTCATGCCTGGTCCTTCGGACGGGCGCAACAGCATTCACCTTGTCGACAATCCTCTGCCACATGCCAGATTTTGCAGCTATGCTGGTCTGTCTGACCAATGTTCCAAACAGCTATGGCTCGACTCTGATGACTTCGTTGACAAGGAGCTCCAGCTCCGCCGTGGTGAACTTTGGATTCTTGTCTGTGGGCATGGTGTGGGGTGTGGGTGTGGGTGTGGATGGTTGTGTGTGTGTGTGAATGTGAAGAGGGGGATGTTTGTGGAGGTGGTTGTGTGGAGGTGGTTGTGTGAAGGTGTGTGAGTGACGGTGTAGCGAAGGTTGCAGTTGTGTGGGGTTGTTTGTCCGTGGGATCTGGCAGCAGTGGGTCTGTTGCAAAGGCTCATGGGGTGTGTGTGTGGGCCCTTTTTATTGGTCCATTTTTGGGTGTGGCTGTGTTTGAATTTTCGTGGGTGTGTTATAAGTGGTGGTTGTGATTTTGGGCCTCTGTTTGCCTGTTTGGATGTGCCAGGTCAGTCTTTGAGATGTATTTTGTCCTGTCGATGTGTTTTGTGTTGTTGTGTGAGTCGGATTGGCCCTCCTTGTGCTGTTTTCAAGTGTCCAGGTTCTGTAAGAGTATTTTTCGCGTAGGTACGATCCGTACATACGCGATGCTGGGTGAGGGGGCTGGGGTACAGTGTTGATGTGCGGCGCGTACATGCGGTGCAGGGGTTGGGTGCCTACATGCGGTGGGGGGGCTGGGGGTACAGTGCGTACATGCGGTGCAGGGCTTCGGTGCGTCCATGCGGTGGGGGGCTGGGGGTACAGTACGTACATGCGGTGCAGGGCTTCGGTGCGTCCATGCGGTGGGGGGATGGGGGTACAGTACGTACATGCGGTGCAGGGCTTCGGTGCGTACATGCGGTGGGGGGCTGGGGGTACAGTACGTACATGCGGTGGTACGCGCGTACATGGGGGGTACGGCACGTACATGGGGGCGTTACTGCGCGTACAGTTGCGGGTCCTGGGGTACAGTGCGGACAGGGTGGTGTACGGTGCTGGCATATTTGGGGTTGGGGGGGCTGTACGGCTCGTACACGGGCATGAGTATACCCGTGTACATGTGTGCTACTGCGTTGCCTCCGTACGGGCCTTTTTATGTGCGATTGTGTATTCGGACGGGCGGTCAGGATCGTACTTGCGCGCTCGGACTTGTGTTTTACGATTTGTAAGTGAAACTGTCCGGATCACTTTCGTACACTTTTCCCGACTATATTCGGACTTGGACACTTCCCGACGCGCGCTCGTAGACTTTTCCCAACACTATTCGTAGTTAGTTTTCACGTCCCAATCGTACTTGGCAGTTTGTACGGTACTTGTGCGACTCGTACGTAAAAAAAATACGGATACGAGTCGTATGGTAATTTTTTTTAACGGATCGGAATCGGCACCCAAGTCTTGATATACAAGTCGCCGCAGTGGTAATTAGATGAAATGGTTCATGTGAATATTCTTAGGAGTAGAGACTTTACTTCTTTCTTAAAGGAGGTAGCAGAGGGATTCCGTCTGGTTTCAGGGGTGCGATTCCAGAGAAGGCCTGGTTGTATGTCTTCTTTTTGGCAAAGCATTGTGGTTTCTGAAGAAGATTGCTGGAACTTCTAATGGATCTGTTGCCACATGAGAGCCCAAGTTTCTGGGCCAGGTAGGTCGGGTGTTGTGATGTAGGGCATTGTGAGTCATACATGCGATTTTCATTTGAATTCTAGCTTTGAATGGAAGCCAATTCAGAGCTCTGAGGTCGGGGGTAATGTGACAGTTCCTTTTTGAGCCCGTGATGAGTCTGGCCGCTGAGTTGAGTGAGGCTCTTAGAGGGGCTGTTGTCTCTCTGGGAAGACCGCAAAGCGTAGCACTCCCATAGTCAAGTCTTGGGATTACTAGTGCTTGAACTGCCAGTTTGAAGTCACTTGGGGAAAAAGCATTGCAAGATGCAGTTCAGTTATTGGCTCTGGGACCCTGCGGCTCTTAGTAAACCTACAAGTCCTATATATCTCCGAAACCAGAGGGTATATTGCTTTCAAAAATCTGCTATACTTAGAAGAAGTTACAGGTGAAAATGTTGGCACAAATGGCTGTTTTTTCCAACTCAATTTTCAATATTTTTTTTATTTCAATTGTTAGTTTTAATAGAAAAACCTTGAAGGATCTGCACAAATTACCCCTTGTTGAATTTAGAATTTTGTCTACTTTTCAGAAATGTATGGTTCTCTGGGATCTATTATTGATTTTCCACCCATTTCTACCACTATCTGGAAGGAGGTTGTATGCACAAAATATATGAAAAATAGGCTATGCACTAGTAAAATGTCAAAACTATGTAGAAAATGTTGGGTTTCTGACAAAACCTTTTGCAGGGAAAAAAACAGATGCTTTCTTCTGAGGCTTTTTTTCCTATTTTTCCTTAAAAAAACAAAATGTAGCTGTATTTTGGCCAGTTTCTTGGTCCCCTCCTGGGGAATCCCGAAACCCTGGGTACCTTTAGAATCCACAAGATGTTGGAAGAAAAGGACGCAAATTTGGTGTGGATACCTTCTGTGGATAAACATTTACAGGGCCCTTAGTGTGAACTACCCCAAATAGCCAAAAAAAGGCTTAGCACTGGGAGCGGGGAGTGGGGGTGAAGGCCTAGCAGCGAAGGGGTTAAAATCATCAGAGGGAGGACTGAAAGAGCAAAACATTTCCTATAGAATTAAGGTAACAAAAGGCGAACCTGCCTTGGGCTTCAGACAGAAAACTGCATTTAAAAAGTGACATGCAGACATTTGGTGCTGCAAAATGAAAACTTGAGGCTTTGATATTCACAGGCTTTAGTTAGATGCTTTCTACTTAACCCCTTCAGCGCGGCGCGGATTACCGCACTGTGCTGAAGGTTCTATTGCGCGGGCGGGGCCATGACGGAGCGGTTCCATCATACGCACAGCGCAACCGATGCGCATGACGGAACCGCTCCGTCATGCGCATCAAAGGGGTTAATAAATCATGTAAACCATTGCACAATTAATGCATAGTTTGATTTAATGTGGTTAGTTTAGATTGTGTCTTATGTGATTTATATTTGCACAAAATGTTCAATGTGTGCAATAGTAGAATGTAGTTGTACTGAATTAGCACAACATTTTAAAATGTAGAAACACAGAAACAGCTCTTGCTCTGAAAGCTCCAGTTGATCTGTGAGATAAGCAAAGGAATGTCTCTTTCCGTGTGAAATGGAGAATGCTTGGCATAAATAGCAACATGTAACCTAGGAGCCTTATTGTAGTTGCTGGTTAAAAATGCTTTATTTAAACAAATAATTATTTGCTTTAGAGAGAATAGAAAACACATGTACTTTAAGAATGCATTACCACGTTGTGCTTTAATAATCTTGCTTAAACAACATAGTTCTTTTGCAGCTAATGGTATGTGTTTAGTTAAAAATCAACTGTTTCTTTAAAGGAAGGTTAGGAAATTAATTATATTAAATAAGATGCAGAATATGTCGTGAGAAGGATTTTTGCCCCTTTGATGGATGATGTATGCAGACAGCCAAGAGGTGGAGATGAGAATGCTGGATTCCAGTTGCAGAACCAAAATCATGCCACATGCTTTGTAACATTATTTTTTTTTTAAACACGTTCCTACTTTAGGAGTTTCTGAACCCTTGCAGAGACCTTTGAGAGAAGCAAACTCAGACAGATTTAGAGATGGAGATCTCTGTAACTTTTTCAGACCTTTTTCAGACCTGCAGAGGAGTGGAGGACAGACCATGATGGAGGGCTGAACTGAGGCACACGAAGGCAGATTAGATGCAGGTTTTGTTCCATTTGGATTTTTATTAAAATCCCCAAGCTTTATGCTATGACTAACTCGCTTTCTCAAGGCTTCTTTGCTCTATGCTTCATTTCTCTTTATGGGAGATTCTGCAAAAATTATTAATTCAGCTTCATGCTAGTCTCACTCTTGCTTTATTTTTAACTCTTAATCTGTTCTGACTGACATCATTTGTGCATCATTTTCTTAGAATAGGTATTCTTTCCATTTAGAACGCGCTATATGCAATTTATGATATGCTCTATACTAACTTTATTTTTCTATTATACATTTTTTTGCCAGATTGATACCTAACTAATGAATGAAGAGTCAGAGAATCTTAATTATTAATTAGAAATTAAATCAGTTTAAAATTACTCACAACTCTCATTATTGTTTAAAATGTTTATTTGCATTTGATTATTTGCCCATGTTTATGAAGGAGCTCTTTTGGTCAAAATACGGTGGCAAAGATTCATCACCTTGACAATGGATAGAAGCGGAAACAAGGGTAATGGCAATTAAAGGTAATCATGCCACATTTACCAAATTTTCCATAGAGAGATTACCATGAGATTTCCGCATTATCATCCTTTAAAAGTGGGAGGAATATCAGAGAGCATTTGGTGAAAGCTGACATTTGTGGTGATATTATCTGAGCCACACCAACCAAAATTTCCAAACTATGGGGTTTGGCACCTATGGCAAAAGTAGGCCTTGCAGGAATGAAAAATGAATTTAAGAGTTTTTCAGAACCAGGGCGTGTAAAACATAAGAATACATGTCTAACTTTTAAAGTACACTGCACCCTGCCCTATGGGTTGTTTAGAGGCCTATCCTAGGGGCGACTTACATGTACTAAAGAGGAATGGTTAGCCCTGGCAGAAGATTTGATTTTGCCACGTCAAAATGGCAGTTTAAAAAGGCACACAGGCCGCAATGGCAGCCTGAGACATGCTTTAAAAGGCTACTTTAGTGGGTGGCACAATGAGTGGTGCATGCTGTAAAGTTGCAGACCTGGAAATGAACTTCCAGAACTGCTGATAGTAAAGACAAGGAGGAATTACCGTAGGAACCTGACCTGGAATTACTGATTGCCAAAGTAGTTCCTCCATCCAAACTAGAACCTCAAATTTCCACTTCTAACCCATTAGCTTAGCAGTTGTAGAATTACCGTCCCTGACACCGGGCCACTCATTAAGAGGGCCCATGTAGTTCTGGAAATTGTGTAGGAAAAAACATTTGAATGGTTCTGAAATTGTTCCTTTTCAATGACCATATCCTTAAAAATTAAGTTCCCCACCCAAAACTCAATTTGGGGTACAAAATTTCTGCTACTACCTTATTCCCAGTCGTAAATCGAATTTGTGATCAGAAAGATCTACAAATCTGGATCCTCCAAACGAGGATTTACAATTTGCAACCACAACACATTTTGCCTTGCACGAGACAAATACAGGTGCAAACCCTTTAGTGAATCAGGATCAACATCAGATAAACCTGTTTTTTTTAACTTTCTTGAAAATACCCAGCTTCACAGGGCACTGGCAGAGTCTTTAGGAATAAACAGTGATAAGCAAAAAATCAAACCCTAATCATGTCGAGGAACACAAACAGCACCTGAACTTTCTCTTAATGGGTTTCTCACTGACACTCCCCAGTGAGTGTTCCCCTGGGCTTCAGTCTTAATGCTCAGTGTCCCTATGCTCCTGAATCAAGTGTATTTAATGGAGCATTGCAAAGTATTCAGATTATAGCGCAGATAGAAGAATCATTGCCTTTATGATACAAATTCACAGACTTTGGTCATGTCCTGCGATGCTCACAAGAAATATTTGCCTTTTCCTTTATTGGCACATTTCTGATCAAAATCCAGAAGAAAGTATGTAGTCCACTTTTCTACCAACCCCTCAGGTAAGTACTGCTCTGGAATTGTACAGTATTTGTATTTTTACCTCTAAGTTGCAATTTGTGAACAGATCACTGAAATGCATTGAACGCAACACCGTGCCTATTGTAAGATTTCCATTTTCATACTATATAAAACAGTGATATGTGATTCGAAATGACACCCGCCCCCGGAAATAAAAATACTTCCCAAAAAAGAAGTAAATCAAGAGGAGACCACTAGGCACAGGTATTTGCTCTGAAACTTAGATACTTTTGCTAGACCTCTGACGACACTCAGGGCCAAGTATACGAAACAATTTCACTGTTGCAAACCTTACAATTTGCAGAATTAGAGTTTGTGACAACAAAATTATTTTTTACTAAGGACTACTAGTCCATTCATAAAGGGGTTTTGTGACCCATTCCAAACCGTAATTAGCATGTTAAGTGAGACTAAAGTATGTAGTCTCACATAACATAAGTGGTGCTGGTCCTGGAACACTTTTTAGAGTGGGGGTGCTGTCATTAATGTTAGATCACTGAAGTCACAGGGAATGTGAAAAATCTAAGCGCCATTCAAAAAATCAAGTGCAGCAAATGTGCCACACCCATTCAGCAGGAGAGTGGTGAGGGTGTGGGATGTAGCTGGTGGTGCATTTTGGAGCACTGGTGTGGTAGTGGTTTGGTAGAGCACTGGCATTTACAGACAGAAGACAGAACATTTCCAGTTGAAATGCCCACTAAATTTGCATAGACACACAGCTTTACTGGTAAAAAATATATAGCGCAAAAACAAATAGGTTTTGAAATAGGGTTTCAGTGAATGTTTATCACTATGCATCACCAAGTTAAGTGTCTTGGTTTCTTTTGCTCCTGTTAAAGTCTTTGTTTCAATCACGTTTTAGAATTACAAAAAAGTGCTTTATTTGTGCTTTCTTAATTGCTGATCTAATTTGAAATATATGTAAAGTTAATTTCCCGAATTGATGTGTGTTAGAAAACAACTGTCAAGCTGCAGCCTTTCCCTTCGTTTATTGTGCCCCAGCAGGATTGTCATCTACATTACTTTCACAAAATCCGCTCACTTTGCAGTCAGAGAAATAAAAGCACACTCTGTTTTCCAATAAGGAGCAACTTGTCAGAAGATATAGCCTGACCTTTGCCCTTATTCTATGTTGCCACAAAAAATGTGACCAGACACACACAACATTTAAAGCATCTTTATTGCTCATTAACCTTCCGAACTTCCGCATGAATATTTCAGGACCCCTCCTTTCAGCGCCCACGCATAACATGATGCTAGGATGGTGTAATGTTGAAAGGTAGCGCTCAGGGGCAGGGCCTGTGGATTGAAAGGAGGGGATGCCCTGGTTTTCTGGTTTGTAGGTTTTTCACAACATTGTCCATTGGAGAAACAAATCCAATCGCCCTGGTGCATTGTTGCATGCGCATTCGTACACCGCATACAATTAGCATCCTGATCTGCCTTTGTATCGTAATTGGGAATTCACTAAGGTTTTCCATGAATGTTCTTTGCCGCATAAATCCTTTTGTTTAATATTATTAATTCTGCTCCCAGACGTGTGAGGTGCATTACAGGTTCTGTGCATTTCGCCCAGTGTGTACAAGCCCATGGTATGCAGGCACGTTGATGACTTAGCACTGATTTTCCTAACTCTTTGTACATTGTTCATGCAGAGGTTTTGATGAAAGCACCAGTCCCAATATGCTTTCCTTGTGACATTTCTATTTTTAACTTCACACATCAACCTTTCCTGCACAGATATGACAAAGAAGGTTGGACTTCAGCTTACTTTCTGCACCGGTTACCGTAGGTCCATTAGGATGTAGGTGAGGTCCTCAAGTACGTGTAGGAAGAGCAATAGCAAACCCTTGTAAATAATACGCCATATTTGCATTTCATACTCTTGGCTGCACCTTCCAGAACGTCCATGAGCTAGCTGTATTCCGCCAATAATCACAACGCCGGGTGTACGGTTAATCTGAGGGGCGCCACCCTACATAAGGGGCGTGGCGCCTTTAGTGGCAACAAAGGGCCCAGACAGCTTAGGAATCCCTTCCGGGTCGCGAGACCCGGAAGGGTGGGGACACAATAACAAACGGACCGGATGTGCGCAGGAAGGATGAGTAGATGACCCAGGAAGTAATTAGACGATGGCGGGGGGTTTAAAAGCGAAAGGGGCGTGAACTTCGCCCTCTTTGTCCGCGGTCCTGCAACAGGGTCGGAGGTTGCGTTGGAGTTGGAGCCGAATCAGCATCGGCGACTGGAGGTGCGGGCCTCACAGTGTGCGAGATGGTCAGCATAGATATGGCATGGCGGGCGATGAATGCTCGAGAGAATGTGGTAGGAAAACGAGGCGAAGCGTACGAAAAGGAAGACGGGCGTGAGTTGGGAGTACGCATGAGGGAGAACGATGCATACCGGTAAGCGAAGGGAGTGTGCGTGGGCTAAGGCGGCATGTAAGGAAGCGCATCAGGGCTCAAGTCGGACTCGAAGCAATTCCGCGAACATTCGGAGCGGAAAGCGGAAACTAGTCCAGGTGGGATGAGACGCTAGAGTGATGAGCGGTGACTACGGCACGAAGGAAAGTGAGAAGAAAGTGGAAGCAGGGTGCTAGGTAGTACGATTACCTGAGTCCTGGGACAGCAATTAAGGGATTGGGAATAGGAGCTGGGGAGGCCGATTACGGCGAACTACAATTATATTATTTTGTTTACAGGGGCATCTATCGGAAGGCTCACCTCTGCTTCCTTATGAGGGCTAAGCATTTGCGGCATTATGTTGCCTGTTCGGCTAGCAGAAATCGACCTAGGCCTCCTTATGAGGGGCAAACAAATGCATAAATCAAAACAGGATAAGGGCCCAAAGGCACAGAAGTGGGGGCGAGCTGAAAGGAGGGGTAGAGTTCCTCAAAACCCAAATCACAAGGGAATAAATTCTTAAAAGGCAGAGATGGTAAAAAGATTTGTCTCTTGTTAAGTGCAGCATGCCTCCAAGACGCGCACAGAAAGGGAAAGTAGCCAAAGCAACAAAGGGTGAATACCTTGCATTGACCGAGCTGCTGGAGTTCACCAAGGAGAAGGGAGTGGATTGGGCGTTAAAGACTTTGAAAGAAGGGGCCGGTATAGGTACACAAGAGCAAACAGCGCGAGGCAAGCGGGCAAGGCGTACACCAGAGAGGTTCAAGGATGCGCCAATGGACAAACGCAATAGAACGAATGACGCTCAAGCCACATCCTCAGGTGAGGTAGAGGTTGCAGAGGCGGCAGGAATGGGATCGAACACAGCACAAATAGGGACCTCGAAAGGGGATGACAACACTATAAACAATGTTGCGCAGGGGGCGAAGATACCTGCATCAATAGTGGAAGCGCCCAAAGAGCAAATGGTCCCTCAAACCACGCCAACAGTGGTCGCACAGCCAGGCAGTGGAATAGCGCAGGTGTGGGTTCACTCAGGGGGTGTAGCGCAATCCCCAGGTGTAATAGCGGCAACGTCGCAGGGACAGGCACTGAGTAATTGCGCTGTAGGTTCAATGATTCCCGCAATGGCCTATACGGGGGGTCAGGGCTAGTAGCTATGGGGCAATCCCCAATGGTGGTTACAGCACCCTCACAAGGACAAACGCTCAGCAATTGCGTAGGAGCCCCCGTGGGACCCGATCCAGGGACAGTGGTGCCAGGGGTGACGGGGCAACCAACGTTAGCATACAGCCCTCTAATTTATGGATCTGCTTCCATGGCGTTATCGCCCTCGGCCGGTATCACATGGCATGTGCCGGTAGAGACCAAAGAAAAGATTTTGAAAGGGGAATATATAGATGTCTTTGATCTCATAAATGCCGGGGGGGTCCCAGGGAAAAGCAGAGTAGGAAAGGAAGGCGAGTATAAGCAGAAGAAGGTATGGGTAGACTGGTCGATAAAAAATTGGATTACTGGATTCGCAATTTACGCGGCTATCATTGCTGAGAAGTACCCAGCAGTGGCCCCTCAATTAATTAGCTACATATCCTTAATACATGGGGTGGCGTCTGAATTCCCAGGGACAGGATGGCTCCAATACGACACCAAGTTTAGGCAAATGAAAGCAGTGCACCCAGAGATGGCATGGGATCAGCGGGAAATTAATGTATGGCACACAGTATTTTACTCAACATTACCTATGAATAAGACCAATCAACCCTTTCCCAATCAGTCCTTTCAGAGAGACAGGGGGGCGGGAGATAAAAAACAGGCCTGCTGGCAGTTCAATAAGAATGAATGCAACCGAGGCACATCATGCAGATACAAACACTGTTGCTCCTTTTGTGGTGTGCCGGCGCACCCAGAAATTAGATGTTATAAGAAATAGGGAAAGCCAAAAGAACAGCCTGCCCCTACACAACCTAAGGGTCGGCCCCATTGGCACCCTAGAGGCTTGCCGACACCTATTAAATTGCATGTGCTAACACACCTCCTTAGCAAATATGACAAATTACAAGATGCACAGCTTTTACATAATGGTTTTCTGTCTGGATTTCTCATCCCATCTTCGGCTACCCCAACCGCCGATCCCCCATTCAACCAACGCTTTGTGCTACAAAACATGGAAGTGACTAAGCAAAAAATCGCAAGCGAAGTTGCGCTAGGGAGAGTAGCAGGTCCATTCAAGCAATTGCCGAAGCCGGACCTTATATGCTCATCATTGGGGTTGATACCAAAAAAGGAGGCAGGAAAATTCCGTTTAATTCACAACTTATCAAGCCCCCCAGGGTTGTCCGTCAACGACAAACTTGATCCAGAACTGTGCACAGTGCGCTATACCACTTTTGATACCGCAATCCAGAAGTTGCAGGGGCTAGGTGAAGGAGCGCTGATGGCTAAATCAGATATTGAGGCAGCCTTTCGTCTACTGCCGGTACACCCAGAGGACACCAAGTTTTTAGGTTTCACCTTCAGAGAGGAGTATTTCATCGATCTATGCATGCCAATGGGGTGCTCGATCGCGTGCGCTGTATTTGAGACATTCAGCAGGTTCTTGGAGTGGGCCGTACAACAATTCTTAACCTCAGTTACATCTTATGAGGTGGTACACTACCTAGATGATTTCTTGTTCATGAGACCGCAGGGCTCCCTAGCATGCAGGAAGGCCCTGCTGGGCTTCCAGCACTTAGCAAAAGCTCTGGGCGTGCCATTGGCGGCAGAGAAGACAGAAGGGCCAACTACGCGTTTAACATTCTTAGGCATAGAGATAGACACTAGAAAAGGGGTATGCAGGCTCCCACAAGACAAAGGGGCAGCTTTCAAGGCGGCTATTGGAACCTGTTTGTTGGCCCGGAAAGTGACGTTACATCAATTGCAGGTTTTAGTGGGGCAGTTGAACTTTGCACTGCGAGTTATACCAATGGGCAGGGCTTTTTCTAGGAGCATAGCAAGGGCAATGTCAGGGCTGCGCGCCAAGCATCATCATACTAGGCTCTCAGCGGAAGTGAAGAATGACTTAACTATTTGGAAAGAATTCCTAATATTTTCAATGGCACAGTGGTTTGGCAAATACCGAGTCGCCCCAATGGGGAATTGGAATTGTTCACAGATGCAGCCGGGAGTGTGGGCTTCGGGGCTATCTTGGGGCGCAGATGCTGCATGCAACATTGGCCGGAAGAATGGGCATTGTCAGGTCTCACAAGGAATATTACCTTTCTTGAATTGTTCCCAATCATTGTGGCATTGCATCTGTGGGGGGACAGTTTGGTGAACAGGCATATTGTGATTTGGTCAGACAGCATGTCAGTGGTGATGGCAATTAACAATCAGAGAGCGAAGTGCACCTGGGTTCTGCGCCTGTTGAAGGAGCTTGTGATGCAATGTTTGCAACGTAATGTACACTTTACTGCCAGACACGTGCCAGGGATAGACAACACAGTCGCTGACGCTTTGTCCCGTTTTAAGTTGGCAGTGTTTCCCGATGGCTGCAAGCAGACATAGAGATGACGGACTTCCCGGCGGGACTATGGAAGCTTGGTGCCCCACAGCCCCTGAGTTGATAACAGCTTCACTGGCCCCCAAGACCAAGAGTATGTATGAGAGGTCATGGCAGGCATATCAGGTTTTTATGAAGGGATCAGGAGTAATAGAGGAATTGTCACCGTTAAGTATCTTAGAATTCATAGTGCATCAGAAGGCGAGTGGGAAATCTCCAGCAATGATGAGAAGACAATTGTCGGCAATAGCATTCTATGCTGGGTTGAGAGGTGTGGCAGACCCAACAAAAGACCCGAGAGTGAGAAGAGCGATAAAGGGTTGGGAGCGACTGACACCAGGGGCAAAAGACTCTAGGAGACCCATAGACGCAAGCAGATTAACTAACATGCTGGAAATACTGCCCAGAATTTGCTTTACACCATACGAGACACAATTATTTAGTGTAGCATATTCTCTAGCCTTTTTTGGGGCATTCAGGATATCAGAGTTACTACCAGCCTCAAAGACAGACAATGAGGGGGGCATACGAGTTGAAGATGTGATTCTGACAGGCGACTCTCTACAAGTCAGGGTGCGGAGATCAAAAACAGACCCGCTAGGGAAAGGGATTTGGATCCAGCTAAGACCAATGGCAGGGGCGACAAGTTGCCCGGTTAACTTGGCAAGGAATTTCCTGCAAATCAGGCCAAAAGGGGGCGACAGCAGACTTCTATTACATGACAACGGGGTTCCCCTCACCAGATTTCAATTCACTAGAGTGTGCAAGCTAGCTCTGGTAGGCCTGGGGGTGGACACGGCACATTTTACATCCCATTCATTCCGCATCGGCACAGCCACGACAGCAGCGGCATTAGGCCTCCCTGATGATATCATTAAGAGAGTGGGCAGGTGGAAGTCGACATGCTTTGAACGTTATATACGCCCCCAGATAGTATAGGTGCTGGGTGACTGTCCCCCCCCTGTTTGCCAACTCACATTGATTATGTCCATCTTCAATTTGCTCTAGGTACAACATCCAAGAGGTCCCAAATATGCTGGTGTGGCCATTCCTTTATACGCAGGGCAGGGCGTGCCTTCAAGGATTCACAGGAAGAGAGAGCGCAGAAAGCGAGAAGGATTGATCACCATTGGGTGGGGGTAGGCGGACAACGTTTAGGGGGGGTGCCCAAGGACTAGTAGGGCGCCATGCCAGTGGCATGCCGATCCCCGATATCTTAGTAATACATTCAGGGGGCAATGATATGATCCCGGCAGGAAGGAGGGGAGTCAAGGAGGCTTTGTTCTCAGTGCTGGCAGAGGTCAAGACATTTTGCCCAAAGCGATTTTATTCTGGTCCGAGGTCATACCACGGCAACGTTGGGCGGAAGGGGCACCTCCGAGGGCTATAAATAAGTCAGTGAGGAGGCTGAATCAGTCGGTGGCGGAAATTTTAAAGGGATCCAACATCCGGAACATCAGGCACAAGTTGATACAACCATCAAGGTTAGACCTTTATGCAGTGGATGGAGTACACCTTTCTAAGGCAGGTAATGAGTTGTTCATACAGACGGTGTTAGGAGCCATCGAGGAGGTATTAGATTGAGGAGGGGGGAGGGCGAGTCCGCCAGTGAGTGCCTCGCCCTGTGGCGGGGTCCTGGGCAAGAGAAATGACATGGACTCCGTTTGTCGGTGGCTCTTTTAGTACCAGAACAGGTCTTGAAGTCTATCAGGGCTCCGGGCTGGCGAGAGAGGTGGGGCTGACCTGCTGGTGGCTCCGGACTCTCTGGCTCTACCCCAGGAAGCCAGCGGTTGTCACAAGAGGGGCAGATTATTTACCTGCGGCTCTGTTGACCGGGGGCGGTCAGCCTAAGGAGAGCAGGCTATCTTGGTTGGGGCCTGCTGGCACAGCCCGAAGATCAAACCTGAAAATGTATAATCTTTACAGTTAGTTGGAGTGCTGTGGTGTGTTGAAATAAAATATATTAAAAGATGATCACGAATAAGTAAAGTGGCCAATGGAGTAATTGGCCGGATCTGTATTAATAAATGTTTGCACTGTGAAGACCAAAAATGACTCAAGTGTTTCTATGAGTGGAAGGATGGTGGAGGGGGGGCAAGTGCACTTTGTATGCCAGCTATGTGGGGCGCCACCCTACGTAAGGGGCGTGGCGCCTTTAGTGGCAACAAAGGGCCCAGACAGCTTAGGAATCCCTTCCGGGTCGCGAGACCCGGAAGGGTGGGGACACAATAACAAACGGACCGGATGTGCGCCGGGAGGATGAGTAGATGACCCAGGAAGTAATTAGACGATGGCAGGGGGTTTAAAAGCGAAAGGGGCGTGAACTTCGCCCTCTTTGTCCGCGGTCCTGCAACAGGGTCGGAGGTCGTGTCGGAGTTGCCCACCCACCCATCCCTGAAAGCAGTGCGTTGGTTAGGTGGGGTCCTGGGCAAGAGAAATGACATGGACTCAGTTTGTCGGTGGCTCTTTTAGTACCAGAACAGGTCATGAAGTCTATCAGGGCTCTGGGCTGGCGAGAGAGGGGGGGCTGACCTGCTGGTGGCTCCGGACTCTCTGGCTCTACCCCAGGAAGCCAGCGGTTGTCACAAGAGGGGCAGATTATTTACCTGCGGCTCTGTTGACAGGGGGGCGGTCAGCCTAAGGAGAGCAGGCTATCTTGGTTGGGGCCTGCTGGCACAGCCCGAAGATCAAACCTGAAAATGTATAATCTTTACAGTCAGTTGGAGTGCTGTGGTGTGTTGAAGTAAAATATATTAAAAGATGATCACGAATAAGTAAAGTGGCCAATGGAGTAATTGGCCGGATCTGTATTAATAAATGTTTGCACTGTGAAGACCAAAAATGACTCAAGTGTTTCTATGAGTGGAAGGATGGCGGAGGGGGGGGCAAGTGCACTTTGTATGCCAGCTATAGGGCGATCTCGGCCCAACGGTGAGTGTGCTATTTTGGGCTTCTATTAGTTCTCGAAGCTTTTCTTGCTATCGCTTATCTTGAGTCAAGCCAGACCGTCGTTTATCACCACAAACTAGAAATATTTCCTCGTCTGAGCTAGTGATGTCTTCTCGCGAGATAGCTTTAAAACCGTTCTCATATAGGCTGTGAGTGGGGAGGCTGGTAATCGTGTCACATAGGGACGCTAGAATCCTGCTTTTAGGGTAAACCAGAAACTCCACGACTTGAAGAGGTCGTGCGAATTATGCTCGTGAGGAGGAATCTTTCTAGACAACAACTCTTTAGTATGCTCAAGGGGCAGGGGAAAGGGAAAGGAATGTGGATTGGTAGGGGTACTAGCGTGCACCCCTACGTGGTACATGCACAACACAGACCTACAAGTCATATATATGAAGCCATGCAAAACTACTTTCAGTGGCTTCATAAATATGGAGTAATGCAACACAGAACAAATCACTGCGTAGCATTTTTCTGCGTCACAGGGGTGTTCCATGGGCGCTGTGGTGGGTGTTCCTATGCAAATCCCATGGTTTTTGACTGATTCCCAGATTTGCCAAACCTGGTAAACCTGGGAATCCACCAAAAAGATACGCCTCTCTGGGCGAGGCGTTACAAGGAGAAATATGTTTATTTCTCCTCTTTCTATGTGTGCTGTAGCTGCACACATAGAAAGAGGCAAATGTCTCTATGGAATGTTTTAGAACAGGAAGGTGCCCCTTCCTGCACCAAAACAATCCTACCTACAGCACAGGCACCCTTGCATCCTTGTTTAACAATTAAATGCGTAAGTCTGGTATGCTCAGCTTTTAAGCCAGCGCCAAGACCCCCAAGGGTAAACATGCGCTTTACAAATTTCTTTAACATAACAACACCAAGGTGCAAGGAAGCGTTGGCGATAGGCTGTCGAAACGGTCGCATCTCAGGGGGAAAGGACGGTGCATTCCTGCCCTTACCCTGTGACGCAAGGCAGTTTAGCAAGGTAACTTGCTGTGCAGCCCTGTGCCACCATTTTCATAAACATGCCCCCAAGTGAGAGAAAGCACATTGGGCGACATGCATTTTGCATTTTCCCAGTCGCAAACAGCACAGTTCACAGAATTGTGCCCTTTGTGACTGGTAAAATGCATGTCGGTATCTATGAATTCCACTTGCTATTCAGTAATATTGTACTGAATCGCAATTTTTAATTGCGAATACATACCGATTCGGTATTAGGAAGGGGCTTGTTTAGGGCGTCTCTTAGTAATGCCGAATCACAGCGGTATGTAAGAATGTTTTGCTTCTGAAGTTTCAGTTGCAAAGCAGTCACATTTTACCATCTATTTCAAGTAGTTGGTAACCCATACCCAAGGGATCCCTTCCCTTTGGAAATGGAAGCAAAAACGTTTTTTTAGAGCCGGCAGTGGTCCCACGGACCATTGTCTGCTCTTAAAAAATGAAAAGAGAACTTTTCATTTTGCTTTTTTAAAACACAACCAGTTTGCCTTTAAGAAAACCAGGCTGCATTAAAAAAGATTGCTTTATTTAAAATTAATCACGGACACGATGGTCTGCTGACCCCAGCAGGCCCACCATCCCTGTGATTTTAGTAATTCCTAATAGCTCGCAAATTGTGACCTACCTCATTAATATCCCTGAGGTAGGTTGATTCGCGACCCACTAGGAATTGCTAAATGAAACTCATAGAGTTTCAGACCTTAGGAATGGCGATTAATAAATAGCAATTCGTAGAAAATCTTAGTTTGGTAATCGCTATTTCCAATAATGATACATGTGGCCCTAATTTTGTGAAAGTTTTCTTTTTTTGTTGAAACAAACTTCATTGTGGTTTTTCTTTACTCTGCCAAACAATAATCGTATTATGCATATTGTCTACACAGCAACATACTTCTATGACGTATAAGGCCTGTTTACTTGTTAGGTTACATCATCAACATCGTGTGTTTCGGAAGAGTGTTTCGTTCATTAACTAATCCAGAGCTAACTTCTCCTGCAGTATGTTGCACAGGTCACTTATAAGAATAATTGTACTAAATCAACAGCCTATAGCCCCACCCTCCACCCTTTTAATACCCACCCTAGTCCGTAATCAACATTATTTAAGTCTTTTCAAACAGAGAGATGGAGGGAGTGTGTGGAGGTTTTTGTCTGTGTTGTAAAAGTTCCTAGAGAAATATGAGGGACATCTCATCATACCCGACATAAAGCACCTGTATCCAACAATTTATCACTAAATTCATTTATTAGGGGGTTGTTACACCACACACATCCCCCGTGAAGCTACGCCACTGGCCAAAAAATGCATTTATTTTTGCTATCTCCCACCTCTAATTGTTTCATGTTAATGTTAATCAATGGGTAAAATAAATTGCACCAATTTTTCTTTCCTTCGAAATGTTGGCATGTATGTATTAGTTCTTCCTAGTTTGCTTTATAAATATGCGACAAAATTCACTTGCTTGGCAGAGAACTGTCATCTTGTAAAGTTTGAGGAAGTTTATGTTTAATTTGAAGATTAGGAATCCTAGCCTATGCAGTCCTAGCGCCGATTTAAAAATATACCCACTTTAAAAGGAGCTGAACGGAAGACCCCAGAGATCTGACAATTAAATATGAGCAGGGGGGCAGAAAATATGTCATTGATCAAAGTAATATGTATACATTGTGTTCACTGAGGGGTGTAATAGAGACACTTGCAGCCCCTGTGGTGATGGGGCCCCGGGTATCTTATTTTGGAGGGGGGTGGGGGGCATCAGCCTCTGCATGCCTTGCAGAATGCGTGCCATGGCATGGAATAAAAAACAGTTAAATGCTTGGGAAAGTCACTCTGCTTTACAGAGCAGGCCCAGGCCAGTGCGACTGGTGCGGTTGCACTGGGTGCAGACCTGGGGAGGGGGGCGCTGACCTCAGGGGGGGCACTGACCTCAAGGGGGGCACTGACCTCAAGGGGGGCACTGTGTTTAACAATAACTTGCAATTTGAAAATACCTTCTGCAGAAATGTTTGTGCATCCAGCTTTCGAGCAGGAATATAAATGTCAAGATACCTTTTATGATTAATACTCCTGCTAGAGAGTGAGATCAGAGTTTTGCCTGCAAAAAGAGCATACTGTGAAGATCACAGATCTGTATTTTGTGTGGATAGCTGAGTGCATTACTGCTTTTGTCAGCGAGATCCTTTTGTTACCGCAGTTCAGAAGATACAACCCTAGTATAGAACAGTGACTTTTACAAACTGTTATCACAGAGCTGCATGCAAACTGCATAAAATAGGTTAGGATGTTATGTTTTTTTCCCCAGTCTTTCATTATCTATTCCTAATGTTGCTAAATAATAAAGCCTGCCTTTACCAGTTGTTTAAAACAAAATAAATGTATAGAGAGAGGGGCTATTGACAGATGAGCTGCACTTTTGCCCGGTGGTAGTGAGCGAATCCAAGGAGGAGGTCCTAGGGATGGGGTGCCAAAAATAATTGTTGCACAGGTCACCACCAGCGCTAAAGCCGGCCCTGAGCAGGCTCCTGCAGTGTGGGGGAAAGCAACATTTCAGGGGGCGGCCCCATTGAGCCCAAGACTAATGAACATCTGTGCGATCTGTGATACGTTGTGGCCCCACATCACATTCTGCAGGGGGGCCCCATCATGTTGTGCATTCACATAAAGCTAGCAGATACTAAGTAGTAAGTTTATAATCAAATTTTGAATATCATTAGCGGGGACATTTCACTAAAATAGAAGTAGGACTAGAAAATCACATCTACTGAGGATCAGAGAACTACTTAAAAGACAGCTCTCACCAACATAAAAAACACATAAAAGGCACTAAAGGAAAAAATGTACATGCAACTTTTACATAGAGTATCATCTGTGTTATTTAAATTGATTCCTGAAAAGACTGGTAGCTTATCCTGCAGTGGAACACTGATAGGCTTGCCTCGCTCATGTTCAGTCGATACTCTAAAAACCAAGGGATGTGCTACAATTAATGAAATCTGCCAGGACAGATGGTGAAAATCTATGATTGTTCTGGAAAATCTGAGGCACCTGGTCACTTAAGCAACCTGGAAACAGAGCAGAAAACTTGTACAAGTGCCACCGATTTTCAGTGATGCTAGATTCTAGATGGCAGATTTACCAATTATTCACACAACCTAGGGCAGCAAGCAAAGTTGCTGCATTGTATTGCATGAAAAGGAGACAGCAGAATGCACCATATCATTACTGCTTCCTTCTAGCTCTAGCGCTTTGTGTGTTATCACCAATGTACGCACCCTTACACCATGATGCATAGTGCAAGGGTGCCTGCCTTACAGCCAGGACACAAATTAATCCTCAATTGCATTTTCCTCTTTCTACGTGTGCTTCAAAATGCAGCACAAGTGTAAAGAGGAAATAGCAAGGAGAAACAAAGATATTTCTGCTTGCTACACCTCACTGGAGAAGTGTTAGAAATTGTGTTTCTAGTTGGCTAGGTTATGCACCGCAGCCAAGCATAACCCACCACCCTAGTCAGGGTAAGGGAGTTGCACACCAAAGATAACTCCTGCCTACCCCATTGGTTAGCTTGGCACTAGCAGTCAGGCTTATCCAAGAGGCAATGTGCAAAGTGTTTGCACAAAACACACAGACACCAGTGGCATGATAAACACACCACAAAAGAGACTCCGCACAAGATCATATAAAAATATCTTATTTAATATATACATAACATAGACCACAATCACATAAATCAATAATTTAGTTTGCCAACCAGGCATTTGTCATAACATCAAAGTTAGTGTAATAAAGTAAAGACTTCTATGTTGCACACGTCATAAAGACACCATTACTGCACATAATGTGCAGATCCTGAGATAATGCTCACTATCCTGTCAGTGCAAGGATTAAAATGACATATAACGATATTCAGGTCATATTGTGCAGCAGATAATGACCAAAACACAGGGAGAAACAAATGCTTCAAAAGCCTCAGGGCATGAAAGCGTCCAAAAATCACTAATTCACTTACAGGGTGCCAAGACACTTGCACTAACATGTGCTGTATGGTAATTACTCCCAGATATAGGGCACAGGGACACCTGCAGTCCTATATCATATATTATGGTAACTGATAGATTCAGCCGGACTGGGACAATTCCTTCTGGTCCTACCAGCTACGTCATGAATGCTCCCCTAAAGGTAGACCACAAGAGAAGTGCACACACACTTCCCCTGTCAGCGAGTAACCACTGCATGTGGAACGATCAAAAGGCAGCTGACCGTGAACGCACAGTGCAGCTGCTGACCTCTGGGACATCCTACCTTCGCAGTGTGTTTTACCTTTCCAACACAATGAATGAGCACGATGATGTGCCTGATATTCTCCTATGTTGAAACACCCACACCTGATTGTGCAGCAGTGGAAAATACCTCCCCCGTTTGCGCGAACACCAACAGTAAATCTTTACCATCCCTGAGGACCGGGAACCCCGTGGCAGCACTTCCAACCAACAAAACGGCAGTCCAGCACTGCTGTGCAGGGTCTCTCCATCCCCAAGAGCTGCAAAGGTGAAGAACAGTCCAGTCCTTCTCCTGCTCCTGCTCTAGACAGTGAAGTACTGGGTTTTTCAGAAACAACCCAGCGGTGCCAGGGGACACACCCGAAGACTTTGAGTTCTTCCTGTTTCAGACTACAGAAACACAGAGTCTTCTAGGTGAAGTCAAAGTCAAAGATCGTATTTATTGGCTGCAGACCAATCACAGGTATCCGAGAAGTACAACACGGTGTATGTTCTCAGGAGACTGCTCCCGAACCAAAAACCAGTCTTTTCTTATATACAGAATATTACGCTCTGGGCAACACCGCCCCTATTTTACAAGTGGTCATTCACATATTTTCGTTTCAAAAGAAAGAGCAAAGTCATGATGATAATCCCACATTTCAGCTCGGTCAGCCCATGATTATTTACCCAGCGAAGCTCAGAACCCTCATCAGATATCAGCAGACCCCAATAAAACGGGCACCTCCTGCTCGTGAAACAAGCCATAAAGTAGGAAACAGAGTCAGGTGTGAAAGAGATTAGTCAGGGTTCGTGTGGGAAGCATGACTTTATGATGTGTCGGGCCCTGATGCTAATCCCATTTGGCCGCAGTAAAAGGAACCGGCCGGACAGGACTGACCTCGGACAGCGGAGTCAGTTTTCACAGGTCCAAAAGAAGTCACAGGAGGATTGCAGCAAACTGCAGGCCAACCCACTGCACACACATCAAGTGGCAGCGCACCTCACAAAACTCTTCCAGCTCTTCTTCCAGGCAGGTTTCTTTTATCCAGAACTAATCTCCTGAAGTCTTTGATTTCCCTGAGACTTCAAACAAAAGGCAAGCTATGCATCAAGCACTTGGAGAGCTTTTCAAGCAAAATACCACAGCAGGGCAAAAAGAGTTAGTCCTTTTTCTCTGCCTAAAGATAGAAGCAGCAACTGCAGGCCAACCCACCCCACACACATAAAAAAGGCAGCGCCCCTCACACAGCTCATCAGCTCCTCTTCTTAGCAAGGCCCTCTTGTTTCCAGAAGTGATCTAAAGTTATGGGGTTTGAGGTCCAATACTTGTACCTCATTTCCTCTTTGTTTTCTTTGTGGAAAGGGTCTCTGAGCTCAGGTCAACCCAGTTCTGTCCTCCTTAGCCCAGCTTGGCCACAGGAGGTGGAGACAGCATTGTGCAAAGGTTCTAGAGAAAACTCCTTCCACCACTATAAATGCAGAAAGGTCTATTCGGTCTGGCTATGAGTCACCCAGGAAAGGCAAAACACACCTAAAACCCCCTTGTGACTGTCTAGAGTGAATTCACATCCCCATCTCCTGTCAATCCAAAACCATAGGGTGAATGTACAAACAGGCAGAGGCACACAGAATGATAAAGTAAGAACGCGTTTGAAGGGGGCTCTAGCCTTGATACTTCCCTGGCGTCGTGAGGGCAATGGCATCTCAGCATTATAACCCAGAAGGACTCTCAGAGCAGGGAGCACCTACCGGACTAAAGACCTTCAGGTCCACCGTGAGGGCAACGGCTGTATCACGAACTCTGATTCCCAGGCTCCTTTGACCGGCGCTAGCAGGTGACGTCAGTGGCACGCGTCACCTGCCTACATCAACGCTGCACGCCTCCCGCAGCGCGGGACGCGCGCGGGCAGCGCCCGGGCAAAGCCCGGGCCAAGGGCGGGCCCGTCCTTGCCCGTCATAGCCCGGAATAGGCTGGGCTGGGCCACGTTATTTGGCCCCCTCTTTTGATCAAGGGACTCTGGTGTGGACACAGGAGAGCAAAGGTACTGTCTTTAATGATCACCGTATAACACCGGGCTACCCCTGTCTATTGCCAATCTGTCTGTTCAGGCTGGAAGGTTGGCATTCTGTAAGTGTATAATTGTTCAAATCATTTATGGTCTTTAACTGCAAATTATGAATAAGGCCAAGGCTAAATTGGGGAACAGGGTGGCAGGTACACTGGATGCTTTCATCACCAGGGCCAACACGGTGTTAACCCAGGAAATAAATGAAACAGAATGTAGACTCTCCATGGACCTTCAAAGTTCAATCTCCAGGCTATCCCTAACCCCTGAATTCCTCCCCTTAGTGCAACCCAGTGTCGTAGAAGATTCCCCTGTTATTACATCGACATCCCAGCCTTCCATAGAGAAGGATGTCTCTCCTTCAAAGGAATCCATGATAGAGAATAATGGTATGATGACCAGGGGGAAACAGGTCAAAGCTAAAACAGTAAAAGCTAACATCATCAAATCGAAGGGACGTCGGGAAAACAAGCAAGTGGGTGTACAGGGTAGAATGGATGGGACAACACACAAGGAACAGAGCTCAGAGACAATTGAACTTGAAACCAGTCCCTTGGGAAAACAAGCATCTAAGTGTGACCTGCCAACGGGCCAGATGAAGGAATGTAGCTTGGTAAATCTAGAAACCATGTTAATAAAGCTACTGGACCCAATTTTGAAGAAGCTTAACAATATAGAAGATAGGTTAGCACTACTAGAGGGGAGCTGTGGTTGTAAAACTATTGTCAGACCAGCCAATCAGACTAACAATATAGCGGAAGCGCTGACAAATGGCATTCCCAGGGTCACTAAGAAGGATCAGAATCGGGTACATAATGTTGATATATGCAAACCCAGAGAGGCCCCTGTTAACTTAGTTTCTCAATCCAATTTACCTATTGACACCACGCCCTCTTTGGGGCCCCCAGAAGCGAGAAAACCTAACAGTGTTATGGACAAAGCAGGGAGAACTCGGGAGGGGGATGCGCACGTTCAACACCTCCAGGTAACCCAGACAATTGATTTACCAATGGAGTCTACTCCATACACATTAATTCTGGGAAATGTTCCCCAACTAAAGGAAGGGGCTACAGAGGATTTTGATCAACTTAAAAATAAACTAAACCAATGGTTTACCAACAATATATATATGGGTCACGATGTTAGTAGATTCATAATAATGGCTCGTAGAGTTAGCTGGATTGGCAACAGGGCAAAATCGTGTCAAGGTGACTGTATTGTTGTAAACTTTGACAACCCGTGTTCCGCTGAGAAGATACTGCAGGAGACCCAAAAGCGTTATCTGTGACCCAGCTCTGATATAGTTATTTTACCCCTGGGCTATTTTTATACTCAAGACCGTCGTAGGCACAGGTTTGATACCTGTCGTAGAGTGTACACACATACAAGGGACTCTATGGAACAGAATTTCCAACATCGAATCCTTCCCCGTTCTCACCCTTCCAGGGACACGGTCAGTGCTCATCTTATCCCAAGATTAGAAATAAGAAACAGATTCTTACCTTTATCTGACATAGAAGAGTGTGACTGACTAAGCCCTCAGACAATAAGCGGAACAAGTCCACACACCTCCTCACAGGACCTTATTAAAGAGGTAGTAATAGACAGTTCGCCAATTCCAAGTAACAATATTTTATCATGGAACATCGCAGGGCTGGCCAGGAAAAGCAATGATCCACTCTGGCTTGCTGTTGTCAAACAGTTTAAGATTATTAGTTTACAGGAAACGTGGGCTTTGGACTGTAATTATTATTTGGATGGTTATAAGGTTTTTTCTGTCCCAGCCTCCCCCTCGGTTAGTGGCAGGCCTAAGGGAGGTTTTGTAACCTATATCTCACTCGATATCAAATGTGAGGCCCGTATGATTCCACATTCACATCCAGGAATCTTGGTGATGACATTAAGGAGGGGGGGGTCTGAATGGGGTTTTATAAATTTTTATAACTCCCCGACTACCCCAGAGGAAGGTGGTAACATCAAGATATTGGTTAATTTTATAAGAAAATACATGGCCAACAAACTACATAGCTTGATAATAATGGGGGACTTTAACATCCACCCCTGTGGTAACCCTATCACCACCTGTCTAGCCAACTTAGGTTGTCCGCGCTTGACAGGCTTGCATTATGAACACACGATGCAAGGAGAGGAACTTAATAATCTGCTGAGTGATAACGACATGGGGGTGGCTATGTCTTATATGAGCCCTGCTACAATATTCCCGATTCCAACGTTCAAAGGCAAGGGGAGGGGTACCTTTATTGATTATATTCTTATTTTGGCATCTCTAGCTCCCCTTTTAGGAGGATTTACCATCACAACTAATGAACATAGTGACCATAATCCGCTGTCAGCTCACCTCGGTGGTATGTTGACTGATTTTACTTGCAATATTCCAGCAACAGGTTCACTAAGTACCACAGATGGTAAGAGGAGGCTAATAGATCACCTGATGCCTTTAACAACAATGTAAAGGCCTACTGTGCGGGAGAAATAGTTACCTGCACTACTGATGGAGTAACTGCAAGTAGTGTCCTGGACGCATTCTCTAACATGTCCGGAGAAATAGGTGAGTTACTGACAGGAAAGTCAGGACATAGAATTACCTTGGGTCCCAAATGGTTTGATACCAACTGTACAAAAGCCGCAAAACGGTTAAGAGAAGCACTGGCTAAAAACCCTAGAAACCCGATTGTAGTGCGTTCCCTGAGAAGGGAGTATAGGAATGCCCTTGCAACTCGCAAGGCTCTGTTAAAGGACAAAGCCTGGAAAGAACTAATAGACAGCAGTACCTTGAAAGATAGCGCTAGGTTCTGGAAAGTTGTTAATGGTCCCTTGTTCCACCAGGAGGGGGTAGACGGCCTGGTGGCACATATAGGAGAAGGGGACTGGGTTCATCACTTTAAACTAATGTTTGATAGCCCGGCTGAGTCTAGCAATGTGTTATTAAGTCACGGGGATATACCAGCCATAACTTTTACCCAACCCGAGATCCTAGATGGAATCTTTGGGTTTGACTAGTAACAAAGCCCCTGGCCCTGATGGGATTCCACCAGACCTCTTCAAATCAGACCCTAGTTTCTGGGCATCTATCCTCCACCCTGTTTTTAATGCGGCTGCGATAGAAGGGTGCCCGACTTCTTGGGCATTGTCAACAATAGTGCCCGTATTTAAGAAGGGCAACAGAAGTGATACTAGCTGCTATAGACCGATATCACTCATTGATTCGGTTGTGAAGGTAATGGGGCGAGCTATTTTAAACAGATTGAAGGACTGGGCAGACAATAATAAGTTGTTATCAGACTGTCAGTACGGTTTTCATCAAGGGCGTTCAACCACCACCCAGTGCCTCAATTTGTATCTGCTGCTCAACAAATACACCGTGGTGTACCCCGGGTCAATACATCTCGCCTTCATGGACCTATCATCGGCGTTTGATTGTGTCAACAGATCTAAACTTTGGCAGTCCATGGAGGCGAGAGGGGTAGATGGGGGTTGATATATTTCTTACGGGATTTACATTCCTCAACCCGGGCAAATGTTAGGTACAGTAAGGACCTGAAAGTAAAGAATGATTTATCAATTAAGAAAGGTGTAAGGCAGGGCTGTATCATGGCTCCTTTTTTATTTAATTTTTACATAAACGATCTTGAGAGCACCCTGATAGAGACAGGTGCAGATTTCCCGCGTATAGATAAACGGGGTATTCCCGTTTTGCTATACGCGGATGATGCTGTACTAATAGCTAGGACAGAATTAGGGCTTCAAACCCTGTTAAACTCTTTTTACGAGTTTATGAAAAATCTAGATTTAAAGATTAACAGCACCAAGTCTTACACTATGAGACTGGGTAAGTGTACCAGAAAGGCATTCCAGTTTAAAACAGGGGGTGACAAAATTCCCAGTACCAAGGTGTTCTCATATCTAGGAGTTCTTTTTGATGATAAGCTAAAGTGGGAGGTTGCGATACACAAAAAAAAGGGGGAGATGGCCCGGGCAAATGCTGCAATCTTTAATTTTGCCTCAAAATTGCGGAAGAAACCGACGGGGCCATGCTTCAGGTTTACAGTGCCAAGAGTGTCGCCATAGAAACCTATGGTAGTGAACTGTGGGGACGCGGTGTAACTAAACATTTACAGGTCGAGGAAAATAAGTTTTTAAAAAGATTATTATGTGTCCCGCAAAGTACTCCGAACCTGGTGGCTCATGAAGAATTGGGAGTACCTTACATAGCCGACCAATTATCACTGCGCCCCATGCTCTTTTGGCTACAGTGCTGGCTTAACCCGGATATTCCCCTGACCCGAGCTATACTTAAGGACTGTCTGGCATTAGAGAACATGGCACGAATCCCCTGGTTTAATTATATTAAAAAGGGATTTGACCTACTGGGAAGGGGTTTCTTATTTATCAATCCTGAAGAAATCCTTAAGAATGATATCCCATTATTTAAAATCGCTTTCCTGAATCATAGGAGGCAGGAAAGGGAGGGGATCGAGCTCATGAAACCAAGTGTCCGGACCTATATTCCCTTAATCACGACCCCCACTGCTGAGCCCTACCTACTGTCCACTCTTACCTCACATGAAAATTTTTTGTTAACCAGGTTCAGATGTAACACATTTAATTTTTTATTGGCTAGACCAAAAGGGGGAACCAGAGGTCAGTTGTTACCAGTATGTGACTGTAACGGGCAATCGCCGCAAAATATAGAACATTTTATGTTTTTTTGCACTTTTTATTCAGTCCCAAGAAAAACCTTCCTGATTCCAATTCTAAAGAAAATGAATTTTTTTCAAGTTAAACCCGCTTTAATGTTTTTACAATTATTGAACATGGACTGTACATATTTTATTGTCTGTTTTTTAAAATCCACTTTGAAATCTAGAATGGATATGGATTGTTAAACATACCGATGGGACTCGATTCTTTTACCTTGGATGTATATTTAAATCTGTGCCGTTTGTGACTTTTTATGAATTTATATTCTAAATTCGAAATAAAGTATTTTGATTGATTGATAAAGTAAGAAAATGCCCACTTTCTAAAAGTGGCTTTTTCAAACATATAATTTAAAAACCGCATTCACTAAAAGGTGGATTATTAAATTCTGGGTTCAGAGAGCCTAAACTCCATTTTTTCATCTTATCCCAATGGAAAGTTACACTCGTAAGATGTTACAAGGCAGCTCCCATGTTAACCTATGGGATAGACAGCCTTTCAATAGTGAAAAATGAAATGTACTGTTTTTCACTATCAGGACATGTAAAACACACCAGAACATGTTCTACTCTGCACATGCACTGCACACTGCCCATGTAAGAAAATGGATGGTTAGGCCCTGGCAAGTGGGTGCATTTGCCATGGCGACATGGCAGTTTAAAACTGTGTGTCCAGATACTGCAGTGGTAGGTCTGAGATACATGTACAGGGCTACTCATGTGGGTAGCACAACCAGTGCTGGGAGCCCACTAGTAGCATTTGATTTACAGACCCTGGCACACTCAGTACACTTTACTAGGGACTTACCAGAAAATCAAATATGCCAATCATGGATACACAATCAAAATCACAATTTACACAGAGAGCATATGCACTTTAGCACTGCTCAGTAGTGGTAAACTCGGAAAACTCCTCGAACGTAGCAGAGTTCACCGCCCGGCCGACCCTTCACCTCATCATCCAGCGACTTGCAAAAGTACCCGCCATCCCCCACCTGAGACTGGTGAGACAGTGTCTGACTGTTTCTGTCATTCAACCCACACTCTTCTCAATACTAGGGTTTCTACCATGGAGGAACCCCTCTCCCTGCACCTCTAATCTAGAGTCAGAAGAGTGTCCCTTCCACCACTAGGAATATGATCCCCTGGTGTCTGTCAACTCCCTCCTTCAAGCTGCGCACCAAGTCTCTGGGTGTGTGTACTTCCCCCTCAGCACTAGACATCAAATTTTTGCAGCCACCATCTGAGCTGGACTCCACCCTCATGGCTATCACTTTCAACTCAGCAAAGCGTAGTTTATACCTTTACTCAAACTCCATAAGGTCATTCTCATCCCATCTGAATAATAACCCACACAAAGTGGCTTTGCAAGGCTTATTAAATAACAACAATTATTTTGTGTTGAGGCTGCGCCACAAAAGTAATGCAACCCTGATGTAAAATGTTAGTAAATCTGTCCCAAGGTGTTTTACATTGTGCTTGTCTAACAATAGTTATTCTGTATTTTAGTTCCACCCTGGAGAAAGAATCTTCCATTTCTGCCATGGAGCAATTTTTGAAGCTCATGAGCAGATAAGAGGTTTCATGTCTGGGAATCACTCAAGTGGACATGCAATGCATTCAGTATTTGATACTGCTTTACCAATTGAAGGGAAGTGACTGCCCAGTAGTGCCTGAGATGGAGGCAGAGATGGGTTGGACTACAAACTGGCGTTGTCGTGTAATTCCTACAAATCTATATAGTCTCTGCGCATTTAGACAACAGAAATTGAGGGATTGGTGTCCAGACTTATTCCAGACACCCCCAAAGGATATGTTAGTCTGTTAGTCCAGCTAGCTCACAGTGCCACAACCAGCCAACTATAGAACATAACAATCCTGACCCCTCAGGGATCGTGGAAACAGAACAGTGCTTTTCGCTCAGTCACTCGTGCTCACTTCGTCTCAGAGAGATACACAGATAAACGGTGGGGATGTTTTAAATAAGCCTTTATTGAACCATGAAAAGGCTTGCGGAAAGGGACTTTGGGGGCCCGTAGCGGGCCCACCTTCCTCCCTGGCCCTTAACTTTGGGTGTTGGGGGGCGTGTGGCAGGCACCTCATGATGCCTGTCATGTAGTGCAGGGATATGTGTGGGGTGTCTGTTTTGTCTTGCGGTGGGTGGTGCAGAGTACAGCACCCCCCCACAGTACAAAACATGGACAATTCAACCGCCACTGAGGTGGTCGCATCCTATTTTGCCCTGTGGGACCACTGCCTTGTAGGTGGACGGTTCCAAATACAGAACGATGGCGGACAGACTAAAGTCCACCCGCCATCGTAATCAGCCCTTAAATGTAGTTAGCATGTATGTAGGTGTATAGCCAAGAA
Organism: Triturus cristatus; assembly: GCF_964204655.1. Classification (NCBI taxonomy): domain Eukaryota; kingdom Metazoa; phylum Chordata; class Amphibia; order Caudata; family Salamandridae; genus Triturus; species Triturus cristatus. The sequence goes on from NC_140590.1 coordinate 410,322,010, forward strand.
TCCCCTTAGGATAAACCCTACCCCATTACCTGATGTGAGAGAATGAAGGACCCAGTCTTGGTCCCAAGAAGAACACCCCACAAGAGATGTCAGACCACTGCGTGCTGGAGTGTCTGCATGCAGCAGGAACCTTAGCGTCTTGCGTCAGTGTGTCAGCATAGAAGACTTTTAGTGCTTATGTATCCGAAAGGTACCCTCAGGGGTTTAACATAGAAGTGTACTATGGGCATGTCGGGCAAGGATGACGATAGAGGTGACCCTTTTACAGAGGTATTATACAGAAGATGGTAATCCTACTGTGATACTGATAATCCTATTGCATGATACATGAGGCTAGTATTTGCAGAAAATCGCATGACAGTCATGTAGCACCTAAATAGTTAAAAGGTCAAAGCAAGACCCGTTATGTAGAACAATGGTAGGACAGATGTAGGTAAAAGGTTGTATAACTACGTAGGCCCATATTGGGGTTCATAACAAAGTGGGATGGAACAATAAACTCCTCATGACAAATTCTTGAATGGCAAATGTAGATTCATGATAAATGTTTCCCCCTCTGTTTCTCCAGCTTCACCAACTTTTTTTGTTAGTGCCTTCTGCTACCATACTTGGAAGCACCTCGGCCACTGGTTCCAGACACCAGTGTAAGCATTACCACTTCATCCAATTCCAAGGTACATATGAAATTAAAAAATGATGGTTTATATGCACTGGCAACGTTCAATGAAAAAGAAAATCATCATATCAATATTTCGAAATCTAAATTATTGTGCAGCAGACAATTTTGATATGTAAAGTGTAATACAGATACGCGGTAAGTGAATAGTACGATTTGTTTTTTGTTGCCAGCATAGAGGAGACGTGATCCATACATTTCTCAAATCTGCAATGTAATTATGTATGCTGGCTATTGGGGGGCTGAATTAGTGTTGTCCGCAAGTTCTTATATGCAGAGTATTAAAATGAATGTAAACACTTTCTATGAGTCTCTATTAAAACTGGACATACACACAGATCATCACTTTATCATACGACTCTATAAGTACTGAGATGTATCCATATCCTTGAGACAGACACCCTACTGCCTACATAAAAGAACATTTAATCGATATTCAGTCAAAATATTGAGTTGGAAATGTTGACTTACCATAATATCGAGTTTTAAATATCGTGACACAGAAATATCAACAGTAAGAATATCGTGGTCAAGAATATCGACCTTGAGGTAAGAAATATCGATTAAAAAAAATATAGAAGTCATTTTAATTAATGTTATATATTTGAGTATATATTTAAAATGTATGTGATGTTATGTTTTTTAATATATGAGTTTCATTTTTAGTAATTATTAATTTTATTTTAATTACATTTTGCGTTCTTTAGTTCCGTAGCGGGTTGTGGGTTTTTAGGGGAATAGGGTGGGAAGTAATTTAATTATAATAAATTAATTTTAAAAAATTATTATTAAATGAGATTTTATAATTTTAATAGTGTTTTTAATTTTATTGGTTGTGGGGTTTAGAGGGGTAAAAGGTGGGAAGTCATTTATTTTTAATTAATTAACAGTTGTTAATTAATATGAATTAATTAATTGACAATTAATTATGGTAATTATGTAATACATTTTAGGTGCAGGTTGTGGGGTTTATACAGCTAAAGGGTGGGAAGTAATTTATTTTTAATCAATTAATAATTAGTTGTTGATTAATATTAATTTTTTGACAAATAAATACAGAAATTGTATCATTAATTTAAGTTACGGGTTGTGGGGTTTTTAGGGGTAAAGGGTGGGATGTAATTTATTTTTAATAAATTAATAATTAGTTGATAACTGATATTAATGAATTGATATTTAATTAGGATCATTGTTTAATTATGTTTTTGGTGTGTGGGTTTTGGGTTTATAGGGGTTAAGGGTGGGGAATAAATTAATGTTACTTACTTTATAATTAGTTGTTAAATAGTATTAGTTATTTATTTGAAAAAAGGTTTTAAATTGCCTCTAATTAATTATCTAATTTTAGGTGTAGGTTGTGGGGATTATAGGTTTAAAGGGTAGAAAGTCAATTACATTTTATGTGTTTTAGTTTGTTTTTTAATTAATAATATTTAATTGATAATTAATTATAGAAATGTGGAGTTGTGAGGTGTCATAGGGTAGGAAGTGAATAGATTAAATGTATGTCATAATCAATGTTTTCATGAATGAATAATTTCGAAATAAAAATATTTATTTGTTTGAATTCTTTTTCTTTAATTTAATTTGATATACTATTTGTAGTTATTCGTGATATGTATTTAAGATTATAATATGTTTTTATTTGCTTCAATTCTAATATTAAATATAGTTTTATTTTTAATATATTTACTTTTTTTTATTTACTTAAAAAAATTATTATTTATTTTTATGATGACATTTTGTTTGTTTTTAATTTTGAACTGGCTGGAGTGAGAATAGTAAATTTTACCCCTCCGCAATCAAACACTTTCTCTAATGTTGCACTCACTGGAGTGGGAATAGTAATTTTTACTCATCCGCTATTTAAAAGTGATGTCGCTGACCATATCATGAGTGATGTAATATGTGACATCATCAGCAGTGCATTGCAGGGGTGCGAGTTATAGTTAGCTCTACTAACTATAACGTTCGAATTTCTCTGGTTTTGTACGAGTGAAATGTCCAACTAACTATATCGTCCCTGAAACCTATGGCGATAGCGAGCAAGCAAAATGACATCCCGGCGAGACTTTTTCCTCGTTCGCGATCAGCAACATCAAGTTGCCGATCGCGAGCATAGAAAAAAAACCTCCCGGCGAGCTTCTCCATGCGGGGAGGTCAGGTTTCTCAATGCGAGTGGTCGCATATGCTCACGAATGCTCGCGATGAGAAACTACCAGTCCGCGTTGAGAAAGCTGCCGCTCAAGTAGAAATCTACTCGAGCGGCAGAAAACGGCCGCTTGCACTGGAAAAGATGCAGTTTGCACTGATTGCACAGTGCGGACAAGCATCTGGCACTGTGCAATCAGTGCGAACAGCATCTTGCACAGTGCACTACACAGTTTGCGAAGCTACACGTAGCTCGCGTAGTGCGAAGTGCACTTCGCGTAGCTACGCGTAGCGCTACTTCGCAAACTATGCCCAGGGTTAACTATAACGTCCCTGAAACCTATGGTTTTTTCAGTGAATTTCAAAGGTTTTTTAAATGCTTATTTCTAATTATAATGTTCATTAAACCTATAGTTTTTCCAGTGATTTTAAATTATCATTCCATTCTCAACCTGGTGAAAACAGGCAATATCGCCAGTTTTCCAGTAATAGCTTACACAAAAAAGAATCACCACAAATGTTTATGTTTATGAGATTTATAAAGCGCTCAACTACCCATGGGTGTCTCGGCGCTATGAGAGCAACAACTAACGCTAATAATATGCAGAGTAGGCATTCCTATGCAAAAATAACATGAAAACACCACTTCCCGATATTTTCAACGAGCAGCCAAATCTGCGGTGCGATCCAAAAACAGGCGCTAAGCTAGGAATGTAACATCTGCCTTTTTTACTGGCGTAAAGTAGGACGACTACCTACAGTGTGAAAGGGAGCCCAACCCAGAATTTCCTCTGAAGACCAACACATGTCATAGATCTACTGATCATGCACCTCCGACCCCCAAGACGGCCATAAAACCCACTGCCACCTCCCTCAGGAGCAACACCCCAGACCAATCCCCCCTACTATCACCGAGGCAGCGCACAATAGGACACCGGACTTTCCAAAAACGGCATGGCCCCTCAGCTACATGATAGCTGAATGTTGGGAGATATAGCAACCAAACATGTGTGAAGGACGCAAGTCACCCACCAATAATAATGCACACAATACCAACAGTAGCGGTGATGTGCTAGACAGACCTCACTATTTAGAGCACAAACCTCTCCATGTGTACATATACTGCTGGTGCGTATCGTCGTCTCAACTAAGCAGAAGCGCAGTGGGCTGGTCCGACATATACTACTCCAGCATAGAAGTGTGAATAAATAGGCCGGGGCTCTGGGCGTGGTTGACTTGTGTGAAGGCCAAAGCATCTGCCAGAGCAGCGGCCCTCACCCTGCCACGTGACTGCCGTCATGTCCTACGGCCTCCTTGACACAGGCCCCCTGCGAACACAGCGACACAGCACCGCAGACTTATGTCTGTACAGACTACTGCCTTCGAACTACACTGCGGACAGCAGGGCTCACAAGTTAAATGGAGTGGCGATTGCAGATGACGCAGTCCAGTAGGCAAGACACATTGCTCCCAGTGCGGCCCGCCCGGACCACGCATCATTACAGGCTGCGAACATGCTGAGCGCCAGAGGTACCACTAACTCAGTGCACCACAAGTCAATGCCACGTGGCCTTATTAAGGCAGAATTCATTAGACAAAAGACATCGCTACCAGTGTGGCCCGCCTGGACCATGCATCATCGCAGGGTGCGCACACACTGATTGCTTCAGGTGCCACTAACTCAGTGCACCACAAGTCACCGCCACGTGGCCTTACTGATTCAGAATTCATTAGACAAAAGACATTGCTACCAGTGCGGCCTGCCCGGACCACGCATCATCGCAGGGTGCGCACACGCTGGTTGCTTCAGGTGCCACTAACTCACTGCACCACAAGTCATCGCCATGTAGCCTTATTAAGGCAGAATTCATTAGACAAAAGACGTTGCTACCAGTGCAGGCCCCCCGGACCACGCATCATCGCAGGCTCCGCACATGCTGGTTGCTTCAGGTGCCACTAAGTGTGCAGCTCAACTCAATGCCACGTGGCTGTGGGCCCTTGCTGACTGTTGCCTCTGGCTTACACTGTGGTCAGCAGGGCTCACAATTAAAATTGAGTCTTGATTAATTAATTACAGAGTCCAGCAGGCAACTAACTACAATATCTTCGAAACCTAAATAATATCCTTTTAGTATCCTTGCTTCAAGAACTTTTTTTATATCAATTATAGCTTTAGTACAATGACCAAATTCATCTTGCAAGTCCAAAGGAACACTGAATGACAGTCCACACTGCGGACAGCAGAGCTCACAGTTCGAATTCAGTTTTGATTTATTTATTGCAGAGTGAACTGTACTCTATGTCATTGGATTTTCTCAAGAGAAAGTCACAAAAAGCATTCATCGATGTCTGTGCTGACTACTGCTTTCGATCTACACTGTGGACAGCAGGGCTCACAATTCAGATGGAGTCGCGATTGCAGATGACGTAGTCCAGTAGGCAAGAGACATTGCTCCCAGTGTGGCCCGCCCACACCATGCATCATCGCTGGCTGCGCACACACTGAGCACCACACCTACCACTAACTCTATACAGCTCAAGTCAACGCCACATGGCTGTGGGCCCTTCCTGACCACTGCCTCCGGTCTACACTGCGGTCAGCAGGGCTCACAATTCAAGATTAGTACCAATGCAAATTGTGTAAGAGACTATAACCGGTTTAGAAAACCAAATGCTCCTAATCTGTGCAGCTAAAGTCAACACCACATGGCTGTGGGCCTTTGCTGACCGCTGTCTCCAGCCTACACTGTGGTCAGTAGGGCTCACAATTCAAATTCAGTCTTGATTCATTAATTTCAGAATCCAGTAGGCAACTAACTTTAACATCCCCGAAACCTACACATTTCGACAATGTATTCCATACATATTTCATCTTTTGTTACCTACACTGCGGTCAGCAGAGCTCACAATTTACATTGAGATATGATTTATTAAATGCAGATCGAATTGTACTCTATGTCCTCGGATTTTGTCAGGAGGAAGTGACAAAAAGCATTCCTTGATGTCTGTGCTGACTACTGACTTCCATCTACATTGCGGACTGCAGGGCTCACAATTCAGATCGAGTTGCGATTGCAGATGACGCAGTCCAGTAGGCAACAGACATTGCCACCATTGCGGCCCTCCCGGACCACTCATCATCGCTAGCTGTGCACACGCGGAATGCTTCTGATGCCCCTACCTCAGTGCACCACAGCTCATGGACCCTTTATGATAGAATCTTTCAGATCTGCTTTCCCTACCTCAGTGTACCACAAGTCATGAACCCTTTACGATAGAATCTTTTGTGTATTATTTCACATCTGCTGCCCCTAACTTAGTGCAGCAGAAGTCATGGACCCTTTATGATTGAATCTCTATGTGTGATCCGATGATTACTGTTGTACTTGTTACCAGCACCAACCATTCCCGGAGGGCTGGCTTATACTCACCCCACACGCATCCAGCACAGACGTCACTGGACATGTGACCCTGGTAATAAAAAGGAGTCGAGCACACATGCCCGTACCCAGTTCCACTATCTATCTGTGTCCGTGTCCTCATTATGTATGCAAGATGCTGCCCCTGGGCCCTACCACATTACATTGTGCTGTGGACAGTGTATGCAACCATGATACCTCTGGCAGTGGTGGGAAAAATCGGTTAAGTAACTTTGTCTCGGTCATTGTACAAGTACGTACGTAGAGACTGGATCATTAGAGTACTGCAAGGAGAGTGTATAGTTAATTTATAAGTGCTTGGGGATTGGCAGAGTGATTGTATAACCACATATGTTGGCACAGCCTAACCCCGAACACGAGCTTGGCTCTAATTGGCTGCCCTCCATGTGCCAAAAACGGAAACTTGAACTTTCCATGGCCCTGTATTGCTACAGCTGCAAAACTCCACTGAATGTGCAATAAACATTCATATCCACACAGATGTGTCATGGCCACCATCTTTCATGTGTGGAACTATGGATGAATGTAGGGTCAGTGATTCCCCGTACCTTCCATGTTGGCTATGTTGTGGGACTTGGCTCACAGAGTGACACATTGGCGCTTTCGACCCGGGTGACGGCAGCACTACAACATGGACACCCGCATCAGTTGAATCCTCATACAGCTCACGACGGAGCCACGCCCATAGCTCCGGAGTAATTCTTCACAGCCTCACGCAGGACTGGGATATGCTAGGCCAGCCCACTCCGCTTACGCTTACAGGGAAGGACAACAACGCTATATGGCCCAGGTTTTCATTGCAGTGATCTGCTAGTCACAGGCCTAGGTGTCAGTACGCCACAGCCACTCCCTCACAGCTGGTATACACCCACACCACACCCATCCAGCACAGAAGTCACAGGACATGTGACCCTGCCAAAAAAAAGACCGGGCGCACATGCTCCACGCCATTTTAGAGTTGCTCGCACCGGATGCACTGCGGCCGGCACAGGCACACTGGCATGGGCGGTGACTTTCGGTACAATGGGGTACGGGTACCATAACTACTGAGCGGATGTGCAGCCTGCGGTGATGGCCCGTCCCTGCCTTCTGGACAGCTCATGTTTTGTGTGCCCTGCAGGACCGCAGTGTAGGCCTGAGCCATCAAACAGCTCAGGGCAACCACCACGTGGCGTCGTCTCGCTGGTCGCTGAGTTAGTGGCACCGCAAGGGCTGAGCGGGTCTGAAACCTGCGATGAAAAACCGAGTGCACTGGTATGTCATCTGCCATGGTGAAATCAAGACTCAGCACCAAATGTGAGACCTGGTGGTCTGCGGAGCGGGGCTGCATTATATGGAGGGTGCCCTGTCTGCGGGCCCTGGGCTTGGGGCTTGCAGCGGCACGTGGTAGGCCCTCTTTTCTACACGCAGGTTGCGAAAGGTGATCAGAGAGGCTTGTTTGCGCAGCGGTGGGCAGTCACCTCCGGGCAGTGGGAGTGGATGGGGTGCAGCAGCCTGGGTGTGCAGCAGCTTGGGTGCGCAGCAGCAGGCAGACACCTCTGGGTAGTGCAAGTGGATGGGGTACAGCAGCCTGGGTGCGCAGCGACGGGACAGCTATTTAGGCATGCTCAGTTGTATGTACTCTGCCATTACTGATCCCATACTACGTTTCAGATGAGTAAGCTTGAGGGCTCCACTAAATCCCGGCACGTGGTTCAAGACACACTGGTGGCGGAAAGGTAAGCTGTGAGGGTTTTGTCCACAGTGTGGGCACTCACTGTCCCTCTACATCTCTTCCATTCTCTCTCTCACACTCTTCCTCTCGCTCTTCCTCTCTCTCTCGCTCTATCTCTTTCTCTCTCACAGTTTTTCTCCTTCTCTCTCTCTTTCTCTCTCACTCTCTCTCTCTCTCTTTCTCATTCACTCTTCCTCTGTTTCTCTCTTCCTCTCTCTCACACTGTTTCTCTCTTTCTCTCTCTCTTCCTCTCTCTCACTGTTTGTCTCTCTCGTCCTCTCTCTATCACTCTTTCTCTCTGTCTTCCTCTCACCCTGCCATTACTGATTCCATACTATGTTTCAGATGACTATGTTTCTTGATGGACGCATGACACACAGTCTTATCTTGCTTTTTGTCTAGCAGGCCTGCGATGATGCATTGCCATCCTACAATCAACACTCACCCTGAATTGTGAGCTCGGCTTCACCGCGTGTACACAATGGTTGAGGAGGTTGATTCGGCACGTGGTGGACCCTCTTCAACACACGCCGGTGGTGGAAGGTGAGCAGAGAGGCTTGTTTGCGCAGTGACGGGCAGTCACCTCTGGGCAGTGGGAGTGCATGGGGTGCAGCAGCCTGGGTGCGCAGCGGCTGTCAGACACCTCTGGGTAGTGGGAGTGGATGGGGTGCAGCAGCCTGGGTGCACAGTGGCAGGCAGACAGCTATGGACAGTGGGAGTGGATGGGGTGCAGCAGCCTGGATGTACAGCAGCCGGCAGACACCTCTGGGCAGTGGAAGTGGATGGGGTACAGAAGCCAGGATACACAAAGGCTGAGCAGCGATTTAGGCGTGTGCAGTTGTATGTACTCTGCCATTACTGATTCCATACTATGTTTCAGATGACTAAGCTTGAGGGCTGCCCTATATCCCGGCATGTGGTTTGGAGACACACCTGTGGTAGAAAGGTGAGCTGTGAGGATTTTCTCCACAGTGTCAACACTCCCTCTCCCTCTCCATCTCTTCCTTTCTGTCACTCACACTCTTTCTCTCTCTCTCACTCTCTATCTCTTCCTTTCTCTCTCTCACACTCTTTCTCTGTCTCTTCCTCTCTCTCTCATTCTTTCTCTTTCTCTCTCTCTTCCTCTCTTCCTCTCTCTCTCACTTTCTCTCTCTCTCATCCTCTCTCTCACACTGTTTCTCTCTTTCTCTCTCTCTTCCTTGTATCTCACTCTTTCTCTCTTTCATTCTCTCTTTCTCTCTCTCTTCCTCTCTCTCTGTCACTCTTTCTCTCTTTCTCTGTCTTTCTCTCTCTCTTTCTTTCTCTCTTTCTTCCTCTCTCTCACCCTTCCTCTCTCTCTTCTCTCTCTCTCTCTCTCCCTCTCACCTTTGATGGACGCATAACACACAATCTTGTTTTGCTTTTTGTCTTGCAGGCTGTGATTTACAAATGGCCCAGGGATGAATCGCCACGGCTGTACCTAGTTTTATTTGTTGCACTTTTGTTTAAAAAAAATGTTTTATATGTAAATCCATACATGACTGTGATTCATATTTGTCCAACCTCACATGCATGGTCTTAATTCTAATTGTGCGACATCAGCCAATTTCTTATATTCCAGATTTCCTAATGTTGTTGTCACATTTGTTTGTGGGGGGTGGGGTGAGGGGGAATGGCGGACAAGGGGCTGGTGGCAGGTGCCCGAGCTGCATGATCGTTGGCTCCATTGCATCTGTTGTCGTTCAGGTGTGGCTCTGGGCTGGGCTCCCTTTCATCTTTTAGGTTGTAGTCCCACTTTACACCAGTTCAGAGCAGGTGTAAACTTCCTGCTACTAACGCACAATATCACCTGTTGTGTACTCTCTTTGACGATCTTGCTGGTGGTTGAGAAACTTGCGAAATGATGTGCTCACTGCACTTTGCAAAGGAACGCCTACTCTCCATCTCATTAGCAATATTTGCCGGGGTCATACGTGACAATGCTTTTTGAGGCTGCTATCGCTGGTAAACTGGTGATAGGGCTGTTTACTCCAGTCTGTGAATGTTGCATTAAATTTATCACCATTTTGGTTGCGAAAAAGTGCTGTTAACTCGGCAATGTGTCCTTGAGAATATACCCCTCGGTGTTTGAAAGACTTAAGAAGTACTTGAGTGCCACGCTGAGAGCCGCGCACCCATCGCTTTCACACGAGGGGCCGTGCTGAGAACCGCGCTAGAGTGGCGACAAAAAAAAAGTCCACTTTCACTAATTTACATTTGCCTCGGGGACCCCATCCCCCGAAGCATGCCGACATGTTCATTATTTAAAAACAAAAAAAATAACAAGAAGAGGACCGCGTCGACCCCCCTCCAGTGGCCAATTCCGGCCCCAAGGACCCCATCCCCCAGGCCTGGCCTCACCGTTGGGGACCGTGCGGGGAGCCCCAATGCCCCCACGGTCCCGCCGGCTCCCCACGTCCTGCGGAAGCCGGCATTGCTTTTCCACATGGGGAGCTGCTGTCATGCACCTCACCGTGTGGAAAAGCAATCAGCTTTGGATTTTGGAAGCGGGAGAAAGTTCCCCAGCTCTCGCTTCAAAATCCATATTATTTATTAAGAAATGCCCCGGGCCCTAGCCCACCCGGGGGCCTCATTAAAATAAAACATGGGAACCCGTGCTTCATTGTTTTTTCACAATTTCGGCAGAATTTGCGACCCCAGCACGAATTGCGCCAAACATCTTTTTTTTTAAAAAAAAATGCATTTTTTGGCCCTTGGGGTCCTTCTGGGACCCCCTGAGCAGGCCTAGGGAGTCAGGGGGTTTCGACCCTGCCCCCTTCTCTTATTTTATATCTTTGTTTCTCTGTTTTCTGGTGACTCGCTTCTACCGAGTCACAAGGTGGCTGCCAACACTTCCTGGTTTGGAGTGTTGACAGCCAATTAGAATGAAGCTCGTCGTCGTGGCAGCCAATTAGAATGAAGCTCGTGGTCAGAAGGGGTCGCGAAACCAGCGCTGCCCGAGATATCAAAACTTTTATTTTTTTAATTTCTCAGCAATTTCTGAACGGATTGACACCATTTAAAAAAAAAGGTCGCTTTCTGATCCAAGCACTACCTTTTTGCCAAATTTGGGGTAATTCCATTCAGCAGTTTCAGCTGTAGCCTTGCCCAAAGTTTCCTATGGGAAATAGATTTTTTGACTCTTATTTTTTGAATTTCTCAAAAACTAATGAACGGATTTACCCTATTTAAAAAAAAGGTTGCTTTCTGAACCAAGCTCTACGTTTTTGCCCAATTTGGGGTAATTCCGTTCAGTAGTTCAGGCTGTAGCCCGTCGCAAACTTTCCTATGAAAATTAACATGGAGAAAACGCATTTTGGGCACCCCTTTTTTTTCTCAGCCCCTGCTTGATGAATCACCCCCAACCTTTCAGGATAGGAGCTGACCTGGATAGACTTTTTGGGGGGGAGAATTTTGCGAAGATTTGTTAAACGACGCCAAATTTATTAGCAAATCAAAAAATGCTTTTCCTATGGAAACTAGGTTCTAACTATAACTACCTACTGGCGACCGCCAGTAGGTAATATATATATATTGCTTGAGCAATTCAAATGCCACAGCAATATGCTTATTGATATGATTAAATTCTGTCTATATAACAATATTTTTGTGTTCAATAGACAGCTATATCAACAAACTAGAGGAGTTGCCATGGGAGCCAGCTTCTCGCCCAGTTATGCCTGCCTACACATGAGCAGATGGGAGGAGCTGGCTCTCAGGGGCGAGCATAAACAATACATGATGGCAAATGTGAAAATGTGGCGACGTTACATTGATGATCTTTTTGTTGTGTGGCAGGGAACAGAATGTGAAGCTAGGGAATTTGTTCAGTCCCTCAATACCAATGACATCAATCTCAAGTTTACGGCTACCATTAGCTCTAGTTCAATTGAATTCCTTGATACCCAAGTATATATCAATAATCATAAGATAGATACCAGGCTCTTTAGGAAAAAAACAGCTGGCAATTCAACTCTCTGTGCGAGTAGTATGCACCCCAAACATCTTATAAACAGCATACCGTATGGAGAGATGTTGCGATTAAGGCAGATTTGCAGTAACAATAGCGAGCTATTGATAGCTCAAAGTGAAAACAAAACTAGATTCCTAGAGAGTGGGTACCAGGAAAAAACGATTGACAGAGCCGTAATGAGATCCATTGAGCAAAGCAGAATTGATGTCTTAAGAGAGAAACAGGGTGACAGTAAGGAACAAGAAATCAAAATGTTTCGTATGATGATGAAGTACAGTAATCAGCATAGAGAGATACTGAAAATCATACAGAAATATTGGGTCATGGTACTCTGTGACCCAATAATTGGATCCCTGCTTCCTCAAAGAGTTTCAATTACTTATAGTTGAGCGCCCTCAACAAGGGATAAGATAGTCAGGATAAGCCCAGAGGTGATTGAGAGTGGAAGTTGGTTACAGATGAGAAAAGGCTTTTTCAGATGCAAAACTTGCAAGGCATGCACACGTGGTATAAACAAAAATACCTACAATACTCCATTCAGTGATAAAGAGTTTAAAATCAACAAACTCTTACCATGCAGGACAGAATTTGCTGTATATGTATTGTAATGCCCGTGTGGCTTGCAGTACATAGGCAGCACTGTCTTGCAGGTATATAAGCGTATCCTTCAACATCTGCGCACCATAACAAATCAAAACAATACCTACACAATGGCACGCCACTTTAAAGAAAAGCACAATTCATATAACACAGACCTCAAGTACTATGTAATAGATGCAGTGCCTCCCAGCAGACGGGGGGATGATAGAGTCACAAAACTGAGGAAGTTGGAAACAAGATATAGTCTACAGCTAGACTCTAAAGTGCCATTGGGACTTAACGCAACAGAGGATCTGCATACGTGCTTAGTTAGGATTTTAAATATAAACTGTTATGGAATATATACAGAAATTGGTTGTAAACATATGAGGAATAACTATTTGAGCATAGGATTGAGTTTATAAAAACATATATATTTAGGATTATACCAAAGGAGAGCATTTTACTTATATTTAGTAATCACTATTTATGTATCTATTTATTATATATTTATTTATATATTTATAAATTGATGTATGTATATAAGCTGCTAGTCAGACGTAGATATAGTCACATATGTGTTGAAAAGTCAAGGATAAATGACTAGGCTCTATGTAAAATAGTTAATCTATGGATAAACAAACGATTCAGTTGTATTTAATAGCCAATTTGCACGAACAGGACTTATTAACATCTGAATGTACATTCCAACCCAAATACCTCAGTAAAGAATATATGAGTCAGTAAAATATTAAATGAACATGTCGGTAGTTAGGAATATGAAAACAATATAAAATTGGATTATTATTATGTTTATAGCACATTGCACTTTACACTTAGGCACTTTGTAGATGATTGTACATAACATTTTGGGATATATGATGCCGTTGATTTAGAACAGGGAAATACACTGGAATTAGGATTTAACCTGGTATTAACTTGCTTTCCAGTTTTTAGTATTTTTACTCTAATTTAGAAATCGGTTACAAGAATTACTTTACTCCTATTTTTAACTCTATTTAAAATAGTTTGGACAAATTGAAGTATAAACAACATGTATTGATTGTTTATGACACAAACGAAGTACATAAACAAGTCTGTTATCTATGTCTATGACCATGTGATATCCCAATTGTATGTACTTGTCACTTTAAATATTGCACTAACCTGAGCATCCATGTCATGGGGTCAAGGCTCTACGGAGCCGAAACGCATAATGGCGACTGTTGATTAAACACCTCAAGCACTGAATTGGGTCCGTGTCCGTATGTTTGGAAAAGGAGTCCTCCAGTTTGCGGAGTTCACGCTAAATAAATATATATATATATATATATATATATATATATATATATATATATATATATATATATATATATATATCACCAAATTTAAGAGCACACTGCGGTATCTGACAATTATTTAACCCGTTCCCCGCCATGACGGAACCACTCCGTCATGAGCCACGGGTGCGCTGTGCTCATGACGGAGTGGTTCCGTCATGCTGCGGCCGTTGGCGGCCGCTCCTCCCACGCGGCGCTAATTCCCCGCCTGTGCGGGCGATTAGCGCAGTGGGTGGAGTCATGACGGAACCACGCCGTCAGGAGCACAGCTCACCCGTGACTCATGGCGGCGTGGTTCCGTCATGAGCACAGCGGCGCCGTCAACCCCCCCAAACCCCCCCCAGCGCTGCGGCGGAATTCGCGCCGCAGCGAAGGGGTTAATATAGCGGCAAATGCGTTTCAGCTCAATAGCCTTTTTCAATGCCAATCATACTTGAATTTTACATAAGCCACGATTTAAACTGTCCTGTCCTCCTTTCCATTGGACAGTTAGGTGCCGATTACGATCCGGCAAAAAAATTCCCCGTACGACTCGTATCCGGTCTTTTTGCCGTACGAATCGTAAAAGTGCCGTACAAACTGCCAATTACGATTCGCATGGTAAAAAGTCCATACGAATCGCATTGGGAATTATTCCCCACACGTCCTCGGGTCGGAAAATGTGTCCGACACGTCCTCGGACGATTTACCGTACAAATGTGAAAAGTGAAGTCCGACCGCGGAATCACGATCCATCCCGTGCGTCCGATGTTACAACCGTATGGAAAAAACACCGTCCGCACCGAACTCCCATAGCAACCATGGAGACATGTGCCCGCATACGCGCCGACCCCCCCCACACCCGTATGTATGCGCCGACCCCCCCAGCCCCCGTATGTATGCGCCGACTCCCCCGTGTATGTACACCCGTGTACGTGTCGAACCCCCCGTGTATGTACACCCCTGTATGTGTCGAACCCCTGTGTATGTACACCCGTGTACGTTCGAGTCGTACCCCCACCCGTGTATGTACACCCCTGTACGTGTCGAACCCCCCGTGTATGTACACCCCTGTACGTGTCGAACCCCCCCGTGTATGTACACCCCTGTAGTGTCGAACCCCCCGTGTATGTACACCCGTGTACGTGTCGAACCCCCGTGTATGTACACCCGTGTACGTTCGAGTCGTACCCCCACCCGTGTATGTACACCCCTGTACGTGTCGAACCCCCCGTTTATGTACACCCCTGTACGTGTCGAACCCCCCCGTGTATGTACACCCCTGTACGTGTCGAACCCCCCGTGTATGTACACCCGTGTACGTGTTGAACCCCCCGTGTATGTACACCCGTGTACGTTCGAGTCGTACCCCCACCCGTGTATGTACACCCCTGTACGTGTCGAACCCCCCGTGTATGTACACCCCTGTACGTGTCGAACCCCCCGTGTATGTACACCCGTGTACGTTCGAGTCGTACCCCCACCCGTGTATGTACACCCCTGTACGTGTCGAACCCCCCGTGTATGTACACCCCTGTACGTGTCGTACCCCCCGTGTATGTACACCCATGTACGTTCGAGTCGTACCCCCACCCGTGTATGTACGGTGCGTACCCCCAGCGCGTACATACAGGGGCTGGGGGTAGGCGCGTACATACGGGGGCTGGGGGGGTCGGCGCGTACATACGGGGGCTGGGGGGGGTACGGCACGTACATACGGGGGCTGGGGGGGGTACGGTGCGTACCGGGCCACCTACTCTGGTCGTTTCGCGCCGTAGTTCGCTTTTCCGGCACTTTGTGGGTGCCGTGAAAATATTGCCGTCCGGACTGCTGTCGGTTCGATTCGTAATTCCTGGGTCGTGAAACGCTGCCTGAAAGCGTCCCGACGTCACGTCGCAGCATTCCCGGATCACATTCGTATGTATTTTTTCGTCGGTCGGTGTTTTTTACGATTCGTACGGAAATGGTGTTTCCGTGCGAATCTTAATTCCCTGTTTGTAAAGTTTTCCGACCGGGTACGAGTCGGACGGAGAAAACGCTCCGACCGACGGTTCGTACCCGGTTTTTACCGGATCGTAATCGGCACCTTACTGTGAGGCGAGTGATGACGGACTGAGCGTTTCCTTCGCTGTCTCAAAATTGTATCCTCCATTACTTAATGTATCTGTTTCTCTTATTTCCCTCAGTAGGGGTGGCTGCATGCTCCATCAAGACATTTAGGTGCAGTCTGGTCACTCAGTAGAAATGAGTATGCAGTAACAATTTAATTACCAGCATCGTCACAGACCACATGTGGCATGAATAATATCAGTTCCGCACAATGCTGTTATGCCTCAGGTAAGTGTCCGCAGGCGCATTTCTAGGTAAACACAATCCTCTCATTACGGTAGTGATGACTTGGTGTCAGCAGACATTTGATCCTTGAAAGACAGCAGCAGTTCAGGCTGTATTACAACAATTTCCACCAAATGCCACCTTGCACTGCTGAACGTCTTCCGGATGGGTGCTTCCTCCCATGGTAGTAGCCACCATGATAACATAAATCACCAAATTTAGGAGCACACTGCGGATTCTGACAATTATTTAATATAGCGGCAAACATGTTTCAGCTCAACAGCCTTTTTCAATGCCAATCATATTTGAAATTTTACATGAGCCATGATTTAAAAAGTCCTGTCCTCCTTTCCATTGGACAGTTACTGTTAGGTGAGTGATGACGGACTTAGCGTTTCCTTCGCAGTATCAACATCGTGTCTGGCATTACTTAATGTATCTGTTTCTCTTACTTCCCTTAATAAGGGTGGCTGCATGCTCATGAAGACATTTAGGTGCAGTCTGGTCACTCGGTAGAAACAAGCATGCAGCAATAATTTAATTACCAGTATCTTCACTCACCACATGTGGCATAAATAATATCAGTTCCTCACCCTCGGTGGCCATCTTGGGAAACCTACCAAACCCACACATTTCTGAAAACTAGACACCCTGGGAGAACGCTGTGCGGTAGGACATTTGTGCCGGCACCGTGATTTCACACACAAATATGTGGAACATCTGTTTTGTTCAGCTATATTTGAGGTTTACAGGGGATTCTAGGTAGGAAAATATTGGAGATCCACACAAGTCATACCTCCCTGGACTCCCCAGGGTGTATAGTTTTCATAAATGTGTGGGTTTGTCATGTTTCCCAAGATGGACGCCAAGCCCGGAGCCAAAAACCTAGGTGACCCCCCCTTTTAAAACCAGGTTGTTTTGTGATAGGTCATTTTGATGACTCCTCAAAACGTTTTGGGCCCTTGCCTGTCACGGGTACTTGACCCACCCAAATATGTAAAGGTACCATTTTTATCGGGAGATCTGGGGGAACTCTGGGTGGTAGGAAAATTGGGTCAGCCCGGTGTTCCCACAACTGTCCCACACAGAAATTTGAGACAAAAGTGATTTTTTAAGCTAAATTTGAGGTTTGCAGGGGATTCAGGGTAGGGAAACTTTGGGGGATCCACACACAGCTGAGATGCAGCACCCATTCTCCTGAGTGCACATGTGATCCAGCAACCTGCTGATTTCTTGGGGTCTGGAGACACTGCCGGGCCCCTAGGACCAGAAGTGAGGAGGGGTCAGTGGAACTTTGGGACCCACAACTTGAACATTTGCATGATGTGGAGGGGTGTGGGTGTGCCAGAGCCCGCTGGTGGTCTCCCCTCGCAGTGGAACCCTTGCAGTGCTCCACTGGTTCTCTGGAGGTCCTGGTCTGCCATGGGATCCCCTGAAGGAAAACACAAACTGGTGTGACTTTTGTGTTCACATCCTGCTGGCTGTGATCTGCAATTTGTCCTAGGCTCTGCACCAGTAGGTCCTTGCTTGGTGGGCCCCATTGCTGATAGAACTCTAGGGCTGGGCTGCTGAACAGAGGGAGGCATCCCCTTCACTACAAGAACTGCAAACTTCCGAGGTGCGGTGTTGCCTTGGTTCGCTGTGAGCGACCTCCAGGCAGGTCCCACTCCTCTCTGCCTGCCGACTGCTGGGGAGGGTTCCTGGAGGCACCCAATCTGGACATGCTGACTCGGGATGGCATCCAGTCATCCTGAGCACATGTCTGCCCAGATCTGTTCTCCCTTTGGGACTTTCGCAAGGGACCAGGAGTGTGGTGCTTTCTCCCTGGCACTAGATTTCGGTGAGGGGTAGAGCATCTCCAAGACCCCATCATGCACACATCCTAGAGGACCTGCTCATTGCCTCCCAACCTCACACTATCATGATGGGGAAACCCAGAACCACCATGACTCTTGCCTTTGACCCCGGTGCCTCAGCACCACCCTCAACCTCCGCTGACCACATCATAGGTGCCTTGCAGCAACTGGAATCCACCCTTGACAAGCACTCTGCGCAATTTGAGAAGGTTCTCCATTCCATTCTAGACACTAAAATGTTGCTAGAAGCGAAAATAGAAGCTGTCTCTCTGGGCATGAATTTGTTGAGAGCAGATCACCACCACAAATCAGCACTGTGTTGATGACGTTGAATCCATGCTGACCTCCATGGGCCCCACAGTGAGTGAGTTACAGGCAAGGCTGTGTACAGTGAAGGAAGATGTGGCCCTACACATCTTGGCATAGGACGCTGAGGGGTTCATGGTGCAGCAACATTCACTTCCTAGGTTTTCTGGAGCAATCAGAACACCACAGCACCAAGCTCTTCCTCAAGGAATGGCTGATGGCCACCGTGCTGGAGACCAAGGTCCATAAGCAGTTCTCTGTGGACCGGGTGCACTGCATCCCAGGAAAGTCACCCCCGCCTGGGGTGCTGCCATAGCCAGTCATCACTCGATTCCTCAATTATCGTGATCGGGACCTCATACTGCAATATTACCGCACAAAGTGCTCCTGGTGGTACGAGAATGGGGAAATAAAGGCATATCCTAACTTCCCACCTGAGGTACAGTGACTTAGGGGCTCTTACATTAAAGTGAAAATGTGCCTTCGAGAACTACAGCTCCAAAACACACTACTGTTCCCTGCGAAACACAAGGTGATGGACGGTGAGTCCACCCAAAGGCTTCACACACACTGCCAAAAACAATCAGGTGGAGGGAGACTGAGTGGTCCTGCACCCTAAACACAGGAGATGCAGAGCCACTTGGATATGACCCACCCAGATTCATGTGATGGCAGAACAAGCACGGGTGGTGGAGATGGCTTCCCAGCACAGCATGAACAGTTTCACAGTACTGCTGACTGAACCTGTCTTACACTCTGGATTGGACTCGGCGCATCTGAGACTTAATCACAAGCAGTGCCCATGATCCTAAAGTTACGCTGACTTCGGCTGCTGATCTGCTGAGACTGTCCTATTGCTACTGTAACCTCTATCCCTATGCACAATCGGAATAATAAGATGCTGCTTTACTGCAGAGCCTTGTGCTCACGTCTGTGGGTCAGATGCTGAGACCTCCGAGACGATCCCAGACCATTGAGATCAGGCCCAGCAGCTGAACCACGTCCCGCCAGAGCTGCAAAGAGGACTTGTTTGTTTGCTTTTCTCAATCATTTAATTTCCTTAACAAGTTGGGGAATTTTGCAAAAAGGGACACACATGTCTACTGCCCTGGGGTAGATGCAGCTGTTTAGGCGCTTTGTTGCTCAGGTTTTAGTTATTGTTTTGATGGTTCCCAATAGAGGGTCTGCCAGTCACACATGCATTTTCAGGGGGAACCACATGTGGCGGAGAGTGGTCTCCTCTATGGCTGGCCGCAGTTGACACGGGGCACAGCAGGGTACCACATCTATAACCGTGACTCCCACCACTAACTCACACAATGGGGATGAATGTTGATAATCATACCCCGTAGTATCATGTCTTATTGTGGTATGGCCACTCCCACCAAAAAGTATAAAATGTATACTTATCTGAAACGATGTTAAGTGCACATTGCCATGCTACAGGAAATTCATCTCACATTACAGGACCTGCAAAGGGTCTGCGTGAAGTGGAAGGGGCAGGTGTATGGCACATCTGTGTTGGCATATGCTCTGGGAGTGCCCATCTCAATCTCGCCCAGGGTCCAATTTGTGGTGGACAATCACAGGGTGGACACGGAGGTATATGATATGACAAGCTCCCCCCGACAGAGTTCCCCTTACACTGATGGCAATTTACCCTCCCAACATTAACCAGTCGGGATTTTTAAATATGTTCACTTCAATGCTTTTTGGGATCTATAGCACCCGAAGCTCTGGGGGGGGGGGGCGGATTGCTACTAGGTATTGGATGTTGATATCGACCACTCTACCGCTCTCTTGCGCAATGCCGCTCGTGTTTATTTTGCACAACACTTACACAATTGGCTCACCCACCGACGCTTACATGATGCATGACGACTCGGTCATCCACTGGACCATGAGTCCTCCTTCTATATTCTGGTTCATGATGTGCACACCAGAATAGACCTTTTTCTCTGTCTGAAACAACAAGGTGTGCTGATCACCTGGGCAGAGTACTTAGCGCAGGCCCGCTTGAACCATTTCCCCCTGCTTGTGGTCGCCCTACAATGGGCCAGGCCAGACTATGCCCCACTATACTCACTTGGCAGCTGCAAACAGAAGTTCTTTCTGAAAGCACGTTCTCAGAGAACCTGGTGCCGTGCATCACACACTACTTATACTTAAACATGGGCTCTACTTCATCCCAGGCACTGGAATGGAACTGGCACAAAGTTGTCATGCAAGACCATTGCTTGGTGACCTCATGGGGGATATAACGATGCCTGCAGGTAGAACTAGTAGCTCTAGAGAGAAAGTTGAGGCCTTTGGAAATAAGAGTTACTGACTGCACTGCGACGGTCCAGCAATTGCAGCAGCTGCACAAGCAGCAGACAGACGCAGAAGCATGCCTGTGGAAACATGATTGGCCATGCTTGCATACCAAGGGGGATTGTTTGGGAAACTACTGGCATATCTAGTAAAGGAAGACCAGCGACAAATCCTGATTAGGGTGATTAAATTAGATGAAGGCACAGTAGTTACATCACAGACAGGCATCAATGTTGCATTCCAGGAGTATTACCGAGTATTGTATACAGCGACAAACCCCCACTGCTGAGTCAAATGCAGGGGTTTTTACGTGACCTGCCACTTGTCAAGTTGAACCTGCTTCAGCAGGCCATTCTGGATGATCCTCTGCAGTTGAGCCTCTGCAATTGGAGGAGATATGGGCAGTCAGTTCCCCAATTGCTTGGAATAAGATGCCGGGCATGGATGGGCTGCCGATTGAATGTTACACTTTTTTCTCCACTAAAACCACTCAACATCTACCCGAGATGTTTAATGAGGTCAAAAGGACAGGTCGTCTCCTAGGCTCGCTCGGAGATGTCCTGATCGTAGTCCCACCTAAACCTGGCAGAGACCGACTGGAAGTTCACTCCCATCACCCTCTCTTACTTCTGAACCTAGACTGTAACATTTTAGGCAGAGTGCTGGTGAGGTGCCTGCTCCCTATCGTTAGCACTCTTGTACATGCCAACCAGTCTGGATTGATACCGCAAAATAGCACTTTCACTAACATCTGCCACCTATTGTGCCTTATACACAGCACTCCCACCTAGGCCCTTGCAGAGGGTCAATGTTTTTAGACACTGAAAAGGCATTTCATACCCTGAGCTGAGATTCACCAGACCTGGTGGTAAGCTGAAGTCAAGTCCAGTGTTGTGAAGTATTTTGATTGTCCCAGCAAAATGATTGTAATATAGTGAACATTTCCTTCCCAATATGGCTGACAAAGTGGACCCAGGAAGATACTGGGTCTCATGGGACCCTGACGTCAGAGCCAGGAGGTAGGAACAGAGACGAGGAGGAGACTAAAAAAACGCAAAAGTTGGAAGGAATGCATTGCAGCCGAGGGGAGGATAACACATGTTCCAGTGAGAAAGGATGAGCAGGAGACCGCAAAACCACTAGAGGAGTACCAGGAGCTGGAGACTGGGATGACACCAGAGGAGCACAAGGAGTGGAAGACCAGGACAACACCAGAGGAGCACCTGTAGTGGGCGTTTCGCACTGAGGCAGCGGCATCAAGGGAACACGCCAGAGACCGCCCCATGGCCATGGGCTAGGTGGCGAAGAACTCCAGGACTCGACGGCTCCATCACCGAGCCATGGCTACAGGCAAGTGTCATGCTGGGCATTCTTGGGGAGGTGGTGGGGTCCTTCAGAACTGACTTTCCAAAACGTTGATAAGGGGGAAAAGAGCTGCTGAAGGGGATAGTCATGCAGTGTCACCCCCCTTTTCTCACATGTTCACTATTTCCATGGTAATTGGTGAAGGTTTGGCAAGGAAAGAAGAAAGTAGCCTCAAAGAGTTCTCTCTGTATTTGTTGTTTGAGGCTAAAAAGTGGAGAGCTTTGCGGTCCAGCCAAGGAAGGGTGACACTTCCATATGCTGTGCCTACACCACAATAATGCAGCCAGAAGACTTTGGAACCTCTGGATAAATGGGAGAATAATAGAACTAAATGAAAGAACACAAAAGCAGTAAAACATGTCTTATTGTTAAATCACTAACCTTCTAAATAAAAGATATTGAAACAGACTCCCACAACCTATACCTGCTGTTACTCTCTTCACAGTGGTCTCAGAAGTTAGATTGTACTCCCCAAAGAGAGTAACAATGTCCCAACAATCACCCTTGAGGATATAGTGAAACAGTTGGCTGAAGGGCAGAGGCATCTGCAGCTTGTAGTGGAACAACAAGCCCATGCTGCCAAACAAGATTAAGGGAACCTTCATACTGCTCTTAAAACCCATGCTTTCCCTGTCCTGTAGCAGAGGCTCAGCAGGTTCAGGATACAGCGACATCGTTAAATTGGTGTAGGCAATTAATAATGCTAAGGCCCATCCTAATGTTTCCAGTTCGGTTTTACAAAAGCACTAAGAAGGGGAGGATCCAGACTCATTCTTCACCAATTTTGAAAGAGTGGCCTCCACCACATCCTGACCTTGGGAATGATGGGCTCACTATATTGCTTCTGTCTGGAAAGTTACAGACCGCTTATCAAGCAGCCAACCCAGCAGGAGTTACTTTGTATGAAGATATAAAGAGAATAATACTGAAGCTTCTTGGCTGTGATCATGAATATTATAGGGTCATATTGAAACCATACCGGATTCCCGAGGCAAGGAGGGAAGCCGTAGAAAGGGTGGTTGTTAATATGTGGTAAGGAGATATTATTGAGCCCTCGACTAGTGGCTGGTGTTCCCCCATTGTTCCTAGTACCAAAACCACATGGTTTGATATGCTTCTGTATAGATTTTAGACAACTGAACACCAGTTCCCAATTTGACCTGTATCCCATGTCTAGCATGAATGAATTGATAGAGAGATTAGGCCAAGAAACCTATTTATCTGCCTTAGACCTGATGATGGGCTATTGACAAATCACCTTGGCTGAAGATGCAAAAGAGTAGACCGCATTATCCACCCCTTCAGGATTATATCATTTTAAGGTATTACCTTTTGGCCTACATGGCTCCCAATCAACATTCCAGAGGCTGATTGATAAGCTCCTAAAATCCCACAATACATATGCAGCAGCATACCTAGACAACATTGTGATTTATAGTCCCTGTTAGGAATCTCATCTAGAAGAGTTATCCTCAGTTTTTTCCATCTCTAGTAACTGCGGGCATCGCTGCCACCTTAAACAATTGCAACTTTTCCATGGACTCCATAAAGTATTCAGATATCAAATACAAGCAGGTACTATCCTTTCCCAAGTAGAGAAGTTACAGGCAATTAAAGATATTCCCTGGCCCACCACCAAGAAAGAAATTCACTCCTTCTTAGAACTAGTGGGTTATTATAGATGTTTTATTCCTCATTTTTCTGATTTGGCCGCTC
The DNA here is from genome assembly GCF_964204655.1 of Triturus cristatus. Classification (NCBI taxonomy): domain Eukaryota; kingdom Metazoa; phylum Chordata; class Amphibia; order Caudata; family Salamandridae; genus Triturus; species Triturus cristatus. The sequence continues at coordinate 410,345,770 of NC_140590.1, forward strand.
CTCTCACCGACCTTGTAAAAAACCAACACTGTGCCAAAATCGCATATTTGTCTAAAACAGAGCAGGAGAGTCTTGACCATTTAAAAGCTACTCTGTGTAAAGAACCTTTATTATGCTGTCCTAACTTTTAGCCTTTGTCCTCCAAATTGATGAGGGAAGGGTTTAGGCACCGTGTTATCTCAGCCTGACAGTGATAGAAACCCTCATCTGGTGGTTTTATTAGCCCGAAATGTATTGACCGAGAACAAAAGTATCCTACAATCGAAAAAGAAAGCTTAGCTATTAAGTGGGCAGTGGAAGCACTACAATATTATCAATTGGGACACACATTTACTCTGCTTACTGATTACGCACCACTCGTGTGGTTGGCTAGAAACAAAGACACAATGCTAGGGTATTAAGAAGTTTCCTGACCTGTCAACCATTTTCGGTCCAGGTGGAACACCAGCCAGGACGTTTGCAGAACAATGTAGACTATCTCTTCAGAGAACCCATGGCAATGGGCCACTCCTGGAAACGTTTTTTTGTAATATAGTGTACTGTTGTCTTCCCAATATGGTCGACAAAGTGGGCACAGTAAAGGCTCTACAGAGCATTCTAGATACTGGGTCTCATGGGGCCATGATGCCAGAGCCGGGAGGTAGAAACAGAGGTGAGGAGGAGACTAAAAAAATGCTGAGCAGGAAGGAAAGCATTGCTGTGGTGAGGAGGACAATGTGCGTCACGCAGAGAAAGGAGGAGCGGAAGACCGCAACACCACTACTGGAGCACCAGGAGCTGGAGACCAGGGGAGCACCGGCAGTAGGAGACAGTGATGACACCAGAGGAGCACCAGGAGTGGGAGACCGGGACAACCCCAGAGAAGCACCTGGAGCGAGCGTTCCACACCAAGGCAGCAGTGCCAAGGGAACACACCAGAGACTGCCCGTGGCCACAGGGCTAACAGGTGAAGAACTCCAGGGCATCATTGCTCTATCATCAAACCATGGCTACAGGCAAGTGCCATGCTGGGCATTCATGGGGGGGTGGGGAGGTCCTTCAGAACTGACTACCCTGAATATTGATAAGGGGAAAAGAGCTGCTGAGGGGGATAATCATGCAGTGTCATGCCTCTTTTCTCACATGTTCACTATTTTCATGGGTTTTGGTGAAGGTTTGGCAAGAAAAGAAGAATGTTGTTTAAGGCTAACAAGAGGAGAGCGTTGCAGTCCAGTCCAAGAAGGGCAACACAAACTTCCACATCCTGTGCCCATGCCTCAGTAATGAAGCCAGAAGACTTAGGAAGCTCTGGATAAATTGGAGAATAATAGAACTAAAAGAAGGAGAACACAAAAGCAATAAAACGTGTCTTATTGTTAAATCACTAACCTTCTAAACAAAATATATTGAAACTGGCTTCCACGAGCTGTACCTGTCTGCGGAGTCCATCAATTCCAATAACCTAGCTGTCTCCGGGTCATTAGGAAGTTCCAGATAGAAATTAAAATCTCCCAGGATGGTATATGAGTCACACAGAAGGGCTTCTTCCAGTAAATTCCCCAGGGAAGGGAAGAAAGAATGTCTAGCTCCTGGTGGCCTATATAGTAGGGTGACCTTGATGATGTGTTAAACTAAGGTTAAAAGAAAGGCCTTCGCAAGTAGGCAAATTTACAGGTTTAAAAGTTCCATGAATAGAGTTATGGTAAATGATTGCCAGCCCGCCTCCTTTTCTATTTGGCCTGTTAAGGACCTCGCACTGGAATCCAGGTGGAGTGGCTTTCACCAGGTCCGGTCCGGACGCCTCGTCCGTCCACGTTTCCGTAATGAATGCTAACTTTATACCATTATCCTCCATCAGATTAGCCCACTCTATGCTATGTTTTACTAAAAACCTAGCATTAATCAAAATACAACTAATAGTTTTACCCATAGAGCCGGCCTGTGAATTGTGGGCCTTCTTAGTCTTAACCTGCTGGTAAAGAATGTTGGGAAGAGCCATATTGCAATTGGAGCAAGACCCAATTGACATAGAAGTCCCTGAGTCCATGGCCAAGCAGAAGCAATCAGAGTTCTTAAATGACCCTTTCAATTCCAGTAATGCCTCTCTAGAGGAGAAGTATTTTAAAGTCTCACCTGATATCAACGATCCAGGGGTTTGGGCGCTTTGCGCGACCCGAGCGCGGACGAGCGCAGACGGGCTTGCCTTGGGCGCGCCTTTGGCACGCCAGCGGGGCGCTCACGCCAGCGTCTCCCTAAATAGCCAGGCGTCTAAAGAACTAGCCTGCTACGCTTAGTTCCCCCAAGATGGCCGCCTCCGCCTGCCCGCGAAGCATGCATAAGCAGTGAATGCCTGCTCGGGAGACAGCGCGCAGGTAAGAGTAAGGTGACCCAAGTGCAATCAAGAATCACAAATGTTTTTTAAATTCACACATTGATGCTGCTGTTTGTCTCATTTAGAGATGAACATAACAACAGTTGTTTATTAATTCAATCTACATTAAAAATGACTAATACCTGACCCCAAAACCATTCATATATCTTTGGGGGCCTGGAATAGTCAGAATTGTCACACTGGTGGAGTCTGATGTTTGGTAGTTGTGTTGTTACTGAAACTGGCAGCACTGACAGTGGCAATGGGCAGTGGAAGCGGAAGTGGCCTCTGCAAGAGCCCTGTCACTTATATTTTTCCAAATTAAGCACTGCTTTTACCTATTAAAAAAAGTGAAGGGGGGCCGGGGACAGCCGACAGCCCTACCAGTGTTCTCATCAATATGAACAAGGGATCATGTCAGCTTGTAGCTGACCCAGTACTCCTTTACTCTGACAAACGTGACAGTGTATGAGGACCATGTCATTTGACAGCTGTCCTAGTACCATGTTTGCAATGCAAAGAGGGCAGCGGGAGAGCTAATTCCTGCCTCTCAGTTTTTTTCAAGGGTGAGGAATGCCCAGGACAGCTCCCATGACAGCTGTCCCAGTGTCTTAGTCACTATATTAGCTGCCGTCAGCTGCCTCGCATGAAGTATTTACAAAACCATTGTAGAAGACATCTGCCACTCTCACCCTCCCCTCAAACAAGGCAGGTGGAAAGGAGAAACACCCATTGTTCCTGGAGCAAGGACAGAGATGGCTACTGTAGGCCAGGGAGCAAGGCAGGGGCAGGCAGACCATGGTCAGTGAACTCCAGGAAAGATCTTTAGCTGGCTCCTTAACAAAGCATCTCCAGCCTTGGGCAAGGTGGAGCTGAGGAGCCAAAACAGTTCTGACAGCTAGGGAGATGTTTTTTTTTACACCTCTGCCCTTAGCAAGTTTGAGGTTTGGCTTTTATCTCACAAAGCCTGGCCTGGGTAGAGGCGTCTGTGTTAAAGGGATTTTTTAGTTTCTCCCAGCCTGCATGATTGGAAAATCCGCCACAGCGTTGCATAATTCAGCATCTGCCAACTGTGATATTTTGTATGATGAATAAATAGGATCTTTTTTGTTAATGAATGGGATTTTACCGCTGTTCATGACCAGGCCTGTGTATCATGTTTCTGAGGGTTAAATATCCAAATTCAGTTGCTTTCTCCCATTTAATCATAGAAATATTTAGCTGTTTGTAAACAGATGTGAGGAAAGCAAGATGCTGCCCATCACAAAACGTGTCTTCAACCAATCACATTGTGTGATATCTGTAATGTTCATAAACTTTAGGAAAATTCAGCTAACCTGAATTTTTCCTTGCATTTTTTAAATTTCCTGACCTTTGTAAACATCTAACAGTTATATAAATAGCCCACAAATACAGAATAGCCTCTTATCTTTTCAACTACATCTTACAAAAGGCTGCACGAAATAATTCGGAATTCGTTTGGCGCCACGGGCCTTCTTCCGAGTTCCAATGTAGTATTTTCACTCACGCAATTTCTGCTATCACTGCAAATGGCAGGATGCAAAATTACCACATTCCTACAAGTCAACCCCTAAAAAAGGGGAATAATCAGTAATATGGTTGATACGGCATTGATTTCGGAAAGCAAGTCATGATTTCCAAGCCATTAACAAGTCGCAATTTTCATCAGGGTTTACCTGCCGAAATGTGTCGAAAGAAAGCCTGCATGGACCATCACAGCACATCAAGAAATCCCAGGCTGACCATTACCACCGAAATGAGGGGCGGGTACCTCAGGATGAGTGCCAAAATGACACGTACCTCTGTATGAATATGACATTTGTTGTATTTAAATTCAGTGTATTTTTATTTTAGGACAGAAAAGTTCCCACGGGACTTCCTCTGTTAAGAGTTAAAAAAAAAAAAAACTTTTTGGGGCATCTTTTCAAACGTTGCCCTTAGTGCACACCATATTCTACATAAAAAATGTCAGAATGTTTTCAGTGTTTTTGTGCAACGACGAAACTGACAATGATAGAGAGACGCGTTAGACATAGAATGACATTGTACTTTACGTTTCTTTTAGATATATGACTCTTAAAATAGTGAGGGTGAATATCAATTTTAATTGTTTTGGTTAAAGAGGTTAATGACGGGTCATGTTTATTGAAGCTGAAAATGACCTGCGACAGAACAATTGCCAACAGGGCACAAGACCAGCTGTCACCTGCCATGGGCCTCCTCAGGTGACACAATCATGCAGGTCAGGAAGAACTGAGGAAGCTGCCACCGGTTCTGCCTGGCACCTTGTTGGCAATTGTGTAAAGTGTGGGGCAACTGAGCAAGCATAGGTGTGTGTGGTAAGACTACCGTGAAGTCTATTATGTAGGAACAAATACGACTGTAGAGGGGGCAAAAGTAGGTGACTTCTTTATTTGAAAAAAGAAACTCCAACCAAAGCCCAGCATTAAGTTCCCAGCTCGGTCACAGTTTTCAAAGCTTCTCTTCAAATACAGACATTCTAACGTTCCTAAGGGGTCATACCAGCGCAGGATAGGTATGTATAAACATACTAAACATCTACAATGAAACCTAAAAACAGCAACATAAAGGACACTTTGCCACACACCTTCCCCCAAATACCAAAACAAAAAATATCCCTAAAGAAAATGACAATAAAGATTGTATGAATTCTCCTCATAAGTTAACCAAAATTCTGCACCACCACTCTATTAAGATTCCATGTGCGTCCATCATGCTAAACAACTGGATCACTTTATAAGATTTATTATATTTCGAAAAGATGCATGAATTGTTTGGCAATTTAACCCTCACAACATCTCCCGCCTTGATGGTAACATTGTTGACACCTTTGCGATGGCTATACCTAACTTTTATTCTCTTGCAAATCGCATTCTTTAACCTTCCCTTCTTCACCACATCTTCCCAGCAAAACGAATCTTGGCTGAGTACCCACCCATGGTGGGGATCTCTTTGTACATGACTTCTGCTTCTTAAAAGGTTCAGAGGGACTCACTCCTGTAGCTGAATGAGGGTTGAACATGTACTCCTTCACCCTACTCATCACCACTGTTACCCAACCAAACACCTTGTACTTGGCAATTTGTATGGTGTCCTTCAGATTTCTATTAAATCTCACCACCATTCCTTTTGATTTTGGGTAAGACAATGCACAATTGTTATGGACAAGCACCCCTCTCTGCTAGAAACCTTTACATCTCCCTCGACTTCAACTGATCTCCTTTGTCCATAAGTATACTCTTTGGACTCCCACCTCTTGAGAAAACATCAGATAAAAACTTAATCACCAAATAGATCGTCACATCATTCACTATCTTCACCTCCGCACATCTGGACAGCATGTCCATTAAAACTAACAGTTATATTGAAGAATTGCCAAAGTTCAAGGGTCCAACAATGTCCAACACAATTTCATCCCAAACCTCTGTTGGAATGTCACTACACACCATGGAAGGTGTCCTGGGTTTCTGAATTTTATAGCTTAGCCTACACACACAACACTTTCTGACCAATCTGTCTACTTGGATGTCTTTTCCTGGCCACCAATAGATCGCTCGAAATTTTTCCTTGGTTTTCTTTATACCCAGGTGGCGCTCATGTGCAAGACTCATTAAATCATGTTTACACCATGAGAGGGAAATAGTCTACTGGCTCTCAGTAACAAATTGCTTACAACTGATAACTCCCAAACGACCTTCTCATATCCTGAGGTATGTGCATCACAAATCAAAGAGTTATCTTCTGCCAAAAGTAAATCACGCACCCTCTACAAGGCATTATCTTTCTCAATTTCCTCCAACCACTCCAGTTCGGTGACACATCCATTAGTAATGACACACACCTTGAATTCTTCTTTCTTTCACCATTCATCTTCCTCTTGTTGTCTGCCACAAGTCTAAGCAACTAAACATGACAAACAATCTGCTACCTTATCCTCAACACCCGGTAAGTATGAAACAACAAAGTGATAGTTCTGCAGTGCCACTAACAACTTACATATTCTGGACAACATGCAATCCAACCCCTTTGTGGCACTTGAAGGATGACCCACGAGAGGTATCAGTGTTGAACACAAATCTTTATTGTTCTACACTTTGTAACGGCCAGTCTCTATCTCCTGGTGTTCTGTCTTCTGATGTGGGGAAGCTTGGTCCTTCCTGTCGAACTCAGTGGGCCGCGCCCCTCGTAAGAAAAAGAAAGTCTTTTTTGGATAAACTGCCCAGTGTTGTGTGTTTACGAGGGATTAAGGAGTGGGGGTTAACAAACACCCGGTTTTGCCGACACCAGTGTCCCGCTTTAAGTAAATGGCAAAGCTATGGTCTGTTCACTGCACAGACCCATGCATGCTACGAGTGTGCTGCGAAGAGCGCTCAACACCCTCCCTTCTCCACCTCAGATGCCCTAATGTCTGACCGACCCTTATTAAACAGACCCCTGAGGCGGCACGTACCTCAGTGAGCCACGATCCTACAGGAACGCGGCTGTAAACCTCTTTTTGCTGGATTGGATCCGGCTCCCTTCTTGGGTCTTAGGGACAAATCCTCCCGCAATGGAGTCTCCCCTGCTGGGCATGCGATATCTTCCTCCATTGTGCTGCCAGTCTCAGGCTTCGTTTTGCTTCTGGTCCTCGTGCCACTCTGGTGGTCTATGCTGGAGTACTCCCCTGTACTCAGGATGACCCCGTTCAAATGAGGAAAGCCGGATATGAAGCCCCTCACAGGCTCTCCTGGGCTTCCGATTGGCCCATGTCACCCTGTCACAATTGGCGGCTTGGATTCCAGGAAGTGGAGTGCCTTAAAGGGGTCAACCACCTCACAAACAGCCACTTCCAAGGGAGACTGGAAATAGAGGAGAGGAGAGACGTAAGGGGGGAATGTATCCTCACTGTCCTCCTCACCCTAGATCCAACCAGGCAAGTCATGAAACACCCCTCCCCCAGACAGTCCCTTATCGGGGAATTGTGAAACCCGGGAAAGGAAGTTCACATATCCAATCTCGGCACCCTTGCGGTGCCGCACTTCGAAAGAAAAGGGCTGCAAAGACAGAAACCATCCCAAGACACGGGGGTTGTTCCCCTTGTTGCAGCTCATCCACTGCAAGGATGCATGGTCAGTGTACAAGGTAAAAGGGGATCCCTCCAGATAATAGCATCATTTGTCTACAGCCCATTTGATGGCCAGACACTCCTTCTCGATCACAGGGTATCTCTGTTCACGGGGGTACAGTTTGCGGCTGATGAATACCATAGGACGCTCTGCCCCATCTTTAGAAAGCTGTGACAGAACAGCACCCAAACCAGATTCAGAGGCATCTGTTTTAAGGATAAAAAATTCAGAGAAATTGGGCGAGATCAAGACAGGACTGGAGGTAATGGCCTTCTTCAGTTATTGAAATGCCTGTTGTGCTCGGGGAGTGGAGGTAGAGGAACTCTTTTGCTCTCACATCTTTTCTCAAGAGATATGTCAGCGAGGATGCTATCTCAGAGTATCTCGGGATGAATCTATGGTAGTATCTTCATAAACCCAAGAATGCCCTGAACTCTCTCTTTGTTGTAGGAAAAGGAGTGTTGATGATCGCCTTCACCTTCTCTTGTTGAGGTTCAATGACCCCATTCCTTAGGCGATATCCCATGTACCTGACCTTCTGGAAACCCAGCTTGGATTTTTTTGCATTTATATGGATTCCAGCCGTCTTAAGGGCCTGGAAGAACTTTTGACAATGGGATCTATGTTAGCCGCAGGTGGGTCTGTATATCACTATATCATCTACGTAGGTGGACGAATACGCCTGATGCCCATGTAGCACCATGTTCATAAGCCTCTGGAAGGTAGTCGGACCACCATGTAAGCCGAAAGGCAATACAGTGAATTCATACAGTCCCGTCGGGGTAGAGAAAACAATTTTTTCATGATCTTGTGGATTCAGAGGGACTTGCCAATAACCCTTCGTGAGGTCAAGTGTGGTGATAAAGTGGAATTCTCCTAGCTTCTCGATTACCTCATCTATTCGAGGGAGGGGATAGGAATCGAACTTCGAGATGGCATTGACAGCTCTGAAGTCGGTACAAAATCGAACCGATCTATCCGGTTTTTGTTCTAGGACTACCGGACAGGACGAGTTGCTTTGGGAGGGTTTGATGACCCCTATTTTCAACATGCTTTCTATTTCGCTCCTTATTGCTTCTCGACGGGCTGCTGGTATGCGGTAAGGCCGCTGTTTCACTACCTTCCCGGGAGCGAAAATGGTGGAATGTTCCTCTATTGTGGTTTTCCCTAGGAGATGAGAAAAAAGGGAGGAAAAAGGAACCAATACCTCGTGTAGGGAGGTCTACTGGCTTTCGGATAGGGTCTCGTTGACAACCAATTGGTTAAGGGTGGGCATAGCTTCTTTCTGCTCTGGGACAACCAGATGAATGCTCTTAGGAGGGGGCCCTAACCACTTCTTAACCCTTTCGATGCGCATGACGGAGCGGTTCCGTCATGCGCATCGGTCGTGCTGTGCGGATGACGGAACCGCTCCGTCACGGCCCCGCCCACGCAACAAACCTTCAGCACGGCGCGGTAATCCGCGCCGCGCTGAAGGGGTTAAGGAGGTTGATGTGATAGATCTGGGATTTTTTGGGGCTAAGTTGGAGGCGGTATGTAGATCTTCTCGAATATCTCATAAGGGCCCTTCCACTCTGATTTGGCAGTGTATGTACATTAAGGTGACACAGCCTTTTTCCCCTGTCACATTGGGCAGCTTGGATTCCAGGAAGTGGAGTCCCTTAAAGGCGTCATCCACCTCACAAACAGCCACATCAAAGGGAGACTGGAAATAGAGGAGAGGAGAGACATAAGTGGGGATTGCATCCTCTCATTGTCCTCCTCACCCTCGACCCGACCAGGCAAGTTGTGACATCCTTTCTTTCAAATATCTCCTGAACAGGCTTGTGATCAGACAGTATCATAAAATGTATATCCCACAAGAATTGTTTACATTTTTGTATTGCCTAATACACAGCTAGTGTTGCGGGGATTCTGCTCATGCACAGAACTATGCACAGGAAACCAGGACCTCAGTGAATTGTGGTGTACCAAAAAACTCACCTCAGTACCCAGAACCCCTATCCGACTAGCATCAGTGTCTCATTCATTCTCCGTATTACAGCAAAGCTACCAATGATTAGACAACCCAGTACAAGCGACTTAGGGTACTTTCAGTAATTGTGGGAATCAAGAACACTCTTTCGTTTCTATTCAAATATATCAGTCCACAACATGAGTAATCAGAGACACAGAAAAGTTTAAAATGTTTATTTTCAACTACGTGCTCTAAGATGCAGTATTTTGGCTAACATAAGCAGGCAAATGATTAGAAATAAAACAATCAGCATTGTTACAATTCCATAAAACACAAAGGGAGAAATCATAATATAATGATAGTGGAAACAGGTCTTATAGTGCCTTGTGTACCACCCTTCCCTGGCAAGAAGCTAGTTTTATAATAATAGAAGGTCTCTAGGTTTGAATGGGGAACACCATACCTCCAAGATCAGCTTAGGTGAATCACATCACAGGATCAGCAATGCTCTCTGTAGCTGGAAAGGTTTTCTCCAAGTGCCAGCATCATGCATGCAATGCAATATTAAAGGCACCCGAGTTTCAGATATTTGCAGCTGTGTGCGTGTTGTGTCTAGAGCGTGGGCCGATCAACCTGGATCAACAGCATACATTGTTATTTGGCCTTGAAGGCTTCTGCACACAGTGTGCAGACTGAGGTCGCAGTGTAAGTCTAGGGATGTCAAAAACAGACCGTTCTCATGTGAATAAAGGTAAGCAAGCAGTTTTACTTACAATAACAGTTACCTGTAGTGTCGTGTGCAAAAGCGGCAAAGTGGCAAGATGGCGTTTAAACTTCTAAAAAGCTCATGCTAACATAGCAATGTGTGCAAGCAGAACCCTGTCTTCACCACACTAGAGCCTCCTTTTCAATGGTGAAATAACTTGTCCCTGCAACCTTCAAGGATCTAGAGGCCAAAGCTGTTGTGACTTCTGCTCCCTGTTGATTCTGCTCCAGCATAGAATCATGACCTTTCTCGCTTGCATCAGTCACAATCCAGCAAGGCCAAACTGGAAAACAACTCTTTAAACTTTGCACAGAGGCCAAAGTCGGCTTAAGATCATGAAACTTGTGTTGGCATTCCTCACTCCAATTACATTGGACTCCCTTTTAAAGAAGCAAACAAATGGCAGAAGAACAACTAACAAAGTTAGGGACAACCCTTGTATGGATTTTGCCATGCCAAGAAATGTTTGGACTTCCTCCTTCTTGAAAGTCAGAAATGGTCCTCACAAGATCATCTTTGGACTTGATGCCATCCTTTGATATGATGTGGACTAAATATGAAATTTAAGAACAACTGAATTTGCACTTCCTAATTTTGAGAGTTATGCTCTTATTGCTCAAAATCTGCAATACCTACCTAAAAGTCATTAAATGCTCTTTATTGGTGGAATTAAAAATTAGCACATCATCCTGAAAAAACTTCACACCTGACATTCCACCAAAAATGTCAGTCATGTGTCTCTGGAAAATGAAATTTGTGGAACAGAGACCAAATGGCATTCTATTGAATCAATATACTTCAAGCTGTGGGATAAAGGAGGTGAGATTTTTCGGTTCCTCACAAAGCCTGGCCTGGTGGTAAGCTGAGGTTAAGGCAAGCTTTGTGAAGATTGTGACTGTTCCAGCAAAGTGATAATCTCCATTATATTTGGCAAAGAAAACCTGTCTACAATTTCTTCTTTATTTAGGCCTCTGGTGTAAACACATAACCTTATATCACCAGTAGGTTTAGTGGCTCCCACAACAGACACTACCCATTGAGTAGCTTCAAGCTGTTCAAATATTCCTTTTGTATCCAATCTGTATAGCTTTGCTTTTACTTCAGCTTGCAAACTTAATGGAATATTTTCACCTTGGAAACTACTGGTGTAGCACACTTTTCAATATTATGGGATGAGCATATCCCTTCATACATCCTAGTTAATTAGAAAAGACGTTTGAAATTATTGCTGTAATTCACTAGGTAGGACATCTAGTTTCCTGATCTGAACATGAGAGCCAGTACTTTGGTCACGATATACCCAACATAGTTTGATTGGTCAGCTTAAAACTATATTACCTTTGACAGGCACATCCATGTTACCTAAGGCAAGATTAGCGCAGAATTCAATAGAGGCCACAAAATAGTCAATTAATTCTATAGGTTTTACATACTACTTTGGCGGCTGGACAATCTTTAAAACTGTCCATTTGATTGGTTTAACCACATTTAAAGCATACAATCTTAGGTTTAGCTAATGAAAAATTCATTGTTTTGCTTTTACTGGAAATAGATTGAACAGAAGAAGCAATCTTTTTTTATTTTCAGTTCACTTGTTTAGCAGTACATATAATTTAATTAAGCATGGGATCACTTTTAGACCAAAGTTCCTCTCTTATTTTATCAGAGTTACACTCTAACATAAATTGGTCACAAATTCTCTCTTCAGTGCTTGCATCAAAATTACATGAAGATATTAGTTTGTGAAGAGTTCTTACATATTCTTCAACAGATTCTTTCACCCCTTGTTTTCTTTTACCAAATTAATAACATTGCAACATAATAGAGCTTTTGGGTAAAAAGCAATTGTCTAGCTTGTAATGCAAAGTTCAAACTCATTTAGAGAAGCATCACCCGTTGTAGTTATCACTGAACCATTCTGAAAATGTCTTGCCTTCAGTTTCCCAGCAGTGTATTTAACATTGCAGCCTTTTTTCTGTTTAAAAGTCAGACCTGATACCTTTTAATAATTCATTAAAACAAAATCCATTTGAACCATGGCATAATGAGGTCATCTTGTGAAGTTAAGAAGAAAGGAGGCGAAGCACTATTTTGCATGTTAAAAGTTAATAAAGAAGAAAAGAGGAGTAATGTAGACTACAAAGATTAAAAGAGAGAAATAAAATAAAAGAAAAGAAGTGGGACGAAAAAGATTAATAGGGAAAAATACAAAAAGGCACAAAAATGAATTTAAAATGAAGAACAATAATCATGTAATAATATGAAAGATCACTCGATATAGCACCTCAAATCCCCCTTTTATAGAAAGAGCAGTAAAATAGCAGTGTTTGAGTAATTATAGTTTTCTCTGCAGCTTTTTCTTGCCATGAAGTAGATTAGAGGAAAGTTCCTTAGGTGCAGTGCCAACAGAGGTCAGAATTCAGGATATGCCATGCTCTGGGACATCACAGGGAAATTTGCGACAGCAGGATCAGGCTGCGGCAATATATCAAGGTTAGTGAAAATATCTGAAGAGAAATCGGCCACACCAATGAAACTGAGAGGTCACTCAAATATTATAGAGTAAAGACTGATGAGGTTCACATGCATGGGCCTCACAGAGGAGATGCATGCACTTGTCACACCAAGTGAATTGAATTGAGTGGCCAGTAAGAGATCACTACGCAATAGAGGACGATGAGACTCATGTGCGAGGAGCTTGTGGTGAAGATGCACACACTAGTGAAATTTGGGAGAGCATATGCCGAGCAGTTATGAATCTGTCTCATAACAGGGTACAAGGGTTGCACACGACCATAACTTATTACCAGTGTGAGTTTAAATGTCTCACTACACCCAACCATACAAATATGCATCTTCTAAGTAATGCAGTAAGAGATGCACGGTTAGATGGCAATTTCAGTCTTAAAACCAATGGTGCTCTTCTCCAATGTACAGTTGAGAATAAAATATGTAATTCAAGAGGAAATAACTGGGCACTCCATCAACAACATAACCTAAAATACTCCCATAATGTTTGAAATTGAAGTATCTGACTAAGTAAATGAACAGAAACCTAATTCAGAAGAAGGGATAACACTTTATTGACAAATGAGCAGAAAGTGTTGAAGTTTCTCCTAGAGTTCCAAAGCAGATCATCGCCAATGTGACGAACATTATGTAGGAACAAATAAGACTGTAGAGGCAGCAGAGGTCGGCGACTTCTTGATTTGAAGGATGAAATCCCAACCACAGCCCAGCACTAAGGGGGTCATTAGTATAGTGGGCGGATCGCCACCGCCCATATGGCGGTGGCAATCCGCCCGCTAAAAATCACCACCCGCTTACAAATTCCCCCCGCCACATTACCATGGCGGAGGGGACCCCGGCGGATGGGAAGACCGTCCCCCGGTTTTCCGCCAGTAGGCAATCCGCCCGATTGCCTACCGGGCGGAAAAGCATTTCATATCCATATTACAATGCATGTGGGGACCTGCCTTTCCGTGGCGGCTACCACAGAAAGGCAGGCGGTATTTGACATTGGGGGCCCGTAGCGGGCCCCCAGGGATTCTGGGGGGTGCACATGGGGTACCCTCCTGCATTTCAATGTACAACGTGGCAGGCACTGCGCGGTGCCTGTCATGTTGTGCATTGAAATGCACAACCAGCCTTTGTGGCATTGTGGCGGGCGGTGCTCTCTGCACCGCCCGCCACAATGTTGAAGATGTGCCATGCTCCCGGCAGTGTGGCAGGCGCATACTAATCAGGAGGGCAGGACCGCCGCACCCTCAGCGGGCGGTCCTATTTCCCAAGGGTATGGAGGGTGGACAAAGTCCACCCGCCATACTAATGGGGCCCTTAAGTTCCCAGCTCAGCCACGTTTCTCAAAGCTTTTCTTCCTTTAGAAACATTCTAACATTTTAAATGGGTCATACCACACAGGATAGGTATTTATAAAAATGCTAAACATCTAGAACAAAACCTAAAAGGAGCATCATAAAGGACACTTTACCATAACTAGATAAAACATTTAAATTAGGCTCCATCTCACCTTTAAATCCTGTTTTTGAAACAAGGGGAAATGAGAGTGTGGAGTAAAGAGATGAGCACAAACGGGAGAAAAAAGGGCAGAAAATTAGGGCAAGAGTGCATGAGGGGAGGAAGGAGAGAAGGGAAAAATAAAGATGCATTATTATATTTTATTATGTTTAATGTAAGTTGAAAAATAAGTATTTTAGCTCGCTAAATTGTTGCATGAAATACATGCTTCTTAACAATATTTTTTACCCAATGCAATCTGCTGTTCCCATGAATAATATTTTCCCTTTTTAATTCCCTACAGAAATTACATAATCACCTGATCAAGGCATGCAAAACAAGACCACTGTGGAAGAATTCATTTTGCTTGGCTTCTCTAGCGTCCCAGAGCTTAAAATCACCCTGTTTGTTGTGTTCTTCTTACTCTATCTTTCCATGTTGATGGGTAACTTTCTCATTTTGACCATCACCTGGACTGACCCTCGTCTCAACACACCCATGTACTACTTTCTTCGTCACCTTTCAATTCTTGAAATCTGTTACACATCTGTGACCATCCCCAAAATGTTAGAGAACTTCCTAGCCAAGCGAAATGCCATCCATTATGCTGGTTGTGCTGCCCAGCTATTCTTCTTTATTGCACTTGGTAGTATTGAATGCACTCTGCTTGCTGTCATGGCTTATGACCGGTTTGTTGCCATATGCAACCCCTTAGGATACCATTTAGTTATGAGTAGGTTAGTATGTCATTCGCTGGTGAGCATGTCATGGCTAAGTGGCTTTCTCAATTCCATGGTGCACACAGTCTTCACTTTCCGACTCCCATTCTGCTCCTCAAATCAGGTGAAGCAGTTCTTCTGTGACATTCCACCATTGCTGAGCCTGGTTTGTGCTGACACACACACAAACAAAATGGTGCTCTTTGTAGTTGGGGGTCTGTATGGCTTTGGATCTTTCCTGCTTACTCTCATCTCCTACATCCAAATCATCTCAGCCATACTAAAAATACGTACTAAAGCAGGTCAACGTAAAGCCTTCTCCACCTGCACGTCTCATCTCATCATGGTCAGCCTTTTCTATGGGACCTCCTTCTTCATGTATCTGCGTCCAAACTCCAGTTATTCACTAGCGCAAGAGAAACTGATCCCTGTCTTCTACACTGTGGTCACTCCAACCTTGAACCCAATTATCTACAGTCTACGAAACAAAGAGATCAAAGGGGCACTGAGGAAAATGGTGTATAAAACAATAATGCTGAATAGAAATATTAAAATGTAATGTTCATTCGAGCCACAAAATCCTTTTGCGTTCTTCTGGGGATTTCACCACTGCAGTACTGTTGCTGCCCTTACTGAGCTCATTGCCTTATCCTAACCCTGTGCAGACAGCAAACAGGATGTGTTGCCATCAATCAAAGACTCTCTGCTCTATGAGACTGCCTTATGTGCATCACAAACTCACATACAAAGTAGTGGGGCTTTATTCGCAATAGGCTGTCTGTGTGAAGTCTGTCTGGGTCTTTGCACAAACATAAAGAAGACTAGGCTGAGTAAAGCCTTTTGGTGTAGATCTTAGGAGAAGTGAAGTGTATAAAGGTGTACTATTAAGGAGAAAGCAAAGGAGCATTTGTATACTATATTTATTACTTGGTTGAGATCAAAGCCTGCTGGGCTATTGAGGACTGGTAATATTTGTCTTAGTTTTTCTCTCACTTCTCGATAGCATTAGGATATTTACTGCACTTTCCCATTTTGGTTTGTGTGAGAAATTGGGATAACAGCGATGTGTCCTTCATAAGTAATAGGTCCACAGTTGTCTTATAAATGGGAAACAAGAACCATTGTAGCACTTGACTCTCTCAAGGTAGTGAGGCAAAGCAGTCCCAGCTCAGGGTAGTTGGTGTGGGCTAGCAATCCCAGTTCACTGGCACTCAACAACAACACGCCATATATTTTGTCCAGTACGTGCTTTATCTTTTAAAAGGGAAGATTAGTTTTATTTTACACACACACACACACACACATGCTCATGCACGCATGCACGCACACACACACACACACACACACACACATCATTACAACACTGGTGGACCATGACAATATATGGGGTGTATATTTAAATAAATCAGGACTATTGGCTTTGTCAAGGAGTAACCACATTAATAATAATAGTTTGTCAAGGTAACACATTATATGGGCGACAAGAGTTGCGGTGCTGCCTTGTGCGGCGTGCCATTTCCTTTTGTTTCTTTTATTTTCAATGCTCTTGTCCCTCCTGTAATGCTAGAGACTGAAGAAGGAGACTCAAAGCCCCCAAAATACTAGCCAGCTCCTGGTATGCCTCTCAGGGTGATACAGGAGCAAACTGTTTTTCTTTATGGCTCCAGCCTACTAAGGTAGCTGTTCAGTGTCCTCTTGTAGTAAATTACCATCTGTTGCATGGTATGCCCCCAGATTTTTAGTTCTATCTGTTTTTGATGGCAGTAAAACTCTGTGTACTTTACCCCTAATAACCAATGGCAAAGTGCATGTGCTCCTCCTTTCAAGAAGATGGCAATTTTATACCCCTAATTGGCATATTTAATTTACCTTTAGGACCCCAGTATTTGGCACAAAGTGCACCCAGGGCCTAAAAGTTCAATGTCACTAGTGGACAGCAGCACCCATTGTGCCGCCCGCTACAGTGACAAGGTAAAATATGACTTTAGGCCTACTACTGTAATTTGACTAGAGTAGCTTTTAACTTGCAATTCTATCTGTCAAAATAAAACCATTTTGTCATGTCTAAACCTTCCTAATATTAATACGTCTTACACGGAAAAAGCCTCAAAAGCTATTTTTACTGTAGCAAGGCTCGTTGTTCCATAGATAAACTCTGGGATGCAATTTTATATTAATAATGCTAACTCTGGGTAGGAAACACCAATAAATGTACTCCTTGGAGTCACTTTAATCTTTTATTGAAAGTCCAATCAAGTCTTTTTTAATAAATATTGTAAAAAAGGCATTTTTAAGATGTTACATTTTCTCAGCATTAAGCCTTTGGAGCGTAATTTAGAATAGCCTATAGCTACAGCCCTCCAAGTGCTTAACCCTGAATGACATGTGAAAATTGTTCTCACAGAAAGAAACAAAGGTTTGGGTGTGGGGAGGTGTTATTGTTCATTTGACAGGAAGACCATTTGGGCAGTGCCAAGAAACATAATTATCTTCAAAGGGACCTACCCTATCATAGGGAGATTCCAGGCGACACCTGCCCAGAGCCTTTCTTTGTCTCCCCAGCCAGCCAGGCTCCAGTCCCAGTATGAGGGGAGCTGCACCCAGAACTGGTTTGAAGAGATCACAGAGGAGGGATTGCTCATTTCTTTGGCCACACTTCTGAGAATGGGCACACAGACTCTACATAAGAGGAGAAGGGTGTAATCTTCTTTTTATTTAGGCACAGAGGGGGCCTGTGGTATTGTTTGCAGTAGGGCACAAAGGAAATGCTGCTTATGTAGGTAGGGTAACCCTTGGGAAACTTTCCCCATGGGTTATGGAGGAGCAATGAGTTACCCTTACCTATAGGCTGGTGCCAGGCATAAATGTGGCATCCTTAGTGCCACTCTTTCAACAGTACTGGACCTGTGGAAGACCAGAAGAGGACTGAACCTGGTGTTGGAAACCTGAGAAGAGCCCTGAAGGACTGGACCTGCTCTCCCTCCGGTACCCAGGACAAATAAGTAGACTAAAAGGGTCATAAGGCTGATCTCCTGTTCAAGCTACAGGGAAACAGAAAGCTACAAGAAGCATTTCCCAGAACTACCCAGCTGCCCAGTTCTAATTGGGCCTGACCTGGACTTTGCTAGTGGTTTCTGCTGGATTGAGTTTTGACTCCCAAGTACTGTTCCTCAGCTCCTCAAATGCAGGCTGTGTGAACATGTGCTCATCCTAATATCTTGAGAAACATGGGATTTAGAAACATTTTGACTCCAAAGACCTCCAGAAGTCTGACAAACCTGCCAAGCTGAATTGACCTAAGTGCGGTGTCAATGGGCTGAAGATTCAGGTTTCCCCTACTGGGAGCCTTTGTGCACCTGCAAATCCAATTCAGAGGAACCTCACAGAGAAGGTATCTGGGCTTGTGGTGCCGTCTTTGGCTACAAGCGTCAGCCTTGCCCCAGTGGAGGACTCTGAGCTCTAAAAAAGTTACTAAGTTCGAACTTAGAAAGGCGCCAAAAGTATCCAGTCAGTGTAGGACCTTCCTCGGGCATGAAATTAGAATTTCTCAGATTCAGAGCTTTCTCACAAAATATCAACGGCTTCACCAGGACCTCATCCAGTGGCTATCCATCCTTGTGGAGCCCTCCTCAGTCACATCCCGCTGCATTGCCCCTATGAAGATTTTGGACTTCCATTTCAAAGATTAAGTCCAAAGATAAAACTTCTGATTGACCTGGTTGAACCTGGTTTCTATAGCTGACCACCGCTTTATTACAGTCATTGCCAACTCGTGACTTGGTCCCAGTATATCTCAACGGTTGGCGCATAATGCTTTTTGGTGTAATTTTTAACCTCAAACTTTAGAAATTCACATGTCTGGTGCTGCTTATTGGATCTTTATCATTTTGATGTAAGTTTATTTATTATAATTTGCTCTATTTTTCTAAATTGGTTTGAAATGTTTCTATTAGTGTGTTTTGAGTTGATAACTATTTTAGTACTGCATAAATTCTTTACACATTGCCTCCAAGTTAAGCCTTTCTGCTCTGTACCATAGCTACCACGGGTTGAGATGAGTTAAATTTAGTGAGTTTAGTGGTTCACCCTCAAAAGGATTGTGATTATTATTTGAAGTGGGTAGCTATCCCCTAAACCAATGCTCCAATTTGTATTCAATTTTTATCACTGACAAATGCCTTGGGTCCAAATTTAAACCTTGCATTGGATAAATATCTGTCATTTACGGCTAAACCTACATTTTGTAGCAAGAACTTGACTACTCATTTAGATATTGTAAGAAATTGTGATTATTAGTTGAGGGGGGGCCCACTCAGGCAACAACCACAATCTTTACCAGGTGAACTACACAAATCACTAAATGAACCTGTGCTTAGCCATTTGACCTGTGCAACCTTTGAAGTGTGTGGGGATGCTCCCTAAACCACCCCCACATCTGGTTCTGAAATGTTCTTCCCTTCCCCTGTCAAGGCTCCATGAAGTTGGGTGACAAACAACCAGTGTCAGGTTCCTTTCTGTGTGCAGCAGGCAAAGCACTCCCAAATGTAAGTGGGTCAGGGAACAGCTCTACCCCAGACTCCTGGCATGATGGCCCATCCTGCCTACTTCCAGTCCCCTGTGTCTAACTGTCTGGGAGGAATATACAAAACTCCAACAGCGGAGCCATTCACAGTTATGCAACAGAGGCTACTGGCAGAAGGCACAAATGAATAGGAAAAGAAAATATCAACTTTCTAAAGGTGGCATTTTCAGGATTGTAACGTATTTATTTATTTGAAAAGTTTTATAAAGTGCGAACAAGACCCACAGGGGTATCAGAGCGCTGTACAAAGTTGGCAACAACAAGTTTGCAAAACATAATGCAAGTAAATGAAGTTACAACCTGTGGGAAAACATTCAAAGTTAAAGAATAGTGGGTATCAACGGTGCCTTATAGCACACAGGGTAAAAACATCATACAATAGAAAGAACCAAATGGTGCAATGTTAATCAAGGAATTTTGACAAAAATAAAGACAAGTGCGAGATCATCAGTTTATGCAGTTAAGGAGCTATTGAGGACTAGACCAAAAAAACTGGTAAAAACATACAATAATGCATCAGTGTAATACTTCAAGATTTAGATTATAAACAAACACAAGAGCATGATAACAGGAATAGGGAGTTAACGGTCCTTCATTAGTAGTCGTTTGACCAGTTTTTTAAAGGAAGTAGTGGAAGGATTAGATCTGATCGCGGATGGCAAGGAGTTCCAAATTCTCGGAGGAAGCCCGGTGAAAGCACGGTTGTAAGATTTTTTCTTTTTGAATCTTGAAGGTTTCAAGAGAAGGGTGGACGTACTTCTGAGGTTCTGGCTGGAGCCCGATAGCTCAAGCTTATTTGCTAGGTAGTACGGGGTATTGTAGTGTAAGGCTTTATGAGTCAGACAAGCTATCTTGAGTAGGATTCTAGCTTCAATAGATAACCAATTTAGTTGCAGAAGGTCAGGGGAAATGTAATCATATTTTCTCGAGCCCATTATAAGTCTAGCCGATGCGTTCAAGGTACCTCAGAGTGGGTCTAGGCTAGCTTTGGGAAGTCCAGCAAGGGTCACCAGCCCATATTCCAATCTAAGGATAATCAGGGATTGAACCGCCGGCCTGGGATCTTCCGAGGGGGAGGAAAGGTGTGATTTTCTTTAGTTATGTTATGTTATACTTTTATATAAAGCACACGGCTGCCCCGGCAAAGGGGCATCCCAGCGCTAATAGCAGAAATTAGGAAGCTCCTAACAAAAAGCAGGGCCTATAGCAGAGGGAAGAGGCGCATTTTAATTGCCTTACAAAATGCCATGCTGCAGATACGTATTGGAAGAGAGTTCCAGAGTTTGGCTGCCAGTGTACAGAAGGAGAGCCCACCAGCTTGCTCCCTCCTCACCCGGGGAACAACCGCCAGATGTTGACCCATGGAGCGGAGTTGGCGGGTGGGTATATAGGGTAAAAGCAGGTTGGCCAAAATGCCATGAGAGGAGAAATTAAAAATTTTAAAAGCAATGCAGAGGGATTTAAACTCTACACGTCTGGCCACCAACAGCCAGTGTAGCCGATGGATAGCACTAGTAATAGAGCAGGTTCCAGGGAGACCAAGGAGAGTTCTAGCAGCTGCGTTTTGGACCCTCTTACAATTTCAGGATTTCAGTCTTGTTTGTCCCTAGGTAGAGGGAGCTAGCGTAATCCAGTCCCAACAAAATGGAGGCCTGAACGATAACCTGCCCGATGGACGGATTGAAAAAACCCAGCAGCGGTTTGAGCCCCCGCAATATACCGAAACAGGTCCCTGCCACTTTCTTAGTTTGGACCTGGAAGCCAAGGGCCGAGTCAACCCAGACACCTACATTTCTTACCAGCTGTTTGGGGGCGAGTGCACAGCCCAGGGTGGCAGGCCACCAGCGTTCACTCCAGAGCTCAGAGTCTCTCCCTACCTGAAAAACCTCAGACTTGCTAGCGTTAAGCTGGAGACAGTTGGCAGTCATCCACTCAGCGATAGCTGCGAGGTTGCTCTGAAACTTGCAAGCATCCCATACAGAATCGTCAGAGAGTGCTACTACCAACTGTGTATCATCTGCATGTGATACTGCTGTAAGCCTTTCTACTCCTGGCCACAGCTACTAACGGTTTGACATACAAGTTGAAAAGCGTTGGGCTCAGAGCTGAGCCCTGTGGCACCCCTTGTTTAGTGGTATGGATCATGGAGGCAAAAGGAGGGGCTGTTACCTGTAAATTCTTCTCAGAGAGAAAAGAGACAAACCATTCCAGGGCAGAGCCCAAAATCCCTGCCTTCTCCAATCGTTGCAGCAGGATCTGGTGGGAAACCGTGTCAAACGCGGCACTAAAATCTAACAAAATCAGTGCTGAAGTGTATCCCGCATCTAGTGCTACTCTCAGATGTTCGGTCACAGCTAGGAGAGCAGAATCCGTGCTGTGACCCGGGCGAAAGCCATTCTGAGAGGGGTCTAGTATGTTGTTATCTTCCAAAAATCCTGTTAAGATGGAGTTAATGTAGGTCTCAGAGATCTAGGATACCCACGGCAGGAGAGAAATAGGACGAAACTTTTCTGGTTTAGCTGTATCGAGGGTATTTTTTTTTTTTAGCAGGGGGACCACCCTTGCTTGCTTCCAAGTCCTAGGGACAACTTCCATGGACAGGGACATGTTGATCACCTGACCCAGAGGTATAAGAAGCAGAGGTAGCAATTTCATAAATTGATTAGGCTTCAGTGTGTTGAATTGATCAGGCTTCAGTGTACTGAGTTGGAAATTGGCTCCGCTAGTAGTAGCACTAATGTGTGCTTGCATGTTTAAGTGTTTATCCAAGGTGATACCTAAAGATTTGGCAGAGTCTACAACATGAGGTGTGCAGTTCAGAGCAGTTAAGTGTTTAATCCAGTCATGGGTAAGAGCCGACTGGTTAGGTGGGGCGATCAAAAGAAATTCCGTTTTGAGAGTATTTAGTAGGAGATGGTTCTGAGCTAACCATTGTTGAGTTTGGGCAAGTGCCGCATTTAGTGTTTTTTATGTCCTCTTGTGAAGTGATCTTCTGGTACAATTGCGTATCATCCGCATATATGTGGTATTGAATGCTCGCTTGGTTCAGAATGACCGCAAGAGGCTCCATAAAAAGGTTGAAGAGAGTGAGCGAGAGTGCAGAACATTGGGGGACTCCAATCAAGACAGGAGTACTGGAAGCGAGGGCATGATTCACTTTGAGCGTTTGCGTGCGGTTGGGCAGGAAGGAGGGAAACCAGTTTAGGACCGGGCCCGAGAATCCCATCCTATGTTGAAGAAGATGAATCATGTTTTCATGTTTGATGGTATCGAAGGCTGAGGACAGGTCCAGAAGGATCAGAAGACAAGGGACATTTTGGTCAAGGGCTTTCACGGCGTCATCAAAATGTGCGTTAGTGCCGTTTCAGTACTGTGCCCTGATCTGAATCCTGACTGATGAGGGTCCAGGAGTTGATATTTCTCAATGTGTTTGCAAAGCTGCGAATGTACACATTTTTCAAGCAATTTAGCTAGAGTCATACTGTTGGTAATAGGTCGGTAGTTGTTTGGATCTGATAGGTCCGCGTTGGGTTTCTTAGGAATGGGAGTAACTTGCCCAACTTTTAGGCAGTCCGGAATCTTTCCCTGTGAGAGCGATTTGTGAATGATCCTGGACCAAAGAGGAAGAAAGGCTGAGATTAAATCTGTATAGAGTTTGGCGGTTAGAGGATTACCAAAAGGGGTGGAGGGTTTGATCAATGCCATGTTGTGAAGTAGCTCAGTGCAGTCTGTTAGGAGAAAACTGCTCCAAGATTGCCCAAAGGCGAGTATATTGTCGTGGATTCTGCCACATCCCCATATCCTGCGGGAGGTTTCTTAGATAACAAAGTTAGGGTGGCAGGTAAAAGCTCCAGCTCTATTTTCTTGTTTTTTCAGAAAAGTGAGCTGTAAAATCGTCACTACTAGGGAGCAGGGATAACGGACTTCCAACTTTACTATCAAATGTTATCACTTATTAAACTTAATAAGGTAAACCAATGTTATTCAGTGGGATAGATAGACCATTACAGAAGTGAAAAAAAAACTGATTTTAGGAGTTTTTGATTACCAGGACATGTAAAACCTTAAACCCACATGTCCGACATTTTAAATACAAGGCACCCTGCCCTATCAGTTTTTGAGGCCAATCTTAGGGGTGACTTACATTTATTAAAAATTAACGTTTAGGGCTCGCAAAAGGTTTGGTTTTCCAGACTGATATGGCAGTTTAAATCTGTGCTACAGGTTGTAGTAGCAGGCCGGAGACATGTTTTAGAAGGCTACCTTAGTGGCTGGCACAATAAGTGCTGCAGGGCAAATAGTAGCATTTCTGTCCTATAATACCAGATAATATGGACCTACAAGTAAATTAAATGTGCTAATTAAGTGCAAGCCAATTTGACCATGTTTGAAAGAGAGGGCACAGGCACAGTGTGCAGAGTCCTACAGCCAACACAAATTAATCCAACAAATTAGGAGGACTGAGGGTAAAATGTTTGGGGGAGTACCTGGCCAAGGATTCCAGGTCTGACAGATATTGTAATGTTGAAATTAGAGTACTGGATCACTCTAAAGGATGTTAATGTCCTTACAATAACAGAGGGCATTCATGATCTCCAGAGCCTTCTTATATCTTTGCCACAGGAGTCAATGATTACTACAAATGATTTGGGCTGGTCCATCCTGGCATCAGGCTGTACTGCACATTCCCGTTAGTAGGCAGTGTTTCTGATCCAAGGAAGCCCACTAAACTCCAGGGATTGGTGAAAAAAAAGGAATGTAGAGGGGAATTATCCCATCTCACAATATGCTGCACCACTCCATCCCAGGCACAAGATTATCTTTCTGCCCCATGTGGTGTCAAAGAAGGAGGTTCACCCAACCTGCCTGGCCCGGCTCACTAGAAAACTGGAATTGCTTTAAAAAAACAGAAATGTGGTGGGAGAAAGCCCAATTCTGGCATCAAGCATCACTCCCTTACCCCGAGTGTCACTCATTCTGCATACCTGATGGCCAGATTTGACCAAAAATGGTGGGGGGGCTGGGCTGGGAATCAGGTAAGGTAAGCTCCACCCTGGGATAAACTCAGTCTTTCTGTTCCTCATATAAGTACATTAGGAGGAGGGGTCCCAATCTGCCCATCCTGAAGGGTACAAAAAAACAGCTAGACAGCAGAGATTTATTTCTTTGGCGGGGAGTAGGCCTCTACATGGCCAATTGCTTCCCCATCAATGGGATACAAACACTCTTTATGCCTTAATGGGTTTGAATGACAAGGGGGCAGAACACTTGATAGACCCCAGGAACACACATTTTCAGTGAAAAGGGTGGGGGCAAAACTGTCCTGGTATTGGCTGTCCATCCTCATTCCTAGGGCACACTATTTGTTTTCCTCCCTGGAAGTCAGATAGGGGAAATGTCCTAAAAGATCAAGGCCCAGATGTATCATAGAATTGTGTTGCCCTTCCCTCACGCAGGGTGGCCCCTGAGCAACGCAATCCTTAAATCAGATTTGTGTTGCTTGGTAAATCTGGAGTAATGCAAGACAGTGCAAGTCATGAAAATAATTTCCCGAAAATTGGAAAATCCTCACTTCAAACAAACTAACCTTCAAAACTCTGCTTTTCTCCTTTGGAAATATTAGGAGCATCAGGAACTTGCTGGGACACAGCGATTTGAGAAAACCTCAAATTGAACAGCAAATGACTCTATGGAATCAACCTTGAGTCATGGGACACTATCCATGTGGCTCATGCATGGCATGCATATTTACCAAACAAACTAAATAGATCGACTTGGGACTTCCAACACCATGGGAACAAAGACACCATACGGATTGCAACAGCAATAACATAAAATACACTATCACATGTCCTTGAAACCTTTGGTATATAGGGATGACGAACAGAAAAATCTGAATCATTGAACACAGGAGCACCATAAGGTGCAAGAGAAGCTCCACAAAACACACTTTTTGGAAAAAGGACACTCTGACATGGATCTGAAATGGACTATAATAGAAAGGATGGACAACACTAGGACCATTAAAAAATAACTATTAACCAAAGAACAACTCTGGGTGTATAAGCTAGGGACATACAGAACAGGACTAAATGATGTAATTCCATGAGGACAACGGAGATACTAACTAATGCATGCCCCGAGGGACATCTGTATACATTTATATACCCAGAGGTACAAACATGATCCCTATGTAGGAGACTGTCAGATAAAAAAAGGGGGGGAAATAATCAATAGGCAGATACCAACTGAAACGCACCGAGCAACATACTATTGATATACTACTCTAACGTAGTTGAACACACTTATGCACACAACAAGGGCCTGTCTCTCATTATGGATAGTGTGAATGCTCAACACAATGAGCACATTGACCCATTGAGGAACCTTATTCGTACCCTATAGCCCTGAAAGCTAAAATAAAACACTGTCATTTTGCATATACATTCAAGAACAAATGTATGACCAGTCAGTTTTTTTTGGTAATTTCAACTGACATAAAACACACATACAATGGTCATTATTACTTCTTCTTGACCATACTAACATACGTAATGGTCAACTTCACTATAAAGACCAATTACCTGTGAGGTTTTATAGTTTAAACAAAACTCATATACGACATTCAAAAAACATGAAACTCTCTAAATAATGGGGAACGTTATCAATAACCTCATCACAGAACTTGACCCCCCTTCTAGCTCTTAGTTCAGATTCCTGGACTAATGAACTCCATCTCCCATCAAGCCACAGGCTTGTTCTGTAGTCTCACGTGCACACCGTACTCCGGTCACGCTAAGCGTTGCTCATGTGGTACGGAACTAACGAACGCCTACCATGGAGCACGACCACTTAAATATCGACATCTCCCGGCATCATTCCATCGAGAGTCAGGAGCGACAGAGCGCAGTTTAGGATAGTACCTGGGGCCACTCTTGACAAAATAAGTAACATGACTGACTTTTATGATCTGGACAACTAAAACTACATAAGGTAAGACCGCTGGTGACCCCCCCCCCCCGCCTCTAAATACCACCCGCATTTTTTATACCACTTTGTGCCCACAGTGTGTGACTAAAGGGAGCCCCATCCCCGCTCCTGAGACATATTATACCCATAAAGTATGGGTGAATATTGCCGTACGAACCATCCAGAATTACCATTTTAAAGTGTGCACGATATGTAGAGACCTTAACCAAATAAGTAAGCTTTTAAGATTGCATGGTGTCCGTCCTCATCTGGGGGATAGGTATTTTCTTCACTCGCCATAATGTGAATGAGATTGCTACACTGAAATGTGACTACTAGGGCTACTAATTTAATTGCTCTAGAATAGAATATACACACTATTCGTGTGGTTGAATGAATTGTGTAATGGGAATGAATATTTGTTCTACATTATTAATAATTATGTGCACAGAGAGTAAACATAATTGTCTCGACTTGAGAATTTTACAAAAGCACGCATACAGTGGGATATGCATGCTTAATTACATCTCACAATTTTGATATGAATTTTCACCTTGTACAAATGTCAGAAGTGAACCTCACATAATACCTGCAGTGGATTTTTCTATTGCAGGTAACTCAACACAAAGACAATTGACGGGCAAGTATTAGCACTGCCCTTATACTAGTGCATGACGTTACTCTGCCAGTTACATTTTTGACCTAATTACCAGGAAGGTACTGATTTGATACCCTGATGAAAGCCCTGGACCTTGTTAGGCCTTACAGCAGGGCTGAAACATTTCAGTCTAAAAATCTAGGGTCATAGGACCTTAATAGTCCACATTTTCAACTAGCCTTATTTTAGTTTCCCCCACCGTCTCCATGAATAAAGAAATACCTAGGAGAAGGTGAGGGATTTTTAATCTCTAGTTAAGCCCCCTGATCGCCCTCTCTTTCTAAGTGCTCCCTAAAACATGGTTGAGCCCACCCTGACCTTTAGGAGTCAAGGTGAACCCGATGATGAAGCATGACACTACTAGAGTGTGTGAGGGTTATATATAAAAAAGGATTTTTTTCCTTCCTCACACAAGTCATGCAGAGCTAGCATACCCATGTGGGGGTGACTCACCCATCCAGTCCGTATTCCTTGAGTTATATATAACAAACCCCATGACCCGTGGTGGGATACCTTTTGTTGAATATCGGGAGGACGTATCCCCATCCCCTTTGCATTCAAAGGTCCCTCTCAACCCTTCAGGTCCAGCAGGTTGTTCTTGTCTGGATCTTGTTTGTTTATCATGAAGAATTTGTGCAACACTTCAAACAGTATTAAAGTGAAAAACACCCCCACAATAAGGATCCCACACCAAGTTAGAAAAATAGAGTAATTTTTAATAAATAAGCCAAGATTAAAATGGCAAAATCCAAACTGTAGAACCAGAGATATGTAGTTTTAAGATTTAAGGTTTAAGAACCGGGTATACAGCCCTTTGTGTGGAGGCGGACACAGCCTATTCAAGTGTCAGTTTGGCTCTTCCCTTTCATCCTCCCAGTAGTGGTCCATCCTGGCACACCTAGGCTCCCTATTGTGTATTGTGGTGGTCTGGGAGGAATACACAAAGCCAGCCGTCAACTACACCCAGTCATGTGACCCAGAGATAGACTGCAGGAACCAATTGGCAAAGGCAGCAAAATGCCAACTTTCTAAAAGTACAAAAAGATCAATTTATTGACTGACTGCAGAACAATGTCATACATTCATCCCAGTACAGAGATCTGGGCCTAAATCCATTGTTATTTTGCTCCCCGTGCCATTCCAGTTTGAACCCAGCCATATGCAAATCAGTCTTGACCCTGCTCCCTATGAGAACAGTACAGCCTGAACTGCCAGGTCAGGTCCTCCCTGGACTGGAAACAAGCATCCTAGGACCGGTTTCATGGTTTCATCCGATGAATTTAAGCCAGATCTCTTGACTGAGGGGTGAATGTAGAATGTATTTATCATTCCGTAAATCATTTGTTTTCATAGCAACTATCTAAAAGTGTTGTTCTCAAAATTGTAGTTTAACACCAGACTCACCATAAGACAGGATTTTTCATTAAAAATTCAAACATGAACTGTTTACCTGCTCCTATTTGGAAATTACAGCTTATTAAATGTAATAAAGTAACACCAATGCTATCCTATGGCAAGGTTAGGCTTTGCAGTGGTAAAAACAAGTTTAAGAGTTTTTCACTACCAAGACATGTAAAACTTTAAAGTGCATGTCCAACTTGGCTGCACAGGGCCTACCTTACGGGTGACCTATATGTATTAAAAGGAAAGGTTTGGGATTGGCAAAAGGTTTATTTTGCCAGGTCAAAATGGCGGTTTAAAACTGCACACATAGGCTACAAAGGTAGGCCTGAGACATGCTTAAAGTGCTACTATAGTGAGTAGCCCAATCAGTGCTGCGGCCCACTATTAGCATTTAATTTACCGGCCCTGGGCACAGGTAGTGCCACCTTACTAGGGATTTACAAGTAAATTAAATATGTCAAGTGGGTATAAGCCATCCTTACCGTGTTTTAAGGAGAGAGCACAAGCACTTTAGCACTGGTTTACAGTGGTAAAGTGTGCAGAGTCCTAAAGCCAGCAAAAATTAAGTTAGCAGCAAAACAGGAGGTCAATCGGCAAAAGGTTAGAGGGCAAACCACACCAAGAATGCCAGATCTAATCACAAGGTATGTGAAAAAAAGAGAGATTAAAAAAACCTTTATGCTGAATGAATGATTTTAAGGTGTTCTTTCTTCCAAAAGCATCTCTTTTCTTTATAGGTACCTACAAGAGAGAGATAGATAAAGGGTCAGGGAGTGTCTGGTGGTGGATTAAACAAGCATGTGGTGGATTCAAGACTATGCAGCCTTAGAATTCAGTGCACCGACATTTAATTGCACCGCTACGGGCTTTTGAGCAGAGCTTTGGGCACCAGCACTCATTCTTTTACAAATAAACACTAGCTATAGACCGTTCAACCAGAGCCAATTAAAATCTCCACCGATAAAATAACCAGAAGAGAGAATGCAATAATGTGCCCCATTCAAGTAAGGTCGAAAGAGCAAAGAGTATCTTCAGTCAAATGATACAGAGATCACAATATGCTACCCGCTTATATAGCTGCATGTGACGTCATATGGACTATTGACACATGAAAGTGCACCATCTGGATTTATACTTAGCATTCAAAGAAAGCTGGAGATTAAATTACTAAGTGTCATGATATCACAAGTCAATTTAAAAAATATAATAGACCAAAACCAAATAATTATTGATGGTACCCAAAGATTATAAATGCCTGGATCACAGCCAATGTGTTTCGTTCGCCACTGTAAACTTCTTCAGGGCATCCCAGTGCTTGAAGCCTTAGTCCATGTCTAGGATAGTAGACAAATTGCAACTTGCACCTCGTGAGTCCAAAAAGCTCTTCCACACATATATGGTATATTTCCATATGGTGAACTACAGTTTTACAAGACGCATACTATGGTATATTGGCTGTGCATAATAAGGATGCCCTGAAGAGGTTCACAGTGGTAAACGAAATGCTTTGGCTGTGTGTTTTTTTGCTGTAACACCTGGATCTATATGTCTACTGTACAAGCACAATAAAGAAGATATGGAACATTCTACAGTCTGATTTGGGCTCTTTTAGATTGTTATTCATTGTTGGTGCACCACTATATGTATTTTTCTACATTGTGACCTTAGGTCACACCCTTGAGCAGTGGGTGCTTATAGCTAGTATACAACGTTTCTTTGGAAATTACTTACTTTGTCACAAAGAGGAGGTGCTGTTCATTGGGATCACTGCTCATTTTGTATTGCTGTGAAAATGCCCTTTTTTATGTGGCAGTTTTAATTATTTTGCCCTGTTTATGTTATAAAATTCGGATGGAAGGCCATCTAGTCCTGGAGTTTTTCCTGTAGATATTTGTTTTATGGCATCTTTTACTTCCTTTGGAGAAATTGGTTAACCTAGCATTTTATTTTGCGACTGTGTAATTTTTGACAATAGAGCACAACTACATCCCTACCTTTGACTCCTCTGAAATGTATTTTTGTGACAGTGTACAACCACAATCATGTTGTGTACATGCTAAGCTCATAGCCCTTTGTGAGCTTACAACATCACTTAAGGTGCTACATATAGCACATAGCTGTCTGCTGCTAGTACCACTATTAATTAGCAATGCCAATAAACACCCCGGCATATCCCCCTCTTCTTGGCTGCTGGAAAGATGTGATTTACACTCTACCAGTCACAGTCAATCCATTTGAGTCCTATATTCTTTGTCTGCTGCAGACATCTCTGCCAGTCTATCATTGTTTATTACCACCTGAAATTCTAGGACCTGGATTTATTGCTGTGCTGCACTAATCTTTCTTAACAGACCAAGCCTAAACCAGTACATTGTTTTGGTACATAGTCCCCAAAAGGGATGACCGTAAAAGTGTCCTATTCAATCGCTGTACAAGATGCAGACCCGCCAATTTCTACAGAGTTCTTATGAATTTGCTTGGCTATTGCCACTCATAATGCAGAAGCATGCAGTGCCTCAGGTTGCAATCTCCACACATGGGGACTCCTCATCCCATCTCAACTGCAGTTAGAGAGGGCTATGATTAGACTGAACTCTGGACAGGTATTCAACTTGCTGTACTCTCCTCCCTCTATATGCCAGTGCTCAGGAACATATCCAATCTTGTGTATAGGCCATGAAGTGCCGAAAAGTAGGTGTATTTATGGGTCTATGGGTACATCTCCCTTCAACAAGGAGCTCTGGAGTAAAAGCTGGTGGCCGGAGTCCCTGGGCCCTGCACCTACTCCTAAATCGGCAGTAAAGAACCTTGGGATATGGTTTGACTCCACCCTTGGGCTCCAGGAACATACCAAAAAGACTGCTGGCACGTCCTTTGGTCTCCTGCGGGGCTTGAGGCCCATGCTGGGCTTCTTCGACTCCCCCTACCCAACAGTTGATTGTTCAGGCAACCATCCTGTCTAGATTAGACTATGCCAACTCCCTTATGTTAGGCGCCAACAAGGCCGAGGTCGCCCGCCTCCTGCGAGTTCAGAACGCTGTGGCCCAAGTCCTACTAAGGCTCCCCAGAACCTGCTCAGTTTCAGGAGCCCTGCGTCGCCTACACTGGTTACCCGTCCCCCAACGGATCCACTTCAAAGTACTCTGCCTAGCTTTTAAAATCTTAAAACAGTCCTCTCCAGAAATCCTCTCTAATCTGCTAGCCCTATATGTGCCCACATGTCAGCTTCGTCCTGCTGAGCAATTCCTTGCATCCATTCCCCGGGTGAAGCGTCTTAGAGCAGGGGGCCGGTCATTCAGGCTCCTTGCTGCTAAACTTTGGAACTCCCTTCCTGTCCAGATCCGGCGGCTTGACTGTCTTCTATCTTTCCGGATGGCCATTAAAACTCACCTTTTCCCTACGGTCTAGCCCTAGCTTCCACTGCTCACTGCCGCAAGCGCCGGGACGCCTCTTCACTGAAGCAGCTGTGCGCTATACAAATATACCTAACATAACATAACATATATCTACCAGCTGCCAATTCTACACCTATGAGGCAAGCCTCTATGTTAGTAGTTACACGGTAATGATCTAGCTAGCGCTGCATCTAACACCATATTGTAGTCTCCACCCCTGATGCCACTGCAGCCATGATATTGAACCAAATGTGGCAAGAGTAACTCACAAAACTATATTGGGCCTTCATTTGGAGCATAGATACTGGCTATAAGTAAAGGGGCTCCTGCTATGTGACCCGTATAATATTGTATATCGATCTTCTGGATAAATGTGCATCTGTGAACCCTGGAAAGGGACTCCAGGGGCCAACCATACCATGGTGCCATGTGAAGAATGACTTGTGACCACTACCTATCCGCCCCATGATCATCACAGGACATCTAGGTCAACCCATTACACATACATCTCATGCAGGCATGCTATCTCAGCTCCCCTCCCTATCTCTTCAAGCAAGAGTGAATTTTGTACCTTCTAGATACTACAGCCACTCCTCTGACATTATATGTTCCAGTCTCTTGGGGTATTCCGTGACATGAACATTGTTCCTGCTCCTTCTTGCAAAGGAGCAACCATTTGAGAGAGTGCCTACTCCTGCAGTTCCCACAACGAGATCCTTAAATAATGACAGGATGGACTCATTGTCTGTCCCCCTCTCAGCTAACATCTTATGATCAGTGCAGGAGGCCAACTTCTAACTTCACTTAATCAATCTTCCCTTCCAGTGATCCCTTCAGGTCAGATATAGCTCCAGTGATCCCTTCTGGTCAGATATAGCTTCAGTGATCCCTTCTGGTCAGATATAGCTTCAATGATCCCTTCAGGTCAGATATAGCTTCAGTGATCTCTTCAGGTCAGATATAGTTTCAGGGATCCCTTCAGGTCAGATATAGCTTTTAGGATTTTCTCAAATTGTTGAGCATTACCTTCAAATACGATTTCTATTTTACACATTATGTTTCCTTCCTCACGGCCTCCAGAGTGATGTGTCCCAGACAAAGATTTTAATGGGAGAACCTTCTCTGATCTTGTTTTCACCATTATTCTTCTTTTGGGCACCATGCCATCTCACTTGCTTCACTCTACTTGTGACCCCTTTCAGTTTGTGAATCTCTGGGCAAATGATTCCCCTCCACCTTGGGAGCTAGCTGTAGACTGTGTGTCGAGGATAATCAGTTCCCATGTTGTAGGGGCACAAGGTGCTTCTCTGGTATTATATTTCAGTGAAGAAAATAAACTTCATGACAGTCAATGAAAAGAGTATAATCACGCTGTAGTATGGACAGGCGCCTTGTACGGTACAGCCTACTTTGTGCAATGGGTGGTGCCTTTTATTTTCCCTGGGGTCTAGCACATTTTTCTATCACTGGGCATCTAGAGGACTTCCAGCTCATTAATGATGTGTGCAGCCGCTTACACAGATCCCAATAAAACTCAGAGTTCCTCAAACCCGTCTAAGTGGCATTCCAGGTTTCCAAGTTCAGTGCTGCCTGCTCTCATCGGGAGTAAAAGCAATGTCTACAACCAGTGGACCTCTTATGGGGCTGTCATACCCAGCCACTCAATTTTTACGTAGTATCATAGGCTTCCATCGAAGGGCCTTGTTAATGGCACTGTTTGCTCGTCACGCATTGGTTTCAGGCCCTGTGGCTTTCCGCCACTACTTTGTCAGTTTTCAGAGCATTGCATTGTCAAGGGAGGCAGAACCTCAAGGAGCACTAGCTGGTCCAGAGAGCTCTCTGAGTGCATGACTGCTCACATTGCCCACAAATCCTGCCCCCTTGTCACATTTATTGTGCTCCTGCCAAAAATGTACTGAAACAGGATATTTCCTGTCATTCTGTTAATGGGCATTACATGTTCTTTCCATAATTCTTGTATTTTTTATTTTTGTGGACCCCACATCAATTATAAGTCATACACAAATGTGCAGAGCGTTCAGAATTTCTGTCAGTGAGCTTTGTTGCTTCGTAGTTCTGAAAGATGCGCAGAATGAGAAACATTGAACTATATTAAATTGTGTGCAATGTCTTCTTCCTTGTTGTTCTTATACAGTCAGAGTTCATAAAAATAATTGTGAAGTAGGTTATTTAGAGTACAAACCTTATAAAATTTTAATCTATACTTGATCAGTTCAAGTGCTGGAAAGAGGATAGTGTGGCCACTGTCGTAATGTAAATAAAATTGACCCCCCTGGAAGGTACATCAGCACAGTACTCTGGCCGGAGAGCCCCTGACTGAGATCAGAGGGGGCCCCTCCACAATGGGGTCCATTGAGATTCTGGGCCCGCCCCACAGGGGATGCGGGGGGCCTGTGTTATGCCACTGGGTGTGGCTCAGAGTTGCAGCCAGGAGAGACAGGTGAGCTGTTTTGTTTTGCTTCTCTTTATTGCTTCATTCATTGCCACACTTTTTGTGAATCTTATTTTATGTCATGTAAGACTTTATTTATGATTTCCATGTACATTGGCAGTTCATACATACATGATGTTGGTATTGGGTAGGAAGAATGTATGCATCAGGGCTGTGGATACTGGCTAACCTGACAGCTGCATGTAATTCTTAGTTTGCCTATTAAGCTGGTAAACATTTAGAGGGACTAAGTCCCCAACTTGATGAGTGTCAGGTGGCCTTACTTTGATAATGCACTTGATATACTCGCTATTTTGTATTTTTGTTCCATTTGAAATCTGATCCCATGGTTTCTAATCAGAGTGGAGTGGAAGACGTTTGCTGAAGTTTGGGATAAAGCCAAGATGGAGGCTGTAGTAATGTAGTTGCCTGTATGTAATGTACTTGGCATTAAAATTGTATTTCTAGAATGTATTACATCAAAAAGAATGTTTGAGTTGTAGAACTTTAGAATGTATGGAGTAGAGTTGATGTCTTCCCTTTTTACCTCCACACATACTTTGGAAATAAAGAAGACTGAATATATAATCGTGTGTGGATCATTACTACAGAGACCTCTGTTCTTGATTAGCTAACAAGGCTTTGCAGTGCTGCTCTCCCTGTTTGCTACTTTGTCAGGGTTGTTCAGGCTCACTGCCCCTTCTCAGTGCAGGCAAGTGTTTGTGTGCCCTCCATTATGTATATCACTTGGAGTCCTTTTCATGTGCTGATGGCCCTGATAATGGATGTTCTGGTTCTGATGAGCTGCTGTAATGGTCGAGAAAGAAGATGATCTAAGGCATATTTCTCTTCAGATGGGCTGCAATCTTCATCAGAAATCACTGGGTATTTACAATACCCTAACTGTGCATGGAAAGCCATTATCTATTCATCTACTGGTTGAATACGGACTGGTCATAGTCTCACCTAAGCCGAGTTTGGTATACCATCTTGCACCCTTTAGGCTTTCAAATAATGTCTGAATCAGTGGTAACTAATGGTGAATCTGTATAGCAATCTCATTTAATTTCCTATAGTCAGTGAAAGGTCTTAAGTCTCCATCACGTTTCTTGACAAAAAAGTGGTACTCTTGCAGGATGCCATGACAATCTAACATATCCTCTAAGTAAATTGCCTTCTATATATTTCTTCAAGCCTTCCTTCTCAGATCCTGAAAGGGTGTAGATTTACCCATGTGGCAGAAGTCAAATTGCAGATTAACTGGGCAATCATAAGGACAGGTAAACTCTCAGCTTCTTTCTCATCATTACACATCAAGGTTATCTTAATACACTGAGGCAACATTAGTAGCTACGATCATATTATTTGAGTTGACCTCCAGGATTTGGGTAAAAGTTACTACATTCTTTTTTAGGGGAATTTGAATTTAGGGGCATGTTTACAATATTTTGGCATAGGGCAGTGCCAAAAGCCCTCTAGCTTTGCTGCCCTATGTCAAAAGAAAAGGGCAGGAATGCACCATATCTACAAGATACAGTGCATTCCTGCCATTTCTGTCGGTGCACAACTGCAGCATAGTGCCAACAGAGGCACTCTTGAACTATGGTGCAAGGGTGTCTGTGTTGTTGGCATAATTGTTTTTGTGCCGAAAGGGATACCATCACCTTGTGCAGGAAGGTGTCCGTTTCTGCACAAAAACAATCAAAGGAGGCGTTTTCCTTATTCTATTCTGCAGCACACACGGAAAGAGGAAAAAATGCACGCTTTGGGAAGGCATTTGTTTTGGCTCTGGCCCAGGTTTATGGTATGCTGTAAATCTGGGACAGTGTAAAAATCCATGGGTGTTGCGTGGGAACACCCACAGCAACACCCATGAAACACCCCTTCCACGCAGAGTAAGACATTGCCTTACTCCATATTTTCAAGGCCATGAAAATCCAAGCAGGGTGACTTACTGCCCCTCTGGAGTGTCACAAAAGTGTCACTCCAGCGGCATAAAAGTGCAGCAGGGGCATTGTAAATATGACCCTTAATGTTATATTACGTTGTAGGTAGTGAATTTCAGGGTTTTGTTTCTATAAATAATAAATATGGAATTCCTAACACTATAGTCAGTGCTGGAAAGATATATCTAAAGTATTTTTTTCTTGGTGAGTATGGAAAGACATCAGTAAACGTACAGAACTATGTGTTTCTGATCTAGATGCTAGTGGCATACCATCTGCCACACAATCCACCTCTGTTTAGTTTTTCCATATTTGAGGCACTGTCTAACATTGATAAAAGGTGTCAGCAAAATAATTTCCAGCAGTCACAAAAACAATCACTGCAGAAGTTCATAAATGTGCCTAGTGGATAAATGTAATGGCTAACAAGTAATGGGTTTGGCTGGCAGAGTGAAGACATTGTGGTAGAAAATGTTCCTGATCCCAACCTAGTATACCTAACTAACATTGAGTTTCTTTTTTTCTGACAGTTTCAAATATAATGATTGTTTCCCACAATATAAATAGAGTGTTAGAGTGTTTCTGTTAGTCTTCATTTATATTCTACTTTGGTTACAGATCGACGTTGACTGGAATTAATTTGCACTGATTAGACTCGGGTTCAGGTGTATCAATGAGCTCGCTTAGCTGTGGAAATGGATGTCGTTTCAATAACAGAATAGGATAATCCGCATCTCTCTTCACGTCTTTGCTCATAAGTTTGGTCTGGTAATGTTTGGTGTATCTAAGCTACTAAATCAATCAAGATGGTACAATTGTGAGGTATTGACCCCCTAGCCAGCTCACAATTTATAGTCTTATGCAACCCTCTAGAGAAATATGCAGCTAAACCCTGGTCATTCCAGTCAAACATTGACTTGAGGTATTCAGAAAATGCTTTAAAGGTGATCCGATCTTAATTGCATTGTCTTAATTCCAATGACTCAATTTCAGAGAAATTGTCTTGAAGCCATCCTTTGCAAGTTGAGAAGAACTCCTTCTCGAAGACTGCCAATTAATAAAATAACGCATGCTGTAGATTGACTATCTCTGGTAGGCTAAAGGCATATATCCACTGTCAGGTTACCCAAAACATAAGCTATCTTAGCTTGGTCAGCAGGAAACATTTCTGCTGTAAACATAAATTGGACCTGATATTGGTTCCAAAAACCTGGTTTCCATTAAACTTCTCTGGTGGTGAAAAGGACATGTAAGACCATATACCAGGTTTGAGACTTGCCGATGAGGCTTGCATTTTGGCATCCTTAGCCCTTTTATTTGGGGCAGTACAAAACTTAGGGAATTGACTGGTGGCAATACCCAAGAAATATGTAAACTTCAAATGGATAAATCCCTTACTTTTCATAGTTACGACTATGGAAAAGCTACTCTGTCAGTATCTGAGGGAATGTACCGAATTTCTAATGTCATTACATGCAGGAATGTTAAGACATTCCAGGCCAGAGGGCCACTAAGGTGAGTGACCAAAAAAATAATGGAACACCTCATGGTAATAACCGGTGGTGGGGGGCTTCTGGTGTAACTCATAAATTAGTGATTGTCATTTGAACATTGCTATAAAGGGGAACATTTTCCTATGTAAGTAGCAATGGACTTTTTTACTAAACCCTAGCCCCACACACTACTACCAGACCTATTACATAATAATTAGGGCTCCCGGTTTTATGGTATTTTCTTTTTTACCATTTCCGTCTGTATTTATCAATATTTATTTTTGGCGCATTTTATCTGTATTTATCAACATTTATTTTTGCTCCAAGTAAAAGATGACGCTGTAGCTTGTATTTTTCCACATTTATTTAAGTTGAAAATGCACATATGCAGTCGGTTGTTATTGGTCAACACAATACATTCATCTGAAAACGTTACCATTCGCAGAATGTCCAAAATATGCTTAAGAGTGCTATCACAAGCCATTTGTCTCGGAGTCTTGCAGTTTCCGTCATCGGCAGAGAGTGCCACATCCTCTACCACACTGAACACCATACTGCCCCACTGAGAGAAAGAGTAATATGCTGCCTGAAAAAAAGTAACAAAATTCTGGAAAAAGCAAACACTCATAGGGAATACAACTTAAAGCTTTTACACTCGTTATTCAGAAATCAATGAGTGTTTTTGCTTGAAAAGCGAAGGACATGAAAAGAAAAGTAGCGCTTCACAGGCAAAGTCTGTAAGGTGGGGCTAATGTGTTAGGGTGTGAATATAACTAATCTGGCCACTTTGCGACTACTCTTTCTTGTTTTATTCAGTTATGTATTTATTGTTCGTATTTCAAAACCTTTTTTCTCCCCTCCTGAGGCTGCATTTTGTAATAGAAAAATGTCTGAAGAAGACATTTGCAGCAAAAGTGTTTCCTTTTTTTTATGCATTTCACAGGGGAACAAATGACGGAAAGAAGAGAAAAGAATATTCACGGTTTTCTGCAAGTCAGGAAGAGACGTGGCGAGGCAACTCTGCTGGAGCATGGCAGCTCCGCAAAATGTGCTAGTATTTTCTGTTTTTAAATATAAATAAAGACAAAGGAAAACTGGTTTTCCGTCTGTATTTATATGTAAAAATCAGTTAAAGGAAAACCAGGAGCCCTAATTATAATACAGCACTAATGTGTCACCTCAACTGCTAACCCTAGCACAGACCAGGAAAAGAGAAATGACCTGCAAGGAAGATCAGATCGAATAATGTAAAAAATGTTAACAAGATTAAAAGAACACATAATGGTGCCGATTCCGATCCGTGAAAAATATTCCCCGTACGAATCGTATCCGGATTTTTTTACGTACGAATCGTACAAGTCCCGTACAAACTGGCAAGTACGATTCGTATGTTAAAAAATCCATATGAATCGCATTGGGAAAATTCCCCGACATGTCCTCGGGTCGGAAACAGTGTCCGACAGTTTTACGTACGATTCGGTAAACTGAAGTCCGAGCGCGCAAGTACGATCCGTCCCGTCTGTCCGAATGCACGACCATATGGAAAAAACACCGTCCGGAGCGAACTCCCATGGCAACCATGGAGACGTCCAAACATGTGCCCGCATATGTGCCGAACACCCCCCCAGCCCACCCCCCATGTACGCGCCGTACCCCAGCACCCCCCCATGTCCACGCCGTACCCCCACCCCCGTAGGTACGGAGCGTACCCCCATCGTAGGTACGGAGTGTACCACCACCCCCGTAGGTACGGAGTGCACCCCCACCCCAGCCCCGTAGGTACGGAGCATACCACCACCCCCGTAGGTACGGAGCGTACCCCCACCCCACCCCCGTAGGTACGGAGCGTACCACCACCCCCGTAGGTACGGAGCATACCCCCACCCCGTAGGTACGGAGTGTACCCCCACCCCGTGTAGGTACAGAGCGTACCCCCACCTCACCCCCGTAGGTACGGAGTGTACCCCCACCCCACCCCGTAGGTACAGAGCGTACCCCCACCCCCGTATGTACGGTGCGGATCCCCAGCGTGTAGCGCTGGGGGTCTGCAGCATACCTACGGGGTGGGGCTACGCTCCATACCTACGGGGTGGGGGTACGCACCGTCCATAGGGTGAGTGGGGGTACGCACCGTCCATAGGGGGGTGGGGGTACGCACCGTCTATATGGGGAGCTGGGAGTACGGCTCGTACATACGGGGGCTGGGTGTACGGCACGTACATACGGGGCTGGGGGTACTGCGCGTACATACGTGGGGCTGGGGGTATGTGCTGGGGGACGGTGCTTACATACGGGGCTGGGGGTACGCACCGTCCATACAGAGGTGGGGGTACGTACCGTCCATACGGGAGTGGGGGTACACACCGTACCCCCAGCACCCCGTATGTACGCGCTGTACCCCCAGCCCCCCCGTATGCACGCGCCATACCCTCGGTTGACGTATGTACGGCATGTACCCCCATGCCCCTACACCCTGCCCGTTCCTGTACGCACCCTATCCCAGGCCCCTACACCAGCACCCTCACCCAGCCTTGCGCATGTACGAGTCATACCAAGCCATAGCAAATGTGAGCACTGTACAACAACATGGCCGATGTACGCACCTCACAGACGCGAAAAACACACGTACTGAACCAGGACACTGCAAAACACCACAAGGATAGTCAATTCGAATCGCACAACCCCACAAAACACGTCCAACAAGCCCAAATACATCCAGTACACTGACCTGCAACAGCCAAACAGGTAAAGAGAGGCCTAAAACACAACCACTCCTTATAACACACCCACCCAAAGTTCAAACACAGCCACACCCACAAATGGACCAATAAAAAGGGCCCACACACACAAACCATGAGCCTTTGCAACAGACCCACTGCTGCCAGACCCCACAGACAACCCACAGCACCATACTTGAACCTTGACTACACCTTACACTTGCACACCTTCACACAACCACCTTCACAAACACCCCCTCATCACATTCACACACACACCTTCACAACCACACACACACACGCACAACCATCCACACCCACACCCCACACCATGCCCATAGACAGGAATCCAAAGTTCACAACAGCGGAGCTGGAGCTCCTTGTCAACGAAATCATCAGAGTCGAGCCACAGCTCTTTGGAACATTGGTCAGACAGACCAACGTAGCAGCAAAATCAGCCATGTGGCAGAGGATCATCGAAAGGGTGAATGCTGTTGCGCCCATCAGAAGGACCGTGTATTTTACAAGAACAACGGTCCTTAGCATAAACTTAATTAAGGTAACTGTTTCAACATAGACTTCAATAAGACCTATGTGTATTCCTCCTGTGTCCAGCCGGACAAAGGAACATTTATTATCGAATTTTACAAAATTAGAAATAGGATAATGACAAACGATGAAACAAGGGCACAATCCTGTACCAAGTTTTCAACAAAGGAAAAGAAGTAAGGTAAAAGTGGAAAGAAATGGCAGGCAAAAACTTTGGGAGCAAACATGGGGGCTTACAATACAGTAACGGTATTAGGTAAGCTCACACCTACAGAAACCACAATACATTTTCACAGTGGATAAAATGTGGTACTGTTATGGAAAGTCGACGTTTCGATCCCTAGCTCCTAATACAGTGGGATCATCCTCAGGACTTAAAATTACAAAAAGTTGCCTGATACGATTTCTACGCCTGTTGAAATGAACGAGGAGAGAAGGGAGACAAGAACAATCAAACGATAAGAAGGGAAAGCAAATCAGCATTCAATAGCGATGTACAATTAAACAATTGTGCGGTCCTAAGAAAGTGCCTCATACATTGAATTTTATTTGTGATTAAAAACGGGTTTGGCGCCGTTTGGATGCTCTGAGCGAATGAGCGATTTGCGAACGCGGTTGTGAAGGAGTGAAGAATGAAAAGGCGTCCTTGTGGGTTGCGTGCCAGACCTCTTGGAGTGAATTGAGTTTGAAGCTGTGGATGGCCATCAATGCAGTGGTGGCGTGCGAGGCATGGTCGGGCTGGCCGGGCGTAGGCAAGTGATGATCGATCCCCGGTTGGCAGCTGGTGCTACTATGGTGAAGAATTGGTGCCTTGTGTGGGACGAGTGGTTGAAACGTCGGAAATGTGGGGAATCTAAGTTACCTAGGAAACAGCAAGGGAAGCTGCTCGTGGTTGCGTCCGGGCGGTGAGGCAACCAGGCTGTAGGTGATGAAGGGAATAAGAGCAGTCGGCGGCTGCCGGGAAGCACTAAAGGAAAGGGAAGGGCGTTAAGGTGATGAAGGAGCGAGCAAGGGGAAGGTGCCTGGAGTGGAGGGTGGCTGGCTTACCTTGGGAACAACTTGAATTTTGTTCCGATCGAGGAGTAGTTAGCAAGCAAGTTCTTCCGCGTTGGAGGCGGGGAGTGGGCGGCAGCAACGGTGGCTCATCGTGGGCAAACTGAGCAAGGTAGAGGGAAGCTCGTTAGACAGAGGTGGGGAATTACCTCTGGATGGTGGTGGGAGACGGGGGCTTGACTCGGAGTTGGCAGTGGCTTACCTTGAGTATTGCTTGTAATGGGCTCAATTGGAAAGTATTCCTTCCGCGTATGGTGCGGAGAGTGGACGGCAGCAATGGTGGCTGTCCGTGGTTAGTACGAGCTGAATAGGAAGGAGAGAGCTTGTTAAGAGGAGGGGAGGGTAACGATGGAGAATTATCTTTAGAAGGGGGTTGAGGGCTTACCTCGATAGAGTCTCGACAGAACGGTGAGGATCATCCGTTGGTGGCCTGCAATGGGAACTGGGCTAACGGGCGCCGGTGAAGTTAAGGCCTCGTGTGGGAGTGGAAATAGAGGACGGACTGTGCCGGAAGTTAGAATATCGGTGCAAGTGCGGGGGCCATTTTGGAGTGGGGAACCATAACATCAGTGTGTGTGCCATTACCGATTGGGTGATATTGTAGTGAACATTGGTTAGCTGGTCACGCATGCAGTTGGAGGAACACGATTTTCATAATAAGGTTATCGCCCAGTAAATTGGGCTAGTTATTGATCAATTAACAATTAACAGGGAAAACATAATTGAAAAAGGCAAGTCTGCAACATTAGATGATAGGTTGGGGGTATGAAACAATTAACCCATCAAAAGAGGTTTAAACACAGTGAAGTAATATACATGTCTGCGGTTCCTGAAGGCGGTATTCTGAAAAAGGCTTACAAATTACTCATGGAGGACTGTATGTGCAGTATTAGTATCTCATGAGTAGGAGTTCCAAGGGAATTATAGAGCGTCATTTCACTGTTACTTTGTAGTCCAGTCCTCTGTTCTATTCAGACCATTTCGAATTGAGACAAAGAGGATGATTGATTTCAGTTCCTCTCTGTTCAGTAGCTGAGCCATATTTCCTCCGCGTTGTGGTAGTTTCAGGACTTTTAGAACTGTCCAACGAATGTCGTCTTCATTGTGATTGGCCTCTGCAAAGTGGTCGACAAGAGGCGCATTTGGAGTCCTGCAACGGATGCGGCTTCTGTGTTGACAGATCCTGGTTTTTACTCTTTGCGTGGTTTGGCCAATATACATTTTTTGGCATGGACAATTGATGAGATACATTACATCCGCTGTGTTACAGTTGAAAAAAGAATGGCTATGCACAGTGATGTTATTGAAAGTGAAACTTTTGCCCTCAACAGTAAATGCACAAACATTACAACCACTACATTTGAAATGTCCAATGATGGGGGAAAGGCCCCAGACAGCATCGAGAGTGGAAGCATTAACAGAGGAAGGTAGAGAGGCTCGGATCAGGTGATCCTTCAGATTTTTATTCTTTTTTAATGCAATCAAAGGTTTATCTATTTTTAGACTTCCTACATTCAGAATGGGCCAATGGTGAAGTATCATCTTCCTCAATTTGTTTGAAACTGGAGAGAATGTTGTGACACATGCTATTCTTTGTGTTTCTTTTTTGGGTTTAGGGGTCAGTAGGATTTCTCTTGGGCAGTATCAAGCACGTTTTGAGGCGTTCTTGACAATCTTCTTAGGGTAACCTCTAGCTTTCAATTTGGAGGAAAGATAGTTTGCCTCTCTAAAATAGTCAGCTTTGCAAGAGCAATTCCTCCTGATTCTGAGAAATTGGGAGTAGGGCAATGAGTCCCTAAGGGCCCTAGGGTGATTGCTGGTGTAGTTCAGAAGTGTACTCCGTTCAGTGGGTTTTCGGTAAAGACGTGTTAGCAACTCTCCCTCTAAGTGGAAAATTGTCAGGTCTAGAAAAGCAATGGAATTATTGTCAGTCGTGATTGTGAAGGAAAGGCCTGAACAATTATTGTTCATCCAATGTACAAAAGAGTATAAAGCTTCTGCGTTCTGTCTCCAAATAATGAAGATATCGTCTATGTATCTTCGCCAGAAGCCAATACAAGGAAAGAAAGGGTTTGAGTTGGTGAGAATGACATTTGTTTCAAGTTGGTCCATGAACAGCACTGCTAGATTGGGGGCAAAAATTGCGCCCATAGACGTGCCTTTGATTTGTTGGTGGAAAGTGTTGTTAAACATGAAAATTTTTTGTGTCAGACAAAGTTCAAGGAGTTGTAGGATGAAGGTACTGGGGACAGCATGTGGACGTGGTCGTGAGTCAAGCGTCTTTTGTATTGACAAAAGGGCAGCTGTTTGTGGTATTTTGGTATATAAGGACTCAACGTCCATGGTGCAGAGGGTTTCAGATGTCGGGTTGTAGGGGTGATGTTCAATTAGATTTATCATTGCCATTGAGTCTCTCACATAACATTGGGTGTTTGGGACAAAGTCTT
Source organism: Triturus cristatus (assembly GCF_964204655.1). Lineage (NCBI taxonomy): Eukaryota > Metazoa > Chordata > Amphibia > Caudata > Salamandridae > Triturus > Triturus cristatus. The sequence goes on from NC_140590.1 coordinate 410,390,391, forward strand.
TGATGAAAAGTCGACATATGCGCCAAGAGGTTCTAAGATTGAGCCACAGGCTGAAACGATTGGACGCCCTGGGGGGTTGGTTGTGTCCTTGTGAATTTTAGGGAGTGTGTATATGACGGGAATGCGTGGTGTTTTCACATTCAGGAAATTAAATTCCTTTTTGGAGAGGAAACCGGCCTGGAGTCCTTCTGTGGTAGTCTTATGAATCAATTCCTGGATCTCTTTGGTGGGATTTTTTGCCAGTAGCATGTAGTGATCTTTATTATCTAACTGGCGTTGGATTTCGGCTATATAGGCTGTTTTTTCCTGAAGGACTATGCCGCCTCCTTAGTCTGCACTCTTGATGACTAAAGTGTCATTGGCTTTGAGGTGACTAATCGTTTGTTTTTCTTTTAATGTGGTGTTAAAAGGAATAAAATGTTTGTTATTCTGTATGGTCGAGAGATCCTTCAAAACCATTTTTTCAAAGGTTAGTATTTCAGCAGGGATCATTCCCGCAGAGGGTAGGAAGGTTGATGGAGGTCAGAAAGGAGTATTGGGAATTTGTTCTGGTGTGGGGTGTAGCTGAAAGAAGGCTTGTAGGCGAATGCGCCTAAAGAATCTAAGGAGTTCTGTATGTAATTTCATAAAGTTGGGTGGAACTGTGGGAACAAAAGATTAGCCCTTTTTGAGTAAGGAGAGTTCATCTATGGCTAATGAATGGCTCGAAAGATTAAATATGGGAATGGTGTCGATGTATTGGTCAGGCGGATGACCTGCAACTACCACTGGTAGAAATTGTTGCGAGTCCTCCGTTCCCCTGGTGGGTTGTACCATCGTTGGTTTTTCTTGACTCTTCCACGTTGTGGTGGATCTTGTGGGCCTCTGACTAAAAAAGGCTGCTGGTGAGCGCCTCCACGTCTTGTGGTGCTAGTGCCTTCACCTGGGTCAGAACTATCAGATGAGTCTGCTGAGGTGTCTGAAAAGCCTACGAGATTGTGGCGTCTATTGTATCGACCCCAAGGGCGATTGTTTTGGTAGGTGGTGTAAGACCTATTGGTGTAAAAGTGTAAGTATGGGTAGGTGGTCTCTGCACTGTAAGTTTTGATGTCTTTCTTGATTTTATTAGCCTTCTTGTTCTGCTCGATTCTATGAAAATCTGACACAGTCTTTTCAATCTGTTCAAGTAATTTTTTTGCCTCTGTAGTGGAATTAGAATCCTGAATTTGCTTGAGGATGTCTGAGATCTCTGTTTCTAATGTTTTAAGAGTTTCTGTGGCAATGTCGATTCCAAGTACTAGCCAGTGACGTGAGCAGGTGGTACCGATGTAACTGAAATTTGATATGTATTATGGGTTGTCGGTAAAAATCCCGTGAATATTGCGTACCTGTAAGCCAAGGGGAATAACCTCTGCTTTGAGATAATCTGTGAGCATTAAAATCATTAGTTGCAAACGGACCTGCTTTTTCTTAAGTTTCTCAAGTTGATCGGGTATTGAGGTATTTGATGATGTGGGTATATCTGAGGTGTCGGATAGTAGGGATGGACCGGAGCAAAGTTGTTTAATGTAGTCGTCTGTGTATAGTGGTGCAAAGGCTGACATGCTATGATGTTTAAATAGGGACAAGATCTTCCGCATTGGAGGCGGGGAGTGGGCGGCAGCAACGGTGGCCCACGATGATTCCACTTTTACCTTACTTCTTTTCCTTTGTTGAAAACTTGGTACAGGATTGTGCCCTTGTTTCATCGTTTGTCATTATCCTATTTCTAATTTTGTAAAATTCGATAATAAATGTTCCTTTGTCCGGCTGGACACAGGAGGAATACACATAGGTCTTATTGAAGTCTATGTTGAAACAGTTACCTTAATTAAGTTTATGCTAAGGACCGTTGTTCTTGTAAAATACATGATTACCCGTGGTCCTAAGCTACCTATATCGGGTCCCCCTTGTTACTTATAGTGTCATCAGAAGGACCAGGCATGAATGCCAAGCCAGGTGGTACGATCTGCGGAGGACGGTCCGCCGCAAAATGACAGACGAATATAACCAGGGGAACATCACTGGAGGTGGCCCGCCCCGCAGACTGGTACACTACCATCCCTGGGAGGAGAAGGTGATGCGCACGCTGCCGCCGGTGGGACTACACGGAGTAGAAGGAGTCGCCGAGCCTGGTGATTACACAAACAACTCACCCCACATGGGGGGAACCGCATCAACAACCCAACTCACAATAATGCATGCAACTACCCCAAAGCCATCACTGGACACAACCACACTCCAAAAACACGCACATGCCACTAGCGGCTCCATGCCCCATGCACCAAGCAAGGCCATGCCAAGTCACAGGCCACACAAAACACCAACACAAGACAGGATGTCCGTATTGCCGGGAGGGTGGGCCTCCAAAATCACATTGTGCAACTCAGAAGCAGACACCAATGCCCTCAGCCCATATGGCCTAGGGCAGAGCTATACAAACAGTGTATCCCGACACTGTACTGTGTCGCCTGCAAATGGCGGCCGCGTTGCAGGATGACATGGGTATGAAGGCCAAATTTGCACATAACAGCAGCTAATGAAGAGGCATCACTGTGAAAGAATGTCAGCACACACCGCCGCAGCAGGGCACACTCAGAGACACTCTGCCCAATGGGGGCCGGGAGATTCTAAACAAAGCCACATGAACAAGCCAATGGCCTTTGAAAGACCTGCAAAGAGTGTGTGCCCAGGAAGCTGGGGTGAGGTGACAGAGTGTGACAGACAGACAGAGGGAGAGGGAGAGAGAGGGAGGGAGACAGAGGGCGACAGAGGGAGACAGACAGAGGGAGGAGGGTGACAGAGGGAGGGAGAGAGGGAGACAGAGGGAGACGAAATCACCCTTGGGTGGTGTGGGCATGTCAGCTCATCAGCAGGTGGACTGTCTGCATGTTGACAAGGTCAGGCAGTGCGCGAAACACCCCTTTTTCGTTTGGAAATCACTGGGCCATGTGTCAAACTGTGCACGAGTAGATCCTTGCTGCAGGCACAAACCTAACCTTACACCCAGTATACCCACTCACTGTGTTTGTTAGAACCCAGTCACAAATGCATAAGTTACCTACCTGCATTCTCCAATAGATATGAAAAAGCACCATTTGGCCACGTACAGTGCAACACGTAAGCCGGTTCTGCAGCGCTCGCTACGCACGCTCGCTACACTGCTCACTGCGTTCAAAGATGATGCAACAACAAAGAGTGTGTCACACATAGGAAAAGTGTTGAAAGCTGTGGCCAAGGGACATACCCATGCACCATGCACAATGCACAGGGACTTGCCAAGTACAGACAAGGTAGATGACACTTGGCCCTGCTGTAGACAGCACAAGGCAATCCTGTGACCACTGTACACTCAAACACCAACTCCACATGCCACCTACCTACCACAGGAACTCACATTCACTGTCATGCCAGCATGCACCATGAGGGGATAGACACATCACCTGGTAGACCCAATGACAAATCGCACCACACCCAACAGCATGCCCGGTCACACACCCCCCCCCCCTTACACAAGCACACACCCCCGGGGCAGCCAACGCAAATTTGCACTCCCACAATGGATATGTGACACAACAGGACCAATCCATAGCCAAATAAGCATCCCAACACTCATTAGACAGGCCAAATAACCAGGAGTACATATCAATCTGTCCCCCGCAACATACCCATCCACAAGTGCACTGTGAGAGGAATGCTAGACATATCCAACTACCCAGAGGAACTGTGCCAACTTGAGTATGTATGAAACATGGATGATGCATGAAACACCATTAACATTGTCTCTCTCTCACACACAGGGCAACGTCGTCGATCTCCCCCCAACACTGGGGGGGAAGAATCACAGGACCAGGCTCGGCGTGACGATGATCCCACCGGCAGCGACGACTCTCACCACACTGTGGATGATCCCGACCAACCTGGCCCCTCTGGTGCCCAAGCACCTGCAGCACCTGCGTCAGGTACAACTGTGCCAACCACCACCCCCATTCCTGCCACATCCCAGGATACACACAGAAGCCCTGCTCGCACACAACAACGCAGCCAGTCTGACCAGGAGGGATATGGTACTCCGGGCACCCAGGAGGAGGCAGGCGACCCCGCAAATGCCATCCCTCAGGGGTCCCAGAGACCCAATGTGCCCACAATGGCAGGCCAGGCTCAAGTGGGCAGGGGTGGTGGGAGTGGAGGACGGCGGAGGCGCAAACCTGACCAGACAGCTGAGGAACCCGTTATGTCACACGTCCGCAACATCCTGGACACATACCGGCGTGACACCAGGGGCATCAGCCAGGTAGTGGAGACCCTGAATGAGATTAAGAACCTGCAGGCCGAGCAATATGCTAGTCAACAGCAACACCAAGGACGGATGGAGGCAAGACAGGCGGAGCTCGTTGCGGTGCTAACGGACATGAGCCGTTCACTCCGTCGGATTGCCGAAAACATGGGCAACCCTCCCTGTGCCACCAGGCGAAGATCAACACCAGCCACAGGGAGGGATCAGGAGGAGGAGGATTTGTCCGACGGAGCATCACAGACATCGTCACGGCCTGCTTCTGAGGGTCCCCCGAGGAAGGTGGGTCGTCCACGCAAAAGACCGTGAGAGTCAGCGGACCATCACCATCTCCCAGGCCACCTGGCCTGGCACCTGGCCCTCTGGCGCAACAGCAGCACCTCATCCAATGACATTCTCTGCCACATGGACTTGCTGGTCACTGTCTGACCAATGTTGACAAAGACTGTGGCATGGACTCTGATGACTTCCAATGGCAAGGATCCCAACTCCCCCTGTGAACTTCGGATTACAGACACCCGGCGAGCACCTCTTTACATCCCCCCAAACACGTACCCCACCACTAATAAAAATCATAAAAATCACGAGATGATGCCGTCATTTTGCATTATTCCATAACATGTGTGTGTTGGAAAGTCAAACCATGCCTGAGTTTTGAAGTAACTCCAACCATGCATACCCTGGGGTCTGAGTCTGGCACAAGACACACATGGGTCACAATGTATCATCCAATACAGACATGGAGCACCATACTCACCCGTGATGGGCCCAACCAGCTGAGGGGGTGCCTGCACAACTGTGCGGACAGACCTATTTCGAAGAGCAACAGTCATGCGCAGAGGTCAGGGATCATGTGGAGTGTCCTGGGGTGGGAGTCCCAGGTATGTGTAGCCAGGTGGGAGAACTATGTCCTGCATGCTGGAGTCAGGTGGATGTGGAGAATGGTGGCCAGGCCAAGGTTGGATGCATGGAGATGGCACAATGGGGTCTTGGATGACAGTGCCACAAGGTTGTGTTGGGGTCGTGGGCTGCATCCTGAGTGTGGGCATGGATTGTGAAGGTCATCCTGCAGCTGACAGTGATCCATTGCAGCTATCTCTGTTGGACGGTGATGTGGCTGGGTTGCCGGATGTTGAAGCAGATTTGTGCAGATGCACCCTGGATGTGGACAAGTATCATGGGAGTTGTAACGTACTTCTCCGTAGAGTGCAGGGTAGGATTAGACACGGATGTTGTAGTTGACCTGGGGGATGGTCTGTCTTGCCTTGAGGTGGATCGAACTGTGGATCTTGTGCATAATGCAGAGTGTGCTGAAGCCTGAGGTACAGATGCTGGTGATCAGCATAGCACATGTGAGCAAGCAATCCATGATGCACACCAGCTTGTGTGCGTGGACACTGTGTGCCTGTGCAGGGCCCTTGTGGGTGGGACACAAGCAGTTGACCCAGCTGTAAGGAGACAATCCGCAGATGAACACCTCAGTCGTGTACAAGTCCAGCATCAGGTGGCCGATGTTCAGACATCTGCCAATGGATACCATGCATTATGCAATATGAGAACTGGCAAGGACTGCGTCTTTGGGGAGGGTGAGGAGCACCTGGCTGGCAATGGGACACCAGATGATGATGAGATGCAGTGCGCATGTCATGGTGTAGAGGGGGATCCTGGACACATTGTAGACTGACACGCTGAGACATGATACCTGTGCCATGTGTCCCACAACGACACCATACTACATGCAGAGGCCTGGAGTACCACTCCCATGGCCTTGTTGGGGTACAGAGCCGGTGGGGAGTAGGAGGGACATGACATGGTTGGTGTGACAGGGCCTGGAAGGCATGCCAGCGCTGTGTAGGCAGTTGGTGTTGCACACTCAATATGCAAAGGTGTAGTGTGGGCGATGAGTGCATGCCTGAGTGCATGCAACAGATGTATTGGATGGACATTGCTTGGTGGGTGGCCTCAACATCATGGTGTAGTGTGATGTGGCACATGCAAGGACATGAGGCACGTGCAATGTGCACGTAGCATGTGCAGACGGTCCAGCCTTTCCCACCGCAACTGTGTCACACACAAGCAGATTACACCAAAATGAATGGGTGGAGGGAGGAAGGGGGGTGGGTCTTAGAGGCGTGTGTGTGAGGGCAAATATAGAAACTCTGTGTGCCCTTGCTACACGGCCTGCAGCAGCAGGCGCCATGTCCTGAAAACCATGCCACAAGTTGCACACAAACACAAGCATGTCAGAAAGGACTACTGCAAAAGGTGTATGAGAAGGAAGGAGTGTCTGGTTCAACATGGCACACACACAGACAATGGATGCACATGCAGCAAAGTGGCCGTTGTGGGGACTGAGATGCCAAAATACCTACACAGCCATGTACATCATGCACAATACATGTCATAATCCCTGACAAACAGCTTGCATCTTGCTACTCTACACATAGACTCATATGCACAATCTGTGACAACTATGCCAGACATGCCGCATGCACAGTGGCAAGAGACCTGCATTGACAGAGATGAGGCACCTTGGAGGCTGAGGGACACCTTTATTAGTCATGTTTGCCAGAAGGCAAATGCATCTATATTAACAGATGCACAGGTCATGTGGATGAACATGTGGAACCTACACTGGCACCCCCTTTGCACCACAGATGCAGGAAATCCATAGAACTGGCACACAAGTGACGGGTTTGAGGCAAACACCCCGTGCTGCTCACGGAGAGGCTGCTATTCCCCATTGAGCCTCTAATGGGGATGTCCCACACTATGTCAACCCTGTGCATCCCGTATGTTTCCGAGGGCAGTGTTACACACATTGATGCCTTCATCCCAATCCACAATCACATTACAGATGACTGTCACCAAGTGTGACTATCAATTCAGGTGAATCCAGCTCCATGTCATGTGCCCCATGGTGATTCTACATGTATGCAAAGTAACCAAACATGAACAGGAGCAGTGCACACACATTCCAAACAAATAGCACACCCAAAAAGCCGTGGTGCATTCCTTACCCTAAGGTGAATTTTCGACATGTCCGTGCATGTTACGCTGATTCAGCACACGTTGCTGTATTCATGAGGAATAGCAGGAGCACAACAATGTCACCAGCAGACAGCATGCGCAAATACCTGGGTATGAGAGACACACAAGAAGTGAGCCAAAAGAAGCACATCCGCATGCATGGGCATGTACTCGACACGTATAAGGTTGTCAACATGCTAGGTGAAAATAGTGTCTCAGGAAAGACATTCTTTTATTACACCATCACTCGAGTGACACATCCAAACACACCTCTGACTCACTTGCCATACATGCAGATGGACCCACACATTGCAACACATGCCACACAAGGCTCAATGCGTGCACACTCAGACACTGCAACTCACCACTAAGCAAAGAAGTTGCGTATGAGCCGACTCCGGATGTCCTCTTCCTCCTCCTCCTCATCATCACTTGCCTCGTCACCAAGCCCCTCGTTCTCCACGGGTGGATGTTCCTGCTCATCCGGATCCAGGATGAGTGGCACAGCTTTCTCCACTGCCATGTTGTGCAGCATGCAGCACACGAGGAAGATTTTGCAGACCTTCACCGGTGCATATGGGAGTGCGCCGCCGGTCTTGTGGAGGCACCGGAATCGGCTCTTCAGGAGGCCAAAGGTCCTCTCTATCACTCGCCTGGTCTGCCCATGGGCGTTGTTGTACCAGCCGTTCTGGGGTTGCGGAGAGACGTGATCAGCCATGGCATGTTGGGATAGCCAGAGTCCCCTACATGGAAACATCATGGACAGAAGTGGGTCAGGAGAAGCAGTAAGACAGAAAGATGATGCTAAATACAGAAGTAACAGAGTATACCCACCAACAAGACATGCTCGTTCGTTGCGCAGCTGCAGCATCATTTCAGGCACCCTGCTACACCTTATGATGTAGGCATCGTGTGCTGATCCTGGAAAACAAGCACAGACATGGGAAATCACCATGTTAGCAAGACACACCACAAGGGCATTGTTGGAGTGGTAGTGTTTACGGTTGCGAAAGGCTACCTCCTGTGCCTGTGGTGGTACCAAAGCCACATGTGTCCCATCAATAGCCCCAATGACATGGGACATCCCTGCCAGGGCATAGAAGTCACCGTTGACACCTGTCAACTGCTCAGGAGTTGGGAAATGAATAAACTCATCCAGGTGAACCAACATGGCCTCTAAAAAATCATGCAGGACATGGCTGAACATGGTCTGGGACATGCCACCAACATGAGCTATGGTATCTTGAAACGTACCCGTGGCAAAGAAATGTAGGGCTGCCATCACCTTCATCATGGGTGTCAGTGCAGTAGGATACCTGTGTAGCGATTGGAGGTGTGGTGCCAGCCTTGCTGTCAAGTTCACAATCAACCGTTGGGTGAAGCGGTAGCGGCGTATACAGTCACGTTCCCTCAGGGCAGCCAAGTCTGGCATTGGTCGGGGGAGAGGCGGAGCCCTGCAGTAATTTGGAAGGGACAACGAAGAGTGGGTTCAGTACAACAACAATGTCAATGTACTGAGCACATGTTAAACAGCCAATACACATATGCTACATGCAGAGTCAGGTCTGTGCAATATATCCTGGACACGTATGCCAGGCAGGTGACACTCCACCTAAGAGCCAGCTACAAACGTGGATTCACAAGCTCAACATGACATGGCATGAAACTAGCTGTGGGCCAGTGTAAGTGAACAGGCAGACGCATTACAGGAGTGACAGACATCCACATGTGTGCAGAAGAAGGATGTTTATCATACAGACAGGTTGCGGAACACTAGAGGCACAGGTCACATGTCCCTGAAAAAAGGACAGACCACACACCTTGCCATGAAGGGGTACATGTCAAGACTGATCACACATACATTGATACTACGCAGATATGTCCTTGTCTCGCAAGTCCATGTTCGATGCATACATACACACGTTACGTCTGATTCCACATGTGTCCTGGTGTGCATAATAGTGTGCCATGCCCATCCACACACATGCACATGTTGGATGCAGCAACTGCAGATGCATTTGACGGAACACCAACAGCAAGCTTATGGGTACACATGACACACACATGACATACTCACATCGTGCAACGCCGGTAGTCACATGTCAGGTGTCATTATCCGTGTACCTGGCATCAGGGGACAGTTGCGGGTGTTGGCGACTGTGCCATGCCAGTGACGCATTGCTCAACAAGTCTGTACTACATGCACACATGTCAAAGGTGTGAAGGGGATGTGTGGCACATAGTGCACCATCACATATGACATGTGTACACAGCTCATCACACATCTATTGGGTTCAAACATGAGGAGATTTGTGCCACATCACAGCCTGACACACCTAGGCCCGAGACATGTAGGACTGCACTGACAATGACTTGATGTCCAGCCTTGGCCAAGTATGACAGCTCAATTCCTTTGTGTGTGCCGCCTGTCACCAGTGTAAGGTGTGAAACGCACCGTACACATGCTCTGAGGGCGTGTGTAGGGTCCGTATCACTATGGTTGTGTTGCCGTAGGCGTACGCCATAGGGATACGGTCCGTACATGTGTGTGTAGGGTCCATATCACTATGGTTGTGTTGCCGTAGGCGTACGCCATAGTGATACGGACCCTACACACGTGTGTACGGACCGTATCCCTATGGCGTATGCCTACGGCAACACAACCATAGTGATACGGACCCTACACACGCGTGTACGGACCGTATCCCTATGGCATACGCCTACGGCAACACAATCATAGTGATACGGACCCTACACACGCGTGTACGGACCGTATCACTGGAGTAGTGGTGCCCTAGGGGTGTGGAACGCACCGTACTTGTGTGTGTATAGTGAAATTACATAGGGGACACATGAGGGACAAGTATAAGGGCCTAAATGCATGCTGGTTGTCATGGAGACCAAGTTTCAAGTTCAAATTTTTTCATCAGGTGGCCAGCAAGAGTCGGTTGGAGACAATATACTATGTTGCAAAGTGGTTGTTGACTTGACATCATGCTCAATTTTTAAACCATGCAAAGCCCCTCACTGGGGTAGGTGTAAAGGGATTGGAGGAAACGTAGGATGCAAATGAGATTGACCAATCACTCTGTACTCCTGTAAATGAAACAGGCCAGCAAGGCAAATATAAGGCAGCCAGGTCCCATGAGAGAGCACTTGCCTGCACAACCTTTTATTCCACACCACTGCTGCTGCTCGTGATTCCTCTGGCACCATGTCCAGGTCTGTGGAGAGGGCCCAGCCATTCACCCTGGAGGAGAATGTGGCATTGCTGGCTATCATCCTCCCACAGTACCCCAGCCTGTATGGGAGACCAGGGGAGCAGGTGAGTGCTGACTCCACTAGCTTAGACTGTGCCCCTTTTTTGTGACTGTCAGTTCTGGCATTGTGTCCAGGTGTGACAGACATGCAATGTTGTTTAGAGTGGGTCCCAGGGGGTGGAATGCCTCATGTCTCCCATGCATAGCATGCTGTAGTGCATGTCTGCACTCCTCACTTGCATAGTGCTTACTGTGACAATCACTGCATGGTGCATGCCACATTCAGCCTGGCTAATCCACTTGGGAATGTTGTTTCTACAGCCCTGATGTGATTCTGTGTTCCCCCCAGTGTGACAGGTGACTGTACCCACAGATGTGTGTGAGTTGAGTGTACCTGTGGTGAGAGTGTCCAAATGATGTGTTCGTCCCATGGACATTGGTGTGTGTGTAAGTCCCCTGTCATGTGGGTGAGTGTCTATGTGGAGTGTTGCAGCCCAGATGCATGAGGGATGCATATACCCTACCCATCTGATGTGAGCAGGGAGCAGTGCTGTGTGTCTGACGTGCTGGGCTAGCCCAACACCTGTGACACCCCCCAGTCAAGTGGCACATGTGCAGAGTGAGGTTTGTACCCGCAGTTGCCAATGGCAGGTGATTGTCCTGTGCCTGTGTGTGTCTGTGTACTCTGCTGAGGTTTCGTTAGTGGCCGGGGGCATGTGACTGCTGTGAGGTGCTGTACATGATCCTGGTGTAGCTTGTGATGCACAGTGTGAGCCATGATCATTGATTGTGTCGCATCCCTCATTTCACCGGTGTACTTTCAATGCCACATAGTGCATTTTGCCTTCCCCAGAGGATAATGTCCCTATGACAAAGGTGCAATGAGTTGGCTGCATACTATGCCCTGTTCACACCTGCCAAATTGTTAAAATGTGTGTCTCTGTGACATGTAGCAGGTGTATTGATGTTGTCTCACTTTGTCATCCTCACAGGGAGGCGCCTATGCCAAAGGGGAGATCTGGAAGGTGGCCGTCAGGGCCGTGAGGTCGGTGGAGGGTCGGAAGCGGCGCCTGGCCCAGGTGAGGAAACGCTGGCAGGATATCCGGTGCTGGACCAGGAGGATCGCCCGGGTCCTGCTGGGGGACTCACCAGAAGGGAAGAAGAACCGTGGGCGCCGGCGCCTGACCCACATCATGAAGCGTGTGCTGGCGGTGGTCTTCCCTGACTTGGATAGGCGCTTACTGGAGAAGCAGCAGCAGGAATGGGGTACGTCCATGTGTGTTTGTTGTGTGTCACCAGCTTTTGGAAGTGCGCAGTCGCATGGATACACTGCCAGGGTTTATATGTGCAGTGCATATCCTGTTCCACAAAGTCAACCCGTACTGTTCTTCCTCCCATCCCCTCCTTGACATGTGTTCCCGGGTCAGTGGGTAGTCACTCTTGCACATGGTTATCTAGGCTGGCAGTTAATCCAAGTGCCCAATGCTTGCAACATCATGTGTGGGGGTGGTGTGTTACATGTGTTGTGAGCTTGCCTGTGCCCTGGCCAGTTCAGTCATTGTGGGGTCCATGTTAGTTGGCACTGCTGCTGAGTCCCGACATAGGAGTGTGTCTTAAAAGTGTACTGCCTTACAGCATGCATGACCAATGTTGTGCACTCAGACATGATGTGCATGAGTGTGAGATATGCATAGTGCAGGGACGGTCGCTTCTGTTGCAGTCATATCCATACAGGACCATGGAGGAGTGTGGCCACTACAGTCCCCTCGGGCACCTTTTCCTAGGTATCATGTGTGTCATCCAACAATGTGGACATTCTCTGTGTCTTCAGCATAGGTTGGGCTCTGTGGCATTGTACCCTGGCCTAATTTGTATTTACGTACAGTGTGCTACATGTGACCCAATTTGGCTTGTGCATACTCACAGTGGCCAGTGCCTTGGTACAACTATCTGATGATGGTTGTTTGTCAATTATATGTGTGGACAGGCGCACGAGGGGTACTTTGTGTACACTCGGGATTTATTGAAGGGCATGTTTGTAATCCCCGAGTAGGAGGTGTAAGTACTTCCTCTGTCTCAATCACATTGTCTCAGGTAGGGGAGGGTTTGTGCAGGAAAGGCCTACATGTCCAAACCTTATGTCTCCTTGCCAGGTCTGGCCTGTGTGTGATGATTGTCTGAACATACACTCAACATGCAGTGACCCAGTCATGTTGGGCATGGTTTAATGTATTTGCTAAGCAGCATGTGCCAAAAGTTAGGAGACATGGTTCCTGCTCATCCCTTTTTTGGCAACGGTGTGTGGTCCAGATGCTGTGCTCGACTGTCCCCAGAGACTGGCTCCTCTGTCTAATTTGATATCAAGTTATTTGCTGTTGTGTCATGCTCTCCATTGTTTCCCAGTGGCATGGTGGGTCAACCAACTGTGTGGTGCAGGGCCTACATATGTGCGTAGTATTGTAGATGTTACTCATGTTGTTTTTCATGCTATGCACTGTGACCTATGTAGTTTTGAATCATGTGTCATATGTATACAGGTGTCTGATTATTCCTGTCTCTTCACCTTGCCCACAGCATCGTCGGGGGAAACCGAGGGAGACACTGGCACGGACCTTGAGGAGGGATCCAGCACCGGTGCCACCAGTGCTGGCGAGTCTGGCGCAGCGAGTGGCACGGAGGCCGAGGGGAGTGAGTCGGAGGACCTGTCCAGTCCCACCACCGACTATGACGCTGACGGGTCCGAGGCTGAGCTGCCAGAGGGGCGGAGGCTGCTCCCAGAGCTGAAAGCATCACTCCATCTCTCGCCGCCCCCTCCATTCCCATCACCGGCCTCCCACTTGCTCGGGTCCCTTCCGTTCGTGCTAGGCGCCAACATGTCTCCTTCCTGCCAGGCACCACACCCCCTGCCCCTGTCTCCCCTGCTGCCGTCAATGCCGAGTCTGTGGACATTCTGCGGCAGTTGCAGGTTGGTCAGACATCGCAGCTTAATGTCCTCCATGGCCACACCAGACTGCTGACACAGATGGTGTCGTACATGGAGGGCATGTCAGCAGCGATGTCTGACCAACGGAGGTTGCTGAGGTCCATAGACTCGTCACTGACTGCAGCAGTGGGTCTCCTGCAGCGCTCCGTCCCCCCCTACCCCTGCACCATCCACACTTCCCACTCCCATGCCTGTCCCAAGCACACCCAGACGTCCCCATGCACGCACCCCACCAGACACAGGCAGCACACCACCAGGGAAGGGCAAGCGCACACCTCCTGTCACGCACACACAGGGGGAAGTAGGCACACCCACTGGGTCGGGGGGCAAACGGCAGACATGCAGCCACAGTGGGAGTCTGCAGTCCTCACGACCCACTTCCTCCAAAACCACTCCCCTTAGCTCTCCTGCCCAACAGTTGGACAAAGAGTCATTCACTGCCAGTGTATCCCTCAGCCCCAGTGTGGCACCACCCCGCAAGCGGTGAAGCCAGTGCCCGGCCAGGGTAGTTGAGTCCCCCCCCTGTCCACACCCTCCCCCAGTAGCGCTGCAACCCATCCCTCTGACCCCCCCCCCCTCCTTGGGGCCTGTGGTTCATTCGGGTGCAGGGAAGACGCTGGAAGAGCTTGCAACCGTGTGCAGCGCCCTGCTAACCACCACCTTTGGCGCTGCCCCACCCCCTGTGGTGGAGTCGTCCGTCCCTGCACCCACAACACCTACCCTTGCCCCTCCTGTCCCTGCGGTGCCTGGTCCTTCCCCCCCCACATGATGCCCCCCCTTCTGTGGATGATATGGAAGAGTGAACTGTGCAGGCAAGCTAGGGGAGACGCGTCCCCAAGTGTCCCCCACCAGGACTTCGCACATGGCCTGGCCTATGGGCCCTGTATATAGTGGACATTTCTTTTGCTATAATTTTTTATGCTGAATAAAGCATTTTGGTTTTCATTTGCACACAAATGCTTTTCTGGTCTTGCTGTTGGTGGTGCTGCTCCATGATTTGGGGTGGTGATAATGTGTTAGGTGTCTGGGAAATGTTGTGGTGTGCTGCTCATGGGGCGGACCCTGGTATCTGTGTGCCATCACAAGGTATCTGCAAATAATCTTTGGTCATGTAAGCTCTTACTGTATGGAGACATTGTCCCAAGGTGTGTTCCTTCCTCTGTGGACCCTGACATCTTCCCTGCAGGGTGTTTCCCAACTGTTGTGCTGAGCTCTGTCTACATTTCCTGGGTGTGTGACGGATCCCTTCAACTTTGGCCATGCATGCTCAGCAATGTCTCCACCTGCATCATTTGCGGCATCCTTGGTGGTCACTGTACTTGTGTATGGAGTATATTGACATGACTTCATGTGGACATGTTCCCTTTTACGCACTATGCATGTGTGTACTCCCAGCCTCGCACACATGTGTTACGTGTTCTGCAGGGTCTTTGGGCACCTGTCTGACAGTTGTGGGCATTGTATCTGTGGGTACTCCACCCTTTTCCTTCCATGGGAGGCACCAACTTGTTGGCTGCCCCAGCACCTGTACATTCCTATCAGTCCTGGAATGTGCGTGACAGTGTGTGTTCCCTTTGGGTCTCTTAGTTTAGTAGGGTGGCACATGAATATACAGTCTTGTTGCATGCTCTCAGTGTGTGTAATGTGCTGCCAGCGCCAGGGGTGGGTAAGCATGTGTCATTTGTCATCACACCCACATGTGGTGTGTCATGCAGTGGGGGATGGACATCCACCCTCATGGGAGTAGGACACTGCTGTCAGTGATGTGTTGGCATGCCACTCTCAATATAGTCGCACTTTGTGTATGCCTTCATGCACCCATGGAGTTTTGCTACTTGTAGGATGGTGTACACACCACCATGTCTCTGTCCACTGCTGGGAGGACTCTGCACCCACCCCTCCTGTGTCTGGGCACTGCTGGGAGGACTCTGCACCCACCCCTCCTATGTCTGGGCACTGCTGGGAGGACTCTGCACCCACCCCTCCTGTGTCTGGGCACTGCTGGGAGGACTCTGCACCCACCCCTCCTATGTCTGGGCACTGCTGGGAGGACTCTGCATCCACCCCTCCTGTGTCTGGGCACTGCTGGGAGGACTCTGCAGCCACCCCTCCTGTGTCTGGGCACTGCTGGGAGGACTCTGCAGCCACCCCTCCTATGTCTGGGCACTGCTGGGAGGACTCTGCACCCACCCCTCCTGTGTCTGGGCACTGCTGGGAGGACTCTGCACCCACCCCTCCTATGTCTGGGCACTACTGGGAGGACTCTGCAGCCACCCCTCCTGTGTCTGGGCACTGCTGGGAGGACTCTGCACCCACCCCTCCTATGTCTGGGCACTGCTAGGAGGACTCTGCACCCACCCCTCCTGTGTCTGGGCACTGCTGGGAGTGATAGGCACCCACCCCTCCTGTGTCTGGGCACTGCTGGGAGTGATAGGCACCCACCCCTCCTATGTCTGGGCACTGCTGGGAGGACTCTGCACCCACCCCTAATATGTCTGGGCACTGCTGGGAGGACTCTGCAGCCACCCCTCCTGTGTCTGGGCACTGCTGGGAGGACTCTGCACCCACCCCTCCTATGTCTGGACACTGCTGGGAGGACTCTGCACCCACCCCTCCTGTGTCTGGGCACTGCTGGGAGTGATAGGCACCCACCCCTCCTATGTCTGGGCACTGCTGGGAGTGATAGGAACCCACCGCTCCTATGTCTGGGCACTGCTGGGAGGACTCTGCACCCACCCCTCCTATGGCTGGGCACTGCTGGGAGGACTCTGCACCCACCCCTCCTCTGTCTGGGCACTGCTGGGAGTGATAGGCACCCATCCCTCCTATGTCTGGGCACTGCTGGGAGGACACTGCACCCACCCCTCCTGTGTCTGGGCACGGCTGGGAGTGATAGGCACCCACCCCTCCTATGTCTGGGCTCTGCTGGGAGGACTCTGCACCCACCCCTCCTGTGTCTGGGCACTGCTGGGAGTGATAGGCACCCACCCCTCCTATGTCTGGGCACTGCTGGGAGAACTCTGCACCCACCCCTCCTGTGTCTGGGTACAGCTGGGAGGACTCTGCACCCACCCCTCCTGTGTCTGGGCACTGCTGGGAGGACTCTGCACCCACCCCTCCTGTGTCTGGGCACTGCTGGGAGGACTCTGCACCCACCCCTCCTGTGTCTGGGCACTGCTGGGAGGACTCTGCACCCACCCCTCCTATGTCTGGGCACTGGTGGGAGGACTCTGCACCCACCCCTCCTGTGTCTGGGCACTGCTGGGAGGACTCTGCACCCACCCCTCCTATGTCTGGGCACTGCTGGGAGGACTCTGCAGCCACCCCTCCTGTGTCTGGGCACTGCTGGGAGTGATAGGCACCCACCCCTACTATGTCTGGGCACTGCTGGGAGTGATAGGCACCCACCCCTCCTATGTCTGGGCACTGCTGGGAGGACTCTGCACCCACCCCTCCTGTGTCTGGGCACTGCTGGGAGGACTTGGCACCCACCCCTCCTGTGTCTGGGCACTGCTGGGAGGACTCTGAACCCACCCCTCCTATGTCTGGGCACTGCTGGGAGGACTCTGCAGCCACCCCTCCTGTGTCTGGGCACTGCTGGGAGGACTCTGCACCCACCCCTCCTATGTCTGGGCACTGCTGGGAGGACTCTGCACCCACCCCTCCTGTGTCTGGGCACTGCTGGGAGGACTCTGCACCCACCCCTCCTATATCTGGGCACTGCTGGGAGGACTCTGCAGCCACCCCTCCTGTGTCTGGGCACTGCTGGGAGGACTCTGCACCCACCCCTCCTACGTCTGGGCACTGCTGGGAGGACTCTGCACCCACCCCTCCTGTGTCTGGGCACTGCTGGGAGTGATAGGCACCCACCCCTCCTATGTCTGGGCACTGCTGTGAGTGATAGGCACCCACCCCTCCTATGTCTGGGCACTGCTGGGAGGACTCTGCACCCACCCCTCCTGTGTCTGGGCACTGCTGGGAGTGATAGGCACCCACCCCTCCTATGTCTGGGCTCTGCTGGGAGGACTCTGCACCCACCCCTCCTGTGTCTGGGCACTGTTGGAAGTGATAGGCACCCACCTCTCCTATGTCTGGGCACTGCTGGGAGGACTCTGCACCCACCCCTCCTGTGTCTGGGCACTGCTGGGAGGACTCTGCACCCACCCCTCCTGTGTCTGGGCACTGCTGGGAGGACTCTGCACCCACCCCTCCTGTGTCTGGGCACTGCTAGGAGGACTCTGCAGCCACCCCTCCTGTGTCTGAGCACTGCTGGGAGGACTCTGCACCCACCCCTCCTATGTCTGGGCACTGCCGGGAGGACTCTGCACCCACCCCTCCTGTGTCTGGGCACGGCTGGGAGGACTCTGCACCCACCCCTCCTATGTCTGGGCACTGCTGGGAGGACTCTGCAGCCACCCCTCCTGTGTCTGGGCACTGCTGGGAGGACTCTGCACCCACCCCTCCTATGCCTGGGCACTGCTGGGAGGACTCTGCACCCACCCCTCCTGTGTCTGGGCACTGCTGGGAGTGATAGGCACCCACCCCTACTATGTCTGGGTACTGCTGGGAGTGATAGGCACCCACCCCTCCTATGTCTGGGCACTGCTGGGAGGACTCTGCACCCACCCCTCCTGTGTCTGGGCACTGCTGGGTGGACTCTGCACCCACGTCTCCTGTGTCTGGGCACTGCTGGGAGGACTCTGCACCCACCCTTCCTATGTCTGGGCACTGCTGGGAGGACTCTGCAGCCACCCCTCCTGTGTCTGGGCACTGCTGGGAGGACTCTGCACCCACCCCTCCTGTGTCTGGGCACTGCTGGGGCTGATGGCCACACACCCCTATGTGTCTGTCCACTGGCGTGGTACGACCCGTACCCACGCTCTTAAGGCGTGGGTACGGGCCGTACCCCTACGGCACCCCAACAATAGCGGTACAGCCCGTACCCACGTCCCACAGGCATGGGTACGGGCCGTACCGCCATTGTTGGGGTGACGTAGGGGTGGGCGTGGTATGACCCGTACCCATGCCTTTGGGACGTGGGTACGGGCTGTACCGCCATTGTTGGGGTGACGTAGGGGTGGGCATGGTACGACCCGTACCCATGCCTTTGGGACGTGGGTACGGGCCGTACCGCCATTGTTGGGGTGACCCCGGATTTGTATGTTTTGTTTTTGCCGGTCGGTGTTTTTTACGATTCGTACGGAAATGGTGTTTCTGTACGAATCGTATTTGCGGGTTTGTAAGGTGTTTTTCCCGGGTACGGGTCGGACGGAAAAAACGCTCCGTCCGACGAATCGTACCCGGTTTTTCCAGGATCGGAATCGACACCACAGTTATCTTTACTGTGCATTTGTCTATATCATAGGTAAAATCAATGATTAACATGCATAAACTATATTTTTCTAAGGTTCAAATTATTTTATTGCAATCAAAGTTCTGTGTGGATTATTCAAAAACAAAAGTAACTGTCTGTGCGGATTAATCAGAAAAAAAAGTAACTCACAGACCACATATGTTACTGTCAAGGCCCCAAAGTATGTAAACGGTGGTCTTGGTCCGTCATGTGTGTTTTTAGTTCCTACAACCCCACATATACTATTGTGTAGCAAGTAAAAGTGGATCTACAAATTGCAAAATTTGAGAGACTTTTCATAACATCTAATGATTCCCAATTTAAAATAAAATTGCAAAAGCTGCAATATGAGTTAAATTCAATATTAAGTAAAAAAGCTGGTATACAACTTTCTAACGCTAAAGACAAGTTTATTTTTAATGCTAATAGATCAGGAATGCTCTTGGCAAACTATTTTCGTATTAAAAAAGATAAAACTCAAACTAATTAAATTCATGATTCCAATGGAAAGATTGCATTATCCCAAATGGATATTGTTAATGATTTTTTTAATTATTACTCAACCTTATATATTGAAGACCCTTCTCTGATTAATAATTTTTTACATAAATGTGGATTACCTAAAGTTTCACAGTTAACCAAAGATAAACTAATCTCGCCAATTACCATGGAAGAAATTAAATTGGCTATTAAATCCTTTAAGCAAGGTAAATCTCCAGTTCCCAATGGTATTCCAGCGCAACTTATTTCTCATTTATTTAAATGTTTTACCTTTTTTGATGCTTCAGGCTCAACTTCTGGTTCCTTTACTGAAGCTTTGGTTATAGTTCTTCCAAAACCTAACAAAGACCCGACCATTGTATTGAATTATCGCCCTGTTTCCTTAATAAATCAAGATTGTAAACTCTACGCTAAAATTCTTGCAAGCAGATTAACCTCTGTGCTGCATTCCATTATTCATCCTGATCAATCTGGTTTCATGAAATATAGATAGTCTGCCCATAATACTAGAGTCTTATTACATGCTATTGAACAGGGGTCTTCCTTTTCTTTACCATCTAGAATGCTTGCATTGGATGCTGTAAAAGCTTTTGATAAAACTAATTGGAAATTTTTATTTCATAGCTTATCTGCATTTAATTTTGGTGATCAATTTCTTTGCATGATATCTGCTCTCTATTCTAATCCTTCTGCTCGCCTATTGGTCAAATTTCTAATCAATTTTTTCTTTTCAGAGGTCTCTTGTCTCCGCTGTTATTTCTTCTTGTTATTGAAACATTACTTAGTACTATTAGAAAATGTATTGCTATCACTGGTATTATTATCAATGATGTTATCATCAAAACATTAGAGTATACAGATGATATACTTTTGTTTATTAGTAATCATGAATCCTCCCTTCCTCCATTATTAGATATTATCTCAATATATCTTCAGATTTCAGGTTATACGTTAAATACCAACGAAACTGAATTTTTTCCTCTAAATATTTATTGTACCCATACAAGAAATAATTTGGCAAAGAGATACAATTAAATATCTTGGTTTTCAGTTTTCCACTTCTATAAAAAACATTTTAAAAAATGACATTAAATTGTGATTCTATTATGAGCTATATTAAAGATAAATTCTCCAAATGTTCTGCATTACATCTGTCCTGGTGGGGAAAAATGTATTCTACAAAAATGCTAATAGCCCCTCAAAAATGTATTCCCTAGCCATAATTCCCAGTCAATTTCCTATGCAGTTTTATAAGACTATTGATCTGCATTTTTCTAAGTTTCTTTCGAATAATAAAATACCCCGTATAGGCTATAAAAAATAAAAAATGGCTAAATGTAGTGGGGGGTTTGGCTTGCCAGAGTTTGTTAACTATCATAAAGCGTTTATATTCAAACAAAATTCTCTTTGGTTTAATCATTCCCACCTTAATAATCCTCCTACATGGCTTCTTATAGAAAAAAGTTTAATAATGCCATTTCCTTTGCCTACTTTGCTAACTATGTCTAACACTTCACTTTAATGAAGAAATCTACAAAGCTAATATTTCAAGATTTGGATTCTCTTTTTCAATCAACTATTTCACATTCTTTCGATATTTCTTTATGGCAATCCTAAATTAAAACTATCTTGAACAGTAAAATGTTGGCATTCATGGATTAAAGCTGGTATTTGTTATTTAAAATATATGCACCATAATAATAATTTTTTATCATTTGAGGAATTATGGCAAATTTTGCTCACCTCCTTTTGATTTTTTGTAAGTATGAGCTTTTATGTAATTCTTTTCTAGACTCCTTGCCTAATAATTTCCCCTCTAATATTAATTCATATTCAACAATTCATATTCATGCAGTATCTTCTTCATCTCACTCTGTTTCATTAATTTATTAGGCAAAAAATATGTTTCAACGAAACAATATTGAGATGATTTCTAAATTTGGAAATAACCATCTTTCAACATCTTTCTCATATGATAAATGGAAGAAAATATGGTTAAATAATATTTCAGGATGGTTACCTGTATCACTATATCAAATAAATTCCTTTATTCTTTTTAACTGCTTATGGACTCCGTTAAAGTTATTTCAACTTAAACTTCTATCTACTTTGAATTGTTGGCACTGTAATTTACATCCAGGATCATTAAAAAATATGCTTTTTTTAATGTAATTGTGTTCTTACATTTTGGAGTGAAGTTTGGATGTTATAAAAAAAAAAATCAGAATTCATTTCATTTGATATTTTGATACGAAAATGCACTGCTCTTTCTAAGAATCTGTCTGACTTAAACTGCAAACTATTAAATTCTTTATTGTCGGCTGCTCTAAAGTCTTTTACTGCATGTTGGAAAGATGTGTCCCTATTATCTTTTCATGCTTGGTGGACATTGATTATTTTTACTAAAAGAGGTACAAATTTATCCTTGTCAGGTATTGTTCACTATAGTACCTCTTTTCATTCATTTTGGAAACCCATTCATGATTATATTATTTCATACTTATAATTTTTACTTTATCTCCTAATTATAATTAGTATATGGTAATTATAAGTAGCTCTGTTGGAAAAAGAAATATTTTGCATAATAATGATATTTTGTTTTTCTTCCCTTCCCTTTTTAATTTATTATTTTTCACACTATATTGTACCTGTTAAATATTTATATATATTGTCTTGACAGAAAGGTTTTTCAGGGTACCTTCTACGGTACTCTTTTTTGCATTGTCTTTGCTTATCATAAAATACAATAAACTATTTAGAACATTAAAAAAAGTGGAGCTGCAGCATAGTGAGCATGAATCACCCAGCATAGGTTTGTGAATATTCCAGGTGCCCCAGAAAGATGTTTTTTCACTTGTATGTTGAAGCTGCAAAACAAGGGAGGGAAAGTGTTAGGAATTTGTTAAAAGTTGCATAAAATAAGTAAAAACCATGGTTGTTTATATTTGTCAGTACGCAAAGAACTCCTCACAAGGAAAAGGCAAACATATATAAAAAGGTAAACATATTGCATATCTTATGCTGCATTTCACGAGAATTCCATATATACCGAAAATTTGGCATATTTCAGCATTTGACTAGCAGAGTAAAATGGGAGCTGATAATATGACGTCCACCCAATGACCTGCATGTTGAGTATTACATTTTTAGAAGCCGGGCCCTAACGGATAGTCAGCAGCCCCCTCGAGTATTTAAGCCACACTCATGAGTAAGGAGAAAATGTCAATTAATACCACGGCAGCACCTTGGCAAATAATAGCAGGATTGGCTTTTGTGGCACAACACATTTGATGGGCTATCAGCTAGCACAGTTAACAGTGCCATTATGTTGCCAAAGCATTTGGAGATGATGTTCTGCCTAAGAAGAAGATATTACATGTCCGTGTTTTCAAGGACTTCAGTTGCCTGCTCTACTCGCAACTTCATGCCTGTATAGCTTTTAAAGAGAAACAGTGCTTCCAGTTAATGTTGCACACTGAGATATTGGAGTTTGTGATTAGTACCATAAGACCTGCATGCACAATCTATGGCTTTTGAAAAGTCACATTGCAAAATGCAGCAGTAGGCCACAAAAAGTCTAGATATCTAGATATTTCTGATAGAAAGTGTCCTCCTTAATTAACCTTTTTGGCAATGACCAAGAGTTGATTGCTCACTCACTCGGTACAATGTAGAAGTGATATGAAAATGTATACCACACTGGGCTTGCACACCAATCTTTCCTTAGAAACAAACTGCAAAGATCTTGTGAAGTGCACAAATCTTGGACTTTGGGAGGGTTCCCAAAGGTTTTGCATGACTGCCAAGTTGCCACTTTTTTCCTCCATTACCCCTTTCCTGCAAATGGAGGTATTCACTAGGTAAGCAGACACTTCCACTGAGTAAGTCAATCAATCAGATGGTGCTTATGTAGCACTATTTATCACCCGAAAGGGTATGCTGGCGCTGTGCTGTCTTGTCATTTGGAGAACCATATCTTGAGTCGCTTCCAGAAATGGGTCAGCAAGGATGAAGTACGGAGGTAGAAGAAATGGGAATTCCAGGACGTGGTGCGAGGTGGCAGGAGGAGCATCTTCTGGTACAGCAGCCGTGGATCAGTGGTGTCTATGACAGTGAGGTGCATGGAGCAGAGGTTCCTGGGAGGTAGGTGGAAATTCAGGAGGTGGGTCATGTAGGTGGGTCCTTGGTCATAGAGGACTTTGTTGACGTGGGTCAAGAGCTTTAATTGCCATCTTTTCTGGATAGGGAGCCAGTGGAGGTCTTTCATGTGCTGTGTGATGTGGGCCCTCTTTGACAGGTTGAGGATCAGCCTGGCTGCTATGTTCTGGATAGTCTAGAGTCTTCTCATGAGAACGGTGGTGGTACCTTCATAGAGTGTCTTGCCGTAGTCCAACTGGCTGGTGATGAGGGCCTGAGTCACAGTTTTCCTGCTCCTTGTGGATAGCCACTTGAACATTTTGAGAAGCATGAGGAGAGTGTGGAAGCAGGCTGAGGAGACGGCATTGACCTAACGTTTCATGGAGAGTTCACTGTCCAGGATGATGCAGAGGTTGCGGGCGTGGTCTTTCGGCGTGGTGCTGGGTCCAAGTTCTGATGGCCACCTGGAGTCGTCCAGAGAGAGGTGTGCCTGCCAAAGATTTGTTGAGGATGGTGGTGAGCTGGCGGCCAATCTCGTCTCTTCTGAGGTTGAAAAGTTGGCTGGGGCATGGGTCGGTGGGGCATGAGTCGGTGGGTGCTCTTCAGTGGATGGAGTTCATTACAGTATTTGTGTTCAGTGTACTGTTCCCATGTGGTGAGCGTGGGTGGGTCTCCCAGGGAAGAAACATCTGCACATTTGCCCCCACCTGATATGGGGGTCGTCCACTCACCTCTCTACCAGGGAAAGGGATTTATGCCAGCCCTTGACCTCAAGTAAAAAAGATGCACTTTGCAGACTGGAAAGAGGAATGTGAACAGTTTGTGAATATCGGCAAATGTACCTGTTTGTAGGTGTTCACAAACGTACAAAGCTACCCACTCCTGAATCAGATCCCTTGAGTGGGTTTGTGCATCTGGAGATCTCCGCATTTGTGGCGGACATCTCAGCACAAGTAAAATGGATTACGTTTGCTAAGACTCCCTTTGCGAATTCCTGGTGGGTGTAAATGATGTTTACAATCAAATTTACCTTAATAACTGGGTCATTTATGTCCATAAGTAAATGTTTGGGAGCAATCTTTGAGAGGTGGGATTGCTTACAGGGCTACTGTGCGCCAGATCTAATCTGGATACATACACCATTCCTTTTGCACTAACATCATCATCATGACTGCTCTGGGGTGGATAATTGAGAGCAAATGATGTCTGTAACCAGTTTTACAATCACACTTTTTTTCCAACTATCTTTGAGTCCAAGGGATTTTGAACATGCAGTGTCAATTAGATATTAACAAAAACTGTACATGCAAAACAGTGTGGAAAGGAGAAACACAGAAACACAATTGATAAGAATGGTTTTGCATGTTATACCCTGTTGCACCTTGTGAAAGTTGGAATCAGCTGTAAAAATGAAAGTGATAGTGCAGTGCTGGATTCAGATATGTAAACCCATTGAGAGAGTTTGTGAAAACTCACAAAGCTCTGACTTGTGAGTAGTAACTAAGGGGGTGATTACAATGGCGGGCGGACTCTAGTCCGCCCACCATCGTAGCGGTGCCTGGGTTCGCCCACCTGTAAGGCGGCAGTCCCGCACCCCACATTAGAATGCGACCCCACCATGGCGGTCACATCCCGGCACTTTAACATTGCGGCGGGTGCTGCTGGCAGCATCACCCGCCGCAATGTGAAATTGCCATGCTGTGCATTTCCCTGCACTACGTGGCAGGCACCAAGCGGTGCCTGCCACTTATTGCAGGGAACTACAGGGGGTACCATGGGTACCCCCTCAGTGTACCACCACCTCCCCCAACACAAGGAGGGCCTGCAACGTACTGCCAAAACCAATCACCCCCACAGCCTTTCCATGGCGGTTATACACCCATGGAAAGGCTGGCTGAGGCCAGCATCGTAATGTGGTGGACGGTGCCTGCTGGACACCGCCACCATTTTACAGCTGCAGACTGCTCCGCCGGGCAATCAGAACAATTGCCTTTGGCAGTCTTTGCACCTTCCATGGCCGAGGTCCGATTCCCCCCGCCATCCTAATTTAGCAGGGGTAAAATTGCTGTCCGATGGCGGAGGGCCAGCCACTACGTGGCTGGTGGTGGCGGACCCTCCACCATCGTAATCACCCCCTAAATTGCCAATGACCATACCCTACTTTTGAAGCAGCCCTCAATATTTTAGACAGGTGTAGTACTTAGGATGGGATTGGGCAGAGCATTGTTCATACACATTTAAACCTTTTTGAAGGGGTTGGCACCTGTGTATCTATCGAGAGCATAGCTACTTAGGCTGTGGCAGGGCTTCTCCAAATAACAATGACCTACTAATTGACTGCTACTTCTCTGTATATGAAAAAATAAAGGATCAACACAAACAGCAGGTCTTCGAGTAACAGCAGAAGAACTTTCAGGAGGCTGATTTGAAAAATTGTGTGTCTGGTGTCAGAACATGCAAATGTACTTACTAATACATCTATACTTTCTTCTCTGTGAGTTAAGCAATCACTCCCTTCATGCCTTTTGCTTACATGTCACTCATGCTTTAACTGTACATGTTCCGTGAGCGATAAAAGCAAGTACTAGTCTTCTCTGCTGGATCTGTTCTGTGGGGAAAGAATACTGCACTTGCTGACTTCTCTGAGAGATAGGAGCTGGCTTTGCTAGTGTCATGCTGTACCTGTTCTGAAAGGAAGCAAAGCTTGCACTGCTGCTGCCTGATTTGTACCTGCCCTGTGACGAGTAAAGCTTGTGCTAATCCAACCAAGGTTATACAGTTTGTTCAAAATGGAAAGCCAGGATTTAAACCAGGATCTCTGGGTCAGGGCTCACCAACTATTTATTGCCCGGGTCTAATGAAAGCTTCTGATTGGCCTGGGATTGTTATGCAATTGCAAATCATAATATCCTTTGTATTTATAATAAGATACGGTAATAGAGGTGGAAATGCCCTTTTCTCATAGAAGAATGTCTAATGGCGTGTTTTTTGCACTCGAATATTGCCTCTATGGAGTCCGGCATCTTTCTCAGGATGGTAGGTCTCTCGCATCAAATGACATCTGTCCTCTGAAGGACACGGAGCAGGTTCAAGGCATACCTGTTCTATGAGTTCAGATGGACAATGTTCAACACAAAAGAAAAGCAAGATGGGTCCATTGCCTGACCCTCCTTTTTTAATCTGTGGTAGGGGACAGTTTTACAATGGGAGAACATAAATGTCAACAAAAGGAACATAACCTCAGCAAAACTAGGGACACATTAACTAGAAGACTGAACAACCAAGGAAGAATACTACTCTCAAATACTTCCCAGTGCTGCATGAGGAACCCACCGATGACTCATACCACTCTAGCTAGGTGAGGGATCATCATCCTATAGGAGTACAAGTCTATAGTGATTCCATAAGATGTTTGTCTGTTTCTTCCAAGAGTTTTGTACTTCTTTTATGTTTATGCCTGTTGAAAGAAAGCACACAACAGTCTTTTAATGCCTCTCTCTTCTTCTTTAGTGTTAGCTACGTTTTATTGCTTCACTTCATAAAGCATGCTCTCGAAATATACATATATCGAAAACATATTAAAATAACTTTTTAATATACAAATAAAATTCCCTATAGCACAAACCACATCAAAATATTTCATTTGCTACCTGTGTTTTACCTTTTCTGTATTATTGACAGAATGTTGTGATGGTCCTGCTGCTGCCACCTGTCCTTTACTTATTTTTCATCTGAAGGACGGTGGCTGTTGCTGTTAATGTACCTTTATTGTTTGTGAAGCTTGGTATAATGTTCCACTACACAGAAGATAAAACAACTAACGTGCTAATGCTTGCTTTAATGCATGATGTGAATGAAACAGTGAACCCTCACAAATCATGTATGCACAGTTATTGTTTGTTTTATGTGTGAAACAAATAGTTTTCGAAATGGACTAGCCAACTTCTAAAATTTGTAAACATTTTTGACCAATTACACCCTCTGCCAATTCTGAATACTTGCATGCTGGGATTATTTTAAACTCTCAATGAAAGAATTAAATGCAAAACTGCAGGCCTCACAATGCAACATGCTGCTGACTAACGAGCCAAGAAAGGCTGATGGGATCATATGACATAGAGCTGCTTGGCAGACTTGTGAAATCAAAAATAAGGTTTAGCGTCTGACATTCCTTTTTATGTTTCATTCAAGGGTTAAACAGCCTAGTGGGTGAGAGGGCAGGGATAGCCTTTCAAATGAGAGCACCTCACTGCTAATGGACTAACATTAACACTGCTTGGAATATCTAACCATGATGCTAAAGGCGGCTATTTACCAGATAAATGCGAGCAGCAGAAGCTGGACGTGTCTGAAGAGCCAAAAAAAAAGGATGTGTTGGCACTCCTCTGCTTAGGTTGGTTAAAGTGGCGCATCAGCATCACCACTGTGATGTGTCCTGCTGTCAACAGGTGCAGCATGTGCTGCCCCAACGAGGGTCGCAAGCGCCCTACTCCATCCCTATAAAACCCAGGCCACATTCATGTCATTGGTGGCACAGGCAACCGCGGGAAGTCCCCTTGCTGCACTGCCCTGCATCATAGGGAAAGGGCAGGTATGTGCCATATGTATCCAATAAGATGCATTCCTGTCCTTTCCACTAGTGCTGGCGCCATTGTGGCAGCCCTGCTCCGACGCAAGCACCCTTTCACCATGGTGCAAGGGTGCCTCTGCTGCGGCCAGAATTGATTTTGAGCAGGATGGGGCACCTTCCTGCACAAGAACAATCCTGAGAAGCGTTTCCTCTTTCTATGCATGCAGAGCACATAGAAAGAGGAAAACAAAGATAAATAAAGTTATTTCTCCTGGTTACCCCTCCCATGGGAAAGTGTTTCCTTTTGACACATTCCCAGGTTTACACAGTCTTATAGATCTGGGAATGCATCAAAAAAACGTGAGAGTTGCGGGGGAACACCCATGCAATGCCAATAGAACGCCTATCCAGGGCAGAGCAACGCAACACAGCGATTTGCTCTGCGTTGCATCACTTCATATTTCTGGAGCCACTCAAAGTGGCTTTGCGTGGCTTCAAAAATATTACTTAGGGTTTGCGTCGTTCTTGCACCCCATTGCGTGGTACCAGAGCGATGCAAACCGGGTCATAAATTTGGGCCCAAGTGTTCCCACTCTTACCCTAAACTTACATCTGGGTAATGTGTTCTACTTGCCTATTTTCCTTGCCCGTAATTGTCGTAATCGTAATTTGGAATTTGGGACCCCCATCCATTTTGCAAGATCTGAGTAACTATTTACTTCAACGGGGCTACCAAAAGTTTTGTGAATTGAAATGAAAGTGATTTGAAGAGGCTTTTTGTTATTTTTTAATGCCAACCAACTGAAACAAACGGCTTTGACAAAGATGATAGTGGGGAGAAAATATGCAGACCGTAATCACCTCGAGTAAGACAATCAACAGCTACTCCCACCTGAACTTCTTTGTAATGATGTGACAGACACTCCCCAGCGAGTGCCCCCCCCCCCCGGGCCCGGTCCCATAGCTCGGTGTCCCTGTTCTCCCGGATAAAGCGTATTTAAAGGGGGTGTTGCAAGGCAGTCGAGTTAAAGCTCTGATGCGGGCGGCACCGCCTTTACTGCTGAATCCCAGGCCAGTGCAGGACACGCCCTGAGGGCCGGCTCTCAGGTAAGCGCTGGTGCAGGTCCTTATAACATTTGCAGGCTCCGGTTTCGCTAACACTTTGTACATTATGAGTATCGTAGAATAATCACTTGAAGACTATTTTAGAATAATTACCAACTTCAACTTTTCCGTGACAAACGATGATGTCATCCAGGAGTTGTCTGACAAAATGTGTAAGATCTGAAAAACCATTGAGGAAGAAATGCAGTGGGTGATACCTCGTGCCCTCGAACAAGGGACCTTTCCAACTCCTATTAGCGATACCCCTTCCATCGCCGTGCTCTGTGCGCTCTGGAAGGAAGATGAAACTCCAGGCCTGCCCCGCATGCTCGCCCACGGATCCTCGCACACCGGATCCTCGCTCACCAAAAGTACTTGAAACGTTAGTCCGGCAGCTGCGTCACAGGGAGAGTACATCAACGGTCATGAGACAACCATAACCCTCTGGTCAGGGGTACAATCGTTCCATCGATCAGCAAAGCGTGACGGCCGGGGGACTAGAAGCGGCAGCCACCACTGCCGAAAGCACCGTGACCAGAAGAACTCTCCCACCTAAACCCACCCCGTGTTAAAGCTGGTGTGAGACTGAGATAATGGTGCTCTGAATGAAGGAGTATGACGGAAGTATTGTCGGCTGCTTTTTGACGCTCTCGATCAGCTCGGAACCAGGAAGGCTCCACACGAAAACATCCGGTGGAAATGGAAGCCGCGGATGTGACCTCTGCAAGAGGACCTTGGGCGATGGGGTCGCGTGCCAATGTTTTACATGTTAAGGTTAGATGAGACCGTTCAGATAGATCCTGCTTTCATAAAATCATGGAGAAAATGGAACAAAAGCCATTTTACACATGCAATTCAATGTTATGTTCAAATCCAATTAATGTCTAGTCTGCAAAGAAGCAGTTATCGTGTACCACCATGCTCTACTCAGGGAAACTTCTTATCAAGCTGAAGTAAAGGTCAGTATGTCACTGGGGAAACGCTGTGGCATTAGGAAATAAGGTAAGAGGCCACAAATATGACAACTTCGAGGAAGTACACCACACACACAAAGAAAGCACAATTCAAATCACAGGACAATATATAAATATATATTAATACATGTCTGCAATCTTTTCACATGCTACCACCAGTGCTGTTACTGAATCTGCCTGAGTGGGTGGCATCTTTCCTGGAAAACAGGTACCAATCTATCCTGATGCCCCTTTTGAATCCACTGGTATGTTATATATACACAGCCCCTCTGGCGAAGGATGTACATTAACTAACATATATGTTTTTCGCTGTATGCTGACGACACCCACCGCATGATATGTCTGAATCCAAAACAAGATTTCAAAACCCCCCTAGGGATGACAGAGAGATTCCTGAAACTGAACCCCGCCTCAGACTGGGGGTCTGCTCACAACAACAGACACATCTTTGTGGAAGATGTCTCCAGCCCCTGTCTGGGGGTGGGGAGAGGGGAGGGGGGTCTTCCCTACCCGGGCTCGGGCAGTCACACATCACAGAACCGTCAGAGATCAAAATCTCAATATAGAAAAACAAACAGACGCTTTTGTAGAAAACTGCCTTTTCCATCTGAAACATCTTAGGCAATCCCTACCATTCTAATTTCCTGCTTCCTGCGTCTAGCGAGCTTGACTAATGTGACCGTATCCATGTAGGCGCTCCCAGAGGGGAGTCCAAAATGCCCCTGCGGCGCCTCTTCTGACCCTCTGGCTTCTGGACTCTGGATTGCCCAACAACTGCCAGTAAGGAGAACCCACAATCTTCTCTCTTACACTAAAGGTCTAAATACCTAATTATTCAAACCTAAAAATCCCAGATTAGTAGGACCTGCAGGGACTCTGCTCTGAAGTCTGTACCAGAACTCTTCCTCTGTGCTGCTGCGCTACAGAAACGGCGGCTTGCGTTGGTTATGGGTGCATAAGGTTGGAAAAATTCACCAATTCTAATATTTTTCCATTTGTCTTTTCTCATTATTCCCATATGTGGGAGCACTTTCTACATGCATCTTGTTGACAGCTCCTGTATTGGTGCCTTCACATTCTGGCGCAGCTAAGGACAGGTTCATCTGAGAGTAGGTTTGGTCCTCCTTTAGGTATAGGGAGTACAATGAGATGCATCGTTGACCTGGCATGAGGATATCAGGGAGAAGCCGGGCCCACTGACAGGAAGACGGCCGACAAAGACTAGGAACATTGTGACACTGGGACAGCCATCTTAGGGTCAAGACAGCCTCATTTAAAGGAATATAAGCGGCCTGCGTAGGGTCATTCTTGCCTCCAAGTGCTGACAAAAAAACATAAAAAAATATGATGCAGTAAAATGTATTTTAAGAACACCATACTTTTGTGTAGCATGAATGTAAACAGGGTGGAATGGCCTACGCGACAACCCGGCAGTGGCCAACGTGCTGATTGGACAGACTAGTGTGCAGGCTGGTTAGTTGGCTGCTTGTGGGCCAGTGAGCCTTTTCTTCTCTGGTATTACCACAGATATTGCCACAAACGCAGTCGCCCATATCTTTGCAAACCACAAATAAGAGCGTGTCTTTACAATTTGAAAACTGCCCTGATTTCCAAATGTGGGCCACGTTTTTAGCTATTTGTTTAGCAAATGGGGGGCACTTTTATTTTGGTGTCCCAGCCTATTTTCTGTTCCAGTCCAACCCCGTGCATGTGTAAAGAGATGAAATAAGATAAAGCTTTGAATTTGTGATGACTGACGGCACTGTCAAGACGTAAAATAGTCCCTTGTGAATTGCAATGGCAGGATACAAAAAACAACACCAAGAGGTGGGAAATACATATTATTTTGGGGCAGTGTCAAACCCTACTCCATGCATACTGTATAGTACTAAGAATAGGTCTTGTAGCCAGACCAAGAAAGGATGCATGCCACAAAGTTCTGCAACTATGATCAGTGTTATTCTAGTATTGATTTTTAACATTGTGCTTACTGACCCTTAATGATTCTGGACTTAAGGTTCCACACTGTAGAGGGCTGCGTCCTCTCAATACTTTGGCACAAGTTCAGAGCCGGCAGGCTAATGGCAGATTTTGTGTTCCAGGAACATTTAAGGCTACAGGGAATGTATACTTAGTTCTGCCCTGCTTTATCAAGTCACATATTCATTTTTAAGCAGTTCAACCCTGAAAAATACTTCAGTGATAAATATAAACCTATATCGACATTTTCTCGAATATATTCCTTCCGGCAATCTCTGTCTCTCCCCCATAGGCCTCATTTTTAGGTCTAGCTCTCGACAGCATTAGCTATTCCAAGAATTATGCTAGGAATTCGCAACACAAGGAGCATGATTAAATGTCGGTCTCTCTCAGCCATTTGTTATTGCGTCATCTACATATTTATTAACCCGCATTTGCCAGCTAATGCTCCCGCCCGTGTAGCAGACCCTCATAATGAGGACAATGTGGGCTCTGAGGAGGAGGAGGGAAATCAAGGTCACTTACCGCCTAAAGCAGCTGTCTCTGTTCTGCGTGTGCTGTCCTCTTAACCCGCCCCAAAGACAAGATTAACCTCGGCTCCAGGGCTGGTGATTCAAATGCTACTAGTGGGTCTGCAGCACTGATTGTGCCACCCACAAGAGTAACGCTAAAATGATGTCTTAGGCCTGCTTGCAGTGCCTATGTGCAGTCCAGGACGGCCATGTCAACCTGGCCAGTGCAACCACTGACCAGGCCTTATCCTTCCCTTTCTGTACATGTCAGGCATCCCTATGGTGGTCCTAGGTACCCCCCTGGACTGGGTGCAGTGTATCTGAAAGGTAGGGCATGTACTGAGGTGGGTAACATGCCCTGGTAGTGAATTACAGCCATTTTTGTTTTTCACTGCTGAGAGGCTATCTTGCCCATAGGACAGAATGGGGGAGGCTGTTTACATGCCTATCTTCCCCTAAAGGCAAGATAGAAAATCCAAGTTTGGTATCTTTGTGTTCAGAATTTAATTATACGTCTTTTTAGCAAGATGGTTTTTAAATTCACTGTGTGAGAATAGCACTTTTTAGAAAGTAGCTATTCTCCTGTTTAACCTTCCTGTGTGCCTGTGTGAAGATTGGCTGACTGGTGTCATGTGATGGGCTAGGTGGCTCCAGGAGTCTGGATGAGTCAGCAGCAGGGTGAATAGGGAGATCTGCTCTAGATGGGTGGGAGGAGTAGCCCCTGGGTTTGAGTAGGGCTGCCTCTGCCAGCACAATGCTGGCTCCACCCCATGCTGGCCAGGCTGAGGACTCTGCCTCTGCCAGCACAAAGAAGGCTCCACCTCCTGCTGAGCGTCTAATGACCCTGCCCCTCACTCTGAAAGGAACCACGTGCTCCAGGGCAGAGCACACCCAGGAACCGGTTTGAGCAGGGGAATCCCCCCACTGAAACAAAGAGAGACAAAGACTTGGAGGGGTATAAGAAGAGGACCCCAGATACCTAAACTTTAGATCACTGTGGAACTAAGAAGGAACCTCTGCCAAGGAGAAAGCTGGAAGGAACTGAAGAGGAGAAGGCTGCCTGCTTGCTGTTTTGCTTTGCTGCCAAGGAGAGGGGAAGGACTTTTCTGTGTCCCCTTCTTTTGGTTCTGATCTTCAAGGGCCTGAGGAGAGCTGGCTCCCTGTTAAGAAGTCCTAGGAACAAAAGGACTTCACCACCAGCTCCCCTGGAACTCTGCTGAGGGAGATCTGACCTGCCTTGGAGTGCTTGCCTAGTCTTGGGGCCTCAGGAGGTCGTTTTGCTGTGTTTGGGAGCTGGAAAGCAGAAGCGTGAACAAGAGTAACTGGTACCCAACGCATCATCCGATTGCGAGTCGCAAGAACGAGAGTGCGAGGAGAATTTCATCGTGACGTCATCGCAGCACCCAGAGTCCCCACATCGCTGAGTGTGTCGAGCATCGTCCCGGCGCGTGAAGATTCCTGACGCTGCGAGGGTCGTCGCAGAACCAGTTTGCGGGCCGCACCACTGCCGGTGCGTGAAAGTATCCAGTCGCTGCATGTGTCGACACAGAGTCCCGTCCCGTGACGCATCGAGGGTTGCGGCGCCAGAAGTCAATGCCGCGCCACGCATCGCGCCGCATCGAAGATCGTCGCATCGTACCTGTGCATGAAGCTTCCCCCTAGGAGACCTACGCAATGAAAGCCAAAGTCATCGCATCCTCCCCCTACAGATCGGAGCCGGCGCATCCACCTCTGCTGCGTGAAGCAGGGCTGCTGCAAAGCCTCCCCAAGATCTCAGGAGTATCGCATCGCCTTTGCCATCTTTCTTGTTATAGCTTTTGGGAACCTTAACGCAACTACAGGTACTGTTGCGCACGAGAGTGTCGCATTTTGTGCATTGAGAGTCGCATTGTGCAGGACACTGACTTTTACATCCTGGAGTACTTTCTGCAAACTCTCGAACTATCTTTAAAGTAACCTTTTTAATTGTATGTTGGTTTTTCTGTAGTATTTGGTCTTGTGAAGTTTTTAGTAAAGATACCTTATTTTTCTAAAACTGGTGTGGAGTAAATCTGTGGTGTTTTCACTGTGTTACTGTGAGTGTTGGTACAAATACTTTACACATTGCCTTTGATAGCCTAGACTGCTCAGGCCAAGCTACCTAGAGAGTGAGCAGGGGTTATCTTAACAGTGTATCCCCCGTTTCCCTGACTAGAAGCAAGGGTCCCTACTTGGACAGTGGTACCTACCCTGCCAACTAGAGACCCCCAGATCTAACAATGACCATTGAAGCCGAACCGATCCTTGAGGGTGTTGAGTAAGGTAGAGTGGTTGACAGTATCAAAAGCAGCAGAGAGTTCAAGAAGGATGAGAAGGGATGCCTCCCCTTTGTCGAGGGAGTGATGGATGTCATCAAAAATGTTGAGCATCGCAGATTCAGTGCTACAGCCCTTACGGAAGCCTGACTGTAGAGTGTCCAAAAGGTTAAATGAGTCGATGTGTTTGTCCAGTTAGAGCAAGGCACATTTTTCGAGGGCCTTGGATAGAAGGGGAAGATTCGAGATAGGACGCAAATTGTTAAGGTCATTAGGGTCAGCCGTGGCATTTTTGAGGATGGGAGAGATTTGGCCGAGCTGGAGGGAGACGGGGACACAGCCAGTGGCCAAGGAGGAGTTGATGATGGTAGTCCAATAAGGCGCAATTATGTGCCTTAAATCTTAAACGAGGTAGGCGGGGAGCGGGTCAAAGGTGTGAGAGGAAGGTTTAAGCTTAGAGATGATATTGAGGACTTCTCGCTTGGTACCTGGGCTAAAATAATGCCAAGATGCGTTATTTGTTAGCTGTGGGCAGGCGGGGAAAAGTTCAAGGGGAGCACCGGAGATCTGGAGAGGGAAAGAGTCAGGAGGGGGTGAGGGAATCAGAGGAAGCTTGGGTGGGAGGACATAGAGTGGCGATGAGCTCTGTGGTGGGGGTGATAAAGCAAAGGATAGATCGATCTTGGCAATTTTATCAGAAAAGAAGGAAGCAATTTCCTCACATCGTTCGGTAGAGGCAGTCAGTTTGGGAGGGGCAGAAGCTGTTTGATTTTTGATAATGCTGAATAGTTCCCTGGGTCTATTCTTGGCTTGGTCAAGCTGAGCGTGGAAGAAGGAGGCCTTTTAATTGAGGATGTGTTTTTTATAATTGGACCTAGCGGTTCTGAGGAGGGCAAGATTAGGGGGGGAGGGATGTTGTCTCCATGTGCGTTCGGTCATCCTAAGCGCGCGTCTCTCACTGTTGAGATCAGCATTAAACTAGGATTTGGAGGGACATTTTTTTGTGATTTTAATTTGGCCGGGGAAATTTGGTCAAGGACCTCGGTGATGGCTTTGTTGTAGTGTTCAGTAAGGTCATTAATATTTAGTGATGGAGGAGGAAGTTGGAGTTTTGCTTTGATTTATACTCCAGATCGCCCGGAGGAATCTGGGTAAGGTTTCTGGTTAATTTCTTATGTTTGATGTTTTTGGGGGAAGGGGGAGGAGCAGCGCTATTGATCGTGAAGAGGATGAGGTGATGGTCCAACCAATCAATCGGGACAATTTGCAAAAGGGAAGCCAGGTCTTTGCTAGTGATGATAGCGTCAAGAGTAGCCCCTTTGGAATGTGTAGGTGAAAGGCAAAGTTGAGTCAAGTTTGTAACGTCAAGGAGGTCATTGAGGGTGGTAACTGAGGGATTAGTCTTATTGTTCCAATGAATGTTGAAGTCACCGAGGAAGATGTTATTGGAGTTGGAAATTGAGGCTTGGGAAAGTAGGTCAGATAATTCTTCCGCAAAGGGTCACCAGGGGGATGGTAAATGTTGTGTAGCCGAATAGAAGGGGCCCCCTGAACGTTTAGTGCGGCTCCCATGTATTCGAAGGAGGTTTGATCCGAATTGCCATATTGCCATATTTGGGTGCAGAAGCAGGCAAATGTGCTCGTCAAGCAGTTGAGAAACGTAAGGAATTGACTAAAGAAAATAAAGTGGATTTGAAGCAAAAGAGATTTTTGGGGTCAAATAAGATAGGGCATTTCAGTAAACAGATTAAAGAATCTGAATCCTAAAAGATTGCAGAATACTTTCATAGAATTGATAGAGACGATTATCAAATGGGAAGATTTGACAAAGTTTTGAGATAAATGGTCAGATCTGCCTGATCAACCTGAGGAATTATAAAAGAATAAACAGAAGAGTAATGAGAGTGATTCTGAGTGTAATGTGATTGTTCAAAAAGGGTTTCCATTGAGAAAAGTGCACATGTATATGCAACATTGTCGAGAAGTGATTGCTATACATTTACTAAGAATTTCTCGAAGCTCAAAGAGGAGCCATAGAAGTGGAATACAGAGGTGGAGAGGACAGTCACCATTTTCAAAAGTACTTTGGACAGATTTGAACACTTTATGTTCAATCGTTGCACTTCGAGATTTGTGGACTGTGCTTTAAGACCATATTGCAGTGGTCCACAGAGAAACAGCAGCGAGAAGTCCCTCACAATGAGCCTTCTTCAGTTGTTATGGGGAAATATACACAAGATATTGAGCATTTGAAGATGAACGTTCCCTTGAAGCAAGTAAATTGGTCAAAGATTACGAGAGTGACCCATGATCCAGGTGAATCACTGTATGCACGGTATGAGAGATTGCTGCAGCTTTACAGGCACTATAGTGGTGTTCAAGACCCCAGGAAAAGAAGACGTTTCTGGATTTGTTTGAGTTGGGATTATATTTGGAGATTTGTTCACTTATTTAGCAAAGTATGATGTGTTGGCAGACCAAATCTTTGAATGGGATTCTGGCTCATGCAAAGTATTGTAGTGATGAGAGGCGGCTCCTCCGTGATGGCAGAGGAGCGTCACCCCACTGGCTCAGAGCCAGCTCCTAAAAAATAAAATAATACTATTTCATCGTTTAATTTTTCAGTTGCTGGCTGAGCCGTGGAGTAGTACTCCCTCCCTCCACTTTTATCACCTACAACCTTTCCTCACCACTTTATCTTTGTGGCAGCCACCACTGGTAATGATGTTGTGATGCTAAAAAAAACAATGACTAGGAAATTGATAATGGCTCAAAATAGGTTTTTTTCCAGAAGGGTGGTCAAAGTGATTTCGAGGCACCTCAACCTGGCTTTGGTCCTGGACTCAAGTTTGGACCTAGTGCTGGTTCAGGTGTCAATGTGCAAAGCAATGTTGGCAGAGGCAATGGTGGTCCTCATGGCAAATGTAGAGATTTCATTAACAACATGCATAATCAGAATATTAATAATGCACAGATGAGAAATGTTCCATGCCACATCTATCGGAAGACTAGTCAATGCAAATGAGAGTGTAGGTATATTCCAAATAGAATTCAAATAACTTGTAAAAGGTTCCGCACAATATTAATCAGATGTAATAGAATAGGATGATGCAGTGGGCTGCCCCAATCCTTCCAGCTTGTGTGCAGTACATGCAGAAGACAAATCAATTAAAAAAGAATATATCTCCTCAGCGCACTTATGCAACGGCCCATTCAGAGTTATAAACAGGGTTTTCAAAATAGTTACACATTTCAGAAAAAAACATCAGTGATGATTTTTCACAATTTGCAGCTACACTTGGGGTTCCTACAGGACTGACTTTGGCACAATGGCAGTCCTAGAGGTCGACCACAAGGCTCTCTTTGTGGAAGGAGAAGAGAATGACCATCCAGTAACATTTTAGTCAATACAGGTGTTAACCTGGCCTATGATTTAACAGTTGTATTTCCCAACCTACCCCTCTTTGGAGAAAAAGTCAATTTTGGAGGCGTTTCAAATAAATATGTGATTAATACATTGTCGGCTACTTTCCCAGTAATATTTGGTCCAAACCTGAACAAGAAGGAGTTCATAGTCAGTGAAAAACTCTAGTTACTTCACTGTGAAATGTGTACATTTTAGCCCTCAAGATGGTGGCACAATTCAGATGAATGATGAGGAGACCCTGATTTTAAAATAAAAATAAAAGAGGCAAGAGTTGATATGTTCTCAGGTCACAGAGGAAGACTTAACTTCAGATCTACGACATACAATAAACAAGGTTTGGGAATTTTCCGGAAAACAAATTGGATTGATCAGAAAGCGGAGTCAGTACAAATTACTATGAAAACAAATGCAGTGTGTCCTTGTACTACTCAGCACAAACTAACTTGTGATGCAGAGGAGTAGGTTGACCCTGCTATTGATAAAATGATTGAGCATGGATTTCTAAAAAATACAAGTGTTAGGGAGTCCATGTAACTCTCCAATCATGGGATTAAAAAAGCCTAGCACAAAATGGAGAATAGTACAGAAACTGTGCAAAATGAGTGATGTGGTGCTTCCTTGTTCTCCTGTGGTCCTGAATGCTGCAGTAATATTGTTTTGGATTCTAGCAGATATCCGGTGTATTACGGTGGTTGATTAATGTGAACATTTTTCTCAATTTCTTCTCATGAGTATAGTCAATAGCTTTTCGAGTTTCAATTGCACAATATAATTTTAGTTTGGTGTAGGGTCCCACAGGGCTATACTGAAAGTCCTTCAATCATCTCCCAAATTCTAAAGAGGAATCTGGAAAGTCTAAATTTACCATATGACTCAGTGTTAGTTCAGTATGTAGATAACCTGTAGGTCAATGCTGAAACAAGAGATGGTTGCAGAATTGCCTTGATAAACCACTTAGCTAAAAAAAAGGAATAAAGTGCTCTTTGCTAATTTACAGTAGTGTTTTTTGGTTGGGAAACCAAACTGAAAAGGGATAAGGATGGTGTCCAAAGATCACATTTCTGAGATTCTGAAAATTAACCCACTGACAAAAAGGGAGAGGAGCTGGCCTAACGGCTAGGGGGGGTCGACCTTGAATCTGGGGAACCGGGTTTGAGTCTTGGCAATGACGCTGAACATCCTGTGATTCTGGGCAAATCACTTAATTTCTCCGTGACTAACAAAAAAAAAATATGTGTCCTCATGTAATGCAACTGATGCACGTGTAAAGCGCTCTGATACCTCATACCTTCGGTTCAAGTACGGGGTATATAAAACTCCATTAAAAAAAAGAGAGAAGTAAGAATGTTTCTAGAGATGCCCAGCTATTGTCATCAGTGAATTAAAAACTTTTCCTTTATTGAAATGCCTTTACAGAAGCTAGCTCACAGTGAAGTGAGGGACCCGGTGTATTGTTACAGTGCATGTTTGCCAGCCTGCTCTAGAAATGGCAATTTACGATACATATTTTTATTTAGTCTGTTATGAGAGAGAAGGATGCACACTCTCACTCCTGATGCAACAACACAGGGGGTGAAAACAGAACAGTGCATATTTTTCTGCTGCACTAAATGCAGTGGCTGCCATGCTCCTGGCCTGCATGAAAACCATTGCAGTTGCTTCCTTGTAAATTGTGCCAAGAGAAACGGTTGTGATGGGGCACATACTGATTGTGCTAGTTGCACGTTTGGTTGAAACTTTGCTGACTCGTACAAGTGCTCAACATCTTACAAACAGTTGTTTGACTAAATATGAGAAGATTATATTTCTAGCAGAAAACATACAATCAATTGCTGTAATACCTTGACTCCTGCAACACTTATGCCATCGCCTGGGGAGAAAGCTGACAATGAAACAGATGAAAGTGAACATGATTGTATTGATGTGACAGAGGTATGCACCAAATCATGACTGCATATTCAAGATGTA
Source organism: Triturus cristatus (assembly GCF_964204655.1). NCBI lineage: Eukaryota > Metazoa > Chordata > Amphibia > Caudata > Salamandridae > Triturus > Triturus cristatus. Next base: position 410,430,796 of record NC_140590.1, read on the forward strand.
CCATTGAAACTGTCGGATTTTAGTTTATTTGTTGATGTTTCTTTTCTGAGAGACGATTTTGAAACTCTTTGAGCAGCATATGCAATCTGTGCAATAGCATATATTGTGGAAGCATCTTACTATGGTAGAATGTTTTGCAATTACAAGAGCATGCTGCTAAGCCAAATGATTGAGTGTTACAGTTTATACAGATACACATACAATACCCGCATAAATAATGGGCATGGAATTATAGATTAGTTAGAAGCACTACAGTGCCCAAAGAAGGTTGCAGTTATGAAATGTGCTACACACAAGAGTGCAGATGACAAGAGTTCAGTCAGAAACAATTATGCTGATGGAATTGCGCTTCTGCTTCCAGGACATTCTGAAAAAATTAAACATCAGGGTGCGAATTGGGGATTGTCAATATTTATTCTAGTTGATATCAATCACTTGACTGCGGAAACTGCAGAACAAGGTGCCAGAGGAAGAAAAGAACATATTGGGGAAAGCAGGATGCTCAAAAGATATAAACAAGGTCTGGATGTCTACGGACAAAAGGATTGGTTTATCAAACTTTATGTTGTTGCAGATGGCAAGGTATCTTCATGGGCCTAAACATGTGGGACATGACAGTTGTTGTCATTGTTTAGAAAGTATTGGTTCAGCCCACATATCAGGAGAAACTTTGTATCAAAGATGCATTATTTGTCATAAGAGTAATATTGCGAAAAGCACGACACTTATCATGAGTCGTATAGGAAAATCAGAAGGACCTTTAACAAGATTATGGACAGATTTTATTGAAATGCTGCAATGCAATGGAGTAAAATGCATTTAGTAATTGTATGTTTATTTAGCAGGTGTTTAGAAGTATACCCAACAGGAGGGGCACTCTCTGTGACTAAGCTTTTGTTGAGGGAATTGACAACTAGATTCAATTTGCCAACTTCTTTAGAATTAGAAAGGGGAATTAATTTTAAAACTGAAGCCTGAGAATTATTTGAATGACATTGAAGATGGAGCAGCAATTCCATTGTGAATATCATCCAGCAGCATTGGCAGTTGTAGAGAGGGCAGATGGTGCCCTGAAAGCAAAGGTAGCAAAGGTATGTTTATATACTGAATTGAAAGGAGCATTCCCAACAAGACTACAGGTTGTCTCCTTATGATATCCTGATGAGCTGAGCCATGTAAATCCCTGCCATTCCTTCATCTGCACTTGTTATTATTACTGATTACATGAGTCTGCATTACTGCAAGAGTTTGGCTAATTTGGTACACTCTATCTCTCAAAAGGTGAATTTGATTACACCACAAGCAAGTGAGGAACTGAGCCACAGCCTAAAAACTGCAGACAGGGTTATAGCAAAGAAGCATGTTAGGAAGAACTGCCCCAAACCTCAATGGAAGAGGCCTTATCAAGGGATCTTGGTTGTAATATACATACTTTTGAAATTAATTTAACATATATGAATTATAATATGAATATTTATATGTAAATGTTTACATTTTTGTTAATTATATTTGTTTTAGTAGTGCACTGTTTGGGTTTGTAGGGGAGCAGGGTAGAAAGATACAATTCAGTTGATATAAATGTTAATTCATTTTTAATGTTAAATTAATTATTTAATTGATTATCAATTATTTAAACAATGTTTTAATCGTACATTGGGTTTGTAGGGGAGCAGGGTAGCAAGGTACAGTTCATTTGATATAAATGTTAATTAGTTTTTAATTTTAAGTTAATTATTTATTTGATTATCAATTATTTAAATTGTTTTTAATCGTGCAATTTATTTTTAAAAAACTATAACGTATATTTTAATTTGTATATTTTTGTTAGTAATTTATATTATAGAGGTGGGTTCCTGGCATTGTAGGGTAGCCAAGTGGGATGGTATTGAAGGTGTGATATTTTTTACTGCATGATTTATCATATTTAATTGATAAATTGATAATTATTTATCATTGTATGGGTTTACTTATATAAATGATTCATTTTAGTTGAATGATATATTACTATAATATGGTTTTAATAATATTGTTTGGAAAATGGATTTTTATTTTTTTATTTTACAACTTGTTGGTTTGTGCCAGTATTATTTTAAAGTAAATATTGTTGTATTTATTTGTTTTTTTGCTGTTGTTTTTACGTCTGTAGTTAGAGAACGGATTTTTTATTAAATTAAAGTGAAGTTAATTTGATATTTGATATTTTGTAATTGTATGATTTTCATTTAAAATTATCTATGTATTCATTTATGTATCATGTATGTATTTATTTTTATACATATTATTTATTTTTTTAATTTTTAATTGCCACAAAAAAGAAGCAGAAGTAGCAAATATAGCAACATTTTCAAATAAAGATACATCAGTAAGCATGTGCAGAGCGCAAAGGAGCATTTATGAAGAAGAAAAGAAAGAATAAAAGAAGTAGAAGGAGAGAAGAAAAGAAAAAGACAGGGAAGGAGGAAGAAAAAATACGAATAGAAAGAGAAAAGAAAAAGATGAGGATACATACAATCACTACTCCCAATGAAGGCAGGACCAAACCCTGCGCAGTTTTAACAGGGATCGGGGGCCTCTAGCTTTAGCCAATGCAGTTTCCATTTCAAAGATCTCCCTCATCAGAGACCAAAATTTATTAATATTGGCAGGTGTGACAAGTATCCAAGAGCGGGCTATACACAGACGAGCACAAGAAGCAATAATAGAGGCTAAGGGATCTGTAAGGCACACGGATTCGGAAAATAGTCCCAACAGCAGCTCTTTCCCTGTGACCGGGCTATCATAGCCGACCCAAGTTGGCAAAGCCAGAGCAATGTTAGACCAAAAATCCTTCAACCGAGGGCAGGTAAAAACATATGGTGTAGATCGGCAGTGTATTCCTGGCATTTAGGGCAGTTGGTCTTAGCAGTGGTTGAGTTGTTAGCCCATTTGGAAATTCGCTCGGGATTGTAGTAGAGCATAAAAATAATTTTATGCTGTTGTAATTTTAGATTGACAGATGTTACAGATGAATCAATAGTTTGAAGAGACTCTTGTATTTCCTCCCTAGAAATATCAGAGCCAAAAATCCAACTAAGTTTTGCAGCGATTTGTACACCGTCATCGCCCACCGCCCCGTTAAGTTTTTGATACATTTTGCCAATGGCTCCTCGCCCTTTGGTGCCAACAAATATAGGCAAGATCTTGCATAAGCTAGACAACTCGGATAGTCCCCGACCTCGAGTAAAATAATCCCTAACTTGCAAGTATTTGAAAACATGGGTTTGTGAGAGATCAAATTCTACTTTTAACGATAAAAAAGTTTGGAAACCCTGATCATTGTGTAACTGACCCATCTGCATTATGCCCTTAAATTGCCATTCTTTCCCGATATGACCGTGAAATGTATAAGGAAACAAAGAATTCCCCCATAGCACCGTATATTAGTGAGGGTCGGCTATTGCATAGGTTTTACAGATTTCACGCCATATTTTGGTAATATCTGATTACCTTAAAACGACCTCGCTTAAAATAGTTAGGACCAGATGTTTGATATAGTAAAAACCCAGTATTTGGCCTGCATGCCAATTGGGATTTGTATCAGTTCCTCTGAGTAAACTCTGTATCAGTCCAATGAATGCTGCCCAGAAGTATAGCTTAAAATCAGGGAGGTTGAATCCGCCCTGTATATATGAAAGTTTTAGAATAGCTCTTCTAGCCCGTCGATATCCCCAAATAAAGCTACCTAAAACACTATCTAGATGTTTGAAAAAAGAAGATGGTGGGATGGTACGAAAAAGATATAAACATTTTGGTAAAATATTCATTTTAACCACATTGCACCGCCCATAGATACTGAGATGCAGATGGTGCCAACTTTGTAGCTTCTCCGCCACTTTCTTTAGTAATGAATCATAGTTTATTGGGATGATTTCATTGACTTGGCTGCTAAGACATACCCCCAGATAGATAGCTGTATTTGTAACTCCAAGAGTTGCTGGGGGGGGGGTCTAATTGAAAATTACAAATTGTCTGTGTTTTATGCAAATTTAGCTTGTAGCTGGAAAAAGAGCCAAATTGCTGGGCTTCATACAGGATTGCGGCCATAGCTTACACAGGGTCAGCTGAAAAAATCGCAATGTCATCCGCATATGCGGTTAGCTTTAGATTTGTCCCATTCAGATTAACTGGATCGATATTGCCATTGATCAACAGATGTTGGATAAAAAGGCTTGATGTAATAGCAAATAATAAAGGGGATAACGGACAACCCTGCCGAGTCCCCGTTTGGATTGAAAAAGAAAGAGAGGAGGTTTAATTGTAGCTGTTGGGTGGTTGTATAGTTTCTGTACCGCCGAGATACACCTTCGACCGAAGCCCATACAAGACATAAATATCCATAGTGTTTCCCATGTCACCCGGTCGAAGGCCTTCTCGGCGTCTAACATCAACATTCCCATCTGCTGACCTATCTGACCAGAAACACCGAATTCGGCTATTGCAGTGTTAATATGAGCGGCAGTGTCTCTTCTGGGAACAAAGCCGTGCTGCTGCTCTGAGACTATTAAGTGAATTACCAGAGCTAGGCGAGCCACGAGAATTTTCGAAAAAAGCTTAGCGTCGGCATTGATCAGCGCTATTGGTCGATATGAACTTATATCGTCAATGAGCTTCCCCTTTTTTGGAAAAACAATGATATTAGATGTGTTCCAAGAGAGAGGGACCTCTTCTCCCTGAAAAATAGAGTTGCATATCTTAAGGAAGATAGGGACCAGTATATCTTTAAAGATTTTATTGCTGAGACTTGCATAGAAATAGTGAATCTAACCCCTCCGAAGTCCAACACTTTCCATACTGTTGGATAAACGGAGGTGGAAATAGTAAATCTAACCCTTCTGAAGTCCAACACTTTCGCTACTGTTGTACAGACTGGAGTGGGAATAGTAAATTAACCACTTACGAGTTGATTACTTTCCCTAATGTTGCCTAGACTGGAGTGGTAATTATAAATTTAACCCTCCAAAGTCCGACAGTTTCCATACTGTTGTTTGGGCTGGAGTGAAAATAGAAATCCTAATTCCTCCATAGTTCAACACTTTACCTACTGTTGCGTAGACTTAGTTGGAAATATTAAATCTAACATCTAAAAAGTCCCTGCTGTTGCATAGAGTGAAGCAGTACCTAATTTGTAAAAACATTAAGAGCCAGGGCCCATCTTGGAAGGCCACTGCAGCTTGTACCACCCATACCCTGCCAGCGCTCCCAGTGACAGTACCAACAAAACACCTAACTATCTCACTCCTACAAGTGTGACACTTCAGCCTATTTCAGACCACACAAACCTATATTAATGGCACAAGATGCTGGTATTATTCATTTTCAATGTATACTGACAAAATAAACACGGTTGTTATGCTCATCTCAAAATTAAAAAGACAGCGCCACCATGTGGTGGATTGTCACTTGAGTTGTTGCTAACAGTTAAGTGCTGGTGCTGATCACCCGAAAACACTGACACAAATTAAGCACTGGACTGGAGTGTCAATTGTAAATTAACCCCTCACAAGTCAAATACATTCCCTAATATTGCCTAGACTGGAGTGGGGAATAGTAAATGGAACCCTTCTGAAGTCCAGTACCTGCCCTACTGTTGCATAGTCTGGATTGGGAATAGTAAATCTAGCACCTCCAAAGAGCAGCACTTTCCATATTGTTGTATGGACTGCAGTGGGAATAGTAAATGAACTCCTCACAAGCTGAACACTTTCCCTATTGTTGGTTTAACTGCATTTATATAAATTATTTTTGGCACTGTTATATAACATTGACAGTTTTTATTTTTTTGATAATTTGCATTTTGGTATTTTTATATTATTTTTAGGAAAATGTATTTTTTGTTGGACTAAAATTTTGTATTTTTATGACATTACGTTAACTCCTTATTACATTTTGCAATATATTGCTATAAGTTCTTACTGCTGTTTTTAAAATGTATTTAACCCCTTCGACGCTTGTGACGGAGCGGTTCCGTCACGTGCGTCGGTTGCGCTGTGCGCATGACGGAACCGCTCCGTCATGGCCCCGCCCGCGCACGGAATCTTCAGCGCGGCGCGGAAATCCGCGCCGCGCTGAAGGGGTTAATAGTAAATATTGTCATATTTTTTCATTATAACAATATTTAAATTGTATGTTTATGTTGTAAATTTAATAAAATATGTGCCTGTATATATATATGTACGTGTATATACTATCATTGTGAGTACCTCGCAAAATTATTATCAATCAAATAATGCACCGCACTCCTGCAGTCTTCTATAACTGTTTTGTTTATTCAAAACACAATCTCCTCCACCACTATCACCGATGTTTTGACCAAGAAATGGCCTTTCTCACGGTTTTCGTGAGTCCATCCTCGCTTTCCAACTTTATACATTTGCCATATTAGCCCATTATGAGGCATTAGGGGACTTGTATTTCTTTACTGATCACAAATGTCTCTCACTTCTTAATCATAGATTATATAGTATTTTGTTTCATACATATCATATGGTGTCCCCATGTCATTCATCAGTGGTCAACTAATTTATAGAGATGCATTTATTGATTTTAAATCCGGGTTTTGTTGTCCCTGCACATTGCTGGCTTGTGCTGCCTTGTGTTCATTATTGTTCCCCATCCTCACAGATAGGTCTGTTGGGGTTCTTTTTGATATTGTTGATACACGTTCATGGGTTGTCCCTGCATGTTGCTGGCTTATATTGCCTTGCATTTAGTGTTGTTTCTCATCCACACAGGTAGTCCGGTTGGGGTTCTGTTTCATATTGAAGGTACATGTTCGTGGGTTGGTACCCATTACCGGTAAGTGCCTCTGTATCGAAGTAATTACATGCAAGTCTCTTGTATGTGTTAAATTCATTTCACGATTGATGGTTGGTACCCTACTGATTAAATCAATCAAACCACATCCTTCCTTTAACTTTGTCTATGGGTGCTTCCAATAAATGAATATGTAGCTCCTCATCTCCGTTCATGCCGTGAGGAGCCTTGGTCTGAAATCTAATGATCAGGCGCGGCTCCAGTCTTCTCAGTTTCAGCGTCCGATATATATATATATATATATATATATCTAACAGTTGTTCAGGACTCACAATTCATAATGTATTGTATACAATGCAAGAATTCAGCAAAAGTTTTTTTTTATTAACCACAACAGTGATCACGGTTCATGTATAAACAAGTAAACACTTCCGATGAAGAAATTTTCTTTCTTCATGACTGGCAGCAGATGCCATGACAGTTACAAATCCAAGGAACAAGCATTTACCAATACTAGCACTGCATGATTTGACAATAATGGAATGTACACAGTGCCAGAAGATATTATGGATCTAGTGAATCTAATATAATTTAGAGCCCTGAATAAGTCCTGTGTGGACGAAACGCGTCAGCTACTGGATTTTATCATTCATTTCACTGATGTAACTTTACATGAGAGGATATTCAATAAAGAACAAATGAAAAAAGAAAATTTTGAGATTGTAAGTGTTTACCTGTTTATACATGTACCGTGATCTTATATATATATATTCACTTAAAAAACCATAGATTTCACACATGTTATAGTTAGCTGGACATTTCCCTCGTAAAAAACCAATGAAATTCCCCCGTTATAGTTAGTGCAGGCAACTATAACTCACGCGACCACAATCCTCTGTTGATGACGTCAGATATTACATCACTGATTACATATGTGTCTTTCTGAAAAATAAATATTTGTAATATATGTATAGCTAAAGATTAATGGAAGAAGACATGGGTAAATAGGTGTCTAAATACAGTGATGTAATATCTGACGTCATCAGCAGAGGATTGCGGTCGCGTGAGTTATAGTTGCCTGCACTAACTATAACGGGGGAATTTCATTGGTTTTTTACGAGGGAAATGTCCAGCTAACTATAACATGTGTGAAACCTATGGTTTTTTAAGTGAATTTGCAAGGTTTTTTAAATGCTAATTCCTAACTATAACGTGTGTGAAACCTATGGTTTTTTAAGTGAATTTGTACGTTTTTTTAAATGCTAAGTTATGTATTTATTAATATTTTTTTTTTTCAGGTTTTTCACCGTGCGCGCACCGTGCGCGCGCTGTGGGCACTCGGTGCGCTTCACGCACCGAGCGCCCACGATGCGTTGTGCGTGCCGTGCGCGCACAGTGCACGCACCCCGCGCTTTTTCGTCAAAAAAATACATGTTTTTTTCACCCTTGGGGGTCCTTCAGTGACCCCCTGACAAAGGCTAGGGGGTCAGGAACTGTCCACCCTGCGCCCTTTTCACGTTCTCCACCTTTGTTTTTCACTGCCTCAGACTGCGCGAGACAAAATGGCGGCCGACACTTCCTGATTTCGACCGATTCGAATGTTTACTGACATCTAACAACCAATCAGAATTGCGCTCGCGCACGGTGCGCGCTTATAGATATATATGTACTTTTGACTGAAATTTTCTCTGGAACTACTGAACAGATTGACTCCAGATATTCAAAAGGCACATCCCTGACCTGAGGACTACCTCTCTGCCAAATTTCAAGTAATTCTGTTCAGCCGTTCGGGCTGTACCTTGGACTAAAGGTCCCTATGGAAAAATGCATGGGGAAAATGTGTTTTGGGACCCACTTTTTTCTCGGCCCCCACTTGACTAATCACCCCGAGACTTTCAGGGTAGGAGCGGAGCGGAGCGCCCCACCTATTTTGAAAAATTCGCGAGGATTCGTCAACCGGCGCCAAAGTTATTCAAAATAGAATTTTCAGGTTTCCTATGGAAACACGGTCCTAACTATAACTATCTACTGGCGACCGCCAGTAGATAATATATATATATATGCCACCTGTTAGATCTGGGGGTCTCTAGTTGGCAGGGTAGGTACCACTGTCCAAGTAGGGACCCTTGCTTCTAGTCAGGGAAAGGGGGATACACTGTTAAGATAACCCCTGCTCACCCTCTAGGTAGCTTGGCCTGAGCAGTCTAGGCTATCAAAGGCAATGTGTAAAGTATTTGTACCAACACTCACAGTAACGCAGTGAAAACACCACAGATTTACTCCACACCAGTTTTAGAAAAATAATGTATCTTTACTAAAAACTTCACAAGACCAAATACTACAGACAAACCAACATATAATTCAAACGGTTACTTTAAAGATAGTTCAAGAGTTTGCAGAAAGTACTCCAGGATGTCAAAATCAGTGTCCTGCACAATGCGACTCTCAATGCACAAAATGCGATACTCCTGAGATCCTGGGGAGGCTTTGCAGCAGCCCTGCTTCACGCAGCAGAGGTGGATGCGCCGGCTCCGATTTGTAGGGGGAGGATGCGATACCTTTGGCTTTCGTTGCGTAGGTTTCTTGGGGGGAAGCTTCACGCACAGGTTCGATGCGACACTCTTCGATGTGGTGCGATGCGTGGCGCAGCGTTGCCTTCCGGCGCCGCAACTCTCGATGCGCCACAGAACGGGACTCTGCGTCGACGCACGCAGCGACTGGAGACTTTTCACGCACCGGCAGTGGTGCGGCCCGCAAACTGGTTCTGCGACGACCCTCGCAGCGTCAGGAATCTTCTCGCACCGGGACGATGCTCGACGCACTCGGCGATGCGGGGACCTGCGTGTTGCGATGGTGCCGCGATGAAATTTTCCTCGCACTCTCGTCTTGCGACACGCAATCGGATGATGCGTTGGGTACCAGTCACTCTTGTTCACGCTTCTGCTTCCCAGCTCCCAAACACAGCAAAATGACCTCCTGAGGCCCCAAGACTGGGCAAGCACTCCAAGGCAGGTCAGAACTCCTTCAGCAGAGTTCCAGGGGAGCTGGTGGTGAAGTCCTTTTGTTCCTGGGACTTCTTAACAGGGAGCCAGCTCTTCTCAGGCCCTTGGAGATCAGAATCAAAAGAAGGGGACACAGCAAAGTCCCCCCTCTCCTTGGCAGCAAAGCAAAACAGCAAGCAGGCAGTCTTCTCCTCTTCAGTCCTTTTCAGCTTTCTCCTTGGCAGAGGTTTCTTCTTAGTTCCAAAGTGATCTAAAGTTTTAGGTGTCTGGGGTCCTCTTCTTATACCCCTCCAAGTCTTTGTCTCTCTTTGTTCCAGTGGGGGGATTCCCCTGCTCAAACCGGTTCCTGGGTGTGCTCTGCTCTGGAGCACCTGGTTCCTTTCAGAGTGAGGGGCAGGGTCGTTAGACGCTCAGCAGGAGGTGGAGCCTTCTTTGTGCCAGCAGAGGCAGAGTCCTCAGCCTGGCCAGCAGGGGGTGGAGCCAGCTTTGTGTTTGGCAGGGACAGCCCTATTCAAACCCAGGGACTACTCCTCCCACCCATCTAAAGCAGATCTCCCTATTCACCCTGCTGCTGACTCATCCAGGCTCCTGGAGCCACCTGGCCCATCACATGACACCCTTCAGCCAACCAGCACACAGGCACACAGGAAGGTTAAACAGGAGAATAGCTACTTTCTAAAAAGTGCTATTCTCACACAGTGAATTTAAAAACCATCTTGCTAAAAAGATGTATAATTAAATTCTGAACACAGAGATACCAAACTTGGATTTTCTATCTTGCCCTTATGGGAAGATAGGCATGTAAAACAGCCTTCCCCATTCTATCCTATGAGCAAGATAGCCTCCAAGCAGTGAAAAACGAAAATGGCTGTAATTCACTACCAGGGCATGTTACACACCTCAGTACATGCCCTACCTTTCAGATACACTGCACCCAGCCCAGGGGGGTACCTAGGGCCACCATAGGGATGCCTGACATGTACAGAAAGGGAAGGATAAGGCCTGGTCAGTGGGTGCACTGGCCAGGTCGACATGGCAGTCCTGGACTGCACATAGGCACTGCAAGCAGGCCTAAGACATCATTTTAGCGCTACTCCTGTGGGTGGCACAATCAGTGCTGCAGCCCACTAGTAGCATTTGAATCACCAGCCCTGGCACACGCAGTGCACTTTACTAGGGGCTAACAGGTGAAACAAATATACCAATCATGGATAACCAATCAATATCACAATTTATACAGAGAGCATATGCACTTTAGCACTGATCAGCAGAGGTAAAGTGCCCAGAGTCCTATTGCCAACAACCACGGGTCAGAAAAAATAAAGGAGGAAGAAGCAAAAAGTTTGGGGATAACCCTGCAAAAAGGGCCGTTTCCAACACAACCCCCTTCCAGCCTAAAGCCAGGGTAGACCAAGCGATACCTCGATGGGATTCCCTGCTTAGGGCGATAGAACACGGAAACTGGCCCAAACAGCAGGGCACTATTCCTGTTCTACGCCTTCCTGAACCCGGTTGGATCTCTCCATCCATACTCTCAGGGTCCACCACGCCAACCCATGTGGAACCCTTCTCTTCACCTGTGGACACCACCTGTGCAGCACCTAGCCTTAACTTGCTCACAGATGTGTCCCAACAGACAGACAGCAAGCCGCAGTGACCAGTGACAGTGGTAAGGGATGAGACCCAGGCCTTATGCCTCTCAGGGCTCTCAAGCCCCTGTGGCGTCAGAGGGTGGGGGGCGGTAGCCCCAGGTGCTTGGCACCCTTTGTCCACTCCCTTCCCTGTCAGGTCGGGTCTGACAACCTGGCACTGACCGACCAGCTCCGGGCCTGTATCCGGTGGCTGGACAGGAGGCTGCGGTAGGCTTTTCCATACCCAGTCCCCCTCTTCCTTGGGGCTCTGTACCCTCCCACCTGGAGTGGTACCCCCTGCTAGAATAGTCAGGGCACCTGTGGCAGGTGTCCTGCACCATTCACCCACCAGTTCAGGGGTTCTATCCTGCAACTGGGATCCCAGGTCAGGGGGGACACCCCGGACCTGGCCCTCCAACCTAGGGTCTACACCCTCCAGGTGAACCGGGGTCAGAGGCGAGGACTCCCTCCCTCTGCACCCCCTTCCAGAGTGCTGCACCCTCCCCACTGGAGTGGTACCCCTGGAAGCCAAACCGGTCAGGACACACCTTACAGATGTCCTTCCCTCCAGGTCAGGCAGATCCTGAACCTGGTCTCCCAACCCAGGGACTAAACCCTGCGGTTGCACACCTGCCTGGCATGCCAGGACTTCTGGGGACTCACACAGTATATCCCCGAGGGTGACACATGACTCATGTGTCTCGTGACAGTCTGCCTGGCGCAGATCTCCCGGCCCCTGTCCACCTGACAGTGCGCGAAGATCCCCCAGGACCGAAGTGGTGTCACCATGGTCACTCCTAGGGGACTCAGCCCTTCTGGCTGGTCCCTGACCCACTGGTTCTCCCACTGGGGAACACATCCCCCTCTCACCCCTCAGTCTGGACTTCTGCACCCTCCCAACTGGAGCGGTACCGCCAGACACCAGAACCACTGGAGCCCTGTTTACAGAGGCTCCAGGTTCTCCTGACACTAGGAGATCCTCCTCAAATGGCCTACTAGCACTGTCTAGGCCCCCAACCTGGTGTTCCCTTAAGAACCCACCAGGCCCTGAGACTGGGTTTCGGGCACCTTGGGACCCACAGTCCCACACTCACCCCTTCTCCACTGAGACAGGACGTTAGCCCCTACACCCCTCCCACTACACTGGGACCTAACTGGGCTACACTGAACCTCTTCCACCTCACAGGTCTGGAAGATATCCGGGCCACTCCTTTTGGGATCACTCCCCAATGCCTCTCCAGACCTTTTGACATCCAACCAAAGGTCTGCCTCCAATGCAAGCTCTCTGGAACCAGAGAACTCACACTCCACCGGGTGTTGGCATAGCTCTGGAAAACAGGGACTTAAAATATGCTCTCCAACAAATGAATCCCACAGCCCCCCACAGTTGTTAACCAAGCTACCGTTTGCCTCACCCTCCAGTGCCTCACACAAGTACCCCACACCACTCTCCTGAGATTGGCAAGACAGTACCTGACTGTCTCTGTCACACAACTCACACTCTCCTGGGCGGTCTTCACACTCACACACCAAGGTTTCTACCATGGGGGAACCCCTCTCCCTGTACCTCTCATCTAGGGTCAGTAGAGTGTCCCTCCCACCACTAGGAATATGGTCCCCTGTGCCAGTTCCCCAATCTACTTCAGGGACACTGCACCCCACTGGAACTACATCATAAACCTGAACCCCCTGGTGTATGTCAACCCCCTCCTTCAAGTCAGACGCCACATCTCTGGGTGTTTGTACCTCTCCCTCAGCACTGGATATTACAATCTTGCTGCCACCATCTGAGCTGGACTCCACCTCCAACTCAGCAAAGCTCACTTCTTGAGCTACCCATTTTTCTTCTTCAGCTGAGACAGTCATGGCCTCAAGCCTCTCGAGCTCCATATCAAGCTCCCTCATCCTCAACTCATCAGCCAGAAGCAATTTCTTCTCCTCCAAGGCACGGGCATTCCTGCTCTCCTCCGCCGCCTTGTCTACTTCCGATTGCTTCATTTTCATTTTCATTATTTCCAATTCATGGTTTCTCACCCTTTGATTCTCCTCCAACTCCTCTGGAGTGAGCCCCCTACTGGAATGGGAGCTGCTAGCCCTTGAGACTGCTCTGCCCACGGGCAGATCTTGGGGAATAAAACCATTCTCTTCATCTGCATCATCTTCCTCTTGGGCCTCCCAACAGGCCTTCAAGAATCTTTGTAGCACATCCTTTCTAGATCCGCTTTTCACAGGGCAACCAAGGTCTTTGCAGAATTGCTTGAGCTCCTCAACTTTGTACGAATACAAATCCTCAATGGAAAACTCCAATTCTGCCCTCTCACTTGTTGCCATCTGAGACATGATGCTCTTGAAGAGTTACTCAAAAATAGAGATCAAAAATAACACAGTATGTGGTTGTCTATTGGTCTGCACTTAAACTAGTGATGTACACCAATTACTGTGGGTCAAGTACAAATACAAGTTCAATCCTCACCGCTGACCACCAATGTTAGATCTGGGGGTCTCTAGTTGGCAGGGTAGGTACCACTGTCCAAGTAGGGACCCTTGCTTCTAGTCAGGGAAAGGGGGATACACTGTTCAGATAACCCCTGCTCACCCTCTAGGTAGCTTGGCCTGAGCAGTCTAGGCTATCAAAGGCAATGTGTAAAGTATTTGTACCAACACTCACAGTAACACAGTGAAAACACCACAGATTTACTCCACACCAGTTTTAGAAAAATAATGTATCTTTACTAAAAACTTCACAAGACCAAATACTACAGACAAACCAACATATAATTCAAAAGGTTACTTTAAAGATAGTTCAAGAGTTTGCAGAAAGTACTCCAGGATGTCAAAATCAGTGTCCTGCACAATGCGACTCTCAATGCACAAAATCCGACACTCTCGTGCCCAACAGTACCTGTAGTTGCGATAAGGTTCCCAAAAGCTATAACAAGGAAGATGGCAAAGGCGATGCGATACTCCTGAGATCCTGGGGAGGCTTTGCAGCAGCCCTGCTTCACGCAGCAGAGGTGGATGCGCCGGCTCCGATCTGTAGGGGGAGGATGCGATACCTTTGGCTTTCGTTGCGTAGGTTTCTTGGGGGGAAGCTTCACGCACAGGTTCAATGCGACACTCTTCGATGTGGTGCGATGCGTGGCGCAGCGTTGCCTTCCGGCGCCGCAACTCTCGATGCGCCACAGAACGGGACTCTGCGTCGACGCACGCAGCGACTGGAGACTTTTCACGCACCGGCAGTGGTGCGGCCCGCAAACTGGTTCTGCGACGACCCTCGCAGCGTCAGGAATCTTCTCGCACCGGGACGATGCTCGACGCACTCGGCGATGCGGGGACCTGCGTGTTACGATGGTGCCGCGATGAAATTTTCCTCGCAATCGGATGATGCGTTGGGTACCAGTCACTCTTGTTCACGCTTCAGCTTCCCAGCTCCCAAACACAGCAAAATGACCTCCTGAGGCCCCAAGACTGGGCAAGCAATCCAAGGCAGGTCAGAACTCCTTCAGCAGAGTTCCAGGGGAGCTGGTGGTGAAGTCCTTTTGTTCCTGGGACTTCTTAACAGGGAGCCAGCTCTTCTCAGGCCCTTGGAGATCAGAATCAAAAGAAGGGGACACAGCAAAGTCCCCCCTCTCCTTGGCAGCAAAGCAAAACAGCAAGCAGGCAGTCTTCTCCTCTTCAGTCCTTTTCAGCTTTCTCCTTGGCAGAGGTTTCTTCTTAGTTCCAAAGTGATCTAAAGTTTTAGGAGTCTGGGGTCCTCTTCTTATACCCCTCCAAGTCTTTGTCTCTCTTTGTTCCAGTGGGGGGATTCCCCTGCTCAAACCGGTTCCTGGGTGTGCTCTGCTCTGGAGCACTTGGTTCCTTTCAGAGTGAGGGGCAGGGTCGTTAGACGCTCAGCAGGAGGTGGAGCCTTCTTTGTGCCAGCAGAGGCAGAGTCCTCAGCCTGGCCAGCAGGGGGTGGAGCCAGCTTTGTGTTTGGCAGGGACAGCCCTATTCAAACCCAGGGACTACTCCTCCCACCCATCTAAAGCAGATCTCCCTATTCACCCTGCTGCTGACTCATCCAGGCTCCTGGAGCCACCTGGCCCATCACATGACACCCTTCAGCCAACCAGCACACAGGCACACAGGAAGGTTAAACAGGAGAATAGCTACTTTCTAAAAAGTGCTATTCTCACACAGTGAATTTAAAAACCATCTTGCTAAAAAGATGTATAATTAAATTCTGAACACAGAGATACCAAACTTGGATTTTCTATCTTGCCCTTATGGGAAGATAGGCATGTAAAACAGCCTTCCCCATTCTATCCTATGGGCAAGATAGCCTCTCAGCAGTGAAAAACGAAAATGGCTGTAATTCACTACCAGGGCATGTTACACACCTCAGTACATGCCCTACCTTTCAGATACACTGCACCCAGCCCAGGGGGGTACCTAGGGCCACCATAGGGATGCCTGACATGTACAGAAAGGGAAGGATAAGGCCTGGTCAGTGGGTGCACTGGCCAGGTCGACATGGCAGTCCTGGACTGCACATAGGCACTGCAAGCAGGCCTAAGACATAATTTTAGCGCTACTCCTGTGGGTGGCACAATCAGTGCTGCAGCCCACTAGTAGCATTTGAATCACCAGCCCTGGCACACGCAGTGCACTTTACTAGGGGCTAACAGGTGAAACAAATATACCAATCATGGATAACCAATCAATATCACAATTTATACAGAGAGCATATGCACTTTAGCACTGATCAGCAGAGGTAAAGTGCCCAGAGTCCTATTGCCAACAACCACGGGTCAGAAAAAATAAAGGAGGAAGAAGCAAAAAGTTTGGGGATAACCCTGCAAAAAGGGCCGTTTCCAACACCACCAAATGCCACATATCCCGTCAAACTCTTTTCAAGGCAGGTGCTCTTTTCGTGAGAGTGGCATCTCACACACAATATTCGTGCAACATTGCTATGTTGTAACATAGTGGTGAATAGACACTGAGATAATTCCAGTGAGAGTGTCCAATTTAGGGCAATACTACAGTCCTTCATCAATGCTCAGATGAATCATCCAATAAGACCGAAGCACTGAGCTTAAAGGAAATGGAGGTGAAATTGACTAAACCTTTATTGAATCAACATTGAGAAAGGCGAGGAGTGCTCTTCTGTCCTTTGTTGGATATTTGGTGGTGAACATATATATATATATATTCACTGAAAAAACCATAGGTTTCGGGGGCGTTATAGTTAGCTGGACTTTTCACTCATACAAAACCATTGAAATTAACTCGTTATAGTTAATTCAGCTAACTATAACTCGCGCGCCCGCAATGCACTGCTGATGACGTCACATATTACATCACTCATGACATGGTCAGTGACATCACTCATGACATCACTGATGACATCTCAAATGACATCACTGATGATATCGCTGATGACATCATCCAGTGAATGTGTGTTTTTCTGAAAATTACATATGTTTTATATATGTATATCTCAAGGTCGATGGAAGAATAAATGTGTATATAAGTGTCTAAATGGATGATTTGTTTTTGAAAAATTGATTGTATAACTGACTGATTAAGTGTATCTTAGTGAATACATGGCTTAGTGAGTAATGTTTAAATATGTAAATATCTGTATCAGTCTCTCACTTTGTGTATAAGTGGCTGCATGGGTTGGTGAGTAGCTACATGAGTGTCTATATAGGTTATTAGTTGGTTTTTTGAGTGTCTGTATGGTTCGGTGGGGGGTATTACGTAGTGCATAGGTGCATGAATGAGTGACTCTCTGTTTGTATGTGTTGAAGACAGCATGTGTGCAGGACTGTATGGGTGGATGAGTGTGTGCATGGGTGTGTTAGCGAGTGAATGACTGTCTCACTAGTGTCTTTATGAGTAACTACATATGTTTTAAACTAGTATATGTGACTTTTGGTGTATATAAGTGAGTATATGTGAGAGTGAGAGATTGAAAGAGTTCCTGTATGAATAAGTATGTGTTTCTATAAGTGATTGTTTAAAAGACTAAGTATGTGTACGTTTCTGTAGAAGTAAGTGTGGTGGTGTGTGTATAACTGTATATGCAAGTAAATGGATGTTTGATTCTTTATTAGCATGAGTGACTATGTGTGTGAGTAATTCTATGGATGAGTGGCGTTGTGTAACAGGATGTATAGGTGTATGACTACATATGATGAGTGAGTACATGTATGAGTGACTGTATAGGACTGTTGGTGAATGAGTGGATGTGTATGTGGATCTTAGAATTACTGAATAGGTTGTTGTAATTGGTATTGGTATGTCCATTGTTTTGAACATTTTAGTTTCTATTTTTGAATGTGTGTATCAAAGGTTATATTAGGGGGAGAGGAGGTCTGCCACTCTGTCACAAGGATGATGTCATCAGTGATGTCACCAGTGATGTCATTTGAGATGTCATGAGTGATGTCACTGACCATGTCATGAGTGATGTAATATGTGACGTCATCAGCAGTGCATTGCGGGCGCGCGAGTTATAGTTAGCTGAACTAACTATAACGAGGGAATTTCAATGGTTTTGTACGAGTGAAAAGTCCAGCTAACTATAACGCCCGTGAAACCTATGGTTTTTTCAGTGAATTTCTAAGGCTAATTTCTAACTATGCCTACAGAGATAGGACATGTGAAGAAAGAAGAAAAAACGCACAGAAAGAAAAAAAAGAAATTCAGAAAGAAGCAACAGAAGTCCTCAAAGACGAAGAAAAAGTGCAGGAAGAAGGATAACATGCAGAAAGCACAAACAGAAGAGCAGAAAGAAGCCTTGTTGCAAAATCATCCTATACCCTCAACGCTTTCAGACAGATACTGGTGGTAACTGAGTCTGACTAACCAGTCCTAGAGCCTGTGCTATGTTAATAGACACTCAGAATAAAGTGAAAACACCTACATACACTAGGGAACACTATGCGTTGGGGTCCCCCTGTGATTAGCATGACCTCCTCTGTAAGCCCCTAGTATATAATAGGGGAGGGGATTAAAACTACCTCTTAAAATGCGCCACAGGGCGTGTTTGCACACGTCACCTCAGGCCCCGTCCCCTCCCTTCCCCACTGTGTAAACATGCCCTGTGGCCGTTTTAAGTTGGGAGATTCAGTCCCCTTGAATCCTGAGGGTCCCTAGGGTCCAACTAGACCCACTAGGTACCTCCAGTAAGCGCCACTAGGGGTCCCTAGGGGCAAAATAGCCCACTATGGAAGGCCAGTAAGCGCAATTGCAGAGAGGTGTAAAAAGGGGCACGGCCTGCACCACCTCTCTGCAACGCACCTCAGGCCTCGTCCCCTCCCTTCCCCACTGTGTAAACACGCCCTGTGGCCATTTTTTAAGTTGGGAGATTAAGACCCCTTGAATGATGAGGGCCCCTAGGGGCAAAATAGTCCACTAGGTACGTCCAGTAAGCGCCATTGCAGAGAGGTGTAAAAAGTGGCACGGCCTGCACCACCTCTCTGCAATGCAGCTCAGTGGCACTTACTGGAAGCACCTGGTGGGCTAGTTAGCCCCCTGGGGCCCTCAGGATTGAAGGGGAATTATTTCCCCAACTTAAAACACGCCATAGGGCGTGTTTGCACACGTCACCTCAGGCCCCGTCCCCTCCCTTCCCCACTGTGTAAACGCGCCCTGTGGCCGTTCTAAGTTGAGAGATTAAGTCCCCTTGAATCCTAAGGGTCCCTATGGTCAAACTAGCCCACTAGGTACCTCCAGTAAGCGCCACAGAGCTGCGTTGCATAGAGGTGTAAAAAGGGGCATGGCCTCAGAACACCTGTCTGCAACGCAGCTCCCTGGCGCATACTGGAGATACCTGTTGGGCTAGTTGGCCCTCAGGGACCCTCGGTATTGAAGGGGAATTAATTCCCCAACTTACAACTGGCCAGGGGGCGCGTTTGCAGAGTGCTGCAAGGAGGGGGCGTTGCCGGTCTTTTATTTTTAAAATTTTTTTAAGAAGGAAGGCTGTGTGGCCCCCCCCCTTCTTTTTCTAATTTATTGGCCCTCGGGACCCCATGCCCCAGGGCCTGTACCCTAATTGTTTTTGTTGAAACAAATACATTTGGCCCTCCCAAGGCCTTAATCGGCACCGGGGACCCCAACCCCCGGGTCATGGCCTTTTATTTTTTTTAATTCTTTAGGAGGGGGGCTGCGTTGCCCCCTCCCCTCAGGCCACTTATGGCCCCGGGGACCCCATCTCCTGGGGCCGGCCTTTGTTTTTTATTATTTTTAAAAAAATATATATTTATAGAAACACCTAGGACATGCTGGACAAACCGTATGTACCTATCACCATGACGATTTGAGTGATATTCATTAAAAGGCGACTATGTATACAATGAATCCACGTGGAATGTAATTACACCGCTAGTGAAGCTCTGACGTGTCTGACGCCCTACCGTGCCTAATTCCCGCGCCCCCGCCGGTGGGTACTCTCCAAGTAGACACCCTTGTCGTTTATTTATACAAACATGGGTAGCTATTGACCGGCACATTTAATACACACGCACACCAAGCCATTCAAAGGGAATTCGACAAAAATTCAACCAAACTTTGCAAGAAACCCCACTCACGGTTAATAAAACACACATCCACCGCCGAATGTGTAATACTTTTTATTTTACTCTCTGGAAAGGAGACGGGCCTCACTTGAGAGTCACAGCGTGCTCCTGGCTGAGCCCAATGCTGTGTTACACCCACCAGTGCCCGCCGAGTGCCACACACCTCTGTGTTGTATTCCACCAGCTAGTGCGTATGCTATGACACTCTCTAGCCCATGTGCACTGTAACACCACCCCGTGAATATGTCATGCCACACTTGCCTTCGCACGGGTTATATTGCCCCATCTAACGTGCCTTCCTCGATGCCTATGTTATAACGCACAGCGCTATGCCATACATATTACAATCTGGGATCCATATCTTTGTCACAGTGCATATGCAATGTTACACTCCCCAGCACATATTTTATATTACAACTTTAGAGACTAGTTAGGTTACACAACACTGCCCTGTGCATATTACACTCCAAGGCGCATAACGCATAGCACGAGCTAGTGCCTGTGCTATCTCGCGCTCTCCAATTAATCTGTCATTGCGGACAATGTATTGCATATTATATTTCACGCCCCGGTTCATCTTATATCACACTTTTTGGTGCATAGTTTATACCATATACTATATCTAGTTTTCATTTTCAATCGTGCTCTCAGGACTATGTTCTATATAACACTGCGTCCACCTACACTTTTCACGGGCATTACATTTTGCGATGGGGGGTGGGAGGTCAGGGGGTGTTTCTGCCAAGTGAGCCCAGAGTCACAGTCACAAACGTCCTCTTCTTCCTGAATAAAAGTGAGATTATGCTGCATACTTGTTCATATTTTAAGTAGTTCGCACAGACACACATTTTAAAAACAATAAAGTTCCTAATACCCACCTTCTCTGAACAGTTAGCTTGCTGCCCCATCCACCTCCTCCCTATCATCTGTTGTCTAAATCCATGGACTAGCCTCCTCCCTCCTGCCATGCATGGTCTGATGTGCTGCCACTGCCCTCCATTTAGCATGATGTACCAGTCCACTCCTCCTGCCCTCCATTGCCCAATTCTATGGCCCATCATTGACCTCCTGATTAGCCTCTGTGCGTAGCTTGCTGCCCCTATTCTCCTTCCCCCTGCCCTCCGATGTCTTTGTGCATGCCCCTGCTCCATCCTTTTTGCCCACCATGTTCCATGGACCTGCCACTCCTATCTACTCTGAGTGTTCTGTTGAGCTGCCACTCCCCTCCCACCTGCCTAGCATTGTCAGATGACTGCAACCTGTCCCTGCCACCTCCACCCTGCCTGTCCACATGCCATGCCCCTATCCCCTTCCTCCTGTCCTCCATGGTCCATTTTACTGCCACACCCTTCTGCCCTCCCTGGTCTGTTGTGCTGCAACTGCTCCTCCTGCCTGCCCCACGCGGTCTGTTGTGAAGCCCCTTCCCCTGAACTCTCTTGTCTGTGCCCAGGTCCTGACCCTCCCTTCTATCCTCCATGGTCCTTTGTGTATGCCCCTGCACCCTCCTTCTTGCCCATCATAGCCATTGTGCTGCCACTAACCCTCCCGCTTGCCATGCATAGCCTTCTGTGCTGCCATGGCCCCTCCCACCTTCCCTGTGTGGTCAGCTAGCTGCCGCTGCCCCTGACCCCCTCCCACCTTCCCTCCATGGTCTGTGTGTATGCCATCATAGTCTCATTGTTGCTCTCCATGGTGTGTCTTGTTTCTAGTGTCCATCCTGCCTAACCTCGATGGTCATCTTGCTGCTCCTGCCCTGCCCCCTTGCCCCCAGCCCTCTGTTTCCATGTGCAGACCTCTATTCCTTCCCTCCTGGCTTGTCTGTTCCATTGTAATGCCCCTGATCTGTCCCTCCTGCCCTTTATGGTCTGTTATGCTGAAGCTTTCTCTCCTGTCTGTCCATTATGGTCAGCTAGCTACCATTGCCTCTTTCCCCTCTGTTCTCTGTTGTCCATGTGCATGGTCCTGTCCCCTCCCTATTTCTTTCTATGGATTGTTGTGCTGCACTCCCGTCCCGCATGCCCTGTGTCGTGTATTGTGCTGCTGCAAACCCTGATGCCTGCCCTGTAGGGTCAGTTTGGTGCACCTCTCCATGTCCCTCCTGTCCTCTGTTATCCGAGTCCATGTCCCTACCCCAATTCCTCCTGCCTACCATGATCCAATGTACCATACTTGCGAACATTTTGAATTTGGTAAGAGGGAGATTTTGAAAAAAAACTGGGGTATTGATTTTCCCCTTTGAGTTACATTGAAAAAGAGGAGATTGTAGACAGGAGACAGATCAAATAAAGCCCATTTGAGCTTAAAAACATTGGACGTTTCCTGGCTGAAACGGGTCTGTTGGCATGTATGGTTGTACTACCACTGCCTCTTCCTTCTGCCCACAATGGTCTATTACATTGCCACAGCCTCTCTTGCCAGTCCTGTATTGTTGGCTTGTTGCCCCTGCCCCCCTTTCCACTGCCCTCCATAGTCTGTTGTGCTGCCACTGCCCTTCCTGCCTGCCCAGTGTGGTCAAATTGTTGCCTCTGCACTCTCCTACCTGCCTTCAATTTTCAGAGTCCTTGCCCCTGGCCTCTGCCTCTCAACAGTATCCCAATGAACAACTAGATTGCTAACATTCTATATTTATTACAAAAGTGTGGAACGCCTGACGTCATCTTGATGTAATCAAAACTGTAATACCTAGAGCATTTCCTTTAGAAATTACATATATGAGAGGGTCTTATTTGCATCAAAATTATGGTTAGTGCTCTAAAAAACTAAAATGAGGACATATTTTCTGAGTTTTCAAATAGCGACAAAGAACTTTTCAAATTATTTGTAATCTTTATTGTTTTTTATCCAGTTGACCACTTGATTAAATGTTACACCTAGGGGAGAGGATGTGGTGTTACTTCCAGAGCTGCAGACTTTGCAACTGGGGAACCAGGTTGAAGTTTCTGCTTCAGCTCAACATTCTGTGATTCTGGTCAAATCACTTAATCTCCCCATGTCTACAACCAAAATGAATTTGATCTTGTGTGATGTAACCAATGCTCATGTAAAGCACTCCAATACCTGACAAGTCTGCACTATATAAAACTGCAAATACACAAAAAATAAGTGTTTTGCACACTTCTGTCATTGGGCTACATGTGGGTGATATTTGTGCTGCATTTGGTCTCTTTTGTCTCTGGTGGCCATCTTGGGAAATTTATTTGTTATGAAGTTTCCTAATTTCCTCATTTACTGCAGTCTTCTCAGTAGGAAATGCTTTCAGTTTTTACTTTGATTCCATCAAGAAGATATTCAGATATGTCACACATTTGCCATAAATTCTAAATGTTAGCTCTCTAGTTGCTCATTAGATCACTGTAGTAAAGCTACTGCTCACCATGGAAGTCTGCTGCTGGTATTAAAAGTGCATGTTTCAGTCTGCATATCAGAATTTTTTAATGAAATAGAAGAGGATTTGAGAAGTCACTCAAAATGTGCCCTAATTTTTCTTTCTTCAGCACTAATCATAATTTCTATGGCAAAATGAACCCCCTCATTGTGTTCCTTTTTAAATTAAATGTTTTAAGTGTTACCAGTTTATTCCAATCAAGATGGCTTCAGATGTGCCATACTTTTGTCATAAGTAAGACTGCTAGCGCTCTAGTTGTTCGTTAGAACACTCTGGGACACTCTGTCATTGGGCTATACTTGTGCTACATCTGGGTGATATTTGGGCTACATTTGGGCTCTTTTGTCTCTGGTGACCATCTTGGGAGATTTATTTGTTATGAAGTTTCCTAATTTCCTCATTTACTGCAGTCTCCTCAGTAGGAAATACTTTCAGTTTTTTACTTTGATTCCATCAAGAAGGCATTCAGATGTGTCACACATTTGCCATAAATTCAGAATGTTAGCACTCTAGTTGCTTATTAGATCACTGTAGTAAACCTACTGCTCACCAGGGAAGTCTGCTGCTGGTATTGAAAGTGCATGTTTCAGACTGCATGTCAGAATTTTTTTATGAAATAGAAGAGGATTTGAGAAGTCACTCAAAATGTGCCCTAATTTTTCTTTCTGCAGCACTAATCATACTTTCTATGGCAAAATGAACCCCCTCATTGTGTTCCTTTTTAAAATAAATATTTTAAGAGTTACCACTTTATTCCATTCAAGATGGCTTCAGGTGTGCAATACGTTTGTCATAAGTAGGACTGTTAGCGCACTAGTTGTTCTTTAGAACACTCTGGGAAGCTGCAGTAAAACACAAAGGAATCAACTGACAGTCTGTGCCCTTGTTGGATGTACATGTTTTACTGAGAATGTCAGACTTCATTCTCACATGACTGAGAAAGATAATGTGAATTTACAGAAAATATGCTCTCAGTTTAGCTTATAGATCACTTTCCAAACCTCTGTGGGAAAAGCATGAGAACATGGTTTTCTCTCAAACATGATTCATGATATCACAGAAAAAGGCTTCTTCACATGGTAAAATCACCTTAGAACACACCACAATTCCTAAAATGAGTATGGTACCATCAACAAATGATTTATAATGTTACTAAAGTCTTAAAACCTTCTATTAACTGCAATGCTTTTTAATGAGGTGCTATCATGTATATTGGTCCCAAGATGGCTGCCAACACTTCTTGGATGAAGTGCTGACAGCCAATCAGATCTCACGATGAGATGTGAGGTTAGGCTCCACCCAGATATATATGCGATTTTGATTTTGATTTTCTCAGGAACTACTGAACGGATTTACACCATTTAAGCAAAAGGCACGAGTCTGAACTGAGGACTACCTCTTTGCCAAATTAGGTGTAATTCCGTTCAGCAGTTCGGGCTGTAGGTGCGTCAACAGGTCCTATGGGAAAATGCATGGGGAAAACGCGTTTTGGGACCCCCTTTTTTCTCAGCCCCTGCTTGACGAATCACTGTGAAATTTTCAGGATAGGAGCGGACCGGAGCTGGCCAAAAGTTTGGAAAATTTCACGAAGATTTGTCAATCGGCGCCAATGTTATTTCAAATAGAATGTTGCGGATTTCCTATGGAAAATAGGTCCTAACTATAACTACCGACTGGCGACTGCCAGTAGGTAATATATATATATATATATATATATTTATATATATATATATATATATATATTACCTACTGGCGGTCGCCAGTAGGTAGTTATAGTTAGGACCACGTTTCCATAGGAAATCCGCAACATTCTATTTTGAATAACTTTGGCGCCGGTCGACGAATCCTCGCGAATTTTTCAAAATAGGTGGGGCGCTACGCTCCGCTCCTACCCTGAAAGTCTCGGGGGGATTCGTCAAGCGGGGCCTGAGATAAAAGGGGGGTCCCAAAACGCGTTTTTCCCATGCATTTTTCCATAGGACCTTTAGACAGGGCTACAGCCCGAACGGCTGAACAGAATTACTAGAAATTTGGCAGAGAGGTAGTCCTCAGGTCAAGGAAGTGCCTTTTGTAGGTTTGGTGTAAATCTGTTCAGTAGATTCTGAGAAAATAGCCTTTAAATCAATATATATATCTGAGCCAGCTTACGGTGCGCTTACGGTACGCTTACCGTACGCGTACGGTGGCGTGCGCGAGCGCGATTCTGATTGGCTCTTAGATCTTAGTAAACATTTGAATCGGCCGAAACCAGGAAGCGGCGGCCGCCATTTTCTCTCTCGCACTGAGAGTGATGTTTAAAATATAAAGCACAAAAACATGTAAAGGGGCTGTTTAGACAGCTCCCACACACATAGCAATGTTGAGGGAGTCCCCAAAGATCCCCCAAGGCCAAAAACGGAATTTTTATTTTTTCGCTAATTTCGCCGATTACGCTTACCGTACGCGTACGGTAAAATATTATAAAAAAAAAAAAATTATCCACACTCTCCCCACCCCGTGTGCAATTGGTGCCCGAAGGGCATCAATTTTTCATGGCTTATTAAATCTGAGTTAAACTAAAATATTTAAAAAAATAATAATAATAAAAAAAAAAATTATCCACACTCTCTCCACCCCGTGTGCAAATGGTGCCCGAAGTGCACCATTTGTGCATGGCTTATAACATATACGAAAAATTAAAATATTACCTTTCAAAACGAAGTGCATCATATGTCCTCCATGTGCGCACGGTGCGCGAAGCGCATCGTGCGTACATGGCCCATCTAGCGTAACGTGGGCACGCGGTGCGCGTAGCGCACCGCGTGCCCACCGTGCGTGCACGGCACTAACTGCGTAAAGTGGGCGCGCGGTGCGCGAAGCGCACCGCGTGCTCACTTTGCGCGCACGGTGCGCGAAGCGCACCGTGCGCGCATGGAACGAACTGCGTTAAGTGGGCGCGCACGCCACGAATGGCGTAAAGTAACTTAGCATTTAAAAAATCGTACAAATTCACTGAAAAAAACCATAGGTTTCACACACGTTATAGTTAGGAATTAGCATTTAAAAAACCTTGCAAATTCACTGAAAAAACCATAGGTTTCACACATGTTATAGTTAGCGGAAATTTTACTGATAAAAAACCAATGAAATTCCCCCGTTATAGTTAGTGCAGGCAACTATAACTCACGCGACCGCAATCTTCTGCTGATGACATATGTGTCTTTATGAAAAAAAAATATTTGTAATATATGTATAGCTAAAAATGTATGGAAGAAGACATGGGCAAATAAGTGTCTAAATACAGTATTAGCATCAGCAGAGGATTGCGGTCGCGTGAGTTAGAGTTGCCTGCACTAACTATAACGAGGGAATTTCATTGGTTTTTTATCAGTAAAATTTCCGCTAACTATAACATGTGTGAAACCTATGGTTTTTTCAGTGATATATATATATATATATATATATAATCCTGCACAAGTAATCTCGTCAACCACCAATTTACAGTTTCACAGAGTCAAGTTCGCATCGTGGATCCATAGGGGGAAGAACAGAGATTACAAGAGGAACAACATCAAACAGAACAAGAAAATCAAACCTTCAAAACGCATACTCCTAAACTCTGCAAGACCAAAGGCATTTCAGTTGCCAGTTGTGCAAATCATGAGGCAGATGAAGATGAAAATTAGACAGATCTTACTGAAGATGAAAGATTGATATGAAGCTGATTAGTCTGAAGGCATGGGAGAAGAAAGAAGAGCACTGAAAACTGTAACAGATATGATTGATGCAGATCCAGAAAGGCCTACAATTAGAAGAGTAAACGTGTCAAACAAGCACTACACAGCACCTGAATGGGCATATTTTACAAAGATTGAACCAGAAGAAAGAGACTTTGATTTGGGGGACTATCGATTTCTGTTGGAGGAACCTCCATGGGTAGACATGAATTGAAAATTATGATGATCTACAATAAATAATTACCTTATGAAATAATGAAAATGAACTTTTGAATCCTTAGTAAAATAATTAGACAATTTGATTTTATAGCTTACCTGCATAATTCTCTGGATTAAAACAGAGTTAAAGATTTTTTCATGATGGCTGCATTTAATAGCTAATGCCCGCTTTCAAGAAGATTTATTTTTTATCACAGTTATCGGGTTGAAGATAGTTTTTTTTCTCCTTTAATTTTTATGAAAGGAACTCCTGAATTATATGCCGGCATCTACTTATTCGGATCCAGTTTGAGCCCTGAAAACCTAGAAAAAGCATTTGCTCAGAGAGGATTGGGTACAGAACGTTGAATAACACACTATGCCAACTGTTGTCTGTCTTTCAATAAAGATAAGGCTCGCATGTTGTTGGACAAAAGTTTTTGAAAAATGCAAAAGTAACTGGTGCAGCCCACAACACCTTAATTTGTAGGTGCTGTAAAAAGGTTTCCAACAGGAGGGTGAGGATACGTTCTTATTGAAATTTAAGATTTTTGAGCACAACAGGTGGTCTAGTGTGTTTTTCCTAGCTGTTCCAAGTTAAAAACACTTTTTCACATATGCTCTATGGTTTGTTTAATGCGTCCAAATTCTAAATGTAACTTCTCCGGGTAGCAATTTCTTGGTAGCAGGAAACCTCTATGTGCTGATTCTGTTTTTATCCTAGAGCTTTAACTCCTTTCCACACAGACCTTCGGTGCTGTAGGCAGCCGTTAAAAGTAACGTTGCGCAAATGACTTTCAAAACTGGCTCCATAGTAAGACGCCAAAGATATTTGTAGAGTTTGACCAAGGCAGACAGTGCAGCTTTTGCTTTTATGAATTGCTTGTGTAGAAAGAATGATCTTCATGGTCTATTACAACTCTCAAATATTTGTATTCAGTTTGCATCTTAACTTGTGCCACATGCACAACTTCTTTAACTCTTGACCCAAGACCATAATTTTGGCTTGAGGTTGACTTTCATCCCATTTATTTTGACATGCTTATATAATGTTTTCAGTATACACTGTAGTCCAACTCTAGCTTTACTTATTAGCAGGACATCATCAGTACACAGGAGGAATGAGATTGAGTATTTACCACACATAGAGGGAGAGCATTGACCTTATCTAATTTCATGGATAGGTTCGTTATGAATATGGGAAAAAAGAAAAACATGAGCAGATAACCCTTCCTGCTGTGAAAAAGCCACTTCCGCTGCCATCTCCTAAGGAGATGTTTATGGCCACAGTGCAGATGATGAAGAGTAATTGGACAAACTGCTGTGCCAGTGAGTGGGTCTGGTAAATGAGTTGTTGTTGCACTTAAACTGTGAGTCATAACTATAGCTTAGAGTTTTGATCATTTTGCTGGTATTACCTGGCTCCATTACTTAATTTGAGCTGCTGGTTGCTGGTGGGGTCCACCGCAACTCCTTTTTGGTGACTGACTCTTATATTTCAGCATCAGAAATTAAGTGTAAACAAGAGAAGGAAAAACACACAAAGGGGAAAGGCGACGGAAGATGGAAAAACAAAGGGAGAAAGCATAAACATGCAAGAGTGAGATAAAGGTCAGGGAGTGTCTGGTAGTGGATTAAATAGGCATGAGGTGTAATCCAGATTACCCAGCCTTGGTATTCGGTGAGCTGACATTTAATGGTGCGAACTTCAGACTTCTGAGCAGAGCTTTGGGCACCAGCACTCTTTATTTCACATATTAAGTACTGCCTGCACCATAAAGGAGCAAGAATATATGGACTCAGTTTGCTCTCTGGCGCTCCCTTCTCAACATTTTGGGGTTGAGAGTGATGAATGACACCCTCTTAATATACCACAAATTCATAAAGTTAAACTATCACTTACATTGTGGAGTATAAATTGAAGTGTTTTTACTGCAGTGGTCTGGGTTCCAATGCTTTCCAGGTTCCCCTGTAACAGAGCAGATGGTGGACAACTTCATGGATGACCAGCAGATTTCCAAAGAATCTTCCTCTCCTCTTCCTCAATCTTCTTCGATGAGCAAGAGACAGAGAGTAGGTGTGTTAGAGAAAAAGAGACAAAGAGAGGGAAAGTCAAAGATAAAAAAGGAACATAAAAGAGGGAGAGATAAGCATAAAACGAAAGAGATAATGTAATTGTATCCATTTTTCAGTGGCTGTCCATCGCCTTCCCTTTACTCAACTAGAGCCTCTCCAGTTTCTTGATACCATGTGGCAAAAGAAAATGGGACATGAATTAGTTCCATTATTACTCTCTTTCATTTTAATTTTTCCAAAGGACTTCAAGAAAATAAAAGGCAATGTAACACCCAACATATTTTTCGACTCGGAATGGCCCATTATACAAAACTCAATGATTATCCAGACATTTGTTTCTTCTTCCACACCTGTCTTTACACCTTTAAAAGTATAAAGTTAGCACATGCCAGACACCATCTTTCTCCATCAATTTTATTGTATTTCAAGTGAAAATGAGGTGCTGGAACACTCATGTCAAAGCATTCACATAAATAACCAGAAATCATGTCAGCATTCCACCGGGGTGGTGATGTAAGTCCTGCACTATCATTGAGGTTGCCATTGATGACAGGCGTGCGATGCAAAGGCATACATAGAGGATGTGTCATGCAGACGTCTCGAGAAGAACTGGAGAAACAGCAAATCCTCTGAAGACCGTACCACCTACAAGAATGCCATGACAGAACACCACCAACGCATCAGATCCACCAAAAGGATCTTTATCCAGAACAAGATCCTCGCCAACTCCAGCAACTCAAAGGAACCCTTCAGCATCATCCACGATTTTACCAAACCCTCCAGCAAAACCAAGGACATCAGCCCTTTCCAGGACCTCTGCAAACAAGCTTGGCTCCTACTTCCATCTGAAAATCAAGTGCCTCTACGACAACTTCAATAACCAGACACCAAACTCCGAAACCACTCCCTCCTCCAGCAATGTCAGCCAATCCACCATCTCCTCCTGGACCCCAGTCACCACCGAAGACACCGCATCAACCATGAAAGGCATTCACTCAGGAGCCCCCACAGACCCCTGCCCTCCACACATCTTCCACAGAGTGGCTGTAACCATCGCTACGACACACCATCAATGCACCCTTGAAACCGGCACCTTCCCCGATGACTGGATATGCGCAGTAGTCAGGTCCCTACTCAAGAAGTCCTCCGCAGATCCTATGGACCTAAAGAACTACCGTCCATCTCCCTCCTCACCTTCGCAGCCAAAGTCACAGAGAAGACAGTCAATGTCCAACTTACGAAATTCATTGAAGAGAACTCCATCCTCGACCCCTCCCAATCCGGATTCCACAGCAATCACAGCACTGAGACCGCTCTACTCGCCTCTACAGACCCTACTCAAGCAAGGGCACACTGCGGCCCCGATCTTACTCGACCTCTCTGCAGCCTTCAACACAGTTTCCCACCGCACACTCACCGCCAGACTCCACAATGCCAGCATACAGGGAACCGCTCTCGACTGGCTCTGCTCCTTCCTCACAGGCAGAACCCAAAGAATCAGACTTCCACACTTCATCTCCGAAACCACAGAGATCAACTGCAGAGTACCCCAAGGATCGTCGTTCAGCCCTACACCCTTCAACATCTACATGGGCCCCCTCGCCACTATTGTCAGACATCACAGACTCAGCATAGTATCCTACGCCGACGACACCCAGCACATTCTCTACCTCACCAAGGACCCCATCAGCACCAGACTCAACTTCCAGGAAGGAATGAAGGACATTGCATCCTGGATGAGCAGCAGCTGCCTGAAGCTCAATTCGGAGAAGCCACAGGTCCTAATCCTCGAACCATCCCTCTCTGCATGGGATAACCCCTGGTGGCCCACCGCCCTCTGCAGCCCCCCACTAACACGGACCACGCCCGGAACCTCGGCATCGTACTTGACTCCCCCCTCCATGACCTGACAGGTAAATGCCGTCACCTCTACCTGTTTCAACACCCTCCGCATCCTTCAGAAGAACTTCAAATGTATCCTCCCGAATCCAGGAAGACCATCACCCACGCACTCATAGCCAGCAGACTGGACTACAGAAACGCCCGCTATACCGGGATCAACAAGTCTTTGCTCCATAAACTCCAGACCATACAGAACACAGCAGCCAGAGATATTAACTAAAGGGAGTGAGGGACCCCGACAGGCAAAAAAAAAACTCCTGCCGAAATATTAAATAAAACAAAGCGTAGGCTCCTGTGCTTCTCTATTGTTAAGCCTCCAGGCAGGCCAGGCCCCGGAGGCCTAAATTAAATAATATGGGAGAGGGGCCCATGGGGCCCCCCTCCTTGTGCCCCGGAGTCCATCACCTCCCTAGAGGAAATTGAAAAGAAATGGCGGGTCTTGCAGACGCCCGTGCCCCGGAGAACTCCACCTCCTGGGACTTTCGCCAAAATCAATGGGGGGCCAGTACAGCCTCCCCCGCAGCCCCAGGGATCACGCCCGCCCCAGGGCTAATATCAAATAAATTAAGTGCCTTGCAGACCCCCCTATGACCCTGGGACCACTAACCCCCTGGAACTGTCAAGCGAGCAGGGAAACAGAAAAATTGCTTTCAGACACAGGGAGCTGGCTGTTTAGCAGCTCCCAGTGTCTGAAAGCAATGCCGGCTCTCGCAGGAGGCGGGGGTGGGGAGCCGGCAGGGAGCACGGGAGCCTTCAGGCTCCCACTGTGGCCACAATACAGACTGGGTGCCTAGGGGCACCCAAAATAAATGGCCAGGCCCTGGGATATGAAGTCACCGGGGTCAAAATCGACATGGGGAGGAGGGCTGTGCAGCCTCCCTTCCCTATTGCAAAATGGCTGGGCCCTGAGGGATGGAGTCCCTGGGGCAAAAATGGCCCAGGGAGAGGGGACACACCACCCCACTGCTCTATTAATTTTTACTTTAAATGCTGGGCTCCATGGGATGTGGTCTCCGGGGCTGAAATTGGTCTTGGGAGGGTGGTTGCCGGCACCGGTCCCCTAATAAAAATGATTATTAAAAAAAAGACGGGCACTGGGGGATCGGGTCCCTGGACACATCCTGTTCCGATGACTGTTTCATCTCTTCCTCCTGACCAGTCCTCTCACTGCGCTGCTCTCTTCAGCAAGACCTACGTGGTGGTGTCCTGTCTGTAGGGCTTGGCTGTTGTCCAGTCAGTAGGACATGCTTCTCCACGTGGTCCTATTCCATCCTCAATGCCATTGTAAAGTAGTGGGTTGTAGGATGGAGCGGATGCAGTAGTATGACACTGGCAAATGGTCCAGGGCACATGAGCCTGGCCCCTATTATTAGCAGGGTCACCCGACCGGTGACGCCTGTGATGGATGGGTGTTTGGCGAGTGCTGAAGCCAGCCCTCTAGGAGTGGCTGGTGGAAACACTAAATGTACAAACACTAGAACGTATTCTGAAGGGCACTACAGAGGGCAATGTGTCCCCTAAAGTGTTGACAGACAGGGAAATAGGGTGACAGTGAGAAGTAGCAGCAGAGGAAGGCATGAAATATCACAGTGTATGCCGTAGGATACTGCAAAAAAACTATCTGAGGTAAATAATTGTATACATGAGTTGCCTGCTTCCCAATAATATTCACCACACTATAAATCACTGGAAGCCTTATGTCATGTTTATAATTCACACTTTTTATTTCCTCACAGGTATCACATGATTTTTCTGATCAAGGCATGAAAAACGAAACCACTGTGGAAAAGTTCATTCTGCTTGCCTTCTCCAGCCTACCAGAAGTTAAGATCCCTTTGTTCATCTTGTTCCTGTCACTGTATCTTTCCATGTTGGCAGGTAATGTTCTCATTATGACTATCACCTGGACTGACCCCCGTCTCCATATACCCATGTACTTCTTCCTCTGTCACCTTTCCCTTCTTGAAATCTGCTACTCATCTGTAACCATCCCCAAAATGTTAGAGAACTTGCTGGCCAAGCAGAATGCCATCCATTATGCTGGTTGTGCCACACAGATGTTCTTCTTTATTGGACTTGGAAGTGTTGAGTGCAGTTTGCTTGCGGTCATGGCATATGATCGATTTGTTGCCATTTGCAATCCCTTAGAGTACCCCATCATTATGAGCAGATTGGTGTGTTATTCACTGGTCATCAGCTCATGGCTGACTGGCTTACTCAATTCTATGCTGCACACAGTACTCACTTTCCAACTTCCATTCTGCTCCGCAAATGAGGTCAAGCAGTTCTTCTGTGACATTCCACCACTGTTGCACTTGGCCTGTGCTGATACATACACCAATAAAATGGTACTGTATGTAGTTGGGAGTCTGTACGGACTTGGATCTTTCCTGCTCACTCTCATCTCCTACATCCAAATCATCTCAGCCATACTCAAAATCCGTACTAAAGCAGGCCAACGTAAAGCCTTCTCCACCTGCACATCTCATCTCATCATGGTCAGCCTTTTCTATGGGACCTCCTTCTTCATGTACGTGCGTCCTTCCACCAGTACATTGCTATATCAGGAGAAAATTCTTCCTGTATTCTATGCTGTGATCACCCCAACTTTGAATCCAATTATCTACAGCCTGCGAAACAAGGAAATCAAAGGAGCACTTAAAAAATTAGTAAATAGAACAAAAACTTTGAAATATTAAATGTAAATATTGAAAAGTAAAGATCTCTCAGGCCACAGCTCTTCCTAGGATTTTGCAGCAGCAGGGACTTTTACCATCCTTTGTGACCCAGAACTAGTTTACTACTTTAGACAAACCCTGTACTGACATAGTAAAAGGGCCAGATCTTCATCAACCACTTTGATGACACAGAGTGCATGTAATGTTGTAGCCACAAGTTCAAATGAGATTGTGGAACCCCTTAGTTATAATTTTTTAAGGATTGTTGCAGTACCCAAAAGGCACTCAAAGTATTTTAGCTAATACTGCATTGGTGTAAACTATTGTGTGAAATGTGCCTGCCACTCCATTAGACAGATGGGGGTTGTGTAATAATGATTTATTTCTAACCTAGTTGAGTCCCACACGCTATGTGGGTAGTTGAAGGTTGTGCAAAAGTGCTTTGTTTGATATCTCAAACACAACTGGCGTTGGGGAGGTTTTGTACTTCTCACTAATGTTTGATCAAGTTTGTTTTCTGTTCCTAAACAATCATTCATAGAAGGAAAGCAACAAACGTGTTGGTACACTTAATGAAAAAGTCTTTTGAACTGTTTAGTTCGCTAGGACGCATTGCGGCTGCACCGATGTGAGACTTCGATTCTATCTGGGCAATACACCACTGAAACACTGCAAACACAAGTTGGAAAATGCCATAAATAAAGAATTTTAACACCATAACAACATATGCAAGCTTTAAACAGAGAACCTTAAAATAAAGCCCTGGTGGATGTGGCGATAAGAGCTCACCAGTATCAAGTTCATGGCCTACCAAGATTAGCACACTGCCTCCTATCTTTTCTCTCCACTGCAGCTCGTAAGAATCGAGCATCAATCAATCCACACCCTGGCCCAGGCATTCCTAAGTTCTCCTGCACTCTGAAGGACGGAGAGTCCAACCAGTGAGACTGGCCAGCATATGATTCCTGATGGAGATTGCAGCCCAACTGAACAGGTCTATGCCTGCTGCCATCTTATTTCCCAGCAGTCACAGCAGCTCGCCATCATCAGAATATCCATTATCATGGCCATCAGCACCTGAAATGGCCTCCAAGATGTAACTGAGGGCAAACAAGCATTAATCTGCACTGAGAAGAGGAAGTGAGCCTAGCCTGCCCAGACAAAGTAGTAGACTGGCAAAGCAGCACTGTAAAGTCCTGATGGTCAACCAGGAAGAGAGTGGACTTCATTGTAGCCAGATCCCAAGCCTCTGTAGACCTCTCCTGGTCCACTCTGATAAGACATCATCAGATCAGACTTCAATTGGAACAAATGTAAATCAAGAGCATTATCAAACTAAGGCCACCCAGCACTCATCAAGTAGGTGACTTAGGTCCACTAAAAATGTACCATCTTACTAGACAAATTGAAGATCCAGTGTACATCATTTTAACCATTATCTGTGTAAACCACCATTTTACATGGGAATCCTGAATAAAGATTACATGATTTAAACAAGATTCATAACAAAAAAATAATAAAAGTGGAAATGAACAAAGCTAAGATTCTATTAGTTTCGTACACTAAATAGCATACTTCAGAATTAACTGTATGAGCTATTACTTAAGTAGAGCAACAGCAGAATGAATCAATGGTCGCAGTTTAACTCATTTCAGTGTTTCGCTGTGTTCAGCACATCTGTCAGCAGTAGAAAGAAACAAGCATTTGCAATGCAATAGTTCTCGCATTTACACGAGTTTAAGCTCTGGGCATTATAAATGACAATGTGTTTTATTTATGTTTCAAAAACCAAAACATAATTAAAAGGCATTGTCATTTACAATGCCAATAGCTCAAAATCACGTAAATGCAAGACCTATTGCATTGCAAATGCTTGTTTTGTAAATGAGGCCCTGAGTTCATTTGTCCAATCATTGAAAGCGGCTCAGGGATTAGCATGGTGCAGCCATTTACAGACACAGTAATTACAGGTTGCGTGCTGATTGACGAATTGATACTGAAGAGGGGCAACCTAGCAACTTCAGGTTATTTGCAATGTGCACAGCCCCTGCGCTCTGACAAAGGAATGTTTTTCTAATTACTACTTCACCTCACAATTGTGACAGTGAAGATCCATTTACAGCCAGGGGTTCAACGGTTGTCACAACAGAAGGTGTAATCATCCTGCACGTGCACTGCCCTAGCAATTGTACACAAATAACATGGCGATCATTCTGTTGTGAAGTCGGCTCGTTGCAGCCAACAATAGACTGTGGAAAACGTGTCTATCTCTGCCAAGAACTCCTTTGTTTTTCCCGGAGTTTTACATAGCGCGAACTTGACCTGAAAGTATCGGGTATCAGAGCCCTTTACATTCGCACCATTTGCGGTACATAAGGACACATTCGTTTTTTTTGGCACGTTTTGTTTGCGAGTGGATGCGAATGGTTGGAGTTTTTTTCACTTTTCTGTGCCATTGTGTAAACAAGCGAGTGTCTGCCTTGTATAGTTGCAGCGCGCGGTGGGAGTGTGTGAGGCACAAAGGAGACGCCATGCGCGTGACCATCGCCTGTCCGTGTGCGCACATGGTTTGTCTCCCTTTGCGCACCAAACCGACAACAATAGTCTCGCCAAGGCGAAGCAGTGCATGCGCTGCATTCGCTAGGCGAGACCTAAAAATGATTCCCGATAAAATTCTGAATACCCTCCATAAATATTCTGCAAAGCAATTAGCAGATCAAAGTGAAGGCACGTAACCACAGCACTGGCCGACAAGCATGAGTAGAAAATTCATAACAGTATTAGAGGTACTGTAGTTAAACAGGAAAGACAACATAGGAAACAAGCATTGCCAAAGCCAATAGGTCGTGCCTCTGCGAGAGCCAGTGGTTTTTGTTTTATCTGTGTTGTACAGCAGTGTGGGTGCACAGTAAGTTTAAAGGTTTTAATGATCTAGAGTGTGTGCATAACAGGTAAGCGTTTCTCCTAATGTGATAACGTGTGATAGAGTTACGAATTAATGTTACCTGTTTTTCCAGCATAGTAAAAGTGTTTTTTAAGCTTGTTTTTTGCATAGTAAAGTTGTACTGAAAATGTAGGGTGTGGGTGATGTGCAGATTCAAATAGTCTATAAAACTGTTGAATATAGTAAATGAAAGGCATCAATGTTTGAGTGGAATAAAACTTTGGGTGTGTTTGAGCTGCAATTGCAAATTTTGTTTAAAGTTGTTTAATTTATGAAATGTAAGTTAGCATTGTGCGAGGCGGTAGAAAGAAACATTTAAAGCTGAATGTAAATGTTGCCCTATTGGTTGTGTTTTGGGCACCCATAACCTACAATAAGTGAAGAATTACATACTTTGCACATATCCTCTTTTTTTTAGTTATCTCTATTTTTTAAAGCTATCTATTTAAAGAATTGAAATGCAGCATTATTTAAGGGAAGTCAATGTTATGTTGTGATTGAGGTGAGGTATTGTTATGTACGGAGAGTACGTTTAAAAAGCAATACAGGCGGCCTTACAGACAGAAAGCTCTTAAATTAGAATACAAATAACGTATGTCATTTGATAACAAAGGTGTACACATGCTTCTTTTGTAAATGAAGCTAATTAAAGCAGTAATGCAATATATCATAAGTAAGTAATTATTAAAAATGCGACTCACGCAGCAATCCTCTCTGATTTTATTTTCGGCCTGGAGCCTATTCAACAGTGATGTTATGGCTAAAAGCAGGGATAACATACGTTTTATTGTGTAGCCTTTTAATAATCCTTTATTTTAGCTTGTGGCTTTAAGCCTGTGGGCTATCTTCAGCACCTTACCTGACTTAGAGCGCTCAGACCTCTTTGTTGGGACGGGGATGAATACATAAACAGTGTGTTTAGGAAGGAGACTGCTTTCCCATATCAAAGAGTATTTTAGCTTTGTGAAGATATCCATCATTTTAGTTAACTTTGAAGCTTTCACACCTCTTTGTTTATGCATTGTGTGCTAAAAGATGTAGTCAGCCATGCTGTGAGGTAGATGGAAAAGTGAAGGGAGCGTCTGGAAAACAGACTGCTATTTAGGTCGTAAATGCGCTGCTCGCTCTGCAAAGGCTGCTGTAGTAGAGTATAGGCGAGAAGCCACGCCCACTCTCCTCCCATATTTTTCATTGGCTTGTGTCATTGTTTTTCGTAAATGCTGCCTTACGATTCGTTAATAGGCTTGTTAGCCCCTCCTTAGGATGGCCTTGCCTTCATTTGTACCCTCTGGCGACTGGCCCCTTTACTTTGGTTGTTTCACAGGACCTGTTATTTAGTCTGTAAGCACTATTTACTTTATTGAGTTTCTCCTACTGCAGGCCGGATATACACTGCTTCAGCTGAAACCGCTTGTCCTTTTTTAAGCAGTATGGCCACCCCCGTAACATGGGTGCCTGCTTTCAGTCACTTTAACCCGGCATTATCTCGTATCTGTTTAAATCCCCCTACCCCCCCCCCAAGTAAAATGGATTTCGAAATGATCAGCAAATTAAGTCATGTGAATTCCAGGGAGCACATCATTCTGTGCTAATGGGCTAAAGCGGACAACAGCACATCTATGTTACATGTCATCTGTACTAAAGCCACCTGAAGGGTTGTTTTCAAAAGCCTGTTTTATGAACAACAACACCACCACCACCACCACCAATACCACCACCACCAATACCACCACCACCAGCAATACCGTCTCCAAAAATACCACCACCTCCACCAATACCACCACCACCAATACCACCCACACCACCAATAACACCACCAATACAACCACCACCGCCAATACCAGCACCACCAATACCACCACTGCCAATAACAACACCACCAATGCCACAACCAATACCACTACCACCACCAATACCACCACCAATACCACCACCACCATCAATACCACCACCTCCACCACCACCAATACCACCGCCAATACCACCACCACCAATATCACCACCAATACCTCCACCACCAATACCACCACCATCACCATTACCACCAATACCACCACCACCACCAATACCATCACCACCACTACCACCGCCAATACCACCACCACCACCAATACCACCACCACCACCACCACCAATACCACAACCAATAACATCACCTATACCACCACCACCATCAATATCACCACGGTGGGATCACTAACAAAATATCGATATAAAGATGTAGAATGCAAAAATATCGACTCCCTATTCTTAAACAGGTAAGTACAAAAATATTGACTCAAAAATATTGAAGTAAAAAATATAGATTAGAAAATATCGACTTAAAAATATATATTATAAAATAAAATATATTAAATATTATTATTATTTTTAACAAGATAAATTAAATTTAATATACATTTAAACTAAATATAACGAATAAACCTAATTAACCCCTTCAGTGCCCATGACGAGCTGGACTCGTCATGGGCTGCGGTGGCGCTGTGCCCATGACGAGTCCAGCTCGTCATGAACTCCGCCCGCTAATGCAAAGCGCGGCACTGGGCGGGGAAAGGGGCGGGCATGCAAGGGGTTAAAAAAAATATAAACACACATAATAATGTATACATTTACATATATTTACTTAAAAATAATTTATTAACTATTTTGTTTATTTAACTATTAAACTTTTAAATTACATAAAAATGAAATATATACATATATCAATAATTTAAAAATAACAAATAACCATTTTATAATTAATTCAAACATTTAACTATTATTAAAAAAATCAAACATACATTTCTCAATACAATAATTACAATACTAGGGAAATTGTTGGTAGCAGGGGAATAAAAATTACTATTCCCACTCCAGTGAGTGCAACAGTAGAGAAAGTCTTGGATAGCAGAGGGGTAAAAAATTATATTCTCACTCCAGTGAGTACAACAGTAGGGAAAGTGCTAGTTAGTAGAGGGGTAAAACATACTATTCCCACTCTAGTGACTGCAACAGTAAGGAAAGTATTGGATAGCGTAGGGGTAGAAATTACTATTGCAACTCCAAAGAGTGCAACAGTAGGAAAAGTTTGGATAGCGGAGGGGTAAAATTACTATTCCCACTCCAGTGAGTGCAACAGTAGGGAAAGTGTTGGATAGCGGAGGGGTAAAAATTACTATTCCCACTCCAGTGAGTGCAACGGTAGGGAAAGTGATGGATAGCGGATGTGTAAAAATTACTATTCCCACTCCAGTGAGTGCAACAGTAGGGAAAGTGCTGAATAGCAGAGGAGTAAAAATTAGTATTCCCACTCCAGTGAGTGCAACAGTAGGGAAAGGGCTGGATAGCGAAGGGGTAAAAATTACTATTTCCACTCCAATAAGTGCAATAGTAGGGAAAGTGCTGGATGGCAGGAGGTAAAAATTACTAATCCCACTCCAGTGAGTGCAACAGTAGGGAAAGTGTTGGATAGCGGAGGGGTAAAAATGACTATTCCGACTCCAATGAGTGCAATAGTAGGGAAAGTGATGTAGGGCAGAGGAGTCAAACTTACTATTCCCACACCAATAAGTGCAACCGTATGGAAAGTGCTGGATGGCTGAGGGGTAAAAATTACCATTCCCACTCCAGTGAGTGCAACAGTAGGGAAAGGGATGGATAGCGGAAGGGTAATAATTACTATTCCCACTCCAATGAGTGCAACAGTAGGGAA
The DNA here is from genome assembly GCF_964204655.1 of Triturus cristatus. NCBI lineage: Eukaryota > Metazoa > Chordata > Amphibia > Caudata > Salamandridae > Triturus > Triturus cristatus. The sequence continues at coordinate 410,471,378 of NC_140590.1, forward strand.
AGTGCGGGATGGCGGAGGGGTTACAATTAATATTCCCACTTCAGTGTGTGCAACAGTAAGGAAAGTGTTGGATAGCAGGGAAACAAAAAATAATAATAACATTTAAATAATCCTAAAAATAAAAAACTATATTTTTAAAATATCAGATTCAATATATCAAACATTAACAATAAATATATTAACTACATAGAACAAAAAGGTGCAACTATTATCTAAAATAAATTACAAAATAATTACTAATTAATTAATTTTAATTAATTAACAACTAATTATTAACTCATCAATTAGGAACAATTTACTAACCACCCGTTCCATCATTTTCACCTGTAAACACCACAACACACACCTAAAATGAATTACCCAATTACCATCAATAATTACTAATGAATTATTTTAAAATAATTAACATCTAATTATCATGGGGCATATGTATCAAATGATTTTTTAATCGCAAACGCTGCGATTCGCAAAAAACCAGCGTTTGCGATTAAAAAATCGGTAATCGGGATGTATGAGCCAAATCCCATCGCAAAATTAAGGAATTGCTAATTTAGCGATTTCTTAATTTTGCGTAAGCATTTAAGAAATCGCAAATTGCGATTTCTTAAATGATATGTAAAAAGCACCCAAGTTGTGCGTATTATCCTTAAGAAATCGCAAATTACCACCAACTTCCAGTTGGTGGTAATTTGCGATTTCCTTTCAAAATGCACTTTTTTGAATTTCACAAAGTGCCACGTGGCGCTCATACATGCCCTTAGGGCATGTATGTGCGCCATATGCACACACACGCTCATTTTCAGGGGTGCATCAGGGTGTCATCATGACACCCTTGCACCTTTGAAATTATTCTCATATTGCGATTAGCAAATTGCGATTCGCTATTTGAGAATTACTTCCCATTCATTCCTATGGGTCTCCTGGCCCATAGAAATGAATGGGCAGGTATTCCTTAATTGCGATTTCGCAATTTGCTAATCGCAATTAAGGAATTTTAAGAAATCGCAAAAAGTTAGCAATTTTTTAAATACATCCCGTTTTGCAATTCTCAAATAGCGATTCTTTAAAAATCGCTATTTGAGAATCGCAAATGGTGATGTTGATACACATGCCCCTAAATCATCAATTTCAAAATAATTTACTTCCCACACTTCCCACCATTAACACCTGCAAACACCACAACACACACCTAAAATATTTACAAAATTAACAAAATTCAAACAAAAAAATGTAATAACTACTAACATTTTAACACATATAATAAAAATACAAACAATTCTTATACACAAAATACATGCATCCCAAACATATAAAATATATACTAAAACACATAACATTAATAAAAAATCGATATTTTTAACATCTATATTTTTGCAAATGATATTAAACACTTCAATATTTTTTACATCGATATTTTTGCAAACGATATTAAACACTTCGATATTTTTTTACATCGATATTACTTACCCAAAGTCAATATTCTTAGCCACAACATTTTATATGTTGATATTCTTGAGCAACGATATTTTTGCCACGATATTTGTGTAAGTCAATATTTTGAATCGATATTCTGTCTCTGCACCACCACCACTACCACCACCAATAACATCACCCCCAATACCACCACCACTACCACCACCAATACCACTAACATCTATACCACCACAATACCACCACCACTACCACCACCAATACCACTACCATCTATACCACCAACAATATCACCACCACCAATACCACCACCCCCACCAATACCACCACCAATACCACCATCAATACCACCACCCCCACCACCACCAATACCACCACCAATATCAACACCACCACCACCAATACCACTGCCACCTATAGCTCCACTACCAATACCACCACCACCACCAATACCACCACCACCACTAATACCACCACCACCACCATCAATACCACCACCTCCACCACCAGCAATATCAACACCACCACCACCAATACCACTGCCACCAATAGCTCCACTACCAATACCACCACCACCACTAATACCACCACCACCAATACCACAACCACCACCAATGCCACCACCTCAATTACCCACATCACCAATACCACCACCAATACCACCACCACCAATCCAGTACCACCAATACAAATACCATTGCCAATATCAATACCACCACCAATACCAATACCACCACCACTGATACCAATACCTCCACCACCAATACCAATACCACCACCACCAATACCACCAATGCCACCACCACTAATACCACCACCAATACCACCACTACCAATACCACCAATACCACCACCACCAATACCACCAACAATACTGCCACCAATACCACCACCAATACCACCACCAACAGCAATACCACCACCAATACCACCACCAATACCACCACCAATACCACCACCAAAATCACCACCACCAATACCAACACCACCAATACCACCACCACCAATACCACCACCAATGCCACCACCAATACCTCCACCACCGATACCACGAGTACTACTACCACTAATACCACCACCACCAAAACCATCATCACCATTACCACCACCACCACCAGTACCAATATCACCATCAATGCCCCCACCAATAACTCCACCACCACCAATACCACCAATATCACCACTGGTACCAATACCATTACCACCACTGCCACCAAAATGCCACCACCAATACCACCAATACCACCACCACCAATACCAGTACCACCACCACCAATACTAATACCACCACCAATACCACCACCACCAACACCAGGACCACCACCAATACCAGTATCACCACCATCAATACCAATAACACCACAACCACTAATACCACCACCTTCAACAATACCACCACGAATGCCACCACTAATACCACCACCACCCAAACCACCAATACCAGCACCACCAATACCACCACCACCAATACCAATACCACCATCTCAGCGCCTCTTGCTCACTAATAATAGCAGGGGCACTGTACGAGGCCAGAGCTGCAGATGAAACCACACACCTCCCTCCATGCCTGCCATAAAGCACAACCTGCCCTGCACCAGGAGAAGCCAGGGCCCTACTACAGCTGGGGTGTTTTTTATTAGGCCAAAAATAGCAATGGCATTACACATACGCTGCGCGCTCAAATCATGGAGTGGGCAGGAAATAGCCCCCCTCCCGCTCTTCCCCCTGAGCTGCGACAGTGTAATCACAGAGCAAAAGGTGTTGGAGCACTTTGTTAGTGTTTATAGCTCAGATCATATGTAACTCTCACTTCACACTTTGTGTCTATGTCATTTACAACACTTACACATCTTCACTGAACTATTTATCACTACTTTGAAGATGTCGCAGGCCGGTCTCTTCCCCTGATATTTAAAATCTAATAAGCGTTCAAGAAGGCCCTTTATTGCAATAGGTCTCTTGTTTGCAAGAGTTTAAGCTATTAGTATTGTAAATGACAATGCCTTTTATTTATGTTTTAAAACTTAAAAAATAAATAAAACTCATTGTCATTTACAATGCCAATAGCTCAAACTTGAGTGAATTTGAGACCTATTGCATTGTAAATGCTTGTTCTACAAGGGGTCAAAAAGGGTGGTGCAGCGAGATCAAAGACAAAAAGCAAAGAAATAGCTTTAAAAAGGCTATAAACGCTATAAAGTATTATGACATGTGTTGGACTTGGCCCTTCTGGCAGGTTCACCCCTGAACTTTTTTGATTTTTACTGGTGACTTGGTGTGGTGATTGTTTGGTTTCTGCGCACTTTCCCTGTGTCCCAGGGTAAAGTGCGTGCGTGCTCTGAGTGCATGTGGTGAGATAGGCCTGCCCTCCCATAGGAATGCATGGGGAATGTATGTGTCCCTAGTAGTTCCTGATGCGTGGGGTGTGCAGGCCCGAGTTTGGTATGTGCGGACTCTTGGGAGTGAATGCTGCGCGATGATGTGTGCGGCGTGTATGTACCTAGTGTGGAAGTGCCACTTCTAGAAGTGGGCACTTCTGTGTGCAGAGTGTCTGTCGCGTGATTGGCTGGTCATGTCATGTGACGGGCTAGGGATTCCCCAGTGTCAGGATGAGTCACCCAGTGGTGAATGGGGAGATCAGCAGCTAGATGGGTGGGAGGAGTCCACCTGGGTCCTGAATAGGACAGGGTTTTCCAAACACAATGCTGGCCCCGCCCCCTGTGGTGCGACTGACGACCCTAGCCCTCACAGTGAATAGAGTGAGGGGCTGAGCACATCAAGGGTGCTCCCCAACCAGCTGCGACTGGTTTTCCCCCTCACCCTGAACCCAGAACAAAGGGTTGGCCTGTATAAAAATGGGGCTGTGTCCCCACAGAAACTGTTCTCTGCCAGGATCTTACCTGAGGGGGGCTGCTGCTGCTGGGTGCCAGGAGAGACCGCCACTGGGGACTGCCTCCCTGCTGGAGGGCCCTGTGAGCTGGCCCCTGGGCCCAGTCCTGACCCCCCACCTCTGAAGACTTTGTTCTGGACCTGGTTTTTATCCTTAAGCGCCTGGGAGCGCTTTCATTTGTTTCATAGCGCTAGGAGCGCTTTATTCTGGACCCCAGCACTTCTAGAGCGCTTTTACTCTTGCCTTTAGCGCTCAGGAGCGCTTTAATTTTGAAAGCCGGTGCCCACCCGGCGTTTGCCCCGTTCTAGGACTGGTCCTGAAGTCCCCTGGCAGGTGCCACCCTGCCAGGGACATTGCTGTGGTCGTTGGCGGGTGCCCACCCCGCTTATTTGTCTTAATTACACGGCGGGTGCCCACCCCGCCGTATATTGCATTTCGAGGGAGCCTACCCCTCTTATCACCGAGCTTTACAAAACTCCTCGCCCTCCGGCTCCCGACCAGGAAGTCAGGCGAGACGGGGGCGGGCCTCCGGGACAACCGGAATCGGAACTAGGAGGGCGGGAGCCTACCCCGCCTCCTTCCAGAGACTCGCGGCTGCTTGTGGGCCCCGGAGCGGGCAGGAGCCGACCCTGCGCACCGGTGCCCTTGCCCTCGTACCGAAAGAGAAGCGGAAGGGAGCAGCGCCGCCGAAGGGGAACAGAGAGCCTCCCACCGCGACCGGAGCCAGCCTCGTCTACCCGGTGAGTGCGGGAGGGTGCACGGGACAGCCTGCTTGTAACTGAGCGCTGGTGCGCTCCAACGGAGCTCACACTCAGTGACGAGCCTGCAACGCGCCCCCCCCCCAGTTGTTGTAGAGCCAGCAAGGCTCAGGGGCCTTCGTTGATCCTGCTGAGTCCCCCGAGCTGGACTCCAACGTCCAAGGGGGCATTGTTTCACGGGCCCCGTGAGGCTCCCACGAGGGGGGCCAGTGTTGGCAGCGGCGCCGCCGTAGCGGGCCACTGTAATAAAGGGGGCATTTGTTCGATGGTCTAGAGTCCAGTCGAGACTCCAACGTGGGAAATTATCTGTTTAATGTCCAGAGGGACTCCCACGCCGGCCAGCATTATTTGTTTAAGGGCCAGAGGGACTCCCACGGGCCTTGTGTGTCTTCGAGCCCTGACAGGCTCCATCGCTGGGGGCATAGTTACTTTAGACCTTGCAGGCTCCCACGTAAAGGGGGCATTGTTTTCGCAGAGCCCAGTGAGGCTCCAAAGTGTAACATTTGTTCTAAAGGCACCGTGGTGCCCAGGCTCATTTCTCCAGCTGCCCAGCACTTAGTGGGCAGCTGCAACGTTTAGGTTGTGGCCTTTACGCTTTTGGCTTGCGCAGCTGGCACAGCCTTACTGGACACAGGGCGTCCTAGCCCCGACAAGGCCAGTTGGCCTAGGGACTGCCACAGGTTGTGGCTAATGTGAGTTTGGCGCTATTCTTCCTTTCCTGCACCTCTGAATGTGTTTATGCGTCATGTGCTTTACACCTCTAAATGTATTTTATGCATCCTGTGTTTATGTGCTTAGACCCCTACAGGTAGAGTGATACTTAGGTGGTTGTTTTCTCCCTAGTACAGGTGGTACTAGTAAGGTCCTAGTTCCCTGCGTGATATTCCTAAAGGTGGTTAGGGTTGCGTAGGTGGTACTTTCTGGTTACCAGTAGTTACTGGTTGTGTGCTATATGTTCTATTTTTAGTGCTACAGTGATTGTATGTGCTATGTTCTAAAATATTATTCCTACGTTCTAAGTGCTATTTCTAAAGAGTGCTAATTCCTGACAGTGGTCCATGTGGCCCTGTCCCCTGTATATATAATCCCTTGTAAATTCTGCCCGTGCCTGTTGGCACATTGTAAAGTGTGTGTTTTTATCTAATGTGTTGTGTATAATACAAAGGTTATTTTTATATAATACCTTGTGTGGAGTTTCCTTTGTGGTGGGCCTTGGGTGTTGTTGCTGGGTGCGTGCGCAAACGCTTTACACATCGCCTCAGGGATAAGCCTGTCTGCTCGTGCCAAGCTACCAAGGGGGTGAGCAGGGGTTATCTTTGGCGTGTAACTTCCTTGCCCTGACTAGAGTGGTGGTTTCTGCCTGACTTTGGCGCAAGCCTTAGCCAACCAGAAATCCCATTTCTAACATTGGTGATCAGCGGTGGGATTTGGACTTGCGCTTGCGCTGTACCGCAGCAGCAACTGGCCGCACTACAAAACTCTGCATTTAGATAAATCACATGGTATAGGGATTATTGTTTTAAAGTTTGCTTTTAAATGTCATTTCTTTGGAAATGTGTTCTTGTGCACTGTGAGTTAGGTGTCCCTAGCTCGGGAGGGTAGATCATCCCCCTTAGTGCATTGTGTTTTCTGGATTCACCAGAGGGTGGGATCCAGTGGTGGCAGCAGATGTGTGTCCAGTGCATGTATTCCCATTCCCAGTTCCAGGGGTAGTGGTACCTGTGTCACGTGGTGGTCAGGTTGAGAAATCAGGGGCGGTAGAAACTGTCTTACTAGTCTGGGGGGTGTGAGTGTGGATGAATGGTGTGAGTTCTCTGAAATAAGGAGCTTGCTGGTTGATTGGGTGTGAGTTCTCTGGGATAGGGAGCTTGCATTGGGGAGTGATTCCAAAAGTAGTGGCTGAGGTGTCTTCCAGCCCAGCGTGGTGGAAGAGGTTCAGAGTAGCCCAGCTAGGTCTCGGTGTAGGGGCTCACGGCCTGTCTCTGCGGAGAAGGAGTGGGTGGGACTGCGTGTCTCCAGGTGCCCGAAAACCAGTGTCATGGCCTGGATGGTTTCTTTAGAGAACATCAGGTCGGGGGCCTAGGCTGTACCAATAGGTCATTTGAGGAGGATCTCCCAGTGTCTAGAGGGCGTGGAGCGTCTGTAATCAGAGCTCCAGTAGTCCTGGTGTCTGGCGGTACCGCTCCAGTTGGGAGGGTGCGGAAGTCCAGAGGGAGGGGTGAGAGGGGGAGGGATTCCCCAGTGGGAACCAGTAGGTCAGGGACCAGCCGGGATGGCTGAGTCGCCACTGAGTGACCGTGGTGTCGCCACTTCTGTCCTGGGGGGTCTGCACGCACTGTCAGATGGACAGGAGGTCGTGAGATCAGCGCCAGGCAGACTGTCACACGACCCATTAGTTATGTGTCACCCTCGTTAAGTCCTGGTTCGCCAGGCATCTGACCAAAGGGTACGTCCCTCGGTTGGGGAGCCAGTAGTCGGTGTTTCCGGATCTGGACGTAAGGGCAGCTGTAGTCCTGAGGGCAGGTGGGGCTCATCTTAAGTGAAGAGACCCTGCTCTACAGTGGAAGGGGGTGCAGAGGGAGGGAGTCCTCGCCTCTGACCCCTTGGATCCCAGGTGGTAGACCAGTTGGTGGAGAGAGGTCCTGAACTGGTGGGAGAGTTGTGTTCTGGTGGGTGCTTCCCTGGGAGGGTGCGGAACCCCAGAAGTAGAGGTAGGGTGGGGCATTCTTGCCCGTGACCTCTGGTCAGCCTGAGGGTGCGGACCCTAGGTTGAAGGATCAGTGGTAGTTGGGAACTACACTGAGAGGGAGAGTGGAGAATGGCTTGTATGCCAGGGGTTACTACCCCCCACTCTGGGTTTGGCAAGGACCAGTGGTATCTGGGTGGCCTAGGGCCTGGTCCTGGCCGTGGACAACTAGGTAGTACCAGTGGGGTAGCCTAGTTGGGCCTGAGTTCTTTTCGGTTGTGTTTTTTTCAGATGGAACCATGTTGATTGAGAATGGCGTAGAACCGGAGAGTGTCCCTGCATTGCGGGCCCGCGTCCGTGTTCTATCGCCCCAAGCAGGGAAGTCCATCACGGTGGTGATTGGGCTGCCCTGCGTTTTGGCTGGAAGGGGGTTGTGTTGGACTTGGCCCTTCTGGCAGGTTCACCCCTGAACTTTTTTGATTTTTACTGGTGACTTGGTGTAGTGATTGTTTGGTTTCTGCGCACTTTCCCTGTGTCCCAGGGTAAAGTGCGTGCGTGCTCTGAGTGCATGTGGTGAGATAGGCCTGCCCTCCCATAGGAATGCATGGGGAATGTATGTGTCCCTAGTAGTTCCTGATGCGTGGGGTGTGCAGGCCCGAGTTTGGTATGTGCGGACTCGTGGGAGTGAATGCTGCGCGATGATGTGTGCGGCGTGTATGTACCTAGTGTGGAAGTGCCACTTCTAGAAGTGGGCACTTCTGTGTGCAGTGTGTCTGTCGCGTGATTGGCTGGTCATGTCATGTGACGGGCTAGGGATTCCCCAGTGTCAGGATGAGTCACCCAGTGGTGAATGGGGAGATCAGCAGCTAGATGGGTGGGAGGAGTCCACCTGGGTCCTGAATAGGACAGGGTTTTCCAAACACAATGCTGGCCCCGCCCCCTGTGGTGCGACTGACGACCCTAGCCCTCACAGTGAATAGAGTGAGGGGCTGAGCACATCAAGGGTGCTTCCCAACCAGCTGCGACTGGTTTTCCCCCTCACCCTGAACCCAGAACAAAGGGTTGGCCTGTATAAAAATGGGGCTGTGTCCCCACAGAAACTGTTCTCTGCCAGGATCTTACCTGAGGGGGGCTGCTGCTGCTGGGTGCCAGGAGAGACCGCCACTGGGGACTGCCTCCCTGCTGGAGGACCCTGTGAGCTGGCCCCTGGGCCCAGTCCTGACCCCCCACCTCTGAAGACTTTGTTCTGGACCTGGTTTTTATCCTTAAGCGCCTGGGAGCGCTTTCATTTGTTTCATAGCGCTAGGAGCGCTTTATTCTGGACCCCAGCACTTCTAGAGCGCTTTTACTCTTGCCTTTAGCGCTCAGGAGCGCTTTATTTTTGAAAGCCGGTGCCCACCCGGCGTTTGCCCCGTTCTAGGACTGGTCCTGAAGTCCCCTGGCAGGTGCCACCCTGCCAGGGACATTGCTGTGGTCGTTGGCGGGTGCCCACCCCGCTTATTTGTCTTAATTACACGGCGGGTGCCCACCCCGCCGTATATTGCATTTCGAGGGAGCCTACCCCTCTTATCACCGAGCTTTACAAAACTCCTCGCCCTCCGGCTCCCGACCCGGAAGTCAGGCGAGCCGGGGGCGGGCCTCCGGGACAACCGGAATCGGAACTAGGAGGGCGGGAGCCTACCCCGCCTCCTTCCAGAGACTCGCGGCTGCTTGTGGGCCCCGGAGCGGGCAGGAGCCGACCCTGCGCACCGGTGCCCTTGCCCTCGTACCGAAAGAGAAGCGGAAGGGAGCAGCGCCGCCGAAGGGGAACAGAGAGCCTCCCACCGCGACCGGAGCCAGCCTCGTCTACCCGGTGAGTGCGGGAGGGTGCACGGGACAGCCTGCTTGTAACTGAGCGCTGGTGCGCTCCAACGGAGCTCACACTCAGTGACGAGCCTGCAACGCGCCCCCCCCCCAGTTGTTGTAGAGCCAGCAAGGCTCAGGGGCCTTCGTTGATCCTGCTGAGTCCCCCGAGCTGGACTCCAACGTCCAAGGGGGCATTGTTTCACGGGCCCCGTGAGGCTCCCACGAGGGGGGCCAGTGTTGGCAGCGGCGCCGCCGTAGCGGGCCACTGTAATAAAGGGGGCATTTGTTCGATGGTCTAGAGTCCAGTCGAGACTCCAACGTGGGAAATTATCTGTTTAATGTCCAGAGGGACTCCCACGCCGGCCAGCATTATTTGTTTAAGGGCCAGAGGGACTCCCACGGGCCTTGTGTGTCTTCGAGCCCTGACAGGCTCCATCGCTGGGGGCATAGTTACTTTAGACCTTGCAGGCTCCCACGTAAAGGGGGCATTGTTTTCGCAGAGCCCAGTGAGGCTCCAAAGTGTAACATTTGTTCTAAAGGCACCGTGGTGCCCAGGCTCATTTCTCCAGCTGCCCAGCACTTAGTGGGCAGCTGCAACGTTTAGGTTGTGGCCTTTACGCTTTTGGCTTGCGCAGCTGGCACAGCCTTACTGGACACAGGGCGTCCTAGCCCCGACAAGGCCAGTTGGCCTAGGGACTGCCACAGGTTGTGGCTAATGTGAGTTTGGCGCTATTCTTCCTTTCCTGCACCTCTGAATGTGTTTATGCGTCATGTGCTTTACACCTCTAAATGTATTTTATGCATCCTGTGTTTATGTGCTTAGACCCCTACAGGTAGAGTGATACTTAGGTGGTTGTTTTCTCCCTAGTACAGGTGGTACTAGTAAGGTCCTAGTTCCCTGCGTGATATTCCTAAAGGTGGTTAGGGTTGCGTAGGTGGTACTTTCTGGTTACCAGTAGTTACTGGTTGTGTGCTATATGTTCTATTTTTAGTGCTACAGTGATTGTATGTGCTATGTTCTAAAATATTATTCCTACGTTCTAAGTGCTATTTCTAAAGAGTGCTAATTCCTGACAGTGGTCCATGTGGCCCTGTCCCCTGTATATATAATCCCTTGTAAATTCTGCCCGTGCCTGTTGGCACATTGTAAAGTGTGTGTTTTTATCTAATGTGTTGTGTATAATACAAAGGTTATTTTTATATAATACCTTGTGTGGAGTTTCCTTTGTGGTGGGCCTTGGGTGTTGTTGCTGGGTGCGTGCGCAAACGCTTTACACATCGCCTCAGGGATAAGCCTGTCTGCTCGTGCCAAGCTACCAAGGGGGTGAGCAGGGGTTATCTTTGGCGTGTAACTTCCTTGCCCTGACTAGAGTGGTGGTTTCTGCCTGACTTTGGCGCAAGCCTTAGCCAACCAGAAATCCCATTTCTAACAACATGCTATGATGTATTATATACTGGTAACTGGACCCAAACGGATCTGAGCACTTTACATCAACACCAGTTGAATTACAGATGGACATGTTTATTTTTAGGCACAGAGATATTAAGTGATTTGCGCTGAATCGCCGAGACTCGAACCCGGTTCCCCAGCTTTAAAGTAGGCCACTGTAACTCCTACACCACATCCGCTTTTCTTTGCTTATAATCCTTTAAATGTGAATAAGGTGATGTACACATGTCAATAAAGTTGCAAATTGAAGGTCCAGTCACAACACGTCAAAATGTAACTATGTGAAGCAAATAAGAAAAAAAAGGCGACACACGCTTTGGATCTAAATTTAATGTTAATCATATTCTTCGGAACTAAAATAGAGATCGCGTGATACAACACCGATGACAAAAAGCAAAAAAATTACTTAGAAAAGGCTACAGACGATATAAAGTATTAGCAAATGCTTTGTTGTATTATATAGTGCTAACTCTACCCGAACAGATCGTAGCACTTTGCATCAGCACCAGTTGTATTACAGAGGGACACATTTATTTCCTAGTCACAGAGATGTTGAGTGATTTGCCCTGAATCACAGGATGTTAAGCCTCCCGCCGAGACTCGAACTCAGTTCCTCAAGTTTAAAATCAGATGCTGTAACTGTTATATCAAATCTGCTCTTGTTTGCTTATAATTCTTTAAATGTAAATATTGCATGTAAAAAAGTTGCAAAATGAAGTTCTAGTGACAAGACGGCAACGTGTAACTACGTGAAGCAAATAAGCAAAATGCAACGCACGCTTTCGTTTCAAAGTTTATTGTAATTATATGTTTGGGAAAGAAAGTAGAGATAGCACAATACAACACTGAAGACAAAAAGCAAAGGCATTGCTTTGAAACGGCTACAGACGCTATAAAGTGTAGCATTAGGAATAAAGCATAACGCTTCATGGCCACAGGCATTGCCTTACTGATAAAAAAGCAAATAAATAATAAGGCAACACAAGCTGCCCTGCAGCTGCCACAGAAAGAAAAGATGCAGAAAAGATGTCAACGCGGTTCCAAATCCAAACACCAAAAGATGACCGCTGATCCTCTTTCTCTAACGAAACAGCAGAGGACATGATGCTAACAGCAACGGTAGAAGAGTTTAAATCTTCCTGGTCTCAACTTCACTAAACTACACACTATAGAACTAAAACATGACTCACTAAAGAATCGTAAGGCGGGGCCGGCATCGGCCCCGCCGCAAATATGGCGGGGCACCGACCCCCTCCTTCCCTCGCCCTGGTATCTCGATCGCGCGGCGCTGAATCACCGCGTCATCGTGACGCGGTGGGCGCGCCGTGCGTTCGATTGGTCACAATGGTGACCTCTGGCCCGGAAGCGGTTAAAGCGCTTCCGGGTCATGGTGAGTTAGGGGGGGGGGGCTGGGGTCAGACCAGTTAGAACTGGTTTGACCCCAGGTTCAAGCTTAAAGGGCGGTGGAGCGCGGGACTCTGTCTCTTTGTCCCGCGCTCTTGCAGCACCTAGGTCGCAGCCCTCTAGGAGGCTGCTTAACTCTTTGTTTGTCTCCTCTGCAGGTTCGCGTCTCCTACGTCGTAGTGCTGGTGTGGTATCCTGGTTCCTGGTCGTGATTCCTGCGGGGCGGCTGGCGGTCGATTTCGTCCTGGGTACGGCGCCTGGAGGCTGGTTCGCGTGTTGAACACGGAAGCGGTGGCATCGGTGTGCTCCGGTGCGCGGAAGGTCCCGGATCGAGATCGGGCAGAGGCGTGGTAGAGGGGCTTGTGAGCCCTGGTGGAACGGCGCGCGCACGCGCCGATAAGGTATTCGTTTTCGGGGGGGAAGGTGCCTGCGGGTTGCGTGTAGCGGCGAGGCTGCTTTGGTGAACGTTCCTCACGAGACCACACGCTTGGAGCTCACGAGCTGCATATTGAAGTGTAATTCCATTTAAAACGGTATTATTGTGAGGGTAGAGTCCGGCTAGTGCCGGTTATTAAGGCAACATCTACTTACTGAGGTTCTTGGGAGATACATCACTAATTTCAAAGGAAGGTTGTTTTTTATGAGGTATTACTCGTAGGGCCACAGGCTCAATTTTAGGTGGGCTGTTTCAGCTCCCTGCTCCTGGGAGGACCTGCCAACGCATGTGAACTGTAATATCAGTCGATTAAGGGTAATTAATTTCGAGAAATTTGTGCATTTTTTCGTAATTACACTGTTGCCTTATCCTGTTTCAGGTGAGCGTTCAGTGGGGCAGGGACAGTGTTTGCAGTATTGTATTGTCAGTTGCACAGGTTTATGCTGAACATTTGTGGTAATTTTGTCTGCAATATTGTGATTATTGTATTACGCTAAGGCTGTGTCGCTTGTGTTGTTCCAGGTTAAGGTGCGAAGGGAATTGAAGTTGGGTGAAGGGGATTCAAAGGAAAGCGCAGGGGTCAAAGCATAGGATGTCAGGGAAGCGGGGGGCCAAGCGTTCGCGCATGGAGCATATGCTAGAGGCAATGATGCGTAAGATGGCGACTATGGATAGGAGATGGGGTAGGGTGGAGCAAATTGGCCATAGCTTGGCTGAGCTTAGGCAGAAGGTTGAGGAGCAGGGTGGGCCGTCCGGAAGGCCAAAGCGAAAGATAGTACCACCAAAACCGAGGGGAGAATTGGAGGCTCTCCCTAAGAGGGTTAGATCGAAGAAGGGTAAGGTGCAGGATCCAAAAGTAGTGGAACCTCGAGAGACACCGGGGGGGGGGGTGGTCCGTCTGGGCTCCCAGTAACGCCTGTTACTCCTGAGTTAGTACCCAGCATCCCGGGGTCAGGGGTGCCAGTACCGGCGCCAGTTCCACTTCCAGTGGACCCAGTAGTTGAGCCGGGTGTTCCTAGTATTATCCCGGTAGTGCCCTCAACAAGCCCCAAGGCTCCCGAATTGAACCCAGTGGCCCCGACACCATTACCAGTAGGGGGAGGGCAGGTCCCGGGGGAGTTAGCTACTCAAATAGCGGCAGTGCTTCCATGGTTAGGAAAGGGGGGGGTTTTGCCGTTGGCGGTGGGAACCGATCCCCTGGCAGAGGCTCAAAGAATGGTGGCGAAGATCATGGCGGCTCCGGGCATTGAACAGAGCCTGGCCGTGGGGAAGGCACAGCAAGCACAGCCAGGGCCACAGGAAGGTGGCAGTGGAAAAGCAGGGACGACAGAGCCTGCCGGTAAGGAGCTGGCTTTGCCATTGTTGGGCGCCGGGGTGTTACCTTCTAGGAAGGAATATTTAGCGCGCCATGTTGCAAAGGATGTGAAAGAATTGATTTGGGCTGGGGCGTATGTCAATATGTTTTCTTTGCTGGTTGATAACAGGGAAATGGAGTATGCGAAGAGACAGAAGGATTGGATGCTTCCCAGTGAGTGGCGGGCGGAAATGTCTAGATTCAGGGTGGAGGAGACATTGACAAACTGGATAAGGGCATTTTCTGTTTATATGGCCATAGTGGCTGAACGTACACCAAATATGCAGGCGGAAATGGCATGCTATCAGAGCAGGGTGGCAATGACGCATGATAAATATGGTGGGGCGGGTTGGAAGGAGTATGACATGAACTTCAGGAAGGCTAAGGAGTTCGACTCTTCATTAACATGTAAAAACTAATGGAAGAAGAATTGATAAAATGAACGGACACCGGAGCCACTTACTTATTGACCAGGGTAACTTGAGAGTTTGTATGTCCTGCCTAACTTGCTACATGAGTGGCATCTCCCGCAGCCATAGGTACAGCCCACACTGCAAAGGCGCCTCCCAACATAACATCGCCAACTCCAGAAGTACCCACACAAACATTTACTATATACGCATAGACATAGCTCATCACAACTGGCATCCAACCATTTTAGGAAAATGGAGCAGAGCTGGTCATGACTTACATATGATTCTGCACTGAGAAAGAGGTACAAAACATGCATTAGGCATTTTAGGTGTCTTCACAGGTAGTACAAATACATGAAAAACTGCATGATAATGGAACATTTGGAGTATTGTCATATTTTCATTCCTCATAGTATGTTGAAGTTTCAGGATAGTAGTGACGTAACAGTTCTGTATTCCTGTTCCCTACTTGCACAGTCATTTTGCGGGAAGGGGCATCTTGGTGCACGAGACAGCACAAACAAACATTTCAGATTGCATTTGGCAGGTCTCTCCCTGTCCCACTCAAAAAACACTTTTGTTTCAAACATTAACCTTCATCGAGTGCATATAACGCCATAGATATAATTTAACTCTCATGTCTGGACTGAACCACTCAGAAGAATAACACACATACACTTAAAAACATGCTTGCGCATACAAATATGCACACATTCCCAGGGCTCAGGAATGTATACGAAGACACAGACATATTCACTCAGTTCAAGGCTTGCATAAAAACACACATACATCCACAATCCCAGGTGCTCAGAGAAAAACACACACAAACACCAAATTGGAAAGGCTGCAGAAAGAAGCTTCACTGAGGCAGCCCTTTCTAACAGGACCTTCTGTGCTCTCCACAATTCCCAGTCCCATTACCACCAAGCACCACACCAGAGTCAGCACCATGAGCTTCTGCCCAATCAGAAGCAGGTAAAGGGTTGAAGATACCCAGGTAGCCTTTTTCTCTATTCCAACTTCTTATTGGGCAAAAGGGTGTATGATTGATAAAAGTCCTGAAGCTCCACTATCTGACATGCTATATTGCCTGAAGGTAGCACAGCAATGTCAGATAATATCATATATGTATTGCAACTGTGAGAGGCTGGGCTGTAGCAGCCCCCTCCTTACACATGCGCAATACAGCTAGTGGAGCCCTCTGCTGGTGCCAATGTGACATTGCAACTTGTGTATGTAACCAAACAATCCATGAGATCATTTGTTTTCATGTAAAAGCTGTAGTAAGTTAATCAATAAGTTGCAAAGCCAGGAAGGGGCGGTGCTCTGGTGCTGCCTATGGACAAGCTACCAAAGCTCTACAGCAGGCTTCTCCAACTAGTAGCTCATGAACTACTGTTAGCTCACCAGCTACCTTTAAGTAGCTCTCCTGGTGAAGCCCAGTGAACTAAATGTGAAGCTTTTGCTTGGTTGAATTAAATGTATATATCTACCAGAATTGAAACAGATGTATCGGAAATGAAAATGTGTGTATTTTAAGAATTCATAAGCCAATGTCTAGATAAAATGGTTGCATTTCCAAAATATATTTAAAGCTTATATTAGAGTGAAAAAAAATAAAACTAATTTTATTAACTTGGTGCTAAGGGCATTGCATCTATAGCAGTATGCATTGCCCATGTAGAGGCATACCACATTGACATTTTTTTTTTTTTTACATTATTGCTGGCAACCACGCTTGAAGCATGAAGGTGATCACGGCTGGTAATCGTGCATATGTTGGCCACAAATGTAATCTTTTCTGATGTAGTTACTATTGCATCTCTAATGATATTAGTAGCTCAGGAAGATTTACATTGAACATAAGTAGCTCTCATTAAAGAAGACGTTAGAGACCCCTGCTTCTACAGTATTTGCCTTTATTTTGTTCATGATATTTTTCATCTAAGACCACAATATGCAACTGTTTCACAGTGCCACCACAAAAGTACACTAGATGGAGCCATGTTCTAAAAATGACTCTAAATAGCCTTTTTTGTTAGAGGAAGGCTATTGCCTGAGCAGCAAAATGCAATTTTGCCTACAGCTCCCAAACATCCTTGCTTTAGAGCTGGCCCTAGAGCTGTTCTAACAGGAAAGTCATTCTTTACACAGACACCTGGCTGGAGGCTCTTGGATGGTAGTCTAAATAGGGAAGCTGAAAAAGTGAAGAGATAGTGTGGGCAGCTTAATACGGCTGTTAGCCTGTGAGGGGAGCAACTGGGAGGTTAGGCGGGGAAGAAGCAGATGGAAGGACTGTGTATAGACCCAGGCTCTGTCCTCTGTGATTGGCTACGGGTGAGCATGAAAGTTCAAGCACATTTACAAGCTATGCACAGAAAAATACATATGCTACACAAGTGCGTGCCCGCAGGAGAAAAACTTGCTACAAGAGTGGCTGAAAACAAAGCTTACCTAAGGCATCCTTTTTTAACTTGAACTTCTGTGCTCGTCACAATTCCCAAGTCCCATCTTCAGCAAGCACACACCAGAGCCAAGTCCATAAGCTTCCACCCAATCAAAAGCTGGAATAGGGTTGAAAGTATAGAGGTAGCCTTTTTCTCTATTTCAACTTCTGATAGGGTAAAAGGGCGCAAGATTGACAAGCCCTGAAGCTCCATTTTCTGACATGCTACACTGCCTGAAGGTAGAACAGCATATCAGATAACCTCAGAGGTGTATTGAGATTGTGAGAAGCTGAGGTGTAACTGCCCCCGACTGGCACATGTGCAATACAGCTAGCAGTGTACTCTGCTGGTGTCAACATGACATTACACTTTTGTATGCAAACAAACGGTCTATGAGATAATCTGTCTTCATGTAATAGCTGCAATACGTCACTCAATTAGTTGCAGAGTGAGGCTGTGTGGCAGGGGTGTTCTTGTGCCCCCCTATGGACATGCCGCCACTGTAATGTATACTTCATATTGAAGATGTCATGGCTGTATGAAACAGCCCTAATGCCCCACAAACGGAAGAGTCAGGAGAATAACCCGGCAATGCCTCTAGTGATCCTGTACCATCGAAACTAAAACCACCCAAAACCCTAGAACCACAGTCGTCAGTTGCAAAACCAGCATTTTTATGTCCTCCACAACTCAAGAAGATCTGCCACTGAAGAGCGCTCCATGGACAATTTCTAGGGAACAATATCCTCAAAATCTTTAGTTTCCAAACACGTAACTTCATCTAAAATGGCAGATAAGTAGTATGAGGGCATGTGAGACAGTGTATCTGATATACTATCTTGTGAACAACAACAAAACACCATTTATGATTGCCTGTCCATTCCTAGAATCGAAAATTAACTATGAATTACTCTACTGAAAAAGGAACGCAGTCCAGAAATACATCTAGAACAGTTATTATACAAATATGCTAATGGGTAAAGAAACAAAATAAATTCAATAGAAGATGATTTTTAATTCAATTGAAACAAAATGGATTGCCATGTCCTTAGGTGTGTATAACCACCGGGGTAAGCCCTCCGGTCTTATATTATATAACCAAATTTATCCCCCTGCAATGTAGCAAATTAAGCCATTTATTCAAATTAGTGAGCAGGTCAACATATTGCAACAAGAACTATGGTGATGAGTACAGGCCCCAGCTAGGCCCGCAGAATACAAGGGTTCGCTCTCCTGCAACAAAAGCTAGAAGGAAGTTGGCACGGAAACTGCAAATACAAAGACAAAGTTTATTAACCCTTAAGGGTGGTCCTACAACCTACACAACACTCTTCTGTATTGCGTAGAGTAGCACAAAGAACTTGCGTACGTGGTCCCCTTTTATACACAATAGAGGGGCTCATAAGTGGGTGGATACAACATAGAGCAGAATTCATTACCATTTATGGACATTTTCGATACAGGATCAATATATGGGCGGAGTTAACAATTTCCTGAGCCCGCGAAAACATGGTCAAACAAGGACTAACTGATAACAGATGTGGTCAAGTCTGGGCATGCGCCAGACGGAAAAAGGAGCTATTTATAGACTGTTACTAGGCAGATTACAAGAGCAACTAGCGAAAAGGTAGGACTCTTCTCGTGCAGAGCACGTGGAGACATGACAATACAAAATGGAGTCCAGACATTAGTCAACATAAGACGAAAAACATGCTTTAACTGGAGAGAATTCATGTCTTTAGTGAATGCTTAATCACATTGCTGTTTTAGTTTTCAACAGACGACCCTTTCAGCATTTACTGAAGACATTCGGCTTATTAGGATAATCATCATATATGTCAATTTTCATCATCTCTTCCACCTCTTTGTTTAAATGTTTCTGATAGGTGACATTGGCAATAGCTTTCTTATCAGGAATACAGAATGACACACATAAAGAACAGAGTAAAGGACCACACTGAACACAGATGCAACAGGAAAACAGAACTGCTACAATAATACAGAGACCAGTTAAAACTTTCCATCCCCATGTAGTGATCAATGCCCAAAACCATCCAGAAAAGGTCCAAGTGCCATTTTCTGTATGGATTTCAGCTGCAATTTTATGCAATTTATTAATAGCGTTATAGACTGATGGCGTGTGGTCAGGAATGAATACACAACAACTACTTCCGATAATTCTACATGCTCCACCTCTGTCAGCTAACATGACATCTAATACCATACGATTCTGTAACGCAACAATTCTAGTGATTTGTAATTCTTCCGTAAGATTCCCAAGAGCAACAGCAGCTTGATTCGTTACAGCCTCTACAACTCTTGTTAATCTTCGAACTTTCCTACTATTTAGGGCAGCTCCAACAAAGAAAAACAATCCTAAGTTAAAATCAACATACTGCTGTAAGCTAGTATCAGTTTGATCAACATCATCAATAGATAGAGTACGTTTATACCTATTTACAGTTACATTGTTCAATAACTTCAAATCTTTATGATAGGATGCAGGCGCTAAGAATACAGGGGGTAATAAGAACGCTACATAACATACTCCGGACCAGCCGGCTGGTAAGCGATAATAACCCTTATTCCCACATACGAAGTATGTATTATGGGAAGCTAAGAAAGTACTATTATTTAATCCATCTATATTCAAAACAATAATACAATCACTAACACCAACAGGAATATGACCCACACTCTGAACACACAGGTCCGCTTGAGCTTGTGCCACTTGAATCACAAATTGTTCATTCCCAGCAGTGTCTCTGGTGTTCGTGAAGATATAGGGGATTGATTCATTGTCAGGTCGATATTCTTCCCACTCCCATATTGTCCCATTCGCTTGTGGATAGCCTTCTTTATCTTGATGACATTCCCTATTAAGTCTTAAATGTAGTCGTCCCACTGTAGGTTTCCGTGTGGCAAAAAGCAAAGTGTACCATGCTCTACAAGAGCCATTATGAGAGAAAGGAAGAGGTATAAACGGCGTTCCTCCTTTCTTCTGATGAGCTGGCATCATACCACATATCCAACAGTTCGTAGCATTTGTAGCAACATGGGTATGATGCAACATCTGAATGAAAGTATTATTCAAAGAAGACTGACGATGCTTCAATTCTTGATACGGAAGGGTATAAAAGTAGTGCTCCTCAGGCACTGGAGTAGTCAAAACAAGCAACTCACGGGCAGGAGTCACATCCTCAACAAACCACGTGGTTATACCAACAATGGCTACAATGATAATAAAGCTTGTCGCACAAAAAATCTTCTTCTTCTCCATTTTATAGTAAAAGTCAATATCTTCCTGAAACTAAAAGGTTGTCAGAACTCTTCCCCTTAGGCAGCCGTTGATTTCTTCACCAGCGGGCCAAGACGGGTGTCACTACACTAATGCAGGGCTGATCCCCCTCCCCCTTGCCTCATTGGCTCTCCGTTTCACTAACCTAAGGGCCGTTCTGACAACGTATCTGGATACAGAGAAAAAAAATCACTTCCTCGGTCTGAGATGATATCTTCCTCCTCCAGGAATCCTCAGTGTCGTTCGGTTCCACAGCACGGCTTGTCTCTGCCGTCAGGATTTCTCGATGGTCGGTCAATACAGCAGGCTCCACTAATCCAGGCGGTACTTTACGACAGTGCAAGGAGTGGATCCAGTTCTTCCGATTGGAGACTCGCACAGCTGTCCTCGTTGCGAGCAAGACTTGCTCAGGACCAACCCATCTCGGCTCCAGACTGTTCGTCCTTTCAAACACCTTGACCATAACATGGTCTCCAGGCCGGAGGTTATGTCCTTCACCTGTGGACCGATCAGGGAGCGCTTCTCGAACCTGTTGATGAATAGAAACCAAATTATCCATTAACTGTGCCAGATAATCATTCATCATTACACAAGGTACATCATACACTGACTTCGGTTTCGGTGGACCCCAAATATTCATAGGCCGTCCGAACACGATCTCACATGGCGTGAGACCGGTCCGAGAATGCGGTATCGATCTAATTGACAATAATGCCAGCGGTAAAGCGTCTGGCCAAGTCAAAGAAGTCGAAGCTTGGATCTTAGCGATCTTAAGCTTCAAAGTACCGTTATATTTCTCAACCAATCCCGCAGACTGAGGGTAAAACACTGCATGAAATTTCTGGGTAATTCCCAGTCCTTTCAAGACATACTTGATTACGTCTGCTATAAAATGAGGTCCGTTATCACTCCACAACAATCTACAAACACCATATCGAGGGAAGAACTCCTTCAATAGCATCTTGGCTGTAGTCATTGCAGTATTGTCTTTCGTAGGGTATGCCTCAACCCATTTACTGAAGGCACAAACCACTACTAGAACATACTTCAGATTGTTACAGCGCTCAAGCTGAATGTAATCCATCTGCAAAACTTCAAAGGGTGCAGTAGGTGTTGCAAATCCTCCTGCTGGATTTCGTGTACCCTTCCCTGGGTTGTACCTCAGGCAAATCATGCAGGTCTGCACTACCCTCTTTGCCGTACTAGCGATCTCCGGATGTTTCCAAACTCGTGTGAGTAATTTGACAATTGCGGAAGCTCCGACATGCGCTAGTCCATGTGCCATCTGAACCATAGGTTGTACAAAAGCTGTGGGTAACTTCCATTTATCCATCTGCTTACTTCTCCAACACCCTTCGTCATCTAATTCTCCATCATTGGACCACTGCTCACGTTCCTTATCGGAAGCGGTCCTCTGTATCTCCAGCACTTCTCTCCTAGCATCGTGCCATCTTTCTGCCTGTGATTTTACAACATACATTGCAGTAGAGCCAGGCTGCATCGCCGTCTCTCGTGCCACCCGGTCTACAAAAGCATTCCCTTCTCCAACTTTATCAACCACCTTTTTATTAGCACTACATTTAACTATAGGAATCTTCTTTGGATATGTTAATGCAGTCAAAAGGTTGTGAACTAACTCCCCGTACATTATCTGTGCTCCATGTGATGTTAGAAACCCTCTCTCCTTCCAGAGTAGGCCAAAATCGTGCGCTACTCCGAAGGCATAGCGGCTATCTGTCTAAACATTCACACACAATCCTGTACTGAGCTCACATGCTCGTGTTAATGCTATCAGTTCCGCTGCTTGAGCTGATTTCTGCGGTATGCGTGCTGTCTCCACTATTGTTTGTAATGTGGTAATTGCATACGCTGCTGAAGTCGTACCATCTGGTAGCTTCAGGCATGATCCGTCCACCCACAGTTCTCCATCTACATCTGTAAAGGGCGTATCCTGGAGATCAATACGACCCTTTGTCTGTTCCTCAGTCACAAGAATACAATCGTGTGCTTTCCGTGCTTCAGACTGAGTTTCCGGGAACGGCAACAATGTGGCTGGATTTAACGTTGCACACCTCTTTAACGTAATATGAGGAGCCAAAAGCGTCAACTCATATCCCGTTAAACGAGCGCTGGTCAAATGCTGCGTCTTTGTCTGGTTAAGCAGGGCATCAACAGCATGGGGGACTAATACCAACAGCTTATGAGATAACACAATTCCCTCGCTTTGGCGTATTGACACAGCTGTCGCTGCAACCGAGCGAAAACAACCAGGCAATGCTCGGGCAACAGGATCAAGTACGGCCGAAAAATATGCACAAGGGCGCTGCTTGTCGCCGTGCATCTGCACTAAAACTGATAATGCACATCCATCTCTCTCATGTACATATAATGTAAAAGGCTTCGTGTAATCAGGGGTCCTTAACACTGGTGCTGAACAAAGGGCTTGTCGCAATTGCTGAAAGGCAATTTCACACTCATTTGACCAGGGAAGAGGAATTGGGGTATCTTTTGTCAAAAGTGCTAACAATGGCTTAGCTATGTGTGAGAACCCCAATATCCATTGCCTACAGAAAGAAGCAAGACCCAAAAATGCACGCACACCCTTCTGTGTGGAAGGTACTGGTGTGTCCAAAATTGCTTGAATACAATCTGGTGTGAGTGCACGCCCCTCCTTAGACAAAAGGTGACCCAAATAAGTCACCTTTGGTCTACAGAATTGCAATTTCTTCCTCGACACTTTGTGATTGTGAGACGCCAAAAAGGAAAGCAAGGATAACGTACACTTCTCACACAGCTCAGGAGTGTTGGCCGCCAACAAGATGTCGTCGACATATTGTATAAGGGCTACACCATCAGGCAGAACAAAGGAATCCAATTGTCTTTTCAATGCTTGACTGTAAATACTAGGACTCTCTGTATAACCCTGGGGGACTCTACAAAATCTATAAGACCTATTATTCAAAGTAAAGCCGAAGAGGTACCGGCTATCAGGATGAATAGGAATCGAAAAGAAAGCATTTTTCAAATCGATAACTGAAAATGTGGTCGCCGTTGGTGGGACCAGAGTAAGTAACGTCGTGATATCAGAAACCACTGGATACTGAGGTATCACTATCTTATTCACGTCCCTTAAGTCAATGATAAAACGATAAACCCTAGTATCGGTATCTTTCTTCAAAATGGGTAAAATAGGACTGTTGCAGACGTTGTAGGGAACTTCCTCCACTACTCCCACCTTAATCAAATCCTGCACAATCTGTATGAGTGCCTCCTCCCCCTCCTGGGAAATACGATACTGAGGGAGGCGTGGTAACACCGCACCCTCCTGGACACTAATGTGGACAGGCGGAATCACCATCTGTCCCACATCAGTATCCGAAGTGGCCCACAAAGTACGAGGGAGAGAAGCTAAGACAGTGTCCTCTGCAACCACACACATCCGTTCTGCCATAGGGTGATTATCGTTTAAGATCACACGTACTCCAGTAGGGGAGCAGCGGATCGTAGCTCTGAAGTGCTTAAGCATATCAAGACCCATAATGTTGTCATGCGTGTTCGGGGCAAGCAAAAACGGACAAGGTGCAGAAAGTTGGTCATCACGAAATGCAAGGGGTCGGGATAGAGGGCTTCGAGAGAGTGTACCATCAAACCCTACCGATGTAACCATTAAGCCAGATGGGGGAGCCCTCTGAACCAATTGTTTGGACAGCGCACTGCGAGTAGCTCCTGTATCAACTAGGAACTGATCAGTAGAACCCAGAACATTTGCTGAAACATAAGGACCCCTCTGATCAACCGGCACTTCAACTGATTCCAACCCCCATCCAACGCAATCCTACGCATGCTGCGAATCATGGTACCCAGAACGGTCATTCCCAGACATTTGATACTGATTTTGCCGATCAAATACATTAGGTCTATCTCGTTGCTGCACGTTAGGCTCAAAGCGAGCACGATCATTGGAGTTCCCTCTAAAATTGGGAAAGCCCCCTCTACCTCTCGACGGTCCCTGACCACGTCCCTGACGGGGTGCATATAGTACCGGACAATCCCTGGCCCAATGACCCAGCTGTTTACAATACGCACATTGATTTCTATTAACATCTGACCGACCCGAAGGGGGACCATAGAATCCTCCTCTACCTCTTTCGACACCGCGACGAGGCAGACCATACACTTGTGCTAGCATCACCTTAGTTTTCAAATCTTTCGATTTCTTCTCCTCATTCCCCTTCGCTTCTTGTTCCTGACGCTCATAATACTGAGCCATAGTCAGGAGGGATGCCGGAGACGAGGTGGACCAAGAACTTTCACTCGCCTTTAATCGAGCTGCTATTCCCGGTAATAAATTCGCCACATATTTATCAACAAAAAGATGTCGACCCGTATCATCCGTAAGCGACTGACCACTGAAATCATGAAATGTTTCCTCAAAGCGTGTAAAGAAATCTGAAACTGATTCATCAACCTTCTGTTTACACGAGGCTAACATATTCCAGTCAATCTTTTTAGGGGGGATAATCGTTTTCAATTTAGTCAAGATAGCAGCAGGAAGATCTAAAAGAAGCTGGGGCGGTTTTTGCGCGGGTTTTCTCTCCCTATCCTCATCCTCAATCTCAGACCATTTAGCCTTAAAAGCGGCTTGATCGTCCACCTTCCGCACAGATCGCCACATATCCGGTGGTAAAATAAGCCCAAAGAACAAATCTATATCTGCCAAAGTCATAGTACAAGAATTCAAAGCCCCTTCAACCTCTTCATAAAAGGCCGCTGGATTCTTGCGGGGGTCAGGCAATGCATTCTTTAATGCCATAACATCAGTCCTATGCCAGGGAGTATAAACCCAATTATACACAAAATATCCCTTAGCATCGGGGGAAGACATGTCTAGACTAGTTCCCGCTCCTTTAGGAGGAACATACAAAGGTGCCGCCTCTCGCATTGGTTTAGCATGCACTAGTTCGCTCTTATCTGAATGGGAGATAGATGATTGTTTTCCGCCGACGTGTGAATCCGATTGCTCCTTCTCCCCTATCTTTAAGCGCGCTCTCTCTTTAAGTTCAAACGCCGCGTCCCGCAATGCAAACAGCCGTCGGACCGCATCGGGTACCTTAGAGGGAGAAAAGACACCATTACGTAATGCTTTAGAATCTGATACTACATCATCAGGCTCAAAAACATCAGAATATTTCCGAAAGGCAGTAATCACTTCATCAGAAAAAGTTTCAACAAAATACAGCTTCTCTCTATCCTGCCAATTTTCCAAAGATTCCAATAATTCAGTAAGAGATAGCTTGCCCTTAAGCGCACGAAGAGAAATTTTCCAAAGCTCACCCATACGCTCAGTTGATAACATGGACCGCGTGTCTACCTTATCCGAAACCGATCCAGAATCCTGTGACCTCGGAGCAGACGCACCAACATAAGGGGGCGGAGAGCGATCTAATAAATGAAAATCATCTTCGAGATTAGTAAGGACAGGATAAAGTGGCTGGCGGACAGCATATTGACCCGAGACTTGCAACCTACGCTCTTTCTCTGGTCTCTCCGCCAGTTCTCTTTCCTTCCGACGCTTCGCTTCCTGTGCTCTCACATGATCATTTTTCCGTTGCTCTTTATCAATCAGCGCTTTCTCACGTTTCTCTCGCTCACGCACTTCCTTCACCCATAACCGTACACATTCAAACATATCTTGCCGAGCACGCCGTTTACACATACACTGTTCCACATACTCAATCTTACACATATCAAACGATCCATACAAAGGCCATCGTAACTCAGGATCCTTTTTGGTGTATTTCCTCCACACTGTGCTGTACATTATAGAGGAAAGACCATGCTTCACATACATATCCCTATTAGGAGTCCCCTCTGGGGGGGCTGGAGCAGATTCCTCGAGATTTAACCGGTTTCCAAAACAGCAGCACCACTTACGGAGTGCGCTCAAAGCAGGCATGCTCAAAAATAATGCAAAATATGCAGTATTATCAAAAATGGCACTTAAACTTTGCGCCGTTCAGATTTAAACAACTCCGGAGAAATATCTCCACATTACCTGCCTATATGTGTTGCAACGCATATATTCTCACAGTAATCAATACAAAATATGACCGGTCATCACAAATCAAACTCAAATAGCCAACCCAGGCTTCAAAACTCGGAGCAAGTACCGTACAACGGTTCTTACCAATCAAGAGTGTCCAGATTCCAACTGCCAAGTTCCAAAATTCGCCCAAACGGCTGTCACACGGCAAACCGACAGAAGAGGTCTCAGTCGAGGACCGGCGCCACCCAGATGGTCAGCTCGGAAGGGAAGGAAGAAAACCTCAGGATGCCAGGACTAAAGGACGCCACTGGCAGTGATCACATCCCCGGCCAAATTCCTCACCTTCGTCACGACCAGTCCTTCGAGCATCCGAGTCGCCGATGAGCCCCACGTGACGGGCGCCAATTGATGAGTACAGGCCCCAGCTAGGCCCGCAGAATACAAGGGTTCGCTCTCCTGTAACAAAAGCTAGAAGGAAGTTGGCACGGAAACTGCAAATACAAAGACAAAGTTTATTAACCCTTAAGGGTGGTCCTACAACCTACACAACACTCTTCAGTATTGCGTAGAGTAGCACAAAGAACTTGCGTACGTGGTCCCCTTTTATACACAATAGAGGGGCTCATAAGTGGGTGGATACAACATAGAGCAGAATTCATTACCATTTATGGACATTTGCGATACAGGATCAATATATGGGCGGAGTTAACAATTTCCTGAGCCCGCGAAAACATGGTCAAACAAGGACTAACTGATAACAGATGTGGTCAAGTCTGGGCATGCGCCAGACGGACAAAGGAGCTATTTATAGACTGTTACTAGGCATATTACAAGAGCAACTAGCGAAAAGGTAGGACTCTTCTCGTGCAGAGCACGTGGAGACATGACAATACAAAATGGAGTCCAGACATTAGTCAACATAAGACGAAAAACATGCTTTAACTGGAGAGAATTCATGTCTTTAGTGAATGCTTAATCACATCGCTGTTTTAGTTTTCAACAATGGGGCATATTAACAAATGTATTTGTGACCATAAATAGACATTTTATGGCCGAAAATATCTATTTTACATCTATGAATTTACAAATGGAATCATGGTGGCTGTAAATTAATTGACTAGTGTGGATTTCTCCTCCATGAGTGCAGAGTTTTGCAGTTCTAAATCTCACCCAATGGGTGGCAGGTGGGGAATTTAAAGTGTTTGCCTTGGAAGTTTGTGAGAGCCTACAAACCTGTACGTTTATTGTGATTCCCAAACTCCTCCAAAACACAGAGGTACGGGGTACAGTGTTGACTACCCTAGGCTATCAAAGCAGATCCAGTTTTTCCAGTAAAGAAGCCTCACCCAGGTAATATGGCGTGCTTCGTCAATGCCTTACTACATCACCCTGGTAAGATGATACTACTAGGGGGACTCAACCTCCACTTTGTGAGGCAGTTCTTGGATAAAGTATGATAGCTGGATAGAGTGGGGACCTGGATATTAAAAATATCTCAGGAGCACTAGAATTCACTTTAAGGAGGACATTGTGAATCTACAGACTCAGCATAGGCCTCAATGGTGGAAGGCAAAATGATGAGTGCTGAACTTTCTAAAGTAATTGACTCTTTTGTGGACTTGTCATCTTCATTGCAGACTGTGGCTGCATCATTTGCCAGCCAAGCCATACTTTGGAAACATTCTGTAGGTCACCACCCAGGATAAACCATAATCTACAGCAAAGCCATCAGAGGGATCTTCCTCCAGTTTGCTTTGCATCACAACAGCAATGCAGAGCACCGGTTCCTCAAATACACAACCAAGCAGAAAACAAAGCTTAATCTGGCAATACTTGGGCATTTTTTTCATTATTCTGTTAGTACGCCCTTTTGAACACTGCCCTAATTCACATAATAATTGATTTATCACATATACAAATGCACAACTCTAAATAAATTCACATTATCTTCATATATGTCCCGTATTTATCATGCAATATGTGTAACTGTCAACTTAATATTATTCGTTATTATGACCAAAGATTTTATGGCAATATAATTTATGTTCATATAAAGCTACTCTAGCCATGTATGTTGAACAAAATGAAAAATATCCGATCCAAGTCATCTCCCAAAGTTTGCTACACATCATAACATATGCACATACCCTATCGTGGCCATGCACAAATAGAACTGGGAATCCAGTGTCAATAAAATTGTTTATTTAGTATGTTCCCATACTATCTCCAATTGGATGAGACTTCTGGAGAGAGGATAGGGGACACTGTGGGCCGGACTACAATACATGTTTGACTGGCGCTATTACATGTCTTGCTGGTGGTACACCTGGCAATGTTGCTGCAAACACCTTTTCACACCATGTCATGGAAGCACCTACGTTGTGGAGCTAATGTGTTACCATAATATTGGTGCACATTTGCTCTGCTGCGTTTTGTTGTGGTGCTGGTGGTGTTTCTGCATTGTGATGTTGTACTGTACTGTGTTTGCTGTAGTGTGTCCTGTTTTGATAGATGTGTTGTCCTCCTATTTTGTTTGTGTTATGATATTGGGTTGTAATTCGTAATTACTTTTGTTGCAACAAAAACTGCAACATTTCTTGCCAAAAGCAGCACATACCTTTACATTGCCAGTGACAAATAGCCATCTACCTTGGACTAAAGTGGTAAAATATCCCTGCTTCTGCTCAAAACTGTGGCCAGGACCGTCTGTAAAATAGAACTTTCAGTACTCACTTTTTGTGATACAGTCTAAGGTGTGTCACACATCCCGCATAGAACTGTAGAAAATATGCAGATATGACTTCTAAATATGCACACTTTCATCCATTTAAAATGTATCCACAATGTGCATTCTTTTAGCACCAGGTGAGATGGGAGTATGACTTTTATACCTATTACACCTTTGATGACTACATACATTATGAATGCATTTCAGACTTGCTATTTCGATTGCCTCGAGCAGAATCATGGATCACGGGGGTGGTCTGGATGCATATGGGTCATAGCTGTAGCATCCATCTCCGGATCAAGGGGTCAAGACTGATTTGCATATGGCTGGGTTCAAACTGGAATGGCATGGTGAACAAAAAAACGATGGATTTAGGCCCAGATCTCTGTACTGGGGTGAATGTATGACATTGTTCTGCATTCTGTCCATCAACTGTTGTTTTTGCAATATTCTGCTTTTTGGCGGTATAGAATGGTGTTGGTGGTTTCATGAATGCAGCTGGACTGTATTTGGCCTCTTTTCAGCTGCCATTCCAGAATTTCACAATATTGGCGTATTGTGTGCTACTTGCCACTTTGCACGCAACAGCGGCTTAACCAGGCTTGGCCATTACGCCAGATTCGAAGTTGTGTGCCTCTTCCCTCGCTCATATTGGTAAGTACATTTGTACTTTCTGTACCCAGTTGTCACCGCCTTTAGCGCTTTCTCACACCTGGTTGTCACTGCCTTTTGCGCTTCTTCGCACCAGGGCTTCCCTGCTTCCAGAGCTTCCTTGCAGCTGGCTGTCACTGCCTGTCGAGCTTCTTCATACTTAGTTATCACTGCTTTAGTGTTTCTGTTTGTATTGATGATGGCTCTGGGTTACTCTGTGGCTCAGTATCTCTTCTTTCAGCCTTACCATCAGGCTTCTGGTGGGCTTTCTGATAGTGCTCCTGTGTAGGGTCTTCACCTCCTTCAAGGACCTTGTACGAGTAAGAGTGGAGCTTTGACTCCACATACACCAACCATGGCTTGCTTCTTGGGGAGCATGTGGTATGCACAAGCATTTGATGGACCTCGGCAAACTCTCAGGGAGAGCAGTCTCATTTCTTCGTATCCCGTACTCATTGCCAGTTGTAGCATCCACCCCAGCTCTGGAGCATGCAAATGACTGTGTCACAGAGGGAGCTCTGCAATACATGTCTTTTTTCACCAGCATGCAACCCTTAACTGAACGTACTGCTTCATAGACTTTATTGAACACACTGATTACGTAACTTCGTGAGGAGTCTGCCTAGGACAGTACTGCACATGATCACATGTCACTACAGTAGCAGTCTGGTGAATGCAGGACACACACATGTTCAAGATGTAGGGTTAGAAGTAGAGTGCATTTTGTAATTTAATAAACATATTGTAGGTTTCCACCTTTTGTATAGGTTCAGCGCAACAATCTTCTTTCTCAGAAGAATCTGGCATTTCTTACCCAATATGTTACACTTGAGAAAGAGTCTTACACCTTAGTCAACAGGAATCAAAAGAACACTGCCATTTTCAATGCTCTTTCATTAGCAAGGTGACCATATCTGACCTGCTAAGATATGGTTTCTGGCCAGGGTTGTAGCTTCAATAGTGTAGCATGTTCAGTCGCACCAGGAGTCTGGGTACCATGTATTTTAGGAAACAAAATACTACATTAATCACAAACATATGTTCACAGGATAACTGTGGTGTGGCAACAGATGGAACCTTACCTGACATAATGTTGGCTAAACAAATGTGAGTAGAATCATTAAAATGCGTTGTTGGACCCGGCCTTGTGGCGTGGTCCCGAGCCCTCCTACCCGACCAGACAGGGGCAGCCCCCACCCTTCGGGGTCCCCCTGGATTGTACCCCGCTACCCGCACCAGCCTTCGAGACGCGGCCCGCTCCGGCCTCAGTCCCAGCGAAGCCCCGACATCGAGGCGCCAAGACCCGCCCAAGGGGGGTCGAGTGGCCACTCCACAGCTCCCGGAGGAGGAGAGTTTCGATGGGGCCTCCAGCCGTCCCCCGACGCCTGGCTCCGATCGCCCTCCGGCCTCCCTAGGTGCTGGCGTCCCCCCCCCCGCTGGGTGTCTGGACTCTCTCATCCCGGCCCCTCCGACTCCCCCCAGGTGCGAAGGGTCCGGACATCAAAGAGCTCCAGCCCTATATCTGGGGCAGCCCAAAACCAGGACGGCAGTTGTATCCTGGAGTCAAGAGCCCTGCTGATCGGATCGCGGCTGACCCTACGGAGAGAGACTCATTGCCTGGAACTTGGAACTCGAGCCCTGCTGACTGCGTTGCGGCTCCCCCTTTCTGAGAAGAAGACCCTCACGGAACATCGGAGCCCTGCTGACCTCGTCGCGGATCGACCTCGCTGAGCTAAACCATCGGAGCCCTGCTGACCCCATCGCGGCTCGACCTCGCTGAGCTAAACCATCAGAGCCCCGCGGACCTCGTTGCGGCTCGACCTCGCAGAAGTAACCATCCGAGCCTGCGGACGATGTCCCGGCTCCCGGGACCCTCCCAGCTCAAAGATTGAGAGCTGGGCGGCGCAGGGTGCTCCCGTACCAGGCCGGTACTGAGACTGTCCTGCTACCCCGTCCCTGAAAGACCCTGAGACTCTTTTGGATCCCTCGATCCACCTGTAAATATTGCCACAGAAACCTGCCTTTAATACCGATAAAGACTTGTGAGAATTGATACCCTTGTTGTGTCCCTTTGTGGTGGGGGGGTTGCTTGGCTGGTACGATCATAGGAGAAGGACCTCACCCCGGAGGCTTCTCACCGGCGCTCGGCTACTTTCCTACGGAACGGTGGCTCTCGGGGTGGCCCATCCGACACCGTCTGACTCCCCGGAGAGCGGCCGTCTAACATGCGTTAAGCTGTATTGTGTGTATGGATGATGTATTTATTTTTAACTTTGATATATTACACAGACATTATCATATAAGCACAATATGTCTTAGTTCCATGAATGCGTGTGTAGTAGTAGTAGTAGTAGTATAACACAGTAAAAAAGCAATGCTTCATTTGAAGTACATATGGCAGCGGCAATGTATTACAATAAAGTTTAAAATCAGTGGACAAGAACCAAGGGAGCATACTTTAAAGACTGGTCGTCATACTGTGGACTCAAGTGAACTAAAATAAGAAAAGTATAAAACATACCCATTTTTGGACATGTGCCTTTTGAGAGGTGCTCATAGACCTAGTAAGAGCAAGTATCGGTAAGAAAATATAAAAAATAAATTATTATACCTGTGTTGGGAATGCTACATGTACATTGAAATACAGCTCAACCTAGAATAATATTTAAAGAATGTAGAGTTGTTTACTTTGTAACTAAGCAAGCATATCTTGTTAGTCGCCAATAAGACTTTGTAAAATATATCCTTGAAAATATATCAGCATCACAGAAAACAAATCATTGTTGTTTGAAATTAAAACAGTGTTGTCAATACATACCTATCTTATGACATATATATAAAAATACAAAGTTTGCACACGTTTTTGGGAAAGTGTGAATGAAAAACATTCTACAATATGGTGAGAGGCAAAACATCCAAGTACCTTTAGGTATTAAAATCATAATTAAAAAAAGAACAATGACTTTGTTTTACACTTACCCTGATAAGTTGGTACGGTCTCAAGCTCACGGGTGTTTGTGCCCTCAACTACGGCAACCAACACTGGTACTATGAGTGATGTAACCTGCTCCTCCATTGGGGTCAAACCTTCCTTGAGTTTTAGTCCTCCTCCTGTGGTCATTGCAACCTTTTGATTCCTAGCCAGTGTCTCCTTAGTTCTGCACTTATAATCATGCCACCTTTTTTGCATCTACTATGGTCCAGCATTAATATTGCTCATAACTGTATACTCCAAGAAACTGGGGTATTAGTTGAGGGGTGTGGTTACCCACCTCAAGGATTAAGCACAACCCTTAAAGTCACTAAATTAAACCTGAGCTCAAACCACTGGTAGCCATGGCACAGAGGAGACAGTTCTAAATATGAAGCAGCACATTTACAAAAATAGAGTGAATTTTTTAAGTTTAAGTTTATTGAGACCAGCAAGAAAATACAATGTACAATCAAAATCCGTTCAGAAAACATAAATAATTATGATATAAACAATAAAGGATATTAAGCATATTGGTTACAATAAACACGGTAAACCTAGAACAAAAAAAAGGAGAAAGAGGAAGAAAGGGGGGGTGGGAAGCAATATGAATATCATTGGAAAGAGTTCAGAGCAATTAATGGCAATAAAAGAGGTAAAATGAAGCACTACATTGCATGTACTTTAAAACTCTAAAAAGAATATAGTGATATAATGGGAGGAGTACAGTATGCAAAAACAATAATAAATTATTCAAACAAAAGACAACGAAACTAAATCAGGGCGGTTTGCGGACATCATCTGACGTTCTCACAGTAGCAGTAATCGAAGTATTCGAAGGGGGGAAGCAGATAAATATGTAGTGAGAGGGAGCCATAATAAATCCCTTTTAATTGCTAGTGATACAGGGGTAACATAATTAGTGTCAAGTCTGTGATGAAAACAGATGGCGTTCCACCAGGCTCTGTAAGTGACTTTATCAGCATGTTTCCAATTCAAGGTGATTAGATGTAAGGCTATAGCAATTAACAAATCAATTAACTGAAAATGTGACGGAGGTTGAGGCCATGAGGGGGATAAAGAACCGAGAAAAATATTTGAGAGGGAAAAGGGAACTTTAGTGTTAAATATTTTGTTAATTTGAGACCAAACTAAATGCCAAAATTTAGCGATGTTGGGACAATCAAATAACATGTGTTTTAAGTCAGCCTTTAAACATGAGCAGGACCAGCAGTGTGATGAAGTGGTAGAAGAGAAGGAAGCTAAGTGTGCGGGTGAATATAATGCACGCTGATATACAAAATAAAGAGTCTGAGTGGTATTGGCCGCCCGTGAAGTTTTATGAATCTTTAACCACAACTTATCCCACAAAGAGATAGACCAGGATTGTAATAAGTCCTTTTCCCATGCCAGTTCAGTCTTTGTTTTGCACCGCGGCGAGAGAGATACAAGACCTTTGTAAAGGGAAGATGCAGAAGGGGAAGCGTTTAATAATGGAAACAATGTAGAGCAAGTTGTAGGGAAATTTGGAGAAGGTGGGAGTAATGAAAGATATTGGTGAAGAGAGGGAAGCAGAAGGTCATATTGTTTCATACAGGAATTAGGAAGGGCAAAGTTAGATTTGAGGACTGCGAAGGATAAAGGTTTATTATCCATCAAGAGTTGAGAAATCCACTTCAAACCCTTGGAGTGCCATGCCTTCCAATAGAAAGCACGATTTTTAATACGTAGTAATTTATTATGCCAAATAGGTTGTTGAGAAAGTGAGTTAAGCGAGGGGTAGGAAGCTGGTAGGAGAGGAGTTAAGAGCTTTCGTGTATAAGAAATAACAGGATGACGCAAAGAAGAAGTGTGTGCAGAGAAAGCAAGGGATTCCATAAAGGCGAAGGGGGAAGTGAAAAACTTCTCGATGCTAAGCCAAATCGGAGGATAGGTAGGAGGGTCCAAGGAGAGCCAAGAAGAGGCTTGTTTTAGGGAAAACGCATGATGATAAGATTTAAAGTCAGGAAACTTAAGCCCACCATTTGATTTATCTTTTTTGAGAGTAGATAAGGCTATCCGAGGGGGTTTACCTTTCCAGAGGAATTTTAATAAAATGCGATCTAATCTCTTAAAGTAATAATCTGGGATATGTACAGGAATCATTGAGAGAGAGTATAAAATAACGGGAGCAAGCATCATCTTAATAGAGTCTAATCTACCCCACCAAGAGAGAAAAAGAGGGTGCCACTTAGTAATAGAATCATTTAGCTTCTTAGCAATGTATTCAAAATTGTGTTTAAGAGTTTCGGAAATAGACGGGGAGAACCATAATCCTAAATATTTTAATTTGGAGGATTGCCAGGAAAAACCAGTGTGGACAAAATAGTGTTTAAGACACAAAACATTAAGGGGTAAGACTTCACATTTATCACGATTTAGGCGGTATCCTGAAAGTTTTGAAAACGCATCTACCTGGGAGAGGAAAGGAGGAAGAGAAGTATCGGGATTGGAGCAATATAAAAGAATATCATCTGCATAAACAGACATTTTGATTTGGCGGGAACCTAAATGGAATCCTGTAATTAGGGAATCCTGTCTAATTTTGGTGAGGAAAGGCTCTAACGCCACTACAAATAGAAGAGGGGATAAGGGGCAACCCTGCCGTACACCTCTTGAAAGAGAGAAATAATCGGAAACCTTACCATTAGCAAAAATAGATGCCTTGGGACCAGAATATAAGAGAGAAATCAAGGAAATTAATTTAGAGGGAAACCCTATCCACTGAAGAGCATGGAACATAAAGTCCCAACCAATCCTATCAAAAGCTTTCTCGGCGTCTAAAGCTATGGCAGCAAGCGGGTAATCTAAGGAAGAGGCCTTGCTAAGAATGTTAAAAAAGACTCTAGAATTATCAGAAGATAAACGACCTTTTACAAAGCCCGATTGCTCCGAACCAAGAAGCTCAGGTAAGATTGGGTCAATACGTAAGGCAAGAATTTTAGCAAAAATTTTGTAATCCGTATTCACTAAAGATATCGGGCGATAATTTTTACAGAAAGACGGGTCTTTGCCTTCTTTGGGAATTAGGCAAATCATAGCATCCTGAAAGGTACCTTGAGACGCTCCATTTGTGATAAAGGAAGTAAATAAAAGAAGAAGTTGTGGGAGAAGGAGTTTCGAAAAGTGTTCATAAAATTCAATGGTAAATCCGTCAGGGCCAGGGGTTTTCCCTTGCCTTAAAACCGATACGGCATGAGAAATTTCTGTCAATGTGATATCTAGCTGTAGTGAATCAAAATCAATGTGTTGCGAGGGGGGAGAAGAGATGGATTGGAAGTAGGAAGAAAGATCAGAGTGAAGTGGTTGGGCCTCAGGAGTATAAAGAGTTTTATAAAAGGAGACAAACTCATTTAAGATATCTTCATCTTTGAGAAGAACGTCACCATTGGAATCCTTCAAAGAATCTATCCTAGTTCTATCCCGACGTGATTTTAGATAATTAGCCAATACTTTCCCCATTTTATTCTGACCTCCATAGTAACGAGCACTACTCTTCAGAAGATAAGAAGAAGCCGCTTCCGTGGATGCTTTGTTGAAGGTGATTTTAGCTGTGATAAGATCTTTCAAAGAAGCTTCAGAGTACGAGTGGTAATAGGCGTATTCTAATTTTTAATTTTGGCAAGCAAATGAGCCGAATGTTTCTCAAAAGCTTTTTTCTTCCGAGAAACAAAGTTAATAAGAAAGCCTCTGGCAGCTGCCTTAAAAGAATCCCAAATCATAGCAGGAGAGGAATCATGAGTTGTGTTTATGGTGAAGAATTCCGAAGCAAAAGAACTGAACTGGCTGGAAAAATTAGGATCTACGAGCAATGAATTATTAAAACGCCAACGTCCAGCAAATGGGGTATAAGGAAGAAGATCAAAATCAACAGAAACCGGTGCATGGTCTGAAATTAAAATGGACCCTATTTCTGAATGAAGTACGTGTTGCGTTAAAGGTTTACTTAAAAAAAGGTAGTCAATACAAGATTGTGATTTATGTGGGGGGGAGAAAAAGCTATATTCTCGAAGATCAGGGTGACCCAGTCCCCAGATGTCAACTAAAGATTTTTGACGAATGGTGGAAGTAAATTGTGAGTGCATTTTGTTGTTTACAAATCTGACTGGGGAATTCCTATCTAAAATGGAATCACAAACTTGATTACAGTCACCCCCAAAAACAATATAATCGTCTTCAAGGGAGAGCAACTTATCAGAAATATGTAACCAAAAAACATTATCAACTGAAACTGGAGCATAAACGTTAAAGAAAATCAATGGTATTTTGTCAATAAGTAATTTAACAATTAACCAACGACCTTCAGAATCAGTCTCTTGAGAGATCACCGAGACATTAAACTTTTTATGAGTAAGAATAAGAACACCATTTTTCTTACCTAAAGCTGGAGAAGAAAACACATTGCCTACCCAGCATTTTTTTAATTTAGATGCTTCAGCCTCAGAAAGGTGGGTTTCCTGAAGAAAAGCAACATCAGTTTTTAATTTTGCTAAATGGGATAAAACTCGTTGTCTTTTAATAGGATTGTTCAATCCTTTAACATTCCATGTGATAATTCTGAACTTGACTGGATGAGATTGAAGTCAAAAACCATGAACATACAATGCGATAAACAGAGTTGAGATTGAGAAGAGTAAAGAAATGAGAACTCAGGAGTGTACGAAGAAGAAGATAAGAGAGGAAAAGATTTAAAACAATAATTTTAAGAAATTCGATAAGGGAAAAGAACAATAAACAAGGAGTATGAATTTGCGAATGATCAAAGAAAGGAAGAAGAGGATAGAATGAGGGAGGCGTAGGTGGGAAGAAAAGAAAGGGAAAAAAGAAAAAGAAAAAGAGGAAAAGAGGAACAATGGCAAAAAACAGCAAAAAAGGCATAAAAAGAGAGTGTGAACAGGAGACATACTTACATGAAGAAGATCCAAGAGAACAAGGGGGGAGGGGAGAGGCCACACGAGACAGGCAGCCCATCCAGGCTGACCAGACGGAGGACGAGGGGGAGAACGCCCATAATATAGGATATCTACGGATGCGAGAGAGAACAAAAACAAAAACATAAAAACTATTTAGCACAATGAGTGATGAAAAATAGGAGATTTAAAACAGAACAAAACGATTAGGTACCAACTCAAACTAAGAAGACCATCCAAGCTAGGAAAGAACACCAAAGATTACATGAAGAACGATAATGAAGAGAAGCAGTGAATAAAAGAACCATAAGAAAAAACATCAGAACATCAAGTAACATTTGAAGACAAGGGTCCCGAAGCTTCCATGGTCTCCGTCCTGTGAAAGTTTATGAAACTCTGTAACTGCTGCGGGTCTTCATAGGATGTCGTCTTGTTATTGAACGTGACATTAAAGAGGCAGGGGTGAAAAAGACCATAACGCGCTCCCATGGCACGAAGAGTAGGTCTCATATCAAGAAAGGCCTTACGTCTGTTAGCTGTAGACTTGGCATAATCTTGAGCGAAAAACAAAGTGGCACCGGACCAGGTGACTCGCTGAGAGGATTTAGCCGCTGACAAAACCTTTAGCAAATCCGTGTACTCCAAAAAGTACAAAATGACACCTCTCGGTCTCTGTGAAGAAGATGCATTCGAAGGGAGACGTCCCAACCTATGGGCTCGTTGAATGTTGAGAGCAGTGCCTTCCGGCATATGGAGAATCTTGGGTAGAAAAGTTTTAAAGAAGGTAGGAGGATCCGACCCCTCCGATCCCTCCACCAGACCATAGATACGCAGATTGTTCCGCCTATTACGATTTTCAAGATCCTCGACTTGGCGTTGGAGGACAGATACTTGAGATTGAAGGTGAGATACATTGGTGTTAGTGTCTGTAAAAGAAGACATATGACTTTCAACTGCAGTAATTCGTGAATCAAGTTGAGTCCAAGTGTCAGTGAGAACTTGTAGTTTATTATTTGTTTCCTCCATAAAGGGACGAAGGGCCCTAATCTCTTCCAGTAGTGTCTCCATGGAAACAGGCGAGGTCGATTTAGGAGGAGAAGGCGGGTTATGCTTTAAACGCTTGGTGACAGACTTCACAGCAGGCACTGGTGAGGGAGAGGGATCCATATTCCCCGCGGGGTCTTGTGATAATAACAAAGAATCCTCTAGTTTGGAGAAGGCAGTAAAAACTCTTGAATTTTTGATGAGGGTATGCTTAGGCGTAGGATGTTTAGCAAGAGAGCCTTTCGTTCTCCCCATAGGAGGCAAGTCCAACAGTCTAAGTGAGAGGGGCAGAGACGTGGTCCAGAAGTAGAGTAGCACTAGTTAAATGTTTAACATCACTGTGAGATCCAGCAAGTATCAAGCAAACCTGGCGGGCCTCACTGAAGAGCGTGCTCAAGCAGAATTGAAGAATTAGTCACTGAATTGACGCATCCGAAAAAATGAGGCAGTTCCATAAAACTATTTCAATATCCGAAACGAAAATACTCGTCAAGAATAATCATGAGTGAAAGAAGAACTGTCTTATTTGAGGAGAACAGCACAGGAAAACACTCTCGTGAGGTGCATGCATAAAATGGCGGCTGATTCGGTGGAGAAAACGCTGCACAAACTACGCACCTTCCGTATTTTCCAGGGATGCATCATTAAGTTTATCAAAAGTTGGTGAAAAAATGAAGAAAAAGCCAGAGATAATCAGCAATAATAACCAAGGGGGGCAAAAAACCACTTTTGCAGCATGTTTCTTCAAGACATTAGCTTACATTCTCCTCAGGCGAAAAAACAAAATGGCGGCCGTTCCGAAAACGGGACTGCCGGGGAAATTAAAGAGGATTAAATGCAGCTTACTGACACAGCGACTGCAAATTTCGGCGCTCCGGATGTTCAGACAGCTTGTCCTCACTTTGTGGCATCCTCGCACTCGCAGTTACGCGAGAAAAAATCGGCGTTATCCTCCCGACCCCGGGAGCGTCAGGGAAAAGCCGCCATCTTCGTTAAGCGTTAACCACGCCCCCAATAGAGTGAATTTTAATAAATAAAATGACAACAAAACAACAAAAATCCAAGAAGGACAACCAGAGTTATATTTTGTTCTTTGGGTATACCATTCCTGGTGGCACTGCAATACCAAGTTGATACGTGGAGTGGACAGAGCAAGCTCCTATTTTATCTCCTTGTTCCAATTATCTGAGTTTTGAATTTTTAAACTTTAAGGCTCAAAATAGCACCCAAAAAAGTTGACCATGGTCATCCGGTTGCACTTGACCAGTACCTAGTCTTAAGTTAAGGCCAGCCGTAATGGAGCATAGGTCCAATACAGAAACCATGTTCGACCCGGTAGGAAGGTATACCTTCGGACTGAGGGACCAGATGTACAAAGCTCACTAATACAGATTTGTAATTTACAATACTTACCAAATGGCAAATTTCAAATTGCTATTTGGCATGTACGAATGTGTTAGCCTTAACTTTACCAATTTGCTATTTATAGAATCAGAAATAGCAATTTGGTAAATATCAAATTGAGTCGGAAATACCGAAAGTTGCTTTCTGGCAGTGAATGATGACCTCACAAATAGTAAGTAGTGTACTGCATGCTTATAAGAATTAAGGAGAGCATTCAGACTGGTGATTACCCCTAAAGTCCTTTGGTAGGAGCAAGACGTTTTGCCATCCACCCTTGGAAACCATCTAAATGTATCGCCAAGACCCAGAGAAGGAGAAGGATTGTGAAGCGAAAAAAAGAAAATTACAATTTTCTGAGAAAGAATTTGAAATTTCAACTGAAGAGTGTGTAGTTCATCATGATGCCTTATTTGGCAAAACATCAATCTCTGTGCCAGACTCACAAAAAAGCAGCTGAACATACAGTAGCAGATTAACTCTGTGGAGCTGACACAGAGATCAGTAGATAAGATCAGAAAAAGATTGTATGATCTCCAATCAACAGCCAAAAAGAAGTTGGCACCCCGCATAAATGAGGACCATGAAGGAGGGCCTCCAACTCAGCCACCGGTGACCCCTCTGGAGGAACTGATAGAGCCCCCCATAGAGCCTGAAAGTGTGTCTGGCATTAGCAACATAGACACTTCTGCAGATCCAGACACATCGAAAGATAAGTCTCATATATGCACTTTCTTATTTACTAACACATTTTTGTTGCAATGTGGGTGTTGACTTTGTAATGTTTTTAGGCCTGAGCTGCTTCCTTAACAAATTACATTTCTAAACACTATTAGAAGTTTTATGTGTACCCTAGTAGTTTGATATGGGAGGTATTGTACTTCATTGCAAGCATCTTTAGCAGATACCGAACTTTATTTACATTAGTTAAAACAACATCAACAGGTACATAATTTCTGTTTATCATACAAATAATTTTTATATTACATTTTTAAACTGATATTCCTACTAGAGGGGCAGAAAGGTGCTTTGAAGAATAGAATGATTCCAACATCCCAAATACACCACCCAGAGGCAACGGTCTATCTGCTCCACAACACAGCAGGCACAGCGGGTCTTTTGTGGAGGATGTTGAAGCAGGGGCGAAAAATGAGTTTAAAGAACCTGCAGTGAGACCCAGACAACTGTGCCCAAGAAATTGAGTGTGACATCGAAGTGCTGTGAGTCAACTAAATTCAAGAGTTGTTTGTACAGGACATATGGAAGATGGCACACAGTGGTTTGGAGGCTCAGAGTCAATAATGTTGAAGGTCTAGCAGCTTTAACACAAACAAATAAGCAATTAGAACCAAATTATTGGGACTAGAATTAAGCGTCACTGCTGGATTACTCCGTCTGTCTACAACTATAGAGGAAAGTCAGACGTCCTAGGCAGAAATAGTGGACTCTGACAGAGGCAATTAATTATTTATTTGGCCAGCTACAACAGTAAAACGTTGCACAAAGGCGTCGGCAACATAATTATTTTGCACGTTTTGAGGTGCTGAGACACTCTCGCACAGGCTACCTATACACTATCACACCATACTGTAAGTTTTCAGGTGGAAATGAGTCACTATATTGGCTATGTTGCACTTGTCCTAGTGCAAATTACTAAATGTTGTCGAAAGCATACAAACGAGTCACATTGCAAGTAGGTTCGAAGTTGGACCTGCAGAAAGTGAGCAGCTATCAAGTTCTAGCAGTTGAGTTGGAGAGCAAAAGATTGAAGTGATGTGGACTCAAGGGCATATTATACCTTAAGTGGTGAAAATCGCTAGCCAATGTGTCAGAAGATTAGGTTGAATCCTACTGATCTGAGATCATTGGCATATATTTTTTGTTGATGGCCTAGGTTATTTTAAAGCTGATTTGAGTTTTATGGATGTTGGTGTGAGTGCACGCTGTGTATGTGGCCGCATGGATCCTGCTTATAAGAGGTGCTGCAACAACTGAATTTACATATTCGCATTCCTCCCACCTTTTCTGACAAAGTGCTTGGAAAGAGTAATGGAGCGGTAAATATTGTTTTACCAGGGAATTGGGCAGACTAGTTTCCTGAAGTGTTCTTAGCTGAATTAGGTTTGCTTAGAAGGTTCTCCTACAAAATAATCTTAAAAGATAATTTGATGCTAGTCGTTCACAGGGTTAGGAACATACCATTAGAGATGCAAGATCTATTACACAATGAACTGGAGAGGTTATGCAAGGAAGATATCAAGAATGTATTAGTTTCTGTAACAAAACTGGTGCTCATGTAAAGCGTTCTAATACCAGATGTCTCTGGTCTAGCTCGCACTACATAAAACTCAAACAATAAATAAAAGTGTCCAAATGGTTGCCCCCCAGTATTCTTGAAAAAAATGCCAGTGTGGACCTAAGAGACCTGCCCTCTGGATGGACAGGCACCTCTTGCTCAATGTCTGTGAAATGCTTGCTACCAAAGAGGGGGCCAAAGTGTTCTCCACTTAACATCATATCACCAGGTCTCTCTCAGTCTTGATTCCAGACCGCTGACCTCATTTATTACTCTGAGGGGGGGGCTACAAGTATAAATGCATGCCATTCGGCAACCACTGTATTTCAATGTGCCATGCATCAATTGTTTAGAGGCGTCCCTAACATAAATTACTTCCAAGCAGTGCTTAATTTGAGCCGGGGGTTTCCGGTGCTCAGCACCAGCACTTAATCTACAACACCGGCGCTTGTGCACCAGTTAAGGACACATTCATTTTCAGTAAGTACAGGGAGATAAAGTGATTCGCCGTGAATCACAAGATGTTGTCGATGTCGAGACTCAAACCTGGTACCCCAGTTCGGCAGCTCTGGCCATTACACCACATCCTC
Source organism: Triturus cristatus (assembly GCF_964204655.1). Classification (NCBI taxonomy): domain Eukaryota; kingdom Metazoa; phylum Chordata; class Amphibia; order Caudata; family Salamandridae; genus Triturus; species Triturus cristatus. The sequence goes on from NC_140590.1 coordinate 410,514,466, forward strand.
TCCCCACTTGTAGAGTTTCATGAGGTCTGTTTTAGGTGGCACTAACAGGAGAAATGAGCTGGTAGAAGCTGCCTCCTGACGAGAGCCCCGGCACTTATTATTTTACAAATTAACCACTGCTTCCAAGACAACATCGTGGTGATTGGTGCTAGTAGGTATGGTCATAGCACCAACTTAAAATGGGAATTGGAGATTTTGAAACAGAGTAGGTTGACCATAAAAAAGAGAAATGGAAGATCGGGGTTGATGGAGTGGAACAGGTAGGGCCCACGATTGAAGAGAAGGGGGTTGCACTCTAGCTTAATTTGGTGAAGTCAATGGAAGAGGCCCCTTCTCAACTTTGCTCCTTCCTGGGGATGACAGAGTATTACTCATGTTTTATAACAACTTTCTCGGATAAGAAGTCAACGTGAGAAATTTCGTGAAAAAGTATGAGTAATTTGTCTTGTGTGAAGATTGTGAAAGCGAGCTCAAGGAGTTAAAGGGGGAACATTGCCACTGTGCCTGCATTACAGCCACCGGACTTGAAAGATAGCTGTATCATACCTACATACGCCAGCACCACTGGGACATTTCCTATTTTGTCTCAGGTTAGAGAGGGGGGGTTATAATTTCATATACCACCAGGCTTTTGAGAGATGAGGAATTAAATGACTCTGCATGCTGGTCTGGAATTGTTTTTTCCGGAAATAAGTTTGGGACATGCGATGGTCGAATTGTCTCTAGAGGAGGGTTTGTTGTTCAGTAAAAATGTGTTCGTTGTGCCTGGTGCTTTGAGTTTAAAGATCCTAAACCTAGCTCTTAAGGGACATTAGGGACAAGTTTTGGTGGTCACTTATTGAGTGCGAAAAGGTCAGAAGTTGTATCCCGTGTGCTTGGAGCGATAAATTGCAAAGGCGTGTTAAGTATGCTGCTGTGGTGGCGGAGTCCAGTGAAGGACTATAGAGGAAATTAGCTTCAGGCATTTCTGATCCGTTAGAAAGTTCAGCCAGATTTGCAGACACATTAACAGATCAATCACATTGGTTAGATGTAAGATTTGTGAACTAGGTTACCATTAACTCTGAATTTCTGGAAGAACTATTTGACTCGCTGACAGTGAGGTACAGCTAGACTCCAAAGAAATGAAGCAATAATATCAGTTTGAGGGCATAGAGCTCATCTAAACCCCACTTTATTATAACTAAGGGAATGGTTTTGTCGAAAGATGGAACAGAGCTGTGAAAGAGGGTTTACAATAGCACACTGCCAGAAAGGTTATTGGAGATGTTCTATTGAGTGGCTATAGTTTGCTTAATGCACAATTTTTGTAAAGGGTGTTGGGAAAAGTTCCAATGAGTTGATGAAAGGTAGGAAACTGATGACTCTTTTGTGATCTGTGGTCAAGGTAGAAAACAAATGGTGCAAATGTAGAAGAGAATGGCTCCAAGAAAGTAGCCTACTGTGACTCCGGAGACATCAATTCGAATATTTCCAAGGATGTGTCTAAGAGTGGCTTTGAAATTGTGGATCAAACACATAAAGAGAGGAAAGTCTCTAATAAGAGCGAGGCTAATGAGATTGACATAAAAGCCATCTAATCTTGAGCAACGGTTTACTCAGAGGAGTATTACATATAATACTGTCTGCACATACAGCTGGGGTTGTCTGTAGTGAGACCGTGAACATAAGAGAACCCGATTGGATGAGGGCGTCTTCTCCTGTCATCCTTTTTGGGTCCACAGACCGAAGTCCAGTCTGTAGACCAGAAGGTTTTGATTGGCTGGCAACAAAATACATTTCTCCTTGTGGCTGTTATTACACAAAATGGTGCATCATTTCCACATTCAAGAGACAAACAAAAAGGCCACATAATGGTACAGTATGAGCACAACTAGGCCTGAAAGGGGATCCCCGAAGGAACCTAAAGAATTTAAAAAGGTAAAAATGTCCCCCTGGTCAACAAACTAGTAGTTAATTTTGCAGAATCGAAAAACACAGAATGGTCCCCATAGCTTACAGTCATGGTTTATAATAAACATGGACCAACATGGACCAATGTTGGGTCCCTGTTCAAAGGATTACAGTCTCAGCACAGGGACATTGTCAGAGTTGTAGTAACCTTCACGGCTGCCAAAGACATACTGGGCTTTGTGGCCATCTTGCTCACTTGGTTAGTGGTAGTATTCCTTTGGGGAGAACAAACCAGAATCCTCCCACTCTTAGGGGTTGGGCATTATCTACAGAGTACCTAACTTGGGTAGTAGCCTATCAGTGTATACTGGAGAGTCAAGAACTCAACAGCTTTGTATGATGGTTTCTATTTTCACAAACTAATTCAAATGCTCTATGCTTGTCATGTAGGTTTACCCTCTGGTCTTCTTTCGCTTGCGCATCACCTCCCATTCCACTAAAGCACGCCTCTGACAGACTTTAGATGTCTGCTCAAGGATCCCTTGAATCTATCCTTGTCTCCTGGACCAGAACATCCATCAACAAGTGGGACACTCTCCCATTCTGCATGCCTACTCAGGTAGGCTTATAAAGCAAAAGTGTCCTTGTAAAGGTCATAGGAATTAGGCACTGTAAAGTGAGTATTATTAAGGTAAGACATCAAGTGGACTTATATCATCTAGCAATAACTCAAACAAATATAACCAATACAGCCATTGAGTTACACATTATTTCCTCAACATTTTTCCAACACATTACACAATCCAAACATACATATTCAATAAACATGGTTTGGAGACTCTTGAAACAATATTATCTTCATATAGATAAGAGACTTAATAGGATAATCAAAACAATTTTGCTAAAAAGTGAAAATAACAGAAGAACCACTACCAACTGTCATGAAAACATACATGGCATCCAGCTGCGGCTTCTGCGGGTAAGAGCGGTGGGGCCAGGTGAAGGCGGATTTCAACGGACGATGAGGAGGGAAATTATTTATTTAATTTCCCCTTGCCATCATCCATCAATTTCCTTCACCCGGCCCCACTACCCCACCGCTCGTACCTGCACGGGCCGCTGCTGATGGCATCGTGATCATAATTCTTGACGATGTACCACATTGAAGTTTTTTTCAAATCCTAAATAAGTCTTATTTCACAGATACTCTGTGAAAAGTGAAGCTATAAGTCCAATTTAAACAAAGGAAACTCTTGATTTTGGTCCTTTACATTCCCATTTGAATGAATAGGTAGGGGTTGTGCAGCTAGGACAGTGGAGACATAAATTCTGATTATTGGTGTACTTGCTGAACCAATCATTAAGTCCAACATGCTGCCTGGTTCATTAAATGTCAATGCGTTTTGACCCTATATGTTGCATTTAAAAATGTCTCATGAGGATGTTGGCTGACCTGTCAATCAATCAAACATTTGTAAAGCGCAGAAAATCACCCGTGAGGATCTCGAGGTGCTGGAGAAGTTGGCTGCTGCATGGTGGTCTTCAGTTGTACATTTAGGTCTTGAGTTGTTTCCTGAATTGAGTAATGGGGCATTCCTGAGGTCCAGCGGAAGGTCGTTCCATGTCCTGGCTGCCTGGTGTGAAAAGGAGTGTCCTCTGCTGTTGGTTCTGTGGATCTGAGGATGTCTGCTAAGAAGAGGGAGGCGGATCGGAGGTGTCAAATTGGTTGATGGAAGGTCAGGGATTTGTTAAGGTATGCTGGTCCTTCTTTGTGTAGGGCTTTGTAAGCGTTTGCTAGCATCTTGAACTGGCATCTCTTTTGTATCTGCAGCCAGTTTCCTCAAGTCAATCAATCAATCAATCAATTATTCAGGGGTTTATAAAGCATGACTACTCATCTGTGCGGGTCTGAAGGCGCTATAGGGGGCGGGGGGGGGGGCTGCTGGTCCTTCTGGGTGTGGAGGATCATTCGAAGAGCCAGGTCTTGAGGTCCTTCTTGTATTGGGTCAGCAACGCAGATCGCCTAATGTGGAGGGGCAGGGTTTGCAGGTCTTGGTGGCGAGGTAGGAGAAGGAACTTCCTCCGGTTCTGGTCTTGTGGATTCCGAGGACGGAGGCTAGGGTGCGATGGGCGAACAGAGTTGTCTGGCGGGGACATGGAATGCGAGGCGGTGGTTCAGGTACGGCGGTCCCATTTTTTGGTGAGCGTTGTAGGCATGTGAGGAATTTGAAGGTTGATTTTCCTGTTGACCGGGAGCCAGTGGAGTTGTCGAAGGTGTTGCATGATTTTGTTACGGCGGGAGATGTGGAGGACCAGTCTGACGGCAGCGTTTTGAATGTTCTGTAGTTTCATGAGCTGTTTCTTGGGGACACAAGCATAGAGTGCGTTTTCGTAGTCGAGTCTGCTGGTGATGAGTGGCAGTCTTTCTGGATTCTGTGGGGATCCATCTGAATGTCTTTTGAAGCAGGCAGTGTGGGTAGAAGCAGACTGAGGAGACCAACCAAGGCTGCAGGGGTGGGACCCAGGATAAGTGCTTCGGTCTTGTCCGAGTTCAGCTTGAGGCAGCTGTCTTTCATCTGGGTGGTGACAGCCTTTCCACTGTGGAGGTTGGTTCTGGCACTTGTTGGTTTGTTGGTAAGAGAGGGGATCAGCTAGGTGTCATTGGCATGGGGTGTCGAGTCCATGGCTTCTGACGATGTATGCGAGGGAGAAATGTAGACATTGAAGAGGGTGGGGCTCAGGGAGGAACCCTGTGACACTTCGCAGCTAATCTCTGTAGATTCTGAGAGCAACAGGGGTAGTCTAACTCGATGTGCCTGACCAGTGAGGAAGGAGTGGATCCTGTCCAGTGCCTTGTCGTGGATGCCAGCGCCATGGAGACTCGTGATTAGGGTGTGGTGGGAGATGGTGTCGAAGGTGGCCGAGAGGTCCTGTAAGATGAGGGCTGCGGTCTTGCCCCGGTCGAGGAGGGAGCGGATGTCATTGGTGGTGGCGAGGATTTTGTCCTCCATGCTGTGGTTGCTTTGAAAACTGGACTGAGAGGTGTCCAGGACATGGTTTACGAATTGGCATTGATTTTGTCTTGGAAGGCCATTTTCTTTGTGGTTTTGAAGAGGAGGCAGTGTTCGTTGATGGTGGATTTGAAGTTTCCATGGGTTTCCTGAGTTTTGTTGTACCTCCATCTCTTCTTAAGTCATCGGCAGGTACGCCTGAACTCATGGAGGGCAGGAGTGAATCAGGTGGCTTTCTTGAGTGTTGGGGAGGTTGCGTGCTGCAGTGTTGGTGTAAGTTGGTGTTGGCGGAGTGGTTGTGCTGAGGGAGTTGAGGAGAAGTTCTTCAGGGGCCTTGACCCTGCTGCAACACGGAGGGTGATGAAGAGGGCAGTGGTGTACGGGGGTGTGGTTAAGGCGAGATGCACATAGTGGTGGTCTGGCCAGGAGAGTTTGGTGGTGTGGCTGTAGCAAATGTTCGCGCTGGCGGAGTAAACTGGGCCGAGCTAGTGTTCAGCTGTGTGGATGGGTGTCGTGACTAGCTGCTTGAGCCGGATGTTGGCGAGGTTCTCCAGTGGGGAGGCAGTGTTCTGGTCGCTGTGGTTGTCTATGTGGAAGTTGAGGTCTCCGAGTAGGATGTAGTTGTGGATGCGAGAGCTTGGGGTGCAATGAGGTCTAAAATGGCGTCAGGGACTGGGGGCCTGTAGATGAGGGTGCCGTGAAGGGTGGTGTTATGGGTTTATTCTGGATCAGAAAGTGGTCGCTAGAGTGCGTGGTTAGTTGGAGGTTGTTCTTTGGGGCTGTGGCGATTCCTCCTCCTGGGCAGTCTTTGTGGGTAATTTTGTAGCCGTTGGCAATGTTCAGCCCAGAGCAGGGGTCGGTCCATGTGTCAGTGAAGAAGGTGATGTCGGGAGAGGTGGCATCATGGAGGTCCCAGATTTTCGTAGCGTGTTTGTGGATGGATCACATGTTGAGGAGGATGCACTTGATTCGGTTGGGTGCACTGTTGGTCAGTTGGGCGGCAAGAGGAGCTGGCGCATTGGTGTGGATGAAGACGTGTTTGCAGTTACGGCAGGCAAAGGTTCCATGGGTCTTCTTTAGTGGCACTAGGTGGCATGTAGCGTGTTGCCCAGGGTTGAGGTTCCTGAGGTGTAGTGTGATGTGGGTCTTTCTCAGAAGGTCAAGGATGAGTCTTGCCACTGTGTTTTGTATTGTCTGAAGTCTCTTCAGGAGGCATGCAGTGATTCCTACGTAGAGTGTGTTTCTGTAGTCCAGTCTGATGGTGATGAGGGCCTGCGGGATGGTTGATCTGGAGTTAATTGGGAGCCACCTGAAGACCTTGCGGAGCATGCAGAGGGTGTGAAAGCAGGCAGATGAAACTGCATTGACCTCAGTGCTTCAAGTGCAGGTGCTCAAATTTTTGTAAGAGGCCACACCCATGTCCCCCCGCTCCACCCACTTCCTCCACTGTCTTCACCAACTTACTCTATTGGCTCCACCCACATCCTCCCCTAACATTGCTGAAAGTCAGATGTAATAAGTCTGAAAAGTAAAGACTGGCAGAGGACGCGGCTGCACAAAACATTATCAGTTTGCAACTCACCACTTCCAAAACAACTCCCCCCACACTCAGTTAAGCACACCAATAGATGGGAACCTGCACTGCAGGAAGGTGAAACTCCAGTGACAACTGCCTGTGTAGTCTATGTAGCAGCATTATGGTACGGCTAGGTTGGTGAGCTGTGCTTAATAGCGGACAATTGGCCCCATAATGTGTGCTACCTTTAGCCAGTACAAGGCTTTGAAGAACTAGCATAGCACATTGTGTTGAGGGACTTCTAGTTTCACTATATAACTTTGCATATAGAACATTGCTGGCTGGCGACAAGCTTGTGTTCACGCGAGCGTGCACGCGCGAACGCCAGCCTTCAGCAGCACTTTGAAAACTCACCTACTAAAGTCTCTCCGAGCAGCGCATGCACGCTAACTCAGCGAGACCTAAGACATGCTTTACTTCACCTACACCCACTAGACGGGTTTTCTTCTCCCGTCGCAGGAGACACTCACCCACGTATCCTTGGTCCATCTTCCTTTTATTTCCCCGCGGCCTCACAAACTCCAAATGCGCAGGAAGCAGCCGTCTCTGCTGCGCACGTGCGCTGCATGTCACACAACCGTTGGCTCGAAAGCGAATTGGTTTACGATTGAACAATGCACCACGTCAATCATCAGGAGGGGCTGGTTTAAGCTGTTACCCAATGAGAATTTACGGGGGCGGGGGGTGCCGCTAAGGCAAGCCAAGAAGAACAGTTCATAATCAAACATAGAAGAAGGACCACTGCAGTTAGTTTAGTTGGCATTGCTAAAACTGCTTCTAGTCTCAGGGCCTAGAAGGCTAACCTCCATTTTCAGTGTATTCAAAAGCGAGGTCTCGCAAGACCTATGTTGTTGTATTTATTATTTAGTTATGTGGTTTTATTTGGCGCTGCTATTACCTATAGCCGCCAGAGCCCTTTAAAATAGAAATTGCACGTTACATAGGAATACTTCATTTTGCAAGCGTTGCATTTTGCAAGCGTTACATATTGAGTGATAAAAGAAAAAGCAGTTACGAGTATCATGCAATATCCGTTAATTTATTGTACTTGCAGTTTTATATAGCTCAAATATGGCCCCAGGGCATTCAAGCGCTTTACAAGAGAACGATTTTGAATAACTGTCAAGAATAATAATATAAGCAAAACAATGCAGAAGTGGTGAACAGGCAGACAATGAAATTTAAGTTTAAAGGCGAATATAGTTTTAGCCAAATTGTCTTTAGAAAATAAAGATTTTGAATTACTTTTAAATGTTGCATGATGGTGTTGTGCAAAGGGCTAAGGGCGAAAGAGTTTCAAATCCTTGTCGGTTTTTTGAGTAAGGGGTGTGGCTTAACTACCAGAGCTCCTGACTTTGGAACAGGGTCCAGGCCTCGACTCAACATCCTGTTATTGTTGACAAATCACTTAATCTCCTCAAGTCTAAAAATGTGTAATGTAATCTGGCTCTCATGTAAGACACTCTGCTGCCCTTGGACCATGTTTGCATTACATAAAACTGAAGGAAAAAAAATTCTTGCTTGAATGTGGGATGCGAGAAAGGATTCTGTGTTTCTTGAAGGGCGTTGATCACCAGACATTTTCAGTATTCCAGACAAATAGAAGGGAGTCATGTAGTGCTTTGTGCTGATGCAAACAGTTTTAAACTGAGCTCTGGCTTTGACGGGGAACCATTCAAAGGTAAGCAGGATGTGAATGATGTTGTTAAAATCCTATGGCCTTTAAAACAAGCATTGGCATAGCCAATAGGTCTCGCCTTTGGGACCTTATAAGTGTTTAACCAGTTAATGTTGTTGCCCCAAAGATATTGTGCTGCATAACTAAATACTTTTAAGGTCCCAAAAGCGAGACCTATTGGCTATGCAAATGCTTGTTTTGCTGTTGCCTCCTGTATTTTTGCTATGTGTTTTGCTGGTCTAGATGCTTTGGACACTTTGTCACTGCTATTCAGTGCCAAAGTGCAAGTGCTCCCTATTGTAAATTGTTGTAATGGATTAGTGACTCCATGATTGGCTTATTTGATTTACTTGTCAGACCCTAGTACAGTGCACCATGTGTGCCCTGTGCCTGTAAATCAAAAGCTGCTGGCGGGCTTGCAGCACTGGTTGTACCACCCACAGAAGAAGCTTGTAAAATGTGACTCAGGCCTGCCATTGCAGAGCCTGTGTGCAGCCTGGGGCTGCCATGTCGACATGGCAATTGCACCCACTTGCCAGTCCCTAAACCTTCCCTTTTCTACATATTAGTCACCCCTAAGGTAGGCCCAAGATACCCCCATGGGCAGGGTGCATTGTATGTAAAAGGTAGGACATGCCCGGATGTGTGTGGCATGTCCTGATAGTGAATTACAGCCAATTTCGTTTTTCACTATTGCAATGCTACCTGTTCCTATAGGCCAGAATGGGCAGTTTGATTATAACATCTTATAATCCTAACTGACTCAGGAAACTAGGTAGAAAGTCGAGTTTAGCATGCCTGAAACTCAGAATGATAAAATACATCTTTTAGTGAAGTTGGTTTTAACATTCTGTGTTTGAAAATAACTCTTTTAGAAAGTAGGTATTTTCTTGCCTAACCACCCTGCCTGCCTCTGCTAGGTTTGTATATTCCATGTCTGTTTGTGAGTGACAGGGGCTGGGGTGGCTCCAGAAGGCAGGGCGAGTCAGCACCAGACTGAATAGACCCATCTGCATTGGGAGTGGTGGGAGGAGTAGCACCTGGGCCTGAATAGGGCTGTGCCTGCCTTCTACAATGCTGGCTCCACCTCCTGTGGTGTGCCTGGCCCACACTGACAAAGGAAGAAGTTGGGCACCGGCAGAATGCACTCAGAACTGGTTTGGACTAGGTACAGACACCTCTCCCTTCAGAGACAAAGGATTTGTGTGTATAAAAAGGGCAACCCAGACCCCAAAACTTTAGATCACTTCTGGGAATCAAGACGAGCCTTTGCTGAGGAGAAGAACCAGGAAACTGGGTCTTCTAAGAGACTGCATGTCACTGGGAGCTGGAAGCGTGACTCAACAAAGAAGAAGCATGTCACCGCCGCAGCAGTTGTCATCATATCACCGAGAAAGCGTGCCGCTGCTGTCACCATAGCATCACGAGGCGCGTCGCTTCAGCGGAGAAGCGTGCTGCCGCCGCAGAGGTCGTTGTCGCATCACCGGAGAAGCTTGTCGCAGGGTCTGTCACGGCTCAGGAGTTCACCGAGTCGCCGCACGGCCATCGGGCATGCACGCATCGCATCTACGTGTTCGCACCGTAAATAAGACGCCATTTTGTCGCATCGAACTGGAGCGTCATTGCATCAGATCGCAGTAAGAAACCGGCACATCAATTCTCCACACTGTAAGGAAGCGAGCCTCAACTCCCATGCGCAGCAATAAGGAATCGACGCATCCACTCCCCTGAGTGTAAGAAACAGCGGATCACCTTCCCTACAACCCTTTTGTTTGTTTTGCGTTACGCATCCCAGAGTAAAGTGTCGCATTCACAATCTAAAGTGAACTAAGCTATTTCTACCATTTTAGAGACTCATTTTGATTAGAGTATTGTGGATTTTTGTCGTTTGGTCTTGTGTTAAGTCTGGTGAAGATTATTTATTTTTCTAAAGTGGTGTAGTGTCCATTTGTAGTGTTTTCACTGTATGTGTTCACAAATGCTTTACACACAGCCTCTGAGATAAGCCTGTCTGCTCATGCCAAGCTACCAAGGGGGCGAGCAGGGGTTATTTTAGAAGTGTAACCCCTTACCCCGACTAGAAGCGAGGGTCTATTCGGACAAAGGTGTATACCATTGCCAACTAGAGACCCCCAGATCTAACAGCTGCAATTAGCAGGTGCAGAGTTCCTCACTTGCTGTCATACTCCCAAAATGACCGGAGGTTCTCTGCAGCTCCTCCTGTGGGGTAAGTGTCCAGTTTGTCTCCCATTGGGGGTTGTTGCGAGATCCTGTTGCAGGTCCCACACCTAGGTAATTGTATGCTGGTCCTCCCACAGCATCCACACGTCTCCAGTGGGGGTTTGTTTACAGGGTCACTTTAACTCACAATACATGGGCTCCTACTCGAGCAGCACCGTGAAGTCTATGGTGGTGGTCCCTTCTGGCATACACGATCAAGGCTTGCAAACCCACAAAGCTATGACCCTTACCGCATGCCAGCCTTTGAGCAAAACAACAATGGATTTAGGCCCAGATGTCTGTACTGGGGTGAATGTATGACATTGTTCTGCATTCTGTCCATCACCTGTTGTTTTTGCATTTGTCACCCCGAGTGGGAAGGGTATGCCCAGACGTGGGTCCTGTGCTCTCCATGCCACTGGAATCAAGCTATTCTGGCTGAAGAGGGGTGAAACCCTGAAACCGGTCCTAGGATGCTTGTTTCCAGTCCAGGGAGGACCTGGCTTGGCAGTTCGGGCTGGACTGTTCCCATGAGGCACAGGGTCAAGACTGATTTGCATATGGCTGGGTTCAAACTGGAACGGCATGGTGAGCAAAAAAATGATGGATTTAGGCCCAGATCTCTGTACTGAGGTGAATGTATGACATTGTTCTGCATTCTGTCCATCACCTGTTGTTTTAGCCTTTTTCACAGCAGCACCTCCTGACATACGAGGTCATCGACTTGGCACTACACACAGGCTCCAGCCCGATCGACACATCGCGACCCACAGCTCACTTCATGACGCCCTCCACGCACATACAGGCGGGGAGCCAACTTGGTCCTGAACACAAGCAATGTCCCATATGGTGCAACAGTTTTTTCCTCCACCTCGTCAATGGAGTCCACTCAACAGGGCTCCCTACTGGACCTTGTTCTCTCCAACACTCTCCTCTTCCTCACAGGCTACGTTGGTCTTGGTATGTAGGCAGGTGCTGGTGCACCAGGGCAGGCGATCTTGAATTCCTTTGGCAATGTCCCATTATCCAGCAGAGAGACTATCAGGCCTTGGCCCCCAATCCTAGTCACAGGCAAAAGTCTTGCAGAACGTTCCGGCCTCACACAGCCTGTCTGGCTGCTTGGCAAATGACAATTTTTTGAGGTCTCAAATTTCCAGACACCAAAGGGGAATAAGGGTCCGACTCTTCAAGGTTTTATGCTGGGGGCCTCCTTCGTTTGAAGGGTCCACTCTTCTACTGTCTCTTCCTCTGAAAAGCACTCTGTCACAACAGGAGCAACTCCAAAGCTGATAGTCCTTGTACACAGGCCATGGGAGTGCACAACTGGATGTCAATCACAGTGATATGTGCATCAAAAGGTTAGTCAAAGACCCCCAGTCCTATTCTTATTATTCTGTTATCAGCCCAGTCCCATCTCATCCCTGAGATGTGCCCAGGCCCCTTCCTTGCGACCTTTTACTGAATCACAGAGCACCCTTTGTACTGTACAGGGGAAGCCTGGCTCTCAATTAGCAATGCAGCAATACACAAAAGTGTCTGTATTTACCTTCTCTTGTTCTCTCTGTGTCTCTCTAAATGGAAACCAGGGCCCTCCAAACATTGTACCATCCACAGGCACACATACACTCCATGAATGTATGCAACCTACACACACTGCACCACACTATTATCCTTTATGTAGTGTCCCAATCATAGGAACACATACATTTAACATGCATGTACTGCATTGCACTACATCCTCCATGTATTGTACCACTCATAGGCACATGCACCCACCATGCATGTGCTGCTCAGTATTGCATTTTACCGCTATTATACCCTTCCAAGGCACACATACACTCAGTGAAGATACACTACTCGAGCGCTGCACCGCACTTTACAATAAATTGATGTTGGCCAAAGATGAGCTAAGCACATAGCAGTGGAACTTTAAAAACGAAGGAGCCTGTAGGCCTCACTTCACTGAAAAAGGACCTGGTCAATCCTACTGATCACTTCATGGTATGCTGCCACCTCACGCTGCTTAACTCCTGTTGAAGACAATAGCTTTCCTCTATTATGAGGGTAGCATGTTGGGTGTTCCTACTGGTCTAACAAGACCACAATCAGCAAGAAAGTCCTATGTCATAGCACACATGCATGATCCGTTGTTGCCTATACAACAAAAATCAGTAGAATTGCACACTAAGGGCAGGGTTCCACATCCATTACCATGCAAAGAACTTTTCAGGACCAACACATACATTTCAAACAGGTGATTAGAAGGTAAATATCATTGGTGTAGCCATAAACATGCTCAGCTGAGTGTGTACAGCAGTTTCTCCACAAAACCGTGGTGAGTGATCAGATGATACATACGGCTGAAAAAGGCTTTAAAAATGTTTTGGCCAACTAAAGCCTGGTGACTGGCTTGAATGTCCACGCAATAGTTTATTGAAATTATGTGGGGTTGCCCAGGTGGCACTTTACAGATGTCCTCTAAAGTCACATTGACTCCCTTTATGCACATGGAATGTGCTCTAAAAGGCACTGACAGTGTGTGCTTAGATTTAGCGTAGCAGGATTGTATGCATTTAACGACCCATCTTGCAATGCCTGGCTTGGAGATGGGGTGTCCCACGTGATGTTTAGCAAAATGCCACAAAACTCATTTTTGTTTACGAAAGAACTGTTGTCTGTAGTTTATGAGCACCCTTTGAACTACTGTGTGTAAAGCCATTTCAGCTAGATTCTGGGAGCGGGAAGAAGATGTGCAGTTCGATGGTTTGATTAATGTGCAAAGGTGAGACTTTGGGACTGGTTCAGGACCACTCTGCCCCTAAGGTCCAAAATGAAAGGTTCTTTGTTGCAAATGGCCCTTTCTTGCAGAGTTACCCCCAAACGTTTCACCTTCCTCAGACTACTTTTTGCTGAATTTGTTTTATTGGCCGTAAGACTTTACTACTGCTTTCTCTCTCTAAACCTGATCTTTGCTCATTCCCAACTGGAATATATGATGTACTTATAATTCTCTAGTATGGTGTCTGCAGCACGGATTGTGCCGCCCACTTAAGTAGCACTTTAGAAATGGCTCAGGCCTGCTATTATAGAGCTTTTGTGTGCAGTTATAAACATTTTGACCTGACAAAATAAACATTTTGACAGGCCCACACCTTCTTTTTATAATACATATACAGCAACCCTAGTGTAGGACCTGGGCAGCCCAGAGGACAGAGTGCAATGTTTTTTAAAAATCAGGCCATGTGCTTTTAAGTTTTACATGCCCAGGTAGTGAAAAACTCTTAAATCCATTTTTCACGACCAGCAAGGCCTATATCTCCCATAGGATAGCATTGGAATTACCTTATGACATCTTATAAGCGTAATTTGCAAATGGAAAGATATAACTGGTTCAAATTTGGTGTCTCTGGAATCTTGATTCAAATTCCTAACTTATATTAAGGTCGGATTTTAAATTTACAATTCTGAAAATGCCACTTTAAGAAAGTTTGCATTTTCTTTCCTTAGCCATTTGGCGTCTGCAGCTGGTCTCTGGTCCCCTGACTGGGTGTAGGTGGCAGTTGGGATTTGTGTATTTCTTCTAGATGGCCACGCCGACAATAGAAGCTTAGGTGTGTCTCAATGGGCCATCACTGGTAGGATGGGAAGGAGGAGGACACAGCCTCTCTTACATCTGAAAAGGTTGTGTCCTGACTCCACACAAAGGGCTGCATACCCCTTTAGTTAGTCTGGGCCCAGGGCAGGGGTGGGAGGACATTAGGGGTGGGTGGAATTTGCGTAGTAACGCTACGCAAAGCTCCGCAAAACGGTAAAAAATCTCCACAAGCACGCAGAAAATACGCGATTGCGCGGAATTGCTTGTTCGCGTTGCTTTTTTCCTGTTCATAAACGCCGTTTGCATGCTCGGGTGGAAATATCTTGGGAACACGTATTTTGAGAGCGCGAACAAGCAAAAAACGCAGAATTTTGGGCACTTCCGCGTTCTCCGCAGAACGTGAAATTACCCAAATTCCGTGAGTGGAACGGAATTTACCGCCCAGGCCTAGAGGACATATGTGCACTTCAAAGGCATGCCTTTTGAAATATCCCCCACTTCAACAGCACCACTGGGTATAAATACTGGACCTCAGACACCATCACTTTGTGGAAATGTGCCTTTTAATGAGCACACCGGTGCAGGGGTCCCCCTTCTCTGTCCACGGGTCCGTAGACCAACAAAATAGACATTGGCACTGAAGCTGGAATTCAAATAACAAGTTTATTATTCACTCACGAGCGGGACTACGTCCACACAGCACTCTCAAGTGCTGCCTGAGGTAGTACATTGAATACACAGACCATGGGGCTTATATAAACACTTTGTTGCAGAGTAAGCAAGTAGATACAAATAGAAGGTACAAGCCTACACAGAAATAGTTACCGACAAACATGGGCAGATGGGTGATCACTTAGTCAGCAAAGTGGGAGGGGGAACAGAACTGTTTACAACAGCAGAAAATAGTTGACAGTTATATCTTTAACCAGGTGCATTTTAGCAGCTACAGGCCTTTTCTCAGCACATATATTGCTTTGGCTCAGTACAGAAGGAGTTAACTAAAGCTGATGACTCAAGCAGAATAGAAGGGCAAGCAACAGTGAAGATGGAAGAATTACATAGCTAACAAAATGGATGCCAAAACCAAGATGGCTTCAGTTTATGCTAATGGAAATTATTTCAGATTTCCACAGACGACCCTTTTAGCATATGCTGAAGACATTTTCTTATGCTTTCGAAGGAATACGAAAAATATCATTTACATTGATTTGTACCATTTCATTAATTTCCTGATCACTTGCTAATCGAACATTTACATTCTTAACATATTGTTTAGTCGGTATACACGAGTTGCAAGTAGAAACACAAAGGGAACAAAGCATTGGGCCACATTGAATACATAGGCAACAAGTGAAAAGAATCGCAAAAAATATACATAGGGCTGACAATAATTTCGAGCCCCATACAGTAAATATGTTCCATTGCCATCCAGTCAAAGTCCAAGTCCCTGAATCCTGATGGATTTCAGTGGCTATTTTGTGCATCTTGGAAATTGCATCAAAAACAGAAGGGACGCGTGGTGTACTGATCCGCTGAGGGGAGTGGGACCTCGCCCCAACTGAGAACTAGCGCATGTTTATTATATGGTCTGCCTTGCTTGTGTTTTTTATTTTCGGTTTACTTTAAAACTAAACCTTTGTTACTCCTGCTCTATAGCTATGGACCTTCTTACGTGTTGTTCTCATCGTGCTGCCGGACCTCCGGGGTGTCGGCTGAATAGCTGGGTACCATGTTGACATAAATAAAGGTTTTAAAAAAAAAATACTTCAGAGAGAAATAAACTGAAGTAAATGGTGAAAAAACAGAAGGGGCGTGGTCAGGGATGTAAATGCAGCAACTACTCCCCATGATGCGACATGCTCCACCACGGTCAGCCAAGATGACATCAAGGACCATCCTATTTTGGAGCATCACAATTCTCGCAATTTGTAGTTCTTCTGTGATATTTCCAAGCGCCATTGCTGTCTAATTGGTTGCAACCTCTACAACATGTGTCAAGCGTCCCATCTTTCTACTGTTTAAGGCCGCACCAACAAAAAAGAATAGTCCCAAATTAAAGTCAATATACTGCTGTAGTGCAGTATCAGTTTGATACACCTCATCATTGTTTATTGTCCTCTTGAATCTAGTTTTGGAAATGTCATTATACAGTTTATAGTCTTTATGGTAAGATGCAGGTGCAAAAAATACAGGTGGAAGCAAAAAGGACACATAGCAGCTACCTGACCAACCAATAGGTAAATGATAATAACCTTTACTTCCGCAAATGAAATAAGTGTAGTGTGAGCACAAAAATCTTCTATTGTTTATTCCAGTAATAATCAACACTAAAGTACAGTCACTTTTTCCCACAGGGATATTACCAATGCTGCTCACAAAGAGATCCACTCGAGCTCTAGTAACAGCAATAACAGGAGGCCCATTTCCCTTGGTTTTTCGAGTGTCAGGAAAAACATAGCGCGCAGAGGAATTTCCTCGACGATACTCCTCCATTTCCCATACAGTTCCTTTAGCTTGTGGATCTACTTCCTCATCAGGGTAACAAACTTTATTCAATTGAGTGTTTAGACCTCCTACATCAGCATAAGTAATATTAGCAACTTCAGAGGCCCACAACAGTGCGAACCAGGCTCTGCAGGAGCCATTATGTGAAAACGGCAAGGGAATAAAAGGCGTTCCTCCCTTTTTCTGATGAGCTGGCGTCATTCCACATACCCAGCGGTTGGTAACATTCGTAGCATTGTGTATATGGTGCAAAGTCTGAATGAAAGGGTTATTGAGATAGGACATTCTATGTTTTTGCTATTGATACGGAAGAGTGAAGTAATGGTGTTCAATAGGGACAGGAGTTGTAGCAGTCAGTAGATTTCGGACAGGAGCTACTTCCTCTACAATCCATGTTATTATAGCAACAATAACAGTCAAAGTGAGTCCAGTAATAATCATTGCTATTTTGCTACAAACTCTTGCAGCAGTCGGTTTCTTTTCTGTCGGCATATTCATTTAGTCAACAAACAACAAAACAGATGGTGCCCCAAGGTCCTGGGCAGGCGTTGATTTCTTCACTGACATCGAGACGAATTGTCACTAAAAGGCTACCCCCCTTTGAAGTTAGTCTTTAACCACCCAGGACAGTGGCTCAAACTGTCTTTTTCAACAACAAAGTGTCTTTCTTCCTAGGTCGCAGCTGATATCGAGATGTACCAGGGATCGTGTTGACCGGGAAGACTTCCTCAGATCCTTCAGGTGATGTGGCTTGTCCTTCCTCTGTGACCAGGATATCGCGGTGATCTGCCAACACAGCTGGGCTCACAAGGTCTTGCAACACTTTGACAGTGTGTCGCATGGACCCAGTTTTTCCGTTTCGTCACGCGAACTGCAGTCCTATAGCCAGCAACACCTGTTCGGGGCCTCGCCATCTCGGTGCTAAGGAGCTGGTCCTCTGGAAGGATTTGATTACAACAAAATCACCAGGGCGCAAGCAGTGGCCCTCACCTTGCGACTTGTCTGGAAGAGTCTCCCGAACCTGTTGATAAATAGAAGACAAACTGTCAGTCAACTGAGACAAATAGTCATTCATCAATACGTAGGGTACATTATGTATAGGGCGTGGCTTAGGAATCCCCCAAATATTCATTGGCCTTCCCAAAACCACCTCATACGGTGCAAGGCCATATCGTGTATGTGGTATCGATCTAATAGATAGCAATGCTAAGGGCAGCGCATCAGGCCATTTTAAAGATGTGGAAGCCTGTATTTAAGCCAATTTCAATTTTAGAGTAGAATTGTAACATTCCACTAGTCCTGCTGATTGTGGGTAAAAAGCCGCATGAAACTTCTGTTCCAAACCCTTTCATGAGATACTCAACAACTTGCCCAATAAAATGGGGTCCGTTGTCACGCCACAAAATTCATCAAATGCCGAATCGTGGAAAAAACTCCTTTAGGAGCACCTTTGCTGTAGTAAGAGCTGTATTATCTTCCGTAGCGTATGCCTCCACCCATTTACTAAAGGCACAAACTGTATATAATCCATTTGCAGGACCTCAAAAGGTGCAGTAGGTATTGCAAACCCTCCTGTTGGAGTTTGTGTTCCCTTTCCAGGATTATACTGGAGACAGATCAGACAGGCCTGGACTATTTTCTTAGCCATACCGACAATATTTGGATGATACCAAACTTGCATAACTTGCTTTGCTATTGAGGATGCTCCAACATGTGCCGGCCCATGTGCCATGTGAATCATAGGGTGTAAATAGGCTATGGGTAACTTCCATTTTGTCATTTCTTTATTCCTCCAGCAGCCCTCATCATCCAATGCTCCCTCCTTGGACCATTGGTCTAATTCATCAACAGAGGCAGATTGTTGCATGTCCAGCATCTCTTGCCTGGCATTATGCCAACGTTCAGCCTGTGATTTAACTACATACATAGATGTGGTACTTCGCTGCATTGCGGTCTCCCGAGCTGTGTAATCTGCAAAGGCATTGCCTGCTCCTATTTTATCGGCCACTTTCTTGTGTGCGCTACATTTAACATTTGCCACTTTCTTAGTATAGGTCAAGGCAGTAAGGATATTATGTACTGATTCCCCATGCACTATTGGTGTCCCTTGTGAAGTGAGAAAACATCTTTCTTTCCAAAGCCGCCTGAATTTATATGCTACTCCAACGGCGTATTGTCTATCAGTGTAAATGTTAACAAGCAAATCTGTACTAAGCTCACATGCTCTTGTCAGTGCTATCAACTCGGCTGCTTGAGCTGACTTCTGTGGGATACGAGCTGTCTTAACTTCGGTCTGTAATTGCAGAAGCAGCAGATGTAGTGCCATCAAGCAACTTCAGGCAAGATCCATCGACCCATAATTCTCCATCAACACTAGAAAGAGGTATCTTGTAGGTCAACACGACCCTTTGTGTGTTCTTCAGTAAGGGATATACAGTCATGTAACTCTTGTGACTGAGACTGAGTAGCTGGAAGTTGCAATAATGTAGCAGGATTCAGAGTCAAACATCTTTTCAACGTGATATGAGGGGCCAAAAGTGTCAATTCATATTCTGTCAAGCGACCACTAGTCAGAAGCTGTGTCTTTGTTTTATTTAGCAAGGCATCGACTGAATGAGGTACTAACGCAAACAATCTATGTGACAAGACTATTCCTTCACTCTGACGTATGGACACAGCTGCTGCCGCCACCACTCGAAAAGAACCAGGCAGCGCGCGGGCAACTGGATCAAGGACAGCTAAAAAAATATACACAAGGACGTTGTTTATCACCATGTGTCTGTGTTAAAACAGAGAGGGCACAACCTTCCCTCTCGTGTACATAGAGTGTGAAAATCTTAGTGTAGTCTGGAGTTCCTAATACTGGTGCAGAACAAAGAGCTTGACGTAGCTGCTGGAAGACATTTTGGCATTCACTAGTCCATGGGAGAGGCATCGGAGTGTCTTTAGTCAAAAGGGCCACCGAGGGTTTAATAATGTATGAAAAGCTAGGGATCCACTGCCTACAGACGGAAGGAAGGCCAATCAATGCACGGACGTCCTTCTGAGTACGGGGCACAGGTGTGTCTGAAATAGTTTGAATGCGATCTGGTGTGAGTGCACGTCCCTCCTTAGACAGGAGGCGACCTAAATAGGTAACCTGCTGTCTAGAAAATTGCAGTTTCTTCCAAGAGACTTTGTGATGATGAGAGGCAAGAAATGACAATAATTACAGTGTACCTTCTTCACACTGTTCAGGGGTATCAGTAGCCAACAAGATGTCATCGACATATTGAATAATAGCCACCCCTTTCGGTACAGGAAAAGAATCAAGCTGCCTATTCAATGCCTGACTATAAATGCTAGGACTCTCTGTATCCCCTTGTGGAGCTCTACAGAATCCGAATGATCTACTATTCAAAGTGAAGCCGAACAAATAACGGCTGTCAGGGTGAATAGGTATTGAGAAAAACGCGTTCTTCAAATCTATTACACTAAATGTAGTGGCTGGAGGAGGAACCATAGTAAGAAGTGTCGTGATGTCAGAGACTACCCGGTATTGGGGCACCACAATTTTGTTAACTTCTCGCAAATCAATAATGAATCTGTAAATTTTAGTATCAGTGTCTCTTTTCAAAATAGGAAAGATAGGGCTCTTACAAATGTTATAAGGGACTTCTTCCACAATCCCCACCTTGATCAAATCCTGAACAATATGCGTCAATGCTTCTTCGCCTTCCCGAGATATTTTATATTGGGGCAATCGAGACAATGAAGCACCTTCCTTCACTTGAATATGCAATGGGGGAATAACCATTTGTCCCACATCGGTATCGGATGTAGCCCATAAAGTACTAGGTAACGATGCCAGAGTATTATCTTCTTTAATCAGACAAGACCTCTCAACCATTGGATAATTATCATTTAAGATAACATGCACACCTTCTGGGGAACAACGTATTGCAGCACAAAAATATTTGAGCATATAGATACCCACAATGTTATCTGGCGTGTTAGAGGAAAGCAAAAATGGACATGCTGCAGTGAATTTATCAAGACTAAATGCAAGTGGCTGTGACAGTGGGCTATATGTAGATGTCCCATCGATGTTATCATTGGGCCAGACAGGGGAGCCCTAGGAACAGATTTTTTAGACAGTGCACTACGAGTAGCTCCTTTATTAACCAGAAACCGATTAGTAGAGCCCAAGAAATTTGCATCAATATAAGGACCTTTCTGATCTACTGCGACCTCAACCGGTTGCTTACCCCATCCTAGGCATTCCTATGCATAATCAGAATCCCCAAGACCATCAGCCAAATAATCTGACATTTGATATTGATTTAATCTATCTAAGATATTAGAATAATTTGGCCCATGTTCAACTGCCTCAAACCTGGGATGAGTTCCTATTCCTCCCCTATGTCCTGAATTCCCTGGGCGTCCTCTCATACTTCCTCTACCCCGTTGATATTGCTGACCTCGCAAAAGGGGGCACTCAGAACCCCAATGTCCAATTTCTTTACAGTAAGCACACTGATCAGAAGACAAAGTTGATTGAGAGAAAGGGGGTACACCAGGGGTATACACTGCACTTCCATCTCTACCACCACCTCTGAATGGTGGACCATATACTTGAGCCAACATAACTTTTGTCTTTAAATCCTTAACCTTCTTTTCCTCTTTGCCTTTTGGTTTCAATTCCTGACGCTCATAATACTGGGCAATAGTCAAAAGGGAGACTGGGAAAGACATAGTTCATGAACTCTCACTGGCCTCGAGGCGACTAGCTATTTCTGGCAACATGTTGGCGACAAATTTGTCGACGAACAAATGCTTACCCGTGTCATCTGTCAATGACTGCCCACTAAAGTCATGGAATGTCTCTTCAAATCGTGTAAAGAAATCAGAAACGGACTCATCCGCTTTCTGTTTACAAGACGCTAATGTTGTCCAGTCTAATTTCTTAGGGGGTATGAGAGTTTTCAACTTAGTCACAATAGATTTGAAAAGATCTACTATCTCCTGTTGTGGTTTCTGCGCAGGTTCCCTAGCCGCATCTATTTCTTTTAAATGCACCCAAGTATCACCATTTTTTTTTTAAACAATTTTTATTAGTTTTTCCCCAACTATAGCATCATGAGATCAGCGTTACATACAGTAATCCCGTGTAGGAGAACTAGGCAATTAACGACAATACAGGAGAAAGTAGTTCCGCAACAGTGCCATTCCTAACACCCCACCCCGCTCCCTCTCTACCCCCACCCCCCCTGTCAGTGGGCCCACAGCGGTCCCCCCCCCCTGGTAATGCGTAGAGTGCCCCATGCAGCCAGGGGGCTGAACTCAGAATCATGGGATGAACCCCATCAGTGTTCTCAAAAGTACCAAAGGCTGCACTCTACCGCTCATATGCATACCACCCCAGAGCTCGACCACCATGCACATCCTAATAAAGTTGCACACATAGCAATTATTCTCTGAGAATATTCAAGCAGCCTCCTCCTGAGTAGTCTCCCCGGCATTCCCAACAGGTCCCTCCACACTCCTCCCAGTCCAGGCCACTCGCGCCTGATCCCCACCCTCCTCTTCCTGTTCCCCCAAGCGACGAAGCTCCTCCACCAAAGCCCCCCACGCCCTAGCAGCATCTTGCGCTTTGTCATTGGAAGCACGCCTGGCCAACTGTAGGCGAAGTGTCCCCTCAGTCCCCGCCCAAACCAGGAAGCTCGCCCTCCACCTCCGAATGCTCGGACCCGTTCTTTCCTTCCAAGTGCATGGTAAGCTCCCTCTTCGCCATTATCAGCCCCAGATCGATAATTTTGCTTGTGATTTTTGTACGGGGGGTGTGTGGGAACCAAAGCAGAAGGCAAGCTCCCATGTCCACTGCCAGCACGTGCTCAGTCACTCGATTCAGACACGCCACCACATCCGTCCAGTAAGAGCCCAAACCCGGACAGGACCAGAACATATGGCCGAAGTCAGCCCCCTCCGTATGGCACCGAGGGCAGCCCGACGAGGAGCCTCCAAAATATTGCAGAATCTTTGCCGGGGTTAAGTAGGCCCTGTGGAGAGTATAGAATTGGACCAGTTGAAATCTAGCATTGCGCGTGCCCTTCCAGGGTCGCCGCAACAGCTGCGACCACGTATCACCATATGCTACATTATCATCTATTTTCCGAATTGTTCTCCACATATCAGTGGGCAAAATAAGTCCCAAAAAACATATTGATATCTGGCAAGGTCATAGTGCAGGAGCTAATGGCTCCTTCCACTTCCTCATAGAAAGCAGACGGATTTTTCCACAGATCGGGCAAAGCAGCTTTAAGAGCCATAACATCTGCTCTACTCCAAAGAGTATAGACCCAATTATAGATACAATATCCTTTTGCATCATCTGAAGTTTTATCGTCGTTTGTTTCCGCACCCTTCATGAACATACAGGGGCGCAGCTTCACGCAACGGTTTTACAGTAACCACAGAATCACTAGGGTCAATTTCTGTCCCTATATTACTTTTCCAAAGTATTCAAAAGTGGAGAAAATCTCCACATTACCGGCCTTTATCTTTTGCAAAAAATAAATCAAACAAACAAAACCAGAATCTTGGCCAAGCAAATTAAGAGTGCTGCTTCCGCGACCTTACCAAACAAGAGTCTCCAACTTCCAACTGCCATTCTCTTGGTCGACCTAATGGTCACTGCAAAAATACGCCAAAGGATACCTCAGTCGGGACCGGCCATCAGGGTCAAATCCCAAAAAAATAGGCGGTGATGGGTGATCATTTTGTCAGCAAAGTGGGAGGGGGAACAGAACTGTTTACAACAGCAGAAAATAGTTGACAGTTATATCTTTAGCCAGGTGCATTTTAGCAGCTACAGACCTTTTCTCAGCACATACATTGCTTTGGCTCAGTACAGAAAGAGTTAACTAAAGCGGATGACTCAAGCAGAATAGAAGGACAAGCAACAGTGAAGACGGAAGAATTACATAGCTAACAAAATGGATGCCACAACCAAGATGGCTTCAGCTTATGCTAACGGACATTATTTCAGATTTCCACAACTTCAGTACACTTCTGGACCTGTAGTTACTCTGCTAGAACTGCTGTGCTGCTGATGGACTGCCACTCCTGCTTTGCTGTGCTGATCTGCTGCCTGCTGACGACTTGCCTGGGTGAGAAGTACTGGACCTGCATCTCTGGAACCCATAACCCAGAGTGACTCCAAGGAGTAGTTGGCTGGCCTCATCATGTAAAGTCTCAGGGACATAACAGGTTTCCAACCACTGCACCTCGACTCTGCAATCTGAGAGTCTACCCTGCAAAGTAGTGCCACCCAAGTCTTGGACCCTTGAAAGCTGGCTAAAGGTGCTTGCAAGCAGAACTGTTGCATCTACTCTGCTGAGAAAAGCATCCCCAAGCAGAACCGATGCATCTCCTTGGCTGAGCGGATCATCCTGAGCAGAAACGACGCATCACCGCTGCTGTGTGGACTGAACCTGTCGCAACAGACTTGAATCCCTGCCACAATTTACATCTTGGGACTGACGCATCGCCTTCGGAACCACCACTGCAAAACACTTTACCTGGTGCAGGTCTCCACATCTCTTGTTGACGGCAGCCTCGAAAACAACGAAACTCTGCATCGCAGCTTCACCACACTTCAGAATCGACGCATCCCCTTAGCTGCTCATCAGATCCCCAAAACCAGACTTCACATCACAAGCCCAGTCGACAGGATCCTCAACGTAGATGCAACAGGGCCTCGCACTGCAGCCTTGCCCCATCTCGAAACTGACGCATCGCTTCAACTGCATGATGCACCTTCGACGCAGATCCACACAATGCTCCACAATAAAGATTTAAGGTACGCTGTTTAGCAGGCCAAACTGGGTACCTGTAGCCGGCCCGCACTCCATCACAGTCAGCATGAACATGTGACTTTGTCCCGGTCCGGCACGACCGGATATCGCCAATAGTGCTTTGTGCATTTTGGCGCTATTTCTCACTATGAACTTTAAAATTATTTAACTCCAATTCTACTCATTGGAATTTTGTTCTATTTTTCCAACCTCAACCTGGTATGGAATTCTTTTTGTATGGTGTTGTTACTATTTTACTGTTTGAAGTGTTGCAAAAATACTTTACAAAATGCCTCTAAGTTAAACCTTACTGCTCTATGCCAATCGACCAGAGGGTGAGCACAGCTTAAATTTGGGTTGCCTGTACCTTACCCTGACCAGGATTGTGGTTGCTGCTTAACCAGGGCTCACACCCCAGTCAACCAGTAACCCAAATCCTAACATTCTCCTATTGTTCAAGCCTGCAACTCATGAATGCATCTGAGGGAGGCAATTGCTATCAAGAAGCCCACCTTCCATGGCAAGAACTTGCAGATCACTGGAGTGGAGTAGCTCAAAGGGTGTATCAGCCATGTGAGAACTTCAGTCAAGTTCGACACGAAGGCTGAAGGCATATTAGTCATTCTATTTCCCTTGAGGCCCTCAAGAGGACCTTTTATTGACAAATATTTCTAAAAGAGATGCATGTTTCTGGTTCTGCATGCATGCTGCAACTACGGCCACAAGTAGAAAGTTGGAAGTATATGATAACCTGGTCTTCTGAATTTGTAATGGACAGTAAATAATGTCTTTCACATAGACTTTCTGGGGGCTTATATGTTTAGTGATGCAGTAGTTGACAAACCTTTTCCATTTGCTGCATAGCCGGTGTGTGCAGAGTCCAGTGTGTCGTGCATGAACATACACTCATCTGGAAGCTAGAGACATCCAAAAATAGGACCTCCGGTGCCAAATCACTAGGTTGAGCTGTTTGGGATCTGGAGGTCAGAGCTGAAACTAATGCTGAGTGAGAATTTAACAAGTGGCTGACAACTCCAGCAGCATAGGAGTACAAGTGTTGCCTCGTCCAGGTTGGCTCCAATACAATGAGGGTCATAGACACTTACCTTATTTTCCCCATCATGTATGGAATGGGAGACAGAGGAGGAAAGCATGAGCAAATATCCTGACTCAGGTCATCCACAGTGCACTGCACATGGGCTGTTTTGTCCCTGAAAGTGATGTTTTGTCATTCTGGGGGTGGCGAACAGTTCAATGGTAGGAATTCCCCACTGAAGGCAGTACCTTTGGAGGACTTGTGAGGCTTCAATCCCCATTTGAAGACTTGTTGATATGATTTGCTAAGCAGTTCTACAAAGTCATAGTCCACACCCGGCAAATGCCCTGCTAAGAGCTGGCTGGGGGTGGGGTAGTTTCTTAATGTAGTACTTGGCGGTCATGTTTTCCAATTTTGTTAGTGCTGTTTTGCCCCCGATAAACTTGATGCAAAAAGAACAATTGATGGATGGAATGCTGAACAATTTCAAACCGATAAGCTAGAAGAAAGCTGTTACTGCTAGACAAGTAGTTGATGTGACAACCCTGGTATTGGAGGTGAACGTCCCACCTCTTGACAAACGCGTCTGTAGCAGTAGTCACCTGCAGAAGAGGGTCAAGGAATGGCCAGCCAAGAAACAAGTTGTTGCTTTTCCTCCATAGGAGAATACAAAGAGTTTTGGCCTTTACCAACAATGGAAACCCCCGTTGACCCTCTGGTATGAGCTTTGCCTTGTGATGCACTCTTGAAGTGGGTACATGTGCAGCCTGGCATTGTGGCACTATAGCAATGCAGGAAGACATCATCCCCACCATTCTTATAGTAAGAGGGCATCCTGGCAGAAAAAGAAACATGAGCTATTGGAATCCCATCACTCTCTCTTGGCTGGAGTATGTCTTCCCATTGACAGCATTTACAATGGACCCTAAGAAGGGCTAGATCTGCTGGGGCTGGAGGTGAGATTTTGGTTTGGTCCTGATGGTGAATCCTAATTTGTGGATTAAAGACACTACAGTTTCAGTTTTTGCTAGGCATTATTGTCTGTGGCTTGCTTCTCTTGATCAGACAGTCATCAAGATTTGGAAAGGCAAGAATGGTGTTTCTGCACAGCTGTGTGGCCACCACAACTAGATACTGTGTAAACACCCTTGGAGCTGTAGTGACCCCGAACGACACAACTACAAACTGATAGGGTTGTCCACTTGTCACAAAGCAGAGGTACTAGTGGTAGGCTGGATGAATGGGGATGGGGAGTTAGGCATCTTTTAAGTCATCGGCTGCCATGAAGTCCCCTTGTTAAATCAGCAGGATGATGTTCTTTAGGGTGGTCACGTAGAAGTGCTCTTATAGGATATATTGGTTTATCAATAGGAGGTCTTAGAATGGCAGATGGGACCTCCCCTTATTGTGGATTAAGAAGCAGAGGAAGTACACTCCTTTGCTGCACTGGAGTTTGGGCACCAGCCTGATGGCACCTTTAGCTAGGAGCCCCTGCACCTCCTTGAGGAGCCAAAGATGGTCGTCACAACAAGGCTGAATGTTTGGTGTCATAATGTGTGGAACCTTAGGCAGTATGTGAACTGTACTGGGTTGAAAATATGTTCCCCATCAAAAGCACATAAGAAGATGCTGATGCAACTCAAGCGTAACACCAGACATTCAGTCCCAAGTGTGAGCCAGTAGAACAATGCTAGTATTTAGGCCTCTAGAGGTGGTCTGTGGTAACCAAGGTACATTTTGTTTAGCTTATTTATTTTATTTCTAAAAGCGCGGCATTCATCCATAAGGATATCACGGTGCTAAGGAGAGCACATTCAATATGAAAGGGTTCTAGGGAGGGGTTTCTGGGTGAAGCGTCAGTCCTTGGGAAAAAGATGCGTTTTTAGATTCTTCCTAAATGCCGTGTAGTTGTCCGTAAGTCGAAGATCAAGATGAAGTTATGTTATGTTAAGTTCGTTCCAAAGTGTTGCAGCAAGAAGAGAGAAGGAACGACCTCCCACTCTGAACTTCCTGATACGTTTGGTTACTGCCCGTACCTGATGGCTTGACCTCAGGTTTGAGTGGGTGCACATTTACTATTAGCATAAGATACAACCTTGAATTATGTTACCAGCACTACTTCTCTTTTCCTCTGTACCTAAGGAAGGAGCTTGATCAGTTCTTTCATTTCCTGCCAACGGTTTCTATCAATGGTGGGGCAAAAGGCTAGGAGATACATCAATGTTTAATGGCCCAACTGCAACATGCTTTACAGCAGCTTCAAAGTGTTAGCTTTCTTTGTTGGGTGGAGATACGTCACCCACTGCCTGCATCAAGGCAGGTTTGTGTGACGTGAGTACCAAAAGAAAGGTGGCTGGACCTTGATCCTTCAGGTATACTGGGTTATTTGGAACTAGTTTGACATTTTGTACCCACTTAGGGTGCCAACTCTGGCTTTCACTGGTTCTTAGAATTTTTGAGAAGCAGTTTTCATCAAGCCCTTTAGCATGGGAAGGTACAGTACTGTATTGTATTTTTGGTCTCTGACAAGTTGCTTCATGTGGATTTTCACACTGTGATGCTGAGCAACCCTTTCAATTAGTACGTGACAGGCGGTGGTGTCAACAGGCGAGGAAAACTTTCTGGTTTGTCAGTGGGATTAACAATACAGCCCTCCTATGTATCGTGCCCTTCAGCCAGTGCTAGGGTTCATGATACAAGTTGTGAGAGAGGTATGAGCTACTGGGATCAGAGTCTGTATGAGGAGATTCAGGAGGGGATTGTGGAGAGTGAGGCTGTAGATGTGTGCTAGGTCATGGGGTGGCAGTTGTGATGGGGAACATCTAGGGAAAGGGAGAGTTAGTGCTGAGCTTGTGGCACTGCCCTAACCCTTTTGGGCACAGGAGATGTAAGAGGCTTAAAGGGTAACTCCTCTTCAAAGGCTAATCTCTGTTTCTTACGGGTACAGTAGGGCATGTGTTTGTGCTCAGGAGCAGGGGGCTTAGTGAGGATCATTCCCAAAGACAGGTGGATGTATATTTTTTCTGTCTACTGTCAAGAACCTCAGGTATCTATAGCTTGAATGATCGCTTGGTGGTGTCATTTCTCAACAACAAGGTTTCACTCTGCACTGGTGTTGAGGCTAGTTTAAACAGGAGCGTGAAGTCATGAGATGGCAGTGATGAAGGAGAACGCATAGAAGCAGGGGGAAGTGGTAGTGGGCTCGTGGCATCACCCTTAACTCTTTTGGTCTCAGGAGCTGTAAGATGCTCAAAGGGTTACTTCTCTTCAATGGTCAACCTACATTTCTTAGGACTACAGAAAGGCATGTATATGAGCTCAGGAGCAGGAGTCTTAACAAGGATATTTCCTGTAGAGGGGTCGATGTACATTTCTTTCTGTCTACTGTCAAGACCTCTGGCCGTTGTAACTGAAACCATCCCTTGGTGGCGTTATATATCGGCATCAAGGGCTCCAGCATCTGCGCTGGTCTTGAGGCTGGCTTAGGCAGGTGTGTGAGGGCATGGAGTGACGGAGAACACCTAGGGACAAGGGAAAGTGGTGGTGGGCTTGTGGTGGAGGGTTCCCTCTGTGCTGGTCTTGAGGCTTGTTTAGGCAGATATTTTGAGGTCAACTAGTATGAACCTGGCTGTTCAATGCCTCAGTACTGAGGGGGCATCAATGGGCATCTTGGCTCACCGCCCTTAGGTGGAGGCTTGCTTAGCATCAAACAAGACTCTCGGGCCGAGTAGTGTTTGCTGGCAGAGCAGGAGCACAAGGTCCATGCCTTTTCAGGTTGATCTCTGGGCACAATGCCTACGTCCCTCATGCTTGGAGCTCTGCATTGGTCTGGGGACACTTTGGATGTTGAGTTGGCTGTGTCTGCAGCAGGAATGGGGACCCACGCATGGATCTGGTGTTCAGTTCCGAGTGTTTCTGGGCAGGACGCTCAGCTTCTTCTTGCTCAAAGTCAGAGGCCATCATCTTTCGCCTGCAAGGGCGGATGGGTTTGCTTCATCCTCTTAAGCACAAAACTGTTCTGGCTGGAAGAATTGGGGGTCTCAGGGGAGACTTTTGTGATGCTTCCAATGCCTCTATCTTTACGGCTGGAGGGCTTTCTTCCATTTTACTGCCCAGCAGGCCACGCACAAAGCTCTGTCATGTTTCAGACAGGCACAGGTTACATAGAGTGAGTTGGTTAAACCATGGGTTCTTGGTGTTGCACCTACTGCAGAACTGAAAGGTATCTATTCCATAACCCCACCCCCTCACAATCATTCTCTGGACTACGACATGAAGTACATCAAAGTTCCACTGATGCTGGCTATTGGTAGGGGTGTTTGGTCGCTATGCACTGAAACAGTACTCACACATCGGTGAAAGGTCCTCCCACCAGCATGGGATAGGCAGAATTTATTTCCGAAGTCGCTGATTTGAAGAGAAGAACATACAAGTCCCGAAACTGGTACTCAAATGTCCGAATCTGCACAAGGAAACAATCTGAGGTGCAGTCTTTATCCTGGTGCACTGTGGACTAATAGAGGAGCCACAACAGATCTTGAGACTCCAAACTTCTTTCAGGAAAGAAAAGCTGCAAACAGTACAAACCATTTCTTTAACACACTGGTTACTTGATGCAAGTGGAGATGTACACAAAGAGTAATAAGAAGGGATACAATTTTCAGCAATGAAAACAATGAATTAGAAGTCACATCTTACCCTTCTAAGTTGTCCTCTATAAATAAGTGTGTTTCATCCAAGGTTCAGATGGTGTTTCCTTACTCCAACAGCTTTTATACCTAGCCTGAAATGGTAAATATTTAGGCAGGTACCTGGCGGCAGATGGATCATATTTTTCCAATCCAGTATTAAAACACTATGCCAGCATACAGACATTTGATTGGCCAAAGGGTCGGTGGTATATTGATGCATTTATTCTAGAATGCGCTCCACATAAAGCCTGAACCTCATTGGAGCCCTCTACTCTATACAATGTAAGTAGGAATTTCAACCCACCATTTTTGTCTATAAACGCATTAATGAGTAAATCCTTTGACCTGGGAGTCTGTGATTTATCAGTTTATTTAGAAATCGAAATGCTAAGGGATATCATTTACAGTTTGCACTGCCTGTGTTGTCAACTGTGATGTGAGTTCTTTCATAACTGAATATAGAAGTATGGGAAGCATGAACGTACTGGCCCAACAAACATGCAACACTACTGCCAGAGCAGTAGCCATGGTATGCTGACATTTGATATTACTATATCAAGGTACCAGCAGCTTCCAAGGCTCATCATGTTTTGTACAAGCAGTTGATTTGTTAATATTGAAAAAGTTGATGTCAATGTCAATAATGATACATTCATATATAAGAACGAAATTGCATCCCTATTATTGAATTCACCCGTCATAAACTCTCTGTTAACCCCGACTCAGAAATAAGTTGTTAGGCAGGCTCTGAGACCAAGGCCTGAGGTTACTGACTGACAGGTCACAGGTAGGGTGGCACGTAGCCGGAAGACAAACACACAAACATGGAAACTCAGATCCATCCTACAGACAGGCACCTCGACACCAAAATGGTCCAGGGAGATTTACCCCAAAAAAGCACACATGGCCGGAGGGTTGCACACATTCCCAAAACACCAAAAAAGCAGATGCCATAGGAAGTTAGGAACACACAGCCAATCAGGAAAGAGCACAGAAAGTACACACAGTGATAACGAGCCCCTCATGCTGGTCATCTGGGCACATCACCGACTGGCCCCCATTGTGTTCACGGAAGATCGAGGCCCAACTGAATTTGTTATCAGGGCCCTTATTTATGACTTCAAAGACCAGGCCCGCATTCTTTACCTAAAAAGGATCAACAGAAACATTTTATGATACCCAATGTATAAAACCTTGCTCATATCAACCGTACTTTGAGACAGTCCTCTGACTGGCTTCTGTAACTGCACTCCCTACCAAAGCGTTAATTTAAACCAACTGTTCCTGTTTTGCCAAACGCCTCTTGTAATGAATGAAATGAAATGAAAAAGGAATGTGTAAAGCGCGAGACATTCACCCGAAGGTGTCAAGGCGCTAGCTCAGCAGGCAAGATAAACCGGACCGATTTAAAACCACATCAGAGATTAAAAAGCCACGTCTTTAATGCCTTGCTGAAGGCCAACAGGTGTGTTTCTTCTTTTAACCTCAGAGGAAGCGAGTTCCAAAGTCTGGCCGTGCAGACCAGAAAGCTCCTTCCACCCCAAGAACACTTTTTGACCATAGGGACTACCAGGTTATGGGCGTGAGCTGAGCAGAGATGGTGGGCTGGAATGTGTGGCTGCAAATTCTGTCTAAAAAAGGTAGGCCCTGTACCATGGATAGCTTTAAAAGCTATACAGAGAGCCTTGAACTCGATCCGTCTTTTCACTGATAGCCAGTGTAACTCTTTGAGCACCGATGAGGCAGATTTATGTTTTGGAATGTTCATCAATAGACGAGCAGCAGCATTTTGCACAATCTGCAACTTGGTCAAGCATTTCTTGTGAAGGTTCATGAATAAACTGTTACAGTAGTCGGCTCTAGATAGAACAAGAGCTGAGATCACTAACTTCCGCACATCCACCGGAATAAATGGAAGAATCCTTCTAAGTAATTTTAGTGTATAGAAGGAGATGGATGTAACTTGGTTTAAATGGCCTTCAAAGGAGAGCATGGAGTCAAATGTTACTCCCTGGCTCTTTACCTTATTCGTAGGATTAGGCAACAAGCCCAACTCCGAAGGCCAAAGAGCAGGGGACCAGAAATTAGTGTGGTTGCCAAAGAGTAAGACTTCAGTCTTTCTAGAGTTCAGTTTCAGACAATTAGTGGCCATCCAGTCTCCCACCTAGCAAAGACCGATATGGAACTGTGCCGCTGTGTCTGCAAGTGAGCCTGTCACTGAAACCACAATCTGGGTATC
This sequence comes from Triturus cristatus, assembly GCF_964204655.1. Classification (NCBI taxonomy): domain Eukaryota; kingdom Metazoa; phylum Chordata; class Amphibia; order Caudata; family Salamandridae; genus Triturus; species Triturus cristatus. The sequence goes on from NC_140590.1 coordinate 410,546,745, forward strand.
ATCTGAGTAAGAAATAGCAGAGAAGCCCAGAGATATGATCAGCCTCGCCACCGGGGTAACATAGATATTAAAAAGAGTGGGGCTCAACGAAGAGCCCTGTGGTACTCCACATGGCAGTGTGAAGTTCGGGGACTTAAATTCTGATCGAGCCACAAACTGTTCCCAGCCAGATAGGAATGATTTAAGTAAAGCAAGCGCTTTCCCTTTAATACTAATCTCCAATAGTTTATGGTGATTCACAGTATCAAAAGTGGCAGAGAGGTCAAGCAGCACAAGTGCTGCATTGCCTCCTGCATCAGCTGTCTGCCTTATCAGTTCGGATGCCGAAATCAGTGCCAGTTCGGTACTGTGGTGCTTTCTAAAGCCAAACTGAGTGGCGTCCAGAAAGGCAAGCCTCTCAATATAGTCTGACATAACACTATTCATGGCTTTTTCCACCATTTTTGCGGGCAAAGGGAGTCGGAAATAGGGCGGTAATTATTAGGATCCGCCTCATCTAATTTTGCTTTCTTTGAGAGGGGGTGGATAGACGCCAGTTTCCAGTTGGTGGGGAATATACCAGCAGAAAAATTTGATTCAAAATCGGAGACAGATGAGAGGCAAATACTTCTGGTAGAAGGTGGACGATTCTAGGGGGACATGAATCCAGAGGGGAGCCAGATTTAGTGGACAGCAGGAGATTGGTGACCTCATCAGTAGTTAAAGAAGGAAAAGAGGAGAATTCAGGGGGGTCACTGATGTCTGAAGTGCCTAGGGGACTTTCCCTTTCCTCACTGCAAGTAGCTGGAGCCCCTCAAGGGGGCGACGTCCCTTGAAAAAAACATCGGGAGAAGCCACAATAAACCGCATTGACTTTATCTTGAAAGAACGTGGCCAATGAATTGCAAAAGGGCTGGTTTATTGGTGAGTCAATCTCCTCAGGGCATTTGGCTAACTTTTTCACTACGGAAAAAAGTTGTTTTGAGGAATTATTTGCCGTTATTATAGCTGTAGTAAAATAACACGTTTTCTCCATATGCACAGATTTTTTATTATAGACAATCCTGTCGTTGGTTTCATAGGAAGATCTCCAATTCCTTTCCCAAGTGATGACATTTTTGTTTTTGCAGTCTAAGATTTTCAGAAAACCAAGGTCCAGTGTGTCTTGACCTATGGCTAAAGATGGATTTAACCGGTAGCAACTGATCAATTGAACTCCTAATCCATTCATCGAAGGCAGCGGCTGCCTCACTTGCATACTCTATGAAGTTGGGGGGATTATGAGACAGGGAACTTTGGAGGGTATCGATGGCAATCTTGTTCCATGGCCAGACCCTTTTCGACTGATTGTTTTTCAATTTCTCTACTTGAGGGTTTTGGAAGGAGAGTGAGAACATAACAGCTTTGTTGTCAGACGAGTGGTAGTGATGGAAGACATTGTAAGGACTTATTATTAGTGAGCAATAAATCGAGCAGGTGTCCCCCTGAATGCATGCTGCTGGTCACCTGCTGGGTGAGGCCTAAACTGTTATTAATGTCAATAAAATTAACTGCATCTCTATCTGATAAATCCTCAAGGTGCAGATTGAAGTCACCTTAAAGTGTAAAGTCTGATGACTGAGATATTACATACAGGGAGCTGCCTATGGTATTTAGAAATTCTGCTCGGATACCAGGGGGTCGATAGAGTAAAATGCCATTAAAAGTGTAGTGGTTATCTAATGAAATTTTAAACAGTAGGGATTCAAGAGTTGGCCCATTATTTTGGGGGATGAAGGTCCCTTTCCACATACTTCAAAATATGACAGCCAGCCCCCCGCCCCTTTTTCCCACCCGGTCTTGTCTGAACATTGTATACCCGTCATTGCCAGGTCTGGGCCTGAGGAAGCTTACCCCCCAAGTTTCGGTAATGAAGGCTAGGTCTACCGCATGTGCCTCACAAAACATAGCAAACTCGGAGCCATGCTTGCAAAGAGAACGTGCATTGGTTGCAGTTCCTAGTACTGTCCTCATCCCACCCACTTATTAGGGGTTTGATTTAAGCTAGGTGAAGTCAGTTGTAGTTTAGAGGGGTGGATGAAGAAGCTGCAATCAGGGCATTGGAAAGGTAACTCAGATGAGTAGCTACAAGGACTGACTATCCGACAGCACCTACCGCTTTTATTATGATCTCGTAATTGATCCCCAGTATAAATAAACCAAGAAGCATAGTGGAAGCTGAAACCGGCAGCATCTCTGGCACTAGGCACGGGCCAGGCGCGTTCGGCTGCAGACAGGCTTGCCTTTGGCACACCTTCGGTGCAACCGTTGCGCACGGCTGTGCTTTTATCTCCCCAACGCCACTGCATCCAGAGTGGAGACCCGCCCCTGAGCACTTCCTGAACAAGCAGAAGTGCTACAGCGTATGACGTCCCCGATTATCTGCCCAGAGATGTGCAAGTACTGGTCTTAGTTTTTTCAAGATAAATTCATATTCGAGCAACATTTTGGCGAGCCAGCCAGGAGTGATTAGTACCTCAGACCCGACTGCAGCTGAAGGAAGGCAACCACCCCTCATGTATTCATATTTGTGCAGCAAGGTAGGTGAGCAGACACCGCAATTGATTGGAAGTTCTGCTGGAAGCTGCTGTCACAGTGGGTAAAAGACTACATAGGTTCCTTAGTCCCAGCATTTGGTGTACGGCAAACTAGGAAGAAGAATAAAAGTTTTACCTGAGCACCCTGCCTCTGACAGAAATCTGGCATGTTACCTACTTCATGTGCCTGAACTAGGTAGTTGCAAGGTGGTATCGGTGGCGTTCGCACAGAGGTCACCTTTTTTCTATAGTCAGCACGCTAGGAAAGGTGAATGCGGTTTGTCACTGGGAGCGCTGGGCTTGATACAGATGGTACGAGTGTCCCCTGGGTGTGATACGGGGTTAAGACCTTACCGCTTAGACCACTGGGCGTGATACAGATGCTACGCATGGGCCCTCGGTGTGACATAGGGCTGGCACCTCAATCATGTTTTTTAGTCTAAAATGGTTTTATCAGTTCTACTGGTTTCTTAACACGTTGTATCTGAAAAAAGTGAGAGGTGTTGTTCGCTTGGACCACTGGGCGCAAAGCAGATGGTATGCTTGGCCCCTGGGTGTGACACAGCGTGCAATTCAGATGTTGGGGGAAAATATTTGGATCTAGGAGATGAGGTGTAGCTTGTGTTTGGCCTTTTCGAGTTATTTCTTTTTCTCCACAAAAAAATATGATCTTTTTCCCGGAGCAGAGATTGACAGACTATCAGGCTCACTTAGTCCTGTATACCGCACACAGTTTTCCCTGGTCACATGACAGCGTGCGCTTGGAGTCAACTAAGGTATTTTTGACAAAGTCATAATTTTATTCTCTGTCAGTTTTTTCTTATTGCAGTCATCTGCGTTTTGTCTTAAGTGTTGTATTTTTTTGATGATTCAATGTGGTATCTGAAAATGCTGCTATTTCTCACAATTGTCATTTGATGCCAAAGCAAAAAAGTGTTAATTTATGCCAAAGTAAAAATTTGTTGGTTGCTTAAACAATTAGAATTTTTTCTATGCTGTTACCCTTCATATGCATTTGTATTTGTGTATATAGTTTCTTCACAAATATAGGAAAACTAAAGATTCCCTAAATAAGAGAAACTAGGGTGCATCTGTGGAGTCACTACTAAAACATATGCAAACCAGGTTCCCCACACAGGCTAAACAACATAAGAAGTTTTGTCAAGAAAGGCAGGCACACACTAAGGTACATGCATTTCCCTGGCCAAAGAAGGAAACCTTTGACACTAACGCAATTGTACACATGAGACCACAAGACAGGATAGAGGCAGAACTATGGGCCATCTTCGAGGAGGCCCAAACTGATATTCCAATTCCACAGACACCAAGCAAGACATCAGCAACTCCACCACCATACGCAGATATGGAGGTGCTCTCCCTGATGCCTACTCTCCCTGCATTAGGATACGCCAACCTACCAGTTGAGGAAGCTGGAGGATCCCCACCCGAACAAAGAATTGTTAGGCTCAGGCATGAGAGTCTAACAGGCCCGCAGACCCAGGCAATCCTAGTGATGCCCTAGTTCAGTCCCCGGAGTTCGAACCCTTGTCAGTCGCGTTCAGCCCCTCAAACCCCAATGGCGCAAAGAACACGCATTCCCGCCGGTTCAGACAAAATCAGGTGACAGGGAGATTCATAGCAGTACTAGACAGCAATAAGACTCTCGTGTGTAAAGGAGGGGACCTCAGTCCTTTTGGCCCACCAACAAGGGTGGGCATTACTGGACCTGAGCATGTAACAATTATAGGTTGGCCCCAAGGGAGATAGTAGTGAGAGAGGAAGCATGCCTGTTCTGTGACTTACAGACTGGACAGATGAAGGGAGCCAATTTGACATTTCCTGGCCAAGGGTAGGGTCATTTGAGCCAGAGGACATGGCTATGGCAGAGGACTGCATTAGATACAGGAGGGGTACTGCTAACTGGAACTTCCCCTACATCTAGCAATGCTACCAAGGTGGGAGAGGAGGCAAGTGAAGGAAAGAAGAGAAGAGAGAGGTAGGAGGAAGAGATTGGGACGGATCCAGGATGGCACCACTGAATCCCTGAGCTTGAAGGAGGAAGTCCTGGTCAGAACAGCTGTGGCCACAATGACGCAGAAGGCGGCAGCGCCAATGGGGTACTACTGCAGATGTTGAGAAAGGATTAAGCACGTAGTAGCGGGATTCAAGGACGTAGTATAAACGACTCCCCAAGACAGGACCTGGTCACAATCCCCCCCTCTGCTCCCAGAGCTAGATAAACCACAGGGTCAAAATGGGTCAGTCCTGCATCTTGTGAATTACACACATACCTGTACTCTCACTTCCCGTACTGTCAGTGACCGACTGTCCGAGGAGAAACCCACCGTAACAGTGCTGGTAAATAACACGCCCTACAACTTCCTAATTGACACAGGGGCAACAAAGTCATGTCTAAAGGAAGGGATCACTTCCCTATCCAAAGTCTCCATGGACATGCTGGGGTTCCCAGGCACAGTTATGAGGGTCTCCTTCACAAAACCCCTGGAGATAGACGTGGGAGGCAGCTGTGTAAAGGGACAATTGCTATATCATCCTTCATCCCCAGCTAATCTCTTAGGGAGAGAATTAATAGGCTAAACTAAGCATGAAAATTAATTTCTCAAAAGATGGGACAATGACCTGCTCAACCCCTGGGGTCTCCGCAACAAGACTCATCTTTTTAACCAGCCCACATTGCATGGGTAGGCCAATAAGAGCGGTGCCCACTGACCTGACGTCTTGTACTAATGCCATCCTTACAATTATTGGTAATGCACTGGAACTGCTGGGACAGAAACTACAGCTGCCCAGCGGATTTTTGTTCCGCCGGATGGGTTACTATGATTTGGAACTCCAAGAAAAGACGCTGTTATACTTGGAGGCTGTTCAAATATGGCCCGAACACGGGGTCCTATTGGCCACTGATCAAGTGAACACAATGTGGAAGCACATCATCCTTGTCACACCTGACCTCAGCACATGGGAGGTAACAGATGACCAGCTATTCAGCGAGCATCCAGGGGCCTCGGAAATTATCTACACCGATTCAATTAAAGTTAGGGGAGAACTGTAAATTGGAGCTCCACTGCCCATGGCGGTACTGACAATCTGGCAGGAGCCAGACCTGTCAGCAGTGCAGCCACAGCTATGGGCGAAGGGACGTTATGAAGTGGGCCTCATCAATACCACCAAACCGGTAAGGATAATGCTGTGGGAATGGGCTCTCCTCTCCCTGGTGCACTAGTAACTGCTCTCAAAGGGCACTGATGAGGGTATAGCACCCACAATCCAAGCAATGATTGATCAAGGTGTCCTCCACGTGGGGGTCTTTCCCTGCAATACACCAATTGTCCCAATCAAAAAGAGTAAGGGAGGGACCTGGCACCTGCGCAGGACCTGCACCCCCTCAATGACACTGTGGTCCCAAAACTCCCTGCAGTACCAGACCCCTACATCATTTCAACTAATATACCCACAGGCGCCACCAATGTTTCCATGATAGACATAAAAAATGTGTTCTTTGGCATTCTGCTGCACCCCAACAGTCAGTACTTGACGTGTTCACCTTCCGAGGGATTCAGCTTCTATATCGGAGACTACAGTATTTTCAATCGAACACTGAGGAAGGATCGCACTAACTTCCAATCAAGCAGCACCCTGATACAGTATGCTGATGACATTTTGATATGCAGTTCCTCTGAAGACCTATGTCATCGAGACACTAAAGCCCTCCTGGCTGCACTTGCTGAGAGGGGGTATAAAGTAATTAGAGAAGGGGAAGGTGTAGTACGTACAACAAGTGGTTAACTATCTGGGCCAACTGATCTCACTGGCTAGTAGATGGATCCAGCTGGAACGCGCAGGCTCTATCAGGACTATGCCACCACCAAAAACGATAAAGGGTATGCAAAATGTTTTAGGATTATGCAATTATGTCCAGCAGTGGGTCTTCGACTACAGCACACTCATCGTCCCCTTACTCAAAGCCATGAAGAAGGCAAAAGCTGGCCACGAGGAGCTAGAATGGATGTTCGAGAAGCACAATTATTATTATTATTATTATTATTATGTTTCTTATATAGCGCCTGAATCGGCCCCCGAAGGGGTATCTCCGCGCTTGCCTTGGGAACCCGTCCTGGCTTTTCCCTGTGAGATAGCCCCTACAGGGCATCCCCAAGGTGAAAGCCAGGCATCCCGCCGCGGGGGGCCGTTGTGGAGATTAAGCAAGCTTAATGCCCAGAGTTGCAGAGTGTGAACCCATGATTAGGTCAGGCACCGAAGCGAGAATTATCGAGTCCATGGACATTTGAGCTCAAGACCCTGCCGCGTCGGGAATTGAACCCTGGTCCCGGGTCTGACCTCTGCTTCAGGGTATGCCTGCTCTAACCAGTGAGCCACACTTCTCCAAGCAAGCTCAAAACAAAGATTACGCACTCCCTGTGCTAGGAACGCCCAACTATAAGAAGGAATTATTCTTATTCAGCTACAGCGGTGGGCGATGCATGTCAACAGTTCTTTTTTTGAGTTAAATAATTTTTATTGAGTAAGTAAACAGGTACAAGGAGTATAATTAGGCATAAGAAAAAAAAGAGTAACATATTAGAATACACAGTAAAAGGAAAATAGGAATTATGCATTATGAAGATAGAAAAGTAGTAAGAGGTAGCCAAAGTAAATCAGACTTTTTTGGGATGAAGATAACGCAATAGATATTCTATGTTCATCACAAATAAGATTCCACCATTGTAACATACACATTTTGGAATTATCCTTCCAACAAGTAAGAATAATTTTAAATGCAAGAGCAATAAAAAGATTAAGCAACTTCAATTTCAACACTGTATCATGAAAATCAACTGATAAGGAGCCAAGAAACACATTCTGAATTGATAAGGGTATACAGAAGTGAAAAATTCTTGGAACATTTAGCCCAGATAAATTTCCAAACTTTTTTAAAATTGAACAATAGTATATCAAATGGGATAGAGTGCCATCGGAGGAAAGACAGGACCAACAAAGAGGAGAGGAAGAAGGGTTGAATTTATGTATAAACATTGGTGTCATAACAGCTGAATAGTACAGAAAGAATAGAGATTGGGTATTGTTAGCAGCTCTAGAAGTGGAATTTGTTTTTAGCCATAACTTATCCCATTTTATAGGTTGGAGAGTGATGGAGAGGTCTAGTTCCCGAGCAAGTTCAATTGGGGATTTTGGTCTTTCAGAGATATGAGTGGATACAAATTTGTATATAAAGGAGGCTTTAGGGTTAGAGTCAGAGGAGATGTTGTGTAAAGGAGTTAGGGGAGAAGATGGAGTACCAGGGATTGGAAAGTTTTTGGTTGCGATAAATGATTGAAGTGCCTGTGATAATTGAACATATTGAGAGAAGCAAGAGGCGGGTAGATCATACCATTCTTGTAATGTACTAAAAGGAAAAACAGAGTTATTGGATACAAGTTGGTGTACATATAGAATATTCTTTTCTTTGCAATGTTTAAAATAGAAGGATTTGTGGCAGAACTTAATGAATTTATTGTACCAGAAGATGCAAGGAAGGCTTGATGAAAGTTAGAGTCATCTATATACAGTGAATGTAGTAAGTGATGGGAATATTTTAGAATAGGATGCTTAGATATAAAGGTGCAATTAGACATGAAACAAATATCATAAAAAAGATAAGTTATGTACAAGAGAGCGTTCGAAGTAGGTCTAGCTAGGAATCGGAACATTATGGTATTGTCTGTTTAGTGCATATGCTTGTCTAATTGAAAAAGCAGTGTGATACAGTTTAAAGTTAGGAAATCGTACACCTCCTTCATTTTTTGGTTTGACTAATTTAGTCAAAGCAATATGGGCCGGTTTGTTATTCCAAAGGAATTTAGTGCAAATGGAATGGATTTGATTAAAATAGTAGTTAGGGATTTTGAAGGATAACATAGAGAGTAGGAATAGAATAAGTGGTACAATCATCATTTTAATGGTATCTAACCTGCCCCACCAGGATGAATAGTGTGGACCATGAGGAAAGTAAATTTGGAATTTTAAGTTTTCAAGCATTAAAATTATGGGAGAGAGTTTGGTAGAGGAAAACCACACGCCAAGATACTTAATTTTAGATGGGCATCATTTAAAGTTGGTATCAGAAAAGATGAATTGATAGCAAATCGAGTTGAAGGGCAATATTTCAGTTTTAGATAAATTTAATTTGTAGCCAGATATTTTAGAATATAGGTCAATTTCCTGCAGAAAGGGAGGTAAGGAGGTTAGTGGTTTGGAGAGATAGACAAGAATATCATCTCCATAAGCAGATAGTTTAATTTCGTGAGAATTGTGAGAGAAGCCAGTAATCGAAGGATTATGACGAATACGCTCAAGAAGGAATTCGAAACATAAAAGAAATAAAAGATGAGAATGGGGACATCCTTGCCGTGTACCTCTATATAGATTAAAATAAGGGGATAAGAAACTATTAACAGAAAGACACGCACGGGGATCAGAGTACAATAATTTAATGAAAGAAAGAAATTTAGGGCCAAAGCCAAACCACTGAAGAGTTTTAAACATGAATTGCCAATTTATGCGATCGAAAGCTCTCTCAGCATCGAGGGATAGAGCGGCTAAAGGATCAGGATAACTTTTTCCCAGAGCGAGAATGTTAGAGAACATTTTGACATTATCTGAGGAAAGTCTACCCTTAATGAAGCAAGATTGATCAGGTTTAATAAGTAAGGGGATAACACCGTCCAATCAAGAAGCAAGAATTTTTGCAAAACTTTTGCAATCATAAATAATTAGTGAGATTGAGCGGCAGTTTTGACAAAGAGAGAGGTTTTTGCCAGGTTTAGGGAGGATAACAATAAGAGCATCAAGAAAATAACCTTCAGATTTAGAGTGGAGTAAAAAGGAGGTAGAAAGTGCAAGTCAATGTGGAGAAAAAAATAGATGAAAAAGAGGATACAAGTTCAATAGAAAAACTATCATGGCCAAGAGACTTACCTATTTTTAAAGATTTAATTGCATCAGAAATCTCCTGAAGAGTAATATCCTTTTTCAGGAGGGCCATGGCATCCAGAATGGGGCATGGAGAAGGGAGACCATCAAAAAACAATTGAGTATCGGTTGCAGTAGGATGGGTGTCTTCCGTATATAGTGAGTGATAAAACGTCTGAAATGCTGTAACTATGTCAGGATAGGAATGTAGTAGAGTGTTATTAACCTCTTCAGTGCCCATGACGAGATAGTCTCGTCATGGAGCACGGTTGCGCTGTGCCCATGACGAGACTATCTCGTCATGAACCCCACCCACTAGTGCAACGCCCGGCACAGGAGGGGGAAAGGGCGTGGCACTGAAGGGGTTAAGGGTGTTGTGAATGGGACCAATGGTTTTCCTTTCTGATTTGACTTTTAAATAATTGGCCAACATTCTTCCCGCTTTTTGTCCCCCATGATATTTGGATTTGATTTTAAGTAGAATGTTACAGGCATCAATTGTAGCCAATTTCTTTAGATCAGATTTAGCCTCGATTAGGGCACGAAGATGAGCAGGGGATTTGGAAGTATAGTAAGAATGTAACAAGGGTTTTAATATGACTAAGGGAAAGAGAGGTACTGTGAGTTCAGAGACTTTTTCTTTCTAGCAGTATATGCGATGGTACAAGCTCTGAACGAGACCTTTAAGGCATCCCAGTTGTTGTGTACAGAAGTGTCACCTGATTTGTTGAAGTAAAAAAATTCTTGTATAAATGAAGTGGCCTTTAAAATAAAAGTTTGATCGGATAATAGTGAGTTATTAAATCTCCATCTAGCATGTTTGGAGGTGGTAAGGGACAAATCAAGAGAAACTGAAAAAGGGGTGTGGTCAGAAATAAAAATGGAGCCAATCTCAGAAGATTGGAGCGAGGGAAGTAAAGGTTTCAAAATTAAAACATAGTCAATACGGAACATAGTGTGATGAACATTAGAATAGAACGTGAATTCACAATCATCAGGATTACTAGTCTTCCAAGCATCATGGAGTGGGCGAAAGGCAATAGCAGATTGAAACGCTTTATGAGATTTATCTGGTTTAAATTTATAATCTGATTTCCTGTCAGAGAAAGGGTCGAGCTAATTATTGAAATCACCAGCAAAAATAATATTAGGGTTAGTAATTGAAGATAATTTGAATTTAATAATGTTCCAAAAATTAGGGTCAGATTTAACCGGCCCATATATGTTAAAAAAAGTAACTAGTTTATTATAAATGGTGGCATGAAGTATTACCCATCGTCCACTCGTATTGTTTTCAGTTGATACAATTTGTAAGTTCAAAGATTTTTAACAAAGGATGGCTACACCACCCTTACGATTAACAGCAGGGGAAAAACAACCTGGCCCACCCATTGACGCTTGAGTTTGAGAGATTCAACATCATTACAATGAGTTTCCTGTAAAAAAAACAATCTGAGAATTAAGTTTTATTAGGTAAAAAAGTACCTTTTGATGCTTAACAGGATGACCCAAACCACGAACGTTCCACGATACAACATTAAACATGTTAATGTATAAGAAACTAGGATAATCACAATGGTGACAAACTGCAAGAAACAATGAGAACGAAAAAGGTTGGTCATAAACATCAGACAACAGAATAAAATTAAGGTGAACATACAAAAGCACATAAAATAAATACTCATACAAATATAGGAAGAAGGAAGGGAAAATAAGCGAAGAGAGGGAAAGTGAAAGAAAGGGAACAAAACAGGGAGAATTGAAAAAAGAGTAGAAAATGAAAAAGGAAAAAGAGACAGATCAAGGACAAAGAGCCAGATCTGTAACATGCAGAGAAAGAGATAAGAACCGGGCATGTCTGCAGTCATGGACAAGATCCACAACTGAGAAAGGTGGAGATGAAGAGGAAAGGAAAAGTATAGAAAATAAGACAAAATGAGATATAGAGAAAGTAAAATAGCACAAGAGAAACTATTTAGACTGCATAAATCATCATAAATAGATGAATAACATCAAAGACCAAAACAAGAAGTAATAATGAAATGTGAAACATTAACAGTCTAATTATATAAAAGCATAGAAGATTTTAAGAACACTGAACATTTGTGTCCATAGGCATTCTAGTGATAGAACGCACAAACTGTTTTAACCTGAGAGGATCTTCAAAAGAGCGGGATACACCTTCATGGGTGATTTTGCAAAGACAAGGATGTAAGATGCCATAACGGATGTTCATAGATCTCATTTGTGGTTGGAGGGCTAGGAATTATTTACGCCTAGCATTGGTAGCATTAGAAAGATCCTGTGAGATGAAGATGTTAAGTCCTGACCAAACAAGACGACGGGCCCGATGGGCAGAAGTAATCTGAGACAACATCCTAAACTTACTACTTTTGGTATATTACTTTTGGTATCCACAGAGGGCATTATTTTACAAAAGGGAGCACTTGCACTGTGGCACTGGACAGCAGTGGCACAGTTCCCTGAGCAACTAACACCAGCAAAAAATACATGAGGCACAGCAAAAAATACGAAATAGGAACAGGTGAAACAAGCTTTCCACTTGCCTGACAAGGCCTTTTTTTCCTGACACACCGGCTTTACGCATGCTTTAATCCACCTTGAAATGGACTGTTTGGAAGTAGACATCCTGATTCTAATCTAACCATAATTCTCAAATAGTTACAGACTCTCTAAAATCTGTGGTCTCTGGACTCTGATATCAAGAGTATGCAATGATCCTTCTGCGGGAGAGTTAGTTTTTTTTTTTTTAATATATGAAAATAGTTGGTGGATATAAATTCCAAGAATAATTTAGCAAAGCTAGAAGGATGAGTTCTCATTACAGACAGCCTGGATTGGAAAACCTTGTTTAATTCCTGGGAGCACAGACCTCAAACCTCTCACTAACTATATGACCTGAAGTTACTGCTACTTAAAAAAGCAGTCTTCTATGGAAGGTTCTGCAATGTGACGATGGTTCCAATGGTGGAACCATTTATTTTGTTAAAACATTTTGCTCCTAAGAGATTGTTTCCTAACAGGTTAGGAAAGCACCTTTAAACCCGTAATAAAGTCCTTTGTAAGCAATTGACAAAAAAGTGCAAGATGGACTTTTTCTGTCAGCTGAGATAAATTTATGCTATGCAACAATGGAAGGAAACAGCGGTCTTAATTTGGCAAGATACATTAGATATGGTAATATAGCCTACATCTGGCATACCATAAGGTGGATAGTGTGCTGATAGTCACTTTAAACTTTGTTTTTTTCCCTGTGTTTTTTTTATTTTTTTACCTATGATCTTATTACCATATCAGACTAGAACATCATTTTAACCTATGTTTCTTTCAAGGAATTTATATTGGTTTTTATCGTATTCAAACTTAAGTATATGCCCAATCTGCATCCAATGCCTTGGGCTGCTCGCAGTTGGGGATTTGCCTCTGGCCAGGCCCTGCACCTAACCAGGGAGGCGGCCAACCCACCACTGTGCATGACCTTCATCTATGTACAGCAAAATCTTAACGTCATGGCCTAGCCTTTCGATAAGACCTGTGCCCAACAACCCCCCATGCAGCCAACCCCTGTTGTGCACATTCTCCAGCTGTGAGCGCCCAACCAGCATTCTCTTCTTCTTTTTGTCATTTCTTCAGGTAGTGTGGTACTTCTGCGGTACCCATCACACAAGCTTCCAGATCATGGTACAGCAGTGAAGCTTGCATGGTACAGTTGTACCATAGGGTGGACGTTTGTATGGCGACTCTCGCGGTATTACTTTTGTAACACATGGGAGAACCGTGCTGGGTCCCGCAAGAGTACCTCAGTATACGTTTCCCAATTTTTTATTTTAAACTCTGGAGGAGCCCTCTGGGACAACCCTCAAATTCCAAGATGATAAGGTGTCCCTTCTATGTCCTCGTTTGCCCCTTTTCAGAACACAGGGATGGAGTCCCCGAGTTTTGTAATGGCAGCTGCTACATTTTGTTCAGATTTGTGGCCAGGGGGCATGGCTTGACCAGGAATGAAGTAGGATGTAGCACGCCTGAGTTCGGGGCTCCTGTGGGCCAGAGCTCAGGCGTGCTACATAGTTCCTTTTTGCCACCATTGGCAGCTTTCCAAATATCCAGCTGTGCTGTGTTGCCCCCCCGGGGTGCAAGTCCTGCCGACATTGACGTTTGCCTCCCAGATCCCTGCCACCTGGGGAGACGACGGGTTGCTGGGCTATAGCGCAATTTTCTTCCCACGTAGTGGCGCCACCTGAGTGTGTCCTGGATGAGCGGAGTGGGGTAACCCGGCAGAGACACGGCTAGTGGCCCAGATGACAGGGAGTGCTGACTCTCCTTCCACTACTGCTGATGCCTTCTGCGGCTGTTGTGCTCTGTGGCGCCAGGCGGAGCTGGCCTGCTTCGCAGCCTCCAGAGGAGTTGACCTGCCATCTTGCTTCCTACATGGTGTGACCCTGCAGCCCTGCCCCACCATTGGCAGACCCTGCTGACACCTACCTGCTGCCCCCCAGATTCTTGCCACCAGGGATGACACTGACCTGCCCAGCCTAAGTCTGGGGCTGGGGCACCATTTTTGCCTGCATCGCTGTAGAGCCTGACAGCACCTGAGGGGGCTGAGTGGCTGCCCAACTGAAGACCAGCAACACCAGGTTGGGCAGACTCTGAGTGCGGCTGTTAGACCTAGCACATTGGCGTGAGTCTCCCTTCGATTTTTTGCTGTGCCTCATGTATTTTTTGCTGGTGTTAGTTGCTCAGGGAACTGTGCCACTGCTGTCCAGTGCCACAGTGCAAGTGCTCCCTTTTGTAAAATAATGTATGATTTGTGATTCCATGATTGGTTGGTTTGGTTTACCTGTCAGACCCTAGTACCTTGCACCAAGAGTGCCCAGGGCTTGTAATCCAAATACTGCTGGTGGGCTTGCAGCACTGGTTGTGCCACCCACAGAAGTAGCCTGTAAACATGTGTCTAAGGTCTGCCATTGCAGAGCCTGCGTGCAGTCGGGTACTGTCATGCTGACTGGGCAAGTACACCCACTTGCCAGTCCCTAACCCTTCCCTTTTCTTCATATCAGACACCCCTATGGTAGGCCCAAGGGCAGGGTGCATTGTAAGGATAAGGTAGGACATGCCCTGGTGTGTGTGGCATGTTCTAATAGTGAATGACTGCCATTTTCGTTTTTCACTATTGCAAGGCTACCTGCTCGCCATAGGCCAGAATGGGCAGTTTGGTTATTACATCTTATAATCCTAACTGACAAAGAACATGGTAGAAATTCAAATTTAGTATGCCTGAACTCAGGATGATAAAATACATCTTTTAGTAAAGTTGGTTTTAACATTCTGTGTTTGAAAATGCCACTTTTAGAAAGTAGGCATTTTCTTGTCTAACCATTCAAATCTGTCTCTGCTAGGCTGTGTGTATTCCTTTGTCTGGAGTTTGAGTGACAGGGCTGGGGAATTCCAGGAGACAGGGTGAGGTGTCCCAGTGGTGAATAGAGAGATCTGCATTCAGATGGGTGGGAGGAGTTGCACCTGGGACCTGAATAGGGCTGTGCCTGCCTTCCACAATGCTGGCTCCACCTCCTGTGGGGCATCTAATGTTTCTGCCCTGCACTGTGAAAGGAAAGGAGAGGGCTGGTAAACAGAGTGCTCAGGAACTGGTTTGGACTGGGCAAAGGCCCCTCTGCCTTCAGAGGACAAAGGATTTCTGGGTATAAATATTGGGACCCTGATCCCAAGAATTTAGATCACTTTGGGAAAACAAGAAGAACCTCTGCTGAGGGAGGAACCAGAAGACGCGGAGGAGGAAACTATCCCTGAGCATGGGGGATTGGCCTGTAGTGGTTGCCTTACTGCCAAAGAAAGGAGAAAGGAACTTTGTGTGTACTTTTGCTCAACTTGTGAAGGATCTCCAAGGGCTTGGAAAAGAGCTTGCCTCCTGCTGAAGTCTCAGGAACAACAGACTTCACCCTCCAGCTCCCCAGAGTTCTTTGGAAGTGCCTGCTGCTGTTGTTGGGTCTTCTGAGGGACTGCGTGTCGCAAGGAGCTGGAAGCTCGACTCAAGAAGGAGAAGCGTGCCGCCATCTGAGCGGTTGTCGTCGCATCTCGTAAAGTGTGTCGACGCTGCAGCATCGCATCGAGCGGAAGCGTCTCGCATCATCCAGGAAGTGTCTCGCAACGCCGAAGAAGCGTGTCACCATCACAGCTGACGCATTGCACCGCATCAAGAGAAGAGTCTCGCATCAAGAAGGAAGCGTGTCACCATCGCAGCCATCGTAGTAGTCGCATTGCACCGCATCAAGAAAAGCGCCTCGCATCCACGGAGGAGCGTGCCGCCGTCGGAGCGGCTGTCATCGCATCGCGCAAAGGGGTGTCGTCGCTGCAACATCGCATCGAGCGGAAGCATCTCGCAAACATCGGAGAAGAGTGTCGCTGCCCAGGCAGCTGTCGTCGCATCGCGTAAAGGATGTCGCCGCTGCAGCTCTAGCGTTGAGTCTTCTCGCAACATCGGAGAAGAGTGCCGCATCTGGAAGATCTTCACGTCTTTATTTCTTTGCACCAAAAACTTCATCGCATCAACATCGTTGCAACACTTTTGTTGCCCTGTGTGTCGCATCTAAAAGGTACATTGACTTAAAGTGTCGCATTTAAGAACTTAAGAGAACTAAGCAAAATTCTACCATCTAAAGTAACAGTATTGTGTATTTTTGTCGTTTAATGGTCTTGTGGTAAATATATATAAAGCATACTTATTTTTTATATAAAGCCTGTGTGGTGTCCATTTGTAGTGTTGTCACTTGATTACTGTATGTGTGATCTGGGTCCGACAAGTACCTACAGATGATTCCACAGCCCGACTTAGGGGACACTGCCTCCTGGATGGTGGGTGTTGCACTACCTTGATAGCATTCTGGATGCCCACCCTCACGGTCTGAGGCTGCACACCCGGGTCGGTCCCTAAGCTTTGGCTGCTGGCATTGGCCATAGATCCAATTGCATTGTGACAAAGTATTAGCAGACCTGCGTGGGGTTGGACAAGGCCCAGCCTTGGAATCATGCACGTCATATTGACTTTGCCGCCTTAGGGGACTTATCTGGTAGCAGCACCTTCTCCCTGCTCCTGTGCCCTGATGTACTGTGCCCCACCACATCCTATAGGGGCACTGCGTCGCATGGTGGGCCCTCTGGTGGACTCTCTGGTGGCTGGGTCCAGCAAACGTTGAGCACAGCAGTGCTGTCCAGGCAGTTGACTGATCTCTTTCTGGCTGTGAGCAACTAAAACCTGGACACAGTGCCCCACACACTTCCTGGTCTGGTCTCCTCCACCATATTGGGCCTTCTCAACTAGGACATCTCTCCAGCCCCTGTGGAGTACTGCTGGGGTCCGAACTGTGGGGGCTGACCCCTTTTGCCTCTGAAACTATTCTTCTTGGATTTCGTTTGATTGCCATGCCTCTCTACTGCTTCTAGCCCGGCGACTAGGAGCTATCGATCTGGCCTAGACATCTCTCACCGGGCCTAATATAGAATCTTCTTCTGAGAGGTAATTGTGATTCGGACAGCTGTAGTGTAGAGACCTTGGTATGGTCTGGACTTTCTCAATGCATTTTACTTACCTTGCCTGGGGTTAGTTAGCTCACTGCAGCAGAGGGCTTGCTTACCATGCCTAGGGGCAAACCTTCAAGAGAGAGCTTATCTCACTCTGGTCTAAATCTTCCCCAGCAGACATGTGTGGCAGGAGTAAGCCACCTTCCCAAGTGGCTGGGGGCCACCTGCTCTCCCCGTCACACAGGAGTACATGGAGAAGTTCCTTACAATATCTGCCTTAAAACTGGTTCACTCAATGTCGACTTTAAAAACTGTATACAGGAACTTCGCAAAGATGTTTTTGCAGTAGGTGAGATTGGATGATCCGAAGAGAGTGATGGATTAGCGAGTGTAGGACTCAGATGCTCTCTTGCTGGAGGGCCACCCTGGAGGAACAACAGATGAAGCTGCAAGCCAAGCAGGAGGACCTTGAAGTTATGATGTTCACCAGAGATCTTTTTCAGGCAATCAGGGTGGTTTGGATCACCAACCCCTGATCTTTGACAAGACGCACCGTACTACAGCAATGATGGGTTGCCCGCATGGCACACCTGATAT
Source organism: Triturus cristatus (assembly GCF_964204655.1). Taxonomy (NCBI): domain Eukaryota; kingdom Metazoa; phylum Chordata; class Amphibia; order Caudata; family Salamandridae; genus Triturus; species Triturus cristatus. The sequence continues at coordinate 410,564,441 of NC_140590.1, forward strand.
CCTCACCAGTTAATTTCTTCCAAGACAAAGAGGCCATTCTAAAGGCGGCTAGAGGAAAAGAGGACACTATCTTGAGAGGCCACACTGTGCAAATGTTCCAAGATCTTTCCCCCTTCACACTTAGAGACACAAGACTTCAAGCTGTTCATGGAGAAGTTACGCTAACTGGGTATTAAATATCAACGGGCCATCCATTTGGCCTATTCTTTCAACTGAATGGGAAGCAGAGAAAGGTGAGGCCCATAGTGGAGGCCAAAAGTTTGCTGGGCCTGCAAGGAACCCTCCCCATCCTGCGAGACCAGCTGGGTGGCGTCCCGTTTTGCAGACTGTCCAAGACACCAACTGCAGCATGAAAGCTACAGCCCTAAATGAAGCCAAGGAGGATTTAAGATCGCACCTTCACAACATGAACAAGCATTTGCAATGCAATAGGTCTCGCATTTACGCAAGTTTAAGCTATTGGCATTGTAAATAACAATGCCTTTTTATTTATGTTTTAAAAACAAAACTAAAAGGCTTTGTCATTTGCAATGTCAATAGCTCAAACTCAAATAAATGCGCGACCTATTGCATTGCAAATGCTTGTTTATCCTTGCTTTTGTAAATAGAATATTCCACTAAGTCATGCACTAACAAGAATCAGTGACAAAGCCGGTAGGCTTGGCACACTTTCTGAGTCCGGAAACGTAAAAAATTCTACTGCAGTGATAAAAAAAAGATAGTTTTTTTCTAGCAATTAATATGGGAGTTAAAGAACTTAGCCTTGGCATTTTTAATGTACCTTTGAGATGTAAAATAGCCCTTCATGTATTATAATCAAGCGCCTTGTGTGTTCTCGGGCGGCCTATTGCAAGTGCTTGAGAAGGGTGTTTGTAACACTCTCCAAGGGAATCCGGCGGCATGCACGAGGCATGCGAAGCTATGCACAAGGCACACCAAGCTGTGCATGAGGCACGCCAGGCTGTGCTTGGCCCCGCAAGGGCAGTTTCAATAAATGAAAGGGAGTTCATGATAATAAAATACGGCGTTTAACATTAAAACAGTTAGCGTGGGTTCTCTGCTTAATAACAGCTCCATCGGGAACCACGTCAATATTTGAAATATCCTACCTGCCGGGGGTCTTATCTGCGCTCCTGCTGCTCAGCGCTGCTGGCATCGCTACTGTGTCCCTTCCTGCGCTGTGTCTCCCCCGCCGCCGCTGTTGCATCTTGCGGCCGAGAGCGGGAGGAGACTACAGCCCCCAGACTCCCTTGCAGGGTCCCGACGCCAGCTACGCGCCCGGAGGCGCTTAAAACAACGAGGCTCCCCCCGCGTCGCGGGACGCCTGCACGGGCGGCGCCGGGCTAAGCCCGGGCAAAGGGCGAGCCGTCTGTGGCCGTCCGGGGTCGAAGGAGGTCGGGTCAGGCCACCCCCCTTGGCCCAAAGGAGGTGTGGGTCTAGCTGCAAGAGATCGCCATTCGTGTGAGTACATTATATACTGTGACAGGGAATTATTTAGTGTTGTGTAGCATACCGAGATACATATTGAAAAATGGGGAAAAGACCACCACCTGTGCCTAAATCTAATCGTAAGCAGCCAACTTTATCATCCACTGCCACAAACCCCACTCCATTACCTAGTCTGACCGCTATTGACAAAATGCTTCAGAAGACAATTGGTGTTGTGGCCTCTGCGATTCAAAATACTGAAAGACGTTTATCACTTCCATCAAGCCTGCCACCACCTTTGTTGCAGGATAACTCAATGGAATCCCTGCTTGCTACATCGGATATAACATCCTATGCGGGGCTACCAGGCACAGAACTTAATGAGAACCGCAGAACTGTGGACATAGTATCCCCCAACCAATGTTTGACGGACAACAGACTTTCGCTAACCCCGACTATGCTAAGATTAAGTACTAACAAGAGCGCTGATTCCATTTTATCCCTAGTTCATGAGCAGGCATATCCGGACGGAATAGAACTATGTTCAGATACCGATGTGTCGATCATCGATAGGGGAAAAAGTGATAGCATACCAATACGAACAAGGGGACAGAAAGCAAAAAAACAAAGCGAAAAGGGAAACAATTTGAGCCACCAGTAGATAAATGTAGAGATAATGGTGGGCGCCCCCAACTGCGGAGGCCTCCTGCTTCCGTAGAGCAAAATGATGGTAATAGCGAAGTCTATCCTAGCAACAAGGATGAACAAATAATACTAACTAATGTAATGTCGGGGAATGAAGGGTTCTGGGGGAGAATGGAGACTTTGTTAACTACCCTCCTAGGACCTATCAACCAACAAGTCCTCAATATTGACAAGAGGTTGAGGGCACTGGATGATCATGTGTTAAAATTAAGTACAGAGTGTAACTCTACAATTACATCACACCTCGGTACAACTAACACCAACACAGACAAATCACAACCTACTAAGGCCAACAAGAAAGGTATAGCGCACATCAACGCCCCTCCCTTAATACCTAAACCGAGCACTAGTAAAGATTTATCAAGCTCGGAACTCCCATCTAAACAGGTATTTAATATTAAAACAACTAAGACAGCTAGCTCTGGAGGAGGGGATCAAATCACTGCTAGAATTAACAGGGCATCAACAACACAAGTGATTGATGTTGACCAACAACCCCCGACCGCCAAGCAGGATACAATTGAAGCGACTAACACGAGACAGATCCCGGCTCGTATTAGTCTACCCCCAGAATGTGGAGCATATGTTTTGGTTTTAGTCAATGTTCCAAAATTGAGGGAAACCCAAGAGGAAAATCATACAAGTTTAAGGAATAGAACCCTCCATTGGCTTTCTGCAAATTGCAATTTCCCAATGGACGGAGCAGGGGAGATTATTCATACTCAAAGAGTAGGGTGGGTGGGCCCATTGAGAAAAAAGTTTGAAGGGGATTGTATAATTATAAATTTTAGATCCCCACAATGGGTACAATCCACACTTTCAAAAGCCCCATCACCCTCACCCTGGGAATTTAACACTACTCTGCTTCCCCTTGGGTATTTTTACAGACATTTAATCGATTTTAACCCTAATCCTGGGTTTAATTTTCCAGCAGATCAACCCGGTATGAACTACAACATTATTAATGGTTATGGATACCCTCATCAGGATCTTAATTGTAATCCTAGGAATGGCCGTCCAATAGGCCACCGAATCATACCTCCATCACATCCAATGCAATATTTACCTTTCCCCACTCCCTCTTATTTTAATCCAAGGGAAAGACCCTATGAAAGGCCTAAGCAAAATTTTAATATGCCCCTGAATGAGCCACGGTACATATACAACATACCAACTCATAATCGTTTTTAACATGCTTTCTCCAACTTGGAATGTCAGGATTGACTGGGGAAGAGAGATAGAGGGAGTGAGGATACACCTACCACCTTCAGGGAAAATCCTCATTATATACAAACCAACGAAATCAAGATAATGGCACCATATGTTGCTCCGGTTATATCCCCAGCAACACATGAGAACATAATTATTCCACCAACCCAACTTAAGCAGTTTAATGGGCATAATATCTCTCGCGCTTCAAGACGTTCCAAATTGTCTATTCTTAGTTGGAACGTCGCCGGGTTGGAACCAAGATTGCTTGACCCTCAATGGATCAAGCTATTGGACGATAAAGATATCGTTATGTTCCAGGAGACGTGGGCTGTTAGCAATTTATTTATTGAGGGTTACCACTGCTTTAGTGTAACTTCAAGCAAGCCTATTTTTGGCCGTGCAGTGGGAGGATTATTTATAGGTATTAGTACATTGATGGGAGGTACCATTAAAGATCTATCAGAAGGAAATCCGAATATCCAGGCTCTCGAGTTGAAACAAAAATCCAGGATTTATTTAATTAATTTTTATAATAATGATGTTCATTCTACACCTAACACAAATTACATAGCGCTCTCTAAGACTTTACAGAAACTGGAAATAAATCTGGAATCAGAGGAGGAGTTAGGGATTTTAATCGGGGGAGATTTTAATGCTAAACTTATAAAGAACTGTTGGGCAAAGGACATTAACAATATTACAGACCAAGCTGAAAAAAGGGGGCTCGAACTGGCAAAGATATTAAGTGAGCACACCCTCAGCAATGCCATGGAAGTGTCCCAATCACCTGTCATGGACTATGTCCCTACGTTTAGGGGGAGAGACTGTTGCTCAACTATTGACTTTATTTTTATGTCCCCCGATTTAGTGGACCGTGTGTTGGAATCAAAGGTAATGGAAACATCATTTGGCGATCATAATCCCCTCATAGTCACTTTGCATTTAGGCTCTGGCCCTGTATATGCGAAATTTAACGGCGCAAGAGACATTACACCATCAGGTGATGGCCTGCGGCTAAAATGGAGGGGAATTGATAGCGGAGCTATTTTAAAAACTGTGCGGAATGATTATCCTGAACTAATCAATTCTTGTTTACTTTTAAATGGAAATAATAATAGAAAAATCACCGATTTTGGCAAACTGTGTTCAGTAATTAAAAAACTGTTGTCAGTCCCATTGCCAAAGACAGCGAAAGAACCAAGATGGTTTGATTCTACCTGCTCTACGGCGAATAGGGAACTACGTAAGGCATTGTCCTCCAAACCAAGGTGTATACTAGAGGTACAGTTGGCAAGGAAAAATTACAAATTAAAAACAACTGAAAGAAAGGCCGCCCTGCTGACAGAACAGTGGGAAACACTGATTGAAAGCGCCAACTTGAAGAGCAGTGGCCCCTTCTGGTCAGCTGTTAGGCAGACGCGAGACATGGGGAAACATTTATCCCCAATTAGCTGTAATATAACTAGCAGCAGTTGGGAGGCTCACTTTGCTAAAATATATGCGACTCCTCTTAATGAAGTAATCATTTCTACCTCGGAGGAGTTATGCAGTCTTAAGATTGATCTCTCTGAGGTAGTTATAGCCATCAAAGAGAGCCTTGGTAATAAGGCCCCCGGTCCCGATGGACTTCCTATAGATATTATTAAGCATAACACGGATTTATGGGCACCAATTCTTCTTAACGTTTTTAACAGTTTACCTATGGTGCCTATGCCTGAAACTTGGGCCACTAGTACCATAGTTCCCATTTTTAAGAAGGGCGATAGGTCAGACCCAGCTAACTACCGTCCGATCTCGCTCTTGGATAACACTTTAAAACTCCTTGGACGAGTCATCTATAATAGGATGATAGAGTGGACTGAAGACACTGAATTATTGGACTCGTGCCAGATGGGATTCAGGAGCGGTGTGGGCACGGTGGAGCAATGTTTAAACTTAAAATTGATAGTTGATAAGTATAATGTTGCTCGATCAAGCCCAATTTATCTCGCATTCATGGACCTTTGATCCGCTTTTGACCTAGTTAATAGATATAAATTATGGCTTATGCTTTCTAACTATGGTCTGGATGAAGCTCTTGTAAATTTTCTGGCTTATCTTCATACTGACCTCAAAGCACAAGTCAGGATCGGGTCCGGTGTTGATGTGTCCGGACCCATAAAAATAGGCAGGGGGGTCAGGCAGGGGTGCGTTTTAGCACCTCTGCTATTTATCATCTATATTAACGGTCTTGCCAAAGTTTTGAAACAAGTGACGAGAGATGTTCCAATTATTCAGGGGAACTCATTACCAGTCTTATTATACGCAGACGATGCGGTCCTTATGGGCCGCACTCCTAATGCTCTTCGTTTGCTTGTTGGAGCATTTGCCCAACATATGGAGACTTTGGATCTGCGTGTAAATTTAAAAAAATCTTTTATCATGCCTTGTGGACCCGGGAAAAGGAAGCTCAATATTATAAATGTAGGCTCGGATAAACTAGAATCCGTAACCTCTTTCCCGTACTTAGGGTTGGTTTTCGCTGCGAACGGCTCATGGAGTGGGCATTGTGCCCACGCCATGGGCAAGTTCTCGAAAGCCACCAATTCTATATTGAGCCTCCCACGCCCAAAGAAAATAGGTGCCACTAGAGCTATTTTAAATTTTTTTAAATTACAGTGCATCCCTGTAGCCACGTATGGGGCTGAGGTATGGGGCTCTGGGAGAAATTTAGGGATTCAGCGTGAGGAAAACCGTTTCTGCAGAAAAATATTGGGTGCACCTTTCTCCGCTTCCGAATTCATTTGTCATAAAGAATTAAATCTCCCCTATGTTTGCGACTTTATTAGAGCCAGACCAGCCCTTTTCTGGATTAAGATCTGGATAAACGATTCAGCGACCTTAACAAAAAGCATTATTAAGGATTGCCTAAAATGTGATCACGGCATGCTAATACCTTGGTTAGCTGAAGTCTTTAACACATTAACCGCCGTGGATAAAGGCGACCTTTTCTCTGAACCAACTAGAATTGAGACTAAAGATAAGGTTGTGGTCAAACAAGCACTTTATGCACTTTTTAACTCAGAAAGAATGGGGAGGGAGTCACTCAAATCTTCTGTCATCGGGGAGGAGCCTAGCGCGCATCCAAGATGGTCGCGTGAGCACAGGGCTCCCCGGACCCTCGCTGCTCCTCGGAATTTATCCTGAGATTATCCTGATATAGTTTACGGAATCTGGAAGATGAAGGCTGGCTGAACACGGATCTCCTTTCAGAAATCGGATCGGACCTGGGAATCCTGATTTATCGTGGTCTGAGTGACTTTTGGTCCTTGACTTTGCCATTTTGCACTGTTCGGTTGGGTTTTACTTCTTTTGTTCATTTTGTCTCACTATGACCTGTGTGGGAGGCGGGCGGGGACGGGTCCCTTTCCTCCTCCGGGGTCTTTTCGTAGAATGAGGTTAGTAGGGCGACAGGCACACTGCAAGTTGGGGTGGTTTTTTGGACCGCAGGGGTGCAGGGTGGGGGGAGTTGGATTTGGGGGGGGGTTGGGGGGTGGGAGGAGTTGTTTTGATGTGTGTTTTTTGTTTCCAGGGCGAGGTATTGATTTTTGTCCAGTTTCGGGGGCTGTGCTACTGGCTGGGGGACCTTTGATCTACTGGAGGGGATGGGGGGGGACGGGTTGAGGTTGATGTCATGGAACGTCAATGGGTTGGGGGACCGTATCAAGCGGGGTGTTGTGCTGCAGTATTTGCGTCGTCTGGCTCCTGATGTGGTGTTTTTACAGGAGACGCATCTGGTTGGTAATGTTTGTCATGCAATGAACAGGGGGGGATACCGCCTCGTGGCTCATTCTGGTTTCACCACAGGTTCTAGAGGGGTGGGCATTCTCCTGCGATCCTCACTTCCGTTAGAGATCACCAGGGTAGTCTCGGATGATAGAGGGCGCTATGTGGGTCTGACTGGGAGGTGGGAGGGGCAGTCCCTTTCCTTGGTCTCAGTTTACGTCCCCCCGGGCCTCCAGAACTCCACCTTTTCGGACTTGGGTCGAATGCTGCTTGAACTTCCCGACAGTCTTTTGCTTATGGGCGGGGACTTCAATTCGGTGCTTTCGGGTGACCTGGATCGTCACCCGCCCAGGGCCCTCCCCGCTGCCCAGGCATGGCTCGGCGGACTATTGGAGACCTTCGGTCTGGTAGATAGTTGGAGATTGATGCATCCGACACAATGTCAGTACACCTTTCAGTCTGGGGCGCATGGGAGTCTTTCCAGATTGGACTATTTCCTTATGCCCGCGGCCCAGACTGCTCGGATTCGAGAGGTTAGGCACCTGGCACGGGGTATCTCTGATCATTCCCCGCTGTGGCTGCTCTTTGACACCGGGTCGCGGTCTGCAGGGCGGATCGCTCCCATTAACCCTTGGTACCTGCGAGACCCTACAACTCACGACAGCTTGGTCAAGTCGATTGACCAATACTTCCTTGAAAACGAGGGGTCGGTGTCGTCCGCAATGTCCCTGTGGGAAGCCTTTAAAACCGTGCTCCGCGGACACGCCCTCTCCCAGATAGTGGTGGCTAAGAAGATCAAGAGTGAGGCAGTGGTGAAGCTGGAGACTGACATCTCGGGGCTGGAGTCGGCCTTGGAGGCGGGTGTCACTCCGGACGGGCTCCATGCCCTCAGCTTGAAGCAGTTTGAATACAGGTCTCTTGTTACTGATGCTGCCAAGACTATGTATAGGGAGCAGCAGGGTAGATTGTATGACGTCGGGGACAAGGCGGGTAAATTGATTGCTTGGCTGGACAAGAAGGAGAGAGTGAATCGTGTGGTCCCGGAGCTTCGGGCCTCGGATGGAGCGTGTGTGACTGAGCCTGGTGAGATTGTGGAGTGTTTCGCTGACCACCTCCGGGCCGTGTACTCCCCGGTGACGGATAGGGATGAGGAAGACTCTCGCCTTCTGCTGCGGGATATTGCTTTGCCCGGCCTGTCCGTCGAGGACCGTGAACAGCTGGACACCCCCTTGTCCGTTGACGAGATTGCCACCGCGATTCGGTCCCTTCGCTCTGGCAAGGCTATGGGTCCCAACGGCCTGCCTATTGAGTTGTATAAGTTGCGCCCTGATAAAATCGCGCCTTTCCTCCGTCGTATGTTCCAGGAGTCCCTCGAGACGGGTTCCCTTCCCGCCGACCAGCGTCTGGCTACTATAGTCGTGATCCCCAAGGAAGGTAAGCCACGAGACCGCTGTGCCTCCTACAGGCCTATTTCTCTATTAAACGCCGAGCCTAAGATACTGGCTAAAGTCCTCGCCAATCGTTTGCTGAGCGTTATCTGTGATCTGATCCATCCTGATCAATGCGGCTTCATCCCTCATCGTAACACCGCTCTTAACCTGCGGCGTCTCCACGGCGCCCTCGCTAGGGCGGAGTACCTCTCCGAACCAGCCGTACTGGTTTCTTTGGATGCCACGATGGCCTTTGATACCATCGAGTGGCCATTCCTCTGGGCTGTCTTGACCAAATTCGGCTTTGGGGAGGGATTTCTTGGCTGGGTGAAGCTTCTTTACACTGGACCAATGGCTCAGGTGGTTGTCAATGGGCGGGTCTCCCGGCCTTTCGCTCTCGGTAGGGGTACGAGGCAGGGGTGCCCGTTGTCCCCTCTGCTCTTTGCTCTCGCCTTGGAACCGCTCGCTGCCTGGCTCCGCTGGGAGCCCTCGATCAGAGGGATCCGGTGGGCCCCGGGCTTCGAGGATCGGGTCTCGTTGTACGCGGATGATATTCTTTTGTATCTCACCTCGCCGCGGCAGTCGCTTAATGTTCTCTTTGATGTTCTTACTTCCTTTGGGAGAAATTCGGGTTTGACGATTAACTGGTCTAAATCCTGTGTCTATCCTATCTCTGGTGGCCCTCCTCTCTTGCCGTCTCGGCTTCCGATCCAACTATCTCTGTCCGGCTTTAAATACCTGGGGGTGTACGTCTCGTTGGACCCGGCGGTTCGCTATGAGCAGAACCTCCTGCTTCCACTTCGGCGTTTGAGGGAGGATACGGCTCGGTGGTGTAAGCTGCCCTTGTCCCCGCTTGGTCGCGCAGCACTGTTTAAAATGATGTCCCTTCCCAGATTCCTTTATGCACTTCAGAACTCCTTCGACGTCATTCCGGTGGCCTACTTTCGGGAGGTGGAGAGCCTGCAGAGGAGACTGGTATGGGACGGGCGGGCGCGTATCGCTCTGGCAAAGCTTACTCTCCCCTGGTACGACGGGGGCATCGCGCTTCCCGACATTAGAAGGTACTATTGGGCCTCACAGCTATCGGCCATTAACCATGCCACGTATGCGCCTGGCTTGAACCCGGCGTATGAGATGGATAAATTCCTGCTTCCCGGCGGTGACTATAATAGGGCGCTTTACTCCCGCTCGGCTGGAAGGACCCTTACGGGCCCTACTAAGATTGCGGTAAGGATCTGGAAGGCGGCTAATGTAGCCATGGGCTGGAGTGAGCGCTTAACATGTGCCACTCCTTTATTTGCCTCCGACCGACTGGGAAGCCTCTGGAAAACGAAAGGCTTTGAGCGTTGGGACACGATTGGTATTAGCAGAGTGGGAGACCTATGGATCAAGGGCGCGGTTAAAACCTTTGCGGCGCTCCAGAGTGAATACGAGCTTACTGAAAGGGAGTTCTTCCGTTACGCCCAGGTTCGGCATGCCCTGCTCTCGGTCTTTGGGGTAGGGACCAAGGTCCCGGCTTCTTCGCCCCTCGAGGACCGCATACTCGATGGTCACGTGCCTGACAGCACTATCTCTCTAATTTATAAAAAACTTATTAATAATCGGGCTGACCTCTTGGTGCGTCTTCGGGAGGCATGGACGGGAGATGGGGTGGAGCTGGACGACGAGGACTGGCAGTCCGCACTGTCGTCCCCTAAGGAGGTGGCCATCCCGGCCCGTCTCCGTCTGGTCCAGCTTAAGATTCTCCACCGGGTTTACGTGACGGGTCCCCGTTTGGTTTCGATGGGTTTTTCTGACGACGGGCTCTGTAAGCGGGGCTGTGGACTTAGTGCCACCTTTCTCCACATCCTTTGGGAGTGCCGCGAGGTGGCGGAATACTGGCGCCGGGTGAATGTGGTAATGGGACAAGTCACCGGGGTCGCTCTGTTGCCCGAGGTGCGTCGCTGTGTTCTGAATGTGTGGGAGCCCAATGATTATAACGCGGCCCAGACTCGGTGGGCGGCCCTGGGGAACATGATTGCCAAGAGAGATATAGCGCAGCTTTGGGGTTCCCAGCGGCCGCCCACCGTGTCTGTATGGAAGGAGAACATGGACTGGTGCATGTTCAGGGAGAAGACTGTGTATGTGGCTCGTGGTAAACCGGGGGCATGGGGTAGAATCTGGGGGCAATGGAATCAGTATCGGGGAAATATCTGTGCCCCCCCCCTGGTGGACACTTCCGAGGTTGCCTTGTCCCCCTGACCCTTGATGGTTCCTTGCGTATTTGGAATATCCGAGTGTAGACCTGGCTCTCCCGTGACCCCCCCCCTGACCTCTTAGTCCTCCTTTCCCTTGACCGCCATCTGGTGGTCGGATGTAGGGTCCCCCTGCTGTAGTCTGACGCCCACTTCATGTCACTACGCCTCGCCTTTTGTTTTTAGTTGTTATTTATGGTAAATGTATGTATCCTGATTCCCTTAGGAGTATCCGGAGCTTCTGTAATGGGCTGGGGACCATGGGTCGGTTGATGACTTTAACACTGTGTGATCCGTTTTGATTCTAGCGGCCGGCCCTGGTGGTTGTAGGCCCATGCTTGTATCCTTTTTTCTGTTCAATAAAAACCTTTTTAAAAAAAAAAAAAAAAATATCTTCTGTCATCACATACATGGGGAATGAATTGTGTAGGTATCCATTACCATCCTATTTAACTCTCCCCATGTCTAATTGGGAACGATCCCTGCTCTTTCGTTTAAGGGCAGGTTCTGTAAAATTCTTGTTGGCTTTCCCTCTGGGGTATCATCATACATTAGAATAGAACCCCTGTCCATGTGATGGCACTAGTAAACAGAATGATATCCACTTCCTATTCTTCTGCAAATTTTATCTAAAATATATTAACTGGTTTTTAACTCCCTATTTTAGAAAATTAAGACCCCTTCCTTTGGGGGAATCTTGTTCATTATTATTCTCCCTGGATTCAGATGAATTAATCTTCCGCACTAGCACTTTTCTGAGACTAATAGTACGCGCACGTAAAACGATGGAAAATTCCTGAAAATTACCTCATGAGAGTTGCATTGAAAATGAATTGTCTTGATTATGGTGTTTTTATGGATTGTATTATTGTGTAAATGTATTGTGTTTTTGTTGTACTTTTATGGATTTTATGAAACCCGAATAAAGGTCATTTGAATTGAATTGAACAGCTCCATCCTGCGCCAGTATGACAAGGCACCCTAATTAGCTAGCACTGAGCTCCACTTTGAAGTGAAGGAGCGATTGTTGGTGTCAGGGGAGTGTGGGGAGCTGGAGAGGGAGGAGGGGGGCTGGGTGCAGACGTCCTGGAGCTGCCAAAGGAACCTCGCTCTACGACTGTCGCTAGCTGCCGTCACATAATAGCATTAGTTAATTAGCATTTCCATCACCCTGCTTTATTATAAGCATAAGTAGGGAGTAATGTAATACCCCGGATGGCTCCGCACATCGAAGGCCTCTCTCTTGATTAGAATGAAAGGCCCCGCTGCACTTTCTATTAGAGGCGCACATGGATTTACTGGCAGCGCAGGGATCTCTGGGTGATTAAGGCACCGAGATCAGACCTCAACAGGGGACGTGTGCTGGTAGAACAAGGCAGAAACAAATGCATCAGATGAAAGTGCAGGTGAAAGTTGAAACAAGACTGAGGCGCAAAAGTGAAAGCAGGCTGGCTGGCGAGTGGTGTGAGATGTGCGCGCACCATGACGAGAGAGGAAAGCCATATGGCGCCTCTGCTCGGCATTGTGCGCGTAACCGCACGCCCGACGCCAGTGCACGCGCCAGTGGCCTGAAGCGCTTCCCCAAAAGTGGATTGCATGGCGGCACGATGCACGTGATTGTGCGCGTGCTCGCCATGCAATCCGCTTTTGGGAGCACTTTTGGGAGCCCCTTACTAGAGTCTCGCTGAGCGATCGCTTACGCGATAGCCAGCGAGACCTAAAAAGGAATCCTTTCAATCTACTTTTGTGTGAACAATGTTGTGAGCCACTTCAAATCGGGCGTATATTTAAGTAGTAGAATACATGCTATTTATGCTTATTTTCTCTTCTGCTGGGCTCACGGACCCGGACTTATATACTTTTATTGAACTCGCACATTCTTCTAGGTCTCAACCCCTAGCCCCACGGACATGGTCCCCCCTCCCCTCTACCAGGCCGGTCTCTGTTGAGGGCGACACCTCTGGAAGAACTAGTGGGTACTTCAATCTGCCCACTAATGGAGTGGGCTACTATATTGACCTCTACTGGCCCTTCAGGTTTCATTCGGAGTGGTTTTCTACTTTTTAGTCTCCCAGCTGTATGTGCAACTGGAAATGGAAGCTAGGCAGGGAATCATCGGCTCCTCCCCTAAATTGGTATAACCCTCATAGGATGTCTTCCTGCTGTATTGACCCCTAGTGCAATAGTGTAAAACTCTTCTTTGAATGTCTGAGAGCTGAATTCCTCTCATAATGGTAAGAAAATATGGTGCTACCTCCGGCATCACCGCACTATGTAGTGATTTTGCAGGAGACGCACCTGCTTAGAGAGGACTGGCACCGTATGTCCCATTCGAAGTTTCCCTGTCAAAACTGGGCATGCACCAACTCCCAAATATTGGGTGCAGCAATTCTATTTAAAAAGGGTTTCTAATTCAAACATGAGGGAAGAGTATGCTTACTTGCTCAACCTGTACGCTCCCAACTAAGCTCAGGATGTATTCCTTTGGAGGGTACTCAAGGATCAACTAGGCAAAGCACAAGGGAACTAGTATTGGGGGGTGATCTTAATCTAGTGTGGGACACTGAGCTTGATTGAAACACAGCACACTTCCAGAGAACGGGAGCCCTGTCTAACCTGCTTAAAAAGAGAGGACAGACTCTGGGCTAGGTGATGCATGGCGCTACCTTCACCCTAACACAAGAGACTGCTCCTTTTACTCACATGTACACCACTCATACAGTCGTACTGACAATATTTTCCTTACTCTGTCACCCTTGCGTGCCTAGTTTCCACCCAGATCTCCTATATTTCCATCCCTGATCACGCTCATATTGAACTGACTTGGACACAACACCCGGGCTTCTCACATGGTATCCCGCGTTGGCATCTAACTCCATTCCTGAGACCCCCATACCAAACTGCTGCACGACCTGGTGGATAAGGCCTCCGTACATAGAGGCAATCATCGAAAACTTCACACTCAAGGCCCATCCATATGCTCTGGGAATGGTTTTAAAGCAACCATAAGAGGAGTGATGTATTACATCTCTGTAGCTAGGGCTTGAGAGTTGCACTTGCTGTAAGCTAACCTCACTGAGGAGATCCGCTCCCTAGAACATACGGATTAACAACACCCTACGGTACGTGCCAAACGGCAGCTGGCTGTGTTGAGAGGCCAGCTGCATGCGCACAGAATTAATAAAGCTGAGCAATCCCTCATGGCTCTCAATCAGTAATACTACGATGAAGGGGGCAAAGTGGGCACTCTCTTGGCCTCCAGATTATTATACCAATATTCTCTCTCCCCAATTTCTAAAACATCACATAGGTGACTCAGACTGGGCAATTCATGAGCCAGATTAGCATGGGGGCTTCAGAGCCTTTTATCAAAAACTCTACACTAGCGGCAGGGAAGACCATTTCGCTGTTGACTCTTACCTACAGGCATTTGATTGGCTGTCCATAGATCCTCAATCTGCTGAGGACTTGGAGGCACCATTCACTGTGGCAGAACTCTGCAGGGTTCTTAAGGAGCTGACTGTAGGGAAAGCTCCAGGGCCCGACGGCTTGTCGGTTACTTTCTACAATATCTTTTTTCTACAGTTGAAGGAACATTTACTTCGCTGTACAACTCCTTCACTCAAGTCACTGGACTTACACAACGATGGCTGCCACTGAGATCACTCTCACTCCAAAGTCTGACAAGGACCATCCCGTGTGTTCAGCTTATCAGTCGATAGCCTTGTTGAACACCAATGCCAAAATCCAATCCAAAATGTTGCCAAATCGACTCGATACCGTCTTGCCCGGTCTGGTAGATCCTGACCAAGTTGATTTCATAATGCAGAGGCACGGTTTCGATAACATCAGACGTCTTGCCCACTTAGTGGAGAAGATCCACAAACGTACCATTTCTGTCTTCCTTCTCCCCGTAGATGCTGAAAAGGCATTTGATAGGGTGAGTTGGACCATCCTATGCATGGTCCTCCATGGTCCAACATCATTAGTAAAATCATGGCTGCATACACCATGCCCATAGCAAGGCCAGACTACACGACCGTACAAACTCTACCGAGGCACTCGACAGGGATGCACCCTATACCCCTTACTATTCACCCTTGAGGTAAAATCTTTGGCTATTTGCATTAGGCAGTCTTAGAACATTGCATGTATCCCCTTTGGTGAGCACAACTATGAAGTCCTTCCCTTCACTGACGACCTACTGCTTACCTTGACTGTGCCAGAGTCCTCCCTCCCTGTGGTAATCCAAAGCCTACAAGCATTTGAAAGTGTCAGGATACAAAATAAACTTGGACAAAACACAACTTTTCAATTCAACTATCCCTCAGCAGTTGCTTCCGTGCCTGCAAGCGCTAGCCACCTTGCAATGACCAGTTCACTCTCTCAAATATCTTGGCCTCACGACTACTAGCTGCCTTCAGACATGGTCGCAGGCCAACTGGCCACACTATCGTAAGGCCATCCTTGAAGGTATCACACTGGAAACCCATGCACATTTCATGGCTGGGGCTCATAAACGTTGTTAAGATGAATATTCTCCCCAGGATGCTTCATCTCTTCCAATTGCTCGCTACCCCTATTCCTACTGAGCATATCATATGTTTGCAAAGGGATGCACCCTCCATTTGGAAAGGAGAACAAATTCTGAATCTCTAATACCTTGTCATGCTCCAAGGATTGCATGAGTTTTGCATGCCCAAACCTTGCAGACTACTACTTGGTGGCCCCATTGCATTTAATTTCAGAGTGGGTGGTTAGAGAGAGTGAAAAGCACTGGTTTCACATGGACTGTGTGGTGGCGTGTAGAGCATTGTGTGACTGGGCCTCGCTCCTGAAACAGCACCCTCCCTGCATTGCATGTATAACAACAGTCCTGAAAATATGGGACAGGCTCGCCATAGAGAGAAGCCTGATGACCTTCCCCTCCCCATATACCCAGATTGCATGTGCTCCTTCAAAGCTCTTTTTCAGGCTGGGATAAAGGAGATTGCAGGATCCTGCAACATCTCTATTCCGGCGGCAAACAATTACGCGTTTTGAGCAGTGCAAGGCTGACTTCAATATACCAGACGTGTTGCAACACCAATTTTTTCAACTGGGCATTGTTTACCCACAAGGTCTTAGGAGCCACCCGACCCGTCACACCTTCTAAACTTTTGGTCCACAACTTTGATGGTTGAAGAGATCTTATCGCCAAGACGTATAATCTTGCAACAGTCCTGCCTGTTCCCTAATCACCCTTCCAAACAAAATGGGAACTTGATTGTATTCAGGGCATTTTGTAAAAGCAGTGGAAAATCCTATGATGCGAGATCCCCAAGATTCATAGAAGCACTCCCCAGCAGGACACGGAGTACAAGATAATGCTACAATGGTACTATACCCCTGCACGCCTACATTCTATTCTTCCCACTTCTTCAGCCTCATGTTGGCGATGGGGCACAGGTGGGTAATTTCCAGCACATATGGTGGTCCTGCGCTCTTATCACCATTTTCTGGAAAGAAATTCTGGGACACATTAAAAACATTCTAGGGTGCCCGATCCCTGAAGACGATGGCACTGTTATTTTGGGAATATGCTCTGTAACACTCAAAGCGAGGACCTATGCCAACTAGTACCTTGTATGCCATATGACAGGAGACACAAATCAGCTCATCGCTTTAGCTTGGAAGCCCCCCACAACCCATCCCATAGCGAAATGGTTCACACAGTGTTGGCATATTTTGGCAATGGAGGCTCTGTCCCATAAACTCTCTTTCAGAAAAGAAATTCACACATCACTGGCAGCCCCTAGTTGACTATATGCCCAGGATAGACTACCTACGTTTTCACCTGCCCAGGCTTCAGGCCCTCTATCAGTTTGATTAGTGACCGGTGCTGTGGCACGGAAGCCCC
Source organism: Triturus cristatus (assembly GCF_964204655.1). Taxonomy (NCBI): domain Eukaryota; kingdom Metazoa; phylum Chordata; class Amphibia; order Caudata; family Salamandridae; genus Triturus; species Triturus cristatus. The sequence goes on from NC_140590.1 coordinate 410,581,114, forward strand.
CATCTGACACCCTTGTCCTCAAATCCATCCCATCCCAACGTCCCCCCTCCCACCTATGCCCTCACTGCTCTGTTCATAGCACAGCTGGAGACATGTTTCCTGTATAGTTTCTCACTTTATGTAATGTTAGGCCAATTGGCCTTTTTGTTCTCTCACCTAGGTTCAGTTGGGCTGAGTCAAGCAGCTTCTTCTTTCACTCCCCTCCTCCCTAGGGTTCCTCTCTCCTGTAAGTGATTGTAGATGACAACTGTTGGGCATAGCCCCCCATTTTCTGTACACAATATTCAATGAATGAGTTTTATTTATCGCCTCCTCGCTGAACATGCCCAAAAAACCTTTTGCTCTCCCTTGTTACACTCCGTTGCCACCTGCTCGCAGCTACTTCTCAGCTGTTTGTCCATATTGTGATCACTCTGCCTGCTATGTACGACTCATCTTTGATACGTGATGTCTGAAATGTTCCTACTTAACTCTGGAATGTTTGAAAAAAAATAATAAACGGATCTGAAGCAGATTTGTACCCAGCCAATTAGATCACTTGACACTGGTACCACAACAACAGATGGGAGTAAAAGCTCCCTTGCCGATCAAAAGGCCTTATTTTGTTTTCATTTTTTGTACCGTGGGACTCTAACCAGACCAACAGTCCAGATATAACAACATTTTCTCGAGTGTTAACACCTTCATTAAACACAAATTTCTCAAAAACGACTGAACAGATTTATACCAAATCATAAAAGCATGCTTTTAGAGTAAAGTTCTGACTTTTGCCAAAGTTAGTGTAATTTTCTTCAGCCGATTTTCTGTATTGGAGAGCAAAGTTTCCTATAGAACCCTACCTCCCAGCTGTTTCTTTGCCCCCGTAGGACAGATCAACATTAACGTTTTCATGAAAGAACTCAGGTGGACGAACTTTGTATTTGGACTATTCTGTGCAGATTCGTCAAACTGCACCAAAGTGTGCAATATAACATATGAATAGATACACACAATATTTTTTTTAAATCCCACATACTATTAAGATTTACCTTACGGTACTCCTCCTACCACCATGTTCCAGTTTCTACCTAATCCTCTGCATGTCATCGCGATGTAAACCATACATTTTCAACATAGACATATTGCCCTTTTTAGGTGTCGCCTAGCAGCGCGCATGCGTTGCTTGGAAAAAGTCCTTTAGCCATCGATGGAGTTTGTGTCCCATAAACGTGTACGCGTTGCATTGCCTTCAATGGCAACATGTGCACGTTTGGCGATTCCCTTGTGGGAGCGAGCTTTGGCACCATATGTTTGTAATTAACTTACAAACACATGGTGCCCCTGGCTCGCTCCCGCAAGGGAAACACTGTGTGCTCCCCTCGACCCTCCCACTTTTAGCGCGAGGTGCGCGCTCGCTTTTTCACGTACACTGCTGCCCAGAGCAGCTGACAGGCGGGTGTGTTTCACATGCTCTGCTGCCCAGAGTAACATACAGGCGGGTGTTTTTCACGTCCATTGACCCTGCCCACTTAAAGCCCTGCATGTATCTTTTATGCTACCTTGTTATTTCGGAACTAATCAGGCCGTTCACAATATTCTTGAGGATTCAGTATTATACAGTTAACTATACTCTGCTGCCCCACTGGTGTTGTTTTATTGTCTGTACCGGGCTCTTTTATGCAACTTGATATTGCTATAAATTCAGCAAATGGTATTCCAAAGAAAATATCTTCAAGCTTTTTATGTTGCGCCGCCCTGAACAAAGTTTTCAGGAGCCCTCCGCCCCCAAACTTTATGGAACCCACCGTCACCCCTCAAGCGTATGTGGCAAATGATTGTCGTGTGACCAAATATTAAGTAAAATGTTTAGTGAACCAAACGTTTACGAATGGTGGTTGCTGGATGACACTCACAGGCTCATTTACTGTACTTATACACGGTACAGGTATGGTATGTAACCCTGTATAGTGTTAATAATGTACATGGAAGGTTTGGAGTATTACCGCAAGAAACTTGAGTTTTGTCAAATTTTGCACGTTTTAGCGCACTGGGCCAAAACGTTAAATCAAAAGTTGATACCATTAAAAAAACAAAAGAAAGTTCAAGAGGGCTTTCAGAGTGCTCAACTAGGAATCTATACCTAGCCAAGTCTTTTAAACCTTCCGCAAGGGGCATTCTGACACGTGTATTTCCGTGTTCAGCATTGAAAGCAGTGGATGCAGATAGCATTGCTCTAACTGAAGATGTGTAGCATTGTGAGTGCATGGGGGTATCTCACTCACCATGCTTTCCCAATGAATGCATGGTAGAAGGCTCTGTGTGAAGCGAAGTCAACGTCTCAGTAATACCAGCACAAGACTCTATAATTAGCAGCCAGTGGCAGTGATGAAACACGTGAGGGCAGCGACGAGGAATGAATGCAGCACGGACCTTTTCAGATCACCTATGTGCTTGGGGGTGAGGAGACCAATTGTGTTCTGCTGCCCTGACAGTTGCGTCAGTGAGCGATGGTGCTTATAGGGAATTGTACAACAAACACACTTTCAGTGCCCCCGCCTCTTCTTAAGAGGGGCGTGCCCCACAGATTGTAGAGCTATTTTATTGCTGCATTTATATAGCTCTCAATAGCCCTATATGGGCACCTAAACCCTTGCCTACATGGGCTGCAAGTTACGTAGTGTGGGCTGTGTGTTTGGAAGGGTGCTGTCTTTCTTCTCTTTTAGTGTGAGAAGTGACTCCATGACAGTGCCTGATGACCACCGAGGTGTGGTTATGGTATCAGACCTTAGGAATGTGGTGGATGGTGGGCTGTGAGAGCTAGATGTGACGTTTCTGGTTTCAAAACTACTGGGAACAGTGAGCACGAGACAGACCGCACTGCTTGCATTAGCAAAGACTGAATTGAACCGAAGGGCACACAGAATGCAACACCCATTACACCATCACTAGCCGGAATAGACTTCGTGTTTCCGTGAAATGGCATGTGTGCATACACTGGGCTAGGCAGATAGAAGCACATAGTGTCTGTGTCAGCCCCCACCCACCCTTTAATCTGATAACATCTTCAGTTTCTACATTTAAAAAATGACGCAATCTTCTGATAAACAGGCACCAGCAGTGCGAGTGCAGCGTTTGGACTAGAGATGTTATGGTCAGTGTCTGGCAACGGTGGAGTTACAGGGCAGAAGGGATGAATGCAGAAGACTGGGATTACTGTGGCAAGGGGACTGACTCCCTAAGAACGTGCTACCGGTACCCGACGATTGGCACGGTCCTACTGCGTGTCCATCACATCTCTTCCCAACCTCCCTAAAACCAACAGCTACAAATTAGCATTCACAAATCAAAACACGCCTTAGGTCAAAAATTACAAAATCCACAAGGTCTACCCGTTTGTACCAGAGACAATATACCTTTCTTGACGTTTACGAAACAACTTGGTGTCAACTAGGCAGGGCACATATAGGGGTGTTTGTGAAAACATTGCTAATACCTCTCGCTAAACACTTATAACGTCCCAAAGGCGAGACCTATTGGCTATGCCAATGCTTGTTTTAACATGAAGGTGAAGCTCTGAAAGACAACCATAACTTAAAACGAAGTAAGACACCATGAGCAGCCGCTTTTGGTTATCTTCACCAATAGGGGCATGTCAAAACTTTGAAGGCTAGCCACTAAATTACTCGCACAAATTATGATTGAAAAGGTTAATATCTTGGGAAAACAGTCTACTATTCAGCTGTGTGTGCCTTAGGGAGCTCTTACACTAGATCAAATAGAAAGCAGGTGTTTGCAAAAGTGCCACAACCAACAGTTCGGAAGGAGTGGAATTGAGACACAGCCCAAATTGCCATTTCTTTACCTTGTGAGTGGAGTAAGACTTCAATATTGCACAAATCAAAAACAAGGGTACTGCCAGGTTAAACATCCCCAATAAACTGGCAATGCACAACTAGAAGGCTATAGCACCTCTATTCCTTAAATACAAAGGTCTAAAGAAAGGCTATTTGAAACTCCATAGTGTCCATCTACGTGATGTAAAAAAATGAAAACAAGATCATAGGAGGAAAGGGTAGTTAAGAGAGGAATATGTGGACAGGTCTTTAATATCCGCAGTATCATAATTTATGATGGCTGCAAGAGGACGGAAATAAATGGCTATTATCAATAGTCCTGAGAAGAATGAGTTGGTATTAAGTTTTCGCACCAAATTCATTCGGTTATTTTGGAGCAGTCTTTTGGAATATCCCAGATATGAAAACTCTGCGGTTTAATTAATAGCCAAAAGAAACCCAAAAATATGAGAGTTCCAGAGATATTGAGTGTATCCTAAATCAATCAATTAGGGACTTATAAAGTGTGACTACTCACCTGTGAGGGTCTAAAGGAGCGGCTGGCTGGGTCTGTGGTTTAGTCAAAGAGACAGGTCTTGAGGTCCTTCTTGAATTGCGGCAGCGATGGAGATTGCCTGAGGTGCAGAGGCGAGGGGTTCCAGGTCTTGCAGCGAGGTAGGAGAAGGATCTTTCTACAGCCGTGGTCTTGCGTATCTGTGGGATGGTGGCCAGGGCCAGTTGGGCAGAACAAAATTGTCTGGTGGGGGTGTGGAAGGTGAGGCGGTGGTTGAGGTATGCAGGTCCAGCGTTGTGGAGGGCTTTGTAGGCGTGCATGAGAAGCATTCTCTTTTTGACAGGTAGCCAGTGAACCTCTCTCAGGTGGCCGGTGATGTAGTTGCGGCGTGGGATGTTCAGGATGAGTCTGGCTGAGGCGTTCTGGACAGTCTGCAGTTTCTTTTGAAGTTTCTTGGTGGTGCCTGCGTAGAGTGCGTTGCGGTATTCTAGTCTGTTGCTGACGAGCGCATGGATGACCGTTTTCCTGGACTCGATGGAGATTAACAGCAAGGTCATGTTATTTCTTGATTCCTTCGAGCCTCTGGATGTTGATCTGGATGTAAACATGAGTGTCCAAGGAATACTGTGAAGCAGTGGACAAGAGGTTTGAAAGTCACTTCAAAAGTGTAAGTGCGTCCTTTCTGGCTACAAGAGGCCAAGCCTGTCTCCCAAAGATAAAAGTCCACTCTTCAGGGTCGACTCATAGCTGCAGGGTTTGTCCTCTGTTTTAGGGTATTCGATGGTCATGCCTTTTGGGAGGGCGTTGAGCGGGAAAAGTTCCACCATGCCTCAGCAGCAAGGCGAAGTTATTGCCAATCTTGTTAAAGCAGGATTCGGTTTTGGAGAAAGAAAGAAATATAAAAGATAGATCTAACTCAATGAGAGATTTATTACACCAGAAAGGAAAAAGTTTGGACTTTCCCTGTCAGGCCTGTTCGAGACTTCTAAGGTTGACAAGGTAATCCCAGAAAGAATAGATGCCAGCAGGAATGCTGTACACAGTGTCATAAATTTGGCAGCCGATCTTGCAAATATCCAGTTTCTGCTCTACCCTAGATCAGGCTTTTGGTTTATATGGATTTTCAGAAAGGTTCTTATCGTTGTTCTTTGCATTATGAAAAGAACTTTGGCTTGTGCTCTCAAATGAGTTGCAAGTGGTTTGTGAACTGAAACCACCATCTGGTAGACTGTCATGGGCAGGTGGAAGTGTCGGAAGGAAAATTAGAATTTATGGGCAGATGGCATTTCAGAGATTTGTGGTGGATATAGACTGAGTTGTGCTTTAAAAATCACTGCTGAACAGGAATGGAAGAACATTAAGATAATGGTTCCAGACCTCACCATTTGAGACAGTGCAGACATTTGAGGAGATCATGATAACATGAACAGTGTCATATTTAGCTGGAACTGCTGCAATATAGTGCTCTACATGAGTGAAATAAATTAAATTGAGACATTGCTTTGAAGTGGATTGGCTCCATCGTGGATCTCCAAATGTTTCTGTGATGATGGCACAGATACAGCAGAGCTGCTCAGCAACACGGCACTGGAACAAATGTGCAATTATGCAATGTGACAACACAAAATGAACTACAATACTGCTATTGATCAAATGAGCAAAATAACTGGCCTGTGGTAATAATGGGTTGGGGTAATTTGTCTAATGACCAGTAAACAAACACTATAAGTAATAGGAAGGTGATGTGGATCATAAGTGACTGTGCTGCAAGGAGGCCTAATATTCAGCATAAATGACCCAAGACAATGTGCTACTGACAGAAAAGAGGACAAAACACAGAAAGAAAGAAAAATACGGCTACTGAGCACAAAACTGCAAAACAAAAGGGAAATGCAAAACAGAAAGAAAAATGAGTTATGGTTATACTGGTACTGATTTTCTAAATGGATTAACTGACATAGCAACAAAAAGTATGATTTAGTAGAACGCTGCAGCAGTAATGCTGAATGATAAGAAACACTCTTTATTGTTGATTTGCAAGTAGTCCATCGAGTAGATGACTGAAATCCATTCTTGAATATCCACCTTAAGGCGTTTTCCCTAGCTTCTTTTTGCTCTGCAGCCTAGATCCCATAAACAAAAATACCTCTGTTAAAAAGCAGTGAGAAAGGTATCTAGAACCACAGCTTCCATTTTTTTTTTTTTACAATGGAAATCATTTTCCCCACCAACCCCCGAAGGACTGAAAAAGACAACTGCTTAAATCTCCAGCTTCTCTCTTCAATTGAACATGACATTACTAAGTCTAGAAACTGACACACATGACACGAACCCCCAACAGAGTAACTTAAATTCACCCTTTATTAAGGTTAATTTATCTCTGTGTAACACAAATAACAAACCATGACTCAATAGGTTTCAGAAGTATTTGTGGTCTTCCTGATGCAGGGACCAGATCTACATGTGAGCACTAAAGTGTTAAGTGCTACGAACATTAAAAAGGACAAACACTGGGACAAACACCTCAATTCCGAGAGCAGAGGAGGTTTTCGATGCAGTCCATTTCCTGTGGCGTTTGATTCTGCCAGTAAAAACATGGTGTAGTGCCAACTCCAAACTATTTTCCCTGCTCCAATTTTACAAGCCTAGGCAAACATTTTCTGGGGGGTTCTAAAACAAAATGGCCCAATTATCATTAACACCAGAAGATCCCCCTGTACAGTATGACATACACATGGCCGAAGAGGCGTTCTGCGGGCTCTTGCCTTTCTGACACGGATCATGCTGCGATTGGCCATGAGGAAAGACTATGCTGAAGTTAGTTTAGATGCATTCCAAAATACCTTTCAAAATCTAGCATTTTTTGTCTTCACAAGACTATCTATATTCCATAGGACAGCAGATCATGTTTATCCTCCAGCAATACCAGTTAAACTAAAGTCCCGCTCTGTTTATCTTCACAACTTACAATCTTTATCCTGGGATGACAGAAGCCCTCAAGCAATTTCATAATAGTTATCTATGTAAATGCCTATTCGGTGCAGGCCTTAGTTCAGGCCCTAGGTGACAACAACTTGTATTATGGAACCGGTCATTCCTCGATGGGTCTTCTTGTGCTGGCTCAGGGCTGATGTGTGGTGGTAGCTCTTGTCACACACTGTGCACTTATACGGCCTTTCACCAGTATGGGTCCTAACGTGCTGAGTGAGGTCTGAGCTCTGACAGAAGCTCTTTCCACAGGCCAAGCATTTGTAGGGCTTGAGGCCTGTATGGGTTCGCTGGTGCCGAATCAGATTGGAGCTACTGCTGAATCCCTTACCGCACTGCTTGCAACGGTAGGGCCTCTCGCCTGTATGTGTTCGGTGGTGTAGCTTCAGGCTTGGTTTATCACTGAAACTCTTTTCACATTCTGTGCACTTATAAGGCCTCTCCCCAGTGTGAGTCCGTTGGTGAATCACCAGACGCGAGTTGTTGATGAAACTTTTCTGGCAAATTTTACACTGGTACAACCTTTCTACTGTGTGGGTCTTGAGGTGCAGAGTGAGGTGTGTGTAAGTGGTGAAGGTTTTGTTGCAAGCTGTGCACTGGTATGGCCGTTCCCCAGTGTGGTTCCGGAGGTGAATCTTCAACTTAGAGCTGTTCATAAAGCTCTTCTCACACTCTGTACACTTGAAAGGGCGTGCCAACCTGTGCGTCTTTTGGTGGCGGGTGAGGTTGGCGCTGTCACCAAAGCTTCTGTCGCATTCATTGCAGGGGTAGGATTTCTCGCCACTATGTGTCCGCAGATGAATTACCAGCAAGGCACTTTTTGTGAAGCTCTTGTCACAAGCGTTGCATTTAAAACGTCTTTCTATTGGGTGCTCCTTGGGTGGTACGGCAAGGTTCATGGGTCGGCTGAAAAACCGTGCATACTCATGTGATTGCTCTAGTTCTGATTTGTCTAGATGGTATTTCGTCAGATTAATTGGCTGTTGTATCGATGGTTTGTTAGTCTTCTCAAAGATCTTTTCTTCAATGTAACACTTAGGTTTATTTTCTTTGGTTTTTCCAGAGGTTTGTCTCAGGTGCAGTTTCTCAGTGGTTTTCTTTGGGTCTTGGTCTCTATTCTTGCACACTCGCCAATCTCCTATTGAACAAAGTGGAGAGACAGTTTGATTATTATATTTATATATATATTTTTTTATAAAAATGGTTATTCTGAATTTATTTAAACAATACTTAGAGGTCCAAAGCCCCAATTATATGCAGCAGGTATCCCATCTGACAATTGATTACTTTGTCCCTTATGTTTTTGCCACATTTTTAAGTTTTGGTTAGGTATGAGGTACTGAGTAATAGTAGTTGCATCTGCCCCTTCCGCACTAGAATCAGTGGCCCCCGGTGACAGTGACCCATTTGATTATATACATTTTTAGTGACAGTCACATTATCTGGAATATAACCTCTGCATTGATCATCATCATCGAAAGGTGAACATGTGAAAATATTATTATCTGTAGTACAATCATATCTGATCATAGACATCTTTGTGTTTACATGGACTGCAAGACGGGTGCTGTTCTGCGAAACTACAAAGTTCTGACCCTGTGCAGTGCTTCATTGCCTTTCATACAAATACCACATATATTCAAGAACTGCCTTTTCCCCCTTTTTCCCAGGGATTGTTTAGAGGAGGCAGAGCAATCTCTCTATGTGAGGAAACATAGCCAGGAGTGATGCAGTACATGCTGGGAGCAGATCATTGAAGACTCTCCCTTCAACCAACCATGCATGAACCCTAAACGGGTGCTTTTATGAAAGCAGACCTTATGGCTATTTTATAGCCGAATAAAGACTAATTAATGATGATGATGAATGATGACTTGGGGCTGCCCATTTCCTCTAGGCTAAGACTAAGTCAGATACGTTGCTGAAGGTCTTCTGGACTGCCCGGTGTGCCGTTGTGGAACCCCTCGGCCAAACCAAGTAGTCCTGAAACACTGTGTCCGAGCACCACACTCCCTCGTGCTAAAACAGGCCAGCTTAGTATTTGTGGATGCCCGCCCAGACACTTTACACTTCACAGCACCCACTACATTTCCGCCTACATGGCACTGTTGCCCAATTATCACCTTTACTGGCCTAAGTGTCTGAAGAAGTGTCCTCTAACTGATTTTTCAGCAGTCCAGTACCTAGTGGCTTTCCAGATAGCCAGATCCAGATCTTCAAGAATGTTCAGAGTGATCCTTGTGTGTTCCTTTACCCTTGTGGGAACACATGTGCCACCCCCTTCAAGTCTCAGAGCTGTCTAATCTAACCATCTGAAGTTAGTCTCCCCCCACCTCCACAAACTTACTACTGAGATTGCTAGCCAAAACCAATGTCAACTTAGTCACCTTTATAGGTACTGTGGAACTCTAACCTTAACCTGGGGAACAAAAACAGCTTCCTGGACAAAAACTGGGTGCCCTGATATTAACATGGTAATGTCAGCTTCAAGATCTTTACTGGTTGCATTCACTCTATAGTATCTGGGTCGTAAAGTTACAAGTAATCATGAACAGTTGCAGATAGTGAATTACATAGAAAGACATAATATTTTAATAGGCAGACTAGGTATGCAGATCTTTTTGCATCCTTGGAGAAAGGATGGCTATGTACCTATAAGCACAACATTTTAAGTTCACTCAGGAAATTCGAAGTCAGTACAGTGGGAGTCATAATTTGTGAGAGTAGAAATCAGTGCCGTCGGGTCCTATTCAATAGTATAACATTGTTTTTTGTTTCTCATTTCTAAAGACCTTAAATAAGACCCTCACAGTAACTGTGGTCATGACAATGATCAATAAAGCGTATTTTGATTCGATACGGATATCATGTGTTGAAACTATGTTTGTTTTGTACATACTTTGTGTCGTGTGTTTTTACTGTTTGGGTTATGTTATATTGTGCATGTTTTTCAATTTTCTTTAAAACAAAAGTAATAACTTGAGTTAGACACTTCAGCGTTGCTGATATTCCATCAACCCTGTTATACTCTAATTAAACTCAACCTTCACAACACCTCCTTTGAGCATGGCCTTGAATCATGACCCTCTTCTATTGTAGAGTCAATGAAGCATTGGTAGGAAACCTTTCCATCGCAAACCAAGTGCCAAACATCCTGGTAAGTAGGGAACACATGTAATCTCACATTTGACTTTGATAGGTAGCTTCTATCACTTCAAAGGTCTGGAAAAAAAGCTTGACAACTACTGCTCAGTATTTCAAAATAATGATTCAGTGTGAAAACAATAGTCACTTCTTGTACTAACTGCTCTGCTTTTAGACGGGCAACATCACGACTTACAGGGAAGCTATAAGTGAGGTCAAATATGCTCTGTTGTCTTTTCAAATTGGTCCTCACTGCTATGTCCCTAATCTTCTAAACGGGGGGACCTCTTCCATGAGCTGATTCTATGGTCTAAGGAACTGCACCAAAGACTGAGAGGTCTGCATCTTAATTCAAGGCAGGCAGAGGGGCCAATGGGTTCTCTGGCTTTTAACTTCACACTCGGAGAATCCACCTATCACCCAGATATCTGACAACTTGTTCCAGCCAGACAGTTATAAAATAGAGGCAGCTTGTGAAGAGACTAGGAGGAGAGCATTTGTTTCCAGTGATGGGGGGTAGTCCATCCTACAGGGGAATCATAGAAGAGCTATAACATCAGGATTGCGGTCCTCTGGAGGGAAACCACAAGGGGTGCTGGGAGGGAACTGTTCCTGATTGCAAGAAGTGGACCACCAATGGGTACACAACCATCCTGAGGACCCAATCAAGGAAATGTGGGAGTCTGGGAATGAGTACTAGAAGACAGTCTTCTGGTAAAGGCACTGACCACTTAGAGACCAATAGATAGGCCCTTGCTGGTGTGTGGAGGTGTCCCTTATTTTTTAGGATAGATTCCCTCTACTAGAGCAAAATCCACTTCACCTTTCTTGCTGTGAGCAAAAGACAGTAAAACTACTCTGCCCATCAAGAGCTCTGCTCTGGAAGTGTGCAAAACACAAAGGGCAAGAAGAACCGTGCACATCTCTAGGAATGGGTCAAGAGCTCAAAGCTTGAGAAAGACAGCACATAGGCTTTATACAGCCTGTTTTGGCATTTAAATACTGGGTCCCTTGAGACAGTATTTTGTGCATCATTTGGAAATCCGGGGGACTCTGGATCGGCCCACGGCGAACATATTGCATGGGCCTGAACTACTGCCTCTTCCTACCCCCCCCCCCCCCCCTAACACTTTCCTTGAGAAGAACATACAAAGCACTGTGAGCATCAAGGATCTGAATCTTTCCTTCAAGTTTACCATCCATAGCCGACCCAGGACTCTTACGGTGCCTTTATTAACCCCTTCCCCAGTCACAAAGGGCCCTTAAGATCTTACCGTGTCATCCACAGAGTGGAGCCCAATTCCCTTTGCTGGAGGAGTTTATCTTAATTCCAGAACCACTGGAATCATCTCCCTGGCCTTTACGGGTAAAGAGACATGTTTGTTGGCAATCATGGTTGATGCCTCATCCTAAAGTCCAGTTCCTAGTGGAAAACAGTGAAGCCTTTGGGAATAGAGGATGCCTACCTGAGCCCTCTCAACTGTAACGTTTCTGAGGCAAGGGCCTCAAACATAGGTGCCTCAAAGAGGAATTCATACTAGGTACTCTCCTGCCATCCAACTGACAGTTTTGCTAATAACTAAAAACGTGTTGGGCCACTAACTGGGATACCTGAACTGTGTCATGCTAGACACTAATGGCTGGTTCTCTGGTCACCACTGACCGGGGTCACCAAGACGCAGAGGCAGCCAAAGCCAATTAAACAGTGGGCGAGACATATCAGGGCAAAGGTTGATACCTTATCCTAGTCTTGCGCCCTCTCCCCCGCCCCATGACTAAAGGATCAAAGGGCAGTTTACAAACATAGTAAAATACTCAAAATGTCCAAAGGTTTCACCAACCAATCCGAGCAGCCCCAAAGCAGAACACTGGCCACAATGGCCCACCTGACAGACAACACAAAAGCACCATAAAACCGTTTAGCTGTCATTGCTAAAGAAGATGCTAGCTCCTTTTGGTTTTTCTGTTAGTCCAATCTTAAAGCTCTTATATTTACATGAAGGAGCAGTTATCTATTTATACTTTGGGAGCTTGAGAACGATTTACTGTGTCTGAGTCGCTGCTCTCATCAATTCATAAAGTGAACCATCACTGGTCAACTTTGCTACCCTAGGAGACTCACATGCCAAGTGAGAACATCTGGATTAGTGTCTATCTAACATCAGTGGTAAATGCACTTTCCACACAGTAGACTAAAAGTATAGTCTCCTCCATATATTACAGCTTCCTAAGGAACGGCCCTTTTTATTAGAATGACCTCCTTTTTAGGTCTCGCCTGACCAGCGCTTTAGCGCTGGCTCTGGCGAGACTTATAGTAAGCGCGTTTTGGAAGTGCAAACAGTGGCTTTGCAGGCCTCCAACTACAGTGCATGTGACCCGTCCGGGCGCGCGCACCATTTGGAGTCCTGCAACCACTTGTTTGCTTTCACTATTCATCGCACCATTTGGCAGCCTGCGTGCCCGCCCCCACTCCCCCTCCCACTCCGTCAGCTTCGCTTTCACTATTCATCGCACCATTTGGCAGCCTGCGTGCCCGCCCCCACTCCCCCTCCCACTCCGTCAGCTTCAGTGCGCGCTTGTTAGACCACACTATAGAATGACTATAGTTAGACTATAGAATGTCATTGCATTGCCCACCTGACTGGTGTGTATTTGTATAGCGTCGGCTTGACCAAGTAGGTTTTTCCTTATTAATACATTTTAGTTTTATATTTACATGTTCACGAGCAGCGAGATGCAGCGCAATCAGTTTACCCATATTCAGTGCGTGCCTGAACCAATCGTACATATTCACTGTCAGCAGCTTGAAGACACACTAAAATACACAAACGGGGACGCTCAGTTTCTTGACTAAGGTCGTTGGGTGGTGGCCATATTCAGCAAAGCGGGGACTTTTCTTAATTGGCTGCGCGGTGCGCTTCCTATCCCTGCACTTGGCTCTGTGTCCATCCGAGCTCTGCTGCGTTCCTGGGAAGGGCGCTCCGTACAGTGGCTGTTGGTGTGCTTGGAAGCCTTGAGTAGCTGAATCCTCGCGCATTTGGGGGGGGGGGGGGGGTTGTGCGTCCACTTCTGTAACGATACTGCTCCTCTAAAGTAGGTAGTAACATTTACAATTGACGGATTCCCTATTCCCCCCTCATTTTCTCGCCCTCTTACAGTTTATTCTACATCAAGCCCACAAAAAAACATACATAAAAGGTGTCAACGTTTTTGTAATTTAAGAAGTGTACCCTTTCAGGGCCGTGTATTTTGTTATGTGTTTCAGATTTTGTTGTTTGATTTGCTCTTGTGCTGTATGAAAGCACTCTCGTGCAACGGGGATACATGACGAGCGCACGGAACTGGGTGCCCGGCCATGGTTATGTGACCGTAACGAGCCAGGCCGCAGTCATTCATTTTCTGGGCGCATCTTTTTTCATTTCCCTCTCAACACGAATCACCTGCCTGTATTCTGTGGAATTGAAGTCTGCATATGATCTTATATCGAATTTTAAGTATCCCACGTTTTGGGTTTCTGATGTTTCAATGTGACCCTTGCTACGTGCCTCTCTAGCATTGTAACCCTTAGCGCTTAGAGGCGCAGAAGCAGCTGCCTAAACGGGATGAAGCCTGCGCATGTTTCCCTTGTGGGAACGAGCAGGGGCACCATATGTTTGCAAGTTAATTACAAACATATGGTGTCCTTGCTCGCTCCCGCCAGGGGATAGCCACACGTGCACAGATTTCGCGAATCCTATGATGAACAAGCATTTGCAATGCAATAGGTCTCGCAGTTGTTAAGAGTTTGAGCTATTGGCACTGTAAATGGCAATGCCTTTTATTTATGTGTGGGTTTTTAAAACATAAATAAAAGGCATTGTCATTTACAATGCCAATAGCTCAAACTCGTATAAATGCGAGACCTATTGCATTGCAAATGCTTGTTGCCTTTGTTGCAACGTGTCTGCCTAAATGACCTTACACGTTTTCATTATTTTAGGGGTTTTAATCATTAATGAGGGGGAAACTTTAGTGACACTTACTATGGACAGCTAATGTTGAAGTTGTGGACCAGTTGTTTTTTTTTTTGTTATAATTGCCAATGTTATCTGGTCATTTGATCTGTTCTGCAGTCCCTCGCTTTTTGACTGGATCCGTAATACTGAGTCAAACTAAAGCTACAAACCTGTAAGTAAGTAACATTTTAACAATTTTAAATAAGTGTGTAACATTTTTAAGGTTTAAAAAAATGTGAGGCTTTAGATAAAATGGATAGTGATTGCATTCTCGTATATTTAGGTTTTAGTTTTCCAAACCATATAAACAAACATAATTGACAATGAAAAGAAGCCCCATTTAGGAAGCTAAAAAAACACCTCGCAGTAGCAACCATCCTAATATTAACATGTAAGAAGATAAAAAACAGGCAAGTCTATTATCGCACAGTAAGTCAGGAACAACTTTCTGGCCATTTCCCAAATTTACCCACCAATCTTTCAAAATTCTAGTATCACTACTCACTGGCTGTGAAACTGGATATGTGGTCCTTGGTCATGGGGTCATGACAGACACTGGAGGAATGCTCAGTTTCTTGCTTGATCCTCAATAAGCTACCAGGTGCCACAATCTGGTAGGCAGCCCCTAGAGACAAAGTGCAAAATCAAGTCAGTTTAAGGCATGGGTGATTGAGAATAATTTGAGTTGAACATGAAACAAATGCTGCTATTTTCTTTCTTTTACATGCACATGTTTGGGGCAAGAATACAAGTGTCTTTGGCTCCTTGCAAGCTATCTTAAAATGTAAATCTAATTTGAAGCCACCTTTAAACACCTGTCACTAGCGCTGTAATAAACCAAACAGGACTACTCGGTGGTGAAAGCAAGTCTACTTTATGGAAGGAATAGGGAATGTATAAACCTTCTTGAGATAAAACTGGGAATGAGGCAAGGGTGCGTTCTTGCCCCTTCCGTTTCTCATTATACACCAAGAGGCAAAACTGCACTTATACTAAAGATCCAAAGACACTCACTATGTAGGAACACACTCCTCCCAATACTCCTTTATGCGAATGACAGTGCTAGTAGCAGGAACTAGGAGGGCGCTGCAAGGGCTAATTGATGATTAGATCATCTTCATGTGAAAGCTAGATTTACGGGTTAATGAAAGCAAAACCTTTACTATGTCATGTGGGAGACACTCCCAAAAAAGCCAATGCACTAGATAACAACATCCGGGTAGAAGAGGCAGTTTCTTTCCCTATTTGGGCGTTATTTTGAGCAAATATCTATTGAATGTGATGATTTCAAATAGAACTGCCATGATGGAAAAGTCAATACTGGGGCTACAGAGTGTCTGTAAAAAATTGGTCTCCAAACCAGTGAAAGAGCTTTTGACCATCCATGCAGCAAAGTAGGTGGTGATTGCGGCACATGGGACAGGCCTATAAAGCATGGCTGATACCCATGGTATACAACTGGTGGAAAATGCCTTTTTCCAAAACCTTTTAGCATGTTACTCGTAGCTGTCCGAATACTATTTGCCATGACGAGCTGGGCACTCCCTATACTGAGGATCAAATAAAATTAGCACCATTCCTGCTGCGGCACTCCATTTGGTCCTGGGAAACTTCTCCACTAAATCGACTAGCCATAGAGGATTGCCAGAAACTGCATGCAACGCTTATGGGAGCGACCCTTGACCCACCAGGTAGGTCACTCCCCCTCCGCACAGCTCCGCCTGTGTGTACCTGCCCCATCTGCCGCTGCTGAGGAAGTTTGAGGCCCTCCTCCACCCGCAGGCTACCACCTGCGCCTCATCCCTGGTGGCCAGTGGTAGGCCTTAAGTTTGTTCATCTTCCTGTCTTACTGTATTGCCTGTATTTTCATTGTTGTGTCTGTGACTGTTGCTGTCTGTCTTCCCCCGTTGCCTGTTCGTGGTCCTTGCCCGTTTTCTTTCCTTCTGTACCCCTCGCTGCCCCCGTGTCTCTCTGCCCGGTTTTCCCTTCTATTCCCCTCGCTGCCCTCGTGCATCTCTGCCCGGTTTTGCCTTCTGATTCTTAGCTGCCCCTGTATTTCTGTGCCCTTTTTGCCTTCTGTGCCACTCGTTTTTTCACTGATTTTGTGCCCTTTGCCTTCTGTGCCACTCGTTTTTTCACTGCTTTTGTGCCCTTTACCTTCTGTTCCACTCGTTTTTCCCTCGTTTTTTGTGCCTTTTTCCTTCTGTTCCCTCCGTCGTCCCTCACCGCCCCGCCGCTGTGTCCCCTGTGGCCCCGCCCCCCCTGACTGCCCACTGCCCATTCGCTGCCCCCGCCTCCCAGCTGCTCCTCCCTACCACCACCCCATATATGCCGGCCGCTGTTCGGCCACGCCTAAGGCAAGCCCGTCTGCCCCTGTCCGGCCTAGACCGAGCCCAGAACCCCTGGCCCCTGCTTTCGCCACGACGACCGCCGCCGCTACGATGTCAGCACGCTCCACGCCCTCAACCCCGGACGGACCCACATCTGCTTCAAAGCCACCCCGAAACACACATACGGTCCCTTCACCTGCCGGAACTGGAGCTACACCAGCCTCAGAACAGACGAACCACCCGCCAGGAAAGACCAAACCCACCTGCGATGCATCCTACTGAACACCCGCTCCACGCGCAAACACGCCGTCAAGCTCTGGAACTTGCTCGACACAACATCCCCGGACGTCGCCTTCCTGACAGAGACCTGGTTAAACTACTCCTCCGCACCAGACATCGCCATAGCCATCCCAGACGCCTACAAGATCACCCGCAGAGACCGCACCAACAGAGTCGGAGGAGGAATCGCCATTGTCCACAAGAACAGCATCAGGGTCTCGATTAGCACAGACGACACGATCAGCACCGCCGAACACATGCACTTACAGATCCACACAGACCCCAACTCCACCCGCAGAGGCACCCTCGTTTACCGACCCCCCGGACCCCACCCCCGGTTCAGCGACTCCATCGCAGACTTCATCAGCACGCACGCCCTGACCTCCACCGACTACATCCTCCTCAGAGACCTGAACTTTCACCTTGAGAACAACAACGACAACTCCACAACCCTGATCGATACCCTCGCCAACCTCGGACTAAAGCAACTGGTCACAATGCCCACCCACTCCACCGGCCACACGCTCGACCCAGTCGTCTCCTCAAGCCCGCACGTCTCCGTCAGCCACACCACCGAACTCCTCTGGACCGACCACTGCTGCATCCACTTCACCTTCCAGAAACCCACCGCACACCACCGCACAAAAACAGATCCCCCACCGCTGCTGGATCAAAATCACCGAAGACCAACTACATGCAAACCTCGCTGTCGGCCTACCCACCGAACCCTCCAACACCGACGATGCTGCCCACAGCCTCAGACGCTGGATCGAAGACTGCGCCAACACCCTCGCCCTGCTGAAGACACCCCCCCACAGAGACACCAGTAAGGGGGCCAGCTGGTTCACCCCAGAACTAGCCCCCAAGCAAGCCTGCCGGAAACTAGAGAAGAAATGTCACAGCGAACAAACTCCGGTCAATCGCGCAGCACACAAGGACGCCATCCGCAACCACCACCACCTCATCAGGGCCGCCAAGAGAACTTAGTTTAAAGACCGCCTCGAAAACAACGCACACAATAGCAAGGAGCTCTTCAACATCATGAAGGAACTCTCCAACCCCAGCTCCAACACCAACGACATCCTGCCGTCACAAGCCCTGTGCGACTCCCTCGCCACCTTCTTCCACCGCAAGATAGCAGACATCCATGACAGCTTCAACACCCAGACAGACCCAACAGACAGCAACACAACAGACCCTCCGCACACCATTGACCACAACCCCCTGCTAGCCTGGGCCAGCGTGAGCATTGATGACACCATCAAGACCATGAGCACAATCCACTCCGGCTCTCCGTCAGATCCCTTCCCGCACCACGTCTTCTACAAAGCAAGCAGCTCCATCGCACCCCACCTGCGTAACGTCATCAATCTCTCCCTCGAGACCGCGACCTTCCCAGAGAGCTGGAAACACGCCGAGATCAACGCCCTACTGAAAAAACCCAAGGCGGACCCAGAAGACCTCAAGAACTTCTGGCCCATCTCTCTGCTCCCCTTCCCGGCCAAGGTCAGAGAAAATCGTCAACAGACAGCTAGCCCAATACCTCGAAGAAAACAGAATCCTGGACCCTTCCCAGTCAGGGTTCCGCAGCAACCACAGCACCGAGACCGCCCTCATCGCCTCCACCGACGACATCAGGACCCTGATGAACACCAGCGAGACCGCAGCACTCATTCTCCTAGACCTCTCCGCCGCCTTCGACACGGTCTGCCACCGCACACTACACGCACGCCTCCAAGCCGCAGGGATCCGAGACAAGGCTCTGGAATGGACCACCTCCTTCCTCTCCGGCAGAACCCAGAGCGTCCGCCTCCCCCCATTCCGGTCAGAAGCCTCTGAGATCATCTGCGGCATACCCCAGGGATCCTCCCTCAGCCTGCCACTGTTCAACATTTACATGGCCCGCTCGCACACGTCGCCCGAGAGCACGACCTCAACATAATCTCCTACACCGACGACACTCAACTGATCCTCTCCCTCACCAAGACCCCATCACCGCCTAAGCCAACCTCCGCGAAGGAATGAAGGCCGTTGCCGACTGAATGAAGACCAGCCGTCTGAAGCTGAACTCGGACAAGACGGAGGTCCTCATCCTCGGCCCCAACCCTTCAGCCTGGGACGACTCCTGGTGGCCGACGGCACTGGGAGCAGCCCCGACACCTACCAACCATGCACGCAACCTGGGAATTATCCTCGACTCAACGCTCTCAATGAACAAGCAGGTCAACGCCATCTCCTCCTGCTTCAACACCCTCTGCATGCTCCACAAGATCTACAGATGGATCCCGACAGATACAAGAAAGACAGTCACCCAGGCCCTCGTCAGCGGCAAACTCGACTACGGAAACGCCCTCTACGCGGGATCCCCGACCAAGCTCATCAAATGACTACAATGCATCCAAAACGCCTTGGCATGACTGATCCTTGACGTACCGCGCCACAGCCACATCACCCCCGACCTGAGGGACCTGCACTGGCTCTGCATCAGCAAGAGGCTATCCTTCAAGCTCCTCACCCACGCACACAAGGCACTCCACAAGACCGGCCCTGCCTACCTCAACAGACGGCTCTCCTTCTGCATCCCCAACCGCCACCGTCCCACGCATCCGAAGAACAACCACCGGCGGGAGATGCTTCTCCCACCTCGCTGCCAAGACATAGAACACCCTCACACTGAGCCTACGACAGACCCAAGACCTGCTGACCTTCAGGAGGACGCTCAAGACCTGGCTGTTCGATCAGTAGCAGCCCCCTCCACCCCTAGCGCCTTGAGACGCTCACGGGTATGTGGTGCACTTTACAAATGACTGATTGATTGATTGATTGGGAAAGTATCATTAGAGGAGATCGGGCGTACCGAGTTATATACCTGTCCAAATTCCTGCTCCGGTGACAACAAGGCTGAGCTGAAACAGTTGTTTCTAGTGAAAGCCACTGCAAACACATCCCTGTCTGATCGACACAAAGTTGCAGTGTACTTTTATAAATTGGTGCGCTTGCAAGAGGGGCTTCACACCTACTTATCCTCAATCCAGGACAAGCAACACCATTATGTTTTAACTAGATTCCGTTTTAATTACTTAGCCCTCATGGTAGGCTATCCAGTGAATTGTTATTCCCTGTCAGATTTAGATCCCTGTGAAGTGTATCTAGTCAATCTAATTTACATACTGTGTACCTGTGTTATGGGGGCCCAAGAAGAAAACTGATTTTGATACTTTTAAAAAAAAGTATTAAATTCCCCCCGTGCAGATCAGAGCTGCTTTTTTTTTTTATAGCAACTGCATTGCCCTCTGATCTGTTATTCTATGGCGCGGTTTATTTGGCAGGTTTTAAAACTGAGGAGTTCCACCATGCTGTTAGGTGGTAGGATGACCCTATTGTGATAGTGTATTGCTACTGTATGGCATTTTATTGCAATAATCTCTTGATCAGCGTGGTTGTTTACATACTAATTTTACTCTTGCTTGATCTGTTATCCCTTTACGGTCTGATGGCAGTGGCGGCTGGTGGCATTTGAAAGTGGTGAGGCGTAAAATGTGTGTAGTAGTGCAGGTGTATAATCGTTACATCCTACTGATAAAGTCTTCACTGCCAGCATGTGTTTCGCCGAAATCTAGCTTAATCAAGACTGATAGAAGAAATAATAGGATAGAATGCAAAATGTGAATAAAAGCATAGGAAATAACACGTGATGTCACAATTTACATTTTGTGTTATCAGTATAAGAATTGCACCACCAACTAATAGCTAACATCTGTTGATACCTTCAGTCATTTATAGAGAAAGGTCGTGCTTCTTCAGAAACATAATAAATCATAAATAATTATTGCACGTTTATTTACAAGGTTATCTCAAATGATATGCGTGTATTTTTAATCTACAGTTAGTAACAGAAAGAACAAAAAAATGCCAACATTTATGAGTGAGTACTTCAATACAACTTACAAGGTTATCTCAAATGATGTGCGTGTATTTTTAATCTACAGTTAGTAACAGAAAGAACAAAAAAATGCCAACATTTATGAGTGAGTACTTCAATACAACTATTCCTATTTTGACAAAAGTGAATGCGCCTACCTACATGTCAAAACAAACGGACGGAAACAAACAACCGGTAATTAATTATGTGGGTCGGCTCCAATAATTAATACCAGTTGTTTGTAGAAAACGTGCAACAATTCTATAATTGAAAGAATTGTTGCGTGTATCCTGGGCTCGGCTCCAGAAGTTACACTGCTTTCTGAGAAGCGCCCTGGGAGGTACTGCTCTTAGTGCTGTACTATGTAAAAGCCTTGTTAAAGCACAGTCCGTGAGCCAAAGGAGCGCTAAATTGAAGAGAAGAATGTAATCTGCTGCCGGGCGTCGCTTCTGTTTGTTAAGTGTATCAGGTCAGTTGTCATTGTCAACACGCAGCCCCTTCCCCTCTCCATCGCGCACTGACTGCAGAGCTGCTGGTTTTACATTTTGCAGGCGTGCGCAGTAATGGATTCAGTGACTTTAGTTTCCAATCCATCATGTCAGTCTCAGATGCAGTGGGTTCAGCTAGGGCTTCTAGAGGCCTCTAATGACATCCCAAGGACAGTCCACCACATACTGACGCAGTCTGTCATATTTTGAGATGAGCAAAATAACAGTGTTTAATAATAAAAACGTGCCAGACCCTTCATCCGGTCCTCTTATTCTAGTCTCGTCCATTATGAAGAACTGAATCCGTATAAGCACACAACTTGGTTTTCGTGACTGTTCTGAGGTGACTAAATCTGATCTGCGCGGAGTCTCATCTCACATGACCAGATGCGCAGCTGTCAATGGTGCAGAAGGTGCACTGGCACCGGGGTTCACAGGCCTTAGGGACCCACTGAACCTTAATTTTGGCAGTATTTTATTACCCAGAGAGTCGTGCGCGGGTTCACTTTCCTTGCTTTCACTAGAGCCCGTTCCATCCTTGCTGAGCAACTGAACTAGACTGTAGGAGGTGGCAGGGGACAGCGAGGCCTTTTTTGGAAACCTGTAAACTACCGGAAGATGCAATATCTTATGACCACTTCTAACTAAGCTCCTACTACATGGACTCTAGCAAGTAGGGAAACCTCCCATACAGGAGGAGGCTTGTGTGGAAACGCGTGGTTGTAGGTGTAATACTGCCGTAACGGTAAGGCACAGCTCCTGTGCACACAAACCGAGCATTCATTCATTCAGTGGCGCCTCGTGCACATTGAGCACTTCCCACATTGCACTCGTTTGTTCTCACATGTGCGTGTGACAGTTTGGGCCTGCAAGTCCAGCGAAGAAGGCAAGGGAGAGAACAACATAACCGTGCGAGTGTTGGATGCACGCATTTCACACGAATGGCGAGAATAATCTTCTGTCCCGCCTCTGCTACACCCTTCCACTGTGGCGTTAAAACCACGGTGTC
Source organism: Triturus cristatus (assembly GCF_964204655.1). Taxonomy (NCBI): domain Eukaryota; kingdom Metazoa; phylum Chordata; class Amphibia; order Caudata; family Salamandridae; genus Triturus; species Triturus cristatus. Next base: position 410,603,595 of record NC_140590.1, read on the forward strand.
AGGAGGCTGCGGTGGGGGAGGACGAGCTGACCTGGAATCCTTTAGATTAGCAGAAAACCATGTAGCATGTTTTACCAGGCTTGCCACAGTTCTCACAGGGAGGAAAACAGCAATGTTTTCTGGCAATTTCAAATAATAATCCCATCGGTGACGAAACGAAAGGAATTACTTTCTTGTACCTCAGTATTTACCCAATACAAATAATTCACAGAGCAAATAGGTTTGTTTTTTGCTGAGCGCATGCATACCGACAAACACAACATGCAAGCAGAAAACCCTTTATACAGGCACACACGTAAACACACAGAGGCAGAGCAACACTCTGCAAACGTCAATGCACACTTTAAGACCACAGAACACCAGTTGCTGCTCGCAATACTCGGAGGGGGGGGGGGGGGGGGGGGGAAGGTTGGGGTGGGGGTTTTAAAAATAAAGTTTTTTAAAAAAAAATTACCTGACCCCGCGCCTCTGCTGTCTGCTCCTGGACCGGATCCAGTGCTTTGGCGCCTTCAACATCTTCTGCGTGAGGGGCTGGCAATCCAGACGCTGCTCCAGCAGCGCCAGGATTGGCGGAGGGCAGGCATACTCCCTGCCCATTAGGAGACCGGTGGCTGCGCATGAAGCAACCCTCGGTCTCTTAAGGGGAAGGCTAGCGCGCATGTTTGGGCTGATCGTAATAATGATCAGCCCAAAAACGTACATGCGCACTATTGCGCTGTCACTCAACGGCTGAGAGTGCTGCCGCAGCCCCACCCCCTTCAGCGTTACGCTGAAGGGGGTGGGGCTGCGGCAGCACTCTCAGCCGTTGAGTGACAGCGCAATAGACAGCGTCCGTGTTCTACTTCTGACGCTAATTCCAATCAGGAGTCCTGATTGCTGCAATTAGCGTCAGAAGTAGAACGATTTCAGCCCTGGCATTAGTGGGGCAACGCCCCAACGGACGCACCGCCACTGTTTGATGGTTTTTAAACGTATGGTAAAGTGCAATAATATGGCAATGATTTTCTGATAAGATTCAACATTTACGTATTAACTCCATTCCTCTGTGATCTGTTATTCCATTACGTTTCAATAGCTTTTTTTTTTTCTTTTACATATGAGGATGTCCAGTAAGCGGATATGTGGTATGAGGACACTAGATTGCAAATGAAACTGTATTGCACTGCACTTTAGAGAATTTTATTGATGTTGCTCAAAAACTTGCAATTGCGAGACCTATTGTAAATACTTGTTAACTCATATCGTATGTATGATTACTAGTTTTATTTGTGATTTTACACTACAGAATTACAGCGCATAAATACATTTTCTGATTCTTCGGACTAACTCAAAGGGTTGATCCAATTGAGGAAGGCAACCTCTCATCAAATTGAGGCGAGGCCACCTTCAACAGAAATTCCAAAGTTGCAGGATCTTCTAACTCTCAAGATTCCCATATCATTGGGAAACAACATGGCGCTGTATAAATCCAAAATAACTCTTTTAAACATGTAGGATTAATTGAGCTTGTTGCTTAGCCTCAGAAGACGAGTGGGAGGCTGAATCCAAATTGAATTACCAAATGACAAGGAATAGCCTCTGCTAAGCAAGTGTAATCAATAACTAATTGCAAAATATTTACTTTGCCCATATAGTGCTCCATCACTGCATGCAGTATATTGTTTTGTCCAAAAATATGAGTCAACAAAATAATACGCAATACTTTAATAAAATAATGAACAATAGTTTACTGAAATAATACAAGACACCACAAACCAAGGTTTTTACATATTGAATTAATATAGAACAATATTAGCTATAAAGTAGTGGAGCCCTGTGCATTGAAGTGGATCAGAAAGATAACAAAGGGGAAGCCTCCCATACATGCAAAATTAAGGTACAAGTCTCCCCTCAAGGACATCATGAGAAGGGCAAGTATATCTTGATCTACACACAATGAGATTTTTCTTTAAAAGCAATGTCTTCATTTGTTTCTAGAAGAAGAGGGTTAATGGCATTTGCCATATTTTGACTGAGATGGCATTTTAATATCCTTTAATTACAGCATCACCGTCGCTGATGGTTTTCCAGCCCCTCAGTAGTCTGAATTTTTTAAGCGTATCACTGTTATGACTTTATAGGAGCCCTTCCAGCCTTGGATGAATTTTTGATACTCTTTATATGGAAAGTTACTGCGTTAACAAAACTATTCAGAGAGAGCAGGTTGGTTTCTGGATTAATTTTTTTATTTACGCTGTTTTATAGCGTGATCATGAGCTACGTCATTACAGCGTTGTACTATGGAAAGGAATAAGGGAAAAACATATCTTGGAAAAGACCAAAAAACGATTATTATATGTCGAAGCAATGCCAGTCTGTGACATTGATGTGAGACAAGCAAAATGCAGCATACATTATTAGTGAAGCATCGAGGAGGGTTAAAGCAAAATAAATACAACGTCAGCTAAAAGCAGTCAGGCAAGAGCAGGATGGTCAGATCCCAGCATTGGTGAGGTAAAAATAAAATTGGCTCACAACATGGACTAGGGTTTACGGTTTCTTTTTGGATGTCAATAAACAAGACAGAAGGAGGCAAAGTCTTGTTGTGGTTCTAGATAAGTCTTGAGACATTGTTTTCTTCCCAAGTTAAAATGCAAGTCTTGAATAGTAACAAATTAAAGCAGAAAAAAAAGACGCGGGCTACCTGAGAATGTCAGCTTTTTAGCCACGTAGCTAGGGTTCACTCTGTGTAGGGTTTGTGGGTAAAGCATGCTTACATGACCTGAGCTCTAGCTTCAGTGGGAAGCCACTGTAGCCCAACACCCAATCAATCAAAGCATTTATATAGCGCACTACTCACCCGGAGGGTCTCAATGCGCTGGGGAGGGGGGTCCGCTACTGCTCGAACAGCCAGGTCTTGAGCTGCTTCCTGAAGGCGAGGTGGTCTTGGGTCAGGCGGAGGTGGGTCGGGAGGGAGTTCCAAGTCTTGGCGGCCAGGTAGGAGAAGGAACTTCCTCCTGTTCTGGCTCTTCGGATGCGGGGGACAGCGGCGAGGGTGTGGCTGGTCGATCGGAGCTGGCGGGTGGGAGTGTAGAAGTTGAGGCGGCTGTTGAGGTATCTTGGGCCATGGTTGTGTAGGGCTTTGTGAGCGTGGGTGAGGAGACGGAAGGTGATTCTCTTGTTGACCGGGAGCCAGTGCAGGTCTCTCAGGTGTCCTGAGATGTGGCTGTGTCGGGGGATGTCGAGGATGAGTCTTGCTGAGGCGTTCTGGATCCGCTGGAGTCTCTTCTGGAGCTTGGCGGTGGTTCCGGCGTAGAGGGCGTTGCCGTAGTCCAGTCGGCTGGTGACGAGGGCCTGGGTGACAGTCTTCCTGGTCTCGGTCGGAATCCACCGGAAGATCTTACGTAGCATGCGCAGCATACTGAAGCAAGACGAGGAGACGGCGTTGACTTGTCTGGTCATGGAGAGGGAGGAGTCCAGGATGAAGCCCAGGTTGCGTGTGTCGTCTGTCGGTTTGGGTGCGCTGCCCAGGGCGGGAGGCCACCAGGGGTCGTCCCAGGCGGAGGGTGAGGAGCCCAGGATGAGAACTTCCGTCTTGTCTGAGTTCAGTTTCAGGCGGCTGGTCGTCATCCACTCGGCTACGTCTGTCATCCCTTCGTGTAGGTTGGCTCTGGCGGTGGCGGGGTCGTTGGTGAGGGAGAGGATCAGCTGAGTGTCGTTGGCGTAGGAGATGATGTTGAGGTTGTGTTGGCGTGCGATGGCCGCAAGGGGGCTCATGTAGACATTGAAGAGGGTGGGGCTGAGCGAGGAGCCATGAGGGACGCCGCAGATGACTTCGGTGGCTTCTGATCGGAACGGGGGTAGGCGGACTCTGTGTTCTTCCGGCGAGGAAGGAGATGATCCACTGCAGTGCCTTCTCCTGGATTCCGCCGTTGCTGAGGCGCTTCACTAGGGTGCGGTGGCAGAGAGTGTCGAATGCCACGGAGAGGTCCAGGAGGATGAGGGCCGCTGTTTCTCCGTTGTCGAGCAGGGCTCGGATGTCATCGTGGCTGCGATCGGCCCGGAAGCCAAACTGCGAGAGGTCGAGGGATCCGTTCGTCTCAAGGAAGGCGGCCAGCTGCTTGTTGACGGTCTTCTCGATGACTTTGGCCGGAAACGGGAGGAGCGAGATGGGGCGGTAGTTTTTGAGTTCGGTGGGGTCCGCTGATGGTTTCTTCAGTAGAGCGCTGAGTTCGGCGTGCTTCCAGCTCTCAGGGAAGGTTGCGGTGTCGAAGGAGGTGTTGATGATGTCCCGCAGGTGGGGTGCGATGACAGCGTCGGCCTTGTTGAAGACGTGGTGAGGGCGGGGGTCGGTTGGAGATCCGGAGTGGATGGTGTTCATCGTGCGGATGGTGTCTTTGGTGCTGATCGGGGTCCAGGCACGGAGTGTGGTGGTGGGGGGGCGTAGATGCGGTCGTGGGGAGCGTTGGTTGTGTGCTGAAGCTGTTGGGAATGTCAGCGATCTTGTTGTGGAAGTAGGAGGCGAGGGAGTTGCAGAGGTCTTGAGATGGGGTGATGTCGTTGTTTCCGGCGTTGGGGTTGGAGAGCTCTTTGACGATGTTGAAGAGTTCCTTGCTGTTGTGTGCGTTGTTGTCCAGTCGTTCCTTGAATGCAGTTTTCTTGGTGGCGTGGATCAGTTGGTGGTGTTTTCGGGTGGCGAGCTTGAGGGTGGTCATGTTGTCTGGTGTTGGGTCTCTGCGCCAGGCTCTCTCGAGGGCTCGGCAGTTCTTCTTGGAGCTCTTGAGTTCGTCGGTGAACCAAGGTGCTTTCTTAATGCCGGGTCTTCTAGGCGGGGTCCTCAGTGGGGCGAGGTCGTCTGCGCAGCTGCTGATCCATTTCGTGAGGTTGTCAGCGGCTTGGCTGGGGTCCGCAGAGCTGGTGGGGGGGTGCTGGCTCAGGGATGCGGCGAGCTGGTCGGCTGTGATCTTGTTCCAGCTTCTGCGTGCGACTTGTTGCTGGTGGTTGCCGCGGTCCCTCCGGGTGATCTTGTATCCGTCCGGGATGGCGATGGCGATGTCGGGTGCTGAGGAGGCGTTCATCCAGGTTTCCGTGAGGAAGGCGACGTCTGGAGATGTGGTGTCGAGCAGGTTCCAGAGTTCCACGGCGTCTGTGGACGGAGCGGGTGTTGAGCAGGATGCACTTCAGGTGGTTGCTGCTGGTGCTCGGCGTGGCGGGTGCGGTGCGGGTCCGGATGCAGGTGAACTTGCAGGAGTGGCAGCTGAAGGGTCCGTGGGTTCGTCTCGGGGTGGCTCGGTAGCATCCCGGGATCCGGCCGGGGTTGAGTGCGTTGAGTTCGGTGGTGTTATAGGTCCGGCGGGGGGGTTGGTGTCTGCGGGGGCCAGGGGTTCTGGCGCTGGGCGCGGGCCAGGCACGGACGGGCGCAGACGGGCTTGCCTTCGGCGCGCTTAGGGCGCGTCAACGCTGCACGTTTGCCCCTCTGCCATATGAGGAGAGTGGGGGGGGCGGAGCGAGGGAGGAGCAGCTGGGAGGCGGGAGCGGGGCGGCGAATGGGAAGGGTCCCAGGTGGATGGGGGCGGGGCCACAGGGGAGCAGCGGCGGGAAGCGGGGAGGTGGCGGGAAATGCGGCGGGGGCACAGCAAGAGGGAAACAGCGAACAACAAATAAACAGAGGACAATGGCTGGGCACAGTAAGGGCAACAAGGGAACAAACTAAATATAACAGGAGACAGTGGCTGGGCACGATACGGGCAACGGAGGATAAAACAACAGTCAGCGGGGAAACAAACTGGAAATCACAGGAGACAGTGGCTGGTCACGAAGCGGGCAACAGGGGAGAAAACAACAGTCAGCAGGTGAAGAGCAGCGCTGCGCTACAGAGGCGGATACCACACCAGTGGTCAGGAGCACAGCTGCGGGCAGCGGCGGGATCGGGGCAGCCTGGGCTCACTCACGGGGAGTGTGCGCGGTGTGACCGGCCCATAGGAGTTATGCAACCAAACCTTGTGCTTCAGGAGACAAATCGAGCTGCAGCATTCACCACTGCTCTAAGAGGAGAAAGATGTGTTTTGAGTACACCTATGAAGAGTTATTTCCAGTAATCAAGCCTATATGAAACGTGGACTTCAACAACAGAATGCTCTTGGCCGATGACATGTTTCTTGCCTGGGATCAAGAAATGCTCGTTGGATTCCAGTGAGAAGGAATGCGCTTTTTGTTACCTGATCATTGCAGGTCCTCTTCGGGTTTTCACGATCACCGGACGCCAGAGCCAGAGCTTAGCGCACATTGAGCACAGCGAGGCGTGCGCGGGGAGGCGGAGGACACAGTCTCTCTTCACCGCTCCATTGCCCCCCCCAATACATTATCTATCATCCTCGTCCGCCGCCCGGCGGGCCGGTCTGTCGGGGGAAAGGGCCCCTGCTCTCCCTGCAACTGGACACCCCGAGGCCCGCAGCTTGTGGTCTACAGCCTGTAGTCTACAGGGCAGCAGGGCGGCGGCAGCACAGCAACAGCGAAAGTGGCAGGGGGTCACGAACAAGAAGGAGCCAGGTCTCAGGAGCTGAACGCAGGGCGTTCCGGCGATGATAACATAAGGTGAGGGGGCGCCATACCAATCCTCTGTTGAAAAACAACACCCAGCAACAGCCCCCAGACCCCCGGCAGTCTAGAGGGGGGGAGGAGGGGGGGCTGGGCAGTCTTGACAATCTGACCCAGTTAATAGGACGCATAGTTGGATTGCCTGGAAAAGAGTGCTTGGAGTAGCTTAAAAAAAATTGGGGGGGGAAAACAACTGGCCAATACTCTTCTAAGGAGCCCAGGGGGGCGTAGGAAAAGGCGCAGTAAAAGGCCTACATGACAAAACTTCTCCTCCAATCAGCTCAAAGAGAGAAGAGCGAAGAAGTGAAAAGCTAAGAGCAAAGAGCAAAAGCACAAAACATCACTATTCCAGTTCAAGGTTCAAGTTTCAACATCAATACCAATTCTAATATTAACAACAAAACACCACTCATCACCAGTGCCCGCTAATAACACATCTATATTCCTCAGTCAAACAGAACCAGATTAGAATCCAATGAGACCAATACCCCAGGCAGGACAGCCAGGGCAGCTTACTCCAGTCCAAATAGGCTCTCGACACAGCCATAGCCAAACGAGGCAGCAGAAATCAAGAGAGCGGGCCAAAGACTGGGCACATAGGGTAAGGCTGCAGGCTTCAGCATTCCGTACCAACTGGAAAATCTCCCAAAGATATTTGCGGCAAGTAGGAATTGGGAAACCACCAAGATAGCCTCAGGAAAAATGAGGAGCACAGGATCTGCCAATAAGGATCCAAGAGTGCGGCAATAACGGGGAACAACAAAAGGACTGAAGAACCCGCAAGACTTGGGCAATCCCTCAATAGGGAGCTTTCCGATACATCAATACTTAACAAGGCTGAAGTCAGAATCCAAAATCGACAGTACAGGCCACAGGGAGGAGGAGGGGACCACCATTAGCCCCGGTCTTAGCCAGAAGGCAGTAACTCTAGTAGAAGACTCTCCCTTTGTCCCAAATGAAACAGCCGAAGACAGCCTGGGTGAATAAATAATTATAGAGATGGAGAGACTGGCAGAAACAGCAGAAACAGCCATGGTCAGTAATGACACCTTAAATACCACCAGCAAATACAAAGTTCAGAATAAAAAATCACAACAGGGCAGAACACCGGTCAGAGCAAACCGGGATCATCAAGATTTCATCAACTTTAAACGATGGCGAAGCGCTAATCAAATCGCAGGGCCCAATATCACCTGGTCATATTTACAACAAGAATGTCACCGAAATAGAGGCCCTCATCCATTACAGAAATGATTAGCACCGGAAAACATTGGGAGGCTCTATAAATCTCTGTGGTCTGGGGATTGAACAGAATTGCTCCACGCCTGTTAACAACGTTGGAAGGACACCAACCACAAAAAGTTGTCGACCTCTGCACCCCAGATCCATCATTAACTGAGCTATTAAAATCAAAAGCAAGCTCAGCCAACAAATTGCAAATAAAGACTGAGGAACCCATGGGAGTAGCCACTGGCCAACACCCTGGAATACAGTATGACGCCCAAGACTCAATAAATAAGGACGACCCGGAACTTATCTTAACCACAATAAACACATCACTACTGGCAGCAGTAAAGGCTCTCACATGGCAATCTCATAAATTAGAGATACAGGTGGATTTAATACACATGCTAGCACAAAGTGTTTTGAAAATCAACAATAAAGTGGACACGAAAAACTCAAAAATGGACCAGTGGCTCAGAAAACAAGCATTGGCATAGCCAATAGGTGTCGCTTTTGGGACCTTATAAGTATTTAGTTATGCTGCACAATGTCCTTGGTGCAACATCATCAACTGTTGCATGGCTAAAACACTTATAAGGTCCCAATGGCGAGACCTATTGGCTATGCCAATGCTTGCTATTAATTGGCGCCATCCTGCTAAGACGGCGACAAAGTCAGTCAGCCTGGTATGAGAAGCAATTACCATAAACCACGGATACAGGAAAGGTCAGCCCGAAGATGTCCACCCATTGGGATGGCATCACTTCACGAGTCTAGTGTCCTTACCCTACGGAGGGAGGACCCCCTTAGATTAGGGGATCCCAACCTATTTCTATGCCCCGCACCCCTAGGAAATGTTTGATTAATGTTCACACCCCTAAAAAAGTCTCACCGGATTCCTATTATGCTTACAGTACATACCTTCCCTCTTTGTTGCACCCCCGAAATGTCATCTCGCCCCCCCGGGGGTGTGGGCACCCCAGGCTGGGAACCCCTGCCTTACATAAAGGACAGACAGGTAGCCACTCTGACCTGCATCGAAAGGTGTCATTGTAACCGATATCAGAGCTTGTCAGTGTGACACGCAGATACTGCAGGTGAGTACAAAGTTCACTTATAGTGCCGCATAATTCTGTAAAACACCAGTGCCGCTGGAGCCTCCCACTCTGACCTGTATGGAAAGGTGTCGATGTAACCGATCTCAGTGCTTGTCGCTGTGGCACACCGATACTGCAGGCGAGTACAAAGGTCTACAATGTGCAGTGAGCAACGCCCCAGAATACAAAAGGACAGTGTGCACTTCTACCCAGACAGCTTGTTGCTAAGATATTAAACTTTCCCCAGCTCTCCTCAAAGGCAGCTATAGTTACCCTAACAAACTCCATTACTGGGGTAATTAACGCCTCGTCTTTAATTGCCTGTACGGAGTAGACACAGAGTGCATTGCTACATATTTTTAATGTTGCAATGGACTCGAACTGGGTCATAAATGTATTCACACCTCGATATACATAAGTATACAACCAAACTCTCTCAAGCACATTATGCAAAACAGTAGGTAAGGAACTCCAGGTAACTTCGCCTAGCGCTTGAGCGCCTGTAAAACAGCACACCGCAAACTGGCGACCACAAATCTCTGTTTTTCAAAGAGTCTTTCTAAGGACAGGCACGGCTCGCCCGTGATCCACGCGGTGCTAGAAAGGGGACATGATTTTTTAACCAAGGGCTCGCCAGGCCGACATCCGCACTGCGTTGTTAAGTGGCACATGAGTGTTTGCGCTGCAGGCCCAGAGTTACAGCTTTCAGTGGATCCCGTACCAGGCATTTCAGCCTGAATACGTTAAAGCAGCGCCTGACACGTGTTCTGCTCTCACTGGAGCTCTTCAGTGAAGGGTACCTTTGTCCAGACACCAGGGAGGGCTCAGTACAGGTTCGGACAATCACAAGCCTGCGCAAAACCTTGGTTTGAAACCCCTTGGGGGCTTCTCGTCTTAAGTGCGTCTTGTGGCTTGCGTATAAATATGTAACGTTTTAAAATCAGCTCAGTCGCCTGTCTGATACTGACAGCCAGCAGAGGGAGGGCCGGGTATATCCGTTCTGGGCTGTGCCAATCAGGTTTCTCTTCCCTGCAGTATATTTCATCTGTATTTTTAGTTAACCACCATTTTCACAGTGTAACTTCCAATCGATCTGCCAGTTGCCGCCAAGGCTGTTTTTGAAATAACTGGGAGGAATTTGTACTTAACAAACTTATGTATCTGAAAAACGTGTACTAATAAAGATAAAGATGAGGGGAACAAACAGCGGCTTGGGGAGCCTGGCATAGATAACAGCGGAAAGCTAAAACGGGGCTGAGTAGGTGAGAGGAAAGAGAGATATGGGGTGAGATAGGAAAAAGGGACAGTGAAAGGGAGCGAGAGAAGGGTGAGCATGAACAGAGAAGAAGGACTAGGAAGATGAAGAGGTGGATGAAGAGACAAGACGGGGTGACGTGAAAGAGGAAATGAGAGATGTACACATGGGGTGGCTGAAGTAATGGAAATTACGCTGGATTGATTGAACTCCTTCAATTGTTATAGATGAGCATACGAGTAGGAAACAGGCGAGTGCCAAGTGCACAGCTACAGTTCAACTCCGCTCTACTCCCCTTCGCCCGGCTATAGAATCCATGACATAGTATACATTCCAAAGCTCATACACCACGAGCCTTAAAGGTACAATCACTATAAAGCATATACATTCAAAACGTAATAAGAACACAACACAACAGTGGCGAGGAGGGAGAAACAGGTGTGGGAAAAAGGGGGTGGTGATGGACAGAGTTTCTGAATGATGCAGAATACTCCTACCAAGTCAAGAGATCATGGTTTTAATCCATCACCGATTTTTAGCTCACTGCACCGTCCCAGCTCAGAACCTGGCTACATGCAAATTAGTCTGTAACTGTCCCAGTGCATGATGGGAACAGGGCAAACCAAACTACCAAGCCAATTCTTATACTGGGAAGGAAACAAGCTTCCGGGGACCGGTTTCTGGCATCACAGCCTTCGTCGGCCCGGCTTGCCTGAATCCTGATGGTGCAATGAGCAAGGGACTCACGTCTGAGCATACCCTCCCACACTGAGTGTGGATAAAATCGGTTTGGGAAAAAGGGGGTGGTGATGGACAGAGTTTCTGAATGATGCAGAATACTCCTACCAAGTCAAGAGATCATGGTTTTAATCCATCACCGTTTTTTAGCTCACTGCACCATCCCAGCTCAGAACCTGGCTACATGCAAATTAGTCTGTACCTGTCCCAGTGCATGATGGGAAAAGGGCAAACCAAACTACCAAGCCAATTCTTATACTGGGAAGGAAACAAGCTTCCGGGGACCGGTTTCTGGCATCACAGCCTTCGTCGGCCCGGCTTGCCTGAATCCTGATGGTGCAATGAGCAAGGGACTCACGTCTGAGCATACCCTCCCACACTGAGTGTGGATAAAATCGGTTTGGGAAAAAGGGGGTGGTGATGGACAGAGTTTCTGAATGATGCAGAATACTCCTACCAAGTCAAGAGATCATGGTTTTAATCCATCACCGTTTTTTAGCTCACTGCACCATCCCAGCTCAGAACCTGGCTACATGCAAATTAGTCTGTACCTGTCCCAGTGCATGATGGGAACAGGGCAAACCAAACTACCAAGCCAATTCTTATACTGGGAAGGAAACAAGCTTCCGGGGACCGGTTTCTGGCATCACAGCCTTCGTCGGCCTGGCTTGCCTGAATCCTGATGGTGCAAAGAGCAAGGGACTCACGTCTGAGCATACCCTCCCACACTGAGTGTGGATAAAATCGGTTTGGGAAAAAGGGGGTGGTGATGGACAGAGTTTCTGAATGATGCAGAATACTCCTACCAAGTCAAGAGATCATGGTTTTAATCCATCACCGTTTTTTAGCTCACTGCACCATCCCAGCTCAGAACCTGGCTACATGCAAATTAGTCTGTACCTGTCCCAGTGCATGATGGGAACAGGGCAAACCAAACTACCAAGCCAATTCTTATACTGGGAAGGAAACAAGCTTCCGGGGACCGGTTTCTGGCATCACAGCCTTCGTCGGCCCGGCTTGCCTGAATCCTGATGGTGCAATGAGCAAGGGACTCACGTCTGAGCATACCCTCCCACACTGAGTGTGGATAAAATCGGTTTGGGAAAAAGGGGGTGGTGATGGACAGAGTTTCTGAATGATGCAGAATACTCCTACCAAGTCAAGAGATCATGGTTTTAATCCATCACCGTTTTTTAGCTCACTGCACCATCCCAGCTCAGAACCTGGCTACATGCAAATTAGTCTGTACCTTTCCCAGTGCATGATGGGAACAGGGCAAACCAAACTACCAAGCCAATTCTTATACTGGGAAGGAAACAAGCTTCCGGGGACCGGTTTCTGGCATCACAGCCTTCGTCGGCCCGGCTTGCCTGAATCCTGATGGTGCAATGAGCAAAGGACTCACGTCTGAGCATACCCTCCCACACTGAGTGTGGATAAAATCGGTTTGGGAAAAAGGGGGTGGTGATGGACAGAGTTTCTGAATGATGCAGAATACTCCTACCAAGTCAAGAGATCATGGTTTTAATCCATCACCGTTTTTTAGCTCACTGCACCATCCCAGCTCAGAACCTGGCTACATGCAAATTAGTCTGTACCTGTCCCAGTGCATGATGGGAACAGAGCAAACCAAACTACCAAGCCAATTCTTATACTGGGAAGGAAACAAGCTTCCGGGGACCGGGAGGGAGAAACAGACAGGATGGATTGAGTGAGAAGAGAACACTGGATAGACGAGGCATGCGGAGGAGCAGGAGACATGTGGATAGGGGTGGGGGGAGACTGGATCTGGGGGCCGAATGAAACTGGAGAGACAGACATGGGAGGGGAAGAAGATAGATACTCAGAAGACTTGAGAAAACAGAGTGAAAACTATGGGGAAACTGTAAAACTGGAGAGGCTGGAGGTGAGCACGGAAGACACAAATATACGGATGGAGGTGAGGCAAGAGGAAGAAACCCTAGGAAGCTGGGATGCAGACATTTAGAAGGACACGAACAGGCCACGCGTGGGAGAGAAGGCAAAGTGATCGATAAGGGGACACTGGAGAGACACATGGGGAGGGCTGAGAGAAATCGGGGCAGGGAAAGAAGGAGAGCATACACGTGGGGAAACGAGCTTTGAAGAGATACACGAAAGGGAAAGAGAAAAAGACGCGCGGCCACGAGACACGCACTGTGGTGGGGGAGGGGCGGAGCGAGGTGCTTATAGAAGCGGGTGCTCTTTAAAGCTCGCCACACTGCGCGCACGCTCCTGGAAGAGAGACGGCTAAAGGAGGGGGAGCAGGAGGAGAGCCTGCGAGAGGTACGCAGAAGACTTGAGAAAACAGAGTGAAAACTATGGGGAAACAGTAAAACTGGAGAGGCTGGAGGTGGGCACAGAAGACACAAATATACGGATGGAGGTGAGGCGAGAGGAAGAAACACTAGGAAGCTGGGGATGCAGACATTTAGAAGGACACGGACAGGCCACGCGTGGGAGAGAAGGCAAATTGATCGATAAGGGGACACTGGAGAGGACACTGGAGAGGACACTGGTTAGACACATGGGGAGGGCTGAGAGAAATAGGGGTGGGGAAAGAAGGAGAGAATACACGTGGGGAAACGAGCTTTGAAGAGACACAAAAGGGAAAGAGAAAAAGACGTGCGGCCGCGAGACGCGCTCTGTGGTGGGGGAGGGGCGGAGCGAGGCGCTTAGAGAAGCGGGGGCTCTTTAAAGTTCGCCACACTGCGCGTGCGCCTGGAAGAGCAACGGCTAAAGGAGGAGGAGCAGGAGGTGAGCCTGCGAGTGGGCGCATGCGCGCCTGAACCACCGGGTTGTAAGGCCTAATGAGCCATGACAGAAAGTCAGATGGCGGCTGCGCGCATGTACGCGCGGGTAACCGCAAGCTTGAGGCCAGCAAAAGCGTGTGGTAGCACTTTGAAAACCCACTTACAAAATGTCTTGCAGAGCAGCGCATGTGCTGGCTCAGGCGAGCCCTAAAAAGGCCAAGGGGGGTCTGCAAGTCCAACAAAAAACTTCAGTGAAGCAATAGTGGAAAAATCTGCCACCCTGCCTGACTTGTTAACAACCTTAAACAAGCACTGGCATAGCCAATAGGTCTCGCTTTTGGGACCTTCAAAGTTTTTAGTTATGCAACACAATATCCTTGGTGCAACAACATCAACTGTTGCGTGGCTAAACACTTATAAGGTCCCAAAGGCGAGACCTATTGGCTATGCCAATGCTCGTTATTTTTTGTTCTTGGGGGAAACCGGGCTAGTGCCAGGAGGGTCAAGGGTGAGTGGCACGGAGGTGAGGAGTGAATGCCAGGAGGGACAAGGGTGACTGTCAGGCCATGGGGGTGAAGGGTGAGTGCCAGAGAGGTGAGGAGTGAGTGCCAGGGAGATGAGACGTAAGAGTCAGGAGGGTCAAGGATGAGTGCCAGGGAGGGGAAGGGGGAGTGCCGAGAAGGGGAAGTATGAGTGCCCGGGATGAGGGGTAGCTGCCAGGCCAGGGGGGTGTGAAGGGCTAGTGCCACGGAGGTGAAGGTTGAGTGCCAGGGAGATGAAGGTGGAGTGCCATGGAGGTGAGATGTAAGAGTCAGGAGGGTCAAAGGTGAGTGCCAGGGAGGGGAAGGGTGAGTGAAAGGGGTGAGGGGTAGCTGCCAGGCCAGGGGGATGAAGGGCTAGTGCCATGGAGGTGAAGGGTGAATGCCAAGGGGGCGAGTAGTGAATACCAGGAGGGACATGGGTGAGTGTCAAGGAGGTGAAGGATATGTGCTAGGGAGGGGAAGTATGAATACCAGGAGGGTCGAGGGTGAGTGTCAGAGAGGTGACAGTTGAGTGTCACGGAGAGTCAATGCTGAGTGCCAGAGAGAGAGATGGGTGAGTGCCAGGTTCGAGGAGTGACTGCCAGGCCTGAGGGGTGAAGGGTGAGTGCCAGGGAGGTGAGGGGTGAGTGACAGACTGCAAACAGTAGTGAGCTGGGGTCTAGAAGGAGGTGCAGAGATCATCACCCGGTGTGTGCCAGGCTGGGACGCACCAGTGCCAGGCCAGACTTGGGTGGATGCAAGAACCTCTGAAAGGCGGGTGCCAAGTCACTCGTAACCTTAGTACAGGAGTGGGGTGCGCAGGAGAGAGTAACATCTTCAAACAAGAAACTAGTCAAAATCCTGAAAACTCAACTTTATGGTCTTGCAACCTTATGTGGCAAATAATTAGCAAATGAATGGGCTTCCGTAGCGGACTTGCAGCTTGTTACAGCAACTTATTGAGATAAAGTTTGCATTGCAAATAAGCCAAAGCTAACAGAATTTGAATTAGTAATGGTAAGATTCGCAATGAACTAGCAACAAGTTGAAAAAGAACCCCAGAATTGAACCCAGGATACAGAATAATAAAAATGGGGGCAATATTGGTCTCCTTTTCACAGCTGAAAGCCAAAAAAACAGGGTGTTGTGGAGGACTCGGAATCTGGTGGAAACCAAACTTTTAAAAGTCAATTTATCATAAAACTGCCACGCCAGTGCCAATGCCCTTCTCCTAAGACACAACCTCTGTGAAACAAACCGATTAGAATAACTGTTTGCTGTTTAAAACTCAGCGGGGCACGAATGCAGTTTAGTATTCTGGTTATTGCTTGAAGGAAGGATAAGAAACCTGGTTACCTTTGTCTGTACCACTGATATCTATGTGGATCGGAGAAAATGCATGGAGCGGTATGGTTGACACGAGACGTGCAGGCTTCTTAAATATTTTAGAGATTGGATTGTCAAGCACTAGGAAGCAAGAGTGAATGCTGAAGAAAACTAGAAACGCGAACACTTTCATGGTGAACGCGGCCGTGAAAGTTAAACTGTTCGCGATCACGTGAAAGTGAAACTGATCGTGATCGCGCTACCTGGCTGAGAGGAGGCTGATAGGCAGTGAGTGGCTGGAGGGGGGTGTGTGTGTTTGTGTGTGGTTGTGGTTCTGTGTGTGTGGTTGTGTGTGTGTGTGTGTGGTTGTGTGTGGGTGGGTGTGGTTGTGTGGGTGTGTGTGTGGGTGTGTGGTTGTGGGTGGGTGTGTGGTTGTGATTGTGTGTGGTTGTGTGTGTGTGGTTGTATGTGTGTGTGATTGTATGTGGTTGTGTTTGTCTGGGGTTGTGTGTGTGTGGTTGCGTGTGTGTGTGGTTGTGTGTGTGTGTGGTTGTGTGTGTGTGGTTGCGTGTGTGTGGTTGCGTGTGGTTGTGGGTGTGGTTGTGTGTGTGATTGTGTGCGTGTGTGGTTGTGGGTGTGGTTGTGGTTGGTTGTGTGTGCGGTTGTGGTTGTGTGTGTGTGGTTGTGTATGTGTGGTTGTGTATGTGGTTGTGTGTGGTGTGTGTGTGTGGTTGTGTGTGTGGTTGTGTGTGTGGTTGTGTGTGTGGTTGTGTGTGTGGTTGTGTGTGTGGTTGTGTGTGTGGTTGTGTGTGTGGTTGTGTGTGTGTGGTTGTGTGTGTGTGGTTGTGTGTGTGTGGTTGTGTGTGTGGTTGTGTGTGTGTGTGGTTGTGTGTGTGTGTGGTTGTGTGTGTGTGTGGTTGTGTGTGTGTGTGTGTGGTTGCATGTGTGTGTGGTTGCATGTGTGTGTGATTGTGTGTGGTTGTGTTTGTCTGGGGTTGTGTGTGTGTGGTTGCGTGTGTGTCTGGGGTTGTGTGTGTGTGGTTGCGTGTGTGTGTGTGGTTGCGTGTGTGTGTGTGGTTGTGTGTGTGTGGTTGCGTGTGTGTGGTTGCGTGTGTGTGTGGTTGTGTGTGTGGTTGTGGTTGTGTGTGTGATTGTGTGTGTGTGTGCGTGTGTGGTTGTGGGTGTGGTTGTGTGTGGTTGTGTGTGCGGTTGTGGTTGTGTGTGTGGTTGTGTATGTGTGGTTGTGTATGTGGTTGTGTGTGGTCAATTTATCATAAAACTGCCACGCCAGTGCCAATGCCCTTCTCCTAAGACACAACCTCTGTGAAACAAACCGATTAGAATAACTGTTTGCTGTTTAAAACTCAGTGGGGCACGAATGCAGTTTAGTATTCTGGTTATTGCTTGAAGGAAGGATAAGAAACCTGGTTACCTTTGTCTGTACCACTGATATCTATGTGGATCGGAGAAAATGCATGGAGCGGTATGGTTGACACGAGACGTGCAGGCTTCTTAAATATTTTAGAGATTGGATTGTCAAGCACTAGGAAGCAAGAGTGAATGCTGAAGAAAACTAGAAACGCGAACACTTTCATGGTGAACGCGGCCGTGAAAGTTAAACTGTTCGCGATCACGTGAAAGTGAAACTGATCGTGATCGCGCTACCTGGCTGAGAGGAGGCTGATAGGCAGTGAGTGGCTGGAGGGGGGTGTGTGTGTTTGTGTGTGGTTGTGGTTCTGTGTGTGTGGTTGTGTGTGTGTGTGTGTGTGGTTGTGTGTGGGTGGGTGTGGTTGTGTGGGTGTGTGTGTGGGTGTGTGGTTGTGGGTGGGTGTGTGGTTGTGATTGTGTGTGGTTGTGTGTGTGTGGTTGTATGTGTGTGTGATTGTATGTGGTTGTGTTTGTCTGGGGTTGTGTGTGTGTGGTTGCGTGTGTGTGTGGTTGTGTGTGTGTGTGGTTGTGTGTGTGTGGTTGCGTGTGTGTGGTTGCGTGTGGTTGTGGGTGTGGTTGTGTGTGTGATTGTGTGCGTGTGTGGTTGTGGGTGTGGTTGTGGTTGGTTGTGTGTGCGGTTGTGGTTGTGTGTGTGTGGTTGTGTATGTGTGGTTGTGTATGTGGTTGTGTGTGGTGTGTGTGTGTGGTTGTGTGTGTGGTTGTGTGTGTGGTTGTGTGTGTGGTTGTGTGTGTGGTTGTGTGTGTGGTGTGTGTGTGTGGTTGTGTGTGTGTGGTTGTGTGTGTGTGGTTGTGTGTGTGTGGTTGTGTGTGTGGTTGTGTGTGTGTGTGGTTGTGTGTGTGTGTGGTTGTGTGTGTGTGTGGTTGTGTGTGTGTGTGTGTGGTTGCATGTGTGTGTGGTTGCATGTGTGTGTGATTGTGTGTGGTTGTGTTTGTCTGGGGTTGTGTGTGTGTGGTTGCGTGTGTGTGTGTGGTTGTGTGTGTGTGGTTGCGTGTGTGTGGTTGCGTGTGTGTGTGGTTGTGTGTGTGGTTGTGGTTGTGTGTGTGATTGTGTGTGTGTGTGCGTGTGTGGTTGTGGGTGTGGTTGTGTGTGGTTGTGTGTGCGGTTGTGGTTGTGTGTGCGGTTGTGGTTGTGTGTGTGGTTGTGTATGTGTGGTTGTGTATGTGGTTGTGTGTGGTGTGTGTGTGGTTGTGTGGTTGTGTGTGTGTGGTTGTGTGTGTGTGGTTGTGTGTGTGTGGTTGTGTGTGTGTGGTTGTGTGTGTGGTAGGGGTTCCCAGGGTTATTTTGTTCCAATTCCAGCGCTGACGTTGAAAGAACATACGCCTGGTGTCCCATTTACAGCATGCTGGCTGTCTAGAAATCCACATTCCGGAACTGTACACAGCGCAGATCATTCGGGAATTTAAGCAGAGAATATCAACTGAGATAAATATTTCAGTGGAAACACAGGAAGCAAAACATATCAAAATGCGGTTTGAAAAGGGCCTAGAGGGAGCTGCTTTACAACACGCTCGCCAGAAGGTACGCGCCTCCTGTTAATTTGAAGGTCGCGCATAGGTGTCTGAGCGCAGCTGGGCCTTATGCAAGGCGCATATTGAGAGGAATCATCGCCGCGTCTGCCTCGAATGAAAACTCTGATGATGTGGGAATGAGCGCCTGTGCCTCGAAAGGGTTTAGACATCTCGTCATCTGAAACTCTCTGAATGCCGAGCCGTGCGGCCACTGCTCGAATTCTAATAAGACTCGACAAAAGAGGACAGTTTCAAGGAGCATTTTTTATTTCTTGAACTTGGAAGGAGAGCTGGTTGTAGGGCTAAATCACGCCTAGAATTTAGCCGCCATGATGGAAAGGTTTAGAATTTCCAGGAAACGCTTTCGCAGGTCAGTATCGAACAGGACCTACGTTGTCTATACACAACAGTGCTGCGAGAAGCCAGATCGGCGTTTATATAATCAAATGGGTATCTGCCACATGGCCAAGTAGATAAGCACAAATAGTTGTGAAAAAATAAAAAAAACGGAAAATGCCATGGAAAGAACATAAGCGGCAGACAATATTAACAAGCATTGGCCGCGCGGCCGTGAAAATGACACGGCCGCGCGGCCCGCGAAAGGGAAAGTGATCGCGGTCGTGATCAAGCGCGGCGGAGGAAAGACACATGGTGGCTGCGCGCGTGCACGCTCACGTGCACGCAAGCTTTAGGCCACAGGCAGCACTTTGAAACCCCGTACAAAAAATGTCTCGGCCAGACCAGCGCATGCGCTGGATAAGGCGAGACCTAAAAAACAAATGCAGTCAAGCTTGATCAAGCAACATACAAAACAGGAAAAACCCGGAAAAAGGGGATCTACGTTCTGGATAAGCAACAACATCTAATGAACCAGAAGTAACAGATGGTACAGTAATTACAATCAATAAAATACCTCCAGACAAGAACTGGAGCTCAGCCACCAGCTCTGAGATTAGACACGATGGCAGGACATTAGATCAAAGACCAATTGAAGGACAGCTCTCCAGACGGCAAAAGAAAAAACTACAGAAATCGCTGAAAACAAACAAAAGGAAAAGCGCAATGTCACTCATACAAAAACAAGAAAGGCCTTCCGTACTCAAACAAATTTGCAATCAGGTAGACATCGGCACAGTTAGCCCCGACAAGGGTCCAATGATCTATCCCATTTTTAAAATGAGAAATAGCACCATAGCCGAGGCTTCACCGGCGAACAATGGCCAGGAAACTTCCTTACCAAATCACTCGAACGAGAAACCAACTGAGGGCCCCATCAAGGCGACTATCACGCTGCATGAAACCCATACTGTCACCAATCCCCAAATACAATCTTAATCTGAGGTGGTGAATGTCAACCATAACAACGCCTCCAAAAGAGTAGCCGGCTGGGAGGCAAAGGGACTACCCAAGACCAGTAAAAACATGAAAAGTCCAACAATAGGATAGAAGGCCGCGGAGTTACAACCATGAGAGAAGATAGAGAAGTTGATAGTAGCTTCTGTGCAGGAACCTTGCTTCCTGAAAGGATTCCCACCTGTAATGAAAACACAATGCAATGGCCATAACACAGCGGCTTTACAACCCACATTAGCATGGAAGATGCCGCAGGACTTCCAGCGGCAGACCTGTGAGCAATCTTTTAATAATGATTCGGATGGGAAAACAAGTCATTCCTTGCCAGAACAATGGCCAAACATGGCTCCCAGATCAAACAACTGTGCATGATGGGCAGAGTAATGAGTGTAAGGGAATCAACTTGGGAAATGGTCACCAGCAAGATACGGAGCATAGTCATCCTCACGCCTGAATTTGAGACAAGAGGCCCGGGCGACATCTTAAATCGCTCAAACATTCTATACCTCCTATCGTGCATATCCTCATTGGGCTACTTAAAATCAGCCCATCTTGAATCAGTGCACTTCAAAAATTACCCCTGGATAAGCCATAGGGAGTCAACCCTAACAAAGTGGACCAACAAGCAAGATATCCAAAACATTATGGCAGAAAAAAATCTACTTGGGGATTGGGGGGTCCGCGTAGATAATTGTCCAACTGAAAAGTACCCCCAAATATTATTACAGAGGCTGCCTAAACAAACTGCAATAGCACCACAGAAAAGCATTCTAAGGGGCATTAAATCGACCCAGAGTCTACATCGCAATACCATAATAAATCAAGCTCGCGAAGGGGGACACTACCAGAAAATGCATGGAGACAAGAGCACCCCAGGACGCCACTTCAGAAGACTGTGACTGGATCTCAACAGCCCTGCACACCAACGGGAGGACAAATCCCTAGCACTCAAGAAGCAACAACAAGAACCAACCTCAGATTAATAAGCTGGAACGTGGCAGGCCTTAAATCAACCCTAGTGAATAAGGAAGCCACGAATCTGCTCAAAACAGGAGATATCCTAGGTCTACAGGGAACGTAGACGATAACATCAAACCCCATTAAAGGCTTATAGGCAATACATACTTGGGCCGATAAGAAAAATATCTTTGGAAGACCGACCGGTGGGGTATCAATCTTTGTAAAATTAAACCTGCAAGTACAAATTGAGGAATGGCCTACGAACTCCCCTGATGTCCAGATCGTCACTATAAAGGGAATAATATTAAAGGGTATTCCAACCACAATTGCAGTAATTAACCTCTACATCAACCCAAATAATAAGGTAAAAACAGCAAGGAAGGCCACTGGCCAAATCAGAGAATACCTCTATGAAAACCCGGGCCATGAATGTATCATCACCAGGGACTTAAAAATTAGAGACCCGTGCCACCCGGATCAACATCAAGGAGATAAAAGTTGGAACCTCATGGAAACCTGCATCAACGAATTTAACCTGGAGTCCACGAACCAAGTGGGGCAGCCAAAAAAGAAACAACAACCAACATTCAAAAACATCTCCACGCTTGACTACATCTTTCTGTGCCAGATCTTATTGAGGAGGTGTAAAGAATACAAGGTGACACACACTACCACGAGCGACCACCATCCATTCTTGTCAACATAAGCACAATGATGCACGTTGAACACTTAACTGCGGGCAAAAAGCTTCAATCACGCTCTGCTACAGCACCGATAAAACGTATAAAATGGGGTCCAATAAGCCAAGTGAGATACAACACTTGGAAACAGGCCATATGCATAACCAGACCACAGAAAAGCTGGCCGGATATAATTTTTCGTTATCTAATGCACTGACTACAAGAAGACAATCCGCATATAAAGGAAAACGTAGTAGAAACGGGTCAACTAACCACTCTGAATTCAAAGAGAGTAAAATGAGGTGTCGTCTGGCAGAGGAACAGCATAGGAGGAAAAAATGCACACGGTCAGAATTACTCTTGAAAACAGCCAGAAGATTGAACAAAAATATTGTCTGGCAGTTGAAACAAACCATCACGGATGACAAATGGAAACATATCTATGCATTGCTTGCTCCCAGTAAGAGCAGGGAATTTTGGAGTCATGTCAACGGTCTTAATGGTGGAAGTTACACACACAATGCCTTACCCGCCAACAAATGGGCAGCCCACGCAACAAGGCTATACGTCGATCAGGACAAATCCAGGGCAAAAACTACGGAGGCTGAAGGCTATCACATCGATGAGCAGGTGATCGAGGATCTCGTCCACACAGAAAATGAAACTTTGAATATATTGAAGGGAATCAGGAAGGACAGGGCTCCAGGGCCTAATGGGCTACCAGGAAGCGTCATCAAAGAAGATCGGGACTTCTGGGCCCCCCACATGCGTGACCTATTCAATCACTGCTACAACACCTCCGGCGTACCAGACTTGTGGAAAGGCTCAACCCTCAACCCATCTATAAGAAAGGAGAAGCTTCACAGACAGAGAACTATAGACTCATTGCATTACTAGACGTTGACCGGAAGGCATCCACAAAAGTGCTCCTGAAAGCGTTCCGAGTCATGGATAACAGATAACCGAACCATACCACAATACCAAACAGGATTTCAACCGAACTCTTCGACAATGGACAACACCATTGCATTATCATATCTGGCAACTAAGGCCACAGAGGGCGCCACCCCTCCCCTATACGCCTGCTTTGTCGACTACAGTGCTGCTTTTGATGATATCGATCGCAACATACTGTGGGCTAAACATGCAAAGTGGGGCATACCCAGGAAACTCCTGGCGGCTATCATGTCGCTCCACACCGGCACTTGGGTCCGCACTAAGCTCACACAGGCATGTGCAACAGACAAGATATACACAAATAAAGGACTAGAGCAGGGCTGTGTGATCGCTCAGACATTGTTCAACTTATATATTGCGGACCTGAGAGAGGCTCTTTTAAAAACCAACATCTTCCCACCCAAATTGGGGCATCTCAGACTACCAATTATGCAATATGCAGATGACCTTGTCATATTGGACCAGACCAGAATAGGCATGAAAAGGGCATTGGGTACTGCTCTTCGGCCATAAACCAAAAAAAATCCTTATTGGGCTGGCATCTCGACCATTAAGAATTGCCACTGCAAACAAGTATACCTACCTGGGAGTACAATTCTCAGATACCTGCAGAACAATACTGCAGGCCAAAACACTGGAGGCAAAAGCGGCCAAGGTTACACACCCCCTATGCAGATTACACGAGAAACTTGTAAGCCATTCAACGGAGGGCATATGACGAGTAATGCAAGCCAAGCTAATTCCAACACTGAGCTACGGCCATCTTGCCTTCCCGGGCCTATTGACCGACAAATTGGAGCATCTGCACATCATGGCCTTCAGAAAGGTTTTTAGGTTGTCATACTCGAGAAGGTGCACATTGATTCAACTAGAGTTTAATTTAACAACAATGGACATAGAATGTAAGAAAAATATAGTGAAATTCCATCATCAGGTGACTAAGGCAAGCCCAGGCACTTTAAGGAAAGCACTCCAAATTCTCTTCACCGACAACACTAGCCGATGGGCAAGGTACCTCGTGTCAACCAATAACACACTGTGCCCGCCAGCTGATTCCCTAATGGACACCCAACTGCCAAAAGCCAGCTTGAAAAACCTGCTAAAGAAGCAGGGAAAGATCATTTCAAGACACCAGGACATTGAAAGGATTAGAAACATTCGTGGATTAGAGGGCCTTGTTCACTCACACAAAGCTACTCAATGCCAATCATACCTGATAGCAGGACTGGGCAAGCCCTTCAGAATGTTTTGAGGAACAGGCTTCTAACTTTACCAATACAGGTCTACAAGGCACACTGGAAAATGACATCAACAGGAAGCAGCGGATGCCGTTTGTGCCAGTATCATACAGAATCTGCAGAGCATGTCGTCTGATGCTGCCCAGTTTTGTTAAGCCCTAGGCGCCTTTACCCAAGAACATTGTTTATTCAAAACAAAGAAAGAACATGCAAGGAGGCTCTAACATTTATCTATACCACCACAGTGCCAATGGAGATCGCACATGTCGGAAAGTTTTTTGCTGTAGCTGGAAAGACTTTAAGCCAAACTCAAGAACAAAAACTGAAATAAATAACAGCAAAATAACACACTTGTTACACTTCCTGTCGGCGTGCAATATCATCACTGCATCATCTTACATCATGTCTTACCTATTAGATGCACTAAAAACATTGCACTGATTTATGAAGAAAAAGTCATCAGCTATTTTTATAACTCTTTTAGATGCTATTTTTAACCAACCAAATGCTTTTTTAATTATGAAAGTAATATGTAAGTAATATGTACTGTATTTCTAAATGATTTTAGGTAATCATACAATAAAGAATAACTTTTCCTAGCAGATTTCAGTTCCCCTTCAGAATGATTAGAGATGGAATTGACCACTTCAGGCAGGGGCACTGATTTGGAACTGAAGCTCACGTCTGCCGATTAGGAAGAATCCCAGTGATTTGCCATTGTCAGCTATAGAGGGGTGCCAGTTGAGAAAGTGTCAGGAGTCGATCCAGAATTGGTAGACTTCATGGGTTAAATTAAGAGAAATTCTGTTTTTATTTTCCTTTTTTATTATTTGTTAGGGTTGCATTTTAGGTGGATGATGTGCATTCATCTTTTAATTGTCTCCTGTATTTTAGAAAAGAGAGAAATGTCAGAGGGAGCAAACCTTTAGGTCCCTCAAAGTGTCAACAGCATATCAATAAAAGAGGGTACCAAGAGTGAGAACCCTAAGAGGTGCCATGTAGAGATTAACATGTTGGGTGAAGGGATAGAGCCACAGGGAACCTCTGGTAGAATCTTCGACAAGTTGTAAAAATGCTGCTGATTCTAACTCCTAGGGGCCCGTCCGATTGGACAAATAGGAAGAGAACCATTCAAGAACAATTCCCTCAGCGCACATGCTCTCTTTGAGGATGTTGATCAACAGAGAACGATTGGCCGGGTTAAATGCAGCAGACAGGTCTAGCAGCACTAATGTGCAGGAGTGTCCAGTGTCGAGTAGTCGTAAAGCATAGTCAACAACTTGGAGGATGGCGGTTTTGGTGCTTCAACCCTGAAGAAAGATGTATTGACAATTATTGAGGAGATCATTGATCTCGATGCGTTTCATGGGCTGCAGAGGAACAATGTTCTACCACCTTTTCTAGTAAGAGTAGACCAGAGATAAAACAAAGGTTATTGAGATAATTTACGTTCAACCATTAGTGGATATTTCAATGGGGCAAACATTGACACACACTTGGCGCCTGTATTTTGCCCACAATGATTGCCTTTTTTGTATGATTTTTTTAACGGGGTAACATTCTCGGGCCCCTGCTGCCCTCCCCACACTGCTCAGGGGCATTTTGCCACCACCTCCAACTGCAGCGCTGTATTATTAGGCAATGCAGATGGTGAAAAGTTCATTGGCAAAAAAAAAAAAGGTAGAATAAAGTCCGCATACCCCACTAAAAAAGTCTTTAAAAGGGGTGAGACCTGGCCAGTTTTGAGGCAAATAAGTAAAGTGCCTTGCGAGAAAATTTCACTTTGACATCCAGGGAGAGTTTCTGCCATATTCTCTTGGTTTTGTGTGCAATATATGAAGCAAAGCTTGAGTTGCTGTCAATATGAAAACAGAAGAATTGGGCACTGTTGACGAGTCTCAGGCTGAAGCCACTGTGTCTCATTTCATCCAACCATCTTTGGGCTTGATGTTCTTTGTCAGCACTGGCGTTCAGGACATGCTCTGTCTTGATTGGCTTGAGATACAAATGACATCTAGGCCTAGATGTACAACCGGTCTCTTTCTGCGCGCCGATTCTTGAGGCTGAAGCAGGGCACATACGCTGTTTTTTTACAAAGGGAAACTAAAGGAATCAGATTCTGAACAGTAATCTTCCAGGTGGGTAATGAAGAGAAGGCAACTGAATTGAATGAGGGTGTTCTTTGATTGTTGTGGTCTAGAATGCCAAGCTAAGACCCACATCGAGTCCTGACAAAAGCTTGAAAGATCTACAGTACCAAAACAGAAATGAGAGAAAATATTGTTTTCTGTATACAATGCATGACTGAGATTAATGAGTAATTCTCAAGCATTTTAGAACCATGGACCAATTTTCTGAACAACAATCTTTCGTGACACACTTAGCTTTGATGTAAAGGAGGTGGGTGATTCTTTTAATTTAACTAAAGCATTGTGTGGTGGCGCACTGCCATTTACCAACGGCTAACTTTCCATTGAAATGACCAATAAACGTGCAGGCATACAATTTTACTGATAAATTTATATTGCACACAAATGATAGTGTGTTGAAATCCGGCTTCAGTGAATATTTGTCATTTGCGCACCACCAAGTAAAGTGCCTTGATTGGTTTTTATCCTATTTAAATCTTTGCTTCCACACACACTTCATAATTACAAACAACGTGCTTCATGTTTGCTTTCCTGACTGCTGAATATGTACAGTTCATTTACAGGTATTTACATTTTATTGGGTGTTACAAAAAAATCTCAAAAGAAAGGGGGAGACAAGAGGAAAAAAGACGAGAGGGGCCTATCCACCTACATCTATACTCTTAAAAACAAAAGAGCAATCTGTGTTCAGTGTACTAACCCTCCACAGGATAGAGAAAACCCTTGGTTTTATATATAACCATCACATACCAGGGTTGCCCCTTTGTGGTATGTTCATCATATGGTTCCTCCCGTTCCACTGTGAAATGGTCGTGCTGCGACCTGCAAAATACGTGGGAGCACGGAGTGGTATACTCCGAATTATAGAAGGAATAGGAGTGGGAGGGGTCATACGTGGGAGGTTAAAAATACCTGCCTAGTAGGTAAGTGATATTTTAATCTGTCCTCCGGGTAGGATGGTCAAAAAAAGGGGAGAGAGTATAAAGTGTAGTTGATAATGTACCCGACCTCCTAATGGAATACATGTTTCAAGCCAATACCCATAGCTTTTCTTTAGGACTAGGGATCTAACTCCCTGATTCGGGAAACAGCCGTAACAACGCAGGCAGAGCCACATATGCCATTCCAACGCATGCACAACCATGCTTGCCTTAACCATGCATCTGTCTTAACCACGCATGTGCGTGGTTAGGGCAGATAGCGTTCTAGTGTTCAGGATGGGCGAGGAGAAGAGGAGGGTTATCTAAGAAAACCAAAGGTATCCTGTGGAGAATTAGTACAGGGAACACAGACTGGCTCTTTTGCTACAAAAAAATGACAACCTGCATCCTTTCCCTTCACATTGCCTGAATCCCAGCAAGATTGTCGCATAATTAACTTACTTTTATTTCTCTGACTGCAAAGTGAGAGGAGTCTATCAACACAAATCCTCATGTTAAAAAATAAGCAGCAATATGTCAGAAGACAGCCTGACATTTTACCTCTATCTCTGAAGAGCAGCAAATGCGACAAGATAAATACAGACTTTAAAAGGATCTTTTTTCACGACCCATAGTTTGGGAAATGCAGAAATTAAACAAATGAAAGAGCACTCCATAATAATTCATTGTACTTCTGAGATCTAAATCTTTCCCTCATCCATTGAAATGCATTGAAACACACGCACACCGCAGGAGACAAATGATACACCAATCAGCACGAGGAGGGAAATAAGTACTTCAAGTCCATTCTGTGTATGTTTAAGGAATTGGTAACAGTAGGTGTTGCAAACAACTGCGCTGTCACTCTAGACCCCGGATTGCTGCAGAATGTAAACATTGCTTATAAATATGGCGAGGCTTTTTCATAAATATGTGCACAAACTGTCGGTGATGGCTTTGAACCAGGCCATGGATATCAAGAGAATAAAATATGTTCCACGGAGTTGGCAGTAACACCCCTCCTCAACATTTGGCAGGTTTTAATAAAAAAGGAACAGATGACTAACACTTTCATCCTTGTGACGAGCAAGAGCGGATTATAACTAAGCCGGTAATTAATAGCATTTCTTATTAACCTGTAGGTCAGGCGTCTTTTTAATGCAAAGTAAACATGCGCTACGAGGAGGTCGCATGGGAAAAGCACACTGCTTAAAAAATTCAAGACAGAGACAATGCCCTTTAAATAGATCACAAAAATAGAAAGAGGCGCTGGACTATCCAGGCTGCACCTCACTTATTTATCACTCATAGTATAAATGAACTGTGCATAAATTCTCCGGCATTTGTCGCCCTTAAGTATCGACAGATTCCAAAGTTGTTGCGAGCAAGGAGGTGCACCAGGAAGATAAATCCAGTCCCATAAGATTTGTAAAGAAATCCTTTATCAGTCTTCAAGATTCTTTTTTGTAACAAATTCAATCCGGCCAACGTGTTTCGTAACAAAAAAAACTCCTGGAACTTCGTCAGGGCTTTACGATTGAATAGGCCAATACACTTCTGCCTGTGAGTGAAGTATGAGTTTTGAACTCAGATCGCAGTCACACGAGAAGGCTCACTTATCATTGTGGCAGTTATGGAGCTTGAGCATGCCCACACAAACTAGGGGAGAGAATGTGGCCTAACAGCTAAGGCAGTAGACCGCCGAGCTGGGGAACCGGGTTCGAGTCTCGGCAGGGACGCTCAACGTTCTGTGATTCTGGGCAAATCACTTAATCTCCCTGTGCCTAACAAAAAAATGAATGTGTCCCACTGTAACGTAACTGCTGCTCATGTAAAGCGCTCCGATACCTTGGGGTCTAGTTCCCGCTGTGGAAAACTCCACAAAAACAAAAAACTAATATACGTTGCTAGACTACTGGAGATACTAGAGGTGTATTGGCCCTGACGAGGTTCCAGGAGTGTTTTTTGGAATGAAACTCATTGGCTGGATTGCACGTGTTACAAAAAATCTTGAAGACTGATAAAATAAAGGATTTCTTTACAAAACTTATGGGACTGAATTTGTTTTCCTGGTGCACCTCCTTGCTCACAACAACAATGCCATTTTAACATTGCATACTGGCTCTGTATTTGCCTTAACCAATCACCAAGAAGTTAACCAAACAGACATTATACAGGAGTTCCTAGTCACCTGTAGCTGGCTGGGCCACAGACTCGCGTACATCAGAGGGTTGGCAATCCAGAAATTTGAGGTCATGCTCTTGCTTGATTCGGCATAGGATGTCCGGGCTGATGAAGGGGAGGCCTGTGGGGAAAGAAGGCAGCAGGTGAGGAATCATCACTCCTTAACTAAGGGGAATGTAGACTGCTTAGAGAGTGGCGTACATTGGAAGCATCAATAAGAAAAAAAATACACAACAACTAAAGTAACTTCGCTCACCTCCAAATCTTCAACAACCTCCTCGCAAGGCACTCCGACGCAGTGCTCCTAAGCCTAGAAGCCCCGCGTAGTATAACATTGAATAGAAGGGGTCCTCCCATGTGCTGATCATAGGACCATTTACTTTTTCAAGGTTAATCTCAAGTTATTGATTTAGGGATGCATATTTTCAGAGTCTTACATTTGAGCTTGTTGTTCTATCAACATCCGATTAATTACTTGCACCCTTCTGGTGTGCCGTTATGGTATGTTGGCCTGTAGGTGGCAGTGTTGCTACATCTAAAGGCATCTATTTTGCTTTAATTAAAACTATTCCTTTAATCAGCGGAGTCATCTGCTAGCGTATTGTTACCAAATCTCTAAAAGATACAAAGTTGAAATTGATTCTGCCAAGAGAAATAGAATGGATGTTATTGCCTGTTTGGTGTATCATTCTGCCTGTCGGGAAGGGCTTCCACTGGAATACACGAGGGACTGATTCTTACATCTGCAACTGGTCACTCTGTCGTCGCTTTATCTCCTACATATATTCTAAACAGAAAGCAATACATCTATGTACGTTTTCGCAGGGTTGGCAAAGCCAATAGGAAATGCTTTAATAAGACACTTATCTTGCCTCCCTCAGCTCCAGCACTCTACAATGGTTGTTGAATCTGTCTAAACGCCTTCATCGTCCCCTGCTTCAAGTCCGACTCTCTTCGGACTACGCCTAAGGTAAACACCCGTCCCGGTTACATTCCCTCACGAACCACCCCCTTTACCAGGCTCACTCCATCTTCACCCCCTCTTTCCTTCCTCCAGATCCCGTCGTGTGAGATTCGCGGTCTTGCCCACGAGCTTCAGGCACCCATTGAGCTGCTAGCCAGGTCAGCGCACACCGACTAATATGTCTTGCAATAATTCCATCACTGCGTCGTGTCCGTTGAATTTCACACGGTTCTCCCTCCGTAAGCACCTAAATTGGCATCGAACTTGCTCTAAATATCACCGCGCCACCCCCGGTCATTCTACCACACGTGTCGTTACTTTTGGGTCATCTCTTTATGACACGCATCAGTAGCTGGTCACACCGCCTTTCTTCACCCACATACGCCTTTCTGACATCCTTTTTCACTGACAACAAAGGGCACTCTTCACATCTCTTGTTGCCCCCTCACCGTCGTTGACCTGTTGGGTCTTGTATTCACAATGTGCGCCACTGCACACAGCAACGTTGCCATTCCTGTCCGCATGTCCACCATCACGTTCACGTCAACCCACCTTATTCACATGGCGAATTGTTCCACATCATCCAAACGGCTTTAGAATAGATATGCTCTAAGTGAGGTGGATCATTTTTACTGTTTATTTATTATTTTTTTGTTGTTTCTTTGTTTCCTGTCTCATAACCCTACAGGCTTCTTGACACTACTTATCAGGCAACAGTTCATACTCTAGTCCTGATGATGATCCCGTAGTATTGAGAGCTAGGGATCGAAACGTCGACCTTTGTAGCAAACACCACAATTTGACCATTGTGTAAAAACTATTGTGTTTGTTGGTATGAGCTTACGTAGTATTACCATGTAAATGTAAGCCACCTTTTGCTCTTCTTTCAACCATTTTCCTTGCCTGTTATTTCCTTCTTGTGTCTATACTCCCTATCCCCTTACTTCAACGCTCGGTACAGGATTGTGCCGTTAGCTATCCCTGTTGTGCCCTGTATTTCGTCCATCCTTTTGTTATCTTAATTAAATAAATATTCCTCTGTCCGGCTGGACACTGGAAGACCATCCATAGTGCTCATTGTAGTCTATGTTGAAATGTTTATACTATTTCCTCCTATGCCAAGGACCTTTGTTCTTTAAAATAAAAAAAATAAAAATTAATAAGATAAACAGCATGCGTGCACACAACACATGTAAAGAGTATTGGCGAAATTCTGTGTTGACAAGCGTGATCATATTTTTATTTTTTTATTAAAAAATGACCTATTTGCTTTGCCAACGCTCATTACATCTATATGCGACTCAAAACCATTAATTTAATTATTAGAGGGAGACCCCTGTACTCCCTATTTTTAGACTATTCCATACACCCCTTACCCTTAGTGCACCGCTTTTTTTTTTTTTTTTTAAATACATTTTTATTAATTCCAAACAAACATAGGCAGACATAATCAGGATACCAAGTCTAACTTGTGCTCATCTATCAATAACATATGCTGGTTCCTCCCAAATACAAACCACCCATCCACATCCAACAGATCCTATGAACTGTCCCTCAGAATAATGGTACCAGTGAGCACCCAGGTTGTTGAGAAATAAACATAGTAGGAACAGCCAGTTAGCAATAAGAAACTTAAAAGCGATACCTGAGCCACACACTGTAAGAAAACAAAACGAGTCAAAAGCCCCCCCCCCCTACCCCTTATACCTACCCCCTACCTGGCATGTCACACACAGCAAAAGTTTACACTAACATCAGGGTGTAGCACAACAGTTCACAGTGCAAGTACCACATGTTGTGTACCAGAACGTTCTGCAGCGACAAGGATAGTTACAATCAGAGATGTAATAGATATAGACAATCAGATATGGGAAAATACATTCATCAGGGTAATACAACAGGTTCTCCAGCCATGGAATCCACATCTAGATCTGCTTCCGGGGCATTCAGTAGGACTACCAACGCCTCCCAAGCCCTTGCCACCTCCAAGGCTTTTCACACTCCGCCCATTTAAGAAAATCAACTTTCCACTGCTGTATACTGGGGCCTCGCTTGGATTTCCAATGTACTTTAATATTTATTTTAGCCAAGACGAGGCCCAAATCCAAGAATTTACTAGTGATCTTATTTTTGGATGTGTGGCGGAACCAGTGCAGCAGACAAGGGCCTATAGCGGGTTCTATCTCTATCGGTAATGTCGCACAATAGCGTAACCACCTCCTCACAATATGTCCCAAACTGGGGGCAATCACACAGCATGTGGCGGAAGTCCGCATCCTCCGTATTGCATCATGGGGATAGCGCTGTGTGGGTGCCAAAGTATGTGTTAATCTTGGCTGGGGTGAGGTAAGCTCTATGTAGTATAAAAAAATGTACCAACTGGAATTGGGCATTCCTAGTGCTTTTCCAAGCCCGTTCAACCAGTTCTGCCCACACCTTCTCAGGGATCTCCTCACATAAGTCCTCCTCCAACTCTGTCGCAGTACTGACAACGGAGTCAGCATCTCGCCCGTCATGCGCCTATATAGACAGGTAACTGCCTTAAAGGTACTCGCCGCTAGGACTACATACTGACAAGCCATGGAAGTCCGCGGTTCAGATAGCTCTTCCCTCCAGTGCTTTTGAATGGATGTAACGAGGGCCGAATGAAGCAGAAAGTCCCCTCCAGACAGATCGTATCTATCCTGTAGGGCATCGAAGGGAAGGAGGGTGTCATCTTCATACAGGTGCCCCAAGGTAGACAGGCCCCTCTCCCCCAGGCAGTCAGCGTAGTCCAGTTACCCCTGTGCGGTAGAGCAGTACACATGGCTAGAGGGATCTCAGGTGCATACGCACGCGCAATCTGCGCCCTCCGCTGACTCCTGTTCCAACACAGCCGGAACGTTCGTATCTCACCAGTGAGTGCTGCAAGACGCAATGGCAGCTTACTACACCGCTTATACACTATTCCATACTCCCTTTGCCCTTACGCACACCTATTAATTACTGTGCCGTAACCCAGATTTATTTATTATTCCTTTTGCAATATTTGAATCAAGCTTTTTTTCTATTTTGCCCTGAGATTTTTGTTTGTAGGTCAGAACGTCCTCACACAGGGTATTGTTAGAAGTTACGTTTCTCATGGCCTCAGGGCAAGGACAGGGCCACGGCTGCAACTGGCACACGTGTTCTAAGAGGCACCCTCACAGAAGGAAGGGTTGAGATCTCGACAGTATTCAGAAACGTACGATAACCCTTATCTCTGCATTTTAGGACTCAACACTATCACTGTGAAGATCAGGCCCCTTTACCAGCCAGGAGAACATGGACATGCAGGCCAACAATGGACAAAAAAGAATGTAAAAGGGGACAGTTACTGCAACACAGAAAACTCAACCATGGCTATTACCCAAGGTGTCTTTCACAGCATCCGCACAACGCCGATCTCTTACACTTGGCTTGTCCTCCTCCTTAACTCGAAGCAAAGCGTCGCTGTTGACAATTGTGTAGCCTGAGGGAGCAAAAGAGAAAGTAGTTACATTTTATACAAATGAGCCATGCACAATGCAGATCTTTTTGGACATGTTCATGTCATGTGTGCATTACAACGAAACCTCGACCTCCGTACCCGTCCAGAGGTACAGTTTCGGTCGGTGCAATGACTGTCCTCAGTAGAGAGAGAGCCCTCAAGTAGCAGGCGAGCTGTAACTTGCACATAAAGTCTAGTCTGATATACGTGCAAGCTTAAACCCGCACCCATGATTAAAAGCACGCCATTGACTTGACTATTAGCTATGCAGTAGGCATGTTGCCCTAAGCTACCTGATGTGCTCCAAAAATGAAGGGTTCCACCATTTGTTTTTGGTGAAACTAGGAACTCTAGGACAGGGTTATGCTCACTCCACACAGGGAGTGGTGATATAGGAGGTGTAGTGACCCCAGGCTAAGTAGCCCATTGGTTACTGCCCTTCACTTCCCTTCAAGTCGCTAAATCTAGTATTTGAGGGAGCCCCTGGAACCAGAAAATCAGAATTGACTGACTCAAGAAGAAGAATACCAAAGAGCCACAAGAACTGAGGTGCAGCAACTGACTTGGTGCCAACCCTGCCGGATGGCTAGATGCCCCCGACAATTGTGACAAAGATGACTCGTCCTGCAGCTGTTCAACCTCCAAAGGCCTAAGAGGGCTACCAGATCTTCGCAAAACAGCCAGCATATCCAGTGGAGTAGCGGAGCTACTTCCCTGCATTCTGCAGGCACCAGAACGCAAGCTCTGGTTTACTGAACTGCCCCCGCCTCACTAACGCAGCAGCCACCTATGATGAAGTGTTCTGTGCTCCCAGAGGCCAGCCCTGTCTCCCCAGTGAAAAACGACATGCAAGAACCCAGGAGCACTCCAGCAGCCACGACTTGTTGGTGGTCCAATCCGGACACTGACCAGCCGACAACGGATGCCAGCACCACAGAAGCCATCATCTAGAGTGACGCAGCTGTCCTGTTGTGTCCCCATCTCCAGGTCATCACCTGAAGCAACTGTCTGACTGCCGTGACCCGACACCTCAAAGCAACTCTGCGCCCGAGGCTCACAGCCCAAGTCAAAGTGAACTGACTGTGTCGCTAGTACGTAGAGACCTCCAAGACCTAAACTCACCTTTGAGTTTAGATGGACCGGCCCCCCTTGTCCATGCCGGCAGTCTCTTTTTGAAGGCTCACCGAAACAGAGAGCCTCTTACCGCGTGACTCACCGGACTAATAGACCACTGCACACGAGACCCATAGCCCGAGTCCAGATCAACCAGGGAGAGGAGTTGGTCTAACGGTTAGGGCGGTCGACCTTGAATCTGGTTAGCTGGGTTCGAGTCTCGGAAATGATGCTGAACATCCTGTGATTCTGGGCAAATCACTTAATCTCCCCGTGCCTGAATGTGTACTCATGTAAGGCAACTGGTGCTATGTAAAGCGATCTGATACCCGATTCGGGTCAAGTTTGAGCTATATAAAACTCTATAAAAAGAAATTAAAAAAAAAACACGACAGTGCACCCCATCTTCAAGGACTCTAAAGACCGAGCCCTCCTTTGGGTTCAAATCGACTGTCCCCCAGTCTCTGCTTGCAGCTCCTTTTTGAAGGAACCATTTTGCATGGACTTGAATACACATCACACGAGTGCTGCAGAGCCGACCAATGTGGACCTGTTGGTGATGCCTTGTACCTTGGCCCCTACTTAGCTTAAGTCCTGAAGAACAGTCCTGTAAGTCGTTGACAAGTGGTCCTAGGCAGTGTATGTTTTCCTCATAGATTAACAGTACAGCGAATACAGTATTTTCTATTTTAATGCTGAAAACCTATCTTCGAAAAGTACTTACCTGATCACGAAAATCTTGGTGCATAAAATAATATAAAATGTGTTCTATTTTATTAATTGGTACAGGATTAATATATTGTGTGTGTGTCTCATTTATTGACTGTGTGTGTGTGTGTATAACAAAAGTTCAACATTCCCCCTGCCCGAACACTCTACCAGGATAGAGCATGTAGGATTTTTTAAGAAAGCTCTGTAAAGCAATAAGGGTTGCCTGGACTCTAATCGGTGTACTTCGTTTTGAGACACCTTCCTACAACTCTCCTCATAATCATTAAGTCATTCATGTGTTGTGGCCAGATTGTTTCTGCTCCGCGTTTATTCACAATCACAACTCACAAAACTATTCCTCATATGGTATAGCTCTACCATGAAATTTGCAATATCAATTGCTTACTACCATGAAACAGAATATCCAAGATCCTTCCTTGGTATACTATGAAGACATTATGGGTTCATCACAATTGCATGGTGTTAAAACTGAATTTCAAGCTTGTTACCTATGTAAAGAAATTCTGACTCCAAAACAAAACTCAATAAAACTATCATGAGAAAAAAGTACTTAATATGATTTTCATATGGAATAAAATTTGGTTTAAAATTAATTCTACTTTTTGCTCCACCAGAATCACCCAGACACTATTCTTTTATTGTAATAGTTTACTTTTTATCCCATGTTCTTTATATAAAATGAAAGTTTCCAAATGATAATCTTGTAATGCCAACAATACTGAATTTTTTACATATGTTTTTTCTTTTATTTCCTCAAGTTAATTTGCTTTAGAAACAAGTATGGCATAAATTAGTCATATTTGTTAAATTGCCACTCCATTTGACATTTTACATATTCTTCTGTAAATACCCAGATATTTGGTTTTCAGATATATTAATGGGCGAGTTTGTTGATCTTCTCATTGATAGTGTCCTACAACTGAAGTCCATTAATAACATATTTCTTTGGCATAAACATAGATTAGATACAGTTAATTTACCTTCTGTTCATTTAGCCATTAAAAGAGATCTGTTGTGGTGGCCTTGGACTTCCTTTTTATCAATACTAATAATAATACAAAGACTAAGGTTTTTAAACCTCCTTGATAAATTACATATAGGTATAAAACTTTTATTTTTTTATGCCATGTCTTTAGTGTGCAGATTATAGTTAATTTCTGTTTGTCTATATTAGACTTCTATGGTGTTATTCATTATATGTAGGAAGTTTCTTTTCTTGTTAGCATTTCGAAAATGCTAATTGATTTATCAATGCCTTTTTCTACATTTTGAATAGAGATTTTTTTTTTTTCATTGATTTGACTTTGCCGTTTTAAATGACACTCTTTCATGTAGAATTGTAATGTGGTATGTACATCTCTCTAATATCAGTTTGTGTGATTACTATTGCCAATATTGTTATCTGAACATTTTTTGTTCAATAAAGCACTTTTAAACTACTAAAAGAATGGGAAGAGTAAAAAAACTGAAAGAAATGTGCACCTGCCCACACAGTTTTCCACATCGGACCACCTTAATGGTTGTTAGCTGCTACAGATGTGTTATTTAAGCAATGAAGCGACATAAAACAAAAAAAGGTGCGACTTATGGATAATCATGAGGCTAATGGCAAGCTGTATCATGCACTCACTCCCTGTCCGGACTCCAGCTGTCTAAAGAAGATGCTGCTCCTTTGCACTTCCATTCAAATGTAAATTAAAAAAAAAAAAAAAAAAAAAAAAAAGAGGAGGACAACCAGCACCCATCTCTAATTCTAGCACCGGATTATCTAGTGATAAATGGCTGCCTTTTTGTAGGGTAAAACTTGTATCTGCGAGACAGCAGCACCTTTTTTCTTTCCCTCACACTACTCTTAGGGTACCACAGCGATACGAGAAAAGCTCTCCCTCTGTAAAGCTACACGTGCATGTAGCCCATCTCTCTGACTTGAACATGAAAAAAACTGTTTAATCTTGCACACTTTCAGGTTTCTGTATTTTTAATATATCTCTAGGCTTGTACACATTTAAGCTTGTGCGCTTAGTCTATTGCACTTTTTGGATTTAGTTTTTTTCACAAACCCAACAAATCTTATGCAGTGTAAACTTTGTGTATTGTAGGTTTATTTACTATTAGGTGTGGTACTTTTAGCACTATACTTCAAGCAGGTGGATCTCTGGTCAGTGCACTTTAAGGAATATGCCGTATTATTTCTGCGATAATGCATTGTGGGAAATTGATGGTTATACGGCACCATACAATCGGCTATTAGGTGTGCACTGTTGCATGTTTCTGTATAGAACACATACTCTAGGTTGTTGGCTTCTTTTGGACTGATAAAATGATATGCTTGGCTTAGACAGTTCTCACTTGTGTTATTTGGTCCTTGCATACAATATCTGTTGGATTCAAAGACAGTAAATGTACTGCAGAAAAACATGAATCGAAGCAAAGCAATGTGTGCTAAAGGATGATGCGCAATGTAAAACCCACAAGCGCTGTGCACTGTTGCATATTTCTGTATAGTTCACATAGTCTTTGTTTAAGGCTACTTTTGGACTATAATTTTATGCTTGGCTTAGACAATTCTTACTTGTGTTATTGGTCTTTGCATACAATTTCTACTGGAAACACAAGACAATAAATGTACTACTGAAAAACATGCATCAATGTAGAGCAATATGTGCTAAAGGATGATGCGCAATGACAAACCCACAAGAGCCTGTGCACTGTGGTATATTTCTGTATAGAGCACCTACTCTATGCAAATAGCAACTTTTGGACTATCATTTTATGCTTGGATTGTACATCAGTAAAAGGCAACAGGAGTATAATCCATAGACCACGCTGAGATCTGGGTAAGTAAGTAAAAACTAACAATAATGTCTCAACCGGTATCATTGAGGAAGGCAAATATATATGCATGTACAAGACATTACAAAAGGAAAAAGGAGACTTGTGTTAAGTTTTTAGAAAGTGCTCATGGCATCATGTATTTAAAGTAATAAATTATATAGAACAGTTATATGAGCACTGTGGGCATTAATTGCGATGGCAACCCAAAAGGACTTGGTGCACTATTGTGCTCGTGACACACAAGGTGACGGTGCAGGTGACAAGTGAGAAGACAGAGGAAGGCCCAAAGTGACAAGGTGAAAACAATATATATACAGAAATATATGGTTCATCAAGAATTATTATTTACAATGGTTGATCATGGTTTGGCTAGACCTTTATGTGAACTATAGTTGAGTATGCGCCGCAGATTGCGCTGAATGGTCGGTCGACGGCGTTTCGATCCTATTTATTCAAGATCATCTTCAGGACCCGGTTGCCAAGTAAGGGGTGCTGTATAGGGGATGTAGGGGAGAGATCAGGGAGGGATGGGACAGGGGGAGTGGTGCACGTTGAGAAGCGGGAGGGGAGCGAGGGGGGCAAAGGTTTGCCTTTCTGTGGCGGTCAGGGGGCAAACATCAAGTGGCAGCATGGCTTGAAAAACCAGTGTTCCAGCATAAGAGAGTTTGGGACACCGGGCGGTGTGCAGCGAGGAGGAGCGTCTGCGTGATGGAAGGTACCAATGGTTCTAGGTGGTACTTAAGGGAGAAAATGCGGTAAATTGCTGGAAAAATGTAAAGGGAGACCGCGTGTGACGAGGCGCCATGAGAATGCAGGCTTACCTAATCTCGAAGTTGCTCGGGAGTCAGAAGGGCAAATCACAGGGTCGGAATCCTGGTTTGGGGGGGTGAAAGGACTGAGTGGAGCGTCCGCGTGGTAGAAGGTACCGGTAATGGAGGGGGGTACCTGGGGTTGAAAATACGGTAATTTTACTGAAAGATCGTTAAGGGAGAACGGGTGTGAGGAGGCGCGGATGGAATGCAGTCTTACCCAAGAGCGAGGTAAATCAGGACACAGAAAGGCAACGTACAGGGTCGGAGCCCCGATCCACTGAGTGCGGTGATGCGGGGAAATCGGCCGGTAATAGATTACATTCTTCTTATATGGAAGGGCTCTAGCGACTCATTGAACTCCTTTGTCCAATGGCTCAACCAGTCACAACCTCAAATTCACATCAGATTACAAATCCAATGACCTACCATTTCTAGACATCGCCATACATACGGAAGATGGGAACATTGGAACCACCCTTTATCGCAAGCCGACGGAATACATTACTACAATACTCCAGCTACCATCCACGCAGCCTTCGATATGGTCTACCCTACGGCTAATTCTTGCGCATTCGTAGAAACTGCAAGTGGCGCAAGGATTATTCCCGGGAATCAGACATCCTCCGCGACAAATTGATCATCAGAGGATATCCGCCACGTTTGGTCTCCTGTGCCCTGAAAAGGGCATGGTACTGCCACCGCGACCTGCTCCTGACACCCCAAGCCAAAAGAGTGAATAGTAGGATTCCTTTTGTGACACAGTTTAGTCCCTGCAGCAACCAAGTGAACAAAATCATCAAACGCAATTGGTCCATACTGAGAACACATGAGCCATTCCAAGAACCTCCTGTCTTCTCCTACCAACAAGGAGCTAACCTGGGCAATCACCTTGTCCATGCCATCACTTGGTCTACAAAACCAGTACAACAGAGCTCCATCACTGCCACATGGGGCTTACCACCGGTTGTCGGACATTACAGATGCCAAACCTGCATTGTATGTGCCCTTACATCCAACACCAAAGAATTCAAGGCCAACAACAAAACCTA
This sequence comes from Triturus cristatus, assembly GCF_964204655.1. Taxonomy (NCBI): domain Eukaryota; kingdom Metazoa; phylum Chordata; class Amphibia; order Caudata; family Salamandridae; genus Triturus; species Triturus cristatus. The sequence continues at coordinate 410,643,516 of NC_140590.1, forward strand.
CAAACTAAGAGCTTTCACTAACTGACGGTCCCAGAACGTCATTTACGCCATTCGTTGCCCTTGTGATCTTATATACATCGGCCAAACCACCCAAATGGTGAAATAATAATACAACACAAAAGCAGGATTCACTGCAAAGTATCGACTGCCCCCCTGGTAGCGCACTACATTGAGAAAAACCATAGCGAGCTGGACATTTCCTGGCAGGTGATCGACCAGCACCTACTGCCTATCAGAGGTGGTAATCTCCAAGCACTACTAAACATGAGTGAGTGCAAATGGATTACTCGTAATTCAGTAGACCAGGGTCTGAATACCATTGATGAGTTATGTTATGTTATTGGTGAAGAAGGAAAACAGGCTTAAATTGAATAGGAAAGTTTTACGTTTTTTCCTGAACTGATAAGGGATGTAAAGGCTACAGAGCTTTGCGGGGGGGCGGTGGAAGGGGGGGGTAGAGAGAGTTCCATGACCGCCAAATAAGACAATGAGCTGCCCCCCTTTCTTTTCAGATGGATTTTGGGTACGGAGGCCAGGCACATGTTCGAGGAACGCAAGTGTCTGCCCGGGACATAAAGCGAGAAACGTTTCCTCAGATACATTGGGCCGTATTCATTTAGTGCTGCATGGGCCGTCACTAACGCCATAAACAAGACCTTAGCTTTTAACGGCAGCCAGTGCAAATTACGGAGATGTTGCCTCACGCTAGTATGTTTGGGTAGGTCCAGCAGCAATTGCGCAGCGGTGTTCTGCACCACCTGCAACTTATTCATAAGGTAGCCAGGGAGACCAAGGTGTCCAAGGCCCCTATTACTGTTTCTTTGGCGGAAAGAGGCAACAAGGGCAGAAATTTTCTGAGCATCTTCAAAATGCCGAAACATGTACCTGTCAATTTGCTAATTTGATTGCCAAAACTAAGTTTTTCGTCGATCCAAATCCCCAGGTTCTTCACAGGAAGACCCGAGGGGCATGGTCGCGGGGCATCAGCGGGCCAGCAGTGGTGAAAAAACAGCGAAGGGAATTCCCAAAAAAACAGTATCTCTGTTTTATCTTCATTGCATTTCAGCTGGGCTGAAGTAAACCAGTTGAACACCGCAGACAGACAGGTTCTAACGTGGTCCGTACTGGACTCGTGCTTTTTTCAGGTGAATAAAAGGTGGGTATCATCAGCATATGCTACTACTTTAGCACCAAAGTCCTAAGCTAGCTGGATAAGAGAGGTCATATATAAATTAAATAACAGGGGACTCAGTATGGATCCCTGAGGGACACCTGTTTGTACAGCTTGGATGGTAGATGCGAAAGGGGGGATCCACACTTGCTGGGTTCTACCGTCAAGGAAGGACTTTAGCCATTCCCATGCTGCACCGATGATACCAAGCCTCTGCAATCGTGCCAGGAGGAGAACATGGGGGACAGTATCAAAGGCGGCAGATAGGTCCAATAGGACCAAAACTGCCCTGCCCCCGCGTCTAGTGACTCCCGAATGGCCTCTGAGATTTCCACTAAGGCAGACTCAGTGCTGTAAGAAGTATGGAAACCAGATTGAGCAGGGTGCAACAAGCCGTGTTGTTCGATATAGGAGGTCAGTTGTTTGTTCACTAGTTTCTCACAGACTTTGGCCACGCCTGGAAGCAGAGAGATAGGCCGATAGCTGGAGGGAATGTGAGGATCCAGCGTCGGCTTTTTTATGAGGGGGACCAGCATGGCCTGCTTCCATGTGAAAGGGACCGAGGCTGACCCTAAAGATGTGTTAATCAGCTGGTTTACCAGAGGATTAATGACTTGAGCTGTGCGGGCCATAAGTATTGCGGGACACGGATCAAGAGGGAAACCAGACTTTAAGGAGGTCAAGGCAGCCAAAGACTCCTCAAGGAGTATGGTTTAAAAAGAGGAGAAAGTAATTTCAGTGTCAAAAGCAGAATTGAAATCCGCAGGCACCTGCATAGTCTGGGCTGCTGGTGTATTAAAGAGCAGTTGAAGTGATCTAACTTTAGTCATAAAAAAGGCAGAAAGCTCTTCGCACCAAGGTGTATGTGCATTGTTAAAAGCTTTGGGAGAAACATAACTTTTTACAATGTTAAATAGTGCCTTGGCATTGTTGCCCGACATGGCGATACGGTCAGCGTAATAACAGCATTTCGCTCCAGTGATCGCCGTATAGTGAGTTTTTTGGGCTTTTTTTCAATTCCATTTTGTCGGATGTATAGTAGTTCTGTCTCCATCTTCTTTCCAGCCTTTTGCACTGCTGTTTCTGGGATTTAAGCAAAGGAGTAACCTAGGGTTTTGACAGTGGCATATTAAGGCGTCAAGGTCTGACCTGAGGCGAAAGATCACAAACCACCTTCTTGATCCAGTTATTGAACTGCCCCAGAGCCAAGTCCAAATCCTCCGGGAGATGTAGCAGACAGTCGGCCAGCGCGGTGCACAAAGCTGCGAGATCGATCTTATGGGGGGCCCTATGGGTAGCAGCACAGCGAGGCCTAGACAAGGAGGAACCTTTGGCCATATTCCAGGAAAAGTAAATTAAATAGTGATCAAGTGACGGGCTGCGGAGGGTTCACCAACAGTGGCAGACTACAACAAACTGCGTCAAGCGTATGGCCACCACTATGAGTCGGAGAGCAAACGTATTGAACAAGTTCGGCAGAATGCAACAAGGCTAAAAAGTTGCGCGTATCATGCCCATCAAGGTTGTCCATGTGAACATTACAGTCCCCGAGGAGCAAAAAATGGGAGTAACGCAGAGCTCTGGGTGAGATCCAAGTATCCAATAACTTAGGGAAAGGGCCTAAAGGGCCAGGGGAACTGTTCAGCACAATCCCCCCCAAACAATAGTAGGGGGGAAATTTTAATGCAAAAATCCAGCGCTTCAACATCAGGAGAGTCCGTAAGCTCCGACCCTGTGCGTTGCCTGTGTCCTGATTTACCTCGCTCTTAGGTAAGCCTGCATTCAATACGCACCTCCTCACACGCAGTCTCCCTTAACGATCTTTCAGTAAAATTACCGTATTTTCACCCTCCATTACCGGTACCTTCTACCACACAGATACTCCACTCAGTCATTCCACCCTCAACCAGGATTCCTATCACAGACCTATTTTCCATGCTTTGCCTGACAGTGGATCGGGGCTCCGACCCTATGATTTGCCCTTCTGACTCCCGAGCAACTTAGACATTAGGTAAGCCTGCATTCTCATTCCTCTTAACAAGCGGTCTCCCTTTACGTTTTTCCAGCAATTGACCGCATTTTCTCCTCTAGGTACCACCTATAACCACTGGTACCTTCCATCATGCAGACTCTCCTCGTCGCTGCACACCGCCAGGGGTCCCAAGCTCTCCCACGCTGGAACACTGTTTCTTCTTTGGGCAAGCCACGCTGCCCCTTGACGTTTGCCCACTGACCCACACAGGTAGGCTCACCTTTGTCCCCCCCTCGCTCCCCTCCCGCTTCTCAACGCGCACCGCCCCTGTCCCATTCCTCCCTGATCTCTCCCCTTTCCTCCCCTATACAGCACCCCTTACTTAGCAACCCGGTCCTGAAGATGATCCTGAATAAATAGAATCGAAACGCCGTCGACCGACCATTCAGCGCAATCTGCGGCGCATACTTAACTATGGTTCACATAAATGTCTAGCCAAACCGTGATCAACCATTGTAAATAAAAATTGTTGGTGAACCATATATATCTGTATATATATATTTCTTTCACCTTGTCACATTGCGCCTTCCGCTGTCTTCTCAAATGTCCCTTGCGCCGTCACCTTGTGTGTCACGAGCACAATAGTGCACCAAGTCTTTTGGGTAGCCATTGCAATTTGTGCCCACAATGCTGATATAACTGTTCTGTATAATTTGTTACTTTAAATACATGATGCCATGAGCACTTTCTAAAAAGTAAAAACGTCTTGTACATGCATATATATTTGCCTTCCTCAATGATACCAGTTGAGACATTGTTGTTAGTTTTTACTGGATTGTACATCAGGCCCTGCTGGTTTACTCTGCCCCAAGGTCCACCAGAATGTTTGTGTTGACAAGGCTACATCTATCTGTTAAAACTGCAGCCATGTCCTTTGTTTTCCAGAGAAGACCAAAGCCCACTTGTACAAACTGCTCAGGGTAGCAGGCATATAAACCTGAACAGGCTAGTTCGGAGTCATATGTTTGAATGAACAGATTAACATGAAATGCCAATTCACTATTCCCTTTTTAGAACTGAAGACACGTGCATGCCAAGCCCAGGCCTTTAAAACTGTTATTAAGGCTGCATGGTTCGTTATTCTGTAGGTAGTCTTTCATGCAGTACAAAGAGGACTTTTATTTGCAGGGAATTGCTTTTCACATGAAGAATGTTGGAAACAACAGAGAGGGTTTTCTTTGAAATTTGTCTTACGTGGTTATTCTATTGCAGTAACCATGTTTTCTGTGTGAATCGTGTATTTATTAGATATGTGTTTTCAATTTAGATAGAACCTCTGTAGATAGGAAGGCAACAACGAAATAATGCAACTTTAAGTTTCAGAGTGCTGAGCTGGAATAAGCCCTTTTAATCAAAGGTCGAAACATGACAGAGAGAACAGATTCTGAGTTAAGAACAGCAAACTTACCTAGGGAAATCAGGGCTGAGTGGATGTCTTGCATCACATTCTTGTACAACTCCTTCTGCCATTCCCCCATAAGCCGCCACTCCTTTTCCGAGAAATAGGCAACCACATCACTGAATGTCACAGAGGCCTGAAAATAGAGGAACCTTGGTATAAATCGTGAGTAATTATAGTGTGTGTCCGTTTTTCCTACTGTGATTTGGCTTCCCTCCTTTCATCTCTATTTTCGTTTGTACGGTGTACAAGAGCATGGCAGGGAGGGTTATTTAGGCATCTGTGCATGTTTACTATGGACAAGGGGTTGAACCTATAGGTCAGGATGTAGAGCTGAAACCTGGGGTGTGTAGCAAATGCAACTGCCGTCTTTCCATATACTTTGTGAGGATGTGAGTTATCAAAACTTCCTTATCGATGACTTGTAATATCTAAATAAATAAAATAAATAAAATAAATTCCTTTAACACTAAACGAGGGAGGGACAGGGAGTATATTCGAAAAAGCTAGGTCCAGTACCGTTACTCCCAAGAGATGCCAATTTGTCACCGAGTGGTAACTGTTCCTAGGAACAGTTATCACACGGTGACAAAATAAAATAAATTCCATCAACCCCTTTCAAACTCCCTTCCAAGAACGCTGCTCAACAGTGTGGCACAAGTCAAACTGATTACAGCTCATAACTTACCCTGATGGAGAAACATTCAGTCACGTTCATAGCTACCGAAGTTGGAGCCTGCAAAACCTAGAGTTACAAATGCAGAGACAAATATGCAGAGCTCTCCTGAAGAAGAGGCCTTAACCAACAAAGAAATAACAGCCATCCAGTTGAATCGATTAGAGGAAACCTGCAACAACAAAAAAACATGCAAATCCTTAGATTACAAACTAAAAATAACTGGCAACATTCCTCTGATGTAATGGTCTGATCGCTTCCTGGTAACTTGATTTTACATCCTAAATCAACAACTTCTTCAATCTACTGGGGAACAAATAACTACACTACAATAACTACACATGAACTATATATGATTTCTTTCAAAACTTAGTTTTAAAATCCAGCTTGTATTGGCAACATGATAGTTGTGCACAACGAATACTGCAAATGTGGAAAGATGGAGGGTTATTACCCTACTCCATTTTGCCACATTAAAAAATTAAAAGTGAAGGCCCAATAATAAAAATAAAAAAAAAGAGTGGATGAGTTCAGCCAAAAACAGTTCTCTTAAATGGATTCAAATGGGGCATAGATTTTTTTTTTGCAAAGTTTTTCATAGAGCGAACCCGAATCCAATCAGGTATCAGTGCGCTTTACATAGCACCAGTTACGTTACATGAGGACACACACTCATTTTTCTTTTGTGAGGCACGGGGTGATTAAGTGATTAGCCCAGAATCACAGGATGTTCAGCGTCATTACCGAGACTCGTACCTAGTTCCCCAGGTCCGGGGTTGAGCGCCCTAGCCGTTCGGCCAACTCCTCTCCCCGTTAATTAATAACACAGTTAAAAAGGCATATTTTGTTTTACCAGTGCCTGATGCATGAAGTGTACTGTCCCCAGAAAGGGCAACATGCTCTCCGTCAAATGGAAAAGTGCAACTGTGCTCATTTAAAATCATTTTTACTTTTCTCTCTGTTTTTCTAAAATTTTTCATAGACTGCATTTTGGAGTGTCTTAATTAGTACTACAATAGTACTGCTAAAGGTTTAAAAAAATGATTTTCAGGTAGCTAAAAGTGTAAATCTTCACCTCCACCTCGCCTATCTTTTCTAGGGGAAGATCCTCACACTAGTAAGTTTACTACTTTTAATTAACTCTATACCTATTCTTTGATAAATAATGCATAATATAATTATCATAAAGAGGCTCCAGAGTCAGGGCAAATATCTCCATACGGTAAATTATAGGGAAAAGTAAAATAATTCATTAAACTTGAAAAACGTTAGTGGAACAATTTGCTACAGTACTATTATCTTAATTTTGAACTAAATATTTTATTTAAATATATTAAGTGAAAATTATTTTTCTGAAGTTAAAATGTAAAAATAAATTTACCAAAAGTAAAAAAATATTTTATTCTTCATTAATAAAACGAATGTATATAATTAATTAAAAGCAATGTAAATATAGTTCAAGAGAAATTAATATTACATTTATTTATAAGCTCAAGACAGGTTAAAAATGTTATAATTAATAAATATAGCTTTTAGTTTTTTTAGCACTATATTCATTTAAACTTTTAACTATTTTAAATAATTTAACATTATTTCCAATTACATTATTTTCTATGGGAGGGTGTTACAGTATCCGTGTTGGCCATGTGTGGTGTTGGACTTCTGTGTTTTTTTTTTGTCATAGTAACCTACACTCATACATTTTGTTCCACTCCTTGTTTTAGGGGGTGGAGAAGTATAGACTGTTAAGTAACTTTATACTTGGAAATAGGTGAAAGTTGGTGATGAACACAACGAAGACGGATCCTTAAAAAACAAACGAAGACACACCAAGGATCAGAACAGTGCCCCTAGAATAGTGTCTTAAGTGGTCATGCCCTCGAAGGATCCTGAAATACTTTCCACCACTTTGCAGTAACATTCAAAGTAGATATACATGTTATTTCCAGTTACACAATTGCATGCAATTTACAAAACCACCCATTACCTGTCTCTCGAGATACATGCTGTTTTGTTGGAAAACTCAAACTTCCTTGTTTGTATTGTATCCATTGTCCATGAAGTCTTAAATCAGGAAAGAGAGATGAGTGGTGTGAGGGAGACACCCTCCTGTTTGAGATATCATGTGTAGAGGGGCCACAAGAACCTGCAGCATTAAGACTGGTGGTGCTCTTGATGTACAGCAGTGGAAGCAAAGCTACGTGCCAATGAGAGCTGCAGGCACCAGAAAGAGAAAGACTGCTAATTTTCACTGAACAGATCAAAGGCTGAAGGAGACATGCCCACGGCTATGCATATCAGCAGTATGGCTGTAAAGGCCAGTATGGGTGGCGGCAAGGGTAATGTGGAGCACAATAATTACATCCTTTACTTGTTCTGTTCATTATCATTACGCAACATAAATGTATATTGTGCACTGCTCATCCTCCAAAGAATATCCAGGCGTAGAAGTTTCCAAGTAGTGGGATGCCTGTTCTACCTAGGCTGTTGTTGGTAGGAGGGGAATTTTAGAAGAGCCAATTTTAACAGTTTCCAGAAGAATGTGGGATTTAAGATGGTGCAGATGTGAAGAGGAAGAGAGTTCCAATGCAGGGGTACCTAGTAAGAACAAAATCTACCATCCGTTCTAGCACCGTAACTCTGGGGGTGTGGGCTAAGGACCAGAAGGAGGAGCGCAAGACTTCTGATTGATTATAAGGAGATTTTCATCTGGTATTAGGGATCATACCATAAAAGGCTCTGTGGGGGTGGCAAGGCAGTTTGAATATGGCTCTTTTGCGGTCTGGGAGCCAATGGAAGGATTTGAGAGAGATGAAAAACTGGTGCGAGCTGAAAGGTTTATTTATTTAACAGGCTGCTGTTTTCTAAATGGTTTGGAGAAGGGGCTTCCTACCTTTCCAAGAGTTACTGGTGTTCAATGAAAATCATTTCTAGCTACTAATATAATTAATGTTGCAGCAGTGACCTCATCAGACAAAATTACATCAGTTCAACAGCAGTAACCACGTAAGTGCATCAGGCAGAGTTATCAACTAGTAATGTAAAAAACAATCTGAGCAAATGTGGAATGCCTTATGTGGGTAATACAGAACAGCCATAGCTCCAATGCCCCAAGAACCAAGGTAATAATGCTAGCAATAAGTCTCCCTAACGTCACATGATATATCGCTCAAATATCAGTTCTAAATATATTTAGGAAATTCAACCATTTTTAATAAAACATCAGCATATGGCTTCTGGACATACAAACATTTTCATCTCATATACACGCTTTTCAATTTTGGAATACCTATATTGATTCAACCAGGCAAATTCTTATTAGGCTGAATTGCACACAGAAGAGCTCCTCACAGATAGCTGGAGTAATACCAATTGCTCACAAGCTTGTTGGAGAAACCTGGTTTGGAGTATGTGCAGAAGATACTCAGCAATCAAAAACACAGAGCATTACTATAGTCTAGACAGCTGGTGATGAGAGCTTTTGTAGTTTTCCTACAGTTCGGATGGATCCATTCAAAACTTTTCTGTAACATACAGAGGATCCCGTAGAAGGTTCTGCAGCCCGCCATGATTGTTTTTCTTTATTGATAAAATGTTACCGGTTTCTCAAAACTGTCAAGAGTTGTGTGACCTGGGCTTACACTCTTTGCATTGAAGATTACTTTGCTGTGAGGCCTCTGTCATTATGTTCTCCAAATATTCAGTTTACACTCATTACTAAAACAGTTTATCAATCTATTGTCAAAAAAGAGCCAGTGTCCTTTAGACTGGGATTTAACATTGCAATATACTGGTGACTGCATTAAAATTTGTAGAAAAGACTCTCTGACAAAGTTACCTCTAAACAGTTGTTATTACAAAGAGAGCTCTTTCAGTCCAATTACAGATGACAAAGTAAAACAGCACTAATTTAAAAGCACAAGACCTCACAACATTACCACTCAGGAGGCAGTTCTGTTCTACAAAACCTGGTGGACTCAGAAGTACTGGACAATTCTTGTAACAAGTACTGCAGCTCATCACTGTACCTCATAAATGTGGTCTACCTGCACAGCTCACTTGAAACCGCAGTAAACTTCTGAAAGGTATGATGCGGATACCATAAGCCTGTTTGTGTGCATCTCTATTAACGTGGATTGTGTAATCCAAGGATAATCCGCTGAACAATGATGAAGTTTCAATACCACTAAGACTGTGGTCCGCCTGCCCAATTTAATGCAGGCAGACCAAAGGTTTAATCACTGTGGAGACTACTCCGACTCCACCAGGATTACATCTCTCAGACAGCTCGACGGAGTAAAGGTTGACAGAGCCTGACCTCAATATTTGCCCACCTACACAAGGTCAGTTTTCATTGCCCATCGTCACCAGGAAAACCCTGGCGGTAAGGGGTGGTAAAAACTACTAACTAGTCTCCTCTGGTCTGGTCTCCTCTCCAAGGAAAATAAAGTGAGAAGCTTTTTTCTATTTAATAAAAAAGATCCTGCTTTGGAATTTTCTTTTTGAAAGAAAAAAAAAAAAAAAACATACGTTTGATGACCCTTGCATCAAACTTTAAACAGCACGGACAAGAAAAGTGACAGTGGTTCCTGGCAATGCTTTAGAAATGTAAAGAAACTGACGGACAGAATGCAGAACAATGTCATACATCACCCCAGTACAGAGCTCTGGGCTTAAATCCATCGCTTTTTGCTCCCCATACCCTTCCAGTTTGAACCCAGGCATATGCAAATCAGTCTTGACCCTGCTCCTGATGGGAACAGTCCAGCCCGAACTGCCAGGCCAGGTCCTCACTGGACTGGGAACAAGAATCCTGGGACCGGTTTCGGGGTTTCACCCCTCATCAGCCAGGCTAGCTTGACTTCAATGGTATGGAGAGCACGGGACCCAGGTTTGCATTGTGCAACATTCCGTCCATCATTTGTTCCTTTTGCATTCATCGCCCTAAGTAGGAAGGGTATGCCCAGACGTTAATCTCATACTCACTGCGCCACTGGATTCAAGCTAGCCTGGCTGATGAGGGGTGATGTCCCGAAACCGGTCCCAGGATGCTTGTTTCTGGTCCAGTAAGGACCTGGTTTGGCAATTCATGCTGACTGTTCCCATGAGAAAAAGGGTCAAGACTGATTGGCATATGGCTGGGTCCAAACTGGGTTGGCATGGTGTGCAAAAGAATGATGGATTAAACCCAGATTTTTGTGACTGGGGAGAATGTTTGCATTTCTCAGCATTCTGTCCATCAATTTTTCCTAACGCTTTAGAAATTACAGAAAGCTTGCAGATCATTTTAAAATTTGGTGGATGGAGAAGTCTTGGCCTGGCGGACGGTATGTCCTCCTGCAGGCCAACAGAGATTACTCCGTTTGCCAAGATATAAATCAGGCCCTATGGCAGTGTTGACACACACAAACATTTTTTTAATTTTTTTTAATGAATATGATTGAGAATAAGTTCTTCAGAACCATACTAGTAGGTCCCTATATGTACAGCCATTTGTGTCCTTAAAGTATATATGAACCAACAACCCAATGTCACGAAAACACTACCTAAAGAGCAATCTCAGACAGTGAAACAAAACAATAGCTGAAATGACTGATTTCTGCCAAATATATGAAATTGCCGCCAATTTTACTAAACTAGCCGAGCAAGGTCAGTGGTGCCACCCTTAAAAGTGCAGACGACTTATAAAGAAGTCTATATGCTATCTGGCTGTAGATGTAACAGGGCAGCTGAGAAGTACTGGGATCATCACAATCAGTGGTCTCCAACGTGCAGCTCATGAACATGTTGCTTATGACATCATGAAGAGCTGCTTGCCAGGTTATGCCTAAAACTATGTCTTTTTTGTTATTGCTATGTCATATCCATGACATATGTTGGATCCTTGGGTGTTAGGTTCCATTAAGAATGTTTGTTGTAGGGATTCTTTTATTGTCATTTGAGAGTTGGGGTTGATGAGGAGAAGTCATGCCTTGTGAGGCTGAATAAAGCTTCACTAGAAATTACATGAATGGTCAGTGTATAGATTCACGTTTCTAGCGCTGTCACTGCACGAGTTAAGAAATCACAATTGAGAGTTCTGTGGAGCATGAGTGACAGCTGAGGAGGCTTGAGGACGAAGGAGGTGTGCACTGTTGGTGGTGTTCATTTCTACAAATAAATACTCAATAATCAGTTCCAGCTTTGAGTATCGACTTGACAATTTGGTGACAAGTCAATTTGAACACCGCCCCAAGGACACAGAGTATGTTGTTGTTTATTTTAGGTGCTGTCCAGCCTCGTAAAAAGATCTTGAAAAAATGAGTTTTTAACATATACTGCTGTTAGGAGTTAAACAAGTGCACCCTCTTAAGAAGTGGACAGTGAAGCAGTATTTCTAAGAGGTATTTAAAGAATTGTATTTACCTTGCAGCGCTTGGTTGAATGACGGGCGTGCAAGCATATGCACAAGCAGCTTGAAAGATAGTTGCGTGGAGGAGCTTGGGGCTTTGGAGGAGATCGTGGCTGCACATATGCATGTCCAGTGAAGTGGCCAACAAGCAATAAAAAAAAATATGTTGTGGATTTGTAGAAAAAGCCCCACAGGCTTTAGAAAACGGCATCATACAACGTACGGCGGCCATCTTTTGGTATCATCTTAATGGAAAAGCATTACTTTCCGTTGGCATTTTCAACAAGTTGTGGGGTTATAAGGTATTTTTCAGCACTGTTGCAACGTGAATGGAGGAAAAGGCATTTTAATGGTAGACTGACAGCGACAGGCACGCTTCTCCTCTAACTCAGCCTGATATATGTGGAAGCCAACGATTGCCATTGTTTCAGCGACACATGCTTCTGTTCTTACTATGGTATTACAACATCTGGCAACATGACAACCTGTAACGGGAGGTGAACACACCACACTGTTTTTGTATTTCTGCACAGCAAACTAGTCCTCTCTTGTAGTCATGAGTGCACAGAATTTCCTATTGGAGCCTCCAGAAGCATTTTGGCCAGCTGGTAGCTCTCCATATATGAAACTGGTAGAGTGGAAATGGTATTTTTTAAATTACATAGCAAATGTGGATGAAGAAGGTGCAATGGCTCCTGCGCAGAAAAAAATATTTTTTTACATTCTATTGGACCAGACGAGTTAAAGAGTTCTGAACAAATGTCTAGAGGTGGTGGCAGCGTTTTTCTAAATTGCTATTGCCGATTTTGACCGATATTTTTCGCCAAAGGTATCGGTGTAGTAAGATACAACTTATTTAACAGGAAACCAACAAAACTGTAGATGACTACGTGGCAGCCCTTAAGTCATTGTCTTTAGATTTCAATTTTGGAATAATATAAAATGAGTTAATAGTAGATCAGGTGGTGATGCATGTAAATGACAGAGCCATTAAAGAAAGATTGTGGGTTAATGGAGATGCTAACATGTCTCAGAACAAGCATTGAAAATGCAATAGGTCTCGCCTTTGATGAAGTTAAAGCCATTTGCTTTGCTTATGGCATTCTATAGCAAAGCAAATGGCTTTAACTTAATCAAAGGCGAGACCTATTGCATATTTAATGCTTGTTGGTAGGGAGATTAAGTGATTTGCCCAGAATCACCGGATGCTGAGCCGATGCTCGATCCTTGTTCCCCACTCTGGCCGTTAGGCCACATCCTCCAATTCTGGGAGTTCAGACTAGATTAATTTCAGCTGAAACAAATCGGCATCTTAAAACAATGTAAGAGTGGGGAACATGAAGTTATCCGGGGACCTTAAATACAAAGTGCCCCGTTTTGGCCGCCCAGCCTTAGATTGTCTCAAGAGCATATTTAGCTTTGCCGTTGCCTCCGATTGACTCTGACCGGCAGGCATTACTAATCAATCAAACGCTCGATAAGGACTGTGGTAATCTAACTAATACAAGAAACAAACCAGCAAATGCTCGCCTCTGTTGTTGGTTGGAGGGGACACCTCGTCCTCCGAGGAACACTTCTTACAACGTCGGGGGTGGCCATGCTGCACTATGATAACCATGCACTACTCGAAAGAGCCAGCCTGCTGGAAAGGCCACCTCACCCGCAGGGAGGTGTTTACAGAAGACAGCCCCTTGATGTTTCCCCCACTGTCCGGGAAGAAAAGTCTTTTTTCAGGTAGGGTAACGATTTCCTAAAATGTTATCACACCTTTATCCTTTCCCTTAATCCGCTGGGAAAGTTACTTTGTTTAATTAAAAAAAGGGTGAGAGACGTCCCTAACCTTACAAACCAGGCTAAACGGCCCCTTGATATTTATTCCCCGGTCAGGCTTTAGCGGGGCATTATGGCCCGCCGGAGCGTGTGATATTCGATTTGAGTTTTCGGGCTGTATGTTTTTTGCTGCTTGTTTTGTTTGGGGGGGCTACTCTGAGTTTCCAGTGAAGGGCGTTGAAGCGCCCCTGGACAGGGGTGAACAGCAGCTCGGCCTGGGAGGGGGCCGTGTGTGTTGTTTTGACCCTCTTTCCTCCCTTTGTATGGGCCTGCGTCTGCCCAGCCGCCTCGGAGCAGCTGTTTCAGCACATGGCGTAGGACCCCCATGGGCTGGTGCCCGCTCCGGAGCCTTTGAAGGGCCTGCCAGGCTTGTGCTGGGGTGCTGTGGTCGAGGGAGGGGGAAGACGTGGGGGGTTTGATTGTGAAGCTCAAGCCGCAACACACCGCGCCACAAAACTTAAAGTTTCACTTGCAGGACACCGCGATCATTTATTTTATAACTTTAACACTGAGTGGGGGAGGTGAAGGGGGGGGAGGAGGGGACTATGATACGGGAAGGCACCTTTACATCTCATTCCTTATTTCAGTTTGGAAAGGAAACGTTACAGAGATATGACTTTTGCAGAATCAGTGAGTGAGAACCAAAATGCGCAATAAAGAAAAAGTGAAACCTTGGGCTTTCGCACCTCACTGCACCGCAATTTCCGAATGACCGGGATTAAAGTCGACGAGGACGCCCAGGATGCAGTTTGCTGTGCGTGCCTGTCCGCGACAGAGACTTTTCTCTTTTGGAGCCGTCCCACTTGGGCGGACTGCCCTGCTGGCGTAAAAGGTTTATTATCTTCTTTATGAGGCCATCTGTTTCGCCCCATAAAGAAGATAAAAAACCTTTTACGCCACCAGAAGTCAGACGAGCCAGTCCAACTGGGACGGCTCTAAAAGAGAAAAGTGTACGTCACTGGAAGCTCTTTTCCAATGGCTGGCCACCGTTTAGCATAAACGGTGACGCCAGCCAATGGAAAAGAGGGGCGGGGCTTAAACCCAGCTAGTGAAAGCTACCCAAAAACATAAAATTTCGCCAGCGACACTGCGCATGTGCTCAGCCTACGCTAGCCGAGGCCTAAAGTGAGGAAAAGCAGTCTGAGAAAAGTAAAGAGGGTGGAAAAAACAAGGATGGATTGAGGAGTTAGGCTTTAGCAAACAGCAAATCGTGCCCTGCATTAAAACAGAAATGCTCTGATTGTGGTATGCTTGGGCATTTCTCATAGGCGTGCAAGAAGTGACGTGGAAAAGTTAAATGTTTAGAAGATTACTCTAGTGAGGATGATTCTACTCGGGAGGTTGATGTATGTACATATGTTTTGAATATTGCAGATTCTTACACTAATGTGTTGAACATTGGAAATAAACAAGCATTTGCAAGCAATCGGTCTCGCCTTTGGGACCTTATTTGCACCTAGCTATGTGCCCTCATTCCTCGCCCGTTCATTGACAGTGCATTAACTAATCTCCCTGAAACACATCGATACAACTTGTGCTTGCTAAAGTGGTAAGACTTGTTAGCAAGTTTTCACTAAATTACCCCCGCTCCCCCACTTAAAATCGCAGGTGCATGTTCACGATCTCGCTGGCATCCCCCCTGCGTCGCAATTCCGGCATTTTGTGGGCATCTTTTCCACAGTCTGCATGCTCTCAAGTGCCTTGGCGGGACATTTGTTTCCTTGTGTGCTCTATATGAAAAAAATACACTAACTCCTGCATAAATATATACACACACACACACACACACACACACACACACACACACACAACGTGGTGCATTCCACAACAGCAAGTGTACCACAGGAATAAAGACTACACGTCTTCAGATAAAGCTCTACCTGCATGCACGATTGCACGTGAACTTTATTGCTACCATGCTGGCTTGTGAGGATTTAATGGGTTTGAGGGCCAGTGATACGGTAAATCACCTAATACACACATAGCTGCAATAGGCCAGTGTGCCCAAGACAGCTTTTAAAAATTGCCTGCGTGCCCTATACAGCAATATGCCCCACTGGTGTGCCTGAAAAAAGTCCCCATGACCTGTTGAAGATCTCAATATTGGAGAGAGAGAGAATTGATAACGGTGTGTGTGTGTGTGAGAGAGCGGGTGTGCATGTATGTGCATGTATGTGTGTGTGTGCATGTATGCATGTGTGCGTACGTTTTAAAGTGACCCTGCCAGAAGAATAATGATGAAATCAAGGAGATGAACACATGATGATATTATTACTCTAAAACCCAGAGATTAAAGATAAACACATTTCAATAAACACCATGCTGTTCATTTCGAGTCTATTGCCTTTCATAGTTCATATTATGTTGTTAGGATGTTAGGATCTTATGTGTGGTATGTCTTCTATTTTGTATGCTCTAATGGCCTCATGTCTGGTATTATTTGGCTTAGTACTTACATTAAAAATTGGCCATAGTTGTGTACACTTACTAGAGCTTAGTGGCTACTTCAGTTTGGCTAATCGGGGTCATGGCGCTCTGATTAACGACCCGTGCTGTTCTAGTTAAAACAAATGCCCCAGATGTAAAAACTTGCTGATAATGTATAGCTGTCTAGCGAAATGCGGTACGCTTCTCACTTACTATGCGTCTTTTGGTGTCCGTCCGCCTCTGTATTACCGGTCGGGAGAACTCGAGACGCGTCTTAGGAGTCTTTTTAAATTCAGTGTTCGAACGTATGAGGTTACTTTCCTAAACGTGGCGTTGTGCGACACCTACTGCTGGGTGTAAAGCGAAAGGTAGAAAGCAGACTCAAATGGCATCACCATCTTTGATGGCTGTATGTGCGCTAAAGCGATTATAATTATATCCGCACTATACAAGGCCTATTTTAAAGTCACCCTACAGCTATGTTTAATATAAGGGGAAAGATCACACTAAGATGGCATTGTCCTCATTAGGAATTAGGGAGACGCTAAAATGCTTATAATTACATGTAAACTGCACATAGCCAATTCATTGGTAAAAGAAGGAAGAAACAAGTTGCAGAAGTGAAGCAATTGCATGCTTGTATTGCGCATGTGTTACAGAGTCAGGCAAAATAAGCCGTCAGGAGCGCGACACCAAAAAAAGAGTGCAATCAGCCAATCCCACAACAAACAAGCATTTCTTAATGCAATAGGACTCGTATTTACGCGAAACCTATTGCATTGGAAACGGGAGGGTGGGGGACCAGGAAGGCACAAACTGGAGTGAGGGGGTGGGGCCGAAAAGTCACGGACTGCGGGAGCAACACAGGGCCAAAAATAGTTTTGGAGTAAAGGAGCCAATAGCCAGGGAAGGATATGAATGACAACATGGCCGTCAGGAGGAGGGACTAAGAAGTTGAAAACAAATCAAAATGCAGCATTTATGGTTGAAGCCAATGAAAAATAAGGCTGGAAAGTGGGCAGAGCTTCCCCCACTATACTGTATACACCATCTCTCGGCGAGACAGCGCATGCGCTGCCTAGCCGAGACCTACAAAGTAAGGAAAGAACTATTGTGTGATATGAGGATTGGTGGGGCGAGCCCGCAAATATGTGTTGATTCAGATTCATTATACACTATAGTAAATGAAAGTGTATGGAAATCCAGGTTTGTTGATAGAATAAGTAATGACTTGGAAAATACTGATATCAATCCTGAAGGGTATTCTGGAGAGAAATGGAAGTGTTAGGATACCGTATATTCATTTTTAGGGTTCCAAGATCGTAAAGCTATATGAGAATTGTATGTAGTGAAGAGAGGATCTTGTGTAATTTGGTTGCATGATGAGGGTAATTTTAAGATAATATTGAACCCCAATAGCTTGGAACCTTTGACAATTGTTGAGAGGGAAAATACTGGCCAGTGTGTGTTACATAAATTTCCCAAGGTGTTTAGAGGGAAAATTGGGAAACTAGGTGAATTTGAGCATGAAATTGTACTTAAGAAGGATGTGGTTATTAAAATACACAAAGCTAGAAATATACTTATTTTACTGAGACGAAGTTGAAAGAGAACTACAAACATTGATAAAAGATGACATAATTGAAGGAGTTGAGTCTTCAGAATGGATTTCACAAACTGTAGTAGCTAGAAGTAGTAACGGAAAAATTAGGCTGTGCATTGATCTGCAACATTTAAATAATAATATTCGAGTGGATCAGTTTCCCTTGCCTAAAATATCCAGGGTTGGAAAAATCATTAAAATGTTACTAGACCTGCAGGTCTAATAACTTTAATAATCTACTCGACCTAACTGTAATGTACTTGACACGTGAACTGATCTCAAACTGTGTGATCCTAGGCAAATATTTTGTCTTATAAAGCCACCTTTTTCTTTATTATCACATAAGAGAGCACCATCAAATATGCAAGTTCACCATTTCAGCTGTACAAAAAAACTCTTTATTTAGCGGACTAAATGTTTGCACTATGTAAAACTAAAATTGAGCCCATATATAGGGTACACATGATTCCTGGCTTGCCTCTTAACTCACTAATAGCATTGTCATCTGGGCAGGAGTAGTAATAATTCCCAATTCATGTTTAAAAACTCACTTTTCATAAATATATTACCAAACAATGATGTGGTAGTGCATTGTCATTTACAGATACCATATTTTCTATTGAAATGGCTACAATACTTTCTCACTAGCATGTAGTTTTACCGATAATAGCGCACAATCAATGTCTAGAAATTGGGTTTCTGCAAAAATATTTAAAATTTGGACATCACCAAATGTTATAATTTGTTTTGATCCTATAAAAAAAATGTTTTCAAAGCAGAATTACAACAAGCATTTACAATGCAATGGTCTCGGCAATATTATAGGTAGAGCTATTGGTATTGCTCATTATTTTTTTATTATTTTTGTATCCGTAAATAAATGGCATTGTCATTTCTATTGGCATTCGCTTTTTTTTGCATATGTGACACCTATTGCATTAGCAGAGAGAGAGTGAGGTAGTGAGATACAGAGAGAGTGAGGTAGTGAGAGAGAGTGAGGTAGTGAGAGAGAGTGAGGTAGTGAGAGAGAGTGAGGTAGATAGAGAGTGAGGTAGTGAGATAGAGGTAGTGAGATAGAGGTAGTGAGGGAGAGGGATGTTGTGAGGTAGTGATACATACCTTCTCTGTGGGGGTGGGGAAGGCGGGGGAGAGCCGACACCGCTGGAAGTTAAAAGAGTGGGTCCCGAGAGAGTAAGAGGAGCGGTAGTGGAGGGGGCAGAGGGTGGTAAAACGAGATAAGAGCAGGGAGAGAACGAGACGCAGAAAGGGAGACGGAGGCGGGGTGCGAGGAAAGGGTATGAGAAGAGAGGATAAGAGAAAGTAAGATAAAGAGAGAGATTGGTGAGGGAAGTCTAACTGCTGGGGGCGGGAGTGGGGGCAGGCACGAAAGAAGAGGAAGCGCACGTGAAAGATAGGAGGGAGTTTGAGGGAAAAAGTGACCCAAAGGAAGAAAGAGGAGATAGCTGGGTGGTGGAAGAGAAACGTGTGAGGTGAAGGACAGCAGGAGTAAGTGAGGGGTCACAAGGAAGGAGGGAGTGACACAGAGGGAGGAAGTGACACAGCAGGACTGGAGGGGCAGAGAGGAACTGATAAGGAGAGCGCAGAGCATAGGAGATGAGAAAAAAAGAAAAGTTGCGCCAAGGATGGAAGTGTTGCTGCTGGTGCAATCCATCAACTGTTTACAAGTGTGAGCTCATAGCGTGACCTCTGACCTACAGCAGGGGCGCGCTCTGCGCTCGCGGGCCAGACCTTGCTGAGAGCACCGCCCCCTCCATCTACTGCGAGCCTGGAAATACTTAAGATCAAAGCTTCCCCCCTGTTGCAGAACAAAGGCAAATGTTGTAAACGGGCAATCTGGGCTTTAAAATAAGAGCCACAGCCAATTTACATGCCATGGCTTTATTGGGGGACCGATCAATTATTTTCCAACTGGGCTATATAAAGTTTAATAAAACATCGAAACTGGCTGGGTTTTAGTTCTGGACTTGCATGCTTGCATGTTGTACTTGAAGGCAGCGGGCATCTTCAAATAAACAGGGGCTGGAGACCCACGGGCCTTGAGGTAACGGAGATGGGAGGCAGACGCTTCCTCAGGCCTGACCACTGTGCGCTGTACAACAACTCTGCACAAAAGGAAACCACACTATACGGGCCCATCACCCGGCTGCCGATGCAACCCCCTCGTGGCCATCTGTGGGCAAACAAACTTTCCAAAGAAAGCACACATTCTCTAAATCGCTTTCGGGCACTACTTACAAAAGGTGTTTAACCCCAGAGATACAATCAATTCAACATCTGCTTGTTAACAATTTGGAGTTTTGAGTGCAACATAACCAGCAACCAAAAAAAAAACACGTGACTGTCCGCCCCCTACATTGTGCTTGAAGCAAACCAATTCAATCGTTTGATACTAAGCCCTGCTCGTAAGTATGCACAGTGACAATTTTTTGTCGGTTACTTTGCATACTTGAGAACAGGTTGCATATACGTAGCGAGCCAACCCTCGCAGTCAAACACGCCCCTTTCTTCTAAGAACCCCGGCCATGAGTCCTTAGTCTCCTATCACGAAGCCCCGTCTCCGCTATCGTGGCACGGTAAGTACCTAAAGTACCAGCCCAGAAAACAACTTACTCACCCTTACAGTTGCTGAGCCCTTATGGCAATCTACGTATAGGATCAGTGAACGAATGCCCTCCCATTCCTTGCTTACCAGCAGGTTGCTGCTACGGTTATCTCCCTCCGCCATGATCTCGGATCCACAGACGGTCAACGACTGTACCCCGACAGCTGTGGAGTTAAGAGAATATAAAATAGCGCAATAAATATCCAGACAGCTTTTACGTGTTTCCGGAATATCACCGCAAACACATCGACACGGGGCGCCCTGATTGGTGTACATCTACCGAAAACTCTACCCTCGTCAGCCAACGGCAAGGCGCATGCGTATCCGGAACCACCAGGAGA
Source organism: Triturus cristatus (assembly GCF_964204655.1). Lineage (NCBI taxonomy): Eukaryota > Metazoa > Chordata > Amphibia > Caudata > Salamandridae > Triturus > Triturus cristatus. The sequence goes on from NC_140590.1 coordinate 410,664,009, forward strand.
AGTTTACATTTAAAACGTTGATGGCTTGAACACGCACTGTTTACTGTTGCCATAATTTGCTGAAAGGAAGCTCCAACACATGTCAAAGAGCACATCTAGTGTTTTAAAAAATCAAATAAGACCACACCCACAAAACCACATCAAACCTAAACAATAATCTGGATCACTCAAGTCGAATCAAGTTTTCCGTTATTGGTATATTGGAAGCCGGATCCAGCACGGGATTGAGAAGGGTGATCCAGCGCAGGATTGAGGAGACTTGCAACGATATTGGAATCCGGATCCAGCACAGGATTGAGAAGGGTGATCCAGCGCAGGATTGAGGAGACTTGCAACGAGGTAAAGTTACGGGGGGTCTCGCACAGAACACAGGATTGAGAAGGGTGATCCAGCGCAGGATTGAGGAGACTTGCAACGAGGTAAAGTTACGGGGGTCTAGCACAGAACTAAGACGTGGGATCTTGCACAGTACTGCTAAGAAAAAAAAATGGCGGATGGAAGCTTCGAAACTTTTTCGGATTCGGGGGCGTGTTCCTGCTGTTCAAAAGGGCGTGGCTAAAAAGTGGAAAGAACAGCAAGGAACACGCCCCCGAATCTGAAAAAGACGGAGCCTATTTGGAGGGACGGCTCTCTCCTCCAACGGCAGGCCTCCGTTTAGGAAGCCAGCCAATGGAGGAGAAGCTAAAAGAGAGGCGGGCTAAATAGCCACTCTAGAAAACATTAAATCTCCGACTTCCGGTTCTGCCTTCGGCAGACCGGTAGTCCTCGACCTAAAAATAGATTTTATTTAAAGGGTGAACTGAAATTGAGAAGGCCCCAGTTGCATACGATCACCTCTTTAAGGATGAATAATCACAAGCTTGGGATCGCTTATATTTCCCTGGCAGGTATTTTCTTTAAATTAATGTTGACTTATGAGTTTTTACCTTTATGGTCTTTGAAGTATTTGTCTTGGAAACAGTCCTTTTTTGGGGGTCAGTATCCACAGCCAAATCATGGGCAGTTGCAGACGCTTTAGTCTATTTAACTATGTAAAGCTTCCCTTTCAGTGAAGGCGCTAGGGAGGGTGTGCCCATACCTAGGGTTGTCTGAGTTTTCAGTTGACTTTGGCTGCATCTCGCTCAGTAATAAGGAAAGGCGCTCAGATCTTCCACACCCCAACCTTCTGTATGTTGCCTGTCCGCAATTATTGCCGGAGGCTCCCTCAGCTACCTCTCGGCTAAAGTGTGGAATTCACTCCCTATCCACACAGGGCTGACAAGCTCTCACTCGCTAGCAATTCAATAACAACATACCTCTTTTCTGAATGATTTCTCCACATGTCTGTAACAGATTTTTATGTCATCCTTTACAGCGCCTGGCACATATCTTCTGCCCTCCGTACAAATTTAGCACAATTACCTCCGTAGTATCGAACAAATAAGCTTCTTTTCTCTTGTTTCTTTGGGTCAAACAAGGGGAAGCTGTGAAAAAACAGTTTCTAGATGGGGAGTCCTGTGCATAAAGCTCTGTTATGAGCTGGCAAAGAAGAAACTACCTGTAGGCATTGGGTCGTTTACTAGCAAGGAAAGGCAGCCATGTATGCACTTTTAAGAAGGTCATTTGTGGTACATGGTTGTAGGGTCTCTCTAGTCATATTTACCACTACTTTTTTCAGAAACAATGAAATACTTTTGGAGATTTTGAAAATTGGGAATCTGCAGGAATATCAAGTTTTCATCAGAAAAAAACGTTTCCGGAGCTAAGCAACTCTTATATAGACTTGCTAGTTTAACCAGTAGGGTTGCAGTTAACTTAGTAGAAGGCGAACCCCTCTCCCTTCACTTTTTAAAATTATTTAAATGTTTTTCATCGCTGACCTCTTTTAATCATCAGTGTTCCATTCTGTGTTCACTGGTTCTATTGTGGGCCAGCTCCTCGGATGCCTGCAGCCCGAGGTTACTGCCATCTTTTACTAGGCTTTCACCCTGGTTATTTCGCCGTGCTTGCCTTGCCAACATGTATTTGGTAAAAACCCTGTCGCACGTGTTTACGTTGGTTTCTGTGGGTGTCCGTCTAATACGGCCTACATGATCTTATCTGTCCTGGCCTAGAATTCAGAGCCAACGTTTCGGATATGTGCCTAGAGTATGTTGCTGATTTCCGCATATGGGGAGGAAAGACTAGTCTAATTTGTTTGTATAAGGATCACGTGATTGGTGGGTGCGAAATGAACAACCACTTATGAACTGCCAAACCTCTGAATGAGAGCAGAGCCCCGGCCACCCATTAAAAACAGCAAGCTTTGAAAATGAAAGAAAAGCTGCACTTACCAATGCATTTGTCTGTGGAACATGTACACTACAACACTAAATGCTTCTGGAATTCGGTAACAGCAAATCGATAGCGTGCAAACATATATTACCTAATAGGCTTGGAAGCTACAACAAAGAGAATAAATAGCAGATGATGTGCAGGCTGCAAAAATGCTGTGTTTGCACCAAGCGTTTCTGCTGACGTCCTGCTCCATCGGAGGAACTGCTGCGGGTTCGGGTGTCCCTACTGGAACTGGACATTCAAGCGCTATAATAAATAGATTATGTCACACAATACGGAATATAAATGAAACCTAAAACAAGCGCTCCGGCGCCTATGGGTTTACAGAGGGGCTAGAAATAGATGAAATGCAGAGACGAATGGGATGCAGATGTAAAAGATAACTTCTCTGAGCAGAACGACTCATTATTTGATCATAATACAAATGTATCCGAAGCTGTAATGAACCTGACACGACCTATTTTAAGGAGCAGAATTCCCGACAAAGGAGAATTTCCTTTTCTTCTGGCACATACATTTGATAGGACTGATTAGGTCTTGTCCGCTGGAAACTTGCAACGATATTGGAATCCGGATCCAGCACTGGATTGAGAAGGGTGATCCAGCGCAGGATTGAGGAGACTTGCAACAAGGTAAAGTTACGGGGGTCTAGCACAGAACACAGGATTGAGAAGGGTGATCCAGCACAGGATTGAGGAGACTTGCAACGAGGTAAAGTTACGGGGGTCTAGCACAGAACTAAGACGTGGGATCTTGCACAGTACTGCTAAGAAAAAAAAATGGCGGATGGAAGCTTCGAAACTTTTTCGGATTCGGGGGCGTGTTCCTGCTGTTCAAAAGGGCGTGGCTAAAAAGGGGAAAGAACAGCAAGGAACACGCCCCCGAATCTGAAAAAGACGGAGCCTATTTGGAGGGACGGCTCTCTCCTCCAATAGCTGGCCTCCGTTTAGGAAGCCAGCCAATGGAGGAGAAGCTAAAAGAGAGGCGGGCTAAATAGCCACTCTAGAAAACATTAAATCTTCCGACTTCCGGTTCTGCCTTCGGCAGACCGGTAGTCCTCGACCTAAAAATGGGTCGTAACTAGTGAAATATAGTTGAAATGTTGTAACAGTTCACTTAGCTATTTAAAGGCCCAACATCTTACAGCCTTTCATTTAACATGCTTTGCACAGTTCGTTTGTCACACAGTTCACTTTACAAAATCCTATAACTTAAGTCACAGAAAGAAAAATAAATGAAATAAGATAAGCTGACTTTTGACCTCTGTTTCTGAAAGCCAGCAAATAGCAAGATTTATATCTGGAATACTAGCTCTTGTAAGAGATGCAAACATTTTCACTACAACAGACTTATCTGCAGCCTATCATCAGGTCGTCCTATAAGAAGAATGTAGATCATACACCACATTTATAACACCTATGGGCTGTTATCGATACAAAAGAATGCCGTTTGGGCTCGCTTCTGCAGCAGCAGTTTTTCAGCATATGATGAGCTAATTATTTTCTAAAGTTCCAAATGTTGAATTCTTCTAAGATGATATACTAATATATGGTAAACACAAAGAGGAGCATTATGATATTTTGGAGAACATTTGGGGACTTTTGAATGAGAAGGGTTGACCATTGAATTTGCTAAGTGAAAATTTGCTGTGGAATCTGTTACCTATTTGGGTTATGTGCTAAGTAAGGATAGAGTTAAGCCCAAACCCGACTTTGTATAGGAAATACAACTAGCACCAGAACCAGTGAATAAGGATGATGTAAGATTTTTCCTAGGACGCAGAAAATTTTATTCAAAGTATGTGAACAATTTTTCCACAAGGACTTTTTATATTTGCCAATTACTCAAGAATAAATGCAAATTTGAGTGGAGCGATGATTGTTTAAGAGAGTATGCTGATGTAAAAACATCCATTGCTGATGCCACAGCTTTGAGTGGATTTGATCCTAACCTGCTGAGTGTCATTACTACCGATGCAAGTTGCAAGGGAATAGGCACTGTACTGTCACAAGTAAAGGACAAGGGTGGCTAAATTGTAATTGCATATGCCTCTAGAGCTCCAACACCATCAGAAATTAAATACTTGGTTATTGAGGGAGAGACGTTATCATGCATGTGGGCATTGGAGCATTTTAGATAATTTGTGAGGGGGTAAGCAATGTTTGTTACAGAGCGATCATAAGCTCTTGGTCAGATTACTTACCACGGAGGGTATTATAAAAGTGTCTGCGTGCATAGCAAGAATGTCTATGAGATTGCAAGATTACATGTACAGAATAATTTATGTGTCAGGTAACTGTAGACTTCTTGTCTAGAATGGCTTTGCAGATTAAAGGAGACTTGACTGTTAAATGGGATGAGTATCACATAGCATGGGTACATGAACATGGTGTTTCGGCTATAGAGAAGGAGGTCTGGATGAAAGAGTATGCCGAAGAGGAAGTACTAAAAAAGGTGTTGGAGTACATGGTAAACGGATGACATACAAAGGGGGCATTTAAGTCGGCAATAAGAAGCTTTTGGGGAAATTAGGAATAAATTGACTTTGGAGGACGCTATAATATGGAGATGAGATAGAGTAGTTTCATCATCTATGGTGAGAAATAACATTAGCATGCAGGGCCATGAAGGTCACGGACGTATTGTCAAAATTATACAAAGAATTATAAAAGGATTTTGGTGGCCAGGTATGGACTTATTTAAAGAAAGAACAGTTAGAAATTGTACAAGTTGTACTAATTCTGATAAGTCACTCAAAACTTTGAGATCAAATATTTGTGACCCTTTTATTCATAAAGAATCATTTAATAATGTAGCTGTGGATATTATGGGACCAAGTGGAAAACACCCAAAGTATATTATTGCTGTTATTGATATATTTTAAAGATGGACCTAGGTGCAGGTGGTGGAGAAAGTGGACACAGACACGGTTTTGCGTTTTTTGGACAAGGTGTTCCCTCGGGTAGGAAAACCTGTCACTATAGTCATTGATAATGGTGTACAATTTGTGTCCAATAAAGAAAAGGATTATTTTAAGAGGCTGAGAGTCAAACATTATAACATGTCTTTATAATCCTAGTGCCAAGGGTATGATTGAAAGATTTGAGAAGGTACTTAAGGGGGCCATTCAGATAGCAGGGAGTGATAACGACGATTGGGAACTACAAATTCAAACAACTGTATGGCTGTACATGATATGACTAAATTATATCCATTTGAAATTATGAGAGGACGGCTTCCAAGGACCAAAAGTGATCCAGGGTGGGTAAAAAGTTCTACTTCTTGTAATGTAGATTTGGAAATGATTTCAGAAACCATTGACGATAATCCTACTAAATACATGTTATGATATGATAAAAAGAAAGTATCACTGGTTGATGGATCAAGCATTAAAGGTTGGTATGTTAAAATGTTTAAAAACTTGGAAAGTGAGAAAAGGTGCGAGTCAATTCACAGGGCCTTTTAAAGTGACTCAAGTTTTGATAAATGCTGTGAGGTTAAATGATGGAAAAGAATAGAACCTCAAAAGAATTGCCATTTTTAAGGGTGAGAATCACATATATAGAAAAGAATGTGGTGATGGTGTAAGAATTTTGATGGAAAGTTGTGGGAAGAAATGGAAACTCCTGGAAGTAGAGTAACAGGATTACTCCTGAAAGAGTTATTAATCAAGGGAATGTCGAAAGAGAATTACAGGCTACTGATGATCAGTCTGGCAGAGTTGGAGAAAAGAGTGACCAATTACCTGTGGCGGGAAAAGGGTTGCGAAGCAATCCTGTGTGGGTGTCTGATTATTTGTGTGAGGGAGATGGCTGAATATTGTTTTATTATATTTTGTACCTTTTTTGTAGTTTCTTTTCCTATGTGGTTTTAATAATTTTACTTAGTTGTATTTGTTACATTTATTATGGTGCTATTGTTCTATGCAATTGTTGTATTGTAATTATTTACAGCACCTCATGTTTATCGTCTTTCAGACTGTAATAGGAGATGTGTTGTGAAAACTATGGGGCGCATTAACTTGCGATAACTATCGCAAAGCGTGCTCAGTGCTCATTTTTTTAACGCCGACTATCGCGGAGATATAGCGTTATTAGCAACGCGTATCTCCAAGGCGATAAAAATTCCTGCGATAGCGGGGAAATTGCTGTTTTGCAGGGAACATCGCTTGTTTTCTAGCGATGTTCCCTGCAAAACCGCGATAACCTTGCTGATATGACCCTGTGGTCGTATCAGCATAATCCACCCCCTATGTTAGGGATAGCTAAGTCAGGATTTTAGCAGACGTTAGATTTTAGCGAAAACCGCCGATTTCACCAAAATCTAACGTCTGCTGAAATCCTGTGGGCTGCCTTGTAAATATCGCAAAGTGAACATCAGCGATATTTTACAATGTAGTCCATTGGGGTACGCTCAGTGGCGCCCACTTTGCATCTCATTAGAGATGCAAAGTGAGGCGTCGCCCTATTTACAAGAGGGTGCTAACATGCATAATCACATTTTAAAACTATCGCCCTATTTACAAGAGGGTGCTAAAATGTGATTATGCATGTTAGCACCCTCTTGTAAATAGGGCGATAGTTTTATCTCCGCTTTTTTGGCTTTTTAAGCCAAAAAGCGGAGATAAAGCCCTTTTGAATATGCCCCCAAGTTTCTAGTGCTGTCACTGCACGAGTTTAGAATTTCCAATTGAGAGTTCTGTGGAGCGTGAGTGAAAGTTGTGGGAGGCTTCGGGACGAAGGAGGAGTGCACAGTTGGTGGTGTTCATTTCTTCGTTTCTATGAATAAATACTCAATCAGTTCTCGCTTCGAGTTTCTACTTGACAAGCCTTGGGTGCTAGGTGCATTAGGAATGTTTGTTGTGGGGTTTCTTTGATTGTCATTTGAGAGTTGAGGCTGGGGAGGGGGGTGGGGTGGGGGGGGGGGGTAAGTACCGCGATGGTAGGCTGAATAAAGTTTCTACTAGAAATTACATGAACAGTCCGGACGATCTGTTCTTACAATTCTTACAATATTTGGCGACGATTGGCTGGCCCGTTTTCAGCCTACCTACCGGCTGACATCAAGCGTGAGGAAGTAACCTCATGGTACCCCGCGTGCAAGCAACAAGGAGCGACGACTGTCATACTTTGTGCGGCATACCCAGCGTGTATTGCGGTGAGCTGGCAAGGGATTTAGTGGGCTTTGGAGCCGACTCTCACCCAAGGACTGTCATTCTCTGTCGCGGGGAATGCACGCACTCGTTAGGTGGAGAGCGCGCAGCCTCTGAACAGTTCTGCGGGGTTACTGGGGCACGGCGGTAACCTTGGGCAATTATACTGCTAATCAATGCCTGAGGCAGACTAAAACAGTTTTTAACGGTCCTGTCCCTGCGGTGTGATGCTTACTCGCTCAAACGCATACCTGTTAGCGCAAGGCATCAGGCGAGTGCGGAACGCTCACTTTATGTATACTGTATCGCAGACAATAGGTTTCCAATAAATCCGAGCTAAAGCTGTCTGCAGGCAAGACATAACAAGCATTTGCAATGCAATAGGTCTGGCATTTATAGGAGTTTGAGCTATTGGCATTATAAATGACAATGCTTTTTATTTAAGTTTGTTTTTTTTAAAACATAAATAAAAGGCACTGTCATTTATAATGCCAATAGCTCAAACTCGTATAACTGCGAGACCTATTGTATTGCAAATGCTTGTTTTAATATATGAGGACATGCATACTGGATGCTATTCTAACATCACAGCCATTGTTTCCTGTTATTTCGATGCGAGACGAACGAGCTGCACGAACGTTCTATTTACGTTTGCAAACCACCATTTCCTGGTTCTCGCTTGCCGCGCTGCATTGCTGTTTTTGCAGGCTCTGCGCCAGGGCTGGCAATTCGGAGCGGAGCGGGCAGAGAGCTCATTGCAGGGCTAATGAAAGGTGTCAAAAAGACGAGGCTGTGTCACTGTGGTAAAAAGTGCTGAGGTGACGCTACCAATGAGAAATGGTAAATGTAGCATTGTTCCACGTGTTAGTGCGTGTTTGAGGCACCTCGATAGGGTAGTTGTGAACTGTTGCTTTATAAACATTAAATGCTTGTGCATTTAAATTGAATGTTTGGACGGCTATAGAGAATGCAAACTGTTGCATTTTTCCCCCTTGTAGTGCATGTTTTAATATGTATGAGAGCCCTAGTAATAGCTAACGAATGACCTGTGTTGTTGCTGGGGCCTCACTGTTCTTTCTGCCTGTTTTTTGCGAGCGTTTGAGGAATGTGCTTCCTTGAGATAAGCACAAGTGTTATGGGGCTCCCTTTGCTCGACCAGAAGAATTCCTTGGGTTTGCTTTTGAAGTGGAGTGGGGGGCGGGTGTTTTATGACCCCTCCGTCCGTCTGCTTAGAAACCTTTTGCAGACGTGAGCTGCTTCTGGTGCCGCGTTAGAAGTGTTGAGCCAAAGTATTTACTGGTTGTGATCAACAAAGGCTACCTACCGTACCTATATTTGTAATTACACAAGTATAGACATTGTGTTTAGTAAAAGAAATACATGAACTTCAAGTAATATGCCGCAGTTGTTTTTTTAAAAATGTAAGTGAAGTTAAATCCAACGTGGTGTTAGTAAATGGAAGGGGTTTGTCAGAATACGCGTAGCAATGGTGAAAGGGTGTGCCTAACTGTGGTTTGAAAGCGCATATTAAGTGAGTGGGAAACCGATGGCGCCGTTGATAAGAAGGGCTTTGCCTGGAACTGTGTTAAGGTGGCAAACAGTCACAGCATGTGACTGGAGCCCAGAACACTTTGCTTGACGGTGTGAATTACAGTGTAACAAGAGATGGTGAAAGAGATAGTTTAGAATGAGGCACCAAAAGGATAGGCAAGAAAATGGAAAGGCTTACTAGTTTTTTGTGCGTAGTTTCAGGAACACTAAAAATGGTTTGACGTGTGAAACTTGCTAATATATAAACGTGCCTTTGTAGCTTGTGTAAAAACAAAAAAGTCTGTTACAGAAACGGGATATGAAAGGTTGGAATTGCTGCAAAATAGCTAAGAGGCACTTTCCGAACCGAGGTCAGGGCACTGCTCATTCAATTCTAATTTAAAATTATATTTGCAATACCTAAATGAATAATGCATCTTAAATATCTGCCCCTCTTACACTCTCTGTTCTCTTTATGTTTTGTAAATCGTCATCATATGTTAAAGGAACTAATTCTACTGGGCGGCAGACCTTTTCACTTGCGATGTCTAGAAGGCACGCATTTCTCCTGAACGTACAAGAAAATGTCGAACCAGGCACTTCATTGAAGATGTAATGTTAAAGAATGATATAAGATCAAAAATTACACTTTCCTCGCAGGTGTGGGGAAAGAGGGCATCAAAAACAAACAAATACCCAGGACGGTTAACGCTACTGACTGAATTTCACGGCCGAAACTTTTCCAATTGCATACAGACAAACACCCAGGACGGTTAACGCTATATGACTTCATTTCACGGCCGAAACTTTTCCAATTGCATTCTGCAGTTAACAACAACGTAAGACTCTGGTCCTGACACTTTGCAGTTCCATGGACCAGGGCATTCACAGCCTCCCAGAGATGAAGGGGTTCAGTCTGCGCACGCCGGAGCACCCCGAAATTTGTAGTCTGCCCAAGAAATTAGAAGCAACCGGCTGATAAACAGCCAGAGAAGGAAACATATAGGAATACACAGACAAAGTCAAAGAAAAACATGAAGCGATGGGGAGAGAAAGCGTGTGAGAGACAGCAAGAGAAGGAAAAATATAGGAAAACACAAAGTCAAAGAAGGACATGGAGCGATGGTGAGAGACAGCGAGTGAGATAGACAGCAAGAGATAGACAAAGTCAGAAAAAGCAATGGTGAACGAGAACGACAGAGACAGCAAGAGTGGGGAAAAGTATAGAAAGAGGCAAAGTCGAAGAAAGACATGGAGCGATGGTGAGAGCGAGTGAGAGAAACAGCCAGAGAATGAAAAGTATAGGAAGAGACAAAGTCAAACAAGCATTGGCCGCACGCGCACCTCGCAATTAAAGTTTTTTAAAAAAAACGGAAAAAAAGACAAGCCCGGCGGAGCGTGGCTCACGCGCGCTTGGGGGCGGGCAGCGCATTCCAAACGGGGAAGCGGACCCTTTGAAGTGCTCCCAAAAGCGGAGTGCATGGCGGCACGATACGCGTGATTGTGCGCGTGCTAGCCATGCAATCCGCTTTTTGGGAGCACTTTTCAAACCCGCTTTCTATAGTCTCGCTTTGCGATCGCTCACGCGATAGCAAGGCGAGACCTAAATAACAGATGTGAGAAATTTGTGTAAGTTGGTTTTGCAATTACATAAAATTACAGCAACATTATGCATAATTAAGAAAAACGCAAATCCATCAATTGGCACTATTCGATCTTGCCCAAGCCTACTAGAAACTAAGCTGGAGCAGCTAGTTACACAGGGCTCTGGAAAAGACGGAAATGCTGACCCAAGTTATTGTGGCACTGGGCAGTACCTACCACTGTTCACTACAGATAGTTCCCTTGAGTGGCAGCTGCATGGGGTACCAGTTCACTCAGCACTCCCCAACCAATCCATTAACGAATTATGGTCACAAAAACTCCTTCAAAAGGAGCAGGACGCCAGAAAGCACAGTGTCTAATCTATGATAGTGCACTAAAACGACATGACAAGCAGTAGAGCTGAACAATATGCACTCATTCAAACAGATACCAGGCTGGATTGGCATAAGTTAAGAGCGCCCCTATTAGCCTAAGACAAAGAACGGTGTAGCATTTTGCTAGGCAGGACCGAGGAACGCACACTGCGTTCTGCTGAACCTAGACATTGACAGATTTGCCATTTTTGATCTACAAAAACATCAAAACAACAGCAGGTGGGATACAAATTTCACACAAACTATAACACATAGATCCTACCACTGGAATCGCGCTTCTAAGGCGGGTCTCCACACGAGCCAGAGCACAGGAGCACCTCAAAGAGGGATATCGTATAGCTCCCAAAACAAACATACCCTCCCGTCCATAGCGTTTCAGTGCAGTTAGAGCACCGCGACACTTAAAGTATGTGGTATTCCGCACCACTCCCAACGGGAGCCTAAAAGAGAAGCATCCAGGGCTCTGCAGCAGCGGTTTGGGAGGATGCGAACTAGTCCCGCTCCCCACCGAGTAAAGGAAGCGCAGCCTGTTTCACCTTTCAGAGGCACGTCGTGCGAAGCGCAGCCTACTCCCAGTCCTCGTAACGGTGTCACCTGCGGCGCAGACCCGATGCAGGTAGTAGGACAAGTCGGCTTGCAACAGCAGGTGACACGGGCTGGAAACTGAGCACCGGTCCTAGGGAGGCAGAGACTGACCCGCCGGGTCCGCCGGAGATGACGCGCTCCATGATGCAACTAGAGGCCGGGTGGCTATCGGCCCCGAACTGCAGGCAACTCGAAAGTAGGTGCACCGTACACGTAGTGGTAGAGTAAAGGAGTATTGTAGAACAAAATGTTAATCAGCGATGGGAAAGGCAGCAATTTATCGGAAGATTGGAGAACCGAACCAAGGGTCTGGTTAGCTATAAGAGCGAAAACAAGATCAGAGCCATGAACATATTTAGCTTGTAAATCTCCAAAGAATCATCATGTAAAATGAGATAAAAATAAAATTGTTTTGCAGTTTTATATAGCGCGATCTCGAAAGTATCAGAGCGCTTTACATGAGCACCAGTTGCTTAACAGATGGACACAGTCGTTTTTTTTAGGCACAGGGAGATTAAGTGATTTGCCCATGTTGCAGGGATTCTGCTGATACACAGAACTATGCGAAGAACCCCAGGACCTCAGTGAATTGTGGTGTACCAGAAACTCACCTCAGAACCCAGAACCCAGTATCCGGCTAGCATAAGTGTCCCATTCGTTATCCGAGATTTAGCTCGGCGGTCCCAATGTGTAGACAACCCAGAACAAGCGACTCAGTACATACTCAGGAATGGTGGGAATCGGAAATACCTGTTCGTATATTATTCTCACATCAGTCCACAACAATAATCAACAGAGACACGTTGTAAATAAAAAGGGGTTTATTTTTATAGACCACGTGTCCTAAGATGCAGTACTTTGGCTAATACAAGCAGACAAATGATTAATATCAAAACCAGCAACATAGTTACAATACCATAGAATATAAAAGGGGTGATCATATTATAATGACAGTGGATACTACCACCTTCCCTTTACTAAGAAGCTAATATTATTATTATGCTAATAGAAGGTCTCTTAGGCTTGAATAGGGGACCCCATACCTCAAAGATCAGCTTAGTGAAATCACATCACAGGAGCATCAGGAGTCTTCTCGCAGGAAGGCTCGTCTTCGGTCTGAATAATAAACATGATGTCTGTGATACTAAAAGCACTAATTTTCAGGCATTTGCAGCTGCGCGTGTGTTATGGCTAAATAGTGGGCCGATCAACCTAGAGTGAAAAACATGCATTGTGTAATAACCCAGACTGTTTGTCACACCATGTACAGACCAAGGTCGCTGCGCAGAGCTTGGGATAGTAACAACAGATCGCGCTTGTGTGAAGCAAGTCTCGAGTCAGCAGTTTGTTTTAAGAAATAACATGTAAACGCAGTGCCGTGTGCAAAAGCAAAAAGATGGCTTTCTAACATCTAACGTGGTTATGCTAACTTAACAATGCCTGTACGTATTCAGAGAGAACTCACTACACGCCCCCTTGATCGAAGCACTATTTAGTAGGCAAGAAAAGAGAGAACGCAGAGTTCAGTTTCGTCAGAGCAGAACAAGGCATAACCAATCCAAAGGTTCAGAATGAGTTAAAGTCCGAAACGAAAAAATTGAAAAGCAAAAAGGGGTAACTGTGGTGTCCGGAAAAAAAATATAATCAATAAAAAAAAACAAAAAACTCAAAACAACCATCAGGGAGAGAGCAAAAAGAAAAATGTAAATGCCTCGGCCGGGCGCTGTCCAGGAGCGACAGGCGCCAAGGACGATAGTGCAGTCAATCCATGAATGTATAGGCAGCATATGTGGCAACCGCTTCCAACAAAAAATCATTCGCAGGGCCAGCGAAAGTCTCAGCCATCCAATCCATCAACGAGAAGGAACACACGTGTTCGTCAAACAGCGGAGCTTCCAGCACGACCAGAGGGCATCCGGAATGTTCCTCCAAATAGCTCATAGCCAAGAAGTTGTAGGCAGCTGTAGAGATGTCCCAATTACCCAGGATCCCATGTGCCGCTCCGCAAGCCATTATCCGGACACCAGAACAGGTCAACTCGTGAGACACTAAGGGCCTCATTAGTCGATCGAAATCCGGCACCGGAGACACCAGGCTGGTCAAGCACAAATCCAAAGGCCATTCAAAGGGACAATCCAGGCAGTGAAGCACAGGCTGCACGCAGGTGAAGTAGGAATACCTGAAGGATAATCCATATGCCAGGCTTAAGGTCGCCAACGGCAGAGTTCCATAAAAGTCAAGCATCCTATCCCGAAGAAGATGCAGGCGGGACAGGTGCACGTGTGGCACAGAAGGAGCAGCCATTCCGTAGTATGAAAAGGAAAAGCAGCACACCCGCCACTAGTGCCAGAAGCAGCGGAACACCTCCAAAGATGCTCGAGAAAAGTGAATGAAAAAAGCCCGGAACCACACCAAAAATAGTTTGGAAAGAGGTCACGAGACCCGAGCCCACAAGTTTAAAAAAATGAGCCAGGCCGGTCGTGGACGAGGCATTGAAAATAGTTTGGATCAAAGAGCCGAAATGCAGGGGGAGGTCAGTATTCAGAAGCGCCTGTACCTCAGTGCGCGTATTAGCAACGTGAAGGTCGAATGTTTCACGTGATGAAGTCAAAGACACCTCTTTTTGGGACAATAGGGCTCTTATTCTGCTCAACTTGTTGAACTCTGCTTTCAAGGTTGGAATCGAAGGCCAGATGGAAGCATCCAGCCGCCCATGCGGGGGTGGAAAGAGAACATTATTGCAGCAGACCACTTTCTGCGAGACAGTTACAATATACGGGATTCCCACTAACATCCCACAGCAAGCTTCACTATTCAAAATCAAATAACTACCGTTAGCAAGCAGTGTGAAAGAAGGCGTAATCACAGGCACTGGGACACCCCGTAAGATGCATGCTAAGTTCGGTGCTTGTACATTGCATGCGCCGTGTAATTGAATGTGCCTACATACCAAGGAATGGTCAGGTGACGTGGTACATTCCTCGCCCTTCAAATAAACCTCAGTCCCGTCCCTAGTACATCTATACGTAAAGGGGAGGGACCAAACCTCATGTATGAAAGCGGTGCCCAGCGGTTCATATCTACCCAAAGCATAATGTTTCATACAAGACGTAAACTTAAAAAGTGCAAACGGGAGAGTTATCAATCCGTGGATTAACCACGTAGCTGAATTGATCTCCGCTACAGAAAAAGGCAATGGTTCTAATTTTTCAATATGTAACAATGAAAATGTAGCATCCTTCATGGACATAAATCGCTGCTTGTCAGTAAGGTTAAAGGGAAGGAATAACGATGTAGTGTTAAGATAGTCCCAAGGGACTCTCCCTGCCTTTAAAGTCTGCAATGTCCATGCAAACTGCATAACAGAACGCAACTGGTTTTGACCATGATATAACACAGACATATCATCATGCACAATATCAACAACTGATGAAACAATATTATCTAATGTATAAATCCTAGAAGAGAGAGTGCTAATGCTATTATCTATAACGGCCAAAACCTTCTCCATGTTTGCTTGGTCAATAGCTCGCAATCTGGAAGCCGCCTCAATCTGTGACAACTTCCAGACTTCGTTGTAAATAGCATACGCCCACCTCTTGGTTCTGCCACCCACAGGACCCTTAACAAAATCATTCAAATCTATTTTGTCATGTAACTGTGATAAATGAACTTTGACAGACGCCAAAGTGGAATGTTGCAGCCAAGATTGACATAACTTGCCCACAGAGTATGTAGTGACTGTATGTGACGACTCAAACCGAGGGTCTACGCGTTCTTGAGTATACCCCGGTTTCAGTCCCAGAAAACGTCGTTGACAGATATCTGAACTGCTTTGCCAAATTAACCAACCCTCACTATTAACTTTCGAAATATTGAAAGATGTATTTGAAACTAAGGATTGCAAAGCAGCAAGGGACAGATCTGTGTGGTTATCCCAATTGGGATAAGCGCCCAGATCTGGCACAGAAGGTGACTTTAATTGTTTAGAAGTAGCCAATCCAAAACAGGTGGTTTGGAAGATGGATGAATTTAAAAATAAAATATGATTTGGTATAAGACAGGCACGATGTAAAGCCTCTGTACCCTGTACCTGCCACGGCTTGGAACCCCAAACCGACTTTAGATCAATAGTAGCCTTCCATACATCATAACCTTTGATTGACAACTCGTCCATAAAGGACTTAGAATAAAGTAGCTTCGTGTGTGTCAGTCTAACCTTTGCGGCAGACTCAGGCAGCACCTTAAAATAAAACGCTGCCGGGTTGGAAACACTGAAATCGGTAAAATATGAATACTTGTTAACTAGTGTTTGTGAACTTCCGAATTCGGGAGTAGGACAGTGTTCCCATTGGGTAAAATTTACAAAATTTCTAAATGTATTAGCTTTATGCAGGAAATGATTGCCATAATGTTGAAAACAATACTGTTCCGCATAATTAGCCGCATTTTCGTATAAATCTTCAGCATCAAAAGCGGCATAATATTTCAAATCAGAAAACAGTGATTCAATGGCGTGTACATCCCAATCATCAGAACGTATGTTCTGCCTAACCACATCACCCATAGAAACACGAAATACATTAGGTACATTAATGACCTCTGTAGGCCCATGAATTTGGAATTTAACAGCATCCCATGCGATTCCATCCAAGACGGGCCAGGCAGTAATATTCACAAAAGTCTGGTCCCTCTTCATGATGTGGGACGAGGAGTGGGGGGCCAAAGTTCCATTGATAAGTCTAATTGTCGATCTCTCACTCAGATAGTGGCCATCCACAAGACGGAAAAAAAACTATCACAAATCCAATGGACATAAATAAAAAAACACTGAAAAGCAACAGCCAAATGTATGTCCAAGGGGCAATCAAAAAATGTCTCTTAAACCAGCTGAAAAAAACTGCAATGTTCGATGGGGGGCTTGAGGGCAATGAGTTAGTGTCAAAGGAGAAACGGGACTGGCCAAGTGCCGTAGATTGTAAAACAGGCGAGGGACCACGTGTAGGATAAGCATACTCAGTTTCTTCGGGCAAACCACCTGCCGATGGCATCAACAAGGGATCAGTAACCGTTTGCATCTCGATGGCAACATCAGGCAAGGTGTTAGAAGCAAGAGTCAACATTGAATTTCTTTGCATCGTCTGGCATGAAACTACTGGAGTCATGCTAAGAAGAATCGGCCACTCGCTGATGTTTGACATTGTCAATAGAGATGTACCTGTTTTCTTTGCGACCAGGAAGTGGAGGTAAAATGACTGTTCTTGTACCCTGCACTCCAAGCACTGGAACTGGTGCACGATAAGAGGGGCCGAACTCCTTCTTGTTCTCCACCTTCTCACGGACCAGATCTCCAACTCGGGGTAGCCAGCCGACTACCGGAACCTGAACTTCAACTTCAGATGTGGAGGGCAAGTGTTCCTTCGATAGAGTGTCTCTGGCTTCTTGTAGAGTCTGTAAAACAGCACAGTGATCATCTACGTCAAAGGGTGCGGTCGACGCCGCCATGTCTAGACCATCAAGGTCTGGTACAAACATTCTGATTCCGAAGAGCATCATGTACGGGGTCCGCCCACCCAGAGACCTTCTAGGGAGATTATTAAGTGCACGTTGGACGTTATACAAATGGGCTAGCCAGTTTCGGCCTGTGCCTAAAACACGGGCTGTCAATGATTGCTTTAAGTCACGGTTCATTCGCTCCACCACACTATTACCCTCAGGTCGGTAGGGGGACGAAAATTTGACTAGGACCCCCAAATTTCTCATAGCCTCCTTGTAAGCCTTAGAGGCAAACGCAGGGCCCTGATCAGAATGGAAGGTACCACACGCAAAAGTTCCCACAAAGACACGCAAATCTCTGATGACAGTCCGCGAGTCGGCACTCCTTTGTGGCCATACCCACAGAAAACGTGTGCACGAATCCACTGCAACCAAGATGTACTTGTACGCAGTATCAGAAGAAAAAGGACCGCAGTGATCCAAATAAACACAACCAAATGGTTTATTGGATATGTACAACTGTGTTTGTGATGGGCGCGCAACAGTAGAAGGTTTAATCTGTTGGCAAATGTCACAATCGAGAACATAAGCGCGTGCTTGTTTATATAAACCGAACCACCAGTAACGTTGTTGTAGCAGAGATATAGTGGCTGACACTCCGGCGTGGGCTGACGCCAACCCCTCATGAGCAGCCAGAATCAGTGCGGGTCTGCAGTCCGCGTTGGGAATAATTCTGTCACCAACGTCGTTAATCCTCACTAATGGGACATTATCAGGACTTAAATGGTAAATGTAACGAGAAGGAAAACCCTTCGGGTAATCGCCTCCCTTTTCTGTAGCAGCAATAGCTGCCAAGATGTCATCATCAATCTTACTCTTTGATCTGGTTACTGCTGCCACTAAGTATGTAGCCACTGCTGTTTTTGCTGCCTCGTCAGCCAAGCCGTTGCCGACAGCATGGACACCAAGTCGTTGGTGACCAAGAGTGTGAATTACATTCACGAGTGGGAGACGTTCTTTAAAGTCCGCCACTCGAACCCAAAGCGTTTTATGCTTAATTGTGCCACCTTTTGTGTCTCGATAATCATTCTGAGACCAGAAGTGTAAATTGTCATTATAGGATTGGACACAGTAAAAAGAATCACTCACTATTAAAGTAGTGACTCGGGGATCAGCAAACTCCAGTGCAAGCACTAGAGCCCGAAGCTCCGCCAATTGCGCGGTACAATCGCCCAATGACTGCGTATGCACCGCATCAGACTGGAATTCACCATTTACGAAAGTACCTACGACAATTGCGCAAGCCGCTGAGTAGGCGTGCTTTGATCCAATTGCGGGCTGCGCAGACCCGTCAGTGTATATGACACAATGGTATTCTTCGAGCGGGCGCAAAGACAGAGGAGCCGGATGAACGAATTCATACTGCAAGAACTCTTGAGTCTGTAATGAGGCATCAAAGATGTAGGTGACGTCTGGCGACGTCAGTGTTGTGGCCCATTGTATCCACCGGGGATGCAAAGCTTTAGAATTTGGTACACTTGCCTTTGTCACCGCTTCTAAGGCGGGATAGGGTGTTACAACCAGAATCTGTTTCCCATGTGACAGTGCGCGTTCTTTAAGGATCGCCATCTGTACAGCAGTCAGAACTTTTTCGACCGCGGAAAAACGTAATTCAGCAGAGGTGTACAAGTGGGATTTGTACGCAATGGGGACTGTATCGCCCTCATTAAACGTCAAATACGTGAAACCCACGGCGCCTGGCACTATTCTTATTACCAGGTTGGTGCGGTTATCACGTGTCAGCAAATATTGTGAAGCAAGAAGGTCAGCCTGTAAAGACTGTAAAATTTTAGAATGTTCCAGCTGCCAGCTAGACTTCGAAAATGTGGGTTGTACCAAGGCGTAAAGCGGCTTGATACGCTGGGCATAATCAGGAATGTAGGTACGGCCGAAATTCAGAAAGCCCAGCAGAGATTGTAATTTCTTTAGTGTCGTTGGCGCACTCAAGCATGCGCACTTCTCCAGAAAGTGGGGAGCTAACCCCTTTCCTTCATTATTGAGCTCGTAGCCCAAAAACAACACTGTATATTCCGCGATGTGAGACTTCGCAAAATTGAATTTGTAGCCATAGTCAGCAAAACTCACTACAATATTGTCGACTCGAGACAGATGCGGCAACAGCTCGTCATCCGTGAGGTAGATATCGTCAACATAGGAGTATGCCTCGGGGTCTATTCTTTCTAAGAGAGAAACCACGCGAGCGGAAAAGACGCCAGGGCTATTTTTGTAGCCCATGGCTAATCTCGTAAACTGTTTTTGTTTACCGCCCGAAGTAAACGCTGTCCACTGGCTACTCAGTGTGGACAGGTTATGGCTAAAAAAGCCATTGGAAATGTCAAGTGTCGTTTTAAACCGTTTACGCACGAGACTGTCGACTAGAGCCGAGCTATGTGTATTTTGTACCGCGCAGGTCCGGCAATGAGAGTTTAGGTGCCGGTAATCCAAAACTAAACGGTACGAGCCGTCAGGCTTCGTTACAGTGAATAAAGGGTTATTCATAGGGGACACACATGTTTCAATTACACCCTGATATTCCAATTGTTCAAGGATCGCCGCGACGTGAGGTCTAGCTTCACGACGCATGGGATATTGGGGCTGTGGCTGGGGCATAGACCGCAATGGAATCTCATGGCAGGGGGACAACCGGTCCCAACCCACCTGAGTACGATACACCGCTGGCGCAAGTGCCAGCGCCCACTCACCAGCGTACATTTCAGCTTGGTCCTTAGGCACCGTGTGCGCAAAGGACGGGAGGATTTTCTCCTCCCCTCTAGGAGCTTCCAAAATGAAGGCCGGGGGCCAATCTGCCTCCGCTAGGAGGATATCATAGGTGGTGGTCAGATTATCCCAAAAAATCCCTTTTATAGTACGTTGTATGTCACCCTCTATTAATAAGACTATTTCAAAAAGTCTATCAGGGGGAGCCACTCTGGTGTCAGCTGTTTCAACAGTAACCAATACATCAGTTGCTGTCGCCGCCAGAAATGGACGCAGAGCTTGACGGACTATGGTAATTTCCGCCGCGCTGTCTAGTAGCGTCAGCGCCCATGTCCGGTTCTGAAGCTGTGTCCGCACTATCTGAGGCATATTTTGCCGTCAGAGCCGCCACTTTCTTCTTCTGAAACGGGGGTCTTTGTCGAGCAAACTCGTCCTGCTTGCCTTTACCCTCAGTCTGTCGGGGTTGGTCACGCTGTTGTGGAGCACCCCGACCTTTGCCACCGCCTCCGCCACCAGACTGTGTAGCCGATGTTTCCTGTGAAGAACGAGGAGAACGCGGTTCAGAAACCTGAAATCTATCAGGAGACTTAATAGTAGCACGATCTCGCAGATCATAAGTGCGTTCACTACTTGACTGTACGGGAGAGGCAGGCCGAGAGCCCTGTTTCTGCTGCTGCTTGCCCTGTTGTTTAAACGGCCACTTTTGTTTTGGAAAAATGGGTCGTTCATCCTTACCAGAAGTTCCTGCCTTACCCTGCTGCTTAGAATCGGGATTCTTGATCACAGGCTTAACTCCTAAAGAGCTACGACCCAAATCACGATATGCTTCTGCAATTATTTTAGCAAATTCCTGCGGCTTGTCCTCTTCAGCAACTTTCTTCAGTTCATTACGAACCTGAAAGTGCAACGCATCACCCTTAAGGTTTCCCATTATCATGGTAGCCACCAGGCCAAAATCTCCGAGGAGCCGCATCCCCAATTCTATCGCAGACTCCGCTCCATGGTCCTCTTGAACCTGTTTAATGATGGAGGGCAGCTGTAACATAGACGGAGTGCCGAAGCACTGCGCGTACGTCGCAGCAAAAATCTTACCCCAGGATACACAGTCATCTATATGGGGAACTAAGTCTTTAGGCAAACTAATGGTGAGGATCCTGTGTTTTTCCACAGGAGTTGTATGCGGATAAACCGCCTCTATTTGGTCAAATTTTTCAGCAAGCCAAAAAGGATAATCATCCCTTGTGAGGGGGCGCTTGCCCACAACAGAATTGACCATAACAGGACTAATGACCACCGCGTGACGATCACTAGGTTGTCCCGCACTAACAGGCGCCCCCGCCTGTACAGTGCGCGACACATACTGCACTAACGCCCTATATACCGTTATAAGGGCAGTGTGTAGTACACGCAATTCATCCACCGTCACCGTGAGGTAACGGGGATGAGGCGTAAATCCGGCTAGTACCGGCCAAGTGGCCCCCGCAATTGATAAAGGGCCCATTCTCGGCGGTATAACCACATGGGGGAGGGCGCCATTAAACCAAATCTGATGTTGCCAAGCAGATATTGGTATCTCCTGTGTCCTGTAAGGCGCATAGGCGGCAGGCACGGCAGTGGCAGTGTAAGAATGAAATGTATTATCATTACCACTGACTGCCGGAATCGTCACCCAAGAGTAGAACAACTCAAAGGGGTGAGCCGCATCGGCTCCCACCACAAAGATGACGTCCATGCCCGCGTCCGGCACCCCATACTGCGTCAAGTGACGTTTCAGGGCCGCACGGCTATGCGCCGCAATATTAATTGCCATAAGGACAAGCTACACTTCAAGTATTCAGTAGCACAAGGGTTCAATAACCTTTTTAATAATCAAGCTTGAAGGAACCTATATCAATAGAACTAGGTAGGTTTAAAATCCGTCAGACTTGTTATCCGGAAACAAGAATGAGGGTGCTGTGGACTAAATGTAAGCACTACTAAGGCGTTTCAACTCATAGACCAAACGTTAGGTGCGCCATGTTGCAGGGATTCTGCTGATACACAGAACTATGCGAAGAACCCCAGGACCTCAGTGAATTGTGGTGTACCAGAAACTCACCTCAGAACCCAGAACCCAGTATCCGGCTAGCATAAGTGTCCCATTCGTTATCCGAGATTTAGCTCGGCGGTCCCAATGTGTAGACAACCCAGAACAAGCGACTCAGTACATACTCAGGAATGGTGGGAATCGGAAATACCTGTTCGTATATTATTCTCACATCAGTCCACAACAATAATCAACAGAGACACGTTGTAAATAAAAAGGGGTTTATTTTTATAGACCACGTGTCCTAAGATGCAGTACTTTGGCTAATACAAGCAGACAAATGATTAATATCAAAACCAGCAACATAGTTACAATACCATAGAATATAAAAGGGGTGATCATATTATAATGACAGTGGATACTACCACCTTCCCTTTACTAAGAAGCTAATATTATTATTATGCTAATAGAAGGTCTCTTAGGCTTGAATAGGGGACCCCATACCTCAAAGATCAGCTTAGTGAAATCACATCACAGGAGCATCAGGAGTCTTCTCGCAGGAAGGCTCGTCTTCGGTCTGAATAATAAACATGATGTCTGTGATACTAAAAGCACTAATTTTCAGGCATTTGCAGCTGCGCGTGTGTTATGGCTAAATAGTGGGCCGATCAACCTAGAGTGAAAAACATGCATTGTGTAATAACCCAGACTGTTTGTCACACCATGTACAGACCAAGGTCGCTGCGCAGAGCTTGGGATAGTAACAACAGATCGCGCTTGTGTGAAGCAAGTCTCGAGTCAGCAGTTTGTTTTAAGAAATAACATGTAAACGCAGTGCCGTGTGCAAAAGCAAAAAGATGGCTTTCTAACATCTAACGTGGTTATGCTAACTTAACAATGCCTGTACGTATTCAGAGAGAACTCACTACACCCAGAGTCGGTTTTTTTAGGCACAGGGAGATTTGTAAGGCTGCCCGGGGGGGGGGGGTTGCGCAGCGGCCCGCCCCTTTGAGGGCGGCCGCCTTAGTGCCACAGGAAGGCACAGGGGTGGGAGGTCGTGTCCCTGGGATAGACCAAGGGAGACCCCAGCAGATAGCTGGTTCCGGCGGGGAGGAGCCAGGGGGGGGGTACATATTCTGTCTCCGCCCCCTCCTCGCCCTCTTGTCCGCTCGTTCGCCTTGGGCCGAGGTCGCAGTTCGTCGTCGCAGAATCGTCGTGTGCGCGCTCAGCCTGCTACAAGTTTACGCGGTGAGTTGCCGGTGACCTTCCTCTCGCCCCGGCCCTGTCCCTGGGCAGTACCAGGAGACGGGGCCCTGTGGTCGGTGTACCACGGGCGGGGGGGGCCGTGCGCGGAGTGCTGTCGGTGTCGAGTGGTTGTGGGGGGACTAGGGGGGCAGCAGGGTGGCGACGCTGTCCGTGTCTCACACTGGTGGTGTGCGTCAAGATTCCATCATGCGTTAGCAAGCGATGCATAGGAGGCATGGTTGGTGGGAAGTGGGCCCAACTGACCCTTCATCGCGAGGCTACTGGGTCCTCTGTACTCACCCGACATGCTTGCAAACCCCGACGTCAGCCCCCCCCTGCCAACACGACCAAGTCTCCTGCCCGGAGTACGCTGCGGGTGGGCTCGGGGGGGGGGGGGGGTTTCGCCACGGTGGG
The DNA here is from genome assembly GCF_964204655.1 of Triturus cristatus. Taxonomy (NCBI): domain Eukaryota; kingdom Metazoa; phylum Chordata; class Amphibia; order Caudata; family Salamandridae; genus Triturus; species Triturus cristatus. Next base: position 410,687,530 of record NC_140590.1, read on the forward strand.
GTTAAGACCCGGGGAAGCCCCAGGCCGCCACCACTGCCGTTACCAGTGCTGCCACGCTCCCTGGTGTTCCGGTTTCGGACCGGCCAGGGAAGGTGCACTTTCGTTTGGGGCGGGCTCAGTGTAGAAGGGTCCCCCCCACCCCCCCCCCCTCTCCGTGGCCATGTCCGGGGGTAGTTTTGTCGCTGGCCGTCCCGGGGGAGTTAGGTCCCTCACTTCGGCGGGAAAGGTGTTGTGGGGATTTTTTCCCGGATTCGATGCGGACTAGGCCTGTGTTCCGGGCTAATCCCGACAGACGCTTTGTGGCCTAAGGGGCGGTCGGAGACTCCAACTGTTCGCTTGGAGAGGCTTGCGACTGCTGAAGCGACGCGTGCATGCTAAAAGACTCACGCAGCCACAGAAGTTCAAGCTCGCACTTACCTAGTAGCGGCTTTCAGTCTCAATTACGGTCTTAAAGGGCACACGCAATTTGTGGTCTGGCGGCTAGATTGCCGATTCTGGTGCAGGATACCGGGGGTTCGAGCCTCGGGGACGCGTTCACATCCTGTTATTCTGGGCGTATCACTTAATCTTTTCCTCCCCTAAGAGCTAATGTGCTTCAGTTATGACCGGGGAAATAAGTGTTTTAAACGGTAATTTTGAGGGCACAAGACCTGCTCTCACGGGACTTGCTGCATACCGAGGGACGATGGAGCGGGCAACCCGTTTTAAAACTAAACCCAAGCTGTTGTCCCGGGTTCGACAAAAACGATGGGCTGCACCATCCTCCTTCTGTGTATGTTGAGTTTTGCTTTGGAATAATTGCGTGCGCCTTGATGCCCGAGATGTGGCGGGTGCGGGCCTCTAGCCCAGTCTGGGGTCACGTGACCAGGCAGCTTGTTGAAGGAATTGTTGCAGGTCCTATTTGGACTTGTAGGCGCATTCTTGCTGTCGAGTGGTAGTGCCTGCGCGGCCCACTGTCCAGTGTTTTCTCTTTGGTGTGATGCACTTTGGAACTCGGGCGCGTGGGCCCAGGCCTGACGGCATTCCACCAGACTCGTTAGTTGGGTGTATTGTTTCTTCGTCGACATAGGTGCGTTAGGGCCCGTCTGGCGCGAGTTGGCTGGCGCGCGGTCGCTTCGCCACTTTGTGACATGTGGAATTTCTCCCCCCCTCCTTACTTTCTATGGCTGTCGTGTCCGGGGCGGGTTCACGCACGCGGGGGGTTTTATTTGGGCGCGCGCGCCATCCCCGCTCACCCTCGGGGACCCGGAGCTCCTGTCAGTTCGCATAGGTGTATGTAACTGAACAGGCTCGTCAACGTGCTCGAGCCAGTGCGTTACTTTAGGAAGGGAATTTGCTCGAATGGTAGAGCGCTCGCTTAGCATGCGAGAGGTAGCGGGATCGGTGCCCGCATTCTCCTAGCTTCTTTGTTACATCAGCGAGGGAGCGGATGTGATCTGGGGAACTGGGAGATAAACTCGAGCTTTCTGATAATGCCGAACAGCCTATATTCTGCGCAATCACTTTAGCTTCATTTGAAAAAAAAAAAAAAAAAAAGTGTAGTCAAGTATTAGAATTCGTGCTCGAGACATTCGGTTAGCAAGGCTCTCACAGGACAGGGGCCCGTGCCCGCTAACGCTGCGATGTGTCACAAGCTGTTAAAACAAACGCTTCTTACCTTCCCCAGGCTCCCCTCCCCATTCACTATCTTGTGCAGGTGCTGCCTTGGGGACATGCATGTAGGTTATAGCAGCAGGGAATTTGAATTGTCGTTTTCATCCTCTCCTCTCTTCCTCCTAGATCGTGCCAAGGGTAGGTGTATCAGACGAACACGCTTGCTGCCGGAAAAGGGTGTAAGTGTGTCTAAGTGTGGGGAAGGAAGGGGAGAGTAGGCTCCTGGCGTGCCGGCCAAGAACAAGGTCGCCCTGGGGCGCGTTTTAACAGTTTTTGTTCTTTGTATGCAGGATATCTGGGACAACATACGTTCGGGGCGGAAGGAGGTGCGTTCGCTTCCGTGAGAGTAAGTAGTAGCGGGTGTGACGGCGCGGATTGGCTTCAGGGCGGGTAGGGGCCGGTCTCAAGTGGTATTGGCCGCTGCTTACGTTCATTTCTCTTTCAGGTTAGGACCCAGTCCGAGATGGAAAGTGAGGGTACCCCAGCGCTCTTCTCGACGCCGTCCCAGGTCGATGAGACCCCGCAGGGCAATTCGCAAGACGCACAGTTAGCAGCAATTATTGAACTAGCCAAATCCAAAGGACTGGCCTGGGCTGCAGACCTCCTCAAGGCCAACTGCCCTGATGACTCAGGGGTCATTTCTGGGGGTCACACGACGGGACAAGAGTCGAATGAGGAGGCAGGACCTCCCCGCCCCAAACGAATCCGCAGGGCCACGGTTAGAGACTTCCCGGCTGAAGGAACTGCACACAGGGTCCGCTCGGTGCCCGCTGTCAAGGGCTCTTCCGGGCACCCGCCCCTGCCGTCCCCGGCCGGCCCGCCACCCCCGAGCAGTTTAAGCTCTCCTTCCGCTAACTTTGCATCCAGGGAGGACCTGGCCAACCTCAATGAGACCCTTAAGAATTTCATGGAAGAGGTCAGGGCTGGTTTCTCGCGGGCAGCCTCAGCCGGGGGACGGCCGACTGCTGACAGTACGGGAGGGAACCCCTCCGCTGCAGCCACTGTTTGGGCACCACAAGGGACATTTCGTCAGGCCCCCGAGCTGTCCACGGTGCCGTGCACATCACCTATTTCCTTGCCCAGGAGTGCAGAACCGGTGGCGGTGGCAGGGCCTGTTATGTCCGTCAGGCAGGAGAGGGCGGCTCCCGTTGGCCCCCCTGCACCGGGGCCCCTCCCGGCAGGGGGTGAGCAGCGTCAACCAGCAGGAGGTGAGCCGCAAACCGGGCAGCCTGCTGCCGTCCTTGATCCGACCGCCCCCCCCCCCCGCCCCAGGGGGCAGCGCGTCCACACAGCTAGCTAGCGCAACAGTACCAGGGCCATCTCTGCAGGTCTCAGCCAAGAAGGAGGTTACTCATGCCCCGCTCCTGTCTGGCCATAGCTCGCTGATCTGGGAGGTCCCCCTAGCAGTAAAGGAATTCATCTGGAGGCGCGAGTTTTTAGACATCTTTTCACTACTTCTGCTGGGCCAGCATGGGCAAGACGCGCGTAGGCTTGGGGGGAAGGAAGACGATAAGAAGGTCAGGTTCCAGCAGTGGCCGGATAAAACAATAGATAACTGGCTAGCCGCCTTTTCCATTCTTCAATCGGTTATACTTGAAAAATTTCCTGAACAGGGGCAGGCCTTAGTACTGTACCAGCGGCTAATTCACACAGAGGCGCAGAAGTGGGGCGGGGAAGGGTGGCTCAATTATGACATGGAGTTCAGAAAGAAGATGGCCATTTGCCCAGAGATGGAATGGGACCAGAAAGAGGTACAGCTGTGGATGGACCACATGGGGTCTCGGGGATCCCAGAGCCCTGCCTCGCTTCCCAAAGGGTCAGGAGGGGGGGGCGGCCAGCCAGGGAGCTCCCAGCTCAATGTTAAGCACGCGAGGCAGCCCTTTCGGGGGGGGCGTAGAGGAGGTGGCAGGGGAAGGGGGGCCAAGCGGGTCTCGCCCGGGACTTGCAACCTGTTCAATGCCGGCGCTTGCTCTTGGGGGGTCAAGTGCCGTTTCCAGCACTCATGCAGCAAGTGCGGGGGGCGTCACCCCGCTTCCTCGTGCCAAGCCAAACAGGACAAGAAGCCTGCTGACTCCTTCAAACCATCTTCTTGAGTCGCCCCCGCACCCTCCCCCAGCTGCGGCCTCTCCCCTCCCCCTCCCTCCCACCGATCAGGTCGCCTGTGCTCCTGCGCCCCTGGCCAGCAAGGGTCCTTCCCCTGTCATTCTTGACCGCATGCTCGAGTTACTCAGACTGTACCCCCTCTCCTCTGACAGTGCGCTCCTGCTAGAAGGCTTCTCGCTGGGCTTCACCATCCCTTATGTAGGTCCCCTGTCCGCTCGCGATGCGGAGAACCTCAGATCTGCCAGGGTTCTCCCACAGGTCTTAAACGAAAAAGTTCAGAAGGAACTGAGGCTGGGACGGGTGGCGGGCCCTTTCAGGGAGCCCCCGTTAGACAACTTCGTAGTCTGCCCCCTTGGCTTGGTCCCTAAAAAAGAACCAGGGTCTTTCAGACTGATTCACCACTTGTCTTATCCAGAGGGGAGCTCAGTAAACCACGGCCTTCAGGAGGGGTCATGCTCTGTGTCTTATTGTACATTGGATGTCGCACTTGACCGGGTAAGGAGGGCTGGCAAAGGAGCATGGTTAGCGAAGGCCGACATTGAGTCGGCCTTTCGGTTACTACCAGTGCACCCCAGCAGCCAACACCTGCTGGGTTTCAAGGTGGACGGCATGTACTACTTTGACAAGTGCATGCCCATGGGGTGCGCGGTTTCCTGTGCCTTCTTCGAGGCCTTCAGCTCCTTCCTTCAATGGGCCTTCCAGCACACCTACAGCTTTTCTGGGGTTTCCCATTACTTGGATGACTTCTTATTCATCGGGAGGGATGGCACTCAGGAATGCAGGGCAGCCCTCGCTGATTTTCAGGCTCTGATGCATCACCTTGGCGTTCCCTTAGCCCCTAAGAAAACGGAGGGTCCGGCCCAGGTTCTCTCTTTCTTAGGTATTGAGTTGGACACAGTGGCGGGGGAGGCCAGGCTGCCAGCCGACAAGGTGCGGGACCTGAGAGATCAGATTAGCCAAGTGGTAGGGAAGGAGAAGGTTTCCTTGGCAGCCATTCAGAGCCTTCTGGGGAAGCTAAACTTTGCTGCCAGAGTCATCCCCGCGGGCAGGGCATTTGCGAGAAGGATAGCTAGAGCTACGGCCTCGGTGAATAGGAAGCACCACATGGTTAGATTGAACAAGGGGATGCGGGAAGACCTTATCATGTGGGCAGACTTCTTAGTCAACTTTAACGGGGCAGTCATCTGGCGCGACCCCTGGGCTAACAGCCGGGAGCTGGCCCTCTTCTCTGATGCGTCTGGCAGGGAAGGGTTCGGAGTGATTTTGGACAAGGAGTGGTGTGCAGAGAGGTGGCCGAACGCCTGGCACAAGAAAAAGGTCACGTCCAAGATCACCGTCCTGGAACTCTTCCCAATTGTGGTAGCTTTTCATCTCTGGCCCAGGGCCCTGTCCGCTAAACGTGTGCTTTTTTGGTCAGACAACCTGGCGGTGGTGCAGGCCATCAACTCCCAGTCTGCCAGCTGCCCCCTAGTCCTGTGCCTACTGCGAGAGCTGGTCAGGGCCTGCCTATTTAACAACGTAGAGTGCAGGGCCAGGCACATTCAAGGGATTTCTAATGTTGCCGCTGACTCTTTGTCTCGTTTCCAGTGGCACCGCTTCCGGGAGGCCTGGCCGAGCGCACGTCAAGAGGGGACCCCTTTCCCGCCGCACTTGTGGCGGCTGCTGAAGTGGGACCACGGATGAGGGAGCTGGGAGAGCGGTCCTTAGCCCCCAGAACTGCGAAGCGCTACGGGAGCTGTGTCACTCTTTTCTGTGCAATTACAGGGGGCTGGGAGGAGGATCAGGTGGCCCTGGAACTTAGAGTCCAACAATTCTTGCTGTGGGCCAGAGGGGAGGGCAAAACACATTCCTGGATAACGGGTCACCTCGCTGCCATCAGCCACCACGCCAAACTTAGGGGCAGTCTGATCCCACCAAGGCCTTTGTGATCAAAGCAGCCTTGCGAGGGTGGGCCAAACTGGTTCCACGATTCCCGGACCCCAGGTCCCCCATTAGTTTCTCACTGTTACAAGGGATGTTAGACTGTATGGGTAGGGTCACCCACTCAGGGTACGAAGCTACACTGTTCTCGGCCTGTTTTTCCCTAGCCTTCTTTGGCGCATTTAGGATCGGGGAACTAGTGGCTCGCTCAAAATCTGACTCCTCGGGGGTGGCCTTGAACGTAAAAGATGTAGAACTGGAGCCGGGGTGCCTGAAAATAGTCATGAGACAGTCCAAAACTGACCAGCTGGGGCGGGGGAGGTTATTTGTGCTACACAGCTTGGGGGATGAGAGATATTGCCCGGTAGCTTGGGTCAGAACCTACCTTCCGCTTCGCCCGCGGGGGGCGGGTTACCTGCTGGTGCATCAGGATGGCCTCCCGGTCACTAGATTTCAAGTAGACCACATCCTCAAGGCCTGCCTAAGGCTGTCTGGCCATGAAGTTAGGGACAAAAAAATCAGCAGCCATTCGTTCCGCATAGGCGCGGCCACCACAGCGTTCATGGCAGGACTGCCCGCAGAAGGTATCATGAAGGTGGGGCGCTGGCAATCGCATTGCTTCAAGCGATACATTCGGCCCTAGGAGTGGCCGTGGGGGCAGTGGGACACATTGGTTGGGCTGTCTATTCGGGACCTACAATCCTTTCAGGCCCCCCCCCCCTTTCGCTGGCTCCTGATTGACGTATACCTTGACTGTAGATGTGCTGATGTTTTGCTGATGTTTTCCGCTAATAAACACATACTCAAAACCAATTTTCTCTTTCTTAGGTATGAAGGTGTGGGTAATTGGTCACTCAATTATTGCAAGACTGGCACATTGGGCGGAGGCAAGAGAGTGGCAGAATGGCTTTGCCAACACGGACATCACGTGGTTGGGTTTCTCAGGCTTGCGCTGGTGCGATCTGTTACGGAAAGTGAAGCAGAGATTCCGGGGAGGGTGGCTCCCGCCCAACCTCTTGGTGGTTCACCTGGGGGGGAATGACCTCACATCACTAGGAAGGAGAGCTTTGCTACAGGACATGAGGGATACTTTCTGCAAGTTGAGCGTGCTGTTGGGGCCGTGTGAACTGTGGTGGTCTGAGATGACACCACGCGCGATTTGGCATGGTGCTCGCTCAGGCGACGCCATCGAGGTGTCTAGAAGAAAAGTTAACAGCGCCATGCGCAAGTTCACTGAGCAAAGAGGCTTTGGCTTCATCAGGCATGGCCTTCTGCACGCCAAATCAACGGGATGTCTGAAAGGCGATGGGGTTCACCTCTCGGATCTAGGCATGGAGTTGTTTTTACTGGATCTAGGGGAAGCACTGGCAGCTGCGGGTTGCGAATAATAGGGGACTTTGGTGGGGGGCCCTGGTAGTGACGGTGGCCACTCCCAAGGCTGTGGAGGAGTTACAGGGCGATCCAGGGTCTGCACATACCAAGGGGTATAGCATGCAGCAGCACCGCGTGGTGCTAAGCCAGGATACCCAGGGATGTTTAGCGTGTCCACTGGAAGACCGACGGCGCCCCGCTATCCGACAGGCGGTTGTGGGTCTGAGCAACCGGGGGCTGCCATGTATGCTCCGCCCACCCATCACGGGGGGGCGTGTGAAGCAAGTGGACTGGTGGTCCACGGGTGGGAGGGGGGGGACCCTCCCAACATTAGGTATACACCAATTGGCGTTGCCATGGTGACTCTAGGCTTATCAGACGGGCAGGCGGCATAGGGGCTGGCCTGCCCTGGGATCGCCCGTAAGATAACCCACCTTGTTTGCATATTGCTTATGCTAATAAACCTGCAGCAATATTTCTACACTTACATTCAGTGTCGTGTGTTTTATTTATGTACTTATGTGCGTTGTGATAACTGTTGCCGATATTGGCACTAAGTGATTTGCCTAGAACCACAGGATATTTTAGCCACTGCCACAGCAGAGGCACCCCCCACATGGTCGCCCCACCCGAATCCCAATAAATTCGGACCACCACGAATTAGTGTTTTATGGAAGAATTGAGGGCGCAGTTTATTAGGCATTTCCAACTTACAAGCGATCCTTTACACACCATTATTTTGTCCGGCGAGCCTGTGTCCTTACCCCATAAGCTCTTCACTGTGCCTTACCTTCAGTGCAGCTCACCTTTCCCTGTTGACCTATCACCTGGGGACGCAACCCTTCCTTTTTACTCCGGGCAAGCTTCTGCTTCCAGCCCGACCGGGTAACCTTTTACTTCCGGTTGCCACACACTCCTTGGGTAAGCGTCTGCTTCCAACCCAACTGGATGACCGTTTGCCTTCCGGTGCCCACACACTCCCGGGTAACCAGCCGGTTCCCACCCGGCCGGGTGACCTTTCACTTCCGGTGTCCACACATTTCCTTCCAGGTAAGCGTGTTCCTAGCCCAACCTTGTGCTTCTTCAGTTTCGGTGTGTACCCTCTTTATTACCTGGGCAAACCAATGTGCTTCCCACCCGCCAAACCTGGTTGACTGTTCCCCCACCCTCTCTGTGAAGGTGACCCGGTAACCGGTACCCCACTTTTTCCATGCCACAGGTTCTGTCCTCAGTTGTGTAATTAATTGTTTACTTCCGGTTCACTTGAACCAAGGGCCCTGGGGAGCTTGCCAGTGCCCACTGGGTCCTGAGTGCCCTGTTTGCGGTCTGTGACCCCTTCCCAACCTGTTTCTTGTATTCCTCTTGGATCGCTTCGTAAGTACCACCTTTATTCGTCTCAGATCTGTTGCCGTCCTTCACTTCTGACACCAAATGACCTCTTGCAAGTCCGCTATGCCTCTGCGACTAATGTCCCCCCGTTGACCAACCAACCCCCCTCCCCCCCCCAATTCTTGTTCCTAAGCGGGTTGGTGGGCGGGTCTTCTCTTTACAAATTTCCCAGGAGAAAGAGGGCCTTGTGCCCGGTGCCCACCTTTAAATACCCCTGCCTCCCTACCAAATTCCTAACCCTAGATTTACGGCTGAGCTGGCCAGCTCCTTCCTGGTCTCCCTTCCCTTATCTCTACCCAATCCTGTACCTTGGTGTTCGGGCTCTGCTCCCTGGGGGTGGCCTCCACTGAGGCCCCCGGTCCAGCCACTATCCCCTTCCCCCTGGGGAGTGGGGGGGCCGAGTCAAGGGGCACAGCAGAGGCACCCCCCCCCCACATGGTCGCCCCACCCGAGTCCCAATAAATTCAGACCACCACAAATTTGTGTTTTATGGAAGAATTGAGGCCGCAGTTTATTAGGCATTTCCAACTTACAAGCGATCCTTTACACACCATTATTTTGTCCGGCGAGCCTGTGTCCTTACCCCATAAGCTCTGCACTGTGCCTTACCTTCAGTGCAGCTCACCTTGCCCTGTTGACCTATCACCTGGGGACGCAACCCTTCCCTTTCACTCCGGGCAAGCTTCTGCTTCCAGCCCGACAGGGTAACCTTTTACTTTCGGTCGCCACACACTCCTTGGGAAAGAGGGCCTTGTGCCCGCTGCCCACCTTTAAATACCCCTGCCTCTCTACCAAATTCCTAACCCTAGATTTACGGCTGAGCTGGCCCAGCCCTAATATCAGCCCTATTATCTGGTGGCCCGCTCCTTCCTTGTCTTCCTTCCCTTATCTTTACCCAATCCTGTACCTTGGTGTTTGGGCTCTGCTCCCTGGGGGTGGCCTCCACTGAGGCCCCCGGTCCAGCCACTATCCCCTTCCCCCTGGGGAGTGGGGGGCCGAACCAAGGGGCAGACTCGAACCTATTTCCCCAGCTTCAAAGACGGCCGCTCTAGCCCTTAATCCACATCCTCAAAGTGAATGAATAGTATTTCTTTCCCAAGCACACACGTTTTACTTTAGTACAAAAGATTGCATCACTGCATTGAGTGCCATTTATTACAAGTAAATATTGTGCCCGATTTATATAATTGCCCATGAATATTACCGGTTGAGACATTGTACGTTATAAACATTTTCCAGACAGGGCTCGTCGATTCACTAAGGCCCTCATATTTCATCATCTGGGCACTAAACAGCCTTTGTGGAAAGGTAGTCATGATGCTGGCAGTGAGCAATAGTATCCAAAACAATGAAATAGGAAGATTCTGCATCTGGCTGTCATTAGCCTTCCTGAAGTAGCAATAGGGGAGACAGAAAAGGGATGTCCTTGCAAAGAAACTCCCCTACCTTTAAAGGATCTGTTGACTAACCCCTCTTCCTTACCATTCACAAAATCTAATTCGATAACTCTTGATAGCAGATATTCATAGAATTTCTTATGGCAGCTCTCTGTCTCCATCCTCTCTCACTTCAGTATCTGCTTCTTCAACTCCTTAGTCCAGGAATGCAGTCAACACACTTTCACTGGCTGAAGAAGCAGTATCCACAATCAAACTTCAAACAATCAAACAGGGGCCTAACGGCTAGGGCGGTTGACCTCGAATCTGGGGAACTGGGTTCGAGTCTCGGCAATGACGTTGAACATCCTGTGATTCTGGGCAAATCACTTAATCTTCCTGTGCCTACCAAAAATGAATGTGTCCACATGTAATGCTGCTATGTAAAGCGCTCTGATATCCGATTCGGGTCAAGTTCACGCTATATAAATCTCTGAAAAACTCATGCCATGCTACACCAGGGACTATACAAAATGGAGACCACTAGTCCCAGCAAACATTCAATGAATGCAATCTCACTCTCAAGTAGGAGCCAAAGACACTCCATGTACACTCAATAGGCACATGCAAAATGTCAGTGCCAAGGTTGCGGTGTTATAGTGAAGCATGACTAACATGGGTGTGATCAGTATGTTGAACTCCGCAAGAACTGTAAAAAGATCTGCCTCGGACTATTGATCCTAAAAAATGGTCTGCAACCACCAGCACTTAGGTCGATAACCCAGGACACAAAGAGTAGATGCAAATCAATAAAGAGGGCATGCTTAGGGCACAGTACAGATTCAGGACCTTGGCCTCTTCATGGACAGGCACAGGTCCCAGTGCAGCTCGGTCCAACAGAAAGGTCACAGTAGGAGTTTCACATGCAGTCAGGGTATTCAGGGCAGGGGCCATTAGCACCCCAACAGCATATCGGCAGACAAAACTCCCAAAAATTAAGATGGGTGACCTCACTAGGAATTTACTTAGGGTAGACATGGCATTCCACGATGTATATACATATGTTCTAAGCATACACAAGGAGATGATGGACGGAGCGCTGAAACTTTTCAGACACTCACCCCAATCACAGATCTGGGTGAATCCATCTTTAGCTAACTTTGCCACCCCAGTTCAGACACAGCTATATGCAAATCAGTCCTGACCCTGTGCCTCATGGGAACTGTCCAGCCTGAACTGCCAAGCCAGGTCTTCCCTTGAACGGAAACAAGCATCCTGGCATCCTGGGTCCGGTATCGGGCTAACAGGCCTCATCAGCCAGGCTAGCTTGAATCCAGTGGCAAAGTGAGCAAGGGACCCACGTATGGGCATACCCTGCAAACTTAGGGCGAACAAAGCAAACACAAGGAGATGAAGGGTGTCACCCAAAAACCGGTCCCAGGTTGCTTGTTTCCGGTTCAGGGAAGACCTGGCTTGGCAGTTCGGGCTGGACAGTTCCCATGAGTCACAGTGTCAAGACTGATTTGCATATAGCTGTGTCTGAACTGGGGTGGCAAAGTGAGCTAAAGAATGATGATGGATTCAACCCAGATCTGTGACTGGGGGTGAGTGACTGAAAAGTTTCAGCGCTCCATCCATCATCTCCTTGTGTTTGCTTTATAAATATGTTCTGACAGCACAGTTACAAAATGTTGTTGCTTGGTTCGTGGAGTCTAATTAGGAACCCCTTCCTTCTTTTGAAATGGTTGAGTTTTGCAATAGGGCCTGAATTAAATATTTGCCTGAGTGAATCCCTCCAAGGTATACAGCTGAGTGGTAGCATGCCCTGAAACTCATGGAATCCTTTGTGGTGTATAGCACCATAAATCCCATTTAGGAATGGTTGGATAGAGATGACCAGCTACCCAACTGCATTCAAGCAAAACAAAAAAAGAGAGAGGGGAATTTATCTATAGGAGACCTGATTACAGGTTTATCTCCCAGAACAGGGTGCAAACGACAATTGACACCTCATTATCAAAAATACAGAATTTTGGGTTGAAAGCTATCCTTTTCTGGAGATGTGCTAGTTTTCCTATGAACCCCCCTCTTCTTCTTAGATATCTATTGATAGTTTGCATGTAAGGAGATAACCAACATTTATACACTAATATTAGATGTTTCACAACAGAACACTAATGCTCAGGAATTTGGACATTATGGACAATTAATGAGCAGGCACTTGTTTCTGTGCCCATTACTATCGTTCTGAAACCTAGTTACAGATTAGTTAATTATAGCTCTGACTAGAAGCTCCTTATCCCCTTGCTCTGTTACATTGGATGAACCCTCACTAAAGCCCCAAGTGTTTTCACTGAAGACGAGGCATGCTTAATGTGGCAGTGTTCACTGGTTCGGCAATTTTGGCATAAGGTGGCATATAAAATCCTTGTCGTGCTTGGGGTCTGTCATGTGCACCTGTCATACCCCATTTGGAACACCAAAGGGCAAGCAGGAGCTCCTGGGCCTTAAGTGTGAGGATTCACTTTTGCTTCTGATGTCCTGGGGTCTGCCTTACTATGGCTTAGCAAACAGGACCAAGTACAACCCTTCAGAGCTCAACTCTCAGGGTACCGGACGAGCTATCACAGGCTTCTCAGGGTGGGAGTCTGGGGGTTGATGGAGCAAGGTTTTGCATAAAAAGAAACTTGCTCGTATCAATCCTCTCGAATAACCTGTAACATTATAATGAACCTGTTTGTGAGTATTAACAGTGCACCACATTTTTACATTTGTATCTAGTGGAAGCTTTCCTATGTGCTTCACTAATGAGTGTCCTAAAATGGCCGCTAAAACGCGGGAACTCTTCTGCGCATGCGTCTACTACGTAGTATGACGTTTTCTGTCGCTTGGGGGAAAACTTTGCAGCTGCGCAATAGCTTCTAATATTGTGGTAAATAATTTAATTACCGGGACTTAATTTGATGCGGAAAATCTATAACAATAGCTCAGTAAAATAAGAGGCAGAATCCGTGGTATTAGAGGTTCGGAACGGGCTTTATTCCAGAATCAATTTAAATTGAGGAGCTCCATATTCCATCACCACGAAGGTTCAGGAAGTGAAGAACGTTACTTTATTGACAAGCAATCATTTTTATACAATAGGCATTACAGTGAAGCAAATGCAGGAGGCGTAACAATTGATAGCAAAGATAAAACATACATGCGTAGCAAAAATGGGTGTAACTGGGTGTAACTAAAGAACGTCATCAGGTATGATGTCATAATAGGGTGGTTCCATGAAAGAATTTCGCAATGTCAGCAGAAATACTTGGCAGAAATGCGCGCGCAGCAGCATGACGTGTGATTGACGTGCAACTAGGGGGTGAAGGGGACTTGACATTTAACTCTACATGTGGCGACAGAAGTCTGGAGGGTCAAGTCAACCTAATCCCAAATCATATCTAACATCCTATGTTTAGAGAACTATGTTATCCAAAAGAGAGGTCTCTTAGAGTAGAATCGTATTCTATACTGACTATACTGACTGTTAGTGCGTGTACAAGCGTCTAAGTGTCTACACTAGATGCGAGGGCCGAAATCTTCCATAGTAACAGGGCTATGAATCACTTGAAAAAATGACAGAGAAGCCGGGCCTTTTGCTCGGTAGCTGGAAGAATGTTTACTTAAACTACTAGACAGGAATGCATTGGATAGGGAGCGGAGCAGATAATTTCGGAGGTGAAATACAGTTTTTGGCAGGCAACAGGCTGATGTCAGGCACCGTTAGCCGCGCAGATAGTAGGACAAAGTTCATGGATACAGATGCGAGCTCAGACTGGAGCTTTCAGAGGCAGAAGGCAGGAAAAGCTTGATGGCAGAATCAGGGCCTACTTGCCTGGACAGTAAAATGGCATAAGTGAACCATATAAAGGCGGTGGCCTTTCATACTTAGGAATGGAATATCCAGCCCATTCATGGCGGATCTGAAAGAGGACATGTTGGCGGTGGACGCACATGTGTTTGCGTCTTCATAACTGGAACTGGAGGGAACATACATGTACTTGTGATTTATACATGAAACCGTTGGGGTCCAAGATAGGGGACATAACTGACCAGAAAAATCCATATTTCCACATTCCCTCCTTGTCCCCTACTTGCCCGTCAAGAGATATCAATCTTCATTAATCCATCGATCTGTTCATATAGCATCATTTGTTCTTCTTTCTTCTTCCGTGATGAATGAAATCTTGGTGGTGGAATACACGATGTGGCACACAGACCACAGATCGCTGGTCCACATTGTAGACATAGACAGCAACTGAATAGTATGAGAAAGCCAATACCTAGGAAGGATAGGACCTTCCATCCAAAGGTAGATAATACACTCCAAAACCAACCGGACCAAGTCCAGGTGCCTGGATTCTGGTGTATCTGGCTTACAATCTTATGAAGGCGAGTTATGGCTTTATATACAGATGGCGAATTTTCTGGTATGAAAATGCAACAACTTGATCCGATGACCCTACAAGCTCCGCCCCTATCGGCCAGGATGACGTCAAGGACAAGACGATTTTGAAGCACAACAATCCGCATAGCAGACTGCTCTTCTGTTAAATTGCCTAAGGCGGAAATAGTTTCATTCACTACTGCTTCAAGGGTTCTGGTTAATCTACGTATCAGCTTACTATTGGTAACTGTACCTATATAGGGAAAGAGACCTTTATTGAAATCTGTATATTTTTCCCATGCTGTCTCAGTGTAATCGACTATTGGGAGATCTCTCCTTTCTCTATTGTGTACTAAATGAGTATTTGTGTGATAATCAGGAGGAGCTAGGAAAACAGGTGGCAAAAGGAATCCGATGTAGCAGGTACCATCCCAATCTAGTGGCAAACGTATGTATGCCGTCTGACCACATATGAAGTAGGAATGGCGGGAAGCTCTAAATGTAGACTTGCCTTGATCACTAAATTCTATTACAGTGGTGCATCTACTATGGCCCATATGTATGGAACCATTCTTTCTTACACATAATTCACCTTTTACTGGAAATACTGACATGGCGGGCAAAATTGGAGTAGCTTCGGATTCGACATTCAAGATCATGAGATTGAGCGTAAAATTACCTAATCCATATACTTCATTTTCTAGATCAGTTCCTGTTCTTTTGGGAAGTCCCTCCTTGTTGGGGTGGCAGACTTTGAGTAAAACTAAGTTCAAATTTCCCCATACCCAGTTATTCTAGTAAACTGCAGAATTCGAATCTAGGGAATTAATTAAACTAAACCATGCTCCACAGGAGCCGTTGTGTGTGAACGGGTATGGAAAGAGAGGTAGAATTCCTTTATAGTTCTGATAGGGAGGGAGTCGGCCACATATCCAACAATTTGTAGCATTGCTAACCTGATGGGAATGATGTAACATACTAATAAAAGTGTTATTGCGCAGCGCAAATCTATAGGACAATTCATGCGGAGGTAATTCACTAAAAGAATGTTCAGCAGTAATATTGTAAACATGTCTAAAAATAGGATAATATATGTGCAACAATATACTTGCAGTAATTATTAAAAGACTTAAGAAAAACAAAATTAATAACGTCACTGTGCAATGACTACGCAGTGATTTACAGTACGCATGTCGTTTCAACTTTATCCTTCTGTTTCTTTCTCTGTACAGGTCTAAGGGATACATGTCAGAGACAAATTCGACCGATTCACCTTGGAGAGGACTTAAACAATCAAATTGCCTGACTTGTTAGACCTAAGTTTTAGTTTGTATTGTTCATGGTTTTTCAGTTCAACCAAAGGAAGTTGTGAGTCACTCGGGGAAGACACGCAAGGTGGGTCGTTTACGTCTGACGGTAGTCCATGAAATTTCTTGATATGACTTGAATGTATCCAGCCTTTTCGTCCTTCGATCTTTACGGCTGTCCTCGTCGTTAGCAATACGAGTTGAGGCGACTTCCACCTAGGATCCAGCTGAGACTTCCGGTCAAAGTTCCTTACTAAAACCAAATCTCCTGGAATTACGTCATGGGGTTTCACCTCGGTGTTGTCGGGAAAGCCTGCAGCTACCTGTGAACGACAAGATTGTAGTGCAGACATCAAGGAAGCCAAGTAATCTGTCAGCATATTACAGTCAATATCAGTTATTTTGCGTGGTATAGGCGTCCCCCACATATTTGGTGGTCTACCGAAGATCACTTCATAAGGGGATAGCCCTGTTCGAGAGTGTGCTACCATTCTCATGTAAAAAAGTGCAACGGGTAAGGCTACTACCCAGTCGACACCTTTCTCTCTGCATATTTTGGACAATCTAATTTTCAGGGTCTGGTTATGTCTTTCCACGAGACCTGCTGCCTCGGGGTGTCGGACACAGTGAAATTTCCACTGATAGCCTAACAAAAGTGAAACGTGTTTCATTAATTCGGATGCGAACGGCTGGCCGTTATCTGAGTAGACAACACGTGGTAAACCGTACCGTGGGAAGAATTCTCGAACTAACTGTTTGGCAGTAGTCGGGGCAGTGTAATCTGAAACCGGGTATGCCTCTGTCCAACGGGAAAGAGCACAGACAACTACGAGAACATATTTGAATCCTCGACATCGTTCCATCTGGATATAATCCATCTGGAGGACTTCAAAAGGGTGATCAGGAGGCTGAAATCCACCCTGTTCTACGGGAATGCTTTTACCTGGGTTAAACTGACAACAGATCATACAGGTACGGACTTTTTGTTTAGCTGCTGCTCGTAAATGTTGGTTGAACCAAATGTGTTGAATGCTGTCTAGCATAGCTTTTTCTCCTAGATGTGCTGGACTATGTACAGTGTTAATAACGACTTGGACCATTGAATCAGGAAGGAACCACACAGATTTTTCCTTCGTCATCCATCCTTGATCCGTTTGGATCCCTCCTAACTCAGTCCATTTCTTTATTTCGTCTGGTATAGCATGTGTCTGTATGTCTATTACGTCAAGAGCGGGATCCTTAACCATCATGCAATGTGTTGGTGTCGGGACTATTGTCTTTGTCATGTCGGATGTTTGAGTTTGAGCAGTCTGTTTAGCTGTTCTGTCAGCTAGATCATTGCCTTGAGAAATGATATCAGTAACTTTCGTATGAGCTTTACATTTCATAATTGATATTGCAGTGGGTAGATGTATTGCATCTAATAAGGCATGAATAAGGGGTCCGTGCTGAATGTGGGCACCGTGAGAAGTTAAATAACCTCTCTCTCGCCACAGCACGCCGAAACCATGTACAACTCCGAATGCATAACGTGAATCAGTGTATATGTTGACTTTTTTATTTGTGGCTTGAATACAGGCTTGTGTCAGAGCGATGAGCTCTGCTGCTTGAGCGGACAAGGTATTTATGCGATTTGTTTCAATAACTTCAGTATCTGTTGTGACTGCATACGCGGCCACTAACTCTCCTGTACCTGTTCTCATACATGAACCATCTACATACAACGTCAGGTCTGGGTCTGACAATGGGACGTCTGTTAAATCTTGTCTGGGTTTCGTCATGATAGTGATAACTTCAATACAATCATGTGCAAGTGGGTCTGTTCCATTTATAGGTAACAGTGTGGCAGGATTCAATGTACTACAACGTCTGATTTCTATATGTGGCTGAAACAATGTTAATTCGTAACCAGTGAGTCGTGCTATAGTCAAGTGTTGTGTTTGTGTGCGGTTCAAGAGAACCTCTACTGCATGTGGTACTTGTACTGTCAATGGATGCCCTAATACTATGGCATCGCTTTGTCTGATTGCTAAAGCTGTTGCTGCCACTGATTTCAGGCACGCAGGCAAAGCCTGAGCTACGGGATCTAATGTACTAGAAAAATAAGCACATGGTTTGTGTGATCCTGCTTGTTCCTGTGTGAGTACTGACAAGGCAGTACCTTCGCGTTCTGTAACGAAGAGTGTAAACTGTTTATTGTAACATGGTGTTGCTAAAACAGGTGCTTGGCATAAGGCTTTCTTTAGGCTTTCAAAAGCTTGTGTATGTTCCTGAGTCCAAGGGAGAACAGTCGATGTGGCTGCCTCCTGTGTTGTCAATTGAATGAGGGGTTTTGCTAGAAATGCATACTGAGGGATCCACTGCCTACAATATGAAGTGAGGCCTATGAAAGCCCGCACCTCCTTTTGTGTCTTGGGTATTGGCATATTTGCAATTAGCTGGATGCGATCTGGTGTAAGCTGCCTTCCCTCCTTGGACAGCGAGTGACCAAGGTAAACAACTCGCTGGACACAGAATTGCAGCTTAGAAGGGGACACCTTGTGCCCCTTTTCGGCCAAAAATTGTAATACCGTCAGTGAGGCTTTCTCACATTCAGGTTCGCTTCTAGCGGTGATCAGCAGATCATCGACATATTGAAGCAGGGCAGTGTTGACTGGCATGTGGATACTGTCGAGTTCTCGTTTCAGTGCTTGGCTATAAATGCTGGGGCTTTCTGTAAATCCTTGAGGTGCGCGTGTGAATTTAAAGCTTCGTCCATTTAAACTAAATCCGAACAAGTATTGGCTTTCCGGATCTATTGGGACGCTGAAGAAGGCATTCTTGAGATCAATTACAGTAAAGAATGTTGCTTCGGAATCAATGGCTGTCAGTAATGAAGAAATGTCTGGGACTACGGGGTATTGTGGTACTATGCATTTATTTAATTCGCGCAGATCAATAACCAATCGATATACTGGCGGGGCTGTTGGATCGGTTCGTTTAAGAATCGGAATTATCGGGGAATTACATACATTGGAGTCAGTTTCCACAACCACTCCTTGGGTAATAAGCTCGTCAATGATTTGCAGTAAAGCCACTACAGCATCTGGGGGTAACTTGTATTGTCGCATTCGTGGAAGTACCACTCCTGCCTTTAGTGTGACTCGATATGGTGTAATGTTCATGCAACCAACATCTGTAGGGCCTTGTGCCCATAAATGTGTCGGTAAAGTCTGTAGTCGGTGATCCATGTCTCGGGACACGTAGTGCCCTTTGAAATCACGTAAAAATAATCTTACTCCTTCTGGAGAACAACATATAATAGCTCCTAGAGCTTTCAAAGTTTTTATGCCTAACAAGTTTTCTGGACATGATTTAGTAAGTAATAAATCTGTAGTTCGTGTCAAGGGACCAATCGTAAGTGGAAGAGGCTGTGTTACTTCGTTAATGATAGGTTTTCCTGAAAAACCAAGGGAAATATTCTGTGTGCCTGAGAGGGGTGCCCCTGGAACTTCACTACGTTTTATTGTTGTTCGGCTTGCCACTGTATCAAGTAAGAATTTTCTATCTTGACCTAATAGTTCACTGTGTACATAAGGTCCTTCTTGATCTACAGGGACCTCAATAAGGGGTAAGCCAACTTCCCTCTCTAGGCTGTTTCATGAGTATCGTTGATAATCAGGATAGTCATACTGTGCGGTCTGATACATCTGTCGGGTCGTTGTTTGTGTGGCAGCAATAGGCTGCTGTGGTGGAGCTGGCATAGACTGTTGCGAAGCTGGCATGGCCTGTGCATGCTGCGGAGCTCCTTGTTGATTCTGATCCTGTCTAAGTGGCCGTGGTCTTTCTTTTGTGTTACCTATGGCGATATTATGTTTTAAAACGGGACAATCGTGTACATAATGACCTGGCTGTTTACAATAGTTGCACGTCCCTTTAACAGGACCTGTTGAGACACTGGACTGTGTTATACCCTTCTTATGACCGTCAACTGGCACTGTCTGGGAAACTAGCATTTTCATTTTCGTGTCTTTCATGCGTCTATGTTCATGTTCTTGTTCTTCTCTAATTCTATTGTGATGGTACTGTAGCATTTGTAACATTTGTGACGGAGTGTTACCTTGCCAGGTACTCTCGAACTTCAATACTCTATTCTTAACTTGGGGCAAGGCATTTTCAACTAACTTTGTCACAAACAGATGTGGATATGACTCGCTACTTGCTTTTATTCCACTATTGATACCAAAACATTTCTTAAATCGGGAATAGAAATCACTAGTGTCTTCATCTGATTTTTGTTTACAGGCTGAGATTGCACCCCAGTCTTCCTTTTTCGTAGTTAATAAACGTGGCAGTACCTGTACTAGTAGACCTGGTAGTGCTTTGATCTTGTCCCCGAGCCCTGAACCTGGACCTCGAGCTTTTTCTTCGTTTTCTAATGCCGTCCAATCTATCTTCTGGTCTCCCACCTCCCAATCCTTTTCCTTGAGTTTTTCGTAAATGCCCGCAGGCATTAATACCTTCAATATTGTCATAATGTCGGGGTAGGTATATTCTCCCATGAGTAACATATCTTTAATTTCACGATGGAAACCTGCTGGGTCTTTATCATGACTGGGTACCACTTTCTTCATTTCTAATAGTTCTATTTTGGATATGGGTGTGTATACAAACACACGTTTAAACTCATTGTCATCACCCTTTATCGGGTGCACTTCGCGTAAGGGATTCTGTCTATCCATGTAATACGTCGTTCTTTCCTTGATGGGCAGTGAGACATGTTCAGGACATACAAAAAGGATGTACTGCTTTCTGGATTCTAGTATTTCTCTAATTAACTTAGTACCGGAACCTCTCCATTTATTCGTGAGTAATTCAGTCAATATATCAGGTAAGGGGCCAGGATCGGAGTGTTGGCTTTTATATAATATAAGGAGTTGTTGAATCATATAGATACCAGCTAAACGCTGTTCATCTGGGGCGAGGTTTAAAAACGTGTGCACTAGTGTATCATCACCATATTTTCCAGGACTGTCAACCCAGTGAACGGCTGACCTGGCTAATTCTTGTTCGTCCATAGAATCGAGTATATGATAACCCCTTCGTTCTCGGAGTAATTTGTCAGCGGCTTGGAATGAATGTTCGGGGGACCTTAGATTTATTATAGGAGTTTGGAATTTTCTGTTATTATCTGGACGTATCGGACATATCGGATCAGTAAAGCATCTAGTATTATTGCAAGATCTTCCTCTACCTACATAGGCCATAGTTTCTAACTGTCCTGTGGGCAGTTCTAATTCTTCCTCATCCTCGATTTGTTCAGGTTCGTCTACTGCTAATCTTTCTTCGTGTATTCGTTCTATTTCTTTGCGGATCTTTCGGCTCATAGCTACTATGCATGATCGTTTATCATGTCTCCCCTCTGATATATTCTTACCCCATGTGGTAAGAATCTGCATTTCTTCCGGATTTACCCCTGGTTGATCTTGATTTCTGATCACACAGTTTATGAGGAAACGTAACAGTTCCCCCTGTATTTCCACCTTTTGGTACTCCATGGCTCTGTTAATACTCTCAGGATCTCGCCCTGATTGAACAAAATGATATATATTTTCTAAATGTGCAGTCATTCCTGGTAGCTTCCCTAAATATATTGCAGCTCGTCGGATACGTAATGATGCCAGCATCATTTCGTCCCCTTTTCCGGGCACAGGGTCATATCTACAGTCTATTAGAAGTTCCTTGAGCGTGTTGGGAGTTACCAGTTTGGGCGTACGTTGGTGGGCTAATTCTTGAAAGGAAAGTTTATTTGTTCTGGGTGGCGTAGAAAAAATGCTTGATGTACCTCCGGTAGCACCACCTGGGGTGCTGGATGTGAAAGGATTCGTTGAACGGGATATAGCAACCATAGGTGTGGATGCGGATGTAGAAACAGATGTGCTTGCCGGAACTTGTGTCGGAGTTTGCTGTTGCAGAGGTACAGACGGAGGAGGGTCTTGGCGTTGAACCCCCTCGGCAGGCGGTCTATGTGGCGCAGCATTAGCATACTCGGGAGCTGCGTTGTCTAAATAAGAGGAAAGAAAAACATCTTCTGCGGTTCTGGGATGCCCTTTGGGATGTGCTTTTATCGGAAACAATGGGGGTGGCAAGTCTCTTGGTATCTCCGGGGTAGCCTTAGGTAGTCCTTCGGCCAGAAGAGGATACATACCATTCACAAGGGCATTTCTTTGTCTGTCTGTTTGTTCTGACTTTACTCGAGTACCTTCTTCAATTAATACACTTTCTCGAACTTTATTTGAATTCTCCTTACTTTTCTCTTCCTGTCTGAGCGCTTTTTCTGTGCGTCTATATGATTCTTTACGCCATAATTCGATGGCATCTTTCTGTGACTGTCTAGCTTTCTTTTTCCACAATTCTTCTACTTTCATAATGCAATCTGCATCCCAGGTCCCAGCTGCGGGCCACCTCTGACTTTCTGGTAATTCCTTGGTGTAGTCTACCCATAGATCAAGAAATAATATGGCGTCTAGGCCATGTTTATGATACATGAAGTACCCTGGAGTGTCCCTAGGAGGAATGGGAACAGCTTCTTCGAGTACCCCTTTTCTGGTTTTGATCTGTCTTAATTTCGAAAAGAGCGGCATATTGAGAACTGATCTGATACCTAATTTTGAACACGTTTAATACCATAAAACACAATAATGAACAGTCATTCACACCACAATATACAGAACGTATTTAAAACATTTTAACATTTAACATTTAATGAATAAACAATGATGGTCATTTAGGGAACTAGTCACTAAGCATAATACTCGATACTAACTAGGTAAATCTGAATTATATACTAGACATACTTGATATACTGCTAAACAGTACAGATACACTGCTGAAACAGTGCAGACCGGATTTGTGTACCCAAACCCGTCTTGACCGGCACAACCTATGTGCACGTCAGAACGCCTCCCCGATAATGGTACTCACCGGGTAGCTCGGAACGGAAGGCCTCGGAACTGAACTGAACTTGAACCGGACTGGACTCGACTCGGAACTTCGGAAACTTCGGAAACTGGTGGGCCTCTGTATACCTCGGATCTTGCTCTCTCAGCTAGGCTCTGGTCGGGATACTTCGCACTTCTCACCGCCTCGTCTGGGTGTTGATCGCAGCCTCAGTTACCCCCGCTCGGCAGGAGGGAGATACAGGAAATCCTGTGGGTACGCGTTGTTGTCCGTCGAGCTGTGACAGGAGACCGGGCCTGCAACGCACCGCCGGCGCGTGAGATGAGAAAGTGTCCCTGTTCGGGCGCCATTTATGTGGTAAATAATTTAATTACCGGGACTTAATTTGATGCGGAAAATCTATAACAATAGCTCAGTAAAATAAGAGGCAGAATCCGTGGTATTAGAGGTTCGGAACGGGCTTTATTCCAGAATCAATTTAAATTGAGGAGCTCCATATTCCATCACCATGAAGGTTCAGGAAGTGAAGAACGTTACTTTATTGACAAGCAATCATTTTTATACAATAGGCATTACAGTGAAGCAAATGCAGGAGGCGTAACAATTGATAGCAAAGATAAAACATACATGCGTAGCAAAAATGGGTGTAACTGGGTGTAACTAAAGAACGTCATCAGGTATGATGTCATAATAGGGTGGTTCCATGAAAGAATTTCGCAATGTCAGCAGAAATACTTGGCAGAAATGCGCGCGCAGCAGCATGACGTGTGATTGACGTGCAACTAGGGGGTGAAGGGGACTTGACATTTAACTCTACATGTGGCGACAGAAGTCTGGAGGGTCAAGTCAACCTAATCCCAAATCATATCTAACATCCTATGTTTAGAGAACTATGTTATCCAAAAGAGAGGTCTCTTAGAGTAGAATCTTATTCTATACTGACTATACTGACTGTTAGTGCGTGTACAAGCGTCTAAGTGTCTACACTAGATGCGAGGGCCGAAATCTTCCATAGTAACAGGGCTATGAACCACTTGAAAAAATGACAGAGAAGCCGGGCCTTTTGCTCGGTAGCTGGAAGAATGTTTACTTAAACTACTAGACAGGAATGCATTGGATAGGGAGCGGAGCAGATAATTTCGAAGGTGAAATACAGTTTTTGGCAGGCAACAGGCTGATGTCAGGCACCGTTAGCCGCGCAGATAGTAGGACAAAGTTCATGGATACAGATGCGAGCTCAGACTGGAGCTTTCAGAGGCAGAAGGCAGGAAAAGCTTGATGGCAGAATCAGGGCCTACTTGCCTGGACTGTAAAATGGCATAAGTGAACCATATAAAGGCGGTGGCCTTTCATACTTAGGAATGGAATATCCAGCCCATTCATGGCGGATCTGAAAGAGGACATGTTGGCGGTGGACGCACATGTGTTTGCGTCTTCATAACTGGAACTGGAGGGAACATACATGTACTTGTGATTTATACATGAAACCGTTGGGGTCCAAGATAGGGGACATAACTGACCAGAAAAATCCATATTTCCACTTTAAAGTAATGCACTAAAGCACATGCTGTGCTGAAACTAACCTATGCAAGTTTTTCTAAGCCATTAATGCAAAAGATTTATTAAGTAAATGGGGTTAGATTAGAAGTAAGTGGTATACAGTGAATTCATTTCATTTTGTATTCTAACGTGTTCTTCTCTGACTTTATTAATAGTTCGTATTTTGGCCTTGGAGGGTGACCGTGTCTCTGTTTCCTTGTGGCTTCTACGCATGCGCAAACGTCTGCTTGTCTTGAACAAGTGAAGTAATTGACTGGCTGCCAAACCCTAAGCCCAGCAAGGACATGGGACACCAACTCTTGACCCTATGAGAGGAAGAAGAAGCAACATTGTAAAATAGACTTATCGATCCACATATGAAATACTTGTGGGAATAAAGCTTGTGGGTATTAAAATTAAGGGGCGGGGAACTAGACAATAGACTAAAGAAAATTATTGCACTTAGTATGGTGTGATGTCCTCACCCCACTGCTTGGCCCAATCAAATTGCGGGTGAACATGGAATTGAAACATTTGGGGGTGGATCATACATTTGAATTGATATAACAGAGGTAAGTTCTAGATAGTTGGACA
Source organism: Triturus cristatus (assembly GCF_964204655.1). Classification (NCBI taxonomy): domain Eukaryota; kingdom Metazoa; phylum Chordata; class Amphibia; order Caudata; family Salamandridae; genus Triturus; species Triturus cristatus. The sequence continues at coordinate 410,712,150 of NC_140590.1, forward strand.
CACTTGATGCTGAGATGCTGATGCTGTGCTGAGATGCTGCCCGATTTTGCTGCAATCTGACTGAAGAATCCAACACTAGGGAAAAGTTGCGGAACAACCGAGGAGGCACATCTACTGGTGTGGGAGTATGATCCCACCCTTCTAGAGGGATAGACATGTACCTACTGTGGAAACACGGTAGAAATCTGAAAGAGCCTGGCATCACAAAATGGATACCACCAGCACAGACACTGGGCTGCCCTCCTGCTGCTGACTGAAACTCGCAGTGGAGGAGGCCCAACAATAGGCATCCTGTCACAGGGAGGTGTCACCACCTTCCAGACAGGATTTAGTGTATTGGGGCTGTGTGGGTGCACTCCTAGAGTGCTTTGAAGTCCTGCACTGGGGGAGCAGTAGGCTCCTCTGTGCATATGCCAGCACAAACCGGTTCAGGGGCTACCTGCCCCTGCTCTGGCGCGAAACTGGACAAAGGGAAGTGGGTGTAACCACCCACTCCCCTGACCCTCCCAGAGGAGTGGTCATAGAGCTAGTCCCTCCCTTTCTTTTAGTATAAGATAGGGAACCCTTGCCATTGCAAACTAGATATCCCTGGACGACGCTCTACAAGAAGAATCCTGGACCTTCGACGTTCCACTACCTTTGGATGACTGAAGAATCTCCCTTGGAGTCAAGGAGTGACTCCCCTGCTTGGCAGGCACCAAAACTTTGAATCAACAGTCGCAAACTTTCCCGCTCCCACCGGATTCCGAAGTCCCTGCAGCCCCGGAAGTGGATTTCCTGACTTCTCGACAGCCATTGTGAGTCCCCAGCAAACCTGAGGCGAGTGGACCCCACGAGTGACGCGGAACAGCAATACCCGGGTACCGTGCACTATTGTCGAGTGCAACCCCTTTATGATGTTCTATGAACTTGTGCATTGGACCACGTATGGTCTAAGCCTCCAGCAGGATTTCCTTCGAAAATCAGAGGCCTACCTCGTCCCGAGTGACCATGGGCTCCTGTGAAGTGAATCTTCATGAGGCGTCTTCGCAATCCCTTGCCGGCTGGCTTGTGGGTCCCCTGAAGACTTCTTCATCAAACCAAAAGGCTCCCCTGGTTGCTCCAGTCCTGCCCTGACTTACCTTCATTGGGTGGGTCCCTCAGACCTTGCTGGTCTGCACCGCTGACTTTCTTCACTTTCCACGAGACTTGCTGTTGCCAAGGCTTGTTGGCTCCAATCCGGTTGCCGACACCTCACTAAGCTGCAGACTTCGTGGGACACTCTGAATCCAGCTCCTGGTCATCGTCAATGCCTCCTGGACCTCGTGGCTGAAGAGTCAAGACACCCGTGAAACACCATAAGAGTCGAATTGGACTGATGCAAGGTGGCCACTTTAACTAGTGACCAGCATATGCCAGGCAAACTTCTCACAATTGTTGTACGTTGTCTGGAAATTCCCGGGAATATTAAATAGCGGGTGGCGAGTGGAAGCCACACTGCAGTGAGGTTATTGGTCTGGATCGAGAAAGCGCTGAAGTTACGCAGGACTGGAAGCACGAAGTTAGGGATTAATTTCTGGTGTATTAGTGAGAATACTTGGTAGTGAGGAGTTCGCTGGTGAAATTTTGGTATTATATCACCTAGAAAGGATAATACTGAAGTAGTAGCAGGTTCTCCGATGCTTGTGTGAAGAGTAAGGGGAAAAGTTTTACTCATAGTGTGTGAAGAGTAAGCGGAAGGGTTTTACTCGCAGTGAAAGAAATCTTACTATTCTTTGAATTAGTGGGTCAGACACAATAGCAAATGTTTATAGGTTGTTAATTAATGAGAAAATAAGTTTTTGCCTTACCTTGTGAAGGAGGGGTCAGTTGCGGGTGCTGCACTGACGTCACTGAGAGCCGCACTGGGATTGGTTGAAACAGCGGGCGTGTAGTTGATGCAAAATTTGTAAAGGAGGGGTCAGTTGTAAGGAGTGATACTGACGTCACAGAAAAGCCGGGCAAGCATTGGCTGAGCGAGCGAGTAGAGTAGATTAGAAGTTGATTGGTCCTCAGACTAGAAAACGCACTGGTATTGGAGAATTTTTAGAATTAAAGCAAGTGTCTGATTGCTTGACAAAATAGAAATCATGAGAATAATAATAGATAGAGGAGATTGCATGTACGATTCTAATTTCTAATTTAAAATGCTTATAAAGCGCAGCATACACCTTGCGGTTTCTTGGCGCTGAAGGTTCAGTGGCTGAGGGGAAGGAAGACCGGGGAGAAAATTTAGGCGGGGAAAGCCTGGCTAAATAGGAAGGTTTTCAAGTCTCCACGGAAGGAAAGGTACTGAGTTGCGGAGCGGAGATTATCAGGGAGAGAGTTCCAGAAGGAAGGGGCCAGAGTAGAGAAATTGGATCCACCCCACTTTTTGCGCGAGAAACGGGGGATCAGAAGAAGGGACTTGGAGGAGGACCGGAGATTTCTTGCGGGGACGTAGGGTTTGATGAGTGAAGTGATGAAAGCAGGGGCAGTGCCCTGACGGGCCTGGAAGACCATGCACCCGATTTTAAAGAGGGAACGTTGTTTCACGGGGAGCCAGTGGAGTTTCTTTAGGAGGGGGGTGGAGTGGTGATAACGTGGGAGGCCAAATATCAGTCTGGCCGCCTGGTTCTGGATGGCTTGGAGTCTACGCAAACTATAGGCAGGGATGCCATGAAAAAGAGCGTTGGCGTAGTCCAAACGCGAGATTACCAGGGCGGCCATGATGGTCTTGAGGGCCTGAGGGGTGAAGAAGCGGGAGACAGAGCGGATGGTTCGAAGAGTGAGGAAACAGGAGGAGACCACGGAGCTAATGTGTGAGTGAAGAGTGAGCTGATTGTTCATTTTGACACCCAGTGTTTTGACAGTGGTGGAGGGGGAGGGTGCAGGGCCGAGAGAGGGGGGCCAGAAAAGAGAGTTCCAGGGACTGGACGAACCACCAGTGAGAACCAGCTCAGTTTTATCAGGGTTCAGTTTAAGATGGTTGTGATTCATCCAGTCCCTGATAAATGTCATAGTAGACTGGAAATTGGAGACCGAGAGAGAAGAGGGGGATAGATCAAAGATGAGCTGGAGGTCATCCGCGTAGTTAAAGACGGTGACCTCCAGCTGCTGGAGAGCAAAGATGAGAGGAAAGATATAGAGGTTGAAAAGAAGAGGGGAGAGAGAGGAACCCTGGGGAACACCGCAGGTGACAAGGAGAGGAATGGAGGTGAAGTCGCCTAGACGGACCGCCTGAGTGCGGTCCCTCAGAAAGGAGGAGAGCCAGACAAGAGCTGATCCCCTGATGCCAGCCGCCTTGACACGGGTGAGTAGGATGGTATGGTCCACCGTGTCAAAGGCGGCGGAAAGATCGAGGAGGACCAGTGCCTGGTGGTTGTTGTCATCCATGCCCTTTCTGAGGTTGTCTAGGACGGCGACTACGACCGATTCTGTTGAGTGCCTGGGGCGGAATCCTGCCTGACGAGAAGCCAGCCCCCCATTAGCCTCAATGTGGGTGCTCAGAACCGCGGTAACATGGCGTTCCATCACCTTGCCCAGAAAGGGCAGCAGGGAGATGGGGCGAAAGTTGGACGAGATAGAAGGGTCCGAGCCGGGTTTCTTCAGCAGTGGTACTATGGTGGCTGCTTTTAGTACCGGGGGCACCACACCCTGTGCCAAGGCGCTGTTGAGGAAGGCAATCGGGGGATCAGGGCAGCTAGAATAGATTTGCTGTAGGATGCGAGCGGGGCAGACATCCCCCGGGGACCCTGATTTAACTTTGGGGAGAATCGACAGAAAGGATTCCTGAGTAAGGGGAGGGATGACAGTGAGATGATTTTGTACTGGGGGGGGGGAGGGATCGACGAAGGTAGGCGAGGGTAAAGGGATATTGGCCTTGATATTGGTGATCTTATCCACGAAGTATTTGTTTAATTGGTCGCAGAGAAGCTGGGAGGGAGGGATTAGGGGCGAGGCTCGATCTGAGAACGCCAGGTCGTTTACGATGTCAAAGATAGCCCTGGGTTTGTTGGCGGCCGACATTATTCTCGTAGAGAAGTAGTCGGTCTTTGCAGCTAGAATTGCTGATTTGTAATCAGCCAACAGTGTCAGAAAGTAGGTTTTTAATAACGGGCAGTAGTCCTTCCTCCACTGCCTCTCCGCCCTCCGGACGCCCAGTTTGAGTTCTTTTAGATGGTCGTTAAACCATCGGTTAGAGTCCTTAAGCCGGCGGATGGAGATGCCAACTTTAACAGGGACTCGACCAGATAGACGATTTATAGGGTTTTCTTACAAGCAGTACCTTAACAAGCACAAGCACGCAATGTACGGAGAAAAGAGAAAAATGACATTTATGCAAAACGTTAAGAATTATTTCAAAAAGGACAAACCCATTAAGAGTAGAGAGGGGATTCTCATTCCTCCTCCAAATACGCCTGCATCCTACATGATGGTGGAGAGAGGCTATCATACTTGTGAATGGTTAGAAAATTGGGTAGAATACATCAAAGATGACAGAATATTAGCCTTTCCTGAGTACGGAAGTTTTAATGGAAGAATATTGTACAATTTAAGAACACGAACGAATGAATTAGAACCTAGACCTAGATTGACTCAATACGAGGCTTTAGAAGAATGGGAAATGGAAGCCTTTGAACATGACAGTCCACGAAGAAACAGGACCTTAAGCAAATATTACCCAAAATTTCCCCGAGAGACTAGAGATAGTCAAATGAAACAATGGAGACAGGCCATGGTGGCAGAAGGTTTATATCCTGTGTTAACAGCAGAAGGGCAGACAGGAAGTAAATGTACAAAGAAAACCAAGCACGTAACCATATTAGGTAGCGGAGAAACAGAAGAGGGATACCTAGAAGACATATTGATGAAAAGTCCTCCACCTTACAATGATGAATTCAATAGAATGACCCCTAGTGCCCCAATGATAGGAACACCTTTGGTTCCCCAGATAGTACATGACACCACCGATAGGGTACTTCAAGAAAAAGAAAGGGAAGCAATAAATAAAAATAGAGACAAATTGATTCAGAGAATAGCTCAGATAAACGCACATCCTGAAGCATTGACCATACCAGTGACAATAGGTCCAGTAGATCCATTGTATGGAGAAAAATAAAACTGTCCTACGGTTCCTGTAATGCCTACCCCAAGTATAGAACCTAGAAAAGAAAAGGTAATAATAGATGATCAAGCAAGTGAATGTGAATCAGTAATATCATTGATGGATTTGCCTATAAGATAGCCTATGATGGAAACCCCGAAAAGAAATGTGCCCAGTTGTTCCAAGGAAGTTAGACTAGAAACATCATCAGGAACTAGAAGTGCCACAATAGTGACCCCAGAAGATACAGAGAGTTGGTCTCAAGAAATAGAGAAGCCAAAGTCACAGCCAAAAATATTAGACATTTTTAAATTGAGAGTAGAATTGGAAGAAATGGTTGCTGGAAACACATACAGTGAAGAAGAATTACTGTTCATTTGTAGAAGCATTACACAAAATACAAAGGCATTCCATGAAAAGCTGACAAATCTGGCATCGGAAATGGGAATTGACATAGGGAAATCAAAGGTGCTGCAGACACCATATAGAGCAGAATTTTCTGATAAGGATTTGGAAAACATGAATGTGTCTGGAAGAAAGTTGCAGATCAGGGAATTGCTATTTCTGTTGCAAAAGTGGGGAGATCTTGAAAGATGGAAAGTTAGAATGGTTGTATCCGATGAGAGAAGTACCCGGAGGGGGGTACGTACATGTGCCATGGAATAGACAGGATATTTTGTCTTTTACGAATGAGTTCCCAAAATTGAGAGAGAAACCAGTAGAGTGGTACAGACAAGTTGAGAGGTTTGTGAAAGTTTCCAAAGTTTTATTGAAGGATCTGGATGGTCTGTTTGACATAGTAGTACCTGCAGATTTGTGGACAGAGTGGAAGATTACTGTGGATTGGCCTAGTGAGGAATATCCAAGAGACTCAAAAACAGGAGCACCGTAAGAGGATGTAATGAAAAAGTATCATCAGGTGCTAGAGCGGGTTATGCAAAAAATGTTATACCCACCCCATTTTGCATGTTTTATTAATAAGATTAATTAATTAAATATAATCGAACTAATGGATTGGAGTGATGTGGAAAATATTTACCAACCTTACTAATATATGAATTACACGTGGGATTTGCATGGCTTAATTATGTGAACTAAAATTTGTACGCATACTAATGATAGACAATTAGAATATTGCATGATATATGTCGCTTTTGTGATGTAATTGTGATTCGTGCTTTATTTAGTAAGTATAAACCGCACTAAGTGTTGCTTTTGCTAGATAAATACACACGCATATGGGTATTAGCGAGGGAATAACATATAATTAGTCATTTCCATGTATTAATTACGTTTTTGTGTTTCTTTGCTTAAGTTGACCATTTTGGCCTATCGAAAGATGGCTGCCTTTGGTGCCTAACCCGACGGCCGACGCTGAACAAGGCTTGGGTGAAGTGTGCCTGCGCTGACAACAGATACACAGTGGCTTCGTCCTGAACCCAGATGAACATGTACCCTTCAAGGTTGCTCTGGGACACAAGCCAGCTTTTCTGAATGAACAATAATGTGCTACTAAAAACCGGATAATTCAAGTACAATGACATCAGAGACTTTATTTTGATGAGAATCCTGTCAGACGATTTCAATGAAACCAATCAGAACATTAGAAGACCCGTTTTTGATACAAATTGTCAATGATTTTTACTATAAATTATGGTAGAATAGAGAGGTTGGGGGGTTAGTTTCCGGCCTCTCTCGATTTCCTGACGATATGCTGACGAAGAGGACGGTGACACTGCAGGACAGCTGTTAGCCTGAATCTTTGACGGACTGAATTGATGCCCAAACTCCTGATGAACTGAACCTACTAAATTGATGGGCATAGATTTGCGAGACTGCCAGATTTGACATAGAGGACGACATTTAGCCAGAATAGGTAAATATGGATGGCAACTTGATCAAATGAATGATTTAATTTGCAATATTAATATTAAATTTGAATTGAATATCCACAGAAATGAGTTGGGTTGTTTATTCATTGAAATGTATTAATGAGAAGGTTAATTAGAGAATTAGAAAGTCACTTAAACCTGCAACTAACTGATCTGTCCCGGTTTATGAGAGGAATACTAAAGGTGAAGTTCGGGGCCTAATGAGTATCAGAAGGTAGTGTAGATTTGTCGCTCATTAGGGTAGAAGTGGTATTTTCCTTGCATTTCCAGCGCTTAGAAGGATAATCGCCTCCCACACGGACTGATGGTGAGTGAATGTTGGTGTTATGGGCCCCACCAGCGAATGTATGGATAGTGTGTGTATGTGAGATCTTTTGGTCCGTGACGGTAGGAAGGGATTTTGCACTCCGCGCTGGAGCAGTTTTTCTAGTAGCAAGATGATGGTTGTTATTGTTTTGGTTTAGTGATTATTGCTTGTACATTGCTCATTGATTTTGGTTATTGATTGGTATTGATTTATGTACTAACACTCTATGTTGAGTTACGTTGAGTTATACGTTGTTTGCATGGCTTCTGGGATGTAGGAAGTCGGAAGTTTGTAACGGTTCCGCTGCTCTCGGGAAAGACGGAATTGTTGTTGCCCTGTAGGTACACAGGGGAAACGTGTGACAATTGAAGTTGCACGGCGCATTGTCTGGGTTCGATTCGGTAGTATCGTCGTATGTTGCCATTAAAGACATTTACGGTGTGAGAGAAGTGTGTATGATAGCGAAGGTTACCTGTGAAATTCTGGTCTTAGGTACCAGGGATCCAACTGGCATTCCGATAACGCTTATCACTGGAAAGGTAACAGGTACTCTCTGAGCTTGTTAGAAGGGCAAAGGAGAGGTAAGCGCTGCTTTGTTAACGTATGTTATAATTCTGTAGTAGGACAGACTGTTCGCTGTTCTCGGGAAAGACAGGATTCTGTGTGAATGTACTGCATTTTCTTGTGTGAATGAGTGTGAATGTAAAGGCATTTGGGTTGATTGCGAAACTCTGGGTTTATTTCTCAGGAGCATTGGGTCTCCAACTATGTGTCTTAAATGCTAGAGAAACAATTAGCTAATGCTTGTTAGAAGGGTGAAGTAGAGGGATGTGCTACTTTATCAATGGAAGTAATGATTCCGTAGTAGGGCAGAGGTAAGCGCTGCTCTCCGGAAAGACCGAATTCTCGTGAGAAAGGTCTTTTGCTGTTCTTTGGTTAGCGAAGCGGACAATGGAGATGTTTCTATGTTGTTACTAACAGAAATTGAAACAAAAATGTACTGAGCGGATTTGTAAAGGAGAGGTAGACAGAAGCAGGAGCAGGAGCAAGAGCTGCCGCAGCGGCTGCTGACATCAGAACGACCGCGCTGGGATTGGACAGTCGGTCAGAACTGTGAAACGCCCCGGATTGGTGCGTTAGTGTACGCCGCGCTAGGATTGAAGGAAAACAGGGTGACGTAGACGTTCCTTATTGGTGCGTTAGTGTGAGTCGCGCTGGGATTTGAGGACTGTGACAGTGACGTGGACGCTCTGAATTGGTGCGTCAGTGAGAAGTCGCGCTGTGATTGGATAGACTAGCGGTACGGTTAAAAGAGACTAGCGATGCCAGAAAGGCAAGAAAATGTATTACGACCCACCAGAAAAGGAAAAGAAAACCTGGTTAGGGAGAATCAAGAAGTGGTTTAAGAGGGACAAACCAGTAAAAACTAGAGAAGGACAGTTACTTCCTCCTCCGAAAACCCCTGCATCCTTTATGATTGCGAAATATGGGTATCATACTTTTATTTGGTTGGATAACTGGGTGAGATATACAAAGGATGACGGAGTATTAGCTTTTCCAGAGCATGGTTCATTTAATTTGGCTGTTTTGAGAGATTTGAGAGAAAAGATGATGAATTTGGAACCAAGACCTAGACCGACGCAGTTTGAGGCTTTGACGGATTGGGAAGACGAAATGCATGAACGAGAGAGACAAAGAAGTGGTAGAGGATATAAGTACTGGTTTGGAAGACCATATGGACACGAAACGCATAGCGATCGAATGAAAAGATGGCGAGATGCGAGTATGACTGAGGGTGTGTTCCCTGTAAGAACTGTAGGAGAGAATGAAGGACGAAAGTGTGTAGAAAAGAGGAATAATGTGGAGTCGAGAGGGTATGGAACGAATGAGTCTGAGGATGATGTTCTTGATGATATGTTCTATAAAAATCCACCACTGTATCGACCAGAACCAGAAATATTAACTTCAAGTGCCCCAATGATAGAAATGATGCGAATTATAAAATCGGAACCAGAATCCCTAAGTTTGAATAAAAACAGTGCTACTAGAGAAGTAGAAAAGAGGTTGGAAGAAAGAACAGATGGAGAAAATTCTGCAGAATTAGCGAAAACAACCCTGGAATTAACTGAGAAAATAAGAGAATTGACTAAGAATCTAGAAGCGGTAACTGTTCCAGTAACGATAGGTCCAGTAATGCCTATTTTTGACAAACGGAAGGACAATGAGCATTGTTTGACAGTCCCTTATAGGAGTAATAAACCAGTAGAACAACCAAGAGTGAGTCAGAATGAGAATCCATGGAGACAGACTATGAGTGTAATGGAACCGAATTTTACAAACAATCCATTTGTAGATCAGAATTGTGCAGAGAGACGTATGATAATGATAGAGACAGTGTCAGAAACACAAAAAAAATTTGGACATGGAAGTATAGAAAAACCAGTAGGACCATCAACAGACGAGTTAAGTGAATGGTTAAGAAGCTTGCAGAGGAAAGACAAAGAATCCCAATCAATTGATGTGGCCAAGTTACGAATGGTATAGGAAGAATTAATCGTAGGGACTATCCCGACAGAAAAATTGAAAAATCAGGATGAAGAACTATTATTTTTGTGCAAAAGTGTGACCTGGAGAGCGAAAAACTTGCATGAAAGGTTAGAAGAAGTAGCAAATGAAATGGGCATTGATATTGAAAAGGTAAAAGCCTTACAGAAACCATATCGAGTAGAATTCACTGAAAAGGATATTTAGAATATTAACACCACAGGACAAATAGGTCAAATCAAGGATATAATCATTTTGCTGAGAAAGTGGGGAGACGTGGATAAATGGAGAAGCAGGTGGAATAGAAAACGAGAGGATGCCTCAGATAAGACATTTTCAGCCTTTCCTGTAAGACAAAAAGAGAAGGTAGTGACAGAATGCCCTATGAGAGAGATTCCAGGAGGAGGATATGTACATGTCCCATGGACGAGACAGGATATTTTGTCTTTTACGAATGATTTCCCTCGACTACGCGAAAAGCCCATCGAGTGGTACAGGCAGGTAGACAGATTTGTGAAATTGTCTAAAGTACTATGGATTGATTTGAATAGTCTATTTGACATAATTGTACCAGCAGATCTATGGTCAGAGTGCAAGTTGATGATAAATTGGCCAACCAAAGAATATCCTAGGGATCTTAAAACAGGAGCTCCGGACCCCGAGGTAATAAAGAAATATGAGCAGATTATGGTATTTCTGAAAAATAAAGTGCCCCCTAAAGAGACAGACTGGGTAAAAATTGATCGAACACACCAGGAAAGTAAAGAGTCAGTGCATGCATATTACGAGAGGCTAATACAAGCTTTTAAGCCGTTTAGCGGAGATGAGAATCTGAGTGAAAAGGATTTGAGCCATTTTGTATACAGATTTGTATATGGTTTACGTCCAGAAATTGGTGAGATGATTAAACAGCATACGGTAGATTGGCAAAATAAGAAAATAGATGAAGTATTGAGACATGCTAAATACTTCAGTGATGAAATTGAAGCAAAACAGCGGAAGTTAAAGCAGAAGGCAATGTGGGCACAGGTAAAGGTGGCGGAGAGACAGGAAGCACAATTGGTGGAACAAGCAGGGTCGAAGCCTAAATTTAATAATGGAAAGTATAAAGGGAATATTGAAGAAGCTAAAAAGAAATTCCTGTGTCATAATTGCGGCAGGATAGGGCATTGGAAATCTGAGTGTAAGTTTCCCCCCGAGTATAAACAATGAAAATCCATCATTGAACCCACAGGTGCAGCATGAGGTGAGTGGTCAACTGCAGCAACAGCAGCAAGTTGTTCCCCCACAGAATCAGGTGCCAAAACCACCTTTTCCACAGAGCAGAAACACACAGAAGTATAGTAGTGAATCGGGATTCTACAATGAAGAACAGGTAAATAAGCCGCCACGCGCTAGCGCTGTCTCGCAGTATTGGCTGCAACGCGATGAGAGTGAAGTAGAAGAGGGCTATTGACTGTGTCGAAGGGAGGAAGAAGAGTGCATGCTTGGCGCAACTCTAGAAGTAGACCAGACAGGACCTTTTGTAGATGGGAAGGTTAATGATGAAAATATTACTTTCCTAGTGGATACTGGTGCTACTCGATCAACTGTTAGATCAGCTGATGTTAAGAATCTTCCTCTCTCGGATGAAACAATCCAAGTAGTTGGTGTGTCCAACAGACAGATTAAAACATATCTTACAGAACCAGTGAAAGTTAGCATAGGGAAATTTTCAGAAATGCACCGCTTTGTGGTGTGTGACACCAGTCCTGCGAATTTATTAGGTAGGGACCTGTTGTGCAAAATGAATTGCACTATATTTTGTACTCCGGATGGAATAGCTTTTGAAACCCCAGATGATGATGTGTTGTACAAGATGACCATAGCTAACAGAGACATTAAGTTATTCAAACATATGCTGTATTCAACCCTGATGAATTACCTAAATAATTGAGACAATCTGTAAAGGCAGAAGTTTGGGATTTCACTGGAGAAGATGTAGGACTAATGAGAAATGTCGATCCAGTCAAAATAACTGTAAAGGAAGGAGTAACATATCCAAATGTTCGCAGTATAAACTGACACCTGAAATAATTGAAGGTGTAACTCCTGTAATAGAGAAAATGATTAGGCAAGGAATTTTGAGAGAAATAATGAGTAGTCCATGTAATTCACCGATAATGGGACTGAAAAAGCCTAATGGGAAATTCAGGATAGTGCAAGATCTGAGAAAAGTGAACAAAATCGTGATATCATGTTGTCCCATTGTACCAAATCCATCAGTGATTTTATATCAGATTCCCCATGATGCACAATGGTATACAGTGATTGATCTGTGTCATGCTTTCTTTTCCATCCCATTGCATCACGACAGTCAGCAATTTTTTGCATTTCGTTTTGGTGAGCGTATTTTGGCATGGTGCCGAATCCCACAGGGGTATACAGAAAGCCCCTCAATATTCAATCAGCTATTGAAGAAGTCTCTGAAGAGTCTAGAAATGCCAGAAAGCTCTGTATTGGTCCAATATATTGATGACCTTTTAGTAGCGTCAAAAACACGGGAAGCCTGTGAGGTAGATACAATAGCCTTGCTGAACCAGCGAAACTACAGTTTTGTAAGAAGGAAGTGCAGTATTTGGGACATTACATTGAGAAAGGACTAATGAAAATAACCGTAGACAGAATAAGAATAATAAAAGGAATGAGAGCTCCCATGACTCAAAGAGAAGTGAGAATGTTTTTGGGAATGGTTGGGTACTGTCGTCAGTGGACAGGCAACTTTTCCTTGATCGCAAAGCCTTTGGTGCGATTAACGAGAAGTGATGTGAATTAAACAAAGAATTGGCAGCATTTAGACAATTGAGAGATGGTTTGTGTGAAGCACCTGCATTAGGTATGCTTGACTATGAGAAAGAATTCGAGTTGTATTGCAGTGAGAGAAATGGATGTGCACTTTGTGTTGACCCAGAAACATGGAAAAATGAGAAGACCAATTGCATATTTGTCATCAATGCTAGATCCAGTAGCTGTAGGTTTACCTGGATGTTTGAAAGCGGTGGCTGCAACATGTCGAAGTTTGGAGCAGAGTGAAGGAATTGTGATGGGATATCCATTGAAAGTGTTTGTACCCCATGATGTAGCAATTCTGTTGACAAGGAGTCGTACTCAGTATATGACACATAGTCGGCTGAATAAGTATGAAAAGGTCATATTGGGTGCCACTAATGTGAGTCTTGCGAGATGTGTGAATGTGAATCCTGCAACTTTGTTGCCTGATGCTGAGATTGTGGAAGTAAGAGATGAAGTTGATCATGATTGTCTGGATGTACTTGATTTTTGTACAAAACCACGACCAGATATAAAAGATGTACCTTTGCCAGAAAGTGATTTTGTGACGTTCATTGATGGGTCATGCTTGAGAACAGATGAAGGAGTGCTGAGTGCAGCGTATGCAGTATGCACAGTCGCAGCAGTAATAGAAGCATCATATTTGAAAGGAGTGAAATCAGCCCAGGTAGCAGAACTTGTGGCTTTGACTAGAGCATGCAAGATTGGGAAGAGTGTGAGAGTGACTGTGATAACTGACAGCCAATATGGCTTTGGAGTCGTCCACGACTTTTGTCAGCTATGGCTACAAAGAGGTTTCCTGACCTCAAGTGGAACTCCTATTAAGAATGCAGAAGTGGTGGCAAAATTGCTTGAGGCGATACAGCTGCCTAAGCAATTGGCTGTTGTAAAATGTGCTGCTCATAGTCAAGGTGGTGATTATATCACCACCGGGAACAGGTACGCAAATGACATGGCACAGTATTGTGCACAAAATCAGAATTCGGTTAATTGGGATAAGGAAAGAGAAATGTCTTCTTGCTCATTGATGTTCACTAACATTGTGGGAACTTGGGAAGAGGTAAGAAAATTGCAGGATGAGGCAGGAGATGAGGAAATGAGACAGTGGGTAAAAGCAGGATGTGCCCCAAGGGAAAAGGATCAATGTTTGGGTCTATCGAGATGGAAGACCAGTTATGCCTGATAGCATGATGTCTACCATGGCACGGATGTATCATGGCCAGGGACATATTGGGAGAGATGCCATGATCAGGTCATTTAAGCAGACCTGGTACAATGCAAAATTCAGACTTGTAGCAGAATGTCTTTGTCAGAGATGCTTAATATGTCAGCAGTACAATCCTGGAAGGAAGACAGTAGTGAGTCTGGGAACAATAGGTCGAGAAGGAGGGCCTTTCACCAGAATGCAAGTAGATGTCATTGAGAGGCCTTCCTGTAACAGACTGAGGTATGTTTTGGTTGTGGTCTGCCTATTCTCTAGGTGGGAGGAAGCGTTCCCAACAAGAAGAAATGATGGGTTGACAGTAGCCAAGCTACTGCTGAGAGAATTCATCCCCAGGTTCGGGTTCCCAGTGACAATTGAGTCAGACCGAGGAGGACATTTCCATAATGAGATTGTAGGATTAATTTGTGAAGCATTGAATGTACAACAAAAACTACATTGTGCCTACCGACCAGAGGCTTCTGGTTTGGTTGAACAGATGAATGGTACTATCAAAAATAGAATAGGGAAAATGTGTTTGGCCACAGGTATGAAATGGCCTGATGTCTTGCCTCTAGTACTCATGACAATAAGGTCAATTCCAGACAGAACTACAGGATTGAGTCCTCATGAAATAATCATGGGACGTGCTATGAGACATGTGTTTATACCAGTCAACAAGCTGATGACAATAACTGATGACATAGTATTGGAATACTGTAAAGGCCTGGCTGAAGCAGTTCATTCTGTGTTTCATCAGGTTGGAGCAGATGCCACCACACTTGAAAAGAAGCCAGCCCATGATCTGAGCCCAGGTGATTGGGTAAGGATAAAGGACCACAGAAGAAGAAATTGTTTGTTCCAAGGTGGGGAAAACCATGACAAGTCATTTTGACCACGACCACAGCTGTGAAGTGTGCTGGACTGAAGAACTGGATCCATGCAAGTCATACATTGAGAATTCCGAATCCGGTGGACAGCACAGGAAAATAATACTTTGATGAATCAGAATCAAGTACTGAGTCAGATGACGAAAGGTCAAAGACACGAGGAAACTCTGAAAGGGGGGAAACAGAACAAAGTTCAGCTTTGGTCCCCAGAAGTGGCTCTCTGAGAAGAAGATTGCAGATTTCGGAATCCAGCGATTCTGGAAACGAGCAAGAAGCGCAGGGTTCTAAAAAAGAACACAGAAAGAAAAGAGGAAAGAGTACTGAAGACACAACAAAAGAAATTCGTGAAAAGGAAGTACCAGATGAGAGACTGAGAGAAATTCCACCTGAAGTAACACATTTAAGTGAACAAGGGACAGGTACAGAGAGAGAGGGACAGACTTCTGCGGAAGACCCCCGAGGAGGTGTAGGGAACTGCAACATCCAGTTAGGTGAAGGGACAAGTAGCCAGCAGGAAGATTGCGTGTCGGAGATCCGAGGAGGGACAGAAGTAGGGAAAACAAAACAAGTGGTGGAAGAAGAAGTCGCTGAAAAGACAAAGCAAGTTGAGACAGAGTCTGAAGAGAGTGAAAATGAAATACCTGAAGGTCGAGTTCTAAGAAAGAGAGCTTGGAGGAATGAAAAGAATGACAAAGGGAGCAAAGTAAAAAGAGTTGCAAGAGATGATGTTTGGCCCAATAAAATAAGGAAACTGAGATACCGACTGACACGAGTGAATTCACCAAGAGCTGAACAGGTGAATGAAGTGACAAGTCAAAAAAAATCAAAAGAAGATTAATTAACTGAAGACAAAGAGAGTAGAAGAACAAGGAAACCTAACCAGAAGTATAAGTGCCCAGAATGGACGTACGTGGCTCTGCCTGAAAAGGGAGAAGAGGCAGATTGTCAAGGAAATCCAGAGGAGACTGTACTGAAAGTGGTTGAGGATGAAATAGAATTGGAAATCCTGAGAGTTCTCTTGTCCGACATTGGAGAAGAAGAAACGGAAGTTCAGGGAAATCCGTATTTGGATGACAAGAGGAGAGTGAAGAACGATGAGATGCCAAACTGAATAAATGAAGGAAACTATTGATGAAGAAAACAAGATATTGAAACAAAAGATAGAGACTGGTAGAACCAAATAGGGGTTAGAACCTTAGGTTAGGAAAACTAGTTGTGAAGTAAAAGAGGCTAAGTCAAAAGACATGGTCCATTTTAACCAAGATGGCTAACATAGAAAGTAGTAAAGGTAGATGTACGTTTATGAAAAGATGGTGTAAAATGTGTTGTTGTTGTACAGGATTATTAATGCTTTTATGGAGCATCCTTGCTCTTGTCATTTCTTTTAAGGCCACTATAGATACATTAGAAGGACATAGGGAGAACAAAACAAATATAGGGAAGATTCCAAAGGTAGTTCCAACTAGAATAGATAATAATTATTCGCATAAAGACTATTTTAATATTTTTCTAATAATTTGTTTTCCAAATTATTGTATGAATATGTAAAGACAATGGACGTACGGGACTGCTACGTATGTATGCAGTTACCTGCATCTGTCTCTGACGGAGTGACTTATCACCTCCCAGCAACGTATGGAATAACATGTAGTGTAATAGCTAGTTTATTTTATGAGACAGGGAAATTAGAATATTATTTTTCAGATGTAGATAACATTTTTGCGCAAGTGCCTTCTTATAATAAATTAAACAAAGTAAAACCTGCTAAGGTATTAGGTGAATTCTTCTTAGAAACTAAGGAACTAACAGAGTATATTTTTAGAAACAATTTGACATGCAGTTTGAAGAAGGAGGAAAAAACATTCTTAGACATGGTTGAGGAAAGAAGATTGAAAATGCAAAGAAAGGCAGCAGAAGGAAAAGTGGAGAAAACAGCCTGGGATATAGAAAAAGAAAAGAAATTAAAAGGAGAAGCTAGTCCAACTATAGCTTTAGATTGGCCTCAGAAAGGGAAGTTTTGCATTCGAAGGAATCAAACTGTGTATGATAATTATTTCCTAGGTAATAGTGAGTGCCATGATACATATCGAATCATGGGTGGATGGGGATTTAAAGGTGGAAGAGATCCAGTCTTTCCTGGATTATATTTTATTTATGGGAACAGGGCATATTATCGTTTGCCAGACCATTGGTATGGCACATGTTACGTAGGCCTGGTCTTTCCGAAAATGTTTCATATGGATAGAGGAGAAGATGGTGTACATAGCTTAAGTAATCATTTAGCTAGGAACAAGAGAGAATCTTGGGCAGAAATTGTAGGTGACATTTTTCAGGCATTGATACCAGCAGTGGGAATACCTCTGAATGCAAACAAAATTAGAAAATTGTCAACAGTAGTGGATCGCTTGTCAACAAGCACCGCTGGAGGATTTTTATTGGTTAACACTGAAATGGTTGCCATGCGTGCTATGGTAATGCAAAATCAACTTGCCCTTGATATATTATTGGCAAAAGAGGGTGGAGTCTGTGGAATGCTGAAAGTTCAACATTGTTGTACTTACATTCCTGACGAAAGCAAAGATCTGAAAACTTATATTAAGAATATTACTGAATTGCATGATGAACTTGCACCACTGGAGGTTGAAGGTGTTTGGGAGAGAATTGGAAAGAAAATAGCTGCTATTAAGAATTTTCTAGTAAAAATAGGTAGTACTTTTATAGGTAAAATATTGTTTCCATTAACATGTGTAATCTGCATAATTTTAGTGATAAGATTAGGCTGTATGTGCTGTAGACACAAGAAAAATAATAAAATAATAAAAAGTGAAAATTCAAAAAGATAAGAAACAAGAAAGAGAAATTGAGGAAATAGAATTGGAGGAGTGGAAGGAAAGTATGTACGAATCAGTAAAAAGAGAAGACTTAGGTGAAACTGAATTATGATTAAGAGCAAGAAAACATTTTAAGATTCCGTAAGACAGAAAAAAATTTTGGGTGGTGTAGTGATAAAATCACCAAAGGGGGGATTGCTGGAGCGGGTTATGCTAAATTTTGTATACCCACCCCATTTTGCATGTTGTTTTATTAATACGATTAATTAATTAAATATAATCAAACTAATGGATTGGAGTGAAGTGGAAAATATTTACCAACCTTACTAATATATGAATTACACGTGGGATTTGCATTTGCATGGCTTAATTAATATGTGAACAAAAAATTGTATGCATACTAATGATAGACAATTAGAATATTGCATGATATATGTCGCTTTTGTGATGTAATTGAGATTCGTGCTTTATTTAGTAAGTATAAACCGCACTAAGTGTTGCTTTGGCTAGATAAATACACACACATATGGGTATTAGCGAGGGAATAACATATAATTAGTCATTTCCATGTATTAATTACGTTTTTTTGCTTAAGTTGACCATTTTGGCCTATCGAAAGATGGCTGCCTTTGGTGCCTAACCCGACGGCCGACGCTGAACAAGGCTTGGGTGAAGTGCGCCTGCGCTGACAACAGATACACAGTGGCCTCGTCCTGACCCCAGATGAACATGTACCCTTCAAGGTTGCTCTGGGACACAAGCCAGCTTTTCTGAATGAACAATAATGTGCTACTAAAAACCGGATAATTCAAGTACAATGACATGAGAGACTTTATTTTGATGAGAATCCTGTCAGACAATTTCAACGGACCAATCAGAACATTTGAAGACCCGTTTTTGATACAAATTGTCAATGATTTTTACTATAAATTATGGTAGAATAGAGAGGTTGGGGGGTTCGTTTCTGGCCTTTCTCAATTTCCTGACGGTATGCTGACGAAGAGGACGGTGACACTGCAGGACAGCTGTTAGCCTGAATCTTTGACGGACTGAATTAATGCCCAAACTCCTGATGAACTGAACCTACTAAATTGATGGGCATAGATTTGCGAGACTGCCAGATTTGACATAGAGGACAACATTTAGCCAGAATATGTAAATATGGATGGCAACTTGATCAAATGAATGATTTCATTTTCAATATTAATATAAAATTTGAATTGAATATCCACAGAAATGAGTTGGGTTGTTTATTCATTGAAATGTATTAATGAGAAGGTTAATTAGAGAATTAGAAAGTCACTTAAACCTGCAACTAACTGATCTGTCCCGGTTTATGAGAGGAATACTAAAGGTGAAGTTCGGGGCCTAATGAGTATCAGAAGGTGGTGTAGATTTGTCGCTCATTAGGGTAGAAGTGGTATTTTCCTCTCATTTCCAGCGCTTAGAAGGATAATCGCCTCCCACACGGACTGATGGTGAGTGAATGTTGGTGTTATGGGCCCCACCAGCGAATGTATGGATAGTGTGTATGTGAGATCTTTTGGTCCGTGACGGTAGGAAGGGATTTTGCACTCCGCACTGGAGAACAGGTAATTACCTTTCTAAAGAGTAAAATTCCCCTGAAAGAAACCGATTGGGTAAAGATAGACAGAACTAAAAAAAAGGTTAAGTCTGTACATGCCTACTACAAACGTCTTTTATTTTATTTATTTATTGAAATTTATAACGCGCAACAGCTACCCTCAATGGGTTTCCCGGCGCAAGGGATAGACTCAAGAAGAAAGCAGACCATATGAGAAACAACACCTTAAATCCTCAAAGCAGCACAGATCATTGAAAAAGTATAGTTTTCAACTTTTTTCTGAAAGCAAAATAATTTGTTTCCATTTTTAAAGAAATGGGTAGGGTATTCCAATATTTGGGGGCAAGATGTGAAAAGGCCCGTCCCCCCATTCTTGTAAGCTTAAAACGAGGAATAACAAAATCGCAATTGGCAGAGGATCTGAGAGTGCGACTGGGCCTATAAGAGTGGACCAAACTTTGTAGATATCTTGGTGCAGAGCCTTGCTTGATTTTAAAAAGATAGCATAAGGCTTTGAAGTTAATGCGACTAGGGATCCGAAGCCAGTGTAGGTCACGCAGTGCCTGAGTGGCCGACTGTCTTCTCGGAATGTTACAAAGAAGTCTGGCCGCTGAATTTTGGACCACCTGAAGTCTGTTAAGAGTGGCCACATCAGCACCAAGATAAAGGATATTTCCGTAGTCCAGGCGAGATGTGACTAACGCCTGGACAACGGTTCGTCTGGTGGAGGAAGGCAGCATCCAGAGAATCTTCTGGAGCCATCGCAAGATGGCAAAGCAGATGGCGGCCACCTTAGTGGCCTGCTGTCGCATGGAAAGTTGGTCGTCAATGATAAAGCCCAGATTGCGGACCACAGAAGATGGCTGGGGAAGGGATCCCATTTCCTCAGGCCAATGTTGAGGGCCCCATAAATCCTTATGTTTTCCTAGGATAAGAATTTCGGTTTTGTCACCGTTTAGTTTAAGAAGATGGCTTTGCATCCACTCCGCTATACGTGACAACCCGACTTTCAGAACCGATATGTCATTACTCTCGCAGCTGGAAAGGGAGAAGACAATCTGAGTGTCGTCGGCGTATGAAAAGATAGTTAGCCCTGCGTCCTCAGCAATAGAAGCCAGGGGTCTAACGTATATGTTGAACAACAAAGGGCTCAGTATAGACCCCTGGGGGACACCATACGCCGAAGAACATGTGGAAGAGGTGGCTTTCGCGGAGAAGACCTGGAAAGTGCGCTCACTTAAAAAGGAGGCAATCCAGGCCAACGCAGGGCCATCTATTCCTAGGGAACACAGAGTGTCCAAAAGAATGGAGTGGGACACGGTATCGAAAGCCGCGCTCAAATCCAGAAGGATGAGCGCAGAGGTTTCCCCGCGATCGATAGCGTGTCTCAGACTTTCCGTTTTACAGGTGTTCAAACAGTATAGTGGGTTTGAAAGATTAGAAAATAAAGACACGACTCATTTTGTGCATCGATTTGTACCTGGGCGGAGATTGGATATATTTCAAATGATTAAGCAGCACATGCTGTGCTGGCAATCAAAGCCCATTGACGAAATTTTAAAAAATGCAAAATGTTGTGGAGGCAAAATTGATAACAAGCGAAAAGCTTTAGAAGAAAAAGTAATGTGGGCTCAAGTAAAATTAGCTGAACAGCAAGCGCTCCAATTAAATAAACAGTCAGAAAATCAAGGAAGAGCACAAAGTCAAGGTGACAATAATGGAGGAAAGCCACGGGGAAGATTAAATCGGGAAGAGGCAAAGAAGAAATTTCCCTGTCACGGGCGCGGGAAGTTGGGGCATTGGGAGAACGAGTATAAAGCTATACAAGTTAATAATGCCCCGAATCAAAATTTAAATCCACAGATGCAGAATGAGGTGTTAATGAGTCATCAGCAACAGGGTATAGATCTTCAGAGTCAATTGCCACTTGCCTCTAAATCAAATTTTGGGAGTCAAGCCAAGTACAGTGTGGACGCCGGATTTCCAGAAGGAATTGGTAAGAAAAAATTTGTAGCATCACAGTTTCTTTTGCAGGACCCACTGATTGATTATGATCAGGAATGACGGTGCCTGAGGGGGGAGGCAGGGGAGTGCGTACTTGGTGCATCCCTACCAGTAGATCAGTCAGGTCCATATGTGGAAGGTAAAGTGGAAGGAAATGATATTACTTTTCTTTTGGACACGGGTGCTACCAGGTCTACTGTGAGAACAGCAGACATTCCTAACCTGCCCCTCTCGGGAGAGGACATCCAAGTTGTAGGTGTTTCAAACAAACGGATTAGAACCCCGATCACAGAACCCATGGAGGTGCGAATTGGTAATTTTAAAGAAATACATGCGTTCGTGGTCTGTGACTCACGCCCTGTAAACTTGCTTGGTAGAGAACTGTTGTGCAAAATGAATTGCACTATATTTTGCACACCGGATGTTAGCCAAACAGGGAACAGAAGTAAATTAATTATATTCAATGATGACACAAAATGAATTACCTGCCGAAGTCAAACTGACTGTAAATGCAGAAATATGGGATTTTACTGGAAAAGAAATAGGATTAATGTTAAATGTAGACCCCGTAAAAGTGACAGTGAAAGAAGGTGCTGTTTACCTGAATACCCGACAATACAAGATGAGTCCAGAAGTAAAGGCAGGTGTTGCACCAGAAATAGAGCGATTGGTCGAACAAGGAATCCTGAAAGAAAAAATGAGTAGCCCTTGTAATTCGCCTATAATTGGCATTAAGAAACCTAATGGAAAACATAGGGTAGTTCAAGATCTTAGGAAAATTAATAAGATTGTTGTACCATGATGCCTAGTAGTGTCTAATCTAACCCTAGGCGTAGTTCACGAAGTAGCACTACGCGAAGCTACGCAAAGTGCACTTCGCGAGCTACGGTTAGCACTTAGCGAACTGCGTAGTCCCCTGTTCGCACTGTGCAAGATGTCGTTTTCAATGATTGCACAGTGCACAGTGCAGACAAGCAACCGGCACTGTGCAATCATTGAAAACGGCATCTTGCACAGTGCGAGCTGTAGTTTTCTGCTGCTCGAGTAGATTTTTACTCGAGCGGCAGCTTTCTCAACACGGACTGGTAGTTTGTCATCGCGAGCGGTCGCGAGCGTAGCGTAGTGCTTTGCCCAGGCTTAGTCTAATCCAGCTGTGATTCTTTATCAGATACCATGGAAAGCAGGATGGTTCACAGTAATCGATTTATGTCATGCATTCTTTTCTATTCCATTACATCCAGATAGCAAGTTTTTATTTTCGTTCAAATTTGAAGAGCATGTTTATGTCTAGAATCATGTGCCTCAAGGGTACACTGAAAGTCCTTCAATCTTTAATCAGATTCTCAAAAGAAGCCTTGAATCTCTTGTATTGCCCAGAGAGTCAGTCCTGGTGCAGTATATTGACGACCTATTGGTGGCGTCAAACACCCGAAATGACTGTTACTGATTCAATTGCATTGTTAAATCATTTGGCAAAGAGTAGACATAAAGTGTCCCCTGAGAAACTTCAGTTTTGTAAAAATTCAGTTAAATACCTGGGACATCAAATAGAAAGAGCAGTTAGAAGGGTGACTTCTGAAAGAATCAGAATAATAAGACAAATGCAGTTGCCACGAACCCAAAAAGAAATAAGAATGTTCCTTGGAGTTGTAGTGTATTGTAGGCAATGGATTGTAGGGTTTGCTTTGCTAGCCAAACCTCTGATACAAATGACCAGAAAGAGAGCGAAAGATCCCATAGAATGGGATAAGGAAAGTATAGGATCTTTTAGAAAGTTGCAGGAGTACTTGTGTGAAGCACTTGCTGTGGGCATGCCAGACTATTCAAAAGAATTTGCATTATTTTGCTATGAGCGAGGTAATTGTGCACTTTCAGTACTAACACAGAGACACGGATTAATGAGAAGGCCAGTGGCTTACTTTTCTGCTACCTTGGATCCTGTGGCCTGCGCATTACCAGGTTGCCTGAAAGCTGTTGCTGCAACTTGTGTAAGCATAGAACAGAGTGAGTCAATTGTGATGGGACACCCTGTCAAGGTGTATGTTCCTCATGCAGTGGTGATTTTACTGACCAGGACCCGAACACAGTACCTTACTCCCAGTAGACTGAAAAAATATGAAAGAATAATACTGGGAGCTGAAAATGTGACAATAGTGAGGTGTACTGTCCTTAATCCAGTAACCTTGCTACCTGATCCTTACGAAGAAGAAGTGAGAGATGAGGTTGAGCATGAATGTCTTGATGTGACTGAACTTAGTACCAAACCACGTCCTGACATACAAGAGGAACCCTTGAGAAATGCAGAGCATGAGCTATTTGTAGACGGCTCATGCATGAGACACGAGGAGGGAGGATTGAGTGCTGCTTACGCTGTATGTACATTAACTAGAATAGTCGAGGCATTCTATTTACCAGAGGTCAGATCTGCACAAGTAGCTGAATTGATCACTTTAATTAAAGCATGCAAAATTGGGAAAATTGGAGAGTAACCATATTTACTGACAGTCAATATGGTTATGGGGTTGTGCATGATTTTGGCCAACTGTGGATGCAGAGGGATTTCCTGACTTCTTCAGGGACCCCTATTAAAAATTGAATTTTTGTAAAAGAATTACTTGAGGCAATTCAATTACCAAAAGAGGTGGCCGTGGTTAAGTGTGCTGTCACCAATCAGGAAATTACTATGTGACAGCCAGTAACCGATATGCTGACCAGGTTGCCCAACACTGTGCAAGGCATAAAATTGCCTTAAACAAGCAAATCAAAACTTGTGGAATCAGCTACCAACTTATGCTACTTGCAGGAGTGGGGACCTGGGAGGAAGTGAAAGATCTGCAGGAAACAGTATGCCTCTGAGAGGAAAGGAGGAGTGTGTAAAAATAGGATATTAAAGAAGGGCAGAAGATGGTGTGTGGGTTTGTTATGATGGCAGACCAGTCATGCCAGACAGTATGCTTGCACCAATGGCTAGAATGTACCATGGAGACACACATGTGGGCAGAGATGCAATGATTAGACTTTTCAGACAAGATTGGTTTAACGCAAAGTTCAGGAATGTAGCAGAGAGCCTTTGCCAAAGATGTTTAATATGTCAACAAATGAACCCTGGCAGGAAAACTGTGGTCTGCATGGGAAATATTGGAAAGGCAGAGGGTCCTTTTGTGAGAGTTCAGTTAGATTTCATTTAACTGCCTGCTTGTCAAGGGCTACAATATGTACTTGTCATAGTTTGTTTGTTTTCAAAGTGGGTGGAAGCATACCCGACCCAAAGAAATGACAGCTTGACAGTGGCCAAACTTTTATTGAGAGAACTCATCCCTAGATTTGGGTTTCCAGTAATGATTGAATCAGATAGTGGATCTCATTTTAATAATGAAATAATTCGACTAATTTGTGAAGCATTTAAAGTCGAACAAAAATAGAGAGGAAATCTGAAGACAAAGCTGATCAAGTTGTGCCAAAATCTAAATAAAATAAAAGGAATCTTTACACTGCAGTGAAATGTAAGAAAAGTCGAAAAGGTGATAATTGGCCGAGAATTATCAAGAGACTGAGATACCGTCTTAAGACAATCAGTGAAGAACCTGATCAAGTAAATGAAGTAACTAGTCAATCTGGAGCTTCCAAAGTAATACCAAAGCGAAGGAGTCAAAGATTAAAGACATTGAATAACAAGTTCAAGGGTCCTGAATGGACATATGTTATTCTTGAAGACTTTGAAAATCTCGATTTAAATGAAGAAAGTGATGAAGAGCTGAATGTTGAACAAATTGAGGAAGAAGTGAGACCGACTTGAAAGAGAGAAGACGCTTAAGGTGTTATCTCATACCAGGATCTGAATTAAAGAAGAGACAAATCTTCTTGGAAAAAAAAAAATGTCTGATGATAAAGTTACTGGAAACCCAAAACAAAGCTGTATAAAGAAATGTTGTAGAATCTGTATATGTAGTTTAATATTAGTCCTTGTAATATGGATAATATTAGCAATAGCTATTCCTTACCTGATGGTTACTGACAAACAGAATAGTGCAAATGCCCATACAGAAGTAGCAAACATTAAAGGAGATAGAGTAGACTTAGAAACACCAGATGAGTTAGACTCACACCACACTTTAGATAAGAATGAAACTGATTTAAATGTATTTGCAAATCTCCTAGTACATTATGTAGAAACTATGGAAGTTAGTGATTGTTATGTCTGCATGAAATTGCCAAACTCAGTAGCTGAAGGGGTAACTTATCATCATTTACCTTTGACAGATGGTATTTCATGTAGTGTACTGGCTAGTTTATTCTATAAAACTGGAAAACTGCAGTATTATTTCTCAAATGTAGATGTAATATTTTCAGAAGTTCCCATGCAAAAGAGCATGAACCCTGTCCTTAGTACTAGAGACTCACAATTTATGGGTGAATATTTCCTAACAATGAAGGCCATAGATATAGCTGATGCACATAAACACAACTTAACCTGTAAATTGCATGAAGAAAATATATTTTTGAATTTAGTTGAAAACAGAAGACAGGATTTCCAAAGAAGGGCCTCTGAACCAAAACCTCAGATACCTAAATGGACTGAAAGGAAGACCTTTCAGTAACTGGCAAGAATCATGCTGCTATGTCTCTGGACTTTGAAAAGAAAGGGAAAATCTGTCTACATAGACTTAAAACAGAATATAACAACGTATTTATTGGTTCCAGTGAATGTGAACATAATTTCTTAGTAATTGGGGGTTGGGGACTAAAAGGAGGAACTAATCCAGTATTTCCTGGAATTTATTATATTTGTAGAAACAAAGCCTATTTTAGGTTACCTGATCACTGGTATGGGAGTTGCTATTTTGGAATAGTATTCCCTAAAGTCTATCATGTTAAAAGAATCACTGGAAGCAATAATGACAGTAGTGGACTAATAAGATATTAAGAGCTAGTTTTTCGGAAATAGTAGGTGATATATTTGGTGCATTGATACCTTCAGTGGGGGTTCTGCTAAATTCTCGAAAAATATGTCAATTGTCAACAGTAGACGATCGGTTATCTACTGACACTGCTGGAGGATTTTTACTGATCAATACAGAATTAGTTACCGTTAGATCTATGGTTTTGCAAAATCGACTTGCCCTTGATAACCTATTGGCAAAAAAGGGTGGAGTGTGTAAAATGCTGAAAGCGCAACATTGTTGCACGTATATACCTGACAAAAGTATAGAGATTAGAAGATATATTAAGAATATTACACATTTGGAAGACGAACTGAAACCACTGGAGGTTGACAGTGTATGGAAGAAAATAACAAATAGTTTTTCCACCATCAGAAGTTGGTTTTCTAACATAGGTTAAAGTATCTTAGGTCAAATATTATGGCCAATCATGGGCATACCTTTGCTAGTTTTGATGATAATGTGTTGCCGCAAATGCAGTGGGAAAAGAAAAAGGTATGCAGTGAATGAGAAGGGTAGAAAAAGAAAATTAGAAGAAATAGGACTTGAAGAATTGAAATGGAATATCTACAAAAGACTGAAAAGATCTAAATTTAGGAAAGATAAAGGAAGGAATAAAAGATTTGAAGACATTGAAATGGTAGAATGCTAAAGTTGGCATCTGATTTAATAGAATTTAGTGATGGCAAAAAATGCCATCAGAGAGGGGATTGATGAAGCAAGGTTTCGCATAAAAAGAAACTTGCTTGTATGCAATCCTCTCAATAACCTGTAACATTATAATCAACCTGTTTGTGAGTACTAACAGTGCACCACAGTTTTACATTTGTATCTAGGGGAAGCTTTCCTCTGTGCTTCAATAATGAACAACCCGAGTGTCCTAAAATTGCCGCTAAAACGCGGAAACTCTTCTGCGCATGCGTCTACTACATCTACGTGGTATGTCGCTTGGGGGAAAACGTTGCAGCTGCGCAATAGCTTCTAATGTGGCCGCTTTAAAGTAACGCACTAACACACATGCCGTGCTGAAACTAACCTATGCAAGTTTTTCTAAGCCATTAATGCAAAAGATTTATTAAGTAAATGGGGTTAGAGTAGAGGTAAGTGGTATACAGTGAACTCATTTAATTTTGTATTCTAACATGTTCTTCTCGGACTTTATTAATAGTTCGCATTTGGGCCTTGGAGGGTGACCGCGTCTCTGTTTCCTTGTGGCTTCTACGCATGCGCAAACATCTGCTTGTCTTGAACAATATCCATGGTGTTGCCTCGCAGTGTCGCCACGTAGTTCAGAAAATAAAAGAGGAAGGACTATCCCCTCTACATGAACCCACCGCCAGTAACTTGACCAGGATTTGGTAGGTCTTGTAAATAATTTATAAGTAGTCATAATAAAAGATGATACTGATACTATTCAGTTCATTACATGTTGCGATTTTTGTTAAGTTACAGAAGCAGCGTGAACTACTTCGCTATGATAAAGATTTTTCGCGTTAATCACAAACAACAAAGTAAGCTTGCCAATTTGACGCTACAGTATACGTTTGATTCACACTTTAGCATGCCTTTATTCTTTCACCTGGAATATACATATAGTAGAATATTGTATACAATGTTGGTGTTATGGGGCAGCTATTCACGAAAAAAGGCTAAAATGATTGCTCTTCACACACGGGCTATCTTGATTATCTTTGTATTAAACAAAAAGAAAACAATTATGTTCACATTGATGTAACTAATTATATTATGTTCATATAGGGGTCCTTTTTTATGCAATACCTACTGTCCTGAAGATGGTCTGACGGATTGATGCCATCTAAGACCGAAACGTCGACTCCATCATCTATTTCCACAACATTAATTATGTACAGTTGATTATTATTCTCTTAGTATGAGATACATCTCTGTTGATTTCACTGGAATAGATGTTTCTTCATGAAATGTGGATAAGATTTAAGTTTTCCTTTTTCATGATCTATTGCCCATTCAATTGTTCACCTGTTCTCCTTTTTAATTGAATTTACATATGAAAAGATTTGCGTTTATTTCACAAAAAGATTTCCCGTGTGTGTGTTCTGTATATTCGATGATTGGTTCAGTCAATTGACATATGGGTTGGTATTTTTCTTGAACTCACCCGCTAAGTAAGCTTTTCAAAACCAATAACTATAGAATTTGTTTGAAATAAAATCCCTTGTCGGCATTTTAACTCTTTAACTTGTATAATACAGCACCCTTTGGCTGATCACAAATTCGTAAAATGCAAGCAGCGGCAGCCCTCTACAGGCCTTTCTTTGGACAAAGGGTGAGTTGAGATTCCTGGCAGAAGCCGTTGGGAGAGTCTGCTACTGTCAGATGCTTTAGTTATTTCCGATCTCTATCTAGCAGTCTGCTGTTTTGTAGTGCCATTTCTAGAAATCTTTTTTAGGGGTGAGGGGGGACAGAAGGGGTCACAGATAAAAAGAGTAGGGCCAACTGCAATGAAAATCATACATGAAAATTGTGCATAAATGTATAACAGATAGATATGCAATTACCTACTGGTGCTCGCCAGTAGGTAGTTATAGTTAGGACCTTGTTTGTATTCAGAAAGTGTTTTTTCTTTTTCCAATAACTTTGGCGCCGGTTGACGAATCTTCACAAAAGTTTCAAAAATAGTGGCCTGCTCCGGTCAGCTCGCGTCTAGAAATTTTTGGGGTGATTCGTCAAGCGGGGGCAGAGGAAAAAAAGGGGGGTCCCAAAACGCATTTTCCCAATGTTAATTTCCATAGGAAACTTTAGACAAAGCTACAGCCCGAACTGTTGAACGGAATTACACCAAATTTGGCAAAAAGGTAGCCCTTGGTTCAGAAAGAGACCTTTTTTTTTTAAATAGTGTAAATCCGTTCAGTAGTTCCTGAGAAATTAGAAAAAGAAAAAGTTTTGATATCTGTGGGCACAGTGGGTTCGCGAACCTTCCCGGGCACGAGCTTCACTCTGATTGGCTGCCAACACTCCAAACCAGGAAGTGTTGGCAGCCATCTTGTGACTCAGTAGAACCGAGTCACAAGAAAAGAGTTAAAAAAAAAAGGTGAAAAACAAGAAAAGGGTGAAGGGTAGAAACACCCTGACCCCCTAGGCCTGCCCAGGGGGTCCCACAAGTACCCCCAGGGCCAAAGAAAGCATTTAAAAAAGAAAAAACTGCAGAATTTGCGTTGGGGACGCGAATCCTGCCGAGAAAATAATGTAAAAAAAAACAAAGGGCGGGCTCCCGTGCTTTGTTTTTAAAAAGTCACCGGGTGGGCCAAGTCCCGGTGGCACTCGCAAATTAATTTGCGGAGGCCCGCGGGGGCCCCCGCAGCCCCGGGGACCGCCACCTGCCCGGGGCTTATTTCATTGTTTCTGGTCAGCTTTTGTTGCCGATTACAAGCCTGGTGTGACTCGAAGGAAGAGAGAGCAGTGGAGTGGGGATAGCCGAGAAGTCTCCTTTCAAAATAGCCTTTCAATTTAAGGAAATAAATCGTTCTCAGAGTAAACTCAATTTGTATGCACACAAAAGTTGGACCTACTTCACTTAGCTCAGGCGACCTGGACAACCCCGTGCTGCACTCCCTCCCGGTGCCCATGTTTAATTAAAAGGGGACACTCTTTAAATTTAGGAGGATAAAAAGTCCATATGTGTTAGGAGTTTACAATATTTCTCGCGTCCTTGATGAAACACTCTTTGGAATCTTGTGCGCAAGTGCGCTTTGTTTCTTCTTCATCTCGCAGTCAGCGTTGGCATGGAAGGACTGTTTAACAAGCATTTACAATGCAATGGTCTAGGCAATGTTAAAGTTAGAGCTATTGGCATTCCTCATGACATTATTTTTGTATGTTTTTTAAAAAAAAACATTTAAAGAAACAGCATTGTTATTTACAATGTCAATAGCTTAATCACTCAAATGCGGGACCTATTGCATTTGCACACACACAGAGCCACCCACCCACAGAGCCACCCACCCACACACACACAGAGCTTAAAATGGCCCTTACAGTGCAGGGGTATCTGCAAGTGCTATCGACAACTATGTGGCAGTGTGTGCAGATACACTTCAAGGCGTGGGCAAATCACCAGTGAAAATGGACTTCCTCTCTATTCCACCCCGATCTATTCTACTGATCTATCTCTCCCTTTCTAGCACCTCAATCGTCTAATCCAAGCGTGAGTTCAATGATTTTTGTGGTCCCGGGCAAGACATATTTCAACTGCTCTGTGAGACCCTGTTAAAGTTTAAAATATTATTTAGAAATGTTTGACACCGTGGGGGCTTTAATTATCACGGAATAGGTAAAAACAATTGTTCCAAACCAGCCCCCAAAAATGTGTGTTGCCTGGACCCCTCAAAATTCATCAAGATGTCAGTGTGTGCTCTGCGAGGGCGGGGTGGGAGGGGGGGGGGTAGTCCCTTGCCTTACCGTCAGCCGGCCTAAATGCTAAATGGAACCAGCAGTAGGGTGACCAGATTAAAAAAACCAAAAAAGACAACAACAAAAAACGGTTAATTTAAAAAATAAAAGAAGGACTAGAATGTTTTCATTAGCGAAGGGGCGCAGAATGACAAAGCACATAGACCTAGAAACACAAATGCACATTGGAAGGGGGGGGGGCCTAACCGTTCACAATTACCACCTTTCATCTCATACTTTGCCTTCAACGTCCTCCTCCGACAGGACCAACTCTCCCTCTGAATACAAGAGCTCCCGTGGCTCACACAACCAGAAACTTCCCTCTTTCGTCCCCTAATTTAACATTGCGGGCAATCGTTCTTAAATCACCAGCTCCCTCCTTGTACTATATCACAACGCTGTTACAAAACAGACTCTTCTTTCAGAAATTATGACTCCCCCAAAACGCACCAGTAGTGTACCTACCGAAGTGCGCTCTTAAGGATCTTCTTTCTACCACCAGGTTTCCCTGCCTGTCATATGACAGATGTCAGTTCAAACGTCACGTGAACCCTTCGAGCTCCCGGCTCAGTAAGAGGGAGGACTCGCATCGAAAGCAAAGACGGGCTGCGTAACGAGGCAAGCCGTTCTAACATGCGACTGAAATGTATGAATATTGAATATCCCAAGGATTTAGATCAGACTGTTAAATAAATTATAACAGATAAGTGCCTTATTTCTAGAGCATTTTATTTACATGTGTTAAATTCAGTCAAACATGAGCACGAGACCATCTTTTTTTTAAACAATTTCTCGCACCAGTTATACTTCTAAATATACCAAAGGATGCCTTCATTGTTTCAATTTATGTGAAAAGATAAACTTTTTGCAAGACACTGCAAGACTAATCGGCAACTTCAGCATTACAGAAAGACATTAGGCTTGCGTTTAAGATGGACGCAGTTTTGTTAGGAGCCAGTACAGATTAACCTTTTTTAATGTTTATTTTCACTGTCACGTTTCAGCAACAATGAAACATGATATGTAGTGTGCTGCCACCGTGAAGAGGTACAGAGACCGCTTTCATTTCTCTAAAGTCCAAAACTTCCTCTTAGTTTCATTCACAGTAGATTCTGGTGGCAGCGATCCATTAAGTTACTTGCGGGCCAATCAGTGCGCCTCCGAGCGGTATTTTGAAGCCATGTAAATAGCTCGGTTCAAATACAGCCAGCTGTTTTGTACTTGGTGCATGCTTGCGTACTCCCAGCGAATGGACCGGCATGAGCAGGACTGGTAAACGCTTTCTACATTGATTTAAGGGAGCCTACCCTACAAAACCACGCTATTGCAACGTCTTTGGACACTGAAAAGTCTGAGAGATCCTTCACAAACCAATCTTCAAGATTGGTATAACAACATGGGGGGAGGAGACCAGAGCAGCAGCCGAACACCGCCGCCTGTCTCCGAGGCGAAGCAGAAATGCCTCGGAGAAAGGCAGCGGCGGTTTCGAATTCGGGGCGTGTTTTTCTTTTCTCTCCTCATGCCATTGGCTGGAGGAGATAATTAGAAAAGTTGCAAAAAAACACGCCCCCGAATCCAAAAAGGACGGGGCCTGTTCAGAGTGACGAACCTCTTCTCCAATGGCTGGCCAGCATTCAAGAGGCCAGCCAATGGAGAAGAGGGGTGGGTTCAAGCCCCTCTTCTCCAAGTCATTATCTCTCGCGAGCGAGACTGCGCAAGTGCAGCCTTCGCTAGCCGAGAACTAAAAACAGATGAAGATTGACAACGCGGAGCGGTGCTCGAATGCCAATACTGACAGGATGAACAAACGACTACCCGGGTTCAAAGGCAGTGCGGCGGCCATTCATTACAGCCCTCTAGCATTTATGCACAATTACAGCCTTCTCACCTCGGCTATTATATTGATTGCCGATGCCTCAAGCAGTTTTATCACCAGCAGAACAGCTTATTTGTTGTCAGTGACTGTGTGCGCAACTGCTCACACCGGCTGACTGAAGTGGGGGGTTAAATATTTCTTGCAACAAAATTTTCAGTTCCAATGCCTGAATTGTTTTTAGCAGCCGGCTTCCACCGAAGCAAAAAGATATGGGGCAGAGGCCAGGAGGCAAATGGTTGTTATGCGACAACTTTCCCTTCTCTTTGCGCAAGCAAATAAAACCGTCATGCCTTAGTGAATTTGTTAACACGCCAGCTCATGTTGTGTGTATTTTATGGGTTCCGTATGATTAAAATGTATCTATTTTCTGCGTGAACATACACAACAGTGCCTTAACGGGTCTGTGTACACCGTGTCTTTGGTTTGCATACAGTCAACAAGGTTCAACACAAATACAATTGTGATGAGATTGTGTTTTAGAAAACACGATTTCCATTTCAAGTAAAAGTTTAATTACCAGTTAGTATTACACTTGTGTGCCCGTCCATTGGATATTAAAGTCTGTTTATGTGGACTACTTTGACCAGAGTTGTGAATTCTTTTGGAAACACTTTACTGGAGATTTATAAATACCCCCAAACACCCTTGACACCGAAAGCATTTGCACAAAACAATCAGCTAAACATCCAGAGCGGGATTGAGTGTTAATTTTATTGTTTTCAGCTCGGGTTGTAAAAAGCGCTGCCTGTACATTTCTTTCTTCAACTATAATAAAACGTGTTTTCACAGCAAACGTGTCCATCAATGCGGTGCGTTTGTTTCCGGGTCAGGCACGGTGCCCAATGCAACCTCCACCAAGCAGAAAAAGGTCAGAGAGATAAAACATATTTGACAAATGAAGAACAGGAGCATTGGGGTACTGCCCAAAGCCAGATCTAAACTGCTGTCCAGAAACATGGCTCCAACACTGCGTTCTGTGTCCCTCTCTGCTCTTGGGCAGACATTTCTAGCGGACCAGTCAGGATATTATTTTATTTTTTTAACATACTTTATTGAGGACCTTGACAGCACATCCAATGCAGAGACTCATACAGAAGACCTTTTTTCCCATCTTAAGACAGTTACCACAAATACATTGCATGAGTCCACTATACCGTGTTCATACAGTACGGCAGGAGATGTACTTCAAATACCTCCAAGTAATAGCAATAAGTTTCGAGAACATTGCAGTTATGGCACATAATTATCAATAGCTTAAAGCATGTATTTTCAAATAACTGAAATAAAACAAACCCAACTACGTCCCCTCCCTCCCTAACCCCCCCACCCCGTACTCTTGGTCAGTCTATGCTAAAGTCAATAGTAGTCGAAAGGGGTCTAACAGGGTATTTCTAGAGGGTCTATATTACCCATAAATTGCAGTATATGGGCCAGAATTTATGAGCTGCGAGTCAATCATAGAGCGGGATCATAAATTATGGTGTTGGGGTACACTGTGGGGGCAGTAAATCAAGTAATTCGAATTTGTATAGCAGGAGATCCCATTCCATTGAGATGGGTTGTTTTCGTAGACCTTTCTCTTCTTCCCTCCGAAGGGCTACACTGTCAGCTTTCCCCCACTGCATCATGTCATCTTGCCAGCTAGATAACGTCGGGCACCTGGGAGACTTCCACCTCATGGTAAGGGCTCTTATCGCCAATATGAGGGCCAAATCTACAAATCTTAGTTATACCTCCTGTGCACTCGGACGTTTACGAAGGCCCATGATGCAGTCCAGGGCGTTGTCCGAGATAAGAATGTGTGTGACCTCGCCTAAGGACTGACAAACACCTCTCCAGTAGTCTTGGAGGCGGGGCCAGGACCACAGCATATGAAGGAAGTCTGCCTCGTCCCCTTTACACCCAGGCTTTATCTGTGATTTCTGTAGTAGAATCCTCAGACCATTTTTTTCTGAGGAATGTAAGTGTGGTTGCGGCGTGGGCTCGTATACCCGTATATAGCCATCTGACTAGGTGTCCCCCATTCCCCATATAATATAAGAGATGGACCAAGTTATGCTGCGGAGGTTCACTACGCTGTGGGGCCCATGTGTTCCTAATATAATGGGAGGCTGCAGCGTGTAATAGGTATAAACGTGTTGGTGCACCTGTAGCCTCTAAAAAGGATTAGTGATCAAGCAAATTATCATCTCCAAAGAATGCCTCGATATCCTCCACTCCCGCCTCTACTCAGTCGCGTATCCTGGCTTTCGTAAGCCTACCCTGCGGTGTGGGAATACCCAGTAAGGGAATGTCCATCGAGTATGGGGTTGCTGTAGAGGTATATGATAATGCCTTCTTCCAGCACAATAGGGCCGTCTTTAGTAAGGGGAGCTGTCCACAGGGATTTTAGCCTTAGGCAGGAGCAGGGAATGCAGTGTGCCTCGGTCTAGGTCCCCAGGTAAATATCAGATTTCCTGTAGGTTCCTCCCGGCAGTCCAATAAGATAGCCATTGGAGCTGACTAGCGTAGTAGTAGGCTCTGAAGTCGGGAACTCCCAGGCCTCCACCACGAGGTTCCAAGTGGAGTTTCTGTAGGCTCACCCTCCAACGGCCTGATCCCCAGATGAGCTCCACCAACATAGCATTCAGGGTATTGAAAATAGACTGTGGGACGACAACAGGTAAGTTCACAAAATAACACAATAGGCGAGGGAACATTACCATTCCCAAGATGGCGATACGCCCCATCACCGATAGCGGCTGAGAGGTCCTAAAAGTCACACTGGCTCGAAGGGCCGTTATGGCTTTCACTAGGTTGCCATCAAGTTGATCTATCTGTGTTCTATAGACTTGAATGCCTAAGTATTTAAAGGTGGTGGGGGCCACGGGCAAGGCGTACGCACCAAACCGTATTTCGTCTGGGTAGGGGATTTCCTGGAAGAAGTAGGCTAGAGATTTTCTTGGATTTATAGCCAGGCCCGAGACACGTTCAACGTGGCAAAAATATCGGGAAGGGGAGCATTATTGGCAGTCAGATCACATAAATATAGTAGGATATCATCTGCATAAATTGAAATTAGGCGAGTCACGCCAGCTATGGGTATCCCAAGACGTTCTGCTGACCTTCTGAGTGCTATCGCCAGGGGCTCTAGTGCAAGAACGAATAATAGGGGAGATAGCAGACAACCTTGCCTTGTACCCCTGTGAATTGTATACTGGTTCAAAATATATTGGCCTGTACGGGCTCGAGGAGTGGGGGAAGCATACAGTAGGCGTACCCATTTAAGGTATGTGTCCAGGAACCCAAATCGTTGAAGTGTCGCGAACATGAAATCCCAGGAGAGGGAGTCAAAGGCCTGCCGAAGGTCTAATGCCAAGCACCCCGCGGACTGATAAGCGTGCGGGGTGGCCCTCATGACATAATGTAGCCGTCTCGTGTTAAGGGATGTGCTACGGTTCGGCAGGAACCCGCATTGATCACTATGTATAAGTGTATTAAGCTAGGGTTGTATGCGATTAGCAAGGACTTTGCTCAAAATTTTATATTCAGTCGCCAGTAGGGAGAGGGGCCTATAATTAGACATATCAAGGCCGTCTCGTCCCGATTTGGGCAGTGAGGTAACCAATGCTTGCATGGTGGATTGTGGTAGATGGCCAGCTTCTAGGGCGGCCCTATATACTGTCTCTAGTGTGGGCACCAGGGTGTCTGAGTACGTATGATAGAATTCAATAGGTAGACCGTCGAGCCCGGGCGCTTTATTACGATTCAAACCTTTAATTGCTGCTCGAACTTCCTGTTGGGTGATGGGGCCATCTATTTCTTTTTGGACTGTATCTGAGAGTACAGGAAAGGTAAGATCCTGTAAAAAAACTCCTCAACAGAAGAGCTCTCAGCTAGTGTGGGTGCAGCAAAGATAGTGCTAAGATGTGTGTAAAAGCTACGTTTATCTCCCATTGTGTATGGGCCATACTTCCATCCGGTGTGCGGATTTGGGTTATGATCAGTGGATCAGGCCTATCTCGTACCAGGCGGGCTAGCAGTGTACCAGTTCTGTCCGCTTCCGAGTGTTGTCGCTGCATGAATGCCCTATGATCGATTACCCGTAGTGTCTCTAGGATAGGATAGGATAGGATATGCGCTTCTAGAGCAATCGTATGCCGTGGCGTCTTGGCACTAAGGTGAGTACCAGTATTACGGCCTGCATCATTTGCCTATGGTGTAACAAACAGCCAGGTCTTCAATTCTCTTCTAAATACTAATCTATTAGATTGAAAATGCATGGTTGTAGGCAATGAGTTCCAGAGCTTCGCTGCGCAGTGTGAGAAGGCTCTCCCACCCCATCTCGCCTTTCTGATCCTGTCAATATAGAGAAGACCCAGTGTACTGGATCTTAATGAACGGGCAGGGGTATAAGGTATAAGGTCTAAACATTCTTTGAATGGCCTTAGCTCCTCCACCATAAAAGGCCTTGTGGACCAAACATAAGGCTTTAAATTCAACTCGACGCTGGATGGGAAGCCAATGTAAGGCTCGGATTCCAGTGGAGGTGGATTTACCTCTTGGTATGTTTAGGAGTAATCTAGCGGCGGCGTTTTGTAATGATTGTAGCCTGCTCATTTGGGACTTATTAATTCCCAATAGCAGGCCATTACAATAGTCTAACTTGGACAGCAAGAGAGCCACTACCACTGACTTCTGCAACTCCTTCCCAATAAAACGAAAGATCTTCTTCAAAGTTTTAATTAGAAAGAAGCATGAGGAGGTAAGGCTATTTACCTGGGCAGAAAAAGTTAATTGACGATCAAAAATAACTCCCAGATTTCTAACCTTAGGGGCCGGTCTGGGACATTCACCAGCTATCATTGGCCACCAAGAGGCGTCCCACCGGGGTTGCCCCTGGCCAAATTCAATAACATCTGTCTTATCTGTATTGATTTTTAGGAAGCTGTGGTTCATCCAGATCAAAATCTCCTCTAAGCAGGAATGAAACCTGACAGCTGTATTCTCAGGGTGTTTAGCCATGGAGATTATGAGCTGGGAATCATCTGCATATGATGCAAAAGCAAAACCATGCTTCCTGATCAGACTGGCCAGGGGTAGCAAGTAAATATTAAAGATTGTCGGTGATAATGCTGAACCCTGGGGGTCCCCACAGGGCAGATGAAAACTTTCTGATTGCAGGCCCTCCCAATGTAGGCTCTCTACTCTCCCATCCAAAAAAGTGGATAGGAGGGACAGAGCCGACCCCCCAATCCCCACATCCCGCAGCCGCTGAACCATCACCGTGTGGTTCACGGTGTCGAAGGCCGCCGACAGATCGAGCAGCACAAGGACTGCATTACCCCCTTGATCAATTGTTCTCCGAATCTCCTCAGCAGCTACGATCAAAGCTGATTCGGTCAAATGGTTAGATCGAAAACCATGCTGAGTTGGATCCAGTACATCATTGGTATCCAGATAATCCGTCAATATTCTATTCATTGACTTTTCCAAAATCTTGGCCGTTATAGGCAAACCGGCAATCGGCCGGTAGTTCTTAGGCTCCATAGGATCTAAAGTGTTTTTTTTAGGATAGGTCTGATAGTGGCCTTTTTCCAGCATGCTGGAAAGCTGCCAGACTCCAAAACTTGATTGATTAGCGGCGTCAATTCTACTAGCAACCGAGTGTGATACCTTAGCAGGACAGGGGTCTTTAGGTGATCCAGATTTTATAGAGAGGAGCAGTTTACAGACCTCATCTTGACTAATTGCTGGAAATCTGGTAAGCTTCATCTCAGGTGGTTCTGCTGTCGACTGTGATAGATGTGATATGTCTGTGAGCATTCGAGCTTCAGAAAGGTTATCATAGATAGCACCCTGGACGAATTTCCAGATTCCTCAATTTTAGTGGTTCAAAACAGCTTCTTTGCCTCAATAATACACCTTTATATATTCATTAAGAGCAAGATTATAATTCAGTTTCATAACTTTATCGTAGTCCAGCCGCCACGGTCTTTCGGCAGTTCAACATTTCACCTTTAGAATCTTCAGTTGTGGGTTATACCAAGGAGATGAAGGCTTCAATCTCCTAATAGTAGACCATTTTTCAGGGGCTACCTGGTCGGCCGCTATCCGGAGCCAGTTGTTAAACTCAGAAGCTGCCTCATTGCTATTTTTGGACAGCGACAAGGGACCTTGACCGAGAGCTACTAACAGGTCGTCCGCGCTGACTTTATTCCACAGTCTGGACATTACCTTAGTAGGTTTTATTTGTTTTTCCTGAGATGGCAGCGGGACCGGTTTTTGCCAGATATGTGGACTGGCAGACCTGAGTGACAATGGAATTGGAGCAGAGGAATCTATCGATCCTGGTATGGAGGATATGTACGGGAGAAGAAAATGAATACTCTTTATGAGTAGTGTGTAGGCATCTCCAGGTATCTGAAAGCACCCAACCATCTGCCCAGTTATTAAATATGTCGGCTAGCTTACGGGCATTTGTACTGTGAAGGGGCAGGTGGGACCTATCCATGTTGGTGTCTAAAACAGCGTTCCAATCACCTGCCAACACCCAGGGGATACCATCCCACTCAGCCAGTGCTGCACCCAATCGGTGGAGGAATCGGTCCTGATCAAAGTTAGGGGCGTAAATACTGCCCAGAATCACCAAGGAGCCATCAAGCGTGCCATTCAATAGGATGTATCTCCCTTGGTCATCGATTCGGCATTCCAGTTCGATAAATGGGACCCCGTGGAGTAACCATATGGTCGTATCGCTAGCAAATGCCGAGTAGTTAGTAGAATAGATCTGCCCTCGCCATTTTTTGCATGTTTTTTGTGTTTCTGACTCAGTTAGATGGAATTCCTGCAGAAAGACTATATGTGCTTTGCGCCTAAGGAGATAGGAGTGTATACGGTGCCTCTTCTGAACCGCTCCCATCCCTCGTACATTCCCCGTTATGAGGTTATAAGACCCCAAAGTGGCAGTGGTTCCAGGCATTTAATAATAGACTGTATGGAGCTCCCCATTATATGGAGCCGATATGGAACCAATATCGACCAGGAGTCCCTTTCCCCTCTAACATTAACAGAACATGGCACAGCTCTCGAACAACGCTGAGACCAACAACAATTTGTAACACTCATACAACAGATAACGGTGCATACGCTCATGGGGGGGGGGGGGTCGCTGCCGTAAACCATGGTTGTGTCTATACTGAGGCCCAAGTCCTGGCGGCTCTACGAAACCGAGGTGGGGGGTTTTACTAATAATGTCAAGGACATCATTTCCGCTTAAGTATTCTTATATAGGCTACAGCCGGGATCCCAGCAAAGCAGTGTTAAGTTCGCAGAGGCCCAGGAGGAGTCTGTCAGTATGCTCTCCGCAGACAACCCAAACACCCTATATAATCATACAGATTGAAACACAACGCTAGTATTTATATTCAATACGTGAAAAAGGATATAATGGACGCTGGAAGTCAGGGTCTGCATCTTCTGCACAAGAGTTGAAAGTGCAGGGATTCCTGTGTCGTTCCATGTTCGTCGAGTGTCTATATCATGCTTCAACTATCAATTATGTCATCCACCGCTCGGTGTGTGATCGTGGGGAACAGAGTATTACTATGCTCCGAGTCTGAATTTAGGGTGCTGTCCTCTGAGTCTGTGGGGATCTTGGTGGAGTCCTCTCCGAAATGTCCCAGCAACAGCAAGGGCCCCCTCCTGGTCGAGTCGCTGTTTGCACGATGGTCCGGTGCCGCCTCTGTTCTGAGTGGACTTCCGTGCCCGTTGAGAACCCATTCTTTGAGGTTTGCCGGAGCCCTGTGAGGAAATGTCTGAGTGGCTGAACTGGCTTGAACCGAGGCACATGACCTCGAGCCATTCCTCGGCATCCGCTGGGCTTTCGAAGAAGTGATTTTTTTTGTCATAGATGACTTTCAACCGAGCTGGGTACAAAAGGGCGTATTTAAATTGCGCTTTCTGGAGTTTCTTCTTCACAGCTTGATAGCACGATCTCGGACTTTGAACCATGAGGGTGTAGTCGGGGTACAGAGAAATGCGATGGTTTTCGCACTGGATCAATGCTTTTTGTAGCAATATATCATGGTCCCTATAATTCAAGATTTTTACTGTTAAGGAGCAAGGTGGTGCGCCCGGCTTGGGTGCCCCGGTTGGTATTCTGGGCCCGTTCCACACAGAAGTAAGGAGAGTCCCTCCTATGCTATATGGCCCCTGAACCAGGCTTCCATAAATTCTGCTGCCTTAGTGCCCTCGCTGCGTTCCAGCAGGCCAAGGACGCGGATGTTGTTGCGTCTATTCCTGCCTTCTGCATCCTCCACCCGGTCCAGCAGACCTGTCACCTGTTGCTGTAGCTGTTGAAGGGTTGCGGTATTCGCTGTGATGCAGGGATCCATGTCTTCGAGGGTTTGTCTGTGTTCTGTAACGGAATCAGCCAGTTTCCCGTGGTCCGCCCTGAGTAGAGTAAGGCCTGTGGTGAGCGTGCCGATCTACATCTCAATTGCCGCCCTGGAATCGCAAATTTCTTTAAGTATTAAATCCAACTTGTCGGGTGTATCCTCGGGAAGCTCAGAAGACGCAGCCCCCGGCGAAGAAGGCCAACCAGATAGCTCCAGCATGGTGGATGGGGCGCCTGCCCCTTGGTGGCCATCAAGCGTTTTTGCTCTGACACTGCCCATGATGTGTGTCAACCGTGATGAAGTATAGTATTCTCCGGTCGCACGGAGTAGGTGAACAAAATGGTAGGGGGGGGGGGGGGGGGGGGGGGAAGAGCCTATTCCGCCCCACACTATCCAGGCCCTGCAGCACGTCCCACCCAAGAAAATATCCGTGTGTGTTGGTGAGGCTCAATGTAGCAGTTACTCACGGGAGCACGCCCGGGCGTCACTCCGGGGGTCGTGACAGCGCACCACGGTCAGGCCCACACAACCGGAAAAGGGCCAGGCGACAGAGGAGGTCCCACGGAGAAACCAGCAGAAATGCCCCCCCCCCCCCCCCCGAGTGTCTGGTGGGGGGGTTTCACATAGAAGACCTCACCGTATAAGACAGCTCAAGGCAGGGCAGCGCCGTCCTCAGGGGGTTTGTGAGTTAGATATAAGCTAGCATTACCACAGGAGAGAAAGTATGTGTGTTGTGCTGTTCTTCTCCAGTCTGTTATGCCTCCCCGAGCAAATGCAGAGCTTTGTTGTGCGCAATGTAGCCCACCTGGGCCGCTCCAGCCAGTATTGGGGCATGGTGTCGGCAATGTGGAGCCCGGGCCACTATGGGGCACGTGTGTGGGCCAATGCAGGCAGAGCGAGGGTCAGTGGTGCCCAGTTGATGTCCTGTGACGCAGTGTCACCCTCGGTGAGTGGGGAGAGTGCCCACGGCAGCCAGGGGGAAGAGTGCACCAACAGGTCTGTCTTGCACTGAGACCTGTTGCACTCCAGAGCCACCCCAGATCTCAGACTGCAGGGGGCTAACAATGCGCCTGGTTATAGAGGCCAGAAGGGAGGGTGATGTACCAGAACCAATGCGGACGTAACAACTCACCGCATTGTCCTCAGCAGGATCCGTCCGGCGCTTCCAGGCAGCCCCCGTCACCACCAGACATCCCAGGGGCAACGCGAGTTCGGAGCCGCGCAGCCGTCCTCAGGCACCTCGCGGGCACCACCACGCGGCGCACCGGCCCGCCCACAGTGTACCAGGGCCTCTGTAGGTACTCCGCAACTTTCAGTACTCTGGTCCGGTCCGGTCCGCGTACCACGGAGAATTCATGATTTCGGGCCCAATGTTAGATCGCCACTGAGGCCGCCGGGCCTATGAAGTATCGAGTCTTGCGGCACGCCAGGCTGGCTGCGTCACACTCGAGCGACCGGCCTCCACCCGATCACAGTGGCAAGCAGGCCTGTCCTCCACACCTCGTGGGATCACGGTTCTGGGGGCCCAAGACAGTATCGGATCATGCAGGGGACCCCAGCGTACAGGTGTCGATATCCTCAGTTGCAAGGAGACCGGGTATGGCCGTGCAGGAGAACTAAATCCCCACCAAGGATCCGGAGCTCTACCAAAACCCGACTGCCATCTTAAGCGGCTAGCCACGCACCCCCCACCAGCCAGGATACTAGTTAAAGTTACCCCTTAAATAAACTTACGAAAACAACAATGAATCTACTCTGTTCTGTAAAATATGTAAGCTTTTGACGTATTGTTTGCATTGCCAAAGCTCAATTTTTTATAGCAGTAGACAGAAGGGCACAGGATAGATAGATAGACAGACAGACATAGAATTTTTTACAAATAGTATACTTTTCAGATAAAAATCTGTTTTTGGTGCACAGAACAATATGTCAAAGGTCTTGACTCATTCACTGCTTTAGTACAACTTGTACATTTAGAAAGAGATGTTCCAAATTTGGTGTATTTGGGCGACTTACCATTTTCACCAACACAAGGCACCTTGAAAACTGTTGGACAGTAACAGTGTTGTTTCTGAAAGGAAGTCGCCTGGGCTCCGCGACTTTACTGCTGAAAGGTGAGTTGGAGAAAGTCTTAAATGCCCCAGTGGCACTCGACATCACACGGGCATGTGTACGGGTGGACACGCGAGACCTGCGTGCAGAGCAAGCCCCCGGACTCTGGGCCGCATTTTCCGCAGCCTTCTCCTTTGTTGTCAGCCCCCTTGATGGATGGGGGGGCAGTAAAACCAGACAGGACAACAAGTTACCCCTTCATTTGTGTTCATTTGCATTAAAGTGCTTGGAACAGCTGTTTTGCTCGCAGGACCGAAGAGGCCGCTACCTGTCCTGGCTGTAGTTGTCGTGCCTCCCAGGGTGAAAGACTTCAAGATTAATTGCTTGGAGAGGGGAGTCAGCACTGCGAAGGGCCATCGAGCGGGAAGGGGCGTGCTTTACATGTGAAACAACCAGAATCAAAGGTGAGGCCGGACATGTGTAAAACAACTTGTGTATTGACATGCAGGAGAAAGTTAAAGGCCACCCCGCCTCAGGGGCAGCTTTGATGCAACCAGCAGGTAGCCTGGCCTCCGGTTTCACCCTTCAAACCAGTGTCAAGAATCCTTTG
Source organism: Triturus cristatus (assembly GCF_964204655.1). Taxonomy (NCBI): domain Eukaryota; kingdom Metazoa; phylum Chordata; class Amphibia; order Caudata; family Salamandridae; genus Triturus; species Triturus cristatus. The sequence goes on from NC_140590.1 coordinate 410,755,621, forward strand.
CTTTGCACATGGAGGTGTTACACAACTTGTGCAATGGTGCATTTATCCGAGGAAACATCACTTAAATGTCCAAGATAAGGGGGAAGCTGAATATATACATACACATATATATATATATATTTACTAAAAAACATAGGTTTCAGGGACGTTAGTTAGTTGGACATTTCACTCGTACAAAACCAGAGAAATTCCGCCGTTATAGTTAGTTCAGCTAACTATAACTCGTGCGCCCGCAATGCACTGGTGATGACGTCACATATTACATCACTCATGACATGGTCAGTGACATCACTGATGACATCTCAAATGACATCACTGATGACATCATCCAGTGAATGTGCGTTTCTGTAAAGTTTAAATATTTTTCATATATATCTATGCCAAGGTGTATTGAAGAAAGAGTGAATTTACAAGTCTCTGAATGGATTATTTAGTAGGTGCGTCACTGACTGTATAACTGAGTGATTGAACATGTGTTACTGAATGTATGGGTTAGGGTTAGTGACTAAACTGTGTGAAAGTCTGTGTTAGTGTCTCAGTTGGTGTATAAGCGGCTGCATGGGTTGGGGAGTAGCTACATGAGTGTCAATATGGGTTATTGATTTGTTATCTGAATATCTGTATGAGTGCCTGAGTGTCTGTGTGGGGGGTGTGACTCTGTGCACACATGTCTGAGTGAGTGATTCACTGGTTGTATGGATTCAAAAAGTACATCTGGGAAGGGCTCTATGGGTGAGTTAGTGTGTTGGTGAGTGAATGAATGTCTCACTGGTATATGTGTGAGTAACTACATATGTTTTAAGGCAGTATATGTGAGTGTTGGAGTATATAAATGACTATACGTGAGAGTAAGTTATTTGAAGGAGTGGGTGTATAAAAGTGTCTGCTTGTATCAGTGATTGTGCTGCGGGCGGGCCGTACTAGGACCAATGTCTGTTGCCTACAACACTACATCATCTGCAATAGCGAGTCGATCTGAATTGTGAACACTACTGTCTGCAGTGTAGGCCAGAGAGCGGTCAGCAAGGGCCCACAGCCATGTGGCGTTGTCTTGAGCTGCCCAGTTTGCTGTACGCGAAGCAACAAAAACCGTGTGCGGACCCTTTAATGATGCGTATGCGTGGTGCGGACAGAGTGCACTGGAGCAATGTCTTTGCCTACAGGACTGCATCATCTACACAAACTACAACAACATAAATTACACAAAACTCTGCAATAAATAAATCAAAACAATTCGAATTGCGATCTCTGCTGTCCACTGTGTACACTGTTATTCAGTGTTCTTTACCACGACCAAGAAGAATTTGGTCATTGTACTAGACCTATAAGTTATCTTAAAAAACTTTTTCAAGCAAGTATACTAAAAGGCTATTGTGTATATTTCAATAGACGTAGTTAGTTGCCTACTGGATTCTGTAATTAAACAATCACCACTCCATCTGAATTGTGAGCCCTGCTGACCGCACTGTAGGTCAGAGGCAGTTGTCATTAACGCCTCACAGCCACATGCCGTTGGATTCGGAAGCACGCAGTTGGTTGCACCTGATCGGAGTGGAAACACAGAAATCATCACAAACTAACTTCTGACATCCTCAATCACAGAATCAAGACCCCGTTTCACTGTTCCCACCTGCTGTACCACGGTGTACTCCACCGACTGCAGTCAACCAAGCCCAATAATCATGTGCAGCAGTTAGCTAAGGAAGCACAGAGTCTGATGCACCTCAACGGAGGGTGTTCTGTCAAAACCAAGCAGCAAGTAATATCGGAAATCGTCCATTTTGGGATCAAGACACCGTTCCACTGTTGGGACCTAGAGTTGCTTGCACCTGGTTGAAGGAAGTACCTTTATCTCCACTATCAGATCTAGTTCTAACATCGTCCATTGTGGGATCAAGACCCCGTTCCACTGTTCGGACCTGCTGTACCGTGGTGTACTCCACCGACTGGTGTCAACCAAGCACAATAATCATGTGCAGCACTTGGCTACGGAAGCACAGAGTCTGATGCACGTCAACGCTGGGACTTCTGTGAAAATTCACACGCAGCAGCTAATATCGGACATCGTCCATTGTGGGATCAAGACACCGTTCCACTGTTGGGACCTAGAGTTGCTTGCACCTGCCCGAAGCGAGTACCTTGATCATCACTCTCAGATACAGTTCTAACATCGTCCATTGTGGGATCAAGACACCGTTCCACTGTTGGTACCGCTTCGACTACTGTGTTAGTAGTATACAGAGCACTTCATGGTGCTGGGCCTCAGGCTGGGCGCTGTCTGCCGGTGTCGCGGTAGCCAGCGTTGATCTCAGGAGCCTTTCCAGCTCGCAGACCTCAGCCCAAAAGCTTCCACCGGCACGTGGTGGGCCCTCTTTCACATACGACGGTGTCGAAAGGTGAACTGTGGGGCATATGTGCGTTGTAGTGGCCATGACAGTTTCTGGGTAGCAGCAGGCTGAGAGCATTATTCCCACAGCCACCCTTACTCACGGCGTCAGCCTCGTGGTGGTGTAAGCTGCGCAGACCTGACAGACAGGTTCGCCATTTCGGAAGAGAACCACACCCAGAGAAACGTACCTTTTATTCATACACCTACGCTAGCCTTGCGTACACTGAGCCAGCCCACTAAGCTAAAGATTTTTTTTTGGGGAGGGGACACGTACGCGCTAGGTTTTCGTAATCTTCCCTACTGACTGTACTATCAAGGTTGCGTCCACTGTCGACTTCACTCAATAGACCATCAGTGTATGTTGACATGTAAATGTCTGTGCTCTGCATACTCCAGTCTCTCCGGCACATCCCCTCAACACTTTGCATTGTATACTTTTATAATCGAGAATCATTTGCCACCTTCGCACATACTTTACTCCCATCTCTCCCCGCATTCTGCATTGTGTGGCAGAGGTGCCATGCCATGTTTGGTTTGTGTACATGACTAGCCACGGTTCCCACAATACGTTGTCTGCTAGGTGTACATGTTGTTTGTCATGTTGTATGTGATTATATAAGGTAGCACGTTTATCTACAAGCAGTGGTTTCTCCCATTTACATATCGCAGTCTTAAAGAGGATACAGAAGTTTTTTTCACAGGTGAAAAGTGCGACCACAATGGCAGTCATTCATAACTATGCAAGAATGTCCAACTGCTTACAGCCCCAAATCTTGCGTGCTTTCTTAAAAGCCAACTCCCACAATTAGACCAACATTGACACAGCTTTCTAACGGCAGTTATCTGCTTCTTAATAACAAGGACTGCTACGCAATGTGAGCTGGCAAACCGTATGTCCTTACTGTTTCAAACCGGATAACTTCCTCTGGCAATCTCTATTCCCACCCACACAAAGTAACTCCCAAACTTCAACTTGGCCTTCAATACCTACTTTGAAAACAGATTTTATTAAACGGAGCAAACTGAAAGCGCTTTTGTTTCAAACAGAAGTGTCCCTCACTTCTCTAAAAGTAATTTATCGACTGCAGATAGCACGAACTTCAAGTAAAACTACACTCCCTTTTAAATATGAACCTCCCATTACACTTTGTGAATTGTTACACAATTTTCAACACATCTGACATTTAAGGTCTGGCACACTTTAACATGGTCTCCTCCGGCCTTCTCACAGGCTTCAGAACAGGTTTTAGTCTAATACCAGATTTCATTCATTCGATCATCTCTGGAATAACAGCAACAGTGCACATAATTCTCGCTCTTTTTGCGGCCATCTTACTTCTATTTTAGCTTGTTAAAAATGGCTACGCTCCCTGTGGTACATGTCCAACAGAATACGCCTCTACGCGAAGCTACATCAATACCGTGAAAAACTGATCAATTTTTCGGCTGCCTGCCTCTGTCTATTATGTGAGCCAGCTACAACATGACATTTATTTACACATATACAATCTGCGTGCAACCATCTTTTTATTGCAAAACTTGCCCAATCGACTGGCAAATGGATCTATGCCGTGCCAACTTCCCAGCAAACGCTCCCGATATCCAGCATGTAATGGAGTATCTTGAAAACCATGAACTTGATTGTTCGGGCAGTGGAGCAATGGCGGATGCAATGCAAAAAGGTATCCTGGCGGAATGGGATTTCTGCACAGCCGCGAAAGATCTCCTTCAACATGCGACCTTTGACAACATCGCAGATTGCCTGCCAATTCAAAATGCCGCTCCAACATTCGAGGAACATTACTGTCCCTTCGAGGATATGAATTGGATCGCTTTGCCTTTCTCACACGATGGCAACAATTGCCTCTTGGAACATTACGCATCTCAAGCGCTGAAGAACTTCCGGACTGCAATCTCCAAGACTTGTAAGAAATTCACTTTATTCTTGGATTGATTTTTTCCAACTTTTTTTTACTTTTTCCTAATAAATGTTTTAATAGACTTCAATTGAACTATTTTCATATAATAACTTTCTAAGTATGCTTAGGCATTTGAACTCTGTTTTCATTATTGGCCCTTACCTCTCCACACTAACCAGGGATGGATGATGTATGGCCTATGCAAATAAGCTATTTACTTGCTAAATTAGCCTAAACCCGACATCCATTTTGAAGCCATATCTATTCTTTGTACACACCGCTCTCTGCCTGCCTCTTATCCACGAAGCCCTTTCACACAAATTAGCTCATCCTCAGCCTCTGCTTATGAACTGGCGATCAAGATAAAAAAACACGGCATTGTTTAGGAACTGGTTGTCACAGTGTGGTAATCGTATCCTACCTTTATTTTCGTTCTACAAATTTACAGTCATTCAGGTCTAATAGGTATTGTTTATGTCACATGGAACTGTAACATGTAATGTGGAATTGACTGATGCAGGAGCTTAGGTTTGAATACAGCAGAAGCGGTTTGAGTTTGCCTCAGCTGGATGCCTTAGCTCTTGCACCAGTGGTTCCATTTATGGCACTTACATAAAGACACTTTTTATATAACTTGCAGACTCCATCACTTTATCCCACACAGACACTTTCCTAAAAACACCGGATTTCACCATTTGTCTTCTGTGGCATTACAACCTTCTGCATTATATTCTTCACAATTATTTCTTTATTCCTGCTTGCTAAAACACTCCATTCGAGTCTTCAGCCCGGTAGGGGTGAGTAGTTTGCTGCCCACTCCCGCTATAGTCAAAACCCATACTAACACCACTTGCACAGCTATGCTACAGCGACCAGAATGCTACAGCGCCAGGAGCACATCAGTTTACAGCAATCAGCTCATGGTTTCATCCCGAGTGTACTGGCACCTCACCTCAGCACCATCTCACTCTGGTCATAACAGCCCTTTGACACCACTTGGGGTGAATACTTCACTTCACACACCCTGTATAGCACACCATAACCACCCCACAGACCTCACAGCGCTCCTACCCTCCTCTTTCCTCTTCTTTTCACCCTTTTTTCCCCTTACTCGCTTCAACTGAATAACAAAATGGCAGTCAACACTTCCTAGCTGCAACCGCTCACAATCAATAAGCAGCAAGCTCGTGCTTGTAACGCCTCAGCCAGATAGCAGAATTCCCAAATATCGATATCTGTAAATTTTACTATTTCTCAAAAACTACTGAACGGATTTACATCAAATAAACAAAAGTGTGCTTTCTAGACCAAGACCCTTCTCCCTGCCAAATTTGGGGTAATTCCGTTCACCTGTTCGACCTGTAGCCTTGTCTAAAGTTTCCTATGGAAATTAACATGGAGAAAACACGTTTTGGGACCCCCCTTTTTCTCGGCCCTCCCTTGACGAATCACCCCCAAACCTCCCCCATTGGAGCTGATATGAACAAAGAATTTTTATGTTTTTTTCAGTGAATATATATATCACCTACTGGCGGTCGCCAGTAGGTAGTTATAGTTAGGATCAAGTTTTCATAGGAAGAATTTTTTTTGTTTTGCTTATAACTTTGACGTCGTTTGATGAATCTTCATGAAATTTTCCAAACAAACTCTTTGTTCGTATCAGCTCCTATGCTGAAAGTTTGGGGGTGATTCGTCAAGAGGGGCCAAGAAAAAAGGGGTATCCCAAAACGTGTTTTCCCCATGTTCATTTCCATAGGAAACTTTAGACCAGGCTACAGGTTAAATGGGTAAACGGAATTACTCCAAATTTGGCATAGAGAAGGGTCTTGGTCTAGAAAGCACGCTTTTGTTTATTTGGTGTAAATCCATTCAGCAGTTTTGGAGAAATATCGAAATTTGCAGATATCGGTATTTGGGAATTCTGCCATCTGATTGGCTGAGGTGTTCCAAGCACGAGCTTGATGCTTATTGGCTGCGAGCTGTTGCAACTAGGAAGTGTTGGCAGCCATTTTGTGATTCCGTTGAAACGAGTAAGGGGGGGGGGGAAAGGGCAAAAAGAGTAGGATACAGGAGGATAGGAGCACTGTAACCTCTGTGGGGGAGTGAGAAGTGATGTAATCACTCCTACTGGACTGAAAGTGCGGTGTTGCTCAGCTGAGATGCTGCTACACTCGGGTATGAAACCGAGAGCCTAAACCGTGAGGTCATTGCTGTAAAGTGATGTGCTCTGGTCTTTGTAGCATACCTGTGGAAGTAGTGTTAGTAGGCATTTATATCATACAGGGAGTGTGAAGCGAACTACTGACCTCTACCGTGCGTTAATACTATGCTAGAAGTGGGAAGCGAAGTACTCACGCCTACTGGTGTGAAGACTCGGGGATCAAACCGAGCTGATTCCTGTAAAGTGATGGGCTCTGGGCGCTGTAGCATTCTGGCCGCTGTAGTATAACTGTGTAAATAGTGTTAGTATGTGTTTATACTATACAGAGAGTGGGAAGCAAACTATCAACCCCTACTGGTCTGAAGACTCGGGGATTTAACCGTGAGCTCATTGCTGTAAAGTGATATGCTATGGGCACTGTAGCATTCCTGTGGAAGTAGTGTTAGTTTGCGTTTATATAATACAGGGAGTGGGAAGCTAACTACTCACCCCTACCGGTCTCAAGACTCGTGGATGAAACCATGAGCTCATTGCTGTAAAGTCATGTGCTCTGTGTAGTATTCCAATGTAAGTCATAGTAGAATAGTAGTATGTAATGCTACTATAATGTAAGTATGTAATGTTAGAATTTAGGGCTGTCATGAGGGGAATCTTGGGGAGTTTGTACACGGTGCTGGAGAAGACGGTTGCCTTGCTGTCTGGTCCTGTTGGTGGCTGTTAAAGCTGTCTTTTTTTGCTGCAATAAATCTGCTTATCGGATCCATTGCTGTCTTCCTCTTCACTACATAAATTTGTCGATGAGCGGGAGAAGGTAAAAAGAAGGCAGCACTCACCAAGATTTTGAGCTTGCTTGCGTTCTGCTGAAGACCCATTTTCTTGGTGAAGCTGTTTTTCCTCGTCCCATGGTCGTCGGCTCATCAAACTACGTGAACCTACCTCTGGTAGGATTTATATTTTTTGATTTTGGGCTTCCTCTGCCTCTTCACCACACTCTGGTTGCTGTACTACACGTGTGCAAGTAGTGTTAGTATGCGTTTATACTAATTCTGTAGTTATGAAGTAACCAATGCATCATGGCCCTATGGAGCTCCACCTCCCAGGCGCAGCTCATACAAGGTCCCGGGGTGTGCATCCGCTGGACATTTATGTTTGCGATTACTGGGCGGGAGCATGGCTTCCACCCTGTGATAGTAAATTGTTGTTTGCCTCGTTGAAGTGAGAGGAGGAAAACCTTGTATCGCTTCACTAAAGCGGATCCGGATGGTAAAAATGGAGAAAAAAAAAATGAAATGGGGTCTCACCCGTTCATTTAAGTGAGCCCACTGGTGGGTAATGTTCCGGGGCCATTCCTATTATATTGCGGGGTCTCTGCAGCACTGGGTATCTTAATCCCACATGTAAATTAGGCGCGGGAGGGCACAGAGACGATTCGCAGCCTAGGGGATCAACACCTCCCCGGGTATGGTTTACGAATTGTTTAGGGGGCTTCGAGGCCAACTTAAGACCGGGGATCGGAAACCTCCGGGCTTTCCTCAAATATGCAGGGTGGGCCTTGCCAGTCCTTGAAGCCTCGGTGGCCCTAGGCAGTGCCTTATTGGTTCTGTAATCACACCCGCAGTAGTCATGGTGTTATAAAGTGATACACTTATAGAACCCTTGCCATTGTAGAATTACCCAGGCTTCTTTTATGTAATAGTCTGTTGGTTTATATTTGGTAGGTGCACCGTAAAATTACAAATGTTTTCCCTCATAACCTCCTATCAACCGCCGATTTTCACAATAAACTACAGACACGTGTTGTCAGAAAAAGAAGACCCATACACTCACACATTTGTTTTTAGATGTAATGTTTCAGATGCATGGCTATCATATGCGGAAGGCTACTGTACAGGGCATGATTATTGATCAAGATAATCGTTGCATGTTGTGTGTACTATAAGATATGTACACAGCAAAAACTTTTCAAAAAAGCTCTGTAAGCAGAAGAGGTGTCTCATCAAACGGTGTAGAGAGAATGACTAAAATTGGTGGAGTCCTCTAACTGTTACAATGGGAAATGTTATGAACCAATCAAAAGCTTTTTTTTAAGGTCACATGGCACTCGCGCACCGAGCGCTCAAGGAGGCTGCACCCGATGTGATTTTGAGAAAATATTTTTACCATAAGTTTATTACAATTAGAAATATATAAGCGTGGAAAATATTTTAGATTATCGCTTGCTCTCATATACACTTTAAACTTATTTAGATATAGTTTTGAGACATAAAAAAAATAAATGAGGGAATGGCGTACCCGGCGGGATACCATACGTCTATGACGTAACACAGGGCCTGGCAGCGTGCACTCATCGCATACGTAACGCGCAGCCTGTGCGACCCAATACGTATATGATGTAACGCGCGTATTGGTACCGCGCACCTGTCGCATACCAAATTAGGGGCTGGCGCGACCTTATACGTATATGATGTTAGGCGGGACACGGTGCTACGAAGCCGGACACGAAATGCGCATCCTTAACGAGTTTCACAATACAGCGGATAGGATTTGCGTGGTGATGGAGCTTGGTACACTACCGGTACAGGAGTCTAGTTTTCTCCCCCCAAAAAATAAAATACATACTTTTTAAAAAAAAAAAAAAATTTAAAAAAAGAAGGATAATAGAGTTAAAAAAAATTACAAAAAAAATAGAAAAAATATAATATTGAAATATGAAATTAACATTTAAAAAACCTTTGAAATTTACTGAAAAAAACCATAGGTTTTACAGACGTTATAGTTAGTTGGACATTTGACTCATAAAACCAGAAAAGTTGGCCCGTTATAGTTAGTTTAGCTAACTATAACTCGCGCGCCCGCAATGCACTGGTGATGACGTCACATATTACATCACTCATGACATGGTCAGTGACATAACTGATGACATCTCAAATGACATCACTGATGACATCATCCAGTAAATGTGTGTTTCTGTAAAGTCTAAATATTTTTCAGATCCAGAGCTGTCATGAAGTTGCCTTTCAGCAATAGTGATAGGACATCCTGTAGAGTTACCATGTTGAACTGCTCTGACAGAATGTATTTGTTAAGAGGCCCGAAATCCAGTATAGGCCTGAGGGAGAAGTCTCTATTTGGGATAAGAAAGTATAGTGAGTACACACCCCTTCTGCGGTGTTGCCGAGGAACAGATTCTATGGCCTCTTTGTCCAGAAGGGCTATACCTCTTTGTGAAGGAGGTACAGATGTTCTTGTGATAATCTGTGTTGGCGAGGGTGAATGTTTGGTGTGTTTCTGAGTTAGAGACAATACCCCCCTGTATGATGACTACATCCCAGTGGTCTGATGTTATTTCCTACCAAAGGGGAAGAAACCCCTGTAATCATCCAAGTGTTTTGTGATCGGGGGAGGGGGGAGCTGAAAGGTATCACTGTTTTGAGGGAGTGAGCACTTTGGGGCTGCACTTCTGCAACGATTTGTCATTCTGTGTTAGTTTTGTAAAATAGACAAATAACTTTAAATAAGTGAATGTGCATATGTCAAATGATCTTTTGTAGCCAGAGCTTTTCTTGACTGTGGTGCTGAAATGCATCTATAACTAACTTATGTTTTTAAGAGTACAACTGATTTAATCTTATGAGGTGAGTTAATTTGCCAGAGGTTCCAAATTATAAGTCAACCTCCAATTTGAATTCAGTATACATCTATCCCACTAGAGGTCCCTTTGTTTTCCTCATGCGGGGGTTCAATGTCAATCATCCCAGGGTCTAAGCCATGTGAGTCATTAATTCTGTCATATGGGTCTTGGACTGTCCCCACCTCCGGAGTGTGAATAACCCCTAAGTGAATGGATGTGGTGACTCCAAAGGCAAGACAGGAGGTACAGAAGGAGGCGGGAGGAAAGGATGAATTGACGGGAAGCAGAGGAGAGGTAGCTCATCCATGCTTCTTAGTCCTTTTAGGAGGGATAGGTGTTGGTGGGTTGAAGGCCTCCTCAAAAGTTAACTTTCTCTTATGTGGTGTAGTGTCCTTGTGCATCTCTGGAGGCTTTGCCAAGATTCTCACAGTGCACAGCTGAATATGTATCCTCGTTTGTCGAGTGTCCAGATGCCGTTGCAGCCATTTTACAATTGGCTGTCCAAATTCCTTGGAAGTTGCAGAGAAGACAGCAGTGGAAGAGTGTCTCGATGAGAGAGATGGTCGCCCACCGGAGGACACCGAACTCTATCTCGGCGCTGAATGCTTGGGCTCGGCAGGTCTCGACCTCAAAGTTTTCAGTGCAGGATGTCTCAGCTACTAAATCTTCGGCTCTACCCCTTCAGCTCGGAGTTTGTTCGGGAATGCGCCTTTGGATCAGGCGCCGAGGCAGTGGAAGAGGCTCTATGTTTCGAGGAGGACTTTGGCACCAAATTAAGTCTGGGCGTTGGATCAGTCTCCAAAAGTTGATGTCGATCATGGCCGGAAGGCAGTGGAGCATCAGGAACTTCATAGGCTGATCCTTGTTGGTCGTGAGTAGGGGAAGAATGAGTACTCACTCTGATCTTTTGTTACTACTGGATAGACGAAGTTGTTCCCCCTCGATCTCCTCTTCGGAGTTGTGTGGCAGTTAAGACAAAATCTGAATGGAGTCCTTTCTATCACAAAGACATTCTAGACCCAGATGGTGGGAGTCGAGAGGTAGGAAGCTGACGCAAAGCTGAAACGAAGCACAGAGATTGAAAATAAAATCGGTGAAGCAGTATTGTTTCCTAGAAACGACAATGGGCCCAAAGTATAAGTGAGAACGCCACACAGTGAAGAACAGGAGCCCACGATGACATGTTTGAACACAATGGCGAAGAAAAAGCAAGCTAACAATGGATGCGATGCCTATGCACATTACCCACTAATAGGTGGGGTAATTTGACACTGTGACTCGAGAAGACTTCTTTCGAAGAAAAACAAGTTCTACATGTCTGAGTCCAACACTAGATGCCAGACTATCTAGTGTAGGGATCTCCAACCTTTTCTGTAATAACAGCTACTTATGTTCAATAAAATACATCCAAAGCAACTCATTTTTAGTGTCGTAACAGTGACCACATCAGACACAACAACATTAGCAGCCACACTGTACAATATTACCAGCAGTAATCACCTCAGTGCATCAGGCAAGGTTGCCAGCAGTAACGCAAAAAATGCTTTGCCAAAGTGTAATGCCAATAAAATAAAAATACAAATCAGCCATAGCTGTAATGTCCTTGCACCAAGGTAACGATAGTAGTGACAAGTCTCACCAATATCCCATGATTTATAACTCAAATATCAGCTTTAAATATATTTTGGAAATTGAAACTTTAAAAAAAAAAAAATGTATAAGTTGTAACACATTTTGTGTCTATTATATATTTTTCAATTTTGGTATACATGTATTATTTCATACAAGTAAAAGTTCAAAAATTAGAAGGATGGGAGGCACACAGGAGAGCTACTTACAGATAGCTATCAAGAGCTATACATGCCACAAACTGGAATTTAAGTATGTGAGATACATTTTTAATTAAACCAAACTGATGAATTGAAGAGGGAACGTCACGGCATATGAGTAAGGTCTGTAACAAATGTGCCAATATAAGCACAAATACAACCTCTAGATGGTATTTATGAACTGATGATTTAGCAAACTCCTTTTAAAGACGCTCATGAATGTAAAGAACACAGTGGGTCTCCAAATGCAAGAAAATGTCAACTGTACAAGGGGATTGAGACCCCCCTTCTGTATTTAATCTTATGGTTAACATAGACAAGAATACAATTTGGATTGGAGGGCCTAACCACACACATTACAGTTTATTAGCGCCGGGACACTCTTGTTGAGTAGCTGTGCGCTCTATAAATGCATTCATTCATTTACATGTGAAAGGCATGTGTCTGTGGGCTTACAATGACAAAGATAAATCAACAAACAGGGCTGTGACTAGAACTACAGTTAGACTAGGTCATTTAGGAAGCAAGGCCCGTGTGATGGGAAAGGGTAGTTAACAAGATGCCAGTAGTCAGTTACAATTAACGGAAACCCCTACCATAGACCGCACTAACACGTCCTGCTCTCACTAAATCTGAGTTTTGTTTTGTTTTTTACTAAAAACTGCATGGCTAGAATACATTGTGTGGTCAACTAAAATAACCTGCCTGTTAGATATAGGGGTCTCTGGTTGGCAGTGGATGGCCACTGTCCAAGCAGGGACCCTTCTTCCTAAGTCAGAGTGAAGGGCTGCACCCCTTTGACAACCCCTGCTCCACCCTGTGGTAACGTAGCACGAGCAGTTAGGCTAATTTCAGAGGCAGGGTGTTCAGCGTTTATGAACATACACAGTAATACAGTGAGGAAAACATAGAAATTGACTGACAAAACTAAAGGTTACAGGGCTGTTATAGTTAGGAAATTGAATTAAAAAAAAAAAAAATTAGAAATTCACTGAAAAAAGCAAAGGTTACAGGATTGTTATAGTTAGGCTCAGATTTCACATGTACAAAACCATAGAAATCGAGCAGTTCTAGTTATCAGAGTTAACTACAACTTACACCTGTGTAATACATTTCTTATAAATTCACACATTAAATCACTCATCATCCAGTGAGTGTGTCATTTATTATTCTTTAATTTTGTTCATGTTTTTGGGTGTCCCGCTGCACACCCAGGGCTCCCACACTTTTTCATGTTGGGAGCTGCGGGGGGGGGGGGGGGGGCAGTCGGCTCTCCAGCCACCACCGTGGTGGGAGCAATTTATTTACTTTCACAAGGTGAGTGCCGGGGGGACCCACATGTTGCAAAATGTGGGGGGCTGTGGAGTGAGCCACACAGCCCCAGCCAGCACCCGTAGTGGTGCTAACAGGAGCAGCTTCATTTTCTCTCACAGGCGGGAGAAAAGTGGTGTTCCTTGCCCGGAAGACAGCAGACAGGGTATGCCCACACTCTTCTGGGCAAGTAACTGCAGTATGCCGGGTGATGGGGCCCTGGGGACACTGCGTGGGTTGTGCCCCGTGGCATGGGGGCCCTGGGGCTGATTTAGGCTCGGAGAGGGTGGCCCTACTGTGGCTAAGGGACTGAGATTGCATCCTCCCCTCCCCTTAATTTGTATAACGGCCCAGGGCGATGAGATCACCGGGGCTTCTTGGGCACAGGAGCCACATGACCGCTCCTCAAAAATCTAACGGGCACCTTCTCTGGTTTTTTTTTAGTATGAAAAGTGGGATACTGCCATTTTTTGATCAGAGCTGCAGACCCTTGCCGCCAATAACATTATTGCTGTTTTTGTGCCTGGGGACGCTGCCTCTGAGCCCCCCTTCACCAGGCCTAGGGGGCAGGGTTTCTCTATCCCCCTTTTTAGGTCTCGCTGAGCCCAGCGCATGCGTTGGCTCGGAGACATTTTGTAATTGACTTTAAGTGCTGCTGGCTGGCCTAGTGCTTGAGTGCACGTGAGCGTGCACGCGCGCAGCCACCATGCACTAGGCCAGCCAGCAGCACTCAGGAGAGCGTCATCGCGATCACTTTCGCTTTCACAGCGATCGTGATGACTTTCGTTTTGGTATAATCGCGGCACCGGCACTTTACTTTTAACATTAAAAGTAAAGCGCGGGTGCCGCGATTATACCAAAAGTAAAGAAATAGATGTTTTTTCTATATCCTTACTTTTGGTATAATCGCGGCACCCGCGCTTTACTTTTAATGTTAAAAGTAAGTGCGGGTTCCGCGGCTGCCAGGCGAGCGCTTGTCCCATATATTGGGTGTAAACTGCACTTATTTAGAATGTGAGAAATGTGGGTGAGAAATGTGGGTGGAAACGGATAAGATGCATACATGATATGTGAAAATGCCTTTATCCGTTATAAAGATACTCATTTTAGAACTATGTAACTGTTAGTTGATTGAACAGCAAATGCCAATAAACAACAAAAACCAACAATTTAAGTCTGCCCAGCAATGTGTAGTTTACTATTTCTATCCACAAGCAGCTCCCCAAACGTTGGCAAAAGCCATAATGGCAAATCTGGTACAACGTGTTCTCTTGTGCAAGTGCTTCAGAGTGTCCTACATCAGCAGTGCTTCGCCACCATCAATAATGCTGAGAAGTCATTGTGTTGAGTGTTCTGTGCAAATGTGTAAATACCTCTGTAGTGTTATTTCTGTTGCACTGGTAAGGCATTTGTAGAGAGTTGGTTTCATCCAGCCCACACACCACCAATTGTAATTGTGCAGCCAAACAATATAATTGTCTAACAGCAGCGCCCAGTTCACCTCAACTGCAAGAAATTGATGTATGTACAGAGATGTTATAAAAACTTAGCCCTCCCCAAGGAAGATCAGTAAGGGTGCTGATAATGCGGTCACTGACTGATTTAGGTAAGCATATCGAGAGCACTGTATAATAGTATTAAAGGTGCCGGAAAACCACCATTTTGATCAGGGCAATTTTACCTAGCGCTGACAGTGGTAGGCATTTTAATGGAAACGACTGAGGCGCATCATATTCCAAGATGCTGCTAACAAAGTGAACAAGCATTGGCATAGCCAATTGGTCTCGCTTTTGGGACCTTATAAGTATTTAGTTATGCAGCACAATATCCTTGGTGCAACAACTGTTGCATAGCTAAACACTTATAAGGTCCCAAAGGCGAGACCCATTGGCCATGCCAATGCTTGTTTTTGTTGTTGACATTTTTCTAGAACAGGAGACTGAGTCCATGAGTCCTAAAATGGCTGCCTTCACATCACTGCTGATGAAATGGCAGCGAATCAGATCTCATCTTGAGATGTCGGCTTTGCAGATTCTCCACTGTGTGAAATATCTAATTTTGTTTTAACCTTAAGTTCTCTGAAACTACTGAAAGGATTAACACCAAATCACGAAAGGCAGGCTTCCTGGACCAAAAACTTGATTTCTTTTATACATAAAAGACAAGCAATCGGCCTTACACTGATAAACATGTAAAGCCACTTGACAGACAAAGCACATTGTAGCCAAATACCTGATAAAAAGCTCCATGAAATAAGAAGAAGCCACCGTTCTCCATCTTACAATGGAAGACTCCATTTTTTACACTCAAAAACCAAACACTAAAAACTGACTTGCCTCTTCTAAATGTATCGACATAAAAAATATATACAATGATCTGTGTAGCAGAGACTTCACTTACAAATGTTAATGGTACAAAGGTTAATGGCACTAGTTATTGCTGCTTGTGATTTCATTACTTATAAAACTGCTTTTTGTTCTTCAAAGAATCACTGAGTCGATGCTTTATTCTTGCAAATAAGTTGGTTCTGGTAATTGTATTTTACTTTTCTTTGAAATATACAGCCACTGCCTTTTCAAGTTGTATCCAGGGATCCTGAAGTAAGCGTGCCTTATTGTTGCAGAGGGCCTAAACAACTGAAATGCACAACAACTACAGCTTAAAGGAAATTAGAACATTTCAGTAAAGAGAGGTTCTGTGCAACATAAAATCAGAACAAGTGACAAATCCATTAAAATATAATATCAATAGTATAATTTTTTAAAAACTAAAAATACCATTATTTGTATTTTCTTCAAAAGAAAAAACGATGACATTTCCCTATTAAGAGACCAGATATTAACAGAGGGGTCTTGATAACGGATAACAACAGTTACATCTTCTTGCAGTAACATATTCAGAGACCCCACAATAGAAGTTGTGATCATGTATCCGAGCTTCTCTTCCTCCCTTTTTAGAGTTTCCCAACATGAGAAAGCGGTTAGGAACGAAGGATTGACAATGACATTTACCCTACAGCAGGGTGGAAAATAAAATTACCTAATAAGTTGCCTTTTTGATAATCTCTCAAACCCAAAGAACAAACAAATAACTTAACTAAAACGACAACACTGTGTCTGCCGCATTGCTAATATTTTGATTTGGATGGAGCCTATTTGTAGATAGAGGTTTTTGAGGGTTGTTACGTATTCTTTTCAACTCGCAGCCCAACAGAACACAAGACACCAAAATTAATAAAACAAATGTATTCTTCTCCAAAGTTAAAGAGTACACATCATAAATGAAAATCAAGGTTTGCAACCTGCCCCTAAAACATAGCATTTGGTACCATGAGACTAAAGAAGAAAGTCTAAACACACCAGATTTTTTGTGTGACAATATAATAGGCTCCACTGGCTGGACTAATTTTGGTTACCATAGGTGCTTCATAGCAGCTTTGAACAGAAAGGAGTCTTTAATCCCAACAATGTCCAACTTGCTTTTTTAGAGTGGGTATCACTTTTGTGGGTTATTCCCAAATGTTTGATCTCCTAGTTCAAATAATGAACAAGAACAGAAGTGAAGGAATGGAAGATGCTACTTCTTGAAACACATAATTAGATTTCACAGATGGGCATATAATGCACTTTGCCCTCTTCATGTTCTACCAGATAAGGGATCAAAGAAGTATTTCAACAGCTTTCGAACATTTTTACTTTCTCTTTTAGGATAGGATAGGATATATGTTTGTAGAGCGCTCGTATGCCGTGGCGTCTTGGCGCTAAGAGGTGAGAACCTAATTAAAGCCTATAGCAGTCGCCTATGTTGTAGCAAACAGCCAAGTCTACAAGATTCTCCTGAAAACTAGTATGTTAGGTTGGACACGCATGGCTGCAGGCAGTGAGTTCCATAACTTTGCCACACGATGGGAGAAAGCTCTACCACCCCATCTTGCCTTCCTAATCCTGTCCAGGTGGAGAAGACCCAGAGTACCAGACCTTAGTGATCGAGCAGGAATGTAAGGTCTAAACAGTATGCGCATAGCCCTAGCACCTCCTCCGTAAAAAGCTTTATGGACCAAACATAAGGCCTTGAACTCAACACGAAGCTGAATTGGAAGCCAATGCAAGGTTCGAATACCCGCGGAGGTAGACTTGCCCCTGGGTATATCTAGAAGTAATCTAGCAGCAGCATTCTGCAATGATTGAAGCCTGCTCATTTGGGACTTATTAATTCCCAGTAGTAGGCCATTGCAGTAATCTAACTTGGAGAGCAAGAGGGCTACTACTATTGATTTCTGTTGTTCCTTCCTGATAAAGGGAAAAATCTTCTTCATGGTTTTGATTAAGAAGAAACAAGAAGAAGTAAGACTATTGACTTGGGCCGAGAAGGTTAAATGGCAGTCAAAGATGACTCCCAGGTTTCTTATCTTAGATGCAGGGGTGGGACATTCCTCCGCTGTCATTGGCCACCAAGATGCGTCCCATCGAGGTTGCCCCTGGCCAAATTCAATAACTTCTGTCTTGTCAGTGTTTATTTTTAGGAAGCTACGGTTCATCCAAGTCATAATCTCCTCCAAGCAGGCATGAAAGCTGACAGCCGTGTTCTCGGGATGTTTAGCCATGGAGATTATGAGCTGAGAGTCATCAGCATATGACATGAATTCAAAACCATGCTTACTGATCAAACTGGCCAGTGGCAACATATAGATATTAAAGATGGTATGTGATAATGCAGAACCCTGAGGGACCCCACAGGGCAGGTAAAAACTCTGTGATTGCAGACCCTCCCAGCAAAGGCTCTGCACTCTCCCATCCAAGAAAGAGGATAGGAGGGACAACGCTAACCCCCTAAAACCCACATCTCGGAGCCGCTGAACCAACACCGTATGGTTTACGGTGTCGAAGGCTGCCGACAAATCAAGCAGAACCAGGACTGCATTTCCCCCTTGATCCATTGTTCTCCGGATCTCCTCTAACTACGATCAAGGCAGATTCGGTCGAGTGGTTGGAACTAAAACCATGCTGAGTTACATCCAATATTTCATTGGCGTCGAGGTATTCATGTGGAGGTATGTGGAGAAGTGTGGCTCAATGATTAGAGCGGCAGACCCTGATGCAGAGGTCTAGCCCGGGACCAGGGTTCAATTCCCCGCCTCGGCGGGTCTTGGGCTCAAAAAATTCCACGGACCTGATAATTCTCGCCTCGGTGCCTATTCCAATCATGTAGTCCCACTCTGCAATTCTGGGCAATAGCTTGCCTAATCTCCACAACGGCCCCCACAACGCTAAGGATGCCTGGCCTCCACCTTGGGGGTGCCCAGGAGTGGACGCCTCACAGGGAAAGCCAGGATGGGTTCCACAGCGGTATTCGTACAAGCGCCTTGAGACCCTTGCGGGTGAGTAGTGCGCTATACAAGTATCAATTTACATATTCAGTCAGAGTGCTGTTCATTGATTTTTCCAGGATCTTAGCCATTATAGGCAGGCCGGCAATCGGCCGATAGTTCTTGAGCTCTATCGGGTCTAGCGTAGGTTTTTTTAAGATAGGCCTAATAGTGGCCATCTTCCAGCATGCTGGAAAACTGCCTGACTCCAGAATTTGATTGAATAACGGCGTTAGGTCCTCACCAATCCTATTTGCAACCAGGTGTAGTACCGTAGCAGGGCAGGGGTATTTAGGTGATCCCGATTTTAAGGAGAGAAGTAAATTACAAACTTCCTCTCGACTAATCATAGGAAAACTAGTTAGTTCCTTCAAAGGTGGTCCCACTGTCACCTGTGAATGCTATACTATATCTGGATGCTGACAAGCTTCGGAAAGGTTATCATAGATAACTTGTACCTTATTTTGAAAGAAGATTGCCATCTTATTGCACATAATTTGATCAGGATGAAAAGTAGTGCCCAGTTGGGATTTAGAGAGCAAATTAACTGTTTTGAAAAGTTCCCTAGAGGAGTTTCCCGCCTCCTCGATTTTAGTGGCAAAAAACTGCTTTTTTGCCTCTATGATTGCCATCTTATATTCTTTAAGGGCAATATTGAATCTTTCTTCTACAGGCTGTCTGTAGTCATTGTTCCGGCGGCATGTAACACTATGAGATAAATGTTCTAGTGTCTAAAAGGTCACCTTCAGCATAAGATTTCAGAAGCACAAGTAACAATTTGGGTTAATTGTATTGCCTTATCTTTTTTTTAATGTCTGCACCCTGACATGGGTTAATGTCTTTAACTCTATTTTTAATACATTCTCGACAAGCTAGCTTCAGTGCAGACCTTTTACAAAAAAATCTTAAGGCTCATAACATCCTATTAACAAACCTGGATTTGCTTCTTGGTGCCTTTGACACGAGTCCGCTGGCAACAGGACAATAGCAAACTCTGTATACAGCTTTCTGATTTCTTTCTATGAGGCTCATCCTCTGTTATTTTAGATGCGTCTGGGATTCCATTCTGCTTTATCCAGATATTAGTTAGAAAAGGTATTTTCTGGCAATACAAGGACCAAAGTGTAGTGGAGCTAGCATGTACTCTGAAACTCCACCAGACCTCAATTGTTTCAGTACCACAAGCCCTGCTAGTATTGAGAAACTTCACACGATTTCACCTCAAAAACATTCTGCTTTTTATTCTCCACAGTACTCTAGACCACAATCACTTCTATGATTGGGCTGTGTTCCGAACTATGGGTCATTTTATGCTTAGCAAGAGCTAAGCCATCCTGGTATTGCTCTTTGTACCATATGCTGTGGTGCTGTCGCTCAGCCAAGTGTGTCCGCATGTGCTGGTTAAGCTCAGGCCGCTTATTGTAGCATTTCCCGCAATCTGTGCATATGTAGGGCCTGAGGCGTGCATGTGTTTTCTGGTGTCGGACAAGGTTTGAGCAGCTGCTGAAGCCTTTCCCACACAGCTTGCATCGATAAGGCCTCTCACCTGTGTGACTTCTATGGTGGAGTTTAAGACTTTTGTTGTCACTGAATCGCTTATCACACTCTGAGCACTTGTAGGGCCTTTCCCCAGTGTGCGTTCTCTGGTGCACTATTAATCTGGAATTATTGAGAAAGCTTTTCTGGCACTGGTTACATTGGAATGATCGCTCCTGAGCATGAGTCTTTTGGTGAAGTGTGAGATAGGTGTGTGATGTGAAGGTTTTTTCACATTCACTACACTGGTACGGCCTCTCCCCTGTGTGGTTCCTCAAGTGTATTTTCAATTTAGAGCGAATGACAAAGCTCTTCTCACACACTGGGCACTTAAAGGGGCGCTCTCCTCTGTGCGATATTTGATGGCGGCTAAGATTGGCACGGCTGATGAAGCTCCTGTCGCAAGAATTGCATGGGTACGACAGCTCACTAGTGTGTGTTCTTAAGTGTACATCCAGGAATGTATTTGTAGTAAAACTCTTTTCGCACAAGGTGCACTGAAACTGCTTTTCTGGAACTTGAGGTTTATGCTGTGCTTTTGAGGGAAAGTAGGCTGGTTTGAATGGAGTGGAAATAGCTGGCTGGAGTCCATTGCGATGAGTCTCCATCTTTTGTGCCCTATCCTGATTTTCCAAAAATGACCCCTTTTCAGAGCCTTGGGAGCTATTCTCTTTGATCTTTTTGAGAAGCAAGTGCCTGGTATAAAGGCTATCGACTAACTTCTGATGACGTTGGTTCTTTGGAGCCATTTCACTTGGCAAGGCACCTATAAAAATAAATTTAAAAAACACAAAGTTATAAAAGAGACAGCTCAAAGGAGGGGATATGGGTTGAGGATGTGGGGAGAGAAATGGGGATTGGTATGCATTTTCATGGTTTTATTTTTAAATGAAAGGGTGACGGCAATGCATGAATACATACGTCAGTATTCCTTATTAATACTCCTTTATTTATTTATAAAGTTTTGTATAGAGCGAACATGACCCTTTAGAGGCCAGGGCAAATATTACAGCACTCTAGTACCCAACTTAAATCTGAGAAATGAACAGAAGATTCTTATTACACAAAGCCTCTGAACATTTCATGAGAAATATTTTCCAAACCCTTCCACATAGCAGCCCATTAGACAAGATAGGCACATGCGCTTCATCTACCTCTTCATCATCTCTTCTTTCCCCAACCATGCCCTCATTCACCAGATCATTAATGCACGCCCTGCCCAACTACTTAGCCCTCCAATATCAAAACAAAGTTCAACAGCTCACTTGGACTAGTACCACTTTATCGCACGTAGATTGTCAACACCTTGTGTGATTTATTCCTCAAAATTCTTTGAGGACTACTACAATAAACCTCTGCTTGAAGGGAGCTGGTTATTACACAAAACCCTCACCTACTTAGGGGCATGTTACATTTCTGGCTTAGCGTCTTGGGAGAGAAAATCCAAGCACTGAAGTGACCACCTACCAATGGTATATACTAGATAATCTCTGAATTTGAAACTGCCATAGCTAGCTGATCATCACTAAGACAACATAACATTTTTTGAGGTTAAGTTAAAAAATTTTTTATGAGAATCTTTCTTTCACAAGCTTATACAATACTGGCAAAGCCAATGGGTCTTGCTTATATTTCCGATATAAAGCTCATCACAGTATGAATGCTTGTTACGGATAGAGTGCGCAGGCACACACAAACACACTCTGGTTTTGGTGGTGGTAATGATGCTGGTTGGTGGGGATAATGGTGGAGGGCGTAGGTAATGGCAGTGATGGTGGTTATGGTACAAATAGTAACACTAAATGCTAGTGGTGCTAATGTTAGTATATATAGAGTACATGTATATATTAAAAAGTGAATGGGCGAGGAATTAGCATAATTTTAGGTATAAAATAGTCCGTTATGCATTGAAATGCAAGCACTTCATAAGAGGTGGAATGATACACCAAACAGCTAATTGCATAAAGTGACAACAACACACAAAAAACAAGCCCACAATAGTGCTGCCATCCCAAATCAAGAAAATCGCAAATCATAAATATGACTGAAACAAATTAATATATTACTCACGTGTGGTAGTCTTGCTAGCAGAGGTACTTTCCCCATAGGTGTGCTGGCTCATAAAGGGAAGGTCTGGAAGATGCTGAACTCTGCATAAAATATCAGGAGTAACTCGGTAGCCTAGAACATAGATGCAGATACATCAGTATGCTAAAATGTGAAATAAAGAGTTCTGCGATAACAGGCCACATCCTCATGCCATAACTGACACAGCCTGTCAACTGTTGACTGGGCAGTGGTGGGGATTGGTGGAGATGGGGAGGGAGGATGATGTCAATGCCAGAAAATGCCAAAAAGGAAACCTAGATCTCGCATTATAAAACAACAGGCATTTATTGATTATTCACACATCTCAACTGCCCAGCCCAACTGGCACATCTACATCATCCATTGCTATTTCGTAGCCATAGACATAAGAGAGGGATCACAAAGGATCCCACAAAGTATGTACAGATCGACAGATTAACAAAATAGACATCAGAGACACAGAAACGAAACAAGCATTGGCAAAGCCAACAAGTTTCGCCTATGCAAGATCTATTGGCTTTGTCGATAATTTTTTTTTAAAATGTTGTGCAACATGGTTACATGGCTTAAAGTAAACAATTTTCTTTTAACAAGTGTGATGATGCGGGCAGCGTTGACAGCATCATAGCGTTTTTTTTTTTTACTTTAAGCCATGTTGCACAGCAGCTTTCGCTGCATGTAAAAAGAAAAGCTCAAGCAATACAAGGGAGGAGGGTGGGGGTCGGGGAGGACAATGGACTGCGGGAGGGTGGGGGGGTTCACACTCGAAAACAATACACAATATCATTCATTCTCCAACCAGCAGTAACTGCCTTTGAAAGCCTAGTAGGGTGCTGGGCTAGTAGTCTGTTGGCAGCTCTCTATTTGCAAACAGGTCTGAGCCTTTGTAAGATGGCAGTGCTGTGCGACAACCCTAAGCCTGACATGCTTGGCTCTAGTCGAAGCATACCTTTCTCCCATAGGTACCGCCTTTCGGAGAATTAGAAGTGATTCATGGTAAAAACCTGCCTCTAGTACAGGTGAGCAAACCAACAAATTAACAGGGGGTCTGATTCGGATCTTCATGCACGAACCAAGCCCTGAAAATATTTGCTATGTAAAACATACAACTAACATGGCGCAAAATATAACAAAGTCTACTCAAAATTTAACAAGCATTGGCATAGCCAATAGGTCTCGCTTTTGGAACCTTATATGTGTTTATCCATGCAACACTGGATGTTGTTTAATCAAGGATATTGTGCTGGATAACTAAACACTTATAATGTCCGAAAGGCGAGACCTATTGGCTATGCATTGGGGGGCCTTATAAGTGTTTAGGTAGAGCTATTGACTTTGCCAATGTTTCTAAGCTGTGCTGTAGAGAAGTGTGGCTGCTGTGCAGCATGCTGAGAAGTTGTAATTAAAAAGTGTAAGAAGCACAGAGTGATGCCGTGGTGGCCCCGAGTGATGCCGTGGTGGTCCCGAGTGATGCCGTGGTGGCCCCGAGTGATGCCGTGGTGGCCCCGAGTGATGCCGTGGTGGCCCCGAGTGATGCCGTGGTGGCCCCGAGTGATGCCGTGGTGGCCCCGAGTGATGCCGTGGTGGCCCCGAGTGATGCCGTGGTGGCCCCGAGTGATGCCGCGGTGGCCCCGAGTGATGCCGCGGTGGCCCCGAGTGATGCCGCGGTGGCCCAGAGTGATTGCCGCGGTGGCCCAGAGTGATTGCCGCGGTGGCCCAGAGTGATTGCCGCGGTGGCCCAGAGTGATTGCTGCGGTGGCCCAGAGTGGTGGCCCAGAGTGATTGCCGTGGTGGCCCCGAGTGATTGCCGTGGTGGCCCCGAGTGATTGCCGTGGTGGCCCCGAGTGATTGCCGTGGTGGCCCCGAGTGATGCCGTGGTGGCCCCGAGTGATGCCGTGGTGGCCCCGAGTGATGCCGTGGTGGCCCCGAGTGATGCCGTGGTGGCCCCGAGTGATGCCGTGGTGGCCCCGAGTGATGCCGTGGTGGCCCCGAGTGATGCCGTGGTGGCCCCGAGTGATGCCGTGGTGGCCCCGAGTGATGCCGTGGTGGCCCCGAGTGACAGCGTAAAAATAGAAGGCCCGGAGACTTGATGCAGATCACTCCTAGAGAAATCATCCAGGCAGGCACAGTCTGGAGTGCATACCAATGCAGGGCACCAAGCTGTGCCATCTGTAATCAGAAAGAAATGAGAGGGGATGAGGGACACGCACTGTGTACGAAGCACCCAACTATGTGCAGTGGCGTAATGAGACTTGAGGGGCCCCCTGCAAAGTACATGGAGGGGCCCCCTCTGGACTCGCTCAGGAGCTCTCAGGCCAGGTCACTGTGCTGAGGGGGACACCTGGAGCTCGGGCCCCCTGCACTGCGGGGGCCTTTGTTACGCCACTGGCTATATAGCTGCAGGACACCTGTGCCATGGTGGGGACGGTGAAGAGATGAGAATAGGGGCCAAGGTGCATGTGAAGCAAAGAGGGCGTAGGTGGGTAGAAAGAAAAGACAAAGTGACGGACAGAGGCAGAGAATGACTATAGAGAGAAAAGAAATAGGACCGGAATCCGCATTAAATACAATAATGCTGAACAGAAAAATGGAGGTAGAGAAGAGCTTGATAACATGTCAGTACTGAGGCGGAGGCGTTATGGCCAGAGTAGACTACTTTGGGGGAAAAATGTGGATGAAAACTTCAACAGGAAGGAGTACTTGGTCCAAGCTCCACAGAAAAGACAAACTTACGAGGGCAGATGAAGAGAAACCAGAAACCTACAGGAAATGACATACGAAAAACAATAAGAAGCAAGGAAATCAGAGTGCCAAGCAAGCCAACAAATGGTAAGTTATAGGTGGGATGTAAACCCCATATAAGATTTAATTACATTTTTTTGTGAAAAGACATTTGGCAAGCGCTGAGCGGGCGAAACCTAAACATCCTTTAGAAGGTATGTAGAAAACAAGAGAAAGAATGTAAACAGAAATACAGGCAAGAGTAGGTGCCTCCAACAAGTAGCTCTTGAGCTACTAGTAGCTCTCCAACTACCTTTGAGCAACTCTCCAGTGGACAGCTCTGCCTAGTAATATAGAAGCTTGTACTTAGTTGAATTATTATTCCTACACCAAAATTAAAATGCATACATTCAAGACAAAAATGTGTGCATTTTCAGAACACAAGCAGATGTTTGGAGAAAAATGGTTAAATTTTCAAAATTAATTTATAGCTATTTTTTGAGTTGGAGAGTTACGTATTACCCATGTTGATTCATCACAAAATGATAGTGCTTTTTCACTTTTGGGCAGGCAACCCTGTTTAACACACTGCTGATAATCTTGGATGAGGTGGCCAATACCACATCACTAAAATTAGTAGCTCTGGATGATTTTCATTGAACATAAGTAGCTCTTACTACAGAAAATGTTGGAGACCCCTGGGCTAGAGTGTCCCGTTAATGTTGTAATACAAGTGTTGGCGATGAAACAAAATTGGAGTTATGTGGTTTTAGCCGATACTCCTCTGTGCCCAAAGCCATACAGAAATTTCGAACAAAAAGACTGGTGCGCATCAAATTCGCATTATAAATTGGTCAGTGGGATGTAGCCTCAGAGAAGGATGAAAAGCGAACCCCAAACCCATTTTTCTCATTACCTTATGACATATTCATCTCCATTATTTTCACTGGAATATGAACCCACCTAGTTTGTTCACTTCTAAGATAATTTCAAACAATCTCGTCCTCACCTGTGGATATGCCCGTTTTAGCAGCATCTTTGTGCGTCACGTTGCGCTGGTCCTGGTTCTCTTCTTTAACGCGTAATAGAGTGTCACTGTTGAGGATTGTGTATCCTGGTTCAAGAAAATAATAAGCAAATGGTCAAAAGCACCTGGAATGGCAATTATCTAAAGTGTGATTTATCAATCATACGGAAGAGCTTAGCAATAATGGGTTTTGGTGTGCCGGTGAACAACCGTACACTAACATGCTGCAAACACGTCTGTATTGGTAGCCTCTTTGTGGACTGCAGTTGTATGTAAATAAATCAGCTACGGTTTCAAGAAATGCTCACTCCCTTAGTAATGTTAATTCATTGCAACTGCACTATACCTCAATGTAGAAATTCCATGTGGATTCCTTGAGCCACTGAGTAGTCTACTCGGTGCAATCTGCCATAAATATCGATTATTCAAAGTAATCTCTTAGTAACCATGAGGACACTGAAGACTTCTTTGTGAGCAGACAAGTGAGGACATCCAGATACAATTTTAAGACTGCAAATGTTAAACCTGGATTGTTCTGGATCTGAATCCCTAAAAGCTGGCTCCCGTCTCAGCAGGTGATCTGTTGGTTCTAGTTGGTTCCCTATCTCTAATGGGTGCACCTGCCAACTGAAAATCCCAAAATGGAGCAGCACATTTTGAGAGATAGGCCTGTGAGACTCCGGGCCTGATGTAGATCTCTGCGGATGGGTTACTCTGTCACAACGGTGACGGATATCCCATCCACCGAAATACAAATTCCATTATATCCTATGGGTTTATATTTCAGCCAACGGGATTTTTTTTAAATTTTTTTTTTAAACCGTTTTTATTGCAGAACATTGTAATGTAATAAGCAGCATACAGTCATAACATTCCTGCACCGTTCAGCCAACAGGATATCCGTCACCATCCACCGAGACTAAAATCAGGCCGTTAATATTCAAAAGGAACAGATGTTGGCTGGCTTTGAGGGCTGGCCCAGTTCCAGCTCCATCAGTCTCACATCTTTTACCAATCGAAAACCAGTTTTGATTGTAATTGGTCCCCCTAAATTGTGTCCAACATCTAATACACCAATTACTGCATCCAAGCTATCCATTTTAGTTTACCACCAAGACTCAGTTGCCTTCATAAACTATCTGTTGGGAAGTCGAAAAGCATCATTGGGTGGGCCACATGTTAATTTTGGATGATGGAACTTGGCTGGCCTATCTATATATATTTTTTTAATTAATTTTGGAGATTCACAGCCTCCTTGGCGTTTACAAACTGAATGGTCTTTCATTGGTGTACACCCACTTGGAAACTAATGAAAAGGGCAAACATACAATAGCAAATTTGATGCACTGTGGTATTCTGCCTGGCATATTTACCCCATTGATCAAAACGTGCATACAAAGCTGACAGTAAAACCCTGAGGACCTAATAACTCCAGAGATGAACTGACTATGCCCAAACCTTTCCCTATAGGTAAAACATTAGCCATAGGTGTTTGGCCAAAGCACTACCATTATGTTTGGAGTGGTTTCTCAGACTCAGAGGGTGCTAGGACCGTCTGTGGTTGTGATATCCCCAATGTTAACTGTCACACTCCGTTTATGTAAATAAAATGTTACATTATGGACTGTTGAATTGATACGGAGTCGCTGATTTCCAAACATTAAAATATCTAGTTCTCGTTCTACATCGTCAACAATTCCTGTCAAACCAAGAGGAGTTATCATTCATTTCTTGGAATTTACCGACTTATTGACAGTACTTTCTGCAGCTAAGGCAAAAAAGTAAGTTACTTGGATGACTCGATTAATTTTCTTGTCTTAATATATCTCCAACGCTACTGCAGCCAGAAGGAAGGAGTTCCTTAATCTTCGAGCTCCTCTACATTCTTTGGGACCAGATATGGTCTTTTTCATTCCTACCTCTTTAAAGTGGCCTTTCAGAATAATACTACCACTTTTGAAGACCCGGCTGAGCTTAAAAAGTGTATACAATCACATACTATGGTCAATATGAACTCAGCTGGACCTTCTGCTGGTTGATTCTCTTTTCTCGAGTTTTTCAGATAGTTCACAAAGATTGTCCGGCAATGTTTATTACAATATTTAAGTCATCATTGGCAATGTTTTAACCCGTTCCGTGCCCATGACGGAACCACTCCGTCATGAGCCACGGGTGCGCTGTGCTCATGACGGAGTGGTTCCGTCATGCTGCGGCCGTTGGCGGCCGCTCCGCCCACGCGGCGCTAATTCCCCGCCTGTGCGGGTGATTAGCGCAGTGGGCAGAGTCGTGACGGAACCACGCCGTCATGAGCACAGCTCACCCATGACTCATGACGGCGTGGTTCCGTCATGAGCACGGCGGCACCGCAACTGCCCCCAAACGCCCCCAGCGCCGCGGCGGAATTCCTGCCGCGGCGAAGGGGTTAATATGATATATTTGTTTCTTATCCTTACAGATGCATCTTGTATGTTTACATTGTGCGGTTCTTCCTCCTGAATGCAAATGGCCCTTCCCTTTTGGGTGCGTCATCGTTTCATGTGTCATCAGCACCCTGTTTATCTCTTTTGTTATTTATTCAGGTATGTTTTTGAAGTCGTCCTTTTTGGATATATACCGTCTCTCCTTTTTTTTCGTACTCCTCCCTTTCGTCTTCCTTCTCTCCTTTATTCTCTGCTGGTTGCTCTGTTCTTTTTTCTCTTTATATATCTTTACTTCTTTTTGTTTATTTTCATCTGGCCTTTTCTTAATTATTTCAATGTTATCAAGAAATGAATGTATAATTTCTCGTATATAATTTCAGGGAATATCTTGGAACATTAAAGGACTATTAATCCAGTGAAAAGATGAGAATTGTAGCCCAACTGAGCAAGTCTAGTCCAGATCTAGTTCTCCTTCAGGAAACCCACCAGACTGAATTGGAAGCTTTAAAGTTTAAGAAATCCTGGGTGGGAAATGTGTTTGTTTCTCCTTCCCCGACCAACATAGGAGACCTTTGGTCGTCGTTCAGCTCTTTTTCGAAGCACATGCCTGTGGCGGCATACACCTTGCGTGAGTGCCCAGGGGAGCGCCACAAGCACGAGTATGTGCTTCGAAAAACAGCAGACTGCTCTCCCCAGCGCGCGCACCACTAGCGGGCTCACCTCCTGCTCCCCCTCTCACAATTAACTTTCACGGCTGCGCTTGTATTTCAGTGCTTGTTCTTTATTTCTAGCCCAATGTTTGTTCCGCGAGGTACGCTTGATGGCAGAGTCACGGGCATCGAGATTCGAGGCTTTCTGTTCTTTCCGACAGAAACTTTAGATTTTAAAAACCAGCCTTCTGGCGCCAGTGCCCCCGAGGTACACATTGGCAGTGTTGAGGGTAAACCGCTTTCATATCAACATTCTAGAATCCGCGTTTCATAAACTCCTCAGGACATTTAAGCAGAGGACAGCGTGAAATACCGTGGCT
This sequence comes from Triturus cristatus, assembly GCF_964204655.1. Classification (NCBI taxonomy): domain Eukaryota; kingdom Metazoa; phylum Chordata; class Amphibia; order Caudata; family Salamandridae; genus Triturus; species Triturus cristatus. The sequence goes on from NC_140590.1 coordinate 410,785,048, forward strand.
GATTAAGAGTTTACCTTTGATCCTTAAAAAAAGGGTGACACATGCAGAGGTATTTACAAACCATACAGCGCAAACCAGTCATTATTCAAATACTATCAGATGTCCGGGCATAAACACATCATTTTGCGTTAGCCCCCCGTGGAACCTGTTATTTCCGCTCTTAGTTCTTTTCTTGCATGTTTGTCGTTAAAGGCTCCTCCGTCTGCCCGCTGTGTTGCGTGTGTCTTTCTGCCGACTGTGGTACCCGTTCTGCCCATGTGAAGGACGCTTGCACTGCTGCTGGGTGCCCTGTACTTGTTCGGTTTGTGAGTGATGCTTGTGCTGACTCCGCTCACGTTGTTCTTAAAATAACATCAAAATGATGACTCGCTTTACCGCCTGTATGTCTGCTGGGTCCATGTGTTGGGAAAAACAGGACATACTATTACACAGTTTAATTGGGGGGAGAATGGGGGTAGCTTGTCCTGCTACAGGTAATGGTGGCGTCGTGTGAAGAAAGCTTGCACTGATGCTGGCCAGACTACGCTTGCTGTGTTGAAGGAAGCTAGCATGATTTGTACCTGTGTACCAGTTCTCTGTGAGAAACACAACCGTTGTTCTCTAAATCATTTCTGCCCTCTGTGAAGAAACCTTGTACTGCAGTTTCACGTTATATGTATGCTGTAAAGCGAGAGGGAAGCTTGCATGACTGTTGACTGAGCTGTGCGGCAGTACACGTGTTAGGGTAGAATGAAAGCACCGGCTGATCTGGTTATGTGGAGACCTTGCCCTGTCGCTCTCTGCTCAGTGTGACTCTAAAGAAAGCTTCACTGCTGCCCATGTTATGCTTGTTATGTATGTGGAAAAGACGCATGTCTACGAGTACACATACTTCACCTGTTCAGTGTGGCAGTGAGGCTTGCTAAAACCTTTGCACTATATACAAACACCGAAACAATTGACATTGGCAGTGCTTGTTTGAAGTGAATCAAGCGACTTTGCTTTTGTGTGCAACTTGCAATGTGAACAAACATTGGCATAGCCAATAGGTCTCGCCTTTGGGACCTTATAAGTGTTCAGCCATGCAGCAGTTGATGTTGTTGTACCAAGGATATTGTGCTGCATAACTAAATACTTATAAGGTCCCAAAAGCGAGATCTATTGGCTATGCCGATGCTAGTTTAGAGAGGTGTTCTTTTCCCCAATTTGTGTCCCAGTGAATGCATTCACAATTATTTTCTACAGTTAATAACAGTGCCCAAGTAGACTCATGGAGGCTCTCAAACCCTACATCACGGGATTATACTTACTACTCATCCTCTCATTGTACACTTTCATGATTAGACCACATTTTTCTTTCCAAATCTCTTTCTCAACATCTTATACATCTCATATTTCTCCTATTATAATTTCTGATGATGCTATGGTTATTACTGACTTTGATTTGGTTCCTCCCTGTTACCCTTCGCATAGATGGAGTTTAATATCTCTCTTCTACAAGATGCTCAATTTTCTAGTTCCTTTACTTTCGAGTTTTTTTCTTTTAATGAGAATCCTACTATTTCTACTTCTTTACTTTGGGATACTTTTAAAGCATCAGCGAGGGACTTTATTTTAAATTATGTTTCTCAGATGAAAAAGAGTTGTGCTAAGGAGCACATTGCTTTGTTTTCTTCTATCAAATCTTAGAGCAACATTATTTTTCTTCTAAATAGTCTGATTTTCATAATTTATTACAAGCAAAACTAAAATGTAACTATTTCTACTAATAAAGCTAGTTCTATACTTCTTTGGAAAAATGCAGGATATTACGGGGGTAGAAATTAAGCAGGTAAATTAATGGTGATTTATTTCAAAATCTGAAAAGAGGCGAGTTATTTAATCAGTGATGACTGCACAGGATAGTTCAATTACTAATCAGAAGGATATTGTCGAGGAATTTGTTAACTTCTATATTTCCTCTATATAGAGGTGTGAGGCAGGCTGTCCGCGATCTCCTTTATTATTTGCTTTGGCACTTCAGCCCTTTCTTTCTCGGATTCGTCATAACACCTCTATTTCTGATTTCATTTATGGTGACCATCACTTAAAATTTGCTGCATATGCGGACAATATTCTTTTGTTTCACTTCCTCTCCGGAAAAATCTTTACCTTCTCTTTTTCAGCAATTTTTTTTTTTTTTGGTAGTGGATATAAAATTAATAAAAGCAAAACAAATTCTTTCTCTTACTAAATACACCTTTAGTAATTCTTACCCCATTACGGGTTTTTAATGGTCTACTTCTGTTAAAATTAAAATAGTTGTGTATCTGGGTTATGAATTCTATATCAGAGACTATAAGGAGTTAAATTTTAAAGAATTAAAAACACAAGCAGACAATATTTTTTCCTCTTGGAATCGTTTATTTTTATCCTTTTGGGGTCATTTAGATGCAATTATAATGACGATTGCTCCTATTTTTTATTTCTTCTTTCTATGTTACCAATTCATATCCCCAAGAACTTTAAAAAAAAGTTGAACTCATTACTTCAAAAACTTTTATGGCATCATAAGAAATCACAATTTGCTCTGACTACTTTGCAACGTCCTAAAGTGGCTGGTGGAGTTAATTTTCCAGATTTCTATTCTTATCATAAAGCTTTTATTTTGCGGCAGACTGTCCTTTGGACTTCTGAAGTGGTTTCACCTTTTTTTCCATTATAGTTAGAACTTGAAAAAAACTTTCCTTCTGTCCTTTACTTTTAAGTAAGTCTTGTTCCTCTCTTCTTTCAAGTCGTTTCTGCATTCTCTGGTATTAAAGCATACAGGTTGATTGATTAAGTCCACGTTTCCCCCTACTCAATTGTCTCCCTCCATATTTCTTAGAATGCTGTGATGGTACAACTCTTTAATTCAAATTAATAATAGAGCTATTTTTGGGAAGCTTGGACGAATAAGGGCCTTATGTGGGTGTATCAACTCTTTCAGGATAGTGCTCCTCCTTCTTTTCCTCTATTTTGTCATATTTATCACTTTCCCAAGTATTTTCACTCTCGTTTCAGTTTATTGATGAGTGTGATACTCGATCAGTCCTTCTCCATTCAATCCTCTACATCTCGGTTAGCCCCTTTCTCCTCTGGATGTACTGGCTCCTTAGATCAGGCCCTAGAGCACCTGTTACTAATATATGTCTTATGAAGCCTGACCCCGCTAGAAACAAATACAAGGTTGAACTTTTATGGAAAAAAGACTATGTTGGGATGTTGCTTTTAGCAATAAAATATGGGCACATATTTATAATATTTCTAGATCAGCTAATGTTACTCAATCCTTATTCTTTATTTATCACAGATGTTACTTCACTCCAGTACAAGGTTCTAAGTTCTCTTCTGATGTTACTGCTAAATGTTTCAGGCAGATTTTATGCATATGTTGTTTCACTGTCCTAAGACACTCATTCTGGCGCAGGGCTTGGTCCCAGATTAGATGAATTTTTAGTATACAACCTCCTTTCAATATCCTTTATTTATTTTTGGGTATAATCTCAATCCCCAACTCCATTGTTACCCGGTAACAAGTTGTTAGATGTTTTATTGGCACTTCAGCAAAATATTTTAAATTGAAAATTATCAGTTATCAGGTAAATCATCATACTTGGGGGCTATTTCGATTGCGGTTGGAAAGCCTCCGACCACAGGTCAGAGGCTTTTCAAACGACAGTCGGTTTCAATTCTAACCCCCTACATTCAATGTAGGCAGTAGAATTGAAACCAGATGATCATTCTGGCTTGATTCCGATGGGCTCAAGGAGCCCAGCGGCTAGTCTGACACCGGCTCGTAATCCCAATGGACTGCGTTTCTGCTGTTGGAGTTATGTGCCCCTAGTAGGACACCCTTCTCTTTGCGGCTTCCAGTTGGGGTAAGAGGGGGCAACTATGGTGCCACCCTGTTGATCCCTGCACCGTATGGCAGGCATTCTGAGGTGTCAGCCACACGGTGCAGGGATGAACACAATCTCCGATTTCCCTATGGGAGGTTGTGCTACGGCCGCTTTACGGGAAATGGGAGTATGCCACCTGCTATTAATGTATCGTTTTTTGAGATGAAAAGAACACATTCATACTACATTCTTTCAACTTCTACTGCTCTACAATTTGAAAGATTCTTGTGTACAAGGTGCTTCTACATGGCCAAACTTTCACAATTTTGGTCTTTCTAATTTTTTCAATTTGCAAAATAACAACTAACTGAAGAAGAACTCCGTGGTACTGCTATTACATTACGAAACATCTGCCAACAGCTCATTTAGTACAACCATAATGGAGTTGCTGCTATAACAATTGATACAGACAATTTGTCACTGCAGTCTTCACTAGGGAATAAGGCTGATGGATGTCATGTTACCCAGGGAAGTTAGAGCTGTATGGATCTCCCTCATCACTCTCCTGTAGAGTTCCTTCTGCCAATCGCCCAGTAGTCTCCATTCCTTCTCTGAAAAATATGCAGCCACGTCACTGAACGTCACAGAGACCTGAAATGAGAAAAACTGAAACCTCGGTATGTGCACTGTGAAACATCATTTTAAGCGGCAATTAGCTTCTATAACCCACAGCATCACTACAATTTCTGGGTAAGTGCAGTGACATCTCCTAAAGGTACTGCATCCCAAATGGTTTCTGAAACCAAACCACTACAGCTAATACAATGAATAGTTTTAAATCTGGCGATGGGAAATGCAAGAATTCCGGCATTATATTTAGTTGACCCACCTCTCTATCAAACGAAATACCATACTAGATCAACTTCATGAAGCCAAGAAGGCAATTACAGCTTTCCAAAACATAAAACTTATCTTGTTATTTCACTGCCCAAAAGATCTGTCAATATTATGAACAGCAGGTGTTTCCAATCAGTTGATCGCGATCTACCCTGCTCGCAGACACCTTCAGAGTAGCTTGCAGTCTTGAGTTCATTTTTAAATAAGGACAGCGTCGCATTTTCCTTTTAAGTTAGGGGAAGGCTATGTTTATTTTACTTTATTATGATCGGACTGCAGATAGCAGGGCCTGAAAATAAGCTGTGCTCGGTCAGATTTATGAGCGAGGCTGGGGTACAGCAGTAAAGACACGAGGTATTCAACACTTATATAAAAGTCCTTGTCAACTCAATATTGGAGCGTGAGCACAAATGATGTTTCTGAAGGCTTTTAAATGGGAGAAAAATTAAATGAAAAGTTATCTTAGTGACTAAGTTGTCTCTTCATATTTATTTTCTCCCATTTCAAAGTGTTGCATATACAAACAGCAGACCTCTTTCTCCCAAGGGCCAGTAGACATTGCGCCATATTTACAACCGAAAAATAGATGTTTTTGTTTTTTTTAAATGGGAGAAATTTAAAGTGAAGAAAAATAATTCTATGAAACAATAAGTCTTAATTTTTTTCTTCACTTTCAATTAAGTCAATTACGTCTGAATGTTTTATCAAGTATGTTTCTTCACTTTAGATTCCTCCCATTAAACAAATGGCTGTATTTTCCTCCTATACATATGGCACTGGGAGCAAGATGTATGCTGTTTGCAAATCTGACACTTGGAAATGGGAGAAAATTCAAATAATGGGTTTTATGGAATTCATATAAACAAAGTTAAATCTTCAGTTTAATTTTCTTCTATTTGAAAGTGTTGCCTATACACAGAGAAGGCATCTTGCTCCCAGTGGCTGGTAGACACAGTGCCATATTTATAACCGGTAAACACAACAATTATTTTAAGTGGGAGAAATTTTAAAAAATCGTTGTATGTTTCTGTTATACATTTAACTGTGCCACGTATGCTGAGAGCTATGTCCAGTGCCACAACTACATACGACATAGGCTGTCTGTCACCTATACACATAAATGCCATTCATACACATGGTTGTGCATCCCCAAAGACCACGCTCTCACTGGCACACAAAGCAGCCCCATCATGGTGCCCCTAGCCAAATTATTTTGTTCAAACCATAGTGTCGGGTTCTATGGACATCACGTTTAAAATAAACGAAGCTGGACTTGGAGGTGTCTGGCAACAATGTGCGAGTTGTTTAGCCTTCAGTAGCTCACAATGATTTTTAGTGATCAGAAGACGCTCTAACTACAGAAAAGTTTGGAGACCCCTTATGAACAAGAGATCTTCCAAACAGCGAATCTGTAAGCCAACTAATGGCATGAACGCTCTGTCCCTCTGTGGTGCTCCTGTTCTAGCATCATCTCAGTCACGAACAGTGAGATGAGAATTTCCTATGACTGATGGTTTGTAACAATTATCCAGAAATGTAAAATAGCAATATACCTCCAATGGGGAAAGGTCACTGGGACACTTAGAAAATTTGAAGTATGGCACGACTTGCCCTAGCACCAAATAACTAATCATGTTTTACAAAAGACCCATAACTACTGTTACAGCCCAGTAAATTGTGTTTCTTCAAAAGGGACAGGAAAATGCCACTGTTAAAACATAGTATAATTTTATCATGTTGCATTTGCTTTGACTAAGTCCAACTTGAAAAATATAGTTGCAAGTAATTATTGAATCTCTTTCAAATGTTATCTATAACAGGTCTACTAGTTCTTACTAAGCATTCAGTTTGTTACAGTAGACTGGTACTCCTCTAATATTTAATGGTTAGCCACGAAAAGTGATTCTGGTGTAGTGAAAGGATTACCCTGAATCTTAATTACAGAATGAAGAAATCAACCCCTTCAAAAGACCTGAGAACTACACTAGCTTCTTGCCTAAATGGCCTACATGTTCTGCAACAAAATAAGATCTGGCAACTCATTTCTCATACATCATGAACCCTGTTCACAAACTGGTTCTAATTGCATGTATTTCACATCCAGAATACTCAAGCTCAAAATGGAGCAAGATATTGAAGAAGCCAGGTTGTAGAACGTTACAACGCCTGCCATTAAAACGCATACCGTTAATATGCATACCGTTAGCCCGACTTGCTGTCGGGGTGCGCTGGAAGATGGAATAGTACAATTTACTATTCCAACTCCAGTGTGTGCAATAGTAGGGAAGGTGTTGGGAGTTAACTAAAACACCTTCTACCCCCTATAACAAGCCTTTCGCGTTGCAACGACTTGCGTTGTAAAGACATGTGTTGCAACGCTTCCGTTGTAAAGGCTGTTTCCCACGAAGCCCTGCTCTAAAATTGTGTCTATCTTTATTTTAGATTAATTTCTTACTTTCTCTTTCAATGTTTCCTCTTGTCTGTCTAAAGAAATTGTGTGTGTGAGGCCTTACCTTGGGCTGCCGTGGTTTACTTGAGAGTATCTAGTGTTTACCACAGCATCCCAGTGCTACCAATACTAATCAACTGCAGTCAGATAACCAAAATGCTCCCTTACGCAGATGGCTTTCCTGGGGTACAAACCTCAAGCAACAAACGATTACTCTAGGACTTTTGAGTTTTTTTTTTTTTTTTAAACCATTTAATTAGGTTATCCATTTTTCAAATTATATTTAACATCAACATAATTTTCAGGTTACAGAAGGTGGATTTCATTTTTAGGATTGTGGGTGTGTAGGGTGGGTTAACTGTTGCATTGTCTGAATGGAAATGTAATTGCGTCTGTGTGCATTGGGTATGTGTGTGATCAGTGAACCGGGGATTGAACTGGGGTGAGTGATTGAGGGTAGGGATGTGGGGCGGGCATTTGTAGGTCTTTTTCTGTGTTGTCCCCTACGCAGGGCACAGGTTTATTTTGTGGTGCTAAATGAGTGCGTGTCTTCACGAGGAGTCCAATCATGCATCCGTGCGGGGGAGGTTGGAGTGGTTTACTCATTTGTGTTTGTGGTCGAGGGGTCTGGTAACCCGATTGCAGTGTGTGATTTTGTGGGTGAATGAGCGGGTGTCTCCTGACATCTGAAATTTTGAAGGAGTGTTGCCCACTCCATGGAGATGCAGCGGTGCCTTATCCAGTGTGTCTCCTTGAATCTAATTGCATCTTTTTCTGCTGTGCCCCATTTAATTACTGCCCCTCTACAGGCCGGCAGCGATTGGCCTACAGGCGCGTGCCAATGCATTGCGATACATCGCTTTGCCAGGAGGAGGGTCAGTGAAACAAATCGTCTTTCTACTTTTGCAGTCTTTCCTACGTCGGTATATCCCTAGTACACTTGCCTCCCATGTGTCGATGCGGGTGAGTCCTGTGGCCTCTTGTAGTGTGTTGTGTATTACCGCCCACTGGGGGTGTAGAGTGGGGCAATTCCAGAACATATATTGAAATGTTGCACTGGGAAGCTGGCATCATGGGCAGAGAAATTGTGCGGTAGGATAAAAGTATTTTGAGTTTCACCGGTGTTAAATATGCTTGGTGTAGTATATTAAATTGTATGTTTTGAAGCGTGGGTTACGTGACACTTTCTTGGGATGTTCTAATGCGATTTGCCATTCCTGGTCATGCAGTAAACACCCAAATTCCTCCTCCCATTTCTGCCTAAGCTGGGTGAGTGGTACGGCCGTGAGTTCCTGGATAGCCCTGTAGATCCATGTGGCGAGGTGGCGCCCTGTGCCCATGGTTAGAACAGTGTGGAGTATCGGGTGTGTTGCGCGTTCCCCTCTGGATAGATCCCAGGTCTGTTTACAGTCGGAGACGAGTTGTCTATGTAAGAGAAATTGTCCGTGTGGGAGCCCACTCTTCATTTGCAAAGAGGTCAAACGAGAGGAGTTGTCCGCCTACAAATAGGGACTCTACCTCCAGAAGGGAGTGTTCCGTCCATACATTTAGTTCGAGAAGTGTAGAGACTGCAGCCCTGGGGTAAGCCCGTCAGCGACAACAAATGGGTGTATAATCGTGTGTTGCGGGATAGGCGGTAAATTCGTAGCATACAGGACCTGGCTACTGTCACTTGAAAGGGGTGGGTCGGGTTTCGCCGGGTACCTGGTAGGAGTATGCGTGTATCACCGGGCTTGTTAGGGGTTCGGAGTCTGAACCGGTCTCTTCCAGATGGCGTCTCACTCTCTAGCGTGATAGCCCCTGGAGTTGTGCTGCAAGAAAGTAAGCTTCAAAAGATGGGCCGCTCAATCCCCACGGTCCACTGGTTGCTGTAATATTGTTAGGGCTAACCTTTGACGTCTGTTCCCCATATTAGGGAGACCAATAGGGAATTAAGTTCTCGTAGAAAAGATTGGGGGGGGATTACCAGCATGTTAGCAAGTGGTAGAGGAGGCAGGGCACTACTACAAGTTTTGCAAAGGAAATTCTTCCCACTGGGGCAAGGGGTAAGGTCCGCTAGCAGTTGATTTGGACACCTATGCCCGTCAATGCCATACGGAGGTTGCCTTCGTATAGGTCCCTGGGGTAGTGATAAGAGTCTGATTCTTAAGTATTGTGGGGCTTCCGCGCTCCAAGCCAGTCTGACTGATCCAATATGGATCTCTTGTGGAGGAAGGTCGATACAAAGGGGGTGTATTGTAGATTTTGCTCAGTTGACTTTTAGCCTAGCTGCTTGCGCAAAGTCATCTAGTGTTACCCATAGGGGTGCCAGATTCATTGTGATATCCCGTATATCTATATATATCAGTAGGTCATTAGCGTATAGGGACACGCTGAGAGTGATGCCTGCTAGTTGGATACCCAAATTATCACCCCCCCCCCCTTTGTGTAGTTGGATTGCCAATTGCTCTATTGCAAGGGCAAAGAGGAGGGGGGGGGGGATAGTGGGCATCCCCGAGGTGTACCACGCACCACCTGAAGGGGAATTGATATGTGAAGGCCCATACGGACTCGAGACGTAGGTTTTGTGTACAACAGTCTGGTGTAAGCCATGAGCATGGGACCCATACACACCTGCTGAAGGACCGCAAATGAATACGGCCATGTCAAGGTGTTGAATGCTTTCTCCAGGTCTAGGATCAAACATGCGGCGTTGGGGAATCGGTTCTGTGCCCCATCTTGGACATGGAATAATCTACGGATACTTTGGGAGGTGTTTATACGCGGTACGAACCTGCATTGATCAAGGTGCATCAGACTGGGAAGCATCCCAGTGTATCGGTCCGCTAGGATCTTGCCAAGAATCTTGCAGTCGGTTGATAATAGTGATTGGTTGGTATGAGGTTCGTAGTAAGGGATCACGGTCTGGTATTCGGAATGTTAGTTGTATGTATTCGCGCATGGAACTGGGGAGTTCCCTGGCTTTTAATGCTGCTCTGAATACTGTTTCCAGTCTCTGAGCCAGTTGTGAGGAAATTGTGCTATAGTATTTTAGCAGCAATCGCTGCCTGGGGCTTTATTTCGTGCCATGGTTTGGATTGCATTCTTAATGTCTGTCGATGTAATCTGCTCGTCTAGGGAGGGTCTGTCGGAAGGGGCAAGCTGTGGTATAGTGAGGGGATTTAGGAATTTGTTGATAGATTACAAACTGTCTAATGTCGGGGCTCCGTATATGTCCACATAGTATTTATGAAAAGCCTGTAAGATCCCTGCTTGTATGTAGGTGGAGGTTACCGTGGAGTCAGTTATTCTTGTGATTGGTTGTGTGTCCATGTCTTGTAAGATTAACCAGGCAAATAGTGCTCCGGCACAATCTCCTTCCCTATGAATTCTTGCAGTGTAAGCTTTAAAATTGTACCTGCGTGGGTCCGCGAGGGCCTTCGCATATGCAGTCTTGGCTTCCGCTAGCTGCGTTAGGAAATCTGCTCCGGTATCTGCGGTTTTCGTCAGAGTCGCTAATTGCTGCTCAGTCACTCGTAAGGTCCATTCCAGTGTCGCTTGTACTCCTGTAATTTACCTAATGCATGCTTCTCTTATGACTACATCAAAGGCGTCCTAGAGGAGGTTGTGTGTGCATTTTCTGCGAAGTAATTTCATATACTGTCCTTTTGTTCGTGTCTAAAACACTGGGTCTTCGAGGCAGTCTTGTGGTAATCGCCAACTAGGGATTGGGGTATAGGGGTGCGCCATCTAAGAGTTACGTCATGCGTATCATGGTCTGAGAGCACCCGGTCTAAATAAACTGTGTTTTGAATCATGGGGATGAGTGTTGCAGAACATAGAAAGGGGTCAAGTCGTACACGCAGATTGTGAGGGATGGAGTGGAAGGAATAAAGTTTGGTCGTCAGGTGTTTATGACTTCAGGCATCTAATAGTGACCATTGGTTCGTTCATGCACGGAAGCGAGCCATTTGCGTGTGTGAAGGGGAGGTAGGAATGGGATGGTGGGATCTGTCCAGGGAGAGGTCTAGTGTGCAATTGTAATCTCCTACTAGAATCCATGGCGAGGTTGTGAATTGGGCGAGGAAACACGATAAGGTCTCCCAGAATTTTTTCTGCTCCATGTTGGGAGCGCATATACTTCCTATTATTATCAGTTGTCCATCTAGTAGTCCTTCTAGAAGTGCACATCGTCCCTCTGTGTCTATTACCCTACGGGTCTCCTGGAAGGGAATTCCCGGTGTGAGCGATATCAGTGTTTCTGTGCGAACGCAGAGTATGCAGTGGCACAGAAGGTGCCCTGCCAGCGTCTCTTGAGTTAGTCCAGTTCCCCTATAGTGAGGTGTGTTTCCTGCAGTAGTACTATCTGCGCCTGTTGGCGCTAGATATACGCATGCATGGCATAGCGTTTCCGTGCTGTGTGTATTCCTCGGGTATTTAGGGTGAGGAATTTTAAATCTGTTATGCAAGTCATGGGGGTAGTTTACAATGTGGAAGGCGGGAGAGAGACTGGAGGCCCCCGTGTGAGAGTTGTCCGCGCCTCGTGAGTGGCCTACTGAAATCGTCTTTTGTGGTTGCCCATTATTTGGGAATAGATATTAGGTTGGGACGGGGCAAGGGGAACAATAAGAACTGAAACAGGGTTGAGACCCAATACTGGGGATCTGCTGCAACGGGCAGCATATCCAAACGGTACTAACATGAACCCTCTACTGTATTGTGAGGGGTGGCTTGCGGTGAAATACCGGGGCTTCTGTTAGGAGCGGCCCATTATGACCACATAGATGATTGGTGTGGGCTCTGGTTGGCAAGTTAGATATGTTGCGTTTGCGTATTGGTTGGGCCATATTTGTTGGGGTGCCAAAGTGGACGAGAGAGTAAGAGATTGTGTGGACCTTTAACTACTTCATTCACATAAGTAAGTGTGTCTGCCGTTTGTGGGGTGACCAGGGATGGGGTCACTGAGTTCGCACCGTAGGTGCTAGAGGCAATGGGGTCTTCCTCTGGAGCACGGGTACTCACAGTACGGCCAGCGGGCCGCCAGCAGCCCGGCAAGCCTTTCTTGGCGGCCCGGCAAGTCTTTCTTGGCGGCCCGCGGACCTTGCAAACATCGTACCGGTGTTTTTGTGTTTTTTTTTACAGCGTTAGCAAACAGACTCTGCTCTGTGGGGGCCGGGCGATTCAAGTGATAGCGCCCCTGCAGCTCCACTTGGACTAAGAAGCGGTGAAAAACAGCAAAGCCTCGTTATCATGCAAATGGTCTCTTAAAGACCTGTGAAGTACTCCGTGGGGCAGTGTGTGCGCCCAGGAAGGGAAGCTGCCTCAAGCTGCCACACAAGGGGGGAGCGAGGGGGGTGTGGGGGAGTGGACAAAGAATGACAGAGGACAGCAGGGTGTGAGTCGGGTGAGGTGACAGGGCAGAGACAAGGAGAGGCAGAGGCAGAGACAGATAGAGACAGGGGCAGACAGAGCTAGATAGAGGCAGGGACAGATAGAGGCAGAGACGGATAGAGGTGGAGACAGACAGCAATAGAGACATAGAGAGAGACAAAGATGGATGCAGAGACACATAGAGGCAGAGACAGGGACTGGGCAGACAGATCGAGGCAGAGACAGAGAGACGGAAAGGGAGACAGAGGGAGGGAGACAGACAGGGGCAGACAGAGCTAGATAGAGGCAGGGACAGACAGACAGACAGCGGCAGAAACAGAGAGAGACAGGCAGATACAAACGGAGCAGACAGACAGACGGAAAGGGAGACAGAGACAGGGACAGACAGAGAGGGACAGACAGAGACAGGGACAGAGAGAGACAGGGACAGAGAGAGACAGGGACAGAGAGAGACAGGGACAGACAGAGACAGGGACAGACAGAGACAGGGACAGACAGAGACAGGGACAGACAGAGACAGGGACAGACAGAGACAGGGACAGACAGAGACAGAGCTGGAGAGGGAGACAGAGGGAGGGAGACAGAGGGAGTTAGTGGGAGACAGGGGGAGGGAGACAGAGAGGGAGGGAGAGGGGGACAGAGAGAGAGTGAGAGATATATGTATGCCGGGTCCAGTGGCTCAGTGGACGAAGGCGTCCGCTGCAGGGGCCTGTGTCCCACCTCATGGTCACAGTTTTTTTTTGTTACCCTAGCCCTGCCCCCTCCCCCAATGACTCCGCCCCCACGTTGCAGCCCTCGGCCACAAACCACACTGTAAATTTGGCCCCCGAGAGAAAGTTTGTGAGTACCCATGCTCTGGAGTAAAGATGTGTGGGCCATCGTCCTCGTCTGAGGCCATCGGGCCTGCTCCCAGTTCTGCTGCCGCCTGGAGGGCTTTCCATCATTCTGCGATTATTTGCTCTAGATTTGGAGATTTCATGATGATGCCATGCAGTTGGGACCCAGATTGGTGTTGGGTGTTCTTTCCTTGCCGGCATTTGTTCTGAGGCGTACGTGCTTGATACTTCCCGATGTCACTCAAACTCTGGTTGACTTGCAGCTGTAGTTCAGCCTAGTTTATTGCTTCTTTTGGGTCTGTGAAGAACATTGTGGACTTTTTGTGTATGATTTTGAGGCGGGAAGAGCATAACGTGCTTGTCATCCACTGTGATAGGACCAATTGGTCTGGTGGGCAACAATACTGCTTCTCAGTATCAGATGTGGATGAGTGTAACAAATAGGGGTCATGGGGGGAGAGCCCCGGGGTGACCGCCGCGCAGCGCACCCGGTGCACTCTGGGCCTTTTCTCCGTCCGCAACTTTGTCTGCCAGTTTTCAATGATCGTCCCACAAGAGGTTAAGATCTGAGGCAATTGCTCCTAAGCGGTCCTTCATAGTAACCCTCGAGTGTTAAATTGCCGCTAGCACTCTCGAGTTTAAACAAGATGAAGGTGGTGACAGAGGATTCTACTGTCGGACAGTGGCCTTCTGTGATTGGGGACTTATTCCGCGTTGGGTAGGGAGGTTGAGATCCTACATTGGTGCACAATCTCCCCATGGTTGTAGAGGGCTATTGCGGGTGTCCAGCGTCTTTTTCGTGTTCCTTTCTCAGTATACAAAGCGTTTTGCTCTTCGTTTCTGCTTTTGGTTATTATGTCTAGGTCAAAAATAGGAGGTTCCTGAGGGCTGGTGTAATAAGCAGCATAGAATCACGGTAAGCTTAAGAAGGTTTATTCAGTTAATGGAAACACTCCACCCGTAGCATGAGCGCCCCCTCACATAGACGTCCAGACGGCAACTGACTTGATACCATCGGAACGCCCGTGAGTCGAACGCCATGCCCCGAGCTACATTCAAAAGAATACCTAACACTTTCCAATCATCACCTAGTGGCATCGCGCCCCTAACACTCTACCCGGCGCGCGATACCGAATACTACATACTACATCACCTTCCCCCTTTTACAAAACGAAGAAAAAATAAAACACAAAAATGCAATATTTCTACAGTACAAATATAATTTCCAGTATTTCATTTCATTCATTTTTTTTCTCTTAAAACAATACTTGTCAATTCATATCTAAAATAACAATCTTTCCATATTACTTAACAAAATCCTTGAGTCTCCTGGGAATCCTAGAAATGCGTCCACTAGAAGTGTGGACACTGCTCATGCCCCCATAAGACTGCGCTGAATTCTTATACCCACTAGAACGCAAATCCTGCCCAATGGATCCAGTACCCATGTCATGAGAACTCGGAACTTCATCAGACAGAGCACGTATACCAGACTGGGACTCATTCAGCTTTAACCAATGCCCCCAGTGAAGTTCATCACCCACATTATCCTGTCTTTCCAACAAGATATTGGCTTGTAGGTCAGAAATCTTAACGAGCTGTCTTTTGTTCCACCACCCTTTATTTCCAACAAAAGCGGCCCCCTTACTTACATTGCACACTCTTTCTGGTCTTAAAAACCTTGATTCACCTTTTTTCACTCTAGTTGGTTTCCTGATTAGGACCCAATCCCCCACGACCACATCTTCTAATGTTGGGTGTCCCTTTTTTTCAAAATTTTCCTTCATTAGTAACTGCTTAGAGTAAACCCTCTTGGCAACATCCTTAATATCTATCCTTTTTTCAACAGACCTCTCTTTTAACCAAGATGGGAATAGAGATGTGTGGGCTTCTCTACCTCTTAACAACGAAAAAGGTGATACTCCGGTTGTACAGTGAGGGGAGGTATTATAGCTCCACAATTTTTCCTCTAGAAATTTATTCACATCCAAACCTGCCGCCAGGGCAGTCTGAATGCCTTATTTTACAATTCTATTCCCCCTTTCAACCAATCCGTTGGAAGTTGGGGAATACAGTGCTACCCTAAGGTGTTTTACATCAAGCTGTCTCAAAAATTTACACATCTTTTCCGACACAAAATGTGTGCCATTGTCAGTGACAATAACCTTTGGCGCACCCTCGATCGAAAAGATGTTCCTTAAAAACGTCAAGGTTGACTCTGTATCTGGTGATTCAATGAAACTATAATACATCCATTTTGAAAAATAATCCACTGCCAATAAAATTAATTTTTTATCTTGATTAAGCACAGAGTATGGACCAGAAAAATCCAGGCCAATTTTTTCCCAAGGGGAACCCGGGAATTCGGTAGGATGGAGTGGGGTTTTCAACGTTTGCCAATGCTTATCTGATAATAAGCACTCGGGCAGTTGTCGATAGTAGACTTCACCTGTGCGTCTATCGCGGGCCACCAATAATGCTGCCTAATCTTCATTGTAGTTTTAGTGGACCCTAAATGACCTGAATGGGCGTTACTTATAATCATAGGACGCAAATCGAATGGAGGAACAAACTTGTCACCCCGCAGAACAACCCCATTTTCAACTGACAATTCACTCGCCACCTGAGCGAAAATCCTAAGATCTCCGACTAAACTCCTAGGGTCAGGCCATGTACCCGATGAATACTCAACCACCTTCCTAAGTGTTGCGTCCGTGTCACATGCGTCTTTCCACGCACTCTGACAAAATCGAATCACACACCTGGATTGCATCTACCACCGCCACACATTCCACATCATCCAACATCACATCATCTTCATCATCCCTCTCCATTAGCAGTCTTGACAAACAGTCCGCTCTAAAATTCTTCCCACCTGGGATATGTTTAACCGAGAAATTAAATTCTTGGACTTTGGAAACCAAACGCATCAGCCTAGCTGACATGCTGGACGAATTGATATTGTTAAAAATGTACACCAAAGGCTTATGGTCTGTTATCAATTCGAACTTCCGTCCCCAAATATACATTCTGAACTTATGTATGGCCCACGCACACGCTAGTGCTTCCCTCTCTATTGTGCTGTACAATCTTTCACATTGTTTCAAAGACCGGGAGGCAAATGCCACAGTTTGTTCACGTCCGTTTACTCTTTGGCTCAGCACAGCCCCTAACCCAGACATACTGGCATCTACGGTTATAAGGGACATACAATCGTCCCTAAATGCAAACAAAGCTTGAGCAGATACAATCAGCTTTTTAACGTTTTTGAACGCTGATTCCAGGTCATCATTCCATTTAAAACTACGCCCCTTTTTAAGCAATTCACGCATCGGCTCTACCGACTGCGCATAATTAGGCACAAACCTAGCGTAGTATTCTGTCAACCCCAGAAACGAACGCAAAGCGTCCTTGTCGCTTGGAGCTCTTGCTTCCTCAATTGCCCTAATCACAGAGAACTTGGGTTTAATTCCATTCTCAGATACCAAGTGCCCTAAATATTTCAATTCTTGTACCGCGAACTTGCACTTGTCCGCCCTTACGGTCATTTCTCTGGACTCAAGAACGGTCAGGACCTCCCTCAAAATTTTATCGTGCTCATCACGAGACTTGGCATAGATTAAAATGTCGTCCAAGTATGCCTGGACCCCCACAATCCCCTCGAACAGGGTATCCATTAACTTTTGGAAAACGCTCCCTGCTGATGCTAACCCAAACAGGAGACGAAGGAATTTATACGCCCCAAATGGTGTCACAAAGGTGGTTAGCTCTTGTGATTCCTTTGACAATGGTACTTGGTGGTACGCAGATCTAAGATCAATCAAAGAAAACCACTTTGCTCCTCCTAGATTTGCAAGTAACTCGTGAATTCTGGGCAGCGGGTGGCAGTCCACTACTATATTTTTATTAAGGGTGCGCAAGTCGGCACAAAGCCTAATTTCGCCAGATTTTTTCCGAGCGACCACGATAGGTGCCACCCACTGAGAAGAATCCGTCGGGGCTATAATATTTTGCTCACATAAGTTTTTCAACATAAGTTTAAGGTCCTCACGAACGCTCATAGGTACCGAGCGAACCTTATGGGTAACGGGTTGTGAGCCCGGAACTAGCTTAATGTGGTGTTCCACCCCTTTAACTTTCCCTACAATCTCTCTAAAAACAAGTTTGAACTCCCTGAGCAGGTCTTGTACCTTATTGTCATTATCTGTCTCTATCGTTTCGATGTCACAAATGGGCATCTTTCCAAGTTTAATTGGGTTCTCATCGCCCGGAACTAAATACAACCCCATTCGGGCTAAATCCTTCCACCCGATTAGATTCTTGCCCTTCACTGCCACATACATTTTTGTCATGGTTTCCCTACCTAGACATTGTACCATGCCCGTGAAGTACCCCAGCATATCTATATCCTTTTCCCCGAAAGCTTTGGGATGTACATCTGACGTAAGCAGATTTTTGTTCTTCCAACATTCATAAAAAGTTGTGTCCCTCAAAGTTGTTATCGGCGACCCTGAATCCGCCATGACCTGTAAAGAAACATTATCAATTTCCGCTGAACATAAAGGACCTTTGATACAACACGTTCCACATTCCAAAGTTACAATAACATTGTTCAAAGAACTTGTACACTCATCAACTTCAGTCTGTAAATATCGGATGTTAATCGGTTTCTTAGCATTTCTGCAAACCCCTTGGAAATGGCCTACTTTTTTGCAAATCACACAGCGTCTTGAAACCGCTGGGCATCCCGGAAAATTACCGATGTGGTTTCTAGATCCACACCTATAACAAAATATGTTTTGTTTTTTCTGTACAAATTTTGTTCCCTTAGGCTTAACATTGACTAACGCTAAAGAATTTTCTTGATCTGGTTCGTTCGAGTCCATAGCGTTGATATCTAGCTTGGCGTCAGCTTGCATAACCTTACTTGTAATCGTTGACCGCTCAATGCTAAGAGCTAGCTCAATAACCTCCGACAAAGGAGGATTTTTACAACTCAAAATCCTTTGTCTAATTTTATGGGATACACAATTAAAAACAAATTGGTCTCTTATATAATCATCGGACAGTGGGCCGAAACCACAGGTGGTAGCCAACACCCTGAGAGCGGAGACGTACTCCTCCACCTTTTCTTCTTCTTTTTGTTTACGTGCATAAAAGTTATGTCGCTCCAGCATAATATTAGGCTCGTCTTCAAATTGTTTTTCAAGTCTAGCGACAGCTTCCCATATACATTCCAACGGTTATCTCCAGATTGAGTGGCTGGTGGAGGAATAGGTACAATACTATGAAAAATTATTTGCGCCGCTTGACCCAGGCAACCAAAAAGTATAGCAAATTTGCGTGCAGGGGGAATAACTGTCGGCGTCTATAGCTACCAGATGGTTTTCGAAAAGTCTAAACAATTCCAACCAGATAATAGGTGGGCTACCTGGTTTGCTTAGGAAGGGTGGTGGTTGAGTAAAGCTGAGATTACTTTGTTGGTTGCTTGCAGACATTTTTTTTCACAAAAAAAAAAAAAAAAAAAAAAAAAAAAATACATTTATGCCTCTCCAGTATTTCTCAAAATCGTCGCGAGTATAACTGTATAATGTCACAAACCCCGCAAAAAAAATATGTATGATGATAGTACAGTCTCACTGAATGTGCGGTGATTTTAAATAAATGTTACAAGCTATGACGTGTGTATCGTCGCAGACTGGAGCCAAAACACACAGGATGGGGAATTTAATGACGTGTGTATCGTCGAAGTAAGTAGGAGTCTTCAAAACCAATATTTAAAATGACGTGCGTGTCGTCGAATTCGACACGCGGGCAGTAAATGACCGGTTTACCCTTTGTACCGGTACAGTTGCAAGCCTTTCAATCCCAAACAAAGATGGCGTCGCGTTAATCACGCGCTGACGTCACCTTGAGGATGAGTAGTCCGGCAAACAGTTATGCACATGCGTGGGGACTCAAATACTCCCACTCAGCCATGCGCGAGGAGCGCTCACACACTTTACCTCCGTATGCCTCTACCTCACCACAGCAATCGTCGAAGGCACAGTAATCGTCGAAGGCAGGCTTGATAGAAGCGATCTCAACAGTCATCGAAATCTTCCGATATCGAGTCTCCTGAAGGACGCCCCAAAATCTGCGTGGTTCGGCGGGTGGAGCAAATCCCGATCGTCGCCAGATGTAATAAGCAGCATAGAATCACGGTAAGCTTAAGAAGGTTTATTCAGTTCATGGAAACACTCCACCCGTAGCATGAGCGCCCTCTCACATAGACGTCCAGACGGCAACTGACTTGTTACCATCGGAACGCCCGTGAGTCGAACGCCATGCCCCGAGCTACATTCAAAAGAATACCTAACACTTTGCAATCATCATCAGTGGCATCGCGCGCCTAACACTCTACCCGGCGTGCGATACCGAATACTACATACTACAGCTGGTTATGGGGAATGTCGGTTCAGAGTCGATCTGCTTTTGTATGGCGGTTTGTTCGGTTCTGGATTTGTAGGGACTCGGTTTGGCTTGTTCCCGTTTCTTCTGTGCCTGCCTGTAGCTTCCATTGTCTTTCAGGCTTGGGGGTGATCAAGAACTGTCCACGTTGGTGCACAGTGTGATACGAACGGTTCTTCTCGCACCTTGTGCTAGCGAAGGGATGTATTGATTCTCTTCTGAAAGAATAGATTATTGTCCCCCTCCTTATGTACATTTGTGGTTGCTGTCTGGTGTAGCGCTGTACCATGGGGGGTAAGAGGAGGCAAGGTCACCCTCTAATCCCCCGTCGTGTCTTGTGAAACTGAGTGTCCCCCCAGGCGCTCGAATGCAGGAGACAGGGAGTTGCCGGTATTGTGGTCTTCTTTCCCTGGTTACTGTATTTGTGTGTTTTGGCGTCCGACCTTGCACTTGGCACTGTGCCTACGGCTCTAATCCCCGCAGTTATGTTCAGAGGGAGGAGAGAGGTGCCGTTGGGAACTCCCCCTCTCCAAGCCCAGCCCACACTTTGATCCCGGTCTTCGGAGGTGGGAGGGGGGGACAGAGGGGGAGGGGACCACTAACCGGTCTCTTGAGTTCTTCTGGTCTTCACATTGGTTGTGGACAGCCCCTAGGTCTCGCCGCATGAAGGATCACTGTGTTGAGAGTCTTGAGCGGTTTATCTTCGGCGGCAGCCTACTTCCACGAAGTCACCCGTTGGAGTGTTAAGGTGTCAATTTTCGGGAGTTTCTCATTGCCGTGGCTCACGCGGTGTGCCCGCCTGTCCCTCGCTCAGGTTCGATGATCATCCTCCTCCTCCTCCTCCTCCTCCTCCTCCTGATCCTCCTCCTCCTGATCCCGATACTCCTCCTCCTCCTGATACTACTGATACTACTACTCCTCCTCCTCCTGATCCTCCTCCTGATCCTCCTACTCCTCCTCCTGATCCTCCCCCTCCTCCTGATCCTCCCCCTCCTCCTGATTCTCCCCCTCCTCCTGATCCTCCTCCTCCTCCACTTGATGATCCTCCTCCTCCTCCTGATCTCCTGATCCTCCTCTTCCTCCTGATCCTCTTCCTCCTCCTCCCCCTCCTCCTGATCCTCCCCCCTCCTGCTACTGATCCTCCTCCTCATCTCCTGATCCTCCTCCTCCTCCTGATCTTCCTGCTCCTCCTGATCTTCCTGCTCCTCCTGCTGATCCTCCTCCTCCTGATCCTCCTCCTCCCCTTCCACCTGATCCTCCTCCTCCTCCTCCGGATCCTCCTGCTCCTCATCCTCCTGCTCCTCCTGATCCTCCTCCTCCTCCTGATCCTCCTCCTGATCCTCCTCCTCCTGATCCTCCTCCTCATCTTCCTCCTCCTCCTCCTCCTCCTCCTCCTCATCCTCCTCCTGCTGCTGATCCTCCTCCTCCTCCTGCTGATCCTCCTCCTCCTCCTGATCCTCCTCCTCCTGATCCTCCTCCTCCTGATCCTCCTCCTCCTGCTGATCCTCTTCCTCCTCCTCCTGATCCTCTTCCTCCTCCTCCTGATCTTCCTCCTCCTCCTCCTGCTGATCCTCCTCCTCCTCCTGCTGATCCTCCTCCTCCTCCTGCTGATCCTCCTCCTCCTCCTGCTGATCCTCCTCCTCCTGATCCTCCTCCTGATCCTCCTGCTCCTCCTCCTCCTGCTGATCCTCTTCCTCCTCCTCCTGATCCTCCTCCTGCTCCTGATCCTCCTCCTGCTCCTCCTCCTGCTCCTCCTCCTGCTCCTCCTGCTCCTCCTCCTGCTCCTCCTCCTCCTCCACCTCCTGATCCCCCACCTCCTCCTCCTGATCCTCCACCTCCTCCTCCTGATCCTCCACCTCCTCCTCCTGATCCTCCACCTCCTCCTCCTCCTCCCCCCCGGCGCCAGAGCGCCGCTACTGCAGCATTGTATTTCTATACCTCTGTGCTTCCTCTAAGGGGACGCTTTGGTTTCTTCTTCCGTCCTAGCTGGATGAATTTTGGCTCCATGCGGGGGTCTCTACAGGTTGATAACGGTGATGTTAGGTGTGTACCGCTCATGTGTTTGCGCTGTGATTAGGGAGCCTCCATGTTGGAATCAGGCTTCCCGTATTCTATTCTCCCATGCTCTTGGCCAGATCGTGTTTTCTCCACACTACTGTGCAGCCTGTGCCGTTTAAGGACTGGGCAGAGTGTCCTGCAATTTCTTTTTGGCTGTTTTCTGAGCCCTACCGATGTGGATGCAAGGCGATTGTTGGGCCAGCGTACGGAGCCTCAGGGAAACGCGTCCGCCATTGTGGCTAGTTTAGCCACGCCCCCCGGACTTGTGAGTAAGCGATATACAATGACACAGTAAATTACACTTGATTAAACTCAATGCGTATCTTTAAAGAAGGGTTGGACTCTTATTTACAGGTAACAATAATGTGCAAATACAATATGTTAAACAGAGAAAGCAGGAAGGTGCTACCACCTTCTGGTATTAAGTTATGACACAAAACATTTTTTATAGTGCTCATGCACCAGGTTAAAAAAAAATCTACAACACTGGTCCTGTGTGCCCAGTGTTATTCTATGGAGCTACTCGGGTCATGTGCGGTAACTTGAAACTAGTCCGGTCATTTTCTACCACATAAATATCTAATTGATGCTCCAGCTTGTGAGACAGAAGAAAAATGAAAACATTTAGCAGCCTTCCAATGTTATGTCAATTAGTGTAAGGATTAGGTGCCAGGCTTCCACTCAAAACAATAGTAAAAATAAATCCAGAATCCCAAAAAAATGTACACTGAAAAAACAATGGCTACCTTACAAGACCTGTGTTGCATCAGTCTCACTGTCCAACTGGGAGGTGGCCAGATGTCAGGTTACAGGTACAAGCATTTCTAAAAGTCAACTTAAATCCCCCAACATATTTTAAGTATTTAGCTAGGGGGCAGATGCAGTAGTGCATCAGCACCCGCTAAGATGTCCCACATGGTACTGGTAATTAGGGACTGTATCTCTGAAACTACTAGTCATGGTCAAAGTTCTCAGCTGGGCAGAGGCGACCATAGAACTGACAGCATGCACTAAACGCCAAGGATTCACCAATGAGCTTAACTTTTCAAATATAATTATGAGCTCAATAAAGTTGGTAATGATGTATGTTTGCTATCTTCATTTTTGTGCTGTAATTTTATTACATATTTTTTTTTTGCAAGTCCTCCACGATTATTGCATTATTCTTGCTCTCTTAGCAGTTACATAAATCTATCTCTGTCCTTCAAAATGCTCAAACAATGGCCTTGCAGTAAGACTTGACAATATTTAGAAAGCCCCATTTCCTAGAATCTGTCTTCAGGAGCTATTCGGATAAATTATCAACAACGTATTAAGCATTACATTAAAGTTATGTAGAGGACATAAAAGATTTTCATCAAAGGAGGCCCCAAGATTATTTCTCTGTCTTGCTGATTTAATATGTGTTTCACAAATCCAAACAAAGAGACAGATCACATGGTACTTGTGCAGCGTGTTCTTTATGTCAAAAACAACAATCTGCTCACCTGCATTTTGATCCAATTAAATATTGTTTATCCATGTCTTGATATTGTTTAAAGAGTCCTTCAAACTTTTCAAATCTTTTAATATCATCAACAACTTTTACAACTAACTTTGATCACTGTACAGCTGACATATAAGCCTGTGTTCCCTAATCAGATGTAATACTAAGGTTAATATAGAGACAGTCTAGAAATTAAGGATAGTGAAGTGGAAACATGCAGTAAAGCACACTAAGCTCAAGAGGAGAGCTGGCTCAACTTCACGTTAGGCAGTAGGTCTAGAAACAGTTAAACAATACTATATCAGGCACCACACCACTGCTAACACACCTCTATCTCAGTGTTTTAGAACACAGTTCACAATGCAGAGGACAAGTCCCAAAGCACTAGCATAACTGGCTCACCATCATCAGCTGTCTGGGAAAGTGTGATTACTGTGCCCAGGAAGGCTTTTTAGGTCGAGCCTGGGCAGAGCATGCGCTGCTCTGCGAGGCATGCTGTAATCAGATATGGCCTTGAAGCTCCACCCATATTTTGCATTGGCTTGTGTCATTGTCCTTTGTAAGTTTGTCTTCTGATTTCTTGATAGGCTTATTAGTCCTTCCTTAGTAACTTCCTATCTTCTGTGGTTACCTCCCATGTGGACTGGCCCTTTTACATGTATCCTAAATCTGGAGTTTTCATTAGCAGTTTGAAGAACTTTTTACTTAATTATTGTACACAGGACTCGCAGGACGTCAGCAATGGCCGCCACTTCTATGTATTAGCAGCTCGCAATGCGCGCTTTCACTGTGGCTGCTCTCCTCCCCCCAGCACTCATGGGACGGAGGCATTCACAGATTATAATATCATAAAACGCCATTAAGTAGGCAAAGGAAAAATTGCAAGATTTTCTTTTCAATGAGATGTCAATTCTTTCTCCTGATGCACCATGCGTCTTAATGTACCTTGCTGTCTGCATTCACTTGCAGATGCATGGCTTTGTCATTACCTTGCAATTCCTTTCTCTAACTTCTTGCGACACGCGGTGCTTAAATCCTCGAGAAATGTGAGGTGAGGCACAGTGTTCCTGCAGCATGGATCACCAGAAGAAGAGCACCAGTTTGCATCATCATTACATCAGGTCGCTGATTTGCATTTGGTAATTGTTGATGCCTTCCCAAGCAGACAGGGTCGGCCAATGTCTAAGGTTACTAAATATATATTGACTGGTATTTTGGAAGTACACAGCTGCGATTCATTCGTCCTCACCCAATTTTTTGGGAAGTCGATGCCTTCTATTCGCCTTTCAGCATAGAAGGCGCGGTTCACGAAAGTGCTTTCAAAAACAGAAATAACCGTGCGTTTCTCTCAGCAAAATATGTCCTCATTTTTTTTTCACTAGCAATGGAAAACATTCTAATTACGTTCAACGATGGTAAGTCATAAGAGCGGCTATTACTTGATGTCGTTGAGGGCTTTATTTCAATATTGTTACAGCGCTGGTTGTTAGGTGCGACTTTTTAAAGACTGTAAAGTGTTTTCAATTAGGTACGGTGCCATATGTCCTGATAGAAAAACCAGCCTGTGCTTACGATATTCTAGCCTTCGGAAGGTGCCGGCAATATTTCTTACATTTCTTACAGCAGGTGAGAAATAAAGCACCCAGTCAACCTTCATGAGCGAATCCATGGCACTCATAAATCTTCCTAACTAATTCTAACTGTGTTAACAGTGGCTTGTCATGTCACTCAGAGGTCTAGTACAGGCGCTGAACGCATTTGGAATGCAATAGGTCTCGCATTTGTGAGAATTTAAGCTATTGGCATTGTAAATAACAATGCTTTTTATTTATCAGTTTTAAAAACAACACATAGATAAAAAGCATTGTCATTTACAATGCCAATAGCTCAAACTCTCGTAAATGTGAGACGTATTGCATTCCAAATGCTTGTTCTGTGTCTAGGACAGACCCTAACTGATTGGCAGGAAACCAGTGCATCAAATGTGTTTTTGGCATGTATCAAACTTCGACTAGGTCTTTAAGTACCTCGAGAAGGACTCTCAATTGTATAAAAGGAAATGTTATTTGCATGTTCTTTATTGAATATCAGCAGAGGGTAAAAATGTCTTTGACAAATGGGAATCTAGTAGATCAGAGCGATTGCAATGTTCTGAAGGTTGGCAGTCAGACCTCTCTTTGAAAATTACTGTGGGTTAGTGGCTAAAAGCTCACTTTTGTAACAGACCTGGACGATAATTCTGCCTTCTTTACATTGCAAAAATGGAGTAACCATGGGGAGATCACCTCTGCTCCTCAGTTCATCCTGTCCAAAATGTGGAGAATTTAATAACAGACCAACCTAGATCTTTACAATTATCTTGAAAGTTCAAACGTGCACTTACAAGAGATTCAGTTGGCATTGATACCCCAAGTATAGTCTTTCACTTTTCCCCTTACTATAAGAGCACATTTAGCCATGTCATTCAGCAGTGCCATGACTGAAAACAACGAGAGGTAAAAGTCTGGCTCTCTTAAAATCATCCTTGCCAACAACGCCAAGTTCCTGAAATTAAACCTCGATACCATCCTTAAATTGTAGGCTAGCAGATGGAAAATGCTCGGCTGCAACTGCTCCTACTCCAATGAGGCAATTATTTTGTATTAGAAGCCAACTTTAGGACCACTATCTTGAGAGGCAAAGTTCTGCTGGGCAGCGTCCACGAGATCCACTTGACTCCAACAAAGAACGTTGTCCATGCTGAAGTCGATCCCATCACAGATCATTGTAAGAATGAGAGATCACACCCATCCCCAAGGAACTACAATGGTTCCCACTGCCCATCTACAGCTGATTCATGCTACACTGTCTAAAAACCAACCAACTCTGGCAACTAACAAAACTTAGCAACCAAGATCAAGACCTCTAGTGGAGCATGCACTACAAACAGCAGCATATCCAGGCTAAAAATAATGAAATGAAAAATCATGAATTGCCAAGCATTCTCCTGCTGCACTCCAAGGATCTGGAACACTAACCCATTCTGAATCCACCAAGCTCTGTCCCTTCTCAAACTTCCACAAGAGGCTGAAAACCAAACTCCTAAAGAAATACATCATCAAACAGTAAAAGCTCAATTGACAGACCACCCCTCCCACCGCTCGGTCTCGATATTTCTTTACCCCAGAACTTGACCACCAGAATATGTGGTCAATGCCAAAACTATAGACAACATGCCTTTAGGAGGCTTACGAATATCACAATGTATTTCTATGTGCAACACCGGTCACAAATGGCCTACTACTTCACCATAGACTTAAAAACAGCAGACTGGGGAAAACTTAAAAAGGCCCTCCGGAACGACATGATGGGTATGTAATTGCTGTACCTACGCAGTATTGCTAAGGAGCCAAAGACAACTTTTCATGTCGACTACGCATTGGGTATGGAAAATACGGATCATCTTCTTTGGCTGGATAGTCTTATCCACCTCCAGGCAGCCATCTGGGACAATGCCGAACTGATGATTGAGGGCCACCCCTTCACCTGGCACAAATGGAAGCACAAAGACAGTCTCAAAGGTGCTCACAGTAGAAAGAGCAAAACCTTTTCAGGAACTACAAGAGGATTACCAGCTAGATTGCCACTTCCTCCTACATTATAATCAACTCCAGAGTTGTGTAAATGCCGCTCTCTGTTGAAAGCGAGACGAGATACAAGACTCTACAATATATAGGTACCCACAAAGGTGGGGGGTGAGGGATTGGGAGGTCTTACAAAAAGCTATTCATTAATTCTGGGAATAGAACTGGGAGAAACAGACTCGGACCAGTGATCTTGCACTTTGCCCCTCAATATAGTTATGCTCCGCCATACAAACAAAATCCGAAGAATGGCTAACCAAAGACGTTGGCTAACCTCCGCCTACAGCAACACTATGGATACTCTGCCAATGGAAATCACCTACACCCTGGCTCTGGAGGATTGGTCTGACGCTATGGCAACAATGGCCTCTCACGAATGCTTAATTTTCAAACTTATCGACCAACTACACATCTTTGAAGTCATCTTGAACACGTACCTAACCTGCAGCGGATAGCAGCGGAGATAAGCTTACACGTATCTGTTGTTTAGACTTTCCACCTTTTCCCTGAATCTATTAGTACGATTGCAATAGAGCTGGGGCTGTCATATGAGAAGCCGGAAATCCTTGAGGATGAGAAATGACTTTGTAAGTAGAAACCCCGTTTATATATACCTGCTTTTAGGAATGTTGATAGCGATATAGTTCTATAGCTTGACTACTGTAATGTCACACTGAAATATTGTAAATGTTTTTGGTCATAACTGCTTTACCTGCTGGAATGGTATTTTTTGATGAAGTTGTTGTTAAACTAATAAAATATATATAAATATAAATTGTATGCTATGCCTCTCTCATAACTATAACACTACATTTATCTTAGCACGGACACCAAAATCGCTCTAATATTCAGCATTTACTCCACAATCTAGAACTCAGCAATGACACCATAATATAACAATATCATTCAGACATGACAAATGCCTCCATCTCTCTCACTGATCAGTTAGACCTTAACCCACCTTGGCCTATCCCATAATCCGTTACTATTCCAGCAGAGAAGAGACATGTGTACCTGCATACAAAAGAACCCCAACACTATTATCTGGTCCTAAAAAAAGCGCTCAGAAGTGGTCTCTCCGATGAATAGTAGTTGTCTCAAACGTAATGCAACAAAACAGACATGAATAACTATTGCCTCTTTACGACTCTGAGCATATCTGTCACAATCACTTAAGAGCAGACCAGGCCCATAGGAATGGTAATTGAATGTTTGAAAGCACAGAACTATGATGAGAAAGGATAAGATGCCATGTTAAACACGCACTCAATGATTATCTCTTGTAACACAAAGGACTGTAATGCATTTATAAACAAGTCTGTTACTGCTGGAAAAATTCATAGGTTGTACCTGTGCTGAAATATATTCTTCCATGTTCTGGTCGTGTTCCTTCCAAATGGGAGTAGGGTGTGTGTGGTCACTTTCAAAATGAATTTTAAAAGTGACAAAGGTTCAATGAGAAGACAACTCTGTCCATCTCCAACTGCAGAGAAAGAGAAAACAGTGAAGACAACATGATTTGAGTGAGGTGATTACTGACAGCTTTCTTGTTTGTGTTCCTCTTTCAAATCAGGTTCTGTGCTGAAGCAAGCTAAAAAACGGAGATAACAGAAATGCATAATGATTAGAAACAAATGGCCTGGCAAGGACACCTTGCGGCAAATATGAAGCTCCACAGTCATTAACAGGTACTCTGATACATCCATGTGTCCCGATACTGCTCCATACGAATTATAAAGTAACAAATAACTAAACACACGGGACAAAAGACAGGCAAGCATGGATCCCACACACAGCTGAGATGTCCAATACAAATAATAAACATACCTGCTAAGTACCACACATCAGGCGTTAGACTAACATTTTAGTGCTGCTGTCCAAATCAATGCACTAAAATGCATTAGTCACACAATCACAGCATTCCCCACCCGCTGACGAGGCGAGCTGCAGGTGCTCCGCTGCACAGCATTAAGCAATTGCGCTGGGATGTGCTGTGCATGGAAAACCTGTTGTTTCACTTTAAAGTTTAATTAGCCCACTGACTCACTCTTCAAACAACTGATGCCCCCCAGGCGAATCAATGACCCCAGAATTCTAAGTAACAAGCAGAGACTGAGCACTAGTGCATACACATATCTCTGTTGTAAACCAATTCTGGCAGACAGCGAGTGCCCGCATGGATACAAGGGGTGGGGCCTTGCCTGTTTTTCCGGCAAGGGCGCTTAGCCCCGCTGTGAACACGCAAGGTCTGATTGGCCAAAGGCAGAGAGAAAACTGTTTTTCTTTTCTGTCCCTGTATGTATGTGCAACCGCCCGCATGAGGAGATTTGGGGAGGAGGGGGCGAGGGGGGGTCACCGTTGAACGTCAGTCTGCAGCAGGCAAATTATGTTTTCATCGTAGCCCTGCAACCCCAGCTTGCTGAGCACCATGAGCCCCCACTGGCAAGATACTATTATCGCTGGTGCCTGGGCAGGGTCTGTCCACCCCCGTGGATTAAATGTTCACGTAGACTTTTAAAATGTATCTGCTCACTGTAAAGTATGACAGCTTCCTAATCCAAACAGAAAGAAGTAAGCAGTCTTCAGACTTCAATCCAGCAAGAAGTTTCTTTATTCCAGTAAGACACGGGAGTACTGCTGCTCTAGGTTATGTACAAACTGAATAATGCCGTAACCGACTCAGGAGCCCTTTACCGAGCAGACGCAGCACGAGAGATGCACCTTCAAACATAAACATGTTTGGAGATACACTCACGAGCAGCGTCTGCACGAGTGTAGAATACATAGGATGTCACAGTGATAAACGTAAAGAAAACACCAAAGTAAATAACGTGAATAACAATGAAACCCTACCTTTACATCATCTCCTTTCCTATAAAAATGAAAAATAAAGTCTAAAAATAAATAGGTATTTTACGACATATAGTAATCTTTGAATCTAGATGGAATAGAACAATTGCGGTAAGATTTACATAAGTTAGCTGTCATACTTGAAGAAGCAACACTAGGTTGACAAACAGGAGACACTTGTGAAGAAGCAGAAGTGACAATTGAAGAGGATAAATCCTGAGAGACAACATTGTCAGATGAAGCTCCGAAAGGAAAATGTGAACAGTCATAATCATCTGTGGCAGAGCTCTTGCGAGTAATAATTCTGTTGGCCTGTGCTTGTGAAATTTTAATTACAGCTCTTTTACTCCACCATCCTTTCCTTCCCAAAAAAAGTGAACCTTTTGAGGTTTTGACAATTTGAATAGGTGAAGAAAATTTTGATTCTCCTTTCATAACCTTGTTTGGATTCTTGAGCAAAACCCAATCTCCAATCTGAAAATCCTTTGTGAGCAAAGAACATTGCGAATCAAAATGTTTCTTTTGAACACTCTGTTTGATCAATACATTTTTCTTCAGCATAACTTTGTCCTGACAAGCCAAACATGAAGTATCATCCTTCTTGATAAGACCAGTTATCCAGTTAGGACAAATGTTACCATTTGGATTTCTTTTTTTAAGCAGTCTGAAAGGAGAAATACCCGTTGTGGAGTGAGGAGTGACCAAATAGGACCAAATTTTCTTTCTTAAAAATAATTCAACAGGCAGATTACAAGCTAAAGCTGTTTGAATACCCTCCTTTAAAAATCTGTTCATCCTTTCAATGAGTCCATTCGATGATGGGGAGTAGAGAGCCACTTTTAGATGTTTGACATCATGAACTTTGAAGAAATCTTGTATGGTTATTGAGCAAAAGTGCGAACCATTGTCTGTAACAACCTCTTTGGGAGAACCTTCTGATTGAAAAACTCTGTTCAGGAATTTTATAACAGCAATGGAATTAGGAGAATCACAAAAATCAAAATCAACCCATTTTGAGTGATAGTCAATGAGCGAAACAATGTAGCGTTCACTGCTGGGAAGAAGATTGAACGGGCCAGCAAAGTCCATAGCAATCTTTACCCATGCCTCCTCAGGTACAGGTACAGGGTGAAGAGGGAGTTTGGAGATCTTCCAATGCTTATCAGAAAGTAAACAAGTTTCACATGCATCAATCCATTGAGTAACATCTTTGTCCAAAGCTGGCCACCAAAAAGGTTCCTTCAGTTTTCTACAAGTTGCTCCAACTCCTAGATGTCCATCATGAGCAGATTCAATTAATTTACTTCGAATAGAAGAGGGAGGAATACATTGGTCACCACGCATCAAGATATCATTAACAATAGAAAGGTCATCTGAAACTTGAGCATAAGACTTTAATGAAGCAGGAAGGGAATGTTCTCTGGGCCATCCAGAAATAATCATATTCCTGACTGCTTTTAATATTTGGTCATCATCATATGCCTGAAGCCAATCAGATTGTGACCATGTGGGAAAAATGGACAATGAGTCATTAATAGATGCCACTACACATTCTACTTCATCAAATTTTGTGTCAGGAAGATCATCTTTTGAAGGAAGCCTAGAAAGACAATCCGCTCTGACATTGAGGCCACCAGAGATATGTCGAATAGTGAAATTATATTCATGTAGTCTGGAAAGGATGCGTACTAATCTAGCAGAGGCTTTACCAGTACCATTTCCGTTGAGAAGATGCAATAGGGGTTTATGATCACTTAACAGTATAAAATGGCACCCCCAAATAAAACTTTTAAACTTTTCAACGGCCCAGGAGCAAGCAAGTGCCTCTCTCTCTATAGTGCTGTAATTTCTTTCAGCAGAAGAGAGAGACCTGGATGCAAAACCTATAGTGTTCTCTTTTGCACCAAACCATTGACATAAAACAGCTCCCAAACCCAATTGACTTGCGTCAACAGAAATGTGGCATTTGACCCCAGGGGTGAATGAAGATAAAACTGGGGAATCAGAGATAACCTTTTTAATAAGATTGAAGGAAATATCCAAATCATGAGACCAAATAAATTTCTCATTTTTCTTTAGAAGATTACGTAATGTTTGTACTATTTGAGAATAAGCTTGAATAAACCTTGAGTAATATTCCGTCATGCCTAAGAAGGATTTAAGAGCATCTTTATCTTTTGGTACTTGAACATTCGAAATGGCCTGGGTAAGAGAAAATTTTGGCTTGATACCATTTGAGGAAATAGAATGACCTAAGTAATCCACCTCAGATTTGAAAAATTTACATTTATTTTGACCTAAAGTGATGCCCGCATCTCTAAAGCGTGTAAGAACTTCTTTGAGTGTTTGAATGTGTTCATGTCTATTTTCAGAAAAGATTAGAACATCATCCTGGTAGGCCTGGACACATTTGATGTTTTTAAGTAAACAATCCATAAATTTCTGAAACACGCTGGCCGCGGAGGCTAGCCCAAAAGGTAGTCTTAGATATTTATATGCTCCAAAAGGAGTAATGAAAGTTGTCAAAGAGGTGGACTGAGGGGACAGGGGAATTTGATGGTATGCACTGCGAAGGTCAAGTAAAGTGAAGAATGTTGAACCATTAATACCAGTTAAAAGATCTTGAATTTTGGGAAGGGGATGACAATCAATAAGTATATTTTGATTAAGGGAGCGAAGGTCAGCACAGAGACGGATACTGGAATCTTTCTTTCTCACAATCTCAATGGGACTAACCCACTGAGAAGAATCTGTTGGTTCAATAATCCCTTCTGATACCATTTTTTCTAACAAACTTTTTAAATCATCCCTTACACTAAGAGGGGTGGACCTCAGTTTATGTGCAACGGGTATAGCACCTGGTTTAAGTTTAATCAAATGTTCAAATTTTTTGATTTTACCTATTTTTGAATTAAAAACTTGAGGGAATTGTGTGACAATGTCATTGATAATTTGTTCATTGTCGTCCGAAATAGATGCAATTTCAATATTATTAACTTGAACAGGATTTTCTGATCCAGGGACAAGTTTCAAACCCATTTTTGCCAAGTCCTGCCAGCCTACTATGTTTTTACCATCTATTGCAACGTATACTTTAGTAATAGTTTGCCTACCAAGACACGAGATATTTGACATGAAAAATCCAAGCATGTCAATGTCTGTGCCTCCATATGCCTTAGGAATAATATCAAGTTTTGAAAGAGACATAGATTCAGGCCATAATCTTTCAAATATAACATTAGAAATGATGGTAACAGGGGCACCTGAGTCCGCCATCATGTCAATTGATTTGTTATCAATTATAACCACACATGTTGGCTCCTTAGCATGTTCATGGGTGGATAAATCCTCACAAGAATCAATAGCTAAAATTTCCCTTTTTGCAATGTTATTTGAGGATAAATCTATAGTATTAATATTCATATCTTGTAATGAGGACTCAAGGGGAGCAACATCAAATGAGGGAGCATTAAGTTCTGGATATCGACATTCTTGTGAGGAAATAGAACTAACATGCACAGATCGTTTGCTTCTACAAACCGAGCTAAAGTGCCCTGTTTTGTTGCAATTAGTGCACTTCTTTCCTAAGGCAAAACACGTGGGACTATTGCTAAGATGTGCTCTAGAGCCACATCTGTAACAAATAGTGGTAGGTTTCTTATAGAATGGTTTTGAAAATTTGTTTTTCACAGCAATAGCATTCACAAACATGTCATTTTGTACCAAATTTACAGGTGTAACATTTTCATTTGTAATACATTTCGATGAAATAATGCTTCTTTCAATACTTTTGGCCATATCAATAACTTCTGAAAGGGTAGGATCTCTACAGCTTAAAATACGCTCCTGAATTTTCTTGTGATAGCAACTATATACAAATTGATCCCTTATGTACATATCCAAAGAGGCACCAAAATTACAATCAGCTGATAAATTTCTAAGGACAGAGATAAAGTCTTCTACAGATTCATCGCAATTTTGTTTACGTTTCATGAAGTTAAAGCGCTCAAGCATGACATTAGGTTGTTCCAGGAATTTTTTGTTGAGTCTCTGAATGGCGTCAGTATATACATTCCAACCATCACCATTCCCAGGAGGAGGTATAGTGGTTGGTAAGTTATCAAAGATCTGACGACCAGCTTTTCCCAAGTGACTATATAGTATTGCTAGTTTCCGTTTGGCCGAATAATCCTCTGCGTCAATTGCGATTAAATAGCTTTCAAAGCTACGAAACCATGTCTTCCACGGTTCAGCAGGTTTGCCATTAACAGGTAAGAAATTGTTTAACTGTACAATTTGCTGGTTGCTTGCCATGTTAATTAAATATTATCAACTCTTTTCTTGCTTATTTTAAATATATACGTATATATATATATACTTTTTTTTTATATATATATATTTGATAAGCACAGTCCTTTGGGGCAACTTGCTGGTGTGACGAGCGGTGTGCGACCTACTTTTCCTCAATTTAAACGGCTTCCTTAAGCCAACGGGCTGACGAGCCTTGAGTCTGCACCTGCGCGCCAGGAGAGGTACTTGACCTGCTTTTAATTACATTTGGCAGTCCACGCGGCACCCCTTTACACTGACCTGCTCCCTGCTGACGAGAGGCAACTACCTCGAAACACGTGTCCAGGGATGGCTAACGCATACACATACTGTTCTATTTACTTTTTGTGGCATAGGCGTACCCGCCGTCGCCACTACATTTCCCACAGTCCTTTGGGGCAACTTGCTGGTGTGACGAGCGGTGTGCGACCTACTTTTCCTATATTTGATAAGCAGTCGAATAAATATTTTTTCCTTTAATTTCTTTAGTTTTATTATAATGTTATTTCCCTTTTTGAGATTAAACTTTTAATTCTTTTCCTCTTTTTTTTTTTTTAATAAAGTACATACCATGTCAGGTGCTCTTTGTGTTGAAAAATGGCTGAATTCAGCGTTTGCAGCAAGTTTCCGTTGATAAATGTGCCAACTTTCTGTTTGTAAATGTAGAATGAGAGAGCATCCGTTTGAAAAGCTTCTTTTTTTTTTATTGATTTTAACACACCGCTGCGTGTAACGCGATGATGTAATGGTTGCAGATACACGGAAGCAAAGCCTCTGTTTTGGCAGACAGCGTTGAAACTGACGCGAAGCCTTCCCTTTGACGATCAGCGTCAATATGTTTTGGACCGTTTCCTTGATCCTCGTGATGTCGTCATCACGTTGTATGAGCCTTCAATCCGGATGTCTTTCGCTGCGGGGATCGAGCAAAATGCTCAAAATTCAGTTTAAACTGAACCACGGGTCGTTATTTGTCCAAATAAAGCTCAGACAGTTCCCCAATTCCCTGCGCAACGATGAAGACAGCAATACAAGGTAGGACACAACTCTTTCGTTGCGAGCACGTAGCTCGTAGCCTCGTAAAAGTTGTATAATTGTGCAAAACTGGAAAATCCCGTCGCCAAATGTAAAGTATGACAGCTTCCTAATCCAAACAGAAAGAAGTAAGCAGTCTTCAGACTTCAATCCAGCAAGAAGTTTCTTTATTCCAGTAAGACACGGGAGTACTGCTGCTCTAGGTTATGTACAAACTGAATAATGCCGTAACCGACTCAGGAGCCCTTTACCGAGCAGACGCAGCACGAGAGATGCACCTTCAAACATAAACATGTTTGGAGATACACTCACGAGCAGCGTCTGCACGAGTGTAGAATACATAGGATGTCACAGTGATAAACATAAAGAAAACACCAAAGTAAATAACGTGAATAACAATGAAACCCTACCTTTACACTCACCATCATCTTAGTTTGCAATAAGGCTTAATTGAGCAAGTTCAGCCAGGTTTGGTTTGCTGCAGACTTAGTTTTATATGCAAAAGTACTGCCCTATTGCGGGCGCAAGGATACTGCTGCTGACTTCCTTAGTCCAATGGTTAATACAAGCATTGCAGATGTGTCTGTGTCAATAACGAGAGAGAAACCAAATTGAATCCTGGTTGGTGCAGTGGCACACACGGACTTTTGTGCTTGTAGTGCTACAAGGTCCCAGACTGCAACTATAAGCGCTGTGAAGATGCAAGTCAGTTCTAAAAGCAACGGAACTGTTTTCCCCGACTATCAGTACGTTAAACCAGGCTCTGTTTTTAGTCTGTTTTTATGTGATATTTACTTGTGTATTCACAGATACAATGAGCTGCAATAACCAAATTTCTCTTTTCATATTCATTTAAAAAAAAGAAAAAGCTTCTACGATTATTCCAAGATGTTGACAGTGAATACGCATGCCAGTGGGGGATAATGTGCTGCATGGCTAAACACTTATAAGTTCCCTAAGGCAAGACATATTGGCCATGCCAATGCTGTTTTTTTTCACTACTATCAATCTTAATGTTTGGGCGTATAACCCTGAAGTGCTGTTACTACATTTTCAACAGCTAGTTAGAGCTTACACACTTAACAATAGATATTATTTACATCCACCTTCTCAGCGGAATTCGACCCAACAGCCCCACCCTTTTGTTTGGACATTCATTTAGGAGTCTCTTCTACTCCGACTACTTCATCTAGCACATACAGAACCTAAATCTTTTGCCTCCCTAGTTCGTAAGCATACCTGGAAGAACCGCAGCTCCATTATGCACAGTGCCCCATCCTGCACCTCAAAAATTAACATATCCATCAAAGCTTTCGATTCTCAGATCAAGACACCTTTAGACACCACGGCAAGAAATATTCCTTAACCTTTCCAGATAAGGAAATAGCTGTGGCCATAGTTACAAATGTCAAGAAATAAAGCCCCTGGCCCGGATGGGGTCCCACCGGACCTTTATACAACCGATATACCTTTCTGGCCTAAATTGCTAGTTAATGTTTTTAATAAAGCGTGTGAGTCTGGCTTACCACAATCTTGGTCACAATCAATAATAGTACCGGTTTTTAAAAAGGGGAACAGCAGTGACCCGCATTGTTATAGGCCAATTTCTTTGATAGATTCAGCCGTGAAGGTTTTAGGTAGAGTGGGTGAATGACGCAAACATCCTCTCAAATCTACAGTACGGATTTAGGAGGGGGAAAGGTACCACGGACCAGTGCCTAAATTTGCTTCTATTATCTGGGAAATATACGATCACGAAGAAAGGCTCACTCCATTTAGCATTAATGGATCCATCATCGGCCTTCGACCGTGTTAATAGATCCAAGATATGGCATCTGCTACTGAAGTAAGGATTGGATGAAAACATTGTACATTTTTGGGCGGATCTGCATCAAGATCTTAGAGCCACAGTGAGATTTGACCAAAAAGGTAACCTTACACGTAGCATCCGCATTGTCAAAAGAGTGAGACAGGGTTGCATTTTTACCCCACTTTTATTCACCCTATATATTAATAACTTGGTATCAGTTATAGTGGGTGCTAGTTTGGACATCCCCCCGTGTAGGAGAGCGATTAATACCGGCTCTCCTATACGCGGACGATGCCGCCTTATTAGCTAGAATGGCCTATAGCATCGTTTAACAACCTTTGCCGTTTTTATGAAGTCTCTGGACTTGGATGTTAATTTCTCCAAGTCCCATATTATGATTATGGGGGTAAAGCCCAAGAAATTTAAAGACCCATTACTGTGAAGGGAATGAACTAACAGGGGTGGCGTCGTTTTTATATTTAGGAGTATTATTTGATGAAAAAGGCACATGGATCCCACAAATGAAAGCCAAAAGAAACATAATGGCCAGATCAACCATTGCAGTCCTAGATTTTGCCCGCAGATTGGGATCGAAACCTATGCATGCTATGTTAAATATCTACAGGGCTAAATGCCTTGGTCTAGCAAGCTATGGTTCTGATCTCTGGGGATACAGAGATGCCGGCGATTTCCAAATAGTGGAAAATATATTTCTTAGAATTTGCTATTCATGCCGCCATCGACATCTACCTACATCATACATCAAGAAACGGGCATAGGTTTTGTATCAGATATCATAGGAATGGCTCCTTTATTTAAATGGATAGGTATTTGGGCAAATCCGGAGCTTGAGATGAACCACGAAATTATATGCGATTGCTTATCTCTTGATTTAGCAAGTAGTATCCCCTGGTTAAGTTATGTAAAAAGGATTGCATCTTATTTGGGGAGACCAGAGCTATTTAGCTCCGCAGAGAAACTCCTAAAGGAGGACATGCTCTGGGTTAAAAATACGTACCTGCACTTATCACAAATGGATAGAGAGTCCATGGAAATTAAGGAAGCCCCTTGTGCGGGCACACCAGTTGTTATGCACATCACAAACGATTGAGCCATATTTAACTATAGTTACAAATCAGCATCATCGTTTTCTTCTGGTGAGATTCAGACTGAATCAATTACATTTGCTCCTTGCTGAAACAATGGGATGGAAAAAGCTGTAGGACCTGAATGTATGCACTTGTGATAATTTTTCCACCCAGGACTCAATGCATTTTGTATTATTTTGTGAGCATTTTTTGCACATTCGACACAGGTTCATTTTACCCATTTTAAAAGTCAAAGGTTTTACTCAGGCTAGACCTGCTTTTATATATTTACAAATGTTGACCAATGTTTGGGAAATTTTTAACATAGCTGGCTTTCTGACTGCAGCTGTCAGATTAAGGAGAAATGGAAAGACCGTTAATAATTAGCACTTTTTTTTTCAAACTCATGAAATATTTATGTGCATATTGATGATTTAGATCTGGTTATTTGTATTCTGTGATGAACGGGATTTTGCAATAATTGTAAAAAGATTTACTGTGTTTTTTGTAGTATGCTTTTATGGTTTTAATTAACCGAATAAAGTGAATTTGATCCTCTCCATTGGCCCCTGGTGTTCGGAGAAGCTGCTTACAACTAATCATAAATGTCATGCTGCAGACAGATTTGAGGTGAAATTATTGTCCATCTACTATATCTTTTCAATATCAAAAACTACTAGGTTAGTCAGAAAAAGGATGTCGGTGTGCTATGCCTCTTTTATGCCATCAAATTAAAAAAAGAAAAAAAAACCTTCAAGAGAAGGGTTTCAAATTTGTAGAGATGTATTTGCTCAACCCTCAAGGAGTTCATCGATCAGAAGATCGCTGCAATCATTTGATAAAGATGTTATCTCCCACTTCCCAGCGGATCTTGGCCTGTTTTTGTCCACTCACTTAGGAAACAAACTATTTCCCTCGTCCTTCTATCAAGTCTGGCTCCCAAACAAATCCTTATCCGACAAATATTATGAAGAAGACATTAGACAATATTGCACCGATACTCACAGCCTTGCATAATCAATTACTCTCAGAAGCGATGGTTCTGGAAAGGTGAAATCTGGTAATAGTGCTCCCTTTGTTTAAAAAAAAAAGCCCCTCAGCTAGTCAGTCAGTCCTCTGCAAATAAAGACCACTATGCCGGTTTCCTTTCCCTTTGAAATAGTTTGAAACTAATTTTTATTCAAGTTTTCAGACATTCACGGCCCTTCCCCCAACAATTCAAGAATACAGTGAATGTAGAACACTGAAAAACAAACACCTGTACAATGCACCCTAGCCCCTACCCCACTCATGTTCACAATGAGGATGTGGCCTAACCGCTAGAGCGGTTGACTTTGAAGCTGGGGAACCGTCCTCTAGTCTCGGCAGGGACGCTCAACATCCTGTGATTCTGGGAAAATCACTTAATCTCCACATGCCTCACATAAAATGAATGTGTCCGTCTGTAACGCAACTGGTGCTCATGTAAAGCGATCTGATACCTCGGAGTCTAGTTTGTGCTATATAAACCCCCGCCACCACAAAAAGTCATATAGAAAAAGCCCGGAAACCAAGTTTTTACTGTCTATCAGAAAGCATTGGAACTTACTCCCACCATTTATCTGTGAACAAACAGATTGTGCCACCTTCTGCAAATACATTCCATTCTGTCCACAACACGAGAGGAGCTTTTAGATAGTACTAGGGGTCAGGGGGACAGTAATTTGCACCATGAGGGGAAGAGTGTTCCTCTGCATCTTTGGATAAGTAATGCATTTGCACATGAGGGAGAAAATAAAAGAGCTACTTCTATACTGGGGATACTAAGTGTAGGTCTGCACCAGGGAGAGAAAACGGCAATACATCTGCACTGCTGAGGAAGTTAAGAAAGGGATACAATCCCCGCTATGCCTTAGGCAGTGTGGGATGGAGGGAACCCTTTTACATACACTTTGGGAATGCCCGGCCATAGCTCTGTATTGGAAGGGAATTCTGCGCACGCTCTCCCAGGTGACCAAGGTCCCAACACTCCCAGAGCCACGGAGAGGTCTCCTCAATGTCTGGGAACAGACTGATCACAACAAGACCACGCAACTCTGGGTAACACTGGGACTTATGCTGGCAAAACGCAATATTGCCCAAAAATGGGGATCCAGCCAAACTCCGACCCTCGCCCAGTGGTCCCGAGACATGGACTCCATAATGGTGGTCGAAAAAACTGTCTATATTCACAGAGGCTGCCCCAAGAAATGGACCCGGGTGTGGGGTGGGTGGAATGCATATAGAGGAAATATATGTGAACCCCCGAGCGACACATCAGACTCAGACCTCAGTGACCCTGACTAGGCGAGATATCATTGGTCGATACAAAGTGATTAATAGTGTATTGCGCATCAAAAAGGAGCTCTCTGTTTTTCACCATGTCATGTATGTCCCAAGGCACTCTCACTGGACCTTTACTCTACTGAACCTGATGCAAATGTGTAATGTTTCATGTTTAAACTTCAATAAACATATTTACAAAAAAAAAAAAGAAAGGGATACAAATGCAATGCATTTGGGGGGACGAAGAAGGTGGGCGGAAGGGGAGATTTGAACTTCCAACACGACCAAACACCAAATGCTATGGGGCAGTGACTCGGAGCAGGGGCAGAGGCTACGGCCCTTCAACGAGCAAGGAATTAGTAATATTGCCAATCCGAGTAACCACATAATCACAAAAGATGAGGACTGTCTTATCAAAGGGCTTGGGGTTTGTACCAATGCCAACCAACAATCCCTTCCTTTTGCACACAGATCTGGCACAGTTCTTCAGGAAGATAAAACTCAGGGAGTTCCTCGGTGACAATGAAGAACAACACAACCCCGAGAACAACACTGGACTAAGGAAGAAATCTACGTTCTCACCACCATCACAAGATATACCATGTAATATACAAGCTTTCGAAAAAGCAGTTCTGAATGAGGTGGACAGAATTGATTTCC
This sequence comes from Triturus cristatus, assembly GCF_964204655.1. Lineage (NCBI taxonomy): Eukaryota > Metazoa > Chordata > Amphibia > Caudata > Salamandridae > Triturus > Triturus cristatus. The sequence continues at coordinate 410,826,129 of NC_140590.1, forward strand.
AAAACACAAAAGGCTTCCAGAATTTGGCGAAAGGAGTGCACTTCAGTCCTTGAAGAATAACAGAGAGCAGGTAATCAAACCAGCCGACAAGGGGGCGCGATCGTGCTCATGAACATGGAAATATACCGAAATGAATGTAATAGACTGTTGAGTGATACCAACAACTATGAGATTTACAACAGTGATCCCACGAACCGTTTTATGAATCTTATCAGAATCATGGTGCATGAAGCTGTTACCAATGACTGGATAACAAAACATGAAGCTGAATTCCTGACTAATGACAATCCCCGGACTCCCAGATTCTACATCCTCCGGTCCCTAAGATTCACAAGGGCAAAACACCACCACCAGGTAGACCAATTGTGTCTGGCATTGGTTCACTGTTGGAAACTTTGTCACAGTTCTGCGATTGGTTTCTCAAACCAATTGTTCAAAAATCGAAATCGTACTTACGTGACACTAAAGATGTCCTATGTCACATGCGAGACCTTGGGATAAATAACGCTGAAGATATATTCATTACCATGGATATTGAGGCGCTTTATACAAGTATTCCGCAGAGACGTACTTTGGCGGTAGTTCAACAGATTCTGCCGAATATGGAATGGATCTACACTACCCCGATACCTTTCATTCTAGAGTGTGCAGAAATTGCCTTAACTGAGAACTTTTTCGACTTCGAAGGTACCATATACCATCAGATCTCGGGTACATCCATGGCAGCACATTTGCGCCGAGCATGACAGGTTTGTATGTACACCAATTTGAAGAGAATTTCATCCTCAACCAGAATAACCCCTATATAGCACAACTGAAGACCTGGAAGCGCTACATAGATGATATCATCATCTGGCGGGGTACAATGGAAGAAGCAATACTATTCACACAATGGATTAACTCTAAAGATGAACACCTGAAATTTACATACTCCATTGATAAAAACCAAGCCATCTTCTTGGACTTGGTTATCTCCATGAGCCCAGAAGGGATACATACCAAAGTACATAACAAGCCCACTGATAAAAACAGCTTACTGTTATATGAGAGCTTTCATCCGAGGGCACTACGACAAAATCTCCCAGTGGGTCAATTCCTCCGGATAAGAAGGAACTGCTCTGATACAGATACTTTCAAAGAACAAGCTAATCAACTGGAGAAGAAACTACTGGATCGGAATTACCCCATGACTAGGGTAAAAAAAAAAAAGGGCCAGGAATAACCACCGAGAGAGCCTCTTAGAAACCACCAATAAAGAAAAAACCATAGGATAGTCTGTATTACTACCTATACTCCAGTATCAAATCGGGTCCAAAACATCATCAGAAACAAATGGTCTATTCTGAACAGTGCCAACCAACATTGGGAAACCCCGCTTTTTGCATTTAAACGCAGCAGAAGCTTACGTGATGATCTGGTCCAGGCACAAACACACCAGAATGAAACCACAGACCAGATCAAACTCTGGGGCCAGTCAAGACCATACGGACACTTCCCATGTGGGAATTGCGTAGCATGCCCCAGACATACACAATCAAAGAAGATGACATTGGGACGGGCAACCCCTGGAGGTTAAAAAACTTCATTAACTGCAACACTGAGGGGATCGTTTACCTTCGGACGTGCCCATGTAACCTCAGAGATGTGGGTATGACCACTAGAAAAATAAAAACCAGAGTGAACGAACATCGCAGCACTATCCGATGCGGTAGATCCAACACCAAACTAACCAAACACTGCTTTGCGGCAAACCATAAAGACACTGACATAAGATGGGTGGTCCTGGAGGTCATGAACAAACGTAAGACGGATCTGACAAAATCCCTCTTTCTAAGAGAACAACGCTGGGTGTTCCGCTTACGTACTTGGGACGCTGGTCTGAATGATGAAATCCGATGGATGCAGATGGGGAGGTAGTAATTTTAACATGCGCCTTGGGTATAAAACCTAAAGGGGATATCCCCTCAGTAAGCTCTGTTAGGAGCCAGACACACCAAATGAATTTACAATTTATTTTTAAATTCTGCACTAGGCCCCAGTATCCCTCTAATATTTTTATACTGGAACAGGGACCCTGTGACCCTTACGCTCTTCCTACATCAGAGCTTGGTGTATTATTACATTATCCTTTCTTCCTTTTTTGTATAAATTACATTATCCTTTAATACCTAGCATTATCATTTAATTTATTTGAAACATCATGGCACCCTTTTCTTGATACACTATATTATCTGTGTATTAATTTTGCCCTGACGTCAGAGACTGATAGTGTATTTATCGAAGGGCAACCACAAACCCTCGTTACACTTGATCGGCCTGACTTCCGGTCTCTCCTTTCCTTGGGACAATGACTTCCTCTACATGCCATGCCCTTCAGAGAGCAGCGTTAGTCAGGCGTTCAATGCACCTTAACGAGAGGACGGCACGGACACCGGATCCCCTTGAAATGCGGAGCATCTTAATGCACGCATATCAGATTGGACAGGCACACCCTTTGGAAGCTGCGCACCAACCGGAGGAGCGATTACCAGACACTCTGGGCGTGCTTCACTGAGGTTGGATTGGACAACGGCTCCTTCGGTAATGCGGAGCAACGCATTACACGGAGGTCAGGCCGGGGCAGGCATCAATTTTGCCGGGTGCATTTCAGACACCGGATGCCACACGGATGGGTCCAATTAATGTTCACAGTAGGCCCCTCTCTGTGTTTTACCAATTAAGGGGACTACTTATACGCTTACCCCACCCGTACTCTTGTGTCATCGGGGAGGAGAGCAGTATACAGCTAGGTGATACCGCGGAGAGCGCACCTTGACGAAGTAAGGCTATGTAGTATGAGTGTATGATGGATGCATGTATAGGAGGGTGTTCACCACGCTCTTCTTTGTTTGTTTTCGGTCAAATCATGCCGCTTAATACTGTTCTACATATGTTTACCTCTCCAGAGTTTGACTACAGGGGCTCTCCTTTACTTCCCCCTCCCATGAAGCACATAGGGTTATGTCTGTAGGTAAGATGTGGGAGATATTCCTCTCCTATATGTTTTTATATTCACTTGTGTATTCACGTATGACAGTCACGTGTAATACACTTGAACCACGCACGCTTAAAATGTGAGTAGTGGCGTTTGCCTTTCTGTTAATGACCTTCATTCCTAATAAGTGCTTAGGATGTGTTGTTTATTCTTTTTTTTACAGGGTACTAAAGACCCCTAAACAGCAGAGAGTGACAAAGGTCACCCCACTGCAGGTTTTTTCTAAACCACAATGTTGGTAAGAGTGGAGCCCTGAATATTTTTAAGTATCTAGGTCCTGATGAATGCAGAGTACCACTGTTGACACAAGGCAGAAACATGTCGACCCAACTCTACACGGCGAGGGGTTAATAACTTCCCCATTTCGCCGTTCACTTGTTTTTATACACCATACAGCCTCCTAGATCATTAAAAAGTAAATGAGGTCACCGTAATGGTTTTTAACTTCACTCACTCACTTCGGGCCCCCACTTTGTTAGAAGTGCATCCCTGTCGTCAGGTGTATGCCCGTCCTCTTATCAAACCGAGTTTTTAGAGGGCGAGGACTGGCCAATGATGAAGCATGACACCAGGTGGTGTGTGAGGCCAGTCCTAAACTTTTTGTGAGATGTCCACACTCACATTCACATAACACTTCTGAGCACACTTTAGGTCATTCTAAATAGTAGCGGCCCCATTTGTGTATAACGAGATTTGAACTTCAGCAGGTTTAGTCTTATAGCCACAGTTAGATGTCAGTGATTAAGTAATGTAACTCACAAAAAGTGATGGGATGCTACTATACACAAAAGGGAAAGAAGGTGTGTGTGTGAGAACAGGGAATCTTTTCTTTTAAAGACGAGAACCCTCACTCACCCGAGGGTGACATGTTTCATCATTGGGTCCCCTCTTGCACACTGCAACCGCAAGGTATACAGTGTGGGCTACAACTCTCAAAAAAATAATATATAAGAGAGGAGCGTGAGGTGTTTTATGAGGATGCCAACTTAGGCAGGGGGAGTAAGGGGCAGAGTGTAAATCAGAAAAAATGTGTATATATAAAACTAACTACTGGGTGACAAAATTCAATTTACTGTTAGTCCCCATCAGCTAGGATTAAAACAAGGTGATATAGGATTGAAATAATATCCTAATTATTAGTGGTCGACTACTCGTTCGCGGCATTCATCAGGACCTCTCAATATTATCACTCTGCTTCAAAAACAATAAATCAATGAAATAAAGACCATACTCAATGATATGGTGGTTGTGACAACAGAACCAGCTGCAGTCCGGTCCAGTGTCTCTAGAGGGTAATATTAATTTACCTCTACCTTTCAAGGAATGATGCCTCAGATCACAGATTACTTTCGTTAACCTGTGTCCTTCCGTTCAGGGCACCAACCGGGGTTTGGTTGGTGCCCTGAACGGAAGGACACAGGTTAACGAAAGTAATCTGTGATCTGAGGCATCATTCCTTGAAAAGTAGAGGTAAATTAATAATACCCTCTAGAGCAGGGTTCCTCATAGTACGGCCCGCGGGCCGCTGGCGGCCCGCCCGGCCTTCATTGGCGGCCCGCGGACCTGGATGCTTAAAGTACACTTCCTTGGAGTAAGCAGGGAAGATGGACGCAGGAGCAAACGTTGCGAATACACTTTAATACGTTTGTGGGTGAATGAATGGATAATGGTGTGTACGGGAGGAGTGTGGGAGAAGTTGCAGTGTATAAGATAAGTGCAATATTGTTCTATTACCTGTTAACAGTACAGACAAAAAAAAAAAAAAAAAAAAAGAACAGATTGGACAGATGGAAACAAACACTAATTACAGTGACAAGTACATTGGAAAAACAACCAAAACTATAAGGTAAGTTCCACACATCTCTGGTAAGTGGACCCTGCTGGCAATATGGTTTTAAAGTCTCTGATAATGTACAGCCACTGTGTATTGGGAGCCAGGAGAAACTAACGGACTGCAGTGAAGGGGAAACCATTTGTTATTAGTGATGAAAGTAGGATGTTAGAGAGCGATTGAAAGTGCAAATTTGTAACTAAGGCTTGGTACGGCCCATTTTTTGGAGAAAGGGGTGTGGGGGGGAACACAATGTAGATTTCCAACGGTCCTAAAGGAAAATGTGACCTTTGCGGAACAAATGAGCAAACAGGCATTTACCACAACACACCCATGTGTTATTCTTACATGAGTGAAGGGCTGATTAGAACTGGAGAGACCCGTAAGAGAATCTCTTGCTCTTACAGAAGGAAAAAATGGACACACCATGAACCTAGTTTTCGTGCACACATTTACCTAAATGCTTTGATAATTAATATTTAATAGGCGCAAATCTTCTGCAAATAATGATCAAGTATTCTCATTGTATTGAGGGACACCTCAGCAATTACAAATATTATCAGAGCGAATCAGAGGTGCACCTCAAGCATTGTTGATCACACATCCTTAACTGATCCTTGAAAACACCATACAAGTCTACCAGCATTATCGTGAGATTTTTTTTGTACGCATTGTGTAATAACCTTGCACGCCTTTGGGCTAGTGTCCCAGGGTGAGTCTATAAAGCTTTACTTCGTTAGTGTTTCCATAAAGCAGGTGAGAGCTTATTCCCACAGAATCCCATGTTTGCAACACCAAGATGAAGGTAATGGTTCATTGGAAGCATCACTGAACTATTAGTTCCTGTTACTTTGCATGGGTGTGGAATCTGGTAAAGTATGTACTTGTTTAAATGTATGGGTGTTCAGTTCCTAAGGTTTTAAGTGGTAGTCAGGTCTCTAGAATAACCTCCAAATGGAGGAAGTGCCCTCACACATCCTACGAGGGGTCATGCTTCATCATTTGGGTGTGCTCCTCGTCAGGACAGCGCTGCAATGCCCGACGGGCACCCGCGAAGGGGCTCTTTGGCAGAGTTCTTTTGATAAACCCGTTTGGTGAGTGAGGGTATGTGAACTGAAGTGAGTAGTGTAGTGGGTGTGATTTAAAATAGGTTTAGGGAGACTCTTATTAAATAAATGTTATTAATACAAGTCGCTAACCTAAATAAAAACAGTGTCACTCGTATTGGAGATAATGATCCTATATTGCATATATACTATTTAGTTTTGGTCAACATGTTTCTTGCCTTATAAGCCCCTAAGGGGTCTATTGGCAATTCATCAGGACCATAAAGGCATATTATCCTTATAGTCTTACACTACTGCAGGGCTGGTGTATTCAATTTGGCAGATTAATCAAGTCGCCAGCCGTGCTATGTCGTACAAGGTTAAGTGTCCCCCCTCACGGGAGACAGAGGGGTAGGCGAAGGGCTACTCACCACGCCACTTCGAATCGTGATTGAGCGGCGCACTCTGAAAAACACCTCTCAGCTTTTGACCTACATAATACAGGGTCTCGAAACGATACAAGGTGACACCTAACCTTTAAAGTCTCTGCAGGGACGCTCAACATCCTGTGATTCTCGGCAAATCACGTAATCTCCCCGTGCCTAAAATAAATGTGACCGATTGTGTGCAACTGGTGCTCATGTAAAGCGCTCCGATACCTTCGGGTCTAGTTCGCACTATTTAATTATTTTATTTATTTGTAAAGCGCAACATTCATCCTGACTGATATCACGGCACTGTCTTGCGGAACACATGGTAGGTTATATTGGGTGCTTTCAGCTGCTCACACTTACGTCACAGGAAAAAGCGGTGTTTTTACTTTTTTCCTGAACGTAACATAGTCCTCAGTAAGACGCAAGTCTTGAGGTAATTCGTTCCAGTGTTTAGCCGCCAGGTATGAGAATGATCGGCCTCCTGCTCTTGCTTTCTTTAGACGTCTGGGCCTGGCTAGTGCTTGGTGTCGTGATCTTAAGCACCTCGTGGGGACGTAAAATTCGATTTTATTCTGGAGAAATCTAGGACCAAGGTTATGCAGTGCCTTGTGAGCATGACTCAGCAGCTTGAATCTTGATCTTTGGCACATAGGTAGCCAGTGGAGCCGTTTCATGCATTTTGCAGCACTTGTAGGCGTGAGAAAAGGTAGTCTGCCATGCCCACATACAGTGCATTTCCATGATGTAATCTGCTGATGAGTAATGCCTGTGTAACCGTACTTCTACATTCTAGTGGGATCCACGGAAAAAACCTTCTTAGGAGCTTTAAAATTGCAAAACCTCTTCCACACAGAACCCGTTCATGATCCTGCATGGACAGGGTGTTGTCGATGGTTATACCCAAGTTTTTTGCGCATTGTTTAGGCGCTGGAGCATCTCCCAAGGATTGTTGCCACCAAGTGGCATCCCAGATTAAGTTAGCTCCTCCGAAAAGCAGTATTTCCGATTTACCTGCGTTTAGCTTAAGGCAGTGTTCGGACATCCATGTTGCCATCTCTGAGAGCCAGTTATTTAACTTAACCCTGGTGTCCTCATGCCTTTCTTCAATGGTTATCATCAGCTGTGTGTCATCCGAATAGGAGCAGATGCTGAAGCCCCATTTCCTACTTATCAATGCCAGAGATGACACATAGGCATTAAAAAGTGTTAGGCTCAGGGAGGCTCCTTGGGGAACACCACAGCTGATTTTTAGGTCTCGCCTGACCCAGCGCATGCGCTGGTCTGGCGAGACTTATTGAGAGGGCTCCAAAAGGTGCTACCAGGCCAGCGTAGAGCTACAGTGCATGTGTACGGGCGCGCGCGCCGCGCTTTACCGCGATTACTTTCACTTTCGCGGCCGCTTTGATGTGCGATCGCGATCACTTTCACTTTCGCGGCCCCACGGCCGCTCTGCATAGCCAATAGGTCTCGCTTTTGGGACCTTATAAGTATTTAGTTATGCAACTGTTGCATGGCTAAACACTTATAAGGTCCCAAAGGCGAGACCTATTGGCTATTCTAATGCTTGTTTTGGTTTCGAGGAGAACTGGCCCATTTGTACCATCTGAGTTCTGTTCCTCAAAAAGGAGTTAAGCCGCTGAAGAGCTTTGGCATGGATACCCCTTTCATAGAGAATTTCCAACAGGAGATTGTGTGAGACCGTGCCGAACGCCGCCGACAGGTCCACTAAGATCAGGGCGACAGCCTTTCCTTGATCAGTCAGTGATCTTATGTCGTCTAGGATGGCTAGGAGAGTGGCCTCTGTACTGTTAGTGGCTCTAAAGCCAGTCTGAGAACAGTCCAGTAGTTCGTTAACCTCCAGATAGTTGGACAGTTGTCTGTTTACCAGCTTTTCTAAGACCTTAGGTATGGGAGCTGAGAGATGGGCCGATAGTTCTCTGGGTTATGAACATTTGTTCCGGCTTTCTTCAGCAGAGGAGTCACTACAGCCTGTTTCCATATTTCTGGAAATACTGCTGTGTCCAGGGATCTATTAAGTAGGTGAGTGACATGTAATCTGGGAGAATATAAAGTGGAGCCATGGGTCGAATGGGGATCCGTGATTTTACTTCCAGCATGGCTATCTCAACCTCTAGTTCTGTAAGAGGGGAGAAGTTGCCCATCTGTATTGCGACCTCTGGATGTGGGGGTAGGTGTTCCCAGTTAGATTTTTTAAATTTTTTTTTAAATTATTTTTCACAATAACAATACAACACCACTCTCTGCGGATTCTCAGCCAATGTGAAAAACTATAATTCTCAAACCATACAATATAAAAAAGAAATCCGAACCACAAAAAAAATGATTCACCACATCCAATCACATTTTCTATGCCAACAATACATCACCCTATGGGATTAGTATATCATCTATTTGTCCTCGTGTAAGCTGCGCCCTTCCTCCTCCCTACACCCTCGATCCCCTTCCTCTGTGCCACGTAGAAGATACAATCGTAGAGGTTCCCAAATGACTCTCGGTCGCGACCGTGTTGGCAGCTCCTCCGCATACGTCTCCAAGTTTTCCCTACAGTATGCCAAGTCCTTTAACCAATGTTCCACTTTCGGCCATATCCTTCCTCCCCACGTGACCGCCACCCTGCGCGCCGCCATCAACAGCGCCAGCCGAACAAATTTCCCTTTCACTCCCCTAATCTGCGGCACACAACACAACAGACAGACAAGCGGGTTGCATTGGAGCTCTACCGCAGTCATGGTCTTCACCTTTTCAACCACCTCTCCCCAGAACTCATACACCTTACCACAGCTCCAGGCAAGATGCAGAAAATCTGCCCCCACCTGTCCACATCGCACACATCTATCCGTCTCACGCAATCCAAACCTGTGTAGGCGTACTGGAGTGTAGAACACTTGATGTAAGAACTTAAAGTGTATTATACGGAGGTTCCCATTTATAATAAGAGTCCCCGTCAGTTCACACACATAGTGCCAGTCTTTTTCTACAATGGGCTGAGTAAGACAGTCATTCCATCTCTCCAGACTTCCATCCGATGCAGACACGCTTTCAGTTCTTATCATTTTATATAGTCGGGATATCATTCTTTTATTGGTGGGGGTGGTAAGAGCATATTGTAAGGACACTAGTGTGGGTGGCTCCTGTGGATATGTGGTGTAGTGTTCCCTGACCGCATATCGCAATCTATGCATTGCAAATCGAAATAACAGGGTTTGATTACTAATGAATCGTAGATCGTCCGGCATGACAAACTGCCCATCCGGGTATAGATCCTGCATTTTGCTTATCCTGCCTCACGAAACAATCTCTACGATGGTTCTTCCTTAGTAACTGACATCGCGGCATGCTGCTCTATGGTCATAGCTGGCGCATATAATGGCAGTTTCCGTGCCAATTGTCCGATCGCGTGCCACGCAGCTATGGTAGTATCCACTGCATTTATTTCAGTTTTCGATGTGCCCCGCATGTGGTGGGTCAGCACACTGCGCAACGGCACTGGACCAGCGTCTCCCTCCTCCACTGCCACATGTGGCGTGAACGCATGCGGTCTCTGCCAATAATATATATATTGAGCCTGAGCGCTCAGATAGTATACATAAAAATCCGGCGCGTCAAACCCTCCCTTGTCATATCCCTTAGTGAGAGTTGTCCATTTAACGCGAGCCTGTCTGCCACTCCAAACCAGCCGCAATAGGACCCTACGAATCTCATGAAAAAACCTCTGTGTGAGCACCACCAGGATGTTGATAAATAAATATAAAAACCGCGGTAAAACCACCATCTTAATGAGTGCGATGCGGTCCGCCAGTGACAACGGCCTGTCCATAATTTTCTCGTATCACTGTGCATGGATCCCTGTGGATCCATACCCCTAAGTATTTAACCGGTTCCGTAGACCACACCAGTGGGTACTCCACATCCGGTCTCCCAGTAGATTCAGTCAGTGGAATTATAACAGACTTGTCCCAGTTCACACAAAGTCCCGACATGCGACCAAATCCAACATATTCCCTAAGCAGTTGTGACAGATATCGAGACGGGTTTCGCACAAACAGCACCATATCGTCCGCGTACAGTGAGATGGCCACTGGACGATAATTAAAATTGAGAGCTGACTCCCTATGTCTCTGCCGAACGACACACGCCAGTGGTTCCAATAAGATTGCAAATAGCAAAGGAGACAGCGGACATCCCTGACGAGTGCCCCTCTCTATGCTAAAAGGTTCAGATGTCAGCCCTCCAACGCGTACCCTAGCCGTAGGTTCCGCATACAGCACAGCTATCCACTGTAAGAATAAAGGTGGGAAACCCATTCGTCGCAAAATAAATCTCATATAAGGCCATTCCACCGAATCGAATGCTTTTGCTGCATCTAGTAATACTGCCGCTGCAGGCAAAGTCGGTTCCAGAACATGAAACATAGAGAATATCGTTCGAAGGTTGTGCGACGTGGACCTCTCCGGTATAAAACCGGACTGGTCCGGTAGCACCAAACCCGACATCAAGGGCTGTAGCCTGATCGCTAGAATTTTAGCCAATATTTTAGCGTCTATATTGATCAAGGACAGCGGTCGGTAGGAATCACATTTGTCCGGAGGCTTATCTTTCTTCAGGAGGGCTATTACCAGTGCCTGCCTCAGTGATGCCGGCATTTTCCCCGACTCATGCGCTTCAGCGTACATTTCAAGCAGATATGGGACAATTAAGTCCGCATACTGCTTGTAGAACTCCACCGTAAACCCATCCGGCCCCGGTGCTTTGCCATTAGCCAATGCCACTATTGCAGCTTTAACTTCCTGTTCATTTATATGCACACAAAGATATGCCCTCTGAGTGTCCGATAACCAGGCACACGCCACATTCTCAAGATACTCCTCCATTTCCGCCTTTGTCACACTTCCTCTGGAAGTGTAGAGATCCGAATAGAATTCCCGAAATTGTTCAGCGATGGCCGCCGGATGATGGTGTGCCCCCCCGTGCATCCAGGATTATAGCAATATGCCGTTTCTCGCCCAGTTCTTTGATCTTAGACGCCAGCATGCGTCCAGTACGGCCACCCTCCCCATACCGGCATTCCGCATGCCTCCGAGATAGATACTGTACTGATACATACCCCTCTTAGCGTGACCTTAAAGGCCTCCCATAATGTCGAGACCGTGTCCACCGTACCTTTATTAGTGTCAAAATATTCCACAATAGCCTCCCTTACTGTGGCCTCGTATATTGGGTCAAGTAAGGCTTCCAAGCGAAACCGACACGTAAAGGGTCGACGTAACGCAGTCGGGATCTCCAAATCTAATCGCACCGGGTTATGATCAGACAGCGTGCGCGCCAGGATCTCCACCTCCCGTACCCATTCCATGGTTTCTGCTCCTAACAACCAGTAGTCAAGTCTTGACCAACTTCCGTGCGATGGGGTCGCATGTGTTCCCCCTTTTCTTAAAGGGTTTCTGACACGCCACACATCTCGCAGCCCAAATTCCTCCATGGCCCCAACCACACTTCTAGCAACCTTGGGGGTTCGATGAGTTATGGGATTGGACTTATCCATTTCAGGATTCAGATAGATGTTCAGATCTCCGCCCCATAATATAGCAGCCTCCGACCATTCTCTCAGCACTCCATACATTTGAGAAAAACAGACAAGGTCGTCTGTGATAGGGCGATACATATTTATAATCGTGACTAGTGTCCCCCCCAACTTGCCCTGTGTCATAGCGCACCGCCCCCCCTCATCAACATAGTTGCGAATCGCATGAAAATCTACTCCTCTTTTAATCAAGATCAGGGTACCCCTTGCGTACGATGAGAATGAGGCTGCTAACTTGAACCCTGCCCACCTCCCCGCAATGCCATGTTCTGTTTTCGTGGTCAGATGCGTTTCCTGTAGTAAGGCTATTTGCACCGAATGACGGTCCAAGTAGGCTAGCACCTGACGTACCTTTCTGGGAGAATTAAGTCCTCTCACATTCCAGGTTAACATTCGATATCTCTCACCCATCTCAAGTCCGTACAATGCCCAAATCTTCCAGCCATACATCAGTCAGCCCTTGAAGTGCGCAGCCCATCTCCAAATCAGTTATTCCGGCCCAGTGTGCCTTATACTTTCCAAGAGAACACAATGTGGTGAATGTAACTGAAACATAAAACAAAAACCCCCTTCCTGCCAAACCCCACCCTCCACCCACTCCAACCTCCCAATCAGGTCGAGTCCATTCCCTTCCCTTCCCTTCATTCCCACATACCCGTAATACCCATTCACTCAACGTTCGGGGCGCACCCTCCAGGGGGAGAGGTCCGGCCGCGATTACCCGCACTATAGTGCGGTTGCCAGATTGTAACTATAGTTCCCATCCGTGCCTACTCAGCTCTGCCAATCTTTCACAACACCACCGCCACCCAATGTCTCTTGGTTCTGACCTTCCCAAAACACAGCACTACTATCCCCAAATTCTACAGCCCTCCAGCGCACATGTAGCAGTCTCGAGCTAGGCAACTATCTTATGTCAACAGTCCCCCCAGGCACAAGTTTATCCTATCCCACAGTCCCCAATTAGGGGACGTATGACAGTGCATTTATTAATCCGTTTCTTCAAGGCCGGATGACCCATCTGCGCCTCTCTTCATACTCTGCTGCTGTCTTGATTTACAAATATGTTTTGTGAACTTCAGCGCCGACTTTGCATCCGTGAAAAAGTGTGCCTGCTCCTCATGTGTTATCTTTAGCTTGGCCGGATAGAGCATTGCATACTGCACCGAGGCAGCCTGTACAAACTCCCTTCTAGCCATCTGTACTGCCGGGGTGTAGTCAGGAAAGAAAGACAGCGTGTCTCCTTTATATGTGACCGGTGCCTTAGATCTGGCCTCCCTCAGGATAGCGTCCCTGTCAGCGTAGTTTAGAAGGCGTGCGATAATCGGGCGAGGCGGAGCGCCCGGTTTAGGTCCCAGTGACCGATGTGCCCTTTCCACTATCATCATTGGGGACAACACTGGACCGAACAAGTCTCGCAATAGCGTGTCTATGAATGTCCCCATTCTGGAAATGGCTGTGGTCTCCAGAAGCCCAATAATGCGCAGATGGTTTCGCCTAGAGCGCGCTTTTAAGTCCTCATTTTTTGCTCTGATGACCTCCAGTACCTTTTCCATCTGCAGCAGCTGAGTCCGCGACTCAGCCTGTGAATCCTGCGTATCCGATAGTCTGTTTTCCAGGCCATCTAGTCTGAGCTCGTGCTTATCCACTTTTTTTTCCACCACATCTAGCCCAGTCGCAAGCGCATCAATTTTACTGTCTATCGACTTCCTCCCTGCCCGAAGTTCAAGCAGAATGGCTCTGTTGTCGTCTTCCACTTCTCCTTCCGACCCCTGGGCGCCATGACCTCCAGTCTGGTCTCCTGTTCCCTCGCCAGTGCGGGTAGCACGTTTGCCCTCAAAATGCAGTTTAGCTTGTTTAGGCTCGCTCTTCCCCATGGCGACGTATGCAGAAGTACTGCTCCGTGCGGGAAGCTAACCCAACTCTCCAGTGACAATGACATTCACCTCCTCAGAAGCCGGCGTCTCCTCTTCCGCTAAAGCACACTCACTCACCACCTTACTGGAGGTCTAAGTAGGCTCCAGGCCATGTAACAGCAAAGTGATTAGTCGCTCTAGGCAGATCACACCCAAGTCACCGGTGTTTTCCCTCTATCCACAGCGAGTTCAGTCAGCCCAGCTTCTATCTCCGCTAAAACTTGCCATAAGTGCGCTTATAATCAGTCCCAGGCACGTAGCTCATCTCTGTCGGCCCGAGCAGTTTCACCAGACGAGGGAGAGCCCCCGCCGCGCCAATAGCAGCGTCGCCACCTGCTCCCAGCGATGTGAGAGCCCCGCACAGCGCCACGCACCAACCGTCCCGCAACCTTGCAGGCCGGTCCGCGCAAGCACTCCCGCAGGGGCCTCCCGCGCCACCAGGCCCCAAGCCAGCAGTCTCCTCTAGCGCAACGGGGAGGGCGTCGCGCTCCCGTGCCAACCGCCGCCGGGCAGCTCCGATCTCGGCCCCCTGTCCTCGCACACCCTCTATACTGGGGCAGGCCAGCCGGGTCTCGCCACCCAGACGACACCAGGCCCAGAGCACACACACCTCCCACTCACCTCTGCTCCGGCAATTGCCTGCTACCGCCTTCCGCCTCCGGGGCAGTGCCACACTCCGTCGCCAGTCTCCGACCCTCAAGGCGGCAGCTTCGTGAATCCCGCACTCCTCACCCTGGGGTCCGCCTCGCCGTCACCAAACGATCCGACTGCCGGGCAGTCCACCACCGCCCTCGCTCGTAGCTGTTCCGATCTCTTTTTTTTTTGCGATGTTCCCCGCTCCGATCTCCACAAGAGTCCACCTTTGCCACGGTGATCAAGCTCAGCACACTTTAGCCGCCACTATCCCTTCGCACTATCCGTGATGCAATTCTGAGACTCGGTCCGCTCCCGGCAGCCGCTCGCTCCGCTAACCCAGCGCGTCTCAGGTCGGCGCCATCTTTTCAGCGGTCCCCTTCAACCCAAGACGACTCGAAGGAGCAAAGCACACCTCACCTGCCGGCAATTCTGGTACGCCGCTTTTCGCTCCACATGTAGGGACAGTGTCTCGTGTATTTTTCTGGCAGCCACGGATGTCAGTTAAGGATGGTATTAGCCGGATCGGGAATCTAGCCGGCAGAGCTCCTCACTAGGCAGCCATTTCGCCTCGCGCCGAAGCCACGCCCCCAGGTGTTCCCAGTTAGTTACGGCTAAGGAAGAGTTGGTGTCAAATGAGGAATACATTTTGCTGATCTTATCAGCGAAAAATACGCTGATCTTTTCACAATTTCCCTCTGAAGGAGACAAAGTTTGAGACAAGCTGGCTGGTTTGCAGAGCTCCTTCACTACTCTGAATAATTCTTTGGCCGAGTTGCAATTCTCGTGTATCTGTTGTACAAAGCAAGTCTTCTTTGCTTTCTTGATGGCATTATTATAGATCCTAATTCATTAATTAATTAATTTAGCCCTATATCTTGTTCTGTCTGTTTCCTGTTTAGAATCGCCTCCAGGAGTGTTCTAATGATTTACACTTCCTTTTCAGTATCCTGAGATCCTGTGAGTACCACTTCTCAGATAGAGGCTTATTTGTTAGTTTAGGTTTAAGTTTGGGAGCAAAGGTATCTAGAGTATTGGTGATCTCAGCTTCAAGTTTTATTGCTTCCGCATTCGCTGGAAGAGTATCTTGAGTGGTTAGGTTATCTGGGGAAAAGTGGGCCTGGAACAGGTCCTGAGTGACCAGTTTCCAGGCTCTGTTTGACACTCATAAAATCTTGAGGGGTTTGGTTGCATTCGCCGTCAGGTTGAGTGTAAAAGATATGAGTGAGTGGTCTGTCCAAGATACGGGAGTGATCTCCTGGATACTTGTTTACTCTGTGTAGGAAAATAATAGGTCTAGAGTATGCCCGGCACAATGTGTGGGGCCTTTGACCCATTGCTTGAGCTGGAGAATCTGCATATCTCTTTCGAGGTGCCTTGCTGCGGTACTGTGTGCTTCTTTAAAGTGTACTATAACTAGGTAATGTTTATATTTCTGGCATAAAGGGAAAAGTTGAGTAAAATGTTTAGCACTCAGTTTGGTTTGGTGGCCTGGAGGGTTATAGATTACTGCTCCCCCAAGCAAAGTGTGGCCTTCACTGGATACCTGAAACGTTAGTACTTCATGCTCTCCAAATGGCACCACTTCAGGGTTGAGACAGTCGAGATGGTCTTTGAACAAGACAGCCAGCCCCCCTCCGTCTCTGCCTATCTTGTTTCAGTATTTTATATTTGGGGGGGTAGGGCGTTGGCGATATCAGGGAGGTTGTTATCGCCCAACCATGTTTCAGTTATGAAAACCAGGTCGGGATTTCTCTCATTTAAGGTGTCCCAGATATCGGAAGTATGTCTAGGTATCGACCTGGCATTAAAATATAAACATCTAAGTGTTTGCTGATCGTTTGTCTCTGTGTAGGAACGGTCAGAAAACGTTAAACTATGCCACTTACAGCCACGGCAGGAAAACGGGCCATCAGTGTTTCCTGGATGGGCTTTTATGCACTGTGTTTTATTATATCTCAGATTTAGGGATATCGCTAACAAAGACTCCCTTGAATAGTGTTCTAAGGTGCTTATGGGTGTCTCGGCAGGGTTGAGGAGAGCACGGGTTGTGGCCCCTGGTCCCAGCCGGGCTTGCCTTAGGCGTACCACCGGCGCGTCAGCGGCACGCCCGCTGCGCGCGTCCACTGTGCTAACACTGACACATTGGTCCTATGTAGGGGGAAGCGCGGGAAAGTTCCTCGGCCCCCTCCTGGACCGGAAGTGCCTCACCGGAGTCCCTGATGCTGCCTGCCCTGCCCTCCACACAAACGGCACACAGCCGCGATGGACCGGGGCGGGGAAACCAGGTGCAGCGTGAAGTCAGATGAGGGAGTGAGGGCTAAAAATATGTAAGTGCAAAGAGCAAAATAAAATCAGAATGTGCAGAGCTTAAAATAAGTTTTAAAAGATTAAGAATAGTAATACATTTATTTAAAAATGCCGATTTAGTTAAAACAGTTCAGTTCAAATCTTTGTACGATGCAAAATGAGCAGCGCTGACAGTGTACTACCGCCCGGCAGCCATTCCAGATTCCGCATTATATAACACTGAAAAAAAATAAAACATTTTGAGGCATGCTACATTGACAAAGCATTTTTTTATATTACTGCTGATCAAGATTCCTGTTGACAATCTTACACGGGCTGACCCCCAACGTAATCTTGTCTGCCATGGTCACTAATAAAATACAACGTTACTAGAAGCTTGGGGTGATTTTCACTGAATATAAATGGCTCTTACTAAAGAACAGATTAGAAACCCAAGGTTTATTGCGATTATGGAGTTGTACTTAAGGAACAACGTTTCTTTTTCAGAGACTCTAGGAAGAAGCAATGCGACCAGCAGGGACTGCCCGGAAGCCTCTACATTAGTGAAATGATGATAATGATCCATTAAGGCTCATTATCCAAACCCCCATTCCAGCTGTTATCTAGACTAATGAGTTTACCCAATTTTATAGACCGTAAAAAACAATACTAATGGGGTGGGGAGTGGACGCAGTTTGTACTGGAAGTAGGCTGCACTTGGAGGAAGGGAGAGGTCCTTGGAGGGCAAGCTGCTCCTGGACGGAGCGGCAAGGAAATCAGGCTGCACCTAAGGATGGGGAAGAGCAGTCCATATGGTTGGGAGTAAAGTAGTCTACACCTACAGCAGGAGGTCAGGACAGTATTTATCCAGAGGAGAAAGTTATGAACAGTCATCCCTGCCAAATATCACACATCAGGGGTTAGGCTAACGCATTTTAACGTGATTTCCACATAACCGCACAAAAATGCATTAGTCACACACTTTGTGCCAGGCGTGTCCAAAGAGCCTGGACCTCTATCTAAGCAGCATGCGCTGCCAGTGCATGCGTTCTGTGCTGCCTTAATACCAGCTCTGCTGTGTCAAATAACTAATTCGAACACTACAATATATTGGGGCTGCATGGTTCAACCCGGGTCTTTAGTTACCAGTGTGACGAAGCACGTTGTTTGTCAGCACCACCTGTGGAATATAAAATCGGGACGACCCGCCAGTAACCTCACGAGGGTCCAGGGGTGGCACCTTGCCTGTTTGTTCTTTACCAGCAAGGTGCCACCCCACTGTTGTCACGCAGTATAGCTGATTGGCTCCAGGAGACACTGAGGGAGCGGGCAACAGCATTAATTTTCCCTGCTGTGAAAGCAGTCCCTTCCTAAAGTATAGATGTCACTATCACAGGTCAGTGAGCGTGCAGACTTTCTTTGGCTGTTTGAGGACCTGTTAGGTCTGGTTCACAGCACTGGGTTTTACTGTCGATTCCTCTCATACAATTACTAAACCTTGCCTGGTGCTTATATAAAGGAGCCCTTATCTTGTAAATAACCTATACAGTGGAGTTGGGATGGCAGCAGCTTTCTTTTTCTTTAAGACGCCAGCTGCCAGTGCAGTCCCTGAAAGATAGATCACATGACAAGTCAGTATGTGGGCTGATTTTTTGGGCTGTTCAAGGGCCTAGTGCACCAGGCTTTGCCATTGATTTCCCCGATATCACATTACCAGCAGTACGCTTAGTTAGATGCATGCAGTCTTCTATTACTGCAACAAAAACTGGGAGAGTGATCTAGTGGATTACCAACCTCAGGTACTCAACTACCATATACTCACCTGGGCCCATAAACTCACACACATTCACATAGGCTAGTAAATCCCACTGGGGTGAAGTTATCTTTAGGGCTTCACATTGTTCAAAATGTAATTTTTTCCCCCCATAGTTTTATATAGCACAAACGTGACCCGAAGCTATCAGAGCGATTTACATGAACACCAGTTGCTTTACACAAGGACACATTCATTTTTGTTAGGCATTGGGAGATTAATTGATTTGCCCAGAATCAAGGGATTTTGAGCGTCATTGCCGAGACTCGAAAGCGGTTCCCCAGTTTGAGGTCGACCGCCCTAGCCGTTTGACCACATCCTCTCACCATTTCTGTTATTAGCTCATTCAATGCACTTCATTGCATGGCTTTAATGGCGAGAGAAAGTATCACACATTTGGCAGCTAAATGTCACTCATGAGTGCATTGGAGCCATTGAAAAGTCACACATAAGCAATCTGAAAACATGGCAGATGAGGGGGGAGACGTATGCTATACCTGGAGGGAGGCTGCACCTAGGTGAGAAGGGGTCAAGCTGCACCTGTATTTGGAGGCGGGGAGTCAAACAACACCTGGAGATGGGGGCACGCAGTCTGCCTTTTGTTCCAGGAGGCTCTGCTCTGACACATTCGGGGATTTACCGTCTCTCCAGGACTGAGTTGCGCAGGTACATTACTATACTTATATTGCTTTGGGAGAGATGGTAGGATCTGCTACAGGGAAACACACAACTTTTTCCCGTTACCGTCCAAGCTGGTAGTACCTGTGACAAGTTTTTTTTTTTTAAACTCACGCAATACGATCTTACTTCTTAGCCACACCCAGAATCGCATCAGGGTAAAGGAGGATGGGAATGTACTAGCTTATCCCACTGATGTATTCACCTGGGAAGAAATGACCCCTGATGCGATTTACCCACCCCACGAGCAGCAAAGATAGACCCCCCCAATGATAAAGGATCACACTACACCATGTTTTCCAAGTCTGTGCACATGGGTGGGTCTGGTGCGAGTGGTTGTTATGCACCAAAGCGTTCAGTCTGAAGATAAATGCGTCTGAGTGCCTCTTCCCTTGAGTTTCGGATAATGACTTTTCTGTGTTAGCCACACATGGTCGCAGTCCACTCACCTTCTAAGAGACGTCCTTAAACCTCTGACGGCCCCAGCTCCAAGAAACACCCAAAACACATATCCCCAAACAGCGGTGGCACTGCGCAAGTACAAAAGACCCTGTAAGCGCACCCGAAAGACGTCACGGATGGTATACTGTGCGCATGCGTCCCAAATTGCTTCCATATCGGTGGCATAAAAATAGCATGTCTTCGAGGCTTTTCTTTTATTTGTAACGCGACCATACTCTTCATTGGTTTTAATTATGAGGTTTAAAGAATTGGATGCACCTTATAAAATTACTTTTTGTTTTTTTCACGCTAAATACTCATGCTTAATCTTAGAAGGCTTCCCTGAATGATTTTATAAAACAGATGAAATAGTGCGCCGCCTGCTTTGCCAGTAGATGGCGCTGTTTTATCTGTTCTTGCAGCAGAGAAAACTTTGAACCAGTGACGTTAGTAATTGTAGGAACTGCATATACTAAAATCTACTATAAATTCTAACACACGTTGATGCATACAGGATCGAACTGGCCTATAGGGCAAAAAGGCAGTGTCCAAAGGGCTTGTCTGTCAGCGCAGCAGGCGGGCCACAGTTTCAGCGGCTGTGGGCACGTATTTAATGTTGATTTCCCTGATAGTACCACTTTTATTAGCTATCTGCTTTACTAATGGGGGTCGCTTTTATTTTGCTGCATTTTCAACTTACAATAACGCATATGACGTATAGCTATCCATACCAACGTTTTAGAACAGGTAAGTGATTTAAAAAAATAAATCGGGAGAATTAATTTTTCCCATCGATTAGCACTAAAATGGAGAACATTTCAGGCGCGAAACAGCTAAAATAGAGACCTTTTGGGCTTCGAAAATCGAGAGTCTCCCGCCTTAAACAGGTCGATTAGCATGTATGTATAGTAAACATACAATTAATTAAAACTAAAGTACACGTTTATAAATAAGAAATGTGCGCTTATACACATTAAATAAATGAGATGCAGTGAGGAGCACATAAGAAAACGCTAAGTGTGCAATATCTGAGGGCCTTTGTGTACTTGTAGACAATTTGTGCACTTGAAGACACATTGTGCATGCGTACACATCAGACAACGTTTTTTTTTTTTTTTTTGGATTTATATAGCACAAACTCAACCCAAAGGTATTGGAGCGCTTTACATCAGCACCAGTTATTTTACACAAGGACACATTCATTTTTGGTAGGCACGGGGCGATTAAGTGATTTGCCCAGGATGCGGAGCCGATGCCGAGACTGGAACCTGGTTCCCCAGCTCCAAAGTCAACAGCTCTAGCCGTGAGGCCCCACGTTTGCTGATTAGGGTGACCAGACATTGAGAAACAAAAACTGGGACAGTGATCTAGCAGATTACCAACCTCAGGTACTCAACTACCATATACTCACCTGGGCCCATAAACTCACAGACATTCACATAGGCTAGTAAATCCCACTGGGGTAAATTTTTGTAATTACTCTAGGTTAGTTACCTGCTAATTTAACTAATCTTTCACTGATCAAAAAGTTATTTCCTCTGGTCAATGGACCTTTTAGTTGGAACTAGTTGATGGTGAAATGACATAAATCTAATTTTCTTTCTGATTTGAAATAATCACAGACTCGGGAAAGTTTTAAATGTTTATCTGGTTAATTTCACGAGAGCAAATTTATATACAGTAAGAACTCCATTTCTCCAAGGAAGAAAGAAAACTGAATTAATTAGGCCAATCATCTAATTAAACCATGTTACCAACAATGACAATACCTGGAGAGGAGAGAAGAAAGAGAGCAGTACAATGACATACTACACCGAAATATAGTTACCTAGAATGGTGTGGAAACCAACCCCTTGGCCAAGGAGCTGAGAAGGTCCCCTGGGACAGATCAGGTGACAAAGCTTCAGGACAGGTTACAGGACAGGATAGGTGACCTCTTCTAGAACCGACGCCTGCATCACACCCCCCTCGGACACTATCTTCCTCCTCAATTATACCTTCTAATAGCATGTACCACCCCTTAATGTTTCATCTTTGTGAAATTCCTAATTCTGATTGGACAGGCAAGGGGGGATGATCATCACACCATGTTAAGTTTTAATAATTCTCTTTAGTCCTTTGTTTAATGATCCCGCACAATAATTTATTTTTCCAAGCTTTATTTCCCACCCGCATTTACATCTTTATCAACAACTTCTATACATTTAGCTTTATTCTTGTGTCGTAAATAAATTATTACGAGTTTCCGAATTTCTAGATATCAATACAATTATACATGAAGCAAAAGGCTGAGTCCGTGGTATCAGGTTCAAAAGGGCTTTATTCAAATAACTCGAGTTATAGGGAGAATAGTTCCATCACCACAAGGGATCAGGACCAGGGTTCTCAAAAAGGTATTCTCAAACTTTATTCACAGAGTACAGTATATATATATTTGTAATAATATACGTAAGCAAGAGCGCTTCAGGCGGAGCAAGAGAGAATGAGATAAGAGCATGTGGGAGTGTAAGTAGGCGTGAAGGTGGGCGTCCACTTGATGATAAGAGGTAAGTGTCATAGGTGGGTGGATGCCTAGAGGGGGTTGCGTGATCAGCTGGAACTTTACTGGAACTTTGCCTTACTTGTGCTCAACTCGAGCCTGACGTGTAACTGACGTGTGAAAGGGTTGCTATGCAACCGGGAGTCTGGAGTCTAGAAGTGAGGCCTTCAGTGTCAGGGTGACCAGCACATCTCGTATTATCTGATATCTAAAATTTGGAGCAGGGACTGATTCGTGACATAGGTTGCCCATCACCAAGGGCCAATGTGGCATTTATTTCTTCGTTTACTGCTGAAGTCTTGCACGGGGGCTATGGGCTTTTCACTGACGTGAGCTTTGTAATCACATAAAAAGAGACAGAAAGGCTAGGCTTTTTCCTTTGCAGATGTCATGTTTATCCCTCCTTCTCCAGGCAGGAATGTGGTTTCGGTAGGAGTAAGCAGATAACCGTGCTCAATACTGTCTCGGACAGGGCCCCTTTGGCTGAGGCCCAAGTGTGCAAGGCCAAGGATACGCAGCTACAGCTTTCAGAGCGTTCTGAGGCCTGAAGCCTCTTTTCGGCTCTGGCTGGGCCACAATAATGGAAATGCGGGAAAACATGATGCAAAACGTGTAGGCCTCAGAGCAGATTTGTCGTTTCTCTCATGGGAGACTGGATTATGGCAGGCCACGTTATAGCATGAGCATCATGATAGACAGGCCATGGAGGGGAAATACGTAGGTGACATGTATGTGCACATGAGTGTGGGGGGACACACGGGGACACATAGGCCTCATGATATTTTATTTTCCTCATTCCCTCCTTGTCCCCTAGTGGACCCTTACGTCATATCTATTCTCATTAGACAGTCAATCTGTTCTTGCAGCATTATTTTTCCATTTTCAATGCTTTGTAAATGGGGATGTGGGACACATGCAGTAGCACACAGGCCGCAAATGGCCGGGCCACACTGCAGACATAGGCAACAACTGAATATCATCAGTAGTATTAGTCCACAGACCGTCAACACTTTCCATCCCCATGCTGATATTATTTCCCAGAGCCAACTGGACCAAGTCCACGTGCCTGGGTCTTGGTGTATGCTTTGGGCAATCTTGTGGAGTCTTGTTATTGCTTTGTATACAGACGGTGCGTTATTAGGTATGAAAACGCAACAGCTGGAACCGATGACCCTACAGGCCCCGCCCCTATCCGCTAGGATGACGTCAAGAACAAGACGATTCTGAAGAACGACCATTCTCATAGCAGACTGTTCCTGGGTCAAGTTCCCCAGGGCTGATGCAGTCTCATTAGCAACTGTTTCTAGAATCCTTGTTAGTCTGCGGATAAGTTTACTATTCTGGACGGGACCTACGAAGAAAAAGAATCCTTTGTTGAAATCTGTTTATTGCTCCCAAGCTGTTTCAGTCTGGTCAATGCCAGAGGCATCGAGCCCTCGTCTGTGCCTGATAAGTGCTAGTTGAAGATTTTGATGATAGTTCGATGGGGCCAAGAAAACGGGTGGTAGGAGAAATGATATATAGCACGTCCCACCCCAGTCTAAGGGCAGTTGTACATAGGCTGTCTGGCCACAAATAAAGTAGGTGTGTCGTGATGCTCTGAAGTAAGACTTTCCTTTGTCTTTGAACACTAGTATAGTGTTACACTCGCTGTGCCCCAACTGTACAGAGCCTTCTTTTCTGACACACAAGTTCCCTTTTACTGGCAGGACTGTGATTGAGGATGGACCTAAATTGTGTATGGGTTTGACATTCAACACTATAAAGTCAAGGGTCGCATTTCCTTGCAGATACTCTTCATTTTCTAGATCGGTACCTTTCCTTTGGGGAAGACCTTCTTCATCTGGGAAACATGCTTTATTCATGACTTTGTTCAAGTTACCCCATACCCAGTCGCCCCTACATTCCTTATCTTGACATTCTTTGGCATCACCGTTGATGGATGTCATTAAGGCAAACCATGCTCCGCAAGAACCATTATGGGAGAATGGAAAAGGGAAAAGAGGCAACACTCCCTTCACCTTCTGATACGGGGGAAGTCGGCCACAGACCCAGCAGTCTGTAGCATTGCTAGTCTGATGTGAATGGTGCAGCATCTGGATAAAAGTATTGTTGCGTAAGGCAAGTCGATACGATAGCTCATGGGATGGCAGATCACTGAATGTGTGCTTTATGGTATCATTGGTAGAGTGTAAGAGTGAGGCAATAGGAGGAAAAATAGCATGTAGTATTAGGCTGATACATATCATTGTGATGCACAGAAGAAATAAAAATATCAGAGTCACTATACATCTACCACGTAATATTTTACAGTATTTGGTTTTCATCTTGCTCTTTTTCTCATCTCCGGTATCCAAGATCTTATGCGAGCCAGAATACATGTTCAACTCCTTCACCACCTAGTGGACTTAATTGATCAAACGGGTTCTGACTTGTTAGATCTAAGTTTGGTTTTGTAAGTCTGCTGGGGAGTCTCCTCTAATAAAGGGGGCTCAAAGTCTGAAGTCTTTATGTCTTTTTTAAACGAATCGTTATTCCCAAAGTAGCGTTTGCAATGATGTAGATGAACCCATCCTTTTCGTCCTTCGACTTTAACAGCGGTCCTCGTAGTTAATAATATTAGTTTAGGCGTCTTCCACCTTGGCTCAAGAGGGCTCGTTCTGTCAAAGTTCCTTATGAGAACAAAGTCCCCAGGAGCGAGGGAATGTTCCTTGACCTGGGTGTTGTCAGGGAAGGCGGCAGCAACCTGCGAACGACAAGAGAGTAGTGCAGACATCAAGGAAGCCAGGTAATCTGTCAGCATGTTACTATCAACATCAGTGATCTTTTTAGGCATTGGAGTGCCCCACATATTCGGTGGTCTACCAAAGACCACTTCATAGGGAGATAAGCCTGTTCTAGAATGGGCTACCATTCGCATGTAAAAGAGGGCAACTGGCAGGGCTACCATCCAATCCACACCTTTGTCTGCGCAAATCTTTGCTAGTTTTATTTTTAAGGTCTGATTATGTCTTTCTACAAGGCCTGCTGCCTCAGGATGTCGTACACAATGGAACTTCCAGGTATACCCTAACAGAAGGGACACTTGTTTCATGAGTTCAGAAGAGAAAGGCTGACCGTTGTCGGAATATACGACACGCGGTAATCCATAACGTGGGAAAAATTCTCGCACCAGTTGTCTGGCGGTAGTCACAGCACTATAATCAGGGACTGGATAGGCCTCTGTCCATCTTGATAGGGAACATACTACTACTAGGACATATTTGTAACCTCTACATCTGTCCATTTGGATATAATCCATTTGAAGGACTTCGAAAGGATGGTCAGGTGGATGGAAACCACCTTGTTCCATCGGAATGCCTTTACCTGGATTGAATTGGCAACAGATCATACATGTTCTGACTTTTTGTTTCGCTGCTGCACGCAGGTGCTTGTTGAACCAAATATTCTGTAAGCTGTCTAGCATTGCTCTCTCTCCTAAGTGTGCAGGACTATGTGCGGTATTTATAATCACTTGTACCATCGAATCAGGAAGAAACCATGTTTCTTTGCCCTTAGTCATCCAACCCTGATCAGTCAGTACCCCTCCTTGTTCCGACCATTTCTTTAATTCGTCTAGAGTAGCATGTGTCTATATGTCTTGTACATCCTTGGAAGGATCCCTAACTGTCATGGCTTTGGACCTTAATGGTACCTGTGATTTCGTCATGTCTAGTGGGGTCTGAGCTGTCTGTTTAGCTGTTCGGTCTGCCAGATCATTGCCTTGAGAAATGGTATCTGTGGCTTTAGTATGTGCTTTGCATTTCAGGATAGCTATGGCTGTTGGTAAATGTATCGCTTCCAGAAGGGCATGAATAAGGGGGCCATGCTGTATCCTGGCCCCGTGAGAAGTCAAGAACCCTCTTTCCCTCCATAGGACGCCGAAGTCATGAACTACCCCATATGCGTATTGTGAATCAGTGTAAATATTTACTCTCAGGTGCTTAGCTCTTATGCACGCTTGAGTCAGAGCGATGAGCTCTGCTTCTTGTGCTGGCAGTATGTCTATTCTTTTAGTCTCTATGATTTCAGTAGCAGTGGTCACTGCATATGCTGCCACTAATTCTCCCACCCCCGTCCTCATGCATGAGCCGTCAACATAGAGTGTTAGGTCAGGGTCTGGGAGTGCAACATCTGTCAAGTCTTGTCTTGGTTTCGTCACGGTATGTATTACTTCAACACAGTCATGTGGGGAAACGTTTTCTGTACTGGAGGGCAAAAGAGTAGCAGGATTCAATATGTTGCATCGTCTGATCTCTATGTGTGGTTGAAATAGCGTCAGCTCATAACCTGTCAGTCTCGCTACAGTCAGGTGTTGTGTTTGTGTTCGGTTCAAGAGAACCTCTACTGCGTGTGGTACTTGTACTGTCAGGGGGTGGCCCAGCACTATCGAGTCACTTTGTCTTATGGCTAAGGCTGTTGCTGCAACAGATTTTAGGCACGCAGGCAAAGCCTGTGCTACTGGGTCCAATGTACTAGAAAAATAAGCGCAGGGCTTGTGTTTTCCTGCATGATCTTGTGTGAGGACAGATAGTGCTGTTCCATCCCGCTCTGTCACAAAAAGCATAAAAGATTTGTTGTAATCAGGGATCGCTAAAACTGGTGCTTGACATAAAGCTCTTTTTAATTCTTCAAATGCCACTGTGTGTTCTCGTGTCCAAGGGAGGACTTTAGTAGAAGCTACCTCCTGTGTCGTCAATTGTATTAGGGGCTTGGCTATGTGAGCATACTGGGGAATCCACTGCCTGCAATATGAAGTGAGGCCAATGAATGCACGTACCTCCTTTTGTGTCTTGGGCTGTGAAAGACCAGAAATCAATTGAATATGTTCTGGTGTTAGACGCCTACCCTCCTTGGATAGCAAGTGCCCAAGGTACGCCACTTGCTGTTCACAGAATTGTAACTTCGAAGGGGACACTTTGTGCCCCTTGTCAGCCAGGAAATGTAAAACAGTGAGTGATGCACTTTCACAGTCAGTTTCCGATCGTGCGGTAATGAGAATGTCATCTACATACTGTATCAGTGCTGTAGTGGTAGGCATATGAATACTGTCTAGTTGTCTTTTGAGCGCTTGACTGTAGATGCTAGGGCTTTCCGTGAAGCCCTGTGGTGCTCTTGTGAATCTGAAGCTGCGGCCTTTTAAACTGAAACCGAAAAGATATTGGCTGTCCGGATGTATTGGGATACTGAAAAAGGCGTTCTTTAGATCAATAACTGTAAAGAACGTAGCCTTCGCATCAATGGCAGTCAATAATGAAGAAATGTCCGGGACCACAGGGTACTGTGGCACCACACATTTGTTTAATTCTCGCAGGTCCACAACTAATCTATAGACAGGTGATGCATTGGGATCAGTTCTCTTCAGAATAGGAAGAACAGGTGAATTGCATATGTTTGACTCTGTCTCTATCACCACCCCTTGTGCAATGAGTTCATCGATAATTTTTAGCAACCCTACTTCAGCTTCAGGTGGAATTTTATATTGTCGAATCCGCGGCAGCACCACTCCTTCCTTGAGGGTGACCTGGTATGGTGTAATGTTCATGAAACCTACGTCAGTCGGGCCTTGTGCCCATAGGTGCTGCGGTACATTTTGAAGCCTGATGTCAACGTCTTTCATAACAAAATGTCCCTTGAAATCACGTAAATACAGTCGCACTCCTTCTGGCGAGCAACAGATAACTGCTCCCAGTTCCTTTAATGTTTTTATGCCAAGTAAGTTTTCTGGACATGATTTAGTAAGCAGTAAGTCTGTTGTATGTATTAGTGGACCGACTCCTAAAGAGACTGGTTCTGAAACCTCATTGATAATAGGCCTTCCTGAAAAGCCCTGGGATATACTCTTTGAGCCCGAGAGGGGTGCCCCTGGAACCTCAGAATGACTGATGGTAGTTCTACTTGCCCCGGTGTCAATCAAAAACTTTTTATTCTGTCCTAGTAAACGTGCATGCACATAGGGACCCGCTTGGTCCACAGGAACTGGAATAAGGGGCAAGTCGAATTCCCTCTCTGGGCTTTTTCACGAATATGCTTGGTATTCTGGATGGTTAGTCTGAGCGTGCTCATACATTTGTGCTGTGGCGTGGGCTGGTGCAGGTGCATGGACAGGCGGCGGCGGTGGTGGAAAGGTGTCTGATGTCTGATGTGTGTTATTTTCTTTGGGAGGATAAGATCGTGGCTTAGTTTTACCTATCGCTATATTGTGTTTCAGGACCGTACATTCATTTACGAAGTGACCTGGCTTCTTGCAATAATTACAGGTCCCAGTATTTTGTTTCGTGCTATTCTTGTTCGTGTTTGTGTTTGCCGGTGTTGATTGGGCCACCAGCATCTTCATCTTTGTGTCTCTCATGCGTCTCTTATCCTGTTCATGTTCCTCTCTAATTCTGTTCTAGTGGTATTGTAACATCTGTAACATTTGTGAAGGGCTGTTTGCTTGCCAAGTACTCTCAACCTTTAGTACCCTATACTTCACTTCTGGTAGGGAATTTTCTACTAGTTTGCTCACGAAAAGATGGGGATATGAATCACTACCGGGCTTAAGACCACTATTGATAGTGAAACATTTCTCGAACCTAGAGTAAAAATCGCTAGTGTCTTCGTCTGGTTTCTGTTTACAGGCCGAAATAGCATCCCAGTCTTCCTTCTTGGTGATTAGTAATCTGGGCAAAACTTGTACAAGGAGTTCAGGTAGGTCTTTAGCTCGAGGACCCAGACCAACCCCCGGGCCTCTTCCTGCCTCCTCTCTTTCCAGTATATCCCAACTGAGTCTTTTGTCTCCTACCTCCCAGTCCTGTCCTTTCAATTTCTCGTAAATACCAGCGGGCAATAGTACTTTTAATAACTTTAGAATGTCAGCATATGTATATTCTCCTAGGCGAAGAATGTCCTTTAGTTCTCGGTGAAAACCCCCCGGGTCTTTATCATGGGATGGTAACATTTTCTTCATTTCCAGTATCTCTAATTTTGATAAGGGGGTGTAGACATACACCCGTTGCAGGTCATTGTTTGCATCCCTTACAGGATGAATCTCTCGTAGGGGGTTCAGCTTGTCGTACGACTGTTCCTTAACCTGAGGTGGAGCGGGAAGCAGGGATCTAGTCACGTATACTATATACTTGTGTCGCTGATCCAGAATGACATTAATCAGTTCAGTACCCATGTTCATCCACCTGTCTAGTATTATGTCGTCCAGCAATTTATACAACAGACCAGGACCAGAATATTGACTCTCATATAGCGTGATCAAATGTTGGACCATGTAAACACCAGCTATGCGCTGTTCGTTTGGTGGGAGGCTCAGGAACGTTTGGGCTACGATATCATTATTATATGTATCTTATTGGGATATCCACAGGGTAGCTGATCGTGCTAATTCATTTTCGGTCGGGGTGAGGGGCTGATCGTTACCCAGCCATTTA
The DNA here is from genome assembly GCF_964204655.1 of Triturus cristatus. Taxonomy (NCBI): domain Eukaryota; kingdom Metazoa; phylum Chordata; class Amphibia; order Caudata; family Salamandridae; genus Triturus; species Triturus cristatus. The sequence goes on from NC_140590.1 coordinate 410,855,845, forward strand.
TTCACCGCTTTTTCGGTGATCTGGAACAAACTTTCAAGGGAATATCTTTCTTTTATGGCAGTTCCCTGTTTACGGTGATTGAGGCCCTTGGGCCTTTCGAATCGCCGGGCACGGCCCACATAATGTATTCTGTCTGTGTCCCCTGCTTCGTCATCAGAAGATAACTCAGCTGTTTCGTGCGGGCTTCCTTCATGTGATGCTATTATTGCCTTCCGGATTTTGGTCAACATGTTGTCTGTTTGGCCTGTTTTATCATGCTGATCGGCATCTATGCGATCACTCCAACCAGTATAACAACGGTCTACATCACCATCACCTTCGTCTTTTTCTCTGATCAGACAATTAATTAGGAAGCGAAGGATATAGTTCTTAATAATTACCTTTCTATTTTGTACGGCTTCTGCTATACATTCAGGACCTTCCCCTGTTCTTATGAACGTGTACATTTTCTTTAGATGTCTATCCATATCTGGTAATTTTTCCAAATCTGCGACTGCTCGTCTAAGCCGTAATGAAAACACAAGCATTCTGCCCTTTTCTGGATCTGGGTCATATATACATTCGGAGATTGCTACTTTTACTGTCGGTCCCCCTCCTGATGTTGCCCCGGATCCTCCCTCCCCGCCGTCCTCGAGCTCCTGGAGCTGTTCTTGTGTTGGGGGTGCAGGGAAAATTCCGTCCACGTATGATGGTGGGGGTTCCTCTAGGTAGTTGTTAATGAACGTGTCGGATGCTGTTTGTTTTATTTTTCGGGGTACTGGCGGTGGCACTCTAACTAATTTTTCTACTGGGGCCACTTTTGCTAGTTCCTCTGAAAGGACGGGATAAATACCAGCAACGGCAGTATTTCTTCCTCTTTCAGTCTGCTCTCTTTTCACCCGCTCCCCTTCTTCCTGTAACTTTTCTTCCTTTGCTTTTTCAGACTCCTGTCTACTTCTCTCTGCTTTGTGGAACTCTTTCTCTGTTCTTCTATGAGATTCCTTGCGCCATAACTCAATGGCATCCTTCTGAGCAGGTCTAGATTTTCTCTTCCGTATCTCTTCCTCTACCTTCATGATGCATTCCGCATCCCACGTTCCCGTAATGGGCCATTTATACTTTGTCTCTAAATCCTTCGTGTAATCCACCCAAAGTTCTAAAAACAACACGGCATCTAAACCATGCTTACAGTACATGAAATGTCCAGGTGTGTCTCTAGGCGGAATGTTAACTGGTTCCTCTAGTACACCTTTCCTGGTACCTATCTTACGCAGTTTCGAAAATAACGGCATGTTGGAATGTAACCGAAAACAAAAATCACAATGAACAAAAAAACCTAAAAATCACAATGCAACGAACTTACACACAAACCTGACACATTCAAACCTAACTGAACCTAACTTAAGACGATAACATTCATACAGCTATATCGGTGCACCTGAAAACTTGACCTCTAAATCTGGAAACATTAATTCTTGAACGCATGCTCTTGAACATACCGGTCTCACAAGTGAGACACGTCTTTACCGTGTTCATTAAATGAACCCGTCATGATTGCAACCCCCATGAAAAACTCACCGGGAAGCAGAACTTGAACTTGAAGGCCTCGGAAACTTGACGCTGCGCAGGGAATCTTAGGTGGATCTCTTGAAACCTCGGACACAGCTCTCTCGCAGGTGGGCTCTGGGTCGGGACGATCTGCAATCCTCACCGCCTCGTATGGATGCCTGGTCGCAGTCCGTCTCCTTCGTTGGCCTGAGGGAGTTGGCGGGAAAACCCGCGTCGTGTACACTCGAAGTCCGTCACGGCTGTGGAAGGGGGCAAAACTGGACCTTCATCTCCGGCGCATGGGGAAGGAGATGCGTCCCTATTCGGGCGCCATTATGTCGTAAATAAATTATTACGAGTTTCCGAATTTCTAGATATCAATACAATTATACATGAAGCAAAAGGCTGAGTCCGTGGTATCAGGTTCAAAAGGGCTTTATTCAAATAACTCGAGTTATAGGGAGAATAGTTCCATCACCACAAGGGATCAGGACCAGGGTTCTCAAAAAGGTATTCTCAAACTTTATTCACAGAGTACAGTATATATATGTTTGTAATAATATACGTAAGCAAGAGCGCTTCAGGCGGAGCAAGAGAGAATGAGATAAGAGCATGTGGGCGTGTAAGTAGGCGTGAAGGTGGGCGTCCACTTGATGATAAGAGGTAAGTGTCATAGGTGGGTGGATGCCTAGTGGGGGTTGCGTGATCAGCTGGAACTTTACTGGAACTTTGCCTTACTTGTGCTCAACTCGAGCATGACGTGTAACTGACGTGTGAAAGGGTTGCTATGCAACCGGGAGTCTGGAGTCTAGAAGTGAGGCCTTCAGTGTCAGGGTGACCAGCACATCTTGTATTATCTGATATCTAAAATTTGGAGCAGGGACTGATTCGTGACATAGGTTGCCCATCACCAAGGGCCAATGTGGCATTTATTTCTTCGTTTACTGCTGAAGTCTTGCACGGGGGCTATGGGCTTTTCACTGACGTGAGCTTTGTAATCACATAAAAAGAGACAGAAAGGCTAGGCTTTTTCCTTTGCAGATGTCATGTTTATCCCTCCTTCTCCAGGCAGGAATGTGGTTTCGGTAGGAGTAAGCAGATAACCGTGCTCAATACTGTCTCGGACAGGGCCCCTTTGGCTGAGGCCCAAGTGTGCAAGGCCAAGGATACACAGCTACAGCTTTCAGAGCGTTCTGAGGCCTGAAGCCTCTTTTCGGCTCTGGCTGGGCCACAATAATGGAAATGCGGGAAAACATGATGCAAAACGTGTAGGCCTCAGAGCAGATTTGTCGTTTCTCTCATGGGAGACTGGATTATGGCAGGCCACGTTATAGCATGAGCATCATGATAGACAGGCCATGGAGGGGAAATACGTAGGTGACATGTATGTGCACATGAGTGTGGGGGAACACACGGGGACACATAGGCCTCATGATATTTTATTTTCCTCACTTGTTCAAATTTCAGGATGTCCAACAGGTTCCCAGGACATGTCGCGAATGTGGCCTTGGATGAGATTCAAGTACACCATCATGGCTTCTGGCTGGTTATTACTGAGCTTGCGCGAAAGACACGTGCAGTATGGACTTCAATTACACTTGGAGGCCCAAATACGAACTAGTAGAGAGGTCAGAAAGAAACATTAAATTCAAAATAAAATAATTTCACTGTATATCACCTATCTCTATTCTAATCCCATTTACTTATAATAGCTCTACCCGCATTAGCATTTAGTAAATAGTATGTTTTAGTTTCAGCAAGGCAGATGATTAGCATGTGAGCTTCCAAACGGCCATTTTAGATGCAATTGCGCAGCTGCAGAAAATTCCCTCCAAGCGAAAGACCATCATACTGTGTAGATGCGGTTGACCCATGCGCAGTGCAGTTTCCTGCGTTAGCAGCCATCTTAAGTTTCACTCGAGTTACTAGTTAGTATAACACATAGGCAAGCGTCGTTCTGGCTAGAATATAGAATGTGGGGCATATTAGTTTACACAAAACATAATTAATACCGTATTAGAAATTATATGAGAGGATCGCATCCAAGCAAGTCTCCTTTACGCGAGTCCTTGCTCCATCAACAGGCAAAACATAGAAGCAGAATTGAAACATATACTCTTGTTTCTACAGGCGCCTCTAAAGACCGAAATAATGAACATCATTTATTTTTTTATTTCAGGCAACACAGGACGAGGTCTGATGTAAACGCGGCCTTGCAAATGTGTGCCCCTTTTCATAGGCACACATTTACAAGGCTACGGTTACACAATATTAGTTATGGCAGGACCTCCTTTCTGAGCCCCCTGCTTTACTCCCCTTTCTGTCTCCCCTCTGTTGGGAGCACGCAGCTAACCTCCTCCTGTGGGACCTAAGAGAAAAAGACAAATTAGGTAACTTATTTCACACTTTAGAAGCACCTGTGGAAACTAGAGCACATGTTTAAAATCTGCTTTGCAGGATGACCAAACATTTTCCCCAAAAACTGAACATGTAATTAGATTTAAGAAAAGCGTCAGGACGCTGGGACAGTCCTCTAAAAGCTGGGGATGCCCTGGAAAATCTTGGACATCTGGTCACCCTGTTGCTGAGGAGTCAGTTTACTATAGCTCATAGTACCCCGACTCCTCAACATACATCCCCTGATAGTCCACGAGCCATGGAACACATTCTAACTCTCTCCTCCTTTGGATTACTAATTTTAAAAAGTTTCACCGGTCCAGATATGGAGCACATTAAGAGTGATTATTATGTCATACCCTATTTAGCTCCAGTCCATTTACCACCTCCCGGGAGTAAGCATTGTAGGAACGTTTGGTTAAAAAGTGGAGGATCTGTAATAAAAGGGGGTAATAGTGTAAATTAAATCTCTGTGATTTCAATAGCATGCCACCCAGCCAGTAATTTGGCACCTCTCTGAGCTTTCTGTTATTGCATCCTCATATAGAACACAACAAATAACATACCCCTAAAATCAGTCTGGACTATTGGCTTTGTCATTGGTTGTTAGCTGTTTAAGAAAAATGAGTAACAACAATGATATTTTTGTAAATAATTAATATTGGAAATGTTTTAATTCTGAAATTATGAGATTGTGAATTAAACAGTAATGAGACCTTTAGGAGGAGTAGAGGTCATTAAGAGAGTGTTAATCACTCCCTTACGTTCAGTCTGCTAGAAGCAGGAATGGCTGGTGTTCAAGGCGTAAGGGCTGCACCCCTTCCCTTTTGTGATCTCTCTAATGAAGCACTTATTTAAATACATATTAAAAAGAAAACATTTTGTTCACAGCATTTACTTTGACCCTTACTCCAAGTGGAAATCATGTACTTTCATAAGACCCACTGCACCTGTGTGAGTATGTGGCTGAAGCTGCACAGCAGCTCATATAGGGCTTGCCCACACAAAGCCCTTATGTTTTCTCATAACGCAGTGACACCCCTGACTTATCTACTGCTCCTGTCATCACTAATGGAGAGCGAGAGAAAGTGAAATCAGTTGCACTCTCCCTCTGCTAAACATTTAAATCACTCAGGCAACTGATTAGACAAGGGTTTCTTGGAACTATATCCAGTTCCTTCATCGTAATGGGATGTCAGGTATACTCTCTGCTTGATTGTTTCATTCTGATGGGGTATCCAAAGATTTTGGAGTAGACGACTCACTCACTTATCGTGACATGCTTCATCATCGGCGCCTATCCACACCCTGGTAAGATGATACTACCAGGGCTGTCTCAACCATAGTTGGTAATGGAAGTTCTTAGATAAAGCAAATACTGGATATACAGGGACCCAGATAATTGATATGTAAAAATACCTTGAGGTATACCCAAAATATTATTTTATTCAGTGGGTACCTGGGGTATAAATAAAACAATGAATGTGGAGGGTTCTATTGAAAAACAGTTGTTCAATTATACCCTCACTTTACTGCCAACATGTTTCAGCCCTCACCAGGAGCCCAACCAGGTCTGGGTCCTTCGTCATGGCTGTCACGTCAATGTCCCTGCCTATTATTCGTGCACGCACTCCATGCAAAAAATGTGAGGCCTAATGCTCTCACCTGTCTTTTGACTTTTTTTCTTTTTTCAGAGGATTTTCCCCTAGGATGTCTCTTCGAGGGTCATGCAGTACGTGCGGGATGGTGCCGTCTTATAAAGAAACAGGAAGGGTATGCAGTTCCTATGGGGGGTCACCAATGGTGAGTACAGAGAGTTAGGCAGTGTTCACTTCCCTCTAAGACAAGGTGTCCTAGGGAAAGGGAAATGGAAAAGGAGGGGGAATTCCTCCTTTCGGAACTAGTACCCTCACACACCTAGCCAGCTAGGTGTCATGCTTCATCATCGGGACTGCTCTTCGTCGGGTCGGCGCTGCAATACCCGACGGGCACCCAATGATGGGGCTCTGTTGCGGAGATCTTTTGTTCCTTGCCGTTTGGTGAGGTGTGGGTGAGGGGCCTAGGCTAGTGTAGATGTATTTGAGGTGAAAGTGCAATTTAAAACAGGTTAGGTAGTCCAAAAATATATTTTAATAGAATGGCTCCTACCGGGTTAAAATAAGACTAGAGTGGCAACTTCCATCTTAAATATATTAGTTAAAGATTCTAGTGCTCTGCTCTACAATGGTCAACATGTTTCTTGCCACAACGTCCTGGAGATCGGACGGCAATTCTTCAGGACCCATGTCAAAACTATCTACACCTTGTGGTTGGTGATTATCACAGTCTACCTACCACGTTAGTATTCTAGGAAAAGTACCATTGGTCACCCACCTAGGACCCCCATAGGAACTGCATACCCTTCCTGATTCCTGATCCATTTGGGCAAGTATGCTGGACCTGACCAAAAGCCCTTCATAAATCCCTCTTATTGCTCAGCCGTCTTATAAAGAGCAGGCAACTCGGAATTACCTAAGTCCTGGCGTTGCATCCGCCGGCGGTCGATGGTTATCTCCTGCTCCATCAGGAGCACCCATAGTAAACAGCCTAGAGAGTTTTTCTATCCAGCTTCTGAAGTCTGCATGCCACTCAGCTGCTTTTATTCCACCCTTTCCTATCTACTCAATTTGTGGGGTGTGATCAGCAAGCCTTACTGACCACACCCCAATCTATGATGAAATGGGAAAGGGTGGGTTAAGAAGCATGTTACTGGAGGTCACATTTTATTAAGAGCATGTGGCATTACTTGAAATCCCTTATTTCCCGCATTGCAGAAAAAGAGTAGAGGCAGAGAACTATAAGTCAACAAATAACTTCATCCAGTGCGCCTCTGGGAGACAAGAGTGTGTGACTTGACGGGACCTCAAGCCATAAATGTGCCAAGGACAAGGTGCACACACAAGAAAGTTGGAGCTCTGTCTATTTACAGAAAATAAGTAGAACTCTGTTCTCTCAGCTCTCCCATGACTTCCCTGCTTCTCTAGGTGCTGGTGTCTCTCTAAGGCAGCAATGATTTCAGTACTTTATCATGGCTAGTGATCCTTGTTTTATTTTGTTGTTGGGCTCGAATTCCTTAGTAAAAACAGAAGACGAGGCGTTTGGCAAAACAGAAACAGTTTGTTTAATTAATCATTTCATCCAGGAGAGCAGTTACATGCACAGGATCTGAGGACTGTCTCAATTTACAATGGTTTGTTGCTCTCAGTATATACACAATTACAACAAGCACTAAAAGTTTCCGGTGTACCATAGATGGTGAGAAATGTTGTCTGGTGCCTTAGAGTGATACATTAATGGTAAATGGCTACTACAGGTGGGTCTCGATCTTGCATGGCCACAGTGTGGCAAGTGGTGAACGTGTCTAGATATCCCGCATGGAATGTGCATGATCACTATGTGTGGTAGGTCCTGATTGGCTAGGTTTTCCTAAGTCATGTGGCATCTGACCCTTAGTCGGCAAATCGTACCCAACCACACAAATATACATAACTTTTGTGGTCATGCGGTAGTTGAAGGTGTGAGTCCCTTTGAAGTCGTCTATGCTCCTTCGGTGGCTGTGTATCTTCGGATCAGTTTGAAAATATTAGCGGTATTTAGTTCATTAGTCACCCACCCACAGCGGTAAAGGCTTAAGCTCTGTGTGCACAAGTCAGATTTCTAACTCAGTCAAACTATTTCTACGCTCAACTCTTAGTGGTCCACCGCTATAAGGCCACACTTAATCAAATATATATATATATATATACAATAAAAGGAGCGTTAATTAATATTCCATATTTGTCAATCAATTATTGAACATTATTCAAACTAATCCAATCCACAGGCCAATATTTTCCAAATTAATTCCAGTGTTGGAAACGTTATTCATGAAAGTTCAGTGAATCATCAGTTCCATCAATTTCTTATTCATACGTATTCTTACATTCTATATTCTTCACAAATTTTTAGATAATTCAATCAATTTCTTTACAGTCATCCATTCTTAGCAGCCTACGTGTTTCGTCCTTACAAAAGAACTTCATCAGGGCTGCAAAAAAACAAAATAAATGCACTCATCAATATAATTATCATTTTTGTTACATAAACCATTACAAAAACTTCCCATCTGAAATCACCTTCATCAGGCCTGCCTATCTCCATTCTAAATTTTGTCTCATAACAGGATGGAATCAATGCTTAAAAATCATTGCTATATTTATTATTTTACTCATTTTATACTTTATATAACCTTCTCGTGGTTGACATCACCATAATGTTATGTATGAACCAATACCGAAACTCCTGAATATGTAGATTCTATGATTGTCTATGTTTTATTCTTAGTGAATTTCTATTGTGATATACTAACTATATCTCATTGTAAGCACATGCGGGGACATCCCTTAATCACTCCTTCTAAGTAGTGTTTATTCCGAGCAATCAACTCCTTCTAGGTCAATGTTTTGAGTTGGTCTATATGCTACAGATAGATCATGCATTATACCTTAATTTTGTATTCCCTCAGTCCATTCTGATTGCTATTAGTATTAATGGGTTATTACCTGAATTTTTTAACTGGCTTGATATATAGATCCGAAGTCCAAGACCTTTTATCAAACTTCCTGTATTACTGTCCTCAATCCTATTTAATAAAACAATTTATTGATTAGATGACACCCTTATAATTGTTATTAAATTCCAACTTCATAAGCTAACCAACGTTTTCCTTTTATCCAGATTTTATTCCCAGAGAGCCGAGCCTCACATTTCCCTTCTAGCTTGATTCATGGCGTAAATCGCTCATGGTATTTACTGCAATATAAAGAGCACTCTCATCTAAGTATATCAAGATGATGCTTTAGTCTCTAGTTATAATACATCCATGCGCTCATAGCGCTCCCCAACTATTTCATTTACTATTCCTTGAACCCTGTCAGCACATTTTAACTAGTCTAATTCTACAAAAACCTTCTCTCTAAAAACCTTATTATATCTACCAAACCCCACATATCATTCTCTCACCGTTCAAAAAGTCCATACGACGTTTCACTGAACTGCCGGTCCGATCTATCTTGTTGTGCTGGTTTCCCTGTGTGTGGCTGCTGCTGCCACATGCTCGTCCAATTGCTGGATCCCTACTGCTGCTGTGTGGTGACCGGCAGGCATCCCTGCGACTGAGTGTAGGGTACTTTCTGATTCTCTATCCTTTTCTTGCTTCTTCTTGTGATTGCGAAGTATGTGAGCTTGTATCGCACATCAGGGTTTGGTATCCAGACCAACTACGCTGTCCAGCTCGCCCTGTATTTCGATGGGTAACCCTTTCTTAAGAATTTTATAGAAAAATGTGACTTATGGGACTGCATCCGTCCACGGCTATCCTGACTTTTGTCCCCATCATTCCCTTATTCTATTCAGGAAATCGCTTATGCTTTCCTCTGGTTCCAGGGTCTCTGCCATTAGCCCTCCTACATCTGGGCGGTCAGGGAATATTTATTTCAGGGCGGTCCAGATCAGGTGTTTGTGCATATTAAATGCGGTCCGTCATGCTAGGTCTCTGTTAGCGTGATTGCTGGATTGCGAGCTTGTGCGATCACCTTGTTAGTCTGCTCCCCAATTAGGATGCTTAGCAAGCTCTTAATATCTCCTATCGCTACATTGATAACTGCAGTGTTTCTCCCAAAACATGTAATCCATTTCCCTGTCCCATCCAGCAATGACGGTAACTTTGTCCTTAAACCCTCTTTGTCCATCTGGGCCCATGGCACATATATAATACCCGCAGCGACCTTCTATAGTAACGGGCACACTCTCACGCTAGGTTACTCTGCAGGTTTAACCTCAAAATCTCATGTGGCGTGTAGCGGAAGTCCCACTTAGGGTTTCTTCCCTCATGCTTGATGCAGTTCTCTGCTACTGCCATGTCATCTGGCTCAAATTATCCTTCCCTCGGGCCAAGGCTGTCTTGTTGTCCCTCTCCTCAGTCCAGTCTGCTAGTAGGTCGCAAAATGGATACACAAAGTTTTTGCCTTCCCTTTCCGCTATTATCTCCCTCAGTGTTTGTTTATTTTTGAAGTGCGCTTTGAGGAGCAATGTGCATCCTCATTGTTGCTTCGCTCGTGTGCACGTACTGGTGTCATATTGTTTTTCCTGCGTCACGGGTGGGTAAGTACTAGGCTGCCTCGCTCCTTTATATCTTGTTCATCCCCTCTCCTATGCCTGAGTGATGTGGCTCTGAGCTCCGCCAATAGCCTTTCATCGACCTCCGACTCCTCTTAGTACGGTGTCCTATACCTAGCTTTGCTTCCCTCGTGAGGAGAGTGCGCAGTCCTGTATCATCCATGTAACTCCCTGTGCCATGCCCTTTCTCTCTCAAGCCTCCTCTCATTCCTTTCTTCTTCATGCCTTCTTGCCTGTTCCCTCTGCTCAGATCTACTTGATGCTTTAGTTAGCCTGGCTTCACCCTCAAATTCGCTCTTTGTTGCCTCCTCGTCTCCCTGGGCATACCCTACAGCTTCTCCTTCATCGTCGGTTCCCAGGGGACTGGAGCTTCCTTCATCCCCGAATCGCTACAGTGAACCAACAAGAACTTCCCTGACACACGTTTACACTTGCCTGACCCAGTGTGAATGTGTATCTTACCTGCCTTAGAGATGCCACGTGTCAGGTGTGGTGGATGTGGAGTCCAGCTTTTGGGGACCTTAGCTAGGAACTTGGACTGTGCTGGAGGGGTCTGGGACCACTTGCTTCTAAATTTCTCGGGTTTAGATCTGTTTGACCTTCGGTGGGGTGGGGTGGGGTGCTTGTCAGCTTCTACTGTTATTGAGTTGGAGTATTCTAATGCTGGGGGGAGCGGGTGCACGCATGTCCATCCCTGCATATGTTGGGAGAGGTGCAGACACCTTGCTTGCTATTGTTCCAGCGCAGAGTGCAAAATCCCTCCCTACTGCCACGGACTAAAACATCTCACACACACATACACTATCTATACATTTGCTGGTGGGGCCCATAACACCAACGCACATTTACCATTAGTCCGTGCGAGAGGCGATTTATCCTTCCAAGTGCTGGATAATGAGGGAGGAAGATACCACTTTACCCTAATGAGCAACACACCTACAAACCCTTCTAATACTCATTAGGCCCTAGACTCCACATTTGGTATTATCCTCCCAAAACCGGGATGGATCTGTTAGTTGATGTTTTAATGAAACCCTAATTCTCTAATTAACCTTTACATTAACACATTTCAATGAATAAACAACCCGACTCTTTTCTGTAGATGTTCAAATCCAAATTTATATTAAAATTGCAGATTAAATCATCCATTTGATCAAGTTGCCATTCATATTTACCTATTCTGGCTAAAGTCGTCCTCTATGTCAAATCTGGTAGTCTCGCAATTCTATGCCCATCAATTTAGCAGGTTAAGTTCATCAGGAATTTGGGCATTAATTCAGTCCGTCAGAGTTTTAGGCTAACAGCTGTCCTGCAGTGTCACCGTCCTCTCCGTCAGCATATCATCAGGAAAAACGAAGGAGCGACTCTCGACCTCTCTATTCTATGGGTTTTTATAATAATTTCAATAACAAAATGTAACAAAATTTAGTTTTAAATTGTTCTGATTGGCTGATCAGGGGTCAACCTCTCTGTTCCCATAAGGTTTAGTCCATGATGTCAGCATACTTGCTGGTTCCGGTTCTTTTATAAAGTCTTTTGTCTGTAGCGTTGGCACCATTCCCAGTGGCCTTGATAAGTACATCTTGCCTGGGGTCAGGACGGGGCCATTGTTGCTTATCTTAGCGCAGGCGCACTTCACCCAAGCCTTGTTCAGCGTTGGCAGTCGGGTTAGGCACCAAAGTCAGCAATCTTTAGGCAGGCCAAAATGGACAACTTAAGCAAAGAGACTAAATAAATGTTATTCCCTCGCTAATACCCATATGTGTGTGTATTTATCTAGCAAAAGCAACACCCATTGCGGGTTATACTGACAAAATAAAGCACAAATCACAATTACATCACTAAAGCAATATATAACATGCAATGTTCTATTTATCTATCATTAGTATGCGTACGGATTTTAATTCACGTGATTAATTAGGCCATGCAGATGCAAATCCCATGTATATTTCGATCATTAATAAGGTTGGTTAGTTATTTTCACATCACTCCAAACCATTAGTACAATTATAATTAAATAATTAATCTAATTAATAGAATGACATGCAAAATGGGGTGGGTATACAAAATTTTGCATTACCCGCTCCAGCAATCCCCCCTTTGGTGATTTTATCACCACACTACCCAAAATTTTGTTCTGCCTTTACGGAATCTTTAAAATGTTTTCTTGCTCTTAATCATAGTTCAGTTTCACCTTCGTCTTCTCGTTTTACTGATTCATACATACTCTCCTTCCACTCCTCCAATTCTATTTCTTCAATTTCTCTTTCCTGTTTCTTATCTTTTCTTTTTAAATTTTCTCTTTTTACTCCTTTCTTATTTTTCTTATTTCTACAGCAGATACAACATAATCTTATCATTAATACTATGCAAATTACACATGTTAATGGAAACAATATTTTACCTATAAGAGTACTACCTATTTTCATTAAGAAATTCTTAATAGCAGCTATTTTCTTTCCAATTCTATCCCAAACACTTTCAACCTCCAGTGGTGCAAGTTCATCATGCAATTCAGTAATATTCTTTATATAAGTTTGCAGATCTTTGCTTTCGTCAGGAATATAAGTACAACAATGTTGAACTTTCAGCATTCCACAGACTCCACCCTCTTTTGCTAATAAAATATCAAGGGCAAGTCGATTTTGCATTACCATAGCACGCATGGCAACCATTTCAGTATTAACCAATAAAAATCCTCCAGCGGTGCTTGTTGACAAGTGATCTACAACAGTTGACAATTTTCTAATTTTGTTTGCATTCAGAGTTATTCCCACTGCTGTATATCAATGCCTGAAAAATACCACCTACAATTTCTGACCAAGATTCTCTCTTGGACCTAGCTAAATGATTACTTAAGCTATGTACACCATCTTCTCCTCTATCCATATGAAAGATTTTTGGAAAGACCAGGCCTATGTAACATGTGCCATACCAATGGTCTGGCAAATGATAATATGCCCTGTTCCCACAAATAAAATATAGTCCAGGAAAGACTGGATCTCTTCCACCTTTGAATCCCCATCCACCCATGATTCGATATGTATCATGGCACTCACTATTACCTAGAAAATAATTATCATACGCCGTTTGATTCCTTCGAATGCAAAATTTCCCTTTCTGAGGCCAATCTAAAGCTATAGTTGGACTAGCTTCTCCTTTCAAAAGTTTTTCTTTCTCTATATCCCAGATTGTTTTCTCAACTTTCCCTTCTGCTGCTTTCTTTTGCATTTTCAATCTCCTTTCCACAACCATGTCTAGGAATGCCTTTTCCTCCTTCTTCAAACTGCATGTTAAATTGTTTCTAAAAATATTCTCTAATGTTAGTTCATTAGTTTCCAAAAAGAATACACCTAATACCTTAGCAGGCTTTACTTTGTTCAATTTGTTATAAGAAGGCACTTGCGCAAAAATGTTATCTACATCTGAAAAATAATATTCTAGTTTTCCTGTCTCATAAAACAAACTAGCTATCACACTATATGTTATTCCATACGTTGCTGGAAGGTGATGATATGTCACTCCCTCAGAAACAGATGCAGGTAACTGCATACATACGTAGCAGTCCCGTACGTCCATTGTCTTTACATATTCATACAATAATTTTGAAAACACATTATTAGAAAAATCTGTTATTGACCTGTCTTTATGCAAATAATTTTTATCTATTCTAGTTAGGACTACCTTTGGAATTTTCCCTATATTAGTTTTATTCTCACTATGTCCTTCTAATGTATCTATAGTAACTTAAAAAAAAATGACAAGAGCAAGGATGCTCCATAAAAGATGGCGCTAGGTGGCGCCATACCAAGATGGCCGCACCGCTGTGAGGCTCTGGCTGCCTGGCCCAGTTATCCTTCATTTATTAGCACTTTCGCGCGTTCACAGTGTGATACGCTGCCTGGACTGAGGGGTGAAGGACGGCGACTGGCCTCGGGGCAAGTTTCGGCCCAATGGGCGGCGATCCGGAGGTGCGGCGGCCTCGGCTGGCTGCCGGGGAGTTTGCCTGCAGACGGCGCTGGAGCTCTGAGGCGGGCACTGACATCAGGCGAGCTCGGCGCGGCCATGAGGCGGGAGGCCGCGGGCCCTGGCGGTGCTGATGTGCGTGGAGCGTGGGGCCGCTTGGGGCTCAGACTGCTGCTGCGGTCGAGCCGCGCCTGGGATCTTTGTTATAACGCTGGACGACACTGCAGGTGCCGCGGGGAGCGCCTCTGGACTCTGTGGCCCTACTTTGGCGGGTGCCTTGGTGCGGCCGTGCCTCCCGCGCTGACGGGCTGACCTCCGGAGTGTTGGCAGGTGCTGTTGGCAGTGGTGCGGTGCGGGGGTAGGGCTCGCGCCCTTGCTTCTGGCGGTGGGGGCCGCTTGCCCCTGCGGTGCCTGCCCTGCGCATCGCGGCGCTGTTGTGGATGGAGCACTCATCCTGAGAGACTGGCCGGCTGGTTGAGGCACTTCCCCGCCCGTGGATGAGGCGCTGCTGCCCCGGACTTGATTGGGCCTGTGGCGGGCTGGTGGAGCACTGTGGGACCCTCGCCTAGGTGGCCGCTGCGCTGTTGGAACGGATCTGGCCTGGGGGGGTCCATTGTGGAGCTGCTGGACACGCTGTGGGCCTCTGAGAAACCGCCCTGCGGACTGATTGTGCTACTCGGCTGCCCACTCGCCCTGTGTGAACCTGTGGGATAGAACGGAGATTGCTGGGCCTTCGCCTTACGGGAGGAAGCCCGTGGGGCTAGATTGGCGGTGAGTGCGAAGATCGCCCAGGGGCTTGCCAACTTGTGGCGGAGAGCTGCCCCGTTCCCCCCCCCACTGGGATATTGGCGCGCTCGGTTCCTCTTTGTGGAGTGGGTGCGAGGGGGCCATCGGGGTATTGAACGGTGCCGTGCAGGCGGTGGCACTGTGCTCGCAGCTGCTGGCTGAAACCTTGGAGCGCGCAGACCTATTGATAACGCGTGGACCCCCCACAGATTAAAGGGTCATTGCGGACGGCGCTGGGCCTGCCGAGATGGGGAAATCGGATGGGCGACAACAGAGGCTCCACTTTGAGTCCAAAAAGACGGGCACTCGCTCGGGGACAGAGGAGCCCCCCGGGCTGGAGCGGGAATCGCCACCCGGTCTGGTGCCGAACCCACAAAATGAGGTCAAGGAAATGCTGCAGCAGCTCCAGCAGAGTGTAAATGGGCTATCGGGGAAGATGGACACCATGAACACCAGGCTCGACTTTCTCGTTCTGAAGGTGGATAAGCATGAAGAACAGCTGAAGGAGATGGAGCAACGTATCTCTGACACCGAAGATCGCACGGGCACTATGGATAAACAACTGACGCAGATGGATCGCCTCCTGAAGGTAATAGCGACAAAGAACGAGGATTTGGAGGCCCGCAGCCGTAGGAATAACATACGCCTCACGGGGATTCCGGAGAATACCAATATCGGACGGATGGAGGATTACGTTGAGCGGCTTCTCCTGACGACCTTTGGGGCTGAAGCATTCTCGTCTCATCTGATAGTGGAGCGGGCCCACAGATCGCTGGGACCTCGGCCGCCGCCAGGAGGTCCGCCTAGACCCATCGTGGCACGTATACTTAACTATAGAGACCGGGATGTGGCCTTGCGGCGGGGGAGAGAACAACAAAATTTGCAGTTCGAGGGTACAGTGTTCTCCATATTCCCGGATTTCACTGTGACTGTGCAGAAGGCGAGACACAAATTTGTGACTGTTAAACAAACACTGCGCACGGCCGGCGTGGAATACGCCCTACTGTACCCAGCGAAACTGCGTCTCAAGCATCAGGGTCGCACGGTCCTGTGTGTGACCCCACAACAAGCGGAAGAATTCCTCAAGTCGCTGCGACGCCGCTCGCCCGACCAGACGTTTGGTGACGGGGGATCGCGACCCTCTTCGCCTGTCCGGGTGGAGCAGGGGGGGGAGTGAGCATCTCCGGGCCCGTGCATTGGCTTGGACTCCGCAGCTGGACTGACTGTACCATGGTGACTGGAGGTGAGAGATTTATTCGGGGGTGGTAGTGCGCACTCCTAAAATTGTGTTACATGGGATTGCCTCTCTTGATGAGCTGCTGCAGGGGGAGATTAATAAGACATGAATATACTTGCTGCTGGCAATGGCTGATCCCGTAACGCTCACCTGTTTGTGAATTTGCTGAGAGAGGGGACAAGGGCGAATTTTGATGTATAGCCAGGCACCCTCCCAACACTCCCTCTCCAGGCTCCTGCCTTCTGGAAGGTAGCCGACCACCAAGGGAGAGAGGGACAGGGGAGGGTTTTCTGGGTCCACAGGCGCCCCCATCATGGGAAGTCCCCCACAGAGGAGCGATGTTATTGTATTTCTGTTGACCCGCCTGTTGAGGTCGCTAGTGGGATGGGTGGGGGAGGGCTGTAGGGATACCGGCACAATTGGGGTGCTGTTGTGGGAGGGACTGGGCGCATCAGTTGTTTGGTCTGGGATTGTAGGGGGTGGGTGGTGGGGCAGGGAGGCATCGGCAACTGCTCAGGCAACTACGACCGAGGGAGGTCATAATATTACAGGTACACATCCACATGGAGGGAGGAAGGCGCTGGGAATCTGGACAATAGACCGTCATTCGTTGGGCATGTTTCATACAGTACGCACGCACAGCCTGCTCTAACTAAATTGAAACTCCTGTCCTGGAATGTTCGAGGGCTGGGGGACCCCCGTAAGCGGCGGCAGATCCTCACATACCTTGATAGGCATCATATCAGTATAGCGCTCCTCCAGGAAACACACATGGCCCCCGGGGATGACCCGACGATTGGGTGTAAGTGGGCCTCTGTACGAGTATTCTCGTCCTATTCCACGTATGCCAGAGGCGCCGTGATCCTTGTGAAACGGGGTACTCCGTTTGTATTTGCAGGACAGAAGAGGAGTAGGGATGTAAGGAGTTGTATGCTGTGGGGCACGCTGGGCACGCAGTCTGTTGTGCTTGTGAATTGCTACGGGCCTAACGTCGATGACCCTGATTTTCTGCACTCACTCTGGGGACAGATAGCGGGGGTAGGCGCCACACACGTCTTATGGGCCGGGGACTTTAACACCGTCAGTGACCCCCGGGTGGATAGATCAGAGGCACTCCCGCACCACTACACCCGTAGTCAGGCGGCGATGGCCGGGCTCCTCACACATGAGGGGCTTACTGACCTTTGGCGATACATGCACCCGGTAGACAGAGAGGGTACATACTATTCGACGGGGCAGGCGACCTGGTCGCGGCTGGATTATTGGCTGGGATCTCGGGGGTTGTGTCACTGGGTTTGCGCGGTGGAGCACCTTGCCCGCACTTTTTCTGATCATTCGCCTGTGTGCCTCACGCTTGAGATACCGAACCTTATTGCCACTCCTCGCAGTTGGAGACTGGTCCCTGGGGCCCTTCTAGACGAAGTGTTTAAAACGGAACTAGAGGAGGAGATTTTCTTGCCCGCAATAGGGGGTCGGTGGCGCGGGTGGGCACGGTGTGGGAGGCCTTGAAGGTCACCATTCGGGGCACCTGCATGGCAAAGAGCTATGGTGTCTTGAGGGACTTGCGTCGGCGCCTTTGCCTGCTCGAGGACCCAAAGGTATTGGAGGTGGATTTGTGGCGCGGAGACTCTGGCGAGGGGAGGGCTAAAATGCGAGACATCATCACCGACTACACCTCCACGGCAGAGCGGGAAGCCCGGTTTCGGGGGAAATATGTTACTGCCCGACGATATGGCGAGGGCGGCAGGCCGGGGTGCGCACTGGCCCGCGACATCTGTAAACCACGGTACACAAATTATGTGCTTGAAATTGAGGATGCCAATGGGGATAGACACAGAGATGGCTTAGAGGTTCTGAATACCTTTACCAAATTCTACGAATTACTATATCCCTCTAAAGGGGTGAATTCTAATGACTTTGCTGCCTTCTTCGGAGACATTACATTGGGATATCTAAGTGGGCGGCAAAGGGAGTTCCTCGCTACCCCGTTTACGCTTGAAGAGATTCGAGACACCATTGCCCAGCTGCCAGCGGGTAAGGCGCCCGGATCCAACGGCCTGCCGGCTGACTTCTATAAGTTATATGTGGAACATCTCGCGCCAGTGCTGTTGGAGGTCTACTCGGAGGCGCTGGAAGCGCAGGAATTGCCCGTCACGATGAGGGAAGCCCTTATTATCTCCCTGTTGAAACCTGGGAAACCCTCCGATTAGTGTGATTCCTACAGGCCTCTCTCGTTAATCAACGTGGACATCAAAATTTTTACTAAAATGATAGCCAACAGATTAAATCTCCTCATGGATAAGCTGGTTTTGCCAGACCAGGCAGGGTTCATCCCTGGGAGGGCGACGTCTCACAATTTACGCACTCTCTTCTCCATCATGCACCAGGTGGCTCCGCACCTCCCTTTGGCCGCTATCTTCTTGGACGCCACTAAGGCTTTTGACTCTATCGAGTGGGAATATCTCCACGCGGTCCTGCGCAACATGGGGTTCCCGGTAGGTTTCTCTGCTATGATACGGCTGCTATACACTGCGCCAGTAGCTAAGGTGATGGTAAATGGTCACACCTCTGCCGCCGTGGCACTCTCCCGGGGTACCAGACAGGGGTGCCCGTTATCGCCTCTATTGTTCGCATTGGCAGTGGAACCATTGGCGGCTCGGGTGCGGCAATATCACCGGGACAAGGCGCTTATCTGCCCCTTACGGCCTATCCTTATTTCGCTTTACGCGGACGACATCACCCTTTATGTCAAAGATCCGGAGATGAATTTAAATCCACTGCTGAGGGAGTTTGTGCGTTTCGGCGGGCTCTCGGGTATCCACATTAATTGGGCTAAATCTCAGATATTCCCCCTTACTGCGGCCGTATCGCGTTTCCAGGCTGACTTTCCGTTGGAGTGGTCCGACTCTACGGTGCGGTATCTGGGGGTGCTTGTATCGGCGGACCGAGAGGAACTCATGAGAGACAGCTATGGGCGAGCGATTGACGCACTGAAAGACACTATCACACGATGGATTGCCCTGCCGCTGTCCCTTGCAGACAGAGTGTCTCTGATAAAAATGGTCATTCTACCGAAAATGCTTTACTACTTCATAAATATTCCCTATCACCCGGGCAGGGTGTTCTTCGCTACCCTGCGCACTGAGCTCTTGCGGCTCGTGTGGGGGGGGGAGCAGGCCCGCATCAGGTGGGATGTGTTGGCTCGACCGTATGCGGCAGGTGGCCTGGATCTGCCAAATTTTGAACTATATTATCAGTGCGCCCAGGCCCATTATGCGCACTACTGGACGAGGGGCCCGTGGTACACGGCGCATGTTGCCACGGAGCATTGGCTTGCTGATCCCGTGCCATTCGATGGGGCATTGTGGAAGCCCACATCCTGACGGGAACGCAGTCCCGATACTGTGGAGTGTACGAGTCGAGCTTGGGAGTGGATCATGACGCGGACGGGGCTGCCCTTGTTGTACTCCCCGCTGCTCCCGCTTGTGTACCACCCTCGCATACCACTTTTGCAGGAGGGAATTTTCAACAAATTGAGGCAGCACAGGGGGCTGCGTACCTGGGGTGATTTATATAGAGACGGCAGGTTCATTACTTTACAGCAGCTTTGTGCTGACCCTACCCCCACCGTCATGGAAACCTTCCTGTACATTCGGCTCCGAGCCGGGGTCCAGGCTGTCACACCTGGCTATCCGTTAGAACCGGAGACTTCGCCCCAGCTGCATGCGTTGCTGCGGGCTCCTACTGCCTCTCATCTGGTATCGGTACTTTACCGTTCCATATACTCGGAGTCGGAATATGTGCAATGTGCTGCACGTGGCAAGTGGGAGGAGGAGTTGGGGCAGCCGTTGACTGACCGTGACTGGCTATTTAGTTGCAGGCAGACAGAGCAGGTTGCGGCTAACAGCAGGCTTCGTGTAACGCACTATAAGTTCGTTCAGCGATACTATTACACCCCCATGAAGTTGCATCGGTTTGGGTTACGGGAGGATACCAGGTGTGATCGGTGCGGGGCTGAGGGGGCGGACATGCTACAGCTGGTGTGGGCCTGTCCCTCTGTACATGCGTTCTGGCTGCTGGTGTTTGATGCAGTGGGGAGGATGATTGCGGCCCCCCTGCCACCGTCCCCGCTAATGGGTATTTTAGGTTGCACGGAGGGCATACCGGCTCCTCACAGGAAGTTCGGTTCATTTTGTTTGCTCCTTGCCAAGCGCCAGGTTGCTTGCCTTTCGTAGGCAGCTAAAAACTTGGCTTTTCCCATTATAAGCCCCTTCCTCCCCTCCCCACTTGGAGAAATAGGCTGTATCAGCGCTGGGACGCCCAAGGGTAGCTACGCGCTTTAGAAATCCAAATCCAAATCCAAATCCAAATCCAGGTGGCCTGCAGATGGGGGAGGGGACGGGCCCCCAAGTTCAAGAACTGGCTGGAGGACCTAATTAGATGGCAGGATCAATTAACTCTGTATGCGGACCTCCTGCTGGCTGCTTCCAAGCCCAGGGACATATGGGACCCCTTGAGGGGGTATCTGCTTCAGAACCCTCAGGCGCATGTTAGTACTGAATCTATTACTTCCTGAACTGGCCGCGCGCCGGGGGCTGATGGGGTGTGACGTGGGAGTTCGGAGACCCTGGTGCCGGAACTCTCCTGTAGGGGTGGGCTGTCTGGTCCCTGGGGCCTATTATTGACTTTTTGTACAGAGGGTGGCGGGCGGGGATGTGGTGAGGCCGGAAGACATTCCTGCGGTTGTACAGGATGTGGGGTGGCGGCGCATTGCCTATCGGGTGGGGTCCTCTGAGAGTGCGTGCTGGTGGAGGCTGTGCGTTAGGAAATATATGCTGGCCTACTCCCTCCTTATTGCCTTCCTATTATGTTTTCGTCCTTTAACGCTGAGATGCCATAGATTGTTCTGGACTGCCTGGTGTTATCGGAACTATATGTTTTTTTTTACGTGGCCGGCCCTGTTGGGTTGTAGGTGGCATGCTGTGTTAATGTTGCACAATGTGACACTTCTTAATGTTCATATGCTGCTGCCGGCCCGACGGGGTTGTAGGCGGAAGATAGCTGTGTCAAACTGTGGATTTTATTTTGGTTCAATAAAGGTTTTTATAAAAAAAAAAAAAAAAAAAGGATGCTCCATAAAAGCATTAATAATCCTGTACAACAACAACACATTTTACACCATCTTTTCATGAATGTACATCTACCTTTACTACTTTCTATGTTAGCCATCTTGTCAAAATGGACCGTGTCTTTTGACTTAGCCTCTTTTACTTCACAACTAGTTTTTCTAACCTAAGGTTCTAACATCTATTTGGTTCTACCAGTCGCTATTTTTTAATTCAATATCTTGTTTTCTTCATCAATAATTTTCTTAACTTATTCAGTTTGGCATCTCATCGTTCTTCACTCCCCTCTCGTCTTTCAAATATGGATTTTCCTGAACTTCCGTTTCTTCTTCTCCAATGTCGGACAAGAGAACTCTCAGGATTTCCGATTCTATTTCATCCTCAACCACTTTCAGTACAGTCTCCTCTGGATTTCCTTGACTATCTGCCTCTTCTCCCTGTTCAGGCAGTGCCACGTACGTCCATTCTGGTGACTTATACTTCTGGTTAGGTTTCCTTGTTCTTCTACTCTCTTTGTCTTCAGTTAACTCGTCTTCTTTTGATTTCTCTTGACTTGTCACTGCATTCACCTGTTCAGCTCTTGGTGAATTCACTCGTGTCAGTCGGTATCTCAGTTTCCTTATTTTATTGGGCCAAACATCATCTCTTGCAACTCTTTTTACTTTACTTCCTTTGTCATTCTTTTCATTCCTCCAAGCTCTCTTTCTTAGAACTCGACCTTCAGGTATTTCGTTTTCACTCTCTTCAGACTCTGTCTCAACTTGCTTTGTCTTTTCAGCAACTTCCTTTTCCACCACTTGTTTTGTTTTCCCTACTTCTGTCCCTCCTCGAGTCTCCGACATGCAATCTTCCTGCTGACTACTTGTCCCTTCACCTAACTGGATGTTGCAGTTCCCTACACCTCCTCGGGGGTCTTCCGCAATCTGCCCCTCTCTCTCTCTGTACCTGTCCCTTGTTCACTTAGATTTGTTACTTCAGGTCGAATTTCTCTCAGTCTCTCATCTGGTACTTCCCTTTCACGTATTTCTTTTGTTGCATCTTCAGTACTCTTTCCTCTTTTCTTCCTGTGTTCCTTCTTGGAACCTTGCGCTTCTTGCTCGTTTCCAGAATCGCTGGATTCGGAAATCTGCACTCTTCTTCTCAGAGCGACACTTCTGGGGACTAAAGCAGATCTTTGTTCTGTTTCCCCCCTTTCAGAGTTTCCTTGTGTCTTTGACCCTTCGTCAACTGATTCAGTGCTTGATTCTGATTCATCAAAGTATTCTTTTCCTGTGCTGTCCACTGGATTTGGAATTTTCAATGTATGACTGGCATGGATCCAGTTTTTCAGTCCAGCACACTTCACAGCTGTGGTTGTGGTCAAAATGACTTGTCGTGGTTTTCCCCACCTTGGAACCAGACAATTTCTTCTTCTGTGGACTTTTATCCTTACCCAATCACCTGGGCTCAGATCATGGGCTCGCTTCTTTTCAAGTGTGGTGGCATCTGGTCCAACCTGATGAAACACAGAATGAACTGCGTCAGCCAGGCCTTTACAGAATTCCAACACCATGTCATCAGAAATTGTCATCAGCTTGTTGACTGGTATAAACACATGTCTCATTGCACGTCCCATAATTATTTCATGAGGACTCAATCTTGTGGTTCTGTCTGGAATGGCCCTAATTGTCATGAGTACAAGAGGCAAGACATCAGGCCATTTCATACCTGTAGCCAAACACATTTTCCCTATTCTATTTTTGATAGTACCATTCATCTGTTCAACCACACCAGAAGCCTCTGGTCGGTAGGCACAATGTAGTTTTTGTTGTACATTCAATGCTTCACAAATGAATCCTACAATCTCATTATGGAAATGTCCTCCTCGGTCTGACTCAATTGTCACTGGGAACCCGAACCTGGGGATGAATTCTCTCAACAGTAGCTTGGTACTGTCAACCCATCATTTCTTCTTGTCGGGAATGCATCCACCCACCTGGAGAATAAGCAGACCACTACCAAGACATACCTCAATCTGTTAGAGGGAGGCATCTCAATGAAATCTACCTGCATTCTGGTGAAAGGCCCTCCTTCTCGACCTATTATTCCCAAACTCACTGCTGTCTTCCTGCCAGGATTGCACTGCTGACATATTAAGCATCTCTGACAAAGACTTTCTGCCACAAGTCTGAATTTTGCATTGTACCAGGTCTGTTTAAATGACCTGATCATAGCATCCCGTCCAATATGTCCCTGGCCATGAGACATCCGTGCCATGGTAGATATCATGCTATCAGGCATAACTGGTCTTCCATCTCGATAGACCCACACATGATCCTTTTCCCTTGGGGCACATCCTGCTTTTACCCACTGTCTCATTTCCTCATCTCCTGCCTCATCCTACAATTGTTTTACTTCTTCCCAAGTTCCCACAATGTTAGTGAACCTCAATGAGCAAGAAGACATTTCTCTTTCCTTAGCCCGATTGACCGAATTCTGATTTCGTGCAGAATACTGCGCCATGTCGTTTGCGTACCTATTCCCAGTGGCAATATAATCACCACCTTGACTATGTGCAGCACATTTTACAACAGCCAATTGTTTTGGCAACTGTATCGCCTCAAGCAACTTTCCAACCACTTCTGCATTCTTAATGGGAGTTCCACTCGAGGTCAGGAAATCTCTTTGCAGCCATAGTTGGCCAAAGTCGTGGACGACTCCGAAGGCATACTGGCTGTCAGTTATCACAGTCACTCTCACACTCTTCCCAATTTTGCATGCTCTAGTCAAAGCCACAAGTTCAGCTACCTGGGCTGATTTCACTCCTTTCAAATATGAGGCTTCAATTACTGCTGCAACTGTGCATACTGCATACGCTGCACTCAGCACTCCTTCATCTGTTCTCAAACATGACCCATCAACGAACATCACAAAATCACTTTCTGGCAAAGGTACATCTTTTATGTCTGGTCGTGGTTTGATACAAAAATCAAGTACATCCAGAGAATCATGATCAACTTCATCTCTTACCTCCACAATCTCATTATCAGGCAACAATGTTGCTGGATTCACATTCACACATCTTGCAAGACTCTCATTTGTTGCACCCAATATGACCTTTTCATACTTAGTCAGCCGACTGTGTGTCATATACTGAGTACGACTCCTTGTCAACAGAATTGCTACATCATGGGGTACAAACACTTTCAAGGGATATCCCATCACAATTCCTTCACTCTGCTCCAAACTTCAACATGTTGCAGCCACTGCTTTCAGACATCCAGGTAAACCTACAGCTACTGCATCTAGCATTGATGAAAAATATGCAATTGGTCTTCTCAGTTTTCCATGTTTCTGGGTCAACACAGAAAGTGCACATCCATTCCTCTCACTGCAATACAACTCAAATTCTTTCTCATAGTCAGGCATACCTAATGCAGGTGCTTCACACAAACCATCTCTCAATTGTCTAAATGCTGCCAATTCTTCCCTGCTTAATTCAAGGGGGTCTTTTACATCACTTCTCGGTAATCGCACCAAAGGCTTTGCGATCAAGGAAAAGTTCCCTATCCACTGACGGCAATACCCTACCATTCCCAAAAACATTCTTACCTCTCTTTGAGTCATGGGAGCTCTCATTCCTTTTATTATTCTGATCCTGTCTATTGTTATTTTCCTTAGTCCTTTCTCAATGTTGTGTCCCAGATACTGCACTTCCTTTTTACAAAACTGTAGTTTTGCAGGTGACACTTTAAGTCCTCCAGCTGCCAAATGATTCAGCAAGGCTATTGTATCTACCTCACAGGCTTCACGTGTCTTTGATGCCACCAAAAGGTCGTCAATATACTGCACTAATATAGAATTTTATGGCATTTCTAGACTCTCCAAAGACCTCTTTAACAACTGATTGAATATTGAGGGGCTCTCTGTATACCCATCTGGGATTCGGCACCATGCCAAAATACGCTCACCAAACCGAAATGCAAAAATGTGCTGACTGTCGTGGTGCAATGGGATGGAAAAGAAAGCATGACATAGATCAATTACTGTGTACCATTCTGCATCATGGGGAATCTGATACAAAATCACTGATGAATTTGGTACAATGGGACAACATGATACCACAATTTTGTTCACCTTTCTCAAATCTTGCACTATCCTGAATTTCCCATTAGGCTTTTTCAGTCCCATTATCGGTGAATTACATGGACTACTCATTATTTCTCTCAGGATTCCTTGTCTGATCATTTTCTCAATTATTTCAGGTGTCAGTCTGTACTGTGGAACATTTGGATACGTTACTCCTTCTTTTACAGTTATTTTAACTGGATCTACATTTCTCATCAACCCTACATCTTCTCCAGTGAAATCCCAAACCTCTGCTTTTACAGAGTTTCTCAGTTCTTTTGGTAATTCATCAGGGTTGAATACAGCATATGTTTCAGTAACTTCACTTTCTCTGTTAGCTAGGGTCATCCTATACAATACATCATCATCTGGCGTTTCAAAAGCTATTCCATCCGGAGTACAAAATATAGTGCAATTCATTTTGCACAACAGGTCCCTACCTAATAAATTCACAGGACTGGTGTCACACACCACAAATCGGTGCATTTCTGAAAATTTCCCTATGCTGACTTTCACTGGTTCTGTAAGGTAGGTCTTAATTTGCCTGTTGGACACACCAACTACTTGGATCGTTTCATCCGAGAGAGGAAGATTCTTACCATCAGCTGATCTAACAGTTGATCGAGTAGCACCAGTATCCACTAGGAAAGTAATATTTTCATCATTAACCCTCCCATCGACAAAAGGTCCTGTCTGGTCTACTTCTAGAGTTGCGCCAAGTACGCACTCTTCTTCCTCCCTTCGGCACCGCCAATAGCTCTCTTCTGTGTCACTCTCATCACGTTGCAGCCAATACTGCGAAACAGCGCTAGCGCACGGCAATTTATTTACCTGTTCTTCATTGTAGAATCCCGATTCACTACTGTACTTCTGTGTGTTTCTGCTCTGTGGAAAAGGCGGCTTTGGCACCTGATTCTGTGGGGGACCAACTTGCTGCTGTTGCTGCAGTTGACCACTCACCTCATCCTGCACCTGTGGGTTCAATGATGGATTATCATTGTTAGTACTCGGAGGAAACTTACTCTCGGATTTCCAATGCCCTATCCTGCCGCAATTATGACACGGAAATTTCTTTTTAGCTTCTTCAATGTTCCCTTTGTACTTCCCATTAATACATTTTGGCTTGGTCCGTGCTTGTTCCACCAACTGTGCTTCCTGTCTCTCCGCTACCTTTACCTGTGCCCACATTGCCTTCTCCTTTAACTTTCGCTGTTTTGCTTCAATTTCATCACTGAAGTATTTAGCATGTCTCAATACTTCATCTATTTTCTTGTTTTGCCAATCTACCGTATGCTGTTTAATCATATCACCAATTTCTGGTCGTAGACCATATACAAATCTGTATACAAAATGGCTCAGATCCTTTTCACTCAGATTCTCATCCCCGCTAAACTGCTTAAAAGCTTGTATTAGCCTCTCATAGTACGCATGTACTGACTCTTTACTTTCCTGGTGTGTTCGATCAATTTTTACCCAATCTGTTTCTTTGGGGGGCACTTTATTTTTCAAAAATACCATAACCTGCTCATACTTCTTCATTAGCTCAGGGTCTGGTGCTCCTGTTTTAGGATCCCTTGGATATTCCTTAGTTGGCCAGTTTATCATCAGTTTACATTCTGACCATAGGTCTGCTGGTACTATTATGTCAAATAGACTATTTAAATCAATACATAGTACTTTAGACAATTTTACAAATCTGTCTACCTGTCTGTACCACTCGACGGGCTTTTCGCAAAGTCGAGGGAATTCATTCGTAAATGACAAAATATCCTGTCTTGTCCATGGAACATGTACATATCCTCCTGGAATCTCTCTCATAGGGTACTCTGTCACTACCTTTTCCTTTTCTCTTACAGGAAAGGCTGAAAATGTCTTATCTGAGGCATCGTTACGTTTTCTATACCACCTGCTTCTCCATTTATCCACGTCTCCCCATTTTCTCAGCAAAATGATTATGTCCTTAATTTGACCTATTCGTCCTGTGGTATTCATGTTTCAATGTCCTTTTCAGTGAATTCTACTCGATAAGGTTTCTGCAAAGCTTTTACCTTTTCCATATCAATACCCATTTCATTTGCTAGTTCTTCTAACCTTTCATGCAAGTTTTTCGCTCGCCAGGTTGCACTTTTACATAAGAATAACAGTTCTTCATCCTGATAGGTTTTCAATTTTTTTGTCGGGATAGTCCCTACAATTAACTCTTCCAATACCATTCGTAACTTGACAACATCAATTGATTGGGATTCTTTGTCTTTCCTCTGCAAGCTTCTTAACCATTCACTTAACTTGTCTGTTGATGGTCCTACTACTTGCTTTTCTACACTTCCGTGTCCAAAATCATTTTGTGTTTCTGACACTGTCTCAATCATTGTCATACGTCTCTCTGCACAATTCTGATCTACAAATGGATTATTTGTAAAATTTGGTTCCATTACACTCATAGTTTGCCTCCATGGATTCTCATTCTGTCTCACTCTTGGTTGTTCTACAGGGTTACTATTTCTGTAAGGGACTGTCAAACAATGCTCACTGTCCTACTGTTTTTCAAAAATAGGCATTACTGGACCTATTGTTACTGGAACAGTTACTGCTTCTAGATTCTTGGTCAATTCTCTAATTTTCTCAGTTAATTCCAGGGTTGTTTTTGCTAATTCTACGAAATTTTCTCCATCTGTTCTTCCTTCTGATCTCTTTTCTAGTTCCCCGGTACCACTGTTTTTACTCAAGCTTAGGGATTCTGGTTCCGATTTTATAATTTGCACTGTTTCTCTCATTGGGGCACTTGGAGTTAACATTTCTGGTTCTGATCTATACGGTGGTGGATTTTTATAAAACATATCATCAAGAACATCATCCTCAGACTCATTCGTTTCATACCCTCTCGACTCTAAATTAATCCTCTTTTCCACACACTTTCGACCTTCATTCTCTCCTACAGTTCTTACAGGGAACACACCCTCAGTCATGCTCGCATCTCGCCATCTTTTCATTCGGTCACTATGCGTTTCGTGTCCGTATGGTCTTCCGAACCAATACCTATAGCCTCTACCACTTCTGTTTCTTTCTCCTTCATGCATTTCGTCATCCTATTCGGTCAAAGCCTCAAACTGTGTCGGTCTAGGTCTTGGCTCTAAATTCGTCATTCTTTCCCTTAAGTTTCTTAAAACAGCCAAAATAAATGAACCATGCTCTGGAAAAGCTAGTACTCCGTCGTCCTTGGTGTATCTCACCCAGTTATCCAACCAAATAAAAGTATGATACCCAGATTTCGCAATCATAAAGGATGCAGGGGTTTTCGGTGGAGGAAGTAACTGTCCCTCCCTAGTCTTAACTGGTTTGTCTTTCTTAAACCACTTCTTAATTCTCCCTAACCAGGTCTTTTTCTCCTTTTCTGGAGGGTTGTAATACATTTTCTTGTCTTTCGCGCAACGCTAGTCCCTCTTTACAACTGTACCGCTAATCTATCCAATCACAGCGCGACTTCACACTAACGCACCTATTCAGAGCGTTCACGTCACTGTCACAGTCCTCGAATCCTAGCGCGACTCACTAACGCACCAATAAGGAGCGTCTACGTCACCCTGTTTCCTCTCCAATCCTAGCGCGGCGTACACTAACGCACCAATCCGGGGCGTTTCACAGTTCTGACCGACTGTCTAATCCCAGCGCGGTCGTTCTGACATCAGCAGCCGCTGCGGCAGCTCCTGTTCCTGCTTCTGTCTACCCCTCCTTTACAAAACCGCTCAGTACGTTTTTGTTTCAATTTCTACACTTCTGTTAGTAACAACATAGAAACATCTCCATTGTCCGCTTCGCTAACCAAAGAACAGCAAAAAGACCTTTCTCACAAGAATTCCGTCTTACCCGAGAGCAGCGCTTACCTCTGCCCTACTACGGAATCATTACTTCCGTTGATAAAGTAGCACATCCCTCTACTTCACCCTTCTAACAAGCATTAGCTAATTGTTTCTCTAGCATTTAAGACACATAGTTGGAGACCCAATGCTCCTGAGAAATAAACCTAGAGTTTCGCAATCAACCCAAATGCCTTTACATTCACACTCGTTCACACAAGAAAAATTTAGTACATTCGCACAGAATCCTGTCTTTCCTGAGAACAGCGAACAGTCTGTCCTACTACAGAATTATGACATACGTTAACAAAGCAGCGCTTACCTCTCCTTTGTCCTTCTAACAAGCTCAGAGAGAACCTATTACCTTTCCAGTGATAAGCGGTATCGGAATGCCAGTTGGATCCCTGGTACTTAAGACCAAAACTTCACAGGTAACCTTCGCTATCATACACACGTCTCTCACACAGAAAACGTCTCTAATGGCAACACACGACGATGTCACCGAATCGAACCCAGACAATGCGCCGTGCAACTTCACTTGTCACACGTTTCCCCTGTGTACCTACAGGGCAACAACAATTCCGTCTTTCCCGTGAGCAGCGCTTACCTCTGCTCTACTACGGAACCGTTACAAACTTCCGACTTCCTACATCCCAGAAGCCGTACCAACAACATTAAACTCGACACAACTCAAAATAGAGTGTTAGTACATAAATCAATACCAATCAATAACCAAATCAATAAGCAATGTACAAGCAATAATCACTAAACCAAACAATAACAAACCATCATTCTGCTACCAGAAAAACTGTTCCAGCGCAGAGTGCAAAATCCCTCCCTACTGCCACAGACTAAAAGATCTCACACACACATACACTATCTATACATTCTCTGGTGGGGCCCATAACACCAACGCACACTTACCATTAGTCCGTGCGAGAGGCAATTTATCCTTCCAAGCGCTGGATAATGAGGGAGGAAGATACCACTTTACCCTAATGAGCAACACACCTACAAACCCTTCTAATACTCATTAGGCCCTAGACTCCACATTAGGTATTATCCTTCCAAAACCGGGATGGATCTGTTAGTTGATGTTTTAGTGAAACCCTAATTCTCTAATTAACCATTAACACATTTCAATGAATAAACAACCCGACTCTTTTCTGTAGATGTTCAAATCCAAATTTATATTAAAATTGCAGATTAAATCATCCATTTGATCAAGTTGCCATTCATATTTACCTATTCTGGCTAAAGTCGTCCTCTATGTCAAATCTGGTAGTCTCGCAATTCTATGCCCATCAATTTAGCAGGTTAAGTTCATCAGGAATTTGGGCATTAATTCAGTCCGTCAGAGTTTTAGGCTAACAGCTGTCCTGCAGTGTCACCGTCCTCTCTGTCAGAATATCATCAGGAAATCGAAGGAGCGACTCTCGACCTCTCTATTCTATGGGTTTTTATAATAATTTCAATAACAAAATGTAACAAAATTTAGTTTTAAATTGTTCTGATTGGCTGATCAGGGGTCAACTTCTCTGTTCCCATAAGGTTTAGTCCATGATGTCAGCATACTTGCTGGTTCTGGTTCTTTTATAAAGTCTTTTGTCTGTAGCGTTGGCACGGGGCCATTGTTGCTCATCTTAGCGCAGGCGCACTTCACCCAAGCCTTGTTCAGCATTGGCAGTCGGGTTAGGCACCAAAGTCAGCCATCTTTAGGCAGGCCAAAATGGACAACTTAAGCAAAGAGACACAAAAACGTAATTAATACATAAAAATGACTAATTAAATGTTATTACCTCGCTAATACCCATATGTGTGTGTATTTATCTAGCAAAAGCAACACTCATTGCGGGTTATACTTACAAAATAAAGCACAAATCACAATTACATCACTAAAGCAACATATATCATGCAATGTTCTATTTATCTATCATTAGTATGCGTACGGATTTTAATTCACGTGATTAATTAGGCCATGCAGATGCAAATCCCATGTATATTTCGGTCATTCATAAGGTTGGTTAGTTATTTTCACATCACTCCAAACCATTAGTACAATTATAATTAATTAATTAATCTAATTAATAGAATGACACGCAAAATGGGGTGGGTATACAAAGTTTTGCATTACCCGCTCCAGCACTAGCAGCACTGTGGGGGTTAACGGATTGAACCTCTTTGAAGATGGCCCATAATTCTAGCACTGTTTCTCATTTGTCTCTTTTCTGTCCTGTACACTTAGTTTATTGTATGTGTTTTATTGTGCTCAATTATGTTAGTGTCAAATGTTTCCTCCTTAGACCAGGAAAATGTGTGTGCCATTCTTGCCAAAAACGTTTGAAGTATTTTTGTCTGTTTTGGGAACCTAGTCCCCACATGCTTTAGTTGAGAAACCATGGTAATTTTTAGTAATTTGGCTAATTCAATTCAAATGATATTTTTCTAGTTTAGGTTTGTTGAATCGTAGGGGAAATTCGTTTGTGGTGCACTCTTATAAATTACAGACTTTGAGCTCAATGCTTGCAAATTCATCAAATAGTTCGAACAAGCATTTTAATAACACAAGATACGTAGTAATTTAACACAGGGCGAATATGCCATATGTTAGAATAAAACCTGGCTGAATTCAAATTTTTGCACAATACAGTTTTCAAAGAGAAACAACACAAAAATATCACATAGAATAATACATTTTCAATAATGGTTGACAGAAAATAATTACTTTGTCAAAAATGGATAAGCTTTATCACATATTATGCTCTAGCAAGAGAAGACAAGTGTGGAACACATTTCTAAGTAAACTGGATAGTCTGCCACTATCTGCTCCTAGACAAAGGTGGTAGTCACAGACACCATTCAATAAGAACTCTGGAATCACCGATCCCTCTTGGCCACACACGTGTTACGCCCAGATTCCTGGCTCCAATTTCCCCTAATGTCCAAATTACCCCCTGAGTCAGCCACAGGGGTCCAAATTACCTGCACCTCCCACACTTCTTTTAGATGCTAATGGTGTTAAGAAACCTGATTAGCGCTAAGAAATCCTTGAGCTAAACACTATGAGATTTAGGATGCTAAGATTATCTTTTTACAATTCTCTCTAGTTTGCCATACTCCAAATGCTTTAGCTATGTTTCAGGTTCGGATGCAGTCTCTTACCTCTGTGTCCCACATTTCTAGTTGCACAATGTGAATCCGTCCAGGCGAGGCCAACTTCCTTTGACTGCAGTCAGGTATAAGTTCCCAATCCTCCTAGAGTGGCTCGCCAAAATGTTGCTGGGTTCAAATTCCTTAGTAAAAACAAAAGACAAGAGGCGTTTGGAAAAACAGGAATGGTTTGTTTAATTACACAGTTCAGCCAGGAGAACAGTTACAGGCCCAAGATCTGAGGACTGTCTCAATTTACATTGGGTTTTAATATACAAAATTACAACAAGCAATAAAAGTTCTCGGCATACCATATATGGTGAGGAATGTTGGCTGCTGATTTAGAGTCATAAATTAATGGTCAAATGGATACTATAGATTGGTTTCGACCTTGCGTGGACACAGTGTAGCCAGCCAGTGGTGAACATGCTCAGATGGCCGGCATGGGGAGCACATGATAACTACGTTTGCTAGGTCCTGATTGGCTGTGTGTCCCTAACACAAGTGGCATCTGACTTTATGGTGTTTTCAGAAACGCGTGTACCCCATCTGGCCATGTGTGCTTTGTTGGGGGGCATCCCCCCTGAACATTGTAAGGTCGCTGCACTTAGTTGTGAGATTGATCAAGAGTTTCCTTCATGTGCCTGCCACGGGGTGAAGGGATGAGCAGCACCTCCCATTTCCCTATGGGAGCATGTCTTACAGAAGGTTTCCTCATAGGGAAATGTGGGAATGCGACCAAACAGTGTTTGGTTGCATCCTAATGAGGCCGTCGGGACTACCAACCAGAAGTCGGTCGGTCCCAGGATTGAGACCGTCTCGGGCAGACTTAAGTTTACCCGACATCGTAATTAGCCCCTTAATATCTAATCCTGGCCTTACCACTACAGCTAACCATACTGGAAATAATATAAATCTAGGCTGGGTAAACAACACAGGTAAGGGTAATACCTTCACCTTGCTGTAATAATCTCTGCCACCCTGGGTGTGGTCTAGCAGGCTTGCTGGAAATTTTTTGAACCATGGAACACCTCCATATTTGGCCAAAAGTACGTGCTCTTGGGCAGTCACCTTCGGACTTATTCCTCTCTTCCCAGTTTCTGTCCAGCATTGCCAGCATCTAGAATTAATCAAAAAGCTTTTACTAAGTTCATGTTTAAAAAAAATATAGGACTGAATATAGTAGTTGGAAGATGAGTAGAGAGTGCATACTCTCATAGCCTAGTCACCAAAATGGCTTTGGATCAAGAAGATCAACTTTACAATCACAGGTCTCCGACTTTATTAAACTGTTTGATCTTTGGCAAATCATTCTTTCCCTGTGTCTCTGTTGACTAACCCGACCATGTGAGAGCACTTTGAGAGAGTTTTATTGATAGAAATAAAAAACAAAGGCATTTTCCCAGTACAGGACCCTAAAACGATTTGGTGTTCCTAGTTTTTAGATCTGGCATGACATTATAGATGTTGACAGACATTATGGAATTAACCTAAAGAAGGCTAAAGGAAGCAGAACCCGGAGAGAAGTTTGGCTCCGCCCACATGTAAGTAGCTAGGAGTACATGATTTCATTGGGTAAATGTAGTGTGCTTCAACATAAAATGTGCTTGTCCTCCACACAGCTCTGGCCGTTTGTTTATTTATCCAGCTGCCTGAGCGTGGACTTTCAACAGCACTCACATGACACTGGAATGCTATTAAAGTTTCTAAGAAAATTCGATCATTTACAGTATTTTTTTTTCTCTGGCAGTAGCACAAATTGGAAGAGGACAGTCATTAAATTTAGACTTCAGAGTGCAGTTTTGTGTATGAGAGTTTAGGGTTGTAGATCTTTAGGTATACTTCACAATACAACTTTCGCCTCATCTTTTGCGATCAGCAAAAACAGAGCTTGCAGAGTCCTACTAAGAGAGGCTTTTAGGCTCCAGTCACATGTTGGTACTCAATTTGATTTCACTGAATTTGTGTGCTTCCACTAAAGACATTTATTTTATTACACTCTTTGGCTTGTGGTACAGTTTACTCGATACGGCAGGACAGAGTTGGTTGTGGTGGCATGCCAGTGATCATGGCTATATACCTAATCTGTATTATGAATTGTTATGATAAAGGCACTAGGCCTAACATATTCATTTTGAAAAACATATCTTAAAGACAACAAGCATTTAAGTATGCAGTGTTATTTCTCTATATTAAAGCCTACAGGTACGTATTTTGTTACATGGACTCTCACAGATTACGGTAGTAGGCAATGGTCTTGGTGTTGGTCAACAAGTGTTACAATCCATGCATATAGGAGGTTTGCTCTGTGAGAATCCGTATTGGGCAATATTAGGAGAGATCGTATTGTGATCAGCCAACTATAATTTTATACACTTTTCCGATTTGGTGACTGTGTCTGGCCCATAGTGTTTCAATTAGTGTTCATGCTACTTTAAAGACACGAATAAATGGGCTCCTGAAAACACATACGTTGTGAACGAATTGGGGAGGCATTCCGAAGGAATCACTTTCTAACACTGCTGCTCACCTCATGTAGAGATATCTGGGGAACAGATGTGATGTCACAGTCACTCAGCCTCCTGGCATGTAAAGCTTGACCCATGTAAGTCTGTCCGAAATATCAAATGCGTTGTTTTTAAGTACACAACTCTTTTATTTTAAGAAAGATAGAGTCAATAATACAACATTTGATTGAAAACGAACCAAATAAATGAAAGAAAAAAATAAATACAAAGTTTCGCTGTAAATGATAACTTAAAACTGTTTCTTTAAACAGTGGCCTGGTGCCAGAGAGAGCTTTGTGACGTCATCTCTGCACAGTTCCATTTCGCGTAGCTGTGAAGGGTGAAGGCAAAGTTTTAACCCAGAGCTCCAGTCTCCATTGCGTGGAAACACAACAGGTGCGGCGCAGGCAGTGGCCAGCAAGGAAAGGGATAGAGCATGGATGCAGTGAGAGGAAGTGGGAAGGAGGCGGAGATAGGAAAGGACACGTATGTAGTGAGGGCAACGCTGTTTGTGGAGCAGCGACATGAGTTTGCTTACTTGCCATGATAATGCATGAGGGCCAGAAACCTTCAGGTACGGCCTGCAATTTCTGGTTACTCTGGAACGCATGTGACCTCGAGGTGTCAGATACTTGTTGCTGACAGGAAGCAGCAAAATAACCTGCAGCGTCAGAATACCACACTCCTGCCCAAAGTGCACTGTCAGTAATGGCCCACATGCTGCCACTGCTGTGGAGCTACTTCCTTTAAATACCTTCACTAGATACCAAAACACACGAAATTGCATTAGCAGTGTACAGAAAAATGTGGTAAAATGTGTGGCAACTTTATAAACAATTTTTTTACACAAAACGAGTAATTTTGTGTCTTCTATACGGTATTACCTGCAGACTTTGCACTAAACTCTAAATTAACCATATAATGCGGAAATTGTCTTTCTTTCAACTTTCACAGTGTTTGCATCAAGTGTGCTCTACTGAATATTTCTCTGGCTCTGAGAGGTGGGGTCTTAAATACGGGAAGGAGTGACTAGTGATTCTAAAATGTAAAACCACATCTATACACTGGCATTTTAATAGCCTTAAATGCATAGTGATAATGCTATACAGTAGTACTGTAGAGGAAAAATTGAAATAAACAGCAATCCAGATCTTAAGAATGTTTGCTGAACCAATGAGAACATCTTAAACTACAAACGTAGTGTTTTTTCGGTAAGCCATCTCCTGATGGCGACGCGACACATGCCCGTCTTCTGCAGCCTTTTTAGGTCGAGCAATCGAGACCTCTTGTATATATGTTAGTATATACTTATATGTGTATGTACTTTGTGGGCTCTGGAGATCAGCCCTAGGACTTGTCTGCTTCCGCTTCAGAGACTTTTTTTTCTGTTCAACTGCCTCAATTTAACTGTCTTGATAGAAAATAACCAGTAGATGTCAGTAAAATACCAGAATTGCTTTCTGCTTAGAGACTTTCTTATTTTTAGGTCGAGCCTATGTAGCGCGCATGCGCTGTCTGCAAGACCTGGAGTAAACAGTATAAAGAGATTAGTCCCGCCTGCTTCCTGCCTGCTGCTTGCCATTGGTTCATGCTTATGTTGCTCTTGTCTCCTAGCTTGTTATTTGTTGGTGTTCCCTATACATCACATCCGTTTTCTAGAAAGCTGCACCGACCAACTACAGTTTTCTTTCGCTACTAGATGTTTAGGGGTTTGGTTAGGGACTACTTCCTTTATTTGGTGTTAGGGATATTGTAACAGTACGGCGCCTAGCACGGCACCCGCTTTCATGTTTGTGCTTGTTTCATCGTGGCAGCCGCTTCACGGGCCGCTCCTTTTATGTATCATGGCGCCTGGTGTGCGTAAATTTAACCTGCACAGACACGGCGCCGACTACTTTTATATGTAGGGCCGCCACGCATGACGCCCACTTTCACCATTAAACACGGCGCCCGCTTAATTTAATATGTGTAGGCGCCGCACTTCCTGTTGTAACATGGCACCTGGGGCACTCAGCCCAGCATCAGAGCCGAAGCCAGCTGCCCAGAGAGCAGGGTGAAAGCGGAGGTCTCATCTTCCAGGGCTGCCTGGATAATCGCTTAACTTGCCGTAACTTAATATCATCGTGCCATCCCCTCCCCAACTCTGCAAATGCAGAACACCACTCTTGTTCAGAAGAGATGAGTCACAGCAGCTCTCTGGTCTTTAGTCCACTATGAAATAAACCCATTGGTTCTTTGGAAGCATTTTTGTTTCATAGAAATTAATGGCAATTGTTATAGTTTTAAAGTCTGGTGATGCAGAGAGAGCGCTTTACATTAGTAAGTGCACGTGGCATTTTTCCCCATAGCCGTGGACTGGGTAATGAGGAGAAGGGTGTCAGGGGTTAGGTGGCTTTCAGAAGTGACGTCACAGTTGGTTATGCAGGAGAAAGAAATGCCTAAAGGATGTTCCTGACTTGAGTAACCGTTGGCGTGAGTATTTGATATACATCTGCAGGGGGAGTGTATCATGGGGGAGGCAGAGTGATGCCTAAGATTAGATTGCAAGGGTGGTAATGAATTCTCCTACCCTCTGCTTGTTGTCGGTCAGTCTCTAGGGTGTGTTGTGTCTCCTTGCTGTATCTTTCATGGTGTGTGAGCTAGATAGGCTCCTCTGATTGCGGCTCTGTTGGACAGGATCCGCCATTGCCAGGTCACGTGACTTTGCCAGGCAAATCCTTCTTAGAAAGCAAACTCTTCACCACGATCAATTTTTTAACTGAGATCCTTTAGTCCGGCATTGTGTTGGACGGACATGAACAATCCATGTAATAATCCAGAATAATAGATATTTTTAAATTTTTTTAAGTGCCAGGAAATTAAAAATAAGTGTCTTCCTTGGTATGTTTTTTCTCTCTCTCCCTCTTTAATGCTGCCTTTTGGTTGCGTTTTAATTGTTTACTCTTTGCCTGAGTAAGTTTGTACTCGGATGATTTTGATGCACTTGAAGATGGCCACCATGGTGCCTTGATCCATGGGACCTTTAAATGCGTTGTCTGTTTTTGATTCCTAGTGATCTGTGCCCCCAATGCAATTAATTATATGTATTTAATATGCACTATGGTGCCGGCAAAACCGACATTGACAAAAGCTGCCACCGAAACACTCCTGTCAAGAGTTTTGTCTGTGTGGCAAATAAATTTGCAATATTTTATACCCCGCAAGTGTGTGACTTTGTTCATGGCTCTGGAATCAGTGGACATTCAACACAAGAAAAGACCTGTTCTATCAACTGCATGAACTGCTATGGGCGTCCACCATGTATTTTTACAATCACACACTTTTGTGTGACAAGACAGTGGATCAGTATCTCCCATCTGCCATAAAGTGACCTCAATCACTTATTTATCTTAAAACCTAGTGTTTATGCTGTCTCTCCCTGTATAACCCTCCCGCCTATGTGAAGTGAAACTGGGAGTGAAAAAAGGTGAGGAGAAGTTAGCAGTGCCACACGGGAGTAACACCATGGGAGTTTACAGACTGGTACTCGCCTGTATCCTCAGGTTCTCATCATTAGCAACTGCCAACTTATAAATCAGGAAAGTGATAGGGAACAAGAAAACAAAAACGTGTTCAGTGTGGTGTGTATAAACCCTGTGAGGAGTACCGGGATCTGACGTAGGAAACCCGATACACCCAGTCTAAAAACGAGCTAGACAACCACTAGCTATACTACTTTATTCCTTGCTGTGTGTCTGCTCAATTAAAACCAACATGTTTCATTGCCTATGTAATCTTGCGGCAATTTCGTCAGGGTAAGTGTCAGTTGTCCACACTGCACCAATTTTCTCTGTTAGTTATACCTGCAGGAAACAGGAGACAGCATAACACTTTTCATCAACACACAGATCAGACAGAGCATCAAAATAAAAACCATTGCTGTTAGTGGGGAATGTCGACATCACATATGATATATTTACCGGGTGGTTGCCCTTCATCGGCATACCTGCAACCCCGTTTAAAACTGCGTTTAAAACTACACATGTGTACTAGTCCACATGCGCAGAGCTCGTCTCAATCGCTGCAATCAGTCAGTCTGTATAGGAAAGGGAAAGGTATTCAAGCATTAAGTACAACCCATGCTCATGCACCATGATGTCAATCAGAATAGGGGTCACCGCTTCCCTATCTTAGGTCACTTATGCGAGTCGCACAACCTTGTTGCTCCCTCGTGTGCACACCCTTCTCACATGATAGTCACACACCCAGCACTCGACTATGCCGCCTGCACTCCTCGACCTCGACCTTTCTTAATTAAAAACAGCCCTTCTTTGTTTGTACTAGCGCTGCCCAATCTGCGGAGCCACCATATGATTTATCATGTCGGCGGTGGCTACAGCGTATGTCGCACAAATTGTCAATCACCCCTGACTTCACCGGGGAGTAAATCAGACTATCGCTCGTGTGCTTTGATCTTAACGTAGCTATGGGCAAAAATCCCTATCTACACGTACTCCCGCCAGACACAATACTCATGGGCCCTAATGATTTGGGAAGACTTCCCTGCCCATAGATTTAGTAACACCCGCCTACCGTGACGATGTGGGTAGCTGGCAGCTGCTCACCACCTCATCGTGTCTCATTAGCGGTACACAATTTCAAGCGCAGCGCACGCTGCGTCGAACTTAATGGACCTTCCCTGTTTCTGGTCCTCATATCTATTCAAGTTTTACCAGCCCAATATGGCGGCCATCTTAAAATGTCCACCAGTCATAGATGCAGACCATATGTGCTATGCATCTAGGTGTATATCCTATCTCTGATTAGAGAAATTCCTGACATACTGTTTTTATGCCACTGATATATGTCAAGCAGTTATTTTATAGGGATAAAGCAATCACCTGGATATATGTTTATCTTGCGCAGGCATCCTCCCTATCAGTTTAATATGCACTTAATCTGTACAAAGTGCAAAGGTGAATTTCTATGATATCTAAAGGGAAAGGTCGCCACCATCCACCCTGATACTTGTACTGCTTACTACAATCAACTAATCAGTCCTGGAACAGTGCCTGGTGGATTATCAAATTTACAGCATGGTATCTCTAGAATGGTGCCACTTTATTCCATTCTATAAGGTCATTGAGCCCATGTTGGTCTACCCCCTCTTGATATATCCAACGGGCTTCTTTCATGCTCAATCTGCTGTCCATATTGTACT
Organism: Triturus cristatus; assembly: GCF_964204655.1. NCBI lineage: Eukaryota > Metazoa > Chordata > Amphibia > Caudata > Salamandridae > Triturus > Triturus cristatus. Next base: position 410,895,897 of record NC_140590.1, read on the forward strand.
GGTCCCCTGTTACCTTTTCTAGTACCACCCACCGTATGTCCCTGTGCTGATGTTTCTGAGTGACAAAATGTTGCACCAATTTGGTCGTGAGCTTGCCCGCTTTGAGCGTGCTCACATGCTCCTGAATTCTAACTTTGACTTTACTTGTCGTGAGACCAATATAGTGGAGGTCGCACGGACACGTAATTCTGTAAATAACATTTGCTGTATTACAATTGCTAAACCTGTTCAAATGCCAGGTTTTCCCATGTGTCAAAGTAACACTCTTGGTAGATGAAGTCAGTTCACAAAGCGTGCACCCCCACACGGGTAATGACCCGGGGGCACTCCAGTTTCTCTGGACTCCTGCACAGGCTGTGTATGAACATTGGGGTCACGCAAATTAGTAGACCGTTTAAAGGCAACTCTTGGTTGGGGCATTTTCATGGATGAAGTGCTGAGCAAATTCCAATGCTTTCTTATAATCTGTCTGATTTTAGTTGAACATGGTCCACACGTAGTGACCACTGGGATACAGTCACTGCTCACTTTAGTAGTCCTTTCAAGGAGGGCAGTCCTAGGGGTATTTAGGGCCCCTTTCCTAGCTTGTCTGATTACTTTTTTGGGATAGGCCCGGTCCTCCAGTCTTTTAGACAACTCCTCAGTTTGTTCTACATAGCTCTGAGTGGACGTGCAATTCCTGCGGTAACGCAGGAATTGTCCCACCGGTAAATTGTCACACAGAGCCCTAGGATGATAGGATCTGTAGTGTAGAAGTGAGTTTTTGTCAGTAGGCTTTTGATGTACACGAGTCAGTAATTTGTTGTTATTCGCCTGTATATCTAAGTCCAGATAAGTAGCTGTATTTCTATTCATAGTCCAAGTGATTTTAAGGCATTCGTCCAGGGTGTTCAGCCAGTTCAGAAACTTCTGAAGCTTTTCTTTCGTGCCTGACCAGATACACAGGACATCATCCATGTATCTCTTCAAGAGGACAATATTCTTCTGGAAGAGATTGATGGAATGATTGATGTAGTTGGGTTCAAACTGGCCTACATAGATGCAGGCCAGACTGGGGACAAAAGTAGCCCACATTGAAGTCCCGGAGGTCTGGAGGTATAGCTGGTCTTTGTATGCAAAAAAGTTGTGTGTGTGTGCAGTCTCTATGCATTGTAACACAAATGTCAGTGGTGTGTCGTAAAACCACTCACACTCCCCCAGGGCATGAGCTGCTGCCACCAGCGTCGTTTCCTGGGGGATTCTTGTATACAGCGACTCAATGTCAATGGTGACCAAAAACTGTTGGTCTGAATCATATACCACAGTATCCAAGTGTCTTAAGATATCGATGGTATCTTGTATGTAGGATGGTTGCGTGATAACATGTTCTCTCAAGAAAAAGTCGGAGAACTGAGATAGGGGTTCGAGCAGAGTTTGGATACCTGACACTATCGGGCGCCCAGGTGGTGGATGCTGGGCCTTGTGTATTTTGGGCACGATATAGAATGCCGGGACCCTGGGTAATGATCAGAAATTCAGCCTCCTTGGCTGTGAGCCATTTCTTCTCCCTGGCTTCTGATACAAGATTCGATATAATAGTTTGAAGTTCTTTGGTGGGATCCCTCACCAGAGGTTTATAATTCTGCCAAACTCCTAGTAGCCTGGTGACTTCGGCCTCATAGTCTTGTGTGTTCATCATCACCACCGCCCCGCCCTTATTGGCCGGTTTGATGGTGATGGAAGTGTTACTTTGCAAAGACTTCACAGCCTGCCAATCTTTGCTACTCATGTTGCTATGAGCTGTGTTATTCATATTGAGTTCCAGGTTCGTAATATCCTGCATGACCTTTTGTTCAAAAACATGGACCTCAGGGCCTACTTGGTTATTGAGTGGGCAGAATTGAGATGGACATCGCAAATTGGACGAGAAAACCGAGGGTGGTTCTTGTTCCTTACCCTCAAACTATTTCTTAAGTTTAATATTTCTCATCAAACCATTGAACTCTCCTCTGAGTTTGAAACTATCATGTTTGGGCGTTGGAACATAACCAAGGCCCTTATTCAAGAACCTATTTTCATCCTCAGTTAATTCGTGATCCGATAAGTTGACCACTATGTTTTTATTGATGTTGTCTATAGGGGTGTTCTGCGGGTAATTCTGGGTGAGAACATCTGCTATGTTGAGTTCAAGTTCTGCCGTGCTCGTCCCCTCCCCCTGCCTCTGTGGTTAGCCCCTCTGTGGTCTGTGGAATGTTGTCCTAAAAAAGCCCAGGACAATGCTCCTAAATCTTGATCAGTTCTTTCTTGGGGATTAAATCTCACCCATGAGTTGGTGGTAGGTTGTTGCCCAGGGTACTCGTCGTCCTCACTACTCGTGTTTTCAAATGTCCAGTTATTAGGCGTTCTCCTGCCCTGATGTCGCCCTCCCCTGGGGACCTGTGGTACCATGGGTTCATTGGGAGCTTGTTAGTAGTATTGGTCTTCCACATATGGTAAAGCCCACTCGTGACTGAATCTCGCTAGATTCCTTTTTAACCCTTCGATTTTTTGATTAACCATATAGGTTTGATATTCCCCTAGGTCACTTTGGATCTTAGCCAATTGTTCTTTCGTATCTAAGATGGTGGTGTCGGCCTTGATAGTTGCTTCTAGGTCTAATATCTCCTTCAAGAGTTCTTCACTCAGTCTCTTGGCTGTGTTGATAATGAGGATAAGCCTGGAATCAGTGGAAACCAAAAAAGAAACATATATATATATAGATAAATAAAATGAGGAAATGTTTTTAGAAAAACTACCAAAGATGAGGCATGGTTATGGAAGTCATTATTTGGCTGCTGATCTTATAATTTGACAGTGAAGACTTAACAGCCTTCTTTCGTCTAAGTGTCCTGTCCAACATTCTTATCTAAAAATGTTCCATTGAAGCTCTGCTAGGGTATAACTGACCACGGCAAGAATAATTCAGGGGAAACCATAACAGAAACAATTGTGAAATGTGACCAGCAATACCATAGAATGGAAGGAACGTTTGACGACATTTTAATGGCATCGTTATCATGCTCAGAGCCCACAGACTGCACTGCTCCTAGCCACAGGATGGTCTTTCATCAGTGGCACATAAAGTAATAGTAGCTGTTGTAGCACCCAGGATTATGTGCTGCATGGCTAAATACTTATAAGGTCCCAAATGCGAGACCTATTGCATTGCAAATGCTTGTTATTTTTCTGGCAACTGCCTCTTTTTAACTTTCTTGATAGAAAACGACCAGCAGAGGTCGGTAAAATACCAGAATCACTTCACCATTCTCTATATTCCAGTCCATAGAAATGATCTTCCACGAGCACCCGTAGACAATAATATTTTTTTCAAATCTTGTATTTTCAGTGATATGGCCGCTGCCTGCTCTTAAAAAATATATTCGTATCCATTGGCTTACCAACTACTTGAAGTAGGTGATAAACTGCGAGTGTTTTGCAACCATAAATGGGGTTTCAAAATGATGGTATACACCATTCTGATTTGCTATTAAGAAGGGACGCCCTTGGTACGCCCCTTCCTAATAGCGACTCGCAAACACTATTTTACGAGTCACTGACTCTAAATAGTGTTTGTAAATACCACCACCCTTTTTTGCGGTTACAAATGGGCCGATTTCGCATTTGCGACCACAAATAATGGTTGTACATCTGGCCCCATATCTTTAAAACAAATTCACTCTGTTTGGTAGCTGCAACAGCTTACACCACCATGGACCAGAAAGCTGGTTGCCCTCTCCAACAGACTCCTTGCCTGCATTATGCCACTTCTCCCAGCGTTCCATACCTCAAAGCCAAACACATTCCAGATGATGTCACTAGATTCTACACTATGTTACGTTCCAGTGATGACTACAATACATTTTTCTAAATAAGTTTTCTTGGTGGAGAAAATACGACAAAACAATATGTTTATTCCCCCCCTATAAGGTAGTTTTTGCTGATAGTTCAACTGGTCTACCCAAAATGTTCAATAGCATTGACAGTAATAATTTCCGAACAACGTGGGATCCAGCCCATGCGCCACAACATTTCAGAGATAAAGTTTGTGATATGTACATACATGAGCTTTATGATACGCAGTCTTGCGGAAATTTCTATCTCCTAGGGGAACATCCCGTGGACAGGGCTGGTGCATTTATTACAAAGGATCAATATATCTGTAGAATACGGTCCTTTTCTATTTGGCCTAGGACTGCCTTATCTTCCAATGGGTTGTATTCAGGGGCATCAGCTATAACTGCTTGGTGGGCTGTAAGGTCATGTCTCAAATGCAGGTAATAACAACATTTTGTTTTGTGCAAGTTAAATTCTACTGCCATCAAACATTGATTATCTACATTTGTTTAGTTGTGCTGCTGACAGGAACAAACGCGCAGTAGCTTGTAGATCATCAAACCATTTCTGGGGTATCTTTAGTGGGACATTCTATTGCACATACAGTAGTTTAGGTATTATCAACATTTTGTATAAGGCCACCCACCCAGGATGTTCAAAGGGAGGCTTGTCCATCTTTTTGTAGCCTATCTGTTCACTGAGTCAGATTAAGGCTCAGTTGAGTCCGGGCTCTATTTTAATATGTATGCCTAGATATTTTAAACTTTGAGTTTGATGTCTTAATGGGGACTGGCTGTTGGTGACTCAGGCCCTCCCTTCATTGAAACCAAGATTGATTATTTTCCCCAGTTAATCTTCAGGTTAGAGACGTCTCAATACAAATCTATGCCCTGTCCACTGGATATTTCCCATGAAGAGCAGTGCAACGTCCACCTAAAAGCAATATGCAGGACCCACCCCTACCTCCTTGTGAAATTCCCTTACTTGAGTGTCGCCTTGGATCCAGGTCGCTCCTTTGCCAAGGTGAAAAGCAAGGGAAAGCACTGCCTGGTGCCACGTTTGATCAGGAAGGGTGCTAAGAGTGTTCCCTTCAATTTGACCAGAGCTAGGTGCCTACCATGTAAGAATTAAATATGTAGTAGAATGCGGGGCTTAGCCTCATGCACTGCAGAAAAGGAACGTCCAATCAATAGTGTTGCACGCCTTCTTAAGGATGGCCAGCATCATGGAATCCCCGAGCTCCTGCAACTGTGCAAGGGATATTTAAACCGTGCACATACTGTGACTTGTGCCCTGATTAGGTTTAAATCCACTATGATCTGGATACACCAGAGAGGAAATGAGACTTATTCATTTTTAAGACTGGCTAGAGGCAGCTATTGTTGTTTGCCAGAGCTACTGTAATAGCAAAAAAAAGATTTAAAAAACAAAATATTGAGAGGTCTGCAGTTTTCTTAGTCTACCAAAAGAGTGCTTCTACCCCAGTGCATAGACATGACGTGCCCTTGGAATGCCATGGAGGTGCAATATTATCAAACCACTCCTGCTGCTGCTCGTGCAACCACCAGCTATGCCACCCATATCCCCCAAGAACATCACCCGCCACAAACCCAGCCAAAGGTCAATGAGAACCTTTGGAGATGAGCCCAGGGCCGAAGCACTAAACCGCCATGCAACTTCTCCATTCTGCCACATGCAGAGATCTCCATTTGTTCCATTGTTTGGTGTAAACAGATCTCACAGATCTATTTCTTATTTATCCTCTGGTACTGTGGCCAGGCATTTGTTCAGGAAATGTACCACTGAACATTTGTCCTAAAAAATGGAAGCAGTTGATATGTCTTAACTTGTTCTCTGCATTTATCATTAACTTGTAACAAAAGCTATAGCTTCTTTCTGTCTCCTTATTAGTGTGCATACAGTAGTCCACTGAATACGTGGCAAGGGTATGTCCAGACATGGGTCCCATGCTCACTGTGCCACTGGCTCCACACTACAACCAGTTTCTTGTGTTCTGATTCAGGGATGACCTGGCCTGGAAATGTGTGCTGGGCGGTTCCTGTCAGAGCAGGGTTAAGAATGATTTGCATTGGTTGGGTCTAAACTGAGGTGGCATGGTGGGCAAAAGACTGATGGGTTTGAATGCTACCCTGAGCGATTGCTAGTGGTTAGACTTATTACAAGCATTTCTTCATCACCTTTTGTCTGTTTGATGTTGCTTAGTGTGATCTGGCATTCCATAACAATTTCACAGACACGTGTCATGAAATTAATGCCAAAACAAATTGGTATTACTTTTATGTGGTAACATGCAAACAACGTGTGTACATACCTATGATCTAATGCATTAGCAAAGTTAAGCCAGATTTGCCTCTGAGAATGATTGTTTGAAGAAACTGACTACAGTTGTCAATTATCCCCCTCTGCTTCTCTCAGCTAAAATAATGAATGCAGCGGATGAGTACCAGCCTCTCAATGCCGAAGCAACTTGCTGGATTTGCCTGCAGCTCTTCACAGAACCAGTCACCACAGAATGTGGACACAACTTCTGCAAGGCCTGCATCACTGCCCGCTGGGAGGTCCTGCCAGGAGAGTACCCCTGCCCTCAGTGCCGCGAGATATTTCAAGACATCCGCCTACTTCCGAACCGGGCGCTGGGCAACGTTGCAGATATAGTGAAAGAAATGAGCTTGAAGAGGAAGAGAAATGCAATGAACCACTACTGCAAGAAGCACCGGGGGGAGCTGGAGATGTTCTGCCAAGATGACGCCCAGCCCATCTGTGGAGCATGCCACCAGAGCCCAGAACACAAGGCGCACTCTGTCATTTCCGTACGGAAGGCTGCCTCTAAGTACAAGGTAAAGACACTGGATCTGTTGGGGTAACAGGTCAGAGGTACCATTACAGCCCCTATTCAACAGGGTCAATTCTTTGTGCTGTGCCAGATGTATACATCCAGCACAGCACAAAGAGGCTGGCCATAAGCTGCATCAGCCAGTATTCGTCCTGAAAAAGGTGTCTGATCAGATGCGAATTCTGCACTAAAAACATACAAGGAGTAGCAGTATTCGCAATATGCTGGTACTGCAGCCCCTGTCCCTTGCATGTTGTCTGTTCCTTACAAGAATAGTGGTTTCTGTAATAAAGCCACACCTATCATTCTCACGTTAGGAGCTAACCTTCAAACCGAGATTCCACAGGTCAAAATCATCAAATGACAAGGGCATTAAGAAACCATCGGGTGATTTGCGATTGGTTGAGCGGTCACAAAACATGAATACATCGTCTTGAGAATTGTAAGGACAGGGGAACAATTCTTTGGTTTGCAGTTTGCAAGTACTCATAATACTGACACAAGGAAGCACCCTCAGTAAATAAAGATAACACATATCACTTCAAATAACAGACAAAATAAACAAACAACATACACAGAATACACAAAACGTATTCAGAAAATGTAAGCAAAACACAAAAGAGCACAAATAAGTGCAACCCCCTCAATTTCTTGCCAAAAACACTAGACACTACACAAAACAACACAGCACAACACACTATGCCACACTCCATCGAAGCGTAGCCTAACATTAAAATTACTACAAAATACCACACCACAAATCGCAGCTGCATAAAACAGTGCAAAACATGGTTCCTGCCCAGGTTCAGAAGAGCTTTCCGACACATAAACTAGAATTCCTAGCATTCCGAAGGACCATAACTGAATACTGCTATGATTAAATCTATAGAGCCATTGATAACCTGCTCATTAATGTATGTGCTAAAAAAAGTAAAAGAGCAAAGTTTAATGCAATCATGCACACATTTCTGGCTGCTTTATCCTTGCACCATTTCCAAATACAGTAAGGCCCTGTAAAGACCAACATTGATTGTGACGCTTTAACCAAGATATCATACCCATCTACAGAGAATCGGGGTGAACAGTCAGATTTCAGAATAACAACTGTCTACCAGTTTGCCAAAAGAAGATATCAAAGAAACACAGATATTTATCCAGCAATAACTGAAGTACTCTTTCCCCAAAAAGTGGCCAAGGTATGGGAATTAGAGAAGCACACTTACTTTTATATTCCTGCTCCGCCTCCTCTCTATTTATTTCTCCAGACCACTAAGCCATAAAATAAACAGAAAGACTGGAGGGGTGCTGTTTTGTTGGATGTTTTAACACACCGGCCAATAAGGCCAGGGATGAGGCTGCAGGAAATGGAGCAGACCTGCAGGACCACCAGCGGATGGAGCCCAAGGATGTAACGTGCAAGTGAACGCTGTGATGTCAGCGGCGGACACTAGACAATCAGGCAGGAGCATGCACATAGTCAAACAAGACACAGACTCTACTCATTTGGAGAGATGTAGATGCTATGCATTGAGATCCCCCTGAGCACAACCTCACTATTACTCAAGGAAGTCTAAGGAGGATAGCAGACCAATTGGCTGGGAGACGCTTCCTGGAGAAGGGGCAGGAGTCTCCCCTCACTCTAGCCATGGAAATGACCCCACCCTGCCTGTCCCTGATACCCTTCTACCCTTGATAGAGTATCCCACTCTGAGGGCAGGGGTAGAGTCACTGGCCCCTTGGGCCCCATCTGCAGCAATGGGCATTCCGAAAAAGCTTCCCAATATTGGATCACTACCCCCGACCCCCTCCCCTTCCCCCACTCAGTTCTGTGAAGAATTGCCAAGCGTGTTTGAAACTTGCTGACTGATCTGGGCTGAGGGGAATCAATTGCTACGGTTAGTGGTACCGAGTGTAGTGAGAAAGTTGGCATGGACAAAACAGGGCCCCAGGAATGATGGGGACATTACCATGATAAACGATTCATTGTTGAATGCTGTTGTGGAAGTGTCTCCGGTGAGAGCAGATTAGAATTCAAGATTTGAAATTGCAAACAGAATAAGGGTGAATCACTCACAGATTATTTAGATTTACTCAAGGATGTGTTTGAAAGGTAATCTAGTCATCTCCGATGACTCAGACATCTGTAGGTGCTACCTTTGTGCAGGGATTGTTGTCGAATGTGCAAAGTTAACTGATGACAATATGCTTTTGATGGCAATCTAAGAAGCTAGTGACTGTTGCCTATTTCTGTGTGGCTATACAAGAAAGAAAGAAAGAAAGACAGGGTTTAATCCAAACTAATGTCTTTGTAACTGCACTACTTGCAGCAGAGTGTGAACTGAAGAAGACAAGGGAGAAAATTAGGGGAGAAACGAGATGGGGTAGAGGGAAGAAAAGTGGGGAAGGGCAATGGGCAGGAAATGAGATAAGCGTCTGGTACGGGGGTCTTGTTTTACCAGTGGTCAGTTGAGGCATTGGAAAAGTGATAAGCCTGTCAGCCTTAGGGTGCTCTTTCCCCAAACCTTTTGCCTGCTTACCACCGATTTTTGCTGATTCTTTATGCTGGCCTTAGGACTCTGCGCCCTTTACCTCTGTTGACCAGTGCAAACATGCATGTGCTTCTCCCTTGAACATGGTTACATTGGTTTATCCACAATTGGGTGATTTAATTTATCTTAGGTCTCTAGTAGAGTGTACTACCTGTGCTCAGGGCCTGTTAATTAAATGCTACTAGTGGGCCTCCAGCACTGACTGTGCCACCCACACCAGTAGCCCTTTAAACATGTCTTAGGTCTGTCACTACAGAGCCTGTGTGAACAGTGTTACTGCCATGTTGACTTGACATTTAAAACCCCTTGCCAAGCCTTAAACACCCATTTTATAACCCATAAGTCACCCCTAAGTTAGAGGCTAGGTAGCCCATAGGCCAGGGTGCTGTGTAAGTAAAAAGCGAGACATGTCATTTTCGATTTTGCATATCCTGGTGGTGAAAACCACATACATTCGTTTTTGCAATACTGTGAGGCCTACCCTTTCATAGGTTAACATTGGGAATTCCATAATACCCTTTTAAGCTGTAATTCCTGATTGAGTTGTAATTCCTGGTTGAGAAGGAGTAGCTCTGTCATGTTTCATATCATTGGACTGGTAATGATCAATCCTCTACTGGTAACGTTGGATTTAACATTACTATTTTAGAAATACCACTTTTAGAAAGTTGGTATTTCTCTGTTTTTAAAGAATTTCCTCTAGACAGCCACAGGCAAAGGAAAGTTAGATGTGTTTGAGTGCCCATCTGCATCCTGATGGCTCGTCCTGGGCAAGATGGGAGGGAGAACTAACACTTACACTTGAAAAGGCAGTGTCCTGTCCTCACTCTATGGGTTGATTACCCCCCTGTGGTGCGTCTGGAGCATGAAACTCTGTCAGGAAGAAGGACTGCTGTGCTGCTACATGTATTGTCACTCTGGTGGACTGCTGCTCTGTAAAAACTGCTTTTCTGCTGCGCTGTCCTGCTGCGTGACACCCTCTGTTCGTGCTGAGGAAGAACTAGACTCTGTTTTAACCCAGAGTGATCTCCAACAGCTTGTTGGTTTGCCTCCTGTTTCTGAGACTCAGGGATATCAAAGTCTCACCCCCTGCTTCTGTGCCTGTTCCATTTGAAGTGGACCCAGGTGCTTCCTCCAGTCGAACGACGCATCTCCTGTCTGCGTGTGGCAGAATTGACTTATCCTCGCTGTTGCAGAAGCTGAATCAGCACATCGCACTTGAAACCAACGCATCACCTTAAAGAACTATTGTCGTTGCTGCAGTGTGGGAAGATTGATGCATACCTTCGACTGCGTGGAGAAACCCGGCTCATCATCTACAGAACCAGCGCTGTGCGGTGCATCGTCTTCGTATCTGGTGCTTTGCCATCCCTGCATGATGAAAATTGATGTATTACTTCGATTGCTGGATCGACCCATCGATCAGCTGCACCCCGCATCTTGCGGTTGCAACCAGGATCAAGGTACTTTGTTCAGCGGACCCTGTGTGGCTCCTGCACCTGCCCTGTGCGTCTTCGCCGTTGGCCTGAACTTTTGACTTTGCCCCATTCAGCAGGTCCAGATAGCCCCCACAGGCGCTTATTGCTTCTAAGGGATCACTGACATAATATCGATGGGCAGAATATCGAGTTGCAAAATATCGACACCAAAATATCGACTTTAAGAAAATCGACTTCCTCTCTACATCATGGTAAGTACAAAAATATCGAAGAAAAATATCGGTCAAAAATATAGTTGTAAAAAATATCGTTATTTTTAAATGTTAAAAAAATCATGTAAAATAAAGTAAATAATACATATAATTAAAAGAAACAGTTAAGAATATTAAAACATGTTTAAAAATAATAACTAATACATATAGGGGCCGATTCCAATCCTGGAAAAAGGCTGTACGAATCATTGTACGGAGCATTTTCTCCGTACGACTCGTACCCGGTAAACTTTCCGTACATCCTAGGAAGTACGATTCGTACAGAAAGCCTATTTCCGTACGTTTCGTACAAAACACCGTACGGGTCAAACCAACGATTCTGATCCGGAACAGCTTGTACGCGACGTCCGGACGCATTCAAGCTGCGGTTTCCGGCACAGCAAGTACGATTCGTCCCTACGTCACTCGGTACGGCTCTTTTTTTTACGGGAGCCAAACACAGCCGGAAAAGTAGAGTCCTACGCGAACCACTACGCAATGGAGCCCCGGTACGCGACGTACACGCCATGAACCCCATCGTACGTGTCATCCCGGTCCTCCTAGACTACGACCTGGTGCACCGGACCCGACGCACACGCCGCAGAAGGTGAGAACAACACCCAGGGTCCGGGGGGGGGTAAGGGGCAGGAAACATACCCCATACCCAAAGCCAAACCTAGAATATGGAGCCCATACATTACCACCAGGGTCTGCTCACTGGGGGGGTGTGGCCAGCAACCCCTGCGTACCGTGTGTGTACGGTGCGTTGCACACGTACTCCTATGGCACCAGTAGAACAGTGATACGGACCGTACACACGCAATGAATGCGTGGGTACGGTGCGTTGCACATGTACTCCTACGGCACCAGTAGAACAGTGATATGGACCGTACACACGCAATGAATGCGTGGGTACGGTGCGTTGCACACGTACTCCTACGGCACCAGTAGAACAGTGATACGGACCGTACACACGCAATGAATGCGTGAGTGCGGTGCATTGCACACGTACTCCTACAGCACCAGTACATTTGGGATACGAGGCGTACACACGCCAGGAATGTGGGCTTATGGACTGGCCCTGCATGTTACCTTCATATTGGTGTGTGTGTAGGTCCAGGCCAGCAGTGTACTGCTCCAAGGGGGTGGGTGGGTGGGTGCAGAGGATTCCCAGCAGTGGCCAGCCATATGGGGGTGGCTGCAGATCAATACCAGCAGTGGCCTGCAATATGAGGGGTGTGCGCACATGAATACCAGCAGTGTCCAGACATATGGGGGTGGGTGCACAGGACTCCCAGCAGTGGACAGAGACATGGTGGTGGGTGCAGAGGACTCCCAGCAGTGTCCAGACATATGGGGGTGGGTGCAGAGGAATCCCAGCAGTGGCCTGTAATATGAGGGGTTTGTGCAGATGAATACCAGCAGTGTCCAGACATATGGGGGTGGGTGCACAGGACTCCCAGCAGTGGACAGAGACATGGGGGTGGGTGCATAGGACACCCAGCAGTATACAGAGACATGGGGGGGGTGCACAAGACTCCCAGTAGTGGACAGAGACATGGGGTGGGTGCACAGGACTCCCAGCAGTGGACAGATACATGGGGGTGGGTGCAGATGAATACCAGCAGTGTCCAGACATATGGGGGTGGGTGCACAGGACTCCCAGCAGTGGACAGAGATATGGGGGTGGGTGCAGAGGACTCCCAGCAGTGGCCTGCAATATGAGGGGTGTGTGCAGATGAATACCGGCAGTGTCCAGACATATGGGGGTGGGTGCACAGGACTCCCAGCAGTGGAGAGAGACATGGAGGTGGGTGCAGAGGACTCCCAGCAGTGTCCAGACATATGGGGGTGGGTGCACAGGACTCCCAGCAGTGGACAGAGACATGGGGGTGGGTGCAGAGGACTCCCAGCAGTGTCCAGACATATGGGGGTGGGTGCATAGGACTCCCAGCAGTGGACAGAGACATGGGGGTGGGTGCAGAGGACTCCCAGCAGTGTCCAGACATATGGGGGTGGGTGCACATGACTCTCAGCAGTGGACAGAGACATGGGGGTGGGTGCACAGGACTCCCAGCAGTGGACAGAGATGGGGGGGTGTACATCATTATCAGATGACCACACCTACATGGTGGTATGGACGCATCCCTAACTTTGGACTATGATGATAGTGCTATAACAACACATCACTGACAGCAGTGTCCCACTCCCAGGAGGATGGATGTATTTCACACACTGCATGACACACCACGTGTGGGTGTGAGGACAAATAACACATGCATACCCACCCATGGCGGATGCAGCACAATACACACCCTGATATCATGCCACAAGACTGTATAGTCATGTAATTGCCTACAAAACTAAGATAGCCAAAGGGAACACACACTGTCACGCACATCCCAGGACTGATAGGAATGTCCAGGTGGTGGTCCAGCCACCAATATGTTGTCTCTCATGGAAGGAATAGGGTGGAATTCCCCTAGATACAATGCCCACAATTGTCAGTCAGGTGCCCAAATACCCTGCATGACAAGTACCATTTGTGTGGTAGGCCGTGATTACACACATGCATAGTGCTGAAAAGGGTGAATTTGTCCCTGAAGGCATTCCTACATACTCAAAACACAAGTACAGTGACTAGCAAGGATGGCACAGACGATTCAGCAGGAGACATCGGTGAGCAGGCATGGCCATTGTTGAAGGGATCCGTCACCAACAAAGGAAATGTTGATACAGGTCAGCACAACAATTGTGCAACTGTTTGCAGGCAAGATGCCAGGTGCCACAGAGGAAGGAACACTCCTTGGTACAATGTCTCAAAACAAAATGAACACACACTACCAATGATTGTTTGCAGAGACATTGTGATGTCACACAGATACCATGGTCCACCTCATGACCATCATACAAAAACATTTCTCAGAACCCTAACACATTACCAGAACACCAACTCCAGGAGCCTCAGCACCAACATCAAGTACCTGGAATGCAATAGTGTTGAAAGTAAAACAAAAGGCTTTATTCAGCACCAAAAAAAAAAAAGAAAAATAGACTATGTACAGAGGCCAATGGCCAGTCCATATTTCAAGTCCAAGGGGGGATGTAGGGGACCGCGTCTACCCCTAGCTTGCCTGCACAAAGGAACCTCAAGGTTTATCGATGGGGGGGGGGGGCATCATCTGTGGCAGTACCAGGCACTGCAGGGACAGGAGGGGGAAGGGTAGGTGTGGCGGGTGCAGGGGTGGACGTCTCCACCACAGGGGGTGGGGCAGCGCCGAGGGTGGAGGCGAGCGTGGTGCTGCACACTGCTGCTAGGACGTCCAGCCTAACCCCTGCACCAGAGGATTCCCCAGGGTTAACGGAGGGTGTGGTGGGTGAGGGATGGGGTGCAGCACTCTTGGGGGAGGGGGTCGACATGGTGGGGGACTCAACTCCCGTGCCCGGGGACTTCCTCGCCCGCTTGTGGGGTGGTCGCTCAGTGGGGGCGAGGTCCAGCGCACCCATAAAGATCTCCTTGGGTGAGCGTTTGGCAGGGGAGCCAAGGGGAGTGGTTTTGAAGGGACAGGGTTGGGAGGACTGCGGACTGCGACTGTGGCTGCGTGTATGTTGTCTGTCCCCAGACCCTGTGGGTGTGCCTACATCCCCCTGAGTGTGCGTGCCAGGAGGTGTGCGCTTTGCCTTACTTGGGGGTGTGCTGGCTGTGTCTGGTGGGGTGCGTGCCCGTGACTGTCTGGGTGTGCGTTGGACAGGCATGGGAGAGGGAAGTGTGTATAGGTCTGGGGTAGGGGGGGCGGAGCGCTGCAGGAGAGTAACTGCTGCCGTCAGGGAAGAGTCCATGGACGCAGAATCCTGCGTTGGTCAGACATCGTTGCTGACATGCCCTCCATAAACGACACCATCTGTGTGAGCAGTTTAGTGTGTCTATGGAGGACATTCAGCACCGATGCCTGCCCAACCTGCAACTGCCGCAGTATGTCCACAGACTCTTCACTGAGGGCAGCAGGGGGACAGATGTGGGGATGCTGCCAGGTGGTGTTGCAGCCTCCACCTCCTCGAGGAGGTCAGCGTCGGACCCGTCGGTGTCGTAGCTGGTATCGTGTCCAGACATGTCCTCTGACTGACTCCCCTCGCCCTCCGTGCCACTGGCTCCTCCTGACTCTACAGCACTGGTGGCACTGTCGCTGGGTCCCTCCTCCAGGTCCGTGCAGATGTCTCCCTCTGTTGCGGATGATGATGCTGTGGGCAAGGAGAAGAAACAGAAATGCATCAGTCACCTGTATACATCTGACACATGAGCACAAAAACAATTGGTCACAGTGCATATCAGGCAATGCATCACGAGTAACAGCTAGATTACTCCGCACATATGTAAGCCCTGTACTGCCCAGTTGGTAGATCCACTATGCCACTTGGACACAAGGAAAAAAATAACACACCAGGCCACAACTTGAATGAGAAATACACTGAGAAGCTAGTGTCTGTGAACCGGTGAGCACAGCAATACAATTAAGTCATGCCACCTCTTGTTTACCCTGAAAGAAACAGTAGTGGTGCACCCAACGTAAACTAACACACCTCAATACTCAAGGTGTCACCACACTCAGAGACCTGTAAGTACTTTGGAACACTAAACGAAAAAATGTTGTTACCTTGGGACTCACAATACTTTACACAATCGACTTGTTTTTATTGTGGTTAATTCGCCATTCCGTGAAAATAACACTCATGTGCCTGCATGAAAGATGTCTCCCAAGGAAGTGCACACAAAACTACATTTACACTGTCATTGAAGAAGCTGGCACCTTTTTCAAAGAAGCCACTGTTAGAAATAAATGGTGTTGCAGAAAGTACATATACATGGGCCCACGGAGGTCTTGATGTCTTGACACTCGTTAGTTTGTATCACCAACAACAAAGGAGTTTCACAAAATCAAGACCACTGTGGGAACATGTATATGGAGAATCTGCAACACCATTTAATTCTAACAGTGGCTTCTTTGAAAAGGTGCCAGCCTGTTCCATGAAAGTGGAAATGTTGTTTGGTGTGCACTTCCTTGGGAGACATCTTTCATGCAGGCACATTAGTGTTCTTAACACAAATCATCAAATTACCACATTTAAAACATAAAGAACTGTTGACAAGTGCTGTGAGTGGCAAGGTACAATATCTGTTGACTAACAACTTGAATTATGTCAGTTGTCACATGGCCATCCGTTACCTGATGACACAGTTGGCTACACATATGACCTACTGCCTGTCATGTGGTGTGGCAAACATGTCCAAACCCAGGACAATGCATAAGCTAATGGGCCTGCAATTGGGTTTTAAAAAAGCATAGCTGTACTGTGGAGACACCCTTATGGCAAGCCAGAATGTCCACACAGATGTGAGCACACAAAGACCAAACTGCGTTGCATCTGAACCACACACAGGTGCCAAAAATGTATGAGCAGGAATCATGTTTTTTTTTAAATGACACAGGCTACAAAGCACGAACATTAAGCACTGGCCACCATCACAGGGGCACTGCATGGTGATTCTTTGTACAGCCATTTCTCACACAGAGGTCAAACCTGGCAAGGAAAAATCAGGGGTGCCCATGTAGGCCTCGCCCGCACAACCCCCCCATACCTGAGTCAATGTGATTGATACAGATCAAGAAGTGACAGCTCTTAATCAGGGTTACAAAAACTGTGCAGCAACAATTGCTACATTGACACAACATCACCTCGTGGGGCTGGCACCACATATTTGCGACAAACAACCATCAACAGATTGTTGTGAATAGCCACACAGGCACTGCCCAGTGCGAGTATGCACAAGCCAAATGGTGTATACCTGTCCAGTGGACACATGTAGCACACATTTTAAAAATACAAACTAGGCCAGGGAACAATGCCAAAGAGGCAGACCTATGCTGAACCCACAGAGAATGTGCACAGTGTTGGATGACACACATGATTAGGAAGCCAGGGTGTCTCAGGGGACTGTAGTGGGCACACTGCTCCGTGTTCCTGGAATGAGCTGACTGTACCATGAGCAACCGTCATGGCACTATGCATATCTCCCAGTCATGCTCATCATGTCTAAGGCCACAACATTGGTCATGCATGGTGCAAGGGTGTTCAGTTGAAACCTCACACTCCTATGTTGAGACTCATCATCAGTGCCAACAAATATGGACCCCCAACATAGTGAACAGGTCATGGCACAGGCAAGGTACCAACACAAGTCACAGACCACCCTCCCACATGATGCAGAAAGCAATGTGCACTTTGATTTTCTGGCACCCTAGATGGCCATGTGCAAATGTGATTACACACAGACCAGGGGACACATGTGAAGGAGGGTAAGGGATGAAAAAGAGCACCAGGTGACATTGGGGAACAGAAAATGCACTGCACATATAAACTCTGGGAGTGTATCCAGGCTACAGAGCACTTCCAAAAGCTGGTGACACATAAAACAACAAACAGCCATGTACCTACCCCCTCCTTGCTGCAGTCTCTCCTGTAACTGCCTATCGAGGTCAGGGAAGACCACCGCCAGGACACGGGTCATGTGGGGGGTCAGGCGTCGGCGCCCGCCGTGGGGGCGAGGAGGGTTGATCCCCAGCTGGACCCGGGCGATCCACCGGGTCCAGCACCGGATATCCTGTCACCTTTTTGTGACCTGTTGTAGGCGTCGACTACGATCCCCCGCCGATCTCACGGCCCTGACGATGTCCCGCCTGATCAACATCTTCTCGTAGGCAGTTGCCTGTCAGGATGACAAAGTGAAACAACATCACTACACCTGCTCCATGTCCCAGAGACACAGATTTGAACATCTTTGATATGTTGAACAGGGCATAGGATGCTGACAGGAATTGCATCATTCTCATGGAGAAACTGGCCTGTGTGCAAGCTCCAATGCACTACATGGCATTGAAAGTCAACAGGTGGCATAAGGGGTGCGGCACACTCACTGATCATAGCACACACTGTGCAGCACATGCAACAGCAGGTTGATGGACAGCACGTGCCAAGCAGTCACATGTCCCACTCCACTGACGCACCCTCAGCAGCCTAGACAGACACACCCAGGCACATATCACTCGCCTGTCAGTCACAACAGAGGATACAACCCTCACTCTGCACATGTGCCACTTGCCTGTGGGGTGTCGCAGGTTTTGTGCTAGCTCTGCAAGTCAGACACACAACACGGCTTACTTGTCACATCAGATGGGTAGAGCTGTTGCCTCCTCCATGCAGCTGTGGTGCAACACTTCACATAGACACTCACTCACATGACAAGGAACATTCACACACATCAATGTCCATGAGGTCATACACATCATTTGGACACTCTCACCACAGGTCCACTCAACTCATACAGATCTGTGGGTACAGTCACCTGTCACACCGGGGGGACCACTGAATCACCTCAGGACAATAGGAAAAAAAGCCACCAAGGATTTGCCAGGCTGAATGTGTCATGCAATATGCAGTGAATGTCACAGTAAGCACAATGCAAGTGAGGCGTGCACACAGGAACTACATCATGCTCTGCATGAGAGACATAAGCATGTCCCCCCCTGGGACCCACTCTAGACAACATTGCATGTCTGTCACACCTGGACACAATACCAGAAGTGACAGTCACACAACTGGTGCACAGTCAAAGGTAGTGTTTTACACCGCTTATGGTAACATTACAACAGTGATACGATACTAACAGACACCATGGGTACGATGCGTACACACGCAATGAATGCAGGTGTACGCTTCGTTTCACATAGCATGTCTGTCCCACCTGGACACAATATTGACAGTCACACAACAGGTGCATAGGCAAAGGTAGTGGAGTCAGCACTCACCTGCTCCCCTGGTCTCCCATACAGCTTGGGGTACTGTGGGAGGAGGCAGTCCAGCAACGCCTCATTCTCTAGGGTGAATGGCTGGGCCCTCTCCACAGTAGGCGACATGGTCCAGAGGAAGCAGAGAAGCAGCAGTGTGGTCGACTTGAAAGTTGTGCAGGCAAGTGCCCTCTCATGGGTTCTGGCTGCCTAATATCTGTCTTGCTGAGGGGCATTCATTTAGAGGACTACATTGTGATTGGACTCATTTGCATCATATGTTTACTCCAATCCCTTTAAACATACACCAATGACACGCATTTGCATTGTTCAAATTTTGAGCATCATGTCAAGTCAACAACCACTTTGCAACATTGTATTTTTTTGCCAACTGACTGTTCCAGGACACCTGATGGACACATTGCAACTGAAAACTCTGTACCCATGACAACCAGCATGCATTTTGGGCCTAATACTTGTCCCCTATGTGTCCCCTATGTAATTTTGAAATCCACACATATGTACGGTGCGTTTCACACGTACCCATACGGCACCAGTACAATAGTGATGCGGGGCATACACACGCAATGAATGTGTGGGTACGGTGCATTTCACACGTACCCCTACGGCACCAGTACAATAGTGATACGGGGCGTACACACGCAATGAATGCGTGGGTACGATGCATTTCACACATACCCCTACGGCACCAGTACAATAGTGATACGGGGCGTACATACGCAATGAATGCATGGGTACGGTGCGTTTCACACGTACCCGTACGGCACCACTACAATAGTGATACAGGGCGTACACACGCAATGAATGCGTGGGTACGGTGCATTTCACACGTACCCCTACGGCACCAGTACAATAGTGATACAGTGCGTACACACACAATGAATGCGTGGGTAAGGTACGTTTCACACGTACCCGTACGGCACCAGTACAATAGTGATACGGGGCGTACACACGCAATGAATGCCTGGGTATGGTGCGTTTCACGCATACCCCTATGGCACCACTACAATAGTGATACGGGGCGTACACACGCAATGAATGCGGGGGTACGGTGCATTTCACCCGCTTACAATGGTGATACGAGGCGTACACACTACAGGAATGGAGGGCTACGAGTCGCACAAGGATGTCCATCAAGTACTTGTCATTGCATACTTTCATGTGCAGGCCCTAGGTGTGTCAGCCAGTGATATTGCCCAGGTCATCTCATCTAGTTGCACAGTTGATGTGTGATGACCTGTGTACACATGTCATGTGTGATGGGGCACTATGTGCACACATCACCTTGACACTTGCCACATGTGTGTCTGTAGTCCAACTGTGTCATTCACAGCAGCAGTGGGATGGCACAGTCATCACCACCCGCACCTGTCTCCTGATGCCAGGGACAGGAACACTCTATCAACTGACATGTCACGATCAGCGTGCCCCTATGTGACTATGTCAGGTGTGTGTCATGTGTTCCCATGAGCTTGCTGTTAGTGTTCCGTCAACTGCATCTGCTGTTGGTGCATCCAACATGGGTCTGTGTGGAGATGAGCATGGCACACATCTACGCACACCATGCCACAGGTGGATTCCCACGCCTGTTGGGTCTGTGTGCATCAGACATCATATTTTCCCAGGCATACATGTCTGCGTCGTCTCAATGGCTGTGTTTTTTTGTTGTCACGTATACCCCTTCATCGCAATGTGTTTGATATGTACATTTGACATTCCATGTGACCTGTGAGTGTGCCTTGCAGTCAGCTGTCTGGATGAGATGACATCCTTCCAATGCTATGTGGATGTGTGTCACTCCGGAGATATCTCTGGCTGTTCACTCAGACTTGCCCCCAACTCATCTCAGGGCATGTCATGTAGACTTGACAATCAAAAGGTGTATCTGGCTTTTTGTAGGAGTGCCAGCAAGCTGGCATATGTGTCACACCAGACTCCATAGTTACCTGATGTTTAGTAGCAGTTTAGCATGTGCTATGTTCATTGACATTGATGTTGGCAGACTCTCAATCTTCATTATTCCTAACAATGTCCTGCAGGGCACCGCCTGTCCCAAGACCAATGCCAGACTTGGCTGCCATGAGGGAACATGCCTGCATCCGACGATACAGATTCATTCGACAGTTGATTGAGGACTTGACTGACAAGCTGGCACCACACCTCCAACCGCGACACAGGTATCCTACTGCGCTGACCCCCAAGATGAAGGTGATGGCAGCCCTACATTTTTTTTGCCACAGGTACGTTTCAATTGACCATAGCTGATGTTGGTGGGATGTCACAGACAATGTTCAGCCGTGTCCTGCGTGATGTTTCGGCAGCCATGTTGGAGCACCTTGATCAATTCATCAAATGTCCTACTCCTGAGAAGTTGACAGATGTCAAGGGTGATTTCTATGCCCTGGGAGGAATGCCCCATGTCATTGGGTCCATTGATGGGACACATGTGGCTTTGGTACCACCACAGGCACAGGAGCAAGCCTATCGCAACCGTAAACATTACCACTCAATAAATGCCCTTGTGGTGTGTCTCGCTAACATGCTGATTTCCCATGTCTGTGCACGTTTTCCAGGATCAGCACATGATGCCTACATCATGAGGCGTAGCAGGGTGCCACAAATGATGCTGCGGCTGCACAACGAACGAGCATGTCTTGTTGATGGGTATACTCTATTTGTCCTGTGTGTTGCGGTATCTTTTGCTCTTACGGCATCTCCTGACCCACTTATTTACATGATGTTTCCATGTAGGGAACTCTGGATATCTCAAAATGCCATGACTAATGACACCTCTCCGCAACTCAAGAACAGCTGCAGATCACCGGTACAACAATGCACACGGGCAGACCAGGCGAGTGATTGAGAGGACGTTTGGCCTCCTGAAGAGCCGATTCCGGTGCCTTGACAAGACAGGCGGGTCCCTCCCATATGCACCGGAGAAGGTCTGCAAAATCTTCATTGTGTGCTGCATGCTGCACAACATGGCAGTTGAGAAGGCAGTGCCACTCATCCTGGATCCGGATGAGCAGCAACATCCACCCGTGAAGGATCCAGGGCTTGGTCACAAGGCAAGTGATGAGGAGGAGGAGGATGATATCCGGTGTCAGCTGATACGCAACTTCTTCTCATAATGGTGAGTCACTGGGTATGAGTGTGCAAGCTTGTAGCATTGAGTGACATTTGTTGCAATGTGTGTGTCCAGCTGACTGAATGCAAAGTGACTTTGATGTGTGTTCTGATGTGTCACTCGAGTGATGATGTCATGCCACACAGTTTTGCGGAGAGACTTTCTTTGAAATTTGCATGTGTCCAACATTGTTCATGTTTCGTAACTGACCATGTGTGCGGTGAGATTTGTTTTAGGTGACTTCTTGTGTGTCTGTCATTCCCAGATTTTTGCGCCTGTTGTCTGCTCGTGTCATCTTTGTCCTCCTGCTATTCCTCATGAGTATTGCAACGTGTGCTGAATCAGCGTTCCATGCACGGACATGTGGAAATGTCTGTTTGGGTAAGGATTGCAGCAAGGCTTTTTGGTGGTGGTACGGGTTGGGAATGTGTGAGGACTGCTTCTGTGCATGTTGTGGTACCATGCATATATGTCTTCTCACCATGGAGCATATAACATGTAGCATCACTCCCATGACATGATAGTCACCCTTCTTGACAGTCATCTGCAGTGGAGTGTGGAGTCTGATGAAGGCATCAATGTGCGTAAACCTTGCCTCTGAAACATTGCGGATGCTACGGGTGAACATAGTGTGGGACATCACAACAGGCTCTATGGTGAATTGTAGCCTCTCCATGTGCAGCAGGATGTGTTTGGCTCATCCCCTTAACTTGTGTGCCAGTTCATTGGGATTTACAATATCCATGTTGTGAAGGGGGAGTTCAACGTATGTCCCACATGTTCTGTTAACTGACCTGTGAGTCTGTTCATATGGATGCATTTCCCTTTGTGTGAGTTTGTGTAATAAAGGTGTTCAGCACAATCCAAAGTGCCTCATCTCTGTCACTGCAGATCTCTTGCCAATTTGCATGCGTCATCTATGGCATAATTGTCAAAGATTGAGCATATGAGTGTATGTGTACTTTGGCAACATGCATGCAGTTCTTCATGGCTAATAATCTCTATTGTGCATGAAGTACCTGGTTGTGTATGTATTTGTGCAGGTTTCTCCCCACAACGGGACGTCAACGCCTGCTGACAGTGTGCCTCCTGTGCGCAGCTCCGCATATTGTTGCCTGATCCTGTGGCCGTCATTTTTGGTGATTGTTCATACATTTTCTCGGAGTGACCCATGAGTAACCTGACACTCCTTCCTTTACATACACCTGTTGCACTGTGCCTTTCTGACCTCCTTGTCTTTGGGTGCTACTTTTTGCATAGTTTCTCACCCCTTCCGCCTGCTGCTGCCTCACCTGCGTCACCGCCCCACCGAGTGCCCTGATTCTGCAACCCACACGCCTCCAAAATGCTCCTCCCTTCCCCCTCCGCCCATTCAAAATGCAACCAGCAGCTTGTCTCTGCCACTGTTGCGCCAACGCCGTGCCAAAGGCAGGACCGTCTGTACCTGCAACGTGCACAGTGCACGACCCTCTGGTCCTTGCATGACCCACGTCACACAACAGGCTCATGCTGCAGCCACCCTCCAAGCAATGTCCACCAGACAATCAACCGCCTGCTATCAGGCAACCCCTAAGCGCACACATGACACCTTCGCATGCTGAGTGTGCAACTCCAACTGCCTACACAGCGCAGCCCCGCCTACCAGACCCTGTCAGAACAACCAGTTCATGTGCCTCCTACTCCACACCCGCTCCGTCCACCAGCACGCCATTGGACTCTGTTACCTCCTCAACACAACAGCCCCACACATCACCTTCATGACAGTAACCTGGATAAAAGCATCCTCAGCACGCAACTCCTTCATTGCCATCTCTGACGGATACAAGATCACCCGCAGGGACGGCACTAACAATCCCGGAGGATGATTTGTAATTTATTCACAAGTACACCCTCAGACTCACCAATCTGGTTTCGCACCAACCCCCTGGCAACCCTCAGAGTAATACTCATCTACAGATCTCCAGGCCTACTTCCACAATTCCGCAAAGCCATCAACACGTACATCTGCACGCACGCCCTCACCTCCACAGGCTACATGTGGCTGGGGGCCAGTAACGTCTTGCTGGAGGAGAACCACACCACCATCCATCATTGGGCCATCAACATTTGCATCCACGTCTCTGACAAGCAACACACTGCCCCACACCCCACTACCGATCCCCCAAAGATGCTTGATGTAAGTCACCACAGACAAGCTGTGTGGGACACTCGAACCCACACCACCACCACACCCTGCAACCTCACACACTGGATCAACAGCTGATCCAACAATCTTGCCACATTGACGGACTTTCCTGTGAAGCACAACAACAGTTAAGCCACCTGGGACAAGGCAGACCTACTGGACTCATACAGATCGAGCCGGACTCTTGTGCAAACATTGCAACACAAAGAACCATCAGTTACCTTACAGCCCTTGAAAACGCCACACACAGCCATCACCATATCATCAGCAAGGACAAGTGGAGATCCTTCAGATAGGGCCGAGGCACCAAAACACACGACATCAAGGAGCTCATCAGCATTGTGAGTGAACTGACAGCAGCTCTCCCTCCAAAAGACACCCCACCCTTGCAAGGCAGATCAAATCCCTTGCAACTTTCTACCACTGCAAGCTCATGGACTTACACGACAGCCTTGGCACACAGAGGCAGACAGCACTATTATCCGCAGGACAAACCCCCCTCAGGTTCTGGACTCCCGTCAGCAGCAAACACACCACCTGGCTCATGTGCACCATCCACTCTGGCTCTCCATCAGGCCCCTTCCCACACAACATCTCAACCACATCATTCCCCATCCTTGAAGCCCACGTCAAGCACGTCATGAATGTCTCCTTTCAGTTTGCCACATTCCATGGGAGCTGGAGGCATGCAGAGACCCAGGCACTTCTTAAACAACGGACGGCAGTACCGCAGGATCTCCTGGAACATCACCATGCTTCCCTACCCAGCAAATGTCATCAGGAAGACACTCAACGAGCAACTGACAAACTTCCTCCATGCAAACAGCTCCAGGCAACCGGCACCAGACCATCTTCCACAGTAATCACACCACTGCAACCGTCATAATTGCCACCACCAACGAGAACTTTGCCTGCTCAACAATGGTGAGACCACCCCCTTGACCTCTCAACGGCATTCTACACCATGTGCTAGCACACTGTCAGCTCACACATCTCCAACACTGGTATCCAGAAGAGGGCACAGGATTAAATCAACAAGTAGCTCACCAGCAAGGCCCAGGGAGTCGGCCTCCACCCTTCAGCATGTAGTACACTGGGGTCATCTGGCCCATGCCCCAGGGCTCATCTCTCAGCGTGACGATCTTCAATGTCTCCATGACCCCCTCTCCACCATCACATGCGCACACGACCTCATCATCATCTCGTATGCCTTTGACACCCAGCTGCTCCTCACCCTCGCCAAAGACCCAGCCATTGCCAGATCCAACCTTCAAGAAGGCATGAGATCCGTTGACGAATGGCTGAACATCAGCCACCTGAGGCTGGACTTGGACAAGACTAAGGTCATCATCTGAGGATTGTCCCCTTACGGCTGGGTCAACTCCTTGTGTCCCACCGACCTGGGCACCGCACCAGCACCCAGTGGCCACGCACGCTAGCTGGTGTTCATCATGGACTCATCGCTCACAATTACCATGCAACTCAACACCATCTGTACCTCATGCTGCAACACCCTCCGCATGCTGCAAATGATCCACAGATAGATCCACTCCAAGGCAAGACAGACCGCCCCCCAGGTCCACGACACCAGCCGCGTCAACTACAGCACCGCCCTCTACGGAGGAACAACAGCAAAACTGCAGGAGAACTTGTCCACATCCAGGGTGCATCCGCACATCTCATCTTCAACATCCCCCGCCCCAGCCACATCACCGTCCACCTGAGATAGCTACAATGGCTCACTGTCTGCTGCAGGATCACCTTCAGACTCCTCAACCACACTCAGGAGGCAGTCCACAACCCCAGAGCCAAAACCGACCTTGGACGTCTGTCATCCAAAACCCCGTTGGGCCAACTCCGTGCAGCCAACCTTGCCCTGGCCAACATTCATCACATCCACAGAACAACTGCATGCAGGAGATAGTTCTCCCACCTCACCAAACAGACCTGGGACTCCCTCCCCGGGCACCTCCACATGACCCATGACCTCTACGCCTTCATGACACTCTTCCAAATGTGTTTGTCCAAGCAGTATTGCCAGCCCCCCCTCAGCAGCTTGAGGCCATCACGGGTGAGTATTGGGCTCCATGTCTGTATTTGATGATACATTGTGACCCATGTGTGTCCTCGACCGGACTCAGATCCCAGTGTATGGATGGCTGGAGTTAGTTCCAAACTCAGGCATACTTTGACATATCCCCACACGTATGAGGACTCATGCTAAATGACTGCAACATAAAATTTCAATTATTCTTTTTTGTATTATAGGTCTGGTTCGAGATTTGTGCAAAGAAAAAGGTGCAATACAGGGACCATAGAATCCAAAGTTCACAGGGGGAGATGGGATCCTTGGCATTTGAAGTCAGCAGAGTCCAGACCACAGTGTTTGGCATCATTGGTCAGACTGTGACCAGCAAGTCCACATGGCAGAAAATGTCAGTCAATGAGGTGATGCTGTCGCACATGAAGGCCAGGTGCCAGGCCAGGTGACCTGGGAGATGTGGATGGGCCGCTGCCTCTCACGGTCTTTTCCGTGGACGACCCACCTTCCTCAGGGGACCCTTAGATGCAGGCCTTGATGATGCTTGGGACGCTCCGTCGGACGAATACTCCTCCTCCTCCCTCCCTGTGGCTGGTGGTGGTCTTCGCCTGGTGGCACAGGGAGGGTTGCCCATGTTGTCGGCGATCCAACGGAATGAATGGCTTATGTCCCTTTGCACCGCCAGGAGCTCAACCAGTCTTGCCTCCATCCGTCCTTGGTGTTCTTGTTGACTGGCGTGTTGCTCGGCCTGCTGGTTCTTCATCTCTGTGATGGTCCCCTTTATCTCTGCGAGGGTCCCCACTACCTGGCTGAACTCCCTGGTGTCACGCCGGTATGCATCCATGATGTTGTGTATGTGTGAGATACCAGTCCCTTCAGCTGGCTGGTCAGGTTCTCGCCTCCGCCAGCCTACACTCCCACCACCCCTGCCCACACAAGCCTGGGCTGCCTTTGTGGGCACATCGGGTCTACGGGACCCCTGAGGGATGGCAGTGGCGGTGTTGTCTGACTCCTCTTGGGTGCCCGGCCCACCTTGTCCCTCCTGGTCAGACTGGCTCAGTTGTTCACTGGGGGCACGGCTCCTCGGTGTCTCCTGGGATGTGGCAGGAATGGGGTGGTGGTTGGCACAGATGTTCCTGAACCAGGTGCTGCAGGGGCTTGGACAGCAGAGGGTCCAGGTCGGTCGGGGTCAACCGCGGAGTGTTGAGAGGCGTCGCTGCCGGTGGGATCAGGTTCCTCCCGAGCCTGGGACTGTGATTCTTCACCCCCATTGTTGGGGGGAGATTCATCACGTTGCCCTGCGTGTGAGAGACAGACAATGTTGATGCTGTTTCATGCAACATCCATGTTTCATACACATTCAAGTTGGCACTGTTCCTCCAGGTAGTTGTATGTGCCTAGCATTCTCCTCAATGTTCACTTGTGGATGGGTATGTTGCGGGGGACAGATTGATATGTTCTCCTGAGTCTTTGACATGTAGATTTTTGGCTTGGATGCTTCTTCGGCTATGTATTGGTCTTGTTGGTTTACATGTCCATTGTGACAGTGGGTAAATCCATTGCCTGTCCCGTGGGTGTCTGCTTGTGTAAGGGGTGTGTGTGACAGGGCCTTCTGGTGGGTGTAGTGTGATTTGGCACTGGGGCTCCCAGGTGATGTAGCTGTCCCCCCATGGAGCATGCTGCCATGACAGTGAGTGTGAGTTCCTGTCCTAGATATCTGACCTTGTTGTCTTGGTGTTTGTGTTTGCACTGGTCACAGGAGGGCCTTGTGCTGCCTACACCAGGGCCAAGTGTCAGCTATCTTGACAGTACTTTCCCAGTCCCTGTGCATTGCGCATGGTGCATGGGTATGTACCTGGGCCATATGGGATGAGGGCAATTGTGTCTGATTTGGAGTTCAACAATGCGTTTTGTGACACCCACTCTCCCAGCATACCGGACATCCATTCTTGGGTTAGTGCTTCGTGTAGCATGGGACATAGCATGGCCTTGCTTTCTCAATGGGGCATACACATGTTAGTGGCATTAGCGTTGTTTTTGACTGTGGTTGTGGCCGGTGAGGGCTTGGGGGTAGTTGCGTGCATTTTGTGTAGTTGGGGTGTGGATGCCATTACCCCATGTTACATAAGTTGTTTGTGTACTCACCAGGCTCTGGAAGTCCTAGAAGTCCATGTACTCCCACCGGCGGAAGCAGGGCCATCACCTTCTCCTCCCAGGGATGGAAATGTACTGGTCTGCGGGGCCCACCACCTCCAGTGATGTTGCTCTGGGCATAGTCGTCATTCATTTTTCACTTGACTGACCTCCGCAGATCGTACCACCTGGCTTGGCATTCAGTCCTGGTCCTTCTGATGGGTGCAACAGCATTCACCCTATCGACGATCCTCTGCCACAGATGCGCTTTTTCGCCTCTGCTGGTCTGTCTGACCAATGTTCCAAACAGCTGTGGCTCGACTCTGATGACTTCATTGACAAGGATCTCCAGCTCCTCCCTTGTGAACTTTGGATTCTTGTCTGTGGGCATGGTGTGGGGTGAGGGTGTGGATGGTTGTGGGTGTGTGGGTCTGAATGTGAAGGTGTGGGTCGGAATGTGAAGAGGGGGTATGTGTGAAGGAGGTTGTGTGAAGGTGTATATTTTAAGGTGGATGGGTGCAGTTGTTGGTGTGTGCTCTCTAGCCGCAGTGAGTCTGTTGCAAAGGCTCATGGTTTGTGTGTGTGGACCCTTTTTATTGGTCCATTTGTGGGTGGGTCTCAGTTTGAATTTTTGGTGGGTGTGTTATAAGGGGTGGTTGTGAGTTTGCCCCTCTGTTTGCCTGTTTAGATATGGCCAGGTCAGTCATTTCGATGTTTTGTGCACTGTAGACGTGTTTTGTGGTGTTGTGCGAGTCGAATAGACCCTCCTTGTGCTGTTTTACAGTGTCCGTGGTTCAGTACGACTCGTTTCGTTGTATTTGCTTCTGTTTTTTTGTGTGTCCGACTCGGTCATAGGCGACGTTCTCCGCGGTACGAGTCGTACTCCGACACGTTCCCAGGGGTGTGAGTCGTACAGGGGTACAAGTCGTACAGGCATACACCCCCATGCGTTGTGTATGTACGGTGCATACCCCAACATTGCGTATGTACGGTGCGTACATACGCGATGTTGTTGTAAGGTGCGTACATACGCGATGTTGGGTTACGCACCGTACATACGCGATGTTGTTGTAAGGTGCGTACATATGCGATGTTGGGGTACACACCGTACATACACAATGTTGTTGTAAGGTGCGTACATACGCGATGTTGGGGCATGCACCGTACATATGCGATGTTGTTGTAAGGTGCGTACATACGCGATGTTGTTGTAAGGTGCGTACATACGCGATGTTGGGGTATGCACCGTTCATACGCGATGTTGTAAGGTATGTACATACGCGATGTTGGGGTACGCACCGTACATACGCGATGTTGTTGTAAGGTGCGTACATACGCGATGTTGTTGTAAGGTCCGTCCATACGCGATGTTGTTGTAAGGTGCATACATACGCGATGTTGTTGTAAGGTGTGTACATACACGATGTTGTTGTAAGGTGCGTACATACGCGATGTTGTTGTAAGGTGCGTACATATGTAGGGGGGGCCTGTACAACTCGTACCCCTGTACGACTCGCACCACGGGAACAACTTTTCCCGGGATACGAGTCGTACAAAGTTCGCTTCGTAGCGGATAAAGTCATTCCCCGTGTACGGGACGTTTTCCGTACGATTTGTAAATCGGAAATCCGGTCCGAATCGTACTTGTGCGGTCGGGCAGTATTTTTAGGATTCGTACAGAAAAGTGTTCGGGTCAGTCTTGTACAACTTTTCCCGATACGATTCGTACGGATCGGGCCGATCCGTATGTATTTTTCCCGTACGAATCGTACTTCGTGGGTCGGACGGGACTTGTACGATTCGTACGGAAAAAATCACGGATACGAGTCGTACTGAAAAATAAAATACAGGATCGGAATCGACCCCAATGTGTACTATAATGATGTAGAAGCTCTCTAACATGGAAGTTGCATGATGAAAGAAATGTTACCGATAAGTGTACAGTTTAAAAAACTGCATAGAAGTAGATCTGAACAAATATATAAGCATTACAGTATCCATCTACTACATTCAAAAAAGATTATGGGGATGCCATTGAACTGTATGAGATAAGCTAAAAATAACGCCAACAAGTGTCTGATGAAATGGTTTAAGTTGCTTCTTTGCAGTCCTCTTTGAAAAAAAGAAAATGTATAAAACTGTTAGAAACAACTTCTTAAACAACAACAGTACTTTTAACAAACATTTCAAAACTACCCCACAAAATCCTCCCAGTAGTAGTCACACAGTTTCTGACTAACACTGTATGTCAAATTGCACCCCTCTGGGTTTAATTCATACTTACTAACAAAGTCCTCCTTTATAGTGGGATACCTCAATCTTCCTTTTTCTAGAGCCAGCATGTTGTCATTTATCACCACGAATATTACTTCAAATGCATTTCGACAATCCTCCTAAGATATCCTCTCTACCACCACAGCTACTTCTTATGCCAGAAAGAACCTGTCTAAATCAAACCCCTCCTTAAAGTCAGGCAGCAAGTCTCTGAATATATGACCTCTTTCTTCTGCACTGGACACAGTGAAGGTGCTCACACATTTTCAGATACAGTCTAACACATATTTGGCCTTTTCTATTCTTAACCTCTCCTTTTCTCTCCTCTGGACCCAGCTAGTCCAGCTGTGGCCTTAGGTCGCATTCAGCCTTTCTGTCCTTTAGATCCTCAGGGGACTGGATTTGGGAGGCAACAGTACTTCCTGCACCATATCCAAGAAAGATGTTTGTGTCTGATGGATCCCCTCTCTCTGGAGACTTTACCCACTCACTTATTCACTCTTCTCCCTTCTTCTGACACCAATTACTCTTTAGGGCCCTTATTCTTAAGTACACTACAATCAGTGTTCTACCTTTTCAAGAGTGCTAAAGTAGTCCTCTTCAAACTCTTCCTGTGGTGCAGACTGCATTCTGTGCATGTCCTCCCAGTCTCTAGGGGGCAAACTAGGACTCAAACCTGGACATATAGGTGAGTAAATGGGTGTGTGAATGATTTCATGGTTGTGTGACTGAGTATTGCAGTTACTGTCTGGCTACATGAGGGGTGAGTACATAAGTGATTGTGTGGAAGTGTAACCGTATATGTAAGTGCCTGCCTGACTGTGTGAGTGTGTGCAAATTACATACTATTAAATTACATACTGTAAGCAAACACCCAAATCTAATTTCAAACACATTTAGCCATACTGGCTTACTAAAAGTACCGAACTTTTAGTATTCCAATTTATCTTCCTCCTATCCTGCTCACTGTATTTTGAGTCAATGTTCTCATCTAAGCCCCCTTCTATTTTCACTTCTAGTATAGTCTCTAGAAGGCACACATATACTCTCAATGTTTTATCTAAATATACTTTTATATACTACAACCTAATTAACATACCCGTAAAAAAGCTTTACTGTTCTTTCAGTTTTATTTCTAACTCTGATCACATCTGTTTTCATTCCAAATGTCCAGTCAGAACTCCTGTAAACCCCCTCCTCTTTCAGTAGTAAAGCAGGTACCCCTCACCATGTGGTCTCACTTATACTGCTCTAGTTAACAAATTACAGCATTCCTTTCATCTTTCTTTTTTGTTATACCCCTTCTAAATGGTCAGTATTTCTTTAAACCTTTCCATCCTTCCTGTAAACAGGCCCAATTTGTTTGGGTTTTTCTGCAACTCCACAAATCCTCCACAGCGCTCAGTCCCCCCCCCCTTGTAACTTTGAGGCATGGTTCACAGATTTACATGGACCATGCTAAGCATTGTGGAGGATTCACAGATTTCATGAGTGACCAAAAAAATGTTTTGGGACATTATACTGCCCCCTAAACATGCTTTCACCTCATTTATAACACACCCATAGGGTCCGGGAACCTCTACTCTGACTCATTCATCTGTTTTACATGCTTATTTCAGCCCCGGGGACTGTTTCCCAACATTAAAAAATGGCTTTTGCAACTTTTCTATGAACCAGCCAATCAGGGTCTTGCTGTGCCACGTGGAGCAGTAGATTCACCGCGGTGGATCTGTGGAGTGTCCGCACCCCTAGATATTCAAATTAGGATTTTGGTTCATATCTCTAAAACTACTGGATGGATTTACAACAATTAGTCAATTTTTGGGGGAAAATTTCGTCAAGGTTCATCAACCACTGCAAAAAATATAAGCAAGTCAAAAAACACTGTTCCTATACAAACATGGTCTTAATTATAACTACCTACTGCCACCCACAGCAGGAGATTTTACATATATATATATATAAATGACCTTGAAAAATGCATGCTAAATGGATTTTTTAAAAGACACTATAAAGATGTCTGTAAATGTAATTAGAGGACGTGCATAAATCCAGTCCGGGTTTTGGATAGAACTGAATGAGGCATGATGCATGCCTTTCTTAAAATAAAATGAACTGGAAGGCAGAAATACGGATTAGCACAGAACATGAACAATCCTAAAAGCAATTTAGTTTGCAGGACTGATGCTGTTGCGTTCTTTGAATATCTGTATGTGTGCTCTGTTAAGAATCACTGGTCATTATACCACATGCTCCAATCCACCCAATTGCAGTGAAGTGCAGTGCATCTTTAGTTTTAACTAATGTTTTCTTTAAATGGAGGAAGTATATGGCGCATACCAGGTTGAGAAAGACAGCTTGACTGCCGAAACGCGTTCCTGTTTTGTCCATGGGTCTATTGAAGCCTGCGCAATAAACGAGAGAACCCCCACGATAGCGAGTGCTGGCTCTTCAATCAGATAAGGTTGGGGAATATTTTTATATATATATATATATATATATATATATATATATATATATATATATATATATTCTTCAAATAAAAGGATGCACCGCACTCCAGAGAATGATTGTGATAGCTTAATTTATTTTAAGCACAAATCCCGCCACCATTCACCAACCACCAACGTTTCGAACAAGAAATGTTCTTTCTCACGGTATAGTGAGTCCGTTTTTAGTTTCTTCTTTAAATAGTGTTTGTTTCAGTTTTTCCCAGTGCAAAGCATTATGGTACTAGTAGTACATATTTGAATCATAGTTTAATGCAAGAATTATATATTTAGTAGTGCATTTTGTCAATAACGCAGTTAATATATTTCAGTTTATGATGGCATGATTCGATTGCCAAAGTGATTAGTATCATGTTTTGGCTCAAACACGTACTTCCCTTCATGTATCTAAATCGTCAGATACCCAATATTGTTCAAGGTATATCGCCTGTGTTTCCTCTTCTATTGCGATGACATGGGTCAGGGAAGATTTTTATATCGGATTTAGTATCCATATTTCCACGTATTTTACAGTTTTACAATGTACATATAATTCTTCGTCCCCATTTTGACCAAATGGGGTCTTTGTTTTAAAACGAATGATGAGGCGTGATTCCAATTTTCTCAGTTTCATAGTGCGATTGCCACCTCTTTCATGTATGGGTACAGTTGCAATTCCAAAATAACGGATGTCCTCCCAGTTTGTCCTATGTTGCGTATGGATATGTTTGGAGATTGCATATGTCATGTCTCTGTTGTGGATGGCTCTCAGATGTTCTAATATTCGTTTTTTCAGCGGACAGATGGTACTTCCAATATAGCGCATTCCACATGTGCATTCAATCATATATACAACATAGGTTGTATCGCATGTTATTCTTTCATTGATGTTGAAAGTTTTTCCTCTAGAGTCTTTGATGTTTGATACAGATTTTCCGATTTTGCAAGCCTTGCATTTCCCACAATGTTTGAATCCTTTTTGTTTGGCTGATAACAACGTTGTAGTTTCTTTAGACATGAAGTGGCTATTAACAAGTTTGTCTTTTAGGGAAGGAGCTTTGCGATAGGTTATGTTAGGTTTTTCTCCTAATGAATTTCCAATATCTGGGTCTTTTTCTAGGACATTCCAATATTTTAGGAGGATTTTGCGGATCTTGAAACTCTCCTTACTGTATGTTATAATCAGTCTAGTGGTGTCTTCTGTTTGTTTTTTGCTCTTATTGATGAGAGTTTCTTCTCGAGAGACTGATTTAGCTCGTGTTAGACCTTGTTGTACATCCCTATATTTATATCCTCTTTCCAAGAATCGTTCTTTACTTTCTTCAAGATTTGTTAAAGCCATGTCATCTGTTGAACAGTTTCTTTTCATTCTTATGAATTCTCCATATGGAATACTTCTTATTAGACTAGTAGGATGGAAACTTTTACCATGGAGAATACTATTAGTGGCTGTTGGTTTGCGATATACTTTAGCTTGTATCTGCCCATTTTCAATGTATATCTGCACATCAAGATATTGGATTGATTTGGAACTGATGTTGTAGGTGAACTTTAATCCCACTTCATTTGTATTGAGGATGTCAAAGTATTGTTTGAATTCACTTGTACTTCCGTTCCAAATCAAGAAAAGATCGTCAAGATATCTTAGCCACAGTTCTATTTTGGCTGTGTGTTCTTCATTTTCTTCTTGCCATGCCACAAATTTCTCCCACCATCCCATGGTCAGGTTGGCGTAGCTCGGTGAAAAAGAAATTCCCATGGCAGTACCACGTTTTTGATTGTAGATTTTGTGGTTGAACAAAAAGATGTTATTTCTCAGGCATAGTTCCACCATTTCTAATAGCATTTCCGTATGTTTCTTTTCTTGGATGTTTCTCTGTCGTAAGAAGTATTCTACTGCTTTTAATCCGATTTCATGGTCAATGGATGTATATAGGGATACCACATCAATAGTCACTAATTGGAAACCTTTTTGCCATCCCATGTTGGACAATGTTCTTAAAAAATCCCCAGTGTCTTTGATGTATGAACTGAGGTTCATAACTATTGGTGCCAAGTATTTGTCTACGTAAATAGAGATGTTTTTATATAGGGATTGGCAACTTGACACTATTGGTCTGCCTGGTGGATTGATGAATGTTTTATGGACTTTTGGAAGAAAATATATAGTGGGCATCACAGGACATTTATTGAGTAAAATCGAGCTTCCTCATCATTTAGAAGTCCATTGGTTTTCCATATTTTAATTCTTCTTTCTAGATCTAAGGTTAGATCATTGGTGGGATTTGTCCACAATTGAGCATAGTTTGGTTCATCTCTCAGTTGTCTCATTGCTTCTTTGATGTAGTCTGATGTATTTAGGACCACTAC
Source organism: Triturus cristatus (assembly GCF_964204655.1). Lineage (NCBI taxonomy): Eukaryota > Metazoa > Chordata > Amphibia > Caudata > Salamandridae > Triturus > Triturus cristatus. Next base: position 410,931,323 of record NC_140590.1, read on the forward strand.
ATTTCCTCCTTTGTCCGCTAGTTTGATAGTTATTTTTTCATTTTTCATCAGATCTTCTAATGCCAGGCGCTCTTTTTTTGTTAGGTTTTCTTTTTTAGTTCGTGATGTGGTATTTTCCATTTTTTCCAGTTCATTTACGACTAAATCGTGGAATTGATCAATTCTGATTCCTGGACTCAGAGTCGGACAAAATTTAGACTTTGGCTTCATTCCAGATCTTAAGTGTTTGTTTGTATCTATATTGAGGTCATCCAATATTTGTGTCTCTGTCATTTCTTCATCGCTTTGATTGAAAGCCAGGTCATAGATATTTTTAAGATTCGTAGTGTCCTGGATTGACAGAGTATTGTCCTTTGTAATGGTTGTTGATAGATCTTGTTCTGTTGTTTGTATTTGCTTTGCAAAGAACTTTTTTAGTTTCAATTTTCTAGTATATTTATATAGATCTATTCTTGTTTCAACAAAGAAGAAACTAAAAATGGACTCACTATACCGTGAGAAAGAACATTTCTTGTTCGAAACGTTGGTGGGTGGTGAATGGTGGCGGGATTTGTGCTTAAAATAAATTAAGCTATCACGATCATTCTCTGGAGTGCAGTGCATCCTTTTGTTTGAAGAATTATCGACGAGGTAAATGTAAATGTAAATGTAAATGTTGTAGACTTGTAAAGCGCACAGCTACCCAACACCGGGGCGTCCCGGCGCTGTAGACCGCTGGGGAACCCGTCCTGGCTATCCCTGTGAGATTGTCCCTTTCTGGGTATCTCCAAGGTGAAACCAGGCATCCCCGGCGTCTGTGGGGGGCCGTTGTAGAGATGAGGCAAGCTTAATGCCCAGAGTTGCCGAGTGTGTTCCTGGTTAGAGTAGGTACCGAGGCGAGAATTATCGAGTCCGTTTTGACCCTGGTCCACGACCCTGCCGCGTCGGGGATTGAACCCTGGTCCCTGGCCGATTCTCTGCTTACGGGTCTGCCGCCTCTAACTAGTGAGCCACACCTCTCCACGAGAGGTACTGTCTGACCTCGACACCGGCACACGCTAAACTAGAGTGCATCAGCTACAGACTATTCGTTTTAAACACATTAATTATGCTGATAGCACCCGGCGTCTAATTGAAAACCTCGTGTCAACCATTTGAGACGGAGAGGAGACTGAGGAAAACTACTAAACGAAGAAATCACTGGCAAGTCGACAACGATTCCTTCGGAGCCTCTGAGGAAAGTAATTCCTCTTTGCGAATAATTGGTGACACAAAGCAACATTTACAGAAACGTGCAAGCAGTTCCGAACCCGGAGTGGGAACATCGAGAAAGCGGAGCCGGAGGACGCTGCTGAACCGACGAACTCACCAGGTAAGGAACATGCTGGTAGCGCGACACTGTATAATTTGAAAGAACCAAGTGGAGTGCATTGTGGGCGCGCGAGTTATAGTTAGCAGAACTAACTATAACAGAGGAATTTCTATGGTTTTGTACGAGTGAAATGTCCAGCTAACTATAACACCCCTGAAACCTATGGTTTTTTCTGTGAATTTCTAAAGAGTTTTAAATGCTAATTTCTAACTATAACAACTCTGAAACCTATGGTTTTTCCAGTGAATTTCAAAGCTTTTTTAAATGCTAATTTCTACATATAACGTCTCTGAAACCTATGTTTTATTCAGTGAATTTCAAAGGTTTTTTAACTGTTTATTTATAATATTTTATTCATTAAATAACGTTATATATTTTTCTGAAAATTGCAAAAAAATAAAGAAATGAAAACTGAAATATTGTTTAATTTTTTTGTTTTATTATTGTATTTTAATATATTTATATTATTTTCTTTTGTAATTTTTTTGTTCTAAAATTTTTTCGGAGTCGCGCACCCAAAGCGTACACATCACGGTGGGTGCGCGGATTCTAGCCGCCATTTTAGAAACGTCGTGAAGGATCCGTGTACGGTGTGCGACAGTTGCGTGTTTTTCAGTTACATCATATCCATTTAATATTACTCGATGTGCGCGATTGGTATGTGACCAGTCTGCGACTCCTGCTCCCGTGCATTCGCGACACATGCACATTATGGTACGCGACGCTTGTGCAGTGGCGGGACCCGCGTGACATCATATACGTGCTGGGGCGTGCTGGGTGCGCGACTCCCGTGAAATTTTTTTATGTTCTAAAATGATATGTATGTGGGTTTAATATACATTTAGGGCAAGAGACTATCTAAGATATTCATAAAAATAATATATTTGTACTTATAATAAACATAATAATAATAAAATAAATATTATTTTTAAATATAATTTTCGGGAAGTTGCGTCAGGTGTGTGCTTCGTGAGCGCAGAGTGCGCGGATCCCATGTGACCTAAAAAAAAAAAGATTTCATCGGTTCATAACATTTCCCACTGTAACTATTGAAGTACCCCACCCATTTTAATCATTCTTGTTGGAGCATCTTTAGAGCGACATCTCTTTTCCTACAAGAACCCTTTTTGCTTGTTTTTTGGGTGTTTTTCAAAAAATATCAAACAAAATGGCATCTGGACAGCAGCAGGAGGAAGTATCTTCTGAAGAAGAATTCATGCAGGAGGCACCACGTCCTTAGAGGCCGGAATCTGTAGTGTGGAAATTCTTCACTTTTCCACCTGGAGAGAAGAAAGTAAATGCAAGAAAGGTGACGTGCAACATTTGTGACCGAGTCCTGTCAAGAGGCAGTGAAAAAAAATACTCTTGTGGCACTGCTTCTATGTACAAGCATCTCCAGACCACACATCCTCTCAATCTTGCTCGGGAGGAAATGAGGCGAGCTGCTTTGAACCCCTCACCTGCTGTGACAAGTACATCTGCAGCATCCTCAGGAACACCTGCAATGGATATTAGGCCAGAATTCGCCTTTCTCGAGCAACACTGCGTGAAGTGTAAGAAACTTATATGCTTTGGTGAGCAGTCGGTGGATGCAGATTGTGCTGCGCAACGCAACCATTGTTGTTATTTTTTTTGTTTTTGTAATGATAAGTAGCTCCAAATGTTTCCTGTTTTATTTGTTCTTTCTTATGTTCATTTTTTGAAAAAACACCGAAAAAAATACAAAACTGTTCAAAACAATAAAAAAAAAATACAAAAGAAAAAAGAAGGAAAAAAAAAAGTTCTTATCAGAACTACCTTATCTGGTTAAACACAGAAATATAATTGCAAGGTAATGTGTGAAAGTTTGGTTGAATATATGTATACAGCATGATTGACTGAAAGAATGCATTAGAAGTGTATGGTGAATCTATAGGTGAAGATTTATGAGGCAGTACTGCAGCGTGACACTTAAAGCTCTTTAGCTGCACTGCACTGTGGCACTTCCGAAGCACAGGGATGTGACATATGTGCATGGATATGTTGCAACTCTGTGCTTCCCTCTGCACTGCTGCACAAACTGCAGCCATGCGGTGACACAGGCACCCTTGCACCATGATGCAAGGATGTCTGTGTCGTGTGGAGATTGTTTTTGTGCAGGAAGGGACACCTTCCTGCACAAAAACAATCAGTAAAGGCATTTTCCTCTTTCAATGTATGCTGTGGAATGCAGCATGCATTGAAAGAGGACATAATGAGGAGAAATGAAAACAATTCTCCTCGTTGCGCCTTGCTACACCAACTCATAGATAGCGCAGCATTCACATACATCTCCAGATTTACGATTTCTCATAAATCTGGAGATGTGTCTTGTTCAATGGGTGTTGCGTGGAAACACCCACAGTAACACCTATGGGACGCTCCTTCAACGCAAAGTTCTGTGTATGAAGGGGTCGTATTTACAAGGAGAGGAAAAACCACGCAGGGTGGCTTTTCCTCTTCTTGCAAATATGAAGGAGTGCCTGGCGCCATCACTACGTTATAAAAAGTGACGAACTGGTGGCGCAGGGTGCTTGTAGATCTGCCCCATAAGTGCTTAGGTAATGGCAGACTGATACAATAAGAACATAGTGCTGGATGGGTGAAGAATTGCATGAGACTGACAGGAGGTATCTTACGCTGCATGGGTACTACTGCAGTATTTAATGGAGTGGACCAATAGTATGTATCTGCTTAGAGATTTGTAGGGATTATGCACAGAATTTTTTATGTGTACTTGTGTCGGTGCCTAGGTCATTTTATAAGAATGCCACTAGTAACTGGAATGATGACAGTGCTGCAAACAGAGTGAACACTTAATTTATAAGTGCTTATGTATTGGTGGAGTGATAGGATAAGTAGATAGTGGTAGATAAGTGATTAAAGAAGTGCTTGGGACAGACTGGACGATTCTTACACTGCATGAGTACTAACTGGGTATTTAGAAGAGTGTATCAATAGTATGTAGATAGTTAGAGGTCAGCTTGGATACTGCACAAAATATTATAGATGTACTTGTGTTAGTAGCTAGGCCATTCCATAAATTCATGGCTAGTAACTAGAATAATTACAGTATTACAAACAGAGTGTATAGTGAATTTATAAGTGCCTAGGTATTGCTGGAGTAATAGGATAAGTAGATAGTGCTGGATGGGTGATTGGAGAAATGCATGGGACAGACAGGAGGATTCCTACACTGCATAGGTACTAACTGGGTATTTAGAAGAGCGCATCAATAGTTTGTAGCTGGTTAGAGGTGTGCATGCATAGTGTACAAAATATTGTACCTGCACTTGTGGTTTTGACTACGCCATTCCTTAGGAATATGACTAATAACTGGAGTAATTTCAGTGTTGCAAAGAAAGTGCGTGCTGAATTTATAAGTGCTTAGGTAGTGGTGGATTGATAGGATACGTAGATAGTGCTGGATGGGTGAATGGAGAAGTGCATGGGATAGACAGATGGATTCCTAGACTGCATAGGTACTAACTGGGTATTTAGAAGAGCGTATCAATAGTATGTAGCTGGTTAGAGGTCTGCATGCATAGTGTACAAAATATTGTACCTGCAATGTGTTAATGGCTAGGCCATTCCTTAAGTATATGACTAATAACTGGAGTAATTTCAGTGCTGCAAAGAGAGTGCATGCTAAATTTATTAGTGCTTAGGTATTGGCAGAGTGATTTATCTACATAGATAGTGCTGGATGGTTGAATGGAGAAGTGCATGGGACAGACAGAAGGATTCCTAGACTGCAGAGGTACTAACTGAGTATTTAAAAGACTGTATCAAAGCTATGTATCTGATTAGATGTATGCATGCATAGTGCACAGAATATTGTAGCTGTACTAGTATTGGTGTGTCTATGGTTTCGAGAATGGTAGTCTGTATTGTAGGGTGTGAGGAGGTGCATCAGATGATCACGTAGATGATGTCATCAGTGATGTCATTTGAGATGTCATCAGTGATGTCATCAGTGATGTCGCTGACCATGTCATGAATGATGTAATATGTGACGTCATCAGCAGTGCATTACTTTAACCAAAAAAGCTGGCGGCCACATTGACCTGGTCACAATGTGAAAATTCAGGAATTGATACAATAAAGAAAAGAAAACAAGTGTTAATATGCACACAATGTCATTTCAGCATATCTTGCCCCGTGACCGCCATACATGTATGTTCGTCAACGTGACTTATTCATAATAAATATACTTAGAATTGCAAACAGCAACATAAACAATGGACTACACATTACTTTAAAGTGAAAGCCTATCGGCCATATTAATATGGGCACGTTGCGTATTATAATGGTTCTTACACGAAAGAAAAGGAAAAAAAGGGGTGTTAATATACACACACTATCCCTAAATAAAGTTCTAGCGATTATAGTTCCATTCCATTCACAGCTCATTTGAGATGTCATGATTGATGTCATGAGTGATGTAACTGACCATGTCATGAATGATGTAATGTCTGAGGTCATTAGCAGTACATTGTGGGGGCGTAAGTTATAGTTAGCTCAGGTAACTATAACTGCTGAATTTCACTGGTTGTGTATGAGTGAAATCTGAGTCTAACTATACCGTTCCTGTAATCTTTGTTTTTTTCAGCAAATTTCTAGTTTTTTTTAACGTTAAGTAAGATGCATATCACAATGGATGGTGGGGGGTTGGAATCAGGGCCTGGCATTGTGCTGCCCCACCCAAGCTTGCTGCTCTTGCCTTCCCTCCTCCTAGCCATCCATTGTCCAAGTCCATGTCCCTGCTCCCTTATTACAGCCCTGTGTGGCCGTTGTTCTGCCACTGGCCTTCCCGCCTTCTCTGAACAGTTAGCTTGCTGCCCCATCCACCTTCTCACTATACTCTGTTGTCTGAATCCATGGACCAGCCTCCTCCCTCCTGCCATGCATGGTCTGATGTGCTGCCACTGCCCTCTATTTAGCATGATGTACCAGTCCACTCCTCCTGTCCTCCATTGCCCATTTCTATGCCCCATCATTGACCTCCTGCTTAGCCTCTGTGCTTAGCTTGCTGCCCCTATTCTCCTTCCCCCTGCCCTCCGATGTCTTTGTGCATGCCCCTGCTCCATCCTTTTTGCCCACCATGTTCCATAGACCTGCCACTCCTATCTACTCTGAGTGTTCTGTTGAGCTGCCACTCCCCTCCCACCTGCCTAGCATTGTCAGATGACTGTAACCTGTCCCTGCCACCTCCACCCTGCCTGTCCACATTCCATGCCCCTATCCCCTTCCTCCTGTCCTCCATGGTCCATTTTACTGCCACACCCTTCTGCCCTCCCTGGTCTGTCGTGCTGCAGCTGCTCCTCCTGCCTGCCCCGCGTGGTCTGTTGTGAGGCCCCTTCCCCTGAACTCTCTTGTCTGTGCCCAGGTCCTGACCCTCCCTTCTATCCTCCATGGTCCTTTGTGCATGCCCCTGCACCCTCCTTCTTGCCCATCATAGCCATTGTGCTGCCACTTACCCTCCCGCTTGCCATGCATGGTCTTCTGTGCTGCCACAGCCCCTCCCACCTTCCCTGTGTGGTCAACTAGCTGCCCCTGACCCCCTCCCACCTTCCCTCCATGGTCTGTGTGTATGCCATCATATTCTCACTGTTGCTCTCCATGGTGTGTCTTGCCTAGTGCCCATCCTGCGGACCTCCATGGTCATCTTGCTGCTCCTGCCCTACCCCCTTGCCCCCAGCCCTCTGTTTCCATGTGCAGAACCCTACTCCCTCCCTCCTGGCTTGTCTGTTCCATTGCAATGCGCCTGATCCGTCCCTCTTGCCCTTTATGGTCTGTTATGCTGCATTTTTCTCTCCTGTCTGTCCATTATGGTCAGCTTGCCTCTTTCCCCTCTGTTCTCTGTTGTCCATGTGCATGGTCCTGTTCCCTCCCTATTGCTTTCTATGGATTGGTGTGCTGCACTCCCGTCCCGCATGCCCTGTGTGGTGTATTGTGCTGCTGCAAACCCTGATGCCTGCCCTGTAGGGTCAGTTTGGTGCACCTCTCGATGTCCCTCCTGCCCTCTGTTATGCGAGTCCATGTCCCTACCCCAATTCCTCCTGCCATCCATGATCCAATGTACCATACTTGCTAACATTTTGAACTGGGTAAGAGGGAGATTTGAAAAAAAACTGGGGTATTGATTTTCCCCTTTGACTTACATTGAAAAAGAGGAGATTGTAGACCGGAGACAGATCAAATAAAGCCCACTTGGGCTTAAAAACATTGGACGTTTCCTAGCTGAATCAGGACTGTTGGCATGTATGGTTGTACTACCACTGCCTCTTCCTTCTGCCCACAATGGTCTAATATATTGCCACAGCCTCTCTTGCCAGTCCTGTATTGTTGGTTTGTTGCCCCTGCCCCCCGTTCGACTGCCCTCCATAGTCTGTTGTGCTGCCACTGCCCTTACTGCCTGCCCAGTGTGGTCAAATTGTTGCCTCTGCACCCTCCTACCTGCCTTCAATTTTCAGAGTCCGTGCCCCTGGCCTCTGCCTCTCAACAGTATCCTAATGAACAACTAGATTGCTAACATTCTATATTTATTACAAAAGTGTGGAACGCCTGACGTCATCTTGATGTAATCAAAACTGTAATACCTAGAGCATTTCCTTTAGAAATCACATATATGAGAGGGTCTTATTTGCATCAAAATTATGGTTAGTGCTCTAAAAAACTAAAATGAGGACATATTTTCTGAGTTTTCAAATAGCGACGAAGCACTTTTAAATTATTTGTTATCTTTATGTTTTTTTATCCAGTTGACCACTTGATGAAATGTTGCACTTAGGGTAGAGGATGTGGTGTTACTTCAAGAGCTGCAGACTTTGCAACTGGGGAACCAGGTTGGAGTTTCTGCTTCAGGTCGACATTCTGTCATTCTGGTCAAATCACTTAATCTCCCCATGTCTACAACCAAAATGAATTTGTTCTTGTGTGATGTAACCAATGCTCATGTAAAGCACTGATACCTGACAAGTCTGCACTATATAAAACTGCAAAAACACAAAAAATAAAAAGTGTTTTGCACACTTCTGTCATTGGGCTACATGTGGGCTACATCTGGGTGATATTTTTGCTACATTTGGGCTCTTTTGTCTCTGGTGGCCATCTTGGGAGATTTATTTGTTATGAAGTTTCCTCATTTTCTGCAGTCTCCTCAGTAGGAAATGCTTTCAGTTTTTTACTTTGATTCCATCAAGAAGGTATTCAGATATGTCACACATTTGCCATAAATTCTGAATGTTAGCACTCTAGTTGCTCATTAGATCACTGTAGTAAGCTACTGCTCACCACTAGGGGTGGGCGGAATTTGCGAAAGTGACTTTCGCAAATTATCGCGAAAATGTTAAAAATCTCCGCAAACACGCGGAAATATCGCGAAGATGCGGAAGTTTTTTTCCCGCCCGTTCGCGGTATTTTCTGCGTGGTCGCGGCTCGCCAACTTACCCATGCGGTGGCTCGCGGGCGCGGCCATCTTGTTTTCACTCTTCTCGCGGTGCATGATCGCGAGAAGAAAGACGTGATCGCGTGACCAATGACATTACTGCGGGCGCGAACTGTCGCGAGACAGCGCAAATGGCTACCAACAATCCAACATCTCATGGAGAACGCGACCGGATCGGGAAAACTTGTCGGCGAACGCGGGGATTCAGGTAAGGCGATCGCGCGCGAGAATGTATTATTTTACAGCGCGAGCAAGAAACAAATTATAGCTAAGCTGCGGAATGCGGAAATTTCGACATTTTCGCGCTCTCCACGGAACGCGAAAATGTCAAATTATCGCAATTTCCGTGAGCGGAATGGAAATTTAGCCCAGGCCTACTCACCACGGAAGTCTGCTGCTGGTATTAAAAGTGCATGTTTCAGTCTGCATGTCAGAATTTTTTTATGAAATAGAAAAGGATTTGAGAAGTCAAAATGTGCGCTAATTTTTCTTTCTGCAGCACTAATCATAATTTCTATGGCAAAATGAACCCCCTCATTTTGTTCCTTTGCAAATTAAATGTTTTAAGTGTTACCACTTTATTCCAATCAAGATGGCTTCAGGTGTGCCATACTTTTGTCATAAGTAAGACTGTTAGCGCTCTAGTTGTTCTTTAGAACACTCTGGGACATTCTACCATTGAGCTATACTTGGGCTACATCTGGGTGATATGTGTGCTACATTTGGGCTCTTTTGTCTCTGGTGGATATCTTGGGAGACTTATTTGTTATGAAGTTTCCTAATTTCCTCATTTACTACAGTCTCCTCAGTAGGACATTTTTTCAGTTTTTTACTTTGATTCCATCAAGAAGGCATTCAGATGTGTCACACTTTTGCTATAAATTCAGAATGTTAGCACTCTAGTTGCTCATTAGATCACTGTAGTAAAGCTACTGCTCACCAGGGAAGTCTGCTGCTGGTATTGAAAGTGCAGGTTTCAGTCTGCATGTCAGAATTTTTTAATGAAATAGAAGAGGATTTGAGAAGTCACTCAAAATGTGCCCTAATGTTTCTTTCTGCAGCATTAATCATACTTTCTATGGCAAAATGAACCCCCTCATTGTGTTCCTTTTAAAATTAAAGATTTAAGAGTTTCCACTTTATTCCAATCAAGATGGCTTCAGGTGTGCAATACGTTTGTCATAAATAGGACTGTTAGCGCTCTAGTTGTTCTTTAGAACACTCTGGGAAGCTGCAGTAGAACACAAAGGAATCAACAGTCTCTGCCCTTGTTGGATGTACATGTTTTACTGAGAATGTCAGACTTCATTCTCACATGACTGAGAAAAATAATGTGAATTTACTGAAAATATGCTCTCATTTTAGCTTAAGATCACCTTCCAAACCTCTGTGGGAAAAGCATGAGAAAAGAGTTTTTTCTCAAACATGATTCATGATATCCCAGCAGAAGGCTTTTTCACATGGTAAAATCACCTTATAACACACCACAGTTCCTAAAATGAGTATGGTACCATCAACAAATGATTTATAATGTAACTAAAGTCTTAAAACCTTCTATTAACTGCAATGCTTTTTAATGAGGTGCCATCATGTATATTGGTCCCAAGATGGCTGTCAACACTTCTTGTATGAAGTGCTGACAGCCAATCAGATTTCACGATGAGATGTGTGGTTAGGCTCCGCCCAGATATATATATTTATTTTTCCATTAATAGTTTAAAAAACTACTGAACAGATTTACACCATTTAACCAAAAGGCACGACTCTGAACCAAGGGCGACATTTTTGCCAAATTTGGTGTAATTACGTTCAGCAGTTCGGGCTGTAGCTGTGACTAAAGGTTCCTATGGAAAATTGCATGGGGAAAACACGTTTTGGGACCCCCATTTTCTCTCGGCCCCCGCTTGACGAATCACCCCGAGTCTTTCAGGATAGGTGCCAACAGAGAGCCAGCTATTTACGCACTCCCCTGCTCAGTAAACAAAGTCCTAAAACACAACTTGTTAAATAGGGACCAATGTTGGATGCTAAGTAAGTACAAAATATATGAAAGTCCTAAAGGAAAGTAAGGTATTCCACAGTTCCACCGGATAGGATGAAAGGTCATCAAGGCTTCAATATCAAATGTTCTTTTTATTGGTTTTCAAACCCATATGCATTTTCCAAAACAGCCAACACGTGTTTCGTCCGTACTTGATAAGTACTATGACTTTCTCAAGGCTAATAGCTGACTGGTAGTAATTCTCTGGACTCTTCTACTTTGTGTTATCAAGCACGTTACTATATATGGATAATGACTGATACGGTTTCTTCACACATTCGCCACAGTCTATTCCAGTGGGAATTTATATTTTAAGATTTACCAATATTGATGAATACAGAGATTATTGATGCACTAATCGCTTTGAATTGATGTGATTTTGGCCTATATGCTGTGGAGATTCCTCATTGACTTGATACCTTATCTTTGTTACTATTTACTGGTCTCTGTAATTACTACCAGTCAGCTATTAGCCTTGAGAAAGTCATAGTACTTATCAAGTACGGACGAAACACATGGGAGTGCGTAAATAGCTGGCTTTCTGTTGGCAACTTTATTGACAAGTTGATTCGTCAACTTGCCATTGGCACTTCTGGGTAGTGAGTGCCTACAGCTGTCTCAGCACCCCGCTATACTCATAGCAATTGTATTTTTGATACGCCATTCGACTGGATTTGTATGACATTTGTTCTTTGTTTTTGATGTGCGATTCTCTCCCAATTTGGGAACACTACTACCTTTCTTTGTATTTACACTTTCAGGATAGGAGCGGACCGGAGCTGGCCAAAAGTTTTGAAAATTTCGCGAAGATTCGTCAACCGGTGTCAAAGTTATTGGGAATAGAATGTTGCGGATTTCCCATGGAAAATAGGTCCTAACTATAACTACCTACTGGCGACCGCCAGTAGTTAATATATAGATATATATAGATTCAGTGAAAAAACCATAGGTTTCACACATGTTATAGTTAGCTGGACATTTTACTCGTAAAAAACCAATGAAATTGCCCCGTTATAGTTAGTTCAGCTAACTATAACTCGCGCGCCCGCAATGCACTGCTGATGACGTCACATATTACATCACTCATGACATGGTCAGTGACATCACTCATGACATCACTGATGACATCTCAAATGACATCACTGATGACATCACTGATGACATCATCCAGTGAATGTGGGTTTTTCTGAAAATTAAATATGTTTTATATATGTATATCTCAAGGTCGATGGAAGAATAAATGGGTATATAAGTGTCTAAATGGATGATTTGTTTTTGAAAAATTGATTGTGTAACTGACTGATTAAGTGTATCTTAGTGAATACATGGCTTAGTGAGTAATGTTTAAATGTGTAAATATCTGTATGAGTCTCTCACTTTGTGTATAAGTGGCTGCATGGGTTGGTGAGTAGCTACATGGGTGTCTATATAGGTTATTAGTTGGTTTTTTGAGTATCAGTCTGAGTGTCTGTATGGTTCGGTGGGGGGTATTACGTAGTGCATAGGTGCATGAATGAGTGACTCACTGTTTGTATGTGTTGAACAGACCATGTGTGCAGGACTGCATGGGTGGATGAGTGTGTGTATGGGTGTGTTAGTGAGTGAATGACTGTCTCAATAGTGTCTTTATGAGTAACTACATATGTTTAAAACTAGTATATGTGACTATTGGTGTATATATGTGAGTATATGCAAGGGTGAGAGATTGGAAGAGTTCCTGTATGAATAAGTATGTGTTTCTATAAGTGATTGTTTAAAAGACTAAGTATGTGTAAGTTTCCGTAGAAGTAAGTATGGTGGTGTGTGTATAACTGTATATGCAAGTAAATGTATGTTTGATTCTTTATTAGTACGAGTGACTATGTGTGTGAGTAACTCTATGGATGAGTGGCATTGTGTAACAGGATGTATAGGTGTATGAGTACATATGATGAGTGAGTACATGTATGAGTGACTGTATTGGACTGTTGGTGAATGAGTGGATGTGTATGTGGATCTTAGAATTACTGAAGAGGTTGTTGTAACTGGTATTGGTATGTCCATTGTTTTGAAAATTTTAGTCTCTATTTTTGAATGTGTGTGTCAAAGGTTATATTAGGGTGAGAGGAGGTCTGCCACTCTATCACAAGGATGATGTCATCAGTGATGTCATCAGTGATGTCATTTGAGATGTCATCAGTGATGTCATGAGTGATGTCACTGACCATGTCATGAGTGATGTAATATGTGACGTCATCAGCAGTGCATTGCGGGCGCGCGAGTTATAGTTAGCTGAACTAACTATAACGGGGCAATTTCATTGGTTTTTTACGAGTAAAATGTCCAGCTAACTATAACATGTGTGAAACCTATGGTTTTTTCACTGAATTTCTAAGGTTTTTTAAATGCTAATTCCTAACTATAACGTGTGTGAAACCTATGGTTTTTTCACTGAATTTCTAAGGTTTTTTAAATGCTAATTCCTAACTATAACGTGTGTGAAACCCATGGTTTTTTCAGTGAATTTGCAAGGTTTTTTAAATGCTAATTTTTTTTTTTATTTTTTTTTTTTTCTAACATATTTTTAATTTAATTATCTTACCTTTTATAAAGACTATGATTAAATTTTTAAAATTCTTTAATATGTTTTTTTAAATATATTTTTTAAAATAAACGTGTAAAATTTATTTGCAGTACTTTTTTTTTTAAAAAAATATTTTTTTAGTACGCGTACCGTAAGCTCACGGTAAGCGTACGGTTTACGCAACGTCCGTAATCTATCTACGCTGCTTGCGTATAGTTACGCACTTTGCGTAGCCGCGCGTACTGCGCGTGGGACGCGTGCGCGCTTACGCTACACGCGCACGTTACGCGGAAGTGTCGGGTAGTGACTGTTATGCGCATGCGCGCAAGCGCGTGTCTTTTTTACGCGCATGCGTACTTTTTGCCGTAAGCGTACCGTAAGCGTACCGTAAGCGTACGGTAGGTCATGTGATCATGAAACACAACTTTTGATTGGTTGAAACTACTTTCAGTTCTAGAACTCTCCTACACCACACCCATTCCCCTCATTTCTGCTTGTGATCCCTTGGGAGAAGGAGCTGGTTTGTCTTTGGGATACGATGGCAGAACAGCAGAGCTCTTCTGAGAGTGAGGCTAGCACTAGCAGCACTGTCTTGAGGCAGAGATCGAGGAAACAAAAGCCCTCTTATGTATGGGATTATTTTACTTTTCCTGAAGGCCAGCAAAAGGTAAATGCACCCTTAGTGACTTGTAAGCTGTGTAAGCGTGTACTTTCTAGAGGTAATCCTAACAGGAAGTATTCCTTTGGGAATCACACCATGAAGAGACACCTCCAGGATGTACACAGAAGGACACATGGTCATCTTTTTGGAGGTAACTCTTCAGAAAGACGAGCCAGTACATCCACAGTAGCTCAGCCTGGACCATCATCTGCAGGGCTGACTCCTTCTTCTGCAGGTCAGGTGAGCCCTTCATCTGTGGGGGGAGAATCTCCTTTTGCTGGCCCTCTGGAAATGAACCCTCGATTTCGGAAGGTTGATATTCATTGCACATTTTGTAAAGATCTAATTTGCCATAGGGAGACCAGTGTTTCCCTAGTGAACAACAAAATAGATCAGCACATTTGTCGCTTTGAATAATTTTCCCATGCTTCCTTTCCTCTGTCCCTGCATGAACACAACGGTTCTTTTAAGAGCCAACCTTATCTTTCATCTTTTTTTTACATATGTTTTTAAAAACTTTTTTTTATTTTTTTTTTACCGTACGCGTACGGTGCGCGTACTTTTTTTTTTTTTTTTTAAAAAACACTAAATATCATTTATCACATTACATTGTCCTTGAGAGACTACAATTATTATTATTGACTTACCATACTCACTGAAAAAATATTTATTCATTTGTTTTTTTAAAAAATAGTTTTAAAAATGTTTGTAGTTTTCGAAAATTTTCTATATCTATCTGGAAAAAAAGAAAAAAGTATTAATATTTTTAAAACATTTTATAATACAGTACACATATTTACATTTTTTTCCAAAAAATATTTTTGCCTTATTTTTGCTGTTTTCAGAATATATTGCATTTCACTATAAATTGTGAAAGCAATTGCATTCATCATTTTACAGCGGGCAAAAAAAAATACCAATCACAAAGATTGTATTAAAAATGCCCTGATTCTTTTTTTACTTAAACTTAACATTATAGAAATGCATAATATTGTAAAAAAATATCATCTAATACCAATAGTTATTTCTTTAAAATACCGTCTGATATGTTTGTTTCAGAAGTATAATCACAATATTATATCTCAAATAACTCCAAAATACATCTGATTTCATTTCCTTCAGACCAAATAGTAATTTTAAATTTTTTTTTGGAATAAATTTCCAACGGTAATCCAATAAAATTCTAAAGTTTAATTTGTCCAGATCTCACCGATTCTCTGTAACATTTTGGTTCACGAAAATTTTTTGAATAATTTATTAAGTCCACAATAGAATTGGTTACTTTTCCACATGGCCAAATAGTAATTTTTTAAAACATTTTTGAAAAAATTTCCAATGGCAGTCCAATAACATTCCAAAATTTAAAATGTGCAGAAGTTACCGATAATCTCTAAATTATTGGTTTTTCAAAGTTTCATTAAAAATTAAAAAAGTCCACATTACAATTGGTTATCTTTCCATTAGGCCAAATGATAATTTAAAAAATCTTTTTTTTACAAAATTGCAATGGTAATCCAGTAAAATGGTAAAATTGTTTTGTCCAGATCTTGCCAAGTCTCTCTAAAATTTAGGTTTCAGGAAGATTAGATAGGAATTTGCTAAATCAAAAGGCAAACGTTGTTTGAAAATCAATTGGGAATCATTACACAGTGTCCAGCCTTTTTCACATTTAAGATAAACTGTGTAATGTCCAGAAGTAACAGTAGGTCCATCATGGAAAATTATTGCAACAGTTACAAAAGTTTTTCCTGAAATTGATAATTGCTGTCCTGTAAACTTCTTTATTAAAGTATCCAATTTTGAACCATCAGCTCTACATCGTTGCATCATTAAAATTACATACTGTCCGTATTCC
This sequence comes from Triturus cristatus, assembly GCF_964204655.1. Lineage (NCBI taxonomy): Eukaryota > Metazoa > Chordata > Amphibia > Caudata > Salamandridae > Triturus > Triturus cristatus. The sequence goes on from NC_140590.1 coordinate 410,947,262, forward strand.
TTTAAAATGAATGTTGAAAACATGTCAGAATTACACTCACCACATTTCATGCTATGATTAGCATCTTTAACTAATTTTGCAAAAGTGACTGTTTTACTCTCTGGCAATGTCAAATAAATAAACCTTTCATTATCAACAATAGAGCCACATATATTATAACAATTATCACAACTATGTTCCCATTTATAAGAGAGACCAAAAAAAATGTCAATGGGAACTCCTTCTTCTTCCACTACCTGAAGAAAATACATCAAAAATTCATGTGCATCTTGCTGTTCATTTTGAGAAAACTGTGTTCGTCCTGAACATACATCTAAAAGTTTTCTAATGTCAGTAGCACTTTCTATTTGAGTTTTATCTTTACTCAGCTTTTGAAAAAGGAGACTCAGCTCTGAACAGAATCTTTTTCCCTGATTTACTATTATCTTCTCTTGCAAACTTTCCAGAAAAAATGCAACATTCAGCACTACATTTGCGTAGCAGTTGACACCAGAGCTATTTTCAAATTGACATCCTACAACCTGTTCTTCATTTTCCTTTTTCTTTTTGCTTGCAATTACATCACTCCTCTTTTTTTTCCTCTTCTCTACATCTTCACTACAGATATTCTCATTTTTTCTTTTACGAGAAACTACACGTTTCTCCAACACAGGATACTGACCTAAATGAGGAGCATAGCTTCTTCTTAATCTATTATACTCCTTTACACAGTTTGTATCAGCACTAACTTTTGACTCATCAAAGTCTATCATGAATAAACCTGATAATGTTTTGACTCGTGACAAAGCAACATATGCCATACCTTCTTTGAACACAGTTGAACCAATGTTCACAAATGCACAATCTACAGTCAATCCTTGAGACTTGTGAATAGTTACAGCATATGCTAGAGAAAACGGAAACTGCTTCCTACGTACATATAAGTCTTTCATAAGCATAAAACGAACTGTACAACGACAAATATCTTTAACTTCATCTATCTGATCAAATTTTATTTTTAAACATTCAACTCCTTCTTTTTTCTGGTAATTAATAAAACCCACAACTCTTCCCATCGCTCCATTAACTAAACCTTTCTCAACATCCAAATTTCTCCTTAAAAACACTCTACAGTTCATGCAAACATATAGATTTTTTTCTAATCCAGCTGTTTTGGAGATGTTCTTCTCTAGTGAGTCCAATTTATTTTTCAGTTTGCCTGTTACTGTGACAGTAATTCTTCCATCCTCAATTTTGTCCACTGCTTCCAATTTCCTGATCTCTTCCTTTTCCAATTTCAAAAGCTCCTCATTGAATATTGAGCATTCACGTAGAGTTGGCATTAAGCAGATGACACTTTTGTTTTCTGCAATGTTCTTGTATATCTTCTCTGCAACTATTTCTTCCTTTGGAAATAAATTATGTAGCAGCCGACTCTGTAATGCTTTTTTGCCAACTTCTGTCAGTAGTCCAATCCTGATATCTTTCAGAATACTTCCATATTCTTCATCGTTTGCTTGCCTCATATTAGTAGTAAGTTCCTTGTACTCAAAGAAGGACCAAATATTTGTATTTCCGATGCTTCCCAATGACTTCTTCGTGTCTTCATGTGTCACAGTATTAAACACTGGTTGTCCTTTAACTGGAGTAAGTTGCAAAAGATCTCCAAAAACTATGACGTGTTTTCCACCAAATAACATGTCAAAGTCTGTCTTCAAAATTTGCTGCATTCTTAAATGCACAAAGGCAAGCATTAGGTTTGATACCATGCTCACCTCATCAATAATGAGAACTTGCATCTTCTTCAATACTCTTGAAACTTCCAAGGATGCTTCTCCAGTTAGCTTGTTGAATTGTATTTTGTTCTCATGCTCCACTGGTAACATTAGCAAACGATGTAAGGTGATTCCTTTTATGTTATATGCTGCTAACCCAGTTGGAGCAGTAACCACACAAGACAAAGTAGAATCCGTTTTTTGCTGTAGGTAGCTTCTGATGACTTTTATTAGGAAACTTTTTCCAGTTCCAGCTTGTCCGCTTACATACATCCTGATTGGATGAAATGATGTGCATGAGCACTCTTTTTTTACATGTAGAAATCCGTGATCAATTTTGTTTTTGATCTCTTCATAAATTTGTTGCTGCTCTTGATTCAGTTGTCTTTCCAAATTTTCTAAGTCTATAAATTCTTCTTGAGCTTGATTCATAGCCGTTTCCACTTCATTCATGGCTATTGATGCTTCATTTTCAATGATTGGTTGTCCTAGGGGATCTTGACTGTGTGTTCCTGAACTTTGGCTGTCCTGAGAACTGTCTCTAGCTATTTCTGCTGCAATTGTAGTTTCCTGTTCAATTTCTTCATTTAACATTTGCAGATAAGTTGTGAATGTATTGCATTGTATGCTGTCTTTGCAAGCATTAAATGAATCTTCATAGCTTTGAAATTCTCCCAGTAGTTCATCCTCTGTACGCCATGGTTTAAACAACTGTAAAAGAGCCAAGTAGTAAAATTCTTTCTTGTCAGTAGTGTCGCAACTCAGCTTCCGGTGATTTATCAAACTTCCTTTTGTTTGCTTCACCAAACATCCTTCTTCACCAACGACTTTATATTTTCCATTATTGATGTCTTCTGTGGCTTTCCTTGAATAAATGTAGTTCTGCAGCACTTCATAGAGACACATGTTCTCCAGATGTTGACTTCTCTTGGGATAATATGTGTCCAACATGTTTGTTTTCAATATATCTGTACTTTCTGGGTCATTCTCGACCAAATATTCAATTTCTCCTACAGATTTCAGTACCCGATTTCTCATTGCTGCAAGGCCTAAACTTGCCCAAATTATTCTTCTTGACTTCGAGTAGAGACTTGCAGAAGATAACCTATCTGAACATTCGTAGGATCCAATTTCTCGATGCGATAACATCTTCAAACTGAAACTGTACAGCTTCTTACTGACAGTCTTCTCGTGAGAAATCTCTTCCCACATTTCCTTCAATTCTGTTTTTTCTGATTTCGTAATGTAAGACGTTACATATCGTGCAACAGCAATGGAATTGTCAGCTACATACTGTATATCCATGTTAGCGTTCCACATGGATAAAATGACTGGGTTGTAGTCATTTATATTTTTTGATTCTTCTTTTCTTTTAAGGTTGTAGGTATTCTTAGGTGATTTTCTTGTGATAGTATGTCTCACAGCTGACATAAAACTGTTTACTCTTCCATTTGAAAGAACAGGTCTAGGAAATCCAAATCGACATTTAGTGTAGTATTTTTCTTTGCTCTTGTATTTCCGTCGACAGTATTTTCCACACCGATGACTTTGGAAACGTAAAACTTGCTCCTTTAACTTGTTCTCCTCTGTGCTTTTTGGTATAGCACATGTTGCATATTCAGCATCTGTTCCAAACTTTGGGGCATCCTTGATCCACAACAGCATATGAATATGAGGAGCACCTCTTGCCTGGTACTCTTTTCTCCAAAAGAAATCCACTACTTCTCCAAGGGGTGGATTTTTTTTATTGCAGATGAAGGACATCATAGCCTCAAATCTATGATTGAAATATCTGCAAACATTAACCGGATCCAATGAGCACAGTTCTCCTGCTGTCTTGTATTCGATGTTTTTAATGTTTGAATTGGCCTCTCGTAGAAAATCCAGTAAATCATCCCAAGCGTACTCGGCACAGCTTAGGGTAAGGAACCATGTTGGTGTTCCTAAATTCCGTAACATGCATTTTAGTTCACCATGGCGTCGGTACCAATATTCATTTGTCCCACGCTGACAAGCCATCAGATTGATCAGTTGTGTTTCCAAATGATCATCTCGGTGCTGCACTTTCTCCATAAAATCCTTAGCAGACACATTTTGTAAATGTACTCCACTTTTTAAAATGTGATTTACTGCATAAGACAGTGCAGACAAGTCGCTTTCAAATAAAAGATGGAACAAATAAGGAATACTTTGTCGAAATCTGGGATCTTCAGCATATAGTCTTGTAGTCCGATACTCTGAAGCTGGAATCTGTTCTGGACGTTCATCGTATCGTCCTCCTTTTCCTTTAGGAAACAGCTGAGGAAAACATCGAGCTTCCAAGCTCTCCTCCCATACACTCACAGGAGTTCCTTTTGCTTTCTTCATCTGAAAGAGATCAATATTGTCTCCCATAACTTCTTTCGAATGAAGAGGATGTATGCTAAAATGTTCATAAATTTCTTCTTCCTTTGACTTGTCCACTTTTTCAATTTGTCCAGTTGGTGTTTCTGTGTCTTCTTGAAAATCTTCTTCTTCTTCTTCTTCTTCTATATAAATTGATTCATACCATTTGTTATTTTTTTTCAAATACAAATTTGCTCTTTGTACTTTCCGCACATCTACCAGCTCCTGCCAAATCTTCTTATTCTTTGTAGGTACACCATTAACCAGAATAATTAATGGTTCAGTTTCCAAAGTATCCGCATCAATAGTTTCCATATTTTTTTTCAAATCCAAGGGCAAATACACCACTCTACCTTTTAAACCTCTCAGTAAATCTGAAGGAGGTAATTTACCAGTTTTGGGCTCCATACGTACTATGGTCTGGAACGGATGAACACATTGAATGAGTATAGACTCATATGTATTTAATTCAGAAAGTTCAGCAGGAATAGCATCCAATTCTAAATTATTATGTACAGCTCTGGTCGGCATTCTATTTTCCTCTAACTTGTTGTAACAGTATTTACAAATACGCTGATCTTCACCCAATTCAAAACAATTTTCTAGAAATATATATGTGGCAAAATCCTTCCACTTATAATTATCTTCATTTTCACTCTTTCTGTAGAGATCAACATTCCTAGTTTGTTTTCTATAATGAGTTCTGCGGCAACAAATACAAGTAACATTTGGTCTTTCATTAGAGACTATTGCAAATTTTGTTATGTGATCATTAAATGTCTTACTTACAGAAGGTTCTACATTCTCTTCCACTTCTTCCTCATTTACTGTGTCCTTCTCTGCACTGTTTTGTTCAGGACCAAAGTAACAAAACTGAATTTCATCAACAACCTTCTCTACATCTGATACCGTTCCTCGGAACAGAGCCCTATTCAATTCATTTAACTTTATTGCTGGACTTTTGGCAAAATACAACCGTCTCACAAACTTTCTCATTTCAGTATGATGAACAGCCAGCATCCTAAAATGATGGAAAACACTATTGCACACTTTTCTAGATAGACAAGCCAGAGAATGACCCTGCAAACCAGTATTCTCTCTCACTCTGCATGGATCCAGACTTTGAAGCACCTTAATCTTCTGTTTTACACTTTTTTTTACTATATTCTCTAAGAAACTCTCGAAATTTGTCAATAGAATCCTGACGCACAGTGCAAATACTACTACAATTCCAAGTGTACACTGGGGCTTTAGGACGTCTCCCCATTGCCTCATCTGCCATCACTTGTACCTCATCTCTTGGAACCATTATCTCCTTCTCCATTATGCAACCATTTTTCACTTCGTAAGCACGACCTCTGGTGTCAACTGCATGCAGCAAACTATTACTTTGAAAATAGCTCTCTTCATTAAAAAAAGGTTCACTACTTGAACTATGCATCCACTTTCCTAAAAACACTTTACAAAAGTTTGTTCTGTTCACTACTCTTTTGCTTTTGCTTTGTGATTTCAGTACATTAACCATTTTATCTAATGTACGCATCCTATTCAAAATTAATATGAATAGTTTCCTTTTTAATTCTAATGCCTTTGCTGCAATGGCTTCAATTTCTTTTTTTCTCTTGTAATATTTTGCCTTTTGCTTATATTTCTTCACATCCTTTATCAAATTGGACATAACTCTTCTCTGAAACATTTTTCTACGTATCTCTTTAAACGCTGTTTTTCTGTTTATGTAAATCTTTTCAGTTGCAGAAGGTATATTTGCATTAACTAAATTCTCAATTTTTTCCTGTTCTCTTCCTTTTGTAACATTCTTTCCAGTACAGACATTTTGTACATTTTTCTTTGTTTTGAATATATTTTTAAGAAATTGTTTTTTCTGCTTACCAGAAGATTTTTTCTTTTTCCCAACATGAGCATCTTCTACTAACTTTGGTCCTCCAGTTGTCTTCAAATATAGTTTTTTTTTTTGCGTTTTTTGAACTCTGGATTTTGTAGGCATCTTAAATTTTGTTCACTGCTCTTCAGCAATACCTGAAAAAAACTAAAAAAAAAATCCTTTATTGTATTTAAATATATTACTACATTTCTTTTCACAATAGTCACAAAACGAAATTTCTTTGCCAATTTGAATACACACAAACTGCTCTTTTTTTTGGGCAAGTGAAAATCACTTTTACAAACTGTCACATTATGAAACCACTTTTCAGATTTTTTAAAAAGCCCATGTCCAGAGTGCTACACTCCAGCAAGGGCAACCAGCCTTAGTGATGCTGAATGTATTTGCATTACAGAATGAAACCTGAAAACCCCACTCGCTTGTAAATACTGTGCATGACTATACATGGCAAGCACATGGGTGTGTGCTAAGACTCTGCTTCTTCCCCCAAAAATTCGCTCCCCCTTTCCATCTAATGCAACTGTGAAATCACCAGAGCAAGACGCAATAAATCTCTGCCTATAATTCCTCTCTGCACACAGAGTCATGTTTTCACATTAGTCCCAAAACGAAATTTCTTTGCCAATTTGAATGCACACTTACTGCTCTTTTTTTTTTCGGCGCAAGTGAAAATCACTTTTACAGACTGACACATTATGAAACCACTTTTTTTGATTTATTTAAATGCACATGTCCAAACTGTTTTTTCAGACCACCACCATGTGTATTCTTGGTGACTGCCTACACTCCAGCAAGGGCAACTAGCCTTAGTGATGCTGAATGTATTTGCATTACAGACTGAAACCTGAAAACCCCACTCGCTTGTAAATACTGTGCATGACTATACATGGCAAGCACATGGGTGTGTGCTAAGACTCTGCTTCTTCCCCCAAAAATTCGCTCCCCCTTTCCATCTAATGCAACTGTGAAATCACCAGAGCAATACGCAATAAATCTCTGCCTATAATTCCTCTCTGCACACAGAGTCATGTTTTCACATTAGTCCCAAAACTAAATTTCTTTGCCAATTTGAAAGCACACTTACTGCTCTTTTTTTTTTCGGGGCAAGTGAAAATCACTTTTACAGACTGACACATTATGAAACCACTTTTTTTGATTTATTTAAATGCACATGTCCAAACTGTTTTTTCAGACCACCACCTAGTGTATTCTCGGTGACTGCCTACACTCCAGCAAGGGCAACCAGCCTTAGTGATGCTGAATGTATTTGCATTACAGACTGAAACCTGAAAACCCCACTCGCTTGTAAATACTGTGCATGACTATACATGGCAAGCACATGGGTGTGTGCTAAGACTCTGCTTCTTCCCCCAAAAATTCGCTCCCCCTTTCCATCTAATGCAACTGTGAAATCACCAGAGCAAGACGCAATAAATCTCTGCCTATAATTCCTCTCTGCACACAGAGTCATGTTTTCACATTAGTCACCAAACGAAATTTCTTTGCCAATTTGAATGCACACAAACTGCTCTTTTTTTTGGGCAAGTGAAAATCACTTTTACAAACTGTCACATTATGAAACCACTTTTCAGATTTTTTTAAATGCACATGTCCAAACTGTTTTTTCAGACCACCACCATGTGTATTCTCGGTGACTGCCTACACTCCAGCAAGGGCAACCAGCCTTAGTGATGCTGAATGTATTTGCATTACAGACTGAAACCTGAAAACCCCACTCGCTTGTAAATACTGTGCATGACTATACATGGCAAGCACATGGGTGTGTGCTAAGACTCTGCTTCTTCCCCCAAAAATTCGCTCCCCTTTCCATCTAATGCAACTGTGAAATCACCAGAGCAAGACGCAATAAATCTCTGCCTATAATTCCTCTCTGCACACAGAGTCATGTTTTCACATTAGTCCCAAAACGAAATTTCTTTGCCAATTTGAAAGCACACTTACTGCTCTTTTTTTTTTCGGCGCAAGTGAAAATCACTTTTACAGACTGACACATTATGAAACCACTTTTTTTGATTTATTTAAATGCACATGTCCAAACTGTTTTTTCAGACCACCACCATGTGTATTCTCGGTGACTGCCTACACTCCAGCAAGGGCAACCAGCCTTAGTGATGCTGAATGTATTTGCATTACAGACTGAAACCTGAAAACCCCACTCGCTTGTAAATACTGTGCATGACTATACATGGCAAGCACATGGGTGTGTGCTAAGACTCTGCTTCTTCCCCCAAAAATTCGCTCCCCCTTTCCATCTAATGTAACTGTGAAATCACCAGAGCAATACGCAATAAATCTCTGCCTATAATTCCTCTCTGCACACAGAGTCATGATTTCACATTAGTCCCAAAACGAAATTTCTTTGCCAATTTGAAAGTACACTTACTGCTCTTTTTTTTTTCGGGGCAAGTGAAAATCACTTTTTACAAGTGAAAATCACTTTTACAGACTGACACATTATGAAACCACTTTTTTTGATTTATTTAAATGCACATGTCCAAACTGTTTTTTCAGACCACCACCATGTGTATTCTCGGTGACTGCCTACACTCCAGCAAGGGCAACCAGCCTTAGTGATGCTGAATGTATTTGCATTACAGACTGAAACCTGAAAACCCCACTCGCTTGTAAATACTGTGCATGACTATACATGGCAAGCACATGGGTGTGTGCTAAGACTCTGCTTCTTCCTCCAAAAATTCGCTCCCCCTTTCCATCTAATGCAACTGTGAAATCACCAGAGCAATACGCAATAAATCTCTGCCTATAATTCCTCTCTGCACACAGAGTCATGTTTTCACATTAGTCCCAAAACGAAATTTCTTTGCCAATTTGAAAGCACACTTACTGCTCTTTTTTTTTTCGGGGCAAGTGAAAATCACTTTTACAGACTGACACATTATGAAACCACCATGTGTAACTACAACAAAAACAATTTCCATTTCTATTATTCATTTCTTAAGTTACCACATACATCCCCTCTCAAACTGTAAACTCACCTTTAAAATTAGTTAGTTGTGAAAGAAATGTGACACTCAAACAGCAGATTATCAGAGCCAGGATCTCTGTTGTGTTCACCTCTCTCCTCTCAGCAGAACCAGATAATGGCAAACTTTCCCTCTATTTTTCCACACATATACTTGTAAGTTTCAAATCTCAGTGCTTCCCCCTTTTTTTCAAATGTAATCACACATTTCTATTGGTTGAAAACCAACCCTTTTCCAAAAGTACCCTTCCCCCAACTTGACTTCTGCCTAGTACCCTTCCCCCAACTTGACTTCTGCCTGCTACCATAGCAACAGCTCATGGAACACTGCTGTGTTGAGTTAGGTCAGAAGTTCGCCAAACAATGTTTCAATTCCACAGAGCAAGAGTGCTTGACTTTTCAAACCTAACAGCAAATCCATAGTACTGTTCTTTGGTTACACATTTTTTTTTACCAATACAAAACATGCTTCTATTAATTTACACATACAGCCTAGTTTTTATTCTAGAATGGTATGAAACAGCCAATCAGTTCTTTTTGTTTTGAAAAAAATATGTATGCCTCCATTTCCAAACTGTCTTTCTTTTCATATTGCCATTCTACTGAAAGACACCTCCTGAGTGCATCCAGTTCTCCTTTGAAGATGTTCACAGTGTGGATTGTAGGGCACAGCTATGTCTTCTGGAGTGAAAAGTTTGCAGAGAAAACAGGTATGGTGAGAGACCTTGCTTTGCCAAATGTAGACATTAAATGGATTGGTCAGAGAGGGTTAAAGTGGCACCAATTGATGCCATTGGTGAAATCCTTCATTCAAATCCAACACCCTGACCTCATAATAGTGCACTGTGGTGGCAATGACCTAGGCACTTTGACTGGGGTAGGTCTGGAAATGCTTATGAAGGACACCTTTGCACAACTGTTTACACTTTTCCCTAAAACTGCCTTTGTGTTTTCCAACATATGCCAAAGGCAAAAATGGAACTGGTCCAATCATTTCTGTCCACAGATTGACAAAGCAAGAAAGCACGTCAACAAATCTGTTTCTGCTTTCCTCCGTGACTATGGTATGGGTGCCATTTACCACAACAACTTGCGTTATGACATGCAAGACATTTATAGAGGAGATGGTGTGCACTTCAATGATGAAGGGAACAGAGTCTTCCTCTTGAACCTTAGACTCTGCATCGGTACTTACTTGTAGGTACCACTAAAAAAATGACTTCATAAACACAACAGCTCTTTTTAGAGCTCCCTAATATCTAAACTCTTAAATCTGCTTTTCATTTATTTTTTTTTATTTTTTTTACCGTACGCTTACCGTAAGCTTACCGTACGCGTACCCCGTGATTTTTTTTAAAATCAATAAATGTTTTTTTTGTACTTTTCTGTCCTTCTTTGACCCCCTTACAAATGTTAGGGGGTCTGTAACTCTCCTCATTGCCCCCTTTCCTTGTTTTCACTCTTTTTTTTCAGAGTGAAATACACAAAATGGCGGCCGCCGCTTCCTGGTTTCGACCGATTCGAATGTTTACTAAGATCTAAGAGCCAATCAGAATCGCGCTCACGCACGCCACCGTACGCTTACCGTAAGCGTACGGTAAGCGTACCGTAAGCGGGCTCAGATATATATATTGATTTAAAGGCTATTTTCTCAGAATCTACTGAACAGATTTACACCAAACCTACAAAAGGCACTTCCTTGACCTAGGGACTACCTCTCTGCCAAATTTTGAGTAATTCTGTTCAGCCGTTCGGGCTGTAGCTCGTTCTAAAGGTCCTATGGAAAAATGCATGGGAAAAACGCGTTTTGGGACCCCCCTTTTATCTCAGCCCCCGCTTAACGGATCCCCCCGAGACTTTCAGGGTAGGAGCGGAGCGTAGCGCCCCACCTATTTTGAGAAATTCGCGAGGATTCGTCGACCGGCGCCAAAGTTATTCAAAATAGAATGTTGAGGTTTTCCTATGGAAACGTGGTCCTAACTATAACTACCTACTGGCGACCGCCAGTAGGTAATATAGATATATAGATATATTACATCTCAGATATATGGACATATATGTACACATCAATACAGACATAGATTTACATTACATTCTTGTATATATATTCAACATTTTTAATTATTTGTCTATATGTCCATATATATTATGTATGTATGTGTGTAACCTATATTGTTATAGCATACAAAAATACAATTACTTATATACAACATTTAATTATAAATATAATGTATTTTTAAATAGCGCATTTCTATTTATAAATGATAAAAAAATATATATTGACAATAATATGCACATTCATTATACACACAATATATTTCTTAAATAATTAAATCAACGGTTTCATATATATTATACTCGCAAACACACATAAACCTATCTGTGATGTAATTCTACCTGAAAGGTAATAAATATAATATTATAATATTAAAACAAATTATAGCAAAACATCACTTACCTAGCCCCGCCACTTCAACTCCTAGCTGGGCAAATAGCTCCTGCTTGATGATGTCGTCCCAGCTGTGCGTCAATTGCTACTGGCAAGGGAGGAGACCCCAGTGTGGCAATGCATGTACCGCCGCACTCTACTCCACCTCAGCTGATGCTCCACTAGGCCGTAGGCTTGGCCGGGCCTGCTACCAGCATGAAAGGGAAGTGATGCTGCGTATAGCTCTGCCACCACTGCCTTACTAAAAATGTGGAGGAGCGTCGTCGGCCACAGGAGATGTGTTCCTGGTGGTTGGTGCTTGGTGCTGTCTGCCTTTGGTCATAGCTAGAGTGGGGCTGTTTGCAACAAGTATAAAACACAAAAACACACTAACTGGGAAACAATCATGTAAAATAAACACACAGATGAGTAGGAAGCTAATAAAAATAGTGAAAGTATACTAAAAAAAAGGCTGACAGGTGGAGCAGAACGGGTTGGATTATGTTGGATGGGGCATAGGTAGCAGGTAAGATGAGGGGATGACTTGACAGTGGCATGTCTTAAAAAATAAAATAGCCGCAATGCGACGTGTGCGAGATGCTTCTCGTGTAATTCTGCATAATCTCGTGTAATTTCTCGGGTATTCCACATGATCATGCTATGCAGGTTTATGCCACTTACACCCATGCGTACTGCTGATTGATGCTTATAACCAATTGTGATTTCATTTATGAACCTCATTTACGCTCACTAAAGCCTTAGCATTATTACACATTTTAAACAAACTACCATTCTATTACCCTGTGTTGTAGATTGCAAATTTTAGCATGACCGTTCCAGGAAACATAGCCGCGTTCTGAAGTTGACACATTGAAGCAAGTAAATAGCAGTCAGCCTTTTGTTCGAGACACTGTTAACAGTTTTATAAGGTCTTCTTGCATCCTTCCCACAAGAAGAACCCCACACTTTTCTGTAGGTTTCCTACGTTCATTTAATAGCATTGAAAAAAGAATGTAAATGTTGCACCAAAATGTCTGGATTGCAGCATTGCACTGTTCATACTGACTGGGCAGCAAAGCTCCGGTCCAATGTTTTGGCATTTTGTCCCAAGTGCAGTGGCTGCTGGTAAAACTTGAAAGTGGTGAAGCAGAAAGGACCAGCATGTAGTGCAGGAAGTTCAATTCCTGCCATTCCAACTTGACCTACAGTTTGCTGAGGCATCAATGATAATAGAAACAAGAGCTGCCATTCACCTGATGAAAATATTGTCATCAACGGGGTAGAACCTTAAAATGTAAATTCTCATGCAGAAGGCAAGGGAACTTCTACAAATGGTATGGCCAAGGCATAGTTTCACACACGCGCCTCTCACCCTAAAGAGTCAGTCACTCACCCAAGCAGCCACCATCACCCGAGGAACTATCCAAATCCATTACTCCTTTGCTCCCTCCAACTCCAAACCCCTACACCCATACAGGAAGTCCAAAAGCCACTGCACATGACCACCATGGAGCAAAAAGACATCATAGATTTCTGCGTGTTTACATTCTCTTTAAGGTTTGTGTGAGAAATCTCCTATGGAGGAAGGAGTTCACACAACATCCTCTAATAATGGAAACAGCAAGTAAAGAGGCAAATCATCCGGTTTGTATCACTACATTGTGGAGATTACCACTACAGCCACTGCTAAAGTTAACACTAATCGTAGCTTTAGGCTTTTGACCAGAATAATTAGTTTTGCTCCCTAACCAACATCAGTTTAATTCAGAGTTAGGAACGCATTACAGGTGAATGTTGGAGTTTAGTATTCTGCAGAATTAGGATTCAGCTGTGAAATCTGTGATTGCGATGAATCACTCTTAACACTGCCACCTCAGAAAGAAGTTTGCAGTCTACGCCTCGTAACTAGTTAAGTTGTGACAAAGGTCATAATGTATACATTTTGTCCAAATTAGTCTATGCTGCAAATTCAATGGAAACACTATTTTTTTTCATGGCATAACTTAAATTCTTCAGGCAGAGCTCACAAAATTACATTGGTTTCCTTAATTTAAGATCAATTTAAATTTCAGGAAAAACATTCCTGAAGGTGGTGGTGTTTAATTAATCTACTTGAGTGCAACTTCCGGTTTATGTGATACAACCTGGAAAGACAATATAGCAAATGCTTACCTATTGTAAAAGAAAATATGACACACTGCCACTGTATCCCTAACAATACGTTCTTCAAATCATTACTGGCATTGCTTACTTAAAAAAATAGTAATGCATTTTGTTAAGAGAACATGAGTTGCAGGATCTGTGAATAAACAGTGAGTGATGCGCGTCGGTTCGGAAAGTACCTATACATCTTTGAGCTGCGACTAACTACAACCACGAGTGGGCAGTCTGTCTTCAAGGAAGAATTGAAGACGGACTGCTGTAAAACCGGATATTTGCAACGACTTGAGAGGCCTGACCTCACCAGGGCGGGCTTCTGCATACATCGCCTTGGAAGACCAAATTCCATCTGCGGCATTCCACTTCCCTGATCTGGCATCTCCCTTGTGAAAATAAAAGGCTGTGATAAAGGTAAGCCCTGCGTGAGAAAGATTCCCCCATAGGCGCCTTTGGCTTTCCAACTTTGCCTGTCTATTCTCGGACAGGACAGAGTGTTACACAGCCCGGCGCCTCAGGCATTGTTTGGGAAGTGCGAGCCTCACCCAAAAAACGTATTGCCTCACAAATAGGAGGGGCGGCGATCCAAATCCCGAGTACAGAAGCCACCATTGCCTAAGTGTCTGTTTTCTTTTAAAGTGGTAAGTGCAAAGTGTTTCTCAGAAGAGAAAGAATGTAATTCAGAGTAAATCAAGAAAGATCAGACACACAGGACAAGAAGTCACTGGTGAATCCTAATGTGAAATGTCTGAACAGATCATGAAGTATGGGCAGAGGCATTAACACCACCAGTAACTGAAACACCCGTCTCTGAAAAGATGCTCTAAAGGCGCTGGTGCCAGTGGAGTTTAACAGGGATGCACCTGAACTCGGATGAGAATCAAAAACAGGTATAGGTCGTACTTTCAGTATTTTGGCATTTATATTTCAGAAATCTATTTGTTTGATGATCAATTCAATCACTGCAGGATAACCTGTATTTGAAATGAATAACCAGCAAGAGATCAGTCCATTCGTTCCAATTGATTAGCTGTAAAAACGAATATAGCACAAGCTTTGAAGAAGACCAGACCCGCTGCAAAGTTAGAAATTCATTTGTGTTTTATATGACGCGGATTGATTGTATGAAAACTAGTTGTTGGGGCAGTACCTGACTGAAGCTGTTGGAGTCAAGGAGGAACACAGAAAGGCTGAACAGAGTGATGAGACTGTTGGCTTTCCAATTATGTTAAAAGGTGTGCAGGACGAGGAGAAGGAAATAATTTATTTGAGCTGTGTGCACTAAACATGATTAGAAATCTGTATAATGAGCTGCTACGGTAAATGCCTTAACAGACTGAGGAAAGCTGTTTAAGCCACAGCTCCTTATCCTTCAAGCTCCTAGACTGACACACGATACTTGTCAAGGTTCTATTTCTTAAAACTCTGTATTAGAAATATCTACATTACTTGAAAGGAATAGGCTCAAATATTTCCAGAAGTCTATACAATTAAAATAGCCGAATTGTGTTTGATTTAAGTAAATGTAGGAAGGTATTTTCATATATGCACCAACATTATACGATTATATTTGAAAGTTACTTAGAAGAGAATTTTACCAAATACCATTTCTTAACTAAATGGAGAAAACATTTTTTTTTCCTTTTTTTAAGTTTGAGCTTATTGAGAAGCATTGATCATCATTTAGTAAACATAGAATAAAAAACATATTATATATCATAAAGCGTACAGTAGAACTATTGAGAAGGACATAGAGAGACCTAAATATACATCGTATGCTGTAAACAACAGTTGAAATTCACAAATTACATTGAGGGGGATCAGTAGAGGATAGGGATGGGATCCAGGCAAATGTTATCTGAGTAATATAGATAAGAAATTCCAATAGAAACTGTAGACGCATTAAAGGAGAGGAACATTTTTTGGCGATATGCATTTATGAACTATAGAAAAATATGTGTGGCAGGATTCATGCCGCAGCTCACTTCTCTTGACTATCACAATATATCGGCATGGCTCATATCATTCCCCCCAACACTTATGAATGAACAAACCTCTTGTACCATTACTTTTGACCATATTACATTCTATTGGTTATTGCTAGTTGCAGCTGGTGTTCATGGCCGGACTGGAAACCCGAAAGCAGCCCTGGCCAATTTTTCCTGAGCAGCCCCCGTCCGGCGCGGAGCATGCCCGACCGCTAATTGGAGGGTTCGGGGAAGGGGGGGGGGGGGGTCGTGGTAAATTCTCCCCCGAAGAAAACTTTGGAAAACAACAGATGGTGAATTTTACAGCACATTTTTCATGACATAATCAATTGTATCAACTTTCAAAGCACAGTAAATAGTAGATGATGACCTTAAAGAGCACCAGGTTACCCACCCAGTCATATGTACCCATAGACATTCTTTCAGAGAGCACCAAAAATAGACACAAGTAGTGAATCAGAGAGAACAAAGTAAAAGTGAGACCAGCCCCCACATGGTGTGTAGGGACAGAGAGAGAGAGGGAGAGAGAGAGAGAGAGGAAGAGAGAGGGATAGACAGAGAGCGGAGAGAGAGAGTGGAGAGAGAGAGAGAGCGAGAGTGGGAGAGACAGAGAGAGGGAGTGGGAGAGAGAAAGGGAGTGAGGGAGAGAGAGAGGGAGTGAGGGAGAGACAGGGAGTGAGAGAGAGAGAGGGAGAGGGAGAGAAATACAGGGATAGAAAAGAGAGAGATGGAGGGATAGAGAGAGAGAGAAAAGGATAGAGAGAAAGGGATAGAGAGTGAGAGAGGAAGCGAGAGAGATATGGGGATAGAGGGGGATAGAGGGAGGGAGTGAAGGAGAGAGAGAGAGAAAGGGAAGGGATGGAAGGAGAGAGAGGAAGAGAGAGGAGAGAGAGAAGGAGATAGAGGTATGTATATATATATATATATATATATATATATATATATAGAGAGAGAGAGAGAGGTATAGAGAGAGAGGTATAGAGAGAGAGAGAAGGAGAGAGAGAAGCAGAGAGAGAAAGGAGAGAAAGGAGAGAGAGAGAGAAAGTAGAGAGAGAGAGAGAGAAAGAGAGAAGGAGAGAGAGAGAGAGAGAGAGAGAGAGAGAGAGAGATTTCCATCATTTCACTACAGAACATACCACTAATTTACGTATAATTTTTCCCTCACTACACCAAAAGCGCCATCGTTGTTCCACATAATGCAATATTCTTTCACCACAGAAAAAGGGAATAGTTGAACTAGATAATCTTATTGTATTATAACAAAGCGGGTATCAACATACTGAACAACATGTCATTAATGTAGTACAGAATGTCCCCTTGACTGTACTTCCGAATGTAGCCATCTTTGTACCGAATATGACTACCATCTCTGTGCTTCTGTACTACAAAATATGCAATGATTGTAGTACAGAATATGCAATAAGTGTATTATAGAATGTCATTGCTACCCTACCGAATGAGGCTATTGTACTACAGAATATGTTATAATTTTACTAAAGAATAAGGCTATTATTGCACTGTAGAATGGGCATTAATGTAATGATGTTTCGTACTATGGTATATGTTCATTATTGTACTACAGAATGGTTTCATGACTGGACTCTACAGAATATGCTATTATTGTATTACTAATGCAATCACTCTCCTACAGGAATGAGGCCACAACTGTACTAGAGACTATGTCATTATTTGACTACAGAGAATGGCTATTATTGCCCTACCGAATAGGCATTAATGCACCACAAAACATGCTGTTATCCTACTGTAGTAAATGTGCATTATTGTGCCACAGAATGTTTCCATGGCTTTACTGAAGAAGGTGGCCATAGTTGTATAGAACATGAGTATCGGCTAATACTATCAATCAAATATTCTTTATCTATACTATCATCCCACTCATATGTCCTTAAACAATCAGAGATGGGAGCACCGGACAGATACACAAAAATAACCACACGCGCAGAAAGGCAAACAAGAGGCAATCAGACATTTAATTACACATGGAAACTCTGTCAGACAAGCATTTAGACACTGACACAGAGGCAGACACAGTCATGGTGGTGCCATTTTAGCACCCAATGTAGCTAGGCACAAAGATCCAGACGGATGCAATCACACAGAGACAGACAGTGTACACACTGTGACAGACACACATACATGTCACAGCCAGAAAAACAGTGATACAGTTATATCCCAAGAAATATATTATTATGTAAGTAAGTAAAATGTTAGCTACCCAAGAGAACTACTCTTCTCATGGCTACTAAGTAGTTTGGAAACTACTGCAATTGTCTTTTTTGTATAGCTGTTTTTATATTAATGACGTAGTGACATGTATTTTTATTTTTGTATAGTAATTTTGAAATTAATGATGCTGTAAAATGTTTCTTTTAGATTTGTATTTTTTCGAGTATGTTTTTACTTGGTGATGTAAATGATCATAAATTGATCGAATAAATTACTTACTATTAATATGTATATACAACACACACGGTGGCACAGTGGTATACAAGTCAAACACATGCTGTCAATCAGATGTACATACAGCCTTATCAAATTATCTACACTGTTTTTGTATAATATGAAGCTGTTATTAGACCAGCATGTGTGTGTATAGATTAAGAAAGATTTTCCCATTTGTTAAATTGACTGTGTATACAATGCACTATGTGCAGCTTTGGCCTTTGGGGCCTTGTGACTTGTAAGATAGTCCTCATTTTTATACTTGACAAGTTTGTTTTCTTACTTACTAACATAATCAAGGTATGTTTTGTATTTTATATACATATTATGGGTTATGGTTGTTTGAAACTATATGGATTTACTGTTTCTAGAGATGTACTTTGGCACCTCTATACTTATTCATGTATTTATGTAATATAACAATCACATACTGGTGATGGGATGTTTCTATGACTATACCTCTTTGTTGAAATTTAGTGAGTTTGGAAACTCATTCATGCATTTATGAAATGCAATGAGTTTACATTGGTGGTAGGATGCACCTTTAACCATATCCCTTCATTACAATTCAGTGAGTTTGGATATTGTAGGCACTATAAAGCCTTTTTTCCACATATTGATGGACCAATTCATATTCCATCTGACTTTCTTTGCGTTTTGCCCCATCACTCCAATGGGTGCATTATAAACATGCGTTTCAGGGATTTGTGCACACTAGACACTATGGGGTCGATTCCGATCCTGGAGAAACCTGGTACGAACCATCGGTCAGAGCGCTTTCTCCGTCCGACTCGTACCCGGTAAAAACACCATACAAACATGAAAGTACAATTCGTACGGAAACACCATTTCCGTACGATTCGTACAAAACACTGACCGACACAAAAACACATACAAATGTGATCCGGGATGGCGCGTACGCGACATGCGGATGGAGTTAGGCAGCTTTTTACGTACCAGCAAGTACGATTCGTACCGACAGCACTCCGGACGGCTATATTTTTACGGCACACAAAAAGTGCCGGTAAAGCAAAGTACGCCGCGAAGCGTCAG
Source organism: Triturus cristatus (assembly GCF_964204655.1). NCBI lineage: Eukaryota > Metazoa > Chordata > Amphibia > Caudata > Salamandridae > Triturus > Triturus cristatus. Next base: position 410,966,397 of record NC_140590.1, read on the forward strand.
GAAAAGCGGGCACGGTACGCGCCGGACACCCCCCAAGCCCCCCCCATGTCCGCGCCGTACCCCCAACACCCCGGCATGTCCGCGACGTCCCCCCAGCCCCCCCCGTATGTACGGTGCAGACCCCCACCCCTGTATGTACGGTGCGGACCCCCACCCCACCCCCGTATGTACGGTGCGGACCCCCACCCCTGTATGTACGTTGCGGACCCCCACCCCCGTATGTATGGTGCAGACCCCCACCCCCGTATGTACGGTGCGGACCCCCACCCCACCCCCGTATGTAGGGTCCGCACCGTACATACAGAGGTGGGGGTCCACCCTGTACATACGGAGGTGGGGGTCTGCACTGTACATACGGGGGTGGGGTGGGGGTCCGCACCATACATACGGGGGTGGGGTCTGCACCGTACATACGGGGGTGGGGTGGGGGTCCGCACCGTACATACGGGGGTGGGGGTCTGCACCGTACATACGGGGTGGGGGTCTGCACCGTACATACGGGGGGTGTGGGGGTACGGCGCAGACGTACGGGGGGCTGGGGGTACGGTGCAGATGTACGGGGGGCTGGGGGGACATCGCGGACATACGGGGGGCTGGGGGGACATCGCGGACATGGGGGGGGTGTTCGGTGCGTATGCGGGCACATGTTTGGACGTCTCCATGGTTGCTGTGGAGGTTCGCTCCGTACGGGGTTTTTACCATACGGTTGTGGATTCGGACGGACGGGACGGATCGTACTTGCGCGTTCGGACGTCGGTTTACCGAGTCGTACGTAAAAACGTCCGGGGATGTGTCAGACACTTTTTCCGACCCGAGGACGTGTCGGGGTATATTCCCAATACGATTCGTATGGTGTTTTTTACATACGAATCGTACTTGCCAGTTTGTACGGGACTTGTACGATTCGTACGTAAAAAAATCCGGATACGATTCGTACGGGGAATATTTCTCCAGGATCGGAATCGACCCCTATATATTCGAACAATATTCATTACAATGACATTAACGGGGTTTCCCCGACATTTGTTGTGCCAATACTTTTTCATCTTTTCCTATGCCGAGTGCACCAGTTATTATTTACGATTAGGAGCCTAACCTTGCAATATGGCGGCCGTTCTCTGTGCATTTTCGCCGTATATTTTCACTTAGGTCACGTGAGCATCATGGAAATTTTGATCACGTAACGCGAGATCAGGACCATTGACTGTCTATTTGGCCACCCGCATTTTGTTCCTTAATTCGTCCGACGTCCAGCAGTGCCAATTGTCACGTTAGACAATTGCTATATGATAGGTGAGTGTGTAGGAATGTACTTTATCTTTTCCCTTGTTGAGTGCACTAGTGATTATTCACGATTAAAATCCTAACTTTATAAGATGGCGGTCATCCTTCATGCATTTTGCCATATAGCTTAACCCAGGTCCCGCGAGCGTCATGTGAACACAGATAACGTGAGGGTAGATCGGGACCATATATTTCCAATATGACCCCTCGCACTTTGGTTCGTACTTTGCAGATGGCGTTGGTTTATTGCCAGATTAGCGGTGAGAGTGTAGCAATGTTTTTAGCTATCTAGACAGATCATTGTACCAAACAGTTAGAGGCTGAATGGTTGTAATATTCTTCCTTCTCCAGCCAGGTACTTTCTTATCATGGATTTGTACCGATATTGCTGACATTTTGGGGAAGTAGATTGTGCTTATGTCAGACCGCTGACTATTTTCTCCATAGAGGCTTTCTTACACCAATAGGTATGTCATCTTTATGGGGGGTCGCATATTATGTTGTTCATTATTACTACATGGCTACTAGTATACCATTATATTTATTTTTCATAGATTTCCATTGGTGCGTTACAACACGGGTTTATCTGGATACCCATGATTTAGATGATAACAGTCCTCTCACAGTGACTAGTAGATATTCAGGTGAGATTATGCACATGCAACTGTTTGTAGAGATATGGTGTGCTTACTTTCATACTCTACATACGAAGGTCTTCCGTGCATCATCGCTTTGTTGGTGGTGTCGATTACGCTTTCTTGAAGTACATGATAATGTGTTGTGATGTATGGGTGATATTACCATTTTGGAAATCCAAAATAAACATGTACACACCTTCGTAGGGTATTTATTCAAGTATCGCTTGGGTATATCTACGCCCTGGGGCTTTTTACTTTTGGATTGGATTTCTGCCCCACTCTAGTATTGATAGGCAGGTTCATTATGGGGAGGTACTTACTATATATTGGCCCTCAACTATTTATTCATGACTATGTTTTACGCTTGCCCATGTAAGCGTGCCAATGGGCAGGTGGCCATGTTTTTATTTACTTAAGGCTTTTTTATAATTAGATTGAAATTACTTTATGGCCGATCTACATGCAGGTCGTTGTTCGTTTGATTATATTGAAGAAATTATATTTATCGAAGTCTGAAACTCCCAATCGGTGGGTTCCGTCTATTCTTATTTTTGTTTGTATTTTGTGTTCTTAGTCTATGGGCCTCCTCTCTACATTTCGAAGTCACAGTGATATCTGGTAGTGGGTCTATTTCAGTCTCTATCGATATGATTCACATATTTCCATTTTTTAATAAGAAACACTGTATTGGCATGTGCTTTTGAGCACTCAGGTTTGAGCACTTGTGCCAACTAAGCACCATTTTTCTTATGACTTCACTCTTTTCTCCTCTATGGGATTTCTTTCATAGGTCTTTTTCCTCCATCTGATGTCCTTTCTGGTACATAAGAATGAATCATAGTTGAAGTCATTGTATTTGTGCATTTTGTATGGAATATTTATTATACATATCTACTTTTCCAGAATTGAAAAAATCTGAGTACAGACGAAACACATGTCGGCTAGATCGTGTGCTGGGAATTCTTTTAAAGTCAATAAAGACAAGAATCTGCGAATTTGTTTAACTTGGATTGGACTCTCTGTTGGATGTGAAGAACATCAATTCAGTTGATCTTTTTAGAATTGCATGTACCAACAAGTACATTACAATTGCGTTTTCTAATCAACTGATATTAATGTTGGACTGACTATAGATTGAAGGGTGTGCGGTTAAAGCTTATATGGATCTTGAGATACATACAGCATGGTACCAAAGTAACACACTGCAAAGACACAGTGTCACACAATACATACACAATGACATAAAACACGCACATGGTGACACTGCAGCATACAGCACTAATACAGTGAAACACAGATCAAAAATACCATGACACATAGCCCAGAAAACAGTCACACAACACACAGTACAGGGCAGGCGCATTGTGGTACAAAGCACATAAGTCATGACGCGCAGCACGGACAGTGATGGGCACCACACAGCACAAAGATGCAGCAGGGACCACATCACAGCAAAACCCACATCTGTGGCATGCACACACTTGTTGCTGCCGAAAACACCACTCTCACAGGGTCAGACTGATTTGCATATGGCCATGTCTGAACTGGGGTGGCGGAGTGAGCTAAAGAATGATGATGGATTAAACCCAGATCAGTTGACTGGGGGTGAGTGCTTGCATTGTTCAACACTCCGTCCATCATCCCCTTTGGTTTTGCTTTGTTCGCCCTAAGTTGGCAGGGTATGCCCAGACGTAGGTCCCTTGCTCACTTTGCCACTGGATTCAAGCTAGCCTGGCTGATGATGGCTGATTAGCCAGAAACCGGTCAAAGGATGCTTGTTTCCGGTCCAGGGAAGACATGGCTTGGCAGTTCGGGCTGGACTGTTCCCATGATGCACAGGGTCAGACTGATTTGCATATGGCCATGTCTGAACTGGGGTAGCGGAGTGAGCTAAAGAATGATGATGGATTAAACCCAGTTCAGTTGACTGGGGGTGAGTGCTTGCATTGTTCAACACTCCGTCCATCATCCCCTTTGGTTTTGCTTTGTTCGCCCTAAGTTGGCAGGGTATGCCCAGACGTGGGTCCCTTGCTCACTTTGCCACTGGATTCAAGCTAGCCTGGCTGATGACAGCTGATTAGCCAGAAACCGGTCCCAGGATGCTTGTTTCCGGTCCAGGGAAGACATGGCTTGGCAGTTCGGGCTGGACTGTTCCCATGAGGCACAGGGTCAGACTGATTTGCATAAGGCCATGTCTGAACTGGGGTGGCGGAGTGAGCTAAAGAATGATGATGGATCAAACCCAGATCAGTTGACTGGGGGTGAGTGCTTGCATTGTTCAACACTCCGTCCATCATCCCCTTTGGTTTCGCTTTGTTCGCCCTAAGTTAGCAGGGTATGCCCAGACGTGGGTCCCTTGCTCACTTTGCCACTGGATTCAAGCTAGGCTGGCTGATGACGGCTGATTAGCCAGAAACCGGTCCCAGGATGCTAGTTTCCGGTCCAGGGAAGACATGGCTTGGCAGTTCGGGCTGGACTGTTCCCATGAGGCACAGGGTCAGACTGATTTGCATATGGCCATGTCTGAACTGGGGTGGCGGAGTGAGCTAAAGAATGATGATGGATTAAACCCAGATCAGTTGACTGGGGGTGAGTGCTTGCATTGTTCAACACTCCGTCCATCATCCCCTTTGGTTTTACCACTGTCACAACACCATCTAACACACCCAGAGTGTACCACAGCCACAACTTTACCACCAGACCTCAGCCTGGCCTGTTCCTGCCAGTGGAAATGTTTATTATTGCTCTGTGAACATTTATCCACAGCCCCGGTCTGTTCCTGCCTGTGAAAATGATTCCTGTTATGGGAACATCTCTCCACAGACCACTGTCAGCCCTGGCCTGGTCCTGTCTGTGGAGATTATTCATCCCGGTTCTGCGCTGCACAGTGGAGTGGAGCTGCCATGCTGGCCGCAAATCACATTTTAATTTTTATGGTGGGAATGCGGGGTGGGAATGCGGGGTCAGGGGTGGAAGTCATTATGCCCTCCATGCTGCACTCCTTCCCTCCTTCTGACACGTCTCCCTCCCTGCTCTCTCACAAGCAGGCTACATCGTTATAGCTTTTTTTTCTTCTCAATTTTCAGCCATGAATCCGATGCACAGAAGCCACTCTGCTGTGCAATAGGGCTACAAATATTGCAAAAGGCAATAGCTTGTTTCTTCTGCACCAATTGACGGAACACTTTTCCTTTTGCTGTTTGATTTTCTAGGCTCACCTCCAGTGAGAAGGTCAGCCATTTACAGAAGGGAGCCGTCTACTTGCTCGATGCCTGTCCAGAACCATGGGAGACCCTTACATACACGCTGTGCTTGTAGAAAGGCCATGTGTTGCCTCTCTAACTCTTTTCTTTCTTGGAATAATTGACAACCATTCCACATGTCCCAAATAATGTTTGCTCCGTTTTTTTTTTGCACATGCCATCTGATTAGGCCTCAATCTGATGGTATGTGCAAAAAATTAATTGGGCCTGTAATTTACTTTCATCAGCTGCGGCCGCCCCATGCAGCCCCCGAGAGGCTGAGGCAACAATCACAGTAGGTCACGATTAATGTAGGAGAACGAACGAAGCAGCCAGCCTGCATTAGCTTAATTCAGTTCTCCTACTTTAATCACGGCCTGGCCGCCCGCACCACGCGCACCAAATCAAAAATTGTAATCATGATGATGATTGATTCATCATCATAATTACAAATTTTGATTTATTGCCTGCACCCGCGACGGTCCTGTGAGAGGCTGAGCGCACAACCCAGGCCAACTCTGCCCTCCGCCCTGCTCACAGCAAGTCACTCAAAATCAAATAAAATAAAATTGACTCCACCACTGTGCGCGGTGCGAGTCCCTTCCGACCCAGTGCCAACTGTGCCACCATGAATCATTAATTGGCTGCAGTGCAGGGAAAAACTCACCTGCTGTGGGCGGCAGTCGGGGGGATAGCCTAGGAATAATTAAATTATGGCCACCCACAAGCTCCGGTCAAGTGCGCACATTGCCTCTCTGACTCAGTCGTCACTCGTGATGCTACAGGCAGTCTGCGCGAGGCCCAATGCACATGCAGCATGATGACATCAGCCCCGGCCCCCACCCTAAGAGTGGCACGCAGACATGGCTGAGGAGGAGACAGTGCATCATTCTGCGCACTGCGCATAGGCACCTCCTCTTCCTCCTGATTATTGGTTTGCACTGCACAGGTCAATCAGGCTGCGGTGTTTATTTTCCCTGCAGCCCAGGCCGTCCACTCCTGCACCACGGAGTAAGCGGAGACACGGCGGACAGAGAGAGCGGACTCGGAGTAGTAGTCTCAGGAAGTCTGACTGACTGTCTGTCTGAGTCTGACACAGACTGTCTCAGTCTGTCAGACTCAGAGAGACAGTCAGTCAGACTTCTCTTTGAAGTGACTCACGTCACGTCACTCACGGTCGGACCGAAAATCGGCCCCAGCCACAAAACCAGTCCCCATGTGAAAACCGGCCCCTAGCCCATCCAGCCTACCGGGATTGCCCGGTTCCAGGAAGTACCAGTCCGGCCCTGCTGGTGTTCCCCGGTTTGTTTGAAAAGGCTTAATAGCTTTCACAAATATTTTACCATGCATATGCAAGGTCAGGTTTTAGGCGCCACTTAAACCATCAGAAAATCCACCAGAATACGCATCAACTTTCTAAAGCACCTTCTAGAAGGCAGTCTCATCAAGTTAATTATCTGCACCTGTTATTGTTACAAACAATTAGAATATGACCTTTATGAACGTTCTAAAGCACTCTTATATAAAGACCGTCCACACTCCTACCCTTCACTTAGCCTCTTCGCCTGCCACAGACCTTTTTCTCAGCTTCCAGGACTCTGTCTTGCCAGCTCCCTTCATCCTCCCGCTTTGACCTCACCGCAAAGAATGTCCTGCATTAGTCTTGGACCTGGATGGAAAAAAGAACAAGAAGAAAAGGAGGGGCGCATTAACAGACTTGATTTTACTACATGCTGAGCACTGTTGCGACATCGTGCTGCAAACAAAGATAACCAATGCTTTTGTTCAGTTTGTACATACTGTTGGCAGGGCTCTGCCAGAGAGGGCTAAACCCGTCCAAATTTGCTTCTGGGTTTGATGCTTTAATCATACTCAGACCATTTATCAGACTGGTGTGGAAGCCTCCTGCAGTGTTGCTGTTGAGTAGACGAACCACACCATCTTTGACTCTACATGCACGTTCCATCCCAACCCACATTCCCCCGGGATTTGCCACAGGAGCAGTGCCTCCTCTTTAAACCAAGGGCAAGTCTCGGGAGGATTCGGGAACTAGCGTTGCCACCTCATTTGAATCATCTGAGATCCAGGTAGGTGGCTTAGGATAGACAGAAGGCTAAGCCACACACTTACCATTCCTTTCGGGCGGCGCCATGACCAATCAAGACCAAATATTCACGAACGATCTAGCACATGCCTTATCAGGGGACCTCAATGACGCTAACAATCTTCCTGAGTTAATGCAGCAGTTGCAACTAGATCTGAATAGGTTAAAAGCAGAGAATGCAACACTTAAAGAAGAGTTGCAACGAGAGAGGACACATTTCACACAATGGAGGGACACTAAACCCAAAGATAGTCTCCCAGTTTTAACCCAGCCTGTGTTTGGAGAATCATTTCAGAGAGGGGAATTTACAACTTCTGACCAGAATCTGCATGTATCTGTCTCTACACCCAGTCCTGTACCCTTAGCAGCTTCAGAACACTTTCATGGTAACAGTACTAAATTTACAGCCTTTAAGAGTCAAGAACAGGAAAAGCTAAGGCTCTCGACCAGAAGGGAGATCATCTCCTGGAAAAAAGCCATACAGATGTCACAATTTCTGAGACATGTAGGAACACAAATTCCAAGGCATCTGACTATCTGAGTCACAGTAATCCTATCACCACAGCGGAGTCACATAATGTCCATGCTTATTGACTCAGGGGCTACAGGCAATTTCTTTGATCTGACCCTAGCTGCCAAGCTCAGGCTCACAAAAGTTCCCAAATAGAAACCTGAGCCTGTGCGAGCAGTAGATGGTTCAGAGTTGTCCTCTGGACTAATTTGTTTTCAGACAGAGGTTCTAACATTAGTGTGCGAAAATGGGCATTCTACTTGTCTTTGATCTAATAAACAGTCCCACCTTTGGGGTAATTATGGGAGTACCTTGGCTAGATCACCATAATCCAAACATTGATTGAGTACACCGCACCGCAACCCTCGACTCACCATTCTGCACTACTACCTGCTAACAAGAGGCTCCAGAGGTAGGAATACCTCTGTATTGCACCTTGATCCAAGGAACAGAAAACCTTAAACTACCCAAAAAATACCAGAACTTTCACAATGTTTATGACCCAGTGAAAGCAACCCAACTGCCCCTTTGATACACCTCCTCCTGGGAGCAACGCTGCCCTGCAGTAGAGTTTACATGTTGACAGAACCTGAAACTCAATATATGCGCAAATATCTGGATGAACTACTAGAGGTTTTATACGTCACACCACATAGCCTGTGTCTTCCCCACTCATCTTTGTACCCATGAAGAATGGGGAGTTGGGGACTTGTGTGGATTATAGGGCGGCCAAGAAGGGGATTATTAAGAACCATTATCCTCTCTTGTTAATTCTGGTACTACTTGAACAGGTCAGAAATTCCACCATTTACACAAAACTAGATATATGGGGAGCTTACCACTTAATCTGCGTACAAGAAGGTGATGAATGGAAAACCGTCTTTAGGACTAGGTTCGGGCTGTTTGAGTATACTGTTATGCCCTTCTGCTCTGTAATGCTCCAGCAGCATTTCAATATTTCATTAATGAGGTCTTGAGTGAGTTTTTGGATGTTTGTGCAATCATCTACATAGATGACATTCAGATTTACTCAAACTCAGAACAAGAACATGTACAGCATGTACGTGGCATCTGGCAGCGCCTTAGGGAAAACTCTCTCTTTGCTAAATTAGACAAATGTTCCTTCCATGTACAGTCAGTAGAGTTTCGGCGCTATCACTTATCTCCGACAGGCATCATTATGGGCCCTAAAAAGGTATATGCCATTAGCAATTGGCTAACTCCAACAAATGTCAAGGAAATTCAACATATACTTAGCTTTGCTAATTTATATCGTAGTTTCATTCTTCAGCATCCCAATCCAGACCAGCCCTATTAAATCAAAGCTTATTCCCAAAAACATCTACCAGCGGAGCAAAACTAGATGATGGCTAAAAGAGAACTTATGACCATCAAACTGGTGTTCACTCAATGGAGGAGGCATTACCTACGGAGGGTTAAACATACAGTCACATTATTCTCAGATCATAAACATTTACAATTCGTAACGCCGATAGGGCTCTCACATTTGATGGCTGCATTTCTTTAGTGGGTAAGATTTCATCATCATCTATCGCCCAGGGACCACGCAGTTACAGTCTGATGTTCTTGCTAGAGTGGCGTATGCTCACTCTTCCCATTCCACATCAGACTCCCTAATTGTCATTCCACTGGAAAAGATAGTCGCAGTCAGCGAGGGTTACACCTTTATGGTGGCCTTACATGAAGAATATAACTAAAGGGCAAAGAATAGATCAAAACATTTAACCATACTATCACAGACAAGCTGTTCCTTCACTCTCAGAAACTGACATCCCTGCTATAGAAGTAAGACGTCAGGTAATTCAGTTGAATCACAACACAGCATTAGCAGGGCACCCCGGTATAACAAAAACAGTAAGGAATTGTACAAAAACCTTCTGGTGGAACAGCATGCAGAACGATATACAAGAATACGTATCTGGTTGCCCAGCTTGTGCACCAAACAAGAACACCCATGCTGCACCTGCAGGCTTATTACAGCCTCTGCCTATACCCCCAGTTCCTTGGCACATCATTACTCTGCATTTTATTACTAACGTTCCAGCAAGTGATACCTTCGCTACCATTTTAGTAGTTGTGGCGATGTTCTAAAAAACACCACAAACATCCCTCTCAAAAAGATACCCACCGCCGCAGAATTTTGTTAAATATTCATTGATCATATCGTAAGACTATATGATCTACCGACTAAAATCATCTCTGATAGCGGAGTTCAGTTCACATCTACATTTTTTAGAACTCTCTGCGATATGTTAGGACTAGAGTTAGCCTTGTCATCTGCCTTCCACCCACACACCAATGGCAAACTGAATGGGTCAACCAATCCCTAGAAACTACACTAAGATGCTTACGATCCACGTACACTAGACAATGGGATCAGGCCTTACCCCTAGCTGAATTCACCTATAATAATAGCACCTACTCAGCCACAAACTACACACCCTTCTTCTTCATCTCAGGACAACATCCTCAGGCCTTTCCCATTGAAACATCAGGCGTTTCTACTACGCTACCTTCAATCACAGAAAGATCGGAACAACTGAATGAGATTCAAAAACACGCTAGGAAGAGTTTAGCAAAAGCCAAATTGGCCATGAAAGTACAGACTGACAAGTATAGAACTCCAGCACCTATATACAAGGAAGGAGGCAGGGTATGGTTATCAACAGAACACCTACAACTAGAAGGCCCAATGAAACTACAACCACAGTTTACAGGTCCTTATGACATTATCAAGATAATTAATCCAAGTCAACGTCAAGCTACGGCTTCTCCTGAATACACTATTCACCCAGTGTTTCACATTTCACTAATCATGCTATACCTCCCTGCCAAACAAAAATATACCCCACTCCCACCCGTTCTGATTAATGGTCAAAAAGAGTGTGAAGTTTGCTGTATCTTGGACTTTAAACAATTTCTGGGAAAACTATATTACCTTATTGATTGGAAGCTTTATGAGCCCTCACAGCGTTCCTAGGAACTGGCCTCCTCAATTCATGCCCCCCGTCTGGTGAGGCAAATTCATGCCCTCCACCCCACCAAACCACGACCTGTAAGACTGCCTTTTGGAAGGGCGAGTGTCAGGATTCCTACCACAGCTCACCTCTCCTGACTAACACAATATACAAGCATGGCTCATATCATTCCTCCCAATACTTATGAATGAACAAACATCTTGTACATTGGCTTTTGACCATATTACATACTATTGGTAATAGCCAGCTGCAGCGGGTGTTTCCCAGTTTGTTTGAAAAGGCATAATAGCTTTTACAAATGTTTTACCGTGCATATGCAAGGTCAGGCTACAGGCGCCACAGAAACATCCAGAAAATCCATCAGAATAAGCATCAAGCAACTGACATTAGTGAACTCAATGTGAACCTTCTGGAAGACAGCCTTCATTAAATTAATCCCCTGCTCCTATTCATTGTTATTCTTGCTGTACTATTTTTCTTTCTAGGGATCACTTCTCCTCTACATCTCGTTGTCTTATTCCCATTATCCAAAATCTAGCCATTACGAGTTTTGCCGTTCCTCCTTTTTTGTTCATTGGCTTCTATTCATACCAGAACAAGTATACCACCTTTAAGATGGCTGATTTTTTTCCCCTTTCTTTCCCCGACAAACTTGCGAGTCACATGACTATCATGCCTTCATGTGACTGATGGACTCTCGCATTCTGCTTTTTTAGGCTGACGATTACGCAGAATCGGTTCGGACCTCAGAGACTCCCTCAATCTTTATACCACTTCAATTTGTCAACATTGCCTGCGTCCTCTTCAACATTGATTTACTGCCATTACTATTGAAAACCATCACGATTGAAACGATCGTCTCTTTTCTGCTCAGCCCTTTCCTCTTACCATTTGGTGCCACATATGGACGTCTCGTAAATACACTTAATGTACCTGTGCTCCCCTCCCCGCATTTTGCAGACTGTTCATGATTTTACCTTCCTTCTCTCCTACCCTTCTTCTATCTTTTCTACTATAGATGAATATACATTAAGACATATGGGGCCTCATGTAGGTAGCCAAATACCGGTCGGTAACGGCCGATTTTCGGTAAATATGCCGTTACCGACCGGTATTCAGACAAGTGAGATGTAGGAGTCCAAAAACGACTTTTCGGTAAATATGAGGCGGTAAATACCGAATCATATTTACCGAATTCTAAAATACCGAATCAGATTTACCGAATACATACTTAACGAATCGGTAAATATGAAGTGGTAAATATGAAGTGGTAAAAATGAAAATGACATGTAGGAGCACTCGGTAATTAAGAAATCCAAGAAAATCGGTAAATAAGAGTCGGTAATTAACACGATTGAAAGCAGGTGGTAACCATCAACAGTGCATATAAGCAATCCCAAAATGCAACAGCGTGGACAACATGGCCGCTATGTATGTCATTGCAAGGCGCCTACGTCTACAGGCAGCAGGACTGAGGGCTTGGCGACGGGAGGAACGCATCTACAGACAGCGCATCACACTATTCCACCTGACTGATGCAGAGATACATGAGAGGTACAGGCTACACCCCGAAACCATCATGGACTTAATCAGGGACCTTCACCCACTCCTGGACCAGCCAATAAGAAGGGCGCACGCCATACCCCCACATGTGCAGGTGCTCTGCAGCCTACATCTGCTGGCATCCGGCAGTTATCAGGTGGTGATAGCTGCGGTGGGTGGTGTATCCCAGAGTTGCCTGTCACGTTTCTTCAGGAAGTTCCTGGATGCCATGATGCAGAGAATGCACCACTACATCAGCTTCCCCAACACACAGGCTGCACTGCAGAAAACAAAAACAGACTTTTATCACATGGCACAGTTCCCCCATGTCATCGGCTGTATTGACGGTACACACATCCCAATCTGTCCACCAGCTGACACAGAGCACATCTACAGGAACAGGAAGTCCACCCACTCCATCAATGTGCAGGTGATCTGTGATGCAGGGAACATCATCACAGATATTGTTGCAAAGTTTCCTGGGAGCACCCACGATTCGTACATCTTCCAGAATAGTGGGATCTACACACGACTGAGTGCCGGAGAATTTGGAGAGGGATACCTGCTAGGTGAGTAACAGTGACGCCCCTTGCAACCTGCAAATCATAGTGTAAAGAAGCATGTGACTGATGTTTCCCTTTAACTCATCTAGGCGACAGTGCATATGCATGCCGGTCATTCATCCTCACTCCCTACCTACACCCATCAACCCAGAGTGAGAGACGATACAACGTGGCACACAAAACAACACGCAATGTGGTGGAGCGCACGTTTGGACTACTGAAGAGCAGGTTCCGCTGCCTCCACAAGAGCGGAGGCGCACGCCAGTACACACCCATCACCTGCTGCAAGATTATTGCCACTTGTGCAATGCTGCACAACCTTGCCACGAAAAAAGGTACAGATGTGGAACTAACATATTTTGAGGACAACGAGGATGAGTCAGGCCAGCCACAGGGCAACGCAGCTAGAGTGCCAACTGCAATCGATGGGAGAGAGAGACGGACAGAGATCACATGCAACTATTTCTGAGTAAGTAAGGGGACACAGCCAGTTGTGATTAGTCATGACGTAGTTTTAATGTGGCACCACGCCATGAACACATGAACAAGCCAATCTGGCAATATACCATCTATACAAGGAGTATGTCCAGGGTTACGTCACCCATTGGGAAGTGGCTAAGCAGGGCCACATCAATGTTTGCGCATACGCGCTGCAGTTGTGGATGGCACGGCCTGTGCATCCTCACTAGAGCCAACCCCAAGCCGCCTGCTGCTCCTGCGTCCTTCTGGGACGGGGGGTGTGATGCTGCTCCTGCTGCTGGTGTCGATGCTCTCCGCAGCATCCCCTGCAGCAGTTGTCGACGCCTGACTAGTAAATAGCACCCCTAGTGCACTTGTCACCTGCACCATCCCCCGAGACAGGTCGCTGCAGCAGTGTGTTAGGCCCTCCTGCATCGTCACAGAGCGCCGGCACAGTAGAGAAGTCGCAGTTGCCAGACGGTTGAGTGCCCTGTTGGTAGTGTCCCTTCTCTGCCGTTCCCGGCGCCGTGCCTCGATGTCAGCATCTAATTTGCTGCACAACTGCTGGATTGACTGGGACATGTCCCGAATGCCCGCAGCCATGCCGCTGATGTTATTGTCCATGTTGACTAATGTAGTTTTCATCACCCGCATGTGCCTCTGGACTGTCATGACTGCCTTTGTTTGCAGGCGCTGTTGTTTCAACATTTGGCCCTCGAGACCCAAGAAGACACCATGGCCGTCAATGGGTGCTGGTGGACTCTGGACACGCGACCTGCGGCGCCCTCTTGCTCCCGTCTGTGCTGCCTGTGAGGTGTGGGGCACAGTGGCATGGCTCCCTTCCTGGGGCCTGGTGAGTTCTTCAGGGCCCATGCTGTCGTCTGACGAGGTGTCTAAGGCTCGTAGCCTGGCTGCTGGACGCCTCCTCATTCCCACACCTGCAAGCGGAGATGTGGCCGGTGATTCAAACATGAGTGGCGATGCTGGCTCTGGGTGAGGTGATGCTGGCTCTGAGTGAGGTGATGCTGGCTCTGGGTGAGGTGATGCTGGCTCTGGCTGCGGCGAGGCTGCCTGTGTTGGTGGTGCGGCTGCCAGTGGGCCTGCTCCCTGGTCTGAACTTGTGCTGGCTAGAGGTGATATTTGTGGCCGGTGTGCCGTCTCTCCTGCAGCATGCCCTGTCCTGCATGATGTCACATCTGTGGACAGAAATACAACATTGGCTCAGTGTCCCCGAAGGGCTGCATTGAAAGCGTCACAATAAATAATTTCACATTCCAAAATGTCCTCTGTCTCCTTGTGCCTCGAGTGCGTGACATGCCTTGTTGCCCTGTAACATTTACGTCATGGTTGGTGTTTCCCTGACTACATCTCCCGGAATGCATTGCCTGTCTGCACTGACACGTGTGGACTGCAGTGTGATTCTCGTTTCACAATGGGGGATGTGGGATAGGGATAGGGGGTGCTACATTGCTGTGCTTTCGTCTTACCTTGTTGTGTGGCGGCTCTGGCAGAGCTGTCGGCGTCCCCAAGACCCACGACGCTCTCTTGCTCGATTGTGGCCCCCACCAGCTCCTCCAGTTCGGTGAGGGCAGGTGCCCTGTTGGTTCCACCTCCAGTCTGGCTGGCCTCCTTCTGGATGTCGCCCATCTTCCTCTTGGTTACAATCCTCAGGTCATACCAGCGCTTCTTTAGGACCTCTATGTCCCTGTGGGTCACTCCCACAGCATTCACATGGGCCTGGATGGCCAGCCATATGTTGCGCTTTTCAGCCTCAGGCACTTGCAGGGATTGCCTTCCAAACAGCTTCTGGTGCTGCTTCACCACCTCCTCCACCAGCACCTGGAGTTCCTTGGGGCTAAATTTCAGCTTCCTCCTCCTTTCCCCTCCGTCTCTCTGTGTTCTCTGGCTGGACATGATGTTCGTTTTCCCGCTCGCACAGGCACCGGCTCCCTGCCTCTCCTCTGCACTCCAAGCCTCTCCAGGGTCGGCTAATTATGTACACCTGCCTGGGTGTGGCCACTTCCTGGTTGGGTGGGCTGTGGTTGCACAGGATTAGCTGTTTCGTCAAGTCATGTGATTTTATTTACCGATTCCGTACATACCGATTCGGTATTTTCCGATTCGGTAAATACCACCTCGGTATTTTCCGATTCGGTAAATACCACCTCGGTATTTTCCGATTCGGTAAATACCACCTCGGTATTTTCCGATTCGGTAAATACCACCTCGGTATTTACCGATTCGGTGAATTCCGATTCGTGATTACCGAATGTTACCGAATCGGTAACTGTTACCGAATTTTTACCTACATATAACTTACCGATTCTAATTTACCGATTCGGTACGGCTCGGTATTTAAGAAACGGTAAAATTTATTTACCTACATGAGGCCCATGGTGAGCGATTATTTTTATTACCCCTCACAATTTTAGTTTTTTTTAAAAATAAGCAGCACTGTCTTAACACATGGTGTCTCTTATAATGCATTTTGGAATGATTTTACTATGCAGTTTGAATAATATTAATATGGTTCATGTCTGTTGCGCATGGGAGTTTAACAAATATAGATACTCACACGGTTAGTAACTTTACTTGCAACCACTTTAACCTGCCACCTAATAAGTTGTACAGGAACACTCTGCTTATGACCATATCATGATAAGCTTAAATATAAGCACATAAATTCTAGATAAGAGAATATCTGCATGTTATTCCATCAGAACGCTATGTTTGGCTGTTACCTTGCTAAAATATCAATGCGCCTGCCATCATATCATATATACGTTGTATTGAAGAATATTGCTGTTACTAATGATGTGATGGTGTGATGTAACCAACCCAGATATGTACTATATTAACCTTATGCTCATAACATACATTTTTTCCATTCCCCTTTTTTCCATTCCCTCTTTTTCTCTCTAATCTCCTTTTTCCTACTAAATGTTCCACCCCTTACGTCAGGTACTTCCCTGTTTACCCTTATTTGCAATTCCTGTGTCTTTTCTACTTTTTGTATTTTTATGCCCTTGCACCATGCATTATGATATAATAATGTTGTACTGATCAGCCTTGCGAAAGCCCTTGGTGGGATAGCCAGATGGGCAAAACACGTATTAGCTGTTCATTCTCTACGCTATCTTGATTACTTGTTCTCAGAACCAATAAAAGGAGGAACCATTATGCATTGACGTTGGAATTTGGAGAATTTCTTCCAAGACTAAATTTATAACCTGCAGGAGCTGTCCCTTCATTGACAATTATTTTCCAATTTCGGTGGACCTTGGGGTGTAACTACCGGACAGGCTTTTCTGCATTTGCATTATGACTTAGGGTCCTGTCTAGTTACACGTGAAATCCCTTCAGCTGCACACCCCTACTTTACTACTAGCAGTAATTTTTACATTGTGAGAGAACCTTATTTTCTTTTGGTATTAGACAAATCATGGCTTCCTAGAAATTGCCATCATAGGTGCAATTAATGCTGAAAAAGTCTAACAAAAGGAAAAGGTTAGGAAGGGGGAAGTTTGCAAAATGATGATAAAGTTCAATGGTAACATCATGTGGTCCAGGTGTTTTCCCTCTTTGTATGATAGAGACTGTATGAGTGATTTCTGATAAAAAGTTGTCTGTATCTAATGATTCAAAATCAATATGTTGGGATTGGGGGGATGCAATAGATTGAAAATAATTGGTCAACTTTGCTTCAGAAGGGTGTTTTTCTGGGGACTATAAATTAATATAAAAATTGACAAATTCATTAAAAATATCTTTGTCCATATATGGAACAGCCCCTTCACTGTTTCCTAAAGACTCTATCGTAGTTCTATCTTTTTTAACATTTAAGTAATTCACAAGTTCTTTACTCATCTTAATTTGGCCACCATAATATCTTGCACTTCTCTTCAATAAATAAATAGACATGACATCTGTAGTTAATCAATGGAAAGTTAATTTGGTGTCTATTAAGCTTTGTAAGGAGGCTTAATTTTTGTAGGGACAATAGGAGTATTCCTGTGTTTTTATTTTCTGAAGACGTTGGTTTTATTGAGCTTCCATGAGTTTTTTAGTGTGAAACAAAATTAAAAATGACACCTCGAGCTCGTAACCAAGTATCCAGTGCGGAATATTCTTGCTTCACTCTACATGTCCGACTTCTTTGGCGATCTGCTCACGACTTCCGACTTCCGTGTTCGTCACATGCACTGGATACTTGGTTCCGAGCAACAACCAAGACAGCAAGAGTACAAAAAAGTGCAATGTGTTCCTTTCTGCTGAGAAATGACTTCCAAACCCCTTTGAGAGAATACTCCGATTCATAATAGTGTCCTACACCGCAGTTCTAAGTCCTGAGGAAGACCTTCCTTAAATCCTCTCGGTCCCCACACGAAGATCAAAACGCGTCGGCACACCCTTCACTCACGCCTTCACTTCACGAGGCCAAGAGTATCGCCATATCAAACTGAAAAGAGATTATGGACATTCAGGTTTAACCAACCGATGCTGGTTTAAACAGATATAAAATGCACTAAGGCGTCCTCTGACCTCCACACTATCTGGACCGTCTACTGAATTAGTATCGAGTAGGATATAGATCCCGATACACGTTTATAATGAAGTAGGACCTTTCTGATTTATGACACTGTTCATGCAATGTTTTGTAAAGATGATTTATGTATTTTGTCTCCCATGCACTGTATATAGAGTATCTTTTTGTATTATAACCATGCACTAATATGTAAAATAGTATCAGAATGAAAACATGTGTTCAAATTTTGAAACAAAAAAAAGAAAATACAAAAGTATGAAGTGAATTAGTATTGATGAAACACGAAACATTGCGTATTAAATACTTTGAATAATTCATGTTTGTTAATTTACCCACTTGCCTAAGTAGCAACAAGAACCCTAGTTCATTTATGAACAAATACGGAGGTAATACGTTTAGACCTAAGCATTAAACAAGACTAGCGAATTCATGGTCAAAAAGGCAGCATTTCATTGTACTGTTTAATAGATCCCAGCCTCTTTGGTCCTGAACTGAATCAGTCCCCTTTCTTTTGGACAAATCAAAGGAATCCCATATCATGGCAAAAGAAAAAACTCAGAAGTACAATTTTCAAACTGAGAAGTTAAATTAGTAAAATGAGGGAATAGAGGGAAAAGAAAATAGAGTACAGCAACAGAAAAGAAAACAAAAAAGAATGCTTCAAAAAAAGGGACATAGAGACAGTACAAGTCATACAAATGATCACTGAAAAACATACCTAGGAATACAAATAAAGATGAGTGGAGGGTGGGAAAATGACGGAGACAACATCTTTACCAAAGAAGACAAGGAGAGCAGCTAAGAATTGAAATAGGGCATCACATGGAATTGGGACCAGAAGATAAAGAGGTAGAAAAATAAACAACCGTATAAAACAAGAAAAATATGTAAATAGAGCTTGTCATTAAGAGAGAAATATACCATAATAACAAGTCACAAAAGATACAGTTGTAACTGATTGATTATGAAAGAAAAAATTGTAAGGAACAAATTAATATTTAAGTAATTCTTAAAGTTTCCATGTCTTCTCCTCCATATTACTGACTGTATCTCCTGAGAGTGACAGAATCTTCATAAGTAGAAGCTTTTTCTTTATAAGTCATCTTAAATAAACATGGATGGATTAAACCAAATCTATCATTCATGGCTCTCAACTGAGGATGCATGTTCAGGAATTGTTTCAGATGGTCTGCTGTAGCTTTTGCCATGTCCCAGGAGAAGTAAAGTCTGCGACCAGCCCAGAATATTTGTTTTTTAGGTTTAACAGCAGGTATGACCTGTATAAGGTCTGTATATTGCAAGAAAAATAGAATAACTCCTCTCGGTTTAATAAAACCACTGGGACCAAGTTGGTGCGCCCTTTGAATATTGAGATGAGTAGGCATTTCCAGAAGTTTGGGGCGAAAAAACAGAAAATACACAGTCAGATCAGAAACCTCAGTGTTTTTGGGAAGACCATAAATGTGAAGGTTATTTGGTCAATTTTGGTTTTCAAGGTCCTCTGTCAGCTTTTTAAGTAGGGAGATCTCTGACTCTAAATTAGCAACACATGAGGGTGTATTGTCAAAATTATCAGTGTTTTGCTCTTCCGGTAGAACTTGCAATTCCAATAACGACCATTTATAATCCAAATGTTGTGAAGTCTTGGAAGCTTCTTTCATAAAGGGTTTTAATGCACTAATTTCCTCAAGGATCACTTCCTTGTTTGATCCCATGAGCATTTTACCAAGCGTAGACAATTTCGGAAGTGTTGCTGGGTTAGTGTCATAGTTCTGCATGGTATTGTCATCTATATAATTATAGGTAGAG
This sequence comes from Triturus cristatus, assembly GCF_964204655.1. NCBI lineage: Eukaryota > Metazoa > Chordata > Amphibia > Caudata > Salamandridae > Triturus > Triturus cristatus. The sequence goes on from NC_140590.1 coordinate 410,986,094, forward strand.
TCAGAGTCTGAGAACAAAATAGTAGTTGAGGCTCCAGACAGTTAGTTTAAGGTTAATTTTTTTCCCCATATCAGATAAATGGACTAAAAAAGGGGGCAATTTTAGTGAAACAACAGTCACAAATGTAAAATGTAAGCAAAAATTCAAATGCAAGGATTAGTAGCAACTGAAAAACAGTAATTATGAGCCACCGAGGAAGGAAAAAGTCTTGTGCAAGAAAAATTATAAAAATAGAATTACTTATGTACTGGATTACAGATAATTAAAAGGTTGGTATGGTACATAGATGAGTACCAGCAGCATAGATTTACAAAAGCATGAAAAGTGGCTCAGGAAACCAAGTTGAAACATATAGGCAAATGGTGGGTCTCCTATAAATGATTGAAAGAAGGCAGGCAGACTGCTGTATAAAGTGATATGTTGGTGCAAGGAAAGTGCAAAAAATAAAAGAAATGCACTTACTGCCTTACAACAAATCAGGCGCAAATACTTGAGTTGACTAAAAAAAGTCCCCATGGCCGGCTGCATGTTAGAAAGAAGAGCCAGCTTTTGAAGGAGATTGCTATAGAAACAAATATTATTGTGTGAGACACTTACTGCCTTACACCGGGACAGGGGCATAGTATTATGTTGATGACAAAAGTCCCTGATGCTGGCCGCATGCTGGAAAGAAGAGATGATAATGAAATGCAAAGCAAGTGACTGAAAGAGGCTGATTTGCAAGAAGGCACTCTCACCGCCCTTCAAAATGGCAGGCGCGACCTCACATTCTGACTGAGATTCCCCCAAAACTGGCAGCGCTTTGTAATGAGGAGCTGGCAAGTTGAAAAATTAATCCAGCGACTCACATGGTGCTCAGGAGGATGTCCTCACTGCCGTTGAGTGCTGGAAAGGCCCCCAAACTGTAAAAAAGCTCCCGGCTCATACCAGAGCTCAGAAGTGTGCTACAATCTTGGATGGCGCTCAAACCACACCCCCTGGAGAAAACATTTGTATTTACATTTTAGTTGAATGGGAAAGCCTTAGACAAGTCTTCATTGAGAAAATTCAAATTCACTTTCATTAAGCAAACTGAAGAGTGTAACTAAACTTTATATTTAATATAAACTAAATCATTTATAAATTTAGACACTTTAGAAGTATAAGATAATGAACAAACATTTTAAAATGACTGTTTATTTTGGGAAATAGTCACACTTAGTTTGGTAACCTGGATATTTTAACCATGGGTTCAATAAATATTTGACTTTATTTTATCTCTGCTTTTGGGTTTGTGCTTGGATTATTAATAGACACTTGATGAGTATTGCATATGTGAGTAGCTCCTTGGTGCTTACATTAATTTAAGTTACATATGTGGCACTGCACTCGAGTTTTGAACTCATACTACACTATTATTTTCCGTACACTCAGGTATATGCACACACACTTACCCTCAGTTGAGTTCTACCAGTTTGGGAAGGGTTTATGTCTACTTACTGCAGCCACATACCTGAGAAAGTGGGGCCCCTGTGTAGTAGACCTACTGTGCCAAGATACATGTTAAACGTAAAGGGCCTAGAAGGAGTTTTAAGTAGAGCTCCTACAGTCAGTACAGATACCCACAGAGACCATACTGACCTGTAGCTAGAATGGTCCAAGACCCTCTTTACAACAGTGGTATTGAGAGGGATCAGGACATCAATAAAGCATATAGACCAGTTGTCCCTGTCAAGTGGGGTGATGGCTTAGGTCATGTGGACAGAATGATTACCACGCTGAAGACTGACAGCAGAACTCACAGCTGATGTCACTTTGGTGGCATGTTGGAAAATGTGTAAATTGCAACATAACACAGTAAATATCTTTGTAAATGCTTAACAGTGATCTTTCAGGAATCTCACTTTTGCTCTTTGCTAACTTTAAAGTAGTTCTTAATGACTCTTTCTTGTACTTTTCCTTTAACTGTTAGACTAAACTTGAGCAGCAGAAGGAAGCAATTAAAAAGACCTTGGAGGACATGACGAAAATTAACTGCACAAACATTAAGAATGCATCAGAATTAGAGGTGAGAAAACATAAAGGGATTATTCACCTGATACTGGTCATGTTTACTTCAATATGAGTTTGCTGTAGTCAGCTAAGAATGTTCCGCACAACAGTGGCGTAACGAAAGTTGAAGGGTCCCCCCTGCAAGGTACACAGAGAGGCCCCCGCTCCAGATTTATTCCAGAGCTCTCCGGTGTGAGTACAGAGCTGAGGGGGCCCCCTGCAGCTCGGGCCCCCCGCACTGTGGGGGATGCGGGGGCCTGTGTTATGCCCCCGCATAGATTCTGATTTAACTATGCATAATCCTGTATTTTGTCACAGTGATTGCGACAATTTATTGGAATAAAATATTAGCTGACATGACATATACAGAGATCAGGTAATATTCCTGTAAACAGGTAAATAACAGTTTCTCCACTATGCTTCTGTGTCCCCATGGGCCACTTGCCCTCTGCCACCTCACTCAGGAATTTCAAGAGACATCAGTGCAAACCATTATGCATTTTGTGTTTATGTTATTCAGAAGCCCTTGGTAGAAAGCATTCTTGTCAGTGATATTTAGACTCAACGTCTATACTTTGTTCCAAAGCTCATGTTAAGTTTAATGTGACATATTTTTCTTTCTCATAAAGGGAAAATTTGAAAGCCAAAAATTCATTAACTCATTTGATGAGATGCACTTCATGGTTAAGACGATGAAACTGCAGCTGTGCCTTGGCATAGATGAAGATCACCAGCTTGTTTTAGATGCCATAGAGAAGAAAGTGGAGAAGTCAAAAAAGCAGCAAACGTCCTTGAGAGATTACATCATCTTTCTGGAGAAGAAGCTTGCTCTGCCAGATGTAGAACTATTAAGGGTGAGCATCCATTTTAATATCTTAAAAACGTAAGATTTTCTTTGCTTTACCTAGGAGCTTTGTATAGCATGCTATTAAATGAATACTTCTTAGTTATTCAAATCGCTAAATGCACACAGGACAGAATGAGTTAAACATTAACGCAGATGGTTTTCTTTTCAGTTTGAAAGAAAGATTTTATTGATGCAAGCAAAGGTATCCATACAAAAGTAATAACAGTAAATGCTTGTCAAAGTATTTCATTAACATATGGCTAAAGAATGCGATAAGTTCATGCCACTACAACACAATAGATTATACTGCACAAAATGAAAAACAGATTCATGAGTAAGAAAGAGGCCATTAATACAAAGAGATTAAATCATAACAGTAGTGGATTTGGGAATAAATCTGGGAACGCACAAGGGGTTCAGGGGGGCTTGAAAACCTCTTGCTGGGATGGTTTTGGCTGGGAGCATTTTTTGGCACACATGTCAATGTAAAATGTAACAGGGGACCACAGGTCCAGACGTTTAGTTGCCAGCCGTATGGGATATACAAAAGAGGTGTCCAGTCTGTGATTATGGCAAACTGCATACCACCATGCCTTGTAAGAAATCTTTGTAAAATCCTTTCAATTAACAGTGATCTGCTGAAAAGCAGCCGCTAACAACAAATCAATAATTTTAGTATTAACTGGGATATTCTCCCAACACGGTGAAAGACTCCCCAAGAAAATATGAGTGGTAGAAAAGGGAAATGTAGTGTCAAAAATTAAATTAATTTGGGACCAGACTTGCTTCCAAAAACTGTGTACAAGCGGGCACAAAAATAACGCGTGCAGTATGTCAGCCTTTGGGGAAGAACATGACCAACAGGTATCTGGGGTGGATGCAAAGCTTTTGCTCAGAGCACTTGGAGTGAGTAGGAGTCGGTTATACACAAAGAACAGCGTTTGTGTGAGATTAGCTGCCCTGGAGGACTTACGCAGCTTGAGCCATATGTTATTTCAGAGAGATAATGGCCACGAAAGCTGAAAATCTCGTTCCCAGGCGTCTTCCACTTTAGATTTCTGTCTAGGGGTATCTGTCCCCTGTAAATGCTTATATATACTAGAGGCTGAGGGTGTAGTCTTAAGTAGGGAGGAAAGTTGTGAGGAAGAAGTCCGGGAAATGGGGGACTGGGACATAGCAGAGAATCAATCAAACCTATCCATCACAGCCAACTTGAGTAAATTATATTTATGTAGGAATGAGTCAGGCAAGTCAAAACGCTGTTTAAGTGAATGAAAGGTCATAAAATTTGAGTCTGAGAATAACTGACGTATCCATATTAAACCCTTACGACGCCAGGTCTTCCAATAAATTGGTTTACCATGAATAACTAAGTCTTTATTATGCCATATTGTTGAACTCAGGAAGTAATCAGTAGTGTCCGGGGGGGGAGGGTATAACAGCTAAAAGCTTGGAGGTAAACTTAATTATAGGAGAGGACACCGCCTGCGGCTTACGCGAGAAGGAAAGATATTCTGAGAAGGAGAAGGGAGAAAGGAAAAGACGCTCTGTTCTAAGCCATAGAGGGCAGTTCTCTGAGGGATCAAGTAACCAAAGTGAAGCCTGTCGCAAAAGGAAAGCTCTTTGATAAACCTGAAAATCAGGGAAACTGACTCCTCCCTCTGTCTTGGGACAAATTAATTTAGCTAGAGACATTCGAGGTCTCTTTGAGTTCCACAAGAAAGAAGAAAGGGTGGAATTAATCTTTTTAAAGAACTTGGCAGGGATAGGGACTGGAATATTAGAGATGGTGTACATTACAATGGGTGACAGCATCATCTTTATAGTGTCCAACCGACCCCACCATGATAAGTAAAGTGGGTGCCACTTGGCCACTAAGTCAGCAAGTTTCTGTATACATTTGTTTAAGCATAGCGCTACTGTGTCTGATATTGAGGGGGTGACGTACATGCCTAAATATTTAATATGGGAGGGGCTCCATGTGAAGTTTGAGGCGCTAAAATCTGCTTTAAAGGTATACTTGGTCAGGGGAAGAATCTCACACTTGTCGTTATTTAACTTGTAACCAGAAATTTGGGAATATGCCTGTACGTCTGCCAGAAAGGCAGGAATGGAGGCACTAGGATTGGACATAAAAAGTAAGATGTCATCCGCATAAGCAGCCAGTTTAAGGTGAATGCTTGCCGACTGAAAGCCATATAAATTCGGATTCTGACGGAGCTTAGAAAGAAAGGGCTCCAAGGCTAAATTAAAAAGGAAAGGAGAGAGAGGGCAGCCCTGACGGACTCCCCTACCCAAATCAAATTACGAGGAGATCAGACCATTAGCACAGATAGCCGCCCTTGGGTGGGAATAAAGAAGAGAGATCAAGGATACAAACTTGGGACCGAAACCAAACCAACGAAGAGTATAAAATAAATAAGTCCATTCAACTCTATCGAACGCCTTCTCAGCATCGAGCGCAATTGCCGCTAGGGGGTGCTTTAAGGATGAGGATTTAGACAGGACATCGAAAAGGAGTCTTGTATTGTCCGTGATAAATCTGCCTTTGACAAAGCCAGACTGTTCCGTACTTAATAGATCAGGTAAGTAGGAATCAAGACGCATAGCCAAGGCGTTGGAGAAGATCTTATAATCTATATTTACCAAAGAAATAGGTCTATAGTTTTTGCAGTACCTGTGATCTTTCCCCTCCTTCGGTATAAGGCATATGTGTGCTTCCGAAAAAGATCCCGAGGAGCAGCCCAAGGTATTGAAGGAAGTTATAAGAGAGTATAACTTGGGCAATAGGAGTTTGGAAAAGTGCTGGAAGAATTCTACTGTAAAGCCATCAGGCCCAGGCGCCTTATCCTTTTTGAGGCGCTGGAGAGCCGTTAATAGTTCTTGTTGTGTTAGGTCTAACTCCAGAAGACTTAGATCCGGTGAATGAAGCGGGGGCGTCTGGAGAGTTGAGAAAAACTGAGAAAGAGAGTGATCGGAGGGCTGCGATTCCGAGGCGTAGAGGGATTTGTAGCAGAGGGAGAATTCGTTCAGAATATCCGCGTCTTTGAACTTTAAATCCGAGCGGTCGTCGTAAATGGATTCAATGTTAAGTCTGTTGTGTTTGACTTTCAAGTAATTAGCTAGTATCTTTCCTGCCTTGTTTTTGCCCCCATAAAATTTAGCACTAGATTTTAACAAATATAGCGAAGCATCCTCCGTCGATTTCTTGTTAAATTCCAATTTAGTATTAATGAGGGCCGTGAGGGACTGTTTTGAATGTGAAGTGTAAAAAGAGTGCTCTAACTGTTTGATGTCCTGTAAAAGGTTGTCAGTGAATTTGCGAGAGAGTTTCCGCCTCTTAGCCACAAAGCCAATGATGAAATCTCTCGCTGAAGCCTTGAAAGCATCCCATACAGTTGAGAAGGGTAGAGATTGGTCTGTATTGAACATAAAAAACTCATCGAAAAAGGTGGTAAAAGCGGCAGTAAATTTTGGATCCAGGAGGAGGGCATTATTGAAGCGCCACCTCTTGGGACCTGCGACCCTAGGCAAAATTTCTAGGCCAATTGAAACAGGGGCATGATCTGACAGTAGGATAGGACCAATTTCCGCGTGTGTAAGGGTTTGTGAGATGGAGTGGGAGACAAAAACATAATCAATTCTTGATTGAGTTTGATGTGATGGGGAATAAAAAGTATACTCTCTGGCAATTGGATTCCAAAGACGCCAAGCGTCTAAAAGTTTGTGCTGGGAAATAACTCGTACAAATGATTTCTGAGGCTTGTTGGGAATGTAGGGAACTCTGGAATTCCTATCTATAAACGGATCAAAGACCTGGTTACAGTCACCAGCCAGAATAAAATTGTCCTCCATGCCAAAGGCAATCTGTGCGGCTAAGGTGGACCAAAAGGAAGGCTCTCCGCAGGTTGGAGCGTAGACATTAAAAAGAGAAACAGGAACACCTTTCAAAGACAGTTTAACATTTAACCATCGTCCATTAACATCTGAGTCTTGAGCTATTAACGTAAGCGGGAGGGATTTGCGGCAAAGAATCATCACCCCATTCCGTTTACCATCACCAGGAGAGAAGAAAAGTTCCCCTACCCAGCCCCTTTTCAACTTTAACGATTCATCATCGGAGAGGTGAGTCTCCTGCAAAAAGACAATGTCCGCATTGAGTTTAGCGAGGTGGGTCAGGACTCTTTGCCGCTTAATAGGAGAGTGTAAACCCCTGACGTTCCATGTAACCAGTTTCAAGGACATGAGCAATCAAAAATAATACAAAATGCAATTATAAGGCAAGATGTCAGTGCAGTACAAGAACAGTATAAAATATAAAAGAAGCGTGGCACAAAATAAATATTTTGTCTAAAGACGTAGGCAGAAGAAAAAAATGAGTCAAATATGCACAAAAAAATAAGGTTAGATAAGAGAGAAAAAGTCGGAGTAGTAAAGATACCAGACAAGCAATAGAACACGAATAAAGGAATGGATTGCCGAAGCAAAAACAATACAACAGGAATTACGTACAACAAAACAGAAAACATACCTACAAAAGGAGAGAATGGGTGGGAGGGTAGGTGGAACCACATGGAGCAAACACACGTCCAGGGAGGGCCCAGCGGGGATCGGGGAAGACCTTGTGAGAAGAAGTCAGAACTGTGAAGCAAGAACACAAGATGAAAGTTAATCTCAGGAAGAAGCTGTAAAAATATACATCAGGAAATTACGAGCTAAAAAGCATTAAAGAACATCATTGCAAAAATTCAGAAACGTTAATACAGTGGTGAATGGTGAATAAAACTAACGCTGCTATAAAGAATAAAATAGTAATAACTGCTCAACTAGCTTAAAAAAATCCATAAAAACAGGAAGGGTGACAGAAAGTTAAACATGTTGGTTAATGATTAAGTAACATGTGAGGAAGCAGTTCCTGAAGAAGTTGTGGCATCCATCCTGTGGGAATTAATAAAGCTCTGCAAGCGTACTGGATCCTCGTAAGTCGTAGTTCTATTGTTGTACGTGACCTTGAAAAGACACGGATGAAAAAGGCCATATCTGGCCCCCAGAGAACGAAGAGCAGGTCGTAAATTTAGAAAAGCTTTGCGTCTATCAGCTGTAGCTTTGGAGTAGTCCTGCGCAAAGAACAGTGTGGAGCCTGACCATGTAACACGTTGGATAGCTCTGGAAGCTGCTAAGACCTTTAGCAGATCTGTATACTCTAGGAAGTAAATGATGACACCTCTCGGTCGCTGCGAAGAGGAACCAACAGAAGGAGCGCGCCCCAATCTGTGGGCTCGTTGGATGTTTAACTGAGTATCTTCTGACATGTGAAGGATCTTAGGGAGAAAGGATTTGAAGAACGCAATGGGATCATTCCCTTCGATTCCCTCTCCCCGACCAAAAATGCGCAAATTATTCCTTCGATTGCGATTTTCAAGGTCCTCGACCTGCTTCTGAAGGCTTGTAATTTGCGAGTGTAGAAAAGGGACACTTTTAGTAGCATCACTGAGGGAGACAACACTGTGTTCGACCGCTGTAAGCCTTGTATCAAGTTGCACCCAATTTTCTGAGAGAGTTTGTAACTTGGAATTTGTTTCCTCCATAAAGGGTCTGAGAGCCCCAATCTCATGCAATAATAATTCCATGGAGACATCTGAAGATGGTTTGGGAGGTGAGGGAGGGTCCTTTTTTAACCGTTTTACGTTTGACTTGCCGGTCGCAGCAGGTACAGGATCCATCGTCAAGTGCGTGGTCTCAGTCAGGTGATTGCAGTTCTTCCAGTTTAGAAAGTTGTGAAAAAAGAGTAGAGTTTTTAATAAAGGAACGCTTTGGTAAGGACGCACCCGTGTGAGCACCCCGTGTTCTACCCATAAATTGGTAGGCTTGATGTTGAGGCACGAAAGAAAAGAGACTGCCAACTGGAATGCGCAATGTTCAAAACATAGATCACAGGTAGAAATGTTGGTAGGGGTGAAGGAGAGCACTCGATATTTATTTGCCGATGAGGTCACTAGAAACCACAGTCAATTAAATAAGAGCCGGTCAAAAATAACTGTAAGGACCATTCATGAATTCAAAATGAAGCATTACAATCCCAGCCAACACATACATGGTGTTAAGAAGCCAGGAATTGAAAAGTGCAGCAGGGAGAAGTTGTAAGGAGAACCATCACCCAAAATGGCGGCCGCAGCTGACATCCTCATAAGCTGAGATAAAAATTAAAGCAGCAGCACAAAAAGCCCAATAAAAACAGTCTTACAGTCATTATGGGCAGTGAGGAAACATATTCCAATGAAAAGTATGCATGTATGCTGCAGTTGGATAAGGCTTATGAGGAGAGGGTCGAATCCGCCGAAATTCGAAATGGCGGCCGCGATGTTGCTGGAGCGTTAGAAGCTCGTTACCTGGAAAAGAAGTGCATTTCGTCTCAGTCAGGCTCGGGTAACATCGTGCGCGATGCAGAAGCGCTGCCGATGCAAACCCCTGCCTGCCGCTTCGCAGAAAACCACCACGAAATGGGACTTCTCCGCTCCGGAGCCGGGAGCCTCACGGAGATGCGTCCATACTCCTTGGGCGCCTAGCCACGCCCCCCAGATGGTTTTCTAGATTCATGCTTAAAGATAGTTGTTGGGTATTCTTACCTGAAGCAGAAGCATAAGCCATTGCAAGGAGTCCACCTCTGAGATTCATTGGCCTTCATGCAATGGAATGTACAATAACTCCAGGGATACATATCTCAATTTGGTGTTTTGTGACTAAATTATGTTTAATCTCTTATGTAGATTCATGCCAGTAATAATAGGGGTGATGTAGATTCCCTCCTGTAATGGCAGGCTTGAAATCAAGAGTCTCTTGAAGTTGCTGAGTTTAAACCCCCAGAGCAATGAAAAGCATTTGGCATTTTTCACATGGCCTTTTCTCAGCTGTTAAATGAAAAGCAGATAGTTTGGTAGTCTTAAAAGACATGATTGAATTGAGTGGTTTGTGGGTTGCAAGAAAGGTGCAGCTGTTCATGAACACAAAAACGATTCAATTCCTCCTATTGTGTCAAACAAAATTTTGGTAAATACACATTTTACCAAATATTCTTATGGTATTGCTTTTTAATTTCACCAGTCAAATACCCTACTAATTGTGATTAAAGACATCATTTCTATGAGTGAGTGTAACTAGTGTAATTGAAATTACAGCAACATTATTCAAGATTATGTGGAATTACTTGATGAGTGTAACCCAGCATTTAGCGCTATTATCTTAGAGTAAAATGCACCCTCACATCCAAAATTGACCAGAAGTTGCATTTTGAGCTAAGAAAATGTCAATAAATGCAACAGCACACAAACAGTTGCAGCCATTGGCAATCTTTAGGTGTGTTGTTCCTGTGCTACTGCAGTAGGAGTTTAGCACTAAATTACCCACATTCACCACAAACAGGTGTAATAGCGTAATTGTAATTAATTTTGCATCAGAAAAGTGATATAAAATTACTGAAATCACTCCGATCACTCAGGTGTAATTAAAATTGCTCCCACATCTAATTGTTATTTTTTTTTAAATGTGTGGTCTTACTGATAGAACCCTCTATTGTGACTTGAATAAAAAGGTGAAAATTCTGGAAAAGGAGCAGGTAGGTAGAAAGGAATCTGTTGAAGCAACCCCTCATATTTTACTTTAATCTATTGACCCTTTTAAACATCTGCTGTATGTATTTCAGACCTAGGTGGTATTAGTTGACTAAGAAACACCATCTTGGGACAAACTTCTAATTAAAGTTCAGGTGTTCCCTTCTGGACTTCTCAGACTGTCCTCAAATGCTTTACCCTCTTCTGAGCTGTCAGAAGGTGTTCTCTATGATGAAAATGTCACATGTGCCTGGTAGTACAGGCCTAGGCACCTGGTTTTATCAGGTTTGTTCTGGTTAGCTTACATATTTGGGCAATAGGGAAACACAAGAATTTCAAATATTTAATACAGTATCTAATTTTCAATGCAGCAACATATAGTATGTATTGTCCTAATCTCTCAAGATTGTCATTATATTGTTCTCGCTCATTCTTCCCCTTATACTAGGTCTTGCTTGGCAGTTTGATTTAATTACTTAATAGACCCAAGTAAGCATTATCATGTAAGTTCAAATTCACCTGGAATGCAAAATCTTACATTCTTTTGTCCAACTGTGGCTGTTATGCATTGAATTCTAATGATAACCTTTAAGGTTCTCTAATTTGGTTTCAGATGGTACAGGGAATTTGCTGCATGTTGCTGAAATGAGGAAAGTTAAATTGGTCTTGTCTCAATCACAGTGTATCTCCATTGTCTCCCATCTTGACCCTGTTTCCAGGCAGCCGCGCAGCTCCACCTGTGTGTGCCCGTGCTCTGTACACAGCTGCCGCTGCTGTTGACTGTGTTCGAGGCCCGCCTCCACCCGCAGGCTACCACCTGCGCCTCATCCCTGGTGGCAAGTGGTAGGCAGGAGGTTGCTTACTGGTATCGGCACTGTATATTGTTTTATTGTTTTTCTGCTCTTATCTGGTATATGCACTGTATTTTGTTAATTATTTCTGTGATGGTTTTTCACTCCCCTCCTTTTGTGCCTTTTTGCCTTCTGTCTCCCTTCACTGTTCCTCCCTCCTTTTTCCCGCCGTTGCGTCCCCGCCCCCTCGCTCGCCCATTCGTCCACTCCCCCCTCCCAGCTGCTCCTCCCTCCCACCTCCCCTTCTTATGGCGGCCGTTGCGCGGTGAAGAGAGTGACCCTTGACCCTGTTTCCAGGCAGGTCGCTCCCCACGCCGCGCAGCTCCACCTGTCTGTGCCAGTGCTCTGTACCCAGCTGCCGCTGCTGCTGGCTGTGTTCGAGGCCCGCCTCCACCCGTAGGCTACCACCTGCGCCTCATCCCTGGTGGCAAGTGGTAGGCAGTTGGTTGCTTACTGGTATCTGCACTGTATATTGTTTTTATTGTTTTTCTGCTCTTTTCTGGTATTTTCACTGTATTTTGTTAATTGTTTCTGTGATCGTTTTTCACTCCCCTCCTTTTGTGCCTTTTTGCTTCTGTCTCCCTTTGCCGTTCCTCCCTCCCGTTTTCCCACTGCTGCGTCCCCTGTGGCCCTGCCCCCCCACTCGCCCATTTGGCCACTCCCCCCTCCCAGCTGCTCCTCCCTCCCACCTCCCCTTCTTATGGCGGCTGCGCTGCTGGCGCGCCGAGGGCGCGCCTAAGGCAAGCCCGTCGGCGCCCATCAGCGCCTGGACTGTGGCCAGCGCCAGAACCCCTGGCCCCTGCGACCGCCACGACGCCCGTCTCCGCTGCGATGCCAGCACCCTCCATGCACTCAACACCCGACAATCTCACACGTGCCTCCTAGCCGCCACGAAGCGCACCCAAGGACCCTTCTCCTGCCAGAACTGCATCTTCACCAGCATCCGACCTGCCAACCCACCCACCAGGAAAGAACCCAACTACCTCAGATGCATTCTTCTCAACACCTGCTCCGCCCGCAAACATGCCGTTGAACCCTGGGACCTACTCGACTCAACCTCCCCAGACGTTGCCTTCCTGACAGAGACCTGGCTGAACCCCTCCTCGGCATCCGACATTGCCATAGCCATCCCAGACAGCTACAAGATCTCCCACAGGGACCGCACCAATGGAGTAGGAGGAGGAATCACCATCATCCACAGGAACACTCTCAAAGTCTCGACCAACAACGCCCTCAGAGGAGCCCTCATCTACAGACCCCCCAGACCCCGACCACAGTTCAGCGACTCCATCGCCGACTTCGTCAGCACTCACGCCCTCACCTCCACGAACTCCATCCTCCTCGGGGACCTGAACTTCCACCTCGAGAACAACAACGACACCAACTCCACCACCCTGATCGACAACCTCACCAACCTCGGACTCAGACAACTCATCACAACACCCCGCCGGCCACACGCTTGACCCCATCTTCTCTGCTAGCTCCCACGTCTCCTTCAGACACACCACCGAACTCCACTGGACCGACCATCGCTGCATCTACTTCACCTTCCGGAAACCCACCACGCACCACCGCACCCAACAGATCCCATGCCGCTGCTGGAGCAAAGTCACCGAAGACCAGCTAACCACCACCCTTGCCTGGAGCCCACCCGCCAACCCCACCGACCCTGACACCGCCGCCCGCAACCTCAGACAGTGGATCGACGACTACGCCAACACCGCCGCCCCGATCAAGAAACCCTCCAACAGTCACACCAGAAAGAAAGCCAGTTGGTTCACTGAAGACCTCCAGGCCTCCAAACAAACCTGCCAAAAGCTAGAGAAGAAATGGCACCATGAACGAACACCGGACAGCTACGCAGCCCACAAGGATGCAACCCGCAGACACCATCACCTCATAAAATCCGCCAAAAGGACCTCCTTCAAAGACCGCCTAGACAACAATGCACACAACAGCAAAGAGCTCTTCAACATCGTGAAGGAACTCTCCAACCCCAGCTCCAAAACCAACGACATCCCACCTTCGCAAGACCTATGCGACTCCCTTGCCACCTACTTCCATCGCAAGATCGCAGACATCCACGACAGCTTCAACGTCTCGACCGCCCCGACAACCAATGAGACCACCACCCCCACGACCACCATCCGCACCGACCCCCTGCTCTCCTGGATCAACATAAACAACGACGACACCATCAAAATCATGAGCTGCATCCACTCCGGATCTCTGTCAGACCCATGCCCACACCACATCTTCAAGAAAGCCAGCACCACCATCGCACCCCATCTCTGGAAAGCCATCAACATCTCCTTAGAGACAGCAACCTTCCTGGAGAGCTGGAAGCATGCCGAGATCAACGCCTTACTCAAAAAACCCAAGGCTGACCCCAAGGACCTCAAGAACTTCCGGCCCATCTCCCTGCTCCCATTCCCAGTGAAGGTCAGTGAGAAGACCGTCAACAAACAACTGACCCACTACCTTGAGGAGAAAAAGTATCCTGGACCCGTCCCAGTCCGGGTTCCACAGCAACCACAGCACTGAAACTGCCCTCATCGCTGCCACCGATGACATCAGGGCCCTGCTAGACAACGGAGAAACCGCGGCCCCCATCCTCCTGGACCTGTCAGCCGCCTTCGACACAGTCTGCCACCGCACCCTACACACACGCCTCCACGATGCTGGGATCCAAGAGAAGGCACAGGACTGGACCACCTCTTTCCTCTCCGGCAGAACCCAGAGCGTCCGCCTCCCCCCTTTCCACTCTGAAGCCACCGAGATCATCTGTGGCGTACCCCGAGGCTCATCCCTCAGCCCAACACTGTTTAACATCTGCATGGCACTGCTCGCCCACGTTGCCCGACTGCATGACCTCAACATCATCTCATACGTCGACGACACCCAGCTGATCCTCTTGCTCACCAAGGACCCCCACACCACCAAAACCAACCTCCATGGAGGAATGAAAGCTGTCGCCGAGTGGATGAAGAACAGCCGACTGAAGCTAAACTCGGACAAGACGGAAGTCCTCATCCTCGGATCCACCCCCTCGGCCTGGGACGACTCCTGGTGGCCGACTGCACTGGGAACAGCTCCAACACCCACCGACCACGCACGCAACCTAGGGTTCATCCTCGACTCCACCCTCTCCATGACAAAGCAGGTCAACGCCGTCTCATCCTCCTGCTTCAACACCCTCCGCATGCTCCGCAAGATCTACAGGTGGATCCCCACCGAAACGAGAAGAACGGTCACCCAGGCCCTCGTCAGCAGCAGGTTGGACTACGGAAACGCCCTCTACGCAGGAGCCTCGGCCAAACTCCTGAAACAACTTCAATGCATTCAGAACGCCTCAGCACACCTGATCCTCGACATCCCTCGCCGCAGCCACATCACACCCCACCTGAGAAACCTGCACTGGCTCCCCGTCAACAAGAGGATCAACTTCAAGCTCCTCACCCACGCACACAAGGCACTCCACAACACCGGACTAGAATACCTCAACAGACGACTCAGCTTCTACACCCCCAACCGCCAGCTTCGCTCCGCCAACCTCGCCCTGGCCACTCCCCGCATCCGAAGAGCGACCCCCGCGGCAGATCGTTCTCCCACCTCGCCGCCGAGACCTGGAACACCCTCCCCATCCCCCTTCGGCATACCCAAGACCTGCTGACCTTGAGAAGAATCCTCAAGACCTGGCTTTTTGAGCAGTAGCAGCACCCCCCCCCCCCCCCCCCACCCCAGCGCTTTGGGACCCTCACGGATAAGTAACGCACTTTACAAATGTTCTGATTGTTTGATTGATTGATTGATCTGAGCATCATTAGCTAGTTGCTTGTACATGAACATGACACTTGGCACTACCAGGTCTCATTTATAGAGGCATCCAATGAATCACTTCTTTTGAAACCCTATTTTTACAATACCATAATAATTTTACTTTTTCCAGGGTGACCATGATTTGGTAGAACGTGGCTTGAAGACTTCATTAGTATTGATCCATTTGTCTTAGTGCTTGGACATGGCTTTGTTAAGTGCTAGATTCAAGAAAGTTGTCTCAGTTCCACTGAGATCCATGAAAGAGAGTCATTTTAATTGCATGTAGGTCAAGCATTCAGAAGCAATGGCTTTGATTTGTGTTCTTCTGACGTTAAAATGGCGCATGTTTATGCAGTTCCTAACACTAAGCCCTTCTAGGCTTAAACAGTTAATTGTAAACATTTTACTAGTTCACCACATTGCTCTAGTTTGTAAAGCACATCTTGAGACATCTTCGTTTTTGGTGTATGGTTGTAGCTACTACATACTGGCAATACGGTTAGTGATTTTGTAGGATCAAACCAAAACGGAGATATTTGCAATACAGATTTGGTATTTATGATGCAGCCATTGTGAAAGTCTTCGTAGCAAACATTTCCCTTCTCACCGGGATTTTATTGTGATTTGGATCATAATCACACAGCTTAGATAGTTACCTATGCAACTTTACGTCTTCTGTGACCGCATTTTAGCATCTTTTTAATCCATGTAATATTTGTGTTAAACCTTTTTGTTAAGATCGTGTTATATAAGTTAAGTTAATATTCTTTGGGTAAAATGGATCCTTCAGGCTTTACGTCAAAACTTCGAGATTTGTAATGCATAATATTCCATAAATATGATATCCCTTAATGTCAAGAGACTTAGATACGCACTGAAGAGACACAGGATAACTGAATAGTTAAAGAGTTTAAAATGTATTAAATTGCTGCGAGAGGTGCATGTAGCTGATAAACAAATGAAATCTATGGCCACAGGTCGCTTTTCTTATGCACCACATTGCTTCTTCTACTCAGCTGCCAACCAGTCCAGGTTGTTCTTACCCCTCTCGGCACATTATGATTTGCATGTTTGACAGCTGTCATGTTTTACTTGTCTGTGCCCTTGTTCTAAATCTTTCTTCGTCAATCATTTGCTAACCTGGAAATGCTACCCAGGCCGTTCCTCAGTCATACAACTTCTATGTTGTTTCTATGGCCACTGGTTGCGTTTTTTGTGCAATCATGTTTTGTGCCTATCCTGTTCTGTCCCCCCACCAACCTTCACACTCAACCTTGACTTTCTCTGCCCCTTAAGTGAACACACCACTGGTGGGTGTAGGTTGTTTTTAGGAATAGGGTACCTGTCTCTTTATCCGGCTCCTCCCTTTCAAGACCACATTTTACACCGTCAGCTTGGCTGCCTTCACTACCTTTGCCCTTTCCCCTTATTTGACTCACTGCTGACTTTCCTTGGCTGTGATTCAAACCGGAGAGGGGGTCCAAGCTTTTCCAGTTTTAGTGGATTCAGTAGAATGTGGATTATGTTGCCTGTACTTCTCCATTATATAGTTTCATTTTCTGACACTCTATTTCCCACCATTGTCTCTTTTTATTCCACTGCCCAATCAACCCAACTGTCTCTTTTCTTTGACTCCTTCCGCTGGTTTTTATTAGTCTCTTTATATTCATCCACTTCTATGTTCTGTCTCTTTTCATTCCTCCTTCTCCCTTTTTCCTCACTGGTTCTTTTTCTGTTCCTGGTACACAGCATGCTTTTCTCCTTATAATCAAGAACTCTTGTACCTGAGATTGGGCTCCTAAAGCTGGCACTGACTAATGTGGGTACACACATTTTTGCAACAGAAACTCTATCTACCTTTTGCACCAATTATTCTAAGCAAAAGTGATGCCCTGGCCCTTTTATAGAATGACTTCTTTCCACTCCACACCTAAATACATGGCCATCCGGGCACTAGACAAGGACACAGCCATGATCACATGGGCAAGAGACTGGGTCAAATATGATGCAATATGAACCACAATCCTTAGTGCGCTCTGTTAAAGTCGGTGGCAACATTATATATAGCTACTCAACTCATTGAGTGAGGCAGCACTGCAAGGTGTGGGGTTAACGGAAAATGCCTGGGACTGTGCCCCCTAGATATGCAACACATACCATAGGGGTAAACCAAGATGTCAGATCCAAACCAGTAAGTCAGAATGTGCTCCAAGAGTTTCACTCAAGTGAGTGACCCTGTGCTCTAAGAACTGTAGCTCACGCCCAGTAAGATAAACTTGTCCTGCAGGACGTGATATTTTTGAAAGTGCCATACAAAAGAGTGAACCTGTACTCTACAATAAAACCCATACCAAAGATGTTGTGTGCTGCAAGAAGCAAACCTTACAGTCAGTCAGTGAGTAAATCCGGACTCCCAGGCATGAAGACTCCCACCCAAAGACCAGAGACTCTACAGTCAGGCACAAGATTATAATTGATTACCTCTGTTGTTTCTCTGTCACTTGTGCCCCCTGCTGTTTTTACCTTCCTGGTGCTGTTTTACTCCATGGTCACTTGCTGCCCAGTCCTTCTGTGCTCTTTGTACTCTTCTGGTTCGGGATACAGTATACTTGGAAACATGGAAACACCTGGCCACTATCACAAGAAGCTTTACAGGACACTGGGCTTTACATCACTTACCTGTTGCAGTTACACAGCAGGATCGTCATACAAGAGTCTGGAGCCACTCAGTTAGGGAGCAAGTTCTTTATTTCATGTTAGACCCTTGGATTTCAGCAACAGTAGGTAGGTCCTGTTAGTGCACAATCTTCCCTCCAACTGTCTATATCTCCTATCTTCCACTCCACACCACACTTTAACATTCAATTACATCACTCACCCTCAGCATTGCAGACAGCTTCTCAGAAATACAGGGAATGGAAAAGCACCTCCCTTTTATACAAACAACATTACAAAGAACAGCCTTTCCCTTGCATATAATGTACAGGGACAGTCATTTACGTTCACTAAATCTTTAAATAGTTTAGCTTGCACTTTCAGCCAACAAAAACCTGTAAAACTCTCCACAGAAACCTCTTGATGGGTCAAAATATGGAGCTCCACACACCTCAGATCAAGCAAAGAAACAAGACAACAACTGAATTTTGACTACCATTTCTCAGTGGTACAAGAAGTGCAAGTCTTATGACATCCTTAGACCATAGGCCCCACCACCACATGTCTGTACACTCACAATAACACAATATAACGTTTATGAATGCATGGCATGTAGTCACAGATGTTCAGTCATGGAACAGCCAGAGCACGTAACACACCAGCTTCCTTCAACAGAGGTTTTCCCCATTATCCTTAAGTCTACACATTTAAGACACAGACAAAACAAAAACAGAAAGTTTAACCATATATCACCTTAACTCAAAATGTATTTGCTCAGAGTCCAACACAAAACATGTCATCACAACAACAGTCATACACAATGTCCTCAGACATCCACCTCACATCACTAAACTGTGCTTATAACAGAGAAGCATCAACTCTCACACTTTCTCTATCTGTCACAAGAAACACAAACAGCCCCAGAATGACAACATACTCCACCACACTGACACACAAAAGTGAGCTTAGTGCTCCAACATGCCCCACACAGAGTCACATTAGCTGGCCAAACCACAATGACTATTTGCAGGCCAAACAAAGCTCTTAATCTGCAACCCAATACTACACCTTCTAGAAACTGCACCAGAACAATTTGTTACATCTTCTGAACACAATGATGACAGCCTTTGGTAGAAACATACTAAGAAATTATTGGCACGACACAACAATCAAACACTGGAGCAATCCCACAATACCACATCAGCAGGTAAACAAGAATTCACCAACATTAAACACTACCATTGAAACATCACACACAAACTGAACAAAATGACCCACTAAACAATTCCAATCGTACTCTGCTTCTTGTACAACACACCTGTCAAATCTTCCATTCATACAGAATGATGACACAGGTGGAACGTGAGATTATCATTCATAACACTCAAGCAAACCTTATGTCTATTACTCAAAACATCCAGAGTACTATACTTCTCCATATTTTCACTCCATCTGGTACTTCCCTTGTAACCTCTTGAAACATGGCACTTCTCTTCTTCCACATAGCACCGGTGCAGTACTTCCCCATGCAACTTTACACAACAAGATACTACTCTTCCCCAGTTTAGCACACCCCAGGGTACATCCCCATGTAACTTCTCCCAACATGGTACTACTCTTCACCAACCTAGCAAACCACAAGGTACTCCCCAATTTAACTTCTCACGACCAGGTACTACCCTTTCCCAACTTCGCATTCCATGTGGTGCTTCCCAAGTACAACTTGTAGCCCCAGGCTACTGCTCTTTCCCTGGTTCGCACGCACACACACACACACGCACGCACGCACTCACGCACGCACGCAGCCAGAGCCCGTAACACACCAGCTTCCTTCAACAGAGGTTTTCCCCATTATCCTTAAGTCCACACATTTAAGACACAGACAAAACAAAAACAGAAAGTTTAACCATATATCACCTTAACTCAAAATGTATTTGATCAGAGTCCAACACAAAACATGTCATCACAACAACAGTCATACACAATGTCCTCAGACATCCACCTCACATCACTAAACTGTGCTTATAACAGAGAAGCATCAACTCTCACACTTTCTCCATGTTCACAGGGGCACCTTCCTTCTTTTGACAGGCCTCCTCCTCTGCCAGAAAGGGCTTCCAACTGCCACCAGATCCTAGCTACATTTTGACGGTGGTCCTTAACAACATATTGCCAAGATTTTGTAGTTAGACAGCAGGGTCTTCTTACAAGAACCACTCAGGTAAGAGATTAGTTCTTCATTTCATGTTAGCCATTAGGTTAAAGGAAAACAGATATGTCCCATCAGGGTATCATTCTCCCTCTATCTGTCTCAGTCTCTTAGCTTCCACTCCACACCACACACATCATTCACTCTCAGCATTCCAGACACTAGCTCAGAGGTGCAAGTAATGGGGACACACAGGATACTACATTACCCCATGTCACAGAGATTAGTGTTATTTGTTTCATGTACTTAATGTCTGAGGTGCCGTGACATTTAAGAAAATAGTACTCGTAGTCATTATGCTATCATTATTTCAACTTCTGTTGCATCACAGACTATTCTCACCTTGAAATGACAGACCTTCGGGGAACAGAAATTGATATGTATTTTCTCTTTCACTTTCTAGGATATGAAGAGCATCCTCATGGGGTATGTTGTATGCTTTTATTAACAATGAACATGAATGCTACTATTAATACTACTAATGTTATTAGTAATTTAAAAAATTGATCATAACATGCAGGAATGGCATAGGCAGTTAGCATTTAATATTGATTATATAAGGATTGTTAGAAATGGGGCCTCTGGTTAGCAGAGTATGCACCCTGTCCAAGCAGGAACCACAATCCTAGTCAGGGTAAGTCACTATATAATGTAAATTATTCTGTGCTCACCCTCTGGTATCTTGGCACAGAGTAGACAGGCTTAACTTAAGAGGTAATGTGTAAAGTATTTGTGCAACACTTAAACTGTAAAACAGTGAAAACACCACAAAAAGACTCCTCGACAGTTTAGTAAATTAAAGATGACATTATAAATAAAACAAGACCAAAGTGACAGAAATCCAATATGTTGAAGTTGAGATATGATTTTTTAAAGAATAAAGGAGTTCCATAGGGACAGGAGATGCATCGATTTCCATGATGCAAGTATCTGGGCCCACTTCCAGTGAACCAGGCACAGGATAAGGGTAGAGACTTTGATATCCCTGAGTCTCGAACAACAAGAGGCAAGCGAAGTAGGCCCTGTAGCACACTTAGATAAAAAAGCAAAGCCTAGCTCTCCTTCAGCAGAATCAGAGAGCAGCAGGCAGCAGAGCAGCACAAGATAGCCTTTTAAGTCAGCAGTCCAGCAAGGAGTCCTTTGAGCAGCACAGCAGTTATTCTGACAGAGCTCCAGTTGTAGGTGCAGAAGTGTTTGATCTCAGAGGGTCAGAGAGCCAGTAATTATACCCAAAAGTGCCTTCAAAGTAGGGGTGACTTCAAAGAGTAGTCTTTAAAGTACACAAATTTCCTTTCAACCCAGTCCTGACTGCTAGGCTATCTGTGGGGGATAATCAGTCCTTTGTGTGGAGCCAGACCACTATCTTTTGACAGATGTATGTAGATGGGTACTCAGCCATACTTAGCGTTCCTGTGTTTGTGGCTTTCTGGAGGGAATGCTCAAAGTATAACTGTCACCCAGGCCATATGTGTATTGGAGGCAGGCCGCAGAACAGTGAGAGCAAAGAAATGCCCACTTTCTAAAAGTGGCATTTCTAAAATAGTAATGTTAACTCCTACTTTACCAGTAAAGAGTATTTATCATTACCATTCCAAAGATACAAAACATGATGCAGCTACTCCTTTTGGATCAGGAATTACAGCTTAAAAGAAGGAATTTCCATTGTTAACCAATGAGAGGTTTTGACATTACAATAGTGAAAAACAAATGTAACTGTTTGTCAATACCAGGATACAAAATATAAATGTACATGTCCTGCCTTTTCCTTACACAGTACCCTGCCCTTAGAGCTACATAGGGCCTACCTTAGGAGTGACTTGTGTGTAATAAAAAGGGAGTTTTCAGGCTTGGCAGGTAGTTTTAAATGCCAGGTCGAAGTGGCAGTAGACGGCATATACAGGCCTTGCAATGGCAGGCCTGAGACATGGGTAGGAGAAGCACAATCATCAGTGCTACAGGCCCACTAGTAGCATTTAATTTACAGGCCCAGGGAATATGTAGTGCACTTTACTAGGGACTTATAAGTAAATTAAATATGCCAAATGGAGATGAACCAATATTTCCATGTTTAGGGGAGAGATCACAATCACATTTTCACTGTTTCGCAGAGTCCTGAAACTCAAACAACAAATAAGAGAGTAACTCTTCAAACAAAAGGGACACAGTTAGAGCCACTAACAACATATGTATATAATATATGTATTATTACCTTCAACTTTTCACACAGCACATATTCAACAATACTCTTTCATAATGACAATCATACAATGAGGCCTGTTAATTGTAAATATATCTATCCTTTTATTAAAAATACTATTTTTGTTCTCCAATACAATTCCTTAAAAACAATATCAACAATCCATAACTTAAAACTATCATAAAATATATCATTAAAAATGGGGTTTATCAACCCCTATTGCATATGGACAAATCACTAATATTTTCTTACTATATTCTATCAATATTGTCCTTTATGACAGTTTTACTGCATTGTTTAGGTAGAACACCATTATTTTATACACATGAAATATTGTCCAACAAAGTCAATGCATCTAAATCGCCTCTTAAAAGTTTAGAAAAACATAATTTTCAATTCACAAAGAGATCAAAAGCAATTTATAAAAATATAAATTTATAAAAACAACTTGATATTGTTATAAATTGTTTTTGATCTCTTTGTGAATTGAAAATTATGTTTTTGTAAACTTTTAAGAGAAGTTTTAGATGCATTGACTTTGTTGGACAATATTCCATGTGTATAAAATAATACTGTTCTACCCAAACAATGCCGTTAAACTGTACCCTCAGTGCACGGCAATATATCCAGAAAAGTGGAGTAATTCCATTCAAAACGCTTATAAATATGTGGGTTGCATCAATTTAATTTATTCATTTGGTAACAAGATTATTTGGGTCCCAATTTGTCAGTCTCAATGCATTTTGGGCTCAAGGGGGGATGTTCAATATCTGCATAAATGAAGCACAACTTGCTACAAATGTCCTGCCATGGGGATGTCATGAGCCAGGCTCAGTAGGAAGGCCTGGTAGCATTGGGGGACCACCAGCACACGGGCTACCCAGCACCAGAGACCTTAGGCTCACTGTAAATGACTTTGTTCTCCCAGTAAACTAGGTATCCCTAAAAGTATCACCTGCTGCATAGACTGAGACCTGGCACCTCAAGCCCTCAAGAATGGGACACTCCTTTGCGATGGGTAGAATTTCTCCCTGGTGGGGCCACCCTCAACCTGCCAGCTGGCAAACGGAGGTAGGTCACCTAGGGGGGAAATGTCTTTGCTGGTAGGCTCGGACCTCCTCCTCAGGGACCCCGTCAACCTCCACTGTGGGAACTTGCTCTCTCCTTGGCAGCTGCCTGGGCCATTTTCCTGGGCTCCCTTTCCGGGCAGCAATTGCTCCTGTGGTCATGCAGACGCACTCAGGCAACCGCATCATCTCAAAGTGAGACCTGAGCTCTAGTTCCCTCCAGGTAGTGTTCTGCAGGTCATTGCCTAACAGACAATCTACAGGCATGGCATGGCCCACAGCAACTTTAAGAGAACCCCACTAAAGGGAGCTGACTCTCACGATTGCTAGCGACTATGACTTGGTAGAATGTGTTTGGTGGAACTGCTCTGCAGACACTTGACAGTTGTCATGCTGGCTTCTCTGTCACCTGCTGCCCATCAATGGTGACCCACTCCCTATACTTGGAAGTATATGCAGATATGTGGGCTTTGGGCACCATTTGTCTATACCACATGGACACTAGGGTTACCTCTGTGTGTTTCCCAAACCTATCAGTGACTACCTCCTCCCCAAGCACTATACTCGCCAATGCAGGTGTCGCCCTTGAAGTGACCATATTTATAGCACTCTGTACAATGGCATACACACCTCCCTGTCTTGTGATCAAAGAACCCTATCTTCTTTGGATCAGATTGGGACTACACTAGTGCTACTCCCTTGGGAGTTATTTTGGGGGCATTTTGGGAACTCCTCGTTTTTACATATTTGTCCCCCCTTTTTCTTCTGTTGGTAGCCCTGACCACCTTTGTGGGTGCCCCCCAGATATCTTTTTGGACACTCTGGTGCTAGCCCAGAGGTTCTCCTCCACAGCAAGCTTCCTGCGGTCCGTCAGCTTATTGTCAACTAGGTGCTGGCACAACTCTGTAAAGCAAATACTGAGAATGTGCCATCTCATGACCAAATTGTAAAACCCAACATAATAATTTAATTTGCTGCCCCTCACCCAGCCGTACTGGAGAAATCAACAAAATCTACCCAGGACTGGTTGGGGAGCATCTGACAATCCCTCAATCTTTGCCGATACTTCTCAAATGTCAGTCCAAATTTGGCAAGTAAGATATCCTTCATGGGTGTGTACTTGGTGAGGTCCCAAACCTCTAATGTAAGAAGTGTGTCCCTCCCAAGTATAGGCTTGTGTTTCCACGGCCATCCCCCTCTCCCAGTGCTCCTCAGGAACCCTGTACACCTTTAGTGCAACCTCATAAGCAGAAAACCACTAATCGATGTAATCTCTCACCACAAAATTAGGCACCACATCCTTGGGTATATGAACCCTCTTTTCTACTTCAGGGACTGCATGTCTGCTCCCACCATCACTGCAGGAATCTTTCTGCCTGGCCTTGATTTCCAGATGTTTTAGACCCAGTTTGCGAGCTAGAAGTTTTAAAAAAAATTATAATTCTTTATATTGTTGACATCTGCAAGAGTTACAAGTACATATCAAACATTTCAGTATCAATTTGACACATTTCAACATATTCATACATTATTCTCAATACCATAGATAATTCCCTACTCTGTGCTATTCTACATCTAGTGTCGGGAGTCTAGCGACTTGGGGGGATTTGCAGATATTTCCTCTGTAGTCGTTCCATTTTTCCAAAATCTGTGACCACTTTTTAGGGCAGCCACGTGATACATGCACGGTCTTCTCCATTACCATACACCAGTCCATATCTTTTTTCCAGGAGTTCAGTGTAGGCGTTTCACTCGCACCCCATAGTTTGGCAATGTTTCTTTTGGCAATCAAGAATCCAAATGTCACCCAGGTTTTCCCCCTTCCTGTTAAATCTGTGGGGTCCCATACATTCAGGATACATAATTTTATCTTGGGCTCTATTTGTTTACCCTGTACATGTGCCATGCATTGAGCACGCAGGTCACAGGAGCGGCTTATCGTCACCAGTATCGGGAGCAGCTGCCAATGACACACTATTGACGTCATCAGCCCGGAAGAGCAGCTGGAAGCACTTCTAGTGCAGAAAGAAATACAAGTAACTGTAACAATAGAGGATCTTCTTCTAAAGTCCGAGTTCGAAATTCATTATTTAAAACGTCACCAGGATGTGCATGGCAACACGTGAAAGTAAATGGAGAAAGTAAGAGCAAGAATTGAGAGGTCGGGCTGGCCCCTGCAGCAGGCCAGAGTGTATCAGGCTTGCGCTTCTCCGGATGTGGAACTGAGGAGTGGCGGATGAAAATGGCAGCGATCGCTTGAGGGCAAATTAGAACCGCTAGCTTCCCCATTCCCTTGACAGCACGGCTGGGGCTGTGGATTCCCCTTGCTGTTCTCCAGCTTCTTACTTGAGCGGAGCGGAGACAGAGCATTGAATGGAACTGGCCGAGCGACTGGAACTGGGGCCTGGCGTAATCTGGCACCTGGTACGCGGAGACGAGGGAGAATGCTCCATTCCCGCTGAAGTGTGCCTGAGAGTACGCGGGCCGATGTCTGACTTTACAATGGTTGCCGTGCGAAAGCTCTCCCCTGATGCAGGTACCAGCAGGACTGGTGGAGACTGCAGGGGGAGCTAGAGGCAAATTGAGCAGCGTGCCCTGGGTTACTGAGGTGTCTGGGGGCATTGTAGGAGGGATTTTAACAAACTCAGGTGCCTGACCTTGACATGGTCACCACACCAAAAGCCTGAGACGGCCTGGCTCCTATCTACAATTCATGAGTCCCATGAGGCCATTCATCTACACAAGCAGAGAACTCCCTCGAATTGGAGACCCACACGGAGCAGAGGGAAACTAGCTCCCATGCAGGGACAGCCCAGAGGGAGGAAGAGATCTGGAAGAAGGGGGTCCCAGCCTATAATGTCCAACTAGGGTGGCATATTAGCAAAAGGAGGGAGGGTCGGTGCAAACCTCTTTAACTCTAGCAACGGTAGGTCTCTCCCCCTAAAGGCGGGTTCCCCCCCGAAGTTGTGGGGACATCTCCACAAGATGAATCCAAGGCGATGTCCACGCCGCACAGAGGTCACAAATGCAACAGCACCTGGAGTTGACACCGATCAGACCTTGCACATATCCCCCACCTCCCACCCCATCTGGCTCACCCACCAGGACAGGTGGTGCTCAGACGAAAACCAAAGAGACAAGGCAGCATTAATATCGGCCTCTGTGTAGACAATCACTCCATCCTTGGGCATCCACGTGCTCATGAATCGGCAGCCATACTAACTAATCAGCAAGATGGCCGACAGATGAGGTGCTCTGGTGGGGAGCTCCCTGGCTAGGATTTCCTTTTTGGCTCTAATCCCCTGGAATCTACCCCCTCCTTGATCCTTTTTACACACCTTGGGTTCTATGGACTGCGGTCCTTTGATTCTCCAATTCCCGCAATTGAATTTGAAACCAACCTCAGCAACTTCAGAGGAATCGGTGACTATATTCTCCTGACCGTGGAGACCTAATAATATGGCCGATGCCCGGTGGAGCTACCTAGGTAGCTATAGAGGAGATTGGCTGTGGATCAGCCGTCACCTACCCAGCCGGACATTGGGCAGACTTTCTTTCGTCTCCCCGCCGTGTCTCTTTCCTCCCCCGCCTTCTGACAAATCAGTCGGCTTGTTTGACTTTTGCTTTGTCTTTTTGGTTCCCCTGAATTACTTTCCCCCTTTCCGGTCTTTCCTGACCCGATCTTCATTCCAACCCCATGTTACTTTTTCTCTCTTCCTTCTATACCCCATAGGATGTGTGTATATGTTTAAGCTATGCTCTAGTAACTCATGTTACTGTGTACCACTGTTCCTTTCATATGTTATACTAGGCTCCTGTAACTGATGTAATTTTGTAACTCGCTAATCCTCATGTTCAGCACTCTGATACCTCCAGGTCTAGCCAGCGCTATATAAAACCTCTGCAAATAAATAAATAAATAAATAAATAAAGTCACTTTTGCCCAGTATCGCTGGATAAATACACAGCTTCAAATGGTATGTATAAAGTTCCCTTCCTGGTTACACCCACAGTTACATCTGGGATCTCCCTTGTACCCCATTCTCACGAGAACAGTTCTCGCCAAATATACTCTATGTAATATTTTAAGTTGCACCAGTCGCAACTTTTATGAAATTGTGGCTTCCCTAGGGGACAATAGAGTTTCTTGACATTCCTCATCCTCCATTTCCATTGTGTCGTTTTCCCAGTGTTTCCGGAGTTGCAAGAGGGGGTCGGGCATGTTATTTATTAACTTCCTATAAACCAATGAGATTGCTTTCCTGGGCATATACTCATCTAGAATCCTACCTTCGAGTGGGAAGGACTCTGGAAACTGTTGGCCCGGCTGGATGACTGTTTGCAGCGTGTGACGGATCTGCAAGTATCTGAATTTTTCTGTCTCAGCCATATCATATTCTCGTTGCAGCTGAGCAAATGGAATCATCTCCCCTTTCCTCCACAGATCACCCACATGAGGGACACCAATCAAATCCAAAGCCGTGAAACCCTTGGATTTTCTCAAGTTTCCTAATTTTTCTGTGTTAGAACTGGGGGTCTCCAATTGGTTGAGGTAGGTACCTTAGGCCAAATAGGGACCATTGCTTCCACGTCAGGGAAAGGAAGGACACCTTCTCAGATAGCCCATGCTCATCCCCTCGGTAGCTTGGCACGAGCAGCCAGGCTTATCTTCAAGGCTAGTGTGTAAAGTATTTGCAACCACGCTCTCAGTAACCCAATGATGACACCACAAATGGACTCCACACAAGTTTCATAAAAACAAGTATATATTTATATAAAAAGAAATACGATGAGACCACACGATATAAATCCAACATATGCGTATTTGTGATATTCCTCCTGGCCGGTTATTAGGCCAGCCAGCCCTTGTAGGTTCTGGCGATATTAATGAGCAATTCTAGATGATCCAATGCAGTCCTAATACAATGCTATGCAGTTCGTAATGCAAGAATCAGGCACTTTGCAATGTAAAAATTATGCAGTTCGTTATGCAACAATCAAGCAGTTCGTAATGCCAAACTAATGCAATGCGTAACGCAACAATCAGGTAGTACGTTATGCAAATGAATGCAATGCGTAAGGCAACAATCAGGCAGTTCGTAATGCAGAACTAATGCAATGCGTAATGCAACAATCAGGTAGTTCATTATGCAAAATAGTGCAAAGTGTAATGCAACAATCAGGCAGTTTGTAACTCAGAAATAATGCAATGCGTAATGCAACAATCAGGCAGTTCGTAATGCAGAAATAATGCAATGCGTAATGCAACAATCAGGTAGTTTGTAATGCAGAAATAATGCAATGCATAAAACACTCCAGCACCGATCACGGTGCTTTAGACAGTCTCTCCGCCACTCGTACTGACTCGCGGTCAGCTTCCACCAACATATGCGCCCAACATGGGTATGGGGTAAACCAAAGTGCAACTCCGCACTCTGGCCCCGGTACTGCCACTCCTCGGCAAGTACAGGCCGCAATACGAACTGAAGCACAGGCTCGCGCTGCAAGAATGGGAGAGGCCGAGAGCCTCTCTCTCTGAGCCCGCACCCCGCCCCAGGCGGCGACACACGTTACCTGGGGGGTGCGACCTCGCTCTCCTCTCCTGTTCTTGCGACTTGGGCCTCCGATGCGACTTTGTGGATTCCGGGAAGTGACGATAACAAAGATCTTAGGCTGCCACAGGGCACACGCACGCAGCGTCGCTGAGACTCTCTTGAGCTTCGGGTGTGCACGATCACGGGGCAATCCTCACGAAGGTCTCAGGCTGCAAGAAGCACACACACACTGCTTCGCTGAGACTCACCTGAGCTCTGGGTGCACACGATAACAGGGCATTCCTCACGAAGGTCTCAGGCTGCAGAAAGCACACCCACATAGCGCCGCTGACACTCACTTGGACTCCGGGTGTGCAAGATAACAGGGCAATCCTCACGAAGAGCTCAGGCTGCACGAAGCACACGCACACAGTGTCGCTGAGACACACTTGGACTCCAGGTGCACACAATCACAGGACAATACTTACGGAGGGCTCAGGCTGCACGAAGCACACGCACACAGCATTGCTGAGACTCGCTTGGACTCTAGGTGCCCATGATCACAGGGCAATTCTTACGAGGATCTCAGGCTTCAAAAAGCACATGCACACAGCATTGCTGAGACACACCTGGGAACTTTTGTGTTCCTGAGTTTCCACAACAGGGAGCCAGCTCTTCTCGGGCTCTTTGGGACAAGTTACTTCAGGACACAGCACACAGCAAAGTCCTTTCAAGCAGGGGAACACAGCAAGTCCCTTAGCCTCTCCTTGGTTAAATCAGCAAACTGCATGCCAGCCCCAGAACACACAGCAAGAGTCAGTCCTTTCCTTCAGTCTCTTCATCTGTTTCTTCCTTTGCAGAGGTTCCTCTTGACCACAAAATAGTTTCAATTCTTTTCAGTCTTGATCAATCCAACTTACAGGGGTTTCAGCTTTCATAGTTATACCCCTCAAGGTCTTTGAAGTCTTTGTGTTCAGGGGGGCACTGACCCATGTCCAAACCAGTTCTGGGTGTCTCCCTGCCAGTGACACCTTCTTTCTTTGATAGTGGGGGTCTGGATCCTTAATCATTCAGCAGGAGATGGAGCCATTGTTTTATGGCAGCAACCCAGGCCTCTTCACCTCCAGGAGCTACTCCTCCCCCTACACTCCAGATGCAGGTCAACCTGTTGCTGTCTCACCTCCTTTCCCTGAGTCAAGACATTCCCCAGAGCCTATCGCTTTCAAATCCAGACAGTCAATCCACAACCAGGCAGAGACACACAGAAATGTTAGAGCACAAAAACCCAGCCACTTCTAAAAGAGTGGTTTCTAAACACACAATGCAAAAACCACCTTCACAAAAAGATGTGTTATTGAATTGTGAGTTCAGGCACACTAAACTTCACCTCTCCATCTTAAGCCTTTGGGAAGATAGGCTGGAAACATATTGCACAGCCTCCCCATTCTGTCCTATAGGCAAGATGTCCTTTCAGCAGTGAAAAACGAAATGGAGAGTATTTTACTGTTAAGACATGGTACACAGCCCGGTACATGTCCTACCTTTCACATACACTGTACCCTGCCCAGTGGGTTCCTTGGACCTACCATAGGGGTGTCTGATGTGTGTATAAAGGGAAGGGTAAGGCCTGGCAAGTGGGTGCACTTGTCAGGACAACAGGCAGTTTAACAAACTGCTCGCAGGCACTGCAGTGGCAGGTGTGAGTTCTCTCTTTAAGGCTACTTGTGTGAGTGGCACAATTAGTGCTGCAGGCCAACTAGTAGCATTTTGCATTACCAGCTCTGGCACACATAGTGCACTTTACTAGGGACTTTACCTGTAAGGCAATCATACCAATCATGGACAACCAATTACCATTACACTTTACACAGAGAGCACTTGCACTATGACACTGATCAGCAGTGGTAAAGTGCCCAAAGCATCTAAGTTGGCAACACCATGTCAGAAAAAAGGTCTAGGGGGAAAGCAAAAGGTTTAGGGAACTTTAGCCAAAAAGGGCCAAGTCCAACACAACCCCCTCTCAGCCTAAAGCCAGGGTACACCAATCAACTACCTTGATATACTTCCCTGCTTGGGGCGATAGAACACCGACGCAGGCCCGCTACTGCAGGGACACCCTCCTGTTCTTTGCCTTCCTGACCCCAGGGGGTTCTCTTGGTCACTACTCCCTGGGCCAACTATGCTGCTCCATGGCTACTTCCTGGCAGTCGGGGGCCCTCCAGGAGTGCTGGTCCCTTGCCAGATCCCACCTAGAGCAGTACCCCTGGAAGACTCATCGGTCTGGATACTGTCTTCAGTTATCCTGCCCTCCAGGATAGAGGTGGGTTTAACCTGGTCACTTCTAGGGGACCTAGCCCTACTGGCTGGGCACTGTCCCACAGGTTTCCCCACTGGGGAACACTTCCCTCTCTTGACCTTCCATTTAGATTTCTGTGCCTGCCACGTAGGAATGGCACCCACAAACTTCAGGACCACGGGAGCTCTGGTTATTGACGCCCCACGCCCTACTGATGCTAGGGGTTCTCCCTCACACAGCTGGTAAGTAGGCGCTAGGCCTCCCACCTGGTGCTCCTCTAAAGAACCCTCCAGTCTCTGGGGTGGGGTGGTGAACCCCTGAGGACGCTACTCACACTCCCTCCCTCTCCTTTGTGACAGGGTGCTAGCCCGCATGCCCGTCCCACTACTCTCGGACCTAACTACTCTACTTCGCCTCTTTTCCCTCTCTAATGCCTCCTCAGACCCTTGGACCAGTGACCAGGGGTCGGGCTCATGTGCCAGCTCCCGGTAATCAAAGAGCTCGCACCCTAACACGGGTTGGCGCAATCCTGGAAAACAATGACTGAGCCTAGGCTCCCTGGGGGCCAAATTGAGCAACCTCTTCAAATCATTTGCCATGTTAACCAACACGCAATCATCCAGTGCATACTTGTACTCATCCACACTTGGCACTGGCTGTGCACTGCCACCATTCAAACTGGACTACACCTGTTGAACCTTAATGTCCAGTTCCCTCATGCTTAACTCATGAGCTAAGAGAATCTTTTTCTCGTTCTGGTTGAGAGCGTTCCTGCTCTCCTCTGCTCGCTTTTCACTTTCAATGAGCAGCTTCTTGTATTCCGCTTGAGTTTTAAGTTTAAAAACCTCCAACTCATACTCTCTGACCCTTTGGTTTTCCTCCAGTTCTTCTGGTGAAAAACTCCTCCCTGAATGATTACTACCAGCCCCTGAGGCTGGTCTTTCCACTGGCAAATCCTGTGGACCAAATCCATTCCCTGGGTCATCCTCATCCACCTCAACATCACCTGTCTCCTGAGCCCCTTTGGCTTCCCACCAGGCCCTCAAGGCCATTTGCAGCTCCTCCTTCTTTGCGCTATATTACATGGGACATCCCAAAGCTCTCCAGAATTGCCTCAATTGATAAACTTTGTAGGTAAGCAATGCCTCAATGTCGAACACTAATTCTGCAGCCTCACTGGTTACTTGACTCCTCTGAGACATGATGCGTGGCTTAAAGGTCGCTCAAAAATAGAACCAAAAATCAAAACACAAAATGTGGGTACGTCATGGTCTGCGCTACTAGTGATGTACACCAATTACTGTGAGTGAATGTGCAAATACACGTTCAAATCCAAAACCGCTGACCACCAATGTTAGAATTGGGGGTCTCTAGGTGGCTGAGGTAGGTACCTTAGGCCAAATAGGGACCCTTGCTTTCACGTCAGGTGCACTTGTCAGGACAACATGGCAGTTTAACAAACTGCGCACAGGCAATGCAGTGGCAGGCCTGAGTTCTCTCGTTAAGGCTACTTTTGTGGGTGGCACAATTAGTGCTGCAGACCCACTATTAGCATTTGCATTACCAACCCTGGCACACATAGTGCACTTTACTAGGGACTTTACTAGTACGGCAACATACCAATCATGGACAACCAATTACCATTACACTTTACACAGGGAACACTTGCACTTTGACACTGATCAGCAGTGGCAAAGTGCCCAAAGCATCTAAGTTGGCAACACCATGTCTGAAAAAAGGTCTCGGGGAGAGCAAAAAGTTTAGGGAACTTTAGCCAAAAAGGGCCAAGTCCAACATTCTGTACCCCAAAAAGGGGTCATCTGTGTTATTGTCCCCTCCCATCCCATTCTCTTATTGACAGTGTGCCATTTTTGAACTGCATGTTGGGTTGGGCCGGTTACGTTTAATTTTGTGGTATTCGTGTACAGTACCCGGGTATAGTGACCCTCAGGAAGGAGCCATCTATCCATCCTATAGCCAGGATCATCATTAGTTCTGTACATACATTGGTTAATTGCTGTCAGTTGCGCCGCCGAGCTAGATGTTTTTTATCTCTGCCAAAGCTCTGTCAGCCTCAGCTTTCTTCTCCTCTAATCCAATGTTTAATTTTGCCATCTGTAGCTTGAATTCCCTCTCCTCCCTCCTCTTAGCCAGTTCCTCAGAGGATAGGCCCGGGGCGGAGAGACTGCTTCCTGCTCTGTCAGGGAGCTCAAATTCAGAGATGTGTTACTTAGCTTCTACAAGTTTTTCCTCTGAAAAGCCATTTCTTGACTCACCTGCTTCATCGTTCTCCTACGAGCGGGCTACTGCCAGGCCCTCTGCACCTTTTAAATCTCCAACTTTTTGGTGGCTCCCTTGGCAGGTACTCCCATCTCCTTACAAAATTCTTCAAGATGGACCACTGTATTCGTATCCAGGTTGGACAGATCACCAAATTTTGTACCAGTTGTAAAACCAGCTTAAGAAAATATGTTAGAGGACTTAAAATTAAGAAAATGCAAATCAGAGAAAATGTGACAAAATGTGAAATATTTGGATGTGGATGGGTAGTGTATACCAAGTTACTGTATGCTGCACAAACACAAATCCTATCCTCACCGCTGATCACAAATGTTAGAAATGGGGTTTCTGGTTGGCAGAGTGTGCACCCGGTCCAAGCAGGAATCACAATCCTAGCTAGGGTAATTCACTACATAACATACATTATCCTGTGCCCACTCTCGGGTAGCTTGATACAAAGCAGTCAGGCTTAAATTAAGAGGCAATGAGTAAAGTATTTGTGCAACACTTAAACAGTGAAACAGTGAAAACACCACAAAAGACTCAAAACTAAAGTACGACTTCATTAATGAAACAATATGTAAAAGTTGAGATATTAATTTTCAAAGAATAAAATGGGTTCTAGCAATTAGAAGCAAATAGCACTTATGGGGTCACTTGAGGTCTTGCTGGACCGGGGCAAAGTCAAAAGTTTGGTCTGCCCACGATGGAGGGCAGACCTGCTATAGGACCCATGCAGGCCCTGGTGAACAAAGTACTTTATTCTGGTCCCAACAGTGAGATACGGCCCGCAGTCGAGCAATGTGTTGATGTCGATTCCATAGTGAGGGTGATGCGTCGCTTCCACAGATGGGATGCCTGGCCACGATGCGTTGGTTCTGAAGTGCGATGCATAGGGTTCCCCATGCAGCAGAGGAGATGCGTTGATTTCCTCAAGCTGTGGAGGTGCTGATGCGAGGTTCCGATGCATTGGGCCTCTCATGGTGATGCATTTGTTCCAAGAGCGATGCACCGATTCTACTCATGCAACCATGTCAATGCACCAGTTTTGCTACATGCAGGCAGAGGATGCATCGATTTCCATGATGCATGTATCTGTGTCCACTTCCACTGAAACAGGCACAGGGGCAGTGGTAGATTCTTTGATGTCCCTGAGTCTCAAGCAACAGGAGTCAAGTCAACAAGCCCTTGAATTACATTTGGATGGAAAAGCAGAGTTCAGCTGGAGTCCCAGCCCACCATTTAAATAGACCTGCAAAAACTATTTTACTGCGAAATATTCTACATCTTTAACTGCATCCAGCAATGAATTCTTTTTCTATTTGTAGATAGATCCTTGAACATTGAGCAAGTCTAGCCTTCATTATGAGGGCCCCTCTATCCCCTGGTAATTTTACCTCGGAGTTTCCAAAAACTAAGCGTCTGTAACTCCGGTGTCAAAGGGTCCCCATGGATTACAAGTGAGACCCTGTGCATCCCCTTAGAAATAAGTTATTCTAGTACTGTTTCCTCTCGCAATTCATCACTCTCTTCCACTATCGCACTCAAAATCTTTACGTGCCCTAGGGAGGTGGAGTTGCTTGGTGAAACATTACAGATCTGTGGGGTAAGCATGGACCATATATTCTGATTCAGATGGTAATTCATTTTACAGACCAAATCAGGATTAATGAAAACCTTATAATGAGGTCCCAGGGTTGAACTCTAGCCCCTGGTCTGGAAAGCTGACCGCTAAAATGAGGGGATGTGGTGGAGGCTGTGGCCCTGCCAGATGAACATTGTGCAGAATGATTATAGTTACATTTTTGGGAATTACAATACCTCTGGAGCTTCAGAAGGATCTCAAAACAATGGCATTACCTTTCAGAAGGACTTCTTTGGGTAGTTTTAGGCTTGGCCCTCTGGAGATTTTGAGCTCCAAAAAAGAGAATAAGCGCCTGATTTAAATATTGGCAGGGATGGAACCAAATTGCAATGGCAAAGGAGTGTCCTTTCCACCAACATTATGCCCCCCCCCCCTGATTTTGGTTTGGGAAGACAACAACAGAGACTTCTCTGTCTCTACCTTGGTCAAACTTCTCCAACGGCCCAATGGAGTAAGTGCTATCAGAGATTTAGCCCCTTCAATACCAGGAAAAACATGCTGGTAAGAGGCACTCTAAAGAGCGTAATGCTCCCCATGGCTTGGCGGGCATTGTTGTTTTTATTTTAGAAATAAATTTCACTTTGGGATTTTCTTTTTGAAAATATATATTTTTTTAATTTTGCCACGACTGAGTTATCTGGCAAAGTAAGACTGCATTGGAAGGAACCACCAAGACAGCACATTTTTGTCAATCCTTCAAACATCAGCTGGCCAATGACATTTCAAAACTTGGTTGTTGGCACCGCCGTCAATGCGATGGAGCAATTTATCGCTAAAATTTAAATGAGAAACCCTGACCGAGCGAAGGAATAAAAAATATCTGCCTGACAAATGGACTTCAGCGGGCCAAAAAATTTGAATTTTCCCTTTCAGAGTTTGTCCTGCCAAACCAACAGCTTCAGCAGCACCTTGTCCAGCAGCTATCCAGATTCCACAATTAAGAGTCCATTTTCTTACAATAACAGATCTATAGTCCTATTGACACCAAACGGAGGGTTCCTATTCATCATGTGGGTCCCAATAAAGGCCCACACGACCATCCTTAATTTTTTTTCATTTTTTTCATTTTTTTCATACAAAAATCCACTAACCAATCCCTTCGCTGAAAGCATTTTTTCTCTTTTCACATGCTTTACAGTGAAAGTAAGTGGGCCTGGATCCCTTGTAGGTTTCTCACTCTGGCCATGTACTACATCTGTGCTCTCTGTGGGGGAGCTATACGTTGATGTAATTGATACTGGGATAGAATCCACTCTGTCCTCACTCCATGCCCCTCTTTCTATATTTAACACCTTAAAGGCCTTTTAAACCCTACCACACATCTTTATTAAAGCCTCTCTGCCAAGTCTGACCTACCCATAGCTTGATAAAGTAACAGTTCTTGTCTTTTTTATTAGGTGTCTACAGTTACAACTCAGAACCTCAGAGCCGAGGGCCTTCAAGCGCTGTATACAGACCTTCAGGCACCAGCAAAGCCAAAAATATGATATTATAAAGAAGATAAAAGGTAAAGAACAAATATACTGAAGTGACAATTATGTCTTTGGAAGTATGAAAAAGGAAGATGTGTACCAGATCAGATTGATCGTTCCATGTATGTATTTGTACATTTGAGTTGAATAATGCTGCATGGCACTCAGTAGAATGTTTGCCACTTCTCTACTAAATTAAAGGAGAACTTCTGCCACTGTGACTGAAGGGTTTTTAGATCTAGCTGGACAGGACAACTGTTGTTACCTTATGTAATGGCAAAATAGCTTTAATAAGTAGTTCTTGGAGAAGAGCTTGTATTTGATTTGGCAGAGGCTGTGTAAAAGAGTGCTTATATTGTACTGAATTGAATTATTTATGCTGACAAGCAATGATGTCAGATTCCACAATATGATCTGTTTATTATGAAAAGTTAACACCAAGGCAGTAAGCCTGTCTTCTTTTAAATGTGGATTGTTATTCTACTGTGGTAAAGACTGTATACAGGTGTTTTGTTACATAGAATCTCACATATTATAATAGTAGGTAAAGGTTTTGACGTTATTTATCCCTCTGACAGACCCTCAGGTGAAAAGACCTTATTAGACCCACTTAGGAGGGGATGTATACTGTTTTGCCAACTGCAATGCTTTGTGTGAAAGCCCATGTTCGATACCGCAGGGCTGAGTTGGTTATAGTGACAGGTCATTGTTAAAGGCTCTAAGCCTGATTTGTTTTTTTAAAGAGTTATGTCAAGTACGATTTTTATGGTCTGTTTATTAGGAACAGTTTGACAAAGGCAATAGACCTGTCTTCTTTTATAGTGAAAAGCATATGTTAAAGCAAATAAACCTTTAACGATAGATTATTATTATACTGTTTTAAAGTCTGTATGTAGGTATTTTGTTGCACAGAATGTCACAGAGTTCTACAGTAGGCAAAGGTTTTGATGTTGGTTACCCCCTCTCACTAACTCTGAGGGTAAAAGTTGCTTTTGATCATCCTTATTAGACCCTCTTAGGATAGGATGCTTATTGTTTTGTCAACTTTAACTGTACACATATTTGTAATGTGAGGACTGTATGCTTCACGATTGCCTTGTAGGAAAGCTTATTCTCAGAACAGTAGGCCTTATTTTGGTGACAAGCCAGAAATAAAGGTTGCTCGGATGCCCTATGTCTGGTTGATTCTTTTATGAAAAGGTACAACAAAGGCAGTAGGAGCGCTAAATTATATATAGTGAAAAACACGTTAATGGGTCTTTATGAGTGAATTGTTATGGCATTGTGCTAATGCACTTAGTCAGACATTTTGCTACCTTGTCTCACAGATTACTGTAGTAGGCAATGATGTTTGTGTTGGCTACCCCCATCTGACAAACCCTGGGGGTAGAAGATTTGCTATGTGATAATCCTTGCTATAAAGTTTTAGGAGGTGTTGCATTTTCTGAGACGAAAGTCAAACTTTACGACTTACGGTATTCACAAAGATCAAAGGTTTAGTCTCAGTTAACCTTAAGACCAAAACTTAAGTTTAACTGAGACAAAAGTCTAACTTGACTACTCATAAATGCCCTTTGTGAATACCAAAAGTTGTAAAGTAAAACCTTTATCTCAGTCTATCTTTGTGGATCGAACTCTTTGTGTGTAGTGGAGAAGATTTTGAATTCAAGGCAAGGATGGCGAGGGTACTCGAACAGAAGGGACAACAAACTGGAAATGTGGTCTAATTTCTTCAATTGCTTGACTAGTCTGTCTGCTTGGCAGAGGATGGCTGTTGACTGTTTAGTACTGAACTGGGAACTGGGAAAAATTAAAAAAAAATCTTTGTTCTCTGCCAAAATGTTATATTTGCAGACTTTCTTTCTATGTGGTGAAGGCTTGAGCAGGAATTGGAGGATTGATGCTACTTTAGAGGTATTTGTTTAGAAAGCTAATTTAACTGATTACAGGCTAAGGTGAATACAAGTGATTTATTGTGGCAGTGCTTAGAGTGAGATCGCTTGGGCTGACAGAGGAACCTCAGTTAGACTATTGGCACATGGCTTATAAGGGCTGAGGAAAAGGAAGTCAGTCATCTGAGGATTTAGGATTAGCAAAGCTGAGAGCATCCACTGTTGAAATCAAGAGAGTGCTCATTTTAGGCTGTGGGTCTGATCAGGGGAGGTGATCCCTAGAAAAGGCTGAGTATGATCGGTATGCTGATGATTTAAACTCCTAGACTAGATAACTTGGCTACCACTTGCTTAACATAATAAGTAAACAAAATACTCGAGATAATCAAATCCTTAGAAAGACTATATTTCAAAGGCTACGAGGAATTGAAATCAATTTGCAGAAATGGGTATACCCGAAAGATAAGTAAAGAATGATCCTAGTACTTTTCCCTTGTAGCCCATAATGGCAGAAAGGAGAGCATAATGGTGAAATGAAAAGTCCTGTAAAGATCTAATTTCACCAGCAGGAGCCATTATTGAGGATGCGGTGAACTTTTTCCACTACCTACAGAGTCTCTGTCTCAGTGCTGAATCTATGAGTGACATTTTATTTGTAGTGTTGGAGGAGGTGGTTGTCATTTGTATGTACTAGAAGTTATTCCGTTCTGCGAGTCGGTGGTCTGTTCGCCTCCCCCATGGCTCCTCTGCAAGCTCTTTCACTTATCCAATCTTTAGTGCCCTGCCAAGCGGATGGCGCTTTTGGGCAGTCAGAATTTTGGGGATTCGGAGGGCGGAGCCTGCTTCAACCCCTGTCACTATAGTCACCTCTGCGGGCTAGGTGAGTTGGGTAGGTGGTTTGAATGTTGTTGGAGGGATGGGCATGATTGGAGGCTGAAGGTAGGGTAGTGCTGTCGGAGGAAATGCAGGATTGATTTCTGTCCTTCAAGGGGTATCGTCATTGCCTCTGATGGTGGGCAGTGTGTCTTTGGATTATTGATGAGCCACTGTTTCAGGGAGGGAGAGACTTTGAGAGTGTTGGGATGGACAGTGTTTCTTCGAGGTAGAGTATGGGACAGTGCTGCACAGGTTGGATCAGTGTGTCTCCATATGGGGGAATGGGACAGTGCTTCTTAAGACAGTGCTCATTGTTTTTTCAGCATGGGGCAGTGGTGCTCAGGGTGGATCAGGGTTTCTCTATAAGAGGGGGGTATGGGATAGGGATTCTTAGGATGGATCAGTGTTCTTCCTTGGAAGAAGAACAGTTTAACCGGATGGTCAATATTTTTTCGTGGGAGAATATGGCACAGTGTTTTCCGAGGGGAGAAGATAGATGGGTTTTCTCAGGGTGGATGGTAGTTCTTAGTAGATGAGCATGGACAGTGCTAGGACAGGTGAGTGTTTCTCAGGGTAGTATGATATTGTTGATTGAGAGGACAGTGCTTATGAAGACAACAGTATTTCTCCATGGGAGAGTACAGGACAGTGCTTCTCTGTATGGATAGTGTGTTTCCATGGGAAAGTATGGGACAGTGCATCTCAGGATGGACAGTTGGACAGTGTTTCTCTGGGGCAGGGGAATGGAAAAGAGCTTGTCAGGATGAACGGTTCTTTTACGTGGGAGAGTATGGGACAGAGCTTCCCAGGATAAACAGTGGTTTTCTGGGGGAGAGTGTTGGGCAGTCCTCAGGATGGAAATTGTTTCTCAGGATGGAAAGTGGTTCTCCGCAGTTGAGTATGGGACATTGCTTGTCAGCAGGATGGACAGTTGACTCTCTGGGGGAGAGTATGAGTCAGTGTTTGCAGGGTGGACAGCGTTTCTCCGTTGGGGAGAATGGACAGTGCTACTCAGGATTAACAGTGTTTTACTGAAGGAGACTATGGGAAAATGCTTCTCAGGATGGACAATTTTTCCTCAGAGGAGAGTATGGGACTGTGCTTCTCTGGGTGGACAATATTTCTCCAGGGAGAGTAGGACAGTGCTTCTCATGGTGGACAGTCTTTATGGGGAAAATGCTTGTCAGGTTTGACAATATTTCAAAAGTTATGAGGCAGGGCGTAAAGTAGATGTGTGTTTTTTTTCTGGACCAGATGCTAAAGTGTGAGGTTTCTCCACAGCTGTCAATAAGGTGGATGATTTCTCAGGGGCAAGTGATATGGAAAAAGTCAAGGCAGTGATTTTCCAGGGACTGGGGGGTTTCATTTCGACTGTCTCCAGAAACAAATTATGATTTTTTTGGGACAGAGTAGGATGTTAGTGATTTGTCTGATGCTCTCTGGGACTGAGAATTAACCCTGGGCGGCCAACTACGCTACGCTCGCGTAGTTTGCGTAGTTTGTGCTACTTCCCGCTACGCGAATTGCACGTAGCACAGTGCAAAAACGCATAGGGTAGTTGCCATTTTTTGCTCGCTCGCGATCCTCAACGTCAAGTAGGCGACCGCGAGCGAGCAAAAAGATATCACGGAGAGACTTTTTCCTCATTTGCGATCAGCAACATCAAGTTGGCGATCGCGAGCATGGAAAATAAACCTCCCGGCGAGATTCTCAACGCGGGGAGGTCAGGTTCCGCACTGCGAGTGGTCGCGTATGCTCGCGACCGCTCGCGATGAGAAACTACCAGTCTGCGTTGAGAAAGCAGCCGCTCAAGTAAAAATCTACTCGAGCGGCAGAAAACAACAGCTCGCACTGTGCGAGATGCCGTTTTCAATGATTGCACAGTGTGGACAAGCATCCGGCACTGTGCAATCATCCCGAACAGCGCACTACGCAGTTCGCGTAGTGCTACGCGTATCTTGCGTAGTGCGAAGTGCACTCCCTGTTGCTACGCGTAGCGCTACTACGCAAACTACGCCCAGGGTTATTGAGAATATGGCATTTGGGTGGGGATTAGGGATATATCTTCTTGAAGACAGAGGATGAGGTAGCTGATTTTTGTGGGCAAGGGAATAAGGTAGACGTTCAATGAGGTGCATGCTCTTGTGTGCATTGTGGTTTCCCTGAATGTAGATGCTGCCTTTTGTGTCTATGGTGGGGCAAATGGGGTGAGGAAGGTGGTATCCATGGGGGGGGAGTCTGTGAGTCTGGTGATTTCTTCGACAGGCAGAATTCTTTGGTATGGAGCAAGTGTGCCTTATAGCTTTGTTGCTGTGGCAAATGCCTTGAATGGCACAGAGGATGAGGCACATAGGTTCACTGAGGAATGTAGTGAAACTCTGAGTTTTTGGAACTGATGACGAAGTAGTTGTTTCCTGTTAGCCAGAGGTTAAGGCAAATGAATGTTCTAGATCAGGGAGTAAGGCAGGTGTTTTAGTTTTATACAAAAAAATGGCAATCTTCCCCAAACCACTACTCTACAAATAATAATATTTCTCTTTCAAAATATCCTGCGCTTCCAGCCTCTGACTCATCCCAAACCTCATTCATTACTATGAACTCCCAAAATAACTATTTCTAAACTCTTCACTCCTCTAGCCATCCTTTATCCTATTCGTCCAACTAACATACTCAAATGTCCACCACTCCCAATAATTATATTTCCCTCTACTAATCCACCTTTGGTTTACGGAGTGTGGTTCTCACCGGAAAGCACTTCAGCGCCTCGCAAGCTGTATGAGTTACTCAATGATTTTTCTTAGGATTGGGAGTTATGTCACTGCCAGGCAGCCAAATGATCTTTGATGGCTGGATTTATTACATAGTGTGTAAACCTTCCCAACATTGCGAGAGAAGAGCAATTATACTTGCTCAAGTGAAGCATTGTTTATTTCAGAGTTTGAGGGGGCTGCTGATGGATTAAAACCTATCCCCAGCCAGGTACACATATACCTGCATGGAATAACTTCACAGCACTAAGATAAAACAAACCACTAGTAAAATGTATGCTTTAATTTCACATACATTTTATCTACTGTGTTTTGGGAAGAGAAGTCCCTGGCAGACTGCTATATCATTGCCTGTTTCCCTTAGTTACATTGTGAAGGTGATTGCTTTCTGTTTGAGTGGAATTGTTGCATGCCACCCTCTTTATGGGGGATGGCAAAATGACGCCCTACGACAATCTTTTATCACTGCCATCCTGCAAACTATCTCCAAACACTTGGTCATTGCTGGCTCTTGTGCTAGTAAAATGATTGGGTACAGGCCATTGGGAAGAGTTGGTAAAAAAC
Organism: Triturus cristatus; assembly: GCF_964204655.1. Lineage (NCBI taxonomy): Eukaryota > Metazoa > Chordata > Amphibia > Caudata > Salamandridae > Triturus > Triturus cristatus. The sequence goes on from NC_140590.1 coordinate 411,028,704, forward strand.
ATACTGTCTAGTTGTGAAAGACACTGGATGAGGACCAACAGCATTGTTTGGATGGGGCTGGTCTACCCATGCTACCTACAAGAAAATATCATGCTTGAATTAGTCTTATCCACTGGTAAATCTTCGGGCTGAATTTATTTCCCATTTATTTCCAGCTGAACTTTGTCATTTGCAGTCATGCAATGATAATACGGAAACCAGTCTTTGCCCCACTCTATGAATAACAATGGTGTATACTGCTAGATCGCACCCTCTGTGGGCGGGAATGCCTGCAACCTCAGATGTATTTTAGACAGCTTTTCCCCAACTGTAGGTTGCAACCTACTGACCGGTCACCAGCCGATTTTTGGTGGGTTGTGACAGAGCATTAAATAAACATGCTTTATATTTAGTATTTTTCTTGTCACATGTATGTGCTTCAAAGACAGAGGTCCAATGTCAGGCTTCTGACAAATTGCTTCCTATTCTTTAAACATGGCAATTGATGTTTGCTGTTCTTTGTCTGCCTGCAAAGTGAGACAGTGAAGTGTGAAAGGAAAGGCTGTAGGATGTCATTTTTTGTAACACTTCCCCAAAAACTATTAACAGACCTGTGAATGAACTGTACACATATTTCAGAATAAATCAGCAGTTAGGAAAACAAAAAGGAACCACTTTTTTGTAATTCTGAAGTGTGATTGAAACAAAGATTTTAGTAGAATCCAAACAAATCAAGACACTTTCACTTGGTGATACGCAAATGATAAATATTCTTCCGCCATTATCTTTTGTGTGCTATATAGTTTTATCAATAAAACTGTGTGACTGTGCAAGTTTAGTGGCCATTTCAATGGAAAATGTGCTATCTTTAAATAACAGCGTGTTATTGCACAATGCTTTAGTAATATACCTGCAACAGTGTGCTCCAAAATGTACCACCAGCTACATACTACACCCTTATCACTCTCCTGCTGTATACATTTGCTACACTTAGGTGCCGATTCCGATCCTGTAAAACCCGGGTACAAATGGTCGTACGGAGCGTTTTCTCCGTACGACTCGTACCCTGGAATTCCACCGTACAAACCAGCAAGTACGATTCGTACAGAAATACCATTTCCGTACGAATCGTAAGAAACACCGTACGGCTAAAAAATATACAATTCCGATCCTGGACAGCGCGTACGCGACGTCCGCACGGAGTCAGGCAGCATTTTACAGACCAGCAAGTACGATTCGTACCTACAGCACTCCGCACGGCTATATTTATACGGGAGCCAAAAAGTGCCGGAAAAGCTAAGTACACTGCGATGCACGAGGAAAAGGGGGCCCACTACGTGACGTACACGCCATCACCCACATTGTACATGTCATCATGTACGGTGCGTACCCCAACATGGCATATGTATGGCCCGTACCCCCCACCCCCAGTATGTACGGCGCGTACCCCCACCCACGTATGTCCGCGCCGTACCCCAGGCATACCCCCACCCGCGTATGTCCGCACCGTACCCCAGGCGTACCCCCCACCCGCGTATGTCCGCACCGTATCCCAGGCGTACCCCAATCCTCACGTATGTACAGTCTGTACCCCAGGCGTACCCCAATCGTCGCGTATGTACGGTCCGTACATACGCGGGTGGGGGGTACGCCTGGGGTACGGTGCGAACATACGCGGGTGGGGGGTACGCCTGGGGTACGGTGGGGACATACGCGGGTGGAGGGTATGCCTGGGGTACGCATTCTAGCTGTGGAGTAGTGCGTGCGCCTGAACTCCTGAGACAGAACATATAGGTTGGATACCAATTTGAACAGAGTCTTAGCACATAGGAGAAAAGTGAAGGAGGGAAGAGCAGGGGGCTCTTGAAGATCATCTCTCAACAGAGCCAACATAGCATGGCGAACCCTAAAATAGTGAAACTGGGTGAGTGGAGAGGTGGAATGCAAACCCACAGAAGTCTCCTCCCAAGTAGAGACCCTACCATCGGTGAAAAGATCACCCATCATGCAAATACGAACAGCCTTGAGTGACTGTATCACAGCACTTTCCTCACACATCGGGAGCCATGGACACCAATCCACTGGTAGCAGAGGGGAGTATAGTAGTGCACCCACTTGTCTTTTTAATAAGTCGTGGCAAGCATGCACAGTCGAGTTTAGAGAGTCTAAAACTCTGCACTGTCTGCTAGTAGGCCGAGTAAGCCCCCGAGGCAGCGGGGAGGGGTCTACTGCTATTTTATCAATATGGAGATGAGGGAGAATGTATGGGCCATAGCACCAGGAGTAGGCATGTGAGCTCTGAGCAGCTCTATAATATAGTTCCAGATCCGGGGCTCCCAGCCCACCCCTAGAGTATGGAAGTGTAAGTGTGTCCATCTTAACATGAGGGGACTTCCCCACCCACGCCAATCGAACCATCAGAGCTCTCAGCCTCTTGAAAATATGTTTGCGGTGTACCATTGGGCTGTTAGTAAAAATAAATAATAATCTGGGCAACCTTATCCATTTATCGACATCTTCCTCTAGTTTACTCATTGCTTTACCATAATTGTCCTGCAGGACTATGTCTGAATCAGTATGAACTTGTATCCTCAGATATCGGACTGAATCCGTGGTCCACTGCAGAGGGAAGTCTAAATCAAATGGTGACATGGCAAGGGTTAATGGAAAAATAATGGACTTATTCCAGTTAATCTGTAAACCGGAGACACCCCCAAATCTAATCACCTCACAAATCAATGGAGCAAGGTTGGTTGCTGGGTCACTTGTGTACAGAAGCATATCATCTGCTGACATGACAAGGTTATAGTTGGGAAATCGTATCACCCGGGAAGCATGGTACTCTCTGAGAGAGAACGCCAAAGGTTCTGCCACTATGGCATAAAACAGCGGGGACAGGGGGCAGCCCTGCCGGGTGCCTCACCATATACAAATGGGGGATGTGACATGACTTCTGGACCTAACTCTAGCCGTCGGCTGGTTATACAAAACTGATAGCAATTATAGGAAAATCTCTCCAACTCCCATTCTTCGCAAAACCGCCAACATAAACGGCCACTCAACCAAGTCAAATGCCTTTTCAGTGTCTAGAAAGACTGCTGCAGCTTTGACATCCGGTTTAACATGCTAAATTACCCCAAACACTGTCCTACGGTTTAGGACGGCATGCGTCCCGGTACAAATCCTGCTTGTTCAGGTCCCACAAGCGTCGGAAGGAGAGGGGCAAGTCTATTTGCAAAAATTTTTTAGAAGATTTTCGTGTCTACATTAAGAAGTGATAACGGCCTGTATGAAGAACAAAACTGTGGAGCTTTACCTGGTTTCAGAAGAGTAACTATGAGGGCCTCCCTCATTGTTGGCAGCATTATACCCAATTCGCCAATTTCCTCGAATAACCGACCCAGGTGGGGTACCAGTAGGTCCTTATAAGTCTTGTAGAAGGTGACGGTTAGTCCATCGTGCCCTTGATCGCTTACGTCTCGCATAGAGTTCAAGACAAGCTAGATCTCTGTGAAATCCAGCGGCCTCATCAGATACTCCCTGTGCACAGCCGAGAGCCAGGGTAGCTGCACCTGTTCCAAGTAATCCAACAGGGCCGCATCATGAACCGCAATCTTAGAGCTACACAGATCTGCATAGTACTTACTAAATCTATGCGCTATATCAGAAGGGTCAATTAGAATAGTAGCATCCTCCTCAAGCAACTCTGAAACCCCACCTGAATCTCTTTGGCGCCAAGCCAGCACCACCAGCACGGATCCAGGTCTATCTCATTTCCCCATAAGCTCTAGCAACCGTGTATTTCCCCATGTGTTTAACTTCACTGTCTGCTTCCTCTCTGTATGAGCACAAAAACTGTACTCTACCCTTATTATTTAAACAGGTACAGTGTATCATATACTTAAATACAAGTTAGTGATCACATCCCATGAACATTTTTGCTAAGACGCCGGTCGATTGTTTTCGACGCTGTTTCTATTTCTCAAGCACTTGTAATCTCTACTGCTGATCCGATTTGAATTTATACCCGTTAGCTGCCAATTTTCCTGTACGTTGTGTTTTGCCTTGATGTCAGAGTTGAGCCCGCTGGAATGGCCTTTCTCCTAAAAGATTGAACCCCTTTTAAGGTTCTTCTTCTGCTAATTAGCCCTGATGATTTGACCCCTCATGACATTTAGAGTGATTTCTTTGCTCTTTGTGGAATTTCATTTCGGAAGTAATTGCGCTGAACAGCCCCTCTTTATCGACGCAGGTCCCGTTCCTATTTGTGCTGTTTGTTACGCCGTGAAGAAGGTGGTACTCCTTATTAGGAGTTGTTTCACTGAAACGCGCGTCTGCGTTTTGAAAAGGGCCCCACTATTTCTCCTACCTGATTGAACCTTGAAACTGTGCCTCTCAGAAACCTTGGATACCATCTTTATATATATTTATATATCTTTTTGAACAATTACAAGGACTCTTCCTGAGGTTTTGTTCTTGGGTGGGGCCTATGAGTGCTGTCGGTCCACACCATAATGAACAATGTGGTTGTGTGATGTTGTATGAATGTGTTTTGGATACGAATGAGTGTATGTTTGATTAAGCTCTTTTTCCTGATTGGGAACCTGTCACTCTCTTTCTTTTTTCCGCCTTGCATTACAATTGTATTTTGTGACTCACTTATTTTTTGCTGTGCATCAACCGCATTTGTCTGAATTATTATTTTTTGATGCGAATTGTGTTTCTGAATTTTTTATATGTATAAAATGTGATTTGTATACTTTGATCATATCGGAAAGAATCTAATGATAATTTATAAAAGAAATAATAATAAAAAAAGAAAAATTGATGTGATATCCTTTTCCCTTATCTTTTCTCAATTCTCAAGACGTGTTTATGTATGTGTATATATATTTCGTGTTTGATCCAGCCAGAGTGTCTTTAGCTTGTATTTAAGTATGTGATACACTGTACCTGTTTAAATAATAAGGGTAGAGTATAGTTTTTGTGTTCAAATTGACTTTCCCCTGACTCTCTACCCATATTAGTTCTCTAGGGGTCCCCTTTGTTTATTGGTTCTGCTTCCTCTCTGTATTCTTCCAGAGTTGTTTTCAGAGCATCAGCAAACCTGCGGGTCATTGCCCTTAAGGGTCTCCAGCTCGAGCTTGCACAATTGCCCCTCCAGGGTCGATAGTCTGCCCCTAATTGAGCAAAGAACTCATGCATGCTTGCTTATGGCCACACCCCTAATGTGCACCTTAAATGCCTCCCAGACAGTAGAGAATTGGTCAACTGAACCAATATTTATTTAAAGAAAATTGGATATTCCTGTAGCCAGCTCTGCCCTAAACACTGAGTCAAGTAACGAATAAGGAGGAAACCTCCATGTGAAAGGGGCAATCCCACGTGGGGGGATTGCAATCTCCATAAGGACTGGAGATTGATCTGAGAACGTGCGGGGTAGTACTATGCACTCATGGACCCGAGGAAGGAGAGATCTTGACATAAGCATGTAATCAATTCTAGTGTGTATGTCATGAGGGGAAGGGAAATGGATAAACCCTCCCGCCTCAGGATTCCTAGCCCTCCAAATGTCGACCAGTCCCATCTGCGTGGCTATATCATCAATAACTTTAGCAGCAGGTGAGGGGCACCTAGGCGGGCCCCGGACCTAGCTAATAGTGGGTTCAAAACACAATTTAGGTTGCCTCCCCATAATTGCAGCAACATGGGGTAAATGGATGTATGAGCTGATAATGCCTTATAGAACAGAGGGCATCATAGTTTGGTCCATATATATTGACTACCTGCATTTCTATGTCATTACCCTGACAGTGAGAGATGGCAAACCTACCATTTGGGTCTGTCTTAAGCTCAGTTAGAGAAATCCCCGATCTAGAGTTCAACCCAGGTCAGCACCCCTCTAGCATGGGAGGAAAATCAGCTACCTGAAACGCACCTTGAAACCTCCGTTTGTTGAGCATGCTATTATTAGGGGCCAGGTGCGTCTCCTGCAATAAAGCTACATCAACCCTGTGACATTTGAGAAAGGGTAGTATCTTGCGTAGGTTCCTAAATTCATTTAACCTTCTAACGTTCCAAGTCATGAACTGGACAACCACGCTCAGTATCTCCTAACGTCTATAGTACCTTGTTGTAATCTATCTCCAGCTGAACATCATCCTGTATACTCTCTGTTGCTGTAATCATATGGTACATGTATACAAAAGCTGGGTAAACAAAGCTATAACCCCTCCCACGCAATGCAAAACCCAACCCTGCAAATGTAGGCAAACTCCCACCCATTATGTAGCTGAACATTCCTGCCTTTCACAGAAATTATACACACAGAAAAGAAAAGAAGAAAAAAACTAGCAATAAACCAGTCAGGAGGTAACACACAGGGGAGGATGTTACCAGGCATGACATCTATACCGACTAAAATCACTACCGTCTGACAATGAGTGAATTCTCAGTCGAAAGTGCGTGAAGAAAAAATCCTTCCGCTGGTGTGAGCACTGTCATCAGCCGATTTCTTCAAATATTCATAATAAGTCAATTGAGAACAAGTATTCAATGTCTCCAAAATGTATTGCATTCATTTGATGCAAAAGTAATTCTTTGAAATCAAATGGTGTTCAAAACCATTCGTTAATCATCCATATATGACATCAGTACATCCAAACCCAATGCATTTCGGGTCCCATCCAGACCCTTCATCAGGGGTCATATGTCAATACTATAAGTGAAACAGAAAAAGGCAATTTTATCTCACAGCCCTCAATAACTATTGTCCATCATATTTACACAAAAATATGTAAAAATAAAGAAAAGCTCTTAAGAATGATTACGTGAAAATAAGTGCACATGCAACCTAATAGTGCCAAACGCTACGTGAAAGCGTGAAAATGCCAAATGAAAAAACATGCCTTAAGCGAAGCGTTGCTTACACTAGGTGCTAATGGCTATGTTGCGAAGCAACAGTAGTGGTGTCAGAAAAAATAACAGTCGCGGTGTCAGAGAAAATAATCGCGTGTTATAGAAAATAATAACAGTCGCGGTGTCAGAAAAAATAATAATAATCAAACCTCTTGGTGTCGGAAACAGTTCATAAAGTGAGAGCCAAAAGTACTCGCGGTAACCCACACCGTAAAGCAAAATAGCTGAACGCTAAAGAATTTCAAACGTTAAGAAATTCAAACTCACCGAGTTCAATGATTGTACGTGGCTTCCTCGGCCAAGAACATGTACGTGATGTAAGTGACGTGTTTATTTGAACTACCTCTAAAGATAGAAAGCGGATCACAGTGTCTCATCATAGAAATAGAAAACGGTGCATTGCAGGTGAAGGTGAACACTGACAGTGCGCTTAAAGTAACCAAACAATAGATATGGAAAAGCTACTTGATGGTTAGTGGTAGATTCACGTTGCAATCCAAGGAAAAATTAAATACAAGAGAAATTCGTTACAGCCTGTAGATCTAAAAAAACAATGCATAATAATAAACAGATGTTAAAAACGAAAAACGAAACACCACCATGTTGTGAATAATCATCAAAATCAATACTTTTTACGAAAAATCTTTACAAAAAACAACTGTATTCAATCCGATCATTCAACCCCATTGGTTGCAGAGATTGCAATTTTTTGGTCCAGAAGAATTCGGAACGTGCTAGTGATTTGGAGGGATCAGTGTCTTTTGACGGCTTTTGTGCTTCCAGAATAGTGAAACGGAGTTGCGCTATGTTATGTCTGGCTTCTTTCCAGTGTAATGCTACTGTTGACTTTTCATTCAACATACAAATGTTACTTTTATGTTCACCTATTCGGATTTTAACCTTTCTTTCTGTCCTGCCCACATAGATTTTATTACAGGGACATTTCAAAGCGTAAATCACATTCATAGTGTCACAAGTGCTAGAATGTCGTAATTTGATTTTGTATCCTTTAGTGGGATGATTAAAATGATCGCCTATCATGACGTTGTTGCAGTGTATGCAATTCATACATTTTTGCATGCCTTTAAACGTTCTTTTGGGGCCCGTAGATCCTTTAGCCAGCAGTTCTTTGAGATTCTTAGACCGTTGCATAGCAAAGATCGGACGTTGCGGAAATAGAAAACTGAGATCCGGTTCAGTTTGTAGAATGTCCCAATGTTTCATGATAATGGATTTAATCATTGAAGAATGAGTGGAATGTTTCAATATGCACACTATTCGATTGGTTTGTAATTTCTCTGTGCATTTCAATAGATTAGTGCGATCAATAGCTTCTAGTCTTTTTATGGTTTTTTCAAGAATGCATTCTGGGTAACCTCTCTTCCGGAATCTATCTGAGAATGTGTGAATGATGTCTACTGTGTCTTGAGGATCAGAAGTAATTCTTTTTAATCGAATACATTGAGAATAAGGTAGATGCTCTTTTAGAGCAGGTTGATGAAAGCTATTGAAATGCAGACAATTATTTCTGTCGGTTGCCTTAATAAATACATTGGTGTTGATAGTGCCTTGGTCAATTTGAATAAGTACATCCAAAAAATTGATGCAGGATTTGTCGATTTGATGAGTGAATTTGATGCGATTATGAATGTGATTCAGATCAACGATATTCTTTTCCAAAAGACTAAGGTCACCTCTCCAAATTATCAATATATCATCAATGTACCGTTTGAATAAGATCAAATGTTGAACCCGTGCTTCATTGTTTAAAATGTGGTCATGTTCAAGTTTAGCCATAAAAATATTGGCATATGAAGGGGCCCCGGTAAAGCCCATAGAAGTACCATTATTCTGGGCGTAAAAGACACCCTTCCATTCAAAATAACTATGAAATAATGCGAAATGAAGAAGTTCTAAGAGAAACACCTTTTCAGCTTTGATGTTATTGTGGTTCAGTAAAGCCCATTCAATGGCGTCTAATCCATCACTATGCGGTATGGAGGTATAAAGAGAAGTAACATCCACGGTGTATGTTACTTCTCTTTATACACAATAACATCAAAGCTGAAAAGGTGTTTCTCTTAGAACTTCTTCATTTCGCATTATTTCACTGCAACAACGTCATGATAGGCGATCATTTTAATCATCCCACTAAAGGATACAAAATCAAATTACAACATTCTAGCACTTGTGACACTATGAATGTGATTTACGCTTTGAAATGTCCCTGTGTTAAAATCTATGTGGGCAGGACAGAAAGAAAGGTTAAAATCCGAATAGGAGAACATAAAAGTAACATTTGTTTGTTGAATGAAAAGTCAACAGTAGCAGTAGAAGACACGGGCTACCATGCCGTTTAGGTGAGGATATGCAGATGAAACATTCTGGCCATAATTAAGGTGTTCATCGTGTAGGGGATGTCTGGTATGGAACGTGTTTATGTTGACACACTATTTGAATCCTAAGATCTGTAAACTCTTAAGCTTGTACGATATTAATATTTTCACTTTGCCTTTCCGCTTAGATTATAGTGATATATTTCACCTGGAAATATTATCTCAATGGTCACCAATTGATGCTTATCTATATTCGGTCATCTTAAGATGGCCGCACGGTTGTTTGCGTCGCTGATTTTCACTTATATCGTTCGCCAGGTATTGTATACTATGGAGCGGGAGGTTTAAAGAAGCTATTGCTTAGGTATCCGACTTATCTACTGCGACTGAAAAAAAGCTAGAGATATTATTTTGTTTGGGTGAGTTTATTTAGGACACAATACTTTTCTTCTTCTATATTGACAGGTAGTTTCATTTTCTTATTAGCGAGTAGGGTCTGATGTTTTATTTTATATGAGCCCAATTTTTTTCTTACATCCTTAAGAGCATAGATTTATAGTACTTGATTCAATAAGTGTCACTTGGTTTGTGTGAAATATCCTTGATTATTTTGGCTGTCTGTTGAATTTATTATTTTTTAATTTGACTACTATGCCTATGTTTCATCTTTTCATGGCAGCCTTTCCCTTTTTTTTAAAAAAAAGCGTTGCCCATTGTGTATGTAACACTTGAGAATATCTGTTGTTTTTCATAAATCGAATATCTACTTATGATGCTCACCTCTTATCTTCCCCTAATAGATATTGATCTGTTCATTATTTTTTATTAAAACATTCTGTTTTTACTAATCTTTCGATAGGTATTGAATATTATTGATTGGAGGTTTACATATGCCCTCACCTAGACAAATGCTTTGTTCCTTGACTGAGGAAACTCTATGAAATAGGTAATTTCGACTTTTTCTTTGGTAAGTTCTATATGGCCAACAATATTCCTTTTTAACGCATACTTAAGTTATTGAGATGCATCTATGATGAACTAAGTTCTTGCGCATCATGTTTGCTTCAGAAATAATAAGTTACTAATAAATAATTTTTCATTGATGTTTTGTGTATATGACACTGAAAATATTTGTGAATTATATGAGCAATATGGTTCTTGACAATGAACTCAGGGACTAGTAATAATGTTTTAATCTAGTAGAGTGTATAAATGTATTAGCAATCAATCAGGCAACAATTTGAAGGTGCGGTATTGTCTGAAATATACATTATAATATGTTGGTCTTTAGGTTTTGCTCTGTTTCCTTGATATTTTTCAATAATTCTCACATCATGAGTTATGTGGTCAACATTACATTTGTATAACTGACATTGGCTTTGGGATCTTTTATGTTTAATGACACAACATGAATTATCAAGGAGATGCAATGTCTATATTATGTGCTTTCTTGAACATTGCATTCAACATATACATGGTAATGAAAATGTAGAGTGATAGGCACTCAAACTACATATGATAGTGATTATATTCTTTTGTTATATAGGCCCTCCTTCTTCTAGTATTAATTTATCACTGGCGATTTATTATTATACATGCCGTATATTCGGCAACATTTTCTGTCAAACTCATGTTTTTAAAATGTTTTGTCTTTGTATTTACATATACATGTTGGTGTTTTGGGAATTAAATTATATTCTGTATGTTTCTTTCAATAGCCCTGAAGAAGTCTCCTTATAGGAGACGAAAAGCGTCGGCTATGGCTTTCTCGTGCTATTAAGGCTGTGATATTCCATGCCTGTGAAAGTATCAAATAAAGAAAAGAATTTCCTTTGAAAATCATATCTACGTCTTGGACATTCCTTTCAATACAACGGACTTTTTTTAAATAGTGCTGAACCCTGTTGCATTTATGTTTATGATAGGACTTGTTCCTGTTTGAGGAGCTCAGAGGGAAGTGTTCCTCGGTTCGTTGCACTATAGAATTACACGCTAACGACACTATTCATTTGTCAGGTGCGGTACTATAGCCTTCACCCTCTTCTTATTTGCTTAAAAAAAAAAAAAGTAACATTCGTTTGTTGTCACTATTCTGGAAGCACAAAAGCTGTCAAAAGACACTGATCCCTCCAAATCACTAGCACGTTCCGAATTCTTCTGGACCAAAAAATTGCAATCTCTGCAACCAATGGGGTTGAATGATCGGATTGAATACAGTTGTTTTTTGTAAAGATTTTTCGTAAAAAGTATTGATTTTGATGATTATTCACAACATGGTGGTGTTTCGTTTTTCGTTTTTAACATCTGTTTATTATTATGCATTGTTTTTTTAGATCTACAGGCTGTAACAAATTTCTATTTGTATTTAATTTTTCCTTGGATTGCAACGTGAATCTACCACTAACCATCAAGTAGCTTTTCCATATCTATTGTTTGGTTACTTTAAGCGCACTGTCAGTGTTCACCTTCACCTGCAATGCACCGTTTTCTATTTCTATGATGAGACACTGTGATCCGCTTTCTATCTTTAGAGGTAGTTCAAATAAACACGTCACTTACGTCACGTACATGTTCTTGGCTGAGGAAGCCACGTACAATCATTGAACTTGGTGAGTTTGAATTTCTTAACGTCTGAAATTCTTTAGCGTTCAGCTGTTTTGCTTTACGGTGTGGGTTACCGCGTGTACTTTTAGCTCTCACTTTATGAACTGTTTCCGACACAAAGAGGTTTGATTATTATTATTTTTTCTGACACCGCGACTGTTATTATTTTCTCTAACAATGCGATTATTTTCTCTGACACCGCGACTGTTATTTTTTCTGACACCACGACTGTTGCTTCGCAACATAGCCATTAGCACCTAGTGTAAGCAACGCTTCGCTTAAGGCATGTTTTTTCATTTGGCATTTTCACGCTTTCACGTAGCGTTTGGCACTATTAGGTTGCATGTGCACTTATTTTCACGTAATCATTCTTAAGAGCTTTTCTTTATTTTTACATATTTTTGTGTAAATATGATGGACAATAGTTATTGAGGGCTGTGAGATAAAATTGCCTTTTTCTGTTTCACTTATAGTATTGACATATGACCCCTGATGAAGGGTCTGGATGGGACCCGAAATGCATTGGGTTTGGATGCACTGATGTCATATATGGATGATTAACGAATGGTTTTGAACACCATTTGATTTCAAAGAATTACTTTTGCATGAAATGAATGCAATAAATTTTGGAGACATTGAATACTTGTTCTCAATTGACTTATTATGAATATTTGAAGAAATCGGCTGATAGCAATATACTTGCTGTGATAACAGTGCTCACACCAGCAGAAGGATTTTTTCTTCACGCACTTTCGACTTGATGTTACCTTTATGACGCCTCGGACAGGCGCCATGGTGTTTGAAGCACATGAGTAGGTATACAAGGAAACACGTTAAACTAAGTGTGCACGTCGGCATCTGTTAGATCTGGGGGTCTCTAGTTGGCAGGGTAGGTACCACTGTCCAAGTAGGGACCCTTGCTTCTAGTCAGGGAAAGGGGGATACACCGTTAAGATAACCCCTGCTCACCCTCTAGGTAGCTTGGCCTGAGCAGTCTAGGCTATCAAAGGCAATGTGTAAAGTATTTGTACCAACACTCACAGTAACACAGTGAAAACACCACAGATTTACTCCACACTAGTTTTAGAAAAATAAGGTATCTTTACTAAAAACTTCACAAGACCAAATACTTCAGAAAAAAACCAACATACAATTAAAAAGATTACTTTAAAGATAGTTCAAGAGTTTGCAGAAAGTACTCCAGGATGTAAAAGTCAGTGTCCTGCACAATGCGACTCTCAATGCACCAAATGCGACACTCTCGTGCCCAACAGTACCTGTAGTTGCGATAAGGTTCCCAAAAGCTATCACAAGGAAGATGGCAAAGGCGATGCGATACTCCTGAGATCTTGGGGAGGCTTTGCAGCAGCCCTGCTTCACACAGCAGAGGTGGATGCACCAGCTCCGATCTGTAGGGGGAGGATGCGATGACTTTGGCTTTCGTTGCGTAGGTTTCTTAGGGGGAAGCTTCACGCACAGGTACGATGCGACGATCTTCGGTGCGGCGCGATACGCGGCGCAGCGCTGACTTCTGGCGCGGCAACCCTCGATGCGTCACGGGACGGGACTCTGCGTCGACACACGCAGCGACTGGATACTTTCACGCACCGGCAGTGGTGCGGCTCGCAAACTGGTTCTGCGACGACCCTCTCAGCGTCAGGAATCTTCTCGCACCAGAACGATGCTCGACGCGCTCGGTGATGCGGGGACTCCGGGTGCTGCGATGACGCCGCGATGAAATTCTCCTCGCACTCTCGTTCTTGCGACACGCAATCGGATGATGCGTTGGGTACCAGTTACTCTTTTTCACGCTTCTGCGTCCCAGCTCCCAAACACAGCAAAACGACCTCCTGAGGCCCCAAGACTGGGCAAGCACTCCAAGGCAGGTCAGAACTCCTTCAGCAGAGTTCCAGGGGAGCTGGTGGTGAAGTCCTTTTGTTCCTGGGACTTCTTAACAGGGAGCCAGCTCTTCTCAGGCCCTTGGAGATCAGAATCAAAAGAAGGGGACACAGCAAAGTCCTTCCCCTCTCCTTGGCAGCAAAGCAAAACAGCAAGCAGGCAGTCTTCTCCTCTTCAGTTCTTTTCAGCTTTCTCCTTGGCAGAGGTTTCTTCTTAGTTCCAAAGTGATCTAAAGTTTAGGTGTCTGGGGACCTCGTTTTATACCCCTCCAAGTCTTTGTCTCTCTTTGTTCCAGTGGGGGTATTCCCCTGCTCAAACCGGTTCCTGGGTGTGCTCTGCCCTGGTGCACCTGGTTCCTTTCAGAGTGAGGGGCAGGGTCGTTAGACGCTCAGCAGGAGGTGGAGCCTTCTTTGTGCCAGCAGAGGCAGAGTCCTCAGCCTGGCCAGCAGGGGGTGGAGCCAGCATTTTGTTGGCAGGGGCAGCCCTATTCAAACCCATGGACTACTCCTCCCACCCATCTAAAGCAGATCTCCCTATTCACCCTGCTGCTGACTCATCCAGGCCCCTGGAGCCACCTAGCCCATCACATGACACCAGTCAGCCAACCAGCACACAGGCACACAGGAAGGTTAAACAGGAGAATAGCTACTTTCGAAAAAGTGCTATTCCCACACAGTGAATTTAAAAACCATCTTGCTAAAAAGATGTATAATTAAATTCTGAACACAGAGATACCAAACTTGGATTTTCTATCTTGCCCTTATGGGAAGATAGGCATGTAAACAGCCTCCCCCATTCTATCCTATGGGCAAGATAGCCTCTCAGCAGTGAAAAACGAAAATGGCTGTAATTCACTACCAGGGCATGTTACACACCTCAGTACATGCCCTACCTTTCAGATACACTGCACCCAGCCCAGGGGGGTACCTAGGGCCACCATAGGGATGCCTGACATGTACAGAAAGGGAAGGATAAGGCCTGGTCAGTGGGTGCACTGGCCAGGTCGACATGGCAGTCCTGGACTGCACATAGGCACTGCAAGCAGGCCTAAGACATCATTTTAGCGCTACTCCGGTGGGTGGCACAATCAGTGCTGCAGCCCACTAGTAGCATTTGAATCACCAGCCCTGGCACACGCAGTGCACTTTACTAGGGGCTAACAGGTGAAACAAATATACCAATCATGGATAACCAATCAATATAACAATTTACCAAGGAAGCACTTGCACTTTGACACTGATCAGCAGTGGCAAAGTGCCCAAAGCATCTAAACCAGCAAAAACGAAATCCAGCATAGCATCAAAAATACAGGAGGTAGAGGCAAAAAGTCAGGGGTAACCACGCCAAAGATGCCAGGTCTAACACGTGTCCCCTCCAGCTGAAAGTGGGGAGAACTACCCACCCTCTTGGGAGTTCTCATCGCTAAGGCGGAAAAACCTGGACAGACCATCAGCGTTGGCGTGTTGTGTACCAGGGCGGTGTTCCACCGTAAAGTCCATCCCCTGTAGGGAAATGGACCACCTCAACAGCCTAGGATTCTCACCCCTCATCTGCATCAACCATCTGAGGGGCCTGTGGTCCATCTGAACCCGGAAGTGAGTCCCAAACAAGTAGGGTCTCAGCTTCTTCAGCGCCCAGACCACAGCAAAAGCTTCCCTTTCAATCGCACTCCACCTCTGTTCCCTGGGAAGTAGCCTCCTACTAATGAAAGCTACAGGTTGGTCCAAGTCCTCATCATTTAGTTGTGAGAGCACCGCTCCCACTCCATGCTCACAAGCGTCTGTCTGCACTATGAATTCCTTGGAGAAGTCAGGTGCCTTAAGTACAAGTGCTGTACACATGGCCTCCTTCAGGGCATCAAAAGCTTCTTGGCAGGCACTGGTCCAAATCACTTTCTTCGGTAACTTCTTGGAAGTTAGTTCTGTCAAGGGAGCAACAATGGTGCCATACCCCTTGACAAAACGGCGATAGTACCCGGTGAGTCCTAAGAAGGCTCTCACCGCTGTCTGGGTCTTGGGGGGTTCCCAGGCCCGGATGGTATCTATCTTGGCTTGTAGGGGCGCCACCTGGCCGCTTCCTACTTGGTGTCCCAAATACACCACCGAACCCTGCCCTATCTGGCACTTACTGGCCTTGATAGTGAGGTCTACACTGCGCAGAGGTGTTGCAAGTGTTCTTCCCAAGTGGAGCTGAACACAGCAATGTCGTCCAGATATGCGGCGCTGAATTGCTCCAGCCCGGACAATACCTGGTTGACCAGTCTCTGGAATGTGGCAGGGGCGTTCTTCAACCCAAAGGGCATGACACGGAACTGGAAGTGCCCCTCTGGCGTTGAAAACGTAGACCTCTCCTTGGCCCCATCAGTTAAGACAATCTGCCAGTACCCAGAAGTTAAATCAAACGTACTGAGGTAGTTGGCAGCTCCCAACCAATCCACGAGCTCATCAGCTCTGGTGATGGGGTGTGCGTTAGTCTTCGTGACCGCATTGAGCCCACGGTAGTCCTCACAAAACCTAAGTTCTGGAGTGGCACCTGGCGCAGTAGCTTTCGGTACAAGTACCACTGGGCTAGCCCAGGGGCTGCTGGAGGTCTCAATCACCCCTAGTTCCAACATCTTAGAAACCTCCTTCTTGATGCTGGCCCTGACCTTGTCAGCCACCCGGTAAAACTTCTGTTTCACAGGCACATCTCCTGTGTCCACGTCATGGACACACCAGTTGGTGATACCGGGGGTCAGGGAGAACAGAGATGCAAACTGACCCAGCACATGGCGACAGTCCCTCTGCTGTTCTGGGGTCAGGGTGGGCGAGAGGACCACTCCATCCACTGACCCATCTTGCTCCTTAGCTTCCAGGAGGTCAGGAAGAGGATCGCTATCCTCCTCCATCCCTGCATCTGTAGCAAGTAGCATTGTGATTTCAGACCTCTCAAAATGGGGTTTGAGGCGGTTCACATGTAGGACCCTCATGGGGTTCCTGGGAGACCGCAAGTTGACCAGGTAGGTCACTTCACTCTTGTGCTCCACCACCTCATATGGCCCAGTCCACTTGTCTTGGAGCGCGCAAGGCTCCACTGGCGCCATCACCCACACCATCTGCCCAGGTTGAAATTCCACCAGAGTGGTATGCTGGTCATACCACCTCTTCATCTCATCCTGGCTGGCTTCCAGGTTCGCCTGAGCGAGGGCCCGGAAGCGCTGTGTCTGGTTGCGGATGGCCAGCACATAGCTGAACACATCCTGGGGGGTTTTCCCAGGGGATTTCTCCCAACCCTCCTTCACCAGACTGAGAGGTCCTCTAACAGGGTGCCCGTACAAAAGCTCAAAGGGACTGAACCCTAGAGACTTTTGTGGTACCTCCCTGTAGGCAAATAATAGGCATGGCAAAAAGACGTCCCACTTCCGTCTCATGGGCTCTGTCAGCCCCATGATCATGCCTTTCAGGGTCCGGTTGAACCTTTCAACCAACCCATTTCCTTGAGGGTGGTAAGGAGTGGTGAACTTATAAGTTACCCCACACTCCTCCCACAGAGACTTCATATACCTGGAGATGAAGTTGGTACCCCGGTCAGATACCACCTCTTTGGGGAAACCCACACGGGAAAAGATCCCCATCAATGCACGGCCCACCACCGGGGTTGTGGTTGTCCTGAGAGGGATAGCCTCCGGGTACCGGGTGGCATGATCCACCAGGACCAGGATGAACCTGTTGCCTAAGGCTGTCCTGGGGTCCAGTGGCCCCACAATATCTATCCCCACCCGCTCGAAAGGGGTGCTCACTACCGGAAAAGGCTGGAGAGGGCCTTTGCATTTTCCTCCAGCCTTGCCACTTGCCTGGCAAGTCTGGCATGATTTACAAAAGGAAGCGACGTCCGTCTTCATCCCGGGCCAGTAAAAGTGGGTGGCAAGCCTTTGTCGGGTCTTGTCCTGCCCGAGATGTCCTGCAAGAGGCACGTCGTGAGCCAGACCCAGTAGGAAGTCTCTGAACCCTGCGGGTACCACCAGGGTACGTGATCCACTGGGCTCAGCAAACCTAGGCTCACTGTACAACAAGTCATTCTCCCAGTAGAGAAAGAAGTTCTTCGGATCAGCACCTGCTGCCTGGTCTGCAGCCTGGTGCCGCAGACCTTCAAGAGTAGGGCATGCCTTCTGCGCTCGGCAGAACTCCTCTCTGGAGGGACCACCCTCTTGCTGCCAATGGGTCAGCTCAGGTATGTCTCCCAGCTCAGCTACCTGTTCCCCTGTAGGCTCCAGGGCATCCCCCGCAGGTTCTGCCCCTTCCTGGACCGTGGGAACAGCGGGGGTGGACGCACCACACCCCTTGCCCTTCCTCTTTCTGGCAGGAACCTGGGCCACTGTTTCAGGCTCCAGGTCTGCTTCACAACCCTGTCTGGCTGCCATGGACCGGGGGGTCACACAGACCCACTCAGGCAAACCCAACATCTCCAAATGAGCCTGGCGTTCCACCTCCTTCCATGGGGAACTCTCCAGGTCATTACCTAGCAGACAGTCTACTGGCATGAATGGACTCACAACAACTCTGAGAGGACCTGAGACCCCCCCCCACTCAAAGGGAACATGTGCTACCTTGCAAAGGCGCACAGAGTTGTCAGCTGACACTACAGGGTGAAGTACATCGGGAATGATCAGCTCCTCAGGGACCCACTGACACCTGACCGTGGTCACACTGGCTCCAGTGTCCCTGAGAGCCTCCACCCTCTTCCCATTGATGGTCACCCACTGCCTGTACTTCTTAGTGTTATCAGGGACAGGGGTTTCCTGGACCATCTCTGTGTCTCCTAAAGAGACAAGGGACATAACTGCTAATCCCTCCAAATCGCTAGAAATTAAATCCCCACCAAAAGCTACACTAGCTATACCCGGTGTTGGAGCACCAGAGGGTGCCTGGGATTTCTTGGGACACACAGGAGCTTTGTGACCCAATTCCTGACAGTGATAACACCTAATGGGACCCTTGTTATCCGACCTGCCCTTAGGGGGCCAGGTCGGTTTGGGTTTTGACTTGGGGGGCTGGGACTGGTTACCCTGGGAACTGTTTTGGGGCCCTTGTGAGAACTCCTTTTGGTTACCCTTGTCCCCCCCACTCTTCTGCTGGGGACCCTGCCCACCTTTGGCAATGGTACCCACAATTCCTCTGTGGACCCTGGTACTGTTCCAGCGGTCCGCCTCCTTAGCAAGCTCAATGGGGTCCGTCAGCTAGCTGTCTAAAAGATGCTGGCGCAGCTCTGGAACACATAGACTACTCAAGTGCTCCCAACTAATTAAATGTAACAACCCCTTATAATCAGTTACCTTGCTGCCCTTCATCCAACCTTCCAGTGCCCGCGAGTACAGATTCACACACTCCATCCAAGTCTCAGACTCTTTCTTCTTGGAGTTCCTAAACTGCAGTCTATACTGTTCTGGAGTAAGTCCATACCTGAGACATAGGGCCTCCTTCATATTGGGATAGGTCATGGTACCTGCTAATTCTAAGGGCTCTAGAGCACTCCTCCCAGAAGCCTCAAAATGTTTCCACAGGCCCGCCCCCCAATGCTGTTCAGGCACACCATTCATTCTCAATGCTATTTCATACGATGTAAACCAGGCATAGATATCTTCACTCCTATTGTAATTCTGTACTAAATCTTTGGGGATATATACTTTACCCCCCTGCACTGGCTGTGCGCTGCCACCATTGGAACCGGACTCCGCCTGCTTGGCCTTGATGTCCAGTTCTCTCATGCTCACTTCATGAGCCAGTAGCAATTTCTTCTCCTCCACCGCCCTTTCTACTTCCAATTGCTTCATTTTCATTTTTATTATTTCCAATTTATGGTTTCTCACCCTTTGATTCTCCTCCAACTCCTCTGCAGTGTGCCCCCTACTGGAATGGGAGCTGCCAGCCCTTGAGACTGCTCTGCCCACGGGCAGATCTTAGGGAACAAAACCATCTTCTTCATTTGCACCACCTTCCTCTTGGGCCTCCCACCAGGCCTTCAAGATTCTTTGTAGAACATCCTTTCTAGCTCCGCTTTTCACAGGGCAACCAAGGTCTTTGCAGAATTGCTTGAGTTCCTCGACTTTGTATGAATATAAATCCGAAATGGAAAACTCAAATTCTGCCCTCTCACTTGTTGTCACCTGAGACATGATGCTCTTGAAGAGTTACTCAAAAATAGAAAAATACAGTATGTGGTTGTCTATTGGTCTGCACTCCTAGTGATGTACACCAATTACTGTGGGTCAAGTACAAATACAAGTTCAATCCTCACCGCTGACCACCAATGTTAGATCTGGGGGTCTCTAGTTGGCAGGGTAGGTACCACTGTCCAAGTAGGGAACCTTGCTTCTAGTCAGGGAAAGGGGGATACACTGTTCAGATAACCCCTGCTCAACCTCTAGGTAGCTTGACCTGAGCAGTCTAGGCTATCAAAGGCAATGTGTAAAGTATTTGTACCAACACTCACAGTAACACAGTGAAAACACCACAGATTTACTCCACACCAGTTTTAGAAAAATAAGGTATCTTTACTAAAATTTTCACAAGACCAAATACTTCAGAAAAAAACCAACATACAATTAAAAAGATTACTTTAAAGATAGTTCAAGAGTTTGCAGAAAGTACTCCAGGATGTAAAAGTCAGTGTCCTGCACAATCCGACTCTCAATGCATCAAATGCGACACTCTCGTGCCAAACAGTACCTGTAGTTGCGATAAGGTTCCCAAAAGCTATCACAAGGAAGATGGCAAAGGCGATGCGATACTCCTGAGATCTTGGGGAGGCTTTGCAGCAGCCCTGCTTCACGCAGCAGAGGTGGATGCGCCGGCTCCGATCTGTAGGGGAAGGATGCGATGACTTTGGCTTTCGTTGCGTAAGTTTCTTAGGGGGAAGCATCACGCACAGGTACGATGCGACGATCTTCGGTGCGGCGCGATGCGCGGCGCAGCGCTGACTTTTGCCGCCGCAACCCTCGATGCGTCACGGGACGGGACTCTGCATCGACACACGCAGCGACTGGATACTTTCACGCACCGGCAGTGGTACGGCTCGCAAACTGGTTCTGCGACGACCCTCGCAGCGTCAGGAATCTTCTCGCACCGGAACGATGCTCGACGCACTCGGTGATGCGGGGACTCCGGGTGCTGCGATGACGCCGCGATGAAATTCTCCTCGCACTCTCGTTCTTGCGACACGCAATCGGATGATGCGTTGGGTACCAGTTACTCTTTTTCACGCTTCTGCTTCCCAGCTCCCAAACACAGCAAAACGACCTCCTGAGGCCCCAAGACTGGGCAAGCACTCCAAGGCAGGTCAGAACTCCTTCAGCAGAGTTCCAGGGGAGCTGGTGGTGAAGTCCTTTTGTTCCTGGGACTTCTTAACAGGGAGCCAGCTCTTCTCAGGCCCTTGGAGATCAGAATCAAAAGAAAGGGACACAGCAAAGTCCTTCCCTTCTCCTTGGCAGCAAAGCAAAACAGCAAGCAGGCAGTCTTCTCCTCTTCAGTTCTTTTCAGCTTTCTCCTTGGCAGAGGTTTCTTCTTAGTTCCAAAGTGATCTAAAGTTTAGGTGTCTGGGGTCCTCTTCTTATACCCCTCCAAGTCTTTGTCTCTCTTTGTTCCAGTGGGGGGATTCCCCTGCTCAAACCGGTTCCTTTCAGAGTGAGGGGAAGGGTCGTTAGACGCTCAGCAGGAGGTGGAGCCTTCTTTGTGCCAGCAAAGGCAGAGTCTTCAGCCTGGCCAGCAGGGGGTGGAGCCAGCATTGTGTTGGCAGGGGCAGCCCTATTCAAACCCAGGGACTACTCCTCCCACCCATCTAAAGCAGATCTCCCTATTCACCCTGCTGCTGACTCATCCAGGCCCCTGGAGCCACCTAGCCCATCACATGACACCAGTCAGCCAACCAGCACACAGGCACACAGGAAGGTTAAACAGGAGAATAGCTACTTTCTAAAAAGTGCTATTCCCACACAGTGAATTTAAAAACCATCTTGCTAAAAAGATGTATAATTAAATTCTGAACACAGAGATACCAAACTTGGATTTTCTATCTTGCCCTTATGGGAAGATAGGCATGTAAACAGCCTCCCCATTCTATCCTATGGGCAAGATAGCCTCTCAGCAGTGAAAAACGAAAATGGCTGTAATTCACTACCAGGGCATGTTACACACCTCAGTACATGCCCTACCTTTCAGATACACTGCACCCAACCCAGGGGGGTACCTAGGGCCACCATAGGGATGCCTGACATGTACAGAAAGGGAAGGATAAGGCCTGGTCAGTGGGTGCACTGGCCAGGTCGACATGGCAGTCCTGGACTGCACATAGGCACTGCAAGCAGGCCTAAGACATCATTTTAGCGCTACTCCTGTGGGTGGCACAATCAGTGCTGCAGCCCACTAGTAGCATTTGAATCACCAGCCCTGGCACATGCAGTGCACTTTACTAGGGGCTAACAGGTGAAACAAATATACCAATCATGGATAACCAATCAATATAACAATTTACCAAGGGAGCACTTGCACTTTGACACTGATCAGCAGTGGCAAAGTGCCCAAAGCATCTAAACCAGCAAAAACGAAATCCAGCACAGCATCAAAAATACAGGAGGTAGAGGCAAAAAGTCAGGGGTAACCACGCCAAAGATGCCAGGTCTAACAGCATCTATTTAGTATTTCTACAATGAGTGAATTCTCACCACTAGGGGACGCCGCCCCTGCAAAACTAGCTTACATGGAATTTGTACATCCAAATAGCCAATCTTTATAACCCACTAAGTCCTGCAATAAGTAAGTAAAAAAAAAGGGGGGAGGAAGGGAGAAGCGAAGAGGAAAACATGTAATGAGTCCGAGCCAGATCCCAATGTTCAAATTAGCAGGCAAAGAATAGGTACATTATTGTGCCTATCTAAGGATGTTATGAATCAAAACAACAATATTAAACAAAAATCGCAATCTGAGGTTAATCATTTTCGTCCAGAATGCCAGCTGTACCGGCCGCACCATCCCCGGCAGGGGCCTGTTTGAGGGTGCCGGCAATATTCCACTCTTTGATGGCTTTTTGAAGAGATTTCGGATCCGAGAAAACTTTAGCAGAGCCATTCACCACAACTCGCAGTTTAGCGGGGTACAACATAGCATATTCAACCTTAGGTTCTCTCAGTTTGTGTTTCATTGGAACAAATTTCCTCCTTGCCTCTTGAACCCTAAGTGTAAAGTCTGGAAACAACAAGATGGAGGAGCCCAATTCTCCCAATTAAATCTCCCAATTCTCTGGCTTTTTTCAGCGCAGCCTCTCAGTCCCTATAGTTAACCAGTTTGGCAATGATAGGGCGTGGTGCTCAATGAGCGGTGCGCTTGCTCAACAACAAACATAGCCATGAAGATTTCAGTGCCCAGCAGGGTAGTAAGCAATTTTTCAACAAAGATTTCCATGAGCCCAGTTGCGTTGGATTGTAGGCCAGTAATGCGCAGGTTGCTACGCCACGATCTGGCCTCCAAATTCTCGGTTTTATTCTGCAGAACGGATAAGGCTTTTTCCATTTGCTTTTGTGTAATGTGGGCGTCAGTTTGCGCCTCCTCTACCTCCATAATGCGCCATTCAGACATACCTAGGAGTTCTGCCTGCTTATCTAGCCTTTCCCACATCTGGTCCATTCTATATGATAGGGAGTCTAAATTACCATCTTTGGTGGACAGACTTTTTTGCACTGTCGCCCAAATCTGTTTAATGTCCCCACTCGTTACCTCAGTTTCTTCACTTGATCCTGCCATCGCCGCTTCCGATGATGCATCCCTCTGCCTGGATTTTTGTTGTTCAAAGCTGAATTTTGTTTGGGATTTATCTGTTTTACCCATTGCGCTGGATAATCCAGGGGAGCACCCTGATTGCAGACAATGTGGGCCGCAGGAACCTTCCGGCCTTAAAAACCTGCAGGCGATGGCGCTATCAGTGGCAACCATGTCTCAGCTAGAGTCTGCCAGCCTCGTGAATAGAACAAGACAACGGCGTGACAAATCGCTTCTATGTAGGACGGCCCAGCTACAGGACAGTTTGGCGCAGTCAGTAACTCCTCGCTGCTACATGAAAGGCCAGTCTAGTGTAATGTCAAACTCAGGAGTCAGGGAACACGGATCACACTGGCCCAGCCATGGGGGTTGGCCATCCCTGCAGCCAATGCCTATCAGATCGCAGGGTGTAGGCAGCCCTCACCTTACATGCGGAAACAGTCCATGAATTATAAACCCCCAATCTAGTACATGCTAATGGTAAGGCCTTTACGAGCAGCTGCAGGGATTAAACAGATTTCTGCAAGGAGGTGTAGTAAAAACAAGCCGCTGCCGATCCGCTCAAGCAGGGTGCCTCCCTTAGGGCACATCGTGGATGAAGCACAAGGGAAAACCCCGGGCATTCAACACACCGGTAATGTATCAAAGATCGGGAGGCCCAGTGTTCAGGCTGTGTACAGGAGTCAGGCCTTCTGGTGCGTATGGTTCTGGGCAGGTTGCCACTCGCAACCCAGCCTTCTGCAGCACTGCGTCCCGGCTAGCCCTAGTGCTACATGCTCGAGGCCAGCAGAAATATGCAATTTCCCCAGGCAAACCCCAGGGGGCAGGGGGCAGGTCGCAGCAGTGACACGGTCAGCGGATAGGCTCCAGATGCCTCCGATCGTAAGCCACGTGTTGAAACTTGCAGCGTGAGTACGATCTGGGGAGGCCGTGTCACAGTGCTCGTCATACCTCGGTGAATGCAGGCCACAGTACACAGCAGTTCCGAGTGGCACTCCAGGAGAGACTACCAGCCCATTTCCCCCATCGCAGGACTGCTCTTCTTATGACGCATCTCTCAGTCCTTTTCACGGGCTGCGGGCTCCGGGTGAAAAGGATAAATTATCGGATTGTTTCAGACGGATTGCGGAGCAAGCTCAATCCGCGGCCAACTTCGTGCCTGGCAAACTCTGTCCCAACTTATTATAGTTGTGTGTACTGATGATCCTACATATTCGGACCCCACAGAGGTTTGCTATTTGATTCAATAATCTACCAAGACCCCACAATATTAATGAACAGCTGTTAAAAAATCTAGCAATTGGCAGCAATAATGGTTACTCGATTCGTTGGGCTCTGGTAGACCAGGTAAAACTGGTCAGCAACATGGTAAAAAAAAAAAAATCTGATATAGATTTGTGCCTGAGCAAAGAAGCTGCCCCTGACCAGATTTTAACCTCATTTATGGCCATATCTACAGCAATAAGTAACTCCCTTATCAGGCAGAAAAAGAACATCGGATCATTACAGGGCTGGTTTGATACTAACTGTTCTCGAGCGCATTCCCAGCTAAAGAAGGAGCTACAGAAAACTCCTAGAAACCTGATTGCCACCAGGTTGGCCAGAGGAGTCTACAAACAAGCACTAAGGCACAGAAAGTCAAAAATGAAGCAGGAGGCTTGGGAGGCCATATATTTGGCCTCAGTAATGAATGACAGTGCGGCATTCTGGAAGGCAGTTAGGGCCCCTTTTTTAGCTGGTGATGGCGGCCCGTCGCTTGAGATAGCGATCGCGGAGGAACAATGGATTAACCATTTCTCCCAAGTATAAATGGCGAAGACCCTGCTCTTACGATCGATATGCATGCCCGGTATATACTGGGGGAAAATAGTTTTTTGCAACAGAAGAAGTTATGGATCACCCTAGAGGAGGTGGAGAGGGCCCTTCACGCAAGTCAAGGAGGAAAGGCCCCGGGCCCTGACGGGGTCCCCATTGATATATTTAATTCAAACGTTCCCATGTGGGGGCACCCGCTGGTGCAAGTACTTAATGCAAGTTGCAGCACACATTTTTTATCTACTTGGGTACTCTCAACCATTGTGCCAATTTTTTAAAAGGGGAATAGACAGGATCCAGGATGCTACAGACCAATTTCCCTGCTAGATTCCATAACAAAAGTAGCAGGTAGAGTTCTACTTGAGCGTCTTCAGGACTGGGCCGAGGAGAACTCCATCCTGTCAGACTTGCAGTATGGATTCCGGCCCGGCCTGGGGACCGTAGGGCAGGGTTTAAATCTCTCTCTGTTGGTGGGGAAATATACCAGGGCAAGGAATGGGCACCTGTTTTTAGCATTCGTGGATCTCACAGCCGCTTTTGACTGTGTGGTCCACGCTAAATTGTGGTCAATTTTAGAAGTTATGGGAGTCAATTTAAACATTATTTACTTTCTTAAACGCTTTTATTGTGATGCTAAGGCCTCTGTGCGTTATGGCACAAGGGGTGAATGCTCAGAAGCCTTCCCGATCAGGAGCGGAGTCAGACAGGGATGTGTCTTGGCTCCGTTCCTTTTTAATCTGTATATAAACGGGTTTGCGGAGGCGCTCCTGAACGACAATCAGGACTTCCCTACAGTAGCGGGCCGTCTGATTCCAGAGCTTTTGTACGCGGATGACGCGGTGCTGATGTCCCGTACTCAAGTTGGCCTTCAGCGAGTCTTAAACAGCTTCTCCCATTTTATGAATCAACTAGGCCTAAGGGTGAACACAACTAAAACCTTTATTATGCGTTGTGGTATAGGCATCAAGAAACAAAAGGATATGTTTATGGGAGGCCAAAAAATCGGGGTCACTATAAAAGTTTTGTACCTTGGTATTCTTTTTGCTTATAATGATACATGGGTACAAGCAGTCTCCGCTAAAAAATTGGCACTTGCACACACCACTTCTGCTCTAATTGCCTTCTCAATAAAACTGAGTAAAGGACCACCGGTGGAACTTTTAAAGTTCTAAAAGGCTAAATGTGTCTCAGTGGCAATTTATGGGAGCGGAGTCTGGGGATTTTCTGACCCTTTACCAATTCAAAGAGTAGAAAACTCGTATATTTTATCTGTACTAAATAGCTGTGTCACAAGTGTTTGTCATGCCTGTCATTTATTTCTGACCTAATCAAGACTGAACCCATGCTCTTGTGGCGCAGATTGTGGCTTGAAGAAGATGTCATCAGTGATGTCATTTGAGATGTCATCAGTGATGTCATCAGTGATGTCACTGACCATGTCATGAGTGATGTAATGTGTGACGTCATCAGCAGTGCATTGCGGGAGCACGAGTTATAGTTAGCTGAACTAACTATAACAGGGGAATTTCTAGGGTTTTGTACGAGGGAAATGTCCAGCTAACTATATCGCCCCTGAAACCTATGGTTTTTTCATTGAATTTCTAAGGTTTTTTTGAATGCCAATTCCTAACTATAACGCCCCTGAAACCTTTGGTTTTTTCAGTGAATTTCAAAGGTTTTTTAAATGCCAATTCCTAACTATAACGTGCATGAAACCTATGGTTTTTTCAGTGAATTTCAAAGGTTTTTTAAATGCTAATTCCTATCTATAACTTATCTCTAAAGATATCATGTTTAATGATTTTGATTGGATTTCTATATTTTTCAAATTCAGTGTGTCAATTTCATTAATTATGTTTTTTTTTAAATACTTTTTTATCACCATTTTTTAAACTTTTTTTTTCAATTAATTCTTATTAAAAAATATTATTTGAATTTAATGGGTTTTTCAAACATATTTTTTGATATTTTTCAAAATATTTTTTTAACTATATGTTCAAAACGTTATTTTATATATTTTTTTCCCATGTTTTTGGATCCGCGCACCCTATGCACACCGTTCTCGATCCCTACGTGATAGCATCCGTGCATGGTATGCGTTGGGTACGTGTTTTGTGCGCAATCGCAATGCGACCGGTACGCGACTCCCAGCCTATACGCGACACGTTTGATGTACGTAATGTGACGTTAACGCGCTTCCGCGATGCGTCATCTGTGTCTATGACGCGGTAGGTGCGCGGATCCCGCGAAATATTTAACATTTTAAAAAATATATATATGTATTTCATGTGAATATTAATTGAAGACAAACTCTGAACTAGTCTTAAAAGTAATATATTTGTACATCTAATCCTATATTTCTTTTTAATTCAATTTCGCGGATGCGCGCTGGGTGCGTGCTGCGTATGCGCAGGGTGCCGGGATCCAATGTGACCTGCAAAAAAAGAGATTTGATTGGTTCATTACACTTCCTCTTCTAACTATTGAAAGACCCCACCCAATTCAATCATTCTTCTTTGACCTTCTTTGGAGGAGCATCTCTTTGCAGAGAAGAAGATTTTTTTAGACTAAGTTTACACTTAGCTCTAACTTTTTTCTACCAAAAATGGCTTCAGGGCAGCAGGCATCACCTGCATCTCCTCATACATCTGAGGATGAATTTTTGGAGGAGACACCACGCACACCACGTTTTTCTTCAATGGTGTGGACATTTTTTACTTTTCCCGAGGGGCAAACAAAGACCAATGCCACCTTGGTCACATGCAAGATTTGCAAAAGAGTGCTGTCGCGAGGGGATACTCGTGCGGCACGGCGAGTATGATGAAGCACCTAAGGACCCTTCATCCGAACAATCTTGCACGAGAAGAGTGCAGACGGATGAGAAACACTCATGCGCCTTCCACCTCATCGCAGCCGAGCACTTCAAGAGTGCATCCATCAGCCAAAAACTTGGACATCCGTCCTCAATTTCAATATTTAAAAGTGCTCTGCACTAAGTGCAATGCGACTTCGTGTTACGGTGAGCAATCGATCGATCTGATCTGCCACCGGCAAGAAAGTCACATTTGCTAGTTCTTTTTAGTTTTTTTTTATTGTTCCCTGAAGTTCATTGTTTGGTTCCTCCTGGTTTTTTGGGGTTTATTTTTTGCAGAAAAACCCCCAAAATAATAAAAACTGTTCAGAAAACCCCCTAAAAAATATAAAAGAAGAAAGAAGAAAAAAAAAAGTTCTTGTAAGAGCTAACTTTCCTGGTTTAAAAAAAGAGCTAAATTTCTTTGTTAGTGTGTGAAAGTTTAGATGAATGTATGTGGAGTACGTAATTGAGTGAATGAATGCATTAGTAGCATATGGTGAATGCATAAGTGTAGAACTATAAGGAAGTGCTGCAGCATCACACAGTAACCCCTTTAACTACAGTGTGCTGTAGTACTTCCGAAGCACAGGGATGCAACATATGTACATAAATATGTTGCAAATCTATGCTTCTCTCTGCACGACTGCTTAAACTGCAGCCATGTGGTGACACAGGCACCCTTGCACCATAGTGCAAGGATATCTGTGTCATGAGCTGTTTGTTTTTGTGCAGGAAGACACACCTTCCTGCACAAAAACAATCAGTAAAGGCATTTTTCTCCTTCAATGTATGCTGAGCATTGTAGCATGAATTGAAGATATAAAAATGTGGAGAAATGAAAACAATTCTCCTTGTTGTGCTTTCCTACACCAATTTTAGAATGGTGCAGCATTCACACACAAATCGAGATTTATGATTTCTGACAAATCTAGACATGTGTCTTGTTCTATGAGTATTCAGTGCAATCATGCACAACAACACTTATAGAACACTCTTTCAACGCAAACTGGTGTGCATAATGAGGTTGTATTTACATGGAGTATATAAAGTGCACAGAGTGCCTTTTCCTCTCTTTGTAAATATGAAAGAGTATCTTGCGCAATAACTATGTTACAAAAAGTGACATATTTCCAGTTTAAAAATTTCTTGCGAATGATAGAAGGTAAGCACAGAGTTTTGTCTGCAAAGATGTTCAAAGAAGAATTATTGAAATAATTGCGGTCCTTCAATAGCTACAATGGGAAATATTATGAACCCCTCAAATCTCTTTTTTTGCAGGTCATATGATATCTGATTATGGTCAGATTTCAAAACTACATAGGTATAAACAGAGTGTTTTTAGAAACGTGTTTCAACTTTGTAGCTTCTTGCAGACCTCCTCATTCTGCATATTGAGACTTAGTTAAACTTACCTTCACAGTAATAGCAATAAAAAATGGTATACATTTTTTTCAGATTTTCATTGCAATCTAAATTCATATAAATTGCTTATTTTTAAATTTGGATCTGTGAAAGAAAAGGAAAAAAAATATATAAAATGTAATCATACATTTTTTACAACACAGCATAATTTCCACAAAGTAATTTGTTTGCCTTTTTTGCTGTTCTCAGAATATATTGAATTTCACTAAAAATAGTGATTTCAATCGTACTCATCACTTAACAGCGGGCAAAAATAAAACAATCAAAAACATTGTTAAAAAAAACCAACATTCTATTCTCAACAAAATACCGCAAGATACAAATCACAGATATATAAAATGCTTACAGCTAACAAAATTTTATAAGTTTAACTTACAAAAACGGTAAATGTCGTCGCTTTAAAATATTCACCAAATCTAAGGATGAATTTTTGAAGGACGCACCACGCCCACAACGTTTTCCTTCAGTGGTGTAGAAATTTTTTACTTTTCCCAAGGGGCAATGAAAGATCAATGCCCCCTTGGTCACGTGCAAGATTTGCAAAAGAGTTCTGTTGCAAGGGGATCCTAACAAGAAATACTCGTACGGCACGGCAAGTATGATGAAACACCGAAGGACTCTTCATCCAAACAATCTTGCACGAGAAAAGTGCAAACGGATGAGAAACACTCCTGTTCTGTATCTGTAAAAAATAATCACAAATAAATGTATATTAATAACTTTCAAATTTATACTATTCCATTACTGTACAAACACATTTTATATAAAAACTGACTAAGAAACTATAGCCCTGAACCACAAGTGTGACGATGGTTAAAACACTACATGCATAGTGCATACTACTTTGAAGCAGTTCATGCCCTAAAGCCTACCTCACTAAAAGACTACATGCTAACTGACTGAATGATTACAGTACTATAAGGAGACACACTGGGTGAGTGACAGGGTGTTTGCTAGAAGTGTATGAATACTGACTGGGGAATTGAAGGTGTGAAAGACAACTGTGTAGGTGGATAGAGGCCTGCATGCATAGTGAATAGGCATTTGAAGCAGTCTATGTGCTCAGGCCTGGCTCACTGCATGAGTACTTGGGAACTGACAGAATGATTAGAGTACAGCAAAGAGAGTGCCTGGGTGAATTTATAAGTGGTTGGTTTTTGACACAGTGAATGGATTAGTACTTGGTACTGAATGGGTCACTAGAGGAGTGCAAAGGGAGGTACAGGATGTTTGCTGGACTGTATGGATACTGACTAGGGAATTGAAGATGTGAAAGACAAGTGTATAGTATGTTAGAAGACTGCATGCATACTGCATAGACATTTGAAGCAGTCTATGTGGTAATGTATGGTTCACAACATGAGTACTTGGAAACTGACTAAATCATCAGACTATTGCTAGGACACTGCCTGGGTAAAACATTTACATTTTCAGTTCTGGCACAGTGAAGAGAATAGTACATGGTACTGCACTTTAGTGTCAAACCCTGACTCATTTTATCAATGCATAAGCAAAGAATAGCTTCTAAAGCTACTAAAACTTGACAACATGACAGATTTTAAAACAGTTATCTGCCAGCAAATACACCATGTTACCAAATGCTTCTATCACAATCCTTACTCAAATGTACACAGACTCACAGTGTGATTTTAGACAAGCATTACTATCCCTAGCAGTTTACCAAAACTCATTCACTAGTCTAGAAGAGGTAAGGGTACTGCACACAATCTACATATTTAAGTACACAGCACATTAGTGTCAAAGCATGACTTATTTAATCAACGCATAAGCAAAGACTGGCTTCTAATGCTACTAAAACTTGACAACAAGACAGGTTTTAAAACAATTATCTGTCAACAAATACACAATGTTACCAAATGCTTCTCTCACAGTGGTTCCCAAATGCACACAGACTCACAGTGTGATTCTAGACAAGCAACACTATCCCTAGCAGCTTACCAAAACTCAGTCACTACTGTGCAAGGGGTAAGGAGACTACACACAATCTACCTATTAAAGTACAGCACATTAGTGTCAAAGCATGAATCATTTTATCAATGCATAAGCAAAGACTGGCTTCTAATGCTACTAAAACTTGACAACATGACAGGTTTTAAAAGAGTTATCTCTCACCAAATGCACAATGTTACCAAATGCTTCTCTCACAGTGGTTCCCAAATGCACACAGACTCACAGTGTGATTCTAGACAACAGCCACTATACCTAGGATTTTACCAACAATCATTCACTTCTGTGGAAGTGGTAAGGGAACTGCACACAATCTACATATTTCAGGACTGCACTTTTGTGTCAAAGCCTGACTCATTTAATAGAAGCATAAGCAAAAACTGCCTTCTAATGCTACTAAAACTTGACAATAAGACAGGTTTTAAAACAGTTTTCTGTCAGCAAATACACGATGTTACCACATACTTCTCTCACAGTGGTTCCCAAATGCACACAGACTCACAGTGTGATTCTAGACAAGCAACACTATCACTAGCAGCTTACCAAAACTCATTCACTACTGTGCAAGGGGTAAGGAGACTACACACAATCTACATATTAAAGTATAGCACATTACTGTCAAAGCATGACTTATTGTATCAATGCATAAGCAAAGACTGGCTTCTAATGCTACTAAAACTTGACAACATGACAGGTTTTAAAACAGTTATCTGTCAGCAAATACACGATGTTACCAAATGCTTCTCTCACAGTGGTTCCCAAATGCACTCATACTCACTGTGTGATTCTAGACAAACAACACTATCCCTTGCACTATACCAAAACACATTTCTTCATCTAGAAGGAGTACTACATTTTAATATAGAAACATAACTCATTTCACAAATTCATAAACAATGACTGGTTTCTAATTCTACCAAAATATAAAAACAGCACAGTTATCTGTCTGCAAACACATGAAAAACACAAATGCTTATCACAGAATGGTTTCTACATGCACACACACTGTCAATAAGATTGTAGAGAAAAAAAATCAAAATAGTCTACATACATCCCCTCACAATTAAATAACTCACCTTTCAAGTTGTTTTGTAGATTAAGAAGTATATCAGTCACACACCAGATTTTCTTTTACAGAATCTCTGCACTGTGCACCTCTCAGCAAAAACAAAGAATGGAAAAGTTTCCCTTTCATTTTCCACACATCTACATGTAAACATCAAATCACAATCCTTCACACATAAATTCAAAAGCAAACACACATTTCTATTGGTTAAAAATTTCAACCCTTTCCAAATGAAATACATTTCAAATCTTCCCCCAATCTGCCTTCTGCCTGTTACCATAGAAACAGGTCATGGAACACTGCACTGAGCACACAGGTCACAGGTTCAGCACACAATGTTGCTAAACAAGACAGCAAGTGTGCTTGACTTTTCAACATATCAGCTTATCATATATAATGTTCCTTACAATCAGTTTTTGTTAACCAATAAGAATCATGCGTTTAAAAAACAGAAATATACACCCTACTTTTCAGTGTAGAAAGTTGTCATACAACCAATGATTTCTTGTCTTTTTTCAGTTTTTTTTTCCTTGGATCCGCGCACCCAACGCGAGAGGATCCGTGCACCAAACGCGATAGGATGCGCGCACCGTGCGCGCATTTTGCCGTATTAAAAAAAAACCCTAAGCACTTCTACAGGGTCAGAGTATTTCCACTCTGCCCCCTTTATATGTTTTACACACTTATTCCCCTTGCTTCTTCAGCCTCGCTTCTACCGAGGCTGAAAATGGCCGCCAACAGTTCCTGGTTTCGAATGTAGACAGACATTCGACAGCCAATTAACATTCAGCGCGCGATCGGAAGGGTGCGCGCTCGGTTCGAGCAGGGTGCGCTTACAGTGCGGGTAGGGTGTGCGGATCCTCCACGGCCATAGATGTATATGTACATTTAACTTTAATTTTCTCAGGAACTACTGAACAGATTCACACCATTTATGCAAAAGGCACGAGTCTGAACTGAAGACTACCTCTTTGCCAAATTTGGTGTCATTCCGTTCAGCGGTTCGGGCTGTAGCTGCGACAACAGATCCTATGGGAAATTGCAGGGGAAAAACGCGTTTTGGGACCCCCCTTTTTTCTCGGCCCCTGCTTGACAAATCACCACGAAACTTTCAGGGTAGGAGCGGAGCGGAGCTGGCCAAAAGTTTTGAAAATGTCACGAGGATTCATCAACCGGCGCCAGACTTATTGGGAATAGAATGTTGCGGATTTCCTAAGGAAAATAGGTCCTAACTATAACTATCTACTGGCGACCGCCAGTAGATAATATATATATATATAAAAACCAAGGTTGCCCAAGAGAAGAAGCCGCACATGAGAAGTTAATGCCCTTTTATTGCAGAAGGCAGCAGGTACAGCACACCATCAAACTTCGAGTAAAATTGCCAAAGTTATCACAAGACGCGTTTCAAACTCCATCGAGTCCTTGTTCACAGGCTGTTTGACAAAAGGGAAACAACAGACTGTCTAGGAATCATCTCTTCTTTTGCAATGGTACTACTGTCTTTCACTTTATAACATCGGGCAGTTATTTCAACTGCATACTCTAATTCATTGTCCTGTAAGTAGCTATATTCATTAAAGTAGCGGTCTGGAGTAGATGTCTAACTTACACCTCCTCCATTACAAATTTGGAGAGGTAAAGTAAATAGACGGCAGCAGTGTAAGTTAACGGGTGAGTTCCTAAAGTAGTTAATCAAAAGTTCAAGTTTCAACATGTTTCTGTAATTTTAAATAGTTAAATAAGTTGTGTCATGTTATTGTGTTAACTGATTGGTTTAAATTGTATTCTAATATGTTAAGAAAATATACTTGTAAAGTTATAAACATATTAAGTTGAGGGTCACAAACACAACCATACAGGTTCTCAGACATGTGCTCACACACCGATACAGTCATTCACACAGGTACTGACACACACACACACACACACACAATGTCACACACCCACTCTAAAAAATAACCTGCACGTTCAAACATTTGACATTTTGCACAGTGAGTAACCATCTCACTCAAATCTTCCCAAGCTGCTGGTATTATGATGACTGCACATCATGAAAGTTTTCTCAATAGTGCTGTGAAGATGGATCATTCTGCTGCACCTAATATCTCTTGCATCATTCAGTTGTACACTTGTTCATGAATTGTTTTTAAGTGGTTTCATTTGGAACGTGTTCAATGTAAGTACTTCTTTGCTCTGTTGCTGGGTAACTGTATGCTGCAAATATTACACTGCACATATTTAGAGAGGTAACCTTCTTTTCCCCTGAAGGTATTATAAAATGCTTGAAGACTTCACTTTCTTTTGTGCTTGCTGGTGTAAACATATATCTGCATGTGTTCAAAGTGGTTGTGCACAAAACTATTTGCAAATAGTTAAATAAGTTGTGTTATGTTTGTTTATTTATTTGTAGTGAGTGCAATGCACAGTGTTCCTTAAGTGCAATGAGACAGTGTGCAGTTTGGGGTTTTTCCCACAATCTTTACGATTGTTTTTTCGTACTGTTCACTAATGACTTCTTAAAAAGTACATTGTTTATGGTGTATGATTAAAGAAGCTGAGAACAGTAAAGAAGGAAAAATTAAATGCTTATTTATATTAATATATACCTTTACAGTATGAGACATGTCTAGTAATTTCTTAGAATTATGTGTTTATGCATTGTTGGAATTGTAAGTGACTTTTGTAATTCTATTAATTGTAAAACGTAAAAATATTTCAGTTTTTTCTTTCTATGCAGATCAATGGCACCATCTATTGGAGAAATGTACTGTACTAATTAGTTCCTGCAGTGTTGCTTCCTAACTTTAGATTTTAAGGATGCACATCCAAGGACAGATTGATACAGTTACTAACACACTGAAGCACACACCAATGCAGCAACTCACACACCCAGCTACACACATATAGAGGTACTAACATGCACAGGCTCACGCTGATACAGTCACTTACACACCTCGACACATATCAAGGTGTGATACAGTAACTGACAATTCAAGCCAAACACTAATGCATCCCATAAGATACCCATGCACAAACTGATGCATACATTGACAGATCCAGGGACATAACAATACAGACACTGATACATCCAGACACACAGCAATGCAGACACAGACACACCCAGCCAAACAATAATGCATCCAATAACACACTCAGGCACACACTGATGCATACACTGACATGCCTCTGCTCACACTGATGCATATGCTTACACATCCAGGCACACACTCACATATACACTGACACACTCATGTGCACATTATTGCATACACTAAAACACCCAGGGACACACTGAGGCATACAGTAACAAACACAGAAACACACTAATGCTAACACTAACACACCCAGGCAGACACTGACATATACATTGACACACTCAGACACACACAGATGCATACACTAACAAACCGCGGGACATACCAATAATGATACTAACACACCCAGGTATTCAATAACACACCAGGCACTCACTGATGCACACACTGACAGTCCCTGGGACTTTGCAGACACTGACACACCCAGGCATACTGCAATGCAGACACTGAAACACCCAGCCAAACATTAATGCATCTAGTAACACACCCAGACAAACACTGATGTATACAGTGAGACACCCAGGGACCTACCAATGCAGACACTGGCACACCCAGGCATTCAGCAATGCAGACACTGACACACTTATCTGAACACTAATGCATCCAGTAAGACACCCAGGCAAACAAGGACGCATACACTGAGACATAGATTGTCTACATACATTGCAGACTCTGACAAATCCAGGCATACAGCAATGTAGACACAGACACACCCAGCCAAACAGTAATGCATCCATTAATTCACTCAGGCACACACTGAGGCATAGACAGACATACCCATGCTCACACTGATTCGTATTCTAACACACCCAGGTACATACTGATGCATACACTAACACACCCAAGCACACATTCACGTATACACTAACATACTCAGGCACACATTCCTTCATATACACTGATACATACACTAACACACCCAGGCATACAGTAATGCATACACTAACACACCCCGGGCAGACTCTGACATATACACTGACACAACCAGGCACACAATGATGTACACACTTGCACACCCTGGGACTTAGCAATACAGACACTGACACGCCCAGGAATACACCACTGCAGACACTGACACACTCAGCCAAATATAATACATTGACATACCCAGGCACACATTGATGCATATGCTAACACACCCTGGCACTCACTAATGCATACACTAAAACACTCAAGGATACACTCATGCACACACTTACATACCCACTCACAACGATACAGTCACTGAAACATTAAAAATACAGAGTTAGCTCTTTGTTTGAGTAGATAGTGGTTGTAACAAGAACTGTTTTTCCCTAAAAGGGTCTTTTTTTGTCAAGCTTCTGTTTATTGATACAACTTTTTGACTTATTTCCATACAATCAAGGCCAGTTGCCAAATAGAAAATCCTGCTAGCTCCTCCGCTAAACCATTCACAGTGTCTTACAGTGCTGGAATTATCGCCGTCTGTTGCGTAAAACAAGCCAATGACACATTGAAATGAACTTTTTACAACTTTCAAAACTCCCCCCCCTCCCCCCCTATGGTGGAGAAGCAATACCGGTCTAGTCCCTGCTTACTGCTCTACCCCGGCATGTGGAGTGGATTCTTCTCATGTGGTCTCTAGGTTGTTCCCTTCCTTCTGTTGATGAGTGCAGTCTATGCTTACCCTTCTATACATCCTTAATCTGGAATAAGTGTAGTCATCTCAACGTGGGTGGGCACACCGCCAGCAGCAGCCCCTATGAAAGATAGGACACCAGAGGGCCCCATTTATACTCAAAATTTTTATATTCATCTCTGAAGATATCAAACATCTGCTCCATCGTGAGTATTCTCCACAGGCGTGACCTCTGACCCTCTGGGCCGGTCACACCACCACGCACCACGCACACTCCCCGTGGGTGTGCCCAGGCTGCCCTGATCCCGCCGCTGCCCGCAGCTGTGCTCCTGAACACTGGTGTGGTCTCAGCCTCCGTACCGCAGCGGCGCTTTCTCCTGCTGACTGTTTGTTTTCCCCCTGTTGCCCGTTTCGTGACCTGTCTCCTGTGATTTGCGGTTTGTTTCCCCTCTGATTGTTGCTGTATCCTCTGTTGCCCTTTCTGTGCCCAGCCTTTGTCCTCTTATTTGTTGCCCGCTGTTTTCCCTTGCTGTGCCCCCGCCGCGTTTCCCGCCACCTCCCCGCTCCCCGCCGCTGCTCCCCTGTGGCCCCACCCCCTTCTACCTAGGACCCTTCCCATTCGCCGCCCCGCTCCCGCCTCCCAGCTGCTCCTCCCTCGCTCCCCCCCCACTCTCCTCATATGGCAGAGTGGCAAAAGCGCAGCGTTGACGCGCAGCGGGTGCACCGTAAGCGCGCCGAAGGTGCGCCAAAGGTATGCCCGTCTGCGCCCGTCCGTGCCTGGACCGCGCCCAGCGCCCGATCCCCTGGCCCCCGCAGACATCAGCCCCCCCGCCGGACATACAACACCACCGAACTCAACGCACTCAACACCGGCCGAACCCCGGGATGCTACCCACGGACCCTTCAGCTGCCACTCCTGCAAGTTCACCTGCATCCGGACCTGCACCGCACCCGCCAAGCCGAGCACCAGCAGCAACCACCTGAAGTGCATCCTGCTCAACACTCGCTCCGTCCACAGACACGCCGTCGAACTCTGGAACCTCCTCGACACCACATCCCCAAACGTCGCATTCCTCACGGAAACCTGGATGAACGCCTCCTCAGCACCCGACATCGCCATCCCGGACGGATACAAGATCACCCGGAGGGACCGCGGCAACCAAACTGGAGGAGGCATCGCCATCGTCCACAGGAACACCATCCGCATCACGACCAACACCAACGACACCCTGACAACCGCCGAACACCTGCACTTCCAGATCCACACCAACCCGAAGACCACCCTCATCTACAGACCCCCGGGTCCCCGCACACAATTCAGCGAAGACATTGCCGACTTCATCACCCCGCACGCCCTCCCCTCCGCTGACTACATCCTCCTCGGGGACCTCAACTTCCACCTGGAGAACAGCAACGACCGCAACACCACCACCCTGCTGGACAACCTCGCCAACCTCGGTCTCAAGCAGCTGGTGACCACCCTCACCCACTACGCCGGACACACACTCGACCCCGTCTTCTCATCCAGCAAGGACATCGTCTTCAGCCACGCCACCGGACTCCAATGGACGGACCACAGCTGCATCCACTTCAGCTTCAAAAGAACAACGGTCCACCACCTCCAGCAACAGGTTGCACGCAGAAGCTGGAACAAGATCACAGCCAACCAGCTCGCCACATCCCTGAGCCAGCACCCCCCCACCAGCTCAGCGAACCCCAGCCAGGCTGCCGACATCCTCACGAAGTGGATCAGCAGCTGCGCAGACGACCTCGCCCCATTGAGGACCCCACCTAGCAGACCCGGCAGCAAGAAAGCACCCTGGTTCACCGACGAACTCAAGAGCTCCAAGAAGAACTGCCCTCGAGAGAACCTGCCGCAGAGACCCTACACCAGACAACATGACCACCCTCAAGCTCGCAACCCGAAAACACCATCAACTGATCCACGCCACCAAGAAAACTGCATTCAAGGAATGACTGGACAACAACGCACACAACATCAAGGAACTCTTCAACATCGTTAACGAGCTCTCCAACCCCAACGCCGGAAACAACGACATCACCCCATCTCAAGACCTCTGCAACTCCCTCGCCTCCTACTTCCACAACAAGATCGCTGACATTCACAACAGCTTCAGCACACAACCAACGCTCCCCACGACCGCACCTACGCTCCCCACCACCACCCTACGCGCATGGACCCAGATCAGCACCGAAGACACCATCCGCACGATGAACACCATCCACTCTGGATCTCCAACCGACCCCTGCCCCCACCACGTCTTCAACAAGGCCGACGCTGTCATCGCACCCCACCTGCGGGACATCATCAACACCTCCTTCGACACCGCTACCTTCCCTGAGAGCTGGAAGCACGCCGAACTCAGCGCTCTACTCAAGAAACCGTCAGCGGACCCCACCAAACTCAAAAACTACCGCCCCATCTCGCTCCTCCCGTTTCCGGCCAATGTCATCGAGAAGAACATCAACAAGCAGCTGGCCGCCTTCTTCGAGATGAATGGATCCCTCGACATCTCGCAGTCTGGCTTCCGGGCCAACCACAGCACCGAGACCGCCCTCATTGCTGCCACCGATGACATCCGAGCCCTGCTCGACAATCGAGAAACAGCGTCCCTCATCCTCCTGGACCTCTCCGCGGCATTCGACACTGTCTGCCACCGCACCCTAGTG
Source organism: Triturus cristatus (assembly GCF_964204655.1). Classification (NCBI taxonomy): domain Eukaryota; kingdom Metazoa; phylum Chordata; class Amphibia; order Caudata; family Salamandridae; genus Triturus; species Triturus cristatus. Next base: position 411,068,739 of record NC_140590.1, read on the forward strand.
CAGCGCCTCAGCAACGTCGGAATCCAGGAGAAGGCCCTGGAGTGGATCATCTCCTTCCTCGCCGGAAGGACACAGAGAGTCCGCCTTCCACCGTTCAGATCAGAAGCCACCGAAGTAATCTGCGGCGTCCCTCAGGGCTCCTCGCTCAGCCCCACCCTCTTCAATGTCTACATGAGCCCCCTTGCGGCCATCGCACGCCAACACAACCTCAACATCATCTCCTACGCCGACGACACTCAGCTGATCCTCTCCCTCACCAACGACCCCGCCACCGCCAGAGCCAACCTACACGAAGGGATGAAAGACGTAGCCGAGTGGATGACGACCAGCCGCCTGAAACTGAACACAGACAAGACGGAAGTTCTCATCCTGGGCTCCTCTTCCTCCGCCTGGGACGACTCCTGGTGGCCCCCCACCCTGGGCAGCGCACCCAAACCAACAGACCACGCACGCAACCTGGGCTTCATCTTGGATTCCTCCCTCTCCATGACCAGACAAGTCAACGCCGTCTCCTCGTCTTGCTTCAATATCCTGCGCATGCTACGCAAGATCTTCCGGTGGATCCCCACCGAGACCAGGAAGACGGTCACCCAGGTTCTCGTCACCAGCCGACTGGACTATGGCAACGCCCTCTACGCCGGAACCACCGCCAAGCTCCAGAAGAGACTCCAGCGGATCCAGAACGCCTCAGCAAGACTCATCCTCGACATCCCCCGACACAGCCACATCTCCGGACACCTGAGAGACCTGCACTGGCTCCCGGTCAACAAGAGAATCACCTTCTGTCTCCTCACCCACGCTCACAAAGCCCTACACAACCAAGGCCCAAGATACCTCAACAGCCGCCTCAACTTTTACACTCCCACCCGCCAGCTTCGATCGACCAGCCACGCCCTCGCCGCCGTCCCCCGCATCCGAAGAGCCACAACAGGAGGAAGGTCCTTCTCCTACCTGTCCGCCAAGACTTGGAACTCCCTCCCGACCCACCTCCGCCTGACCCAAAACCACCTCGCCTTCAGGAAGCAGCTCAAGACCTGGCTGTTCGAGCAGTAGCGGACCCCCCCTCCCCAGCGCCTTGAGACCCTCCGGGTGAGTAGTGCGCTATATAAATGCTTTGATTGATTGATTGAGGCGTGAATGCCATTGTGCCAACACTGGAGCCGCTTTCTACTTCCAATTAGCCGCTATGGCCTTCTTGGCTGCCCCTATACATGCCCACATAATTGCTTTGTCTGCCCTGGTTTGATGCTCTAAAGAGGTGTCCCTCCAGTCACAGAAGATTCGCCTCTATAGAACATTGGCATGGGATACCCCAAAATGTCTTTCATTTGGGCCAGAATCTCCTCCCAGAATGGCTTGATAGTTGGGCAGTCCCACCAGATATGGCAGGAATCCCCCAGTAGGCCACATCCCCTCCAGCAGAGGTCTGAGGTTAGGGGAAAGATCCTCGTCCCTCCTGCTCCTGTGCCTCACCTGCTGCCTGTGCCTGCCTGATTGCCGAACGACGTCTTCTCCCTCCCCCAGCGCCCCAGCCGCCGCAGGGCCGCCCGCCAAGCCCGCACTCGATTTTCCTGCCGCTGCCTGCCTGCGGCCCCGCCCCCCGCCAGCCGATAGGCTAACACGCTCCCGCCTCCCAGCGGACCCTCCCCTCCCGGCTCCCTTCTTATGACGCCCCCAGAGCGACTGTGCAGCGGACGCGCGCAGCGGGAACACCGATTGAGCACCGAAGGTGCGCCAAAGGTAAGCCCGTCTGCACCCGTCCGCGCCTGGACCGCGCCCAGTGCCAGGACCCCTGACCCCCACAAACACCAGCCCACCCGCCGGACCTACGACGCCACCGAACTCTACGCACTCAACGCCGGCAGAATCCCGGGCTGCTATCGAGCCACCCCGAGACGCACCCACGGACCCTTCTGCTGCCATTCCTGCCAGTTCACCTGCATTCGGACCTGCACCACACCAGCACCGACCAAGCCGAACTCCAGCAGCAACCACCTCAAGTGCATCCTGCTCAACACCCGCTCCGTCCACAGACACGCCGTTGAGCTCTGGATCCTGTTTGACACCACAGCCCCAGACGTCGCCTTCCTCACGGAAACCTGGATGAACGCCTCCTCAGCACCCGACATCGCCATCGCCATCCCGGACGGATACAAGATCATCCGGAGGGACCGCGTCAACCAGACAGGAGGAGGCATCGCCATCATCCACAGGAACTCCATCTGCATCACGACCAACACCGACGACACCCTCGCACCCGTCGAACACCTGCACTTCCAGATCCACATCAACCCCAAGACCACCCTCAGAGGCACCCTCATCTACAGACCCCCGGGACCACGCACACAATTCAGCGAAGACATCGCCGATTTCATCAGCCCGCACGCCCTCCCCTCCGCTGACTACTTCCTCCTCGGGGACCTCAACTTCCACCTGGAGAACAACAACGACCGCAACACCACCACCCTACTGGACAACCTCGCCAACCTCGGTCTCAAGCAACTGGTGACCACCCCCACTCACTACGCCGGACACACACTCGACCCCGTCTTCTCATCCAGCAAGGACATCGCCTTCAGCCACGCCATCAGACTCCACTGGACGGACCACAGCTGCGTCCACTTCAGCTTCAGAAGGACCACGATCCACCACCACCAGCAACAGGTTGCACGCAGAAGCTGGAACAAGATCACAGCCGACCAGCTTGCGACATCCCTGAGCACGAACCCTCCCACCAGCGCAACGAACCCAAGCCAGGCAGCCACCAACCTCGTGAAGTGGATCAGCAACTGCGCAGACGACTTCGCCACTCTGAAGACCCGGCCTAGCAGACCCGGCAGCAAGAAAGCCCCATGGTTCACCGAAGAACTCAAGAGCTCCAAGAAGAACTGCCGAGCCCTCGAGAAAGCCTGGCGCAGAGACCCAACACCGAACAACATGACTGCCCTCAAGCTCGCCACCCGAAAACACCACCTACTGATCCATGCCACCAAGAAAACTGCATTCAAGGAACGACTGGACAACAACACCCACAACAGCAAGGAACTCTTCAACATCGTTAAAGAGCTCTCCAACCCCAACGCCGGAAACAACAACATCACCCCTTCGCAAGACCACTGCAACTCCCTCGCCTCCTACTTCCACAACAAGATCGCGGACATACACAATAGCTTCAGCTCTCAACCGACGCACGCTACGACTGAACCACCGCCCCCTACCACCACCCTCCGCACCTGGACCCCGATCAGCACCGAAGACACCATCCGCACGATGAACTCCATCCACTCCGGATCTCCGACCGACCCCCTGCCCTCACCACGTCTTCAACAAGGCCGACGCTGTCATCGCACCCCACCTGCGGGACATCATCAACACCTCCTTCGACACCGCTACCTTCCCGGAGAGCTGGAAGCACGCCGAACTCAGCGCCCATCTAAAGAAGCCATCAGCCGACCCCACCGACCTCAAGAACTACTGCCCCATCTCGCTGCTCCCGTATCCAGCAAAATTCATCGAGAAGACCGTCAACAAGCAGCTGGCCGCCTTCCTCGAGACGAACGGATCCCTCGACCTCTCACAGTCTGGCTTCCGGGCCAACCACAGCACCGAGACCGCCCTGATCGCAGCTACCGATGACATCCGAGCCCTGCTCGACAATGGAGAAACAGCGGCCCTCATCCTCCTAGACCTCTCCGCGGCCTTCGACACTGTTTGCCACCGTACCCTAGTGCAGCGCCTCAGCAACGTCGGAATCCAGGGGAAGGCACTGGAATGGATCATCTCGTTCCTCGCCGGAAGGACACAGAGAGTCCGCCTCCCCCCGTTCAGATCAGAAGCCACCGAAGTCATCTGCGGCGTTCCTCAAGGCTCCTCGCTCAGCCCAACCCTCTTCAACGTCTACATGAGTGCCCTCGCAGCCATCGCATGCCAACACAACCTCAACATCATATCCTACACCGACGACACCCAGCTGATCCTCTCCCTCACCAACGACCCCGCCACCGCCAGAGCCAACCTACACGAAGGGATGACAGACGTAGCCAAGTGGATGATGAACAGCCGCCTGAAACTGAACTGGGGCAAGACGGAAGTCCTCATCCTGGGTTCTTCACCCTCCGCCTGGGACGACTCCTGGTGGCCCCCCGCCCTGGGCAGCGCACCCAAACCAACAGACCACGCACGCAACCTGGGCTTCATCCTGGACTCCTCCCTCTCCATAACCAGACAAGTCAACTCCGTCTCCTCGTCATGCTTCAACATCCTGCGCATGCTACGTAAGATCTTCCGGTGGATCCCCACCGAGACCAGGAAGACGGTCACCCAGGCCCTCGTCACCAGCCGTCTGGACTACGGCAACTCCCTCTACGCCGGAACCACCGCTAAACTCCAGAAGAGACTCCAGCGAATCCAGAATGCCTCAGCACGACTCATCCTGGACTTCCCCCGTCGCAGCCACATCTCCGGACACCTAAGAGATCTGCACTGGCTCCCGGTCAACAAGAGAATCACCTTCCGTCTCCTCACCCACGCTCACAAAGCCCTACACAACCATGGCCCAAGATACCTCAACAGCCGCCTCAACTTCTACACTCCCACCCGCCAGCTCCGATCGACCAGCCACACCCTCGCCGCTGTCCCCCGCATCCGAAGAGCCAGAACAGGAGGAAGTTCCTTCTCCTACCTGGCCGCCAAGACTTGGAACTCCCTCCCGACCCACCTCCGCCTGACCCAGGACCACCTCGCCTTCAGGAAGCAGCTCAAGACCTGGCTGTTCGAGCAGTAGCGGACCCCCCCTCCCCTAGCGCCTTGAGACCCTCCGGGTGAGTAGTGCGCTATATAAATGCTGTGATTGATTGATTGATTGATTTGGAGTTTGGTAGGGAATAAGTACCAATCATATAATGTTTTGTAATGAGCCTCCCTTAGTTCAAGTGAGTGGTTATTCTTGGCGATATCGGACCATAGGTGTTTCCATTCCCCCTCCATCATCTCCTTTCTCAGGGTCTGCTCCCAGGAGGGCATGTCTCGCATGTGGCGCATTTGTTGTGGAAACCAGGAGATTATATAAAAAAGAAATAGTGCCCCTTGAGGTACTCACCCTCCTAACAAAAGTTCTATTAGTGTCAATTCTCTAGTTGCCACCTCCCTAACTGGTGGGTGGAGTGCCCAATGCTTAAGTTGAAAGTAATGAAAGTATTCAGTGGTTGGAATCTGAAAGTCTCGCTGGCAATTTTCAAAGGTAAGGAGGTCGTGGTTGTGAAATAGGTCTGAAAGGACCAGGCATCCCCCCTCCCTCGAGGCATCATACAGCCCCGCCTTTAGTGCAGGAGGGAAGTCTGGGTTGAAGTGTATAGGTGTGTATGGAGAAAGAAAAGAGGTCAATCCCAAGTCTTGAGAGTAGTACGGGTGGGGGTGCTTAAGTAGGCGTTGGGGGGTCTGTCATTTTTGGGTTTCCAAAGAACACCCCAAATTGTCCTTGCCGCAATGGCCTGATCCATGTGGAGCCACTGTTTGTCCGACTCTCTCATGGACCATTCTGTTACCACTCTCAGTTGTTCGCCTTTGTAGTAAAGCCCGATGTCTGGGAGTGCTGCCCCCCCTCCGATCTTGGCCTTCTCAAAACATGAAAGGGTAGCCGCGCTCTACCATCTTGCCAGATGTAACGTAATATCATGGAGTGAACCCCTGATAGAAAATCTTTTTCCAATTCTATCGGGAGTGCTTGGAACAGGTCTAACAATTTGGGGAGAAGGGTCATTTTGACTGCATGTATCCGTCCTAGCCAGGATATAAACAATGGTTTCCATCGCTTTGGATCCTGTTGTATCTGAGCGAGCAAAGGTGTGAAATTCACCCCTCTATACGCAGTGTCATCTGGATCCCTAAGTATGTTAGCTCGTGTTTAGCCCATGTGAATGGGGACTCTCCATGGTTCTGCATCCTCTCCCCCTCCGGTAGTGTAAGTTTTAACACAGTGATTTAGACAGCTTGACTCGAAACCCGTCTACTGCCTCAAAGTTCTTCAGCTCCTCCTGCAATGCCCGCAATGACGTTCTGGGGGATGTGAGAGTCAACAGGACGTCGTCCGCTAAATATAATCCCCTGGATGTCCGGAGTTGCTCTGAGGTGAGCCACTAGCTGCTCAATGCTCAGAACAAACAGCAGGGTGGATAAAGGGCATCCCTGCTGTGTGCCTCAGCCTAGTTCAAAGAAGCTCAAGCTTACTCCTTTGACCTCTACTCTAGAGCGTGGGCTCATGTAGTTAGTTTTAATCATGTTTAAAAACTTGTCCCCGAAGCCAAAGCGTTCCAGATTGAGAAACAGAAAGTGCCAGTCTACCCTGTCAAAGACTTTCTCTGCGTCTAACCCCACTACTATCACTGGGATTTTAAACTTGTTTGCCTTTTCTATAAGATGCAGTGTCCTGCGGATATTATCTTGTGTCTGTCTCCCCTTTATTAAACCGGACTGGTCCAGGTGGATAATATTGGGCATTAAGTTTTCTAAGCGTGACTCTAAAATGGCCAAATAAAGTTTGGCATTTAGGTTCAGGAGGGAGATCGGTCTATACGAGGCGCATTGTTGAGTGTTCTTCCCAGGATTTGGTATCACCTTAATTAGCGCCTCTGCCATAGGTGGGGTCCCCTCTTGTACCATCGCTATGTTATTAAATAAGCCCATTAGGTGGGTTATTAGTTCCAGGGCATATGTCTTATAGATATAGTGCTGTTAGTCCGTCCATTCCTGGTGATTTATAAGGCTTCAGTACCCTGATCGTTTGCCTCACCTGGTTCTCAGATATTGGGGCATCTAACTGGTCTTTCCAAGGTTCCGGGAGCTTTGGGAGCACAAGTGTGGTGAAGTATTCTATCTGTGTCTTAGTATCGGGGGCGGTTGTCCTATTTAGGTCTTGATAGAAGGTACCAAAAATATTAGCCTTACCCAGATCGTCTAATTATATATCCCCATTGCCTTTGCTTATTCCCCCAACAAATTCCTCCCCTCTCTTTGCCCTTAGTTGCCACGCCAGGTGGGTGCCTACCTCGTTTCCCTGTGCATATGCATTATGGCATACTTGCAGGAGTGTGAATTAATCCCTATTAGCATATATTGTACCAAGTTTCCATTTTAGTGCACTCTTCTGGCGTTTTAAACAATGTGTTGGGTTCTTTTTATAATCGCTTTCTGTCTGGGTCAGGGCGACCTTTAATTCTACCATTTCCTTTGCTCTTTCTTTATTAAGCGCTGAAACCAATGCAATACATTTGCCCCGTATTAACGCATTGAAAGCATCCCAATTAATTTGAGGTGACGTGTCACCGGGATCGTTTGTCTGAAAATACACCTAAATCGCAACCCGCAACTCATCCTGTAGTCAGTGCGGCGGGAAAATTAAAAGAGTCTTTTAACAGATTTTTTATTTTTTTATTTATTTTTTTAACAAAAAGTGAACAGTGCAGTAAAAAGGGTAAGGGTGGGGAAATACAAAGCAGAAACTGACTTCACTCTTCAACAAACATGTAGCAACAACGAAAATACTAAGTGATGCTTTTTCACTGTATCCAAGAATTCACCCACAGAAGTAATTTTTAAAGCGACAAGCATGTGGCATTTTGCACAATGAAAACCATATAACTCAATTAATCACAGGCAGCTGGTATTGTAATGACTGCAGTTGATGATGGTTCTCCCAAAGCTGCTGTAGAGGTCGACTGCCCTGCTGAATCTGCTTTCTATCACATTATCTGGTTGTAGACCTTTTGATAAATTATTTTTCGGTGCTTCCACATGTGAATACTTCTTTGCAGTGCCTCTGGATAGCTGCTTATCGCAAATATTACACTGCACATATTGTGCTGTTACCAGAAGATATAGTAAAGTGCTTCCACACATTACTTTCTTTTCTGCTAATTAGTGTGTCTTCCTCTTCATCCTTAACTGGTTGTGGATGCTCATCCTGGACGGATATGTAGCTTCAGCCATTGTGTAAAAGCACAGCACTGCTGGTTCTCAATCGTCCTTCTAGATACTTCATTGGAGAAGTTACTGCTTTTGGGGGTGATTTTCCAGTGTGGGATCTTAATGTATCCAATCAGAAGGGAAGATTTGGGTGTGCTGTTAAGTGAATTTGCAAATCTGGCCCATAAATATGCGGATTTGCAAAACTGGTGATAAAAACAGATATAAGGTTGTTTAAATATGCTTGTAAATATATTTACACTGATATCATTAATGACATTAGAGGGGTGTTTATATGTGCAGTAATTTATAAACCTTTCGGCGAATCAATGGATTCAGACTAGCGTAATAGATCTGATCACATGATTGGGAGTAAAAACCATAGACTAATAGTCTGTCTATGTTCCCTTACCCATGAAAGTACCGATGTACACCTAAAATATTTGATAAAAATGCTATTTGCTCAGTTACATTAAAAAACATTATGTACTTTACATTAACTACATAAATGATTTTTATGTTTTAAAACATATAAAAAGTATATTTGTAAAAATATAAATGTATACAGCCGGGTCTGGTGGCTTAGGGGACTAATGCATCTACTGTATGGGCCTGTGTTTGACCTCATAGTCACAGGTTCAAATCTTGCTGGGTCCACTCAGCCTTTTATACTTCTGAGGTCTATAAACGGAGTTGGGTAACAAGAAACATCTGTTATTCAGAACCAAGATATCCTTGGGTTAACAGGTGCCTTACAAATACACGTTATGTGACAGTACAAAAAATTAAATAAATTGTGATGCACTTAGTATTAAAAATATACCTCACAAATGAAGTAAAAAAACTAAACATTAATGGGACATAATATTTAAGAAATGGAATTTGAAAATCCTTTGAAATTCACTGAAAAAAAATGAAATGTTAGAGGTACGTTATAGTTAGGAGATAGCAAAAAACCTTAGAAATTCACTGAAAAAAAATAAGATTACAGGGATGTTATAGTTGGAGATAGAAAAGCAAAACGTAGAAATTCACTGAAAAAAACTAAGGTTAAAGGACGTTATGGTTATAAAAGAGAATTAAAGTTGATGTAATATGTGAGGTTATAAGCAATGCATTACGGGGCATAAGTTATAGTAAGTTGAGGCAACTATAACTAGTGAATTTCAATGGTTTTGTACAAGTAAAATCTGATCCTAACTATAACGTCTCTGTAACCTTTGTTTTTTTTGTGAATTTCTAAGTTTTTTTATTCTATTCTCTAACTATAACTTCGCTGTAACCTTTCTTTATATGTATATATATATATATTCACTGAAAAAACCATAGGTTTCAGGGGCGTTATAGTTAGCTGGACTTTTCACTCGTACCAAACCATTGAAATTCCCCCGTTATAGTTAGTTCAGCTAACTATAACTTGCGCGCCCGCAATGCACTGCTGATGATGTCACATATTACATCACTCATGACATGGTCAGTGACATCACTGATGACATCTTAAATGACATCACTGATGACATCATCCAGTGAACGTGTGTTTTTCTGAAAATTACATATGTTTTATATATGTATATCTCAAGGTCGATGGAAGAATAAATGGGTATATAAGTGTCTAAATGGATGATTTGTTTTTGAAAAATTGATTTTATAACTGACTGATTAAGTGTATCTTAGTGAATACATGGCTTAGTGAGTAATGTTTAAATATGTAAATATCTGTATCAGTCTCTCACTTTGTGCATAAGTGGCTGCATGGGTTGTGAGTAGCTACATGAGTGTCTATATAGGTTATTAGTTGGTTTTTTGATCATCAGTATGAGTGTCTGAGTGTCTGTATGGATCGGTGGGGGTATTACGTAGTGCATAGGTGCATGAATGAGTGACTCACTGTTTGTATGTGTTGAAGACAGCATGTGTGCAGGACTGTATGGGTGGATGAGTGTGTGCATGGGTGTGTTAGTGAGTGAATGACTGTCTCAATAGTGTCTTTATGAGTAACTACATATGTTTTAAACTAGTATATGTGACTATTGGTGTATATAAGTGAGCATATGTGAGAGTGAGAGATTGAAAGAGTTCCTGTATGAATAAGTATGTGCTATAAGTGATTGTTTAAAAGACTAAGAATGTGTAAGTTTCTGTAGAAGTAAGTGTGGTGGTGTGTGTATAACTGGATATGCAAGTAAATGGATGTTTGATTCTTTATTAGCATGAGTGACTATGTGTGTGAGTAACTCTATGGATGAGTGGCGTTGTGTAACAGGATGTATAGGTGTATGAGTACATATGATGAGTGAGTACATGAATGAGTGACTGTATAGGACTGTTGGTGAATGAGTGGATGTGTATGTGGATCTTAGAATTACAGAATAGGTTGTTGTAACTGGTATTGGTATGTCCATTGTTTTGAACATTTTTGTTTCTATTTTTGAATGTGTGTATCAAAGGTTATATTAGGGGGAGAGGAGGTCTGCCACACTATCACAAGGATGGTGTCATCAGTGATGTCATTTGAGATGTCATGAGTGATGTCATGAGTGATGTCACTGACCATGTCATGAGTGATGTAATATGTGACGTCATCAGCAGTGCGTTGCGGGCGCGCAAGTTATAGTTAGCTGAACTAACTATAACAGGGGAATTTCAATGGTTTTGTACGAGTGAAAAGTCCAGCTAACTATAACGCCCCTGAAACCTATGGTTTTTTCTGTGAATTTTTAAGGTTTTTTAAATATTAATTCCTAACTATAACGTGCCTGAAACCTATGGTTTTTTCAGTGAATTTCAAAGGTTTTTTAAATGCTAATTTCTAACTATGCCTACAGAGATAGGACATGTGAAAAAAGAAGAAAAAACGCACAGAAAGAAAAAAAGAAATGCAGAAAGAAGCAACAGATGTCCTCAAAGACGAAGAAAAGTGCAGGAAGAAGGATAACGTGCAGAAAGAACAAACAGAAGAGCAGAAAGAAGCCTTGTTGCAAAATCATCCTGTACCCTCAACTTTTTCAGACGGATACTGGTGATAACTGAGTCTGACTAACCAGTCCTAGAGGCAGTGCTATGTTAAAAGACACTCAGATTACAGTGAAAACACCTACATACACTAGGGAACACTATGCGTTGGGGTCCCCCTGTGATTAGCATGACCTCCTATGTAAGCCCCTAGTATATAATAGGGCAGGGGATTAAAACTACCTCTTAAAATGCGCCGCAGGGCGTGTTTGCACACGTTAACTCAGGCCCCTCTCTTCACCACTGTGTAAACACGCCCTGTGGCCGTTTTTAGTTGGGAGATTAAGTTCATTTGAATCCTGAGGGTCCCTAGGGTCCAACTAGCCCACTAGGTACCGCCAGTAAGCGTCACAGAGCTGCGTTGCAGAGAGGTGTAAAAAGTGGCACGGCCTGGACCAACTCTCTGCAACGCAGCTCAGTTGCGCTTACTGGAAGCACCTGGTGGGCTAGTTAGCCCCCCGAGGCCCTCAGGATTGAAGAGGAATTATTTCTCCAACTTAAAATGCACATTGGGCGTGCTTGCAAACGTCACCTCAGGCCCCGTCCCCTCCCTTCCCCACTGTGTAAACACACCCTGTGGCCGTTTTAAGTTGGGAGATTAAGTCCCCTTGAATCCTAAGGGTCCCTAGGGGCAAAATAGCCCACTAGGTTCGTCCAGTAAGTGCCATTGCAGAGAGGTGTAAAAAGAGGCACGGCCTGCACCACCTCTCTGCAACGCAGAGCAGTGGCGCTTACTGGAAGCACCTGGTGGGCTAGTTGGCCCCCAGGGTCCCTCAGGATTGAAAGGGAATTATTTCCCCAACTTAAAACGTGCCACAGGGCGTGTTTGCACACGTCACCTCAGGCCCCATCCCCTCCCTTCACCACTGTGTAAATGCACCCTGTGGCCGTTCTAAGTTGAGAGATTAAGTCCCCTTGAATCCTAAGGGTCCCTAGGGTCAAACTAGCCCACTAGGTACCTCCAGTAAGCGCCACAGAGCTGCGTTGCATAGAGGTGTAAAAAGGGGCGTGGCCTCAGAACACCTGTCTGCAACGCATACTGGAGATACCTGTTGGGCTAGTTGGCCCTCAGGGATCCTCAGTATTGAAGGGGAATATATTCCCCAACTTACAACTGGCCAGGGGGCGCTCTTGCAGAGTGGTGCAAGGAGGGGGTATGGCCTCCGGCGCAATGCCGGTCTTTTATTTATTTAATTTTTTTAAGAAGGAGGGCTGTGTGGCCCTCCTTCTTTTTCTAATTTATTGGCCCTGGGGACCCCATCCCCCAGGGCCTGAACCCTAATTTTTTTTGTTGAAAAAAATTAATTTGGAATGGGGCCGCATGGCCCCCCTCCCAAGGCCTTAATCGTCCCCGGGCACCCCAACCACTGGGTCATGGCCTTTTTTTTTTTATTTATTCTTTAGGAGGGGGGCTGCGTTGCCCCCCTCCTCCGGCCACTTATGGCCCCAGGGACCCCATCCCCCGGGGCCGGCCTTTGTTTTTTATTATTTTAAAAATATATATATTTATAGAAGCACCTAGGACATGCTGGACAAACCGTATGTACCTATCACCATGACGATTTGCGTGATATTCATTAAAAGCCGACCATGCATACAATGAATCCACGTGGAATGTATATAGACCGCTAGTGAAGCTCTGACGTGTCTGATGCCCTACTGTGCCTAATCCCGGCGCCCCCGCCGGTGGGTACTCTCCAAGTAGATACCCTTGTCGTTTATTTATACAAACATGGGTAGCTATTGACGAGCACATTTAATACACACGCACACCAAGCCATTCAAAGGGGATTCGACAAAAATTCGACCAAACTATGCAAGAAACCCCCCTCACGGTTAATAAAAGACACATCCACCGCCGGATGTGTAATACTTTTTATTTTACTCTCTGGAAAGGAGACTAACCTCACTTGAGAGTCACAGCGTGCTCCTGGCTGAGCCCAATGCTGTGTTACACCCACCAGTGCCCGCCGAGTGCCACACACCTCTGTGTTGTATTCCACCAGCTAGTGCGTATGCTATGACACTCTCTAGCCCATGTGTACTGTAACACCACCCTGTGAATATGTCATGCCAAACTTGCCTTCGCACGGGTTATATTGCCCCATCTAACGTGCCTTCCTCGATGCCTATGTTATAACGCACAGCGCTATGCCATACATATTACAATCTGGGATCCATATCTTTGTCGCAGTACATATGCAATGTTACACTCCCCAGCACATATTTTACATTACAACTTTAGAGACTAGTTAGGTTACACAACACTGCCCTGTGCATGTTACACTCCAAGGCACATATCGCATAGCTCGTGCTAGTGCCTGTGCTATCTCGCGCTCTCCAATGAATCTGTCATTGCGCACAATGTATTGCATATTATATTTCACGCCCCGGTTCATCTTATATCATACTTTTTGGTGCATAGTTTATACCATATACTATATCTAGTTTTCATTTTCAATCATGCTCTCAGGACTATGTTCTATATAACACTGCGTCCACCTACCCTTTTCACGGGCATTACATTTTGCAATGGGGTGGAGGGTCAGGGGTGTTTCTGCCAAGTGAGCCCGGAGTCACAGTCACAAACATCCTCTTCTTCCTGAATAAAAGTGAGATTATGCTGCATACTTTTTCATATTTTAAGTAGTTCGCACAGACACACATTTTAAAAACAATAAAGTTCCTAATACCCCCTTCTCTGAACAGTTAGCTTGCTGCCCCATCCACCTCCTCCCTATCCTCTGTTGTCTGAATCCATGGACTAGCCTCCTCCCTCCTGCAATGCATGGTCTGATGTGCTGCCACTGCCCTCCATTTAGCATGATGTACCAGTCCACTCCTCCTGCCCTCCATTGCCCAATTCTATGGCCCATCATGGACCTCCTGCATAGCCTCTGTGCTTAGCTTCCTGCCCCTATGCTCCTTCCCCCTGCTCTCCGATGTCTTTGTGCATGCCCCTGCTCCATCCTTTTTGCCCACCATGCTCCATGGACCTGCCACTCCTATCTACTCTGAGTGTTCTATTGAGCTGCCACTCCCCTCCCACCTGCCTAGCATTGTCAGATGACTGTAACCTGTCCCTGCCACCTCCACCCTGCCTGTCCACATGCCATGTCCCTATCCCCTTCCTCCTGTCCTCCATGGTCCATTTTACTGCCACACCCTTCTGCCCTCCCTGGTCTGTTGTGCTGCAACTGCTCCTCTTGCCTGCCCCACGCGGTCTGTAGTGAGGCCCCTTCCCCTGAACTATCTTGTCTGTGGCCAGGTCCTGACCCTCCCTACTATCCTCCATGGTCCTTTGTGCATGCCTCTGCACCCTCCTTCTTGCCCATCATAGCCATTGTGCTGCCACTAACCCTCCTGCTTGCCATGCATGGTCTTCTGTGCTACCATGGCCCCTCCCACCTTCCCTGTGTGGTCAGCTAGTTGCCCCTGACCCCCTCCCACCTTCCCTCCATGGTCTGTGTGTATACCATCATAGTCTCACTGTTGTTCTCCATGGTGTGTCTTGTTTCTAGTGCCTATACTGCCTGACCTCCATGGTCATCTTGCTGCTCCTGCCCTGCCCCCTTGCCCCCAGCCCTCTGTTTCCATGTGCAGACCCCTATTCCCTCCCTCCTGGCTTGTCTCTTCCATTGTAATGCCCCTGATCCGTTTATGGTCTGTTATGCTGCAGCTTTCTCCCCTGTCTGTCCATTATGGTCAGCTAGCTACCATTGCCTCTATCCCCTCTGTTCTCTGTTGTCCATGTGCATGGTCCTGTCCCCTCCCTATTGCTTTCTATGGATTGTTGTGCTGCACTCCCGTCCTGCATGCCCTGTGTGGTGTATTGTGCTGCTGCAAACCCTGATGCCTGCCCTGTAGGGTCAGTTTGGTGCACCTCTCCATGTCCCTCCTGTCCTCTGTTATCCGAGTCCATGTCCCTACCCCAATTCCTCCTGCCTACCATGATCCAATGTACCATACTTGCGAACATTTTGAACTTGGTAAGAGGGAGACTTTGAAAAAAAAACCTGGGGTATTGATTTTCCCCTTTGAGTTACATTGAAAAAGAGGAGATTGTAGACAGGAGACAGATCACATAAAGCCCATTTGAGCTTAAAAACATTGGACGTTTCCTGGCTGAAATGGGTCTGTTGGCATGTATGGTTGTACTACCACTGCCTCTTCCTTCTGCCCACAATGGTCTATTATATTGCCACAGCCTCTCTTGCCAGTACTGTATTGTTGGTTTGTTGCCCCTGCCCCCTTTCCACTGCCCTCCATAGTCTGTTGTGCTGCCACTGCCCTTCCTGCCTGCCCAGTGTGGTCCAATTGACGCCTCTGCACTCTCCTACCTGCCTTCAATTTTCAGATTCTGTGCCCCTGGCTTCTGCCTCTCAACAGTATCCCAATGAACAACTAGATTGCTAACATTCTATATTTATTACAAAAGTGTGGAACGCCTGACGTCATCTTGATGTCATCAAAACTATAATACCTAGAGCATTTCCTTTAGAAATTACATATATGAGAGGGTCTTATTTGCATCAAAATTATGGTTAGTGCTCTAAAAAACTAAAATGAGGACATATTTTCTGAGTTTTCAAATAGCGACAAAGATCTTTTAAATTATTTGTAATCTTTATGTTTTTTTATCCAGTTGACCACTTGATTAAATGTTGCACTTAGGGGAGAGGATGTGGTGTTACTTCCAGAGCTGCAGACTTTGCAACTGCGGAACCAGGTTGGTTCTGTGATTCTGGTCAAATCACTTAATCTCCCCATGTCTACAACCAACATGAAGTTGATCTTGTGTGATGTAACCAATGCTCATGTAAAGCACTCCAATACCTGACAAGTCTGCACTATATAAAACTGGAAATGCTTTCAGTTTTTTACTTTGATTCTATCAAGAAGGTATTCAGATATGTCATACAGTTGCCATAAATTCTGAATGTTAGCACTCTAGTTGCTCATTAGATCACTGTAGTAAAGCTACTGTTCACCAGGGAAGTCTGCTGCTGGTATTCAAAGTGCATGTTTCAGTCTGCATGTCAGAATTTTTTTATGAAATAGAAGAGGATTTGAGAACTCAAAATGTGCCCTAATTTGTCTTTCTTCAGCACTAATCAAAATTTCTATGGCAAAATGAACCCCCTCATTTTGTCCCTTTGTAAATTAAATGTTTTAAGTGTTACCACTTTATTCCAATCAAGATAGCTTCAGCTGTGCCATACTTTTGTCATAAGTAAGACTGTTAGCGCTCTAGTTGTTCGTTAGAACACTCTGGTGCATTCTGTCAATAGGCTATACTTGGGCTACATCTGGGTGATATTTGGGCTACATTTGGTCTCTTTTGTCTCTGGTGGCCATCTTGGGAGATTTATTTGTTATGAAGTTTCCTAATTTCCTCATTTACTGCAGTCTCCTTAGTAGGAAATACTTTCAGTGTTTTACTTTGGTTCTTTAGAATACTCTGGGAAGCTGCAGTAGAACACAAAGGAATCAACTGACAGTCTCTGCCCATGTTGGATGTACATGTTTTACCGAGAATTTCAGACTTCATTCTCACATGACTGAGAAAGATAAGGTGAATTTACAGAAAATATGCTCTCAGTTTAGCTTATAGATCACCTTCCAAACCTCTGTGGGAAAAGCATGAGAAAATAGTTTTCTCTCAAACATGATTCATGATATCACAGAAGAAGGTTTTTTCACATGGTAAAATCACCTTAGAACACACCACAATTCCTAAAATGAGTATGGTACCATCAACAAATGATTTATAATGTAACTAAAGTCTTAAAACCTTCTATTAACTGCCATGCTTTTTAATGAGGATGTATATTGGTCCCAAGATGGCTGCCAACACTTCTTGACAGCCAATCAGATCTCACGATGAGATGTGTGGTTAGGCTCCGCCCAGATATATCTATCTTTTTAACTCTAATTTTCTCAGGAACTACTGAACAGATTTACACCATTTAAGCAAAAGGCACGAGTCTGAACTGAGGACTACCTCTTTGCCAAATTTGGTGTAATTCCGTTCAGCAGTTCGGGCTGTAGCTGCGTCAACAGGTCCAATGGGAAAATGCATGGGGAAAATGCGTTTTGGGAACCCCCATTTGTCTCGGCCGCCGCTTGAGGAATCACCGTGAAATTTTCAGGATAGGAGCAGACCGGAGCTGGACAAATGTTTGGAGAATTTCGCGAAGATTCGTCAATCGGCGCCAACGTTATTCCAAATAGAATGTTGCGGATTTCCTATGGAAAATAGGTCCTAACTATAACTACATACTGGCGACTGCCAGTAGGTAATATATATATATATGTATATATATATATATATATATATATATATATATATTCACTGAAAAAACCATAGGTTTCACACACGTTATAGTTAGGAAATAGCATTTAAAAAACCTTGCTAATTCACTGAAAAAACCATAGGTTTCACACATGTTATAGTTAGCTGGACATTTTACTGATAAAAAACCAATGAAATTCCCCCGTTATAGTTACTGTAGGCAACTATAACTCACGCGACCGCAATCCTCTGCTGATGCTAATACTGTATTTAGACACTTATTTGCCCATATCTTCTTCCATTAAATTTTAGCTATACATATATTACAAATAATTTTTTTTCATAAAGTCACATATGTCATCAGCAGAGGATTACGGTCGCGTGTGTTATAGTTGCCTACAGTAACTATAACGGGGGAATTTCATTGGTTTTTTATCAGTAAAATGTCCAGCTAACTATAACATGTGTGAAACCTATGGTTTTTTCAGTGAATTAGCAAGGTTTTTTAAATGCTATTTCCTAACTATAACGTGTGTGAAACCTATGGTTTTTTCAGTGAATTTGTACGGTTTTTTAAATGCTAAGTTACTTTACGCCATTTGTGGCGTGCGCGCCCACTTAACGCAGTTCGTTCCGTGCACGGTTTTTATCAACTTTAATAAGCCCTGTACATTTGGTGGCCTTCGGCCACCAAAAGCACAGGGGGTGAGGTCAATGTGGATAGTGTTTTTTTTATTTCGATTTTATAATTTCATGTTGCCAAAATTACGTTTTTTTTCTCTATTAATAAGCCCTGCACATTTGGTGGCCTGCGGCCACCAAAAGCACAGGGGGTGGGGTAAGTGTGGATAGTGTTTTTTTTATTTTTATTTTTTTACCGTAAGCGTACGGTAAGCTTACGGTAAGCGTACGGTAAGCGTACGGTAAGCGTACCCCGCAAAATTGCCGAAAAAAAAATAAAACCGTTTTTGCTCTTGGGGGATGTTTGGAGACTCCCTCAACATGACTATGTGGGAGGGAGTTGTCAAAACAGCCCCGTAACATGTTTTTGGCCATCATGTTTGATAAACAACACTCAGTGCGAGAGACAAAATGGCGGACGCCGCTTCCTGGTTTCGGCCGATTCGAATGTTTACTAAGATCTAAGAGCCAATCAGAATCGCGCTCGCGCACGCCACCGTAAGCTTACGGTAAGCGTACGGTAAGCGTACGGTAAGCGTACCGTAAGCGGGCTCAGATATATATATTGATTTAAAGGCTATTTTCTCAGAATCTACTGAACAGATTTACACCAAACCTACAAAAGGCACTTCCTTGACCTAGGGACTACCTCTCTGCCAAATTTCTAGTAATTCTGTTCAGCCGTTCGGGCTGTAGCTCGTTCTAAAGGTCCTATGGAAAAATGCATGGGAAAAACGCGTTTTGGGACCCCCCTTTTATCTCAGCCCCCGCTTGACGAATCCCCCCGAGACTTTCAGGGTAGGAGCGGAGCGTAGCGCCCCACCTATTTTGAGAAATTCGCGAGGATTCGTCGACCGGCGCCAAAGTTATTCAAAATAGAATGTTGAGGTTTTCCTATGGAAACGTGGTCCTAACTATAACTACCTACTGGCGACCGCCAGTAGGTAATATATATATATATATATATATATATGTATATATATATATATATATATATATATATTTTATAGGTGAAATGGTCAGTAACAACATAATGTTTTAAACAAAAAAAAGAAATTCCCCATAGGTAAGGTTATCTCAAATAAATATAACTCATACCCTAAGGTAACTATAAGTCACGCCATTCACAGAGATGGGTTTTTTCCAAATTTGGTAAAATCACTGGTATCAACAGCAAGATTTTTTCAGAAGCCTTGTGATTTTAGTGAACAGATGCCACAGGCTAGCAGCGCACTCTGAAAGGTGTTCCAGCTACAGAGCAGTTCACCATCCCAAGAAATTGTAGGAGTATGTTCTTCTGGTAATTCAATTTTTTTTTAAAGCATGTCTACTATACCATTAAAAAATTATCCCTCCCCCCCCCATTGTGAGTCCCTATATTATAGCAAGTTCTCCTACTTGAACAGCAAGAAACCTTTAGATGGAAATACTTGAATCAACCTGAGCCAGTGGCATTTGCTCTGAGAGCATGCCATCTCATAACTCCTGGCTTATAAGACATTACAGATAAGCAATCAGACTTAGCCCTTAGCAAAACATGAGGTAGGTCAGTATTACTGTGCACAGTCTGGCATTCCAGCTGGCCTGTCAATTTTGGCTCTATGGCTTCACATATAGATGTTCTAATATACAATGCATGTATTCTCACACACTTATTATATGGTCATGAACAGAAAGATGCTCTCAATGAGTGCTCAATGTAGACACAAAATGTCTTGCATGTGCTGAGTGACTCAAACGTCCAATCACAACAACTCTGTGAAGTGTATAAGTGCAGCACACTGAGATGAATTAACGCTGTTTTAAAAAACAATTGTGAACTGTCCTCAAGAAAGGCTAGTGGCTATCTGAATGCTCAGACCTTATGGAAAAAGGTCACAATGCTTTGCTCTTCCACATGTTCCTGCCTTCATTGAGACGTTGCCCAGATAAGCATGCCTCACCTTTGCCACTGACTAAAACTAGGTTCAGCATTTCAATGTAATTCTGTTGGAGCAGTAGCCCACCTCCAGAAATTCTCACGTACAGTGTTTTAGTAACAGGAGTTTCTATGTATGTTGCTGTAAAGATGTATTGTAGGTCTGACCTAGAGACCACTTTAGCTGTCTCACCAGCCTCATTAAAAAAAATACATACATTCATAGATATATACATAGAGGGGCTTTTAGCCTCATGCTTTGAAAAATACATATTCATATATACATACATAGAGGGGTTTTTAGTCAACCCTTGTTCAGTTCATGTGTCGTTCACATCTTGCTTTGCTCACCACAGCATGTAGCATGGGTCAAGGATCAGCCTTCTTCAGCCATTGGCTCCCTTGCACTTTGAGTGACAACATTTTCCTGATCATGTGCACAGCTGCCTAAAATGGAGCGCACTGTGGTGCAGGCCTAGTGTGCCTGGGCTGCTGACCCACTCATTTTACATGCTAGCAAAGCTGTTTGTTTTACATATTGCATGCTTGTGTTTGTCTGTTTTCATATGAAGAAAATCATTTCTGCAGCACTATGAACATGCCTGTGCCCCACATAGCTGGCAAGCTTTCAGATTGCTTATGTGTGACATTTTCATAATTTCAGTGCAATGATGAGTGACATTCAACGACTATGAGTGACACTTTCTTGTGAGCAAAACCAAGCAATGAAACTCTAAGAAGATCTTAAAACTGCTGCAAAGCACCAGAAATGGAAGGATACTAACCTGGTGCCCTTGGAACCTGATTGTACTGTTAAACAAATGTGTAACCTTGATATTAAACACGTTTTTCAGAGGCATAGCCTTTGGCAGTCTACACTGACTCGGCCCCTCTAGCTCCTCCCTGGCATTCATTCAAATAATGCAGAGCATCAGTTTGGACACCAGGCCACTCTCTGTCCCATGTGGGACCTGGGCTAAGTCTGTACCAAACAGGATGTAAGAGGTCCCAACACAAATCTCTGTCAACAGCTGACTCGCAGACTCAACAGCCGGCGCATTGATTAAGCCTCAGGTTGTATTATTTCAAAAGGACTAGTCTTGTTGAACCCTAATAAAAATCATTACCGAGCTGAGCGGTCCGCCCCGGTCTGCGAATGCTACCTGCCCAGCCCACAGCAGCACCAGATCACATCAGCTGCCGCCTGCCAGAGAACTACAGGCTCTGCTGACTTAATGATACTCTGCGCTGAAAGTAAAGTAGTTGGACCCACAGCACAGTGGCTCACCCTGGCCCAAAATAAGTTTGTGCGACTGATTAATAACGCTGAAAACAACAGTGAGCAGACAGACTGCAATGTGACTGCAGAGTTCATCTGTAACACAGGGCAGGCAGTTCAGAGGATAGATGAATGATGATCATGACCGCATGCTAACTCTAACATAATGCAATTTTTTATTAGGATGCAACTAGGAGATACCTCACTCAAGGTACTTACTTCTTTGTGAGGCAAGCGGCAATTTGATACGGGCCTTTTGGCTCCAGCGACAGGGACTCCTTGGCAACAATGGGCATGATTCTGAGGCTCAACTGCACAGAAGACTGGTGTGCTCTGGGTTGCTGGGAATTGTTCCGGTCGCTGGATCATTTAGATTACCGCCACGGTGCCGGCAACGGCGAGCTGCGCTGCCATTGCCAGCTGCCCTCTCGCGCTGTGGCTGGCAGGACCCGCCTATTAAAGTATGTCTGACAAAGCTATGTCCTGACCTCATCTGGCTGACACTGTCTCTGTAGTAGCCATTGAGCACTGGCTCCTGACGTCACTGAAATGGCTGACACTGTTTCTGTAGTAGCCATTAGACAGTAGCTACTGACGTCAGTGAATGTATCAGTAATGCTGAGATGTGTCGAGTCAATTCTATTATGTGTTACATTGTAGCAGTGTAGCAGTGTAGCAGCTAGAGCTGCAAGCTGCTGAGCCAGCCCCCATGCCTGCCGGGAGCAGTGTGCACCGTGCGCTGTCACTCCAGCTTTCAGTCAGTATGGTGCTTTAGTAGCATTCCGGCTTGACAGCGGAGAAGGCACTATAATGCGTGAGTTTGCATTTCAGTGCGGTGATGCAGACAAACACACTGATTTGTGTTAGTCTAACGCCTGATGCATGGTATTTGGTAGGGCTGGCCAAAAATGAACACTGTCTAGTATGCATTGGTTGAGATAGTTCAACTGTCACATTAAATAAATGAAAATGGACTTGCAGTGCATGCTTTTCCTTTATCCCTTTCGCTTTCATTCCCCGTCAGACTGCACTGCCTCAAAACCCCCTGCAGTTCACCCATGTCCCTTCCTGGTAATCCTGGCGGGAGACAGCAGCCCAGAAGAGAGACTGTAATAACTCTCCTTGGTCAACTGTATGCATGATTCTTGTGCTCCCTGCTCCAATCCCAGGCACAGAGTGAGTTTAGTAATACCAAGAGCACATCTGGAAAACACCTTCTATTGGGTGCTGGCCTCGTGTGGAGCCAGTCTCTCTACCCATGTGATACTACATAACTACTTTACCTCATGCGACAGTTCTTTTTAAAATGCATAGGTATGATTTGAAACATATGGAAAATAACATTCACCACTATAATAATCATTTCAGTGTCCTTTTTAAGTTTACATTCACTGCATGTTAATAGGCTCCTGCTCCACCTTGCGCTCGCCCCCTCCTTGGGCTTGCCTTCTGAGATCAGTTTCCCTAAAGGCATGTTGGTGGTTTGAATGGCATCTTTAGTGAAAGCATTGATGTTCAGGGTGACACTACAGACAACATGGAACTTAAATTATGTATGTCTAAAATGAAGTGATAACCGATGTCTTCTGACCTGCACATTTAGGGTCATGTGGACTTGCAGTTTATTGTGAAAACAGGTGTCTCACCGGCAAGGTGAACAGTGAAAGTTACCCAAGTGCACTTCTGCATGTCTGATGCGTCTTTGCGTTTTACGTCTGTACTGTTAGTCGACCCTGATAGTAAATGTAGTTGATATTAACAACTTAAGTAAACTTAAGTATATCTTATAATGTCTGTTTTTTTTTAAACTTTATATACTATTTTAGTGCATTATTGCAATACAAACATGAGTGCTCACTGTCATTGTTGCGTTTAACTGGATAGTACAAGAAAGCAGACCATATGAAATACCAAAATGTCAAGAAGCAAAAGGAAATGGAAGCGATGGGTAGTGTCTGCAAATACAGTCCCGGTGGCATGGTTGCGCCATACAAAGGCTGCCTCCAACAGCCCACCACCCAGCCTTCCCGCCAAGAGAACAAATCCAGAAATATGCATACAATCAAGAAAGCTAAACTCAGGAGTCTGCATGAAGGCATTTGTAAACAGGAGCATGTGATGCACAAGGCGACTATCCCACTCCGGTCGGGATAATGCCTTGTTCAAGTTGAGAGTCGGTGGATCGACGACCTGCTTCCGTATAAGCCCGAAATGGCCCCCAAATATCTTTTGGGCGGGAGGATCGTGGCAACATGGTAGAATAAATTCACTATTGGTGTTGCAGAAAGCTAGGCTGTTCAGCCAACCGTGTAATGTGGGAGCTGTTTTGCGGCCCCAGTGCAGTGCGATTTCCCTTTTGGCCAGCAGTAAATTGAGGGCGGCAAATCTTCGATTTCTTTTGGGTTTACCACATATCCTAATAATGCAATCTCAGGAGTGGAAATGATGGTCAGTTCAGTCATGTCTCCTAGTGTCCTAAGTCGGCTTCCCAGTCTTTGCCAATCTTGTCTCCATTGACTGGGATGATATCGAAGCTAGCCTTGTATAGTTTAGATATGAGATGTATCCCATCCTGACTCTGGATGATCATGGACATCAGGGTGAACAAATCTGGTTCAATGGGAAAACCAGGCAGAGATGCCCGTAGTGCCGAACTGATTCAGCCCAGAATGAAGTGATCCATGAAGGTGGCACCATGGAAGCGTTCCTCGTCCTCCACAGAGAAGATATGCCCACCAGGGTAGAAGTCCCCCGCTTTCGTGATGGCAAATTTAGCTAAGGTGCGCTGCACCAGTCTCTCTCCCATGATCGGCAGCCAGGGGCATTGGGAAGGGGCAGTGATGAGGAGTAAAGCGTGGGTGTGCCAGAGACCCGCTTCAGTTTTTCCCACGCCCAGCTGGTGGTAGAGACCATCTGTATGTCGTTGGGGTCTCTGGGTACACCCCTGGGTAATACCGTGGATAGCTTCTCAGGCAGTACAAGATCTGCCTCGGGTCGGAGATATGGGATCCTAGCGTCTGGGTGGAACCAAGCAAAGGCATAACTGCATTGGACCACTAAGTAGCACAACTGAAGGTCAGTCACCCCAAACCCCCCTCTTCCATACGGAAGTGTCAGTACTTGCCAGCGCACCCAGGGCTGTCTACCTCCCCAAACCAATCTGATAAGGTGTGAGCGCAATGTTAAAAAGAAACTGTTAGAGAGGGGTATGGGGATGTTGTTGAAGAGATATACAAATTTGGGGACCAGCACCATCTTGATGATCGCTACTCTACCAGCGATGGATAGTGGCAATCGCAGCCATCGCTCCACCTGCGCCTTCAGGGCATTGATTGCTTGACCATAATTTAGACGGATGATTTGGGCCAAGACCAAATGTATATGAATGCCCAGATACTTAACGGAGTCAGTGCACCATTCGAGGGGGAATTCACATTCCCACTGCAATGTGCTCAAGGTTAGGGGGAAGATAACTGACTTGCACCCGTTGATGCCCAGGCCAGAATGTTGCCCAAATCAAATTATTATTCCCTTATAAGGGGTTCCAGGTTAACGCCAGGTTCCCTAACATAAAGGATAGTGTCGTCCGCATAAAGTGGAACCAACAGAGGGCCAGTGTTGAATTGGAGACCCCTCTGTAAGTGTGTCTACTGGAAATGCCGTATTAAGGGGTCCATGGCGAGGAAAAACAATAATGGGGACAGGGGACAGCCTTGTTGAGTACCTCGGGATAGAGAACAGGGTCGGGATAGTGTACGGTTCAGGCAAAGTCTTGCTGTGGGGCGGCTGTACAATAAATCAATGGTGGCAATAAATCCCTTAGGCATCCCCACGTGGCGCATAATGGACACAAAAAAGGGCCACGCTAGGGAGTCGAACATCTTTTCAGTATCCAACAAAATGGCGGCCGCTGGGATCTCAGGGTTAATCCTATGAAGGATCAAGAAAAGCGTCCTAAGGTTTAATGAGGTAGAACGATGGGGTACAAAGCCACATCTGGCCGGAGAAATAATGAACTCCATCAGGAGAGACAAGGGCATAGCGAGAATATTGGCCAGGATTTTATAGTCTAAATTTAGTAAGCACAGGGTTCGATATGACCTACATAGAGACGGGCCCCTACCAGGTTTGGGAAGGAGGATAATGACAGCCTCGCGAAAGGTAGGCGGTAGGATTTGTTTTTCAAGGGCTTCTGCATATACCTCAATCAGTTGAGGCACCAGTAGGTCCTTGTATATCTTTTAAAAATCCCCTGTAAAGCCATCCAAGCCTGGGGCCAAGGATCCACAAAGGGCCACGATGGCACTAATGACATCTCCACTGAGATCGGCTCAGCCAAGAATTCCTGCATATTCTTCTCTAGGTAGACCAAGGTGATCTCGGATAGGTATGCTTCCTGTGCAGTGGGATCGTGCCCTACTCTAGAGGTGTTTAGAGAGGTGTAATAGTCGAGGAGTTTGTCATGGATCTGTGAGGTGGATGTGAGTGTCTGGCCAGTGAAGGATGTCAACTCTGTGATGTATGCTTTGCTGCATGGGTGGGCGAAGCATCTGCATCAGAACTCGGCCTGGCCGCTCTCCCTCACCATAACGGTGTGCGGTTTGATATTTGCCTAAGTACAGTATCTCACGGTCTGCAGTCTCCCTGTATTCGGTGAGGAGGTCGAGTCGGCGTGTAGCCGTCTGTGAGTTAAGACTGTTTGTTGTGTTGCTGTCAATGTCCATTAAGTTTCGCTTCAGATGTGAGAGTGTAGTTCGTAGAGCCTTCTGTACCCCGGCATGTTTGCAATGCAGACTCCCCTAATATATGCCTTGAACCCCTCCCATAGGACTGCCCAAGAGTCAACCGAGCCAGTATTGATGGCAAAGTATTATTTTATGGCCTCGTGCACCTCATTGAGGGCTCGACTAGGAATGCGCCATTGTCGCTCATATCCATCGGGTCTGGGCACACTAAGGAGAAGCTTGACTGGGGAGTGGTCTGAGTATGTTCTCGGAACGGTGGCGATGGATTTGGTACCAACAGGATATACCAGGGGAAATAAGCCAATAGTCTATCCTGGTCCAAGTGTTATGGTGACTGGATTAATGCGTGTATTCAGTGGTGAAAGGGTTGCGCTTGCGCCATATGTAGTAGAGTGATAATTGGTCACAAAGCTCTAGCAGGGTTCTGCAAGCGCGCGGTTTAGTGCTAGGAGATTTGGCGGTGCTGTCTATGGCAGGGTTGAGAAGCAGATTGAGATCCCTCCCCATCAGCAGCGGGACAAGTTGTGTCCGTAAATAATACAAAAATTCCGGGGAATTAGTGTTCGGTGCATAGACACACACCAGAGCGATGCTGTGACCCATTAATGAGCCTGTGGCAATTGTGTATCTGTCCTCATCATCCCCAATGGTGGAGCGAAGACTGAAGGGCACCCTTTTGTGTATAATAATTGCCGCACCACAGGAATAACTGCTGAAGCTGGAAAATATTTGTGTGTGCCCCAGCTTGAGGCAAATCGGTCGGAGTCAGATTTGGACAGGTGTGTTTCCTGCAAAAAAGCAATGTCGATGTTGTGACGTATCAAATACTGAACAACATGTCTTTTCTTGTGATTGTCATTAAGGCCCTTGACATTCCAAGATAGCAGGGACAAATCAGAGGGACCACAGACATTACCTAACTGCGCCATCTGAAAGTCTTGACATTCATAACTAAAATAAATAATCGTTGATAAATAAAGAGAGGCCGAACCCAGATCATACAACGAAACATGATATACCAAGAGACTTTGAGCTGGAATGAAAGAACCCTATCTCGGTATATCCATATCGCTAGAAACAAACCAAAGGTGTACACCAAGAGGGGTGGAAACGCCACGCAAGTCGGCCAGTCAATTGAAACATTACGTGGTGATGAGTGTTAATATCCCAATCCAGCTATGGTACCAATGTGTAGTATGGGAAAGTCAGCTAGTGCCTGCACTTGAAAAAAGTTTCATACTTGCGTTAGAACCGCTGCCTGGAGGAGGGGATCTGGCCTCATCCGCAATCATCTGGTTGTTGTTGTTTTATACGTGTAGCAGAATTCCTGCACCTCGGTAGGGGTATTAAAAATACGGGCCCGGCCATTGACATCGACTCGCAGCCTGGCCAGGTAAAGCATGCCATACCTCAGACCTAGGTTCCTGAGGGTGGCCTTAACCCAATTGTATTTTTGGCAGGTTTCTTGCACCATGAGAGTAAAGTCCGGCTAGAGTGCTAGTTTAGAGCCCTGCCATGTGGTGTCTCCACGCTCCCTGGCGAGGCGCAGTGCAGAATCACGGTCTCGAAAGTGCATGATGAGGGCGATGATAGGCCTTGGGGGGCAGCCCGGATTGGGTCGAGGGCCCAGAGTGCGGTGAGCGCGCTCCACCACAAACCCCGGGTTGACGGACTCCCTCCCAAACATGTCCGCAAGCAAGATTTCAACAAAGAGGTCAAGGTGGCCAGTAGCAGTGGTCTCCGGGACCCCAAAATACGGACGTTGTTGCGCCTACTGCGTGCTTCGAGGTCCTCGTTCTTAATTGCCACGTCTTTGAGGATGCGCTCCACGCGGTCCAATCTTTTGAGGGACTGCGAAGTGCCATCTTCAATCTCAGATATGCGTGTCTCAGCCACATGCAGGCTCCTGTCGTGTGCTTGAATTTTGGCCCCATGCTCTCAAGACATTTGCCCAACGTGTCAAATCACCCCTCCAGTGCCCGAAAGCCCGCCCTCATCTCCTGAAGCAGTGTGGGGGACTGAGCAGTCGGGTCATCCATGTGGTCTGCGCCCTTGTCACCCTCCGCCATGTTGGAGCTGCCCACTTGATCTTTCTCCTTGACCTTTTCAAAAGGGAGGGTCCTTTGTTTAGGGTCCTTGCGGCCCATGCCACTGTATGTCTACACGAGGGAGACGGTGGCAGCTCAATGCCTGCACCACGTGCAGGTAGAAGACAAGGCAGGAGAGTCAACCAGCAGGTGAAAAAAGGGGGAAACGTAGACAGGGCCCCGGGCACAGATGGAGCAAGCGAGCCGTTACTCTGAGCACTTTAATAGAGGGAGGGAGGCACTTTGCAGAGGAAGAACGATGGTTGGCACTGTCAGTGGTGAAATGATGTCTAGACTTCAACTGTCACGCAGAGGAAAGATGGGGCCACTACCCTAGTATACAGATGACCAGGGGAAGGCATAATCCGGGGTGCAGGCAGTGACGGGGCAATCGAGGCCCAGGGTGCAGCAGGCCGCCGCGCCGTGGAGTGATGTGGAGTGGTGGCAGCAGTCTCTAGGTCAGTGGCGCAGCCAATAGCCGGAGCGTTGGGCCCGACGGCCGTAGGCCGGATGGATGCGTGGTCATACAGGGGGGCAGCCGGGTGATGGGAGCGATGGATCTACTCCCGTCTCCCCCCGATCCCCACTGCAATGTCTGAGAGACGGCGGGGGGAGAGAACTGAAGATGACCCGTGCCCGGTGCACTCACCGCAGATGTAGGCGTTTACCCCAGTTGGGCGGCAGCCTCTGTTCATGTCTGCACCTCAGCCGCGCTGCGTGGAGAGGGAGACCGGTGCAGGCCGGCACTCGCTCCGCCCTGTGATCCCCAGAGTGCTGGGAATCCAGTCTAGGAAGCACCAAGCCGCGGTCTGGTGGGATCGATGTGTGTGCCACTGAGGCTGCTATCCGATGGCGCCGAGATGCAAACAATTAATGCCACATATGTGGGGGATATCACTACTGGTCTGGAATCGGCTGGCGGAGCTTTGACGCCGCGCAGCCAGGTTTGTCGGTGGCTTGGCCACGCCCCCCAACTTGTTATGTCTTTGTTGCCTGCTTCAAGGAAGCCCAGAAGAAGCCCAGAAGCAGCTGGCTGCCTTAAGTAAAACCTTAGCTACTTTTGTAATCGTTCGAATTAACAGTGCAATGGACGGTTTTCAGGGCAAAGTAACCAAATGTAATTGGAAACACTTTACTGTTACAGTGCTCAAAATGGATTGCTTCACTGGCAAAAATATTGTTCAAAGTCTTACATTGAGTATAGATAAATGTTTTTGATCAAACTCGAAGGCTAGGTGCATAGCCATCAATAGTGCAGCAGGTTCAGTGTCACCAGGGCCCAAAAGCTTGAGAAGCCCATTGTTCATTAGTAATTTCTGTATTCTACTGCTCAACCAGCAATCAAGTGGTCCATCCAGTTTAAGTGGTGTCATGTGTCTCAGTTAGCTCTAGAACGAAACACTGCCATTTTTACATCTACACAGGTCTCTTCATAAAGTTGCCTTCACTCTCACACACTTTGCCACACATTTGCAAGCATGACAGGCAGAGTGGTTTCTAGGAAACTATACTTGCTTACAAAGCAACTTTGCAAGAACACTATCATTATACTTTGACACATCATGCACAAGGTTACTACATACATTGTGGAAATGGGATTATTTGCTTTGTACATAATCGCAACAGAGCTATCTATAACACATAAACAATGGTGGCCTGACTAAGATCTCGGTCCAAGGCAAGGATGCCTTTTGTTATTAATAAACATATGTTTCCCATTTGGCAGAGGAGAGCTTTACTGTCATTGGTGAGGTCTCTACATTATTTCCCTTCAGGTAATGGGGGTTGGATCATCTAGTACAATAATAATTGAAAAATTAGATTTCTTAATACGTAGAGTCATGTTTTAGTATTACTGTTCTTGGTTTGTCATGCATCCTCAATAGGCATGTCTTTAAACATGGTTTGTGAATGACACTAAGGTTGTGATTCCTTTCCTCTCCTTAATATGGGCAGTAATGAAGTCCTCTGACTATTTCTACTTGCTTTCATTTAATAAAATTCAGCAAGGAACTTTGAGGACCCGCCTTATGTCCCTCACATCTGTCTCTCATAGCCCTTTCTCCTGCTCTCTCCTGCTCTCCCTTAGGCCAAAAAGCAAATAAGTATTGGCAAAGCCAGTGCGTCTTGCTATTTGGGACTGGCTTAGAGATGGTTTTAGCTGTTTACCGTCTCGGCATGATCACATAGTAAGACTATAAAACCTCGTAAATCTCTTTCTCTCACACCAATAAATACCCAAACACACATAGAGGGGATTTGGCTCAGCCCATTTCAATTCACTGGTCTTTTCGGACGCATCATGGTGAGCCAGCCTCAGTCGGGGTCACGACTTGCCCGCACATTACTTGTCCATGGCATTTGCCCAGCGCTTTTCTGTCATTTCTAGTTCTCAGTACTTTCTCATCTCCAATAGCCCTTGTTTCTACATCAGTGACACGTCTGGCACCTCACGCCCTGCACCACGATGGCCGGCATTTTACGCCTTCCACCCTGTTTCTCTCTTACCGCCACTTGTGCGCCCGTGCATGCAATCTCTATCCCCCTTTCCACTTCGCAGGAGGCTTTTCAAACTGCCGGAGCCTCAGGTGGAGCTTCATCAACCCCCCCTTCCTTTTTACAGCTCTCTCCCCCTTTTTTATCCTTTCGTTTTTTAGGTCTCGCCTGACCCAGCGCATGCGCTGATCTGGTGAGACTTATTGAGAGGGCTCCAAAAAGTGCTACCAGGCCAGCCTAGAGCAACAATACATGTGCGCGGGCGCGCGTGCCGCGCTTTACCGCGATTACTTTTGGTTTCGCGGCCCCACGGCCGCTTTGATGTTTGATCATGATCGCGATCACTTTCACTTTCGCGGCCACACGGCCGCTTTGCATAGCCAATAGGTCTCGCTTTTGGGACCTTATAAGTATTTAGTTATGCAACTGTTGCATGGCTGACCTATTGGCTATGCCAATGCTTGTTTATCGTTTTATCTGCTCCCGTCTCCGTTTCATTCTCTGCCAATATCTTTTTCGGCTCTATCATTGGCTATACCCTACTCAGCTTCATATCAGGGTTCCCTTTACCTCTATACTCCCAGCTCTCTCCACCCCTTCTCGGGTTGAGCGAACTTCATTATGTTACCCCCATTGTGGCTGACTGCATTTTTTACTTCCCTTGGCAGATCCTTCTCTTGGGCCCTTATCAAGGAGGCTCTCTTTGCACTTGGATCCGCCATACTACCCGTGACCGCTCCCACATTGTCTAAACGGTCATTCCCTAACAGGAGACCTTGTCACTACGGTACTTGCTTGAGCTCTTCAGCACATACACACGGTATGTATTTTTGAACGTCGCTGTCTTGATCTACCAGTTATGTCCTCTGTACCCCGTTACTACTTGGTGACCCCAAACGTGTCCTTCAACTATTTTAATACTTGTCTCTTTGGTGATTCTGTTTGTAGTATTTGTGATCTTTTCACTGGAAGCGATTTTTATTCTGGATCTCATTACAGCTGTGTGCCAACCACCTTTTTGCAACACACAGCGCCTACTTGTGCATCAACACACCCAGACTGCACCAGCTTTCAATGTGACCATGAGTCACTGTCCCCTCCACCACCTTTACTAGAGCGCTGCATTAGAACTGCCACTTTACTGTTAAACAGATCTGCCTTGACTTGGGTCCACTTGTACATAGGAGCTGGAGTGCTCTCAGATGATCCTTTCAGACGCCCCGCGTATGTGCCTTAGACTCACTTACTTTTAGCAATTGGATCTCAAACACGGAGCACACATAGGAGAACCTTCAGTACACGATGGACTCTGAACACACAGTCCCTTGAGGTACACTTTGGGAGGCCCATGCTTGCCTTTTTATTATAAACGCTTATTCTTTATATTTTTTGGCCACACGCTAACCATTCCCTTGGACACGCATAACAAGACGTGTCTATATCTACTTCTTATGTGACCAGTTCCCTCTCAGGTGTAGCACTAGGGACCATCTGTGGTATGAAAGGGGCGCGAGCTATCCCTTTAGGAATTGACCTTTTTAATATTTTTAACATTTATCCATGTTTTGTGTTCACTATTTGTATTTTGTTATCGGTTTCGTCTTTAGTTTAGGTGTTGACCCCATCTAAGGGTCTGTCATTATTTTAGGTTATGTCCTTTTAAGGTATTGTAGTGTCACTTTCGAATTGTGTTTTTTATTTATTTATCTGCGTTCTTGTCCTGTGCCCCTTTTTGTTATGTGCCCATGCTGTCATTTGTATATATCTATGTTACACCTCTTTTGAGCCCTGACAAAGTTCAATCCTGTTGAAAGAAATGCGTTGGCTGAGGCTTTTCTGAATAAAGAAAGTTTTTGTACAAAAGGAAAATGACTACTTGTTGTTACTGAAACAGACGACCAGGGTTGTGCACCGCTCCATTTGTTCTCAAATTCTTGTGTATCTGCATGGCAGTTTGCATCTCCTAACGGCAGGTGCAGGAGCAGTCTGTGCACACCAAATGTGATTACTTCACCAATTCTTTTATAACGGGAACACAGCCAAGAGGTGCGGCCATTGGAGTCCGCCGTTGATCCTTGCCCTCCACAGGTCTTTTCGGACGCCATTCACATGTTGCTGCTACCTATCACTACATACTACATAGGGCAATGTGTCAACCCCCTCCAATCAGTAAATCATTGGCTGTCTTGCACTGTCATAAACAGCATTTAAGGTAATCATATGTGTCTGTCAACCCAAGAAAAGTGCACATCAGAGGCAGGGCTGATGAGCAAAAACGTTTCCCAGTGTTTCTTTTCTTTAAACTCTTCAGTCATCTTGCATTTTTAAATGATGTCATCAGAGTTTTTTAATTAAAAGCAAATAGCATATTTTCTTTATTGCAATAGAAATATTATTTTTCTGTGATGTGCTTTGC
The DNA here is from genome assembly GCF_964204655.1 of Triturus cristatus. NCBI lineage: Eukaryota > Metazoa > Chordata > Amphibia > Caudata > Salamandridae > Triturus > Triturus cristatus. The sequence continues at coordinate 411,101,627 of NC_140590.1, forward strand.
AACTAAAAAGAGGTTCTACGCCTGTTCAAACAATACCAGTCCATTAGGAAGCACTCGTCCTGTTCTATTAACCCCTTCAGCACGGCGCGGATTACCGCGCCGTGCTGAAGGTTCTATTGAGCGGGCAGGGCCGCAACGGAGCGGTTCCGTCATGCGCACAGCGCAACCGACGCGCATGATGGAACCGCTCCGTCATGCGCATTGAAGGGGTTAAAACTGTATGTGATAATTAATTATATTTAACTATACATGTATTATTACAAGCATATGGCCACAGTGTTTTGACAGCAGCATATTTTCATTTTGGTTTTTATGTTAGCAGTAAAAGAACAATAGCACCAGACTGCAAAGGCCTGGACTATTGGCTTTGAAAAGAACCCAAACCAGGATGTAATGGGTTACATTTGCTCAGGAAATTAAAATCACACTTAAGAAGCCTCACAACTATTAGCAGAGATACTTCCTGAGAAATGTATTTGTAACATGCAACAGTGATGCAGTAAATAGTTCTTTTCTCATGTCAGTTTTGCTGCATTATTGTTATAACACTGAATCACTCTAGAAATAATTATATAAATGTGATTTAGTGTAGTTACTCTAAATATCTTTTGTTCGTGGTGCATATTTATTAGGCCCAGCCTTTGAGACAGCTTTAGATGTCAAGCTAAACTATTATTTTTTTCAAATAATTCATGCATAATATACATACATAGAGTGACTTTTGATCAGCAGGTGTCATCCATTGCTCCCTTACATTGGCATTCACATTTTGCTTTCACCCATCATAACATACAGTATGGGACAGCGGGTCAGCCACTCTGCCCATTCAATCCCATTACTTTGAGTGACTGCACAAAGCCTGTGCATATTCTTTGCATACTATGACTGCTTCTTCACATCTCACAATGGCAATCAGATATGGGATGATAGTAACAAAGTCCATCCCAGCAGCTCTCTGACCCATGTCCCCCTGCAACCTATGCCCACTTAGGACCATAAACGTCAGTTGTTAAACAAGACATCTCATAATGGATAACCCAGTTTAGTAACCTGCAAAATGAACTATGAAAATAAAAAGTACCATGTAGGGACCTGCAGAGATGCTCAAAGCTGCCAGCTTACTGAAAGCCATAAACTGCATGCCTGTCTCTCACACTTCTTCATCCATTACACTAGTGCTGCGTCCCATTATACGATAACCGCACCTCATTGGTCATCATGCATGACATGGAAACACTTTAATCATAGGATGAAAACAAAGACAAAACCCTTCCAACCACACACCCTACACGGTGTAGCATGCTCCCCATGTAGGAAAATGCTTCGGTACCCCATATGGGGGTAATACGCGCAATATAAATGTTGGAATACTATACAATACATACACTGTTTCTCTCAGTGACACATCTGGTTCAAACTGTGTTTTATTTCAGTTATTTTTTAAATCAACTTTAAAGAAACACTATTTATTTTGCCTGCACTTTGGGTCAGCATCAGACTGGGACCAGGCACCAAAACTAAAGCGGCCCCCATTTGTGAATTAGAAGACTAAGTAAGTGGCCTATGTTTGCAAATTGGGGAGGGTTCCCCAAGACTGCAGGGCTTTGACCTTCCTGCAGGCAATGTTTGTTCTAATATCTGGAAAATCAACAGTAAAGAACCATCCCAGCAGATAAAACAGGCCCACAAACAGCTAAAAGAAACAGCCCCAACACTGACCTTCCGGACCAGCCCACCGGCTTATAGGCCAGCCCAACACTTGTGAGGCTGTGCAGTCAAGTTATGATCTATTTTCCGACTCCTTTTAAAATACTGTTAGAAAGTGTTTAAGGGACGTTGTAACTTTTTAGCAGTCTGCAATTTGGGTGGTTAATTAGGTGGTGATTCATTCTTGCCTACTTTACAAGTAATAATAATAATAATAATAATAACAATAATAATTGTAATAATAAATTACAATAACACTAATAAAATAGCCACATCAGTGAATGTTTAATTCTAATGTTTTTATTGTAAACATATGCCAGAAATTTCTAGGTGGCAGTGTGTTTTCTTGTTTTTATTGTTGTGGCATATGCTTGCAATAATATACAATAAAATAACCATGGCACCTGCTTGCCAAGGCCAGACCTATTAGCTTTGCCTATGCTTGCTCAGGTGGGGTTCCTTTCGACCAACGCTCTAAAATATCTCTGTGTGTTGATGGCACCTGTGCTCTTACATCATAAGTGGCATGCGATCGTTCTGAATTCTATCAGTCCCAAAACACCCAGGGACTTATGGGTAGTTTTTGGTTAAATGTCAATGGCCAGTTAAGAAGGTGCCTGCGGGGACTTTGGGTCTGGCATGGCAGTGCAGCTGCCTACGGGACTTATTGCTATCAATTACTTAACATAGAGTGGGTTTTGTTCCTCACAGAGGAGTTGTCCTTCTGTTTCACCAAATGCTACTGACTGCTTGGTGAATCCTTTCACCTCCTAAGGAGCGTTTACTTTGCAATGAATGAGGAAATATTTTACATCTCAAATGTACATCGAATTGTGACTCGTTGAATTTAAATAAAAAATGTGTATGTCATGAATGGAGCATATAGAGAAAGCAGTTTCTTTTTTAAATTTCTTCTCCTTAGTAGACGATGTTTTAGTCATAATCTACATTTTGCTGCTGGGACGTACTTTATACGCTTAAAAAAGAGCTTTGGCTAAGCCAGCAGGTTTGGCTTTAATAGCCAAACACCGGCATACACACATGCTGTTTACATCATTTCGCACATAAAAGGTAGGCCTATTGCATTTGTCAATCCTACTTTTTGTGAGAACTGATGGAAATCTGATTTTGTTACAGAACGTTACAGACTTTTCTGTTGTGTTATGTGGGATGGTGTTTAGATGGTCTTTTCTAGAAGGACGGTGCATTTTCAAATGTGGTACTTAATGAATGGACAGACCGTACATCCCACTCAAATTGATTACATCATCTAAGTCGAAAAAACTTTGATGATTTGGCAGCAGAACCAAAAATAAAGACAACCCAAAATAGTTTTCACTGCTCCTGGTTAAAATCTTCAGTGACGTCCTCAAGATACATCGCCTTTACATGTGTCTGTCATGTGCGGATCTGCATCACAGCGTGTCCTTACATTTAAGTGAAAAAGCATATAATATTACATCTCACGATTACAACTCTCTCTCAGCTGTGGCCAAAGGCTCTCAGGGGCTGTACACATTCTATGGACTATTCTGTAGCTTCATGTAATGCAGACTAACAGTTCCTTTTTAAAACGAAACTAAATATCCCTGTGTTCTAATGCTCTTCCCAATTTTATGTTGTTTGTGTTTCTCAAGGTGGGTGTCAATGAGAGCTACTTTAGTGTAGTTCTACCAACAATTCTCATATCAGTAAAATAAACAGAACAGAAGTTTTCGAGATGTATGTTCTGAACATTCACTCTTAGCAGTTTCACATCTGGCAACTCAAGTTTCTTCTCCACATAATGCTCAATCTTGGCTGATGAACAATATATACAGCTTTGGGTGTGTGGACACCAACATGGCATTTTGAATAATACAGAACACAAAAGCAAAACTCGTGTTGTCTGACGTGTCCTGGGATCCCTTGGTCATGTGGTTGATTATGATTGAGAAGTGAGTGTAATGTCAGAACCCACCTCCTTCCAAAAGGTGTTAGGGGATACTGCGCTCAAGAAAAACCAGAAACAAATGTAGCTACCCGAAGAAGGAAATTTTTGAAAATAAAAAACACTTAGCTGTTCCCTAAAGGTGTATTAGGACCGTTGGAAATCTACATTGTGTGCCCCACCAAACAAAACAAGCATTGGCATAGCCAATAGGTCTCGCCTTTGAGACCTTATAAGTGCTTAGCCATGCAACGGTTGATGTTGTTGCACTAATGTCCCAAAGGCGGGATCTATTGGCTATGCCTATACTTGTTGGAATTTTGAAGTGGCTCCCTTATTATTATTACATGATGTTTGTTGCACTATCCTACATGACAAACATTTCCTTAACGCGACTCGTGCACGGTCTCATTCAAACAAAGCCAGAACCTTGGCTTGGCTCCATTTTAACCTTGGCTCGACCACCTCTATGGGTTAATAATGGCAGGCCGTGTGCTATGCACGTGCCAGGGACAAAACAGCATACACATTTCCAGGTGGTCATAAGCTTTCTTCCAATGTTGATACAATGAAAATTATTGCGCTGAGAAATAGTTGTTATAGCGCCTCAAAGCCGCCAGCACTATATAAAATATTAATGAAATAAATATGCTTCTACATTTTATAATATATCAAGTGCAGGTAATGAAAACAGTACGAGTGGGCTACAAATCATAAGTCGATGTCAGACAGTGGTGTGTGTGCATTTCAATTTATTCATTTATTTTTGCAGAATTATATAGTGAGAACTCGACCCGAAGGAAATGCTTTACATGAGTACCAGATACATTACACCAGGAGACATTCATTTTTGGTAGGCAAGGGGAGATTACGTAATTTTCCCAGAATCACAATATGCTGAGCAGACGCCGAGGCTTGAACCTAGTTCCTCAGCTCTAAAGTCGGCAGCTCTGGCCGTAAGTTGTGCTTGCACTATCTAGCTCATCTGACTGTTGTACATTGAGTGTGGTTTGAGTAAGGAAGTTTGCTCAAAGTATGACTGGAGGAAAAAACAAACTTGAAAAACATGTTCAAACGTGCCATTCGCCCAAGGGCAGCTCTGTCTTTTCCTCTGGGGACAAAGGAAATCCCAGCTTCATTTCTTGGCAATATTGTGTGATCCTGGCCAACGAGTATAAAAGCTTCACCTCCCTTTCCGGATCCCTTGGTTGCTTTGATATCTGGAAGATGGCTTGTCGTACTTTTGATTTCACATGAATATGCCTGTGAATGCCGTGAAGTGCACAGAAAGCGCGCCCACGAATACCAGGCTGTTAGTCGGCAAGTAAAGCAAGAATGGATGCACGGATTTCCTACAAAGTTAAACCGAGAGTGCAGGTCCAAAATTTACTATACTCAGGATGATCAGAAGAAGGGGCGTGAGGGGCGGGACAATAATAAAATCGTGAGAGCCTATGAGGATTTGCGTTGTCCTTCCCTTCAGAGCACTGCTTCCTTGGTTGTTCAGTTTAGTTGGGAGGATGATAGCTGGAGAAATATGTGTCTGTGCTATCTGTTCTTCATTGAAGTAAAGGGCCAGCGCTGCACTGACAGGCTCTAAAAGTCTCATCACTCCACACTACTAAACGGCGTTTCACAAGAACAAATCGCACTTGTGACGCACTATTGTTCCGGTGTCTAATCATCCTGCTTTTCGACAGCACTGTAAATTTCCCCAGGCCAAATTACACATACATTTGATTCTGACTAGGCGGCTCTCGATGCCCAACCAGACCTCAGAAGCACAGGTTTGTCGAAAGTCTCCCCTGCCACTCCTAAGAGATGCTCCACCACTGTGCCATCGACAAAAACAAAAGAAACAGAAACCAGCCTGCAGGCGGCGCACGTAGGCTTGCACTGCTGGGATTACGTAACCGCTCGGAGCCCTTCAGCCGTGCCCTGCGCTGCGAGGAGGGTGCGCGCACGGGCCAAGGCAGCAGCGTGCGAGCTTCACTGTTTAGAAATTGCGGCTGGAAAGGAATTTAAGTGGAGTGCGGCCGGAAGAAGTCCATGGACAGCCTTTACCTTGCGGGAGCGAGCAGCGGCAGGTGCGATGATTGCAAACAGATGACGCCGCTGCTCGCTCCCGCAAGGTAAACGCCATACATGCACGAGGGCTCATTGGAAACAGTGCAGAACATGCACGAGTTTCCAATAAAGCCCGGAGTGATTCCAAGACGTCACTCCAATGCAGCGCTTGTGCGCTGCGTCGGCAAGACCTAAAAATGTAACTGCTGGAGGAGGAAGTATGGGAGTAAGCAATTTTAGAAACTTAGCAAGGCAAGGTTCTTAGGTAGGAATCCTCTCTGCAAATTTTTTATTAGAGTCTGGTCTACCGTAGTAGTTAATGAAACTGACAATGAACCAAATTCTTTCTCCCCATTTGATTTCAAATCCTGTGTTATCGTCAGAATTTTATTTACGAAAAAAGTAGCGAGTTCATAACAAAGATTCTAGGATGTGGTGCATGTGGAAGACAGTGATCTGGATTGCTCAACTTTTTTTAAGATTGAGAACATTTCTTGAAGTTAATTTAATGCTAGATGAACTTGTGAGATGAAAAAGGCAGTTTTCAAATAATAGTGGTAGTTTTCATGTATGCATGCAGAGCATTGGAATAAATCAGTTTGTTCTGAGGAGAGTATTTAGGTCTCTACTGGCACTGAAGCTGTTTGTGAGGTGATTTTTCCGAACAATTTACAAACTATATTGTCTATAAAAATACATTTTAGAGGCAATTCTAAACGATAACTTCTAAACTATTCCAAAATCTCCGCATGTAAAGTATCATAGATGGGAGAGAATTGACCCAGTGTGTATAAATCTATAGCCAAAGCAGTTTCTACAGTGCACTAGTATGTGAAGACAAGTATCCAAAATTCCAGTAATTAGCTTTTAAATATTGATAATAAAAATTAAAGCAATTAATTTTTTGGCGCTTTTTGTTTAAGATTCTCTTCATCTGACACCACAGTTACCTCGGTCTCCAGGCGGAAGCCTTTGCACTGCGTCCGCAAGGCTTCCATCAGAAGCTAGGTGCTGTGCGGCTGCCCCACTAGTCTGTCTTCTGTTTCCACTTGAGGAGGGGGATTGCAGCCAGGGTCCAGAGGATGCTCGGATCCAGTTCCTTGCCGTTCCTCCCTGGTTCACTTGCTCCAGGCGTTGTTATCACTCCATAACCATTCAGGTTTATGTCAGTCTCAGACGTTTCCGAGCTTGTCACATGAAACATGCACTCACCTAAAACGAATGCTGAGACATTTTACCTGGCTAAGTCATTTGAAAAATAGTGGCATAGATGTTTACATCACAATAAATAATGTTATTCATGTATAATACTCCTCACCTGTAATGTGGAATGATCCAAATATTACAAAACGTGACAAGAGCATGTTTTGGTTTTCATCTTTATAAATAAAATCTATGTTTTCCACATTGCTTTCAATATGTAATTGAGCTCAGAAACGGCTGCAAGGGAGACTTTTATACAAACGTTAGGGAGTTAACAAAATGTGCTTAGTGAATTATTTTAAAACAAGCTTGCTTATTCCAGCTTCAAAGTACAAAAGCAGGACTGCACATTTGGCGTTTTTTAGGTGATAGAAGCATAAATGGTTCGAGGTTCCTTGTTAGTTCTCATATAAGACATTCACAGATAAACCCCTGCCAGGCTTCCCTATCAGATGAAGGGACTGCTATCAGCAGGAATCACTTTATGTAACACATAGCAATGCAGAGGACTTCATTCTGATCGAGAGTTCTTAAAACTCCCAATCATATTAGGTAAGAATGAATGCCTTTCAACTGTGCGCTCGGCCCTTTAACTGGTTTTCCATTATGTATATTTTTTTAGTTCATTATATTGTGCATGATACAATTGTTAAATAGGGAAGGGTGGAGTTTGGGGAGTTTCGTGTAAAATGTCCTCTGCCTATGCGGAGTTCCGCAAGTGGCGGAGTGCGTTAAGTCGCGCTGGCCGCACTGATTTTTAGCGATGGATGTGTGTCCTCTGCTGGAAAATCAGCACAAAGGGCACAGCGCAGCACAGGGGGGCGCTGCTTCTCTCTGCCACTTCCTCAACGTGAACGGAAGGCTTCTCAGCGTTAACGGTAGCAGCCATCCGCGACCGCCTGCACTGAGAAATCTCACCAGGAGGTGGTGGGGAGTAAGATTTTTTCTCACTCGTCAACTTAATGATGGCGACTGTAAGCTAAGAAAAAACTACGAAACGCGGAGCAGAGTTTTTTTAACGCTGCACACTAGGCGGAAAGCGGAGTGGGAAAAACTCCACAAACTCCATGGACTGAACAGAATTTCATACCCAGGCCGGATGTATGACGTAACAACGCGAGTCATTACAACGCGTGCAGTTACATCGCGGTCGTTACAACGACTGCGATGTTACTACGCTATGCCATTACAACGCAAGTCTTTACATCGACTTGCGCTAGATGGCGTGCTAACATTAGAAAAGCGTAATTTACTATTCCAACTCCAGTCCACTTAACAGTAGGGAAGGTGTTGGGATAGTAAACTACACTATTTGTAATGTTAGCACGCCATCTAGCGCAAGTTGATGTAAAGACTTGCGTTGTAATGGCATGCGTTGTAAAAGTTTTGTTATAATGGTAGTGCATTGTAAAAGTTGCGTTGTAAAGGTTGTTTACCACCCAGGCCTATTAGTAAACCCACGCATACACTGGTAGAAGTGAAAGTCCACACCCCAGGAATCTGGATATAACTCCAGGGGTGGCTGAAGGTATTATACATGGCCTGGGATCATTTCAGGGCTGTATAGAAATTGCTGGTAGCCTTTTAGATTTCATTTAAGATCATTCCCATTTTGAAATGAACAATGCATCAGTCTTAAGTGCCTCTGTGCATGCCTGTGCTCACTGACACTGGGCCTGAATGTAAAGTTCAGGAACAGTTTTTTAACAGAGGGAACTGTCAAGAATCATATGATGTACGTTGCATCCTCACTAATAAAGTTTCCCACAATAAAGAAACTCCACACTGGGATGTATGATGATACAACGCGTACCATCACAACGCGGTATGTTACATCGCGGTTTTGACAACGCAAGTCATTACATCGACTTGCATTGGAGGGTGTTGGATTTAGGAATAGTGTGAATTACTATTCCAACTCCAGTCTACATACAGTAGGGAAGGTGTTGGAATAGTAATTCACACTATTCCTTAGTCTAGAGCGCCCTCCAGTGCAAGTCGGTGTAACGACTTTCGTTGTAAAAACCACGATGTAACCATACCGCGTTGTAATGGTTGCGTGGTAAAGGATGCTTCCCCCACACTGATATATTTATTTATTGAACATGTAACTTGCTGGTGCTCCCTGATGCTTTGCAATAAACTGATGATGAACTGTTGTCAAGCTTTGTTATGGTTGATGATTGACATTCCGCGTGCACGCTTTAGGTGTGGAGACAAGAGTCAGGTGTCATCATAGGAGATACTAACTGGGTCTACAATACTTAATATATGTTGTGGCTCAACAATGTTTGGCAGCAGGACTCCATCTCATTAGGAGGATGAACGATCCTGCTAGCGTATGTTTGGTGGTTTTGGGAAATTACCAGCTGTCAGGTTCTCCCTTAAATGTGAGTGGCTCATTTGATCTTCCATTTGAGTTGCAGAGCCCAGGACAGCAACACCAGATAAGTGTAACTTCTGTATGCCAGCACACATACAGTGAATCGACACCAACCACACACACACCTTGAGAAGTAGAAAAGGGCAGTTCATGTGAAAAAAAACATGAATTTTCTAAAGCGGTTCACAATGCAAGAAGGTTTTACTGTGAGCCCATATAAAAATTCCAATCAACACACTGTATGCCCAAATAGCCACTTGGTTCCAAGAGGGAGGATTCATCCCCTATTGCTACCATGCTCCCATGCTGGGTATCCAAGTGCACCTGAAGGCTGGATGCTCAACGAACCTCCAGGTAACTTTACTATGCAGGAGTTGACACATGCAAGATTTTGCTGTGTTAGGACTGAGCTAGTAGCCAAGTTAGACTATTTCTTGAGAAAAATCTGTGCCATCTAGTACCAGTGCCTGTTGCTCTGTTTATCTTGGAGACAGTGTTATATCAAAGGTCTCAGAGTGTCTCATCTCACTTATAGTATTCTTCTCCACCTTAATCCGCATCTCTACCATAATGCAGCGTTTCCATTGACCCAGCGTACAGCCATCACAAGAACACATTTAACTGAAGTAACCCAAACGCTTAGCCAACGCTTGTTTGTTTTTACTCCAACACTCCATGAGCGTGTATGTGGTTGTAGTTCTCTGCCTCATATGCTGCTTTTTCCTACAAACATCCACCCCACCAAGTGTGCTACGTGTTACAACCTCATCCCCCACCCCAAACTCATCCATGGCTTTTCTCATCACACCCTACCCTACCTTTTTTTATGTTTTGATTTTGTTCTCCTCCTCAGCATCACGGACCTTTGTTGCTCCCTGCACCCCTCCCATTCTTGCTTCAACTCGTTCGTACGTTGCTTCCCAACCCATGCAGTTATTTAAAAACATGTTTTACTTTTTATATTTACACTCTTTATGTCAAATGGCGCTTTTGCACAAGTAAAATTGAATTTTTATGTTTACCTATTCAAGTGACGTCTGTCATCTTGCACTGGTAAATAACAAAAGCAAAAGAATTGGCACCCACATCATTCTGTAGGTGCATACATGTATGGTGATGCATGCGCGCAGACGCTCATCACACATGTATGTACCTTAGGAATGATGCATCTGATGATGCTGGACAGCTTTAGCATCGGCAAGACTTGCTGATATTGCCAACACTTGTTTTTCCTGACTTGCGCTTCAAAACCTTGATATAATAAGGGTTGCAGACTGGCAGGCAGTGGCTGGTGCAACATCTGCACCTATTAAGTTGTTTTTTAGGGTTTGGCAGGGAGCCCCTCCAGACCTCAAAGCGGCGTTTTCTGCCTCCAGCGCACCGTTTAGTACTGTCATCCAAGACCTTTTTAGTTACATCCTTTTGCATCTACAGTAAAGGAAAAGGACAAGCAAACAGTCAATAAGAACTACTTTAATGTTGGCAAGGAGCAAGGGTGATCTCGCTGTTCTCATGGTTTGAACAATGACTTGGACCAGAAGTAGAGATAATAACTCCAAGCATCCAATAAGGAAACCATAGCACTCAATCCTTAGTCCCAAACATGTATTATAATGTCCAAACAGTTGGGACTTTGTGATGAACACAGCTTTTATTGAAGAAATCGAAGATTTTTGTGTACTTCAGTACATTCACATATCCATATTACTCCTCAGAACTGGACAACAGCTGACACGTGTTTTGTCATGCAGGGGCTTTTTCAAGGCTTGGATCAGGTATTGCTGAGGTCAAAAATTCCATTACCCCATATACAGTGATGGGTATACAGTGTGATGCTCTCAGTAAATGGCACTTCTGTGAGATGTGACGTATACATAAATGACGCTGCTGTCCAGTATTCGTCCTCTAAGGTTGGAGCACAATATTTGCCTGTGTCTCACCAAGACGCTGTGAGGATTACTCTTCTCCAGAGATGAACTATCATGGTCCCTCTCCATTTATGTTTTTCACCTGACCTATACTTACATATGTACCACAAAAGATCTGCAGTGGTGGCTGGCGAACCGCAATTGAGTCAGTGGTAGACCCCTCCCCCAACTGGAGATGACTGTAGTGACAGATGAGTCACTCGTGGGCTGGGGTGGGCACCTCGGAGAGATGAAGGTCGGAGGCCTCTGGTCTCTGGTGGAGTCCAAGCTACACATCAACCATGTTGGAGCTCCGGCCGATTTGCTTTGCTCTAAAAACCTTTCTTCCTTCAGTCAAAGGAAGAGAAGTGCAGATGCTCACAGACAACACCACTGCCGTGTGGTGTTGTAACAAGTAGGGCAGAATGGGGTTGTGGACTCTTTGTCAAGAGTCCCAGTGTCTCTGAACATGGCTGCATCATCGGGGCATTTCCCTGGTGGATCAACACCTGAAGGGCTCTCCGAACACCAGAGCAGTCAAACTCAGGTACAGATGCCTAGTGGATCACAAACGGTGTCTCCATCCTAAGGTGGTGCAATCAGCAGTGATTAGAGCCTTGGTGAGATCTGTTTGCCACCTATGAGAACGCGCAACGTCAGCAGTTTTGTGAGCTGGAATTTCCAAGACGTCTCTCGCTGGGAGACGTTTTTCATCTCGAGTTGAGCTCTGGCTGCTTGTACACATTTCCGACAATACCAACCCTGCCCAGAGTTCTCAAGAAAATCAGAAATGACCGGCCCCAAGCCATTCTTGTGGCTCTGGGTTTGGCACAGAGAGTCTAGTATCCCGAGCTGTTGAGCATGACTATCGGTCCTCCAGTCAGGCTGTCTGTTGAAAGGATTTTCTGTCACAGTAACAGGGGAAGGTTCGGCACTTGCACCTATGCACCCTTCACCTGCATGCATCGAGATTGAGCGGCAACAGTTCTCAGTTTTTGACCTTCATCTTGAAGTCTGTAAAGTTATTCTGGCAGCCAAGCGTGCCTCCACCAAGTCAGTATGAACTTGCTGTTTGGACAAGTTTGTGTCATGGTGTGAGTCCCACATTGTTGATCCCCTCTCTGCACCTTTATCAAAATGTATCTTGTTCACATTATTCTTGGCCCAGCAGGGCTATGCTCTGAGTATAGTTAAAGGTGCCCTTTCTGCCATCTTGGCATTCTTGAGGTTGCTGGACCAACCTTCCTTCTTTAAGTAACCTGTTGTGGCTAGGCTCCTTAAATGCCTGTAACATATGTTCCCAACTACCCCCTTCATCATGCCTCCGTGGGACCTCAACCTGGTCCACACCTTTATCATTTGAGCCTCTGCACAATTGCCCTCTTAGGCCCTTGATTACAGAAACTGACTTTTCAGTGGCCATAATATTGGCCTGGAGGGTCAGCGAACTCCAAGCACTCTCTACGCACCCTCCTTATGCCTACCTCCTTCTATCCGGACAAGCTGGTTGTTAAAATGAAGTAATCCACGTAGACAGGTCTTGTAGATAAAGGTTATGGATTTATTCATCAGGTTACTTCTTCAGTTACAGGTTACAGGAAGATGGTAAGATCCATGTTATGCCTCATCAGGAGCAGCCTCCTTGCTGCTCAGCCCATCCACTCCAACTGATTCTTCCTCGAGCACAAACACTCTGAACATTCCAATGACCTCACCATTGGCTAAAGCAGCAAGGCAGAGAACAACAATAGGGAGGATGCATTAACCAGCAAGTAGATTATTACACATCTCCCCTTATAATGATTATAGAAAAACAAATGCATGAAGATGATAAGACACACATATGACATGTCCAATAAATTCATGAGAAATTACATGTCCATCCAATCTAGGAAAAGTAGGAAAAACACAGGTAAAAGTGTTGCATTCTTTAAAACAGTGGGTGCACAACACGACACACATAAAATAACCAGCATCATGCCACACACTTCACAAGATCCAGAAAATTACTTAAATCCCCCAAAACAAACGTGATAATACATGTATGCAGTAATTTAAGAATGGTAAATAAAAGTCCATGGTGAGAGGCTTCTCGCCCGAAACTCCTCACAGCATACCAGATCTCTGAAGACACTTCCAAGCCTTTCATGGAAAGCCTAATCAAAATACAGCACAACACGAATTCAAAGCGACATGAATTCAGTTGTTATCAATAGTTACTTCACCGATAAACCTCTTGACATGATGAAGATGGCAATTTGTCATAGAATGCTGTTTTCCAATATGTGGCCTGTTGGTCAAACTTGCACAGCCGCAAAACAGATGCCAGGCGAAGGTCGGACAAAGCGTGAACATCACCTAAGATGGCCGCACATAGCCAAAGCTGAGCCGGATTGCTCTCCGCATGTCCTTGCTGAAGAGCATCCCTAGGCAGCACAGGAGATGTGTTAACAAACGAAGATGTCACTGGAAACAACTGTGGTACCGCAGAGAGGTGAGGTGCACGCGCACAATTCCAATTTAAAATTTCTTCCTAATGTTGTGAACTGCTTCTCAGCAGCAGCACAATAAAGCTAATCAGGCAACACGTAGATTGCAGGCAACAAGACAGGTTTCTAAACACGCACAGAGCAAATTCAAAGCAGTAGTGAAATTCCTGCCGCCATATCAAACAAGCGTGAGAGCATACTTGCTCTGCCATTCCCCACTAGACTCCAAGGCAGTGTACATCACTTCTGTGCACTCACATGGCTCACCTCCAAAAAATCTTCAGGGCATCATAAACACTGCACAGCCCAGCACACAACGTGTCAAATCCTTATTGCGCTGTTGCCTCTTTTCTGGACACACACCGACCATTTCTTCACAAACACTAGTCCATTTATTGCCGATACCACAGGAGCCAGATGTTTCCAGATACACAGGCTCTTATTTAAGTCTGAAGGATAAAAACAGCTTACTGCTTGTGCTGCACACTGTGCTGGCTGTAGGCTGTCGATTCCAATAGACACTGGTGGGGCTGCTAGGCACAATTCCTCCATACAGGTTCACATCTCAAGTCTTCAATTTCTTTATCCACATATCTTCTTCTTAAATTCTTCTTTGTTTCTGGTGACACTTCAAATCTTTTGTGGCCTTGTATTAAACTCTCCTTCACGCTTGGGTCTTTTTCGCTTGTCACCAGTGCTAAATGAAGGATAGTACAAAGACATGTCTTGTAGATAAAGTTTATGGATTTATTCATCAGGTTACTTCTTCTGTTACAGGTTACAGGAAGATGGTAAGATCCATATTATGCCCCACCAGGAGCAGTCTCCTTGCTGCTCAGCCCATCCACTCCAACTGATTCTTCCTCAAGCACAAACACTCTGAACATTCCAATGACCTCACCATTGGCTGAGCAGCAAGGCAGAGAACAGCCATAGGGAGGATGCATTAACCAACAAGTAGATTATAACACAGGTTCTCTGGACACATGTCTCCTTCCCATGTGACCCCTTTCCATGTAGGACAGAAGATCACCCTGCCTACCATCTTTGCTCCATCTCATCCCTCTAAAGTGGATAAGAAACTCCACTGTCTTGACTCACAAAGAGCATTGTCGTTCTACCTTGACAGCATGAAAGAATTCCAAATAGGCTACATACTCTTCGTGGGTTATGTGGGAGCAAAAACAGAGAAGGCAGTGCGGAAAAGTACCAATTCATGATGGATTGTCTTATGAATTAAGATCTGCTATGCATTGGCCAAGAAGCAACCCGCCCAAGGGCTTGCTGGTAGCTGTAGATAGTGAGCTCTGCTCCTCTGGCGGAGGTCATTGAGTTTTTGTCACTTCGCACTCCATTCCTAGTGCGGAGTTTGGCATAAACTCTGCCTTAGCTGCGTGGCAGAGTTTACCAGCACCAATAAAACACCTGTTGCAGTGAACTCGACGCATTCACTGCAACAAGAAACTTCAGCTCTTCCATCCCTCCTCCCTAAATGGACAACAAACCTCAGATCGATGTAGGTACAGATTTGCAAAGTATGCTTTGCAGTAAGAGATATGGTACAGTCGAAGTGAACAAAGGACTGTGCATGCACGTTCCAATCAGAGTGAAGGCACTGGTGGCAGACAGTGTGGTTCCGGAAGTTCCGACTTAACTTTCCAACTGTGCTTCATGGACAAAAGACTGAGCCCAGCAACAGCAACAACCAATCAGGAGAGAGAAAAACAAGTACTAAGGCTCAAGTGCAAATAACATTTTTGAGTAGATTGTCAGTCCCAG
The DNA here is from genome assembly GCF_964204655.1 of Triturus cristatus. Lineage (NCBI taxonomy): Eukaryota > Metazoa > Chordata > Amphibia > Caudata > Salamandridae > Triturus > Triturus cristatus. The sequence continues at coordinate 411,117,092 of NC_140590.1, forward strand.
CAGCTAATTATCACAGAAAAAAACAAGAGCTGGCAAAACCAGCAACCTGGCATGCAGAGTACAACAATAATTATTACAAGGGCAGCTCTTGCAAGTCATCGCCTTTAAACAATCTTCTCTTTTTTCATTAGCACCATTCACTATTCCTCTGAAAGTGTTCCAGGGGAGGAGCACATGAAAGCAGCAGGCTGCTGGATCAGGGCCACACTAAGGATTTTCTAGGTCCTTGGTGCAGTAGTTAGGAGATATACAGAGGTGAAGCACAGCTTGCATTGCATGTTAGCAGGGAAGATTATTGCACACAAAAAACCAAGCCCAGCACGCCAGCTATCGACAGTCTGCTGGGAGAGAGAGAGACATGAATGTTACTTGCCCTTCACTGCAGAAACACACAGCAATCCAACAGGTAAGGAATGGATGCAGAACAGCATTTGTGTGTATGACTGTAACTGCTTATGAAGCTACAGTACAGAATTAAGTTTGCCAGTTGCTAAATACCTTCTCGGAATGAAAGGGAAAGCAGGAATGGTGTGTGCGTGCGATAAGACTTGCTATCTTCCCGAAGTGTTGGGGTTGTTGAATGAAAATCCATCCTAATATGTGCAGGCCTGTGACTAATACCACTATTGTTGGTTTAGTGTAAGGCCAGTACCTCATGGGGACCACTACTTCTAAGGCAGTCAGTCAGATGAGGCCCAACATGACTGACTCAGCCCTTTTCACACGTCAGGGGCCCTCACCAGTCTGGGAGTCTCTACATGCCTGCATCGGTTAGGGGCAGGGCAAATGTACCATCTGACTGGCAGTCCCAAGGGTTTCTTTCTGCCCAAATCCAGATCCATTCTGAAATAGGAGGCCAGCAGAGACAGGTCATCTCCATGGTCGACACCCAATGATTGCTACAAATGCCAATTAGGAAGGAATGTGGTTTTATTTTATGTGTGTAAGAGTAGGGAGGGGGTGCCTTGAAGTAATGCATGGAGTGTGTGGTCCCACCAGGTGTTGTGCAAGATGTAAAGAAATATCACTCCCAGAGATTGCTTATTCCTGAAGCGAAGTGGTTTGGGCAGAACTCCGCAGATTGTTTCGGAGTATTTATGTTACTCTGTGGAATTCCGCTGAGTTAAACTCAGTGAGCTCTGCCCACCCCTTCTTGCGCGCTCACTCCACAAGAGCCAAGGCTGTGACCATTGCATCAGCACGTGGAATTCCAGTCCTGGACATCTGTCAGGCGGCAATGGGAGCTTCACTGCACACATTCACCAAACACTACTGCCTGGACTGTCAGGTCTGTCGGGATGGGCACTTCACCTGTTCGGTCCTACAGGACTATCTGGTCTAATTGGTTTTGCAGCCCCACCTTCGGGGAGGTATTGCTTGGGTATCTCTTCTAAGGTAAGGAATCTGTGGTTAGAAGTCTCTATCAGATGACTAGGTTACTTACCTTCAGTAATGCCTTATCTGGTATAGACTCCATCTAGCCGCAGATTCCTTACTGACCCACCCATCCTACCCACTCTGTGAACAAATTATGGTATAGAAAACTCCCTCCCAGGGGCTTTTGTTTATCACATCAATTGTCAGTCTTCATTGTGGCTCCACACTCCTGGCGTGGAAAGTCGTGAAAGAAACTGACATCCGCATGCTGAGGTGACACCTATATATATGTACTGGGCAGGTCACTTCCGGCGTGGATGACACCATGCAGAGGTGAATGATGCCACCTACCATTACTACTCGAACTACTAGAATTGGTAATTACAAATGGTACATTTGTGACAATCACCATGTGTGGATTGGAGAGAGGCGTAGAATTGACTGTTACTGCCCACTGACTCATATTGGCTTCAACCTCAACCCCAGAGGTCTCAGTCATTCCCCGTTATGGGTATCCTTCCATAAGCCAAACTCCCACGGACTCAGCTCACGTATCACACAAGCACTGGAAAACCCTATAGCTCAGTCTTTTAGAGCCGAGACCTCTTGGCTTTCCCAATACGCAGTAAATTAAATTACAATTACTATACAAAATTTCACTAAATAAAAGAGAGTGTACACATTTTAACAATTTCAAAGTCTTTATTTATGTAAAATTTGCAATGTATGTACAATAACATATTGCTAGAACCATTGGCAAAATCTTAGTTTCCGTAGATGAGAGCTGGTGGCTTTACCAATGCTTGTTCGAGTTTCTACTTGTGCATCCAAAATGATCACCCATCAACATTAATCACTAGCTATGTGCAGCCTCACTTCTAGTCATATCCTAAAATCTATGTGCGTCATTTGATTTAAAACTTGATTATCACCTCATCCTACAGGTCCACATGGTAAAGCTGATAAAAATCGCCTTCTTTCTATCTTCACTTGCTTTTCAAAGCCAATCTATTCATCTGCACTGAAGAAGTTAGGCAGAACATTGACAGCGGAAGCACACTCCAGGCGGGCCTCTCTCAATCCACCATAATCCCTCTCAAAGCCAAACAAATTTCAATGTACAACTTTGGGTATGGTCTCAAAGTAATTGTGAAAGAAAAGAAAATTCCCTGCAAAATTGAAACTACATGAGTCAGAAAAGCAAATACTTGTAATATTAAAATATATGTTTTTCTATGTTTCAGAAACACTATATGAAAAATTATATCCATGCTATCGTAAGTAAATATGATTCTCATCATTATTTCTGCTTCTTCTATTGTAATTTCCAAGTATTTTATATCTCTGGGGTTTTGGGGTTCTTGCATCTATTGTTCGTAGTACCGGTTTTACTGCTTTCTAAGTGAACAATCTTTTATCAAGATAACATGAGTTATAGTGTTTAAAATTATATTTACCTTCTCATGTCCCTCTCTCCTATTCTGGTCCTTACCAAAGCTGAAGCCAAAAAAGTTTTGAAAAGCATCTCCTGAGCCCTGTACAAAATTCCTGTTCCGCTTTTAGCAACTGACCATGTCCCTCTTTATCACAGATTGCTTAAGTCTCACCTGTAATATTAATTTGGAGATAGGTCTGGACTCTCACTCACACCAGACTGAATCTCACACCTACTAAGGAGGGTTTGCTCATGTGAGGGTAACCCTGATCAAACCTAAGTCTCACCCGTAATATCCATTTGGAGATAGGTCTGGACTCTCACTCACACCAGTCTGAATCTGTAATGGATGTGGCTTCACACCAATAACCAAAAACAAAATGTAAATAAGGGTCACAGGGGAATTAATTATGGACTAAACCACCTCCAATCCCCAATCAATACCTAACAACTAACAGGAGATGCTCAGTCCATTCACGGAGAACAGAAAACCACTGAACGCTGTGAAAAATGCTAAGAGACCTCTTCAGATAGTTTGCTCAACACCTGGCCAGAGTTAAGAGTCCATCGGCCCACCCTTACTGGCGGAACTTCGTCAGATGGAGCTCTAGGAGATCTAGATCTAGGGCCACAGTCTTAGGCCACCAGGCCCTGCTGGGTACCTGACCTTATGCTCCTGAGAAGAACTCTTGCCAAGGTGTATGCTCAAACTACATGAACTCTAGTGACGTGCAGTGCTCTAGTGTAAGTGAAAATTAAAAATGGCTACCTGGGCAAAAAATGTGTTTATTAAGAATTGTCCAAGTGTCATGCTTAAAATAACCTGATAGTCTTGAATAAATTGACTATTTCCTGGCTAAGTCTAGTACGGTCGACATGTTTCAGCCGAATTGGTCAGTTGACCCGGCTTTCTTCAGGACCTAGATGTAATAGAATACAGGCTACTGCAGGATAAACATAACTTGTGCATAAAATCGTGTGAAACAATACTCATAGAGGAAGTATAATAATCAGGTAAGTCCACCCTACCAGGCAAGCAAACCTCGTGCTTGAAGGTAAGAGCTACCTCTTCTTTCCTAGAGAGAATTCAAAGAGTCAAACCATCAAAAAAAGCGTATCTACATAAATCACAGCATCAGCGATTACTATTCAACAGTGCCCATTATGCGCTGTTTAAATCGTAAAATAACCCAAACAGTGGTTTCATGCAAAAAAAGGGTTTGGCAACAACTGTACTTAACTTACCCAGCTTTATGTGGGAGAAAAACCTCACCTCACCCGGCTGACTGCTCGGAGATGGAGGCACCGCTCTGTTTGTATGTGAAGTAAAACAGAAAAGTTGCATACTTATACTAGTCTGTCTGCACATTTCGGATGTATGTCGTTACAACGCACACTTTTACAACGCATGCACTTACAACGCATTTTTTACAACGCAAAATCCATTACAACGCATTCCATTACATAGCATGACACTACAACGCATTTTTAAAAACTACCTTTACAACGCATTCCATTACAACGCATACTACCTTTACAACGCATACCATTACAACGCATAATATTAAATTGCATTTCAGGTAAGTATTAGATAGTATAGGGGTAAAAATTACTTTTCTAACTCCAGGGGGTGCAACAGTAGGGTAAGTGTTGGATAGTATAGGGGTAAAAATTACTATTCTAACTCCAGGGGGTGCAACATTAGGGAAAGTGTCGGATAGTATAGGGGTAAAAATTACTATTCTAACTCCAGGGGGTGCAACAGTAGGGTAAGTGTTGGATAGTATAGGGGTAAAAATTACTATTCTAACTCCAGGGGGTGCAACAGTAGGGAAAGTGTTGGATAGTATAGGGGTAAAAATTACTATTCTAACTCCAGGGGGTGCAACAGTAGGGTAAGTGTTGGATAGTATAGGGGTAAAAATTACTATTCTAACTCCAGGGGGTGCAACAGTAGGGTAAGTGTTGGATAGTATAGGGGTAAAAATTACTATTCTAACTCCAGGGGGTGCAACAGTAGGGTAAGTGTTGGATAGTATAGGGGTAAAAATTGCTATTCTAACTCCAGGGAGTGCAACAGTAGGGTAAGTGTTGGATAGTATAGGGGTAAAAATTACTATTCTAACTCCAGGGGGTGCAACAGTAGGGAAAGTGTTGGATAGTATAGGGGTAAAAGTTACTATTCTAACTCCAGGGGGTGCAACAGTAGGGTAAGTGTTGGATAGTATAGGGGTAAAAATTACTATTCTAACTCCAGGGGGTGCAACAGTAGGGTAAGTGTTGGATCGTATAGGGGTAAAATTTACTATTCTAACTCCAGGGGGTGCAACAGTAGGGTAAGTGTTGGATAGTATAGGGGTAAAAATTACTATTCTAACTCCAGGGGGTGCAACAGTAGGGTAAGTGTTGGATAGTGTAGTGTAATATTATGCGTTGTAATGGTATGCGTTGTAAAGGTAGGATGCGATGTAATGAAATGCGTTGTAATGGATGTTGCGTTGTAAAAAATGCGTTGTAAGTGTAGTGCGTTGTAAAAATTGCGTTGTAAAGGTTGTTCCCCGCACATTTCACATGTAAATCAAACACTATAATTAACCTAAAAAATCAAAAACCAAAAAAACACTCAGCCCCTGATAGATACAACAATGCAGGTAGATGAAAAAGAGGGGGTCCTTCGTGAAACCTCAGTCTTCAAAAGACTCAATAGTCATGCAGTTTAAAATATCAATAAAAACCTCAGTCTATATAGTCCCTCATGGCTCAATCAGAAGCTGATGAAGACAGAGTCCAGAGAAAACCACATAGTATGAGAGGTTCAAACAGGAAAGTCTTGCCATCTTGCTGCTAAATTTAGTCAAAATGGACCAAAGCCTCAGGGACTACAACAGGGGCTCTCCTCTCCTTATCTGTCCGTCGGTACTTCAGACCAGACTGCGAGCAGTCTGGGAGGTGACGGCAGGGGGAGGGAGAGCTCCTTTTATGCCCGCCTTAATTGCTCAAGATTGTCCTATTTGTAACAGCTGCCGCTATTTCCTTCCCCAATGTGCAAGCGCCTAAAGAGCGAATGCTCGAACACCGAGACACTAACTACAGCGCATGCGCACTACGGTAATGCAACTGACTGCATGGCGCGACATGGTCTATTGTCATGCTCTAAGTAAAGACACTCTGCTTAGTACATGCGCGGTGTCAGGGACTAGTGGTGTGCCCTGACTCCGCACCCGCGCATGTGCATTCGCATCAGAACGGGCTCGGTGAGATAATCTTAAATAATGGTCAGCACATGTTATTTACTCAGCCCATTTCGATGTCAAAATGCCGTTGCGATAAAATCGCTCTGTGTCTTATTTATTATTATCCTACGTGGAACTGCCTCTTCAATTAGAGGCCCCCATCTGATAATGTATGTATGTACCCTAGGTTTGTGACCAAACGCCAGCTTAGTCAGGATACCTATACACCGGCAGCCAAACTCTGCTCCGGGCCGTTTTTAACATTGCGAGTGGCATATACTTGAATGTGACACTGCGAGTGGCACATATTTGAATGTAACACGAAAACAAGCCACAGCTGACAAGCCTCCTCCACATTCATGTGTCATCATAGCACAGTTCGACTCATACACAATAATGGCAAGCAGTAGCATCCACCCACCGCATTGGGGTAGATAGTTGAATTACCTTAACCCAAAATCTAGTAAACCGGCGCTCGATGGATTATGGCAAATGCCCGAATGTTCATGTGTCAGTGTGGGATGATATCTAGGCTAATTCTGCACAGTTGCGCGGGTACCTATTTGAATCAAATGTACTCATGATGATTCTTAATGTCGTCATATGGTAGAATGTCTACACGCTGGTCAATTGGAAGGGGATCTAGGATGGTCAGAAAAGGTTTCAGATAGAGGCCCATGGTATGCTATCATTAAGGCCCTGAATGTCAGTTTTCATTCTAAAAATCCACCTCTGCTCTTTTAGGAACAGAAATCTTGAGATATCTGTTACGTGCTGGGGAATAAAGGGACGTTCCAGCACAAGCCATTTCAAATCGTCCGCCTTGTGTTGTTTGGAAAGGAAATGGTCAGTCAAGCAGGTGGACTGTTTCCTACACCGGATGGTGCTCTTGTGCTCACTTATGCGTAGCTTCACTTTGCGTGTAGTGTGACCAATATATTGCAGAGCACAAGGGCATGTGATCATATAGATCACACACTCAGAATTGCAATTTGTGTGATTCTGCAATATCCAGGGACGGCTAGTGCCTATGTCCACTGATGTCGTTTTGGTTGTCTGGGGACATACACTGCACGAGCCACAAGGAGCCACACCCAACCCCTGCACTCCCACCTGGGAGGCAAATATACCACTGCACCTTTAAAAATACACTTTGAACAGCACTTCCTGTCGGCAAGGCAAGAAAACAAACCCAAATATAGGTAAAGTAACACACACTCAAATGTATTAATGAACGGTAGGCCAATTAAATACTTTTAAATGAACAAGTAAAATAAAATGTAGGGGCTCTCTCTATTTTAGAATAAGGCTTGGGGTTTATTACATAATGCTGTCTAAACAAAGGCTGTCTCAGATGCCAAATACACAAGCATGAATCAATAACTGAGCAAACTATAATCTAAATGGCACGAATCGATAATTATACTGATTGATAAACAAGCAATAACTGATATAAGATAAGATACACTGGACGTCCTGCAAGAGATCAGAAAGATATACATATGGAAACAGCAGAGGAGTACTTTGGATGTGCACCTCCCACACCACAAAGAAAACACCTCAAATGATCAAAGAACCACACAACTAAATACATCACCTGGTGCGTACACTGCCCACTTCTGACCGGGGGAATCACAGCCGGGGATCAGAGCTCAGCAAGCCAGGGTTCATTCCGAGATAGACACGCCTGCCCTCGCTCGGAATCCAAACTCCCAGTTTCTCAGCTTGCAACCCTCAGTTTTAAACACACTAGAAGTTTCGCAAAAGACCTCCTCCCACCGCCAGAGGAATTTTCCCAGAACTGGCCAAGTTCCAAGCAAGCATCCTCATGGCAGTAAGGAGCTCTCAAGTCTCTTTTTCCATTCGCACCTCTTCCATCCTCTGTCTTGACGAAGCTTTCACAAGGCCTTCCACAGTACACTTAACAAAAACAATCGCTCAGGAAAACAGCAAGACCTTGAATGTGAATAACCCAAACAACTTGCAAGCACTGCTGGGTACGCAACAGCAAGGCAAAGTCAAACATGAGGCCCTGTCAAATGCAATAGTCAGCACCTATAATTCTCATCCACACAACTTACAAGCACCACTGTGCACACAGAAAAGTTTGAAGCAAGGTAAAGTCAGAAAGAGGAGCAAGTATATGCAGGACCATCCTACATTAAGGCTAGGGTAAAATAACACACTAAAATCAGTTGAAATGGTGGCAGTCGAAGGTCATCATATGGTGCCAGACTACAAGAGTGGCTCTTTCACTACAGAATCTCACACCTATTAAGGAGGGTTTGATCATGTGAGGGTAACCCTGATCAAACATCTGCAGTGTAGTGTAGTTCCTATATCCCTGATAAGCTCTGAGCATTGGAATAACATACACTATAGATTTGACATAGGATTGGGGTCAGTATGTCTCTATCGAGTACATTAAACCTAATTACTTGTGTGTGCCAGCTAACTCAGAGGTCACTAGTAACTTCTCGAATAAACAAGAAGGGATTAGTTGCTGACAACCGCAAAAACATGACAACTTTGTTTCCCTAAGAGTTGGCACAATCTCAGAACCGTGGAAACAATAGATAACAGTTTCACTCAGTCAATCGTGCATGCTTCGTTTCTACAGAGTTGCATTGAAATAGAGAGATGGGCGTTTCAATAAAAAGGGTTTATTGAACAGTCCTATTTCTCGTGCAAGAGATACGAACTGCTACAATCGTAAGACAGGCTGCGAAGTACAATATGTACAGAGTTAGCAGTAAGATAAAATAATACTGCAATAGCATGGTTTGTAGCGATGACATATATTAATTAAATTACATACATAAATAATACAGGCTAAAATGTGAATACTCATCTGATGCTTCTAAATAGTTCTACCCCAGTGTACCTAACCTAAGTGTAGTACGAGGTAAGAAGTAGGTGCTGTTTCCTAAAGTATAGCTAGCTATAGTTCTGTTTTGCCAAGAGTTGCCAAAAGTTTTTCTGAGTTCTAGTCCGCTCCATACCTTAGAATGTGTGAGGTTGGAATCTCTTCTGGGACTCGATCTCTAACACACACCGCAAAGGGAGTCAAAAACACTGGAGCTGGATTCTCTGCGAGGAGGATGACAGTGTCTGGTCAGTGCATCAGGCTGGAAATCGATCTCCTTCCAAACTTTTCCGTGGTGAACCGCAAGTAGGCAGTCTAGCTGGACCGTACAGGAACCGTGGTTTGCCAGGGCAAGTGCAGGTATATTGATACCTTGAAGGTGTTTAGGAATGCCTGTATTGATGTAAAAGTCAGGCATCGGAACGTCATGAATGAACCCCTAAGGAATAGATGTTCATGCATACTAAATGAGTTCTTGGAGAAATCAATATCCAAGCAAGGGAAATTCCTAAAGGCTTAAGAGTCTGATTTTCCAAGAAGTCGTTGTGACGTGGATTGACGGATGTAGGAGACCATGCCTGTTTTTGGTTAGCATGGACAATGCCTAAATAAGGGTCGGATTTTCTATGCCTAAATAAGAGCAATATGAATTGTACCTATATAAGGGCATAAATCAAGAAACCTATATACGGAATCTAAATCTACACACAACAGCAATTGCCCATGACAGTGAGAGGGATTACAGTAAAGCTCTCTAGGGCCTCCAATGATTTTTTTCATACTGATTTCCCTGTAAGGCAACAATCACCTCAATGACTCACCCCTGCCAACGCTTGCTCCCGCCTCCCAGCTGCGCTTACCTCCCACTGCCCTATTTAATGGCGGCCACTGTGGGGGTGACCGAGCAGGACCTCTGACCTCCTGGCCAGAGTCCCGCTCTCCATCCCAGCAGCTCTGCTGTGCCTTGGCCTGCCACTGACCTCGACACTTCCTCCTGGTAGATGTTCGAAGCCCTCCTGCTCTCCGCCTGCCTCTCGCTGCCCACGTTTTTTCTGCTCATTGTGCCTCTGTTGCCCAAGTGTAATTGTGCCTCTATTGCCCAAGTGGAACTTGTTTTTTCTCCTTGTATTCCTCTCCTTACTTTTATTTTTTATTTTGCTCCTGTTTTTGCCGCCCTTCCTGCCGCTGACCCCCTGTGGCCCCTCTCCCTGCCAACGCCCGATCCCACCTACCAGCTACGCTTCCCTCCCCCTGTCCTATTTAAAGGCAAGCCCGTCGGCGCCCGTCCGCAACCCGACCGCGACCAACGCCAAGAAGCCTGGATCTCCAACAAGCCACCGCTACGACTCAGTCACCCTCCTCGCACTCAACCCCGGAAGGAACAACACCTGCCAGCAGGCCACGCTGAACACAACTCACGGCCAGTTCTCCTGCCGCCACTGCCGTCAGACCTTCACCACCACCCATGCTGCCAACACAACCGACGCCCTGAAATGCATCCTCCTCAACGTGCGCTCTTTGCACAGACACACCGTTGAAATCTGGAACCTTGACAACCTCTCACCAGACGTCATCTACTTTACAGAAACCTGGACAAACGCCTCATCTGCCACCAACATAGTCATCGCCATCCCGGGTGGATACAAGATCCAGAGGAAGGACTGCCCTAAGCACCCAGGAGGAGGACTCACCATCGCGCACAAAAACTCCCTCTGCCTCTCCACCTCGAGAGACGCCTTCTCCACTGCCAAACACCTGCACTTCCAGGTCCAAACAAGCCCCAATGCCACACTGCCACACTCTGCGGACCCCCCCTGCCCCCATGCCTCGTTCGCCTCCACCATCACCGACCTAATCGCACCCCACACCATCGCCTCCATGGACTACATACTCATCAGAGACCTGAATTTCCACCTCGACAACCCCAGCGACCACAACTCCACCACCCTCCTTGACAACCTCGCCCACATCGGACTGAAACAACTCGTCACCACGCCCATCCACAAGGCAGGACACACTCTCAACCCCATCTTCGCAGGAGGAATTCAACCACATCATGCAACCCCCATGGACTGACCACCACTGCGTACACTTCTTCATCAGCTAACCCAAGCAACCCAAACCTGATCCATGCCTTCCATGAAGAAACTGGAGCAGAGTTACAGAGGAGCAGCTCAACTCCACCCTCAACCCGTGACCCTCCCACTGCCACAACCAACGCCAACCTCACAGCCATGGAACTTCACACCTGGATCTCCAGCTGTGCAGATCAGCTTGGCCCACTACGCAACTCCGACAGACAGCACCACAGGAAAGCCACCTCGTTCACCGCCGACCTCCAAGAAGCCAGACATACCGGCAGACACCTCGAGAAGAACTGACGAAACAACAAAACGCCCAAAAACCACACCACCTACAAAGACGCCATGACGGAATACCACCATCACATCAGAACCACCAAAAGAACCTTCATCCAAAACAAAATCCTCTCCAATGCCAGCAACTCCAAGGAGCTCTTCATCATCATCCAGGAATTCACCAAACCCGCCAGTGAAACCACAGACATTACCCCTTCCCAGGAGCTCTGTGACAAACTCGGAACGTACTTCCACCTGAAAATCAAGAACCTCTACGATAACTTCAACGACAAAACCCCTGACTCCGCGACCTTCGCCCCACTCCAGCAGCACCATCCAGCCCACCATCGCCTCCTGGACACCGGTTACGACCAAAGAAAGCAGGTCTACAATGAAAGGCATCCACTCGGGCCCCCACGGACCCCTGCTCACCGCACATCTACCACAGAGCCGCCACCGCCATCGCACCAGAACAATGACACACCATCAACGCTACCTTCAGGAACGGCACCTTCCCAGATGACTGGAAATGAGCCGAAGTCAGTCCCCTGCTTAAGAAACCCTCAGCAGATCCCACGGACCTCTGTTACGGCAATAGTTGCTGAGAAGACCGTCAACACTCAGCTAACTAAGTTCATCGAAGACAGCTCCATCCTCGACCCCTCCCAATCTGGATTCCACAGCAACCACAGCACAGAGACTGCCCTACTCGCCGCCACAGACAACATCCGCACACTCCTCGACCAAGGCCACACTGCAGCCCTGATACTCCTCGACCTCTCAGCAGCATTCGAGACCGTCTCCCACCACACACTCACCGCCAGACTACACAACGCCGGCATACAAGGAGCCGCCCTCGACTTGTTCCGCTCATTCCTCACCAGCAGAAGCCAAACAATCATACTACCATCCTTACTCTCCAAACTCACAGAAATCGACTTCAGAGTACCACAGGGATCATCACTCAGACCAACCCTCTTCAACATCTACATGGCCCCCCTCGCCACCATCGTCAGACAGCACGGCCTCAACATAATATCCTACACCGACAACACCCAGCTCATCCTCTTCCTCACCAAGGACCTCACCACCACCAGAACATGGAACAACATCTGGTGGCCCACCACACTCGGCAACTCTCCGACCCCCACGGACCACGCCAGAAACCTCGGCATTGTACTCGACTCCTCCCTATCCATAAACAAGCAAGTCAACGCCGTTGTGTCCAGCTGTTTCAACACCCTCCGCATCCTCCAGAAAACCTTCAAATGGATCCTCCTCACATCATGAAGACAGTCACTCATGCACTCATAACCAGCAGATTGGACTACGGAAACGCCCTCTACGCCGGCATCAACAAGTCTCTACTCCGCATGCTCCAGACGATACAGAACACCGCAGCCAGACTCGGCCTCAGCATCCCCTGACACGAGCACATCAGCCAACACCAAAGGAACCTCCACTGGCTCCCCGTCGAGAAGAGAGTCACTCCAAGATACTCACCCACGCCTAGAAATGCCTCCACAACACAGGACCCCAATACCTCAACGAGAGAATGGCCTTCCACGTACTCAAAAGAAACCTCCGCTTGACAAACCGCACCCTCGCTGAAACCCCACGCATCCGCAGGGACAGAATAGGGCGAAGAGCCTTCTCCTACATCGTGGCCAAGACCTGGAACGAGCTCCTTGACACGCCCCCCCCGAACGCCTTCAGGAAGGCTCACGAGACCTGGCTATTCGACTAAATGGAACTGCTGTCCCCTCCCCCCAGCGCCTTGAGACCCTCATGGGCGAGTGTTGCTCTTAAAACCCCCTGTTTGATTGATTGAATGACTAGCCAGGTTGTGCGGCCAACTTTGCGTTCTGTCTACCCACTCACATCCTGGATGGCTCTCTGGGGTTGCTTTTGGCCAGTGGATGGGAGGTTGGCAGAGGGGTAGATAGAAAGCCTCATATGTTAAGGAAAGAGAAGCAATAGAAGTACAAAACCAATTAATGACAAGAAAAATAAGCACAATCCTTGATGGATTAATGTATTTTCACACAACACATTGCGTACTTGGACCATCTATGGCATGATTGGACCCACCTCCTTCCAGGATGTGGATGTCTGTGGCATGATGGCGCCCACCCCTTGACATAATGTAGCCAGAGCATAATGGTGATAATTATTCACATACTGTGGACACCAACCCTAACATTGTTTAATGCAGCAGGACCAATCATCCAAAGAAGCTTTAGTATTCTGTGATAGCTTCATCCTGCACTTGAGGTCCAGTCCTTTTAAAAGGAATGCCACATCATCTCTATTTTACTGGGGGGCCCTAACCACATGATCTTTCCCATCCTTACTGAGGTAGAATAAGATGACCATATGATACTGCTAATTTTACTATAACATAGAAAGGCAACCAGTAAGCCTGGGAGTTCATTGTCAGGAAAAAAAAAACATGAATTGACTGGATAGGTAAAAGTTACACAGAACTCAACACTCTATACCAGTAGTTCTTTTTTAAATAAGTGTGAAAGGGCACTATTTAGCGATGTTTGGTAGTCATTTGTCTTTTTATAATATGCAAACTGCCCTGCGTCAATGTGTAAGCCAGAATTCAATCTAATGGAATAATTTTCTTGATTACCCTCCATTGTTCTTGAACTTGACTTCTGAATACCTTCTTGTCTCTTCTTGATTTTAGTATGGAGACACGCCAGAAAGTTTGCTAGTAAGTATAATCCTTAATGACTATCAGATACCTTGATCCGTCATGTGATATACTTAATTAGGCGCAGGAGGGGTACATGCATTTCAGTAACAACGTTGTTATCTTAGCTAATGCAGACTGAACTGTTGCAGAAGTTTCACCCCATCAGAGCCAAGATCCAACAAGATGAATAGAAATGCTTCGTTGCAATGTCACATTTGTAGAAGGTGATGCTGTCCATCTCATTAAAGATTTTTCCACCACAAACAAAATTGATTTGTAAAGCACTTCTCGACCATGACTTGTTCTCAAAGATAAACATGTTTTACAGTTGGACCACTCTAGCACCTTTGCAAATTATTGATGGAAAAGCATGCTGCTTTGATGTAGGTGTGTACAAGGCATTGATAACTTCTTCGAGGGAAGGACTCCACTTCATGTTTTAGTTCTGAAAAATTGACTTAGAGGAACTTAACATGCACCATTTGGATACTTTCAGAACTGTATTTTGATCTGAACAGCTGTAGCTGAAGATGGAGTAGTGAAACTTAGTGCTGTTGGTTATCAGCTTAATGATTCTTATAGGGTAGGGGTCAAGAGGAGATACAGAATTAATGCACATCAGCCTGGCTCAGGTAAGAAAATGTATCAGTGAGGAAAATGTGTTGAGAATGGGTCCGGATAGAGGCTGGGTAAGAAAATACAAATAGGATGGTGAGTGGGTGGGGGGTGAGGGAAGGAAAGATAACTGATCAGTTCGATTTTGGAAAGGAAAACTGATACAGATCTTTACATAAAGATGTGCACATGTTCATTGTACAGCAGTTGGGATTTGTGAGTTTAAAGATCTCTTTGGAGGAATTAGATGCCTTGTTGAACTGCTAATAAAAGTAGTGTGAGCAGGCCTTACAAACAGATTTGCAGGTGCATTTAGACAGAATGTAGCATGCCCTGAACTCGCCACTTGCGGTTTTACTCCAGTGGCTTTCAACTTTCTTGCAGAAACCTTGAGATTACAGTTTTGTACCACTTTTAACCCAAATAATCAGTGTTGGATGGCTGCTGGAGCACTGTGGGATACTCTTTCTATTTATTGAGTGAATTCCATGGTTTGCATTCCTGATAAATTAAATAAATACGTTATACGTGAGAGGCTCAGTGATCTAGTTATCACACTCAAGTGTAATAAAGTGCTGCCTAAAACACTTAAAGTGTGCATCCGAGAGTATGGCCAACAATTGAACCTTGTATTTGTTTCTTGGTGTTTCTTGTCTGATTCGCCAGTTAGATCGATTGCTCATATATGGATTCCCTCTTTAATGAGGATTTTATCATCTAAACGCTGGCTGTGTGACGTGTAATTACTACTCCAAGAAAAAGGGTTAAATGCCAGAGAACACGAATAGCACGTGTGTGGACCCACTCGCGCTTTCTACATTTGCTCTTGGAGAATGTTTTTCCCCCAACTTACTCAAGAAATTTAGCACATTCTCTTAGTGCAGCATGCCTTCTTGTGTCCAAAATGGGTGCAAGGAGGCATTTTGCACTAACAAGTAGCGCTAAATGTGCTGTTGGGGTAGGATTTCTTCCCAATCTACTGCCCGTATTAAGCATTTTGTGTAGTGCAAAATGCATCCTCGTGTCCCAAATGGATTCGAGGATGCATTTTGCTTTAAGAAATAGCGCGAAATGCAGTAGAACATGAATTCTGCGTGGCCGCTCTCTCTCACTAAATGTGCTCTCGCTGTAGGATATTTCTCCCCACAATTACTCATAATTACACAAGCAGGAGTAATCGCATAATTATCCACAAATCCACCTTACTCTTTGATTTAGATTACTCCAGCGTAATTGAAATTACACCCAGGTCAATCTGCACGCAGCCCTGTGTAAAATTGGGTGTCTTATTCCCTATGAAACTAATATTTCATTCATATTCATGTTGGAATTATCACAGGTGAAGAGATTCGCCTTGTCAAGTTTGTCCAGAATCAAAAGAATGGAGATGGTGTTTATAACTGTACAGTACCCTGCAGAATGGCACCCGGGGTGCATTTACTCCCGACCACCAATTAGTATGCCTTCTCAGAAGTGGTCCTCCTCAAGAAATAAACTACAATAACCTCAAAAAGCATTGAACCCTTTCCGTCAAGTGTAAAAAGACGTCTAGCGCAACCAAACCTAAGAGAAGTGCTAGTGGAAAATAAATATATATTTAAGCAAATGAAGCAAAAGCTGGAAAGAGTAGGGACATTGGATTAGAGACCGAGAATCTTGAATCGCAAAGGCTGCATAACGAGAGAGATCATAATTTAGGAAGAGAAAGTAATTTAAAAGGCATGTTATGATCCAAACTAACAAAAATGCAGGGATTGCCCCATAAACAGCGATGTTATGAATTGCCTGAAATGGGGGACGGAGCACATACATGTCCTCTACAATAGAGATACCGCGAACTTAACTCATGCAACTGTCCTATATGTGCAGTCTGCAGAGAAATGTAGAAATGAGTGGTGTGCACATCATGAGGTCGAAGACATGTCAGATAATTGCGAGGGTCCGTTGGGGGTCCTTAAAGTCTGGAACTGCCTCTGAACAATGTGAATTGGTGCTGGTGGCTCTCTTGTGCTTGACCCTCCCACCCACTGCACCGGACTGTCCTCTCTGGATGTAAGAGTTGAAGAGGTCTGAAGGTAGGACACTGAGGCATCCCCTCTGGCTGATGAGCCGTAGGTTTCTGGGTATACTCAGTGAGGGCAGTTGAAATAATATCCTACATTCCATAGTGGTGTCAGGGTACTTGGCATTTGCTAGGGCAGTCTATGCCCCTGATATTTTCTCACGTCTGGAGGAAATATAACACACATTGAATACAATATATAGGGGCAGATTTATAAGCCCCTTGCGCCACTTTTGCGTCACTTTCCCCATGTTAAAAGTGACGCACAAGTGGCGCAAGGGGCTTGTAAACCTGCCCCATAGTGTATGTTGTTATGAAGGGTATAAGACGCAAGACAGAGACAGGTGATATCCGCGAATCAATCGAATATCTTTGAGCACACTATGGTTTATTTATCGCCTTGACACTTTAAAAACAATAGCGATGCTGGAAACCTCCAACAGACGCACGGGACTCATTGAGGTAATATATGATAATAATTGTGTTAGGTCAGGAAAATTAATTACATCTTATGTGTTTCTTTATAAAGTGCTTTGGTTTTCCAGATAATAATAATAGACATTTCGAATGACAGGCAAGCCACAATTACTTTAATGTTTGGGGGAAGGAAAATACAGGTTTATACCCATTAGAGAAGGCATTAGTGAGGGGGGGGGGTGCAATTGTATACAATAAGGTACAAAACCTCCACTAAAGAGCATCTGAGAATGTCAGTAGAGAGGAGTGCTCAAGAGAGAAAGGTTGGGACAGGGAGCAAAACCAGTCGTGGCAAAAATGTCCAAACCACGCTCATGTGGCAGAGTGACTGGAGAGAGGGTCTAAGTCTCTCCAGAGATATTTGGGAGGGGAGGAATGTCCCTAAAAAATGTAGGAAATCTGATGATGGAGCACACAGATTCAAATCTATTGGATAAGCGGTCGTAGGTTGTACCGCCATGTCGTACATAATTCCTTTGAGGAGCAATATTTCTCAAATATACAGCAGGTACCTTGCCCGGCCTTGTGTGCCCCAGCTAATTATGCCCATAAGTGTCCGATTTCAGGACAAACTGCGCCAGTTTAAAGTCCTGCTTCAGTCCTTTATGCCCATCTCTTTTTCTGACCAGTTAACAGTTCTCAACAAGTTTATCCTGCTAACATTATGAAGTTAAGAAATGCCAGAATGGCAGAAGTAAACACTGATGGGCTGAAGGGTAAACAGGTGAGTCTGCTGAAACACTGATGGGCTGAAGGGTAAACAAGTGAGTCTGTTGAAACACTGATGGGCTGAAGGGTAAACAGGTGAGTCTGTTGAAACACTGATGGGCTGAAGGGTAAACAGGTGAGTCTGTTGAAACACTGATGGGCTGAAGGGTAAACAGGTGAGTCTGTTGAAACACTGATGGGCTGAAGGGTAAACAAGTGAGTCTGTTGAAACACTGATGGGCTGAAGGGTAAACAGGTGAGTCTGCTGAAAGACTGATGGGCTGAAGGGTAAACAAGTGAGTCTGTTGAAACACTGATGGGCTGAAGGGTAAACAGGTGAGTCTGCTGAAACACTGATGGGCTGAAGGGTAAACAGGTGAGTCTGCTGAAACACTGATGGGCTGAAGGGTAAACAGGTGAGTCTGTTGAAACACTGATGGGCTGAAGGGTAAACAAGTGAGTCTGCTGAAACACTGATGGGCTGAAGGGTAAACAAGTGAGTCTGCAGAAACACTGATGGGCTGAAGGGTAAACAGGTGAGGCTGCTTATGATAACAAGAGACCACTCCCTTCTTCGAGATGATATAGGGGCATTGAATGTATTTATTAGGTTAGGGATGCAGATATTAAAGCCGTTCATTAGTTTAGAGGTTGCCAGTTTCCACTTTGGCCCATTACGCACAACCCACATTTCCATTCCAATTTTTTTGCCCCAGTTCATAGAGAATAATTAGGTACCCGGACCACACTGTCCGGATATGTGCAGAACCCCTGATGCGCCAGTATACCCTTTGCACCATTATCCAGCACTATTTTCTTGTCAGAAACCAAAATGGCCCGGTATGTAAACCCCAATTTAACCGCAGATACTATTGCCAATATGATGCCCAACACCATCTTCTCTCCCTTCACCTCTTCTCCTCTCCCTTCGACTCACAGAGGCCCAGGAAGTAATGGCTGCCAGAGCCGCTGGGACCACACACCGGGAGCTACAGGTGACGACCAACCACAATGGTTTTTTCAGCTGCTCCGTACACTGCTGGAGCATTGGGTGTAAGCTTAATCTTGTTGGAATGGAGACTTAAAGGTCCAACCACAATGGGGTTTGCCGCTCATCCATACGCTGCTAAAGCATTGGGTGTAAGCCTGATCTTGCTGGAATGTGGAATGAAGACTTAAAGGTCCAACCACAATGGGGTTTGCGACTGCTCCGTACACTGCTTAAACATTGGGTTTAAGCCTGATCTTCCTGGAATGGAGACTTGAAGGTCCAACCACATCGGGGTTCACAGCTGCTCGGTATGCTGCTCAAGCAGTGGGTGTAAGCCTGATCTTGCTCGAATGGAGACTTAAAGGTCCAACCACAATGGGGTTCGCCACTGATCCGTACGCAGCTTAAGCATTGGGTGTAAGCCTGATCTTGCTGGAATGGAGATTTAAAGGTCCAATCACAATGGGGTTCACCACTGATCCGTACGCAGCTTAAGCATTGGGTGTAAGCTTGACCTTGCTGGAATGGAGACTTGAAGGTCCAATCACAATGGGGTTCACCACTGATCCGTACGCAGCTTAAGCATTGGGTGTAAGCTTGACCTTGCTGGAATGGAGACTTGAAGGTCCAATCACAATGGGGTTTGCCACTGATCCATACGCAGCTTAAGCATTGGGTGTAAGCCTGATCTTGCTGGAATGGAGATTTGAAAGTCCAACCACATTGGGGTTCACAGCTGCTCGGTATGCTGCTCAAGCGGTGGGTGTAAGCCTGATCTTGCTGGAGACTTAAGGTCTGGATCATGACAGTCCATCCAGCCCTGATGTCTGCACCCAAGACTGTCGCCCACCAGGAAAGATGGCAGTGCCCGAATGGCCAGTCCAACTGGACAGGAAGAGCATTTTTAGACAGAATTTGTAATGCATACAACTGTTAACATACAACTGCAATGCCATCCCATGGGTCTCTCTGCACAGTCCTTGCAGGAATTGTAATCACTCACTAGTCTGATTTCATGATGTCTCTTGCTTTACATGAGTTGTTGATGTTGAGTGTCTCTGAGCTGTGCTTCGCTCTTTCTATTTCTCCAGGAGATATTACTTTTGATCTTGATACTGCCCACCCGCTCTGCGCCTTTTCAGATGACAGAAGACGTGTTAAAGTTGGGGAAAGATGGCAGGATCTCCCCAATACAGCTGAAAGGTTTGATAAGCGGCTCTGTGTCTTGGGCAAAGAGAGCTTCTCCTTCGGTCGACATTACTGGGAAGTTGCCACTGGGACCGCCAAGAACTGGGACATCGGAGTTTGTGAGGCTTCTGCAATCAGGAAAGGCTTTTTTCAACCAACTACTGACAACAGATACTGGGCCCTGGGACTGGACGATGCTCTGAAGTACAAGGTCTTCACCTCCCCCTCAATCACTCCTCTCTTTCCAGAAGAGCCCCTCAGAGTAATAGGGGTTTTACTGGATTGTGAGGCGGGAAATGTGACATTTTACAACGAGGAGGATACCTTTAAGCTCTTCACTATCTACTGTCGCCCTGTTCCAACATTCTTCCGTCCCTATTTTTGCACCGGGGACAAAGAAAGCTGCCTACAGCTCTGTGAAATGAACAAAAAGGAATGACTCAGGACAATTTAGTATGATTCTTAAGTCATAAACCTGAGGAAATAAACATATGAATACACCTTTGTTCTTTTATACATGGTCATATTTTTGCATCCAAATAATTCATTGTTTTTTTAGGTCTGGGTTTGACCTATTGTTTCTAATGTTACCGTGTTTTTGGGTCCGGCGCTTGCAGACAAGCCTCTTTCAGCTATTGACTTGAAGCTTTGCCAATCATGCATTCACTGAATCCCTAAAGAGTATTCATCTCTCATCTAATGCTTTTTGGTCTGTCGGTGTACCCTTCCACCTCCTCAAATGTGCTTCCATCGAAATGCACAAAGGAGTATTCTACATATAAAAAGTACACTTAGTTATCATTTATTTAATTCTTTATGTAAGACAATTATTTTATTCAGAAAGCATTTTTTACAGCAGCAGGTTTTTCTAAATGTTTTTGTCAGGACTTGAGTGCTAACCAAAGCCTGACGCTCTCATGGCCTCCTTATTGCTTTTTGTTTATCTTGTGAGACAGCCATTTGGAGTCAGTCAATACCACTACCAAAATACTGCACCACCACTACTACCAATACCACAATACAACCACCAATTCCACACTACAGCCATTACCCCCAATAACCCTACACCACCTACACCACTGTCAATTCAGCCACCACTAGTACTACCACCTATACCACTACTACCACCACTACTACTACCAGCAGCATGAATGACATCCTTGCCAGACTCCTTTCATCATACCTGTGTTGCAGCGAAAGCACAGTAAATCAAAAGGAGGGTGCTCTTTTTGAGCCATGGCCTCAGCAATATGGAATGCATTGCCCCTTTACCTAAGTAAAACCCCAAACCATCTCACCCTCAGGAATTTACTTAGGACCTGGCTATTCACAGCTTAGCTGTCTTTATTCTTGGATTCTTCTCCTCTTGTGACGGTATAGTGCTAGTACTATGTGCCTATGGTTCAGCACTGGGAAGCCACATTGCTGTGGTAGCTTTGCACTCTACAAGTCTCTATAACATAACGTACCATAACTTACCGTAACATATCATAGGATAACATAACATAAACATACTACCACCAATTCCAACACCAATGCCACCAAAACCTGTACCACTCCACTACCATTAATACCAGCCAATACTACCACCAATACCTCTACTACCACTAATACCACACCACCAATGGCATCATCCCAGCTACCACAAATGCCAGTACCACCTCCAGTAGCACCACAACCACCATCAGTAACCAGTGGCGGCTGGTGACATTCAAAAGTGGTGAGGCGTCAAACAATTGCCATACTTCACTGCGGTGAGCAAGCGAGCCTAAACCACCGACGGGGGATTCGGGGGTGTTCTCCCCCTGAGAAATGTTTGAAAAAAAGAGTGGGCAACTGGTGCATTTTCAAGCAAACCAGAAGGTGTGAAGAACAGCTCAGTCAATACTACTGTTTAGAGTTGTGGGAGTTAAAAAACCTTATAGAAGTTTGACACATAGTGAGAATGCTCTGGGAATATGGTACTAAACTGAACAACAATTACTGGTACCGCAGTAGCACAACTATTCTTAATCATACTGGATAACACCACAGTACACCCAACTACAGAGAGGTTCGACTTTATACCAACAGTGGAGGGAGAGGCGCCGACCCTATGTGGGGACATTCTAGTAGGGTTCGGAGGGCACAGCCCGCAGACCACCCAGCACCACATGGCCCGTCACTGTACCAACAAAAGGGACGCTCTGTTTCTTTAAAAAACACACACACAATCTCAGTAAAGAAAATAAAAAGATGCATTCTTGCGAGGTCTAAAAAAAGGTGAATTTCTGGGCAAGGGCCTCAGCAGCGCATTTAAGCTTGGTTGATAATACACATACATTACCCACTTTTCTTTGGAATACTTGAAATACGAGGTATTTGTCACACTCACAGAATACCCTACAAAAAGACTAAAGATATTTGCCAGGTGCAATACATAACCCACCCCATCAGCCCTCAAAGTCTCATGCTTATAAGGTATGAGATATAATGCAAGCACAGGAAGACAAAAAATTACCAAGGACTGGATCAACTGCTCATGTTTGGCACAGGACTGGGCATTCAATATTACACATATTCCAGCACCTGAACCCCCCAACTCTCTTACTCAATAGAGCTATCAAATGTCTATGAAAAACACCCAGAATGGACACAGACATAACAATGAAATGGACAACCCGACCCTGCAGTAAAAATCTGAATCAATACAGGTATGAATTACAAATTTGATTTTCGTATATTAGTAGTTCTCATTATGAATGCGTAACTGGTTTTAATTTAAAATGTAGTAATAAAAGAAGGAGATTGCAAAGGAGCAAAAAGCCAGGGTGGCCTCACACCTGACATTAGTATCAAACATCAACATTGTGGAAGCACAAGCATCCTCATGAGTCATGAAATGGAACATGAGTGCTCTATAACACACACAGAGGGGCTTAAGCGAGACTTTAAAAATGCTGGACTTTGAATTTTTCACAGTTGAGTGAACTTTCTGCCCGCCCCACCCCATCTACCTCAGTTCTAGATGTGTGCACAGAGTTCTGTTGAGTTTTTCTGTGTTTTCACGCCCAGAACGGTTGTGAAAAAGCTGGAGCCCAACGAGGCAAGGCATTGAGGTAATGGTAGGGGGACCCAGTGGGCACTAAGTACAAAGGGAGCTTGGTCAGGAGAAAGCTTGTAGCGCTGAAGGAAGGACGAGTGTAAAGTGGCATGGCCCCATAGGACCAGAGAATGGGGAGAGACAGGAAAGGATGAAGAATAGCCCCAACATGTGTTTCTCTAGCTGAAAACGATGCACAACAAAATGAACGATAATGTCCTAAAATTCAGGTGTGCACACTACCAGACTTGTGTTATATGGTGTACAGCTCAATTCGTTTAAGCTGAATTTTGTTAAGAACAACTTTCCTTGTACCCTTGAAGGCCTGCCAAGTTAAAATTAACCATATTTCTTTCAGTTTTGTTAATCTATAGATATATATCAGTGGCCTACTTGCGTTCTGTTTCTTCTTTAGACCTGTACAACTGCAATTTTATTGCAGCATTATAATGGTAACTTCCGTTTGTTGTTGATGTTGTCTATCAATTTTATTCTGTTGGTTTATTTGCACAAGTCCAATGGTATTGAAAGCAATGTTGAAATGTCACAAATGCACAAATGTCTGTGCAATCTGCCCACCTGCTGGCAAGATTGCCATTGAGATACTGGCATCCGACTCAGCCCTTCATCTCAATGAGATTGGTAAAATGAATACCAGAGTTAATTCCGTTTGCAGGTGTATTCGTTGTAAATGTTTAAATTGTCAGTATTATAACAGGTAATGTGGTGTTGGTTTACTACCTTGTTTAAACGCATTGCTCCCCGCACCCCCTTCATCTCTCACCTGGCCTTCACCAAGCGCATACATGAATTAC
Source organism: Triturus cristatus (assembly GCF_964204655.1). NCBI lineage: Eukaryota > Metazoa > Chordata > Amphibia > Caudata > Salamandridae > Triturus > Triturus cristatus. The sequence goes on from NC_140590.1 coordinate 411,141,005, forward strand.
ATTGCTTTTTAAACAAATTCACAGTAGGACTCGACATTGAAAAGGTCATGCCCTTATTAGATTAACTCATCACTGGGGGGTATCTTTTGAACCACAAATGTCAATTTTTGGATTCGTTCCTCCATGTGGTAAAAAAAACGCACCCCAAACTACTCTTTGAAATTATAACTTAATTCTTACAAAGTTACTCACCACCGCCTTCCCACCCCCTCCACCACCCAAAATTTAAATTGATTTCCCTCTTTGCCAAGAAGGTATACTTGTATTTTTTAATGTAGTTAAGACACCACAAACGCCAGCAGTATAAATAGTTCTCCCAACACCTCTGCCTCTAGTATCTGTACCCAAGCGCTATAGCTTAGACCAGCAGTGTATTTAATGCTGCCCGCTCCCTCAGTTTCCTTCCAGAGCATCCCATCACGGAGCATTACAGTACCTCATCCCGTCAGCATTGATAACTGCGTCACAGCTCACCTCTCGCCCCTTAGGCCTACCGCAACCGCCATATTAGAAGTCGCTTCTTATTTTTTTGCCTCACCTCCCCCACACACACATACGTACAACCCAGTCGTGGCTCGCAATACTCGCGGGGGGTCGTGCGGGGGTGGGCGAAGGGGAGGGTTTAAAAATGAAGTTTAAAAAAAAGAACACTTTCCTGACCGCCAGGGTCCGCGCCGCCTCTGCTGCTGGCCAGGGGTCCTGCGTTGACACCTTCAACAGCGTCTTCTGCATCACTGGAGTGGCTGGCAACCCCTCTCACCCAATCCAGATGCTGCTCCAGCAGCTCCAGGATTGGCTTGAGCAGGGATGCACCTGGCCCATTAGGAGACCAGGGGCTGCAGCATGAAGCAACCCTCGCTCTCCTAAGGGGAAGGCGAGTGCGCAAAAATGACCAGCCCAAAACTGAACATGCGCCCTATTGCTGTCTAGTGTGCTGTCACTCAAACCCTGAGTGCTGCCGCAGCCCCACCCCCTTCAGCGTCCCTCATTCTATTTCTGATGTTAATTCTAATCAGGAGTCCTGCTTGGAATTAGCGTCACAAGTAGAACGAAGAATTTGTTTTTGGTAATTTATTTAAAGGATGAATGGGGCCGTGGCATTAGTGGGGCAACGCCCCGGCGCCACAATGGATGCACCGCCACTGTCAGTACCACCTCCAACACCACCAATAGGCCATTAACAATATCGCTAGTGCCACCAACAGTACCACAATATCAATAGTACACACCACCGCTACAAGCAATCCTACCAATGTCAATACCACCAACAATGCCACCACTACCAAACCCATACCACAACCACTATTCTAAATATCACCACGATTCACTACCAGTATTACCGCTAATACCACTAATACCACCACCACCAGTCCCAAAACAGTAATAACACTACTATCACAAATGGCACTACCACTAGTGCAACCAACTCTAGCACCAGTAATCCCACCACATTTACCATTGCTATTACCAATGGCACCATCACCAGATACTACCAATACCATTATCACTACACCTAACAATACCACAAATAATACCACTACGTTGAATGCTGCCACCACCATCACAACACCACCACCAATACCACCATTGCTAACATGACCACCAATACGACCACCCCATGCCACAATACCAGCACCACCACCAATACTAATACTTATACCACTACCAATATCATCATGAATACCTGTTGTGTAGTTCCTATAAACCTATATATGAGCTGCGCGTTTAGACAACATACACTGTAGGATTGGTGTCCAGACTGAGGTATGTTAGCCTGTATATGAGCTAGCTGACAGTGCCACTAGAAACCCTTCATACCAAGGAGAGAATAGTGTTTGGCAACTATCAAACATGACAACCCTGATCCCCCGGGATCGTGGAAACAGTGTATTATTTTTTGTTCAGTCACTCGTGCTCACTTTGTCTCAGAGAGATACACAGAATAAACAGTGGGGACGTTTTTCAATAACCATTTATTGAACCCGCCTCATTGCAGTGTAAAATAGGTGTGCTGAAACAGTCACTAGACAGTAACAGATACTAATGATTATATGCACTAACAGAGGAAAAGGATGCTAGATTTCTACCATCATGCTAAAACAATGAATACAGGCAAGTATATAAAATACATGACAGTAGAATGCGTACTCCCACGATGCGACCCTAACTAGAGGTACCTAAATGCACCTAGCATGCATGTAGGTCTAAGAGCTAAGAATCCCTCTAGGATAAAGTCAACCCCATTACCTGAAGTGAGAGACTGTGGGACCCCGTCTTTGTCTCGAGATGGAAACCCTGCAAGGGATGTGAGACCACTGCGAGCTGGAGTGTCTGCGTGCAGGAACCTCAGCTTCTCGCGTCAGTGTGTCGGCATGGAAGTTATTTTTCTCTTCTGACTACCTTAGCAAGATATGGTGTTTATATACCCAGAATGGTACCTTCCGAGGTTCTATCTTGTTGTGTCATTTCGGACTTAGAATGACGGAAGGAATGACCCTTGTACATAGTTATTATGCAAGAGATGGTAGCCCTGCTGAGTTTCCAGGAACCTCATGCATCATGGATGAAGCTAGTTTTCAATTAAACCCCCATGTACTGTAACCAGGTAAATGGTCAGTCCCAAGAACCGTTATGTAGTGTAATGGTAGGGGAGAATATAGGTGAAAGGTTAAATTGCTACCTAAGCCTATATTAGGGTACCTATATGGAACACAACATACCATAACAATCAATTACCACCAACACTAAAACACACATTTGCAAAGTCAGTGGTTCTGGCTTTAACATCCTTTTGCATGTAAACATCATTATTCTGTTTGTGTCCATTGTCACATAAGCCCCAGACAATATTGGCTTTGCCAAAGCTTATTCTGCCCTGAGTGGGGGTTATGTTTTTATCCTGCTACCATCACAAATATACCACTAACAATACCATACCACAACCACTAATATGAATACCAGTAGCATCACTAATACGCAGGGGTGTAGCTACAAGGGGGAACAACCCCCTATAATATTTATTATCAATCATGTAACAGGCCCCAGATTGTTGTTTGGTTGGGCATGGTACAGTGCCGTAGACACAGGTGGCATTTGAGGGCCAGTCCAGCCCAAATTAATCTTTGGCCCCCTTAAATGACTGAGGCAGCTGGCACAGTATAGAGGTGCAGGAGTTCAGAAGGTGTTTGAGCAATAAAAATGCATTTACGTTTAGATTTTATCTTGTTACATTTCCTGCATGTTCCAAGACAGTTTAAATGTCTGCCTATGTCTTCTGAAAAATTGCTTTCAATTCTTTTAAGTGAAGATGTTGTTTATTTTTCTTTCCCTGATGCAAATTGACAGGATTTTGTGAAGTGATCTATGTGACAATCTTGCTGGTGTACAGACAGGACCAATGGAATTATACAGTGGGAGGGGCCAAATAATGCAGCAATGTTGACGAAATCGTGTGACAAGAAAATACAAATTATACAGTTTATTGCAGCACATTTTGTGATAGTTTGCCTTCATGAGTTTTAACAATTTTACACATGTTAAGGCTGTCTGGGCCGTTGTTTCACTTCATTAGTACCAGTTCCACATCCAAATACAGCTATAAATAATTAAAAGGTAGCCAGTCAACACTTTTGCAAAGGCAGCAAGTATTGTAGTGCTTTCAGTCATTTTTGATCTGTTTGAAGTTGAAATAAATTACTTTTGTTAAAATCTGCAGATTATACTGCAGATTATGGAATATGTGGAAAATGCAGCAAATTCCTGGTTATGCGGAAAATGCCACAGAATCACATAATTCCAGTGGCTTCATGTACATGGAGTGCAAATGTACTGTCGGATCTCATTTTGTTTCTAATTCCCCAAAAATGCACAAACACCTGCAAATGAACGCTACAAACATTTCAACATATACAAGCACAACTGAAGCACATTTTGTTTTACAATTCTGAAGTGTGATGGAAACAAATATTTTAATAGGCTCAAAGCGAATAGTTCTTATGCACAAAAGATAAATAATGTATTTTATTTGTATAGTGCTTAATATCCCTTTGTGTGGCACTGTACCTCTTACCTACATGGGCAGCGCTTACATCCCATAGGGTGGTGTGTGGTTGGAAGGGTGGGGTCTTTGTTTTGTGATCCTATGTGGGAAGTGATTGCATGCTATGTGTGATGGCCTTCAAGGTGTGGGTATTGTGTTATGGGGCGCAGCTAGTAGCAGTGTGGTGGATGATGACACACGGATGTGCAGTTTATGTGTTTTTTAGTACACTGGCAGCTATGAACAGCTTTGCAGATCCCTCCATCATAGTGTATGATTATAGTCTGCTAGCTGGTTACTGCTTTGGGTTGCCCAATCAGTACCTTTCAGACAGATTTACTTAAATTTCGCTCAACACAACAGGGCAACTTGCTGTGCTGGGTTGCGTGAAAGGGAAGCATCAGAAATGCACCATATTTCCAATTACAATTCCAAGGGGTTTGTAAAGTGCATGCCGACCCAAACACAGGCTTCCCAGCGCTAACAGGTGACCTAAGTGAGTAAGACTGATTTCAGGAGAACAGATACATTTTCAGTTGTTTCCTGAAGCTGAGCAAGTTAGCGTTAGATCTTAAAGCTGATGGGAGTGAATTCCAGAGCCTGGGAGCCAGGTAGACAAAGGAGCGCCCTCTGCTTCTGGCTTTTTATATTCTTGGTATAGATAAAAGAGATTGATTGTCTGATCATAAGTCCAGTGCGTTCTGGTAAGGAACAATGAGTTCAAAATGTGTGACCTCTGAACATGCTTTACTTTGTGGACTATACAAAGAGACTTAAACTCAATTCTCTTCCTTACAGGCAGCCAATGAAGGTTTGCCAGTGCCAATCATCCTGAACGTAATTTATGGATATTCAGCAAGACTCTGGCTGCGGCATTTTGTATCACCTGTAGTTTTTTAGTGATAAACATAGGGCTCCCAAGATAGAGAGAATTGCCACAGTGGTAAGGTTCTTATCAAACATTAATCCCAGGCTTTTGATCTCATATTTTGGGGTGGGCCAATTGCCCAAACAAGAGAGGGATTATTTCCCACTAGCATAAGCTCTGTTTAGTCAACATTCAGTTTGAGGTGGCTGTTATGCATCCTCTTTTGCACCTGTTCCATACATTCCATCATTTTGCTCTCAGTTTGTCTAATATTGGAGGTGAGAGAGACGACGATCTGTGTGTCATCAGCATATGAGACCACTGCAAATCCTGCTGAACGGATGATGTCAGCTAGAGGACACATATACACATTGCAAAGAGTAGGGCTCAGGGATGAGCCCTTGGGAACTCCGCATTTAAGCTGATGTACTTCTGACGGACAGTGCTCTTCCCGGACTTGAAAGCTTCTGTTTTCCAAAAAGGAAACCAGCCAGCTCAATGCTTTATCCCTGACTCTTAACATACCCAGCCTGCTTTTCAGAATCAGATAGGAAAATGTGTAAAACTCTGTGCTCAAATCAAAAGGATGAGTGCAACTAAGCCTCCTTGGTCCAAAATTCTCCTGAGACCTCCAGTGGCTGCTAGAAGATTTGTTTCTGTCTCATGTCCTGATCTAAATCCCATTGAGTTGGATGTAACAGATCATGAGATTGTCAGGCTAGCTACTGACCGTCGTGTCTAGAATTTCGCTTACACCCGGAAGCAGAGAGATAGGCCTAAAGTTCTCTGTCTTGTCGGGATCTAAGGAGGGCTTCTTTGGCAGTTGACTAACGATTGCGTGTTTCAATGGATTTACAGTGATAGAGCGCATTTCTGCTGTCCACTAGTGCTGGTGCACTGTGTGCTGCCTTGAGCCAACACAGGCACTTTTGCTTCAAGGTGCAAGGGTGCCTGCATTAAAGGAACAATTGTTTTTGTGCAGGAAGGGGCACCTTCCTACACAAAACAATCCTTAGAGGCATATTCCTCTTTCTGTATGTGCTGCAGAATGTAGCACACATAGAAAGGGGAAGCTATGAGGAGTATATTTCTCCTCTTTACGCCTTTCTGTGGAAGGCATAGCATTTTGACAAATGCTCAGGTTTACTATCTGTAGTAAATATGAGACTGCAAAATCTATGGGCGGATGCATGGAAACACTCAAGCTCCAACCATGGATTGCCTTCCCAATGCAAGATAACTCTCGGCAGCGCTATGAAGGTCCTTTCGTTACTTTGTATTTACTAAACCTCGCAAAGCCATGTTAAGTGGCTTTGCATAGCTTCCTAAATATCAAAAATGATTGTGCGTCAGGGCTGCACCACAAAAGTGATGCAAACCTGACGCAAAATCTTTGTAAATCTGCCCCCAGTGTATAGTTCTTGGCGGCTTGGATGTACATTGTTACTATGAAGTTCAAACTGAAAATCAGTGTTAGATGAACGAAGTGGCCATAGTGTACAGATATTTAGGACCTGCAGTCATGGACTGGATTAAAGTCCTCAGAATGAATGGCGGTATGTGACAGATCTCTTCAGTTATTCCATGTCTGTTTATTTAGTGATGACTCGTTTATTGGCTGCTCAGTACTGGCGATGGACAACCCTCGTAGCAAATATGCCTCAAATGAATGAAGAGGTGTGAGTTACAGTTGGCTGCTGACTGCTGGATCTTAGGGCATTAGTATTAGTGTGGGCCAGAAATGTTATGAATGAACTTACATACCTATATAATACCCTGACAAAGCGTAGGTCAGCCCTTCTAAACTTTTGTGCTCATCGAAAGTAGTTTGCTGGTTGGGTTGTTTTCAGCAATTGGATTGTAAACTAAAGATAGATCTTGAAAGTGTGGCTGTCTTTCCAGATTCTACGGCTGGGAGTGTAGTGTAGTTCCTATATCCCAGATAGGCTCTGCGCATTGGAATAATATACACTATAGATTTGACATAGGACTGTGGTCAGTATCGAGTACATTAAACTTAATTACTTGTGTGTGCCAGCTAACTCAGAGGTCACTAGAAACTTCTCGAATAAACAAGAAGGGATTAGTTTCTGACAACTGCAAAAACATGACAACTTTGTTTCCCTTAGAGTCGGAATAACCTCAGAACTCTGGAAACAATAGATAACAGTCAATCATGCATGCTTCGTTTCTACAGAGTTGCACAGAGATAGAGAGACGATCGTTTCAATAAAAAGGGTTTATTGAACAGTCTTATTTCTCATGCAAGAGATATGAACTGCTACAATCGTAAGACCGGCTGCGAAGTACAATATGTACAGAGTTAGCAGTAAGATAAAATAATACTGCAATAGCATGCTTTGTAGCCATGACATATATTCATAAAATACAAACATAAATAACACAGGCTAAAATGTGAATACTCATCTGATGCTTCTAAATTGTTCTACCCCAGTGTACCTAACCTAAGTGTAGTACGAGGTAAGAAGTAGGTGCTGTTTTCTAAAGTATAGCTAGCTATAGCTATAGTTTTGCCAAGAGTTGCCAAAAGTTTCTCTAAGTTCTAGTCTGCTCTATACCTTAGAATGTGCGAGGTTGGAATCTCTTTCAGGGACTCGATGTCTAACACCCTGCAAGGGGAGTCAGAAACACTGGAGCTGGATTCTCTGCGAGGAGGATGACAGCGTCAGGTCAGTGCATCAGGCTGGACTCGATCTCCTTCCGAACTTGCTGTGGCGAACCGCAAGTAGGCAGTCGAGCTGGACCGTACCGGAACCATGGTTTGCCAAGGCAACTGCAGGTAGATTTATACCTTGAATATGTTTAGGAATGCCTGTATTGACGTAAAAGTCAGGCATCGGAATGTCATGAATGAACCCCTAAGGAATAGATGTTCATGCATAGTAAATGAGTTCTTGGAGAAATCAATATCCAAGTAAGGGAAATTCCTAAAGGCTTACGAGTCTGGTTTTCCAAGAACTCGTTGTGACGTGGATGGATGGAATGTAGGAGACCATGGTTTGGTTAGCATCGACAATGCCTAAATAAGGGCTGGACTTTCTATGCCTAAATAAGAGCAATATGAATTGTACCTATATAAGGGCATAAATCGGGAAACCTATATACGGAATCTAAATCTACACAGAACACCCACTCCAGTTACATACTAAACATGTCTAAAAGAGAGTATCGCATGATAATCTAAAACATGCTAAAACACATCTAAAAACATATGTCCTAAAAATGCATTACAAAAGCCATTGCTATGCATAAGGTGCTGTACATATTAAAAGCAATGTTTAATTCTAAGCATATGTGTGCATTGAAAATGCCAACAAGAATGAACCAGAAATATATACATTTGATGAAATGGCTTGTTAATACAGAAGAAAAAGTGCCGAAACCATTTCATATCAGGTTAACACAAATCAATCTTTGTTGTTGATGTGACAAGGTGGCATAACGTCCCTGGAAGATTTTCAAAGAATTCTGTTCTCTATGAACAGTTCTACTTTAAGCAGATTACTTGTGCCAAAAGACGAAAAAAATAAAAATTTGAAAAAAAAAATTAATCATAGGAAAAAGTTCCAAAGTTAGTCCCTTGTCTGAAAAGAATGAAGGCCAAATTAAGAGTCTCATCGGAACACTCTGTGCCGGAATCAAAAGTCACTGTGTGGGCCTGGAGAAAACATTAAATCTTCTAATCCTGTAGACAAAAAGTCGTCTACCGTTGTAGGTGAAAGTTGGAATACCTCGTTTAGAAGATTAACTGCACATAGATGTAAACTATCGCCTTCAGCATTGGTTGTGTTAGAATTGGGAATCTCTGGTTGGCACAGGTATGCACTTGTGACAAGCAGGGACTCTTACTTCTAAGTCAGGATAAGGGGATCACCCTTTCAAATAACCCCTGCTCACCCTTTAGGTAGTGTGGCGCAAGCAGTCAAGACCATTCTCAGGGCGTCATAGGTTAAGCATTTGTGAACACATACAGTAATGCAATGACACACCACAAATGGACACCAGTCAAGGTTGTATCAAAAATAGGTTTCTTTATATAAGGCGGTGCGAACAGAACAAAGTACCTTAAGTTCGCGGGGTCCGCGACGGACAGTGCGGGACAAGTTGATGGGTCCGGGTCGTAGTTCGGCAGCGTATTCAGATGCTGGTCGGGTCGCGGCGTCGGGATGCGGCGTTGGTACGGGACCTTCAGGGATACGTGCGGATGGCCCGGATCAGCTTGCAGAGTCCGTGGCATTCAGCGTTCGAGCCGTACCTTCGGTGCGGATAGGCAGCGACACTTCTCAGTGCCGTACAGCATACGGGGAGGATCAGCGTGATGCGGCTTCTCGGCTCTGAGTATGGCACAGTGCAGTACGTTAGCAGCGTACGGACCGTACCTGCGGGACAGCGAAGCTTGGGTCCCGCATACAGGATTAGGCAGCCAGGGTTGTATGTCTCGAATTGGCGGGGAAGGTTAGGTGCGATGCGGCCGGGAGGGATACGGTGCGTACTAACGCTTTTAAATCAGTGTAGACACACGGTGCCGGGCGGCAAAGACACGGCTTCGCGGCGGATGGGGTACGAGTCGTACTGGGGCCAAATCCAGCGGGAAACAAGCAAGAATTGTCCAGGCAACTCAGTTTTGGAAGGCAGATGAGTCCAATGGTCCTGGGACTCAGTTCAGGGGGCAAGCTCTTCTTCCAAGCCGTTGGAGATTGTTAAAAACAAAGTACAAAGTCTCTCTTAGTCTTTTCCTCTCCTTTCTCAGCAAGGCACCCACTGCAGGCCAATCACCCAGGTCAGGGAAAGTTACTCCTCCTCCAGCTTCTTCCAGGTCCTTCTAGTCAGGCAGAGTCTCTTCGTGGTTCAATCAGGATCTGATTTCTTAGGAGCAGGGCTCCTACATTTATACCAAGTTTCTTTTGCCTTTACAGGCCAGGGGGGCCTTTGCATAATCCCAGTCCAGTTCTTTTCAGTGAGGAGCACTTTGTTGTTGGGACTCTGGCTTCTTCTTTCAGCAGGTAGGGCAGAGACATCAGGCGCTCACCAGGGGGTGGAGCCAGCATTGTGGTGGCAGAGCACTGCCCTATTCAGAGTCAAGGTGCACTCCTCCCACCCATCCTGGTGTAATCTCTCTATTCACCACCTGGTAGCCCCAGGCTGTCTCCTGGAACTTCCCAGCCCTGTCACTCAAGCTACACACAAAGAAGATAACCCCTCCCAGCAGAGGCGGACTGAAATGGTTAGGCACGCAAAGGCTAACTTTCTAAAAGTAGCATTTGCAAACTCAGGATATTAAAATAACCTTTGCTAAAAGATGTATTTTATTATTCTGAGTTCAGGCATACTAAACATGAATTTCTGCCATGCTTCCTGAGCCTGCTAGGATTATTGAGTGTTATAATCTAGCAGCCCATTCTGGCCTATGGAGAGCAGGTAGCCTTACAATAGTGAAAAACGAAAATGGCTGGAATTCACTATTAGGACATGCCACACACTTCAGGGCATGTCCTACCTTATCCTTACAATGCACCCTGCCCTAGGGTCTACCATAGGGGTGACTAACATGAAGGTAAGGGAAGGTTTAGGGACTGTGAAGTGGGGACACATGCCCAGTCAGCATAGCAGTACCAGACTGTATGCAGGTTCTGCAATGGCAGACCTTAGACACATTTTACCCCGCTGCTTCTGTGGGTGGCACAACCAGGGCTGCAAGCCCACTAGCAGCATTTGGATATACAAGCCCTTGGCACCCCTGGTGCACTCTACTAGGGACTGATAGTAAACCAGATAAGCCAAACATGGAAGTCATTTCACATAATACATTTTCCCGTAGGGAGCACTTGCACTGTGGCACAGGATGGCAGTGGCACAGTGCCCTGAGCAGCTAACACCAGCATAAAAATACATTGAGGCACAGACAAAAATGGAAGGGTGACCCAAGCCAATGGTGCCAGGTCTAACAGGTTGTATGAGCAATGTTCGAATCAGATGTTACCTGCGTGCCTGTTGTTTCATCTCGTACGTCAGCAGTAGAAATTTGCGTCTGTGAGATCTCAATGAATGCCGTCATCAGGATTGGTAGCCGCTGGGGACAACACAGAGCATGGGCTGTTACCGGGTCCAGCAGAGTATCAATATCCGTAGGAATGACTGATGGGAGTGTTAGACAGATGTCTAGCATGCATTCTTCACCGCAGAACAGGCAGCGTAGAACAGGTAAGATGCAATCTTGCCAGATTGGTCTGAATGACAGAAACCATGTGGTGTTTAATTCTCATAGACGAGGTAAACCAAAAATTTGGACGATGCGCTCACGACACTTCATCTCCAATTGAGCTCTCTCCATGGTGAATTGGGTGTCAATGGTGAGTTGGCTTGCCATATCGTAGCAGTAGGAGCAAAAATAGGATCCCTGCAACGAGTGCTAAAAGGAGCGGCAGTCCGCCAAACACAGAGTGCACGAAGTTTGGAAATATGCCAAGGACTGCTTGAAAAGGTGCTAACAGTCCTGCACAAACGTTCTTAAATACATGTATAATACCGCTCGTATCAGATATTTTCAAGATACGACCTAGCATTTCTGAGAAATGTACAGGGCAGTTTGTATTCAAAAGGGTATGTACCTCCGCAGAAGTCCTTGCGACTTGGAGATCATTGGTTTCTTTGGCCGAGGTCAATGGCACTCTTTTTTGTAAAAGAATGGCTTTCATTCTGCTTAGAGTATCAATTCGTATAGAAGAGATGTTCTGTGAAGGCCGCAAAGACGACTCCCTGACAGTCTGTATTTGTGGAAACAAGACTTGCATGCAGCAAGTGACCCTGGATGTAACGGTAACTATATGGCATACCTGGCAGCATGCCACAGCACCTGTGATCATTCAACATAATGTAACTCGTGTTAGAAAGAGTGTGTTCACAGTTTTCACCGCTAACAAACACTTCACGTTCCCCACTCCAACATCTATGTGTGTAAGGTAAATCCCAGGATGTCTTGTTGTATTCTTTACCCAACCTTTCATATTTGCCAACTGGTATATGTTTTAGGCAATATTGAAAATGGAAAGTTGTAACAGGCAGAGTAATTTTCCCATGTATGGTCCACTCAGTAGCTGTTTTTTCTGCCACCGTGAATGGTAATTTTTCCAGTTTTTCAATGCTCAGCATAGTGTAGTTTGGAAATATGGATTTTTCTGGTCAGTTATGTCCCCTATCTTGGACCCCAACGGTTCTATGTGCATGTTATAAGTACATGTATGTTCCCTCCAGTTCCAGTTATGAAGACGCAAATACATGTGCGTCCACCGTTAACATGTCCTCTGTTGATCCGCCATGAATGGGCCGGATATTCCATTCCTAAGTACGAAAGGCCACCGCCTTTATATGGTTCACTTATGCCATTTTTACAGTCCAGGCAAGTAGGCCCTGATTCTGTCATCGAACTCTTCTTGCTTTCTGTCTTTGAAGCTCCAGTTCGAGCCTGCATCTGTGACCATGAACTTTGTCTCATTCTCTGCGCGGCTCACGAAGCCTGACATCAGCTTGCTGCCTGCCAAGAACTGTATTTCACCTTCGAAAATTATCTGCTCCGCTCCCTGCCCAATGCATTCCTGTCTAGTAGCTTAAGTAAAACATTCTTCCAGCTACCAAGCAAAGGCCCGACTTCTCTGTCTTCATACAAGTAATTCATAGCCCTGTTACTATGGAAGATTCCGCCCTCGCATCTAGTGTAGACACTTAGACGCTTGTACACGCACTAACAGTCAGTATAGTCAGTATAGAATAAGATTCTACTCTAAGAGACCTCTCTTTTGGATAACATAGTTCTTTAAACATAGGATGTTAGATATGATTTGGGATTAGGTTGACTTGACCCTCCAGACTTCTGTCGCCACATGTAGAGCTAAATGTCAAGTCTCCTTCACCCCCTAGTTGCACGTCAATCACACGTCATACTGCTGCGCGCGCATATCTGCCAAGTATTTCTGCTGACATTGCGAAATTCTTTCATGTAACCACCCTCTTATGACATCACATCTGATGACGTTCTTTCATCACTCCCAGTTACGCCTAATTTTTGCTACGTATGAATATATTATCACCACTATCAATTGTTACGCCTCTTGTATTGGCCTCACTGTAATGCCTATTGTATAAAAGTAATTGATTGTCAATAACGTATGTACTTCACTTCCTGAACCTTCGTGGTGATGGAACCTGGAGCAACCGATTATAATCGACCACTGGAATAAAGCCCATTCAGAACCTCTGATACCACGGATTCTGCCTCTTATTTACTGAGCTATTTTTATTATGTTTCTGTATCAAATTAAGTCCCGGTAATTAAATTATTTACCACATGAATGGCGCCCGAACAGGGACACTTTCTCATCTCACGCGCCGGCGGTGCGTTGCAGGCCCGGTCTCCTGCCACAGCTGGACGGACAATAACGCGTACCAGCAGGATTTCCTGTATCTCCCTCCGGTGAAGCGGGGGCGACTGAGGCTGCGATCAACACCCAGACGAGGCGGTGAGAAGTGCGAAGTATCCCGACCAGAGCCTAGCTGAGAGAGCAAGATCCGAGGTATACAGAGGCCCACCAGTTTCCGAAGTCCCAAGTCAAGTCCAGTGTCCGAAGTGTTCGAGTCGAGTCCAGTCCGGTTCAAGTTCAGTTCAGTTTCCGAGGCCTTCCGTTCCGAGCTACCCGGTGAGTACCATTACTGGGGAGGCGTTCTGGCGTGCACATAAGTTGTGCCGGTCCAGACGGGTTTGGGTACACAAATCCGGTCTGCACTGTTTCAGCAGTGTATCTGTACTGTTTAGCAGTATATCTAGCATATCAAGTATATAAATTCAGAATAATTCAGTTCAAGTCGAGTATTATGTTTAGTGATTAAGTTTTTCTTAGATCGTCATCATCATCGTTGCTCAGTTAAATGTTAAATGTTAAATGTTTTAATAACGTTCTGCATATTGTGGTGTGAATGACTGTTCATTATTGTGTTTAATGTATTAAGTTTGTTCAAAATCAAGTATCAGATCAGTTCTCAATATGCCGCTCTTTTCGAAATTAAGACAGATCACAACTAGAAAAGGGGTACTCGAAGAAGCTGTTCCTATTCCTCCTAGGGACACTCCAGGGTACTTCATGTATCATAAACACGGCTTAGACGCTATATTATTTCTTGATTTATGGGTAGACTACACTAAGGAATTACCAGAAAGTCAGAGGTGGCCCGTAGCGGGGACCTGGGATGCAGAGTGCATCGTGAAAGTAGAGGAAGAATTATGGAAAAAGAAAGCTAGACAATCACAGAAAGACGCCATTGAATTATGGCGTAAAGAATCATATAGACGTACAGAAAAAGCACGTAGACAGGAAGAGAAGAGTAAAGAGAATTCCAATGAAGTCCGAGAAAATCTATTAATTGAAGAAGGTGCACGAGTGAAATCAGAACAAGTAGACAGAGAAAGAAATGCCCTTATGAATGGTATGTATCCCCTTCTGGCCGAAGGATTACCTAAGGCTACTCCAGGGATACCAAAAGACTTGCCAACCCCATTATTTCCAATAAAGGTACATCCTAAGGGGCATCCTAGAACCGTAGAAGATGTTTTTCTTTCCTCATATTTAGATGACGCAGCTCCCGAGTATGCTAATCCCGCCCCACATAGACCGCCTGCCAGGGAGGTTCAACGCCAAGATCCAGTACCCGTATCCCTACAGCAACAAGTTCTGACACAAGTTCCGGCAAGCACATCTGTTACTGCATCTGTTCCTACAGCTACTTCTATAGCTGTATCCACACCTATAGTTGCTGTATCACGTTCAACGAATCCTTTCACACCCGATACCCCAGACGGGGCTACCGGAGGTGCTACCAATATCTTTTCTACGCCACCTAGAATAAATAAACTTACTTTTCAAGAGTCAGCACATTCACGTACCCCTAAACTCATAAATGCCCGTACGCTTAAGGAACTTCTTATAGATTGTAGATATGACCCTGTGCCCGGAAAAGAGGACGAAATGACCCTAGCATCATTACGTATCAGACGAGCCGCAGTATATTTAGGGAAATTACCAGGAATGACTGCACATCTAGATAATATATACCATTTTGTCCAAACCGGGCGAGATTCTGAATGTATTAACAGAGCTATGGAATACCAGAAAGTGGAAATACAGGGGGAACTGTTGCGTTTCCTCATAAATTGTGTGATCAGAAATCAAGACCGACCGGGGGTAGACCCGGAAGCAATGCAGATTCTTACCAGATGGAGCCAGAATATATCAGAAGGGAGACATGATAAGCAAAACTGTATAATAGCCATGTGCCGAAAGATCCGTAAAGAAATAGAACGCCTACACGAAGAAAGATTAGCGGTAGACCAGTTCGAACAAAGCGAGGAAGAAGCATCAGGACTGCCCACAGGACAGTCAGAAACTATAGCCTATGTAGGTAGAGGAAAATCTTGTAATAGTACTAGATGCCTTACTGATCCGATACGTCCGATATGTCTAGAAAATAACAGGAATTTTCAAACACCAATAATAAATATAAGGTCTAACGAGCATTCATTCCAAGCCGCTGACAAATTACTCCGAGAACGAAGGGGTTATCATTTTCTCGATTCTATGGATGAACAAGAATTAGCCAGGTCAGCTGTCCATTGGGTTGACAGTCCCGGGAAGTATAGTGATGATACAGTAGCACACACATTTTTTAATCTCACCCCAGATGAACAGCGTTTAGCTGGGATTTATATGATTCAACAACTTCTTATACTATATAAAAGCCAACATTCAGATCCTGGTCCCTTACCTGATATATTGACCGAATTACTCACGAATAGATGGAGAGGTTCAAGTACTAAGCTAATTAAAGAAATACTAGAATCAAGAAAGCAGTACATTCTTTTTGTATGTCCAGGACATGTCTCACTGCCCATTAAGGAAAGAACCACGTATTACATGGACAGACAGAATCCCTTACGAGAAGTACACCCAATAAAAGGCGAGGACAATGAGTTTAAACGTGTATTTGTATATACACCCATATCGAAAATAGAATTGTTGGAAATGAAGAAAGTGGTACCCAGTCATGACAAAGACCCAGCGTGTTTCCACCGAGAAATTAAAGACATGTTACTCATGGGAGAGTATACCTATCCCGACATTATGACAATATTAAAGGTATTAATGCCTGCTGGCATTTATGAAAAACTCAAGGAAAAAGAGTGGGAGGTGGGAGACCAAAAGATAGATTGGACAGCATTAGAAAATGAAGAAAAGGCCCGAGGTCCAGGTTCGGGGCTTGGGGACAAAACTAAAGCACTGCCAGGTTTATTAGTCCAGGTACTGCCACGTTTATTAACCACGAAAAAGGAAGACTGGGGTGCAATTTCAGCCTGTAAACAAAAGCAAGATGAAGACACTAGTGATTTCTATGCCCGATTCGAAAAATGTTTTGGTATAAATAGTGGTATAAAAGCAAGTAGCGAGTCCTACCCACATCTGTTTGTGACAAAATTAGTTGAAAATTCCTTGCCCCAAGTGAAGAATAGAGTATTAAAATTCGAGAGTACCTGGCAAGGTAACACTCCATCACAAATGTTACAAATGTTACAGTATCATCACAATAGAATTAGAGAGGAACAAGATCATGAACAAAGACGCATGAAAGACACGAAAATGAAAATGTTAGTCTCCCAGACAGTTCCAGCTGAAGGACATAAAAAGGGTACGACACATTCTGGCGATTTAGCAGGACCTGTAAAAGGGACATGCAACTATTGTAAACAACTAGGTCATCATGTACACGATTGTCCAGTCCTGAAGCGTAATATCGCCACGGGTATTACAAAAGAAAGACCACGGCCACTTAGACAGGATCAGAATGAACAAGGAGCCTTGCAGCATGCACAGTCCATGCCAGCTCCACAACAGACTATACAGTTTGTGCCAGCTGCACCAGCGCTGCCTGTTGCTGCCACGCAAACCACGACACGACAACTGTACCAGACCGCACAGTATGACTATCCTGATTATCAACGATATGCATGAACCAGCCTAGAGAGGGAAGTTGACTTACCCCTTATCGAGATCCCTGTAGATCAAGAAGGACCTTATGTACATAGTGAATTATTAGGCCAAGACAGAAAATTTTTACTCGATACAGGGGCAAGTCGAACAACTATAAAACGTAGTGAAGTTCCAGGGGCACCCCTCTCAGGCTCACAGAATATTTCCCTTGGTTTTTCAGGAAAACCTATTGTTAATGAAGTGTCACAACCTCTTCCACTTACGATAGGACCTTTGACCCGAACTACAGATTTATTGCTTACTAAATCATGTCCAGAAAACCTGTTAGGAATAAAGACATTGAAAGCTCTAGGAGCTATAATATGTTGTTCTCCGGAAGGAGTAAGATTGTTTTTACGTGATTTTAAAGGTCATTATGTGTCTAGAGACATGGATCCCCGATTGCAGACTTTACCTACACATCTATGGGCACAAGGCCCTACTGATGTTGGTTGCATGAATATTACACCATATCGAGTTACACTAAAGGCAGGAGTGGTACTACCACGAATGCGACAATACAAGTTACCACCAGATGCTGTAGTGGCTTTACTACAAATCATTGACGAGCTCATTGCCCAAGGAGTGGTTGTAGAAACAGACTCCAATGTATGTAATTCACCGATAATTCCGATTCTCAAACGAACAGATCCGAAGGCCCCGCCAGTATATCGATTGGTTATTGATCTGCGCGAATTGAACAAGTGTATTGTGCCACAATTCCCTGTGGTCCCCGATATCTCATCATTACTGACAGCTATTGATTCCGAAGCAACATTCTTTACTGTAATTGATCTCAAAAATGCCTTTTTCAGTGTCCCAATAGATCCGGAAAGCCAATATTTGTTCGGATTTAGTTTAAATGGACGTAGCTTTAAATTCTCACGCGCACCTCAAGGATTTACAGAAAGCCCCAGCATCTATAGCCAAGCACTGAAACGAGAACTCGACAGTATCCACATGCCAGTTAACACTGCCTTGCTTCAATATGTTGATGATCTGCTGATCACCGCTAGAAGCGAACCCGAATGTGAGAAAGCATCACTGACAGTTTTACAATTTCTAGCCGAAAAGGGGCACAAGGTGTCCCCTTCTAAGCTGCAATTCTGTGTCCAGCGAGTTGTTTATCTTGGACACTCGCTGTCCAAGGAGGGAAGGCAGCTTACACCCGACCGCATTCAGTTAATAGCTAACATGCCAATACCCAAGACACAAAAGGAGGTGCGGGCTTTCATAGGCCTCACTTCATATTGTAGGCAGTGGATCCCTCAGTATGCATTTCTAGCAAAACCACTCATTCAGTTGACAACACAGGAGGCAGCGACATCGACTGTTCTCCCTTGGACTCAGGAACATACACAAGCTTTTGAAAGCTTAAAGAAAGCTCTATGCCAAGCACCTGTTTTAGCAACACCATGTTACAGTAAACAGTTTACACTCTTTATTACAGAACGCGAAGGTACTGCCTTGTCAGTACTCACACAGGAACAAGCAGGAGCACACAAACCATGTGCTTATTTTTCTAGTACATTAGATCCCGTAGCTCAGGCTCTGCCTGCGTGTCTGAAATCAGTGGCAGCGACAGCTTTAGCAATCAGACAAAGCGATGCCATAGTGTTAGGACATCCATTGACAGTACAAGTACCACATGCAGTGGAGGTTCTTGTGAATCGAACGCAAACACAACATTTGACTATAGCAAGACTTACAGGGTATGAACTAACACTGTTTCAGCCACATATAGAAATCAGTCGTTGTAACACATTGAATCCTGCCACACTTTTACCTGTAAATGGAACAGACCCACTAGCCCATGACTGTATTGAAGTTATTACAATCACGACGAAACCCAGACAAGACTTGACAGATGTCCCATTGTCAGACCCAGACCTGACGTTGTATGTAGATGGTTCATGTATGAGAAAAGGTACAGGAGAACTAGTGGCCGCTTACGCAGTCACAACAGACACTGAAATCATTGAAACAAATTGCATAAATACCTTGTCCGCTCAAGCAGCAGAGCTCGTCGCTCTGACACAAGCCTGTATTCAAGCCACAAATAAAAAAGTCAACATATACACTGATTCACGTTATGCATTCGGAGTCGTACATGACTTCGGCGTGCTGTGGCGAGAGAGAGGTTATTTAACTTCTCACGGTGCCCACATTCAGCACGGACCCCTCATTCATGCCTTATTAGATGCAATACATCTACCCACTGCAATATCAATTATGAAATGTAAAGCTCATACGAAAGTTACTGATATCATTTCTCAAGGCAATGATTTAGCTGATAGAACGGCTAAACAGACTGCTCAAACTCAAACATCCGACATGACAAAGACAATAGTCCCGACGCCAACACATTGTATGACGGTTAAAGATCCTACTCTTGACGTAATTGATATACAGACACATGCTACACCAGAAGAAATAAGGAAATGGACTGAATTAGGAGGGATCCAAACGGATCAAGGATGGTTGATGAAGGAAAAGTCTGTGTGGTTCCTTCCTGATTCAATGGTCCAAGTCATTATTAACACTATCCATAGTCCAGCGCATCTAGGAGAGAAAGCTATGCTAGACAGTATTCAACATATTTGGTTCAACAAGCATTTACGAGCTGCAGCCAAACAAAAGGTTCGTACCTGTCTGATCTGTTGCCAGTTCAACCCAGGAAAAAGCGTTCCCGTAGAACAGGGTGGATTTCAGCCTCCTGATCACCCTTTTGAAGTCCTCCAGATGGATTATATCCAGATGGAACGATGTAGAGGATTCAAATATGTTCTCGTAGTTGTGTGTGCTCTTTCCCGTTGGACGGAGGCATACCCGGTTTCAGATTACACTGCCCCGACTACTGCCAAACAGTTGGTTCGAGAATTCTTCCCACGATACGGTTTACCACGTGTTGTTCACTCAGATAACGGCCAGCCGTTCTCATCCGAATTAATGAAACACGTTTCACTTTTGTTAGGCTATCAGTGGAAATTCCACTGTGTCCGACACCCCGAAGCAGCAGGTCTCGTAGAAAGACATAACCAGACTCTGAAAATAAGATTATCCAAAATATGCAGAGAGAAAGGTGTCGACTGGGTAGTAGCATTACCAGTTGCACTCTTTTACACAAGAATGGTAGCACACTCTCGAACAGGGTTATCCCCGTATGAAGTGATCTTCGGCAGACCACCAAATATGTGGGGGACGCCTATACCACGCAAAATAACTGATATTGACTGTAACATGCTGACAGATTACTTGGCTTCCTTGATGTCTGCACTACAATCTTGTCGTTCACAGGTAGCTGCAGCTTTTCCTGACAACACTGAGGTGAAACCCCATGACGTGGTTCCGGGAGACTTGGTCTTCGTGAGGAACTTTGATCGAAAGACTCAGCTGGAACCTAGGTGGAGGTCACCTCAGCTGGTGTTGCTCACCACAAGAACAGCCGTGAAGATCGAAGGCAGAAAGGGATGGATTCATTCAAGTCATATCAAGAAATTTCATGGACTAAAATCAGATGTGAATACCTCACCTTGTGTGTCTTCACCCATTGACTCAAAACTTCCTTTTGTGGAAAAAAGTGATTCCGAACGTTATAAATTAAAGCTCAGGCCCAATCAGTCGAGCAATTTGATTGTTTAAGTCCTCTCCAAGGTGAAGCGGTTGAATTGTCTCTGACATGTATCCCTTGGACCTGAATAGAGAAAGCACCCGAAAAATGTTGAAACGACAGGCGTACTGTAAATCACTGCGTAGTCATTGCATAGTGACGTTATTAATTTTATTTTTCTCAAGTCTTTTAATAATTACTGCAAGTATATTGTTGCACATATATTATCCTATTTCTAGACATGTTTACAATGTTACTGCTGAACATTCTTTTAGTGAATTACCTCCGCTTGAGTTGTCTTATAGATTTGCACTGCGCAATAACACTTTCATTAGTATGTTGCATCATTCCCATCAGGTTAGCAATGCTACAAATTGTTGGATATGTGGCCGACTCCCTCCCTATCAGAATTATAAAGGAATTCTACCTCTCTTTCCATACCCGTTCACACACAATGGCTCCTGTGGAGCATGGTTTAGTCTAATTAATTCCCTTGATTCGAATTCTGCAGTTTATCAAGACAACTGGGTATGGGGAAATTTGAACTTAGTTTTGCTTAAAGTCTGCCACCCTAACAAGGAGGGACTTCCCCAGAGAACAGGAACTGATCTAGAAAATGAAGTGTATGGATTAGGTAATTTTACGCTCAATCTTATGATCCTAAATGTCGAATCAGAAGCTACTTCAATTTTGCCCGCTATGTCAATATTTCCAGTAAAAGGTGAATTATGTATAAGAAAGAATGGTTCCATACACATGGGCCATAGTAAATGCACCACTGTAGTAGAATTTAGTGATCAAGGCAAGTCTACATTTAGAGCTTCCCGCCATTCCTATTTCATATGTGGTCAGACGGCATATGTACGTTTACCTCTAGATTGGGATGGTACTTGCTATATTGGATTCCTTTTGCCACCTGTTTTTCTAGCTCCTGCTGATTATCACAGAAATATTCATTTAGTATATAATAGAGTGAGGAGAGATCTCCCGATAGTCGATTACACTGAAACGGCATGGGAAAAATACACAGATTTCAATAAAGGTCTCTTTCCCTATATAGGTACCGTTACTAATAGTAAGCTGATACGTAGATTAACCAGAACCCTTGAAGCAGTAGTGAACGAAACTATTTCCGCCTTAGGCAATTTAACAGAAGAGCAGTCTGCTATGCGGATTGTTGTGCTTCAAAATCGTCTTGTCCTTGACGTCATCCTGGCCGATAGGGGCGGAGCTTGTAGGGTCATCGGATCAAGCTGTTGCATATTCATACCAGAAAATTCGCCATCTGTATATAAAGCCATAACCCGCCTTCATAAGATTGTAAGCCAGATACACCAGAATCCAGGCACCTGGACTTGGTCCGGTTGGTTTTGGAGCGTGTTATCAGCCTGGGGATGGAGAGTTCTATCCTTCCTAGGTGTTGGCCTTCTCATACTATTCAGTTGCTGCTTATGCCTGCAATGTGGACCAGCGATTTGTGGTCTGTGTGCCACATCGTGCATTCCACATCAAGATTTTCATTCAAGATCCCGGAAGAAGAAAGAAGAACAAATGATGCTATATGAACAGATCAATGGATTAATGAAGATTGATATCTCTTGACGGGCAAGTAGGGGACAAGGAGGGAATGTGGAAATATGGATTTTTCTGGTCAGTTATGTCCCCTATCTTGGACCCCAACGGTTCTATGTGCATGTTATAAGTACATGTATGTTCCCTCCAGTTCCAGTTATGAAGACGCAAATACATGTGCGTCCACCGTTAACATGTCCTCTGTTGATCCGCCATGAATGGGCCGGATATTCCATTCCTAAGTACGAAAGGCCACCGCCTTTATATGGTTCACTTATGCCATTTTTACAGTCCAGGCAAGTAGGCCCTGATTCTGTCATCGAACTCTTCTTGCTTTCTGTCTTTGAAGCTCCAGTTCGAGCCTGCATCTGTGACCATGAACTTTGTCTCATTCTCTGCGCGGCTCACGAAGCCTGACATCAGCTTGCTGCCTGCCAAGAACTGTATTTCACCTTCGAAAATTATCTGCTCCGCTCCCTGCCCAATGCATTCCTGTCTAGTAGCTTAAGTAAAACATTCTTCCAGCTACCAAGCAAAGGCCCGACTTCTCTGTCTTCATACAAGTAATTCATAGCCCTGTTACTATGGAAGATTCCGCCCTCGCATCTAGTGTAGACACTTAGACGCTTGTACACGCACTAACGGTCAGTATAGTCAGTATAGAATAAGATTCTACTCTAAGAGACCTCTCTTTTGGATAACATAGTTCTTTAAACATAGGATGTTAGATATGATTTGGGATTAGGTTGACTTGACCCTCCAGACTTCTGTCGCCACATGTAGAGCTAAATGTCAAGTCTCCTTCACCCCCTAGTTGCACGTCAATCACACGTCATACTGCTGCGCGCGCATATCTGCCAAGTATTTCTGCTGACATTGCGAAATTCTTTCATGTAACCACCCTCTTATGACATCACATCTGATGACGTTCTTTCATCACTCCCAGTTACGCCTAATTTTTGCTACGTATGAATATATTATCACCACTATCAATTGTTACGCCTCTTGTATTGGCCTCACTGTAATGCCTATTGTATAAAAGTAATTGATTGTCAATAACGTATGTACTTCACTTCCTGAACCTTCGTGGTGATGGAACCTGGAGCAACCGATTATAATCGACCACTGGAATAAAGCCCATTCAGAACCTCTGATACCACGGATTCTGCCTCTTATTTACTGAGCTATTTTTATTATGTTTCTGTATCAAATTAAGTCCCGGTAATTAAATTATTTACCACAGTAGTCTGCTCACCTTTGTGCCAGTCTGATTTGTTTGTCAGTGAGATTGAATTCTGAAAACAGTGACGTAGTATTGATTAAACGCCAAGGCACATAGCCTGCACGCAAGTTTTGTAAGGTCCAGCCCAATAGTATGATAGAATGTAGCTGAGACTGACCATGTTGCAACATGACCAAGTCTTGTTCCATGATGTCTCTGACAGAAGACACAATGCTGTCCAATGAATATATTCTGGACAACAGAGTCATTAATCCATTGTCTACTACAGAGAGAGTTTTCTCTAAATTAATATGATCAATTTCTGGTATTCGTTCTGCAGTCTCTGCTTGGGTAACCTTCCATGCTTCATTATAAGCAGCCTAGATACCGGCATATATAAAACGTTTTTGACGCGGTTTTCTTGGCCCTAGCAAGAATTCCCTATGGTCTGCGCCCTCTTGAAGCAAAGTTAAGTGTTGTTTTACATCCTTCAGTGTAGCTTTCTGTAGCCAATCAAGGCAAAGTTTCCCTACACTGTATGTTGTTACTACCCCTGGATGCTCTCTTTGAACATAGCGTGGGTCTGGCCTATTGATAGTGAAACCCTGTGTTTTGTTCAGGAATCGATCTTGACAGTTGTTTGTGTCTGTGGGCCAGAGCAACCATTTTTTCCATTCTGGATCTGATCTGTTGTGATGCAAAATATTATGTTCGCTGACCTCCCCCCGTTTAGTGCTATTACTTGCAGGTATAGGTATGGTCAGTGTGTTCATGTCTTTGAACCTGGCTAATCCAAGGCAAGACGTTTGTTGGACAGTGTCATTCGAAAACATAATTTGCTCAGGGATGATACAGACTCTAAACAAAGCTTCTACACCTGTACTTGCCAATCTTTTGTACCCCAGACAGATTTTGTCTCAAGGTTGTCTTTCCAAAAGTCGAAACCCTGTCTAGGCAGTTGGGCACTAAAGGGTGCAGAATAAATCAGTTTCGTATCGGTTAACATATTTTTCCGTTCCTGTTTTATTCACATTTTTAAAGTAAAACGTTTCTGGATTTGACAAGTTGAACCCTGAAAAATATAGAAACTTCATTGCAAAAGTTTTCGAACTACCCTTTGGAGGTGTAGGACAATGTTCCCATTGGTTATACATAAATACATTTCTAGGTGTTGCAGATTTATGCAAGAAATGATGACCATAGTGGTTATAACAATACATTTGTTCATAGTCTGATGAACACTCTAAATATTCATGATCTGTGAATACAGTAGACATCTCTAGATCAGACATCATGTTATTAACTGTCTCGAAGTCGCAATCATCAAAAAAGGTACTAGAGGTAATAAAGTCACTTAATGAAATCTTAAATAAATGTGGAATCTTCAAAAGCTCCGACGGGCTAAAAATGTCATATTGAGTTTGGTCCCAAACTATACCATCATGTATAGGAATGGCTGTGATGTTCACTGCCGACAAGTCTCTTGCTTCACGATGGGATGATTTGTGTAGCTGGAGAAGTTAAGTTCACTCTTTTACTTGCTGTGTCCATTTGAATATATCTTCCAATTATCAGCATACACAGAATCAATACCAGAGCTAACCAAAGTAGAAAGAAGAATATTCCCAAAACAATCCATAGTTCAATCCATGGTGAAACCAGATAAGTCTTTTTCAGGAGATGAAAAAAGTCTGTTGCTTGTTCTTTGAAAGTTCTTTGTGCTGGCATCGTTTCAGGTTCGCTGGGATCCTCAGAAAATGTATCAAAGTTAATGAAATAGCCAGAGGCAGTTCTGTCAATGGTTTGAATTGCATCAGGATTTGTTGAATTCGCTGGAACCAGTTGATCACTTGTCACTTTGTTGTAGACAGGTGTATCAGGACGAACTGTTATTTGGGTTTCAAGAGGGACAAGTTCCATAGCTTTGTTGCTTAGTCCTTTATTTCTCACTGTAGAATCGTCAAAGGTGATGAGTCTTTCAGTTTGAACCTCTTGGATTGTAGCTAGAGGAGTGCATCTACTACATTGGTGGTTGGCTTCAGGACCACGTTGTTTTGTTTTGTTCTCAGTTCATTTAAGTCCTGTAAAACAGCCAAACAATCTTTGATATCAAATTTCTTGTTTTCCATCACTGTGCCTTGCATATCAAGGTCCGGTACCAACATTCTAGTTCCAAATAGAACTTCGTGTGGAGTGACACCCCCTAGAGAACGTCTTGGCAAGTTATTAAGGGCGCGTTGGACACCATAAAGATGTTTGACCCCGAACCTAATACCCTAGCTGTCACAGACTGCTTTATGTCCCGTTTTTTTTCTTTCCACAACAGAATTTCCCTAATGATGGAATGGAGAAGAATACTGCAATGCTACGCCCAAACTGGCCATGGCTTCTTTGTAAGCTTGAAAGCTAAACGCAGGACCCTGGTCAGAATGTAGCATGCCAATTGCGTATGTGCCGATAAAGACATGCAAATCTTTTATAACAGTTTGAGCGTCAGCCGAGCGCTGAGGCCACATCCATAGGAACCTTGACTTAGTGTTTGTGGGATTGCATCTGTCCAAGAGGACGCCTGCACGTAGATAGTTTAATGTTGTCTAATAATGGTGTCTGAACTGGGCTGGCTATGTTGTAGTCAGGTATCTGGTGGCGTTCTGTACTTCGATCTCTATTGCAGTCTATGCAGTTATTGATGAAGATATGAATCAGTGTATTCATTCCTGGCCACCAGTACATCTCTTTTAGTTCTAAAATTGTTTTAGAGATCCCCCTGATGTGTCAGACCCTCTCCCAGATGTGCTTCCCAACTCAAAGCCGCTCTTCGTTCCATGTTTGGAATTACCCTATCCCCCACTCCAGGGATTCGGGCAAACGGAACATTGTTCGCATCAATTATATATGAGTGGAAATTTTTTAGGTAACGCTGCACCGCTGCCTTTGCTTGAAGCATTGACAGCCAGCATTATTTCACTGTCTATTTTTGAACAAGTGATTGCAGCTACAGAAGCCGTTTGCACAGCCCCCTTCGCGACTTCATCAGCCAATGAATTCCCTTCAACGTGAATGCCATCACGTTGATGACTCAGCGTGTGTATCACGTGAGTGTTTTGTAGTCCGTTTCGCAACTGAACTACTTGTTCCCAAAGCGTTTTATGCTTGATTGTGCCACCTTTTGCATCCTTGAAACCATTTTGAAGCAATTCTGTAAATATTCATTATAAGATTGGACACAGTAAAAAGAATCGCACACTATGAGTGTGGGGAATTCGCGATCCGTGTTTTCAAGTGCCATCTTGAATGCTTTTAGTTCAGCTCACTGAGCTGTACAATATCCTAGAGATTGCGTTTTTGTGACCATTGGTCTGAATTTGCCAAAGCGGATACGACCTTTAACGATCGCGCATGCTGCACTGTAAGCTTATTTACTCTCCGTAGCGGGTTGTGCAGATCCGTCAGTATAAATTATGAATTCGTACTGATCCAGAGGGAGACTTTCAGTAGGCAGAGGGCATTCGTGTTCGTATTGCAGGAATGCTTGTGTTTTCAAATAAGGATCAAAAACATATTCAACATCAGTTGCAGCAAGAGAATTAACCCATTGTATCCATCTCGAATGTAAAGTTTTTGCATTCGGAATGCTAGCTTTAGTAACTGCCTCTAAGGCTGGTACATGAGTCACAACCATAATGTGTTTCCCCTGTGCTAGGGCTCTTTCTTTTGTTATAGCGGTTTGAACTGCTGTCAGAATCTTTTCTGTAGAAGTGAGTTTAATTTGTGCTTGCGTATACAAGTGTGATTTGCATGCAATTGGTACTTTTTCACCTTCTTTAAAAGTTAAGTAGGTGAATCCGCATTTACCCGGAATGATTCGGATCACTAAGTTGCATAAGTTTACGCGTGTTTGCAAGTGTTTTGTTGCTAACGTGTCTGTTTGAAGTGAACGCAGAATTTCTGTGTGTTCTTGTGTCCAAGTTGTGGTTTTGAAATCAGGTTTGATTAATTTGTAGAGAGATTTAACCCTCTCTGCGTAGTTTAGAATGTAAGTTCTCCCAAAATTCAGGAAACCTAGAATCGACTGTTTTCAGCGTTTTTGAAGGTTGGAGCAGCGCACACTTTTCTAAAAAGTTGGCTACCAGGTTTTTGCCTTCCCTTCATAGTTCATATCCTAGGAAAAGGACATTTAGATGGGCAATTCTGGACTTTTTAAATTTGAATTTGTAACCCTCAGAGGCGAAGCCCAATAAAACGGTGTTCACCCTGTTCAAATGTCTGTCCAGGTCATCATCTGTCAGATATATATCATCGACATATGACAATGCCTCGTCATCATAAATTTGTAGTAACTCTGTTACTCTTGCTGAGAATAACCCCGGGCTGTTTTTGAACCCCTGTGGGAGTCGACAAAATTGACGCTGTCTCCCCATTATTGAGAAAGCGGTCAAATATCTACTTTCAGGTGCAATATTTTGACAAAAGAAACCATTTGAAATGTCTAATTTGGTTTTGTACTTTTTACGCACAATGTTATTCACTAATGCTGTACTATGTGCATTTTGCACTGCAAATGTAATACAACATGAGTTTAGGTGTCTGTAATCCAAAACTAGACGATATGTATTGTCTGGTTTTGGAAACAGGAAACAAAGGATTGTTCATTGATGAGGTGCATGTTTCAATCACCCCCTGGTATTCAAGTTGATCTAAGATCTCCCTGACTTGTTTTTTAGCTTCTTTCTTAACTGGGTACTGCCTTTGTGCAGTTGGTTGATTATTTAACTGGATATTGTGGTGAGGTGAGTCCTCATCCCATCCTACATGATCCTTGTATAATGCTGGGGCCTGGGCCACTGCCCATTTCCTGGCATAAGTATATTTTAAATGTATGGGGGGCGTGGCTTGGAGGCCGATGGCGATGGACGCGTGAGCCGAGAGCTCCGCACCCAGCCCGGCCGTCATCCTGTTTATTGACGCCCGGACCTGCCGCGAGTATCCCGGGGGCCGGACCTGGCCGCCCCCAACTCCCTTCACTGTGTTGCGGCCGGCCGGGGGCCGCTGCGGCTGGACTGACGCCGAGGAACGGCGGATGATTGGGCTGCCGCCGGCCATTTTGGGAGGCCTGTACCCGCGGACGGAGCAGCGGAGCGGCGTATCCGAGGTGCCGACCGGAAGTGCAGGATCGCCGGCGGAGACCACCGGCAGTGCAGGGTCAACGTCGGCGTATCAGAGGTGCAGACCGGAAACCACCGGAGTTGCAGGGTCAACGTCGGAGGCCCGTAGGCGTCTCTGCGGTGATGGTGGCGCCTGAGGCGCGACAGCGGAGTGTGGACACCGGGACCGAGGATCGGTAGGCAGCCCCGGAGCCCTTGCGGCGGACCCTGTGGTCGTGGACGGCCCCCGGTCCGCGGGACGAAGAGCGCGGCCCACTGCAGGGCGCTGGTTGGTGGAACGGCTGGGCCAGAGCGGCAGGAGCTGCGCGGTGGCGCCTGGAGCAGAAACGACCAGTCTGGTGGCCGGCCCTCCTGGAGAGCTGTGGACCTGTGGCTGGGGCGGACTGGTGAGCCTGCCTGTGTGAGGTGCGGAGGGTGGACTGGCCTCCCCCGGCCCCCTGTGCTGGGTCGGTGGGGGACCCCTGGTGGCTGAAGGGGCCACTCGGGCCGGCGGTGAGCTCAGCTGGGCCACGAGCGGGTTTGAAGTGCTGCCGTCCGCAGGCCGCCGCGGAGTGGAGGCCCTCTCCGGCGTAGCGCGAGCGACAGGAGGTTGGGGTAGCGGGACCCCGGACGTACCGCCCCTGAGCGGTGCGATGGGAAAGACACGCCTGAGGCAGGGAGCCGCTGCCCCGACCGGGGACACCTCTGGCGAGCGCGATGGCGACGAGACGGGGGATCCGTCAGGGGGCCTACAGCAAAAACAGATGGACCGGATCCTACAAGCCATCTCGGACACGAGGATTGCGCTGCAGAGGGACATAGCGCAAGTCTCCACGGACCTGGGGTTGCTGCGGGGGGATCACCGGAAGCTGGCCGACCGAGTCAAGCAGACGGAGGTCACGCTGGAACAGCTGGCGCCAACCCAGAAAGCCTCGGAGGCTGCCGTGGATGATCTGAAACGGAGAGTGCAGCTGCTGGAGAAGAGGGCTGAGGACGCGGAGGGACGTAATCGCCGCAATAACATACGGGTGGTGGGGCTGCCCGAAAAAATCGAAGGGACCGACATGCTGGCCTACTTAGAGACTTGGCTGCGAAAAGTGGTTGCGCCGGAGGGGCTAACGCCGTTCTACACGCTGGAGCGGGCGCACAGGGTCCCGGCCCGCCCCTTGGACCCGGGGAGACCGCCGCATCCGGTGGCTGCGCGTCTACTGCACTTCAGAGACCGGGACATTATACTCCAGAAGGCCAGGAATCAGGGTCCCTACCGGGTGGAAAACGCGTCGGTCTCTATCTACCCAGACTACCCCCTCGAGGTCCAGCGACATCGGTCATCGTTCCTGGCGATCAAAAAGGCACTCAGAGACGAGGGCATCCAATATGCGCTGTTGTTTCCTGCGCGCCTGCGGATTATGCTGGGCGGCAAGACATTCTTTTTCACCGACCCGGCCGCCGCGTGGGACTGGTTGGAGCTGCACAGAACCGGGACGGGGGCACACTCCGCTGGACGGGAATCACGGAGGGCTTCGCCGAAACCTCGCCGAAGCCGGCGTGCCAAGACTCGGCCGACTGGAAGGGGCTCCCCCTGGCATCACAGACGGAGCTGGAGCGGAAAGCAGCATTGCAGGCGGTCTCCGCCATCTCCGGCGCACTTGTGATCGCCCCTGCTGGGGAGCCGATCTCCCGCAAGGGGTCTGACACTCAACGTAGTGATGAGGCGGAGGAAGAGGACGAGGTGACGGAGCTGCCACATGTCACACCTGGGACAGCGGACGACATGTTGGACACTTGAACTGTTCCTGAAGTGCCGCTGACAGTAAGGAGGCTAGCTGGGGGCTGGAGGTGCAAACTGCTGTACTGCTGACTCTGCGCTGGGGATGGGACTGCCATGGATCTTTGGGGGACTGCCAGACTCTCCTTGATTGCGGGGTCGGGGGTGGGCTAGGGCGGGGGCACCGGGGGCGGGATAGGTCTGGGGAGGCGCGGTGGAGACTGGGCTGGGACTTCTGTTGGGAACACTTTCTGCACCCGTCCGGCCCCGGCCTCCCTCCCCTCACTCACACTAGTTGTGAGGCTCTGGTGGCTATCAGAGAAGTTGGTTAATTGTATTGTATTTGGATGGGTAACTACGGTTGGGAACCCGTTCTGGGGGCGGGAGGGACTGGGGGTTGTTGGGGAATTGCGAAAGGGTGGGGTGATGTCAGTGTGCCTAGGATGGGGAGTGGTTGGATAGTACATATTGCACAATGTGATGGCTACCCCCCCTGAGTTGAAGTGTATAACCTGGAATGTGAGGGGGCTCACCTCCATGACGAAACGTTGCAAAGTCCATGCTTATTTAGTGCGCAGAGGAGTGCAGGTGGCTTTTCTACAGGAGACCCATTTGGACCGGGTGGAGGGGCGGGCACTCCACAGGCGCTGGCGGGGTCAGTTGTTTTACACCACCTATTCCAAATTTGCAAGGGGCACCCTAATCTGGGTTAGAGCTGGTCTTCCTTTTCAGCCCCTCGCCTCGCAGGTGGACCCGGAGGGACGGTTTGTGGCAGTGCAGGGCCGGCTGGATGGGAGAGACGTGACGCAATGCAGCCTTTATGCCCCAAATATAGAACAAGCGGCCTTCTTCACGCGTGTTTCGGGCGCCTTAGCGGAGTATTTAAAGGGGCCGACCATACTTGGGGGTGACTTTAACTCCATCACTGATGTCCACTTAGATCGTTCTCACCCGCCCCTGACTCAATCCGCAATACATAGGATGGCCAGAAGTAGGCGGGACTGGCAGACTGCGTGGGGGCTGGTGGACACATGGAGGGAGCACCACCCACTGGAGAGGGACTACTCTTTTTACTCTGCCCCGCATGAGCTGCATGTGCGTCTGGATGGCATATTATGCTCTCCGGGCATACAGGCTCTGACTCGCCATAGTGAATACTTGGCGAGAACCATATCGGACCACAACCCATGTCTGATTATAGTGCACTGGAGTAGGCTGCGTCAGACGATACCCACCTGGCGCCTGAACCCGCGGATGCTGGAGGACTCGGTCTTCCATGCGGAGGTCCGGGATGGCATCACAAATTATTTTACAGAGAACTCAGGGACAGCGTCCAAGAGGGCGTTGGAATGGGACTCGTTCAAGGCGGTTATTAGAGGGATATGTATCTCCTCCACGGCCGGGGTCCGGAAAACGTTATTAGGAGATATAGAGAAGGCGGAGGCCGCGCTGCGCGGCACGGAGAGAGCACAGCACTTGGGGGAGCAATCCCAGGATGAGGTGGTTGTTGCGCGTGAACAGGTGGCAGTGCAGGTAGAGCGGCTCCGCTGTTTTGACTATAAGGCATACCTTGCCAGGGCGCATGCGGAGAGGGACAAAGTCGGGTCGCTTTTGGCCTGGTTGGCGAATCCAGATGCGCGCGGCTCTCCCATACTTTCGCTGACCACTGGGGAGGGGGTGACGGTGCACTCTCAGAGGGAGATTAATGGTCAGTTCTTGGCGTATTATGCCGCCCTTTATACTAATACCCTACACGACGCCCCTGGGGAACTGGAGGAGTTTCTGACGGCGGCCCACTTGCCAAAACTGGACCCCACTCTCAAGGAGGTGCTGGGGGGGGATATCTCGCTAGGCGAGATCCGTGTGGCGATCAAGCACATGGCGCACAAGAAGACCCCGGGCACAGATGGGCTCCCAGTGGAGTTTTATGCGGCCTATACGGACCAACTTGCCCCACAGTTACAGTCGGTCTACCGGGAGGCCTGGAAAGAGGGTCAGTTGCCTGCCTCAACACGTGAGGCGCTGATTATACCGCTCCTGAAGAAGGGAGGGGACCCGAGTGCCAGGACAGCGTATCGCCCACTCTCCATGCTCACCGTGGACTATAAGATCCTGAGCAAAATCCTGGCCACGCGATTGTTGGCACATATGCCCTCCTTGATACACCCTGATCAGGCTGGGTTCATCCCCCGACGGAACACGTCGACGTGTATCCGGAGACTATTGCGGGTTATGGAAGTAGATTGTCTAGATTACCCGGCCGCTCTGACGCTGTCAGTAGACATGGAGAAAGCCTTCGATAGCGTGGAGTGGCCTTACCTGTTTAGGGTCTTGCAGGAGTTCGGCTTGGGGGATGGGTTCGTGCGCTGGACGAGGTTGCTTTACGCTAACTCGGTGGCCAGGGTGCGAACGGGGACTACGATATCGGCCTCCTACCCGGTGAGAAGGGGTACGAGGCAGGGTTGCTCGTTGTCACCTTTGTTGTTCGCCCTGGTGGTTGAGCCCCTGGCGGCCCATGCCCGACTGGGACGCGCATATGCTGGGCTGTTACTGCGGGGGGAAACCCATTATATTTCCCTCTATGCAGATGATCTACTGCTCTTCCTGGCTGACGTGGAGGGGGCCTTACAGGGTGCCAAAGCGTTACTGAGGGACTTCGGTCACTTGTCGGGCTTGAAGGTCAACTGGGGCAAGACTTGTGTATACCCTGTTACACAGTGGGAGGAGACCCCCCCCGCCCTCGGGGCTATCCGCTGTGAAGCTCGCTGTCTGCCGTACCTGGGAGTGCATATCTACCGCACCCAGCAAGATCTGTTGGAGGGGAATGTTGGGAGGGCGGTTAGAGGTCTAGCGGGCAGTATTAGATTCTGGAGCACCCTACCTCTTTCGGTAGCCGGGAGGGTAGCGCTACTAAAGATGGTGGCGCTCCCGCGATTGTTGTATTTTTTCCGTACGCTCCCTATTTGGGTGCCGGTTTCGTTCTTCCGCAGGCTCACAGCCATGATCACAGGTTTTATCTGGGGATCTGGCAGGCAGCGGGTGGCGCTGGCCACGCTACGACGGCCCAGAGCAGAGGGAGGGCTTGCTGTGCTTGACTTCGAGTGGTATTATCTGGCGGCCCAGCTGCAATGGCTAACGCAGGCGGTGGCAAGGGAGTTTAGAGGTCCCGAAGACCCGTAGGGCAGGGTGATCCCGCGGCATGTCCTTTCTTTTATTGTCTTCCAGCAGCGACTAGAGTTGTCGCAACTGACGCTTGAGGAGCGGACGCTCCGGTTGTGTTGGAACCGCAGCTTGCGGAGGGTCGGCACTGTTCACCCCTACGCCCCGGATATCCCATTGGGCATGTGCACGGCCCTCCCCCACGGAGGGGACTGGTCGGGGCTGGCTCAGTGGGAAGACCTAGGGCTACAGATGGTGGGGGACCTGTACCTCAATGGAGCGCTCCAGCCATTCCAGGGACTGCAGGATTCCTTCGGGATCCCGAGGGGAGACTACCTACTCCACGCAGCCCTGGTGGCAGCCCTACAAAAGCACTGGAACACGGGACTTTCTGAACCGCAGACGGCTGCCGGCTGTCAGTATGTGGTCATGGCGGCGGGCACGGTCAAGGCCGTTACATGCCTCTATCAGAGAATGGCGATGGAACACCTAGCCCCGTTGAGTGCGCTGAAGGATAAATGGGAATTGGACATCGGGAAGCCCATTCCGGACTTGACGTGGCCCAGGTTACAGAGACGGGCCTGGAAGAGCACACGTAATGCCAGGTTTCAATTGGTGCAGTACTTTATCTTGCATAGGGCTTATTTGACGCCAGCTAAATTATTTCAATACTTTGGGGGTCCCGCTCCGCGGTGCCCTCGCTGTGGGGAGGAGGGGGCCGACTTTAAGCACATGTTTTGGTCCTGTGGCGTCCTCTGCGGTTATTGGGGGGAGGTCATTGATTGCTTGACCCACGTAACGGGGCGGGAATTGGGGGTGGACATGGGAGTTTGCCTGCTGCTGTGGTTCCCCCACACTCCACGCACGAAAGTCACGAGCAAGTTTTGCGACCTAGGGCTGGTGATGGCTAAAAGAGAAATTACCCTGAACTGGAAATCAAGAACTGGCCCCAGCTTTGAGAGGTGGAGAACCACCTTCACAAAATGGGCGGGTAGCGAGAGTACACTCAGGCTGCAGCTAGCATTGCGGGGAAATGATGAAAAAGCATTAGCCATGGCACATGCATGGGAAGCATTAGTGGTGGACCTCCGAGGGTGGGGCGCAGAAGCAGAGGAGGGCATTGACGCACAGGAGCAGCATGCAGCAGAGTAGCGGTGGAAAGGCTACTGACGGGTCACACGTGGGGGCGGGAGGGCTCCTCTTCTCCTTGCTGCTTGGCGCCTGATCATGGGGGTGGAGAGTGGCTCGCGGCCGCTCCCACGGCCAATCACGAGATGGACTTCTCACGGTACCTACGACTATGGCACACTGACATGCGGGTGGGGGGAGGGAATATTTGTGTTTGGGGAGTGTTGGGGGGCAAAGTATTGATAGTTGGAAGTGGTCTGCACTGTACTATGCACTGGAGTATATTACTAGGAGAAGACCAATGATATGCTGGTCATTGCAGATGGCTATTGTACTTGAATTATGCAATAAAAATTGTTTTTGCAAAAAAAAAAGTATATTTTAAATGTATTGGAACATTGTCGGAGAAAGCTGGCATAATGATGTCTTTTCCATGTGGGCACTCCCTAACAAATTCTGGTGGCCAGTCTCGTTCTACTAGAAGTATATCATAACCCCTTGAAAGATGCTCCCAAAAGAGTGCTGGTATGTCTCCCTCCATCCGGAGTGTTATTTCATATTATCTATGTGGAGAACTAACCCTGGTATCTGCAGTTTCAACTTGAATGTCCTCATTCATGGCCACTGTCTCCAGAAGCCTTTATTTTTTGGTTTGGTTTGGTTAGTTTTTCTGAACGTGTTGATCGTCTTTGGACTTCACGCATCCTCCTTGTTCTCTGACCGTCCTCTTCTTTTGGATGTCTGTGATGATATCTGAAAGTTACGAGAGGAACGTGTATCAGGATCTTGATATCTGTCAGGTTTTCTCAAATTATCCCTATTCCTGAGGTAATACCTCCTTTCAGAGGGCTCTTTTTTGGGGAGTCCTCCCTCGGGAATGAGAACGTTTCTCTTTGGAAGGCTGTTTGCTATTTTCCCACTTCTTTTTAGTAGAGGTAGGAGTGTTTTTAGGAAAGACCTTATCAGGACTTTCAGACAGTTGTGGTTTAACTGGTTTCCCTCCCAAACTGTCTCTGCCTAATTCTTCATAGGATTTTTCAATTATTCTGGCTAGTTCCTGTTCTTGTTCTGTTACATCAAATTCCCTTAATTTCTGGTGGATTGCCACTGACGCTGCTTCTCCTTTAATATTAGATAATATTATTGTTGATACCTGGTCGAAATCTTTCAGTAACTTCATACCTAAATTCAGAGCAGGCTCTGCCCCTTATTCGTTTTGAATCTGTTTCAGGACATCAGGTATTACTGCCATAGACGGAACACCATGTGTTTTTGTGTAGATTGCAGCAAAGACTGTGCCCCAAGTGGTGCAGTCTTCCAGATGTTGTGTGATCCCCATTGGTAGATAGATTGTTAGAATTCTGTGTTTCTCATAAGGGCTAGTATTAGGAAATACTGCTTCGATTTGAGTAATTTTTTGAGCTATTCAGAATGGAATTTGTTCACGTTTTATGAGCATTTTACCCATGACTGCATGTAAAGTCTGTGGAGTGATTTTTAGTGTATTCCCCTGATGAGGGGCTGGAGTTTCAATGGTTAATGGTAAGCCTGGGCGAAGCACTACGCTACGCTCGCGTAGTTTGCGAAGTTCGCGCTACTTCGCACTACGCGAACTGCACGTAGCAAAGTGCGAACACGCGTAGCGTAGTGTTGCGTAGTGCTGCGGTCATTTTTTGCTTGCTCGCGGTCCTCAACGTCAAGTTGGCGACCGCGAGCAAGCAAAATGACATCCCGGCGAGACTTTTTCCTTGTTCGCGATCAGCAACATCAAGTTGGCGATCGCGAGCATGGAAAATAAACCTCCCGGCGAGATTCCCAACGCGAGGAGGTCAGGTTTCTCATTGCGAGGGGTCGCGTATGCTCGCGACCGCTCGCGATGAGAAACTACCAGTTCGCGTTGAGAAAGCTGCCGCTCGAGTAAATATCTACTCGAGCAGCAGAAAACTACAGCTCGCACTGTGCAAGATGCCATTTTCAATGATTGCACAGTGGCGGTTGCTTGTCCGCACTGTGCAATCATTGAAAACAACATCTTGCACAGTGCGAACATGTTACAACGCAGTTCGCGAAGTGCTACGCGTAGCTCGCGTAGTGCGAACTTCACTTTGCGTAGCTTCGCGAAGTGCTACTTCGCGAACTACGCCCACCCTTAGTTAATGGTGGTTGGACTGTGAAAGTCCGCATGACATATTGAACTAATTGTCTATACATTTTAATTAGCTCCTTGAGTTGAGCTAGTAATTCTACATCTGTCATTTCTTCGATGTCAGGATGAGGTGTGTAGCCGGCTAAAATCGGCCATGTTGCTCCTGGTCTACCTAGTGGACCAAGCCTGGTAATGTGATTGTAATGTTTTAGGCGCCTTTAAACCAGAGATCATGCTCCTGGTATGTGAGTGGAATTTCAATATCCTCGAAAGGAGTATATTCCTCAGGTGGATCATCTTCTTTGAAGAAGTGAAACAAGTTTGTTACTGGATTTGATTCTGGGAATACTATCCATGAATAGAATACCTCTGTCTGGTGAAATTCATGTGCCTCTATCACAAAAACTGCTCTACCACCTCTTGGTGTTAGGCCCTGTTTTATAAGTTTTAGAGTGATGGCTCTCCTTAAATTTGGATGGATGTTTATAGCATCCTCGTCGGTTTCTTGAAAACCTGTACGATTAAAAGCTGCCGTGACTTGGTCAGCCGCAGCTCCACCAGTATGGGTGTTTGTGCCATTTTCGGTCATTGTTTAATGAAAGTTTCAGAGCAAGTTTCAAGGGGACCAAAGATAAGATGCACAATATTTTTGGAGCACTGTATCCTTCAACGTTGAACAAACCAAACAGCTAATACGTAGGATTTTTGTTCTACTCATCTATGGCGGATATTATCCCGACCCACTCCAGACGTCTTATGGAGTATTATGAGTAGAGGTCTCTGAGAAAAGCACGACTGAGTTATTTCAGTATCTAGCGTTAAATTAGTGCCTTACCAAACTGTTGGGTACCATGTAGTGTAGTTCCTATATCCCTGACAGGCTCTGTGCTTTGGAATAATATACACTATAGATTTGACATAGGACTGAGGTCAGTATGTCTCTATCGAGTACATTAAACTTAATTACTTGTGTGTGCCAGCTAATTCAGAGGTCACTAGAAACTTCTCGAATAAACAAGAAGGGATTAGTTTTTGACAGTCGCATAAACATGACAACTTTGTTTCCCTTAGAGTTGGAACAATCTCAGAACCATGGAAACAATAGATAAAAGTTTCACTCAGTCAATCGTGCATGCTTCGTTTCTACAGAGTTGCACAGAAATAGAGAGACGGGCGTTTCAATAAAAAGGGTTTATTGAACAGTCTTATTTCTCATGCAAGAGATATGAACTGCTACAATCGTAAGACAGGCTGCGAAGTACAATATGTACAGAGTTAGCAGTAAGATAAAATAATACTGCAATAGCATGGTTTGTGGGTATGACATATATTCATAAAATGCATACATAAATAACACAGGCTAAAATGTGAATACTCATCTGATGCTTCTAAATTGTTCTACCCCAGTGTACCTAACCAAAGTGTAGTACGAGCTAAGAAGTAGGTGCTGTTTTCTAAAGTATAGCTATCTATAGCATAGTTTTGCCAAGAGTTGCCAAAAGTTTCTCTAAATTCTAGTCTGCTCCATACCTTAGAATGTGCGAGGTTGGAATCTCTTTCCGGGACTCGATGTCTAACACCCCGCAAGGGGAGTCAGAAACACTGGAGCTGGATTCTCTGTGAGGAGGATGACAGCGTCTGGTCAGTGCATCAGGCTGGATTCGATCTCCTTCCGAACTTGCCGTGGCGAACCGCAAGTAAGCAGTCGAGCTGGACCGTACCGGAACCGTGGTTTGCCAAGGTAAGTGCAGGTATATTTATACCTTGAAGGTGTTTAGGAATGCCTGTATTGACGTAAAAGTCGGGCATCGGAACGTCATGAATGAACCCCTAAGGAATAGATGTTCATGCATACTAAATAAGTTCTTGGAGAAATCAATATCCAAGCAAGGAAATTCCTAAAGGCTTAAGAGTCTGGTTTTCCAAGAACTCGTTGTGACGTGAATAGACGGATGTAGGAGACCATGCCTGTATTTTGTTAGCATGGAAAATGCCTAAATAAGGGCTGGATTTTCTATGCCTAAATAAGGGCAATATGAATTGTACCTATATAAGGGCATTAATCAGGAATCTTATATACGGAATCTAAATCTACACACAACAGGAGGTGGGTAGTGTAGTTGTCTTGGAAATAGCGATGTTTTCAACTGTCGTCTGAAGTGTATAGGCTCCGGGATGCTTCGAATGCTGGCTGGTAGTGAGCTCCAGAGCTTGGCAGCTTGTACTGTGAAAGCAGTGCCTCCTACAGATTTTTTATGGTAAGGTAAAAATGATGATAAGTGGTGCAAGCCTGGAGCGCAATGTCCTGATTTGTTTGAATTGCATGAATTTAGCTTCTAAGTACAGCAGTCTTTTTCGTGGAGGCTCTGTGAACAAATCAAAGTGCTGTGAATACTGCCCTTCTTGCTATAGATAGGCGGTGGAATGATTGAAAGACTGGAGTCATGTGTTCTCTTGGGTGAGGGCAGGGAACACGTTTTGCAGCAACATTTTGGCTAAGTTGTATTGTGAATATGATGAATCCAGGTGTGCCAAGGTATAGGCTGTCAATTCTTATTCTCCGGTGAGGGTGGGCAATCCATGATGCACCCCTCGGAGAAGCAACTTTTCCCACATGGTTATAGTTCCTTTAAAAAAAATGCCTATTGATAGGAAAATAGGGAACTGATAATAATTGTTTATCGCTGTTGTAATTTTAAGTACTTTGCACATTAACCACTGTTTTTGTAAATATTGCTGCACTGTTTTGTTTGTCTATTCACATTATTTTTGTTTGAAAATCACAAGTTTTGTACTTAATATGTATCGCATCTCAGGCATGAAGTGAATGTCCATAAGAAATATGTTTGAATTAATTATGAAAGAAATGTAATTCACACATTAGAAGCATATGAACCTAGCGGTCATTGTTTTTTTCCGCCCAAAATAAATAGCGGTAAAACAGACAACCAGGTACCCTTTCTTGTTTGTACTAAGGTATAGGCTGTCAGCATAGTCAAACTTGGAGGTTATGATTGTGAGGATGGCTTGCAGTTTCTGTTGGTATCCAATGTATGAGAGGATGAAACATAGTATTTTAATTGTGTAGAAGGCATTCTATTTTACGTTTTCAACACATAGGTCTGAATCCCTGGTTACCAATAGGTTTCTTTCTTCTCTTGACATTTTTGGAGGGGCCTCATGTTCCTTAGGCCGTTTGGCGATAGGCTGGTGTTTCTGTCCACGGGGCATAAGCTCTGTCTATATAGTATTTAGCTTTATATAGTTATTCATTATCCATGTGTTTATGGCCAAAGGCAGTCATCAAGTTTCAGAGGTCTTCCAGAGCATCAATTTTTAAATTTGGGTGTCATATTCATGGTTGTAACAGCTGGGGTTGAATGATTTAATCAGCTTTGGTAAGTGGGTTAGGCAGATGGTGAATAATAGAGGGGATATGATGGACCCCTGTGGGATGCCATAGTGTTGTGTGTGAGGAGCTTTTATTAGTTTACTGTCACAGCTGTGAGGTCAATAATTCAGTGGGCAGTAGATGAACTTCCTTCTCACGTTTCATATATGTATGATATGTATGTCAAACAAGAATTTGCTGCGTGAAGAGATTGCACAATGTACTGGAGATTGAGTCATGTTGTTCTTAAGACAGTAACTTTCACAATATTTCCTATTTCTGATACAAAAGTGGTTGTCACTGTCTAAACCTACCACTGCATCAGAAGCCATGTCCAACCAGGAAACTCCTGGTTCCAATATGGCTTGGTGCTTTGATTAGCCTTTTGTGCTGGGGCGGAGTTATCAAAATTCAGATGCAACCTACATTTGACTGACATTGCATTAGCCCACACTGACCTGTTTTTGAATATAGCCTGGTGAGATAATGCTCTAGAGATCGTTATTTTGTTTTCAGGAGTCAGATAGTTTTTAGGTTAATGTGCCTGCTGCAAAGGGCTGCAAATACCCTAACCAGCAATAGTGTGAATCTGAAATGATCCAATACAGCATGCCATGTCAGAAAGGGCTGCTATAACAGACTATTTTTCAAAAACTATTTTATATCTAGATAGCACTGCCAGGCTTAACATACTGAGGATTCATCTGTTTGAAGCAAATATTGTGGAAACCATAATCGGGGCATTTGAGGCTGAAAGCAGTTGTGTTATAGTTGACTTCTCTACACATCTCCACAGGACATTGACTAACATTTTGTGATTTTGTATATTGTAATGTAAGATCTGTGTAGTAAGAATCTGCTTTTTGAAATGTATTGACTCCTTTGAAATTCTGCTTAACTTTATCTAATTTATGGGTATTGCCATAAATTGTTGTTTTGAAGTCCTATAAAAGTAATGTACTAAATGCACAATATTTGGTGGGAACATTTGTGGTAGCATTTGTAATGGGAGAAGTGTGGGAATGCTGGGTGATAGGAAATTCTAAGATTTAGCCACAGTTTGATTTTTGCAAGTCATTCCGTGTAAGTAAAAGTAGTGGGCTCTAAGCAAGCTACATCTCCCCAGACTACCCTAGGCACCTTGTTTTTAGAAATGTCTGGACCTGGCAGGTTTTCCTGGATGCCGAATGGTCCCTGGTCTAAACCCTGCAGCTACCCACATCCAGAAAAGGAGAGAAGATTGAGAGAAAAAGGAGAATAAATAGAAAAGAGAGAGATGATAGACAGGAATGGAAAGCCAGATGCAGCAGCAAACAGAACGGGATAGTGGGGAAAAGGCTGAGAGAGCCAGTGGGTACAGAGATTGGGACACAATAGAGAAAGTAAGAGAGAGCCTAAAGGAGCACAAGGAGAGCAGGTAAGCGTAGAGAAATGGTAATTCTAGATTATATGTGGAGTTTATAGCTTATCATGTTTTGTCCAATTCACCTGGCCCAATGTGATTTCAAAGGAAACACAAGGAGATGATAGACGAAGAGCTGAAACTTTTCAGACACACACCCCGGTCACAGATCTGGGTTGAAACCATCATCATTCTTTAGCTCACTGCGCCACCCCAGTTCTGACCCAGCCATGTGCAAATCAGTCTGGACCCTGTTCCTCATGGGAACATCCAGCTTCAACTGCCAAGCCAGATCTTCCCTGGACCAGAAACAAGCATACTGCAACCGGTTTTGGGGTAACACCCCCCATAAGCCAGGCTAGCTTGAATCCAGTGACAAAGTGAGCAAAGGAACCACGTCTGCGCATACCCTGCTAACTTACGGTGAACAAAGCAAACACAAGGAGATGATGGACGGAGTGCTGAAACTTTTCAAACACTCACCTCCAGTCACAAAAATAGGTTGAATCCATCATCATTCTTTAGCTCACTTCACCACCCCAGTTCAGACCCAGTCATATGCAAATCAGTCTTGACCCTGTTCCTCATGGGAACAGTCCAGCCGGGAACTTCCAAGCAAGATCTTCCCTTGATCGGAAACAAGCATCCTGGGACCAGTTTTGGGATAACACCCCTCATCAGCCAAGCTAGCTTGAATCTAGTGGCAAAGTGAGCAGGAGACCTGCGTCTGGGCATACCCTGCCACCTTAGGGCGAACAAAGCAAACACAAGGATATGATGGACAGAGAGCTTAAACTTTTCAGACATACACCCCCAGTCACAGATCTGGGTTGAAGCCATCATCGTTCTTTAGCTCACGTCGCCACCCTCGTTCAGACACAGCCATATGCAAATCAGCCTTGACTCTGTGCCTCATGGGATTAGTCCAGCCCAAACTGCCACACCTGGTCTTCCCCGGACCAGAAACAAGCATCCTGGGTCTCAGCATAACACCCCTCATCAGCCAGGCTAGCTTGAATCCAGTGGCAGAGTGAGCAAGGGACCCACGTCTGGGCATTCCCTGCCAACTTGCAGTGCTCCGTCCATCATCTCCTTGTGTCTGTTTTGTTCTTCCGAAGTTGGCAGCGTATGCCCAGAGTTCGGCCTTTATCTGCACCTGTAGTAATGCCGAACAATATTTTTGCAAATAAATATTTTCCATTTCTAGTAGAAATGGCAGGTTTCCATGCTTTCTATATTCACCACTCAAAAAGTGCATGCTTGTCCACTAAGCCACATTCTTGAGGATTCTATGCAAGAATTCCTCTGCATGAGAAAGAGTAGAGAATGTCCATAATCATGCTGCTGACTGCTAATCTATGGCTTCTCTAATTAGAGATGAAACTAGTGTCTTCAGCCAGGCCACAGGCTTCAATTGGACCCATCTCAGGCTCACACAATAACCTATCCTTTACCATGCCTACCTGTCTTGCTGGTGGACGTCTAATGAAGGTCTCCTTTTGTACAACACCTTTTGCACAACCTGCCTCTGACTATAAGGGGTGTATGCCAATGTTAGGGACTGCTTCAAGTCCATACAATTTTGACTAGTGCTTTTGATCAAATATAATAGAACTATCCATCTTTTGTCACAACCTTCTAATGAAATTTATTGTGGGACCTTCCAAATATCATCTGTAAAATGATATTTAAATTCTATTTAGTTTCCACCTTTGTTGCAGCCCTAAAATATTTAAAACACACTGTTTGTGACTAGTTTCCTAAAGAGTTCTGGATGGATATGCTCTCTGCTCTGTAAAGTTAGTTTAAATTAGTGGTAAAAAAAAACTCTGCCGCACTACGCGGGGTTCCGTGAGTGGGCAGAGTTGCTTGTTCTGCCCGTTCGTGTAATGTCCCTGCCGTATGGTAACGCAGATAGCGTGTTCGGGGGGAAATATCATGCGAACTGCACCACGCGGTTGCGCATGCCGCATGGGCATGCCCATCTTGTTTTCTTCTCTCTCTTATGGTGCTGGGGCCTACTTCTCAATCCTGCTTTAAACTTTTCAATCTTTCTTTCGAAAAAAAAAAATCTGATCTTTTTTTATCTATTATCTTCCCCTGTGTCGTCTGAAGTGTATATTTTGTCTTCTCTACTTTTTGTGTGTTTTTAGTGCATTTTGTACTGTTTCTATATTGCTTGCTCTCCAATTTTTTTACTTCCTTTCTTCTTCTCCGCCCTTCCTTTTTTACTTTCTACATTTTCTGTTCCGCCTGACCCCTCAGCATCATGGCAGGGAGTGCAACAAGGGCAAAGAAGGCAGCTTCCACAAGGAAGCCGGCTCCCGGAAGAGGTGCAGCCCCGGGCCTTGTTTTCGGGGGTGGAGGTGGCGGCACTTGTTTTTTTGTGCAGCGCCACCTCCCCTTCACCCTGGCAGCAGAAGGCAGGCCTGGGTCTGGGTACGAGTGCCGGGAGCACCAACAGGAGTGAGCGAGGGTGCGCCGGGCAGTGTATTGCTGCTCTGGGGTCCAGCGCACCCATAACCAACTGAGGCACTGGTGGTCCGATATCTTGGAGAGAGAGCTGGACCTGCTAGGTGTTGAGGTCGCGGGGCTTGGTGAGTAGTTAATTGTTATTGCAAATAATATTTTTTTTCCAAATCGCAGTTGCTGCTGCTCACATGCAGGTAAGTTACATATAAAAATCTTATATTATGTGATCGTTATTCTTGACAGGTGCTTGGCACTACCTAATTGTACATGTTAGCAACTTTGCGCTTGCTTGGGCTGATTATGTAATAGAACTTAAGTTAGGTAATGCAGACTAGAGAGACTCCTTTCCTTTGTCTTGTCACTAAGATAGTGGTAGCTAGTAAGTTAGTTAATATTAGTTAGTAATTTAGCGGAGTGCATCCTCTCACTTAGGTCCTTGACTACTTAGTAGAACTTTTTTTGTGGTTGCTATAGTGAGTGAATAGCAACCAACCAATTTAGTGTATGCAA
Source organism: Triturus cristatus (assembly GCF_964204655.1). NCBI lineage: Eukaryota > Metazoa > Chordata > Amphibia > Caudata > Salamandridae > Triturus > Triturus cristatus. Next base: position 411,185,525 of record NC_140590.1, read on the forward strand.
TATGCATACGTCCATCTATGCATTTAGACTAAATGCAGACTTAGTGAATTGGCCAGTCGAAGGAGATCGAGATGATTGCAAATGAGATTGCAACTTAGAAGCAAATATAACATTTTTGCAATTCATTCCAAAGTATTTGGAATAGGTGGGCTAGGTAGGTTTAGGATTCAGGAATTGGAATGGAACTGTGGAATAATAAAGATAGGACGGTCCCCGACCACAATAATAGTCTACTACTACTACTAGTCGATCTGATTTAGAAAGAGCAATGTTATTACAATTGCCGATTCCTGTCAAAAACAATTTGGAGCGATTAATTTAATATTTATTTAACACCAATCATTTTTTGTCTCTTTAATTATGTCTTACATCAGCATCCAGGGACAAGAACACAACGTCTTCGTTGGCGGGTGCCGGAGCTAGAGGTGCCTCCCAAGGCCAGCAACGCTCCTCGTCAGATGGCTCTGCTGGCCCCAGTAGGTCCTCCTGTTGTTAATATTGATAATTTATATATATATAATATGTATTTCCCTAACTTTTACCGCTGCTTATTTTGAACTATATTATTTCTGTTTCCTAATTTTATTTTTTTCCAATTCCTCTTCGATCTATCTGTTTCTAAATTCTTGTTATCCCTACATTACCTACTAACTTAGTTATTTATATTTCTAGTGTCTGTATTCTTTACCTCAAACTGCCTCTGCTCTGACTCTGTATTAGTCTGTCTGTAGCTTGATTTCTTCTGGTTTTTCAGTCAGCTTTCCCTCTCCCCATATATATTTTGTAGACTGCCTAGTGGTGGTACTGTAAAACTTAGATAACCCATTGGTCCATACTACTAGTAGTACTAGTACTACTACTCTGCTGTGCAGATTGCATGCCCTAGTAAAGTATTCTATGCATGTTTGTTGAGATGAGAAGGCTTTCTTTTACTTTCCTATGCTCAATCAGTAAATTATGGTCATGTTGGACACCCCAAAGTTGTGTCTACACTTCTTCTCATTTAGGCCTAGTAGTATTATATTAGCAGTACTTGTTGATGAAATGATTACTGTGCACCATGGCCGGAAGCAAGTATGAGGAGGAGGAGGAGGAGGAAGGTACCATTACATTTTCAAATTAAGAAGACATTATGTCTGATTGTCCGTCTAGTTGGCCACTCTTTTTCTTTTCAAAAACTCAGATTCGCTCAAACTCAGACTCAGATCCAATAGCTCCAGCCACTGAGTCCAGTCCTTTGGGTTGTCCTATTCTTGGGAGACTTTTCAAAATGCCCAACCAGATATTTTATTATTTTTGATGGGACAAACTGTCTACTCTAGTCTGTGTAGCTGTATTGTAGTGATGTGTGTGGTGTATGTATTGTATTTTCAATCTTGCTAGTGAAAATAAATAAATCGGGGGAGGCGTGTATGGCATCTAAAAAATGTGTAACATCTTTTCTAGGTGTACCGACCACCAGTGCCGACCCAGTGTGGGAGGCGGCACCAGCCAGGAGAGAGCAGATGTGGCAGCTGCAAGGGGTGAGCCAGCAGCAGTGGAGGGCGGTGGCAAGTCCTATTCCTAGCTCATTGACAATCAAATGTACACACTAACATCAAGGGTGTACACTGTGCTATTGTGAACAGTTGAAGACGACACCCTTTACTTGTTTGGCATTCGCGGGAGTTGAGTAACTAATGGCCTCTTCTCTTCAACTAATCAGAGAAAGTTTTATGAAGAAGACTAAGAGTCAGAGCTTGATAGGTTGATGGAAAGGGGAAAGAAGGATGGAAGGAGGGAGGATGGGCGGCATGTAATATATGACTGGCAGAGAAGCATGCTGTGGATGAAGGGCGCCCAGGATGCATATAGTTGGCTGATAGGATGCATGGGTGGGTGAAACTGTATGAGTGAAAGAAATCCTCTGGGGACTTTGATAGGTCAAACTGAAAGGCAAGCAAGGACGCATGGGTATTTAAATGACAAATGTATATTGGTGAAAGGTTTGTTGACAATAATAGCCATGTTTGGATGGATGGATGCCTGGATGGTATTTAATCATAGGGGAAGACTGGATGAAGAGAATGTAAAAGAAAATTAAACAGTACCAGAGTAGCAATGCCAAGGGTGAAGAATAAAAATAATGCTAGAAGAACAATACAATGATAAATGGAAGAATCCCTGGGGAAGAAGAATAACAAAGGTTTTCTTTTCTCAAGGTTTTTGATTCTAAGGTTTGAGGTTGTATTTCAGACTACTCCCTTGACTCACAGTAGTTTTGCAAGCAGAACATATATATTATATATGTATGTACCCACCCATCATCAATCACCTCCCTGCGAGTCTGAGGCCCACTCCCTCTGTACCCATGTTATTTTGACAGCGTCAGCCATGTGTGGTCTATCGGCTGCATGGTTATTACAATAGTAGTACCTCAGGTCATGTGATGTCTTGACGTATATCTTCAATCATTCATATTAGTAATTAATCATATAATCTGCCATGGTGTAGTAGTCAGGGTAAAATTAAAATTGAGCAGCATCACGAGTATGTCTGTCTAAGATTAATTTAGCTAAACAAGAGAGAGAAGAAGAATACTTGTCTACTCCATATCGCTTAATGCCTGAAACTCTAATCACATCCAAATCTTAAGGGCAGAGGAATCAAGGATACCACAAATGTTAAGTGTTGCTGGTGCTACTGTGCCTCTATAATTTTATGTGTATAATTTTATGTGTTACTGTTTTGCGAAGAGCATTGGGTATAATTTTCTTTTTTTCTTTCTTGATATAACTTCTCCTTCCCAGATAGCAGCCAAGACCCGGAAATGGAAGCTGGAGGCCATCAGGGCAGAATATCGCTGGCTGGTGGCTCTGGCAGGGGAGGAGGAAGAGGCAGCAGCTGCAGCCTCTAATGTTCCGGGCCCCAGCTAGGCCCCGCCAGTACCTCTGGTGGTACAGCACAGTGGTTCGGCAGCCGCCCGCCGCAAGTCAACAACTGCTGCAAACCCCTGTTCATGTAAAACCTTTCAGCATTGCATGCTCCTTTGGATGGCGCACCTAGAGGCCATGATGGAAGAGCTCTTTGACCATCTTGAGCGAAAGATCCGGCTCCTAGCCTGCTGCTAGATGATAGACCTCTCTTGCCCCTTTTTAAATCTTTTTTTGGGTGGGTAGGACTTGTTGGGGAGAGGGTGGGAATGTGGGAGTTTGGAAAAACGTGGGTGTTCTATTTTTATGGACATTTGGATTTTTTATGGACAATTGGACTTTTTACTGGACATTGGTTGGGGTTAGGGAGAGGGGTGGGCAGGCGCGTAGCTAGGGGGGGGCGGTGGGGGCGGACCGCCCCAGGCGGCACTATATTTAGGGCGGCTTTTATAATTTATTTAGGGACACAGTGTCACTAAATAAATTATAAAGTCCGCCGCGGCCGCAACGGCGCGCGCGGCCCACTTTGAGTGCAAGCAGCGCGCTGCGCACTGCGCGCACTGACCTACTTGGTTGTAGTGCGCCAGTGCGTCAGCGCCTGCTGCTGCAAAATTGCCACCATAATGATTGTTGATGACCGTTAATCTGCCCGCACGGCGCCGCCCGCGTATACTGGTCCCATCCATTCCCAGCCTGCTCCAGGGCCGTCAATCTTGGAGAGCGCGCACCAGCGCTACCAATGACGGCCCTGGGCTACATTTTTGCCCGGCCCTCGCGATGAGAACGTAGCGGTGACGTGTCACGCGCTTCACCACTACGCACTCTCGTGAGGACCTTGTGGCCTGGGGCACTGTGCTCTGCTGCGTCCGTGGATAATTCAGTGCAGTAGTAGGTAAGAGAATGTGCTTCTTTTCTTTTAAAAAAAATGCGCAGGTCCAGCAGGACACGTACTTCGTGTGCGCTTTATTTAAATAGTTTTTATCAATGTCATGGCCGATGCAGGACAACAATAAGACAATAAAAGATGCCCCAATAACGCTGGTGATGAACGCTTTGTGTGCACTGTAGATACTCTTTGAACACTTTGTGCACGCTTTGTGCGATCTTTGTGCACGCTTTGTGTGCACTGTAGATACTCTTTGAACACTTTGTGCACGCTTTGTGCGATCTTTGTGTATGCTTTATGCGCTCTTCACATTTCTGCCTCTTCGTCATCTTTCACCCGTGACCCTTCACTTGTCAGCGTCCAGTGCCGTTGACAACCCTCAAAGCTGATTTATTTAAAGTTATTAAAGTCACAGAACTATAGATATATAATACACAGAGGTGCAATATGCCATGTATTGCCATTGCTGGATGGGGGGGGGGGGGGGGGTTCGGTTCAAGTGTGGGTCACGAGGCCCCGCCCTCCCTTCAGCAGTTGCCATATTTATTGCGCTCCGTGGGTCCGCATCTTATGTCTGTTTTATGCCAAGAGTTTTTCCACGAGCAGTATTTTCACAGAGGAAGGAAGGTGTGTAACGGAAGACCAGGGGTTAAGTCTGTGCAGTGACGTGCATTCCACTGCTCGGGTCTTGTGAGCAGGGCCGGCTGTAGCGCCGATGATGCTGGGGTGACAGTCTGTATTGACGCCCTCCCCGTGGGCACCCTCTCCACGAATTCCGCACTGCCACCCTCCAGCAGTGCCCTCATACCTCCACACAGCCTCTCTGAAATACATTTCATTTTTTAAAGCGCTTGTCATAGCTCACTCACACTCAGTTCTGTGCTCTGCAGCAGGCACATAACCTTCTGCGCTACTTTATGATGCGTCAAAACTGCCACTAGACAACATTCCGATCTCTCAGCAGCAGAAACATTAATCACCAGACTTAACTTCACATTTTTATTTTTGCCTGAAATTGCTGTACGTCCAAAGAAGTTCACTGCTTTTAAACCCATAAGTTATTTGTAAACACAGCGCCCCCATCAAAGTCAGGGTCAGGTGCAGCTGCACCGGTCGCACTGCCCTGGTTGTGAGTGTGATCGCAGGTGCTCTCCTCTGGAGATCCAAGAATAAGACTTGAGGGGTACCCAGCTCGCTGTCTCCAGCGATGTTAAAAAGGCAGAGTTAAAAATCTTGGGGGTGGGTGGTAAAGAATGGGCTGGGGGTACATTCTAGAGAAAAGGGTAAAATGACTATTTACTATCCAAAGGGGGCACTGAAAGGGGACACCATCATTTGAGGGGCAATAATGGACAAGAACTCATAGGTTTACTTGACATAGAGAGTTCTCCTGCATGAAAAGATGCTTTAAAACTCGAAGGTTGGATTTGTGGCAATGCTGAAAGGCCCCCTAGCGGCTGCGAGAGTTGTGTCCCATGAGAGGGGTGTGAAGGGGACGTAACGCACCCACGACGCAGGATTAACCACTCTATTTAATTTTGTTATTTCATTTGCTTTATACAGCGTTGACAGTTGAGACTACCAGAATGTCAGCTTCAGGGCGCACACGCTGCAGCGGGAGGTGGAAGTGTGTGGAGTCCAGGGGCGCAACTAGACCCGAACTTCGGGGGTGGGGGGCTAAGACTCCCAGCCAGGGCTGGCCCTAGCACTGGTCGCGCACGGTGCAACAGTCATTTTTGGCGCCCCTCCCCCATTTCCTCCTTCTCCATGAATTCCCTCACTATCACTCACCAACAATGCACCTCATCTCTCTATAGCACCTTTGTGACAAACATTGAATTTATTTTAGAGCGATCCTCATAGTTCACTCACACTCAGTCAGGCGCGTAGCTAGGGGGGGGCGGTGGGGGCGGACCGCCCCAGGCGGCACTATATTTAGGGCAGCTGCGGCGGCCTTTATAATTTATTTAGGCACACAGTGTCACTAAATAAATTATAAAGTACGCCGCGGCCGCAACGTCGCGCGCGGCCGGGCGGCCCACTTTGAGTCTTTCATCATTCTAATGTTGCTAAAATGAGTATGTTTGGGCAGAGATACATTTTTATCAGTAAAGCTGACCCCCATGGAATACTCTTTTAAATCCTAAGGTTGTGTTTCCCCAGACCAAACCCTCTCAAAATATACTGCCCACCAGTATGGATGACATGTGATTCCTACACCTTGTAATCCTTATTGGCTTATGTGACATTCCCTGTAGACTGATTTACATACTTGTATGATTCATTGTCTCTGTATAATGTCTTCGTGGTGTAAAGTGCTGACACACTACACTGATATGAGTAGCGCTAAACAACAAATGCATATGAGAGAGGGGCTGTGGAGCGATGAGGGGCACTGGTGGAGGGTGACTGCAGGGCTCGAGTCGAGGTACCAGGCGGGTGGATGGCGTCCCCTCACTTATTTTAACTGGAGCTCGATTACTGGAGCAAATGGAGCCACACATTTACTCTTTGGCCTCTCTGGGGCGAGATCGGAGCTCATTCAGAACGCTGCTCATGCGCTGGCTTCTCTGATGCAATGGCATCTAAGGGGTGAGCGAGGGGAGGCAATGAGTCTGATGGTGCAAGCCACCTTTCGTGACATCACTTGCTGTTGTGACGTCAGCGTCCCCCCACTTCTTTTTTTAGGACTTGTGCCCTGGGTGACAGTGAGGGAATCTGAGGAAGAGGTCATGGTGTGGAGGGGGAGCTAGGGTGGGATGAGGAGCACTGGTGGAGGGTGGTAGTGAGGGAGTCCGAGGAGGAGGTCATGAGGGGGAGAGGCTACAGAGAGATAAGGGGCACTGGTGGATGGTGGCAGTGAGGGAGTCCAAGGAGGAAGTCATGAGGGGGAGGGGCTATGGGGAGATGAGGGGCACTTGTGGCGTGAGGCAATCTGAGGAGGAGGTCACTTAGGGGGGCCATGGAGGGATGAGGGGCACTGTTGGAAGGTGGAAGTAAAGGTATTTACGGAGAAAGAGGTTATTAGTGTGGCGCCAAAAAAGACTTTCGCATCAGTGCTAAAGCCGGCCCTGTCATGGCCTTTCTGTTTTTGTTTATTTAATTAGCAGTCGGGTCATAAGGGCTACTGTGGAACATACTTTAAAGTGCATGTTAATTATATTTACTGCTATATTCAATGTTTTAAGTTTGAAGGTAATTTTACTAATGGTTTTACCGGGAAAAAGCAAAGTGGAGCCCGATGGTGCCTGATATGGGGCTGGGGCCCAAGGTCACCTGTGAGATAAGGTGCACTGGAAAGAGGAGTAGTGGATAATCAAGCCTGTAAGGGAGAGCGTTGCCGAGTCCGGGGTCAGCGGAGGTAGTAATGAAGAGGGATTCTCCCTGAAGGCTCGCACAGAGGGAGCCTGTAAGGGAGTGCGTTGCAGAGTCCGGAGTCGGGTGGAGGTAGTAATGAAGAGGGATTCTCCCTGAAGGCTCGCACAGAGGGAGCCTGTAAGGGAGTGCGTTGCCGAGTCCGGGGTCAGGTGGAGGTAGTAATGAAGAGGGATTCTCCCTGAAGGCTCGAACAGATGGAGCCTGAGTAGTATCACTTGCCTGATACTCCCACCTCAGAAACCTCCTCTTCCCATCAAAGGAACCTTACATGGAAAGTGATAATATTTAGAAAGAGATTTGGAAAAGAGTGAGTTTTACTGGTCCTTATAAGACTAAGAAGAGATGTATGGTCATTTAATGTCAGCTGTAGATGAAGGTTAGATGAACAGTGTCATGTATGTGCATGTTTGCATTGTGTTGAGGGGATTACCAGGTAATTGTTCACGCAGCTCTCTGATGGATGTCACATGCGGTTTTTCTGTGTCCCCAGATAGATCATGCAGTCTGTGTGTTCTCTTTTGTACTGCCAGTCACCGCTGCATTCAACTGTGTAGCCTTGGACCGTGTAATGTATGTGCATGAAAGTTGTGTGATCAACATAACTATTAGCGGCGATACAACGTGTCTCTCGGACCTCTTTGAAGTGCATGCCCTCCCCCCCCCCCGGGGGGTGGGGGGGCGGCAATCTGAGGGATAGCCCCGGGCGCCATATGCTCTAGCTACGCCACTGGGGGTGGGTCAGGTGTTCTGGGTTTATTTCATTCTAATTTATTTGTTAGTGCAATACATTTATAGTTTTACATATGATGTCAATCTTTTTTGCGGGGTTACTCTTTTACTTCGCACTGTTTTCTTTGCTGCAGGGCTGCAGCCATTTTTAAAAATCTGCTGATAGTGTAAGGCACAAACAGATAGATGCGGTACCCTCGCTTGTCCTACTACTGTACTGTCAGTCTCTCCTCCTAGTCTTTACAGTCTGCAACTAAAACCCCTATGGATTCGGAAGGGGTGTGGGTGAGTGATTCATTTCCCTAGTATATAGATTATTACACGCTGAATGAATCCCCCATACTTCTTCTCTCTTACCTGTGATTAAGCAAAGTGATAGCTGCATGCTGATGGTTTCCAAAGGTGCCTTGGTGGTGGTAGTAGTAGACAGTAGGAGCATGCTAGCAGACTAGTCTAATGCTGGAAGCACCATATTTTGCAGCGAGGTTCCACTCTTTCCTAGCCGAACTTAAACTGCAGGGTGAAGAATATTCATCGCATGGAACTAAATAATTAAATTTACAAACTGAGTTAATGCCGTTTGATATGCAAGCTTTGCAAAACAAATGAGGCCGTCACCTGAGTGAGACTAGATAGACTGAGTAGAGTACGACTAGCAGTACACAAGAAGAAGACTGCCAAACGAGAAAGCATGGTAAGCAATGCTAAACTAAAATAAAAGATAATCAAAATGGCGGGCTAATACAAGTTACAAACTGAAGTCAACTCGAGCTATGAAGTGGAGTAGACAATCATAACCTTTAGGCTGGAAGGATGATGAAGGATGTTTCTCTGAAAAAAAATTGAATATCGAATACAGTCTGTGAATGGGTGGGCAATCTAATATATATATATATATATATTGCCAGTGTGGGCTATAGAACTGTAGAACTTAAGATCCTCTCCCTGCCTGCCCTCCTTGAGTTCTTGTTGCTTTCACCACATCCGCCCCACCAAGTGTGTGTTCAATTAATGGTGTAAATTTAATTTAGTCACACCAATAAATCACACAGCTCGGGGGAAGAGGGTTAGGGGTTCGATGAATGGATAGAAAAGGGGATTTGAGGGAAAGGTTTGACAAAGACAAACACTACTACACAAGGACAACACATTCATCTTAGCGGCTGACCATCATAATTCTGTTTTAAGAGGGAAAGGAAATACATGCATGAAAAATGAGTACTACTAGACTAGTACAGGTAAATTAATTTTCCGTCTGTGCCCAGAGAGACCCAAGTTATATTATGTTCTTGTAGCGGGCTTTGAAAGATAGCAAATAAAATTGAAATATCTATATGAGTCAAGTAAACAACTATAAACAACACATACACAGTTGTAATGATTGAAGAGAAAACAAGCATTGAAAATGCAATTGGTCTCGCCTTTCAGTTAAAGCCATTTGTTTTGCTAATGGTATTGTATAGCAAAGCAAATGGCTTTAAATTAATGAAAGGCGAGACCTATTGCATTTTTAATAATAAGGCAAGACTGTCAAAGTGTGCTTGCTAAACAAACGATCAGGATAGTATCAGTTCACTATGCACCTGAATCGGAGGTATGCAGCATTGGTGGTGTTTTTTTAGGAGAAGTTGGAGTTTGGGCTGGGCAAAGTTGGTGCAGACTAGAACATCCCCCCACACCCCTCGCATTTTGCGATGCAGCGCGCGCAAAGGAATTTGTTTTATTTATTTAAATGTGTACTTACCTCAGTTCATCCATATTCCGGTGTTTACATTTCCCCACCCTGCCCCTCCCCCGCCCCACCTCACTGCCCCACCGAACTCCCTCCACGGACCGCTACTGCCTAAAAAGATACTGTATTGCCAAATTGGGATATGCATCTTTCTGCACTGTATTCCTCTTGGACTGTCCGTTAAACTTGGGTGCTTGGCGGATGCAGTTCGGTAAGGTAAGTGTGAGTTGTTTTTCCAGTATGGCGCAGGGTAAGAATCTATAGATGGAAAAAAAAAAGATATTGAAGAATCGAGGGGGAAAGTTAAACTACATAAAGAAGTGCAAAAAGAAGACTTTGTTTTGGAGTCAGCATGGCCTAATGTCTGTTTCCGGCAGTTACCTCCTACAACAGGCCCCCCCACCCAACCTCCACTTAGCTTCAAATTTGATACAGACAGCACTGAGCACAGACACACAAAGCAGCATTTTCCCAATTAAGTAAAAAAATCAATGCACTGCTATTAGTCAGTCACACCACACTCATCACCACTACCACTACACAGACATGTATAGGTCTGGTGTTGTTGTTGTTTACCTTTAGTCCACTTCAAAGTCATCATCATCCAAATTGTTTGATTTCAGTGAATTTGAAAACTTCCATCTGCTTCTGGTGGCAGTTCTCAAAGTAGTCACGCTCATGCCGACGCCCTGAGTCTTTCCATCATTTTGATCCTCCTGAGTCAGACTCCGACTCCGAGTATGGTGTCCAACTCCATACTAACAGTGCCCCAAGTGAGTCCCGACCTGACTCAATGCAATGGATCGGCCTGTAGTAGTACAATTTTGTCATTGAACAACAAGAAGGGAAAGATTGACTTGACAGAGTCACTTTTTGTGTGTAGATTAGACTAGATTTGTATTTGCAAGCTTTGCATTAACTAACTGACTGGTCAGGTCTGAGTCTTTGAAGAGTATAAGTAAGCATAAAACAATAAAAAAAGCAGTGTGGACAGTGTGAAGTGGACCCGATGAAGGAATCTCGCTATCCGATCTTTCAAAGGGGAAGGAAAAAAATAACCTTCAGGGGAAAATTATTGATCAGCCGTCAGTAGGCCACCGCAACATTGCGATTCTCAATCATCATCACTAAAACATTAAGCGTACCAAACAATTACCCACTCTCACATTGCCTGCTGCCACCACATGCATCATCCCTTCTTCTTCTCAAGTCTTAACTCAAGTTAACAGACACCTGATTGATGATGTGACATATCAATCATTCACAAGTTGACATCACAACAAACAACAACCACTCAGCGTGCAATGCAGGCCATCATTTACCTGTTCTTCCAGTGTGATCACTGTGATCGATTGGTGGACGCGCCGACTACTCCTTGCCTGCACCTGTACCTTCCAAGGACTCCCAGGACCAGGCTGCACCACTCCCAGGAGGGAGGAGACATCCGCTGCCATCGCGCTAAAAGCGCCGCTCACCAGCGCGGCGCGGGATGCGCCGACTACTCCTTGCCTGCACCTGTACCTTCCAAGGACTCCCAGGACCAGGCTGCACCACTCCCAGGAGGGAGGAGACATCCGCTGCCATCGCGCTAAAAGCGCCGCTCACCAGCGCGGCGCGGGACGCGCTGACTACTCCTTGCCTGCACCTGTACCTTCCAAGGACTCCCAGGACCAGGCTGCACTACTCCCAGGAGGGAGGAGACATCCACTGCCATCGCGCTAAAAGCGCCGCTCACCGGCGCGGCGCGGGACGCGCCGACTACTCCTTGCCTGCACCTGTACCTTCCAAGGACTCCCAGGACCAGGCTGCACCACTCCCAGGAGGGAGGAGACATTCGCTGCCATCGCGCTAAAAGCGCCGCTTACCTGCACGGCGCGGGACGCGCGCAGGCCGTGCCCGGGCAAAGCCCGGGTCAAGGGTGGGCCCGTCCTTGCCCGTCAGGGGCCGTCAGAGGCCAGGCTGGGCCAATTCTCTTGGATATAAACGAGAGATCTGGAGTCGTTTCCTTACGGACAAATGGTAGGAACTTAATAAGTATATATAAGGCGGCGCGATTGATCAGTATTTCTGTTCTGAGTCTAATCGTACTGTATTCCATACAAGGTAAATTTCGCTCCCGTCATTACGAGCCGTGAGAAACGGGGTTTGGAACATCTTAGAATAACATTGTTCACATCACAGGGTTGCCTGACGCAAAGTGAAGCTGTGCAGGATAACATAGGACATAACTGTACTCAGGGAACAGGTAGTAAATAAATTAAAATGGGCAAAAGGAAAGCACAAACGCATGATCTATTGACAGGAAAGAACGGTAAAAAGCCCAAAAAACAAACACTGTTTACCTATTTGACCGGGGCGATGGGAGCAATCGAGAAGCAGATTACATCCGTAGAGCAGACATTAGCTGCAGGTACATCAGTAGTAATAGAAAACACTGAAAATGCTATTTCCGCCCAGGCAATTTCACCAAGTGATGATTTAACGGCCATTTTAACAGCGAATGGGTGTATTCAAGGGGCAATAGATGAAACTATAATCAGTGATCCTGAGATAACTACCTCACCCCCACAAAAAAGGAAAAAAAGGCCAGCTGAGAAACCCTTGGAAAAAAGACACAAGGTTGAAATAATAGGGAAATTGACAACAGTAAGAGAAGATATAGTAGGAAGAGTAAAATCTGGCAAACAAAATGGACCAGAGAATAAAACAGCGGGATCAAAACTAGCCGTTGTAAGGAATACTCCTGAGCATGAAAACAAGACTAAGACAAATAAGAGGGATGATGGTGCAGGTAATATGGCTATAGCTATAAAAAACTTAGAGTCCTATCTAAGAGGTGCGCTCACGAAAATTGAAGATAGATTAAGTCAGGTAGAGGTTCGGCTAGAAAGATTTTTAGTCAGGAAAGAAGAGGAAGAAGTTAGTCCACAAGTAAGAAGACAACACAATGAAGTGAGTAGTTATAGGGACCCAGAAAGAAAACACCCGAGAGAAGAACAGATTAGGGACACGCGAAGGACAACCGGTTGCACCTTTATAATATCTGTAATGTATGGCAAGCCTAGTTCGGTGTGACATATAAAAGTAGATGCAGTTCTAGGCACAGCCAATAAATATCTAAAAAATGCATTTTACACTTTCTGTATTTCAGATATGTTTTGGTGGCCCCATAGCCCTGCACCGTATGTTGCTACAGATTTACATTTAGCGTTGTAGATCTTAATTAGTTCAGTTGGGGGCCACTTACCCAATTTTTGTGAGAAATTTACAAGGGCTGTGGTGGTTTTTGCAAACAGAAGCTTCCTAATATTTATAGCTTGACCCCAAGAGCCCTTGTCCTCAATTAATATCCCTAAATAGGGATAAGTAGAAGTAGTCGCCAGCTTCCTCCCGTTTAAAAAAATATCCTTCTGCTTCTTGCTACCCCTGCCACAATTCATTATATATGTTTTTGAGACGTTTATTTGTAAACCTAGTTTCTTCATAAAAACATTATAAGATTCTAGTGCTCGTTGCAACACCAATGGAGTCCTAGCCATAATGACGGCGTCGTCCGCATATAATAAAACTGGTATTGGTCGTCTTTCCAATTGGGGTAGGTCCTGGCACTCCTCTAACATTGCCTTTTCTAGGCAATTTGTGTATAATGTGAAGAGGAAGGGTGCCAGGACGCACCCCTGTCTTACAGCTCTCTTCACCTGAAATGTTGTGGTGCATTCCCCGATAAACCCATAACGGACGCAGGCTTTTGCATTAGTATATAGGGCTTTCAGAAAGTCAATTAGGGGGCCTCTACCCCCATTGTCACTAGAATACTCCACAATTTCTCATGGAAAACACAATTGAAGGCGGCGGAAAGATCGACAAACGCCAGATGTAGTTTCCCCCTCTTTGCCTTCGTATATTTACCCATAAGAATAGGCAGGTTAAGCCCTTGATCGATTGTGTTCAACCCTTCCCTGAATCCGAACTGGAGATCCAAAAGTATATTCTTCTCCTCAGCCCATTGTTGTAGACGATTAAGCAGAATCCTGCCCGCTACCTTCCCCAGTGAATCCAGTAAGGAGATGGGTCTGTAACAGGCTGGATCCTGCCTATCTCCTTTTTTATAAATGGGGACCATAATAGAATTAGACCAAGTTTCGATTAGTCCCCTCGTAGTGGCAGCATTTAGGACGCAGGTTAACAGTGGAGCCCAGAGATCTGGGTTATGCTTATATATGTCCACATGGACCCCATCAGGTCCGGGAGCCTTGCTTCCTTTGCTTGTATTTAATGCTGCTTGAACTTCTTTTAAAGTAAAGAGTATATCTATTGGATGGGTTACTACTTTATTGACTAATGAGGGTATAACATCTTGGCTATCTAGGGGCACCTCTGCCTTCCCGAAAATTTGTGAAACACCGTCCACCCACTGATTTTCATCGTTGCTATTTCAATTGAGGGCTTTCCTTCGGAGCTAAAAAAAGGAGATCTAACCACACGCCAGAAAGTCCTGCTATCCTTTACAGCGCTAGCCCTATGCATATCTTCCCAGATGGATTCTTTTATTTCCTTTTTCCGCAATTTTATCGCCTGGTTGTACGCCTTCCGGCACCGTTTTATTTCTATCTTATCTTTGTTTTTATTATGTATTGCATTTTTGAGTGCAGAATGAGCCTTCGTACAAGCAGTATTAAACCACCCCTTTTTGTTGGCAGTCCCCCTTTTTATCTCCACGTTCAGGCTGTTTTTTACTATTTCTGTTATATGCAAAAAGCTTTTAAGAACCGTCTCCTGCGGGGTATTTTCGTTTAAGCAATTCATTATTAAATCCATTGCCTTCCCTACCACTAATCTTGTTATTTTGTCTGGATCAACCTTTTCCCACTTCAATGAGTAACCATTTACTTTATCGATCTCCAAATTAATATATATTTGGTCCGGTTCTTTGTTAGGATGTTGTTTTAACTTTTTACACAATATCATCACTGTTAGTGGGAAGTGATCACTGATGGCTATTTTGTGAACTTTAAATCCTATTACATTATGTGAGAAATGATTCGAAAACAGAATAAAATCTATAATGGAGCTCAAGCCTCTCCCATTAAAAGTCTGTGAGAATGGGATGGGGGGTGAAGTTAATGAGTTAGCAAAACCCAAATCTAGCACAAATATACTCTCGTTTAGAGCGTTGCCAAGGACGTTATGTGGAAAATGAAATAAATTGCAATTTTCCTCATCCACCAGACCGCATGTTGAATCATTGTTATGTGGGCATATGTTGGTATTAAAATCCCCACCCCATACAATCTGGGCAGTCCTCAAATTTGAATTCTGGATCTTTTGCAAAGCATGTCTTAGTTGTTTTACCGTATCTTCCACTTTTTGCCTTTGCAATGTTGTTATAAAAATTGACAATGATTATAAATTTATTACTGTCCATATTCAGTGTCACAATTTGATAATTTGGTTCGGACGCTATAAACGAAGATCTTTTTATTGGCAACATGTTTGAGATATATATACTTAGGCCACCTTTTGGCCTTCCAAAAATTGACAGGGTTGCAGTTGTATGGTAGGTTTTAAACCCATCTATGTGCATTTCTCTAGAAGCCCAAGTCTCCTGAAGACAAAAAATATCTGTTTTCCTAATAAAGTCTAAAAAGGGATCATTGGAGAGTTTAGATGATAGGCCTGCTATGTTCCAAAACGTGATCTTTATCCTCCCCTCGTTAGCTGTTAGTGTTCCTTGGATGGGGCCATCGTTTCCCAGTATTCTAACCTTTTATGGTTCGTAATTTGATCTCTCGCTGCTATTAGATAGTATTCTGTGATTAACATATTGATCTGATTTATTTTGCCCCTTCGTTTGTATACTTTTATCGTGGCCTTCTATAAGTTCCTCTGTGTCCTTATGAGTAGATACCAAATCCTTACTCCTATTGTTCATTAAGTTAGTTGAGACAGATGTTACCGGATGACGTAGTCAGTCTATTTCTTCTAAAGGGGATAATATTCTGAAACGATTTCTTACTGGTAAGTTATACGAGGGCCAAATACTACTCTCAAATTGTCGTGGTTTCTCTAAATCAGGATGTGGGCGATAGAAATAACCTAGAGGTAGTATATTAATCCCTTCCACTGCCATATTGTTTGCCCCTTCCCCAAGTTTTCCAATGGTCAATGACTGGTCTTAAAATTTTATGAACTGCCCGTGTGACAATATGTCTACTTTATCGACGATACATGTTGTGTTGTTTTGCAAATTTTACCAGGATTTAAGAAAAAAGTGGATAAAACCCATTTTAAAAATATGGGTCTTGCGACAATGCCGCCCAGCTTTTATTGCCCTCCAATTCTTAGATAATGAGTGTCTAACAAGTAACGTCGCCTCATTTTTGAAGAAAACAATTCAGTCTAGGAAACAATTTGATTTAGACACCCCTGAATGCAGGATGGTATTGTAACGTCTTTTTTTGAAGAATTGCTAAGAATCTAGAATGTAAATATGAGGGTTCAATCTTTCATTATCTTCCTTTATCTTTTGCACGAATAATTGTAAACTAATGGGACATTTTTTTAACGTTTTTTTTCACATTCTTGGCTTATTCGCCTCTAAAAAAATAATGAAATGTGAGAGATATTTTATAAGTGTATGAATATTTTAACAGAAATCCTGAATACGTTTTAAAAATTGGATTTGAATAAGTTGGCAACTTTTATAAATGTACATGTATGCTTTTATGATTTTTTATGTGACAAAAAATCGAATAAAGTACTTAGATTGATTGATGGGTGGCACATTGCAGAATGCAGATCATCCATTGTTTTGCTGTAAATCGAATTATTAATAATCTCACATGTGGTGCAGTCCCTCTAGGCTAGGAGGAAAGGATAGCTAGATAGTCAGGGCCCAGAGTTGGAGGCAGAGGCAGGCACACATTTGTTTGTATTCTCCATCGAATGTCTGGCTTGAGGGAAATAGCTGTGGGACAAGTCAGTACTTCTTCACAGCACACAGTTGCAACTCCAATCCGGCAATAAAATGTGTCTGAGAGTAAGACGGTGGGGATGGATTGGTCAACCAGACACACACAAATAATAAAGTAAATAATGTTCCTCAGCTATATCTTCTTTGTTTTTGGGGGACGTCAAAGAAAGAAAAAAAGTAACTAGAAATTAAAGCCTAGTTGTAAGCGAAGTAGAGCTCGTCCTCAAACTCTGTTTGCCCCGAAGTAGATCGCCTAACACATCACTTCATTGACCTAAGTGGCCGTCATTATCTTCCCTCTGTGGTACTTCAGGCATGGTGTAATCCGGTGGTATAAAGTGCTGATCCATTTTGATCATGGTTAACCTCTCCACATTTGGGGGCAAGAGACTGGTCCTTCTCACTTTCAGAACAGCACCAGGAGCACTGAAAACACGCTCAGCAAAGACACTCCTACGGGGCAAGCCAGATAGTTTATCTTCAGCCTGCTGAGCACTACCCAATAGGCATGGACCATCCGCACAATGGTCATGGGTGCTCTGCTTTGCTCTGCCTCTTTTGCCTTTGCCTCAGCACTGGATTTAAGCCCTGCACCTAGAAACCATTCCTTTGTGGATTTTGGGGCTGATGCTCCTGTTCTTGTAGTTGTTATTGATGTCATTGTTCTTGCTGTTGTTAGTGGTTTTAGCAGCTGTGAGCCATCCGCACTGCCCTCAGGCTCTAAAGTTGAACTTGAAGGCTGCCCCGCAGTACTTGTTGTGCCCTGAATGAGCAGGCCTCTAATTCCCAGACGTTCTTTTTCTAGCTGAATAGCTTGAACAGCTATCCAGGTTTTGTAGTTGGCAACA
Source organism: Triturus cristatus (assembly GCF_964204655.1). Classification (NCBI taxonomy): domain Eukaryota; kingdom Metazoa; phylum Chordata; class Amphibia; order Caudata; family Salamandridae; genus Triturus; species Triturus cristatus. Next base: position 411,202,983 of record NC_140590.1, read on the forward strand.
TCCCCGTCTGAAAAAGGAATGAAAGTGTCTAGTAATGGTTTGAACCGTGGATCAAGAATTGTGGCACAAATGTAGTGGTTGGATGTCACAGTGCCTCTTTGCACCCTTGTGTTTTCAGATAAGCGAAGGGTTAAGCACTCCACCAACTCATATGCTATTTTCCTCCACATCTACTTACATTGCAGACACCTCCTTTAGCTGTTCCTGTGGCATGTGCAACAATGGGATAGCTCGGCCCATGGTACAGTCCTTGCTGACTTTACGTGTGAAGACCTCAAAAGGAAGCAGCATCTCTGTCAGGCATTTAACTAGGCCCCATTGGTCCATCTCTATGATCATGCCTTTCACAGTTGCATCCCCTCTTTGCATGACATATTAATTGATTGGTGTGTACTGCTCAAACAGACGTTCAAGCATTTAATAAGTTGAGTTCCAATGTGTTGGCACCACATGAATGAGTGCTTTAACTGGCATTCTGTTATCACGTTGAATGATCTCAGGTGCTTTCGGGCTTTAATAGAATGGCTGAAATGTGTGCAGATTCTTCTGCAGGTGGTCAGTAAGTAGCTGACTTGAACAATGATGTTAATGCAGTGCGCCAAACACTGGACCCTGAAATAGCCACCATCGGCCATGGCCTTAACTATATTACTGACATTGTCCGTGGCAACAAAGCCAATGTTAAGCCCTCTTGGTCACAGCCATTTAAAGACCTTACTGTTAAAGTCTTCCAAAATGTTTGCAGCGGTATGGGATTTCTCCATGGCGAACATGGCTACCGTAGCATGCTTTTGAGCATCATTAAAAATGTCAGCAGTGAGCAGCCGTGTAAGATGGCCGCAGCCTAATAGAGCTCCGTGACCAGGGGAGTTTCTCCAGATAAATCCGATCATTAATCCTGTCACCACACGGCCATAACCGGTCGGACCGCGATCCGCTTTTCCCGCGGTAATGATTGTGCCACTCAGAAGCCCAGTGGATGCGACAGAAGCGGCACTGTACATAGGGAGAGACTGCGGCCTGCGCCTCACGCTGCGACCGGGGCCTTGCGCGATCTCCGGACCCGTGGAGGGGCGGTCCCGAAAGACCCCAGAAGCAAAGGGGGGCCGGTGATGAGCATAGCAGCCCTACCGGAGACACAGTGGCAGACATGCCCCGAGGGGCGCGACAGAACACACAGGCATCCATCCCGATAAAGGAGAGGAAGACCGGGAGAGCAGCATGGCTGACCGGCGATCGCCCCGGAACTCTTCGGACAAGTGAGTGCGGGCCCGTTATACTCCTGAAGCCAGCGACCCCCGGGGACAAAGCACACAACCACTGAGGGCCACGAGAGAGGGACCGGTGCTGCTGAAGGCCCGGTAGATGTGGGGCCTGGCAATCCATTAAACTGGAGGCCACTGGAAAGCCGCTGGAGGCCGCTCTGGGCCGTGCTTAGAGGAGGCAGCGCTGGGCCACGTGAAGGGGTCTTTAGACCGGCGCCGAAGACTGACTTGGCCTGAAACAACGTGCGGTGGCGGGGGGTGTCCCGCTGAAGTCAGCTGGGCCCGCGCTGACGAATATTCACCGAATGTGGCTCTCTTTCCCGCCCATCGTTGTGGGGCATGGTGAGGTGGATAAAGATAGCCCCTCAGTTTTTCGCCCTACATGGAGCCCGAATAGTGGCAGACTACAGAAGTTTGGGATTTCACTGTGAAAAGGGATACAAGCACACCTTCCCAACAACTGTACTGTGAGGAGTGTTGGCAGGAAACCCGAAAGTCCGCGTGTGAAGGCATCTCACACGGCAGGCAGCGCTGACTACTGTCCACACCCCGCGACTGTGGGACTACTCCTGACAAGTGGGATACGATGGGAGGAAGGGGCCCCAGAAGTCAGCCAGCCACCAGACTGGATAAATACGCGTACAATAAAGACTCATCGGAGTCCTCACAAATGGGTCCTGCACGGGCAGCCGCATGGCGGCGGGTGAATCAGATAACTCAGATGAGGTCATCTAAAAGATGTAATGGCAGCCTTACAAACTGTTCAGTCCTCAATTGGCTCGATTTCTACAGATATCTCCCTAATACGAGCAGATTTTTCGAAAATGACAGAAAGACTGGTGGATGTTGAAAACACGGCAGCTGCGCTCTCCACAGACACGGCGGCCCTACAGCGACAAGTGAAGCGCCTGGAAGCAGACAACAAACTGATCATGGCTAAACTGGACGATCAGTAAGGCCGTTCCCGACGCAATAACGTCCGCCTCGTTGGCATACAGGAGCAAGCAGGCGGGCCAGCCCTAGACCTTTTTGTGGAAGACCTCATTGAGAACCAACTGCAGCCCCGGGGCCTGTCCAGCTTCTTTTCTGTGGAGAGGGCGCATCGCGTACCAGGTGGCAGACCACGCCCGGGCGGCCCACCCCAGCCAATTTTGGCGCGCATCTTTAATTTTTGCGACTGTGATGCAATTCTACAGACGGCGACAATAGCCCCCCCGATCCGGATCGATAATTGTGCTGTCACACTCTATCCTGACTACACGGCAGCGGTTACCAAACAAAGGCACAGTTTTCTAGAAGTGAAGAAAGAATTGTGCGCCAGAGAACTCAAGTACTCAATGCTTTTCCCGGCAAAATTGAGAGTGGAGGCAGAGGGGCAGATATGGTTCTTCGCAACACCAGAAGAGGCAAGGAGTGGCTGGAGGGATGGCACCCCGCCAAAGGCTCCAGGACACCAGGGAAATATCAGCAACACCTAGTGACTGAATCGCAAGTATCCAATACCAGAGAGCATAGTGAATTGGAAGATTGTACTTTGATGAACGGAACGACACGTGATGCTAAAGTCTCAACAATGGCGCCTGACAGATGTAAGCGACGGCCATCGCAGCCATGGGCCACAGAGCAGAGACGTCTCATGTGACAAGAACTCAATGATTGGGACTGGTCTCTCCAGAACTCAGGGGCCTGGGTGGGCGCTCCTTACAGGTATGAGCAGGCTATATATACTAATCACCGTGGCAGCAGGTCCATTTTAAGGGGGAGACTTTTGCAGGACATTGGTAGACTCACCCCCATTTACCATGGTACAAGTTCAGGGATTGAAGCACTCTGCTCATTTGGGGAGGCGGGTAGTTCTAGAACTGCTGGGCAGGGAGGCAGTGAGCGGGGAGACGATTGGGACACAGTTAGGGGATTTTTGTTTGGTATTGCTGTTTTTGATACACAAATTGCTCGACGATATTGACTATTATGTAATGTCGCTCTGCATGCTACGCAATCCATTCCATTGGACAACTACAGCGCTTGCACAGGGCACATACATTGACACAGGCAGGGAGGAGGGAGGGAGGAAAGGGAGACAGTTCTGGGTTTTCACGTTAATGTTGTTAATTTGTTTTCATGGGCACCCACATCGACACACTATGGTCGGCATGACACACAATTCCAGACCCCAGTACAGGTATTTTTGTAGATGGCAAACACCAATCCACTGACAGTAACCCCGGGTAACCTGCTCCACAACCCCGAGGGCCGCCCCCACTAACAGTGCTCCCTTGGAACGTGAATGGACTGGGAGATAAGATCAAAAGGGGACTAGTCCTTCAATATATCAAGCGCAAAGGTCCAGCCATAGTCCTGATACAAGAGACGCACCTAACAGGCTCGGCCACTAAAGCCCTAGATGGATGGGGATATACAATGGCAGTCCACTCAGAATTCATCTCCGGCTCCCGTAGGGTGGGGATTCTGCTAAATAAACCCTTCCCTCTCATACTCACTGACTCAAAACGGATGACCAAGGGCGCTTTGCTGCACTGACATGCCAATGGGAAGGGAGGTCGTATAACTTAGTCTCGGTATATGTACCTCCAACGTTGCACCAAACGGCCCTTCCAGCCCTTGGTACATTTTTACTCTCTTTACCGTCAGGTGACACTATCATGGGAGGGGACTTTAAAGCTGTGGTGGATGCATCTCTTGACAAACAACCTCCCAGGGACCCACGTAGCGCTCATGTTAAACTGACGGATTTCGTTGACGCCATTGGTTTAATAGACGTATGGAGAACTACCCACCCAGACAATAGGCAATACACATATCACTCAGGCGTCCACAATAGCCTCTCCAGAATTGATTACATATTCATGTTGGCGACGGGGCTGGATCTGGTAACAGGGATCCGACACTTACCCCGCGGAATATCAGCCCATTCGCCACTCTACATGACGCTCTCCTCTTATAATATTGTACGATGGAGGGTGTTCCCCATACATCCAGGATATCTTCAAAACCCTACAAGAGACTCCGTGCAACCACAAAACACTATTTCACCAAACATTTACACTCCGTGTCCTCCCCAGTAACACTCTGGGAAGCCTATAAAACAGTGCTGTGCGGACAGGTGATTTCACTGATAGCCGGGCACAAGAAATCACAGAGACAGCAGATGGAAGACCTTGAACAGGAGGTGGCAGACGCCGAGGGAAACCATGCACTAGACTTAACTGACGATACCTCACATGCGCTGCGTCTGGCACAGCAGGAATACAAAACATTTGCGTGGGAAGTGGCGAAAGCAAAACACACGGCCACAAGACATACTATATATGAATCAGGTGATAAAGCAGGCAAGCTCCTGGTACGGCTTGCCAAAAAAGGCCGAGCCAGTAGGTGGATAGCTCAGCTCCATCTGGAGAATGGAGAGACAACTGGGGACCCGCAACAAATAGTGGACTCCCTCGCCTCCTACTATAAGGAGATATATACGCCGACAGCCACTAACACACTGGAAGATAACCTCACCTTCATAAAAGATATTCGAATGCCCTCGTTACCAGCAGAAGCAGTCTCAGCACTCGAGGCTGAGCTGACCGAGGATGAACTGGCCTCTGCCATTGCGGCACTCCAACCCGGGAAAGCATTGGGCCCAAATGGCATACCGGTAGAACTCTACTACAAAAAAATTGTAACGCATCTCACGTCTCACATACTCAATATGTACAGGGCCAGTCTGGATATGGGTGAGCTCCCCGAGGACCAGCGGCTCGCGACCATAGTCGCGATTCACAAGGCAGGAATGCCGCCGCAAGAATGTGATTCCTACAGACCAATATCCCTCATAAATGCCGAGGCAAAAATTCTGGCCAAGGCACTGGTGCTGCGCCTCCAGCCATACCTCACTACATTAATCCATCCTGATCAATCAGGCTTCATGCCCCACCGCAACACGGCCCTGAATCTTCGTAGGCTCCAGGGGTTCATAGCTCGCAGCCCCACTATTGCAGAGGATGAAGTCATCCTTTAATTGGATGCCCGAATGGCGTTTGACATGGTGGAATGGCCCTTCCTTTTTGCAGTGCTCCAGCGCATGGGATTTGGTCCCAAGTTCTGTGCCTGGGTGAGTCTTCTCTACACCAAACCCATGGCGCATGTCGTGGCGAATGGCCGCACTTTGAAGAACTTTCCTTTGGGTAAAGGCACGAGACAGGGATGTCCACTCTCCCCTCTATTGTTCGCGATAGTGCTGGAACCCCTTGCGGCGTGGATCCTCCAGGACCCTGTCATCAGGGGGCTCAATAGGAGGATGGGGTGGACACTATATGCTGATGATAGCTTACTCTATATGACGTCTCCCACCCAGTCGCTAAACTGCCTTCTAGACATCTGTGTGGCCTATGGCAGAGCCTCTGGCTACACCATTAATTGGTTGAAATCGTTGCTTTATTTCCTTCATGGCACCCCCCGAGACTACCGTGGAACTGTGAGATCCAGATAGCGGAACGAGGTTTCAAGTGCCTCTGCATATACATCACCCCCCAGGCGGCACACTTCATAGAAGAAAATCTCATGAAACCGCTGGCCCGCTTCCGCCGCGATGTGCAGCACTGGCGCTCTGTCCCTCTTACGCTATTGGGCAGAGCAGCACTCTTTAAAATGATGGCACTGCCCAGATTTTTGTATGTTCTACAAAATACCCCCTTCCATGTTTCCCCCTCCTTTTTTGCTCTGATAAATACTGAAGTAACTAAACTTCTCTGGGATGGCGGGACAGCTCGCATCGCCATGAAAAAACTATTTAATGGGTGGTACGATGGAGGAATCACCCTCCCACATATACAGACTTATTATTGGGCATCGAAACTCACTGCAATAAATCAGTGGCTGCACACACCGCAGGAGCAATCCACGTTCCGTATGTATCGCCATCTCCTGGACGCTGAAGGGATAATGGCAGCGTTGTACAACAGCACTAAGAAACTACACTACACGGGCCCCACGGCCAATACACTGCGAATCTGGCATGAGGCACAGAGGGCAATGGGGTGGGGGGGACTCTTACACAGGCGACAACGCTGTGGGACACTCGACAACTTGGGCGACTGAGAAACACTAAGGGATTCCAACAGTGGGACCTAATCAGGATCTCCAGGGTGGGGGACCTTTAGCAGAAGGGGGGGGTTGTGCCGTTTACTCAGCTACAGGACACATATAAGCTGGTGCAAACCGAAACTTATAAATATGCCCAAATAAGACATGCCTTACTGGCACGGATCCTCGCGAACACGCAACTACCTGAGTCCTCCCCGTTAGAGGACAGGCTCCTCACAGATCACCTCCAAACGAAAGCTATCTCACTGACGTATCGGAAAATAATAAACAACCAACAAGATCCAACAGTAGCCATGAAATGGAAATGGGTGTCACGATCCTTGCAAGAGTACAGGGACATGTGGGGAAGAAGGCGGGCACTCCCCTCTTTGGCCCGGTTGCATGCATTGAAAAGAGCAGCAGGAACCTGACTACGAGTCCCAGAAGGCCATGGGACGCTGATCGCCGGGATGCTGGAAGATCCGCCTATCGCGAGACCGCGATTACAAAGCCCCCCCCTTCCTTAGGGCGGGGCTTGACAAACTCACCGGCAGTTCCAGGAAGCGGCGCTTAGCGGATGGTAATCCCCGCTGGAAGACAAGCGCTCGCTAACTCTTCAAAGACCCCTGTGTTCAGCTCAGCGTGGGTAAAGAGCCCGTGTAATTCAGCGGTATCCAGTGTGGTCCAACGTATTTCGGACCTTCGTCTGGGGTATTGATGACCCTGTATCAGGTATTTTGGTGCGCATGGTGGGAGGCGCGGCCGCGCTGCTCCTACGGACATAGCCGCGACTGTGAAAATAACTGTCTTGGGCGGCTCCCTTGGTTTCTTTTAGCTGTGGTGCCCTACAGTGATCGCTGGGGTCGCGCTGCAGACGGATCTGGAACCCTGCTGTGTTCAGAACAGCAGTCCGCACTTGGCAGTGCATGAAACAGCACCGTGACGTTTTGAGTTCTGGGGAAGACGTCCTATTCCCCTGAGAGAAGAAGCTCCTGTGGTAAGTGCTGGACCCTGGGGATATGGGAGGCATAGCGAGTTCAGTTGTTCCGCCTCCCATGTTTGGATAACTGTCTCTCTGTTGTTTCACCCCTTCTGCAGTGCGCCCACGAGCAGCTCGATCCCCAGTGTAGTTCCCTCCCAGGGATAGGAGACACCGCAGATCACGCACGATATCATTTGACTTCTTTATTTTCCGTTTCTTCCCCTGGGGTGCCCCCTCAACGCTGTGGTGTTTTGTTGTCCTTAGCATGGGGTTGCACACAGGAGAAGCAGGGAACTCTCTACGTGCCATCGTTCCTGCTGGCAGACTTCCGAGGTTGGTGGCTTCCAAGTTCTTCGGCTACTGACAGCCTGACAATAGGAGGCAGAGGTGGGCGACCTAGATGAGGAGGACTGGCAGATGGCCCTAATGTCCCCGGGAGAGGTGGCAGTACCTTCCACCCTTAGGTTACTCCAACTTAAAATCCTACACCGCATCTATTACACAAGGACCCTGCTACACAGGATGGGTAAGGCAAGCACTCCATTCTGCCTCCGAGACTGCGGTGCCGAGGGCACTTTTTGGCACACACTCTGGGACTGTCCGTGGGTCGCTTCTTACTGGACCTCTGTTCTACGCACCATGTCCCAAGTCACTAACGTAGAAATCCCGCTCGCTCCAAAATGCTGCCTACATAACATCTGGGAGCCCACAGACTTGAATCACGCAGACCAGGACTGGGTAACATTAGGGATGACACTAGCCAAACGCAACATAGCACAACGCTGGGGTTTGGAACGGTCCCCGATGCCTCAGCAGTGGTGTCGAGATATGGACCACACAATGGTGACGGAGAAATCTGTATACATCCACAGAGGCTGCCCTAAGAAATGGACACGAATCTGAGGCAAGTGGAATCACTAGCGGGGCGACATTTGTGAGCCTCCCCCACCTGAGCAGGTATCGGATGATAGCGACTAACCAATGCAGAATGACGAGGCAGGACCTGCCACATAGCACCACACCCAAGGGGCATGGAGGGGTTGATAAAGTTGATGTTCTAATGTATGATAATATGCCATGTTGATACATACCCGGATTATTATTGTTAAGTGCCACTGAGTATACAATATTGAACTACATGTTTGTCGATCTGTGTCAAATAATCAATAAACATTTCTCCCCAAAAAAATAAAAAATTCAGCAGTGTCAACACCTTATCTTATCTCTAACTCCCACAAAAGAGATCCAGTTTGTAGTGATGCACATGTAATCAGTGACTTGGCAACTGGTCCACATGTCTGTCGTCAGGTGGATAGTGTGAACAGCACTCTGCTGCAAAGCTTGTCCAAGCAATTCCAGCACGTCGTGATGTAGTGTTGGAACTGAAATAGGACCGGCTGGGAACCTTCCATTTCGGGCAGATGGCAGCCACAAAGTCCAGAACACCCACCCCTTCCACAAAAGAAAAAGGGAGGGAGTCCAGTGCTAACATTTTAGCCAGTTTCGCGTTGTACAAACGTGCAGTTGGGTGGCTGCATTCATATTGCCTCTCAGGCCTAAACATGCTTAGCATGGTAGCCTGGATTATTTTCTTTTCTCGTGCCACTTATGCAGGTGACTTCTTGGGACCAGATATTGTTAGGCTCAATGCATGTTTTTTCATTGTGGTAATCTCTTGCTTTGAACCCCTTGGTGTCTCCACCTGACTCTTGTGCCATTGAGATGTTGCTGATGATGATGTGGGCTGTATCACTGCACTGCTGGGGACAAGGCTGCTTTGTGTACCGTAGAAAATGTCTCCCTCTTTTTCAACTTCCACCGTGATCGGATCTTCATCCCCTCCACCAACAACAGTTTTTTGGCCGCTAAGCTGCGCCTCCCACTGGATCGAGTGGTGTTTTCTCTGATGGGTTGTTTGGCCTCTGGTACCATAGTTTGTACCAAGCTTACCCTGACTAACACCTACTCCACAAATGGAGAATATAGCAATATTCACATCCTTCTGGCTAACCGAAAAGAAGTCCCAAACCGGGAAGGTCAACTTTCTGACATTGCTGGTGCCACTTGCAATGTCGGATGTAGTCATAGGTGAGCGTGACATATGACACTCTGCACTACCTACTTCTAATGAGGTGGTTGTGCTGTATTTTGGTCTAGTGGCGGCCGGTAAGTTTTGAAGGGAGGGGTGCTGACGGGACACACGCACACAGACATATGAAACTCACAGCAATACATTCAAACACACGCGCGCACACAAACACATCCATTCACAACACTCTTCACAAATATTCATACATTCATGCATGCACCAAACATTCATTTAAACGAAAAACACACACTTACCTGCAGCTATCTCTGCCTCAGAGGTTCCAGGAGGCTTGGAATTGCTGCCTTCGCTCATTGTTCAGCCAATGAGGGAAGGAAGCAGTCGCATCACAGAGTGGAATGGGGTGAGTGAGACAGCTGACCCCACCCCACTCTGTGATGAAGTGTCAATGATTAACACTCGACGCTGGGCACTTCAGGGCTTAAAACTGAAGCGCCCAGGTACGAGACAATCAGTGACGCTACCCTCGTCCGAAGTGACCTGGACAAAGCACTGGGAGGAGCCTGCTGGACAGGCACAGAACGTTGGAGGCTCTGGGGCACTTCGTTCCTTTTGAAAAAAAAGAAAAAGGACTCCTTTAATAAAAAAGTATACCCAAATGTCAATTTGAGGATTTCTTTAACTCCAAATCATCATTTCGAGAAGGATTTGATGCTGCTTGGGAGAGAACCTTCTCCAGATTGCAGTTGCAGTAGATCCTTCATTTTCTGGATTGCGTTCTTCACAAAACCCCTGCCTGAAGTCCGCTGGCACGCTCAAATGACGTGTTGGCGACTGCAAACTTTCGTGGGACCATGCGGCTACCAAGCAAATCTCATGGCGCTCGCGAACAGCTCGGAAAATCTCGTCGCCGATCGCAGGCCCCCGTTAAGTAGCTCCAGCGCACTTGAAAATGTGCCAACACAAAAAATACTCTGCTCTGTTGTGGAGTGCGGAATTGTTCAGCAACTCTGCATTCTACACGGAAGGTGGAGTTGCCAAAACTCAACTCAGCGAGCGGAGTTTTACACTCAAGGTTAATTAAAACTTCACCACAGAATTTTGTCAGAATTAGGAAATTCCACACTTTACAAATCAGATGAAATTTCCTAAATGTACGTGAGAGAAGGTTTATTCTTTTGGGACTTCCAGGTGTGATGATTTCCTGATAGGACATCCTCCAGCCAAACAATTTGAGTGTGGAATCTGGACATCAACTACAAGAGAGTGGGAGGGAAGGCTCTGAGCTGAGGCCAGCTTTTTTTCTTTTTTTAAAAGAACTTGAAAAGCTGGGCATTGCACAACGCTTGAACAGTTTTGAAAATATATAAAGTTGGGAGTCAGCCTACTTTACAACTTTGCACCCATCCAATTGATAGAAGTTAAAGTTGGATTGTGAAAAGTTGATTGAGTGTGCCTTAATACTTACAAAAAGCCACGTGTTCCTTCACAATCCCATTGTGTGCACCCAAATATCGAAGGCAAAGAATATCAAGAGCAGCACAACAAATATAAAATGCTGACTCGTAATATTGTTCTTCCTACCCCGACATCCACATATAGGTACCTATGTGATAAATATCTCTTCAAGGTATGTAGAGTTAGGAGTAGTAAATCTAAACTTCCATATATCATTACTTTTCAATATTCTGTCATCAATATTCTTGTACCACAATATTCTTGGTGTCAATATTTAGAGGTTCAAACAGTATTTGGGAAAAAAGCACCAATAAAGCACAGCTTTAATATTTGGCCATTGCTGAGGGCCATGCATGCCTAAAAATATACTTCTGGCTATGGGTTTGCTGACATGCCCACTTTTGCAGCACTGGAAGACTTGTCAGGGGGGCAGGGCACTGTAAAGATGGACTTTCTCATTGCCACCCAGACAGGTGAGGAGTGGGGCTGCATGCCTGTGGGGCGAGAGGCCGGGGGGAAGTCGAGAATCTCTCTGCGGTGACTGACCATCTTCGTCTTGCACGCTGCTGCCCCAAGGTGGAGCCCCCATTAGTGGATTGCTAGTTGCCAGATGGGAACATCTGGGGACACTCACCTCTGACCCACATCATGGAAATACATAGCCAGTGTGGATTGTATGACTTGACAAAGGCTGCCTCATAGGACCGTGGCCCGCCAACCACCGCTTCTCATGGCAGAGGCCTGCAGGTTCTGGTCTGACTACCCTTATGATGGTTGCAACTAAAGGCAAAAACAAACACAACCTTGCATTACATGCTCACCCGCTCCACTAATCTGGCTCCCGAGGAACCCGCAACAACCTATCAGGTGCCCCAATATCCAGTCCTCATAGATGAGGAAGGACAAGATACGGCCCAAGTGACATGGGCCTTCTTAGCATCTTTGTTTGATTCCCTTAAAGTAGGCTTGCAAGTAATCAAATGACACCTGTCGCAGGAACTGAAGGAGGCGAGAATGGACCTGGACTCCTTGGGTAACAGAGTGTCCATGCTGGCAGACAATGAGCAGGCCAGGGGCAAAGAGATTAAAATGTTGTGGCAGGAAGGTGTTCACCCTCAAGAGCAACAGGCAGAAATCTCCAGGCCCATGTGGAAGACCTGGAGAACAGGTCACGCTGCAATAACATTCAACAACGAGGTGTCCCAGCAGGAGAAGAGAGGGTGGTCATACAGAGTTACGTACAGGCACTACTTTACTATGTCCTGGGCCACGCTGAGGATGCAACTTTGCAGCTTGTCAGAGTTCACCGAGTACGACACCCCGGGACCAACAATTTAAGGCTCAAAAATATCCTAGCATGTGTCTGTGACTTCCAGCTTGAAGAAGAAATCATCAGGAAGGCCAGGGACCTGCATCCTCTCTAATTTAAGGGTTATAAAATGTCACTTTTCCAGCACTTGTCGTCACTCACCTTACAACGTCACAGGGAATTCAACCCAACAAATGAATTCTCTGCTCCAAGGAGATCTCATATGGATGAGGTCATTCATTCTGAATTGTCGTCCGCTGGGAAAGGTCAATTCCTCCAACACAAATAACTGCATCACATCTTGAGTCTGCCAGCAGAATCCTCACCCTGCTCTTCACCAGGTCCCCCTGGGGGCTTCTACCTTCACTCATCTTACTGGCAGAAGTCGCCTAAACTTGGCAGACATTGTCGTCCCAAGCCAAAGGGGATTGCCTAGGAACGTAAAGTTCTGGACAGACTAATGTCAGACTGTTAGTGGCCCTATATAGTCTGCATCAATATCAAGATTCACCCTATCTACAGTCTATGCAAACAGTGGGGCCCCTTCCACCAAACCGAATCTGAGAAGGTGGAGGAGCACCACTACTTTCCATTGCCCAGAAAGCCAAACAGCAACTTCCTGACCGGACAATACCCCAATTTCTTTCTTCCATTGCTAATAGGCTTACTTTGGGTACTGTTGTGTTAGTTGTTATGTTGGGGGGTTTCTTGACGTTCACTCTTACCATACATTGCACTCACATCGCACAATATTGAGACACTGGGGCTCTGGAGTCACAGCCGTTGAGTCTTCATTATACTACCCTCCCTGGTGCCCTGGAGCTGGGAAAACACCATCACTTCCATCTCAAGACGAGACTACAAAGCATCTGTCTCAATGTTAGATCCCTGAATAACCAGATCAAGAGTTCTTCTTAGTGCGTAGCGGAAGTGACATCTGCCAGTTTCAAGAGACACATTTAATGGCAAGGGATGAGCATAGGATGGGGGTCATGCTGGGACTCTCACCAATTTTGGTCCTAAGGGCAGGTGAAGAAGGGAGAAGTGGCTTTATTGCTTTCAAAGGGTTTCCAGAAAGAAGTAGTGGATAAAATTGCCATATTAGACCTGGCATCTTTTGGTGTGTTTCCCCAGTCTGTTTGCTTTTTGACCTCCTGGTTTTGACTCTGTTTTGCAGGTTTACTGTCTTTGTGCACTTTCTCACTGCTGTACTGTAATAAAGTGCAAGTGCTCCTATTGTAAATTGTATTATGGATTGGTGTTTCCATAATTGGCATAATTGATCTCCTGGTAAGTCCCTAGTAAAGTACACTGAAAGTGCCAGGGCCTGTAAATCAAATGCTGCTAGTGGGCCTGCAGCACTGACTGTGCCACCTACACAAGCAGTCTTTCAAAGGGGTCTCAGACTTGCCAGTGCAGTGTCTGCACACAGTTTTTACTGCCATGTTGACTTGGCAAGTGCACCCACTTGCCAAGCCCTAACCTTCCCTTTTATTTCATGCAAGTCACCCCTAAGGTATGCACAAATTACCCCTATGGGCAGGGTGCAGTGTATGTGAAAGGTAGGACATAAGTGTCTGTCATGTCCTGATAGTGAAATAAAGGGTATTTCGTTTTCCACTATTGAAAGGCTATCTGTGCCACAGGATAGAATGGGAGTTTACTTATAACATCTTATAAGTATAACTTGACATTGGGACAAGATGGGATGATGGAGTTCAATATGCCTGAACTCAGAATATAAAAATGCATCTTTTAGTAAAGATGATTTTTATATTCTGTGTTTTAAAATATCACTTTTAGAAAGTGTGTATTTTCTTGCTTAGCCATGCCAATTGCCTCTGCAGGGTTGTGAATTGACTGAATGGCTTTGGATTGACAGGGGCTGGAGATGTGCATTCTCTTCAGACAGCCACTGGGTGGGTTGAGGTGTGTTCAGTCTTTCCTGGATGAGCCAGGGCTGGGCTGAATAGACCTGGACTGCATTTAGAGTAGTGGGAGGAGATTTCCTAGCACCTGAATGGGCCTGGTCTGCCTTGGACAATGCTGTCTCCACCTCCTGCCGAGATTCTGGGCCAGAGAGGACCAAACTGGTTTGGGCTAAGTACAGACCCTCTCTGCCCCAAAAATAATAAGAGAAATGCAGTAGGAATATTGAGGTCCAGACCCCAGAACTTTAGAACTCTTTTGGGACCAAGAAGAATGCCAAGAGGAAGAGCTGGAGAAGCTGTGAGAAGGAACTACCACTTTCCTGTGTGGTTTGCTGTATTGGCCTGCAGTAGCTGCTTCTGTCTTCGGCAGTAAAAGGACTGGACTGAAATTTCAACTTCTTTGTGTGAGTTTCTCCAAGGGCTTGAGGCAGAGATCGCTCCCTGTTCAAGAAGTCTCAAGAACAGCAAAGACTTCAAATGAATCTCCTACCAGCACTTGGAACTATGGGCCAGATGTAAGAAGCAAAATACCGATCCCAAGCGCTGAAAGTCTCAGAATTTCAACGTTTACGACCGCAAAAGAGCCCTGTGAAATGTAGAGAGGGAAAAAGCCAAGCGCAAAATAAGGAATTGCTAAAAACAAGAGAAGTCAGTTAACGATTCCTTATTTTGCAAATTTGACCCACCGACTCCCAAATTGTGCCTCGCAATTTGTGAAATCGTAAAAATAAATTCGCAAAGAAATGTAAGAAAAATCACAAATAGCGATTTCTCGCAAAACCGCTATTTTCAAGTTGCAAATTACCACCAACTCAAAGCAGGTGGTAATAACCAGGTGCACTGCATAAAACAGCCCCAGAATGCATCAGTTTCAACACAATGGCAGCCCTCTATGTCATTGCAAGGCGGATGCGGATGCAAGCAGCAACACAGAGGATGAGGAGGCAACAGGAACGCATATACAGAGCGCGCATCACCCTTTTCCAAATCACAGAGGAAGAAATACATGAGACGTACAGGCTTCACCCCACTACCATCCTAGACCTGATACGTGACCTGCACCCAATCCTGGAGCACCAGACACACAGGGCACATGCAATTCCACCCATGTGCAGGTCTTTTGTTCCCTGCACCTACTTGCATCAGGTAGCTACCAGGGGGTGATAGCTGTAGCTGGAGGTGTCTCACAAAGTGGCCTGTCAATCTTCTTCAACACCTACCTGGATGCCATGCTTCAAAAAATGCACCATTATATCCGGTTTCCCACCACGCAAATGGAACTGCCTAAGACCAAGATGGATTTCTATCAGATGGCCCAGCTCCCACATGTCATTGGGTGCATCGATGGGGTACATATTGGAATCTGCCCCCCCTCTGCTACTGAGTATGTATATCGGAACAGAAAATCATATCATTCAATCAACTTTCAGGTCATTTGTGATGCGTCACACATAATAACTGATATAGTAGGGAAATTTCCAGAAAGCACGCATGACTCCTACATCTTCAGGCACAGTGTAATCTATACACGTCTGGCTGGGGGTAAATTTGGAGAAGGATAACTGCTAGGTAAATGCATGTGACACACTCTGACCTTGGATGTATTTATTGTTGCCTGTGATTGATGTTTCAAATTTTCCCACTTAGGTGACAGCGCATATGCAGTGCATGCATTCATACTCACCCCATTCCTCAACCCATCTACCCCAAGTTAGAGGAGATACAATGCTGCCCATAAGTCTACACGGAATGTGGTGGAGCAGACAAAAGTGGAGGTGCATGGCAGTACCGCCCCGAGATATGCTGCAGAATTATAGCTACATGTGCCATGCTACACAACCCGGCTACAAAGAAGGGAACCTCAGTTGAAATCACCTATTCAGACTCAGAGGATGAGGAATGTCCACGGCCACTACACAGCACAGCAGGAGTTGTAGGAGCGATAGATGGGAGACACAGACGTGCTGGGATCACACGCAATATTTCTAAGTAAGTAATGACACAAAGCCGATACTGACAATTGTTTAACGGTGTTTTATTGTCCTTACATCAGGCAATATGTATGCACACCGCCTCACCATACTGGCCTCTGTGTGCCTTGAGTTGCCCAGCGTGGCATGCCCACACTTCATGCACATTGTCATCCACTCTCACTGGATACATGGGTTACCTCACCCATCAGAGAATGTCATAAACAGCATGGATTTATTTCCTGCGGCCACGTAAGCAGTGCTTCGCTCAGTGTGCACACTTCCTTCCCTTGAGGACTGTTCTGCTGATGGCCCTTGCCTTGCACTACGCCGTCTGGGCTCAGCAACAGGTGGAGTTATGCTGCTGCGGCTGGTGACCTCCTCACTGGCTCCACCATCCCACCATGTTGGCTGTCTGGAGCAGTTCAACAGCAGTGATGACCTGCACCAACCCCCTAGCAACATTCTGGCTGCAGTGGGCCATTTCCAACTGCATGGCCACTGTGCATCTGCTCAGGACAGATATGGCATTGCATAGGCGGTTGACCGCCTTTGTGTATCCCTCCATGCGCTGTTTTGCCCTGCGCCTTGCGGCACGTTCACTGTCCAATTTGCTGCATAACTGCCATACTGCGTCAGTCATGTCCCGCATGCCTTCTGCAACAGTGGTGTTCAGTCCATTGATGCCCTCCTTAATGTCACTCATGTTCTTGTTCATGGACACCAACTGCCGTTGCATTAATCGCATTGTCTTCATTTGCAGCTGCTGCACCTTCACCATGGTGCCCTCAAGACCTGTGAAGACACTGGATTCATCACCCTGCTCAGACGGACTGTATGCCCTTGGTCTGCGTTGGAGACCACTGGTGTGGCTACGCTGCATGAGGTGGCTGTGTTTTGAGAGACTGTGCTGGCTCTTTGGGCATGGTCTGTGGACATCCCGTGCTCTCCTTCTCTGCCCCTCCATCTCCTGTAGTGTTTCCACCGTGTACCTCCTCGGTCTGGGTGGTGGTGTAGGTGTGACATCTGTGGGTGTCTGGGACTCTTCCTCCTGAATATGTTGTTGCCCAGGTGCCTCATGTGTCTCCCTCTCTTCTGTCTGGGGCGCTGGTTCGCTTGTGGATACAGAATGTCCATTTACTGACTTGCCTTGCAGCATTTGTGCTACATTAAATTACATGAGTTGCTATTCACACTACATTCCTCCGCTTGGTAATTGACTGATGTGAGGCTCCTGCAATTGTGTTCACAAATCTCACTGATATGCTATATGGGTTTTGGGACTACATCTCCCATGCTGCATTGCTGGTTGTTTGCAAAATATGGACTGGAGTGGAATTCTAACTTGCTCATGGGGGATTGGGGATTGGGGAGAGGGTTGGTTCAGGCCATGCTGTGCATCCATCTTACCTTG
This sequence comes from Triturus cristatus, assembly GCF_964204655.1. NCBI lineage: Eukaryota > Metazoa > Chordata > Amphibia > Caudata > Salamandridae > Triturus > Triturus cristatus. The sequence continues at coordinate 411,220,450 of NC_140590.1, forward strand.
TCTGGTGTTGTCTCGGGCTGAGCTGTCCACGTCTCCTATGCCACTGATGGTCTCAGGCTGGAGGGTGGACCAAATCATCCAGGGGTGTGGTTGCATGCGCTGTGGATGGTCCGCCATCTGTCTTCTTTGCTTGTTTCAGCCTTGCTGCTACCCTCTCCTTCGCCCTGGAGAGCAAGTCATACCAGCGCTTCTTCAGGTCATCCATGGAGCGCTGGGTGACCCCAATGGCATTGATCTTGCCTTGTATTTCCAGCCAGATCTTTCTCTTCTGGGATTCAGGGACATGCAGGGATTTTTTTCCAAATAACTGGTCATGTGTCTTCACCACCTCTTCAATGAGGACCTCCAACTCCTTCTCACTAAACTTCTGCTTCCTTTTCCTTTCTGCAGGCTCCTTTCTTTTCTCCTGTGTGTCCATCCTGTCAGTTGGTGTCTGCCTGAACACTCCTGTATAGCTCCTGGGTGTGTGCTCCTGCTCTCTGCCTCTCCCATAGCTTCAGGCACTCAGAAACAGCATGGGTGTGGCCACTTCCTGTGTGTGATGTCATCAGAATGCACCTGAAGGGAAGATTCGCAAAATTGCAATTTTTTAAAATTGCGATTTTGCTATTTCCGAAACGGTAATACCGATTCGGTATGGGGGTTTGCGAGTTTTGGGGAATCGCAATTTATTTCCAATTTTTTATCTACATTGCGGTTTGCAAAATCGCTATTAAGAACTCGCAAATATATTTTTACCTACATCTTCCCCTATGTGTTTTGTGCTGCAACATAAGAATAAGCAACCCAACTTCATCAACAATGCCGCTGTCGACTCTATGTCCTGAATGCACTTCAGAGGGCACCGGCGCACTTAGCACCGCAACCCTGGTCTCACGGATGATGCCACCTGATGCTTCCACCGAGCCGCTGCTTCCACCGCGATCTGTGGGCACCGCACTCAGCACCGCCTTGCTTCACGCCGCTGCCCTGGTATCACAATGACACCGCTCCACGCTGATATGGATGCCGCTTGTAAGTTACATGATGCATGACCCTCATCCTCCACCGTAGCCTTGGCCTACCAATGCCAGCTCCAGTTTGTCAGCCGACAACATCGCTTCCGCAACGATAATGCCGCTGCTTGCACTGTGACCTGACAGCACCGCGATGAGCACCGCATCACTTCACACCGCAGCCCTGGTCTCATCGATGCCACTGGATGACCGTCACCGAGCCACTACCTGCACTGCGACCTGAGGGCACCACACGTCGCACTGCTAAACTTCGAACCACAGCCCCAAAGCCTGCCGACGCTGGCCCTCCTGACTTCAACCACGAAGAGTTTGATCTGCAATGCATGTGACTTCAAGGGCCCAACGACTCCTGCACTAACATCCTGAATCGACGCCTGCCAACGCCGGTTCTTGGGAGCTCAACGAGAGGCCACCGAGGTCCTGCATTACTAAAGGTACTGTTTTGTAGGCCTTCCCAACACCGTCAGCCAGAACTGTTTGGATTTGTTGTTCATGACACCGTGATAGCCTCGTTCGGAGCTATCGACTTCAGTGAACTGTATTTCAAGTCTACTTTTGAGTATTGATATTTCAGAGAACTGTAGGGTGGATTTTTATAATTTTTGTTCTTGGTTGCACAGATAAAATATTGTTTTTTTTTTTTAACTGGTGTGGAGTCCTTTAGTAGTGTTTTCACTGTATTACTGTTGGTTATGTGCAAATGCTTTACACACTGCCTCTGAGATAAGCCTGACTGCTCGTGCCGAGCTACAAAGGGGGTAAGCAGGTTTTTTTTTAGTAGTGTATTCCCCTTATCCTGACTGGAAGGAAGGGTCCCTATTTGGACAAAGATGCAAACCATTGCCAACTAGAGACACCCATTTCTAACAGGCCGATATTAGAGGGCTGATGCTAGCATATTGCAGATAGATAGGACACTTTCATGTGACAATTGCCTCCAATTATGCTCCTAACGTACAGCAGTAACACTTTATTGAGAGGGCCTTGACGCATTTTGTTGGGAGGAGGTGATATAAACCTCGTTATGAACAATGACCTGGACTGGCAAGGCCAGCGTTTCTACCGAATTGGGGCTTTCTTGGCTGGAGGTTTGAGGTGGTTGAGCAAGTGCAGTCTGGGAGATGTGTGGAGGCAATCTCATCCTACTGTAAAAGACTACACATTTCACTCCGCAGCCCACAAAACATATGCCTGCATTGACTACTACCTAGCCACCCCTACCATTCAGGCCCTTGTCAAAGAATGAGCATTGCCCACATGCCACTATCTGACCAAGCCCCTCTCTCACTAGTCCTCCAGGTGGATAAAGTACACATGGGCCCTATAAGATGGAGACTTCGCAACTGCCTCATTCATTCAGAACACAAATAACATTACCGCTCTAGATGTGAATATCTTTACATTCCTACAGAACAATGATACAGGGGTGGCACAAGTGGCTTCTCTTTGGGAGCTGATGAAGGTGGTGGTTATAGGGGAACTGATCCCCATATCAGTGGCAGACAATCGGTGGCGACAAGAGAAACCAGATCAGTTGGAAAATGTAGAAACAGAATTAAAGAAGCCATACATAAACGAACAGGGGCCCCTAGGATCTGATGCAAGCTTGACAGGTGAGGACACACCTTAAGCATTTGGACCTAGGTAGGACAGAGTATTCCCTAGCGCATCTAAACCACAAATTTTATATTGGGAGCAATAAATGTAGGTAGATGCTGGCACATCACATCCAGTACAAAACACAACAGAATACCATCACTGCCATAACAGACGCCAACAGGAATGAGATGCGAACAGTCCCCAACATCGCAGGAATTCCCTTTGGATGGACCACGCATACTATCAGCGTAGATGCTGATGATATTACCCACTGAGCCAATGTCATCACTACCCCACCCTAGTGGAGGAACTTCATCAATTTGGGGCCATAGCTGTGTTTAAGGTTAATCTCCAAAAATCCCAAAATACTTAACTTGACAGTTCCCGCACTTCAAAAATAACACCTTCGCACTGCATTTCAAATTGCCTGGGCTTAGTCAACTATCCCATATCTGGGCATCCAACTTGCCCGAACCATAGACAGGGCAGTGGACCTCAACTACTCTATCCTTATCTCACAAGTTCAGGCAGATTTGGCTAAATTCGTTAAAGTTCTCCTTGCTTGGAAGAATAGCGGCTATAAAGAAGACTGTCCTCCCCAAGATCCTTTTTGTATTTCAATCCCTTCCACTGATACCTCCTAAAAATACCCTCTGGTCCCTACAACTAGAGATAAATACATTTATATGGGACGCTAGAAAACCTTGCATGCAAAACAACTCCTTTACCATACAATGCTAGAGGGACGCTTGAATGACCCTAGGATTGCAAGATTCTATCAGGCAATGCAACTCTGCTTCATGATGGAGTGGGCCAGAACAGCCATTGAGAAGCACTAGTACTTCATGGGCCAGGTGGTAGTTGATGCATATATCTGGAGGGGGCCTTGTTTGCCCTGCAGGCATAGGTCCTGGGGCCTCTACTCAAAGCCTGTAATTAAATCAACCCTCAAGGTTTGAGATGTAGTGACAGTCCGAGCTGGGCTGACCCCCTTTCCTTTGTCAATGGTCCCCATAGTAGCCAACCCAGACTTCGCGCCAGGTCTACAGGGTGACAACAGATGGCAGAAAGGGGGCTGCAAATGTACATGTTGTCCATTCGTTACCCACAGAAATATTCTGTTTGACCACATGAAAATAGATTATGGGCTGGAGGAGGCAGATCATATTCTGTACCTACAAGGCCGACACTGGGTAACACAACTCCTCCATCAAACCACATGCTGAGAGGCCTCTGACACCCTTTGAGAAATGGATAGTTCTTAAGAGGGACGACAGACAACTCATTACTCAGATGTATGCATTGTTAGGACAACTGCCCCTACAAGACAAGATTGTAGGGCAAAGAAGTTGGGAAGCAGATCTAGGCCACGCACAAAGAATGGGACACACAGCACACAAAATGGTTAGTACAGCGGTAATTTACAAAATAGCCACGTACTGGTACCTAACTCCTGCCCATGTTCACAAATCGTGCCCGGAGCGCACAGGGGAAAGCTGGAGGGGCTGTGGTGCAACTGGCAGTCTGGCACCCTACCACACTTGCTCTGGAACTGCCCAAAGCTGGTTCGCTACTTGAGAAAATAATCAACAACATTGATAGAGCCTTCAACACTAAAATCCTAAGGTTCCCTACATTCTCAATACTGAGGCTTCCTAATCCTCTGACCTACCCTCTAAAGTCAATGCGAAGGCAGTGGATAGCCTTTGCCTTAGGAGCTGCCCATCAGGCTATACTTTCACTATGGGGCACTGACAAAACCCCAAACTACACAGCATGGCTACATAATCTCTGGTACATACTAGGGACGGAAAAACTAGCACTCACAGCAGAGCTTAAGCAAGACACATATCAGGAACTGTAAGCCCCATATATTAACATCCTATCCACATGATTTAATGAGTTGACCTGTCAGAACTATCTTAAACTATTACACTTGATCCCGGCTCGATGAAGCCCTGGGAAATAGTCCAATGACATGCAGAGATGCTGTGCAGAGCAATGGACATGCTCCAACCTCAGCCCCGGTTCACTCTCCCAGATGGCATAGGACCCAACATGTGATGGGGGAGTTTACTAGGATAAAAGCTGGGTTTTGTTACCAGTTTGCTATTGCATTATGCTGCCGGTCCAACGGATGTAGGCAGAAAGCTTTGTAAGATATTTGCCTAAACAAATGTTTAACCATTATAAAAAGAATTGATCCATAAAAGCCTATGACTGCCTCTCTGGGGCCAATCTCTAGTGTTTAATTGCATCATAATGCATTCTTATCTGCAGAAAGTGATACAAGGTCTTAATTCTCTTAGGAGGCAGTTAAAAGCAGCCACAATAACTAAGCTTGTTACACAAGATGTGATATTTGATAGATACTTAGTGAAAATAGACAGTGATGTATTTTTAACTGTAAAAATTATACATTGCTTTTTTGTGTTTTATTGGAATCAAATGTGAGGGAAAACAACAACATGAAATTTTACTGGTCAGGTTAATCACACATCCTCATATTACTTGATATTTTTTATTATGAAAAGTCAATACTTCAGTCAAGAGGTGGCAGATCTGAGCCGTGAAGAAGATAGCTGCTCTTTAGTACAGGTTTGGCAGCCCTTCCCCATAAGTCTCCAATACAGCACAATCATTTCCCCTTTCAGCACTTCCAAGGGATGCCCAAAAGTTACTCTCCTGCCTGGCTAACTTACCTGCCTGGATTCTTCCGTCTGCTGCACATCTGCTGCAAAGACCTCAGTCCAGCCTATCACTTCCCAAGCCCTGAGACCCATAGCTGGGTATGGCCCACTTCAGAGTAGCATCGATACCCAGTAGGTGCTTGTGCTGCTGAGCACTTTATAGCCGGCAAGCCACCACCCGGGACGCTTTCTGCTGCTGCCAGCGCTCGGATCACCAGCCACTCCCAACGCGCATCGTTTCTCAGATCGTGCCACATCTGGCTCCATGCTCAGCTCGCAGCTCATTGCAACCCGACACTGAGAACCGGTGGTCCATCTTGAAATGGCACAGGTACCCTCTGCCTTCAATGCCAGCTTCTTGATGAAGCCCATGACTCTCCATGCCTCGAAGCCTGGAGATTAGGGCGATCTGCAGCAGTGTGGCTCCTCTATCCGGCATGTGCTGATTCTGCACGTGTTTCACAGCCACCAAATCACCTCCAGGGCCCTTATTGCTTAGTAGCTCTTTTGCAACTTATCAGGGCACTCGCTAGCCAACCTGTCAGCGACCTTCTACGGCTCCTTCATCCTGTGGCATCTCCTCTTGGTGCATAATTGGCAGATGGTTTTCTTTGTTGGCTCAGGAGGTGCTGCCCTTGTCTTGATTTACGGCAAGCGATCTCCTGGGTCTTTTGGGGGCACCCCCTAAGCTCTATGGCCCACACCTCCTGTTGACCTTCACATTGTCTTCCATACTAGCTCAGCCCTGCTAAAGTGAGATGTCTCTTCTAGCTTTCTGGGAGCTGACAGGAAACTACATCTGCCCCCCACCGGGTAGGTGCTGGTGGTGTGTCTATCCACCTGTGGCCAAGCTGCCTCCTGGGTGTGGATCTCCGCCCGCTACTGCCTGGTGCTTTACCTACCACATCATTATTGCTGTACATCCCTGGAAGGCAGAGGAGAGTCCCGCTCATGCAACATCTCAGGCCCCTCCGCTCTCCTGTCACACATTTCTCTCTATTACTGACCAACACACAAGAGGGCACAGTTCGTTACACCTGAAGGTTTGTAAAACAGCAACAGATGAAATAATTTGAGAAATGATGGGATTCCTGAAGGCACGGATGACTCTGATATGAACGCATTCCTTAAGCTCCATCTCTCTAAAATTGTTGGACTCACGGACTCTTCTGATCCCAACATACAACAAGCTCACCAAGTTGGGTCTATGTCCAAATCCAGATCTACTCCCACTCGTCCAGGAAGAATCATTGCCTATTTTCTTCAATACTCGCACCTTATGAGAGTACTTTCGGCTGCAAAGCAATGTAAGCACATGCTTTGGCCAGGGCAAAAGATATCCCTCGCTCGAGACATTAACCATACAACAGCAAACAGGTGAAAGGACTTTTTACAACTGGGTTGGGCATTAAGATCCATGAATGCCATGTTTGTCCTCATCCACCTTTGCTTCTTTAAGGTCACATATAAAACTTCCACATTTGAAAATCCTGAAGATTTGAAACAATTGATTCATTCCTACAAAAGAGAGGGTATGGATCTTGGACAAACTTGATCATTGCTATTTTAAATTGTGTAACTAAAGCCATGTTCTCTTATCTTGTCTAATTTGTTAAACAAAACTTGTACTCATTTGTTATTTAATACTGCTTAACACTTTCTTCTTTCCTTAGAGGTGCCTCCTTGACCCTAGAATTGATGTGTTCCATTTCTCCATATCCTCATGTTTATTTTCCCTCATCTCGGTGTGTTTTCATTGTCTTATTATTGGTAGTGTTGATCCTACTCACCCTTTGTCACCCCACAGTTCTATTATTTTCATAATTAATTTCTTTACTTTCTATCTTCATATACCTTCTCTATATTTTATTACTGGGTGATTGGCATCTCCTTTCAATTTGCTCTCCACCTCTTCCCATTTGGATTTTTCTCACTTTTTCTTAACTGTATTTTATGGTTAATGTCTTTTGACTTTTGACTTTTCACCATCTTTTTCTTCCCTTAACATGGGGTGGTCATTGTATCCCATTGTTCTCTTCTTTTCTTTCTGTTCTTTCCTCTTATCTTCTCTTTCTTATCTTTTTTCTCTTATTTTCTACCTCTTATTTTACTATACTTAGACTTTTACTTCACTTCTTCATCAAATTGTTGCCATGTTTTCTACAAATATTGTAAACCTCTAATTTATTTTTGTTCTGTTTACAAATTGTGCACATTGGGGCATATGTATCAAGCCCTTTTCCCTTTCGCAAACCATTTGCCTATTGGGATGTATCATCCCAAAAGGGCATCGCAAATTAGAGAATCGGAAAATTTGTGATTCCCTATTTTGCAATTGCATTTAAAGAAATGCAAATTGCGATTCCTTAAATGCGATGTAGAAAGCACCTAAGTTGTGCGAATTTGGCATAAGAAATCGCAAATTGCCATCAACTTACAGTTGGTGGTAATTTGCGAATTCTTTGAAAAAAGCACTTTTTTTGCTTTTTTCAAAGTGCCATGTTGCACAAATACATGCTCTTAGGGCATGTATTTGCGCCACATGTGCACACATGCTCATTTAGGGGGTGCCGCAGGGTGTCCTTTTGGAACCCTTGCACCCTTGAAATTGCGTGTGGAATTTGCAAGTACCTATTGGGTTCTCGCAATTTGCTCACACAATTTCCTTCATTCCTATTGGCCTCTTGGCCCATAGGAATGAATGGGAAGGGATTCCTTCATTGTGACTCGCAATTTGCGAGTGGCAATTAAGGAATGCGAGGGATTTACAAAAAAGTTGCACATTTTTTTTTACATATCGTTTTGTGATTCTCAAATAGTGATTTTCTAAAATTCGCTATTTGAGAATCGCTAATGCATTCTTTCATACATATGCCCCTTAATTGTAATATGACCCCTCCTATCTTATTTATTTATTTGTTAAGCGCAACACTCATCCCAAGGTGCTAGGAGAGAGTTATCCTGAAGATAGGAATGGCGGATGCTTGAACATCTTGATACAAAGAGATTGGGGTTGGGAAGCTGCACGTGCCAATACTTATATCCTGGGGAACAGCCAAGTTTTCAGCTTTTTTCTAAAGGACAAGGCGAAGATATAAGAGAAGTTAATTTCAGTGAACAGCTGCCAAGTTGGAGAAGGAGCGTCCCCCTGCTCCAACTTTCTTAAAGCATTTAGTTTTTGCCAGGGCTTGGTGGTGAGAGCTCAGTTGTTGCATAGGGATGTAAAATTCGAGTTTGTCCTGCAAAATTTGGGGTCCACATTTATGTAGTGCCCTGTGTGCATAACACAGTAGCTTGAATTTGGCCCTTTGGCGCACCGGTAGCCAGTGGAGATCCCTCAGGCATTCCGATGCTGAGCTGTATTTGCTTTTGTTACGGATCAGTTTGCTGGCAGCATTCTGGATCACCTGCAGTAAGGAAAAAAGATACTCAGGCATGCCCACATAGAGAGCAATTCCATAATCCAGCTTGCTGGAGAGTAGTGCCCGGGAATAGTCTTTCTCCAATTCAAGGGGATCCATGAAAAGAATAAGGATAAGAATACTGTAAAGTCCATGTTACTACTTTTTAATACTTGCCTTTTTATCACTAAACTATTTTTCTTGTAATGGTGTATTGCCCTCATCGTTTTAACCATACCGAAGATTTTATGAAATTCGTGAATTTTGTCTTATTCCCTCCCTAATTTTCTCAAATCGCCCTATTATTGAAGAAACGGTTATGACATTTTATTGTGTAATCTATGTGTTTTTACTGTGTACCGTATGTGTTTTATGTAATGTATTGTGATCTATTCTATGGTACTTTTATGGTTTTCAGTAACCGAATAAAGTGTTTTGAACTAAACTGAACTGAGTCTTCTTAGTAGTTTTAGTGTGGCAAACCTCTTTCTGCACAGCGCTCGGACTTGGTCTTGCATAGTTAAATCATTTTCAATAAGTATGCCCAGGTTTTTGGCAACTCGTTTGGGTTCTGGGGCAATTCCTAGTGACTGGGGCCACCAGGTGTTGTCACTCCCAAGAGCAGGATTTCAGACTTCTCAGCGTTTAGCTTCAGACAATGGTCTGTCATCCAGGGTGCCGTTTCTGAGAGACAGTTGACTGAGTATTTTCTGGTATCCTCATGCTTTTCTTCGAAGGCAATAATTAACTGCATATCGTCTGCCTAGGAACCGATGTTAAAGCCCCATTTCCTGCCAATTTTGGCCAAGGAGGAGACCTAGGCATTAAAAAGGGTCAGACTTAAAGGAGGCTCATTGTGGAACACCATAGTTGATGTTTTTTGAACTGGAGGAGAAGGGGCAGTTTATTACGAGTAATTTACGTATGGTTTCTTGGAACTTGAAGGGTCTTTGAAACCCAATGATACATCAAAGATTACTGACTCATTTTTCAAAGTTGGTTTGGTCAGGCATTTTGTTCCTCCATACAATATAACAAGAATGGTGTAATCATTCTTTTTCCTAAATCCTTATCTCTTGATTTTGAAACTATAGTTCCTGATGAGGATAGCAGATGTTTGTTATTAACTCTTAAAATTAATAATGTTCCCATTGCAATTTGTAACGTTCATGGCCCCACAGACATTGATATACAATTCTGGAAACATTTATCTACTCTCTTATGTGACTGCCCTACTGAAAATCTTATAGTGGGAGGCGATTGCAATCAAATGATGGATCCTTTCATAGATAGACGCTCACAAACTAAATCCAGATCAGATCAGTCCAACTCGAGGATAGATTACATATTTGTGACCCATCATGTCTTGAAATATACGGAACAGGCTGAAATTAGTTCTATTGTTATTTCCAACCATGGTCCTGTTATAATTTACTTAGACATCTTGCCTTTTGACTTATGTTCTAATAGATTGAGATTTAAAACTACATTAATGACTGATAAACCTTTTGTTAAAAATTTACACTCTTTACCACAGAATTCTTTAGTTCAATATTTCCACTGAGACTGCAATGAGTTGTATTTGGGATGCATTTAAGGCAGCAGCTATAGCCTGGGGACTCAAAAACATTTTACCAGGTGCCACAAAGTTTGGACTGTGATTAGACTACGGGCCACATTGATGTGAGCAGGGTGGCAGTCAAGGGTTGGTGTTGGGTTGACGATAAAGTTGGCTGGTATTAGGGGAAGCGATGCATATGCATCTGAATGTATATGCTTTGCTTCCCCTAGCAAATTGCATATTGTGAAAACAAAAACCTGGGATTAATCCTAGTTTCTCCATTTAATCAAATTGTGTGATCCTAGGTAATTTGTTTATTTCACTTTCCCTCCTTTTATGTCATTATCACATATAAGAGGACATCAAGATGACTTTAGGGTGTATACTGTACAAAACCTTCTCCTGTGTTTGATTTAATAATCCATAGTGTTGTTCATGTTTTGTCAGCAACCCATGCCAACCAAGGAGTACACATAACAACTGACTTGCCTCTTAGTTCACTATTGGCATTGTTCTCTGAGTGTGGGGGGGGGAGATAATCAATGTTTCTTAATTCATGTGTGAAAACTACCACTTGAAAAAAATGCTTCTCAATGCACTGCTATAATTTGATGTACTAAGGTGAAACTGTTCTGTATGTTAATGAAATTTGATTTTAAATTTTGAACAGAGTTTATCACACTTTTATAATTTTGCTCCTAGATGTCTTTAAAAATGAAGGTGCTTCTAAAGTTAAGAGGTGCAGGACACCCTTGTTACTTCCTTTCTTTAACTTCAGTTACCCTTTAAATAAATGCTTGCCTGTTTATTTACATATTTTAAATGTTAGCTCTTGTAGGAAAGTGATGTTTTTTCCATTGTTGCTCCCCCACATTTTTCCTGATGTTGATGCTCTTTGACTAAGTGTGTCCTGGGTTCCTGCCAACCAGTTACCCAGAGCATATGTTCCTTCCCTAAAACTATACTGTGTACCCCCAGATTGGCTCCTCTCTGGCCACATCTAAGTCCCTTGTAAAAGGTACCCTAGGTACCAAGAGCCCTGTGACCAGAGAAGGCATTTAATGACTGCAGCACTTATTGTGCCACCCATAGAGGTCCTATACCTTAACACACACACACTGCCATGGCAGGCTGCATGGTTTGGTGCAGGGAAAAGTGAAGAGTCGACATGGCATACATCCCTGTGTGCCATGCCTACAGTCCACTGCCTACAGCATAGGTCAGCCACCCCTCTAGCTGTGTGCGCTATGCCATCGGTGAGGGTGCTGGTGCATGAAACTGTATCCCTACAGTGTCTAAGTCTATTTTTAGACATGTAAATGCAGTAAAGCCATAAAGAGTATATGGTCTGGGAGTTTGTCATTACAAACTCCTCAGCATCATAATGGCTTTCCTGAAATCTGGGAAATTTGGTATCAAACTTCTCAGCACATTAAACCTACATTGATGCCAGTGTGGGATTCTTATAGATGCCCCCTGACAAACGACCTTACTATAATGTTCTGGCTGTCATACTCCTCACAAGCTGTCACCACAGACATGTTTCTGGACTCCTGCTCTTGCGTTCTGGAAACAATTCTCATCCTGGGCAGAGGTGCCAAGCCTCCTTTCCCAGGTTGGGAGGGTTAACTAAGGGGAAACTATGAAAGGCTTGCCACCTTTGTGAGCTGACCCAGACATTTGCTACTACCAACAACTGGACCCCACCGGTTCTGACCCCCACTTTGGGTGGGAGAATCAATGGGAAAACCAAGATAGGAGGAGAGGTGTACCCACCTTTGCCAATCCCACCCCTCAGGTGGGAGAGGCGAGGTAAAGCACAACTCTTAGCCCCGGCCATCTTGAAGATGGGGAGCCAGCTAACCAGATTGAGGCTTATGCCTCCCTCCCACTAGAGGGTGGCATAATAGGGAGTGTACCCACCCCAAGGAAAGAACCCATTAGTCGCAACCTGTACCTACCTAAAACGCCCCTAAACCTTGTATTTAGGAGCAACCTCGAACCTTGCCTCCTTAGACAAGGAGAGAAGACGAAAAAGGACCAAAGAGCCATGCTGAATGAAGAAGAGAAGGACACCAATTGACTTGGCCCCAGCACTCCCAACCTGTCCTGACCTCGACCTGCTCCAGCGGAATCCCGGCATGTCCTGTAGCCAGCAGCCCCCCCAGAAGCTGGAGGACCTGACCTGCCTTCACTGAAAAGACTTTGTCTCCTGTGAGCACTGGATTTGCTCACCAACAGACTCTGACTCTGGACAAATTCGCGAGTCTGCATCACTCTGCACCCGACAAAAAAGTTTGAGTGGCCCAACACCATGAGGAGGTCTCCCTGGCGATCCTGATCTGGGATCTGGTGATCCCTGACCTACCTCAAGTCTCCTGATGATGCCTGCAGCCCTTTTTTGAGGATCCCCAACCATGACCGGAGCCGGTAAGAAAAACCCAACGAAAAGACACCCCTACACCCAACGCCCCATGTCCTTGGGTGACCCAACCAACAGTGTCCTGGCATCCCACGACATCTCAACTTACCTCTCCAACCTGTGGTCCCCTCCAGAAGATCTTCGTCCCCAAGCCTGCATTGTTTGTTGAAACCGGAGAATCCCGTTGAAAACAACAGGGCACCTGAGGCTAAAACCGCACCCTGCACTCGGCCGACCCTGTGCCGTTGTGGGTGCACTTTGTGTGCTAACTTGAATCCCCCTTTGCCCTGAGCTTAACTCAAAGAGCTTTGCTTCCTCAACCTTGTGGCCTGCTCTTGAGTAGCCACCAACCGAAGGCCCCATACCCCCCAATGAAAAACACTGGGCCTCAGCACTCTGCACCCGGCCGCCCTAGTGCCACTGAGGGTGACATTGGAGTGCCTCCTTGACACTGGGAAACCCTGATACTAACCCCAGAAACCCAACTCCCAAAACCAAGTACTTACCTGTAAACCAATAACTTCATTTCCTCCCATTTGAATGCATTGACTGTTTTTCTGTGAACATTTTTCCAAGTGTGGAGTTGTAAATTCTATGAAAAGTCATACAAGTGTGTTTTGATAACAAATTGCATTACTTACCTTTATCCAGGAAATGTATCAGTGTGGTATCTAGGTATACAACACTGAGTAGGAAAAGTAATCTGAAAAGTAATCCAACAAACTATTCAAAAAGTAATTACAATGTAATTGTACAGTAATTCCAACTGTTTATGCACATTTGACTTACCTGTAACCAAACCAATTGCCCATAACTGCATTTCAACTGTATTCAACTGCATTATTCTTGCAAAGTACTATTACACTTACCTGTGCCAGGCCTTGCTTTGTTCAAGAAATAAAATACAACTGAATAATATTTTTATAGAAAACAAATTGGTCAGAGTTCAGTCTTTGAGTGTGTGACATCATTTCTTGTCTGAGTGTGTACAATAAATGCTTAACACTACTACCCTCTGATAAAGCCTTACTGCTCGCCCACACTACCACAAATAGATATTAAGGTATTATCTAATTTCTACCTCTGTAAGACTTTGGGGATCCACTGAACTCTGTGCACACTATACCCTACTTTGGTATAGTATATACAGAGCCAGCTTCCTACAGTGCTCAGTCGAGTAAATAACAACCCAATGCTGCTGTTGACCAGGGGGCCGGGGGGCCAGATGTACAGGTAAAGAAGGCCATATGCATCTCCCAGCCATACTAGGAGTATCACTGAGCTAGAGGTTTTATTATTGACCATTTTGCATCGAAAAACATACCTCACTCATAGAAACTTCCATGTTACTACAACATATAAAAAAACACTTAGGGGCATATTAACAAGGCGTCGATATGAAATTATCGCCGCTTTTGCGTCCGTTTTCGGGCGAAAGCGGCGATAATTTCATCGCCTTATCAGGAAAGACACGCTATCGCGTGTCTTGCTGACTTAGCGCCCGTTTGCAGCACGCGTCCGATCGCATCGCTAATGAGATGCAAAGGAGGCGTGCCTGACAAGACTCCCTTGGGAAAATATCGCGAAGGCAGCTTCGCGATATTAACAAGGGAGGGTAGCGATTTTTAAAATCGCATTAAGTATGCCTTAACACAGGAATTTAACGTCTGTTAAATTCCTGACTAAGGCATACTTAACATGGGGGGTGGATTTTGTGGCTAAGACCACAGGCCCTATCATCTAGGATATCGCCGTTTTCCACCATGGAAAACGGCGATATCCCAACTATCTCTGGAATTTTTATCGCCTCGGCGATGCGCGTTGTTAATAACGAGCAAACCGGGCGATAAATTCCAGAGATAGCCGGCGATAAATATGCAAGTGCTAAGCGCGCTTTGCGATATTTATCGCCGGCCCTTGTTAATATGCCCCTTGAACACAAATATTTAACTTCCAATTACAATGATACTTTAGCTTGCCTAACTAATGCTAAATTTGATTTTTACAAAAGGTCGGTTGAACATGCAAGTACACTTTTATTAAAAGTCAATGAAAACTTTTATGGCAGACTAAATAAATAAGTAAAAATGTTAGCCAATTACCTAAAAATAAAAAAAAACAGGAATCTAAAATAATTGTCATATCTGACAATGGAGGTAATAGATATTATACAGATTCAAACCTTTTAGAATGTTTCATGGAGTATTATAACTAATTATATACCCCGGAACATGATCCATTGCATGATGCAATGGAAAACCTTTTTAACTCTATCTCTAAAGATCCAACACACCGGGTTGACCTTTCCCCTTTAGAAACGGACATAACGGTGGCTGAATTTCAGGCAGCCATTACTAAATTACCTAAAGATAATGTCCCAGTACCAGGCGGATTTTCTGTTGAGTTTTACTCCCAATTCTCACAGATAATAATTCCAAAACTATTAATTCAACACTTTCTGTCATCAAGCGCAGTACAAGACACTTTTGTTGAGGCTATGCTTTGCCTAACCCCTAAGAAAGACGAAGACCTTTCTCTCTGTGGAAATTATAGGCCCCTTTCCCATAGTAATACAGATTGTAAATTTTTTTCTAAAATCATGGCGCTACGTATTAATCATTTATTAGACCTAGCATCCTTGGCGTGGTTTCCCCTGACTTTTTGCTTTCTGACCTCCTATTTTGCTGACTTCATTTTTTCTAGCTTTGCTAACAAGTGCAAAGGTGCATGAGCTCTCTGCTTAAAAAACATGGTAACATTGACTTCCCCAAAATGTACATATTTATTTCACTTATAAGTTCCTAGTTAAGTGCATTACATGTGCCCAGGACATGTGAATTGAATGCTAGTAGTGGGACTGCTGAAGTACTTGCGCCACACATTTCAGCAGTAATCTAAACATTTCTCAGTTGTGTGCACTTAAACTGCCATGTTGACCTGGCAAGTTAGCCCACTTGCCAGGCCCAATCCTTCCTTTTCAATATATATGCCACCCAAAGGTAGGTTCTGGACAGCCCCAAGGGAAGGTTGCAGTATATATGAAAAGTTGGAGATGTACGTTTTAGTTTTACCTGTCCAGGTGTGAAAAACTCCTTAATTCGTTTTTTACTGCTGTAAGGTATATCTCTCCCCTAGGTTAACATTGGGATTACCTTATTACATTTTATAAGTATAATTTCAAATTGGGAAAAGATAGATTTCTCGGATTTGTTGTCTCTGGACTCCCAATTTAAAATCACAATTCATGGTAAAGTTAGATTTTAATGTGCAAGCCTGAAAACGCCACTTTTAGAAAGTTGCCATTTTCTTACCATAACCATTCTGTGCCTTCTGCCTGTCTCTGAATACACATCTGGGGTGGGGGACAGCTGGGCTTTGTGCATTCCCGCTAGACAGCCACATACAAAGGAAGCTTAGGTGTGACTAATGGGCCATCAACAGCCTGATGGATCATCCTGTGCAGGCTGAGGGGGAGGAGCTGGCACACCTGAATAGGCTGTGCCTGTCCCCACACTAAGGGCTGCAACCCTCCAAAGCCTCTGTTGTAAGTCTCCTCCCCTTCAAAGGCAAATCTCGGAATAAGTACTGAACTCCTGACACCACCAACTTATTAAATTTCTGGACATGTGGATACTCTGCCAGGAAGAAGGACTGCTCTGCTGCTGAAAGTACTTTTACTCCTTGCCTGGGAGTGAGAAGGACTGGACCTGCATCTCTATACTCCAGAACCAAAGTGATTCCAAGGGCGTGCTAACTTTCCTCCTGTTCTGAAGTCTCAATCAAATTATTTGCCCTTCGATTCTGTTTCTGATGGCATGCACTTGTACTTCTGTATAGATATATAAGTTCTTTGCTGCTTGTTATAATGTATTTAAGTATATTTGAATTTATTTCAATGCGCTTCTTCATGTTGCATCTTCACCAAAAACTGTAATCGACAGCTAAATGTCTGTACAATAAAGCTCTCAGAGTGACAGAGGCAACGGCATGGAGCATGGAACTCTGGAATACTAAAAAAAAACTTATGGACTTGGAAGACAGGAGCAAAATGGAATAACAGCCGGATCTTTGGCATCCGGAGACGGAGGACTCTAGAGATGTCTTAGTTTTCCTCCAAACGTTTCTCCACACAGATACAGATTATTGCCAATCTTCTATGATTTTGGCAGCACAGGTCATTTTATCTGAGGCGCAGTGACATGGCCCCTACATCTATAAAGACCACTGAATCACCATCTCTGCTGACTTCTCCTATGAAACCCACATTACATGGGAGAAAATGTATAGCCTTATGCCCCACTCTCAGGAAGTTTGATATGTGATTTGTATTATTGGATCCAGCACTTAAGATTGTCACTGTGAATAGCCATACCAGGGAAACTCACGACCCAGCGAAGTTGGAACTTTGGCTGGAACAAGAGGGGGCTTAATCTGTAAACATGGATGAAATCCAACCTACTTCTGAGGAGCCCCTGAACCTCCGTGGATCCCGGCCCATGGTGATGAAAGGCCTGGACAGAGAGCACAGCAGATGAGAGACTCGCTTCACTAATACTGATACATATAAATCCAGCTCCCCCTGAAACCCTGATGTCAATGGGACAATGGCCTTGTGTTGACTTTTCCAAGTGGAGTCTCCCTTCCTCTTCTCCCATCTCCTTCTTCCGTGACCGTAGATCGTTTCTCTACATCCTAGATTGACCAGGCCCGAAATGCTGGTAGCTTCTACTACCCCATTCATGGATTGTTAGTTGGTGCTTTCTTCCTAGGCCCTGTATTACATAATTAACTGTTTCTCTAATAAAGATCTGTACATACCCTTTCCCTCCATCGTTTATCAATATGGCCCACCATCATCTAACCTAGCTCTAAAATTGGTGTCTCAGTGTCAACAGTATGACCCAATTTATAAAGCAGAAAAAGACACTAACATTCCTCGGCTCTAAATGACTGGACATCATCCTGAAACAGGAGATAACTCTTCCACTTCGGAATCTACAAACTGAAGTGAGTCTGGGTGGATAAGGTGATCCCTGCCTCGGGGTCATATGAACTACCCAGAGCAGCTGCTGACCCTGCACGGACTCCTAGTTAAATTTGAGTGACCAAGAAGTTACCGGTGAGAGTTCTAAAGATTTGGGGGCATATCAGCAACAACCGGCGATAATTATCGCTAAGCGCACTTAGCGCTAGGATAATTATCGCCGGCTAGCGTGGATTTTTATCGCTGAGATAGCGTGCTATTAGCAATGCTTATCTCAAAAGCGATAAAAATCCTAGCGCTAACTGCCAAACGTGAGATTTTCGCTGGAAACGCAGCGATAATCCCACGAAGTTTGGCGATAGCTTGCTGATAGGGCCTCACATACTTAGCCATGATATCCACCTTACATAGGATATCATGGCTAAGTCAGTTTCAAAGCAGGCGTAAGGAAAGTAGCGATAACAGAGGTTATCGCTACTTTTTTGGTCGCTATGCTGCTTTGCGTGAGGCTTGATAATAGGAGAAATGTCGCTTAGCAACATTTCACCCGTTATCCTGGGGAGGAACGCCCACTTTGCATCTCATTAGAGATGCAGAGATGGGCGTTAGGAATTCAGGCGCTAAGGCAAGGATTCACGCGATAGCGTGACCTTGCTGATACAGCGATAAAATTATTGCCGCTTTTCGGCCGAAAACGGCCGCAAAAGCGGCGATAATTTTATATCGCCGCCTTGTAGATATGCCCCCAAGATTCATGTACACTATTGGTATGTCTTTGCCCGGCTACATGTATTGGACTGTGCTTTCGTAGTGGACTCTATTTGTGCCCCAATAGGCACCAGACACCATTGGTTCACGAAACTGACTAAGCTACTGAATGAATTTTGTCCTTATCCCCTCATTATCGGTGGGGACCGGAAAAGTGGTGCTTGACCCCCTACTGGACAAGTCGGGCAGATCTGATCTTCATCACTAATGGGATAGAGCCATCATAAGTGACGTTATGGCTGACCTTTCCCTTCTCCACTCATGGCGATTATTGCACCCTAGGGAGAGAAATTATGCCAACGTATCTGCAACACATGGTACAAATATTAGTTTAGACTTCTTACTTAAGACAACTACTGTCCTCCCAAAAATCCAAGCTTGCGACATCAAAGTGGGGAGTGTCTCAGAACATTCCCAGATTGCGCTCTCTTTGGATCTTCATTTGGTGTCACCCAAATCCTGTACGTGGTGTATGGATGTCTTTAAATTCAGGATGCCAGGTGACAAATGGAAACTGCTTTCTTGGTTGATGGAGTACCTAGAAATGAATCACCCAAAAGCTCCCTCGAAGCAGATTTTAAGGGTAGCCGGCAGGTCTTACCTTAATGGAGTCCTTATGATGGAGTCCTATATCGCACGAAGGACCGCAGATTGTAACCAATTGGCTCTGGTATAGGGAGTCAAATTCCTACAGGCGGTTTATAGAGAGCACCCCATGCCAACCGTTTGCACCTTCTTCTCAACAAAAAAAAAACTGAACACAGCCTAAATCTATGCTTGCGGGAACAATGCTTACGGGAAAAGTACTCATGAGGATTAAACAGAAAAATGACAAACAGGGCAAAAAATCGGGTTGGCTTCTTGCTATAAAGCTTCAGCAAAGAGAGGCCAAGACAGTGATTCCAGATTTCCATGCTATCATGCTATTCATTTCTTTCTTGACAGACCTCATCTTGTGTGAATTTGCTGCCTTCTCCTCCAATCTCTATTGCTCTGAATATCTCAACAATACCATAAAAGATGAATCCTTCCTTTCACGTCTTCACCTCCCCATCCACCTTCAGGAGGAGCTGGAACAGGATAATATTGAAGGCGAGGAGGGGGAGTCCAGGGTTCGATTGGGATTAGAAATCAGCCCGGGCACGCTAAAAAAATGTGGGCTACATTTGCATATTGCCTTTCCTCAAAATACTGCTTCGGCAAAGTTTTAAAAACACCTGAAAACAAGTGAGGCCATTGCAGCTCGGGCCCCCTGCCCCCGCTCGCTATGCACACATTAATTGGCTGGCCCAGCGAGAGAAAGGGAGTGACACCTCTGCCCGTTGATGAAAGGGAGGTAATGGACGCCCATCTGCCTAGAGAAAAGCCACTCAGGGCCCCACTGGGCCACTGGCGACATCTGAACAAACCAGACACAGCCCAAATTGCCCCCCTCCAGACTGGCAAAAAAGTAGCCCAAAGCTGGAACTTTAAAACTGGCCCCTCGCCCATTGCCCGAATGCCCGCCTTAGCAATCCAACCTTGGGGGAGTCTCTCAAGCAGATGGCATCTGGCAAGGCAACTAGTGAAGACAAATTCCTGCTAGAGTTCTACAATATCACACACTCAGTCACTGTACCCCTTCTTATAGAAACCTTTCAGGAGGTTAAAGCTTCAGGCTTCCTGCGGGAAGAATTTAATTGAGCTCATATCATGCTCATTGCTAAGCCGAACAGGGACTCACTTTTATGTGCCAATTACCTCCCGATTACCCTCTTGAATGGTAATATGGAAATCTTGCCCATGTTTCTGACTAATAGACTGTGTAAGGTGAACCTTCTCCTCGTTCATGGAAACCAAGTGAGGTTTGTGCCAGGCCATTCCACACGTAATCATCTTCGCACCCTGCTAAATGTCATTGGCAAACCAGATTGGACACCAAATTGTTACTCTCCTTATAGGACATAAAGGTGTTTGACTGAGTCAGATGACCCTATTTTTCTCTTATTATGCAGCCCTATGGTATTGGTCCACATTTCTTGGATATGGTCAACTGTCTATATTCCGGCTCAACAGCTCAGGTCCTTTGTAATGGCTTCCTTTCTAACCATATACACCTCCAAAGCAGCATGAGGCAGGGTTGCCCTTAGCTGCCCCTGCTTTTCCTGCTGGCCTCAGAACTAATGGCCGTCACTATGCACTTGTCCAGTCCACCTCGATATCTGCAGTGATCACTCCAGTGGGAGAACTTAAACTGTTGCTATATGCGGACGATGTGCTCTTGACATTAAGCAATCCCTGGACCTCTGTGCCAGCCTTGATGGCACTTACTGAAGATTCCTCTGCCTTCTCCAGGTAAAGTATCAACTAAGGCAAAACAAATGCATGCACATGATGTCCGCCACCACATGGGATTTGCTTCAGTGACTGCCTGTAAAGTGGATCACCAAAGGCTGTAATATCGAGAGATACAGATTAGCACTGACTTTCCCACCATGGCCAGAGATAATATCCTTCTACTTCTGGAGAAGAGGAAAACATACGTTAACACCTGAAGATCCCTCCAGCTATCACTGTGGGGCAGGATCCAAATGATAAAGATGGTGATGGTCCTTAGGTTCAATTATGTTTTTGCCATGCTCCGATTTACTATCCCGGCAAGCAACTTGAAAAAGATCGATGTCACATATAGAAGGTACATCTGGAACACTACCCCACCTTAGTTAGCAGTTGCCAAGCTATATGTGGCCATGACCTCTGGAGGCCTCCACCTCCATCACCTTTGGTCCTACTACAGAGCCCATCACATCTCCCACATGGCTTACCACCTGAACCTTGAAATGGAACTTTAACTTTGTGTTAGAATAAAAAGCAGACTCTACAAGGGGGTGGTAAACCTGGTGCTTCTGAATGCTGACCCCAAATTTTCATCAGACCACCACACCCTATTCTCCTGGAAAAGCATAAGATCTGGAAGACAACACACAAGCTCCTCCGAGAATATGGGCTTGCGCTATCTAAAACCCTGTTATGGCACAACGCTTCTGTGACCATTGACTTTAAACTCTTCTTATGACAGGATTGGCGTCTCAAGGGCATTTTTGAAGTACACCGTGTCTTGATAGACAGAGTTATAAACCCTTTGCAGAACTCTCTGATACGTACAGACTACCCAGATGCCATTTCTGAAGATACCTGCAGGTGCAGCACTGCTTCCACTAGATGCTAAAGGCACGTGAATGGCTCCACACACTGTCATTGTTATACACTTACTTAGTTCAATGGGGCCACTACAAACAAATTGATCACAGGACCTGCTAATCACCAAACAGATCTCTGCTAGAACCTCTTCTCTTACTCCAGTGGCAGCACTTGCTTTCCACTTCATACTCCCTGCCTCAATGGGTGCATCTTATGTATGACCACATTAGAGAATTCTGGAAGACAGAGATGAAATTTAGCTACTTTAACATCCTCCAGGATTAGCTCTGGTCTCCAGAACGGCTCTTTCGGGCTAACCGCCTCAAATTGCTGTAGATGAGCCTGCATGCACAGTGATATTCTACACAGTCTGTAGTCCTGCCCAGTGCTTCAGCTCTATTGGGCCTAGTGTGGCAAGTCCTCAGATATATCTGTGCACTGGGCTGCACACCCTCGGCAGCACTCATAATTTTACATGATTCTCTGAACGTTCCTTTGGTAACTAGCCATGAGAAACATTGGCTTTCTACTGCCTTGGCGACAGCAAAAATGAGTATTCGTTGGATTTGGCTCTTTTTGGCTAAAGTTCCCTAAACTTTTTGCCTTCCCCCTAGACCTACTTTCTGACATGGTGTTGCCAACTTAAATGCTTTGGGAACTTTGCCACTGCTGAACAGTGTCAAAGTGCAAACGCTCCCTGTATAAAGTGTGAGGGTAATTTGTTGTCATCAATTGGTATGTTTGCCTTACTCGTAAAGTTCCTAGCAAAGTGCATTATGTGTGCCAGGGCTGGTAATGCAAATGCTAATAGTGGGCCTGCAGCATTAATTGTGCCACCCACACAAGTAGCCCTAAAGAGAGAGCTCAGGGCTGCCACTGCAATGCCTGCACGCAGTTTGCTAACTGCCATGTTGTCCAGATAAGTGCATCCACTTGCAAGGCCTTACCCTTCCCTTTCCATGCACATCAGACACCCCTATAGTAGGCCCAGGGTACCCCCCTTGGCAGGGTGCAGTGTCTGTGAAAGGTAGGACATGTACTGAGGTGTGTACCATGTCCTAACAGTGAAATACTCTCCATTTCGATTTTCACTGTTGCAAGGTCATCTTGCTCATAGGACAGAATGGGAAAGGCTGTGTAATATGTTTCCAACCTATCTTCCCATAGGCTTAATATGGAGAGGTGAAGTTTAGTGTGCCTGAACTCAAATTTAATAACACATATTTTTGTGAAGGTGGTTTTTGAATTGTGTGTTTAGTAACCACGCTCTTAGAAGTGGCTGTTTTATTTGTTCTAACAATTTTGTGTGTCTCTGCCTGGTTGTGGATTGACTGTCTGGATTTGAAAGTGATAGGATCTGGGAAATGTCTTGACCCAGGGGAGGAGTAAGTGAGACAGCAACAGGCTGACCTGCATCTGGAGTGTAGGGGGGGAGTAGCCCCCTGGATAGAGACCTGGGCTGCTGCCATAAAAGAATGGCTCCACCTCCTGATGAGTGATTGAGGAACCAGACCCCCACTATCAAAGGAAAAGGGTGTCACTGACAGTGAAACACCCAGAACTGGTTTGGACAGGGGTCAGTGCCCCCTGAACACAAAGACTTCAAAGACATGTAGGGGTATACCTATGAGAGCTGAAACACCTTATGTTGGACTGATCAAGACTGAAAAGGATTGAAACGATTTAGTGGTCAAGATGAACCTACGCCAAGGAAGAACAGCTGAAGAGACTGAAGAGAAGGATTGACCCTTGCTGTGTGTTCTGGGGCTGGCCTGCAGTTTGCTGATTTAACTAAGGAGAGGCTAAGGGACTTTGATGTGTCCCCGTGCTTGAAAGGACTTTGCTGTGTGCTGTGTCCCGAAGTAACTTGTCTCCAAGGGCCTGAGGAGAGCTGGCTCCCTGTTGTGGAAACTCAGGAACATCAAAGTTTCCAAGTGTGTCTCATCAGCGCTGTGTGCGTGTGCTTTTTGCTGCCTGAGACCATTGTAAGCATTGCCCTGGGACTGTGTGGCCCGAAGCCCAACCGAGTCTCAGCGACGCTTTGTGCGTGTGCAGCCTGAGACTGCCCTGGGGTCTGTGGTGCTGGTTGGAAAGTGCCCTGTGACTGCAGTGCCCCCGCAGAGTGAATTATTGCCCACGCTGCTATGTATCTGTTTGTGGCCGGAGACATCATCGAAACTGAGGCTGGTTATCAAGATCACTGCCGCCGGCCCGAGCCCCAACGTGCTGAAGGATTTTGTAAAGCTAAGGAAGTCATTAGGTAATCGTGATCGTTGTTTGCAAGAGGAATCTGCCCAAGATCGCAACGGAGAAGGCAGCACCTTAACCTGTCCGGCTACAGTGTCGCCTTGCATCGGAGCTGCGTCGTCAGCGGGTGCACCCAGCAGGACGTCCGACGAGCGGGGAGAGAGAGAGAGCGAGGCAGCGCATCCCCCAGGTAAGGCTTGGACTCCGATCGGGAACCGCAAGCGTGTGTGGCCTGGGGAGGCGTGCAGGAGGAGTACAGGAGTGCTCCCGTCTCTCTCCCGCTGCATCTAGTTAGACGCGCTGAGTCCTCGAGCGACCCAGACCTTCCCGGCAGTACCGGGCCGCCCTCGGAAGTTCAGGACTGTGGTCTGTGGTTGGGGCCTAGTGGTGCCCGTGTCATGCTAATTGCGTCGATTGGCCTGGTATTATTCCTGCATTACGAACTACCTTATTACTTGCATTAGGGATGGTGATATACTTGCATTACGAACTGCCTGATTACGTGCATTGAGGATTGAATTATTCTCGCATTACGAACTGCCTTTTTACTTCCATTAAGGAGTGTGTTATACTTGCATTACAAACTGCCTGATTACGTGCATTGAGGATTGCATTATTCTTGCATTACGAACTGCATTAGTCTGACGATACGAACTGCATTACAAACTCGATAGCATTGCATTGGGACTGCATTTGAACAGCGTGAACTGCTCAATAATACCACAAGAACCTACAAGTGTTTGTTGGCCTAATAACTGGCAAAGTGAAATATTACGAATACGCATATGTTGGATTTCTATTGTTTGGTCTTACCGTATTTTTCTTCTTGATAAAGATACTACTATTTTCATACATCAGTATGGTGTCCATTTATGGTGTTATAACTGAGTCACTAGGAGTGTGGTTGTAAATACTTTACATATTGCCTTGACGATAAGACTGGCTGCTCATGCCAAGCTACCAAAGGGTGAGCAGGGGTTATCAAAGAGGGTGTCCTTCCTTTCCCTGACTAGAAGCAAGGGTCTCTATTTGGACTAAGGTAACTGCCTCAGCCAACTAGAGACCCCAGTTCTAACAGTATTCTTCAGAACTAGTCCACAGTCCCTCCCTCTTGAGGACTGGATTGATTGCACGGTGCAGACAGCGGTATACGAGGACTTGATTTAGAGGTTGAATGACTAATCACAAGCTTTTGTGGACAGGCCCCAGTCCTAGCTCTCCTGTACTACTGCATCGCTCTCCCCAGCTTTGTGTCTCATTTGTACTGCGTTCTTCTCCCTTTGCCTGGCCTGGGTTCAGTGCACCATCGCTTGAGCAGGGAAGTCCAGGTTATTGTAGCCCCACACAACCCACTGAGCATACCTGCTAGTGTGGTGTCCACGCTTTCCGGGTTACTAAGAGAAACTGCGTTCAGGGACGCAGTGGTAATACTAACCTAATTCTGTTCTTTGGATTAACACACTTGAGCACTGCACTAAAAAAAGACACTATGTATGGTTAAAAGTGATTTATTTCAACAGTCTCATCTCACATATAGGGTTGACCACTGACTTTTAGCCTACATTGGGGGTCTTTCCATTAATCCGAGAAACAACTGGTGCGAAACAGCATGAGGAAAATGCATCAACTCAGACTACATGTTTCTTGTATACATCCACTGTCAGACCTTCGAACATAGGTATCAGTGGAGTCTGTAGCAGTGTTGTGGTGCCCCATGTGTTAGTGAAGTCATTGTTTAAATGAATTGGCACTTTCATGAGTTCTGCAAAAGATAATGACACACTGAATGTGGGCCAAAGGCACACAGGCTAACTTAATATGCTCACAAAGGAGTCTGGCTTTGGGAGTTTACAACAGTGGGGGGTATTGTTATTATGAGGTCATGACCGACTAGGGGTCAAATGTGATTTGACTGTGTCACCAAAAGTATTTTCATGTAACTGATGTATATATTTGTAAATTAATATGCAGTATTTAGTAGTGTGTGTGTGTGTTGATGTGTGTATAAATGTGTGTGCATAAATTAAATAGAATTTTCCATTTTCAGAGAAAAAGCACTACTATACAATAATTTATTGAATGTTGATATTGCGTGCCGGCGAATTGGGATTGCTACCTTACACCATCTCCCCTGAGTAGGCTTTGGAATCCTGAGAGAGTCAATCGCTACAACTGTGTAATTGGTCCCTGGTAAGGAGACAATTGTGGACCTAAAACCTGCACAGGACGCATGTTCTGCATGATTAAAAGCACAATCTCTTCCATTGTTGCACAAATATTAGAGTGCAAGGCTATGAGTGGGGTTTAAAGGTTTGGTAGTGTGAACTCCAAGATGTGGAAAAGGAAATTCCCCTCACATATATGTCATGTGAAGCAATTGATGGTTGCTGTATTGATTGTGTTTATTATGACCGATTTGTATTTTTTAACAATGTGATGGTGAGACCAGATTACACAGATCTATTTCCATAAGTCTGCCAGACCGTAGAACCCCAACACTACACACATAAGATCAGAATGGGGAGAATGCTCCTCTATAGGTTTAGGGACTGCAACAGGTACCCGCATGATAGATTTGGGTGAAGAGTTCAACACTACTTTTTGGTTGTGGGAGATGATTGAGGGGTCTCCAGAACATTTTCGTGCTTATTATGGGCAAGGCAAACTTCATGCGAGGGAGCTCACATTAAGTCCTTCTTTTTAGAGAAGTTTTCTTGCAATTAGCACAGGCCACAATCACTGAAAGGGCGGGGTGGGAGAGTACTCAGAAGTTGGTGGCACCCCCAGGGGTTCCAGCAAGGAGGGTGGGGTGGGCCCTGAGAAAAGTTCCCATGGCGGTGGTGCGAGGAAGGTTGTGGTTCTCATGGACCCCATAGGGGATGGGCTGCTGTCCAAGGGTGGCCAATAATGGTAGATGGGCCAGTAAGGGGATGGTTCCCTGAGGTAGTAGATGTAGTGGTGTCCCCTGAGGAGATGTGGGATAGGTAGTGATTATGCTAGTGATGGAGCGGGTAAAATGTTTCCTTTTTATATACCCAATCCATTTCTATATGTTTATATTAAAATAACTAATGAATAATTATAATAATTAATAGTGTGATGTGAAAGTACTAAACCAACCTTATTAACAAGGAGAATACACGTGGGAATGCATTTGCATGGCTAAAATAATAAGTGAACTAAGTTTGTATGCATATTAAAACCATAAATGTTGCTTAAGTAATGTTATTGCGATTTGCGCTTAAATAAACCAGCATTAACTGCTTTGAATGTTGCATATGGCTAGATAAATACATACACATAAGGGTATTAGCAAGGGAATAACAATGTTTTAATCATTTCTATGTATTAATTTTTGTGTTTCTTTGCTTAAGTTGACTATTCTGTCCTACCTAAAGATGGCCGCCGACTGAAGCCTAACTAAAGTACATTACTTCACCATTTGAACAATGGAGAAAGGCGCCTGCACTGACATCGACGTGTCCCTTGTGTGACCTGTCAGACCATGCCCATGAAGACTACCCTGGGCGAGGTGCCAATGCCCCTGAACGTGAAACAAATGTTGCTATTGGAAATATGAACTGTCAAACCCAACCTGTTTCCAACGAACTGATACATTTAGGACTACAGATTAGTCTTTCCCATACATTTGCTTTGAGACTTCTTCCACATGGGAAAATCTGAAAATGTTTCCTAATGTATTAGGATGTATTTGAATTCAGCCAATCGTTGGCTTGGGAAATGAGAAAATGTAACTTTAATATGTAAATTTTAGTATAAATATTAGTAGACTAGAGAGGGAATAGGCTAACGCTAGAAGCCACTTCATCCAGAAGCTATTGACGGAGAATCGATGATCAGAGATCTTTATGCTGACGGAGAGGACGGAGACTTTATAACTCTGATGAATTTACTGTGGACCAGTTCTGACTTAGAAAACGACAATTAGCCAGAATAGGTAAATATGACAAAAGATGATATTGCATTATTAGGAATTAACCTGCATATAAATTAGATAAAGAAAATCATTATTTGAATTACTGTGTCGGGTGATTATTTCCATTGAAATGTTCATTGATTAAATTGAGAGTAAAAGTATCATTGAACTAAATAACAACTAAATGATTCAGTCGACCTCTTGATGGAGGAATTGTTAGGGTGATTCAGGAGAAGTGGTTTTCCTCTATCAAAAAGAATAGTTGTGGTTCGGAATTGATGTCTCTTTGTAGGCACGGATAGTTTGAGAGAATGAATGTTGGTATTATGGGCCCCACCAGCGTGTGATGTGTGTATGTGCGTGTGACTGAGAAATCATTCTGTCCGTGGAAGCAAGGGGTGATTGAATAACCCGAACTGCACCAGTATTTCTGGTAGCTAGAGATGGTTTTTATTGTTTTGGTTTGATGATTTTGCCTGTATATAGCTTATCGATTGTTGATAGGTATTGATATGTATACTAACACTATATGTTGAAGTTGTATTGAGTTTTATGTAGTCTGTACGGCTTCTGGGATGTAAGAAGTCGGTGACAGTTCCGTAGTAGGGCAGAGGTAAGCGCTGCTCTCGGGAAAGACGGGATTGTGGTTGCCCGTAGGTGCACGGGGAAAAACGTGTGACAATTGAAGTTGCGCGTCGCATTGTCTGGGTTTGATTCGGGGACATTGCGTGTGTTGCCATTAGAGACAATTTCTGTGTGAGAGAAGTGCGTATGATAGCGAAGGGTACCTGTGAAAGTTTGGTCTTTAAGTACCAGGAAACCAATTGGCATACCGATAACGCTTATCACTGAAAAGGTAGCAGGTGTTCTCTGAGCTTGAGTGAAGGACAAAGTAGAGGTAAGCGCTGCTTTGTTAACGTATGTCATAATTCTGTAGTAGGACAGACTGTTCGCTGTTCTCGGGAAAGACAGGATTCTGTGTGAATGTACTACATTTTCTTGTGTGAAAGTGTGTGAATGAAATAGTATTCAGGTTAATTGCGGAACTCTGGTTTTATTTCTCAGGAGCATTGCGTTTCCAACTATGTGTTTTAATTCCAGAGAAAACAGTTAATTGATGCTTGATAGAAGGGTTAAGTAGAGGGATGTGCTACTTTATCAACGGAAGTAATGATTCTGTAGTAGGGCAGAGG
Organism: Triturus cristatus; assembly: GCF_964204655.1. Classification (NCBI taxonomy): domain Eukaryota; kingdom Metazoa; phylum Chordata; class Amphibia; order Caudata; family Salamandridae; genus Triturus; species Triturus cristatus. Next base: position 411,249,448 of record NC_140590.1, read on the forward strand.
TAAGCACTGCTCTCGGGAAAAGCAGAATTCTCGTGGGAAAGGTCTATTGCTATTCTGTGGTTAGCGAAGCAGACAATGGAGATGTTTGTATGTTGTGACTAACAGTATCGTAAAATTGAAAGAAAGTCTGCCGAGTAGTTTTGTAAAGGAGGGGTGGACTGGAGACAGTAGACAGGAGCAGGAGCTGCTGCAGCGACTGCTGACGTCAGAAAGACCGCGCTGGGATTGGACAGTGGGTCTGAACTGCAGAAACGCCCTTATTGGTGCGTTAGTGTGTGCCGCGAAAGGATTGGGAGAAGTACAGAGTGACGTAGACGCTCCAGGATTGGTGCGTTAGTGTGAGTCGCGCAGGGATTTGAGGATTGTGACAGTGACGTAGACGCCCAGGATTGGTGCGTAAGTGGGAGTCGCGCTGCTATTGGACTAGAAACCATATAGTTGACGAAAACCCCAGGGGTTCACGAAAGAGGGGAAGATGTATTATCATTCAGCCGAAAAGAAGAAGAAATCCCTATTTAGTAAAATAAAGGGGTGGTTCGTGAAAGACAAAGAGATTGTGACAAGGGAAGGACGGTAACTTCCTCCGACGAAGACACCCGCATCCTTCATGGTTGCGAAATATGGGTATCATACTTGCATTTGGTTAGACAATTGGGCAAAATATACAAGGGATGACGGAGGTTTAGCATTTCCGGAACATGGTTCATTTAATTTGGCAATTTTGAGGAACCTACGTGAAAGTATGATGGGATTAGACCCCCGTCCAAGACCTACACAGTTTGAGGCATTGACTGAGTGGGAAGATGAGATGCATGAGCGAGAAAAACAGAGAAATGGTAGTAGGTACAGATACATGTTTGGACGGCCAAATGATCGCGAAACTCATTGTGATCGAATGAGAAGGTCACGAGACGCAAGTATGACTGAAGGACTGTTTCCCGTTAGAACTGCAGGAGAAAATGAAGGAAGGAAATGTGTAGAAAAGAAACATAATGTAGAAACTAGAAGATATGGAGCAAATGAATCGGAGGACGATGTCCTCGATGATATGTTTTACAAAAACCCACCTCCGTACAGAAAAGAATCAGAAATATCAACCCCAGATACTCCAGTAAGGGAAACCCTACGAATTATTAAGACAGAGGTTACGACACCAGAGCTGAAGAGGTGAAACTCCCTAAGGGAAAGAGAGATGGAAAACAAGGCTGAAAGTGAAAATTCAAAAGAATTAGCAAAAACCACGTTAGAATTAACAGAGAAAATAAGAGAACTGACAAAGAATCTAGAAGCAGTTACAGTCCCTGTAACCATAGGTCCAGTAATGCCCATTTTTGAGAAGCAGAAAGAAAGTGAGCATGGTCTAACAGTTCCGTATGTAAGCAGTAGACAAGCGGAACAGCCCCAAATGAAAGCAAGGGAGAATCCTTGGAGACACACCATGAGTGAAGGTGGACTAAATATGTCAAATAACCCGTTTTATAGTCCTGATTCTGTAGAAAGAGACAAAATAGTAGGAGGATCAATATTAGAACCACAAAGAATGACAGAACCAGGCAATGTAGAAAAATCAGTAGGTATAACTACAGATGAATTGAGCGAATGGTTGAAGAGTCTGCAGGGAAAAGAGAAAGAATCTCAAACTATTGATGTGGCAAAATTACGCATGGTATTAGAAGAATTAATAGTAGGGACAATTCCCACAGAAAAGCTGAAAAATTACCAGGATGAGGAACTGTTGTTTTTGTGCAAGAGTGTCACTTGGAGAGCGAAGAATTTACATGACAGGCTAGAAGAAATAGCAAGTGAAATGGGAATTGACATGGATAAGGTAAAAGCTTTACAGAAGCCTTACCGAGTGGATTTCACGGAAAAGGATATTGAAAATCTGAACACTGCAGGACGAATAGGCCAGATTAAGGATATAATCACAGTGTTAAGGAAATGGGGAGATGTTGAGGTTCTGTAGCGATCCTAACCCGTGTATTCGGTATCGTAGTACTGACACGATTTTGGTACCAATGAACCGCAAATGATCCATTATATACATGACAGTGTTTTTGCTGCGCAACGAGCATGAATTCACTGAAAAATAGGGCATTCTGTTGCTAAATCATGGCATCCATCTTAGATACGGCATCCATTTTGTTTCTTGCCCTCACATAGTCAATGGACGAGCGATGACCCCGGCAGAATCACCTTGTTAAGGACACGTAAGCTCAAACCCCGAGAAAGCTGACGCTGCGTGACTAGGCAGAATCAAGCTGCCTCCCCTGCCTGAGGCCAATCCTGCTATACTGGTTCTCGTGTCCATTGTCCAGATTGAGAGGCCGAAGACGGTAGCCGTGCCCGTTTATGATCCATAAACACCTCTTATCCTACTTTTCAATCCTTTGCACCTGGCTCTGCTCCTCTCCTTCTGGGCTTTTACAATGGGGAGGTTACGATTTTTATGATGGGGAGGATCGGGCAAAGAATGGAAAACTGACAAGGGGACCTGATCGAATACCGAAAACCTACGACTAATTATTGTTTGATGTCTATTTATTGTTTGTTTGGGATACCGGGTTGGGCATGAGAAATATTCGTGTAATGTTGCCTAAAGACATATTTCGTGTATTTAAGGAACAACCCACTTAATGCAATTTGAACAGTCTCGTAGATTCTGCCTCTGTGTGGTTCCTATGATTTCTGTGTCCCTGCAGTAAATAAACCTTGGTCTCTGACGCCACCATCGAGAAACCTGCGTCTCTGTTTATTTGTGCACCGAGACAGGAAGGAACTCAGGGGTCTTCTGGTGTTGTTTCCCTGACACCTCTGGACTCTTAAAAGTCCAGAACCTCAATTTGGCGCCCAACGTGGGGCGACGTCATCCGGTACCGGTCCAAAGCCTGAAAAGTTCGAGGAGTTTTGTGTGAAGATTCCGGAGGGAGGTACCCCGCTTCATCGATCCCTGCATGTCGTAAAAGTGGCCCGACGATCTCTTCCACGAGGGTTCCCGTTCCCAGACGGCTACAGAGGACCGCTGCCCTGACTGCCGCCCTGTCTTGGACCCGAGGTGCAGACCTTAGTACGGCGAGACGGAGACGGGTTCTCCTTGGTGACGTCTTCCACCTTTCAGTTAAGTATTAAGTGGGTTACGCTCAGTTTGGTTGTTCTTTGTTGCTCTGGTTTAATTCGTAGATTATCATTGGTTGCTCTTGTTTAGATAATCTTTGTTTTGGTATTGGTTCATTTTGGTAGGCCTAAGTTCTTTGCGCATTTTGGTTGGAATTTGTCTTTGGTTTGTCATGACTAACAGTAGTAATTGTTTCCTGTC